>NC_084483.1:101597301-106597301 GCF_030035675.1 Rhineura floridana
TCTGCAAGGTCACCTTTACTTTCAAACTAAATGTTTGAAAGACACACTTTTCCAAGAAAGGAGGTACAGGATGGAATGAGACAATCTTGTGACAGCATGACATCTTGAGTTGTCTATGGATGTTGCGCTCCTCAGTGGGAAGCAATGAGATACACTACAACAAGACAGCTGACAGTTTGTATACAAACATTTCCTGTAGATTGGTTTTCTTTTGATCTTTAAAACACCATTAATACATTTTTAAAATACTTATTGCTCTGAATGTGGCAAATATTCATGAATAGCACTGTGCTTTTCCCTGCAAAAGTATTTACTGTAGTCTCCTGCCTGTCATAATCTCATTATGCACTAAATTAAAATAGTTTATGGGCACTTATTGTTGTTCAGGCCAGCAGTAACCTGATGAAGGAAATTAACTTAAAGGTTTACACAGTTAATTATTTTATTATTTATTCAGCTTATATCCCGCCCGACTAGCAAACAGCTCTCTGGGCGGCAAACATAGCAACATATACAATAATAAAATTACAAAGTCAGTATAACAAATATAAAATGTTAAATGTTACCTTGAGCAACTGGTTTCTACTGAGACCAGAAGACAATCCATCTTATCTGCCAAGGAGCTCATCCTTCATCAGCCAAAATTAATAGTACACAAACATCCACTGACTTTAACAGACAAACAGGTTTTTGAGCACCCTAGTCTTTTGATATCCATTCTCTCACCCTCAGTCATAACTGCCTTCTGTAAGCAGTAAGATCTATGCAAAGGAAAGCAATATTACTTTCATGATATTAATTTGGAAGTGTCTCTAATTTATTACTCAGACCTTCCACAGCTGCTGTGGTCATTACTGTAATTAATCTACTGCTGTCCCACAGATAACCCTGGACTTACAGGCTTTCTTTACCTGCACCAGCAGCAGCCAAGAATCATGGGGGACCCAGAGAATGGAAAGGGTAAAGGGCACAGTACTTAGTTTTATCATCCAGTCATTTCGCCTCTCTTCCCTCCTTCCTCCTATACCTCAATCTCTAGGATTTGGGGAAGAAAGGAGAAGCAAGGAAAACCAGCTAGCTCACTATTCCATCCAGCTAATTGTATTATTGCAGCTGGCTCATGTGACTGGCATGAATCATGTAGCAATGTAAAGTCTGAAGGCAGATGAGGCCACTGCCTTGCTGAAGCTAAAGCAGGTCTGAGTCTGGTCAGTATCTGGATGGGAGTCAGCCTGGGAACCACATATACGCTGTCTTGGGTCCCATGGTGGAAGGAAGGTGGGATATAGATGTAAGGACACCAATGAGTCGATAATAAAGTGTCACGTCTGAAAACAGAACTTATGTGGTTCTGGTTCTGTGAATGGGGAAGTGCACCTGCTCCCAAATGCATATAATTGCATATGCTGATTCAAGGCCAAACTGGACATCGTGAAGAATTCATGGCTGTTGCCAAGGACAACATCCTGGTGTCTCCTTGACAACAACTAATAAACAAAGATATGAATGTCATCAACCATGACGTTTCATTGACTGCCATGGGGCGGAGGAACTCCAAGTGGAAATCACATGTTTTTACCAGATGTTACTGGGGAAATACAGAGAGAAGACTGCTTTTACTGGGAGGCATATGTCCCTCAATGTTTTGGTTTGACCTTCAGGTAATGATAAGCCCATTTAAATTAAGCCTTTTCCTCACAGAATTCTTCACAAACCCTAAATGTTAAAAAGTCAGGATGCAGTCATAACAATCTTGAAAGGCTTAAAATCATGAGAGTTAAAAATAAATAAATCTGAGTGTGCTTTTATTTGCTTCTGATCTATGACATAAATAAAATCATGATATCTAGCTTTGGTGTTACAATTATGAATGGTAAAAAACCTTATTTTCAAAAATAAGTTTATATAAAAGCTGAAAATATCTGTAATAATCAACATCTTTCTGACATGCATTGTTAACCCTGTGTGTACTATGAATAGATTGGAAAACCCCAAGCTGATTGGCTGCTGTATTTAGAAATCCACAACGTCTTACCTATGCTGCTTTAAAACTCAAAACTACTTCCTTAAACATGGCACAAATGCTAGAAAACAGTGCTGTTGGTCATTGGAAAAGTGTTGCATGATTGCAGGACTGTAGAAGGGCTGTGGAATGGAGAGAGGAATTGTAGACTGGAATGCTATAATAATCCAGAGAACACCAGTGAGTAGCAGAGGTCAAGAGTGATGGAATGGTCATATTAGTGGAGTATGTGACTTGAAGAGCAACTAGCATGCAGAGGTAAATGAACAGTATGAAGCAGCATAGCTGTGAGTGCTGTATTAACATAAATGCTGGGAGAAGCTGACAGAAGTCCTTAGGACACAGCTGATATTGCACTAGTTAATTTTGCCACAAAGGACTATTTGGGAAACTGACATACCAGTTAGCAGGGTCGCAACTACTTTAGCATTTATCTTCGTGCTATGATCTGCCAAGACAAATGACTGAGTACTAAAGCACAATGTAGAGGCAATCTCAATTATTCATCTCTTAACTGCTGGCTTTATCATTTTCATTCTGGAGTCCTATTCGATAATTCTCCAGCATCCTTTCTGTCTAGAAGACACATTTCCCTCAGTGGAACACCCATTTGGAATGAGGCTTTAATGGGCCAAGTAGATCACAATGTTCAGCCAAGTGTTTCCATGTGAGGATGCCTTGTGTTAGGTACAAGAAAAGAAAAGGAATTCTGAATCCCAAAGTCACCTAGTAAAGGAGAAGGAATTTAACTGGTTCCCACTGTGCCTCAGAATATTTAAAGGGTACAAGACTGTGGCATTGGTTGAGAGGTGGAATTTGCAATCAATCCACAAAACTACTTCCTCTCCAAAGGGTGAGAGTCAAATGAAAATTGTCTAGTGACCACCACGTACTATCAATACCTGCTGGTTTCTGTTAGGTCTGGATGAGCTGGAATCTATACTTCTGTGTGTTGCAGCCCTGTTTGGTGTGTTACAAGGGTTACAGTGCGGCTGCAGAACCTCAAGTCCGAGGGCAAACTGCAGCCCCCCAAACATTTCTGTCTGGCCCCTGGGAGCCTCTCCAGGCCACAGCCTTCACTGTCTATGCTTCATACCTTCCTTGAGTGTTTTCGCCTGGCTGGAAGGTGTTCTTGAATCTGATCATTACTCTTGCTTGCCTGGTTGGATGATAGAGAGGGAGGTGTGAGTGCGTGTAGAAATGCGCCTACTGTACAGTTACAATTTACATTTGTTGCTTCATCTACTTTTGCTTTTGGCCCAGTCCACTATTGGCATGTGGCCCTTGGACAATTGCTAAGAACAGAATGTGGACCTCAGATAAAAAAGGTTCCCCGCCCTGGGCTACAGGATGTAGTCTTTCTTGGACACTACAAGGTGTGGTGTTCTTAGGATCCACAGTAACTCTGCTAGCCACCTCCTGATGTGGAGGCTTCTAGGTCAGGCTGGTACTTTGCCAAACTTACCTATTATCTGAATACCAGTTTGTGATCCCTGGCTTCAGACTCCTAGTCTCCAACTCTCTTCTAGGGCTGTTTTCTGTTTCTTTTACCACCATGTATGACACAACCCTCAAAAAGGGGGCTCGATAGATGCTTGGAAGCAGGTGGGCCTCAGAAACAGATGCTTGCCAAAAGTAGGCAAAAATGTGCTGGGGGCAAAAATCCCAAAGTAAGCTACTACATCATATCTGTAAGACTGAGATGCAATCTGTATAGAAAATGTCACTTATTCCAATTGCATATGGACTCCCCACCCCCAAGTAACCAGATAGTCTCCCTGAATATTATTTTAATCTTAAAGCAAATCAGTAACAGATCCCATATTTTCTGTAAGTGTTCAAGATGTTTGTCCAAACAATTTACATTTTAAAAGGTTTCATTCATAGTGGTTTAGCTTTCCTTTGAGAAAAAAGATTATAAAACCACTAAAATGTATGTATTTAATGTAAATATTTTTTTTTTGGCCCAGAAGGGGAACCATAATAGCTTTACAAGAAATCACAGCCAAGATGTTTCACAAATTACACAGCAACAGAGATCCACAGCCAATCCTAGTTCTTTGATGAATGTATTTGTATGATGCAAAGGTTTTCAAACACCTGTTTTTCATATTCACACTTAACTTTTGTAGGTATCTATCAAGTATGGGGAACTTGTGGCCCTCCATATGTTGCTGGACTGCATTTCCCATCATCCCTGACCTTTGCCTGCACTGGCTGGGACTGATGAGAGCTGGAGTTCAACAGCTGGAGGGCCACACATTCCTCATCTCTAGTGTCAATGAACAAAATCTTGGGTATACAAGAGCCACATGTTAAGTGGCCAGTGATAATATTATAATTTCCTTTTAGTGATACCTTCATAATTTGTTTTTTTATTCTTATTTGTGTTTGTATATATAAATAAAACCTAATTTGTGTTTTTTTTAAATCGGGTGTACACTTCAGGAATCGGAACCTTCAGACCCACAATGCTCAGAATATTGAAAATGTATATGTATATGCCTTTAAACACATACAGCTGGAGATGGCCTTGTGGGCCATCTAGTCCAAGTGTCTGTTCAGTTTAAAACATCTTGAGCTAGAGAATCCTCAACACATGGCTGTCATTGGCCATAACTCAGAAAGCTGCTTTAGAAGGCTGGGGAACACCCAGGATTTGTTTTTCCTAGAGCATTTTTTCTGTGCCACATTGTCAGAATTTCAAATGCAACTTGCCATAAGGTTCTGAGTATGGTGTGGAAGAGTAGAGTGTCAAAAGCCTTGCTAGGTGCATTCTTAGCTATGTAGTTTTCTCCTTGTTGCCACAATCACTCTTTTGAGGAAATGTTGCCCTGGGCTCCTTTAGGAGGAAGGGTGGTATATAAATTGAATGAATGAATGATAGTTACACTCTGTATCAGCAACAGAAACTGTTTGGACAATCAGAAACTTGATAAAACGGGAAGACATTTTGCATAAGGTTACAATTTGGGGGCCACATAAAAATAAAACAGCTAAATTAAGGGAGTATTCTAATCAAAATGGAACATTTCTACTGCACAGTTTATTTATTTATTTGTTTAATTTATTTATTACATTTATATACAGCCCCATAGCAAAGTTCTCTGGGCGGTTTACAGCAATTACAGTTGATAAATCCTTCCAGAAAGCACAGGTTTCTGAGGTTGTATCGCTTCAGAATGCAGGTGAAAGGAGACTAGATGTTCCATGTTTTTTAAAAAACAGTCTGCATATAATAAAGTAGCATATCAGAAAGTATAGTCTCCCTGCTGTCCATGAGTAGGAGTATTTTTGGCATGAGGCAGCATTCAATCTCTCCATCTCACCCACATTCTGAAGTGGTACCATAGAAGATGACTGTACCATGTGGCTTTTCTAAACATATAGAGTAGCCCATTGAATGTTCTTGACTTGTAACTACTGATGCCATGCAATGTAGAATTATGAAAACTATAAGGTGGTTTTTAAAATGGTATAATTCTTACACTTCATTTCAACATTTCAACTGTTTGGAACATTTTAGTGAAGAAACCATCTAGTAGTCTTAAGAATTAGGAACTGCAAAGAAGAACACTTACCTAAATAATATGGGTTGATCCATGAAGGGTTTGTCTTAAAATCAAATGGTGCCAGTCCATCCAACATTTGCAGCCTGTGAAGATTTTGAAAATTTTGAAGGTGATTTATAAGGTTGTCCCAACAAAAGGTACTCATAACATTATATTACATAGCTGATTTAGCTAATGTAATTTTAGCTAATTGTTTTGTACTTCACAGAAAATATTTCAAAAGCTATTCTGCTTTTACACTGAATTCAAGAATCCAGTCAGTGTGCATATGTACACACTTGGGCATTTTATTGAGCTTAAGAATTCCACCCAAAGTATGTGAGGCCATGTTTCTGTAAAATGTTATCATTCATGCTCCACATTTGTATCCATCCATCCATCCATCCATCCATCCATCCATCCATCCATCCAGAATGATTGCAAAGATATTCTTACCTGAATGCTGTGAAACAAAAGCACAGGACCACATAATACACAGAGTAGAATATGACCACACATAGTAGTAGGTTGAGCAAAACAATCTGTAAAGGGAAAATGGCATGAAGCTCACTTTCTTAGCCATGTGTGGTTAAAATAAGAATTCAGTTGGAAGATACCCCCTAAATAAATATGCTCTTCTTTTATGTATTTTAATACATTTGTAATCCCACCATTTTCCAGCATGGAACTCAAGCCAATCTACATAGGGTTCCCAGGCAACCTCCTATCCATGCACTGGCCAGCCCTAAACCTGGTTAACTTTAGCAAGGTGCTTATATCATGTGCTCTGGATGTATATTGCTCATGTTAGCTGTCTAGGCCCTGAAAGGAAATAAATATTTTAAACAAATAAACATTATACAAATAGATAATGTACAATGTTTTTGAAGAGTATTAAAACAAACCTGAATCTAAAAAATTGTTTTAATAGTTGGGTGGTAGTGGAAGCATGTAAAGTAAATTTCTTCTTGGGCATTTGAAAATTAAATGTTAGGAGGCTTAAACCACGTAACTGAAATTTCCAAAAAGCAGCAAGTTTACCTCTGTATATTTATAACTAATCAATATATTAACTATTAGGCAACATGCATCTAGTTACTGGTGTAATACATGGTATGTGTTTTATGTTCTCTCCTTCTAGAATTCCAGGATGTGCTAATAAATTATTTTACCATCAGCAACATGAATGCTGTTAAATAAATAATGAGAAAAGCTTACAAATGGATGTAAAACTTTTACTCTTTGAAATCTGTTGGTTTTGCAAAGGTGACACTAGTGAACATTCACAAAGTTACTTATTAGGTCAGTAACTTTGGGGAAGGGCCATAGCTCAGTGACAGAGCATCTGCTTTGTGTGCAGGGTTTGATTCCCAGTGGCATCTCTAGCTGTGGCTGGGAGAGACTCCTGTCTGAAACCCTGGAGAACTGCTGCCAATCAGTGCAGATAATACTGAGAATGATGGACCAATGGTCTGACTCAGTATAAGGCAGCTTCCTATGGTCCTAGGCTACTCACTTCTTAAAAATCAGTGCAATTAAAATGTGTGTTCCAAGTGGTGTGGTAGTAATTATCATCTGTTTTATAGGATTACACAAGCTCCCTTGATCAATTTAGCTGGAATAAATACAGATTTGGGGCACAACCCAGCAAATATTAATTCCTCTAATTCCCCAATGAAAGCAATGGACTGGGACTTCAACAGTAGACCACCTTCACATGTTTACTAAATGTGTGGAGGTGAGCCGGACCATAGCTGCTGGCCCCACCCATGCCACTGCATCCCTTGGAGACTCTGTCCATTGAACATACATGAAGGAGAACCTAGACACATACATTTCAATGCTCCCCTTTATAGATGTTTTACCAGACATGCAGAAGTCACGATAAGGACTGTGGGATATGCAACAGTGTTAGTGGGGGCATTAACTGTGGTGGTGATGCCCTCCATGTGTTTAATGTAAGCATGCAGGGGACCCTCTGAAAAAGGGTTATTCTTGTATATGGATCTGTAATATGATCCTGACATACACAGTTTGACCCATTTCAAACATGAATGTGCAGCTGTAAAAATTGGCTATGTGATATAGGGTTGCCAGGTCCATGGCCTGAGACTGATCCTATATCTTTAGGAGAAGAGAAGGTCAGCCAAGTGCAGGTGTTCTTGCAACTCTGTAATGGGAAAAAACACAAGGTGGAATTCTCCCTCCCCCCTCCACAACTTTTAAAGATACAGAAGACCTGTTGGAGGCCGGGACTGACAACCAAGAGGTCTTCTGTGTCTTTAAAAGTTGTGGAGGGGGGAAGGAGAATTCCACCTTGTGGTTTTTCTCATTACAGAGTTGCAAGAACACCTGCACTTGGCTGACTTTCTCTTCTCCTAAAGATACAGGATCAGTCTCAGGCCAAGAACCTGGCAACCCTAAAATTATGACAGGAATCTAGGGATCCTGAAAGTAAGAATTTGGAAACAGAGCTGTTAAGTCTGCACAGACTGTTGCAAGGTTGTCCCAAGTTAATGTGGGGTGACTTATGGATCAAAAGTCAGTTGTTACACATTTCACACCTATGAAAGAAACCGTTATAAATTTTGAGTAGACATGTGTAGGATATATGTAGGCTAGAGATATCTGAAAGAAATGGCTGACCTGTGTTTCATCTGTGTTCTCCAAACTCAATCTTCTGTATAAAGCTGACCTGTCTTTACAACATCTGAATTTAGTGCTGGTCCAAACATTTTGCTGCCTGAAGCAGAGCCCAAATGGTGCCTACTTCTCTGCTAGGTCCAGTGTTGCTGAATCATGGCTGCAATCCTATACTTACCTGGAACTAGAAGTAAGTCCCAATGAAATCAATGGGCTTTACCTCTGAATAGAGACACATGTAGGATTGCAGCTGGGCACTTATTCCTGCTTTCATCTCTCTCTCTCTCTCTCTCTCTCTCACACACACACACACACACACACACACTCACTCACTCACTCACTCACTCACTCACTCACTCATGGTGCCTGTGGAGGAGGATGCTTCACCCTGTTGCATTGCACATCTGGCCTTATTTAAAGTATCTGTAAATTTGTTCTGGGGGAAAGGCAGAGGCAGTGGTGAGGCTGGGACTGCACAGGTGCACTGGCAGAAGCATCAGACTGGCTCCGCCAGTGTGCCAGTACAGCCCTGACCTGACCTCTTTTCCTCTCAGTAAGCAACAGTGACAACACTGCCAAAAGCTATTGTTGTGGTTTAACCGCACTGGGCATGTCACTCCTGGTTTAGTGAAGCTATACACATACACCATATGCAAGGCAGCATGGGAGTGGGGGCTGGGATTTTCTACCAGCCAGGTCTTTTCCATGTTTTTTCTATTTGTTCTAACATTCCAGACTCGGAATTAGTTCCACCCAAGGCTCTTCTTAAGGCTGTAGCCCTGTCATTTAATATTTAATACTCATTTAACACACAGTGCTGCTCAGCCTCCCTCAACCTGGCGCACTCTAAATGTTTTGGGCTACAACTCCCATCAGCCACAGCCTGCATGAAATTACTCTTGATTGCTTTCTCATGGCCCTACAGATCTGAAGTAAACAGAGGATCAGTAAGTCCTTGATGACGAGTTTAGGGGTAGCAATAAAACGAGTTACTAGCCTTACTGCTTTACTGATTTTACCAGTGACCCCAAGGCTGTCTGAGAGAGATAAGAACTCTTGGACCTCTACTTTATCCACGTGTATACTGAAGTTAATCACTCAAAGAGTGGCCAAATTTGGGGGGAAGTGCAGAACCCTTGGAAGGGGGTATAAAGTTTGAGTGAAGGCAAGGATCCTGAGGTAGAGGGAGCATTTTCCCCTTCACCAGCCTGGATATAGCTGAGTTGAAAACCCTTTACCAAAGAATCCTACTGATTAAAACAAACAGATATAGGAAGAGCCCTGCTGGATCCAACCAAAGGCCCACCTAGTCCAGCATTCTGTTTTCACAGTAGACAACCAGATGCCTATGGCAAGCCTGCAAGCAAGACTTGAGAGCAACATAATTTCCCCCACTTGTAATTCCTACCAAGTGGTATTCAGAGGCATACTGCCTCCAACATTGTAGGATCCATCTTTGTCGCTAGAGACCCAGGTGACCTCCATGGCTAGGAGTGCCTTTTACCAGCTTCGGCTGGTAAGACAGCTATGGCCATTTCTGGCCTGACTGTTGTCCACGCCCTGGTAACCTCCAGGCTGGGTTACTGTAATGCACTCTATGTGAGGCTGCCATTGAGGTTGGTCCGGAAGCTGCAGCCGGTGCAAAACGCGGCAGCGAGACTGCTCACTGGGGCAGGGTATCGCCAACATGTCACCCTGCTGCTGAAAGAACTGCACTGGCTGCCCATTTGCTACCAGGCCAAGTTCAAGGTTCTAGTTTTTGTGTACAAAGCCCTATACAGCTCGGGACCACGATACCTGAAAGACCGTCTTACTCCTTATATACCTGGTTGATCAATGCGCTCTGCAGGTGAGGGCCTCCTGCAGATACCATCTTTTCAGGAGGTTCATTCTGCACAATATAGGAAATGGACCTTTAGTGTGGAGGCACCTACCCTGTGGAATTCCCTCCCCTTGAATATTAGGCAGGCGCCATCTCTGCTATCTTTTCGGCGCCTTTTGAAGACTTTCCTCTTTCAACAAGCCTTTTAAGTTGAGACCTATCCCAGTCTGCGTCTGTGTTAGAATTGCTTTTTAATATGTTTTTAATAATGTTTTTAACCCTTTTTTAATTATGTTTTTAAAGCTTTTTAAAAAAATGTTTTTAACATTGTTTTGTTTTAATGTATTTTAAGGTCTGTTTTTATGATGTTTTAAAGTGTTTTTAGTGCTTCTGTTTGCTGCCCTGGACTCCTGCTGGGAGGAAGGGCAGGATATAAATCAAATAATAAATAAATAATAAATAAATAGTACTTAGCCATCATGGCTAGCAGCAGTTTAGTCTTATTGTCCATGAATCTGCCATTCAAGTTGATGGATATCACTGCAGTAGTGAATTCCATAGCTGAACTAAATATTCTGTGAAGTACCTTCTTTTGTCTGTCCTGAATCTTCCAACATTCAACTTCGTTGGATGGCTCCTGGTTCTAGTGTTATAAGAGAGAAATAAAACTTCCCCACAATCTATCTTCTCCACACCATGTGTAATTGTATATACCTTTATTATGTGCCCCACTTGCTTCCCCCCCCCAAACTAAAAAGCCCCAAATGTTGTAACTTTTCCTCATAAAGAAGTTGCTCTAGCCCCTTGGTTCATTTGGGATGTGAGGGAGTAACTGATTTCCCACTTATCCCTCAATCTTAATCCGATTTGAGAAAAGTTGCTGCTTTTTTCTAATGTTTTTTCCATGTGCATGGTTTTTAGAGAAGTCATAGAATCCTTTTTCCCCATTTCTAATGTTGGTGTTGGATTAGTGCCCACTCCCCATAGATCTTTGAATATAGCAACAGGCTACATGCTGTGCTATGGAACAGATCATTCATGCTGGTTGGGTCAGGGGCAGAAGACGGAACAAGTTTAGAAGTGAAGCAAGCTGAAAACGTTTGAAAATCACTGAATCAGGAAGGGCTTTCTAATCATAAGCAAAAGTTAACCAATTCTATACACACTTACCTGCTGGGAGTAAGCCCCATTGAATTTAATAAAACTTACTTTTGAGTAGATATGTGTAGGATAGCACTGTTCAAGAATCTTCTTCCTTGTTTTCCCCCACCCCACCCCTAAGGAGTTTGGAGTTCATTAAAAGTACAGTGGGTGAAATCCTAGATAAATCAGTGCCTCCAGCACTATGATTTCATCTTTACAGCAGCACTGCAGCAGCAGATCCCCATTAGTGCCATTTTCCATAAGGGTACTGAGGCTGAGAAAAACCATGTGAATACAGATTACAGTTTACTACATGGTAGTTTACCATAGTGCACACATATATACACTTGGTAAGGTTCTTGTCTGTTTTCACCTTCCAGATGGTGAGGAAAGTATTGCCATTCTCCTGCTTACCTGGATTTTTGATGAAGAGTAAACGTGTGGGTAGATTTTCCTCACTGTCTGGTAGGACAGCACACATTGGTGGGATTACTAAGAGGTCTCATGCATACCTTTGAAAGTTACCGCTTGGTAAATGAATAATCCTCCATAGTACCCACAAAATACCACAACATACAACTCTTTCTCCATCTACCGCATTTCATACTTCTCATACAGATGACTGAATAAATCTCTAGTTGGCAGAACACTAGAAGGGTTACAGTTAGTTGGAGAGAATCCTGTAAAGGGTAACAAAATATGTGAGAGATTAAGAGAGTAGACTCTTTATAATTGGATGTCAATAGGCTGCTCCTTCCGCTGGGTGCCAAATACTCTGGTCCTGATCCAAGAGAGTACTTAAGCGCAAGGTGACTAGTGTGCCTATGTGTGTTGGGCTACTGTTCCCCCTTCCCCCCCCTTCCCTGATCCTAAATCTAAATGTGTATGTTTCAAGAATCTGGAGCTTTTCAAGAAATTTTTGTTTCCTTTAGAAATAATAATAAAAAATCAAGCATGCTTATGTTATCTATAGGTCACAGTTTGTTCTGAAGGTGTTCTATGAAACTTTTAGGACTACTCCAGATCCTAAGGCTTGGGAGCATTTGTAGTTTCTGGACAAAACAACAGCTAATCATGTTTCAGAAGCTCCAGCGTTAGAAAACAGCTGTAAGACATTTCAACTTTATTAAAACTTTACATGTTTAGAATATCCTTTTTATGCCCTAGCCCCTCTTACCAACGCTTTCAATAGCCAAAGAATGACAAAAGTAAACAAGACAACTTATTGGAGTAAAGGCAACAGTTCTTCCAAATACCTGCTGTATGTCACATACAGTAAATGCTATGCAATGACCTTGAGTCCAACCCCAACTTGATTTTTGTTACCTTAGTCTCAGCAATTTTTATTTTGAGAGCCATGTACACAATGATAAGCAAAAGAGCAGTGATGCAGTTACATTTCTCATATCAATATCAGCTGGAAGAAGCTGCTATTTTTCACTCACAGAGCACTACTGGGTATGTAGTGTAAAACAGAGCAGAATAGCATTATTGGATTAAAGTGAACTGGGAGAAAAGCTATCTTGAGCCAACTCTAATCTGCTGAAGTCCAAGCAGACAATCCTTAGCAGCTCATTAAAAGTCCAACTGCTTTTCGACGTACTCAGCTAAAAATAAATATCTTGCTCACTTTGCTATTATGAAGCTGTGTATAGCCAATATTTTCAATTTTTTCATTTTGCCTGCATCATGGATCTTTGATATTGGTTCACAAAGGTTGCACTACTCTCCCAATTCTGATCACTTTTGCAAATCATAACATCCATTTAATAACCCCATTTACAATGAACATACATAAGAAGCTGTCTCGTGCTGAGGCAGACCATTGATGAATCTTCCCTGGTAGTATCTACGCTTGCTGACTGGCAGTGTAACTCTGAAAAAACCCCAAACCCAGACCTGATATACGAGCTTCTTTTTAAATAGGAAGTAGCAGGGACTGAACATGGGAACTTCTACAGATAAAGCAGCATATCCTCTGAACTATGGCCTCTCCCTGAGGCCATAACTAGAAGTATACAACAATCACCTGTCACTGGGTTTTTTTATTAAATCAGATATAAATCATATTGAAAGCAGGAGTGCTTAAATGTTAAACAAGAAATGCAGATATTGTTGTACGAAAGTATTTCTCATCATTATTGTATCTTTAGAAAGAAGCATATATTACCGTCAGTTATTTTTTATTTATTTGCAAGTGTTAGCCATTTGTCCGGCATTACAGACAAAATCACATCCACACCATACATTTAAAGCACATGACTTGCCTCAAAGTATCCTGGGAACTGTAATTTACCTCACAGAGCTGCAATTCCCAGCACCCTCAAGAAACTTCAGTGCTTTAAATGTGCTTCAAATGTATGATGTGGATGTGAGTGCAGTCTAAAACAAAGAACTTCCTGTTGCCAGGATTCTTTTGCTTCTCAATGGTTCACTAGTGGATTTTAAGAACCAGCAGGCCAAAGTAATCCAATGTGTTCCTTGGGGGAAAGATTTTCAAATTAGCTACCTGGCAGCCAGTAGAAATGATTTTGCTATAGAAGATGATTATATGTTTTCTCTCTGGAAACAGAAGCTACTTGACTAGTTTTCCTAGGTATCCAGTGGGCTATCATTTTCTGAAGGACTTTCCCAAATGATTTGGTGTTCACACAATAAATGAGAATGTTTTTGCTCTGTGTGTGTGTGTGTACAGTTCAGTGCTCCAATCCAGCAAGTGAGCCTGTAAGTGCAAGGAGAATTCTGGCCATGGATTATATCTGATTGGGTGCCCTCCAATACAGAAGGTTAGTACATGGTTGCTCTCATATGTCTGGTTCCTCACACCTGTGTTGTTCCTTATATTTTAAAGCAATGCTTTAAAACAGTGAAAGTTAACTGCAAGCACCTTATTTTGTTTTAGTCAGAGCTTGGAAAAGTTACTTTTTTGAACTACAACTCCCACCAGCCCAATCCAGTAGCCATGCTGGCTGGGGCTCATGGGAGTTGTAGTTCAAAAAAGTAACTTTTCCAAGCTCTGGTTTTAGTACAAGAGTGTTTCATATTAATTCATTTCCAGTGTATATTCTGATATCTGCCATATCCTTTCACTTCTAATATAAGCCCTGAGCTTATTCTGTGAGGAAGGGCGTGATATAAATCAGTCAGTCAGTCAGTCAGTCAGTCAGTAAGAAAGTGGTTGTTCCTTCCGGTCCTTCTAAGGAGCCTTACCCTCTCAACATCCAGCAACTCAGGCTTTCTACAGAGTTTCCCTTGCTGGATCATGACAATGCATACATTACCAAAGATATGGGAAGTGTTGTATAATGTTACACTCTAGACCAGTGGTTCTCATACTTTTTTGGTTTGCGGCACACTGTAAAACATATAAAAATCTTCTGACGCACTTTGTGTACAAAATTAAAAATATATTAATATATTTTAACCTATGAATAGAAATAAACTATAGAAAACACTTACCCTATACAAATGGGTTTCTTCTCATTTTTAAAATATACTTTCATAATATTTGAGGCACACCTAGCCACCTCTTAGGGCGCACCAGTGTGCCTGGGCGCACCGTTTGAGAATCACTGCTCTAGACCACCAGAATGATATTGTGCTGTCAGTCTGAATTCAGCTTTTCTATCCCGGAAAACCTGACAACACTCACCATATAACTCAATTCTGGGAGCAATAAAACTGTCAACATTCTATGCAGAGTAGGGTCCAGAGGACTGTCATCAAGGTTGTACTTGGCTTGCATGGGTGTCATACTTTTGTTGCACAGTATGTGCTATAAGCTTTAAAGCTGGGCAGATGTGATTATTCTGAATGAATAAGGCACTCCATCCAGTGCCAGATTTGGGAACAAGCCAAGTAAGCCATGGCTTAGGGCCTCACTTTCTGTGGGGCCTCTAAATAAATAACTAAGAACATTTATTATAATTGAAAGTGCTTTGGCTTAAATAACCTTTCATATATAACCTACCACCCTAAAATTCTGAACCCTGACCTCCCCCTCCCAGTCCCATCAACCTCTCTGCCAGGACTGCTAGACTACTTGCATCATCAAAGGTTGTCCAACTCACCGTAGACCTCAAGAGGAGACGATGGGAGCTAGCTACCAGCACATTCTAAAGTCCTGTTTCACATGTAATCCCCTCTTTGCCACTTTCCCATCCCCTACATATACCACTACCTAGGCCTGTAGCAGCCTACATAGGCCTGTAACCAATGTTGGGGGGGGGGGGCAACAAAAACGTGTGTGATGTATTGTGATAAGGAATTGAAGCGTCTTCATTTCAGGAGTGTAGCAAAACTGAAAACTAATCCATCAAGCCAAACTCCAACAACTTTGGCTCCATCTTCTTACCCCTCTTCCTTCCAGCAATCTTCCATCCCTCTAACTACAACTCCCAGCATGCAACTCACTCAATACAACACCACAGGGTGCCAGGGGCCTATTTATCTAATCTGAAGACCATTTTAAAGACTACTTTTATAATAACATTGGCTAAGCAAAACATTTAATGAGGAGAACTTTTGAAAGGGGGTGTCAGAAGAGAAAAAAGCTGCAGAAGCTTGAAGGGCGGTTAACAAAATTATTGAAACTTGACAGTTACTTCATTTCAGCTATAGAGAAGGGAGCTCATACTCAAATTTCCTTTGCTGCTTCCATTTGGAAATGGACTGCCTTCAAGTCAATTCCAAGTTATGGACGACCCTTTGAATCGGGTTTTCATGGTAAGCAGTATTCAGAGGGGGTTTACCATTGCCTTCCTCTGAGGCTGAGAGGCAGTGACTGGCCCAAGATCATCCAGTCAGCTTCATGGCTGTGTGGGGATTCAAACCCTGGTCTCCCAGGTCCTAGTCCAACACCTTAACCACTACACTACACTGGCTCTAGCTGCTTCCATTTACTAAGTGCTAATTTGTATAATGTTTTTATGTTCTTCTACATTATAAGTCTTCAATTTCATATAAGCTAAGTAAAAAATCAAAGTATTTTCATTTAAAGGTATACAATAATAATGTGTATACGATTACTGCAAATCTGTATATGCTTTGTTTAGAATACCAGTATTAATTTTTCATTACAAGCTACATTGTACTTCCATTAACTAAGTTCTATTCTCTGTTAACTGCTCTTGTATTTCTATAAAAGTCTTCAGTTTCATGTATGCGAATTAAAAAATAATAAGTTGTTTGATAGCGCAAATTTATTTATTTATTACATTTATATACCGCCCCATAGCCGAAGCTCTCTGGGTGGTTTACAGCAATTTAAAACAATAAAAACAAATATACAAATTTTAAAACACACAAAAAAAATTAAAAACACAATTTAAAAAAAATTAAAAACAATTTAAAAATACAAATGAAGCTTTTTGCAAGGTATGTTTTATTTAGTTGCTTTTTTCATTGCATCTTTGCCTATGTATATATGCAAATATTATGGTTTGCCATTTTTTAAAAATTACCCATTCTATTATAATGTAATGCACTTTTTCTGTCTTTATTTTTTATGGCATGGTGCCTCTGAATATTGACATGGTTTAGGGCCTCAATATGTCTTAATCTGGCCCTGACTCCATCCAATGAGCCCCAGTCCAGATCTGGATGCTCCACTAGCCCTCTCTCTGCTGGTGACCTGTTTCTCATTCCAAGAAATGCCACCCATTTTTTAAAGGCTTTCTAACATTGTCGCTTGCTAGAGTACCTTTGGAACCAGGAATGTGGAGGAACTTCTGGGTCATTTGTGGGAGTTGGTGGCAGTAGTGGCCTTTGTGTTCCAAGAGGGTTGTATGATTTGTCTGACTTAGGCAAAAAATCAAATGTCCTCTAAAGTAAAGCAATTGTATGTCAACAAATTTTAATTTTTCCATCAAAATGTGAAAACAAATCTGAATTCATTTGGGTCTGAATAGAGACCATGGTTTTTGGTTAACCATGTTTAATCCCACTACAGGAATTAACATATTTAGCCATGCTAAGACAATTGCATTATCATCAGTTTCTCCTATTGTGCACCAATTACCAATGGTTACTTTGCTTATTTTGCATGTTAATGATCTAATTGAATTGTCACTGACTGTACTTTTTATATTTGATTGCCATCAAAACCACACTTTTACATTTTTCTAGTTTGTGATGGACACTGATTTACAAAACATTATCCCAGTCTGTGACTGTCAGAATTGCTTAATATGCTTTTTAATCATGTTTTAACCCTTTTAAAAAAAGTTTTAAAAATGTTTTTAATGCTGTTTTGTCTTAATGTATTTTAAGATTTGTTTTTATGATGTTTTAAAGTGTTTTTTGTGCGTTGTTTGCCGCCCTGGGCTCCTGCTGGGAGGAAGGGCAGGATACAAATAAAATAAATAAATAAATAATAATAAAGATTATGGCACAATAATTGGTTAGTCAATGCCACTTGGACCAATCATCCTAAATCCAATTCTGGTTCCAATAGCTGAAACAGGGTTGCACTTTCTGCAGAGTTGGGAGACTAATCTCTATAGCCATTTGTCCTTTGAACCATGCCAGTTAATTTATCCACAAAAGCTTATGCCAAGGGGAAGAGGTTTTTGCATTAAGTTGCTTGATCTACTTTTTCCCGATCCCAAAAGGGCCTAACAATCTTGATCTGACAGATCACTATGCTGATTTCTCATCTGAACAGCTGGATAGGTAAGGATAAGCAACCTATATCCAGCCAGAGACAGCCCAAAATCTCTAAACTGATGGATGACCTTTATCAGGAGAAGGACAGGGGGAGTGCAACCCTGTTATTCTTCCTTGATCTCTCAGTGGCTTTTGATACCATTGACCATAGTATCCTTCTGGGCCAACTTGGTGAGATGGGTATTGGAGGTACTGTTTAACAGTGGTTCCAATCCTATCTCCAAGGACATTCTCAGATAACAGCATTGGGTGACTGTCTTTTGACCCCCTGGCAGTTTTGCTGTGAGGTGCCGCAGGGTACCATCTTGTCCCCCATGCTGTTTATCATCTATATGAAGCCCTTGGGAGGGATCATCAGGAGATTTGGGGTGAGGTGTCAGCAGTATGCTGATGATACCCAGCTCTATTTCTCCGTAATATCTGAATCAGGAGAGGTCGTGCAAGCCCTGGACCACTGCCTGGATTCAGTGGTGGGCTGGTTGAGGGCCAATAAACT
Source organism: Rhineura floridana (assembly GCF_030035675.1). Classification (NCBI taxonomy): domain Eukaryota; kingdom Metazoa; phylum Chordata; class Lepidosauria; order Squamata; family Rhineuridae; genus Rhineura; species Rhineura floridana. The sequence goes on from NC_084483.1 coordinate 101,615,646, forward strand.
GAGTCTGAATCCTAGCAAGACAGAGGCACTGTGGGTTGGTGGTTCCCAAGTTCGGATAATTGGTAAGTTGCCTACTTTGGATGGGGTTGTACTCCCCCTGAAAGGGGAGGTCCATAGTCTAGGGGTGCTCCTGGATCCATCTTTGTCGCTAGAGGCCCAGGTGACCTCAGTGGCTAGGAGTGCCTTTTACCAGCTTCAGCTGGTAACATCCAGGCTGGCTTACTATAATACTCTCTATGTAGGGCTGCCCTTGAAGTTAGTCCAGAAGTTCCAACTGGTGCAAAACGTGGCAGCGAGACTGCTCACTGGGGCAGGATATTGCCAACATGTCACCCCACTGGTGAAAGAATTGCACTGGATGCCCATTTGCTACCGGGCCAAGTTCAAGGTTCTAGTTTTTATGTACAAAGCCCTATACAGCTTGGGACCGGGATACCTGAAAGACCGTCTTACCCCTTATATACCCAGTCGATCACTGCACTCTGCAGGTGAGGGCCTCCTGCAGATACCATCTTATCAGGAGGTCCGTTCTGCACAACATAGGAAACGGACCTTTAGTGTGGCAGCACCTACCCTGTGGAATTCCCTCCCCTTGAATATTAGACAGGCACCATCTCTGTTATCTTTTCGGTGCCTATTGAAGACTTTTTCTTTCAACAAGCCTTTTAAGTTGACACCTATCCCAGTCTGCGTCTGTGTTGGAATTGCTTTTTAATATGTTCTTAAACGTTTTTAAAGATGTTTTTAATCTTACATGTTGTGAAAGCTTTTTTAGGTAACTTTTTGAAGATGTTTTGTTTTAAAGTTTGTTTTTATGATGTTTTAATGTTTTTAGTTCTTTTGTTTGCTGCCCTGTGCTCTTGCTAGGAGGAAGGGTGGGATATAATAATAATAATAATAATAATAATAATAAAAACTAAGCCTAGCTGCTGCACCGTAGCCTAATGATTCGGATCTGTCAAGAGCTGATGATACTGACATAGCGCATGGCAGGCCAAGAGCAGGAAAAGGTGCAAAATTGACAAATCACTTGTCAAATAAGGGAAACTTAGTTATGCATTTTAAGTCACTCTGTAAAGAGATAGCAGAGGACTTTCAGTCAGCTCTAAACAAAACAATTCAATTGCCCTGTAAACAAAACAGCTGCAGAAATAATGTAAAGATATGGCTAACACAGGAAGTGAGGCATTTAATGTGAGCCTGCCCAAGCACGTGCAATTGGCGAAGCCGAAGAAAGTGACTAGATCTCTGCAACTTTAACTGGAGCAGGAGGATAATCCCACAGAGCCAATATTCACTTTTGTGAGGTCCTGACCTGCCTGAACTCGAGGAACTCCGATTCAGACACAACTGTAGTTTTTTATTTTATCGAAGTAAGAGAAAGTTTCAGTTCAGCGAGCTTCATGAATCTGCATACGGCTTCCTTAGAACTCAGCATCCCTCTCTAGCTAACTAGGCCAGCCTTTCCCAACTAGTGGGCCACCAGATGTTGTTGGACCACAATTCACATCTTTCCTGACCATTGGCAATGCTGGCTGAGGCTGATGGGAGTTGTGGTCCAGCAACACCTGGTGGCCCACTAGATGGGACAGGCTGAACTAGGCACAACTTGGCAGCATAACGACATTGACTCAGCAACTAACCCTCCCCCTTCACCCAGCTTAAGTAGGGCTGGGTGCCCCCCCTTGTGCTTGCATGTACGCTGAGTCACAGTTGCAGGCAGGCACATAATCACAAACTCCTCAGCTGGGTTTTAATTTCCCACCACATCCGCCTCCTGGACCTGGGTGAAGGTGGGTCTTGGTGTCAGTCCTGTCCTCTCCCTCTATGGGAGAAGAGCTGTCTGGCAGCGGCAGGGATGGGAGCAGGGGCGGCGGAGTAAGGGGCCTTTCTGGGGGTCCCTCTTGAGTGGTGTCTGGGACAGTTGGAGATGGCTTGTCAATGCCCGGAGCGGGAGCTGCTTCAATGTCCTGCCCCTCACTGGGTCCTTCCCCAGCTGGGAAGTCCCAGTCCAAGTCTTCCTCCCCCCCTTCTGTGCATTGGTCCATCTCCAGCTAGCATAGCTCACAACAGGTCCCAGTCTTTGAGAGAGGGGGTGGCCCCATAAACCTTGTGCTGCGGTGTGGTTTAGAGAACTGAAACTATCTGTGGAAATAACCCCCAATGATATTGAACAAGTGTATAGGGTCCTGAGACTGCAGTCAAAAATGGCAAGACCAGGGACCTTGTTGTCCCCTTTGACAAATGTCACATAAAATATCTGGTAAGGGAATCCTGCCTTCACTAGAGCTTCGGTGATGAGTCTAAAAGTTCTCCATCTTCTAAGGCTATATTGGAACCTCAAAGTCTGCATATTTCACCACTTGGCAGACTTGATATTTTATGTGACATTCCCTTTCAAGCTAATTGTCCACAATAGGGACAAGACCTCTTAGTGGTGACCCTACATGAACCCAAGCTGTTGCTGAAGGATGTAGGCATTGCACTTCCAGAAGAAATGGCTGATGAGGAAGAGTGGGTGAGGAGGAAAACTCAAGTCCCACATGGGAGCAACAGGTGAGATCTAAGAGTAAGAAATGTCAGGTGGGGAAGAAGTGGCAGAACTATTCCAGGGAGGACAGTAATAGATTGAGGAAAGATCTCAGTGATAGGGTCACCATGGAGGCATAGGGGGTTCCGGTTCCGGTTGCTGCTTTTCCTTCGTGCTCCAACTAAAAGCTTTAATTTAAAAGCTTTAATTCCTTTATCTCTCCCTGACTAACGGAGTCCAAAAAGACATAAGAGGGCCTTGAAGATTGACCATCTGTGGATGCTTAGGTCTTTGTTTAAAATTCCTTCTCGGCTAGAACAAAGATAACAAACTGACTCTCTTAGTAATTCGACTCCGAAAGCAGAGAGGACATGCAGGCAGCTGGACAAAGTGCTTGTTAAAGCAAGATAATTACTCTTTTCTGCTGATACAGCCCTGGAACCATAGGCAATTCAATTCTGGAAAATTTTATGCTAGCCTTGTTAGCTGATGGTACAAGGGATCATTTAAAGGTTTGTAAACCTTCTTTTCCTTTCTCTCTGAACGTTCAACTCGGCAATTTCTGGCACCTGACTTAATTAGTGAGTGTTTGTATTTAATTTATGTCCCCTACCATTGACCCTCAATGATTTTTACAAGGAAAAAATGTCAAGATCTAGGTATTTCCCTAGTAGAAGAGATGCGTATATCTCCGGTCAGACAATCCAAGATAACTCACTTTTTTCAGGCTAAGATGGATGATTCTTATCTGCACTCGGCACCAGGATCTAAGACCAAATTTAAAGCTAACGTCCAGTCTGTGAGTCGACATGACTGGTCATTAGATCGACAATTACAAATTAACCCAACTAAAGATGACCTGCAAGCTAGAACCTTAGCTGAGGAATTACAAAATGCGGGATTTAAAGGTCCCCTAAACTCCAGGGATGAGGACTTTCCTTCAGAAATAATAACCATAGATTCCATAGCTGAGTCCCAGGAGCCTAGGAATACATCGACAGAAATTCGGATTACAAATGATGCCCAAAACCTGCAGATGGTGGACGGAACCATGTTAACAACATGGGGTTGGGAAATGGCAGTATCAACAGAACTGGGACAAATAAAGACATATATTAAGGAAACGAACAACTTATTAAATACGTTGATTGGCTCTATAGGGCCTCTTCTTATTGGAAAAGATACACCCCATGATAAATGGGAGAACGATCAAAATATCCAAAAAAAACCCTTCCAGGGGCACAAATCGAAGGACAGGCTCGTTAAGTCCAAAAAGGTGACTTCCCAGGGAGGAAAAAAACCGAAAATACTGAAAAAATCAAAGAACATTAAAAAATTTAAACCAGCTCCAATAAAGAAAATGAATTTTAAGCCTTTATTTAAATTATTGGAGTCTACATCTAAAAGTCGCCAAGCCTCTCGACTGGGTGGAAAAGAAGCATCATCGAAAAGTACTATTCCTTTGGGTCAGAGTAAACAAAGCCCCCCATTAGGGGCAGTCAAACCTGATATTGAGAGTGAGGTTGAGTTAACAAATAGTCTCGGCTATAATCAAGGCAATGATAAATCGCTTGATCCTTCACTGACCCCAATTAGACCCATGGATGATACTAATTGGAAGCTACAGCTAGTAAGAGATAAGCTGGCAATTTTATTTTTATCGAAGATAACGAAATTTAGTGCAACTTCTTCGATAAGACAGTTTTTCATTTCCTGCCTAGAGCGTTATCTGCCGCACACACAGTGCAGAAATTGTATTAAGCATGTGTCCTATTTGTACTCTAATGACTTTGAAAGATGCACTATTTTTACAATACAATCATCATACCTGGCGGAACGGATTTACAAAATCAAAGACACTCTGGCTTCGCAAGGCATCCTAGTGAATCGATATTTCATCAATAAGGCTTCCCCTCAACCATTGTTTAACTTCTTCCCCCCACACTTGGGGATCCCGGACCGGGGAAGGTTGGCTCCAACTACTAACCAGAGATCCCTACTACGCCCATCTTCTTCCGCCTTATCAAGCGGACAGCATCACTTAGTTACAAAAGTTTCTTCGGAGTGTAGACCTTTGAGACAGATGGACTTTCTCCCGGAGGAGCTCCGCCTTTTAGAATCATATGATTCCCTTCCGAAACTCGATCAAGAGGAAATCAACAATAGACTATCTCACCTGCTGCAAAGATTAGCAAAAGGAATTCAAGAGCCAAAGGGTGTGAAACAATTATTAGCCAGGGACAATAGTCCCGATTCTCAATCAACAAGCCCGGTTAATAATCTTCCCAGGCAAATGAAACAATTGAGCAAAAATAATAGCTTCTCTTCTTCTGACAAGGACATGACACCTCCAAGTCTACTATATCATGAATGGAGCCAGCTTTCCAGGAAGACGGCGAACAATCCGACCTGGCTAGAGATGCGTGAGTTACAATCGGAGGAACAGGGTTCCTTGGATGAAATATCGATGAGTAAAGATGTCGGTCAAATGATGACGATCATACCCAACAGGATCATTTCGAATGGCAGCACACTCTATCCAGAAGTAAACATCATCACTCCATGCCCTTGACAAGGGCCAATAACACCAGTTGTCTCAAGGGATACAATGACTATGCCCAGCCCCCAAAAAGGATCTTACATTCCTAGAGGCAGAGAAAGGGACTCTTCCCTTTCCTTCTTATCGTGGAATATAGCTGGATGGAAGAGCAAGATGGCTGACACGGCATTTAAACGGTTCCTTCAACATTTTGACATTATTTTCCTTCAAGAAACGTGGTTAATTGAGGGAGAGCCCCTTGAGATTAGGGGTTACAAAACTTGGTTAAATCCAGCGACCAAATCCACTGCTAGAGGTCGTGGACGAGGGGGTTTGGCTATATTAGTTTCCACACATCTAAATGGCCAAATAATTGATCTGAACTCCCATAATTATCCTATAAGGGATGATGGTTTGTTAAGTCCCTTGGAGGGCCTTCTATTTTTAAACAGATCAACGGAAGATCAAGTAATTAATAAGTACAGCCGTGCCCTGTTTCAACTAATCCAAAAATTCCAACTGGTATGTTTAAATGGCTCCCCATTAGATATTTCTAAAGGCTCTTTTACTTACCATGCTAGGTCCGGGGCCAGCCTAGTAGATTTCTTTCTGGGCTCCTTGCTTTTGGTAAATAACGTTATGGAACTCAATGTCTTAACCAGGCCAGAAAGTGACCACCTCCCCCTAAGGTGGTCCTTAGTCCACGCCTAACAATAGATCTGATCTAGTAAAAGCCCCTTATTTAGACCTTGAATATGGACGAAAACGATTAAAATGGTCGCAGGAGATAGGTGAGAAAGCTAGCCTTGTTCTGTCAACAAACTCTATTATGCATTTACGCCAACTGGCCCTATCTGACCCTCAATATAGCTTAAAACTATATGAGTCCATAATTGCAGAACTCACCCCACGAATTGAAGATCTTACTATGATAGCAGTCTCTCCCTATCCCAAGACATGGTATGATAAAGAGTGCAGGATGGCTAAGAAACAATTGACTAAGCAAATTAAATTATTTAGATCTAACAGCCTTCCGGTCACTCTGCATCAATTAATAATGAAAAGAAGAAGTTATAAATCTCTTCTCAAGAATAAGAAACATTCTTTTTACCAGGAAAATTGGAGGGCGCTGGCAAAAGCTGCCCAGAAGGGAAATGAGATTGAATTCTGGAAAATGTTACAAGGAAACCCGAAATCAGTTAACTTTATAGCCGCCGCCCCCATAATGAAGGAGGAATGGGAAGCCTATTTTAGCTCGATTTTTGGATATCTCCTCCCAAATTCGTCCTGTACTTTTGAGAAGCCGGCTGATCTTCCGTCTTGGCCTCCGGTTACTATCGAAGATATTGAGGGGTTGGTGTCCTCCTTGAAAGCAGGTAAAGCCCCTGGTGAGGATTTGCTCCCTCCTGATTTTTTTATTCAAAATACATCTTGGTGGGCGCCTCTTCTTGCCACTCTTTTTACTTATATAAACAATACTGGAGTGATTCCACAAGGCTGGTTAACTAGCATAGTAGTCCCAATATTTAAATCAGGAGACCCCACTAACCCAGCAAACTACCGACCCATAAGCTTGTTAAACGTATCGTTAAAACTATATAGTCGTTTGTTGTTGAACAAATTACAAGAGTGGGATGAGTTAGAGTCAATTATACATGTTGAACAAGCGGGGTTCAGACCCAAAAAATGCACAATCGACCAGGCATTTATACTCCACCATTTAATAAGAAATACTAAATCCAAAGTCTTCACATCCTTATATATGGCCTTTGTAGATTTCTCAGCGGCCTTTGATTCCGTTGACAGAGACCTGCTGTGGCAAAAATTGGCCTTGACAAACATAGATCGAAGATTACTCTGGTTGATTAGAGCTTTATATATAAGCCCACAGCTTTATATCAAACTAATGCCATCCAAGTTCGGCTAGGAAATAAAGGTACCCTGTCTGTTAAAATCCCAGTGTACAAAGGTGTCAAGCAAGGGTGCTTATTGGCTCCCTTTCTTTTTAATTTTTTTATTAATGATTTAGTCGATTCATTATCATCTCCTTCTTTTTTTCCTCCCTCTGTTGGCGCGGTAAAAATTTCTATTCTGCTTTATGCAGATGATGTAGTTCTATGCTCCCTTACGAAAACTGGACTTAAACGTATGCTCCACAAATTAGAGGAGTATTGTCAGTTGCAGAAACTTAAGATCAATCATACTAAAACCAAAATCATGGTATGTGGTAAAGCCAGGAAAGTAAAGAATAATTGGTCACTAAATGGGATCCCTATTGACCAGGTATCTTCTTTTAAATACCTGGGTATTTTTTTGTCTAACAACCTATCCTGGACCCCTCAGCTAAAAGCAGTGACCTTAGCTGGAACACGCGCCCTAGGCTTAGCAAAAAGGTTTTTCTATACCAAAGGGGGTCAACTTGTTATGCCAATGATAAAAATTTTAACAACTAAATTTCTCCCTAAAATTCTATATGGTGCAGAATTATGGGGATTGGCAGCAGGAACTAAATTGGAGTCAATTCAGAATGCTTTTATGAGGTTGGTGCTAGGTCTTCCCTCGGGGACTCCGTCAGCACATCTTAGAGCTGAGCTGGGATTACCCTCAGTTACTGCACGAATTGATCCGAATCTTGAACAGCGAAGATTCTTCCTTGGTTAAGAAATGTTGGTATGATCAAATGCTGCGGGAAGGCTGGGCCTTGGAATGCCAGTCACTTTTTTCCAAATATGATCTTTCCCCAGCTAAATTATTGGAACTAAGCAAAGCAGGACTAACCAATTGGGTTTATGATTATGATGCTGCTCTGGACCGTGCGTCCATAGTGTCGCCCCCCTTCTCATCCTGGTTCCCATATATTAAACTGAATCATATGGCAGCAATGTACCTAGATGTACTTGATAGAGCACCAATTAGAAAAGCTTTTACTGCATTATGATACCAAACAATGCCCACAGCCTATCTTGATGGCCGTTATCGCGGCATACCAGTGACTCAGCGTCTCTGTATCTATGGCTGTGATGCAATTGAAGAGATTGTTCACTATTTACTCCATTGTCCACTCTATGACAATCCCAGGAGGAAATTTTTATCTCCGTTCTTAAATATTTTAATATATAGTTCAGATAATGAGAAGGTAATCGACCTTTTAATGGATAATTTCGATTCAGTGACACGTGCAGTTGCCAATTTTGCATTGGTTGCACAAAATCTGAGAGATGCCTTTGTGAAAAGTACCATATCTTGAAAGGATCTTCCTTATTTGTTACACTTGTCTAGTTGTTTAAACCAACTAGAGGTGTTGTGTTTATATGTATGTATATGTATGTATGTTTGGTTGCACATGGCCTATGGCTAAGCTTGCAATAAAGTATTTTATTCAGTGACCATGGTTGATACCATTATCTCTAGTTATTTCTTATGAGCTTCAAGGTCAGAAAAGTTGCACTCTCTCTTTAAATTGGCTTTTTAAATTAGACTTTGCCAGTAACGTTCACCAAGGTGCAATTTGCTGTTTTCCTTTTTTCTATTTTCTGTCAGATACTGTCTTCATTACCATTGTTGTTATCACTTTTTCCCTTCTTTTTTTGTTATCCCTTTGTACAAATGAGGTTCTGCCCCTCAGTTTTACCTTGAGGTGGTGATTTTGGGGTCCTCCTCATGTGAGGGAATGCTGTGGCTCTCTCACCCTCAATGGTATTAGTTCATTTTCCCCAAGTTCTTCAAGTTACGTGTTCCATCTGATGGTTTTAATAAGTTTTCACTTTTAGAAGAGCAGATTTCAGCTGCAGTTTTATCTGGGTACAACTGTGGATAGTTAGAATTGTTTCTTTAAATGTCAAAGGGTTGGGCACTGCTTGGAAGAGGGCATGGATTGCCTACTTGCTAAAGACTGAAGCCCCGGATATTATTTTTATGCAAGAGACCCATCAGAGAATCTGTTGAAACGGTTGGATGGGCAAGCTATATGGCTCATCTAAAGCCAGAGGGGTGTATGTAATATTGGCTAAGAGGTTCACTCTGATAGTAGAGGATACCAGTCATGTTAGGATCTGTGTATAGCCCTAACATGCAACAGGTGGAGTTTCTATCTAATGTTCTTGGAGCCATCAAAATATTTAGAAAGGGCTATCTTGTACTGGGAGAAGACCTGAATGGGGTGATGGGCAAGAACCTAGACTGGAGTGGTCCTTCTCAAGCAGGGGTTCAGGTCCTTCCCCACTGAAACAGGATTTTGGTCTAGTTGGTGAATGGCATCATAGGTATGGTAGGGCAAAAGACTACATCTTCTTTTCCTCAAGGCATAAAAAGTACTCATGACTTGACTACCTATTAGTCTCTCACATGATATTCTTGAGAAGGGGTCAACTGCATGTACCGGAGTCATTTTGGCCTCAGATCATGCCCCAGTCTCAGCAGATATTTAGCTGTGTGTCACAAGGACAAGCTTTCCCTCTTGGTGGCTCTTGGTGGTTGCTGCTAAAATGGGATGTGTGAACTCATATTGGGGAAACCATCACTCATGACTTCACAGAAAATAGCAGGCTGAGTATGGATCCAGCAGTGATTTGAGAAGCTCTGGAAAGTTATTTTTAGGGGCAATTGGAGGCTTCTCTGATCCTATGAATCAAACAAGAGGCTACAGCCAAGTTACTGCTTGATATAGCTGAGTTGAAATGACTCCAAAAAGAGTGAGGGTCTCCCAGGTTCCTTAGGAGTTTGGAATGTAAATGTAATGTAATGAATTGGCAACTCTGAAATTAGACCACAGTAATGTTGCCCTAGTTCAGCTCAATCATACCTACCATGAATTCAATAAAAAGAATTCTTGGCTTTTAGCCAAGGCCCTGAGGAAAAAAATGAACCGTAATTGCCTTGCTCACATACAAGACAGGGAGTGAGCTTCTCACTACAGATCCTTAGATATCAATACGGCCTTCCAGTTCCTTTATGAGGACCTTTACAAGTCTGATTCACCAGATCCTAGAGTGATAAATGATTTTTTTTTAGCCAAAGCTGGATTGAAAGCCTTAGATTTGGTTCAGAGTGAACATTTGGATGGCCGTATTAATGTATTGGAAATCAGGGAAACTGAAACGGGGCAAGACACCAGGATTAAATGGTTTCAAAAGTGATTTTTTAAAGATTTTGGAGTCCTACTAGCAGCACAACTGGCTGCGTTCTTTAATGGCATACTTAATGGTGATCATGTGCCTGAATCTTGGAAAGAGTCAGTGTATCTTGCTAAACCTTGTAGAAACCATGCTCGTTTGGGGTCCTTTTGTCATAGTGCTTTGCTCAATCAAAATGTGTAGCTGCTTTCTGAAATCTTGGCTGTTCACTTGACAATATATACAACAAGACTCAGACTGTTTTGTCTTTAATGTGATACATGCTAGTAGTTAAAAAAAAAAAGATGCCCTGGCTGCTCTTGATACTTTCAAGGCATTTGATCAGCTGGAGTGGTTGTTTCTGCAAAAAGTGCTTGTAGCCATTAACTTTGGCCATAAACTACTATATTATTAAGGCAACATACTCAGACTGCAAGGCTACTGTGCAAGTTAATCACCTGGACTCTCCATTTTTTGCTATTTGCAGAAGAACTCAAAAGGTGTTTGTGTTGAGGTGAATTATCATGTATCTGCAGTGCTATGCATAGCCACACCCTGGGAGAAGCAGCAGCAGCAAACAGCATGGGATTTCTTCTGCAACTCAGTAGCCTAAAGTATTTGGGCACTGTACTTCCAAAAGATCTGTTACAGTTGAAAACAGAAATTTGGGCCACTAGTGAAGCAGATTAAGGTGAAACTGAGACTGGAGAGCACAACCTCTTTACTGGTTGGAAATATTGTAAAGATTTATGTATTTATTTATATATTTTTAAAATGTGTATACCTTTGATTGTAATAAACCTCAAAGCTATTTACATTAAAATTATCAATAAAACAGTTAAAAACAGGTAATTCAAAACATTTAAGAGACAATTAAATAACAGTAAACTAAAAAGAGATTAAAATAATCTGTATTGGACTGTTTGTAATATATTTCAGCGGAGTACAGAAATAGTCTGCTAAGACTGTTGGTTGAAAGACTAAAGAAATTCAAAGTTTATTACTAATGGAAAATAAAATTATTCTGAGTACAGGCATACATGTGGTCATTGCAGAGCCATGAGGCTCACACTCACGGGTGTCCTCCCATGATCAGAGACCATTCTGGTCTGATATTATTGGTCATTAATCTGCATTATGGATACTGAATACTTTCTAAAAGTTTCATTTAACCTCTTGATCTTTTATTCTTTCTTTCTCATTGTCTGTGATATTATTGACCATCATTTACTTCACTGGAGACTGTTAAGTTATCAGGGTAGGAGTTCAGTTCTTGTGTTCTGTTTCAGGTGTATGCTTTGCTGTGATCTCTGCCCATTCTGTATTGGGTGATTTTGTTGTGTCAATAAAAAAACATTTTTCAAAACAAACCAAAAGCTTATGCCATGATAAATGTGTTAGTCTTTAAGGTGCCACAAAACACTTTGTTACTTATTAATTAATTTCATCAGTTTTATATTGTTTAACGCTATAGTTTCTGAGCAGTGTCCAGTGAGGTTACAAAAGAGATAAAACAGAAATAAAATCGGTTAAAAATAGCTATAACATTAGAAAAGCTTTATTAAAATGCCTGCTGTAATTAAAAAAAAAGTCTTCACCAAGCATCTGAAGTTCAACAGGGAGAGGGTCTCTTTGATCTCAACCAGAAAGAAGTTCCATAGAATGGTCCCACAACAATGAACACATGTCTCCTGCTGGATATGAACATTTATATATATACATGACGCTTGAATCCTAAAATAGTATAATTTAAGAAAGTTCACAGAAATACAATTTCCCACCTCTCCTCCTGAGGCCACACATCTATACCCCCAAGCCTCTCTGGAGAATTAGGGTGTCCTCCTGAACAATATAGGATGGAGAACAGGGAAATAATTCAAAATCAGGTGGAAGTCCACCTGACTTTAGGCTCCTCTGGAAGCCTTCTGCAGCCCATCTGCAGTTTTCTTAATTAGAAGGAACTTAGAACCCCTGGTGTTCCCACCTCACTTTATATTTCACAAAATGTACCTTCTTACCACTTACAAGCATGTCAAAATAATTCTGTTCCTTTTCGACTTTGTCAGCTTTTGTTCATAGCTGCTAGGTTCACTGCTGCCTGCTATTTGGAATGCTTTCCATATTGACTGGAATCAATTGCCTTTTAAGTCTTGGGTATTAATGATTATGTAAGAAAGTCCCAAGAAAGCTTAGACAGGCAGAACACATACAGCTGTTTTAGGCTATAATCCAAAACTTGAGTATTTTGAAGTAACTCAATTGATTTTGGTAGAACAATTTAAGAGTAAGTGACTGAGGATTATGATGTTTCTGAATTTGGATTAAAGAGCCTGAACAATTATTGTTGCTGCTTTTTTTTACAGCTGTTAAATCATTTTGAAATGCTTTGGGATTCATAGTGAAGTCTGCTACACACACAAAAAAAGCATTTGGTTTGCTATAATACATTTATTTGAAGAATCCCCATAGGTTATTACTGATATTAGAAGCTTAACACATATCTCCATAGGTGGTATGTGATGGCTGTTCCTGCAGGAAGGGCTGTAGTTGAGTGACAGAGCAGTACTTTGCATGCAGAAGTTCATAGGTTCAATCTCTGACATTTGCAAGAAGGTCTTGCACTGTCCCCGGCCTGAAACCCTGGACAGCCTCTGCCAGTCAGTGTAGACAGTACTGACAGAGCTAGATAGACTAATGGTCTGATTCAGTCTAAAAGCTTCCTATGTCCTTATAAGAAGCTGTTCCCATAACACAAAAGCCTTCATAGGTGGCCTATCACCACTTAAGGGCACACAGGTAGTCACAAAACAAAGAATCAATTTATCTTGGAGATTGGCTGAGTTTGCTACACTTTCACGTCTCAGAAACTTTCTGGAAAACTGGAGAGACCCTGGTTCTGAAGAAAAACTTTACACGAGTTCAGAAATATTTGTTCTGTAATTTGGTTTCTGTATTTAACATAGGCCAGTACATTATAATTTAGTAATGAACTATGTCCATTATGTTATCCCATAAAATCAATTGTATCAAAAAACTTTTTGCTGGACCTAGGTCTATTGGGAAATTGTCAGAACCAATTCAGAGACATTGCAGATGATATAAGGATCAAAGGCTAGGTCAGGCTGAGGAAATAGTCTGGGGAGAATAGTATCAGTTGAGAAGGCATTGCCGGAAGCTGAAATTTAGGTTCCAATTTTTTAGGATTTGGAAGATGGAAGAGGAGAAGATTCAAATCCAGGGGGAGCCGAAACTTTTAAACAGGGGATCTGGATGCCTAAAATCCTGAAGAGTAGCATACAGGAGTTTCTGAGTGATATTGAACATTAGTCATACTACGAGAAGACCCACTGAAATCCAGAATTGATTTCAATGGGTTTACTCTTGGTACAGCTAACATTGGATAACATCCTCCATTTTGTGCAAGCAAGCAAGCAAGCAAGACTGCAGGCACTTATACCTACTTGAGCCAGTATGAAAGCAGCTTACTGCAAACCTATTATAACAACAGTGATCCTGGAGGTCTCAGTTTCCTACTGGGCATGGAGTGTGTGACCATTGTCCTTGCTTACAAGCAGTGTGTGACCATTGTCCATTCTGTAGAACATGAGTGGCTGCATTGAGCTATGATCTTTATTTTTTCACTAATGTCCAGGTAAGATATTTGCACAGTAAGGTTAGAATGTAGTAAAACTATATCAGAAAGGCAAAGGTGACGGTTTAAGGAGCAAATTTTTCTTGAGGAACAGCTTGATTCATGTCCTGTAAGAATATGAATGGATAACAAGAGAATGCTGGATAGACAAATGAAGTTAAATCTAATGCTGTGCTGTCATGCGAAATGTTAAGAATCAAAACTCAGATAGAAAAGCCTTTCTGAAATATTATTTATACAATGATAGCAACTGGCCTTCAAATCATATTGTACTTGCTTGTGTTCAAAAGAGCTGCCACTAGAGGGCAGACTCAACGGATAAGTCTTAATGTAACCAAGTGACTGACACAGGAATACTTTGCACAACTAGGCCAGTAGACATATTGCATCACCACCCCCCTAGATGATGTCAACACAGGAGAGAATTTGGTCATTAGAAATGGCCTTTCTCTTTCAGCATAGACATGAAAAAGGCTATTAAGTGATTGTTATGTTGTTGCTTCTTCTTTAAATGTGACTTCTTTATTGCACTGAGTTTGGTTGCATTCATACTAACATTTTAGGCCAGGTATAGGGCATCTGTGGCTCTCCAGATGTTGTTGGACTACAACTCTCATCATTCTTGACCATTGGCCATGCTGGCTGGGGCTGATGGGAGTTGAAGTCCAACAACATCTCTAGGGCCACAGACTTCCCACTCCTGTTTTAGTGCAATATAGTACTGTTGTAAGTGATCTTGCCATTTGCAACTTCCATAGAGGTACACATATCATGTCAACAACCTAGCTAGTGTAATCCTATAAGCAACTAGTGACACTAATTTTTATTTTCTCCTTCAAATTGATGTAAAGTATCTCTGTGCTAATGTCGCTATTACTCACCTTTCAAAAAGGAGATTTTATTATTGCAGTTTTAGGGAGGATAAGGGATGGGGGACAAATTTGATTCAGTTCACACTTAAAGACAAACCTACCTAATTCACACTTTTTGAAATAATATGAGACACAAACACAGCCATCCTTCTAAATCCGCTCTTCTCCTAATTTTGCAATTGATTTCTCCAGCCCAGTAATTACAAAATGTATGTATTTTGTAAGTGCATGTAAAAATGCATATATTAGTAAAAGGAGTGCCTTTTACCAGCTTTGTCTGGTTCGTCAGTTACAGTCATTCCTGGACAGGGATAACCTGACCTCTGTAGAAAGGATGGAGTTCGCTGCATGGTTCCAATCTGCTTGCATTCCGATAGTCAGTTTTTTATCCCAACCCACCCTTTTTTTGTTCCCACTTGCTCTGGCACTTACCAATTCGATCTGCTGCATATGTTTTGGGGTGATTCGATCTGTGCTTTTTGGGGGAGGTGGCAATTTTTTTCATAATTATTAACTTATATACTTATGTAAATGATCACAGTGTTTCACAAGGTTTTTGGGTGGCGGGAAAATAATTGCTTGACTTTTAGGTAGCTTATGTGAATGATCATACCTGCAGTTATGAATGCAGCAGCTTTGATTATGAAAATAATTACGTAAAATAGGAGGGGAAATTTAAAAAAAAACCTTACCGATTGCAGCCATGGCTGCAAAATCCATGCCGATTACAACCACTGCCCACCGCAAGAAACTGGTGTTGATCCAAAAGGATAGTGAACTGGCGAATTCAGTCGGAATCCAGTACCAGGTCCGATTTAGCTGATATTACCCCCATCCCTACTATGTAGTCCAAGAGTTGGTAACCTCGAGGCTGGATTACTGCAATGCATTCAATGTGGGGCTGCCTTTTGGCCCTGGTTTGGAAGCTCCAGCTGATGCAAAATGTGGCGGCCAGAATGCTGATGGGAGCACATGGCCAACAACATGTGACACCACTTCTAAAACATCTGCATTGGCTACCCATCTGCTACCGAACCAGGTTCAAGGTCCTTGTTTTAATTTACATAGCCCTAGACAACTTAGGTCAAGGGTATCTTAGGGACCGCCTGAATCTTTATATCCCAGCTTGATCACTGAGATCTTCTGCAGGAGCAGCTCTGGTTGTCCGCCAGGTTGGTGAGGCTCATTTACCATGAAATCGAGCCTTCAGGGTCATTGGCCCAGTTCTCTAGAATGCTCTGCCAACAGAGACTCAGCAGGCACCTTCTGTATTGACTTTTAAGCACCTTCTGAAATCCTTTCTGTTTCACCAGGCTTATGCAGGCAATTAAGAACATGCTTTTTTTTTTTTTGCAACAATCAACTTTTGTTTTTAGTCTATTTTAATTGTTTTAATTCTATGGTTGTTGTTGTTTTAAACATGTTGTAAATCCCTTTGATATTTTGAGCAAAATAGCAGTATACAAGTATTTTGATAAATAAATAAATAAAAAATATAAAAATGAATTGTATTAGGGGAAATTGCCCTGCAGAAATATGTATGTTAGGCAAAATTGCATACAAATATGTGTATATTACAAGAAATTTGCATTAAATGCTGATGAATTTTCATGAGGATTTTTTTAAAAAAAATTGCAACCGATGTGGAAACGGACAATACTGGAGACTTGAAAAATGAGAAAGGTAGAGAAATCAAAACTGACAGATTCGTCCATCCCAGTGAGGATATATCAAGATTTGCACTGCTATACAAGTGAAAGCAATATTCATTTCCCATACTTCTTTTAGTGCAAGCCTCTGCTAAATTTGACAACACTTATCTTTTACACCATTTCCTGATCACAATTTGTGATTAAGTTGAGGATCATATCTTTCTAGTTATGATTTAACAGTGTAATCCTATACATATCTTTTGGAAGGAAGGACAGGATATAAATTTAATAATAAATAAAAAATTTAAACCTACTCAGAAATAAGTTTCATTGAGGCTTACTGCCAGGCAAGTATGTAAAGACTACAGCCTTTTTATAAGTATAACGTTTGTCTATTGTGACGCAAAAAAGTCAATGTAAGGTGGTTGAAGTCATCCAGCCAATGTGAGGGTAGCTGAAGAAAAGGGCAACCACAATGATCACAGGGATGGAGCAACTCCCTATGAGGAAAGGTTGCAGCATTTGGAAAAGGTGAGTCAGAGGCGACATGATAGAAGTATATAAAAAATATGCATGGCACAGAGAGAGTGGACAGAGACGTTTTTCTCCCACTCAGAATACTAGGACTCGTGGATATGCAATGAAGCTGAATGTTGGAAGATTCAGGAGGGACAAAAGAAAGTACTTCTTTGTGCAGCACAGAGTTAAACTATGGAATTTGCTCCCCCAAGAGACAATGATGGCCACCAATCTGGATGGGTTTAAACGAAGATTAGATAAATTCATGGAGAATGAGGCTATCAATGGCTACTAGCCATGATGGCTGTGCTCTGCCACCACAGTCAGATGCAGTATGCTTCTGGAAACCAGTTGCCAGAAGCCGCAGTGTTCTTGCACTCAGGTCTTGCTCGTTGGTTTCCCATGGGCATCTGGTTGGCCACTGTGAGAACAGGATGCTGGACTAGATGGGCTACTGGCCTGATCCAGCACACTTTTCTTATGTTATGTTCTTGTTGCCAAGTTCTTTCCCAATGTATGTGCTATCAGTTCTTCACCCAAGAAGTGGATTCCTCTAAGATAGAGATAGGGATCTTTTTTCAGTCAAAGGGCCAGATTTCCTCCTGGGAAATCTTTCAGGGGCCATATGCCAGTGGGAGTCAGAGGCAAAAGTGGACAAAGCAATGAGTGTGAATGTTACCTTTAAGCTTGTAAGCCAGTTTCTACACCCCTCTTTATACTCCATTAAGGCAACCCAAAAGCATGATCAGACTTTTTTGGCACATTCCACGCAGGCAAGAAGACTCAAGGAGGGTGCAAAGCAAGCCCGGTGAGCTGTGTGGCCTGGAGAGAGAGGCTATGGCTTGGAAGAGGGTGTGGCCTTGGGAGAGTGCCAAGGGTCAGATAGAGATGTCTGGGGCCCCTGTATTTGGCCCCTGGGCCTGATGCTTCCTATCCTGTTCTAACAGATCAGTTCCCTCTTTCTCAGTGTGAGGCTCTCCTGCCTCAAGATCCTTATTCTCTGTGATAGCAGACGAGCTACCCCATGGCTCCTCCCCGCCACACCCCCGGAAAACACCACTGGCTTCTACCGGCTCTGTCCGCTGGGCTGGCTGTCCCCCGTGGATCCCCGGCAACACCAGTCTGGAGCCACCGCAGCTCACCCGGGACAGGGTGCTTCTGCTGGCAGAACCCAGTGCCGCTGAGAGTCTGCCAGCTCAGCTGGGGGCCACCACATCCAACTCCCCCCAGCCTGACATAAACTCAAGTTGGATTGCTCCCTTAATCTGAGAGTAAGTCCTGCTGAATGCAGCGCGGTTACTTCTGAATAGGCATGCAAAGAATTGCAGCATACATTATTCAAATAGAACTTTAGTCTCAACTGACAAACAAGTGTTTGGAACCATAGATACTTAAAAAAAATCTTAATGTTCTGAAAATTATTCTAAGAAGCTTGCAAAAATAGAAACCAAGTAAGAAAAAAGAGCAAAATTAAAAACAAGAGCAGTATATGTTTACGTTTTTAATTGCATAAACTGTTTTACTTGTTTTTATAATTTATTGATTGATCTAATTCCATTTATTAATCTCTTCCCATAAAACATCTCAAAATGATTTCATAATAATATCAACAATAAATATAATTACATAATTTCATATATAAAAACAATCATAACATTTTAAAAAATTAAAAACACGTTCATATGTAGAAACAATTTAAAACAATTTCAAATCCAATATACATACAGACTGGGATAATTGTATTATTATAACCTGCCCTGACATATTATGCTGAAGGGTGGGGTAAGAAAAATTATAAAGTTAAAAAAAAAGCAGGAATAAACCTTAAAAGCAGCAATCATAAGCTCATCAGTCCTAAAAACAACTTAAAATCAATGGTCACAGATTAGAGAGAGAGAGAGAGAGAGAGAGAGAGAGCAGACGATTAAAAGCTTGCTAGAAGACAATAGAAATGTCTTCAATAGACATCTAAAAACAGAGAAAAAGGGAATCCAACAGATCTCCATGAGAAAGGGATTCCACAATTTTGGCAGTACCACCAAGAAGGCCCTGCCTTGTACTCACCCATGTGACCTGTGAGATGGAGATCAGGTCCTATGGGCTGGTTTGGTTCTGACCACAGTCCTGGATCATGCAGCCTCTCCCATCCTGGTGCCCAATCTTAACGGCTTAATGGATAGGGGCCTTTGGGAAGAGGTAGTTCTTGATCATTCAGCCTTCTCCAACCACAGGTTGGGGAAGACTGGCTTAGGGCTTTAAAGGGAAGACCATCACTTTAAGTTGATAGTATGTAGCCAATGTAATTGATAATAGTTAAGCCACTCTGAGAAGCACTTTTTAAAAGGTAGCTGCATGTACAGAAAACATATAGCAAATGGACAGTGGTTGTGGAAAAATGGTGGTTCATTTATTTACAATCAATTTCCAGTAATATTTTTGTCAGTGATTCCTACCTGTGATAGATTTTCATTTTGGTACTATTGTTCATATGTTCCTGAATATAAGTCCTTAAGTGAAATCCATTAGAGTTAGCCCTCTGAGCCTACTGTAGAGAAAAGCAACAAACACTCCCATGTGGCACCTTAAAGAGGTAGTAGCTTGCCTTTCACGGATTAGTGATCTGGTCCATGACCCGGAAAGGCTCTGTCATAGCCAACTTCAACTGGACAGTCTTTAGTGGTAGCACCACCAACAGCGCCTCCCATGCTGATTGTAGGGTCTGGGATGGTGGATATTGAGGGAGGTACTCTTTTAAGTACTTGGGGCCCAAGCTTTGTACACTAGAAATAACACTTTGAATTGGGGCTGGTAGATCAGCTAATGCAACGCTTTCAGGAAGGGTGAAACATGGTCCCATCCAATTGTCCCACTTACCACTAGCTGCAGCTTCTGGACCATCTTCAAGGGCAGTCCCACATAAAGCATGCTGCAGTAATCCAGGCAGGAGGTCTACATAGCATGGACAACTGAGGCCAGGCTATCCTGGTCCAGGAATGGCAGTAGCCAGCAAACCACCCTAAACTAGACGTAAGTACTTCTAGCCACAGAAGCCACAGAGACAGATTAGAATCCAGGAGTACTCTGAGACAATTAACCTATTAATTCAGGGGGAGTGCAACCACTCCCAGAATGGGTTGGCCACCTAACTACTGGACATGGGAACTACCCATCCATAGCACCTCTGTCTTATCAGGATTCATCCTCAGTTTATTAGCCCTCATCCAGCCCATCACTGCTTCCAGACACTAGTCTAATACCTGCACAGCTTCCCCTGATTCAGACAGAATGGAGAGATAGATCTGTGTGCCAGCAGCACACTGATGATCAGTAGTATAGTGGCAAATTCAGAAGTGCAGAGTCCTTTCATGTTAGTCATAGTCATGCCCCTCCCCCTTTTTTTGAAAATGAGTTCCTTGTAAATGTTTTCCCACAACAGACATCCCTAGGAGTCAACAAGCATGAAAGGGGAGAGTGTTAGCTACTGAGAAGACTCTTCTCAGTGGCTGACTCACCTTTCACTCTGATTGGCTCCAATCAGCAGGAAAGGTCAAGGAAGCATGTTAGAAGATTCTTCTCAGTGGCTAAGACACTTCCCTTCTATGTCGATTGGCTCCTTGGGACCCTGCTGGAACCCTGCTCCCAAAAAGTAAATGGTCTAAGATCCCTTGAGATCCTGGATGACTACATCCCTGCTGATGACACCGACGCATGCTCCAAATCTCTGGAAGACAGCTCCCAACAGTTTCCTGTAGATGTTGAATAGCATTAAGTGACAGAATGGGCCTTTGTGGGAACCCATAACTCAAAAGCCACAGGGCCGAACAACAGTTTCCTAGTATTACTTTCTGGTAATGACCCTACAGACAGAAGTAGAACCACAGTGCTTCCAACTCCCACTCCCCTGAGCCATTCCAAAAGGACACCATGATCAATGGTGTCAAAACCTGCTGAGAGATCAAGGAGAACCAACAGGGTCGCACTTCCTCTGTTTCTCTCCCAATAAAGATCATCAGTCAGGCATACCCGCAGATGACTGACCACCACCCTCTTTATTACCTTGCCCAGGAATGGAATATTAAAGACTCGGCAGTAGTTTTCTAAAACTTCTGGATGCAAGAAGGGCCACTTCTGACACAGTGGGCATAGCTCCCTCTCATAGTAAGGCATTAACGACTCCCTACACCCATCCAATCAATCCCCTCCCACTAGATTTTACCAGCCATGATGATTAGGGCCCAAGAGAACATGTAGTTGGCCTCACCACTGCAAGCATCCTTTCCATGTCCTCAGACTGCAACAACTGAAACTGATCCCACAGGCTGTAACTTGACTGTGCTCCAGGGACCTCCAACAGGCTTGAAGTAATTGGGGCATCAAGTCTGGCATGGATCTCAGCATTTTTTCCCTTATAGTGCTTAGCAAAGCTCTCACAGCAAACTATTCAGTGGCCCATGGTTAATGATGTGATACTGGTCTGGACCAGCTGACCTACTACTGTAAACAGCTCTGCTAGGCAATTCAAAGAGAATGCAATAGAATCTGAGAGGTATGCTCTCTTTGCTACTACTATAGCTATAAGGTAGGCACTGCTGTGTACCCTTATCTCTATTCAGTCAGATTCACACTGGGACTTGTGAAACCTGTGATCTAGCTATTGTCCAGCTTGCTTCATTGCCAGAGTGCCTCAAAAACCCAAGAGTCTCCTGGACTCCCCAGCGCTGGAGAGGGTGCTTAGGAGCAATTGCGTTGATGCTCCTCTCCATCTCGTCATTCCACAGTGAAACTAGGGCTTCAAGAGGAGCACAAGCCATGCTGCCTAGAAGATCCTCCCAGAGCATTCAGAAATGCCTTAGATTCCATCAATCCCTGGGAGTGGACCAATTTAACTGGTTCTCCATCCTTGCAGGGAGGGTTAGTCCCAGCAAATCCAAACCTCACCAGGGAGTAATCCATCCAAGACAACAGGATGATAATCACCCCAACCACCAGATCCTTCCAATTCCCCTTGGCAGTAAAGACCAGATTTAGGATATTACCTGCACTGTGTGTTGGATCCATGATTATTGAGGCTGTCATGGCAGGCATTATGTCCTAAGCCATCCCAGGGAAGGTGGAAGCTTAGGGTTCTCTAACACCACACCAGAGACTGTCTCTAGCAGTTCAATCAGGGAGGTTGCAGAGAGGCAGAAGAGACAGTACACCAACAAGATCCCTGTCCTGTGTTTGCAGCCCAACAAACCTTCATGTCCCACTCCAAATAGACTAGTCTCCTGGTGAGAATGATGGAACTTTTATGGATGACTGCAACACCCCCTCCCTGTGGCTCTGACCTTGACTGGTACCTCACGAAATATTCAGGTGGGCAAAGTTGGGTTAGGTCAGGCCTCCCCAACTCATCTGCCCAGGTCTCAGTAATGCACCCCAAGTTGTCCACGCCATCCATGATCAGATTAGATTATGCATGAGAGTTGGGGTGGCTTTTTGGGGAGTGGACTTAACTGATATTAAGTAACAACCCTAAGTAGGAGGGCAGGTCAGCATGGCTACCCAACTTTCTATTGGGGATGGCTGAGCAGGGGTGACAGACATCAAGTATCTACCCCACCTCCTATGATGATATTGTCTACCCTCCCATCTATACCATATGTCAACTCTCCAAGACCTTGGCAATAGTGGCTCCCTGAATCTCTGTCATTTGTTCCCTCTAATTTGTTCTAGGCACATGATGCTTTTGTGATTTAAAAATCACATCAACAAAAATCCGGAGCAAATTTTCTTCATGTCTACTGTCAAAGTGACTTTTTAACACACTGCTTGCCTGGTAGTTGATGAATGACTCTGATTAGTCCCAGATCAAACTACGGAGAAACTATGCGAGCAGAATCCTTAGAGGCCCTAGACATTCTCAAACTTTAGGGTGATCTAAAAATTGCAGGAACCAAAATGTTACAAGTCCACTCGTAGAGAGTCCCACATTTTGTAGTAAATGCTTACCTGGGAGGAAAGAATCATAATCCTAAACCCTTTAAGGTATAGACCAATAAGACCGAATGGATCACAGTGGTATTAGGATAGGAGAAGGGTTAGCAGTGCTTCTTACAGGAATTGGTGCAGTTTAAAACATTTAAATAGAATTAAGTACTTACTCTTTTTAAAAAAAAAAACGTGGAGTATTTTTCCAGTGGGGAAGAAAAACCAGAATGGGTTGTTTTTCAGGTATGTGGAATCTGGCTGAAAAGTTACCTGCAAATGGAGAAAATTGTGTCGTCTTTTCATAACAGTGACTAGGAAGCAGGTTCTGGCTGTCTGCAGCAGTCTGCTGATTTTGTCACACAGCCTCCGCTATTTTCTATCATTGAGTTCACATCCTAACATGGTTTCAGACTAGCCTAACAAGCACAAGAAAAAAAATCAGAAAAATAAAGTGATTTTAACTACAGCTGTTTAAAGTTCCAACTTATTCTCCCAAGAACTCAGTGCCTGGATCGGATGGGAACCACATTGCATGCTGCCTTGGGTTCTTTGAAGAAAGAAAAGTGGGGTATAAATGTAATTGAAGAAACCTTATGGTGGTCTATGTTCTTCCCTTTTCCATTTTATCTTTACAACTGCCCTGTGAGGTAGGTCCCTGTGATGAGAGACAGTGACTGGTCCAAGATCAAACAGCAAGCCTTGGGGCTGAACTACGATTTGAATCCAGAAGACCACAGTTCTGCTGCCCAACACTTCTTCATAGAATACTAAACCACACTTTTCCTGATCAATCAGAAACTGGTCTGCACACACATGCATATATAAATATATGGCTTAGTTCCAAATTACTTTAAAGATTGCCTACTCCCACACAAACCAACACAAACCTTCAGATCCTTTTTGGACACTTGCACTGGGTTCCCATGACAACTGAAATGAGGCCAAGAAGGGCCTTTTCAGTAGTGTCACCCCAACAATGGAAAAGCTTCCCCAGAAAGGTTCACATGGCGCCTTCACGATGGTCTTTTCAGTACCAGATGAAGACCTTTTTATTCATCAAGGTTTTTTGTTTTAAATCTTGGCTGTCAATTTTATACTGTCTCTGGTGCTAGGAGGGTTTTTTCTGTATTTTATTATTTATTGTTGGTTTTAATTGTTATATATTGTTTTTAAATATTACTTTGTTATACACTACCCAGGAATATTGATAATTATCAATGGACGGTTGTATGAATTCAATAAATATATGATAATTTTAAATATGCTGTACTTGCACACAAAAGTCTGACTGAATCACAGCAATAGTTTGCAGAATGAATAAAAGGAGGGTGTGGCAACCTTGTTAGACCAAGATCTAAATGGAATAAAAGCTGAGCCATAATAGGATTTCCCAGTTGTAGTACCAAAAATATGGAACTTCTTGCCCAGAGAAGCCTGCCACGGTAGTTCTCTTTCAGTTTTGTGTCTGAAGCCTTTTTATCCTTCTGTGTAGGATCTTAGACATCTGTGATTCAATTTCAGATTTTTTTTTTAACAATCCTAACCCAACAGATCAGCTGGCTGAAAGGGTTTAGGAAGGATTACACAGAGGTACCTCCCTTTCAGTGGAGAAGAGGTCTGCAGAGTCCCCTACTGTACATCCAGCACTCTTTGTGCTGAGTTCTACCACTAGTGGTATTTATTTTCCACCAACAGAAGCTGTGATTAGGCCACAAAATGGGGCATTCTGGAGCTGGGACAGAGGCAGGACAGAGTTGGCCTTGGATCCATTGCTTCCAAGGACCCTTCATTCTCCAAAGAAACCACAAGATCAACCCTCCCCTCCACACCAGCTTAGAGCTGGCATAAATAATTTCCCCCTATTGAAACCAACTGAGGACATTTGGGGCGGGGGGGGAAGGTAAATACCAAGTTTACCCCCAGACACCCCCCCTTGCTCTGGCTGGAACTAGCCACAGTAGGACTTTGGAAGTGGCAATAGATCTGCCACTTTGTAACCCCTCACCCTTCTACTTAGGATTGCAGTTACAGTGTTCCTTTCTGTTGCTATATTTTGATTATATTTGTCCATTTATAAAACAATTTACAACTCTAATTTAAACTAATAAAAATCAACAGCACAGAAATTAAAATAACTTATCATTGTTTAAATTAATCTGAAATATATTTTGTCTTTAATTCTTCTAGCACCATATTCCTAAGCAGCCAATGTTATATCAACCACGATGTGATAAATAGTGAAAAACAAGAGCTGGATAAAAGTAAATACAGAGGAAACATTTGAGACTTATTAGCAAGTCACTTATTTGCTTCTCTTTAAGATAAAAAAAGTTTCCATGACAGAAGGCAATCTTCAGGATTAGTAAACCCATTGTTTGTTTGATTTGAAGGGGAAATCCTTTCATGATGAGGAACACCCACCCTGCAACCACTGATTCCACTGGTGGAAAGCCTTTTAAAAGTGGAAGCTTTTATTCTGTTTTGTTTTGGTTTTGCAAGTTCTCTTTTTATGGCTGTGAGAAGGAATGTCTAGAAATTCCGCCCTGGGCTCCTTCTAGAAGGCTGGGATTATACAGCCACGAGAGTGACTGTAAACTATAGCCAGAGTGGATTTTTCACATTCCACAATGTTAAATTGAAAATACCCCCCATGCCAATCTGATGCTTCCCATAAGCTCATTTCAAAACAAAACCTTACAAAAAGTATAGTCCTGAACTCAGAAACGCTTGCTTAACAATCCTCTCAATTTTCATGGTGATACACAAAACAGTCAGAGAGAATAGAGAGTTCAAAGTCTAAAAAGAGAGAAAGAAAACCCAGAGTCCTTTTGGACTTTTTTCTCTGAGAGTTCTCATAATCTGTTGAAATTCATTAAAAATCAGCCATGTTCACAGAGTACCTGGAATCCTAATACTGACCTTGCCCCATACGCAGACCTTCATCTTCTGCAGTTTAAAAGTTAAAAAAATGCCTGGCTGATTTTTAATTAATTTAAGAAACTTTGGCTGGCACCCTATGATAACGTTGGGCATGCTCAGTAAGAACCAACTTTCAGTGTTCTAAAATGGCTAATCAGGGGGCCATATCCACACCAGACTTTGATTTTATGTGAGACAGTCATGGCTTCCCTCAGAGAATCCTGGGAAGTATGGTTTGTGAAGGGTGCTGAGTGGAGACTCCTATTCCACTGACAGATCTCCAGTGGCTAGACTGGTTTAACAGTCAGCCACTCTGATTGAAGCTCTGTGAGGGGAACAGGGCGTCTCCGAGCAACTCTCAGAACCCTTCACTAACTACACTTCCCAGGATTCTTTGAGAGAAGCCATGACTGTCCAAAGTGAAATAAAGGCCTGGTGTGGATGTGGCCAGGGACAGCTTTGCCTTAAATTTGGGTGGGAGGCTACATGTGCCTGCTGTAGAATAAAAAGGTGAGGGAAATGCTGAAAAACAATGATACTGTTCACAATGTTTTCCTTTTGGAAAGGAAAGGATTTTCCCCTTTGCCCAGTGCCCACCCACCCAATCTCCTCCCCTCCCCCTCCCCACCCCTCCCCCAGGTCAGTGTTGGACTATGAACTGGGAGACCAGGGTTTGAATCCCCACACAGCCATGAAGCTCACTGGGTCACCTTGGGCCAGTCACTGCCTCTCAGTCTCAGAGGAAGGCAATGGTAAAACCACCTGTGAATACCATTTACCATGAAAACCCCATTCAAAGGGTCGCCATAAGTTCGGTCGACTTGAAGGCAGTCCATTTCCATTTTCAAACATGATTGCACAGAAATAAATCCCACTGAACTAAAAAAGTATGCAAATGATCATACTAGGATTGCCAGGCCCAGCCTCCAAGAGGTCTTCTGTATCTTTAAAAGTTGTGTAGGGGGAAGGGAGAATTTCACCTTGTGGTTTTTCCCATTACAGTGTAGCAAGAAAACCTGCACCAGGCTGAATTTTCTCTTCTCTTAAACATACAGAATCATTCTCAGGCCCTGAGCCTGGCAACCCTAGATCAAACCCACCCTCCCTTCTCCCTCTTGTCCCCTCCCTCTTGCCCCTTCTCTCCTCCTTCCTTTGCCCCCCCTCCCTGTTCCCTTCCAATTCCCTCCTTCCCCTCCCCCCTCCCTTCTTCCCATGGTCAGTTTTACCTATCTTAAGCATGATTGCATGGAAGTAAATACCATTGAACTCTATAAGCAGGCAAATGATCAAACCTGCTCTCCCCTCCCCCTTCCTTTGCCCCCCTCCAATACGCTCTTTCCCGTTCCGCCTCCTCCTCCCCCATGGTCAGTTTTTCCTATCCTAAGCATGATTGCATAGGAGTAAATCCCATTGAACTCAATAAGCATGCAAATGATCAGACCTGCTTTTCCCCTCCTTCCCCCTCCTCTCTCTTCCTCCTCCCCCCTCTTCCTTCTTCCTCCTCCCCTTCCCACTCCAGCCCTCCCTCCCCCCCGGTCAGTTTTACCTATCCTAAGCATGATTGCATGGGAGTAAATCACACTGAACTCAATAAACATGCAAATGATCAAACCTGTTCTTCTCCTCATCTCCCCTTCCTGCCTACTCCTCTTCCAGTCCTCCCCTCTGCATTTCCTCCTCTCTCCCCTCCTCTTCCTCCTCCTTCCCTCCCCATTCCCGGTGGTCAGTTTCACCTATCCCAAGCATGATTGTAGGGGAGTAAATCCCACTGAATTCAATAAGCATGCAAATGATCAATCCATTCTCAGCAAGCTTGCACAGGATCCCATTTCTTACCTCCCAGATTAAAAAGCAGGGAAATTCACTAATAAGCAAAAACCCTTGCGGTTTAAGAATGTACCTATAGCCCACAGATCTTTCTATCAAACTTTAAAAAGCAGGGATATTGGGCAGCCATAGGAATGCACCAGGGGAGCAGGAGACCTGACCTCCTCTCTGAGATATTGGACTGCCCTACAAATTTGTCAAAATGCAAACACAGTTTGGGTTGGTCTTTCACAGTCCAATCCACTTGCTGTGTAGCTTGGAAGAATTTGGTAACAAGTGCTTCTGAGCATATTATATTTTTATATGTTTGTTGGTGTTCTTACTTTGCTTCTTTCCTGTGTTACTAATGTTTCTACAGAGAATCTAAACTAGAACATTTTATTTCCCTCATTATTCATCCTAGAAATTTGTGTTTTATCTTGTGCAAATTGAGACACTCCTGAGGTCCACTGGAGACTATTCTGCAGAAGTCAGTGCCATTATTCCACAATTATGTTTGGAGGTTTTTTAGTGTAAATTTTGCAAAATGTTGCTGTACTTCACATATTCACAGAAACAGAAACAAAAGAAAATGATTTCCTATAGGAAACCTCACTAAAATTGCAAAGTAAATCAGACATATTTAAAGTGGCCATCTGAACTATATCAACTGTCTTAATAATTTTGCTTCCTCCCTGCTAAAACAAGATCAGCACAGCATGTCTTCTTTCTATTATTTGGGCTGATTGCAGGTGTTGCCGCCACTCACCATATGCTCAGCGGCACATGTTACCAAATTCTTCCAAGCTACACAGGCAGTGGATTGGACTGTGAAAGACCAATCCAAATTGTGTTTGCATTTTGACAAATTTGTAGGGCACTCCAATATCTGAGAGAGGAGTTCAGGTCTCCTGCTCCCCTGGTGCATTCACTATAGCTGCCCAATTTCCCTGCTTTTTAAAGTTTGATAGAAAGATCTGTGCGCTATAGGTACATTCTTAAACTGCAAGGGCTTTTGCCTATTAGTGAATATAGATTTAATAAATAAATAAATAGAAATCCATGGAATTTTCAAACATATGGTCTGAAGGCATATGAGGCCACCACCTTGTAAAACTAAGCAGGTCTGGGTCTAAGTCTTATTGAATTCAATGGGGCCAAGTCTCAGGTAAGTGTAGTTATGTTTGCAGGCTTAATTTTCAATGTTTTAGTCAATTAATTGAAGAATTAATCAATTAACTATGCATGAAATCAAGATTTCCGAGATTTAAGTGAATTCGTGATTTGAACTGATTTAAGCGAATTCATGGTGCTACTCCCATGACCAACACTGTAATATCAAGGGCTTGGAAGGAAAGGAAGAAGATGTGTGATTGTTCTGGGTTTTTCCCCCAACAGTTAGTATTCAAAGTTATACAGCATTGCACATGGGGTCTAATGTTCTTTAAAATAATATTATGGGATCATACCAAAGGTCCATCTGATACATGTGCTCCTGACAGTCTGGAGTAATCTTTATTGCTAAAAGCTATTAGCCACCGCAAAAGGTTACAGAAGGGCTTAAAGTGCACGAGCATAAAATACAAAGATACAGTAAAAACAGCCAAACAACCAAGGAAATTTATATGCCATAAGATCTTTCTTCTTAAAACAGCCTTAAAGTTCTATGTTAAAACTGAACAGTGAGACAACGTCAAAACAGTTCTGAGTGTTTTACAAAGCTAGCCCTAATCTTCTTGGCTGCGAGTGCAAAAGTGGCGACCTTAGATGTTATGTAAATATCTGAACCCGCCAGAAGGATGGCTATTTGTTCAAAAGCAGGTCTGTCCTGCATAAGAAGAATTATAGGGTCTAAAATTTTAGCCCTGGGCACCTGGTAAAGGGGACATCTCAGGAGGTAATGGGCCACGTCCTCAATCTCACCCGCACAGCAAATACAGACTCTGAGATCATAGGGGGTGTTAGCATAACGGCCCACCAACATTGCAGAGGGCATGGTTTGTAGACGCAGGGCAGTAAAGGACCATCTCTGCAGAGGGACCGATAGAAAGGAAAGATATGGTTCAGCACCAAATGTTGTTTTGAAACAGGGATACCATACCGAAAAGGAGGTTTGGGAGGCCGAATAAAGCATCCAGCGTTGGGCATAGAATAGAATTCTTTCCTTAAGCAACCTTTTCGCCCTTAAGGAATAATGGGATGGAAGAATGGTTATAGAAATCCCATAGGCAGACAGTTTGGCTTTGGCTCGAAGTAACCATGAAGAATGGTAGGATGACTGAAGTTGTTCGCGTAAACACATTTTAGGCAGGCAGGTGTCATCCATACCGACGAGCCGCAGCCAATACGAAGCCAATGCCACATGGGCCAGAAATTCTTTTTTTTTTTATCATTAATTTTTATTCAATTTTTCAAAGACAAAAAACAAAACAAAACAAAAATAATTAAACAATAAAATAAAATGTTGACTTCTGATTTGTCGCAGATCAGTTATAAGTCTACAATATATAACAATCCTGTCTCCTAAATTATATTATAAAATCACTTTCCTCCAGTAGTTATCTTAATTAATCATCAAATCTCATAAACATTACTTTATTCTTTCCACAAAAAGTCAAAGAGAGGTTTCAATTCCTTGAGAGAGATATCTTTCAATTTTTCTCCAAATAAACATGTCGATTAATCCATCTCGTTCAAATCTGTTAGGTCCGATAATTTCAATAGCCATTCTTCCATTATCAATGTTAATTCCATCTTCCATCTTCAATAATCCTGTTGTCCAGCAATTTCAGTAGCCATTCTTCCATTATCAATAATCCTGTTAAGTCCAGTAATTTCAGTAGCCATTCTTCCATTATCAGTATCCCATAATAATCTTGTTGTCATAGCCATTGTCCAAATAAACATATAAATTGATCCATCTCATCAAACCTGTTAGATCCAATAATTTCAATAGCCATTCTTCCATTATCAATATTAATTCCATCTTCCATCTTCAATAGTCCTGTTCAGTCCAGTAATTTCAGTATCCATTCTTCCATTATCAGTATCCCATATTAATCTTGCTGTCATAGCCATAGTCATATAGTAAGTCTGATGGGAATTTCCTTTATCACAAATATTTCCTTGCCATCAATTCTGAATATGTTGCTGAAATATTGTTGTAAAGTCATATCTCTGTTCTTCTTTTTTACAAAATGCACTGGCTCATCTCTTAAGAATTTTTCCATTGTCACATATCTGTAGTTAATTCCATAGATTTTTTCTATGTCAAGCTCCATCACATCATTCCAGTCCAAAAAATTATCCAAGACATTGATAACTTTATCTCTAATATCTTCATTAATTTCTTCAAAGACAACGTTGAATTCCAAACAGTAAACTTTGTTTCTAATATCCATAAACTCCGGATCTTTTTCCAATTCCACATTTGTTCCAATCTCCAGGGCTTGTATCTTCCCTTTAATTTTTCTTTTCTCATCTCTAATCTCATCAATCCCCTCTCTCACAAGATCCCCTATTTCTTTAAGCTCCTGCGTCATTTTGCCAAATTCAATTTTCATCTCCTGTCTACCCTGTCTCAGGGTTTGTTTCGTTATCTCAATCTCATCCATTATTTTCTGAAACATAATTTCTTCCATGGTCTCAGCCACTTTCCTGATTGCCATTCTTAAAACCACAAAAACAAAAATTATTTCAGCCACAATTGGGTTATTATTCCAGGCTTGATGACATCACAGTGTAGACAGTACAGCCTGCCTTATCTCCTATATGTTCAGGAATACAAAACAAATTTAGTTCCCAGCTTCGAAACAGTTAGTGGCGTCGTGAACAAGTAGATTCGTCAAAATGAAATAGACCAAAAAGAAAATAGTCCCAGACATATAATACTCCAAAGTTCATAAATCAAATTTATTTATTTTTTTCACTCCTTGAAATAGAAATCCCTCTTCCGTTTGTATCTTTAGAACGCACTTCCAGGCCAGCTTTTTGCAATAAAAACAAAGATAGGCTTTTTTCAATTTCTTTCCTCCTTAATTTCATGAATAAAAGAGAAGAGTTATAACTCACCCAGAAATTCTTTATAGCTGATTCATTGACAAATCTCTTTTTGCTGCAACGATTTAAACCAAGTGAAAAAAAAAATAGAAAGCTGTTAAAGTCCGTTTTTCTTTGAAGAAAAGATAAACGTGTCGCTTAATCAGTTAGAGCTTGTTGGAAGTCCATCCGGCATTGCTGGCTGAACCTTCTCTCATAAATTAATGAAATCCAGTCCTCCCAACAAAAACAGGCTTTTGTGGTTAATCTCTACGTTTCTCCCTGCCCGGGAGAAAATCTTTACCAGTCAAAAAGAACGTTCTGACTGATTTTAAAACTGAAAAAGCTTCTTCTGAGACGAGAGCTCGTCTCAAAAAGCAGGCACAAGCGAAGTCACCCTTCCCGGAAGTCCATGGGCCAGAAATTCTAACGGGTGGAGACCGGTTTCTAGTCTCAGTAGGTTGGCGGGAGTACCCCGGGGAGTGGCCAGGATAAACCTGAGAAAGGTATTCTGAACTTTCTCTAACAATGAAGTGTCACTGTGACCCCAGATCTCTGCCCCATATAGTAATTGGGGGATTATCTTCCTACGGAAGATTTCCACAGCTGGGGGGACCAGTTTGCCACCTTTATAGGGAAAAAAATGGCATAACTGATGGACAGAACGAGCTGCCTTCAGTCTAACAGAGTCACAATGAAATTTCCAAGACAAATTTGCAGTAAAATTGACACCAAAGTAACAGTAACTCCATTGCTGTTGGATAATTTGGTTGTTTAATCTCCAAACATGTTTGGTGCTCTTATTCCCAAATACATAATCTTTGCATAATTAATGAGAAGACTTTCCTTAGAACAAAAACAGCCCAGGCTTGTGCTCCTGACAGTGGACAATTATATGTCTTGACTACTTCTTCTGCTTCGCTTAGTGATGTAGATTTCGCTCTGAGATCTGGGTCATAAAACAGGAACTGGTGTTCCAGTTTCTCTGCTTCCTTTGGGAGAAGGCCTTAGATGTAGGCTCTATTTTCAGACTATGAAAGAGAGAACATTTGAATAACCAGTGTGGTATAGTGGCTAGATCTGCCTTCCCAGTTTGATGCTCTCCAGATGTTTTGGACTACAACTTCCATAAGCCCTAGCCGCCATGGCCAATGGTCAGGGATTATGGGAGTTGTCGTCCAAAACATCTGGAGGGCACCAGAATGGGAAGGCTGGGCTATTGGAATAAGATCTGTGTTCATGTCTCCACTTGGCTAGAAAGCTAATTGGGTGACCTTGAGCTGGTCACTCTCTTGTAGCCTAATATACCTTACAAGGTTGTTGTTATGAGGATGAACAGGGAAAATGAAATTATATATGTCACCTTGAGAAAGGGAGGAATAACAAATAACAATAATCTAACACAGAGTTAAGCATTCTTGATTGGATTGCGACTCTTATCTTTCAAATAACCAGAACCCAGGGTATGAAAACAGTTACATTTTCACTAACTACTTAAGTCAATTCATGTTCATGATAAATTATTAATATTGAATAAAACAGACTTCACTGTATGTACATTAAAAGCATGCTGTGTATACTAATAATAGACTATCTCAGAAAAGTATGGAAAATCTGCAGGATCAGCAGTTAAGTGCTTACAAGGAGTCTACACATTTTCACACACACTCTAATTAAAGTGCCTTTATTTGTGTGCATGTGAGAATGAGCTTAATGAAATTTTGAATGCTTAGAAATTCCATTGTTCATGTAATTGAGGTATAAACAGGATTGTAGATTAAAAGCACATTTCAACTTTTATATGCTGTTGGTGTCACTTGTGGGGTTCTGCCTGAAGCAGGTGATCGGTCTTCCATCAAACATTAACAAAGAGCGGTATAAATTTAGTTCTAAGCAAGTAATAGAGTATTTTGCGTCTCTAGCTGGAGAGGTCAAGACAATCTTTACAGGACTACAGGAGCAGGGCCAGTTCAAAGGGTGGCCAGGTTGGGCACTGGCCCGACGGCCCCGGGAGCTACAGGGGGCCCCTCAGCCGCCCCTCCGCTCTCCTTCCGTGATCTGCGCCCCCCCACATCCCCCCACGTCTCCCCACCTACCTGTCTGCTGTATTTTACTGTTGCCCTTAGTGGTGGCCGCAGTTTCTCTAAGGTACTGAAGCCCCTGCTGCCATCTTAGTTGATGGCAGAGATGCGCGTGCACAGCACGCATACATGCCATCAACAAAGATGGCGGCGGAGGCTTCATCCCCTTAGGGAAACTGCAAACACAAACGCAAACACAAACGTGCACACACGCCGGGGCCCAGGGCAAGCTGATGCCCAAGGGCCCCGACATTCCTGGAGCTGGCCCTGTCCAGGAGAAATATTTGCTTTTGTAATGTAATGCGCTAGAGTGGTGATGTTGCTGCTGATAATTCAAGTAATTTTCTCGCTATGAGTGTAAAGGCCCATAGGGTTCATCTGCACTACAAATGTAAATGTAAACAGGTTCTGAATAGAGATGTCTTCCTCTGTGGAATTCTAAGAACTATATGAACCATGTTAATATAGCGTGGTGCTCTCTACATCTTGTTGGATTACAACTCTCATCATTGGCCATGGGCCATGACAGCTGAGGCTGATGGGAGTTGGAGGTCAACAACATCTGGAGAGCACCATGTTGACTAGCCCTGCATGTGGCCCTTGCAGTACAGGGAACAGCTTGTGCTACAGTGACATGTGGTTCAATCTGGCAGCTATGCTGCTTATTAACTGTAATCAAATCATGTAAATTTGCTACAAATTGTTAACTGTGTAGGGTTGCATCAATATGTCTGATTCTTGAGGTGGCCGAAAAGCCTTTAGAACTGCACACATTACGTCTCAACAACTGTTCTCCTCCCCCTAGTGCAGTGCCGCATAACCTCATGTTGTTTTGTTTTTGTTTGCTTATATATATATATATAATGCATGTAATTGTGATTAACAAAACAGAGGCTTTTATTGTATTAACAAAATGTTTCAGCTTCTGCCTTCATCAGCTGCTAACATACAAATGCTGTTACCAAGGTGGCAGTTATAGAGCTTTGAGGATGGAATGCTCAGAGGGGCTTCCTTTGCAGAAGCTAAGTAGTGGTGGTACTGTCCTCCAGGTTCAGGCCATGTGGTGCCAGTGTCTCCAGAGAGCATATCCAAAAGTTCTCCCTTTTGGTCAATGCTGCTGGATCTGTTGGCATCTCTATAGCTGTTATAGAAAAGTCCAACAGGCTGTGACCCTCAATGTTGAAATGTTTTGCAACTGGTTGCTCCACTTTTTTTGTTAAGATTGCTGATTTTTGGTTTCTGAAGTGTGTGTGTAGGTCAGTTGTGGTTTTTCCTACAGATTGGATATGACATCCTGGTCTTTTACATTCGATGACATAAATTATATTGCAGGACCTGCAGGTGATGTTCTGTTTGATGTAATATGTCCTGCCTGTCCTAGTGCTTGTAAAAGTGGCTGTCTCCCTGAGGTACACACAAGTGATACAGCGTTTGGAGTGACAAGGATGAGACCCTGGATTGGTGATAGGTGGCTTAAGCACAGCTCTCAGCAACAGTCTGCGCAAATTAGGAAGTTGGTGAAATGCTACAACAGGAGGCCTGCTGATGGCTCTAGCAAGATGTTCAGAGTTTGCCAGCAATGGGTAGCTCTCCCTGATTGCTTGGTGATAGTTAGGAGATGCTGGATGGAAATCTACCACAAATGGAATCCGTTGCTCTCTGCCCTTTGACACCTCAGTATGATTGAGGAGGTTTTCTCTGGACAGAATGGAGGCTCAGTGGATGTTGCAACTGAGAATATGTGGAGAATATCCTCTTAGAAGAAGGTGTTCTTTAAGTTCACTGATCCTTCTCTGGTATTTATCTTCAGTGCTGCAAATAAGTTTGATTCTCAGAGCTAAGCTATACTGTTCTTCTTTATATGCCTAGGCTAGCAGGATTTCCAGTTTAAATAGGTGTGGGCATCAGTGGGTTTGCTATAGAGATCAGTGGCTATTTTGTTGTTTTCAATGGTGAGAAAGACATCCAGAAAAGGGATGTGCGGATTGTCATTTGAACTATTAAATGTAAACTTAATAAAGGGATGGATAGAGTTGATGTAATTTTTAAATTGTTCCAAACTCTCTTTACCATTCGTCCAGACCATAAAGATGTTGTCAATGTATCGCCACCATATGTGGTTTGCTGAGTGCCTTTTTGAGGATCTCATGTTCCAGTTTACCCATAAAGAGATTCGCATATGATGGAGCCATGCAAGTCCCCATAGCTGTGCCTTGTAGTTGCAGGTAGTGTTCTCCATTGAATGTAAAGTTGTTACAAGTCAGGACTAGCGTAGCTAAAGTTGTGAGAACCTCTGTTGGAGGATTGTTCGTATCTCTGGTGTTAAGGAACTCATTTAAAGCCTGAATCCCAACATTATGTGGTATATTGGTGTAAAGAGATGTGACATCTAAAGTAGCTAGTATAGTATTGTTGTGGAATTGATACTGCTTGTTTAAAGACTCAATTTTAAGCAAGAAGTCCCTGGTGTCTTTGATATATGATGGGAGGTTTTGCACCAAGTTTTGTAAATTTAAGTCAATGTACAGAAAAATCCTTTCAGTAGCTGTGGTGTTACCTGAGACAATTGGGCGACCAGGATTGTTGGCTTTGTGGATTTTAGGCAGCATGTAAAACCTTCCAGGGGTGGGATTTGGATTAACAAGGAGATCAGCAGTTTCGTCTTTAAGAAGTTTCCTACTTGTAAGGTTTTGTATAGATGTAATGATACGAGTATTGAGATCTGTGGTGATGTCTTTGTCAAGAAATCTATATGTTGTTTCATCCTTTAGTTGTCTTTGACCTTCTGCTATATAGTCTGTAGTGTTAAGTACCACAACAGCACCACCCTTATCTGCAGGCTTGATGACAACATCCCTTCTCATCTGAAGGTTCCTTAGGGCTATTCTTTCTTCTTTTGAAAGGTTGTCGTGAGTAGGAGTTGGTGTGTGGTTGTTGATGACGCTGTTTATTGATAAGAGAAAGGTTTCTGGGACTGGATTCCTGTTAAAGTTCGGTGTCCAAGTTTTAGGTGGCAGAAACTATAGCAGAGGATCTCTGTTGTAGAGGTCTATGTTGTTCTTAGAGTTATCATAAAAAAATTCAGCCAATCTACATCTCCTTTCAAATGCTTTGATGTCACATTTCATCTGTGCTATATCGTGCTCTCTAGGTGTTGGGCAGAAGTTGAGGCCTTTGGATAGAAGCCTAATTTCATTAGGTGATATTTTGCCTGCAGTGAGATCTATTATTGTTGTGGAGTCATTTCTGTAAGTTATGTCAGGTGATCTTGTTATACATGTGGAAGTTTTTGGAGTAACTCTTTTGAATCTTCTGTTTTTCTTTTTCTTTAGCTTTTGCTCATGTAGCACATGAAATATATATATTCATGAATGGCATTTGTATGTTGCACCAAAATGTCTTCAAGATATTTGGTAATTACAGATGGTGGTGGTGTAGCAAGAGCAACTCTAACCCAGTATTAACATACCATCCTTCATTAGGGTGCTTCTGCACCACTCCTTTTCTCTGGAATAGTTGTCTTTTGTTTACTCATTTTTATGGAGTATCCACATGATGTCATTGTTAACCTGCTGCAGGGGTTCTCAAACTTTCTACCCCTGCCCCCACCTGAGGCAGCTGAAAAGTACTAAGGCCCACCAGTTACAAAATGGTAGCACATGCAAGGAGAT
Source organism: Rhineura floridana (assembly GCF_030035675.1). NCBI lineage: Eukaryota > Metazoa > Chordata > Lepidosauria > Squamata > Rhineuridae > Rhineura > Rhineura floridana. Next base: position 101,653,009 of record NC_084483.1, read on the forward strand.
TTTGGCATAATCAGCTTGCAACATTTGGGATCACTTTCTATTCATATCTAATCCATCTTTGGAAGCTGCTAAATTCTTTGTCACAGCCTTTTCCTTGTGACAAGGAGTTCCATAGCTCAGCTTTCCTCAAGTTAAGTACAGACATTTCATTTGGACAGGAGGTATGTGACTCGGCCTATCCGTTTTAGGCACAGTCTACTTATCCAGAGGGTCTAAGTGGAGAAGGCTTTTTCTTTTATATTTTTCCCTTCACACCCCACATGTCCCTCAGAATATTTTTACCCATCTCCTGTGATTTCTTTCCCCATTCTCCTATTGCACTTAAACTTGTACTTTATTTCTTCTCTCCTCTCCAGCCCCCTGCTGCCAAAAAAAATGCTAGTTTCTTTCATCCCTCCTTCCTGGTCCTTTTATATTCACTTCGTCCTCCTGTAAAGACTTTCCTCTTGTATCCCTTTCCTTTCTATTCCCAGATGATTATGATTAACCTTGTGTTTCTCTTTTTAACTTCCTTCTCAACACCTCCTTTGGCCTTTTCCCCTCAGAAGAAGGAGATGTTCCGTCCCTCTCCCTCCCTCCAACTTCTCTGACTCCTGGCCACCTTTACTCAGCATGCAAAGAGTTGCTGGTGCTGATATTGGTCCCACCAAAAGGCAGGGCTAGAGGGCAGAGCATGCAAGTGAGAAGGCACTGGGTAGGCTGTGGCACTGAGGGCCACCTGAAAGTTTAAGAAACACTGGCCTACTGCATTCCATAGTTTTCTGAGTAATTGTTCCTCGCGTTTCTCACATCTGATTTGTGAGAAATCTTAATTGCAGCACTAATCTGTGCCGTCTGAGTTGCCAAAATGCTATTGGCTTTTCCCAAGCCGTTATATTTCTCTTTGCAAGTTTATACCCCAACTTATCCCTGTTGATCCAAGCTGAGGGGTTAGTGATGAATAATGTCCGATTTCCTCCCTTCAACAATCTCTCTAAAGTGCTCTACAGTGGTAGTGGACATGGTGATGGCTTTAATTACTGATTGCTTTAGCATTAGCTTTGTGTAATTTTTTAATGAACTGCATGTATTTTTGTGGGAATGTGTTTATATTATAAAGTATTTTTACATATTTTGTGCTTTAAAAGACACATTTAATAAACAAGCCTCCATTTTTAAAAAAGAAAAATTTTAAATAGTGCAATAAAAATGGCTTTCACTTTTAATATAAAAAGAAGGGAGAGGAATTAAAAGAAATAACAGCAACAATAATTTGTTAGATGCTTGTTACCTGAAGGTCTCCTAGAGCCTTACAACATTGTTAAAAACCAAAATAAATTTATCATACCATAAAAGAAAATAATAAAACCACCACCACCACCATACAGCCACAGAAAGCTTTGGCAGAACACTAATACAAACAATACCACCTCAGTCTATCAAATGCTTGGGGGGAAAACAAAGCCTTTACCGGTGCTGAAAAGATGTCAATGAAGGTGCCAGACACACCTCTTTGGGGAGCATATTCCACAGAAGGGGAACCACAACTGAAAAGGCCCTCTCCCTTGACACTACCCTCTGAGCCTCCCCCAGAGGAGGGACCTGGAGAAGGCCCTCAGAAGAAGATCTAAGGGTCTGGTTATGTTCATATTGGGAGAGACGTTTCAAATAGGGTTGCCAGGTTAGAGGCATCCCAAAACCTGAGATTTGAGGGGCAGGCCCGAGTGAAGTCACAGGGCGGACCTGAGTGATGTCATGGGGCGGGCCCAAGTGATGTCATGGGGCGGGCCCAAGTGATGTCATTAAGCATGATACATTACGCATCAATCACAGTTGCTTGGAGCATACAATTAAAAAAAATCTGATTGGAAATTAAAATAGAAATCTTAGCTAAAAGATGGAGCCTGGATAGGGAACATTTAATCTAGCCTACTTGCTTTCAGCAAGGAGGGTTTAAGTGCCTTCAGGCCAGGCCAGTCACCAGAAGGCCACTGTAGGGACAAAGGAGCCTAGTATTCTGGAGATGTTAGATGGGAGCATTGGGGAGTAAAGATGAATGCTCCTGAAGGCTACAATTCTAAACACACTTACTAAGGGATTAAGCCCCATAGAACTCAACAGGATTTACTCCTGAGTAGATATAGTTTGGATTGTGCTGTTGGTAAACCTTGGCTAGGGATCCTCTGCAAAGACATCCATCTCCAAGCAGGGTTGGCAACCCCCTGCCTGGAATGCCCTGCCCTTATCTTTTAACGTGGCTGCTCCAAACATCTTTACAGATTTGACCCTTCACTTCAGAAAGAGGTCTGAGAAATGAGTAAGAGTAAGAAGTATCTTTTAAAATTGTTCTTTTCAATTCACTCTTGAATGCACATCATACCTAGGGCAGATCCACACCATTCATTTAAAGCACATTTGAAGAACATGAATCCCACCACAGAATCATGGGTACTGCAGCTTGTTAAGAGTGGTGAGAACTATAACTGTGAGGGGGAAACGACACTTCCCAGGATTCTTTAGGGGAAGTCGTGCGCTTTAAATGCAAGTTGGATGTGCTTTAAACGTATTGTGTGAATCCACTTAATAAATTTTGCCTGCATGTAAATTGTTTTAATTATTTTTTCAAAATGGAAATGAGCTATAAACTGTAGTGGGCTACTCACCATCTCTCAGCCTATCTGTCCCTCAGGATGAAATCAATGGAGAACCATGACCACCCCAAGGCATACTTAAAATGTAGAGGAAGTATTGTACAACCATAGTGTGAAATCGGATACTTATTGGGACACAGTATGACAAAATATATAAGCATGACTATCAAATATGGTTATTATTTACACAACCTGTAAAGATATTTATAGTGCAATCCTTTGTTTGTTTACTCAGAAGCAAGTCCCAATGTATTCAGTGGGGCTTACTCAACCAGGGAAAACTGTACCCTGAAGTGATAAGGAACTTGTTCTTTTAACAAGCCTTTTAAGTTGAGACCTTATCCCAGTCTGTGTCTGTGTTGGAATTGCTTTTTAATATGTTTTTAAACCTTTTCTTAAAAAAAATGTTTTTAAAGCTTTAAAAATGTTTTTAAAGATGTTTAAGAACGTAAGAACATAAGAAGAGCCTGCTGGATCAGGCCAGTGGCCCATCTAGTCCAGCATCCTGTTCTCACAGTGGCCAACCAGGTGCCTGGGGGAAGCCTGCAAGCAGGACCTGAGTGCAAGAACACTCTCCCCTCCTGAGGCTTCCAGCAATTGGTTTTCAGAAACATACTGCCTCTGACTAGGGTGGCAGAGCATAGCCATCATGGCTAGTAGCCATTGATAGCTCTGTCCTCCATGAATTTGTCTAATCTTCTTTTAAAGCCATCCAAGCTGGTGGCCATTATTGCTTCTTGTGGGAGCAAATTCCATAGTTTTGTTTTAATATATTTTAAATTCTGTTTTCATTATTTTTAAAGTGTTTTTAGTGCTTTCCTTTGCCGCCCAGGGCTCCTACTGGGAGGAAGGGTGGGATATAAATCAAATAATAAATAAATAAAAATAAATTAACTTCATTCACCCAGCCCAAAATTTGGAATCATGCCACTTTAAGCTGTTTTGCAACTGTTTATACTTCTTTTATGGTTATTGGTTTTTAAAGGGATTTATTTCTTATTGTGAGCTGCCTTGGTTTCTAATCACCAACCCTACCTCACAGGGTTGTTGGAAAGGCTCCACACACACACACACACACTTGCAGATGTAAAAATACACCCCATATAATAGTTTATTGTCAAACCAGTTGGTCATTGAGGAACATTTTTAAAAAAATCAGTATTAGTTTCCTACATAATAAAAACTGTGATACCTAGGTAAACGCTGCCTAATTGCTTTAAAAATAGGATTGGAGGGAAAGAGAAAGATTTACAACACAAATCAAGTCTGTGCTATGTTTACTCAAAAGTCCCATTAATTTACAGCACAATCCTAACCATGTCTACTCAAGAGTAAGTCCTAATGAAGTTCAATGTGGTTTACTCCAGGTACATGGAAAGCAAGTATTGGATTAAATACTTTCATATTTCATAGCCCAGGGTCTGACTCTTGCACACAAGAGGAAAAAAACCTTTAAGCCCTATTACTTACACAAACTGCAAAATCTCAAAGCCACTATTTTCTGACCTTGAAATTAAGCCTAGACATGCCTGGATCAACAAGTCACAACCCTGGCTTCATTTATTGGCTACAATCCTGAAAGGGCAGGGTTAGAGCCAGAGCTTGGAAAAGTTACTTTTTTAAACTACAACTCCCATCAGCCCCAGCCAGCATGGCCACTGGATTGGGCTGATGGGAGTTGTAGTTAGAGCTAGGGGCTGTTATGAAGATCTGTAAAACAGATTTAACAGTCCCGCGGGGGGGGCAGCAGTTGACATTTTGGTGTATATCTCAGGAACCAGACCACCTAGAAACTTAATTTTTTAATAATATTGAAGCTGAGAGTCTGGAGATTAAGGGGTGCTACCCAGCAAACCAGAGGGGACCCCCAAAAACCAGAGACTCTGCCCCAAAACCAGAGACCTGGTAACCCTAGTTTCAAAAGATATTGAGGCTCTGAGCCGTAAAGAGCTTTATAGGTCAAAGCCAGCCCTGAATCCTGATTGAAATGGATCTAGAAAATCTGTGTCCCCCCAAAATTACCTGGATCTGGTTGGCAACCATTCTCTCAAGAACCTTGCACAGAAAGGGAACATTTGCCACTAGTCTAAAATTATTAGACTCAGATGCAGGGAAAGTTTCTTCAGAAGTGGTCTTACCACCGTCCCCTTCAGGTAGCTTGGGCCCATTCCTTTTTGAAAAGAAGCATTAATTATCTCTCTGTCCCATCCAGCTGGCCCCTCCCTGCCAGATTTTATCAGCCATGAAGGACAAGGGTCCAACACACAAGTAGCTGCACAAATCCAATCCAATACTTCATCCACGTCCTAAGGACACAGCAGCTGAAACTCATCTAATGACATTAAGTCATAATTAAATCTTCCATTCTCCCTCCCACCCCCAAGAAGAAAAACACTGGCACTGGAACAATTTAGAGAGGCTATTGAGGATATTAATCACTAATTCTACAGCCCTGATCAGCAGGAAGAAATAAAATGGACTGAGGCCTTCAGTTAAAGGGCCTTTACTGAATGGAACTTTCTTCTGAGTAGATACTATGAAAGGTATAAATAATATAGCACTAGATTTTAATTCCATTTCAATTACCACTTCAAGGTTTTTGGGAAAAAGAAGTGCCTCATCTGTGCTAAAGGGCCTTAGTTCATGCTATTTGAGCAACATCCCAAGTTGCAGTGTTACACAAGTAATCTGATAAATTGTTATTTCTTATCCTAACTGCTTATTTTCTGGTGCTGCAGCAAATAGGACTGTGGTGGTGGTGTGTTTTTGAGCTTTTAAGATGCACAGTTATGAGTCTGAATATTTTGCCATGCCCATGGGAACTCTGAACTGATACCTGCTTAAAACAAATGCTGACATGTCCACTTGTTCATTTCATGTCTTATGAGTTCAGTTCTTAAAGCAGCAAAACTTCTAGAGAAAAGTCATCACTGTTTTAAATATTTAAGAACTTTTTCAAGGCATTCGCTGGCCTGTAGTCAAGGACAAGATGGTGCCCCATCCCCTGTGCAGGATTTGAATCTTACTTCAACTGTGGCAACAGGAAAGTGTCCTGCAGTGCATCTGAAGTTAGCAAGCTAGCTTAGAGGGATGCAGTCAGGTGGCACATGGCACACAGAGTTCTGCCCTTTAGCATCTGCTACCTGCCCCTCAATATCTGCTGCTGCTTGAGGCGGCTGCCTCATTTCTGCCTATATGGCAGGGCCGACCCTGGCTAAATCTAACCAACAATCCATCTAGTTCATTTATGTCTGTCAATAGTTGCCAGATGCCTTTGTGTGGCTACCCTTGAAAACACAAAGCAAGACCCTTCTGGAAAACTGCAATTCTCCCAGTGCTGACATCTGCTGTGTTTAATATATGCCTTTGCCTATTCTATAGGGCCTACTATCAAATATAGAGTTACAATTGCACATCAGGCACAGGATGCCTTTAATATAAAGAGAAGTCCTTCAGGTGCAACTCTTCTATCTTTATAGTGCTGTAATGATAGAATCTTGTGCACATCATCTCCTGACACTACGGCACTATGAAGGGAGAAGTTCAAGTTGCATCTGCAGAGCTTCTCTTTACATTTAGAGTCCTATCTAGGATACTATGAATGGCATGGACTCTTTCCCACACTGAATCTGTCAACACTACCTTCTCCTTTTCATTGCAAACAACACAATGGCAAAGACTGTGCTCTTCTTTTAAATAAGAGGATTAAATAAAACTATCAAGTAATTTTAAGTATATATGCGTTTTAGAAATGATCTTTACATCCTTAAAAATAATGTGGAGAGAATGATTAAGATATGCCACATTTTGTCTCACTGTGATTTACTTATTTCTTTCTGTTTTCCTGTAACTTTATTAGTGTGCTGTTGGTGGAATGCTTCTTGAGGAAGAACTAAAAGATAAAACATGCCTCAAAGACTCAAGAGTAAGAATAAATTTGAATAAACTATGGTGCATTTGTTCCTTTCTCAAAGATCTATTCACTATGAATTTATAATGTAAGGTGTTTTTCATGTCACCATATACTTCTAATTACACATTGCCATTCTTGTCTGTTCAATTTCTGGTTTCAGTTTTTTGCCAGCATTCATAACTCCCATTTTATTAAATATTAGTCATTCATTATACTGAAAGCAGAATGTATCTCACTGATGTAACTATGGTGTTTTTTTAATGCATTGATCAGAATTACAATATTTAACAACTCTTTAAACAGAGTATGATCTATGTTTAAGGAGTCTATGTGGGTCAGCTGGATTAGAACAGAGGTTCTTAAAGTTAGTCACAGTAATGCTTGCTAAGAAAAGGGCGGGGGATCTTAAAGTCTCCCACTGTTAATGGCATCAAGAGCAGCCATGAGCCGTTTTGTGTCTCCTGCTGTAAGTGGAAGGCTTTGGTTGGTTTCCACCTGATAGTCACAAATTGAAGCTGTTGGTGAGCGAAGCCCTGTGAGTTGCAGGAAGTGCCTCTGTCTTCTTCTTTCCTTAGCTTGCTGGTTTTCTAGTTGTGTACCTAGGAAGCCTGGAGCTCTTCAGTAACTTATCAGAAATTTTCTAATGAGAAGATCAGTAATGATAGCATGCGTCTCTGAAAGACAACCTGTCAATCGCTACTGAAGTTTTCCACCACAATTCTTAAAACAAAAACAAACACCACCCTCCCCTCACCACATTTAAAAGTGTATGTCTTCACCCTGAGGTTAGATTTTCATGTCCCGAGTCCATATCTCCCAAGGTACTGAATATGCATTATAGAGGCCACCTGTAAGGGAAGGGGTGTGTGTGTGTGTGTGTGTGGCAAGTTGTGAAGTTGAATGCAATAGCCATCTTACACTCAACATCTCCAGCTAATGCCACTCAGAGGAATACTACCCCTGATACTGGACAGTACATAGCAGTTATGACTAACCATTGATAACCTTATTCTCCATGAATTTGTCTAATTCATTTTTAAAGCCGTTTAAGTTGCTGGCCATCATCACATCTTGTGGAGCCATTTCCATAATTTAACTATGTACTGTGAAGAATCTTATTTTATCTCTCCTGAACCTTCTAACATTCAGCTTCACTGGATGATGGCGGGTTCTAGTATTACGGGAGGGAAAAAACCTTCTCTCTATAGACTTTTTCCACTCAATGCATAATTTTACATGCCTCTATCATGTCCCCTCCCCTTACTTGTCAATTTTTCTAAACTAAAAAGCCCCAAATGTTTTAACTTTTCTACATAATGGAGTTACTCCAGGCCCTTTATTATTTTGGTTGCCCTTTTCATAGTGACTTCAGTCTGGGGAGAGAAAATAAAACAACAGCAACAAAAAACAGTTATGTGAATTGGCCCTAAGTGCTTGTGCAGCAAAATTCAGCTAGGCAAATAAGCCCTTGGAGAGCAAGTATGATTTTGTCAGACCAGATTAAGGAAGCCTGAAAATTAAAGGAGTCTTGGAGATAAGTTTGAAGCAATTTATATTTAGGGTGTTTTTTTACAAGTGATAACTAAGAATGCCATTTAGTTCTCCCATTTATGAATACTTTTAACCCTCCATCAACAGAAAAATTGACTATCAATCTGGTATGAGGGGTCAATGTACCTCAAGAAAGCCATACCAAAAAAAATCCTTGGTACAAGCTATATACAAAACAATATAGCTGCATATAAATCATCAGGCTCAACAATACTCACAATATAACATACAAAACCTGACAAATATGGTGTATGGGGACTAACTGATATTAAACAAATCCGCCATTAACCTACATATAAGGGTACTCCTGGATTCATCTTTGTCACTAGAGGTGCAAGTATCCTCTGTGGCTAGGAGTGCCTTTTACCAGCTTTGTCTGGTTTGTCAGCTATGGCTATTCCCGGACAGGGATAGCCTGACCTCTGCAGTCCATGCGTTGGTAACCTCTGGGCTGGATTACTGCAATGTGCTCTATGTGGGGCTGCTCTTGGCCTTGATTTGGAAGCTCCAGCTGGTGCAAAATGTGGTGGCCAGATTGCTGATGGGAGCATGTGGCCAATAACATGTGACACCACTTTAAAACATCTGCAGTGACTGTTCATCAGCTACCAAGCCAGGTTCAATGTCCTTGTATTAATTTACAACGGCCTGAACAACTTAGGTTCAGAGTATCTTAGGGACCACCTGAACCCTTATATCCCAGCTCGATCACTGAGATCTTCTGCACGAGTGGCTTTGGTCATCCCCGGAGTTGGCAAGGCTCATTTAACATTGACATGAAATCGAGCCTCCAGTGTCATTGGTGCAGTTGTCTGGAATGCTCTTCCAACAGAGATTCAGCAGGTGCCTTCTGTTTTAACTTTTAAGCACCTGCTGAAAACCTTTCTGTTCCATCAGGCTTATGCAGGCAATTAAGTTTTTTTTTGCAACAGTTGACTTTTGTTTTTATTGTATTTTTAATGTTTTTTATTCATGTTGTAAACTACTTTGATGTTTTTAATGAAACAGTGGTGGTATACAAATATTTTTATAAATAAATAATATAACTTATAACAGTTGTACAGATATAACAGTAAAATAATTATGAGTTGTGAATTACTGGTGGTAACAAAACAAACACCAAATCTCATACCGCTTATGCAACCTAAATCACCAAATTTCACAACTGCCTGAGTAGAACGGACAAAACAGTTATGTGAAGCACATTGCTGCTGCAATTTTCTGTCATTATGTTGATTGCTACTATCTAACAACAAATTTGGGATACAGAATCATCTGCTATATGCCCTGATTTCAGGGACAATGGGAGGGCATTTGTGTCCACAAGTTACTTGGTAAATCTGATTATTCCTGAACTCAGAAAAGCATTTACATTAGCTAGATTCAATGTCTTGCCATTCATGCTTCAGAAGATAAGATTTAGGAGAGTTCTTTACAAGAACAATTATGCCCTTGTGATGGTGGGGATTGGAAACACTTGGACATTATATTGTTCCTTTTGTCGTGATGTCTGATTCAGTTTTAGCACCCCAATTTTACAAAAAATTCCTGGGAGATCTGACAAATTCTATGTAGCATATCTTTTTGTCTGATCAGATTTCCTAAGTTACTGATAAAGTGGCCAGTTTCTGTGGAGCTGCCATTGCCCACCACAGACTGTTGATAAAATAATATTATTTTAATATTCTACAGGTTTCAGTATTGGGGTCTGAGCATTTTTACACTATTGTGTTGCACTGTATTTTATACTGTTTTGATTTGTATTTTATATGTGCTGGTCTTTCACCGAAATAATGAAATTCATTCCCATAGGCAGATGATTGGCCTTTAAATTAAAAAAAGAAAAGATTGCAGATATGACAGCTTCCTCTTTTCTTGGTGTCAGATCCTGCCAGTTCTGCGGTTGCCTTTCTTGATTGCCCAGGCAAGACTCATTCCATGGTTTCAAGGTTTGATGTCTTAGGAAAGGACATTTTGGGGTACTCACACCACCATGGGTTGTTCAGCTTCTGAACAATATAGGCATTAAAGCATGTTCATGTCTACCACATTTGAAAAAACACAATTGGCCAGTTTGTCCATGTGTTTGGAAATGTATGCGGAGACCATCTGATTACTGGTGTCTATGTCACATTTAGTTTTATTATAATAAAGAACAATCTCAGGGGCAAGCTTGCCTGTCACAGTAGTCGTTCAGTGGTGAAGCCAATAATCAAATCTGAGGAATTTATTGATTCTTTTGAAGTAGGCCAGTAACATTGTGCCCTGGACATTGTGAGTAGAGAAAAGTGGTTGTCTAAAAGTTCTTGACAGTGAGTTGCCATTAAGTCTGACTACCTGATGAAATGAAGTGTTCCTATATGCAGATATAATTGGTGGCCCAGTGACCCCCAAAGCAGAATTAGTAAGTTTTGTGAAAAATGATAGCTATGATGAATCACGAATGGTTCAAACCGGATTTTTTTTGTAAATGGCTTTTTTAAACTCACGGAGTACTATTGATTCCTGATACCATTTGTGGTGATGTTATGCAAACTGAGTGAAGATGGGAACACTGTCTTACAGGTAGAATTGGGAAACTTCAGCCTGGCCCCTTAGCATTTGTGCAGGGTTCCACTTCGCATATTTCCCATGCCTTTAAAAATCTACAAGAAGCCACTGGGAGCTGTCATCTTGGGATTTGGAGTTGAATGTCATCAGTATGCATGTGACACTAATTTTTGCCGCTCCATTCCACCATGTTGGTTGTTGTTGGTTATTTATTTATTTATTACATTTATATACTGCCCCATAGCTGAAGCTCTCTGGGCTGTTTACAGCAATTAAAAACAATAAAAACAAATATACAAATTTAAAAACACACAAAAAATTTAAAAACACAATTTTTAAAAAAATTAAAAGCACTTTAAAAACACATGCTAAAATGCCTGGGAGAAGATGAAAGGATGTTCAGTTATTAGACCACCGTGGAAGTAGTAATGGGATGATGAGGACCAGTAAACTAGACCGAATTCTGACAAAATGGAGACACTTATAGTGGGTGGCTCCTGTGTCTGTAAGTTGAGCAGATGGCCTGTTCTGGATGGACATGTGTTTCCCTTGAAGTGTTAGGTTCCTAGCTCAGGGTGCTCCCAGAGTACATAATTGACCTTTGAGGCTCTAGTGACAAGGAGTGCCTATTCTCAGCTCTAGCCGACTCACCAGCTACTACCCTTTTTGCTCTAAGTAACCTGATTATTAGATTTCTGCAATGCACTGTATGTGGAGTGGGCCTGGAAGATGATCCAGAGGCTGCAGCTGGCACAGAATACAGCAGCCAGGCTGTTGATTGGGACCACAAAATGAGATCATATTCACCAATTCTGAAAGAGCTGCTACATTGGTTGCCATTCTATTACCAGGCCCAACTTAAGGTTCTGCACCTTGATATATTTATAGCTATGTGTGCTTGGGAACCAAGTATCTGAAGGCACACCTCTCCCGTTATCTGCCAGCCTGGACCTTAAGATCTGCAAGAGAATCCTATTTGCAGTTCCATCAATAGCTGTGGTTCTTGGTGTGACAATATGAAAGCAAGGCCATAGAGAGCAGGCTTCCTGGTTGTGGAACTTCTTCCCATTGGAGATACGGTTGTCTTCCACATTACCAGCTTTTCAGCGGTGTGTAAAGACGTACTTTTTCCTTCAAGTCTTTGGGACTCCCTTACCTAAATAACTCTCTTTTTGCTGTTGCATTAGTTGATTTTAAGCTATGTTGATATGTAGCATTTTAATAGAATGTGGTGTGCTGCCCTGGGAACCTTCAGACTCAAAGGCAGGTTATTAAATAAACAATAAATAAATGGCTGAAGACTACCTGGGACAGGGTGTTGTGGAAGGCTGATACAGAAGTTTTATAATTTTTTCTCAGTGCTGAGTGGGTGCATTTGACCCCACCTGTTGACAGAGGGTTAGTGTGGGTTAGAATGCAGAAGAAAGCCATTTTTTAAAAAATGAATGTATGCTCTCTAGACAATGCAATTTCATCTTCACACTAGAGATGTAGGAAATGCAAAATTAAAATTAAAAATCCCTTTGGAATCCTGTTGGAATCTGTTTTAAAACACAGTTTATTATATTTATTGTCAAACCACACACACACACACACATTCAAACCACCACCCTTTGACTCTTATTTTTTTCCCTAATCTCCTTATATGAACAGACTGTACTGATTTGACTTTCCTTGATGAAAAGCATTGCAATTAATAACTAATTCTGCTACCTCTGGAATGAAAAGTAATTAAACAAGAAAGAACCCTAACAATAGGGAGAGACTTCAAGCCTGCTCCTTGTTTCCCTTTGCTAGCCTTTCAACGTTGCCCATTAAATCAGAGGAGATACCGATGCACCTTGAAGATGCTTCTGTTGTGTGGTTGTGGTGAGGAGAAGAAGATGCCCGCGACTACTGCTGCTCCCTTTCCCTGAGGCTGAGGCACAGCAGCGAAGGAAGAACAGCCACCGCGGCGGCGGCGGCGGCAGCAGCGGTAGCAGTTTCCCTTCCCCAGCCCTGACTCTACGGGCGCATGCTCACTTGTGCCCGCAGCCCTGGACCATATTTGTCAGGACTCCTCGAGAGACGGAGAAAAAAAATAAAGAGAGAGAGAATTTGGGGGGGTAAGGAAGCGGCTGGTTCCGATCCGATTGCTAACCCATTAACTGCAATGCACAATGCTGAGGATGGCTTTAAATGGTCTCTTTGCTGAGGATGAAAGTTAGAGACAAATAAAGGGAAGCAAGCGCACCTCCTCTGCCTCCCTTATGAAAGCGGGGGGGGGGGCGGCGGCGGCGGCGGAATGAATAGAGGAGAAATTGTTCAAGGGGGTGGGGTGGCGAGAGGGAAGAGTTCCACCACAGTCGCTAGCAAAGGAGATGGGACGTAAGGAAGGGAAAGTGGCCAGATGGTTCTGAAGTGGCCGAGGAGCGGGTTGCTCACTGGGGATCTCTCCTAAAATCCGAAGTGCGTGAGAGTGAAAGAGGAACAAAAGAGAGGGCGAGAGAGGTGCCTTTCGCATTTTCTTCTCTCGTTTCTTCCCAAACACATGACGGGGGGGGGGAGGGAAGAGGTGGTGAAAGCAGAAGTGGGAGTACAATGAGGAGGGCATTTCCCAGCCCCACACATACGGACGGACGGGCGCGGGGGGCGGCTCTGCGGCGTCCTGCTACCCCACAGCTGGGGAGCTCGCCACGGAATTCTTGACACTTCAGCGGGAGTGTTTGGGGAAAGGAAATGGGTGATTCCGGCGGAGGGCGCCGCAACAAAGATTTGGGGCGCCGGCCGAGGGAGAGGGGTGTGTGGGTTGAGGAGGGACCACCACCGCTCACTGTTTTGTTTACGGGGTTCCCTCAGCAGAGGGAGGATTAAAGGCTGGAGGCGCGCGGGGAGGAGGGACCGACTTTTCCCACCCAGATTTGGCCGCAGCGGGATATACCGGTTGAATGTGTAACGTGTGTCGTGTCTCCCCTCCTGGAGAAGAGAAGCGGGGAAAAGGCCTGTTCAGATCAGCGCGCAGTAGCAGCAACGAGCTTCTGAGGGTGGTGTTTTTTGTTTTTCTTATGATTATTATTTCCTCTCCTTCGTGTCTCCGTTTTGCAGCTTCTGGACTTTGTGGCGTGCGTGCGCGCGTGGCGGTGTCTGTGTGGATATATAGAAATATAATACTGAGCTCCCCAATTCCGCCATTTTGGGCAAACTTTGCACACGCACGCACACACACACCACACGCGCAGAGACGCTCCTACCAGTTTGTAGTGGGAGGGAGCGTGTGGGGCGGGGGAGCTCTCGATTCCCGTGCATGCCTTTCACTAAGGGGGTGCGGTGGGGTGGGGTGGGGTTTACCTTCGGGGGAGGAGGAGAAGAGTGCACTTGGAACACCGGCAGCAAACAAATCCCCAGCCCCGTGGGAGATGCGGGGATTTGTGCGTGTGTAGTATGTGAGGGTGGGGGAGAAGGTGTGTTTTCATCCAATGAACATGGCTCGTCTGAATTCTGCGGGCCAACACCACATCCGTGTGCCTAATCATCTTCAACTTTACTGCCCGTTTGCCTATATATTCTGCGCTTCCTGTGTAGTCCTTACCCGCGATGAGCTGTAATTGACACACTTGTTCTAAGCTCTTCACCGGGGAGATGGGAAGGCGCTCGGCTCAAGCTCCCCGTAAATGTGAGAGGACGTAAGCGTGTGGTGAACTGAGGCCTGCTATGTGGTATGTAGGGCCAGAAAATAACAGTAATGGGGGGGGTCTCTTGAAGTCCCCTCCCCTTTTATCACACACGCACACAGCAGGAGGAGGAAATATGAGTGAGGGGGGAAAGTTTGAAAGGACTGATACAGCTCCAGAAAGGACCTCAGAAGTGTCTGCTAAGGGTGGGTGACGGGACCGGGCTGAGGAGACCAGAAACAGAGAGGAGACTCCTCTCCTTCAGGAGGGTGATTTCTCTCCGACAGAGAGAGAGAGAGAGAGAGAGAGAGAGGATTCAGGAGCTTGGGAAAAAGAATTAAGCAAAGAGGAAAATAATCCAGAACTCTTTCTGTCCTTGGAAGAGCCCCGTCTTTCCTGAAAGTTGGGAATGTGGGAAGAGAAGGGTGACCCCCCCCAGTAAGTCTTGAGTTTGTTTTAGGCAACCTCCCCTTCCCGGTTTCCGTCGCAGGCTCCGTAAGAAAAACGGGACCCGGTCAACAAACAGGAGCCTCTCATTATGCAACTTCCTCAGTCGAACACCCGGTTTTTCTCTTTTCTCCCCACATGCAGACGCCTTTTGCTCGCCGTACAGCTCTCTCCTTGAGCATTTCCTTTCAGAGAAAGTGGAGGCGTCGAGAAGGTTATTTCAAGAGCCCCCCTCGAAAAGCTGATTCACGGTACTTTTAGCTCTTCTAAACTAAAGGAAACAGGCAAACGAAGAGCTTGGGGGGGGCAATTGCAGCCTGACGCATAGTTTGGACTTGGTTGTTTTACTATGGTTGGAATCGGGGCTCCGGGAAGTTGCATGTAAAGGACCTGCGCCTCTCTTCGACCGCTTCCGCCGCTCTTCCTAATTTTTTTTTTGGGGGGGGGATTTGTATCCTGAGTGATCACAGTATTCTCCAGAAAAGTTTCAAGTGCAGCAAAATATATTCCAAAATTGGCCAAGGAGGGACCCCTACTGGTGGAACGGAGGTATCCACCCTAGGGAGGAAAGTTCAAATTCTGGCCTGCAAGTTTTTCAGTGATTGCACTTTAGAGTTTAGGGAATGATTTTGAGTATAAGTTTTATTTCTGTTTCCCCCTTCCATACTGTTTCTGCAATGACAGGGTTTTCTGGTATATATCAAATGTAGACATGCTTCTTATGAACATTATGAGATTAAACTGTTTCCTCTTGAATACTTAACAAGTTAACAAGTTAAATTCATCTGGTAGTTGTGGGCATCAGTATATTCATGTTTCTCTTTCACTCTTTCCAGTTTACTTTCCTAATAGTGTTAAGATTGGTCAGTTTCACTTTCCTTTCTAATACATTGCTGTTGATATAGGACAATTTTAGATACATTTGGTTATAGGTAAATAAAAATGAGGTTTTGACTGAGTAGTCTTATGATAACTAAAGGAATTTTTGCAAGCATCTGCTATATTTTATTCAAGCTTTTTCTGAGGGAGAAATTGTTGGTTGCTAGGAGTGTATCACATTATAAGATGACAGGACAGTGTGCAAATGATAGGATTCTAAGGTTCATTTAGGATATTATATAGTTGTGTGTGCGTTTTAATTGTGTGGATATGGGAAGCCTCTCTCACACCTAAAATAACTTGTGGAAGACAAATCACAGCCTGGAACGTGTCCCTGGAGTAGCCTGAGCCTAAGTTTATTTATTATTTATTTATTAAATTTATATCCCACCCTTCCTCCCAGAAGAAACCCATAGGTTCATAGGTCTAAACAAAAGTCTGTCTTCGCATGTTATGTTTATATGGAAGCATATATGTTTATGGCAAAGAAGAGCCAAGCACCTAGGTGCCCCTCAAGGTATTTGGAATTTTCCACCTCTGACCATAAGCTTGGGGGGCAGAGAAGGAGGGACTGTGAATACTTTTTTGTGTTCAGCACTCAAAAATGTCACGCATGCTTTAAAAAAGTCATTCTGCTAGCTTTGGTAAAAATAACCTTTTCCTTAACCTGCCCACCAAGTCAGTCCCCCCCCCCATAACAGCTTTAGTCAAGACAGTTATCTGCTTTCTGGAAATCAAGAATGGAAACATGGGGAATCTGAGGGCCACATGAGATACTTTGCTACTTTGGTGCAAATAATGGTCTTGCATGCGATATGAAGGATATGCGTGAGTTTCACAAGTGACTTTTCTTTTAAGGAAACAAATGCTTTTGTATATATTGAAAGAAAAAAAACATGTTTGAAAACATGTGTATGCTTCATATGTTCTAAATGTAAGTACCCTATTTCAGTTTGTCTGCAATCTGGGTATTGGAAAAAGAGTTTGCCACCCCAACCCTGTGGCACAATTTGTTTAAATACTTGTAACAATTTGGAGATTCTAGTCTCTCTATTTATGCTATCAGCCTTCTTGGACTTCCTTCCTATGCAGCTGGGAGAAATACATTTCTTACAGTTGTAAGAAAAAAAATCCCCATGTGGAAGATAAAGGGGGATTCTCTGTCCCTGGTGTTTTATTGGATGCATTCCAGTTAATTTTAGCTGTTGACAGTGCTGAGAGTATTGATGGTTCCTGATAGGACTGTATCTTCAATTGCTTTCTGCGGTATACCATTAAATGAATCAAACAAATGGCATTAAGATAGCTTTTTCACCTCTTGTGCCATATCTCTTGGGATGTTTAGAGCTGTATTTAGTTGGTGTTTATAGCACAGCTGTCATTTTAAAATCAGCTTCATTTAATCACTTTTATAACTGTATTTGAAGCTGTGATCATTTTTAGGAAAGAGAAATTGTTTTGAGTACAGTGTGGTGCTTATTATGTTCTAAAGGTTTGGCACTTATGCTGTTGAGTTTAATTGGGCAGGCTTCTCTTGATGTATGTTGCTGTATGTTGACAAAACAGTTTTCTTACTGATAGTAAGAATGTATTTCCATTAATGCATCACCTGTTTGAAATTTTGAGAATAGGTTGTTAGAATACAAAGTATAGTGATTAATGAAACATAGAAAAGATAAGCAATACACTATATCATTTAATACTTCAAGTACAAGGTAATCAGCTGAACAGCAAATCTGTGAGCAGAGCAATAATTCAAGAAATGAGATGTTTCAAAGAAAAATTATCTTGTTAAAATTTTCAAAAATTGTAAGTGTGTTCTGTTGGGTGCTCCATTGGATTTGATACAAGGAAAGAAGACACTTATACTGAATGCCAAACCAGAGTGGCAAAAAGTGAGTAACTAACTAGAGGAGATTCCACTGCATAATTTATCATCTGGAAAAAAAATTAGAACGTAGATTGATGATTCCCCCCCTTTTTTCCAAATATATAATTTCAGTCTTGATAACACTTGGTATAAACTATTTACAAGTTGCAGCAACAGGCTACCTAGCTGAAAGAACTCCTTGAGGGCTTTTATCCATTGCTTGAGGGGCTGTCTGGTTTACTGTGTATCAGTGCTGAGTTGAAGTTGATTGCATGTTAAGTTGGCCTGCACTGACATTTATTCGAAATGGTATTACTGCAGGAGAGATCTGTGCTCAACTTTTTTTCTCAAAGTGGGACAAATTTCCTGGCACAACTTTTAAGTGTTAAAAAATGTGTTCCTATATAAATCCAGCATTAACTCCTGATTCAATTACAGTGCTATGAGTGAATATGCCTTTCTTTTTTATTTTCAATTTCTTGGCTCCGAAAGTCTTTTGTTCTTTACCAAGAGATGTAACAAAAGGGACCATGGGAGAAGTTGACCAATAGCCCTGCTTGTACATCATAGAGAAGCACCTTGCTTGCCCAGTGTAAGCACAAAGTATGTAGAGACAGTGAAAAAAGAAAAAAAATGAATAGATATGGAGAGCATATCTGAAGCAAATGTGCTGTAAGTGCTAAGGGCCAGAACTGCATTGCAATAAAGCGGGGCAACCTCCAATGCCCTTAGCTCAAACCGTTTCCATTTGTAAACTTTCTCTATGTCTGTTCATGTTCACGTATATTGGATGTGTGTGCAGCTCAGCTGTTTGCTGCCTTATACTGAGTCTGACCATTGGTCACACCAGTGAAGTATTGTTTATACTGACTGGCAGTGGCTTTTCAGAATAAGGGCTTTCCCAGCCCTATCTGGAGATGCTAGTAATTGAACCTGGGACCCTCTGGATGCAAAGCAGGTGCTCTAATACTGAGCTGTGCCCTTTCCAGACTCACTTGAAATATGTTCTACTAAGTTGATTGGGTCTTGTGGGCTTTTGGCATATGCTGAAAAGCTTTTTGTTCACTCAGGCTTCTCTAGCTTATTATTGTTGATTTGTCTACAAACAGCATTTTGAATATGTCTGAAATTAGTTTTATTGTGCTTTTATATATTTTATTTTTCTAAATAAATTTGCTAAATAAATCAACATGGAATATTTGAAAGTGAATCATTCCGGGAAAGCGGGATGTTAAATGTTATGGTGTTGTGTGGATAGTACCATTGTACAGTTTAGTCACCAGGTGGCATTTGACTTAACTGTATATGGGTGGAGTCAGGAACTTCTTGTTGCTGTTCTGTTCTTGTTTAAGAGAGATAATAAAGTTCTGGTGTAGCTTCCTAACGGTGTGTTCTCTAAGGCTTATTATCAGATTATGACAAGCATACTAACAGAGTTTATTTATACAATGCACTTATCCACATGGGAGCATTACTTCATACTAAAGATACATTTTTAACCTCCATTTTCTGTTTGCACTGGCCACAGTAAGGGCTCAATGCCAGCTGAAAACACGGTGTTGTCTATCGACACTGAGTGGAAGGATCAATCATGCAGTTTCCTAATGACCACACCCTCTAATTTAACATTTCTGCTCCCTCTGGTTACTTGGCAACCAAGGATGCTGCAGTGGGTTCTTTTTTAAAAAAAACAAAACCCGGAAGTGCAAATATCTGTGTTTTCCCTGGTAGGATACAGCTGAAATAAAAATCTTTGTTTAATAAGTGTTATACTTTTGTGCACAAGTTGGGGGGGGAAGAGAATAAGGGCACCATTTGCAGCAACATAAAAAAAGCAGAAAGAGGAGATCAGCTGGAAGTTGCTGTTCAGCCTACAGGAAATAAAATTAAAGAAGGGAGGAGGAGTGTGGAGAGGGGAACAATTGACACACTCACCTAAAAGCATCGGAGCAAAGTGTCTGCAGGCAGTAGAGATACGAATGAAGACATTTTTCCTTCCCTTTTCATATTATCAGAGGATTGGATTAGCACAGATTTGCAGGAGGAAAACTGTGATAGCTTCTGTTTGCTGGTAATGTCATGTGAACCATGCAAATTAAAAGGACGCGAGTAGCCCTAAACACACAGTAAACCACCATGTGGATGAGCCCAATATGTGTAGACTACAATGTTATATGTATACCAGGCCAAGCATACACATCTGAGTCCAAGATTGCAGCTACAGCTTGCAGTTATCGCTATAGTTTCTGCAGTCTTCGTATATTTTTATGGTATTTGCTATTTACAGATACTACTTTCATTAGTCTTTTGTAAAGGAATGCTTAGATCTGAATCTCCAAAGTTTTTTCATTTTCTCTATATTCAACCCCACAAAAATATATATAATGGATAATATAATGGAGAAAAAGATACATGGAAAAGCTAATAAAGGCAATTATTTCTGAGAAAATGTGCTAATTCTTTTTAAAAGGATGAGCTGTCATGTATTTTGGTTGTACTGTGCGCCCTGTGACATGTTATATTATTCTGCATATGAAATAGCCAAATACTGGAAATGCATGTAGGGAGAAGCAGCAACATGCCAGCTGCTTTTAGATAAGAATATATGTAGTTATTATTTATTTATTTATTTATTTATTTAATTTGTATCCCGCCCTTCCTCCCAGCAGGAGCCCAGGGCAGCAAACAAAGCAGTAAAACACTTTAAAACATCATAAAAACAGATCTTAAAATACATTAAAACAAAACAGCATTAAAAACATTTAAAAAAAACAACTTCAAAAAAAGAGTTAAAAACATATTAAACAATTCTGACACAGAGGCAGACTGGGATAGGTCTCAACTTAAAAGGCTTGTTGAAAGAGGAAAGAGGAAAGTCTTCAAAAAGCCCCGAAAAGATAGCAGAGATGGCGCTCAAATGTCCACATTAAATACTGTGAAAATGGAAGTTGGCAGATATTTTATGTGTTACTTCTCACAAAGTTTGAGGCAGCTTAAAAATTAAGAATAAAAAAACATAAGCAGTTTAAACACTGCAACGCAAACAGCTTATGGTGAAGTTTCACCACTACATTCATTCATCTATCAAGTGACATTCCCTAACATCAGTCTCAGAAAGAGTTTTAGAGAGCACAGGAGCTTGTACACTACTTTCTGACATTTTTATTGATCCTTATAAGAGTATTTGCCTTGCTCTGATTTTTCAACTAACATAAAAAGTTGCAGGAAGGATAGGAACAGCCTCCAGATGCTGTAAGAAGAATATTGTGACTGCTTTTGGACAGCAGGTTTTCAAAAGAAGCACACTTTTTTATCCCTTCAGTAGAATCTTTTAAAACACTTACACTGAAGAGATAAGCTCACACACGGGATTGGTTCACAAAGCTACTTACATGGGCCATGTTATAAACCAGCGATTCCCAACATGGGCGGTAGCCCCCCCTGGGGGGCTACAGCATTTCAGGGGGGCATTGGCATGACTACAAACTTTAGGGGCGTTTGGGTTCATTAGGGGGCGTTGATATTTGGCGGTCTGATGCGACAGTTGAAGCATTTAAGTTTAATTTTATTTAAAACACAAATCATTAATTTTTAAACTGTTTTGTCCCCAGTTAGAATGTATTTAATAGTCTCAATTCATGGAAATAACACTATAAATAGTGTGTGCTCTTTAGTAAAGAAATTCTGAATAGCGGCCAGTGTCATATCAAGGAATGGGGATATTAGCCACGCCCCGGCACTAGGTAATGTTCCGATGCTGTCTTGAGGGATGTTGGAACCAATCACGAGAGAGTGTTTGATAAGCTGGGTGTATTGGTGGAGGGCGCATTCTTCCAATAGATGAGTGCTGTGTGCAAACGGGTGACGCAGACAGTCAGTTATTCGCTGGTTTTCTTCAGGAATGGGACACACTCGCTACCTGTTGTTTCTGTGATGTTTACTTTTCTATAACTATGTATGTATATTAATAAATCATACTAAGAATTCGATGTGTAATCTAAGTGCAATAAAAAGGCATGATTAAAACGATCAGTAATAATAATTGAAAATACCTTTTATGCATTACTCATATTTTAAGGGAAGAATAGGAAGCATTGGCATATACTTAATCTGAGGGGGGCATTGGGCACAAAAAGATTTTGCAAAGGGGCGTTGGGTAAAAAAAGGTTGGGTAACGCTGTTATAAATGAATGTTCTTAGGTTCCAGGTTATTTGTGAGGGTCAGATCCAGATGAACAGTGCAGTCCTATACATGTCTACTCAGAAGTAAGCCCAACTGAGTTCAATGGGACTTACTCCCAGGTCAGTGTAAATTGGATTTCAGCCTAAGTTAGTTAAACTTAATTTCCATTGAAATCAGTGGGACAAGTTAGTAATGACTTTGTGTCCACTGAAATCAACGGGACATTACAGTAGGGCCCCGCTTATATGGTGGGTTAGGGACCAGGCCCCTGCCGTAAAGCGGAAATCACCGTAAAGCAGAACCCATTGACTTTAATGGGTCGCGTCGCGTGAAAATGATGCGAAAATGCCACAAAATGCCATAAAATTGACTTTAAAACAGGGAATTTCCCCTCATTGAAAGCCATCACATCAGCAGAACGCTGGAAAGTGGAACGCCGGAAAGCGAGGCCCTACTGTAATTCAACTAACTTATCCAGCACTATGTATTATTCTGTTATACAGACTACATTATGATTTGGGTCATGTACCTAGAATTTTCTATCTCTGCATTGTAATACTTTCCCATATTGAAAGGTATTGTTTGAGCTGATGTCAATAGAGGAAGATCCAGATTTCTTCTCTATGCAAGCAGGTTTCATTGGTCTCAAAGGGTATTGTATAGCATACTTATAGAAACATAAAATATTTTGTGTTTGGAAGCCTGGAATTCTCAGTTTATGCTGAAATTATTATTTATCATTATAATTTGTATTATAGGAAAATATACTGTACTGTGTTGCACTTTATAAAGGTACATGCAGTTGAATAAGAGAGCACATGACCCTGGAATAGATATGCATGTAATGTGCATTGAGTTTCTGAAGTGAACACCTTTAACTGCAGTGAACATTTCATTGTAAAAGAGGATGGTTTATTTTACCTTGCCCATCTGAAAAATCTAGGCCCAGAATTTGAGAATTCTGGGGCATACAAGAAAACAAGAATAAAGATAAAGAGAACAGTTTTTCCAAACAAATATGTGCGATGTACTTTTTAGGTCTACTTGTTATATTGATCATGACTTAAGAGCTTGTCGAGGCATTTTTGCCATTATGGCACAGTCCTACAAGTCCTAATCACAGATATCTGAAGGGCACAGTGTGGCGATAGCAACAGGATAGTTATGCTGCCGTTTTTCCCTTGCCTTTTAAAAGAAAAACTGGATAATAGGTGCTGAGAAACTCTTCAATAGCTCCTTGTCAGTTTCCTTAGTATGAGTGTGTGGTGAGAGGGAAAAGGAGATGGATGAAACAGATTATCTTGACCCATCCCAGTCTGGGTTCAGGCCTGGTTATGGGACTGAATCGGCCTTGGTTGCCCTGATGGATGACCTTTATCAGGAGAAGGACAGGGGGAGTGCAACCCTGTTATTCTTACTAGATCTCTCAGCGGGTTTTGATACCATTAACCATGGTATCCTTCTGGGCCAACTTGGTGAGCTGGGTATTGGAGGAACTGTTTTACAGTGGTTCCTATCCTATCTCCAGGGTCGCTCTCAAAGAATAGCATTGGGTGACTGTATTTTGCCCCCCTGGCAGTTGTGCTGTGGGGTGCTGCAGGGTACCATCTTGTCCCTTATGCTGTTTAACATCTATATGAAGCCCTTGGGAGCAGTCATCAGGAGATTTGGGGCAAAGTGTCAGCAGTATGCTGACGACACCCAGCTCTATTTCTCTGTAACATCTGAATCAGGAGAGGCCGTGCAAGCCCTGGACCGGTGCTTGGACTCGGTGGTGGGCTGGATGAGGGCCAATGAACTGAGTCTGAATCCTAGCAAGACGGAGGTGCTGTGGGTTGGTGGTTCTCGAGTTCAGATAATTGGTCAGTTGCCTGCTTTGGATGGGGTCGTACTCCCTGAAAGAGCAGGTCTGTAGTCTGGGGGTGCTCCTGGATCCATCTTTGTTGCTTGAGAACCAGGTGACCTCAATGGCTAGGAGTGCCTTTTACCAGCTTCGGCTGATAAGACAGCTGCGGCCATTTCTGGACCGGGATAGCCTGACCACTGTTGTCCACACACTGGTAACCTTTAGGCTGGATTACTGTAATGCGCTCTATGTGGGGCTGCCCTTGAGGTTGGTCCTGAAGCTGCAGCTAGTGCAAAATGCAGCGGCGAGACTGCTCACTGGGGCAGGGTATCGCCAACATGTCACCCTGCTGCTGAAAGATCTGCCCTAGCTGCCCATTTGCTACCAGACCAAGTTCAAGGTTCTAGTTTTTGTGTACTGTACAAAGCCCTATACAGCTCTGGACCAGGATACCTGAAAGACTGTCTTACCCCTTATATACCCAGCTGATCACTGCGCTCTGCAGGTGAGGGCCTCCTGCAGATAGCATCTTATCCGGAGGTTCGTTCTGTACAATATAGGAAACTGACCTTTAATGTGGCAGCACCTACCCTGTGGAATTCCCTCCCTTTAAATATTAGGCAGGCGCCATCTCTGCTATCTTTTCGGCACCTTTTGAAGACTTTCATCTTCCAACAAACCTTTTAAGTTGAGACCTATCCCAGTCTGCGTCTGTGTTAGAATTGCTTTTAATATGTCCTTTAATATCTTTAACCCTTTTTTTAAAAAAAAATGTTTTTAAAGTTTTTTTTAAAGTTTTTAACGTTATTTTGTTTTAATGTATTTTAAGGTCTTTTTATGATGTTTTAAAGTGTTTTTAGTGTTTCTGTTTGCCGCCCTGGGCTCCTGCTGGAGGGAAGGGTGGGATATAAATAAAATAATAAATAAATAATAAATAAATAAAAGGAGATAGTGAAACAAACAAACAGGGTGAGAACATGACAAAAGACAGTAAGGATAATATCATTTCTACTGTACTGAATAAAAATCAAAGACCAGTTACAAGTTGTTTTGATATCGGTATTGCTGTTTTCAAATGATGTGAGAGACATTGTTACAGAAGGTTAAGGGGTTTAAAGCCAATGGTTTTGATCTTGCTCAAGTTAGTTGTGACTAAGATCCACTGAAAGCAATGGAACGACTGAGCTGTGTCTGAGTTTCAGTAGGACTTCGTTCTATTGAACTTTGTCAGTTTTCAAAGGTAAATGGATCTTCTGTCTTGGCAAATTTACTTGGAAGCACATCCTACTGCATCGGATTTTACCTCAGCTTCACTAGAGTGAAGCAAACCACATTCCATGATCTAATATTCTTTCCCTAAAGGGGAAATTCATGTGGCTCCAACTAGAAAAGGGGTGGGAAGAGTCCCTTCTGGCCCAGTGTTTAGTGCGGGTTTGGGTAATCAACCATAAAGTTGAGTTGGAAGTTCACAGATTTTGGGTGTGGCAATTACTAGAGACACACAAGCCTCTGAAATCATGGAAATGGGTGTCACTACGATCTATGAGTTCCTGGCTCTTCCGTTATGGTTGCTCAAATGAGGGAATACTTGGGTATGACCTTGACAGTTTATGTGAAAGAAAAATATAGCATTTATCTACTCTTGGTTGGGCATGAATAATTATCTATTCACCAACATTTCCCATGAGTTGTAGTCTGTTGCTGGTACTTGTCTTTAACGTTCCAGAGCAATAGCATTTTAAAATTATTATTACAGTGGCAAGCAGCATCATGGCTTTCTAGGCCCTTTCTTGCCACTTGAGAGTTGGGGAGTCTTCTGAAATGGTGTTAGAGCAAATGGGAAGAAGCTCATGTGTGGATGAAGGGCTTTTCACAGGGTCTTAAAAATTCTAGTCAAATGTAAAGATCCAGTAGTTTTCCAGATTTGTCCCCAGCTTTAAGTGAAACACACAGACAGAGAAACAGAGAGAGATAAATGTGGTAGTTTTTATATTAGCAATTAATTAGAGATTAATTTTAAGTGTTATACCAGATATATTTTACTTAAGGCTGGAGACAGATCCAGGTAACGGCTAGATTTTGTAGTTTAGCCTGATGTAGAGTTCTGGTAAACTGAAAAGCTTGCTTCCTATTTTGTGACATTTTGGTTGGTCTTAATAAAAGTGTTGCCCAGCTGTGAATTTTGAAATTATTCATAATAGGTTATTATAAATATTATGAGGCTGCTGAAATTATTGTTGAAAATTATGTGAAGTGCGGTATGAAAGTGGATCAGAGAATATTTTGTGGAAGTGGATCAGATATAACATTTTGATATTACCTTTCTTATTTTACAGTATATGCACCATGAACGAACCAACTTCTAGCGGAAGTGGACAAGACTTTGATGTATTTAGTGTAATGGACTGGAAGGATGGAATTGGTACCTTGCCTGGAAGTGATCTTAAGGTAATATTTTTAAATCCTAAATACGCTTTGAAGAGAGTAAGTTAACCAAAGATGAAGAAATATACATACAGAGAACTACAATTTAGAGCAGTATAAAGGGCAAGTCTTGGCATTATTCGGGCATGGATAAGGGTGGTAAAACTCTCATACACAGCTGGCCTATTGATAAATGATGCTTCACATCATGGAAGTCACTTTGGCTCCTAAACTATGGGCTGTATCTAATAGCAACCCCAAATTGTGGATCCTGTAGTAGAAAGGCAGTTCCACCCAGAGTAGGTTAAATGCCACCTCCTGTGTTCATCCAACTGTCTACCAACAGTTCCTCCCTGTTGATTGGACTGAATTTGAATATATTTGCCCTCATTCAATCCATGTCCTCCCTCATGTGATTTCATGTATGTCTTGAATAGCAAACAGAGCCCTGTGGCAGTTCGTAACACAGTTGCTATGCAATAAAGCAGAAGCCGCCAGCATCACTTTCTGGAACAGAAAGTAGGAACAGGGTAGGAACAGAGTAATCAAAGCACAGGACTCCTACTTCCCAGCTCATATAGCAAGTCCCAAAGGATATCATGGTTGATGGTATTGAAAGTATGGTGTTGAAAGCAGATGACCTCAGCAGGATGGGACAGATATCCCATAAGAAGTTTCTAAGCCCTTCCTAACTCTCCAATACATTTTTGATTTTTGGAGACATACACGCATGAACTTTTGTGTGACGTCAGTACAAGGAAAGGTTGCAACAAAGAAGGTCAGACTGTACATACTTAAGGGAATACTTCTGTTAGACTTCATACAGGTGCCTTTGTGTATGCGTTTCCTCCATTTTCTCTGATCTCCAAGGTCTTTCTCAAAATTTCCAGTAGCTGGATTGATTGCATCCTAATTGCTTCACGGTGGCCTTGACAACATTGGTTCACCAGATTTTAAAAATGTTGATGAATGAATCCTGGCATCTACCAGCAGCACCACACTTCCTAATACAACTGAACCAGGGTCTTCGACTAAGATGTTCAAACATTACAGCAATAATAACAGCAATAATATCATCATTATAGCCCTTGAAAGCTAAAACTGTTTGAACTTAAAGAGAGAAACAAGGATCGATCTAACCTGGAATGAGTGACTTGGTTGATGGATACATATTCTGGAACTCCTTAAATAACTTGCATTAAATGGTGAATAAAAACTGAATATCCATCAGATTTATTATTATTATTAAAAATGCTATCCTGCCCTTCCTCCTAGAAGAGCCCAGGGTGGCAAATGGGAGACAAACCACCAAAAATATCTTTAAAACAACTTTTTAAAAAACTTTAAAAACAGAGAGCAGTTCCAAAACACACAGACTCGTATTGAAAAGGCTTGTTGAAAGAGGAAGGTCTTCAGTAAGTGCCGAAAAGATAACTGAGATGGTGCCTATCTAATATTTAAGGGGAGGGAATTCCAAAGGGTAGGTGCCATTGCACTAAAGATCCATTTCCTATGTTGTGCAGAATGGACCTCCTGATAAGATGGTATCTGCAGGAGGCTCTCACCTGCAGAGCGCAGTGATCTACTGGGTATATAAGGGGTAAGACAGTCTTTCCGATATCCTGATCCCAAGCTATATAGGGCTTTGTACAGAAAACCGGCAACACTGAACTTGGCCCGGCAGCTCATGGACAGCCAGTACAATTCTTTCAGTAGTGGGGTAACATGTTAGCGATATCCTGCCCCAGTGAGCAGTCACACCTCTGCATTTTGCACTAGCTGCAGTTTCTGGACCAACCTGAAGCGCAGCCCCACATAGAGTGCATTACAGTAATTCAGACTAGAGGTTATTAGTGCATGGACAACAGTGGTCAGGCTATCCCAGTCCAGAAACAGCCACAGCTGTCTTACTAGCCAAAGCTGGTAAAAGGCACTTCTAGCCACCGAGGTCACCTCTAGTGACAAACATGGATCCCAGAGCACCCCCAGACTACAAACCTGCTCTTTCAGAGGGAGTATGACCCAACCCAAATTGACCAATTATTTGGATTCAGGAACCACCTATCTACAGCACATCCATCTTGCTAGGATTCAGAGTCAGTTTATTGGCCCTCATCCATGCCACTACTGTGTCCAGGCACTGATCCATGTCCTCTCCTGATTCAGATGTTATAGAGAAATAGAGCTGGGTATCAGTGTACTGCTGACACCTCACCCTGAATCTCCTGATGACTGCTCCCAACTGCTTCATATAGATGTTAAACAGCATTGGGACAACACAGTACTCTGTGGCACCCACAGCACAACTGCCAGAGGGTGAAAGACAATCGCCCAAATCTGTTCTCTGAAACCAATCCCGGAGATAGAATGGAACCACTGTAAAACAGAGATTCCCATCTCACCAAGTCAGCTCAGAAGGATACCATGGTCAATGGTATCAAAAGCCATTGAAAAAGTAAGAATAACAGGGTTGCATCAGGCCAACCAAGGCCAACTCAATCTCACTCAGATTGGAATAGATCAAGATAATCAGATGGGAGGTGGAAGGCAGAAACAGCCGCTCCATGAGTATTGTAAATACAAATGTAGTGAAATTTACGACTAGGTTCTTTTTGGAGGAGACTTAATAACGAAGCCAAAGCCTGGTTTAAGGTTATGTATTCAGCAAAGTGCTTTACTGGAGCAAAGTACATAACTCAACTAAAATGGTGGTTGGATACAGACACATATATACCCCTACATTCGTCATAGCCATAGCAACGGTTTCATCCAATTATTCTATGCTACTGTGATGCTCTGCCCCCTGTACCAGCCACCCTCCTCTATGCATTCCTGCGATATCAGTATTCTTGGAACATGTTCAGTCTGCTACAGCAGTTCTATTCACTATTGTCTATGTGATTCCCCTGCCTAAAGGGGATGGCCGCCAGAATCCTCCTCATTCCCCCTTTGGGACTATTTTCAAGTCGCATCCCAATTTGCATGATAGATAACACCTCCTCCTCCTGCTCCATCCGTTGTCTATCAAATTCCAAGTACATTTGCTTTACTTCGGCAGGTGTTGACATTTGGGTGGTCTTCTGCATGGTGCTCTTTAAGCAAAATAACACACAATTAACCATGATTAACCAGATAAAGAGGAACAATACCCCCAACAATAGTCCTAGGAGGATTGATTTAATCCAGCCTTTTAGTTCACTGAACCAGTCTCCTGGAATCCACTGCCACCCAGGGGTCCTAACCTCATTCACCTTGGATGCTAACAGACAAATATTCTCAATTGACCCAGTGATGTTCACAGAACCATCAACAATGTGGGTGCGGCATTCCAGACCAATAAGGCCGCAGACTCCCCCTTGTGATTCTAGGAGGTAGTCTAAAGTTATGCGGTTCTGTAAGGCAAATTGTCCGATCTGTTGGAGCTCAGTGTTGACCATAGCTAGGGCACTGGCAGTTTCATTTATAAAGTTCTCAAGTAGAGCACAAATCCTTAGATTATCCATATGGTTTGCTCCTGCCCCATAAGAAGGGAAGATGTCTCACAGCCAGGACTCACCTGGAGCTTTAAGGTCTTTATACACTTCCAGGATTTTATGGCTAGGGGCTGCCTTTTGATAATTTCTTGTCAATCCCTTAGGAAAAGTTTCACGATTCTGATCCCAGGGGCCAGGAGTCCAACATAACAAGCTCCCTTTGCATTAACAGGTAATTTCTTCCAAGCCTTCTGCCCACACATCCACCAATAACTATGTGCTGTTCCAAGTAGGGGCGAAAGGATGTGGGCAAGTCCATCCTGTCTTACCCCTTCCTCACCATACATGAGCATGGCTAAAGTAGCTTCTTCTTTGGTACAGGTTTCATTATAATATGAGTGCCATTGGGGCCCAAAAGCTGCACACAATGGCTCCAATACCCTTTGCCTGTCCTTCATGACCTGCCCTGTGGAATTGCTGAGGCTCCATCTAGCCTTGGTTCGATGAAGGACCCATTCTCATTGGCTGCTCCCGATAAATGTTTTTCCCAAGAACTTTAAACCAAGTTCCCCTTTTGCCCATTCGGATCTGGCCACATACTGAGTAGTGTGAAGACTTTTCAGGAAGTCATCATGTTTAAGCCATGCATCTGAGATAAGGCCAGTTGAATTCAAAGGGACCCCAACCAGAGGGATACCTTCTTTTTCATAAGTTGGATTGTGCATACAAACCCAGCAGGTACTCTTATTCATTCTTCTAGCAAGATCTACCATTAACTTTAAATATGTGTTCCAACTCCAATCTGGGTGCACCATGCTAAAAAGGCTGCACAGTACGAGGGGCATAAGCCTAAGTCCTGCAGGACCCATATTATTTTATTTATTATTTATTTTATTTAATTTATATACCGCCCTAAGCCCGAAGGCGCTCTGGGCGGTGTACAAAAAGATAAAAAAACAAGCAATGTATAAATACAATAAATACAATAAATCAAGAAAACAAAACAAACAAACAATAAAAGAACCAAACAACATCCAAAATACAAATAATGATGAAAATGCTATTAAAACACACTTTAAAATGCCTGGGAGTATAAAAAGGTTTTCACCTGGCGCCGAAAAGATAGTAGCGTCGGCGCCAGGCGCACCTCATCGGGAAGGCTGTTCCACAGTTCGGGGGCCACTACTGAAAAGGCCCTGGTTCTAGTCACCATCCTCCGAGCTTCTCGATGGGATGGCACTCGGAGGAGGGCCTTAGATGTTGAGCGCAGTGTCCGGTTAGGTTCATATTGGGAGAGGCGGTCCACCAGGTATTGCGGTCCCATGCCGTGTAGGGCTTTATAGGTCAAAACCAGCACTTTGAATCTAGCCCGGAAACAAACAGGAAGCCAGTGCAGACGGGCCAGAACAGGTGTTATATGAGCGGACCTTCTGGTCCGCATCAGCAATCTGGCCGCTGCATTCTGGACTAGTTGTAGTTTCCGAACAGTCTTCAAGGGCAGACCAACGTAGAGCGCATTGCAGTAGTCCAGTCTAGAAGTTACCAGAGCATGAACAACTGAGGCGAGGTCATCACTGTCCAGATAGGGACGTAGCTGGGCTACCAGGCGAAGATGGTAGAAAGCATTCCGTGCCACCGAGGCCACCTGGGCCTCAAGTGACAAGGAAGGATCAAAAAGAACCCCCAAGCTACGCACCTGTTCCTTCAAGTGGAGTGTAACCCCATCAAGAACAGGATGAACATCCTCCATCTGGGCAGAGAAGGCACTCACCAACAGCGTCTCGTTCTTGTCTGGATTGAGCTTCAGTCTGTTAGTTCCCATCCAGTCCATTATTGCGGCCAGACAGCAGTTTAGCACGTTAACGGCCTCAACTGAAGAGGATGAAAAGGAGAAATAGAGCTGCGTGTCATCAGCGTACTGATGGCAACGCACCCCAAAACTCCTGATGACCGCACCCAGCGGCTTCATGTAGATGTTGAAAAGCATGGGGGACAGTACCGATCCCTGCGGGACTCCACAATGGAGAGTCCAGGGCATCGAGCAATGTTCCCCAAGCACTACCATCTGGTGGCGACCAACCATGTAGGAGCGGAGCCACTGCCAAGCAGTACCCCCAACTCCCAACTCCGTGAGTCTTCCCAGAAGGATACCATGGTCGATGGTATCAAAAGCAGCTGAGAGATCAAGGAGAATCAACAGAGTCACACTCCCCCTGTCCCTCTCCCGACAAAGGTCATCATACAGGGCGACCAAGGCTGTTTCGGTGCCAAAACCGGGCCTGAAACCGGATTGAAATGGATCAAGATAATCAGTGTCATCCAAGAGCCCCTGGAGCTGGCCGGCAACCACCCGTTCTAGCACCTTGCCCAGGAACGGAACATTCGCCACAGGTCTATAGTTGTTCAGGTTATCTGGGTCCAAAGAGGGTTTCTTCAGGAGGTGTTTCACAACCGCCTCTTTCAGGCAGTCAGGGACCACTCCCTCTCTCAGAGGCGTTTATTATCTCCTTGGCCCAGCCAGCGGTTCCGGTCCTGCCAGCTTTCACCAGCCAAGAGGGGCAAGGGTCCAGCACAGATTTGGTCGCCCGCACCAGTCCAAGGATCTTGTCAACATCCTCAAGCTGTACAGACTGAAACTCATCCAATAAACAAGGACAGGACCGTGTTCTGGATGCTTCATAAGATCCCACTGCCATAATATTGGAGTCTAAGTCCCGGCGAATGCATGCAATCTTATCCTGGAAGTGCCTCGCGAACTCATCACAGCGGGCTACAGATGAATCTATAATGTCCTGAGGGCCAGAATGTAAAAGCCCTCGAACGATTTTAAAGAGCTCCGCCGGGCGGGAGAGAGATGCCTTAATTGTGGCAGCAAAATACCTCTTTTTTGCTGCCCTCACCGCTACTACATACCGCTTAGAAGAGGCACTCACCAAGGCATAATTGCATCCGTCAGGAGTTCGCCTCCATCTGCACTCAAGCCTCCTCCTCTCTTGCTTCATCACTCTCAGCTCCACGGTATACCATGGAGCTGTATGAGCTCTACATAGGAGGGGGCGCATGGGAGCGATTGTGTCAACCATCATTATGGTGGTGATAATAAGGAATAGCAAACAAACAGCAATAAAACCCCACTTTTCTCTACCTAAACAAGTCACTGGCCCCACCACCTCAGTGTGGAGAGGTCCAAAAAGTCCAATGGGCCACACACTACTTCGACAAGCTCAAAATTGACCTGGGGAGCTGGTCTGCTGAAGGGGTTGCTCCTCATTGGCTTTGGGATAGATATTTTTTGTTTTGCTTTCTCAAGCACCCTTCGGATTCATAGTCTTAATTTCTTCCAAGAAGATAGGATCTCACTCACAAAGTCCTCTGGCAGAGCATAGACCCTTCCTCAGATTGTAGTGATGGTGGTCCTTGGGGAGGGACTCCTTTTCCTCTCTCTTTTCTTCTGGTGCTCTGTCAGGATCCGGTTGGCCTCTCTCACTCTCTTAAGGTGGCTGGGCCTTCTGACACTGAGACACGTGCATCCAAGCTGTCCTTTCAGCAATGCGCACTGCAGTGAAGGTTGTAAAGAGAATCTGGTAAGGACCATTCCATCGAGGCTGAAGACAATTTTTTCTCCGAAATTCACAAACCAGGACCCAATCACCAGGTTGGAACTGATGAGCAGGCACATCTAGCAGAACAGGAGCAGCTTCCTGGACCTGGGAGAAAAGAGTTCTCAACACTTTGGTAAGATTAGTGCAGTAGACCAGGAGTTCTTCCTGGTCTTCCAATAGAGATTGTAATTGGGCTGGTCTGGGAGCCACCCCCACTCTCATGGGGCGGCCAAAGAGAATTTCATGTGGTGTCAGTCCATGTTTTCTGTTGCGTGTGTTTTGCATCCCCATAAGAACTAGGGGAAGCATATGGCCAAGTTAAATTAGTTTCAGCACACAGCTTTGCTGATCTTGTTTTCAGAGATTGGTTACAGCGGTCAACCAAACCAGATGACTGGGGATGATAAGGAGTGTGTAATTTATGTAGAATGCCTAAGGCTTGACAAAGCTGTTGTACCACTTTAGCTGTAAAGTTGGTACCTTAATCAGAATCCAATTGGACAGGTAAGCCAAATCGAGGAATTATGTGTCTAAGCAGTGCCTTAGAAACAGCTGTGGCATCTGTGTGTCATGATGGAAATGCTTCTACTCAACCAGAAAAATGACAGATTGTAACCAGTACATAAATGTAATTCTGGCGTTTTCGCATTTCAATGAAATCCAATTGAGCATGTTGAAATGGTCCATAGGTCCAAGGTGTGGTGCCAGTAAGAGGACATTGTGTTGCAAACACACTGAGAAAGTAGATGCTACCTGGGCCAAAACAGGTGTGATTTTAGGAGCAAACCAGAAAGTTGAAATCTGCAATAGCATCCTCCCTTTGCTCAGGTGAGAAGAATGATGAGTTGTCCAAGCAAAAGGGAAAAGAAGCACCTGTGGGGCTACAAGGTGGCCTGAAGCATCCCTCCAGACAGAATCGGGATGTAAGCGACAGCCAAAGCAGACCCAAAGATCTTTCTCATGCTCTGGGGCAGCTTCTTGAAGCAAAGCAAGTTCTGGTGGTTTAGGAACAGATGACGGAAGAAGAGTCAGTTGGGAGGGAAGGTGGGGAGAAGGAAGTGCACTGAAAGCAGCGGCTTTTGCAGCAGCATCTGCCATATGATTGCCACAGCTGACAGGATCAGTAGCAGTAGTGTGAGCAGAACAGTGCACAATGGCAACAGAATCAGGAAGCTGAAGAGCAGACAGCAAAGCAGAAATAAGAGCTGAATGGGAGATTTGTGTGCCAGCTGAAGTCAGGAATCCTGTATGTGACCGAATCTGACATACAAAAGGACAGGTTTTCCAAGGCATAAGAGGAGTCTGTATAGATGTTAGCAGAGCAGCCAGATGCCAAAGTGCAGGCTCTCTGTAAAGACACAAGCTCTGCAGTTTGGGCAGACAGGAGAGTAGGTAAGGAAAAGGCTTCTAGGACTTCATGTGGAGAGCACACAGCATAACCATCTCTGAGAACTCCTGTGTCATCTCTAAAGCAGGAGCCATCTGTGAAAAGGATAAGATCAGGGTTATCCAGAGGAACATCACGGAGATCAGGACAAGGGGTGAAAGATGTTCAATGACCTGTAAATGATCATGAGGAGGGATTGAATGAGGTTCTCCATCAGAAGGAAGGAGTAGAAGGGAAGCAGGGTTGAGAGGGGGACAGCTTTCAAAGACCAGATTAGGAGGGGTTAGCAGAATGGTTTCATAGCGAGTTTGGCGTTGAGAAGAAAGATACTGAGTTTTCCTGTGTAGCAAAAGAAGATGTACAGAATGAGGAACCAGCAGGGTAAGGGGATGGCATTGGACTAAGTCATCAGATTTCTGGAGCAGAGCAACAGAGGCTGTTTTAATGTTTTAGCTATGCTAATATCATTTAGTGTTATTATGAATTTGTATTTTTATCTGTGATTTTGTTCATTTATTGTATTATTGTATGTTGTACACCGCCCAGGGAGCCATTGGCTATGGGCGGTTTATAAATGAAATTAAATAAATAAATAAATAAATAAGCAAGGGCTCGAAGACAAGGCGGAAAGCCTTTTGCCACAGGATCAAGTTCAGTGCTGTAATAGGGAATTGGGTGTAACATAGATGCAAAGGGTTGACAGAGTACTCCAGAAGCAAAGCCCTCTCGTTCATGGCAATAGAGGGAGAAAGGTTTGTCATAGTCTGGGCAGCCCAAGGCAGGAGCTTGAGCCAATGGTTTCTTCAGGGAAGTAAAAGCCAGTTCATAGTCTGCAGTCCAGTCAAGGGGGCCATGTGTCGAAGATGTCCTCCGCGTCTTCGTTATAGGGCAGCAAGGGGGTGGTGGCCTGCAAGCATGGGTACAATGGCTGCAAGGTGTGTTGGCATACGTTTTTCTCTTTTTCTTTCTCAATTTCTTTTTTCTTTTCCTCCAGTTGTGCTTTTAACTTTTTGTTAGAGTCCTGAAGACTCACAACTATAGATTTCTGCTTTCTGCGCCTGGCTCCCTTGTCCCACAGGAACCAGAAATCTATTTGCCTAGGCTTTGTGGTTTCCAGAATTCCCCGTAAATAGGTAAGCTTGTCGATGTCAGAGGTGCCATTTTCTGGAAACTGAAGATCCGGCTGGTCAAAGGTGTACCCATTCCACCAATGGGCCAGCTTCACCAGCTTTGGGGCAGTTTTTGTACCCAGATGGGTCCCATAATTTTGGCATATGTAACCCAAAGGGGTTCTTTCATCGGGACAAGACACCCCCCACCCATGTTTTGTCTGGAGCTGAAACTGATCAGGTGGTGGAAAGAAGCAGTTTAGAAAGTCAGGCGTCCCCGACAGACAAAGAGAAAGTAGGGCCAGTATCTGTTTCAGTCATGGCTCATTAGGATGTCCTCCAGAACCAATCCTAACACCCAAACCGGTGACAATGGGTCCATTTACCCTTCGTCGTGAGTGTTGGCCTAACCGGGGAGACCTTAATGCAGGAGCTTCGAAAAACTGTGGGAAGTTCTTACCGCCTGTCCAGAAGTCCCGGGGTTGAGGTGGGAGCTAAGCGGGAGGATTTGATCAAAATGAGGTCCTCTTACCTATCGGGGTGTGTGCAGTCCGCCGCTCCAACCTCCCCCCTTCGGGGTCCCCCAGACAGGAGATCCTCACATCCTACTTCAAACACCAGGAAATGTTGTGGAATTTACGACTAGGTTCTTTTTGGAGAAGACTTAATAACGAAGCCAAAGTCTGGTTTAAGGTTATTTATTCAGCAAAGCACTTTACTGGAGCAAAGTACATAACTCAACTAAAATGGTGGTTAGATACAGACATATATATACTCCTGCATTCGTCATAGCGTAGCAATGGTTTCATCCAATTATTCTATGCTACTGTGATGCTCTGCCCCCTGTACCAACCACCCTCCTCTATGCATTCCTGTGATATCAGTATCTTTGGCACATGCTCAGTCTGCTACAGCAGTTCTATTCACTATTGTCTGTGTGATTCCCCTGCCTAAAGGGAATGGTGGCCAGAATCCTCCTCACAAAACACTGTCCAGAAGCAATCTGGGGGAGGCCAGGAAGGTTCAAAGTTATGCTGTGTAATGAATAAAGCAAATCATTTTACTCTCATTGGATTTCAAAGAATCATACAGTTGGAAGGGGTCTATAAGGCCATCAAGTCCAACCCGCTGCTCAATGCAGGAATCCAAGTTAAAGCATACCCAACAAGTGCCTGTCCAGCTGCCTCTTGAATGCCTCCAGTGTTGGAGAGCCCACCACCTCCCTAGGTAATTGGTTCCATTGTTGTACCACTCTAACAGTCAGGAAGTTTTTCCTAATGTTTAGCTGAAATCTGGCTTCCTGTAACTTGAGCCCATTATTCCGTTTCCTGCACTCTGGGATGATCGAGAAGAGTTCCTAGCCCTCCTCTGTGTAACAACCTTTCAGATACTTGGAAGAGTGCTATCATATCTCCCCTCAGTCTTCTCTTTTCAAGGCTAAACATGTCCAGTTCTTTCAGTCTCTCCTCATAGGGCTTTGTTTCCAGTCCCCTGATTATCCTTATTGCCCTTTTCTGAACCTGTTCCAGTTTCTCTGTATCTTTTTTAAAGTGTAGTGTCCAGAACTGGATGCAGTACTCAAGGTGAGGCCTAACCAGTGCCAAATAGAGGGGAACTAATACTTCACGTGATTTGGAAACTGTATTTCTGTAAATGCAGCCTAAAGTAGCATTTGCCATTTTGTGATGTATATTCAGCTTGTGATCAACAATTCCAAGATCTTTCTCACATATAGTATTGCTGTATCAAGTATCTTATAACTGTGCATCTTATAGCTGTGCATTTGGTTTCTTTTTCCTAAGTGTAAAACTTTGCATTTCCCCCTGTTAAATCTCATTCTGTTGTCTTCAGCCCAAGGCTCCAGCCTATCAAGATCCCTTTGAATTTTGTTTCTGTCTTCCAAGGTATTAACTATTCCTCCCAATTTTGTATCGTCTACAAATCTGATAAGCATTCTCTGCACCTCCTCATCCAAGTCATTAATAAAAATGTTGAATAGCACTGGGCCTAGGACTGGTACCCCGCTTGTTACCCCCCCCCCCCGTTTGAGAAGGAACCATTGATAAGCACTCCTGAGTACAATTCTGTAGCCAACTGTGGATCCACAGTTGTTCCATCCATCCCACATTCAGAGAGCTTGCTAATCAGAATATCATGGGGCACTTTGACAAAAGCTTTGCTGAAGCTGAGATATAGTATGTCCACAGCATTTCGACAGCCTACCAGGGAGGCTACCAGATCAAAAAATGACATATTAGTTTGGCAGGATTTGTTCTTGATAAATCTATGTTGGCTTCTAGTAATCATTGCATTGTTTTCAAGGTGCTTACAGACTGACCGTTTTATAATCTGCTCCAGAATCTCTCCAGGGATTGATGTCAGGCTGACTGGTCTATAGTTCCCAGGTTCCTCCCTTTTTGAAGATAGGGACAACATTAGCCCTCCTACAGTCATCTGGCACTTCGCCCATCCTCACGACTTCACAAAGATAATAGACAGTGGTTCCAAGAGTTCTTCAGCCAGTTCATTCAATACTCTAGAATGCAGTTCATTGGGCCCTGGAGATTTGAACTCATTCAAAGTGTTTAGGTATTCCCTGACCATTTGTCTATTAATCTCAAGCTGCAATCCTGGCCCTTCAACTTCATGTTTCTCAGGAGGGTCATAGACCCTCTTTTAGGAGAAGACTGAGCCAACGTAGGAATTGAGCACTTCTGCCTTTTCTTTGTCATCTGTTATCATTTTGCCATCCTCATTGAGTGGCTGTTGCTCTATTTCTTTTCTCTTGTCTTTTACTATGGATGTACCTGAAGAAAGCTTTCTTGTTGCTTTTGACATCTGTCACTAACCTCCGCTAATTCTCAGCTTTAGCCTTCCTGATGCCATCCCTGCAATTCTGTGCTACCTGTCTGTACTCTTCCTTTGTGGCCTGGCCTTCCTTTCACTTCCTGTATATGTGTCCTTTTTTGTTTCAGGTCATGTCTAAGCTTTTTGTGAAGCCACATTGGCTTCTTCTTCTGTCTTCCCCCTTTTTTCCTTGACGGAATTGTTTGCCATCGTACTGTTAGAATCCCCTCTTTTAGAAACTTCCACCCATCTTGGGCTCCTTTTCTTGTTAGGGCTGCTTGCCACGGAACCTTACTTACTGTTCTGAGTTTCTTAAAATTGGCTTTCCTGAAGTCCAGGGTACGCATATGGCTACTATCAGCTTTTGCTTCCTTTGAAATCGAGAACTCTAGTATAACATGGTCACTTTCCCCTAGAGTTCCCGTAACTGCCATTTCATCCACCAAGTCATCTCTGTTGGTTAGAATCAAGTAAAGGATAGCTGGTCCTTTAGTTGCTTCCTCCACTTTCTATAAGAGAAAGTATCTCCCATACAAGTCAGGAACTTCTTGGAGGGGCCATGTTTGGCAGAATTTGTCTCCCAACAGATATTGGGGTAATTGAAGTCTCCCATTCCTACTACATCATGCCTCCTTGAAACATTGGCAATTTGCTTTTCAAAAGTTGTATCCTTGTCTTCTCCTTGATTAGATGGTTGGTAGTAGACTCCAACTACCACGTTCCTTTTATTGCTTGTCCCATTTATTTTAATCCAGATACTCTCGGTGGAGCTACCAATTCATCCTCCTATATTTCTTTGCAGGGATACATATATTTAACATATATTTCCATATAGAATATGTTCTAAACTGAGAAGAACCTGCTGGAGAGATGCAATAGCTCGCTAACTGCTTGCAAAAGAATTTTGACATCTTGATTACTGATTTTGCACAAGAAAAACTTTATTCCATTGAATATTTAATTTAATTTTTTTCTTGCTATTCTGCAAAAGAAATTAACACTCCATGTATACTCCAAAAATAAGCCAGTAAATAAATCAGTGTAAAAGATACAACTAATCTTTTTAAGGCTTTTGTGGAAATAAATAGATATATTTCTTGCCCTTTTAGGGCAAGCCCTCACAAGACAGCTTACAAAAATGACGAAATGAATGCAACAACAGAATAAAAAAGTCAAAAAGAGCATCAGATAAAATATAGGCAGTTAACAATAAAATCAGTAAAAAGCTTGGTGTAATAAAAAAGTATTTAGAGTTTGTTTAAAAGTTACAACAGAGGATGCCAAACATTTCCAGTAACACAGAACCTCAAAATCTGGAGAGAAATTCTGCAGAGGATTTCATAAGCATTCTTAGTTGTATCAGCAGGTAGGCTACCTTTACACTACAAGCCATACAAACAGTGTGGTGTTTTATACACAGTTACATTTTATAGATCGTGTAAATGTTTATTGATGGGACATAACAGGCATTGAGGGCCTTTTCTGTAATAATAGGCTGTTACATTTTAGAACTGATGAATAGGAATGTTGTGATTGTGGTTGCCTGAAGTTTCCTTGCTTATGATCAGTAGGACGCTGTGAGGGGTTCACATTGTGCAAAGTTTAACGTGCCTCCACAAATGATAGCTTCTGGCAAATGTATTTAAAGAGCTAGAAACCATTTGGCTGAGGAACGAAAAGCAGCTGCAATATACTGTACATTCCTTGTGACCCCATGTTTGACCTGTGGCAGATATAAGATAACAAGAGATATCAATTCGTTTTTGCAGATTAACAGTGTAATCCTGGGAATATCTACTTGGAAGCAAGTTCCAGCCAGTTCAGGGAGGCTTACAGGGAGTGAGTTTATATAATTTTCTTACATTTATATCCTGCCTTTCTTCAATCATGGTATCCAAGGCTGCATACATGTGATACAGGACTATAGCTTCATCATTTTATTCGTGATGAGAATGCTAGAAAAGGAGCCATGATGGCTGCCCACA
Source organism: Rhineura floridana (assembly GCF_030035675.1). NCBI lineage: Eukaryota > Metazoa > Chordata > Lepidosauria > Squamata > Rhineuridae > Rhineura > Rhineura floridana. Next base: position 101,693,355 of record NC_084483.1, read on the forward strand.
AATGCACACCTTAACGTAAACTGAATTTTTCAAAGTAGTGGTCGGAAGAAGGCTTGCCTGCCAGTCTGTACTCAGAGCTTGGAAGTAATTAGTTACTTTTAATTCATTGCTTTTTTGAGGAACGAGTGGGTAATTCCTTACATTTTGATTGTAACAGAACAAGGAGTAATTTTATTACTTTTGAGGAGTAATTGTAATGTTTCCAGCATTACTTTTGGGCATTACTTGGGAGGGAGCAGGGGAAGTCTTCTGCTCCACTGTTTTTTGGATGAAAATCATGTGCCTCGAACTGGGCTTCTGTGCAGCGTTGCTCTTCCCTCATGCTCTGTGGGTGGGTAGGAGGTGACGAGGGAGGAGGAGGGGGAGTGAGATGGGGTGGAGTGGAGAAAGCAATTGTTTAAAAAAATGGATGGTGGTGGTGGTGAAGAATGGAGTGGAAGGAAAAAGGAGCAGGAGAGCAAGAACATGGATAAGGGAGGAGAAGGATAGACGTGCTGTTTTACAGTGGTTCTGATCCTATCTCCAAGGTTGTTCTCAGATAATCTTTCGCCCCCCTGGCAGTTGTGCTGTGGGGTGCCGCAGGTTACCATCTTGTCCCCCATGGTGTTTAACATCTATATGAAGCTCTTGGGAGTGGTCATCAGGAGATTTGGGGCGAGGTGTCAGCAGTATGTTGACAATACCCAGCTCTATTTCTCCATAACATCTGAATCAGGAGAGGCCATGCAAGCCCTTGGCTGCTGCCTGGACTCGGTGGTGGGCTGAATGAGGGCCAATAAACTGAGTCTGAATCCTAGTAAGATGGAGGTACTGTGGATTGGTGGTTCCTGAGTTCAGATACTTGGTCAGTTGCCTGCTTTGGATGGGGTCATACTCCCTCTGAAAGAGCAGGTTCATAGTCTGGAGGTGCTCCTGGATCCATCTTTTTTGCTAGAGGCCCAGGTGACCTCCGTGGCTAGGAGTGCCTTTTATCAGCTTTGTCTGGTGAGACAGCTGCAGCCATTTCTGGACTGGGATAGCCTGACCACTGTTGTCCACACACTGGTAACCTCCAGGCTGGATTACTGTAATGCGCTCTATGTGGGGCTGTCCTTGAGGTTGGTCCGGAAGTTGCAGCTGGTGCAAAATGCGGCGGCAAGACTGCTCACTGGGGCAAGGTATCGCCAACATGTCACCCTGCTGCTGAAAGAATTGCACTGGCTGCCCATTTGCTACCAGACCAAGTTCAAGGTTCTAGTTTTGGTGTACAAAGCCCTATACAGCTCTGGACCAGGATACCTGAAAGACCATCTTATCCCTTATATACCCAGTCGATCACTGCGCTCTACAGGTGAGGGCCTCCTGCAGATAGCATCTTATCAGGAGGTCCATTCTGCACAACATTGAAAAAGGACCTTTAGTGTGGCGGCACCTCTTCTGTGGAATTCCCTCCCCTTGAATATTAGGCAGGTGCCATCTCTGTTACCTTTTTGGCGCCTGTTGAAGACTTTCCTCTTTCAACAAGCCTTTTAAGTTGAGACCTATTCCAGTCTGTGTTGGAACTGTTTTTTAATATGTTTTTAAACCTTTTGTAAAAAACAATGTTTTTTAACCTTTTTTTAAAGATGTCTTCAAAGCCTTTTAAAAAATGTTTTTAAATTTGTTTTGTTTTAACGTATTTTAAGGTCTGTTTTTATGATGTTTTAAAGTGTTTTTAGTGCTTTTGTTTGCCTCTCTGGGCTCCTGCTGGGAGGAAGGGCGGGATATAAATTAAATAATAAAAAAATAAATAATAATAGGAGGCAGCAGGAGAATGGAGATAAAGAACTGTGGAGGTGAAAGATGACAACATGTGCATGTTTATGTGTATACTGTGTTTGCACTTGGCACACAAAGTGGCCTCCAGCACCTTCTGTGGCTACTGTGCTGCAGTTACAGTATTTTAACTTTTTTGCATCTCAGGGGAAAATGTTTGCTTGGGTGAGTATCCCTTACTTGGGGGCAGGCAGGGTCCAGGAGATGGTTAAGTGTGAGACATTATGCTTGTTGGCTGGGGGGGGGGTTGCACTTGGTTTGACATGCAAAAATCTGACTAGTGGCTTCTGCCTCCCTCGCCACCTCCCTTACCAGTGGAGAGACCACTATTGCTATCTTATGGATAAAAAGAATTATTCTACTGCCTCTGTATGCGTGTGTTTATTTTTAATGTTTTAGGCTACTTAGATGTGCAGCAGCCAAGGCCAGCACCTTGTAGGCGTTTTTTTAAAAAAGTAACAAATGTAATTGTAGTGATTACTTTTGAGAAAAAGTAAAGTAATCAGTTACTTTCAAAGCAATTGTAATTGTAACGGTAATTACTACCTTTTTGGGCCATGTAATTTTAACTGTAATTTATTACTTTTTAAAAGTAATCTCCCAAGCTCTGGATGTACTTTATCATAAAGGACCAGTATCCATAAACAACAGCAACTATATTATGGGAAAAGCAAGTCAATTTTCAGTACTGGTCCATTCTTCTCAAATGCTGAGAATTATCTAATACTGCATTGATGTTCTTGGGTGCTCCATTCAAAGAGAATGGCTGGTCGTGAGGGCCACAGTAAATGCCGACAAAGCCCCACTCTGGAGTCTGCCCTGGAAGTATTTAATAAAATCATAGAACTGGGAGAGTCTTAAAGAACCTCAAGGCTAACCTGTGTGATTTGAATCACAATTGATCAACAGTTTGATCTGCTGCAGATTGCTCCTGATAACTCAGATAATTGAAGTAAGCCACACTTAGGGCAAGTGAGAAGTCTTTAGGTTCACATCCCCAACCATTCTAGCCTTGTGGGACTCATAAATTTCTTCCTGGCCCAAAAGAAGAAGAATGAAGAAGAAAGCCATTTTGCAAGGTATATTTATTATCAGTAGGTAGATCTTTACACTGAATTGCAAGCCCTTTGATTTTTTTTCTTCTAAAATTTTTACACGAGATTAGAGATTACATTTTGTGTTTTTAGTGTTGTGTTGTCTATAGTAATAAATTTTATACTCTGCCTTGAGTCATTTTTCTGGTCTGAAGATTGTCTGCAAGCAAATTGCAGTTTTGTGGGCCTGTTCATTATCCGAATTTGTGTCTAACATTCCACATTACAATTTGTTTTAATACAATAATTATTAATAAAATGTTCAAATGAGGGGGAAATTTAAAAAGTCACAAAGTGATTGGAACTTAGCATGGTAGACACTAGTAGTCTAGTGCAGGATTTCAAGGAGTGGAACTTTTCCATATGGCAGGCAAAGCAGCGTTTTCAAATCAGAAACCAGTGCTTTACAATTGCTGTGTGCTGTGTAGAGGACTAGAGGAGCTGATATAGCATAAGCTGAAGAACGTATATACATGTGAAATATTCTGCTTTTTTGAATCACTCTGAGTGCATACAGTCACCATTACCTCTGGATTCAAGTCCATCAAATTGGACAAGCTGCAATAATTTAAAATTGGTTCCTGGTGGAGTGGCAGTATATGGAGTATTTTAGGATTAAGTGCTTTTTTGTCTCTCAAGTGCCATATTTTCACGTGTGCCCTGTATGTTGTCATTACACCCAAACATGTTAATGTATTAATTTAAAAATTATCCTGAAAATATGTACATGCAGGAAGTTTGTCCACAAATGGCACATGGAGAAGTTAATGGCCTGGGGGAAGCAAGAGACAAATCTACAATAAAACCTGGTTTTATACCATTTACAAGTTATTCCACTTCTTTCCTTGGAAGCTTGATTAATATCAATCCCTTGTATTAGCACTGCCTGGATGTTGACCTTCTGGGGATGATTTGAGCACACAAACCCACTGGCTAATCTTTGGGATTAACACAAGAAGGGTCTCTTTAGGATTATAGTCTCTTTAGGGTTATAGTAGAGTGCTTTATTAAATGTAACTCAGCGGGATCCAGAAACACTACAGTAGGGCTTGGCTTGTCAGCGCCTTGTCTGCTAATACGGTGGCACCAGCGGGGCGATCAGCTGTAGCATGGGGAGCTCCAGCTGGAGCGCATGAGCTCCTTGTGCTACAGCTGATCGCACGCTACAGCTGATCAGCTGGAGCGTGGGGAGCTCTTGTGCTTCAGCTGATCCCTCTCAGCTGGAGCACAGGGAGCTTGCGCTCCAGCTGAGCGCTGTCAGCTGGAGCATGGCGGCTATAGCTGATCACATGATAAACTGTAGGGTGGGGAGCTCATGCACTACAGCTGAGTAGGGCCCCACTTTCCGGCAGTTTTTGCTTTTCGGCGGGGGCCTGGAACGGAACCTGCTGTATGAGTGGGGCCCTACTGTACTTCTTTTGATCTTTAACGGATTCGGATTGAAGAATTTTGGTCTGACAAAACTGAGTGTTCCGAATGGATTCTGAGGAGAGTTATTTGAAGAGATTCAAAGAAGAAAGAGAAACCGAGGAGACCAGAAAGAGGAAAGGAAAAGGAAAAACAGCCATCCAGAGAAGACAGTGAGCAGAAGCCACAGTCTTCTTCCTTACAGCCAAGGGAGGGACAGAGCCTGAGGTCTAAAGCTGCATCCCAACCTAGGCCTGTGTAGCTGGAGGAAGGTCTAGGAAATGGATCGCTCACCTGTGGATTGCTTTAGTTATTGGACTCCATTCCTTCCTATTTTGTAGTTTAGAAACTGAGTTGTTCCTCTTGCTTCCTCTCCTCTGTCTGTCTCTGTTAAATTAATCCCAGCTCTTTCCCCCCCTTTTTTATTCTTTTTAAATTGCTCACTGGTTTTCCCCCACCCTCCTTTCAGGAAACTTGGGGGCTGGTAGACTGAAGTACCACACAATGTTTTGGGGCCCTGGCATTCTTTCCCCTCACACATCTGCTTGAACATGGATGCCATAGCTCCTTTCCCAACAAGGAGCTGCTGGGAGAGAGAGAAATTACAGAAATGATTGAGAAATTATTAAAGGCAAGAAATTAGTAAGAAAAGGTTTTATGCTTTATGCTTCTGAGCAAAAGATGAAAACTAAAAGGTGATTTCCCTATTCTTTCTTGCTCCCATGATTTTAGGTTGTTGATGTTGATGATGAGAGCCAATGTGGTGCAGTGGTTAGAGTGTCAGAGTAGGACTTGGAAGACGGGTTCAAATCCCCACTCAGCCATTAAGCTTGCTGGGTGACCTTGGGCCAGTCACAGTCTCTTAGCCTAATTACCTCACGGGGTAGTTCTGAGGATAAAATGGAGAGGGGAGGAGAACCATGCATGCCACCTTGAGTTCCATGGAGGAAAGGCAGGTTATAAATTAGGGATGGAATCTATTGGCTGGTGCTAGTTCAAAAGCATTCTGTTGACCTAACAGGCTGGTATTAATGCAAGTTTGTTCTTTGTCGTCTAGCCACTGCTTTTACCAATCTGGGTTTTTTCCTCACAAAAAATATTGATATTAAGATCAATATTTTGAAAGGAATATTGATAAAATTATCATTGTTAATATTTTAGAGGAGGATTTTTTTAAAAAAAATCTGTTCAAAAATAGCTGCGGAAAATCAATACATCAAAATCTGATCCACAACGATAGAGAATAAGCAAATTAATGGAAAATTCGGTACCAAATCCGAATTGGGTGGAATTCTAGCACATCCCTAAAATATAAATGTGAAAATAAATAAATAAATAGCACCATCATTGTCCTCTGTGTTATACTCAGTATATACTCTTATACTGAGAACAGGCTCCTGCTCTGAGGAGATTGCAATATAAAACTGGACACTGGTGAAACGAAAGTGGTAGATGACTGACTGACATTTTGGTAAGTTTTCAAAGCTGTTGCTGCCTCCTTTCCTTGCTTGCATAGAAGGAGTTAGGCCAAAAAGAAAAGCTGATTCTCAAATTTAATTTCAATGAAATGACTATACATGTTTATAAAGACCACTAGATGGTAGTGGTGTGCTACACTTTTTTTTTGCACCTATTTTCTTTCTTTCTTTCTTTCTTTCTTTCTTTCTTTCTTTCTTTCTTTCTTTCTTTCTACTGGTATAAAGTAGGAAGTGAAAACTAAAGAGACTGGGTGCTCAGTTGAATTCCTCAAGCACTTCTCCTTTAACCCTCCTAGTGTATGTTACATTGTGTGATAATGTAGAATGACTAATAGATGACTAAGGCTGCAATCCAATACATAACTACTCAGAAGTAAGCTCCATTGAATTCAATGGGACTTATTCCCAGGTAAGTGTGTATTGGATTGTAGCCTAATATAATGAGTTAATAATAAGGTACATATACAATACAAGCCTCAGGCATAATATAATATGATACAAATGCATACAGTAAAGGCCCATATATCAATAGGAATGAATAAACACAAAACAATCCAAAACTATGTCTCAGTAAAGTAGAACAACAAATATAAAACCAGTATATAAGCAGGAATAACAATCTAATTTCTGTCTATCAGTTGAATAGACCAGTAGAATTAATGATGAAAGTTCTGGAATGTGTTTTTGCTTCTAAACTTTTTTATATACATATATATATAAAACCTGAACGCTGTAGCCAGTATTGGTGTTTTACCTGTAGCCTTCCAAAAAATCCAAAGCAGAAATTTTTTTTTCCACAGGTAGCCTGCCATCAGATTGGGTACTACTGCCATCTAGCGTCCGAAGGCAAGAATGCACTAGAGTTAAAACCTGGGCCTCGGGCCCCTCCCACTCCAGTCTTCATTCTTGCCTTCGAGGCAGGTTAAATTGTTGGACAGAGCGATAGATAAGTCTTTATTCCTTCTTCCATTTCACCTTTTTTCACCTGTTTGTTTCCCTCCCCATGTTGGTGTTCAGAGGGTGTGCAATTTTTTCTTATTTTTTCCTAGTATATTGTTCCTTATCTCTCCTTGGCGTTATTTTTTCCCCTTTTTGTTTTCCCGTTTGGGATTGTTTGGGGGTGCGTCACTGAGGCTACTTAAGCGGCAGCTGCTGCTTTTTTGTCGGGTGGGGGTCCCGCGGCTGCGGATCCCCCCTGCTCAGTTTCAGCTGCCTTTTCAACCCTCCTGGGGCCTTATTTCACTGAGGCTGCGGATCCCTCGCGGGCTCTCCACCCGTTCCCACGCCCCAGGACAGCGTTTTTTGGCCTATGGCTGCTCTTTCAGCCCTCCTGGGGTCTTATTTAGGCAACCCCGATATCGCGGCCGCCATTTTGTTTTTTTTTGCACTTTTAAAGTTTTTCCCTTTCTGAGGCTTCTTGAGGCCCTATAAGGCAGCCTCTTGTCCCGGCTGCCTTCTCAGCCCTGTTGGGGCTTTATTTAGGCTCGGCTGCTTTTTCAGCCCTCCTGGGGTCTTATTTAGGCAACCCTGATATCGCGGCCGTCATTTTGTTTTTTGCACTTTTAAAGTTTTTTCCTTTCTGAGGCTTCTTGAGGCCCTATAAGGCAGCCTCTTGTCCCGGCTGCCTTCTCAGCCTTGTTGGTGCTTTATTTAGGCTCGGCTGCTTTTTTTTCCAGCCCTCCTGGGGTCTTATTTAGGCAACCCTGATATCGCGGCCGCCATTTTGTTTTTGCGGCTGCCATTTTGTTTTTTGCATTTTTGAAGCTTTTTCCTTTCTGAGGCTTCTTGAGGCCCTATAAGGCAGCGTTTTGTCCCAGCTGCTCTCTCAGCCCTGTTGGGCCTTAATTTAGGCTCCCCTATTCTAAAGTATTTCTGCATGTGAGACCTGTGTCTTTAGAACGACCTATAGTCAAGAGATACCACACCTTCCCCATTGTGTGTGTGTATCCCCTTATGTGCACCACTATTTGAGGCTTAGTTTTCATCAGTGCACTTTGGTGGTACCGCACCTTCCCCATTGTGTGCGTGTATCTAGCCCTGGCCACGCTGCTCTTTTTAAAGAAAAGCATCCTTTTTTCCTGGCAGTGTAATTAGTGGTCTCACACCTTCCCCATTGTGTGCGTGTACTTAGCTAGTGGCCAATAATACACCTCTACTTCTTACTTACTTTTTGGAGTCCTGATTGTTTAGTGGGGCGCTTAATATTGGTGGGCGTACATCCACGATCTCAGCACCTTCCCCATTGTGTGTGTGATCCAGACTTTGATCTCAGCACCTTCCCCATTGTGTGCGTGATCCAGACTTTGATCTCAGCACCTTCCCCATTGTGTGCATGATCCAGACTTTGACATGGCAGATCAGAACCCAGAGGTGCCACAAGCTTCTAAAGCAGGTCGTCAGGGCATCGCTTCATCTCTACGCAAGCCACCTAAACACAAGCCCGCTAAAGCCTTAGCCAAGACTAAACACCTGTCTGGCCACGGGCCGCCCAAGAGGACACGCTACGTTGCACCCCCACTCCCGGAGAAGCCTCTGCACGCAGCGGTGCCTGCGCTCTTTCAGTCTCCTTCTGAGTCCTCAGAGGATGAGTTTGAAGGCTTCCCCAGCCAAACCCCTCGCCAATCTGACCTGACTCCATCTGTGCAGCTTCATGCACCTCCACCTGCAGGGATACAGCTGACTCCAGATTTTCTGCTACAGTTACGAGAGATGCTTGGGTGCCTATATCAGCCTCAGCCTCCACCTCATGTATCCTCTCAGCCTGAAGTTTCACGGCAGTCTACCTCTGCAAGACTACCGAGCTGCCATGATGATGCCCCGCTACCCTCACATAACCCATTTGATGTGGTCAGGGGCAGAGTGGGCGTGGAATCCTCACAGATGGAGGACTACTTAAACCTTTTCTAGGCTGACCCTGATGAATGGAGTGGAGAATCTGACCCAGATGAGGACTACTCTTACCGCCTTTTCAACCCGGCAGACATCATTCCTCTGTCTCGCAGAGTAATGGACACCCTCGGCATTCAACCAGAACAAACACCACCGGTTGCCCCTCCGGTGAAGGGTGCCAGAGTCCTCAAGTCGCCTAGATCAGTGGATCATTTTATCCCTGTGCCAGATCCCATTAACAAGCTGGCCAGAGAAGAATGGGCCCGCCCTCTACGTCCGCGCCATTCCTCCACTTTGGCCAACAAGCTGTATACCCTGGCCCCGGACTTCATGTCATTCCTGAACGTCCCGGGGGTGGACCAACCCATTTCCAATCTCGTGTCTCGGTCTCTCCTCCCGAAAGAAGGAGACTCCCAGTTCAAGGATCCCTCGGAGAGGCGGCTCGACTTTGTCCTCCGAAAGATCCACGAGGCATCCACCCATTCCATCCGGGCCTCTGCTGCCGCCTCCATCTTTTCACGGGCCTCCATGATGTGGCTAGATGACCTTCTGGACGACCCTAATCCGGATCCCGCCAAGCTACGGAAGGGTCTACTCAAGGTACACAAGACTGCTGCATTTGTGGCTGATGCCACGTTAGACGCAACCCACCAAGGTGCACAGGCTCTGGCGGCTGGCATTGTTGCTCATCGAACCCTATGGCTTCAACATTGGGATGCTGACTCTACCGCCAGAACTAACTTGTCCATGGCCCCATACTCGGGCGCTATGCTCTTTGGCGACGACGCACTTAAAGCTGTCCTGGTCGATCCCAAGGACAATCGTAAGCCTGCCTTAGCCACAGTCAGAAGAGATGACCGCAGACCATTTCGGCGGTTTACTCCTTACTGCTCCTTCCAGACCTTTCGGAGAGGACGACCTGGTGGACAAGGATGGGATACCAGGCCTACAGATTTCCGTCCCTCCAGGGCACCCTGGCCCAGACAACGTTTCCAGCCCAGAGCCCAATACCAAGGCAGGCAAGCCGCTTCAGCCTCTTACGGCAGAGGAGCCCGTCAGCGCAGGCAGTTCTGACACTTTTCCCATTGGAGGCAGACTCTCCTTCTTCTCCAGCTCCTGGCTCACTCTGACACAAATCTCTTGGGTCAGGGCAATCTTCACCCAGGGGTACAACATAGAGTTTTGGAGGGAACCCCCGGACAGATTTTGCCTCTCCCCCGTCTCCAAGTCATGCAGTGCAGCTATGCAGGATGCCCTACGCCATCTTCTAAACATAGCCGCTATAGAGACAGTACCTCCATCCGAAAGGCTGCAAGGCGTGTACTCCGTCCTCTTCACGGTCCCCAAGCGAGATTCCTCATGGAGGGCGGTCCTAGACCTCAAGTTTCTCAACCGCTTTGTCAAGTACCGCCGCTTCAAGATGGAGTCTCTGGCGTCTATTGTGGAAGCTCTACAACAAGGGGATTTCCTAGCGTCCATCGACCTGAAGGACGCATATTTACACATTCCAATTTGCTCGGATCACAGAAGATTCCTGAGATACGCACTAGGCCACCACCATTTCCAATACCGTGCCATGCCATTTGGCCTCTCCTCGGCTCCTCGAGTATTCACCAAGGTGATGGCCACCATGATGGAATCTCTTCGCCTACAGGGGGTTCACATTTACGCCTATCTCGACGATCTCCTCCTTCGAGCATGCTCCCGGGACCTGGCCAACAGACAACTTCAGTTCACCCTAGACACCCTAGACACTCACAGCTGGCTGATCAATGCCGAAAAGAGTCACCTGCAGCCAACCCAATGCCTCCAGCACCTGGGGGCTATACTGGACACCTCTTTAGCCATGTTTTTCCTGTCCCCAGATCGTATTGCCTCCATCACAACCATGCCAACCTTACTGATACATCGCTCAAGGGCAGATGTCATGCTCCTGGCGCAGTTCCTAGGGTCAATGATTTCCACAATTCACATCGTCCCATGGGCTCGACATCATTCGAGACCTCTACAATGGGCCCTCCTACCTCTTCAGGCGGACATCACCAAGTCCAACCATCGTGTGATTCCGCTGGACCCATCGTTGAAGGAATCACTCCGCTGGTGGGTAGCGACAACCCACCTCAGCAAGGGGATGCCTTTTCGGGACCCAGCCAGAGTCCTAATCACCACAGACGCCAGTCTGTCCGGCTGGGGAGCCCATTGCAACTCCACCTTCGTTCAGGGCGTGTGGTCCGCTCAGGACCTAAATCACAACATAAACTGGCTGGAGCTCAGAGCTGCTCATCTGGCCCTCCGACACTTCTAGCCTCTGTTCTGTCTACAACACGTCCTCATCCGTACGGACAACGTTTGCGTGAAATCTCATATCAACAGACAGGGGGGTACCAGGTCCAGGGTTCTACAGGAAGAGGCGACCCGAATCTTCGACTGGGCCGAGAACCATCTATTGTCGTTACGAGCAGAACATCTCAGCGGGGCTCTAAACGTGACCGCCGATTGGCTCAGCAGGCAACTGGTCAACCCGGGGGAATGAAAGCTTCATCCGGCAGTGTTCCACCTCCTCCAGCTCCGGTTTGGCCCCCTCTCGGTGGACCTCTTCGCTTCCAGCCACAACTGCCAGCTGCCTCGTCACTTCTCGAGGTACCTAGAGCCGAGGGCAGAAGCAGTGGATGCGCTGACAACACCATGGCCAGATGGGCTTCTGTATGCCTTCCCCCTGCTATCCCTCCTGGGCAGGACGTTGACGAAACTCCGACAAGAAGGGACTCGGATTCTTCTAATAGCACCATACTGGCCTCGCAGACCTTGGTTCTCGGACCTTCTCTCGATGTCAGTTGTGGACCCCTGGACCCTCCCATTCAGGCCGGACCTTCTCACCCAGGGACCAGTTTGGCATCCAGACCCGACCTGGCTGAGCCTGACGGCCTGGCTTTTGAACGGACGCAGTTGAATACTGCTGGACTTTCTCAGGGGGTGATAGACACTATCTTAGCATCAAGACGACAGTCAACTACTCGCATTTACCAGAGTACTTGGCGTGCCTTCTCCAACTGGTGCACTTCCAAGGGTTTTTCAGCACCTCACGCCACTGTACAGCATGTTCTACAGTTCCTATACAGAGGTTTGACATTGGGACTCCGACCAAACACTCTGCGTCGCCATGCCTCCACCATCTCCTCGATCTTATCCGTTTCCTCATCGGCCGCCCCCCTGGGAGCTCACCCGCTCATCAAACGTTTTTTAAGAGGGGCTGCCCGCCTTTCTCCGCCTGTACGCCACCATTTTCCTTCCTGGAACCTCTCTAAGGTCTTGCAAGCCTTACAGCGCTCTCCGTTTGAGCCCCTTGCTTCAGTACCCCTCAGACTGTTATCTTACAAAGTTCTTTTTCTCGTTGCTATTACTTCTGCAAGAAGAATTTCGGAGCTACATGCCTTATCATCGGCCCATCACCTCTGCGTGTTTCATAAGGACTCAGTAATTCTGAGGGTTGACCCATCCTTCTGTCCAAAGGTCACCTCAGTATTCCACTGTGGCCTGGATATTATACTTCCTTCATTCTGCCCAAAGCCGGTCCATCCCCTCGAAAAGGCCTGGCATTCGCTGGATGTTAGGAGAGCACTCAAGGTTTATCTCTCTCGCACCCAAGACATCAGGCAGACAGAAGCATTATTTGTATCCTTTCACTCTAGGTCTTTGGGAAAAAAGGTTTCTAAATCCACTTTGTCCTGTTGGCTACGAGCCTGTATTTCTATCGCATATCAGTCTCTTAATCTGCCAGTGCCGTCTAACATCACGGCTCCTTCTACCAGGTCAGCTGCAGCTACGGCGGCATTCCTAACTAATGCTCCTCTTGCTGACATATGTAGGGCGGCGGTATGGGCTACCCCTGACTCCTTCGTGAAGCATTATAAGATTGATCACTATGCTTCGGCTGACGCCTCCTTCGGGAGACGTGTCCTTCAACATGTCCTTTCTGATTCGTAAGCTGTTTGTAGTCCCTCCCTATTAAGGGGCTGCATTGGTACATCCCAATCTGATGGCAGGCTACCTGTGGAAAATGGTCCATTAGACTCACCTGAAGGGTGATTTTCACAGGTACGCCTGCCATCACGTCCCTCCCTTGTGGGGGATTTCTAGATAAATTATGCTGTAAGTTTAGTGCTCTGTTCTGTTCTCACTTAGTTAAAACCTGTGTTTTTGGTAGCAAGTTCTATGATGTTTCCTGTTCCGATTTTCCTACCTCTATTTTCCTTGCTGCTGCGGCCTTTGGCCTTTAGTTCCTTTCAGATATACCACTTTGGACTCGTCGCAAATGAAGACTGGAGTGGGAGGGGCCCGAGGCCCAGGTTTTAACTCTAGTGCATTCTTGCCTTCGGACGCTAGATGGCAGTAGTACCCAATCTGATGGCAGGTGTACCTGTGAAAATCACCCTTCAGGTGAGTCCAATGGACCATTCTCCAAGGGGATAATTATTCCTGAAATTATAAAATAAGAAGTTAGATTTATTAACTCATTCCAGTAATCTAATGATCTGTGACTTGGTCATTCTGCGTGCTTTGTTGAGCAGTCTCTTCCTTTGGTTTTTTACACTGTATGATGTGCCTCAGCTGTTCCCTTCTGCTCCTGTGAGTTGGACTGAAATTCATGAGAAGCTGAGAAAAGGGGAAGGTTTAAAAAGATTTTGCCTGTATCTCAGCTCATGCAGGTGTGAGTCTGTAGACTGAGAGAATGCTGGTGGCCTACTAGTGATTTCTCAATTCAGGATATAGCCTGGTTACAAATTTGTTGCCAGAAAGGGGGTTGCTCTCCATGATTAATTTGGTTCACTACTAACTCAAGAGAGTTAACATTCTTTTTGGAAGTCGGATCTGTAAAATACTTTGTATTTGAAAAGATTGTAATATATCAGGCTTGTAAATAGCCACTTGCATATTTTGCTTATGGCAAGGAAGCGTGTCTTGCAGGTGGTTAGGCAGGGAAGCTCATGTGAACTGAGAATTCAGTACTTTGTTTCTTTCAGACCATCAGTGTGTCTATAGATGACTAACAACCATGATTTGTTTTGGCAAGCTAATAAAAAGAATTTGAGGATCATATTTTTGATAATTTGTTTGTAATTACTCTAATCAGTAATTATTGGTTCATCCAAACTGTAAAAAAATTCTCAACCTCCACTCCATTCCTTTTTGTAATTTTATAGTATGTTATGATTGTAACTTTCCCTAGATAAGTGTCTCTCAAAAAAAATACCACTTTTCAGAGTCTTGTATACCGGGGGGGGAGGCATTTGCACAACAGACATGAGAAGTAGCACCCTTGGAGTTTAGATACCATCCTACCCTCAGCTTTTCATGTGTGCTGGTATACATTAATTTGGATGTGAAGGAAGCTCCTGCAAGGATGAAATATAGAAATTCATATTTACTTTTTTCTACCAAGCAGTAGATCTCATAGCTCAAACATCAGGAGATCTTTACCTTTTTAGGAATAATGGCTGTATTAAAAACTTTTTAATGGGTTAAATGCATTAAATGGAATGGGAGGAAAGGTTCATGGCTGAGTGGTAGAGCTTTACATGCAAAAGGTCTCCAGTTCAGTCTCTGGCCTCTCCAGGCAGAATGGAAATGTCCTCTGTCGGAAACACTGGAGAGCCACTGACAGTATGGTCAATGCTAAGCTTGATGGACCAGTGGTCTGACTTGGTATAAGGTAGTTTCCTATGTTAGTTCGTATGATTTCAAGGATCCTAAGGGTGGTATTCAATACTAGTGCTACTCAGAGAGTAAACCCACTGAAGTTAACGGACATGAGTAACTGAGATTGATTACTTTTAGTAGGTCTACTCTGAATAGGACTTAGTTGAATGCAATCCCAAGTTTCTATACAGGATCACCAGCTATTAACGTTTTCAAGTATAAAACTTGCAACTATAGTCAGTGAACCAGCCTGCATTAGAGCTGGATCCTGGGAATTTTATTCTTACGAAACAGGTGGCAATACAAGAGTGTAGCATCATTATAGTTCTGATTTTGTAGGCTGTCATTCTGAGCATAGTATCTTGTGAGAGAAATTGAATGTAAATGTAGTAAGGACTGTGGTAATTATGAAGTCAGGTGTTATAGTGAAGAACAAATACATAGTAAGAACTAGGGTTGCCAGGTTCAGGGCCTGAGACTGATCCTGTATCTTTAGGAGAAGAGAAAGTCAGCCAAGTGCAGGTGTTCTTGCAACCCTGTAATGAGAAAAACCACAAGGTGGAATTCTTTCTTTCCCCTGCACAACTTTTAAAGATACAGAAGACCTCTTAGTTGCCAGACCCAGCCTCCAAGAGGTCTCCTGTATCTTTAAAAGTTGTGCAGGGGGAAGAAAGAATTCCACCTTGTGGTTTTTCTCATTACAACGTTGCAAGAACACCTGCACTTGGCTGACTTTCTCTTCTCCTAAAGATACAGGATCAGTCTCAGGCCAAGAACCTGGCAACCCTAGTAAGAACTCTATAGTTTACAGCTACATAGACCTTCCTTAAAGGAACAGTGAGCTTTTCTAATTTTTACCTATGTTTAAAATCAGTTTCGTGTAAATGAATTTGGTGCCCTGGAAGTAATCACTGATGAAACAGAAATGGAAAGTGTTAAGAAGGCTACAGCTACCACAACCTGGATAGTGCCAACTGCTCAAGAAGGTCAGAATGGTGATATTAATTTTGTTAATTATCATACCAAAAGTGAATTAATTGTTGTACAAAACAAGTTTGTAGTTGTGACATAATCATATGAACGTCAAGTTGTGTAGTTACCAAAAATAACATTTCTGAAAAATGGAACTTATACAGTGCAGCCTGTTAAACACTGTTCTGAACAAGCAGTTTGCACAGGCACACTGCAGTAGTACAAATTCTATGAATATATACCTGAAGACCAAACTACATGCATTTTAAAACAAAAAAAGTGCAGAGGGAGGAGGATCAGGATCAGGACCATAGCAAACAGGCAGGAGACCATTTGCATTCAGAGGAGTGCTCACATTTGCACCCAATGCCCATAGAAGCAGAGGGGGGAGAGATTGTTTTTGGAAATGTAGCAGGGAGAGGACCCCCACCCTTCCCTGACAGCCACAGTACTGATCCTGATGAATGCCCAGCCCACGAGCTGCTTGACTTTTTAAGCATTGCATTAAATGCAAAGACAAGCTTAACATAACACTGCTGTTAAGGAGTATTGTTTCCATGAGCTGTGTAGCTGCTCTCTGTTGTATACTGCCCACCATAGTACTAACTCTTATCTCTGGGATATGGTGGATCCTTATTTGAACAAAGGTTGAATAATTATTTGAAGGCAAATTTTTGTTTGTCAGTTTGTTCTGTTACTAATAATTTAGGCCAGTCTTTGGCAATGGCTGTCAGATAAAAACTTGCAATATAATAAAATCTTCAAAAACAAATCAGTGTAAGACAAAAACAGAAGCCAAGCGTTAAAAGGCGGTGCAAAATAATAACAATAATAATCTCTTGATGCCAAAAAGAAAACTAAGTCTGATCCCCACTCAAACTTCTCTGCAAAGGGAGTTCCACAGATTAAGATTCCTACCTCTGCAGTGTAAATACCACGTGATAAAGCTGAAGCATGATCACACACTAGTGTGTCCATGGAAAGTCTATGTAACAAATTGCTGTCTTCAGAATTAAGGGCAATATTCAACTAACCTGTCCTGTCAGTGCAATGATTACCACCAGGACAACTGGTCTTCCCCCTTCCCTTCCCTTGTGTACCCTGCACCATCCCCAAATCTACCCTGTAGGAGTGGGGGAACCCCTAGAACACATCTGGGGAGGGAGGAGAGGAAGAAAGTTCTATTGCACAAGCAGAACTCCTTGTGCTGATGGAACTACTTACTTAGTACTACCTATACAAATACCTATAAGGTGGTACTAACAAGTTTCAATATGATATTGTTCTGGTCATCTTTAATATTCGCTTCTGCTCCAGAAGACTGAAAGGTGGTTAGTATAAAAAAATACATTCTGAAACTTACAAACCACTTGGTACAAAATAGTTAAAGCTGGACTGGTTAGTCTGTTGTTGAGCTATAGGTGAAAACCAGTAAGATATTTGTAAAATGTTAGTTCAGGTTTCTAAACAAACGGAGCTGTTTAGAAACCTGAAGCTCTTTTTCAAAGTAGCATGAATGTGCATGAGCCATTCTTGAAAGTCTTGGGTAAATTATATCCTGCAGTGGTATTTTCTGTTTGGCATGGTTTACAAATACGTATGATATTTTTCACAATACCATCTCAAAATCTGGGCTCCTGCTGGGAGGAAGGGCGGGATATAAATCAAATAATAAATAAATAAAACTTCACTGATCTTTCCATTGTGTAGCCTTCTCAGAGAAGATAGAAGTACCACCAAAACTGAAGGAAACTGCCAAAGTGGGTGGGCTTCATGTCTGCGAAAATTGTTTTCACTCTGGAACCACAGTGGAGCTTGTAGCTGGAGAAATACCTTGCAGCCAAAAATGCACACATCAGATAAACAAGTAAGAGTTAGTGTCACACATGTGAATAATGTGGTACTTCATGTAAATACTGCTGCAGTTTAAGAGAATGTTGAGGCAGCATGGGAAATTCAAGCTAAGTTGCTAACGAAATTTGTTTACTATCTATAGTGGACTTTTATTGGCTCGTTATCTACTGCTTTAGCCTGAATATCCGGAGACAAGGGGAGAGAATTCTTTTGTAACTGCAGTGGGAATACTGAAGGTTTTATTACACAGAACTGGAATTATTTAAATCACTGGGAGCTTTGTCAAGGAGTTCAAGCAGTATGAACATTTACTTGCCATGAAACACTATTTTTCCCAGTAATTACCAGCTCTTGCTTATGGACAGTTCTGTGCACATACTGTGCAATCCTATGCATGCCTACTCAGCAGTAAGTCCCATTGCCCTTCAATGGGACTTACCCCCAGGTAGGTGTGTACAAGATTACAGCCTTTAAGGCAGCTTTCACCCACCCTGGTGCTCCAGATGTTGATGGACTACATATGCCCATCATTCCTGATCATTAGTCATGCTGGTTGGGGCTAATGGGAATTGTAGTCAAACAATATCTGGAATATTGGGTTGGGGAAGGTTGAACTAAAATCTGTGTTGCTTAATGTCCTTGTTCATATGCAGAAAAGTCAAGCAGAAAACTCTCTTCTGTCCTACACAGGTACAGTTCTGCTTTGTGTAAGTCATGTGAGCAAAGGTTTTGGATTAATCCCCTAAATTAAAATTAAATTAAAATGCATTTTTATTATTTATAGCAACCAGTTAGTATGCATATTTGTTCAAGAGATATATTAATAGGAAACTTGATTTTAATCACTGATTCAAATTTGAACACCCTATTTTGCTACTGTTTCAATAACAACTAAACACACCTCGGCTCATCATCAATGAACAGTTAGTGCATGCTTGCATTCTTTGTGTTGTGTAAATTTGAGCAATTTGTTTTGCAGGATTTTTCTCATCCTAACTTTTGGCACTTGCAATTTTTTAAAAAAAACTTTTTAGACAAAACCAGTCTTGACTTTGTTTAAATTTATCCTTCAAAATCATTGCCGTTTTTTTTTTAAAAAATGAAGTAATGTAGTCCATGTTATTTCGTTCTCATTCTAGAGAGCAAAGGGAGAACAAAGACATACTAGAATTCAGTGATGAAGACTCTTCTAAGGGAACTCAAAAAAGAAAAACCAAATCGCCTCCAAAGGGAGAATGTATGGAGGACAAAGTCAAGAAGGACGAGGAAGCAGTTAGTATGGCCCAGTTGATGGGCTTGTAGGTTAAACTAATCTGTGCTTGTAAAGACCTGTTTGTTAGCTTTACAGTCATTCAAAAATGTTCTGTATTTAAATGCATCTGTGCTTTTAGAGTTGCCGTCTTTGAAATGTTTAACAAATGTAAACTAAATGCTATTTAATTTTTTTTTTTAAAGCCATTGTGAGTGTCCCAATGTGATTATGGTAGCCAGGTCTGATCCAACCATACCTTTTGGTGCCCTGAAGATGATGAGCAATGTGGGAATGAGAGCAATGTGCTGGTCACTATACTATCAGTGGCAGTAATAATTTATTGTTTGCAAATTTATTAATTTTAATTATTTCTCAAGCTAAACAGAATATATAAAATTGGACAGGTCCTTCCAACTGGTATTCTAATTGAGACAGAAATATAACTAAAAGAAAATGAGCGGGCCAGGAATGGATGGTGGAGCACAAGGACGGAGGTGGATGTCTCTCCCCTGGTTATTTCAAACAAAGACCACATTCCATGAGTGGGCCTTCCTAGCAAATGTTTCAGGAAACATTACCTTATTGTTCCATTTACTTCATACATTTTTAATGTAACATACTTATTAAGACGTCAGACCCATTGACCTGAATAGGACTTACTTCCAAGTAAACAAACGTAGGATTGAACTGTAAATGTCAGAGAGACGAGAACAACCTGAAAATCTGTGTGCCCCAAAGTTACTTCAATGAAGTATGCTTTAATTTTTCAATTTAGGAGGAGAAATCTGAAGGGAGGATACTAAGAGTCTCTCAGAGAGCCACACGAAAAAGGAAAAGAGAAATGGCAGTTCTGAAACAGAGTAAGTTGATATGTGAGCCTGTATCGGTATAAGGTTTTCATCAGTTTCTGTAATCTAAAGGGCCTCTTTCTTCTGTGTCATGTTACAAATCCACTGAGTGAACACTCTTAATGGAACAAAAGGCAATTCCTGCTTACTGATAGATATAGTTGTGTGATACATGTGTTTGTAAACTTTGTATTTTTCAATGTGCATTTAAACAGCTTACATGCACACCGAAAAATATAAATAATTTGGGATGATGATAAGCTTTGTTGAAGAGCCTGGTCCTTAACTGGCAGTATGCTTCCGAACACGTTGCTGGAAATTACAGGAAGGGAGAGTGCTCATGTACTCAAGTCCTGCTTGGGCCCAACACATGTAGCAGGACATACTCCAGACTTGGTTTTTGCAACTGGACATGGAGATGGTGATCTGAATGTGGGGGGCCTTACATCAGTCCCTCTGTCATGGACAGATCACTGCTTGCTGAAGTTTAGACTTACAGCGGCTTTTCCCCTCTGCAAGGGTGGGGGACCTATTTAGTTGGTCTGCCCCCAGAGACTAACGGATCCAGATGGTTTCCAAAGGGCTCTGGGGAGATAGGGCTGGTGCTCCTGTCGAAACCCTGGTTGAACTGTGGAATACAGAAATGACCTGGGCGGTTGACATGATTGGTCCTGAGCGCCCTGTGTGTAGAACTCGTACGGCTCCATGGTATACCCCAGAGCTGAGAGCTATGAAACAATATCGGAGACGGCTTGAGTGCAGATGGAGACGAACTCCTGGTGGATGCAATTACACACTGGTAAGTGCCTATGGTAAGCTGTATTTAAGGGCAGTGAGGGCAGCAAAAAAACAATATTTTGCTGCCACTATCAAATCATCAATCTGCTATCCAGCGGAGCTCTTCAGAATTGTCCGGGGGTTATTACACTCTGGCCCCAGGGACATGGTAGAACCATCTGAGGCCCGCTGTAATGAATTTGCTAGGCACTTCCAGGATAAAATCTTTAGCATCCGCCAGGACTTAGACTCCAGTGTTATAGCAGTTAAATCAAGCGGGGTATCCAGAGCACAGCCTTGTCCTGATTTCTTGGATGAGTTTCAGTTGGTACAGCTTGAGGACGTTGACAAGGTGCTTGGACAGATTCGTGCAACCACTTCTGTGCTGGATCCTTGCCCTTCTTAGCTAATAAAAGCTAGCAGGGATGGAACAGCCGGCTGGGCCAGGGAAGTGATTAATGCCTCTCTGTGAGAGGGGGTGGTCTCTGGCTGCCTGAAAGAGGCAGTAGTGAGACCACTCCTGAAGAGACCCTCCCTGGACCCAGAAAATCTTAACTATAGGCCGGTAGCAAATGTTCCATTCCTGGGCAAGGTCCTTGAATGAGTGGTGGCAGGCCAGCTCCAGACACTCTTGGATGAGACCGATTATATCTGGATCCATTTCAGTCGGGTTTCAGGCCTGCTTTTGGCACAGAAGCAGCCTTGGTTGCCCTGTATGATGACCTTTGTCGGGAGAGAGACAGGGGGAGTGTGACTCTGTTGATTCTCCTTGATCTCTCAGCGGCTTTCAATACCATCGACCATGGTATCCTTCTGGGAAGACTGGCTGAATTGGGAGTGGGACTGCATGGCGGTGGTTCCACTTCTACTTGGCAGGTTGGCTCCAGAAGGTGGTGCTTTTGGGGAACATTGCTTGGCACCCTGGATTCTCCAGTATGGGGTTCCACAGAGGTCAGTTCTGTCCCCCATGCTGTTCAACATCTACATGAAACCGTTGGGTGCGGTCATCCGGAGCTTTGGAGTGCGTTGCCATCAGTATGCTGAAGACACGCAGCTCTGTTTCTCCTTTTCATCTTCTTCAGGTGAGGCTGCCAATGTGCTGAACCGGTGCCTGGCTGCGACAGTGGACTGGATGAGGGCTAATAAACTGAGGCTCAATGCAGACAAGACTGAGATGCTGCTAGTGGGTGGTTCTTCTGACCGGATGGTAGATGTCCAACCTGTCCTGGATGGGGTTGCAGTCCCCCTGAAGGAGCAGGTTCGTAGCTTGGGGGTTCTCCTAGAACCATCTCTGTCACTTGAGGCTCAGGTAGCCTTGGTGGCACGGAATGCCTTCTACCAACTTTGGTTGGTGGCCCAGCTACGCCCCTATCTGGACAGGGATAACCTGGCTTCACTTGTCCATGCTCTGGTAACCTCCAAGTTAGATTACTGCAATGCGCTCTACATGGGGCTGCCTTTGAAGATGGTTTGGAAACTGCTGCTTGTGCAAAATGCAGCGGCCAGACTGGTAACAGAGACCAGACGGTTCGAACACATAAAACCGATTCTGGCCCACTTTCATTGGCTGCCTGTATGTTTCCGAGCTTGATTCAAGGTGCTGTTTTTAACCTATAAAGCCTTACACGGCTTGGGACCACAATACCTGATGGAACGCCTCTCCCAATACGACCCATCCATACACTGTGTTCCACATCTAAGGCCCTCCTCCGGATGCCTACTCCGAGGAAAGCTTGGAGGCTGGCAACAAGGGAGAGGGCCTTCTCAGTAGTGGCCCCCAAATTATGGAATGATCTCCCTGACGAGGTGTACCTGGCACTAACACTGTTATCTTTTCGGCGCCTGGTCAAGACTTTCCTCTTCTCCCAGGCATTTTAGTATGTGTTTTTAAATTGCTTTTTAAAAATGTGTTTTTAAATTTGTATATTTGTTTTTAATGTTTTTAATTGTTGTAAACCTCCCAGAGAGCTTTGGCTGGGCGGTATACAAATGCAATAAATAAAATAAATGAATAATAAATGAATACCCATGGGCAACTGATTGACCACTGTGAGAACAGGATGCTGGACTACATGGGCCACTGGCCTGATCCAGCAGGCTCTTCTTATGCTCTTATGTACGGTACCACCTCACTGTACCGTGAGGTGATCATTCTCACTGTATTTCGAGGCTCTCTAGTATAGAGTTGTGTTGCCTCATTTCCAGTCACCAGTCTAAATCTTAATCCATTTGTTATGTTGTAAACAGCAAATATTGTGTATTTTGTAAAGTACAAAACTGAAGAGTACCATCCTCCAAGTACTTCCATTTTATTACTTGGCTGAATAACTTCCTTTCTGCTCTAGCTTTGTTCCACAGGGGGAGTTTAAAGTAGAAGTATAAATGAAATTAAGATAATTGAATTGCTTGAATACTGGCAAGGGTTTCTGTACCTCACATATGTGAGATTGTTCAAATAGTTTTTTAGAACATGCATTTTAAAAGCAGAAGTGAGGCCTCGCTTGGTGTCCCTTGGGAATAATTTCGTATCTAAACCATATGCTGAAAGTTAAGAAAGATTTCTAGAAACCAGTAATAAATAAATTCTAGGAGATGTCTAAAGTGGTATAAATCAATCGCCATAGAATCAGGTTGTTAATAAAGTGGATTCATTTATTTGAGAAAAACAACAGAGTTAGGAAATATTGGTTAACACCAAAGCTTTCTGCATAGAGATCTGTATTTTTTGCTTTAGCAATAACTATCCATCTCTGCTAGCTATTACTCAACAGTGAGCAAAATGTAGCTTTGCTGTTCTCCTTAATGCAGTAACATGAAAGCGAAGCACATAGGATTATACTGTAAAAAGACTCTAGTTTATACAGCTATACCATAATAGTAGTAAAATACAGTTGCTTATTCAGGTTGTTTGTTGCAAAGTTGTGACTGTATGCTTATGTTAAGCTTTTAATTTCTAATTCCAGCTTTGATGTCAAAGGGAAAGAAAATATGGAGTTGGTCTTCATATTTGGAAGAAGAAAAGGCTATAGCAGCACCTCCTAAGATTTTTAAAGAGGTATGGTGCCTTCTGAAATTCTAAAAGACTGCTTCTTTGAGGAGGTAGTCAGGAATCTGTCCTTTGTGTACATAAGTGTCATGTACAAATACTGAAGAAATTTGACATGGCTGATATGATCCATGGTCCCAGGCTATGATCTGAGGGCACATGAGGCCACCACCTTGCTGAAGTTCAGCAGGTCTGGGGTCTGGTCAGTGCCTGGATGGGAGACCACCTGGTATGTATGGTGCCTTGGGTTATATAATGAAAGAAAGGTGGGATATAAATGTAATAAATAAAACAATAATAATTTTAAAAAGTGATCATTTTGGTTTGCCTGCCTGCTTGCTTGATTATGAACCCTGAAGATGCGTTACATGTAGTATGATATTTTATACAGTAAATGTTGAATTGTTCATTGGATTAACGTGCATTGAACTTGTAACTAGTTCAACTTAGGCCTTATCAAAGTTTTCTTCTCATAGATGATGACTAAAAGCTTTTTCAGTGGCTATACTGCAACTCTGGGATACCCTTCCAACTGAGTTGTGTTTGACCCCCTCACTAACGTCATTTAGATAGATAAATTTGAAAAAAAATCTGTTTCATTTCAGTAAGCCTTTTATGGTTGGTTGACTGCTTATGTTGCTGCTTTAATTTTTAAGCTGTCTTACTCTATTGGATTGTTGCTTTAAATGTAAATTGTTGTATATTATTATTCCGGTTATGTATTTATGTTTTTGAGTGCCACTTTGGGTGTGTGTGATTACAGAAAAGTGGGATATATTATTATTATTCCTACTACTACTACTACTACTACTACTACTACTACTACTACTACTACTACTACTACTATTGCAACAGGTACTCTGGAAGAAACAAATTTGAAAGTGACTTGTATATGTCTTCTGTGCTTAATTCTGTGTGTTATATGATTGTTCAGCTGGCATGCACAAATTGCTCCTACATTGATAGCATATGTAACTTACCCATGATGTACACATATGGTACCCATGTGATGAAATACACACATGTATCTGCTGCATAAGTTATACCATGAACATCCATGGTGTGCCACCCAATCCCTTAACATGTAAAACAGCTGCCCAACACTGTTTGCACAGAAACAGCTAAAGGAGATAAAACAAGCTGTTGGAACAGCTCTGAACAAAAATGGAAGCCTTTTACTTCCTGGGTAGGTTGCCGCTATAGTAGTTTTATGATAATAGTTTAAATTTTTCTCTTGGATGCTTTTAAAATTACTTATGTAGCAGAGTGGGTTGTATTCAGCCTAGCACTAAGGCTAAGGTTCCATCACAGCAAGGATTAATCCTGGTGTGATGAAACAATCTTTCCCTCTTCTCCCCTTGTGCAGCTCTTTAATCTGTTCTAGAGGTTCCCCCAACCCTTAGATTGGATTTGGGAAGGTAGTGGGGTATGTGCAGGGGTTCGAGAGGATGGAAAAGTCCTGTTGTGCAAGTGGAAATCCTTGTGCTGATAGGATGTGTTAGCAGAATACTGCCCATATATTTTATAATTGGCGAGCATAGTTATATAATTTGCAAGAAATTCAAGGGGTCTACATTTGCTGTGCAACATATTTATAGGAATTTCTGTACACAATTTAGTTTTAAAAGATATTCTGTATGCACAACCATTATTTGCCTCCTTTTTACACGCCCATTCTTATTGCTTATTAGTGGGCCATGTTCAAGGTACTTGTGTTAATTCACAAAGCCTTAAACAACTTGTACCCGAAGTACCTTAAGGACTGTTTATGCTCCAGCTCGATCACTGAGATCTTCTGAAGGGGCACTTTTGGTGGTTCCCCACACCCCTGAGGGTCAGCTGGCCTCCACCAGGGACAGGTCCTGACCTGTGGAATTCCCTACCAGTAGACGTTCAGCAGGAACCACTCCTTCTTTCTTTGAGGCATCTTTTAAAAACAGCTTTTCAGACAGGCCTTTTAACATGATTCCCACCCTGCCAATACTGTATTATTGATGCTTTTATTATTGTTTTTACATTTTTATGCCATTGTATGTTGCAGGCCTTGATGTACTCTGTGAAAAGTGTGGCCTATAAATACTTTAATTAATTAATTAATAAAGTTGCTATTTTAATATGCATACAGTTGATGTAGCTTGAAATGTCACACAGAGTAATTAAGATGCTATGGATATAGTTGATTTACACGCAGCAGATCTACTGACATTTAATAAAGAATTTGGGTAACAAATGAGCAATGTAAAATTTATCTAGTGCGCGCAGATCCCACGTATTTTGATAGAATCAGTTATTGTAGCCTTGGTTACATACAATATCTGTAGGGTAGCTTTAACTGCACTTACATTTTTATTATTGCAGTAGTTTCAAGTTCTGGTTAATTGATTAGCTTTAACCACAGTTAATGCTGAAGCTGAGATACCAATTACCAACAGTTAAAACTGAAAGAGGAAAGGTGGAGGCATTCTGGAATCTAGCAGGGGAAAGGGGACTGTGGGAAAGCAGTGCATAATTCACTGGCCTACTCACAACTTCTTTATTGAGATTAAGAGTATCTCTGCATCAACCCAAAGGTTTTGCATCATTTCAGCTTAATTTTTATTGCAGTAAAGAAGAATGAGAGAGGATGGAGATGGAGAAGTTAAGTCAGGAGTCATTGATTCTTATAACTTTTCCAGGGATAAGCAGGAACCTGTGGAAAACTATAATCCTGTGTGCGTGCGTGCGTGCGTGCGTGCGTGCGCGCGTGCGCGCGCGCGCTCTGCCTTCAAGTCGATTCCGACTTATGGCGACCCTGTGAATAGAGTTTTCATGAGGCTGAGAGGCAGTGACTGGCCCAAGGTCACCCAGTGCGCTTCATGGCTGTGTGGGGATTCGAACCCTGGTCTCCCAGGTCGTAGTCCAACACCTTAACCACTACACCACACTGGCTCTCTTTTATGAGATTATCCCTGGAAAAATTACATAGATCCTTCATTCCGCTTCAATTTACTTTGTTTTGCATTGAAATATTGTCACTACTTTGTACTTTAGCTAGCGGTTTGGAAGTTTAAGGAGTCCAAAGGTAGAAGGTTGGAGCAATTATGGTGCAAGATTCTTACACTTCCACCAGACTTTATCCATATGTAGTCGATTACAGCACCTCTGTCTGATCCAGAATTCTCAATTTCAGTTGTACAGATGAGAAGGGAAACAGTGCAGGATAAGTACAAGAGTGAGTGGCTTTTGTGGATTTCATTTTCCACTAATGTCTGAACCCAGGCGAAGGAAAAAAGATTCCTATTAGCAATACATATCGCAGTTTTGGATATGGATTTGGAAGATGAGAAGAGAGAGAAGCTACACAGAATAGCTGCTCTTAGGAAGACTATTAAGCACAAGGAACATCCATAGAGAACTGAGGCTCTTATTTTTAATGCAGATTTTGATATTCTCATTCATCAAAGTTGTAAAGCAATTTTTATATGTTTTTGACTTCCACATAGGTTTGCTTTAAACAAATAAAAGTTGAGTCTGCTCAGTGGAAGGACAGAGATCCATATCCCCTTGGAATAGTTACCCATCTTTTAGAAGTGTTTATACTCAACTAACAAAATGTGGCATTTTTCTTCTAGTACCAGTCCTTCCCATACAACAAAAATGGATTCAAAGTTGGAATGAAACTGGAAGGAGTGGACCCCGAGCACCAGTCAATGTATTGTGTGCTTACAGTAGCTGAGGTGAGTGCCAGAAGTGTAGCATATAGCCATCATCACTTGGAACCATTGCTAGCTTTATTCTCCATGAATTTTTCTAACTCCCTCCTATTTTATTTATTTATTACATTTATATCCCACTTTTCCTCCAAGGAAGTTGGTGTACGTGTTTCTCTCCTCCTTTTTATCCTCACAACCCTGTGAGGTAGGTTAGGCTAAGAGACAGCGACTGGCAGTTGATGGCCATCAAAACTACATGCTATGTGAAGAAGCAATTCCTTTTGCCTGTTCTGAATTTCCCATCATTCAGCTTCATTGGGTTCTAGTATTATAAGAGAGGCAAAAAACTTCTCTCTAGATGATTGTGTTTGAAACAAAATCAACCTTCCTATGTATAAATCATGTTTTGTTTAAAAATATCAGTCTTCTTATTGATAAACTGTGTATACACCCAGGAAACCCTGATGTGTATGTGTTATGTATGCTACTGTCATTATCTTGCTGACTGATACTTCTTTCTCTCTCTCTTGTCTGACATTTCTCTTTAGACTAAGATTCCTTCCCTTTTCTGGATAATAAGTAATGTTATCCCAGTAAAAAAAAAAATAGCATTTTATTTGACAACTCTTGATTTTGATTGCATCTGTGTTGATTTTCAAAGAGTGACTTTTTGGTTTAGATGCAAATACATTTTTGCTTAGTTGTACCTTTTCGTCTATTATGGATTTAGATTTGTGGCTACAGAATAAGACTTCACTTCGATGAGTACCCAGATTGTTATGATTTTTGGCGGAATGCTGATTCTTCTGATATTCACCCAGTTGGCTGGTGTGAAAAAACAGGACACAAGCTTCATTCACCAAAAGGTATTATGTTACGTAGAAAAGATTTAGGTAGTATTAGACAGTTACTTTTTATTTGAATTTTGTAAAATCAGCCAAGGGGTGGTCTTATACTGAGGGGGTTTGGAGCCCACAAATAGAATTAGGATACTAGCTTAGTTGTGGAAGAGAAAATATTTATTTTCTATTCATGCGTTATTATATTATAGAAAATGACTGAATTCTGAAACATTTGAAACTCCAGCTGTATACTTTTTAATACTGAAGCTATATTCTTTTTATGAGCATTTTGTTTTGACCTGTTGCAAATGAACAGTGCAGAAAACAATCCACACAGTCACCGGGGGGGGGGGGTCCCAAGTCCATAAGTTTTTGTATGCATGTCAAGTCCACCACAAGATAGTTTTCCTATTACAATTTGCTTCTTTTCACACTTACTACACTTCTATTCTCATGACATCTTTCCACAATGAATTGGTTCAATAATAATGGGGAACCATGTTTTCCTTCTACATGAATGAGCCATGGTGGACATTGGGATTTCACATTCCCATCTCCCCATCTTCCTCTGTCATCAAATCCCTGGAGGAAGGCACACAAGCATGAAGCTCATTAAAGCTCATTCTCATAGCTGTAAACCGTGGTCTCAGCCATGGTTCTGCAACACAGAACTTTGGAGCCGGTGCAGCATTTGGCTTACTGAAGAATGTCTTTTATTTTGAGGAAAGTAAGTATGCAGGCCTCATGATTATGGAGGATTTTAAACATTCAAAAAATATGCTACTAGTACATTTTTGAAGAGGCACAAATCAGTAAGGTGCTGACGATCTTGAGATGTGCCTCTCATGCAGGTACAATAATGCTTGTGCATAGTAGCTCAGTGTAATACATTTAAAAGTATTGTCTGAGTTGACAGCTTTAATCTGTGTTAGCTGATTCACTTTACATAAATATGTCTAACATTTGAATTAACATTCTCCAACTGCAGTAGTGATCAGCAGGGCAGAGTGGAGCTGCGCTGTTACCTGACTTCCCAACGCCAGTGTCGCTGCAAGTTACCAAGAGGGGGAGGCGGTGGGGATGTGGATGTAGTGCAAGTGCAGCATCGGGAGTGTCAGACTGGCTCCACCCATGCTGATCACCCCACTGCTTTGCCCCTCTCGGTAACCAGGAGCAACCACAACATTGGGAAGCTGGGAAAGAAGTGCAGCTTTTCCCTGCCGACAGCTACTGCCCAATTGCACTCTTTCAGGGATATGTCAAGACCTGGAAATCTAGTAATAATGTTTCTATAAATAGACATAAGTTTGAATAAGTTTACTTGGTTCAGGCATGTATAAATTTATCGTTTATATCAGATGCCTTTCAGTTGATTCCTTCATAACTGTCTATTCACAAGAACTTATTTGTAGTAACAAGCTGTATTTTGTAAAGTTATAGAACTTACGTAGCATGAATGTGCTATTCAGTTTGCAATCCTAAACGTACTTACTTGGGAGTAAGCCCCACTGATGTTGTTTTCCTGTTTAAGAATGCAATCCTGCAATCGGTTATGCACATATACAACTCTGGCATTTTATTATAGGCTTCACAAAATTGCTTTACAGTGCAAGACTATACATGTCTACTCAGAAATAAGTCCTATTGAATGCAATGTGTTTATTCCTAGGTGAGTCAGTAATGCAGTTATTGCAGTCTTAGGCACAGTAGGTTGGTTCACATATAATGTCAAACCATGCTTTGGTGTTACATTAATGAAACTTGTACTCGTGCAGCCCCTCCCACTGCATTCCCTATTTTATCTGTCAGCCTTTTCATGAAAGCCACAGTATGCTGTTGAAATGAAATTATAAAATAATAGTCTTTATGAACCCTGTAGACCAGGACTGGAAACCAAACCTAACAAAGGGATCCAACTTCTTTTTGCTCAAAAAGATTATAAATCCTAGACTTTGTATCTTGTTCACTGCAAGAGCGCTGCCAAATTCATAAGTATGCATTATCCATACATGGTATATGTATCTATATGCTTCATCTCTCTACTAGAAAATGGATAGCTATGTCTCTTAAAGACAAACATATGGTTTAGTTTTAGTTTCTCTGTGTCAGTGGTGCTTTCAAGAGAAACATTTGCATTCAACACGAGCATGGAGCCTACAAATATAATCCAAAACAGGTTTTTTAAAAAAGTTACTTCCCCCCCTCCCCCAGTTAATTCTGGAATTTAATGATTTGGCAGAGAAAGAACTGTCACATTAGCAGTGGTGATTGCAATTGACATAAATGCACCACAAGTTTAATGAGTATTTTATCTTCCTCCTTTTCATTGGATTCTTTAGGATATAAAGAAGATGAATTTAATTGGCCTTCATATCTGAAGAAATGCAAGGCTCAAGCTGCTCCTAAATCCTTGTTTGAAAACCAAAACACAGTAGGTTTTCTCTGATTATGCCAGTTTCTCTGCTAGTAGCTTTTATATAATATGACGATGTCCTTGGTCTTCTTGAATATACAGTGTTTTGTATTATATAATGGCTCTCAACTAAAACTAGGGAAAGAATCACCTAAATAAAGAGTTGGCTGCTTTGTCGCTTTCCCGTGGTAAAATGATATTGCATGGAATATCAGAACTTTTTCTCCTTTGGGCAAGAGGACTTATCTAATAAGTCTTGCTTTGGATTAGTTAGATCTAGTATACTGCTATCAGTTGTGACAAGTCTCAGAAAAATAGCACTACAAATCACAGTGAACCCCAAAAGAGATGGCATCATCAAAGTCTGAGTTTCAAGGGACCTTGTGCCACCTACCTCAAAGAAGATGTGAACATTACCCAAAGGAGCAAAGAAGAAGTGAGGACTGCCAAATTCTCAGCTGGCTCCAATTTTAATCCAAGCTGGAGAAGAATTCCCTTCCAACACTCTTCCCTTAAGCCACGCTTACTAGGCTGCTGTTAGAGCTACTGGTAGTGCTCTAGAAAGACTCTGGGAGAGTAAAAAGGGCAGATCTCTCCCTTTTCCCCAGGTAGCATACCATCAGATGGATTATAGCGTTGCCTAGTATCTGAAAGCAGGAATGCAAATGAGCCAAGATGAGCTGCTCCTTCCAGTCCTCACCCCAGTCCATTCCTGCCTTTCGTCCAAGGCTCATCTCCCTTTAACCTTATCTCAGTTCCCTAATTTTGT
Source organism: Rhineura floridana (assembly GCF_030035675.1). Lineage (NCBI taxonomy): Eukaryota > Metazoa > Chordata > Lepidosauria > Squamata > Rhineuridae > Rhineura > Rhineura floridana. Next base: position 101,724,179 of record NC_084483.1, read on the forward strand.
GTGTTCTTTGTGTGTTTCTTCTTGTCCTTTTTACCTCTATTCCTTCATGATTGTCTTTGTATTAAAAAAATCACTTCATGTTCCCCTCCTGGACTGTCTCCTGCAGTGGTGTGCCCTATCCCTCTGTCCCTGAGGGCCAGCTAGGTCGCCAGAGGCTTCCTGCTTTTTACCCTGCTTGCCTCCTGCAGTTTTTCTTCTTTTCGCCACCTGTCCTGCTGAGGTTTGCGGCTGAAGCCTGTGGCTCTCCTCTTTTTTCCTCTCCCTTGACTGCCCATTTGAGTAATCAGGTGGCGATCCTGGGTGCTGGTGGTTCTTGTAAGCGGTTTTAAAGGGGTAGTTTCCTGGGGTGGCAGACCAAGCTTTTTCCCCACCAGATCTCACATCTGCAGCTCTGGGTGGCCACTGTCCCTGGGCGCAGAGCAAGTCCTTCCTAGGGAGCTCGCATCTGTGGTTCCATTCTTTTGTAGCTGGTGGCTTGCTGGCACGGCACAGCGGGCCTTCTTTCAGCGGCTGGCCTCTGCATGGCCTCTGAGCCCCCCTTTTTCTATTCTATCAGAGCTTGCAACCTCAGCTCTGTGGCTCAATGTCACTGGGGTGTGTGTAGTGAATGGTTGCCCAATCTCCACAGCTGCGTAGGGCACCCGAGGCTCTCAGGCTTTTCTTGTTCCATTTCCCCACACACACACTCTTTTGTTACCTGCCCTTTTTTGCTCCAGCTGCCATTTTGTTTTTGCTCTTTTTTCTGCTTCTGCCTCCCATGCACCATTTGAGTGCTCCTTTTTCCTCACCTTTTTTATTTTCCTTTTTCATTTAACCAGTCTATTTTTGCCTACTTATTGTTGTTTTATACTTACCTATTGGTTTTCTCCTTTCCTCCCCTTGACTCTACTTGATTGAGGCCCAACTGCACCCCTCTACTGTGTGTGTGTGTCTTTGGCCTCTGTGAATCCATCACACACACCCTCTTCCTGTGTGTGTGATATCTGAATACCGCACTACCGTGTTCGTGTGCCCTAGTCTCTTCTATTCCACCACACCCCAGCTACCTGTGCACATGTTGAATTTTTGATATCGCACCCCTCTACTGTGTGTACATATTTTCCTGTGTGTGATATCTGGGTGCTGCACCTCTCTACAGTGTGCATGTACACAATGACTATCCCAGCTCCAACTTTCACCTTTCATGAACAGTCCTGCAAGGTAGCACTGACTGCTTCTTCTCAGTCTTTGGTCACTTCAAGCCCTAAGGTGTGGTCAAGAGAAACTGGCAGCGCTCTTGTCCGGCTCCCTGCATTATCGAAACAGCCCAGGTTGTCCTCTGTTACAACTCGGCCATCCCCATCCCAAGCCGTAGTTAGTCCTAGTCAGTCCAGTATCTGTGGAAAGGGTTTAGTCTTTTCCCCTCAGAACAGACAGAGACATCCGCCCTTGGGCAGAAATATGGTGTAGTCTTCAGCTGAGGGCTTTCCCCACCTTTTGTTTTACAGAAGGCATTAGTATAGTAGGTTCAATACTTCCAAGAGACCTAATTCTCTCTCCTCCAAAGGCCTGAACAGCCAGTAGCCTGTTTCCATGGGCACAGCAGAAGAACATGATGGCTCCCCTAGAGGGCCACAATGTAATAAAGACATATGAATTGCCTCATGAACTTCATGAGAATGTAAGGAGAATGTAAGGGTTGTACTAGGTGATGGTTCTGCCATTTTTTTATTTGGAAGTATTTCCAAGAGTATCGGTACAAAGTTCCAGTTTGTTTCTCTGAACAGCGCAGTCCTTTATTACTGAAAGAGTGAATATTTGGATTTACCTTATGAATTCTTGTGAAGTTTGAAGGATACCCTAGAGGGTGATCTTGCTGTTATCCTGCTGGGTGAACATATATAAATAAGGTAACATAAAATTAAGTTGAGTTTGGCTTTTCAAGTTTCGTGAGGCTTCAGCCTTACCTGTTTAATGGCATAATGGCTGTTCCTTTCACCACGTTTTTAGTTTATTAGCTAAAGGAACTCCTGGAAGGTGGTTGATGTTCAATTAATATCCACCTTCACCAGCAGTTCCCTTGGTGGCTTACAACAGTTTTAAGAATTCCATATTAAAATACATGACTTGGCTAAAGTTTACACACACTGGTAGATGTGTCCTGACATGATATTCTGCTTTTTTACCTGCATATATGCAGTTCACTAGAGAGAGAGAGAGAAAAGAAGAAAAGCTTTAGATGTAAGCTAATTTGACTTTATTCCTTTCTTTGACAAGTAGTCCTTCTGGATGGTTTTGAGGATGTTGTCAATAAAATCGGAAGACATGTGGATTCCTTTTTTCTATACTCCCTAATCAAGTGATAGGAAGACTTCCAGGCCTTCTGTTACTCCTTTCTGTTCATTTACACAACAGTTTAAGGTTAAGATGACTGACACTCTGCAGGTGCTCATTCCATGGCAATGTTATGGGATGCCTGGAGATTTGCAACGTTACTCCTAGCTGGAGCAGTTGCCTTCTCTGGCTGCTTTCTAAGCATCCAGGTGGTTTGGTTGCCTACTTTCTCTGGTGTCCGTTAGTGATGTTCTCCTCTGATCATGGGATGCTGAGCAGATATCTTTATCCCAGCATTCTGATTATTGTGCAGGCACTTAGCCATGAAATGTTCCTGGGTATTATTTCCTTTTCCTCAATGTTTAAGTCTGTACATCGGAATATATTGATATAAATAGAGCCTGCTGGATCAGGCTAGTGGCCCACCTTTTCCAGTGTCCTGTTCTTTCTTTTCCAGCATCCTGTTCTCACAGTGACCAGTCATAAGACCATGGAAAGCCGCAAGCAGGACCTGAGTGCAATAGCATCCCCTGAAGCCCGTAACAGGCCTTGAGTGCAACAGCATGCTCATCTCCTGTGGTTCCCAGTGGCTGGTGTTTGGAGGTGCATCGCCTCCATCTGTGGAGTCAGAATGTGATCATCATGGCTGTTGGTTGCTGGTGGCCTTATCCTCCCATGAATTTGTCTAATCCTCCTTAAGCACTTCCAATTTGGTGGCTATCACTACTGTGTAACAGCATGGTAGCCTTAAGACAATAGTAAGGGCTATGAAGCAAGGGAACTGCCTAGCTATGTGGATTTCATGGAAGTGTATTGTCTTTCTCCTTCTGCCAGAAGCTCCACACAGAATTTTGGTTGGCTTCTGAAGGCAATTGCCACTGAGATGTTCCCTTTATTCAAGGATTCATCAAGTTCAACTTCCAGAGTTATCTGCAAACTCTCTTATTTTAAATTAAAACCTTCTTAGGCAGGCCTCTAGCTGCCTAATCATCCTACTCGTTTATTCCTTAAATAGGAATTTGAATGTTTTCAGGTGATTATATATTGAAGTGCTAGTGGGTTCTTAGCAAGTTGTCTAGTACTGTCAGGCTCCATTTCCCTTGTTAGGGACATGAGGTCCTAATTGTTCGTTGCAAGGGTTGGATCTTATACAGTTACGCAGCCTGATATTCTCGAGGCTGGAACCATTATGGACCTTGGCTCAGCACTCAACCAGGCTTTCAGGTCACTTTTCTACCAATGCCTCTACAGTCACGGGTGGTGGAAAATATAATGTACGCACACAATAGCGGTATTATCAGACCATTCTGGTCAAGTTGGCCATGTTTGCTGGAAATGAGTAAGTTGGAGATTTCTCCACCATGGCAACTTGCAGAGCATCTAACAGTGCTGCCTCAAGTTCCTCTTCTGCATCCTAGTCTGGCTTGGCTGAACATTCCAGGCGCCTGTGAACTATCAGGGATGAAATTCTGGTGTTTGAGTGGTGCTTTCTGAAGAAGGCTGGTCTCTTGCGGAACACTCAGTATCCTATTGGCCTTCCACAAAATGCTTCTACAAGTCTTCTTGTCGCAGTTTTGTCACATGGCATTCTTGAAAGAAAATTAAGCTGCTCAGAGCACCCATGGTTTTCTACAGGATGAGCTTCGGTTGGGCCTCTAGCTTAATACATGGCACAGACAATTGTCTGCTCTCTTATTGGTTCTCTTTCATCGAGGGTTACTCAGTCAACAAGTCTTCAAGAAGGGATGACTCTTCCCTTCACCCAGGCTGAGTGTCACCTATGTTCCTTCATGGCCGAGCACTTCAGCAGCAAGATGAACTTCGAAGTGGTTTGGCTCAGCAGGCAACAAGTGATACCAGGGCAGTGGAGACTTCATTCCAAGGTCTTCCACCAGTCGCAACTTAGGTTCAGTCTGCGGATCTGTTTGCCTCGAGTCAGAACGCTCAGCTTTCTCACTCCTTCATGAGTAATCACAAGATGAAAGCCAAAGTAGTTAACGCTCTTCTGGCTTCTTGGCCAAGTGCTCTGCTCTACTCTTGCCTCCTTTTCTCCTGGTGGGACAGATTATGTGGAAACTACTCCAGATATGTGCTCAACTGATTCTTCTCATCCCATACTGGCCACACCGGCCATGGTTTTTGGATTACCTGACCTTGTCAATCATTGATCCAGGAAAGTTGCCAACAAGGCCAGATCTTCTTCCCAGGGACCCTTCTGGCTTCTATATCCCAAGTGCTTTGAGCCTGACAGCCTTGTGTTTGAGCAGCGACAGTTAAGTCATTAGGTTTTTTCCAGAGTGGCCATTGATACTATCCTGTCCTCCTGAAAGCCTACCATGATGTGGATCAACCAAGGTTCATGCTTGACCTTTTCCAAATGGTGTCATTCTGTGCAACAGGTCCTTGACTTTCTCTATACAGGCTTGAGGAGGGGACTGAAGCCTATCACTCTACGTCAGCAGGTTTCAGCCATCTCTTCCATTTTGTATGCCAGGACAACATTGACTGGGCAGGCATCCTTTGGTTCTTCCATTGTTTTGCTGCATTCTGGTTCATCATTCATTATAATCCAGTTCATCCTCTGGAGAAGGTTTGGCATTCATTAGATGTACACAGGGCGCTCAAGGTTTACCCCTCTTGTACCCAGGTTATTTGCTGGACTGAGTCTCTATTTGTTTCCCTTGTCCAAGAACTTTGGAGGAAAAGATTTCAAATTCAATTTTGTCCTGCTGGCTGCGAGCTTGCATTTCTCTGGTAAATCTCTGAAGTTTCCAGGGCCTTATAACACCACGGATTGCTCTACAAGGTCAGTGATCACCATGGCTGCCCTGGCCACTGACACTCCACTTGTGGACATGTACAACTTCTTGTGGACATGGCAGCTGTTTGGGGTATCCTTAACTTGTTTATTTGGCACTACAAGATGGATTGCTATGCTTCTGCAGACACCTATTTTGGGAAGTGTGTTTTACAACAAGTGGTATTTCATATTTAGGCAGCTTGAGTGGATCCACCCTACTGGGGCTGCTTTGGTACATTCCATCTGATGGCATGCTACCTGGGAAAAATTGAGATTGGTATCACCTGAAAGGTGGTTTTCCCAGGTATCGTGCCATCAGGGCCCTCCCTGCTGGGGGCTGGGGACTGCCTATATGTTCATTTCTCTGGTTAGGTTTTATCTGTACAAGTATTACTATCCATACACGTATTGCTAAGGCTGCTTTCTACTTTGTTTAATTTATTATGTTGTAAAATGGTCAAGATTTTGTTGCATGTGGTATCGATATTTGCTGCTCCTGTTGGATGTGCAGTTGTTTTTTCTGTGTATTTTTTTTATGCTGTGTGTGCGCCATGCGACTGCTGTCAAGATATCCTCCTTTGCTTCATCTGGAAAAGACTGGGGTGAGGATTGAAAGGAGCAGCTCAAGTCTTGACTCCTGTGCATTCCTGTCTTCAGACACTAGGTGGTGCTACAACCCATCTGATGGCATGATACCTGGGAAAACCACCTTTCAGGTGAAACCAACAGTCCATTTCCCCCTACTTAGTAGCCCCTGGGAAATGCAATTTACCCAAGGCCTGCTATAATGTTAGTTGACATTGGGGGAACTACAGTTTCCAGGAAGTACTGGAGCATTGTGGCCTGGCCTCTCTCCCAGTGGCTGACATTGGACTGCCATGCCAGCAGCCCAGTGAGTGTAGTTTTAGGGAAGGGAGGTTTGGGAGTGGGTGGAATGGAAGGGCTGTAGCCTGAATATAGATCAGCTTGGAAACAAACTAAACTATTTCCTTATTTTGAGGGAGATAGCTCGTCTTATTTCCAAGTTAATCTTATGTTGGAGGGGGGCTCACACCTTGTGACCCTCAGTAGCACACTCCTCAGATGACATTCAGAAAAGTTTGATAAATCCTGGTGGATACAGATGACTGTTTTATCACACATTCGTATATGATGTGCTCATAGTACAGTTTGACTTCCTACTTGGCAAGGTGATATAGACAACTGGTTTACAAAGTGGTCACATACACACAGTGGCATATCATTAGACTGACCCTTTGTGTTGTTCCACCAATAGGTGTTCAAAGATCTTTGTCCCATATCAGGAGCATCTGTGTTGTAAAATGGTGGCTTGCATCTGTCTCCTGTCCAGGCAACCCAAAAGTATAGTTAGCCAGCAATTTCATATTTTTTTATCACACTAAAATAGACTGGGCATAATGTTTTGCAAAATTTGTTGAAGATTAGCATTCGATAGGGCGTAATCAAAGCCAGACTTTAACTTTCAGAACATTAAAAAAGCATGATGATGAAAATCTGTTTTATTGTGCCACTTTGATGTGAGTAATTGGCTTGTCCATACGCTTGGAACTCCTTTCTTTCTTTTTAGTAGCGAGAACATTGTTTCTGGGTAGTCAAAAGGCTTTTGCATATATGGTTTATTATTAATCTGCATGTCTTTATTTCTGTGTTATATAGTGTTGCTGGTAGTGCTTTATGTACTTAAATAGACCAGTTCCCTACTCATTGTTTTTTTAAAAACTTGCATTTGATTAGACGGTGATTCCATCAGGATTTCGAGTAGGAATGAAGCTTGAAGCAGTAGACAAAAAGAACCCTACATTCATATGTGTTGCTACGGTAACTGACATTGTGGACAGTCGTTTCCTGGTTCATTTTGACAACTGGGATGAGAGTTATGACTATTGGTATGATTTTTAAAGAGTTTGTTTAACTGAATGATAATTAACCTAAGATAGAATTTTGGAAATACCTGTTTTTTTCTCTCTCCCCCCCCCCCGGTTGCTATAAACTGTAGTACCTGTGTTTCATTGGGATGTTCTTAGATTTTTGACAATAGATGAGAGATGTGCAATAGTACTCTGTGGTCTCAATATACGCATTTTTTATGTTCCTATGGAACTTTGCAAGTGTTGCTAATGTTCTGAATTTCTTAGTTCTATGCCAGGGGTGGGAGAAGGAAAGATACAAACACAGACAGGAACAACTGTGAAATATTACACAGGGAGCATTCCTTCTAGAATAGTGACAATACCAACAATGTGGATTGTTGCACATTAAGTGGCAAAAGAATGCATACAAGAAGACCGGCTTGTTGTCTCATACACCAATGATCAGTGAAATTAACTGAGCTTTTTAAAAAAAATCTGAGGAAAAGCATCATTTCAGGAACTAAGGCTTTTTACATAGCATCACCAGTACTTACCTATTGAAATCACAGAGGCACCTACAATTTTGGCACTTCATTGCTGAAAATATTTCTGTTTCACCAAGGAGTTTTAAAGAATTTTAATTCAGTGTTGGCTATTTGTTCTTATATTTTATGATGTTATAATTTTATGATGTTACAATGATGTTATTTTACACTGTCATTATATTTTTTATGACCTGGCAGTTTGTAAATATTCTTATAAATTAAGAATTCCTCACTGTTATCATATGATCATCAAAAGGTACTGGATCTGCAGTTCAATAAGCAAGTCAATGGTAGTTCCATTTTCCTGACAACAGGAACTTCATTATGTTTCATAAATGCAATTAAAGGATACATTATTATAGCATAAAAAGCATAATAAAGCATGTTGGTCCATTAGAAAAATTTCAAAATTAACACTCTAGTAATAAATTTATTAGAGCCAACCAAAATGTCACAAAATAACAATATGCTTTTGAGTTTTCCAGAATTCGTCATCAGACTTGATCAGGCAATATCTGTTTCCTTATGGGCTGCATTTGCACATAGCACAATGCCAAACCATGGCTTAGTGCAAATATGTAGGCTCCCACGGACGAGATTGCAGCTGCTTTGCTCCTCTCCAGTCCTTGGGTCAATCGGGTTTCAGGACTGGTCATGGAACGGAAACAGCCTTGGTCGCTCTGGTGGATGATATGAGGAGGGCATTGGATAGGGGTGAATACACCTTCCTTGTCCTCCTGGACCTTTCAGCGGCTTTCGATACCGTTGACCACAGTATCCTCTTAAATCGCCTAGAGGGATTAGGAATAGGAGGCACTGTTTTGCAGTGGTTCCGTTCCTATCTCTCGGATAGGCAGCAACGGGTGGCATTGGGAGATGAGGTTTCAGACCCTTGGCCTCTTCATTGTGGAGTGCCACAGGGCTCTATCCTCTCTCCCATGCTATTTAACATCTATATGAAACCGCTGGGAGCAATCATCAGGAGTTTTGGGTTGCAGTGTCATCAGTATGCAGATGACACTCAGCTCTATTTCTCATTTAAATCCTCACCGGAGTTGGCTGTGAACACCATGTCCAAGTGCCTGGAATCCATAAGTGGATGGATGGGAGAGAATAGGCTGAAGCTGAACCCCGACAAGTCTGAGGTATTACTTGTGGGAGATAAAAGGAAATTAGGAATTACTGACCTGATGCTTAATGGGGTAAATTTGCCCCTGAAGGACCAGGTCCGCAGTCTTGGGGTCATTCTTGACTCCCAGCTGTCCATGGAGGCTCAGATTACAGCAGTGAGCCGGGCAGCTTGGTATCAATTACATCTGATACGGAGACTGCGACCCTATCTTCCTGGTCATCTGCTCCCCCAAGTGATACATGCCCTGGTCTCCTCTCGCTTAGACTACTGCAATGCGCTCTATGTGGGGTTACCCTTGAAAACGGTCCAGAAATTACAGCTGGTACAGAATGCGGCGGCACGCTTGATTACGCATAGCCGTCGCTGGGAGCATATCACCCCAGTGTTATTAGATCTTCACTGGCTACCAGTTGTCTACCGGGCCCAATTCAAGGTGTTGGTGCTGACCTTTAAAACCCTATACGGTTTCGGCCCAGTATATCTGAAGGAACGCCTCCAGAATCACCGATTATGCCGCCTGACAAGATCAGCCTCGCAAGACCTTCTCTCGGTCCCACCTGTGAGAACAGCGAGGCTGGTGCAGACCAGAGAGAGGGCATTTTCTTTTGTGGCCCCCACCCTCTGGAACTCCCTCCCTTTTGATCTCAGACATGCTCCCTCCTTGTCCAGCTATCGCCGAGCCTTGAAGACCTGGCTGTTCAGGCAGGCCTACAAGATTGAGACAGAGTAATTTATGAATTAAAGGATGGTTTTTTAATTTTAAAATTTGATGATGTTATTATATATATATGTATTGTTTTATTCTTGTTGTTCGTCGCCTAGAGTGTCCCTAACCCGGACAGATAGGCGACTGAAAAATAAAATTTATTATTATTATTTATTATTGTAGCACAGCGGGCAGCTAAGCTAAGGTTTGACTTAGCTGCCTGTCCTCCAAACTTGGGTTCATGGTTACGCTCTCTCCTTCTTAACCATGAGCTATAGCCAAGGTTTGTTCTTGGCTACAGGTCACGGTTAAGGAGGATGAGGCTTAACCACAAGCCTAGGTTCCAGTGACACACTAAGCCCAAACGTGGCTTAGCTGCCATGACACACTGAGTTAAAAAGCCCGGGGAGGAGCAAAGCAGCTGAAATCTCCTCTCAGGAGCCAGGGCATTTGCATAGTCCCAGTAAGCCATCGTTTGACCCTGTCGTGTGAAGCAGGCCATAGTTTGTATTTCTTCTGCTGCAGAAAGGACACATACGAACATTTTGATATTTAAACTGCATAAACAAATTGCCATTCTTTTGAAATGGAAGAATAATTGCAGACACTCAGTAGTGTGATGATCGTTCATGGTGCAGGGCAGGCCATGAAGTTCTTTTTTTCTAGTGTGAATGCATGCTGTCCCAGAGTCTGGCAGCAGAAATAGGCAGCCGTTGCTTTGCTTTAACATTTTGTTTGGCTACTCTTGAGCTAGACATTCATGTTTAAGTGTGAGGCAGACTTCCTTAAGGAGGTGGGGTTGGTTGCTAGGAGAGCTGAGAGCAAAGGCAGAATAAAACTGCCAAAGGTCAAAAGGAAAAGAAACTGAAGGGAGTGCAGAAAAGAGAAAATATAAGCTAGAACACAGGGGAAAGAATGTTTTCTTGAAAACTCAGGAAGGTTGCTTAAAATTGCTGCTTTGACCCCTCAGCATTAAAAGGTGTGGACACACTACATTAAGGTTCTTTCATGGATGCCAGTGAGGTCTCCACGTGGGTTATAGTCCCCAATCAGCTCGAGACAGGAACCTGTCATAATTTTTTCTTGGCTCCTCCCCTTCTTACTGAGGTGATGCCAGTTCTGTTCCTGTCTCAGCTCGGGCAACAACCTTTGGCTGTTTTTCTCTCACTTCTGTAGACTATCAGCCTACGGCTCCTCTATTTTCCTTCGTTCTTTTCTATACTTCTTATTATCTTTCTCTTCCTCTTTTCGTACCTATTCTTTCTCTCCTGGCTGAGATATGGAAGCACTGCCGTCTTCTCAGACCGCCAGGACAAAAACCCTTAGAGGAACAGGGCAGCACACAGTGGCTACTGTGGTCGGATCCCTGCAAGGCCATAAGGGGTCAGGGCAGCACTCAGCTCCTGCTGCAGTCAGTTCCCGGCCGCCGTCTGTCCCACAATCCCAGAACAAGAAGGGACAGATTTAAAAAGGCTTGGAACCATGTGTTTGGGCCCAGCGGCACAGGTCCTTAACATGAAATTGACCTAATCCATGTGTTCATTTTTATTTAAAGTATTTAAATACAAACTTTCAAAACAGAGCTTTCTCGAAACAACTTGCAAAACATAATTGAAAAACCATAATATAACTTTAAGAATACAAAAGAAAGTAACTTGATTCCAAAATTAAAATAGTAGCAGTTTAACAGAATTTAGAGCCAAGCTCACAGCAGATTTACTAAAATGCTGACTGAAACAGAAATGATTTTAAGGTCTGTTTAAAAACTAACAAATATAGGGCCTGACATCTTTACACAGAGAGCTCTAAAGGTAGGTAGTGTCTGTGAGTCTGATTGATAGGTCACTGTGCAGGGCCTCAGAAACTCCTCATTGGGCTGGGCAGGTTCAAATAACCATGTCTTTTAAAAAGGTACAGCTACCCTATAGTATAAACCCACAGGAAAATGGCTCCCAAACAATGCAATTCACATTTAAAGGGGATCTGAGAGCAGAATGTGTTTCAAAGTGTGATATCCTCCCCCCTTCCCCCATCACCATATATATGCACTGGAGCTTTCTCTTTCTGGAAAAGCAGCTGCAAGTACTGGGGACTTCCCCCCTCAGCCATTTGTCCATTCAACATTTTTTGCAGCAATGCTTTTTTCTTCCTGAAAAATAAAGGATATGAATTATCTTTTCCTTCTTGGGGAGAAAAATACCTTGGCTACTGAATGAGCAAATAGCCTGTGGAGAAAAGAATTGCAGGTTTGTAATGTGTAGCTCTTCCCTTGGCTTTAACTTTTGCCCAGTTGTGCCCTACCTTTGTAAATGTGAGAGATGAAAAACAGGATGAGCTTGCGTTGATTTTTTTTGTTTTCAGTTCGTGAAGGCTAGAAGTTTACTATAGATTAAAGAATAAATAAAGTTGTTACTTTCAAGAGTCTTCAGGCTACACAGAAATGCTTGGCTGGGTTTGTGAGAAAGGTGTTGCCCTGTTCCAGGAACATTTCAGTTTTTACTTAATGCAACACATGTTCATTGTAAGTTTCACGTCTTAGCACTAGATGGTGCAATAAGATGACTTGGCTATTTTTGGATATATTCCTCTTTAGTGAAACCAGGCAGTAATCAGAATATTATAAAGGAATTAATGTCTCCATACCCTTTCCCATTAAGTTAAGTTTGCTAGTTAATGCACAGTTATGAATTATTTCAATATTTTAATATTATTTTAATAATATTAAAAATAAGACGTTGAAATACTGTTACCTTAACTACTTATAATTTGTGGACACGTTTAACAGGGTTTCTTGGTCATACATGTGTTTCACCAATGACTCAGCTCTTTTTCAGAAGTTCAAAAGTATATATATACATTATGCTGCAGTCTTAAAAATACATTCTGTAGAGTTGTCCTATTAACCTTACTGGAATATTTACTTATTTATTTATTAAATTTATATCCCACCCTTCTAGAAGGAGCCCACGGTGGCAAATGAACACATTAAAATCATTCCAACACATCTTAAAAATAAAAGACATTAAAACAAAGCATCTTTAAAAACATCTTTTTTTAAAAAGCTTTTAGAACATCTAAAAAAGTAATTCCAACACAGACACAGACTGGGATAAGGTCTTTACTTAAAAGACGTTTTGAAAGTGGAAGATCTTCAGTAGGTGCCGAATAGACAACAGAGATTGTGCCTCTCTATTTTTAAGGGGAGGGAATTCCAAAGGGTAGGTGCCACTACACTAAAGGTCTGCTTCTTATGTTGTGCAGACAGGCCTCCTGAAAAGATATGCAGGAGGCCGTCACCTGTGAAAGGCAATAATCGACTGGGTATATGAGGGTAAGACGATCTTTCAGGTATCCTGGTCCCAAGCTGTGTAGGGCTTTGTACATCAAAACCAGAACCTTGAATTTGGCCCAGTAAGTAATGGGCAGCCAGTGCAATTCTTTCAGCAGCAGGATGACATGTTGGTGATAACCTGCCCCAGTGAGCAGTCACACCACTACATTTTGCACCAGCTGCAGCTTCCAGACCACCTCAGGGGCATCTCTGCACAGAGCACATTACAGTCATCCAACCTGGAGGTTATCAGTACAACTGAGGTCAGGTTATCCCAATCCAGAAACGACCGCAGCTGTCCTACCAGCTGAAGCTGGTAAAACACACACCACTGAGGTCACCTGGGCCTCTAGCAGCAAAGATGAATTCAGGAGCAACCCCAGACTATAAATCTGCTCTTTCAGATGGAGTATGGCTCCATCCAAAGTAGGTAATTTCCCAATTATCCGAACTTGGGAACCACCAACCCACAGTGCCTTGCTAGGATCTTGCTAGGATCCAGACTCAGTTTATTGACCCTCATCCAGCCCACCACCAAGTTCAGGGACTGGCCCAGGGCTTCCGCAGCATCTCCCAGTTCAGATTTACAGAGAAATAGTGCTGAGTATCATCAGTGTACTGCTGACACCTCACCCCAAATCTCCTGAAGACCACTTCCAAGGGCTTCATGTAGATGTTAAACAGCATTGAGGACAAGATGGTACCCTGTGGCACCCCACAGCAAAACTGCTATTCTCTGAAAATGACCCTGGAGGTAGAATCGGAATCGCTATAAAACAGTGCCTCTGATACCCATCTCGCCAAGTCTGCTCAGAAGGATGTCATTGTCAATGGTATCAAAAGCCACCAAGAGATCAAGTAAGAATAACAGGGTCACACTCTTCTGTCATTCTCCCAATAAAGGTCATCCATCAGGATGACCAAGGCCAATTCAATCACATAACCAGTCCTGAACCCAGATTGGAGTGGGTCAAGATAATCTGTTTCATCCAAGAGTACTGTAATTGCTGCACCACAACCCTCTCAATGCCTTCCCTAAAAAGGGGGTATTTGCAACTGGTAGTTGTCAGAAACCAATGTGTCCAGGATGGTCTTTTTCTGGATCAGTCGGATCACTGCCTCTTTCAGGGCAGCTGGGACCTCTCCCTCCCGGAAAGACATGTTGACCATACTTTTGATCCACTTAGTCATACCCCCTCGGCAAACTTTAATAAGCCAAGAAGGGCAAGGGTCGAGAAGACACATTGCTGCCACACTTTGTCCATGTCATCAGGCTGCATCAACTGAAACTGATCCCAAGAAGTTGCAGGAGATGTTGCACTGGACTCCTCACTGGGCACTACAGCAGATGTGGATGGGGCATCAAGACTGCCACAGAGGCAAGCAACTTTACCGTCAAAGTGCCTTGCAAACAGTTCACAATGGGCCTCCGAAGGGTCTAAAATTCAATTTTATGAGCATATTTTATGAACTTATTTATTACCAACCTCTCAATATGCAACTTACAACATAAAAACATATTTAAATATACATCCCCCCAGTAACAATATAATAACAACAAAGTAGTCTAAACTTAAGCTTGTAAATAGCCACTCAAATAGTCACTTGCATTGAGTAAAATCATCACAGTTTGTTCTTTTTTCTCCTATTTTAGGCCACAAATTAGTGTCATCAGCAGGTGGGCTCAGGGCTGGCGCCAGGCATGACTGGGCCCTTGGGTACTAGCTTGCTCCAGGCGCATGGCTCCTGCTTGTTTCACCTACCTCTTTCGTCTCCTGTTGCTGCGAGCACTGTGTGCACAGGGCTGCCATCAACCAAGATGGCAGTGGAGGCTTCTCTAAGGGGCTGCTGGGTCCCTGCCACCATCTTGGTTGATGGCACACATGTGCTGTATGCCTGCCTTCAACCAAGATGGCAGTAGGAGCATCAGCCCCTTTAAAAAGCCTCCACTGCCATCTTGCTTGATGGAAACGCTGTGTGCACAGCACGCACAGCCTCAAAAGACAGGAGCAAGAGGTAGGTGGAGTAAGCGAACGGCTGGGCAGTCTGAAAGCTCCTTCCTTGTGATCTGCAGCAGGGAGCCTGCCGCGGATCGTGGAAGGGGAGCACTACTCTCCCACCCTAATCAGGGGTCGTTCAGAGGCCCCTGTGGGCTGCGGGGCCCTTGGCCAGGGTCCGAACTGGCCGCCCTTTCGCGCTGGCCCTGGGTGGGCTGGTGAAAATTTTTTTCTGGGTAACTTTTATTTATGGACATAAGCTCCTTTAGACAGACCCAAGGAAGCCCTTAAGGCATTTGCAGGAATGACACATATCTAATCACTATTTCCCCTGCAGGTGTGAAGCGGCTAGTCCACATATTCATCCAGTTGGCTGGTGTAAAGAACACAGAAAAACTCTTGTAACCCCTCCAGGTCTGTATGAAATAGCACATCTATGCATGCTTATTTCAGAAGACTAGAAACTATAAAAAGGAATTACTAGGAGTGAACATTCTCTCACAATTTAAAAGTGAGTTTGCATGGACTATGATGGGAGAAGGGAGAGGATAATAATTTATGCCAGAATATTATTTGCTGGAAAAGATGGATTTCTGTTCATCCTAGAAATTGCACAGTAGAAGGTATTTAACATCCAGAGGTAACATTATTTTAGCGGAAAGTGCTTCAACACTTATACCAACTGCTAGTGCATCTAGTTCAGTATTGTCAATATTGGCTCTTCAGGGTTTCAGACAGGGAATACTCCCAGTCCTACCTGGAGAAGCTGGGAGTAGAACCTGGGACCTTGTACATCAAAAACAGATGCTCTGCAACTGAGATTCCCTACTTAAGGCCACCATTCACTCTGAAAAGCTACTCCTAGGCTTTGGGGACTCTCTGCAGCAAAATGGGACATGATGTGGAAGGCTACAGTATGCCAGGGGGAGGTTTGTGTGAGTGGAAGTGTTTTTTGTTAAGACAAAGCCAACATCCCTTAATTGCACTGAATTAAACTAAACAAAGAGATCATGAGAACAAGTATATGAATAAAGCAAAAATACTACCATGCTAAAGAGAGAATTTGTTATGGAAAATTGTAATAGCTAGCAAATGAGAATCAATAAACTGGAAATCATGAATAATATCTTGGAGCTATGAAATTGGAGCATGAAAATCTACTTATAGAACAACCTTTACATGTACTATAAATATTTAACCTGTCAGTGATTTAATTGTAGCTTGTTAGTAGGGAATTCTGTAAAATAGCCCACACAGAGCAATGGTGTTATGCACTACCATATTATGAGTCACTTTGAAAAGCAATGCTTTGTAAGCTTTTAAAAGTATGCATTTTATAAACACAGAAAACTCAAACTGGATTTCCCACAGTGACAATATTTTTCCCCGTGATATCAATCAATCTGTACTCGCCATTTTCAGTGTTGGTATGAATTATGTTTAAAGCAACTTTAGTAAGAGATTACTGCCTAGGTAGGTGGCTATCTAAATTCAAAACAAATGTATAACCCTTAAAGGTTCAAATTAGTACTTGACTCAGTAAATTGCTAAAAGCTGAAATCAGGGGCGTCACTACCGGGGTGCGGAGGGTGCGGCCCGCACCCGGGTGTCACCATGAGGGGGGTGACACCCAGAGCCGCCCTGTGCCATTGCCCGGCAAGGCTGCTCCAACTCCTCCTCGGAGGCAGGCGGGTGGGGCGAGGGAGGCGCGCCGGCATTCCCAGGCCTTCTCTGGCTGGGTGCCCCTCCGGCGCACGCCCTCCCAGGGGCATGGACGGGGTGGCTGGCCTCGAGTGTGCGCGCACGGAAGCCCAGCCACCTCATCCATGCCCCTGGGAGGGTGCGCACCAGAGGTCCGCACCCCCCCGCACTCCCGCTAGTGACACCGCTGGCTGAAATGCACAAGCCATTCAGTCTCTGTTGCTTACATGCTCAAAAGCTTTTTAAAAGCTTTTTTAAAAATGTTTTTAATGTTTTGTTTTAATGTATTTTATGGTCTTTTTATGAAGTTTTAAAGTGTTTTTAGTGTTTCTGTTTGCCGCCCTGAGCTCCTGCTGGGAGGAAGGGTGGGATATAAATTAAATAATTAATAAATAATAAATGAAAGTCACAGCAGTGTTTTAGTGACATTTTTCATTCATTAAGCATTATAATAATGGGCTTGGTCTATTTTATAGCTAAGATTATATAAATGGAATGCACTATAGTATTTTCCCCCCAATCTATACTTATAATGAAGCTGCCTGTTTTGGTTTAATGAACTATTCTGATGTCACTGAAGTCCTATTCATGTACTACTTGCATGTAGGGTAATCATATGCAGAACGAGAAGTGGGGCTGAGACTGGCCAAGTCCCAACTTCATTCATACTAGCTAGCTCCATCCCTGATGAATGTGTATTAAGCACAGACATCCCAATAGGAAAGCTTGTTTGAGGTTTTGTTGGTGTTTGCTGCCTTGGGTAGTCGTGGCCTAGAAAGTTGGCTTAATTTTTTTATAAATAAATAAGCTTATGCAACTGTTCACATGTAGGCTTTTCAAACATCAGTGCCCAACATGCAGACATCGAGGGTAAGGCTAGCCAGCAAATGCAGTGTGCCATGGTCTCTGGATTTTACCCAGAGACTCCAGGTTTTGGGGTTCCTCCCAGAGTCTCCAGGGGATTCACCCCAATCTCTGGGCAAGCAAGGTGTTGTGTGAGGTCACATGACCCCACAGCCTCAACCTCTCACCTGCCTGGAGCGACAGCAGCAGTGAGAGAGTGAGCCCAGGCTTCCCCAAAGGTTGAGCAGGAAGGAGGCCTGTATGCACCCAGTGTGGGGTGCCACCAAAAGAAGATGGTGAGTGAAGTGTGGGGGTAGGAAGGAAATTGCCTGGAGGAATGAGTAAGTGAGTGGGGTGGGGGAGGTGGGTAGGAGTAGGAAGGTGCCAGAGAGAGTGATGTCACTGTGTTCTTGCCCCTGAAATCTGAAGGTTTGGGATGCTTGTGACCTGGCAACTGCATTTGGTGTCGTTTCCCCTCCTATATCTGGTTGCTGTAGACATGACTCGCATACATTAGAAGAGGGAGGGGCCAAGGAGCAAGTGGTATGAAGAGGCAGAGAGCCTTGGGAAGAAGGAATGGAGGAGAGGAGAAGGGCTAGGGGAAGAAGAGAAGGTAAATGAAGGCTAAAGGGAATGATACAGAAAAGGTAGAATATTGAGAGAAGGGACTGTATAGAAATTGGAAAGAATGCAGGTTCAGAGGAATAGGGGAAAATAAAAATGAGAGATAGGACTAGCATTTGGTGGATACAGAAAGGGGAACTGTTGACCTTATGGATATAGTTGGTAGGAGAATTCTGAGGAACAAGGCGGAATGGGATTAGAGGAAGTGTGGAAGTTGCTGGGATCATGAGAAGTAAATATGAGAAGGGCTAAATTTTCATATATTGAATCATAACCAGCCAAATATTTGGCTTCAGGTCCCTCATCTGCTTAGAATCCATAAAATAATTGTTACCGAGTATTTCCCTATCATTCAGTAATCATTTTTGATATTCAAAAGCTTCTTTCTTTGATTATATTGTGTGTTAAATGAATGTCAAAACACATTGGAGCAAAAATACATATTTTCTGAAAACTGGTCAAAGAAGCAGTGAAATTATGTGGATCTCCTCTGGGTAAGATGTGGGAGAGATGGCTTCTGAAATTTGGATTTCTGTCTACAATTCACTGAAAACCAGGGTGGAGGGTAGGGAGAAGTGCAAGTCACACTTATTCCTCCTCCTCCTTTTGTCACTTCTTTGAACTGCCTGAAAAATATCCTGAATATATCTGTTGCATGACAGTTAAATCTTGTATTATTATTTATCTACTAGACTATCCACATGCTAAACATTTTTCTTGGGAGAAGTATTTGGAAGAAACCAGTTCTTTACCTGCACCTGCCAGGGCTTTTAAAGTGGTAAGAGAGATCTGTAGCATTCTCATATTTATCATGCTTATTAGCTGCTTTCACTGCTGCTCCTCTGGTGATTGGTCTGAATCTTAAGGAGAAGCTGGTGGGGAGGGTGACTTTCATTGATATTCCCTTTCCCTTGCAGCTCCCTTGTGCCCCTTGAAAATTTGCTCTAGGTTTGCTCTGGAAGAGTGTGGGGGAGGGGCTCCAATGAAGACGAGAATCAGCAAAAATAAAAACAAAAAAAGCCCCAATAAACTAGTGGCCATCGCTACAAAGGGCCCAAAGGATATGTGACATTTATCATGTAGCTTGTCCTTGCAGGCAAGCTTTTTATTTCATAAATTGCCAAAGTGGGGAGTGGTGGTCCGGATTGGGACCCTGGTGTGGGGCTGGGGTCTTTATCTCTCCTTGCCCCCAGCAGTCCACATCCAAATCATGAGCCCCCATAGTTGTAGATTGCATTAGGGAAAAGCGCTTTTACTCCAAAGCTTTTTCTCCCAATACAAATTGCAAGCATGAGGCTGTGATCAGGGCTACAGCAAATGGCAAAGGGTTAGACCCCCTACCCAGCTGGCAATTTAAGAAAGGAAAGGCTTGCACTCAAAGGCAAGCTACCCATAAATCAATGCTTTATGTAATTAATAGTGAATTCTACAAATTAACTATGCAGTCTGTGAAGAACTCTTTCCTTTTTGTATTCTGAATCTGCTGCCAATTGTTTTAGTTGGTGACCCTCCTTCTATCTACACCATTCAAGATATACCCGATCAGGATTTGCCCTTATTTCTCCTCCCCACAATGCAGAGATTGAATAAATCCTGTCTCAAATGATATGTGGAGAAAGTGTAGCTTGAAATCCCATTATCACGAGGTGCGCCTGGCACCAACACTGTTACCTTTTCGGCGCCAGGTCAAGACTTTCCTCTTCTCCCAGGCATTTTAGCATGTGTTTTATACTGTTTTAATTTTTAAATTGTGTTTTAAATTGTTTTTATAAGATCTGTTTTAAATTGTATTTGTTTTAATGTTTTTAGTTACTGTAAACCGCCCAGAGAGCTTCAGCTATGGGGCGGTATACAAGTATAATAAAATAAATAAATAAATAAATACATCATCAAAACATTTTAACTGTGCTAAGCAAAAAGGGCTATATCCAGTTTTGTCCTTCCACTGACAGAAGGCTCTTTGATCTGACAGTCTTCTGTGAGTGGAAGATGTGTGGGAGACGGCTTTCACTTATTTTTTTCTTCACTCTGCTGTCTGTGTGCCGCCCCTGTCCCATCTTCTCCAGAGAATTGGAGGATTCTCTGGAACAGCATGCAAGGTGGCACAGGTGGATGCAGGAGAAAGGGAGAACTTCCAAATTTTCCATAGGAGGACTGCCATCAAGCAGGTTATAGCTCCACCTATCGTCCGAAGGCAAGAATGTTTTTGAAGTCAAGACTAGGGGCGTCAGGCCCCTCCCACTCTCCAGTTCATTCTTGCCTTCGTACCGAACAAGTTTGATATTGCTGATAGCGTAGCTTCTAGCTAAGTCTTTTGTGTTTTTTGTGTATTTGTCTGACAGGGTGTGGAGGTTTTGTTGTCTGTGTATTCCACGTTCTTTCCTTCCCTCTGTCTTGTATTTAACATCGTTTTGTTCGTTATTCCTGGGGAATTCCTTGGGGGGGGGTTCTCCCTTACCCGGACCGTTTTTTTCCCAGGTTTTAGCCTAACGGCTCTTAGAGAGACCGCGGCTGTGGTTCTCTCTTTTCTCAGGCGGGAACTTGCGGCTGCAGCTCCCTGCTTTACCCGCCGCTTGTTTTGTGCCCTTACGGATTCACGTCTCCCACAGGAGCCTGCTCTGGCGGCTCCCTCTTGTTTTTAGTCCCTGGCCGTTTGGGTTCCTGCCTTCTCGGTACGACCGCGGCTTTTTTCCTCGTGGCGGTCCCTTTAAAACTCCCCCTCCAGGAGCCTGTGGCTGCGGCTCTCCTCCCTTACCTCTTAGCGGCTCTTATCCTTGGGCTGCTCTGACTTCCCGGACTCGTTCCGCGGCTTTTAAAAAATCTTGCCGCGACGCTCTCTGCAGCCGGCAGCTGCGGCTCGTTCGCCTCAGCTGCTTCAGCATCTCACCGGCCGTCCTGCCTCCCTGACAGAGTCTCTCCTGCCTGGCTTTTAGAGCCGCGATTATGTTTATAAACCCCGCGGCTGTAGCACGTATTGAGGCTGTGCTCGGCAACCCCTTTTCAGTTCGCTGGTGCTCCTCAGTATCCGCCATTGCTCCTTCTTCATGTTCCGCCATTTTTGATTAAAAATTTTCCCGCTCATTTTGCGGGCACCATTTTGTTTGTCCCCTTTTTTCCCGCCCTTTCTGTTCAGTCTATTCAGTACTAAACAAAGGGGGGTTTAGCTGGTAAGGGCTCCTTGTATGTATGCTGCAGATAGGATCCTATAGTTCTACACGGGCTACTCTACCACACGACTACTGCTGCTGCTTCTTGCAACTACCTGATCACTGCAACTATTTGAACCTGTACTTTTGTGACTGTATCATCAAGGCTGTGGTTGTGCACCAGGCTGTTTGAACTGTACATTCTGCCCCATTCGTGGCTGTGTACTAAGACTGTTGATACTGTGCACAAGCCGTTTGGACTGTACATTCTGCCCCATCCGTGGCTGTGTACCAAGGCTGTTGATACTGTACATTCTGCCCCATCCGACGCCGTGTACCAAGGCTGTTGATACTGTACATTCTGCCCCATCCGACGCCGTGTACTTAGCCATCTGCCAGTGCATTCTACCCCATCCGTGGTCATGTACTGAGCCTGTTCGGGTCTGTGCATTCTGCCCCATCCGTGGCCGTGTACTGTAACCCATAGCAAATATAAGATGGCGGAACAGCCAGCGAAGACTCAGATAGTCAAGCCGAAACCATCTAAGGCGGCCAAGCATAAGCACACCAAAGCAATTGCCAAAACAAAACATCTTTCCAGCCACAGCAAAACCAAGCGCCCATGCTATGTCTCTGTTCCGGCTTCCGATGGAGCAGCCCAGGAACAGTTAACGAATTTATTTCACTCTCCCACTGCTTCCTCCGAGGAGGAGGACTTCGCTGGGTTTCCGGAACAGCCAACTACCAGCCAGCCCCCTCCCATATTACCGCCCAGGGCTTATCCATCGTCACAGCCTACTGGGCCGCCTCTACAAGCGCAACCATCCGCTTCACCGGGGCTGCAGCTGTCTCATGAGTTCCTATCACAACTACAAGGCATGCTGTCATTTTTTACTCAAACACAGTCACTGCCACAAGTCCCCGCCATACCTCAGCACAGTATGGACCACTATGTATGTAATGAGGCAAATCCGCTCCCGCTATTAAAGGGGCCAGGGTCCTGAAATCCCCCGCTCCAGCAGAGCACTGCCTTCCAGTGCCAGATCCCATTACTAAACTGGCCAACGACGAATGGTCTCATCCATTACAAGCTCGCCGCTTCAACGCCCTTGCGGACAGACTTTATTCTCTGGCTCTGGACTTTACCAGCAGACTGGCCGTTCCTGGCATAGATGAGCTGATCTCCAGTCTCGTCTCTAGATCCCTTTTGCCGAGGGAAGGAGAGTCCCATCTAAAGGATGCCACTGAGTGGAGGCTGGACTTTGCCTTATGCAAGAATCATGAGGCCACCGCCTTCTCCATGCGAGCCTCCGTATCAGCTTCCATCTTTTCCAGGGCAGCGATGATGTGGTTGGACAACCTTTTAGAGGATACTAATCCCGATCCTGTATCTCTGAGGAGGTCACTGATAAAATTGCGCAAGACAGCAGCGTTTGTAGCTGATGCCACCTTGGACGCAAATCAACTGGGAGCACGATCTATGGCAGCTCAGGTAGTCGCTCGACGGACCGTCTGGCTCCGTCACTGGCAAGCTGACTCTACAGCCAGAGTTAATTTATCAAGGGCACCTTATTCCGGATCTTTACTCTTCAGCGAGTAAGCCCTAAAGGCAGTGCTTGTTGACCCCAAGGATGCTCGAAAGCCTGTTTTGGCTACTGTTAAGAACGTTGATCACAGGCCTTTCAGGCGTTTCCCCTTATACCGCACGACCCAGCCCTTTCGAGGGACGCGGCCGCGAATTCTGAACCTATGATTTCCGTGCCTCCAGGGGGGTCTGGAACCGGCATTTCCCAGGCAGAGGTCAGTACCAGGGGCGCAGAGGTACCCCAACTTCCTCATATAGAGGAGGGTCTCGCCAGCACAAACAGTACTGACGTGAGACCTATTAAAAATGAAACGTTCCTACCGGCGTCTAGAACGGCGCTGGAAAAAGTCAACTAGCTCATTCGATAAGATTCAAGCCAACAAATGTGCAAAAACCTATGCCTCGATGAGAGTGGCAGCTCGAAAATCTTTTTATTCGACCTCTATTGCCTCATCGAGTAATCATCCAAAAGAACTGTTCTGGATAGTGAATAATCTCCTTCAGACACCACAAACAAACTCTCATTTAACCTGCTCTCAAGCCCGCTGCCAAGAATTTGCCTCATTTTTTGAAGCTAAGGTGGATCAGATCCGTTTTAATATAGATCATACTGAAATGGCAGAAGAAAAGAACATCAGATCAGAAAGTGACTACTCTCCGCTTTTTGCCACTTTTCAATTAATCTCTCCAGATGACATTCCTCGATTTCTAAATGGAATGAATCCAACAACCTGCTTACTTGATCTATGTCCTTCCTGGTTGATAAAAACATCAAATTTGAAATTAGCAAGCTGGATTAGTACAATCGTAAATTCTTCTCTTCAACAAGGCCACTTACCAGAATGCCTAAAAGAAGCAATGGTTACACCTTTACTAAAAAAAACCCTCTCTCGACCCTAAAATATTAAATAATTATCGACCGGTATCTAATCTACCTTTTCTGAGTAAAATCATTGAAAGAGTGGTAGCCTCACAGCTTCAAAAGTTTATAGACACCACTGACTGTTATGATCTCTTCCAATCGGGTTTCAGACCGAATCATGGGACTGAAACGGCTCTAGTCGCACTGGTCGACGATCTTCGACTAGAACAATGCAAAGGCAATCTGTCCCTTCTAGTTTTATTGGATCTATCTGCCGCATTCGACACAATTGATCACAGCATTTTGTTAGACCGTCTCTTTAATATGGGTCTCAGAGGTACAGTACTAAAATGGCTTCGCTCCTTTCTGGAAAAAAGGCTTCAGAGAGTTGCCCTTGGGGATCATTGCTCTAAACCCTGGCCATTAAAATATGGCGTCCCACAGGGCTCTGTTTTATCCCTGATGTTATTTAATATTTATGTAAGCCCTTTAGGAAAAATCATTCGAAAATTTGGGATTCATTATCACCAATATGCCGATGATACAC
This sequence comes from Rhineura floridana, assembly GCF_030035675.1. Lineage (NCBI taxonomy): Eukaryota > Metazoa > Chordata > Lepidosauria > Squamata > Rhineuridae > Rhineura > Rhineura floridana. The sequence goes on from NC_084483.1 coordinate 101,748,182, forward strand.
AACTTTATTGTTCCTTTCCACCGAACACTGTAGAGACTGTCAACTGCCTTAATCAATGTCTCCTAGCAGTACAAAGTTGGATCAATAAAAACAAACTGAAACTAAACCCAGAAAAAACAGAAGTCATTCTCATTGGCAAAAATCTCCCCCAAGGAACTGGACATCTGCCTTCACTTGATGGAGTTTTTCTCCCTTTAAAATCTCAAGTCCGTAGCTTATGTATAATCTTGGACTCAGCCCTAACCTTTGAACCCCAGGTTGCAGCCGTGTCTAGAGCCGCATTTGCAAAACTAAAACTAGTCCGTCAACTTCGCCCACTTTTAGGAACATCAGAATTAATGAAAGTAACTCAGGCCTTAGTAACCTCTCGACTGGGCTATTGTAATTCTTTATAGGTCGGCCTTTCTGTTAGAGCACTTCGACTGCTCAAGCGGGTACAAAGAGCGGCCGCTAGGATGATCACTAAAACTGGCCCTCGGGTTCATACTTCACCTCTTCTTTACCATCTTCACTGGCTCCCTATTAGCTCCAGACATCAGTTTAAGATTCTGGTCCTAACTTTTAAGGCTCTTCATGGACTGGCGCTGGTATATTTGACTAACCGTCTTGTTGAATTCAAAACCTATCGCCCTATGAGATCGATTTCTAAAGGCACTCTTATTATTCCCTCAACTTTCATGATCCGCCAAATGAACACCAGGAGGAAGGTCTTCTCAGTCATAGCCCCTACTCTTTGGAATAATTTACCATCTGAGATACGACGTTCCTCGTCTCTCATTGAATTCCGTCGACAGATTAAAACATACTTGTTTCAACTAGCTTTTAATGTTTGAATTGAGATTGTTGTCGAACTTTTTTAGTATTAATTTACTTATTTGTTTTTAGGTATTGCATTATGCTGTTTTTTTGTATTATCTCTGTTTTTAATGTTCACCGCTCTGAATTCTGAGTTTCGGAACTAGAGCGGTATATAAATTTTTAAAATAAATAATAAATAAATACCGGTTGGGGGTAGACTGCTTCTGTTTGGAGACCATTGGCTGCGTCTGACTCAGATCCATTGGATCAGAGATCTTTTTTGTTATGGCTATGCACTGGAGTTTTGGATGACCCCTCCAGACAGATTTCATCCTTCTCCTTGTCCTAGGGCATCAGCCAGGCACTGCATCATGCAGACCGCCATACATCACCTCTTGGACATAGCGGTGATAGAGCCAGTCCCTACAACAGAGAGGTCGGGTGGGGTGTACTCCCTCCTATTTGCTGTGCCCAAACGAGATCTGTCATGGAGGGCGGTATTGGACCTCAAGTTCATTAACCGTTTCGTAAAGTATCGAAGGTTCAAAATGAAATCCCTCCACTCCATTATAGAAAGCCTTCAAGAAGGAGACTTCCTGGCTTCTATCGACCTAAAGGAAGCGTATCTCCATGTACCTATCTGCATAGCCCACAGAAAATTCCTTCGATTTGCCTTCGGCTCCCAGCATTTTCAATATCGAGCTATGCCGTTCGGCCTCTTTTCTGCCCCGAGAGTATTTACCAAGGTGCTACTCATACTAGTGGCTTACCTCCGACTTCAAGGGGTCCATATCTACCCCTATTTGGATTGTTAATACGGGCGAGTTCCAGGGAGCTGGCTCATCACCATCTAACGCTCACGCTCCATGTTTTGCAGGCCTACAGCTGGCTAGTCAATTTCGACAAAAGCCATCTTCAACCAACCCAGCGCCTACAACATCTAGGGGCGATGTTGGACACCCTGCAGGTGACGGTGTTCCTGTCTCCAGACCGCATAACTGCCATCACAGACATCGCTCGGTCTCTGATGTGCCACACAACTGCAGACGTCATACTTTTAGCCAGGGCCCTCGGAATGTTGGTGTCCACCATCCATATTGTGCCACGGGCTCGAGCTCACACACGCCCACTCCAGTGGGCTTTGTTACCGTTTCAACAGGACATCGCCAACTCAAACCATCGAGCGATCCCCCTGAGCTCATCACTGCGTCTGTCATTCCGCTGGTGGACGAGGGTTCAACACCTCACCCAGGGCACTCCATTCAGAGAACCCCGCAGGACTTTCATCACCACAGATGCCAGTTTCCTCAGCTGGGGAGCCCACTGCAACTCCCAGTTCGTTCAGGGGGTTTGGACCACGGCAGAGCAGACTCACAGCATCAACTGGCTGGAATTGAAGGCTGTCCACTTAGCTCTGCTCCATTTTCAATCTCTGTTCCACTTGGACCATGTTCTCATTCGAACGGACAACACGTGTGCCAAATCTCATTTAAACAGACAAGGGGGGACCAGGTCCTGTCCTCTGCAGAACCTGTCTTCCCTCATATTCGACTGGGCAGAGCAACATCTGCAATCCTTGAAAGCAGAACATCTCAGAGGAATTTGGAATGTGACAGCAGACTGGCTCAGCAGACAACAGGTCTTTCCGGGAGAATGGAAACTTCATCCGACCATTTTCCACCTTCTCCAGTGTCGGTTCGGCATCTTCTCAGTCGATCTATTTGCCTCCAGTCGCAATTGCCAGCTACCCAGGTACTTCGCTCGATACCTGGACACGACAGCGGAAGCGGTGGATGCCCTGTCGCTACAGTGGCCCGATGGCCTATTGTACGCCTTCCCTCCAATACCACTGTTAGCCAGAACCTTGAGGAAGGCACGACGCAAGAGGGCCAAACTGGTTCTGATAGCTCCATATTGGCCCCGTCGACCGTGGTTCTCGGAGCTCCTTGCCATGTCAGTGACGGACCCTTGGACGCTCCCAGTCAGGCCAGACCTCTTATCCTAGGGCCCAATCTTGCATCAGGATCCCAATTGGCTCAAGCTAACAGCGTGGCTTTTGAACGGGGACATTTAAGGGCTGCTGGCCTCTCTGATGCTGTTATTGACATTATCTTGGCCTCGAGACGTCCATCCGCTACTCGTATATATCAACATACTTGGGTGGCATTCTCCAGGTGGTGTCAGTCCCAACACCTTGATCCTTCTCAGGCCACAATACAACAGATACTACAATTCCTTCATAGGGGCCTCCTGATGGGACTTAGACCCAACACCTTACGTAGACATGCGTCCACTCTGTTGTCCATCCTTTCAGTGTCCTCCACTGGTGCTCCTATTGCCTTGCACCCATTCATCAAACGTTTTCTGAGGGGAACCGCGTTACGCTCACCGGCTGCAGTCCACCATTTTCCCTCATGGAGTCTGTCGAAGGTCCTACAGGCTTTACAACGCCCTCCGTTCGAGCCCCTTCGGACTGTGCCTTTACGTCTGTTGTCATTCAAGGTCCTGTTCCTGATCGCGATCACCTCCGCGAGACGAGTTTCGGAACTGGGTGCATTGTCTTCTGCCCGCCATCTCTGTGTTTTTCACAAGGACTCTGTTGTGCTGAAAACTGATCCTGCCTTCCGTCCCAAAGTCAGTTCAGTTTTCCATTGCAATCAGGACATTGTGCTTCCTTCATTTTGCCCGAATCCTACTCATCCTCTAGAGAAGGCTTGACATTCATTGGATGTTCGGAGGGCTCTCAAGACTTACCTGAACAGGACCCAGGATATATGACGGACTGAGTCTTTATTTGTATCCTTTCATCCACGTTCTATGGGGCATAAAGTAGCTAATTCCACCTTATCCCGCTGGTTGCGGGCATGTATTACCTTAGCCTATGAGTCCCTTAAGCTTCCAGTTCCAGCTAGTATAACAGCTCATTCCACTAGGTCAGCGGCCACTATGGCTGCTTTTGCTACCAACGCTCCTGTCGCTGATATTTGCAGAGCTGCTGTTTGGTCTACCCCACACTCGTTTATAAGGCATTACAAGATAGATCGTTATGCCTCTGCCGATGCCTCTTTTGGCAGACGAGTTTTGCAACAGGCTCTTAAAGATGATTAGGATGTGGGTGGTCCCTCCCTGTTATGGGCTGCTTTGGTACATCCCGCTTGATGGCAGTCCTCCTATGGAAAATGGACCATTGGTCTCACCTGAAGGGTGATTTTCATAGGAGGACTGCCATCACGACCCTTCCAGTTGGAGTATACCTGGATACCTAGATATTTTTGGGGTTTTTTTCATATATTCCTGTTACGCTATTATATTAGATTTACTAGTGAAGTCAAGACTGCTATTAATGTTATATCGCTACGTTAGAGTCATATTATTATGATTATTGCTATTGTGTTATGTCTTTGCTGGTAGGCTCGTTGGCCTTTTCTCCTGCATTTTTAGATATCTCTCTTTGGACTTGCTGCGAATGAACTGGAGAGTGGGAGGGGCCTGATGCCCCTAGTCTTGATTTCAAAAACATTCTTGCCTTCGGACGATAGGTGGAGCTATAACTCGCTTGATGGCAGTCCTCCTATGAAAATCACCCTTCAGGTGAGACCAATGGTCCAATCTCCTGCCACCTTCCACTCATGGAGGTCTTGGCTGGATCAGACGGCCTTTCATCAGTGGAGGGACACAATTAGATACAACACAAAATTATTAACAGCTTTCAAAAAATTTGTGAAAGCCAGTTTAAGTTAACTTTTTAGTTTAATTGACATTATTTTTATCAGATATTCATAATAAACTGGAAGTATCTGTCATGGTCTGAACAATTTTGTCTGTTTTTTAAAAATGATTTTTTGTTTCATATTGTACTTTTTGTTGTTACCCACTTTGTATAATTCAGATATGGGTGGGGGTATAAATAATAACTCAAACTAAAATTATCCTTCTCTCTTGTAGAAACCTTCTCATGGATTCCAGAAGAATATGAGACTTGAAGTAGTTGACAAGAGGAATCCTGTACTTATCAGGGTAGCCGCTGTGGTAGATACTGATGACCACAGAATTAAAGTAATTCAGACTTTCTCTCTCTGTCTCTATCTTTTAAATAAGCAAGACTTGCACAGTATTGCAGCAATTGAACAATACCTTCTGAGTAATAATGTCTTATTCCAACAATGCCCCACATGGGTTCTCCATTCACTTCAGCAGAAGGAGAAACAAAGCTCCACAGGGTACAGAAACAATCCCCTTCAGTTAAAGTGAATGAAGAAGACTACAAACACAGCAGCTCCTTGATCACACATGGGGCTTTAGATTAGGGTGAGTTGGTCACCTGTCTAAATGTAAATGTACTGCCTTCAAGTCGATTCCAACTTATGGCGACCCTATGAATAGAGTTTTCATGAGGCTGAGAGGCAGTGACTGGCCCAAGGTCACCCAGTGAGCTTCATGGCTATGTGGGGATTCAAACCCTGGTCTCCCAGGTTGTAGTCCTACACTTTAACCACTACACCACACTAGCTGTCAGTCACCTGTCTAGTCTATAGTTATTCTAGTACAAGCTCTGTTCATAAGAGAAAATCCACCTGAAATGTATTGCTTGATGGATTGTGCCCAAAGAACACTGAAACAATCCTATTTCCCAAGAAATATAATGCTAGTCCTTTGAAATGGATCGACTTCCCCACCCCATTCATTTCCTCTTCAATATTGACAAAAAAACTAAAGTTGGAGTTAGCAAGGAAAGAAAGCATTTAAAACATATTTATAATCTTTTTAAATTATGCTTTTATCTGCTGGTTGTTTTTCAGTACTTCTTTCTTGCATATCAGCAGTGTGTGGCACCACATCAGGCCTGCAGGACTAGAAATAATTTTAAAAAACCAGACCTAGATTCCTCAAATAACCCTGAACTCCTCAAACTTTTTTCCTCCTGTTCTGGATAGTACTTATAAAGCCCTTTACTTTGTAATAATAATAATAACTTAATGTGTAGTAATAGTATAACTGGGGAAATTTCAGGGGGATATGGGTGGGACAAAAATTCCCCCTTCAGATTTTTGTGTGTGTGTGTGTGTGATTTGGGAGAAATTCACATAGCGGTGGTGGTGCTATGACCTGGGAGACCAGGGTTCAAATCCCCACACAGCCATGAAGCTCACTGGGTGACTTTGGGCCAGTCACTGCTTCTCAGCCGCAGAGGAAGGCAATGGTAAACCCCCTCTGAATACAGTGTACCATGAAAACCCTATTCATAGGGTCGCCCATAATTCGGAATCGACTTGAAGGCAGTCCATTTCCATTTTCAGTTTATCAAGAGAGATGCAAGGGGGCAGAGTGTTGTAACCTTGTGTTTTACTGGAAGATTGATTGTTAGAACTACTGCCCTTCGCCAATAGGCCACAGAATGGTTTACATCAATAAAAATATAAAATAATGCAACAGAATGCAATACATTAAAAACAATTCCATAACTCAAAGGAGGAGCTTTGACACTGCTTCAAACAACAACAGAGCAGCTGGCAGTGTTCCTCAATGCAAATGGACCAGTAGGGACAATGCTGGGCTATGATGACGTAGTGTCATTGCCAGGGTCATTCCTGGAAAACAAAGAAAAAAAGTTGGTAGCCAGAAAAATATGAGAATTTATCCTTAATTCTCCCCTACCCTAAATTTATCTCACTTTTGTGGGAGACATGTGGCTCTCTTAAAGTGTGTGGGTGTGAGGGGGAGCATTTTCTTCACACTACTTAAACCTACACAATGTTTGGTACGAAGATCATTTGGCATCTAAACACACTTTTCTGAGGGGGGACAGGGAATATTTGGCTACAGTCCTTGAACAGCTTATTCCAGAGAGATTGTAGTTTTCAAAAATTGTACCTAGGTGTGTATTTACTTATTTTTAGTGTTCTGCTCTATAGATACATTGCAATTGTTCAAGAATCCTTCATGTGAAGATAGTGATGGTATAGACCAGGCCTGCATAACTTTCTAATGTGAAGCCAAACTCAATCCATGCATGTTGATGATCCATCAGGGGCTCAGTCAATGTCCTATTTTGCTAAATGCCAGTGACTGCAACAATAAGTTGCACCTGGCAGGCTACACTGTGTGGCCAGTGACCTGTACTGAACTTGGTGAGTCACAAGTTATGTAGGCCTAGACTCACATTCAGAACCATTCTTTACTGAAGAAATTCTTAAGCTCATGCATCAAGACCTTGATAAACTAGCTGTCATTAGTACAACTGTCTAATTCTTTTCTCAGTAAATGCAAAAGCAGCTATAATTAGCAAAATGAGAACCCAGTAGCTAATTTTGTATTATTTACATACTCCACTTCCCCCCACACATGATGCTTATAATTTGAATAAATGGATTCTCTAATGATTATGTCTCCTAACAAAAGCAAAGCACTCTTGGAGATTGCACAGAAACAGGACTTTGCTTTAGTCTGAAATGTAATATTCCTTTGTGTTTTAGATCCACTTTGATGGCTGGGATAGCATTTTTGATTATTGGATCGATGCAGATAGCCCTGATATCCATCCTTCAGGCTGGTGTGGGAAAACCGGACATCCTCTTCAGCCCCCTCTTAGTGAGATGCATTATAACATAGTAAAAAATAAAAGATACGATAATAAATGTGTGCCATTAGTTTGATGTTGAATAAGTCTAGTGTGCAAAGCCAAGGCAGTGTCATACGAAACTAAGTTAGCCACTGTTTCAAGTGGATTCACTAACCTTGGTATTGCAGACTGGTAAGAGGAAGGCAATAGTAAACCACCTCTAAATACTGCTTACCATGAAAACCCTATTCATAGGGTTGCCATAAGTCGGAATTGACTTGAAGGCAGTCCATTTCCATTTCCAGATAGTGATTACTGTAATGTTTAATTTGCTTGCCCTTAAATGAGAGTTCATGCTACTCCAAAGCACAGTGAAAGAATTAGTCCTTTTGAATTTACATTATTTCTGAACATTCAAAGAGATTTTAAAAAACTGTACTTCTTTGTCATGCCCGCAACTTCTTTGTCATAACATAAAATTCATGTCTATTCAGAATTAAGTTGCACCAAGTGCAGTGGGACTTACTGATAAATGTGTGTAGGATTGCAGCATTAGTTAACCTGAAAGCTACAGATATATATGTTTACCTGGGAATAAATCCCATTGAAGTTGATGGGGTTTATGTCTGAGTAGATATGTACAGGATTGTGGTGGCAACTAATTAATTGATTAAATTTGCATATGAATAAGAACAATAGTCCTAAAGAAAAACACATTTCCTTTGTTTTTAAATGATGCATATGTGTGCTGTGGCAGGCATTATCTTAGTAGAGGCTTTCCATGCTCCGATAGCACTTTCCATCTGAATTTAAACTTACTTTTAATATAAGTTTTTTTTAAAAAAAACTTTTTTGCAATTAAAGGTGCTTAACTGAGTTAGAGTAATTATTTGTTGATTAAATGTTGTAACCCTATTCTCTCATAAAAAATAAATACCAATATTTGAATGCTTTTAAAACATTCTGTAGAATAAATATTTCTAAAATATATGATTGGCTTTAAAAATTGATGTGGCATATTACAGTCAAGTCAGTTACTGCTGTAATAGTTTATGGATTAGGCTTGCAGGATCAATGGAGGACAAAGGTTGCTCTTAGAAAACACTGATAATTAAAATCTCTTAGATTGTAGTTTCTTTATTGACAAACATTTGCGGCTGGAGTGAGTGCATGTGTTTTTATAGTTGGAGTTAAATTTTCAAAAACAAAGCAGAAGAAATCACAAATAGCCCATAAAAGAAATTCCATATAGATCAAATATTCGTTCATATTTTTACAGTGAGAGAATAACAGACCATTGTTTGATTCAATTTGCATATAAACTAATCATAATATGTTAAAGAATAAAGCACTTGTCAGAGTTTATCTAAGGAGGTAATTAAACAGTTGCAGAAGATTATAGCAAGGCTTATGTATTTTAACTTAGTGACTTGTACTCTTGATCTTCAGCGTTTAAAAGTGGGGACTAATATTCACTGTTTGCTACTGTTTGCCTAATGATACCTTCCATTCTTACTCATGTAAAAGTAGCATTATGTTTTACTTCTCACAATATTTGCACAGGTCCTTTGGAGTTAGTAGAAGCTTTAGAACAAGGAGGATGTCCTACAGCAGGCTGCAAAGGAGTTGGACACATAAAAAGAGCCAGACACATGGGCCATCACAGGTATGAGTGCATGCTTCTGAATTAGAGATGGGGTGGGAGGCAGGTTTCTTGGAGGCTATGGATTCTGTCTGGAGAATATATACATTGCCCGGAGAACATACAAAATTCAGTGGAAATAATACACATTCCCCAAAAGCTCTTGGAGATTATTCATAATGGCAGGAGAATGTACAAAATTCAGCCAATATATGCACATTTCCCAAGGCCTGTTAGAGATCATATATATTGACCAGGAAATGTGGAGTAAGTCCCATTAAACACAGAAAGACTTGTTTCTCTGAGTAGATGTGTATACCATATTTTTATTATCCGCCCACACTATCTGTGTAGTAGAATCTGCACAAAATAACTTACAAGGAGTACCTGATCTCAAATGGAGAATACAAGGAGACAAAAGCCATTAGCTGCGTGCAGGGGAGGGGAAAACAGCAGCTCTTTGGGACCCCAGGGATTCCTGATGTCCAAACAATCGCAGGGACTGAAAGCTTATTTTTACTAAATAATACACAATTCCATTGTATTGACACCCTGGGCTCGTTTGGGAGGAAGGACAGGATATAAATTCAATAAATATAATCTTAAAACCGAGGAGCTAAGAGTGATGAAGCAAGAAAGGAGACGGTTGGAGGGCAAATGGAGACGAACTCCCGATGGCTGTAATTATGAGATTGTGAAGGCCTCCACTAAACGTTATGTGAGGGCGGTGAGGACGGCGAAGAAGCAATACTTTGCTACCTCTATTCAGTCATCTTGTAACCGCCCAGCGGAACTTTATAAAGTTGTCCGGAGACTTTTACACTCTGGTTCTCCGGACGCAATATTACCATCAATGGCCTGCTGTAATGAGTTTGCGAGGCACTTCCAAGACAAGATCATAAACATCCGTCGGGACCTTGACTCCAATATTGCAACAGTTGAATCTAATGAGGTGTCCAGAACACAGTCTTGTCCTGTTTTATTGGATGAGTTTCAGTTGGTACAGCTCGAGGATGTGGACAAGGTGCTTGGACAGGTACGGGCCACCACTTCCGCTCTGGACCCTTGCCCCTCGTGGCTAATAAAAGCTAGCAGAAATGGAATGGCCGGCTGGGCCAAGGAGGTGATTAATGCCTCCTTACGAGAGGGAGTGGTCCCACTTTGCCTGAAACAGGCGGTAGTGTGACCGCTTCTAAAAAACCCCTCCTTGGACCCTGACAATTTTAACAACTATAGGCCGGTAGCAAATGTTCCATTTCTGGGCAAGGTTCTAGAGCGCGTGGTCACTCGCCAACTCCAGGCCCTTTTGGATGAAACTGATTATCTGGATCCATTTCAATCCGGCTTTCGGCCGGGGTTTGGTACAGAAACAGCCTTGGTCGCCCTGTATGATGACCTCTGTTGGGAGAAAGACAGAGGGAGTGTAACTCTGTTGGTTCTCCGTGATCTCTCGGCGGCTTTTGATACCATCGACCATGGTATCCTTCTGGGGCGACTCGCGGATTTAGGAGTTGGAGGCACTGCTTGGAGGTGGCCGCGCTCCTATCTTGGGAATCGTCTCCAGAGGGTGATGCTTGGGGAACATTACTCGAGTCCCTGGGTGCTACAATATGGGGTCCCGCAGGGCTCAGTTCTGTCCCCCATGCTTTTTAATGTCTATATGAAGCCGCTGGGCGAGGTCATTAGGAGTTTTGGAGTGCGTTTCCAGCAATATGCTGATGATACGCAGCTCTATTTCTCCTTCTCATCTTCTTCAGGTGAGGCTGTTGCTGTACTGAACCGCTGCCTGGCCGCGATAATGGACTGGATGAGAGCTAACAAACTGAAACTCAATCCTGACAAGACTGAGATGCTGTTGGTGGGGGGGCCCTCTGCTCAGATGGTTGATGTCAGACCTGCCCTAGATGGGGTTACACTCCCCCTAAAGGAACAGGTCCATAGTTTGGAGATCTTATTAGATCCGCTTCTGTCACTCGAGGCCCAAGTAGCCTCGGTGGCACGAAATGCGTTCTACCAGCTTCGGCTGGTAGCCCAACTACGACCCTATCTGGACAGGGAGAACCTAGCCTCAGTTATTCACGCTCTGGTAACCTCTAGATTGCATTACTGTAATGCTCTCTACGTAGGGTTACCTTTGAAAACGATTCGGAAACTTCAGCTAGTGCAGAATGCCGCAGCCAGAGTTCTTATTGGGACGAAGAAATTCGACCACATAACACCTATTCTGGCCCAACTGCACTGGCTTCCAATACGTTTCCGGGCCAGATTCAAAGTGTTGGTCCTTACCTATAAAGCCCTTAACGGCACTGGACCGCAATATCTGATGGAACGCCTCTCTCGCTATGTTCCTACCCGTTCACTCCGCTCGACATCTAAGGCCCTTCTCCGGGTCCCAACTCATACAGAGGCCCAGAGAACAGTAACAAGATCTAGGGCCTTTTCGGTGGTGGCCCCTGAATTATGGAATATCCTCCCAGATGAGATACGCCTGGCGCCTTCTCTGTCATCTTTTCGGCGCCAGGTAAAAACCCACCTCTTCACCCAGGCATTTTAAGCTTTTTATTTTAATTTAATCTTATGTTTATTTTCTTTTACTCTCTTTTTAAATATGTTTTATAATTGTATGCGCAATACACATGCTTGTATTTTAAATATTGTGGTGTTATCGTGTTGTACACTGCCCTGGGAGCTGTTAGCTATAGGGCGGTTTAGAAATGTAATTAAATAATAATAATAATAATAAAAAAATGATCTTAGAAGATTGCATAATCTTAGAAGGGGACATGGCTGTGAGGTGTGACTATCATGAAGGGACCCTTCACTTCTAAATTTGCCACTACACTACTGCCTTGAACTGTTCACTGGACAGAATAGACAAAATCCTGAAGAGGACTATAGTCACCCCATATCTTACACCATATGGGAAGATATACAAGGTCAGAAATGGTGACATACCCACAGTGATCTCTCTTTCACCGTGTTCTGTACAATTTCTTTTGTTTTGGTGTTGGGGAATAATTAGCTTGATCAGAACATTTAACTCTACCATCCTCTGCCTCCTGCAAAAGGGTTATCTTTGCCAGTAATACAAATACCAGCTTACCAAAAGCATACAAGAATTGTTTCCAACTGATCAGATATTGAATTGCCTCCAACTGAGAGTTGTTTTTGTTCTTACAGATAATCTATGTGGCTGTAAACGACATTTACACGCACAACATACATAGATATTTTTGGTCTTACAGTATTTTCCAGGCTTATTTAGAGTATCATTAAAAATGATAAATATGAAGTGAGTGAACACAAATACATGCCATGTTTATTACATCATTTTGTGTTAATTAAAATAATGTTGTTATGTGCCTTCAAGTAGATTATGACTTATGGCGACCCTATGAATCAGCGACCTCCAATAGCATCTGTTATAAACCACCCTGTTCATATCTTGTAAGTTCAGGTCTGTTGTTTCCTTTATGGATTCATTCCATCTCTTGTTTGGTCTTCCTCTTTTTCTACTCCCTTCTGTTTTTCCCAGCATTATTGTCTTTTCTAGTGAATCATGTCTTCTCATGATGTGTCCAAAGTATGACAACCTCAGTTTCACCAATTTAGGTTATAATGATAGTTCTGGTTTAATTTGTTCTAACACCCAATCATTTGTCTTTTTATTTCATCTCGGTCAGTCAGTGTGTTCCCCTGTTGATTATTCAGCATCCCTACTCTTGGTTTAAATTTCCCTTTCATTTCTCTAATCTTTTGGAATCGGGCTCTTGTTCTACCCTTTTTGTTGCCCTCTTCTATTTCTATATAGTAACTATTGTAATAGTTTTCTTTGTCCCTACCTACTAGTCACTGTATTACTGCATTTAGGGTTCTGACCGTGTTTCTATCTTCTTTTGCTTTTGCTTTCCTTCTCTCTTTAACTATTTTAAGCATTTCTTTAGTCATCCATTGAGATCTTTCTCTCTTTAACTAGAGGTATTGTCTTTTTTGCATTCTTCCTGATAATGTCTCTGATTTCAATCCATAGTTCTTCTGGTTCTCCATCAACTAAGTTTAAAGGCTCAAATCTTTTCTGTATTTGATCTTTATATTCTTCTGGGATGTTATTTAAATTGTATATTGGCATTATGATTGCTTTGTTCTTTAGCTTTACTCTGATTTTTGATATTACCAGCCCCATTTTTCAACAATTTCTACTTTTTCTCTGTTCCCTACTTTTGCATTCCAGTCCCCATTATCAGAACATCTTATTTTGGTGTGTGATCAATTCCTTCCTGTACTTCTGCGTAAAATCTCTCCAATTCCTCTTTTTCTGTGTTTGTCGTTGAAGCGTAGATTTGGATGATGGTTATGTTAATAGGTTTCCCATTTAAACTCATTGATATCACTTCCTCAGACCATGCATTATAGCTCCTAATTGTTTTTGCTACATCACCTCTCACTATTAAAGCAACCCTGTTTCTTCTTAATTTCTCATTTCCTGCATAAAATATTTTGTAGTTGCCTGATTGAAAATGTCCCATTCCCACCCATTTTAATTCACTCACTCCAAGTATTGTAATGTTGATACGCTCCATTTCTTGCTTGACAATTTCTAACTTTCCCTGGTTCATGCTTCTCACATTCCATGTTCCTACTGTGTGCGTCATACAACTCCAGTGCATCTGTGTGCATCAGCCTCCGGACTTCCTTTCAGCTTCGACTCGGTTGCATAATTAGTCACAGCGCTACTCATGTTTGTCTGCTGTTCTTCCCCAGTAGCTCATTGAATGCCATCTGACCTGGGGATCTCATCTTGCAGCACTATCTCGTGTTGCATTTTGGATACTCTGTTCATAGGGTTTTCATGGTAAGAGGTATTCAGAGGTGGTTTACCATTGCCTTCCTCTGAGTTTGGATGCATCTTAGTCTGGTGTTTCAGCTTTGACCATTCTCCCTTGGATGACCTGCTAGGAGTCTTGCCTCTTGGTCTAGACTCCTGATGGCAATGCTCTCGGCTTCTTCCACACTCTCAAACCCCCTTACCACATTAAGGTGTGCATCCTAGAAGAGGAAAATAATGTTAGGTTATTTAATTAGCAAGAAAACAAGCACAGTTGTAATGTACTTGTATTTGCTGCTGTTGCAGTCTTAGGGTTCAGTTTGAGTACAAATTCAGCTGTTTTAAAATCATTGGGACATTAAATTTAAATAGTATTCAGGAAAAAAATATCAGGAGTCTACAGGTTTGTGAATCTGGGTCATCCTGGAACCCCCCAAATTGTGCCCTCCACTTGAATTAAAGGAACAGTGTAAAATGGGTATAATTACATTAGGCTTTATTCTGTTACATCTCAGCTGAAACTGTACTTTTAACTATTCTTATGAAAATTTTCATGACAAGGTGCATTTATGCTGTCAGAGTAAATGTCTGAGAGTAGGTAGATTGGTCATTTTTTGATAAGTGGATTGCTTGAGCTGGATGAAACCTGCGGTGATTAATTATGACAGGGTTAAAATGAGCATCTTTTAAAATGTGAATGTTAATAGGGACTTTGGGGGCTCTGCAGTGCAGAAAGATGTTTGGACCCGCATACAAATAGGAGCGTCTTGTGTTTTTATGTGAGGAATTACATATTGAATATCATATAAAGTAGAGTTTCTAACTTCCATAACTCACAAATCCCTATTATCAAATGATAAGATGTAAATGGTGGTCCATTCCATGCATTGTGTTTTTTGTTAGTTAGAGCCTATTTCTGTGCTGCCTTTCAGTTAAATTAGGCCCCCAAGACAATGGTTAACAAACATGCAAAATTCAAGCAGTAAAATACAACTTAACAAAAATATAAGACAAAATCCCGAAAGTGTCTTTAAAAACAAAACGCCCATCCTCCTACCTAAAGCAATTGCCCCCTATATCAGGGAGAGCAGAACTAAGCCCTCAAACAGCCACCTTCCAGGCAACAGCTCCTCATTATAAGGGCCTCAGGCAGGGGTGGGTGGAACAGAGCAGATGAAAATGTTAGCCCCTTGATGCCCCAAGCACAGTCTCCCCACTGCAGATTTGTGTGATCCTTCAGTAAGAAAGATGAAAAAGCAAAAATAATTAAATAAAACCAGCCATTTGTGGCGACCAGCCTGGGATTATGGCACTTTCAAGTGCTGAAATATTAAGGCACAATATGAATAAAACTGGAAACAAAACCCACCAGGAACCACCTTTCTGTGCAAGACCAATCAAAGTGAATATGAATAGAGTGTGGGCGCAAATGTTGCTTATTTGATTAATCATTTGACTTTTGCCTAGGACAGGGGCTCCCAAAGTGTGGTCCCTGGAACACAAGTGGTCAGTGAGCTTCATTCAGGTGGTCCGCAGCATGTCTGTATTCAATATTCACACTGTTTTTAACTACCTTTATTGTTTCTTTTATTTATCATGTTGTATTTTATGATATTACAATTTGAATCCTAAGGAATGCAAATTGTAATACTATAAAATACAATATATAAGCAATAAATGCAGCAATAAAAATACAATTAAAAACCATACAGCATCTAGCACAGTATGTTACAATTGCTAAATCAGGCAGAAAAATCATTAAGTGTTCCACCAAGACCATTGGCAATTTTCAAGTGGTCCATGGGAAAAATAGTTTGGGAACTATTAGTCTAGCATACAATATTCACATTAGTTTATTTTGTGGGCACATCTACACCATGGATTTAAAGTAGTTTAACCCTCCCTTTTCCCAGGGAACTGTAGGAATTGTAGTTCTGTGAGGGTGTTGAGAGAGGTCCCCTTACAGTTCTCAGCAACTTTAACAAACTATAGTTCCCAGGATTCTCGTGGGGGTGGGGAAGCCTGGCAGTTAAAGTGGTATAAAAGTGCTTTAAATGTATAGTATGGCTCAGCCGAGATTTGCAATGTATAATGAAAATTTACAGTTCAGTCCTTAGAGCTTTTGTCTGCACTGCCAACATAATGTACCTGCAAGGTCAGCATAATTTTATGGTCTGTGGCACTTACTTACTACCTTTGTTGCTCAGTCCAGAGAAAGTAGCTAAGAACAGAGGAAACTACTAGGATCCCATTGCCTTAATGCATCCACTGGGTGCCCCTTTATTTATATTTTTCAACCAGTCCTTTGAGCAGCAAGAAGCAGCTGAGTCTGCCATTTAATGTCCCACAGTGCCCTTGACACAGTGTTGCTCTGGGGCATTGATGGAAATTAAAGCAGTGCCCCTCAGCTACCTGATGCTGCTGCTACAAGCCTGCACTGTTGCCAGGCAAGCCTGTCAGGGCCCACCAACAGAAAAGGCTGTCAGCTCTGCACTGAGACAGCAGTGCCGGTGGGGCTGGAAATGCCTGGGTCGTTAGCAGGGGAGGAAAGTCCTTAGCCGGCAGTCTGGTTGTAAATCTGCCAGGCAAACGAGGAGGGAACCTGCTAAGGGCCAGGCCTGTCTGAAGCTTACTTTCCAAGTCCGAAGTCCAGAAGCGAGGTCAGTAGAGGTCCGGGATCAATTGCCAAGGGGTCAGTCCAAGAGATGCTGCAGGGAAACTAGGTATACATGAGCCACGCCTGACGTTGCAGTCAGCAACAAGCTGAAGGCAAG
Organism: Rhineura floridana; assembly: GCF_030035675.1. Lineage (NCBI taxonomy): Eukaryota > Metazoa > Chordata > Lepidosauria > Squamata > Rhineuridae > Rhineura > Rhineura floridana. The sequence continues at coordinate 101,764,780 of NC_084483.1, forward strand.
GGGTGCCTTATAAGGAGCAGGTTTGACAGCAGGTGTGAGCCCTCAGCGTTTTGGCCTTAAGGGGACAGGCTTGCCTCTCTTCTGCCTGACCTTCTGCTGTCTACATTCTGCAGGTGAGGGGGGAGTATCCTGTTCACTGTCTGTGTCTGGCTGCAGGGCCTCCGCTGTATCTGGGGTGCTCTGCAGCTGAGGGGGAGAAGAAGCTGGATTTTCAGGAGGCTCCTCCGTGTCTCCTTCTGGGTCTGCTGCTCCTGGGTCTGCTGCTGTTACTCCTGAGTCATCCTCATCTGAGGAGGCCTCTGACGGGGCCATGACAGAGGCAGAAGCAGTGGGGGTGCTGATGTTTACTGGGAGGGAGAGAGGCAGAGAGATCAGTGCGCTATGGACGTACTGGCAGAGCCAGTTTGGTGCTCCTGCCACTTTGCCCACACCACACTGACCTCTGTACTGCCTCTCCTTCCCGGCAAGTGGCAGCAACCCTGTGGTTCTGTTCCACCAGGCGAACTTCTTCTGAGGAGAGGGCTCACCAGTGTGCACTTTACCCAGCGCCACCTCAAACCTGGAGCCTGCCCTGGTTAAGGTGCATAAATGGAAGGGATACTTGGAATTAGAGGCTGTGCTGGGGTTCACATAGGATGTTCTTCCCTTAGGTTTGATCAGAGTAAGGCATATGAATTTTCTATCAGACGTAGATCAGGGTGTGTGTGGGACATCACGCAGCCCCTATATCCACCTGTAGCATCTTCTGCCCCTTTCTCTGAAGAGTTTGGAGACTGCCAAACCCGCACGCATATATAGTGGATAGTGTCCCATGCTGAGTGAACAGACGTCCACTCCTGCAAGGTGACTTTCCTCTTTTCTACTGGTGTATAAAAATATGAGCTTTAAAAATATTTGAATGAAAATATTTTTAATTTTTGTAAAGGTTGTAGCTTTCCTAGTTGCAGAAGAATATGAAAATCTGTGTGTGACTTTCATAAAACCTCAGAAATCCTGAGGAGGAAACAGTAATTTAGGAGCTGTCCTGCACAACTTCACCTCCAACCCTATAGTTAGTAGTCCTGAACTCTACTTCCTCCTTCTCTAAAACACTGCATGCTGAACCTTCATTGTCTGTGCTATTCATCACACTCTTGATTGTAAAAAGAAAAAATCAGACTGTGTGACTATTCAAATTGACTTTGTTCTGAGTATTTAAAGCCCAGATACAAGCACAGCCAGACTCTCTCTCTCCACCCCTTTTCCTCAGGTAGCCTGCCATCATGTGGGATATAGCACCATCTAGCGTCCGAAGGCAAGAATGGATCGAAGTCAAGACCTGGGGCATCAAGCCCCTCCCACTCCAGTTCATTCTTGCCTTTGTTCGAGGCGTTTAGATCTCTAGTATAGCGTTTTGTAGCTAAGAGTTTTTTGTGTGAGTGATAGAGTGTGTGGGTCTGATTGTGTCCTTTTCTTGTCATTCCCTTCCCTATTTCACCGTTTTTCACTGTTTTTTATTTTTGACTGGTTTGTTGAAGGGGTTTTTTCCTTGGTTGTTCCTCCCCCCTTAGTATCTTTGTTGGGAGTTCTGGCGGCTGCCATTCTCCTGTTGGGAGTTTTTTATCTCCCGTGAAATGACCCCTGGCTGGGGACCGTGGTGGTGATTCCCCCTTTTCAGCTTTTTTCTCCTTTTTTCCTTTAGCTGTTTCGTTGGGAGCCGTGGCTGCAACTCCACGTTAAACTTATTTTCCCTCGCCTCAGCCCGCTCTGAGGCTTCGGCAGCTACCGTTTTGTTTCTCAGGCGGTGGCGGCGGTGCTTATTTTTACAGGCAGCGCTCGGAGTTCACCCTTGTGCCTCCTCTCCTAACTGTTTGCCTGGCACCCACCAGGGCCGTTACAGGTCTGTCCCGACCATTAGAAGCACGTGGAGCCCTTTTGCCTGCTCGCCATTGCTCCTTCTTCTTCCCGGCCGCTATTTTGTTATCAAGTTTCCCGCCCTTTTTGTGGGCGCCATTTTGTTTTGCCCTCTTTTCCCGCCTTTTCTGTTCTCACTTTGATTGCATTGACTGTACTGTTGTTTAGTCAGGCTCTCCCAAGTTTTTTTATTTTAAACATAATTTATAGAGAAATCCTGCAAGGCTCATCTCTACAATAGTCTCCTACAGTTCCTGGCATTTGGGCTGTACATCCCCCCCCCCGTGGGCATGTACTAAGCTCTTTCCCCACACGACTTGTTTGCATTGGGACTTATCTGCACAGCAGCTGCATATTTGGGACTGTACATTCTTCCCCTTCTGCGGGCGTGTACCAAAGTTGAAGTGGCCACATCACTGCTGCATTGAGTGTTTGGGACTGTACATCCTCCCCCACCTGTGGGCGTGTACTAAAATTCCTCGCCCCACCGCACCCCCCACCTCTGTGCATGTGTTGGTGATAGTCCCTCGCCACACCGCACCCCCCACCTCTGTGCGTGTGTCGGTGATAGTCCCTCACCACACCGCACCCCCCACCTCTGTATATATATACTGCAACTCTGGGCGTGTATAATGGCGGATCAACACCCAGAGGCACATTTGTCTGGGGCAAAGCAACCCTGCAAGGCCCCGCATCACAAGTCTGCTAAGCAAAAACAACCCAGACTGCACGCCAAGTCCGTGGCTAAAACCAAACACCTGTCTAGCCACAGTGCCATCAAGCGAGCACGTTACATTTCTGTTCCGCATTCTGAGGCTGCTGGCCAAGAAAGATTGACAGCCCTCTTTCATTCCCCAGCTGAATCATCTGAGGATGACTTCGAGGGTTTCCCTGACCAGCCCGTGGTCTGCCCCCTCAATCCATTTTGCCACACCAGTCCAGTGAGCCCCCTGCAGCTGCACCTCAACAGCCTGCTGTGCCCCTACAAGGGCAACCACCTGCCTCTTTACTAGGACTGCAGTTATCTCCTGAATTCCTTTTGCAGTTAAAGGATATGCTGAGCTTTTTATCACAAGAACAGTCGAGAGCCCAAACAGCTCCATTATTCCAGCACAGTGAGCAACAACTTTCCTGTGCTCCAGCTCTGTGTGGCTGTACTGATGCGGTACCTTCCCCCTCACCCAACCCATTCGATGTTGTTAGAGGCAGGATTGGAGATTCCTGGTTTGGAGGATCCAGAGTATTCTCGTCAGGCCGAGGGAGATGAGTGGAGCGATGAGGCAGAACGAGGAGGACATGTCATATCGCCTATTTGATGCGGCCGACTTTCTTCCCCTTGCTCGTAGAGTTCTGGGCACGCTAGGGCTTCAGACTCCACAGTCTGAATCTACCACCCCTCCTATGAAAGGAGCCAGAGTCCTCAAATCTCCAAAATCAACAGATCACTACCTTCCTGTGCCAGACCCCATCGGCAAACTGGCCAAGGAAGAGTTGGATCACCTGCTGCAGGCACACCACTTCTCTGTTATGGCTAAAAGACTCTGTGCACTGGCCCCGGACTTTATGAATCGTTTGCATGTCCCAGGCATTGACGAGCTGGTTTCTAGTTTGATTTCGAGATCCCTCCTACCAAAACAAGGGGACTCACAACTAAAGGACCCTTTTGAATGCCTAATAATAATAATAATAATATTTATTGCGGCCGAAGGCCAATACAAAGCATCATAAAATTTAAAACCATACATATACAAAATAAAACCATCAGCCAATTTTTGTGTAGGGTTTAATTAGGCTGCATTCTGCGTATTATGATAGCCGAGGAACAAAATTTAGCTACAGCATATGTAACCTGTGGATGGTGATCTCGCAATAAGTATCTTGTATAATAAAATGCATCATGGCCAGGTATCAGTTGGATGATAGGATTGATGCTTACTGTTCGGATATCTTGGTAGAAAGGACAATATAATACAACATGAAATATTGTCTCGATCTCTCCATTTCTGCATGGGCACAACCTTTCTGAACGTGGAATCCCCCGGAACCTACCCTCACGTAAGACTGACGGCATCACATCGAATCTTGCCATGGTGAAAGCTTTCCTGTGCCTGGCAGTAGGCAAGGTGGTGAAATATTGTGCAGGGGTGAAACCCCCAACATAAGAAATAGCATCAGATTTAGTGGTTGTCACTGCGATGTGTGCTTGCAGTTCTGTGTCCTTATACATTGGGACAGGCTTGACCATGCGTTGTCAAATTCTAGTTTAGAGATATTAACCGGCAAAAAGCCGAGCAAGGACACTTTATTGATTATTGACTTATGCCAGGTCGAGATATAGGTGTAGTGTAGAACTAAAGGCGCCAGACCAACAGGTAAGAATTGCAATTTTAGCCATAGCTTTAACTTGAGTTTCCAAATACGTACTTCAATTGAAGGGAGGCCTACTTCCATTCTAACCATCGCATTTGGAACACATGGGGGAATCCCAAGGACAGTCCTCAAGAATTTGGTCTGTATAGTTTCAAATGGGGCTGCCTTTATGGACTACACCCTTAGTAAAAATCATGAAGCTACTGCTTTCACTATTCAGGCAGCTTCCATCTTTTCAAGAGCGTCTATGATGTGGCTGGACGAACTCTTGGATGATCCCAATCCAGACCCTGTAAAGCTTAGAAAGGGCCTGATGAAGTTACATAAGACTGCAGCATTCGTGGCCGATGCCACATTAGATGCCACTCAGCTGGGAGCGCGAGCCCTGGCTTCACAGGTAGTAGCTCGGTGTATGCTTTGGCTCAGGCACTGGGACGCTGATTCTACGGCCAAGGGCAACTTGTCAAGGGCGCCTTTCTCTGGGTCATTACTTTTCGGAGAGGAAGCCCTCAAGGTGGTCTTGGTAGACCCTAAAGACAGCTGACGACTGGTGTTGGCCACATCCAAGAGGGGGGATCGTTGGCCGTTTAGACGTTTCACCCCTTACCACTCCTTCCAGCCCTTTTGGGGAGCGTGGCCTGGGGGGCAGGGCCACGATTATCGATCTTCTGATTTCCGTCCCTCCAGAGGAACCTGGAACAGACCACGATTCCAAGGCAGAATCCAGAACCGAGGAAGTCAAGACGCCTCAACTTCATCATATGGCAGAGGAGCTCATCAGCGTAGACAATACTGATGCTTTCCCGGTTGGGGGCAGATTGCTGTGGTTTGCAACTCACTAGTTGCATCTGACAGAGGTCACTTGGGTCAGAGATCTCTTCACTCACGGTTACGCACTGGAATTTTGGCTAACCCCTCCAGACAGATTCATCCCCTCCCTCCTACCCAGAGTTCGAGACAGGCACCGGATCATGCCGGAAGCCATCGCCCATCTTCTCAACATTGTGGCAATAGAACCGGTACCATTGGTGGAGAAAGCACAGGGCATTTACTCTCTCCTGTTTGCGGTTCCCAAGCAAGATCTGTTATGGAGGGCGGTGTTGGATCTCAAATTTGTCAACCATTTCGTGAAATATCGACAGTTCAAGATGGAGTCCCTGGCGTCAATTATAGAGGCTCTACATGAAGGGGACTTTCTGGCTTCCATAGACCTGAAGGAAGCATACCTCCATGTGCCGATCTGCCTGGCCCACAGATGTTTCCTGCGATTTGCCTTTGGCCCCCACCACTTTCAATATCGGGCAGTGCCTTTCGGACTCTCGTTGGCCCCAAGAGTCTTCACCAAAGTACTGCTCGCCTTGGTGGCTTCCCTCTGCCTCCAGGGCGTTCACATTTACCCTTATTTGGACGATTTGTTGATTCAGGCGGGTTCCAGGGATCTGGCCCTCTCTCACGTTCGCTCTGCCCTCACGGTTCTGTGCACCCATGGTTGGCTTGTCAACCTCGACAAAAGTCAACTTCAGCCAACTCAGTGTCTGCAACACCTGGGGGCCCTTTTAGACACCACACAGGCCATGGTCTTTGTATCACCAGATCGGATTACGGCCATTTATTTATTTATTTATTTATTAAATTTATATACCGCCCGACTAGCGATAGCTCTCTGGGCGGTGAACATAAAATAGTATAAAAATACAATGAATAACAAAATAATATTAAAATACAATCAACAATACAATAAACATTTTTAAAATTAGATCAATGTAACTTAAAATGCTTCAGAGAATAGGAAGGTTTTGACCTGGCGCCGGAAGGAAAGCAGAGTCGGCGCCAGGCGTACTTCCTCAGGGAGACTGTTCCATAGTTCGGGGGCCACCACTGAGAAGGCCCTAGATCTTGTCATCACCCTCCGGGCCTCCCTGTGAGTTGGAACCCGGAGGAGGGCCTTCGCAGCAGAACGTAGTGCACGGGCCGGTTCATATCGGAAGAGGCGTTCCGCAAGGTATCGTGGTCCCGCACCGTATAAGGCTTTATAGGTTAATACCAACACTTTGAATCTAGCCCGGAAACATATTGGCAACCAGTGCAAGCTGGCCAGAACAGGTGTTATATGCTCGGACACAGATATGGCTTTGCACCTCGCATGTCAATCAACCGTGGACATAATGCTTCTAGCAAGGGCTCTGGGGATGTTTGTCTTGACCATCCACATCATACCATAGGCTCGTCACCTCACTCGACCCTTACAGTGGGCCTTACTCCCTTTCCAACAGGACATTGCCACGTCCAACCACCAGACAGTCCACCTGCATCCGTCTTTGCGAGCCTCCTTCCATCGGTGGGCGACAGTCGAAAATCTCAGAAAAAGAACCCTGTTCTGACAACCATACAGAACTGTAATAACGACAGATGCCAGTCTGTCGGGATGGGGCCCCCACTGCAATTCCAAATTTGTTCAGGGTGTCTGGTCCACCGCAGAAGCAAGTCGGGATATCAACTGGCTGGAATTGAGAGCAGTCCATCTGGCCCTTTGGCATTTTCAACCTATATTCCTTCTGGGACATGTACTGATTCGCATGGACAATACCTGTGTGAAATCACATCTGAACAGGCAAGGGGGAACCAGGTCACAGTTCCTCCAGACGGAAGTGTCTCAGCTCTTTGACTGGGCTGAAATACATCTGATTTCATTGAGGGCGGAACATCTCAGTGGTGTTTTGAACGTTACGGCCGACTGGCTCAGCAGACAACAGGTGATCCCAGGAGAATGGAAGCTTCACCCCATGGTGTTCAGCCTTCTTCAACGATGGTTCGGCATCCTCTCGGTGGACCTGTTTGCCTCCAGTCACAACTATCAGCTACCTCGCTACTTCTCCAGGTATCTGGACTCCAATGCGGAATTGGTAGATGCACTGTTGATACAGTGGCCAGCAGGCCTCCTATATGCCTTTTCCCCGATACCACTACTGAGCAGGACCCTGAGGAAGCTACGACGTGAAAAGACCCGTCTGGTCCTGATGGCCCCATACTGGCCTCACCGGCCGTGGTTCTTTGATCTGCTCTCCCATTCAGTGACAGACTCTTGGAGATTGCCTCTCAGACCAGATCTCCTCTCTCAGGGTCCGATTTGGCATCCGGACCCCAAATGGCTCAATCTGACAGTGTGGCATTTGAACGGGGACATTTGATTAGTTCCAGACTTTCTCAGGAAGTTGTGGACACAATCCTTGCGTCTCGAAAACAGTCAACCTCTCGTATCTACCAGAGCACTTGGTTTGCCTTCTGTAACTGGTGTGACTCTCAGAACATCCTACCATCTCAGGCTAATGTTCAACAAGTGCTGCAATTTCTACATAGAAGTCTGAAGATGGGACTTAAACCTAACACCTTGAGTCGCCACGCCGCCACCATATCATCTATTCTCTCTGTCACATCTCCTAGTGTTCCTATGGGCTCACACCCACTCGTCAAACGTTTTTTGAGGGGAGCTGCCCTACTGTTGCCGGCAGTTTGTCACCATTTTCCTTCGTGGAGTTTATCGAGGGTCCTGCAAGCCATGCAACGGCCTCCTTTTGAGCCCCTTTGATCTGTGCTGTTACAACTTTTGTCCTTCAAAGTCCTGTTCCTCGTGGCGATCACCTCGGCGAGAAGAGTCTCAGAGTTGGGGGCACTGTCCTCGGCCCACCATCTCTGTATTTTCCATAAGGACTCGGTGGTACTGCGTCTAGATCGCTCCTTCCGTCCCAAGGTCGATTTGGTGTTCCACTGTAACCAGGACATTGTTCTTCCCTTGTTCTATCTGGATCCTGTCCATCCATTGGAGAAGGCCTGACACTCGCTAGATGTCCGGAGGGCCCTCAAGACCTACCTGTCTCGAACCCAGGACATATGGTCAACGGATTCACTATTTGTATCCTTACACCCTCATACTCTGGGGGAAAAGGTGCCCAGTTCTACGTTATCTCGTTGGTTGTGTGCCTGCATTGCATTGGCCTATGAGTTGCTTCAGCTGCCAGTGCCTCATAATATAATGGCGCACTCAACTAGGTTAGCAGCCACTACGGCTGCTTTCGCAACCAACGCTCCTCTGGCAGAGATTTGCAGAGCGGCTGTGTGGTCCACCCCAAATTCCTTTATAAGGCATTACAAGATAGCCCGTTACTTTTCTGCCGATGCTTCCTTTGGGAGGCGTGTTTTACAACATAAGAACATAAGAAGAGCCTGCTGGATCAGGCCAGTGGCCCATCTAGTCCAGCATCCTGTTCTCACAGTGGCCAACCAGGTGCCTGGGGGAAGCCCGCAAGCAGGACCAGAGTGCAAGAACACTCTTCCCTCCTGAGCCTTCCAGCAACTGGTTTTCAGAAGCATGCTGCCTCTGACTAGGGTGGCACAGCACAGCCATCACGGCTAGTAGCCATTGATAGCCCTGTCCTCCATGAATTTGTCTAATCTTCTTTTAAAGCCATCCAAGCTGGTGGCCATTACTGCATCTTGTGGGAGCAAATTCCATAGTTTAACTATGCGCTGAGTAAAGAAGTACTTCCTTTTGTCTGTCCTGAATCTTCCAACATTCAGCTTCTTTGAATGTCCACGAGTTCTAGTATTATGAGAGAGGGAGAAGAACTTTTCTCTATCCACTTTCTCAATGCCATGCATAATTTTATACACTTCCATCATGTCTCCTCTGACCCGCCTTTTCTCTAAACTAAAAAGCCCCAAATGCTGCAACCTTTCCCCGTAAGGGAGTCGCTCCATCCCCTTGATCATTCTGGTTGCCCTCTTCTGAACCTTTTCCAACTCTATAATATCCTTTTTGAGATGAGGCGACCAGAACTGTACACAGTATTCCAAATGCGGCCGCACCATAGATTTATACAACGGCATTATGATATTGACTGTTTTATTTTCAATACCTTTCCTAATTATCGCTAGCATGGAATTTGCCTTTTTCACAGCTGCCGCACACTGGGTCGACATTTTCATCGTGCTGTCCACTACAACCCCGAGGTCTCTCTCCTGGTCGGTCACCGCCAGTTCAGACCCCATGAGCGTATATGTGAAATTAAGATTTTTTGCTCCAATATGCATAATTTTACACTTGTTTATATTGAATTGCATTTGCCATTTTTCCGCCCATTCACTCAGTTTGGAGAGGTCTTTTTGGAGCTCTTCGCAATCCCTTTTTGTTTTAACAACCCTGAACAATTTAGTGTCGTCAGCAAACTTGGCCACTTCACTGCTCAGTCCTAATTCTAGGTCATTAATGAACAAGTTGAAAAGTACAGGTCCCAATACCGATCCTTGAGGGACTCCACTTTCTACAGCCCTCCATTGGGAGAACTGTCCGTTTATTCCTACTCTCTGCTTTCTGCTTCTTAACCAATTCCTTATCCACAAGAGGACCTCTCCTCTTATTCCATGACTGCTAAGCTTCCTCAGAAGCCTTTGGTGAGGTACCTTGTCAAACGCTTTTTGAAAGTCTAAGTACACTATGTCCACTGGATCACCTCTATCTATATGCTTGTTGACACTCTCAAAGAATTCTAATAGGTTACTGAGACAGGACTTTCCCTTGCAGAAGCCATGCTGGCTCTGCTTCAGCAAGGCTTGTTCTTCTATGTGCTTAGTTAATCTAGCTTTAATCATACTTTCTACCAGGTTTCCAGGGACAGAAGTTAAGCTAACTGGCCTGTAATTTCCAGGATCCCCTCTGGATCCCTTTTTGAAGATTGGTGTTACATTTGCCACTTTCCAGTCCTCAGGCACGGAGGAGGACCCAAGGGACAAGTTACATATTTTAGTTAGCAGATCAGCAATTTCACATTTGAGTTCTTTGAGAACTCTCGGGTGGATGCCATCCGGGCCCGGTGATTTGTCAGTTTTTATATTGTCCATTAAGCTTAGAACTTCCTCTCTCGTTACCACTATTTGTCTCAGTTCCTCAGAATCCCTTCCTGCAAATGTTAGTTCAGGTTCAGGGATCTGCCCTATATCTTCCACTGTGAAGACAGATGCAAAGAATTCATTTAGCTTCTCTGCAATCTCCTTATCGTTCTTTAGTACACCTTTGACTCCCTTCTCATCCAAGGGTCCAATCGCCTCCCTAGATGGTCTCCTGCTTTGAATGTATTTATAGAATTTTTTGTTGTTGGTTTTTATGTTCTTAGCTATGTGCTCCTCAAATTCTTTTTTAGCATCCCTTATTGTCTTCTTGCATTTCTTTTGCCAGAGTTTGTGTTCTTTTTTATTTTCTTCATTTGGACAAGACTTCCATTTTCTGAAGGAAGACTTTTTGCCTCTAAGAGCTTCCTTGACTTTGCTCGTCAACCATGCTGGCATCTTCTTGGCCCTGGCGGTACCTTTTCTGATCTGCGGTATGGACTCCAGTTGAGCTTCTAATATAGTGTTTTTAAACAACTTCCAAGCATTTTTGAGTGATGTGACCCTCTGGACTTTGTTTTTCAGCTTTTTTTTTCTTTTTTTTTTACGACAGTTCTTTACGACAATTAATCAAAGGGTGGTCCCTCCCTATTTGGGGCTGCTTTGGTACATCCCACATGACGGCAGGCTACCTGAGGAAAATGGACCATTGGTCTCACCTGAAGGGTGATTTTCTCAGGTAGACTGCCGTCATGACCCTCTCTGTTGGAGGCTATTGGTTTTTTGGTACCTTGCAAATTATCACTCTTTAGAGTTATGCTGTTTAAACTATTTAGCCAAGTCAAGACCCTTTTGGAACTGTTAATATGCATGTAATCTTTGGGTTATTATTTGGGACAATGTTTCCTTGCTGGTAGGCCCATTGGCCTGTTTTGTCTTCTCAGATATGTCTCACTTCGGTCTTGTCACGAATGAACTGGAGTGGGAGGGTCTTGATGCCCCAGGTCTTGACTTCAATCCATTCTTGCCTTCAGACGCTAGATGGCGCTATATCCCACATGATGGCAGTCTACCTGAGAAAATCACCCTTCAGGTGAGACCAATGGTCCATTCCCCCCCCCCGCACACTGTTGGAGCGATTAGTAACCACGTGATTCAATCCCTTATTTTTCTACTGGAAATGTCACTTGTAGTCACTGATCTTGAAAATGTGGGCTGGTGTTCATGTGCATTACAACAGAGTTCACAAAACACAACTGATTACTGGAATTCAGTGGTTTGTATTAAAATGAAACCAGTGAAATAGTACTATGAGATTTATTATGTTTTTAGATATACTTCTGGTCTGTCTAGTACTTTTTAAAAATTAAAGCCTAAAAGCCTTCAAAATTCCTTCTTAGAAAAGAGGGTGTCAAGTCTGTTATATAATTGCTGTTTCTTCCTAAAACTTTTTTTTTTCAGATACTTATTCATTTGAAGGGGATATTGTATATCATTGTGTTCTGATGTCACGTCCCAAGAAAGGGTATAACACAGTTGAATTGTGTTGATTTATAGCTGGCTTGTTCAACTGAGACCTGGAGGCTGTGGGGCTTAGGAGGATTTACTGATTGATGTAAAACACAGTCTGAGTGGTTTGCAGAATGGAGAAATGTGCCATAAGCTCATGCAGGTCCCTCTTTCCTCATGAGTGAATTTCCCCCACCGTCACCATATTGAAGTTGCTGTTTAATTATTGTTATTTATTGTTGTTGTTTTTGTTATTATTATTGATGTTGTTGTTAGCCTGCCCTTCACCAGTAGGTCCCAGGGTGGGGTACAGAATATAAAATACAATATTAAAAAGAATTAAAATACATTTCAATCACAGGAACAGGGTGGGTTCTGAAAGCATACACCTCAGAAGCCGAAGGCCAGGGTAAAGAGGGATGTCTTTAGCATTCTCCCAGAACTGGATAATGAAGGTGCCAGACTCACCTCTATGAAATCCAGATTGAACATCTGTGGTTAATGGTAACTTCCAAGTGGTATAGTGAAGGGGAGACTTGGGTGAGTGCAGTTTTTCAGAGCAGGAGTGATTACATCATCTGCTCAAGCACCAGGGTAATTGATGGACTCTCCTTGCTCAGATGAGTGAATGAAAGAGGCTTTAATTTGCTTTTCTTTGGGGTTTCTACTTCACATTAGCAGTTTGAGTGGTAGCACTTGTTAGCAAGATTGATTGCATTTCTAGTTAAAAACCAAAGGTTGCACTTCAGATGGCTGAAGATCTTTTGTTGAAGGTTAGTGTGTTTTGTGAGTTTACTTATGCAGTCAGAATTAAGCACCTCCGAGTTCAATGGAGCTAACTTCCAGGTAACTATATATAGGATTGCAGTCATGCTACCAAAGGTATAGTTTTTATGGTGACACAGGACTCCTTATTAAAAGACTGGTCCTTTGTTTTGTAGTACAATTTCTTTACATAGCTATCTTCATTTTTGGGTACTCCTTGGTGCCTCTGGACTTTGGATTTGGGGGTATGGTGACAGAGTCTAATGTTGAGCTCCTGAATTCAGAATTTACCACTATATCACTAGTTTGTGCTAAACCATAGTTTGCCCAACTAAAGATCATGGTTAACTATGGTTACAGCAACCCAGAAATGGAGGAAAGAATTAATTCACTGTAGGGAACAGAGAGGTGTGAAAGTCTACTTGCATATTTCCAAACTGTGGTTTGGAGGTTTATCCAAACCAAGCCTGCATTGCTTGCGTGTACATCCCTTTTTACTTTGCTTTGTTTGTTAACAAAAGTATGAAATGAAAACCAGGACAACCAGCTTTATTGGGTGCTGAATGCCAAAATAAGCCATTCACATTCTATAAAGTTATAGCAATAAGTGCTGGAAGTGCAACAGTAGAGATCATTCAGTGTGTAACTTCAGGGTTCTGTTGTCAGTAAGTCAGCCAACCAAGGGGGTACGGTGGAGGTGTTGCATAACAACCAGGGAAGGTGGCGTGATCTTTAGTGAGTTAACTCATGCTCTGATAGGCTGCCTAGCTATGATAGAGTTTCTTGTGGGTGTTTAGTTGAACGTAACTCTGAACAAGGCCTATCAAAACGGCAAAACCTCTCTGCTTATTCTGCTTAAGTTACATTTGTTAAGACTGTTCAGTAAACTTTTACCAGGATTGTCTCTTTGGATTCTGTCTGCTTTATTCAAGTGACTGCTAATAAATGTCCTATTTTATTAAGGAAAAAATACAATTATGAAAAAAAGAAGAGGAAGAAAAAAAAGGAAAACAACTTTTTACAAAGATACTTTATATATATGAATAACAAAAAGGCATTGCTAATAATATATATCAACATGTAGCATTTATCAAAAATATCAACGCAGTTACATAGATCAAAGCAAATAAAATAGTTTGTATGGATACTTATTCTCCTGATACATTTGGTTCCCAAAAAAATAAAAACTGCCCAGTTTTCTGTATATTGATTTATTTGCCCATTTTTTCTCTCAAATAATATGTTACTTTTATTAAATGGATAATATCCCAGATTCTGTTAAACTAGTCAAGAATTGATGGTACTTTAGGTTGCTTCCATTGGTTTGCAAATTCAGTTTTTGCTAATGTTAATAATGTTGCAATCATTTCTAAATCTGTTTCCATAACTACATCTTTCAGATAGTTTAATAAAATTATGTGCAGTTCCAAGGATAATCTATATCCAGTGATTTCATATATATATATATATATATATATATTAGTATATTTTCCCAATATTTTTGTGTTTTAATTTGCATTTCTAAGTTTTTTTATCAGACTTTGAGTAATTAAATAGATTATTTACAGTGCAATCCAACCCAAGATCCAGCAGAAAAAGGTGGCATTCCAGGAGCATGGTGGGGGTGGGACAGGGTAGGGAGAAACGTACACCTGTTCCAAACATCTTTCTCCCATGCATGCATGTAAGACAATCTCAGGTGGGTCTTGTGTTTCACCTTGTGGTCAAAGACAGAATAACACATTAAATGATTTTGCATACTCCTGTAGCCCTCCCTTACATAGAGAGGTTCTTATTCTGCCTCTCACCAGTATGGTCATATCTGCGCTGTCTCCTATGTTTAGGGTTAATACATTGTGTATTCCTGTGTCTTTTGTGACTTTATGCAAGTTCCAGCTCTTTCTGTTCCCTTTATATTTTGTTTTTTTAAAAATAGTCCACCACTTCTCCGATTTCTCGCTTTTCAGCATTTCTCGCTCCAGCCTTCCTCACTCGCCAGCCTCCTTCATCCTCAGTCCTCCTCGTTCTCTCCTCAACTTTCCCCGATCCAGACTACTCCGCCCTCTGCTTCTCTGCTAATCCTCAACTCTCCCGTTTCTTCCCCCCCCCCCAAGGGAGTAAGAAACAGAAAGTGTGCCTTTGCACTGAGACTCCTGTAAGCCCCGCCAGACCTTCAAGTCCCACCAGGCCCATTTGGAAGTCCACTTGAGACACAGGGCAATGGGCAAAACTAAGGATAAAATGGCAGTTCCTGCCCAAAACACCAGCACTTGCCATCAGTATCTTCAGTCCCTATTTCAGTGGCTTCTACCCAAGATCAGCCAGTTCAGTAAATAGAGGCAGTTGCCAATACCCCCTCCTCCAGGGCAGGGGGTGCTTTGACAGTAAATGAGATGGTGGGCAGGGTGGCTATGCCCACATTAGGGTCCTTTGATCCTCAGGCACTTCGCATTCGAGGGGAACCTAGCCAGGAGGCTATGAGGTTTCATGCTGCCTAATGAAAGGAGACGGGGGAGGAGGTTCAGAATGCTGGGCACGTATCTACCTCAGGGGTTGTGTCTGATGAAGAGGGAAGGCGCTCTCTGACTGAATGTAGAGCCATTTTTTCTACTCAGTCCTCTCATGAGGACTTTAGAGGTTTCCACGAGGTTTCTAGGACTCAACCCTCCTGTTCTTATTATACCCATTCTGCCCACCATATGCATGGAACTGTGCATGGATCACCAGCTATGCCTCATAGTGTTTTTCCTTTGGATCAGTTTTATCCAGCTCTGCCTCCACAAGTGCAATTGCAGTTTTCTGACCTCTTGTTGCAACAGTTAGACACCATTTTGACAGTCGTCTCTAGAGACTCAACAGGTCAACCTCAAGATCTGTCTCAGTCTGCGCTGCATTCCAGGCTGAGAATGGCACATCAGCAACTCGCTACTACTTTGGATAGAACACCAGCAGTCTCACAGACTCCAGCTGCTTCCACTCCAACCAGAGACCTATCAGGAGCAGTTCCTCAGATTGTGGTGCCCCCCCCAACTTAGCGGGCTTCATAAGGGGATTCTATTAGGCATGTTTCTCCTGATCCACATAGTGTTCAGTGAGGGCAGGCCAGTGGGCATAGAGTTCAATTCCTGGCTAAGGATTCAGTGCCTGAAAGAGAAGAACCTGAGTCCGACCTCATTGTTTTGGATGAGAAGGAATAGAGCGGAGTTCCACTCGTCTGTTCCAAGAGTCTCATTTTCTCACCTTACTGTGCAAAACTAGTGAATCCTTCCCTGAACCACAAAGATTTGGATGTGCAGCTCAAAGACGCTCTGGACCTTAAAATTGACTTGGACCTGAGGAAAGTTCATGATGCTTGTACACTATCATTGTGGGCTGCAGCCTCTTTTGTTTTTACCAGGGCAGTTCTACTGTGGCTGGAGGATTTGTGAGATGACGTCTCTCAGGACCCTGCTCATTTTTGCCAATCTGTTCTTAAGATATTGACGGGGTCCTTGAGGGAATTGAAGATACAGGCTTGAAGCAAAAAAAGTAGGCCTTTATTGGATGACAAGTGTACACTTGGTCAGTCTCCCTCTTAGTGAGTGGAGAACTGGAACAAGGTACTGGTTGCCTGGGGTTTTTATACATTTCAGGACTTTGGCATCTAGCAATCAGGAGGTTACACATCAGTATGACATCGGTATTACAGTATTGCATAGACATTGCACAGGTATTTCATAGGCATTGCATAGGTACTGTACTTTCTGCATCTTGTTCTGGTGAATTTGGCAATGTTCAGTCCTCTGCAGTAAAATTACATTTTTGCCATGAGCTGTGTACAGCTAATGAACTAAGCAATTTAGGTAAGCATTTTAGCTACTACAATTTTTCCTACGTTTTGGAGAGTTCAGTTTCTATTCAGTGTTATCTTGTTTAGAGTACAAGTTGTTCCAAACAAACCAGCACAGTCAGGGAAGACAACTCCAAGAAGAAAAAGGGTTCTGGCTGGCTACTAAACTTATTAAATATTAAACTAAACTATTAAAATGTTATAAACTTTTATAGCTTTATAAAAGAATATATTTTGCTTATTGTTTGTATATTTAAAATTTCCCCAACAATATTTAGAGTGGTGGCTTTCATGGCAGATGAGGGCATGGATGCAGCACAATTTTCTGCAAGAGCCTTAACTGTGAGAGTCTTTGCCAGGAGGTCTCTTTGGCTTCGCTCATGGAAGCAGATGCCAGTGCACATAACAATCTTGCCTCAGAGCCCTGTGTGGGTGACAAGCTCTTTGGAGATGCAGCATTAGGCAGAGTTTTAATGGAGTCCAAGGTCAAGAGAAAAGTGTTGCCTTCTTCTAAAAGAAAGGAAGATACACAGCCCTTTCGGAGGCTTTTCCTGCCCTGCTAGTCTAATCAATCTTTTCAGGGCTCCAGACCTGCAGGTAGAGGTCAAGATTTTTGGTCCTCCCATCCTTTCTGGAATAGGCCACATTCTTTTGGCAGAAGACAGCAATACTTTACCAACAATGGCTGCCCATTTGCTACCAGGCCAAGTTCAAGGTTCTAGTCTTGGTGTACAAAGTCCTATAGAGCTCAGGACCAGGATACCTGAAAGACCGTCGTACTCCTTATATACCCAATCGATCACTGCACTCTGCAGGTGAGGGCCTCCTGCTGATACCATCTTATCAGGAGGTTCATTCTGCACAATATAGGAGTGGCAGCACCTACCCTGTGGAATTTCCTCCCTTTGAATATTAGGCAGGCGCCATCTCTGCTATCTTTTCAGCGCCTTTTGAAGACTTTCTTCTTTCAACAAGGCTTTTAGGTTGAGACCTATCCCAGTCTGCGTCTGTGTTAGAATTGCTTAATATGTTTTTTAATAATGTTTTACCCCTTTTTTAAAGTTTTTTTAAAATGTTTTTAACGCTGTTTTGTTTTAATGTATTTTAAGATATGTTTTTATGATGTTGTAAAGTGTTTTTAGCGCTTTGTTTGCCGCGCTGGGCTCCTGCTGGGAGGAAGGGCGGGATACAAATTAAATAATACATAAATAAATAAATAAAAACAAATTCAACTCCAACATCCAAACAAAAGGCAGCAAGCATCAGCTCTGACACCACCTTCCCTCCAGTTGGGGGTCACTTGCAGGCCTTTGTGAATGCATGGACCTAGATTACCTCAGACCGCTGGGTTCTGCAAACATGAAAACTTGGCCTCCGCTTGGAATTCCTGGTGCCCCTCCACAGAAGTTCCTTCCATCCCCTCTATCTTTCAACCCAACCAAGAGGGCCAGGGTGCAGAACGCCATTCAACACCACCTCCACATATCAGCAATAGAACTGGTCCCAACAGAGGAGAGGTTCTTGGGAGTGTATTCAATTTTCTTTACAGTCCCCCCAAAAGATGAATTATTCTGGGCTGTACTGGACTTGAAACATCTGAACAGCTTCATCTAGTATCTCAGGTTCAGGATAGAGACACTCCTAGCCATTCTATGTCCCACTTGAGAAAGTGGGACTTTCTATCTTCTATTGACTTCAGGGTTGAACCTTGAACCTCCATGTTCCCATCTTCTGTCCTCACAGGCATTACCTGTGATTTGCAATTGGCGATCTTCACTATAAATACAAGGTCATGCCTTTCAGCCTGTCATCACCCTCCAGGGTATACACAAAAACCATGAAAGCATTTATTTATTTATTGTACTTATATACCACCCCATAGCTGCAGCTCTCTGGGCAGTTTACAGTAACTAAAAACATTAAACCAAATATACAAATTTAAAAACACATCTTTTAAAAACAATTTAAAACACATACTAAAATGCCTGGGAGAAGAGGAAAGTCTTGACCTGGCTCTGAAAAGATAACAGTGTTGGCGCCAGGCGCACCTCATTGCAAAAATCATTCCATAATTTGGGGGCCACCACTGAGAAGGCCCTCTCCCTTGTTGCCATCCTCTGAGCTTCCCTTGGAGTAGGCACCCAGAGGAGGGCCTTTGATCCTGAAAGTAGTGTACAGGTGGGTTCGTTTCGGGAGAGGCGTTCCATCAGGTATTGTGGTCCCAAGCCACGTAAGGCTTTGTAGGTCAAAACCAGCACCTTGAATCAAGCTCGGAAACATACAGACAAGCAATGCAAGCGGGCTTGCTGGTCACTGACCGTAACAATAAAGATATATATATATAACCATGACAGCATCAAGCCTCAGCCCTGTTGTCTGTTGTTTACAAATCTATGGAAACAACTCTTAGGAGTACACCCATTCATGAAACACTTTCTTAAAGGGGCGGCGTTATCTGCACTACCAACTCAACACAGGTTTACCACAAGGGATATTCATACAATGCTAATGGTATTGCAGTGACCTTCTTTTGAGCCTGTTTCATTAATGACCTAGAATTAGGAGTGAGCAGTGAAGTGGCCAAGTTTGCTGACGACACTAAATTGTTCAGGGTTGTTAAAACAAAAAGGGATTGTGAAGAGCTCCAAAAAGATCTCTCCAAACTGAGTGAATGGGTGGAAAAATGGCAAATGCAATTCAATATAAACAAGTGTAAAATTATGCATATTGGAGCAAAAAATCTTAATTTCACATATACGCTCATGGGGTCTGAACTGGCGGTGACCGACCAGGAGAGAGACCTCGGGGTTGTAGTGGACAGCACGATGAAAATGTCGACCCAGTGTGCGGCAGCTGTGAAAAAGGCAAATTCCATGCTAGCGATAATTAGGAAAGGTATTGAAAATAAAACAGCCGATATCATAATGCCGTTGTATAAATCTATGGTGCGGCCGCATTTGGAATACTGTGTACAGTTCTGGTCGCCTCATCTCAAAAAGGATATTATAGAGTTGGAAAAGGTTCAGAAGAGGGCAACCAGAATGATCAAGGGGATGGAGCGACTCCCTTACGAGGAAAGGTTGCAGCATTTGGGGCTTTTTAGTTTAGAGAAAAGGCGGGTCAGAGGAAACATGATAGAAGTGTATAAAATTATGCATGGCATTGAGAAAGTGGATAGAGAAAAGTTCTTCTCCCTCTCTCATAATACTAGAACTCGTGGACATTCAAAGAAGCTGAATGTTGGAAGATTCAGGACAGACAAAAGGAAGTACTTCTTTACTCAGCGCATAGTTAAACTATGGAATTTGCTCCCACAAGATGCAGTAATGGCCACCAGCTTGGACGGCTTTAAAAGAAGATTAGACCAATTCATGGAGGACAGGGCTATCAATGGCTACTAGCCGTGATGGCTGTGCTGTGCCACCCTAGTCAGAGGCAGCATGCTTCTGAAAACCAGTTGCCGGAAGCCTCAGGAGGGGAGAGTGTTCTTGCACTCGGGTCCTGCTTGCGGGCTTCCCCCAGGCACCTGGTTGGCCACTGTGAGAACAGGATGCTGGACTAGATGGGCCACTGGCCTGATCCAGCAGGCTCTTCTTATGTTCTTATGTTATGTTCTTATGTTTTATTAGTCTCACTTAGAATACTGTCCTTCAAGGTTCTGTTCCTTGCAGCAATCACTTCATCCTGGAGGGCATCCAAACTCGGTGCCCTCTCAGTGGATAAATCATGCAGTACCTTTCACAAGAGCATCCCAGGGAATACAATAATTATCAAACGATTGCTTTACTATCCCATGCAAGTAAAGTAATGCTCAAACAAAGGCTCTTACCATATATGAAGCAAGAAATGCCAGACATCCAAGCTGGATTTAGAAAGGGAAGAGGCACCAAAGATATTATCTCAAGCATACATTGGATAATGGAATGGACCAAGGAATTTCAAAAGAAAATCACCCTGTGCTTTATAGATTACAGCAAAGCTTTTGACTGTGTAGATCATGAAAAACTATGGAATGCTTTAAAAAAAATGGGGTGCCACAGCATCTGATTGTCCTGATGCTCAGCCTATACTCTGCACAAGAGGCTACTGTAAGGACAGAATATGGAAAAACCGATTGGTTCCCACTGAGAAAGGATGCGAGACGGGTGTATTTTATCTTCCTATTTGTTTAATCTATAAGGTGAACATATATGGAAAGCAGGATCGGACCAAGAGGAAGGAAGTGTGAAAACTAGAGGGAGAAGTATCAATAATTTAAGATATGCAGATGATACCATACTACTAGCAGAAACCAGTAATGATTTGAAATGAATGCTGATGAAAATTAAAGAGGAAAGCACAAAAGCAGGACTACAGCTGAATGTCAAGAAGATTAAAGTAATGACAACAGAAGATTTATGTAACTTTAAAGTTGACAATGAGGACATTGAACTTGTCAAGGATTATCAATACCTTGGCACAGTCATTAACCAAAATGGAGACAATAGTGAAGAAATCAGAAGAAGGCTAGGACTGGGAAGGGCAGCTATGAAAGAACTAGAAAAGGTCCTCAAATGCAAAGATGAACACTAAAGTCAGGATCATTCAGACTATGGTATTCCCAATCTCTATGTATGGATGCGAAAGTTGGACAGTGAAAAATCAACTCATTTGAAATGTGTTGGAAAAGAGCTTTGCAGATACCATGGACTGCAAAAAAGACAAATAATTGGATGTTAGAACAAATTAAACCAGAACTGTCACTAGAAGCTGAAATGATGAAAGTGAGGTTATCGTACTTTGGACACATCATGAGAAGACACAATTCACTAGAAAAGACAATAATGCTGGGAAAAACAGAAGGGAGTAGATAAAGAGGAAGGTCATACAAGAGATGGATTGATTTCATAAAGGAAGCCACAGACCTGAATTTACAAGATCTGAACAGGGTGGTTCATGACAGATGCTCTTGGAAGTCACTGATTCATAGGGTCGCCATAAGTCGTAATCAACTTGAAGGCACATAACAACAACCTTTCACAAAAACAAACTGGTACTTTGCACAATTCCTTCCTTTCATCCTTAAGTCTCATCTATTTTCCAATATCATTGTTCTGTCCTTCTCCTGTACATCCTTCTGAAAAGGCCTGGCATTCATTGGATGTGCGAAGGGCATTAAAAGTCTATATTGACCGAACCAAGCCCTTTTGCCTTTCAGATGCTATATTTAACTCATTCCATCCCTCAGCCTTAGGAAAGTTTCATCCACTTAATCAAGGTGGATCAAGGCCTGCATAGCTTTGGCTTACCATTCACTACATCTCAAGCCGCCCTCCAAATTTTTGGCTTATTCCACCAGGTCAGCAGCTACCACCACAGCCTTTTCCTCCATGCCTCTCTTGAGGAGGTATGTAAGGCGGCTACTTGGGCCAGGCCAAATGCTTTCATTAAACATTATAGGATCAATATGTACGCTTTGGCAGATGCCACATTTGGGAGACGAGTGCTACAGCATGTTCTTCTGGGTGAGTAACAGTTCAGGTATAGTTTCTTATTCCCACCCTATATGGGTCAGCTCTGGTATGTCCCACCTGAGATCATCTAACATGCATGGGAGAAGATACCTTTGGTCTTACCATGAAATGGTCTTCTACGTGCATGTAAAGATGATCTCAGGGTCACTCCCTATCTGAGCTGTGTTCAGTATTCTCCAGGATATATGTTACTAGCAGAGAGCCCAGTGTTGTGTGTATTTTGTTGGTTCTACCATTGTTGTTTGTTCTTTCCTATCTTTTTCTTTGGTTTGGCAAGGAAGAATGGTATTTTCTACGTAAGGGAGGGCTACAGGAGTATACCAAAATCATTTAATGTATTATTTTGCCTTTGACCATAAGGTGGAGCTCAAGTCTCACCTGAGATCATCTTTACATGTACATAGAAGACCATTCCATGGTAAGGCTAAAGGTCTCCTTTCCTTGCCAGTCTTGGGCTAGCTCAGCTGGCAGCATCCTGGCTCCTGTATTGAGTTTGGAACAGGGGTAACTGAAGCCTGAACTTAGGATTGCTCTGCCCATTGAGCAATGGATGGATTAATTTACTGGTTTATGAGGAAAAGTTTCATTTACTTGAAGCCTTTCTGGTTAGTAGCCATGACGCTTAGCTGGCCTGTGTCTACACTAAATAAATTGTATGTTTAAAATTCTGTAATCAAACAAGAAGGAAATTAGGCAATGTGCTTCAATTTAGTTGTGGATCCAGTGAAGTCAATAGCAAAACTCACATTGATTTCTAAGATTTTACACCAAAATTAGATATTATCATCTCTCTTTTCTAGCACTGCTGGGCAAGGAAATGGTTTTCCTTCCCATTTATAATTAAAATTGTATCCTGCCCTTTCTCCCATAGGAACCCATGTGGCAAACAACAAGGGATAAAATAATAATTAAAAACATATTTAAAATATCTTTAAAACAATTCCAGTACAGATGCATACTGGAATAAAGATCTCTGCTTAAAAGGCTTGTTGAAAGAGGAAGGTCTTCAATAGGTGCCGAAAAGACCACAGAAACCACCTGTCTAATATTTAAGGGGAGGGAATTCAAAAGGGTAGGTGCCACAACACTAAAGGTCTGCTTCCTATGTTATATAGAATGGACCTTCTGATAAGATGGTATCTGCAGGAGCCTCTCACCTGCGGAGCTCATGACTGACTTGATATATAAGGGGTGAGGCAATATTTAAGGTATCCTGATCCCAAGCTGTATAGGGCTTTATGCACCCATTTAATTCTTTTATTTGTGATTTTGATTGCTTTTATGTTTTTTACAATTGTACATCTTGGCTGAGACCTTATAAAT
Source organism: Rhineura floridana (assembly GCF_030035675.1). Classification (NCBI taxonomy): domain Eukaryota; kingdom Metazoa; phylum Chordata; class Lepidosauria; order Squamata; family Rhineuridae; genus Rhineura; species Rhineura floridana. The sequence continues at coordinate 101,787,862 of NC_084483.1, forward strand.
CATGTGATTAACCCCATGTGCCAAAGAGGGCTTTGGGTTTGTGCATTTTGGGAGATAGCTCACCTAGGAATAGGGCCTGTAGAGCCAGGATCCTCATTGGGTGCCTTCCCTCATTCCTAAGGAACCAAATATGTCCCACAGTACCTCACTAGGTGGGACTCCCGAAGCTTGGCCCTTTAAGAAACTAAGTTCTTCACAAGTGGGTGGAGCCTAGGAAAGGTGGGGCAGACACTTAAAAAGGCTCCATTTGCTTTTGTCTTTTGTCAGAGCACGTTGCTCACTTGGGGCTTTCTGTGGTTCTGCAACTCCTGACCTGCTATGCACTCCTTTCATAAGAAAGAGTTTCAAAAGTAGTTTGAATGTCACATGAAAGCCTGCTGTTTTAAAGGGGAAAACAGTAAAAATCCTACCATGCATGCCGTAGCTCTCAGACTTGTTCAGAGTAGAACCTTGGATCCTGGCGCAATATTTAATGGCAAAGTAACATTCTGTCTTGCCCACCCTAACTCAGAACTTTGTCTAAGAATTAATAGAAGTGAATGAGAAAGAAAGGTCAATTCAGTATGAAGAAAAAGAAAAAGAGGGAAAAGGGTGAGAGGTAAGCAACCAAAAGCTAATGGGAGTTCATGAATTCAGTACTGAAGCAAATCAACAAACTTGCCAAGGAAGGGTGTAAGTTTCAGTAGTATTTCTTCTATTATAAGACACTTTTTCACACACACAGCTCCAGCATTCTATCAATAGTAGAAGAGTGGCAAGACTTGCAGTATTGAAGAATTGACCTCTTTGCCATTAGTAACCCCCACTGAAATGATAAAGTATCTTGTTCTGGAAAATGTCCATAAGGATTGAGTGTTGCCCAGAGCCAAGTGATTAAAGGAAAACAGTAAAAGCTTAACACAATATGATGCTTTTTTGGTCCAGACCTGGAAAAAGAATCCTGGTGTTTTGGACTACTCAACAGAACAAACTAAAGACTGTAAAAAGAGACTGGGATTGCTCTTTTTGTCGTCTTTACATTTGCCATTTCAGGGTGGTTATATAGATTACTAGGTTACTGCTTTAAGGAAGCTGTTTATAATATTAAAAGCAATTATGTTACAATGAGTGACAAATGTAAAATGGTAAATGGAAAGACAGCTACAGTCTTGGAAAAAGAAACAAGTAAAATGTGACTTCATTTTTGTTTTTATTGTGGAAAGTCAGGCCTTTGTGGAGTAAATATAAAATGAAAAGAAAATAGTGATTCTGTTTCACAGCAGGTGTTTCAGCTTACTGACAGGAAAATGAAAATCTCTGTCATATACTTTCTGTTGTGTATGGCAGAGGATATGAAAGCTTTGTTTTGTGCACTCTGTTAATAGCATTAACCTGGTATTACTACTTTTATTTATGGTTTTGATTGTTTTTATATTCCTGTCAAAATCTGACAGCAATTTTAGACAAATTTGTGTGGCACCTAAGATGTGTATGGAGTATGATGCCAATTTCAGTTTCTAATTAAGTTACTTTAATTTTGTAACTTTCCTTGACTTTAGAAAAGTGATTTCTTTAATTTATCCCTTTCCTTTTTAATGTATGCTATCAAATACTTTGAGGAAATATTTGTCTGTTCTGGCTAGAAGTTCAGAAGCCAATGACGTCTGCACCAGTAAAGTGTCCTATGAAAGCCAATGCTATGTTAGAACAGTTGAAGCAGTTCACTTAAGCAAAGATTGCTCTTGGACTTTGAATTTGGATTCTAAAGTTTTCCCAGTCCCTCTTAGCCTTTCATTTTCAGCTGTTGACCCCTTGCTTTCTGTTACTCTTCAACGGAGCTTCTCAAACTGTGATCTGCAGATCATGGTGATCTGCAAGCTCCACTCAGGTGTCTTGAGAACCTGGAACAATCAAGAATATCTGTACTTATAAATACTGTACTTGGCCTTGTACTTGGTTTATCTCTTGTGACAATGGAGATTGAGCCCATTGACCAGGGCTGGATTTATCAAACAGGCTAGCAAGATTCTGGCCTGTGATTTTCAGAATACAGTGCTGGTTTTTGACAATGATGCCAGTGCTGAAGCAAAACAAAAAGTTTATCAAGTGGTCTGCTGAGACTCCTGGCAATTTTCAACTGGTCTCCAGGGGGAAAAGTTTGAAAAACACTGAAGTAGAAGAACTATGCCAATGGCTATAACTCCTCTCCTTCATTTCCAGCAGACCCAATCTTGATATTGGAGCTGGACAAATAGTATCAAGAAAGGTGAGTCAGGCAGAAAGGAGCAGTATCTTTGGGTGCCAATCACACCTTAACACCTGAAAATACTATAGAAAAAGCAGTGTCCTCCACTATGTGATGGCAAGAATTAAAAAAAAAATTTTTTTGCACACTATGGAGGGGAAAAATAGAGTTGGCTGCTTCTTCCTGAGCAAACTAAACTGGAGAGCATAGGTTTCAACATCTGACAGGACAAGAAAGTGGTGCTTTCAGTGATGATTGTGTTGATTGTTGTAATTAGTTTTCCTTCCTGTTGTGAATAGAAGCTAGCTTTGAAACTCTATAAATTACCACAAAATTTGGGGGTTCTGCTTCACATGTTTCTCTTGGCAGACTGTAAAGCAAGGCAGGGATATCACATTGAACTATACTGTACTGCTGTATAGTCTCATTAGAGTTGACATCCCACCTCAAAGGCTTACAGCCAACTATCATTCATAGCTTGTGGTGTGCTTTCAAAATATGATTATTTTTATAGCTGAGAGCACTGACTCATTCACTTAAGGTCTTCAGGAAAATAGCCCTGAAAGTTAAAAGTTTTTGACATTTGTGTTCTCATCACTAAACAAAGGATGTTATTCAATTAGCATTGGAACTCAATAAACGTTTATGTCTGTATATCAAGAATTTTATCACAAATGAATTTCTTATATCAGTAAATTTCCCTGATGAGGAACTTTCAATCATTGTGCACTCAAATTTAGTTGGCACTGTTCTAAAGTAGGAATACTGCAAGACATTTTTACTTGCATATGTTAATAGATTCAGACAAGTTCCACTCAACTTGACATCTGTAAGGCATTCAGTTCAACTAGGAAGTCCTTTAAATGTTTAATCTCTCCCTTCTGCTTCAATTTTTCAGTGCTCTCAGCTGCCCGTATTCTGAGATAAATCTGAACAAAGAACATATCTTGTCAGACCGCTTAAGTGGAGAGATGCCTCTGAATAATCCATCTATGCATTGGAACCGAAAGCCAGAAGTAAATGAAAGATCTCCATCTCCAGTAATCAAGTAACTAATAGCATTCTGCTTTATTTTACAATTCATAGTGCATGAAGACTTAAATAAAGTGCTAATATCCATAGTCCTTTTTTCAATTAGAGCAAATCAGATCTCTGGCTAGCATATTTGTAACTTCAGTTTTATTTCTAATAACGGAGAATAATACTAAAGTTTAATCTATATTCGAATGATTTACATCACCTGCATCTTATTCCCCTCCCCCCCCCCATTTACTTGAAGGAGCTTTTATTCATAGAAGGAATTGTGCTTATGGAAGGATCCCTTTCCATATACGGTAAAATTATTCTGTGAGCCCAGCTCCTCCATGAGTGGAAGTTAGATCTAATTGGGGGAGAAAACATAAGATTAATAAGTCAACATCTGGTTTGTGTGTCGTATTTTCCAAACGACTATCCCGCTCAAATTGTAAAATGATAGGAGTAACAGATCAGGAAATGTTTATTCATTATGTTCATATTGTATAGCGTTCAGCTTTGATATTAAGACTTCAGTGCTGTGATTAATTTTGACATAAGCTAGGATTTTAAAAGCTTGTCCTTTTATTTTTAATCAGTAATAGAAAATGTCCTAGTCCCACTGACTTGAAATCTTCAGCTCATCTCTATTCATCAAAGCAGGAAGAAACAGAGGTGAAACCTCTTTGCAAAAAGCCTCTAATGTGTGATGTCAAAGAAAAGAATTACAGGTATCCTTTCAGATATGTTTAAAGTATGGAATACTCTGGCTCTAATGCTCATAAACCTGGCGCCAGTAATTGCTTCCTTGAATTAAGTGCTTTGTTCACACCTCCTAATAGTTAGATGTACAGTATCATATAAATGATGCACTCTGCTAATCTGTTAGCTAAATTGCTAGGAGACTCCTATAAATAACGTGCTTTCAGATTGGTATTGCTTGGTTCTGTATATTGTGGTGTTTCTAGTAAATGATGGTGCAAGTTAGGCAGAAATGACAGGGAAGTTCAGGAATTATTTGTGCTTGGCAAATAAATTGGTGTTTATGATTCAGCAAAGTGGGGTGAAGAGGGTCCCATGCATCACAGCAGGTTAACACTTGCAGATCTCTCCTTTAGGACAAAACAGTGGCAGCTGCAGGGGATCCAGGCACCTCCAAACGTGCGTGCACACCCACCCACCAGGCACTCCCAAACACATACACAAAGACTCCCAGACACCCCCACCCCTGGCAACTCTTAAAACAGGGCCACACACCCCCAGGCACTCGCCACCAGCCTGTTTAGGCAATTTACGGGCCTCCAATCTGCCCAGGCTGCTGCTGCCGCCACTCTGCCCCTCTGCTCCTAGCTCCTTAGCCAGCCTCTCTTGCTGCCCCTGGATTATCTCTTGAGTAAGAAAAAATACTTGCAGAAGGGAGGGAAGATAATCCAGGGCAGGACATTATCTCCCCACCCTGTGCAGGATTATCCTGTTCCCCTCCTCACTCACCCCACCTCCTCCCGCAAATCCTAGGAGTGGTGTAGGGACAAATCCCACCCACCCCTTTCCCTTTTGCCTTCAGGGACTATTGCACACATTCTGTTTGCCTCCGAAATTGTTTGCTTCTTCATCAGATGAAAGGCACAAATCTTGTGGGTTTGTTTCAATTAAAAAAACAACAACCCTGCCACTTTCCTGCCATCTGCTCAGCTCCCCCACGGCTCACCCCCTCATTCCCTCACTTTGTTTGCCTGCTGTCCTGTCACACGTGTGACCACTTACAAAAATATTATATAGCACACAGATACATATATATATATATATATATATACACACACACATACATACATATATAAGTATGTGTATATCATTGATTAGATTTATATCCTGCCCTTCCTCCCAGTAGGAGCCCAGGGTGGCAAACAAAAACACTAAAAACACTTTAAAACATCATAAAGACAGACTTGAAAATATATTGCAACAAAACATCCTTCAAAACATCTTTAAAAGCATCTTTTTTTAAAAGAGGTTTAAAAACTTTTTTTTAAAAAAGCTTTAAAAACATCTTAAAAAGCAATTCCAACACAGACTGAGATAAGGTCTCTACTTAAAAGGCTTGTTGAAAGGAAAAGTTCTTCAGTAGGTGCCGAAAAGATAACACAGATAGTGCCTGTCTAACATTTAAGAAGAGGGAATTCCAAAGGATAGGTGCTCCCACACTAAAGGTCTGCTTCCTATGTTGTGTGGAGCACACCTTCTCATGAGATGGTATCTGCAGGAGGCCCTCACCTGCAGAGTGTAGTGATCAACTGGGTATATAAGGGGTAAGATGATCTTTCAGGTATCCTGCTCCAAAGCAGGGCCGGATTAAGCTGAGGAGGGCCCCTAGGCTGATTCTGTGCCGCCCGCCATCCCATCCCATCCCATCCGCTTCACCTACCTTTCCGCTTTTTTTGCGGCTGTGTGCACTGCGCACACAGGTTTGCCATCAATCAAGATGACGGCTGAGGTTTCCCTAAGGGGCTGAAGCCTCTGCCGCCATCTTGGTTGATGGCAGCAATGCGCACGTGTATTCCCTTAGGGAAACCTCGGCCGCCATCTTGATTGATGGCAAACCGCAAAAAACAGCGGAGAAAAAGGTAAGTGAAGCGGGGGGATGGCGGGTGGTTTGGAAGCTCTTGTCCCATGATCCCCGGCTCCTGTCCTGCTTCCGTGAATCGCGGGCCCCCAAGAGCTCCGGGCCCTTAGGCTTCAGCCTACTAAGACTAATGGATAATCCAGCCCTGCTCCCAAGCTGTATAGGGCTTTGTACACCAAAACCAGCACCTTGAACTTAGCCCGGTAGCTAAAAGGTAGCCAGTGCAATTCATTCAGTAGAGGGCTGACATGTTGGCAATACTCTGCCCCAGTGAGCAGTTGTGCTGCTGCATTTTGCACCAGCTGCAGTTTCTGGACCAAGCTCAAGGGCAATCCCACATAGAACACATTACAGTAATCCAGTCTGGAGGTTACCAGTGGTCAGGCTATCCCGATCCAGCAACGGCTGCAGCTGTCTTACCAGCCAAAGCTGGTAAAAGGCACTAAGCCACTGAGGTCACCTGGGCCTCTAGCAACAAAGATGGATCCAGGAGCACCCTCAGACCATGAACCTGCTCTTTCAGAGGGAGTACAACCCCATCCAAAACAGGCCACTGACCAATTATCTGAACTTGGGAACAACTAACCCACAGCACCTGCATCTTGCTATAATTTAGAGTCAGTTTATTGGCCCGAGTCCAGGCAGCTGTCCAGGGATTGTACGGCCTCTTCTGATTCAGATGTTACAGAGAAATAGAGCTGGGTATCGTCAGCTTACTGCTGACAACTCCAAATGTGATGACCGCTCCCAAGGGCTTCATACTGATGTTAAACAGCATGGGGGACAAGATGGTATGCTGCGGCACCCCACAGCACAGCTGCCAGGAGGCCAAGAGACAATCACCCAATGCTGTTCTCTGAAAACGACCCTTGAGGTAGGATCGGAGCCACTGTAAAACAGTGCTTCTGATACCCATCTTACCAAGTCAGCCCAGAAAGATATCATGGTCAATGGTATCAAAAGCCACCGAGAGATCAAGAAAGAATAACAGAGTTGCACTACCCCTGTACCTCCTCCCAATAGAGGTTATCTATCAGGGCAACCAAAGCCGATTCCCATAACCAGGCCTGAACCAACCCAGATTGGAATGGGTCAAGATACTCTGTTTCATCCAAGAGCACCACACCCCTCTTGATCATCTTCCCTAAACAGGGTAATTTTGACACGGTGGTAGTAGTCACAAACCAATGGTCCAGGGTGGGCTTTTTTAGGAGCGGTTGCATCACCGCCTCTTTCAGAGTGGCTGGAACCACTCCCTCCTGCAATGATGTGTTGACCACATCCTGGATCCATCCGGTCAAACCCCCTCGGCAAGCTTTAATAAGCCAAGAAGGGCAAGGGTCGAGACGACACGTTGCTGGCCGCATCAATGCAAGCACCTTGTCCACGTCATCAGGCCGCATCAACTGAAACTGTTCCCAAGAAGTTGCAGCAGACGATGCACTGGATGCCTCACTGGGGACTGCAGTAGATGTGGATGGGGCATCAAGATTGCTGTGGAGGCGAGCAACTTTCTCCTCAAAGTGCCTTGCAAACAGTTCATAGTGGGCTTCCGAAGGGTCTAAAACTCCATTTCCTGGAGTTGGTATCAACAAACCCCTCACAATACAGAAAATATATATAGTATATATACACATGCACACCCATACCAGTGTTCTCAATAGATAAACAACACAGTGTGTCAACATTTTCAGACTTTCATAAGAACATTTTGAATGCAAACATTTAGGCTAGAGGTTAGCATCTGTTTACAAGCACAATGGCTCAAATGACTTTTTGAGTCCTAGATGAGTCAAGAGGCACTTAGCTGTCAACAGTTCTCTTGCTAACTGAGTACTTTTTCTTTTGAACAAGGGAAATTGAAGGTACTTACCCGAGATACAGGCCGTGTAGCTTCCTTCTGTGGAAACTAGAATGCCATAACTGAAACTAGCCCTGTAAAGCATTCCAGATAAATGTATTAACTTCCTGGTATATGTGACCTTTAGTGTGGCAGCACCTACCCTGTGGAACTCCCTCCCTTTGAATATTAGGCAGGCACCATCTCTGCTATCTTTTCGGCCCCTTTTGAAGACTTTCCTCTTTCAACAAGCCTTTTAAGTTTAGACCTATCCCAGTCTGCATCTGTGTCAGAATTGTTTAATATGTTTTTTAATGATGTTTTTAACCCTTTTTTAAAGTTGTTTTTTAAAAATGCTTTTAATGCTGTTTTGTTAATGTATTTTAAGATCTGTTTTTATGATGTTTTAAAGTGTTGTAGTGCTTTGTTTGCCGCCCTGGGCTCCTGCTGGGAGGAAGGGTGGGATACAAATTAAATAAATAAATAATAATAATATGTGTGACCCTTTTTGGCGAGCAGCATACATTTTTTCAACCTTTTTTAAATACTGGGTCAGCCTGCTGGATCAGGCCAGTGACCCATCTAGTCCAGGATCCTGTTCTCACAGTGGACAATCAGATGCCTCTGGGAAGCCTGCAAGGAAGATCTGGAATTGGGCACATGACAAGTAATAGGTTTTAATTACACTAATCAATGTAATGAATTAGAGGTATTATACTTACAGTTCTTCAAGTAGAGAAAAAGGGAAAGGAAACTTTACCAGGAAAGGACAAAGGACCATGCTCTAGTTCACCCAGCAGAACAGGAAGGGGACAGGCTTGAGTGACCAAGGAGTGGTGGTCAACTGTCTAGGAGAAGTGTCTTTTATATGGTTTTATATACATTAAACTTATCAATATTAATCAAGTTTCAAAAACTGATTGGCTACAATTTAAGACCTCCCAAAGTGCAACCCCTTCATTTTCATAAAAATCCTCCCCTTATTCCAGTAAGGCCTGACTCCTAATGACATGGGTGTCTGATTATAAACGTTCCAGAATATCTCAACTGCTTTTGACCACAGGACCAGTTGCTACTGATTTACTTATCCCTTTTATAATTTTCCATCACTGAGCCATTGGTGGCCGGCCAATATTTTAACCACATGTTCCTAACTTGTTCCTAACAAGATGTACTCAGGTATGTCCATCTTGATATTAAATCCCCTCCCCTATCTCTTGAAAGCTCTAGCCATATTTATGAATTCCCTAACTCTATATAAGCATAACTATCACGTGTATAATTATAAAGCCCTTCACCTATGAATATATATAAATGATGACGCTCAACTATAACCATGAAGCACCCAGAGCACCCACTGTCCTTCTTTGTTTGCTGTGCAGGTGCTTCCCCCATGCTTTCTATTACTTGTAGTCCTATGGTCCTGTACTCATAGAATAAAACTTTTTATCAGAGCATTTCAGGCATGTTTAAAACGATTTCAAACATTTTTATCTATCTTTATAATATCTTGACTAGCTCCCTCCATTAGAAAAACAATTGTGAGTTGCAGGTTCATGTGTATGATATTACAAAATGGCAGTTGCTGTTTGATTTGTAGCATAGTACATTTTGCATCAGATGTGGCAAGATACAGCTAACCACAGGCTTTCCAAATGATCTCTTGCAATACCAAGTGAGGTGGCCTGTCACATAGGCTTCATTCTGCTTACTTGACATTACTGTGGGCCTAATATTCTGGCTATACTATAGCTAATAAATGTCTGATATTTTCTCCTTTACAGTATCCAATGTGTTCCTCTGCTGTTTGATCCAGTAAAAATGCTGTAAGAGGAAAAAGGAGGGTGGCAATTTTTGTTGATTTCCCTACACTCCCCCATCAAATCTGCTCCAGAGGATTGAGGAACCCATTGCAACAGTGTGGGAGGTGGCACAAGAGGCTTTGGGAGAAAGGGGAAAATTGCAAAAACTACCTCGTATCTCTTTCTACTCACTGAAGTCTCTGATGGATCAAAGAGCCTTCTGTCAGCAGAGGGATACAACCCCATTTTTTATTTCTAGAGGTCTGTACAAATTGTTACAGTAGGGCCCCGCTTTGTGGCGCTCCGCTTTGCAGCATTCCACTGATATGGCGGTTGTCAATTGCAGAAAGGCCCCACTCCTACGGTGTTTGTTCCACTTTTATGGCATTTTTTGGGCATTGGGCGCCATTTTAGACAATATTAGTCAATGCGTTCCGCTTTATGGCAGATTTCGCTTTGAGGCAGCGGTCCGGAACGGAACCTGCCGTATGAGTGGGGCCCTGCTATACTATAATGTTGAAATTCTTTTTAGTGTTGTGAAGCCAAGTAAGATTGTTTGGTGGTTATTGTATATTCTATAGGCCATAGGCTTATTCCTTCTACAGTTTTTAAATAATTTCATGTCTATATTATAAAATTCACTAATTGGCAAAAAAAAAACCTTGTGGTTTAATTATCCTCCTGGGTAATTTCAATGCAAGAGTTGGGCATGATTTCGATTTATGGCCAGAAACCACTGGGAAAGAAGGAGTTGGCAGTTGCAGCCTGAATGGAATTCTACTTCTCACTAAATATGCAGAGCATAATCTTCTCATTACAAACACGCTCTTTCGCTAGAAAAATAAATTTAAAACATCATGGAACCACCCTCGGTTGAAACACTGGCATCTCCTGGATTACGTAATTATCCGTGCTAGAGATCATCATCATGTACTCCTCACTAGGGTCATGATGAGTGCCAATGACTGCTGGACAGATCAATGCTTAATTCAGTTCACTATGGCTTTAATGTTCCTCAACGTAGGCTCTTAGAAAGAAAACCAAGGCTTACAAAGAACACCTGTGCCTTCCAAGATCCCTTTAAGCGAGCTTGTTTTCAAACAACGCTTAAGAAATATCTATCTATGGAACTCCCTGAAAATGTCGAGGAACACTGGATTAAGACTTCCATTATTGCAGCATGTGAACAAACTATTGGATACCAAACTAAGAAACATCAGGATTGGTTTGATAAGAATGATACTGAGATTCAAAGTATCAACAAAAAAAGGAAAGCCTTCCAGATATGGCAGAACGACATTAACTGTGCTGCTAAGAAGAAAATCTATGCCAGTGCAAAGACTGAGGTCCAACAAAGAACTAGAGACCTTAAGAATCCCTGGTGAATAAAGAAAGCCCAAGAAATCCAGCATTTTGCAGATTCTCATGATATATGGGACTTTTTTAATGCCACAAAGGCCATGTGTGGACCAACAATCGATGGTACCAATCCTTTACATTTAGTGGATCATACCAAACTTCCCAGTCAACACTACAGCCCCCCTTCACATATCCTTCATAGTAATTTAATTGCTTCACCACATTCTTCAGCACTGAATTAAATTACAAGGAGGGATACGGCAGTGCTTCATTGCTGATAAATGTAGTCTTAGATTACTGCTGGTGGTGGGTTGGGTTTTTTAATTGAACTATGTTTTGGTCCAGACCTTGTTAGTTGTTTTCCATGGTCACCTGCATTGCTTCATGCTGCAGGATGTCTTTTTCCCCAGTAATGCACTTACTTATGAGCCATACTGTTAACATAGCCGTGAGTTGCTATTTGACAGTTGACACAGGAAATACTCATAAAACTGGCTTCCATTTCTGTTAATGTTCTGTAAAAAGTTGCACACTTTTATAGATATTACAAAATACTACATGTATTAGAAAATTGTTGGTTAGTTTTTGTGTTTCAGCTTGGAGTCATCCAGCAATTAAAGACTTACTACAGACCTCTGTAATATGGATCTTTCTCCTCCATTCCTTCTATCCTCACAACAACCCTGTAAAATAAGTTATGTGACATGAGAGTGACTGGCCCAAGTGGCAATCTCCATCCAGCACTCTAACCCTGCTGGCTCTTCCAGATCAGTGGTGTCACTAGGGTTGGTGTCACCCGGTGCGGTAACTCATGGTGTCACCCCCATGGACCTCCTACCGTACCAGACCATACAGAATCCTTAGTAATGTTTTTGTACTAATGTTACTCGTAAATTGTAATTCCCATATATCACTGAATGTAATAGCACACACACACAGAGCCAGCTGTGGGATCGTCACACAAACAACCTAGAACATTTTTCCCTTTCACAAGGACATGCAAAAGATTGAACCCAGGACCTTCTGCATGCAAAGCACATGCTCAGCCTACCACTGAGATATAGGGTAGAAAAGTACTCACTGTTCTGCTGGCCTGGGGATAATTCTGAGGGCCAGTGGGAACCACAGATGTGATGGGAGGCAGGGAGAAGTGAGTGGGCAAAGAGTGCAGGTGCAATGCTGAGGTGCCATCTCAGCAAAACTTGACGCCAGTCCTAGTGGGTAAGCCCCATTCAACAGGGTGGGATCTACTTCTGAGTAAACATGCACAGGATTGCAAGGTGGGGAGGAGCAGCAAATCCCCCTCCCTCAACCCCAGCTTAGCCCTTCCCTACTTTAAAGTTGACAATGAGGACACTGAACTTGTCAAGGATTATCAATACCTTGGCACAGTCATTAACCAAAATGGAGACAATAGTCAAGAAATTAGGCTAGGACTGGGGAGGGCAGCTATTGGAGAACTCACATGCAAATATGTATCACTGAACACTAAAGTCAGGATCATTCAGACGATGGTATTCCCCATCTCTATGTATGGATGTGAAAGTTGAACAGTGAAAAAAGCGGATAAGAGAAAAATCAACTCATTTGAAATGTGGTGTTGGAGGAGAGCTTTGCGCATACCATGGACTGCGAAAAAGACAAATAATTGGGTGGTAGAACAAATAAACCAGAACTATCACTAGAAGCTAAAATGATGAAACTGAGCTTATCATACTTTGGACACATCATGAGAAGACATGATTCATTAGAAAAGATAATAATGCTTGGAAAAACAGAAGGAAGTAGAAAAAGAGGAAGGCCAAACAAGAGATGGATTGATTCCATCAAGGAAGCCACAGACCTGAACTTACAAGATCTGAACAGGGTGGTTCATGACAGATGCTGTTGGAGGTCACTGTTACATAGGGTCACCATAAGTCGTAGTCGACTTGGAGGCACATAACAACAGCAAAATACTGTGAAATACAATCAAATGAGAGCAGAAGAGTCCCCAGCCCCTTCAAAGGGGGGAAAATGCCATTCTAAATCCCCAAGAGCAACATGTGGCACCCAGGCAGCAAGATACACTGCCCCTGCCGTGGGAAGCTCTCCTAGGCCGTGACAAACCTCGACGCCCTTCCTGGGCCTGCCGTGGAGAAGGTTAAGGAAGGGGAGGCAGCATCCCTCTTTCCTTTCTTCCCCCAGGCAGGCAGGCAGGCAGGCCTCGGATGCCCTCCACCAGCTCTGCCACCTAGAGCCCCACGTTCCCACTCCTCCTCACCTGTCTCTCCCTCAGCTCGGCGGCAGCGTCGTCGTCTCTGCCTGGGAGCCCCTGTTGCGGCCGCTCCTGCCCAGCGGCGCCCACAGCATGAGGGGTGAAGCGGGGCTTCCTTTCCGGAGCAAGGGAACCGGCTCTGGGGCTAAGGAGGAGCCAGCCTGGCCTGGCCTGGCCTCACCGCCACCGCCTCTTCGCAGCTCCTGCTGAGGCTGCCAGGCCGCTCGGGTGCCGTCTCCTAGCAACCGTGCCTGGCCCCGCCCGCTCCCGAAATGGCACCCAAGCGGCCTGGCAGCCTCAGCAGGAGCCGCGAAGAGGCGGTGGCGGTGGAGGCCAGGCCAGGCCAGGCAGGCAGGCTCCTCCTTAGCCCTGGACTCCCCCCGGGCCCCCGGAGCTGGAGCACTGACAAGCTAAGCGGCTGGATTGGGGAGGAATCGGCCGCTCGGCTGACCCGCTTCCCGGTGCCTAGGGGTGGGGCGGCTCTGGGTGTCACCCCTCTCTTGGTGTCACCCGGGTGCGGGCCGCACCGCCCGCACCCCCATAGTGATGCCCCTGTTCCAGATATATTAATGCATCTCCTTAACTTTCTATAGATAATTTTGTTTTATCTGATGTACAATTGGAGGGAGAAATATCAATAATTTAAGATATGCAGACAATACCATACTACTAGCAGAAACCAGTAATGATTTGAAATGAATGCTGTTGAAAGTTAAAGAGGAAAGTATAAAAGCAGGACTACAGCTGAATGTCAAGACTAAAGTAATGATGACAGAAGATTTATGTAACTTTAAAGTTGACAATGAGGACATTGAACTTGTCAAGGATTACCTTGGCACAGTCATTAACCAAAATGGAGACAATAGTCAAGAAATTAGAAGAAGGCTAGAACTGGGGAGGGCAGCTATGAGAGAACTAGAAAAGGTCCTCAAATGCAAAGATGCACCATTGAACACTAAAGTCAGGATCATTCAGACCATGGTATTCCAGATTTCTATGTATGGATGTGAAAGTTGGACAGTGAAAAAAGCGGATAAGAGAAAAATCAACTCATTTGAAAGAGAGTTTTGTGCGTACCACAGACTGCGAAAAAGACAAATAATTGGGTGTTAGAACAAATTAAACCAGAACTATCACTAGAAGCTAAAAGGATGAAACTGAGGTTATCATACTTGGACAAATCATGAGAAGACATGATTCATTAGAAAAGATAATAATGCTTGGAAAAACAGAAAGAAGTAGAAAAAGGGGAAGGCCAAACAAGAGATGGCTTGATTCCATAAAGGAAGCCACAGACCTGAACTTACAAGATCTGAACCAGGTGGTTTATGACAGATGCTATTGGAGGTCACTGATTCATAGGGTCACCATAAGTCGAAATCAACTTGAATGCACATAACAACAACAAACATTCTATTCATATGCATATTTACTTGGCAGTAAGTCCTATAGAGTTAATTGGCACTGACTCCCATGTACGATTGTAGTGTCAGAAAGATTCCTATCAAAACAGATGCAAACATTTGCCCTCCTTTTTCATCTGCATGGCTAATTTTAAAGTGCTGGTGCTGTGGCATACAGTAGCAGTCACTAGTAGACTATTCAGAAGGCTATTCAGTATAGAATTGCTGTACTACATTTTATTAGAATGTAATAAGCATGTTGCAGCTTCAGTGGGGGATCTCTGAGGCCTTATGTTTGACTATCCTGTAGCAGAATATTCCATATGAAGGTGATAGGAATTGTTTACACTATCATCTTTAATTAATTAGGGGATGCCAGGCAACCAAGGATTTTGCTAAGAGAGATAGTTGTGCGGGAAGGAAGATGGAAAGTGAAGAGTCATCTCTAAATGAAGCCAAAGGTAAATTCATCATGTTATATCTGTCAGTCTACAGTTCTTTTAATGACACAAATTAATACTTTAAGCTGACATTTATGGGATATTTCACCAGTATCCATCCCCAATTAAATCTGAACTAACCTGTATTGCAATCATGAATTGGTCCTAAGGCAGGCTTAGGACTAACATTTTTTGGCTCAAGGACTACATTTACTTTTGGCCAACCCTCTAAATGCTGCATGCCTGTGTTAAGAGTGCCCAAAACTTGGTATGACCGTTCCACACTGATACATGTACACAACTCTCTGCATGGAGGGCTGGAGTCTCCACAGACTTCTTTTTTATACTAATGCTATTTTGCAATAATAAATTACACCAGCTGAGTGTATTGGACTGAAAAAATACATTTTCCAAGTGTGGTCCAGTGTGGTTAGAGCAGCTTTTCCCAACCAGTGTGCCTCCAGATGTTGTTGGACCACAATTCCCATCTTTCCTGACCATTGGCAATGCTGGCTGAGGCTGATGGGAGTTGTGGTCCAACAACATCTGGTGGCCCACTTGTTGGGAAAGGCTGGGTTAGAGTGTTGGACTGGGACTTTCATAGGCCAGGGTTCAAATCCCCACTCTGCCATGAAGCTTACTGAGTGACCTTGGGCCAGTAACTGTTTCTCAGCCTAACCTACCTCACAGGTTTGTTGTGAGGATAAAATCAGGAGGGGAAGAACCATGTTTGTCTGGCACCTTGAACTCCTTGGAGGAATGGTGGGATATAAATGTAATAAATAAATAATTCAGCATTAATTTTAAAACTTGCTTGTTTGGGGGTGTGTGTTTTGTTTGTAGACATTAAAGAATCCAGTAGCAGAAGTTCCCATCCTCAACCCAAGTTGATGGTTCCACCCTTTCCATTGCGGTGGGAACAGCAGAGTAAGCTCCTTCCTACTGTGGCTGGAATCCCTGCCAGTAAAGTTTCCAAGTGGAGCACAGATGAGGTGTGTTTACTGTGCAATTCTTGTTGAAGTAAACTGCGCTTATTCATCTAGCCTTTTTGGATATAGCTCCATTTGCACAGATCATAAACAATGTATAGCGATGATAAATTTGTTCATTGCATATTTTCTGTATCCAATCTCCTTTTAAAGGTAACGAACTTTAAAGATAATCCCTTTTGCGTTGTGGTAAAAGCGGAGGGATCTTACAGCCAATGCCTGTGGCAGCTTTGTTCTTCCCTCCTGGTTTTTATTATTTTTGGCTGTATTGAGTTCCAATTTTATTTTCCAGCTTTAAATGCTTGGAAATACGTTCTCTTTATATGCTCCCTTCGGGCAATGTTAGAACAGATCATAGGGCCAAGAACAAGTATTGCTCCCCACCATCTGATTTTCACACACATGGCATTTTTCCTGCCTTCGTGTAAACTAATAGAGCTCCATTAATTTATATAGGTTAGAAAAAGAGGCAACAGGCCGAAATTGGAAAGAGGGGGAAGGCCACCTCCTATGGAGGGGAACTTCATTACTTTAAACTGAGCTGGAATAAAGAGATGCAGTGGCAAAGTCCAGTTGAGCGGGACAAAGAGCCACAGGGGCTTCCCCCATCTTACACTAATTTTGACTATGGTAGCATCTTTTTTTCCTTCTCCATACAAATGAATGAAAGCTATGCTAATGGAGGGCAATGTTTGTAATACCTGGAGAAATTATCCAGGTTCTTTCAATATTTTTAGAAGTCTAGTTATTTCCAAGCTAATGAAAGTGGGGGGGAAGGACTTTCGACAGCTTTCTCATTTTAATTGCTAGACAAAGTACAGTATTTTTGCCCTGTATTGTAGTAAATATCTATTGATTTATGTGTACTGAGCTAGACAGACCATTGAATTATCCCACTAAGCGCTGTTAAAATTGGTTGGCAGGTCTCAGAGTTCATACGGAGTTTGCCAGGCTGTGAGGAACATGGCAAGGTGTTTAAAGATGAAGTGAGTATAACAAATCTATTGTTGGTTTGAACAGGACTCAATATTTTCATAAATGAAGTCTCTTGGGTGTGTTTGGCATGGAAATTATACTGCCATGCTCAACAGTATTTTTCCATTAAAATCTTGGTTCAGGGTTTATTCCTGAAAATATTATCTGAGCATAGTTTCCACCAAAATCAACTAGTTATTTTCAATGAGACAGAACTGAACCTATACATAGTGGTTCAATAATTACATGCTCAGGAGTTGTTCTTTTAAGTGGTGAGGTATAGCATCTCTTTGCACCAGTCCTAAAACAATACAATTTTGAAGGATGCATTGGGAAAGAGAGAAGTCCAGGAGAGTACTGGGATTGGTACTGCCTGCATTTTTATCTCAAAATGCTGCTTTCAGATTATGACAAATATCTACTATTCATCTCACTAAAACATGGTCTAATTTGGAATTTAGTCCTAATTTTTTATTCCAAATTGTGGACTGTGAGACTGACTTTGTTTGGTTGTCTTAGTACAACCAGGAATGTGTAATAATTCCTAGAAGCAAGAGACTGTTCATCAAGACAAGACCCAAAGCCATATTAGGTTCACATGGATTATTTTATCAATGAACATCTTCTTCTTCTTCTTAATTAGGTTTATATCCCGCCCTTTCTTCCAGTAGGAGTGCTTTTGTTTGCCCAGTAGGAGTGGCAAACAAAAGCACTAAAAACATTTTAAGACATCATAAAGACTTTAAAATATATTAAAACAAATCAACCATTAAAAACATATTAAAACAAAACTTCTTTTAAAACATTTTTAAAAAGCTTTAAAAACATCTATTTTTTAAAAAAGTTTAAAAAAATATTAAAAAGAAGTTCCCTCACAGACGCAGACTGGGATAAGGGCTCTACTTAAAAGGCTTGTCTGAAAGAGGAAGGTAACAGAGATGGTGCCTATCTAATATTTAAGGGGAGGGAATTCCAAAGGGTAGATGCCACTACACTAAAGGTCCTATTTCCTATGTTGTGCAGAATGGACCTCCTGGTAAGATAATATCTGCAGAAGGCCCTCACCTGCAGAACACAGTGATCGACTGGGTATATAAGGAATAAGACGGTCTTTCAGGTATCCTGGTCCTGAGCTGTTTAGGACTTTGTACACTAAAACTAGAACCTTGAACTTAGCCCGGTAGCTAATAGGTAGTCAGTGCAATTCATTCAGTAGAGGGCTGACATGTTGGCGATACCCTGCCCCAGTGAGCAGTCTTGCTGCCACATTTTGCACCAGCTGCAGCTTCCAGACCAATCTCAAGGGTAGCCCCACATAGAGCACATTACAGTAATCCAGCCTGGAGGTTCCAGTGCATGGACAACAGTGATCAGGCTATCCCTGTGCAGAAACAGCCGCAGCTTCCTTACCAGCCAAAGCTGGTAAAAGGCACTCCTAGCCCCAGACTACGGACCTGCTCTTTCAGAGGGAGTACAACCCCATCCAAAGCAGGCAACTGACCAATTATCTGAACTCGTGAACCACCAAACCACAGCGTCTCCGCTAGGATTCAGAGTCAGTTTATTGGCCCTCATCCAGCCCACCACCAAGTCCAGGCAGCAGTCCTGAGCTTGCATGGCCTCTCCCGATTCAGATGTTACAGAGAAATAGAGCTGGGTATCGTCAGTACTGTTGACACCTTGCCCCAAATCTCCTGATGACTGCTCCCAAGGGCTTCATATAGATGTTAAATAGCATGGGGGACAAGATGGTACCCTGTGGCTCTGCACAGCACAACTGCCAAGGGGCCAAAAGACAATCACCCAATCACCATTGTAAAACAGTGCCTCCAATACCCATCTCATCAAGTCGGCCCAGAAGGATACCATGGTCAATAGTATCAAAAGTCACTGAAAGATCAAGTAAGAATAACAGGGTCGCACTCCCTGTCCTTCTCCCGATAAAGGTCATCAATCAGGGCAGCCAAGACCGATTCAGTCCCATAACCAGGCCTGAAGCCAGACTGGGATGAGTCAAGATAATCTGTTTCATCTAAGAGTATTTGCAATTGCTGCGCCATTACCCTCTCAATCACCTTCCCTAAGAAGGAGGTATTTGCGATCTAATGGTAATTCTCGCAAACCAATGAGTCCAGGTTGGGCTTTTTCAGGAGCGGTCAGATCACCTCCTCTTTCAGGACAGTTGGAACCACTCTCTCCCGCAACGATGCATTGACCACACCCTGGATCCACTTGGTCAAACCCCCTCATCAAGCTTTAATAAGCCAAGAAGGGCAAGGGTCAAGAGGACACATTACTGGCCGCATCGTCGCAAGCACCTTGTCCACCTCATCAGGCCGCATCAACTGAAACCGTTCCCAAGAAGTTGCAGCAGATGTTGCACTGGACACCTCAATGGGGACTACAGTAGATGTGGATGGGGCATCAAGACTGCTACGGAGGTGAGCAACTTTACCCTCAAAGTGCCTGCAAACAATTCACAGTGTGCCTCTGAAGGGTCTAAAACTCCATTTCCTGGAGCTGATGTCAACAGATCCCTGACAATATGGAAAAGCTCCACTGGACAGCTACTTTCGAGGATGTGATGATGGCAGTGAAGTGGGCCTTCTTCACCGCCCTCACCGCTGCACAGTAGGCACAGTTGTGATGTTTTACTTGTGCCCGATCAGCCTCACAGCATGTCTTTCGCCATTTGAACTCTAGCAGTCATCCAGCCTGTTTCATTGCTACTTCACTGGTGTACCAAGGTGCAAACCAGGCTCCACAATGCCAGACAGGGTGCTCGGGGGCAACTATGTCAAGAGCCCGATGCGCCTTGCTGTTCCACAGTGTGACAAGGGCTTTAACAGGGTCACCTGCTGTATCTACTTGGAACTCCCCCAGGGCATTCAGGAATCCTTTGGATTCCATTAGTTTCCAGGGGTGGACCATCTTAATCTGTCCATCACTCCTACAGGGGAGGATCGGAGCCATATCTCTAAACTTCACCAGGAAGTGGTCTGACCATGACAATGGGGTGACATCCACCCCCTATCTCCAGACCACCCTTTCCTCCATCTGGATCAAAAACCAAGTCATGGGTGTGCCCTGGCCTATGCATCGGGCCGGTGACAACTTGACACAGCCTCGTGGTCATCATGGAGGCCATGAAGTCCCAAGCAGGAACACTAGAGGCAGCTCCAGCATGGACATCGAAATCACCCAGGACTATCGTTCTGGGCTTCTCCAATACCACAACCGAGATGGCCTCTGCCAGCTTGGTCAGAGAAGTTGCTGGGCAGCAGGGTGGAGGGTACACCAGCAGCAACCCTAGTGGCCTCTCTCCTTGGCCTGACACCAGGTGCAGTCCCTCACAGCCAGCCCCAAGACAGAGTGGTTTCCTGGTTACAGAGATGGAAGTTCTGTAGACCACAGCAACTCCTTTCCCCTGTTCCTGCAGCCTGTGCTGGTGTGCAGTGAGTATCCAGGTGGACAAAGATGAGTCAGATCAACTCCTCCCAGCTCACCCACCCAGGTCTCTGTATTGCACACCAAATGGGCATCCATGATTTGATGAACGGATGAACGTGGTCTTGTTGTGTACTGATCTGGCATTAGACAGCACACACAGGCCAGTGGGCACAGCAGATGAGCAACGAGGAACCCATCCATCAGAGGAGTGGAAGCGAGGAACAAAGTTAGCCTTGCCCTCATGTTCTGTGGTAGTTCACCACCTACTCATGGCCATACCTCCCTCTACCCGTGATCACTGAAATTGGGGTGGCATCACCCATGTTCCTCTTTACTAAGACTCCTCCAAAACACCTGATATGGACACAAGAGCCCACAAGCAAATCCCCTACCTAAGCCAGTTTATCCCAGTAAGCCTCTGCGAGAATTGGGAACAGTCAGACCCACTTATTATCTTTCACACAGGGCACATCTACTACTTCAATACAGTGAAAATGTTCTTTACTGCCTGCAAGAGATGACAAAAAGTGAGATTTGAACCAATATTGTGTTTGGTATTGAATGAGTATAGAAAGAGCATTAAGGAGGCTGAAACTCATTCTGTCCCTTTGTAATCAAAAATTGCTGAGAGTTCTAAAGGATGTATTGGTGCATGGAGCCAAAGATTCTCATGTGTATATTAGCTTTGAGGTAGAACACATTTTAGTTTTGTCAATTTCTTTATTGTCCATCAGGAAGCACCAGAGTGAGCTGTATATGACTTGCAGGCAGTCATGCAAAATTCTTCCCACATTCCCACATAATGCTTGAGAGCTTCTACTTATAAGTATTAATGATGTGGGAATTGGCACTTAGTCATTCCACCTGTGGTAGCTTTGAAAAGATAGATGTGACAAGAACATTTCAAACATGATGTTTCTGGCTTGGCAATTAGAATACTTCCTACTAACAACAGCTCTCTATACCCTAACTAAAGTCTGATTGGATGTATTGTTCTGGAATAGACTCCAAATGTGCCCCTATCTGTTCTTGTCTTCCAAGTCTTAGTAAACATTACAATGGGGACACATCCTTACCATGAAATTGAAGCAAGCAACAGCTCCATCACTTTATATTGGAAATACAACACATAAGAGGCACCATTCTTTGGTGGGATCAGGGAAGGGAAGAAACATCAGTGCTTGCTGAGGATGCATTTGTTATGGATGCAAAAAAGGCAATTCATATCCTGCTGAACACTGTTTACTCATAAGCATCTGCAAGATTTGGTTCTTGGTTAGTCCCGTTTTGCCAGAGATTTGGAACTTTTTCCTTTTAGTTTTTGTTCAGAGCAGTGGTTCCCAGACTCTTTTTCCCTATGGATCACTTGAAAATGGTTGAGGGTCTTGACACACCACTTAATGATTTTTCTGCCTGTTGTAGCAAATGTAATGCACTGTGCTAGATGCTGTATGGTTTTTAATTGTAATTTTATTGCTTCTTTTATTTCATGTACTGTGTATTTTTGTCTTACAATTTGCATTCCATAGAACACAAATGGTAATACAATAATAAGAAACAAAAGAAGCAATAAGAATGCAATTAAAAAGCAGTGTGAATATTTAATGTGGACATGCTGCAGACCACCTGAATGAAGGTTGTAGACCACTGGTGGTCCACAGTCCAGTTTGGCGACACCTGGCTCAAATGTTTTGTTTTTCTTATAATTCAAATGGTATTGATTTTGAACCTATCTTAAGTTATTGTTAAACTTTCCTAAATGTTCGAAGTTATTAAAATTGGTTTTTTTTTATTTTACAGCAGATCGATGGAGAAGCTTTCCTTCTAATGACCCAAGCAGATATAGTCAAAATAATGAGCATTAAACTAGGACCAGCCCTAAAAATCTTCAACTCAATCCTGATGTTCAAGGCTGCTGATAAGAACTCACATAATGAACTCTGATGGAAAAATGACTACAGGACAGGTCTCTCTATTGCAGCTCATGTTTTATTCAAAGCACAAAAACTCCAAAGGATCATCGAGGAAGAACTCTCCCTGGGGAAGAAGAAGGGGTGGAGTGTAGATATTCTCAAAGAGCCAAACCAAACAAACACTTCTGAGAAGTGCTTAAGCTTTTTAGCAAGATACTCTTTTTAGGTACTTAATGTTTATCTGTTGATGGCTCTAATTCTCCCACAACTAGCCACCCTTAATTTGATTGGAAACCCATTAACTAAGTTAACATGTTAAAATTATAGAAATATTACCTTTTTCTAAGGAGTCACAAAATATGTACTTCAAGAATTTATTTATTCACTTTAGTGCATTCCTTTGTATCATTTCACCCTTTTTTAAAAAAATTCTTCACAATTTAAAAACAAGCAGGCTACAATTAATGGAGACTGTTAACTTCTTAATTTTGCACTGCATCTCAAATCGAACACTGCTGTGTACAATGAGTATGATTAATTTTTTTCTCTTGTAAGAAAACATTGCTTGGAGACCAATGCTATGTTTTTTTATTTTTTATTTTTGCATGATTAAAAAAGTTTAATGAATACTTCCACCAGCATATTTAGTATTAAGTTATTAAAATAAGAACTACCAACAAAAGTTCAACATCTATGTAATTATTTTATGCTGCTTTATAGTCTCTAGTCCACAAGATGAAAATTAGATTTAAATTCTACAACTAAAATATTCAATTCCTTGGGAATTTAAAGATGTATTTGAGCAGAAACAATGCATTACCCTCAGTAATTTACAGATGGCAAGAGACAGGACACATAAAGGAAATGGAATGGGAATAGACTGCCTTCAAGTCGATTGCAACTTATGGCGACCCTATGAATAGGGTTTTCACGGTAAGCGGTATTCAGAGGGGGTTTACCATTGCCTTCCTCTGAGGCTGAGAAGCAGTGACTGGCCCAAGGTCACCCAGTGAGCTTCGTGGCTGTATGGGGATTCGAACCCTGGTCTCCCAGGTCATAGTCCAACACTCTCACCACTACACCACACAGGAAAAGCCAAGTAAAAGTTATGATACAGCTGAAAGGAATTTTCTTAATGGTAGAAGTACAGTTCTCTGACAGCTTTAGCATGCAATGAAGCAAGGAAGTTATGGATTAACAAACCACAATATGTGGCCAAGGTTTGTTCTTTGCTTACTGCTTGTGGTTTATTTGAGCAAAACAAATCACGATCCCTACTTTGGATGTAAGGCTAAGCTAGGAATCCTGTTTAGTTCCCTCCATGTGTTAGCAGGAAGGAGACAAACACACCAGAAAGGTACAATCATGATAAACTGTTAATTATAGTTTACTGTGATGAGTCAATGTGGCCGTTGTGTGTGCTTTACAAGTGCAGAATTACAAATTAAGATGTATTTGACACAGGCCCATAGGTAAGAATTATTTTAAAATCAAGTTGCACTAAGTTTATGTGAACACTCCATCAAAGGAATCCTAACTAAGTTATGGAACTAGAGAGACAGGACGAAACTAGAGGAATAGGACAAAATGTGTGTGTGTGTGTGTGAGAGAGAGAGAGAGAGAGAGAGAGAGAGAGAATCCACACCACATTCCATACATTAACTTAGGTCAAAGCTTGGTGATAAAAATATTAATATTTGGTGGGAAATAGTTCCTATAATAATTTTTCATAAAACCAAAGGTTAATATAGAGAGTCTAGCTCCTTTTTCAGTAAAACAAAGTTTTATTTTTAAAGATATAAATCCATATAGGGATATAAATATTGTTTTTCTATTAAAAAGTACACTTAAATCAAAATGATGCATGATAAAACCAGGAATTTCGCACAAGAGGATTCTCCCCCAAAGTCATCTTGAGCAATATTCAGTACTGGTACATTCACATTTTTCCAGTTTTCTTGTTTTTTGCTGAAAGTAACTGAGGATACTTTACTTCAAAGATGAGGGACTCCAAGAAGCGAAGGGTATTGTACAGCCCTTTGGGGTATTGAATGCCAAAGACATGGTAGGAAGCCAGCAGAGCTGCCAAGGCCATTGTGCAATCATCCAGCTGAGCTAATTTCTCCTTCTCCACATACAGAGAACACTCGCACACATTTACATTAAATGGATATTTTACTTCTAGCACTGGTGTTGACACTTTCACCTAGTTTTTAAAAAACAAAAGTCATACATAATATTAATGGGATTTCTTGTATTGACTAAGGAAATATGAGTATTGCCATCCTCCCAAAACTTTGTAGGGAGGTGTTATCTTGGATTGCCAGCTTTAATATATGATCACTGTTCTGGCTCTTTTAAAAAAAAAAATCTAGAGAGAGCCTTTTGGCATGGGACCAGTACATTTTATTTATTCATAGTGTCTACTATAATATAGATGCTTCTGTAATAAATGGTTATCTATCCCTAGCATTCTTAAGCCTGCTCAGGAGCTAGCAGCACCAATTGGGTCTACCCATCCATTTGAAAGTTCAGGAGCAGCAAAGGCAGCACTGAATTCAGACGAAGCAGTTGTTTCATTGGTGTTGGCCTTCTAACCCAGTAATGAGAGTTCAAGTTGAAAGAAAATATATAGGATCATTAGGAAATAAGAATCTGAGCTACTGACCCCAGTCTAGTTATTACTTATTGGGTTACTTTCCTTCTGGGGAAAGTGCTTTATTGCCAAACTAAATCAATATGTAAAAGGAGAAAAGGTCTCACATATTTACAATAGTTTTAAACCATCTTTGCCTCTCTCTAAAAATACTGTTGCACGAGGACAGAAAAGTGAATGCATTTGTTTTAATTTGGTATGCTAGCCACCATACGCTTAGGTATCTACATACCTCCTCATTCACAGCAGCAAACAAATAAGAGTCCTCTCCAAAAACATCTGGCAAAAGTAAACATGTGGCAGTCATCTTCATATCTATTAGAAGTGAAGAACAGTTACAGGCACTAGAGTTAACAGCAAGAAGAGACGAGTTCTAAAAGGAAGTTGTGGACAAAGCAGAATGCTCTATATTTGGTTGTTTTTCCTACTCTTGAGAATAACTTATTAGGGTTTTTCCTTCACACTCATTAGTCACCTTTATAAGAAACATTCAGTATCTCAAGAATGAGTAATTAACCTTCATTTTTCTGTTAATAAGCCATTTCTACTTAGAATCTATCCCATAGTGCGTGAAAGCAAACGACCATTTCTCAAGGTGCTTCTGAAAAAAGCTTGCCTAGCTCCTATTATGCAAAGTATCTTGCGCATTTACTGCTTTAAAAACCAGACATTTACTGCTTTAAAAACAGCTTATACCAACACGTTCGAATGTCGTCTTCCATGTGCTGCTTCAGGTTCTTTTGTAGAACAACATTAATTGGACTATTCTTCACCACGCATGATGTCAGTATGTTCTCTGAATATGCTTCCAAAATTTCAGCTGTTTTCTTGTAGATGTCCTTGCGTGTTAGAAAATGAAACTCTTTGAAAAGCTAAGAGGGAGGGGGATGGAATGTAATTTATATAATTCAACTGAGTAAATATGTTAAATTATAATTTAAAGAACATAGCAGTAGGAATAAGTACTGTTCAGTGTCTTCTTTCCACTGGTGCAGTTCTAGAGAAAATTAGGCTTAAGATCCACTGCAATCAGTGAGACTTCTAATAGTTGCAACTAACCTCTCAGGTTGATTTTATGGGACCTGGGGATGGGACTAAGATTTTTACTGCCATTGCTGTATGAAAGATTCACCATAAAGAAATAATAAGGAAACACTTTGTGGAAAAGGGATGTTCTATAGGCATATACCACATGAGAACACAAGAGCCCTGCTGGATCAGGCCAAAGACCCATCTAGTCCAGCATCCTGTTCTCACAGTGGCCAACTAGATGCCTATGGGAAGCCCGCAAGAAGGACCCGAGCATAACAGCACTCTCCCCACTTGTTTCCTCACCATATTATTATTGTTGGATCCTTAGAGCAGCGTGTGATTTACTGCCAGAAGCTCTGAAGAAGTTATACAAATGCCACGTTTACTACAAACATAGGGACATCTGTAGTACCCATACATGCCATGGAGCACAATATTATTACTAAGGAAACCCGTTACCTGGTAAGGACACCTTAAAAATGGGAATAGTCTGAGAATCTCTTTCAAAGGCTTCCTTTGATTATTGATCATCTTCCTTCTTATTTCTAAAGTCTTGGTCATCCTGTTGTCCACTTCTGCCCAATTTCTCTCAGTTTTCATATATTCTTCCTTAAACCAATTAATATGTTCATTTATCTCAGTATCAAGTGCTTCATTGTAAATATTTTCAACCTGTTAAAAAAATAGTTAATAAATATCACAGAGTGCATTTGTATAAAAAGAGAATAGTCTTGGTTCGTAATAGTGCCATTTACCAAGAAAGACTGTAATCCTATACACATATGGGAGTATATCCCATTGAATTTGATGAGGTTTGCTTTTGAATAGACATGTATAAGATTGCACTGTTCAATAAAATATTTTATTTTGACAAATGATTTACAAGCTTATGATCTTTTTCAGTTCTCATACTTCATTAGTTAAAAAAACCCACTGCCTTTCATTTAAAAAAAAGTATTATAGCCTTTCTATCAAACTAGGTCCCTTACATTTATAAGTGTGTGAAAATATTATTTTCTTTCTAGCAGTTACTGTTTTGGTGGCAATGGTATTTAGAGTTCTTTCACAAGACAAACATTTTTTGTAAGCATAATTTGTATCCATAATTATCACTGAGTTTTCCTGCAAACTTAGAACCCTTAAGGTACATATCAGTCAGACAGACATAGCACTCCTTTTGTATCAGTACTTTCTAAATTAAAGCCATTCTTTTGTGCCAATTTTCAAGTGTTTATTATACATTTAAAATAAAAATACAGGGAAAGAAACCGACCTCAAACCTCTTACAGTCACCACAATTAAGTAATTCAAATGTTGATCAACTCTACCAAGTGTTAGTAATTCTAAATTGGCAAGTCGATTATTATTGTGTTACTAAATATAATCTCTCCATTAACTTATGGAATAATAAAACTGGTAATTATCAGGCACAGCTGATAATCATAATTAGCATAAGTGGGGGAAGAATGGGAATTTTGTTCACGTTTCTTCAGAACAAGCCAGTGGAGAAAATAAAACATGAAAAAGCAAAAGAAATAGTTGAATTAGTATTTTGGGGTATAATACAATTGATCTATCATATTTATTGAGGGTGGCATGTCACCCAAAAGTAATTTAGCATCTCCCAGTACTCATATCTATATAAATTGGTCTTTAGCAGCATACATAACATGAATGCCTGGGCAAAGTTTACACTCTTCTGTCTCAAGCACCATGATTTCCAAGCATTCAGTTTCCAGTTCTTTGTTTCCTCCCCCAGTTTAGCTGCAGTATATTTGGCAGTCACTTTGTTCCTTCACAAGCACAAAAATTGTGGATAGGAAGTTCTCAGAAAACAACAGAGTTCAGTGCAACAGAGAAAACGGTCTTCCATTCTTCTCTGCAACGGCTGATAACGTCTAGGCCTGTTCATGGTGTTGCAGTCAGATCCTAGAAATATTGCCTTGGATGGTAAGGTAAGTTAGCTTAAGGAAGGCCACAGAAGGAATGTTTCCCATACTTTTGTCTCTCCCCCTTCAACTCCTCATTCCCCCTTTCCACATTGTTCAGAAGTCCTCCCCCCCCCCAAGAGTTTTTGGGTGTTGTAGGAGGCTGCAGCAGGAAAGGACCGGGCAGGGAATTTTCTTTCCATGAACTTCCTTAAGTTACCTTATGTTAAGATCCAAGCTGTTATTGGAAAGCAGGTCCCATTGAATTCCACAGGACTTTTTAGTATTAGGGTATTACACTCCTCCCTGGAGAAAAAAGGTGCTCATATGCTCCAAAGACCAAAAGAGTTTGTTGGAAAGAGATCAAATGAGGAATGTCCAATTGCTTTGCTTCTTTCTTTGTTTTCCCTTTCAGGCATAGCTGGTAAGAACAGATGTAGCCCATATTAATCCCTTCTGTTTCCCCATCCACTCAGGATCTTAAGGCTTACTTTTGTGTGCCCTCCTTGGACTTCCTCACATCTGCTTCCAGGAGATTTTCTGGTCTGCCCTCGCCTGTGTCCAAACTTGCATTTATTTCTCACTACCTGTTCATCATCATCTATCGGTCTCCGCACGTATTTGAAACGGTCTTTAAGAGCTCGTTTCCATAGAAACTGCATAATATTTTTTGGAAAAAAATAGTTGTTAGTGTCTTCCAGAAGCTTTATCTCTTTTCTCAGAGTATGTTATCTGCTGTTCTCCAGCTGGTAAAAAAGAAACCTTTAGAATATTATTTCCAGCAGATTTCTTTTAATGCAACTATACTTTGTAGAAGCTCTTTGTATTCTTTTCTTATTGAGGAAGCGGAGTGACTGCCTTGAAAAGAAAGCAGGCAATAGCTTTGCTTAAAATTAGTTTGACAAATAATAACATTACAAATGCAAGACAATGGCTGTATGCTTGATTGCGGTAAAAGGACTTGAGATGAGACATGGACACCAGTGTTTGGGTTGAACTAATGGGCCACTTGATTAAATCTTAACACTGAAGTAAACTGCAGAGGGGAATTATAAGTGGGGGAGCTGTGTTAGGCAAAGCCTGTCTGCAGCTATTAGGGCAACCATGCCCTGCTGGGGTCATAGGGAGGCCATCCTATATCACCACTCTAGGGCTCCAAAGCTCCAGGCAGATGAGGCAACTTGGCCCAAAGGTGGCCTGTATCTTGTTGGTGGGCCCTATAGCCCTGAGTTGTAGGCCTCAGGAGCTACCTGTCACCTCCAAAGATGCCTAAGGTGTCACCTAGCTGTCTTTTATCTGTTTTCCCCCTCCTGTACTTCTCTGCCACAAAAGGAGGGCAAATCTCAATTTAGTTCCTTTTCCCCCATGCCAAGAACCAACTTCTGCAAGCATCTCTGCAGGTCCCTGAGGAAACTGTTGTTACTGGCATCTGTCAGATGGATGCAATCAGGCCGACATAGCTCAACCCTGCAGTATTTTACGTCTGGGTGTGGTAAAGTGATACCCCCCATAACCCAAGCGTCAACAGGCTCTCGTGACTAACTTACTTTCATGCCCTGTTTATGCCCCTTGGATCCCCCATGTAGTTCCACACCTTGTGTGGCAAAATGCCTGACTAAACCACCTGCACCTGCGGCCAGAGCTATCTCATGACCTGGATGCCCTGGCACACCTGCAAATGAAGGGCTTTGCCCGTCAGGAAACCCAGGTCATTGCCACCGAGGTGGATGATCAAAACCTGCAGAACTATCTGCACCAGAAGCTCTGAGAAGGGGGATGTACGAGTGGCATGGGCTTAAACAGAACCTCCTGCCCCATCCTCTGCATAGCCACATCAGTGTGCAAGTGTGCTCCGTGTGCACACCTGCCCTTAGCCAAGATGGCAGCAGGGGTGTCAACCCCAGGCTGCAAAACATGCCCCATGAAGAAAGCCAGGCATGGATCATGGAGCAGGAATAAGTCAAAATACAGAGAGCTATTTTCACACATCCGAGTAATTCCTTGACATTTCAGCCACTGAGCAACCAACGTGTGTGTGTGTGAGAGAGAGAGAGAGAGAGAGAGAGAGAACTTATTGTTCTGTTTGAGTTTATAGCCCATCCTATTCCAGAGTCCTGGGTGAGTAACAGAACATTAATTGAGAATCAGAGTGGAAAAAACATTTTTTTTGGCAATCCACATTTTCTCATATAGAAGCCCAAGCTCTCAGCATCTTAGCATCATATGATAAGACCATTTATTATTGTTGTTGTTGTTGCCGCCCACCAAAAACCTCATTAAAAACGTAAGAAGAGCCCTGATGGATCAGGCCAAAGACCACCCAGGTGCCAATGGGAAGCCCATAAGTAGGGCATGAGTGTAACAGGACTCTCTTCCCAATAGTGAAAATGGCTAATAGCTGTTGGACTACGACCTGGGAGACCAGGGTTCGAATCCCCACATAACCATGAAGCTCACTGGGTGACCTTGGGCCAGTCACTGCCTCTCGGCCTCATGAAAACCCTATTCACAGGGTCACCATAAGTCGGAATCGACTTGAAGGCAGTACACCGATAACTCTATCCTTCGTAATATATGGACGATAATAGCCATTCCTGAATGATATTTCCTGGTTGCCCAGAGGTTATCACCTTGAACCAATGGGCCTATGAGATAATAAGCACCCAAAAACTGAGTTCAAAGGAAAGCAGGCCATTAGCAAATACCTGTAAGAGGAAGAGAAATGTCAAAATAGAAAACTAGAGGTGTCTATTTGCCAAGACCAACATTTCGTAAGTTTGAAAAGATTGTTCACTGCCCTGCCATCCCAGTGTTGTTCTTTATACTGAACTCTCACAAGCTCTATTGATCTATTTAGTATACATGACGTTGCTTTTAAGCACATCCTGGTGGACTCTGCCTCACAGACAGTGACTCACATGCTGGCCACTTAACCCGTCCAACCCATGAGCAGTGTCACTCTGAAAGGAGCCTATATTTGTAGGGCTCCCTGTGTGGTGATGGGCTTATGCCAATCGCATCTTCCAACCATGACCTGGGATTTCTCCTAAGGAATACAGTGCTCATCTAGGAAATCTTTGCTATCGTTTAGTTTATTGCACCCTAAAACAGAAAATGATACCAGGTACATAAAAAACAAATGACGAACAAAGTATAGTTGAACTCAGTTCAGCTACATATCTTCTGATAATTGAATAAAAATAATTACATATTTAATTTAAGAAAAACAAAAATACAGAACTGCATTAGTCTTGGATACTTACAAATCCACTCCCATCCTCATCAAGAAAAGGGTATGCCTGCAGCAATGCATTGACAACATCATTGTATTGCTGAGTGGTTGGATATCTGCCCACACAAGATAAAATCCATACAAGTCAGATTTTTTAAAGAGCTGCAGTGGAGCAATTTAAAAACTTTCAGCACTTTTAATATTAACGTATGTCTCTAACATACAAAAAAATTAAACAATGATACAAGATTCTTGCCAATGTCCACTTGCAGACTGGCCCAGTCATTATTACAGCTGCCAATGCTGCCATATCCAGCTGCAAAACAGTGACCTGCACCAAGGTGCCCAACATGGAAGCTTTTATATATATATATAAATAAAGGAAATATCTCGCTGTTAGCATTATGGAAGCATTTGGGTATTAGATAGCTATGGTTGGGCTGGTGGCTTCTTAAAATATGAGATGCAGCAACTGTTCCTCCCACATCAATGTTTTCTAGACATTTCCAAGCACAGGGCTTCCTAAATCTTGGACCGATTTCTAAATAGGTCCTAGAGCTTGCAGTTTGACACTCACACTCCCTCTCTCCCCCTCCATATAGGTGATTTGCTCCCCAGGGACACATCTCCAAATCCACTCACATGACTGCTGGGGGGGGGGGGGTGTAACCGGCCCTGGCCTTCTTGCAAATAGGATGCCCAGCAGCACACATCTCTTCTCCTGAACTTTCACTGACACTAAGCTTTGGAGAAGGAGTCTCCCCATTTTTTCTTACTTTCTTCATGCCCCAGCACAAATGCTTCTTCACCAAGCTCTCTGTGGTTTGGTGGCAAGCACCAAGTGACGGCAGCTAGGAAGGCAAGCCACCTGTCCAAGGAAGACAGTGGACTACAGTCTGCAGAGTTCAGTTGCCTAGGTAGCAAGAAATTAAAAGTACCTGGACCCTGGTTATTCTCCAAGCCTCCCCGTTCCTCTTACAAATTTGGTGCAGCCACAAATATATTCATTATGCCTTATACCCAAGCAGTTTTCAAACCAAAGTTCACAGCATGCAGAGATCAATTCATCATCCTTATGGAAATTCACCCCGTGCCATATTACTCCCATGAGGCAGCATGCTAAAGACTGCCTTACTTACAGTGATCCTTCAAGGTACTTTGTCATGTCAGCTTGCAAGAATTCAATTATCCTTATTCTCACACTGTGGTCAGGACATTTTCCCTCTGCTAATATGCATTTGACATCATAAGGGAACTCAGGCAGAATATATGAATTTGTCCATTCCAACGCTTTGCATCTTGCTAAAACATGCCTCATTGTTTTTCTGACAAAGGAAGTAAAGTCAATTCTTTATTAGTACTTTACACTCTAACATACTTTCCTGTGCACTTTGCTAGCCACTTATAAATGGAGAAGCCTTGTCATAAAATGTGCTCATACCTACTATGCTTTATACCCCAGAAACATGGGCTAAACCTAAGGTTGCTTCCACAGAATGTATAAAACTATTTAAATGTGATATAATTTATGGGTGGTCTACAATATTGTCCTACTCATAATATACCTATTGAATTAATAGACATGCGTAACTTGCGTTCATTAAGTTCAATGGGTCTACTCTGAGTAGGCCTTAATTGAATACAACCCTCAGTTTTTTCTCTGAATTATTTTTTAAAAAATGCATTTTAGTTAATTTTGCTTTAGAACTCCCACCCCATCCTGCCATGCAGAGCTTAAACAGGAAGGAAACCAAGTCTTCTGCATCCATGTTATGGATTCAGTGCATTGCCAAATAGCAGAAGTGAGGCGTTTGAAAAGGTCAGAGTAAGGTCAACCACTCAAGCCACTAGTCTTGCCAAAATATCAGCCATGGAGCCAAGCAAAGACTGTTTTGTTTTCCATAGGCGGTATCCAATGCACTTGTTCTATTAGTGCAAGAATTTACACTTGCACAATATAACTTTCCCCCTCCTCCCCCTGTGCATGCCATGTGTAGGGTTGTCATATTGTCCGGTTAGCTGGGTTTTACCCAGATTCTTTGCATGCCACCCAGCGCCCGTTTAGCCCATTAGGTGGCCCGGATTCTCAGCTTTAATTTAATGCCAGAAAATGGTGGTTTCCCCCCGTTTATCTGAAAATCTCAGAAATTGGGTAAGTATATACATTTCAGTTTTTTTCCCTCTTGTGTGCAGGAGTCAGATCCTGGGCAGTGTTTTGAAAACCTTCCCAATACTTGCTTTTGTGGGGGTAAAAGCATTGCTAATCCCATATGTCCAGAGTAAATCCCATTGAATTCTATAGGATTTACTTTTGAGTAGACATGATTATGAATGTGCTGAAAATCAATGGGACTTTGGAGTGAATGTAAAAAAGAATTATGTTTGTGTTCTCTTTCTGTTCCCCCTCCAGTTCTATTTTAAAGCAAGTAGGCAGGGTTTACTTAAGTATTACAGTTTTTATTCTGTAGGAAACTAATACTGATTTTTTTACAACTAATACTGATTTTTCTGCAATGACCAACTGGTTTGACAATAAACTATTACATGGGCTGTATGTATTTATACATCTGCAGTGTGTGTGTGTGTGTGTGTGTGTAGTCTTTCCAACAACCCTGTGAGGTAGGGGTGGAAACCAAGGCAGCTCACAACACGAAATAAAGCCATTTAAAATCCAATAACCATAAAAACAAGTATAAACAGTTGCAAAACAGCGTAAAGTGGCATGATTCAGAATTTTGGGTTGTGTTAATGAAGTTGCTTATCACTTGAGGTTGCAGTTCTGTCCCTGTTTGAGTAAGCCCCACTGAATACATTGGGACTTGCTTCTGAATAAATAAACCTAGAATTGCACTATAAATATCTTTACAGTTTGTGTAAATAATAAACATATTTGATAGTCATGCTTCTATAAATATTTCTTCATTTATCATATTTTTGGTTTTTGGTTAGGAATCCTGACTGGTTGTGAGATGCTTAGTTTTCTCCCTTACTCATAGGAATCTTGTTGTGGTTGGTATGGTATTGCATTTAAGAAATCATGGTACAAAATGGCCTGAATCAGTATAAGGCAGATTCCTTGGTTCCTAAAAGTGGGAAGAGACTCAAGGGCCACAGTGACTCCAACATTTATTTATGTATTTTTATGTACAACATTTATATACCACTTTATTGTAAAAAATCTCAAAGCGGTTTACAGAAAGAATGAAAACAGTAAAATTATTGGCAAAAGTGTTAAGGACAGGTACTTAAAAACATTCAAAATAATAAAACCAACAATGACTTAAAAACAGATTTAAAAACACAATAGCTTGTATATGCCTGGAGAGGCTTGCCTCAAGAAAACTGATTTTAGCAGGTGCTGAAAAGAGGCATCTGCCTAATGTCAATAGGCAAGGAGTTCCAAAGCGTAGATGCTGCCACTTTACAGGACTGATTTCTTACAAGAGCAGAACAAGTACTATGTGGCACCCATAGTATGGAAAGCACAGCTTGAACTTGGCCTGGTAGGAAATCAGCAACCAATGTAAATTTCAGAGCAGAGGTATTATGTGCTGATAGGATCTCACTCATGTCAGCAATTGTGCTGCAGCATTCTGCATTAACTGCAGTCCCCAGGTCAGGTTGTGCTGCATGGGGATTTCTGTGACCTTGGCTGACTGGCTGCTAGGATTTTTTTAGTTTGGGTTTTTGGTTATGAATCCTGACTAGTTGTGGGTTTTCTGCCTTACTCATAGGAATCTTGTGGTTGGTATGGTATTACATTTAGGAAAGTGTTACTGCCTTTTGTGTGTTTTTTTTCCTATTTGCATTTCACTTATCTTTAAGCTCACTCCGTTACAGCCATAGAAGCAACAGCAGCATATGCAAGATCATTAACTCCCATTAGTGATTAGAGCAAGAACTTATAATTATTATTTTAATTAAAACAAGAGGCTTATGAGTACTTTGAAGAGGACCAGATATTTCTTTCTTTCTGAGCCCAGGACTGGGTCTTTCATGATGCCCGGTGGGGGGGGGGAGCAGGAGAGTAGTCGATAAGACAGACATCCTGGCATTGGTAATCTAATTAGCAAGGTATGTGTGGGGTTGTTGCACACTTCCAGGCCCAGTTTCATTTTGAGTATGGAGGTGGAACCTGTGTAGATGTGGTTGATCAAAGGGAGAAGAAATTTTGAGTTAAGCAAAACTCTGCTTTTATAAAACCTAAGAAACATACAGATACTTTGAATGTCTGAGTACCTGCACCAGTGGAATACTGGAGGAACTTGTAAAACTTGCTGCAACAGTATTTAGAACTGAGCATGTGGTGTGAAAGACTCCTTTTCCTAACATTTTGGCTTCTTGTTTTTCTCCACCCAACACATCTCTGAAATATATCGTATATGTAATGGTTAACCGTACTGCTGCCCAGACTTACTTTATGTTTGTTGCTATTTTGTGTTTTTATTATGTTTTTATATTGATTGTGTATTTTTATTGTTTTTATTATATTTGTAAGCTGTGCTGAGCTCTGTTTTTAACAGCAGAAGGGCAGGATATAAATCCTCTTAATCAATCAATCAATATTCCATAGTGTTGGAAACTAGAGTCTAGGCATTTAAGGCTGAAAATGTTAAGTTTTTTTTAAAAAAAGATTTCTCACATCTTTCCCCAGTTTTTGTTGGTAATTCCTAGGCACAAAAACAACAAATGGACAATCCAAATATTAATATGCAAATATTTGCATAATATGCAAATTAGTCTGCCCGGATTTGTGGAACTGGAATATGGCAACCCTAGCCATGTGCCCTCCCCAAATCTGCTCCAGATAGTTGGGGGAAACCCCAGAAACATTTAGGAGATGGGGGGAGAAGGGGGCAGTTCCATTGTACAAGTGTAAATCTTCGTGCTAATTGAATGAGTTACATAGCACTACATTGGACACAAGCCCTTGATTCAAATCTCATATGGATGCAGGTGGGGCAATCTCCCATTTCCTCATCATTTTTCATTTGAATAAAAAGTACAACCCAACATATATCCTACCCTGTCCCACATCCTTTTAGCTCTCTGTGTCTTTTTGCTTCCCCCAGAAGGTCTTTGGATGCAAATATTTTGTTCCTCTGAGAATTATTCCACCTTGTATAAGTCAATTTTTTAAATTAATGTAAGCCTAAGATCTTGTAATTACTTTGATACTGTCAGTAAATCTTCTTGGCACTATGGGAGGTTCTATCTGAAGGTAAAAACAATCCTGGAATTGGCAGGATAACCATAAACTCACTTTTGTTTGAGGACTCTTTGGTCAATGGCTCCATCGTCAGGATTTTCATTAGGAGAGAAACAATTTACTTGTTCCACATGTAGCTGAATGCCGGAAGTTCTATAAGGAA
Organism: Rhineura floridana; assembly: GCF_030035675.1. Classification (NCBI taxonomy): domain Eukaryota; kingdom Metazoa; phylum Chordata; class Lepidosauria; order Squamata; family Rhineuridae; genus Rhineura; species Rhineura floridana. The sequence goes on from NC_084483.1 coordinate 101,824,368, forward strand.
GGAAATATGACCCCCAATTGGTTATGATTCACAGCTCAACATACAGCAATTTCCTTGTTGATTTAAGTGTTTTGAATCCTTTGAATCCCCTTTATATTCCTGCCTGAAGAAGCACTATAAAAAACAAACACTAAAGCACAGATGGCCAGCTAACCACCCATAGGCTAGATCCAGCCAGACTCCCAAACTATTTTGTCTGCCCCCTTTGGGTCCATCACATTTTAATCACTGTGTGGTACAAAACTCACCTACCATTTCACTTGCAAAGAAAATAAAACTATGATAGAGATTCCACAGTACATCATTCATCTTGTTTAGATCATAGGTCAGTTTTTATGGAATGATACACATCTGGACTTCAGATAGCTGTCTGAAGTAATGAGCAGCTCCTAGTTGGCATCCCTGTTCTAAAGCATGCTAATGGATGTAGTCCAACATAAGTTGTTATTTGAACCATCTTTTTCCTTTGGGACGAAATGGTACCCATTCAAGCAGTATCAAATGAAAACCCCACTGTCTTACAAGCTCAGCTATTAACACACTGTAGTCCTCCATCTTTAGTAAATACACTGTTGTAGCTTTCATATCAGATTCCTGTGAGTTGGGCTATCACTTTGGGTTAATCTGAGGCAATATCTGAGCTTGAATCCTCAGCAGAACTGTATAATAAAACACTAAAGCACGGATAGCATTGCAAGGAGCATTGGCAATCCACGATCTGGTGAAGTCTCTGCATTGAAGTTAAAAAGACTGGGTGATGGTCAAAAGAGATAACTCATATGGACCCCCCCCCCGTCACTCCAGCCATGCGGAGGAAGAAAGGTGCTTGTGTGACAAGAATTAAAAAAATGCAGTTTGAGCCAGAAAGACACAGATAAACAAAGATATGAGTTTTGGACTCTAAAGCTAACAGCTTTTTGGGGTGCTTGTTATCTCCCTGTAGATCTGATATGGAAGCAGTGGGCTTTGGCTGTCCGTTGGAGTGTTTAAGCTGTGCCTCCACCTATCCTCAACCTGTTTATTTGTAAATAAATGCAATTATTACAAAACGCCAACAAACCTCCAGTGACCTCCTTCCAAAGGAAACCAGACCTGGGCAAGCAGGGTGCCCCTGGCACTTTGCACTGGCACAGCAGAGGAGGCTGTTCCTAATCTATAGATAGAAGCCTTTGAAGCAGCCTTGAACCCCAATATCTTTCCTTTTAGAAATTAGACATGTGTGACAATTCACAAACCAAATCAAATTGAACATTACAAAAGGGCATTATAAGCTCAGACAGGCTTTGTTTTTCCATATTCAGGAATACCAAGCAATAAACATTCATGACCATATTGTGCTGAGCTTTCAAGTTCGCGGTATTAGAAAAAATCAGTGAGTGTAAAAATTGATGAGCGTTGTTAGCATTAAAGCCGAGACCCATATTTTACTGAAATATAAGTGGAGTGCTGTCATTTCTGCTTACTTTTTTCGGAGCCTTACCCACTGAATTCTCCTGGTGACTCAGAGAAGGGCATTTCACAGATAAAAGCAGATCCTTCTGTCTGTTGCTTGCATTTTTTAATAAGATCCATTAACACTGCCTGGTGCCCAATTTTCTTGACCAGTTGCTGGACCATCCTCTCATTAAGAGCCAAAAGAGCAGCTCCACTCACTTCTTCCTCTAAAAGAAGAACTAAGGAATCATTACACATTGATTGACCCTTGCTGCAAGGAGGCGGATGTTTCAAAGGCAACTTGGCATATTGAAGGCATAAAAAGCTTTTTGTGCACGTCTAAAGGAAAAGTTCCATGTAAACGGTAACAATCAATCAATATACATCACTCACTATTCCTTTTCAAGGGATCGAGTACTGATGTTCTTATGCAAGATACTGTAATGGCTTTGTGGGCTCAGTGGGTGCTTGGTGCGAAATTGCTACAGAGGACTTCCCACCTCCAGTTCCAACCATTAAATTGTGGTTGGTTACCTAATGGTGGTTAAGAGGAACTTTACATATGCTCAGAGGCACTGTACTTTTTCAATTGCTTGAAAGTGTTCTGTGGCTAAGCCCTTTCGTTTTTGTACTGAGCCCTGGCACAAATTAAGTCCTTACCTCACAATCCATACCTCAAAATCCTGTTTTGGAAATTAATGCTTTTGCCAGGTTAAAATAAACCCTCAAACAGCATTGCTGTATTTTATTTCCATGTTGCTAGGAAGCAAACATTTACTATCAAAAGAAAAAATTTCAAATAAAAACATGTCACCACAGTGCCTGTAACGCCTGTAAGGATTGAACATACATCAGAGTCCCGACCCCCCCCCATCCCTGAAAGGGTATTTATAAGCTTCAGTGGCAACCTCATCTTATTTAACAAATCTCAATAAATTTCCTCCTCAATCATAACTTAAATTGCTTATATATCTGACACACACAGTGACACACAAAATAGTCTTACCACGAAATTTAGGAACCAGGTCCCCTAAGTTTTTCTGAAGCAACCAGCTGCAGACTTGATCAACAGACCAACTTTCCATCTTTCTCATGCTGTGGCAGTAAATTCCACTATAGACTTTGGGGAAAATAACATGATTTTATTTTTAATCTTTGAGTCAATGTTAAGTCCTCCCTTGCCCCAAGATCTGCATAACAATTATTCTTTGCAAAACAGGTACACATAGTTCCATCCTGATAATAATTTGTTCCAATATTTTACACCCTATATAGTCATGCCTGCTGTAAACAGCCCGTTTATGATTCCCTTTTTTACCTGCTCTGAGTATCCCAGTCTTGCTTTCCTCTGTTCTGAACAGGCAGCTTCATTCTTTATAACACAGAACACTCCCAGATCCCACACCATTAACACCCAGCTTTCCACACAGATATGAGAAAGGTGTGAAATTCACCACCACCATGCTCATCAGGAAATGGCTGACATTTTTACAGAAAGAATGGGGGGGGGCTACAAAGTAGTGTCTCATTTATACATTTAGAACAAACTGAACACATTAACCCACACTGCTCCATAGAGAAACTAGCCAGGTGAACACTTGAGGCAATGGGAGCTATATGAAAAAAGGCAGAAAATGCACAGAGCCACACACTGCTGTTGTGAAGTCGCTTTCAATAACATCTTGGAAAGCATGCTATTTCTAAGAAATGCAAGAAAGAGGCAGACCTTCTAAGGGTCTGAGCAAGACAGCATCAGGACACCCTCTATCCTTGAGGTCACTTGGGGATTCTCATGAGATGGGGTTTTGAACATTCTGTTTCAGTACAGGCTTAAAATCCTTGAATCAAGCAGCAGGAGCAGCAATTCTAAGATCCTCAGTTATTCACATTAAAAAAATGAATACTTAAAAGCATAGAAGCAGAAGGGGTCTTGGAGATCATATAGCCCAACCCTTTGCTCGGTGGAGGAGGTAACTACAGCACCCCTGACTGGTGGCCATCCAGTATCTGCTTTAAATACCTCTGGGAGAGGAGAGCCTACCACCTCCACAGGCAAGTTGTTCCACTCTCAAACAACTCTTCTAATAGACAAATTTGGTTTCTCTGAAATTTCCAGCCACTGGCTGCTCTCTGGAGCAACAGAGAGCAAGCCTGCTGCATCTTCTCTGTGACAGGCCCTCGGGCATTTTTAAGGCAGCATTCACGTCTCCCTTTACTTTTCTCCTCCCTGGGCTAAAACTACCCAGCTCTTTTAGTTGTTTCTCATGCTATCCAAACCATAAGGAAAGGGCTGTAGCTCAGTGGTAGACCACCTGCTTGGCATGCAGAAGGCCCAGGTGCAATTCTTGGCATTTCTAGGCAGGGCTAGAAATTATTCCTGTCTGAAACCTGGAAAGCCACCAGCTGCAGACCAGGGATGAGGAACCTCAGGCCTAGGGATCAAATGTGGCTCTCTAGTGCTCTCTCTCTATCCCTCTGGACTCTCCCAGGCCACGCCCCCTCCCCAGGCCACAGCCTTCATTGGCCCTCCTCTGTACCCACCCTCTGTGAGAGCTTTTGCCTAGTTCCAACATGCCCATGAGCTGTGATCTTGCTTGCCTGGATGGAGGATGAAGAGAGAGGTGTGCAGAAACCTCAGACTTCTGGGTGGCTGTGTGGAGCCAGGAGGAGGCATTTTCCCAAGCTGAATTTCAGTGGGAGAGGGATCACAGCAAATGAGGATGATAAGCTCTTCCCCCCTGCTGCCCTCCAAAGTACCCCCTATCGAAATTAGACATGACAAAAGTCTTTCATTGGCTCCAATGGAAGGCTGGTTTCCAGATTAATTGCTCTGCAGCAGGTGGGGCAAGGAGAAGAGGCTGCGAGCTGATGGGATGCCAAATAGACTGAATCTGGCCTGCAGGCCAGGGGTTCCCTCATTTAAACTAACGATAGTTTAACCTTATGTCTCAATCAAGCCAAACTGTGGTCAGCTTCAACTAGGAATAGGCAACCTGTGGCTCTCTAGATGTTGTTGGTCTCCAACTGTCATGAGCCTGAGACAGCATGTTCAAGGGTCAGGGGTGATGGGAGGTGCAGTCCAGCAACATCTGGAGAGACACAGGTTGTTCATCCCTGGCTTAAACTATGGTTTATTGCCAAGTTTAAATTGTCATTTCCAATAAGGTATCCCTAGTTAAAACTAACTGCAGTTTCTGGTTCTGATGCAACAACAAACAGTGATTAGTTGGTTTTTTAAATAAATAAATATTTTAAAATTTTATGTTAATGTTTTCATATCACTTAATACTGCAGTTTTTAAACATTTACAACAGGGCTATAGGAGGGATGCAAAATACAGCATAAAATCAGATGAAATTAACCATGAAATCAGGAAAAAAAGGATTTAAAATTACTGCTGAAATTATAAATAAAATTCTTCATGAAGCAACGAAAGTTTAACCGGGTGAGTGAGCTGCCTGATCTTAGCTCGGAGGGCTAACAATACTGAATGCATGGCTTCTACTGGATCTGAACCATGGGGGACCACTAGCAGAGACTCTCCCAAAGACACATATATATAATAAATAAAACATGCTATATACCATGTCAACATAGTATCAAAATAATCCTTTTTATCTCTTCTTTTCTCAAAATGATGTATGCTTATAATAGATCAAGATTATGACTCATGCCTTCATTTATCTGCAATGCACCTTTATAGATTTATTTCATAGGTTGGTTGGTTTATTTATTTGAAAGCATTTATAAACTGCTTAATATTTTAAAAAATCTCTGAGCAATATTGTTAAAAACAGTATAATTTAAAAATACAGCCTCAAACCAATAAAACAGCAATATAAAGGCATATAAAACTGATAACACGGGAATTAGGGGGTTAAAATAGGTTTAATTCTAACCAACAATCCAAATGCATGATAATGCCACATATCAACATTATGCTGCTGTTTTAATAATATAATTTAAAAAATGGATTCCAAGGCTGTTCATATTTCTCTTCCCCCCGCTCCCCTTCCTGTAACCAAAAACTCTAGTTATTTTACACCAGGAAGTGAATGCTTCCAATCTTCCCATCACAGGGAAGGCGAAGCACACAAGCTGAAGGCTCACCCAGGCTCACTTGGACAGTACAAAACTGTGGCTTAACATTACACCCAAACAGGGGCAGCGTGGCTGTAGGTGAGCTTGGTGTCTTAAAACAGTACAAAGTGTAGGCACCTGCTTGGAGAGAGGGTGTGGAAACTTTACCTGATCTGATAAATTCTTATACCCTAAAATCATCATCATCATCATCATGTAACAGAGCTGCGGAAGTATTTGACACTCCTAGATGGAAAGCATAACTAAGCTAATTCCCACCCCCCAAATTCTTAAGCAGCATAAAGTATATTTTCTATGCATTTTGCCCCCTGGGATTTTTCTAGTCCTCATAGAGCATATTTTGTTTACAATTCCTCTGTTTTATTCCAAATGTCAAGTAGGATGCAACATCTTGAGAGAAATATAGCAGTAGGTTTGATTTAGTTATGACAAGAGTAGAAATGCAGCTCCTCCCCCAGGCTAAGGAGCAATAACAGAGTGTGAAAAATCATTATTTGCTGAGAACTCTGGTGTAAATTAAAAATCACACCTTCCTGTCACACTTCTTGCTTCCTTGAGAAGGCTAGGATTTAAAAAAATCCTCAGTGCTGAAATGGAATTCAGTGCAGAATACATTTTATTGGAGAGATAATGCATATTTAAAAAATTTAAGTTAAAAGACAGATTGAATGAGAAAAATGCTGTAACTTTGCCATTATAAAATATACACAGCATAAAAATCAGTATTACAATGACACATTATAGACTTAATATGTAACAAGTATATAGCAAAATCAAAATTAACAGAACAAAGCAAGCAAACAAAAGCCAACCCTATTTCTTTTTGTTAGTGCTAATTTTACTGCACTCCCAAGGGCCACAGGAGCCTGACCCAAATACAGTTCAGCTCTCTTGCAGTGGTGTGCAGGTGTCTTCTCACTACGCTAGATGGTAAGTTGTGAAGCAACTATGCCAAATTCTTTGTGCCCAAAAAATCTGGGCACAATCTACCCCTCAAACTAAACACTATTACACTGATGTCAATGTAATTATTTTTATAATTGTATATTTTATTGTTGTAACCCATCCTGGGACCCTGTGGTGAAAGAGGATAAGAAATCTTTAATTAATTAATTAATTAATTAATGGCTTTATTATTTCAAAATTTAGAGAGTGCAAATTTTGGATGATGGCTATGTTTAATTTTGCATATTGATCTGGAAAGTGCAAATTAGGTAGATTCAAATTTCTCCTCCATCCCTACATCCAACTAAAGTTTCAGGAGCAAGCCAGCAATAAATTGCTTTTGCAGATACGTTATTCTTTATAAGAGCTAGGGACTGGCACAGGGTATTAATAGTATAAAATGAGACAGCTAGTGAGTTTGGGCAGGACACAGAGGTAAAAACCAGAGCAACACTAAAACCATCTAAAACAGCAAGAAGGAAATGAGCACAAACAAATGCCTGCTGAAATCAGAACATGACCGCTCTTCTAAAGTGAGGTAGCTAACTAGGCCTCTTGAGGAAGGGTATTCCACAGCCTTTGAACCACTACTGAAAAGGCCCTGTCCCTGTATCCCAACCAGTTCCCTATATTTCAGAAGTCAAAGGGATGTAGAGAAAGGGGGGCACGTAAAGGGCAGGCAGATTCATTTGGGAGAAGATAGTCCTTTAAGTAATATAATCCCAAACCATTTAGGATTCTATAAGTAACAATCAGCATCTTGAATTGTGCCCCAAAACAAGCTGGAAGCCAGTATAGCTCAAGCAACACTGGACTAACACCCCCCAATTGCAGGTAGCACTTTGTATTTTGCAGTAGCTAAAGTTTATAAACATGTTTCAGGGGCATATACACATAGAATGTGTTGCAAAAACGTTCTTATTCACCCAGGCTTAATTTTCTGCTTATCTGGGGTTGGGTTGGATTTGTTATTTTACATATGTGTATTTTAGGTTGCTGTATCCTTGTTTTTATACTTGTTTTTAATGTTTGTTTTTGTAAGTTGCCTTGAGCTTCCCTCTTCTGGAAGAAATGCAACTATTAATGAATTAATAGATTCTATTCAGGTGATTCGTAAGTATACCAAAGTTGCTTGCATCAAAAGCTGATGGGAAGTCAAGCAAAAGTTCAGCAGGATGCATTTCCCCTGTCTCCCTCACAGACCATCTACCAAAGCATCCAAGCCTGCCTCTGTCCCAAACCCAGGCCAAAACCCAGACTGGAAAGGATTCAGAAATTCAGTTTCATCCAAGAATGTCCTAATGTCCTAAGAGCTTTCTAGGTTGGGATGCCGTGACCTACTTGTACACCTTGCCCAACCATAGCAAAACTAAGGCTGGCTGATAGATATTCAGAGAGACAGAGTCCAATGAAGTATTTGTACGCAGTGATTTCACAACTGCCTCCACTGATGCTGGTGGCACAGATCTCTCTCTTAAACAATCATTCAGTATCTCTGCCACCCAATCACTTTCCTTACGGCCAATTTAATCAGTCAGGTGGGCAAGGGTTGAGAGGGGTTGTGGGTGACCTCAAACCTCCAAACAGCTTGTTGACATCTTAAATCGAAAGCAACTGAAACCTATTCGTCATAAAAAAAAAGTGGCAAGCAGATACTGTGGGCACATTAATAGATCCTACTCTAAAAGTGGGATCCAACGTGGAACAGATGCATGCAACTTTGTCAGTATGTGGGGAACTCTTGGCCCACCAGATGTTGCTAAACTACAGCCCCCATCATCCTTTGGTATTATTGGCCACACTTGCTGAATCTGATGGGAGCTGTCATTCAGCAACATCTGGAGGGCCAAAGGTTGCCCTCCCCTGGATCACAGTAAACCACCGATGGCTCCTTGCCAACCTATATCAGATCCTTCACCTTCATTAGAAAAGACAATAATGCTGGGAAAAACAGAAGGGAGTAGAAAAAGAGGAAGGCCAAAGAAGAGATGGATTGATTCCATGAAGGAAGCCACAGACCTGAACTTACAAGATCTGAACAGGGTGGTTCATGACAGATGCTATTGGAGGTCGCTGATTTATAGGGTCGCTATAAGTCATAGTCGACTTGGAGGCACACAACAACAACAAACCTTTTGGAACAGTTCTCCTGATCAGTGCTGTTCTGACTCATCAACAGTGGAGGAAAAATGACTTTATTTATTATTTTTATACACATATATAGCAAGCATTAACAAAAAGAGCATTAAAACATATCAAAACCATACATAAATATAAGAAACATCTCTTTCGTTGTTTTATAGGCCAGGGGAAGATACTAATGCCCAGTGAATTATTGAAAGGAAACGAAAGTGTGGTTGCTGTCACTGCCACAGGGGTGTCCTAGTCTATCCCTTAGCCTGTGTTTGGTTGGTCTCGCTGCAAGTCTTCATCCCCCATTGCTGTAGCCATCTCCCTAATTGTTTCATCATCCCCTTTCCTTGGAAAACTAAGGAGTATTCAAAAGCAACTTCCCCCGCCTGTAGTCTGAAATGGCCCTGTACATACTGCTGTCTCATTTTGTAACATTGGTTTACCCAGATCCAGTTACAGTTTGCATTGTTGGATGGAGAAAGGAGGTACTGGAAATTAAGATAACGGTAGTTAAAATTGTGGTCTGTATCTCAAATTGTTCTTATTCAAACTTATTTAAGAAAAAGACAAAGCTGAAAATCTATATATAAAAAAATTCAACTTGAAACCTAGGTTGAACTTTCAGTGTATTCTTCTGTCAGAGCATTAATCTGCAACCACCAACAAAGTAGTGCACATGGTCTTCTCTTTGAAAGTGAATCATAGAAAGAACTTGGATTACTTGAAATGGGTGTTTCTGCTCAGGGTGTAAATGTACTTAAAGTTGTGGTTTTTCACATTAGCAGCTCCTTAAAATGAGTTCAAGGGAAGTTCACACTTGGTGCTGATTATGTTTTTGCAATGCAAATTAGGTGATGTAGCATAAATTCTAGGTCAAAAAAAAGTGAAGTTTTCTTTTCTTCCTATGGATCAGCTGAAGGATTCAAAATATATCTGTGATTCAGGCAGGGGTTATTAGGCACCAGAATCATTTTCCCACCAGGTGAAGAATCCAAGCCAAAACCTGGCACCTCCCACTTAACATTATTTGGCACTCGTAATGGGCTTTCTATTCTGTTGTGCCCTGGGTGTTGGTAGCACTTTTTTTTCATGATCAACGAGAGCTTATTTCTTTATTCTTAGATGAAGTGGCAAATCCTTTCCAGAAATATAATTAAACATTTATTTAGAGCAGCCTCTTGCAAATCGCTCAGCCACAGTGAAGTTTTTAAGAGATCAAAAATTCTAGAATTTGGCAGCAGTTACATGCTTACAAAATTAGATCTCAGGGACTGCTGATGCCATTACTAGGAACGGAGTTGGTGAATCCTAGTGCAGGTAATGCAGCTATATCCTGTGACTGTGCCAGTGCTCCCCAACTCAGCCAAAGAGCAGCAACGCCATGCAAATCCTATCTTCCGAGTCAGAAGGTGTGTATGTGATGCCAAATTCTCCTTGTGTAAGATTGGAAGTGTGCCAGAAAAGCCTCAGATTTCCTTGATATATGCAGCTTTGCATTCAGAATTTGATGAGAACTGGGCTTAAACACTTATTTAATAAATGGGAAGTGTGGTCTTGCTTAGGATGCCCCTTCAGGAGCACAAATCTCTATGACCTTGTAGCTGAAACTGGTCCCTTATTTAATTTATTTATTACATTTATACCCCGCCTTTCTTTTCATGATAGAAACCCAAGGCGGCTTACATATGGTTCTCAGGCGGTCTCCCATCCAGGCACTGACCAGACCTGACGGGTCCTAGCCTCATGTGCCTTCAGACCATAGCCTGGGACCTATGATACTGTGATTTGGGACAAGATCAACATTTATGAGGTAGTGTTCAAAACAGTCCAAGCAATCACACTCTGTTATTTCTCATTGCTTTAATTATACTCATGAATCATGATCAGTTACAGGAAAGAGAAAGGAAACTGATTATAGTAAGGTATTTATTCAAAGCCCTCAATACTCAGTATTCAAATACTCTTGGGTATTTTAGAACTGAGTAAACCACCAGCCTTCAGTCAATAAAATAATAGGTCAGTATTAGCAGCTGTGGGCCTTTTAAGACAATGATGATCTCTTGAAAAGCTAAGCCGATTTTCCCTTGTGGCATCATCCAGAATGAAACCGCCCAGATTTTTCCCTAGTCAAGAACCCCACCACTGAGGACGGTAACCGCCTCTTTTAGCTGCATACACACACACCAATTAAGGTCTAGCCTTTCTCTCTCTTTTGCTTTAGAAGATCCCCAAAACAAGCTTTTTGACACAGGTTACAGAGCAATTTCTTACAGGGAAAAAAGGACTTGTTTTTTTCTTTTATACTTAAATGTCTAAGGCTGCTGACAATAAAAATAATAGAAGTAGAATGGCTCCACATAACACAATATGCAAATACACACACAAATATAAAAATTATTTTATTTATTTATTATTTGATTTATATCCCGCCCTTCCTCCCAGCAGGATTAATCAGATTAAAACGTCAAAAAATGGCAGGGAAAGCATTGCTTACTTTAAGAATTAATTTAATTAATTTTAAAAGATAGATTAAAACACAGAGCAGCAGAGAAGATTCAGTGCTAGGAAGCCCAAGTCTCCCTTCCTTAAAATCATAGAATATTAGAGTTGGAAGCGGCATATAAGGCCATCGAGTCCAACCCCCTGCTCGGTGCAGGAATCCAAGGCTACCGGCACACTAGTCACTTGAAAAGCAGCCAGAATGGTTTTTCTGGCCACATTTTGAAGTGACACTGCCCTCTGCCGGCCACACCTCCATTCCCCACTGCCATCTTCAGGCTGTTCAGGAGCTCCCACAGCAAAGTGTTGGGGCCAATCACAGTCTCTGCTTGAGCCTGCAGCAAAGCAAATGCCTAGAAGACAAAGGGGTAGATCTACCAATCAAAGCTGAAGTTTTGAAAAAAAAATGTACTGGAGCTGATCCATCAAGGTTTTAAGAGTAAAAAGGGACAGAGAAGCTCTGGAATCTGCACAGCAGTAAGTGTGTCTCTACCCCGAGTGAAAGTATACCCGACAGGTTGCTGTCCAGATGCTTCTTGAATTCCTCCAGCGTTGGAGAGCTCACCACCTCCCTAGGTAATTGTTTCCATTGTTGTACCACTCTAACAGTTTGGAAGTTTTTCAAAATTGGAAAACCAGAAATCTGGCTTCTTGAGCCCATTATTCCATGTTCTGCACTCTGGGATGATCGAGAAGAGATCCTGGCCCTCCTCTGTGTGACAACCTTTCAAGTACTTGAAGAGTGCTACCATTATTTTCCCTTCTCTTCTCAAGGCTAAACATGCCCAGATCTTTCAGTCTCTCCTCACAGGGCTTTGTTTTTCAGTCCCCTGATCATCCTCGTTGCCCTCCTCTGAACCTGTTCCAGTATGTCTGCATTCTTCTTAAAGTGCAGTGTCCAGAACTAGATTCAATACTCAAGATGAGGCCTAACCAGTGCCAAATAGAGGGGAACTAGTCTTTCATGCAATTTGGAAACTTATTTCTGTTAATGCAACCAAAAATAGCATTTGCCTTTTTTGCAGTCACATTGCACTGTTGGCTCATATTCAGCTTGTGATCAACAACAGTCCCAAGATCCTTCTCGCATGTAGTATTGCTGAGTCAAGTACTCCCATCTTATAACTGCATTTGGTTTCTTTTTCTTAGGTGTAGAACTTTGGACTTTGTCTTCCAGGGTATTAGCTGTCCTTTCCAATTCTGTATCCTTTTTTCCTTCTAGGAGAATGCAGAAGGTGAATAAAAAAGATTATCTACTGTGGACAATGTATGTCTTTCCCCCCTGGTTTTATTATAAATAAATAATAAACAAGACTTAACTGGTTCAAGGAAACAGAAGTGGCTTGCAAATACATTTTGTATGGCCTAATTTTGATCCCCCGCCCTCAGGTTGTAGACAGTAGCAATCTATGGTTTACTTTGTGGCACTGAACCTAAGTAAACAAAACTACACCCAAAAGAATCAAAATCGATGAACAGCAATCAAAGTAGTATCTAAAATTTCACTTGGATCTATCATACAGCATCCAAGGAACTCGTATGTGTGTGTGTGTGTGTGTGTGTGTGAGAGAGAGAGAGAGAGAGAGAGAGAGCGCCAAATTTAGACATGATATAAAGCTGACAGAAAAACAGGTTAGTTCCCAACACCTTTGTTTTTACCAGAGTGCTTCATTTTTAAGCCTCTTCCCTACCCCATCCCCGCGGCTGGCTCCATCATTTTTAAAGTCCTACCTCACCTCAGCTGTCAAGCATGTGCTAAAGGGCCTGCTTTCTCTTCTGCTCTCATCCTACCACCACTGTGGCTTTGCCACACTCACTGCTTATTTTCTGCAGTCACAGCACTGCCACCCCACAACAGGCAGTGTAAGATAAATGAGATAGCCTGTTAATTTTTAATTGATCTTTCACACTGGGGAAATTTGGGTGTGAGAATCTGCAAGCAGTGCTTGATTATTCAAAAAGACATGGAAGAATTCTTCCTTCAAAAATCCTCAGCATTTCTCTTTGAAAGAACAAGCCTGTTTTTGATTGGAAACAGGCTCTTTAAGACTCTGTGAGGCCCAGGGGCTGAATGTTAATTTGTAGTGGCCCCTTCTTTCTCACTGCACCATGTGTCCACATTGTTTCTTCCCTCAACTGGGACAAAGTTCAACTGGCATAAAATTCTTTCAAATATCAATATTTGACATAATATGTTAAGATTTTATGTCTCTAAAACTGGAAGAGAAAAACAATTATATTGAATTCACTTGTAGCGCATAGCACTCCTTCAGCATGTGAGAGTCTCTTTCACGTTTCATCAAAACATTCCATAGACTAGTGAAGGCATGATAATCACAGAAGCACATGTAGTCTCCACAGCCACATCCTCTGAGCTCAAATCCAAGCAAGTCAGCAATACCAACTGCTCACTGCCAAGAGCTCCTTTCGGAAAAAATAGGCACAATTGTTTTTTTTGGGGGGGGGGGGAGATGGCAGTGCAAAAATTGGGTTGGCAGGAAAGGGTTAAACCCTTCCCCTGCTGCAGTCACAATCCTGCACAACCACTTTTTCTCAAAAGAAAAAAATGAAGTAACCAGTGCTGAATACATTGCTTAGAAAGTATGCAACATAACTTGTCATTTCACTCTGACGCCCTCAACAGACATAAGCAGTAAAAATGGCAATCCATTCCTGTAATGTGTGCAGACTGATCCTAATCATGTTCACTACTTGAGTAAGTTCCACTGCTTTCAGTGGGACTTACACTCAAATAAATATGCATAGGAATGCATGCCAGTCTTTTTCCAATCTGCATATATGCATGTGAGACAACAGCCCTATTTAGGCATTTTGTGGAATGCATAAAAGCTTAAACTAGGGAGGTAGGTTAAACATGGACCCTATGCATGTTGACTCCACTTCTGAAATGCAAAGGTAAGATGTGAGATTCTGAGCACATTCACGTGAACACACTTTGAATCTCTATTCAGACCTTCACAGGTTGAGCACAAAAATCTGAAACTTTCTCTGTTGGGGAAAGGGACATTAGTGCACAGCTCTGTTCTCTGCTACATTAACTTATTTTGAATGCCTGAAGGATATTTTTTAGCATCGTGCACAGCTGAGAGATCTGGCTGGTGGGAACAGGAGGATAAGATTTAGAATTTGGATTAGATCTTTTTTGGAAAGTTGGCAAGAAAAAAAATGTTGCCAATTAAGCCAACTGTCAATTAGAATAAAATTTCTCAAAACAAAACAATTGCTGGTTATTTAAATGTTGTGATAGACTAATGCCATCTAAAATTAGACACTCTTATTGTGTTTCTTCTGGTCTCTATAGGCTGTATCACTTATTTATTTTCACAGATATAAAACCAACCGCCTCAGTCAAAACAATGCATTACTATTACTTCTTGTTTACAGCTCAAATGCATTTAGAGTTCTAGTTTGTTCTGGGTTTTGGAAGTTTTACTGATTTTTTATTGGTCCTTTAAACCACCCAGGCCATATTTAACTATTCCCCAGATACACAAATCCCTGGTAACACTGGCCTTGTCCCTTCTACCCACACGGAGAGTTTCTGTAATAGATGAAGCCTTTCCACATTATGCTGGAGACAGGCTTTCCTCCCACAGACCAAATTTTCCAACTCTTGCTCCCAGACTAGGGCTGTGCCATGGGCACCAAGCCCAATATGTGTGGTTGGAAAAGCATGGGAAGAAGGTGTGGTGGAGCTGCTCAAATCACTCCCACCATAGGCACAAATGGAGATTCAGCTGTGTGGCAGCCCTCATCTAGTTTGGTCCTGGGAAACACACAGTGGAATGTCCTTTATTTGCGTAACTTAATTTGGAGCCCCATTTGGAAATGATCCTACAAAGGTGCACACAATCCCTCTCATGCTCTTAAAGGCATGTGAGGTGTGGCAGACATACACTGGGCAGCCCTGCTCTGATGAGGGGGGTGTCACTGATGGCAGGCATGGCCAGTCATTCCCCCCACTGCACGTTGGTACATGCATGGGTCACTTCACACATCTGTCAACTGTGTGGCCAGTGGGATGTATGGCCATCTTTAGAAAGACTGAGCTAGCTGGCACAGCTCCACAATCCTCTACATATGCTTTGTCAGACTAACTGTGTGGCATCAGGGCTTCATGGCAAGTGAGGAAAATTATTAATATTCTGAATGGTACATTATCTTGGCTGACTGCAGAATTACTGCAAGTTTCACAGCAGAGTTTAATATTGCTGGCCATGACAGCATTCAGCATCAGGGTTTGCTGAATGCTTGTGCATTCAGGAACATTTTAAAACATATAGATGTAACGAGCAAAGGAGTCACAGCATATTTCCCCCTATTTAGTTTCCACATAGACCTGATGCACATCCTTAGTGCTGGGTAGGAATCAGTAGTCATGATGCATGTTGGCACCAATGATGTGAGCAATTGTAGTTGTGTGGTTGTGGAAGCGAAATTTAGGTTGCCAAGTAGAAGGCTGAAAGTCAGAAACTTCAAGGTAGCTTTCACTGAAATACTACCCATTCCACATGCAAGGTCAGTCTAATAAGCACAGCTGAGTAATTTTCATGTGTGGATGAGACAGATTATGTCTCTATGTATGCTATCTTCCTGAAGGATGGGTTAGAGATGTGACTGGAGGCTTGCCAACACACATAAAGCAGTGGGCTTTCTTCTCATCTATGTGGGAACAAATGATACTGTCAAGCAGAACTACAAAGAAATCATGTCAGACTTTAAAGCTCTTGGAAGGAAACTCAAGGTCTTTGGGCCCCAGATAATTTTCTCACCCATCCTTCCAATACTTAGAAGATGAGTTGAAAGGGAAAGAAAAAATATCTGGGTGAATAACTGGCTACGAGGGTGGTGCCGATGCACGTGATTTGGATTCTGGGACCATGGGTTACACTTCCTGGAAGATGGATTGCTGTCAAGTGATGGGTTGCACCTCTCAAGGACTGGGAAGATTGTGTTTGGCCACAACGTGGAGACCTTCATCAGGAGGGCTTTAAACTGAATCCTAGGGCAGAGGGAGACGTAAACGTGGAGGTAATGATTGACGAAGGCACAGTAATAGGAACTGAGAGAACAGCTCTAATGGGGCCAGCAATCTAAGGGCCACTTGGAGGCTGCTGCCCCCCACGTCCCAGGAAAAATATAATGGTATTTCAACTCTTAGGATTGCCAGTAAATCATAGCAATAGATAAATGAGTGATATCTTTGTTCATGGACTCAGCAATGTTCGATTCGGTTCTACCAGCAGAAGAACCATGGGGAAAATACAGGTGAATAATGAGAATAATGCAGATGCCCTGTAAAAGTTTCCCAGAGCAGAATCATTCAAATACTAACTGCAGCTGAAGTCTCTAGACTAGAGAGTGATGTCTAGATGCCAATGTCCCTTTCATCATTGTCATCTGATCCAGGAGCAGCAGCCTCAGACCCGAATCACCTCACAGAAGCTGCAGTGGATTGTATGAGAGAACGTCATGTTGGCAAGGGAGGGAGCGGCAGTTTGGGCAGTGTGCTTAATGCAAACGGAAGTGAAGGCAGAAACGATGGAAGCAGACACCGATGCTTTCTTGGTTACTGCCTTTCCGACAAATGCTGAGACTTGTATCCACAGGAAGCTACTTTAACCATCTCCAGGCAACTGGACAGCTGCCCATTCCAGGCTCGCCCAAGCCGCTGCCGGCGGGGCAGGAGGAGGCGCAGGAGCCAGAGGGGAAGCCGCAGCAGCCGCAGCAGCCGAGGAGGGAGCCTGGAGCGAAGAGACTGGTGCCATTTGATAATCTGGGTTGGGGCAGTCGGTGGTAGCTGGACTAAAATCCACTCTGAGTAGCATGGCGTCGCTAACCCATCATCTCAGTTGCTATGGAGAAAGGATCTCTCCTCCAGGTCTTTCCCTCAAGATCCATTTCTTTGGATTTCTCCTGTGCCCATCCTTCTTCTCACCCACATTTATTTATTTATGTATTGGCTACTGTAAGTTGTAAATTGTATTGTTTTATTGATGTATTTTGAAGTATTTTGATGTATTGATGTATTTTTATATTTGTGGGTTTTTTGTAAGCCGCCTTAAGGAGCTTTTGGCCGAAAGGCGGGGTAGAAATAAACAACAACAACAACAACAACAACAATAATAATAATAGTTTTCAAAAAATGAAGGAAGGAAGCCACACCATAAATTACATGGTCTATATACTAATGCCTAAAGTATGGGAAACAAACAGGACAAACTCGAACTCTTAATTCAGAAGGGCAAATATGACTTGATAGGTATAACTGAAACTTGGTGGGATGACTCCCATGACTGTCATACAGCAATTGAAGGATATAACTTGTTCAAAAAGATCAGAAGGAATAGAATGGGTGGCAGAGTCATGCTATATTTTAAAAATACATATCTCTGCACAAAAATTCAGGAAGATCAGCTTGGTAGCCCCATTGAAAGCATCTGGATTAAAAATAATGGGGCAAGCAATAAAAGGAACATAGTGGTTGGAGTCTATTACCAACCACCCAATCAAGGAGATGAAGCTTTGAAAAGCAAATTGCCAGTGTTTCAAGGAGGCATGATGCAGTAGTAATGGGGGACTTCAATTACCCCAATATCTGTTGGGAGACAAATTCTGCCAAACATGGCCCCTCCAAGAAATTCCTGACTTGTGTTGCTGATAACTTTCTCCTACAGAAAGTAGAGGAAGGAACTGGAGCAGCCTTTCCCAACCAGTGTGCCTCCAGATGTTGTTGGACCACAGCTCCCATCTTTCCTGACCATTGGCAATGCTGGCTGAGGCTGATGGGAGTTGTGGTCCAACAACATCTGGAGGCACACTGGTTGGGAAAGGCTGAACTGGAGGATCAGCTATCCTTGACTTGATTCTAACCAATAGAGATGACTTAGTGGATGAAGTGGCAGTTACAGGAACTCTGGAAGAAAGTGATCATGTTATACTTGAATTCTTGATTTTAAAGCAAGCCATATGCATATCCTGGACTTCAGGAGAGCTGATTTTAACAGACTTGGAACAATGATAAGTAAGGTCTCATGGCAAGTGACCCTAAAGAGAAAAGGAGCCCAAGATGGGTGGGCATTTCTAAAAAAGGAAATTCTAAATGCACAATTGTAGACAATTTCAAGAAGGAAAAAAGGTGGAAGACAACAGAAGAAGCCAATGTGGCTTCACAAAAAGCTTAGAGATGACCTGCGGGGAAAAAGGACACATACAGGAAGTGGAAGGAAGGCCAGGCCACAAAGGAAGAGTACAGACAGGTTTGCACGGAATTGCAGGGATGGCATCAGGAAGGCTAAAGCTGAGAATGAGCTGAGGTTAGCAAGGGATGCTGAAAGCAACAAAAAGCTTTCTTCAAATATATTGATCATAAAAGACAGAGAAAATGTGGTGGTTCATCTACTCAGTGAGGATGGCAAAATGATAACAGATGACAAAGAAAAGGCAGAAGTACTCAATTCCTACTTTGGCTCAGTCTTCTCCTAAAAGAAGGTCTATGACCCTCCTGGCAAACATGAAGTACAAGTTGAAGGGGCAGGATTGCAGCTTAAGATTGATAGACAAATGGTCAATGAATACCTAATTACTTTGAATGAGTTCAAATCTTCAGGTCCAGTGAACTGCATCTTAGAGTAAAGAAGGAACTGGATGAAGAACTGTTGGAACCATTGTCTATTATCTTTGCGAAATCGTGGAGGATGGGTGAAGTGCCTGATGACTGGAGGAGGGCTAATTTTGTTCCTATCTTCACAACAGGCAAAAAGAGAAACCTCGGAACTACAGACCAATCAGCCTGACATCAATCCCTGGGAAATTCTGGAGTAAATTATAAAGCAACCAGTCTGTAAGCAGTGATTACTAGAATCCAACATAGATTTATCAAGAACAAATCCTGCCAGACTAATCTTATCTCATTTTTTGATCATGTAACCTCCCTGGTAGATTGTGGGAATGCTGTGGAGATGATATATCTCAATTTCAGCAAAGCATTTGTCAAAGTGCCCCACAATATTCTGATTAGCAAGCTGGCTAAATGCGGGTTAGATGGAACAACTATCAGGTGGATCCACAGTTGGCTACAGAGCCGTACTCAAAGAGTGCTTATCAGTGATTCCTTCTCCAACTGCGGGGAGGTAATGAGCAGGGTACTGCAGGGCTCAGTACTCAGAGCCCAGTGCTCTTCAACATTTTTATTAATGAGGAGGTGCAGGGAATACTTAACAAATTTGCAGTTGGTACAAAATTGGGAGGAACAGCTAATACCCTGGAAGGCAGAAGAAAATTCACAGAGCAGGTTCAGAGGGGAGCAACAGGGATGATCAGGGGACTGGAAACCAAGCCCTATGAGGAGAGACTGAAAGAACTGGGCATGTTTAGCCTGGAGAAGAGAAGACTGAGGGGAGATATGATAGCACTCTTCAAGTACTTGAAAGGTTGTCGCATGGAGAGCCACCTGTTGGGTATGCTTTAATTTGGATTCCTGCACTGAGCAGGGGGTTGGACTCAATGGCCTTACAGGCCCCTTCCAGCTCTATTGTTTTATGACTCTATGACACCAATGGCAGAAGGAAGCTCAGGCTTTGTTAGGCCCTGGGGAACATTTTAGGCCAAGCCAGGCCTATACAAAAGGGAGGGGCTCCATGAACCAGAATGGAACTAGACTGTTGGTGCTTAAAATCAAAAGGTGGCAGAACAGCTTTTAAACTGATTGCGGGGGAGGGGCTTAGAAATATCTGGTTCAGAACAGATCATCCTCCAGGGATGAGGGTGATCATTCAAACGATGATCAGGAGTAAAACTAGGCAGTGCAGGGGCACCCGACAGCAATTCAGAAAAGCCAAAGCACCATAAGCACATGTGCCAAAGACATTTGGAGAGAAACAGCACATACAGGCCTTTATATGCTAATGCAAAAAACCTCTTAGCCAAGATGGGGAGGCAGGAATGCTTGGCCATGGAGGAGAGAATAGATATAGTGAGTATGACAAAAACCTGGCGGAATGGCAAGAGCCAGTAAGAGACAGTTATCTCTGGATACAAACTCAATGTAGTAGACAGGGAAGGGCGTACTGGAGGCATCACAGAGGACACAGAGTCCAAGAAGCATGAAATTCCAAAAGGGGCAGACTCCTCCAAAGAATTGCTATGGGTGGTGATATCAGGGTCCAAGGGTCATTAAATACTGGGGGCCTACTATTGTCCCCCTAACCAATATGCCCAGGGTGATCTTGAAATGGAGAATGAAATCGAGGAAGTATCCAAAAGAGGAAATGCTGAAGTAATAGGTGACTTCAGTTCGCCTCACATAGATTGAGCATGTGTGTGTTCCAGTCATGGGGGAGGAATCAGCAGAACTCGGATTCCTAAGCAGCCATGTCAGATTCCATCAAGGTGGATAATGAATCAGATCATGAATCCACTTTGAATCTGCAGTCTGGTGTATTCCTTTATGAGGTGGGCCGAGGGCTTCAACGTTGCCTCTGTCCCCATTTACTATTTTCCTTTTAAGAGGCTCCAGTCTCCTGGGGCGGCTAGAGTGTGTGGGCTTCTTGCCACCATGTGCTTTGAACAGGGTAGAAGGGCAAGTCCCTCTGGGAGTCCTGGGACTTGATAATGTTCTGTTATTCTCGAAGGGAATTATATAGTAAAAATATGGCTCCCCTTCTAAACACTGGGAACAGCCATGTTTTTGCCATACACTTCCCTCCGAGAGCAATGGAACACCATTGAGTCGTCTCCTGGGCCTGGGCACACCCCTAAATATATCCAGAGAACAAGCTGAAGCGTTCGAGATTAACAAAGCTCACCAGGGCTGAATCAGAACCTAGTAGCTAGTTTCAGAGTACAATTCTGTATTTGAATAAAATGTTGCTTAGTTCAAAATAACTTGAAATATTCCAGGGTTACTTAGAGAGTGTTACATCATTCAGCCAGAGAAAAACTTTTGACCATAAAGAATTTCTGAGATACCTTCCAACAGAATTCCTTCTGCTTCCCTTCTCTTGCCCTCCAGATGTTTTTGGCTACAGTTGGCTGGGGCTGATGGGAATGGTAGTCCAAATCATCTGTAGGGAATCAGGTTGGAGAGGGCTGGTTATACAATAGATTGAGTGACGTACTTAGCTATGTGACATGATTGAGTCTATTATCAATTTTGTCCCTCTCTTCATGTTTCGAGAGCCAGTATGGTATAGTGGTTAAGGCAGCCTTTCCCAACCAGTGTGCCTCCAGATGTTGTTGGACCACAACTCCCATCAGCCTCAGCCAGCATAGCCAATGGTCAGGAAAGATGGGAACTGTGGTCCAACAACATCTGGAGGCACACTGGTTGGGAAAGGCTGGGTTAAGGTGTTGGGCTACGACCTGGGAGACCAGGGTTTGAATCCCCACACAACCATGAGACTCACTGGGTGATCTTGGGCCAGTCACTGCCTCTCAGACTCAGAAGAAGGCAATGGTAAAACCACCTCTGAATACCGCTTACCATGAAACCCTATTCATAGTCAGAAATGAATTGAAGGCAGTCCATTTCTTCATGTTTCAAGTGGCCACAGGGAGGGCCTTTCTGATGTCGCAAGCACCACCCAAGAACTGAGCGATGAGAGGAAAGTGAAATGTTGTCCTGTAATAATGGAAGAGAAACTCGCTTCTAGTTGCTGCCAGGGAACTCCACAGGTCTACACAGATGAAAGAGTGGGCCTACCCAAGCAGGATCTACCTTAGTTCTTAAATGCTCCCAATAAGTTCTATGGTGGTAACTACATGTTTATAGTCTGGGACTCAGCTGAGATGGGTCAAAGTGTGCCCCTTGTTCCAGATGCTGTGTTACTCATCTTTGAAATAGTTTATCAGACTTGCTTCAGGCTTTTCTCTTAATTCGCCTCCATCACATGGCTAGACATATGACCAGTTTACAGTAAATATCACAGCTTGGACTGGCCTGTCTGTACTGAAGTCACACAAAGGAATAGTTTAAAAAGCAAGCAAATATTATGCTAGAAAATGCACAGGCCTAGTGTAGTAAAGACTCAATTGTATGGAAATGAGCCACTAACATATGCAAAAAATCTCTGGCAAATCATTCTATTTCTTTTGGATTTTTATGTTAGAATCAAAAGTTTTTATCATTCTGCTTACCTACTATAGATCAGAGAACTGTCTCAGACTATTACTGTTCATATTTCTGGTTCAGACTACGACAAGTTCACATAGCTTAAGCAACATTTGGCTTATTGTTTGCACTGCCGCATTCAAAGGCGTATTGATGGATCCATTATTGCCTTACAGTCAAAGATTCTTCTGTGATGGACTTCAAATTTGCTGGAGCACCATGAGAAACTTTTCATTGCAAAGTATTTTAAAAGTATTCCATCAGAGTTGACACCAGTCTTGTCAAATGCTTCTTAAAATTTCTTAATTCTCTCAGACTGATGCTGATGCAGCCACATGCAACTCAAATTGCCTGTAATAGATGCACAATTCCACTAGGTGGCACCACAGATAGCAATTGCGTTCCAGACACCGCAGTAAAGGATACGTTAGGGGAGGGCCTTTTCTGACGATTTTTAAAAGGCTGGATCCCCAACCCATACCCTTTTAGTGATAATATTGCACTATTAGCCAGTGTCAGTAATAGGGTTGCCAGGTCTCCGGTTTTCTGCCGGAGTCTCCAGCAAAAGTGGGCCGTCTCCGGCCTCCAGCCATATTTGGTGTGAAGAGACTGATCTCCGGCTTTTGGACGTCCCCCTCAGGCACGCATGCGTGATTGACACGCATGGCTGCTGGGTGGGAGGAGCGCCGCGATGGGCGTTTCTGGCTGCGGTTTGCATCGCGGCCGATAGAGCAGTTTGGAATCTCGTTTGGAAGCAGAAGGCTGCTGGGTGGCAGGAGCTGGAGCAGGTTGGACTGCGGCTGATTGCAGAGAGAGAGAGAGAGAGAGAGGCCTGAGAGAGAGAGAGAGGCCTGAGAGAGAGAGAGAGAGAGAGAGGCCTGAGAGAGAGGGGGGGCTGAGAGAGAGAGAGAGAGGCCTGAGAGAAGAGAGGCCTGAGAGAGAGAGAGAGAGAGAGAGAGAGGCCTGAGAGAGAGAGAGAGGCCTGAGAGAGAGAGAGAGAGAGGCCTGAGAGAGAGAGAGAGAGAGGCCTGAGAGAGGGGGGGCTGAGAGAGAGAGAGAGAGGCCTGAGAGAAGAGAGGCCAGAGAGAGAGAGAGAGAGGCCTGAGAGGCCAGAGAGAGAGAGAGAGGCCTGAGAGGCCAGAGAGAGAGAGAGGCCTGAGAGAGAGAGAGAGAGAGAGAGAGAGGCCTGAGAGATGGGGCTCAGCAGTCTCTGGCCATCACCACACCTTGGGGGAGGAAATTCCATCACACACACACACACACTCTCACACCCTGCCCCCCCTCTTCCTTTTCTGATTGTGAAAAGCTGGTGGTTCCATGTCTGCCACTGCTCCTTGGATTGTTGAAAACCAAATGTTTAAATAAGCAAAATGTATAGCAGGATGAGGTTGCCATGTGATTTTTCCAGCTGGGTTTGTGTGTGTATGGAACTTCAGCAGGTGAACAGGCCCGTCCCCTCATCTCTGTGACAATGAAAGTTCTACGTCTTGAATTTCTGGCTGCCACCCAAAGAAAGCTGGCAGCCCCGGGAACAGGTGGGTGCAGAGTGGGTCTTAAAATAAAGAAAGAATCTTGCAGATGGAAGGCAGGGAAAACCAGGCCAGGTTCCCCAGGAACAATGTCTGTTTCCTAATCCCTGTCCCTGATAAATCACAGTTTCCATTTTAAGCATCACTTGTGTTGGAATTGTGGAAATGCAACTCGATTTGGGTGTTTCCATGTCTGGAGGGAGACAGAGAGGAGACCTCCAGGTTGCTAGGCTGTGCCTTTCCTTTGGTCATATGCTCATCTTCCTTCCTGAAAACTGATACCTCTTAGGAATGCTGACCACACCTTCCAACTCTCTCCTTCCTGCTTCTTCGCTGTCTCTTGAAGAGAAGAGATGTCTTTGCTTTGTCTCTCTCACCTGCAGCATGAGGGCAAAGGCCATGTCAGGTCCATGAACCTCCAATGCAGGTAGTTTACTAGAACTAGAATCCCTTTCCTATCTATTGTGTATTTCCCTCAATGAAGCAAGCTGTTCCTTATTTTACTAAGTCTGAATCCTCAGTTATTGCTGCAGCGTAAAAGTCTGCTACTTCACAGGGAAAGTCTCTCTCTCTCTCACTCACTCTCTCTCTCTCTCTCTCACACACACACATACACACACACACATCAGCGCTGGGTCTGCTCTTGATCCCAAACCTAACTCTGCTAACAAGTTTCTAGTCTTTTTTCAGCATTGAGTTGCCTCCACTCAAGACTCTGGAAGTTAAACCTCTCAGTGTGCGTGCAAAGCCCCCCGCAGCAGAGTAGGAAGCCTCTTTTTGTCTGTCAAGAGCCATTGACCACCAGCAGCCAAATCAACCTGAGGCCCCAGCTGGCTTTGTCTGTGGGTCAGTGGCCTGAGGAGATGCCTTGGGTCAGCTGCCAGCTTGCCCAATGTGCACTTTCAAAATTCTCCTCAAGCAGAGACTGCCCAGTGCTGAACACCCTCCCGCCTGAGAAGAGCCTGTGGAGCAGGTGATATTGGGGGACCTGCAGGCCAGAGCCCGTCCCCCCCTTTTAAATCAAGGGAAGATGGCCGTAACTCAGTGGTAGAGAACATGGACAGTCGCTGCCAGTCGCTGTAGACAGTGCTGATGCTGAACCAGATGGACCAATGGCCTAACTCAGTATAAAGCAGCTCCCTGTTTAAATCACCCTTCATTCAGAACCATAAGGACTAGAATCTTACTTTATTTTTAGGGGAACTGTTGCACATGCAGAAGGGCCCAGGTTCAGTCCTCAGCGGCATCTCCAGGTAGGGCTGAGAGACACCCCTGCCTGAAGCCCTGAGAGCCGCTGCCAGTGCAGACAGCACTGGGCTAGAGAGCACCCATGGGTCTGCATCCAACATTCCTGGGTAAATGAAGCGGATCCTCGCATCTGGTCCAATCCTGCCTCAGGCCAGGGCTCGGAGTCTTAGTTTGCCTTGGCCACCCTGCTTCATCCGCCCGTGCTGGGAGCTGCACAGCAGGAGTTGGGCCCATCTGTTCTCCTGGTACCTTTCAGTAGTTTTCAGGTTCCCTTAAGGACATAAGAACATCTAGTTCCTCACCCCAACCGTAATAGGAAGCCTGCAAGCAGGACCCTTCAGGGAGGAAGGGCGGGATATCAGTTTAATAGATAAATAAAATAAATAAGCGCAACTGGCCTTCAGAGGCATATTGCCTCCAAATGTTAATGCAGCTTCAAATAGCATTTGCCTTTTTTGCAGCCACATCACACTGTTGGCTCATATTCAGTTTGTGATCAACAACAATCCCAAGATCCTTCTTGCATGTAGTATTGCTGAGCCAAGTATCCCCCATCTTAATAACTGCATTTGGTTTCTTTTTCCTAGGTGTAGAACTTTACACTTATCCCTGTTAAATTTCATTCTGCTGTTTTTAGCCCAATGCTCCAGCCTATTAAGATCCCTTTGAATTTTGTTTCTGTCTTCCAGGGAATTAGGTATTCCTCCAAATTTTGCATCATCTACAAGTTTGATAAGCATTCCCTGCCCCTCCTCATCCAAGTCATTAATAAAAATGTTGAAGAGCACTGGGTCCAAGACAAAGCCCTATAGTAGCCCGCTAGTTACCCCCCCCAGGTTGAGAAGAAACCATTGATTAGCACTCTGAATATGATTGTGTAGCCAACTGTGGATCCACCCAATAGCTGTTCCATCCAGTCCACATTCAGCTAGCTTGCTAATCAGAATATCATGTGGCATTTTGTCAAAAGCTTTGCTAAAGTTGAAATATATTGTGTCCACAGCATTCCCACAGTCTATCAGGGAGGTTTGTTGTTGTTGTTATGTGCCTTCAAGTCGATTATAACTTATAGCGACCCTATGAATCAGTGACCTCCAAGAGCATCTGTCATGAACCACCCTGTTCACATCTTGTAAGTTCAGGTGTGTGGCTTACTGTATGGAATCAATCCATCTCTTGTTTGGCCTTCCTCTTTTTCTATTCCCTTCTGTTTTTCGCAGCATTATTGTCTTTTCTAGTGAATCATGTCTTCTCATGATGTGTCCAAAGTATGATAACCTCAGTTTCATCATTTTAGCTTCTAGTGATAGTTCTGGTTTAATTTGTTCTGACACCCAATTATTTGTCTGTTTTGCCTAGAATGCCCTCCCTTGTCCTTAACATGGCTGCTACCATATCTACTCAGAAGTAAGTCCTATTGAGTTCTATGGGGCTTAGTTCCTTAATAAGCATGCTTACAGTTGCTGCCTTCAGGGACATCTATCTGTGCTCCCATCTAACGTCTCTGCAACACTAAGCTCCTTTCTTCCAATAATGGGCTGGCCTGAGGGCACGTAAACCCTTCTTCCCAGAAGCAAGTAAGCTAGATTAAATGTTCCCTAAAGGCGTTGAACTGTGACCTGGCAGACCAGGGTTTGAATCCCCACACAGCCATGAAGCTCCCTGGGTGACCTTGGGCAGTCACTGCCTCTCAGACTCAGAGGAAGGCAATAGTAAACCACCTCTGTCTGAGTACTGCTTACCATGAAGACCCTATCTGGGATCAACTTGAAGGCAGTCCATTTCCATTTTGCATCACCCTAAGCTTGTGAGAAAGAATGACCTTGTCACTTCAGATGGACCTAGGAACACCCTGTTAGGTAAGATTTCTATTTTAATCTCCAGAGAATTTTTTTTTAATGGTATGCTCTAAGCAACTGGTTGATACAATGTATCATGTTTAATGATGTCAGTAGGGCCCGCCCCCTGACATCACTAGGGCCCGCCCCCTGATGTCAGTAGGGCCCGCCCCCATTTTCTCAGGTTTTTGGATGGTTCCGACCTGGCAACCCTAGTCAGTAATGAAATTCTTGAGGAAAACTTGTTGCCTGTGGAATAGCCTTGCAGCATGGGATGACCATACTCTTGTGGGCTGTTAAACGTACCTCAATATGTATGGGGATGCGGTAGGGAAGGAGAGAAGAGGCATCTGTGCACTTCAGCACTGGCAAGGCCCACAACTTTCGAAGCACTAGCAGTTAGAGATACAGGAGAAATTCAATTCAGCTCTCATTTTTTATCAGATTTGCACTTCCTGAAACAATACAAGAACCGAAACACAGCCATCCTTCGACATTCACTCTTCTCCAAATTTTGCAGTGCAGATCTCCAACCAAGCAATGTTTACAAAAATACATATATTAGAGGGAAATGTGCATAAAAATGAATATGATGGTGAAAATAACACACAAAATACATTATATTAGGATAAATTGCTTTTAAAGTGTGTACGTTAGTCAAAACTCCCTACAAAATATTTTATTAGATGAAATTCACATTAAAATGCTGAATAATTTTCATGAGGTTTTTTTTTTTAAAAAAATTGCTAATTGTTGCAGAAATATGGAGAACTGAATTGAACATTAGAAAAATGATATATTGAGAGAAAAATGAGAACTTGACAGGTCATTCCATCTCTACTAGCAGTGCAATCCTATTCCCTAGGGAGTTTAGTATTATAGCTGTAAGAAAAAAAGAAAAAGGAGGAGCAAAAAGTTCAGAAATGGTCTGCCTTTCCTGTGAGTGGAGAAAATAGTTTCGTCGCTTAAATGGATGAATGTGCCATTGCCAGGCACATGTGCACTCAGCCTTCAAAGAATGCTTATAAGTAAATAGGAAAACATGTGGTGGCAGGGGATGCTTGATGGTGCAGGCACTGGAAGGAGAATTTGCATCACTCATCATTAATAATGCTACAATCTCATGACTCTCTCACACAACCATATTCACTATAACATCCCGTCACAATGGATGCTATATGTGTGTAGGGGCACAACCTATGTTGTGTCCTTCCCAAGTGATGGGACAGCAGCACCTGAGTGATGGAAAAATGCTGTATCCCAACAGATATGCCACCTTGAGAAAAAAAAATGTGGATGCAATCTGGACATCAGTGAAATAATAGCCATTCAATTATTCTGCTTAGAAACCACAATCAGGAAACGTGCATGTATTAGAAACAAATCTGGATAGAAAACCAGAATGAATGGGAACCTGAGAAAAATACCTTGAGCCATAACTGTTGAATAAAGTAAATTGTATCAATAGCCTTAAATAATATTTTTGAGTGAAAGATTCAACATAATAATATTTTACACCCTGAAGAGGAAATACTATGATACAAATGTAGGACAGAGGCAGACACAATGAAATGTCCAAAGTGAATACACATAAACGCCCATCTGGTTGTTAGAAACTGGCAGTGCTTATAGTCAGATTGTATGTTAAACAATCCTTGACATAATATTAAAGAAGCAACTTCAAGGACAATGTACAACTCATGAAAAAAATACCATGCATCTTTTGAGCTGTGTCATATCTCTGCTTCCATATGGAATGAAAAAGGGACCCCAACAACAACAACAATAAGAAAGCAGGAAACCAATGCTCTTTTTTCTTCCAGAATCAGTCGGGAAGGGTCGGGATTATTGCCCAGTTCCTTCATACTCCAATCTACACCAGGATGTGCACAGGTTCTACTCACAGGCTTCCCATGGGCATCTGGCTGGCCACTGTGAGAACACAGTGCTAGACTAGATGGGACTTTGGCCTGATGCAGCAGAGCTCTTCTTAGGTTCCATCTTGCCAGGCTGCCTGTCAACTACAACTGCTTGGTAAGAAGCTTGTACAGCTTTTGTTTTGCTTGAGACAGGTCAGCTTGTACTCATGAAGCTGGATCTTGGTGACCGAAAAGGCTTTTAAGATGCCATAAAAGTGAGTCTCTCCAGCCCTACTACTCTACAGATACCAGCAAGCAGCTCCCTATGCCATACAACAACTGTAGGCATGACTGACGTTCTACATATGATTGTTAATAATAAATAAATAAAACACAACCCTACCCAGAGGTGCAAAATCTAATAAAGGAAGTCATACAGCCAAAGTCCTGATCACACACTACTGGTACTGTTATGAGGAGCTGTAGGTACTGGGAAATTGATACGTTTCACACATTGGAAATGGATAGATCTGAGCTCAAATGAGTGGTTTCAGTGAGTTACACATGAAGCATTTCAATATTTGTTTCAGTTGTACACATTCCTCTAAAGTTCATACTTCTTGGCATGTAAAGGCTAATAGAGTCAGGGTTAGATGTATTCCAAATCAGAAGAACGTATATAATTTATGAACATTCTAGCATTATGTTTGGGCTACAGGTGCAGTTAGTGGCTATTCCTGCACTATTGATCACAGCACTGTAACATAAGGTAGTGTCATAAATACATATATGATAACTGGCCCTATGGAGAACTGTTAACTGAAACGTATTAACAAATCCAAATATGGCCTTGCCAAACTATCTGCCAATGCAAACTTCACTCCATTAAATAAAACCTGTGCTGGCAGAATGCTCTGAGCCACTTCTCCATCTGCATTCAGATGTTCTAACAAACAGCAAAAGGTGGCAAGCATCCAAGAACAAGCAAGAGAGAGAAAGGGGGGAACCCCAAGACGCTGGAAGAAAGGGTTTTTTGAAATGAAAGCCCAAATGGGTTTCATTAAAATGTCATCTTTAGATCCAGAACTCAAAGATTTCTATGAGGAATTAAAGGCATTCAAGTATAAAAAATTTGTAAGGGATGAAAGTGATTATAAGACCAATAGAGTGTATCCCTGGTAGTACAAGAAATCTAAGAGAGTCACATTCTCCATACATGAGACCTCTGCAGGATCATACACCATTGGGATGCCACCACCGCAGAGAGTAGTGATGCCTACAGCTCTAACCATAATTCCTCTACTTTTTGAGAAGACAGAGGCAAACACAAGAAAACCACAGCTTACAACGGGAATCGAAAGCGATTCAAGAGAAACAAGTCTCCCCCATATCGCCTCAGGGAAAAACATTAGTCGTTAATCCCTCCAAAACGACTTTGAGTGATTTAGAAAAACGTGTACTGGGTAAAGGACTTTCTTTTGTTCCTACTCCTCAGCTTGACCCTGTTCAAGTGAGATTAGATTTGTTTCGTTTTTTTAGAAACATAAAATTGCGTCATTATTTTGGAAGGCCTGTCTCTAAGTTTGCAGATTCCACAAGCGTGTTTAGAACTCGCTCCAAATTCATGCCTCCCGTGCCATCAGATCCTTCCATGCTAACATTTGAAAGATTAATCTCACAGGATTTAAACAGTATAGAAACAACATCTCAGTGTGCATGGCATAATTTAAGCAGCAATGAACAGCGGGTTTTAAAGGAATTATCACGTGACACCTCCATTATAATTAAACAAGCCAATAAAGGTGGTGCCATAGTCATTCAGGATGCTCAGGATTTTAAAAAAGAGATCTCTACACAGCTATTAGATACAACAGCATATAGAGTATGTCCTAGTGACCCCACTGTTAATATTGCTCATGAAATCAAAATTATCCTTGAAGAAGGTCTCAACTTGGGCTATATAACTTTGGAGGAGTATAAATTTTTACTTAATCAAATTCCAGGATACCTGTTTTTTATACCTTGCCTAAAATTCACAAAGGAATTACACCTCCTCCTGGTCGACCTATTGTCTCTGGCTGTAATTCAGTTCTAGAACCACTATCGCAGTTTGTTGACCATTTTTTGAAGCCCTTTATACCTGTTATTCCATCCTACATACGGGATTCTACTGATTTCACGAACAAGATACAGTCTTTTCGAATAGAGTCTCAGGACATCTTGGTTACTATGGATGTGAGATCACTTTACACCAGCATACCACAGGAGCAAGCTATAGATGTTATCTGGTATACATTAGATAAAAGGACAACTAGACACCCTCCCACACATTTTCTCTGCACATTGGCGGAAATAGCCATGCGTATGAATTATTTCAGATTTGGTAATGCTTTTTATTGGCAAATCAAAGGGGTAGCTATGGGATGCCCCGTGGCCCCAGAAATAGCCAATTTGTGTATGGAATCTTTTGAAAAAGAGATTACTGCTACCTTAAGTCCTTTTTCTGAACAGCTTGTATGTTGGTGGAGGTTCATAGATGATGTGTTTCTTATTTGGAGGGGAGTAGTTGAACATCTGTATGATTTTTTTGAATGGATAAACTGTAGGAATGTCCATATCCAGTTTGATTTTCATTATAGTCTAGTGGAAATTAATTTTCTTGATTTGGTAGTTAAAAACAAGGAGATCGTTTGTGCGCTTTCATATACAAGAAACCCACAGATAGAAACACCTACCTAAGGTTTGATAGCTCTCATCCCAGATCATTAAGACAGAACCTGCCCTATAGCCAGTTTCTCAGGATTCAACACAATTGTTCTTCTGAAAAGGATTTTAAACAGCAATCCCTGATTTTGAAGAAAAATCTGAGAGGCGTTATCCACGAAACGTAATAGAGGACGATTACAGAAAAGCATCCCTTAAAAAACGTTTAGACCTTTTACAACTTACGTCTAAAACAGTTTCTGATCGTTTACATTGTAGTTTGCCCTACAAACATGTTACTAACAGATTACAAAGCAGCATCAAAAGACATTGGCATGTTATACAACATATCCCTGGTTGTCATGAGAAACCCATGATTTCTTTTAAAAGAACCAAGAACCTAAGGGATATATTGATCAGAAGTGAGTTCAGTGAGAAAAATCAACAAAATTTTAGGTCTGCATTGGGCACAAGTACACCCAAGGGTCATCATCCCTGTGGACATTGTGCCTTCTGTAGATTTACGTGTAAGAAGACAGAATTTGTTCATCCTGTCAACCATAAGTAATACACTCTGAATCAATTCTCCACGTGCAACACAGCCAATGTCGTTTATGTTATTCAGTGCAGTTGCCCAAAGTTTTATGTAGGTCAAACATCAAGAATAATTAAGAAACGTATAGGAGAACATATTAGTAACATCAAAAATAACAGATCTGGGGCTCCCTTGGTGGAGCACTTCACAAGATGCGGTCATTCCTTTGTAGACTTAAAATTTTGGGTGTTAGAAAAAATCACTTATTAAGGAGATAATTAGCATGGATTTTAGAATTAAAAACGCTGACCCCTGGTGGTGATGATCCCTTATTTATCCCTTTGTCCCAGCTGTGTATAGTTCCTTAGTCTATCCGCAATCAGGCACTTGAGTGTGTGTATATGTTTAACACTCCCAGTGTATGCTGCTTCATGGTCACTATCCAGTTGTACAGATTCATTGGAAAAAATTTAGACGTGTTAATGTACACTTCCTCACAGTCGATATCTATGTGTATAGATTTGTTGGAGAAGAAAACTTTAGACCTGTATATGTAAGTAACTTTTTCTCATTGCACTGTATGGTTTTATGCTGTAAGATACTGAATGTGTTCTCATGATTTTATTCACAGCCCTTGATGAAGGCCAAGTCACTGAGTGGCCGAAACACGTTGGGGTTTCATTTTAATAAAAGCCATTTGGGCTTTCATTCAAAAAAAACCTTTTTTTCTAGCATCTTGGGGTTCCCCCCCTTTTTTCATTCGGATGTTCTAACCATGCCTATATTCCTACCATAAGAACACCTAGGTATGTACACATGGAGCTCCATCCAAGCCTGTGCATTGTAGC
This sequence comes from Rhineura floridana, assembly GCF_030035675.1. Lineage (NCBI taxonomy): Eukaryota > Metazoa > Chordata > Lepidosauria > Squamata > Rhineuridae > Rhineura > Rhineura floridana. The sequence continues at coordinate 101,857,171 of NC_084483.1, forward strand.
CTAGGGGAATGTGTTATGCACATGTACACAACAAATCCATAATAATGAAATTAATGGAATCATATTGAAATTGTTGCATGGAGTATATGTACACATCAGAATCCCATGAAGCTGTACACTGGAACTTTTGTCATTAAATTTTCTGAATCTTATATTATTAATAATAGCTTATTACATTCCTGTAAACCCTGCAGTACAATTATCTGATTTAGTATCCAGCCAGTAAACTCATTTTGCTCTTAATGCATATTCTGCCATGCTTTTACTGGGCTAAAGGTTGTTTCATATACGGATGGGGTTTGCTGCATGGTTCTGATCTGCTTGCATTCCAATAGTCCATCGTTTAATCCCAATCCACCATTTTTTTGTTCTCTCTTACTCTCGCAGTTGCCGATTTGATATGCTGTGCGTGTTTTGGGGTGATTCGATCTGTGGTTTATTAATTTTTTTGGTGGCCAAAATTTCATAGTTATTAACATCAGGAGCCATGGAGGTCTCAAGGTATTATAATGTATGTTAAATGTCTGCATATGTGTTGTTTGTTCATCTAATATTTACCAAAGAAGGGTGGATCCCGAAGGACCCTCTGGGAAGAGAGGAGCAGCTGCCCCTTCCTCTTGCAACAAGTGCTTTCTGGATTCCAAGGCAAAAGCCTTGGAGGTTACCTGATTGGAGCCAAATGGTGTCAGGCTTATGAACAGGCTACCATTTACCCTTAGGACAATCTATATTCAAAACTGGCTTCATTGGGGACATTTCTGTAAAATATTAAGGTTTCTAAAATTTGTGGAAGTGAGGGAGTGTGAGAGAAGAGAAAAACAGGGCTACAGAATGAACCCAGGAGGCTTCATGGCACGGGTATTTGCAAGTGTTAGCTTCGGAGGGGTGATAGCTGGGCTGTAAACTCACTAGCCAGCAGCTAGCTGGGTTGTAAATCTACCAAGCCTAGGCATATAATAGGAACGGGACGAGGGAAGGTCAGAGGAGTGTTTCCAAGCACACGTACCAAGTCAGTGTCCAAAAGCATAGTCAAGGGGGAAATCTGGGTCCAGTGAGCCAAGAGTTCAGTTCGAGGGTCTGGGTTCTGTAAGCTGGGACTCGTGTGGAGGTCACGACCTACGTTGTAGTCAGCAGCCCACTGCAGTCATGAGCAGCCTTTTAAATCCCACTCCATAAGACGGGTGCAGGTAATCAGCCTTCCGGCTTCTAAGAGCTTGCTTGTCTTAAAACGGCCAGACAGACGATGTTGTTGCAATACTTGCTGGTGTCTTCTCTCTGCTGGGAGGAGGAGAGCCTCCTGTTCATTCCCTGAATCCAACTGAGGGGCTTCAGCCATGTCCTGGACACTCTCCAGCTGAGGGAGAGCTGGAGCTGTGTACTCAGGGACTCTGCTTTTTCCTTCTCCTGGGTCTGCTGCTGCTGCCCCCGAGTCCTCCTCCTCCTCTGAGGAGTCCTCCAAAGGGGCCATGACACTAACCCCCTCCCCAGGACCACTCTGCCCCATCCCCCCTGGGACTGGTTAGCTTGGGTAGCACTGGTGGAACTGATGGACCAGGCGGCGGGCATGTACCTATGAGGCATCTTCCCAGGAGTGTTCTTCTGGGCCATACCCTTTCCAGTCTATCAGGTACTGGAGTCGGCCATGATGCCTACTGGAGTCCAGGATCTCCACCACTACAAATTCTTCCTCCCCATCCACTTTCACCAGCGACGGAGGCCGTGGACAAGAACTCAAGGGGTGAGGAGGGAGGGCCGGGACCAGCAATGACCTATGGGAGATGGGCTGAATACAAAGGGACATTTGCAGCCGGAAAGCCATGGGGTTAACCTGCCAGGTGATATGGAAGGGACCAATGTGTCATGCATCTAGCTTCCAAGATGGCCGTTGGGACTGTAGGAACTTGGTTGAGAGCCACACCCAGTCCCCTACTTTCAGCTCAGGGCCTGGCTGGTGGTGGCGGTCTTCACCTGCTCCAACTGCTCCTTCAAGACCGCCTGCAAGGCCTGCAATTCTTGCAGCAGGAGATCTGCAGTGGGGACCAGTGAGGGGGGTAGGAGCAAGGGGAAGAACCGAGGGTGATACCCATAGGAGGCAAAGAAGAGGGTTTGGCATGTGGAGGCATGTAGAGAGTTATTATACGCAAATTCAGTCAGAGGCAGCAGATCCGCCCAGTTGTCCTGTTGGTAGCAGGTCTAACATCGCAGATACTGTTCCACTGTGGCATTGGTGCGTTCCAACTGCCCATCTGTTTGCGGATGGTGGGCTAAGGACAAATGAACCTGAACATCAGGGGTTTGGAACAGTGCTTGCCAGAACCAGGTGGTGAACTGGGCCCCTTAGTCTGATATCAGGTAGTCCGGAAGGCCGTGTAGATGGAAAACCTGGGCCAAAAACATCTGAGCGGTTTCTGGGGCGAAAGGGAGTCTGGCACAGGGGAGGAAATGGGCCATATTTGTGAACAGGTCTACCATTACAAGAATGGTGGTCATTCCCCTGGATGCAGGAAGCTCTGTGATGAAATCGAGAGACTGACAGCCAGGGACCCAGGGGAGTGGGCAGCAGGAGCCCAGGCAGCTTCCCAGGGTGCCCCTTCCAGAAGATGATGCCAGGTCTTGAATGCCACTTTTATGGCCAGCAACTCCTCCCAAATGGTGTAGCTCCATTCTGAAGAGTTGAGTTTCCAGGAGTGGAACACACAGAAGCAGGGACTGCCCCTTGCCCACTGGCTGTAATAAGATAGCCGCGAAGGCTTTGTCATATGAAAGGTCTGGTGGGGTCAGGTTGTTGCAGGATGGGTTCAGAGGTGAAGGCCTCCTTGAGGCGCTGAAATGCCTGTTGAGCCCCCTTAGTCCAGCAGAACTTCTGCTTGGATCGGAGTAGGTCTGAGATGGGCACTGTTAACTTGGAGAAGTGGGAGATGAACCAGCAGTAGTAGTTGGCGAAGCCCAAGAAGAGTTGCACATCCTTCTGGCTGCTAGGGGCTTGCCATTGTAGGATGGTTTCAATCTTCGCCAGGTCCATCTGGATTCCAAAGGGGGAGATCTGATGGCCTAGGAAATCAACGGTAGTGAGGTCAAATTCACATTTTTCCAGCTTTGCAAACAGGCAGTTCTCCCTCAGGCACTGCAGCACTGCTTGAACGTGCTTCTCATGTTCAGAGGGTTCCTGTGGGTATATCAGGATGTCATCCAAGTAGATCACCAGGAAGCGGTCTAGGAAGTCCCGGAAGATGTCATTCATGAAATGCTGGAGGACCACAGAAGTGTTGCACAGGCCAAAGGGCATTACCGAATAGTCAAAATGCCCATACCTGGTGCGAAAAGCCGTCTTCCATTCATCTCCCTCCTGGATAAGCACAAGATTATAGGCCCCCCCTCAGGTCCAGTTTGGTAAAGATGTGAGCATTCCGCAACCGCTCCAGCAGTTCAGGGATCAGGATTAGAGGTACCGGTTCCGAACTGTGATCTGGTTGAGAGCTCGGTAATCGTTACAAAGCTGGAGTTCCCCACACTTCTTCAGGAATAGCACGGGAGCATCTGCAGGCAACGTGGTGGGTCAAATGAATCGAATGGGGGGAAGTTAGAAAGAATAAATTCTTGCTGATTTGCAGCTGCGGCCGTAAAATCCATGCCAATTACAGCCACAGCCCACAGCAAGAAATAGGTGCCGGTCCAAAAAGATGGCAAACTATCGAATTCAGCTGGAATCCAGTGCCAGGTCCAATTTGGTGGATATTCTCCCCCATCCCAAGTTTCATATTGGCGTTAGCCCTTTAACCTTCACATCTGTAAAAAGCTCTCAGAACTGAAAACCATGGACAAGATTCTTCTTTTTGCATGAAAGTCAGTAGTGTTTCTTGTCTTTAATTTCATCCACAGCATGCACAAGTCTCTGCTGGCATTTACTGCTTCACTCATGATCTTCCTTCCATTACTAAAGAAACACTTTTTTTTTTGTCAGATGAACATAGTTCCCAGGTGAATTCTAGACCTGGTATTTAATCACAGAGATTTGCTTCCAGTCATAGATTGCTTGAGCTCTGTTCTTGCTGAATATGATTTCAGACACATCCCCTGATTAAATTATAGCACTGTTCAATTGATTGATGTATTCCTTTATATTGCTGGGAAAGCAGGAGAATAGGATTACAGAAAAGCTCTGTAATGGTGCCTTGTAAATGGCTTTCTTCATAATCTCGAGAGGATTGCTATTTGTTTATATAATATGCTAATTTTTTCATGTAGAATAGAAGACTTTGTATTAAGTTTTGAGGGACAAGTGACTCCAGTACTAATTATGGATGCCAGAATACTTGCCAATATACAAACAATCAGTTGCCAGGTATTTATACATCTACATTTTTTGCTTTCCAATGCTATGCTGCTAAGTGTACCTCATTTTCATTTAGTAACCTTTGGGTGGCCTTCTTCTGAAACCAGTTTTGTAGTCATTTTAAACTTAATAGTAACCCTGCGGTTATGAGCAGAATGTACATTGCAAACTGCATCTAGGCCTTGTTTCTTTTCCATATCAGAACATCTAAGCTGATTTTCTTGTAATAGGGATGAGTCACTTGCTACCTGGGGTATTCAGATTAAATCCAGGCATAGTGTTTTTCTCTGTGCGGGTGTGAAAGAGGATGTAGCAATAGCTTGATCCACTCAGCTGCTTTTTCTACCTCCTGGGAGCCAATATAAGAGGCCTGCTTGTTCCAGCAGATGAAAGGAGAGGGCTGATGGACTTGGGGAAAGTTATAGCTGCATTTTCTTTCATAATAATGTATTAGTTACAGAGACTGCTGTATATTTCTAGTTTGCAAACTTGCAAGTCTAGGAGTATACTTGAGGAGAAGCAAAGAAAGCTACAGTTAGTAATTTCCTTCAAATGCTAGATATAAATTACACCCATTGTAATCTGAAATAACCAGTTCCTTGGATGGCTATAGCCCTTCCTTTGTGAAATACTGTAATTCCAAGGTTTATAATTCCCAGAAGAGGGATTTTGGTTTGGATAGATCCAAATTGTATTCACAATTTGTTTTCATTCTTTGATCCTACCCCACTGTAGATAAAACAACTGCCTATTTTTTTAAAAAAAGAAATAGATACCAGTCTGGTAATGATCAAATAAAAATGAAAAATACACATCCTTAATGGGCCTAAAGAGGGTGGAAAATTACTGAACTCATTCCTGCCCAGGCAGCATCACAAAGGTGTAAAAATGACCTCAGTAAGAAAGTGTTTGGGTTTCTTCCCCCTGCTCCTTCAGAGCCACAAACCTGCAAAGCCTTTATCTGGAGTCCTCTGGAGTCACTGGCCCATTCATCAGATGCCTTTCATATATATTGGTATATATATATTGGTTGCCTCGGGTCCCAGTTTTCTCTGCATCCAGACAGCTCCAGTTGGGTTCAAACAGACTCCCAGTCAGGTACAGAGGCTACCTTCCACTTGTGTGAAAAGGTGATAGGGAACACCTGGATCTCAGGCATAGTACAGTTTTGTTCAAAATTATGGACATAAATATTTGCAATAGTGTAGAATTCCATTGGATAAACTGACTCTGCTTTGATTTAATATAATTTCATCTTGCTCCTCAAAACTCACTATTAAGGAGACAGAAGGCACATGTAAGACATATATAGCATTTAAATATGTCAAAAGAGATAAGTTGTGATGCAAAATATGTATGAATGTTGGAATTTTATTACTGTGTGAGATTAATACTGCAGTCCTATGTATGCTGTTTTGGGAAGTAAGCATTGCTGAACTCATTCATTCATTCATTAGATTTATTATGGTCAATTGACCAGCCAGCATTGCTGAACTCAGTTGGACTTTCTTCTGAGTAAATACATATAGGATTGCAAACTTAGCTAAAATCACCTTAATATTTTTGGGTTGTGATTGTAAGCATACATCAAAGTAAAATCAATAGGTTGTATTCAACTAATTCCTACTCAGAGAAGACCCACTGAGATTAATGAATCTAAGTTAGTCATGTCTACTAACTTCAATGGGTCTGAGTAAGAGTAGTGCTGAACACTAACCAATGGGATATGTTTAGCCACAAGAAAGGCAGTATATATTCTGACTGGTATCTGGCATAGAATTTGACATCCTGAATATATTATGTTTTACCAAAAGAGACAAGAGGCAAATGTAAAGTGCAGTTAAGCAACAGTTAGTGAGGAAAGCCAGTGTGGTGTAGTGGTTAAGGTGCTGGCCTACAACCTGGGAGACCAGGGATCTAATCCCCACACAGCCATGAAGCTCACTGGATGACCTTGGGCCAGTCACTGCCTCTCAGCCTCAGAGGAAGGCAATGGTAAGACCACCTCCGAATACTGCTTACCATGAAAACCCTATTCGTAGGGTTGCCATAAGTTAGAATCGAAGGCAGTCCATTGTTATTATATAGTTTGCTCAAGTCACACCCTCTAGGCATCTGTCTGAGTTTCCAGGTATTATCTGCTTTCAGCTATCTTGTATACTTTGCAAACCAGAACATTAGAAGTACACTTTTGTAAAATATAAAAAATATGATTACAGAGTGACTCTTTCCTTAATTATTACATTACTAGCAGCTTTATATCTGGCATTGTCCAGGAATTCTAAGAAACCAAAAAAAACCAGTGGTTTGAAATCAGTAGTTAAAATCTGTGCGGTTTTGAAAGCCTCAGTCCATCATCTTGATTCAAAATGGCATCCAATTATATCCAAACCCTGACAAAAACCTGCTACTTGATCTCAGGAACCATCATGCAAAATTGGTTACAATACCTCAAGAGGTGTCCAATCACATACTGAATAAACAACTGTCTACAATATATTGTAGATAGTGGCCTTGTAGACTTTATTGCTTGGAAATTCTAAAAAACCAAAAAAAAAATCAGTGCAGTTTTGAAAGTTTCAGTCCACCATCTTGATTCAAAATGGCATCCAATCATATCCAAACATAAATGAAAACCTGCTCCTTGATCTTGAGAGCCATCATCCGAAATTTTGTTAAAATCAGTGCAGTTTTGAAAGGTTCAGTTAGCCATTTTGATTCAAAATGGTATCCAATTTATCCAAACTTAAGACAAAAACCTGTTCCTTGATCTTGGGAACCAGTATGCAAAATTTTGTTACAATATCCTAAGAAGGGGCCAAATTTGGTTACAATATCTTAAGAGGTGTGCAGATGCAACAGAAAACAGAAAACAACTTTCCAAAACATATGATAGGTTATTATTATAAGAACATAAGAAGAGCCTGCTGGATCAGGCCAGTGGCCCATCTAGTCCAGCATCCTGTTCTCACAGTGGCCAACCAGGTGCCTGGGGGAAGCCCGCAAGCAGGACCAGAGTGCAAGAACACTCTCCCCTCCTGAGGCTTCCGGCAACTGGTTTTCAGAAGCATGCTGCCTCTGACTAGGGTGGCACAGCACAGCCATCACGGCTAGTAGCCATTGATAGCCCTGTCCTCCATGAATTTGTCTAGTCTTCTTTTAAAGCCGTCCAAGCTGGTGGCCATTACTGCATCTTGTGGGAGCAAATTCCATTGTTTAACTACGCGCTGAGTAAAGAAGTACTTCCTTTTGTCTGTCCTGAATCTTCCAACATTCAGCTTCTTTGAATGTCCACGAGTTCTAGTGTTATGAGAGAGGGAGAAGAACTTTTCTCTATCCACTTTCTCAATGCCATGCATAATTTTATACACTTCTATCATGTCTCCTCTGACCCGCCTTTTCTCTAAACTAAAAAGCCCCAAATGCTGCAACCTTTCCTCGTAAGGGAGTCGCTCCATCCCCTTGATCATTCTGGTTGCCCTCTTCTGAACCTTTTCCAACTCTATAATATCCTTTTTGAGATGAGGCGACCAGAACTGTACACAGTATTCCAAATGCGGCCGCACCATAGATTTATACAACGGCATTATGATATCGGCTGTTTTATTTTCAATACCTTTCCTAATTATCGCTAGTATGGAATTTGCCTTTTTCACAGCTGCCGCACATTGGGTCGACATTTTCATCGTGCTGTCCACTACAACCCCGAGGTCTCTCTCCTGGTCGGTCACTGCCAGTTCAGACCGCATGAGCGTATATGTGAAATTAAGATTTTTTGCTCCAATATGCATAATTTTACACTTGTTTATATTGAATTGCATTTGCCATTTTTCCGCCCATTCACTCAGTTTGGAGAGACCTTTTTGGAGCTCTTCGCAATCCCTTTTTGTTTTAACAACCCTGAACAATTTAGTGTCGTCAGCAAACTTGGCCACTTCACTGCTCACTCCTAATTCTAGGTCATTAATGAACAAGTTGAAAAGTACAGGTCCCAATACCGATCCTTGAGGGACTCCACTTTCTACAGCCCTCCATTGGGAGAACTGTCTGTTTATTCCTACTCTCTGCTTTCTGCTTCTTAACCAATTCCTTATCCACAAGAGGACCTCTTCTCTTATTCCATGACTGCTAAGCTTCCTCAGAAGTCTTTGGTGACGTACCTTGTCAAACGCTTTTTTAAAGTCTAAGTACACTATGTCCACTGGATCACCTCTATCTATATGCTTGTTGACACTCTCAAAGAATTCTAATAGGTTACTGAGACAGGACTTTCCCTTGCAGAAGCCATGCTGGCTCTGCTTCAGCAAGGCTTGTTCTTCTATGTGCTTAGTTAATCTAGCTTTAATAATACTTTCTACCAGTTTTCCAGGGACAGAAGTTAAGCTAACTGGCCTGTAATTTCCGGGATCCCCTCTGGATCCCTTTTTGAAGATTGGCGTTACATTTGCCACTTTCCAGTCCTCAGGCACGGAGGAGGACCCGAGGGACAAGTTACATATTTTAGTTAGCAGATCAGCAATTTCACATTTGAGTTCTTTGAGAACTCTCGGGTGGATGCCATCTGGGCCCGGTGATTTGTCAGTTTTTATATTGTCCATTAAGCCTAGAACTTCCTCTCTCGTTACCACTATTTGTCTCAGTTCCTCAGAATCCCTTCCTGCAAATGTTAGCTCAGGTTCAGGGATCTGCCCTATATCTTCCACTATGAAGACAGATGCAAAAAATTCCTTTAGCTTCTCTGCAATCTCCTTATCGTTCTTTAGTACACCTTTGACTCCCTTATCATCCAAGGGTCCAATCGCCTCCCTAGATGGTCTCCTGCTTTGAATGTATTTATAGAATTTTTTGTTGTTGGTTTTTATGTTCTTAGCAATGTGCTCCTCAAATTCTTTTTTAGCATCCCTTATTGTCTTCTTGCATTTCTTTTGCCAGAGTTTGTGTTCTTTTTTATTTTCTTCATTCGGACAAGACTTCCATTTTCTGAAGGAAGACTTTTTGCCTCTAAGAGCTTCCTTGACTTTGCTTGTTAACCATGCTGGCATCTTCTTGGCCCTGGCGGTACCTTTTCTGATCTGCGGTATGCACTCCAGTTGAGCTTCTAATATAGTGTTTTTAAACAACTTCCAAGCATTTTCGAGTGATGTGACCCTCTGGACTTTGTTTTTCAGCTTTCTTTTTACCAATCCCCTCATTTTTGTGAAGTTTCCTCTTTTGAAGTCAAATGTGACCGTGTTGGATTTTCTTGGCAATTGGCCATTTACATGTATGTTTAATTTAATAGCACTATGGTCACTGCTCCCAATCAGTTCAACAACACTTACATCTCGCACCAGGTCCCGGTCCCCACTGAGGATTAAGTCCAGGGTTGCCGTCCCTCTGGTCGGTTCCATGACCAACTGATCTAGGGAATAGTCATTTAGAATATCTAGAAACTTTGCTTCTTTGTCATGACTGGAACACATATGCGGCCAGTCTATGTCTGGGTAGTTGAAGTCACCCATTACTACCACATTTCCTAGTTTGGATGCTTCCTCAATTTCATATCTCATCTCCAGGTCTCCCTGAGCATTTTGATCAGGGGGACGATAGATCGTTCCCAGTATTAAGTCCCTCCTGGGGCATGGTATCACCACCCACAATGATTCTGTGGAGGAGTCTGCCTCTTTTGGGGTTTCGAGCTTGCTGGATTCAATGCCTTCTTTCACGTATAGAGCGACTCCGCCACCAATACGTCCTTCCCTGTCCTTCCGATATAGTTTATATCCAGGGATAACCGTATCCCACTGGTTTTCTCCATTCCACCAGGTCTCCGTTATGCTCACTATATCAATGCTCTCCTCTAAGACCAAGCACTCCAGTTCTCCCATCTTGGTTCGGAGGCTCCTAGCATTAGCGTACAGGCACTTGTAAGCAGTGTCTCTCTTCAAGTGTCTTTTGCACTTGTGGTTTGGCCTGTGGTAATTTTGCTCTTCTGAATTTATATCCTGTGCCCCTGCTCTCACAATGCCTACTTCTAGGCCTACCCCTTTTAAAATTTCATCATTTCTTTGGTTTTTATCCCAGGGGGGAGGTTTATTCCGAACCGGACCTTTCTCAGCTCCTGTCGTGTTTCCCCCCTCACTCAGTTTAAAAGCTGCTCTGCTACCTTTTTAATTTTAAGTGCCAGCAGTCTGGTTCCATTCTGGTTCAAGTGGAGCCCGTCCCTTTTGTACAGGCCCGGCTATGAGGATAGTGTCTCAAAAAAGGTCAGTATAATTTATTTTTAGGCTTTTTCAAATGTGGAACGAGTAAGATGGCATAAGTGTAAATTCTACTTAATTGAAACATTATCGCTAAAACAGATGTTGTCTATCACAACAATGATTCGTAGTAGTATGTTATCCAGGCAAGGCATTAGATAATGGGCTTATGCTTGAACTAGTTTTATCATAATAAAGGAACAATACATTTCTCTAGGTTCTTTAGATAACCTGCAGAATGTACAATGGCATCTATTTAAAACCATAGAGTTTCTTTAGTGTGATAATATAGGGTGATGAGTAAAAGTGATGGTGTTAACAATTTGACGGCTGATGGAATTTTGGGGAGTGAAATGCAATTATCTGAAGAAGAAATTAAGCAGCAATCCATGGTCAACATCACTGGTATATGGCAGGATGAGATGGTGAGGGAGAGAAAATGAAATGCCAGGCAGAAAATGTAATTAGTCTTTCAACTTGCAGGAATAATTTTCCTCTGACAGTTGAAAGTTCAAACACTTTTTTGAGCCTACCCTTCCCGTCTTTGTGTGTGTGTGTTAAATTGACATGAATGTCAGCTGGAATAGCAGATATAGCTGATGTACTCATTGCTTGGGGTGTCCATTTAAGTAAGTTTCGATGAGCAAAAAGTGAACTGCCGCCCCCAGCAAGAATATATGCATTCATTAAAAATCTTCTTAGCATATTCAGAGCCTTTTCCTTATGACAAAAAGGAACTGGACCCTTTTCATCATAGGCAAGTGTATTATTGATTGATTGATTGTATTTATATACCGCCCCATAGCTGAAGCTGTCTGGGTGGTTTACAGCAACTAAAAACATTAAAAACAAATATACAAATTTAAAACACGTCTTTTAAAAACAATTTAAAACACAATTTAAAAAATTTAAAACAATTCTTTAAAAGTGTAAGTCATTCTGAAATTACAGCTATCCCCACCCCAATGTTGATGGCTGGGGGAGGTGTAGGGGGATGGCAAGTAGTGTCTTCTCCATTACCCTTTGAAAGTGGAGAGTGTTGCTGGAGACAGGGAGCTCCACTGTGAACCCAAGCAGACACTAAGCTACAGCAAGCTATCCTCTCCGCAGCGGAAAGGCCTTCAAAGGTTGTTTTCCGGGCCCAATTCAAGGTGTTGGTTCTGACCTTTAAAACCCTATATGGTTTCAGCCCAGTCTATCTGAAGGAGCGCCTCCAATATCATCAGGGATGCCGCTCAACAAGATCAGCATCAAAAGGCCTTCTCTCTATCCCACTAGTTAAAACAGCTAGACTGGTGAGAACTAGGGAGAGGGCTTTTTCAATTGTGGCCCCCACTTTGTGGAATTCCCTCCCAAATGATCTCTGCCATGCCCCCTCTTTGATGAGCTTCCGCTGGGCCTTGAAGACCTGGCTCTTCAGGCAGGCTTTTGGGGTGGGTTAGGTTTTATTATTATTGTTGAGATTTTTAGTGTTTTAATGTATTTGTATGTTTTTACTTTGTACATCGCCCAGAGTGGTTGAACAGCCAGCCAGATGGGCGACTAATAAATTTAATAAATAAATAAATATATAAATAAAACAAGGAAGCAAGGTGTTTTCACAGCAGTAGAGACGTGAGATCCACTGGATGCTACTTCCCTCAGATAACTTGAAGAGTCTGATCCTCAGCCCCTGAGCTATGCTAGCCTGGAGCTGGAGAAGCAAAAAGAAAAAGAAAAAAACCCTGCTCCACATCTTCTTCCCAGGCCAACAGGGCTTTAGATATGGTGGAGGAAAGATTCAGATATGGAAGGTAAAAAAAACAAACCCCGAGGCTATTAACCTCTATTTAACATCACCTGCAAAGCAAGCAGAAGATCAGATCCATCAAGTATCAAATCTGCAGAAAAAAGGTTCTTATCAGCAGTTTTTACAAAATAATTTGCTTTCCATAGCCAATGTCTATATCTATCATTGCAGGATTCTTATTTGACAATCTGAGCAATCTCTTGAGATTTTCTTGCAGAGATATTGTTCACTAGACATCAAATTGTACATAACACTTAGAAATGATTTTTTAAGCTTCAGAAATGGCCACCCTTTCCCTTTAATTTCTCAGATTAGTTTCGTGTTGTTTTTTTGTTTAAGTTCAGCTTGCATTGTTCTGCCAAATAATTTCTTCTGAGAGAACCAGAGTGGTGTGGTGTTAGAGTGTCAGACTGGGACCTGGAAAACCAAGGTTCAAATCCCTGCTCAGCCCTGAAGAGCACTGGGTGAATTTGGACCAGTCATTGTCTCTCAGCCTAACCTACCTTACAGGTTTGTTGTAAGGATAAAATTGGGAGGGGAGAACCATGTTTGAATGCCACCTTGAGCTCCTTGGAAGAAAGGTGGGATATAAATGTAATAATAAAAAAACAAATAACTGTGTAGTCAATTCTATTTGTGCTCTCGTACAACATGGTTCCAGCAAAAATAACAAATGTCCAAATCAGGCAGAGCCAGCACCAGCCTGCCCCATGCTCAATGTGCTGTAGCCGAACACCCGCCATACGGGCAGCGTGGGGCTAATAAGCCTGCCCACACGCCCCATCTACCTCTCATATTGTGTGAATGATATGCACGCACAGCATGCATGCCTGCCATCAACCAAAGTGATGAAGCGGGCATCAGACCTTTAGGAAAGCCCCTGCTGCCATCTTGGGTGATGGCAGGCAGGTGCCCACAGCACACACAGCATTCACACTGATGGGAGAGGAAGGTGGGGTGTGCATGTGGGCTTATTGAAGCCCACACTATCTGTATTAGGGAGGTGCCTGGGATCTTTCTTTCCGTAATCCACAGAAGGGTCAGATTGCAAGACCCAATGTTACCATGCATCATAGAACAGGACTGCCACCCTCCTATCTGGGGGGGGCTTCAGGCCCCCCTCAGGGCCCCTCAGCCAGGGCCCAACCTGGCCACCCTCTGGCCTTGGCCCTGAAATCAGGGGTGCTGTTTCAGATTTCAGAATGGTGAAGGAAAGGGATTTCAGAAAAGAGAGTCTGCCACTCCCAACCTTGGGAGGTTGACACAGCTTTATGAAATTGGGCTGCAAGCTTGCATAAAGCCATTCAGGGAGCCCATAGCAAAAGTAAGACTTGAATAATTAGTTGATGCACCATGTCAAAACAGGTACAGAACTGTAAAGATAGCATTGTCCTTGGATCAAGGTCAATCCATAGGAAAGCAATGCTTGGGAGAGCTGCATGCAAAATGGCACAAGACGGTAGCCCAGGTCATCTTAATCCTAATCTGTGCAAGGGCACCTTTACAAATATGCTTCAATGTTTTAATATTTTGGCTTTTTTTTGTGAGACTACTTAACAATAGTGGCCTTAGTTAAAGTTTTGGCTGGTGAGTTCTAATCAATATTTGAAATGGAATCCTCTGGGATTCTTGCCCACCTGTGTCTCCTTAATACATCACTTCCAAAATTTACATTGTGTTGCCACACTTCTCACTTCTCAACTTCATAGAAGTCCCCCTGTCCCCAGACTGTGTAGTGCTTTCTTCCACTCCGCTTTATCAATTCAATTGATAGTCCAATTTTTGTCCCTCTTTACTCTAATTCGCTAAGCAAGTCTGGGTCTGGTCAGTGTCTGGGTTGGGGGACTGTCTTGGAACCACATGTACACTGCCTTGGCTTCCATGATGGAAGGAAGGTAGAACATAAATAAAAGAAAATGAATAAACGTGGGAGTGCCACTGACAAAATAAGAGACCTCTTCATTGGATTGAGAATAAAGCTAGGGGTTGTATTGACACTGCACAGATTTCTACTCTCGCAACAGGATTTTCCCTTCCTCTCCTTCCCCCATGTGCCCCCAAAAATTGCTCCAGTGGGTGCCCAACCCTCTGGAGCAGATTTTGAGGGTATGTGGGAGACTGCAGGTGGTAAAAGAGGAAGTTCCGCTGTACATGCAGAAGACTGTTGCACAAACGTAACTGCAGCGTTGGAAGGAAACAACTTCCTACAAGGGTGGAGGAGGAATTGGAGTGGCTCCTTTTCTAGGAATAGAAAACCAAGAGTTTTATTTTCCAGTTCAACAAAGAGAAGGGCAATCTTGTGTGAGTTAGTCACTTCAATACTATCCTGCTTGTGCAAGTCTGCTTAAGTAGCAGTAATAAGTAGTTTTTAACACAAATGTCATCCACTGCTATATAATTGGAACTAACTAAGGAGGGGGTCACATCTGCCTGTCCACTGGATGGATGCTGTTAGTTGTTCTCCATGTTACAGAGGCCCAGTTGGCCTCAACCAGAAATTGAGCATTTAGTGTCACCAATCTCATGGTACAGAACACTTTTCCAGCAGAGATTTTGACTTTCAGTTGTCTCTTGAAGACCTTTTTTGTGCTGACAGGCCTATGCAGCTATTTAAAATGTTTTTTGAGTAGCCAGTCGTTTTAGGAATTGTTTTGTATTTTTTTAAAAAAATGTTTTTATGTTGCTGTACGCTGCCCTCATGTTTTGCGAGAAGGTGGTATATAAGTTACTTTTACAAATAAATAAATAAGAACACTGCTACTTGTTTGCATGAACAGGGCCCTGGAAAGATGGCAAGTGATCTCTAGGCTGCATACACACTAACTTGTTTGTAGCACAAAAATGTGGCTTTTCTTAATCTGGAACCGTTCATGCTCATCCTCAATGTACTGCTTTCAATCTAGATTGATTCTAGATACAGCCATCCATAAGCCTCCTCTTGATTAGGTTATCCACACCTTTTCTTCCCTGTGGATGCCCCAAGTGAATTAAGAAGGAAATGGTATGCACCCGCCCACAATGTCATTGGGCAGGTGTGGATACACCCTCCTCATTGCCAAGACAACCTACATCTGTTTTCAAATGGACACACTGCAGAGTAATGCAGTATCAATCTGCAATGTGCTTTTATTTTCCGAATGAGATCAGTTTCTCAAGAAACACTTTTCAGGGCCAAACAAATGTGCAGTAGATCTAGATTTTGTGTAGACTACATAGAGAAAACAAGTACTCAGTCTTCATTGATTCTAGAATAAAATGTTGTGTGTACACAGCCTTCATTTATTCACAAGCAGTAATCCTATGCAGTTGGTATTAAAAATCAATATGAATACACCTTTTAGATACAAAGCCTTAACACTTTCTTCTTTTGTTTAAAGGATGCTTGATTTTGCAAAGTGATATACTGTTGCTGATGAGCGAATACTGCATTAACAGATATGGGTGTGGGCAGCATCATATCTTACATCACTACATGGTATTGAGGAGGGGCCCTTCATTCTGTACCACACAGAGGTGAAGTGGTAACATACAAAAGGAGCTTAGTCTTGAAATACCAGTCAAAACGAAAGATAGATTTGGGTACAGCTGGCGTCAAAGTACTGCATCGAAGAATAAACATCACTAATTTTTCTTATACCAAATGCTGGCTAACTGCTGTAGTCTGCTAGACCACCACAGCTTTCTTGATAAATTACACTTCTTTTCATGACCATGTCTGACCGGTAGTCAATGAAATGAAAAGGTGTTCATATGTTGTTAAAACAAGTCATGACTGTGGCTGACCTTTCAAAACATTTATTCATAAGAGTTCTGCGCATTTCATTTTGTTCAGTTAACTAAACTAATTGCATTACTCAGTGGCCTTTAGCTGAATAAGGACTTTGCAAGAGGGACCGTAAAAACAACTCAACATAAAGGAAGCATTAGTGATGTATGCGTTCCTGCTAACTGTTAGGTAGCATCAGGGCTGGCGCCAAAGAGCAGCCAAGTTGGGCCCTGGCCAAGGGCCACAGGGGCCCCTCAATAGGGTAGGAGAGTAGTGCTCCCGTTCTGCAATCCGCATCAGGATTGCTGGCGCAGATGGCAGGGAGGAAGCTTCCAAGGCACCCTCACTCCACCTACCTCTCTCTCCTGTCTTTTGGGCTGCCATTAACCAAGATTTTAGCATGAGTTTTAAATTGTTTTTATATTGTTTTAAATTTTAAAATTGTGTTTTAAATTGTTTTTAAAATGTGTTTTAAATTGTATATTTGTTTTAATGTTTTTGATTGCTGTAAACCGCGCAGAGAGCTTCGGCTATGGGGCAGTATACAAGTGAAATAAATAAATAAATAAATAATAAGACGGCAGCTGAGGTGTCCCTAAGGGGCTGAAGCCTCTGCTGCCATCTTCGTTGATGGCATGCATGTGTGCTGTGTGTGCACACCCCTGACATCAACCAAGATGGTGGCAGGGGCATCAGCACCTTAGGGAAACCTCAGCCATCATCTTGGTTAATGGCAGCCCTGTGCACACAGCCGCGAAAGACAGGAGGGGTAGGTAGGTGGAGTGAGGGAATGGGCGGGCAGCTCAGAAGCTCCATCCCTGTGATCCGCAGCAGCGATCCTGCCATGGATTGTGGAAGGGGGCACAAGGGAAGATAGGTAGGTGGGTATGCGTGTGCCAGGGCCTGGAACAGACTGGTGCCCAAGGACCCTGGCATACCTGGAGTCGGCCCTGGGTAGCATCACTGAAGCCCTCTCCCAGAAGGATTTCAGTACATTTTCTTTGGGAGGTTTCTAAAGTAAAACTCCTTATATTTAGATAGTAACAGACAGTGTGGTGGATGATGGCGCTCACCAGACCTGCCAAAAGCAGCAGCGCTGCTTCTTACCCCGAAGGAGAGGAGAAACTCAGTGTGGATGTAGGTGTGGTGCAAATGCAGTGGTGGAGCCAATCTGGTGTTTCTGCTGGTGCATTTGCACCATACCAACCTCCTCTCTGCCTTGCCACACACCCCCTCCCAGTAAGCAGCAGCAACTTAGCTGTAGGGATGTGCTAGAATTCCACCCAATTTGGATTTGGTACTGAATTTTCCATTAATTTGCTTATTCTCTATCGTTGTGGATCGGATTTTTGTGTAGTGATTTCCCATGGCTATTTTCAAAAATAGATATTTTTTTTAAAAAAAACCAAACCCAACCACCTTCAAAATATTGATATTAAGAACAATAATTTTATCAATATTTCCTTTAAAATTATCAATATTTCCTTAAAAATATAGATATGAATATCAATATCTTTTTGTGAGGGGAAAAATTGATTGGCAAAAGCAGTGGCTTATGGACAAAGAACAAACTCGAATCAATACTGGCCTGTCAGGCCAATGGAATCGACAGCAGCCAACAGGTCCCATCCCCACCATGCCATCTACTATTGTATTTGGAGCTGTTAATAAACAAAATACTTCTTAAAACCTAACAAAATATTGTAGTTCCTGTAGAGGAGCTAATCTGCTATATATTTTGGAAAGTTATTTGTTCACTATGCATTGGATACCTCAAGATATAACCAGATTTGAAGATGTTGGTTCCTGAGATCAAGGAGCAGGTTTTAGTCTATGTTTGGATACAGTGGGATGCCATTTTGAATTAAGATGTCAGGCTGAACCTTTCAAAACTGCACTGATTTTAACCACATTTAAAAACTGAAGTGATTTTTTGGTTGCTTAGAATTCCTGTACAAGGCTGCTGCTGCTGAATAATCCTCTTGGATAATTTGCTGTGGATTATGGTTTACTAACTGAAATTAAGAGAGAATGCCCGTGATTTTGCAAAACACATAATACAATCTATGATCTCTGTGCCACAGGTGGTGTGCAACAGGGATAGGGATGCGGTAGAATATCTGCTGAATCGGACTTAGTACCGGATTTCGACTCAATCCGACAGTCCGCTCTCTTTTCAGACTGGCACTGATTTCTTGTGGTGGATTGCGACTGTCATTGGCACAGATTGTTTTTTTTAAAAAAAAATAGCTCTGAATTTTACATTATTATCTTTGCAATTGGCTGTCCTCTAAATTGATGCATTCTTAATGGCTGTCTAGGTGATAACTATTGCCATTTACACCCATTAACCTCTCTCATATTTTCTCTTTGTTTTGTTAATTCTCAGAAATGGCTAATAACATTCATGTTAATTTTTTTCCTTAATCTGTTCTCCAATACTTCTGTTCCTTAAGTAATGTTTAGGTTAAGTAATCATTTCGGTCATTATTAATTATCAAATTTAATCGCAGAAGAAAATTTAGTTTTCTCAATCTACCAAATGATGTTTCAATGCAATGATTTTTTTTTCATTTTCATCTATGAAAGACTATGTAAATTTTTCTTCTAAGTGGCAACAATATCACAGATACTGCATACAGCACAATAGACATCCTGTGTGGGTGTTCGGTGAAGGACCTTAAATAATGCTTTGTTGCAGAGTGTGCAGATTGCACTGGTGGACAGAAATCGCATTAAGGTGTGCAAGTGAAGCAGCATTATTTTACTACAACAAACCATCTGTCAATTGAAGCAGTTTCTCTCTCACACTGACTTATTTAGATGCTATTTTACACATACATGAACAAATTGATTGCTTCTCCTTACTTACTTACTACTACTATATGAATTGGTCATGTCTGCCCACTATGCCAAATACGAAAATAATTATGTTTCGCTGCAATGCTGCGGACACTACTTTTTGAATGCAATAGGAGGGACACTTCATTCACTAGCCAGTACTCAGCATATTTGTTTGGCTTTCTCTTATAATTTATATAAGTTAGTCCCTGAGTGCTGCTACCAGGGGAGGGATGATGATGCTTATTTGTACTGCAGTGTATTTTTCCAAATCCATTGCTAATTACAACTTCTTTCATTGCTACATTTGTTTATGTGCCTACATGCATGCGTGTGTGTGATTGTGTGGACTGTACACACATACTAGGTGCCAGCATGTTAGATCATATATTATTAGTCTCATGTTGGCCATATACAGGCAGGCAGGCATCATGGCCTCCCAGGTAATGATATATGATTGATTGATAATAAGTCAGAAAATACTATGTAAATTTCTCTGCAAAGTTAAAAAAAAAGTTAAAAAAGGAGAGAGATCATACCACAACCACACAGGTGAAACTATAAAAAGGGAAACAGTGGATGACTTTCGCTGAATTGGGTGTGTGTGTGTGTGTGTGTGTGTGAGTGAGTGAGTGAGAGAGAGAGAGAGAGAGAGAGAGAGAGAGAGAGAGACTGTATCAATTAAGCCAACTGTGTTGTGAAACAAAGCATGTTTCTTCAACAAGGTGGTAGAGTGGGTTGGAGAGAGATGCACATAGCTTAGGTATGTAAGGTTCAGCAGAGTTAATGGCAATGCCATTATATAAACGTGACCTCACCTAATATAGCAACACACTAATAGTAGTAATAATAGAATAAAACATAAAATGTCCACCCATCCCATGTTAAAAATTTGAAATTAATTACATTTCAAAACATCTTACTGCAGGTGGGAAGGAACCCAGAGTCCAGAGCCAGAAAGTAGAGCAGATTTGGCAAAAAATATAATGCACAACATTTCTGCCTGTCAGTTGCAGCAGCTTGACTCTGGTCTTGCAGCACCTATTTTTTATCATCACAATTCTTAAAACATTAATTAAAAAAAGACTAAATTGCAGCAGCTTGAGCTGAATAAGGTCAAGGAAAGGTCTGTGGCCCAGACTTAAGGTGTGTGTGTGTGCACGCATGCATGCATACTGTGGGGTGATCCTTCAACATTGTTGTTATTATGAAATTGTCACTGAATAGCTGACGGTGCAAAAATCAATGCAGCAGGCAGGCAGGAGAAGAAAAAAACCTATTTCCTAGTTCAGATTAAAATTTAGCATGAAAAAAGTTAAAATAAGCAGTGGTTGTCGACTTTTCAACAGTAAAAATAAAAAATAATGCAAAACAACAAGAATAGCAAAAGGGCGGGGGGGGAATCATTAAGCAGTACATCAGTTAGCCTGAGGCAAGAGACAGACTCAATGGCCAATTATCTGCCTGATATGTAAATATAGGAAAAAACATGGACTATCATAAGCATTTTCATAAGCATTTTCATTAAAAATTACTTTTTTTCACTAAAAAACCCAGCCGATCGGCAAGTGTGAAAGCAAATGGGAACAAAAAAATGGCGGATTGGGAAGGAAAGACAGACTTCGGAATCCAAGCAGATCGGAACTAGGCAGCAAACCCCACCCCTGAACAGGGGAGGGGACGGGAGGGGAGGAGTGTGGAAGGAGCACTTGGTCCTGGCACTCTGCCAGCTTAACAAACCAACATTGATGAAGCCTGGAATTATTGTTTGAACCAGGCCAGTGAAGAGTTCTGTGTAAGAGTTCTGAAAGATTGGAAATACTGCATGAGCAAGCAGTTGGTTCAATACAGATATTATCCTACCTCATTTTGCAGTCATGAAGAGATATGTGAAGCCTGGAGTGTAGTCTGAGACGTAGAACCTGGGTCTGGCACAGACAAAATGATGGTGACATGGGTCAGAGGCAGGAGGCATGGTTGTAAATGGGCTCAAGGTAAATATCAGATTGGAGAGATAAGCTGAGGTGAGGAGGAGGAGGATGTATTGTTATTATTACCCAGTGTGATGAATTCCTCAGACTGCTGGGCTAGCCTAGAAGGAAGTGCTTTCTAGGACCTGGTGCTCTTCATTGGTTTGGGAGGGGTCAGCTGACCATGGGATGCTCTTACGCAGCTTTCTGTGTATTTCACTGATAGCTGAGATGCACTTCTTCATCCGTATGATACTGAATTGACTGGACACATCATTTGAATACAAAGCAACTAATTTCCTGCAACTACAGCTGACTTGGAAAGAGCTTATGAAATAATGGCACTGCCTTGTTCATTGACTGTTCATTGCAGGGCCGGCTCCAAAAGGTGGCCAGGTGGGGCCCTGGCTGAGGGCCCCATGGCCCATAGGGACCCCTCATTATGGTGGTGGAGTAGTGCTCCCCTTCTGTGGCAGGGTCCCTGCTTCAGATCGCAGGGAGAGAGCTGCCCACTCACTTGCTCTCCCCCATGCCATGCCCACTCACCCTCTGCCCCTCCTGCTCACCCTCCCCCACCTGCTTGCTTGTTCGCCCACCCTCTCCCCTCACTCTCTCTCCCCCCACTCGCTTGTTCACCGTCCTGCCCCCCGCTCGCTTGCTCAGCCTCCCCCGCTTGCTTGCTCACTCACCCTCTCCCCCCACATGTGTGCCCTTGCCCACATGCCCCCACCCCCTGCTCATCCTCCCCCCTCCCTCACCCACCATCCCATCCCCCTCGCGTGCCCGACCTTCCGCTCCTCTGCCTTCCTGGTAGGTAGATGGGGCACACATGCATGTGGGTGCCAGGGCCCAGGGCAGGCTGGAGCCCAAGGGCCCCAGCATGCCTGGGGCCAGCCCTGGTTTATTGGACTGAGAAGAATGGGCTCTAAATAGCACAGCATCAGTGGAAATCCTTCCCACAACTTTTGGCTAAGGAGATTTTCCCATGTGGACATGGTTTCATGTTCATTTTTTAAAAATGTCACCAGCCGTATTTTATTCAATGAAAGAAACCTTGCTAGTTTAAGATCAGAGTTCAGGCTATCTCACATAGGCTCAAGCTCCATCATCCCAAGAAATGTGAAGCTAAGGCTGATGCCTTAACAGACGCACCCCATGATCAGCAATGACACTTGTTTACATTGAATTGCATTTGCCATTCTACAGCCCATTCACACAGTTTGGAGTGATCCTTTTGGAGCTCTTCACCATCCTTTCTTGTTTTAATCACCCTGAACCATTTAGTATCATCAGCAAACTTGAACACCTCACTGATATTGGCAGTTTTAATTTGAGTTCTTTTCCTAATGAACCCTAGCATGGAATCCACCTGTTTCACAGCTGTCATACACTGGGTCAAGATTTTCATCAAGCTAGTTAGTGATACACAAGAGAACACCAGCTAGGCAGACACTTGTCGGGTATGATTTCAGTTGAAAATCAATGGATTCCTGCATTGAGCCGGGGGTTGGACTCAAAGGCCTTATAGGCCCCTTCCAACTCTACTATTCTAAGTGAAATATCACAAATTCTGCTAGCTTCCAACTCCTGCATTATGAACTCACCCCTTTAGTTGGTCTTCCAGAAGGGGAAGATGTTGTGCCTGGGACCAGCAAAGATGCCCCACATTATCCTGGTCCTGTATTGTCTTATGAAGCATCTGAGCTTTACTGTATTGGTCGAGGAATCCTCCTGTGAGTTGACCCAATTTTGTCAATTTCCAGCACTTTTAAACCTGTTGTATCTGTTGCAATTTTTGACAGACCAGTTTGAAAATTTGTACTTGCATAGACCTCATCAGGCAGATAATGTATGCTAAGTGTCAAGTTCTTAGCTCAACAGACACCATTTTTATAAGCTACAGAATTTTTACAGTGGTGGAACCTTGGTTTTGCTACTCACCTTAACTATACAAGCACTCCTATGCTATAATTTGAACAATAGCATTTGGTTGCAGAGATGATATCTCTGCATGGAGGTAGACATTCACAAGATTCATTTCTGTCATTGTGCATTTTAAAATCAGCATAGTTTTCTCACTCTCTTAAAAACCAATGCCATGATTTTTCCCAAGTTATGTAAATTATGCAGGTAATTTGATGTACTGCACTCAGAATGAGTTAATATGAAATTTCATAAGATGATATGATTCAGGCACAGAAAACAGACAAGAACGGTAATTTCTCTGCTGCTTGAATTCAGGGCACACTACTTATTCCCAGGGAGAATTATGCTTCACTTCGTCCTTGTTTCGTCAGTTCATCTGGAAGTCCCTGGTGGAATTTTATATGGAGACAGCATCAGTAATCCTCATGGCATCATTCATGTGTGAAAAGTCTGTTATTATGGAATCAGGTAGTAAAATCATGCAATACATTTTTTTCCTCCCAGGAAACAAAAGGTGACGATTCTTTGTGCTATCCATTTCATTGGTACTGTCAGCTGCTTCAAATATTTTGATGCCACACATGAAATGGAGGCACTTCCTAGAGTTTCTCATGTTAAATGAATAGCAAAGAGCACGCTAAAGGCACATCCTCACATAGCATATGTAGGGAACTGGACAATTGCGCTGCTTCTGCTTTCCATAGCTCAGAGAGTCAGCATGCCTCAGCAACTTCCATGTCCCACCTGGTTGACAGGAACAACTGTGGAACCAGCAGAAGCATACATTGTGTATAGCTTGCTTATCACCAAGGAACAACTCCATTACTTTTAGCTGTGTGCTACCATCCGCCCATCAGGTAAACAGATAGTTGTCATCTGATCAACAGTCCCTTGCTGTTGTACACAACAGGCATTTTTTAAACAGCTATTTGTGAAATAATTTTGTTCTGAGAGATAATTTCATTATACCTATTCAGTATTATACAACTAGGCTAAAACTGAACAATAAGCAAGGGCACCCAAGCTGAGGAATATCTTGCAATGATGATGATGGTCTATGGCCCTATAGGCAACATTGGGCCTTCTACCCTATGTGTATGTATTGATTCCTACAGGGTCTATAATTAAGATTAGGAAGGGCAGATTGGCAATCCATCTGGAGTCAAATCAATATAGCAATATTTCTTTATCTCATAAGAGTAAAAGGCAATTAATAAACAATAAATTATACATCAAACCCGCAAAACAGAACATTCCACAACGACCCAACTCCAGATCACTGCTAGCTTAATTGGCATCAGTGAATTTCTTGAATAAACAATGTCAGCCAAGTGTTGCTAGCTGAACAGCAGTTTCTGTCACAGGTTTTTTCAGTTTATGAGAGTCCACATTTTCTTTCTGCTCTCTTACGTACCTGCTTTCTTCTCTTCCTTTTTTCTCTCCCTCACATCTCTTCCCTGCTGCTTCCCATAGTCATTCTATTCTGTTGCTGTCCTTCTTCTCCTTACATAGTACTGGGGACAGAATGGACCCCTGCAGGACCCCACAGCTGAGTCCTGGAATTGAGAGGAAGTCACCAAAAGGCTTACTCTCTAGAAACAACCCTGCAGGTAGAATCAGAACCACTGTATCATCATGCCCCCCCCAGCCCACTGACATGCTCCAATAAAGTACCATGGTTGATGGTATCAAAAACCATTGAGAGGTCAAGGAGAACTAACAGGGTAACACTTCCCTATCTCTCTCCTGAACCAAATCATCAACCAGAATGACTAAAGCTGTCTCAGTGCCAAAACCAGGTCTGAAGCTAGATTGAAATGGGTCAAGATAATCTGCTTTGTGAAGTTACATAGACATTAGCCATACGCCATAGGCTTTTGAGTACCTTGCCCAGAAAGGGAATACTGACTATTGATGGGAGTTGTTCAAAATCTTAGGGTCTACTGGTCTGGAGAGGACCTCTTGAGGAGGGGTGACACACTACTGCCTCTTTCAAAGTCATGGGAACCTCCTGCTCCTGCAAGCAGGCATTAACCACTCCCTGGACCCATCCAGGCAATTACCTCTGGCTAGCTTTAATAAGACTTGATGGGCAAGGATCAAGAAAGCCACATTCCTTCAACCACATTCCTTCAAGCATCTTGACCATGTCAGCAAGAACTGAGACTGATCCCAAATAACAGAATCAGATAGCTCTCAGGATGCTCTGTCCAAGACTGTACACTGCGGTCTTCATCGAAGGCCCTCCTCCGAGCTCCGTCCCACAGGGAGGCTCGGAGGGTGGTTACAAGAACTAGGGCCTTTTCGGTGGTGGCCCCCGAACTGTGGAACAGTCTCCCCGATGAGGTACGCCTGGCGCCGACACTGCTGTCTTTTCGGCACCAGGTTAAAACCTTCCTCTTTTCCAGGGCTTTTAATCTAACTTAATTCTGTTTTAAATTGTATTGTAATTGTTTTTAGATCTCCCATTCTCTGTACTTTGTGGTTTGTTTTATTGTATTTTATTGTATTTTGTATTAATTTGTTGTTCACCGCCCAGAGAGCTATGCTAGTCGGGCGGTATATAAATTTAATAAATAAATAAATAAATAAATACTAATGGCAGCATCAAAGCTGGAGCAGAGGTGAGCTATTCTATCCTTGAAGTGCCTTGCAACTTGTCACAGCAGGATACAGGGGGTTCAGATGTTCCAGACTGTGACCCAGAGTTCACAAGTCTCTTAACCACCCTGAAAAGCTCTACTGGATAGCTACTCACAGATGCAATGATGGCAGCAGAGTAGTTTTTCTCTGATGCCATCACCACCACATGATAGGCACAAATGTATACTCTAACCTGTGTTTGATTGGTTTGCTACAAGATTTACACCACTTATGCTCCATCCATTGTCTGACCTGTTTCATCATATGGAAAACTGGGACTTCACAGCATTGTAGAAGTCACTCAGCAGTGATCCTGTTTATGTCCCCTTTTCATCCCACCATTTCATAGCAAGATTAGAGCATTAGCAGCAGCATCAGATAAACCAACTGGAAAATCTCCCAAAGCATTCAGGAAGCCTTGGGATTCCATAAGTCTCTGGGGTAGACCAGTATCTAAAAGAGTACCTTCCCCAAATTAAACATCTCAGACCCTATAGTCAGCAGGTGAAGCCTTTTTGGGTGCCACCAGTGGGGGGCTGCCCGGTTGGCATTGACCTGTGATAGTGGCAGTTCCCTGTTTGTGGAACACCCTCCCTAGTGAGGTGTGTCTGTCTCCCTCATTACTAACTTGCAGGAGGAATGTTAAAACATTCCACTTTACCCAGGCATTTAAAGGCTGAAAGATGCTGCTCCTAGCAACCCTGAAACCACTGTTTTTGGAATACTTTTTAACTGTTTTAGAATGCTTTAACATTTTTGTCTTATTACTGATGTGTTTGCCACCCTGGGCTCCTTTGGGAGGAAGGGCAGGATATACACTGAATAAATCAATAAATAAATTCTATTTGGTTCCCCCACTCTTTCGGGAGCAGACTGCCACCATTAGATTAAACCTCACCAGCTAATAATAAGGGTATAAGAATAACACTTCACTACTACAGAATCCAAACCAGTCCTCTTGATAGCAAAGATTAGGTTGAGGGTATGACTCGCAACATGTGTTGGGCCATTAATGTATTGAAACAGCCCCAAGGTCATCATGAAAGCTAAAAAGTTCTGGAGTGGCCTTAATAAGGTAGCTTTGGCATGGAAATTGAAGTCCCCAGTACTATTGTCTGGGGGTATTCCAGCCCCATCTCTGAGACCATCTTGGTCAGCTCTGGCAGGGAGGCTGTTGGGAGGTGAGGTGGGTGGTACTCTCAACAGGATCCCTGTTCTGTCTTTATGACTCAACAGCATGTGCAGATCCTTGACACTGGTGCCCAAGCTCACTGGCTTCATGATGAAATGGAATTTTTGTATGTGACAGTGACATACAATCAATGCTGCTGCTGTACCAAGTACCCAGACATGCACATCAGGGAGAGGTTAGGCCCACCCACCTTGTCTGCCAGATCTCTGTAATGCATGCCAAGTCTACTCCCTCATATATGTTTTATTATTGTGCACTGACCTTGCATTCATCAACAGCACTGCAAGGTGGGAGGGCAGGTTGGCATGAATGCCTAGTTTATGTTGACTGGGGCTGGTCCACCAGAGGCAACTACTTGCAAATGCCTGCTGCCTCCTTTCCTTGTCTGCCAGCAACATTCCCTCAACCATAACTTTACTTATTGGGGCACCCACACACACACTGAACACAATCATCCAGGTACATATCTAACCTTCTTCGCTCTGGATCGCATAAACAGTTGCAGCCCTCAACTACACAGAATGATATTGCACAAAGGGTGCCAATAAATAATTCCAATTAGGATAAAAATAAGATATAATAATACTACAATTAAACTTTTAAAAATAAAAAACAAAGCAAATATTTAGAACACATCAACAATCTCAAATTTAAAACAGCAGTTTCAGCACACCATTATTAAAATGCAACACCTAACAAAAAAGTGTGCTGTTTTTATTATCTACCATCAAATGACCAAAGACTGAGACAGGCAGACTTCTCATTGATAAGTTGATATTGAGCATGGGTGGGAATAAGCTGCCCACCGCACAACAAAGACTCCTTTTATATGGGATCATTCCCTCCCAATGAGTTCAGAAGTAGATTAATTACTGAATAATTATTGAGACATTACCAGAAGCGACCACCTTCCTAATTAATAGGTGAAAGTAGCTGTGTAACTGTACATCTGGGGCATCAATCTTTAATCGAAAGCTAGAATATCAGTTGCTGCTATGAGTTGGCTCTCCAGATAATTGCCCCTGGTGCTTCAGGCTTCTCTCAGCAGTGCTGGTGTGATACAGGTAAAGAGAGCTTCCAGACTGGCTGTTTATTGAGCATTCATGCCAATAGGTTCGCACAAAACCTGCGTGCAAGTTTTCTGATCTTGTCTCTTTATTGAGCATTTATCCTGGTAAGTTTGCTTGGAGGTTACACAGCATTGCCAGCTAGTGGTCAGCATAATCCTGCACATCTCCATGCAATTTCTCATCACTTTTTAAACTGGAGTTTTTTGGGCAGTTTGGAAAGTGTTGAGATGATTGTACCTAGAAAGTGTGCGATGACATCCACATTTTCTGCAAATAAACAGCCCACCTGGAAGTGCCCAGTATCTCTGAATTTAGTGCTAGTTAATAACTACATTGAATCAAGGGTCATATTTTGAACTGAACAAGGGTTGGAAGTTCAACAACAGTAGCATTTGTTGGCTGTTTTCCTTTATGCAATAATTGTTTGAGGGAAGATGACATGACTGTGTTCACTGGCTCCTGCCCCTGCTGTCCAGGCCCTGCTTTCCATGTGTTGCAGAGGGAAAGTTTGAAGCCTGCTGTACTCTTGTAGGCTCCCAACATAAATTAGAACCCTGATCATGTGAAGACAAACAGCTGAATATAGCTAAATTGTCTGCACCAAATATCTCACTCCTACACCAAGACAAAGTATTTTTGACAGAGGTTTGGGGAAAGTTACACACCTCGGCTTCTAATTCCATGCAATGGCTCCTTTGCTTCCTCAATGTGAACAGCAGAGGCTTGGCTCCTACATGGAAGAGGAAATCTTGGATAGACCCTAAAGTGATGTTCTCATTACAGAGAAGGAGGTTATAACAGCCCTTTTCCCATCCCACAGGCACAGGAGTATTCATAGCTGAGGTGCATATTAAGGGGAGAGACTTTTGGAAACAGGAAGCCTCTAGGACCCAGGCTGACCCCTTGGACTGCCAACTGCCTAATTTATTAAAATATGAAGTAGCAGAAAAAATGTCTTGACATTTTATAACTTTTCCCCTTTGTTCTCCTGTGATGAAGAATTCCTGTGGATAGGGAACTCTCATGTTTGCATTTGACTAAGACTTGTATTTCATTAAGGTCTGAGGAAGGTTCAGACCATCCTTCTGGGCAAGGTCAAATGCAAATCTGCCCACGTGGGAGGCATTAAGAAGCTGCCTTCTACCAGGCAGACTGTTTGTTCCTCAAGCCCAGAATTCTCTCCCTTGACTGAGAGTGGTTCTCCTGGGTCTCATGCAGATTTGTTTTCCTCATCAGCTGCTACCTGGTCCTTATGAGCTGGAGATCCTACCTAGGGATTGAATCCGGGGTCTTTTGAAAGCATGTGCTCTGTCACTGAGTTATGGTACTTCTGTGGTGCATTCACAAGAATACAACAGGACAACGATAGTGAAAGGTTCTGCCTCATTCTGTGAGCTCCTCAGTTACCTATTCATTTAAAACCAAGGTCCCAGTTCAACATTCAGGGAGATAAATTTAAAAATGCACTCCTCTTGCACCAATATTACCCAGGTCTTCAGTATAACTTCTCACATAAACCATTATTGAATAATGGCTAGAATGTAATATTTGAAATGTTGTTCAGAGAGAATGCAAGTACTCAGGATTGTCTCTGGCATGTAGGGTCCCCAAGTTCACACTCTTTCCTACTCCACCTAGTAAAACCCCATTCTCTCCCACACTATGTTCTCTTCTTTCATAGAAGCGTCTTCCTAGGAGCAAATAGCAGCTACACAGGAGGGATTTTTAGCAGGACTGCTGTGCAGAGGTGGGGGACTGTGTGATGCCCCTGTAAATGTTGTACAGTAATTATGGTAAGTGTCGGTTTTGTAGGGTAATTGTGGTAAGTAGAGTGAGTGAGAAAGGGGAGTACATGGCTTGAAATGTTGAAGAATGCTGAGTTGTGATTGGCTGAGCACCTGGGTGGTTGAAGGTATAAATGAGAGAATGACGGTTGGTTGTGGTTGGTTCTGGGTTTTGAAGGGGTGAATTTGTGTTTAGGCAGGTAGTGAGGCAGGTTTTAGGACTAAGATATATAAAGAGAAAACTATTATATGAAACCACACTCATGTTGACTGAACTTAAAGTAATCTTGTTTATTCCTTGTGTTATTAAATAAATAGTTTTGGTTTAACATCATGCTTGATCCTTGGCTGGGATATTACAGACCAGAAGGGTGGGCAGAGCAAATACCAAAGCTGGGAACAGTATCAATGGTGGCAGCGGTGAAGGGATAGTGTAACAGCAGCAAGTATCCAAAGCAACCCAGGGCTGTCATCTTTAAAGGCAGAAAGATACAAGAGAGTTGTGGCCTGTAAGTGCACTCAGTCACTACGTAGCAATCTGAGGAGACTAAGGCACAGTCTCAGGGCAGTATTGCGTTACAGAGTGTCAGGTGGTGGTGCCTAGTAGTGGGATCGTGAGAGACTGATGCTGGGGCCAGTGTGAGAGATCCGTTACGAGACCAGACAGCAGGTGGGGATCTGACAGGCTGCTATTGTTAAAGGAAAATAACAGACATGTTAAATGCACCCACACATTTAAATGATGTCTGTTTTGGCCCTCAAGTTGCATTTCTCTGGCTCCATGATTGCTTTATTCCAATAGTTTTAGAGTCTGTTGTCTTCCACTTTGATGCACACCTGTGCTTGCTTGCTCTGCACAAAGTAGATTATCCACCACTGACTATTGGTTTCTGCAATATACACTAAGGGTATATTTTTTCTATGGCCCTCTGTCACATTTTAGCTTGAACTGGTTGTCCTTCTGGGGCCCTATATCTGCTTTGCATGTTTCCTATGCACTTTCTCTCCTTGAGATATTAGCCTGTTCTTTAGCTCATCTCCTTTTATGAAATTGTTAAATATGCTCCCAGTGAGCCATGTAACAAAACAGGTGGAGAGTGTAATCTCTGAAAGGCAGTAACTGTCTATACTGACTCAGTTAATTTTACACAGAGAGAGAGGAGGGGAGAGAGAGATTCTGTCTGCTTTTACACTATGTTTGAGGTGTTATGAATAGCATCATGTGGGAGAGAGTGAGGACAAGCATGCTAAGCTCTACCCCCTCATTGCCAGCCCCATCACCCTCCACCAAACTTCTGAAGTGTGGTGCCAATTGTAGCCATGGAAGCTTCCTGTTCAATTTAGAACCCTGGAAGATTAGAGTTCTAAATGGCATGGGAAGTCTCCATGAATACAGGAGGCCCCTCATGTCAGATATTGTCCTTCCAACTTGTGGAAGGCAATGGGGACAGGATCAGAGGAGCTAGAATGCTCATCCCCATTGTCTCCTTATGCATGTTAACTCAACATAGTAGAATACCAGAATAGGGCAAACATTGCTATTTTTTTAAAGATAAATGAAAGGGAACACAGAATTGATATTAAATGCAGAGTAAACATGTGCCTCACCAATACCAACACTCCCGGACAGCTCTCAGATCTGTTGAAATGCTCTTGCCTACATCTGATACCTGTGAAAATTTGCCACCCGTTCCCTCCACCCTCTTCATATTTAAGAGAGAATGGTTCACTAGTGCAAACTAGCTGTTCAGTAGAAGTTTATAAATATCATCATGGAAAGAAAAGAACAGAAGGTGGAAATGATGGCTAATCACATTGTAGCTGCTTTGAAAACACAAGGAGGCTGTAATCTGTACCCTCTGGTCACATAGTAAGCCTAGCATTAGTATGACCCCACCTTCTCTAGATTGCCAAGAATTTGTGGAAGGGGTGTAATGAAAGTCTCACTGTGTTGCAGGAAATGCCAGATGGCAATCTGCTTGTCTATGCAATTACAGCCACCATGTGGGGCATTTTTACCAAACTATTGTGTTGAAACCAAGAATCTGTGTTGTTAGCAATAACCTGTTTCCACCTTGATTTTATACCACCACAATAGTCATAAGGGTAAAGTTCTCCATTTTTGTTACTGAAAAGAAAGAAGATGTGTATAATATCTCCAGTTATAGGCACATACATTTCCTTTTGAGATTTGAGCATGGTCATTTGCTTCCTGAGTCAATGGAGATATGTGCTGTGCTTTTATTACCACAGTAGGGGAGGATTATGTACCCAGAGCAGCTGTTCAGCAGTAGTATGATCATTAGGAATTGTTTCTAACTGCTTTCTGTGTGCACTGTCTGCTACACAAAGACACAGTAGCAGAGGCCAATCACCTTTATATATCTATATCCATATCTATATCCACACAGAGAATGGTTTCTGAAAAGAATTATATTTTAGAAGAGTGCAAAATGTAGGATACAGCGGCATGTGCAAAATGTAGGATACAGCGGCATGAAATATTTCATGATGAAATTTGTTGTCATTTAAATTAAAACTTACTCAACCACATTTCTTCAAATTTTAAAGTGCATTTCTTTTGAAAGCTACATCTTAAAATTAACATTTTGACAATCACTTTTATCAGGATTGGATGTGAAGAGACAGAGACAGAAAGCGACTATAGATTGACAATTTTCCTCCTTAGACTGCAGTCCTCTAGTTACTTACCTGGGAGTAAGCCCCATTGAACTCAGTGGGATATACTTCTGAGTAGGTATGTACAGGATTGCTCTGTTAGAAAGTTAAAATTTCTGGCCATGTTCCTAACCATCACCCCATACAAAAATCTGTTCTTTGGAAATAAGCATGACCGTACAATCCCAGGTAAATCTGGTTGATGCGTTTAAAAGGAAGTGCCACTGTATTTGTTAGATGGCTTGCTGTTTTTCCCAAACTGCTCCCAAGAATTCAACCTCCATCAGTACCAGGACTTGATTCTCGCAGTTCCTTGAGCAATTTTGCATAACAGAGGTGTAGGATGTCAAGTAAGTCTGTAAGCTAAGCCCTCTGACATGAAAGTCCTCCCACCTAAAACCAGATGCAATAGGAGGACTCTGCACATCCTTGGAGGCATTCTTCTCTTTGGGGATTATTCAGAGACTCTTATCTTGGCAATGAAAACAAACCCCAAGATTAAGCACTAGCTGAAATTACACACCCTACCACAATCCCCCTTAATTTGGCAATCTTTTGTTCTGGACACCTTACACCTGACATGAGTCATAACTTCATCTGTGCAGCCCAGGAGATGTATCTGGGAAACTGCTCCTCCTACGGCTGAGAAACCATTTGTAACGTCATCCACTAGACAGCAGTCTGCTGGAAGCGGCGCTGCAAACTTTCCCGCTTTCTTGCCTGTTCCTAGATTACTCCTGGCGTTTCTCTCCAAACTCCCCCTTTAACCCAACCCGCAAACTCACCCGCTCGTCCACGCACTCACACATTGATCTTCCGCGAGTTCTCGCTCAAAGCAGCAGCGCATGGAAAGGGAGAATAAAGTAAAGAGAAACCAGGGAAGTCGTGTCAAAAGCTGTGCCTTGGCTGGGAAAAAAGAACAGACTTGTGGCACCTTAAAGACTGCAGTTTTATCATGGCATAAGCTTTCGGGGACCACGGTCTACTTCCATCAGATGAGATGCTAACTCTCAGGTAGCTGTGTGCGGGACGGATGGGTGGTTGTAAGCAGTGAAGTTAGAGGGAAATGCAGGGGGAATCTTTTCCCCACATAAAAAACCCCGAAACCTGGCTCCAAATCATCGCCCTTGCAGAGGAGCAGCAAGGTACCTTGATTCTGCTGCCGCTATTCCCTCCGCCTCCCGTAGGAGTAGTTCACCGATTTACTGGATTTGGGACATACCTCTCTCCTCGGAAAACAAAACAGAAATCCGGAATTTTCCGGACCCCTTTCAGCGGCGATCACACTAATGCTCCCATGTTGTCGAACTCTCCCAATTAAAATAAGCACATTTTGTAGTGGACTTCTACCAGGTTTAGGATGGAGATCAAAATCAGAGTTCCTACTAAAATTCTCTTCTTATCCATTGCTCCGCGGTTCGTACCACCACGGGAATGACAAAATGAAATAAAAGCGGGTTCTTCCACCATCCCGCCCTTTTAAACATGCTTTAAAGCAGGGGGTAGGAAACACGTGTGCACTTTCGGATGTTGGACTCTTAACTTCCATCACCCCCAGTCAGCATGGCCAATGGCCAAGGGACGATAGAAGTTGGAATCCAGCAACATTCAGAGACCTCAGCGATTGAGTACAAGGCCAGTAGTCATTCCGGATCAATTCACAC
Organism: Rhineura floridana; assembly: GCF_030035675.1. Lineage (NCBI taxonomy): Eukaryota > Metazoa > Chordata > Lepidosauria > Squamata > Rhineuridae > Rhineura > Rhineura floridana. The sequence goes on from NC_084483.1 coordinate 101,891,067, forward strand.
GAAGAGGTTCTTTTGTAGGGGGCATGAAGAGTTTTGTTGCTGCTGCTGTTGTTCCTCAAAAGAATATGTATTTCTATTTCCCAAATATAGCAGCCGGTTGGGGGTTGGCGGGCAACAGAGACTTGGCCGCTCCCTTGCTTCCACTCAGAAAAGAAGGAACCAGAGGAGTTGGGAGACGCAGCGGGAGGTACGAGGTTTTGCACGTCACCCCTGGAAGCCAGGCGCCAATGGTTGTGCTCTTCGTAAATTGGCCTTTGACACGGTTTGGGAGAGTGCATTTCTAGAAGGGATGGGGGAGAGAAGCCAGGTCACGCGAGCTCTTGAATCAACGAAGAGCGGAAAACTTTTGGATCTTGTCTGTCTCCTCCTCTCTTGCTTTGGGGAGAGAGAGAGAGACCTCCCCTTCGCAGCTGCCGAGGAGGGGCCCATTGTCCCCGCCCCCAGAAGAGAAACACCCACCGATGGCACCTCTGCTTTTCCCACGGACGAGCCAGGGGCTGCAACATCTGGCTGGCTATATACCGGTGGAGGTGAGAGGAATAGGAGCAACAGTAGTCTGTGCATCGCCGGACTTTTGCGGAAGCCAGAAATAAATGCCCCCTGCTCTGCTCACCGACCCGCCCACCGCGTTTCTGCCCCGCCCCCCCTTTCCACACACGCGCCCCCTTCATGGCTTTGTCTGCCTGAGCCCATCTGAGAATGAGGAGGGGGAAAGATGAAGAGATGCGCTCCTGGTCTGGCTGCCGCTGAGCCTCCCCCTCCGCGAAGGCACCCAAGAGGCGGAGAAGCCCTTCTGAGGAAAACACAATAGCAGCTGGACTCTCAGACCTCACACGCTTGCTACAGGTAATTCGCGGCGGCGGCGGCGGCGGCGGCGGGGGAAGGACACCCTCCCCCTTCCGCCCAGCCTTAAACCCCTTTAGATGTATTTCTTTATGCTCCGTTCCTTAAGGACATGCACAATGTCTTCAGAGGAGGATGAACAGAAGATCGTTAGGATTCCTAGAGGACGGAAGGAACAACGCTTTGTTCTTTGTGTCTGCCTCCCCATGTATATTTTAACACGCACTTGTCGTGGCGGGGGGAGAGGCAGGGGTCTCTTCGCGACAGATTTCAGTTCGATGGGGGGCAGAGCGAGCAAACGGGAAAGGTTGCGTTTCCAAAAATAGGGCACTCCTGCCTAAAATAGGGTCAGGGTATGTTAAGAGTCTGCCTGCCTCCCTTTGCAGCTGCTACACCCTCTTTTGTTTGCCTCTGAGAATTCTGAAATTCTTTAGCAACAATTCGTTACTAGCTTCGTGGGATAAGAACTGGAAATGGGGGAAACTGTTGCTACTCTCCCATGGGTAGTTTTCTGTCTCTTTTAAAGGGGCTTTTTAATTTAGGCTTTGTGCTGGTTTACAAACACAAACACACACGCTGTTGCTTTGCTGAATATTTGCAAGGATGAGACGGACAGATGGAAACTATCAAAGGGGGGGTGTACTTTTCCTTCCCATGACAGAAATGAGGAGGAATGCAAGTCACTCTGTGCTTTAATCAGGGTTAGGGTTGCCGCCTGAATTGTTAGTTGATCAGACAGATGGTTGTAAGAAGTGTGTCATGCTCAGATAACCTGTTAATGAAGAATTTAAATAGTCTGTGGTTAAAATTTACAAGGTCTTGGTCACCTTACACAGAATTCAGTACATATGCTGCTCTACAGGAATGAGTAAAAGTGTAGAGACTTTCCTAGCCAAAATTTTCAGAATTATTTTCTTTGTTTACTAACTTTCATGGTTTAGCCCTTATATTCATATAGAATACTTTTTAGTTTGTATTAATTTAAACTACACCAGATAAACTACATTTTGTAAAGTGGAACCCCAAGTAAAACTAAAAATGAAACCCCAAACAGGGAATTCTGGCTAAACTGAAGTTCTCAGAAGCTGTGCATCAGAAGAGAATCAGCATCACCATGCTTGTCAATGTGCTTCTTTCTGTAGTATTAGCTTTCCTTTGAAATACCACAACCAAATATAGCATTCAAGACATGTGTTTTAATCATATGAGTTGCAATCTTGCACACAGTGAGGCTACTTAAAGCTCATTCACAGTTGATGACCACGGGTTGTGTGCAGGATTGCAACCAGGTGTTTAAAACTGAAATTATCCTGTTCAATAAAACTCTTTCCCAAGAGAAGTTATGTATTTTGGGACTTACTTCAGTAACTTGATGTTGTCTGATATTATGTAAGTGAAGCACACTCCAGTTCTCTGGTTATATATATAGACTGAATAAGAGAAACATTTTCCCCCTTTTGTGTTTTAAGAAGGGTCTACTAAAAAGAAGATATTATATTCTTATTAAACTGAAGTATAAGTATTTGAATGATGTGGCAATAGTGCTTCATCTTGTTTCTAAACTGGAACATTTTAATGTCTACATCATGTTGCCAGTAACATTTCTTTTTTAGCAAAATACTTGTTAGAGTATAATTAAGAGGCAATTTGAGTAATTTAGTGCATGGGTAACAATTAGTCTTTTGTCCTGAGCAGAAAGCAGTGTTCATGTGGAGGAAAGCTCAACTGCAGATATATAGTAATTTGGAGAAGAAATCGTATGTAATTTGTATTGTGTTGGCATAGAAACATTTTACTTGTTGCTCTTTTGTTGGCACCAGTGTGATTCAGATGGAAGTGCACTGTGAGAAGAAGAAAATACTGACCTGAACTCACTGCCCATGCTCACATATCATAGTAAGCTAGAGCTGCTGGCTTATCAAGATTTATTGGGAATATGTGGTGTGCTAGTACAGACTGCCCAATTGTTCCCACCTAGTTCCCTCCCTGCCCTGGCATCAACAAGAGAAACAAACCAAGAAACCACAATTAAACTTGACTTTGTGTAATATCCAAACCCAGGATCCTACTTTGTTGCTACTAATATGCCAGGATTGCTAGCCAGCCTTAAAACATGGTTTATTGTTGGGTTACAAATAGTGGGTTGTTAGAGAGAAACAAACCAAAATCCCTGGTTTGGACACTTAATTGCTGCTTCCTGGTTTGTTTCTTTCACTTGCACCAGGGAAGGAGGGAAGTAGAAGCCATTGGGCAGTGGGCACCAGCATATTCATTTGCAACAGACCACAATAGCAACCCTGACTTATTGTGACATGCAAATGTGGCCAGTCCTCCCCTCACTGGTGTAGAGTTTGGGTCAAATTAAGACTCCATAAGCAGATCTTGGATTTATGGAGTGGGCCTGAAATGCTCATGCAGCTTCAGGTCTTGAGGGCACATGAATGTGCACAATGCTTCACATAAATAAACCTACTCACACCAGCAGTTAATCTATGTGAGTCTTTTCTTTCATGTACACTGGGGATAGGGAGCCTGTGGATCTCCAGATGTTGGACTCCAGATCCCATCAGCCCCAGCCAATGTGTATTGTTAGCGGTCAGAGATGGTAGGAGTTATAGTCCAAAAATATCTGCAAGGCCACAGGTTCCCCATCTCATATATACATACTGATATCTTCCTCCTCTGTCTGTAGATTCCTCCTCAGTACTTGCATATATCCTCACTGGAAAATGAACTGCTTTCAAGTCGATTCGGACTTATTGTGACCCTATGAATAGGGTTTTCATGGTAAGCAGTATTCAGAGGTGGTTTACCATTGCCTTCCTCTGAGGCTGAGAGGCAGTGACTGGCCCAAGGCAGTGAGCTTCATGGCTGTGTGGGGATTCAAACCCTGGTTTGATTCAAACCCACACTGGCTTTCCTTACTAACTGCTGCTCAAATGCACTTTACATTTGCCTCTCTTCTCTTTCGATTTCATCCAAGCTCATCGGATTGCTGCTAATGGAGAAGGAAGGTCTGAAAGAAGGCTTTACAAATGTTTTCTGACGTGAATGCAAATCACTGTTGGAAAAGCCTTGCACCTTTTATTTTGTGAATAGTGTCTCACACTGCAGTACATGCCAACACATGCAGAAGATTCTTGATCTGTGTGCCATGAAAGGGGAACAGTGTACCACTATTAAGAAACTTTTTCCCAGTATGGAGATTGAATTCCATGTCAGAAAAATATAGGAAGAAAACTTGCCTATACTGAATCATACCATTGATGATTCTGGTTCAGCATTGTCTGCACTGACTGGCAGGAGCTCTCTGGGATTTCAGACAGCTCCAGCTGGAGTTGCTGCGGATTGAACCTTGGAACCTTCTACATGCAGAATATATGCTCTTCCATGATGCCAGTGTGGGAAGCAGTACTATATCCTGACTGGTTTTTGCTAGTGCCTGAAAGCCATTCCTGTTGTGGCACAGGTGCCTCGTTCTATTTTCTAATCTAATATTCTGGGCACACATACATACAAGCTCAATGTGGGAATCTTTGTTACGATAACCTTAAAAATCTGGCTATATTCAGATGGCAACTTACTACCATTGCAACTTACTTATGATGTAATTTAGTGAAAGTCATACTATTTGGGTGGAAAAATTCAGGGAACAGTGCAGGTCATCCTTTGTTTAGAGAAGTGGTAACCAACCTGATAGCCTCCAGTTGTAGGACTACATCTCCCATCATGATGTTTTGAAGGAGAGGTGAGTCCAGCACTCAAAGAATGAAGTTGAAACTAAGTTTATATAACTAATCCTAAACCATGGGCGCTGGTGTGATTTCCTCTGAAATTTGCACAGTTGTCATGATTTGTAGCATTGCCACAACATCATGGTTTATATAATATGCTCTTGATGAAGGGATAGTTGTTCTTCATTTTTAACACACGTTATATGAGCAAGTCATATAATTCAGACATGATTCATCAGTTGTAGGAGAGTCTGCAACAACCTCTCATTATGTGCATGAACTTGAAATATGGATACTATAATCAAAAAGGATTTCTTGGTTATCTTATCATGAAGGTGTAGTCCAGACTGGCTTGAACCCTTCACAGTTCATGATGAAAGTCCACCCCCACACACAACTGCAAATGTGAGCAAAAGCCATAATTTACTACACTGTCAGTCCCTCCTAAAAAATATCATAAAATGCTGCCGTATGTTCTGATACATTATCCAAGAAAGAATTCAGGGTCAGTGCTCAGTTATTGTTCTGAGGACACTTGTCTTTTTCTGACAGTCAAAGTTTTGAAAGTATACTTTTGAACAAATGCTTTTCTCACATGCATTAGATGTCTGCAAAGTAATAGGATAGGTTAAACATTAACAGTGCCCTTCAATGATGTTCTGTTTTACAGTATAATTAATTTAGAAAAGATAGTATTACATGATAAGAAGTGTGATAATTTTTCAATATGTTCCGTGTGGTCCAGATTTTTTTCAATTAAACTTTGTGGCTGCTTTAAAGGAATTAATTAAAAATGATCTGAGCAGGAAAATAGCAACCATGCCATAGATGAATTAAATCTGGCATGAATTGATGAGTTTGTGGGAAGGATTGCTGCCCCATAGTTCTTGGTGAAGAACATCCATGTAAAAAGCTGCAAATTTCCTTGAAAATATTTAACTTAAAGCCAATATTTTGCTGTTGACAACATAGTTGAATCTCTGGATCTGAGACAAAACCCTTTACACAGTTGTAATGGATCAATTCTCACTGTAATCAATGCCAAATATGTGTATCATTCAACACCTACATGGAACCCCATCATAAGCACCAGCTGTGTTCTAATATATTTATACTAGCATTAAACCCTTTCAGTATTAGCATAATCTACAGTTTCCAACTTTTTTACTGGCTGTGCTCCTGTGCCTTTGTCAACTTCTTGACATGCCAAAATGAAAGGCTTAACCTGCTTTATTTCTGCATGTCAAATGACTGTTAAAAGCACACAGCAGGATGAGCAGAAAAGATGGCATTTCTACTCTAATGTATGGGGCCTGTGGTTAATGGGGTAGATATGTAAAAATGATGTTTTCTGGCATTAGCTCCCATCCTAAGCATTATAAAACAAGAAATCTAGGATCAATTAGATAATAAGTCTGGGATCAAGCTAGGAGTAATTTTTGTTTCTTTTTAAAGCTAAATTGGAAAGTAGCCGCTAGAAATTGTGAATCCACTACAATCAGGCTTTTTCAACCATTCAACACAAGTTGAAAAACAAACAATGGTGTGTGAAAAATGAAAAGTGTCTTTTAAGTTTAAACCAATGATAGTATAAGCATGGCCAGGACTAACACCCCAACCCCCAGCACATTTAGATCAAGCAGCAAACATGCAAAATGTGGACAGATACGGCTCTTGTAAGGATTACTGAACAGATCTCATGAAGTGCATTATAATTATTACTTTTAGTCAAAGGAAAATAGTGAGAAAAGATGGTTAATCAAATGTGCCCCAGGTCCACCAGTCATAAGAACCCATATTATGTTATGTTCATTGGAAGACAGCCATTGCCTTGTCCATTCAAGATACATTCATCAGCTGATTTAGCAGTTCCCTCTCCTGAGAATTAAATTTAACTAGGGTTTAAGGTTGGTGCACTTGATGTAGCCAGGCCTAGCCCTGTCATTATGTAGAGTGAAATGGCTAGCTTAAGTGGCAGATGAGCTGCAGAGCAGCAGTGAGGTGTTGGTGGATAAAGTTTGGGTCTTGCACCCCCTGTGCTAGCCTACTGCCTTCAGGTGTGGTAGATGTTGCTGTCCTGTTGCCAGTTTTGAAGTAAGAATCAATTGCCAGTTTGGTTGGCTTCTGTACATGGAAAGGAGTCGGGGATCTTATCCTTCACCTCAGACAGCAAAATGTCTTATTTATTACATTCATATCCTGCCTTTCCTCCCAAAAGCTCCCCTTAGTTCTCGCCTTACCAATTTTATCTTGCAACACCCCTGTGAGGTAGGTTAGACTAAGACATAGTGACTGGCCCAAGGTCACCCAGTGAGGTTCATGGCCAAGTGGGGATTTGAATCCTGGGCTCCCAAGTTTTAGTCTAACTCTCTAAGCACTTTGCCACACTGGCTCTCAGCTATGAATGTAACTGCCACATAGCAGCCACTTTTAGCCTGATTCAAACCACTTGTACTCATTCTTGTGTTCAGTTCAATATGCTTAAGGTGATATAATTTAAATTCCCTGTTGTGGCTTTCTCTACAAGGATTGTCCTCTGTGTGTGTGTGTGTGCACACACACACGCACATGCATGTGTGCACTGAGTTGCTAAAGATCCGATGATTTTCCTCTGCAGGGTCTTCAGGAAGTGGAGAGAGGGAAGTTCTCCATGATGTGAAGAAGATGTTTGTATTTTCCCATTTACTGGCATGCAGTCATTTTATCTTGCAGCCATGATTATTGTGTCTTAAGCTGAAGAAGGGTTTCCCTTTCTCTCCCACTCAGCACTTCACTTTATAAAAGTAGCAATTATTTCTTGGCAACTATGCGAAAGCAATAAATGTCACTCTTTAGGGAGCAGTCGAACCTTTCTTATGTTTGATCTTATTGAAAAGAAATGTAGGAAGCACAGAATTTTGTACATTGTGATGAGTAATGAGTTGGGGAATGGGATTTGTGGTAATTTTCTGCAGCCAGGATCCTGTGAGTAAAACATACTCAGGGATTTCTTTAGAGAAGTAAATCTTAAAGGTCCCAGAGCAAATGGCATAGCCAGAATGCCCTTTGGCAACATGATAAGCCAATGAAAAGCAATCACACCCTCACTCAAAGGTTAAACAAAGCCATAGCATAGCATCCTTTTCCTTTTTTTAACTAACATATCTGAAATCCTACACACTGATCTTTTCCACTGCTTTACTACAGGAACAGCTTGAGCTTTTGGTGAAGATCTGGATCATACAAATGTTCAAAGCTCTACCCCAAAAGGAACTTAATTCACCTTTAGTGCACCTGGCAATGAAGGGAACTACTTTCATATGTAGTTCAGATATTTTTTTAACTAGTTTAGGTTCCTCTTATGGATCAGTAACTGGTTAAGAAATGGGAAGCGGAGAATAGGAATAAATGGATAGTTGTCTTAATGGGGGTATGTAAAAAGTTGAGTCCCCAAGGATCAGTATTGGGAACTATGTTTTTAAAGTTGTTCATAAATGATCTAGAGTTAGGGTGAGTAATTAGGTAGCCATGTTTGCTGATTATACCAGTTGTTTAGGATAGTTAAACAAACAAACAAAAAGATTATGTGAAGCTCCAAAAGGATCTGTCCATTTTAGGTGACCGTGGTAAAGAAATAGAAAAGGATCTCTCAAGTTGGGTGAATGGATGTAAAATAGCAAATGCAATTCAGTATAAACAAGTGTAAAGTGATGCACATTGGGGCAAAAAATTTAATTCACATATACACACATGGGGTCTGAAGTGGTAGTGACTGACTAGGAACAAGACCTTGGGGCCATAATGGATCACTCAATGAAAATGTCAAGCCAGTGTGGCAATCATGAAAAAAGTTAATTCCATGTTGGGATTATTAGAAAATGGATTGAAAATAAAACTCCCAATATCATAATGCTGTTATAAAATCTTTGGTGCAACTGCAGTTGGAATACTGTGTACAATTCTTCTCACCTCAGAGAAATTGTAGAGCTGGAAAAGGTTCAAAAAAGCATAACCAAAACTCCCCTGTAAGGAAAGGTTATAATATTTGGGGCTTTTTTGTTTAGGAAAAAGAGGGGGGCATGAGAGAGGTGTATAATTATACATAGTGCGGAGAAAATGGACACTTACCCCTCTCTCTCTCTCTCTCTCTCTCTCTCACACACACACACACTCACACACACACACACACACACACACACACACACAACTAGAACCTGGGATCACCCTATGAAGCTGAATATTGGAAGATTCAGGATAGATGAAAGGAAGTACTTCACACAGTGCATAGTTAAAACTGTGGAATTCAGTGCCACAAGATGCCACAAGATGGTTACCAACTTGGAAAACTTTGAAAGAGCATAAGATATGTTCATGGAGGCTAAGGCTATCAGTAGTTAACAATCATGATGGCTGTGTATTACCTCCAAGTATTAGAGGCAGTATGCACAAGTATTAGACGCAGTGGTAACACAACTCGGAGACTGCTGTTGCACTCATGTCCTGTTTATGGGCTACCCATAGGCCTCAGGTTGGCCACTGTGAAAACAGGATGCTGGGCTGGATGGGCCTTTGATCTAACCTATCATTAGATCTTCTTACGTTCTTATATTTGGAGTGATAAGACACACGGTGTGCAGGCCTGAGATAATATGGCTCCAGTATACTTTCCTAAACAATGTTCTTTCATACTGGCCTTGATTAGTACAATTATTACTTCAAAAAAGTGGCTGCCTTTATATTTTAGTATGGAAAGCCACCTTAACACATTAAGTTGCCACCCTGGGCTCCTGCTGGGAAGAAGGGTGGGATATAAATCAAATAATAAATAAATAAAACTTGGAATTATTCTGTGTACAAACATCTGGTGACATCATTCCAAGCACAAGTTGCTGTAACCTTAATTTGACATCGATAGGACTTGTTCTAGCAGATGAAGTTACTGCGGTTTTGAATCATCAGACTTATCATAACATATGACACAGATGTTCAGAACAAGCAGTTGTTTATGAGACAACATCAAGACTGTTATATGCTTTCTCTGGACAGTTTGTACTGTTCAGCTAATTGGTACATACTGATGTCTTTGTAATGGGCTTTATTGATATATATAAGGTCCATATTACAGGACTGATGCATCCTGAATGAAGAAAAGCTGAAACTTCCAAGGACTACAGTAAGAATCATTTGGAGTTTAGAGCAGAGATGGGGAACCTATGGCCCTTCAGATGTTGTTATACTCCAGTTCCCATCAGCCCCAGCAAGCATGGCCAACAGTCAGCAATGATGGAAGTTGTAGTCCAGCAACATCTAGGAGTGGGGAAATGTTTAGCCTTAAAGGGTCCATGCATAGTTTTTACTTGAACAATTGTCATCACAGGGTGCTGCTGTGCAGGCTGATTAAGCCCCACTCAATGCATAACCCTACAGATGTCCCCAAATAATCAATATATTCTTCCTTCCCCTTCCACAACTTTTAAAGATACAGAAGACCTCTTGGAGGCCAGGCCTGGCAACCAAAAGTCTTCTGTATCTTTAAAAGTTGTCCAGGGAGAAGGGAGAATTGCACCTTGTGGTATTTCCCATTACAGAGTTGCAAGAACACCTGCACTTGGCTGACTTTCTCTTCTCCTAAAGATACAGGATCAGTCTCAGGCCAAGAACCTGGAAACCCTAGTATTAAGCTATAGATGTGTCACTGGGTTGACTTAGTCTAATGCAGGAGTCACCAACCTTTTTGGACCATGGACATATTTTTAATCTTGAGAGAGTGCTGTGTGCTCCAGTCACAAAATAGCTACTATGGGAGGAGTGGCAAAACTCAAATTAGAAAGAGTACTGTCATGGTGAAGCTTTTTCCATAATTGTATTTCCATACTAGAAAAGGCTTAACCTGATGGATTTTTGCCTGCCATACATGTTAAAGGCACAAGAACCCTGTTTATTCTTCAGTGCCAAAAAGACTTTTGAGTAGATATGTATACCATTGTACTGTAAGTTAACTATATAGTGAATTCCTAATAAGTACCTAAGCCTGTTTGCAAAGTTACCTAAGCCTCTTTGCAAAGTTTTAACATTTGCTTTTAGGGGGGAAGGGGGATTCTTTAATCTTTACCCACACTTACTGTGTGGTAGTATTTCCAAAAAATAACTGCTACCAGATCTCAGATGAATCCACCGCAGGAAAGCTACATCCTTGTCAATAGGGCAAACTATGGAGAATTCACGGATTAGAAAATAAGACAGGAGCAGGGAAAAGGGTGAGGAAAACAGCATATCTTTAGGACCCCAGGGATTCCTATTGCCTGATGCCCAAATAACTCACTTATCAATCACAGCTGTGACTTCACTCATTGGCTAAAAACACTAACAGGCAGGAGCTGCCAAGTGAGTGAGCCAAGTGAGCTCATTTCACAGAAATCACTTAGAAAAGTACCTGCACATTTTCCTTCATAACTTTTTCTTTTAGGTGTGAGGTGGAAACATTTCTGTTCTGCCAGGTTTTTTAATAGCCCTTTAATTGTATTTTTATCATCTGATATTAAAGTTGTCCTCAGGGATATGGGCTGGTGCAAACTTTTTAGCTGCTCTTTCATAGTGTTTTAAATGTTTTGTATTGCTGTATTTTTGAGGACACAGTTGGTTACACAGTACAGAATTATAACTAATAAATAAATAGGCTGTATTCAACTAACTCCTACTCAGAGTAAACTCATTTATTTCTAGGAGAGGTAGATATATATAAAAAATGAAAGCTCAGAGTCTGGAGCTCCTGTCTGGGGGTAACAGTGAAGACCTTAGGTGGGCCTCATGACATCTGTGGGTGCTTGGTTGGCAATCTCTGCTGTATTGCATCTCTTTATAATTGCTGTAGCCATTTTGTATATAACATAAAAACTCTGGGTTGCATTTTTGCTTTAGCAGAATTTGGGTGTGCATCTTTCTTCCCATATATATATTTGGAGTGACAAGGATGAGGGAGACAGCTGCTTTTACAAGCACTAGGACAGGCAGGATATATTACATCAAACAGAACATCACCTGCAGGTCCTGCAATATAATTTATGTCATCGAATGCAAAAGACCAGGATGTTATAACCAATACGTAGGAAAAACCACAACTGACCTATGCACACGCTTCAGAAACCACAAATCTGCAATCTTAACAAAAAAAGTGGAGCAACCAGTTGCAAAACATTTCAACACTGAGGGTCACAGCCTGTTGGACTTTTCTATAACAGCTGTAGAGATGCCAACAGATCCAGCAGCATTGACTAAAAGGGAGAACTTTTGGATATACTCTCTGGACACATTGGCACCACATGGCCTGAACCTGGAGGACAGTACCACCACTACTTAGCTTCTGTGAATGAAGCCCCTCCGACCATTCCATCCTCAGAGTTCTATAACTGCCACCTTGGTAACAGCATTTGTATGTTAGCAGCTGATGGAGGCAGAAGCTGAAACGTTTTGGTATTACAATAAAAACCTCTGTTTTGTTAATCACAATTACTCGTGCACATATACACACACATAAATATGTATGTAAGTGTCATGCTTACAAAAGGGGGAACTTTGGTTACCTGTGGGGGGAAGGGGGAAGCTCCAGTGACCTCTGTGGGGGGGAAGGGGAGCTCTGGCAACCCTTTGGGGGGCAGGGGGTCTCTGGCAAACCCGGGGGGAAGGGGGTGAGATTTGGCAACAGAAGGCAGGGTTGGGGAACAAAGCAAGCAGGGCCAGCAGCCTCTAGTGTGTGTGTGCGTGAGACAGAGTCCATCCTTTAATATTTGAGCACTTGCGCAGTTCTTAAGAGTAACTAGTCAATCTATTGATTTTCCAGTGGATTGTTGTTGTTATATGCCTTCAAGTCAATTACGACTTATGGCGACCCTATGAATCAGCAACTCCAATAGCATCTGTTATAAACCATCCTGTTCAGATCTTGTAAATTCAGGACCAAAATGAACAAGTAAATGGATTTTTTTATATGTAGCTGACATAATGCAGATCATGTAAAAGGGGATAAAATGCCAGCAGAACAGAAAGAATTATATGAAACAAATGATTTCATGTATTACTTGATTGTATCTAAATTTGATTCATGGTTTGTAAGCAGATCAAAAAATGTCATCAACAAAAACTAGTTTTTTTTAAGAGTACCCATTCCTAAGGATATATTACAATGATGCTTCAGTAGTGCAGAAGTCATTGCTCTCTACCACAGTTGTTAGTAGCGGTTAGTGTGTTAGATGGTGTGCCAAACTTGGAGATGACATCTGCCCTGCACAGAGGTAATGTTTAGGGTTGCCAGGTCAGAAGCATCCCAAACCCTGAGATTTCAGGGGTGGGCTCTAGTGATGTCATGGGGGGCAAGCCGTACTGATGCCATGGGAAAAGGCCCTAGTGATGTCATAGGGGCCGGGCCCTATTGATATCGTTAAGCATGATACATTAAGCATCAACCACAGTTGCTTGGAGCATACCACTCAAACAAAAAAAATTCTAAGATTGGAAATTAAGATAGAAATCTTAGCTAAATGAGAGTATTTCCAGGTCCAGCTGAAAGGACAGGATCATTCCTTCTCATCTGCTTAGAGACCCTGAGTAAGGAACATATAATCTAGCCTACTTGCTTCTGGCAATAAGGGATTAAGTGTCCTCAGGCTAGGCCTGTCACCAGAAGGCCATTGTAGGAAGAAAGCCTAATGTTGTGGAGATGTTAGATGGGAGCACTCAGGAGTAATGACAGATGCCCCTGAAGGCTGCAATTCTAAACACAATAACTAAGGGACTAATCCCCATAAAACTCAACATGACTTAGTTCTGAGTAGATATTGTTAGGATTGTGCTGTTGGTAAAGCTTGACTAGGGATCCTCTACAAAGATATCCATAACAAAGCAGGATTAGCAACCCCCTGCCTGGAATGCCCTGCCTACTTTTTAACGTGGCTGCTCCAAACCTCTTTACAGATGTAATCCTTCATTGCAGAGAGAGGTTTGAGAAATGAGTAAGAGTTAAGAAGATTCTCTGCTCTTTCCTCCCTACTCTGTGGGCTCCTATAAACTCACTTTGACAGCCAACCCAATTCCAGTGAGTAATAATTGACAGAGAGAAAACACACATGGCTTGGTCTACCTTCACAGGCAGTAGATTGGGAACAACAGCAATTGAAGCGACACTTCCCAGTATGTGAATTCTCTTTTCATTATTGGGCAAGAAACAAAGCATCATGCAAATAACAAGGTGCATCATCAGTGGGTTTAAGGGAGTTGAGCTGACCACATGGAACCACTGTTGCAGCTTCTATGAATGTAAGGGAGTAAAGACAGAGGTAAATGAAATTCAAATAGAAAAAGAAAAACAAAAGACAGCGATGATTTCCTAAATGCAATACCATACCAACCCCAACAATATTTCTATGAGTAAGACAGAAAACTCAGCATCCCATAACCAGTCAGGGTTCCTAAACAAAACTAAAAAAATCCTGGCAGCCAGTCAGCCAAGGTCACAGAAATCCCCATGAAGCACAACCAGACCGCAGGGCTGCAGTTAGTGCAGAATGCTGCAGCATGATTGCTGACACAAGAGAGACCCTATCAGCACATAATACCTCTGCTCTGAAATCTGCACTGGTTGCCAATTTGCTACCAGGCCAAGTTCAAGGTGTGCTTTTCATGTTATGGGTTCCACAGAGTACTTGTTCTGCTCTTGTAAGAAAGCGATCCTTTAGTGTGGCAGTACCTACACTGTGGAACTCCCTGTCTATTTACATTTACAGGCACCTTCATTGTACACATTTTGGCACCTGCTAAAAACATTTTTGTTTAGGCAAGCCTACGCAGGCATGTGGAAGCTATTATGTTTTTCTCTGTTTTTAATTCATTGTTGGTTTTTTATTTTGAATGTTTTAAAATACCTGTCTTTGCCAATAATTTTATTGTTTTAATTCCTTCTATAAACTGCTATGTGGTTTGTTTGTTTTTTACAATAAAGCCATATATAAATGTTGTAAATTATTATTATTATTATAAAATTTTATTTATACCCCACCTTTCGGCCAAAGGCCCTCAAGGCGGCTTACAAAGAAAAATAAACACAGGTATAAAAATACAATATAAAAATACAATAAAAGCAATACAATTTACAAAAATTAAATTAAATAACAAATAACATGATCATTATTGGCACCGTCAAGAAAGAGGAGGTGGTGTTAGCGGGGGCGGCAGCTCCCGAGAGGCAGAAGAGCAACAGGCATTTGTTACAGTGAAGCTGTTTGCTGTTTCAATGTTGTCTTCCTCTCCATGTCCTCGGGCTCACTCAGCTGCTGCTCCCCGGGCTTCTGCTGGTGGTGGTGGTGATGGTTTATGTCGGGGGCGGCTGCGGGAGCTCAGGCTCTGGCGCCTGGGCCTTGCCTGGAGCAGGATACATTGGGTGGTGACACATTGGGTGGTGACACAGGATAAGAATAAATAAAATACATAAATAAATTTTGGAGTCACTGTGGCTTGGGTCTTTTTACTCTTTTACACTGAGTCAGGCCATTTTGTACCATCTAGCTCAGTACTGATAACATGGACTAGCATTGGCTGTCCAGGATTCCAGGCAACAGTCTCTTCTAGAGATTGAATTTTGGACCTTTGCATGCACAGCATGTGTCCTACCACTGAGCTACAGCCCTGTTTAAAAACATATCTTTTAAAATAGTTCTTTTCAATTCACTAATGAATGCACAGCATACTAGGGCAGATCCACACCATGCATTTAAAGCACATTCAACATACATTTGAAGCACATGAATCCTCCCACAGAATCCTGAGAACTGTAGTTTGTTAAGGTTGGTGGGAACTATATTTATTTATTTATTAAATTTATTAGTTGCCCATCTGTCTGGCTGTCCAGCCACTCTGGGCGACGTACAAAATAAAAACATACAAATACATTAAAACATTAAAAAACTCAACAATAATAATAAAACCTAACCCACCCCAAAAGCCTGCCTGCCACTATAACTGTGAGGGGGAAACTACATTTCCCAGGATTCTTTGAGGAATGTCATGCATTTTAAATGTGAGTTGGATGTGCTTTAAATATATTATGTGGATCTGCATTACTTCATAAACTTTGCTTGCATATAAATCATTTTAATTAATTTTTAAAATGGAAATCAGCTACAAAGATTACTGGGTGACCATGGGCTACGCAGCATCTCTCAGCCTAATCTGTCCCCCGGGTGAAAACAACAGAGGGGTACCACGACCACCCCAATGAAGAAGGGCACACTTAAAATGTAGAGGAAGTAATCATTTGTAAATAATAATTTACAACCATAGTGTGAAATCAGATACGTATCAAGACATAGCGTGAAGAAATATGTATATAAGATGAATGTCAAAGATGTTATTTACACAACCTGTAAAGATATTTATAGTGCAATCCTATGCATGTTTACTCAGAAGCAAGTCCCAATGTATTCAATGGGGCTTACTCAGACAGGGAAGCATGCACAGGTCTGCAATTCAGTGATAAGGAACTTCACTCACCCAATCCAAAATTCAGATTCATGCCGCATTAAGCTGTTTTGCAACTGTTTTACACTTGTTTTATGGTTATTGGATTTTAAATGGCTTTATTTCTTGTGAGCAGCTTTGGTTTCCAACCCTACCTAACAGGGTTGTTGGAAATATTCCATATACACACACACTGGAGATGTAAAAATACATACACACCATATAATAGTTTATTGTCAAAACCAGTTAGCCATTGCAGAACATTTTTTTTTTTAAAAAGTATTAGTTTCTTGCCAAATAAAAGCAGTGACACCTAAGTAAGCCCTGCCTAACTGCTTAAAAAAAAGGATCGGAGGGGAGAGAAAGATTTACAACACAATCCTTTTGTATGTTCACTCAAAAGTCTCATTGATTTTCAGCACAATCCTAACCATGTCTACTCAAAAGTAAGTCCTATTGAATTCAATGGGGTTAGCTCCCAGGTACTGGAATTAGCATTGCAGCGTTACTCCCAGAAAAACTCATATTGGGAAGATTTTCAAAACAGTTTATGAATAAGACGAATAAACTCCTTAATTGACTCCTTAATTAGAAAAGTATAACACTGCAGCATGTACAGTTTTTAAAACCTCTGTTCAAAAATTTTGAAAGATAAATGTATAATGCCATTTTGCAAGTAATTAAAAAAACCCTGCATGTACACTTTTATGCCTCCCAAGATCCTGCTGTGATCTTCTGTTGTAGTGCAATCCTGTGCATGTTTACTCAGAAGCAAGTCCCAATTCTGTACAGAGAAAGTACTCTTTATGCTGCTGAAAGCTATATATTTACTGAATTCTTGATGTGAGACAAACAGGAAAAGGAAACTGTGGGTTTAGCTGTTTCCTGGGGGTTAACAAATCTTGTCAATCACAACCCTGACTTCACTTACTGGCTAAAAACCTGAAAGGGCAGGGATTAGAGGAGCAGGTACTAACAGAAATTGTGTGGGGGTGTCTGACATTTTGGTTTATATCTTTTGAACCAAAAACTTAGTATTTTGGTAGAAACTTAATATATAAAAAATGAAAGCTAAGAGTCCAGATATTAAGTTGACTCACCCAGAGACCTGGAGAAGATCCCCAAAAACTGGAGTCTCCAGGCGAAAACTGGAGACCTGGCAACCCTAGATGGTAGCTATGTTAACAGTGTTCATTAGACAACCACACATCAGAGCTCTAGGTTGACATTGTATAGTGAGGCACTGAAGGTGAAGAAAGTTCAGCTGCAGAAAAGAGGCAAGGTTCAACTAGACTTGAGTACATTTAAGTCCCAGTGGTTTTAGTTGGAGAGAACATTTTGTGGGACAGACGTGTTGTTCAAATGGCCTATCAAAATCACTGGAACAAGGGAGTTTGTAATGCTTAAATACTTCTCACTAAAACTACTGGAACTTCAGTGTGCTTAACTTTGACAGGTTTGTGCCAAAGGTACAATCTCCTGACTGCTTATCTGTGATGCACTAACTCATTACACTTGATCTATCTGAAGGAAACTCTTCCATATTGTCTTTTTTTAAATAGGACAGTCTTTAGGATGATACAGGTTTAATCAACATCCTGTAAACCTTCCCAAAGTCTCTCCACTCTTCTTGTGCAAGTGGTTAATGAAAAACTACTACATTAGTCTAGAAAGACTGCATAGCATAAAATAAATGTTTTGTGCTCAAGTGTCTGTTCATTGGCACTTCTCAAGTAGTAGTAGGATAGGTGCTTGTCTATTCTACTTGCACAATGAATATAGCTTTCCTTTCTTCTCTCATATTATTGTGTAAATAGATTGTGTGTGTGTGTGTGTGTGCATGCACACACTTTTTTGGTAAAAAACCCCAAAGGTGCTGGTACTCATATCTTGATAAAAGTGTGGTACCAGCACAAAATGGCTGCCATGGGTGGCAAAAAAAATAGGTGATGGTACTTAAAAAAACAAAACATTGTGTGTGTGTGTGTATGTGTGTGTTTTCTCTGCAAAGCTGATTACCCCCTTTCATATTATATTGACAATGTGCTTCAAAACCATTAATGTGTATAGAATGATTTTCAAACAAACAGCCGGGAGTAAATAACAATGAGTAATTTTTAGGGAAGAAGGCATTAATTGGTCAGATCACCAAAGTGGATATTTAATTCGGTTTGAATTAAAGCTCTAAAAAGGGCTGTCATTGATGGTGAAATTGATTAAATAACTTGTTTGTATGCCCCGGTGATGCATTCAAAATTTTCCAAGCAGTAAATATTTTGCACATGTCAAGATATACTGCTGTCTTCATTGATAATCATGTATTAATATTTATTTTTGTTCATTAAGGAGTTAACAATATCAAACAAAAGAACTACTACTTTTCAGACTAAGTTTTGACAACTTCTTTCCAAGTCCTTGATAAACTATTCTTTTTTAAGATGCTTCTGATCACAGCTTCCAAAAAGTCAATCACCAGCTAACAAATTTCAAAGTAATTCATGATATTGTAGCAGAGAAAGCTGTCTGCCAGTTTACTGTATTAACTAGTGTGATGGATGAATAACTAGCCATTCTTTGCTTTTCTGATGCAAAGGCAGGTTTTTTGTGTGTGACAGTACTCACTGGTTCGGAGTACTGGCACTTCTGTTTTTGTTGACAATGCCAGCCATTTTATGCTGGCACCCATGGTACTTTCATCAAGTTATGAGTACCCGCACCTCATTTTTTTTAATCAAAGAAACCACTGTTCAGAGGTATATGGTTTTCCCCATAGAACAATGGTGGGGAACCTCCATACCATGGGCCTAATATGATCCAGCACAAGTCTTAATTTGGCCCACAAGGCTGTTTTCCCCAAACCACACCCACGTACCCCACACCTGTGATGTCATGTATGGGGCAGCTGAAGACACAGTTGCATAAGAGCAATGGGGCGCTTAAAGTGCACTTCCAATTGTTTCTTGGCAAGTGTGCCTCACTGACAACATCAGTGAGACCCTTTGAAGTTGCCCATTTGCAGGCATGATTTGGATTCAAACTGTTCCTGGAAATGGACAGTTTCCCCCTTCACATCGGATATGCAAGCAGTTTCGCTGGCTTGCAGAGGAAAAAGTTCCACTTGCAGGGGTGGTTTGAATTCAAACCATGCCTGCAAACAGACAAATCAGCTGATTGGCACTAACAGCAAGCCCCTTTTAAGTTTTCACCTGACACAATAATGATGTCAGATGACTGACAGGTGGGCAGTCCAATCCACCTGCCAAAGTGGCCTGCAGAAGGTACAGAAGGCCAGATCTACTTCCCACCACTGCTGTAGATAGATCAAGTTGAAATCATGAGAATGAAAAGCCCATATGGAACAGGTAGGAAAGATCGTTGGAGATAAGCGAGTAGAAATCAAGATTCCTGATCACAGATTTCCTCTGCAAATTTCACATGTAATTTTAATGCACACATCAATATTCCCTATCTGTTTTCTTCCAGGAATATGCCCTATATAGAAAAATTGGGTGGAAAGTGGCCTTTATAGAATGGGGAAGACTCAAATTCTTTGGTCCCTGATCTTGCAAAAATACATTGTTTCAAAGTTTGAAAATATCTGCTATGTTAATTCATAAAAAACAAATCCACCTGCATATATATATATATCCTCATTCTGCCTAACCAGTTCAAGCAAGGCATCCAAGGAGTTCAGTAAAGAAAGCAGACGTTTATCAAAAGGTCCCAGGCCTTGTGTGCTAGGAGTACCTTACCCACCTGCCCTCACCTCAGTATTGTAACAGAGGAGAGAATATCGGGGTATTTCCACACATTAACTTAATCCTGCCACATGGATTGCCCAATGCAAATTTGTCCAAGCCATTTAGTGAGCTGCTCCACCATTTGTGCTGTTTGGGTGGAGCAGCTCACTTTGTGGATTGGGCAGTTCTTCACATCAACTGAAAATTTCCTCAAAGACCATTTGATGCAGTGGACATTTCCTGAACCACAAGGTGAACTGCTGAAAACAAGCTGCCCTACTTGCATCATGTCAACACCCACCAATGGAAAGATTTAAAGCAGGCTGAGTTTAGTGTACCTATAACATTTTATCTAGCTCTGACAGCACTTTTAAGCAAAAGACGTGTGGGAAGGGAGAAAAAAGACAGTAGTGTAGGTTGCTGGGATGGTGCCTAATAACATGGGAGAGAAGTGGTTGGGGTTGCTGGCAGAAGGATGGAAGTAAAATGAGTTGTGGCTTGTTACTCTTGTCTCAGTTATGTATGGACAGCACTGTCACTTTCATTTGGGTGGGGGAAGGTGGATGGTGTATCTCCAGCAGAACACACAGGATGAGAGATATTCAGTTGTATGCTATTGAAAATGTGATGCAAGGGACTGCGGGACTGCAAGCCACACACTCAAGCAGATAATGGAGAAACACAGAAGGACTCTTTAGTGGTGTCAGCCCTTAAACTCCTATCCTTCTTAAGCAATAGATATATAACCCTTCCACCCCACTGTGGAAAAACTTGCCAGATATGAGAGACAGAAAGAAAAATGGAAGTAAGACAATGAATTAAAAATGGGAAATATCTCAGGAAGATACATTCAAAAAGTCTCAGTAGGAAGCATTTAACCTTAGGAAGAGAATGACGTATTATGATAACCATTGACTTTATAATACCATACATGAAAGTGCAAGGTGCATGCTATCTGACTTTCTTTAAGGAACTGCTGGGGATTTCATTTCTTTCTGCTCTGTCTTGTTCAAATTGTGCAGAAGGTCCATAAATGGAGCATATCTCTCTTTCTGGCAGAATGTTAACAATGGTAATATCTTTAAATGCTTAAGGCAGAATAGCTTCAGTTTTTATGAGGCAGGATAGTAGGTAGTCCTGTTCTTACCTTTTCCAAAAGTTCCAACAAGTTCTTAAAAATAAGTGTTTTATAGCTCTGTTTCTCAAGTTGTTTTCTCATAGTGTTATTTGGTTTGTCTATATCTATGTATTAGAGTTGTGCACAGATGTAATCCAGCCTTTTGGCTGGGAAAATCTATAACCTAAGGCTGGAGGCCAGAACTTTCCCCAAGGAGTTACCCAAGAAAGAGAAAGGAATTGGTAATTCTAGTTATGATAAAGTACTCTGCCTTAGATTAGATTAGAGGGGTAGCCAACGTGGTGCCATCATCCCTAGCTATTGGCTATGCTGGCTGCGGATGATGAGAGTTGTAGTCTACTACATCTGGAGGGCACCATGCTGGCCATCCCTGGACTAGCTAGACATGGAGCCAACCAGAGAGAGGAGGTGATCTTTGACTTAAGCCTAATGTGTAAGTGTTGTTTAACTGCCTGGGAACATTGACCACAGTGCTATTAGACAGAATAGGAGGAAAGCTGCCTAGAAAATCCAGTGTGGCCAAATCAACATCCTTTTTTTAAAAGTCTAAAAAATGGGAATTGGGATTAGTTAAAAGATTAGGTTTTTCAGGACAAGTTGGATATGCTCACTATTTCATTGTTAAAATACAGATACACCTTTTAGAGATTATCAGACTCCAATGAAACATCCCGCCCCTCTCTTTCTTCTTATCTGCACAGGTTTACAATGTGATGTTATCCAGGGCTCCAGTCTCTCTACCATTCTACATTCTTTATAAGATTCAATTTTCCTCCACTGTCAATGGTTAGACAGACTGACGATCATCAACCTTTTAGATGGTTTGGAGCTATAAAACAGGACCATCAAAGGGCAAACTATCTGGCCCACCCCATGGTGGCAAGCACTCACTGCACTCCAGTTCCAGTCAATGCCAAATGCGGTCTTGGCGGGCCGGTACAACCAGACCCCGTGGAGCCAGCGTTTATGTATTTGCGGGACAGAGGCAGTGGAGGATCTCACCCACTATCTACTGGACTGTCCTCTATACACTCATCCACGCGCCAAATTTCTGAGCGAACTGATGGGCTCGGGGAGGTCCGGAAGGTCTCGGCAGGAGCTGGTCATTTCTCTTTTGGAGGATAAAGATCCGACAATTTCATATAGGGTAGCGCTCTTTGCCTGCGCAGCACAAAAGATAAGGGCGGCACTCTTATATTATAGTAGTGACTTGTGTTTTAAGCAAGTCAAAGCTGTAATAAAGGTTAATGTACCTTCCATGTACATGCGTGGATGGAATGTTCTGTGGACACTAGTATTGTATGTTCTATATCCATTTAGCTCAAGGTGATGCCTGGCATGTAATTATGCTCCTTACTCCTCGTACAATCATTTTCTCATCTTCCCTGTGGGGTTATGGCAAGTTAATGATAGCAGGTACTGCCTGCACCTGCATATGTGCATATCTGTATGGTCCCAAATCTCATGCCAGTGGGAGTTCATGAGCTATTCCTGCAATACAGAAAGTGCAGGCAGCAGAGGCTGTTTAAAATGGATGTTTAAAATGAATGCTATGAATTTCAGAAGAGAACAACTTAAGCTAGCTATTTTTGGAAATAGGATGTTAGGCTAAATCAGAGAAAGGGACCTTCAGGCCCGGAAGCCAAATAAAGAAAAAAATGACATTGGTTGTTCTGCCCACTGTTTCCCTTGGCCCCATCCACCACTGGCTTGTTACCCCAAGAGGGGAATGTGGACTTCAGGCTGAAACTGATTCCCCCATCCCTGAACTAAACAGATCCTTGGTCTAATTCAGCAGGACTTTTCTTATGCTCTTTAACACTGGATTTTGGAGTTTTCATGCAGAAGGCAGCCTCTGAATTGGCCATTCACACAATTGACACATTATTATTATTTCCATTTATAGACCGCTTACTATCTAAAAGATCTCAAAGCAGTTTACAATAGAATACACAAGGTACAATAAAAAACATATCAAATTAATTTACAAAGCAAAATGCATAAACAATATCCATATCCATAAACATATACATAAACACAGTATAAAAGTCATATTGAGCACATGTAGTTTAGCCAGCTTGGGGGAGGGGTGCTTTGGTCTCCTCAAGGATGAACATAAAGAGTTTTTGCATGATAAGCACCTACAAAATTGCTACAGGGTGATTTTTGTGTTCTCTGGAAGCGCTTGCTTGTTAACCCTGGACTACTTGTTTGTTCAGCCCTGGCAGAGATTCTGGAAAAATACTACCGTTAAGTTTGGCTGTTTTTCCAGAGTGACTAAAAGTTCCTGTTGTGTTTCTCTCTAATACAGACCAGAGTGTGCCACGAGCAGAGAGCAGGTTCATGTCAGAAGGTGTCTGCAAAGTATCCAAGCAGAGATGTCAGTTTTTCAGGCATGATGCTATGGTTTCTTCTTTTGCATTACGTTGTAGCTTTTAAAAAAAGCAAATATGGGGTAAATATTTTTTTAAAACCCTTAAAATCTGATTCCAAAATATTTCAGTGATACACAATGAACTGTGAGTAGATAAATTAGTTATGGATATATAGTTGAGATAATCCTAATATGAAAAAAGAATAAGATGAGGCATTCTTGATGGTAGCACCCTGTCTGTGGAACTCACTCATAGGAGAAATTTGGTCTTCCCTCTCCTCCCCTCCAGTTGACATATTTAAATGAAGACTGAAGATATGTTTATTTGACCAGGTGTTTGAAAATTAAAGTACATCGCTTTGCAGATTGGTCTCACAGATATTTACCATTGCTGTTCCATTGCATTTTTATTGTAACTCCCAGATTTTAATGATACTTTACTTGTTTGTATGATTCTTTCACTGTTTTATTATGTAAAGCTGCCCTGTGCTCCAGGATGGAGGAAGGCTGGGATATAAAATCATTATATATATGGTTATTTATATATATGGTTACATATATATGGTTACTTTTTGGAGCTGATGCCTCCAAAAAGTGGTAGTGCTACATTTCCCACTCACCTTGCCAAACCACCCCTACCAGACCTCCCCTTGGCTTCACCCATTACTGTATAGTTTTTCCTAGCTTCTTTGTCCCACTTAACTCACATCTGTCAGCCATGATAACTTCATAGAACTTCAGGATGGGGGATGCTGACTCCTGTTGTACCATGCTCTGAACTGCTGCTGTTCTCCCTCACTCACTATATTTGCAAAAGCAAAGCAAAATAAAAAGTAAATTCAGGCAGCCTCACAATGCAATGCTTCAAACTCAGTGCTCAATGAATAGATAATCAACTTGCTGAATTCACTGTACAAAGTTAGATGATCCCTAGCTTAATAGCTTTTTAAAAAATGTACGAAGTATAGGGTTTTCCATATCTATTGCTCATTATTGCTCTATAAAACCCCCATGTTCAGAGTCAGTATATCAGTTAGAACAAACTTGAAAATAGCTTTGCGAAAGTTTATCACCTACAGATTTAATTTCTTTTTAGTGGCTTCCCCTTTGGGAGGGGGATGTTCAGTCTCTCAGGCCTTAGAAAATAGAGGTTAAGAAGTTTAGTTATTTTGGTATTACAGAATTTTTAAAAAAGCCAAAGCAAAACATATCCAGGGATTAAAAGAATATTTTGATAGAGCCTGACAGAAGCATAAAAGAACATAGAAAAATTATGGCCTCAGTTGCATTAAAGCTTTCAATTGCTGTTTCCCTTTCACAGACTCTTGACTACAGACAAAACAAAAATTCTTGTTGCTGAAACTAGCCTCTATTCATAACAGAACTGTGTTGGGCTTTGCAGGTTAACAGCTATTTCTCCTCTCTCATCCCCTAACCCTTTAATTTGACTCATAATTTGCTAGAACTCCCTCTAAGCCCAAAAACTTGTTGAGAAATAATGGTCTCTGAGTATTAGTTAAGTGCCTTTTTATTCAAGTCATAACCATAGGCAGTCTTTTCTAGCCCTCGGTTAAACTAAATACACAAGCAGTTTCCAGGCTATTTTCTCTTAAGGCAGGTGCAGTAAAGCAAACTGCTAATTAGTGTTCACTTCACTCTAATTAGTTTCTCCTGAGAACCTCAGGATAAGGAAAAGGTAACCTGAAGGATATAGTGGTCAGTCCTCCTAAAGACAGAAATTACACCTATAGAACAAAGAAAAGTTGCATACTTAAGCCATTATCTTAATTTAATGATCTTCTTGATCTTTGAAAATGGCAACTAGCAGAACTCTTTGCAAAACAAGTAGAGGCTTCTAATGTTAAATGTTTGGCCCAGTGATTGAATCAGTACTGAACTGAGCATCATCATCAAACTCAATTTTAAAGGCTAGAATGCTGGGGAATTAGCTTCAAATCAGGGACTCCACCTAGTAGCCTGAAGGCAGTTTCTACTCACCAGTGGTAGCCAGGTAGCATCTTACTGACAAGCCTGTGCTGAGGGCAAAAAGGAACACACCTTCTAATTCTGCTTGTGGATTTTGAAAAGCATCTGGCTGTTAAAATACAAAATGCTGGATTAGATGAACCTTTGATTTGAGCCAGAAAATATCTTGTGCTGCTCACTAGACGTCTTCAAGCAGAGACTAGACAGCCATCTGTTAGGATGCTCTAACTCTGGATTTCCAGTATCTAGCAGGGATTGGACTAGAATTGCAGAGTGCAAGCTGATGTTGCATGTTTCACATCTCTATGGCCTCCCAGCTCTAACTGCAGATTAAAGGGGCAGAAGATCAAATAAATTTCATTTTAATATGGGTTGGTATTGTTGACTCGGCACCTGTCCACCATGTTGAGCCAGCCTTCATCCACTAATTCCCCCTCCACAATCCATGCCATAGCCACACTGTTGGTGGTTTATCATTGAGACATGATGGATAGATGAAGGCAGAGAGTGAATTAATTTTTGAACTCGCCTAGTGCCAACAAGTTGACGCCCAACACCTAAAAAAAAAGTGCTCCATGCATGTGCAGTTCAAATCTGATTTAATTAAATGCTGGGGTTTTTTTTATTTTTACTGTTCAGCAATTTGAGAGAAAGTGCTAGTGCTTTACAGGAAAAAAATCTGATTCACTGCATTCTAAAGACCCAGTGTTAGTGGTTGTTTACCATCTTGTTTATGAGAGAGCAATTAATGGGTATGGACAACAGTAGCATGATGGTGGACAGAATATGTTCTGGGTGGAATGGAAAGCCCAATAAATAGATTAATTACTAGATTTGGTGGCTTGTTGTGCATATCCTTCCAAGCAAAAAATTGCCTATCCATGTCTATAAGACTGCCTACAGCAAAATAGATGCTGTCTATTTTAATGAATGATTGTGCAAGATTGGCATACCAGAGAAGCAAAAGTCAAAGGCCCTGACAAAGAAGGTATACTTTCTTTTCCCGTGTACTTTTGCATGAATGTAAAGTACACTGTTTCCTAAAAAGGAGGTGGTTTAATGATCCTTGCTCATTGCAAGAGTGTCTTTTGATAAAGCACTGAAGTTAATGGAATTTGTCACATGCTTTTGAAATGCCAAAATACACTGGAAGGGGTAGGCTATTGTGCAGTAGTATGGGATTAATCTTACAGAATATAGCATGTGGTGCATGGCAGTAGTAACAACTTTGCTGACAGCCCCACTGCATTACTATTATGCCCTTTATATGGGGCTATCTCCAATGACACTGGTAGTTTCTGTCAACACAGTACTGTGTCCTGCCTTCTGATGGAGTGGATTGTGAAAGCATACTTCAACAGCAGAGATCTATGCTGGGCTCTTGCCTTCCAAGCATGCTAGTGATGATCTGTAACATTCTATACAATGCCTTACAGAGAAGCTACACTCCTCTGTTCCTCTATGAATTCCAAGCTCAATCTAGATCTGTTGTGTTAGTACGTTATTTATGCAGCAATTCAGGACCACAAAGGCACCCAAAGAGGCTTTCTTATACTTTCATCTTTGGCTTTGGAATTCTCTTCTCTTTTTGATTATACAGCCATGAGAGTGGCTGTATACTATAGTCAGCATGGAGTTTTTGCATTCCACAATGTTTAATCAAAAATACCCCCATGCCATTCTGATGCTTCCCATAAGCTCATTTCAAAACAAAACCTTACAAAACTTATAGTCCTGAACTCAGAAACGCTTGCTTAACAACCCTCTAAATTTTCATGGTGATACACAAAACAGTCAGAGAATCAAGAGTTCCAAGTCTAAAAAGAGAGAGAGAGAAACCAGACCACTTTTGGACTTTTTTCTGTCAGAGTTCTCGTAATCTGTTGAAATTAATTAAAAAATCAGCCATGTTCATAGAGTACCTGTAATCCTATCACTGACCTTCCCCATACTCTGATCATATTCTGCAGTTTAAAAGTTAAAAAAAATGCCTGGCTGATTTTAATTAATTTAAGAAATTTAGCATTGAACTCAATGATAATGTCAGGCATGCTCAGTAAGAACCAACTGTCAGTGTTCTAAGCCAGACTCACAGCTGCTGGGCTTGCCTAATCAGGTGGCCACACCCACACCAGACCTTTATTTCACTTAGACCGTCATGGCTTCCCCCAAGGAATCCTGGGAAGTGTAGTTTGTGAAGGGTGCTGAGACAAGACTCTTATTCCCCTGACAGAGCTCCAGTGGCCAGAGTGATTTAACAGACAGCCGCTCTCATTGAAGCTCTGTGAGGGGAACAGGGTATCTCTTAGCAACACTCAGCACCCTTCACTAACTACACTTCTCAGGATTCTTTTGGAGAAGCCATGACTGTCTAAAGTGAAATAAAGGTCTGGTGTGGATGTGGCCAGGAACAGCTGTGGTTTAAATTTGGGTGTGACGCTACATGTGCCTGCTGTAGAATAAAAAGGTGGAGGAAACCCTGAAAAAGAATGTTGCTGTTCACAGTGTTTTCCTTTTGGAAAGAAAAGGGGCTTTCCCCCTGCCCAGTGCCTGCCCACCCAATCTCCTCCCCTTTCCCCTCCCCTTCCCCATCCCCCTCCTTCCTGCCCTCCTTCCTGCCCTCCCACCCCTCCCCCAGGTCAGCTTCACCTATCCTAAACATCATTATACAGGAGTAGATCCCACTGAACTAAAAAAGCATGCAAATTATAAAACCTCTCCTCCCTCCTATCCCCTCCCTCTTGCCCCTTCCCTTTCCCTTCCTTCACCCCTCCCTTCCCCTTCTAATCCCCTCCTCCTCCCTACTCCTCCTTTTCATCCACTCCACCCTCTGCCTCCCCCATGGTCAGTTTTACCTATCCTAGGACAAAGACCTGGGAGCCCAGGGTTTGAATCCCCACACAGCCATGAAGCTCACTGGGTGACCTTGGGCCAGTCACTGCCTCTCAGCCTCAGAGGAAGCAGAGCTTGGAAAAGTTACTTTTTTGAACTACAACTCCCATCAGCCCAATCCAATGGCCATGCTGGCTGGTGCTGATGGGAGCTGTAGTTCAAAAAAGTAACTTTCCCAAGCTCTGAGAGGAAGTCAATGGTAAACCACCTCTGAATACCACTTACCATGAAAATCCTATTCACAGGGTCGCCATAAGTCGGAATTGACTTGAAGGCAGTGTATTTCATTTTCAAGCATGATTGCACAGGAGTAAATCCCATTGAACTCAATAAGCATGCAAATGATCAAACCTGCCCTCCCCTCCTCCTCACTCCCATCACCTCCCTTTTGCCCCTTCTCTCCCCCTTCCAATCCCCTCCTTCCCCTCCTCCTCCTCCTGTTCTCCTCTCCCCCTTTCTCTTTCCCTCTATTCTCCCCCTCCTCCTCCCCCATGGTCAGTTTTACCTATCCTAGCCATGATTGCATGGGAGTAAATCCCATTGAACTCAACAAGTATGTAAATGATCAGACCTGCCTTTCCTCTGCTTCCCCTCTCCTCTCCTTCCTCCCCTCCCCTCGTCCTTCTTCCTCCTCCCCTGCCCACTCCAGGTCTCCCTCCCCATGGTCAGTTTTACCTATGCTAACCACGATTGCATGGGAGAAAATCCCACTGAACTCAATAAACATGCAAATGATCAAACTTCCCCTCCTCCTCTCCTTCCTGCCTGCTCCCCTCCCCATCCCCTGTGGTCAGTTTCACCTATCCTAAGCATGATTGCAGGGGAGTAAACACCACTGAACTCAGTAAGCATGCATCAGTCTATTCTCAGCAAACTTGCACAGGATCCCATTTCTTACCTTCTGGATTAAAAAGCAGAGAAATCCAGTAATAAGCAAAAAGAACCCTTACAGGCTAAGAATGTATCTATAGCCAACAGATATTTCTATCAAACTTCAAATAGCAGGGAAATTAGGCAGCTATAGTGAATGTACCAGGGAAGCAGGAGACCTGACCTCCTCTCTGAGATATTGGACTGCCCTACAAATTTGTCAAAATGCAAACACAATTTGGGTAGGTCTTTCACAGTCCAATCTACTTTCTGTGTATCTTGGAAGAATTTGTTAACAAGTGCCTCTGAGCATATGGTAAGTGGTGACAACACCTGCAATCAGCCCGAATAACAGAAACAAGACATGTGCTGTGCTGATCTTGTTTTAGCAGGGAGGAAGCAACAATATTAAAACAGTTGACAGTTCAGATAGTCACTTTAAATATTTTTGATTTACTTTGCAGTTTTAGTGAAGTTTCCTCTAGTAAATCATTCTCTTTTGCTTCTGTTTCTGTGAATATGTGAACTACAACAACACTTTGCAAAACTAAAAAAAGCTCCCAAACCAATTGTGGAATAATGGCACTGATTGTTGTGCAGAATAGTTTCCAGTAGACATGAGGAGTATCTCAGTTTGCACAAGATAAAACAGTGGGAGGTGAAATATATTCTAGCAAAACTCTAGGTGTGCTCTCTGTTTTTAATTGACCATGTCCACCTTTCCTTAAGTGGAGTAGTTTAAGCATAGCAGGCTGAAAACATGCATCTTGGGCAGGCCAAGTTTGTTTTTTCCAACAGCTAGAGTCATTGCTTAAGTAGCAACCTCTTGTAATCAGTCTGATTTTACATCAAATTGCAGTTTCAGATTCAATTGTTAATGTGCCCAAAATAGAAATAAAGCATAACACAAACTGTATAGAAATAGAGCATAACACCAGTTTGAAACACAAAAGTCTGTCTTCACCATCATATGACATTGACCAATAAAAGGCTTTGAAATTAATAAAAATAAATTTGACACAGATTTCTAGGGTGAATAATGAGAGAAATATAATCTTCTAGGTTAGATTCTCTGTAAGAACAATAGTAACAGAGAAAAGAAGCAAAGTAAGAAGAACACCAACAAACATACAAAAATATAATTCTCTATCTTTGGAGATGGCAGGTGTTGCCACCACTCACCATATGGTCCGGGGCACATGTTACCAAATTCTTCCAAGCTACACAGCAAGTGGATTGGACTGTGAAAGACCAATCCAAATGGTGTTTGCATTTTGACAAATGTGTAGGGCAGTCCAATATCTCAGAGAGGAGGTCAGGTCTCCTGCTCCCCTGGTGCATTCACTACAGCTGCCCAATTTCCCTGCTTTTAAAAATTTGATAGAAATATCTGTTGGCTATAGGTATCTTCTTAAACTGCAAGGTTTTTTGCTAATTAGTGAATATGCATGAAGATCTGTGGCTTTGCATCTTCTAGAAGTAGTTTACTGTGAAGCTTTTATTCAAACCAGTTTGGTGGCCATAGGCAGGAAGTGATAGATTTATCATATTGTTATTTGCCCTTAAGATAGAAGCAGGGTACAGTTCCAACTGCATGAAAAAATAAACAAAGATAGTTTTATGTGGATCAGTGCTTGAAGAGCTAGACCATAAACAGACTAGGGCCTCTTATCCCAAACAGCAATCATAATGTGTCTTTTTTGTTTTTCATGCAGAGGAAGGACAGACTTGATTCTCAGCATAAGCCAATGTTAACATTTCCTGCAAATTGTTCTTTGACAATTGTTGCAAAAAAGCTCTGCAGCTGTGCGACTATTAATGTCTTATCTCTTATTAAAATCTTTATTATGGCAAGCACTTTATAAGAGAATGTTTGGTTCGTTATTTGGTTTGCTGTTCTTTTCCCCATTAGAGCAGATGTTCAAACAGAATGGATATGACCCATAACGAGGCAGCGGATATCATGCCAAATGGTTTGCAGATGTATTCAATTTGAATTCACTCTTGAATGCTATCGCTTTCATAATGATAAATAACTTTCAGAGATTGCACGAGGGGGAATAGAAGCTGCTGTATTTGTGTTGCTTTCCCCCATTCCATATTTTGCTGATAACCTGTCTTGAAAATTTAGAACTTATTGAAACTAATATATGAGTTATGATATCTTAATCACCAGCTCAAATAGTTCTGTTTAATACATGGCAAACATTAACCTCTACCCAATGGAAAACTATATCAATCAGCTGACAGTTTGAAAGCATAAAATGTTCCATAACGGTTGAATAAGGGCCTCTAATTGCAGTGGCTATTAAAAGATTTTATGTCATGTTATTTCAGTAGTTTGTCTGCTAAGACTATAGTAGAAAGTTAGACTCTCTTATATAACATTATAAACTGAGCTTTTAGGAGTTGCTTTAACATGTTTTTCCTTGTACAGCAGATACGTTCACTCTTATCTATGGGACTTTGCTATTCAAACGGATGTTTACACATATAATCACTTCAGCGTGGACCACAGGCAAAATTTTATTCACTAATAGGCAAAAAAACCTTGCAGTTTAAGAACATATCTATAGCCCACAGATATTTCTATCAAACTTTAAAAAGCAGGGAAATTGGGCAGTTATAATGAATGCACCAGGGGAGCAGGAGACCTGGCTTCCTCTCTGAGATATTGGACAGCCCTACAAATTGGTCAAAATGCAAACACAATTTGGGTTGCTCTTTCACAGTCCAATCCACTTGCTGTGTAGCTTGGAAGAATTTGGTAACGTGCCTCTGAGCACGTGGTGAGTGGTGGCAACACCTGCCATCTCCAAAGATAGATAATTATATTTTTGTATGTTTGTTGGTGTTCTTCTTACTTTGCTTCTTTCCTGTGTTACAAATCTTTCTACAGAGAATCTAAACTAGAAAATTTTAATTCCCTCATTATTCATCCTAGAAATCTGTGTCAAATGTATTTTTATTAATTTCAAAGCCTTTTTATTGGTCAATGTCATATGATGGTGAAGACAGCCTTTTGTGTTTCAAAGTGGAGGTTATGTTCTATTTCTATTTTGGGTGCATTAACAGTTGAATGTGAAACTGCAGTTTGATATAAAATCAGACTAATTACAATACATTGCCAGTTAGACAATGACTCTTAGCTGTTGGAAAAAAAGAGGATGCATGTTGTCAGCCGGCTATGTTTAAACCACTTTATTTAAGGCAAGGTGGGAATGGAGACTGTTCTTCAGAATAGCCAGTGCCATTATTCCACAATTATTTTTGGAGCTTTTTTAGTGTAAAGTTTGCAAAGTGTTGCTGTACTTCACATATTCACAGAAATAGAAACAAAAAAATGATTTTCCTATAGGAAACTTCACTAAAATTGCAAAGGAAATCAGACATATTTAAAGTGACCATCTGAACTATCTCAACTGTCTTAATAATGTTGCTTTCTCCCTGCTAAAACAAGATCAGCACAGCACATATCTTCTTTTTATTCTTTGGGCTGATTGCAGGTGTTGCCACCACTCACCATATGCTCAGAGGCACGTTACCAAATTCTTCCAAGCTACACAGGAAGTGGATTGGACTGTGAAAGACCAACCCAAATCGTGTTTGCATTTTGACCAGTTTGTAGGGCAGTCCAATATCTCAGAGAGGAGGTCAGGTCTCCTGCTCCCCTGGTGCATTCACTATAGCTGCCCTATTTCCCTGCTTTTAAAAGTTTGATACAAATATCTGTGGGCTATAGGTACTTTCTTAAACCACAAGGTTTTTTGCCTATTAGTGAATTTCCCTGATTTTTAATCCAGGAGGTAAGAAATGGGATCCTGTCCAAGTTGGCTGAGAATGTATTGATCATTTGCATGCTTATTGAGTTCAGTAGGATTTACTCCCCTGCAATTGTGCTTAGGATAGGTGAAACTGACCACAGAAGATGGGGAGAGGAGGAGGAGAAGGAGGAGGAGGAAATGCAGAGGGTAGGACTGGGATGGGAGCAGGCAGGATGGGGACGGGAGGAGAAGGACAGGCTTGATCATTTGCATGTTTATTGAGTTCAGTGCGATTTACTCCTGTGCAATCATGCTTAGGATAGGTAAAACTGACCGGGGG
The DNA here is from genome assembly GCF_030035675.1 of Rhineura floridana. Taxonomy (NCBI): domain Eukaryota; kingdom Metazoa; phylum Chordata; class Lepidosauria; order Squamata; family Rhineuridae; genus Rhineura; species Rhineura floridana. Next base: position 101,924,232 of record NC_084483.1, read on the forward strand.
GGAGGGAGGGAGGGCTGGAGTGGGCAGGAGAGGAGGAAGAAGGAAGAGGGGAGGGGAAGAGGAAGGGAGAGGAGAGAGGAAGGAGGGGAAAAGCAGGTCTGATCATTTGCATGCTTATTGAGTTCAATGAGATTTACTCCTATGCAATCATGCTTAGGATAGGAAAAGCTAACCATGGGGGAGGAGGAAGGGGAGGGGGAAGGGAGAGGAGTTTATTGGAGGGGACAAAGGAAGGGGGAGGGGAAGGCAGGTTTGATCATTTGCATGTTTATAGAGTTCAATGGTATTTACTTCCGTGTAATCATGCTTAAGATACGTAAAACTGACCATGAGGAGGAGGAAGGGGACAGGAGGAAGGGGAAGGGGGAGGAGGGGATTGGAAGGGGATAGGGAGGGGGAGGGAAGGGACAAAATAAGGGGGAGGGAAGGGGCAAGAGGGAGGGGATAGGAGGGAGGAGAAGGGAGGGTGGGTTTGATCATTCAATGGGATTTATTTCTGTGCAATCATGTTTCAAAATGGAAATGGACTGCCTTCAAGTTGATCCCGGCTTATGTTGACCCTATGAATAGGGTTTTCATAGTAAATGGTATTCAGAGGTGGTTTTACCATTGCCTTCCTCTGAGGCTGAGAGGCAGTGACTGGCCCAAGGTCACCCAGTGAGCTTCATGGCTGTGTGGGGATTCGAACCCTGGTCTCCCTGGTCCTAGTTCAAGACTTACCTGGGGGAGGGGGGGAGGAAATTGGGTGGGTGGGCACTGGGCAGAAGGGAAGCCCCATTCCTTTCCAAAAGGAGAACATTATGAACAGTATCATTGCTTTTCAGCGTTTCCCTCACCTTTCTATTCTACAGCAGGCACATGTAGCGTCACACCCAAATTTAAAACAAAGCTGTCCCTGGCCACATCCACATCAGGCCTTTATTTCATTTTGGAGAGTCATACCTTCTCTCAAAGAATCCTGGGAAGTGTAGTTAGTGAAGGGTGCTGAGAGTTGCTAGGAGACACCTTGTTCCCCTCACAGACCTTCAATGAGAGTGGCTGACTGTTAAACCAGGCTGGCCACTGGAGCTCTGTCAGTGGAATAGGAGTCTCCTCTCAGCACCTTTCACAAACTCCACTTCCCCGGATTCTCTGAGGGAAGCCATGAATGTCTCAAGTGAAATTAAAGTCTGGTGTGGGTGTGGCCCCCTGATTAGGCAAGCCCAGCAGCTGTGAGTCTGGTTTTTAGAACTTTTTAGAACAGTTGGTTCTTACTGAGCATGCCCGGCATTACCATAGGGTGCCAGCCAAAGTTTCTTAAATTAATTAGAAATCAGCTAGGCATTTTTTTAACTTTTAAACTGCAGAAGATGAAGTATGGGGTAAGGTCAGTATTAGGATTACAGGTACTCTGTGAACATGGCTGATGTTTAATGAATTTCAACAGATTATGAGAACTCAGAGAAAAAAGTCCAAAAGGGCTCTGGGTTTTTTCTCTCTCTTTTTAGACTTTGAACTCTTGATTCTCTCTGACTGTTTTGTGTATCGCCATGAAGATTGAAAGTGTTGTTAATCAAGCGTTTCTGAGTTCAGGACTATAAGTTTTGTAAGGTTTTGTTTTGAAATGAGCTTATGGGAAGCATCAGAATGGCATGGGGGGTATTTTCAATTTGACATTGCAGAATGTGAAAAATCCACACTGGCTATCGTATAAAGCCACTCTCGTGGGTGTATAATACCATAAGTAGAAAGCAAGTGTATTGTAACAGATGCCTGAAGATGAACTAGGTTCATTTGACTCAAGCAAGGAAGCAAGCCAGCCCAAATGCTTCAGAGAATGTCTAAACATGTTCACCAGCTGAAATTGGTCAGAGGCAGATAACCAGCGATAATACACAAATTCGATTGGGTCCTTCATGATTTATTAACAATGCTCTTAATGTCTTTTCAAGAATAATCATCAAAGTAGCTATAGTCAGACACATAAAATGCTCTGAATTAATTTGTTTCAATCCAGACTTCCTTGCCTTGACTAAGATAGTTTAGGAAAGGCTTTCAGATCTTAAGTCACTGTGAACCCCAAATGTCTTCTGGAGTTCATGAATTTAATTGTAGGTAAGTTTCATGAGGCCCATTCCAGGCATTACCATAGAAACAGAGAAAGAAAATGTGCACATAGTTTATGCCACTACTTTCCTAGCTTTTAAATTGTGAACTGGTTTGATTTAGTTCAGTCCCATAACTTTAAATGTAAGTAGAGTTGTAACACAGAGATCTGCAGTAACTTTAAATGCCTTGATGCAGCACAAGACAAAGCAGATATGACTTCCTTTTTCCTTGGTCTCCCATCCAGCCCTATAGCCAGATGGGGGGATGGGGCACTGACCCCCCCAGAACCGTGCTTCACCCCCCTCCCTATGACTTTTTTGGGAATATGTCTTCTTTTTTATTTGAGACATGACAGACAATGACAACCTCCATTTAAGGAATGACATCTTGTTTTAAGAACAGGAGCAATTTAGGAATAAAAAGCTCTGAAAAATTCAGTGAATAAGGCAGGGTGAGTGCACAGCAAAAGCCTCATGTGGAAGAGTCCCCAAAAGGCGCTTACTCAAGACTTTCCTGCACGGAGAGTGGATTTTTCATTATCACAATCATCCTATAATTATTTAAGTGATCCTGAAAAAGCCAGCCTGTATAGTAACATGACCCTTGAAGAGTTAACTATAAGAATTTTGTGTTATGGACTAGAGTTAGACTCCACTCTTTGGACTTTTCTTTGCTCTGCTTTTCTGTCTCAGTTGTGTCCTCAACTCAGCCAGCAATAAAGAAGCATGTTTGTTTGCCTGCAGTAAGACATAAGCATTTGTTTAATCTGCAGTTATTATGATGAGTAGAGCAGGACTGGATGCTTATTGCTAAAGGGTGAAATAAAGAGATAACATAAAGTAATCTGAGAAAATGGCTACCCTATCCTTTACTCTTTTATTTTTTTTAATTAATTTTTATTCAAATTTTCAAAACCAAAACAATACAAGAAAAAACACAAATCAATAACTAATACAATAAAAAAGAAAAAAGAAAAAAAATATTGACTTCCGATTTGTCGTAGTTCAGCTATAAATCTATAATATATAACAAGCCTGTCTCTAAATAGATTATAAAATCACCTTCCTCCAGCGGTTATCTTAGTTGGTTTCAAATCTCATTAGCATCATATCATTTTATTCTTCCACAAAAAGTCAAAGAGAAGTTTCCAATCCTTGAGATATACGTCCATCATTTTTTTTTCTAGATAAACATGTCAATTAATCCAACTCATCAAGTCTACTAAGTCCAGTAATTTCAAATCGCTCTTCTTCCATTATCCATATTGGTTCCATCTTCCATCTTCCGTCTTTACGCACCTAATAATCTTGTTGTCATAGTCATATAATAAGAGTCTGATAGGAATTTCCTTTATCACAGATATTTTCTTGCCATCAATTCCGAACGTATCACTGAAGTATTGTTGCAAAGCCGCATCTCTGTTCCTCTTTTTTACATGATACACTAGCACATCTCTTGAAGATTTTTCCATTGACACAAAACAGGGATTTATTCTGTTAACTTTCTCTATTTCAAGTTCCATCAAGTCCTTCCAGTCCAGGAATTTTTTTGAACCGATAATATCTTTATCTCCAATCTCTTCAATTCCTTCAGGGACAGCGCTGAGTTCCAAACCGTAATATTTGTCTCCAGGATCCATCACAGCCAGGAAATCCAAATCTTTTTCCATGTCCATATTTAATCCAATCTCCATAGTTTGAACCTTGGCTTTAATTTCTCTTTCATTCTTTTTTGGTTTTCCTGATCTATCTTTATTCTCCTTTCTCATAGAATCCTGAATTTCTTTCAGCTCCTGTCTCATTTCGTCAAATTCAATTCTCCACGCTTGACAATCATTTCTCAGTTCTTGTTTTATTGACTTAATCCCATTCATTATTTTCTGAAACATGTCTAAAGATAAAGTCCCTTCTTGTACATCCATGATCTTCTTAATTGTCATTCTTAAAGCCAAAGGAACAAAACTCCTTCAATTTTCAATGTCCCAAGCAAAGAGCATTTTATTTATTTATCCAGTTACAAAGGAGTTAATCTTTCAAACCAACTAGCGTCACCTCTAGACAGCCCTTATCTCTTATATGCCCAGAAGTGCAAAAACAGCTTTAGTTCACAGCGTCCAAATAACTAGTAGCAGAGAGAATGAGCAGATTCGTAAAAAAAAAAGTAGATCAGAAAAAATAGTCCCAGACTTATATTACACAAAAGTCTTATAAATCAAAACGATTTCTCTTTTCTCTTCCAATCAGAAAACCCCCATCCGTTGTAATCTTTATAATGCTATTTTCCATGTCAGCTTTTTGCAATAAGAAAAAAGATAGGCTATATTCTTCCCCCTTAGTTCTGTGAGTAAAAAAAAAGGAAAGTTTTGGCTTACCCAGGTTTTCTTAATTGCTGTTCCTTTGACAAATCTCTTTAACTGTATAGATAAGAAAGTGATAAGCATAGACAGGAGAATCCTTGCCTGTTAGTCCGTGTTTCTTTAAAGAAAAAAAAATGGATCACTTTTTCAGCTGAGCTAGCTAAAAATCCTCGCTCTGTCCGAGCTGCTGGGAGACCTTCTTTCACAGACAATTCTGACGAATTCCAGTCTCCAACAATCACAACAAAGCTATGTGGGAAATCTCACGTTTCTTCGGAAGAAATTATCCCCAGTCAAAAAAGACCCTTCTGACTGGATTTAAGGCTGAAAAAGTTTCATCCAAGACAGGAGCCCGTCTCAGAGGCTGCACAGGCGGAGGGATCCTCCTGGGAAGTCCCTATCCTTTACTCTTTTAAAGCACTCACTACACTCACAATCATAGTGCCTATTTTGTTTTCTTGAGTACTTGATGGCAAAAGATGAAAACAGCCCTAGAGGATTAGAAATATTGCTGTGTACACTACAATACACTACTAGACTGTAACTCAGGCCTAATTTCTGATTTTTCCAATACATATAGCTCAGCATGGAGCCTTTTCAAGATTTCTGGACAATAAAAACTAACCCACCAACCGGTAAAAAAAAAAAAAATTCCGATTGCTTTCCACAATTAGTTTCCAATTGCTTAGTTAGGCCTTTATATAGCTGCCAGTTAAAAGGTTTTCCCTTGATTGCCCAACAGGAAGGAAAATTTAAAGGTCAGGAACAAGACTGGATGCAGGGACTCTCAAGGAGAAGTTAACAAATATACCCTAAAGTGTTTATTTTCGATTTTTCCTTCCCTGAACTTGTAGTATGGACAAGTTTTTTTTTCTGGTGAAATCTAAAAGTGAGATCCCTAATGCAGCACTGAAGCCAAACTCAAGAGCTCACTGTCATTACCAAAGTAGTTCAGTTCATGAGGAATCAGAACACAGTGAAAAACCATAGGTGAAAGAGGCCTCTAGCTATAGGCAAAGTCAAGCTTTTCAGTCTGATACTCCTGGAGATCTCTCAAAAAAGGGTGAGACAATTCAACAGATTAAATTCATTTGTGTAAATCAACACACTATTTGGATGGAGGAGGAGTGAAGGGGAAGGTCACAGCCTTTCCCTTTCCCTGTCCTGGCCCTCACATCCTCTCCACCAGTGGGAGGGAGAGGATTGGCTGGCACTATGTGCCTCCCCCCCCCAAAAAATGTCCCACTTAACAAGGAAGGCTGGCTATAGGGCTGCTCCCATCTACCCACCACCTGGAATGGGCAGATGAGAGGGAAATGAGGCAGGAGAGAAAAGGTGCCTGTAGTGACTGCAGATGAATATTATTCCCAACAGTGATCTCTTATCTATCCCCACCCTTTCCCCAGGTACTCATTTTCCTCCCGAAAACATTGGATAATATGTTAATTAATGCTGAAGCAGTAAAATCCTGGGCTCCTGCTGGGAGGAAGGGCAGAATATAAATCAAATATAAATAAATAAATAAATAAAATCCTGCAGATCACTGAAAGAAAAATAATATATAATGTATGTGGAGACTGTGACAATAAACACCAGCATAGAGGAGTTGAAGCACAATAAATGGGAGCATGATCTACATGCTGTTAAGCCCCCCCAGTGCCCCTCCCATTGTGCCCATACTTTGGATCTCTTAGAGATGGGGATCATAGGAGACAGGTTTGGGTTGGCTCAGAAATGGGCTGACCTTCCCAAATTTTGGTGAAGTGCTTTGCTTAGTTCCGAATCAACTTTGCACAAGACAGGAGGTTGTCCATTACTAGATGTTGCATATTGGCATGTGTCAAATCTCCTGACAGCCCTATTTAAATAGGAAAGCCACTGGGAGGCAGCACTGGGATTAAAGAAGCAATAGTGTGTGCATGTGTGTTTTTCCAAATGCAATATTTGGAACCTCACAAGTGCAAAAGGTGCTTTGGGGAAAGCATGATTCGAAAGAAGACAAGGTCAGGGTTAAGCAAACCTCCTCCTCATGCTGCTATTTGTCCAATCCCAGTCACCTCTCCAGGAGCATATATATCCCAGGGCCATTGGGATACTGTTAACATTCATCCATTATGCATATTGTCTAATTTGGCCTATAGCATTTATTCCGAGCAGCTCTTGGCAATATCTGTTCACAACTGTGAAGTCAATCAAACTCACGATTGTAAACATGACATTTATGTTAATGAAAATATTGCCTCAGAAGAGTGCCTTGAAAAATGGAGAAGTAATATATGAGTTTTATAGTGCAATCAACTGCATATCTACTCAGAAGTGAGACCTGTTGAGTTCAATGGGACTTACTCCCATTGCAACCCTAGTCTGACACAATACTTATCTGGGCTGAAAACAATTTCTTGTAGCATCTTCTGCTTTTGAAAGTTTAAAGCTTAACCTCTGATCTGATAGTCTGCAGGGCAAGAGATTGTTACTATTCCAGAATGTTGTCTTAATCTCTGTTCCAAGAACAGGAACACATTTAACTTGATTCATTATCCCTTTTATGACAGGATGCTAGGGCCAATGGAAATAGTTATGTGATGTAAGCTAAGAGAGAGAGAGAGAGAGAGAGAGAGAGAGAGAGAGAGATGTGTAGCCTTGTCCTGTGGATGTTTACCTAGAAGAAAATCTCACTGAATAAATGAGGCTTCCTCTCAAGTCAGCATGCACAGGATTGCACTCTTAATACAATAGGGTATCTCCATTTTAAAGTCTGATCTAAAAGTTAGGAATCTGAATTCTGGCTGCTTGTTTTGTAGCCATTGGCAAAATCCCATCTCAGTCATGGACTTGCTGAGCGGCCTTGGGCAAGTTGTTATCTCTCAGCCTTGGGTCATGAGCTGTAAAATGTGAATAACAGAGACCAAACTCCCTGTCTCTGAATAACTCTGAAGGATTCTTCAAAGGAATATTGAGAATATTTATATTTAAGCAAAGATACATAACTATTCTTAATTGTCTTAATTTTGTTTTGTTTTTCTGGCAGTACTCAGTGAAACAGTACTGTACCAGCACCTTTTTTAAAAAAAGAGCAATGTCACATTTCAATCTCTTTATAAGATGATTTAGGGGGGCTTGTGTAAGCATTCACAGGATTGTACTGTTAATGTATATAGGGTAAATGGGGAAAGAAAGCATTTGTGTGTGAAAATTACAGAAAAGACTTGTCTGGGCTGCAGAACAAGACCAGTGGGCAAAGCGTTAAGAAGAATTGGCATAATACTGAGCAGGAAGTGTCGCTCAGTGGTGGGTGGCAGTGCTGTGCGCTGAGGCAATGGTGGCCCTTCCACATGTGCATCCAGCAGTGGTGATTTCTGAGGAATGACATGTCAGCTCCTTGGCACGTTCCTTCTAGAGTCAGTTCAGTTGGTGGCCCACGTAGGTAAGTGTGTATAGGATTGCAGCCTAGATCTGAATTTAGCCCTTTGCATAACTCTATCTGGAGTCTGTGTGCCAGCAGCAGTGGGCAGGGCAGGGCAGGGCAGGGCAATGCCATGGCTCACTTGCCTTCCCAACATCAAGCGTCGCTGTCAGTTCCTGAAAGGGGGAGAGGCAAAGCATGGGGAGCTCAGTGCGGTATGGGCACGGCATCAGGAGCATTGGATTGCCATGCCCCTCTCCCAGCAGTGCCGCTTGGCATTGGGAAGGCAGAGGAGCAACACCCACCCTGCCTGCATTGCCCTAATGACCGCTACTGTTGTGTGTAGCTGTCTGGATTAAGGAAGAACATTTAGCAAGTTTTCCTTTGGGCTTTTTCTCCCATTGTCAAACATCTTGAATTTAGAAAGCTTTAAAAATCAATTCAGAAATGGGTGAGAAAATATGAAAGGAAAACAAACCCAACAAAGAATCTGGGAAGAGAAAGGGTGGGGAAAATGTCAGCACTGTTTGTCTATTCATTGTTCTATGTGCACTTTCAAGAAATGCAGAGAAGGACCATTTGCTTTATCAAATATATATATACGGGAAACTCAACAAGGTTGTCACTCAGCTGCAAGAAAACCTCACCTTCCTAACAGTGAAACTCAGTAAACATTAAAATCCTGTTTTTTTAAAAAAAAATGGATTAGATTGTAATTTCTCAAAACAGTGCCTGTCATTTCATGAATCTTTTACAGAATGTTGTTTTTCACCAGAATTTACTTGCTGATCTTATTGTGGGACCTTGCAGATAATGCTCTCAGCACTTAAAACACTTGTAGAATGCAATGCTACTTCATAGGCAGGAGAGTTGAAAGAAGGCAGTGAGAAATTGTTGGCTGTCTGTGAAAGGCCTTGCTGGGGCTGAGGTTTTACAGTGTTGTGGTGATTTGAGTGCATGTAATGAGTGTATTCTTGACTTCTATGATATATAGCAGATACATTTGGGGATTGGCGCAGAAGTGTTATGGGTATTATAGCCAAAAGTTGGGGGCTTTTTTGCTTCTTCCAATATTTCCCAGTTTTCAATTTGGGCACTGAATCCTGGAACAAATATTAGTATTATTTGTTATTGGTTATATTTTTATCCCATCCTTCCTCCAAAGAAGTCAGGGCAGTATATCATTGACCCTCCCCTCTCTCTGTATGAAGTTTTAAAGTACCTCTGAGCATGTGCAGAATGTGTCTTTCTTGTCCCACCAAATACTTATAGCTTGTACCTGCATACTTTTAATTGAGAGGCAGGGTACCAGAGCAGATGGCACAGCTTCCTAGCAGAATTAACCTTTCTTTTGTGGAAATTAATCACTGGGTCCAAAAACAACTATCTCCATGAGAGACTGCTTGGAGAGGGGAAAGAATCTCAGACATCCTGGGCACAATCTTGGAAGGGGATGGCATACTTTTCAAAATCTATTGGAATATAATAATAATAATAATAATAATAATAATAATAATAATAATAATAATAATAATAATAATAATAATAATAATAATAATAATAATAATAATAATAATAATAATAATTTAATTTGTGGGTCGCCTATCTGGCCAATGGCCACTCTAGGCGATGTACAATTTAACAACAATACATTACATCATAATAAAATACATCATAAAATACAATATAACAATAAAACAATTCCAGTACAGAGTAGTAGGCTATTCGTCGTAAAAATTTAACCCTTCCCGGAAGTCCCAAAGGCCTGTCTGAAGAGCCAGGTCTTCAAAGCTTGGCGGAATACATTCAGGGAAGGGGCATGCCGAAGGTCATATGGGAGGGAGTTCCAGAGAGTGGGGGCCGCCACTGAAAATGCCCTCTCTCTTGTCCCCACCAACCTAGCTGTTTTAGTTGGCGGGATTGGGAGAAGGTCCTGTGTGGCTGATCTTGTTGGGCGGCATGGTTGGTGGCGCTGGAGGCGCTCCATCAGGTAAACTGGGCCGAGACCGTATAGGGATTTAAAGGTTAATACCAACACCTTGAATTGGGCCCGGAAAATAACTGGAAGCCAGTGTAGGTCGAACAACACTGGAGTGATGTGTTCCCGGCGGCGACAGTTTGTAAGTAGTCGAGCCGCAGCATTTTGTATAAGTTGTAATTTCCGGACCGTTTTCAAGGGTAACCCCACGTAGAGCGCATTACAGTAATCCAACCGAGAGGTGACCAGGGCATGTACCACCAGTGGGAGCTGATGAGCAGGAAGGTAGGGCTGCAGTCTACGAATGAGGTGTAATTGATACCAAGCTGCCCGGCTCACTGCCGAAATCTGAGCCTCCATGGACAGCTTGGAATCAAGAACAACCCCAAGGCTGCGGACCTGGTCCTTCAGGGGCAATTTCACCCCGTCAAACACCAGGTCAACATCTCCCAACCTTCCCTTGTCTCCCACGAGTAGCACCTCAGTCTTATCAGGATTCAACTTCAGCCTGTTCCTTCCCATCCATCCACTCACGGATTCCAGGCACTTGGACATGGTCTCCACAGCTGACTCTGGTGAAGATTTAAACGAGAGATAGAGCTGAGTGTCATCCGCATATTGGTGACACTGCAGCCCAAATCTCCTGATGATTGTCCCCAGCGGCTTCATATAGATATTAAATAGCATGGGAGAGAGGATAGAGCCCCGTGGCACAACACAATTGAGAGGCCAAGGGTCTGAAACCTCCTCCCCCAATGCTACCTGTTGATGCCTGTCGGAAAAAAAGGAATGGAACCACCGTAGTACAGTGCCTCCTATTCCCGATTCCTCCAGGCGATGTAAAAGGATACTGTGGTCGACAGTATCAAAAGCCGCTGAGAGATCGAGGAGGACAAGAAAGGTGAATTCTCCCCTATCTAATGCCCTCCTCATATCATCAACCAGAGCGACCAATGCTGTTTCAGTTCCATGTCCAGTCCTGAAACCTGATTGGTATGGATCCAAATAATCCGTTTCATCCAAGTGTGTCGACAACTGATTAGCCACCACTCGCTCAATGATCTTGCCCAGGAATGGTAGATTCGAAATTGGGCAAAAGTTATTCAAAACTTGGGGATCCAAGGAGGACTTCTTTAAGATGGGCTTTACAATTGCTTCCTTGAGTGCTAATGGCATTACACCCTCCTCCAAGGATGCATTGACCACCGCCTTAATCCCCTCGCCCAGTTTCTCTTTGCAGCTCACAAGGAGCCACGATGGGCAAGGATCAGTTAGACAGGTGGTAGGCTTCACAGTCGAGAGCACCTTGTCCACATCCTCAGAAGGAAGAGGTCGAAACCAATCCCATTTGACCGGGTTGCAACTGGCCAACTTTGTTTCATTTACTGTATCCACGGCGTACGGAATCGAGCTCCGTAAATGTTCGATTTTGTCGGCAAAGTGCTTTGCTAATTTGTCACAGGAGGCCTTAGACTGTTCCAGGGGTTCCTGAGCAACTGGACCGACCAGGCTTCGGACCACTTGGAACAACCTCCTGGGACAGCACTCTGCGGACGCAATAGAGGCAGCAAAGAACCTCTTCTTTTCTGCCTTTATTGCCACTTGGTAGGCAGTTACTGCTGCTCTAACCTATGTCTGGACATCTTCGGCATGGGATTTCCGCCACCGGCGTTCTAGTCGTCTCACCTCCTGTCTCAGATTTCGCAACCGTGGAGTATACCATGGTGCTAACTGAGTTCTATTCAGGGGGAGAGGACGTTTCGGCGCCACGCGGTCCAGAGCCCTGGTGATCCCCTCATTCCACTCCATCACCAGGGTATCAACCATGCGGCCTTCAGCAGGTTCCAATTCCCCAAGCGCAGTCAGGAATCCTTCTGGATCCATTAGGCGTCTGGGGCGGACCATTCTAATAGGTCCTTTTCCCCTACAGAGGGTGTGTGGTATCGGGAAGTCTATATTTACCAGATAGTGGTCTGACCATGACACAGGGGTGGAAGAAGCCACCCCCAACTTCAGAACACTTCCCTCCCCTCCCAGGACAAATATAAGGTCGAGAGCATGACATGGGTGGGCCCAATATTACTAAGGTGCAGTTCCCAGGAAGCCATGGTTTCCAGGAAATCCCGAGGGGCTCCTACGAGAGTGGCCTCAGCATGTACGTTGAAGTCCCCGAGAATTAACAGCTCTGGGGACAACGCACGTACAGCCGAGACCACCTCTAGCACCTCGGCCAGGGAGTCTGCTGTGCAGCGGGGTGGGCGGTACACAAGCAGGATCCCCAAACTGCCCTTCGGGCCCAACCTCCAGTACATGCAGTCAACAAACTTAGTCCTATGAAGAGGAGGTCTGGTAAAAACTAGAGACTCCCAATAGATGACTGCCACACCCCCTCCCCGCCTTCCCACCCTCGGTTGTTGTGCATAACGGAAATCCGGCGGACACATGGCCTCAAGAATGGGAGCTGAGGCCTCATCCAGCCAGGTCTCCATAATACATGCCAGGTCTGCTTGCCCATCCAAGATTATATCATGGATATGTGATGTTTTTTGTACTACAGACCTGGCATTACACAACAACAATCGAAGGTCGGTAGGAATCCTGCATCCCCCAGTTGTCGTCTGGTTCTGAACAGACCCGGAACATGGGATGGGTATTACACATCTATCCCGTGTTCCCCTCATCTGGCATGGTCTGCCAACAGTACCATTCCAGTGTCTGCCGCCCACTCTTTCTATAGTTTGGCCCCTCACCCTCCCTGTCACATCCCCCCCTGACTTGCACATGCCCCTGTCCCTGTTCGCCAATCAGACAGGCCACCCACCCTAAAACAATAATGAGCCGGAGACCCGCCTCTAACACTCTGATACTACTAAATTAAATTAAAATTAAAATTAAAAGTCATTACAATTCCCCCACAACCACACATCCACACATCCATACATCCCCACAGTCAAAATCAGCCCAAAATCAACACAAGTAGTCCTAGTCTTGGCAGTGGTAGCAATAATAAAGATGACAGTTCTGTGCAATGACAAGGCAATTCGTAAATAATGCTCACAGACAGGGCTTGCAGATGGAATACAGACAGAATACAGAATATAGAACCCTTCTTTGGATCCTAAGAGGTAGACATCCTATCTATGGGATGCTTTCAGATCACACCCAAGTAGAAGACGAATGGGCATTAATGGTTTGTGTCAAGGACACTGAAATGCTGTTTTCCATCTTTCCTTGTAAACTAATAATAGCACTAATGCCAGGGAAGTATGAGTGGACAGATTTTTATGCAACTTGCTTGCATGTCCAAAAAGAAGGTTATCCTGGGCAATAGATAAGAGAATCCAAGTTATGTGCTAAAGCTGCTGGAGGGAGTCCATTCTATAGTTCTGTTTCCCTTATCTTGAGCGGCAGGCTTCTGCAGAAAAATGTAGCTGTCAATTCAGATTTCAGTAGGTCCAGATGTGCATCAAGTCGCCAAACATTCTCTGATCCCCACTTTAGAAAGCTGTATATTTCATCTGCAACCACAACACCATCTGTGATTTTGTAGTTTTGAAATTATATAAAAGGTTCTCTCACATATGTGGTATGTTGATAACAACAAAAATGGTATGGCATTAAATGGTGAAATTATTGGAACAATTAATATCATTTGAGGAAGAAAGTTTTAAAAAGCAACAAGACTGCAAGAAGACCATGTAAAACATAAGAAGAGACTGCTGAATCAGGGCAGTTGTCCATGTAGTCCAACATCCTGTTCACACTGTGGCCAACCAGTGCCTATGGGAAACCCACAAGCAGATCCTGAGCACAAGAGCAATCTCCCCCCTCCCTGCAATTTCCAGCAATTGGTATTCAGAAGCATATTGCCTCTGACTGTGGAGGCAGAGCACAGCCATCAGAGTCAGTAACCTTTGATACTGTTATCCTCCATAAATTTGTCTAATCCTCTTTTAAAGCTGTCCAAGTTGGTGACTTTCACTGCTTATGCGCTGTGTGAAGAAATACTTTCTTTTACCTGTCCTAAATTTTCCAACATTCAGCTTCATTGAATGTCCACGAGTTCTAGTGTTATAAGAGAGGGAGAAAAACTTCCCTCTATCCACTCTCTCTATGCCATGCATAATTTTATACACTTCTATATGTCACCTCTTACTGTGGTTTTCGACTACGACCTGGGAGACCAGGGTTCAAATCCCCGCACAGTCATGAAGCTCACTGGGTGACCTTGGGCCAGTCACTGCCTCTCAGCCTCAGAGGAAGGCAATGGTAAACCCCCTCTGAATACCGCTTACCATGAAAACCCTATGCGTAGGGTTGTCATAAGTCAGAATTGACTTGAAGGCAGGCCATTTCCATTTTTTCGCTTGTCTTTTCTCTAAACGAAAAAGCCTCAAATGTTGCAGCCTTTCCTCATAGGGGAGTCACTCCATCCCCCGATCAACTTGTCTGTCCTTTTTTAAACTTTTTCTAATTCTACAATATCCTTTTTGAGGTGAGGCAACCAGAACTGTACACAGTATTCTAAATGAGGCCACACCATCAGTTTGTACAATGGCATTATGAAAGCAGCAGCTATATTTTCAATACCTTTCCTTAGGATCCCTAGTATGGAATTTGCCTTTTTCACAGCTGCTGTACACTGGGTCGACATCTTCATCAAGCCATCCACTGTGACCCCAAGGTCTCATTCCTGGTCAGTCACCGTCAGTTCAGATCCCATGAGTGTATAGATGAAAAGTACTCCAGCAGATTAGATACATCTGTATTTTGGCTCTTTCTCTTCTTTTGCCTCCTCTTCCTTCTGTGAAAAGACTGTCTGAATGGTAAAAACATCTGTATTGCATGCAGAAGATTCCTGGTTCAGTCTTTGATATCTCCGAGTAGGACTGGGAGAGACCCCATCCTGAATGTCTGTAGAGTTAGGCAGTGTCCTACATTTCTATCTGTATGTCAGAGCCTGTGCAATAGCCATGAAAGCAGGGGTGAATAATCTCTGACTACAGGCCAGTCTTGGCCTGACAGGGGATCCAAGTTGGCCAGTTTTCCCAAACTCCACCCATTTGTCCATCAGCTGACATCAGTGGGAGACATCAGCTGATAAGCAGGAAGGCAGGGCTCAATCCTGCTGGTGTCTGCTTCATCAGGACATTCTCTGTGGGAAGCACGCTGGTAAAGCAGATCCCTACAGCCAGCAAGATTGAACCCTCTCCTCATCAGTGGTGAGCAGAAGATTCAATCCTCCTCAATTTGGCTGTGCGCCCCTGTTCCCCTGCAGCCAAAGCATAGTGAAGGACTGTTGGAAAGCCCCATGCTGCTCTTTAAACCTCCATTTTTCATAGGTTTAATGAGCAGCTTTGCACTGTTTACAAATAGGCTTTCAAACAGTCCTGTGCTGCACTTTGATGTCCCAACAGTCAGGGGATCTGATGCCACTTTGAGGTCAAGTGATTGGCATGTGGGTGGTCCTGCCCACCTGTCAAATTTGGACCTCCAGGAGTGGGGAATAAGGATTTGGTCCACGAGCCAGAAAAGGTTCCCTGCCCCTGCATCAAAGCCTTCTTTAGTAGCCTTTGATACATCTGTCTCCTTGGCCTCACTGAATGTGAATTGAAATTCAGGCAACACACAATTGGGGATTTTTGTAACTGTGTGCCTGTGGAATTACTGCTTTACTTACCTTTGCAAATGTGCTGCTTAAATAAATGGCAAGGGGAAATCTAGGGGGAAAGGTTAATAGCAGACACACAGAGAGTCTGTGGGCAGTTCTCAAGGAATGTTCATTGGTTGACCCAGTTCTGTTTATTCTGTCACAATAATATTGGTATCAGCATTACTAAGACAGATAATAATATAATTTTTTCTTCTCGCATTGCTGCTCCTGCTTAGAAAGAGCTATTATTATTGCCCTTAATGTCATTGTATTGTGCCATCATTTTCTTTGACTCTCTGCTCCTCTTCCACTCATTTGCTGTGAATATAGTTTTGAGATTTGAAGTGCATTCCCATTGTTAGAGTAAGATCAAAGAATTTCTCTAATAGTAATAGTGCTCATAGCAAAAAAGGAGATGCATCTTCAGTAACTGTTTTTCCTAACCTTTTTTTTTTTCAAACACTTCTTATATAAGTAGTGAAATGTTATTTTCTTACGAATCTAATTGTCCTTTGACTATATTGCTGATGACAGAAGATTTGTATCCTAATTTCTAAACAAATTTTGTTGGGATTTTTTGGAGACAAAAGCACACGCAAAACAGATTGAGATGTGAAAATCAGGGTTGAAAAAAACAAAGATTATTTCCCAAAAGAGAAAGAAGTGTCATGGTTTAAAGACCTTAGGACAGTCCACAGCAGAGCTTGGACCTCTTATGAAATGGATTTTCTTTTGTTTTTGTCTAAGTTCCAGTTACAGATAACTGCTAGATAGTAAAAAGTGCCATTCTACAGACAACGAGATGTAATTGAAGCTACAGATGGAAGGACAGTTTTTTAATAGTTGCTGTGTGGGGGAAGAGGAAGCAGCAGAGACTATTTCAAGGAGAACGTTTAGATTAAAACCCAAAACAGATTCAGTGCATCACTGACATTGGAACCACCAGTCTCCACTGGAGGGACAAAAGTGTTAGAAGGTAGAAGAGGAACGGCAACTCTCTCTCTCTCCCTCTCTCTCTCTCTCTCTCTTAATTTTTTAAAGAGATAACATGCTACAGAACTTAATTTGCTTAAGTCCTAGGGACCTGCAGTGCTGTCCCATATGAATCTTGCTGTGTATTTTATATGCATCAGAGATCCTTTTCTGTGTGCTGCTATCAAGTTAATGGTGATCAGGGAAAGGGCCTTTTCAGTGGTGGAATATTGATTGTAGAATGTCTTCTTGACAATTGCTTACCCAGTGCCTAGTCTGATTAGAGTTAGATGCCACGCTAATAACTTTTTATTTGCTGAGCCTTCAATTGCACAGAGAGGGAGAATTCCCCCCCCCCCAGCAAGTACTTGTAAAATCAGTTTTACTCGAGCGGGGTGAGGAAAGGCTTTATTTGAGCTGAAGATAGGAATGTTCATGCATCCCTAGGTTCCCTGACCTGCTTGCAGAGATGATAGTCCCAAGAGCTCAGTCGGAATACTGACATCACACTTACAGAAGGTTTGGCTATCTAGACATCTTACAAAAGTTGTGGCATCCTCAGAACTGCTAGTTGCATGAGCAGCTCCTAAGACATTTCTGGGGATGCCAGCCCTTTCCAAATCCTAATTTGGCTTGGCATGGGTTCCAATTTGGTTTATGAGGCCATATGTGACATCAGGTGAGGGGCAGGTGGAGACACCAGTGCACAATCGAGATCCTTAAAGTACACACCCAAATGTGCATTGGCAAGGGAAACTTGATGTCGCCACCAGTCAGCTGATTGGTGTTGAGAGCAAGCCAGCTGCGATCGGCTGCACTACAGAGTTCCCCATGGGGAAGTCAGTAGTGTCATGGATCCCAGCCGTCAAGGCGCAAGGACCATGCGTCAGACCCAATCTCCACCCTTAGGGAAATGGATCTGGAATCAAAAGTACCAATTCACCCTTGCCAAGGCTGTGTAATCCAACACCAACCCTGCAAGGTAGAAGGTAGGCTGCCACCACCCCTGTTACTGGTCCACTCAGAGCTAGGGGAACTCTGAGCCCAGACAATAGGTAAAACCAAGGTCCTATGAGACAAGAGCCAAGTTACACTCCTTGTCAGGAAACCTCTGGTTAAATACTACAAATGAGAATTAAGCTTTGAACTTCTTTTTCCCTCTTTGGTAGTTACGTGACTGAGATGGACAAGGTACTGAATTCAGAACCACTCCTTCTCTCAATGAACACACCAGGTTAAATAGAAGTAGCTTTATTAAAATATATAAGTGCACTTCACATATATATATATAGCAGCAAGTAATCCTTTAAGACCTATACCCAAACAGGGGCTTAGGTTACATAAAAGAGTTCAGATACACAACATGAAAATAACAACCTTTCTATCCTAATACTTACAACATGAGGTAGATGGTTGAAGTGGCGTCTCTCCTAAGAGAGATTGGCATCAAAGAAACAAAGCAATGGAACCCTGCATAGGTTACCTCCCATAGGCAACACTATCGATGGAACCCTTTGAGATCTTCTTCAGGGAACAAAAGCTATGGGTTTCCAGCCCTATACTTAAGGAAAAGAATCCTAACAGTCCAAGATTAATTGACCAATCAGGAATTGTCTGATGTAATCCCTTTCTAGATGTTTCTCACTTTTACGCGCCTTCCAGGCCCCCCTCCCAACAGTGGTTCAAACTTCACAGGCCGAAACGACCTTGGGTGCTAGGCACTTGCTAATCAGCACAGATAGCCAGGTGCTGCTTGTTGAGGCTTCTCCCTAACCGTCTTCAGCTGGAAAGCGAAACTTAATGTGTTATTTTGTCAGAGGCCTGTCTTTTCTAACAGTTGAAATTCCCAGAGTCCCTTGCTTGAGCCAAGATATTACTTATGAGATTTTTAATAACTCATGAACATATACAGGTTCATGACAAGTAGCACAGCTTATCAAAGCAGAAAATGGAGCCTGTATATGCACCCAACTACATGCTCCCATGGGGTCAGCTGCGCTGCTTGAAGGGGCTTGCAAGGAGTCAAGCAGGGCTTTCTACAAGTCCCTTGCCCCTAGCAAAGAACTCTAGTCAGTGCTTTGAAGCACCGACAATCGGCTCATCAATGGTGCTTAAACTCTTTGCAAGCCATCTGTGGTTCTTTGAACTCCCAATGATCATGGAGACTTCAAAGCACCCTATCACCTGGTGTCTCTGTGATGTCACCTGATTGACAGGTGTGTGGCCCTGCCCACCTGTCAAATTTGGCCTACAAGGGGTAAAGCAGATAAGTTCCTTACCCATTGTCTGTTGGAGATTAGTATACATAATTCCTTACTGTCCAGTCTGACTTTGTTGGAGTTTACCTCCTACCTGACCCCTCTGAAAAGAGGTAATGGGGACCATTAATTATGTCATAAGGTTCATAGTTGAAACTGTTACCACTTGGAAGAGCTCAGCTTCCTACATCTTAATATGTCCAATCTGACTGCTTTACATAAAACCAGTCCCAAATGAGACTAATATTATTGGAGTTGTAGCTATTTCTATATACTGAATTGGAGCTGTGCACATCTGTTCTTTAAAATAAAGTAAAAGTAAAGGATTTTTTTTTATATAGAAATAAATACTTTTATATTTCTTTACCAGTTAAGAAAAAAACCTGAAAAACAATTACAGAATCAAGAGCAAATCTCAACACAAACTCCTTGTTCCCTGCTCATATACATCAACCACAAAGCATTCGACTAATAATTGGGAATTATAACTTTATAAGTTATTAGCACATAGACTAATGGCTGCTCCTCACATCCACCCACCCACCCAACTTCCTCCTGCTGCCATTACTTGTCCACCTAATCTGCTGCCAGAAAAGTGGGGGTGCAGACACTGTCCAGAGTACTCACTCTCCAAGGAAAGAAACATAGGGCTTTAGAAAAGGAGTCTTTCCTAGCCGTGCCTGGATATGCTTGAAATTGAACAGATGCTCTATCACTGATCTATGGTTCTTCCATTGAGTCTTTCCTTGGAGCAAGGCATTGTGGATAAGGATGCCCCAGGAATGCCTTTGCCACTGCCGCATTAGGAAGTAATAGTGACAAATGCTGCTCAAAGCAGGGATGGGGAACTTGCAGCTCTCCTGATGTTGATGGACTCCAGCTGCCACCAGTCCTAGCCAGCATGGCCAATGGTCAGGGATGACAGGAGTTGTCTCTTTAAGCCCATCCCTGGCTTAAAGTCACTTCAAAGTTTAAAGTCACTTTAAACAATATTTGCCACTGTTGCAGCCAAGCAATAGTGGTGCAGGCACTCTGTGGGGCTACCTCGCTCTGTCCAAGTGTTCTAGTTGCTAATGCGGTGGCATAACAATGAAAGAAAGAAGGTGGAGGACGGAGCTGCCACCACCACTAAAACCTGCCCCACTTGTTTGCAGTGCTGCTAATGTATGGTCCAAGAAAGGGGGACAGAGGAGGTGGTAAAGTGAAGAAGTCCTGCCCACCTGAGGTGACCCAGGAGTTGCACCAATTCAACTTGCTTTCAAGTAAGTAGGATTAACATTATAGTCTGAGATAATTTACTCTGGGAGTCACCAACCTTTTTGGACCAGAGGGCACATTTCCAATTTTGAGGGTGTGCTGGGGGCACCAGTCACAAATGGCTGCCATCGGTGTGTGGCATAACAAAAAAAAATAGTCATGGTGAAGCTTTTTCCAGAAAGGCTTAACCTGTTGAATTTCTGCCTGCCATACAGCCTTTCACAGGAACCCTGTTTTTCCCCAAAGCCAACCCTAAAGCAAAGCCTATCCTGCCATCCTGTACCCACTTACTTGGAGGTACGCCCCATTAAACACAAAGACACATTACTTGGGAAGGTTAAAAGGATTAAGAAGGAAAAAGAAAATGTAAAATGGTACAAAGCAAAAAATCTAAATAGTTTAAAAAATCTCTTTTTTTTTAAATATCAACATTGATTTTTGAAGTGTCCCCCCCAACACACACACACTCCAATTATTGTGATGTTGTACACCACTTTGCAGTCCTCTGGTGGAAAAGCACCCTAAAATATTAATATAAATGAATGTAAAGCCAGGGAATGAATTTACAAGCTCTGAACAGGGTCGTTCACGACAGATGGTCTTGGAGGTCGCTGATTCATAGGGTCGCCATAAGTCATAGTTGACTTGAAGGCACATAACAACAACAACAAAGCCAGGGAAGAATATTTAATTCATATGCATATAAATTCAAAAACATTAGGCAGTCCAACATATGATCCTAGAGGTTGCTTTATATTCAATTCACTTTGTGACAGAAGAAAGAAATAGAATAATGCTAAAAGGGAAACTGGTACTAAAGAAGACTTTCCAGTTCAGGACTCTTTTTCCCCACATAAAAATAAAAATACAGGTTTGGACCCTGAGATCCATAAAGAAACAAAAGAGGCTTGGGGAGGGGCAGAAGGGAGGAAGAGACAGGAAATTCCCTTTCTGTGATTTCCTTCCCCCAGATTTCCTTCAATTCCAGGCCATTATTTACTTTCCACCTTTGCTTGTCCTTATGTGCCATTCTCATGGTTGATTGTAGAAAGCCACTTGAGCAAAAGTGGTATCTGAAGGCTCTTTAAAGTGTTTAGAATTGCTGTCTAAAGGGTCTAATCCTGTTGCTTAGCATTTCCCTAATAAAATGTCTAGCATTGTAGGGTAGTTCACTTCACACAAGTGCCTTAGGATGGTGACACCTTTGGACTAAAGCCAGGCTCCTTTTAGGCTTGCTGTGTGCCCTACTTTACAGAGGATAGTTCTCTATTTGAATGGCTGTGTGGTCCAAGTCCAGTTTGAAGATAAAGGACCATAAGAAAGATGATCAGGGCCTTGACGTTGCCTATCAGCAGTTCCCATCTGGACAGCAGGCTGAGCAGGCCCATACGGCGCCTGGTCACAGTCTCTACCTTGCTATGGTGAGATAGATTGTGCTTCTGTTTCAGTTGTAATGCTTTTTTCTTAATTTGTACCTATACATATGCACATTTTGTGCAAATCTGTGTCTCCCCTCCTTTTTATGGTGATGTGTTCTCTCTTTTTGGTGATGTATGTGGCCACTCTAGCTTCACTTATGCAAGGACATAAGTTTATGAGAACCAGCAACTCCATGTGGGAACTGTACAGATATTGTGATTTCTGTGATCACAATGGGTTGAAACGAGGGTGATGCAATCTCACAAATTTTTGAAGCTGAAAATACAACCCTCACAAGAAGGTTAGCCACTGATGGTCATGTTATGCCCCCCAAATATTTGTATGGCTTTTGCCACCACCACAAATGTTGACAGGGCTTGTGACCTCATGCTGGAACTTACCCCAGAACCAATGCTTGCAATTCCCCTCAAGGGTCCTTAAAGAATTATGGTCACTTGAGGAGCTTTAAGTATGGAGAAAGGTTGTGTCCATGGTTTTATGTTGTATATCATTCGCACACTCTGGCAAAGCCTAATAATGCCCAGTATAGTTTTCTCAGTACATCTAAAACAGCTTGATTAAATAGCATCACAGATTTGGACCATTGGATCCATGATGTGTTCAATTTGCAAGATCCATCAAGGACCAGATCATGTGTGGAGATCCCCGCAAACCAGCTAGACTGACTCATCCTTTATTTTTATTTATTTATTTATTATCATATCCCACCCTTCCTCCCAGTAGGAACCCAGGATGGCAAACAAAAGCACTAAAAACACTTTAAAACATCATAAAAACATATTTAAAAACATCTTTTTAAAAAAGAGTGATATGATGAGTGTTTCCCACAGTAAATGCATACACTGCTAAGTAGAAATGGATATTTAGCTGGGGAAAGGGGTTGTGGAGGAAAACAATGGTGGGAAAGGAGGGAGGCAAGAATAACAAGGGAAGAATTTCAGCAAATGCAGTTACATGTGCTTGATCTTTTTTACAGATAGGCATGAGGATTAATGCCAAAACTAGACCATACAAAAGATGTGGACCTCCAGCAGAAAACAGCAGACCCTTATCTTCTCCTCCTCTCTCCCTTGATAATGTAGCCAAAAAAGCAACCACACTGTGGTGTGCCAACCTTATATTCTAAGTTTCATACCCCTGTTCCACTTCATTGGCTGCTACTTGTAAGGGGCGTGGAAAGTCTCAGCGTGGTGATATCACATTATATGTTTTGTGAATACTATATCTTACTGTGGGAGGGAAGGCTTCTGTTTTCAGTGAGCAGCTATGCATATCCTGCAACATCTTGTTTTGACCTAAAGATTTTAGTCAATGTACCAGAGAGTTGCAGCCCATTGTGGCTCTGAAGCACATATCCTCCACACACTACCTATCCTTATATCCCAGCCTGATCACCGAGATCATCTGATTTTGGGAGCGCCGCTAGTTTCTCCCCATGTTACAGAGGCCCAACTTGGCCTCAAGCAGAAGTCGGTCATTTAGTGTCGCCCATCCCATGCTTTGGAACACCCAACAGAGATTTGGCAGACATCCTCGCTTTTGACCTATTTATTTGTTTATTTAATTCATTTATATCCTGCCTTTTTCCCAGAACTAGGACTCAAGGTGGCTTACAAAAATTAAGACAAATACAGTTAAAAACATATATGTAAAACATACAGAAAAGTATAATTAAAATGTAATTAAACTATCTATAGAATTAAAACCATTTAAAACATATCCATTTAAAAAGCCAAAGATAAAGATAAGTAGAACAGGACACTATTAAAAGCCTGTCAGTCATTTACAAAAAACCTATAAGAGTAGCAAAGTTTTCACTTATCCACGGAAGGAGAGCATGGAGGGGAGCCAGTCTAATGTCCCTAGGAAGTTCCAGAGCCTGGGGGCAGCCACCAAGAAGGCCCTCTCCCATGTTCCCATCAGACATGCCTGTGAGAGTGGCAGGACCAAAAGACGGGCCTTCCCCAACGAACTCAGAGTTTGGAAAGGCTCACATGGAAGTCCTTCAGACAGTCTGGACCTGAGCCATATAGTGCTTTATAGGTCATAACCAGCACATTGAATCGTGCTTGCAAACAGACTGGTAACCAGTGGAACTATTGTAACAAGGGATTTGTATGCTCCATGTAACCAGCCCCAGTTAGTAATTGGCTTCATCTCTTTGGACCAGCTGAAGTTTCCGAACAGTCTTCAAAGATAGTCCCACACAGAATGTGTTATAGTAGTCCAAATAGGATGTAACTGAGGCATGTGTCACCATAGCCAGATCAGACATCGCCAGGAATGGGCACAGCTGGCGTACTAGTTTTAACTGTGCAGATGCACTTTTGGGTGTCACTTGATTGCTTTTGTATGCCAACAGGCCTATTCAGTTCTTTAAAATTTTCTTGCATAGCTAGTCATGTTAATGAATGTTCTATATTGCTTTTAAAAGGTTGGGGTTTTTTTAAAGATGCTGTACACAGCCCTGATGCTTTGTGAGAGGGGAGTATATCCTTTTTAATAAATAAATAAATCCTCCTGACTGTTTAGGGACATACCTCTCCCCTTCACGCACATTGTGTGCATGTTTATTGTAGTTAAGCATTTCATGTACCATGGGGCCACAGTAGGTGTGAATAAAGTGCTAGGTGTATTTTAGCCCTGTTTTTAGCCTCGTAGTAAATATGCAACAGATTTTATTTATTTATTTATTTATTTATTTATTATTTGAATTGTATCCCACCCTTCCTCCCAGTAGGAACCCAGGGTGGCAAATATAAAATATTAAACAGATATACCAAATATAAAATATGCAACAGATATACCACATTTTTGATTCTGTGCCCCTGCTGTGAGCCTGGCCAGCAGCAGTGTATTTGTTCTTGTGCTATTGCTGTCATGGCAATATGCTCTACTACCACTCCTGCTGAGAGGTCTGTAGGCTCAGCATTGGTGCTTTCTTGTTGCTAAGCATTTGCAGTGCTTGATCCAGGCAGGATTCGCTGCTTCGTAAGAGCACTTCAGCAGCCACATGTTATTCACCCTCACAGAGACCAGTCCATATTATGAACATGCAAATATACTGCTGCTCTTTACCTATATATGTGTGCATGAGGGAGAAAGTGAGACTGGAATGTGTTCCCTGCTTACGATTGCCAATAAGACTTGGGAGTTATAAAAAAGTTGTTTCAACAAAGAAATGCTCTTTGGATTGAGAAACCAAACAAGAAGACTGAAGATCTTTTTCCCCTTTCCCTCCCTTGCAAATTCTGTTGTTTCTATTTTCATTTTTCAGTGCCTTCAGTATAGATTGTGGGAGCATAATTTTTCCTGGGTCTATCTTGTCAAACCACACTATCTATGATAGGGTTTTATGGCTAAAACTCCGCTGCTCTTTGTATGGATTTTGGCTATAGTAGGACAAAATGGTAGCTTCCACACTGAAATGCACAGTATTTCCAGCAGAGGAATGGGAATTCTGATTGACCAAAGTTCCCATCCCTGTGTTGGAACCATTACACATGAGTAAGACAGCACTCTTCAGATTAATACTAATCAGTCTTTGCCCAGGGTGTGTGCCTGGCACATGCAGCAGAACTGAAGAGTTGATGCTCACATGACTTGTTCCCACTTAACCCTTTACATGTTCAAAATAAATGCCTGATTTGGCTTTTTACAGGAATTCCAGGAGACGTTGCTACCAACTCATTGCTTTCCAATATTTCCTGACTTTTTCAGACTTGATTATGGCCATTATTTATTTGTTTATTTAAAATGCAATTTCAATGATAGTGTGTGTCTAGCAAGGATTTCCAAGTACTTTTAAAGCTCCTTCCTCTAATTGATCCTTTAATTAGTGGTTTCCTTCTTGGCCCTTTCTTTTAAACCAACTTTTGCCCCTTTAATTCATTTAATTAGCAACTGTTTACTTGAATGGTTCAGCATTTCTGAATTGGCCCTTAGTTAGTAGGCTCCTGTAGGGGGTGGCTTTAATTACTGATTTTCTCTTTGCAACAATTGCATCAGTAAAAAAATAAAATAATGAGTGATTGCTCTGGAAGCAAAGAGAAAAGCAGTAATTAAAGTACCCCCCCCATGCTGCTGCCTTTTGCAGGGAACAACAATTGATTAATTAAGGCCAATTTATGGAAGCAAGCAAACAAGAAGAAAATAATAATATTGTAGATTCTCCTTCATACTGCCCCCAGAGCTTGGAAGATTACTTTTAAAAAGTAATAAATTACAGTTACAATTACTTGGCCCCAAAAAAGTAGTAATTACCGTTACAATTACAATTGCTCTGAAAGTAACTGATTACTTTACTTTTTCTCAAAAGTAATCACTACAATTACATTTCAGTTACTTTTTTTAAAAAAACTCCTACAAGGTGCTGGCCTTGGCTGCTGCACATCTAAGAAGCCTAAAACAATATTAAAAATAAACACACACACACAGGGGGTAGTAGAATAAAAAATTTTATCCATAAGATTAACATAATGGCATAACAGAATCTCACATCCCCCCAAGCAATGAAGATACCCCAACTCTTGAAATCAAATTTTACACTTGAAATGCCTTTATAATATGTTTCTGTTATGTCTCAAAAGAACAAGATGCTCAAAGAGCATGTCAGACAAGGAATGTCTTTTTACAGTCATTACGTTGCCACCAGTACTGAACAGGCGTTCTACTGCGGCGCTTGAAGGCATCCCTGTGTTGTGCTGCAAAAAACACCGCAGCACATGTGGAAAGCCATGGAGTGATGACACTTCCCTGCTGGGAGACCTCAGGTACCTCACCAGTTCCTCCTCAGCAGTGTCCACTGCTGACTTCTTGCCCTGGGGCAGAAAGTTAAAGAAGTCATCTTCTAAGTCATCTCCTTCCTGGTCTTTATCTGAAGACTGATCACTGTCCTCATTAAGTACACCCATCTTTATTTCAGCTTTCAGCAAGGCTTCCATTGTGTATCTAAGAAAGAGAGAGGATATGTTAACACATATATGTTAGGAAACCATCATCTGCTCTTCATTTCCTGATGCTTGTCATGTCCCCTGGTTCAGGGTCCAGCCTGAGCCTGTGGATGATGACATGGAAGGTAGGAAGGTGACCAAGTCACCACACTCATGGGGCAGCACAGCAGACCCTTAAGGATTACCTGCAGCAACCCAAGGTTGTGATGAGGAGCCCCAGGAAGAAAAGGCCCAGCCCCTGCCTACCACCTTAAGCCCTCTGATGCCTCCCTTGAGACAACATTTCCCTTGGAGTAATCCACCCAAAGGGCTTCCCTAATGTTCTTACTTGTTGGTATGGGTGGTGGCCTGACACAATTCCAGCCAATCTAGTTTGAAGCAAGGGTGTAGGCAGGCTGCCAGAAGAAGCCTCTTGTCCTCCCAGATAGCTGCAAACCGCTTTCTTAGGGCTTCGCGCACACCTCTCAGCAGCTGAAAACAGTATGTGTACCTCTCAGATTTGTTTTCCAGTCCTTCTAACTTGCGGTCCAGATTGCAGAGCATTGGTAGCAAATACCCCATGAACATGCCGTTCTCCCATTGCAGGATATCTAGGGACTGGGCTAGTGGCTCCATAATCTCTGTGTATTCCTGTACCACTTCAATCTCAGCAGCTGTGATCCTGGACAAGGAGCAGCGGTCCATTATGGCGTGCATTTTTAGTGGCACAGTTGACAGGAGCTCACGTAGTTGCTTCAATGCATCCAAGGTGGAATTGCACCTGGTCTTATTCGGTACCTTCAGATACACACCACATTACGCATGGATATACTCAGCAATCTGGGCTGACTGGTTCTGCTTGGACCACAACTTGCTGCACTTTCCCATCAAGGAACGAAACTGTTTCTTGAAAGGACCAAGAAGACTACTTTTGGAGGAGTCAGAAAGCATGGCCTCTATGTCTTGTGTTGCCACAAGGTTGAGGGTGTGGCTAGCACATCTCTGGTGTGGTGGTAAAACAAAATCCTCTCCTGAGTCTGCAGCTTCTTCCTCTGCCTCAGGTCCTGTGTCCAGGATCTCACAGATAGGCACAAACTCCACCTCAGCCTCCTCCTCCTCCTGGTTATCACCATCATCGTCACTGGTGCCTGCAGCTTCCACTGGTTCTTTGGCCATGAAAACTCTGAACGCTTTCACAAAGTTGGAGCCATTGTCTGTAGTAGTGCACATAACTTTGTTGTGGATCCTGTACTGCACATGTACATCATGCAGTGCTTTTGAAAGGACATTGTATGTATGGCGCCCCTTCAGACGCTTACAAGCCAAGGCCCCAACCTCACGTTTCAGGGTAGTTGGGTTGATCCAGTGGGCTGTTACCCCAAAGTAACTCTTCTTGCCATTGGTCCAACAATCTGCAGTGGTTGCTATATATGCCACAGCACCCATTCGATTTGCAAGAGTTTCTCTCATGTGGCATGCTCTCTTCTCAATTCTGTCTCTCAGAGTCTTGGCACATATGATGGTGAGATCTTTGGGGAGTCCAATGCGAACCAGATTAATGAATGATGGTTTGTCCACAGTCTGAAGTGGTAATGTCTCCTCTACAATGAAATCAATGATTCTCCTGTCGAGATTGCTCTGGGTGACAGACTCCCTGCCAGATCCCCACCTCTCAAGGGTTGTCTGCTGCTGCTTCAGCATTTTGGGAGGAGGGGTGTCATGCATTGGTTCAGGAAGGCCACGTCTCCTTGCCTTTATTGCTTCTTCAATTGCTCTCAGCTTCTCAGGGTGTGCCCTCTGAGGAAGAAGAACAAAGCATGAATCCAAGAAAAAATGGAAGAGGAACTTCACAATTTAAAGATAAATAGACAATGGACACTCTTTGAGGACCAGCATGACAAAGGCTTGCCTCAAAATGTTTCTTCACATTGGATGAGGAGGAAACAGCTGATCTCAGATTTTTGATCCTTGGAAGGCAGTAATTGCATCGTACAACAACATTTTCCCCACTCTGGCTCACAAATGTACAAGCTTTCTCAAAGCCAAACCATGGTACTTGCTGTTCTGCAGATGTGGCTGTGGGCAACTGGCACTGCTTCATGCCCTCCTCCTCCTCATGCACAGGGCCTCCTTTCTGAACCTCACTTTCTAGTTTTGCCTCGTCAGGATCAACAAGCTGTGACTCAAGTGGCCGCACTAACTGACTGCTGCTCTCAGCAGCAAAACCTGCAACAGGCGTCTCTGTAATAAACAAGAGATAATGCTCCTATATGGGTGAACTTCAGCTGTGATGTGCCCCCATCTCTTCCCCATGCTGCAAGATCCCCCAGTCAGAGTGGAAGTAAGCAGGTCGATAGCAAAATTAAAAGAGATCCTATTTGCATCATTTTTGCTCACTGAATAACCCTGCCTGGGCCAGTCTAACCTACTATCTCACAGGGTTGTTGTGAGAACAAAATGAGACTAGGGTTCAAATCCCCACATAGCCATGAAGCTCACTGGGTGACCTTGGGCCAGTCACTGCCTCTCAGCCTCATGAAAACCCTATTCATAGGGTCACCATAAGTTGGAATCAACTTGAAGGCGGTACATATATTTTTTATTTTGAATATGATGATTATGATAATAAATATGCAGCATTTCAAATTAATTCTGTATGAGAAGCATTCCATGCCAAGCTTGGAAAACCAAGGATGAGGTATAAAATGTAGACAAAAATACTTTTGACAAAATGCCGTTTATCTTTTATCTTTTATATATATGAGCCTGGGTAGGGAACATTTAATCTAGCCTACTTGCTTTCAGCAAGAAGGGTTAAGTGCCTTCAGGCTAGGGCAGTCACCAGAAGGCCACAGCGGAGACAAAGGAGCCTAGTGTTGTGGAGATGTTAGATGGGAGCTTTGGGGAGTAAAGATGGAGGCTCCTGAAGGCTGCAATTCTAAACACACTAAGGGATTAAGCCCCATAGAACTCAACAGGACTGACTTCTAAGTAGATATAGTTTGGACTGTGCTGTTGGTAAACCTTGACTAGGGTTCTTCTGCAAATACATCCATATCCAAACAGGGTTGGCAACCCCCTGCCTGGAATACCCTGCCCTTATCTTTTAATGTGGCTGCTCCAAATGTTTTTACAGATTTGACCCTTTACTTCAGAAAGAGGTCTGAAAAATGAGTAAGAGTAAGAAGTATCTTTTAAAATTGTTCTTTTCAATTCACTCTTGAATGAACATCATACCTAGGGTAGATCCACACCATTCCTTTAAAGCACATTCAACACCCATTTGAAGCACATGAATCCCACCACAGAATCATGGGAACTGCAGTTTGTTAAGAGTGGTGAGAACTATAACTGTGAGGGGGAAATAACACTTCCCAGAATTCTTTAGGGGAAGTCATGCGCTTTAAATGCGAGTTGGATGTGCTTTACACATATTGTGTGAATCCGCTTAATAAATTTTGCCTGCATGTAAATTGTTTTAATTAATTTTTCAAAATGGAAATAAGCTATAAAGTGTAGTGGGTGACCATGGGCTACTCAACATTTCTCAGCCTATCTGCCCCTCAGGATGAAAACAATGGAGAACCATGACTACCCCAAGGCATACTTAAAATGTAAAGGAAGTATTGTACAACCATAGTATGCAATTGGATACTTATAGGGACACAGCATGACAAAACTGGGTGGAAGTAATGAGTGGGGTACCACAGGGCTCGGTCCTGGGCCCAGTGCTCTTCAACATTTTTATTAACTACTTGGATGAGGAGGTACAGAGCATGCTTATCAAATTTGCAGATGATACAAAATTGGGGGGCATAGCTAATACCGTGGAAGACAGAAAGAAAATTCAAAGGGACCTTGGTAGGCTGGAGCATTGGGCTGAAAACAACAGAATGAAATTCAACAGGGATAAATGCAAAGTTCTACACTTAGGAAAAAGAAACCAAATGCACAGTTATAAGATGGGGGATACTTGGCTCAGCAGTACGACATGCAAGAAGGATCTTGGAATTGTTGTTGATCACAAGCTGAATATGAGCCAACAGTGTGATGTGGCTGCAAAAAAGGCAAATGCTATATCAGGCTGCATTAACAGAAGTATAGTTTCCAAATCATGTGAAGTATTAGTTCCCCTCTATTCAGCACTGGTTAGGCCTCATCTTGAGTGCTGTGTCCAGTTCTGGTCTCTGCACTTCAAGAAGGATGCAGACAAACTGGAACAGGTTCAAAAGAGGGCAACAAGGATGATCAGGGGACTGGAAACAACGCCCTATGAGGAGAGACTGAAGGAACTGGGCATATTTAACCTGGAGAAGAGAAGACTAAGGGGAGATATGATAGCACTCTTCAAGTACTTGAAAGGTTGCCACACAGAGGAGGGCCGGGATCTCTTCTCGATGATCCCAGATTTCAACTGGACATCAGGAAAAGCTTCCTAACTGTTAGAGCCATACAACAATGGAACTAATTACTAGAGAGGTAGTGGGATCTCCGACACTGGAGGCATTCAAGAGGCAGCTGGACAGCCGTCTGTCAGGAATGCTTTGATTTGGATTCCTGCATTGAGCAGAGGGTTGGACTTGATGGCCTTATAGGCCCCTTCCAACTCTACTATTCTATGATTCTATGAAAATATTTATATAAGCATGACTATCAAATATGTTTATTTATATAACCTGTGAAGATATTTATAGTGCAATCCTATGTTTGTTTACTCAGAAGCAAGTCCCAATGTATTCAATGGGGCTTACTCAACCAGGGAAAACTGTACCCTGAAGTGATAAGGAACTTGTTCTTTTAACAAGTCCTTTAAGTTGAGACCTTATCCCAGTCTGCATCTGTGTTGAAATTGCTTTTTAATGTTTTTAAACTTTTTCTTAAAAAAAATGTTTTTAAAGCTTTTAAAAATGTTTTTAAAGATGTTTTGTTTTAATATATTTTAAAGTCTGTTTTTATGATTTTTAAAGTGTTTTTAGTGCTTTTGTTTGCTGCCCTGGGCTCCTACTGGGAGGAAGGGTGGGATATAAATCAAATAATAAAAATAAATAAATAAATAAACTTCATTCATTTTTTTAAAAAATGAGTATTAGTTTCCTACATAATAAAAACTGTGATAAACCCTGCCTAATTTCTTTAAAAATAGGGTTGGAGGGAGAGAGATTTACAACACAAACACAAGTCTGCACTATGTTTACTCACAAGTCCCATTAATTTACAGCACAATCCTAACCATGTCTACTCAAAAGCAAGTCCTAATGGAGTTCAATGGGGTTTACTCCAGGTACATGCTTTACTCCCAGAAATGGCTTTACTCCCAGAAAAGCAGATATTGGATTAAATACTTTCATATTTCATAGCCCAGGGTCTGACTCTTGGACAGAAGAGAAAAAAAACATTAAGCCATATTACTTACGCAAACTGCAAAAAACTCAAAGCCACCATATTCTGACGTTCAGCCTAGGCATGCCTGGATCAACAAGTCACAACTCTGGCATCATTGGCTACAATCATGAAAGGGCGGGGTTACAGCCAGAGCTTTGAAAAGTTACTTTTTTAAACTACAACTCCCATCAGCCCCAGCCAGCATGGCCACTGGATTTGGCTGATGGGAGTTGTAGCTAGAGCATGGATCTGTTTTAAAAAAGGTGTGCGGGGGGGTGACGTTTTGGTGTATATCTCGGGAATTAGACCACCTAGAAACTTACTTTTTTTTTAAAATTGAAGCTGAGAGTCCGGAGAGTAAGGGGTGGTAGCCAGAGAGCCAGAGGCCCCCCCCAAAACCAGAGACTCCAGCCGAAAACACACACACCAGGGCACACACACACAAATCATCGTCACTCACCTCCACAGCTCTTCGCCATTCTGCTGCTGCTGCCTTCATTGCCCTGGCTTTTTCCTTCGGCGTCCATTTTTTCCTCTCAGAGTCAGACGGTAGCAGGCCCTGCCTATTCACCTCTTCCCTCGTGTCTCCTAACACAGATCACGAGGGAAGAGAGAGTCTGCACAGAGGTCCAATCAGTGTGAGGCACATGTCTTGTGTTAACCAATCACAGCCAGGAGCTGACTTCCCCTTGTTCCCACCCCCAAGTAACGTCAAACCTAACATGGAAACGTTAAAGTTGCAGCTGAAAAGTAGGGAAATTACTAGTCGTTCCTTTACTTGCCAAATGTAATGGAATTACCCACTCGTTATTTAAAATTGTAACTAATTACAAGTAACTCGTTAAAAATAACGAGTTACTTCCAAGCTCTGACTGCCCCCTACTTACCTCATATCCTTTTTTGCACATATCATGTATGCATCATGTCATCACTATAATCAGAACGACAATTTGCATGTGCAATTATGTGCAGGGGGAAACATCTACTCTGAAGTGAAGTGAGACACCTGTTCAAACAGCAGATAATGCATGCCACTGAAGAGCAGCAGACTGGGAGATAGCTAAATCTGACCTATTTGTCAGATTTGATGATAAAATCTGGGGCACCACCCATCAGTAAATTTTGCTGTGTAAACCGCACATTGAGATGGATAGGGGCTAAGCAAGAATAAATTTAAATTATTTATTTATTTATATTTATAAATATATTTGTACACTGCTATATCATTTTTAACAAACATCAAAGTGGTTTACAACAAATTTTTAAAAACCCATTCAGTAAAAACCATTAAAAATACAGTAAAACCAAAGGTCAGCTATTGTAAAAAGAAATCTTCTTAATTGCTTGCATTAGCCTGGCAAAGACTTGCACAGGAGAATAATCCAGTGTTCATGCTTACTCAAAGGCAATGAGCATTTGGATTTTCCTTCTCAGACTCCAAAATCCTTGGGCAGCTATGTGCCCAACTGCATTCCATTGTTTTCAATGGAATATGTATGCATGAGACTTGTACCCTGTATAGCAATATAGCCAAATCCTTCAGATTCATTAGTTCAGATCATATGGCCCATATGTACATGATTATCTTCTATTGTGACAAACATTATGCTAGTGGTTTCTTAATTGGACTGTATGGTAAGACTGCATTGGCTTATTAGAAACAAATGCGATTGATTGATTGATTGATTGATTGATTGATTGCATTTGTATACTGCCCCATAGCCGAAGCTGTCTGGGTGGTTTACAACAATTAAAAACATTAAAAACAAATATACAAATTTAAAAACACATTTTTAAAAGATAATTTAAAAACACATGCTAAAATGCCTGGGAAAAGAGGAAAGTCTTGACCTGTCACTGAAAACATAAGTCGGGGAGATCATTCCATAATTTGGGGGCCACTACTGAGAAGGCCCTCTCCCTTGTTGCCAGACTCCCAGCCTCCCTCCGAGTAGGCACCCGGAGGAGGGCCTTTGATGTGGAGCGTAGTGTACGGGTGGGTTCATGTCGGGAGAGGCGGTCCATCAGGTATTGTGGTCCTAAGCCGTGTAAGGCTTTATAGGTTAAAACCAGCACCTTGAATCAAGTTTGGAAACATACAGGCAGCCAATGCAAGTGGGCCAGAATCGGTTTTATATGTTCAAACCGTCTGGTCCCTGTTACCAATCTGGCCGCTGCATTTTGCACAAGCTGAAGTTTCCGAATGAACCGTCTTCAAAGGCAGCCCCACGTAGAGCGCATTGCAGTAATCTAACTTGGAGGTTACCAGAGCATGGACAACTGAAGCCAGGTTATCCCTCTGTTTAAGTCATCCTTCCCAAAGGCCCATGCCAATTTTCCCACAATGTGATCTATAAATTTGAAACATTATGTACGTTCAGTAATTCTTACTACTTTGATTACTTGTGAGCAAACTAAATGTTTTGGTTTTGTGGGTGGGAGTAGCTCATCAGTGGACATTTAACTCATTCCTTATGTTAATTAGAAGAAGATTACTTCTTCAAGTTAGGCATTAGTACAGAATGAAAAGATGGTTAAAACAGTACTACAATAGCCCATTTACTTCATTTGCTAATGTCAAATTGTTCCTTGTTACTATATCTATTACAAAAGTAAAATTTTTACTGTAAATTGAAATCAAATTCTATTACTATTCTGCTACTTATAATCTGTGATTTTTATTTTCTACTGATGTTTTCTGTGGGTTTTTGACAGTGCTACAAACATAATTTTGCTTTAAGAAACAGGGAAAAAGAGCATCATTACATCAGTTACACTGCTGTCTAATTTGTTTATTGCATGTTTAGCAGGATTATAGGCTGTTGTTTTTTTGACAGAGCTATACTGTCTACTTCTGG
The DNA here is from genome assembly GCF_030035675.1 of Rhineura floridana. Taxonomy (NCBI): domain Eukaryota; kingdom Metazoa; phylum Chordata; class Lepidosauria; order Squamata; family Rhineuridae; genus Rhineura; species Rhineura floridana. The sequence continues at coordinate 101,958,808 of NC_084483.1, forward strand.
TCCATGTCATTTTTGCATGTTTTTATCTATAGTTTTGTTTCATTCCATTTCCACATTAATGTGTGATCTGTTTTAATTTTTCCCAAAATACATATTTAAATGCATATCCTCATACATTTAAATCACTGAGAAATGCATCACAGCGTTCAGAGAAATAGGAAATCTGTTGTATAATCCAGTTTCAATCTGCACACTAATCTGAAAAGTTCCATGAAGTTATTTTGTATAGCAATTTACAGAGATCAAATTCTTCAAAACATCCCTGAAGTATGTCTGTGTACACTACCCCACCACAATCAACAAACTGTGGGAGAATCCCTTTCTTCATTTACATGCAGAAAGAGGCAGAAGGGCCATATCACAGATTAGGGATGCATTCAAATTTCACAAAATTCAAATTTGACACCAGATTTCCAATTTATTCGTGCTTTTTTTGTCCTTGCGGATTGGGTTTTTTCTAGTGGTTTTCCATGGCTGAAGCAGATATTTTTTTAAAAAATTGCCTCAAAAATATCAATATTAAAATTGATATTTCCCACAAAATATTGATATTAATATTGATATTTCCCACAAAATAACAATATTGATATTTCATTTAAAATATCAATATTTTTGTGGGGGGAAAACTAATCAGTATTTATAGTAAATAGTGAAAACTGATACCTGATGAAGCAGCACCGGAAGGAAGTTCGATGGAGTGGAAATCAAACTGGCACCAAAATGCGGATCCCATTCTTCCCACTGATCCTGTCCCCACTGATCCCCCATCATCACACCTATGCCCACATGTTAGACATGGACATCTAAATTGTCCGTATAGAGGTCTTATGCATGAACAGTGGGGATAGGACATCACTGACTCTTTCTACACATGAACCTCTTTCATCAGAAGTGTGCCCCCCCAAAATGCTGGCTGTATACGTGAAGGAAGCCTAACATCATTGTAATATGAAGAATCTGTTATATTACAATTGATGTCACTTAACCCAGACCCAGGATATTTGCCTGATACAGCTTAACACTTGAATGTACAGCATCTGAATACTCTAATCCAGCAGGATTCCACATAGTAGTACATAACAAATGTGCAAAACAGGATATCATGTGCCAAGAACTCTGTTTTGTGCATAGTCAATGCAGATTCAAGTAGGTGTCTTGATCTGCATTGACCTCTGAATCATCATGTTTATCTGGGCCTTACGGAGTTGAAGAGTGAAAAAAATTAGTTCTTCATTTCTATTTCTTTAACGTGCTTCAGATTTTAGATCTTGTGAACAGGCATAAGCTACAAGTATCCACTTCTTATATACTGTATGGAAAATGTGGTATATTCATAATTCTCTCACCTCATATTCTTCAGAGGATAAAAGCACATTAATGACAAAAAATGCATAATGCAATATCTGGTAGGGCTGCTAGCTGTATAAAATAGACATACTTCCATCATGAATCAGTTTTTAAACTGCAACAACATTCTAAACAGTTACTGATTATGTCGGTGGAGATGGAGGAAGGGGGCACTTTACAGAAGAGTTTTCTAATTTCCTAAAAATAAACAAATACATAATATAATATGTGATAGCGCCGATAGCTGTAGATGCTTTTCAGCAAATTACTAACCCCAAACCGGTCAGTGGCATGATGGCTAGGTTCAAAGAACCTAATAAGCATGTGTTATTATATAGCAGAAGTTGTAACTGAAAGTTATAAATACTTTAATAGCAAAAATAAGTTTGTTGTGATCCAGCAAAGGCAATCTTCATTCAGAAATATATGTTGTAGAGTAGCACTGTTTTAGGAAGAAAGATGACCTACATCAAGCACCCAGTATATATTCATGGTGGACAGATGGTGCTCTTGGCTCTCTGACTGCATCAGTCATATATTTGGGAATGCAAGTACTGAATCTAGGTATCCCTTCTTTCCCCCTCACATGTTTGGTGAACTGACAGTTCCAACCATCTGTAAGGTACAAGAGATCCTTACGTGAAGTAGTGTGTGAGAAGTGTGTTTCTGCATATGAGTATCTCTACTAAGCAATTGCTAGAGTGTTACCGTCACAGTTCTTTAGAAAGTGATATTAAAAGATCCGAATTCTTTTCAATTATTTGATTTATCTAAAGTATCTGACCAAGTATTTCTATAGCTCCTGTTGCGTCTTTACTATTTTGAAACTCCATTTATCATTTTACAACTGAAATTTCCAAGTGGAATTGCATTTCATAATGGCATGATAGAATTTTTAAAAACTGTTTTATAGATATTATTATGAATATTGAGTGCTAATTGCTGAACTTTGCTTATTTCTGGTTAAGGGGCTTGGGAACCCTGGTGGGCTAAGAGACAGGTTACAAAATATATGAATAAAAAAATTAAGAAATACCAAATGCTTCTCAATGAGTGCTTATTAAAACTATTTTTGTCTTCAAATCTAGATCAAAATCAAAAATTATGATAGCAACAGGAGGAGTCATAACAGGACTGGCTGCCTTAAAGAGGCAAGACTCTGCCAGATCCCAGCATCATCTAAATCTTGCAACATCACCAGCTACTGAAGAACAAAAACCAGTAAAGCGTCGACCCAGGGCAGATGTAGTTGTGGTCCGAGGAAAGATTCGACTTTATTCCCCATCTGGATTCTTCCTCGTCCTGGGAGTTGTTATCTCATTCCTGGGGATTGCTATGGCAATCCTTGGTTACTGGCCCCAAAAAGACCCCTTTCTAGAGTCTGAAGACAGCTTCCCACTAAATGAGACCCATGTCATAGAAAAAGAATATGGAATTATAATTCGTTTCTTTGAACAGCACTTACATTCTGATAAGATGAAAATGCTGGGGCCTTTCACTATGGGGATTGGAATCTTTATTTTTATTTGTGCAAATGCAATGCTCCATGAAAACCGTGACAAGGAGACAAAAATCATACACATGAGAGACATCTATTCCACTGTCATAGACGTACATACTCTGAGGATCAATGAACAGAAGCAGCTGACAGGGACCTATACAGGCTTATTGGGAGAGAATGAAGTCAAGCACAATGGAAGCTCTTGTGCATCACGACTGGCTGCAAATACAATTGCACCTTTCTCGGGCTTTGCAAGAAACTTTCGAGTGGACAGCAGTGCTGAGGAGACTGAAATTGCTGTGAGTGACAGCACAAATACTATTAATTTTCTGCCACCTTTGCTAACTGAGCACTCTGGTTCAGTCTTTGGCCTTTATCCTCACTCTGGGAAGTCAAAGGATGATAGGAGTAGCAGCTCTTTAAAATGTGAAACAAAGTCAATTGTGTCATCCTCCATTAATGCTTTCACATTACCTGTAATTAAACTAAATAACTGTGTTATTGATGAGCCCAGTATAGACAACATCAGTGAGGATTCTGCTAGCACTAGAGGCAGGCCTAGAAATTTGTCCATGGACTCTTTACCCATCCCATTAACTGATACCAATGATATCTACAAATCTGCAAGTGCATTGATACCCAGAAACAATTTATATGGAGACTGCTCATCTAGTCAGTTCAAATCTTCTATGAATCTTGGGCCAAACACAGCAAAGCTTCTATCACCTGGTGCAGCCAGAAAACAGTTTGGGTCCAACACCTCTTTGCATCTTTTGTCTGTACATTCAAAATCTCTAGACTTAGATAGGGGCCCTTCTACTCTCACTGTTCAGGTTGAACAAAGAAAACATCCAAGTTGGCCAAGATTGGACCGGAGCAACAGTAAAGGTTATATGAAACTAGAAAACAAAGAAGACCCAATGGACAGGCTCCTGGTACCATCAGCAACAGTCAAGAAGGACTTTACTAATAAAGAAAAACTTCTTATGATTTCCAGATCTCATAATAATTTAAGTTTTGAACATGATGAGTTTTTGAGTAATAATCTAAAGCGTGGAAGTTCTGAAACAAGGTTTTGATAGTTTGGTGACTACAATTAATGTATTTGCCAGTATTTTCTTTTTTTTTAAAAATGACAAAACAAAATATTTTCACACATGATCTGTATGTTTTGTTTTTCAGTGAAACTGCCGCAAGCCTGTTTTTACCAAATGTTTCTAGCAGATTAAAATGGCCTTGTGTTAGCAAAGGTTATTTTTCACCTCTGCAGTGCCAAGTGTTTAATGTCAAGCAGCTTGTTCATCAAAACACTGCACTGGCATAATGCCTGTTGGATTGTGTTTGTGCGGGATGGTAATTGGATGGTGGTTTAAGAATTGATGTCTTCTTAATTTACAATTGCAATACTGTATATTATCACTGCTCAACATATTTGGGTGTTTCTATATCCTGTCCTCCCAGTCATTTTTCTTTTTGTTTCTATGTAAGCATGCTACATTTCATTGCTATGAGTCAACTATAAGAACTGGCTGAATAAGCTTCAATGTTCAGATCCATCAATGATGGTCACATGTTAACAATGGTGCTTTTAGCTAAAGATGAAATGAATGGAAGGCTTGCAGTAGTAGAGCCAAATTTAGCCTCTCAGTGCATCCAGTGGAAATTTTGACTGTATTACTTTTAAAAGAAAGGATTCTATATCGATAGGATTCTGTTCTAGGGCAGAATAGGATTCTATTTTATATGTTTCTATCCTGTATCAAAAACTGCTTTCAAAGCTTTCAAACAGTGTGTGCCATGTGGCTTGGGTACTATATTTTTGAGCAACTTCAGTCACCCTTGAGCACATGGAACTAGTTCATGGCTTTTGTTGGAATTTAGACTATAAATCAGATAATGTGTATGATTCACAAGGGCATTCCTGCTGTGCAAGAGTAACTGACATAAATATGCAACATAGTGTTCATGTAGTAACAGCTCCTTTTCCTCCTAGCAGAACTTGCACAAATAAATTCCTAGTAGGTAGTACCCATTGTCTTTTACATATAATAATAATAAACTGGATAATATTAGTAAAAACTGTTAACCATATTGAGTAGGATTTGAGGAAAGACTATGCAGATTGAAAACCATTTTTGTGAACTTGTTATAATCAACTCAATATCAGTGTTGTCTATTAGTTCTGTTATAATAGCATGATGGCAAGGGAATGGAATAAGCTAGGTACCCTTTAGGAAGATAAGATGGCTGGCTGCTATAAATATGAGGCTACAGGGGAAGGAGGTGAATAAGGCCCAGTGCTAGCCAACCAAAATCCACCTTGTTAAAAATTGACTTTATCACTGTTTAGCATTTTTAGGGGGTTATTAAGAAATATGGTATGGTATAACTATACTAGGCACTGCTGGTATTTATATAACACATATACTAACCCTACCTTTCAAAAAGTGGGGTGACAGTGAATTCAAATAATCATGACATTTAAATAACTGATGTGGGGAGAATGGCTATTCTGCTGTGCAACAAAAAAAATTCTAATTATGGTGTGAATTGAAATAAGAAATAATGAAGTTCATTAATGATGCTGACATTAAATATGAAACAACTGTTGGCCGCATTTGCAAGAACTATAACATCACTTACTGCAGAGATACACTGTATTGTAAACTGCCACAAAGATGGCAACAATGATGGCAAACATTTTGCCTCCTCCAATTGGGTCATGGTTGAAGTTGAAAGTCTCTGCTAAAGAAATTAGCAAGGAGAATAGGTCTACCAGAAAACGTCCGTATGTTGCACTAAGGTAATTAGACCCTGGTCTTGCTAACTAGTGTATTGTAGTCCACTCCACCCTTGTGGTTTGGCCAATAGGATCACAGTGTTAATTGGTTATTTTAACAGATGTTTCATAATTTCACTTAACCTAAATAACTCAGGAATTATTTGAATAGCTTCTCCCAAAACAATCAGGAATGTCAAAATGTTGTACTTTAGTTGACTGTGAAAGACAAACGACAGAATTTTTCTATTAATTTCCAGCTCCATATTCTAAAAATGTGATGTTTATGTGTCAAAGGCATTACTTGCCAAGTGAATTGAGGCATAGTGTTAACTTGTTAGAATCTCAAGCCTATATATTGTAACAGAGTTGGCTAAATATTTTGCTATGAAGCTTTTAATAACTTTCTGGTCAGTGTTCTTAACACATTTGCTATTTTTTTTAAATAAAAACCAAACGTATAAATATGTGTGTATATAAATGTGTGTTTGGTATTTAATAGTTCAGCTATTACAATGAAAGAAGGGAAGGACAAGCTAGTTTTTCTTAGAATCTTCTTTTTTGCTAGATAAAAATTAGTAGTATTACTACTTCTTAATGTTTATAAAATAGCAACATTTATTCCTAAAGATACTAATTAACGCAAAGAGCAGAACTATAAATTTAAAAGAAAACAGGGACTCTGCCCAAAATGGCAGCCCTGTGCTACCATTCCTCCTCCCCCTCACACACCTTTCCATAGCATCTCACTCAGTTTATGTCCTGATGTCAAAAGGATGTCCATTTTCCTGCTCCTGCTCCTTATTGCTGACTGTTGGTGATAAGGAAAGGAAAATGGACATCATGGGGACATCAGCCCATGGAAAATGTTGAACTAGAACACAGGGAGAAGCAGGGAGCTCAACTAGGGGTGGAATTTTAAGCAAAAGACCCCTGTCCTTTGCAACATCTAGTTCTGCCCTGAGATGTCTGATACTAATGGGGAGTTTTATAAAAGCAATCGTACAACACAGTCCAAACCCAAGATCTGCCAGGATGAGCAAGTTTGGAATAGGCAATACTTGGGCTGTGTAACTCATCTAGCTAGTGGAACTTAAACTAGAAGAACTTACACTGGGGTAAGTAAAAAAAAGGGGGGGACATTCTAGGGGTATGTTGGGACAGGGTAAGGAGAAGGAAAGACACCTATTCCAAACCTCTTTCAGCTCAGCCACGTGACTTGGTTACCTGGCAAAACTAACGCCTACAAAAAGGCTGGTGTGCATCAAACTCTATTTTAAAGGCTTGATTTCCCTCTACCAGGCTTGGGTCAGCTCAGCCAGAAGAAGCTCTGCTCCTGAACAGAGTTTAGAATAGAAGTAAGTTCTGGTGGCTTCCCATTCTTAGGATTGCTCTGTTACTTTATCATTTAGATATTAGAAGCTTTTTATACTGCTTTTTATCATATTGATTCCAAAGTGGTTTACATGCAATAAAGCAATATCAAATATAATTTAAACATGCATAATAATAATACTGTGTTCCACTAAGCCTTTAATGTAGCTTTATTTTTTTAAAAAAAACATTAGCATGGATATTGAGAGCATCGCTTTAAAATTACTGAGTACATGCCAGGCTCAGTCAACCAGTATTGTGGCTTGTATGGACCTTGAGCACTTAATCAAGATTTTGGACAATATTACATTTAGACCATGGATAGCAGCTTCCCCCACTGACTGTAGTGTGAACCATGTGTGTCTTAGGCAGCTGTTCATTCAGTTATTTAATGCACCTCACACTAGCAAAATCTGTCTGGCTCTGGAAGCATCCTTTGTGTTTCAGACAGTTTAAGGGAGGAAGGTCTGATATGGGTAACATCTAGGAATGGCAACTCAGAGACATGGGATTTTGTATCTCTGGTAACATACCATCAAAACTCCATTCTAGATAATGCTGTTGAGCATATCCAAAATGGAAATTTTATCCAGACTACTTTTCACTCCAGCTCTGCTGATGGTTTTAAAAATTAACTCTTTATTGGTTTAAAAAAAAAAAAAACTAGCAAGACTGTCATAGGCACACACAAAAATGGTAATCCCTGGGGGAAATGTCAGCATATTAAAATCAGAAAAAGAAACAGCATTTCCATAATAGGAATCCTTAAGAAAATCCACAGCTTACACCAAGATTCCTATTAAAAAGCCCTCCCCATTCCCAGATGCACAACTAAATGAATACAAGTCAAGGCTTACATTTACCTTTAGTAACCATCAAAGAAGCACAAAAAGATTCAAACAGCAGAGGAGCCTAGGAAGTGGGAATAAAACCAGCTAGACAAAGTAGTTATTTACAGCTTTAAAGATCCATATATTTGCTAAACAATCCAGGAATGAAAGCCAAGTACTGTGGACAGTATCTAGCTCCAGTTCTGCTGTTGTAATACATTGTCTGTTTTGCATTATATACCCTCTACCAATCAAGAATTATGTTGGTCTGATGGTAGTGGGTATGGAATGAAGCTGGGCAAGCTTTGCATTTTGTTTGTTGAACACTTTCCTGCATTTTTCTAACAACAATTTTGCTTGTCTAGGGGGAATAAGATCTGATCCCTCCAGCAGACATTGTGGTGGGCTGGATGTGGGCCAAAAAACTGAGACTGAATCCTTAAAAGATAGAGGTGTTATATGTCCAGAGTTCTCATATACGGGATGTGCGACACACCCTGTTCTGGATGGGGTTGCACTCCCCTGGAAAGAGCAGGTCTGTAACTTGAGGGTACTCCTGGATCCAACATTGTCACTGGGGGCTCAGTGGCTAACAGTGTCTTTTTCCAGCTCTGGCTGGTTTGCCAGCTTAGGCCACATTTGGACAGAGATAGCCACAGTACTCCATGCTCTTGATAACTTCCAGATTGGATTGTTGCAATGTGCTGTGTGTGGGGCTGCCCTTGAAGGCGACTCAGAAACTTCAAGTGGTCCAAAATGTAGCACCCAGATTACTGGCTGGGGTTCCCTTTTGATCTCATACGACATCTGTTTTAAAACAGCTGCATTGGTTGCCAGTTTGTTTCTGGGCTCAATCTAAGGTGCTCACACTAGTGTTTAATGCCTTAAATGACTTAGGTCCCAAATATCTGAAAGACCACCCCTACAGACCCTTTTTGGGTGTTGAGAACAGCAGAGGGGGCCCGTTATCTGCCACGCTCAGAAGCTTATGGGGTGGAGCCCAAGAGAGGGCATTCTCTGTGGCAGCCCCAAAGTTGTGGAACTCCATCCCCACAGAGGAGCTCCTGGCAACTTTGTACAGTTTTTGGCAAATGCTGAAAATGCACCCCTTTGCCCTGGCCTTGGACATGTGTTTTTAGGATCCATCCTATTTTTTGTGATGTTGTGATTCTAGGTGGTTTTTAACTTTTTAATTATGTATTTTAAAACTGTTGTAACCAACCCTGGGACCTTTGGGTGAAGGGCAAATAATAATAATAATAATAATAATAATGATAATAATAATGATAATAATAATAATAATAGAACTCCTGTCCCTTTGTTTGTTTAAAGAACATCAAACTTTTCCAGGTTTACATGGTCTGCTGCGTAACATCATTTTTAATAGGGCTGCAGCAATGGGGAGACAAACTGCTCCTAAGCCCTTCAAGGCTTATGATCCCCTATATAATTAAATTAACAATTTTATTAAAAGAATCCACTTGTACGTTTAACTAACTAAAAAGATTTTAGAAGCCATGAGCTTTTGTAGCCAATTGTGATCATAAAATAATAAACTAATGAACCATGAACTTTTATAGGCAATTAATACCTACTTTATTGGTTGCTAGAACAGACCTGGAACCTGCAAGTCAGAGAAATCCGTTTATGTTACGCTCAGTCTTTATAATAGTCCTTTAACACAATCAACAATGCATCCAAGCTCATTCACTAGTTTTGATACAATCATTTCAATTTATCTTAAAGGTGTAGCTTGATTCTATCAACACATTTTAAAAAATAAAGACTAACATGGCTACCCATGTCAGTCTTTATCAATGTTTTCTATATTGTTTCAATTGCCTGTGATTGAAGAAAAGTACAGGTGCAGCACTTGAAATTTTACACTTGCAACTTTTTGAAGGTTTTAGCTTTTGGCAGGCCAAACAATGATTCCCATTATTTTTTAACAGAATGCTGTTTCAGGAATTAAATGAACATCTAACCATTCAACATAACAATGCTACAGACCTATGTCTTGGATCCCGAACTCCTTGCATTTGTGGGTTTTTGATGTAGTAGAGATTTCCGCTAGCAGAAATGGAGGTGGAGCAAATGTTTGTTGAATCCTCCTTCTCCCCTGTAGCCTTCCCATACCACATGCTATCATGTTCTGGAGAGTTCCCCCAATCCTCCAGGTCTTCAGTGGGGAAAGGGATTTGATAAGTTAGTCTTTCAGATGTAACTGGGTTCTTAATAAGACTGTTAATTTAATGAGATGAAACAATAATATGAACCAACACTTTTGGGTCTTCCTTCTGTCTCCTGAGAGCATTCTGTGAGTGGAGTTTCACTCACAGATTTCAGGATCCAAGCCCATCATAAAAAGCCAGATCTGTAGCAGCTCTCTGTGCTGCGGTCATTTTAAAAAATGTTGTTTTAAGACCCATCATGCTTTGCAGAAACTTAAAACTTATCAGTTTAGCTCCAAACCATAATCACAAACACAAACCACAAAGGCTACTTTCTGTTTTTGTTCTAGCTCAACCAACTTCAGATAAATTCTTGCATTCTCAACATTTAACACTTTATAATTAATATTGTCCTTTAATTAATTGTGTCATTGCCTACGGTTCTACAGATTACCTGTTAAATGTATGCACTTTAATCAGTTTTAAATGAGTTGCCTTTTAAATTTCATTGCACATCCTATTAATTCTTCTAATACAAGAAATGAAGATAGAAGGAACTGATTTATGTAGTATTAATTATGCTATATCTTTGACAGAACCTTCCTCATTAATTTCCTTTTTAAAAGTTCTAATCTTTAAACTCCCTCTCCAATATATAGCCTTTCTAAATTTCTAGTTGTTTTCTTTCTTCCAGGACATTTGACATTTTTACAGTGTGTGCACGTGTGTGTCTACTAGAAAACACAACTAGAACAATGGATTCGAAAATAATGTAATACTCTTGGTCTAGTTCTTACTGAGAAGGTAAAGCTGTATCTGGGCTACACCCCTTCAGACTACTGGTGGAGGCTGAAATGACAGAATGTTCCTCCATTTTTAAAAAAAATAACACACCTTATTTATTTTTTTACCTGGGATGAAACATTCCATTATTGGGGAAGGGCTGTAGCTCAGTGGAAGAGCATCTGTCTTGTATGCAGAAGGTCCCAGGTTCAATCCCTGGCATCTCCAAAGGGCTGGGAGAGAACCTGCCCCAGTCAGCATAGACAGCACTGAGCAAGATGGACCAATAGTCTGACTCAATATAAGGCATCTTCCTATGTGACCCACACCCCTGCAAGTCTCAGGTTGTACAGCACAGGCACAGGTTTGCCACCTCAGTGAGAACTAGGCTATGTGTGCAATATATATGTATAAAATTCTTATATAATGTGCTGCAATAAGGGATTTAATGGTGGTAAAGACTCTTGTAGCGGTTGGTTTACCTTCCTTGTTATCAGAAAAGGGTAGAGCAGGTAGAGGTATCACTGGTTACTACACTGGTTTCTGCAAGACCTGCTTCCTGCATTTCTGGCTGATTTCCACCTGGCCTGGAAGGGCGGGGCCCTGTCTCTCTCCAGCTACAAAAGCAGCAACTGCTGAAGGGGCCAGAGACCATCTACCTGTGTGAGTTTCTGCAAGACCTGCTCCCTGCATTTCTGTCTGATTTCCACCTGGCCTGGAAGGGTGGGGCCCTGTCTCTCTCCAGCTGCAAAAGCAGCAACTGCTGAAGGGGCCAGAGACCATCTACCTGTGTGAGTTTCTGCAAGACCTGCTCCCTGCATTTTGGCTGATTTCCACCTGGCCTGGAAGGGCGGGGCCCTGTCTCTCTCCAGCTACAAAAGCAGCAACTGCTGAAGGGGCCAGAGACCATCTACCTGTGTGAGTTTCTGCAAGACCTGCTCCCTGCATTTTGGCTGATTTCCACCTGGCCTGGAAGGGCGGGGCCCTGTCTCTCTCCAGCTGCAAAAGCAGCAACTGCTGAAGGGGCCAGAGACCATGTGTATGTATGTGTGCGTGAATCTGCTGCTCTGGATGTCTATAGACTACTGGGGTTAGTTGTTTTTTAGTTGTTTTGGGGGTCAAGATTTAATTCTGGAGATTCATTTTTGCTGTTATTTGGACTATAGCATATTTTTGTTAAACACTGTTGTGAAGTGTGTGGGGATTGTTTAATTGTATATTGAGATGTTCTCATTAGTTTGTTGTTTATTATTATTGTTTGGCTACTTATATACTGTGTATATTTATATGTTAAAAATAAAAATGCTACTTATTTGCTGGGAAATTGAAGATTTTTATCTAGGCCTTTTTATAAAGTGCTTGGTTCTCTTATTGTGACACATTTAAATGTTTTTTCTTTTCTTTTAATAATGTTATTTGTTATTTAATTTTGAGAATTGCATTATTGTATTTATGCTTTATGATGTGTTATATTCATGTTTTTGTAAGCTGCCTTGAGGGCCTTTTGGCCATAAGGCGGGATATAAATTTAATAAATAAAATAAATAAATAAATACAGGGGAATAGGGTGTGTGGAAGGCCTAACATGAAGAGTTGGGATCACAGATCAGGTAAAAGGCCTGTGTGGGTAATTTTCTGTGCCATCTCTGTCACTGGTAACCTTGAGATAGTATCAAAGGCTTGTATTTTTTCATTAGTGTTTATCAAATACTTATATTTGTTTCATTAGTGGTTCTGAAGCAGCAGCACTGATTCAAGATGTGTTGGGCTCAATAAAATTATTATTCTTTAGTATACCTTTTTGAGTTTCCTTTTCCTTGTTTCTGCAAAAGGCCTAGGGTGGCTGCTTACACATCACCATAAATGAGGACACAGATGGGTATAAAGTGTGCATATCATTTATATGAATAGATGCAAATTTAGAAATAATTACTATAATTTAAAGAGAAATAGAAAACATCTCCCCATAACAGGGAAGGCTGTGACTAGGTGACACTGTCAGCTGTCCTAACTTCCAGTTGTTGATGGGCAACCCTAAGCCCCCAACCCCTGCTCCCCTTTCTTGTGGTTCTTTATCTTTAAACTGGACTTGACCCAGAAAGGGCTTCAAATAGAGACTGCCCTCTGTAAGGTAGGATAGATGGCTACCCTAATAATGCCCTTCCCCCTTCCCTCCATGGGTGCCTCATAAAGCAACAGGTCAAGGCATTCATTCACTGGCAATCACTCATGACCAAGTAAGATTGTCTTCCAAGATAAGGTCTTTAATGGTGGGTCTGTAAGTGACTGTGGAGGCCAATCCGAGATCCACACAGCCTCCCACAGTGAGGACATAGGTTTCCAGATGGAAGACAGTTGCGATAAGGACTTGCTTGATGTGCCTTCTGCTTAGCTCGTTTGTCCCTTTCTCCCTGTGCTCGTGCTTCTTCAAAGTCCATAGCACTTTTGATAATAGCTGGCCTCCAATTGGGACACTCATGGGCCAAAACCTCCCAGTTCCCGATGCTCATGTTTGCAAAGGCAAGCAGGGTTGAAAGAGAAGGGAATAAACGGAGGTAGAGAAAGAAAGAGAGAAGTGTTCCCCTTAAAAAAAAAGTAATGGGTAGATTACACAAAGCTTCCCTTCCAACAGCTAAGAAGATAGGTAGGTTTCAGCCTTAGATATACAGCATGTGCCCACTGTCATTTCTTCTGTTCTTTTATGTTCTTTTATGTTGACATATAACCACCCATTCAATGGTAGCAGTGGTTCCCAGGTAATTATATCATAAGGGACATAGAGCCCTGCTGGATCAGGCCAAAGGGCCATCTAGCCCAGCATCCTCTTCTCACCGTGGCCAACCTGATCAGGAAAAAAATGAAATGGACTGCCTTCAGGTCAGTTTGGATTTATGGCGACCCTATGAATAGGGTTTCATGGTAAGCGGTATTCAGAGGGGGTTTACCATTGCCTTCCTCTGAGACTGAGAGGCAGTGACTGGCCCAAGGTCACCCAGTGAGCTTCATGGCTTTGTGGGGATTGGAACCCTGGTCTCCCAGGTTGTAGTCCAACACTCAAACCACTACACCACACTGGGTCTCTGACACCACACTGGTTCTCCAATGTTGTGGTTTATTTCTAGACCACCTTTTGGCCAAAAAGGTCCCCAAGCTGGCTCACAAAAAATACACACAAATACAAAATACAAGTAAGGAAAAAAATACAATTTTCAAAAATTTAAGACAACAAAAACAACATTTTAAAAAAGCAACAGCAACTAAAAACCAAATACATTCACCTTCCTGGTAAAAGGCAGTCCCCAGAAAGATGTCAGAAAGAGCAGGGGTGAGGGGCTATCTTCTAGCACTACCTAGATTCCTGTTGAACTACATTTCTTAGACATAGTTTCTCCCCCCTATCCAATTTGTTACTATTCTAGTGTATGAGAAAGTTCTAAGATGGTGGGATATAATCCTGTATTGCTCTTCCGCAAAATGTAGGGCTTAGATCACCCTTGTATGTTAGGACCAGAGGGACCAGTACTTTGAGGGGAAGCAGGCTTGCTCTTTAGAACAGCTCTTTCCCCCTTTATGGCTTGGATGAAGACCACCTCTTCACAAATGCCCACCTCACATGCACTGAACACATGGAGGAAAAGTGGGATTCTCCCTCTAAGTCCCCCCTCCCATGCACTTGCTAGCTCCACCCTTTGACCTGAATGCATTCAGTCTAGTGGGAAGCCTGCATGCATACACCTGTACATGCATAGGCTTCTCCACACAACTGGGCATTCAATTCACAGAGGACTCCTGTTCATGTGGAGAAGCATACATGTATAGCAATGCACATGTGTATTCTCAGACATTTTGCTGAGCGTGCAGTGAGCATGACAATGTAGACAATAAGGGCAATGGGCACAGCCCCACTTCCCCTGTCTATGTATTCAGTGAATGTATGGAGGGCACCTGTGAACAGGCATTTAGCCAGCTCTCTAATAGAATAAGGCTAATTACTTCTCATACTTTTTATTTTTTGCTACTGCACTTGTCTGTCAATATGATAATGTTTTGTTTTGCTTTTTGACCACTTGCTGCACAGTGAGCAGCTGGTATGCTTGCACAGCAACTGAAAACATGGACATCACTTTTCTGAATTACAGTTGGATTAAAATCTACTACTCAAACACAAGGAATTTCAAGCATGTCTTAGAAATAAGACATGCTCATCATGTATTCTATCCTAGTTCAGTGATGCCTTTTGATGAATGCTATTACCCATGCCACATGCTTTTTTTTTTAAGGATTTTAATCACTGAGTCAATATGTATGTGGAAAAGAATGCAGAGTGCCTTTTGGATACAGGTTGACCCTGACAGTGGGATATAATGAAACAATACCTGCCCCTTCATTATCATTTTAATAGAGAACTGATACTCTGCAAGAGAATTATATTCTTGCCAGTCATGTAGCTTCTCCATCAGAATAGGGTCTTAGATAAAGAGCTCCAGTGATGAATGTGTAGATGTTGCTATAAAATGAGAAAAAAAGTTACAGAAGCATATTGTTCCAAGGGAAATTACCATGGATCAAAGGGTACAAATGAAACTGCTCCTATTCAGCCTCTATAAAAAAGGAAGGGGGCTTGTCTGGGAGCAGAAACTGGTGAATTGTTCAAGAAGTACACAGTCCCTTGGTTCAGAAAATAAAAGATTTGGAAGCTGAGTGGTAATCTGAAGCAGCCACATGTAAGCAGGGGTGGGGGATGTCTGGTTCTCCAGAAGGTCATTCAATAACAAATCCAGTCACCACTTGCGGTTGCCCAAGCTGGCTGGGACTGATGGAGTCTGACAACATCTGAAGGGTGCCACATATTCCCCATCCCTGTTATAAATAGATATCGCTACACTTTTAATCTTACTCAGTGGCACGTTAGAAGGATAACTTTACATTAAAGTTATAGGTTATTTATGAAAGCCAGTCAGGAAGATGATACACAGTATAATAAAATATATTAATCACAACTCAAAGCAGAGTTACGGGCATCTAAGCCCATTTATGTTGTTACTTTTGTTTAAAACACTTCCATTTTTATATAAGTGCTCTCATTTTATGTTGTCTGTAGACCTATGCAGACATTCGAAAGCATTTTTCTTAACATGCAAAGGGGGGCTACAGGGTGGACACATTAACTCTGCCCCCCCATCATTTGGGTCACCTTCCAGCTTGTGGAAGGAACTCTTCTGAAGTGGGAAGCCTTCTGCTCTCGTAAAGGCTCCCCCTGAATTTTAGATCCCTGGAAAATTAGGTTTCTAAAATACACAGGGAGCCTTCATGAGTACAGAAGGCTTCCTATTTCAGAAGGTTGCCTTCCACAAGCTGGAAGGTGACCCAAGCAATAACAGGATGGAGTGAATGGTCTTGTTCTTGCAGACAGCCCCCTCTCGCATGTTAAGTAAACATGCTTTCAGATGCTTGCATACATCAGTGCTGCACCAGGTGTGGGGAACCTTTTGCCTTCCAGATGTTGCTGAACTACAACTCCCATCCTCCCTGGCCATTGGCCATGCTTGCTGGGGTTGATGGGAGTTGTAGTTCAACAACATCCAGAGAGCCGGAGGTTCATCACCACAACAACCAAGGCAATAACTCTGCCTTAGTTATTGTCTGCCCCAAATGTCAACATAACAGAAAGATCACAATTCCTGTCTTTTGTTCTGGAAAGCCTACATGAATTCATCATGGGAAGAAGATGCCACACAACTGGCTAAAAATGAAAGATTGCTGAGTCATAATGCCAAAATGTTTCTTCTTACACATTTTCAATTAACATTCTGTGTTTTGTCTTTAAGAGAGAGAGAGAGAGAAAGAGAGAGAGAGAGAGAGATTGCTTTCATGGAAATTATAAATGTAAGTCTTTAAAAAGTGTGCTTGGGATATTATGAAAGATAGTTTACACCTCATTCAGATAAGTCCTAACAAATTTGACAAGGGGGCAGGTTTTAAACAGGCCTTTTCTGTCAATATCTCATAAGAAGAGCCTGCTGGATCAGGACAGTGCCCATCTAGTCCCTTCACGCAGTTTCCAGCAACTGGTATTCAGAAGCATAAGAGCACAGCCATCATTGCTAGTAGCCATTTATTGTTGGCATGAGGCCTAGTACTTTTCCATTAAGTCTGAAAGTTTTGAAAGTTAAGAGGAGTTATGTCTTTGCCCAGTCTGGGAACGGACAGTGAAGGCCGTTGTTATGGTAACCATCAAGATATAGACTGGGAAAGTTCTAACAGAGTCTGTGAGTTGTGTCCTTCTGCATCATGCCTCTGACCTGAGAGGCTGTCTTACTTTTGCTTTCGGAGAGAAATGTGCTGTAGAGCTAGAGGGGGGGAAACTGCTGAAAAGCCTTAATGTCTTAATAAAGACTCTTAACATGCTCTAATGCTCTGAAGAAGTTTCTTGCTCAACTTAACTCCAACGTAATGTATGCTGTTTCACGCAACAACACACACACGCCAACATTTATAGCCTTACCCCCCATGAATTTGTCCAATCGTATTTTAAAGCCATCTAAATTGGTGGCCATCACTGCCTCTTGTTGTAGATTATAGATTGTTATAGATTATTTTATAGATGATCTGTAACAGGATCTGTAATAAGCTCTGTTATCTTTTTGGCGCCTACTGAAGACCTTCCACTTTCAACAAGCCTTTTAAGTAGAGACCTTATTCCAGTCTGCGTCTGTGCTGGAATTGCTTTTTAACATGTTTTTAAACCTTCTCTTTTTTTAAAAAAAGATGTTTTTAAAGGTTTTTAAAAAATGCTTTTAAAGATGTCTTGTTTTAATGTATTTTAAATTCGTTATGATGTTTTAAAGTGTTTTTAGTGCTTCTGTTTGCCGCCCTGGGCTCCTGCTGGGAGGAAGGGTGGGATATAAATCAAATAATAAATAAATAAAATAAAAACCTCCTCCATCAAAGGCTGTTTTGTTATTCTCTCCATCCTGTGCTGAGAACATGGTAATGAGATACAGAATTATTCACCCTCAGCATTTCCAGTCCTAATGACTCTGGACACACACCAGATAATTAGCTGTGTAGTTCAAATAAATGAATAATAATTCCTCAATGAAGGTAGAAAAAAATCAGAAAACCTCTTTCACAGGATCCAGATTTATTGGCATCCTTTTGCTGTATTTTCCTCCTGAGTGCTCAGCCCATCTGTTGCTGAATAACCTTTTCTCGCTTCACCAAGATAAAAATCAAGTTCCTTCCTTGAGAATATAAATTTTCATGAGGGATATTCATTTCTCTGTAAGCTCTTTATTAATTAGCAAATGAGAAGATATTCTGGGTGATCACTTTTGACAGTTGAAATTGTGTTGATACACTATATGCAGACCCCGACTAGATGCAAAGACAATAAAAGGAATTGCCACTCTGTCTCTAGAGTCTCTAAAGCAGAATATATGATATGTGAAGGCAGAAATAATAAAGCAAAACACTGATCAGATAGTGAGAGGGATGATGTTTGACATTTCTTCCCCAACATACTACACATCACAAAATAGGTCTGGACACTTCTGAACTAGTATAGAGGTTACATTATGCAAGAGAATTGGAATTCTGTGGAGACTTTCCCATGTCCTTGCCATATCATCTAGGGGGAAAAAAACTCAACTCAAGTTGTACATTTCCCCACGAATCTGGGAGCCTGGTCCATTAGGATGAATGGAACACTGCCCCCAGCAGAATCAGTTGCTCCCAACCGGTCCTGTCCTGCATCATACTTTCCACCGGTCCAGGGAATGGCACTGATAATCAGCCTCCTCCTTAGTCAGTCTGACACCCAGTCCACAAGCCAAACCATACTGTAGAGTCAGTGGCATCACTAGGGTTGGTGTCACCTGGTGTGGTAACTCATGGTGTCACCCCCATGGACCTCCTCCCGTATCAGACCATACAGAATCCTTAGTAATGTTTTTCGTACTAATGTTACTCATAAATCGTAATTCGCATATATCACTGAATGTAATGGCAATAGTAGTGACATAAACAACTAGCAAAATTAAAATTACACCTTTAAATTACAATATCATACGCACAGCTCAAATTCTTGCTCTTATTACTAATGGGAGTTAATTATCTTGCATATGCCCATAGTAAATTTTCAGATACTTTCAGACCCTCAGCAATTTTCAAGTGGTCTACGTAGAAGAAAGGTTTGGGAACCCCTGGAATAAGACACCTGCTTATGTCCCTATGCTGCTCTCTCCCCCATTTAGGTGCCTGGGATGGATGCATGTGGACACACCTCCTTACAATTATGGAAAGTGATTCTTAATCATAAGTCTCCAGACACAAAGTTACATAGGTATTTATCAGTTGTTTAGCAGAAAATTCAGAGCTGCAGGGTCCCTTCATGATAGTTACAGCCACGTACACCGTTTTTTGCTCCTGGATTAAGAATGAGATCTTTGTTAATGCATTCTCTCACAACAACAAACATCTCTAGGAGCCAATCAGCATGAAAGTGGAGAGCGTTAGCAACTGAGAAGACTCTTCTCAGTGACTAACACACTCCTTTTTCATGCTGACTGTAGGATGCTTGGAGACATAGCGACCCTGCTCCCAAAAAAGCAGAGGGACTAAGATCCCCTGGGCAACTACCCTCCTGGTGCTTATGGACATGACCGTAATATATTTTGTGACGTGCAAGTTCAATATTATTTATTAAGTGTGTTTAGGATTACACTGATGGCATTCCCAAATATGTACTTTCACACAGACTTTGGTTTTCCATAACACAATGTTTGTCCAAGCCTCCACACTTGGGGGGGGCACTACTTGCACACCCCTTCCATAAGCACATCAAAGTTGGATACACACCTGAACCAAGACCCAGACAAAAGGGCACTCAAAACAAAAAGGTAATTACAGTGGCTGAGTAGATCTTGTACAGTGGTTATACTCACTGGGCAGCCACTGTCCTTCATATTTTACAAAATACTTTTTCCTATACAAAGATTAAATTTCTGTGTATGAAAAAGTAATATATGAAGTGGTCTCAATAGTGAGAAAAGTAAACAAGTGAATGGTGATCCAAATGTTTTTCATTCTCACGTTATGAAGCTAGCTGCCAGATGATGTATCACCTTCGCTACGCATGCAGTGTAGACTGAAAAAACAGCACCCAAGCCACCATTCAATACGTGCCCGTGCTCTTTCCGACATGAATCTACAGTTCTCAAAAAGTAATGTGTGACAAAGTCCTCAAACACCTTATAACATGCCTCAAACATGGTCTCTTGTTCTACCAGCATGCCTTCACACCATCACTTTGCCAAAACATAAGGATAGGTAAATTGCTTTTAGGGAGGTTCACAATTATGATTTCCTATTTATTTAATCTAAAAATATTTAAAATACATAAAAACAGCCAGGGGAAGATATTGGAGAAATATAAAATAAATACAAATAAAAAAAGAGGGGAGGTGAAGAGACCTTAAAGGTGCTACTCACCATCTGTGAAAACAATGGAGAACCATGACCACCCCCAGAAAGAAGGGCACACTTAAAATGTAAAGGAAAAAATCATCTACAACCATAGTGTGAAATCAAACACTTATTGGGACACAGTATGAAGAAATATTTATATAAACATGACTCTCAGATATGTTTATGAATTACACAATCTGTAAATATATTTATAGTGCAATCCGATGTTTGTTTACTCAGAAGCAAGTCCCAATGTATTCAATGGGGTTTACTCAAACTGGGAAGTGTGCAGAGAACTACAGCCTCAAGTGATAAATAACTTGTTCTTTCAACTTGTTCTTTTAAGTTGAGACCTTATCCAAGTCTGAGTCTCTGTTGGAATTGCTTTTTAATATGTTTTTAAGCCTTTTCTTTTTTTAAAAAAATTGTTTTTTAAAGCTTTTAAAAAATATTTTCAAAGATGTTTTAATATATTTTAAAGTCTGTTTTTATGATGTTTTAAAGTGCTTTTAGTGCTTTTGTTTGCCGCCCTGGGCTCCTACTGGGAGGAAGGGCGGGATATAAATGAAATAATAAATAAATAAACTTCATTCACCCAACCCAAAATTCAGAATCATGCCTCTTTAGGCTGTTTTCCAACTGTTTATTCTTGCTTTATGGTTATTGGATTTTAAATGGCTTTATTTCTTGTTGTGAGCTGCCTTGGTTTCCAACCCTACCTCATAGGGTCATTGGAAAGACTACACACACACACTGCAGATGTATAAATACATACAGCCCATATAATAGTTTATTGTCAAACCAGTTGGTCATTGCAGAAAAATCAGTATTAGTTTTAAAAAAATCAGTATTCATTTCCTACAGAATAAAAACTGTAATACCTAAGTAAGCCCTGCCTACTTGCTTTAAAATAGGACTGGAGGAGGGGGGGACAGAAACACAACACAAACACAATTCTTTTTTACATTCACTCCAAAGTCCCATTGATTTTCAGCACATTCATAACTATGTCTACTCAAAAGTAAATCCTATTGAATTCAATGGGATTTACTCTGGAGATATGGGATTAACAATGCTTTTACCCCCACAAAAGCAAGTATTGGGAAGGTTTTGAAAACACTGCCCAGGATCTGACTCCTACACACAAGAGGGGGGAAAACTGAAATGTATATACTTACCCAATTTCTGAGATTTTCAGATAAACGGGGGGGGGGGGAAACCACCATTTTCTGGCCTTGCAATGAGGTTTACTAGACACTGCCACAGGTCAAACAAACACTTCACTGATTGGCTGCAATCCTGAATGGGCGGGGTTAAAGCTACAAAGTGCTATACAGTAGTTTAAAAAAAGGTTTAACGAGGCGGCTGATGTTTTTATGTATATCTTGAGAACCGGACCACCTAGAAACTTATTTTTTTTTAAATTAAAGCTGAGAATCACCCCCCTCTGATGGTGTCACCTGGTGTGGTTCGCACCCCCCGCACCCCCCTAGTGACGCCACTGGGGGGCAGCTGACATTTTTATGTATATCTCGAGAACCGGACCACCTAGAAACTTAATTTTTTAAAAAATTAAAGCTGAGAGTCACCCCCCTCTGATGGTGTCACCTGGTGCGGTCTGCACCCCCCGCACCCCCCTAGTGATGCCACTGGTAGAGTGAACAGTAGTGTAGTGGCAAATTCAGAAGTGCAGGGTTCTTTCATGAGAGTCATGCCACGGCCCCCTCAGAGCCATGTCCCCTCACTCACTTACTTGCTCTCCGTTTTATTATTTATTTATCAGATTTTTTACCCACCCTTCACCATGAGGTCCCAAGATGGTTTTCAATTTGAAATACAACATTAAAATCAGTTAAAACAAATTGACATCAAGAAAATAAGATGGGTCCCAAAGTTTGCATTTCTTCCAATATACACATTTTTACAAGCAATTTCTCTATTTCTCCATTTTGGTATGTTAAAACATAACATTAGATGCATCGTTAGGCCCATTTTACCCTACTATATGCATATATTACTTGGTTGGAGTACTGCACTGCAAAGTTCAGAGAAGTGCACATTTTAAAAGATGGCTGTGTTTTGGTTCACATATTGTTTCGGGAAGTGCAAATTAAGTAGGTTCACCTTTAAATGCAAACTGAACCAATTTTTCCCTCTTCACTACTTTGGACAAACCACAGGTTGCAACCAAGGTTTGTTCTATGGCTTATTGTTCATGGTTTGTCTGGGAGATATAAATTATGAGCCTGGATTCAGCTTGGCTCATGGTAATATAGCAATAGTAGGACTTGAGGAGGAGCAAAGCAATCGTGCAGTGCACCCTTGCTTGTTTGAGCTAAGGCTAAGCCACAGTTTGGCTTAGTGTTATGTGTGAAGTGGGTCTCAGCCATGGCCTACTTACAAAGACTCAGAGGTACACAGCTGCCTTTTGCAGAGGCATGTCTGGACCAAGGTAAGAGAGAATTCTTTACTTCAGTTAAGGAATTGTACTGAAATGTTTACATCAGGAGTTTTCAATGTGCATGTAGATTTTGTGCAGCTTTAGAGATAATTATGCAGAAAAAGTGGGGCACAAGAGTTTGCATGATTGATGCACAAAACTGTGGGGCTGTGAAAATGCACCAAAAATAATGCTAAGGGACCTGTTTCTGAATTATGGCCAGAACCGATCATATGTATAAACAGAACACTGTTACTCAGAGAAATTTTTCTTTTTGATCATTTACACATAAAACATATTCCCAAGGAAGCTCCTGGAGTACAGAGCAGTACCTCACCTTAGTGGCTGGATGCACATTGCTTTGCAAAGGAAGGTCATAGAACTGCTGAGAAGAGAATATTGCAATTGCCGCGGGAGAAGGGAATTGATCTTTTCTTTTCTTCCAGAAAAAGAGAAACATGGAAAAAACCAGATTTTTGGTATGAGAGTCTACTTTCATTGCCTTATGGGTTCTTTTGGAAGGAAGGGCAGGATATAAGTTCAAATGATGATGATGATGTATGGCAAAAGAGTATAAAAGATGCCTTCTCTTCCTCAAGGCAATGCCCAGGCTTATACAAGATTTTATTTTCTGGATACAGGTTTCACAGATCAGTGTTCAGAGTGAGCAATAGCTTCGATTTGTGATCACTTTCCTTCATTTATAACAGCAAACAGGATTACCCCCTCCATTATAGAATTTGTGTGCTTTTAACCAGGGCTTGCTCCAAGCTCAAAGTGGGCCTTCAATCAGGGTTGTCTGGTGAAAGGCCGTTCCTATGTTAGTTAGAGGGCTCTTTACAGCCTTGCTTGGTGAATGTGGCTGGCAGAATCAATGCTCTGATCAGCACTAGACAGCTGCCATTTTAAACTCAAAGAATGCCCTAGGGCAATGTTTTGTTGGGGCATTATGGAAAATTAAAATCGCAGCTACCTCTGTTGATTGGAGTGCTGGGTTTAAAGGGGAAGGACTCAGGCCAGGCATCAGAGATGGGCAGTTCTGTGCTTCTGCCAGCAGCCCAAGGGTGATTGCTATGCTTTTAAAACTTGCATTAATACGCAAAATTCAGCTGGTTAACTTTTCCTCGCTATATGCCATATAGAACTTCACCTATATATTTATGTGTGCTACAGCAGCTGTAACAGGCACATCACCCATGTCCAAAGACCCTATTGACAATACTTCTTTTCCTCTACACAAAAAGCAAAGCCTCTCTACTAAGAGACAACATAAAAAACAAGTGTTTGCAATTCTAACGGTGCTTTTGCCAGCAAAACTGCTGCAGTTTGACATGACGCTAACCCTGATCACCCTGGAGAAACAGCAAATAGGTACTGAAAGTTCATGTCATCATGAACTTGCCTACATTTATGACTGTTATTATTCAGCCAGACTTTGATGTGTGCAGAAGGAACTGAATGGAAAAAATAAGAAAGAATGGGAATTTCTCTTCTCTTTCCCCCAATTTCAATAGGAATTTAAAAACTGGGTAGACGAACTCTGGTGTACTAAACTGTACAGCTAGGATCTAACAGAGTTGGGTAGGAACTTCATTAGTGAAAATGAAAAGTGAGCAATGTTGCTAATCATATTGAAATTCTTTTAATGTCTTTCAGACATTTTGTCTGAACATGAACCACCAAATTCAGCCTTAGCTATAGGTAAATTTTGGTTAGAACTGAGACAGAGAAAAGTACCTGAGAAATGTCACTGATCTTTCCAAAATAGTTATGACTTCGCTTGAAAATCTTATGTATTTTGTGAAGGAGGAACCTCCAAATTCATCTTGATTTTTTTCTTCTTTTTCATATGGCTAATTTTGTCAGCAACTCTATATGCCAACTTCTAAATAGATGTAGCCGAATTTTATAATTTTTTACATGGTAACTTGCTGAAAAGAAAATGTTTCTTTCAGAAGTTTTATGTGGGGAGGGAAGCATAAGTTTTAATAAAGGGAATGGGCCCTTTAAAAGCTGTCTCCACATTGTAAATCCATGGTAAATTTGTCTTGCTTGCCTTTTATTCTCTGCTATATTGTTTTATTGTGATGGTTGTTGTCTTTTTAATTTCTTTTAGTTTTATTTTGTAATCCACCCAGAGAACTGCTTGTTTCTCTCTGTCTCACATGCACGCACACATGACATAGAAGAAGAAATTGTTTCCAGAAGGGTTGTCTGGAGAGCAAGAGTAGACCTGCAGTGTCCAGAGGGCTGCATGTGGCTCCCAGGACCACAGGTTGGTGTGAATGAATGAAGTAGGGAATAAAACAAAAGATCCCGAAGAACAAAGTGGACAACTCACATAGAGAATATAATAAACACAGTACACAATGTCGACAAGATCACCCTTATCCACATGCTTTACAGTGGGGTGAGATGCTGCTATGATGACCTTTACATAAATGAATGGATGTTTCACCAACATACAGACTGGTAGGAAGAATAGCTTCCATTAAGCAGCAGGGATTATTTCATGCTGTTTTGGGCTAAAAGAGTTTCTGTAATTACAGCTGTAATTAAATATGTGCCAACCCTAATTACCTGCAATCCTTCTTTTGTTTTGAGAGCACTGCGGGGGTGTCACTTGTGACCCTTGTATCTCCCCTTTAATTACAAATAAAGAGGGTCAGACAGAATATTAGGCCTAGCTCTCCTCTAGCACATAGGAAAACAAGATTTTAAAAAACCTCAGGCTACTCAGAAAACAATTATTTCTGTATTTTGTGAGGTGCTTTTGGTGCTGGAAGGATATGTCTGTGTCAACTAACTTAGTGAAATGCTGTCTGTCATATAGTTGGTTTCAACTGCCTTCAGACATTCCCCCTTGGTGCTTGCTAAGACATTGCTGCCTCTCACAGTTTCTCTTTAAAAAGCCCTCCCCCATGGTTTGGGAGGAGGTTGCCTGATTTGGGGTAGGGTAGGGTTCTGAGCATCACCAGTTTTCTTCTGTGAAATGGGCATTTTGTGGTGCCCTTAAGAATGCCCCAGATGCTGACATGTGTCCCCAGACCCAAAATGGTTGGTGACCCCCGATATAAATATTACCGTACAATCACACACTTTACTCTCCCGTTCCTCCATAGCAGGAATTTTTGTTGTTCTTCACTTTTTTAGTGTTAACATATTCTTCTTGTAACCAGCATTGATGTGTAATCATCTCCTGGTAATATACAGTCAAATTCCTTTAATAGCTTAGTAGAAACAATAAAGGATCAATTTCCAACCTAATATGTGTTATTAATTCTACCTTCTTATCTGTAACCGATATTCTCTTGCTCAGTGGAGGCTGGTTCATTAGAGCAAGTGGGGCACTGCCCCACCAACCTCACTCTGCCCTCAGCCAATTTTCCCCACTGCCTGCCTTCTTACATACAACCAATTCAAGGGGTGGCACTGCATATCAGCTTCCTCCTCCTTAGTTTCATTGTTGCCAGTATATAACTCAGCAGGGAGGAGGATAGGGGCAGAGTTAGCATGAGTTGGCTCTGGTTCCACCCACTGTTGGGCTCCCTACCATCTGCCCCATCAGTCTCAGTGGGCATCAGCCACCACTGCTCTTGCTTTTTCAGATTCCATCAGTTATGGATGTCATTTGCATCTTCTTTTCACACTTCAAACATTTCATACTAGCTGTTTTATCATTGATACAATTTTCTTGCAAAAATGAAGTGATAAATTATATGCCATGTTCGGCCCTCTGTTCCATCTTCCATGATTGTGGCATTTGGCCAGGCTTCCTATTTTAACTTCTTACATACTGAAAATGCAGTTTATGTGGGGTTTTCCTTGAAAGAATGTTCAGAAACTACAGTTGGTGCAAAATGCAACAACCAGAATGTTTCTGGGTATCTGCGCTTCGAATGACATTAATAACACTGAACCTGTTCCATCTGCACTGGCTTCCTATTTGTTTCCAGGCCCGATTCAAGGGGCTGGTTATTAATAGTGGAGTAGCTGGCAGGCTGACTGGTGGCAGCAAGGTAGCCTCCTGGTAGTGATGTTACTGCTGCTTACTGGAACAGTAGAGGGGTAGAGGCCAGCACAGGCACTCTAGCAATGCCAATCTAGTGCATCCACTAAATCGCCCATACCTCCCCAACCTTGCAACTGCCCTGTCCCATCCCCACACCATCCCAATAAGAGGCAGTGACATCACTGCCAGGAGACTGGCTCGGTGCCACTGGTCAGCCTGCCTTTGCTCCTGGGTGATGACCCTAATTGACTTGACAGGCCACCTTCTCCTGCAAGAACCTGTTCATCAGTTATAGTCATAATCAGAAACCCTGATCTGTGTTCTGCCACCAATTGAGATTCAGATTTGGTAGCATGCGACAGAGCCTTTTCAACAACAGTATTCCAGTTCTGAAACTCTCTCCAAAGTCAGAGTATTCCCTCACTGATAGCTTTTTTAGGTAGGCAAAAGATGTTCTTATTTCCCCAGGCTTTTAATGGGTTTCAGCTACATTAGCTTCACTGTTTTATTTTGTTTGAGTTTTTTTATAGTAGTTTTTGACAGTCCTAAATGTTTATTGTATCAGAATTGTATTTTTATTGTTGTGAACTGCTTTAAGGTCTTTTCTGAGACAGTATGAAAATAGTTCTATAAATAAATAAAATCTCCAGTAACAAGGCTCAATATCCTTCACTTATCCCATTGCTTTTCAAACATGGGTCACAAGTCAGAGGTTAGCTGGCTCCAAAAATCTAGCTGTTTGAAGTATTATTTCCAGACCTTTTTCTAGTCTAAAATTTGGTGCTGTAACAATTATTTCCACATTAGAAATGCCAGCTTACAATCGGACCGTTTTGCGTTCCATAAAAATATATAACTGAAAAGAAAGATCGTAGCACATTACTTGTACCCCCTTTCTCTTTTTTCCTCCCTTCTTTCATGATATTTCTAAGGCTAGAGAAATTTTTCATATGTTCTAGCTTAAAATATTATTGATTCATCTATAGATATATTGTATGACTTGATGTTGCTGCTTCCTAGGCTCCCTATTACCACAAAGTAACTGTCTATCCAGTGTACAACATTCAAGTTCAAGTCCTCATTAGAACATCCTAGTATAAAAATGGCACAAAGCTGTTAATATCAATGCACACTAAAAATGAGTGCAGTAAAGTTTATCTAAGTTCTTCCGTTTATGCCATATTCTACAGACATAGAAGGTGTGCGCATGACCATTGGCTGCAGTTGCCTAGAGGCCTCCTGTTCTCTTCAATAGTTCCTTCCACGCACTGTTGCTTGGACTTTCCTCTCAGAATATCTACATGGTGTCACTTCCCTCTTCAGTTGTTCAAATATCACACAATGAGGGGAAGAAGTCTGTTGGTCACATGTCCTTATCCCTGGTTTCATTGCCTTGCTTCTGTTGGAAGGGAACCTCTGCAGTGAGAAGCCTTCTTCACTTGTGTAGGCTCCCAACCCAATTTAGAACCAGAGAAGGTCAGGGTTTAAACCACACATGGATCCTAACATGAGCGCAGCAGGGTCCCCATTGCAAACGTTTCCTTCCCAACATGTGGACGGCCATGAAGCTGTTGCGATGGAGGGGCCAGGGCCAGGGCCAAGGGCCATCCCTGCTGTTTCCCCATCCTTGCTGTCATCCACAGTGGAAAGTGGTCGGGGTTGTTGGGGTGGCTTGTCTCATCCCTCAAACTCCTGCAGAAGCAGACCACACTGAGCTTCTATAAAAGCTTCAGTGTGAGAACTAACCTTTAAAGTAATTTATCCCTAAACTATACAGATTTGTTTACTTCTCTAGGGAACAGGAGTTGATTCAACTTCCATCGTTACATGCACTTCCTCTTCATTATTGATGAGGAAGGATATCCGCTTAAATGAGTCCTGAACATCTGACAATCTTCCTGAATACTGGCTATATATAAAACGTGGCTAGGTGATTAGAGTAACCCAAATTTTCCCTCCTTAATGTGTGACATTTTTGTACAACATTCTTATAATGAGTTCTGCCCTTTTGAATTTTTTACTTTGATTTATAGCATGTTCAGTGTGACAAAGAATGGTAATTAAGCTGACTTGATCACATCTACATGAGTGACTCACACACACAAAGCACTTATGTTTAAAGCTGCTCCAAGCCTATTTCAAGAGTGATGTTGGGGACACGCTGCTGCAAATCTTTGCCATTTCTTTGATGCATGCAATCACAGGTTAACTGAACCAGAACTGAAAAGTTCATTTGATATTTCTGAACATACCATATGGAACTAAATTAAGCAACTCAAAATACACATGTTGACACATATTGCACTCAGGAAATTAAAACTGATTTAAAGGAACAAAAAAAAATCCGCCTGTGTCCATATTGTAATACTGTTTGAAAATCTTGTTAATCTGCATGGTGGCAAAATGCATATTAAGGTAGCAAAAGCCCAACTAGAGAACTTAAGAACGCCTGGTGGATAAAGAAAGCTCAAGAAATCCAGCACTTTGCAGATGCTCACGATGCACGGGGCTTTTTTAATGCCACAAAGGCCATCTATGGACCAACAAATTACGGTATGAATCCCTTATGTTCAGTGGATGGTAGCAAACTTCTTAAGGAAAAAGAGTCTATTGCACTGTGCTGGAAAGAGCATTACCACAACATCCTTAATCGTAACTCTATCATGGCTGATGAGGTCTTCTTGCAAATTCCACAACAACAAACTAGAGACGAGCTTGCAGTATCCCCTAATTTGGATGAAGTCAGTAAAGCCATCAATCAAATGAAGAACAACAAAGCTAGTGGACCTGATGGGATTCCTGCTGAAGTCTTTAAAGAAGATGGGCCTGAATTTACACAACAACTTCATAAGCTCATCGAAAAAATATGGATGAGGGAGGAGATCCCGAAAGACTTTAGGGACGCCATAATTATCACCCTTTTTAAGAGGGGTGATAGAACAGATTGCAGGAACTATCGAGAGATATTTCTTCTTGCTACCTCAGGTAAAATCCTTGCAAGGATCCTTGCAAATCGCCTCCTGCTGATCTCAGAGGATGTCCTCCTCTAATCTCAAAATGGTTTCCACCCTTCCAGGGAGACAATGGACATGATCTTCACTGCATGACAGCTTCAAGAAAAATGCAGGGAGCAGAATTGACCTATATGTATGGTGTTTATTGATCTGACTAAGGCCTTTGACACTGAATCAAACCGCTCTCTGGACTATCCTTCTGAAAACTGGGTGCCCTGATAAATTTGTGAATATTTTGTGACTCTTTCATGACAACTTGACAGCAACAATTTTGGACAACAATGGCTTTCAGAGCAATCCATTCAGAGTTGGATCTGGCGTAAAACAGGGATGCGTCATTGCTCCTACCTTATTTGCTATCTTCATTGCTATGATTCTACACCTTATTGAGGGGAAACTTCCTACTGATGTGGAAATCATATATTGAACAGATGGAAAGGTTTTTAATCTCAGTAGGCTGAAAGCAAAAAGTAAGGTAATGTCAACCTCTGTTGTAGAACTTCAATATGCCGATGATAATGTAGTCTCTGCACATTCAGAGAAAGTTCTTCAAACTATCCTAAATGTCTTTGCAGAAGCATATGAAAAGCTTGGGCTCTCACTTAATATTAAAAAACCCAAAGTGCTTCATCAACAGGTGCGAACTAGTCCCTCTGTAGCACCATCAATCCAGCATAATGGTGTGATGCTGGAGAACGTTGATCACTTCCCCTATCTTGGCAGCCATCTCTCTGTAAAAGTTGACATCGATGCTGAAATTTAACATCGTCTGAGCTCTTTGAGTGCTGCATTCTCCCGAATTAAGCGTAGAGTGTTTGAGGATTGGGATATTCGCAGGGAGACCAAAATGCTTATTTACAAAGCCATTGTATTACCGACCTTACTGTATGCCTGTGGAACATGGACCATTTATAAATGCCACTCCCAACTTCTTGAAAGATTCCACCAACGCTGCCTCTGGAAAATTCTGCAAATTACTTGGGAAGACAGACGGACTAATGTTAGCGTTTTGGAAGCAGCAAAGACTACCAGTGTTGAAACAATGATCCTTCAACATCAACTTCGCTGGACTGGCCATGTTGTTTGAATGCCTAATCACCGTCTTCCAAAGCAGCTACTTTACTCCCAACTTAAGGATGGAAAATGGAACATCAGTGGACAGCAAAAGAGGTTTAAAGATGTTCTTAAAGTGAATCTAAAAAATGTAACATGAACATCAACAACTGGGAAGTCTTGGCCCATGAACGTCCCAAATGGAGGTCGGCTATTATCAAAGGTGCTGTGGACTTTGAAGAAGCACGAATACAGGGCGAACGGGACAAACGAGCTAAGAGGAAGGCACATCAAATGAATCCTCATCACAACCATCTTCTAGCTGGAAACCTGTGTCCTCATTGTGGGAGGCTGTGTGGATCCAGAATTGGCCTCCACAGTCACTTACAGACCCACTGTTAAAGACCTTATCCTGGAAAACAATCTTACTCGGCCACGAGTGATCGCCAATGAATGAATGAAACTTGTAGTAAGCTGGTACTTCTATTTGTAATAAAAAGGAGTGGTGTGGCCAGAGCTTGGAAGTAACTCGTTATTTTTAACGAATTACTTGTAATTCGTTACAATTTTAAATAACGAGTGGGTAATTCCATTACATTTGGCAAGTAACGGAACGACTAGTAATTTCCCTACTTTTCAGCTGCAACTTTAACGTTTCCATGTTAGGTTGGATGTTACTTGGGGGCTGGAACAAGGGGAAGTCAGCTCCTGGCTGTGATTGGTTAACACAAGACATGTGCCTCACACTGATTGGACCTCTGCGCAGACTCTCTCTTCCCTCATGATCTGTGTTAGGAGGCACGAGGGAAGAGGTGAATAGGCAGGGCCTGCTAGCTTCTGAGAGGAAAAAATGGACGCTGGAGGAAAAAGCCAGGGCAAGGACAACGGAGAAGGCAGCAGCAGAATGGCGAAGAGCTGTGGAGGTGAGTGACGATGATTTGTGTGTGTGTGCCCCCCCATGGCACCTTCTGCCCCCCGCCCCCCCGTGGCACCTTCTGCCCCCCCACTGCCTCTCCTTGCCTCGCTGCCGCCCCCTCCATCAATCACAAGGCACTTCTGAAACTTTGGCCTACATCAGAGCTTGGAAAAGTTACTTTTTTGAACTACAACTCCCATCAGCCCTAGGCAACATGGCCACTGGATTAGGCTGATGGGAGCTGTAGTTCAAAAAAGTAACTTTTCCAAGCTCTGGCCTACTTCTCTTCCTTCCCCCCCTTTTTGAACTCTCCCCCTTGTTCCCATGCATACCTGTGTGCTGTATTTATCCAGACAGAGCACTCCTGCCTTTTAAAATGCCGGCTAGCTTTTTATTGTATATTTATTTGAACTCCATCTTTCTTTTTATTTGTATTTTTGTCCTGTTTAATCACAAGACTGAATTGTATGTGGGACAAAAACTGTCTCAGTAATAATAATAATAAAAATAAAAAATCATTAGGCGTATAATAAATGGCTTAAGGCTGATTTTTTTGTTCTTGGCAGAGATGAGGTGAGAAGTAGGGTCCTTGCAGCTCCTCCTCTCAATCCCCCAGTTCTCAAACTCATGTTCTGTGAGAAAGAGAGAGATTCCCAGTCCCAGAGAGAGAGACAACTCCTGTAAACCTCATTCTCTCCAACAGCATCCCCAGGCGGGGTACCTGTGAAGATCACCTCTTGTGGACAAAAATCCATTTATTGCAGCTGAATATCTGGGCAATGTAAAATTAAAATGTTTAACTGATTAATCCTCTCCCTTTCAATAAACTGATCAATTACATTTCAATTGATTTGCTTATCACCAAGACTTCAAATCTATGAGAATTTCCAGAATATAATAATTAAAAGGAGTGCAAGACAATGAAGAATTCAATACAAAAGCTCTAGGGCACACAGTTAAAAAAAATCAAGGCTGATCTTTGTTATTGTTTCATGCATTCCCCAGTACAGCAACACACAAAATTACTCTAAAAACAATAAACAAGTGTCTCATATTAAAACTCATTCTTACCAATAAAAATAGGCCCCACTGATTAATCAACTCTCCTTTTAGTTAATTAATCTGCTGAAAATTAAAGCTTGTAGCCCTAGAGTTGGTTTTTTTTTTTTTAAAAAAAATCATTTGACCAGGAAGACAAGTACCGTTCAGTTCACATACAGTGAATTTCAGAGTTGAGATTAATCTGTTCTCATCACAGCCCAGGCTTGTGTATTTATGTGCAAGCCCTTTCTTGATGACATTGCCATGTGGTGACCAAAGCAAGGAGGAGAGAAGTCTCAGGCTGTGTGGTGCAGTCGCTGCAACACAATTGCTGCCTAGAAAAGAATGTGCAGGTGCAAAAAGCAGAAGCTCAAGTAAGCTTCAATAAGATGAACAGTGCCAAAGCTGCACAGGCTGCAATATATATATATATACAGAAAGAAAGAAAGAAAGGAGAGATGTAAAGGGGAGTATTTCTTTAGATGTTACCCTACTTTCCATTTTTGCTTTCTATTTGCTTCTAGCCCTATTCTGTCACTCTCCAGTACACATGAAGAAGGGGCAATGAGGGCAACTCCCAAACCTGGGTGTTGTGCCTCCAAGTTAGTTACTTAGAACTAGGTATGCCTTTCCTATCTATGATGTATTTCTATAAATGAAATAGCTTTTCTTATTTTACTAAGTCTTAAGTCTCAATGATCTCAGTGCAGGGTAAAAGCCTGCCACAAACACACACATTGGCACACACAAGCATCGTAGACTGTTGACAAACTCTGCTAATATCTATACAAATGTACATAACATGCATCGCCTGAACTCACATGATCTAGAGTTACCTTAGATCTTGCAAGATTTGCAAATGAGAAGCAATAGGGTTTTATATTAGTTCTGATTGTCTATTGGGCTATCATAGGTTATATGTTTTTTTCATTTTCTATGGCAAAAACTCCAACTTCAGTGGAATTTATGTGATGTGTTCTAATCATTTGAATTTGGCTAATGAATGCTTTATTCTTTCATCAGAACTTTAGCAGTAGTACTAAAATATTAATAAAAAAGAAAAGGGAAAGAAAAAATACTTTACATACATCATTCAGCTGTATTGCTAATTATAGATATAGATATAAAAGATAAACGGCATTTTGTCAAAAGTATTTTTGTCTACATTTTATACCTCATCCTTGGTTTTCCAAGCTTGGCGTGGAATGCTTCTCATACAGAATTAATTTGAAATGCTGCATATTTATTATCATAATCATCATATTCAAAATAAAAAATATATGTACCGCTTTCAAGTTGATTCCAACTTATGGTGACCCTATGAATAGGGTTTTCATGAGGCTGAGAGGCAGTGACTGGCCCAAGGTCACCCAGTGAGCTTCATGGCTATGTGGGGATTTGAACCCTAGTCTCATTTTGTTCTCACAACAACCCTGTGAGATAGTAGGTTAGACTGGCCCAGGCAGGGTTATTCAGTGAGCAAAAATGATGCAAATAGGATCTCTTTTAATTTTGCTATCGACCTGCTTACTTCCACTCTGACTGGGGCATCTTGCAGCATGGGGAAGAGATGGGGGCACATCACAGCTGAAGTTCACCCATATAGGAGCATTATCTCTTGTTTATTACAGAGACGCCTGTTGCAGGTTTTGCTGCTGAGAGCAGCAGTCAGTTAGTGCGGCCACTTGAGTCACAGCTTGTTGATCCTGACGAGGCAAAACTAGAAAGTGAGGTTCAGAAAGGAGGCCCTGTGCACGAGGAGGAGGAGGGCATGAAGCAGTGCCAGTTGCCCACAGCCACATCTGCAGAACAGCAAGTACCATGGTTTGGCTTTGAGAAAGCTTGTACATTTGTGAGCCAGAGTGGGGAAAATGTTGTTGTACGATGCAATTACTGCCTTCCAAGGATCAAAAATCTGAGATCAGCTGTTTCCTCCTCATCCAATGTGAAGAAACATTTTGAGGTAAGCCTTTGTCATGCTGGTCCTCAAAGAGTGTCCATTGTCTATTTATGTTTAAATTGTGAAGTTCCTCTTCCATTTTTTCTTGGATTCATGCTTTGTTCTTCTTCCTCAGAGGGCACACCCTGAGAAGCTGAGAGCAATTGAAGAAGCAATAAAGGCAAGGAGACGTGGCCTTCCTGAACCAATGCATGACACCCCTCCTCCCAAAATGCTGAAGCAGCAGCAGACAACCCTTGAGAGGTGGGGATCTGGCAGGGAGCCTGTCACCCAGAGCAATCTCGACAGGAGAATCATTGATTTCATTGTAGAGGAGACAT
Organism: Rhineura floridana; assembly: GCF_030035675.1. Classification (NCBI taxonomy): domain Eukaryota; kingdom Metazoa; phylum Chordata; class Lepidosauria; order Squamata; family Rhineuridae; genus Rhineura; species Rhineura floridana. Next base: position 101,993,817 of record NC_084483.1, read on the forward strand.
TACCACTTCAGACTGTGGACAAACCATCATTCATTAATCTGGTTCGCATTGGACTCCCCAAAGATCTCACCATCATATGTGCCAAGACTCTGAGAGACAGAATTGAGAAGAGAGCATGCCACATGAGAGAAACTCTTGCAAACCGAATGGGTGCTGTGGCATATATTGCAACCACTGCAGATTGTTGGACCAATGGCAAGAAGAGTTACTTTGGGGTAACAGCCCACTGGATCAACCCAACTACCCTGAAACGTGAGGTCGGGGCCTTGGCTTGTAAGCATCTGAAGGGGTGCCATACATACGATGTCCTTTCAAAAGCACTGCATGATGTACATGTGCAGTACAGGATCCACAACAAAGTTATGTGCACTACTACAGACAATGGCTCCAACTTTGTGAAAGCGTTCAGAGTTTTCATGGCCAAAGAACCAGTGGAAGCTGCAGGCACCAGTGACGATGATGGTGATAACCAGGAGGAGGAGGAGTCTGAGGTGGAGTTTGTGCCTATCTGTGAGATCCTGGACACAGGACCTGAGGCAGAGGAAGAAGCTGCAGACTCAGGAGAGGATTTTGTTTTACCACCACACCAGAGATGTGCTAGCCACACCCTCAACCTTGTGGCAACACAAGACATACAGCCCATGCTTTCCGACTCCTCCAAAAGTAGTCTTCTTGGTCCTTTCAAGAAACAGTTTTGTTCCTTGATGGGAAAGTGCAGCAAGTTGTGGTCCAAGCAGAACCAGTCAGCCCAGATTGCTGAGTATATCCGTGCGCAATGTGGTGTGTATCTGAAGGTACCGAATAAGACCAGGTGGAATTCCACCTTTGATGCGTTGAAGCAACTACATGAGCTCCTGTCAACTGTGCCACTAAAAATGCATGCCATAATGGACCACTGCTCCTTGTCCAGGATCACAGCTGCTGAGATTGAAGTGGTACAGGAATACACAGAGATTATGGAGCCACTAGCCCAGTCCCTAGATATCCTGCAACGGGAGAACGGCATGTTCATGGGGTATTTGCTACCAACGCTCTGCAATCTGGACCGCAAGTTAGAAGGACTGGAAAACAAACCTGAGAGGTACACATACTGTTTTCAGCTGCTGAGAGGTGTGCGCGAAGCCCTAAGAAAGCGGTTTGCAGCTATCTGGGAGGACAAGAGGCTTCTTCTGGCAGCCTGCCTACACCCTCGCTTCAAACTAGATTGGCTGGAATCGTGTCAGGCCACCACCCATACCAACAAGTAAGAACATTAGGGAAGCCCTTTGGGTGGATTACTCCAAGGGAAATGTTGTCTCAAGGGAGGCATCAGAGGGCTTAAGGTGGTAGGCAGGAGCTGGGCCTTTTCTTCCTGGGGCTCCTCATCACAACCTTGGGTTGCTGCAGGTAATCCTTAAGGGTCTGCTGTGCTGCCCCATGAGTGCGGTGACTTGGTCACCTTCCTACCTTCCATGTCATCATCCACAGGCTCAGGCTGGACCCTGAACCAGGGGACATGACAAGCATCAGGAAATGAAGAGCAGATGATGGTTTCCTAACATATATGTGTTAACATATCCTCTCTCTTTCTTAGATACACAATGGAAGCCTTGCTGAAAGCTGAAATAAAGATGGGTGTACTTAATGAGGACAGTGATCAGTCTTCAGATAAAGACCAGGAAGGAGATGACTTAGAAGATGACTTCTTTAACTTTCTGCCCCAGGGCAAGAAGTCAGCAGTGGACACTGCTGAGGAGGAACTGGTGAGGTACCTGAGGTCTCCCAGCAGGGAAGTGTCATCACTCCATGGTTTTCCACGTGTGCTGCAGTGTTTTTTGCAGCACAACACAGGGATGCCTTCAAGCGCCGCAGTAGAACGCCTGTTCAGTACTGGTGGCAACGTAATGACTGTAAAAAGACATTCCTTGTCTGACATGCTCTTTGAGCATCTTGTTCTTTTGAGACATAACAGAAACATATTATAAAGGCATTTCAAGTGTAAAATTTGATTTCAAGAGTTGGGGTATCTTCATTGCTTGGGGGGATGTGAGATTCTGTTATGCCATTATGTTAATCTTATGGATAAAATTTTTTATTCTACTACCCCCTGTGTGTGTGTGTTTATTTTTAATATTGTTTTAGGCTTCTTAGATGTGCAGCAGCCAAGGCCAGCACCTTGTAGGAGTTTTTTTAAAAAAAGTAACTGAAATGTAATTGTAGTGATTACTTTTGAGAAAAAGTAAAGTAATCAGTTACTTTCAGAGCAATTGTAATTGTAACGGTAATTACTACTTTTTTGGGCCAAGTAATTGTAACTGTAATTTATTACTTTTTAAAAGTAATCTTCCAAGCTCTGGGGGCAGTATGAAGGAGAATCTACAATATTGATTGGTGGTTTCCCCCCCCCATTTATCTGAAAATCTCAGAAATTGGGTAAGTATATACATTTCAGTTTTTCCCCCTCTTGTGTGTAGGAGTCAGATCCTGGGCAGTGTTTTCAAAACCTTCCCAATACTTGCTTTTGTGGGGGTAAAAGCATTGCTAATCCCATATCTCCAGAGTAAATCCCATTGAATTCAATAGGATTTACTTTTGAGTAGACATAGTTATGAATGTGCTGAAAATCAATGGGACTTTGGAGTGAATGTAAAAAAGAATTGTGTTTGTGTTGTCTTTCTGTCCCCCCCTCCTCCAGTCCTATTTTAAAGCAAGTAGGCAGGGCTTACTTAGGTATTACAGTTTTTATTCTGTAGGAAACAAATACTGATTTTTTAAAAACTAATACTGATTTTTCTGCAATGACCAACTGGTTTGACAATAAACTATTATATGGGCTGTATGTATTTATACATCTGCAGTGTGTGTGTGTAGTCTTTCCAATGACCCTGTGAGGTAGGGTTGGAAACCAAGGCAGCTCACAACAAGAAATAAAGCCATTTAAAATCCAATAACCATAAAGCAAGAATAAACAGTTGGAAAACAGCCTAAAGAGGCATGATTCTGAATTTTGGGTTGGGTGAGTGAAGTTTATTTATTTATTATTTGATTTATATCCCGCCTTTCCACCCGATAGGAGCCCAGGGCGGCAAACAAAAGCACTAAAAGCACTTTAAAACATCATAAAAACAGACTTTAAAATATATTAAAACATCTTTGAAAATATTTTTTAAAGCTTTAAAAAAACATTTTTTTAAAAAAAAGAAAAGGCTTAAAAACATATTAAAAAGCAATTCCAACAGAGACTCAGACTTGGATAAGGTCTCAACTTAAAAGAACAAGTTGAAAGAACAAGTTCTTTATCACTTGAGGCTGTAGTTCTCTGCACACTTCCCAGTTTGAGTAAACCCCATTGAATACATTGGGACTTGCTTCTGAGTAAACAAACATCGGATTGCACTATAAATATATTTACAGATTGTGTAATTCATAAACATATTTGAGAGTCATGTTTATATAAATATTTCTTCATACTGTGTCCCAATAAGTATTTGATTTCACACTATGGTTGTAGATGATTTTTTCCTCTACATTTTAAGTGTGCCCTTCTTTCTGGGGGTGGTCATGGTTCTCCATTGTTTTCACAGATGGTGAGTAGCACCTTTAAGGTCTCTTCACCTCCCCTCTTTTTTTATTTGTATTTATTTTATATTTCTCCAATATCTTCCCCTGGCTGTTTTTATGTATTTTAAATATTTTTAGATTAAATAAATAGGAAATCATAATTGTGAACCTCCCTAAAAGCAATTTACCTATCCTTATGTTTTGGCAAAGTGATGGTGTGAAGGCATGCTGGTAGAACAAGAGACCATGTTTGAGGCATGTTATAAGGTGTTTGAGGACTTTGTCACACATTACTTTTTGAGAACTGTAGATTCATGTCGGAAAGAGCACGGGCACGTATTGAATGGTGGCTTGGGTGCTGTTTTTTCAGTCTACGCTGCATGCGTAGCGAAGGTGATACATCATCTGGCAGCTAGCTTCATAACGTGAAAATGAAAAACATTTGGATCACCATTCACTTGTTTACTCTTCTCACTATTGAGACCACTTCATATATTACTTTTTCATACACAGAAATTTAATCTTTGTATAGGAAAAAGTATTTTGTAAAATATGAAGGACAGTGGCTGCCCAGTGAGTATAACCACTGTACAAGATCTGCTCAGCCACTGTAATTACCTTTTTGTTTTGAGTACCCTTTTGTCTGGGTCTTGGTTCAGGTGTGTATCCAACTTTGATGTGCTTATGGAAGGGGTGTGCAAGTAGTGCCCCCCAAGTGTGGAGGCTTGGACAAACATTGTGTTATGGAAAACCAAAGTCTGTGTGAAAGTACATATTTGGGAATGCCATCAGTGTAATCCTAAACACACTTAATAAATAATATTGAACTTGCACGTCACAAAATATATTACGGTCATGTCCATAAGCACCAGGAGGGTAGTTGCCCAGGGGATCTTAGTCCCTCTGCTTTTTTGGGAGCAGGGTCGCTATGTCTCCAAGCATCCTACAGTCAGCATGAAAAGGGAGTGTGTTAGTCACTGAGAAGAGTCTTCTAATATGCTTCCTTGCCTTTTCTGCAGATTGGAGCCAATCAGAGTGAAAGGAGGTGAGTCAGCCACAGAGAAGAGTCTTCTCAGTTGCTAACGCTCTCCACTTTCATGCTGATTGGCTCCTAGAGATGTTTGTTGTTGTGAGAGAATGCATTAACAAAGATCTCATTCTTAATCCAGGAGCAAAAAACGGTGTACGTGGCTGTAACTATCATGAAGGGACCCTGCAGCTCTGAATTTTCTGCTAAACAACTGATAAATACCTATGTAACTTTGTGTCTGGAGACTTATGATTAAGAATCACTTTCCATAATTGTAAGGAGGTGTGTCCACACGCATCCATCCCAGGCACCTAAATGAGGGGAGAGAGCAGCATAGGGACATAAGCAGGTGTCTTATTCCAGGGGTTCCCAAACCTTTCTTCTACATAGACCACTTGAAAATTGCTGAGGGTCTGAAAGTATCTGAAAATTTACTATGGGCATATGCAAGATAATTAACTCCCATTAGTAACAAGAGCAAGAATTTGAGCTGTGCGTATGATATTGTAATTTAAAGGTGTAATTTTAATTTTGCTAGTTGTTTATGTCACTACTATTGCCATTACATTCAGTGATATATGCGAATTACGATTTATGAGTAACATTAGTACAAAAAACATTACTAAGGATTCTGTATGGTCTGATACGGGAGGAGGTCCATGGGGGTGACACCATGAGTTACCGCACCAGGTGACACCAACCCTAGTGATGCCACTGAATGGGAGGCCTCAATTTCAGTCTTCTCAGCACAGCTGTGAACTCACTGACAGGCCACTGGCAAGGCACTGTTGAGCTTCAGTCTCCCCATCTTGTTAACTAACCACTGAAGTCAGCCCATCCTGGCTGATTCCAACTAGCCTTCAAAGTCAGAACTGGAATTTCTGTGGCTCTTCTGTGCGTATCCAAGTTCAGCTCCACCACTAAGCACAAGGTTGATACCAGTGCAGAAGGTGGCATCAGAGGCGAGGTACAGAACAGCTGCTGCACACTCTGCTGGGGTCCCCATCCGTCCCAGAAGCTGAGCATCTTTGCCTTCTTGGATCGTTGCCTCTGGATTGGCTGTATGGCTTGCAAGCTTTTCCCACATAGGAGTCCAGATATTGCCAGGTGATATGCTGTTGACTCGGACACTGTATTTGCTCTCATCAATGGCCATAGCTTTTATCATTGCAGTAACAGCACCCTTGGTTGCCACATACGGCACAGCATACTTTTGTCCAATAACATTGACAAGACTGGCGATGTCGATAATGTTCCCTTTGGTTTTGCGGAGGTGGGGCAATGCAAACTTAGCTGTTAAGAAACAGCTTACAACACTGAGGTCCATGAGGCTGCGGAACTCTTGCGCAGCTCTTGCTGCTCTTGAATTTTCTAATATTCTTTTAAAGCCACCCAAGTTAGTGTCCATCACTGCCTCCTGTGGAAGCCATAGTTTACCTATGTGCTGCGTGAAGAAGTACTTTCTTTTGTCTGTCCTGAATCTTCCAATATTCAGCTTCATTGGAAGTCCATGAGTTGTAATGTTATGAGAGAGGGAGAAAAAACACTTCTACAATGCCATGCATAATTCTACAATGCTATGCATGATTATGCCATGCAAAATCATGTTACCTCTTACTTGCCTTTTCTCTAAACTAAAAAGTCTCAAATGCTGCAACATTTCCTCATATAAGAGTTAATCCATCCCCTTGAGCATTTTGGTTGTCCTTTTTAAATCTTTTCCAACTCTATAATATCCTTTCTGTGGTGAGGTGGCCAGAATTGTACATAGTATTCTAAATGCGGTTGCACCATAGATTTGTATAACGGCATTATGATATCGGTAGTTTTATGTTCAATTTCTTTCCTAATGAGTGTGAAATTTGCCTTTTTCACAGTTGCAGCACTTGGAGTCAACATCTTCATGCAGCTATCCACTACGACCCCAGGGTTCCTGGTCCGTCACCACCAGCTCAGAATAAAAGGAAACCAGAAGCTTTTGGCCTTGGTTATTCAAATAAATATTTAAATTCAGTCCCTTCTCCTCACCCCCCCTTCCCGTCTGAGGTTTGCTCTCCTTTATGCCTTAGGATCTCTTCTCACAGTTCCCAGGCCTCAGTCTATTCTACAAAGCTAAAAAGCCTGTCTAGACCTGTGTATGGCTTTGATCCCAGCCAAAGTGACAATTCTGCTTTCCCTTGCAGAAGCCAAGAACTTTGCTTCTAGAGCACTTGGAATGTCCGTAAATGCCATTCCAGACAATCCAATCTATGTCAGACGCTTCATTGCCCCAAGTGGAACATACCATTGAAGAGGCTGTGAGAAATTCAGAACTGACTGATTCTTAGTAACTTTGTTTGATGGCCTGCAACCTATGGCCTTAGCTATTGAGCTGGATACACAGCACTTATTTACTCTTGCATCAAAACAGGAATGCTTATTCTTAAATCTGAGCAGAAGAATAGGGAATCAGGTTGTATATTTCAATTGTTGTCTATATGGGGTGCTGAGAAAGCTCAGTTACAATATAATGTCCTAAAAATGTGTTCTTGAAAATTTGTGTGTCACTTTAAATAACAGAAGTAAGATTTCCCACACAGGAACAGAGGACTAGAGGAGAAAGTAACATTAGAGTTACATGCTGGCAAGGATGATTGAGTAGTTTTGTCCAATAAATTCACATATGTGTTCAAAGCAACCAAAGGAATTTCACAAACAATATATGCAGAGTAGGGTTGCCAGGTTCTTGGCCTGAGACTGATCCTGTATCTTTAGGAGAAGAGAAAGTCAGCCAAGTGCAGGTGTTCTTGCAACTCTGTAATGAGAAAAACCACAAGGTGGAATTCTCCCTCCCCCCTCCACAACTTTTAAAGACACAGAAGACCTCTTGGTTGTCAGTCCCGGCCTCCAACAGGTCTTCTGTATCTTTAAAAGTTGTGGAGGGGGGAGGGAGAATTCCACCTTGTGTTTTTTCCCATTACAGAGTTGCAAGAACACCTGCACTTGGCTGACCTTCTCTTCTCCTAAAGATACAGGATCAGTCTCAGGCCATGGACCTGGCAACCCTAATGCAGAGGGATTATTTGTTTGGGAAAGGGGGCATCATACATGTTCATGAATCCTGTGGTTGAGGAACTAGATGACAATGAAGAGGAATCATCACTAATTTTTGTAACCAACCTAAACTAAACTGAAACACCAAATCACATTAGGCTTGCTGTTTAGTAGTGAGTAGAAAGGAAAGATGGAAAAGTGTGGAAGTAATTGCAAATGGGGGTGGGGAGGGAAGGTTTAAATTCACAAAGGAAAACGCATGAGCCTCTCTTTGGTGTTGCTATGGATGTAGCACTCTGTCTGTGCCTGGGCTTACAGTTTAGCACTGCCTGCTCAACCTGTGAATAAACAGATTATTACAGACACACCGTGAGCCATGAAAGGTCTTTTGAGTCTTTCAGCACAGTTACTATCTTGTAAAAGGCTAGTCTGAATTTCCAACAGTAGAAAAGGGAGGAGCATGAAGCCACATTTGTCCTGACCCATAGGCTTGTTCTACTAAAGGTCATGTGGGATACCAGGATTTATTTATTTACTTATAGGTTTTTTATCCCACCCTTCACCACGAATGATCTCAGGGGTGGTAACAACCACTTAAAGTACAATAAGAAAATCCTTAAAACAGTGAAAATATCACATAACTCTCATCTGTTATAGTACAGGCCATACAGATATCATACTTAGAATGCCTGGCAGAAAAGAAAAGGCTTCAGCTGGTGCCAAAAGATGGACACTACTGGCAACAGCTGAACCTCAGAGGAAGAAGGTATTCCACAACTGGGGTGTTATCATTGAGAAGGCCCTTTGGTGAGTCATAGATCCTCTGACCAGATAATAAGGGTGGCAGAGTACCCACACTGTTTGAAGAGGCAACTATTCCACATTATGTGTTTTACATGAGCACTCTCACTTACCAGAGAACAAATTCAGAATAGACTTTTCTCCATCTTAGTAAAGAATATGACATATTACTTAGTTACTATTCTTATCAATGATAGACCCAACCTGACAGCTGTGATGAAAGAGTCATGATAGAAACTTGAAATTTTTAATCAGGTGGATTACTTTCTGAAAGATTCCAAACTTTGAAGACCAGCTAGAATACAGAATACAAACATCACTATTACCATGGTAACACAAATCACCTTGGAGATTATTAATACGAGTATGACTTACATTCTGTGTATGGTTGGGGGGTGGGGGGCCTCTGAATAATTTTCATTTTATTAGGAGGCAATTCAATATTACTTAGCATCTGGGTTTAAGGACATATTAGAAGAGATTCCAGGGGAAGGGTACACTCTCTGATTTAATTGTAGCTTTCATGAGTGGGAAATAAATAGTAGGTTATAGATTTATTTATAATTTTATTTTATTTATATCCCACCCTTCCTCCCAGCAGGAGCCCAGAGCAGCAAACAAAAGCACTAAAAATACTTTAAAACATCATAAAAACAGACTTTAAAATACATTAAAACAAAACAACTTTAAAAACATTCTTTTAAAAAGCTTTGAAGACATCTTAAAAAAAGGTTAAAAACATTTTTTTAAAGTTTAAAATCATATAAAATCATATTAAAAAGCAATTCTAACACAGAAGCAGACTGGGACTAGGTCTCAACTTAAAAGGCTTGTTGAGGTCTTCAACAGGCGCCGAAAATATAACAGAGAAGCAGTCTATCTAATATTTAAGGGGAGGGAATTCCACAGGGTAGGTGCCGCCACACTAAAAGTCTGTTTAGATTTGCCATAATCCAAAAAATGTAAACAAATGCAGATTAATGAACACAAAACATAAAATTTGGGTACACAATCACTTCTGAAGTGTATCCCAAAATTTATTCTTAAAGTTGCATCAGCTTCCCACTCCATATATTCATGGCAAAACAAACACTTGTGTCACACTTCACAAGTTACAAGCTTTTTAAAATTATTATTAGAGGTGATATCTGTAAGCACAATACAAGGCAAGACTCACTGAAATTAATTGGAAGCTTTGACTGAGTGCGTATGCAGCTCTCATTTATTTCAGAAGGATTTGTTTGAGAGAACACTCTAGTCAATTCTGCTCCATCTTGACAAGACATTGAGTATAAACCAATCCATAGAAGTCATCATTGTTTTTTTCTTAGAAAAGCAAGAATACATACAAACAATGTGATATTGTAAGCCCAGTTGAAACAGTGTACAAACTCTTATGACACAGATCACTATATATCTGTTTATTTTATTATTTTTTGTATTGGTATTCAATTAAAAGAAAGAAAGTAAGAAGTAATAATTACTTGCAGTACATCAAGGCTAACTATATAACATTTTTGTAAGTGTCACCCTGTAATTTACTTGGCCACAGACAGGTGGTGCTGTGAACAACAGCACGATGATACCCTACAGCATTCCTTGATGTTAGCCAGAACAGGCATGGCAGAAGAGTGAGCATATGAGGAATGCGCCCAAGGATTGGGGGGGAAATGAACACATGCAGGAGTGAAGGGGAAAAGATTTAGTGGAAGAGAGAAATGGAGACAGGCAGGAGTAAAGTGGGGGTGGTGAGAAGGTTTAGTGGAGGCAGGAATAAAATGGGAAGGTTTAGTTGAGAGAAACGGAGACACGGTGGTGGCAGAATGAGAAGCGTGAGTAAGCCGAAGGGCACACCAATGCCTGGAGGCACTGGAAGATTTGGTGAGGGAGGTTTGCCAAAGGAGGCGTGGAGGAGAGAGGTGATGGCAGCTGACACAGGAAAGCTACAGAGGAGTAATCATGATGGGCTGGGGCAGCTCCTCAGCAACTGTCCTGCTCTGCTGTGCCACCACTGCCTACCTCACCAATGATGCCATTTCAGGCTCTGCTGTGGAGGATAAGGAGGAGGGGGGCAACAGGCAGCAAGATGGCTGCTGAGAAGCTGCTCCTGACATTTCCCCTGTGACTTCCACCTCCATCTCCCTTTCCCGCTTCCCTCCTCTTTGCCGGAGGAAGGTCTAACCCTGCTTAGGACTGGCTTTACATGTGCTAGAGAGGTGCCTGAATCCAGCACTAAGCAGGATTGCCCTTCCACCCTGCATTGGCTGATGCAAAGGCAGGGTGATCCTGCATAGTCTAGGTGCATGAGGGAGGTCTCTGAAGGGATCTCTCTCATGCATCTGAACCCAGTGCTAAGTGGATAAGGGGTCGGAGGGCAATCCTGCTTAGCAAAATTCTGGGTGGCAGGAGGGAGCCAGGTCTAAAGGGAGAGAAGCTTAGCCAGGTCTAAACCCCCACACTAACTAATTAGATCAGGAGTGGGGAAATCTTTTTGCTCCCACCCTTTGGGCCAACTTTGACTGGTGTGTGGGGCAACCCTTCTGTTAATCATGTGACATCACAATTATATCATGTGATTGACATGTGGGTTGTCCTGCCCACCTGTCAAACGTGGCCCACAGGGTGGGAGCCAAAAAGGTTCCCCACCCCTGATCTACTGGTTTGCGGGGGGGGGGGCTTGGTGATGTCTAAGGGAAGAAGGATTGGTGAGGGATGGGGGTTTGATGGGGGTGGGGTTGTAGTCGGGGTTTGGTGAGCAATGCCAGCAGAGGTTAAGCCCCATGTTTTGTAAAATATTAATAGAACAAGCTGTTTATTTCCTTCAAACAAGTATGATTTTTAATACCCAAATAAGAACTATCAGTTTTGGCATTTATCCAAAATGGAGAGGTATACCCATTGTGTATTTTCCTCCCACTTTGAATTGAAATTAAATAGTGGATTGTTCATGCTTTCTTCAATATACAATTTTGCCTGTATGTAGAGCTACCTACATTTTGGCTAATGGTGAGTGGTATGTACTTGCTCCGGGGTTAGCATCAAGTGTGAACGTAAGTGAGCATGGGACTTCTAGTAAGCACATGCATTCCCATTCACTAAATATTAGAAGCAGTTCCATGTACACAATAATCTCACATTACAGTGCAGAAAAAAGTCCTTGCGCATGTGGGAGTACATCTCACATGTACCTCTAAGAGCATCCGTAAACTGTTTAGCAGGATTTCTACATGGTGTGTGTGTGTGTGCGTGCGAGCTTGTGAATGCTGAAACTAGAATAGAAACAAACAAGTCAAGGGGGGAGAGGTGTGTTCTGTAGTCTTCATGTTACCTCCTCTCCAGAATTATGATCGACTGAATTAAGATGCATGCATCATTTCCCATAGTGTCATTGTGACTGATTGTATTGTTAAGTGGTTCCAAGTTCCCAAGTGGTGAATAGTTCCCTGGGGAGTTCTACAGGGTTTAGGGGGTAGTCCAAAGTTCCCCACCTTGGTGGGAGCAGTGAAGCCACTGCTCATGGCAGTCAGAGAAGCAGGGCTGGGATAGAGCAATCAGGCCTGATTCCATTGTGCGATGGCAGTGAGACCAGTTCGGGATCCACCAGATCCTGGGCTAACTTAGCCCCTCCCCACCTCCAGATCAGAAGGTAATACCAACCCACACCCACATTCAGTGGGTAGAAGGGAGAATGTGGCACGAGTGGAGTGACACTCACATCAATCTGTCAGTGATGGGAAGCCGGCTCATCTGGCACAGCTGGGCGGAGGGACACTACCGCTTAATCCAAACCCCCCTCCCCCAGGACCAGTGTAAGAGGGTGCAGATTTTTTCCCCATCACAACTAATTTTAGCTACTTCAGGACTATTGTAACTTTAGCTGGACCAATGGCAAGACTAGAACAATACTTAAAATAACTGATAGGGAAAAATGCAACTAATTTCAGTTAAAAGTAACATAGCATGGCTCTGATCTTTGAGAATTAGTGTGGTAGTGTGGCCAGTTTGAGACTCAGATTAGACAGAGACCTGGATTTAAATCCCCACTCTGCCATCAAAGGCACTAGATGACTTTGGATCAGTCACTATCTCTTACTTAATCTACCTCACAGGATTATTGTGAGGATAAAATGGTGCGGGGAGAACCATTTACACCATCTTGAGCTCCCTGGAGGAAGGGAAGGAAGGGAACGAATTAGTCTCTGAGTTGTTTTTTTAAAAGAAAGAATCATTCCAAATAAAACCCACGTATAGTAACAGCAAAAATTCTGAAAAGCTTTCATTTTTCATAAACTTGTCATGCAAAATTGAAGTATTGGGGTTTCTACTATTGACAGAAAGGCTGACGTGTCTCCTGCAGTGGGGTGTTCTGTGTTATATATTAATTATGTTAAGGTATCTGAAATAGAAAAGAACCATTTGTAGGTTTCTGGCAGTTATTGCAGGATAACGAGGCAGCATGATACTGACAGTAATTCATATTATAGGATAAATGGGAAACACATAATTTTTTTAAAAAAAATACCAGAGTTTCAATTGCTTGACAAACAATTATTATGAAGTTTAAACTCCTTAACCTGCTTTAGAACTCAGACTTTTGGCAAACTGGATAAACGAACAATTATCATGATTCGTATTAAACTGCTTTAGAACTGATATCCTTGGTAAATTAATCAAAGATCAAAAGACTTGTGAAATGATATTGAAGAAACTAAGGAAGAAAAAATATCCATTTACACAGTAGGTGCTTTATTTATTTGTTTATTTATTAAATTTATATTCTGCCCTTTCTCCCAGTAGGAGGGGGTGTACACAGCAACTAGCTTTCAGTGTGCATTTGCACATTGAGAAAAGAGGAAGGTCTTCAGTAGGTGCTGAAAAGATAACAGAGATGGCACCCATCCAATATTTAAGGGAAGGGAATTCCACAGAGTAGGTGCCACTAAACTAAAGGTCGCTTCCTATGTTATGTGGAACGGACCTCCTACTAAGATGGTATCTTCAGGACGCCCTCACTTGGAAAGTGTAGTGATCGACTGGGCAAGGGTAAGATGGTTTTTCAGGTATCCTGGTCCCAAGCTGTATAGGGCTTTGTACACCAAGACCTTGAACATAGCCCAGTAGGTAATAAGTAGTCAGTGCAATTCTTTCAGCAGTGGGGTAACATGTTGGTGATATCCTTCCCCAGGGAGCAATCTTCCCACTGCATTTTGAACCAGCTGTAGCTTCTGGACCCACATAGAGCACATTACAGTAATCCAGCCTGGAGGTTACCACTGCATGGACAACAGTGGTCAGGCTATGCCAGTCCAGAAATGGCTGCAGCTGTCTTACCAGACGAAGCTGGTAAAAGGCACTCCTAGCCACGGAGGTCACCTGGGCCTCTAGCAGCAAAGATGGATTTGGGAGCACCCCCAAACCTACAGACCTGCTGTTTCAGAGGGAATACGACCCCATTCAAAGCAGGCAACTGTCAAATTATCTGAATTTGGAAACTACCAACCCACAACGCCACCGTCTTGCTTAGATCCAGACTCAGTTTATTGGCCCCCATCCAGCCCACCACCGAATCCAGGCAGCAGTCCAGGACTTGCATGGCCTCTCCCAATTCAGATATTACAGAGAAATAGAGCTGGGTATCTTCAACGTACTGCTGACACCTTGCCCCAAATCTCCTGATGACTGCTTCCAAGGGCTTCATATGGATGTTAAACAGCATGGGGGACAAGGTTGTACCCTGTAGCACCCCACAGCACAACTGCCAGGGGGCTGAAAGACAATCACCCAATGCTATTCTCTGAAAATGACCCTGGAGAAAGGATCAGAACAACTCTAAAACAGTGCCTCCGATACCCATCACACCAAGTTGGCCCATGGTCAATGCTATCAAAAGCCACCGAGAGATCAAGTAAGAATAACAGGGTCGCACTCCGCCTGTTCTTCTCCCAATAAAGGTCATCCATCAGGGCGACCAAGGCTGATTCAGTCCCATAACCAGGCCTGAGGCCAGACTGGAATGGGTCAAGATAATCTGTTTCATCCTAGAGTACTTGCAATTGCTGCGCCACAACCCTCTCAATCACTTTCCCTAAAAAAGGGGGTATTTGCAACAGGGCAGTAGTTGTCACAAACCAATGGATCCAAGGTGGGCTTTTTCAGGAGCAGTCGGATCACTGCCTCTTTCAGGGTGGCTGGAACCACTCTCTCCCACATTGATGCATTGACCATACCTTGGATCCACTTGGTCAAAGCCCCTCGGCAGGTTTTAATAAGCCAAGAAGGGCAAGGGTTGAGAGGACACACTGCTTGCCACCTCATTGCAAGCACCTTGTCCACGTCATCAGGCCGCATCACCTGAAACCGATCCCAAGAAGTTGCAGCAGACATTGCACTGGACACCTCACTGGGGATTACAGTAGATGTGGATGGGGCATCAAGATTGCTATGGAGGGGGTTTACCATTGCCTTTCTCTGAGGCTGAGAGGCAGTGACTGGCCCAAGGTCACCCAGTGAGCTTCATGGCTGAATGGGGATTCGAACCCTGGTTTCCCAGGTCATAGTCCGACATCTTAACCCAGCCTTTCCCAACCAGTGTGCCTCCAGATGTTGTTGGACCACAGCTCCCATCAGCCTCAGCCAGCATTGCCAATGGTCAGGAAAGATGGGAATTGTGGTCCAACAACATCTGGAGGCACACTGGTTGGGAAAGGCTGCCTTAACCATTGGACCACACTGGCTCTAACTCAGAATTAAGCCTCACTGAATTCAGGTATAGGCCTATTATACTTCAGACAAACAGCTATTTGTTAACTGGATCAATTAATTGTACCAGATTGCATCAGCGGCATACTTAGAATGCTTCCACATGGTTGTTTATTGTGGAATCAGCACTACTTGTACACACACGTTTTTTCCAGCATCCACATGTCACTGTTGTCATCAAAATGCCAGGCCGTACTTCTTTATTGAATCTAGATTTCCTCTTGCTACAGAAAATCTGATAGGTAAAAATAACCCAATATACATCTGCAATTACTGCTGATGTGGAACCTTGTTGGCACACTTGAGGGGGGTTGTCACATGTGCAGTGATGTTTCAGTGGGTGGTCTAAATGCCAAACCTCTGTTTGTGTGCTATTCACTTAAGCACAACCTGTATTGTTTTTGGTGACCCAAACTGTACAGGTGTTCCTATTTCTATCTATCAGTAGTGTAGTGGCAAATTCAGACATGCAGAGTCCCTTAATGATAATAATCACACCATGCCCTCTCACAGCCACACCCATTTCCTACTTTCCCTCGTCTCTCTTGCTCTCCATGTCATCTACGAGTCCACACTCCATTACAACAGATATCCCTAGAAGCCAATCAGTATGAAAGGGGAGGCTGTGTGTTAGCTACTGAGAAGAGCCTTCTCAGGGTCTGACTTACCTCCTTTCAACTTTGATTGGCTACAGCCAGCACAAAAGGATAAGGACTCTTCTCAGTGGCTAACACAGCCATCTTTTACATTGATTGGTTCATACACAGGAACCTGGCTGGGACCTTGTTCCCAAAAAAGTAAAGGGTCTATGACTCCCCTGCAACCCTGGAGGACTATACCCTGCTACCTATTGCAGCACATTCACATTTCAGCAACCCAGTTAGGAGGAGCTGTTCTCTCAAGATCTCTACACAGTATATGTGGGGTGAACTTAGAAACTGTAACCACAGTTGGACATTTTTTTAAAAATACACAAGTGTTGCATAAAACCTCTTCATCTTTCTTGTGCAAGCTTTAGTCAGGTAAATATCACTCTTGTACAGAACCACAGTATTACATTTTTTGAAAAATGGAAATGAATATTGCTCTCTCCACAGAAAGAACAGGCCTCCATTTTGCACATTTTGAAACATGGTAACCCCAGCTGTTATCATTTAATCATGCACTCTAATGCACTTCCTGGAATTTTTTTCAATTAAAAAGTGCACATGCACAGGTGCAGAAATACCCTCATACTTGTCCATAACAGGAAAAGGCATTAGAAAGTGGGGAGAAGAGTGACTGAGAGAGAAGATTAAAAAAAAAATCTTCTGGTTGGGATGTAACAAAGCAGAGCTTTGCATTCTGATTCATATTCATCACTGTTTCTGTTCCACTATAGTTTGGTTCCCACCAAATGCTACATTATTCATAAGTTACATAATGATTTACTTAATGTACATAACTTACCATCATTTCAATGTAAACAAGATGTCAAAACAACAACAAAAATGTGAACGAATACCAATAGTATTCACTTGACTGATTTCTGTTCCTAATAACAGATAAACACGTCAGCTGCAGCAATTTCTGTTTCCCTTTCTGTTTTTGTCAGAATCTTCTGGCGCCCCTACCTTCTGGAAACATTCAGTCAAGCTCTGCCCACTGGTATCGACAGCAAGCAGTGGAATAGCAATGAATGTTCATGACTGGAAAAAAATGAGAATGTATGGAAACTAATGTGCCAATTGCACATACAGAAACATTTGATCTGAAGATTATTTATGATATAAGATCATCATCTGTAAGCACTGTAAGCAATGAAGAGGGCAAGATCCAATTATATGAATTGGGAGGGGTTTGGGGTGGCAGACTTACAAACAGCCCTATCCAGAAGTACTCAGGACTGGCAGTAATCTATATATTTTTTAAATTTAAAAACCTACTGATATCATCTTTATTATTATTACTATTATTACAGTTTGCATGCTGCCGTTCCACATGAATATGCCCAAGTGACTCACAACACAACAGTTGTTGCTATTATTAATAATAATTACATGTATATGACAATCAACAAAATTCTGTATATAGTTTATCTTGTCTATAAAACAGTACATTTAAAAAAATATCTCCACTAGGAAATGTATAGTATGCATAGCTATGTTGCCAATGACAAGAATCCCCACAGCCCACAATTTCATCCTATGTGAATCTTGGCACTGCTTTTCATATGTAAGTCTGCACTGAAAAGTGTTTATTACATTTTAAGCCGCCTAGTACAAACTAAATTATTTTTCAGTTCTTTTTTTTTACGTTCTTAAATTACACCAAACCTAATTTATAAGTATGGAATCTTTTTAGGTTTCCTGCTCATTAAAATTGATAGATGTAGTTGTCTTTGATATTTTGACAAAGGGAATAAAAAGCACAGCAAAACACACGGCAGTGAGAGTCTAATGAGATTTCTGAAATATAATTTAGTCCTTGGTGCTGTGCATTCAACAAAACAAATGCTACTCACCCAGCAAGCTTGTTACAAAAATATAGGAAATATTATACAGCATATACATTGCTTTTATAGGGAAGTCTGGACATCAAGTTTTTGCTATTTAAGCAACTGTTTAAGCAAATCATCATTATGTTAGCATCTCCTACTACACTCTGCAAAGTTCTGTTGTTACATTTCTGACCTAGGACTTATTCCCTAATCCAGTAGCATTTAATTTAATAGAAGAAGGGAGGTATGGTTGTTGTAAGAACAATTAAACAAAGGGGATTTTCAGACATAAGGCTTAAAGCAGTTCATGCTTTCTGTCAGCAATGAATGAGAATGTGAAACATAACATTGGCCAGGATGGTTGTTTATATTACAAATCCTTCATTTCTGATTTCTGTACTGCATTAATCATGATGGAACATTAACATAAACAGCATATTTTATTGGTTTGTTGGTTACAATTGATTTTAGTACGTTATTGTTATTCTAAGTTGCTTTGGGTCACTTTTGACAGGAAAGTAACTTATATTATTGTTGTTATTATTATTATTATTATTATTATTATTATTATTATTATTAATAATAATAATAATAATAATAATAATAATAATAATAATAATAATAATAATAATAATAATAATAATAATAATAATAATAATAATAATGAGAGAGGCTAAAATTTAAATGTAAGTCTTACAAATAAAAATGTTCGGACCGTCTGGTCCCTGTTACCAATCTGGCCGCTGCATTTTGCACAAGCTGAAGTTTCTGAACCATCTTCAAAGGCAGCCCCATGTAAAGTGCATTGCAGTAATCTAATTTGGAGGTTACTAGAGCATGGACAACTGAAGCCAGGTTATCCCTGTCCAGATAGGGATGTAGTTGAGCCACCAACCGAAACTGGTAGAAGGCATTCCATGCCACTGAGGCTACCTGAGCCTCAAGTGACAGAGATGGTTCTAGGAGAACCCCCAAGCTACAAACCTGCTCCTTCAGGGGGAGTGCAACCCCATCCAGGACAGGTTGGACATCCACCATCCGGTCAGAAGAACCACCCACTAGCAGCATCTCAGTCTTGTCTGGATTGAGCCTCAGTTTATTAGCCCTCATCCAGTCCATTGTTGCAGCCAGGCACCAGTTCAGCACATTGACAGCCTCACCTGAAGAAGATGAAAAGGAGAAATAGAGCTGCGTGTCATCAGCATACTGATGGCAACGCACTCCAAAGCTCCAGATGACCACACCCAACGGTTTCATGTAGATGTTGAACAGCATGGGGGACAGAACTGACCCCTGTGGAACCCCATACTGGAGACTCCAGGGTGCCGAGTAATGTTCCCCAAGCACCACCTTCTGGAGGCAACCTGCCAAGTAGGAGTGGGACCACCGTAATGCAGTACCTCCCACTACCAACTCAGCTAGTCTCCCCAGAAGGATACCACGGTCGATGGTATTGAAAGTCACTGAGAGATCAAGGAGAATCAACAGAGTCACACTCCCCCTGTCTCTCTCCCAACAAAGGTCATCATACAGGGCGACCAAGGCTGTTTCCGTGCCAAAACCATGCCTGAAACTCATTTGCATGTTTATTGAGTTCAGTGGGATTTACTCCCATGCAATCATGCTTAGGAAAGGTAAAACTGACCAGGGGGGAGGGAGGGATGGCTGGAGTGGACAGGGAAGAAGGAAGAAAGAAAAGGGGAGGGGAGGAGGAATCTAATCATTTGCATGTTTACTGATTTCAATGGAATTCCTATGTAATCATGATTAGGATAAGTAAAACTGACCATGGGGGAGGAGCAGGGGGAGGGGAGAAGAGAGGGAAGGAGAAAGGGAGGAGAGAAGGGAGCAGAAGGAGTGGGAGGGGGAAGGAGGGGGAGGAGCAAAGGAAGGAGTGGGGTAGGGCAGGTTTGAACATTTGCATGCTTATTGAGTTCACTGGTATTTACTCCTGTGCAATCATGCTTAAGATAGGTAAATGACCATGGGAACGGGGAAAAAGGGGACTGGAGGGGAGGGGATGACAGGGGCAAGAGGGAGGGGATAGGAGGGAGGAGAAGGGAGGGTGGGTTTGATCAGTTGCATACTTTTTGAGTTCAATGGGATTTATTTCTGTGCAATCATGTTTGAAAATGGGAATGGAGTGCCTTCAAGTAAATCCTGACTTATGGCGCCCCTATGAATAGGGTTTTCATGATAAACGGTATTCAGAGGTGGTTTTACCATTGCCTTCCTCTAAGGCTGAGAGGCAGTGACTGGCCCAAGGCCACCCAGTGAGCTTCATGGCTGTATGGGGATGCGAATCCTGGTCTCCCAGGTTGTAGTCCAACACTGACCCAGGGGAGGGGTAGGGAAGGTAGGAGGAGGGGGAGGGGATTGGGTGGGTGGGCACTGGGCAGAGGAGAAGCCCCTTACCTTTCCAAAAGGAAAACATTGTGAACAGTATCATTGCTTTTCAGCAGTTTCCCCACCTTTTTATTCTACAGCAGGCACATGTAGCCTTCCAGCCAAATTTAAACCAAAGCTGTCCCTGGCCACATCCACACCAGGCCTTTACTGTATTTCACTTTGGACAGTCATGGCTTCTCTCAAAGAATCCTGGGAAGTGTAGTTAGTGAAAGGTGCTGAGAGTTGCTAGGAGATGCCCTGTTACCCTCACAGACCTTCAATCAGAGCGGCTGACTGTTAAATAAGTCTGGCCACTGGACCTCTGTCAGGAGAATAACAGTCTCCTCTCAGCACCTTTCACAGACTACACTTCCCAGGATTCTCTGAGGGAAGCCATGACTGTCTCATGTGAAATCAAAGTCTGGTGTGGATGTGGCCCCCTGATTAGGCAAGCCCAGCAGCTGTGAGTCTGGCTTTTAGAACACTGACAGTTGGTTCTTACTGAGCATGCCCAACACTATCATTCAGTTCAATGCAAAATTTCTTAAATTAATTAAAAATCAGCCAGGCATTTTTTAAAAACTTTAAACTGCAGAAGATGAAAGTCAGCATATGGGGCAAGGTCAGTAACAGGATTGCAGGTACTCTGTGAACATGGCTGATTTTTAATGAATTTCAACAGATTATGAGAACTCTCAGAGAAAAAAGTCCAAAAGGGGTCTGGGTGTTTTTTCTCGGTTATTAGACTTTGATTTCTGTTTTGTTTATTGCCATGAAAATGGACAGGGTTGTTAAGCAAGCGTTTCTGAGTTCAGGACTATAAGTTTTGTAAGGTTTTATTTTGAAATGAGCTTATGGGAAGCATCAGAATGGCATGGGGGGTGTTTTCAATTTAACATTTAACATTGTGGAATGTGAAAAATCCACGCTGGCTATAGTAATATGTGATAGCTCAAACTGTGTAGGGGGCACACAGGAGATGTATGTCAGCTCTGACCCCTCTTCTCTCAACCTTTGCATATTTAGCTTGAAGGTCTGCAGGGAGATTCTGCAAGTGTTCAGATGAATGCAGATGAATCCTCCCTTCTGATGGGAACTCCAATTGTACAGAGATCCAGATCATGGAGAGCATTCTAACTGTATCCAACGGATTGCAGTTAGAATCCCATTTCAGACCTTTGTGCAAAATCTGTGAAGATTTGAAGTGGAGCCGATGCGCATAGGAACTTTGGGGGCATGGCTTGTGTGTATACTCCAAGACCACTTTAAGCTTCCATATTTCTTTTGAATTCCTAAAGAGGGCTTTGTCACACCTTGGAATAAAAAAGGCTTCCAGTTCTTCAGGCAGACTGGCCTGTTTCAGAATGTTAATGGTCACACTGGGGACATGAATCTAGAAGTTTGCATAGGTATCACTCAGGTGAATAATTAATATAAGTGAGACTCAGTAAGTTCTTGGATATAATTTAATGCTAAACTGAACAGCTCTAATTTCTCAAGGCAGGAGCATATGTTTCAGTTATAATTTTTTCAGTTAGAAAAGATATTTTACTTATTGATCATATCCTCCAGCAAGGGTTACTGTACAATAATATAAACCCTTTTCTTAATTATTGGACCATTTAATATTATTTTGCAGTTTTGGAAATCTGGGAAAACACTGATTATACCTTCATCTGAATAAGAATTCACATAGTAATCACATATTAACCTACATTTTATTCGTATACATAAGAACATAAGAAGAGCCTGCTGGATCAGGCCAGTGGCCCATCTAGTCCAGCATCCTGTTCTCACAGTGGCCAACACAGTGCCTGGGGGAAGCCCGCAAGCAGGACCCGAGTGCAAGAACACTCTCCCCTCCTGAGGCTTCCGGCAACTGGTTTTCAGAAGCATGCTGCCTCTGACTAGGGTGGCACAGCACAGCCATCATGGCTAGTAGCCATTGATAGCCCTGTCCTCCATGAATTTGTCTAATCTTCTTTTAAAGCCATCCAAGCTGGTGGCCATTACTGCATCTTGTGGGAGCAAATTCCATAGTTTAACTATGCGCTGAGTAAAGAAGTACTTCCTTTTGTTTGTCCTGAATCTTGAACATTCAGCTTCTTTGAATGTCCACGAGTTCTAGTATTATGAGAGAGGGAGAAGAACTTTTCTCTATCCACTTTCTCAATGCCATGCATAATTTTATACACTTCTATCATGTCTCCTCTGACCCGCCTTTTCTCTAAACTAAAAAGCAACCTTTCCTCATAAGGGAGTCGCTCCATCCCCTTGATCATTCTGGTTGCCCTCTTCTGAACCTTTTCCAACTCTATAATATCATTTTTGAGATGAGGCGACCAGAACTGTACACAGTATTCCAAATGCGGCCACACCATAGATTTATACAACAGCATTATGATATTGACTGTTTTATTTTCAATTATCCCTAGCATGGAATTTGCCTTTTTCACAGCTGCTGCACACTGGGTCGACATTTTCATCGTGCTGTCCACTACAACCCCGAGGTCTCTCTCCTGGTCGGTCACCGCCAGTTCAGACCCCATGAGCGTATATGTGAACTTCAGATTTTTTGCTCCAATATGCATAATTTTACACTTGTTTATATTGAATTGCATTTGCCATTTTTCTGCCCGTTCACTCAGTTTGGTCTTTTTGGAGCTCTTTGCAATCCCTTTTTGTTTTAACAACCCTGAACAATTTAGTGTCTTCAGCAAACTTGGCCACTTCACTGCTCACTCCTAATTCTAGGTCATTAATGAACAAGTTGAAAAGTATAGGTCCCAATACCGATCCTTGAGGGACTCCACTTTCTACAGCTCCATTGGGAGAACTGTCTGTTTGCTAAGTGTTTGCTAAGCACTTTGCTGATAAAATAGAGCGCCTGAAGAGCACGATTCCATATGCCGTGGATACAGGAAGTGGGCCAGAGTCGACCAGTTGCTTTCCAGTCCGGTGGGATTGGTTTCAGCCTCTTCCCTCTGAGGAAGTGGACAAGGTGCTCTCTACTGTGAGGCCGACCACTTGTTTGATGGATCCTTGCCCCACATGGCTCATTATGAGCTGTAAAGAGAAACTGAGTGAAGGGATCATGGCAGTGGTGAATGCTTCCTTGGAAGAGGGAGCAATGCCATCAGCCCTCAAGGAGGCGGTAATAAAACCCATCCTGAAAAAGCCCTCCTTGGATCCCCAAGAGTTGAACAACTTTCACCAGTTTCCAATTTACCATTCTTGGGCAAGGTGATCGAGCGAGTGGTGGCCAAACAGCTACAGACACACTTGGAGGAAGCAGATTATTTAGATCCATTCCAATCGGGCTTCAGGACTGGACATGGAACTGAAACAGCCTTGGTCGCTCTGGTGGATGATTTGAGGAGGGCGTTGGATAGAGGAGAACATGCATTCCTCATCCTCCTGGATCTCTCAGCGGCTTTCGATACCGTTGACCATGGTATCCTCCTGGATCGCCTGGAGGGAATGGGAATAGGGGGCACTGTTTTACGGTGGTTCCGTTCCTATCTCTCGGACAGGCACCAACGGGTGGCATTGGGAGATGAGGTTTCAGACCCTTGGCCTCTCAATTGTGGTGTGCCACAGGGTTCTATCCTCTCTCCCATGCTATTTAACATCTATGTAAAGCCGCTGGGGGCCATCATCAGGAGATTTGGGTTGCAGTGCCACCAATATGCGGATGACACTCAGCTCTATCTCTCATTTAAGTCCTCACCAGAGTTGGCTGTGGATACCATTTCCAAGTGCCTGGAGTCCGTAAGTGAATGGATGGGAGGCAATAGGCTGAAACTGAACCCTGACAAGACCGAGGTACTGCTTGTGGGAGATAAGAGAAGGTTGGGAGATATTGACCTGGTGTTGAATGGGGTAAGATTGCCCCTGAAGGACCAGGTTCGCAGCCTCGGGGTCATTCTTGACTCCCAGCTGTCCATGGAGGCTCAGGTTTTGGCAGTGAGCCGGGCAGCTTGGTATCAATTACATCTGATACAGAGGCTGCGACCCTACCTTCCTGTCCATCTGCTCCCACGGGTGGTACATGCCCTGGTCTCCTCTCGCTTAGACTACTGTAATGCACTCTACGTTGGGTTACCCTTGAAGACGGTTCGGAAACTACAGCTGGTTCAGAATGCGGCGGCACGCTTGATTAAGAACAGCCGCCACTGTGATCATATTACTCCAGTGCTAGAAGATCTGCACTGGCTACCAGTTGTTTACCGGGCCCAGTTCAAGGTGTTGGTATTAACCTTTAAAGCCCTACACGGTTTCGGTCCAGTTTATCTAAAGGAGCTCTTCCAGCATCATCAAATATGCCGCCTGATGAGATCAGCCTCACAAGACCTTCTCTCGGTCCCGCCAGTTAAAACAGCTAGGCTGGTGTGGACCACAGAGAGGGCATTTTCGATTGTGGCCCCCACCCTCTGGAATTCTCTGCCCTATGACATCCGCCATGCCTCCTCCCTGGCAGGTTTCCGCCGAGAATTGAAGACCTGGCTGTTTTGGCGGGCCTATGAGACTTTTGGGTAATCTCATTTTATTCTGTAAAGATGTGGGTGGGTTTTGATTATGTAGAGCTGTTGTTCATTTGTATTTATATGTTATTTTATTCTTTTGTACGTCGCCTAGAGTGGCCGTTCATATGGCCAGATAGACGACTTAGAAATAAAATTTATTATTATTATTATTATTATTCCTACTCTCTACTTTCTGCTTCTTAACCAATTCCTTATCCACAAGAGGACCTCTCCTCTTATTCCATGACTGCTAAGCTTCCTCAGAAGTCTTTGGTGAGGTACCTTGTCAAACGCTTTTTGAAAGCCTAAGTACACTATGTCCACTGGATCACCTCTATCTATATGCTTGTTGACACTCTCAAAGAATTCTAATAGGTTACTGAGACAGGACTTTCCCTTGCAGAAGCCATGCTGGCTCTCCTTCAGCAAGGCTTGTTCTTCTATGTGCTTAGTTAATCTAGCTTTAATAATACTTTCTACCAGTTTTCCAGGGACAGAAGTTAAGCTAACTGGCCTGTAATTTCCAGGATCCCCTCTGGATCCCTTTTTGAAGATTGGCGTTACATTTGCCACTTTCCAGTCCTCAGGCATGGAGGAGGACCTGAGGGACAAGTTACATATGTCATGAATCCCCGCCGTCAAGGCTCAAGGATCATGCATCAGACCCAATTCCCACCCTTAGGGCAATTGATCTGGAACCAAAATATACCAATTCACCCTTGCCAAGGCTGTGTGTCCAACGCCAACCCTGCAAGGTAGAATAGTAGGCTGCCACCACCCCTTTTACTGGTACCACTCAGAGTCAGGGGATCTCTGAGCCCAGACACTAGGTAAACCAAGGTCCAAAAAGACAAGAGCCAAACTTACACTCCTTGTCAGGAAACCTCTGGTAAAACCCACAAAATAGAATTTAAGCTTTTAACTTCTTTTTCCCTCTTTGGTAGTTGCGTGACTGAGAATGGTCAAGGTGCTGAATTCAAAACCACCCTTTCTCTCAATGAACACACCAGGTTAAATAGAAGTAGCTTTATTAAAATAGATAAGTGCACATCAATATATGTAGCAGCAAGTAATCCTTTAAGTCCATACACCCAAACAGGGGTTTAGGTACATACAAGAGAGTTCATACACACAACAGGAAAATAACAACCTTTTCTAACCTAATACTTACACATGAGGTAGATGGTTGAAGTGGCCTCTCTCCTAAGAGGGAATGATGTTAACCACAAAGCAATGGAACCAGGCATAGGTTACCTCCCATAGGCAACCCTGGGACCATAAAACAGAAAAGAATGGAACTCTGGAACCAAGGCAGCAGAGAACAAAAGCTATGGGTCTCCAGCCCTATACTTAAGGGAAAGAATTCTAATGGTCCAAGATTTAGGAACCAATCAGAAAATGTCTGATGTAACTAGGGTTGCCATATTCCAGTTCCACAAATCCGGGCAGGCTAATTTGCATATTATGTAAATTATTTGCATATTATTTGCATATTATGCATATTATTTGCATATTAATATTTGAATTGTCCAGTTGTTTTGTTTTTGTGCCTAGGAATTACCGCCAAAAACTGGGGAAAGATGTGAGAAATCTTTTTTTAAAAAACAACATTTTCAGCCTTAAATGCCTAGACTCTAGTTTCCAACACTATGGAGTATTTATTGATTGATTAAGAGGATTTATATCCTGCCCTTCTGCTGTTAAAAACAGAGCTCAGCACAGCTTACAAATATAATAAAAACAATAAAAATACACAATCAATATAAAAACATAATAAAAACACAAAATAACAACAAACATAAAGTAAGTCAGGGCAGCAGTATGGTTAACCTTTGTTGGTCATTGACCTAAATAAATTTATTTACATTTTTAGTATGGTTAACCATTACATATACGATATATTTCAGAGATGTGGTGGGTGGAGAAAAACAAGAAGCCAAAATGTCAGGAAAAGGAGTCTTTCACACCACATGCTCAGTTCTAAATACTGTTGCAGCAAGTTTTACAAGTTCCTCCAGTATTCCACTGGTGCAGGCACTCAGACATTCAAAGTATCTGTATGTTCCTTAGGTTTTATAAAAGCAGAGGTTTGCTTAACTCAAAATTTCTTCTCCCTTTGATCAACCACATCTACGCAGGTTCTACCTCCATACTCAAAATGAAACTGGACCTGGAAGTGTGCAACGACCCCACACATACCTTGCTAATTAGATTACCAATGCCAGGATGTCTGTCTTATCGACTACTCTCCTGCTCCCCCCCCCAACCAGGCATCATGAAAGACCCAGTCCTGGGTTCAGAAAGAAAATAAATATCTGGTCCTCTTCAAAGTATTGATAAGCCTCTTGTTTTAATTAAAATAATAATTATAAATTCTTGCTCTTATCACTAACGGGAGTTAATGATCTTGCATATGCTGCTGTTGCTTCTATGGCTGTAACGGAGTTAGGTTAAAGATAAGTGAAATGCAAATAGGAAAAAAACAACACAAAAGGCAGTATCACTTTCCTAAATGTAATACCATACCAACCACAAGATTCCTATGAGTAAGGCAGAAAACTAAGCATCTCACAACCAGTCAAGATTCCTAACCAAAAACCAAAAATATGATAAATGAAGAAATATTTATATAAGCATGACTATCAAATATATTTATTATTTACACAAACTGTAAAGGTATTTATAGTGCAATCCTAGGTTTATTTATTCAGAAGCAAGTCCCCGTGTATTCAGTGGGGCCTACTCAAACAGAGACAGAAATGCAACCTCAAGTGATAAGCAACATATGGGATTAGCATTGCTTTTACAAAAAGCAAGTATTGGGAAGGTTTTCAAAACACTGCCCAAGATCTGACTCCTGCACACAAGAGGAAAAGAAACTGAAATGTATATACTTACCCAATTTATGAGATTTTCAGATAAACGAGGGGGGGGACCACCATTTTGTTTTCTAGTCACTGCCTCAGGTCAATGAAACTGAAACAATTCTGGCTTCACTGATTGGCTGCAATGCTGAATGGGCGGGGTTAAAGCTATGAAGTGCTATAGTACTGTATACAGTACTGTTTAAAGAAAGATTTAACAGTCGGGGGGGCAGCTGAGGTTTTTATGTATATCTCGAGAACCGGACCACCTAGAAACTTAATTCTTTTTTTAAATTAAAGGTGAGAATCCGGGCCACCTAAGGGGCTAGCCAGGTGCCGGGTGGCATGCAAAGAATCTGGGTAAAACCCGGCTAACCGGGCAATATGGCAACCCTAGATGTAACCCCTTCTAGATGTTTCTCACTCTTTTGCGCCTTCCAGGCCCCCCTCCCAACCGATGTTTCAAACTTCACGGGCCAAGAATGACCTTGAGTACCAGGCACTTGTTAATCAGCACAGATAGCCAGGTGTTTCGTGTTTAGGCTTTGTCTTAACCGTCTTCAGCTGGAAACTGAAACCTAAAGGTTATTCTAACAGAGGCCTGTCTTTTTTTAACCTTACTCCCAGAGTTCTTTACTTGAACCAAGATGTTTCCTTTATGGTTTTTAATAACTCATGAACATATACAGGTTCATGACAACGTATTTTAGTTAGCAGATCAGCAATTTCACATTTGAGTTCTTTGAGAACTCTCGGGTGGATGCCATCTGGGCCCGGTGATTTGTCAGTTTTTATATTGTCCATTAAGCTTAGAACTTCCTCTCTCGTTACCACTATTTGTCTCAGTTCCTCAGAATCCCTTCCTGCAAATGTTAGTTCAGGTTCAGGGATCTGCCCTATATCTTCCACTGTGAAGACAGACGCAAAGAATTCATTTAGCTTCTCTGCAATCTCCTTATTGTTCTTTAGTACACCTTTGACTATCATCCAAGGGTCCAATCGCCTCCCTAGATGGTCTCCTGCTTTGAATGTATTTATAGAATATTTTGTTGTTGGTTTTTATGTTCTTAGCAATGTGCTCCTCAAATTCTTTTTTAGCATCCCTTATTGTCTTGCATTTCTTTTGCCAGAGTTTGTGTTCTTTTTTATTTTCTTCATTCGGACAAGACTTCCATTTTCTGAAGGAAGACTTTTTGCCTCTAAGAGCTTCCTTGACTTTGCTCGTTAACCATGCTGGGATCTTCTTGGCCCTGGTGGTACCTTTTCTGATCTGCGGTATGCACTCCAGTTGCACTTCTAATATAGTGTTTTTAAACAACTTCCAAGCATTTTTGAATGATGTGACCCTCTGGACTTTGTTTTTCAGCTTTCTTTTTACCAATCCCCTCATTTTTGTGAAGTTTCCTCTTTTGAGGTCAAATGTGACCGTGTTGGATTTTCTAGGCAATTGGCAAGTTACATGTATGTTTAATTTAATAGCACTATGGTCACTGCTCCCAATTGGTTCAACAACACTTACATCTCGCACCAGGTCCCGGTCCCCACTGAGGATTAAGTCCAGGGTTGCCATCCCTCTGGTCGGTTCCATGACCAACTGGTCTAGGGAACAGTTATTTAGAATATCTAGAAATTTTGCTTCTTTGTCATGACTGGAACACATATGCAGCCAGTCTATGTCCGGGTAGTTGAAGTCACCCATTACTACCACATTTCCTAGTTTGGATGCTTCCTCAATTTCATATCTCATCTCCAGGTCTCCCTGAGCATTTTGATCAGGGGGACGATAGATCGTTCCCAGTATTAAATCCCTCCTGGGGCATGGTATCACCACCCACAATGATTCTGTGGAGGAGTCCACCTCTTTGGGGGTTTCCAGCTTGCTGGATTCAATGCCTTCTTTCACGTATGGAGCGACTCCACCACCAATACGTCCTTCCCTGTCCTTCCGATATCGTTTATATCCAGGGATAACCCGTATACATCACAAACTCCCTTGGAATTCTGACTCCATGCTAATTCAAGTGAACAGATATTTCTGTGGTAGAGCCCTCATTCAAACATAGCTACACCACTTCTGAATGCACATGAGGGATTGCTTGTATCTCTCTAATAGCCAAATAATTGTCAAAGGGTTGACAGTCTTAACTTGGGGATGCATTCTGCCAGTTTATGATCACGCTGATGTGAGAGACTCCAAAATGAGAGGTCCATATCATATCAGAGCTTGCACATTTTCAGAACTGGATTAAACATTACTCTTCTGGCATGGGAGACACTCCTGCATGGCCCACATTCCTTTGGTAATTTACCTAAAGAAGAACTAAACAATTTGACAGCATGAGATGCCTACTTCCCACACCTGTGCTACCAGCCCTCAAGGCATATTTTCAGCCTGAGGGCCATATTCCCTTCTGCGTACATGGCTACATGGCAGTGCTGGGCAGGGCTAGAGGTAAAACTGGGTGGAGAAATGAATGTAAATTTTACCTTTGGACAGTAAGGTAGTTTCCATACACACTTGCACACCCCTCTAGCCTCCACCCGGACAAGCAACAGGTATTATCAGAGTTCCATCTCAGCCACGCAAAACAGTCAGGGGCAAAGTGGGACCAGTGAGGGTGTGTCATGGAGAAAGTTCTGAGGGCCAGATAGAGAGGCCCACATTTGGCCCCTGGACTTGAGATTCCCCATCCTTAGGATAGAGTGACAATGGTGTAGGAATTAGGAGCCATATAATCACACCTATGTGGATTCTTCTTTGCACACACTGAGCTAATCCGCATGAACTGAACTCCATAGATCAGTGGCAGCCAATGGTGCCATCCAGAAGTTGTTGGACTACATCTCTCATAATCCCTGGGCACTGGCTATGCTGACTAGGGTTGATGGGAGTTGTAGTCCAAGAATATCTGGAGGGCACCATGTTGTCTGTTGCTGCACTTCTCATGATGCAAATATACCTTCTGAATCAGGACTCAGGTGCAATGAATGTGAAGCCTTCTTGTGCATAACTGGAGCTCTCAGGGTGCTTACAGACCCACTTATTTTATTCTTTAATAATTTGTTTTACTTTATTTCTTTATTTCCTTTCATTTCTGAATCACTTACCATGAAACATCTCAAAGCGACTTAATAAAAACATCAGCAACAAAAATGATACAAAGCAATTTCATATATAAAAACAAAATAATACTTTGCATTTATATAGCACATGCCAGGGAACTGTTTCAGCACTGCATCTGGTTGGTTGGCCACTGCGGGAGAAAGAGAGAGGGTGGCACCAAAGGCAGGTTAATTTTATTTAGCTGTTTCTTTTTCTTCTTTTCTAAAGTAGTATAGTCCTAATTGTAATTCAATATTTTTTAGTTTTGTTTCCACCCACGTGACAGTGAAGGATGATGCTTTGTTATCTTTCCAGGGCCCCTGAAGAAAGCATTGGTCAAAATACACAGGGCTTTTTGCATCCTGCAATAATTATTTTCCATATATTCTGGCACTATGGCACCTGTGGGAAACAGGACGCTGGACTAGATTGATCTTTACTAAACCAGCAAGGGTGTTTATGATGTCAACTTTGCATCTCTTTTATTTGTTTTTGTTTTGTTCTTTGGAGGGTCAGGGTTTGCAGATACAGTTTCAGGTTACTGCTGACAAGCACACCTAGCAGCTGTGGGAAAAGCTCCAATCTTTATTTTTCATTAACATCACACCCATGAGAAGCAGGCATTTTCTTCACTGAGGGCCCAAATGTCATCATGGGTTTGATGATAGTTAACATATTGGAGACAAATCCTGACAAGACAGCTGTTAGTAGCTCTGAACTGTGAGGTTGGCCACTGTGGGAAGCAGGTGTAATCAGTGATTCCCCCCCCCTTATACATTTCACCGGTACTACTTAACAAAGTACAAGTAGTATGCTAATTACTGATTTGCACTCCCAACTTTCCTAAGCAATGGAAATGGAAATGAACTGCCTTCAAGTCGATCCCGACTTACGGCTACGCTATCAATAGGGTTTTCATGGTAAGCGGTATTCAGAGGGGGTTTACCATTGCCTCCCTCTGAGGATAGTCCTCCCCAGCTGGCTTGGGCCTGCTCAGCTTGCCACAGCTGCACAAGCCAGCCCCTTGTGCAGCTGCACAAGCCAGTCTGCAACTGCCAGCTGGGGGTCAACTGGGCTCCTTGGGACTATGCAGCTTGCAGGGCACCTAACCCCTTAGCCACTCACTGTAGGGGTGATCTTCAGCTGGCCCTTTACATCCAGGAGACACGAGCGGGGATTTGAACTCACTGACTGGACTCCCAGCCAGGCTCTCCTCCCCACTGTGCTATACCCTAAGCAATAGGGCACCTCAAAATGGCCTTTGTATGGTTACTTCCCTTTGGATTTTAGAGTATTGAGGAAACTTTTGAGTGTTGAGTATTGTGTTGTTTCTATAATACCTGTTAACATCTACATACACAGCAAAGGAAAGAAAATACACACAAACACACAAGATTGCAAGTCCTGAAGATCAGTCCCCAAAATTGCGTTTGTTTTTCTTCTTCTATCCAATTCATAACTGTTTCTTTCAGCTCCCACCCAGGGACACCAGATGTTACACAGATTCCTGCAGATTGCTGTCTTTACTGAATTTTCAGACCATATACTTTGTTGCTTATTTTTGCTCCATAGCCTGCTGCACAAGATAATGTTCCAACACTCCCTAAAGGCTTCTGTGTGGTTGGTCTCGTATCAAATTTGAAACCTGTTATAGATTGAAAGCATACAATATATCATGCAGAGTACTGCTGGGCTGTGGATTAGAGGTGAAATTAATTCCCCAAGGTGATGTGAATATTACAGAATGACAAGCTATAAATAAGACCACAACAAATCGTGATGAATGACTGATTCATTATAAAATCCTAATGTAAAATCACCAGGGTCAGTTTGTGAATCCAGTTTATCAATCTGGTCTTAAATGCCAAAAAGACCGTGGTGAATCTTTGCCAGAAAAGAGTTTTCCATAATTCCAAAACTGTCATACTTTTTTTTTTTTTTTTTTGCTGGAAGAAGCTTATGAAATAGAATGGACAAGTGGAACCTGCAACAAAATTTTGCGGTGTGCAGTATTTCTGTTCAGGTTGCCAGCTAGCCAGCCATATCCTTTTTTCCTCCCATCTTCCACTATAGGTTTATTTTGGTTTAAATTGTAGTTGTAAATTGCTTGCAATGTATTTAATAAAGAAAGTTGGGATACAAATGTTTAAAATAAAATAAGAAATGAAGAAACTTTTTATTCAGACCAAAAATGGAAAAGGAAAAGAAAGACTTTGGTTCTAGCCACATCTCTATCCAAGCTCAAAGGTCAAACAGGCATATTATACACTAGTGGTATTACTATTGTATAATCTTTCCATTTAATATAAAATTCTTCCCACCAATTTTTTTAAGGAGATAACATTGTTAAAATATCATTTAATGATATTTGCCCAATATAAACTCTCTCTCGCTAGACAGAAATATAAAGATATAAATGCAGATACAATTAGATATTTTTTTAAAATATAATATCAACTATCAAAGGAATAATAGCAGAAGTGCACCATAACTAAAAATATTCAAAGTGTATAGTAAAAATGATGAGTAGGGTGTGCTGCTCAGTTTGTTGAATCATAATAGATGAATTATGGAACTGAAACATATAATTATTACAAAATCATGCAAAATAAAATATTTCACAAAAAATAGCATTACAGAGACAAAGATAAACAAATAATAACAAGCAATGCTGCAGCTGAAATGAGCCTCAGCCAGAACCAAAAGCCTTTCAGAAAAGCCATTTTTACCTGGCACGTGACCTCAAAGTATATGGTGTTGAAGCTAGAAGAACCTTCCTGGTGAAGGCATTCTATAGCATTAGTGCCACCATCAAAAATGGTCTGATTCCTGGTAGACTCCCATTGTATTTAGGTTGGTAAGGACATCTGAAGCAGGACCTCAGATGCTGAATACAGTATACAAAGAAATATAGGTATGGTGGAGGATGCTGCCCTTTACCAGAGTTGAAGTAAGATTCAACTGCCAGTCCAGTCAGTTTCACAATATGGAATTTTGGTGCCATTTTGTCCTTCACCTCAGGTGGCCAAATGTTTTGGGCTGTTTCATTCTCCTACTACCTCATAATTTACTAGAAATTCGGCCCCAATGAAGACTGAATGGACCTCATACTTACTTGGGATACTTGTACACTTACTTGAGTAAATGTCCCATTGAAATCTGAGGGCTTTACTACTGAGTAAACATGTTTACAATTGGCTGTTATGCTTTCAAGTTAATAGAAGGCAAAGCAATTCTTATGTTCATAACACTCTGGTTCCTAATTGCCCTCCTCATTGCTCCTATATCTGACCAGTGGATGTTAATCCCCTATTTTGAATTGCTGATGTGATTCCCCCAGACTAGAGGATCTCTGATTTTAAACTAGAAGGCTAAATATATATGCTAAATATCTCTAGCATATGCTTATGTCCACATAAGTCAAGAGAATAACGTATAGGATTGAGTGGTGCTGGTGCACAGTCATCTGTCAAGCCAACCACCACTTCACCTTGTGCACATGAATAATGGATGAATTGGTTGCTCTGTCTGATTTCAATGCAATTTCACAGTGCTGAATTGCTAATGACTCTGAGTGAAATGTCTTTAAACTGTCCTGCTTTTTTTATCATTCCCTATTGAAGGAATAAAAAAAGTTCCATTGATCTAATGTCACTCGTTTTCAGTAGAAATGTTTACTTTTTTCCCTCCTGAATTCACCAATATCAGCTGCAGCAATACACGTGGAAGGAGCCTCTTGAGATGGAAATACTGTTCAAATGTCATTTAAAAAGAAAGAAGGAGAGCATAATGCACATGGAAAGTCAGGGTTACGTACATACCATACATTTAAAGCACATCTAAAGCACATGACTTCCCACAAGAAATCCTGGGAACTGTAGATTGTTCAGGATGTTGGGAACTGTAGCTCTCTGAGGGGTAAACTACAGTTTCCATTATTCTTTGAGGGAAGTCATGTGCTTTAAATGTGTGGTGTGTATGAAGATACAAATTATTTCTGATGGGGAAGGTCCTTAGCTCAGTGGTAGAGCACATGTTTTGCATGCAAAAGGTTCCAAATTCAATCCCTGGCATTATGGTATGACTGGGAAAGAATCCTGTTTAAAACAATGAACAGCTGCTGCTAGTTAGTGTAGACAACATTGAGCGAGACAAATCAATGGTGTGACTTGGTAGAAGGCAGCTTTCAATGTTCCTGATACACTAAAGAGAGCATTTTATTATTTCCCCAAAACCATCAGCCATCAGTTACAGGCCAACGGTAATATTTCTTTAGCTCTGTTTGTACATAATATTGAGCCATGAACTATGGTTTAGTATGCAGTACTGTGTATGAGCTGCATGCTGATGCATGCAGCTTGAGTGTTCCTGTTCCATTGATTCTTTCATGTTTATGAATAGACAAACCACAAAGGGTTTACCTCAGCTGGATGTCTAAACCTGGGATTGTGGTTTGTTTTGCTTTAACAAGCCATGATCAGTAGCCAGTCTTAAACATGGTCTGTTTTTGGCTTAGCAGTCATGGTTTGTTTGGGCAAAACAAGTCACAATCCCAAGTTCAGAAGTCACATTATGCAAAACCTTTCATGGTTTATTTACTGACATGGTTTATTTACTGACAAAGGGGACATGTTCATGTCATGTTCACTTGTATATAGCTTGCATCCAGTATAGTTTACTGAAGCTTACACTATGGCAAGGGTGGGGAACTCCAATACAACAGGGGTGAGGCTGCCCATTTAAGTTAAATTCAAGCTGGACTGCAAAGGAGAAGCATTCCTTTTCTCTGCAGACTGATTTTAAGCTGCACAAAGGAAGCATTTCCCTTTACCAGTACTGTAGTGCAAATTCAGAAGTGCAAGGTCCCTTCATGAAAGTCATACCATGCCCCCTCACAGCCTCTCCCCTTATTTTATACAATAAAATGAGCTTCCGTCTCTTTCTTTGTTGGAGCACTTAGTGATGCATTGCAACAATCAATGCAGACCTCCATGTGTTGCTCTTCAGTTAGATGTACTATATTCTGTGCACATACATGGGCAAATGTACTAAGGTGCTGTAAGGTAAGGTACATCATTTGCTGAGCTGAGTTTTCTTTCTTGGTTGCCATACTAATGGGAGTGTGTTCACTACTGATAAGAGTCTTCTCAGTGGCTGATTCGCCTCCTTTCACTCTGAGTGGCTCCAATCAGCAGGAAAGGACACTGAAGGCATTGGAACCCTGTTCCCCAAAAAGCAAGGGTCTAAGACCCCCTGAGACCCTGGACAACTACACCCAATGCAG
This sequence comes from Rhineura floridana, assembly GCF_030035675.1. Taxonomy (NCBI): domain Eukaryota; kingdom Metazoa; phylum Chordata; class Lepidosauria; order Squamata; family Rhineuridae; genus Rhineura; species Rhineura floridana. The sequence continues at coordinate 102,029,624 of NC_084483.1, forward strand.
GCAAAGGAACCAGGGATTGCAGCAGCCCCACTTTCAGCAGTAATTGGCTCTATATGGGAGTTCCTGATGTGAGCTCCTGAGTGGAACCAATCTCAGTGGAGCTTGCATTTAGCACCAGATTTCCAAAGTGCCAGATACAAGCCCCGTTTGCCAAGAAACAATCGGAGTGCATTTTAAGGCAGCTGAATCTTTACTTGCTCCATACCCGATATGGCATAATATATGACAGGTGGGCGTGGCTTGAGAAAAACATCTTTGATAGCCAAATTAGGACCTCTGCTGGAGATTCCCACTGCTGCCTTATGGCTTAGCATTACATGTGAATGCAGCCATTTTTTTGTGCTCTGCACAATGCAATCCCACATATCTCATTTACACAGGAAAATTGATGCTGCTCTCATTAAAAAGTTTTATATTATGCTTTCCTGTGTCAATATAACTTTAAATTCATCTAGCACAGCAGGTGGGGCATAGCTGGGAAAAGCCTAGAAGCTGTTCTTCCTCCCTGCCCCCCCCCAAATTCACTTCATGACAGAAATACAATTTTTCAGTAAAAGGAAGACAGCTGCTCTTCTGGAGGCTAGTGCTAGCTGGTCCATAAAACACAAGCCCTTCTCACAACTGGAACTAATTGGCAGTCTAGCTGGAAGCTGCAGTGGGAGACCAAGAACTAAGCTGACAATCGAAACACCCACTTGTCCCCAGAGGGGGGCCTTCTGCAGGGAGGAACTGAGACAATTTGTCACAGCAATTGGGAGATGCTTGCAGCGCAGCATGGTGGCTAATTAGACAACGCCAATCTCCAGAACGGTCATTCAGGAACCTTCGATAGATTCTAAAGTCAAATTTTAAAAAGAGCAACATAATGGTTTTTAAGATGAATTGAGACATGCTATATTTTCAGACTATAAAGATTCTAAGGGCTTGAAGCTAAATTTTCTAGGCATTCAAGAATATAACTTTTTATTTACATTTTTTTTGCAACCTGAAAAAAAAACCATTTCAAAATGAATCCACATTTGTTTTTGGCTTAGCAGTCATGGTTTGTTTGGGCAAAACAAGCCACAATCTCAAGTCCAGATGTCACACTATGCAAAACCTTTCATGGCTTATTTACTGACTTGTGCAAAGGGGACATGTTCATGTCATGTTCACTTGTATATAGCTTGCATCCAGTACAGTTTACTGAACCTTACATTATGGCAAGGGTGGAGAACTCCAATACCACAGGTGGGGGAGGCTGCCCATTTATAAGTCACTTGATGTAGCCATGACAAAGCATTTCCCTTTGCAGACAGACTTAAATTCATTTTAAATACATTTCATTTTGGCTGCTTCACTGTTCACACTGTAGCCCTGGTTGTTTGTCTGTTTCAATCAATCATTTTCAAGGTTGGCCCTACCACCGTGAGGGGCAGTTAGTAGTGCCAAGATGTTAACCGAGCTTCTAATGTTATATGACCTGCCCCAGGCCCCTGTATCTAGCCTGCTCCCTACAGTTGTGGTGAAAGTCACTGTCCTATTGACAGCATTGAACTAAGATTCAACTACCAGTTCAGTTGGCTTTTGTACATGGAATTTGTATACTGGAAAGGCAAATAGACCAGTGAACAGAAAGTATCCTTATCTAGTCCCTGAAAGCACCACCTATACAAGGTCTGAGTAAAAACAACACCACACATTTTTATTTCACTACTCCTTTGCAACACCCTATACCCAAACATCTGGACTATTCTGTAATTATAGTAGATCCTAGAGTTCTACTTGTGCTAATTACCATACAGTGAGATCTGAGTCATATATTGGATTAGGATTGTAAGAAAAGAAAAGAAAAAAGCCTCAGAAGCAGTGAGGTGGCTATATCTCTTTCTGCTATGATTTGAGGTGAGACCTAGTGCATCCCCTTTCCAGGCTAAAATAGGCCTCACCTCATATGCGCCACGGTCTCTGTCAATCAAGGTTTGGTTGGCCGTTAAAGCTTGGAAAGTTCATTTCAAAAAGGACCTAGTTCACATTCAACTTGTCCAATCAAATATAAATATAAACATAAATAAATAAAATATTAAAAATTGGAGGGAGAAAATGACAGAAATATGCTGCATTAATGTAACTAACAATAATTTTTATGGCAAACTTGAATCCGCTACTACAGTCAAACGGCAACAACGAGCCAAGTGTTCCCATATGACACACAATTTTTCATATTCACACTTTGCTTTTTATGTGGACACTTAAAACAACTTCTGTGCATACCTAAAAATGTAAAGAGTAAAGCTGTTCCAGTTCCAGCACCAATCACTACTATTAACTGGAACTATACAACTCAACAACAGAAGTTTCTTCAAAACTTGGAAGGTTTTTTGGTATATGAGTAAGGGTCATTGTTTTCCTTAAAATACTTGTTAGCAGAAAAAGCATAAGGCAGAATACAGTGTACTATTTTTCAAAGTTAAGATCAAAGGAAAAGATCAGAGAATCAGCTGCCCATAGTAGAGCAAATATGTTCTTTATCATCCCCTCTTACCCGCATACAGTTTTATTTGAATGCATCCCCCCTGCCCACTGACTCCTGTTTTGTTTGTCCCCAAATATATTACTTTGATTTCTAACCACAAAGACCTTGGTTCATTTTACAGTGGCTTTTAAGCTGAACTCACTATAGAGACCAAACGAAAGAGATCCCACATTCCAACACTTTTGGAGGCAAAGATTTATTAGCTGAAATTTAGGTGCTGCTATCCAAAGATCTGCTCCTGTTGAGTGATGTGTTGAAACTAGTTTTGGGCAGAAGCAGAGGAGACATTACATCATTGGCTGATGCTGGTGGGGAAGGTAAAGCTTGCAATGTGGAGATGTGCTTCAGGATGTTATGAGGGAAGGGGGAGGATTCATCATGAGGATGCTAGTTTGATGACATGCCCAAGGTAGATGTACTACTTGCTCCAAATCTTGGTTTCTAATCACTAGGTTATGTCAGGGTGGTTAAACTAAAAGAAAAAAAAGAGAGTGAGCCCTTGGGCTGACACAGCACTTCGTAAGATCTAGTTTGTGCCTTACTGTATTCACAGGGGTGCAATTCATCATCTCCTCATGACTGCTAAGATCTGCCTATGACATTCTGTGTAGCATAACTACTCAGTGCCATTCTGGGAACTCAATTTCCAAATTAATAAGATGCTGTCTCCCCCTTCCAGCCTCTCTGCTTATTATCTTTGGTGGTGGGTGAGACAGAATCTTGATGGAAACCGTGGTTTCTTTTTCCTACTGAATGATCTAATGTTTTAGCTATCTGAGCATTTTTTTAAAAAACAAAACCCCTCACTTCTTACAAGAGAGTGTATGAAAGTTTAGTTTGCATTTAGCGTCATTGATTCGCTAAAACAAATTCCAGGCTTTCCCCAGTTGACTTTTTATGAACGTATGGGAATCCTGTACAGAATTGGCTTTACACAAAGACATTTTCTTGACCTAGCTACTTCATCTGAATTGCAATGTTGGCATGCACTGCTAGCATCCATGTACAGATGGACTGACTCTGGGCCCAAAGTAAGCAAACGTCAAACTTGTGTATTTATTAGTGAGCTCTGAAATAGCGAGGGCAATTAGCAACAACGGGCTGCTGCAAATATAATACTGAGAAGTGTTATTTTTCACTAGTCAAGGAAAATAGAAGTTTTTAATTTAATTTTGTATTCACTTAACTTGTATGAGTATTTCAGCAGAAATCTCTAAGCAGTTTTCACATCTCAACAAAAATAAATATAAAAATACAGTGGGGGGGGCTGGAAAGTCCCTGGAGAGTGAGTGGGGGTTGGAAAGTAACTGGGGGGTTGGGAAAGTGCCTGGGAAGTGAGTGGGGGGTTGGGAAAGTTCCTGGGGAAATGAGCAGGGGATGTTGGGAAAGTGCCTGGGGGAATTAGTGGGGGGGCGGAGGAAAGAGGGAGGGGTTGGGGAAATGCTTAGGGAAATGAGTGACCTTGCTTCCAACCACAGAAGCAGACTCAGGACTCAGAGACTGGGTTTTTTTCTGCATAAAGCTTTATTCCAGAAATCAGAACAGGGATCAAGCATCTCATGCTAGGCCTAAACCAGGATTCAAGCAGGTACAGGGATACTAGATATTGGAAACAACAGCAGATGAGTTGTTACAACAGCAGATACAAACAATGCTATTTCTATATATTCAGGAAAAAGGACAGTCGCTTGACACTATGACTTCATTCAGTTTATTTCTAGCATGAGCTGCAAGTCAGTGGCTATGATGTGGGGAGGGGGACACATGTCAACCTGTGCCTCTGCTGAATTACTTTCATTTTCCACTGCCAGAGACATTCCAAAGTGTTTGTTAGGGCTTATCTGTTCAACCGTTGTTCCTGGCCTTGATGCCAGCAGAAAGTTCCCAGCAGCCAAATCCAATGAGGAAAGGCTGTCTGAACCTTCCTCATCAACTTTAACAGCCGGTTTAAGGCTTCTGGAGACACCCCCCTGTAACCCCCTCATTTCCATCATCAGTGCTGGCAATGAACTCCCCAATGTCTGTACCCCTTTTTCCAGTCTCCCAACCTCACCAGGGTTCTCTTTGGGGCCCATGATAATGAGTAGGGAGGGGTTTGGGAACCTGCCTGGGGGAATGAGTTGGGGTGGGAAAGTGCCTGGGCGAACGTATACTGATGACCCAGCAATCCAATCCTCTGATGACTTTTCATCCTTATGACAACTTTTTCAAATTGTATTTGATTTGGTCTGCTGGTCTCTTTGCAGGGATCAAGCTATATATGAGAGAATGTAAGTCTAATAAAATGAACTTAACTTTCTCTGATTGCGCCTACTAGCTTTTTCTGAAAGCTTTCCGCAATCCAAGACTAATGGAAGTAACATAACCAATTTCTTAATGATTGCATCCTGAATCATGCACTCTGGCATTTTTAATGGCTCTTTTTGAAAGTTGTCTCAGATCTACTAATTGTATTTCCATGCTTGCCTTTTCTCTTGGGACTGAGAAATTCACTTACTGAAGAACACTGTTTTACATATAATGAACAACTATCCCTTAGGACTTATTATTAGATTTCACTAAGATTCCATTTGCTTTGCTCTCTGTGTACATTAATGCCTGAAATGCTGGACTTCATATTGTTCTCTTTTAACTGGAATCACTAGCTAGTTATTTCAGAATTCTCTTCTGATGTAGTTAAAAATGTTTTGTGGATTGGAAAGGTAACTATTCAGCCTACCACATTTGGCAATGAAATTGGTTGTAATGCCAGCATTAGTGAGATCAGCCCAGTGTCAGGTTGATCATAGGAATCAGCCTGAGATGACCCAGGAGCCAGAAGTTGTACCAAGGGATCAGCATTGAGAAAGCCATAAGTCAGAGAGGCACTGCAAGGGCTGAAGAACAAGCCAACAAAGAACAACCAAAGAATGCAAGAACATTCCAAAGTTCAGGAAGACCATATTACTTAGGCATAGCTTAACTGGCTTAACTGGGCTTGAATGTCCTCTTATATTCCTTCCTGCCCAGTGGCCAGGAGAGTCTAATGCAGTGGTGTGGAATCTGTTGCCTTTCAGATGTTGGTGGACTACAGCTCCCATTATCTCTGACCATGGTTTATATATATATCCCACTTTCTACCATCTAGATCTCAATGTCACTTACAATTATGAAAATATACAATATACAAAAATTAATGTACAAATTAAACCTCAAAAAACCCTCAGAAATTTACAATCTCAAAAAATAAACAAAAAATCAGAAAATTTAAAACATAAGAGATACATTCATAATGCAAAGACTCCCAAAATAAAAGTTTTAACCAGACATATGAAACTCAGCGGTGACAGTACCTGTCTAATTTCTAGTTGAAGAGAGTTCCATAGAGTTGGGCCCACAATACTGAATGCACAACTCCTCATTGACATGAGTTGTGCTTCTGGCCAATGGTGGACCACTAACAGTGCTCCCCTAGATGATCTCAGTGACTTACCTGGGAAATACAGGGTAAAGTGGTCCTTAAGTCTAGGGCCTGAGGATATTTTACTGCCTAGGTAAATACTGTAAACTGCAGCTTGATGACTCTTGAAATAGAGCAGCTGCCCACAGGTTCAAAGAACATCTGAGTACTATCAGCTGTTGATATCCGAGCCTTGGCCTTCTGTCCAGACAAGCAAAAAGGCTAGTACAGGGGTGGCTAACTTGCCTGGTCAATGGTCAAAGAGGATGGAAATTGTGATCCAACAACATTTGGAGGGTCACAGATTCTCCATCCCTGTTATATGGCTTCTACATTATGGATAGGTTTGCACAAGGAGAAAGACCTTTCTCCTCTGCTTCAGTACCCCCTGAAAAACCTCTTCAGGGCAACTCTCCTGAATAGTATTGGCAGTGTCAACTGCAGAGCAGGAAAATAGAGGGAGGAACTGGAATCATGCAAAATCAGGAGGGGGAGTCTTGCAGTGGTGGACCTTTGTTAGTGCAAGGTTCTTTCACCTACATTTGAGTGATTCCTTCTTCCCATTACAGCTTCTGAACAGTCCACATCAATCTTCCAAAGAGGCTTTCCAAGGGGCTGCAGGCATTAGGAGGAAAAAGGTCAGCAATGCAAACAGCCTTCTGTTCATGCAACCTTTGAAACCCACTCCATGCCATGCTCAAGTTGGCACTCCCTCCCATTAGACAACTCTGAGCATTTGCATACTACCGGATATGTTTTGCACACAGCTGTCACATTCTACAGCCCCGAGCATTCTGTGATGCACACATGGAGCTCTTTCAAAAGCAGGCTTTCCAATTCACTTCAGTGAAGCAGATCATTCTGCACAAGCATATGGAGCTACTTTCTCCTAATTGTACAGATGTTCAGTTTTCAAATTACAGCCGTCAGATCCAAAACAAATTCTGGGACAAAACTGACCATGTTCAGCCTTTATCAAGATGACCTATGCATCATCTTAACAAGCTTTGCATGCAGAACACCTGCTGTTAGTTTTGAATCCATATTTTGGTATCTGCATAAAAGACCGGTTTAAAAATTTGCATATGAAAGATGTAGCAGCCAGGTCTGGACATTTTGCTTTTGCATCCAACTGTGGGCTTTGAATGACCTCTTAAGGGCACTGTGTAGCTTGTTCTCTACAACAGTAAGTTCTAACAAGTTAAGATGAATGAGAAGAAAAAAGAAACCATCAGATGAATCAAACATTCAGAGTTCTAAAGTAAGTGTAACAAAAACCTTCTTTGTGAGGCAGATCTTTAAGACAGGATTCCATGTGGAGCCTTTTCAACCTCCTTGTTCATGAGCGAAGTCAAATGTTAGCAAGCTCTTGTTGAATTTCATATTATTTTACTTTGAAAGGAGCCTCTTATGTGTCTTTGAAGGTGAACACTCATTTCATTTCTCTGACCCCTAAGGGTACTAAATAAAACAAAACATTATTGTGTGTATTAGCAGGAAAAAATAAGCTTTTTAAAAGTCATTCTGAGAACAATTCCTTTGTACCCTACATTAACCAATAGCCCACAGAATACAGCTCCATATAATCACAGGAAACATTGTGCATTTCAATAAATGTCATCAGATTAAATTCACAGTCCTAGAGAGAATCAAAATGGCTAAAAGGCAATCATCATTACACACACACACACACACTATGGGTATACTTATATTACAATAACAAACAGCTGAATAGCTAACATCACTTTGCTAGAAAATGCAACCTTAACCGTTCAAGAACCAAACAATAGTCAACAGTCATCAAATAGTCATCCATGGGAATTTTACATGACAAATATTATTTATTTAATTTATTTATTGTACTTATATACCGCCCCATAGCCGAAGCTCTCTGGGCGGTTTACAGTAACTAAAAACATTAAAACAAATATACAAATTTAAAAACACATCTTTTAAAAACAATTTAAAACACAATTTAAAAATTTAAAACAATTTAAAATTTAAAATAGGGGGGGAATTTTCATTTCACCACTGTTTGGTATTCTATACCCATTTTCAAATGTAGCATACACAATCCTGGTGGGCTCTTAATTGGATGACCTCACCCTATCATCAAAAAACTGGGCTCAGAAAACCTATTCCCCCAAAAAAACTTGAAATAGCTTGGTTTATTCTCAGGCCAATTGGACACACACACACCCTACCTATTCTGGTGAGCCCATAAACCCCTCTCCCTCCCTTTTACCCCACAGGACTACTTCCCCCTTCCACTCTCAATATGGTCAATCCCCTCCCCTCCATCTAACATCCTGCTGGCTCTGGAAGTGCCCCAGACATTACTACATCTTGAGAAATGTATCACTGCAGATGTCAGTACTGTATCCCTTTGGAAAACTGTATTTCCCAAATTACTTGCAATTGATATGTTGCACCAGCAGCCATAAAGAGATGGGGAAAGAGACCTGCTGTTGCTGAAGCCAGCAGTCAAATAAGCAGGGGGGAGGCAAGAGCGGAGTGGCCTGGAGGATTATTCCAGTAGTGCCACCAGGAAAATAAAAAATTTTGGGGGGGGGGGAACACAGAAGGGTCAAAGTATATTTCTAGGTGGGCAAAATATACCAGTGGGGGGATGAGCTCCTTGTTAGAAAGGGCGCTTGCTGCCTCCCCCCCTTGGCACCACCCTTGGATTATGCAATATTGGGAAGTTTGAGAAGTGGATGGGTTGGAGGGGACAAAGTGTTAAATTCTTCACCAGCTGAATTTTGAGTGAGAGAAGCATTATAAGGTCATAATGCATGCCTCATATTCAACACAAGCATTATGAGCCCCCTGCTCCCCAGTTTGTATTTCTAAGCTCAGACATAGGAGCTTTGGTGAAATGATGACCGCACACATTGACATGAAGACTGATCCTAAATCCACCCACTATATTCTGAGTCAAACTGTTCCGCAGGCCAATGAATCAAGAGCAAATGTCACACAGGTTTATCTTATGGAGGGTGATGTGAGCTGCTACTTTATAGTCCTCACTGAATCTCTTCACACTGAAATGTTGCAGAACCTTTGTTAATAACTGGATATCACTCAGTTGCCGAGACAGGGAAGCTGTATCTGTGGTGGAAGGCAATTCTTAATCACCAAATAGCACAGGCCCTTAAATTACTTTGCAGGCCCGGATTTAGGAATGAATTGTTCTGCTCTGTACCAGGTTATGTATGTACATATGCTAGTACATGCACAGACTCTCTGCCCCTCTCAAGTGAGCTATCCATTAATTTTAAAAGATATGAAAGCTCTGTAATGACTGTTTCAGATACATTGAAATGATTATTATTATTATTATTTATTTTATTCAATTTCTATACCGCCCACAGCTGTGGGCGGTGAACAGCATAAATTTAAAATACAATATAATAAAATCACATATCAATACCACACACATAACAAAATTCCAAAGACTAAAAACATATTACATAATTGTTCTAGTATGCTAAGATGTAATAAATATACTAAGAATATTAAAATATTAAAATGCCTGGGAAAAGAGGTACGTTTTAACCTGGCGCCGAAAAGAGAGCAAAGTTGGCGCCAGGTGCACCTCGTCAGGCAGACTATTCCATAGTTCGGGGGCCACCACTGAGAAGGCCCTAGATCTTGTCGTCATCCTCCGGGCCTCTTTATGAGTCGGTACCCGGAGGAGGGAAATTATAGTAATCAAATGATGAAAATGCATGTATGGACTCATTTTTGTGGCTTTAATTGACTAGATGATCTGCTGTAGCTATCAGGATTTTCTCCTACTTCACCTTGTTTAATTTTTTTTCTACCCGTATATGTGTGTGTTTATATGTATGTCTATATATTAGGGATGGAAAGATCTATCAATTTCAGTTCTCTCAGTTTCCCATTTTTCCAATCTGAAATTCAGTTCCCCTCACTTCTGCAACAATTTGCTCGGTTTTTTGGGAAAAAAAGATCCTCCATGAAAATTCTCCAGCATTTTAGTCTGAATTTATCCCAATAAACACATTTTTGTAAACAGTTTTGATTAATGTACACATTTTTTCAAGCTATTTCTTATCATATCATGCCTTTTTGCATGTTATTTTCACTCATCTATTCATTTTTATGCACACTTTCCCCTGATATATGCATTTTTGTAAATATTGTTTAGCTGGCGAACTGCATTCCAAAATTCTAATAAATGCGAATTATGAAAGAATGGCTGTGTTTTGGTTCTCATATTGTTTCAGAAAGTGAGAATTTGATATTGGCTTGAAACATAACTGAATCAAAATTCTTGTCCATTCCTCCTATATATGTAGGGCACTTTTTCCATCTCAAAAGTGGTCAGAGAAGGTAATGTCCACTTTATGAAATTGATAAGGCAGTCTTTTACTTATGGTAGGTCATGTTATAATAAATTATTCTGTAAAATATTGCTGGACCTTGTGCTTTGAGGCACGAGACCAACATCAGAATCTGCACAAGGTTGGTATACCCTATGTTATAGCAACTGTGACAGATGCTGTTCCAAGCTTTTCTTTAACATGTTCTAAGAAAAGCCCTGTTCAGGCATTCAAAGGTCACACGAGGGCACAAAGTAGTAAAGAGGCATACAAGTTCCCAGCTGTGGGGAAATATCTAAGCACATTCAGCTAAAAACATTACAAACTTCCTTCAGACCTTCCTGCTCAACATGGGAAGGTGTTGGATAAAGCGGGCAGGGACGGGGATGTTGGAGGGGCAGTACCTGTGCTTCTGTACCCTCTATTTATTTATTTTTATTTAACAAAATTTATATAGTGCTTAATTGATGTTTCCACAACCTCTAAGTGGTTTACATAGAACAATATAAGATAATTATTTTAAAAATACCGAAGAAAACAAAGGGTTGCATTCAGAGAAGTCCTACTGAGAGTAGATCCGCTGAAATTAATGCACCTAAGTTAGTCATGTCTATTAACTTCAATGGGTTTACTATGAGGGGGACTACTGTTGAATACCACCCAAAAATTAAACACTGACATAAAACTATCAAAATACAAATAAAACCAGCAGTTTTTAATATATATATATATATACATCATAAAATTACTGGTTAAAATTAGGTGTCTGGGTAAGCTTGTTGAAACAAACAAAACAAGGTTTTAGCAGGAATTTTATGTCCTCACATGATCTTCAAATATCTAGTCAAAAATCGAAGTATTAAAATTGTGCATCATGAATCAGTCTGCTTGCTCCCCACCATCCTTTCCACAGTCACGGGTGGGTTGTTTTTGTTTTACCTTAAGTATATTACACATAGATTTTTTAAAACACTTTCCTTAAGTGTTTCTCCAAACCACTTAGATTTTGCAAACTGGTTAGAGGTTTTTCACAATCAAGCATTATATAAATTTTGTTTAAAAATAAAATAAGTGTAGATACCCAAGGAAGGTTCTTAGGGCTTACTTAGAAATGATGATACACAGACAACCACCACCACAGAAAAGAGCAACCAGACATCTAGCTCATGGCCCTCAGGGTAGCCGATGTGATATTGTCCAGATGCTGGACTACAAGTCTCATCATCCCTCACTATTGCCATGCTGGCTGGGGATGATAGCAGGTGTAGTCGAACACCATCTGGAAGGTACCATGTTGTCTACTCCTTGCAGAACATTTTGTCATGGCATGGCATTACAAACTTCTATGTTTCCCTATTCCCTGCCATCAACAGCCAGTTATATCAAATGGGGATGAGAAAACACAGAAAGTTGTGAGATTATGACACAAGGTACCTAGTTTGATCCTTAATTCTTTTGGTTTGGGGGCACAACTTGATTGAGTTATTAGGAAATGTTAGAAAGATTCATAATCAAGGTGAAATCCAACAGTGTCTATCCAACAATGGAACAGACCCAGAAGAACCAATTCCCCCTTCCCCTGCAGACCCCCCGTGCCCCCAAAATTTGCTCTGGGGGTTCAGAAACTTCAGAGCAGATTTGGGTGCCACGGGGCTGCAGGGTGGAGGAAAGGAAGGGGAAGTCTGCTGCATGAGCAGAAGTCCACTTATGTGAATTTGGTTATCGCTCTCCTTGTCCATTTTGCAAAATCCTTGAGGTTTTTGTTCATGTTGTTATCACATATGACTGAGGTCCCATATTGATTCATCTGAGATTTTAAACAGAACTCCACTGATTACTTATACCTATCTACTCAGAATTTAAAAATGTACTGCCTTCAAGTCAATTCTGACTTATGGCGACCCTATGAATAGGGTTTTCATGAGGCTGAGAGGCAGTGACTGGCCCAAAGTCACCCAGTCAGCTTCATGGCTATGTGGGGATTCAAACTCTGGTCTAATCAATGGAGTTGATTTCAGTTAAGTGAGTATAGGATTGCAGCCTTATTATCACAGGGTATTAAACAATCCATAGGCATTTATTTATGTAACAAATTAGCTTTTAAATCCATGGCTCTTAGCATTTTACAGTACTCTAACAATTGCAATATATGCAATTCTAAAATAAAGTGCTGAGAATTATATAGGCAAAAATTCAAGTGATATTAAATATCATGTTCAAATATGCATGACTTAAAATAGACATACCAATTGGTATTGGAAACATTATGAATCCTCTAGCCACAACCACAGGACAATAATACAGTGACTAGCTGGGGGACCATTAACCTATAAGAACTCCTTAATCTCTCATAACCCGTAATTTTGGAGCACAGCTGACATGCAGATTTTGTTTCTTTTATATGGTGAGATGATAATTGTCTGTTTCCAAAATCAGGCAGCTGCTCTTCATTTTAGAGGTGATGCTAACAGTGCACAATCTATTTTAATAAGGGCCGAATCCATGTTTTGCAAGCAACAAACAAGATGTGCTGTTTCCATAGAAACAGAAGGTGGTACTATTAAAAAGGAATATGCCATTCAGTAGTTGCTTCTCTTTAGGGAGCCTCATTTGCAGCCAGTTTCGGACAAACTGTACATGTGGATTTTACCACCTGGTGTTAAAGATCATTAGATATGCCTGTTTAAGACTTTGCTAACTGATGCTCATAAGGTAACACTGAGAGACTGGGATGGGGGTGGGAAGAGAAGTGTGGGAATAAACAGCTATTCTCTTAAGGTACATGTGGGTAGCTAAGTAAACTGAAAATTAAAAGCAAATCCTGTTCCCAACTCATTTGCTTTCTTAAACAACACGCTCCCACCCAGTGCATATTCCAGCAAATTTCACCGTTGGATTGTTTGGTGAATTTCATAGGGTCAGTTCACACATACCACCTCATCACAGCTGAATATTATTATTATTATTTATTAAATTTATATCCCGCCCTTCCTCCCAGTAGGAGCCCGTATGTGAGCTGGCTCGTTTGAAAAAGATTGTGTTGGAGGCAATGTGAGGTGACATGAAATTTGGGTTTATATTGTTTGATCTGAAATGAGTTATTCATGCTGGCAAGGTGCCACCTGATCCCTGATCAATGGATGAGCAGTCATGTGAGAACTGTGAGAAGTTGAATGGGAAAATGTGAATGTCATCTAGACCATTACCTCAACCACTGATTTCTCCCCATAGCCAGGCTTCTCTTGAAAACCTTCACTAATGAAGATCCCACAGTTTTCCATGAAATCCATTTCATTACCCATTGTATTCCCAGGCAGGAAGTATTTTCTTACACTCACACAATATTTAATCAGCTCCATTCCCTGTTGTGACCAGGATTTCATTTGGATTATTCTTACAATACTGGATCTATTACTGACTTTTCTTTCTGGAGCCTAAACTTAAGGGAGGGCATCGCACAGTTGAGGCTGCAATTACCTACCTGAGAGTACTGAACTCAGTGGCTTACTTCTGAGTATACATGCAAAGGATTGCATTGTAACAGAGTTTATGGATGAAAGTAATTTGTTATTAGAGTGCAATCCTAAGCATATTTTTTCAGAGGTAAGCCCCACTGAGTTCAATAGGTCGTACTCTTAAGCTGCCATCCTAAACACATTGGGTTATATTCAACTAAGTCCTATGCAGCGTAGACCCATTGAAATGAATAAAGTTGTCATGCCTATTAATGTCAATGGGCCTGCTCTCAGTAGGACTAACATTGAACACCACCCATTTATTAGCAAGTAAGCCCCACTGAATGCAGTGGAAGATACCTCTTAGTAAGCAGACACAGGATTTCACTGTGTATTACTTATGGTGTGGCTTATTTATCAGTTTGCTCCAAAGCTATGATGAGCAATTTATATTTTAAAATGTATGTCAATTCTTCACATTTGCTACCCAACAAAAAAAAATACATAAAACTGGGTCATAGCTGTGAATTTTCCACAAACTTGAGATGAGCTGAGCTGAGCATCATTCCTTGTGATATTTTTATATTTATACGAAGCCATATGGCAAACCCACTTCAATTTCTATTTTGGTGACTCTGGAGACTCATATTGCAGGCAGAGTCTCCATTACGCAGCCACTATTAATAATGGTTAATGCCTTTAAATTGTACCCTAATCCAATTACTTAGTGAACAATAATGCTCCTGCCAACTCCAGCTCCTGTATTACATGCACACACATATACAGCAGTTTCTACTGTTGCTTTGGTAGAAGCAGAAACCTCTCAACTGCTTTGTGAACTCCCACCAAGCCAAAGTCCAGTCCTCACAACATGTAGATTAGGGAGGAATTTAATTCTCACCAGCTGGAATCCAATTCCCACCAGCCCCAGCCAGCAAGACCAATGGTCAGGGATGATAGGAGTTGCAGTCTAACAGCATCTGAAAGGCCACTGGTTCCCCACCCCTGATCTAGACCATGATCAAAAGGGTCCCATGGTGAATTCCATATTCATGAATGGGTTTCTAAGCATCCCTTCTGAAAGCAGCTCTTCTTGCACAACTCCAGCAGATATTTGTGAAGCCTGGGGAAATATTCAGGGGCTCCTTGCCAGGTGGCGTAGGCACCACTGCAGTAAACAATGCTTCAGTTCTCCTCAAAGCACTGTTTACTGGGGGCATGTCTGTTCAAGGATGGCTCTTCGAGGATAAAGGGGAGGATGGGAGAGAGAGCAAGAGAGCAAACACGGGGGGGCTGCCCCTTGCCTGCTTGCTCGCGTGTATGGAAAGGAGAATTGTGCTCAGAGCTTTAGATTGCTGAAGCAAGATGCTACATGACAAAAGAAAAAAGGCAAGGCAGTCATCCCTGGATGCATTTTGGAAGAAGCCTTCAAGTGGCCTGTATGCGACTTCCGAGAAGGGTGACTTCGCTTGTGCCTGCTTTTGAGACGGGCTCCCACCTCAGAAGAAGCTTATTCAGATATAAATCAGTCAGAACATTTTTTTTTTGACTGATGAAATTTCTCCCGGGCAGGGAGAAACGTAGAGATCAACCTCAAAAGCCTGCTTTTGTTGGGAGGGCTGGATTTCATTAATTTATGAGAAAAGGTCCAGCCAGCAATGCCGGACGGACTTCCGAACAAGCTCTATCTGATTAATGCGATACGTTTATCTTTTCTTCAAAGAGAAAACGGACTAACAGGCAAGCACCCTTCTTTCTACTTTTTTTTTTACTTGGTTTAAATTGTTGCAGCAAAAAGAGATTTGTCAAATGAATCAGCTTTAAAGAACTTCTGGGTGAGCTATAACTCTTCTCTGTTATTCACGAAATTAACAGCTTATCTCTGTTTCTATTGCAAAAAGCTGTCCTGGAAGTGCATTCTAAAGATATAAACAGAAGAGGGATTTCTATTCTGAGGAGAAAAAAATAAAAAATATGAACTTTGGAACATTATATTGTCTGGGACTATTCTCTTTTTGGTCTATTTTATTTTGACGAATCTGCTTCTTCACGACGCCACTAACTGTTTTGATGCTGGGAACTAAATTTGTTTTGTATTCTTGAACATAGAGAGATAAGGCAGGCTGCTCTGTTTATACTGTGATGTCATCAAGCCTGGAATATTAACCCAATTGTTGCTGAAATAAGAAGTGGTTCTTCTTTATTTTTGTTTTGTTTTGTTTTCGTGGTTTTAAAAATGGCAATCAAGAAAGTGGCTGAGAATCTGGAAGTAATTATGTTTCAGAAAATAATGGATGAGATTGAGATAACGAAACAAACCCTGCGACAGGGCAGTAAGGAGCTGAAAATTGAACTGAGCAAAATGACGCAGGAGCTTAAAGAAATAGGGGATCCTGTGAGAGAGGAGAATGAGATCAGAGATGAGAAAAGAAAAAATAAAGGGAAGATACAAGCCCTGGAGATTGGAACAAATGTGGAATTGGAAAAAGATCTGGAGTTTATGGATATTAGAGATAAAATCTACTGTTTGGAATTTAACGTTATCTCTGAAGAAATTAATGAAGATATTAGAGATAAAGTTATCAATGGCTTGGATAATTTTCTGGACTGGAATGATGTGATGGAGCTTGATATAGAGAAAATCTATGGAATTAACTGCAGCCATGCGACAATGGAAAAACTCTCAAGAGATGAGCCAGTGCATTTTGTAAAAAAGAAGAACAGAGATATGACTTTACAACAATATTTCAGCAACTTATTCAGAATCGATGGCAAGAAAATATTTGGGATAGAGGAAATTCCCATCAGACTCTTATTATATGACTATGGCTATGACAGCAAGATTATTATGGAATACTGATAATGGAAGATTGGACACTGAAATTACTGGACTTAACAGGACTATTGAAGATGGAAGATGGAATTAATATGGATAATGGAATAATGGCTATTGAAATTATTGGACTTAACAGATTTGATGAGATGGATTAATCAATATGTTTATTTGGACTATGGTTATGACAATAAGATTATTATTATTATTAACAAGATGGATTAATCGACATGTTTATTTGGAGAAAAATTGATAGATATATTTCTTAAAGAATTGAAACCTCTCTTTGACTTTTTGTGGAAAGAATAAAGTAATGTTTATGAGATTTGATGATTAATTAAGATAACTACTGGAGGAAAGTGATTTTATAATATAATTTAAGAGACAGGATTGTTATATATTGTAGACCTATAACTGATCTGCGACAAATGGGAAGTCAACATTTTATTTTTTTGTTTAATCATTTTTGTTTTGTTTTGTTTTTTGTCTTTGAATGTTTTATGATTTTGTTTTGTTTGTTTTATGAAAATTTGAATAAAAATTATTGTAAAAAAAAAAAAAGTGGCCTGTATGCAAGGCTTACCTGACCTGATTGTTTCTTTTCAGACTTGTGCATGGTTAGTTTTGAATAAAAAGTTTGCTGAAATATGTTGAACTGCTCTCCTTTTTTTTACTCTATTCTGTCCATGTTATTCCTACCTCTGGTACTAAAGTTTCTGCTAAAGAAGTAATGTCCAGGAACGCATGTACTTCGTAAACTGAAGTATTAGTGTGCTTGAGCAAAAAACAATACAGTGTCTCTGCAGAAACATGCAAACATGCATGTACTGAAGGACTTCTTTGGATTCCAGCCCTAAAGAGCTGTTGGAACTAAGCGAAATGGACACAGATATCACTCTGCATAAATTGGCAATACGGAAAGGAAATGGCTGACTGAGGTCACATCCACACCATAGATTTAAAGCACTCTAATACCACTTTAATGGTATAAGAGATGCCAATGGCCTTTGTTGTGTTCATCCTTGAAGTGGGGAAGATAGGACTTGTTACTTTCAAATATATTGTTCGATGAATATTTAATTTTTTGTGTACTTTTGTTTTTATCTGATTTTAATGTGTTTGTTATTTTATTTGTATGTGCTAAGGCACTTTGAGGCACTTGAGGGCAAAAATATGACTAATGGTTCCAATGGTTCCCCATTGGAAAGGGTGCGAGACAGGGGTGTATTTTATCACCCTATTTATTTAATCTATGGGCAGAACATATCATACGGAAAGCAGAATTGGACCAAGATGAAAGAGGTGTGAAAACTGGAGGGAGAAATATCAATAATTTAAGATATGCAGACAATACCATACTACTAGCAGAAACTAGTAATGATTTGAAACGAATGCTGATGAAAGTTAAAGAGGAAAGCACAAAAGCAGGACTACAGCTGAACGTCAAAAAGACTAAAGTAATGACAACAGAAGACTTATGCAACTTTACAGTTGACAATGAGGACATTGAACTTGTCAAGGATTATCAATACCTTGGCACAGTCATTAACCACAAGGGAGACTATAGTCAAGAAATCAGAAGAAGGCTAGGACTGGGGAGGGCAGCTATGAGAGAACTAGAAAAGGTCCTCAAATGCAAAAATGTATCACTGAACACTAAAGTCAGGATCATTCAAACCATGGTGTTCCCAATCTCTATGTATGGATGTGAAAACTGGACAGTGAAAAAAGCAGGTAAGAGAAAAATCAACTCATTTGAAATGTGGTGTTAGAGAAGAGTTTTGCGGATACCATGGACTGCGAAAAAGACAAATAATTGGATGTTAGAACAAATTAAACCAGAACTATCACTAGAAGCTAAAATGATGAAACTGAGGTTATCATACTTGGACAAATCATGAGAAGACATGATTCATTAGAAAAGATAATAATGCTTGGAAAAACAGAAAGAAGTAGAAAAAGGGGAAGGCCAAATAAGAGATGGATTGATTCCATAAAGGAAGCCACAGACCTGAACTTACAAGATCTGAACAAGGTAGTTCATGACAGATGCTCTTGGAGTTCACTGATTCATAGGGTCGCCATAAGTCGTAGTCAACTTGGAGGCACATAACAACAGCAAAGTGTAAGTATTTATTGCTGCTGCTATAATAATAATAATAATAATAATAATAATGAAATAGCTCTGTGAAGGGCCTCCTAACAATTCTCAGCACTGTTAGAAAGCAATAATTCCCAGGATTCTTTGGAAGAAGCCATGACTGTTAAAATGGTACCAGAGTGCTTTAAATGTATGGTATATGGATGTGACCTTAAATACAACGAGTATACAACAATGAAAATAAAGAATATTTTCCAACAGAAGTAGCTCACCAGGTGTGGGGAAAAAGCTATGTTAGCTTCCCAACCAGTAGGTCACTGTTGTTTAATGGGAGGGGGTGAGGCAGCATGGAGATCAGCACTATGCAAACACACTAGCCAGTTTGGTCTATGACCATAAATAAAAAATCAGTCAATCAATCAACACACCAGCAGAGCCAATCTGGTGCTCCTGCCAGTGTGTTTTCACCAGGCCGACCTCCCTGCCACCTTGCCCCTCCCCCCCCTCTCCTGGTAAGCAGCAGCGACTCACCTAGCTCCACCCCACCCACTAAGCCGCTTCTGTCTTCCAGAATTTAGTTCTTTATTTAAAACAGCCTTCTCCAATCCGGTGCCCTCCAGATGTTGTTGGCGCCCAACTGCCATCAGCCCCAGCCACTGCCTTGGAGCAGAAACATTGCTCTGTGGTCCCGTTAATTCCTGTATCAAGAGAACATGGATCATGGTCACTCAAAGATGAAATTTTGTTGAGGAAGGGCACTTATATAGATAGTCACTGAAAAGGAGTTCTGTGACATTCATCAACATTCCACCATTATCCCAATACAGTTTAGTTTATTTATGTATTTATTAAAAATATTTTGGCCACATTATAGGACAAGGTCCTCTCTAGATAGCTTACAAACATATAACAATAAACATTACAGTGCCAATAATATAATATCAAGTATCATTTACAAAGAACATCAACAACAACATGTCAGGAAGCCAGCAAACAGTAAACAATACCCTAAAAACAAATAACAACCTTAACAAAATCCTTCTAACAAAAAGCCAACTGGAATAGGTGGGTCTTCAGAGCTGCAAGACAATCAAAGAAGATAAATTATTGGGCCAAGTTCAAGGTGCTGGTTTAGTGTACAAAGTCCTGTACAGCTTGGGACCAGGTTATCTGAAGATTGTCTTACCTATTATATACCCAGTCAATCACTGCACTCTGCAAGTGAGGTCCTCCTGCAGATGCCATCTTATCAGGAAGTCCATTCTGCACAACATAGGAAGCGGACCTTTAGTGCAGTGGCACCTACCCTTTAGAATTCCCTCCCCTTAAATATTAGACAGGCACCATCTCTGTTATCTTTTCAGCACTTACTGAAGACCTTCCTTTTTCAACAAGCCTTTTGAGTAGAGACCTTATTCCAGTGTGCGTCTATGTTGGAACTGCTTTTTAAGATGTTTTTAAAGCTTTTTTTTTAAAAAAATATGTTTTTAAAGATGTTTTAATATATTTTAAAGTCTGTTTTTAGATGTTTTAGAGTGTTTTTAGTGTTTTTGTTTGCTGCCCTGGGCTCCTTCTGGGAGGGGGGTGGTAGATGAGAGAGAGAGAGACAGACAGACAGACAGACAGATTCTTATCAGAGCCATTTTGAAACTTGTCAGTCCTCATTAATGAGCAAGCTTTGCTCTTACCGTTTAGGACCAGTATATGACATAATCAGAGCGCTTCTGACTGCATTCTTGAAAGCTGCACATATTGGCAGAAATCTACTGGCACATTGGTTTTTTGGACTGGTTTCCTATTTTCATAAAGCTTCAGAAATGTTTGCTGGGTGTGATGAAATATTTTGAATGCAAAGCATCTGCTGCCCATGGATATTTAAAAAGTATTTCTAAGTCATTGCATTTTTTAAATACAACTTCCTTAATCTGTGTTGTAAACCACTCTGACTTTAATAATTTCCTGCTAACCTTGAAGAAAATAAAAACAGACTGTCAGTCACTTGCTCATTGAATAGGGCTTTTCCTAGCAGATTTATGAATACTGTAATAGCTTTGTGATAAACTATAGAAATGATGGGACAATCAGTTTTAAGCAACAGGGCAGACTTTATATCTAGAGCTTGTATAGCTAAATCTGGTCAACATTTTTATTGTCACTGCTGCGGTGCTGCCACAAAATAACCCCACTTACATGCAGTGCCACGACTGGTTTTGCTAATGGCATTAGTAATCATGGTAGTTCTTCATTCATTTTTAAAAGACCACTATTACCTTACTACTATAACAGTAAAAAAAAAAAACCCCTCACTAAACCGCATTCTTCCATTTAGCACCTTGCCAGAATGGATGAGTCATAAGCAGTAGATTGCAGGCAAATCCTAACCCTCACATTTTCCCATTATATATAAAAACATTACTATATACTTTAAATATTTGTACTCCCTCTGAAAGAGCAGGCCTGAAGCCTGGAGGTGCTCCTGGATCCATCTTTGTTGCTAGAAGCGCAGGTAGGGTTGCCATATTGCCCGGCTAGCCGGGTTTTACCCGGATTCTATGCATGCCACCCAGCGCCCGGCTACCCCCTTAGGTGGCCCGGATTCTCAGCTTTAATTTAAAAAAAAAATTAAGTTTCTAGGTGGTCCGGTTCTCGAGATATGCATAAAAACGTCAGCCGCCCCCCTCCTGCTGTTAAATCTTTCTTTAAACAGTACTACAGCACTTCCTAGCTTTAACCCCGCCCGTTCAGGATTGCAGCCAATCAGAGATTGTGTTTCAGTTTCATTGACCTGAGGCAGTGTCTAGAAAACAAAATGGTTTCACCCCGTTTATCTGAAAATCTCATAAATTGGGTAAGTATATACATTTCAGTTTTTTTTCTTCTTGTGTGCAGGAGTCAGATCTTGGGCAGTGTTTTGAAAACCTTCCCAATGCTTGCTTTTTGTAAAAGCAATGCTAATCCCATATGCCCAGAGTAAATCCCATTGAATTCAATAGGACTTACTTTTGAGTAGACATGGTTATGAATGTGCTCAAAATCAATGGGACTTTGGAGTGAATGTAAAAAAGAATTGTGTTTGTGTTCTAACTCTTTCTGCCCCCTTCTCCAGTCCTATTTTAAAGCAAGTAGGCAGGGCTTACTTAGGTATTACAGTTTTTATTCTGTAGGAAAGTAATACTGATTTTTTAAAAACTAATACTGATTTTTCTGCAATGACCAACTGGTTTGACAATAAACTATTATATGGGCTGTATGTATTTATACATCTGCAGTGTGTGTGTGTGTGTGTGTGTGTGTGTATGGAGTCTTTCCAACACCCCTGTGAGGTAGGGTTGGAAACCAAGGCAGCTCACAACAAGAAATAAAGCCATTTAAAATCCAATAACCATAAAAACAAGTATAAACAGTTGCAAAACAGCGTAAAGTGGCATGATTCGGAATTTTGGGTTGTGTGAATGAAGTTGCTTATCACTTGAGGTTGCATTTCTGTCCCTGTTTGAGTAAGCCCCACTGAATACACTGGGACTTGCTTCTGAATAAATAAACCTAGGATTGCACTATAAATATCTTTACAGTTTGTGTAAATAATAAATATATTTGATAGTCATGCTTATATAAATATTTCTTCATTTATCATATTTTTGGTTTTTGGTTAGGAATCCTGACTGGTTTGTGTTTTTATTATGTTTTTATATTGATTGTGTATTTTTATTGTTTTTATTATATTTGTAAGCTGTGCTGAGCTCTGTTTTTAACAGCAAAAGGGCAGGATATAAATTCTCTTAATCAATCAATAAATACTCCATAGTGTTGGAAACTAGAGTCTAGGCATTTAAGGCTGAAAATGTTGCTTTTAAAAAAAAGATTTATCACATCTTTCCCCAGCTTTTGGTGGTAATTGCTAGGCACAAAAACCAAACAACTGGACAATCCAAATATTAATATGCAAATATTTGCATAATATGCAAATACTTTACATAATATGCAAATTAACCTGCCCAGATTTGTGTAACTGGAATATGGCAACCCTAGGCGCAGGTGACCTCCGTGGCTAGGAGTTAATTTTTCCAGCTTCGGCTGGTAAGACAGCTGCAGCCTTTTCTGGGCTGGGATAGCCTGACCACTGTTGTCCATGCACTGGTAACCTCCAGGCTGGATTACTGTAATGTGCTGTATGTGGGGCTACCCTTGAGGTTGGTCCGGAAGCTGCAGCTGGTGCAAAATGCAGCAGCAAGACTGCTCACTGGGGCAGGGTATCACCAACATGTCACCCTGCTGCTGAAAGAATTGCACTGGCTGTCCATTTGCTACCGAGCCAAATTCAAGGTTCTAGCCTTGGTGTACAAAGCCCTATACAGCTCAGGACCAGGACACCTGAAAGACCATCTTATCCCTTATATACCCACTGCACTCTGCAGGTGAGGGCCTCCTGCAGATACCATCTTATCAGGAGGTCCGTTCTGCACAACATAGAAAGCGGACCTTTAGTGTGGCGGCACCTACTCTCTGGAATTCCCTCCCCTTAAATATTAGACAGGCACAATCTCTATTATCTTTTCAGCGCCTATTGAAGACCTTCCTCTTTCAAGCAGCCTTTTAAGTTGAGACCTTATCCCAGTCTGCATCTGTGTTGGAATTGCTTTTTAATATGTTTTTAAACCTTTTAAAAAAACAATATGTTTTTAACCTTTTTTAAAAAGATGTCTTGAAAGCTTTTTTAAAAAAAGTTTTAAAAGATGTTTTATTTTATTGTATTTTAAAGTCTGTTTTTATGATGTTTTAAAGTGTTTTTAGTTCTTTTGTTTGCTGCCCTGGGCTCCTGCTGGGAGGAAGGGCGGGATATAAATCAAATAATAAATAAATAAATAAATAAATATGTGCATTGTTAGGCAGTTATTAACACTACTATAACATATTCATAGCATTAACTACAATCTTATATGAATGCCTTCCTGGGACAAAGCTCCATTCAACTCAGTGCTTCCAATTTCCAAATAAAGATGCATAAGATTTGGCTGCATGCATCTATTTCAGAATTTATTATTAAGGTTCTAGAATATATTTAATGAACTTTGTAACAGGTTTGCACCTGTGTCTTTAACAACCACAACCACTACATTCAGTATTTGAGAAGTCCCTGCAATTGCCTGGAATGAGCCCTAGAGGGCTTCAGTCTACCCATACACACACATGCAGACACACACAGAGAGTATGTGTGAAGGCAGTTTACAGGGCAGCGAGGACATCTATGTATTTCGTACACATGAGAAGGGGTGCTACATGCACACTGACGTACACAAGTAGAACTCCATGGCCAACAGAGGCAGCGTGCAGTACTGCTGAGTAGAGTTCCCAGCCTGTGCTTGTGCTCTGGCTGGTCCTGCCACATCAACACCACCAGCCCTGTCCCCAACATACCCAAGCCATTTAACATGGTGACACCAGCCAGTACACACACACAGTGCGTGAGCACCACTTAGCACCACTGCCACCCAGCTAAGCTGCATTAGCTATGATGCTGCAATGAAGCCATGTGCTGGGACTGGCCTTGTTTCCTTGTAAATGGTAGGAAGGTCAGCAAGGACCCATCATTTTTTTTCTTTTAATCCCTGAAATGTGACAAAAGGTTGAAGCTTATATGATAGCAAAGTATTCCATACAGCACAGGAAATGTGAATGGAAAGATGAAACTGACAAGTTTGCAAATATTTTTAAGTATCAATGGCACAGTCACCTTTCTGTTGGAGATTTATCGGGGTTTGCCACCAAGGGAATGAAGCATTCACCTAACCAGGAAGCACTGCCCGCACTCTGAATTAGGAAAGGGCAAGAAATTCAATTCAGTTTGCATTTCAAGCTGAATTTATCACACCTGTACTTTCCAAAACAATATGAGAATCGAAACACAGCCATACTTCGAAATTCTATCCCTACTCTGAATAGGGTTTGGTTCCCCCCTCTCTCATCAGCATGTAGTCAAGCTAAGTGACTACGTACAATCATGATATCAACATGTGTACTATGTCTTCCCTAATTGGCTAGGGTCAGCCATGTGACCTCAATCTAATTTGCCAATTTAGTTTTATCAGCATTTGGCCAAATCTGATTAAGCATGCCCCACCATGATCTCATTACATTTATTATGTGCCCTGTGGCTGGCAGGGATTATTCTAGGAAGGCGAAAGAAGCCCTAATTCGGGAGTTAGGGTGTGAGTAGAAGCTGCAGAGATGTGAAACAATACCAGAAAACAGCTTTGGAAAGGGTGAACATTTGCACATTTAAGGGACTTTCCAGGAAACATTTCTGCTCCCCTTTCTTAAATTGAAATAATGTTTGTATGCACTGCTGAAGTCATAGGTTACTTCCTAGTTTGCTCATCATACTGTTCCTGCTGATTATATGGTTGCTTAAGAGAATCAGCTATTAATGCTTAAAATAGTCTGTTTGCTACACATATTCACAAGCCCATCTTCAGTATGAGAAGCCAGGGTTATAACAAAACAAAATGGAATCTTGTTTCTATAAGAACAATATTCTCTACCTATGTCCTTTGATTTAGGCACAAGTTTTACCAAATGCTATACACTGGCTTACCATTAGCCTAACCTTAACAGGAAAACTTCATGATGAAATGTTTTCTTTTTTTCCTTTGCTTTGGATATTATTTTAGCCTGCACTGATGACTACATTTATGAATGATCAGCCATATCTAGCACTGTGTGGTGATGTTTTCTACAAAAGCAAGAAAATAAGCAAATCTGCTGCTCCACAGTTCACCAGCCTAGGAAATGAGTGATTAGTCACTCAGCAAGTGATTCAACTGTACTTCATTTATCCACTTCTTAAGAAATGCCTCACCTTTACCCTGCACAACAAAGTAGCTGGTGACTAAGGAGGTGGCAAGGGTGGGCAAGCACCTGTTCATGTAGTACGTGGCACTGATCACATGAGACCTACCAGTTTCTGCGGTTTAGGTCTTCTTTGGCATATAATAGCTGGCACATCTGGCATGGTGTACTTTGCTTCTGCCTGATTTCCAAAAATCAACTCATTTGAAATTTATTTATTTATTTATTTTATCATACTTGTATACCGCCCCATAGCCGAAGCTCTCTGGGTGGTTTACAGTAATCAAAAACATTAAAACAAATACAATTTAAAACAGATCTTACAAAAACAATTTAAAACACAATTTAAAAATTTAAACAGTATAAAACACATGCTAAAATGCCTGGGAGAAGAGGAAAGTCTTGACCTGGCGCTGAAAAGATAACAGTGTTGGCGCCAGGTGCACCTTGTCAGGCAGATCATTCCATAATTTGGGGGCCACCACTGAGAAGGCCCTCTCCCTTGTTGCCAGACTCCAAGCTTCCCTTGGAGTAGGCGCCCGGAGGAGGGCCTTTGATCTTGAACGTAGTGTACGGGTGGGTTTGTATCGGGAGAGGCGTTCCATCAGGTATTGTGGTCTCAAGCCGTGTAAGGCTGTATAGGTCAAAACCAGCACCTTGAATCGAGCTCGGAAACATACAGGCAGCCAGTGCAAGAAGGCCAGAATCGGTTTTATATGTTCGGACCATCTGGTCCCTGTTACCAATCTGGCCGCTGCATTTTGCACAAGCTGCAGTTTCCGAACCATCTTCAAAGGCAGCCCCACATAGAGTGCATTGCGGTAATCTAATTTGGAGGTTACCAGAGCATGGACAACTGAAGCCAGGTTATCCCTGTCCAGATAGGGACGTAGTTGGGTCACCAACCGAAGTTGGTAGAAGGCATTCCGTGCCACTGAGGCTACCTGAGCCTCAAGTGACAGAGATGATTCTAGGAGAACCCCCAAGCTACAAACCTGCACTTTCAGGGGGAGTGCAACCCCATCCAGAACAGGTTGGACATCCACCATCCAGTCAGAAGAACCACCCACTAGCAGCATCTCAGTCTTGTCTGGATTGAGCCTCAGTTTATTAGCCCTCATCCAGTCCATTGTTGCAGCAAGACACCGGTTCAGCACGTTGACAGCCTCACCTGAAGAAGATGAAAAGGAGAAATAGAGCTGTGTGTCATCAGCATACTGATGGCAATGCACTCCAAAGCTCCGGATGACCACACCCAACGGTTTCATGTAGATGTTGAACAGCATGGGAGACAGAACTGACCCCTGCGGAGCCCCATACTGGAGACTCCAGGGTGTCGAGCGATGTTCCCCAAGCACCACCTTCTGGAGGCGACCTGCCAAGTAGGAGCGGAACTGCTGCAATGCAGTACCTCCCACTCCCAACTCAGCTGGTCTCCCCAGAAGGATACCATGGTGTTGGAGGAGAGCTATGCGCATACCATGGGTCTGCGAAAAAGACAAATAATTGGGTGTTAGAAATTAAACCAGAACTATCACTAGAAGCTAAAATGATGAAACTGAGGTTATCATACTTTGGACACATCATGAGAAGACATGATTCACTAGAAAAGACAATAATGCTGGGAAAAACAGAAAAATGGACTGCCTTCAAGTTGATCCCGACTTATGATGACCCTATGAATAGGGTTTTCATGGTAAGTGGTATTCAGAGGTGGTTTACCATTGCCTTCCTCTGAGGCTGAGAGGCAGTGACTGGCCCAAGGTCACCCAGTGAGCTTCATGGCTGTGTGGGGATTTGAACCCTGGTCTCCCAGGTCGTAGTCCAGCACCTTAACCACTGCACCACACTGGCTCTCTTAGGGAAAAACAGAAGGGAGTATAAAAAGAGGAAGGCCAAACAAGAGATGGATTGATTCCATAACGGAAACCGCAGACCTGAACTTACAAAATTCATGACAGATGCTATTGGAGGTGACTGATTTACCATAAGTCGTAATCGACTTGCACATAACAACAAAAAACAGCTGAATGGGGAATGTAAACACAAGTAGGGGGCATGGGAGACGCATGCCAGCCCCACCCCAAAATCCTCACATGCACTTTCACAATCTGCAACCCAGCCTTATTGCGCAGAGACTTCTAAGGGTAGAGACCCACTTGGGTTGTGCTGGCTTCAGGATGGGGAGAGGAGGGCCTCTCCCCTAAATAGGGTTCCAATAGCAACAGGATCTCTCTTGGCCACATCCTTTTGGATATGCAGACTGACCATTCAAAAAGCCCATTAACTCACAGGCTGACTTGATGAAACTATTAGTTAATGCAAAGGAAACTGGTTTGCCCAGTCTAGCAGGTCTCTCCGTTGCAGATTATCTCTCTTACAGGCACATAATTATGAGCTGGAAGGGGTCTCACAGATACCACCCAAGCCTACCCCCACACTCCTATAACACTATGTTACTGAGCAGCCAAATTAACAACAACAACAACAGGGGGTTGGGAGAGAGAGTGGGGCTGGCAGGAAGAGAGAAAGAAAAGAGGATCTCCACACACACACACACTGGCACCACCCACCACTGACTTTGGCCCTGCCCACTACCAGCCCCTAACAGATTACTCTGAGGGAATGCAACCATTTATAGAAAGAAGATTCCCAGCCTTGACTTACAGGGAAGTTCCCAGTGTATACCAGTTGTCACCTGAACCAAATCTCCCCTCTAAAGAGTCAACTTAGTCCCCTAAGAAGTGTCTTGGTGGCCTCCACCATTAATCATCAAAGGTTGGCTGCTGGTTTTCCTTTGCCAAATGAGTAAGGGAGGGCACAATTTCTAGTGGAGAAGCAGTGGACGGGGAGAAGACTCTTCATGTTTCCTTCACTTTACATAAACTGATTCCTTCTCAAACTTCCACACCACTAGCTGCTTTCCCCAAAACCCAGGCTCCAGATCCATGATCACTATGGAAAAAAAGGTCTAGAATGTTTACTAAACCACCAGCCTTCGAAAACAGTGGAGGTAGAATGTGTATTTCCACTCTAGTTCCACTGCTGTTATTCTCATCCTCAATATTAGCCTGTGGGCCTTGGTTTCCCCGTCATTCCAAATGGCTTCACTATACAGTAGTTAAACATTGTACATAATTGTAACCAATAAAGGTGTCTCGGTGCACCCAATCGGTATAATAAAGCACAATTTTCTGATGGGCTGTAGTTAACAGGTCAGTTTCTGTTTGCTTTCAAGGCAATCAATTCTATGAAGTTTTTTGCTCGATTGTTTGCTTGTAAGAGCATTTCAACGCCGTTGCTTGGCTTTCTGCCCTGTATAGCAGGATTAATCTTAAAGTCACCCAATATTAACAATAACATGACATGCTAGAAAGAGAATCGCATTGACCTTTTCAAAGCATCAATTGGCTTTCAAGCAATGGATGTTGAAAGATGCTGTTTTAAAAATGTGACTTCTGGAAAAGGGTTTGAACATAAAGGAAAGTGTACAAGATAGTTGAACTGGTCAATAAGTCTAGAAATGTTCTTGCTTTGCTCTTGAGGGATATCCATTAAAATGCTTTTGGAGTAAAAATGGCATCAGGGGACACTTTTGTAGCTACCTAAGTGGAATAGTATGCTGTGATGCTCCATACTTTATTCATTAACTGAGACTTTATACCTCAGGATACTATAAATTAAACTTGAACTGTAATGATAGGATCCCTAAACATACAGCATTCTTTCAGCCTCCAAGGGGAAAAAACGATATCCCAACTCATGGTACTTCAGGCCATTACAATCAAGCCAACTACTTCAGAATGGTAAGGCTAAAAAGCAGTTAACTACAGAGATGGAATAGTGGACAAAAACACTCTAGTACCACAAGAGAAAATATTTACAACTGGTGCTTAGGGTAGCCATGTGTTCTACATTTTGGACGACAGTCCTCTCTGCTCCAAGTACAGTTTAAAGATAATTGGATGGGATCCAGACTTAGCGTAGCGCTACTGAAATAAATGGGACTAACAAGCCCTGTTTATTCCATTGGGTTTACTTTCTGTATGACTTAGCCTGGATCACGCCTAAGGAGCCATAATAAGTGAGAGCATAAAGGTCTTGAAGTTGCCCCTCAACAGTTCGCACTTGCACAGCAGACTGAGGAAGGTCACAGGTCACCTGGTCACAATCTTCCTCACTATGGTGTGGTTATTTTTGTTCAAATTATAGTAATCATTTCTAAATGTGCATCTAGACATATACATTAGCATATGCAATTTTTGTGCAAGATCTGTCCCCTTTTTGACAATGTGTGAGTGGCCACCATACTGGTTCTGCATGTGTTGAAAAGAAAGTTCTAGGATCGGGAACACGTCAGTGCAGCTTTGCATATTACAGAGAACTGGAGCTTATTTGCCAGACTACAGGACTCTGGTACTGTACAAGCTTCATTGACTTGTGTTCTGTTCTGTTGTGTTCTGAAGCCCAGTTCAAAGTATTAATGGTATTAATCCATCAGCAAAAGCTCAAAGAGATATGGAAAAGGAACTTCTAACTAGACAAACTTTCAGGCACATTAGCTAACCCTAATACTGAAAGAGAGAGGGGGGTGTCTTATGAGGTGTGTATGTGTGTTACATTCCTTATAAACCTGTTTGCCTAGTGTTCTAAAAACGCTATTTTCTGTGTCAATATTTTGAATAGTGTCAGAGAAACAAACCATTTTCTTCTAAGTTTGTCCTAAAGTTGGCCAAGAAATCTTTGTGATATTTTTACTGTGGCTCCAATATAGCATAACACAGACAGGGCACACAGAGCTCTAGTTTCAGATATCTCTTCTAAAGAGGTCAAGATCATCCTATGCTATGCATCTCTCTGAAATCCAGGCAAAAACCATGCATCCATATGAGACTCTTGCTTTTGATTATTCTATGTGGAGTTTGGATTATAGCTCCTCCAATTTCATTTTGACAAGACACTATGTTCTTTCCCTCTCAAACACACAAAAATAATCCTAAATACGGTTGCTCATATTGAAAACTGGCAATGCTTAAAAAATAATAAACAGAAGAAGAAAAGGTATGTTCCTGTCTCAGGAGTAAGTGTTTGAAATCTGTGCCTATAGTTGATAACAAGTAAAATGTACTCAGAATTTTTAAGCATTTACTTGGAAATGGTGCTTTAAGTATAGAATGTTTTTCTAGTCCATCTGTGGGCAAACAGCACTTTTTGTCATTCAGTGCTCCAAACTGGAGGATTCTGGATCCATTAACTCGATTCCATGGATTTATGCATTAATCTGTCTTTTTGCTCTTTTCATTATAAATTCTATATAATGCCCTTAAAAATATCAGAAAGACCTGTGGGTAGGCCAGCAGCAGCAGCCAGCAGCCTCAGAGACCTGTGCCCCAGGGGCCTCACCACTGATGCTTGGTCTGGATCCACCTGTTTATTTCACAACAACACTTTGCTATGTTCTTGTGACATGGGGTTCTGCTTCTGTTGCTGCCATCTCTACGAGAGGCAGTGGTAGCAAATTGGTAAAAAGCACCCAGAGGATGCCAAGAACTCTACTGCCAGTGGTGATGCTGAAAAGCAAGGGCTGTAACTCAGTGGCAGAACATCTGTTTTGCATGCAGAAGTTCAGTCCCCAGCATGACCAGGCATGACTGGGAGAGACCCCTGTCACTGCCAGACAGTGTAAACAACACTGAGTTAGATGGACCAATGGTCTATCGCAGTATGAAACAGCTTCCTGTGTTCCTTAAAGTTTTTAAAAAGATAAAAAGGAGGGTGGAAGCACCAGGCCAGAGAAAATGGGAGGAGCTAGGAGAAGGGCCTATTTCCAGGCACTCTGTTGTGGGCTTCCTTGAAGCAGGAACTGCCATTGCCAACCTGGAAAGTGATGGCACTATTTCTCCATCCCTTCCACCATTTTTGCTTAACTATTCTTCAGATCCCTATTCCCCTCACAGAGCTACAGCTGCCAGAGTGGTTCAAGAGTCAGTCTCTTGTCCCTGAGAACCCTGGGAATTGTAGCTGGGGGAAGGGAATAGGAAACTCCTGACAACTCACAGCACCCTTCACAAACTACACTTCTCAGGATTCTTTGGAGGAAGCCATGACTGTTTAAAGTGGAATAATAGTGGAATGACGTGAATGTGGCCTTAGAGACAAATATCAAAGGAATATATGTATATGTATATGTGTACACACACACACACACACACACTGGCCAATGTCATCTGCCAACGTCTTCATGTCAGGCTGCTGCTAAAGTAGAGCCTGTAGGGGAGAGCTGGGGAACCTGTGGTTCTGCAGATGTTGGACTCCAACTCCCATGAGCTCCAGCCACCATGACCAGGAATGAACTGGAGTCCAGCAACATCTGCAGGGGCACAGGTTAGGAGATTGCTACAAAGTGCAGTCTTTGCATTTTGTAAGATTAAGTTCTTTATGCTCATTATCTCTGTAGCAACCGGCCAGACAAAATAAAGAGGAAAAGTGGATGAAAGGAGAGAGAATACGACAAGAGTGGACATGCTGGTTCATAATGTCATGATCAATCACACTGACCAAAACATTGCACAAGAAATAGAGCTGCCCATTGTCAATCCCAGTATACCTTTCAAACATTCTGAAGAAAGAGTGTGTTCCAAATAAATGAGAGTGCCAGTCAATAGCAAAGCAAACAGAGGCACTTTTTAAAGGCAGGGAGTGAATAAGCAAAGAGAACATACATTTCAAACTGGGTAGAGTCAGATAAGGGCAAGATCTGACCTTAGGAAAGGTTTTTCTGCAGTATGTTAGGAATCAAATTAAACTGCCTTTGCGCTCCTATAAATCTGAACAAGATGGTTCAGCAGCAAAGATGCACAAATATTGCTGTAGACCTTTCCAACTGTAATTTGCTTTGTTTATGCTTTGGAAGAGCACGAGAAAAGAGTTGGGGGTTTCTCAGACCAACAAAAGTACCTGCAAAGGTTATTGATTCTATGGAGAAATGAAAATAAAAACATATTACATCTAGAAAGAAAGAATGTTGTGTATATCAGAAATGTTGTAGAGGAAATATGTTTACAGTTGCTGAACCTGGAATGTTCAACAATGTAAAAGGGAATGTAAAAGGGAAGAGGCAGATCAGATCGGGAAAGTTGATATAGGGCTCTTCCAGACAGGTGTTCTGCTTGATTTTTTCTATGATGGGTATAACTGATAGAATAATAGTGCATTAGTGGCAGATTTATACTGCCCATCATTCTGCTTCATTAGTTGTTCTGCAATGCTTCCCCACTGTTACTATTGCAATAATGCTCTCTGGAGGGGCATTCTTGCACTATAGTGCAACAAAAGCAGGGCAAAAAAAAAATTAAACCAGGACATTTATGGGGAAAAAACTGTTATAGGATTTCAGCAGCAAGTTATAGGACATGCAGTTGTTAGAAATGAAGTAGTATGTATGTTCCACCCCAAAGCCTTTGCAGGTACAAATTGTATTGAACGCGGGATCATATATAACTACCCCAATACCATTATGAGAACAGATAATCAAGAATGTACAAGAAAAAGGATGTCCAGAGGGCCTATAATTCTGTTTTCCAAAGGCTTTTAGATTAACCTGAGTTATTGTATGACCACATGGGGCATGATTCTTTCCCTTTTATGCATGAAAGCAGGACTGATCCAAAATATTTTGCTGCTTGAAGCAGGAAACAGTGCTTTCCCCCACCTCCCCCCAGTTAAGGTGCAAAGTACTGAAGGGAAGTTGTTTTGGCATTTGAGACAGAAAATCCCATAATCACCTCTGCCCTGACAGACGATTAGATAACAAGCAATTTCATGACTTTTCTTATACTAAATCATCTGCCTAATGTGGCCACCTCACTCTGCCTAATAGTAGGGTTGGCCCTGGATGCAGACCTTCTCCCCACCCCCGTGCACAGTTCCCCAACTGGAGATGGATCCCCATAGGTATTCTTAGCCTCTCTGTCTCCATGCTGGCTCTTGGCAATATGCCTGGCTATGCCTGATAATCTGAATTTCTGTCAGGACTCACACACAATTCTTCAGGGCTCTGTAGTGTACACAAACCTTGTGTACATGCTATGAGGAGAGTGTAACACCTTGTAGCAGCCAGAGGGTACTAGAGAGAATGTTTGTTTGTTTGTTTTGCATCGTTCCAAATCAGGGGTGTGTTAAATTTAATTTTTTTGTAAGTTATAATTATATGCATTGGTTTCTTTCCCTGAAAAGCCTGGGCTATTTATATACATGCATGCTTTCTTTGAGAATGCATCACATCATGGGTTTTGTAGTGCTAGGTCTGCACAAAAATCTAGTCATTTTCACAAAAGATGGTTCAGTGCTAAACTTTTTTTAAACAAATCCTTAGAATACAGATAGTTTGGTGCAAAAAAAAAGATAAGGCAGTGTGAGAATGAACTGAGCATAAGAATCCACTTCCCTCTGAGCTTCAGCTGGCACCTACTTATGCTGTTTTTCAATGCCAGCTCTTCCACCACTTTTTCTGAAAGGGCTGTGTATATGCCTGTGAAATATTTGTTTGTGCATTGGCCATATCAACTGAACTATTTAACAGAAGGTGGATCATTGTTCTTTTAAATTATATATAACATTTGTTTTATTTTTGCAACTTATACTGTTGTGAACTGCTCTGAGATGATGTGTGGTGAGGGAGAGGATATAAATTGAATATGTATAATGTGTCTGTGAAATGTATAGTGGATTCGTCAAAAACCCTAGTTGATTCCAGATTAGTCACCTAGAATTTTCAGAACAAAATGTCACATCGATAACGCCACAATATTTGGCCTGATTGCTATATAAGAGTAGAGTCACACGTGCTGTTCTCCTGACTTCAGGGTGTCTCCATCTCCATTTTCTGAATGTGGGGAAGCACAATGCTAGTCAAACTCCATCCCCTTTTACTCCAAAACCTCAGAGGTTGCAGCTTGAGCATGTTTCAGCTTCACATAGACTTCAGAACTGATTGGCCATCAACCCCATTGTCACTCCAGGTGTGTCCAATGAAAATGCTTTGCTGTAGGCTCAGGCAGACACAGTGATTGGCCCAGTGCTTTGCTGTGGGTGGTCCTAATCAGCAGTGGGGAAGGGAGATGTGTCCTGCCGTGGGCAGTGTCAGTCAAAACACAGCCAGAGAAAATGGTCTGGCTGCTTTTGAAGCAGCTAGTGTATCTGCAGCCTAATGTAGACTCCTGTGTAATTGTACTGTGGCACTAGAGGTAAGTAGCGGATGGTGTGTGTAGGGAGGACAGGGCTCTTAACTGATCTCCCAGCAGATGAGTCACTGCTGCTTACTGAGAGGGGGAGAGGCAAGGCAGTGACGGGGGGGGCACAGTGCAAACGTCATCTAGAACCAGCCCATGCACTCATGCCTGTGCATTTGCGCCATGCTGCCCTCTCTGCCACCTTGCCCATTTCAGTAAGCAGCAGTGACTCATATTCCAGGAGGTCAGGTAAGCGCCTCGCCATCACTACAGTTTTATGGGCTGTACCCTATGGCTTATTATTTGCCCACAAAAGAGCCCTCAAATGTAAGGATAAATACTATTATATACTATGTATCATCATTAAAACTGTGTCTGAGAGCCTCTGGGAGGGACAGCCTTATATGGAGATTCAGGAAATGGAATTTGCAGAGCAGCCAATGTTCCAGGCAGACTGCGAAGCCGGTAGTAAACAGAGATAAGGATAACCAGAACTAATAAATAGGGTGCATCATTGTGGGAATGGAATGCCCTCTGTGGGACACCTGCAAGACCACTGAGGAGGCAGAAGTGCGTCTGGGACTGATGCACCACAGTCTGAGTCATGACCTCAGAGCCTCCTGTCAAACAACAGAAAGCCTATAAAAGGAGAGGAGTTTGCACAGCAAGCTACCAGGCATCTAAGCCTGACTGAAGATCCTGCAGCTGCTGCCGACAATCCAAGGCCTGACTCCCACATTGTGAGTGAGATAAATATGCATTTCCTGGATAAGAATTATAGGTACTGACAAAGGTAAGATAGAAGTCATAAGATATATTGCAATGTAACTTATATGATTCTGATTTAATGGCTAAGACCAGCTATAGGTATTCATTCAAAGTGTTAAGATGTTTAAGAAGTGTTAAAATGTTTAAAACATAAATGTTATAAAGATACTGTGCTGTTGAACTCCCAGTTATTTTCCTGATATCTCCCAAGTCCCAAGAATTCCTGCATGGGATCTCCAACCATTAGCCAACAGGCAAAGGGGAGAATGTAAGAACCTTCGACCCTGTGCATTTACAAGAAAGAAACTATCTTGCCAGTTTCAAGACTACCTGCTACTAGTAGAAGTACTGGCACTGTCCAGCCCACACTGGGCATCTTAAACGGCCACCCTTTTGTTGTCGGACCTTTAACGCTGTGGCCCAGCCAACATAACCTCAGTTGCAGATGCTGGTGTAGTTTACCTTTCCATACTATAATGAATGTGCTTGTTTTTTTAGTAGTAGGAAAACAGTCATGTATTCCCAGTGTTTTAATTTTCGTGTAGCCACTTCCTTTGAGCAAGCTGATAATAACACAGTCATGTCTTATGTCTTCCCCTCTGTCTTTACATTAAATTAAGCTACCCGGCTGTTTTTCATTTTGTTTGTTTGTTAGGCACCAATTCATTCTGGATACTGTTTGATTAAAACCAGAAACAACTTGTTCACAGCCTTAGCTGAGATAAAGAGAAATTAAGATACTCTGGAGAAAGATATTGGGGAGGAGGTGGGGAATCATCAAGCTGAATAAGATGCTTCATTACAGGCTTCTCTCAAACAGTTTTGGAACATAATGCTGTGTTAATCTTCTCCCTGCAATCATATATGAATAGCTTTTGATGTGACCAGAAAACATAATCAAAAGATTCCTTTTATTGTTCTTTTGGCAAGCACCGTAAACAAATACATCTTAGAAGCTCATTAAGCATCCTTATCAAACAAGAAGTAATAAAGTGATTAACAGTGCAGTCCTATAAATGTCTACTCAGAAGTAAGTTCCACTGAGTTCATTGGGGCTTACAACCAGGTAAGTGGGTATGGAATTGCAGCCTTAACTAATTCTGTTTATAAATGAAGAGCCTGATTTGATCACCATCCTATGTGCCAAGAGTACATCTTACAGGTAATATCCAGTGTTCATCACACTACGGCCACATCTGCACCTTACATTTAAAGCAGTATTATACCATTTTAACAGTGATTGCTTTCCCCAAAGAATCTTGGTAACTGTAGTTTATAAAGGATGCTGAGAGTTGTTAGGATGCCCCTCTACCCCTCACAGAGCTTCCATTCCCAGTGTGGGTTAACAATCAATCCCGTTCCCAGGGAATTCTGGGAACTGTAGCTGTGGGAGAGGCATGGAGAGAAAAACTCAAAGTGGATTCACTGCCCCACTGACATTGGAGCCACCAGTGTCCACTGTCTCCACAGACTAGGTACTTCTGAAGTTCCCTGTAAACACTCAAAGAGCCAGGGGAGTTGTGTCCTTCTAGGGGGTGGGGCTAATGGTGCTCTTCTTTCCTGCTTGGCCTGTAAGGGTACATGCCTCCACTACTCATTGCTGTGTAACACAACCATTTCATTTTAATTTCTGAAAACTATACATGTATTTTACCATCTATCTTTGTGACAAGCCATGCATTCAAGTACTCTTATATTCTAGTTCATTGTCTCCGCTTATTTTCCCCTTCTGGGAACCTTAATTTTTCTGTGCCACATTGTATCTCCATGTTAAATATCCCAGTGTGTGTACATGTATAGAGTCTGTGCTTAGTGGTATTCATGTGTACATGCACAGGAAGTTTATGTGTAAACAAAAGGCATGTAGTAACCCTGCATTACAATAACCCAGTTTATTCTTAACCCGCACTATGAGGTAGTGACATACACACCATTTTAGGGATTTGCTTCTTTTTGTGTCATTTCATACATTTCAAGTTGCTGTTTCAGGAGTTTCTTTTCTTTGAAAGAGTTCAACTAGACCTTTTCCTGCCACATGTTCAACTGTTTTACATATGTTATAATTGTACTGCACAAACAATTGATTGTATCCAGTGCTATTGTTGCATGAGTGGAGCAGATGTCTACTCTCAGGATGGTACATTCCCTTCCTCTCTTCCCCCCTGCAGCCCTCCCCACACCCTCAAAAGCTGCACCAGAGAGTTGGGGGGCCTTCCAGAGCAGATTTTAGGGTGTGTGCAGGGGCTGCAGAGGGAAGGAAGGGGAAGTCCTGTTGCACGAGTGGAAGTCCATTCATTTTTTACATATTAGATTCCCCCCATCACTGTGGAAGGTATAGTATGTGTTGCATGGAATAGATTTGTCACACTGTGATTTTTCCATTTACTTGATTTGGTTGAGCCCTCTGCATCAGGACCAGTGTTTGTTGTTTGAAATCACCTTTGTTTTTGTGTCAGTATGCATTCACAGCAGTCTGAAATTGCACTATATACTGCACTACCCAGTCTGCTGCTCTATTAATTTCTGTGAGTTGAATTAGTTCATTTAGATTGTTTCCGGGTCAGCTGGAAAACTGAAAACAACCAACAAGATTATCTGTGGCTTACAGGGATGAAAAGATGGATGTTCTGGGAGACTGTTGTTTAAATGAACTGTACAGTCATCATCTGAGCCCAAATTGCTGCAGGGAACATATGGAAGCACTTCTTAAAAGACTGTTGTATTCCACATCTGTTAACAGCAACTTTAGGGGGGAATTTTCATATGGAGGCCAGCAGCAGAAAAGGGTTAAGCCCCCATCCTGTGTGCCTCAGTACTGATTCAGCAGATGCAGCTGTTTATAAGGTATGGAATCTTTGGTTCATTACATTCATGCATGCATTTCAAATCACATCTAGTTTGGTAAAGTGTAGCCATTCCATCACCACAGCAATGTTTTACCCAGAAAAAAAAAAGTCTTTAATATTATCCCATTGCCTTCAACAGGGTTTGCACCCAAGTGCCAATGAGCTACCAGCCTTTATTATTCAAGGTGTTATTACTAGAGTACAAAGCCCTTGGGATCCAAGCACTTAAAAGAGCACCTCCCCCAATATCAGCCATCTCTGGCCCTATGAATGATCGGCAGAGGAGGCCCTATTGGTGGTGCTGCCTGGTTGGCAGTGAACAGAGACAGGGCCTTTCTGGTGGTGGCTGTTTGTGTAATGTCCTCCCTAGTGAGATGTATCTGTCTCCCTCAGATGCATCTGTTTCTCCTTATTAACTTACAGGAGGGATTTTAAAACATTCCTGTTTACCAAAGCATTTTATGGCTGAAACATACTGTATCTGCAATCTTAAAATTATTAACTATAAAGGTATGTGAGTATTTTATATGTTTTTAGATATTCTTAATGATTTTTACTGTTTTACATGAGCTTTTATTTTCATTTTTATTGTATTATTTTATCACTGAATTGTTTGCTACCCTGGGGTCCTTTGGGAGGAAGGGCGGTGTAACAGAAGGGGGGGTGTTAAAAATCTTCTTACTTCTTTCCTTCCACAACAGCCTGCCTAGGTAGGCCAGTCATGCCAAAAGCTAAGTCCGCTGCCACCACACCCCTTTAGGCTCCCTCTAGCCCTGGACAGGAGTGCTTTCCAGACATCCCAGGCACATTCCTACTGAGGGGAGCAGAGATAGCATCCAACTCATTTGTCCCTCCCTGGAGATCACTTTGGCTTGTTTTTCTCTGTCAAAACCCACTCAGCTTACAAGAGGAAGCAGTGATAGCATCCAGCTTACCTGTCTCTCCCCAGTGTGGCTTGCTTTTCTCTGCCATACCCCACGCAGACTCACACACAGCATGGACCAAGTGACTAGGCATGTGACAGGTTGGAAGAACCTTTAGAGCTTTGGCACAAATGCATCCAAGACCCCAGCAGCAAAATTATAGTGACCTTTGTTAAGAATAAAAAAAAGGAAAAGGGCAAACGGAAAAGGCAGAATGTTGCTTCAAAAAAAAATGACTGAATAAACCTTTTAGTTCAAGTCTATTTATCCTAATGTAGCTACTTACAAACCGGCTTCTGGTCTTCTCCTGTGTAAAGTAGCAGCACTGATGGTCAGCTGAGATGAAGGACAAATGGAGGGAGAACCATGTGCATGATCTTGACCTTGACCTTGAGTGCCTTGGAGGAAAGGTAGGATATAAATGTAACAAATAAAGAAAGGTTGTGTATAGGACTAGTTGGCTGGCCTCTGTGTCCATCATGAAGCTACCATCCTCCTGTTTCATGTTGTTGGAGTGGTTTTTTCAATAATGTTTTTAAAATGATTTTAAAAAGATGAACAAAGAACAAAACTCAGATAAATTTGCAGGGCACATGAGGCAGGAAAATCCAGTGAAGAAGACCAACCTGAAGCATGGGAGGAAAGAAGGAAGGGAAGAAGCAATCAGCATTCTGTTCAGAGGATTTCCTTAGGAAAGCAAGCAGAGGAAGCAGAACACAGCCTGCAGCAGATAAACCTGCATCCACACCTCTTTCCAGGTATGGCTGTATGAGAACATAAGAAGAGTCCTGCTGGATCAGACTAAAGGCCCATCTAGTGCAGCATCCTGTTCTCACAGTGGCCACCCAGATGCCTATGGGAAACTTATAAAAAGGACCAGAGTGCAAAAGCACTCTCTCCGCTTGTGATTCCCAGCAACCGGTATTCAGAGGCATACTGCCTCACCTGTTGCAGGTAGAACATAGCCATCATGCCTATCAGCCATGGATAGCCTTATCCCCCATGAATTTGTCTAATCCCCTTTGAAAGCCATCCAAGTTAGTGGCCAGCACTACATCTATGTGCAGCCTGAGACCATCTATGGCCCCTGTCTCCATCTACCTTGCACTCTCTTTGCCAAACCCTTTTTCTGGGGTACCTCTGCCATTTTGAAGTTTTGGGGTTTGATCTTGTACAACCCTTCCCTCTATTTTAGCTGCCTAGAGTTTTTTCTGTCATTGGGTGATATATAAATAAGTAGTTCAGCAGCACCCAAACAGCATAGGCACATTTACCTGCATACTGATCTGAGAAAAATGGATATGAAGAGCTGTAAAGAGTGGAATGCTGAAGCTGCAGGGGGAAAGAGGAAAGGGCAAAGAAGTATTTATAACATTAGATCTCACCTTACCAATGAGTTTTCACCCTGTTTGATCTCCACAATGACTTCTTCGGAGTGCAGCATCATTCTTTTTAAAGGCAGAGAGATACTGATTGGTCCAAGATCACTCAATGAGCTTCATGGCTGAGAAGGGATCCAAGCATGGTTCTCAAACTCAGGTGCATTACTCTATCCAATGCTTCATGCTGGATCTCAAGGAGATAATAATATTAGCAAAGAACCCAGTAAGTATAATGGAGTTTGCACCTGATAAGAGAATGCACTGCAGCACACCATTTAGAAGCCTACAGATTGCAGGCAGGAAGGAAGATAAAGAAAGGGGATAGCCAAGACAGGACATGCAACACAGTGCAAACAGATGGTAACCCCTGTCATAAGAGCAGCAGAGAGGGTATGATGCTCTTAGTGTCTAATATGTACCAATAGTTCTTGATATCAGTTTTCAATGATCTAGTTTTCCAGCAATGTAAAATATGATATATGTGTGTATATGTGTGCACATATACATATATGGCACTAAAGGAACAAAAATATTAACAATGCCCTTTGGGTTAAGCTTTAAAAACCAGTATTGCAAAACTCCAAGCTTTTCTAGCTCTCAGCAGAATAATCAAGCTTAGTTTCTAGCAGGATACAGGCACTCCTAGGATCAAGAAATGTGCTACAGTTTGTTGGGTTTTGTACAACAGAAATCATGTACATTTCTGGTTAGAGTCCCTACAGTTCTGCAAGCCCCCATGTGTGTTTCAGTAAATAGTAGACACTGATGTCCCTATTTGCACTTACAAACACATAAAATAGCTGTGAGTTAGAACCTGGCTGCAGCCAAACCATGCAGCTAGCTAATTTTATACCCTGGACTTAATAGTTTGACATCCTCCAGGCAGTCATGTGTATAACTTCATTTCTAGAGCACACAATTAACCTTTCTTTTCTGCCCAACCACCCCATTCTGTGCTTTACAACTGCTTTTGTATTCCTGATATGTTAAGAGAAAAAACAAAAAACCATCAGTTTGCCAATTCTATTTTTAAAAAGCCACTACTCTGAACATGTGCATGTTTGAGTCTCAGTACCTTTACACTGGCCCAAGACAATGGAAGATAGGAACTTAGGAAGCTGCACTCGGATCACTGGTCTTTCTGGCTGACTATTGTCAACAATGACTAGGAGCAGCTCTACAGAGTTTCAGGCAGGGGACATTTTCCCAGCCCTCCCTGGAGATTCCAGAGACTGAACCTTTTGCATGGGAAACATGTAATCTACCACTGAGCTGTAGCCTTTCCCCAGGTTTACTTCATGAAAAGCAACTGGGTAGAATTATCACTTCCATGCTTGCCTGATACATTTCCAAAAGAAGGCGGCCTAGAGATCTTAAAGCAGGGGCCTGGGCTGCCCTCCTGAAGTGGTCAGGTCACCCCACCGTTCCTTGTGCTGTATTCCAGATGCTAGCATATTTGTGCATGGAAGAATGCCACTTTTGATCACAGGTGTTGTGGTGCATACACAAAAACTAGGACGTTATCAAACACACAGCACATCAAGAGTTCCAACAGTATTATGTGTCTGGCAGCTGCAGGTCATTCAGAAACAAAATGAAAAATGAAAACTAGTAAGCCAGCATGTATATTAGAGAAGATGAAAAAAAATGTTGATTTTGATTGTCCAACTCATCTGACACAGAGAAATGTTTTCACCAATGCAAGATATTTCTGTTAACTCCTTCAGAAATGTTTACCTCCACAGGGACATAGGTGTTTATGCAACCTGACTGCTCCCTCCTATCTTGTTTTCCCCTGCAGGGCAAGGTGATAAAATGCAGTTACTGATCATATACCTGGTTACAGCAACTTGACATCTTCAGCTTATGATGAAAGATACAAATGAACTGCACACAGTTGCAACTCAATATGTGTCTGTACTTTCAATCCCCCCCCCCGGGAGATGTC
The DNA here is from genome assembly GCF_030035675.1 of Rhineura floridana. NCBI lineage: Eukaryota > Metazoa > Chordata > Lepidosauria > Squamata > Rhineuridae > Rhineura > Rhineura floridana. The sequence continues at coordinate 102,072,259 of NC_084483.1, forward strand.
AAAAAGGTGTTAAGGTTTTCATGAATCTAGAGGTGGGGATACGTAAAAAACATTGCCATAATTCCAAATCACTGCGCTTGACCATAAAAGTTTAGATGTAGGTAGGGATGGGGGAGAAATTTGATTCAGTTCACATTTAAAGGCAAACAACATTTTCCAAAAAAGTACATGAACCAAAACAGCTATCCTTAGAAATCGGCATTTCTATGAATTTTGCAGTACAGTTTTCTAGCCAAGTAATGTGTACAAAAATGGGTATACTACTACTACTTTAAAAAATGCATATACAGGGGTAAAGTGCACATTAAAATGTATATATTAGTGAAAATAACTTACAGAAATGTGTTATATTAGGGGAAATTGCTTTTCAAAAATGTGTGTATTAGGGAAAATTGCACACTAACATGTGTATATTAGGATAAATTCAGTGATGAATTTTTATGGGGACTTTTTTGAAAAAAAATTGCAAACTGATGTGGAAATGTGAACAACTGAATTTAAGACTGCAAAAATGAGGAACAAAAATGGAAAAGTTTGCTCATCCCTCCCACCAGCCCACTCTTATCTACTATTTCCTGTGCGTAGGAAGTCGCTGATTCATAGGGTTGCCATAAGTCGTAGTTGACTTGGAGGCACATAACAACAACAACAAAGGATGACCAAGAAAACCCAAATCCTGTGGGGGGAAAAAGTTGGCTGATGATGTAGATTAGGCATAACTGCATTGCTTTTTATATTTTGCTAAATTTATTTTGCTTCTGCTAGTTATTATGAGGGTCAAGCAGATGTGTGGGACACTGAAGTCCTGTCCTCAGGCTGCTGAGATTCTTATCCAGCAACTCATCTGACCACTGAGATTTCAACAGGCCTTGCCTACTGCAGATCCGTTTCAGAAGCCAAAGTGAAAGTAAATTAATATACCCATACAGGGCTAGTGACAGAAGGTGACCGGGTCAGGCCCTGGCTGAGAGCCCCTGCAGCCCAGAAGGGCCCCTAAAGGGCCCTTCCTTAGGGTGGGAGGGTAGCAGTCCCATTCCGCAGCAGCGTCATCTCCTGACCCTGCCATGGATCATGGAGAGGGAGCTCCCAGGCACCCCCCACAATACAGTCAATGCAGGCTTCAATAAACCAGCATGCATGTCCCACCTACATCTCCCGTCCCTGTAAATGAGATGCACGCCGAGGGTGCATGACTGCTATCAACCAAGATGGTAGTGAGGGCTTCCCTAAGGGGCTGATGACCCCGCTGCCATCTTGGTTGATGGTAGGAATGCGCACACAGCACACACATCGTTCACAGGGACAGGAGAGGTAGGTGGGACATGCGGGTGAGCATTAGCCCTGCGCTGCCTGTAGGGGGGGTTGAGCTACAGCACCACGGACCTGGGGCAGGCTGGTGCCCAAGGGCCCAGTCATGGCTGGCCCTGGCCCTGTACCCACATTACTTTCACTTTAGCTTTCAACACAATACTAATGTGGACACATTCGTTTTAGTTTCTCACCTTTGTTTTAAGTTAGGGGTTCCCAAACTGTGGTCTGCAGACCATCAGTGGTCTGTGAGCTTCATTCAGGCGGTTCCCAGTGGCTGAAGGCTGTGTGGTTGAAGATGGGAGACGGCACATCCATTGCATCAAATATTCATATTGATTTTAGCTGTATTTTTATTGTTTCTTTTATTTCTTATATTCCATTTTATTATATGCAATATTGAATTGTATTTATGGATTCAAATTTTAATCCAGTAAAATACAATTTGTAAGAAATAAAAGAAGCAATAAAAATACAATTAGAGATCGTACAGCATCTAGCATAGTGCAGAAAAATCATTAAGCGATGAGCCAAGACCCTCAGCAATTTTCAGTCTGTGGGGGAAAAGATTTTTGTTTATCTCATATTGGTTTCATGTAGGTGACCTTGTTTGCAAATGAATATATTACAGAGTCTGATAGGATTATTGCATTGCATTGCAAATACTGTAGGTACAGTCCTTGAGCCTTTTGCGCAAAGTTTAGAGGGCAGAGACCTGTGAAACTGGTAAGATAGGCCAACTCTCTACTCTGAAGCTAAGAAACATTACTTCAGCATCAGCAAGAAATCTCCCAGCAACCAAATGGGGTCTCTGGTCTGATGCCCTGAAGTAGTGGTGGAAGGCTGACAAATATCATGTGATTTGCATGGAAAGCACCAAAGTTATAGGGAGTGGAAGACAAAGAGTCTCCAGTGAAATAATGTAAAAAGGAGAACAAAGATGAAACAAACATAAAAGAGTCCTCCTGGATCAGACCAAAGCACTATCTACTCCATCATATGGCTTCCCACAGTAGCTAATCAAATGCTTAGAAAGCCCACAAGCACGGCATGATATTAATAACACTTAGTGGCAGGCTGCCTCTGATCATGGAATTGTACAATCCCCATCAATGAAACTTAAGGAGATAATAACGAATGTGAGCCAAAACTAATGTGAATGCAATTAAATTATGGTGGCCTCTGAGAAAGAGCTGGAGAAAATGGTTGGGGGTACATGTTATTGTGCAGTTAAGAGTGCTCAGAAAAGATCTTGGGAGCTTCATAAGATGTGAGTCTCATGTTCCACTTGATGTTTTAAACACCTTCTTCTTGGTGATCTTCTGGCTGCTTCCCTGCTTATTTAAAGTGGCCTTTAAAGAACAGAAAGCAAGAAAAGAAACTCAGAAGGATCTGAAGCATCACATCAGAGAGCACTATTCATACAGGAATGCAACTAACGTTTACAAGTAATGGGCACAATCCAGCCACAATTAAGCACTTCAAAATCCTATCCCACTGATTTCCATGGGGAATGCTTCAACAAATGCCCAACATTTCCAATTAATTAAAGGGAACAAAGTGTTTAACTTGGTTACATCAGGTGCATAGAGAGTTCTTCATTCCTTCATTTTAGGGAGATAGTCAGAATCCTCAGTAAGGAAAACTTGAGTCCTGATTTCAAAACTAGATTTTGCCTACAGAAACGTATACATATGTGATGTTTTCTAAAATAGCAGTTATTATGCCCCAACACATAAAGATTTACCAGCACTGCAGGGCTTCAAGCTTTAATTGGTAGCTTAATCAACTTAAGACACAGTACAGCTGAGTTCCAAGGGCTATGTGCCTCATGGTGTTGCTGTCCAAAACAAGTTCATCTACATCTGACCCTAACCTAACCTGTTGCAAGGTCATCAGTAGTGACCTGTTTAAATCCAGCACGACTGTCTCAAATATAAGCAGCTAGAACAGGACACCATACTGGATTTAAACAGGCAGCAACTTTATTGATATCTTGCAACAGGTCCTGATGCTCTGGGCAACCCTGGGCACATAGCCTCTGAAGACAAGCTTGGCTGTGCCTTTAGTTTAGGACTAGACAACCATTTTTTGGCCAAAGGGCCCCATTCACTCTTGGCCAACCCATCAAGGGTCATATGCCAGTGGTGGGTGTGGCCAGAGCTTGGAAAAGTTACTTTTTTGAACTACAGTTCCCATCTGCCCCAGCCAGGGCTTTTTTTGTGACAGTACTGACTGATATGGAATACCAGCACCTTTTTTTGGCTGCCCATTTTGTGCTATGGTACTTTTATCAAGATATGAGTATCGGCACCTCTCTCTCTCTCACACACACACACGCACCAAAGAATGACTGGTGTGGGTACTCCACACTCTCACACACTTCCACACACAGAGAGAAACACAGCTCTTTTCTTAGTTGATCTATGCACATCAGCTGACAAAGGATATTATTGCTCCCTCCGCACTCATCCAATGAAGAGGGCAATTTACACCCCCTCCAGGACATTGGATTCCATCCACCCCAAAGTGCTCTCTCTCTCTCTCTCTCTCTCTCTCTCTCTCTCTCTCTCTCTCTCTCTGTGTGTGTGTGTGTGTGTGTGTGTGTGTGAGTGAGAGAGAGAGAGATGTCAAGGGGGGCAAAATTTGCTGGGGGGGGCAGAGGAGGCCCCCAGACTGGAGGTTAGCCACTGCTGCTTTGATGGACAGATAAGATAATCACCCAGTGTTATATATTGCATTTATTCTAATTAAGAGCAGGTCACAGATCTCGTTAAAAGTCTCCCCCACCCCTAAAATAATTTATGCCCCTGTTTGTTTGGAGAAAGGGGAAAAATCCATATATGGCAGATTAACCATCACGGCTGTGTTTACTCTGGAAAGACACTTAGGTGGTGCAGATCTCATTAGCATTTTCATTTGTTGTGGATCTGATCTGATCTGATTATCTCTGTCTCATGTAATACTTGCAGCTTTTCCTTCAGAGAAAACTGTGGGGGTGTTAATAGAGTTTAGCCTTTTTAATACTTCCCAGGCATAGCTGCCACAGGCTTTTCAGAGATCTGTGAGTCTGACTCTTTAAAAACTAATACTCTGTGCATATTAGCCCTCATCGGTGAGAATCACATTGATCTGAAAGGAATGTCTGTCGGTCTCAGCCTTGCGACACAGCTTGCTTCCTTACCAACAGAGTCCTGATGTAGAATGGGACTGGCATAAAATTTATAATGCTCAAATCCTCCCTGACATTTTGAAATGTTGTCCATCCCATTGTGCGCCATATGACTTATGTGCTGATACCAAGGGACACTGTTTTGTGCTATTGCAGAACTCAGTGTGAATTTTGGCATTGAAGTTCAGTGGCACTGCTAAAGCTTTGATTGGAAACAAGGTAAAAATATATGCTCGCACTGGTTTTCTTTAGAGATAGGAGACTTTGTTCTCCTTCTAAAGAAGGTTCCCCATTGTACACTTTGTCATCTCGCCATTCCTTCTATATGTCAGCTGAACCTTTTCCAGTGAATTTTAGCACAATGCATCCACTGGTCCGACAATTAATGTTCCACATTTAGGAGCACTCAAGTGGTTTTACTCCTGCTATTTTGATAATTAACTATGGATGCTTCCACATGTAACCATTCCTTGGTTACTGCAATCACCAATCCAAACATAAGAAAAGGAACTACCATGTGGAATATGTACCCTTCATAATGGGGGTTTGGTGCGGTCTTCACTGATTTTGAACAGTGGCTGCTGCTTCTCCCTCTGCTGACATTTGGACTAGCAATTATCACCATGAGGATTGACATAGCTGACATCAGGGTTATTGGTGTCCAATATGCCAGTGTACTGGTATGTTATCTGGGTACAATGAATGCCTGGTGGGCATTCATAAGACTAATAAATGCCAATGTGCATTCATTAGAACATCTGCAGAGACCCATGCATATAGAGCATCTTTACAGATGCATACGTTGGGGTAGGGCCTGCCGCTGCAGTGCCCCCCCAACTTAGAATGAGTGAACAGAGCTACAATGCTCTTCTAGTATGCCTGTTGTTCCCAGTTTTCACTGCAAACAGAGCAGGAGTCACCCTCAGGAAGATCCTGCTGCAGTTATGCACACTTAAATACAGCAAGGTACTCTGTTGGGTGTGTACTAAGCAGCACTGCATATGGATGAGTAGCAATTTGCCTGCTTAATCAGTAACATTTATTTGTGGTGTACGGCGTTGACAAAGTTTGGTTACAGGGTCACAAAAATCTCTTAAAGTCAGAGACATAAAATTCTTTTTCATTTCATTTTTTAAATACATTTAGTATTTATCTACTTGCAATTTTACAACTTTCAAGTCTGGAAAGAAAACTGACAACAAATGTGATGTTCCCATACAAGGACAGCAGTATCAAGTGTTGCTGGTTCCCAGACTGGACGGTATGCTAATGTAATTAAAAATAATTTGAATAGCTTCTAAATCACAACCTCAAGAGGTCCTTTACTAATCTTAATTCAAGAGTACTTTCAGGCAAGTCTTCTGTTTTCTGGCTATATTAAGCAGAAAAGAAATCCTGGTCTGAATAATATTTCAAAATGTGATATATAGATGCCTAATTAAAGGATCCTCTTGAAGATCATCTATGATTTAAGGTCTCTTAGACTGAGGTAGTCCAGAAATGAACAATACAGGGTTTTCTCTCTTTGTTATTCATCACAAGTCTTCACTGGCTATCTATGTTCTGTCGCATTATTTTAGAAAGATGTGCGCGCGCACACATAGAGAGAGAGAGAGAGAGAGAGCCTGTAACAAAATATTGCAACATATCCTCATCTGCTCCAGAATTCATCTCTGTAGCGCAGGGAATGGAGTTCCCCTACTCAACCTAATCTTGCACCCAGTGACAGCAGGTGGCTCCATGTGAATGGGGCAGTTGAATCTGCTCTGGGTTTTAGTGTGAACTTTCAAGGAGCTGTCCAAGCTCACAGCTTGAAAGGTAAACTAAAACCTGGAGTGGATTCTGCTGCCTCACTGACAAGGAGCCATCAGCTGTCATTGCTTGTATTAATACTTACAATAAGCTGGTAAGGGCTTGAACCAGCCAGTTATTTCGGCTATTTCTCTCTCTCTCAGCTGTCACAGTAACATTCCAAGCAGCCTGAAAGTTGACAAGCTGTTCTGTTACGGGTGTTTTTTAATAATAATAATAATAATAATAGTTTTCCCATTTAATTTACATTTAATTCTATATCTCTAAGTATCTAAGGTTTCCCCTCAGTAGGGAGAGAAACACTGCCTTGTTTTTTTGGGGGGGGGGGCTCATTTCACTTCCATACTAATAGGTACTCAACCACCCACATGCACTATCAGACTGGTCAAGTGGGACCTACAACAAATGTTACAGCATATTATCACCTCTTTTTAGGAGTAGCCTAGTTAAGGACACCAGGCCCTCAGTCATGTCCTCTTTGTGCAGACTATTTCATTCCCCCACTTAAGTTTTCATTCTCCAAGTAATACGCAACATTCCATGGCTACTGAGCATGCTAAGTTGCCATTAGACTGTTTTTGCTTTCTTAAGGTTTTTTTTAATGGATTTTTGTATGTATGCAAAAGTTTCCCAAACGTGATGTTATCTCCCCCTCTTTTTTTTCTCAGCGGCTCTGTTTTGGCTCCTTTTCTTTTGGCACTCAGCACCTTCGTTTGCTATAAGAGGGAATGATGGTATAAAGAGATAAGAAGAAATTTATTTTTACACCTGCTGTTTATATAGAAAGTAATTAATTACTTTACATCAGAGGTTCTTAGCCTGTGGCTCATGGACTCCTAGGTCCGTGAACCAGGCATACAAAAAAAAATCAATTTCTAATGCAATAACATTTATTTATTTATTTATGGGGTTCCATAGCTTTCCTCAGATTCTCAAAGGGGTCTATGACTCAAAAACTAAGTTAAGAACCATTGCCTTATATGTAATAAGATAAATTCCAACTCTGCTGTGTTTGCATACAATTATTACATGAACTGATTATGTGTTTTATAAATCTATTCACTAATAGGCAAAAAAACCCTTTCGGTTTAAGAACGTACCTATAGCCAACAGATATTTCTATCAAACTTTAAAAAGCAGGAAAATTGCGCAGCTATAGTGAATGACCCAGGGGAGCAGGAGACCTCACCTACTCTCTGAGATATTGTACTGCTCTACAAATTTGTAAAAATGCAAACACAATTTAGGTTGGTCTTTCACAGTCCAATCTACTTCCTGTGTAGCTTGGAAGAATTTGGTAACATGTGCCTCTGAGCATATGGTAAGTGGTGACAACACCTGCCATCTCCAAAGATGGAGAATTACATTTGTGTATGTTTGTTGGTGTTCTTCTTACTTTGCTTCTTTCCTGTGCTTCTACTGTATCTACAGAGAATCTAACCTAGAAAATTATATTTCTCTCATCATTCATCGTAGAAATCTGTGTCAAATTTATTTTTATTAATTTCAAAGCCTTTTTATTGCCCAATGTCATATGATGGTGAAGACAGCCTTTTGTGTTTCAAACTGGAGGTTATGCTCTATTTCTATTTTGGTTGCATTAGCAGTTGAATCTGAAAGTGCAGTTTGATGTAAAATCAGATGGATTACAATATGTTGCTACTTAAGCAATGACTCTAGCTGTTGGAAAAAACAAACCTGGCCTGCCCAATATGCATGTTTTCAGCCTGCTATGCTTAAGCTACTCTACTTAAGGAAGGTGGGCATGGTCAATGAAAAAAATAGAGCATACCTAGAATTTTGCTAGAATATATTTCACCTCCCACTGTTTTATCTTGTGCAAACAGAGACACTCCTCATGTCCACTGGAGACTATTCTGCAGAATAGTCAGCGCCATTATTCCACAATTATATTTGGAGTTTTTTTAGTGTAAATTTTGCAAAGTGTTGCTGTACACATATTCACAGAAATAGAAACAAAAGAGAATGATTTACTATAGGAAACTTCACTAAAATTGCAAAGTAAATCAAACATATTTAAAGTGACTATCTGAATACTACAAGTGGCTTAATATTGTTGTTTCCTCCCTGCTAAAACAAGATCAGCATACTACATGTCTTGTTTCTGTCATTTGGGCTGATTGCAGGTGTTGCCCCACTCACCATATACTCAGAGGCACATGTTACCAAATTCTTCCAAGCTACACAAGAAATGGATTGGACTATAAAAGACCAACCCAAATAGGGTTTTTCCCTATTAGTGAATTTCTCTGCTTTTTAATGCGCAGTGGGCTCCTGTGCAAGTTTGCTGAGAATGGATTGATCATTTGCATGCTTATTGTGTTGAGTGGGATTTCCTCTCCTGCAATCATGCTTAGGATAAGTGAAACTGACCACAGGGGGGGAGGAGGGAGGGGAGGAAAGGCAAAGGGGAGGAGGGGGATGGGGCAGGCAGGAGGGGAGGGGGGGCAGGAGAATGGCAGGTTTGTTTGCATGTTTATTGAGTTCAGTGGGATTTACTCCCATGCAATCATGCTTAGGATAGGTAAAACTGACCATGGGGGTGGAGGAGGGTTAGGGGGAAGGAGAGGGAAAGAGGAAGGGAGGGGAGAGGGGAGCAGGAGGAGGAGAAGGAAGGAGGGGATTGGAAGGGGAAGGGGAGGGGAAGAGGGGATTGGAAGGGGAAGGGAAGGGGCATAAGGGAGGTGATGGGAGGAGGAGGGGAGAGCAGGTTTGATCATTTGCAAGCTTATTGAGTTCAATGGAATTTACTCCCATTCAATCATGCTTGATAGGTAAAACTGACCATGGGGGAGGGGAAAGGGAAGGGAGGAGGGGGAGGAGCGGTTTGGAAGGTCCCAGGCTGTGGTCTGAAGGCCAGTTGCATCACTAGGGGGGTGCGGGGGGTGCAGACCGCACCAGGTGACACCATAAGAGGGGGGTGACTCTCAGCTTTAATTTAAAAAAATTTAAGTTTTTAGGTGGTCCAGTTCTCGAGATATACATAAAAACGTCAGCTGCCCCCCAGTGGTGTCACTAGGGGGGTGCGGGGGGTGCAAACCACACCAGGTGACACCATCAGAGGGGGGTGATTTTCAGCTTTAATTTTTTTAAAAAAATAAGTTTCTAGGTGGTCCGGTTCTCGAGATATACATAAAAATGTCAGCCGCCCCGTTAAACCTTTTTTTAAACTACTGTATAGCACTTTGTAGCTTTAACCCCGCCCATTCAGGATTGCAGCCAATCAGTGAAGTGTTTGTTTGACCTGTGGCAGTGTCTAGTAAACCTCATTGCAAGGCCAGAAAATGGTGGTTTCCCCCCCATTTATCTGAAAATCTCAGAAATTGGGTAAGTATATACATTTCAGTTTTTCCCCCTCTTGTGTGTAGGAGTCAGATCCTGGGCAGTGTTTTCAAAACCTTCCCAATACTTGCTTTTGTGGGGGTAAAAGCATTGCTAATCCCATATCTCCAGAGTAAATCCCATTGAATTCAATAGGATTTACTTTTGAGTAGACATAGTTATGAATGTGCTGAAAATCAATGGGACTTTGGAGTGAATGTAAAAAAGAATTGTGTTTGTGTTGTGTTTCTGTCCCCCCCTCCTCCAGTCCTATTTTAAAGCAAGTAGGCAGGGCTTACTTAGGTATTACAGTTTTTATTCTGTAGGAAACGAATACTGATTTTTTTAAAACTAATACTGATTTTTCTGCAATGACCAACTGGTTTGACAATAAACTATTATATGGGCTGTATGTATTTATACATCTGCAGTGTGTGTGTGTAGTCTTTCCAACGACCCTGTGAGGTAGGGTTGGAAACCAAGGCAGCTCACAACAAGAAATAAAGCCATTTAAAATCCAATAACCATAAAGCAAGAATAAACAGTTGGAAAACAGCCTAAAGAGGCATGATTCTGAATTTTGGGTTGGGTGAATGATGTTTATTTATTTATTATTTGATTTATATCCCGCCCTTCCTCCCAGTTGGAGCCCAGGGTGGCAAACAAAAGCACTAAAAGCACTTTAAAACATCATAAAAACAGACTTTAAAATATATTAAAACATCTTTGAAAATATTTTTAAAAGCTTTAAAAAAACATTTTTTTTAAAAAAAGAAAAGGCTTAAAAACATATTAAAAAGCAATTCCAACACAGACTCAGACTTGGATAAGGTCTCAACTTAAAAGAACAAGTTGAAAGAACAAGTTCTTTATCACTTGAGGCTGTAGTTCTCTGCACACTTCCCAGTTTGAGTAAGCCCCATTGAATACATTGGGACTTGCTTCTGAGTAAACAAACATCTGATTGCACTATAAATATATTTACAGATTGTGTAATTCATAAACATATTTGAGAGTCATGTTTATATAAATATTTCTTCATACTGTGTCCCAATAAGTATTTGATTTCACACTATGGTTGTAGATGATTTTTTCCTCTACATTTTAAGTATGCCCTTCTTTCTGGGGGTGGTCATGGTTCTCCATTGTTTTCACAGATGGTGAGTAGCACCTTTAAGGTCTCTTCACCTCCCCCCATTTTTATTTGTATTTATTATATATTTCTCCAATATCTTCCCCTGGCTGTTTTTATGTATTTTAAATATTTTTAGATTAAATAAATAGGAAATCATAATTGTGAACCTCCCTAAAAGCAATTTACCTATCCTTATGTTTTGGCAAAGTGATGGTGTGAAGGCATGCTGGTAGAACAAGAGACCATGTCTGAGGCATGTTATAAGGTGTTTGAGGACTTTGTCACACATTACTTTTTGAGAACTGTAGATTCATGTCGGAAAGAACACGGGCACGTATTGAATGGTGGCTTGGGTGCTGTTTTTTCAGTCTACGCTGCATGCGTAGCGAAGGTGATACATCATCTGGCAGCTAGCTTCATAACGTGAGAATGAAAAACATTTGGATCACCATTCACTTGTTTACTTTTCTCACTATTGAGACCACTTCATATATTACTTTTTCATACACAGAAATTTAATCTTTGTATAGGAAAAAGTATTTTGTAAAATATGAAGGACAGTGGCTGCCCAGTGAGTATAACCACTGTACAAGATCTACTCAGCCACTGTAATTACCTTTTTGTTTTGAGTGCCCTTTTGTCTGGGTCTTGGTTCAGGTGTGTATCCAACTTTGATGTGCTTATGGAAGGGGTGTGCAAGTAGTGCCCCCCCCCAAGTGTGGAGGCTTGGACAAACATTGTGTTATGGAAAACCAAAGTCTGTGTGAAAGTACATATTTGGGAATGCCATCAGTGTAATCCTAAACACACTTAATAAATAATATCGAACTTGCACGTCACAAAATATATTACGGTCATGTCCATAAGCACCAGGAGGGTAGTTGCCCAGGGGATCTTAGTCCCTCTGCTTTTTTGGGAGCAGGGTCGCTATGTCTCCAAGCATCCTACAGTCAGCATGAAAAAGGAGTGTGTTAGTCACTGAGAAGAGTCTTCTAATATGCTTCCTTGCCTTTTCTGCAGATTGGAGCCAATCAGAGTGAAAGGAGGTGAGTCAGCCACTGAGAAGAGTCTTCTCAGTTGCTAACGCTCTCCACTTTCATGCTGATTGGCTCCTAGAGATGTTTGTTGTTGTGAGAGAATGCATTAACAAAGATCTCATTCTTAATCCAGGAGCAAAAAACGGTGTACGTGGCTGTAACTATCATGAAGGGACCCTGCAGCTCTGAATTTTCTGCTAAACAACTGATAAATACCTATGTAACTTTGTGTCTGGAGACTTATGATTAAGAATCACTTTCCATAATTGTAAGGAGGTGTGTCCACACGCATCCATCCCAGGCACCTAAATGAGGGGAGAGAGCAGCATAGGGACATAAGCAGGTGTCTTATTCCAGGGGTTCCCAAACCTTTCTTCTACATAGACCACTTGAAAATTGCTGAGGGTCTGAAAGTATCTGAAAATTTACTATGGGCATATGCAAGATAATTAACTCCCATTAGTAATAAGAGCAAGAATTTGAGCTGTGCGTATGATATTGTAATTTAAAGGTGTAATTTATTTTTGCTAGTTGTTTATGTCACTACTATTGCCATTACATTCAGTGATATATGCGAATTACGATTTATGAGTAACATTAGTACAAAAAACATTACTAAGGATTCTGTATGGTCTGATACGGGAGGAGGTCCATGGGGGTGACACCATGAGTTACCGCACCAGGTGACACCAACCCTAGTGATGCCACTGATTATTCTGGATGTTGCACTTTAAGAAGGATGCAGATAAACTGGAACAGGTTCAAAGGAGGGCAACAAGGATGATCAGGGGACTGGAAACAAAGCCCTATGAGGAGAGACTGAAAGAACTGGGCATATTTAGCCTGGAGAAGAGAAGACTGAGGGGAGATATGATAGTACTCTTCAAGTACTTGAAAGGTTGCCACACAGAGAAGGACCAAGATCTCTTCTCGATCATCCCAGAGTGCAGGACATGGAATCATGGGCTCCAGTTGCAGAGAGCCAGATTTCAACTGACATCAGAAAAAACATCCTTACTGTTAGAGCAGTACAACAATGGAACCAATGACCTGGGAAGGTGGTGGGGTCTCCAACACTGGAGGCATTCAAGTGTAATGAGGAATCAAATATTGGGGATTTTTAATCTTTGATTCACCTCAGTGAACTAGAGTTTGGAAAGCCTGCCACAGCAAATATTCCTGGGAGACAGCCCCTCTGTGACCCCGGAGTACATGTCTTGAAAGCCTGAGGGTATAGACTTTTTGTCTACTATGGAAATTTGGGGAATGTTGCCCAGGAAGAATCAAGCGCTCCTTTCAAACAAAGAAATGGTTTTACATAAGGATTAGGATAATTCGTAACCTTTAGGAATCATCAGGAATCTACAGCAGGGAGATCACACCTATTATCTGGGAACTTATCAGGAAATGGGTTGGTTCACATCTTCCTAGTCACATTTACATTGGAGTCAGTTTAGTGACAAAAAGGTATAAAACATGAGGGGTTGGGAGGGGTCAGGAGTTCCTCTTCTGGAGGGCTCCAACAGCTGCTTTTATTACCAACGCATGCTAGCATCTTTGGGACAATTTCAGAGCTAAGGATTTTGAGTGAGATCTTTCAAATCTAGCACTGGTTACACAAGGGCAGAACTTTTGGCTCATTGGGGTAGATATGAAAGTCTCTCTCTCAGCCTTAGTCTTGCAGCAACTCTCCAGGAAAGATATATGCAACTTCTGTGCCTCTTTCTTTCCTTTTTCCTTCTGTGTGGGTGAGTTTGATGTGAAAGTGTGCATCAGTTTAGTCTCTTTGCTTTAGTCTATCCAGTGTTGCTGAATGAATGAATAATAGTTAGAAAGCTGCTCATTGTTAACTGTAATTGTAAACTGCAATATTTTTCCTTGTTTCTTAATAAAACCACTCTTTATTGTACTTTCTGTGTATGTGTCATTGGGTTAAGGGTAAAATTATACATGCTCCGGGAGGTGACGTGTGGGTAACTCCAGCAAAAGATCCTGCTGCTCTCTTAATAGAGGAACTTGGATTTCTAGTGAGCTATGCTCATGAAGAAGTTCAAGGTCCTTTTGTAACACAAGAGGCAGCTGGACAGTCATCTGCTGGGTATGCTTTAAGCTGGATTCCTGCATTGAGAGGTGGGTTGGACTCAATGGCTTTATGGGTCCCTTCCAATTCTACAATTCTACTTCCTTTATTTAATGTATCTCTGTACCACCCTTTAACAGAAATTGTCATGATGGTGTTTTTTTTTTTTTAAATAATCATTATAGTTCCTTCTTGAAGTAGCTCCATGCTTTTTCAGCTACTTTCTCTTCTTAGAGCCAGAGGCTCCTGAAAATGTAAGTTGCTTATCAACTGGACCTTCTGACAACTGCTGCTGCTGCCCTAAGATAAAGCTACTAAGTAGTCTCTGTCAGATTACAATGCCCAGCCCTTAGACTTTTTTGTCATAAAATTGTGCCTAATGTGGTTAACCTACTCATGTCTATAAGCAACCCAAGCATTCAAATGAAGACAACAAAAGCCCTTGGATTCTAACCATTTTACAGCACCCGGACATTACAGTAGATTTCAGTAGATTTCATTAAATAAATACAATGACTTAAATCATGGATGAGAAAACTCTGGCCCTCCAGGTGTTGCTGGACTACAACTCTCATCATCCCTGACCATTGTCCAAGCTAGTTGGGGTTGATTTGGTTGGAGTCAGAGTCCAACAACATCTGGAAGGTCACAGCTTCCCCAACCTTGACATACAGTGCAATCCCAACCATGTCTACTCAAAGTCTCATTGAATTAAATAGGGCTTACTGTGAGGTGAGCTGGATTAGGATTGTAGCTATAGATTCTAAATTGCTCTGTCTTTCACACAGGGTGGGGTAATTTCTGCCAAGTTCCTCTCAATTTGTAGTCTTTCACAACATCTCCTGCACCATTCCAAAAAGTCCTCCAACTCTCAGAATATTTTTGTGGGGGGGAGGGGTTACAGAGGGAAAAAGGAGGCAGGAAAGCCCTGTTCCCTTCCCAGAAAGGTAGTATTCAAGCCTATGTAATAAATATATACAATAGCCAGAGCTTGGAAAAGTTACTTTTTTGAACTACAACTCCCATCAGCCCCAGCCAGCATGGCCACTGGATTGGGCTGATGGGAGTTGTAGTTCAAAAAAGTAACTTTTCCAAGCTCTGAAATAGTATGTTTAATAATGTCCACTTTACATTTTATTAAAATTGTAGAAGCTTTTCAGGCCAGGCCATTTCCCCATGGCATCATTCATTCTTCCTCATCAGGTATATTTCAATAAGAAGTATAATTGAATTTTGCAGAGATGCCTTGAATTTTGGAAGGTATTGAGTGGCCTGAATGTTAGGCAGCTCATGATTTCTCCTGGCTCCAGACATTAAACAGCTGAATACAGATAATTCAGATGAATGGTACAATTGATTTTAGTTTTGAATTCAATTCATATGAAAACTAATATGAGCAAGCAGAGAAGGAAGAATGCATTCTTTCTTAAATGCCTGTTTATATAGTACTGATTTGAAGAAGAAGACATGAAACTTGGCAGTGTGACACATTTAAACAAACATATATAGAAAATGAAACATTGATAACCATTTATAATTTTGTTCTCTACAGCATTAGCTACAACAATAGCATAGCACCAGTGGCTTGCAGGCTATTATATGGACTATTTTTATCTACTTATTTTTATCTATTTTTGATCCTACTGAGAACCACTCAAAAATCAAATGTGTAGGGAATCTGTAATCTACATCACAAAGACGCTAGCAGCATTGCCAACAATTTATATATCTTTGAATGAGGCTCAAAATAGATCTGGACACATACATGTCAGAGTATAAAAAATCTCTAAAATGGAAACCTGCATAATCAGCAGGCCACTTAGTTGGAACATGTCCTTGGAAGCTGGATTTACCCTAGTGATGGTGAATGACAATGATTGCTGCTTAATTAAGGCAGTTATTAGCATAAGCACTACTTAAAGAGAATGTATTCAAATGGTGAGGCTATTAAGTGATGCTTCACCAGGTGTGCAATTCTGAACTCTGATCCTTTCAGTTACAAAACTGCCAAAGCTTAAAGCTTATAGTTAAAAGTAAGGTATGTGCAGTGAATACCATGCAACTGTTTGTGCTACTAAACAACTAGTATGGGAATTCTAATTGTGCAATGTTTGCTCTGTGTTTATAGCCAACATACATGAAATATAAAAAATTCCCATTCTTAACCATTGCATTTCAAGCACAAAGTACATTCTCACTCTTCCTCAGAGTAAGCAGTTTGACATTTCCTATGAACAGGAAACATGGCCACATTTTGCCATATATATGAAATTTTCATATATATGAAAAATGGAGGCTCTGTGGGTACATGGTTCCCATGCCTCATGCAGTCCACCACAACATTAAGAAACCAGGGCTTAGACAGCCTCTCCTGATTCAGATGTTATAGAGAAATAGAGCTGTGTGTCATCAGCATACTGATGGCACTGTGTTACAATACCCTTAATGACCACTCCCAATGGCTTCATTTAGATTTTAAATAACATTGGGGACAAAATGGTGCCCTGTGTATCCTGTAGCACAGGAGCCAGGGGGTGCGTCAAAGAGCAATCCCATAATGTTATTATCTGGATTCCACCACGCAGATAGGAATGGAACCATTGTAATACAGTGTCTCTGATATTTATTCCACTCAGTCAGTCTAGGAGGATACCATGGTCAAAATCTGCTCAGAGATCAAGTAAGAGTAGAAGAGTTGCATTCATGCTGTCATGATATAGGCCATCCATGAGTGCAACCAAGGCTGATTCAATACAACCTAAACCCAGATTGAAGTGGATCCAGATAATCAGTGCCATCAAGGAACACTTGCAGGTGGTTCTGAAGTGCTGGGTTTTTAAGAGTGTCCAGGAGTAGATGCTAATTTATTTCTTATGTGGCTATAATATGTGTATTCTAAACAAATCCCCATATTTTCTGAAAGGTTAAAAAAAGCCCCCAAAAATATTAATCGAAACAAACATGTTAATTGTGTTTGTGACATGGAAATTGAACAAAACTCCATTTCTACAAACTGTTCCTAGAGTGGCAATGTGGTATGGCTTTAATTATGTTTACTCAGAAGTAAGTGCCACTGCACTAAACAGGATTTGATCCTTAAGTAACTGTGCTTTGGATTGCTGTCTTAGCTTTGAATCCTCCCTGGTCCTCTTTCCCTCCTTTCATTTTCCCCCACCCTTCTCTGCAGTTCATAAAGCCATTTGTTATAGAGACATTCTTTCCCCCCTCCAGCTATTACACAAACTGACTTCAGAGTATCTTTATAACTGTACCATGTTTTGACATTCTCAGAGCTTTCTGTGCCATTATGCATATTATCAGATTCTCCAGGTTACAACCTGTCAAGTGTGATGGACAGCATAATTAAAAATCCAGAGGTAGATATAAACTGACAAACCTGTTCCTGGCTGTCTCTGTTCTCTTGTTTATATTAAATCTGTATCTTGCAATGTCCTATGTGAAAACAAGCCATCCGCTTCAAATGTGGTGTAAGGTAAAGCATTACAAAAAAGAATTTGGCTGATGCAAAAGAACTGCTAGTGACACAAACCTGCCACTTGTTCTTGCTGTGATGCTATCTTAATCAGCTGATCTGTTATGGCAGGATCCATATTTTACAATAATATGGAGTGGCTTGGCTTTCTATGGTTCAGCCATTTCCTGGAAAACTTATTCTGTTTTTCACCTTGATGGCCCTGATTCTGCACATTTTTTATACTCTGATCTGCCAATCAAATAGTTACCATGGTCAGTTTTGGATGGGAACACAGATAATGGGCCCGTTTACATGGCAACTTACTGTGAGATTGGTGCTATTTGCATCCCCGTTTAATTTGCAGGGTTCACATGATGTTGCAGGCAAAGGGAAGGTATGTTGCTGCTTTTCCCTTTAAATTTGAATTAAACCAAACTGCTGAAAGTGCAAAAAGTAAAGGAAAAACTGTCTCTGCTTCGCTGTGCACCTCCCATGTAGGTGTTTTGCTCTAATGTTTTTTGCTGGGGGGGTGGATCATCACTTTCAGATACTTCCCTTTCTCTGCCCACTAAACTCTCCATGAATTCCATTTTCTTTCCAGTGGCTCAACAAGCAATTTGCAACTGACTGCACCTGAGCTGCTGCAGCCTTCCTTTCATTCACCCCTTTCTCACTCAGTAAACTGCCTTTGTTCACTCCTTTCTTTCTTTTTTAAACTTCTGCACAGTTCCAACTCTTTCCAACCAAACTCCCTTGGGCTTTGCAAAAGAGAAGCTGAACTACCCCTGCGACATTCCTGCACAGTGCCACCGATCTGCAGGAAGGAAGGGAATGTTGGGCTGTGAAGCATGTGGGAGTGGCATTGGCATCTACTTTTCATTGCAGCGTCATTTTAGTCTCTCACACACAAAACCTGTCTCCAACTACCTAATTTAAAAAAAGAAAAAGGAAGAAAGGGTTTTACTAGGAATAGGAGGGGGGAATCTAGTCAGTGTCATGTCAATTTCACGCCGTGGGGCTCTTCTGGCTTCAGCCTTGATGCCCAAACAGTCATGGAGACTGAAACTCCCCCTCCATTCTGAGTTCCATAGTCTCTTCTTCTGACCACATCATGAGTGCGTGTGTGTGTTATTTAACAGTCCCCTGCATGATGGTTGATGGATCCCCAATATCATTGTGTTGCCCAATTACCAATGTGAAAGAAGCCATGCGCACATGCACACGCACATACTCTTCCATATGGCCACTCCCAATGCTTCATTTAGATTTTAAATAACATTGGGGACAAAATGGTGCCCTGTGTATCCTGTAGCACAGAAGCCAGGGGGTGCGTCAAAGAGCAATCCCATAATGTTATTATCTGGATTCCACCACGCAGATAGGAATGGAACCATTGTAATACAGTGTCTCTGATATTTATTCCACTCAGTCAATCTAGGAGGATACCATGGTCAAAATTTGCTCAGAGATCAAGTAAGAGTAGAAGAGTTGCATTCATGCTGTCATGATATAGGCCATCCATGAGTGCAACCAAGGCTGATTCAATACAACCTAATATGCCCTACCACTGAGCTACAACCCTTCCCCTGTTTAAAATAAGTATCTTTTAAAATCGTTCTTTTCAGTTCACTAATGAATGCACATCATATCTAGGGCAGATCCACACCATTCATTTAAAGCACATTCAACACACATTTGAAGCACATGAATCACACCACAGAATCCTGGGAACTGTAGTTTGTTAAGGGTGGTGGGAACTATAACTGTGAGGAAGAAATTATACCTCCCAGGATTCTTTAGGGGAAGTCATGTGCTTTAAATGAAGAAATATTTATATAAGCATGACTGTTTATTATTTGAAAAATGGAAATGGACTGCCTTCAAGTCGATCCTGACTTATGATGACCCTATGAATAGGGTTTTCATGGTATGCAGTATTCAGAGGTGGTTTACCATTGCCTCCCTCTGAGGCTGAGAGGCAGTGACTGGCCCAAGGTCACCCAGTGAGTTTCATGGCTTTGTGGGGATTCGAACCCTGGTCTCCCAGGTCATAGTCCAACACCTTAACCACTACACCACACTGGCTCTCTGTTTATTATTTACACAACCTGTAAAGATATGTGTAGTGCAATCCTATGTTTGTTTACACATATTCAATGGGGTTTACTCAAACAGGGCAGCATGCACAGAACTGCAATCTAAAGTGATAAAAGAAATTCACTCACCCATCCCAAAATTCAGAATCATGCCACTGTAAGCTATTTTGCAACTGTTTATACTTGTTTTTATGGTTATTGGATTTTAAAGGGATTTATTTCTTGTTGTGAGCTGCCTTGGTTTCCAATCATCAACCCTACCTCACAGGGTTGTTGGGAAGACTCCACACACACACACACACTGGAGATGTAAAAATACATACACCCCATATAATAGTTCATTGTCAAAACCAGTTGGTCCTTGCAGAACATTTTTTTTAAAAAATACAATCAGTATTAGTTTCCTACATAATAAAAGCAGTGATACCTATGTAAACCCTGCCTAATTGCTTTAAAAATAGGATTGGAGGGGAAGAGAAAAATGTACAACACAAACACAATTCTTTGCTATGTTCACTCAGAAGTCCCATTAATTTACAGCACAATCCTAACCATGTCTAATCAAAAGTAAATCCTATTGAATTCAATGGGATTTATTCCGGGTATGTGGGATTAGCATTGCAGCTTTACTAACAGAAAAGTGAGTATTGGATTAAAGCTTCATATTGGGAAGGTTTTCAAAAACCCTGCCCTTATTCAACAGCTCAGGAAAATTTAAACTTGTTTGACTTCAGCACACAAGACAGAAAAAGGCTGAAAACTTTATACTTACTCAATTTATGAAACAATAGTTTTCAGGCCTTGCAATGTCTTGGCACTGCCTGGAGGTCAACACTTATTGGCTACAAACCTGAAAGGGCAGCATTAGAGCAACAAGCTATGAGCTGGTGACTGACATTTTGGTGTATATCTCGAGAACCAATCCATCTAGAAACTTTTTTTAAAAATGAAAGCTGAGAGTCCGGAGATTAAGGTGATTTACCCAGAGAGGACCCCAGAAATCTGGAGTCTTCGGTTGAAAACCAGACGTCTGGCAACCTTACTGATGGTTGAGAACATTTCTGAATCAGAGCCCTGTGCGCTGTGCACAGAGAAGTCCTACATGAGCAGCCTTCAAGCACTCAGAAGGAGGAGGCACCACTGCATGTATATCAGTTTTACATTCACAGAGTAATCTCCTTTATTAAATGAATGGAGAACCCCTTGCCAGTCATGGGGAGCTCTGCATATGCATCAGAGCCTATGATATTGAGCTGAAAACAAGGCACACAAGCATAAACAAGCAAAAGGTGGAACCAAAAGGTTGGTATAGATTCAGCTGAGGAGTATTCTCAGAGACATTTTAGTGACATTCTAGGAGTAAAGTTGAAATTGTCTAATTTGCTTTTATTTTTGCCATATTGCCAAGAAGTGTAATATTGCCTGTTTGTAAGATGTAATGTTGTTATTTTATAGTGTTGAAAAGATTTTTGTGTTTGCTGTGATATTTATGTTACTGTTTTATTACTGCTGTTTATTTTTATTATGAAATTGTTTTTGTAATTGTTGTTTACTTTGTTGTCAACCGCTTTGAGCACAATTTTTTGTGGAAATGCGGCATACAAATAAAAAGGATTATGATGATGACAGCTTTAAAAACATTTATTTTAATTTATTTATTTATTTATTATTTGATTTATATCCCGCCCTTTCTCCCAGCAGCAGCCCAGAGTGGCAGACAGAGGCACTAAAAACACTTTAAAACATAATAAAAACAGATCTTAAAATACATTAAAATAATTGGCTTTTAAAGACAAAAAATCTTATAAAATAGTTAAGACTCAGACATATGCTGAACAAAGATAATAAAAAGACTCCATTACCAATTTAACATCTCCAGTTAAAAAAAACTGACAGAGCAAAACAATCCTAAAATGATGACTAGGATCAGTGATTCAAATCATGCACTAACAAATTTGTACTGCAATCCAATGCACACTTACCTGGGAGTAAATCCCATTGAACCCAATGGAGCTTACTTCTGAGTAGGCATGTATCGGCTTGCAGCCTTGGTGTACATACAATAGCAAACCATACTATAGCTGTAGTTCTGTATCCACTTACCTGGGAGTGAGCTCCACTGACCTCAATGGGACTTACCTTTGAATAGACATGTACAGGATTGCACACAACCCCATTGAAATTAACAAGCTCAGGCATGCCTAACTCTGTACTGGATAGTTCAGTTCAGTTATTAAGAACATAAGAAAAACCTGCTAGATCAGGTCAGTGGGCCCATGTAGTCCAGCATCTAGTTCTCACAGTGCCAACCAGATGCTGATGGGAATTCCTCAAGCAAGACTTGAGTGCAAGAGCATTCTCCCCTCCTGTAGCTTCCAGCAACTGCCACTGACTATGGTGACAAAGCACAGCCATTGTGGCTAATAGCCATTAATAGCCTTATCCTCCATGAATTTGTCTAATTCTCTTTTAAAGCCATCCAAGTTGGTGGCTACCACTGCCTCTTGTGGGAGCGAATTCATAGTTTAACTATTCACTGCATGAACAAGTCCTTTCTTTTGTCTGTCCTGAATCTTCTAACATTCTCAACTTTTCTCTATTCACTTTCTCCATGACATTCATAATTTTATACACTTCTACCATGTCGCCTTTGACTCACATTTTCTCTAAACGAAAAAGGCCCAAATGCTGCAACTTTTCCTTGTAGGGAGTTGCTCCACCCTCTTCATTGTTATTATTATTTATTATTATTTATTAAATTTATATACCGCCCGACTAGCAATAGCTCTCTGGGCGGTGAACATAAAATAGTATAAAAATACAATGAATAACAAAATAATATTAAAATACAATCAACAATACAATAAACGTTATTAAAATTAGATCAATGTAACTTAAAATGCTTCAGAGAATAGGAAGGTTTTGACCTGGCGCCGGAAGGAAAGCAGAGTCGGCGCCAGGCGTACTTCCTCAGGGAGACTGTTCCATAGTTCGGGGGCCACCACTGAGAAGGCCCTAGATCTTGTCATCACCCTCCGGGCCTCCCTGTGAGTTGGAACCCGGAGGAGGGCCTTCGTAGCAGAACGTAGTGCACGGGCCGGTTCATATCGGAAGAGGCGTTCCGCAAGGTATCGTGGTCCCGCACCGTATAAGGCTTTATAGGTTAATACCAACACTTTGAATCTAGCCCGGAAACATATTGGCAACCAGTGCAAGCTGGCCAGAACAGGTGTTATATGCTCGGACCGCTTGGTCCTTGTCAGCAATCTGGCCGCCGCATTTTGCACTAGTTGTAGCTTCCGAACTGTCTTCAAAGGTAGCCCTACGTAAAGCGCATTACAGTAATCCAAACGTGAGGTTACCAGAGCATGTACCACTGATGTAAGGTCCTCTTTACTCAAATAGGGACGTAGCTGGGCTACCAACCGAAGTTGGTAAAACGCATTCCTAACCACCGAGGCTACTTGAGCCTCAAGTGAGAGGGAAGAGTCTAAAAAGACTCCCAGACTACGAACCCGGTCCTTTAGGGGGAGTGTAACCCCGTCCAGGACAGGGTATATATCCACCATCCGATCAGAGAACCCGTCCACCAACAGCATCTCAGTCTTGTCTGGATTGAGCTTCAGTTTGTTAACTCTCATCCAGTCCATTGTCGAGGCCAGGCAACGGTTCAGCAAATCGACAGCCTCACCTGAAGAAGATGAAAAGGAGAAGTAGAGCTGCGTGTCATCAGCATACTGATGACAACGCACTCCAAAACTCCTGATGACCTCTCCCAACGGCTTCATGTAGATATTAAAAAGCAGGGGGGACAAAACTGACCCCTGCGGGACCCCATATTGGAGAGCCCGCGGTGTCGAGCAATGTTCCCCAAGCACTACCTTCTGGAGACGACCCGCCAAGTAGGAGCGGAACCACTGCCAAGCAGTACCTCCAACTCCCAACTCCGTGAGCCTCTCCAGAAGGATACCATGGTCGATGGTATCAAAAGCCGCTGAGAGATCAAGGAGAATCAACAGAGTTACACTCCCTCTGTCTCTTTCCCGACATAGGTCATCGTACAGGGCGACCAAGGCTGTCTCAGTGCCAAAACCGGGCCTAAAACCGGTTCTGGTTGCCCTTTTCTGAACATTTTCCAGCTCTACAATATCCTTTTTGAGGTGAGGTGACCAGGACCGTACACAGTATTCTGAACAAAGCTGCACCATAGATTTATATAATAACTCCATAGATTTAATAGCAATTATTGTATGAAGATCAACCCCCAGTGTTTAATTCATTGAAATATTCAAGAAATTAATGTTCAGTCAAAACTAATCACAATCTCAAACCTCTAGTGTCATGGAAGGAAATTGCTTTTTTTCATATGAAATTATAACTCGTATATCTAACGAATGCATTTTTTACTAGGAGAGAAAAGAGGCACGTCATAATTACATAAAAGTTAAATTACATTTATAGGCAAAAATAATTTATTATTCAGAACCAGAACTGTAAGCAAGGCAGTATCAATGGATGCCATTATTATTATTATTATTATTATAGCAGCTGGGCTCCCCTATGATCCTTCAATGTTATCAAATCCAGCAAGTACTCAGAAATTAACAAACACTACAAAACATACATGATTAAGGAGATACAAGGAATGAGATGCCTCTGCTTTAATTAACAGGAGATGACTAAGTGCAGGATGCCTCATAAAAGACATTTAGCATTTACAAGATGGGAGGAATTGGTATAAAGAAATTTTATCTACAGGTGACAATTCTCAGTTGATGGGACTGCTCAGGAAAGTATTTTTGGAATCAAGTTATATTATGGCAGAAATGCACTGGTAACTATTTGAGGTTTGTTTAATATTAAAAAATCAGAAAAGAATTACTTCATTCTTCCAAAATAAGATATTGTGGCAGTCCAGGGTCACATGTTAAAAGTTTAGGCATGCAAATCCATCTCTTCAGTTTTGCCTTTGTACTGAAGTGTAAATTATATTAAAAACCTTGTTGGATCAGACCATCTAGTCCAATATTCTGGTCCACCTTGTCTGATACTCTGAATTGTATCCAAGTAAGAGTATACCCATTGAAGTTAAAATGTTTTTAATGCTGTTTTGTTTCAATGTATTTTAAGAACTGATTTTTATGATGTTTTAAAGTGTTTTTAGCGCCTTGTTTGCCACCCTGGGGTCCTGCTGGGAGGAAAGGCGGCATACAAATTAAATAATAAATAAATAAATACAACTAATCCAAGATGTCCATTTTCTTTTATTCCAGCAGATAATATAGGTTGAGAAGAGGGAGGAAATGGATGAGGACATAAGTTTACAATGTTGCAATGTTGTTATTCCATAAATGGGAGTCAGTGAGGAAAAGATAAGCTAGGATAAGCATTAAAAAAATCATAAAGAAAAATCAAACCTACACTATTTGGGACTCACTAAGCTGAACCCAGTCCATTACCTGCACATTCTAACCTCCTAGGTGTTTGGCAATTGAACAATTTTGCTGCCCCATATAGGCACAACAAACCAAGAAGTTGAGTCTCTGGTGGGTGTCCATATGCTGCATTCAGCTTAGTAGGTGACAAATGTGTGAGCTTGAACTAAAACAAGCTTTCACTTAGAAAGCAGTTAGATTAGAGAACAATACATTTTATATGCAGCTGCCATAGCACATAATTGAGGTGCAGGCATTTATTCAGTTGAACATTTGGAATTTCCTTACCTTTTAGAAACCTGTGGGAATAAATATGAGTAAGGACAAACTACATATTACATGGCCAATGCATGATCAGATATCTTGACATTTCAATTCATACATCAAAGCATGGAGGGGATGCTAAATTAAATCAAGATGATGATATTAAGAGGGCAGTGTTCTATCTCCCTCCTGTTGTTTTCCTGATCTAAATCACTCTCCCCAAACTGGTTCGAGACCCCTGTAGAAAAAAATGTATGCCCCAATTTAAATGAGAGCCCTTGATAGCTACTCAGAAGGGGAAAATGTTGGGAGATCTAATGTTGGCTCTCTTGACACAATTCATAGCTCAGTTCTTGAAGTAACAAGGGAAAAAAACCTTTTAGCATTATTCTTGATATTGTGAATAAATTCTGCCTGTCATTCCACTGCCCCACAAAATGGCCCACCTTTATTTTGCAAGTAACAACACTCCTTCATTAAACTAGGTTGTTATGATTGATTCCCACAGATTACCAGATTCTATGTTTCCTTAAACAATATTTTTTTTGTTCTCTTTGGGGTTACCGTCAGTCTCAATGGAATTGTCACAAAAGATTTCTATTCTTGCAATAGTTTTGATGTGCAAACTGTGAATTATCTTGCATTTCTCTATGGTACAGTGCTAGATAATTATGAAAGTAAAAAGGAAATTAAATCAAACATGATAGATTTTCAAATACAGAATGACACATTTATTATTATTATTATTATTATTATTAGGCCATGGCATTCATTTAATCATATTTCTGATTTCAGTTATTGTGGAAAAACATGAGTGGAACCCAACTACCACATCAACAGAATGGGCTGAAAACAACAGAATGAAATTCAACAGGGATAAATGCAAAGTTCTACACTTAGAAAAAAGAAACCAAATGCACAGTTATAAGATGGGGGATACTTGGCTCAGCAATATGACATGTGAGAAGGATCTTGGAATTGTCATTGATCACAAGCTGAATATGAGCCAACAGTCTGATATGGCTGCAAAAAAGGCAAATGCTATATTAGGTTGAATTAACAGAAGCATAATTTCCAAATCGCATGAAGTATTAGTTCCCCTCTATTCAGCACTGGTTAGGCCTCATCTTGAATACTGCATCCACTTCTGGTCTCCGCACTTCAAGAAGGATGCAGACAAACTGGAACAGGTTCAGAGGAGGGCAACAAGGATGATCAGGGGACTGGAAACAAAGCCCTATGAGGAGAGACTGAAAGAACTGGGCATGTTTAGCCTGGAGAAGAGAAGACTGAGGGGAGATATGATAGCACTCTTCAAGCACATGAAAGGTTGTCACATGGAGGAGGGCCGGGATCTCTTCTCGATCATCCCAGTGTGCAGGACACGGAATAATGGGCTCAATTTGCAGGAAGCCAGATTTTGACTGGACATCAGGAAAAACCTCCTAACTGTTAGAGCCATACGACAATGGAACCAATTACCTAGAGAGGTAGTGGGCTCTCTGACACTGGAGGCATTCAAGAGGCAGCTGGACAGCCATCTGTTGGGAATGCTTTGATTTGGATTCCTGCATTGTGCAGGGGGTTGGCTTGATGGCCTTATAGGCTCCTTCCAACTCTAGTATTCTATGATTCTATGATCAAGTGTGAAGCCAGCAAATCTATTTAACTTTTTGT
Organism: Rhineura floridana; assembly: GCF_030035675.1. Classification (NCBI taxonomy): domain Eukaryota; kingdom Metazoa; phylum Chordata; class Lepidosauria; order Squamata; family Rhineuridae; genus Rhineura; species Rhineura floridana. The sequence goes on from NC_084483.1 coordinate 102,099,092, forward strand.
GGATAATGGCTTAGGGTGCAATCCAGCTTATATTTATGCTAGGTTGAGAGGAGTTGGATGTGGCAGATCCCCAGGTGAGCCGGCAGGGTCCCAGGTCCACCGAGCTATGCTAGCAGAAGCCCCTCAGCCCAGCTGAGCCACATTGGAGCTAGGACCCTGCTGGCTCAGCTGGGGGTCTGCCTGCGAAGCCAAGCCCAGCAGAAGGGATGCTGGCGGAAACTGGTATAAGGCCCCCAAAAGGTGCATTCTGGAGGCATGTTGGAGGAGGGGCTAGGGGTGACATACGCAACATCCAACTCCAGTTCAGAGCATTCCTGCAAGTCCTGATCTGGGGCAAAGCTACCCCAAGGAGAAGGTTAGTCTAGGAAAATAATTATAATGGAAATCAATGGAGAGCGCTTACTCGCAGGTAGGGGGTATTAGTGAGAGAAGGCTTTATCTTTTCCATTCATGCATGCAGCTTCCATTCATGCATGAGCCGACATTCTGCCAGTCCTGCAAATGGCTGCTGTGGAGCTTCCCGCTGGCTCCTCCTCCACCGGCAACTCTTACACCAGCTTCTCCTGAGTTGGATTGCTCTGCCCAAATTTCTGTGGCGTAAGAACTGTAACTGTCTTCCATTATTTCAGGTTTTCCTTATATGCTCAATGCAAAGACCCAAAGTGAACTAAAATCAAAGTAGTCTTGAGTTCTGATCCTTGACTCTGCTGCTGAAAAAAGGAGTGTTTTTTTGTTTGGTTTTCTTTCTTCCTTTTCCTTTTTCTACTACTACTTTTTTTTCTACTACTTTTCTACTACTTTTAGATTACTCATTTACTGCAAGCAAATTTGTCTGACTAAGGTCAGATTTATTTGCTTAGGCACCATCCTCTTGAACACTTTGCTCAGAAAATGGGTATTTTTGGGTGGCAGTTGTCAAATTCCTTAGGGTCCAGAGAGGACTTTTTTAGGAGCAACCACACTACTGTCTTCTCACATAGATGTGTTACCTGCTGCTCTCTGGATCCACTCAGTCAATATTCACCCCCACCTAGATCGAATAAGCCATGATGGACAAGGATCAAGAGAACATGTTGTGGACCCAGTCACTTAAAGCACCATGTCCACATTCCCAGGTGTCATCAACTGAAACTGATCCCATGAAATGGGATAAGATGTTGCACTGGACGTCTCATCTGGCTCATACAGATGAGCATTTGAGTTGGCATGAAGATGCGCAATGTTATCCCCAAATGCCTGGCAGGCTTGTCACAGCAGGCCTCTTGAGAGTCCCAACACTGTTCCCCGGGACAGATGTCTCACCACTCGGAATAGCTCTCCTGAACAGCTACTGGAGGATGTAGTTTGTCACCTTCATTGGCCTGCAGCAGGCACAACTGTGTACTCTAAGTGCATACCTAGTTGGCTTTACATCACATCTTATGCCAGTTGCATTCTAGCTGTCATCCAACCTGCTTCATAGTTCAGAGCTCCCTGGAGACCCAGGAAGTCCTCTGTGCTTTGCAGTATCAAAGGGGATACTCAGGAGCTATTGGGTCAACAAACCAATGTGGTCTCACCATTCGTGAGAGTAAGGCTTTAACCACTTTTATTTATTTGACATATTTATCATGTGACTTCTGAAATGAAATCTACATAAGGTTGTCCTCGACTTGAATTTTGAATCAAGTAAATTACACAACAAAGCTCAGACCAGAATCAGGTAGTTCTAAGGCAACTGAGGCTGCAATCCTGTGCATACTTTCCTGGGAGTAAGCCCCATTGAATAGAATTAGTCTTACTTCCAACAAATCAGACATATGATTCACACCGAAGCACTAGTATTTCTTAAGCTCAGGAAAGTATTGTTGCATTTTCCCACTATCAAATGTCAAGGTGCTTAATCTAGGTAAAAATAAAAGAGCTTCTCAAAAGGCAGCAGGGTTATATTAATGTTGATTTAGTGATTTCAGTATTTCATTACTCCTCTTTCATCTCAACTTTAAAATTGCTTTCAAACTTTTTGGCAAGACATGGTGTACATTCCAATCTGTGAAGAAATAATATCTTTCAGATAAAATACTTCACTCCAAATGTACATTTTATTTCAAAGCATTATCAGTTCTAGACATTCCATTTAAAAGAGATCAGTATGATTGCTTTTTGCGTAATATAAATTCAGTCTATCCTTCTTAAAACAGGAAAATACTAAATCTAGAGACCCATGATAAACCAACCATTCGTCTCTGCTACAGACCTTAGATGCATACTCCACTTTTCTGGTACATTTCATTCGTAAGTACCAGAACCTCTCTGTGCTGTCACCTAATAATACAAAATACTTTTCTCAAGACTGATAATTACATCATGTAAGATTTTTCTGACTACTTCCCCCTTCTTAGTCATATCCAAACTTTCCTGGATCTTTTCAGCGATATTCTGTATTTCTCATCATATTAAAAAGTCAATTACTTCCCCCCATGCACACTCAATTCCACCTGCTAGTTACTCCAGGACTGCAGAACTGAAGGGAGGCACACTCTAACCTCTCCCGCTAGGCAGGAGATCCTCTGGGAAGCTGCACCCCTCCCTCCCAGAAAGAACATCATGACAAGGACCATCATGAGATCAGCAAACTCCTTGCCATTGGCCAGTGAGGGAGCAGCTGTCCAGTGACTGGTTTCCTCTTACTTCCCCATTCCTTCCTCCCCTTTTGTACCATGTCTATTAGATTGTGAGCCTGTGAACAAGGGCTGCTGTGTTTTTCATTATCTGTACAACACTTAGCAAATGTAAGAGGTTTTAGGAGTGTTTAACTGATGATGACTACAACAACAACAACGATGGGTGTTATCCAATGCTTCCATTCTGTTATTGTAAGAGACTAACAGAATGGAAATACTCCCTCCTCTCCTGTGAAGCTTTCCCACCCCACGTGCCCTCAAACTCAGATCAGGAGAGTTGGGGGACCATCAGGAGAAGATCTGGGGAGGGGCGTGCCAGGGGAGAAGAGGGAACAGAAGTGCTGTGCACCAGAACTCTGGGGATGCTGCTGCTTTGGATAACAACAACAACAACAATAATGTACACTACAGTTGTACAACCTCTAGCCTGGCACCACAAATGCCATAGGCAGCAGGAATATATAGAATTCTACAGACAGAAATTAGAATCCTGGCTAAGGCAGAATCAGATCTTTACTCTACCTACTTCTGTCACACTATGCTTCTGCCTGCTCTCCCTGGTTCAGCAAACGATGGGATTGAAATGCATCATCACAGTAGGGATCACATCATCACAATAGTGATGAACAGGTAGAGATCTACATGTACTCATGCTCATATGCATTGTCTCATACTTGACTTCTGATGTGCTTAGGAAAAGAGTTGGCCACTACTGATTAATCTCAGGTTCCGGAATGAAAGAGGCATAGGAAAGAGGCATTGCCACCCTGGGCTTCTGCTGGGAAGACGGGAGTGATATAAATCAAATAATAAATCAAATAAATAAATAAATAGGAGTGCCACTGTAGTTAAAGTGAGCAGTGTAGAAAAGATTCCAAGATTATAAATGTCAACATTCTATAGTTTATGAAAATGGCACCCACTGAACTAATAATGTCTAACTTGGTATACATTTATCTACCTGATAAATGTGTCAAGTTTCAAACTGATCCAAAATTGCCACAGATACAGCAAGGTAAAAACTGCTGGGAAATTGACACATTTAACCTCTATATTACCATATTTAAACAGCATATAATTTATTTATTTCCATTGTTTGTGGAAATTACTAGTGTGTTTTATTCTGCATTGTTGGGGAAAGCAATCCTTCAGTGGTTTGCAGCTCAGAAGTTATTAAGGGTTTCCCACCCCATTAAGGTCTATGGCAGCAACTACCGATCTGTTTTGACCTCAGATTGACCATATCTAGTCTGTGGGCCGGGCATGTCCCCATGATCCTACTCTCCTATGCATGTTCAGTTTATGGGCTTTGATTGTCTGACAGTGGTTAAAGTCTCATCTTTTTACTTCATCTTTATTTACCTAACACAAGATATTCATCATTTCTATGTCCTATAGTAAACTTTCATACAATATCCAGACAATCACTGAAGACAAAATGGTGAACTAGATGGGCCTGTGCTCTGAACCATCCAGCCAAACAATTATTACACACTAATGTGACATACTCAGTGTTCAAAGAGCAAAACTAAGCTTTTTAAACCATGAGGGTCCCAAACTGCAAGTACCATGAATCATTTGAACTTTTCACCAGCAGCACAGCTCAAATAAATGAGTCTTGTCTTATTTTTGAAGTGCATTTCAGAATGAAAATGAGGCAACAGTGTCCTAATCCCATGTAAAAACGTTTATAAATTATATCATGATTAGAAAGGGTGCCATTTTCCCCCTGAAATCTAAAACACATAATACTTGCCACAGCAATGCAATTTGCATTACATGAGTGTGTTCAAGAGGACATGGGGGGCACACCTAAGCCTTTTGTCAGCAGTAGAAGAAAACACTTGAAAGTATTTTATGAAAGAAAACCAACATGGTAAAAATCCTAGTTTTCTTAAACAGTTTTATTAAATACAAACTGGATATATTTATAGTATTTTCAGCACAAAGTTGCTTGGATTCTTGAAAGAACAACAAATTATGTTGTTTTCAAGGGGGGAAAATCCCCCTTAAGACTGGGGGGGGGTAAGTACCAATGGACAGCTAAACTGGCAGTTTGTATACAAGATAAACTGCCTCTAACTTCAGGGCATAGTTTGTTTATTGATTAAAACATGGTTCAATTCTTATTGACTCTACTAGGTGAATCTCGTGACCGTTGTTGCTTCTCTGTTGCTTCCTCCATTTTCTGTGAATTGAAACCAATTCATTCTAGTTGACTCAAGCATTTGCAACGTGTGCCTTGTAGAAATTACCAAATTAAAATGCTGAGCAATTGAGAGATGTCGATCTCTTTCCATCAAAGTAATCCCTTGTAAATGAAAGTGTAATTTGCACAGAGCACAAGGTCTCAAACTGCATATTGGTGAACCTCTCAGACAGTTTGACCTTAGACATTTCCAAACCAGAAGAGAAAATTCAAAGTAACGCTCTTGCTAATGACTGGACTTTGTTCTCTCTCTTTCTCTCTTTTTAAATTGTCTCACAAAAATTGAGGTTAACAGCTAGGAAATTAATTCCATTCTCGAACCTTCTCATCTTTGTAAAAGTGCACAAGCTCAAATAGCTCCAAGAGTTACCCATTTTTGTTGTTTGAAAGCAAGAGTACACCAAATATAGCACCCTAAGGGAACCAGTTCTTCTTTCTGAAAGATTTGTTGAAATCATGCCTGGAGTATTAACAGATAATAAAGATATAAAAAGAGAGTCAGGGGTAATTCAAAGTTAATTTTGGGGTAGGCAGAACTGCAGAAGCAAGGATTATTCAGTTAGTAACTTAAGGGTTAATTCTGATAGTGTTAAAGTCAACTAACCAAGAAGGGGACAGGTGGAGGTGTTGCTTAATAACCAGGCAGAGTGACATTATTTTCAGTGAGGTATCACCTTTCTCATTGGCTGTGTAGTTCTGAGAGAATATTCCTTGTATGTTTAGTTGTATGTCTCCCTGCTACATACAAGGCCTGAACTGAAACTCTCTGCAACTTTTCCCTCAAATTATACGCTGTTTTTGTTCAGTTTGCTCAGTAAAGTGTTATCAGAACTTTTCTTTCTGGACTCTGTGTTATTTAAGTGATTTTGCTAACAGTCAGAACAGTCTTGTTGTTTTAATGTTTTTCCAAAGTTTATCTTTGTAATTTTAGTTTTAATTTTAGAATTTATATCCCATCCATCACTTTAACATGGTGCCAGGACTGGTCACAATGTACATATTATATAAAAACCAAGTAATCACATAAGAAAAACACAATTAAAGTTCAGATTTAAAAACTGATACACATATCCCTCCATCCGGCACAATTCTCATAAATGAAAGGTTATCTTCAAAAGCCTGGCAAAAAAGAAGTGTTTTCATATGGCACTGAAAACTAACCAGTGTTGGTGCTAGCCCAACCTTAGGCAGAAGAGTGTTTCACAATTAGAGTGCTGCTATCATGAAGACCTGATTCCAAGTCTCGGTCATCCAGAGTGTTAGGTGATGTTATAACCAAAAGGGCCTCACTGGCAAATCTCAAATCAAGGGCAAGACAATACTAGTTTGTACATTGAGGAGAAATGGTATTTATATAGAAATTCACTAATAGGCAAAAAACCTTGCGGTTTAAGAACGTACCTATAGCCCACAGATATTTCTATTAAACTTTAAAAAGCAGGAAAATTGGGCAGCTATAGTGAATGCACCAGGGGAGCAGGAGACATGAACTCCTCTCTGAGATATTGGACTGCCCTACAAATCGGTCAAAATGCAAACACCATTTGGGTTGGTCTTTCACAGTCCAATCCACTTCCTGTGTAGCTTGGAAGAATTTGGTAACATGTGCCTCTGAGCATATGGTGAGTGGTGGCAACACCTGCCATCTCCAAAGATGGAGAATTATATTTTTGTATGTTTGTTGGTGTTCTTACTTTGCTTCTTTCCTGTGTTACTAATGCCACTACAGAGAATCAAATCTAGAAAATTTTATTTCTCTCATTTTTCATCCTAGAAATCTGTGTCAAATGTATTTTTATTAATTTCAAAGCCTTTTTATTGGTCAATGTCATATGATGGTGAAGACAGCCTTTTGTGTTTCAAAGTGGAGGTTATGTTCTATTTCTATTTTGGGTGCATTAACAGTTGAATCTGAAACTGCAGTTTGATGTAAAATCAGACTGATTACAATACATTGCTGCTTCAGCAATGACTCTAGCTGTTGCTATGTTTAAGCCACTTTATTTAAGGCAAGGTGGGCACGATCAATTAAAAACATAGAGCACACCTAGAATTTTGCTAGAATATTTTTCACCTCCCACTGTTTTATCTTGTGCAAATTGAGACACTCCTGATGTCAACTGGAGACTATTCTGCAGAATAGCCAGTGCCATTATTCCACAATTATGTTTGGAGTTTTTTTAGTGTAAATTTTGCAAAGTGTTCCTGCACATATTCACAGAAATAGAAACCAAAGAAAATGATTTCCTATAGGAAATGTCACTAAAATTGCAAAGTAAATCAGACATTTAAAGTGACGATCTGAACTATATCAACTGTCTTAATAATGTTGCTTCCTCCCTGCTAAAACAGGATCAGTACAGCACATGTCTTCTTTCTATTACTTGGGCTGATTGCAGGTGTTGCCACCACTCACCATATGCTCAGAGGCACATGTTACCAAATTCTTCCAAGCTACACAGGAAGTGGATTGGACTGTGAAAGACCAACCCAAATTGTGTTTGCATTTTGACATATTTGTAGGTATATGCCCTGGCCAATGGGCATTCAGGTTTCCGAGGTACCAGGGAGATGAGTAAGGCAGACTGAGACACAGGTTTACCTAAAAGGAGACAAAGTGTTTATTGAGCAACTTTCAACCCACAGGTGTGCCCAACACACAATGGGACAGGCTGCCAGGCTCTGCACGAACATGGATCAGACTGAACAGTGCACTGGGCAACCAGGGACCCCTTTATAGGGTGCATGTTTACAGCACAGTCATTAGGTTACATAAAGCATTAAGTCATCGCATCTTACTCTATTAATCTTTGAATTAACAAGGCAACTTCAAATAAGCATTAATTGCTAGAAAAAGCTATATCATGCTGATACAGATAACTAATTAAATCACCACTTTCCCAACATAGCCATCTAGTGATGGGGCTCTTTCCCAGGGTCATACAGCATAACAATAGCTGATAAACTGTATGCCCCTAATTGCCTGACAGGGAATTAATTGCTCCAAGGCCTACCCTATCTGGTTAACAAGGCACCTTCCCAGCATCACACAGACACTCTTGGCAGAGCATCACACCGAATGCTTGTTAGGAACCCCAGATTAGACTCCAGGTGGCTCTGATCTCACATTGGCCGTCCTTGACCCATCTCCCTGCATTCTTAGACACTGAATGCTAAACTAACAAGAACTAAGACTGGGGGGGGGATACAAGTCCCCCTTGCATACAGGCAGCTCTTCTGCTGATATAGCTGCTGAGCTTGCCCCCGGGCCAATACAGTAGGGAAGTCCAATATCTCAGAGAGAAGGTCAGGTCTCCTGCTCACCTGGTGCATTCACTATAGCTGCCCTATTTCCCTGCTTTTAAAAGTTTGATACAAATATCTGTGGGCTATAGGTACTTTCTTAAACCACAAGGTTTTTTGCCTATTAGTGAATTTCCCTGATTTTTAATCCAGGAGGTAAGAAATGGGATCCTGTCCAAGATATTTTACTTATTGATCATATCCTCCAGCAAGGGTTACTGTACAATAATATAAACCCTTTTCTTAATTATTGGACCATTTAATATTATTTTGCAGTTTTGGAAATCTGGGAAAACACTGATTATACATTCATCTGAATAAGAATTCACATAGTAATCACATATTAACCTACATTTTATTCGTATACATAAGAACATAAGAAGAGCCTGCTGGATCAGGCCAGTGGCCCATCTAGTCCAGCATCCTGTTTTCACAGTGGCCAACACAGTGCCTGGGGGAAGCCCGCAAGCAGGACCCGAGTGCAAGAACACTCTCCCCTCCTGAGGCTTCTGGCAACTGGTTTTCAGAAGCATGCTGCCTCTGACTAGGGTGGCAGAGCACAGCCATCATGGCTAGTAGCCATTGATAGCCCCGTCCTCCATGAATTTGTCTAATCTTCTTTTAAAGCCGTCCAAGCTGGTGGCCATTACTGCATCTTGTGGGAGCAAATTCCATAGTTTAACTATGCGCTGAGTAAAGAAGTACTTCCTTTTGTCTGTCCTGAATCTTATAACATTCAGCTTCTTTGAATGTCCACGAGTTCTTGTATTATGAGAGAGGGAGAAGAACTTTTCTCTATCCACTTTCTCAATGCCATGCATAATTTTATACCCTTCTATCATTTCTCCTCTGACCCGCCTTTTCTCTAAACTAAAAAGCCCCAAATGCTGCAACCTTTCCTCGTAAGGGAGTCGCTCCATCCCCTTGATCATTCTGGTTGCCCTCTTCTGAACCTTTCCAACTCTATAATATCCTTTTTGAGATGAGGCAACCAGAACTCTACACAGTATTCCAAATGCGGCCGCACCATAGATTTATACAACGGCATTATGACATCGGCTGTTTTATTTTCAATACCTTTCCTAATTATCGCTAGCATGGCATTTGCCTTTTTCACAGCTGCCGCACACTGGGTTGACATTTTCATCGTGCTGTCCACTACAACCCCGAGGTCTCTCTCCTGGTCGGTCACCACCAGTTCAGACCCCATGAGCATACATGTGAACTTCAGATTTTTTGCTCCAATATGCATAATTTTACACTTGTTTATATTGAATTGCATTCCTATGCAATCATGCTTAGGATAGGTAAAACTGACCATGGGGGAGGAGGAGGGGGAGGGAGAAGGGGAAGGAGTGGATTGGAGGGGGCAAAGGAAGGGGGAGGGGAGGGCAGGTTTGATCATTTGCATGCTTATTGAGTTCAATGGGATTTACTCCTATGCAATCATGCTTAAGATAGGTAAAACTGACCAGGGGGAGGAGGGGGAAGGAGAGGATTGGAAGGGGATGGGTAGGGAGTGGCAAAGGAAGGGGGAGGGAAGGGGCAAGAGGGAGGGGTTAGGAGGAAGGAGAAGGGAGGGTAGGTTTGATCATTTCCATACTTTTTGATCCCGACTTATGGCGACCCCATGAATAGGGTTTTCATGGTAAATGGTATTCAGAGGTGGTTTTACCATTGCCTTCCTCTGAGGCTGAGAGACAGTGACTGGCCCAAGGCCACCCAGTGAGGTTCATGGCTGTATGGGATGCAAACCCTGGTCTCCCAGGTCGTAGTCCAACACTGACCCGGGGTAGGGGCAGGGAAGGTAGGAGGAGGGGGAGGGGATTGGGTGGGTGGGCACTGGGCATTGGGTGGGTGGGCACTGCTCTTACTGAGCATGCCCAACACTATCATTGGGTTCAAGCCAAAATTTCTTAAATTAATTAAAACTCAGCCAGGCATTTTTTAACTTTTAAACTGCAGAAGATGAAGGTCAGAGTATGGGACAAGGTCAGTAATAAGATTACAGGTCCTCTATAAACATAGCTGATTTTTAATGCATTTCAACAGATTATGAGAACTCTCAGAGAAAAAGTCCAAAAGGGCTCTCTGGTTTTTTTCTCTCTTTTTAGACTTTGAACTCATGATTCTCTGACTGTTTTGTTTATTGCCATGAAAATTGAGGGGGTTGTTAAGCAAACGTTTCTGAGTTCAGGACTATACGTTTTGTAAAGTTTTGTTTTGAAATGAGCTTATGGGAAGCATCAGAATGGCATGGGGGGTATTTTCAATTTGACATTGCGGAATGTGAATAATCCACTCTGGCTATAGTATACAGCCATTCTCGTGGCTTTATAATAAACTATGTTTGTAAAACAAGTGAACAGAAGTATTGTATATGTTGTGTCATGGCTGCATCTGACAGCTCCATTCTTACAGAATGTCATGTCTTTCGCCATATTCTTCTCATGACCAACCCAGTATTGAATAAATTAACAAAATAGGATAATAGCAGATTGGTCCTTAGATAAGGAAAAAGAAAAGCATCCACGCATGTATTAGAATAACTAACATTTTGAATCATCATCATCAACATCATTTTATACATTAGTTGTGAATACATTAGTTGTGACTTGTGTTGCAACATGCTCAGTTTCCAAGACTAAACTAGGTAAAGGTTAACTGCAAGGGCTCCAACTATCACTTTAAAACAGCTTCATGTATAATTTAGCACACACCAAATGTAAATAGCCCTTTAGGAAGCTACAGCAGACCATTTCCTGTCTTCCAAGCCCATACAGATATATTCTGTTGAACTGTGCATAGTGGAATGAGATTTGATTCAGTTGCAAGTTTGAACATTAGGGGGTTGGGACAGGTGACCTTCCAGCAGTCCCCACCCACTGGCTCCTGCACATAATCTTGCCTGACAGATAAAGCCATATTTGACAACACTGAATCTGTAATGGATACAAAGCACCATCTTCCACACCTGTTCCTTAGCAACCTGAACTGTCTGCATCAAAGATTTGCAAACCTAGTACTCGATAGCACCAGTTGTTTTCTGTCTAATGGGAGACACTAGCATGGTCTAATATAGTCTCTCAGACAATGTACAGTCTGATATCTAGCAACCTGTGGGGATGCAAATTTATATCATTGGCCTAGCTGTAAAAGCAGTTTGCACCCCCTTGTGCATATTCAAGCACAGTAAATTAACTGTTCACTGTCCCTTCACTACACTGGCAGCCTTTCTTCACTTGGACCGGGAAAAAGCCTGCTGCAGTAAGCTTGTGTTAAAAGAGCCCTACTAGGAAGCTGTATATAATAAGCCTCTTTAATAAATCTGTTTGTTGAGCCTGAATGAACAATCAGTATTTAACTGAGAATACCTTTAAAGCTGTAGCTACATTGTCCTGAAATTTAGAAAGTTAGATATTTGGTTACAAGTCTCATGTGAAAGTGTCCTTTTAGAAACAAGGCCATTCTTTTTTATATTTTTAAAAGAGGTGTGTGTGAGAAAGGGGGAGTTTTCTCTACAAAGTCATCTTCAATGTTGCAGGGAAGCTGCACTGCTTTTCTTGTTGGTAAGCAAGTTGTGAAAGTGAGTTGCTGTGCTTGGAGGGTTTTCAGAAAAGCAAATTATTCTGCTTTTTCATTAACATCTCCCTCCCTAGATAGTTGTGTTTTCCATGTCAGTGTCTTTTTAATGTGTCTTGCAGTTAAAATTCCTAAAATGCACACAGCAATCACACATCTCTTTTGCTAGGCTAAAGGCTCAGTATTGCTTTAGGGCTTGTTTAAGCTGTGAAATAATTGAAATTAATTATAGGGGAAGCAGTATAATTGTTGCTGACTTAAAACCATCAAATTTCAAGGCAAACCTAACAGATATAATGCATGGATAATGATTATTATATGAAATATTAAAACAAAGGGGGAAAATGCACCTAGCTGAATCTTCCACCCAACCGCGTAAAGTTTGGTCTAAGTTTGACTTCCCCCTCTAGGATGCACACCTTAATGTGGTGAGGGGGTTTGAGAGTGTTGAAGAAGCTGAGAGTAATGCCATCAGGAGTCTAGACCAAGAGATTAGACTTCTAACAGGGGTACCCAAGGCGGAATGGTCAAAGCTGAGACACCAGACTAAGATGCATCCAAACTCAGAGGAAGGCAATGGTAAACCACCTCTGAATATCTATTACCACAAAACCCGTATGAACAGAGTATCCAAAATGCAACATGAGATAGTGCTGGAAGATGAGACCCCCAGGTCAGAAGGCACTCAACGAGCTACTGGGGAAGAACAAAGGACAAGTAAAAGTAGCGCTGTGACTAATGACGCAGCTGGGTCAAAGCCGAAAGGAAGCCCAGAGGCTGATGCGCACAGATGTGAAAGGAGAGTCCAGAGTTATACGACGCACACAATAGGAACATGGAATGTGAGAAGCATGAAGCAGGGAAAGTTAGAAATTGTCAAGCAAGAAATGGAACGTATCAACATTACAATACTTGGCATGAGTGAATTAAAATGGGTGGGAATGGGACATTTTCAATCGGGCAACTACAAAATATTTTATGCAGGAAATGAGAAATTAAGAAGAAATGGGGTTGCTTTAATAGTGAGAAGTGAAGCAGCAAAAGCAATTAGGAGCTACAACGCAAGGTCTGAGCGAGTGATATCAATGAGATTAAATGGGAAACCTATTAACACAACCATCATCCAAGTCTATGCTCCAACAGCAAATGCAGAAGAAGAGGAACTGGAGAGATTTTATGCAGAAGTACAGGAAGAAATTGATCACACACCAAAACAAGGTGCTGATAATCATGGGGGATTGGAATTTATTTATTTATTTATTATTTCAATTTATATACCGCCCTTAGCAAAACAGCTCTCAGGGCGGTGAACAAACAAGATAAAATACAATATATCATAATAAAAATACAAAAACATATACAAACAAACAACAAAAAGCACAGCAAGAACAAAATAAATACTACAAAAATTAAAAATACAGATTAAAAGATTAAAAAAGATTAAGAAGATTAAAATGCCTGGGAGCATAAAAAGGTCTTTACCTGGCGCTGAAAAGATGGAAGTGTAGGTGCCAGGCATACCTCTTCGGGGAGGCTGTTCCACAACTCAGGGGCCACCACAGAAAAGGCCCTAGATCTCGTAACCACCCTCCGGGCTTCCCAATAGGTTGGTACCCGGAGGAGGGCCTTAGATTCTGAACGAAGTGAGCGGGTAGGTTCATAGCAAGAGAGGCGTTCCACAAGGTATTGAGGTCCCACGCCGTGTAAGGCTTTATAGGTCAAAACCAGCACCTTGAATCTCGCCCGGAAGCAAATAGGAAGCCAGTGCAGACGCGCCAGGACTGGTGTTATATGCGAAGACCGACTGGTCCTCGTCAATAATCTGGCAGCTGCGTTCTGCACCAGCTGAAGCTTCCAAACTGTCTTCAAGGGCAGCCCTACATAGAGCGCATTACAGTAATCCAATCTTGAAGTTACCAGAGCGTGGACAACGGAGGCGAGGTCGTCCCTGTCCAGATAGGGGTGTAGTTGGGCTACCAGACGAAGATGGTAAAACGCATTCCGTGCCACCGAGGCCACTTGGGCCTCGAGAGACAAGGAAGAGTCGAGAAGAACCCCCAAACTACGTACCTGTTCTTTCAGGGGGAGTGTAACCCCATCCAGAACAGGGTAAGCATCCACCATCTGAGCAGGGAAGGCATTCACCAACAATGTCTCGGTCTTGTCTGGATTGAGTCTCAGTTTATTAGCTCTCATCCAGTCCATTATCGCGGTCAGGCAACGGTTCAGCACATCAACAGACTCACCTGAGGAAGATGAAAAGGAGAAATAGAGCTGCGTGTCATCAGCGTACTGATGGCAACGCACTCCACAACTCCTGATGACCGCACCCAGCGGCTGCATGTAGATGTTGAGAAGCATGGGGGACAAGACCGATCCCTGGGGGACTCCACAATGGAGAGTCCATGGTGTCGAGTGATGTTCCCCAAGCACTACCTTCTGGTGATGATCCGCAAAGTAGGAGCGGAACCACTGCCAAGCAGTGCCCCCGACACCCAACTCCGCGAGTCTCCCCAGGAGGATACCATGGTCGATGGTATCAAACGCCGCTGAGAGATCAAGGAGAATCAACAGAGTCACACTCCCCCTGTCCCTCTCCCGACAAAGGTCATCATACAGGGCGACCAAGGCTGTTTCGGTGCCAAAACCGGGCCTGAAACCGGATTGAAACGGATCTAGATAATCGGTTTCATCCAAGAGCGCCTGGAGTTGGCAGGCAACCACCCGCTCCAAAACCTTGCCCAAAAAAGGGACATTCGCCACCGGTCTATAGTTATTCAAATTATCTGGGTCCAAGGAGGGTTTCTTTAAAAGAGGTCTCACTACTGCCTCCTTGAGGCTACCAGGGACTACTCCCTCCCTCAAGGAGGCGTTAACCACTTCCTTGGCCCAACCGGTGGTCCCAGCCCTGCTAGCTTTCACTAGCCAAGATGGGCAAGGATCCAGAACAGACGTGGTTGCCCGAACCATTCCAAGCACCTTGTCCACTTCCTCGAGCTGCACTGAAACTCATCCAATAAAGAAGGACAAGGCCATGCTCCGGACACTTCAATGGATTCATCTGTCACAACATCAGAGTCAAGGTCCCTGCGGATACATGCGATCTTATCTTGAAAGTGTCCAGCAATTTCATTGCAGCGGGTCTCAGATGTTTCCATAGTATCGTGGGGGCCAGAGTGTAAGAGCCCTCACACGACTTTAAAAAGCTCTGCTGGGCGGCATAAAGATGATCTAATAGAGGCAGCAAAATAGAGCTTCTTTGCTGTCCTTACCGCTTTTGTATACAACTTATTGGTGGCACTTACCAAAGCATAGTTGTATCCACTGGGAGTTTTCCTCCATCTGCACTCCAGCCTCCTCCTCTCTTGTTTCATCGCTCTTAGCTCCGGAGTATACCACGGAGCTGTATGAGATCTACACCGGAGGGGGCGCGCGGGAGCGATCGTGTCAATAGCCTGGGTCAGTTCCGTATTCCACAGTGCGACCAAGGCCTCAACAGGAGCACCAGTCCTATCAGCCGGAAAATCTCCCAGAGCCCTCTGAAAACCTACGGGATCCATCCGGCTCCGGGAGCGGATCAACTTAATAGATCCTCCACCTTTGCAGAGGGAAAGAGCCGCTGTGAGTCTAAATCTCAACAAGCGGTGATCTGTCCATGACAATGGGGTAGATGAAAAACACCCCACCGCCAGATCACCATCTCCATGTCCAGTGGCGAAGATCAGATCAAGAGTATGTCCCGACACATGCGTTGGGCCGGTAGAAAATTGAAACAGCCCCATTGTTGTCATGGAGGCAATGAAGTCCTGAGCTGCGCCAGATAAGACAGCCTTGGCATGGATGTTGAAATCCCCCAGTACCAAAAGTCTAGGGGATCTCAAAAGCACCTCCGAGACTATCTCTGTCAGCTCAGCTAAGGAAGCTGTTGGGCAGCAAGGTGGACGGTACACCAACAGTATTCCTAGTCTGTCTCCCTGGCCCAATACAAGGTGGAGACATTCCAGACCAGTCGCCGTCTGGACAGGGTGCTTGGTGAGAGGAAAAGAACTCCTATAGACCACAGCGACCCCCCCTCCCCGGCCCTCAGATCTACCACAGTGCTGAACCAAATACCCGGGTGGACAAAGCTGGGAAAAAGCAACTCCTCCCTGATCAGAATGCAAAAGTAGGGAACAGAGAAGAACTAGGAATTGTGGGAAAATGTGGCTTAGGAGACAGAAATGATGCAGGGGACTTATTGAATTCTGTGAAGCCAATAATTTGTTTCTTGCGAACACATTTTATGAGCAATCGAAAAGATGACTGTACACGTGGACATCACCAGATGGTCAAGATAGGAATCAAATTGATTATATAATTGGTAGCAGAAGATGGAGAAGTTCCATACCTTCTGCAAAAACAAGACCAGGAGCAGACTGCGGTACAGATCATGAACTGGTCATACCGAAAATCAGAGTAAAGCTAAAGAAGAACAACAAAGCAATCATAATGCTAAAATACAATTTAAATAACATCCCAGAAGAATATAAAGATGAAATAAGGAACAGATTTGAAGCTTTAAACTTAGCTGACAGAGAACCAGAAGAACTATGGACTGAAGTCAGAGACATTATCAGGGAAGAAGGCAAAAAGACAATGCCTCTAGTTAAAAAGAGAGAAAGACATCTATTGACTGAAGAAACTCTTAAAATAGTCAAAGAGAGGAGGAAAGCAAAAGCAAAAGGAGATAGAAACACGATCAGAACTCTAAATGCAACAATACAGTGACTAGTACATAGGGACAAAGAGAACTATTACAATAGTTATTGTATAGAAATAGAAGAGGACAACAAAAAGGGAAGAACAAGAGCTCTATTCCAAATGATTAGAGAAATGAAAGGGAAATTTAAACCAAAAGTAGGGATGTTGAATAATCAACAGGGGAACACACTGACTGAGATGAAATAAAAGGAAGATGGAAACAATACACTAAAGAACTATATAAGAGATGCCAGGATGACAGATTCATTCATGGAGGAACCGTATGACGAAGAACCAGACAGGCCTTTGAGATCTTTGGGATGGGTTAATCTCCATGATTTTGTCATCTATTATATGCTGTATATATAAATGTTTTTATAAATGTACTGATGACTGTCCAGTATTTTATTTATTGAGATTAATGTGACTGCATTTGATACTATTGTATTTTATCCCATTTTAATGTACGTCGCCTAGAGTGGCTATCTGCCAGATAGGCGACACACAAATTAAATATTATTATTATATTTTAGAATGCGAGGTGAAAGCTGCTCTTAAAGTACTTGGAAGAAACAAATCACCAGGAATAGATGGCATACCAAGAGTTGCTATAAGCTACCGAGAGTGAATCTATCCAAATTTTGACAAAAATTTGTCAAGAAATATGGAAAACTAAAGAATGGCCCACAGACTGGAAGTGTTCCAAATACGTCTCAATTCCAAAGAAAGGGGATCCCAGGGAATGCAGTAATTATCAAACTATTGCCTTAATATCCCATGCAAGTAAAGTAATGCTCAAGATTCTACAACAAAGGCTCTTACTATATATGGAGCGAGAAATGCCTGATGTCCAAGCTGGATTTAGAAAGGGAAGAGGCACCAGAGACCATATTGCAAACATATGTCGGATAATGGAACAGAGCAAGGAATTTCAGAAGAAAATCACCCTGTGCTTTATAGATTACAGCAAAGCCTTTAAGAACATAAGAACATAAGAAGAGCCTGCTGGATCAGGCCAGTGGCCCATCTAGTCCAGCATCCTGTTCTCACAGTGGCCAACCAGGTGCCTGGGGGAAGCCCGCAAGCAGGACCCGAGTGCAAGAACACTCTCCCATCCTGAGGCTTCCGGCAACTGGTTTTCAGAAGCATGCTGCCTCTGACTAGGGTGGCACAGCACAGCCATCATGGCAAATAGCCATTGATAGCCCTGTCCTCCATGAATTTGTCTAATCTTCTTTTAAAGCCATCCAAGCTGGTGGCCATTACTGCATCTTGTGGGAGCAAATTCCATAGTTTAACTATGCGCTGAGTAAAGAAGTACTTCCTTTTGTCTGTCCTGAATCTTCCAACATTTAGCTTCTTTGAATGTCCACGAGTTCTAGTATTATGAGAGAGGGAGAAGAACTTTTCTCTATCCACTTTCTCAATGCCATGCATAATTTTATACCCTTCTATCATGTCTCCTCTGACCCGCCTTTTCTCTAAACTAAAAAGCCCCAAATGCTGCAACCTTTCCTCGTAAGGGAGTCGCTCCATCCCCTTGATCATTCTGGTTGCCCTCTTCTGAACCTTTTCCAACTCTATAATATCCTTTTTGAGATGAGGCGACCAGAACTGTACACAGTATTCCAAATGCGGCCGCACCATAGATTTATACAACGGCATTATAATATTGGCTGTTTTATTTTCAATACCTTTCCTAATTATTGCTAGCATGGAATTTGCCTTTTTCACAGCTGCCGCACACTGGGTCGACATTTTCATCGTGCTGTCCACTACAACCCCGAGGTCTCTCTCCTGGTCGGTCACCGCCAGTTCAGACCCCATGAGCGTATATGTGAAATTAAGATTTTTTGCTCCAATATGCATAATTTTACACTTGTTTATATTGAATTGCATTTGCCATTTTTCCGCCCATTCACTCAGTTTGGAGAGGTCTTTTTGGAGCTCTTCGCAATCCCTTTTTGTTTTAACAACCCTGAACAATTTAGTGTCGTCAGCAAACTTGGCCACTTCACTGCTCAGTCCTAATTCTAGGTCATTAATGAACAAGTTGAAAAGTACAGGTCCCAATAGCGATCCTTGAGGGACTCCACTTTCTACAGCCCTCCATTGGGAGAACTGTCCGTTTATTCCTACTCTCTGCTTTCTGCTTCTTAACCAATTCCTTATCCACAAGAGGACCTCTCCTCTTATTCCATGACTGCTAAGCTTCCTCAGAAGCCTTTGGTGAGGTACCTTGTCAAAAGCTTTTTGAAAGTCTAAGTACACTATGTCCACTGGATCACCTCTATCTATATGCTTGTTGACACTCTCAAAGAATTCTAATAGGTTACTGAGACAGGACTTTCCCTTGCAGAAGCCATGCTGGCTCTGCTTCAGCAAGGCTTGTTCTTCTATGTGCTTAGTTAATCTAGCTTTAATAATACTTTCTACCAGTTTTCCAGGGACAGAAGTTAAGCTAACTGGCCTGTAATTTCCGGGATCCCCTCTGGATCCCTTTTTGAAGATTGGTGTTACATTTCCACTTTCCAGTCCTCAGGCACGGAGGAGGACCCGAGGGACAAGTTACATATTTTAGTTAGCAGATCAGCAATTTCACCTTTGAGTTCTTTGAGAACTCTCGGGTGGATGCCATCCGGGCCCGGTGATTTGCCAGTTTTTATATTGTCCATTAAGCTTAGAACTTCCTCTCTCGTTAACACTATTTGTCTTAGTTCCTCAGAATCCCTTCCTGCAAATGTTAGTTCAGGTTCAGGGATCTGCCCTATATCTTCCACTGTGAAGACAGATGCAAAGAATTCATTTAGCTTCTCTGCAATCTCCTTATCGTTCTTTAGTACACCTTTGACTCCCTTATCATCCAAGGGTCCAATTGTCTCCCTAGATGGTCTCCTGCTTTGAATGTATTTATAGAATTTTTTGTTGTTGGTTTTTATGTTCTTAGCAATGTGCTCCTCAAATTCTTTTTTAGCATCCCTTATTGTCTTCTTGCATTTCTTTTGCCAGAGTTTGTGTTCTTTTTTATTTTCTTCATTCGGACAAGACTTCCATTTTCTGAAAGAAGACTTTTTGCCTCTAAGAGCTTCCTTGACTTTGCTCGTTAACCATGCTGGCATCTTCTTGGCCCTGGCGGTACCTTTTCTGATCTGCGGTATGCACTCCAGTTGAGCTTCTAATATAGTGTTTTTAAACAACTTCCAAGCAGTTTCGAGTGATGTGACCCTCTGGACTTTGTTTTTCAGCTTTCTTTTTACCAATCCCCTCATTTTTGTGAAGTTTCCTCTTTTGAAGTCAAATGTGACCGTGTTGGATTTTCTTGGCAATTGGCCAGTTACATGTATGTTTAATTTAATAGCACTGTGGTCACTGCTCCCAATCGGTTCAACAACACTTACATCTCGCACCAGGTCCCGGTCCCCACTGAGGATTAAGTCCAGGGTTGCCGTCCCTCTGGTCGGTTCCATGACCAACTGATCTAGGGAATAGTCATTTAGAATATCTAGAAACTTTGCTTCTTTGTCATGACTGGAACACATATGCAGCCAGTCTATGTCCGGGTAGTTGAAGTCACCCATTACTACCACATTTCCTAGTTTGGATGCTTCCTCAATTTCATATCTCATCTCAAGGTCTCCCTGAGCATTTTGATCAGGGAGACGATAGATCGTTCCCAGTATTAAGTCCCTCCTGGGGCACGGTATCACCACCCACAATGATTCTGTGGCGGAGTCTGCCTCTTTTGGGGTTTCGAGCTTGCTGGATTCAATGCCTTCTTTCACGTATAGAGCGACTCCGCCACCAATACGTCCTTCCCTGTCCTTCCGATATAGTTTATATCCAGGGATAACCGTATCCCACTGGTTTTCTCCATTCCACCAGGTCTCGGTTATGCTCACTATATCAATGCTCTTCTCTAAGACCAAGCACTCCAGTTCTCCCATCTTGGTTCGGAGGCTCCTAGCATTAGCGTACAGGCACTTGTAAGCAGTGTCTCTCTTCAAGTGTCTTTGGCACTTGTGGTTAGGCCTGTGGTAATTTTGCTCTTCTGAATTTATATCCTGTGCCCCTGCTCTCACAATGCCTACTTCTAGGCCTACCCCTTTTAAAATTTCATCATTTCTTTGGTTTTTATTGAGGGGGGGAGGTTTATTCCGAACTGGACCTTTCTCAGCTCCTGTCGGGTTTCCCCCCTCAGTCAGTTTAAAAGCTGCTCTGCTACCTTTTTTACTAATTTACTAGTAATTTACTAGTAATTTACTAATTTTAAGTGCCAGCAGTCTGGTTCCATTCTGGTTCCATTCTGGTTCAAGTGGAGCCCGTCCCTTTTGTACAGGCCCGGCTTGTCCCAAAATGTTCCCCAGTGCCTAACAAATCCGAACCCTTCCACCCGACACCATCGTCTCATCCACGCATTGAGACTGCGAAGCTGGGCCTGTCTGGCTGGTCCTGCGCGTGGAACCGGTAGCATTTCAGAGAAAGCCACCTTGGAGGTCCTGGCTTTCAGCATCCTACCTAGCAACCTAAATTTTGCTTCCAGGACCTCACGGCTGCATTTCCCCATGTCGTTGGTGCCAACGTGCACCACGACCACTGACTCCTTCCCAGCACTGTCTACCAAACTATCTAAACGATGGGCGATATCCGCAACCTTCGCACCAGGCAGGCAAAACACCTTGCGGTCTACATGCCCATCACATACCCCACTGTCTATGTTCCTAATGATCGAATCACCCACTACAAGGATCCCTCCACCCCCTGGAGATACATCCTCGGCATGAGAGGATAGCTGCTCATCCCCCAAGGAATGGGTCCCTTCTAAGGGATCGTTTCCCTCTTCCTCAGCTGGATGCTCTCCTTCCCCGAGACCATCGTTCTCCATGATAGCAGGAGAGCTATCATCGTTGGAGTGGGACACAGCTATAACGTCCCTGAAGGCCTCCTCCACACACCTCTCTGCCTCTCTCAGCTTTTCCAGGTCCACCACCTTGGCCTCAAGGAAATAAAGTCGTTCCCAGAGAGCCAGGAGCTCCTTGCACCGACAGCACACCCACGACTTCTGTCCAACAGGCAGATAGTCATACATGCTGCAGGCGGTGCAAAACACTGGAAAGCCCTCACACCCCTGCTGGCTTCTTACCTGCATAGTTTTGTTTAAGGTTTATTACGTCAATGGGTTGGAGACTGCGGTTTAGTTGAGGTCAGGGAACAGACGGGCAGAGTGGGGGGCCCTGGCCTCCTCGCCCTGCTGCCGAACTCGCTCTGCTGCTTAACTCGCCTTGACGCTTCGTCAGCTGGGGCTCCCTCTAGCCAATGTGTAGATCATGAAAAACTATGGAATGCTTTAAAATAAATGGGGGTGCCACCGCATTTGATTGTCCTGATGCGCAACCTATACTCTGCACAAGAGGCTGTAAGGACAGAATATGGAGAAACCGATTGGTTCCCAATCAAAAAGGGTGTGAGACAGGGGTGTATTTTATCACCCTATTTATTTAATCTATATGCAGAACATATACGGAAAGCGGGATTGGACCAAGATGAAGGAGGTGTGAAAATTGGAGGGAGAAATATCAATAATTTAAGATATGCAGACGATACCATGCTAACCAGTAATGATTTGAAACGAATGCTGATGAAAGTTAAAGAGGAAAGCACAAAAGCAGGACTACAGCTGAATGTCAAAAAGCCTAAAGTAATGACTACAGAAGATTTATGTAACTTTAAAGTTGACAATGAAGACATTGAACTGGTCAAGAATTATCAATATCTTGGCACAGTCATTAACCAAAATGGAGACAATAGTCAAGAAATCAGAAGAAGGCTAGGACTGGGGAGGGCAGCTATGAGAGAACTAGAAAAGGTCCTCAAATGCAAAGATGTATCACTGAACACTAACGTCAGGATCATTCAGACCATGGTATTTCCAATTTCTATGTATGAATGTGAAAGTTGGACAGTGAAAAAAGCAGATAGGAGAAAAATAAACTCATTTGAAATGTGGTGTTGGAGGAGAGCTTTGCGGATACCATGGACTGCGAAAAAGACAAATAATTGGGTGTTAGAACAAATTAAACCAGAACTATCACTAGAAGCTAAAACGATGAAACTGAGGTTATCATATTTTGGACACATTATGAGAAGACATGATTCACAAGAAAAGACAATTACGCTGGGAAAAACAGAAGGGAGTAGAAAAAGAGGAAGACCAAAGAGATGGATTGATTCCATAAAGGAAGCCACAGACCTGAATTTACAAGATCTGAACAGGGTGGTTCACGACAGATGCTGTTGGAGGTCACTGATTCATAGGGTCACCATAATTTGTAGTGGACTTGAAGGCACATAACAACAACAAAGTTTGACTTCACAACCCTTGCATACAATAACTGCATTATTTATCTGTCATTGTTGCCTTCTCCCTGTAATTCAGGTGGGCTGGTAACCTTTTTGTTCATATGTTGTACATACGTCTTTATTTTAACTTTGATAAATGTGTAGATCAGGGATAAGGAGAATATAAAGAAGAAAGAACTGGGCATGTTTAGCCTTGAGAATGCCAAGTGTTAAAAAGGTTTCCAGTGGAAAATGTTTTGACATGGACGATGCCATGAAACATCTGTTTAAATAACTAGCCACCTCTGTTCAAAGTGTGCCTGATGTTTAACTGGTTTTGATTATTGTGCACAATTTGGGTGAAGAGTAATATTTGGAGATGCGCCCTCAGTTTTTATTAGTACAAAATAAAGTTGCAGCTGTCTATTAATTACTCTCACTTTTCCTGTTGTATAAAATTCAACTCAGTTTTTAAAACAAAATTAACTGTGGGAGAGGAATGGATTTTTATTGACCTATAATTAAGTTTGAGTGACATGCATTGGACATGCCAAAATATGAAATGCTGTTGTCTTTAAACATTTGGCTTTAACCTGCTGCTTATTGCTGACTGTAACTTAGAGTGACAGCAGTTCAAAATCTGGTCCTCTTAAATTTTTCTGAAGCCAGTCATGCTGACACGATGTCAAAAGTTCAAGTCTATTTTCCATTTACGGAGCCTAAATGTCAAAATAATTCTTTACCTTGCTAAACTTATTTTCTACAGCATGACATTTAATATGACAACTGTAACACTCACCAATTAATCTTAATATTTTTTTTTTTAACCTGTGGTCCTCCAGATATTGTTGGACTAAAACTCCCATCAACCCCAGCCAGCACGGCCAGTGGTCAAGGATGATGGGAATTAAAATCCAGCAACATTTGGATGGTCCCAGGTTACCCACCCCTCCTCTAGTGAGGGAATGTGCAATTGGCTTTGAAATGAAATAAGCAGTGAGTATAAAATGGGTAGCACCCATCTCCTTCAATCTCATGAAACCCTAGGGATTCTTCCATTATACGTCCTAAATATCTCTTTCATGTGGTGATCCAGCCTTTACTTGACGCGAAAAGCTATTTTTAACAGCACCCAACTTTATTTAGGGAGATCAATATTATGTACATGCCTTGCTACATGGCCTAGTTCTTCCCCATTTCAAAGCCTGTCTACTTCAATTGGTTAAGTGTTAAAAATGAATATGTAACAAAGGAAGCTGTGCATGGAGAATTTCCCAATTCCTGGCTAAGCTAACACTGCAGAGGTACAAATCGGAATTCTTTCTGGAACCATCAATTTGAATCAGCATGGAAGATATGAACCTCATCTTGGAATGAGCTTTCTGTACTGGCTTTTCACCATCCATATTTCATTGGCCCTTATGCTTTATGAACATAGGAAACTGCCTTATACCAAGTCAGACTATTATTCCATCTAGCTCAGCAATGAAAAGGTTCTTCACGCAGTATACATCCAATTTCAGCTTGGCTTTTGTAACTTTCGTAGCCAGCTTTTCCCCATTCAAACCCACGCACTCAAAACCTGCAGTACTGTTTTTGCTGTTGTTTTGCCCCAGAGCTTGCCATGGGACAGAAATAGGACTGACTGGTGAGGGTACCCACTGCCCTACAAATGCTACAACTGTCTTCACCCATAGATTATACACCATTTCTGAACTAGTCCATTGCCCCACACATTGTTTGTGCTAAGGAATCTTGACTTGTGCGTCTTCTCTGTGCAAGTTTCCCTTTCGATGCTGCAGAGGAACCAGAGCCACTCATACATTCATTTATCAGTAGCATTAGACAGCAGTCGCAGCTGGTGGCAGACTGGAGATATTCCCAGACTGAGGGCTGCTCTTTGAAGCACAACTCTCCTAGGGGGAAAAAATGTCCTAATGGGGCTCTGCGGAAAAATAGAGGGAAGATAACAGAGTTTTGTTGTGGGGGAGTTGTTTGTTTTCATGCTGAGGGCTTGGCACATTGAATTTTCTTTACTTGTAGAATGAAAAGATAACTTATACAGAAACACAAAAGATGGATTTAAGAACCCACTGTTTTTTGCTATGAAGAGATGAATATAGGTTAAATATACTGCAAAATTACAAAATGTCAGGTAAGAACTGCAGAAGAGAGAAAAAATTATAATAGCGGGAGCTTCCAGACCAGATGTTTATAGAGCATTCATCCTGATATGTTTATGTGGAGGTTATATGGCATTGCCAGCTTATGGTGATTATCCTGGACTTTCCATGGCAATTCTTCATCACTTTTCTTGTTAGACTTTTAGTGGTTGGAAAAAAGAAGTGATAATTGCATTAGGAAGTGTGAGATACCAATATTCCTTTGTAACTCCTTCCAAAGGTTTGGGAAGGAGCTTTGGTTGAAAAATGGACAAATAAAATAAAATTGGCGCAGAGGGGTCAAAAAAGAGGGATAGTTTTGGATCAGAATGGATGTGAATAAGAAAATGAATGATGCAATGCCGCCATCTCAGTATGCTACTTTGTGGAACTCATTGTTGCTTGTTTTTTGCTGTAGTAACATAAAGGAAAACAGCAACATTTGTTATCTTTCTACTGTACTTTGTAGAGAGTAATTCTTGTGTGATTGTTGCTGTGCGTATTAGTCTCTGGAATTGAGTTTTATTTAAGTTATGTTCAGAATATTAATTATGTTTTAAATCTGTTATTTGTATGGATGAAATCAACAAAAATATATATTAAAAAAAGAACAAGAAAGTAAGTGTGGGATAATCAAATTTTGTGCAAATAAACAGACCAACTGGAAGCACCCAGTGTCTGTTGCAAAGGCCTTGGATAGGTATTAAATGGAAGCTCACCATCTCATCTATTAATATTTCTGTTAACTACTGTGGTTTTGAACAAAGCAGCAGATATGAGCAATATTATTCCATTTCCTTTTTTTTTTCAATTAATTTTTATTCTAATTTTCAAAACCAAAATAATACAAAAAGAAAACAACACAAATCAATAACTAATACAATACAAAAAAAATACATATATATAAAAATATTGACTTCCGATTTGTCATAGTTCAGCTATAAATCTATAATATATAACAAACCTATCTCTTAATAGATTATAAAATCACCTTCCTCCAGCGGTTATCTTAGTTGGTTTCAAATCTCATTAACATCTTATCATTTTAATATTCCACAAAAAGTCAAAGAGAAGTTTCCAATCCTTGAGATATATATCAATCAATTTTTTTCTAAATAAACATGCCAATTAATCCAGCTCATCAAATCTACTAAATCCAGTAATTTCAAAACACTATAATTCAGCTATAAATCTATAATACATAACAGACCTATCTCTTAATAGATTATAAAATCACCTTCCTCCAGCAGTTATCTTAGTTGGTTTCAAATCTTATTCCATTATTGCAATATTATTCCATTTCCGAGGAGACTTAATTCCTTGTGGATCTCATGATAGCTGCTGAAAAGTCAAATCAATTTATATTTCTTGGGATTAAAAGAAATCCACAGTTGAATGTAGAGCCTTAGACAGATGATATAGCAGATGCTTGGCTATGTGCACACTAGTTCCTTAAAGAGCACTGAGACCATTTTGTCTGGGTGTGGTTTGAAATTAATCTGCACCCAGCTGTACACAACTTTAATATTTGATTGGAATACATGCAGCCCCACTGCTGTGATGTCAGACCTTTTAGGACCACCCATAGCAAAGTATTTCCAATGGATACGCCTCAGAGTTGCAACAGGTTGATTGACCAAACAGTTCATGAAGCAGGCTTGAAAGGAAAATGCATCCAATCTTCAAAATCCCAGATTTTGAGTAAAAAGGGGTGGCATTTGACTGACATCCTGTGTCCCCGGACTCACAACACATAGGTAGAGATGCACTGAAACCAGTATGAACTGCAAGCGTACACACACACAGCCACTGTCTTCCAGCTTTTGCCTGAACATAGAACAATTAGCAATTAAGCTTTCTTGGAATTCTTCATCCACTGAAAAATAGTAAGAATAGGAAAAACTACAGACTTTAATAACATAATGGATGGGCCGTATAGCTATTATTAAGAATATTCTACCAAAGTTGATGTTTCTGTTTATGAATCTCCCATTACAAGTTTTGATAAATATTTTACAGACTTGGCAAAAAGCTATTATTGATTTGACCTGGGTCAATAAGCCACCACGAGTTGCAGCATGTATTCTATATTTAAAACCTGAACGGGGAGATATGAGCGCTCAAATTTTATAATGTATTCCTATGCGGCAACATTAGCTTCTATTTAGAAGTGGTATAACCTGGATTTAATTACACAATCTGAGGATTTCATTTTGAAAAGGTAAGCAAGATCAGTATTATGGTATTGGGAAACGAATCAGATTCAATACGCTAGTAAGGTACCATTGGTTTTTAATGTCTTAACAATCTGGTATAGCCTAAAGGATAAATTGTGCCCAGGGTTATCACCTTTTATTTCATTGTTCTATCATGAGTTTCTGTCTCATGCTCAAGGTATGCTTGGGGATTTGAAGTTCCAAACAGAAAGTAATAATATAAAGAAACTATGAAGTGTACACACTCTTAAATCCTTCAGGAGGAAGGGCTGAATATAAATCTAATAACATAACAGTAACAATAACAATAGGAAATTGTTGAAATTATGAACAGCCTTTGGCCAAGGGTTATACCAGTATGTTCAAATAAGAGAAGCAGTGCTATGCTTAATGAGGAAATGAAAAGTAAGATCTATCTTCTATACTATAATTTTGGCCCTAGATAAATCAAATCCAACATTTATAAGGAAATGGGTAAAATATCTACAGCAGGAATTATTGAAGGAGGAATGGAAATAGATTTGGATTAAAACCCCAACAATATTTTTCCTTAGTTCTTAAAGAGAATTATTATAAGATTCTGTATCATTAGTACTTAACCCCATACAGATTGGCTAAGATGTATCCAACTGCACAGGATCAGTGTTGGAGATGTGGTTCTTGTGATGTTGACAGTTTACATAAATTCTGGAGCTGTTCAGTAATACAAAGCTACAGGAGAATAGTGCAAATTCACCTGGCAGAAATGATGGGATATCATTTACCAAAATATCCTAAAGTATTACCACTACACTACTTAAAAGATGAGGCACTCAATTTTGATTTGGAAACAGTTATGAATTTATTAAGAAATAAGAAAATAGTATTTGCAAGAGCATGGAAGGACAGCACTATCTGTCTTAAAATAGGTTGATAAAATTTGGGATAATGTATTGAAACTCACATTTTATCAGAGAGAAGAGAATGGACAAATTAATAGATTTATAGAGAGATGGTCCTTATTTATTATGGCATGGAATAATAATTATTTGGAGAACAAATATCCATATAATTTGTTTGCACCATGATAGGAAGATATAATTGGAAACTATATAGTTAAGTTGTATTTGTTTTCTTTTATGTGGTATATCTATACCTTTTGGATTAAACTGAAGACTTCCATTATTGCAGCATGTGAACAAACTATTGGATACCAAACTAAGAAACATCAGGACTGGTTTGATGAGAATGATACTGAGATTGAACATATCATTGACAAGAAAAGGAAAGCCTTCCAGATATGGCAAAAAGACATTAACTGTGCTGCTAAGAAAAAAATCTATGCCAGTGCAAAGGCTGAGGTCCAAAGAAGAACTAGAGAACTTAAGAACGCCTGGTGGATAAAGAAAGCTCAAGAAATGCAGCATTTTGCAGATGCTGATGATGCACAGGGCTTTTTTAATGCCACAAAGGCCATCTACAGACCAACAAATTATAGTACAAACCCCTTACATTCAATGGATGGTACCAAACTTCTAAAGCACAGTCTATTGCACTGCGATGGAAAGAGCATTACCACAACCTTCTTAATTGTAACTCTGTTGTGGCTGATGAAGTCTTCTCGCAAATCCTGCAACAACAAATTAGAGATGAGCTTGCAGTATCCCCTAATTTGGATGAAGTCAGTAAACCCATCAATCAAATGAAGAACAACAAAGCTAGTGGACCTGATGGGATTCCTGCTGAAGTCTTTAAAGAAGGTGGGCCTGAATTTACACAACAATTTCATAAGCTCATCGAAAAAAATCTGGATGAGGGAGGAGATCCCAGAAGACTTTAGGGATGCCATAATTATCACTCTTTTCAAGAAGGGTGATAGAACAGATTGTGGGAACTACCGAGGCATCTCTCTTCTAGCTACCGCAGGTTAAATCCTTGCAAGGATCCTCGCAAATCGCCTCCTACCTATCTCAGAAGACATCCTCCCTGAATCTCAAAATGGTTTCCGTCCTTCCAGGGGGACAGTGGACATGATCTTCACTACACAACAGCTTCAAGAAAAATGCAGGAAGCAAAACCGACCTCTGTATATGGCGTTTATTGATCTGACTAAGGCCTTTGATACTGTAAATTGAACTGCTCTCTGGACCATCCTTCTGAAAATTGGATGCCCTGATAAATTTGTGAATATTTTGCGACTCCTCCATGACAACATGACAGTGACAATTCTGGACAACAATGGCTCTCAAAGTGATCCATTCAAAGTGGGATCAGGCGTCAAACAGGGATGCGTCATTGCTCAGAGGCACATGTTACCAAATTATTCCAAGCTACACAGCAAGTGGATTGGACTGTGAAAGACCAACCCAAATTGTGTTTGCATTTTGACAAATTTGTAGGAAAGTACACTATCTCAGATAGGAGGTCAGGTCTCCTGCTCCCCTGGTGCATTCACTATAGTTGCCCAATTTCCCTGCTTTTTAAAGTTTGATAGAAATATCTGTGGACTATAGGTACATTCTTAAACCACAAGGTTTTTTGCCTATTACTGAATTTGTGTGTAAAACAAAGGCATGTCTTACTAGATAAAAGTCCCTTGGTTTACCTATGTCTCTCATTAGTCTAATTTCATTGTAATTTTTTCAGCCACTGCAATTTTCTGTATTATTCTTATTTATTGAATTTATATCTTGCCCTTCCTCTCAAGCTTTACCAACAGCACAATCCAAACCATATCTACTGAGAAGTAAGTCCTATTGAGTTTTATGGGGCTTAGCCCCTTAGTAAGTGTGTTTAGAATTGCATTTATGGTGGGAAAATGGCTGATTGTTAAGACATTTAAGGTTTTATTTCTGATTATGATTTGTCTTATTACTGATATTTGTAAGCCACTCTGGAAGGCTTTTTTGGCTGAACAGTGCATTAAAAAAAGTTTTGGGTTTTTTTGTAAATATAATGTGAAAAATAAAAAATATTGCTGCTTCAGAACAGAGGGACTTGCTTGGGCTTTTGAAGCAATGAGGTCTGTTCAAAGGTTAGTAAAAATAAAAATAGACTCAACAAACCAGAAACAATGTTTTTTTAAAAAATTGGCAGTGGAAAGGGGGAGTCCCTCTGAATATAAGAGCGGCCAAACTGGATGAAACCAAAAGTCCACCTAGTCTAGCATTCTGTTTCCCACAATGGCAGCCAGATGCATCAGGAAGCCCATGAGCAGTGTTGGCAGCCAATAACATTTTTCTGTGGCTTGTCTATCCTCCTAGAGGTACTGGTGTTCATACCAATTAGGGTTGCCAGGTCAGAAGCATCCCAAACCCTGAGATTTGGAGGGTGGGCCCAAGTGATGTCATGGGACAGGCCCAAATGATGTCACAGGGTGGGCCCAAGTGATGTCACTAAGCACGATACATTAAGCATCAACCACAGTTGCTTGGAGCATACCACTCAAACAAAAACATTTCTCTGATTGGAAATTAAGCTAGACATCTTAGCTGAAAGATGGAGCCTGGGTAGGGAACATTTAATCCAGCCAATGTGCTTCTGGGGAAAAGGGTTTAAAGTCCCCTCAGTTACCAGGCTAGTCACCAGAAGGCCATTGTAGGAAGAAAGGAGTCTAGTGTTGTGGAGATGTTAAATGGGAGCACCGAGGAGTAAAGATAAATGCAATTCTAAACACACTTACTAAGGGGCTAAGCCCCATAGAACTCAATAAGACTTACTTCTCAGTAGATATGGTTTGGATTGTGCTGTTGGTAAAGCTTGACCAGGGATCCTCTGCAAAGATATCCATATTCAAGTGGGGTTGGCAACCCCCTGCCTGGAATGCCCTGCCCTTACATTTTAACATGGCTGTTCCAAATTTCTTTACAGATTTGACCCTTCACTTCAGAAAGAGGTCTGAGAAATGAGTAAAAGTAAGAAGATTCTCTACTCTTTTCTGTCTCCCCTGTGGGCTGCTATAAACTCAGTTTGACAGCCAACCCAATTCCAGTGAATAATAAGGGGAAACAGACATGGTTTGGTCTACCTTCATAGGCAGCAGTTTGGGAATAACAACAGTTGCAGCCATGTTGCCCAGTATGTGAATTCTCTTTTACCACTATTGGGCAAGAAAAAAACAGTCATGCAACCAACAAGGTGCATCATCAGTGCATATAAGGGGGTTGAGCTGAGTGCATGGAACTACTGTTATTGCTTCTATGCAGGGCCAGCTACAGGAATGCCAGGTCCCTTGGGCATCAGCTTGCCCTGGGCCCCCAGCAAGTGTGTGTGTGCGCATGAACGCACGAGCCCCCCACACACCCCCACCTACCTGTCTGATGTGTTTTACCATTGCCCTTAATGAAGATGGTGGCTGCGGTTTCCCTAAGGGGATGATCTAGGGGTCCTGTATTTATCCTTCAAACATCCTCTGGGAGGGGCACCCATCATTCAGGTAGCTGGTTTCCCCTCAGGTGATATCTCCTGATCCTGTCCTCGTGACATCTTCAGCTTGAGAATGCAGCTGCTTTCTCAAGGTTGACTGCTTGTTTTGATTATCAGGCTACTTGTTTACATTAGCCAAGTGAGAACCTTCGTAAGCCAATTAGCTCATCATCCCTTCAAGGCTTGAGAAAACTATAAACAATTCCTCTTGACAGAGCAGAAGCATGGGACAAGCAACACTATTTTGGTTACTTGAATGAAACAACTCTGTGTTGTTTTATTTATTATTTATTTATTACTAGTATTTATTAGTCACTTTTTTCAACCATAGAACTCAAAGCGACTTACAAAAAGGAAGCAAGTACACTATAATTGAAATAGCTTGCAACAAAAGCAAACAATTACAAAACAATTTCAAGCAAAATTATACAACCATAATAGAAAAAAATAACAAACAGCAAATATTACAACACAAAAACTATTTCCACACTATAAGCATATCATAAGATATTATAGGAGGCCACATTATACGTGTAATCAATATTGCAAGAGTAAAAGAAAATTAAAGCAGTTTCAACTTAGTTACTAGAGCACCCCACCCATGATGTTATATGCAGTCTCATTCTTTCTAACAACAGAAAGTCCCTTTAGTCTCCACCAGTCTCCATCAGCCGCCACCCTAGCTCTTCCCTGGTGGCCCGATCTCAAACAGCGGCGTCAAGTAGCATCAAGTGGCTGATGGCACCGGCGAGTCTCCGGGGAAGTCCTGCCCATGGATCTGCCAAAGCAGAGGAGCTCCTCGGTGGCACCGGGCAACAGGCAATGAAGACGAGTGTGGGGGCATGCCAGGAACTGCCACTGCCATCGCCACCCCCCATGTGTCAGAACAGCACACTTGTGGGTTGGTCTCCCTCGTATTCCCTCTCTCCATGAGGAAAAAGCCTCCCAGAAAGTGAAGGCACAGCCATGGCAGCCAAAGTCAGGCCCCCAGACACCCCCCAGCCGGCCTCCCCCACGGGGCAAAACCACCTCAGTGGCCTTGGCGACAAACAGGAGGCAGCTGCCACTCAACTGAGGTAAGGGCCAAAGCTCTATTGTCCTCCGATCTCTCTCGACCCATTTTCGTGTCACCGCGTCGGTAGCACCTTCTTTGGGGAACGGGGTGGGTGGAAGCAGCCGCCGTTACCGCCACTGTGTCATCCAATAATAACTGTTTAGGGCTCAGCCTTTTCCCTTTCATCCTCAACTCACACTTGCTCAGCTCAGCTCATTGTTTTGAACATAAAGGCATAGGGAAACTTCCCAGATGCTGAAACTGTGCCAGGCAGCCTGCTTTTTGACTGATTCAAAGCAGTAACAGTGTGCAAAGGCAATTAGCACCCCCATAAATCAGGGGTTTGGGGCATGAATTTAGAGGGTACATTGGCCATTCACATGCTATTTCTAATATCTTCATTACATCAAAATTCTTGCGGTGACTGGTGATACACATACCAACCACAACAAGATTCATATGAGTAAGGCAGAAAACTCAGCACCTCACAGCCAGTCAGGATTCCTAACCAAAAACCAAAACTAACAAAATTCTGGCAGCCAGGTTAGCCAAGGTCACAGAAATCCCCGTGCAGCACAACCTGACCCTGCGGATGCAGTTAGTGCAGAATGCTGTGGCACGATTGCTGACATGCGTGAGACCCTATCAGCACATAATACCTCTGCTCTGAAATCTGCACTGGTTACTGATTTGTTACCAGGCCAAGTTCAAGGTGTGCTTTCCATGCTATAGGTGCCACATAGTACTTGCTCTGCTCTTGTAAGAAATCAGTCCTTTAGTGTGGCAGCACCTACGCTTTGGAACTCCCTGCCTATTGACGTTAGCAGGTGCCTTCATTGTACTCTTTTTGGAATCTGCTAAAACATTTTTGTTTAGGCAAGCCTACCCAGGCATGTAGAAGCTATTAGGTTTTTATCTATTTTTAACTTATTGTTGGTTTTATCATTTTGAATAACTTTAAATACCTGTCTTTAACTGTTTTTGCCAATAATTTTATTGCTTTAATTCTTTCTGTAAACTGCTTTGAGATTTTTTACAATAAAGTGGTATATAAATGTTGTAATTAAAATACATAAATAAATTTTAGAGTCACTGTGGCCCTTGGGTCTCTTTCCATTGTTAGGAACAAGGGAATCTGCCTTATACCGACTCAGGCCATTTGATACCATCTAGCTCAGTACTGATGACATGAACTGACATTGGCTGTCCAGGATTCCAGGCAATAGTCTTTTCCAGAAATTGAAGTTTGGACCTTCGCATGCAAAGCATATGCCCCACCACTGAGCTACACCCCTTCTCCTGTTTAAAAAAGTATCTTTTAGAGTTGTTCTTTTCAATTCATTAATGAATGCACATCATACCTAGTGCTGATCCACACCATTCATTTAAAGCATATTCAACACATATTTGAAGCACAGGACTCACACCACAGAATCATGGGAACTGTAGATGTGGTGGGGACTATAACTGTGAGAGGGAAACTACACTTCCCAGGGTTCTTTAGGGGAAGTCATGTGCTTTAAATGTGAGTTGGATGTGCTTTAAATGTATTGTGTGGAACTACTTAATAAACTTTGCCTGCATGTAAATGATTTTAATTTTTTTTTTAATGGAAAAGAGCTACAAAGTTTACTAGGTGACCATGGGCTACTCACCATCTCTCAGCCTAATCTGCCCCTGAGGATGAAAACAATAGAGAGGAACCATGAACACCCAAGGAAGAAGGGCACACTGAAAATGTAGAGGAAGTAATACTGTACAACCATAGTGTGAAATCAGATACTTATCAGGATATAGTATGAAGAAATATTTATATAAGCATAACTATCAAATATGTTTATTATTTATACAACCTGTAAAGATATTTATAGTGCAATTCTGCATTTGTTTACTCAGAAGCAAGTCCCCATATATTCATTGGGGCTTACTCAAACAGGGAAGTGTGCAGAGAACTGCAACCTTAAGTGAAAGGGAACTTCATTCACCCAACCCCAAATTCAGAATCATGCCACTTGAAACTGTTTGCAGCTGTTTATACTTATTGGATTTTAAAGGCATTTATTTCTTATTGCGAGTTGCCTTGGCAACCCTACCACACTGGGTTGTTGGGGAGACTCTATATACATACATACTGGAGATGTAAAAATACATACACCCCATATAATAATTTATTGTAAAACCAGTTGGTCATTGCAGAACATTAACAAATATATATATAGTATTAGTTTTCTACATAATAAAAGCAGTGATACCTATGTAAACCCTGCCTAATTGCTTTAAAAATAGGATTGGAGGGAAGAGACAAATTTAGACAACACAAACACAATCCTTTGCTATATTCACTCAAAAGTCCCATTAATTTACAGCACAATCCTAACCATGTCTACTCAAAAGTAAGTCCTATTGAATTCAATGGGGTTTACTCCGGGTATGTGGGATTAGCTTTGCACCTTTACTTCCAGAAAAGCAAGTGTTGGATTAAAGCTTCATATTGGGAAGGTTTTCAAAACCCTGCCCTCTTCAACAGCCCAAGAAAATTTAAACTTGTTTGATTCCCGCACACAAGAGAGAAAAAGATTGAAAGCTATATACTTTATTGATGAGATTTTCAGGAAAGCAGGAAAAAACAAGTTTTCTGACTTGCAAAGGACTCTAGTTACTGCCTTGTCAATCACAACCCTGATGTCACTTATTGGTTACAAATCCGAAAAGGTGGGATTAGATCAGACAGCTACGAGCTCATTTAATTGAAGTTGGGGGGGGGGCTGACGTTTTGGTGTTTTGGGAACCAGATAACCTAGAAACTTAATTTTTTAAAAAATGAAAGCTGAGAGTCCAGAGATTAAGGTGACTCAACCAGAGACCCAGCGAGCACCCCAAAAATCTGGAATCTCTGTGAAAAGACCTGACAACCCTAATGCCTATAGGTTTATTTCTTTTCAGAACTCAAAACTATTTTCAATTGTTGATTCAATATGGCTCTGTGAATCAACTTTTTCTGTGGTAAAAGTAGTGAAATCAAAATATAGGTCGTAGATATTGCATGAAAATCTGGAGTTGAAGTTGAGATGTAGTCTAACTCAGTAGTTCTCAACCTTTTTGAGTATGGGGTCCCTTTATACCATTAATTTTTTTGTGTGATGCCACATGCTAATTGTTGCAATTTTAGTCTCTGTTAATTGAAAAAATACACAATGAAGCGTTAAATAATGTCACTTTTTATTCATCACAGCAACAAATATGATAATTATATTTATTATTTGCCATACATCAGAAGATCCCAAGGGCAGGTTACAGCAATGTAAACAACTTTTAACAAATGTTGAAGGAAATGAAAGGAAGTTGATAAAAGTAAACCACCCAGAGTGGTAAACAGAGCCTGGTTGATGCCAGGGCATTTGGACTCTGGTTTTAAGTCTTCCATCTGTATACAACAATACCTCATCTTCAGCAAGCTCCATATGACAATAATAATAATAATATGCTTAAAAGACAGAATGTCAACAGGTGAAGCTTTCCCGTCATTGAATTTCCATACTAGAAAAGGCTTCATTTAATTTAATTTCTACCTGCCACACAGCTGTTAAAGGCACAAAAGCCTTGCTGTTCCCCAGTGCCAACCCTAAACCATTCAAAGAACTCAAGAGTAAAAACAACAAAATTTGGGCAACTTAACATGTTTTAAAATAAAAATTAAAAGTTAAAAAATATTTAAAATGAACGTATACAACTGCATAAAAGCATACTTGAAGCGAAAAAAATACATTGAGCATGTGCAATTTCATATTTTAAAACTTACTTTACCCATCTTTTTTTTTGCTCACTTACTGCCTTGACTGACCACTAACTCTCATCTGAACCTACCTCATATAGCTGTTGTGAAGATACACAAGGCAGAATTTAAATGGCTGCAAAAGAAGACTGGCTACAGCCCTAACCAGGGCCGGTTCTAAAGTGTGGCCAGGTGGGGCACTGGCCCGATGGCCCCTGGAGCTACAGGGCCCCCCTCAGCTGCCCCTCCACTCTCCTTCCACAATCCAGGCCCCCCACGCCCCCCACCTACCTGTCTGCTGTCTTTTACCATTGCCCAATGAAGATGGCGGCCTTGGTTTCCCTAAGGTACTGAAGCCCCTGCCGCCATCTTAATTGATGGCAGAGATGTGCATGCGTAGCACGCAAGCGTGCCATCAACAAACGTGGCGGCAGAGGCGTCATCCCCTTAGGGAAACCGCGGCCGCCATCTTCGTTAAGGGCAATGGTAAAAGACAGCAGACAGGTAGGTGGGGGTAGGCACACACACACGCCGGGGCCCAGGGCAAGCTGATGCCCAAGGGCCCTGGCATTTCTGGAGCCAGCCCTAGCCCTAACCCTACTTACTTGGGAGTAAGCTCCATTGAATTCTATAGGACTTACTTCTGAATAAATCTGGTTAGGATTGCAGCTTAAGTCTTTGTATTATAGACATAAAATTTTACTTCCTTTAACCAGAATGATGCATCATTGTACTATAAAGCCCCATGTTCTCCAGCCCAACAAAAGTAGTGCACTTTCAAACCTTCAAGAGAATCTTAATCTAGTCTGATTACTGCAATTTGATTTACCTGAAATATGAAGAGATTTACTTCTGAGTAGACATGTATACATTGTTCTATAAGTTAATTATACATTGAATTTTTAATGAGTGCCCAGGTGTGTATTCATGGATGGATGCTCTGTCCCTTACTTTTTTGGTAGGCAGTCCCCTCCCAGGGTCACTCTGTCTCTACAGCCAGAACCAATCTGATCTTTTCTCAGTGCTGCTGACAAAAAAAAAAGGGGGGGGGAGAGAGTTGTTAGAGCTTAAATAAGCATAGCCAGCCTTTTTTCTTGATGCATTCACACCACTCATGCCTCACTCGCTTGTGTGCCGTGCTGCTCATCTGTGTGGCAGGAAATGACTGTGTTGGATGGACAGAAAGAAGGAAGGAAGGTGAGGCAGAGGTGGATGTGGATGTGTGTACACACAGTGCAGGCTCACGAGCTGGTGGTGCACAGACAAGCCATTAATTATTTTATTAAATTAATAAATAATTCCTCTCTTGTCTGCCTTCCCAACCCCCAGGTTAGGAACCACCAGTTTAACTGATTTTATGTCTGATTTCCCTGCACCAATAAATGAAAAGATATGTCAGATGTCTCACTAATTCTCTCAATAAATAATTCAAGACTTTGCTGTGTATTTTTCAAACAGATCCAGAAATGTGGTCAAAGTGAAATTAAGATTGTAAAAATGAAAATCTGAGAGAAACAGTAATTGACAGCTTCATCCATCCCTATTGCTTTCTGTCAGTGTAAAAAGTGTTTATACATTTTTAAAAATTGCCCAAGTAACATATAATGTCCTAAAAGACACTCTCAGTTGTTGAAACGTTCAGTTTAAAATTATGTAGGCAGTACAGCAGCTGAAGATTTACAGACAATACAGCCATAGGCTGGGCATTTACGCTTTCTCAGCATCAGAAGGACAGTAAACTAGACTGAATTGATCGACACTGATTTTATTGTGGTTTACACTGTTTGTCACAATGTATTTTGTGTGATACTTAGTGCCACCAAGTGGCAAACACAAGCATGTGAAACCATCTATTGCCTTGAGTGCTAATGAATAATACATACATACAATCAAAACATACATACATTATATACATTCAAATTAGTGTGGCCCTGAGATCTGATTCATTAAGACTGTAGTCCTCTGCACGCTTACGTAGGAGTAAGTATCATAGAACAAGATAGGTCTTACTTCTGAGTGTTAGGATCAGGCTGCAACCAATATTTTATAACAGACCAATTAATAAATTACTGTTGTTCATTAGAACAATTATGTTTTTATCTTCCTCCTTTAATTCTTACGTAATACATTAGTTTAGACATAGCCACATATATGTATAATTTGCTTTTCCATTTCTTAATATCTCACTCTCTCTCTCCCTCTAAAATGTAGCCAAAATGTAGGGGGCAGAGCCTCAGAGATGGCCTCCTAATAGCGGTGTCACTCCAACTTACCTGGGTGGGGCAAGGGTGGCAGAAAGGGCAGGGATGCACCAATAGTAGTGCAGCTCCATGGCTACCTGCCACCTGCTACGGCATGAAAATGGTATTTCCACGTGTTTTAAATACTCTCCACAGGAGTTGAGTACACATGGCCCTCCCACATGTTCACCCAGTGCATAACAAGGTATTTGGGCTGTGCTGTGTAGCCATCCCTCTACCACCATGCTCAGCCATGCCTCTGCCGGACACAGATTCAGCTGCAATGAGAATGGGTCCTATATGCATACATGTGTAAGGCTCCTTCACATGAGGCAGCATGAAAGTGCCTTGTATTCATACATCTGTATGTGTGTAGACCCTAATCTCACTGCAGCCAAGCACAAAGGTGTGCGGAGGAGCAGATGGCAAGTATCGCATTGCCATCTCATGCTTTGGGTGAACGCATGAAGAGGATAATGTGCACTTCTCCAGCATTTCCTTCCCAATATACTTGTCACCATTCACAGTGTGTAAAGAAGACGAGGATGAAACTTTTGCAAAGCAAATTGCCAATGTACTGAGGAAGCATGATGCAGTAGTAATAGGGGACTTCAATTACTCTGATATCTGTTGGTAGACCAATTCTGTCAAACATGATCCCTCCAAGAAATTCCTGACTTGTGTTGGAGATAATTTTCTCCTACAGAAAGTGGAGGAAGCAACTAGAGGATCAGCTGTCTTTGACTTGATTCTAACCAACAAAGATGACTTGGTGGATGAAGTGACAGTTATGGGAACTCTGGGGGAGAGTGACCACACTATACTAGAGTTCTTGATTTTAAAGTACATTTTAAAAGGATCAGGATGTGCATGAGTACACACACACACACACAAATACACAGTGCATTAATATAGCTTTGGGATGTTGAAAGCATCATATTATTGTAATCCTTATAATCACCTGTTAGGTAGGCCAGTATTCTCCCCACGTTGTGGATTTCAGAAGAAGGCTAAGAAACTGTGGCTTTAACTAAGGTTACCTCATGGGTTTTGTAGCAGAGATGTGATCCAACCTAGAAACGTTCCCAATTCAGCCATTCTCTTAACTACTGGTTAAGCCACATCTCTAGATTTTATCTTATGGTTTCCGCTCATTGAATTTAGTTCTTTGCTATTCAAAGGTGTTCAAACTTCTTATGCAGAACGCACAGAAAAATTGAATTTTAAAAACTCTCTTGCAAAGGCCTGTTTGTACATTGAATTCCTATCCAAGGTGTCTAGACCTTCTTTCTTTCTTTCTTGAAAAACATGTCACTTAATAAAAAAAAACTATAAAGTAATTATTGATAATATACAGATAAAGTCAGCATATGTAAAAACATAAATTATATATCTGAGTAGGCTTGCTGAAATAAAGTTTTTAGCAGAGGTCTAAAACAATATAGCGAGGGTGCTTGCCTAATGTTAATAGTCAGGGAGTTTCAAAACATAGGTGCTGCCGCACTGAAAGATCAATCATTATATGGCACTTATAAAAGCACATGTTCTGCAGAGTGAAGTTGTCAAGCAGGCACATATGGGGCAAGAGGATCCCTCAAATAAACTGATCCCAAAGCTGTTAAGGGCTTTATATATGAATACTAAAACCTTGAACTTGGCCCAGTAGTAAATCATCAGCCAATGCAGACATTTGAGCAGGCATAATATGCTGGTAGAATTTAACTCCTGTTAAGCAATTGTGCTGGAGCATTCTGCACTAACTGTGGTTTCCAGATCAAATACAAAGAAAGCCCCACACAGAGTGCATTGATGTAACTCAGTCTTGATATTATCAGTCCTTGGACTACTGTTGTCAAGCTATCCTGGTTCAGAAATGGCTGCAGCTGTTGCACCAGCCAAAGCTGTTGGATGCAGCTGACTTGGCCACAGAGACCCATGCATTAGTGACATCGAGACTTGATTACTGTAACACACTCTACGTGGGGGCTGCCTTTGAAAACAATTCGGAAACTACAGTTGCTCCAAAATGCAGCAGCCAGAATGTTAACGGGAGCACGGCGCAGGGAGCATATCACCCCTGCGCTTTTTCGACTCCACAGGCTCCCAGTTTGTTTCCGGGCCCAATTCAAAGTACTGGTTCTGACCTTTAAAGCCCTAAACAGCTTTGGACCAGTGTACTTAAGGGACCATTTATGTCCATATGTTCCTAGCCTGGATTTAAGATTATCTACCTCTGGTCTCCTCTGCGTGCCTGGAATGAAAGAAGTTAGATTGACAGGCACATGGGAGAGAGCCTTTTCAATTGTGGCTCCCAGACTTTGGAATTTCCTGCCCCAAGAAGCCCACTTTGCTCCCTCCCTGATGGTTTTCTGGAAACTTGTAAAAATTATTTTGTTCCAGAGAACCTTTGGTTGGGACTGATGGGTCAGCCTGACACTGTT
The DNA here is from genome assembly GCF_030035675.1 of Rhineura floridana. Taxonomy (NCBI): domain Eukaryota; kingdom Metazoa; phylum Chordata; class Lepidosauria; order Squamata; family Rhineuridae; genus Rhineura; species Rhineura floridana. The sequence goes on from NC_084483.1 coordinate 102,140,214, forward strand.
TAAAGTTTTTTTTATCTTTTATTTTTATCCTTTAAGTTCTTCTATTCTCACTCTCTTATATGTGTATGCACATATATACATGTATGTATGTTTGTATGTGTGTGTATGTGTATGCATAATCATTTTATGCATTTTAATTTACTGTAATGTTTGTGTTTTTATTGTGTATTTTATTATATATGTGTGCTATTTTATTGTAGCCGCCCTGAGTGCCCTATTGTAGGGTAGAAGGGCGGGATAGAAATGTTTTTTTTAAAGAAAGCTGCTTCTAGCCAGAAGCCACTTGGGCCTCCAGTGACAAAGCTAGATCCAGGAGTACCCACAAGGTACATACTTGTTCCTTCAGACGGAGCGTGACTCCATCTAGGACTGGTAACCAGCTAATTCTCAGACAAGGGAACCACTCGTCCACAGAGCCTCTATCATGCCAGGATTCAAACTCAGTTTATTTTCGCACATCCAGCCCACACTGCATCTAGGATCATCTTCTTGCAGGGTTAATGTTACATTTTCCATTGTACACAGAAGTTTATGAAGTAGAAAGCAAATATCCCTGCAAATACCCCACGATTCAGGTAAATGTTTGCCAAGTGTTATGAAACTCTCAGCTTCCCTGTTGTTTCAAAGGAACTTCACCACACTTAATCAAACCACACATGATCAATCCCTATAAACAACAAAGTTTTTGGCACAGGTTCGCAGTTCTTATAAAGAACCATTCCCTTCAGCGCTGTAATTACACTGCAGGGAAGATGGCTGTGCACACACAAAAATGTTACTATACATATGTTTCTATGGAAACAATCAAACTTTTCTCTGTCATTGCTGTCTTTCACCTTGCTATATCCACCTCATTTTAGCCCAGCCTTCTCCAGTGTGACAGCCTCCAACTGTTTTGGACTCCAACTCCTGTCAGCCCCAGCCAGCACAGCTGCACTAGCTGGAGCTGAAAGGAGTAGTAGTTCAAAACAGCTCAACTGTGCCAGGTTGGCAAAGGTTTTTTTTAGCTTCATTTTACTAGGCTTGTCTTTATGCAAGTTTTAACACTGATATATTCATGTCTTCTTAGAAGTAAGCCCCGATGTGTTCAATGGGACTTACAGGTACATCGGAACAGAGGAAGCTGCCATAGGAAGCTGAGTCAGACTATTGATCCATTTAGCTCAGTATTGTCTGCACTGATCGGCAGTGGTTCTCTAGGGTTTTAGATGGGGACATCCCCACCCTATCTAGAGACACAAGGGATTGAACCCGGGACCTTCTGCATACAAGGCTGCAAGGAAGATATTCTTCCACTGTGCTACACTTTGTGCTTAAATAAATGTGCACATTCATGTATATATATATCAAGAAAGAGAGAGAGAGAGAGAGAGTAGCCTGATTGTCATGGTGCCCTGAAAAATCCTGAGAATTGTAGTAGGTACCTTTAGTCCCCTTAGAACTACAGTTCCCAGGATCTGTAGGTGGAAAATGGTTGCTAAACTATTTTAAGTTCACAGTGTAGCAATGTCCTTATAAATTGCCAAAGTACTGGAATCATTATTCATGTGGTAAACTGTTCTAGTATAGTACCCTCCTAATCCTGCACATCCAGTAAAAACCTTAGTTCAGGGACAGCCAATGTGGTGCCCTCCAGATATTGCTGGACTGCAACTCCCATAATCTCTGACTATGCTGGTTGAGGCTGATGGGAACTGTCCAACAACATCTGGAGGGCGCTACATTGGTTACTCCTGCCTTTGTTATTTTAAAAGTCTGACCTGTTCTGACGTGTCCAAATAAGCCCAAAATCCATCAGAAAGGTTGTTTTTAAGACATCTCCTTGGCCATTCCTTGAGAGAGACAAGGAGTGTCTCACACATATCTAATCAAGTTGCTGTTTTCAGAACATGAGGCAATGACACAAGAAGATTCCCCTTTCTTGACCTCCAGAGCACAACACAGGATTCATCTCTTCATTGCAGCACTACTGCTAATGGATTGGAGAGGTCATTCTGACACTTCTCTGGGCACAGCAGCAAGGCTTTACAAGCAGCAAGGCTTTACAAAATGGCTGATTAAGTCAGAAAAGAAATATGACTCATAGCTGCTGCCTTCGTTTATCTAGTGTGTTGGAAACTAACATCTCAAGTTCAGAACTAATGAACACAAGGGATCGAAAACAACGAAGGTCAAAACTACATGTGAGACTCAGTCTCATGAAGAGTTTCCAAAGCTTTTTGCCATTTTTTTAACCCAATGCAAGCTATATGAAGTTGGAGTCTAGATAAGGGAGAGTAGGTGTCATCATTTCTTTTCCCGAGGGCCATTTTTCTTATCAAAATTGCCCCTTCTGAACTGAAGGGGGAAGCAGATGAAAATACCGTTATATTTTTTCCTGTAAGGGTTGCTGATCTTTTTGGGCCTGTGGCCACATTCATAAACCAGAGAAATGGTCATGCGCACTCCGTGCACCCCACTACCAAGCACACATTTCAGTCTGATCTATTGGCTACAGTCGAATGCTTCTTTCAAGCCCAATTGCAGTGGGCAACAGGGTCTCTGCAGGTGTCAAGGAAAGCCTCTGCAGACAATGTGTGCCTGTGGGTGCCACATTGGTGAGCCCTGTTTGTAGTGCAAAAAAAGCAGTTTGGAGGGGGTGATTTTGATAAGAAAAATGCCCCACAGGAAAACAGATAAGCACTGTTCCTGCACCCAACAGGTGAACTTGTCGATTGCAGCTACTTTGATATACACAAAACAAAAATACCACTGCAGGGAAAATATGTATGTGACTAGACATATAATGATAGCAAAAAGGTATCTGCACAATGTTAAGTTTTAAAGATCAGTCTCTGTGCTGTCCCTCCAGATTTCAACCCTAAACAATCATTTTGAAATAAGACCTCAGATCAAAGAACAGAGCAATTTGCTGTTTGGAAAAGACACCTTGTATACAGGTAGATCAACCTGTAATCTCTCTCACTCTCTCTCACTCTCTTAGTAGAACAGATCTCTGCAGACCTAGGTTGATTGGCTTAAGCATTAAATTTCCTTCAAAAATATCAAAGGGAATATTTGCCTAAAGCTGCTGCTTTATCAAAACTTATTAACCATCCAAAATCCCTTTGTAAAGCTAACTTTAGCCCTTGTCTATTTAATTGCGTGTGAACAACCTTGCTTGAGCCCAAGTGTGTGGTAGAAATTAAGATATGCTATATAAGAACAAATCCCTACAGCCTCATTTAAAAAAATAAAAACAACAAAATATAGCTCCATGTTTAAAACCAATTTAAAGTTAGGATATCTTCTTGGCAAGACAAATTCCACAGTAACATCCTCTTTCAGTAAAGTGAAACAGACACTTCTGTCTCAATTATTTTTTAAAAATAAAATCAAGTGCCAAACCCAAGGCACTGGATTGCAACCCCACATAGGATTATCAGCCACTGATAAAGACGCCATGCAAAGGGTTGCAATGTGTTCTGCACCTGCACCATTAATTTCAACAAGCCTTTCAAGTAGAGACCTTATCCCAGTCTGCATCTGTGTTGGAATTGATTTTTAAGATGTTTTTAAAGTTTTTTTTTTTAAAAGATGTTTTTAAAATGTTTTGTTTTAATACATTTTTAAGATGTTTTATTTTAATTATACAGCCACAAGAGTGAATTTTTTGCATTCTACAATGTGAAATTGAAAATACCTCCCATGCCATTCTGATGCTTCCCATAAGCTCATTTCAAAACAAAACCTTACAAAACTTATAGTCTTGAACTCAGAAATGCTTGCTTAACAACCCTCTCAATTTTCACGGAAAACACTCAGAGAGAATTGAGAGTTCAAAGGATAAAAAGAGAGAGAGAGAAACCAGTCCCCTGTTGGACTTTTTTCTGTCAGAGCACGTTACCGAATTCTTCCAAGCTACACAGGAAGTAGATTGGACTGTGAAAGACCAACTCAAATTGTGTTTGCATTTTTACAAATTTGTAGGGCAGTACAATATCTCGGAGAGGTCAGGTTTCCTGCTGTCCTGGTGCACTCACTATAGCTGCCCAGTTTCCCTGCTTGGGAATCCCTTGGGGGATGAGCAGCTATCCTCTCGTGCCGAGGATATATCTCCGGGGGGTGGAGAGATCCTTGTAGTGGGTGATTTGATCATTAGGAACATAGATAGTGGGGTGTGTGATGGGCATGCAGACCACAAGGTGATTTGCCTGCCTGGTGCGAAGGTTGTGGATATCACCCATCGTTTAGATAGTTTGGTAGACAGTGCTGGGGATGAGTCAGTGGTCGTGGTACACATTGGCACCAATGACATGGGGAAATGCAGCCATGAGGTCCTGGAAGCAAAATTTAGGTTGCTAAGTAGGATGCTGAAAGCCAGGACCTCCAAGGTGGCTTTATCTGAAATGCTACTGGTTCCACACGCAGGACCAGCCAGACAGGCACAGCTTTGTAGTCTCAATGTGTGGATGAGAAGATGGTGTAGGGAGGAGGGGTTTGGATTTGTTAGGCACTGGGGAACATTTGGGACAAGCCGGGCCTGTACAAAAGGGACGGGCTCCACTTGAACCAGAATGGAACCAGAATGGAACCAGACTGCTGGCACTTAAAATTAAAAAGGTGGCAGAGCAGCTTTTAAATTGACTGAGGGGGAAAACCCGACAGGAGCAGAGGAAGGTCCAGTTTGGAATAAACCTCCCCCTGGGATAAAGACCAAAGAAATGATGAAATTTTAAAAGGGGTAGGCCTAGAGGTAGGCATTGTTAGAGCAGAGGCACAGGATATCAATTCAGAAGGGCAAAATTACCACAGGCCAAACCACAAGTGCCAAAGACACTTGAAGAGAAACACTGCTTACAAGTGCCTGTACGCTAATGCTAGGAGCCTCCAAACCAAGATGGGAGAACTGGAGTGCTTGGTCTTAGAGGACAGCATTGATATAGTGAGCATAACCGAGACCTGGTGGAATGGAGAAAACCAGTGGGATACGGTTATCCCTGGATATAAACTATATCGGAAGGGCAGGGAAGGACGTATTGGTGGTGGTGTCACTCCATACGTGAAAGAAGGCATTGAATCCAGCAAGCTGGAAACCCCCAAAGAGGTGGACTCCTCCACAGAATCATTGTGGGTGGTGACACCATGCCCCAGGAGGGATTTAATACTGGGAACGATCTATCGTCTCCCTGATCAAAATGCTCAGGGAGACCTGGAGATGAGATATGAAATTGAGGAAGCATCCAAACTAGGAAATGTGGTAGTAATGGGTGACTTCAACTACCCGGACATAGACTGGCTACATATGTGTTCCAGTCACGACAAAGAAGCAAAATTTCTAGATATTCTAAATGACTATTCCGTAGACCAGTTGGTCATGGGACCGACCAGAGGGACAGCAACCCTGGACTTAATCCTCAGTGGGGACCAGGACCTGGTGCGAGATGTAAGTGTTGTTGAACCGATTGGGAGCAGTGACCATAGTGCTATTAAATTAAACATACATGTAAGTGGCCAATTGCCAAGAAAATCCAACATTGTCACATTTGACTTCAAAAGAGGAAACTTCACAAAAATGAGGGGATTGGTAAAAAGAAAGCTGAAAAACAAAGTCCAGAGGGTCATATCACTCGAAAATGCTTGGAAGTTGTTTAAAAACACTATATTAGAAGCTCAACTGGAGTGCATACTGCAGATCAGAAAAGGTACCACCAGGGCCAAGAAGATGCCAGCATGGTTAACGAGCAAAGTCAAGGAAGCTCTTAGAGGCAAAAAGTCTTCCTTCAGAAAATGGAAGTCTTGTCCGAATGAAGAAAATAAAAGGAACACAAATTCTGGCAAAAGAAATGCAAGAAGACAATAAGGGATGCTAAAAAAGAATTTGAGGAGCACATTGCTAAGAACATAAAAACCAACAACAAAAAATTCTATAAATACATTCAAAGCAGGAGACCATCTAGGGAGGCGATTGGACCCTTGGATGATAAGGGAGTCAAAGGTGTACTAAAGAACGATGAGGAAGCTTAGCAGTCATGGAATAAGAGGAGAGGTCCTCTTGTGGATAAGGAATTGGTTAAGAAGCAGGAAGCAGAGAGTAGGAATAAACAGACAGTTCTCCCAATGGAAGGCTGTAGAAAGTGGAGTCCCACAAGGATCGGTATTGGGACCTGTACTTTTCAACTTGTTCATTAATGACCTAGAATTAGGAGTGAGCAGTGAAGTGGCTAAGTTTGCAGACGATACTAAATTGTTCAGGGTTGTTAAAACAAAAAGGGATTGTGAAGAGCTCCAAAAAGACCTCTCCAAACTGAGTGAATGGGCAGGGAAATGGCAAATGCAATTCAATATAAACAAGTGTAAAATTATGCATATTGGAGCAAAAATCTGAAGTTCACATATACGCTCATGGGGTCTGAACTGGCGATGACCGACCAGGAGAGAGACCTCGGGGTTGTAGTGGACAGCACGATGAAAATGTCGACCCAGTGTGCGGCAGCTGTGAAAAAGGCAAATGCCATGCTAGGGATAATTAGGAAAGGTATTGAAAATAAAACAGCCAATATCATAATGCCGTTGTATAAATCTATGGTGTGGCCGCATTTGGAATACTGTGTACAGTTCTGATCGCCTCATCTCAAAAAGGATATTATAGAATTGGAAAAGGTTCAGAAGAGGGCAACCAGAATGACCAAGGGGATGGAGCGACTCCCTTATGAGGAAAGGTTGCAGCATTTGGGGCTTTTTAGTTTAGAGAAAAGGCGGGTCAGAGGAGACATGATAGAAGTGTATAAAATTATGCATGGCATTGAGAAAATGGATAGAGAAAAGTTTTTCTCCCTCTCTCATAATACTAGAACTCGTGGACATTCAAAGAAGCTGAATGTTGGAAGATTCAGGACAGACAAAAGGAAGTACTTCTTTACTCAGCGCATAGTTAAACTATGGAATTTGCTCCCACAAGATGCAGTAATGGCCACCAGCTTGGATGGCTTTAAAAGAAGACTAGACAAATTCATGGAGGACAGGGCTATCAATGGCTATTTGCCATGATGGCTGTGCTCTGCCACCCTAGTCTGAGGCAGCATGCTTCTGAAAACCAGTTGCCGGAAGCCTCAGGAGGGGACAGTGTTTTTGTACTCAGGTCCTGCTTGCGGGCTTCCCCCAGGCACCTGGGTGGCCATTGTGAGAACAGGATGCTAGACTAGATGGGCCACTGGCCTGATCCAGCAGGCTCTTCTTATGTTCTTATGCTTTTTAAAGTTTGATAGAAATACTGAATCTGTTGGCTATAGGTAAGTTCTTAAACCGCAACGGGTTTTTTTGCCTATTAGTGAATATGTTTTACAATCTTTTTTTTAAGGTGTTTTAGAGTGCTTTTAGTGTTTTTGTTTGTCCCCCTGGGCTCCTTCTGGGAGGAAAGGCAGGATATAATTTAATAAATAAAATAAAATAATTAATTAACACCACCTTTACCCAAAGTCACTTATGTTGTGTAAGTGAGAAAGGGACAGGAAAGCACAAATGCAGCACCAGAGACTGCTTGCAGACTCCTTACTCTCATTGAGAACAGGAGCATAGATGGGAGCTGGAATTTATTTATTTATTGGTTCAAAACAACCAGCCAAGTCTTTGGTCAGACTAGAGCAGGGACAAAGAACCTGTGGCCTCCAGATGTTTTTGGACTCCAACTTCCATCATCCCTGACTACTGACCATACTGATGGGAGTTGGAACCCAGCAACATCTAGGGGGACACAGTTTTTGCATCTGTAGGCCAGGGAGGTGGGTTTTCCTGGTATATATACCATTTTAGCAATTAAATATCTGGCCTGGTAACTTTGTTCTCACATTTTACCTAATGTACTATGCCTTCATCAGAAATCCTATACCCACCAGGAGCAATCCCCATTCACGTCAATGGGACTTACTTTTGAGTAGACATATATAGGATTGTACTGTTAATCTAGAAGCAGTACAATCAAAAGAGTTGAATAACTTCCGCCCAGTCTCTAACTTACCATTTCTGGGCAAGGTGATTGAGCGAGTGGTGGCCAAACAGTTACAGACACACTTGGATGAAGCAGATTATCTAGATCCATTCCAATTGGGCTTCAGGACTGGACATGGAACTGAAACAGCCTTGGTCGCCCTGGTGGATGATATGAGGAGGGCGTTGGATAAGGGAGAATATACCTTCCTCGCAGAGCTTGGAAAAGTTACTTTTTTGAACTACAACTCCCATCAGCCCAATCCAGTGGCCATGCTGGCTGGGGCTGATGGGAGTTGTAGTTCAAAAAAGTAACTTTTCCAAGCTCTGCTTCCTCGTCCTCCTGGATCTCTCAGTGGCTTTTGATACCGTCAACCACAGTATCCTTTTAGATCGCCTGGAAGGTTTAGGAATAGGGGGTACTGTTTTACGGTGGCTCCGTTCCTATCTCTCAGATAGATGCCAAAGGGTGGCAGTGGGGGATGAGGTCTCAGACCCTTGGCCTCTCAATTGTGGAGTGCCACAGGGTTCTATCCTCTCCCCCATGCTATTCAACATCTATGTGAAGCCGCTGTGGGCCATCATCAGGAGATTTGGGCTGCGGTGCCACCAATATGCGGATGACACTCAGTTCTATCTCTCGTTTAAGTCCTCACCAGAGTTGGCTGTGGATACCATGTCCAAGTGCCTGGAATCCGTAAGTGGATGGATGAGAAGGAATAGGCTGAAACTAAATCCCGACAAGACCGAGGTGTTGCTCGTGGGATATAAGAGCAGATTGGGGGATATAGACCTGGTGTTCAATGGGGTAAGATTACCCTTAAAAGACCAGGTCAGCAGCCTCGGGGTCATTCTTGACTCCCAGCTGTCCATGGAGGCTCAGGTCTCGGCAGTGAGCCGGGCAGCTTGGTATCAATTACATCTGATAAGGAGGCTGCAACCCTACCTTCCTGCCCATTTGCTACCACGGGTGATACATGCCCTGGTCTTCTCCCGCTTAGACTACTGTAATGCTTAGACTACTGTAATGCGCTCTACGTGGGGTTACCGGTAGCAAATATCCCATTCCTGGGCAAGGTTTTAGAGCGTGTGGTCACTCGCCAGCTCCAGGCTCTCTTGGATGAAACTGATTATCTGGATCCATTTCAATCGGGCTTTCGGCCGGGATTTGGTACAGAAACAGCCTTGGTCGCCCTGTATGATGACCTCTGTCGGGAGAGAGACAGAGGGAGTGTAACTCTGTTGGTTCTCCTAGATCTCTCAGCGGCTTTTGATACCATTGACCATGGTATCCTTCTGGAGCGGCTTGCGGACTTGGGAGTTGGAGGCACTGCCTGGCAGTGGCTATGCTCCTACCTCGAGAATCGTCTCCAGAAGCTGGTGCTTGGGGAGCATTACTCGAATCCCTGGGTACTCCAATATGGGGTCCCGCAGGGTTCGGTTCTGTCCCCCATGCTTTTTAATATCTATATGAAGCCGCTGGGTGAGGTCATAAGGAGATTTGGAGTGTGTTTCCAGCAATATGCTGATGATACGCAGCTCTACTTCTCCTTTTCATCTTCTTCAGGTGAGGCTGTTGATGTACTAAATCACTGCCTGGCCGTGATAATGGACTGGATGAGAGCTAATAAACTGAGACTCAATCCTGACAAGACTGAGATGCTGTTGGTGGGGGAGCTCTCTGTCCAGATGGCTGATGTCCGACCTGCCCTAGATGGGGTTACACTCCCCCTAAAGGAGCAGGTCCGTAGTTTGGGGGTCTTATTAGATCCGCTCCTGTCACTGGAGGCTCAGGTAGCCTTGGTGGCACGGAATGCGTTCTACCAGCTTCGGCTGGTAGCCCAGCTACGACCCTATCTGGACAGGGAGAACCTTGCCACAGGTATCCATGCTCTGGTAACCTCTAGATTGGACGACTGTAATGCACTCTACGTAGGGTTACCTCTGAAGACGGTTCAGAAACTTCAGCTGGTGCAGAATGCTGCGGCCAGAGTTCTTACTGGGATTAAAAAATATGATCATATAACCCTTGTCCTGGCCCAGCTGCACTGGCTACCAATATGTTTCCGGGCCAGATTCAAAGTGTTGGTTCTTACCTATAAAGCCCTTAACGGCATTGGACCGCAATACCTAGTGGAATGCCTCTCCCGCTATATACCTGCCTGTTCACTACGTTTGACATCAAAGGCCCTTCTCCGGGTTCCAACGCATATGGAGGCCCGGAGAGTAATAACCAGAACTAGGGCCTTCTCAGTGGTGGCCCCCGAGCTATGGAACGCCCTCCCTGATGAGATACGCCTGGCGCCTTCTTTGTTATCCTTTCGGCACCAGGTAAAGACCTACCTCTTTGCTCAGGCATTTTAATTTAATTTAATTTTATTTTAATTTGTCTTTGTCTTGATTTTGTTTCTATATTTTACAGTGTATTGTTATCATGTTTATTGTATTTTAATCTGTTTTTACCTTTTGTACACTGCCCTGAGAGCTAGAAAGCTATAGGGCGGTTTAGAAATCTAATAAAATAAAATAAATAAATAAATAAAATGGTCCGGAAATTACAACTGATACAGAATGCGGTGGCACGTTTGATTAAGAACAGCCGTCGCCGTGATCATATCACTCCGGTGTTAATAGATCTACACTGGCTACCAGTTGTTTACTGGGCCCAATTCAAGGTGTTGGTATTGACCTTTAAAGCCCTACACGGTTTCGGCCCAGTTTATCTGAAGGAGCGCCTCCAGCATCACCAATTATGCCGCCTAACGAGATCAGCCACACAAGACCTTCTCTCGGTCCCACCAGTTAAGATAGCAAGGCTGGTGCGGACCAGAGAGAGGGCATTTTCAATTGTGGCCCCCACCCTCTGGAACTCCCTTCCTTTTGACCTTCGCCATGTCCCTTCCTTGATAGGTTTCCGCCGGGCCTTAAAGACCTGGCTGTTCAGGCAGGCCTACGGGACCTCTGGGGTGGGTTAGCTTTTAATATTGTTATTATTAATTATTGTTTGGTCCTCATTGGCTTTTATTGTATTTTACTGTGAAATTGTACGTCGCCTAGAGTGGCCGTTAATTCGGCCAGATAGGCGACTCACAAATAAAATTTTATTATTATTAAAAATATTTGCGGGGGAGGTATTAGAACTAGAAAAATCTTCAGTTCAGTGGATACTAGTCCAAACCATGTAAAATCAAGTACACTGTGTGTTGGGGGGGGATGTTTATTGCAGGGTGTTGGTTCACATGCCTCTTTGTCTCCTATTAAACCCACTGACAAGGCAGCTTTTGCTTATGCATCAAAAGAAAGAATCTAATACCACGTTTCTGAATCTTAACATAAGTTATGTTTTCAAAATCCAGGATACAAATTGTATCTCACCAGACCGCATGAATTATAAATTAGCTCTCCAGTCAGTGACAGGTTTCCCCTGCAGCCTTTGTTGCTGCATTACAGATTCAAACATCAAGCACAAAGTGTTTTCTATTTTCAAATCCACCCATTTCTTTGTCTGGCTGCAAACAAAATCTCTTTGGTTATAGCAATCAGCCAGCTGTTTGTCTATCTGGATTTACTAAACCCATAAAAATGGAATTTTGGAAAACCAGACAGTTTAATATTCTCTGAAGCATTTTAAGTTACATTGATCTAATTTTAATAATGTTTATTGTATTGTTGATTGTATTTTAATATTATTTTGTTATTCATTGTATTTTTATACTATTTTATGTTCACCGCCCAGAGAGCTATCGCTAGTCGGGCGGTATATAAATTTAATAAATAAATAATAATAATAAAAAATAATACTTACTGACAAACAACCTAATTCCTATTTGAGTGAAGACAAATATAACATTCTTAATGGTGGCCATGGTGGTTTCTTCAGTTACAGTGCAAACCTGCCTCCACCATAATTTTTGTACATACATATGCAGAATTGAGTGCCAACTCAGTTTTCAGTCTTATCCTCACCCTCCCATAGGACCACAGGAACAAAGGAAGCTGCTTTATACTGAGTCAGACCATTGGTCTATCTAGCTCAGTATGGTCTACACTGACTGGCAGCAGCTCTCCAGGGTTTCAGGCAGGAGTCTCTCCCAGGCCTACCTGAAGATGCGAGGGATTAAACGTGGGACCTTCTGCATGCATGGCAGATGCTCTGCCATTGACTAAGACCCTTCCCCATGCCTCTCATGCCTCAAGCAGGCTGTCCATCTTTTAAGAAAATTTCTTAAAATAGAGTTTATGCAAGTACATGAATATATGTTTGTCCTGTAGCACAGAATGAAAATCTAGAGCAGCAAAGTATGTTGGTGATGTCAGAGATACTAGCCAATAGTCACCTATGTCTGTTGACTTTTCTCTGACGTGCTGAATACTTAAATGTCTGACTGTTGCAGTTAAAATTCTATATTGGTTTTCACTTAACAAAGCAGGGCCCATTTTACAGATAGCAAAAAGGCAGATCACTGTTACTGTTCAGTGGAATCATTACCTCTATTCACATACCGTTCCACTTTCATTAAATTGCCTTGAATAAATTTGCTTTGTACAGTCCTACAAGAGGCAAAACACTGAGGTTAATGATTTATTTAAAAGTTTCTGGCAAATATAGCTGTCTACAAAGTACAAATATTTTCTCAAGTTCAAAACAGAACAGTCTCTCATATATTCTCCTTACGTTCTGTAATGATGTATAGAATGAAAGTTCTAATAATTCCTGCAACCGTCTAATCCTTTGGCTACTGAGTCCTACTTTAAATGTTTCAAACTGATATTTCTGAAACCATGCTAAGATAGGACGTACAAGTGTTTGATCTGGCAAGCTAAGGCTGCAATCCTGTGCACACTTACCTGGGAGTAAGTCCCTCTGAATACAATAGGACTTCCTCCCCTACTGGGAGGAAGGGTGGGATGGATGGATAAATATTGATTGATTGATTGATTGATTGACTGATTGATTGATTGATTGATATCCTGCCCTTCCTCCCAGCAGGGTGGCACATATGTATGTAAATATGTTGAAGACGGTACTGTAAAATACTTTTACAAGTGGTTCCTGTCTCCACAGTGGTAACAAGAGGATGTGCAGCACAATTTGAAGCATGCTTACTCAGAAGTGTGTTCTATTTAAGTTCAGTGGGATTTATTCCCATTGATTGTATTTAGGATTACAGTTAGAGATGCCATCAAGATTGTAATTAATATCTTTTGCTTGCAATAGAAACCTCATCAACTCACAATGTTCACCTTAAAACTTAGCAGTGCCAAGCACAATTTCTCTGCCAAGCTTGGAAGAATTTGATAACATGTGCCTCTGAGCATATGATGAGTGATGGCAACACCTGCCATCTCCAAAGATAGAGAATTATATTTTTGTATGTTTGTTGGTGTTCTTCTTACTTTGCTTCTTTCCTGTGTTACTACTGTTTCTACAGAGAATCTAAACTAGAAAATTTTATTTCCCTCATTATTCATCCCAGAAATCTGTGTCAAATTTATTTTTATTAATTTCAAAGCCTTTTGAATGGTCAGTGTCATATGATGGTGAAGACACCCTTTTGTGTTTCAAATTGGAGGTTATGTTCTACTTTTATTTTGGGTGCATTAACAGTGGAATCTGAAACTGTAGTTTGATGTAAAATCAGACTGATTCCAATATGTTGCTACTTCAGCAATGACTCTAGCTGTTGGGGAAAAGAGGATGCATGTTTTCAGCCTGCTATGTTTAAACCACTTCATTTGGGCACGGTCAATTAAAAACATAGAGCACACCTAGCATTTTGCTAGAATATATTTCACCTCCCACTGTTTTATCTTGTGCAAATTGACACACTCCTAAGGTCCACTGGAGACTATTCTGCAGAAGTCAGTGCCATTATTATGTTTGGAGTTTTTTTAGTGTAAATTTTGCAAAGTGTTGCTGTACTTCACATATTCACAGAAATAGAAACAAACGAAAATGATTTCCTATAGGAAACTTCACTAAAATTTCAAAGGAAATCAGACATATTCAAAGTGACCATCTGAACTATATCAACTGTCTTACTAATGTTGCTTCCTCCCTGCTAAAACAAGATCAGCACAGCATGTGTCTTCTTTCTATTCTTTGGGCTGATTGCAGGTGTTGCCACCACTCACCATATGCTCAGAGGCACATGTTACCAAATTCTTCCAAGCTACACAGCAAGTGGATTGGACTGTGAAAGGCCAACCCAAATGGTGTTTGCATTTTGACCAATTTGTAGGGCAGTCCAATATCTCAGAGAGGAGTTCAGGTCTCCTGTTCCCCTGGTGCATTCACTATAGCTGCCCAATTTCCCTGCTTTTTAAAGTTGGATAGAAATAGCTGTGGGCTATAGGTACGTTCTTAAACCGCAAGGTTTTTTGCCTATTAGTGAATTTCCCTGCTTTTTAATCCGGGAGGTAAGAGATGGGATCCTGTGCAAGTTAGCACCAGCAGTAACAGAAATAGTTCAGCAGTGTATTTTAAATGTTATATTACCATCAAGAATGCCTTTACTTTTACAAGAGGGTCATGGCTTAGTGGCACAGAACATGCTTTGCATGTAAAAGTCCCCACATTCAATACCCAGCATCTCCAATTAGGGCTGGGAGAGATCCTTATCTGAAACCTTGTCTGTCAGTACTGAGCTAGGGACGTCTATTGTTATAGGAGAAGGCATTAAAAAGGATCTTATTCTCAACCCAGCAGCAAAAAAAGAAAGGGGCATGGCTGTGACTATCATGAAGAGACCCTGCACTTTTTAATTTGCTACTGCACTACTGGTCACAAACAGAAAAACCACTTGGCCACTTGGTATTACACTAACTGCAAATGTTTGATGCCCCTGAAAATGTTTGATGAAGACCTTCTGTTCTCTGCAAAAGATGAAAAGGAAAATGCCTCTTCCCTATACAGCAAAGGCTTTCACAAAAGTGGAAAGCAGTGGATAACACAGCACTAATTTCAGATGGGGGCTTCAACACAGGACTAATTTCAGATAGTGAGTGAGTGAGTGAGTGAAAGAGATTTAAGATTAAACAACCAAGAGCTAAATTCAAGATTAAAGTGTTAAAAACAAAGAGTCGCATCAAATCTCAAAATAACTACAGCAATGTTATGAGCACAGGTCAAACAGCCACACACACTTCAAACAAAAAGTATTTGAGCGTTTGTCATTTATAAACCCATTTAAGGATTTATACCACCAGCAACAACCCAAACACAAGAAGCCTCTATTTTTCTCCCATGAGTGGGAAGGCAATGATCCCTCCACCCATTGCCACCCTGGGCTCCTTCTGGGAGGAATGGTGGGATATAAATTTAATAAATTAAAGAAATAAATGCTGCTGCTACAGTCAATTTAAAAGTTTTTTTCAAAAAATAAAAAACACAAAACCAAGAGACTGAACAACACTGGACTACACTTCAGGGTTGTCATACACAACTACCTCTCAGCCCCCCCCCCCAATATCTGTACAGCCACACTAGGCTACTTTGCAGGGCTACTGTAACCTATCCAGCACTATATCCACCCCTCCCCACTGCTGAACTATGCATATGCTAATGAGTGTGTGTGTGTGAGAGAGAGTGTGAATGAGTAAGCGAGAGATAGAGATAGACAGATTTAAGAACCAAGAGCTGAATTCAGGATTAAACTGTTACAAACAAAGAGTCTCATACAATCTCAAAATAACTACAACAATGTTATGAGCACAGATCAAACAGCCACACACACTGCAAACAAAAAGTATTTCAGCTTTTGTAATTTATAAACCCATTTAACGATGGGGTGGGGGGTGGCAGGGTGATTGAGCCAGTGGAAAGAGCAGGCTGCGGGGGTGGGAACACACACACACACATCACCGTCACTCACCTCCATTCTGCTGCTTTCTTCTCATCATCCTTGCCCTCTGGCTTTCTCCCTTCACAGGCCATTTTCTCTCTCTCTCTTTTGTGTTTCCTCACACAGAGCACGAGGGAAGAGCAAGCTCAGCAGAAGGCCAGTGTGAGTCACATGTCTGTTGCCCACCAATCACAGGAGCAGACTTCCCTTGCTTCCTCCAAGTAACTGGAAGGGAAGAGGGGAGGGGGAGTGAAACAAAAGAACTCCTGCTTTCTACTCCGCCTGCGTGACGTTATCACCCATGGTAATGCATTTTTTTTATCTATTAAGTAAAAACGAACCATCCCATTTTTTTACTTTAAACCTACTGAAGATGAAGGTCTGTGTTTGGGGCAAGCTCAGGGATTTGATTAGAGATACCTTACAGTCATCTCTGATTTTTAATGAATTTCAACAGATTATGAGAATTTCTCAAGAAAAACGTCCAAACGGCTTCTTGTTTCTCTCTCTCCCGTTTTTCACTTTAACCTGTGGATTCTCCGTGGGGGGGTTGTGTATCACCCAGAAAACTTTTAGAGTTGTAGAGCAAGCAATTCTGAATCCAACAGTATAACACTTGTAAGTTTTTGTTTTGAATTGGGACTATACAAAGCACCAGAAAGGGGTGGGGGGGTATTTTCATTTAACATGGTAGAACACGAAAAATTCCTACTGGCTATAGTATACAGCCACTCTTGTGGCTGTATAATACACATGCAAAACATGTAGTGAAATTATTTTTTAAAAAATGTGAAACCACGATGTCTACCCCATCAGTGTACAGACATGCATGAGAACAAAAACCAGCATTGGTTTTGGTCCCTGCAGGCTGTGCCTAGCAGCTTCTCTTTACTTATGCTCTTCAAATAATGCATGTGCATCCTTCTGCAGTGTGCGCTGATCTCACCCGTTTTGCCTCTCCCCTCACGCTTCTGGAGGGCTGCCATGCTTGCACCATGTGTTTGGTTATTATTTTATTATGTATTTATTTTTATAAAATTAAAACAAGCAGCAGGAGAAGGTACTATCTAAATATAACACTGACGTCCCTACAATATTGTCAATATGATTTCTATTTAAGAATGAACGCTTTAAGGAGGGATGTTCAGAAGGAGGTAGAATCAGCAAATGAATGTTAAAATAACACAATATATAGCAGTTTCACTCAGGGCATCTAACTTATGTTCTTATGTGATCAAGAATTAGTTTGGTGGTGTCAAAGATTGAGGGTTATACATACACACCAGGGTGAAAAGCAGTTTATTCATAAGTGCTGTCCTAGTCTTCACCTTTAGCTGCCGTTAGTTTGCATGATATAAAAACGGGGGAAGGAACTGGGGGGGGAGAAAGGGAAAAGCCTATAAATGATGACATTTGGAGGATGTGTTCCCCCCACCCCCCACCCCAGGACAGGGTTCTGGAAAATGTGGCACCCTCAGTTGAAATGGAGTGGTTAGAGGATAAGATGTCATCCATCTAAATATTTGAAGCCATGACCTAATAGGTGTTGGTCTTGGCTCAGTTTTTCAGAGCTTGGAAGTAATTCTTTACAAGTAATAAATTACTTATAATTCATTACTTTTTTGAGGAACGAGTGGGTAATTCCTTACATTTTGATTGTAATAGAACTAGGAGTAATTTTATTACTTTTGTGGAGTAATTGTAATATTTCCAGCATTACGTTTGAACATTACTTGGGGGAGGAGCAGGGGAAGTCTTCTGCTCCTCTGATTTGTGGATGAAAATCATGTGCCTAAAACTGAGCTTCTCTCCAGCATCGTTCTTCCCTCCTGCTCTGTAGGTGGGTAGGAGACAATGAGGGAGGAGGTGGAGAGTGAGATGGGGTGGAGTGGAGAAAACAATTGTTTAAAAAAATGGATGGTGGTGGTGAAGAATGGAGAGGAGGGGGAAAGGAGCCGGAGGGAAGAACATGGATAAAGGAGGAGAAGGAGGCAGCAGCAGAACAGAGATAAAGAACTGTGGAGGTGAACAATGATGTGTGTGTGTGTGTGTGCGCGTGTGCACTTGGCACACAAAGTGGCCTCCATGACCCGCTCTGGCTACTGTGCAGCATTTGCAGTACTGTAACTTTTTTGCATCTCGGGAAAATGTTTGCTTGGGTGAGTGTCCCTTAGTTGGTGGCAGGGCAAGGTCCTGGAGGGGGTTAAGTGAGAGAGATTATGCTTGCTGGCTGAGGGGGGGTTGCACTTGGTTTGATGTGCAAACATCTGAGTAGTGGCCTCAGCCTCCCTCCCCACCTTCCTTACCAGCGAAGAGACCACCATTGCTATTATATGGATAAAAAGAATTATTCTACTACCTCTGTATGTGTTTATTTTTAATGTTGTTTTAGGCTACTTAGATGTGCAGCAGCCAAGGCCAGCACCTTGTAAGCGGTTTTTTGAAAGTAACTGAAATGTAACTGTAGTGATTACTTTTGAGAAAAAGTAAAGTAATCAGTTACTTTCAAAGCAATTGTAATTGTAACAGTAATTACTACCTTTTGGGGCCATGTAATTGTAACTGTGATTTATTACTTTTTAAAAGTAATATTCCAAGCTCTGCAATTTTTAAATCAGAAAGCCAGGCAAAAACCCAGTTTTATTTTATATTACAGAAGCTAGCTCGGCATTACATCTCTTGATTAGATGAAAAATGGGGAACTGTAAAGATACATCCAAGTTTTTTGGAAACAGAAACGGAATTAATATCAGAGGTACTCACTCGCAGCTAGATACATATTTCACTGTCATCTCCTGATGTTTATGGCTTTTTCTCTGAGCTTCCCCATGTCTAACTCTGCAGGGTAGCACACATTATAACATAAAACAAATTGCCCACAAGCCTCAGACAGTCATATCCTGCAGGGATTTCATTTTCTCCAATCTCTCCATTTCTCTGAAGGGTTATAGTGCTGACGTTTATCCACAGGATAGTAAGTTGCAGCGGTCACTCGCCATAGAGCCTACCAAGTTATTGCTCAGCTGGTCTAAATATCTGCATGGCTTGTCGAGCCCCAGGTCTCTCAGGGTAATCAAGGAGGGGAGCTGGAGGAGCTTCAGCCCCCTCAGCTAGAGCAGCAAGGGGCAGCGCCAGAGGGATCTGAGACTTTCGAGGACACTGGGGGAGGGAGTGTGCTTGACACTCTGCCAGTTCCCACAGACAGTCCTCCTGCTGAAGAAGACGTGTCAACAGAGCCATTGGGGGAATCTCTGGCGCATGCGCCAATTCCAACCCCCCTGGATCCCCCTCTTGACACTTCAAATGCTTGCCCGCCTCCTGACCCCCAGCCTGCACCTATCCAGTTGGTATTGTCAGATGAGCCATTGGAAGCGCGCCCTCTTTCACCCTGCACCAGACGTCGCGAGAAGCACGCCGGTCAGAGGGAGGTTCCTCGAAGGAGTGAGAGATTACGGGCGAAGACCTTTCCTATATAAGCTTGCCTCTTCCCAACCGGGGTGTTGAGTCACCTTCCTTCATTGCTGCAGAGTATGTTTAGTAGCTTAGATAGGGCTTGCAGTGAGTTAGCTGGTCGAGTTAATGAGGTGCGCTGCCTTTGATGTTTCAATTCCCCTAATAAAGCAAGAATTTATCTAACCCTCATCTCTGACTCGTGCCTCACACTCTGGGCAGGACATGGCTACAGCTGCCCAGCTTCCACACAAAACACTATAGCTGCAGCTAAATCCTCCTAACCTGGCTTTCCATGTAAATAGGATGCACAAATGAAACATTGGAGGGACTTGCATTTCTGCAGCAAAGACCTCTGCTAGAGGGTCTCTAATCAAGAGAGTGGCACCTCTCAGCACATCATTCATCACACCCAGACACTTAGTTCTTGTTATCGGCATTCACATGCTGTACATATATATTCCCCTGCCATGTTTTATGGACCCCCCAGCCAAGTTGCCTCTGTCCACGACAACATCATTCCAAATTATGTAAGGAAAAGTACAAATTTTGACAGAAGTTCTGTTTTTCAATCAGAAAATACCAGTTTTCGCATTTATTTATTAAATGTCTACTCCACTCTTCCTCCCAAAACACCCCAGGCTGTACAGCTATACAATTATCGTTATCTTGCATTGTTGCTCAACCCGAACTCAATATTCCTTAGAGATTACAGCGTTCCAATTTGAAAACAACAGTAGTTTATTTATCAGCCAGGGATGCAAAGATACCAAGGGTGCTTCTAAACTGGTGCTATTTTGTGGGTAGGATTCAATCGCATATTAGCATATTCAAGTTGTGTTGAAAAGGGATGAACACAAGAGAAGGAGAAGTGGATGAGGCAGAGTGGATGGATTATGAGTAATGGTGGTACCAGAGCTTGGAAGTAACTCGTTATTTTTAACGAGTTACTTGTAATTAGTTACAATTTTAAATAACGAGTGGGTAATTCCATTACATTTGTCAAGTAACGGAATGACTAGTAATTTCCCTACTTTTCAGCTGCAACTTTAACGTTTCCACGTTAGGTTGGATGTTACTTGGGGGTGGGAAAAAGGGGAAGTCAGTTCCTGGCTGTGATTGGTTAACACAAGACATGTGCCTCACACTGATTGGACCTCTGCGCAGACTCTCTCTTCCCTCATGATCTGTGTTAGGAGGCACGAGGGAAGAGGTGAATAGGCAGGGCCTGCTAGCGTCTGAGAGGAAAAAATGGATGCCGGAGGAAAAAGCCAGGGCAAGGACAACGGAGGAGAAGGCAGCAGCAGAATGGTGAAGAGCTGTGGAGGTGAGTGACGATGATTTGTGTGTGTGTGTGTGTGTGCCCCCCCGCGGCCCCTTCCGCCCCCTGTGGCATTTTTGCCCCCCCTCACCCCCCATGGCCCCTTCTGCCCCCCCACTGCCTCTCCTTGCCTCGCTGCCGCCCCCCCCATCAATCACAAGGCACTTCTGAAACTTCGGCCTACATCAGAGCTTGGAAAAGTTACTTTTTTGAACTACAACTCCCATCAGCCCTAGGCAACATGGCCACTGGATTAGGCTGATGGGAGCTGTAGTTCAAAAAAGTAACTTTTCCAAGCTCTGGCCTACTTCTCTTCCTTCCCCCCCTTTTTGAACTCTCCCCCTTCTTCGTATGCATACCTGTGTGCTGTATTTATCCAGACAGAGCACTCCTGCCTTTTAAAATGCCGGCTAGCTTTTTATTGTATATTTATTTGAACTCCATCTTTCTTTTTATTTGTATTTTTGTCCTGTTTAATCACAAGACTGAATTGTATGTGGGACAAAAACTGTCTCAGTAATAATAATAATAATAATAAATAATAATAATAATAATAATAAAAATAAAAAATCATTAGGCGTATAATAAATGGCTTAAGGCTGATTTTTTTGTTCTTGGCAGAGATGAGGTGAGAAGTAGGGTCCTTGCAGCTCCTCCTCTCAGTCCCCCAGCTCTCAAACTCATGTTTTGTGAGAAAGAGAGAGATTCCCAGTCCCAGAGAGAGATAGACTGTTGACAATCTCTGCTAATATCTATACAAATGTACATAACATGCATCACCTGAACTCACATGATCTAGAGTTACCTTAGATCTTGCAAGATTTGCAAATGAGAAGCAATAGGGTTTTATATTAGTTCTGATTGTCTATTGGGCTATCATAGGTTATATGTTTTTTTCATTTTCTATGGCAAAAACTCCAGCTTCAGTGGAATTTATGTGATGTGTTCTAATCATTTGAATTTGGCTAATGAATGCTTTATTCTTTCATCAGAACTTTAGCAGTAGTACTAAAATATTAATAAAAAAGAAAAGGGAAAGAAAAAATACTTTACATACATCATTCAGCTGTATTGCTAATTATAGATATAAATATAAAAGATAAATGGCATTTTGTCAAAAGTATTTTTGTCTACATTTTATACCTCATCCTTGGTTTTCCAAGCTTGGCATGGAATGCTTCTCATACAGAATTAATTTGAAATGCTGCATATTTATTATCATAATCATCATATTCAAAATAAAAAATATATGTACCGCCTTCAAGTTGATTCCAACTTATGGTGACCCTATGAATAGGGTTTTCATGAGGCTGAGAGGCAGTGACTGGCCCAAGGTCACCCAGTGAGCTTCATGGCTATGTGGGGATTTGAACCCTAGTCTCATTTTGTGAGATAGTAGGTTAGACTGGCCCAGGCAGGGTTATTCAGTGAGCAAAAATGATGCAAATAGGATCTCTTTTAATTGTGCTATCGACCTGCTTACTTCCACTCTGACTGGGGCATCTTGCAGCATGGGGAAGAGATGGGGGCACATCACAGCTGAAGTTCACCCATATAGGAGCATTATCTCTTGTTTATTACAGAGACGCCTGTTGCAGGTTTTGCTGCTGAGAGCAGCAGTCAGTTAGTGCGGCCACTTGAGTCACAGCTTGTTGATCCTGACGAGGCAAAACTAGAAAGTGAGGTTCAGAAAGGAGGCCCTGTGCATGAGGAGGAGGAGGGCATGAAGCAGTGCCAGTTGCCCACAGCCACATCTGCAGAACAGCAAGTACCACGGTTTGGCTTTGAGAAAGCTTGTACATTTGTGAGCCAGAGTGGGAAAAATGTTGTTGTACGATGCAATTACTGCCTTCCAAGGATCAAAAATCTGAGATCAGCTGTTTCCTCCTCATCCAATGTGAAGAAACATTTTGAGGTAAGCCTTTGTCATGCTGGTCCTCAAAGAGTGTCCATTGTCTATTTATGTTTAAATTGTGAAGTTCCTCTTCCATTTTTTCTTGGATTCATGCTTTGTTCTTCTTCCTCAGAGGGCACACCCTGAGAAGCTGAGAGCAATTGAAGAAGCAATAAAGGCAAGGAGACGTGGCCTTCCTGAACCAATGCATGACACCCCTCCTCCCAAAATGCTGAAGCAGCAGCAGACAACCCTTGAGAGGTGGGGATCTGGCAGGGAGCCTGTCACCCAGAGCAATCTCGACAGGAGAATCATTGATTTCATTGTAGAGGAGACATTACCACTTCAGACTGTGGACAAACCATCATTCATTAATCTGGTTCGCATTGGACTCCCCAAAGATCTCACCATCATATGTGCCAAGACTCTGAGAGACAGAATTGAGAAGAGAGCATGCCACATGAGAGAAACTCTTGCAAACCGAATGGGTGCTGTGGCATATATAGCAACCACTGCAGATTGTTGGACCAATGGCAAGAAGAGTTACTTTGGGGTAACAGCCCACTGGATCAACCCAACTACCCTGAAACGTGAGGTCGGGGCCTTGGCTTGTAAGCGTCTGAAGGGGTGCCATACATACGATGTCCTTTCAAAAGCACTGCATGATGTACATGTGCAGTACAGGATCCACAACAAAGTTATTGGCACTACTACAGACAATGGCTCCAACTTTGTGAAAGCGTTCAGAGTTTTCATGGCCAAAGAACCAGTGGAAGCTGCAGGCACCAGTGACGATGATGGTGATAACCAGGAGGAGGAGGAGTCTGAGGTGGAGTTTGTGCCTATCTGTGAGATCCTGGACACAGGACCTGAGGCAGAGGAAGAAGCTGCAGACTCAGGAGAGGATTTTGTTTTACCACCACACCAGAGATGTGCTAACCACACCCTCAACCTTGTGGCAACACAAGACATACAGCCCATGCTTTCTGACTCCTCCAAAAGTAGTCTTCTCGGTCCTTTCAAGAAACAGTTTCGTTCCTTGATGGGAAAGTGCAGCAAGTTGTGGTCCAAACAGAACCAGTCAGCCCAGATTGCTGAGTATATCCGTGCGCAATGTGGTGTGTATCTGAAGGTACCGAATAAGACCAGGTGGAATTCCACCTTTGATGCGTTGAAGCAACTACATGAGCTCCTGTCAACTGTGCCACTAAAAATGCATGCCATAATGGACCGCTGCTCCTTGTCCAGGATCACAGCTGCTGAGATTGAAGTGGTACAGGAATACACAGAGATTATGGAGCCACTAGCCCAGTCCCTAGATATCCTGCAACGGGAGAACGGCATGTTCATGGGGTATTTGCTACCAACGCTCTGCAATCTGGACCGCAAGTTAGAAGGACTGGAAAACAAACCTGAGAGGTACACATACTGTTTTCAGCTGCTGAGAGGTGTGCGCGAAGCCCTAAGAAAGCGGTTTGCAGCTATCTGGGAGGACAAGAGGCTTCTTCTGGCAGCCTGCCTACACCCTCGCTTCAAACTAGATTGGCTGGAATTGTGTCAGGCCACCACCCATACCAACAAGTAAGAACATTAGGGAAGCCCTTTGGGTGGATTACTCCAAGGGAAATGTTGTCTCAAGGGAGGCATCAGAGGGCTTAAGGTGGTAGGCAGGGGCTGGGCCTTTTCTTCCTGGGGCTCCTCATCACAACCTTGGGTTGCTGCAGGTAATCCTTAAGGGTCTGCTGTGCTGCCCCATGAGTGTGGTGACTTGGTCACCTTCCTACCTTCCATGTCATCATCCACAGGCTCAGGCTGGACCCTGAACCAGGGGACATGACAAGCATCAGGAAATGAAGAGCAGATGATGGTTTCCTAACATATATGTGTTAACATATCCTCTCTCTTTCTTAGATACACAATGGAAGCCTTGTTGAAAGCTGAAATAAAGATGGGTGTACTTAATGAGGACAGTGATCAGTCTTCAGATAAAGACCAGGAAGGAGATGACTTAGAAGATGACTTCTTTAACTTTCTGCCCCAGGGCAAGAAGTCAGCAGTGGACACTGCTGAGGAGGAACTGGTGAGGTACCTGAGGTCTCCCAGCAGGGAAGTGTCATCACTCCATGGCTTTCCATGTGTGCTGCGGTGTTTTTTGCAGCACAACACAGGCACGCCTTCAAGCGCCGCAGTAGAACGCCTGTTCAGTACTGGTGGCAACGTAATGACTGTAAAAAGACATTCCTTGTCTGACATGCTCTTTGAGCATCTTGTTCTTTTGAGACATAACAGAAACATATTATAAAAGCATTTCAAGTGTAAAATTTGATTTCAAGAGTTGGGGTATCTTCATTGCTTGGGGGAATGTGAGATTCTGTTATGCCATTATGTTAATCTTATGGATAAATTTTTTTATTCTACTACCCCCTGTGTGTGTGTGTTTATTTTTAATGTTGTTTTAGGCTATTTAGATGTGCAGCAGCCAAGGCCAGCACCTTGTAGGAGATTTTTTTAAAAAGTAACTGAAATGTAATTGTAGTGATTACTTTTGAGAAAAAGTGAAGTAATCAGTTACTTTCAGAGCAATTGTAACGGTAATTACTACTTTTTTGGGCCAAGTAATTGTAACTGTAATTTATTACTTTTTTAAAGTAATCTTCCAAGCTCTGGGTGGTACACTATTTAAGAAACAAGATCCAGGAGATTCATTAAAAGGCTGTATTCTGCAATTTGCTTAAGATGGGCTGGACTGGGGAACAGCTCTGTACCCTGAGAACATAAAAAGCCAGAGGGGTTGCTCACAAGTGCCCCTTAATTCTGCCAGGCTATCCTGGCAGATCCAAGATAACATTATATGTTTGAACAACTTTTTGTGCAAGCCTAGGAGAGGATTGAATATTTGCTAGTCTCGCAGGATAGGTTTAACCAGGTGAGAGACATCCAGTGGGACATATTACAGTGTCATATCATGCCTGTGCCCATGCAAATAGAATTGAACAATGTTCCAATAGCCTCTCCACAATGGAGTTTTGACCTAAAGGCTCCACCAGATGTCCTTTTTATTGTGCATTCACGGTCATTTGTGCTCATGATGCTATCAGGGTGTACACACACGATCCTTTCTATATTGTACATTCCTGAAAAAAGGGAGGTCACTTGCTTCATTTCCATTCAGAGCAGATCTTGTAACTTCCTGATGAAATCCCTGTAACTTTTCATACAACCAATGTTTTGGCTTATTTTTGTCCTGCTTTTGTTGTGGATAGCAATAACGTGGTAGCACTGGGGAAGCATCGCAGAACAAATTGAAATAGAATGAATCAAGCACTAATGAAATATCGAGTCAAAAACATGTAGCAGAACATGCCTGCTGTAAAACATCTGTCAGGAAGGGATGTTGAACAGAGTGAAGGAGGAGCTTTCCTCTTATTTTAGGATTGATTGCAATTGTGAAGTGAGGGTTCCAGTGGTGGTGGTGGTGGCATCAGCCATATGGGCTAGCCTGAAGGTTCAGGGATCCAGGGTAGAGTTGGTGGGCCTACCATGTTATCCATTTGCTTGTGGATGACATACTGTTGATCCCTAGAGACCTTGACACTGCATTACCTGAGTTAAAGAGCTTGAGGTGTTTCATGAGGTGGCCAGCCTAGAGGTAATCCTAACAAAGTCTGAGCAGCAGTCCAGCAGTTTACAATACCAGGGGGTAACTATCTCAGAAGACTTATGGCAGTAAAGGAGGCAGAAAGTCACTCCACTGTGGTCAGAAATCAGATAAAACTTTCAGGCATGGAAGCAGCTTCACCTGTCATGGATTGGCAGAACTGCAACCATAAATATGTCAACCTTATTGAAATTCTTATTTCACTTCCCAATTCTCCCTGTTCTTATCCTTGAGGATAGATTTCAAAAGTGGCCGTGAGGCTTGCTCCTGTGGGGAAAAGGGTAAGAGTAGGTAAAGGCACTCTTTACTAAAGGGCAAGAAAGGTGGAGTGAAGTTTCCAAATCTTAAAACTTTATGTTGATTGACCTCAGGTGCGACAGCTCCTATTCAATGCTATTCCTACTTAGAGTAAACCCACTGAAGTTTATAAACATGACTAACTTAGGTTTATTCATTTCAATGACTTTATGCTGAGGAGGACTTAGCTGAATACAAACCAATGACTCCAACACTGAGTGGGTAGCTAGGAAAACAAGCAAACAGCCCCTTGGCTTAGGAGTTGCCCCTTTCTTCCCATTACTCTGTTAGCATGAGAGGTATTAGATAACTCATTCCTTGAAACCAAGTTTTTAAAGCCTGAAAGAAGTGGATGGAATGGCTTGCTCCACTGCCTTCCCCATTATCTCCTATGCTTCGCCACCATCAATTTTGTCACTCAGATAAATGTGCTGTGGAGCAGACTATAGTGAGGTAGATGGATCTATGAACTATGAATTGCCTTTAATATTATATCAAGCAATATCCCAATTCAGTGTTATGAACCATATGTGCTGTTAATGGAAATGGAAATGGACTGCCTTCAAGTAAATCCTGATTTCTGGCGACCCTATAAATGGTAAGCGGCATTCAGAGGGGGTTTACCATTTTATTTATTTATTTATTAAATTTATTAGTCGCCCATCTGGCTGGTTGTCCAGCCACTCTGGGCGACGTACAAGATAAAAAACAATACATTAAAACGTTAAAATTTAAAACCATAACAGTAAAAACCTAACCCACTCCAAAAGCCTGCCTGAAGAGCCAGGTCTTCAAGGCCCGGCAGAAGCTCATCATAGAAGGGGCATGGCGGAGATCATTTGGGAGAGAGTTCCATAGGGTGGGGGCCACTATTGAAAAAGCCCTCTCTCTAGTCCTTACCAGTCTAGCTGTTTTAACAGGTGGGATCGAGAGAAGGTCTTCTGAGGCTGATCTTGTTGAGCGGCATCCCTGACAATGCTGGAGGAGCTCCTTCAGATAGACTGGGCTAAAACCATGTAGGGTTTTAAAGGTCAAAACCAACACCTTGAATTGGGCCCGGTAAACAACCGGTAGCCAGTGCAACTCCTTCAGCACTGGAGTGATGTGATCTTGCCGGCGGCTGCCTTTAATCAGACGAGCCGCCACATTCTGTACCAGTTGCAGCTTCCGGACCGTTTTCAAGGGTAACCCCATGTAGAGCACATTACAGTAGTCTAGGCGAGATGTGACCAGGGCATGTACCACTGGTGGGAGCAGATTGCCTTCCTCTGAGGCTGAGAGGCAGTGACTGGTCCAAGGTCACTGTGATGCGTCCTTCCCTGGCTCTCCCTGTCAGGTTCCTACCTGCTCATGGTTACTGCCTGTCTCTAGGCACCACCAGGGACTCCACCAGTCCGGACCGCTCTCTCTTATGGTTTCTCTCCCCGCTCTAGCACAGATCTCAACAGATCCCCCTGCTAGGCAACCACCAGAAACGTCCCAATACTAGTATTCCCAGAGACTCTGAATACTGGTATTGTTATTCTCTTCACCGCTGCCACCATTTGTTACAGTTCCCCTTCAGCCTTGGTCATTACCTTACCCTCCCTTCTGGTCTGTGAAACCCCAGCCAAGGATCAGGCCTTCGGTAAACCAAATTAAGTATTTATTACAGATAACAAAGCTAACAAGATTAACAAGATTTCTTCTTAAGGCACATAAGCATATGGTTTTACTCAATACTAATCCGAACTCGGCACCTCCCTCCTGGCAAACAACTCTCTAAACCCCACCAACCAACCCACTCAGTTCTCTTCTCCCCCCCGATTCCACTCTCACTCTTCCTTTTATACATTCAGCCATTTTAAACACTCAGCCAATCATCTCGCATTCTACTGCCCATTCACTCCCCCTCCTCTTTCACTCCACTTACCATGTATCTTCTAAAACAACAACACTTACCATATATACATTAATATAGGAACTTCACATTTCCCCCCCCCTTAAACAACAGCAGAGTATTATTCCTGTTCCAGGATTTATACGTCGCGTTAACAAATAAAAGTCTCTATGGGGAAAATGTCTTTCTTTGTTCCTCTGTCTGGTCACGTCACTGCAGTCCCAGCCACTTGCCTGGAAAGTCCATCGGCCAGTACATTGTCCTTGCCTTTGATGAACTGGAAGTCCACTTGATAGTCCTGTAGGGCCCAGGACCACCTCTGCAGCATAGTGTTATGGTTTTTCATAGTCTGCAACCATAACAAGGCCCGATGATCCATAGTCACTGTGAATCTTCGTCCCCACACGTATGGGCGCAACTTGTTCAGTCCCCACACGACTGCTAGGCACTCCTTCTGGACCGATGAATAGTTTTTCTCCCTCGGTGTCAGCTTGCGACTCAGGTACGCCACTGGATGTCTGGTGCCTTCTCTCTCCTGTAGCAAGACGACTCCCAGCGCCAGGTCCGACGCATCTGTAGCCACGATGAATGGTTTCTCATAGTCTGGTGCTATTAATATGGGTCCTTGGCACAAGGCTTGCTTCAGTAGATCAAAAGCCTTCTGACATTCATCCGTCCATACCACGCGCTCAGAACACTTCTTCTTTGTTAATTCATGCAAGGGGGTTGCTATTTCCCCAAAATTTCTCACAAACTTCCTATAAAATCCAGCCACACCCAGAAATGCCCTTACTTGTTTTTTGGTTAAGGGGATCGGCCACGCTTGTATTGCCTCCACCTTGCTCCATAAGGGGGTGATTTTCCCACTCCCCACCTTATGTCCTAAATAGATTACTTCCTTTAGTCCAAACTGGCATTTCTTAGCTTTTATTGTGAGGCCTGCTTTTTCAAAGGTGCTGAGGTAAATTTGAGGATCTTGACCAGGCTCATAGACAGCAAAGTCCTTTGGAGTAATTTTTATTTTTGCTCCATCTCTGTCCTTTCTTGTTTCATCAGAATGAAACTTCTCTCTTTCAAATTTTAACTTTTCTACTTGTAATTCGGCATCCACTGCTCGTTGCTTCTCCCTCTCCTCAAACCCCATTCTCTTTCTCTCAGTTTCCATCTTCAACTTCTCAGCTTCCATCCTCAATCTCTCAGCTTCCAACTCTCGCTGTTTATCTTTTCCTCAGCCTCAAAGACCCGCTGCTTTTCTTTCTCATCAGCCTCCCTCCTCAATCTCTCAGCTTCCAACTCCCTCTGCTTGTCTTTTTCCTCAGCCTCCCATCTTAACTTCTCTCTCAAGTACTCTATATAAGCGGGATTGCTTAAATATCCTTCTGGGGTCTCTTCTCTGACAGGTTGTTTTTGCTGGGCAGTTGCAAATCCTATAAGTGCTACCCTCAATTCATCTACCCCTTTACCCTCGTGAGGTAAATTGAATGTTATGCACTTCTCCACCAGCTCCTCTCTTTTCATTTTTATATATTCAGCCATGGTGTTTGAATTCACTCACTCTTTGCCACACACTCTTTGCCAGTCACTCTCACAAGAAATCTTGTTTTGTTATTTCTGTTTGCCACACCACTGTATCTGGATTCTCTGTTGTTCGTATCCCACTGCTACCACTACATGTGATGCGTCCTTCCCTGGCTCTCCCTGTCAGGTTCCTACCTGCTCGTGGTTACTGCCTGTCTCTAGGCACCACCAGGGACTCCACCAGTCCGGACCGCTCTCTCTTATGGTTTCTCTCCCCGCTCTAGCACAGATCTCAACAGATCCCCCTGCTAGGCAACCACCAGTAACGTCCCAATACTAGTATTCCCAGAGACTCTGAATACTGGTATTGTTATTCTCTTCACCGCTGCCACCATTTGTTACAGTTCCCCTTCAGCCTTGGTCATTACCTTACCCTCCCTTCTGGTCTGTGAAACCCCAGCCAAGGATCAGGCCTTTGGTAAACCAAATTAAGTATTTATTACAGATAACAAAGCTAACAAGATTAACAAGATTTCTTCTTAAGGCACATAAGCATATGGTTTTACTCAATACTAATCCGAACTCCACCTCCCTCCTGGCAAACAACTCTCTAAACCCCACCAACCAACCCACTCAGTTCTCTTCTCCCCCCCCCGATTCCACTCTCACTCTCCCTTTTATACATTCAGCCATTTTAAACACTCAGCCAATCATCTCGCATTCTACTGCCCATTCACTCCCCCTCCTCTTTCACTCCACTTACCATGTATCTTCTAAAACAACAACACTTACCATATATACATTAATATAGGAACATCACAGTCACCCAATGAGCTTCATGGCTGTGTGGGGATTCAAACCCTGGTCTTCCAGGTCGTAGTCCAGCACCTTAACCATGACACCACACTGGCTCTCTGTGCAGTTAAGGAGGTTCAAACTAAAAGATGGGGAATAAAAAAAAGTTTTAAGTAGTTTGAAGCATGGGTTGTTGTTTTTAAAATGAGGAGGAGGGAGAAAATGTAAGCCCTGAGTTCATCTTGTCATTAATAGCATCTGCAGTAAAATCATTTGAACCACAGAAGATTGGTCAGAAACACAGAATTTGCAACAGACACTTTAAGCAGTGAAAGCTAACAAGGGAACTGTCAGTGCATGCCGGAAAGACTAAAGGCTCTCAAACATAATACATGCAACAAGTATGTATTATGAGACATGATAGAAGTGTATAAAATTATGCATGGCATTGAGAAAGTGGATAGAGAAAAGTTCTTCTCCCTCTCTCATAATACTAGAACTTGTGGACATTCAAAGAAGCTGAATGTTGGAAGATTCAGGACAGACAAAAGGAAGTACTTCTTTACTCAGCGCATAGTTAAACTATGGAATTTGCTCCCACAAGATGGAAGATTA
Organism: Rhineura floridana; assembly: GCF_030035675.1. Taxonomy (NCBI): domain Eukaryota; kingdom Metazoa; phylum Chordata; class Lepidosauria; order Squamata; family Rhineuridae; genus Rhineura; species Rhineura floridana. The sequence continues at coordinate 102,171,450 of NC_084483.1, forward strand.
GACAAATTCATGGAGGACAGGGCTATCAATGGCTACTAGCCGTGATGGCTGTGCTGTGCCACCCTAGTCAGAGGCAGCATGCTTCTGAAAACCAGTTGCTGGAAGCCTCAGGAGGGGAGAGTGTTCTTGCACTCGGGTCCTGCTTGCGGGCTTCCCCCAGGCACCTGGTTGGCCACTGTGAGAACAGGATGCTGGACTAGATGGGCCACTGGCCTGATCCAGCAGGCTCTTCTTATGTTCTTATGTTCTTATGTTCTTAAGTCTCAGTGGACTTGCTAACAGAAATTTACATTTCAAATATCTCTGTTTTAAATAGCATGTTTCTCCATCATGGCTGAGAAGCACCATTATCAATTTCTGTTTTTCACAGGGATTACTCTTGACATTTAATTAGCAGGGGCTGGGGATGGGTGCCTGCCTACATACCAAGGAAATAAACTAAAAGTAGAAGAGACTCGGATTATAATGGACAAGATACAGTACAACCCCAAGGCTAGATATGTACTTCGTGTATGCATCTTAACTTAATTTTGTGCCTGCTCCTTGTTTCAGGTTGTGAGAGGTGGACCAGAGATATCTGGTAGGATAGATAGCTGTCCTGACATCCCATAAACATGCACACTTGCAAGTATTTTGATGTTGTCACAGATTACATTTGTCCATGCATATGTAAATTGTAATACTTAGGTACATAGATCCAATTATTACCCACAGGGTCCTACCACATACAGATGTGACGGCATATACAAGAAGCAATCCATAGTGCTAATGTGGGGAAAAGTTACAAGGGACAAAAATGCCACTGTCTGTCACAACAATGTGACCTGCACATTCCAGAGCACACCCTACTACAGTTAGGTTTAAGCATTGTAACTATTTTGTTAGATGCTTCTTAAACGCTTGCAAATTCTGTGGGCTAATGCAGGTGAAACGTTCCTGATCTCCTACCTATGTTAGTCTGTGTGTTTCTGTACTTGCTCGCTCAGTCTCTCTCTCCTCCCCTTTTCATGGGCAAAATCCTCTCCATTGAAATTAACCATGGAAAAGCATTAAATCAGTACCAATATTAACACTAATCTTTGTTAACTTCAATCCGAAATCTGCACTCAGAATTTGAAGTAGATTTGCAAACCAAGGCATAAACAAATAATCCCATTGTTTCTCTTTCTTGAATTAATCATTCTACAGCATCATCACTGCAACAATTACCATGGTTAACTCTAAAAGAAGAAGAGATTGGGATTATTTGTTTGTCTGCATGAGAGGGAAGGAACCTGTGGGTTTACAGTACACTCCAGTCTTTTAATGATGGACAGGAGTTTTGGTATTATTATTGATTCCAGAAGTATATTTTCTTTATTTACTAATCTTTATGTGCCACTGACAGGGCTCTTGCAAGCAATGTATGATAATGAACAAGTTAAAAAAGTGCATCATGCAGAAACTATAAAACCATGGCACATTCTGTTGTCTTGGTATTTTTGTATGAACAACAAAAAAACATGTGGGGAGGAATAAGGCCTGAATTAAATTATTAGAGCACTCTATGCTTTGCTGATTATTTGCAATTCATTAGAGACAGCCATATGCACTACCAGAAGCATTGACTATGAGGCAATGACTTTCTCAGCAGATGGGATTACAGAGACAAAATAAATATTATTATGAGGACAGGCGTAATAGCTGCAGAGTGATTACAAAAACTGAAGGAAAAACTTCAACGTGAAAGAAGTAAATAGGCAGTAGCTCACTTCCATTTTATCTTCAGCTTAACGCACTTTGTTTCTGTAATGTCCGCACTTCCAGTTCAGCGGGATTAAACTACTTATGTTGATCTTTGCCAGGGATATAATGGTCATCAGAAATTTCACAGGAAAAAGTCCTGAGAACATGTTTACCTGTTATATTCAAACACCATTCATCTGACACAGCACACTCCTAGTGCTTGAGGAGGGGAGAGTGACCTGACCCTAAGCCAACATTCTGATCCTTGTTAACAAGCAACAAGGATTAAATGTAAAATGTCAACATGTTGCTGCATGTAGAAAATTAGCACCTTTCTGAACTACTAGCTTTCAACATACTGGGAATTATTGGGGAGGGTTATGCTGTTTATCCACATGGCAAAAGCAAAATGTTGTACATGCTAAAGGGGAACGTTAAATAAGAACATTAGACAAGCAGCAGACAAGGATGAGGAAGAAATCTTTTCTAAAACATAATATGGTGATCTCTCCTATAAGAAACATATAAATAATATAATTCTATACCTCCACATTGTGATGCAACACCTACCTTTATAAAGCACAAGAGAACTGAATTAAGGTATGCATTCCTCCCTCTGATAGAGAACTTGATAAGTGCTGACAGAAATGGAGCCACTGCTAAACAAGGATGAGGTGTGACCATACCCACATGAACCTCCTTGATACTCTGAAGAGCTGAGGGCAATGAAATTATTGTGGCTGCAATTAGAGTGGCAATGGCAAAAGACTCATAGTGGATATGACTGAAGCACAGGCGAGAGCCTGTTTTTGGTCCTAACTCTGTGTTGGTAATGGTGGCACAGAAAATGTATTGCTCTGCAACCAGTGCATCTGAACAATGTCAACCAATGGACCTTTTCTGAATGTTGAGGGGCCTTCTTCATGTAGGCCCAGGACAGCAACTGGTCAAACCCTTGGAGGCCTGCTGTGACCAATTTGCATTACAACTTGTAGATTAAAGCACTCTCCTCTTTGCCAACTTGAAATAGCGAGAAGATATGGAGATAGCAAGGAGAATATCTAGTAATATCATTTTGCATTCTTTTCAGTTTGAGGATGTGGATGAGCTGCTTGGAAGGTTGAGGAATTCAGCTGAGGGGTAGAGAATCTATGCCAAATACAATGTAGTGGAAATATTTAATCTCCAAAATCTAAATAAGTCATAAACCTTTGGAGCCCATCCTAGGACTGAATAATTTCAAGACTGCATTTTTTAAAAAAAGAAATAGAGGTGAGGACACAAGAGATGAGACACAGGAGAGCAAGTGCCAGGAGATCCATGTTAGTTTCAAAATGAAAGATTTTATCAAAGTGGTCTCATAGATTAGGATGAGAGGGAGAGGAAGGATGACTTTATTTATTTATTTATTAAATTTATATCCCAGGAGGAGTTCATGGTGGCAAACAAAAACACTAAAAGCACTTTAAAACATCTTAAAAACAAAAGACTTGAAACATATTAAAACAAAAAAAATCTTTAAAGACATATTAAAACAAAACAACTTAAAAACATATTTAAAAAACAACTTTTAAAAATTCTTAAAAAGCATTTCCAGCACAGATGCAGACTGGGGAAAGGCCTCTACTTAAAAGGCTTGTTGAAAGAGGAAGGTCTTCAATAGGTGCCAAAAAGGTAACAGAGATGGCATTTGTCTAATGTTTAAGGGGAGGGAATTGCAAAGGGTAGGTGCCACTACGCTAAAGGTCCCCTTTCTATGTTGTGTGGAATGGACCTCCTGACAAGATTGGTATCTGTAGGAGGCCCTCACCTGCAGAGCACAGTGATCGACTGGGTATATAAGGGGTAAGAAGGTCTTTCGGGTATCCTGGCCCCAAGATGCATAGGGATTTGTACACCAAAACTAGAACCTTGAACTTGGCCCGGTAGCTGATGGGCAGCCAGTGATGGCAGAAGTAAATCAGTATTTCTAGATGCATCTCTGGACTCTTTATATCTGTGCCCTCTTTTAATTCTTCCCTTTCTGAGGGGGGGAGTTCATTGCCCCATTGCACTGTGTCAACAGCTCTCAATTGTACCCCCATCACGTGTTGTATGGCACCTCAAGCCCTAGATGTAAAGTGGGGAAATAAGATGCCTCTCCAAAGACACAGTGGACAGAAACCAGGGAGCAGCATCCAATCAGAGCTCCCTGGCAGGTACCCACAAGTGTTGGGGAGGGCATATGTCTCCTCTCCACAGTTATACCTGTGGCACCTGTAAAGTAGTTGCAGTATGGCTGCTGGTCGGGAATTCTTCCCCGGTTGCTCCGCCATCACCTTGTTGGAGGACCTGGGTATAGAAACGGAGCCTTTGTGTTACAAAAGAGAATGAGAAAAAGAGCAGCAAAATAGCGAAAGCGCAACAAGTTACAGTGAGGAGGAAAACATTTCTCCTTAAGCTCTCATTAAGCCTCACCATATGCACACAGTATGGGAAGAGAGCTCTTTTCACTGCTGCTCATTATTCCAAGAGGCACCAGAGGAAGATTCAAAGCATTTCCTTCCTCTTAACCAACTGCTTTTGAATACATTAAAGATAACACAGCAGCGCATTCAGTTGCAATTACTAATTCTCCAAGCAAACAAGGAGATTAGAAACACAGCTTGAGCAATGAAAGTTCTGAAATAAAAGTTCTGAAAATGCACCATCCTTACTAGATTGGTTTCAGAAAAATATGGGCTATTATGACAACGATAAAACTAACCTACTTTAAAAGAACTCATATAAATCAGCCAAATAGATTTATGAAAAAACAGGTGATGTTCCTCATGTTTGGAATGCTAAGTATCCACACAATGCAGAACCATATTGTGCATTTCATTTACTGCCATTTTACGTGTGAGCATCTCTGTATCATATTATATAATAAATAAATAAATAAATAAATAAATAAATAAATAAATAAATAAATAAATGTCTTCAGTATCACACACAGAAAAAAATTCTGAAATTTTAGAGAGGGATACAGTAGGAAGAAAGGATTTTTCTGGGTTGAATTAGCTATACTCTGCTGGCATGGCAAGATTCTTGCAAATGGATGTCAGCAACCTGGGTCCAAGAAACATCCATGTTCTAGCTGCAAACAGCCAAAGGCTTCCCATTAACTCAAGCGGGACACAGAGATGGGCCTCAGTACTCTCGCTCACCATGCATATGGCCATTAAAACCAAGAGGTTTTAATATGCCATGGAGCTCCATGGCACAAGTAGAATTACTGTTATTCCAAAATTTCCCCCTCTAATTTCCCTCTCTCTCTAAAGTCATAGCCTAGAATCTGACAATGCTTCCAACAGCCAAGCTCTCCAAAAGTTGTACTAAGCAAATGACAAATTTCTTGTGCGCTTGGAAATGAGAAACCAAGAGACTATACTTATAAACCCGGCACACCGTTTATGTTTATTTCTTAAAACTTGTACAGCCTGCCTTTCATATAACAATAGCAAGGCAGTTTACAGAATAAGAACAATACAGTGAACCAGTAAATGCTAAAACCCACCAACACCACTGATATCAGTTCTATTGGAAATGTTGGGTATCAAAAAGCAGTGCTCATACATAGGTATGTTAAAACCAGCACCATTACCAGAGGTGCCCACTAAGGATGGCACAGAAATTTGATTCAGTTCACATTTAAAATCTAACTTACCCAATTCATATTTTCTGAAACAAATCAAAACACAAAAAAGCATGTACTAGGGTAAAGTGTGCATACAAATGCACATTGCTGAGAACAGTATACAAAAATGCATTATATTAGCGGAAACTGATTTGCAAACATGTGTATATTAAGCAAAATTGCATGCAAAAAAGTGAATATACCTTTTTAGGAGAAATTCTAAAATGCTAAAAGGAGAAATTTGCACTAAAATGCTGATTAATTTTCATGAGGCATTAAAAAAACCCCACAAACTTGTAAATATGGAGAACAACTGGAATAATGATAAAGTGAAAAAACCCTGAAATTGACAAATTCACGCATGCCTTGGTGCCCACAGTATCTCTTTTCCACAGCATTGGAGCCACTGTGGTGAAGACCCTGCTTTGAGTCATCACCAGAAGAATATTTGCCATGGATGGTATTAGAAGGGGTCTTCTGATACTCTCAGCTGATGGCCTGGATTGTATGGAAGGATGCTCTCAGTTCTCATGCCATGACTAATTACAAAAACTTAAGGTGGATGAACAGGTGAATGAGGAAATTCCTCTTGTAAAACTGGCTACTCTGTTTCCAATTGAGCACTTAGCATAAGTAGGAAAATCCATGCCATGTGCTTGCAGGAGGGCCTGTGAGTTTAATATTCTTAGGAACACAGGTAGATGCTTTACACCAGGGCAGACAATTTGTCCCTCTAGCCTAGTATAGTCTACTTTTGGCTGCCAGCAGCTTCTTCATACAGAAGTCCTCCACATCACCTGCTACCTGACCCTTTCATCCGCAGATGCCAGGGACTGTACTGGTGACCTTCTACATGTGAAGCATGCACTCTACCACACTGAGCAATAATCCTTGGATAGCTATGGTGCACAGTTTTAGTCTATAGGCGTTCCGCACATAAAGGATCCAAGAGCTTTACTGTCATACATGGAAATGCACCATGAGCCGGTTGAGGGGACATCTGCTTTGCATCTAGGTGGTCTCTGGTTCAATCCTTGGCAGCCCAGGTAGGACTGGGAATGCCCTCCATCTGAAACCTTGGAAGGCACCTGCCATGCAGTTTAGAAGATACTGAGCTAGACAGACCAACGGTCTGACTTGGTGTAAGGGAATTTCCTATACTTGTCACCAGAATCATCCTGTGTAGGATGTCATATTCAGTGGTGCAGCTAGCTAATCTTTGACCATGACTTTATGGTCTTATGAGAACCCCCCTTTAGATAGCCATGTGTATTTCTTCAGTTGTGAAGTTCACAATTAACATTTATCTTCTTTTCCTTTCCCTCGCCATTTTATGCTTACAATTATATGATAAAGCAAAAAACAAGAAGTGTCTTAACCCTGAGGTGTTTTTTAAAAAATCATAGTCTGAGCTTGTGCTGTTTCACATTTTAAACTCACTTGAAATCATAGCACCATCATGACTGGAGTGGGGGGGAGGGATGGAGTTTAGCATCAGGATAGCAGAATCAAACATATTTACTTGGGAACAAGCACCATTTTGCTATGGAAAAGGAAGTAAAAAGGATAAAACAAGCACCTGTAACAATGTGCGTGCCCCGCCAGCCACTCCCCAGGGTTGTTTTTTACAATAAAAAGGATGCTGACACCAGACTCTGCTGCTTTCTGGGTAGTAATTTCTCTCCCCCCCCCAAGACTTTGAGGCCCTGGATTTCATCTCCAATGTCCAGTCCTAACTCTACCTTTCTATAGAAAGTGACCTAGGGTTATCCTAATTGGTACATTATGATATATCCAGAACACACTTGCAATCCACAAATGAGTTATCAGCCACCTAGGGTGGGTTTTGCAGATGATGCGACATAACAGAGAACAGGGTATGGAATTAGGTTCAGCTAGCACCCTGTGAGTGCCCCAGAACTCCTCGGCTTCATTAGCTTCACTCTACAAGTGGCTGTTGCAATGAGTGTGACCTCTTGCAAGTACACAGAGGAAGCAGACCTTGGCATACACTAGCTATACTTACGGGATTGAGAGGTACAAGAACTACCGATGTATGTCAATATTCACTAATAGGCAAAAAAACCCTTTCGGTTTAAGAACTTACCTATAGCCAACAGATATTTCTATCAAACTTTAAAAAGCAGGGAAATTGTGCAGCTATAGTGAATGGACCAGGGGAGCAGGAGACCTGACCTCTTCTCTGAGATTGTACTGCCCTACAAATCTGTAAAAATGCCAACACAATTTGGGTTACTCTTTCACAGTCCAATCCACTTGCTGTGTAGCTTGGAAGAATTTGGTAATATGTGCCTCTGAGCATATGGTGAGTGGTGGCAACACCTGCAATCAGCCCAAATAACCGAAGCAAGACGATTTTAGCAAGCTCAGGGAAATGATGGGTACGATCCCGTGGCTAGATAGACTAAAGAAAAAAGGAGCCCAAGAAGCGTGGGAGTTCATGAAGAACATATTACAAAAAGCGCAATCGCAAACAATTCCGAAGAGGAAGAAAAATGGAAGACAACGGAAAAAGCCAATGTGCCTACATGGAAGACTGGTGGAGGAGGTAAAAGTAAAAAACAGCATGTAGAAAGAATGGAAGGAAGGACGCATCACCAAGGAAGAGTACTGACGAGCGGCTCGGGCTTGCAGGAATAGCGTAAGGAAAGCTAAAACCCAGAATGAGCTGAGGCTGGCGAGGGAAGCGAGGAACAACAAAAAGGGGTTTTTCAGATATGTTCAAAGCAAGAGAAAGACCAAGGAAACGGTGGGACTGCTGCTCAATGAGGATGGCAAAATGTTGACAGATAACGAGGAAAAAGAAGAACTGCTCAACGCCTATTTTGCCTCCGTTTTCTCCCAAAAAGGGAACAGTGTGCAACCTTGCATCGGTAGCAATCTCAGTAAGGGGTCGGGACTGCAGTTCAAGATTGATAAGGAGATAGTCAAGAGATACCTAGTTAACCTAAATGAGTTCAAATCTCCAGGGCCTGATGAACTGCATCCCAGAGTATTGAAGGAACTAGCGGATGTACTCTCGGAACCTCTTGCCATCATCTTTGAGAAATCCTGGAGAACGGGAGAGGTGCCGGAGGATTGGAGACGGCAAACGTCGTCCCGCTCTTTAAAAAGGGTAAAAAAGAAGATCCGGGGAATTACAGGCCGGTCAGTCTGACTTCAATACCGGGAAAGATATTAGAACGGATAATAAAAGAGTCCATTGGCAACTATCTAGATGACAATGCTGTGATTAGAAGGAGCCAGCATGGGTTTGTCAAGAAAAAATCCTGTCAAACTAATCTCATCTCTTTTTTTGATCGTGTCACTAGTTTAGTAGATGGTGGAAATGCTGTAGATGTCATCTATCTAGATTTCAGCAAGGCGTTTGACAAAGTCCTCCACGACCTTTTGATTAGCAAACTAGTCAAATGTGGACTACATGGAAATACTGTCAGGTGGATTCACAACTGGTTGGAAAACCGTACTCAAAGAGTGGTCGTCGGTGGCTCTGCTTCGGACTGGAAGGAGGTCTCGAGTGGAGTGCCACAGGGTTCTGTCCTGGGGCCGATATTCTTCAACATTCTTATCAATGACTTAGATGATGGGGTGGAGGGAAGCCTTATGAAGTTTGCGGATGATACAAAACTGGGAGGGATAGCTAACACAATGGAAGACAGGAATAAAATCCAAAGGGACCTGGATAGACTGGAAAATTGGGCTGAAATTAATAAAATGAAATTCAATAAAGACAAATGCAGGATTCTGCATTTAGGCCACAAAAACAAAATGCACGGGTACAGGATGGGAAATACCCGGCTTAGCAGTAGTGCGTGTGAGAAGGACCTTGGAATTGTAGTGGATCGCAAGTTGAACATGACCCAGCAGTGTGATGCTGCGGCAAAAAAGGCAAACGTGGTTTTGGGCTGCATAAACAGAGCTATAGTTTCCAGGTCGAGGGAAATAATAGTCCCACTATATTCTGCATTGGTCAGGCCTCATCTGGAATACTGCGTTCAGTTCTGGGCGCCTCATTTTAAGAAAGATATAGACAAGTTAGAGCGGGTTCAGAAGAGGGAGACAAGGATGATAGCCGGTATGGAGAACAAGTCTTATGAGGAAAGGTTGAAGGAACTTGGCATGTTCAGTCTGGTGAAGAGAAGGCTGAGGGGTGACATGATTACACTCTTTAAGTACCTGAAGGGCTGTCACATAGAGGAGGGTACAGATTTGTTCTCTGCTGCCCCAGAGGGTAGGACTAGGTCTAATGGCTTTAAGTTGCAGGAGCGTAGATTCAGATTGGACATTAGAAGGAACTTCTTGACAGTAAGGGCGGTTCGGCAATGGAACCGACTGCCTAGGGAGGTGGTGGGATCCCCTTCGCTGGATGTCTTCAAGCAGAGGCTGGACAGCTATCTGCGGGAGATGCTCTAGCTGTGGATTTCCTGCTGTGAACAGGGGGTTGGACTCGATGGCCTACAAGGCCCCTTCCAACTCTATGATTCTATGATTCTATGTGCTGTGCTGATCTTGTTTTAGCCCCTTTTCTTTCCAAAGGAAAACATTATGAACAGCATCATTGTTTTTAAGGTTTCCCCCACCATTTTATTCTATAGCAGGCACATGTAGTCTCCCACCCAAGTTTAAACTAAAGCTGTCACTGGCCGCATCAACTCCAGACCTTTATTTCACTTTAGATAGTCCTGGCTTCCCCCAAAGAATCCTGGAAAGTGTAGCTTGTGAAGGATGCTGAGAGTTGCTAGGAGAGGCCCTATTCTTCTCACAGAGCTACAATCCCCAGAAAAGGGGCTGACTGTTAAACTGCTCTGGCCACTGGAGTTTTGTCAGGGGAACAGGAGTCTCCTAACAACTGGCAGCACCTTTCACAAACTACAGTTGCCAGGATTCTTTGGGGGAAGCCAGGACTGTCTAAAGTGAAATAAAGGCCTGGGGTGGGTGTCGCCACTTGATTAGCCAAGCCAAACAGCTGTGCGTCCAGCTTTTAAAACACTGACAGTTGGTTCTTACTGAGCATGCCCGACATAATAATAGACTTCAATGTAAAATTTCTTAAATTAATTAAAAATCAGCCAGGCAATTTTTAAACTTTTAAACTGCAGAAGATGAAGGTCAGAGTATGGGGAAGGTCAGTAATAGGATTACAGGTACTCTCTGAACATGGCTGATTTTTAATTCATTTCAACAAATTATGAGACCACTGACAGACAAACGTCCAACAGGGGTCTGGATTTTTTTCTCTTGTTTTACACTTTGAACTTTCAATTTTTTCTGACTGTTTTAAGTATTGCCATGAAAACTTAGTGGGTTGTTAAGCAAGCGTTTCTGAGTTCAGGACTATAAGTTTTGTAAAGATTTTGTTTTAAATGTGCTTTTGGGAAGCAGTAGAATGGCCCGGGACGCATTGTCTATTTAACATTGTGGAATGTGAAAAATCCATGCTAGTTATGGCATACAGCCACTCTTGTGGCTGTATAGCTTAACTTTGCACATGATCTATTTGTCAACTATGAACACAAACATGCACCTGTATTTGGTCATTAATTAGCCCTGACGAGACAAAAGCCTCCTTCTAACTGGCTCTGCCATATTGGTAACCTAATCAATAGTCATTTGCATTCCTTAAATTCTTCTGCTTCTGTTCTGCGCATGGGACATCTCTGTCACTCAAGTCCAAATATGGTGTGGACTCAGGACACTTTGTCCCAATTGGCTCATGACCCTCACCTTTGTCACTGATATCTACCCAATCATATTGTGGCAAAAAATGTGTTTTGCACTACCTCTGCTTAGTATACAACCCTTTGTCCTGAAGTAAACTTTCCTTCCCCTGGTCCCATCATCAGTCTAAAATCACATTTCATCTCAGATAAGGACTTGGCTTCCTGAAGTAAGGGGGTAACTGCTTGTCCTCAAGGGACTACATTGTTCACTCTCTATCTTCTTACTCAGTCTGTTGCTCAAGTTTGCTCAACATCTATAGGGTCTCCATGAGAGCAGTCTCCTCCAACCCCACTTATCTCCCCTCCTTGCCTCTCTTACCCCATTCCCTTGCCTCTTCTCCATGTTTCTTATTTCCTTCGGGTTAGTCAGAAGCCTTAAGAAAATCTATCTTTTGGGAGGACCACTGAACTTCCTGATTTTATATCTGGATATTTGTATTGGTGAAGTACTAGATAAAGCAAGCTTAATGCACACATTGAGAGACAGACTGTGGCATACATCTTAGGCTTCACTTTCTCCAAGAACAATGATGTATAGCTATGACCCCACATGCTCTGGGCACAGAGTGATTCAAGAAAATCCTTTCCTTCTACATTCCCTGGAATAGCACTTTCTTCCTCTTCTCTTCATCTCTTCCATTTCTTAAATCTGTATCTTTCTGACTTTGTGTGGCCCAAACCCCAGCCATTTGCATGTGAGCACCCCCCTGGTGTGTCTAGATCTTCACTCCAGCATGGCAGATCCCTAGCATCACTCCACACTTTTTAGTGTTGTGGGCTGTCTAGATCTGTGGTAGAAACATGAAGCTGTTGGTCCAGGCAGCATGGGTTTGGGTATCTCATATACAATTTTAATAATAATAATAATAATAAAATTTTATTTCTAGGCCGCCTATCTGGCCGAATTAACGGCCACTCTAGGCGGCATACATAGAGTAAAATATAACATAGAGTAAAATATAACATATAATACTAAACAAAACCCCAGTAGTCTATAGACATCCCGAGCAGCAGGTTCACGCACACATACACACACACGGTCTCTGGCCCCTTCAGCAGTTGCTGCTTTTGTAGCTGGAGAGAGACAGGGCCCCGCCCTTCCAGGCCAGGTGGAAATCAGCCAGAAATGCAGGGAGCAGGTCTTGCAGAAACTCACACAGGTAGATGGTCTCTGGCCCCTTCAGCAGTTGCTGCTTTTGTAGCTGGAGAGAGACAGGGCCCCGCCCTTCCAGGCCAGGTGGAAATCAGCCAGAAATGCAGGGAGCAGTTCTTGCAGAAACTCACACAGGTAGATGGTCTCTGGCCCCTTCAGCAGTTGCTGCTTTTGTAGCTGGAGAGAGACAGGGCCCCGCCCTTCCAGGCCAGGTGGAAATCAGCCAGAAATGCAGGGAGCAGGTCTTGCAGAAACTCACACAGGTAGATGGTCTCTGGCCCCTTCAGCAGCTGCTGCTTTTGTAGCTGGAGAGAGACAGGGCCCCACCCTTCCAGGCCAGGTGGAAATCAGCCAGAAATGCAGGGAGCAGGTCTTGCAGAAACTCACACAGGTAGATGGTCTCTGGCCCCTTCAGCAGTTGCTGTTTTTGTAGCTGGAGAGAGACAGGGCCCCACCCTTCCAGGCCAGGTGGAAATCAGCCAGAAATGCAGGGAGCAGGTCTTGCAGAAACTCACACAGGTAGATGGTCTCTGGCCCCTTCAGCAGTTGCTGCTTTTGTAGCTGGAGAGAGACAGGGCCCCGCCCTTCCAGGCCAGGTGGAAATCAGCCAGAAATGCAGGGAGCAGGTCTTGCAGAAACTCACACAGGTAGATGGTCTCAAATTTTGCTCAAACTAATCATTTTACTTGTCTCTAAACATGAAAATTTTATTCCTTTTATTCCATTTTGGCACTCATCATCAGCATTTTTCTCTTGGAAACCAAATTGGGACTCAGTGATTTTAACTAATTCTCCCAAAGTAATTGAAGTAAATAAAGGTACGATGCAATCCTCCATGACTCTGGCAAAAAGATCTCAAAATACAACAGTCTCATGGTTCCATGTATCGACACATGTGTTAGAGTAACATGTGATTAAAAACATGCATAGGCTTGGTAATAACTCCACACCATAAAGCTAAACCCGCCTAATCCTGACTAGGTGTACTAAGCACCTTGTATTGCTTAATCAGTCTGAGGTGCGCATTTTACATCAATGAATGACGTTGATTCAGAGCATACTTTGTAACAGTCAGGCCAAATGTATCCAAAAATGATGCCTAGAAAGTTCCACTATTTACTTGAAAGCACTTTGCTCTGTGGAGTGTTTCACACATTAGGGAAATGTGGATCCTCTGGCATACTTACAAGTCACCCACATTGCCAGCCTATGCTGGGAAATTATAAAGATAGGTTGCCTCCGAACTTGTTTTTAATGTCAGGAGGTGACTGGGGTGGAGAGGGAAGAAAGCTGTGTGACCTTTTGACAAAGCCACATTACAGAATCTTAAACTCCTCATTAGCAAGAACAAAAAGTGAAATGCATCTCTCAGGAGTGCTGCAACTTAATTAGCTCAGAAAAGAGTATGCTGTGAGGCTTAATTTTGAAATGTGCTTTGCAAAGTGAACAGGGACTGCACAAATACATGTTGTGGCTATTATACAGCACTTTGCTTTTGAAACCACAGGCAGTGCCAGCAAAATGTTGCCGAATGCAGCTTTCTTATGTGATTGTAGCCTATTAGCTTGGAACCCCTGAGTATAACTTCCCTCTGATGATCCATGACAGCATCACAATTGCTGCTGGAAATCATGTGTGTGTGTGTGGCTAGGGGAGGGGGTCGGATGCATTGAGCAACAGGCTGCTGTAATATATAATACTCTTAAAAAGGAAATCAAGAAAGAGCTATAACAATGAAAGGAGAAGTTGAATGACGAAAGACTGACACAAGTCCCTAACTGTCCAATCCTATGAATCACTGCATCGCTACCAATGATCAGTTTCTAAAAAGATGACAAAGGCCCAAACATGGCAGGAGCCATGTATGGCTGGCCCTACCATTAGGCAGAGTGAGGTGAGGAGTGCTGGTGAAGTCCTGGAGGAGGACAGAGCAATCTTTGCCAAACAGTCTGCTCTTCACTCCATATCGATGGAAGCCAGTGTTGAAGATCAACCTCCAGTCTAGTCAACTTCTGTACATGGAATTTTGGTGTGGGGTGTCTTGTCCTTTGCCTCAGGCAGCAAGATATCTTGGGCTGGCCCTGCATCCATCCTCAAAAGAATATGCTCAGAGGCATTCCATCACAATGTTGAATGTTCAAGGAAGGAATCCTGGCATGAAAAACAAATCCTCCAACTGAGCCACGATGCACATCAAGCACTGACACTGGCAAAATCAACTTTAAAAAAATTGTTCCTCTTGCAATAAATAGAAGCACTAGATGACTAGTAAATGGGAAACAAACTAGGGATCTGCAAACTCACTCCACCTCCCACACATGGAATTTTCTTTCCATGAAATTCCTCAGATTATTTTCCTGAGTAAGAAATTCCACATTTCTCTTGAAAATTTCACTTTCCATGAAGTCAGGTGACAACTCTTATCAAAATCAGATCCTGGGCCTAACTAGAGTAGTTTTCAGTCTTTTCAGATATTTATTTGGGGAACCATTTCTACATCCTATATATTTGATTAACGGTAGCATTGCAATTATGACCCATCCTAGGTCAGGCTACAAGCCCAGTAGCGGATCCCGACGCACCAGTTGAAAACCAATGATGTTAATACATTAAATATGGTATTGCATTTAACATGACTGGTATGGAGGAATTTTTTTTAATGCCAACTCCTGGGGCAAGTTGACCAAGGTTGCAGCTATTGCACAAAGGGAAAGGGTTGAACTCCCTCCCTGCACTCTGTGGTTCCCATCCAGATTCCCAATCCAACCCTTGGCTTCTATCTTTTAAAAAAAAAATTTTTTTTTAAACATACATTAAATGCAATCACGGATGTGACATATCCTCTAGTTTAGCCCTCAGTCTTCCTGTCATTCATTGTCAGCAGGTCAATGGGAGTAAGACTGAAGACTGTGAACAGCAGGAAGAAGCAGCTATCCCATTCAATTGTCAAACAAATCTTATTTGTTATTACGTTTATATCCCACCTTTCCTCCAAGGAGCTCAAGGTTTTGTACAAGGCTCACCCTCTCTCCTCTTTAAATTGCCCTCTAAACAACCCTGTGAGGCAGGTTAGGCTGAGAGGCAGTGACTGGCCCAAGGTCATCCAGTGAACTTCATGGCTGAATGGGGATTTGAAACCTGGTCTCCTGGGTTCTGAATCTGACATTCTATCCCCTAGATCAAACTGAGTCTCAACCAGTTTTTGGCTAAGTGTTAAATATTCAAATTTTAACATATGTAAACTTTTTGATCCTCCTGGATTTTTAAACTGAGCCCCAATTAAAGCTGCAGGGTAAGGCAGAATCTCCAAGATATTCTAAACAAGTGCTAGAATGTTGAAACTACAAAACCCTGCACAGGCTGCTTATGCCCATAACACAAAAGCAAACCAGGAAAGCAGAAACAATCTACTTAGAAGAAGAGAGTGTTACTTCAGGCATAATTTATGGGAGTGAAAACCATAGGAAAAACAGGAGCCCAATTTCTGAGGGAGGCTTTGTAGGAAAAAAGGCAAGACAGGAAGAAGCAAAAGGCTGCCTTGAAGAAAATGAGCAATAACAAAATCAGGATTCTCCCCACTGAAATGTGGCAAGATGATTTGTTACCAGATTGATGGGCAAAGCATGAAAACGAAAGAGACGCTGAAAGGCTTAGGCAGACACCTGCTCTTACCATGTTTGTGGCCACAGAAGTCTATTGATGTCAAAACAAGTCAAAGGGGTGATTTTTGGAATTAGAAGGGCAAGAGTCATTCTTAGTTAATCAACTTGGAAGAGCCTGAAGCTCCAGAGCCTGTGAGGAAGGCACAACATGAGATGCCATGGCTGACCTACACAGCAGCAGCGGGCGAAATTTCCTAGCAGGAAGCTTTTGCCTCTGAGCTGTTTTCATTTTGATCCCTTGTTGCCTGATCTGTTGGCACTTGTGCTTCCATTCAAAACCCATCACGTCACATGGTTAGATTCTGCTCTTCCAGTCCACCCAGAGTTATTATAATGCGTCTTGTTTCAAGGCTGCTTGCTAGCGTGTCCAGTTTTAATTAAGTTTTGATTATATTTGCTTGATTACTTAAAGGCTTTCACGCTGCATGCATCATCCAGTGCTTAATTTACAGTCTTCTCTCTCTCCACTCCCCACCCCCAACCCCTTTCCTTGCTCTGGCAAGACAGCTCAAGGGGAAAACTGCAGACATTTATAACCTACCACTGTACAAGTGGAGACAGCCTAGGGAGTTTAAACAGGGCTTGAATAGTAGTCACTTCATGGTGAAACCAAGCTGCGTTGGGCAGATGCAGACATCACAAATGCACCAGACAAAGCAATCCTGGGGGGGGGGAATGGGAGGCAGAGGAGCCACAAAATCCAGAGCCCTGCTGAGCTCCTGGCAGCAGGGCAGGCATGTAGGAGTTCCCACCCCCTCTCCTTTCCACAGCCTTTTATAAAAGACATTGGCCACAAAGAGAGGGAAAATAAATATGCTAGCTACCCCCTTCACTCTGGCTGCCTGTCAGGGAGTGGGAGGGGCTCTGGATCTACCCTTCTAACTGAGCAATAAGCAGCAGGCCCTTTCTGCCAAGAGGCAGCTTCCAAGAGCAGACATCCTACTCCCAGAGTTGACCATGTGCTCTGCCTGTGGGCAGGAAGAGCCACAAAATCCTATGGCCCCTGGATGACCGCCCAAGAACCGTCAGCTTGTGCCCTTATTTCATGCTTGTCTTAACTTGGAGGCGCTGCTGGTATACAGAGCTTGGAAAAGTTACTTTTTTTGAACTACAACTCCCATCAGCCCCAGCCAGCATGGCCACTGGACTGGGCTGATGGGAGTTGTAGTTCAAAAAAGTAACTTTTCCAAGCTCTGCTGGTACATTTATGTATTTTATTTATTTATTCAATTTATATCCCACCCTTCCTCCCAGAAGGAGCTCAGGGAGGCAAACAAAAACACTAAAAGCACTTTAAAGCATCTTAAAAACAAAAGAATTTCTCAATTAAAAAAAAAATCCTAGCAATTAACTTACTTGTGTGTGTCTTTTCCCATACAACCTATGAGCAAGCTTCAGTATATAAGATGCACCACTCTTCTTAATGTCAGTATTGGGTGCCTGGGATCTTGAATGAAGGTCTTCAATGTCATCAAAGTGAAATGTCTTTCAGAGTTGTGCTGCCGTGTTACCCTTGGCCCCTAAGCAGACCATGGCAAGGGCAGCAGATGTGCTAAGTGATGAAAAGGTGTTGCCTATTGGGTTGGATTCACTGAACCTTTGAAAGAGATCAAGGGCAAAATGTGTGTTTGCATTAGCTGGTATATCCATGGTGAAAATCTCAAAGCTTTCCAGGCACAGGGTAGTGGTGTTGGCTTTTCTTCTCCCACCCTTTTGCTCTCAGTGACAGCAGCAGTGATTGAGTGAAGGGTCCAAAAATGGTTCTTCTTTCCTGGGATGGGACCAAAAGCAGAGTTTCTTGGGAGTGGCAGATTTCAGCCTGCGTCAGTCACTGGCAGCAGCTTTAGGATGGGGCATGAATGCAAATGCTGGGCTGGGGCTACAAGGCAGGCTCCCATTTTTTAACTTTATTTTGAGAGCAACAGAAGAATTTTTCAGCAAGTATTATAGTTTGAAATTCTCCCAGTTTGATTTTTGTCTTTTCATCCTTTTGACTGTTGGTGGATTAGACCAGGGATGGGAAAACTGTGGCCCTCCTGATGCTGTTGGACTTCTATCATTCCGAGTCAGCATCAGGGATGATGGGAGTTGTAGTCAAACAACATATCCCACCACTGGTTTCCCCACCCCTGGCTTAGAAGAATGTGTGAAGTTGGCAAATAAATTGCTTAACCTTAGTACCGTCTTGATGCAATAAAAATCTCTCCATATACAATTTCAAAAAAGTAACATTTTAAAACCAACCCAAACATGTTTTTATAATATATTTAGAAATCACCTACGAAATATGTTGAAGACAACTTTTGCCACATCAGTTTGGGATGAAATATTTCTCTTGTTGGAACTACAGTTTCTACTCAGTGTAAGCTCAGAATCTAGACTGCAAATCACAAGAGGAAAGCCAGGCTGTAGTTTGGCATTTATTAATACCAAAGTTCTGTGGAAAACTGAGGATAAGGTCCCCTTAACAAGGATTGCATGAAACTCAAAGTGCATCTTCTGTCAGGGTAAGAATTGCACTGAGCAGGCAGATGACTGAATCTCATTATCATGCAGAATTGTAGTACAGAGGGTGAAATACTGGTAAATTAAATTAGCTTTCCTAAGGAATGAATGGCAGGCTATGATGAATGCCAAATGCCATTTTTATTTCATGCCACATTATACCTGGAAAGGATAAGTGCCAAAAAGTGTTTTACTCACTGGGGCTAACAGGATGAGTCTTGGCCATACACAGTCAACTCTCATTGCTTTGCAGACACAGAAAGGAGGACCTGAGAGTTATTATTACATGAGCAAAGATAAATACAGACCCTCACTGCATAGAGTTAACATTTGGACACTCTATCCAGAGTGCCCAAGACAGAAAATCCAAATGCTGCCCTTTTTATGGTGATAAAATAAAGCAAAGTAACTGACTAACAGCCCTGTAAGGATACTCAGAAATCAGCCACCTGAGATGGGCTACATCATGCAGCCCCATGTATAATCCTGTTTTCTTCAAGTACATGAACCCACAAATTATTTGAGTATGCCACAGAGATACCTTCTTAACTACCTCCATGCACTCCACTTACTTCCCCAGTGGAAATAAAACTGTTTGCTTACTAGCTGTGCAGAAAGTTCTGAAATGTATGAATACAAACAACATAGGGCAAGCTTACCCTCAAAGCAGAAGGGCTGATTTAGCAAGCTGTTGTAGACAATACAGCCATAAGTGGGAACAGCCTCTCGTTGCACTCTGATAAGGTTCTTTGGTGTGTCAAATTAAAATAAGCCACACACACACACACACACACACAGAGAGAGAGAGAGACACTATTTCTGTATAACTCTCGTTGTAATCCACATGGCACACGAGAGGAATTGCAAGGTCAGGATGTGTGAGAAAGTCCACAGAAAATAATGACCTAAGTAACACACTACATGTCTCCTGGAAAGGCTGCAACTGGTGAATAAGCTGAAGCTGATGAAGCGGAATTTGAACTTCACCTTAGTGATGCATTTATTTATTTAAAGCATTTTTAATTAACCCTCGTCTTCAGCCAGGAAAAAAAAGACTTGCAGAGCAACTTCATAGAAATTAGGCAATCCCTACCCTTGGGCTTCCCATCTATTATTTTTTTTATATTACATTTATACCCCGCCTTTCTTTTCATGATAGAAACCCAAGGTGGCTTACATATGGTTCCCAGATGGTCTCCCATCCAGGCACTGACCACAACTGACCCTGCCTTCAAACCATAGCCTGGGACATGTCACCAAAAGAAAAAGAACTGGGAGGGAGGAGGGCAAAAAAAGTGAACTCAAACACTAGTTCTTAGTTACAGAATTCTTATAACCACCAGCTGGAATAGAAAGAGTTCAAGGAAAGGAAGAACCAAGAGTTACTGGTCTCGTGGTGAACCAATAGAGTGGCTCTGCAGTCCCATTTATCCTGAAATAGCAGTGGTGGGTAACCTCAGGGCTGGGAGCCAAATGTGGTCCTCCAGGTATCTTTATCCGGTCCTTGGGACTCCCCACAGGCACCCCCTCTTCACCCTTCATACCCTTGATCATTTTTGCCTGGTTGGAATATGTCCTTGAACTCTGATGACTTGCTTGCCTCAGTGGAGGATAAAGAGGGATGTGCGTAGAAACGACTAGCCTGCTGTACAAATGTAGTAATTTATATCCATTGCTTCACTCAATTTTGCGTCTTGCCCCACCAGCCACTAGAATGTGGCCCTCAGAATGTTGCTCAGAAAGGAATGCAGCCCTTGGGCTGAGCATGGCTCCCCACCCCTGTACTGTAGCATAATAGAAGAGCTGAGGATACTAGATTTATGAATTAAAATATTTGGATATCTCATATTATGCAGGGATCTCAAGACAGTATACAACAGATCATAACATACAAAAATACAGTTAAAATAATCAAACACTATGAACAACAATAGTTGTTGGTTACTTTGGGTATTTCCAGGCTAGATATTATAACACACACTGTAATGGGGCTTCCTTCAAAGACTACAGAAGTTTCAGTAGATCTAACATGCAGCAGAGTTTTGTCTGTCATCCACAGGTAAGAACATGCAACTCTGATCCTTCGTTAGCTTTGTGTTTGCTTTCTTGTTCAGTTCAAAGTGCTAATTTTGGCCTCTGAAACTTGAAATTATCTTGGACAAGATTAGTTTAAAGACTACCTTCTCCATATAACTATGTCTGCAGCATTTAGATCAGCTTTTATTTCAGCAGGCTTTTACTATATAATTTTAGAACTTGCTGCCGCCCAATTTTACTATGCTGATATATTATTTGTTTATTATACAGTCACGATGAGTGGCTGTATACTATATTCAGAATGGATTTTTTTGCATTCTGAAATGTTTAATCGGAAATACCCCCCGCCATTCTGATGCTTCCCATAAGCTCATTTCAAAACAAAACCTTACAAAACTTATAGTTCTGAACTCAGAAACGCTTAACAACCCTCTAAATTTTCATGGTGATACACAAAACAGAGAGAATCGAGAGCTCAAAGTTTAAAAAGAGAGAGAGAAAAACCAGACCCCTTTTGGACTTTTTTCTGTCAGATTTCTCATAATCTGTTGAAATCCATTAAAAATCAGCCATGTTCACAGAGTACCTGTAATCCTATTACTGACCTTGCCCCATATTCTGTCCTTCATCTTCTGCAGTTTAAAAGTTAAAAAAAATGCATTGAACA
Organism: Rhineura floridana; assembly: GCF_030035675.1. Lineage (NCBI taxonomy): Eukaryota > Metazoa > Chordata > Lepidosauria > Squamata > Rhineuridae > Rhineura > Rhineura floridana. Next base: position 102,192,598 of record NC_084483.1, read on the forward strand.
GAATGATAACGTTGGGCATGCTCAGTAAGAGCCAACTGTCAGTGTTCTAAAAGCCAGACTCCCAGCTGCTGGGCTTGCCTAATTAGGGGCCCACACCCACACCAGACATTGATTTCACTTGAGACAATCATGGCTTCCCTCAGAGAATCCTGGGAAGTGTAGTTTGTGAAGGGTGTTGAAAGGAGACTCCTATTTCCCTGACAGAGCTCTAGTGGGCAGAGTGGTTTAACAGTCAGCCACTCTGATTGAAGCTCTGTGAGGGGAACAGGGCCTCTCCTAGCAACTCTCAGCACCCTTCACTAACTATACTACCCAGGATTCTTTGGGAGAAGCCATGACTGCCTAAAGTTAAACAACAGTCTGGTGTGGATGTGGCCAGGGGCAGCTTTGGTTTAAATTTGGATGGGAGGCTACATGTGCCTGCTGTAGAATAAAAAGGTGCGAGAAACAGTGAAAAATGATACTATTCACAATGTTTTCCCCTCTGCCCAGTGCCCACCCACTCAATCTTCCCCCTCCCCTTCCTGTCCTCCCCCCCGACCCCTTCCCCAGGTCAATTTTATGTATCCTAAGCATGATTGCACAGGAGTAAATCCCACTGAACTCAATAAGCATGCAAATGATCAAAGTATGCAAATGATCATAAGTATGCAAATGATCAAACCTGTCCTCCTCCTCCTTCTCCCTCCTATCACATCCCTTTTGCCCCTTCCCTCCCCCTTCCTTCTCCCCTTCCAACCCCCTCCTTCTGCTCCCTTCTCCCCCTTCTTCCTTCCCTCTACTTTCTCCTCCACCTCCTCTTCCCGCATGGTCAGTTTTACTGATCCTAGCCATGATTGCACAGGAGTAAATCCCATTGAACACAATAAGCATGCAAATGATCAGACCTGCCTTTCCCCTCCTTCCCCTTTTCTCTTCCTTCCCTCCCCTCTTCCTTCTTCCTCCTCCCCTGCACACTCCAGGCTTCCCTTCCCTTGGTCAGTTTTACCTATCCTAAGCATGATTGCATGGGAGTAAATCCCACTGAACTCAGTAAACATGCAAATGATCAAACCTCCCCTCCTCCTCCCCCTCCTGCCTGCTCCCCTCCACCCCTCTGCATCCCCTGTGGTCAGTTTTACCTATCCTAAGCATGATTGCAGGGGAGTAAATCCCACTGAACTCAATAAGCATGCAAATGATCAATCTATTCTCAGCAAACTTGCACAGGATCCCATTTCCTACCTTCCAGACTAAAAAGCAGGGAAATTTACTAATAGGCAAAAAACCTTGCGGTTTAAGAATGTACGTATAGCCCACAGATATTCAAACTTTAAAAAGCAGGAAAATTGGGCAGCTATAGTGAATGCACCAGGGCAGCAGGCCTGACCTCCTCTCTGAGATATTGGACTGCCCTACAAATTGGTCAAAATGCAAACACCATTTGGGTTGGTCTTTCACAGTCCAATCCACTTGCTGTGTAGCTTGGAAGAATTTGGTAACATGTGCCTCTGAGCATATGGTGAGCGGTGGCAACACCTGCAGTCAGCCCAAATAATAGAAACAAGACATGTGCTGTGCTGAACTTGTTTTAGCAGGGAGGAAGCAACAATATTAAAACAGTTGATATCGTTCAGATAGCCACATTAAATATGTTTGATTTCCTTTGCAATTTTAGTGAAGTTTAGTAAATCATTCTCTTTTGCTTCTGTTTCTGTGAATATGTGAACTACAGCAACACTTTGCAACACTAACAAAAAGGCTCAAAAAACAATTGTGGAATAATGGCACTGACTATTCTGAAGAATAGTTTCCAATGGACATGAGGAGTGTCTCAGTTTGCACAAGATCAAACAGTGGGAGGTGAAATATATTCTACCAAAATTCTAGGTGTGCTCTATGTTTTCAATTGACCATGCCCACCTTTCCTAAAGTGGAGTAGTTTAAGCATAGCAGGCTGAAAACATGCATCTTGGGCACCCCAAGTTTGTTTTTTCCAATAGCTAGAGTCATTGCTTAAGTGGCAACATATTGTAATCAGTCTGATTTTACATCAAACTGTAGTTTTAGATTAAACTGTTAGTGTGCCCAAAATAGAAATACAGCATAACCTCCAGTTTGAAACAAAAAAGGCTATCTTCACCATCATATGACATTGACCAATAAAAGGCTTTGAAATTAATAAAAATAAATTTGAACCAGATGTCTATGATGAATAATGATAGCATGGTGTGCTTAGGGCTGGATTAACTTTTAGGATAATGTTACAGAAAAGGCTGTTGCTACTGTGTGCATGTGGGAACTTCGTCACTGCTAGTTTGGTATCTTAGCATACAGTGGTAAATGCACAAAGTAACACCAGAATAATAATACAGTGCCAACAAGCAATTTAACACTATTCGCTAATAGGCAAAAAACCTTGAGGTTTAAGAATATACTTACAGCCAACCAATATTTCTATCAAACTAAAAAGCAGGGAAATTGGGCAGCTATAGTGAATGCACCAGGCGAACAGGAGTCCTGACCTCCTCTCTGAGATATTGTACTGCCCTACACATTTGTAAAAATGCAAACACAATTTGGGTTGGTCTTTCACAGTCCAATCCACTTCCTGTGTAGCTTGGAAGAATTTGGTAACATGAGCCTTGGAACATATGGTGAATGGTGACAACACCTGCCATCTCCAAAGATGGAGAATTACATTTTTGTATGCTCGTTGGTGTTCTTCTTACTTTGCTTCTTTCCTGAGTTACCACTGTTTCTACAGAGAATCTAACCTAGAAAATTATATTTCTCTATTGGCCACATGAGGCTGAGCTATAGTAAACAAGAGTAATACCAGATGGTGGGGAAGGAATTTGGATAATAATCAAAATACACCACTCCATTAATGTGAAAAGCTGGGGTGTGTGAGTCAGCCATATGACAGATGAGCTGACATTCTGCTTTGCTTGGTGCAGAGAGTCAGTCTGTGCTATGAAACTACAATTTCTCCCTTTTAGTTTGGCTTTTTGTCTTGGCAACAATATTGATTTTATTTTTTTAATAGTGCAATATTCTATTCATCCCAAATCTGATAATGGACTTAGTGATGGTTGAAACTAGAAATGACTGCCCACAGCTTTCCGGGAGTGATCATTCCACACACTTGTGGATTGAAATGTGGGTGGGTTTTTGTCTCACCAAAGCACAATTGTAAAATCTGAAACCAGCCTAAACCCTGCAGTATCATTGTTTATTCAAACATCTGCCTTTCAGCTATCTGGTGTATTGCCTCCAACGCATCAAACATATACATCATATAGAATCATGAGATGTCCGGTGGGTCATTTCTTTAAAAAGGCCTGCAGTTACTCAGTGGGTGGAACAATGCACCCTGAATGTTAATAAGAACATACGAAGAGCCTGCTGGAACAAGCCAATGGCCCATCTAATCCAGCATCTTGTTCTCAGTGACCCACCAGTTGCCAATGGAAAATCCACAAGCAGGACCTGTGTGCAAAGAACTCTCCTCTCCTGCAGTTTCCAGCCACTGGAAGCATACTGCCTTCACCTATGGAAGGAGAGCACAGCCATCATGGCTAGTAGCCATTGATAGCCGTTACCTCCACGAACTTGTCTAATCCTCTTAAATCCATCCAAGTCGATGGCCATCATTGCCTCATATGGGAGCAAATTCCATAGTTTAACTATGCACTATGTGAAGAAGTGCTTTCTTTCGTTTTTCCAACATTCAGCGTCATTGGATGTCCATCAGTTCTAGTGTTATGAGGGAGAAAACCTTTTCTCTATCCACTTTCTCCATGCCATACATAATTTTATACACTTCTATCATGTAACCTCTTACTCATCTTTTTCTCTAAAGTAAAAAGCCCCAAATGCTGCAACCTTTCCTCAGAAGGGAGTTGTTCCATTCCCTTGATCATTTTGGTCACTCTTTTCCAAAACGTTTCCAGCTCTACGATATATTTTTTGAGGTGAGAAGACCAGAACTGTACGCAATATTCCAAATGCAGCCATATCATAGATTTATATAATGGCATTACAATATCAGCAGTTTTATTTTTAATACCTTTTTTAATGATCCCTAGCATGAAATTTGACTTTTTCACAGCTGCCACACACTGGATCAACGTCTTCATCCACTATGACCCCAAGGTCTCGTTCCTGGTCAGTCACCGCCAGTTCAGACTCCATGAGTGTATAGGTGAAACTGAGATTTTTTTGCTCCAATAGGCATAATTTTACACTTATTTACACTGAATTGCATTTGCTATTTTCTTGCCTTACTCAGTTTGGGGAGGTCCTTTTGGAGCTCTTTGCAATCTGTTTGTTTTAACAACCCTGAATAATTTAGTATCAGCAGCAAACTTGGCCACCTCACTGCTCGCCCTAACTGTAGATCATTTATGAACAGCTTACCCATTCCTGTTGTACCCAGTAGTAGTAAAGCGAAACATCTTTTCGCTTCATTACCTTGTTGCTTTTCCTTGCCCGTATGCACCAATAAAAGGATTGATTAAAAATAATTAACACGTTATATTTCCAGAATACCACAGGCTATAGTTCTAGATCTAACCCTACTTCTTTTCCCCAAACATCTGCTGAACCCCGACACTAAATCTTAAGCCCCCAGTCCCTATAATCTAGGGCTGCAAGATAGTGGCATCCAATCCCCATATATTGTGCCACATTTACTGGAACCACTGGGAGAGGCAGGCAGCAGTAATTCATCTCCCCTCTTTTGTCTTGTGCATCATGCACAAAGGTAGGCTTCAGCAGATTTTGATTTTAACACAATACAAGTGTGAGAGACAGCACAAAAATGCATCATGTGTTGTATATCTTTTGTCAGCCACCTTGTTTACAACAGAAGAAAGGTGGTGTAAAAGTATTTCAAATAAACAGCTGCATGGGGCAATTGAAGAAGCCCCTCTTATTCACAATAAGCTACTGCCAAGACCATTCTGGATCATTCCAACATGCCCATCTAAACTTTGCAGCTGAGTAACTCTGTAACACAGTGTCCCTCTTATTAGAAATCACAGGCTTGTACAAACAAAGCAAAGTCCAGAAGAAAAATAACAATATGGGCTGAGCAAAGGCCATGCAGTGGGAGCAAGGAAACAGAGAACAAGGTACAAAGCTGCCAGTCTTAAGAGCTTACCCAAAAGCCTGCTGACTCCTGATGAGTCAGGCTATGGGGTATACTCTGACAGTGTTTGTAAGGGAGCTGCCTGGATGGTTTCTCTTCACTGGAATTTTCCTGCCAGTGACTTTGCTTCTGCTGCTGCTCATTGCTTATTTGAGGATCAAGCTGAAAGAGGGTGAGTCCACCACCATAGGGGGCACTGAAATGAGGGCACGTAGGCAGGCCTAATAATAAAACAGAATGCTCTGAATTTAACCTATACAGTATTTGGAACTAGCAGAATAATTCAAGCTTACTGCTAGAAATTGATATTATCCTAAAAACAGTTCCCCTAGCAAAGGTCAGTAAATCTATTTAGATTTCCTACTGGTAACACATGCCATATATTGCCAATATAAAAAGGGCCCTGTTGGTATCAACATGGTGTTGATTCAGCATGGAATAGCTCTTTTTGTCCCCTCCTCTTATTTAGAAATATTTTTCTATATTTCTTCCTTCCCTTGTCCCCTGGGTCCATTTTTGGTCTATGTCTGGAATATCTTATAACCCAAAACTGTTGCTTACTGCCCCAAGACTCGAAATAGGTGGTTAATCCTCACTCATTTGTTCCTAACCACCAAACTCCTTATTCCTCATGTAGTCTTGTAAAAAGACCACAAAAGTTGCAAGCCTGAAAAAATGTTCACTAGTTTCTCTTTGGTAGTCTGCATGATTTCTATTCTGAGTACAGAGGAGAAACAGAGCACTCCATTCCTCCTGTCAGCCCACCCATTCACTCTGCATACATTTCCTTGTCACCTGTGGCTACCAAGTGAGTGGAGTACTTATATATATAACTTCCATCATAGCATATTTGAACTTTTAATTTTATTTTATATGGTAGCAATATAGGAAGAAGTGTTTTTCTTTTGTGATTAAAAAAGTGAAAGCAAGCATATTGCCTTATCAGGAAGCTCTTCCATGAGGAAAATTTCATCTTGCTGGTCTCCTTTCAAACAAGCTACTGTAAATTAACACACTGAATTTATTCTTTCAGTGAACAAGGAGCTGTCCCTAGCCCATAATCCCAGAGATGCAGTCACTGAGTACTATGCCAAATGCAACAGACTGAGAAGTGGCAAAAAGAAACCAAGATCATCGTAAGAAATTGGTAACTTCAGGATACTGGTTCAACACCAGCTATTTACTCTACATGTTTAACAGCAGCTTGCTGTTATACAAAACTTAGGATGGGTGGGTGGGTGGCAAGAGTTACAACAGTTTGCTTAGAAAAGGTATAAATGAATGGGCAGATTTCTAACACTTTGCAACTAAAGGTCAATGAGATCTTCCCTCCAGGTTGCATGGCCCTTGGTGAGAACCTAATACAACAAATTGGACTTTGCTGGTGAAATGCAGTTATCTTGCTACTGAGCTCTTGCATGTAATGGGATTGTGACATTGCTATATTGGATACTACTTACTGTAATGACATCAGTAATGTGATTGTTCTATATTCTTCGTTGGAAATGCTGTAGCAGTGGAGTTCAAGCAAAGGGTTGGAAAATACAACTTTTTGGTACCTTCCAGTTCTATAAGGTAGTCCCTTCCCGCATCTCTTAATTTTTGCCATTAAAGGCATAAAAGGAAGATAAACCTTGTAAATGTTTAAACAAACATTAGATGATGAAATTTGATTGTGTACAATGTGAACATTCACTGTAATAAGACAGACATGCTGAGCTCAAATGGCTATCTACTGTCCTGCAGAAGGGCCCTACCTTTCTGATCACTGTTTTCCCTGAAGCATGATCCCCATTTCACCTGAGCATAAATCTTTTCTTTACTTTGTTTGTTTATTTCAAAACCTTTCCCTGGCAGCAAGGTTCCTACCCAGCTCTTGTGTCTGAACAATCATCCCGCTCTGAATGACTAGAATGACAGTGCCACAAGGGAAGCAGATGCTATTGATATTAAAAATAAACATTTGTGAAAGTTCCTAATGTAAAAAAAGAACTAGTGAAACTACCTAAATTACAGACAATGGAAATGCTAGAATGTTTATTATGGGAGTTAACAGTTTAAAAAAAAAAAAAAAAACAACCTGAAGTGTTACAGAGATGGTGGAACTTTGATGGAAGCAGCTGAGTTTTTCACTGAAATCAAATACAATCAGTTAGTTGAACATAAGTCTATTAAAATCAATGTAAAAAGATAGTCACAACTGAAGATTAGTCCCATTTATTTAAATGGGAACTAAGAGTAAATATTAGTCTATATTCAATGCAATATTCTTAAGATACACTGAGAACATAGGCATTTTCTTACCAGATTGGGTTAAAAAATAGAATTACAAAGATTTTAATGAGAGATTATAATTCATAAATCTATATATAGCTAGATACTCTATTCTGAATCATGCATCAGTTAACATTTTCATTTCTCAAAACTAGTTGAATCTTTTGGCCAGGGAAAACTCCTTGGAATGATTATTTCATATCCTTGCATTGAATATATAACAATTCCTTTGTTTAAACAAGTGTTATATGTCATCAAAGGCCTCTATCCCTTACAGCCCTTTGCCTTTTACATGAATGGGTCTATAATCTTTTGGTGGGGAAGAAAACAGGATGCCTCATGCTGTAGGAATGCTATTTGGTTGAATAAGAGCAGCAGGTTTTGATTAATGGATGCCCCCTATCCCTTGATATGCTTACAAAATATCTTCCAAGCATGTTGATAAAGGCTCAAAATTGATCTTTTGGTGTCAAATGCAAAAGTGCTGAAACGTTTATAGAATAAACAAACTTTATTTTATAACAGTATTACAGAAAGCAAAATATCACTTAATACAACTCCAAGCTGCTATAAATTTAATATGGCATCTTAACTATACACAAAGTGAACGGTGAGGGGTAGAAAATACACAGTTAGCAGGTTTTCATACAGGCTCCTCAGCGGCAGGCAGCCTCACCCATAAGAGTTGGTTCCCATTTTACTTGCAACGGATTCCAGGTTGCACCCCATCCTTCAATGTCCTTAACACCTGTACAAGACATTAGGCACACTACTGAAAAAAAAGGACAACTGCTCAAGTGTCAGTTATAACAGGCAGACAATGAGTCATTATGCAATGCAAGCATCCTGTGTATGTATTCATATAACAAAGTGTTTGACATTTAACATGTTTAGAGAAAACCACTAAGGCTTTGAGCTGCCTAGGTTATCTTTGTTGGAAGGGAAGAGAACAAAGGCCTTCCAAGCTTGTCTGGAATGTTGGAGACCAGTGTCCACAAAGGGATTGAACAATGGCAGTGAAGTGCAAAGCAATTACTAGAAGAGTGCTCAGTCAGCAGAAGCATCTTTGTAACTCTTGTCTCTATAATATACCAGCACCAGTTCTCTTCAGAAAGTGGGAGCCCCTCAGAACAGAGCAGTTATGAGTAGTTTTTATAACATCCATACAAACCTTAACTTATGTTTCCCACCAAGTAATAGGAAAACTTTGTATTTTTAATACAAAATAATGTATTTCTTATATTATTTGATGTTTTATTTACCTGAATAATCTGAAAAAAACTGTTACTCCAGTAGGAGGCTTTGGAAAAAGATTATATCTAAATTAGTGAAAGATTCTCTCTTTCCTAGATATTACACTTGCTAAAGTGAACAGTGCTTACTAAATATTTTTGTTCACTTTCATGCAATTAAGTAATCAGTTATATAAAAGTGGCAGGGAAACGTGGTAAAAATAATAAATCTATATACCTCATAAAAAAGCAAAGAACGTTAAGAAGTGGTTATAAAAATAAAAGACATATACAGTAAAGTATCAGAGAAGATAAGGTTTGGTGTTGGCAATTCATTCATGGAGATGTCTGGTCATGGTCACCAGGTTTGGTGAATTCAGTGAAATAGCGGTGGTGACACTGACTTGGAATGATCAAAGTTCTTCAGTCACAAATCACTCTTCATAATTCTAAGAAATGCAAACAATTTAGTGTCATTCTTTACATTTAAGTCATAATTCTTCAAAACTATTAAAAACATCCTCTCAATCATATTACAATTGTCATGAATGTTTTTCTTCAAGAATAACTTTCCTTTTTCAAGTCATAGCCACATGCTACATTTCCCTGATCTCAAGAAGAATCAGGCTTTGCTCTGCGGAAGAGCAGCTTTTCCCCAGTTTTCAATGAACCAACCAACAGCTCTCACTCTCTCTCTCTCACTCACACACACACTCACTCTACATTGGGATAGGCAGAACCTGATCATTCTCCTCTAATTACAAATAGCTTCTAATGCATCACTATCAGCATTCAAAGGGCCTATAGACCCAAGATCCAACTATGCATGAAAAACCATGCTATATTTTCATTTCTGCTTTCCCGGTGTCCCTGTCTCTGCTCTTGTTTCATCAACTTGCTTTTCTTTAAAACAAAACTCCAAGCAGAATTACAAAAGATAAATTTACTTGTGGTCAAGGGTGTTTAAATACGGCTTCCAGATGTCAGCAGCCAGCATCACTAAGTATATAACACAGAAGAATAAAAGCTGCCAATTAGCTATATTGTCTCAGGCTGTGTGCACTGTACATCAAGGGCTGTAGGCTCTTACCTTATTCCCCTTCCTCTGCAAGTTCTGTTTCCTTATGTACCACAACTCTTGTTACAGACATATCAGGGTGCTGCTCTTTGGCTTCTTTAATGGCTTGTGCTAATGCCTAAATAAATATTTAAATATTTTTAAAAAACTGGTTGAGTTAAAATTGAGAGGTGGTTTGACCAGTAATGGCTATCCTGTCCATCACTATAGTTCCTGGACCAAATGTGGCAACTGGACAGAGGGAGGATGTTATTCCTCAACCACTAAGATAACCAAATAAAATACCTAGTAGTCCTGGTTTGTAATTTCTGACCTGGCTGTAAACTACATTTTGAGTATCTTACATATTTATTTAAAGTATTTATACCTCTTCTTTTATACTTCTTTTCAGGCAAAGCGGTTTACATCAAAATGTCAAAACAATAAGCATAAAACCCCCTGTACAATAAGACAGAAAAGATAACAGAAAAACTTTTTAAAGGCACCATTTGAGAAGCTGCAGGTAGATTTACAAGTTTGCCAAGTAGTATAAAATGTGCACATTTTACTACAAGCTTTGTGGGTAACCTTTAAAATTAAAGATCTGTTTTCATGTTACATTCTATAAGATGTGGGATGCTTGCTTGACTGCATGCATATGCAAACAAATTTCACACCTGTAGAAATATTTTTAGCTCATCTGAAGAGTAAGTTCTGTTATTCTGGAACATCCCTTCAGATGAAAGAGCTGAGAAAGGCTTTCTACTCCAGGTGCACAGGAACAAAAGTTTCTATGTTATTGCAAGCTTTAATCATTAGTCTATTTGGATAACTCCAGCTGTAGTAACGCAACACAAAAGGCCGAAAAATGCCTTCACACTAAGTGTATTAAGGAAACACTTGGACTTTAGCACATTTCAAGACATTCCACCTTCTAACTCCCTGGACAGCCTCCATGCATGCATGAATCTACACCTGCTAACCTCATGGATTCATTTTTAAACTGATCCAGATGGTGAATAATCTGGATCAATATAGCATGAGATGGATCCTGCCACGTTACCGTTGCAAGTTCTACATATGAGCATTAGAACATAAGAGGAGCCCGTCTGGATCAGACCAAATGCCCAACTAGTTCAGCATCCTGTTCTCAGAGTAGCCATCCAGATGTGTATGGGAAGCCCATAAGCAGGACACAAGCATATCAGCACTCCCCCACCAACTGGAATACTGTTTGCAATACTAAAAGCAGTACATAATCATCATGGCTAGTAGCCATTGACAGCCTTATCTTTCATGAATTTGTCTAACCCCCTTTTCAAGCCATCCAGGTTGGTGGTCATCACTACAACGTATGGTACTAGATTCCAGAATTTAACTATGCACTGTGTGCAGTACTTCTGCCTGTTTGTGCTGTATCTCCAACATTCAGTTTCATTGCAGTATTATGAGAAAGGGACAAGAACTCTCTATCTACTTTCTCCATATGATTATGTCCCCACTTACTTGCCTTTTTTTATATAAACTAAAAATCCCCAAATGTTGTAACCTTTCCTCAAGGAGAGTTGCTACAGCCTCTTGATTGTTTTGGTTGCCTCTTTCCGAACCTTTTTCAGCACTATAATATACCTTTTGAGGTGCAACAACCAGAACTGTACACAGTATTCCAAGTGTGGTTGCACCATATATTTGCATAATGGCATTATGACACTGGCATCTCACCTTTTTCCTCACAGCTGCCACACACTGGGTTGCCATTTTAACTGAGCTATACACTACAACCTCAAGATCTCTCTCCTGGTCACTCACTGCCAGTGCAGACCCTATTAGGGTATATGTAAAGTCAGGATTTTTTGTGCATCACTTTACACTTGCTTATGTTTCAGTCTTGTGATGATGCAAAGACATGAGGCTCCTTTGTGCGCACCAGTCTTTTGGTATTTGCTATGTACCCTGTATGCTGAATGTAAAAAAACCAATTCTATAAAATGTATGTAAGAAAACGGACAAGATACTGCCTAGCATCAAACTTGATTGCCAAGAACTTACCAGTTACTGAGTGTTAAATATATTTATAAAACAACAGCAATGCTAATGTGGGGATGAAATTTGCTGAAGGGAATCAGGCAAGGAAGAAGGTGCTTAATCCTTCCCTCAACCACTGATTTCTCTTTCAAAGGCCCCATGTAGCTTTTAACCTCCCCCACCCCACAAAAAAATCACCGTCTGGACTCAGACTATAAGTCCACACAGATGAAAAATGGCTTAGACTGGAGGAAACAATCAGTGGGCATCAGATTCCCACATAACATCTCCTTGACAATTTATTCCCAGCCACCACCACATTTTGTTGCTACAGCAATTGCAGGTTGGGGAATATATGTTTCCCCAGGTAATGGCTAATTCTGCCCAGAAGCAGCAGTCAGCTGTCTTCCACAACTTTACTTGTTGATGTGGAAAGTGTAAGCACTGGGCAATTAGTAACTTTTCCCTAAAGGTCTTTTCAAAACATAGTTCAGAGGTAAACAAAATGGGTGGGGTTTTTGACTTGTCATATGTACACTGGAAACTCAACAAGACCTAAATCAAAATAAATAGCAATCAGGTTTTAATACATAGTTACAAGGCTAACCTTCAGGGTTTAAAAATAAAACACTAAATGGTTGTTTAAATACGCACATTATTTTTCTTTGCCTATACTTTTTTTAGTAGTTGAGCATGAAAGACCAGAACAGAGTAATCAGAATATAGGGAAATAAAATCAGAGAATGAGATGGGATAGCAAAGAAAAAACATGGAGTCAAGGCACAATGCTTTCCAAGTTGCTAGATAGTGTCTCAGTTTGACAGATTCTTTACTTCTGAGAGGTATTGAACATTATCCAGATTATATAACTAAGGATGATACAACAGGGTTGTTCAAACTGAAGAATCTGGGAATCCAAATGTGAAAAATAAAAGCGTTTCATTCTGATCAAGTGCAGTTTCCTTTTTAAAGGGCTACTATAAATCCTGATTTTACTGGAATATTGTTAGAATTCCTATTGAATATGAGCACATGTTTTACACTAATTAAAAACTCAGACATTTATAAAGCTGAACAAGGATCATGTGTAACAAACAGATGCATGCAATCTATCTCTAAAAAGTTTAAGGCTTTATAAGGTTTACACCATAATAAATGGAGGATACTGAGATTCTGAGAGCTGAATTTTATTAAAGCAGATCTGTTGTCTGACCTTCTCAGATTCCCATGCTGAGCTGAGCATGTGCTGGGACAGACATCCCTCATGCCTAATGCTAAACAGTACTGTCATTTAATTTCAGGCTTCAAGGAGAGATTGAAGTCAGAAGCAGCTTGCTTCAGGCACATCAAAATCTGAATTTAAATTTACTCAGAGCCCTTGGTACATTACAATTAAGAAATGAACATTAAATCCCTGTACTGTTGATTTGTGAATTGACCATCACTTAAGAATCAGTGCAGCATCACAAAATAATAAGGGCAGAATAGAATTAAAATAATTCAGTGATTGTTAGCAATTTACATCATGAGGTGGCCGAGTTTTAAAAATATTTTTCATGTTAATAGTACATTTGTGTCAGGGAAAAACCTGAACTGCTTAATCATGGGCAAAATATTGGAGAGGATAATACCATGTATTCTGTCTCACCTGGTCATGGTCAAGGTCTGCATCGCCAGTGATAACAATCCGCTTTTCAATTCTGGTTTCTGACACACCACCTTTTACTGTCTAAAGATTTCAACAATAACAACATGTTACTTAACCCTCCATAGTACTGAACTTATTGTGGAAAGACTGCTTTGCCAACAATGATAGTGGGTGAATATGAAATACCTTCCCACTGCAACCAACAATGCAGCAGAAATGGTAGAATGTTGAATAAATCCATTGGTGCAAGATTACAAATATGGTGCCGGGTTAGGTGAGAAAAAAGCCATATCATGTTTCTCACCTCCAGATGAATACCTCAGCTCTCTACATTTCCCTGACCCTATCAGCTTGCACCTGTTGAACTGCTTCTGCCCCAGATACATCCCATAATTCACTGCACAATCTCAACTGAGTTTGCTTTGACTGCAACCCATCAGAGGCTAAGGAAGCATGACATTTATCCAATAAAACATGGAAGCCATGAAAAATGCCTGGAGTAGCACCCCAGCCACCCAGCCTTGAAAGTGCACTCTACCACTTGGAATAGCAGGGATCAGCAAGAGATTGATATAGTCTTTGAATGTCTTGCAAGTGTCACATGAGCTGAAATCACCACATCCAACATCTATTTATGTTATTTTAATAATATTATTGTATGCTGCTTTGGAAATATTTGCTGAAAAGTGGCATGGAATTTTCCTATATAAAATAGGATCAACAAGAAATATTACACATGACTATTGCAATTAGCATGATTTCAACTGAACATAGGAAATGCAGAAGCCTTTCCGAGTTCTTCCAATGTTTACAGTTATGAGAGAAACATCAAGGGAACCCCCCCCCCAGCACATTAAGGTCCTAAGTTTTAATTCTATATTTTATTCAGATGCATACTGGAGACAGCACATCTGGAGAATAAACCTCAATATTCCCTTACACTATTTATATACTGCCCAATCAAATGTGCCTTCTGGGTGGGTCACAATTTAAAATCAATAAAACACAGTTCTAAATATATATATATATATATATATATAAAAGACACACCAGCACAAAATAAAAAGCAGTATAAAGCCACTATGCACTGCTTACAGCCCATTTTTATCAGAGCAATCCACTTATGTTCTGTTAAAATAGGTGGGAACGACAAGACTCACTGTGGTTGTTTTACCTTAGTGATGTGTGTAGTTGTGGTTGTAGAAACAGATTCTGATGTGATTGTCTGTGCGCTCAACAGTACACCAGCATCACCACTTCCATCAAACTGCAGAATCAAGAAGACAGCAACAGTCAACTTATGCTAGCAGGGAAACCAAATCAGCAGTCCTTCTTAAGTCATCCATATTCTGTTTCTCACGCCACCCATGTGCAGTAGACAGTTTTGGAATACACAATACACTAAATACCACCTAACATCATTCAGTAATCATCAACCCCTTCTCAGGCAGCTGGGGTTGATGGCATCTCAATGAGGTTCCCAAAGAAAAAGGTACATATATGATTTCATTGTCCTAGAATAAGCAGTGTACCTGTGGGATATTATTTTTTCAATTAGATATGGCAACCTGACCTCTTACACTATGCCTACAGTACTGTTGATGTATCCTAAAAAGGTATTCTAAATTATGCAACATCTGTACCTGGGGAGATTCATATGTGATCGTTTTAGTTTCTGTCTGAACAATGGGTACTTCCTTGGTAGATATTTCAGTTCTCTGTGAAGCATCTGAAATGGTCACCATCTCAGTTTTAACCACTGGAGGCTAGTGTTCAGAAAGACACAGAAGACTATGAATGAAACATTCGTAAAACAACATAGCATATTGCATACAGCAGTCTATGAACAAGCTTCAGGCAACAAAATATTGGACTTATTTTTAAAATATTCTTTAAAAGAACTTCTGAACCCAAATCTGAAAATCATGAACACACACAAACATTCTGCCTACAAAACATATTTAAAAGCTGACAGATGTAGATTCTGCTCTTTGCAAGATTTTAAACTATACACACATTATATATACTAATTATAAGGGAACCACAAATGGCCACAGCATTTATATGTATGCATTGTACACCAAGTTAAAAAGACATGCAGCTGCTACAGACTTTATGGTTTGAGCAAGTACATGATAGAAGTCTTGTGAAACAGCCCTTAAGAACAGGTTGAAACAGTATTTACTAAGTTCTTCAGTGTATCTTCAATTATCTCTTTGCCATTTCTGAGGCCAAACTCAGTCAAGACAGACCTATTCTTGTGTAGCCAAAAGATGTCACCCCCCAAATCAAATCTATGTACTGCTTCCAGAGCGTCACATACTTGCTACATCTCCGTATATAGTGATATTTAATTTTAAAAAAGACTAAGGTTTTGAGAGTTTAAAACATGAAAAATCCTGCCTATGTGCACAGGGTTGAGCTAGATGATCTTGGCCAACTTTACAAATCTTCCATTTCCATATTTTACAAGCCTATGGATGGAAATGGCAGCTCCTACTCCACACTAGCTATGGATCTTCTACACACGTATCCTTGGCTGGGTGAGGAACTGCACATGCAAGTGGGTACTACTCATGTGAATCCTCTTCCAAGCGCACCTGCTAGGTGCACCATTCTGTAACACACACACACAGTTTTTTGGGGGGATGGATGGAGGGGATTTACACCCCCCTCAAAATCAACTGATTGGCACAATTGCTGTTTGACATGACTGTGTGTGTAGGTACACACACACACACACACACACGGACTGGAACCTTTAAAGTTGTGCTTCTCTTCCCACCTCTCAGGCTCATCATTATGCTGTATGTTCCTAGATTAAATTAATTTGATTTAGCATCTACTGGAGTAGGTTCATGCCTCTTCAGAACTACAGGTGGCCAGTATTAAGTTATGATAGCTGTGTCTGCAATGGACTTTGGTTAAAAGCAGTAAATATGATGATAACATGATTCATGGAGGGTTACAGCGATTGTGCATTCTTATGAACCCTAGCTCTAAGTGTTACCGTATCAACATCTAGGGAACAAATTTCGTAAAACAGCTAGGGGATTTAATTTAAACAAATCATTGGATTTCAGTAATATTACACATGATAAGGCATTTTGGCTGTTTTCATCTCATACACAAGATAGGTAACTTCATGATTCTAGTTAAGTTACTGTAGGATAGTAAAGCTAACAAACTAGACAGGACAAGACAAACACATTACCACATGCAAACAAAAACAGAACATGAGAAAATAAAAATATGCAATAATCCCAGGCAAGCTCGCTGTTCTGGGTTACCAAACTAGGTGTAGTAAAAATTCAGAAGCCATGACTGAAGGTAGAATTTGACTGCATATCAATTTTCCACCTTCCAAGACCTGAATCTTTATGAAAACCTGAAGAGGACAGAGAAGAAGAAAGGCAGAGATATTTAACCCTAGGATGATGTCTCTAATAAGGATCCCTTCTTCTTCTACCATTTACCTCTGAGCAACAAATTATTTGTGGTGAAACATCAATGTCACTATGCGATGCCTCTCCATTGATTTTGAGCTGCTCTTCCTCCCTCTCATCTTTTAGGCCTTGCTTATCCAATTTTGTCAGATGCCTCTCTCCAGATGTCTTTGTAGATACTTCATTTGTCTGGACCAAAGCTTCTGTCACTTGTTTATGCTCAACTGTTAATTGAACTGGACTGGTTTCTTGTGATATTTCCACACACACTAATGCCTGTGCCTTGTGTTCTTCCTCCTCTTTCATAGCTTCATCTTCCTCTATGGTGCCCTGAGTCATTGGTTGGTGTGGCCGGTATTCTCCTACTTCATCGTCACTCTCACTACTGCTGCTATTTGATGACAATGAAGAAGAATCCTTTTTTGATAGATGCTCCATCTTCTGAGTTTGCCCACCACCAGAGACAACTTCTGCTTTGCCCCTGTTGGTATCGTCAGTGACTACTGTCTCTTCTATCCCAACCTCTGCCTGCTTCTTCTCCACTATGTTCAGAGTCTCATGCGAACTCTGCACAAAACAAATGGATGAGGAAAAACAAAAAGCAGAACACATGAATAAATAAAATAATGAATATAAAACTATGCGATGGGTGGTTCAGGTCACATGAAGAACAAAGATGACTGTAATGGTTAAATAAAAAAAAAAGAAGGATGAAGATTCTGAAATGTCAAAGCTCAATGGACTATGGCAAAATAGTAGAACCTTAATAGTCCTGCTGGCTCCAGAGGAAGGTTCTTCTGTTTGGGGAGTAAATTTCTGTGAAACAAAAAGCAACCAGAAGATACATATAAATACAAATTTCAACACCTGTTGACAAACATCAGATTTTATCATTTCACAAATAGCACAGAGGGACTGATTGCACACTCACACACGTATGGCACAGTTTGTTAAATCAGAACAGATAACACACACATAAGTAAGCACACTGAAAATACACAACATTTTTAGTCCAGAGTGCTGTAAAACTTGCTACTTCTAAAGGCTCTCCAAAAATGGAGTAGTTACATCAGCTTATTTATTTAAGATGGCATGTGGTAGCCAGGATTCTTTAAGGGTTTTTTTAAGCATTATCCTCTTTAGTTTGATTTATCTGAATACAATAATGTCTCCAGTTAAAATATTCACTGGCTTGGCATGGGATATATTAAATTCTGAAATACTCTATATTGATTTTTAAAAAGCAATATTTGTTTAATTAAAATTTGGAATAAAATGTTATCAAGTGCCAAGCAAGGCTAATATTAACTGGTCAGCTATGTCCATGTACACACAGATTTTTCTAACAAACCTAATGTATATAAGCAAATATTGGCTGGTACAAGTTCTGCCACATGTTCCTGTTTCACAGATATTAAACTTTTGAACTCAACTTTCCTTTTTAGGGGTGACATGCTTCACACACATTTCCCTATCTTAGATCTTGATTAGATGGATATCTCTGAGGAAAAATGAACTTTGCCTGTACAGATGTAGTATCTCAAATGAAGTTCAACTGGTATGTAAACATGTAAGGAATAGTACCAGTATTTAGAAAGCCCATACAAACATTTCCTGTACTACCATACAAAGTCAAAGGGACTGATACTTTGACATTTGTTATGACCTAGGGTCAAGACAAACTGACTGATGTAGATCATAAATGCTAAGAGATGACACACAAGGAAAGGTATAGTACAAAAAAGTGAAAGAAAAAAAAGGTGATCTTTAATCCTAGCACAGCAGCTGTGACTTAATGCTGGTTTCACCAATTAAAGTGTAAGGTTCAGTTCAAATATGGCTGTCAGATAATTTCAAATATGTGGAATATAAAAACACTATAAAGAACTATTGTTTTTATTCTTGTTCTATTTAAAACATTTAGAAGGCTGGCAAGCTAGTTTTTGTCTTGCTCTTGCTTTTCATTTTCTCATAAAAAATAATTTTACTTCTAACTATTGTACTGGCTATTGATAACCTTAAAAATGGTTTTAAAATAGTGCAATGAGGTTATATCAGTGTTTACATTCTAGCTATCCATCCCCACTGCATGTCACCCTGGGCTCCTACTAGGAGAAAGGGCAGGTTATAAATCTAATAATAAAATAAACATGTGGAGCCGGCACTTCTATACATAAGTATAGAATTGGTAAAGCCAATTCATGCAGGAACTCTGCATGCGCACCAACACGCCCACCAGCGTGGCCACAGAGCTTTTAGGGTCTGTTTCTTCTCTAACCTTTCAGTTTCTAATCTTAAATACTGGACACATTTTCATCCAACATGAAACCCACTATCTTCATATATAGTTTTATGGTGGAAAAAGTAAATGTGGAAAAGCACCTCAGGCAGCTGAAAGAAGGGCGAGGAAGAAAATTTTTCAGAAGGTATATTATCTTTCGCAACAGTGCCCTCTGCTGTCCACAAGGTAGCTGAAGTGAAGGCAGATTTCATGCTAGTGGAAGAACCCTCTTTACTAAATAAAATTGATGCTATCTCTTCTTCTAGGCTCTAGACAAGTTAGAAAATGTAAAGCAACAAATTAAACAGCAGAAGACAAAACAGCAGTGACCTACAAAAGGATAGCATCAGGCAAGAAAAGAAAGAAAAGTCATGAAAGGGGAAACAACACACAAAAAAAGAGCACATTCAAATGTGTTTCTCTGAAAGATACAGATCCATCTACTTTCATGACAATATACATCATTTTTAACCCATTATGGATAGGATCCAAAGATAATTAATTCCACTTGTACATGGGGTTTTCCCCCACCCAAACAACAGCTCACTGCGACTTCCCAATCCACTAGTGAAGGGCAACAGAACTGCATGGGATGGAGCAGGGATAGGCTCAAGCAGTATGGAGAAATGGGAATATTTTAGCAGGGCTGCCTTGGACATGCAGAAGTGCTTTCCTGTTCATGCAAGACATCTCTGGATCCAAGCCATTCTTCAAGAGAATTGTGCAACTGTGTCCTGCTCATCTTTAAATAGAAACCTTCATGAAACCCCAAATGGAAACCTATTCAGTATCGTGGCCATTAAAACTAGCTTACATTTTCATAACTTATTTTTAGGCTTTCATGTTAGCCATTTTTTCTTAATATTCCATGTGCCTCAGGATATTTATTATGAAAAGAAGGGTAGGCAGTGTATTTAAGCTGAACTATAAAATGTGTGCAATAAACCTGAATTATAAATGCAAACTATTCTGTGAGCTTACTTCGGGCCACTGTTGGTTTCAAAATACATGGTTGTGAAAGCAAACACTCATTTTATATCCTTTGTGTGTGGGAAGTTACGCTGGGGTGCAATTTGGAGCACTGGAATCCAGAAAAAGGGAAAAGTCCCCCTTACACTTCTTAGTTTCACCAACCCCTCTAAAACTATTTTAATGAAATGTACACACATCTCTACCTCTCTGTGTGAAGAGATCCACACAATTCAAAAGTTACTAACACAGCTGCTCCCACAAGGCACAGTAATATTCTTTTGACTAAATAAAAGCTGTTTATACACGTTACTGATGTTTCCTCAGCTTAAATCATTCCGCATCCCCTACTACTCTGCTTTATAACAATGAAGAGCAGGGGACACAATTTATTAGTGCTACAGTTATCCCAAAATATAGTGCTATATTTAAATTTAAAGGTTCTAGCTCTAGCATGTATGTGTATAGAAAAGCAAGCAGACAAAGAAGGAACAAAGTGAGACAGTGATGGGCATTTAATCTGTAGCACAGTTCTATATATTTGAGATGAACTAAGTCAATCTGTCAAGAAATGTCATGTTCCATTGCTAAAATTTAAACTCTGCCAGCATACAGGTATTACATACAATAGCAAGTCCATTATTTTGTCACACTGTCTGATATCAAACTTCAAATTATTATTAAACATGTTTTAATGTTTAAAAATGTTTTAATGTACACAGTATGCTGTCATTGCCACAGTTGTATCCTCAAATGGGTACAACTATGATAACAGCACTGTTATTCTTACCAACGTGAAGTAGATTATCACCTTGTTGCTCAGTACCTTGGCAGATTTTTTTATTTATACCAACTACTGGAAACTTAAAACTGTGACTTTTTTTAATCCTATTAACTAGTTATTATTGGCAAGATAACCTTGGACAAGGATATGCAACACATTAATGAAAAGATAATCCTGACTCCCAAAAGGTGTGAGAACAATTTTTCTTGCTATTTAGTCACATATGCTGTGTTAGGAAACAGTGGTATGAAAACTTTATTGAAGATCATGACAGAGGAAGCACATCCCTCTTGGAGGCAGAGTTTGAGGAAGAGCCAAGCACTATTCAAACAGCACAAATTTGCCACTGCACTGGGTTTATGCTGGATACACCTTGAACTGATATATCTGTTATGTTAATACTGTGTATGTATATAACTTAAATCCTCATTTATTATTTCAAAAGAATAAAGTGTTAACAACTGTTAAATATACTTTAGAACTGGAGAAGGCTCCATTTGGGAGGATCCTACTCTTTGGCATTACTGATCTGCAGAACAGTTGTGACTGATATCAATATACATTCAGGGCAATGTAAAACTCTACATATGGGAAGATCACTTGAGCCTCCATTTTCAAATGGCTTGTGCTGCCTTTAACTTTTTTAAAACAAAAGGTAGCTAATCTATTTTGTCTTTTACTTTGCTTTTTACTGCTATTGGCCATGTTGAACATGATTTGGTGGAAAGGGTGGATACAAATTTAATAAACTGCAGAAGATATAAGAGCCAATAGGAAAAGATAGGGAGAATGGTAAAAGAAACAAACCAGGTGCTGCTTTTTATGTAGGGCAACTGGGGCAGTAAAATGCCTGCTTTGCTGGCACAGTCAACGATTCTATACAGACACCTTATACATGAATAACTGTCTGTATTGTTTCTCTCCGAGTACACAGGATGGGAACTGCTGTTGGTTTGGTTCTTCAAAATGGACCTATGTCCACATACTGGGCATTATTTATGCTAAACAGAGATTAAAACCACACATTACATATTTGTAACATGCCACCAATACGGCTGGTTGATAAATACTGAGAAGCCCCCAAGTTTGTTTTTTTTTTTTTTTTACTGGATAAACATTTTATAACAGAGTCATTCTAGTTGTGTCTGTGGGTTACCCTGTAGTCAGTGGTTTCCAAATAACTGCCTTAATGCAAATAAAAATTTCATTATAAATGCTCTGAAGATACCTGGCACACTGCTTCATTCTGGCTTTCCCTAATCAATTTTTGTTTTTTCCTGGAAATGGCTGACAAAGAAACGTAAGAGGCAAACTTCAAAAGGTGTTGAAAAAAGTATTGTTTATTCCTGAAGCCCTTACATACAATGCCACATGTATGGTATTTTTTAAAAAAAATACTGAAAACAGTAAACAAATAGAATAATGGGTCTTAGAGATATTGGTACTGAAATCCCATGGGCAGTCTTATATCCGATTGCCATTTTCATGGTGTAAATTTCATGGTATTGGCTAAACTGAATTTTTTGCTTGTGCTTTTCAGTTGTATGAAAGTGGTTCACATAGTGACTCTAAACTGGAAATTCGGAATTCACTTTTTCTTCAACACCTTTTAAAGGAGGAGGGATTGTGAATGGTGTTGCCCTTCCCCTCTTTCTCCTACTGAAATACTTCCACCCCCAATTACTTGTAAATGGTGAGGGTAGTGAAATTACTTAGGGACTTGGAGTGAATATAATTAGGATTGCACTGCAGATTGACATTATTCATCCTTCATATAAGATAAAACTCTTAAATTCTATTCTTAGTAACTTCTTTACTTTTGCTTTCTTAACCTAAAAAGGAGTTGCCTTGAAATATTTGATAACAGAAAGCTACAGATACACAATGTTAATAGGTGTTAGCTGCAAATCAATCTCACATTAGCAACAAAAAAGTCACATATGTCTTTGTTAATACTGAAACACAATGTATATTTTAACTATTTTCTTAACTCCACGGCTATGCATGCTGACAAGCATCCTCAGTGACATACCCCTTGTGTCTGTAGAGACAGAGGTGTAATACGCCGCTTTTCCCATTCATTAGGGCGTGGCTCAGGAGTGGATTCCATAAAATTGCGCTTCAGTTCACTAATGCTAGCCTGATGCTTCAGTAATTCATCCTGGGTCTTATCCAGGTCCTAGCAACGTGTAATGTAAAAAAGGCAGGACAATAGTATATGACGAACACAAACCATTAAAAAAACCAAGAAAAGTGCCTGGCATATCAAGATTCAATAAGTTACTAATTAAATGTGTTATCTTTTACTACAGTATTATGTACGTACTTTTTAAAAAATATAAAACTAGACACACTGAGCTACAAGGCAAAATGAAGAGTAGAAGAGTGCCTTGACAGGCTGCCTCTGGAACATTTTATGTTCCCTTCTGGGCCTTTATGAAAGCTGGCACTAGTGGTCAGACAAGTGCCCATAAGCTCAAAGGGGCTCACTCTGCATTGTACGTTGGGTAATTTTTACAGCAGGTGGCCACTGTGCATGGACAGCTCTCATTTGCAAGTACCAGCACCACCTGCCTGTCTGCCCACCTAATGTGCTACATGCCTCTCCTCCGTCCAGGCAGCAAACAGCAGGGGTCTAAAGACTAGAGCAGCAGCAGCACAGATATGGATGGAGCATGTTCACTTTTGTAAGCAGAGCAAAGAGCTTTTTAAAAAAATTATACTTTTTTGAAGCTGCTGTGTTTGTTAGGAAAAAAAGATTGGACTTGAGGGAAGGTGAATAGAGTAGCTTGAAAATGGCAATAAAAAGGAGTGTGAGTGTGTGTGTGTGTGTGTGTGTGTGTGAGAGAGAGAGAGAGAGAGAGAATGAATGAATAGGCAAGAAGAGATCATTGCTAGTTGTTTCTTGGATTACACATACACACCCTTTTGCATTTTTAGGAATCATCTTAGCAAAGTCAAATAAATACTCAGTAAGTACTCAAAATAAATTCCTGGTCTCAGAATTTTTTAATTCCTGGTAAAAACAACAAAGGGTCCTATGGCACACTAACAAACCTATTATAGAACATGTTTTCATGGACTCAAACCCACTTGCTTTGTCAAATCCATGAAATCTTTGTTCGCAGGAATATAAAGGAGAAAATTATAAGGTAGGAGTTGACAGGCAACAAGATTAAAAAAATACAGATGGTGATAATGAAAGTTTAAATGTATGTTCAATAGGCGCCCCTTTTACAGCAGCCAATTAGTGAATATTGGTGAAGAGGGAAGGATGTGGTTTGAGAAGGAAAGAGCTAAGAAGCTGATTGTGCCCCAAGGCCCCCAGAAACCTGGAGCTGGCCCTGGTCTTTATGATATCTGCTCCAGGAAGAATCAATAGAATCAATTTAACAGACTGGGGAAAACAAATTCATATAGGTTTATGCGATATAAACAATGGATTTAATCCACCAAATATTCCTGCTGTGCAGCTTCTGTTGAAGGCACAGAAGCCTGGCAGAAGCCCCAATGAATGAATGGATTGCTGGAATCTTCATTTAGGAGCAAGGAATGCTGCATGCTCTGAGCCTTAAAGAAAGTACAAGCCAGAGATCAAAATTAGTCACAGATCACTTGCTTTTTTATTATTATTATACTAACAAAATATCAGTCACACTGGGGGAAGGAGTAGTGGATAGTAGGGTCTGTGCTGATGAAGATGACAAGCAGAGTTTGCCTCCACTTCAACAATATCCCTGATAAATGCACCTGACTCTTTTGCCCACAAACTACATGACAACAATTTACTCTCTCTTTCTGTGGAAAATTAAATGATCTATGATGGAGCATTTAGCTTTAAGAGCAAAGCCTGCTCCCTCCCCCACCAATGGACACCAGTGACTCTAGTGTGAGAAGGCTTGCAAATTGTGATTATTATTATTAATTAAATTTATTAGTCTTTTCTTCATAAAAAATAAACCCAAAGCGATGTACAATAAAAAGATTAAAACCAATATAAAGCTAACACAACTAAAAAGTTAAAAAAACCCACAATACATAGATAAGAAGGTAGAACAACCCACCCCCTAAAAGAGGCTACAATGTCTAAAACTCTCCAAAAAGTAAGAGCTGAATGCCTTGGAGAAGGGGAATATTTTTGCCTGGCACCTAAAGATAGATAATGATGGTGCCAGGCATGCCTCCCTGAGGAGAGCTTTCCATAAATGAGGCACCACCACTTAGAAGGCCTGTTCTCATGTCACCACCCTCTGCACTTCCCTTGGAGGAGGTACACAAAGAAGGTCCTCAGATGCTGAACGCATTTCAGTTTTTTCTGTGAGGCAACGTACAGCAATCACATGCTTACCCTCTTTATGTGGGACAGAACAATGCAGCACACAGAAAGTACTGCAGGACTGGAAATAATCTAGGGAAGTTACTTTTGTATGTAAATAAACATACTGAAAGCTGAGATGATTTAGGCATGCGCCTACCAAAACTCTCTATGCGGTTCTCTCTGTACAGTTCTCTCTATGCAGCTCCTTTAAGTGCCATATCATTCTTAAGATGTAGGCACTTGTGTGTGTGTGTCTGCTGGAGGCAAAATCCACTCTGCAATGAATTTTAGGCCACATCTGAAGGCTGTATGAAATACTATAACATTATGCCTAATGATATAATTAAATCATGTTGAAAGCCAGCTTTCAGATCTAACTTTGTAGTACACTATCCTGGTGGTAATAAAGTCTTTCCACCAATAGCACATACATCTGGAAAGACTGAGGAGAGAGATGGGCAACAAGATAGTATGACAAGAAGTACTAGGAGACGGAAAGCAGTTGGGAATTGGAATCTCTGGGATAGAAGAAATATTCTGGTGATTCCAGAGGCAGGGGATCAGCCATTGTTATACTTTTTGTTTCCAACAGGCCTTGGGGATACCCACTACTTGCATAGCAGCTAAATTGGGAGAGTGGGGGGGAAGATAGGTGACAAAGACAGCATGGAGGGAGGACATTATTCTAGAGTTTGCTGGAGGATGAGGGGAGTTGGATGTCTTGTGTGTTGGCATTTATTAGCCAAACCCTTGTCCACAGACCTCTAAGCACAGTAATGTATGGCAATACAAGCTTTACCATTGTAAATACAGTAAAAGAAAAAATCTTTAAGGGCTGCTTATACTTTTAGTGACAATCTATGTATTTAGTAGCCATCTAAGTAACACAAATTGAACCAACTGACAGATGTTTATCAGAGTTTGAGTCAACATAATATTTTCAAAAACAATGTTGGGTTAAGACCAGGCACATTTCTTGGATTCGTTCAATGCAACGTTATGCAGTACACTTTACAATGCTTTAGTAAAATTATACAAAGAATATACTTAGTTATCAGAAGCTGCCAAAAAGCAACAGAACATATTAGTAATGTTACTGTATATATGTAGAATTTAATGTTATATTTGTTGTGTATACAAATAATGGAGATAATCTAATTCTAACAGTGGAAATAGCCCCATTTGGATGACAGAGTAAGATCTTCTGGATCAAAAGTCTTGTTAATTTGCCTATAGCTTTGTTGCAATGGTTAAGCTACATGTATTGAATACAGTTTCCAAAAGAATTCAATTCATAATTTCAATCAAAAGGCCATATAGTGCCTCCTGGTATCACAACAACTAAAACAATTTCCTGGTTCTGACTTCACTGCACAATTTTCTCTAGATTGCACTGCCTCACATTTCCAGTCATGTATAGGAAACGTAAAAGGAAATGGGCAGTCAGATTCCAGATGGTGCATCGATAAAGTTCTGGGCAGGTCTAACAAATTCTATTTCCTACAAATATTAACATCAAAACAGGGCTATAGGTCCCACTTGACATTCCAAAAAGTTTTAACAGTTGCATTCTTAAATTCATTCATTTGCAGAGCGACTACGTTTTTCAACATGCATGTTGAAGTCGAACATCCCCATGCATTTCATGCATTGTGCCTAGAACAGCCTGCAGGTGACCTCCCATCTCATGCAGCCTGGCAGCCCATGAGAAGTACTCCTTAGATTATACAAACCTCCAACATTAAATTGCTATGTCTGACATAAATATTTTCCCCATCTATTCTCAAGGAATAAGTCTGTGAAATTAAAGCACACACACACACACACAAAAGAAGACACGGAAAAAAATCCCATGATCATCAACACAACCAAAAAGTACCTACAAGTTCAATAAAGGGGACTTTGAAATTAAACAGGGGTGGCCACTATGCAAACATAAGCTACAGAAGCTTCAAGCACTGATAATAGCAGGCAACAACAAGGTTTAATTAAAAATATAATCCACCTTCTTGTGAATTTGCTCCTCTTCCATTTCTGCCTAAATAATGGAACCACCCAAAAGTTAATAAAAGAAAACACTTATTAGTGGAAGCTACTGAAACAGTACAGAGGCTTTGTTTAGAAATATTACAATGTGCTCTATTTACAAACCTTTATTATACAGCCATAAGAGTGGCTGTATACTATAATCAGCATGGATTTTTCACATTCTGCAATGTTTAATTGAAAATACCCTCCATGCTATTCTGATGCTTCCCATAAGCTCATTTCAAAACAAAACTTTACAAAACGTATAGCCCTGAACTCAGAAACACTTGCTTAACAACCCTCTCAATTTTCATGGCGATACACAAAACAGTCAGAGAGAATCGAGAGTTCAAAGTATAAAAAGAGAGAGAAAAAAACAATCCATTTTGGACTTTTTTCTGTCAAGAGTTCTCACAATCTGTTGAAATTCATTAAAAATCAGCCATATTCACAGAGCACCTGTAAACCTATTACTGACCTTGCCCCATACTCTGACCTTCATCTTCTGCAGTTTAAAAGCTAAAAAAAGTGTCTGGCTGATTTTTAATTAATTTAAGAAATCCTGCATTGAACTGAATGATAGTGTCAGGCATGCTCAGTAAGAAGCAATGGTTAGCGTTCTAAAAGCCAGACTCACAGCCGCTGGGTTTGCCTAATCAGGGGGCCATATCTAGGCCAGACCTTTATTTCACTTGAGACAGTCATGGCTTCCCTCAAAGAATCCTGGGAAGTGTAGTTTGTGAAGGGTGCTGAGAGGAGACTCCTATTCTCCTGACAGAGTTCCAGCGGCCAGAGTGATTTAACAGTCAGCTGCTCTGACGGAAGCTCTGTGAGGGGAACAGGACATTTCCTAGCAACTCTCAGCACCCTTCACTAACTACATTTCCCAGGATTCTTTGGGAGAAGCCACGACTGTCCAAAATGAAATAAAGGCCTGATGTGGATGTGGCCAGGGACAGCTTTGGTTTAAATTTGGGTGGGAGGCTACATGTGCCTGCTATAGAATAAAAAAGGTGCAAGAAACAGTGAAAAATGATACTATTGACAATGTTTTACTTTTGGAAAGGGCCTTACCCTCTGCCCAGTGCCTGCCCACCCAATATCCTCCCCTTCCCCTCCCATTTCTGCTCTCCTTCTCCCCCCCACCCCTCCCCCCAGGTCACTTTCATCTATCCTAAGAATGATTGCACAGGAATAAATCACACTGACCTCAAAAAGCATGCAAATGATCAAACCTGCCCTCCCCCGTCCTTTCCCCTCCCCCTCCCCCTCCAATCCCCTCCTTCTCCTTTTCCTCCCTCCCTCTCCCCCATGGTCAATTTTACCTATCCTAGGACTATGACCTGGGAGACCAGGGTTCATATCCTCACACAGCCATGAAGCTCACTGGGTGACCTTGGGTCAGTCACTGCCTCTCAGCCTCAGAGGAAGGCAATGGTAAACAACCTCTGAATACCACTTACCATGAAAACCCTATACATAGGGTCACCACAAGTTGGAATCAACTTGAAGGCAGTCCATTTCTTTTTAAAGCATGATTGCACAGGAGTAAATCCCACTGAATTCAATACGCATGCAAATGACCAGACCTGCCTTTCCCCTCCTTCCCCTCTCCCCTCCCTTCCTCTTCCCTTCTTCCTCTCCTCCTTTCTTCCTTCTTCCTTCTCCCCTGCACACTCCAGGCTTCCCTCCCCATGCTCAGTTTTACCTATCCTAACCATGATTGCATGCTAGTAAATCCCACTGAACTCAATAAACATGCAAATGATCCAGCCTGCCCTTTTCCTACCCCCTCCTGCCTGCTCCCCTCCCCCTCTTCCCCTCCCCATTCCCTGTGGTCAGTTTCACCTATCCTAAGCATGATTGCAGGGGATTAAATCTCACTGAACACAATAAACATGCAAATGTTCAATCCACTCTCAGCAAACTTGCACAGGATCCCATTTCTTACCACCCGGATTAAAAAGCAGAGAAATTCACTAACAGGCAAAAAACCTTGCGGTTTAAGAATGTACCTATAGACAACAGATATTTCTATCAACTTTAAAAAGCAGGGAAAATGGGCAGCTATAATGAATGCACCAGGAGACCTGACCATCTCTCTGAGATATTGTACTGCCCTACAAATTTGTCAAATTGCACTTTACCAAGCTACACAGGAAGTGGATTGGACTATGAAAGAACAACCCAAATTGTGTTTGCATTTTGACAAATTTGTAGGGCAGTCCAATATCTCAGAGAGGAGGTCAGGTCTCCTGCTTTCCTGGTGCATTCACTCAATTCCCCTGCTTTTAAAAGTTTGATAGTAATATCTGTTGGCTATAGATATGTTCTTAAACTGCAAGGTTTTTTGCCTACTAGTGAATTGTTTTGGCTTCAGATGCTGCTGAAGTATTAAACTATTTCAGTCTTCCACCTACCACACTGTAGAAATGGCTGAAGTAATTTTTGGTATAGGCAAAATGGAAAATTTCTCTGTCTCTCTACAACCCCATTGTTAGTTTATTTTTCTCCACAGGTTGGAAGAACTTTTAAAAATCAGAAGGTGAAGAGAAAAAGCTTTAATCCTGAACATTTAAGGTGAGCAACTGCAATACCAATACAGAATAAAGTTTGTAGTATATGCTTACTGTTACATTTGTATTATCAATAGCATTATTTGATTGTTTATGTTATGTTCGTCAGAGTATTACTTAAAAAAATCTTACAGGCTTGGTTCAGATACAACATTAAACCATAGTTTGGGGCTTTGTGAATGAGCTCTGTGCTTGTATACTCCCTTCTCCCTTAAGACACTCCAATTCAGTAACTTCCTATTTTGTGAAAACCATAGTTTTCTGTTATATACGAATCACCAGGATTGCAAACCACAGTTTGAAGCTGGATTGCAATTCTGGTTTAGAGAACAAGCACTAATCATAGTTCAGTTCTCTGGAAGCAACAGCAATTCATGATTTGTGCTAAAGAGGAAGGAACTATTCAAAATGGAACATGAGAGAAGAGGCAATAAAGTACATAAGCAGGCTTGCTCATGTAATATCAAACTATGGCTTGGTATTATGGGTTAACTAGTCCAGAATGACTTCTAAGAAGCATTCAGATTACAATTTTAAGCAAAGTAATTATGTTCCTAAAAAATAACCATGAATCAAAAAATGAATTGCCAGATATTGCTAAAGGATCTGTTTAAGGAAATTCTCGCAATTAGGCATATTAGATTACACTGAAGACAGTGATACAGGCATTGGATGGAGCATATAAAGCTGCCCTATACAGAGTTAGCCCTCTAGGATGCACACCTTAATGTGATGAGGGGGTTTGAGAGTGTTGAAGAAGCAGAGAGCAATGCCGTCAGGAGTCTAGACCAAGAGGTTAGACTCCTAGCAGGGGTACCCAAGGCGGAATGGTCAAAGCTGAGACACCAGACTAAGATGCATCCAAACTCAGAAGAAGGCAATGGTAAACCACTTCTGAATATCTCTTACTATGAAAACCCTATGAACAGAGTATCCAAACTGCGACACGAGATAGTGCTGGAAGATGAGACCCCCAGGTCTGAAGGCACTCACCGAGCTACTGGGGAAGAACAAAGGACAAGTACGAGTAGCGCTGTGACTAATGACGCAGCTGCGTCAAAGCCGAAAGGAAGCCCAGAGGCTGATGCGCACAGATGCGAAAGGAGAGTCCAGAGTTGTACGATGCACACAATAGGAACATGGAATGTGAGAAGCATGAACCAGGGAAAGTTAGACATTGTCAAGCAAGAAATGGAACGAATCAACATTACAATACTTGGTGTGAGCGAACTAAAATGGATGGGAATGGGACATTTCCAATCAGGCAACTACAAAATATTTTATGCAGGAAATGAGAAATTAAGAAGAAATGGGGTTGCTTTAATAGTGAGAAGTGACGTAGCAAAAGCAATTAGGTCTGAGTGAGTTATATCAATGAGATTAAATGGGAAACCTATCAACATAACCATCATCCAAGGCTATGCTCCGACGGCAAACACAGAAGAAGAGGCATTGGAGAGATTTTACACAGAAGTACAGGAAGAAATTGATCACACACCAAAACAAGATATGATGATAATCATGGGGGACTGGAATGCAAAAGTAGGGAACAGAGAAGAACTAGGAATTGTGAGGAAATGGGGCCTAGGAGACAGAAATGAAGCAGGAGAAAGACTTATTGATTTTATAATTGGTAACAGAAGATGGAGAAGTTCCATACTTTCTGCGAAAACAAGACCAGCAGCAGACTGCGGTACAGATCATGAACTGGTAATATCGAAAATCAGTGTAAAGCTAAAGACGACTAACAAAGCAATCATAATGCCAAAATACAATTTAAATAACATTCCTGACTGAGCTGACGGAGGTGGTCTCGGAGGTTTTGCTGAGGTCCCCTAGACTGTTGGTTCTGGGTGATGTCAACATCCATGCCGAGGCCACCTTATCTGGGGCGGCTCAGGACTTCATGGTCTCCATGACGACCATGGGGCTGTCCCAATATACCACCGGCCCAACTCATGTGGCAGGTCACACTCTGGACCTGATTTTTGTTACAGGACATGATGATAATGATCTGTGTATAGGGAGCCTTACATCAACTCCCTTGTCATGGACAGATCACTGCTTGTTGAGGTTTAGACTCACAACGACTCTCCCCCTCTGCAAGGGTGGGGGACCTATTAAGATGGTCCGCCCCCGGAGGCTGCTGGATCCTGATGGTTTTCAAAAAGCCCTGGGGAATTTTCCGGCTGATAAGGCTGGCGCTCATGTCGACACCCTGGTCGATCTGTGGAATGCAGAGATGACCCGGGCAGCTGACATGATCGCACCTGTGTGCCCTCTCCTTTGTAGAGCTCATACAGCTCCATGGTATACTCCGGAGCTGAGAGCAATGAAACAATGTAGGAGACGGCTTGAGTGCAGATGGAGACGGACTCCTGACGAATGCAACTTTGCACTGGTGAGTGCTTATAATAAGACGTACATTGGGGCGGTACGGGCAGCAAAAAAAAACATATCTCTGCCTCTATTCAAGCCTCTATTTCCCGTCCGGCGGAGCTGTTTCAAACTGTCAGAGGGCTTTTACATTCTGGCCCTAAGGACGTGATGGAATCTTCTAAAGCTCGATGTGATGAATTTGCAAAGCACTTCCAGAATAAGATCTCTTGCATTCGCCAAGACTTAGACTCCAACGTTATAGCAGTGGAATCAACTGAGGTCTCCGGAGCACAGTCTGGTCATATTTTGTTGGATGAGTTTCAATTGGTACAGCTTGAGGACGTTGACAAGGTGCTTGGACTGGTGCGTGCAACCACTTCTGTGTTGGATCCTTGCCCCTCCTGGCTAATAAAAGCTAGCAGGGTGGGCACTGCCAGTTGGGCCAGGGAAGTGATTAATGCCTCACTAGGTGAGGGAGTGGTCCTGCACTGCCTTAAGGTGGTGGTGGTGAGACCGCTTTTGAAGAAATCTTCCCTGGACCCAGATAATTTGAATAACTATAGGCCGGTAGCAAATATGCCATTCCTGGGCAAGGTTCTGGAGAGGGTGGTTGCATCCCAGCTCCAGGCACTCTTGGATGAAACCGATTATCTGGATCCATTTCAATCGGGTTTCAGGCCCGGTTCTGGTACGGAGACAGCCTTGGTCGCCCTGTATGATGACCTGTGTCGAGAGAAAGACAGAGGGAGTGTAACTCTGTTGATTCTCCTTGATCTCTCAGCGGCTTTTGATACCATCGACCATGGTATCCTTCTGGAGAGGCTTGCGGATTTGGGAGTTGGAGGTACTGCCTGGCAGTGGTTCCGCTCCTATCTGGCAGGCCGTCTCCAGAAAGTAGTGCTTGGGGAGCATTACTTGATACCCTGGGCGCTCCAATATGGAGTCCCGCAGGGATCAGTTCTGTCCCCCATGCTCTTTAACATCTATATGAAGCCGCTGGGTACGGTCATCAGGAGTTTTGGAGTGCGCTCTCATCAGTATGCTGATGATACGCAGCTCTACTTCTCCGTTTCATCTTCTTCAGGTGAGGCTGTCAAGGTCCTAAACCGATGCTTGGCCGTGATAATGGACTGGATGAGAGTGAACAAATTGAAGCTCAATCCAGACAAGACTGAGATGCTGTTAGTAAATGGATCCCCTGACCAGTTGGATGTTTGACCTGTTCTGGATGAGGTTACATTCCCCCTGAAGGAGCAGGTGCGTAGCTTGGGAGTCCTTCTGGACCCGTCCTTGTCACTTGAGGCACAGGTGTGTTGAAGTGTGTGCGTTGTTGCGTGAAACAGCATACGTTACGTTGGAGTTAAGTTGAGCAAGAAGCTTCACAGAGGTATTAGATCAGGTTAAGAGTCTTTTATTAAGACATTATGGCTTAAGGCTTTAAGATCCCCCCTAGGAGAGAAGTTCTCAGTTCAAAGACATTACACAGAAGACTCAGCTCAACACAGATAACTGCTAGAACTCTCCCAGTCTATCTTGATGTTGCCATGACAACGGCCTTGACTCTCCGTTCCCAGACTGGGCAAAGACATAACTTCTCTTAGCTATAGATTTCCACACTTTCAGACTTGATGGAAAAAAACACTCAGTGACAGTATAGTTCAATGGTCAACAATCCCCCTCTTTTCCCATCACGTCTGTAATTCATTACAACAATAACAATAATACATTTCTACAATACACCTTGCAATACAGTTTACATTTCAGTACAGTTCAGAACATCTCTGTACATTTAGCTAACACTTTATTCAATCAAACTTTGGCTGAACACAAGTCAAATATAACGTTTCAGGATCCATTTCAACCAGTTTGTGCATTCCAGGACTGGTCACCACCCCCACTGTGAATCTTTCAGGCGGTTTCCCTATGTTTGATCTCTGAGAATGTCTCAAAGGCACTAGAGCTTCTGCTCTCTCAACCCCCCCCCCATCTGTGC
The DNA here is from genome assembly GCF_030035675.1 of Rhineura floridana. Classification (NCBI taxonomy): domain Eukaryota; kingdom Metazoa; phylum Chordata; class Lepidosauria; order Squamata; family Rhineuridae; genus Rhineura; species Rhineura floridana. The sequence continues at coordinate 102,226,742 of NC_084483.1, forward strand.
TTGTGCTTGGCACAGCCTGCGCAGGAGATTCCATTTCCTCAGCCTTACGTTTCTTTGATCTACGTTTCCCACAAATGATCTCATTTAACGCATCCCTGAGTGGAATATGTGTGCCCTCCACCTTTATGTCTAGATTTGGCTTAAATGATTGTGCTTGTGTGTCATCTGACCCTGTAAGAACAACTGTTTCCCTTTGATCCCAAGGTTTTTCTGAGACTTTAATGCTTCTGCTCAGAATTAACTGCTGTGTTTCTGGACACCAAACTCTGAAATATGCATTCTGAAATCCCAAAACAAAACCTTGCTGTGCCCTCGGTGCAAGCTTGCCCCTCCTTTTTCCCTGTGGAATGTGGATCCAGCATCTTGCCCCGAATTTTTGAATGTGTTGTATTTTTGGTTTTCTGCCAGTGATTTTCTCATAAGGAGACATTCCAAGTGCACTGTGTAATACCCTGTTGTGAATATAATTCGCATAAAGAATTGCTTCTGCCCAGAAAGAATTCCCTAAACTGCAATCCATTAACATGGCTCTCATTGCTTCCTGAAGCACCCTGTTTTTTCTCTCTGCAGTTTCATTGGAAAACGGGCTGTATGGAGCAGTGAAATTCTGTTTTATTCCCTTACTCTCAAGGAAGTCACTCAATGTTTTATTCGTGAATTCCCCCCCTGGTCCAAGCGTATAGCCCCCACTGTGGTGCCATGTTGAGTTTCGATTCTCTTAATGAACAGTTTCAGCTTTTGCTCAGCTTCACTTTTATGCTTTAACAGAAAAACATGACAAAATCTTGAAAAGTCATCCACGATTACCATAAAGAATCTTGCACCTCCGCGTGAAGCATTTATTGGCCCTGAAAAATCAACATGAACTAGCTGGTAGGGAGCTGTTGTGGTTCTTTCAGCCTCCCGGTTAATTGGTGCAATAGTCATTTTAGCTTTATGACAAGAATCACAATCCATTAACTGTCCACAATCCTTCAACTTCATGTTTTCACTATGCATTGGGGTTTTCTTAATCGTGTCAAGGTTTGCATGCCCCAGCCTTTGATGCCATTCATGGACGCAGCCCTGATGTACCTGTGCCTCAGCATTTAACACAGCACACCCTGTTTGACTACTCTTTATTACAAACTGTGAATCATTAAGGCTTCCCTGCAAACACACTTGATCTCCCCTCATTACATAACATTTGTCTTTGTGGAACAATACAGAAAAATCACAACTCACCAGTTTTCTGACTGACAATATGTTATGAGCCAATTCTGGAACAAACAAACATTCTGACAGTATTCCCAACTTGTCAAATCTCACCAGACCTCGAGCCTCCACATTCTTCTGCGATCCATCCGCTAGTAAAACAAAGTCCTGCACATCTTCTGAAGTATAAAACAAACTTCTGTCTGTGATTAATATATGGCTCGCCCCGCTGTCAACAATCCAGTCAACAGGTCCTAAATCTTGAGACTTCTGTTTACAAACAAAGTTCACACTGCCCTGCTTCAAGCCTGCGTCCCTGGAGTTTCGCTTGACTGCACAGTCTCTTTGAAGATGTCCACGAGCCCCACAGGCATAACAAGCCTTCAGCCGTGGCTGCTCTTGCTTGTTTTCCTTTCTGCTGCTGCTTTCTTCTTTCAGCTTGGCTCTTTGCTTTTCCTCAGCACTTTTCGCCTCTTGTCTCCGCTGCCATTCCTGGGACAGTTTTTCCTCAATAAACGCAACGTTCAAACCTCCATCAGGCATGGCTTCGAAAGCCATGACCATATTATTCCAAGTCCCATCGAGCGAAGCCAGGATCAAATAGGTCTTCTGAAGTTCAGAGTGTTCGACGCCTCGGTCCGTCAGCTCAGCAAACAAACGTCTGAATTCCGTGAGATGCTCACTCATTTCGCACTCACCCGTGAAGCGCATCTGGTAAAGCTTCCGTGCCAAACACAATCTAGATCCCGAAGTCTGTTGCACATGTAGAGCCTCCAACACGTCCCACATCTGTTTGGCGTTTGTAACATCTCTCACGTGTAGCAGTTGAGAGTCAGATAGAGCCAGAAGTATAAAAGCCTGCGCCTTCTGATCTCTACGCGTCCAGGCCGCAGTCAGTACTGCCGGAGTGGGTCCATCTATCATGTCCCATAAATCCTCTTTTATCAGCAAAGCCCGCATCCTCGGCTTCCAGCTGCCATAATTCTTTTCCATCAATCTTTCCATTGGCATGCCTCCCCCAGACAGGTTTACAGCCATGTTGCTCACCTCTGTCTGGTACAATCGATCAATCTGCCCTCTGGATCTCCGTCTGCCGTTCAGACCAGCAACTTACTCCTGTGTTACTCCTGTGTAACGCGCTGTGGATCTGGGCCCATAACCCTGTTGAAGTGTGTGCGTTGTTGCGTGAAACAGCATATGTTATGTTGGAGTTAAGTTGAGCAAGAAGCTTCACAGAGGTATTAGATCAGGTTAAGAGTCTTTTATTAAGACATTATGGCTTAAGGTTTTAAGATCTCCCCCTAGGAGAGAAGTTCTCAGTTCAAAGACATTACACAGAAGACTCAGCTCAACACAGATAACTGCTAGAACTCTCCCAGTCTATCTTGATGTTGCCATGACAACGGCCTTGACTGTCCGTTCCCAGACTGGGCAAAGACATAACTTCTCTTAGCTACAGATTTCCACACTTTCAGACTTGATGGAAAAAAACACTCAGTGACAGTATAGTTCAATGGTCAACAAGGTGGCCTCGGTGGCACGGAGTGCTTTTTACCAACTTAGGCTGGTGGCCCAGCTACGCCCGTATCTGGACAGGGAACATCTTACCTCAGTTATCCATGCTCTGGTAACCTCAAGATTGGACTACTGCAACGCACTATACATGGGGCTGCCCTTGAAGACGGTTTGGAAACTGCAGCTTGTGCAGAATGCAGCGGCCAGATTAATAACCGGGACCAAGCGGTCGGAACATGTGACACCAATTCTGGCCGGCTTGCACTGGCTGCCTATACGTTTCTGGGCCCAATTCAAGGTGCTGGTTTTGACCTATAAAGCCTTACATGGCACGGGCCCACAATACCTGGTGGATCGTCTCTCCCGATATGAACCCACCCATGCACTACGCTCAACATCGAAGGCCCTCCTCCGGGTGCCTACTCAGAAAGATGCCCGGAAGGCGACTACAAGAAAGAGGGCCTTCTCGGTAGTGGCCCCCGAACTATGGAACACCCTTCCTGACGAGGTACGCCTGGCGCCTACTTTACTATCCTTTCGGTGCCAGGTGAAAACCTTCCTCTTTGCCCAGGCATTTTAATATTTTTAATATTTTTTAATATTTTTAATATTTTAGTATCTGTATTATTGTTGTATATGTCAGTTACATGTTTCATCTGTTTGTTTAATTGCTGATTTGATGATTATGTGGTTTTAAAATTGAAATGTAAATTTATATTTTTATTGTTGTACACCGCCCAGAGAGCTTTGCTATGGGCGGTATAAAAATTGAATAAAATAAAATAAAATTGAATAAAATAAATAATTCCAGAAGCATATAAAGATCAAATAAGGAACAGGTTTGAGGCTTTAAACTTAGTTGACAGAGAACCAGAAGAACTATGGAATGAAATCAGAGACGTTATCAGGGAAGAATGCAAAAAGACAATAACTCTAGTTAAAAAGAGAGAAAGACCTCAAGGGATAACTGCAGAAACTCTAAAAATGGTTAAAGAGAGAAGGAAAGCAAAAGCAAAAGGAGATAGAAACATGGTCAGAATACTAAATGCAACAATACAGCGACTAGTACATAGGGACAAAGAGAACTATTACAATAGCTACTGTATAGAAACAGAAGAGGACAACAAAAGGGTAGAACAAGAGCTCTATTCCAAAAGATTAGAGAAATGAAAGGGAAATTTAAACCAAGAGTAGGGATGTTGAATAATCAACAGGGGAACACACTGACTGACCAAGATGAAATAAAAGGAAGATGGAAGCAATACACTGAAGAACTTTACAAAAGAGATGCCTGGATGACAAATTCATTCACAGAGGAACCGTATGATGAAGAACCAGAAATTTTAGAATGTGAGGTGAAAGCTGCTCTTAAAATACTTGGAAGAAACAAATCACCAGGAATAGATGGCATACCAATAGAGTTGCTACAAGTTACTGAGACTGAATCTGTCCAAATATTGATAAGAATTTGTCAACAAATATGGAAAACTAAACAATGGCCCACAGACTGGAAGCTTTCAATATACATCCCAATTCCAAAGAAAGGGGATCCCAGGGAATGCAGTAATTATCGAACTATTGCCTTAATATCCCATGCAAGTAGAGTAATGCTCAAGATTCTACAACAAAGGCTCTTACCATATATGGAACAAGAAATGCCAGATGTCCAAGCTGGATTTAGAAAGGGAAGAGGCACCAGAGATCAGATCGCAAACATACGTTGGATAATGGAACAGACCAAGGAATTTCAGAAGAAAATCACCCTGTTCTTTATAGGTTACAGCAAAGCCTTTGACTGTGTAGATCATGAAAAACTATGGAATGCTTTAAAAGAAATAGGGGTGCCACAGCATCTGATTGTCCTGATGCGCAACCTATACTCTGCACAAGAGGCTACTGTAAGGACAGAATATGGAGAAACTGACTGTTTCCCCATCAGAAAGGATGCGAGACAGGGGTGTATTTTATCACCCTATTTATTTAATCTATATGCAGAACACATCATACAGAAAGCAGGATTGGACCAAGATGAAGGAGGTGTGAAAATTGGAGGGAGAAATATCAATAATTTAAGATATGCAGACGATACCATACTACTAGCAGAAACCAGTAATGATTTGAAACGAATGCTGATGAAAGTTAAAGAGGAAAGCACAAAAGCAGGACTACAGCTAAACGTCAAAAAGACTAAAGTAATGACAACAGAAGATTTATGTAGCTTTACAGTTGACAATGAGGACAGTGAACTTGTCAAGGATTATCAATACCTCGGCACAGTCATTAACCAAAATGGAGACCATAGTCAAGAAATCAGAAGAAGGCTAGGACTGGGGAGGGCAGCTGTGAGAGAACTAGAAAAGGTCCTCAAATGCAGATGTATCACTGAACACTAAAGTCAGGATCATTCAGACCATGGTATTTCCGATCTCTATGTATGGATGTGAAAGTTGGACAGTGAAAAAAGCGGGTATGAGAAAAATCAACTCATTTGAAATGGGGTGTTGGAGGAGAGCTTTGCGGATACCATGGACTGCGAAAAAGACCAATAATTGGGTGTTAGAACAAATTAAACCAGAACTATCACTAGAAGCTAAAAGGATGAAACTGAGGTTATCATACTTTGGATACATAATGAGAAGACATGATTCACTAGAAAAGACAATAATGCTGGGAAAAACAGAAGGGAGTAGAAAAAGAGGAAGGCCAAGGAAGAGATGGATTGATTCCATAAAGGAAGCCACAGACCTGAACTTACAAGATCTGAACAGGGTGGTTCATGACAGATGCTCTTGGAGGTCACTGATTCATAGGGTCACCATAAGTTGCAGTCGACTTGGAGGCACATAACATACAGAGTTAGGCCATTAGTTTATCTGGCCAAGTATTGTCTGTCTGGTCAACAGCAGGTCTCCAAATTCTCAGTGCAAGCATTCTCTTCAAGGCAGTGTTTGGTCCTGTTGCTTTGGGACTTCTATTATAAACGTTCCCCATCTTGCTGTCTTGACTTTGTTCAGAAATTATAAAACCATTGTCTGAGACATATTTATAATTTCAATATCATCAACTATAGGCAGCTGCAAAGATTTCAGCTTTTAAGAAGCCAGTTTTCTGCTTTAATACTCCATAGCAACTTTTCTTTTAGACTGCAATTGCATTTGCCATATGGAAGGCAAACAGTGTTACCCAGTCAAAGCACATGGTCAGGTTTAACTAATGTTAAAATTGATAAGTTAAAGTATAGTTTAAAAATAGTAACTTTTTTTTTTTAAAAAAAGCTATGTACTTTGCATGTTAGTTCGATGGATACAGTATGCCTTCAATGTAACACTGACAACTTTAGACAAGCAGGAGTATGCTAGAATGGCACATTGTACCTGACAATGTAAAAAAGTGTACTGGCTAAAATTCCATGCACTCATTGAAAACTAAAACTAAAAACAAAAACCCAAACCCTCTCTCTTCCCCCAGTACTCCCCTACCTCAAAACTAAAATGCTAGCTATTTCACTTCATGAGTTAAAAGTTAATTTCAGAACTGACACCTGGCCAAGATCAGATGTAATGAAAACAATGGCTTTATTGTTATGTGCATAAAGGCCCTTTTCTCTCAATTACCCAAAGTTTAGTGTTATACTCCTACCCTAAACTATGATTAATCTTAATGCTAACCCAGACCTTGGAGGTGAAACACCTGGTGTACTTTTCATTGCAGGTTTTATAAAGTCCTTCCAGGACATTGTTACTTGTGCACTAGTAAGCAATGTTCCCAAATGTGAGTCATTTATTTACCAACTATGTCATTTACAGTTTTCTTTCTATGTGCACACACACATATACACATATTTGTACATAAAGTACCTGGGACAACATATACTCCCAAAAGTTTATTTGGCCATGGGATGCTTTTTTGACCCACCAATCTTGAAATATTGGGGTAAAATTTTCCCCAAAAATCTTGATCCATTGATGTACATTAAAGTGCTCCAGGAGTTTTCTTCTTTTAAAAACAAAAATATTGTGGAATGAAAAATACTCCCCCAAATATAATGATATTGGGTATTTGGGTGGGTTTTTGCTCCAGCTATTAGCGTATTGGAATCTAAAAAATATATCCCATGGCATAATTTCACACAAAAACTGATACAGGTAAACAGGCTTCTTCTGACACAACATCCTTTGGTTGGGGGACATTCAGTTCTCTAAGATTCATTGGAATATAGCTTTGGGTTTAAAAAGCCACAACTTAAAACATTTTTGTTAAGTTTTGTTATAGATCTGGGTTAGAAGTTTATGGAAATAAGCCAGCAAACCAGGGTTTGAAGTCAGCTTGCCTTTGGTGATGATAATTGACTAATTGGGCTTGGATGTAACTATGCTAAATTGTATCTAGTTAAAATGGAAATAAAGGTTGAAAGGTTTAATGAGGTCTAATCTCATCGTAAGTGTGGCAGTGTAGAAGAGGAGGAAAAAAGTCTAAGTGAATACTCATTCTGTTAATGACAAACTATTGTTTTTCATTATGTCCTAAACAAGGTCTTTAAGTATTTGTCAGTGCTAGAGAAGGGAGTCTTAAAAAGAAGGGGAGAACATAGATTATGGGAACACAATTAAGATTTTTTCTCCAAGAAATGCTAAGAAATGCTTAGACACAAAGTACTGTGTCTAAGTTGATATTCTTGGCAGTTCCTGTGTGATCACATCCAGAAATGATTGGTCTCAGTGGGATTCAGACAGAGATGTTTTATAATGAAGAGTACTTCCATGTGACGGCTGTACACATGGCTGCTCTGTTGCAAATATCATTTTTTCAGAATGGCTGCAGTGAAGCAGTATACAGATCTATGCAAAGATATAGTATCCAGTGCCTGCTAGTGTCCCCCAACACAGTGCCTGCTAGTGTCCCCCAACACTGCTGGGATATAAGCGACAGATGTATGAAAATGTCCTAACAAGGCCTGCATTCACATGTCCTAGAACCTCACTCTTCAAGTGCAGCATGAAGGGAAAAAATGCACCTTTAGAAAAAAAAAACACTGTAGAATTTATTAAGACAGATGTGTAGATCTCTACAGACGGATTTTTGTAAAAAAAAATAGGAACTCTATGGCCTCATGCTGTAAGTATGAAGGTTGAATTTATTTTGTAGTACACCAGAACAAATCTACATGCAACAAAATTACACACCTCCTCTTCCTCAGCTTTGTCTTTTAGAGCAGTGTCATTAGAGGCACTCAGAGAAGTTGCCTTAGGGTTCAGGTAGCAGAGGGAAAGAGCGACAGGAAGGGACAATGTGAGTGGGAAAGGAATAGATTGGAAAGCAGAGAGAAGCAGTACAATAATGAGGAAGGATAGGATGGATGAGGGTGAAGTAATGGGGTCATAGCGCTGAAGAACAGGTGGGAGGAAGGAGATGCAAACTTCTGGAAAGCTATTGTAACCATTCTCATCAAGCAGAGAAGGGAAACTGAGAGGAAAACATTTATTCAAACTAACTGGAAAGCTAGACAGTATCTTCATAATCCGTATTTGTATGAGTTGTTCTCTCTATTGCTAGAGGAAGATACCTGTCAATCACCAAGAGATTCATAAGTTCCAATCTATTAGTTGGGGATTTCTCTTCATTTATGACATGGACTGGTGTTTCTTTTATAGGGCAGCAGACCATGCTGTCTGAGGGTGTATACAGGAATACCTCGATTTACGTACCTTTGTTTAACGGACCCTTGCGATTACAGACATGCTCCATACTCCACCATGCCCCACTTAACGTACGTGCACTTCGTAATTACAGACACTGATGGAACGCCCGAACTTGCGTTCTATGTGCCATGTGTGTTGTGAAGCGTCGTCTCCCGTAGCGATCAGAGAGACTCCTGACCTGAAGGTTCTCATTTAAGTACAGTACTCTTTACAGTACATTTAAGTTCTTTACTACTGTACTTAACAGCGATCGGAGCTCTGCCTGCCCCGGCCTAGGTCAGTGGCGGCAGTGTGTGTGTGTGGGGGGCACCTCATGCTCTTTACAGTACTGTAGATCCCAGTTTCATTTTATACCTCTCCATTGTCCCCCATTGTCCCATCTTCCTTTCCTGCTTTAATTGATTCTGATAAAAAAAAAAATTCTTTAGATCCCCGATTTCATTTTATACCTCTCCATTGTCCCATCTTCCTTTCCTGCTTTAATTGAATACTTTTCTCTCTGTCTCTGCCCATCATTAGTTCTGGCTTTTGCCACTGCTGGCTTGTGACTACCAATAGCGTGTGTGTGGTGTGTGTGTGTATTGGTATGGTTTTCCCTTGCCTTCAGTACAGTACAGTACAGTACAGTATTACAGTACAGTACATAATGGCAGATACAAAGAAAAGTCGTAAATCTATTACCTTAGATATGAAGCTTAAAATGATTAAACTGTCTGATGAAGGTGCCCTCTCCTTCATCCTTCCTACATGTAAATTTTTGTTCATCCATTTCTCATCTGCCAGCTGACATTAAAGGTAAGCTTACCCTTTTTCATAAAGAGTTTATTTTATTTTATTTTTATTTTAGTTATAAATGCGTTATTTACATCAGTTATGAGGATTGCAGTGCAGTACATGCATCAATAAGTGAAAAAAAAGTAGTGCTTCACTTTAAGTAATTTTCACTTTACATACATGCTCCGGTCCCATTGCGTATGTTAATGTGAGGTATTCCTGTACACAGGTTTAGAAAGTTTATCATCCTCTGAAATGTCTGAAAATGCCTCACTTTCAGGGATAACAGGTTGGTTTGGGGGACAGGATGAAACTGAGTGAATGGGAGGTGAAAGCTGATGCACGTAAGTAGGCTGGAGGGAGGATGGGGGAGTCCAGCCACAGAGGAAGATGAGGCCATGATATAAATGCATGTTTGCGGGCAGAAGGAACGCACAAGAGAAGGAGGAAAGACACTGGTTAGTGAGAACATTTACTCAGAAATAAGGACAGCACTACTATTATAATATGGATGCTACAAACATTCATAAGCCCCATGATTATTATGATTTCTGCCTCTGTAAGGCTGTGAAGAGCTCTGTAGCTGGAAACTATAGTCGTGCAGTCACAATAGATGGAAGCAGACAGATGTTCAGATCTTTTGCATTGCAGAAGGTGATTATGATAGACAGCAGCATGAGAATAGGGCTTCCAGCTACAGGTTCACTTTGAAAGTACTAAAGATCTCAATAAAAGTCTGCTGTTTAGAAGTCAGGTTTGCAGGATAGTTAGACATTTATACTGAAAGTTTAAATGTGTAACCATCAAAATACAAAGATTTCACAGGTAATTCAGTGGATTACAACCTAACAGAAAGCTTCTATCAGATTTCTAATTGTTATATTTCTTAAAAGTAATTCCATGCTGTGTGTGCCAGAAAACGCTCAAATTCATGTGTTATAACCTGGCAATGTGGAAATGAAAATAAAAATTAAATGTCTATACTTCAAGTTGATTCTGCTCTAATAAAAAAATAAACCCCCTATTCTTATGTTTAAAGCACATTGATGCTAAAAGCTAACATGAAACACTTCTATATTATAATTTTATATTATACTTTGTTATACTGTATTTTACATTGCACTTTATTGTTCTGTTTTTTAAGTATTGTATTTTACATGAGCTGGTCAAAGACGGAAATAAACAAATCCCTTGCACAGAGTTAACCACAAAAGAATGTGGAAGTGATTGCTTCATATAAACCATTGGTAGCATGAGTATGATTAAGTCATAGCAATGAATTAAATATGCAAATAAATTTTACTCTCGTACAACTGAACGGAGCTTGATACAGAGACTTTAAAAGCAAATCCATTAGTTCGGTTTCAGAGCAGCTTATTACCACACGGCAAGATTGCACATATCCCCCCCCCCAAACAACTAGCGAAGGATGCATGCTGTCTTGCTTTGGTGCCAGATTCACTTTAGGAAGGAGTAACCTGCCCTCCAGGAAAGGTGCAGCTCTCTCTGTCCATCTGCATTAGTTCTGCACTTAAGAATGAGTTGGTCATCCAGTGCATAAAAACTGATTAGCTGAAGTGCAGCTCCACTATAGCTCACGCAGCACTTGGCTTGAATAAACTCCCAAAATTGATTTATTTCCACAAAGCTGACAATGAATAGCCATCATACCTTTCCATCTTCTAATTGCGGCATTTTAGCTATGCCTCCATCCTCATCTCTACCTTCCCCATCTTTTAATTTGGACTGTCCAGGGATTTCAAAGAGCCTATCACCAGCGGATCCCACTGCTGTAGTAGAGAAGTCTTTAAGCAGGGTCTGGTCTGCAATACCTACTGGAGCTACAAAAAAACAGATGTATTTATCATAGCAGTATTTCACAGTATCTTGATCTTCGTGAGTTAAATTTGCTCAGCTTTAAGATACTTGTACACTCTGGTTTCAGTCAGGAGAGCAATCGAAAATGAAACTGGGTACATGTAGTGCCTGTAAACTGTTTTGATGAAAAAACATCAGGCAACACATAATTATATTTTTAAACGTATAGCGGTTGATGGCTGAAGAAAGTATATTTTATAGAAAGTAAATATACAGCTAACTTAACCCTGTTGTGAGGCACTAAAACTCAACAATGAAGTTGTATTTGCAAAAAGATACAATCAAACATAAATATTATTAGATACATTGTATGCATTCATGAATGAAAGCTTAAACCAAAAGAACATGCATCAACTTAATGTTTTATTGACAATATTCATGTAGTGCTCATCAGGAGGAAGGGCTCTATGACAGCCAAAGCAATTGAGGAGTTGTAAAAATGAGACACATTCTAATAATTCAGGCTTTTGAATGAGTTTCAGTACAGAACTCTTTTGATCTATTAAATTCTGCCTTGGTACATACATTTAATGGCTTTGTACTCACAGCAAGTGCTGGCCCTAAACGTTTATTAATCACTATACATGAAATCCTACAAAAGTTCAGACATGAAGTTTCTTTGAATATTCGATTTTAATTTCTCTAATGAGCCTATGTATATCACATTATATAAGGAGATTACTAGTTTTGATCATACTCTTACCACCATCAAGACTTCTGGAAACACGTTTGCTTGAGGTCCGTTCAAAGTATGGAGCTGGTCTGTCTATGAGATTGCTAGCCTGTCGTGTCTGTGCTTGGGTACGCCCACTGTAGCGAAACTTAGAACCCAGTGTCAGGAACTTAGCCTTAGGAGGCTGTTCTGGTGATACAAGTCTACAACCCCAAAAAGAAGGAAAAGTTACCATATTCAGATGTTTCCAAAACTATAAAAAGATGCATATTTTTAAAAGCACATCAGATACTAGCCCTGTTCAGGAATTATTACTTGTCTTAGAACAGGTATGGGAAATCTTTGGCCCTCCATATGTTGCTGAACCACAACCACAACTCCCATTATCCCTGGCCATTGGCCATACTTGCTGGGGCTGATGGGAGATTTAGTATATCTGGAGGGCCAAAGGTACCCCAAACTTGTCTTGAGACCAACATGGGAGAAGGGCTATGTTGAGCAACCACACTACTTATTGCACATGTCAAGTAGCCCTTTTCTCGGCATCCACACATACAGTGCCAGAATCTGCAGGGGGGGTTGCACATACATCTATATGCACCAAGGCTTCCCAGCAATCTGGAACCCTGATTGCACAGGATTCCAGTTTGCACAGAAGCGTTCACTCACTCCCTGAAGATGTTCACTATACACATGGATTCTAGGGGCATGGCTATTTAGTGTGGCCTTGTTCCCATGTTGCTCTATACAGAAGCTATAATGCTAGTACGTGACATGCTTTCAGAACAAACTAAATCATGCTACACGTGATATCTAGCTTTGTGTTTGATAACATAGCAAACTACCTTGAAGAAATTACATTCAGCAACTTCAAGAGTTTAGATTGTTGCCTAATTGTGTCTACAGGGATTTAAAATATGGAGGTGGCCTTTAAGAGGTTGTACCCACAGCCATACCTTCCTCCAAGGTAAACCCTCTTCTAGGCCACCCCATGTTTTTAACCCCCTACAGCAGTGGGGGCACTCACTAAGTGCAAATGCAGCACTGTCCCCCTGAAACCCCCCCTCCATATCTATAACAGTTCCTTCTCTATCCCGTACATTCATATTCATTATATTGTCTCACATTTAGAGACCTCCTGGAATGGTTTTTGACCATCAGCTGTGCTGGCCAATCATCTCTGGACAACACAGCCAATCACAATAATCCCTATGGCCCTGTCTCCAGGGGTAAAAATAGTTTTAAATAATAAATCCCAGTAGGAGTCGCTTAGGGAAAGCAGGTGACCTCTCTGAGCCTCTATTTTGATGTTGTTTCCCTTGGAATAAATTCAGGAGTCCCTCAGAGATCCATTGAAAGCTTCACAGCATTAGAGCATGACTATGAAGTAGTTAACACCACAGACATCCTGGCATTGGTAATACAATTAGCAGGGCATGTGTTGGGTTGCTGCACACTTCCAGCCCTAATTTCACTTTCTGTGGGAAGGCTGAACAATGTCTTGACTGTGTAAATGTGGTTAATCAAAAGGGGAAGGAATTTTGAGTTAAGCAAATCCCTGATTTTATGAAACTAAGAAATACTTTGTGTGAATGTCTGCGTGTCTGCACCAGTGGAGTGCTGGGAGAACTTGTGGAACTTGCTGCTACAGTATTCAGAACTAATCATATGGTTGAAAAACTTTTTCTAACATTCTGGCCTCTTTTTAACCCCCACCCACCACATATTTTTCTCTGAGCAATAGCAGCTTACCATGCACAGGATTTTTTTTTTTAAGAAACTCTGGAGATCTTTAGCCAGTTACTATTATCCATGATTCTTAAATACACTGCTCCAGGTCAAGGAGATTCTTTCTGTGTACTAGGGAATAAGTCAGGCATACTAACTATACTATACATACTAAATGTAGTATTTGCTGTTTTCTCCATAGGAGTGATATAGTCTCGCAAAAGTAGTGTTTAATTATACTGAGAAGGAAGCATGCTATAGCTTTGGTTACTAACCTAATCCTATTTATTTTATTTAAAAGTAAATCCTACTATGTTCATTTAAGTAGATATAAAATTGAACCCTGGTCTTCTGGATTCTAGTCCAACTGTTTAACCATTATACTTATACACTTACAGATGCTCATTTTAAATATTTTTCATTTAAAAATATATTATCAACTTGCCCAAATGTGTGTTCTCTCTCTCTCTCTTTTAACTCTTGAGTTCTTTGTATGGTTTAGGGTTGGCACTGGAGGAGAGCAGCATTTATGTGCTCTTTAACAGCAGTATAGCAGGCAGAAATTGTTATGAACAATAAAGTGCATTTGGATGAACCTGAATTGAACTATTTCATTCCTTTTTAAAATGAACTTTTGAAACATTAGTGGTTGCTAACACAATCCTCTTCATTTTATTCACAAGTAAGAAAACCCCACTGTGTTTGGTGGGACTTATTCATGAGAGTGAGCATAGAACTAAAGTCTTTTGTGGTGCCTACAAAATGTCAACTTCCAGAAACTCACTCTGTACTTTTCCCCCCCCACACAGGACTGAGAGAGCATTACTGAAAGAGCAGAAATCTAAGCTCCTGTTCACTACTGAGGAAGTTTTATTATTTATTTAATTTAAAAACATACAGAAATTTAAAACAAGAATCATAGATAAAAACACATACCATCAACACAATCTAAAATGCTTCAATACAGTAAAAGCCAAACACAGACATATACAATGGGTCTTACCAAAACATTATGCATGTGTACAAGCATATAGAACGCAATTCCCAAAACAAAAACAAAAAGGCTTGGTGCATCCAATGCTATCCCCAAAATGCTGTGCTGATATCTGAAGCCAAACAAGGGTTAGCTAACAAGAGTTAGGCCTGACAATTTGTGTACATTATGTTATGTAACGGAGGGTGGCCTTTGTCAGTTTTCCCCATCAACATGGCGTTAGACACCATGTATATTTTATCCAGGTGAAGGAGGAAAACCACAGGGTGCTGCTGATGTCATGAAACAGCTCCGGCCAAAATTTCCCAGGCTGGGCAGTCTTAACTGGCCCATTATTAAATTTCTATACCAACCTTCCTCCCAGAAGGAGCCCAGGGGAGCAAGCAAGGGACAAAACACTAAAAAAATCTTAAAAACAAAACATCTTTAAAAAATCTTTTAAAAAGCAGTTCCAAAGGAGATGCAGACTGGGATATCTCTACTTAAAAGGCTTGTTGAAAAAGGAAGGTCTTCGTTAGACACTGAAAAGATAACAGAGATAGTGTCTGTCTAATATTTAAGGGGAGGGAATTCCACAGGGTAGGTGCCACTGCACTAAAGATCCGTTTCCTATGTTGTGTGGAGCGGACCTCCTGAAAAGATGGTATCTGCAGGAGGCCCTTACCTGCAGAGCACAGTGGTCAATAAGGGGTAAGACGGTCTTTCAGGTATCCTGGTCCCAAGCTGCATAGGGCTTTGTACATCAAAACCAGCACCCTGAACTAAGCCCGGTAGCTAATGGGCAGCCAGTGTAATTTTTTCAGCGGTGGGGTAACATGTTGCCAATACCCTGCCTCAGTGAGCAGTTGTGCCACCTCATTTTGCAGCAGTTGAAGCTTCTGGACCAACCTGAAGGGCAGCCCCACATAGAGTACATTACAATAATCCAGCCTGGAGATTACCAGTTTGTGGACAAGTAACAGGAAGATGACCACTTGGTGGTGATGCTACAGAGCCTCCATGGCATGTATATGGGACCCCTGCACAAACTCCAATGTAATGAAGGTCAGTGATGAAATAGCAGTATTCATTTGTTCCAAATCTCACCTACAATATGTATATGTATAATAAATACAACCTTTATAAAAAGGCAGTTTAAAGTACTGAAAGATACTTGCTGCAATAGTAATATTGCTGGCATTTATGTGAATAGCCTTTTATAGTCTTACTAGCATAATTTTTCTCTTGGAGAACATGAAATAAGATTTATTATTTTTAAACCAGAATGAGCAGCTCTGTGGATTTGCTCTGCATGGTGACATCAGTGGGAACAGGATTTAGTACATGTGGTACATTCTTTTTCCTTACCCAAATAGCTATTTCAGATTGGAATAAAATCCCCTCCAATTGTATTTTATGAAGATGTCACAGAATAAGTCTGTAACTTGAAATAGTCTGAATAGAGGATGTTCAGACAGCACAGGATTTTTTCCCTGTTTATAGACTTTTAAAATGCAGATCATACTGAATTCATTTACTTAGAAGTGCAATGGAAATTTATTCCCAGATAAATCTGTTTATATGATTATAGCAAAATTCAGCAAGGGAATACAAAATCATGCTTCCCACTGCCAGCTATACAAGGAGAACAAGCTTGAATGACTGCAGAGCCTCTTCTGCCAGTCGTGGAAGAATTCATGTTCAAAACATTAATCTAATCTTTGCAGACACATAGAGCATTTCACCAGCTTTGGTTGATGCACTTGCTGGACCCCCTCCTGTATAAAGAGTAATTCATATTCTGGGCACATTTATATTGATTATTAAAATGTGTTGCATGTGGGGTTACCTTTTAAAAGCATCCAGACACTGTGTGTCATTTAGTCCAAAATACTGTAGTGAGATTACTGAACTAGAGTTGTTGCATGAACAGAATCACATGCATGTTCTAGTATTATAAGAGAAAAAAAATTCTCTATCCACTTGCTTCATGTCATTAATACTTTTAAGAACTTTTATTATGTCACCTCTTACTTGCCATTTCTCTGAACTAAAAAGCCCTAAATGCTGCAACCTTTCCTCATATGGGAGTCATTCCACCCCCCTGATCATTTTGGTTAACCTTTTCTGAAACTTTTTCCAGCTCTACAATATCCTTTTTCAGGTGAGGTGACCAGAACTGTACACAGTATTCCAAATGTGGCCACACCATAGATTTATATAATGGCATTATGATATCAGCAGTTTTATTTCAATATCTTTCCTGCTGATCTCTACAATGGAATTTGCCTTTTTTACAGCTGTAGCACACTGGATTGACATCTTCATCAAGCTATCCATTATGACCCCACAGTCTCGTTCCTGGTCAATGACTGCCTGTTCAGTTCCCATGCGTGTATAGGTGAAATTAATTCTTTTTGCTCCAATACGCATAATTTTACTCTTGTTTACATTGAATTGCATTTGCCATTTTATCACCCATTCACTCAGTTTGCAGGTCCTTTTGCAGCTCTTCATAATCTCATTTTGTTTTAACAACCCTGAACAATGTAGTACCATAAGCAAATCTGGCCACCTCACTGCTTACCCCTAAGTCTAGATTATTTATGAAAAAGTTAAAAAGCACAGGCCCTAATATTGATCCTTGGGGAACTCCACTTTCTACACTCCTCCACTGGGAGAACTGTCAATTTATTCTACTCTGTTTTCTGTTTCCTAGTCAGTTCCTGATCCACAAGAGGACTTTATAAAGGAGCTTGAGAAAAGAAAAGAAAAAGCAGATAGCAGACATGAAGCATGCCTGCAGGAGGTATAGAAGAGGAAATTGATTTTGGATTTGAAGGCAAGTAAGTGTTTGAAGAAAAAAGAGTATGAGGAAGCTGAGCTCATCCAGCAACTGAGGGGTGGGGGAAAATCCCACAGACCCAATTATAGGCATCTGTATATTGTTCGGTATTATAAAAATACACACAGAAATAGGAACTAATTTGGTTGGTCCTATTTCTTAGCAGAGATATAAAAATACAAGCAGCAGAACGAGAATAAACCAGCCCCACCTTTCTCTATATAAATAACAACAGACACAATCCTTTAGGTAAAAGAAAAGAATGTTTACTCACAACTTCTTCACATGTTCAGAAGAAGATAGACTATCTTAGAAGAAAGAAAAATATAGAGGTCTCAGTCCATCTTGGTGTTTTGTAATGATACTCTTAGCAGAGAGCATCATACCATGCTGCCTCTCTCAAAGGTAGGAAGATCAGCAATGGAGAATATTCAAAAATCCCCCAGGACAGAGGAGGAGGAAGTCAGGTAACTAAACCCCACCCATTAGGAAGTTACATCATGGTAAACAGGTACATGGGATATTTCCCAAATATCCCTTAAAGTGACCATGCAATATTTGTTTACTCTAACACTCCTCAAATTTGCATGCATTAATCTAACAAGCCCATTTTGACACGAAGTCTCTGGAAACAGTCTCTTGGTAATGGCTTTGTCAAGATGTCAGCTGTCATCTCTGCAGTTGGACAGTAGTTCATCTTGATGAATCCTTTCTCTGTCAACTCATGTACAATATGGTATTTTATACCTATATGTTTAGTCCGTGGAGTGATTCTCTCAGTCTGAGAAAGTCTAATACAACTTTGGTTGTCTTCCATCACTTGGATAGGTCTCTGCACCCTTATTCCAAGGTCCTGTAGTAGTCTGTTGAGCCAAAAGGCTTCTTGGCAGGCTTCTGCAGCAGCTATATACTCAGATTCTGTGGAAGAAAATGCTATTATGTCTTGCTTGTGACTAGCCCAGGAGGTAGGTCCATCTCCATACATAAACAGAAAGCCACTAGTTGACTTGGAGTCTGAGCTATCTCCAGCCCAGTCAGCATCAGTGTAACACACAAGCTTTGGATCACTATTAGCTGGCAATCTCATGTTAAAGTCCATAGTCCCTTTCAAGTATCTAGCCACCCTTTTGACAGCAATCCAGTCCTTTTGTGTGGGTGTGCTAGTTTTCCTACATAGGATCCCTACTGCACTTGCTATGTCAGGTCTGGTGTTTGTTATCAAGTACAAAAGCTTCCCTATTGCTGTTCTGTACTTGTTATTATTTGGTAAAGGTTCACCTACATCATTGTCTTTGAGAAAGTCTGTTGAGATAGGCGTTGCTACAGGATAGGCATCTTTGAGTTCTAGACTCTCTAAAATCTTTTGCTTTTGGTTGAGTAGGTAGGAGCCATCTGCTTCCCTTTCAATCTGGATGCCTAGGTAGTATGTTGCAGTGCCTAGCTCTTTGATTTCAACTTCTTTGTTCAAATGATGTACAACTTCTCTGTAGTCTTGATCTCTTTGAGTCGCCACGATCAAGTCATCGACATAAATCAGAATATATGTCAAATGTCCATCTTTGCTTCTGGTGTACAGGCATTGGTCTACATCACCTTGCTTGAAGCCTAGCTCCTTGAGCATTTTATCCAGTTTCTCGTTCCAGGCCCTTGCAGCTTGCTTGAGTCCATACAGGCCCTTTTCAAGCTTGCATACAAGATGTGCTTGCTTCTGGTTCATGAAACCTGGAGGTTGTTGCATGTACAACTCCTCTGTTATTTCTCCATGCAGAAAGGAAGTCTTGACATCGAGGTGTCTGACGTGCATCTGTTTGGAGGCTGCCACACTTAGTAACATTCTTATTGTGCTGTGTCGGACAACAGGAGCAAAAGTAGCATCATAGTCCTCTCCATATTTTTGCAGGAAACCTTTGGCAACTAGTCTTGCCTTGTAGCGTTCAATTTCTCCTCCTGCATCTTGCTTCACCTTGAACACCCATCTGCATCCTATGGCTTTCTTGCCTGGTGGAAGTTCTGTCAGGGTCCAAGTCTTATTCTTGTGCAATGCATCCATCTCCTCCTGAGCGGCTTTTCTCCACTGAGCGCCCTCGAATGCTGGCATCTGCTTGATCTCCTCCCAAGTTGATGGTTCTCTGGGTAGCACCGACTTTGCGAGGTAGGACAGGCGTAGAGGTGGTACACCTTTGTTGGTTCGCGATGAGGATCTGGGAGCTTGTTCTGGGATCTGGTCTGGCTCTGCAGCATCTTCCAGTCCGGTCATCTCATCATTCTCATCTGCGTCTGTACCTCTCTCAGCCTCATCATCACTTTCTGCAATCTCTGCCTCTTCCTCTTGTTCAAGGCTTGGGTCTGGTTGTGCAGATATCTGTGATGTCACTGGTATTTCATATGTGGGTACTGGCATATCTATAAGAGATTGGACGTGGTGTCCTTGCTCTTCTGAGAAATCTAGCACAGTCCCTCTTTTGTCAGCTCTGCTTCGTTCATCGAAGTAGACAACGTGTCTTGTGCTGACTTCACCTGTCTTTAGGTTCATAACTCTGTAGCCTTTGCTACCAGGAGCATATCCTATCAAAATAGTCTGTTCTGTTTTAGCATCTAGCTTCTGCCTCTTTTGTTTTGCTATGTAGGCAAAAGCAATGCTTCCAAACACTCTGATATGTGCCAGGTTTGGAATCCTGCCATGCCACAATTGGAATGGGGGTGTGTGTGGTGCCCTTGGTTGGCAATCTGTTCCGGATAAACGTTGCAGCCACGATCATGTCACCCCACAGCCTTTTGGGTAGATCAGCGTCAGCAAGCATGCATTTTGTCATTTCCAGAAGAGACCTAAGTCTCCTTTCAGAAATCCCATTCTGCTCTGGAGTATGACTGACAGTCCTCCTGTGCAAATTGCCTTGTTCCTCCAGGAAACTTTGTGTTTGGTGTGATATAAACTCACCACCGTTGTCACTTCGTAGAGCTTTTGGCTTCCTTTCAAATTTTGTGCTCACCATGGAGATGTATTTCTTCAGCATCTCATGTGTTTGACTCTTGTCCTTCAATAAGTCACACAGTACCTTGAAAAATCATCCACAAAAATTAGAACATATCTATGCTGCCCAAGTGAGAGTACATTAAATGGTCCACAGAGGTCACTGTGTATGAGATCTAGCACCTTGGTGCTTCTCTTTTCAGTCCTTGGTGGAAATGAAGGCCTAACACCTTTTCCGCAATGCAATTTACGCACCTGCTTGCTTTATCATGGTTCTGTTGGTTTACCTTGATACCTGTGGCAAGGTTCTGCTTTTGTAGCTGTAGGATCGCCTTTGGATCGCCATGTCCCAGTCATCTGTGCCAAAGTTCTAGGCTGGTCTCTTCCTTGTCCAGCATGGCTGTGTTTGATTGTTCAGCTGTAAGACTTGGTTCATAAACACCATCATTTTCATAAGCTAGTGCAAACAATTCATCATCTTTGGTCACTGTACACTTTCCATCCTGGAAATGTATTGCAAATCCTTTCTTGTCTAAAGCTGAGACGCTCAGCATATTGCAATTTAAGTCTGGGACATATAAAACATGATCTGCCACATTTACTATGGTTTGATTGGATACCTTGCACCTAAGAGCAATGGATCCAGATTCATTAATGTTCATATATTGACCATTGGCAGTCTGGATTCTTCCTTCAGTATCACCATTTATTTCATCAAATAAATCTTCATTATAACAACTGTGGTTTGTACATCCACTGTCTAAAATCCAATTGTTTGAATTTTGTTTGTAATTATTTGCCACAAGACCTTTGAGTGTTAAAAGGAAATTTCTTCCTTTGCTTTCTTTGGATTCCTCTCTGCGAGGTCCATGCTTGTGCTTTGAGAAAGCATGCTCCCTTTGTTCTCTTTGTTTAAAATTGGGAGAGCTGCCATTGGCTCTTGAACTTTTGGGTGAGTCAGTCCCTAGCCAGGTGACCGCGCCTCCCACATGAAAAACAGCATTGTGATTGGCTCTTGGGAGGGGCTTTCCCCTTCCCTTTATCCCTGCTAGCCATGTAATTTGATCCATTATCATTTGAGTCTCTTTGGATCACACATTCCTCTCTTAGTTTCACAAGAGCTTCCTCAAAAAGGATCTCAGGATTGTGGTTTAAAAGAGAAATAAATGGATCAAATCTCTTTCCAAGAGATCCCAAAAGAAAACCCAACTTCTGTTGGTGGTTAAAATCAAGCCCAGCCAATCTCAATTTGTTGAAAATAAGCAACAAGGAAGTGATATGTTTTTCACAATTGTCCTTTGTCTGCAATTTTAAATTCATTATCTCTTTAATTAACATGGTTTGGCATCTAAAGCTTTGAAATCCAAAAGCTGTTTGAAGCTTGTCCAGCATCTCTGAAGCACTTTTACACTCATTTATATAAACAAGCTGATCATCCCTCAGAGAATCAAATATAATAGCTTTTGCAAGAGAATCTTTGTCTTCCCAAACGCTAGCTTCTTGATCATTCCCTTCTGGTTTAGGATTTTTGATACAGCATAGAGCTTTCTCTGCAGCTAAAATAATCCTGATTCTACTCCTCCACTGGTCAAAGTTAGCAGCAGATAGTTCAGGCATTCTTCTTGAAAAAACTCTATTGCCTTGCTGATATATGCTTCCTGGTCTGAGAAGAGCTTTTGTTATGCTAAAACAACTCAAGGAAGTAACAGCAGCAAAAATAGTCTCTTTTAAAGTTGGTGCCTGATACAGAGCAAAGGGGGAAACAAAACACGCAAAAATACTTAAAATAAAACCCGAAAAATCTGGTTTAATTCTCAACTATTTCTGGGCAACATAACCTGTTCGGTATTATAAAAATACACACAGAAATAGGAACTAATTTGGTTGGTCCTATTTCTTAGCAGAGATATAAAAATACAAGCAGCAGAACGAGAATAAACCAGCCCCACCTTTCTCTATATAAATAACAACAGACACAATCCTTTAGGTAAAAGAAAAGAATGTTTACTCACAACTTCTTCACATGTTCAGAAGAAGATAGGCTCTAGCTTAGAAGAAAGAAAAATATAGAGGTCTCAGTCCATCTTGGTGTTTTGTAATGATGCTCTTAGCAGAGAGCATCATACCATGCTGCCTCTCTCAAAGGTAGGAAGATCAGCAATGGAGAATATTCATAGAGCTTTCTCTGCAGCTAAAATAATCCTGATTCTACTCCTCCACTGGTCAAAGTTAGCAGCAGATAGTTCAGGCATTCTTCTTGAAAAAACTCTATTGCCTTGCTGATATATGCTTCCTGGTCTGAGAAGAGCTTTTGTTATGCTAAAACAACTCAAGGAAGTAACAGCAGCAAAAATAGTCTCTTTTAAAGTTGGTGCCTGATACAGAGCAAAGGGGGAAACAAAACACGCAAAAATACTTAAAATAAAACCCGAAAAATCTGGTTTAATTCTCAACTATTTCTGGGCAACATAACCTGTTCGGTATTATAAAAATACACACAGAAATAGGAACTAATTTGGTTGGTCCTATTTCTTAGCAGAGATATAAAAATACAAGCAGCAGAACGAGAATAAACCAGCCCCACCTTTCTCTATATAAATAACAACAGACACAATCCTTTAGGTAAAAGAAAAGAATGTTTACTCACAACTTCTTCACATGTTCAGAAGAAGATAGGCTCTAGCTTAGAAGAAAGAAAAATATAGAGGTCTCAGTCCATCTTGGTGTTTTGTAATGATGCTCTTAGCAGAGAGCATCATACCATGCTGCCTCTCTCAAAGGTAGGAAGATCAGCAATGGAGAATATTCAAAAATCCCCCAGGACAAAGGAGGAGGAAGTCAGGTAACTAAACCCCACCCATTAGGAAGTTACATCATGGTAAACAGGTACATGGGATATTTCCCAAATATCCCTTAAAGTGACCATGCAATATTTGTTTACTCTAACATATATACCCTAGGATTTCAATTTCAGTTACTTACCTGGACATATAGTATGTTCAGCCTAAGAAACAGATAACCCAAAATTCACTGATGCATTTTTATTTCTGAAACACCATTTTTGCAGGCCTATGGGGTCTCCGGGGATAGGTTAGTTTTTTAATGTTGTTTAGTGCTGTTTAATTTTAATTATTATATTTCTGGTTATATTGTATTTTATCATGATATTGTATGTTGCCTAGAGTGGCCGTTTATTCGGCCAGATAGGCGACTCACAAATAAAATTTTATTATTTATTATTATTATAATATGTTTGCTCCTTCTAACTCAGACAACAAGATATCCAGCCACACACTCCAGTAATCATGTGCACATATGCTCTCTGTAGTGGTTCACAAATATATACAGGTATTCACCACTTGACTCCTGCTTCATCCAGTGACAGCTTGCATGCTTGAATGAGCCACCAAATATGAATGTTTGTAATGTCTTAAATGTCTGTACTTTATGGTTGTTAGGACAGAGCTGAAACAGCAAGGGACTTATTTTGGCTTCAGAATCTAGACCCCTTAAGCTCTTTGTACTCCTGAACAGCAAAGTTAATAGTTAAGTCTTCCAACAAAGAGGCTACCCCACTCCCATTAAAGGAGCCAACGTGAAGAAAGGGAATAATTCATTCTGTAGGCCAAGGACAACAGTGTATATATACTGCAGTATTTTGAAAGGGTGGGGTGGGGGAGAGAGAGAAGGGCTAGAGACATACAGGAGCCAACAAAAAGTTTGCTGCTCATCAGAGCATCATCTTTCTAACGGTGCCTCAGTGACCTGCTTCCCATGTGTATAGTGATGTGATCAATCTGAATTAGTTTCATATTTTCCAGTTTAAACTTTTTGCAGATATGAAAACTGAACGCACTACTAGCATTAACATACTCATGATTAAAGAAATCATCAGATAATAAGTTAACATTGTTGCAGGAGAACAAATATTCTGAGATAGCACCAAGAAAAAATGTTCTAAAGGTCACTGGTTTTTTGGGGGATAATAGTGGAAGATTTGTTAAATTAGTTTAACAAGAGATTATTTTACCCTGCAAAGATTGTTAGAAATCTGATAAAGCATGTGGACCTCCCAAATGTGGACCTCCCAAGGCTTGTTTGTTTTTAACTGACTGCAAATTTTGTTGGAATAGCAGCACGGGAAGGAGGTTGTCAACTCTCTCCCCAAAGCCCATTTCCAATCGAAATTGCCCTCTCCCCAGAGTTGAAAGACATGGTGACCCCTTACCCACAATTAAGGAATATTTAAACATTACCTATAAAAAGTATGATGCTCCACACACACTTTCCATAATCTCTTTGCAGCCCGATGGTTTGGGAGCTTAAACCCAATAATACTCTCGAACTGTTCCAGCTGGAAAGATTACACACACCAAAATTAACACAATTTCTGAAAGTTCACTGTTGCCTAGGCTAGCAAGATAGGAGTGCAGTAGTTTCAATTGCACTATATCTCCCTTCTTAAGATTAGCAACACCCAGGTTTTCAAGTTTCTAACATAACTGCACTGCTTCAATTGCATGTAGTAATAAATACACCCTTTTTTTCCAAAGAGAGAGAAAGAGAATGAGTATATGCATGAATAACTGCATGGCAGCTTTATTACCTGGCAAATAATGTTTAAGTTGCTGGTTACAAAAAAGGCATTCTGCTGACAAAACTCTCATATTTTTTTTCAAGATCTTTGAAGAGGCAGAACAAATATTGTATCAAAATGTTTCCTTTTTTTGTTCACAGATAAGTTATTTGAGATAAAATAAAATTACAGCTGCAATCCTACACACATTTATATTACATTCATTGTAGTTAGGAACTGACATGCATAGGAGTGTGCTCTTAAAAACTGTACTGTGTATTTTTGGTAGGCTGACATCGTTTATTTAGTACACTTATATTTCTAACCTAAAAAAATAAGCTCTAGGGCCGCAATACAAACAATATAATGCATATATAGGTAGTAGCCACATATACATTAAGTGGCTTCTTTGAAGTATGTTCTACAACTATTCCAACAGTCAAAAAGGCAAGCTCTTTCTAAACTTAGGCTTGCTTGCTGCAACAGCAGAAATGGCTGTGGAAAAATTAAGTGTGTCCTGGCAAGCATGCACATATAATACATTTGGATCATGGTCTATTATAGTAAACATTCACCAAAAACATACAAGTGTTTTATTTGCAATATTTAACACTGCTTACATGGGCATTAATAAATTTCATGATACTAGTACAAACATTTATTTAAAAACCAAGCAAGTGAATCAACAGCAAGATGATTACAAGTCAGATATCAGACTAACTAGTTAGTAGAATTACTATATTCTTTAAATATTGTTCGGAATTTCTCAATTTCATACACATTTGTAGTAGTCTCAAAATTGCCACAGTATTTTAAAAAAAAAAAAAGATCCTCCGTGGCGCAGAGTGGTAAGTGGCGGTAACACAGTCGAAGCTCTGCTCATGGCCAGAGTTCGATTCCAACGGAAAGAGGAAGTCGAAACTCCAGTAAAAGGGGTCGAGGTTCACTCAGCCTTCTATCCAGGAACTGGCAATCCCACCCCATATATACGGTCTGCCTAGAAAATGTCGCAAGATGTCATCCTAAGAGTCGGAAACGACTCGCAATACAAGTGTGGGGACACCTTTACCTTTATAGGCGGGCCCTGCTTATAGGGCAGGTTCCGTTCCGGACCCCCACTGTAAAGTGGAAATAGCCGTAAAACGGAACCCCATTGAGTATAATGGGGCGCATCACGCAAAAATGCCGCAAAATCGGCTTTAAAATGGGGAATGAAAGCCGCCACATTAGCGGAACACAGGGAAGCGAACTGCCGGGAAGCGGGGCCCTACTGTACTTTAAAAACTAAATATTTATACATCACTTCTCAATGTTCATTCCAAATGAACCTGACATTTACTTTTGAAATCTGAAGCAGTAAGAATGCAAACGTAGCTCTCAGAAGCTAAAGTGCATGTTATGAGAAAAACCTACACAAATGGTAGACAACATCACAAATTTCCCTACAAATTTCCCTTGACCACTCCAGTAAGACCTATTCACATCAACTAGGAGTTGCAAAATAGCTGATTTGAGATCATGGCAGCCTACCATTACAAAACACAAATTTGCAAGACAGTGGTGTGTTGAATCATCAGAAAGAACATTTCTGACATATTGGACTCTTAACCATCTACATGGTATTTGCTAAAAAGTTATTCCAAGCCAATATATCCCTACACTATCCACATCAAGAACTGCTTAAAAATTGGTTTATATTTTCATACAACTTCTGAGCTGCAAATTATAACAGCCAAGTTGAAAATTCTGACAGTCAAATGCTTACCTCAGTTGGTCTGACTTTAATATAGAAGCTACTGCGTTTATAAGAAATCTTCAATATTTTGGGCCAAGCAAAACGGTTGATTCGGAGTCTGTCTTTGTAAATGAGTAACCCATTGGCACATACACCCAGCATGATGTCCACACCTTCAGAATCCTATCAAGACAATTGTAAAAGCAATTTATATCTAAATCCTATAGGAATATGGAAAGAAAAGAAAGAACAGCAAGAATGTACATTACGCTGATCCAAATGACATATGGAAAATTAAGGAGCAGCATATCTTAGACAGAAGAATGGGCTTAAGAAATGAAAGTAACATATTGCATGAAATGAGACCACAAAGGGTAATATATTCTTTTTGAGGGAAGAAAATTACTTATTTTGGAAATACCAAATTAAATGACAGGATTTTATGAAAGCCTAGATGTAAGAGAAAAATCAAATCAAGTTTTACCAAGGGGAAGGAAGAAAACTTTTGAAAATATTACACTTCTGATGAGAGGTAACCTATTGAAAAATAGCAGGAAAGTCAGCAGAGATACTGGCAAGAGTGATCAGCGGCAGAACAGTAAAGCTAGAAATCATGGGCATAATACCAGTAAAAAACAAAAAAATAGGTAAGGCTATAAATAGAGATCAGGAATGGCCCACAACAGAGCCTTTAAGACCACTGGATTGGGACGAGACAAAACATAACAACCTTTTAAAGAGGCAACAGGAAGTGATGATAGACTAAAACTAAGAAAAAAGAGTGACAGAAAAATCTAAAGAATAAAAAGGGGCAAGAAGAATAAGATCAGTATTAAATGGGCAAGAAGAATAAGATCAGTATTAAATTTAAAACAGAAGAGAAACCTTAGCAGAGAGGATAGAAATCACATGAGAGCTTTGAAGTTTATAGCACAACCTTGTTTAATCATAAGCAGGTCTCAATGTGTTCAATGAAGCTTACTCCCAGGTTACCATGCAGAGTCTTCACATGGGTGCCCTTCAGATGCAGTCACAGCCATAGAAGAGGTTTTTCTGTGACCTTATCTGATGTGGCTGAGGACTGCATGTGGCAACCACATGGCTCTTCTATTTCCCTGTGTCTGAAGTTTTGTGTGTCTGATACACACAGTGCCAATGATGAAAAACATACTGCCCAGCCTAATACATTTTGTGGTATTTCCAGTTAGGGTTCAATTGTTTTACTGAATAGCTGTCCAGATACTTTCCCTAATCTTCCTCCTAGCAATATCAGTACTTGGAGAAAGTTGTTACGGGTTTGTGTAGGCCAATTCTCTCCCAACAGTCATGCTGAACATGCTTTCAATATTTTATTTTCCTTTAAATTTTCAAACTAATATACTTCTGCATATCCCAAAATCAAAGAATTGAAAGATTGCCATCTATTAGGGGGCAGCCGCAATTAGCTTCCAAACAGGAGGTACAGGTCCACCCAACTTCAGTATAAGAGCATATGGAACTTTAGTAAAAACAACCTCACCTACTGGCTACCTAAAAGTGCTGAAACGTACTTGCTCCCTACAACTTTCATCCTCCTCATTGAATGCTCTTTCAGATTTTCCATCCTTGTGTACTAACACTGAAAGGAAACTACTATATTCTTTTTCTCTAGCTTTGAGTACTTACTGAAAGAGGATCCCCACTATTTCCAACAAATGTCATTCCTCTCCCACAGCTAACGTTCAGCCATCTACATGTAAGGGACAGCAACTGGTGGGAAGGGAACACTGAGATAATATAAGACCCACCTCACTTCTCCTCTCATCAGTAGCAAAGGTGAAAATTTCCAGCTGCACAATGCTGCCATTCAAAGCATTCTTTATATGGCAGTTATCACTCAATGGCTGATACCAGTATGAAGAACTGGTTGTGAAGAAACCACAATACTCACATCAGGTACTTTTCTACCCCATGTTTTCCCAAGAGCCTTTAACTAGAGTTAAGGCCAACAACATTTGGGGTTGCCACCGAAGGGGAGACCCCAAAGGGGATTGCCCCTTGGGAAGGCCCTTAGGGAGTCCTGAGGGCGAGGGTGCTACCCCCTTCTATTACCGTTTCTTTTTTTAATTTGTTCTATTATTTTTCTGTTAAACCATTCTAGAGGAGATTGCTGGTGGGGAGGGCGTGTGATGCATGTGTAGTTCCTGCACAGGGTGAGAGTCTGTGCAATGAACTGAATGAAAGGAGAAAGTTACCAGATGCCTTCAGAGTGAGAGTCTGTAACTGGCAGAAGGCTGGCCCTCCCTGGTTGTGACACAGAAGGGGGAGTAGATGGGCCCTGTGTGAAAAAGCCTGAATGGGTATGACTGTTCCCAATTCTCAGAGGCCTACTGGGATAATTGGCTCAGGCAGATTTTGTTGACGGGCTCATGTTGGGTCCATATCAGGTGTTTAGGAGAAGTCTTAGTATGGAGGAGCATGAGTGATGCCACCCCAATTTCAGTGATTACGGGCAGAGGGAAATATAGACATGGGGAGGTGGTGAATTACCACAGAAGATGAGGGCAAGGCCTTGTTCCTTGCTGCCACTCCTCTCATGGAGGGGTTCCTCGTTGCTCATCCGTTGTGCCCACTGGGCTGTGCGTGTTGTTGTTTAATGCCAGATTGGTACACAATAAGACCATGCTCATCCATGATTTGATTGTGGATGAAGGTGCTGATTTGTTGTGCATTACCGAGACCTGGGTGGGTGAACTGGGAGGAGTTGATCTGACCCAGCTTTGACCACCTGGATACTCGGTGCAACACCAGCACAGGGTGCAGGGACGGGGGTAAGGAGTTGCTGTGGTCTACAGATCTTCCATCTCTGTCACCAGGAAACCACTCTGTCTTGAAACTGGCTGTGAGGGCCTGCACCTGGTGTTGGGTTGAGGGGACAGTAAACTAGGGTTGCTGCTGGTGTACTGTCCACCCTGCTGCCGACAGCTTCTTTGACTGAGCTGGCGGAGGCCGTCTCAGCTATGGTGTTGAAGGAGCCCAGAACAATAGTGCTGGGTGATTTATTATTATATTATTATTGTTTATTTCTACCCCACTTTTTGGCCAAAAGGCCCTCAAAGCGGCTTACAAAAAAAATAAACACAAATATAAAAATACATCAATAAAAACAATACAATTTACAAAAAGCAGCAGTTACAACATCCAATAAAATACATTAACAAATCACAAAGCAAAAATTTACTCCTCTCTCTTCTTGGCCTTCTAAAAAGGGCCCAGGAGAAAAGATTGGAGGCAAACGCCCACCTCCAAATTTCAATGTCCATGCTGAGGCTGCCTCTAGTGTTCCAGCTTAGGACTTCATGGCTTCCATGACGACCATGGGTCTGTCTCAAGTTGTCACTGGCCTGACACACAGGGCAGGGTACACCCTCGACTTGATTTTTGCTCCAGATGGAAGAAGGGGTGGTCTAGAGATAGGGGGGAGTGGATGTCACCCCACTGTCATGGTCAGACCACTTCCTGGTGAAGTTTAGACTTATGGCTCCGATCCTTCCCTGCAGGTGGGGTGGAAAGATTAAGATGGTCCACCCCCGGAGACTAATGGAATCCATAGGATCCTGAATGCCCTGGGGGAGTTCCCAGTAGATAGAGCAGGTGACCCTGTGAAAGCCCTTGTCACGCTGTGGGACAGTGAGGCACATCGGGCTCTTGACACAGTTGCCCTGAGCGCCCTCTCTGGCATTGTGGAGCCTGGTTTGCACCTTGGTACACCAGTAAGCTAAGAGCAACGAAACAGGCTCGATG
The DNA here is from genome assembly GCF_030035675.1 of Rhineura floridana. NCBI lineage: Eukaryota > Metazoa > Chordata > Lepidosauria > Squamata > Rhineuridae > Rhineura > Rhineura floridana. Next base: position 102,257,086 of record NC_084483.1, read on the forward strand.
ACAGTGGATCCAGGGTGTGGTCAATGCATCATTGTGAGAGGAAGTGGTTTCAACCACCTTGAAAGAGGTGGTGATCCGACCACTCCTGAAAAAGCCCCCCTGCACCCACTGGTTTGTGACAACTACTGACCAGTCGTAAACACCCCCTTTTTAGGGAAGGTGATTGAGAGGGTAGTGGCGCAGCAATTGCAAGTACTCTTGGATGAAACAGATTATCTTGACCCATCCCAGTCTAGGTTCAGGCCTGGTTATGGGACTAAATTGGCCTTGGTCACCCTGATGGATGACCTTTATTGGGAGAAGGACAGGGGGAGTGTGACCCTGTATTCTTACTTGATCTCTCAGGGACTTTTGATACCATTGTCCATGGTATCCTTCTGGGCCAACTTGGTGAGATGGGTATTGGAGGCACTGTTTTACAGTGGTTCCGATCTTATCTCCAAGGTCATTCTCAGAGAACAGCATTGGGTGATCATCTTTCGGCCCTCTGGCAGTTGTGCTGTGGGGTGCCGCAGGGTACCATCTTGTCCCCCATGTTGTTTAACTTCTACATGAAGCCTTTGGGAACGGTCATCGGGAGATTTGGGGCGAGGTGTCAGCAGTATGCTGACGATATCCAGCTCTATTTCTCTGTATCATCTGAATTGGGAGAGGCCATGCAAGCCCTGGACTGTTGCCTGGACTCGGTGGTGGGCGGATGAGGGCCAATAAACTGACTCTGAATCCTAGCAAGGCAGAGGCATTGGGGGTTAGTGGTTCCCGAATTCGGATAATTGGTCAGTTCCCTGCTTTGGATGGGGTCGTACTCCCTCTGAAAGAGCAGGTCTGTAGTCTGGGGGTGCTCCTGGATCCATCTTTGTTGCTAGAGGCCCAGGTGACCTCAGTGGCTAGGAGTGCCTTTTACCAGCTTCGGCTGGTAAGACAGCTGCGGCTGTTTTTGGACCGGGATAGCCTGACCACTGCTGTCCACACACTGGTAACCTCCAGGCTGGATTACTGTAATGCACTCTATGTGGGGCTGCCCTTGAGGTTGGTCCAGAAGTTGCAGCTGGTGCAAAATGCAGTGGCGAGACTGCTTACTGGGGCAGGGTATCACCAACATGTCACCCCACTGCTGAAAGAATTGCACTGGCTGCCCATTTGCTACCGGGCCAAGTTCAAGGTTCTAGTTTTTGTGTACAAAGCCCTATATAGCTTGGGACCAGGATAGACCGTCTTATCCCTTATATACCCAGTTGATCACTGTACTCTGCAAGTGAGGGTCTCCTGCAGACACCATCTTATCAGGAGGTCTGTTCTATACAACATAGGAAACAGACCTTTAGTGTGGTGGCACTCCCTGTGGAATTCCCTACTGTTAAATATTAGACAGGTGCCATCTCTGTTATCTTTTCGGCACCTATTGAAGACATTCTTCTTTCAACAAGCTTTTTAAGTTAAGACCTTATCCCAGTCTGAGTCTGTGCTGGAATTGCTTTTTAATATATTTTTAAAACTTTTTTTTAAAAACACACACACTTTTTAACCTTTTAAAAAAAGTCTTAAAAGCTTTTTTAAAAATGTTTTTAAAGATGTTTTGTTTTAATGTATTTTCAAGTCTGTTTTTATGATTTTTAAAGTGTTTTCAGTGCTTTTGTTTGCTGCCCTGGGCTCCTGCTGGAAGGGTGGGATATAAATCAAATAATAAATAAATAATAAACATTTGTTTTGTTTCCTTAGAAAAAAACAACACAAACTTATGCATTGTGCAAAAGGAGTTTGGGGTACTTGAGACTCCTGCATTTTGTATAAAATTAGAGGAGAACCAGTAGCCCAAGAGGCTAGATAAGGCCTGCAGGACTATTATTATTACATTTATATCCCACCTTTCCTCCAAGAAACTCAAGGTAGTGAATATGGTTCTCCACCCTCTCCATTTTATCCTCACAGCAACCTTGTGAGGTAGGTTAGGCTGAGAGACTCTGACTAGCCCAAGGTCACCCAGCAAGCTTCATGGCTGAGTGGGGAATTGAATCCTGCTCTGCCAGGTCCTACTCTGACTCTATAACCCCTACACCACACTGGCCTTTGTCCAAACTGCCATAAGTTCCTCACAAACTGCCCTTTTCCCTTTGCCTGGCCAGCACTTCTTGCTTTCCTGGTGCTGAAGACTGGTATATGGCAAGAAGGTATGTGGAAACGGGCAGCCTGGGCAGAGAAAAGAGATGAATAAGTTGGTGTGTCTGTCTGTCTCTCTCTCTGTCTCTGTGTGTGTGTGTGTGTGTGTGAGAGAGAGAGAGAGAGAGAGAGAGAGAGAGAGAGAGAGAACAAACAGAGAAACTACTGGGAGAAAATGACAAGAGGGAAACTGCAGCCAGGGAATTGCCACCTATGGCAGAAGGATGTGTACACGCATGGCAGAGGAGACACAGAGACCAGGAAGGGAACTGAGTGATTGAGATGGGGAGTGAAAAAGTAATGAGAAGCTGAACAAGGAGAGCTATAAACTTTCAGGAGTTTCAGAATTGTTTCCTACAATACAAGCTGGAAGAAAGTCTAGATGGAACATGTTTTCTTTTTCTGAGTCTTAGAGTTCTTTTTTAAAAGGGTAATTGTTTTAAAAATGCAATGCCAATGCTGTAATTCAGAGGATGATTTTGTGTGGCATCAGAGGATGATTTTGTGTGGTGTGTGCATAAGAAAGAAAGTGAATGGATCAATGGTGTGTATATATGGATACATGTATTTGTGTGAATGAGTGGAGTATGTATGGAGTGTGAATAGCCTCCCTGCCCATTTTTGGCTTTGGTCCCACCCACTAATGGCATGTGGTCTCCAGAAAGTTATTGAGCCTGAAGGCTGCATTCCCTTGTGGATAAAATTCCCCATCTCTCTTTTCGAAATGAAACTATATTTTCTACAGAAATGCTGTCCAATACCTTAGCATGGTGCAAATCCACTCCATACATGGAAAGCCTCTTGGCATTTTCTAAGAATTGGGAATCTGCTTGTGCTGGAGTCAAACCTCTAGAGAGATTGAGAGAGGAAAATTCAAAGCAAAATTAGTATACAGAACATAAGCCTTGCCGGATCAAATCAAGGTCTATCTACTCCAGCATTTTGTTTCTAGCAGTAGCCAGCCAGTTGCCTTTGGAAGATGTAACAGTGATTGGTTAATTCCATTTATCCCAAGAATCTGCCCCTCAACAACATATTGTCTCACCCAAATGGACTTCCATATTCAAGCCTATACTCACTGACCCTTACATCTGTGAAAAAGTACTGAAACTAAATGATAGGTTATTTGTTAACTGACTTGGCAGATATTATCTAAACCTCCATACCATTCTAAGTTGGTTAAACACAAATGGGAGAAGCTCAAACTACACAAGCCAAGACCTTGGCAAGTCTGGAAAGTCTACACGCAAGCCAAGGAAGCAATAGCGCTTGCCTCTTCAAACGGTACTCTCTCATGTTTGGGCAAGCAATCAGGGACTCTGCCTTTATGAAAATTATTCTCTGCCATCCATTTCCTCTTTGGAAAAGGCTGAACACAGTGTGCTCTCTAGCATAGGCAGTTGCTTTCTTGGAGAACTGATTTTTTTGGGGAAAAGAATTTTCTTAACATAAATGTCCTGTTCTGTGGTGAGCAAGGAGGCATTTGAGAATCTTTGAATCTGACCCTCCCACCAGTTGGGGGCAAGGTTGGCTTGAATCTCTATTCCACTGCAAGGGCGGGGGGGAAATCCCGAACTCCCTGACCAAAACCATCTCTAAAACTTACTGGCTGCCGCTGAATTACTGCAAGCAAGGGGGTGGGGGTGACACAGTCTAAGCCAATGCTGAATGCAGTTATCTCAGCTTACTACTTCCAACCCAACCACTAGAAGTTCCCCAAAGCTCTTCCGCCCTCTTCTCAGGACAGCCCTTCACAGACCTACCGCCTGAAGCTGAGACAGACCTGACTGGGAAGTTTGAGGGCTCCTCCCCAACAAAAGAACCAAGTTTCAAGTTAGCCCTGCCTCCTACTATCAGAAGAGGCAGACTCTACTAGACTCTAGAATGCCTTCCTTACTCTACCAGAGAACCCCCTAAATGTGGGAAGTTTCTTGCCTTAAGATGAACCTTATTAAGAGGTTTGTCAAGCCTCCTCTTCAGCATGAAACCTTTTACAACCAAAAGGAATGTCTTGTGCAGACAATCTTAGACAGGAACAACTGTATCTGAATTACTTGCAGAAGAGTTAAATAATAAAGAAGAAAACAAATAAGACATGCTTTGAAGAACAGAGTATTAGGAAAGGTTATCTAAATCTAATTCCTAATGGAATGGCATAAGATGAAGGGCAGGGAACTGCACCAGGAGGTGGTATGGGGGAATAAACTGGTGGAAACCACAGGGAACTCTTCCCCACTTGTTTGTGCAAGGAAAAGACACTTCGACTTACACAAGGGAATCTCTAGAAACTGTCCATGTTTGTTTTTAAACCAGCACCTGGATACATTTCAGGATCATTGCATCCTCTCCATCTCTGTCAGTATAATGTTGTGTCTGGGTCATTTGGGGATTAAAAATTTGGAGGACAAGAGCAAACCTGTGCTGTTGCTACTGAGTGCAGAGTCAGCAAAAAACAATAAAGACGCTATCCCCTGCCACAACAGCTAAAAAGCACACTTCTTTCTTGCCTTTTTTCTCCCCTCCTCGACAATGCTGCACAAAGTGCAAGAAAGCCTACATTTTACAGGCTCTCTCTGCCTGTGTGTACCTATTCACTTATCAGAATTTAACCCAGTAGCCTATGAAGTATCAAACTCTGTCCTCCTGCTAATCAGTTGACACCACAAGTGATGGACAGGCAGGCATGTTTTGGGGAAAATGGCCTTCTGGGCCAACCTGGACCCCTGATGGCCAAGACTGGCCTGCGGGCATGAGGATCCTCACCCCTGCACTATACAATCCTGCAAAAAATATTCCTCTGGAGGAGAGAATCAATAAAAGCCATTTGTTCTATAGGTTCTTCACAAATTGTGGGAAAAACCTTGCAATCTTTTTTTCCAGATGATTAAGCCTACGCATAGAAATCAATCTAGTTCTCCTCATTACACCATCCTTGCATATGATCTCTAGGGCAAGTTAAGAATGTATTGGCTCAAAATATGTTATCGTACTATTGAAACAGACTTGGATATTAGTTCCAAGAAAAAGTAAAGAAAAAAAAATCATGTAATTAACATTTGAAACCTTGTAGTTCATTGTGAGGACAGCTCAACTGTTTTGACCTTCAAGTGTAAGTTTGATCTGAATTATTCCATCAGAAGTGTTTGTTACTATTTGCATTGGCTAAATCAGTGGACACACCTTTGGCTGACTTTCCAAACAAAAAAACCTCTTAAGCCTGTGCTTTCTCAAGATGTTCCAAACCGAGGGTGTCAAGACATAAAAAGGCATTCTAGGTATTAAGATTTCACATGGCATCCAATACTACACACTATTATGAAAGGAAAAGGGAAGAGAACTCAAAGGTTCAAAAGTGACACACCTGTGTGTTTTGTGCAACTCTACTACTTTTTCCTCCATCTCTTTTATCTGGTTAGGTGCAAACTGGAAGTCCCCTATGTAATCACTGTTGTGTTCCTCTGGATCATAGTCACCTAGTTCAGCTTGCAGAGTATATGAACCAAGGAGAGCATGAGTCACAAAAGAACATGGTAGACGTCCAGAAGCAATATCATAACGAAGCTGCAAACACAGGAAGTACCTGAAAAGAGAAAATGGCATCAAATATTTGTTTTGACATACCAGGAAGCTAAGGAGACATGTATCTTAATCTGTTAAAGGCAATGTGTACAGTTTGTTTTAAAAATGCCTAAAACACACACACACACAAACCACCAATAAATGTGTGTGAATTGATATCTGCCCCTAATACACAAAGCTCCAGCACAAATATTCTGATTGCTAGTACAAAAGGATTAGAGTTAAACCAGATATGGAGATTAGCCATTTACATCTTCCCTATTACTTTCCACAATGGGGTTGCACATGCTCTGAAGGAGCAGGTCCATAGCTTAGGTATACTCCTGGATTCACCTTTGTCACTAGAGGCCCAGGAATCCTCTGTGGCTAGGAGTGCCTTTTACCAGCTTTGTCTGGTTTGTCAGCTATGGCTATTCCTGGACAGGGATAGCCTGACCACTATATTCCATGTGTTAGTAACCTCAAGGCTGGATTACTGCAATGCGCTCTATGTGGAACTTCTCTTGGCCCTCGTTCAGAAGCTTCAGTTGGTGCAAAATGCAGCAGCTAGAGTGCTGATGGGGGCACATGGCCGACAACATGTGATACCACTTTTAAAACATCTGCACTGGCTGTCCATCCACTACCAAGCCAGATTCCTTGTATTAATCTACAAAGCCCTGAAGAACTTAGGTCCAGGGTATCTTAGGGACCACCTGAACCCTTATAACCCAGCTCAATCACTGAGATCATCTGCAGGAGCAGCTTTAGTTGTCCTCTGAGTTGGCGACACTCTTTTAACATTGACATGAAATCAAGCCTTTGGTGTCATTGGCCCAGTTCTCTGGAATACTCTGCCAACAGAGATTCAGCAGACACCTTCTGCTTTAACTTTTAAACACTTGCTGAAAACCTGTTTCGCCAGGCTAATGCAGGCAATTAAGATGCCTTTTTGCAATAGCTGCCCTCTGTTTTTACTACATTTTAGTATTTTCTACTGTATGTTTCTTTTTTTCAATTTGTTGTAAACCACTTTGATATTTTTAAATGAAATAGCAGCATACAAATATAGATATAAATAAATATTTTAGGTCGATTACATAAATAATCCGTTTGGGAAACTGATGCAAAGCAAATTTGTGAATATTCACACAAAATTATAAGCTGGCTCTTGTACCTTGCAATGCTTCTCCAGAGCCTTTAATACTGGGCTCCTTCTGGAAGGAAGGGCAGGATATAAATTTAAATAAATAAATAAAATTACGAATTCAACTGCAAGTTACTACATGCCTTTCCCATGAAAAACAAAAAGCAAGGCAGGTTTACCCATACTATTTTTTCTAAATGCTGGCAAAATGTGACACAAACAGAATAAGCTGCTTTGGCAGGATGTTAGCAGCTGGTTCATAGAAAAAAGAATTCCATACTAACGAGCTATCTTAGTTCAGAAAAAAAATATCCCTATTGAAACATTCTTTTAGCAGGAACATTTTTACAGCGTCACTTACTCCTCCCATGACCTAGGTTGTTTGAATATTTGTCAGTGATTCAGTGTTTATTTTGTTCCTGTCCCTTGCAATCTATCCCAGAGCCCTCATTCAACAATAGAAAGCTTCATCAAGTCACATGAGTCTTATTCCCCCTGAAATTCATCTAAAGGAATCTATAGCAATACAGGTTTTCACTTGCTACCTTAACCTTTACACTATCAGAGATCCAGCAGAAATATTTTAGAATCTAAATCCAGGAAATGTTGCTAGCAGCAAACATATGCAAGATGTCTCCAGATGTTACTGAACTATAAGCCAGAAACTATTTGTGTAGTTTTGGTCATGTTCTTCTTGCCTTACAAACTTAGTATCTACAGATTATTCCAAGAAAATATATAAAAAAATAGGATTTAAGGTCAGGTAGCAATACTTCGTAACATACCTGGTGATGTCTTCCGTTAACTGTGAAGGATCAGGTGGATAAAACTTCACATTAAACGTGAATAGCCACGGCAAATCTAAATTAGGAAAGTCCAAAGGAAAAAGTGTTGTGGTGGTGGGGATGATGACAAAACAAAAACATGTGCTCATATGGGAAATACTGTACATGAAAAACTGGACTATGGCACTTTCAAATACTTTTATAAATTGAATTGTTTCAAGTATCTTGCAAAGTAACTGTAGCATTGGATTACTGAATTTGAACAATATTCTTTTAAGCGTCATCTGAGATTAATTAGTGAAAATGTATTTTCCAGCTACTTTGACATTATGTCTAGAAAGATATAAAGACCACCATGGCATTATGACACACTCCAAGAGGACCAAATTTAAAAAAATGTTGCAGATCCTGCAAAGGCACCAGTATGGCCAAAATACATACTAGCCTAATATCTAACACATTCACTATGTATTTTACAGTATGGCTCTCTCATAGCTGGTTGGTAGATGCCACCTTGTGCACTGGCATAAAAAATATCAAAATTTGACTGTCAACTCATATAGAAGACAATAATTTAAGTTTAACCAGTTTGAGGTAACATTAAAAAATGAATAATCGCTGTGCAGGATAGCAGCCTTGGTACAGGTCTGAACTCAGCCAAGAAAACTGACTGCCATTAACGGCATAGGGCCACCACTTACATAAAAATGTTTTTCTGAAAAAGGTAGTTCTTGAAGTGTTTTTTTTCCTTAGAGCAAACAGCAGGTTCTTATGCAGACAAAAAGTAGTACACATTGCACGTTAATTCTGGCTATTCAACTCTCTTCCTGCTATGCTTTAGAATACTGCAAGACAGGAGGATTTCTGTTATTATTCTACCCTTAGATACATACCTCAACTCAGAGAAACGGTGATTTTATTTTACTAGTAACATTGGCATCAGTAATGTTAATACCGAAAGGAATAACTACCAGTATGTAATTATTAAATCAAGAAATCATCTCTATTACTATTTTAATCCTCATGCAGAACTGGCAAAAAAAATCTGACTGGCTGACTTTGGGATATATTTGGACCCCAATGAGATTTCCAGTGGAAGATTAAAGTCACTTTGTAGTCCAGAGACCTTTTTTGTTTGTTTATTGCGAGTCACCAGAAGCGTGCTTGATACTACCAAAGCATCTTAAGTCAAAAAACACTTATTCAGAGGAGACAGAATGTTTCTGAGCAGTATACGTTGGCCCCTCCTCCATGCATATTGAGTGAACAACACAATTTCTGGGGTGTACGGCTTTGTAACACTGCCTCCTGCTACATGAGTATCCACATTCCTTAAAGAGTTGGAAAACTGTTTAAACTGAATTATGGTCTGATAATCAAAAGAATGAACAAAGACTTATTCAAATGGTCTTGACTGAACTTTTCTCAACTTGGGCAGATAACATCTATTCAAACAATGTTAATATCAAGGTTTCTTTATTTTAAGTACTTCCCATCCTCATTCATCCATCAATGTTTCGGTCATGGCAACACAATTTAAACACCATTGTATTTCAGGGAGAAAAAAACCCACAGGTGACACAAAAATTATACTAAGCAAAACTGGATGGCGGGGGATGCGGAATACCCAACTACAAATTTATTATGATGTGTTCCAGTTAAGACAACTAACCTTTATGATCCTGCAGACTCATAAAACATGGATTAGGATGGAAGAAAGAGCCCTGGCTTTGGGAAAGCTGTGGTCTCTCCCATTCTCCAACATACAGGAATCTTTTCTCCAACAGATACAAAATCCATTTGCTATGACCACCTTTTCAGTGTGGAAACAGTGGCAATGTTTACTCTCCCCAGTGTGTTCACCTCTCATTCCCTTGCAATGTTATCCAACATTGCAAGATTCTACATTCAAACAAACTGTAGGGAAATGGGAGAGTCACAGATAGTTCAGATTACATGATTTTTTCTCTCAGTGCTCACTGGTCACAATGGAACAACTGCAGGTAGCTTTACCTAATTTAGAACTAGGATGGCTTTAATGAGTTCAACTGGAACATTTTCTTAGATGTTTACTTCAGGTAAAGAGACATGCAACCAGACCACTGATAGGTTTCGAGAGGGCAGTTGTGCACAAGAACAAAGGGGAAGGGAAAGGTCTCATTTTTGCATTTTATAAATGTGTGCTTGGAGCCAAAATGGGCCCACTCACAAGTTTGAAACTTCAGTGGGAAAATGGCTTACAAATTGACATTGACAGACTGGAATGGACATCTGTCTGTTCCAACAAACTGAGTAAATCAGTTTCTGTAACCTTTACAGAAACTAATTTAAAACTGTTTCATAGATGGCACAAAACATGAGTTCAACTTGCCCATATTGCTTCATCTCTGAGTCTGTATTGTTGGTGGGCTGTACCACCAACAGTATGTACTTTCACCTTTGGTGGTCATGCCCTTGAGTTCATTCATTCTGGGTCATGGGTCATCAAGAACTTTGCAGTATTACTAAAGAAGCGATACAATTTACTAGAGTTGTTTCTATTGTCTATATATGTGAGTCCCAATCTAGATGTGAAATTTAAGCCAGTTATACCTCTTCTAAGCAGACAATTGTTCAAAAAGTAGAAATGGTTGTATGGTCTGGACAAATCTACCTGATACATAAATGTGTGGTACGTTGAGCTTATGAAGAAAATCATCCACAAGATACATCTGTTGCAAGGTCTAGCAAAGCCTCAATCCTTCAGTGCCACTTGGTGGATGTTTATTAACTATACTGCATAATACCACCTGCATGAACACTTATCTAATACTACTGAATCTATTTTGACTGCTTAAACTCCTTGGTTTTTTATATTTTGAGATACCTCTGTAACAAAGTTTTGCAAACTCCATGTGACCTTGGTTAGGCTTCCTTTGTATTTTAGATCTGGATGTTGTTATATTTTGTTATTTCTGGTTCCTTTTTCCTTTCCATATACATAATAAAAAACCTTTAAAAAACACAATTTCTGGGGTATCTTTGGACCCCAGTGGGGTTTTTTTTTTGTTTCCAGAAGAAAAACGTTTAGTTGTAACTGGCTGAAATTTGGGGACATTGTACGGGTGACAATGTCCTAGAAAGACAAACCTGTAGTCTACTTATGTATAAATTACACAATCAAAAGTGCTCCTGCGGCCCAAAAGTACCCTATATTTCTGCATGATAGTTTTTAAAATGCATAACCTTGCATAGTCAATTTATCACTATTAGTTGACTGTGTTCAAATATTATAAAATATTCCAAGAATGCCACTGCGTAGATGGTAGCTTTCAATTTCAATATGGTACCATTTGTTAGCAAAAGTGATGGCTGCTTGCCTCCTAGCCCTACAGCGACCAGGGGCAAACTTAGCAGCACAGCAAAGCTTCTCCCACAACCAGGATGCATCTCCAACCAGGAACACAATCAGTCATTAGTAGCAAAGACCTCTGTTTAGTGGGTAGGTAGCCAGACTAGGCGCAAGGAGTGTCAGGTTGGACCACACACACACATTCAGGCTGCAACCTTACACATACTTACCTGGGAATGCATTCCATTTAACTCAATGTGACTTACTTTTAAGTAGACAGTACAGATTTGCATTGTCAGCCTAACTTACCTCACATGTTTACTGTGAGGAAAGGGGGAGAGAACTATGCACGTCACCCTGAACTCCTTGGGAAAGGACGGAATAAAAATGCAATAAAATAAACAATCCGTTACTCTTCTTTCAAAGTAAATATGACTGTTCCCTGTAATTATATTAACTATAATGTTAATGGGGGACTACTGCTCAACTCCTTGGCATTTATGTTATGGGGATCGTATGAGGTTTCTATTTTGTCCCCTCATGTTATTTAATATCTACATGGAACCACTGAGTGCAGTGAAATCCAGAGGTTTGAGGTGCGACGCCATCAACACAGAGATTAGGGCTGGGAAACTTGTGGGCCTTCCAGATGATTTTGGACTACAATTCCCATTTTTATGCACCCTTTCCCCTAATATATGCATTTTGTATAAATATTTGCCTGGAGAACTGCACTGCAAAATTCAGAGAACCACAAATTTCATTTTAGTTTGCATTTTAGTTCGTGTATTGTTTTGGGAAGTGTGAATTAGGTAGGTTCACATTAAAAGGGGAACTGAATTGAATTTGTCTGCCATCCCTAAGCATAACTGAATAACTGCATTCAGGTAAGGTAGCAGGCAATTGGTATTGGATACAGAACTGGGAATACTGGGAAATCTCAGCTCACTCTCTCCTTTTTCAAAGCTTACTGCTAGTCCCCATAGTTGCAAATACTGGCTTGAACCTAGTGGACAACAAAATTAATAAAATATCAGAAGCCAAAGGTAGAAGTGGGGTGGCCAAGTAAAATTTCCATTGGCTAGTAACCTGACACTTTTTGCCCCTTTCATGATAAGCAATAATATATGCAAAACAAGTATATGCAAATTTATACAATTGCAGAATTTGGATTATGCTGGCATAGAAGTATTATTTTAAAAATACACAACATGCTTATAAATTAGATGCATCTGTTTTAAGGAATATAGTTTGAACCTATGTACATAGAAACTTACTAGAATTAGTGTTGTAGAATTGTTGGGCTTATTATCTATATTTTATATTGAAATTGCTACTCCTTTTGTTTTTACTTTATGTTCTCAAACCATAAATAAGGTTTAATGTTTCTTCATTTAATATTAAATTGTAGCACAATCCTAGCCATGTTTACTCAAAGTAAATTTCAGATTTCAGTGGAGGATACTCCCATGTAAAAGACAGATTGTGTGTAACTCAACTTTTAAACAATCGAAACATTTGATGAGCCTCTCCAAAGCATATTATTGTTAACAAGGGAGAAAATAATCAACTAGATTTCTTGCAGGACTGCAAAAATAAATTTAGAGTTTGTTGCTATCTGGAATCTGGCATTGTAGGCTGCGTGGTAACCTTTATATGCATTCTTCATTCTTTTCATGAATCTCCATATGTATGGGCTGCAAATCTGACCTTTTACAATTGTAGGTTGTATGCCAAATGAGTAATTGTTTAGTGAAAAGTGCCAAACTCTGTAATACTGCATTTATGACTAAAAGTTATCCAGAACTGGCTATCATGTACACAAGCCACCAATACATTAAGGGTGCCTGGTTTTCAAATGGTAATGTAGTGCCTCTGAAAAATGCTTTTTTTTTCTATAAAAGCAAAAAGCTTTGGACTAACAATATTAGCTTACTAAACTGCTGCTGGCAACAAGTGCTGGACGTAAGCTTCCCCCTTTAGGGGGAAAATCCTCTGCACATGCATAATTTTTGACTATATCCTAAATGTAAAATTATACAATGGTCAGAGCACTTGAAAGGTCTGCCTATAAATTAATTTTCTGTTTCCCCAGCTACAAGTAACAATTCAAACAAGTAAACTTTTCTGAGGTTTACAGCTTCATGTCCATTTCTGTGTACATACAGATGAGTTAAGATGTGGACAAACCATTTTTCTGCTGTGTACCAGAACTTCAGACACATGGAAACACCAATTCCTCTACTTACTGCTCTTCTGGAACATATCAAGATCACAAATAATCCTCTTTCTTCAGGACCACAGTAACAGCTTAACAGACTCTTAAGAAACACATTGTAAAATTAAATGGGAGAGAAAAAAAATTGTGTGCTTTCACTTCCCTCCCCAGTTCCAGCCTCTTCTTGAAGCCTGTTCTTAACATTCCATAGTACCTCAGTACACTGATTTCTGAGTAATTGTTGGCTTATGAAGCACAGATGCTAATATTAAAAATTAAAATCAAGGAAACTACTGGTTTACTTGCCACATCTACAATAAGTTATGGTCAACAGAAATCTACATAAGCTAGTTCCTATCAAATTAAAATTCAAAGAGTCACCTTTAAAGCTATTAGTGTATCAAAATTCAATAATGGGCAAAAAACCTTGCGATTTAAGAACATACCTATAGTCAACAGATATTTCTATCAAACTTTAAAAAGCAGGGAAATTGGGCAGCTATAGTGAATGCACCAGGGGAGCAGGAGACCTGACCTCCTCTCTGAGATATTGGACTGCCCCACAAATTTGTAAAAATGCAAACACAATTTGGGTTGGTTTTTCACAGTCCAATCCACTTGCTGTGTAGCTTGGAAGAATTTGGTAACATGTGCCTCTGAGCATATGGGGAGTGGTGGCAATACCTGCCATCTCCAAAGATGGAGAATTACATTTTTTTATGTTTGTTGGTGTTCTTCTTGCTTTGCTTCTTTCCTGTGTTACTAATGTTTCTACAGAGAACCAAATCTAGAAAATTTTATTTCCCTCATTATTCATCCTAGAAACCTGTGTCAAATTTATTTTTATTAATTTAAAAGCCTTTTGATTGGTCAGTGTCATATGATGGTGAAGACAGCCTTTTGTGTTTCAAATTGGAGGTTATGTTCTATTTCTATTTTGGCTGCATTAACAGTTGAATCTGAAACTGCAGTTTGATGTAAAATCAGATGGATTACAATATGTTGCTACTTCAGCAATGACTCTAGCTGTTGGAAAAAACAAACTTGGCCTGCCCAAGATGCATGTTTTCGGCCTGCTATATTTAAACCACTTCATTTAAGGAAAGATGGGCATGGTCAATTAAAAACATAGAGCACACCTAGAAATTTGCTAGAATATATTTCAACTCCCGCTGTTTTATCTTGTGCAAACTGAGACACTCCTCATGTCCACTGGAGACTATTCTGCAGAACAGTCAGTAATATTATTCCACAATTGTTTTTGGAGTTTTTTAGTGTATATTTTGCAAAGTGTTGCTGTGCTTCACATATTCACAGAAACAGAAGCAACCCCCCCGATTTACTATAGTAAACATCACTAAAATTGCAAAGTAAATCAAACATATTTAAAGTGACTAGCTGAACTATATCAACTGTATCTTAATATTGTTGCTTCCTCCCTGCTAAAACAAGATCAGCACAGCACACGTCCAGAAGACCTGACCTCCTCTCTGAGATATTGTACTGCCCTACAAATTTTCAAAATGCACGTTACCAAATTCTTTCAAGCTACACCAGAAGTGGATTGGACTGTGAAAGACAAACCCAAATTGTGTTTGCATTTTTACAAATTTGTAGGGCAGTACATAAGTCGTAATCAACTCCAAGGCACATAACAACAACAACAAAGGGCAGTTCAATATCTCAGAGAGGAGGTCAGGTCTCCTGCTCCCCTGGTGCATTCACTATAGCTGCCTAATTTCCCTGCTTTTTAAAGTTTGATAGAAATATCTGTGGGCTATAGGTACATTCTTAAACCGCAAGGTTTTTTGCCTGTTCGTGAATTTCTCTGCTTTTTAATCCAGGAGGTAAGAAATGGGATTGTGTGCAAGTTTGCTGAGAATAGATTGATAATTTGCATGCTTATTGAGTTCAATGGGATTTACTCCCATGCAATCATGCTTAGGATAGGTCAAACTGACCACAGGGGATGGGGAGGGGAGAAGTAGGAGGGAGGGGAGGAATGGCAGAGGAGAGGAGGGAGGGGAGCAGGAGGAGGAGGAAGGAAGGAAGGAGAAGGGCAGGTTTCATCATTTGCATGCTTACTGAGTTCAATGAGATTTACTTCCATGCAATCATGGTTAGGATAGATAAAACTGATCATGGGGGAGATGAAGGGGGAGGGGCGAGAACAGAAGGAGGGGGAGGTGGAAGGAGGGGAGAGGAAGGTGAGGGACAAAGGAAGGGGGAGGGAAGGGGCAGAGGAAGGTGATGGGAAGAAGGAGGAGGGCAGGCTTGATCATTTGCATACTTACTGAGTTCAATGGGATTTACTCCCATGCAATCATGCTGAAGATAGGTAAATGACCATGGGGGGAGGTGGGGGAGATTGGAAGGGGATGGGGAGGGAGGAGAAGGGAGGGTGAGTTTGATCATTTGCATACTTTCTGAGTTCAATGGAATTTATTTCTTTGCAATCATGTTTAGGATAGATGAAACTGACCTGGGGAAGGAGAGGGGGAGGGGAGGAGGAGATTGTGTGGGTGGTCACTGGGTAGAGGGGAAGCACTTTTCCTTTCAAAAAGGAAAACATTGTGAACAGTATCATTGCTTTTCAGCATTTCCAGCACCCTTTTCATTCTACAGCAGGCACATGTAGCCCACCCAAATTTAAACCAAAGCTCTCCCTGGCAACATCCACACCAGGCCTTTATTTCACTTTCAACAGTCACAGCTTCTCCCAAAGAATCCTGGGAAGTGGAGTTAGTGAAGGGTGCTGAGAGTTGCTAGGAGATGCCCTGTTCCCCTCACAGAGCTTCAGTCAGAGCGGCTGACTGTTAAACCACTCTGGCCATTGGAGCTCTGTCAGGGGAATAGGAGTCTCCTAACAACACTCAGCACCCTTCAAGAACTACACTTCCCAGGATACTTTGGGGGAAGCCATGACTGTCTCAAGTGGAATATGATCTGGTGTGGGTGTGGCCCCCTGTTTAGGCAAGCCCAGCTGCTGTGAGTCTGGCTTTTAGAACACTGACAGTTGGTTCTTACTGAGCATGCTCTGAGTTATCATTGGGTTCCAGCCAAAATTTATTAAATTAATTAAAAATCAGCCAGGCATTTTTTAAACTTTTCAACTGCAGAAGATGAAGGTCAGAGTATGGGGCAAGGTCAGTAACAGGATTACAGGTACTCTGTGAATATGGCTGATTTTTAATGAATTTCAACAGATTATGAGAACTCTGACAGAGAAAAGTTCAAAAGGGCTCTGGGTTTTTTTTCTCTTTTTCACTCTGAACTCTTGATTATCTCTGACCCTTTTGTATATTGCCATGAAAATTTAGGGCATTGTTAAGCAGGCATTTCTGAGTTCAGGGCTATAAGTTTTGTAAGGTTTTGTTTTGAAATGAGTTTATGCGAAGCACCAGAATGGCATGGGGAGTATTTTCAATTTTAACACTGTGGAATGCGAAAAATCCAAGCTGGCTATAGTATACGGCCACTCTCGTGGCTGTATAATAATGCCAACTGATAATAAAGTGACAGCAGATGAGACTATGAAGCATTCCTATTGTATTAACTTTCTGAATATCCTGCAAGACTGATAAAATACTTAAAGCTTGTATTTCCTATTCTTCAAATAGCCCAATGTTTTTCTAGGATCACTTGCATGAAATGACTACAAACTCAACAGAAATTAAGAGGCTGCTTACTTCTCGGATTAATGTAATCCTTAATGGCCAATCCTGCCAGTTTGTATAAACTGAAAGATCCACGTCATTTATGATTTTAACATTGTAGACAAAAGAAGGGAGCCAGCTACTTCCCATATTTTGTCAGCATGTCTCATCAGAAGGGGTTCACTGTCTCTCATCTATGTATCATACACTGATTCTCCCCCCAACCCCCAATCAGCATAAAGGAGGAAGTACTTAGAGGTATTCTTTTCCAGGTTCCATTTAAGCTAGGGTAAAATGGTACTAACCCATCTAGGGCCTCTACCATGTCTAGGAGAGTTTGTAAAAAGCAGTTAATAGGGTATGAGGAAGAAGAGGATTCTTTAACCATCAAGAATGCTATATAACATGTCCTTTCACAGTCAAAGAAAACCACAATAACCTTCCAGTAATATTTATATTTTGCCATACAAATGAAAAAGAGGTGCTTTATCATGCCTGATATTGTTCAAAGTCTCTTACTGTTGACTTCAGTCCACTGCAATACATTGATTGTGATACATTCAGTTTCTGAAAGAGTAACTTATGAATCAACAGAAATGTACTGCTTAAAAATCAGCACGAGCAATTTCTTTAGCTGTCCACTTGTGAAATAATTTAAAACCATACTTAATACTTACTGTGAATTTGTCTCTTGATGTCCTTTGAAGGATCAAGCCAATTCTAAAAAAAAAAAAAAAAGGAATTATATAAGGTGGGGAAAGTGGGAGATGAGCATGGGATGCTTAACATGTATTTTATATACTGCTCTATACAACTTTAAGTTATTGCTATTCTTTCAAAATCAGCCTGCAGTGTCTTTGAGCTCAAGATTTAAAATCAGGTCCCTTCAAATATCATTGATGTTCTTCCTTCTCTTTGCATACAAATGCTTTTGAAAAATCTATTCCTGGCAAAGCATATAACTTCCTCCCATTCCATTCCATATAAAAAAAGGCGTAAGTCACCATGGTTTGCAATATCTCCCTCTATATTGTTGCTGTTGTTATGTGCCTTCAAGTCGATTACGACTTATGGCAACCCTATGAAACAGTGACCTCCAAGAGCATCTGTCATGAACCACCCTGCTCAGATCTTGTAAGTTCAGGTCTGTGGCTTCCTTTATGGAATCAATCCAACTCTTGTTTGGCCTTCCTCTTTTTCTACTCCCTGCTGTTTTTCCCAGCATTATTGTCTTTTCTAGTGAATCAGGTCTTCTCATGATATGTCCAAAGTAAGATAATCTCATCATTTTAGCTTCTAGTGACAGTTCTGGTTTAATTTGTTCTAACACCCAATTATTGGTCTTTTTCACAGTCCATAGTATGCACCAAGCTCTCCTCCAACACCACATTTCAAATGAGTTGATTTTTCTCTTATCTGTTTTTTTCACTGTCCAACTTTCACATCCATACATAGAAATCGGGAATACCATGGCCTGAATGATCCTGACTTTGGTGTTCAGTGATACATCTTTGCATTTGAGGACCTTTTCAAGGTCTCTCACAGCTTCCCTACCCAGTCCTAGCCTTCTTCTGATTTCTTGACTGTTGTCTCCATTTTGCTTAATGACTGTGCCGAGGTATTGATAATCCTTGACAAGTTCAATGTCCTCATTGTCAACTTTAAAGTTACATAAATCTTCTGTTGTCATTACTTTAGTCTTTTTGACATTCAGCTGTAGTCCTGCTTTTGTGCTTTCCTCTTGAACTTTCATCAGCATTCTTTTCAAATCATTACTGGTTTCTGCTGAGTATGGTATCGTCTGCATATCTTAAATTATTGATATTTCTCCCTCCAGTTTTCATACTTTCAACTTGGTCCAATCCTGCTTTCTGTATGATATGTTGTGTACAGATTAAACAAATAGGGTAATAAAATACACCCCTGTCTCACACCGTTTCTGATGGGAACCAATCGGTTTCTCCATATTCTGTCCTTACAGTAGCCTCTTGTGCAGAGTATAGGTTGCACATCAGGACAATCAGATGCTGTGGCACCTCCATTTCTTTTAAAGCATTCTATAGTTTTTCATGATCTACACAGTCAAAGGCTTTGTTGTAATCTATAAAGCACAGGGTGAATTTCTTCTGAAATTCCTTGGTCCATTCCATTATCCAACATATGTTTGCGATATGATCTCTGGTGCCTCTTCCCTTTCTAAATCCAGCTTGGACATCTGGCACTTCTCGCTTCTTATATGGTAAGAGCCTTTGTTGTAGAATCTTGAGCATTACTTTACTTGCATGGAATATTAAGGCAATAGTTCGATAATTACTGCATTCCCTGGGATCCCCTTTCTTTGGAATTGGGATAATATTGAACGCTTCCAGTCTGTGGGCCATTGCTTAGTTTTCCATATTTCTTGACAAATTTTTGTCAAAATTTGGAGAGATTCAGTTTCAGTAGCTTGTAGCAACTCTATTGGTATGCCATCTGTTTCTGGTGATTTGTTTCTTCCAAGTATTTTAAGAGCAGCTTTTACCTCACATTCTAAAATTTCTGGTTCTTCATCATACGGTTCTTCCGTGAACAAATCTGTCCAGAGTTCTTCTGGCTCTCTGTCAATGAAGTTTAAAGCCTCAAATCTGTTCCTTATTTGATAGTTATATTCTTCTGGGATGTTATTTAAATTGTATTTTGGCATTATGATTGCTTTGTTGTTGTTCTTTAGCTTTACTCTGATTTTCGATACAACCAGTTCATGATCTGTACCACACTCTACTCCTGGTCGTTTTTGCAGTAAGTATGGAACTTCTCCATCTTCTACTACCAATTATATAATCAATTTGATTCCTATCTCGACCATCTGGTGATGTCCACATGTACAGTCGTCTTTTCGGTTGCTCAAAAAATGTGTTGGCAAGAAACAAATTATTGGCTTCACAGAATTCAATGTCTTTCTCCTGCATCATTTCTGTTTCCTAAGCCACATTTCCCCACAATTCCTAGTTGTTCCCTACTTTTGCATTCCAGTCCCCCATGATTATCCGCATATCTTGTTTTGATGTGTGATCAATTTCCTCCTGTACTTCTGCATAAAATCTCTCCAATTCTTCTTCTTCTGCGTTTGACGTTGGAGCATAGACTTGGATGATGGTTATGTTAATAGGTTTCCCATTGAATCTCATTGATATCACTCGCTCAGACCTTGTGTTGTAGCTCCTAATTGCTTTTGCTACATCACTTCTCACTATTAAAGCAACCCTGTTTCTTCTTCATTTCTCATTTCCTGCATAAAATATTTTGTAGTTGCCCGATTGAAAATGTCCCATTCCCACCCATTTTAATTCACTCACGCCAAGTATTGTAATGCTGATACGCTCCATTTCTTGCTTGACAATGTCTAACTTTCCCTGGTTCATGCTTCTCACATTTCATGTTCCTATTGTGTGCGTCATACAACTCCGGACTCTCCTTTCGCATCTGTGCGCATCAGCCTCTGGGCTTCCTTTCGGCTTTGACGCAGCTGCATCATTACTCACAGCGCTATTCGTACTTGTCCTTTGTTCTTCCCCAGTGGCTCGGTGACTGCCTTCTGACCTGGGGGTCTCATCTTCCAGCACCATCTGGTGTTGTATTTTGGATACTCTGTTCATAGGGTTTTCGTGGTAAGAGGTATTCAAAGGTGGTTTATCATTGCCTTCCTCTGAGTTTGGATGCATCTTAGTCTGGTGTCTCAGCTTTGACCATTCTGCCTTGGGTGCCCCTGCTAGGAGTCAAGCCTCTTGGTCTAGACTCCTGACGGCATTGCTCTCAGCTTCTTCAACACTCTCAAACCCCCTCACCATGTTAAGGTTGCATCCTACAGGGATTTATTTGCCTTAAGGGATATATTTGCCTACAACTGAATGATAGACTGCTAGGTATACAAGATACCAGTATCTTTACAAGATACTGACTGCCTCTTTATTGTACAATTGTAAATGTTACAAAAAGCTAACAAAATGGTATCATCTAATCAGAAAGCTGAATATATTATGCATCTTATCCTTAATGTGATTCTCCCCCCCCCACACACACACACAAATATATAGTAGTATGACTGTCTAAGATAGGTGTGTGGTCTGAGGAAGTAACTCTCCATTATGCAGCTATGTGATGGTTCCATATTCTGAGTATTACTTTGTCACTGCGAAGTGATACTAAGGGATTTGAAGGGAGAAGCAGGCTGGGAAGGTAATGTGATTTATTTTTTCCTTGTCTGTTGTCTTCTCCCCAGCTAGGGATCCTGACCAGTGTTTGTGACAAAAACAAAGGCCTAGACTGGGTGAGGGGGAAATGTACACGGTGTTACTGTGGGGGAGTTGTTGAGCAGCAGAAGCAGACAACGGAAGGTTTACCCCAGGAGTGGAAAATCTCCACATTATTGGACCACATATTATTGGACCCTCCACATGTTATTAGACCACAACTCCCTGACCATTGGCTATGCTGGGACTGATGGAAGCTGGAGTCCAATCTGAAGAGCACATAGTTACCCATCCCAGTTTACATGTTCCTTCCTCTAGTCACTTCTGCCCTGCAAACCATTGCCTCCTCATGAGGAATAGAACAGACAGAAAGAAGGCAAAGAAAATTAAAATTAAAGAATTCCAAAGTTCTAGAAAACGTTTTGTAGGATGCAGCTTTGGTGGCTCACCCAAGGCATGTGTATAACATGAGGGACATTATTATTATTTATTATTGAATTTATATCCTGCCCTTCTCCCCAGAAGGAGCCCAGGGCGGCAAACAGGCAATAAAATATCTGTAAAACATTTTAAAAACAAAACATCTTAAAACATATTTTCTTTAAAAACATCTTTAAAAACAATTCCAACACAGATGCAGACTGGGATAAAGTCTCTACTTAAAATGCTTGTTGAAAGAAGGTCGTCAGCAGGCACCAAAAAGGCAACCAAGACAATGCTTGTCTAATATTTAAGAGGAGGGAATTCCAAAGAGTAGGTGTCACAACACTAAAGGTCTGCTTCCTACGTTGTGCGGAACAGACCTCCTGAAAAGATAGTATCTGCAGGAGGCCCTCACCGCCAGAACGCAGTGAGTGACTGGGTATATATGGGGTGAGATGATTTTTCAGGTATCCTGGTCCCAAGCTACATAGGGTTTTATACACTGAAACCAACAGTTTGAATTTAGTAGCTAATGGGCAGCCAGCAGCAGGGTAAAATGTTGGTGATGTACAGTGAGTAGTTGCAACACCGCATTTTGCACCAGTTGCAGCTTCCTGACCAACCTCAAGGGCAGCCCCACATAAAATGCATTATAGTAATCCAGTGCATGAACGACAATGGTTGGGCTATCCTGGTCTAGAAATGGACGCAGCTGTCCCACCAGCTTAAGATGGTAAAAGCCTCCTAGGACTCTAGCAACGAAGATGGATCCATGAGCATCTCAGACTATGAACCTGCTCTTCCAAAGGGAGTATGACCCCATCCAAAGCAGGCACTGGCTGATTATCTAGACTCAGGAACCACCTACCCACAGTGCCCCTGTCTTGATAGGATTCGGACTCACTTTATTGGTCCTCATCTAACCCACCACCAAGTGCAAGCACTGGTCCAGAGTTTGCATGGCCTCTCCCAATTAATATATTACCAAGAAATAGAGCTGAGTATCATCAGTGTACTGCTGACACCTTATTCCAAACCTCCTAATGACCACTCCCAAAAGCTTTATATTGATGTTAAACAGCATTGGGAACAAGATGATACCCTGCAGCAACCAACAGCTCAACTGCCAAGGGCAACAGACAATCACCCAATGCTATTCTCTGTAATTGACCCTGGAGATAGCTGTTAACCACTGTGCCTCCAATACACATCTCACCAAGTCAGCTCAGAAGGATACCATGGTTAATGGTATCAAAAGATGCTAAAAGATCAAGAACAGGGTCTCATTCCCCTTGTCCTTCTCCCAATAAAGGTCATCCATTAGGGTGACCAAGGCCAGACCTGGAATGGGTAGAGATAATTTGTTTTATACAAGATTATTGTGCCACAGCCCTCTTGATCACTTTCCTAAAAAGGTATTTGCAACCGGGCAGTAGTTGTCACAAACCAATCGGTCCACAGTGGGCTTTTTCAGGAGTGGATGGATCACCACCTCTTTCAGGGCAGCCAAGGCTACTCCCACAAAGATGGGTTGAACACAATCTGGATCCACTCAGTCATACCCCCTCTGCAAGCTTTAATTAGCCAAGAAGGGCACAGGTCGAGAAGAGACATTGCTGGTCACATTGTCACAAGCACCTTGTTCATGTCACCTCACTGGTCACTACAGTGAAAGTGAATGAGGTGTCAAGATTGCTATAGAGGTGAGCAACTTTACCCTCAAACTGCCTTGCCAACAATTCTCAGAGGGCTTCTGAGGGGTCTAAAACTCTATTTCCCAGAGTAGATGTTAACAGACCACAGACAATACAAAAAAGCTGCACTGACGGCTGCTTGAGGATGCAATGGAGGCACAGAACTGTGCCCTCTTTACTGCCAAACAGTAGGCCTTGTTATGTTGCATTACTCGTGCCATTTATACTCTAGCCATCGTCCAGCCTGTTTCATTGCCTGTGGTTCACTGGTGTACCAAAGCGCAAAATGTGTTCCACAATGCCGGACAGGGTGCTCAGGGGAACCATATCAAGAGCCTGACATGTCTCATTGTTCCACAACATGACAAGGGCTTCAACAGGGTCACCTGCTCTATCTACTGGAACCCGTTCCCAAGTTATTCAGGAATCCAGTAGACTCCATTAGTCTTAATCTGTCCACCACTCCTGCAGAGGAGGATCAGAACCCTAAGACCAAACTCTACTGGGAAGTGATCTGACCATAACAATGGGGTGACATCTACCCCCCCTCCTCTCCAGACCACCCCTTTCTCCATCTGGAACAAAAAATAAAATCGAGGGTATACCCTGTCCTATGTGTGAGACAGGTGACAACCAGAGACAGCTCCATGGTCGTCATGAAGGCCATGAAGTCCCAAGCCAGAACACTAGAGGCAGCCTCAGCACAGAATTACCCAAGACTATCATTCTGGGCTACTCCACCACTGCAGCCAAGACAGCCTCTGCCAGCCAATCAGAGAAACTGCTGGGCAGCAGGGTGGACAGTACACCAGCAGCAATCCTAGTTTATTGTCTCCTTGGCCTGACAACAGCTGCAGGCCCTCATAACCAGCTCCAAGACTGAGTGGTTTTCTGGTGACAGAGGTGGAAGTTCTGTGGACTGATGATGCACCAAGTGTCCAGGTGGGCAAAGCTGGCTCAGATCAGTTTCTCCCAGCTCACTCACATCTAGGTCTCAGTAATACACACCAGATTGGCACACTCTCATCCATGATCAAATGAATGTGTACCAATTTAATGTTAAACAACAGCACACACAGGCCAGGGTGCACAGCAAACGAGCAACCAGGAAGCCCTCCATGAGAGGAGGAGGAGGAGCAAGGAACAAGGAGTAGATAGCTTTTCTGTTATCTTCCACTTTCCATCTTCAAGAATGGAACTAGAATGGATATTCTATTTTCCATTTTCAAAAAGTTTTGCTTCCTGAGATGTTGCTTTGCATACACATAGAAAACATGGAACAAGCAGTTCTCACCTTAGTCTTAAAAAATGTGCACTTATTTTCAACAGTCCTGATTACCTTACTCTCCAGTTAAAGTAAAAACAAATAAAGAGGGTACTCTGTGCTTCTAACACATGATCCATTTTAGGAAATCCAGTTTTGCATAATTAGATGTTGATGCCTTAAGTACCATTTACTCTAAAGAGGATCCATAATCTGTGCACCTTATTTGATCATCTTCTACAAGTATTGGTGTGAAGAGTTAACTGAGATCAACTGTCCCATGGGAAGGATTCTAGGAAAGGGGGGGCAGGCAAAATACTAAGGGCCTGCTTCAACTGCACCCCACCACCACCACTAAGGCACCCTGCCCATAAGACATTCATTTGCCCTTTGGAAAGGAACCTCAACACTTTTTAGTATGCTATTCACTAATAGGCAAAAAACCCTTGTGTTGCGCCCCAGGCGCAAGAGGAGTTAGCTCAGGGAGAGGAGTCAGATGAGGACGAGGTCCCTGGGAGTGTTGAAGGAAGAGGGAGCGCAGTCAGCCCGCAGACTCCATCGGCCAGCACCCCCATATTGAGGCAGTTCCAGCTCCGCTTGCGAGCCCCACACCTGAGCCATTGGGAAGCGAACCCTCACGCGTCCAACCACACTCCCATGGGAATCCCTGCCTGGCACTTCAAACGCTTCCCCGGCAACCAGCTTCCTGCTCCCTGAAGCCAAGCCATTGCCTAGCAAAGCCCCACTGTCAGATGGGCCATCGGAGGCTAGCCCCCCTCACCCCGTGCGAGACGGCGCAAGAAAAGGGACCTTGAGAGGGTGGAACTTCGGAGGAGCTGTCGTTTATGGGCGAAGACCTTCCCTAATTAAGCAGGTGCCTGCCCAGGCTCTTGTGCTGATTCAGCTCTCCCCACATGCTGCAGAGACTGTTTAGGTAGCTTAGCTAGGGAAAGTAGTGAGCTAGAGTAGACAGGTTTATGAAGCGCACTGCTCTGGATGTAACCATCAGCTGAATAAAACATGAATTGAACCAAGCCTTGCCTCCGTCTCGTCTCTGGGCAGAACACCTTGCGGTTTAAGAATGTACCTACCATCAGATATTTCTATCAAACTTTAAAAAGCAGGGAAATTGGGCAGCTATAGTGAATGCACCAGGGGAGCATGAGACCTGACCTCCTCTCTGACATACTGTACTGCGCTACAAATTTGTAAAAATGCAACCACAATTTGGGTTGGTCTTTCACAGCAGGCAGGAGGGAGGGGAGGAGGAGGGCAGGTTTGATCATTTGCATGCTTATTGAGTTCAGTAGGATTTATTTCTGTGCAGTCATGGTTAGGATTGGTGAAACTGACATGAGGGAGGTGGAGGAGAGGAAGGGGAGGACAGAGGGGGAGGAGATTGGGTGGGTGGGCAGGCACTGGACAGAGAGAAAGCCCATTTCCTTTCCAAAAGGAAAACATTGCTAACAGTATCATTTATCGGGGTTTCCCCCACTTTTTTGTTCTACAGCAGACAGATGTGGTCTCCCACCCAAATTTAAACTAAAGCTGTACCTGGCCACATCCACAAAGACATTTATTCCACTTTAAACAATCATGGTTTCCCCCAAAGAAACCTGAGAAGTGTAGCTTGTGAAGAATGCTGAGAGTTGTTAGGAGATGCCCTATTTCCCTCAGAGCTACAATCACCAGAATTCTCTGGGAAAAGGGGCTGACTCCAGACATTGGAACCAGGGGAATAGGAGTCTCCTAACAACTCTCAGTACCCTTCACAAACTACATTTCCCATGATTCTTTGGAGGAAGCCATGACTGCTTAAAGTGGAATTAATGTCTGGCATGGGTGTGGCCCCTGATTAGCCAAGACAAACAGCTGTTAGTCTGGCTTTTTGAACACTGACAGTTGCTTCTTACTGAACATATCTGCACTATCATAGACTCCAATAGTAATTTTCTTAAATTAAAAAAATGCATGGCTGATTTTTAATTAACTTTTAAACTGCAGAAGATGAAGGTCAGAGTATGGGGCAAGGTCAGTAATAGGATTATAGGTACTCTGTGAACATGGGTGATTTTTAATTAATTTCAACAAATTATGAGACCACTCACAGAAAAAAGCCCAACAGGGGTCTGGATTCCCCCCCCCTCTTGTTTTACACTTTGAACTCTAAATTCTCTCTGAGTGTTTTGTGTATTGCCATGAAAACTCAGAGGGTTGTCAAGCAAGCGTTTCTGAGCTCAGGACTATAAGTTTTGTAAGATTTTATTTTGAAATAAGACAAGGGAAGCAGCATAATGGCATGAGGGGTATCTTCAATTTAACATGGCAAAATGTGAAAAATCCATGCTGACCAGGGTTGCCAGGCTCAGGGTCTGGCAACCAAGAGGTCTTCTGCATCTTTAAAAGTTGTGCAGGGGGAAGGGAGAATTCCACCTTGTGGTTTTTCTCATTACGGTGTTGCAAGAAAACCTGCCCTTGGCTGAATTTTCTCTTCTCTTAAAGGTACAGAATCATTCTTAGGCCCTGAGCCTGGCAACCCTAATGCTGACTATAGTATACAGCCACTCTCATGGCTGTATTAATAATTGTTTGTGTTTTTATATAATGTTTAACTGTAAACCACCTGGAAGGATTTAATATCCTGAAAGGTGGCATATCAATAATTGTAATAAATAAATGTTTTAAAATTGGACATTCAGCACTCCAGTGTAGTCTGAAACATTTAAGTGGGAAAGAATATATGCAGCTGAGGAAGCTCTTCTAGAGAAAGTTATCTGTGGACAAATCAGATCATCAAGAAGACTTGACAAGTCATACTTCCTAATATCTCCTGGTGATGGATATATTTGGAATGCTTATGCACAAGAAGATGGTTAAGCAACATCTTTCAAGTGATCTTTATCAAACATAGCATTTATTGTATTCAAGGTCATGAAAGGCAAAAATGTGAAAGACATAGCAGAAGCCTCTCCCTTTGAGAAGGCCCAAGCAAAATAAAATTCAGTCTCCAGTATAAAATGTATTAGATGACAGAGAATAAGGACAGAAAAAGACAATTATGAGGATGAGTTACTTATAATAGGTGCTTTTTAGCCAATCCTGAATGGGGAACATGTTCAACTTAATGCCCATACTGGAGAGAAAACAGACATTTAACCAGAACTGCTTAGTTGTGAGAGAGCACTTAAAAATACAATTATGTTATTTCTAACTCCATTACGGGCACAGAACATTGTTTTGAGAAGACATCACTTCTGTTAGGCATCCTACAGAATATTGCAATTTGAATTATAAACATGCTTCTTTATATTATTATATATAATAAAAACACATTTTCCCCTAGTACAAACAGTTCTGTTTGCACATAGCAAGAAGCCATACTTTCTGGTTTATAGTTTATGAGTCATGAGCAGTGTGCTGATACATGCTATCTGACAGTTCCCTCTTTGCACATCCCGACATGAGCAAGATAAACAACGCAGGAAGCCTTGCCTTTGTGTTACGTCAAACTAAGGATTGTGGTGTGCTACTTCTTAACAAGCCACAATTAGCAAGCGAACAACAAATCATGGCTTTAGGTTGGCAACCAATTGTGGCAACAAACAAGTCTCCCTTGTTCAAAAATAATGTGAAGTCAAGGCTTCCTGGTTTGTTTATCCTGTTTACACCAGAGAGAGCGCTAAATGGGAAGGATCAGGCAGTGTGCATGAGCTGTTTGTTCATTCCTGATAAACTATGATAAATCACATGGTTTAGATCAGTGGTTCCCAACCTTTATCAGCACGGGACCCCCTTTATAAGCTGAAAAAAATTCATGACCCCCTCCCCCCAGGGAGGCAGGCTGGCTGTCAGGAAAGAAGGGGGAAAGCAGCCTTTCTGTGCAGCCTTGCTTCTTTTTGCTTCACAAAAAGCCCTCTCCTCTCATTCTAAGTACAGTAGGGCCCCGCTTTACAGCGCTTCGCTTTACAGCGTTCCGCTAATACAGCGGTTGTGAACTGTAGAAAGGCCACGCTTTACAGCGCTTGTTCCACTTTTACGGCGTTTTTTTTGCTGCCAGGCGCCATTTTGGTCAATGTAAGTCAATGGGATCCGCTTTACAGCGGGGGTCCGAAACGTAACTCGCTGTATGAGCGGGGCCCTACTGTAAGGGCGCTGTCAGTACCAGCAGTGCAAGGGAACAGGAATCAGTGATAGTAATCCCCTCTTCTTCCTGGTAGCTCCACTCAGCCTCCTTTGGCATCTACCATGTATTTTATAGGCAGATGCCTGCCCTTAGTGTGCCTCAAAGACGCTCTGGTGCTTCAGCAAAAGGCCTCCCCCTCTTGTTTGGAGCAAGGGGGAGGTGTCATCTGCAGCGCCAGTGGGAAGCATACAGTGTCGAGGGAGTGAAGACTGCTTTAAAAAATAATAAGAAATAATTCATTTATTTACTGTTCACGGCCCCCTCTGGATTACTTCGCGGCCCCCCGGGGAACCCTCCAGGTTGCGAACCACTGGTTTAGATTATTGTTACATGCAACTCAACCTATAATCTGTTTTGTTTGCAGACATAAGTAGCATTACTCGGTAGGTTGCCATGAAGTTAGGAAATAATAAAAGGTGATAAAACACAGAACTGCTGTCCACAAGGGCATGTTGTGCTCCCCTCCCCCACAAATGTCTAGATCAGGGGTTCCCAAACTGTAGTCTGTGGACCTCTAGTGGTCTGCTAGCTTCATTCAGGTGGTCTGTGGAATGCGTGTTGACTTGTGGTTGAAGACAGGAGACAGCACATCTATCGCATTAAATGTACCATTGGTCTCACCTGAAAGGTGATTTTCATAGGAGGGGGCCATCACCGTGGGAATAGTTCCACCTATCGTGCGAAGGCAAGAATGTTTTTGAAGTCAAGACTAGGGACGTCATGCCCCTCCCACTCTCCAGTTCATTCGTAGCGAGTCTAAAAAGAGATATCTAAAAATACAAGAACAAGGCCAACAGGCCCGCCAGGAAAATAACATAATAGTCACATGCATAACAACATGACTCTAACATAACTACATAACATAACAGAACTAAAAGTCTTGACTTCACTCTTACATTTAAATATAATAGCGTAACAATAACATGTAACCCATTGATAAAATGTCTAGTCATCCTCCAACTGGGAGGGTCGTGATGGCCCCCTCCTATGAAAATCACCTTTCAGGTGAGACCAATGGTACATTTTCCATAGGAGGTGGGCCATCACCGTGGGATGTACCAAAGCAACCCATATAGGGAGGGACCACCCACATGTTAATCCTCATTAAGAACCTGTTGCAACACTCGTCTGCCAAAAGATGCATCAGCAGAGGCATAACGATCAATTTTATAATGCCTTATGAACGAGTGTGGGGTAGACCAGACTGCAGCCCTACAAATATCGGCAACAGGAGCATTAGTGGCAAAAGCAGCCGAGGTGGCAGCTGACCTGGTAGAATGAGCCGTTATACTAGCTGGAACTGACAGCTTCAGGGACTCATATGCTAAAGTAATGCATGCCCTTAACCAACGGGATAAGGTAGGATTGGATACTTTATGCCCCATAGACCTTGGATGAAAGGATACAAACAGAGACTCCATTCGTCGAATCTCTTGGGTCCTAGACAGGTAGGTCTTGAGAGCCCTCCGGACATCCAACGAATGCCAAGCCTTCTCGAGAGGATGGGTAGGATTCGGGCAAAAGGAAGACAAAACAATGTCCTGGTTGCAATGAAAAACTGAATCGACCTTGGGACGAAAGGAAGGGTCAGTCTTCAGCACAACAGAGTCCTTATGGAAGACGCAGAGGTGTCTAGCAGAAGACAATGTGCCCAACTCCGAAACGCATCTGGCAGATGTGATTGCGATCAGAAACAGGACCTTGAAGGACAGTATACGTAGGGGCACAGTCCTGATGGGTTCAAACGGAGGGCGTTGCAAAGCCTGCAGAACTTTCGGCAAACTCCATGAGGGGAACCGATGGACAACAGCCGGAGAGCGTAGGGCGACTCCCCTCAAAAAACGTTTGATGAACGGATGTGAGGAAATATGATCTCCAGGAGACGACACTGAGAGAATGGATGACAGAGTAGACGCATGTCGATGTAGAGTGTTGGGTCGAAGTCCCATCATAAAGCCACTATGGAGAAATTGGAGCACCTGGTGCACATTGGCCTGGGATGGATCGTGGTGGTGGGACTGACACCACTTGGAGAAAGCCACCCAGGTATGTTGATAAATGCGAGTGGTAGATGGTCTTCTCGAGGCCAAAATAATATCAATCACAGCGTCAGACAGTCCAGCTGACCTCAAGTGTCTCCGTTCAAACGCCACGCTGTTAGATTGAACCAAGTAGGGTCCTGGTGCAGTACTGGACCCTGGGATAGGAGGTCTGGCGTTACTGGAAGTGTCCAAGGATCCATCATTGACATTGCCAGAAGATCTGAGAACCACGGTCGGCGTGGCCAAAATGGTGCTATCAGAACCAGCTGTGCCCTTTCGGTTCGCGCCTTCCTCAAGGTTTTGGCTAACAATGGTATGGGAGGAAAGGCGTACAATAGACCGTCTGGCCACGGTGTTGTCAGAGCATCCACTGCTTCTGCTGTTGAGTCCAGGTATCGGGCAAAGTACCTGGGAAGCTGGCAATTGTGACTGGAAGCAAACAGGTCGACTGAGAGGGCGCCGAACCGACACTGGAGACGATGGAAAATGGCTGGATGAAGTTTCCATTCTCCCGGGAAGACCTGTTGTCTGCTGAGCCAGTCTGCTGTCACATTCCAAATCCCTCTGACGTGCTCTGCTTTCAGGGATTGTAGATGTTGTTCTGCCCAGACAAAGATGAGGGAGGCTAAGTCCTGCAGAGGACAAGACCTGGTGCCCCCCTGTCTGTTCAAATGTGATTTTACACACGTGTTGTCTGTTCGAATGAGCACATGATGCAAAGGGAACAGAGACTGAAAATGACATAGAGCCAAGTGGACAGCCTTTAGTTCCAGCCAGTTGATGCTTCGAGATTGCTCTGCGTTGGGCCAAACCCCCTGAACGTACTGGGAGTTGCAGTGGGCTCCCCAACCTATGAGGCTGGCCTCTGTGGTCACGACGGTTCTGCGGGGTTCTCTGAACGACGTGCCCTTGGAGAGATGTTGAACCTTGGTCCACCAGCGGAAGGAGAGGCGCAGAGCGGGGCTCAAACGAACTTTGTGATGGTTGGAGCTGGCAATGTCTTTTTGAAAAGGCAACAGAGTCCACTGAAGGGGCCGAGTGTGGGCTCGAGCCCAGGGCACAATGTGGATTGTGGAGATAAACATCCCGAGCGCTCTGGCGAGAAGCATGACGTCTGCGGATGTTTGTTGCATCAGGGACCTTGCGATGCTTGTGATGGCAGTGATGCGATCTGGAGCCAGGAAGACCATTGCCTGCAGCGTGTCCAACATTGCCCCAAGATGTAGTAGGCGTTGGGTTGGTTGGAGATGGCTTTTGTCGAAGTTGACAAGCCAGCCGTAGGTCTGCAAAACATTGAGGGTGATCATTAAATGATGATGAGCCAGTTCTTCAGACTTGGACCGTATCAGCAGATCATCCAAATATGGGTAGATATGAACCCCTTGGGTCCGAAGGTAAGCCACTAGGATGAGTAGCACCTTGGTAAATACTCTTGGAGCAGAGGAGAGGCCAAATGGCATCGCTCTATATTGAAAATGTTGGTGGCCAAAGGCAAACCGAAGAAACTTTCTGTGGGCTATGCAAATGGGCACATGGAGATATGCTTCCTTAAGGTCGATAGAAGCCAGAAAGTCCCCTTCATGCAGACTCTTGGTAATGGAATGGAGAGATTCCATTTTGAACCTGCGGTATGTTACAAAACGGTTGACAAACTTGAGGTCCAATACCGCCCTCCAAGATAAATCTCGTTTTGGCACAGCAAATAGGAGGGAGTACACCCCTTCCGACCTCTCAGTTGTGGGAACTGGCTCTATTGCCGCTATGTCCAAGAGGTGATGTATAGCTGTCTGCATGATGTTGTGCCTGGCTGGTGCCCTTGGGCAAGGAGACGGATGGAATCTGTCTGATGGGGTTGCCCAGAACTCTATGGTATAGCCGTAAGTGAAAAGGTCCCTGATCCAGGAGACCGTAGTAAGGCGCAGCCATCGATCTCCAAAATTAAGTAATCTGCCACCTATGGGGAGGGCGTTAATACTACTTGTGTAGGCGAGGGCCTCCCCTATATGAGGACGATGAGTTGTCCCTGCGCCCTTGGTACTGACCTCTGCCCTGGAAGCATCGGTTCCAGGAGCCCCTGAATGCGTTGGAGTCATAGGGTCTGAAGTCGCGGCCTCGTCCTCCTGGCCGCGTTCCTCGAAAGGACTGGTTAGAACGAAAGGAGGGAAATCGCCTGAAGGGCCTGTGGTCGATGTTCTTGACTGTGGCCAGAACCGGTTTTTGGGCGTCTTTTGGATCAACCAGAACTGCCTTTAGAGCTTCCTCGCCGAAGAGTAGAGATCCGGAGTAAGGAGCCTTGGACAGGTTCAGTCTGGCCGCCGAATCAGCTTGCCAGTGGCGAAGCCAGAGGGTGCGACGAGCGACTATTTGAGTCGTCATGGCTCGTGCCCCTAATTGAGTGGCATCCAAAGTGGCATCGGCCACAAAAGCTGCTGTCTTACGTAATTTCGATAGTGCTCTTCTGAAGGCGACAGGATCAGGGTTAGCATCCTCTAGAAGGTCATCCATCCACATCATAGAGGCTCTGGAGAATATGGAGGCTGAAGCGGAGGCACGCATGGCTAAGGCAGTGGCCTCGTGATTCTTGCGGAGGGCGAAGTCTATTCGTCGCTCAGTAGTATCTTTTAGGTGGGATTCCCCTTCCCTGGGCAAAAGAGATCTTGAAACGAGACGAGCGATTGGTTCATCTATGCCAGGGACATCTAACTTGGTGGCAAAGTCTGGGGCTAGGGCGTACAATCTGTCAGCCAGGTTCTTGAAGCGTCGGGCTTTGAGTGGATGAGCCCATTCTTCGGAGGCTAATTTGGCAATTGGGTCTGGCAGGGGATTTGAGGACCTTGGCCCCTTTGATAGCTGGGGCAGACGAAGTAGAAGGCGCAGTCTGGAGACCAAGGGTATGAAGTACCCTACGTGCTAGCGGTTGATAATCTGAGGTATCGAACAAGCGATACGAAGTATCCTCCTCATGATCTGAATAGTCGCTCCAGTCGTCTCCTTCAACATGGTCAGTGAAAGTTGACTCCTCTGCATACGAGGCTTCATCCGTACATCTGCCTCTGGCTACATCAAAGGGATCTGGTGAACAGGAATGATGAGCTTCATGGAACGCACGTTGGCCCATGTTGGGTGGGGGTATGGCAGGAGCTTGTGGTAGTGACTGCATTCGCGTGAAAAAAGCCAGCATGGCTTGGAGTTGGGAGAGGAAATCAGGAGACAGCTGCAGACCAGATGTGGGAGATGTATGTGCCTGGTGAACTAATGGAACAGAAGTTTGAGGCGGTAAACCAGAGGTAGTTTCGTTAGGCGAACAGTGAGTGGGAAAGCCAACAAACTCTTCCTCGTCAGAGGCAGTAGCAGGAGAATGGAAAATGTCACTTATGTGTGTCTGTGCTGTGGCGTTGGTTGGCACAGAGACATAACGAGGGCGCTTTGGTTTACTATGGCTGGAAAGATGTTTTGTCTTAGCCAGTGCTTTGGCATGTCTGGTCTTAGACTTGTTAGGATGTTGTGGCTTGGCTGATTGTGGCATGTCTGGCTGATCTGGCACCATGTGTGTTGATGGTGACATGCCTGGCTGTTCTGCCATCTTATATAAACCTGGGTGCAGTACACTGCCACGGAGGGGGCAGGATGTAAAGACCCGAACTGGCACAGCGTACTACCACGGAGGGGGTAGGATACACTGGCAGATGGCGAAATGCACTGCCACAGAGGGGGCAGAATGCACTGAGGTATCAGCGTTAATATAATATAGGTTGTTTTAGAGTTGGCACACTCAGATTAGTGCTGTAGACTGGGTTTTTGGCTTGTTCACGGCCCCAGAGGGGGCAGGATATACAATGTAAATCAGATTTAATACAAGTCAGCCACTGATATTAAAGCTCCAGCCTTGATAATGTAATCCAGCCACTAGGATTAAAGCTCCAGCCTTGATAATGTAATCCAGCCACTAGGATTAAAGCTCCAGCCTTGATAATACAATCCAGCCCACTAGGATTGGAGCTCCAGCCTTGATAATATAATTCAGCCACAAGGATTACAGCCACAGTAAAAATGTGTGTAAATCAGCCTTGTGTAAGTTTGTCAGCAGCACATATACACAAACATACAGATAGATAGCCTGCAGGGGAGGTATCCGATGCTTAATAAATGGTAACAAAAAAGGCGGGAATTTTGAATTTCAAAAAATGGCGCCCGGAAAAACGGGCGGGAAAAAACGATCAAAAAGGGGGCTGAGGGAGAAGGAGCAATGGCGGCCGTCGGAAGCGAACTGGGGGAAGGGCTGCCCAGCACGGACTCGCCGAAAGCCGCAGTAGCGGCTCTGGAAAAACTCTGGAAGAAGCAGGTAGAGGAAAAAACGGCAGCCGCCGCAGAGAGAGCCGCCGTCGCGGTCTGTAAAGCCCTTCGCAGTGGGATTTAAGCCACGTAGCGAGGGCGATCTGAGGTAAAGGAGTAACGGCGGGAGCCGCAGCTGCAAGCTCCCGCTGAGATCGGATCAGCCGCAGCCGCGGCAACGATCAGGGGGGGGAGGGAGGGGGATTCCCCTTCCCTCACAAGCGATCAAAAGCGATCAAAAAGAGACCGCAGCCGCGGTCACTGAGGGAGCCCCCTGGCTACGGATACGACAGAGCCAGGGGGGGGAGGGGGCTTGAAACTGCCAAAACAAAGAGAGCCGCAGCCGCGGTCTCAGAGGGAGCCCCCAGTCAAGGAAATAAAAGAAATTAAATAGCTCTGAGGAAAGGGGGAAGAGGATTCCCCTTCGGATCCTCAGTAGGCTAGACACAAAAAACGGAAAAAAAGGCTTTAAAGAGAAATAGACAAACAAATACGAGACTTAGCTAAATGCTACGTGAAATTCCAATCTTGTTCGTACGAAGGCAAGAATGAACTGGAGAGTGGGAGGGGCATGAGGTCCCTAGTCTTGACTTCAAAAACATTCTTGCCTTCGCACGATAGGTGGAACTATTCCCACGGTGATGGCCCATCTCCTATGGAAAATATTCATAGTGTTACAGGATTGGGGGGGTTGGTTTGGATTATGTCTGTGGGCACCCTCCAAGCCTGTAATTCTATGTGTGTAGAGACTGAGTTTGTGGTAAAGAAACCTGTTAAGTACCTGATTTAATGTTTATAAAGACTTGGTCAAGAGGACATGTGTTGCCATAGAAACTGGCTGGTGATGCTGTTCCAAGAACAGCCCCCCCCCAGAGGTAGTTTGTGTGCATTTAGTGTAGTCTGATGTGAAACTTGGAGCTTCAAAGACACAAAGGCCTGCTTCCCTCTCTATGAGGAATCCAAGTCATGGCTTTGGGGCGCCTCCCGGGAAGACTAATGGGGAAGCAAGATCTGTTGGACTGTTAATGCTGTGAACTCCTTCCATCCTAAGCTCAGGTTGTGCATATGTGTAACCCCCCTCCCCATTTCCTAAAGACATCACAGTTTCCAGTCAAGGAAACCAAACCCCAGGTAAGTGCTGGAACACCTGGAAGCCTCTCGGCACTTGGAGACTGGGATGTGCACAACAATATTGATTTTTTAATTCCATAGAATATATAATATATAAGAAATAAAATAAACGAAAATACAATTCAAAATCAATATTGTGTGCATCCCAATATCCAAGTGGTGAGAGACTTCCGGCACTGTAATTTTAATACAATTATATTGTAATACAATAAAATACAATATATAAGAAAAAAGAAGCAATAAAAACACAATGAAAATCTTACATCATCTAGCATAGTGCATTACAATTGCTACAACAGGCAGAAAAATCATTAAGTGGTCTACTAAGACACTCAGTAATTTTCAATCGGTCTAGGAGAAAGAGAGTTTGAGAATCACTAATGTAGACTCCGAAAAAGACAAATAATTGGGTGTTAGAACAAATTAAACCGGAACTAGCACTAGAAGCTAAAATGATGAAACTGAGGTTATCATACTTTGGACACATCATGAGAAGACATGATTCACTAGAAAAGACAATAATGCTGGGAAAAACAGAAGGGAGTAGAAAAAGAGGAAGGCCAAGGAAGAGATGGATTGATTCCATAAAGGAAGCCACAGACCTGAACTTACAAGATCTGAACAGGGTGGTTCATGACAGATGCTCTTGGAGGTCACTGATTCATAGGGTCGCCATAAGTCATAATTGACTTGAAGGCACATAACAACAACAAGACGTAGATGTTTTAAGGTGGGATCCAGAGAAGCATTACTTGCCACAATTCAGAATGAAATCAGAGTAGAATGATGTAGACACATCATTTGAGTGTTCATGACAACATACAAACTTTTCAATACCATATCTTTGCACTGTCTATAAATATCACAAATTCAAATATATGTTACTTTTACTCAACTTGTCAGAAATCATGTGTGTTTATGCTACAGTTTACCACCCAGCTCTCTTTCTCACAGTGTACTCATGTTTCCTTAGGGAGCAATTCTAATTCTTTGCTGAGAAGGAGCCTGGCATTCAGTTTCTACATACTGCAGCTGCAGTCTAGCACAACTGGTTCATAAATGGGAGGTTGTGATGAGTGCACAAGAATGAGAAAATACACATCATTCAGTTTTTAGCACTTACTAGACTGCAGGTCAGAGCTCTGTGGCATTTTAATCTGAGGTGACAATGGCTACAGCAGGAAAAAATGAATCAGGCCATGTGGGTGCCGAGCAATATTTCCCAAGCACCACCTTCTGGAGCCAACCCGCCAAGTAGGAGTGGAACCACCGCAATGCAGTCCCTCCCACTCCCAACTCAGCCAGTCTTCCCAGAAGGATACCATGGTTGATGGTATCAAAAGCCGCTGAGAGATCAAGGAGAATCAACAGAGTCACACTCTCCCTGTCTCTCTCCCGACAAAGATCATCATACAGGGCGACCAAGGCTGTTTCCGTGCCAAAACCAGACCTGAAACCCGACTGAAATGGATCCAGATAATCGGTCTCATCCAAGAGTGTCTGGAGCTGGCCTGCCACCACTCGTTCAAAGACCTTGCCCAGGAATGGAACATTTGCTACCGGCCTATAGTTTATTAAGATTTTCTGGGTCCAGGGAGGGTCTCTTCAAGAGTGGTCTCACTACCGCCTCTTTCAGGCAGCCAGGGACCACCCCCTCTCACAGAGAGGCATTAATCACTTCCCTGGCCCAGCCGGCTGTTCCATCCCTGCTAGATTTTATTAGACAAGGGCAAGGATCCAGCACAGAAGTGGTTGTACGAACCTGTCCAAACACCTTGTCAACATCCTCAAGCTGTACCAACTGAAACTCATCCAAGAAATCAGGACAAGGCTGTGCTCTGGATACCTCGCTTGATTCATCTGCTATAAAAACTGGAATCTAAATCCTGGCGGATGCTAAAGATTTTATCCTGGAGGTGGCTAGCAAATTCATTACAGCGGGCCTCAGATGGTTCTACCATGTCCTTGGGGTCAGCATGTAATAGCCCCCGGACAATTCTGAAGAGCTCCGCTGGGCGGCAAATTGATGATTTCATAGTGGCAGCAAAATATATGTTTTTGTCTTTCTCTGTAATATCATATTTGGGGTTTTTTTGCACATCAATACATATAAAGATTTTTAGCCGGTCCGCCCTTGCTGGGGGGCCCAAAAATATTTTTTTCAGCAGCTCGAACCAGCTCTCGGCAGCCCTGCCAACCTGTCATGTATCATCAAGACCTATGTGGGTGAGGAAAGTAGGACTGATCCCATCCAACTCTGCTCATTTCATTTGGCCAAAAAGTGGTATAAAATAACAATAACAATAATAATATTAGGGAAGACAGGACACGAGCACACATTTCCTGCTTTTGGGATCTCATAAGAGTGAGACTGGCCAAAGAGAATAATCCAAACCATGACAGCAAGTCTCAGGTATGAGTCCTTCCTCATCCTCTTCTCACTTCCTTCACATGCAAGGGGAGGAGATTATGGTTTGCTGCTAACTAGAAGCAGAATCTTCTAATCATCTCCTCTCACATGTGAAGACAATGGAAAGGGAAAGGAAGAAGCACATGAGTCTGAGGCTCCCCGCTGCTCATGTTCAATCCCCCAGAAGGATTGTCTGGATGCAGCTTGGGCGTAGAGCCAATGTCACTGACATTCTTGCTCAATGTGAAATATGCCA
Source organism: Rhineura floridana (assembly GCF_030035675.1). Taxonomy (NCBI): domain Eukaryota; kingdom Metazoa; phylum Chordata; class Lepidosauria; order Squamata; family Rhineuridae; genus Rhineura; species Rhineura floridana. The sequence goes on from NC_084483.1 coordinate 102,295,902, forward strand.
CCTGTTAAACGTTTATCATCGACCAGGGCCAAACACTGTAGTCATAAGACCTCCCTGGGGTTTAAGGCTCTGAACTAGGATGGAAGATTAATATAAAAGATTGAAAACATGAAACAAATGTGATTAAAGCAAAATTTAGTACTTGCCTTCTGATCTGAATGGTCTTGAAACAATAAACCAAAGTAGTCCTTTTCCAGTAAGTTAAGATGTTCACACACCTTATCAAACAGCACCTGGGCTTTTGCTTTTTTCTAGAGGGGGAAAAAACACTGCTGTCATAAAAGTACAGAATACTAAGATGTTTATTTCACAATACAAAAATGGAGAAATTTCTTAAAGTGTCTCAATTAAACAAACTAACAAAGAAAATTGTTCAGTGTTGTTACTCCTTATTTTCCGTTAGAAAAAAAAGCTGCCCATCTGAATGGCTCAAAATCTGCAACTGGCACATAATTGTCCTTTTTTATGTATTCAAGTAATTGAAATATGCTCTTAAACGGGACAAATAGCTACAGAAAATTTCTAAAAGTAACCTTGAAGTGTTTCAGTAATACTGTTGTGCCACACAAGGATATTCAAGTGTCAGCAAAATAATGTATATTTACATTTTTTATTTCTAGAATAGACAGATTTTAAATGGGTGAAAAATAAAAATCTGTGACTATTTAGAATTTTAGTAAGCAATACTGTGATTTAATACAATATCCACTGCATTCTTGCTGGAGCACCAGTAGGTTATTTTTAAAATAAGAATGAAAACAAAACCAGGGCTATTTGATGATTATCACAACACAATATGCTTTGTATTTGACAATTAGCTGCATTTAAAGAGAGTGGTGTTTTGTGAGCAATATTCCGTGCCATAAAAACTGTTTGTTCACCTTGACAAGTAATCAAGCATAATTATGCCTGACAATAATTACAGCAGTTCAAAACAGCAAACATTTGTCATGAAATGCATCAGAGAACAGTTCTACGAAACTAATTAAGCAGGGCCATACAAAATAAGATTATATGAGATACTCATGAAATGTCCCTACCAGTTAGATTATTTTTGCTCAAAAAATTAAATTATAGCAACTCAAATATACAGTGGATATTACAACCCCAAAATATTTTTTGACACAGAACTTGCATTTATTTATTTATTTATTTTAGTCCTAGTCTTAGAGAACAGTTAGTGCTGACACTCCCCCCAAAGGAGATTTCTACGTTCTAGGGACTGGTGGGCAAACCTTGTGATGCTTTAAAGCCTGGAAGGAAAAGCAGCTGTGCAGTCCTGTGATGTACATGATTAACTTCTAGGAAGTTTTCTACTTGCTACTTGGGTTAGGAAACACAAAACACTTAAAGGAAAAACAACGGGAAATGCAAAACTCAGCCCCAGAAGGTAGACTGGCACAGAAATAGGCAAGGGCAAAAATGATTATGAATTGCGACTAATATGCATATAAAAATAATTTTACACATGGAATGACTACTGAAGAAGACCCCTTGGGAGACAAAACGTGCTTGGTCTTTAGCATAAATTTTATCATTGTTTGTCATATTAGCAATAGTTTTTAATTTTAGTTTAACTTTTTATTGAACGCTATTTTAAAAATCGCAAAAAATTGTTGCATAAACAATATCGTTCCAAAAGGAAATCTGTGTCTGAGTTACATATCAGTTCCCTATAATACAAATTGACATAGAAAAGAGTAACAATAACTCTCATCACCCTTTCCTCCCTTAAAAAAGGCAAAAGGGATTTTTTTAAAAAAAATTCATCCCTCTTGTACTCCTAAAGTTATACTACTGTCCGAAAAAAGAAATAGCAAGTTGCATCTAATATCCTGGGCACCTTATAATGGTTTATTCCTGAGACCCTTGCTATGTGGTTCTGATTAGACTATTGCAATTTATATTTAATAATTACTGATATATGTTTCTTTTGTCTCCCTAGGTCTCTGGTTTTCCTGAGAACAAAGCTGCTGACTCAATATCACTTATACTTCTACGACAACCATAACTGTACAAATGGTGGGGGTGGATGTGTAATTGCTTGTTGTTGATTTGTAAATACGATGACATTGTAGCACACAAAATTAATGTATCTGTTTTCTTTTGGCGACTAATCTTTTTTTTGTCAGTTTACTTTTCTAATAGGGCTACTTGCCACACTTGAGCATACTACCTGTCCAGATCTAGATCTTTCCAAGCTCTTGCAATGAGTGTCTTTGCTGCCTTTAAAAGATGACAAATAAGATGCTTATTTTTTAAAGATTTGCTGTGTAGATAAAATATATGAAGAAGGGCAAGTTGTGGTGTCACGTCTATTACCTGATTTATGATTACTTTCATTTTCCCAAAAACTTTGCCCCCAGGGTCTTGTACCTATGGACAGGACCACCGCATATGCAAATGGAAACCTGTTTCTCCACATCCCATCAGCATAAACTAGACTGTGTTTTAGTAATGTGAGATAATTTCAGGTTTTTGCTTGTACATCCTCTCTAATCATAAGTCCTAACTTCATTTATAAACGCTGGACGTAGTAAGAGATGTATTAAGGGTTATAGATGGAGCTATTGCCCTCTTCCTCCTTTTCCAGATGTTAAACATATTTAGTTTTTAAAACTTCATTAAGTTTTTAAAGTAATTACAACAAAAACAAACTACAATGAGATAGAAACACTTAAGTCTGATAAACATAATACACAAAAAACAATTCCATGGGAAGGTTCCATTAACTTTTCCATTCCAAGTATATGCAGAGCCTTTGTATACCACACATCCACTGTGAAATCTGAAACATCCTTCCATCCCTGAGCTATTGTTAACCAGGCTACTACCAGGAAAAAATAACTAAAGGTTTGAATAAAATATCAGCATTTTCATCACAAAACATAGATAGTAAACATAATTTTGGGTCTCGTACCAATAATAGAGCTAATTTCCTCTATCGCTTTGTCCCAAAATACAGAGACCCACCCACATTCCCCAAAACATATGCCTGTAAGTTCCTTTATCCGGGCATCCAGGCCAACAATGCAGTGACCCTGAGCCTGTTATATGTGGTAAATGTGCCTTGGTCATAGAACCACCCATGGATTACTCTTAAAGAATTCTCCATTATATAAGCAGATACTGAGAAGGGCCTGATTGACCATACCTTGACTCATAGTGCAGGTTCAAATTACTCCCACAGGTCCTCCTCCCACACCACCTTTAAACCATCAAAAGAAACAATAATTAATATAATAAAAGAGACTAATCCCCTCCCTCATCCTTGGGCTGTAATCATTTGCACTTTGAGAAATAAGGATATTTGTCTAATTCTAAGCCAATCCAGCCCTGCTCCTTGAAGCCTCATAGCAAGTTTGTTTTCTGACATAGGCATCCTTGAAAAAATATTCTCACATCCTAACCAGCCTCTAATCTCCCAAGACAGAGTATAACCCATCTCTGTCCTGGGAGGTAGTAAGCCTATGGAAGAAGTGCTGATGGATCACTTATTTGACCATCTGTACCAAACTGCAAATGTGCAGCTAGTGAAAGGATAGGCAATTGTTGTGGTCTCTTAGATCTTAATAATGGGAGTGCCATCAATGGAAGGAAAGAATTCTCCATATTTTCTTTAACAACCCACACCTTACCCACATTGTTTATCATCATTGGCAAAAGTAGACAAATTCGGAAAGCATCAAAGTACAGTTGCAACCTAGGGAAGCCTTAGCTGCCCAAATAAGATTTAATATAAAGGTTAGATGGCTTTCCTCTTTCAACAAGCTTTTTAGGTTGAGACCTATCCCAGTCTGCGTCTGTATTAGAATTGCTTAATATGTTTTTTAATAATGTTTTTAACCCTTTTTAAAAGTTGTTTCTTTTTAAAATGTTTTTAACGCTGTTTTGTTTTAATGTATTTTAAGATCTGTGTTTATGATGTTTTAAAGTGTTTTTGGCGCTCTGTTTGCTGCCCTGGGCTCCTGCTGGGAGGAGGGGCGGGATACAAATTAAATAATAAATAAATAAATAAAACGTATTTATTAAATAACATTTACCGGGCCTGAATGCATTTCCCTGGAACTAAAATAGGAAGGCCTTGAAATAAAAATAAAAGCTTTGGAAGGCACACCATCTTTAGGGTAGCCAAACTACTTAATAGAGACAAGTTAAGAGCCTTCCATGAATGTATTCTCAAAGCTATAGCTTTAATTACTGAGGGGTGATTATACTGAAATAGCCTACTCAAATTTTGCAGGACCTGCACCACTAAATAGCACAAACTCTTTGGACAAATCTTAATGCCAGTAAGCCTTCTTGCAAAGCATACATCATTAGGGCTAATATTCCAAAACACTGGTTCTGATTTATTATAATTAATCCCAATCCTGCTAGTGTCCCCAAGTAATTAATGAAGATGTAGCTGCCCTGTCTATCCTTGAGTTTCCTAGACGTTTGCATAGCCACAACATTTCTTTGCATGCCTCATCAGCTGATACGTACTCAGCCTCAGTAGATGAGTGTGCTACAGTCTCTTGCTTTCGACTTGTCCAACAGATAAGTGACTGCCCATAGTAGAACAAGTTTCCATTGGTTGACTTACGATCTTTGGTGTCTCCAGCCCAGACAGCATCAGCATATCCTAGAAGCTTAGGATCTCGAGTAGCTGATAGCTTTAGTTTTAAGTTTGCAGTGCCTTTCAGATATCTTGCCACTCTCTTGACTGCTTCCCGGTCTTTCTTGTTTGACAAGCTGGTTTTCCTGCAAAGGTATCCCACTGCTATCGCCACATCTGGTCTGGTTATTGTGCTGATGTATAGGAGTTTCCCTATAGCTTGTCTGTACCTTTCGTTGTCTTCCCAGGGTTGATTGCTCTGGTCTGGTTTCAAGTATCCTACTTTATTTTATTTATTTTTTATTTATTTATTTATTTAATTACATTTCTAGACCGCCCTATAGCAGAAAGCTCTCAGGGCGGTGTACAACAAATAAAATCACAATTAAAATATGAGCAAGTGTGAAAAATATAATACAATTATAAAAACATTAAACATGATAAAAATCCGAAATAGAATTGCCATTGAGTTTATAAATTAAAATCCATATTAGGTTTAAAATTAAATTTAAAATGTTTAAAAAGCCTGGGCGAAAAGGTAGGTTTTTACCTGGCGCCGAAAAGATAACAAAGAAGGCGCCAGGCGTATCTCGTCTGGGAGGGCATTCCATAGTTCGGGGGCCACCACCGAGAAGGCCCTAGATCTAGTTGTTGATCTCCGGGCCTCTTTATGAGTTGGGACTTCCATTGGTGTAGGTGCTGGATGTGCATCCTTCAGTCCTAGACTCTCAAGTAGGTCTTGAATCTTTTGCTTTTGCTTTAGAAGAAAGGATCCATCGTCCTCTCTTTCAATTTGTATTCCAAGGTAGTATGTGATGTCGCCTAGACATATCACTTCAACTTCCTTGCTTAGATTATTTACTAACTCTTGCTTGTCTTGTGGATTCTCATAAGCCAATAGTAAATCATCTACATAAATCAAAATATAAGTCCATTAGTTGTTCTTGAATCTGCTATATAGGCATTGGTCTGCTTCGCCCCTTTTATAGCCTTGTTGCAAGAGCATTTGGTTCAGTTTGTCATTCCATGCTCTTGCAGCTTGTTTCAGTCCATAGATGCTCTTTTGCAGTTTGCATACTAGGGTTTCCTTTCCTGGTATTTCAAAGCCTGGTGGTTGTTGCATGTAGATTTCCTCTTCTATCTCCCCAATACAAGAACGCTGTTTTTATATCCATGTGTTCCACCTGCATTTTCTTGTTAGCAGCAACACTTAGTAGAGTTCTGATTGTTGTATGTTTGACTACAGGAGCAAAGGTTTCATAGTAGTCTTGTCCATACTTTTGAGAGTATTCTTTGGCCACTAGTCTTGCCTTGTATCCCTCAATGTTCCCTTCAGCATTTGGCTTCTTCTTAAATACCCACTTGCAACCTACAGCTTTCCTTCCTTGAGGAAGCTTGGTAAGTGTCCAAGTTTTATTTATTTATTTATTTATTTCGTTCAATTTATATACCGCCCATAGCAAATAGCTCTCAGGGCGGTGAACAACAAGTGTAAAATACAGTACATCATAATGATAAAATCACAAAAACATATACTAGACACAAATAGGAAAACAAAACATCACTAAACTAAAGACAAAATACATTAAAAAGATTGAAAATTATAGAATTAAAATAGTTAAAATGCCTGGGAGCATAAAAAGGTCTTTACCTGGCGCCGAAAAGATAGTAATGTAGGTGCCAGGCGTACCTCTTCAGGGAGGCTATTCCACAGCTCAGGGGCCACCACAGAAAAGGCCCTAGATCTAGTAACCACCCTCCGGGCTTCATGATGGGTTGGTACCCGGAGAAGGGCCTTAGATGCAGAACGAAGTGAGCGGGTAGGTTCATAGCGAGAGAGGCGTTCCACAAGGTATTGCGGACCCGCGCCGTGTAAGGCTTTATAGGTCAAAACCAGCACCTTGAATCTGGTCCGGAAACAGATAGGTAGCCAGTGTAGACGAGCCAGAACAGGAGTTATGTGCGAAGACCGACTGGTCCTCGTCAATAGTCTAGCTGCCGCGTTCTGCACTAGCTGAAGCTTCCGGACTGTTTTCAAGGGCAGCCCTACGTAGAGCGCATTACAGTAATCCAATCTTGAAGTTACCAGAGCATGGACAACTGAGGCGAGGTCGTCACCATCCAGATAGGGGCGTAGTTGGGCTACCAAAGGGAGATGGTAAAACGCATTCCGTGCCACCGAGGCCACTTGAGCCTCGAGAGACAAGGAAGGGTCAAAAAGAACCCCCAGACTACGAACCTGTTCTTTCAGGGGGAGTGTAACCCCATCCAGAACAGGATGAACATCCACCATCTGAGCGGGGTAGGCGTTCATCAACAGTGTCTCGGTCTTGTCTGGATTGAGTCTCAGTTTATTAGCTCTCATCCAGTCCATTATCGCGGTCAGGCAACGGTTCAGCACATCAACAGACTCACCTGAAGAAGATGAAAAGGAGAAATAGAGCTGCGTGTCATCAGCATATTGATGGCAACGGACTCCAAAACTCCTTACCTCACCCAGAGGCTTCATATAGATGTTAAAAAGCATGGGGGACAAAACCGAACCCTGAGGGACTCCACAATGGAGAGTCCAGGGTGTCGAGCAATGTTCCCCAAGCACTACCTTCTAGCGACGATCCGCTAAGTAGGAGCAGAGCCACTGCCAAGCAGTGCCCCCAACTCCCAACTCCGCGAGCCTCCCCAGAAGGATACCATGGTCGATGGTATCAAACGCCGCTAAGAGATCAAGGAGAATCAACAGAGTCACACTCCCCCTGTCTCGCTCCCGACAAAGGTCATCATACAGGGCGACCAAGGCTGTTTCGGTGCCAAAACCTTGTGTAGAGTTTCCAGCTCTTCCTTGGCTGCCTGCCTCTACCTCTCAGCTTCAGCTTTGGGGAAGGCTTCGATATCTTTCCAGGTCTCTGGCTCTGGAAGTTCATCAGCTGTTGCAAGGTAGGACAGTCTCAGTGGAGGTACACTTCTGTTGGTGCGGTTAGAGCGCCTTGGTGCAGGACTCTCTGCTGCCCCTTCTGGCTGTGCAGGTTCCCCTTCTTGCTCTGTTTCCTCACTGTCCTCCAGTACTGGCATGTTGCTGTAATCTGTAGTACTGTATGGTATTTCTACTTCATCTTCTTCACTGTTGTGGTCTTGGAATGGTGCCCCTTCTGGTTGAAACGCACCTTGACCTTCATCAAAGTAGACAGCTCTTTGGATTTCAATCCTTTGTTTTGGGATTTAGGATTCTGTATCCCTTTTGTTTGAAGAATATCCAAGAAAGATTCCTTCCTTTGTAGTGTTGTCCAACTTGGTTCTCTTCTGGTGTGGAATGTGACCATACACTTTTGATCCAAACACCTTTATATGAGCCAAACTGGGTATGCGCCCATACCATAATTCGAATGGAGTCTTGTTGCCATTCACCTTTGTTGGAAAACGATTTTGTAGATAGGTGGCAGTATACACTGCCTCTCCCCAATGCTTCTGCGGGAGATTGGCATCACCATCTCAATTAGGGTTCTGAATTTTCTCTCAGAGACTCCGTTCTGTTCTGGGTTGTGGGGTACAGTGGCTTGATGCTCAATCCTAATTTCAAGCAGAAACTGCTGGGTAGCATGTGACATGTACTCTCCCCCATTATCAGAAAGTAGAATTTGTGGTTTTCTCTGAAATTTAGTGGTCACCATTGCCACATATTCTTTGACTTTCTGAAGCATTTGCCCCTTCTCCTTCAATATATATATTACAGTGAATCTTGAAAAGTCGTCAATAAAACTCAAAATATATCGATTTCCACCATGTGAATGAATTGGCATTTCACAAATGTCGCTGTGAATCAACTCTAGGGGGCGCTTGGTCTTCCTTTCACTCTGTTCAGGAAAACTTGGTCTCGTCCCTTTAGCTTTAACACAGCAAGTACATTTCCCCTTTTCTTGGCAGGGTTCAATTTGCATGCCTCTTACTAAATTATTCTTTTGACGGGTATTAATCTTTGCAATGTCTTTATGCCCTAATCTCTATCCCATAAATGTAAACATGACTTGTTACAGCATTCTTTCACAACATTAGCTTGTGGACTTTGTTGATCAACTTCATACATTCCTTTTCTCTTGGTAGCTGTGCATAAAATTTCACCATCTCTAGGAATTATGCAAGAATCTTGTTCAAATAACACGGAGCACCCATTGTTTGTAGCTTCACTGACTGATATCAAGTTGTTCGAGATTCCTGGGGTCCAGAGCACATTCCTGAGATAAATTTCCTCAGTGCCGCTTGGAGTCTGGCAAAACAACTTAACATCTCCCCACACCTTTATGGGCAGGACTCTCGAGTCAGCCAATTTAACTGTGCCTTCATATGGGGTTAAATCTTCAAACAAAGCTTTTTCATTTATTAAATGAGCACTTGCTCCTGAATCAATATAGAATTTATTGTCATAACATTTTTCAACATGAGTTACTTGAAAGCCCTTTGCACTTTTCTTTTCTGTCCCTTTAAATTCTTTATTTCTTTCAGGCTTCCCTTTCTGGTCACATTGGTCTTTAAGGTGTTTTTCTGAATTGCATAGATAGCAACGCTTGGCTTTCACACCTTTGGATTCCCTTTGTTCCTGAAATCTGCATTTGACTGGCTGTCCGCAAGAAGCTTGACCAGTTTGTTTACTTAAGAAAGAGGAGACCCCGTCTTCTCTTGCGTCAGTTTTTCCTTTGTTCTTCTGAAAGAACTGCACTCTAATTTCAGAAATAATCTCGTTCAGAGTTTTGTTTTGTTGTTGCATTTTAAGTACGAAAATCTCCATATATTTTGGAAGAGAGTCCAGAAATAAAGCTATTTGAACTGGTCCTTCGAAAACTGTGCCTGCTTCCTCTATCCCTTGGACTAGCACCATGAATTTTGTAAGATGTTCCTCAAAAGTATCGTCCCTCATTTGTAAATTAATAAGGCTATGTAGCGTTACAACTAAATGCCCTCCGCTTTTCGGTTTATGATGGGATTCAAGCGTAGCCCACATCTGTCTGGCACTTTTACAAGTCATAATCAGGGGAATTTGAGAGTCACTTATGCATTTAGTGATCAGGTCTTGTACCGTTTCGTCTTTCTCTTTCTAACCTCTTTGTTCCTCCCGAGAAGCATCCTCTCTTGGTTCCGATCCCGCAATAACTTCTAACAGCTTCTGTTGCTTCAGGTATTTTTGCATGCGAAATTCCCACAGCTTCCATCCTCCGGGTTCCAGTCTGTGGAGACCTAGCCGCTCCGTCACGGTAGCCATTCTAAGTAAAAGCCTCAATTCTTCACTGACAAAAAAAACCTCTGAAGATCTCTAATAGCTTCCTTGATTCAAACACAATAGCTCCTTTAATTGCTCAAATCTCCATTTGCATGGCTGGGCCCCTAACCTGTCAGAAATTCTATTGAGTAACATAGCGGAATGGAGAGTATTGAGCGCGCTTACGTGTGTGTGTTTGAATCTTTGCTAAGATTCTACCTTCCCTGCAAATTAGTCAGACAGAGACTTTAAGCTGTAAAATAAGAAACAACTACTTTATTCTGGAAGTACATGCTTGATAGGAAAGAGTCCTATATCTAGCTAACTAGCTATGTTGGAGCAGTCTGCACTGGTCCCAGTGCAGCTCTCATGCTGGTTGAGAGGGAGAGACAAAGGAAAGATGTCTGCTCCCCTCTTGAGAGAGAAGAAGGAGCTGGGAAGGCAGGAAGGAACTGGGATCAACATCCTTTGCATATCAGTCTAGCAGGAGGGGGAGACGTCCAGGACCAAAGGACAGGTATAGCCTGGCAACAAGGAGGTCTCCTCCCTAGCTACCCTTTTTAACCCCATGCAGCCTCAACCCACCAAGTTGGAGTTGAACCTCATACATTCCAACAAGAACCAGCACCTTGAACTGTGCCCAGAAAACAACCGGTAATCTTTAATCAGGTGAGCCGCTGCATTAGGTACCAGTTGCAGCTTCCGGACCACTTTCAAGGGTAATCCCACATAGAGCACATTACAGTAGTCTAGGCGAGAGGAGACCAGGGTATGTACCACAGATGGGAGCGGATGGTTGGGAAGGTAGGGGTGCAGCCTCCGTATCAGATGGAGTTGATATAGCGCTGCCCGGCTCACAGCCAAGACCTGAGCCTCCATGGAGAGCTGGTAGTCAAGAATGACCCCCAGCCCGTGGACCTGGTCTTTCAGGGGCAATTGTACCTCATTGAGCACCAGGTCAAGATCCCCCAACCTTCCCTTGTCTCCCACAAACAGTACCTCAGTTTTGTCAGGGTTCAGCTTCAGCTTATTCCTTCCCATCCAGCCACTCACCGACTCCAGGCACTTGGATAGGGTTTATACAGCCAACCTCGGTGAAGATTTGAATGATAGAGCTGCGTGTCATCCGCATACTGGTGACACTGCAGCCCAAATCTTCTGATGGTAGCCCCCAGTGGCTTTATATAGATGTTGAACAGCATTAGGGAGAGGATGGAGCCCTGTGGCACCCCACAAGTGAGAGGCCAAGGATCCAAAACCTCATCCCCCAATGCCACTCTCTGGTACCTACCAGAGAGGAAGGAACGGAACCACTGCAATACAGTGCCCCCTATGCCTTAACTCTTCAGGCGGTCCTGAAGGATACCATGGCCACAGTATCAAAAGCCGCTTAGAGATCTAGGAGGACAAGGAAGGTGCATTCGCTCCTATCCAACGCCCTCCTCATATCATCCACCAAAGCGACCAAGGCCGTTTCAGTCCCATCTCCAGGCCTGAAGCCTGATTGAAATGGATCCAGATAATCCGCTTCCTCCAAATGCACTTGCAACTGCTTCGCCACCACCCGCTCAACCGCCTTGCCCAGGAATGGCAGATTTGAGACTGGGCGAAAGTTGTTCAGATTTTGGGGATCCAAGGAGGGCTTCTTTAGAATTGGTTTTATTACTGCCTCCTTGAGCGCTGATGGTATTACTCCCTCTTCCAGAGACGTATTTACCACCATCTTGATCCCCTCGCCCAGTCTGTTCTTGCAGCTCATAATGAGCCACGACGGGCAAGGGTTGAGTAAGCAAGTGGTTGGCTTTAAGGTTGAAAGCACCTTGTCCACTTCATCAGACAGAAGAAGCTGGAACCGATCCCACACTACCAGAGCGCCTCTGGCTCGCTCACTGTATCCACAGCGCATGGAATAGCACTCTTAATACGATCAATTTTCTCCGTAAAGTGCTTTGCAAACTCATCACAGGAGGCCTTAGCATGTTCCATCGGTTCCGGGGCAACTGGACTGACCAGGCTCCGGACCACTTGGAACAGCCTCCTGGGACAGCACTCTGCGGATGCAATAGAGGCAGCATAAAATCCTTTTTTGCTGCCCTCATCACCACATAGTAGGCTGCCGCAGCCGCTCTAACCCATATCCGATCGTCGTTAGAGCAAGGTTTCCACCACCGGCGCGCTAGCCATCTCACCTCCCGCCTCAGAGTTCGTAACCGTGGAGTATACCACGGTGCCGTCTGAGCTCTATTCAGGGGGAGAGGGAATTTCGGAGCCACCTGGTCTAATGCCCTGGTGATTGCAGCATTCCACCCCTCCACCAGGGTCTCAACCGAGTCCCCATGTGCATGCTCCAAAGAATCCCCAAGCGCATTCAGAAATCCATCTGGATCCATCAGACGTCTGGGGCGGACCATCCTAATGGGTCCTCCACCCCCACAGAGGGTTTGTGGCACCAAGAAGTCCACTCTCACCAAGCAGCAATCTGACCATGACAAGGGGGTGATGGATATACCCCCAATTTTCAGATCACTCCCCTCCTCTCCCGAGACAAACACAAGGTCGAGTGCATGACCAGCTACATGGGTGGGCCCCTTTGGAATAAGGTGCAGCTCCCAGGAAGCCATGGTTTCCATGAAGTCCCGAGGCACCCCTGTGAGGATGGCCTCCGAATGTACATTAAAGTCTCCCAATACCAACAAGTTTGGGGACTGCACATGCACATCCGAGACCACCTCCAGTACCTCGGCCAGGGAGTCTGTTGTACAGCAGGGTGGACGGGACAAGAGCAGAATCCCTAGATTGCCCTACCCAGATTTAAATCTCCAATTTTATGACAGGACTATATATTAGAATTCTAAATGGCCGTTCAGTCATTATCAAACCCACCCCCTGTGGCAGGAGAGGACCTATCACTATATATGGTCCCTGCTAACTCCCTGATCACAAGCAGTATGAGGCATTTTTTGGCAAAACCTCATGGCACCTCACAACCATGCAGGTGGCATCGCTTGTTAGCTTGTTTTGTTGCTTTACTATTCTGCTTGTTATATGAAGTTACTCCAGTTACTCAGAGTACTATTCCCTAGGATCTCACACCAGAACAAAGCATGGAACATTCTGCCCACAACCTCAACACTCCTTTCTCAAACACCATGACACAGTCACTAGATCAACTCAGAATACTCTACTTAAAAGTCAATGGCCTTGGCACAGCCATAAAAGAAGCCAAGGTATTGGCAGCACTTAAGTGTGACTCTCCTGATTTTATTTGTTTGCAAGAGACCCATCAAAGCAAAAAACAAAAAGACAAATTTCTTAAAGGAACCTGGATAGGAGAAGAAATTTTGTTAAAGGAACATCAAAGGCCAGAGGGACAGCGATATTCATAGCAAAACAAATGCCCTCTAATAGTTTCTGACTCACTCACGGACCTAAATGGATGTTATGTCATTGTTAGTGGCACACTAGATGGCAAAAACATAACTGTGTTCATTCTTCGCACCTAACACTGGACCTAACGCTAACATTTCTTTGAGAAACTCTTCACATCATTTCTGATTTCACCCATGGAGGCATAATTATCGGAGGTGACATTAACTGTTGCCTGAAAGACATGTTGGACCTAAGTGGTCGTCAACATAGCTCATCTACAGATGGTTTCTTATGTCCTTACTCACCCAGTGTGATCTGATAGACATTTGGAGAGCATTTCACCCTCTACTAAACATATTTAAGACACATCCCAGGCTCAATAACTTTTTTCTCTCTATAGGTTTGGGGTGGGGGGGGAAGATTCTTGAAAGCTGACATAGGGGTAAAATCTGTGTCAGATCATGCTCCAGCCTTTATGGAGCTATCCAGGTTATTCCCATCCAGAGGGGTATTCTCCTGGAAATTCAATTCCAATTTGCTCTCTCAAGAGCTTACAATCATTAAACTGAAGAAGGTATTAACTCAATATTTCTAGAATGTCAATCTGGATGTTGACATGTGTATCATTTGGGACTCTATGAAAGCCATCACTAGGGGGCATTGTATCAAAGAAGCTAGCTTTCTTAAGTGTGAACACCAAAAATCGGTCAGTTCCATTTTATAGCAGTGTTAGATTTAGAATTTAAGAGAACAGGAGACAGAATTTTTGGCCAAACACTCTGCAATAAGAAAAGGAAAATGCAGTCCTTTGAAACTGATACGTCCTATGTGGCAAGGGCGTACACCCAAAAGCATTATTATGAATTTGGCAACAAGGGGTCCAAACGGTTAGCTAATGCTCTTAAAAAACGGCGCTCAAGAAACCTAATTTCTGGCATTAACGACAGACTAGGGTCTGTAGTTTTTGAGCACAAACACATAAATGAAGAATTTATGGCTTTTTCCTCAAATCTGTACTCATCTGGCTCCTTTGAAGAACAATGCATTACTTCTTTCCTTGATCAATTTCTGCCAAAACCTCCTGAGCATCAGGAGTATCTGAACCAACCAATATTGGAGGAAGAGGTGAGTAAGACCATAAATACTTTAAAAAAATGGTAAGTCCCCAGGGGAGGATGGGTTCACTAGTGATTTTTACAAAACGTTTCGATCTGAACCCACTCCATGGTTCACTGAGCTGTTTAACACCATCCTGTTTGTAGGTGATATCCCTGATTCATGGGAAAAAAATCAAAGACTGTGGTACTTTTGAAGCCAGATAGGGACACCCGGCAGGTAGGCCCTTATCGCCTTATTGCACTTATTAACCAAGATGCCAAAATACTATCCTCTGTGATTTAATGCATTAACAGGTTTATAGGGCATTATATAAGCCCAGACCAAACGGGGTTAATACGCAAATAAAATATTGTTGACCCCATTTGTAGAACCTTGAATGCCATACAAATAATAATAATAAAAAACTCTTGGCAGTCTTAGTCTCGCTGGATACCTTCAAGGCGCTCAATAGAGTGGAATGGGGGGTTTCTCAAAAGTTATTGCAAAAAATGAATTTTGGGAATCAGTTTCTCCATCTAATTAACCAGTTATACTCAGAGGCATCAGCAGTGATTTGTACAAATGGCATGGAATCTTCCCACATAAAACTTTGCAGAGGGACGAAGCAAGGATGCCCCTTATCTCCATTGTTATTTGCTCTTGTTATTGAAACCCTTGCTATAGCAATTTGGAGTAACCCAGAGATAGCAGGCATCCAAGCTGGAGGCTTGGAGCACAGAATAAATCTTTTTGTGGATGATGTACTCCTAATGCTTAGTCATCCCCACAGGGTGATTCATGCTATTCATGACACCCTTACAGAGCTTGGAAGTAACTCATTATTTTTAACGAGTTACTTGTAATTCGTTACAATTTTAAATAACGAGTGGGTAATTCCATTACATTTGGCAAGTAACGGAACGACTAGTAATTTCCCTACTTTTCAGCTGCAACTTTAACGTTTCCACGTTAGGTTAGACGTTACTTGGGGGCGGGAACAAGGGGAAGTCAGCTCCTGGCTGTGATTGGTTAACACAAGACATGTGCCTCACACTGATTGGACCTCTGCGCAGACTGTCTTCCCTCGTGATCTGTGTTAGGAGGCACGAGGGAAGAGGTGAATAGGCAGGGCCTGCTAGCGTCTGAGAGGAAAAAATGGACGCTGGAGGAAAAAGCCAGGGCAAAGACAACGGAAAAGAAGGCAGCAGCAGAATGGCGAAGAGCTGTGGAGGTGAGTGACGATGATTTGTGTGTGTGTGTGTGTGTGTGTGTGCGCCCCCCACGGCCCCTTCCGCCCCCCTGTGGCATTTTTGCCCCCACCCCACCCCCCCGTGGCCCCTTCTGCCCCCCCACTGCCTCTCCTTGCCTCGTTGCCGCCCCCTCCATCAATCACAAGGCACTTCTGAAACTTCGGCCTACATCAGAGCTTGGAAAAGTTACTTTTTTGAACTACAACTCCCATCAGCCCTAGGCAACATGGCCACTGGATTAGGCTGATGGGAGCTGTAGTTCAAAAAAGTAACTTTTCCAAGCTCTAGCCTACTTCTCTTCCTTCCCCCCCTTTTTGAACTCTCCCCCTTGTTCCCATGCATACCTGTGTGCTGTATTTATCCAGACAGAGCACTCCTGCCTTTTAAAATGCTGGCTAGCTTTTTATTGTATATTTATTTGAACTCCATCTTTCTTTTTATTTGTATTTTTGTCCTGTTTAATCACAAGACTGAATTGTATGTGGGACAAAAACTGTCTCAGTAATAATAATAATAAAAATAAAAAATCATTAGGCGTATAATAAATGGCTTAAGGCTGACTTTTTTGTTCTTGGCAGAGATGAGGTGAGAAGTAGGGTCCTTGCAGCTCCTCCTCTCAGTCCCCCAGCTCTCAAACTCATGTTCTGTGAGAAAGAGATTCCCAGTCCCAGAGAGAGATAGACTGTTGACAATCTCTGCTAATATCTATACAAATGTACATAACATGCATCACCTGAACTCACATGATCTAGAGTTACCTTAGATCTTGCAAGATTTGCAAATGAGAAGCAATAGGGTTTTATATTAGTTCTGATTGTCTATTGGGCTATCATAGGTTATATGTTTTTTCATTTTCTATGGCAAAAACTCCAGCTTCAGTGGAATTTATGTGATGTGTTCTAATCATTTGAATTTGGCTAATGAATGCTTTATTCTTTCATCAGAACTTTAGCAGTAGTACTAAAATATTAATAAAAAAGAAAAGGGAAAGAAAAAATACTTTACATACATCATTCAGCTGTATTGCTAATTATAGATATAGATATAAAAGATAAACGGCATTTTGTCAAAAGTATTTTTGTCTACATTTTATACCTCATCCTTGGTTTTCCAAGCTTGGCATGGAATGCTTCTCATACAGAATTAATTTGAAATGCTGCATATTTATTATCATAATCATCATATTCAAAATAAAAAATATATGTACCGCCTTCAAGTTGATTCCAACTTATGGTGACCCTATGAATAGGGTTTTCATGAGACTGAGAGGCAGTGACTGGCCCAAGGTCACCCAGTGAGCTTCATGGCTATGTGGGGATTTGAACCCTAGTCTCATTTTGTTCTCACAACAACCCTGTGAGATACTAGGTTAGACTGGCCCAGGCAGGGTTATTCAGTGAGCAAAAATGATGCAAATAGGATCTCTTTTAATTGTGCTATCGACCTGCTTACTTCCACTCTGACTGGGGCATCTTGCAGCATGGGGAAGAGATGGGGGCACATCACAGCTGAAGTTCACCCATATAGGAGCATTATCTCTTGTTTATTACAGAGACGCCTGTTGCAGGTTTTGCTGCTGAGAGCAGCAGTCAGTTAGTGCGGCCACTTGAGTCACAGCTTGTTGATCCTGAGGAGGCAAAACTAGAAAGTGAGGTTCAGAAAGGAGGCCCTGTGCATGAGGAGGAGGAGGGCATGAAGCAGTGCCAG
Source organism: Rhineura floridana (assembly GCF_030035675.1). Taxonomy (NCBI): domain Eukaryota; kingdom Metazoa; phylum Chordata; class Lepidosauria; order Squamata; family Rhineuridae; genus Rhineura; species Rhineura floridana. The sequence goes on from NC_084483.1 coordinate 102,313,171, forward strand.
TTGCCCACAGCCACATCTGCAGAACAGCAAGTACCATGGTTTGGCTTTGAGAAAGCTTGTACATTTGTGAGCCAGAGTGGGGAAAATGTTGTTGTACGATGCAATTACTGCCTTCCAAGGATCAAAAATCTGAGATCAGCTGTTTCCTCCTCATCCAATGTGAAGAAACATTTTGAGGTAAGCCTTTGTCATGCTGGTCCTCAAAGAGTGTCCATTGTCTATTTATGTTTAAATTGTGAAGTTCCTCTTCCATTTTTTCTTGGATTCATGCTTTGTTCTTCTTCCTCAGAGGGCACACCCTGAGAAGCTGAGAGCAATTGAAGAAGCAATAAAGGCAAGGAGACGTGGCCTTCCTGAACCAATGCATGACACCCCTCCTCCCAAAATGCTGAAGCAGCAGCAGACAACCCTTGAGAGGTGGGGATCTGGCAGGGAGCCTGTCACCCAGAGCAATCCCGACAGGAGAATCATTTATTTCATTGCAGAGGACACATTACCACTTCAGACTGTGGACAAACCATCATTCATTAATCTGGTTCGCATTGGACTCCCCAAAGATCTCACCATCATATGTGCCAAGACTCTGAGAGACAGAATTGAGAAGAGAGCATGCCACATGAGAGAAACTCTTGCAAACCGAATGGGTGCTGTGGCATATATAGCAACCACTGCAGATTGTTGGACCAATGGCAAGAAGAGTTACTTTGGGGTAACAGCCCACTGGATCAACCCAACTACCCTGAAACCTGAGGTCGGGGCCTTGGCTTGTAAGCGTCTGAAGGGGCGCCATACATACGATGTCCTTTCAAAAGCACTGCATGATGTACATGTGCAGTACAGGATCCACAACAAAGTTATGTGCACTACTACAGACAATGGCTCCAACTTTGTGAAAGCGTTCAGAGTTTTCATGGCCAAAGAACCAGTGGAAGCTGCAGGCACCAGTGACGATGATGGTGATAACCAGGAGGAGGAGGAGGCTGAGGTGGAGTTTGTGCCTATCTGTGAGATCCTGGACACAGGACCTGAGGAAGAGGAAGAAGCTGCAGACTCAGGAGAGGATTTTGTTTTACCACCACACCAGAGATGTGCTAGCCACACCCTCAACCTTGTGGCAACACAAGACATACAGCCCATGCTTTCTGACTCCTCCAAAAGTAGTCTTCTTGGTCCTTTCAAGAAAGTTTTGTTCCTTGATGGGAAAGTGCAGCAAGTTGTGGTCCAAGCAGAACCAGTCAGCCCAGATTGCTGAGTATATCCGTGCGCAATGTGGTGTGTATCTGAAGGTACCGAATAAGACCAGGTGGAATTCCACCTTTGATGCGTTGAAGCAACTACATGAGCTCCTGTCAACTGTGCCACTAAAAATGCATGCCATAATGGACCACTGCTCCTTGTCCAGGATCACAGCTGCTGAGATTGAAGTGGTACAGGAATACACAGAGATTATGGAGCCACTAGCCCAGTCCCTAGATATCCTGCAACGGGAGAACGGCATGTTCATGGGGTATTTGCTACCAACGCTCTGCAATCTGGACCGCAAGTTAGAAGGACTGGAAAACAAACCTGAGAGGTACACATACTGTTTTCAGCTGCTGAGAGGTGTGCGTGAAGCCCTAAGAAAGCGGTTTGCAGCTATCTGGGAGGACAAGAGGCTTCTTCTGGCAGCCTGCCTACACCCTCGCTTCAAACTAGATAGGCTGGAATCGTGTCAGGCCACCACCCATACCAACAAGTAAGAACATTAGGGAAGCCCTTTGGGTGGATTACTCCAAGGGAAATGTTGTCTCAAGGGAGGCATCAGAGGGCTTAAGGTGGTAGGCAGGGGCTGGGCCTTTTCTTCCTGGGGCTCCTCATCACAACCTTGGGTTGCTGCAGGTAATCCTTAAGGGTCTGCTGTGCTGCCCCATGAGTGTGGTGACTTGGTCACCTTCCTACCTTCCATGTCATCATCCACAGGCTCAGGCTGGACCCTGAACCAGGGGACATGACAAGCATCAGGAAATGAAGAGCAGATGATGGTTTCCTAACATATATGTGTTAACATATCCTCTCTCTTTCTTAGATACACAATGGAAGCCTTGTTGAAAGCTGAAATAAAGATGGGTGTACTTAATGAGGACAGTCTTCAGATAAAGACCAGGAAGGAGATGACTTAGAAGATGACTTCTTTAACTTTCTGCCCCAGGGCAAGAAGTCAGCAGTGGACACTGCTGAGGAGGAACTGGTGAGGTACCTGAGGTCTCCCAGCAGGGAAGTGTCATCACTCCATGGCTTTCCACATGTGCTGCGGTGTTTTTTGCAGCACAACACAGGCACGCCTTCAAGCGCCGCAGTAGAACGCCTGTTCAGTACTGGTGGCAACGTAATGACTGTAAAAAGACATTCCTTGTCTGACATGCTCTTTGAGCATCTTGTTCTTTTGAGACATAACAGAAACATATTATAAAAGCATTTCAAGTGTGAAATTTGATTTCAAGAGTTGGGGTATCTTCATTGCTTGGGGGGATGTGAGATTCTGTTATGCCATTATGTTAATCTTATGGATAAATTTTTTATTCTACTACCCCCTGTGTGTGTGTGTTTATTTTTAATATTGTTTTAGGCTTCTTAGATGTGCAGCAGCCAAGGCCAGCACCTTGTAAGAGTTTTTTTTAAAAAGTAACTGAAATGTAATGGTAGTGATTACTTTTGAGAAAAAGTAAAGTAATCAGTTACTTTCAGAGCAATTGTAATTGTGACGGTAATTACTACTTTTTTGGGCCAAGTAATTGTAACTGTAATTTATTACTTTTTAAAAGTAATCTTCCAAGCTCTGCACCCTTAAAAAGTTCGAAATTGCAGCCGAGCTAGAAATCAATTGTTCCAAATCAAAGATGCTCTGCTTCCACATCACTGAACAAGACAGGGAATGCCTTACAAAGCTCTCAGGCATTCACTTATGCCCAGGAGGGTGCTGATACCTGGGGGTCATCATAAAAAGGGATCCTGCCAAACTCAGATGCCACAATTATTGCAGAGCAACTAAGGCCATAACTGAAGACTTGAATAGATGGAAACACCTGGAAATGTCATGGCTGGGCAGGATAGCCACTATTAAAACAGCTATCTTGCCCAAGCTTCTATTTCTCTTCCAAGTGCTACTCATTGCAATCCCCAAGCAATGGTTTCAAAGATGGCAAAATTTTTTAGGGAAATTGATCACTAATGGCAAGTGCAGCAGGATAATGTTAAGGCATCATTCTGTATTGTTGAGATCATAATTATTGTACTTTAGAAATTTATTTCATATGTATGTCCGTACTTCTTGTAAGATTAAAACTGAATTTTATTTTTATACACATTCCAGTAGCAATTGAAACACAAAGGTTTAGCCTAGGTTTTCATTATATCTTTAACTCTATTCTATGGTTTCACGATCTGTTTAGCTCATAATGAGAAAGTGACGGAAAGGCTTCTTCTCATATACTTTGGTGATTAATGTAAATCCTGTAATTATTCAGAGAGGTCTCAAAAATTAGATATTGGTGATCCATCTCCACACAGAGCTGAAGAGAGCTTACCCTTCACTATATTCTGTGGCTCTTACAGAAAATCCTATATATGCTTTTTCAGAAGTAAGGTCCACTGAGTTCAACAGGGCTTACTCCCAGGTAATCGCGTGTAGGATTGTAAGCTTAATGTACATTAAAAACAATTTTATGTATCAGCATACAGATTGTGACCAAATCTAAGAATCTCTATAGGACTGAGCTTCCCAAGTGAAAGAAAAAGTTTGTGATAGGTTTGTTGTTTCCAAGCACAAAGATATGCAGATTAAACAGAAGAGAGTGGGAATAGAGTGCAATAGAATGGGAAAACATATATGCACACCACAAGAAAAGAACACTGGTTTTTCTCCAGCAATTGCTCACATTTTCTTCTAGTACTCCAAGTGTCCTTGAAACATTTTATGCTATTAAATGAAGGCTGACCAAACAATTCAGAATTCCTCTTTTGGAGAATAAAATAATCAGGATTAAGAAACCAAAACTAGTGCAAGTTATTGTAGTTTATTTTAAAATCCTTTATTCTGTACCACTATGGAAATATTTGAAGGCTGAGATGGTGCTTGCATAAGAAATATTGAGCACAGAAAGACACAAAACAAAGGAGCAGAAAAAGATGAATGGAAGCACTGAAACAGTCATCTTTTGAGTGAAGAATACAATAAGAAGAGACAAGCACATCAACTGGACCGCAGACAGGAGGACTTTGAAAACAAGAGGAAAAAATCTGAATGGGCTCTGGTGACCGTTACTTCTAACTAACATAGAATTTGTAGAGAAGTATACGTCCAGACTCTAGTTTATAGTTTGAAGTCATTTATCTGACCAATTACAATGTAATCCTCACCACATCTACTCAAAAGTCCTATTGAATTCATTGTGGTTTACACTCAGGTAAATGGGGTTAGGATTACACCCTTATTTCAGTCACCCAAGGTGGCCACAAGATTCACAAAACTGAGGAAGGCACAGCTATATTACTAAGGGTAGCACACATCTCCAGTTCTCATTATTACTACTAATCTGCTACAGCATTTGTGACCCAAATATCACAAGAGTTAGGCAACCATCCACCTAAGCCTTCCTGACACAACCACCAAAAAAATGTTTTGCTGACCTTTCCAAGCAGCTGAACAGGAATTAAAGCCCTGTGCAAAATTGTTGCCCTTTGAAGCAACTCTCACATATGAGCTGCTTTGTGGTTTTTTTGCAAAAGCATTGAGATAGCTCCTGCCTTCCCAGGAGCTCAAACAGGAGCACTAGGGCTGTCTTAAAGCCTTTTACAAGTCTCCTCTTCCCCCTTTAAGTTCCTGATCTCAGAAAATTAAAAGGGAAGAGCAGGGAGACCTGGAAAAGGCTTTGCGTGTCTCCCCCTCCCTTTCCCTTTAAGTCTCCAATTTCAGGGACTTAAAAGGGAATACAAAAGATTTTGATAGCTGTGCAGGGGTCACCCACCTGTCAGTCATGTGATGTCATAATGACACCATGTGATGTTTGGCCCACGAGGCATATCCCAATAAGGATCTGGTCCACGGAGCCACAAAGTTTCCCTACCCCTAGTTTACTGCATCATCAAAAGTAAGCAGTGATGGAGTTAGGCAGGCTTTCCTGGAGAGAGCATTCAATAAAGATTTCATGACCTAAAATTGGACCGAATTATTAGCATCAATGCAACATCAGCTTATTAGATATCAGTGGCATTAGTCTTATTCTGGCTCTGCTTTTGTTCTATCTCTGAATTAGGTGGAAGATTTAACTGAGGCAGAAGCCAAGAACGGAGAGTATCCTTGACAAAGTTGCATTCATGAAACAAGGATAGTAGTTACAAGAAGCATTAGAACAGTACCGTCAACTTAATGGAGAATATGAGAAGAACCATGAATTTCTCAGAAGACACACCTACTGACAAAAACAAAACCACAGCCTTATGATACCAAGGCTTTAAAAGGAGCCATAAATCTGATCAAAGTGATCTAGTAACAATATCTATTTTGTTAAAGCCTAATTTAATTTCTAATTTTCACTCTGAGCACATTATTTGTAGCATGTAGGAACTCTATCATTTTAGTTGCCACAAAACCTTTTCAAGTAGGCAAGCAGCCTATCTATTATTTCAGTAGTTTTTATTCTTTCTTCTGCATCACAGACTGGCAGTTTCCATATCATTTTACTGAATGTAATTAAAAACAGACAGGTGCTCTACTTGTTGCAGCAGACAAGACACAAAATATGGATATTCAGAAGAGTTTGCTTTCAGAATAAAATCAAGAATAGGGATTTTGAGTTTCTGGTATTTGGAAATTCTTTGAAAAACTGCTATAGACTCTGCTATTGATGCAATTAAAGAGGAACAGTATGCTGCCTTACACTTTCAAGCAAGCCCCACATCCTTATTCTGCTATTTATGGCATTTAGCAAAGCAGCCATAATATGACATTTTTGAGACCTAGCAGCTGAAACACATTTTTGCAATTGCTTGCAAATCCTGCAGATTTCAGTAGACGCCACTGCAATTCCAAAGAAACTTCATCAACTGCCTATGTGTAGGCTCTCGCGACACTGAAGTTATTGTGCTTAGCACCCAGAGACAGAAAGCTCACAACTGAACAAGGCTGCTATGCTCTGTGAGCTATGTACTACACAGTAGTTGTGAGCTATACTGCACAAATACAAAGGACAAGGGGGAAAAGGTATGCATTGTAACTACCAAACACAATAAATGCATTGTTTCTTTATTCCAAAACAAATGAAAGCACATTCATACAGGACTGAACTGCTCAATTAATATCCCAGCATTTACAGTTTTAACTAGATCCTTCATTGTAACATCTCATCAGCTGAAACACAAGGAACAATATGTAGTTAATATCTACCAACAAATACATCAGAAAATAAGCAAAATAATTGCAAAATAATATATTTAGATACAACACACACATACACACACAATTTTCCTAACTTGTGTTTGATACTATTGGGGATTTTACTAGCCCCCCCACCAAGGGCAGATTTTCTCCATTATTTAAATTGGATTTCTAACCACAAAAATAAAAATTACAGCCAATTTCTTTTTTAAAATAGCCTGATTAAAAATGAAATCTGAGTTGAATACGAACTAGTTTAAAAGTCTATATATTTATATCGTCTTTAAAATGAGTCATGATTATCAAAATAAGCTGTTTGACTTCAGAGGTAGCAAATTAAAAGGAGCAAAAATCTAGAGGTCATTGTACATCAGGATCAGATTCCTCTATGAAGCCTGTACAAGGGAATTTTGTACCTCAATTTTATGTTGTCAAACTACATCTTCAGTTTTCACACTATGTATATATAAGATTCTACTAACAAAAGAACATGAATTTTTACGATTTTGCCTGACAACGCCCAGCCCTTGCTCATGTAAAGTTCTAGCCTAATCTTAATATTTGCTCTACTCTGGTTCAGACTTGCTTTCAAATAAGCATACACAGGACTGTATTATTATTTCATTTATGAATTGCTTCTGAAGCACCTCAGAACGATTTCACAATGCAATACAAACTTATATAAAGCAGTGGCATATATAAAAACAATTTCAAATCCAATTCAGATACTGACTGCAGCCTTAGTTCCAACTAAATAATCTTGTTTAGTATCCTTGCATACCTGTCTCTTGTCTCTAAGCAGTAATTCTGTAGTACACATGGGCTATGTGGCCATTATTCTCCCAGGCTGTATAAAAGCTCTCCTTAGTTCCCAGTTAATAACATTTGTTATAGCAACTTAGCATGTACACCTGTTTAGGAAATATTAGTCTTTGTTCAACTAAATTCAAATTATCAACTATATACTTTTGAAAACTGTTTGCTCATTTGGACATCTCTTAAAGATTGGTTAAAGATATGGTTTTCGTCTATGTTTTGATACAATTAGATGCCAATGTCGGGAAAACAATAAGCAACTGAAATGTCACATGAAGCTTGGCCCTCAGTCTGAACAAGACTAGTATAATCAGTTTTGCTTCAAAATGTAAGTGTCCAATTAGAAATCAAAAGAACAAACATGCAGCTTAGGGAGCAATCAAATAAGCTCCTTGGGAAGATGGTTCATGGGCCAACAGATGTTGCAGACTTCCCTCTCTGCCCGTGGAAAGGAGGGTCAATGCGAATCAGTGTAGATAATACTGTGTTTGATGGACCAATGGTCTGGCTTGATATAAGGCAGCTTTCTATGATCCTATGACGTTTGCCATGAGAGCCTTCTTCAGTGTGATAGTGGAAAGCTCCACGGTTCATGCTCTAACAGAGATAGTAAAAGAAAAGAAAATGGATGTATTGGGGGCATGTCAGGAGTGGTTCACGGCCAGCATAGTATTTGAAGAATCCAATGCCTTGCCATTTCCCCAAAAGGGCTAAAAACTATACCAGCCTCGGAGCTGGTATAGTTCTTTTCCCTCTATTGGAACAAATGGGAGGGGCAAAATATAAAATGTGGAAGGGATTTACCCTACTACCTTCTGACCTGGTCAGTAGAAGTTAAGCAAGGTGTAGAAAGTGATGCTTTATTTTATTTATTTATATCCCATCTTTGTTCCATCATGGAACCCAAGGCAGTGTACATGTGGATCCCAGGTAGTCACCCATCCATGAACTGACAAGACCCAGAAGTGCTTAGCTTTGGCAAGGTGGTAGCTTCACATGCCTTCAGTCTACACCCTGAGACTATCACTGGCTTTCTCTCCCTGAACAGAAGTTTGGGATTTTTAAAAAACAGCTATGGACAAAACGATAGGGCATGATCAAAACTTTTGTTATATCTGAATAAGACTAAGCAAAAGTTGCTTTCAAAACACACTTATCTACATTTTATTAATATCATGTGTTCACTACTAAATCATAGGTCATATGATATTTGATTGCTTAATTCTTCCTAAGGAAGCTGGTGCAGACATCTACTTCATCTAAGCAAACAGAACAAAATCACAAAAAACTTGTGTCAAATTCAAAATGCTTCAGCTGTTCAGTTGTGCATAAAATTTGGACACGCAGTCATCTTTTACATGTCTTTTGTCATAAAAGTTTAATTAGAACAACACCTTGTGTTGAAAGCCTCTAATGCAATTCTAATTTGCTTTATACAAAGAGCAACTATCTACATCAGCTTTTTATATCATATAGCATTTTTGGACTGGATTAAGTATTCACACAATTAAAGCCCTTAAAATGATTTTACAACAGTTTCATTTTCTACACCAAAACTACATCATCCCAAACATATACTTAGACATTTTAATTCAACTGCAGAACGTGTTGCTTATATGGGTATAGACTATGCTTAGTACTCCACTGAAATTGAAATGTGAACAGATAAACTTAATTCTCTTAACACTGTATTTACTCCCATAAGACTGATGAGAGTGCAGCTACCAGGGGTGGGTGGGAGAAAGCTGTGGATTGTGGACAGGAGATTTAAAGTCAAAACCTATATGTGAGGGGCAAATTATTGACTTAGTAGAAAGAGCAGTTGAAGTCAGCTTTCACTTTTAATACTTCAAGAACTCCTAATACCGCTCTGAGACATGAACTCGCACTGCTTACCACCCAAGTGGTTGGAAGATTTTGAACAACTATGCTAGATTATACAGCCACAAGAGTGGCTCTGAGTTTTTTTCTCTCTTTTTAGACTTTGAACTCTCGATTCTGTTTGACAGTTTTGTGTATCGCCATGAAAATTGACAGGGTTGTAAGTAAGCGTTTCTGAGTTCAGAACTAAAAGTTTTGTAAGGTTTTGTTTTGAAATGAGCTTATGGGAAGCCTCAGAATGGCATGGGGGAATATTTTCCATTTAACATTGCGGAATGTGAAAAATCCCCGCTGACTATAGCAGTCTAAAAAGAGAGAAAAAAACTCAGAGCCCTTTTGCACTTTTTTCTGCGAGTTCTCATAATATGTTGAAATTCATTAAAAATCAGCCATGTTCACAGAGTACCTGTAATCCTAATACTGACCTTGCCCCATACTCTGACCTTCATCTACTGCAGTTGAAAAGTTAAAAAAATGCCTGGTTAATTTTTAATTAATTTAAGAAATTTTGGCTGGAAGCCTATTATAATGTGGAGCATGCTCAGTAAGGACCAACTGTCAGTGTTCTAAAAGCCTCACAGCTGCTGAGCTTGGCTAATCAGAGGGCCACACCCACACCAGACTTGATTTCACTTGAGACAGTAATGGCTTCCCTCAAAGAATCCTGGGAAGTATAGTTTGTGAAGGGTGCTGAGAGGAGACTCCTATTCCCCTGAGAGAATGGTTAACAGTCAGCCACTCTGATTGAAGGTCTGTGAGAGGAACAGGGCATCTCCTAGCAACTCTCAGCACCCTTCACTAACTACACTTCCCAGGATTCTTTGAGAGAAGCCATGATTGGCTTTGAGCCATGGCTTTGAGAGAAGCCATGATAAATTCTTTTAAATTGTTTTTAAAAGATGTGTTTTTAAATTTGTATATTTGTTTTTAATGTTTTTAGTTATTGTAAACGTCCCAGAGAGCTTCGGCTATGGGGCGGCATATAAATACACTACATAAATAGATAAATAAATAATGATTGTCCAAAGTGTAATAGAGGCCTGGTGTGGATGTGGCCAGGGACAGCTTTGTTTTAAATTTGGGTGGGAGGTAGGGTTGCTAGGTTCAGGGCCTGAGACTGATCCTGTATCTTTAGAAGAAGAGAAAGTCAGCCAAGTGCCGGTGTTCTTGCAACATTGTAATGGGAAAAACCACAAGGTAGAATTGTCCCTTCCCCCTACCCAACTGTGAAAGATACAGAAGACATCTTGGTTGCCAGGCCCAGCCTGGTCAGTTTTACCTATCCTAATCATGATTGCATAGGAGTATATCCGATTCAACTCAATAATCATACAAATGATCAGAACTGCCTTTCCCCTCCTTCCCCTTTCCTCTCCCTTTCTCCTCCCCTCTTCCTTCTTCTGCCTTCCCTGCCCACTCCAGCCCTCCGTCCCTCCACCCCCGTCAGTTTTACCTATCCTAAGCATGATTGCACAGGAGTAAATCCCACTGAACTCAATAAACATGCAAACGACCACATCTGTCCTTCTTCTCCCCTCCCCCTCCTGCCTGCTCCCCTCCCAGTCCTCCCCTCTGCCTTTCCACCCCTCCCTCCTCCCCCTCCTCCCTTCCCCATCCCCTGTGGTCAGTTTCACCTATCCTAAGCATGATTGCCTGGTGTGTGCGTGTAAATCCCACAACTCAATAAGCATGCAAATGATCAATCCATTCTCAGCAAACTTGCACAGGATCCTATTTCTTACCTCCCGGATTAAAAAGCAGGGAAATTCACTAATAGGCAAAAAACCTTGTGGTTTAAGAATGTACCTATAGCCCACAGATATTTCTACCAAACGTTAAAAAGCAGGGAAATTGGGCAGCTATAGTGAATGCACCAGGGGAGCAGGAGACCTGAACTCCTCTCTGAGATATTGCACTGCCCTACAAAGTTGTCAAAATGCAAACACCATTTGGGTTGGTCTTTCACAGTCCAATCCACTTGCTGTGTAGCTTGGAAGAATTTGGTAACGTGCCTCTGAGCATGTGGTGAGTGGTGGCAACACCTGTCATCTCCAAAGACAGAGAATTATATTTTTGTATGTTTGTTGGTGTTCTTCTTACTTTGCTTCTTTCCTGTGTTACTAATGTTTCTATGGAGAATCTAAACTAGAAAATTTTATTTCCCTCATTATTCATCCTAGAAATCTGTGTCAAATTTATTTATGATCTGTAAAGCAAATGGTTAGAAGATAATACAGTTTTGAAAGCTCTACTACAGTGCACAGTATACTTCAGGGGCAAGTTGTAATAACCCAAAGACTTGGCTTTAAAATGAGACCCATTACTAGCCATTAACCATAGTGATGTAGTGCCATAATGAACACATCAGATTGATCAAAAACACATTTGTTAGCTCCCATTTCAATAAAAGTATACTGTACTCACTGCTTTGTTTCCACAAAAATGTCTTAAGGCTCACTAGCTTACCTCAAGGTCACAGCTGTATTCTGTACCATCCAAAAGCACCACTTTACACTGGACAGTTCTGATCCTCTTATGTGTTTTTTGAAGAGGTTTCTCCGCTTTGATTTCACCCGTCTGTACCTCTTTAGACTCCTTTTTGTCTTCCTCTGCTTCTTGTTTGTCTTCTTTTACTTCAGAAGCAATTTCTCTGTCTTGTTTAATAGGCTGCATAAGAAAGTGGATATTAAACACAAAGGCTATATCTACAGAATGGCAACCATAATGAAATACAATGTGATGAATTGTGATGTGTTACAATATAGAATTACCACTTAGCCAATAAATTTAGAAAAGAAAACCAACGTATCCTTAGAAATCAATATTTAAGTAGCAGAAATCCTATTGGTTATTAATCTTTCCAATTACAGGTGTGTAATTGACATTTTAAGATCCAGTTTAAGTTTTTGATATTCAAATATTATGAATATTGCCATGATTCACAAGACGCCTACTCTGTGAGTAGATCAAGTCCTCTATGCACATTTGCTTATCATGGGATACATTCTCAGCACACAATAAGCACATCAGCGCATCAATTAATGGAATAAAATTAATTAATTAGTTGCTTTCTACCAAATGTGGTTGATCAAAAGAAGGAATTTTGAGTTAAGCAAAAAATATAATTTTTTAAAATAAAATTTCATAAAGTTTTTTTTATAAAACCCAAGAAACTTAGAGATACCTTGTGTGAATGTCTGAGTCTCCACGCTAGTGGAATACTGGAGGAAGTTGTGAAAAATCCCGCTACAGTATTTAGAAGTGATCATGTGGTGTGAGAGACTCCTTTTTCTAACATTTTGGCTCCTTGTTTTTCCACCTGCCATTACATTTTCTCTGAGCAATCGGAGCTTACAGTTCACAGGATTGGTTTTATTTTTTAAAAAAGAAACTGGAAATCTTTAGCCAATTGCTATTATCCATGATATTTGAATACATATTATCCAGGTCAGGGAGGTTCTTTCTGCATACCAGGGAATAAGCCAGGCATAGATTAAATAAAACATAATATTCCTGAACATATTTCCTGTTTTCTCCATAGAAGTGACACACAGACAAGTGACACACAGACTCACATATGTAATAGTTAACTATAGCAAGGAGGTACGATTTAGTCGTAGTAATTAACATAATCCTATTAATTTTACTTAGAAGTAAATAAACACAGTGGGGCATAAGTGGGTGTAGAATTGAACCCTGATCTTCCATGTCATAGTCCAGCACTCTAACCATTACATTTATACAATCACAGATGCTCATTTTAAATATATTTTAATTTTTAAAAAATATTAAGTTGTCCAAATGTGTCTTTTCTTTTCACTCTTCACTCTTGTGCCTTTTGTGTGGCAAGCAGAAATTATTATGAATTAAAAGCGCATTTGGATGAGCTTGAACTGAACTATTTCATTCCTTTTTAAAATGAATTTTCCAAGCACAGCTAGTTACAAATACAATTCTCTTCATTTTATTCAGAAGTAAACCCCAACTGTATTCTGTGGGCTCACTCATGAGAGCAAGCATAGGACTAAAGCCTTTTCTAAATGTGAGTTTCTAGCAAATTACTCACTTTGTATGTGTGTGTTTTTAAACAGGATTGGGAGAGCAATACTGAGAGATCTAGGTTTCTGTACACTACTGAGAAGGCATGACTTAACTGTGCGCACACTCATGACAGCGAGCATAGGACTAAAGCTCTGTTAGGGGCAAATTATTACTAAAACTGCAATTTTTAAGTGTCCACTGTTTCTTTACACAGGAGGAAGACAGGGAAAAAATCAGAACAGATGGAGGCCACGCAACTTTTCTCCCATCTGAGAAGCTACTGTGACAGCAGAGACTCCTTCTGAACCAAAGTAAGACACTATACAGTTTAGTTTGGTGCTATTTGTAACACTGCGATGCTTAAGTGTCCACAGTATATTTATAAGGGAGGGAGGACAGAACGTGGCTGTGACCTCATTGGCCATGCACCCAAAGCAGCCCTACTAAGTCTAGTGTACACCAGCCACCACTGCACTGGCCATGCTGATTTGAGTTGATGATACTTGGAGTTTACAGGTTTCCCACATTTATAGGCCCACCCAAGAACCCACAACAAATATGTAAACAACCTTTTGTGAAAGCAAACTAAGATATCTAAATGTGTGTGTGTGGGGGGGGAAATCAGGCTAGTCTAATATATATTTCTTATATAACAGTCCATCCACTCTACTGGGTATATCTAAGTAATCAATATACATAGACTTTAAAAAGTTTCATTTTTCTTTTCTTTCAAGAGTATACCTGTATGTCAGTACTACTAACAGAAACTTTTTCCTCCTCTTTGTCATCTGCTTTAGCTTCTTGATGAATCTCAGTAATGTCTTCCAATTTTCCCTTAGTGTGCGCTACCTCTTCTGGAAGATGACATTCACCTCCCTCTGCTTCTGTCTCTCCTGATGTTGATGGCTGTTTTTTCTTTGTTTCATCTTTGGGTTCTGTCAAGCTGTACGATTTTTGTTTCTTAAGCCAGGGAGGGATGAAGCGAGAAATACCCTTCCCTCCTGAGCTCCTAGGGCTACTTTGGCTAGCTGGAATCTGTAGAGTAGGAGCGCTTTCTTCTGTTTCGGATGTCTGCTCTTTTTTACTGTCTGGCACATCTCCAGCATCTTCATTTGCAGTATTTGCTCCAAGCTTCTCAGATTCCTTTATTTCTGTATCTAAACCAAATTCAGTCGTCATGGCCTCTGGATGCACTAGAAATATAACATATATATATATTAGTTTAGAGCATATATTTTATACTGCTGGCTTTTAAAAATGCCCAAACCAACCTACCTAACTCCTAAAACAAGGTCTTATACTTTAGTAAGCATTAAAGTTGAAAGAATTTGACCTACTAAACATTTCAATTAAGAATGCACAATAGCTACTTTCTGTGAAGGAGGGGCACCAGTCCCTCTGGACACCCTTCCCCATCCCAGGAGCCAATTCCCTACCCAGGGCAATTGATCCTGGCAGGATATCCTTCTCTGCCAAGGCTGTACAGCCCTGCAGGGTAGATAGCTGCCACCACCCCTTATCTGGTTAATCACCCTTGTCGAAAAAGGAAATTAAATAGTCTAGTCTAGTACTTACATAAAGGTTTTCAATTGCACAATTGCATAGCCACCCCTCCTCAGAGAGATGACAGTCAGGATAGTAGATGGCAAAAATGGATCCTCATTGGGCAACATCACGTAGGCATGATGGAACCCAGGGAAGGAACAAAAATTAGAGTTTTCTGCCCACACTTATGGCAAAATCCCCCAGCCACAGGCCAGAGACAATTAACCAATCAGGAGTCAAATTGTACATCCTCCATGAAGCCTGCCAGACAGTCCTCTGCTGACAAGAAAGTGTTAAGTTGGGCCTCTGATTACACATCTTCCCTAAAGCTTCCCAGACTTTAGATCTTGGAGCCAGGCCTCTGCTGACAAGAAGGTGTTAGGTTGGGCCTCTGATTACACATCCTCCCTGAAGCTGGGCAGACAACTACCACTCATGGCCTCATTGCAAAAACCAAATGTTAACCTGTGAAGATACCACAATTCCCTGCTACACAACCATCTTGGATGCAGGTTTTCATGATGCTTTCACTGTAGGCATGAAAGAGCCTAGGGGAATCCTATGTTCAGGGTAAGCCACAAACGTTCAAACCTGAGCAGCCAATCCAACACAGAGCTAGAAAATATTTCTAATTCATCAGATCTCTATAAGCCTGTGCAATCAGGTGCCTCAACCAATATTTTAAGGCAATTATCAATTGCTTCCATTACTGACAGCTAATCCAAATATACAAAGGTTCAAATTTATATAGCCCTCTCAGCATTATTTCTCCATATAAGCTATACAAGAATATCAATGTGTTGTTACTCTTTTCATTTTCTGAGAAAACTTTGTATTTCTGAATAGATTCTAAGCATACCCAGGGGAAAAGATTACAACACTTTATTAAGTACCAATTTGTACAGCCCTTTAGACTCACTGCAATAATTTATTTTAAACAAAATACAGCTTACAAAACTATCCTCCCTTGAATGCCAGCAATATATTATTTTTCATTTGTTAAATATTCACTTCTAGCTACAATTTCATGCCTTAAACACTTGGTAGAAAGATTAAATTATCTTCTAATTACACATTTCCTAGTCACTGTTTCAGTCTGCTGAAATTACTTCAGCTATGAATGAACTGGGATGTAAATACTTGAGGAAACACCTCTCCCGATATAGTCATTCCCAGGAGTTGAGATCGACTGGAAATGCATTCTTTAGCATCCTGTCAGTGGGAACTATACATTTAGCAGTGACTTGCAGGAGGCATTTTCCAAGGTGGGTACCCAGCTTTGGAACTCTTTGCCCGGTGAAGTCTGGCTGACTCCTTCACCATTGTTATTTTGACACTAGCTTAAAGCATAGCATTTTGCACAGGCCTTTGGTGGTCACTAATGTTCAGCTTACAGATCTGTGATTTTAGTTTTTTTTTTACTCAGTTTATCTACTTTTGTCATTTTATGGATGTCGATACGGTTAATTTTATTATATTTTCTGTTACCTATCCGGATTAAGTGATGGGACCCAAAAAGTCTAAATAAATAAATATTATAAGGTTGCAATTTAAAAGGGGAAGACTAGCCAATGGGATGTGAAAATCTGCAAAATTCAAAACTACACAAACCAATAAAAAGCCCTGTCCTCCTTAATACTACAAAGGTGCCTTATAAAAAAAAGTTAATTGTTTTGCTAGTAGAAGCTCAACATTTAATATATCACACAATTTTTCAAAACTGGAGATTCTGAAATGTAAGTATACAACATCATGGTTGCCGTCTCCTGAACAGATATACCAAATTTGTACTGCAATAAAGAAGTGACAATGACGACGGAGTAATACTCAACACCATTTTGTGACTGACAGGTACACTACCTTAAAATGCCTGCTGGACTAGGCCCGAAAGTCAGCAAGCAGGGTGCCTGTCTAATCTCAGTTGGGAGGGAGTTCTACAGGCTTGGGCCACAACATTGAATGAATGGCTTCTAGCAGTTATGAGCAGAGCTTGGAAAAGTTATTTTTTTGAACTACAGCTCCCATCAGCCTAATCCAGTGGCCATACTGCCTAGGGCTGATGGGAGTTGTAGTTCAAAAAAGTAACTTTTCCAAGCTCTGGTTATGAGTCATGCATCTGAGCTATGGAGGTCCATCAACAGAGACTCCCCCAAATATCACAGTGATCAGGCCATAATATAAGGGATGAGATGGTCCTTAAGATACCTTGGACCCAAGTTGTTAAGGGCCAAGTAAATCATCACATGAATCTTGATCCTGGTCTGGTAGCATATGGACACTCAGTGCAAGCTTTTAAGCACCAGAGGTGTGTGCTGGCAGTAGTCTGTCTCTATTAACAGTCTGACCCCTGCATTTTGCAGCAGCTGGACTAGGTGCTAAGGTAGATCTACAAAGTCTTTACCAGGATTCTTTTTACTTCTAACTGCAGAGCTTTTGAAGGGGACATAGAAGACCTCATCAGAAGTTTGTTCTAATATTTATCTAATGCTTTTAATGATAATCTGTGAAAGCAGCAGCGCTCAACCTATCCTTGGACGCCCTGAAAGACTGCAACAACCTGGGAGATGTCTGATGTCCGACAGCTGCCTGTTCAGTGCATGGCAGACAGTGGTGTTGCTAGGTACTTAAAAAAGATCTAAGGCCAGGCCTGTAGATACAAAATTGCACACACTAGTTTTATATGCGTATGTGCAATTTTTTAAAAAAAAATTACTAGAATTTATTTTCACAGAAGGAAAGCTGATTGTTTTCCCATTCAAATCACCCCAAATAAATTTTCATCAGATCCTATATAACACAAATCAGTTCAATTTATTTACCCGTTACTCCCATTTAATTCCACACTTTTTCCAAAATCAATCACCTTCAATTAGAATCAGAATAATATTTTATTTATTTACTTCCTTATTAGATTTATATGTATGCTAAGAGGAAGGCACATCAAGCAAATCTTCATCATGACCATCTTCCATCTGGAAACCTATGTCCTCACTGTGGGAGGCTGTGTGGATCCAGAATTGGCCTCCACAGACACTTACGGACCCACCGTTAAAGACCTTATCTT
This sequence comes from Rhineura floridana, assembly GCF_030035675.1. Taxonomy (NCBI): domain Eukaryota; kingdom Metazoa; phylum Chordata; class Lepidosauria; order Squamata; family Rhineuridae; genus Rhineura; species Rhineura floridana. The sequence continues at coordinate 102,330,930 of NC_084483.1, forward strand.
GGAAGACAATCTTACTCGGCCACGAGTGATCACCAATGAATGGATCTTTATATCCCACCCTTCCACCCAGTAGGAGCTCAGGGAGGCAAACTAATGGACTAAAAACAGTCTAAAACATGAACAAAGACTTTAAAATGTTACAACAAAACATCCTTAAAAACATATTAAAACAAAACTTCTTTAAAAACAACTTTTTTAAAAAAAAAGCTTTAAAAACATCAATTTTTAAAAAGCTTCAAAAACATTAAAAATCAATTCCAACACAGACTGGGATAAGGTCTCTACTTAAAAGGCTTGTTGATAAAGGAAGATCTTCACTAGGCACCGAAAAGATAATAGAGATGGCACCTGTCTAATACTTAAGGAAAGGGAATTCCGAAAGGTAGGTGCCACTATACTCAAGTTCCACTTCTCAAGGATAAACATGCCGGGGTCTTTCAACCTCTCCTCATAGCACAAAGGGAGAAGACTGAGCCAAAGTAGGAATTTAGCACTTCTGCCTTTTCTTTGTCATCTGTTATTTCGCCATCCTCATTAAGTAGCTGAACCACCATTCCCTTTCACTGTCTTTTACTATGGATGTACCTGAAAGTTTTTTATTGCTTTTGGCATCCCTCGTTAACCTCAGCTCATTCTCAGCTTTAGCCTTCTTGACACTATCTCTGCAATTCCATACTACCTGTCTGTATTCTTCCTTTGTGGCCTGGCCTTCCTTCCACTTCCAGTATGTGTCCTTTTTTTCCAGCTTTTTCTGAAGCCACATTGGCTTCTTCTGCTGTCTTCCATTTTTTCTCCCTTGTTGGCATTGTTTTCAATTGCGACTTTAGAATTTTCTTTTTTAGAAACTCCAACCCATCTCTGACTTCTTTTCTCATCAGGGTCGCTTACCATGTGACCTTACTTATCACTGTTCTGAGTTTTTTAAAATCTGATTTCCTGAAGTCTAGGGTATGTGTACAGCCACCATACCCACCTGCCCTACACTATCTACCTACCCGATATGATGTCAGGTGTGGGGCAGGTAAGGACGGGGCTGCAAAGGAACAATCAGGACCTTAAAGTGTGCTCCCAATAGTTCCTTCATTGAGCAAGGTGCGCTTTCAACTACCAGTCAGCTGATGGCAGTAGGAACACACCTTGCTTCTCCCTCCAAGCACTGCTCTTTGAAGCCTCTCTAAGTGGCTTCTTTTCATCTCCAACATCAAGGGTGGAAAGCAGCAGCATGGGGAGGCTTCCAAAACATAGGGCTGACAATGCCCCTTGCACTGTGGTTCCCAAACTTGGGAACCTTGTGCAAAAGAAGGTGAGCAGGACAACCCACCTATCAAGCATGTGACATCACAATGACATCATGTGATTGATGGGTGAATTGCTGTGCCCAGCTGTCAAAATCCTTTGCATGGGCTGGTGTTAGATAAAGATCTGGTTCCCCATTCCTGATGTAAAGTTACAGCAATTAGGCTGCTGAGCCAGGTCTGAAATAAAGAGGGGAAAAGAACCCTTTTTTTGCTTGTAAAAATTGGGGACAGGAGGTGTTCCAAGGGATTTACAAACAAGGGCATTTTCAGAGCATGTCCTGCCCAGAGCCTGACAAAGGAGACAGAGGTGTGACCGGCAATAATTCTTGCTTTATTAGTCACGGTTACATCAAAAGCAGTGCGTTTCATAGACCTAACTAGGCTGGCTCACTATTGATGCTAACTAAGCATTCTCTGCTTAGTAAGCTGACTCAGCACCTCAATCAGGGGGGAGCTGCCTTAAGTAGGGAAGGTCTTCGCCCGTAATCTCCAACTCCTGCGTGGTTCCACCTTCTGACTGTCTCGCTTCTCTCATCGTCGCAAGGGGGGCGAGCCTCTGACTGCTCATCGAACAGTAAAGGCTCACTAGGTGCCGGCTCGACTTCAGGAGGCAGGCAGCAAGTTGGCGGGGAAACATTTGAAGGTCCAGGTGGGGAGTCCTGAGGGTTAGGAGTTGGCACGCACAAGATCGCTCCCCAATGGCTCTGGCGGAGCGCTTGCAGGTGGCAAGGTGCCTTCAGGTGGAGGTGGGGTCTTGGTCACCCAGAGGATTGTCCAGGGAGACTGGAGAGCTGCTAATGTTCCCCCCTCCCTCAAAGCTCTCAAAAGTCTCATCATCCTCTGTTCACTCTCCCTGATGTGCTTGGGATAGCTGGGGGTCAACATCACCCCCCATGCACCATTCCCCTCCACCCCCTGGGTTTGGGCTTGTCTGGGTAGGCATCAAAGAATTCCCTCACCAAGTCTGGCGCATGATCATCATCCACTGCTTCCCAAGAGCATTCTGATGGATCGTAGCCCTTCCAGTGAATTAAATACTGGAGATTTCCCTAGCGCTTCCGCGAGTCCAAAATCCATTCCACTTCGTATTCCTCCTGGCCAACCACGATGAGAGGAGGTAACGACTCCTCTGGCACTCTGGGAGGATCTGGGAGGTGTTCTGGCATCAGCAAGGAGCAATGAAACACGGGGTGTATCTTGAAGGTGGAAGGCAGTTTCAGACAGAAGGCCAATGGATTGATTTGCACCTCCACTTCAAATGGTCCCACCCTACAATCCTCTAACTTACGACAATGTCCCTGTGTTGGCAAGTAACACGTGGACAGCCACACTCTGTCTCCTACTTGGATCAGAGCCCCCTCCTGACGATGTTGATCTGTAACCCTCTTGTAGTCCTCCTTTGCCTGCTCTAGTTGCTCCTTCAAAATCTGCTGCATAGCCTGAAGTTCTTGCACAAAGTCCTCTGCTGCCAGGACGGCCAGATTGAGTCATGGGGTGGCAAACGCCCAAGGGTGGTATCCTAGATTAGCAAAGAACGGAGTTTGTTGCGTGGCTGCGTGCACAGCATTGTTATAGGCAAACTCCGCCAGAGGCAAAAAGGAGACCCAATTATCTTGCTGGTAGTTGACATGACAGTGCAGGTATTGCTCTAACGTGGCATTCACTCTTTCTGTTTACCCGTCGTCTGTGGGTGATGAGCCAACAGTCGCAGTTCACTCTGTAAAAGTTGCCACATTGCACGCCAGAACCGAGCCATAAACAGTGTCCCTCGGTCTAAGACCAAACTGTCCAGCAGACCGTGCAACCGGTATACATGCTGCACATACAAGCAGGCTGTCTCTTGCGCATTTCGGAGTCCTGTGCACAGAATAAAGTGGGCCATCTTCATGAAAGCATCCACCACTACTAACCACCACTACTTTCCTTGCAAAGCAGGAAAATCAGTGACAGTCCATGGTTACCATCTGCTAAGAGCCCGGAGCGGTGGGGAGTGGCTCTAGAAGCCCCGCCAGCCACCCCATGGCATGTTTGGCCTGGGCACAAGTGAGGCAGGACCGAATGTAGTGCTCTACTTCCCGTTTCATCCAGCGCCACCAAAACTCCCTAGTTACCGCTTGTAAAGTCTTAAAGACTCCGAAATGCCCAGCGGTGGGGGAATCTGTTGATGGTGGCGGTTCTTGCGTGAAACAGCATACGTTACGTTGGAGTTAAGTTGAGCAAGAAGCTTCACAGATGCATTAGATCAGGTTAAGAGTCTTTATTAAGACATTATGGCTTAAGGCTTTAAGATCCCCCCCTAGGAGAGAAGTTCTCAGTTCAAAGACATTACACAGAAGACTCAGCTCAACACAGATAACTGCTAGAACTCTCCCAGTCTATCTTGATGTTGCCATGACAACGGCCTTGACTCTCCGTTCCCAGACTGGGCAAAGACATAACTTCTCTTAGCTATAGATTTCCACACTTTCAGACTTGATGGAAAAAAACACTCAGTGACAGTATAGTTCAATGGTCAACAATCCCCCCTTTTCCCCATCACGTCTGTAATTCATTACAACAATAACAATAATACATTTCTACAATACACCTTGCAATACAGTTTACATTTCAGTACAGTTCAGAACATCTCTGTACATTTAGCTAATACTTTATTCAATCAAACTTTGGCTGAACACAAGTCAAATATAACGTTTCAGGATCCATTTCAACCAGTTTGTGCATTCCAGGACTGGTCACCACCCCCACTGTGAATCTTTCAGGCGGTTTCCCTATGTTTGATCTCTGAGAACGTCTCAAAGGCACTAGAGCTTCTGCTCTCTCAACCCCCCCCATCTGTGCTTGTGCTTGGCACAGCCTGCGCAGGAGATTCCATTTCCTCAGCCTTACGTTTCTTTGATCTACGTTTCCCACAAATGATTTCATTTAACGCATCCCTGAGTGGAATATGTGTGCCCTCCACCTTTATGTCTAGATTTGGCTTAAATGATTGTGCTTGTGTGTCATCTGACCCTGTAAGAACAACTGTTTCCCTTTGATCCCAAGGTTTTTCTGAGACTTTAATGCTTCTGCTCAGAATTAACTGCTGTGTTTCTGGACACCAAACTCTGAAATATGCATTCTGAAATCCCAAAACAAAACCTTGCTGTGCCCTCGGTGCAAGCTTGCCCCTCCTTTTTCCCTGTGGAATGTGGATCCAGCATCTTGCCCCGAATTTTTGAATGTGTTGTATTTTTGGTTTTCTGCCAGTGATTTTCTCATAAGGAGACATTCCAAGTGCACTGTGTAATACCCTGTTGTGAATATAATTCGCATAAAGAATTGCTTCTGCCCAGAAAGAATTCCCTAAACTGCAATCCATTAACATGGCTCTCATTGCTTCCTGAAGCACCCTGTTTTTTCTCTCTGCAGTTCCATTGGAAAATGGGCTGTATGGAGCAGTGAAATTCTGTTTTATTCCCTTACTCTCAAGGAAGTCACTCAATGTTTTATTCGTGAATTTCCCCCCCTGGTCCAAGCGTATAGCCCCCACTGTGGTGCCATGTTGAGTTTCGATTCTCTTAATGAACAGTTTCAGCTTTTGCTCAGCTTCACTTTTATGCTTCAGCAAATAAACATTAGTGTATCTTGAATAATCATCCACCAGTACCATGAAGAATCTCGCACCTCCTCGTAAAGCATTTATTGGCCCTGATAAATCAACATGAACTAGCTGGTAGGGAGCTGTTGTGGTTCTTTCAGCCTCCCGGTTAATTGGTGCAATAGTCATTTTAGCTTTATGACAAGAATCACAATCCATTAACTGTCCACAATCCTTCAACTTCATGTTTTCACTATGCATTGGGGTTTTCTTAATCGTGTCAAGGTTTGCATGCCCCAGCCTTTGATGCCATTCATGGACGCAGCCCTGATGTACCTGTGCCTCAGCGTTTAACACAGCACACTCTGTTTGACTGCTCTTTATTACAAACTGTGAATCATTAAGGCTTCCCTGCAAACACACTTGATCTCCCCTCATTACATAACATTTGTCTTTGTGGAACAATACAGAAAAATCACAACTCACCAGTTTTCTGACTGACAATATGTTATGAGCCAATTCTGGAACAAACAAACATTCTGACATTATTCCAAGTTTATCAAATCTCACCAGACCTCGAGCCTCCACATTCTTCTGCGATCCATCCGCTAGTAAAACAAAGTCCTGCACATCTTCTGAAGTATAAAACAAACTTCTGTCTGTGATTAATATATGGCTCGCCCCGCTGTCAACAATCCAGTCAACAGGTCCTAAATCTTGAGACTTCTGTTTACAAACAAAGTTCACACTGCCCTGCTTCAAGCCTCTGTCCCTGGAGTTTCGCTTGACTGCACAGTCTCTTTGAAGATGTCCACGAGCCCCACAGGCATAACAAGCCTTTAGTCTTTGCTGTTTCTAATCCTGTTTGCTTTCGACAGCCTCCTTCGGCACGGCACTTTTCGCCTCCTTGCTTCTGACAGCTTCCATCAGCTCGGCTCTCTGCGCCTTCTGCCTCCGCTGCCATTCCTGGGACAAATCCTGCAACGCGTCCCACATCTGTTTAGCCGACAGCTCATCTCTCACACACATCAGTTGAGAATCCGATAGAGCCAAGATTATAAACGCCTGCGCCCTCTGATCTCTGCGCTTCCAGGCCGCGGTCAGTACCGCCGGAGTGGGTCCATCTATCATGTCCCATAAATCCTCTTGTATCAGCAAAGCACGCATCCTCGGCTTCCAACTGCCATAATTCTTTTCATTAAGTCGTTCCATAGGCAAGCCTCCAGACATGTTAACAGCCATCCTGCTCACCTCTGTCTGGCACAATCAATCAAGCTGCCCTCTTTGGAACTCCGTCTGCCGTTCAGACCAGCAACTTACTCCTGTGTTACTCCTGTGTAACGCGCTGTGGATCTGGGCCCATAACCCTATTGATGGTGGCGGTTCTTGCGTGAAACAGCATACGTTACATTGGAGTTAAGTTGAGCAAGAAGCTTCACAGATGCATTAGATCAGGTTAAGAATCTTTATTAAGACATTATGGCTTAAGGCTTTAAGATCCCCCCCTAGGAGAGAAGTTCTCAGTTCAAAGACATTACACAGAAGACTCAGCTCAACACAGATAACTGCTAGAACTCTCCCAGTCTATCTTGATGTTGCCATGACAACGGCCTTGACTGTCCGTTCCCAGACTGGGCAAAGACATAACTTCTCTTAGCTATAGATTTCCACACTTTCAGACTTGATGGAAAAAAACACTCAGTGACAGTATAGTTCAATGGTCAACAGAATCATGGCACTGACACAGCAACTTGTCTCTTGTTTCTCCAGGGGGGGCACATAAATGACATCCATGTGATACAATACCCCCCCTTCAGTGTACAGTCCTCTTGACCCTCGAGAGGGTGCGTCGCTAATTCGGAGAGCTTCTCTTTGACGAATGGATCCTGCTCTTGCACTGCCTGCAGATCGGACATCCAGGAATCCTGGCACACTCCGGCCACCATCTTCTCTGGGGGTATAACGAACTGTGGCAACCTCGGGGTTGGATTTTCCAGATACTCTGGCTTGTGGGACAATGCATCTGCCCTCTTGTTCTGTGCTTGGGGACGGTAGTAGATTCTGAAGTGAAAGTGGGCGAACAACTGGGTCCAGCACACCTGTCTTTGAGCTTGTGAGTGGTGTGGAGGCTTTCCAAATTCCGATGATCAGTGTGCACCTCAATATATCGCCAAATTTCAAAAGCATCCTGGATGGCCAGTAATTCTTTTTCCCACACGGTGTAATTTTGTTCTGAACTGGTCAACTTCCACGAGAAGCAGGCACAGGGTCTCAGACCTCCCCCTATCTGCACTGGTTGACACATCTGTCTCAACCACAAAGGGGCATGTGGGATCGGTGTTGCAAGATGGGTTCTGAGGCGAACCATTGCTTCAGTTCATCAAAGGATTGTTGTGCGGCTTCAGCCCAGTGAAAGGGGCCCAGGCCCTTCAAAGAGTCCATGAGAGGCACTGTCTGGTTGGAGTAATTGGCGATGAATTGATGGTAGTAATTGGCAAACCCCAGGAAACGCTGTAGATCCTTCTTGGTTTTGGGGGGCTGCCACGTGAGGACACAGTGGATTTTGCCCGGGTCCATCTCCACACGTGCTGGTGAAATGCGATACCCCAAAAAGTCCAGCGAGGTCAGATTAAAACCACACTTCTCTAACTTGGCATAGAGACAGTGCTCCCGTAGCTGCTACAACACAGCTTGCACATGTTCTTCATGCTCCTCTGGGGAGTACGAATAAATCAGGATATCATCTAAATACACAATCATGAAATGATCCACATAATCTCTGAAGTTGTTCATGAATTTGTGGAAGACCCCTGGAGCAATGGACAGCCTGGAAGGCATAACTAGATACTCACTGACCATAGCACATCTTGAACATGGTTTCCCACTCATCTTCCTCCTTCATCCGCACCAGGCTGTAAGTCCCCCTCGAGTCTAGCTTGGTATAGACCTTGGCTGACCGTAGTCACTCCAGCATCTCCTTGATGAGTGGCAAGGGATAGCTGTTGGAGATGGTGATTTGATTCAACACTCGGTAGTCGTTACATGGACGTAGCTCCCCACTCTTTTTCTTAACGAACAGCTAAGGTGATGCGACTGGAGACTGGGAGGGGTGAATGAAACCCCTCTTCAGTTTCATGTCCAGAAATTCCCTCAGCACCGCCAACTCCGGTTCCAACAGGGAGTAGATCCTTCCGGAGGGAACGCAGTAGTAGGGGCAATGTGGGGGCAGTTGATCCGCTTCCTTTTTGTCAAACACACCCCAATACTCCTCATACTTAACAAGTAAAAGAGCTTCCTCCTGAGGAAGGACCCCAGCCACCACCTCCGGACCGACCTCCTTCGGCAGCTGGCAGTGTTGAGGACAATACTTTGAAGTGAACACCACCGCCGCCTCATCCCAGAAAATGGTCGGATTGTGTTGGACCAGCCAAGGCATTCCTAATACCACAGGGAAATGGGGCAAGGACGCCACATAGAATGACAGCTCCTCCCGATGTCCGGGAATCTCCATCCCTAACTTCTCCATTGCTCTGGTCACAGTCCCCGACTTTAAGGGCCATCCATCTATGGTCTCGACAGACAAGGGTTGTTCCAGTTCTCGGATCAGGAATCAAGCAAAGTCACTGTCCATGAAACTTGACAAAGCCCCGCTATCAATCATGGGTTTGGCTTGAAAGCTCTGCCCCAAGGACAGAGTCAGTCGGACTGGCAGAAGCAGAGCGCCCTGCGACGGGAGGAGTTGCTGAGGAGGCTGGGTCATCACATTGCCTCCCAACTCTTTGGCCTCTACGAGAGCTGGGATTTGGAGTTTTCCTGCATTGGGACTTTTCCTGCTTTCACGTGGCACCCTCAGGCCAGGTGCCCCCCTTTTCCGCAGTATAGGCATAGCCCCTCCCTCCTGCGCTTCTTCGTTTCCTCCTCCAACAAGCGTGGTCTGGTCCTACCAATTTGCATAGGCTCCTCTCCTGACGAGGTCGAGGTTCCCATGCTAGGTGGGTAGCGAACGCGGGGAGAGGTAACGGTGCCTGGGAATGGGATGTTTCCGCTCTATGCTCCAACTGACGGCCTTTGAGACGACTGTCTATTTGCAAACACAACTGGATCAACTCTCTCAAGGTGCCCGGCGGGGAGGTGCGTGCCAATTCATCCAGCACCTCTGAACTAAGTCCATTCCGGTAAAAGTACATCAAAGCCGGGTTGTTGTAGTCAGTCTCTCGGGCTAAAACACAGAATGCATTGGTGTAGACTCCCATGGACCCTTTTCCTTGCTTCAAAGTTCCCAACTGGGGGCAACTGTCTCCTTCCGTTGAGGATCGCAGAATATATCGGACATGACTCTAACGAAAGCTGTGTACTGGCCCAAAACAGGGACGTTTCTGATCAGGTACGGGGTGGCCCATTTGGCCACTTCCCCTTCCAAGAGACTTCGTGTCATCGTTTGGAAACTTGGCTTGGCATACACGACTGTATAATTCACAATGGGCAAGGAACGTGGTGAACTGATCACTCTGGCCACCATAACAGGAAGGTAGTCCCACGGGGGACTTGGCTGTGACCGGCGCTGCGGCTGGCGGCACTGTGTCTCTCTGGGCAATCAGAGCTCGGAGGTTCTGGTTCTTGAGTTGCAGGTTCTGGGTTATGACTCAGAGGTTCTGGAGCTCGGCATACAAGGCCTCGATGGTTCCTGGGAGTCCTCCTTCTGCACTGCCGCTTACCTCCATGCTGTCAGTCATGGAAGCGTTGGTGAAGAGGGATGATGGCTGAGTCAAGCTGTCCTGCCCACAGCCTGAAACAGGAGATGGAGGCGAGACTGGCAATAATTCTTGCTTTATTAGTGTCACAGTTACATCAAAAGCAGTGTGTTTCATAGACCTAACTAGGCTGGCTCACTACTGATGCTAACTAGGCTAACTAAGCATTCTCTATGACGTGTGGAGTAAGCTTGACTCAGCACCTCAATCAGGGGGGAGCTGCCTTAAGTAGGGAAGGTCTTCACCCGTAATCTCCAACTCCTGTGTGGTTCCACCCTCTGACTGTCCCGCTTCTCGCATCCTCTGATGCGGGGCGAGGGGGGGCAAGCCTCCGACTGCTCATTGGACAGTAAAGGCTCACTAGGTGCCGGCTCGACTTCAGGAGGTGGGGAGCAAGTTGGCGGGGAAATGTTTGAAGATCCAGGCGGGGAGTCCTGGGGGCTAGGAGTTGGAGCGCGTACCAGATCATTCCCTGACGGCTCTGGTGGAGTGTTTGAGGTCGCAAGGTGCCTTCAGGTGGAGTGGGGTCTAGGTCACCCTGGGGATTGTCCAGGGAGACTGGAGGGCTGATAACGCTCCCCCCTCCCTCAAAGCTCTCAAAAGTCTCATCCTCCTCTGCCCACTCTCCCTGATGCACTTGGGATAGCTGGGGCTCAACAGAACTTGATGAAGTTGGACCACTTGTTCTTTATGTAAATCCAGTGTGGAGCTGGGCTTCTACTCTCTGAAACAAAGGGCAAGAAGGACCCACAACCCCTCTCTGCATGAAAAAGAAGGGGACTGATGCTCTGAGAGCTTTACAGGCAGGTAGTGTTTGAGAGTTTTCAGTTTGTTTCAAGTACTACTCCAATACTCTGTATGTATGTATGTATGTGTGTGTGTAACAGACGCATAATACAAAGAATTGTCCACAAAGCTAGGAGTGTAGAATCCCTTTAAACACACACACAAATCTTGCACAAACAAAACTCTTGAATCTCTGTCTAAGATTTAACATATGGGGTAAGATGTTCTCAGAGGTAAGCTGGTCCAAAGCTCTTAAAGGGATTTACTATATCAATAGTAACAGCTTGAACTTGGCCAGGTAAGAAATTGGCAGCAGAGGTATTATATGCCAACAGGATCTCACTCATATCAGCAATCTGGCTGCAGCACTCTGCGCTAATTGCAGTTTCCAGGTCAAGCATAGGGGAAACCCCAAATAGAGTACATTGCAGTAATCCAGTCACCAATGCCTGAACTACTGTGGTTAAAGCTCAAAGCAGGAATTCAAACTGAACAAACCCAACGGGTGGCTGTTCAACTGCTTCTTGAATGTCTCCAGTGCTGGACAGCCCACCAGCTCCCTAGGTCATTGGTTCCATTGTTGTATGGCTGTAACAGTTAAGAAGTTTTTCCTGATATTCAGTTGAAATCTGGCTTCCTGCAACTCAAACCCATTATTCTATGTTCTGCACTCTGGGACAACCAAGAAGAGATCCTGGCCTTCCTCTGTGTAACCACCTTTCAAGTACTTGAAGAGTGCAATCGTATCTCCCTTCAGTCTTCTCTTCTCAAGGATAAACATGCCCACTTCTTGCAGTCTGTCTTCATATGGCTTTGTTTCCAGTCCCCTGATCCTTGTTGCTCTCCTCAGAACCTGTTCCAGTTTGTCTGCCTCCTCCTTAAAATGTGGTGTCCAGAACTAATGCAGTACTCAAGATGAGATCTAACCAGGGCTAAATAGAGGAAAACTAATACTTCTTGCAATTTGGAAGCTATACTTCTGTTAATGCAGTCTAAAACAGCATTTGCCTTCTTTGCACCCATATTGCACTATTGGCTCATATTCAGCTTGTGATCAACAACAATACTGAGATTCTTCTTGACCATAGTATTGCTGAGTCAATTATCCCCCATCTTAGACCAATGCTCCATCCTATCAATATAACTTTGAGTTTTGTTTCTGTCTTCCAGGGTATTAGCTATGCCTCCCAATTTTGTATCATCTGCAAATTTGATAAGCATTCCCTGCACCTCCTTATCCAAGTCGTCAATAAAAATGTTATTTATTTATTTATTTATTTGGTTGCATTTATATACCGCCCTTAGCAAATAGCTCAGTGCAATGTTGAAGAACACTGGGCCCAGGACTGAGCCCTGTGGTATCCTGCTCGTTACCTTCCCCCAGTTTGAGAAGGAACCATTGATAAGCACTCTTTGAGTATGTTTCTGTAGCCAACTGTGGATCCACCTGATAGTTGTTTCATCCTGCCCACATTTAGCTAGCTTGCTAATCAAAATAAGATGGGACACTTTGACAAAAGCTTTGCTGAAGTTGAGATATATTATGTCCACAGCATTCCCACAGTCTACCAGGAAGGTTATCCATTCAAAAAATGAGATAAGACTAGACTGGCAGGATTTGTTCTTGACAAATCCATGCTGGCTTCTAGTAATCATTGCACTGTTTTCAAGGTGTTTACAAACTGACCACTTTATAATCTGCTCCAAAATTTTCCCAGGGATTGATGTCAGGATGACTGTAGTTTCCAGTTTCCTTCTTTTTGCCCTTTTTGATGATAGGGAAACATTAGCCAGTCACCCAACACTTCACCAGCCCTCTCTCTCTACAGGACCTCCACCCCCTGCCCCACTTGCTTGCTCACCTGCTTGCCTCACAGTCTGAGACTGCCAGGCACCTTGAGTGAGCAGTGCTGCTATTGCCACTGCCGCCCCACCTTGTCATGCAGTGTCACACTATGCATGAACACTTACCAAAGTATTATATAGGAAGTTATTAAGAAAAAGGTCCCCAAATGCATGAATGTGTTAAGTGTGAGGCCTGGATCTGAAGAAGCTGAAGACTACTATTACAGAGGATATAAGACTAGGGCTGCAATCCAATACATGTGTAGTCAGAAGTAAGCTTCAGTGGGTTCAATGGGACTCCCAGGTGTGTACTGGACTGCAGCCTAAGACAATATTTGATAGAATGGATGTGCCAATACTCTACATGCTTCCAGAGAAAATGTTTTATCAAGTACACTAATCTTTTCTGATAACCGATTATGTATATACCCTATTAGTATCTATAACTTTACCATTTCTGGGCAAGGTGGTGGAGCGGGTGGTGGTAAAGCAGTTGCAAGCACACTTGGAGGAACCAGATTATCTTTATCCATCTCAATCCGCCTTCAGGCCTGGACATGGCACTGAAACGGCCTTGGTTGCCTTGGTGGATGACATGAGGAGGGTGTTGGATAGGGGCGAATGCACCTTCCTCGTCCTCCTGGATCTCTCAGCGGCTTTTGATACCGTTGACCATGGCATCCTTCTGGACTGCCTGGAGAGGCTGGGCATCGGGGGCACTGTACTGCAGTGGTTCCGCTCCTTCCTCTCTGATAGGTGCCAGAGGGTGGCACTGGGGGATGAGGTTTCAGACCCATGGCCTCTCACTTGTGGGGTGCCACAGGGTTCCATCCTCTCCCCAATGCTATTTAACATCTACGTGAAGCCGCTGGGAGCTATCATCAGGGCTGTGGAGTCGGAGTCGTGGAGTCGGGAGCAATTTTGGGTGGAGTTGAGGTCAAAGTCGGTATAAATGTACAGACTCCGACTCCTCCTGGGGTGATGGGAGTTGTAGTTTAAAAAAGTAACTTTTCCAAGCTCTGGATTCACGTGGTGGTGATGAAATGCCTTGTGCTACCATTTTACTACAGTAAATTTGTGATTACTAGTTAATATACATTTGCCGTTTATGAAGGAGTCGGACAGTAGAAAAATAGAGGAGTCTGAGGTCTGGAGTACTGACTCCACAGCCCTGGCTATCATCAGGAGATGTGGGCTGCAATGCCATCAGTATGCGGATGACACGCAGCTCTATCTCTCGTTTTAAGTCTTCACCGGGGTTGGCTGTGGAAACCCAGTCCAAGTGCCTGGATGGGAAGGAATAAGCTGAAGCTGAACCCTGACAAAACCGAGGTACTGTTCATGGGAGACAAGAGAAGGTTGGGGTATGTTAACTTGGTGCTTAATGAGGTACAATTGCCCCTGAAAGCAAGTCCGCAGCCTGGGGGTCATTCTTGACTCCCAGCTGTCCATGGAGGCTCAGGTCTCAGCTGTGAGCTGGGTGGCGCTGTATCAACTCCATCTAATACGAAGGCTGTGCCTCTACCTTCCAAACCATCTGCTCCCATTGGTGGTACATGCCCTGGTCTCCTCTTGCCTAGACTACTGTATTATGCTCTCTGTGGGGTTACCCTTGAAAACAGTCCAGAAGCTGCAACTGGTACAGAATGCGGCAGCTCGCCTGATTAACGGTAGCTGCCAGCGAGACCACATCACTCCAGTGCTGAAGGAGTTGCACTGGTTACCAGTTGCTTTCCAGGCCCAATTCAAGGTGTTGGTTTTGACCTTTAAAACCCTGCATGGTTTCAGCCCAGTCTATCTGGAAGAGCGCCTCCAGCATCATCAACGTTGCTGCCCAACAAGATCAGCCTCAAAAGACCTTCTCTCCGTCCCACCAGTTAAAACAGCTAGACTAGTGAGAACTAGGGAGAGGGCTTTTTCAATCGTGGCACCCACTCTGTGGAACTCCCTCTCAAATGACATCCACCATGCCCCCTCCATGATGAGCTTCTGCCAGATCTTGAAAACCTGGCTCTTCAGGCAGGCTTTTGGGGCGGGTTAGGTTTCAGTGTTATTGTTGGAATTTTAAGGTTTTAATGTGAATTATATGTTTTATGTTGTACGTTGCCCAGAGTGGCTGGTAAACCAGCCAGATGGGCGACTAATAAATGTAATAAATAAATAAATAAACTATAGAATTTTGATTTTATGTACACAAACCAAGTATTTTTCATTAATATTAGTAGCATTAATACTGTAATCTTACAGAAGCTCAAAAGAACACACATTGCTTTATAACCACTCAAAGTTTAAATGCAGTTACAGAATGAAAGCATCAGAAAAATATGTCTAACAGGTACAAAGTAATACCTATCTTTTAAAAAGCAATTACCATTACTGGAATAAAGATATATTAGCCACAAAAGTGTTGCAGTGAAAAGATCAAGACAGTCCCTTAAAAGCATTACAACCAATATAACCAACAAGCATTGCCACCTGGTTAAGTGTTTGTAGTTACCTATGCATAGTGCTATTCCACTTATTATACAACTCTTAAAGGAATCTTGAAATTTTACCTAATAAATTGCTTACAGCTGCCAAAATCAGCCATGACAAAAAAGTTAATCATCAGCTAGAAGTTTACTAAATACCGTTTCTTAAAGCTTTAAAGTACAGAACATCCAATTACAGAGTTAAAAGCTCTTCTTTTCATTAAGTCACACTTTCTAGATTCATTTTTCACTCAAAACACAACAGACTGTCATTTAGTGCTTGGTGCCACCCATGTACTGACACTGGATTATGATCAAAGTATCCATATATATAAAGGTAAAGGTGTCCCTGCACTTGTAGTGCGAGTCGTTTCCAACTCTTAGGGTGATGTCTTGCGACGTATACTAGGCAGACCGTATATATGGGGTGGGATTGCCAGTTCCTTCCCAGGCCTTTCTTTACCCCCAGCATATGCCGGGTACTCATTTTACCGACCACGGATGGATGGAAGGCTGAGTGGACCTCGACCCCTTTTACTGGAGATTCCACTTCCTCCTTCCGTTGGAATCGAACTCCGGCCAAGAGCAGAGCTTTCGGTTGCGTTACTGCCGCTTACGACTCTGCGCCACGGAGGATCTTATATATGTGTATATATATATACATAAAAGTATTTATATACTGCCCTCTCGCAAAACAGCAGGGCAGTATATGGCAACATGAAAGTATTGAAAAGCAATACAGAACAATCATTGATATGACTGGCTACTCAAGAGACATTTTAAACAGCTGCATAGGCCTATCAGCAGAAAAAACTCTTCCAAGAGATGCCTGAAAGTAAAAAGCAAGGATGCCTAGCGTAAAAAGCAAGGATGCCTATCAAATCTCTGAGGAAAAGTTTACCACAGCATGGGACTGGTGGCACTAAATGCCTGACTTGCTTACGGCCTTATCTATACACATATACTTTTTTCTAATTTCTAACACTTGCTTATCTAAGGCAACTTGAATCTCATTTGCTTTTGCATGTTATATTTTGCATATTAATGAGCAATTAAGGCCTACAACAGCAATAAGTTACATGTGTATAATTTTTGTTATGCATATCAAACTAGTGTCATTCAATTCCTTATCATTAAAACCTATGCAGTCAGCTTACGAAAAACCAACAGCCTCTTTGTGCAGTTTAATGAACAAGACTGGTCCCACCTAAGGTCTGACTCTTCTGGAGAAAGGCATGCCCAGTGGACAAGTAGAACTTAGTTCCATCTCACTTCATTCTAGCAGCCAGAAAATGCACATGGGTCAAACACACAGACCTCTTTTCCTGTAATCTGTCCTACAAAACCACAGATATATGTGAAAAAAGCTGTACTACAAGGCTAACAGGAGAAACTTGCCACTATTTGGGGTAGGGCTTATAATTTAAGCTTTATGATAAAGGTACACTAATTTGTTCTGAGCAACTCAAAATGTTAGTATTGCTTACATAATTACTTTAGGCCAATTCTAACGTGAATCCAGAAAAAAATATTTCATTTCCCATGTTCTCTTTAAGTCGCCCTGGGCTCCTACTGGGAGGAAGTGTGGGATATAATCAAATAAATAAATAAATAAATAGTGTAAGTCTAACAGCTGTGGGTTCAAGCAGGTCATCGTTCAAGTTTAACAATATTACATGATAATGCTTCTTTTGTAGGAGACTGATTTAACAGTACACTTTTGCCCTAATAAAACAAATCAATACAACTGCAAAAATGCACACGGGGGAATGGCAAAAGCTATATATAAAAAGGGAGTAAGAGTTCTTTAGTTGAAATTGTCTTTACATACATAGCCTCTCAAAGCTCACGGCTATTTTTTAAAATTTTCTGGCATGCCTTCCTGCTAAATTGGACTTAAGTGGTTTATACTTTGTTTCCAACACAATGCAAAAATACAAGATCAATATGAATTAGAACAAAAAGTCTGAAACACCTGACACAGCTGTAATAAATATCAAAATGCAGAGGTACATCCTTAGTTGCTGACGCAGCCCCCAGAGAACAAGGCAGTACACCTGGTACCTAAAAACATAAAAAGCAGTTGACAAATCATGTCTGAAAAGTACATTCCCTAGATGAGCTCAAAAGAAACGGCCCTGTCCGTTTCTGACTTCCAGAAGGCAGCAAATCTGTCGTTTACTCCCTCTGCCAATGAACGGGTTTTATACAGGAGGAGGTAATCCTTCAGATATCTGGCTATTTATATGTTAACACCAACAATTTGAATTGCATCCAGAAACTGGAAATTTCCCAAGAACTGGTGAAATATGCTCACTATAGTAAATACTGGTTCTTTCTACTCAAAGTCCAGCCTGGTCATGGTTCAGTCACTTGCTTTTCTCCCATTTTTTTAAACCAAATGGAGCTTCAAGAGACTTCAGCTTCTCTCACACACACTTATTCTAATCAAGTTCAGATTCTAAAGATGCCTTTGCGTTGTTGTTTTTTTAATAAAGGAAGATCCACACAACTGGAAGCTGGTTTGTTGACTAGGTTGCCAATGCCCACAATGGAGGACCCACCTTTATAAGTGAAGCCAAGTGAAAAAAATGCTGCCCTGGGCTCATTCTAAGAGGAAGGGTGGGATATAAATTTAATAAATAAATGAATAAATATAAATAGGGCAGGATTCTGATGTTCCATGCATATGTTTGTATTTTTTGCTTATGTATTATAATACATCTGGTAAGATATATTAGAATGTTTAAGAACGTTCAAGAATGTTAAAGATAAGTGATGAGCGTTAGGAGGGGGAATGAATGAATGGAATGCTGGAGTGTGCTGGATGGTGATTGGCTGACTGAAAGTGGACAGTTTATATCTGAGTGATCACAGTTTGGCAGTTGGATTACATGAAGATTAGGACTGGAATGTGAAGGGACTGTATTGGGAACTGGGCTTAGTGTAGAATCAACATTGATTTATTATTTTGGAATTAGATGGTGAAAGGGTGGAGATAGTGTAGGAATATTTTGGTGTGGGTAGGGCAGGTAGGATTTTAAGGCCTTAAAGAACTTCAAGTAACTTAAGTGAAATAACAAGAGAAACATATTGAAACTGCATGCTTATGAACACAAAGTGAACTTGCTGTTTTCAGATATATCTGTACTTTAATATTGTTTGGTTTTCACACACATAAGCCTATCATTGTTTTCACTAAGAGTGAAGGAGAGATACAGTATAAGGTTGTAGGGGCTCAACTCAGAGATGTGTGCTTAAAGAAGCAAAGTGTCACAGGGGAGTTGAGGCCTGCCTTGACACCTGAGCCATTATGGCAACAGGGCTGGGGGAACATAGGAAGGTATCCCTAACACAGCATTGCTATATTAGGTGTGTATAAGTGAAATACATGCCTCCTCTGCTAAATGTAGTGGGTTAGCAAGGAGAGGAGACATGACAGACTCCTACACCATTAATAGCTGAGTAAAGGAGGGGATTCAGCAGGTACAGCCTACTACCATGTCCCCAGGGAAAAATACAATTAATAAGACTCTAACAATCACTTTACTAATCAATGGTTTTGTTTTTCCTGTTGCTGTCGTCCCTCTTCAGACTCCAGCATGGTGGAGGATAGGATTAAAAAGTACAGCAATTGTATTCTTCCTACTGCTATCCTCCTCTCACATTTCAGCAAGGAAGGGCATGTAATAGCAGAGTCATAGAACAGTAGAGTTGGAAGGGGCCTATAAGGCCATCGGGTCCAACCCCCTGCTCAATGCAGGAATCCAAGTGAAAGCATAACCAACAAGTGGCTGTCCAGCTGCCTCTTGAATGCCTCCAGAGTTGGAGAGCCCACCACCTTCCTAGGTAATTGGTTACACTATTGTGCAACTCTAACAGGAAGTTTTTACTGATATTCAGCCGAAATCTGGCTTCCTGTAACTTGAGCCTATTATTCCATGTCCTGTAGGCTGCTGAGAAGTCTATGTGTCTGGTTTTCCAGAAAAACATAGTAATAGGTTAACACTGTGCAGAGAGTGCCCAAGGTCAGCACACAGCGGAGGCTGCAGCTGGCAAGAACGAAACATCTATAAAGCCTTGAAAGAGAAGGTGTGGGGGTGTTCAGTGTTAGGAGAGCTAGGAAAGTATTCATGTTTGTATCTATTAGAAAATCCTGTCAGTAAAAGACTCTTAACTAGTAACTGTGTCTGTGGATATCTTTCGGCTGGATCTATTACTACTGGGCTCTAGGTGGGCACACGCTGGGCACGCACGCTGACAATACACCGCTGCAACAGGGGTTATGGGCCCAGCCTAGCGGCCCAAACAACCCAGCCTAGGGGCCAAACAACCCAGCCTAGACGCCCAAGCAACCCAGCCTAGCTGCTCTAGCTACCCAGCAGCAGACAACCGAGGAAGAGTGCTTATTTGTGGAAATCGGAGAAGGAATAGTGTTTAGCAGTGTTCAGAAGCATGGCAGTTTCACTTTCAGCCGGGATGCCTTTGGAAAGGCTCACTGAACGAAACTATTCCAGTTGGCGATTAAGTATGCAAGCGTTCCTTACTAAGGAAGATTTATGGCAGGTGATTGTGACCGACCTACCGGCGGACCCGCAACCGGCTCCGTAGATTCGAATGGATGAGAAAGCAAAGGCGTTAATCATCTTGGCTGTTGATGACTCTCAATTTCTGTTTATTCAAGATAAGCCGACGGCTAGGCTTATATGGACTGCATTAAACAAAGTGCATGTGAGACAAACAGCAAGCAGAAAAATTCACTTAGCACGTAGACTATATCAGATGAAGCTCACTGAGGACAGGACGATGTCTGCCTATCTATTGGAAATAAAGAAGCTGTTTGCAGAGCTGCAAGAAATGCATGTGGTGCACACACAGTTGCAGCAAGTGTACATCATACTCTCTTCATTGAATTCGTCTTGGGATCCGATCGTGAGCTCGTTGGAAGCTATGCCAGATGATGGTCTGACAGTCGAGTATGTCTCGGGCAAGCTACTCCCAGAGTGGGAGAGACGGAAGGAAACAGCCGAAGGAAGGGAGAGAACCGAGAAAAGAGAAAGCAGAAAGCCTAACTTCAAGGACACAGAAGCAAGATCGTTTGGACTAAAAGCCTGTTACTTTTGTGGAGCTACTACTCATCTACAAAGAGACTGTGAAGCGAAGCGAAAAGGACGAGGCAGGAAGCCGTCGTATGTGCAGCTGGTGAGTGCTGACAACTGCAAAACCAAAAGCTGCGAAAACAGAGACAGTACTGTATGGGTTGTTGACTCAGGGGCTACCCACAGTATGGTGAAGGACATAACTTTGTTCAAAACTACACTTCCCGCAAAAGAGGATGTTGTGCTTGCGGATGGCACGCACAGACAGGTATTGGGGAGGGGTACTGTAAAGTTAAGTGTATTGAACACCATTATGACTGATGTATTGTATGTACCAAGCTTAGAATGTAATGTCTTGTCTGTTAAGAAACTGAACGCAATGGGATATGTTGTCACGTTTAGACAAGGAACATGTGAGATACAGAGAGGGGACAAACTCTGCATGAAGGGGTATCTTAGGAATTCACTGTTTTACATGCAATTCAAACCTACAGGATGTGCTACTGTGAGTGCAAACAAGAAGCCTCATGACAGATGCATATACCAATGGCATAGGAAACTAGGACACGCTAGTTTTGGTACTATCATGAAAACACCCAGTAACAGTGTGGATGTGACACTAAAAGAGTGTAATCAGTATGTGGAATGTGATGTATGTAATCAAACCAAAGCCACAGTTGCTCCCATATGTAAGGAAGCAGAGAGTAGCACAAACACACCATATCAAATTATTCATGTTGATCTTGCAGGACCATTTCAAAGGTCACAAGGTGGTGCCAAGTATTTTCTGGTGATTGTAGACGACTATACCAGGTTTTGCACTGTATATCTGTTACATGCAAAAGACGAAGCAGAGGGGAAACTGAAACAGTTTGTGAAAAAGGTTGAAGTGCAACATGGTGTAACAATTCAAAGAATACGCTCTGACCAGGGGGGACAGTTCACTGGTAAATCATTAGAGCAGTATTTGTCAAAGAAAGGGATAGAACAAAATTTCACTGCACCATTTTTTCTGTTTCAGAATGGGATAGCGGAGAGAAAAAATAGAACACTTCAGGATGCAACAAGAGCCATGTTGAGGGACTCTTGAGTTACCAAATGCGTTTTGGGGAGAGTGCATGTTGTATGCCAATTACATCCAAAACAGGCTGTATCATAGGGCAATTCAAATGACACCATATGAAAAGCTCAATGGGAAGAAACCAAAACTGCAGTACATTGTAAGATTTGGAGCAAAGTGCTGGGTGCACGTTCCCAAGGGAAGACGGCATGGGAAGCTAGCACACAGAGCACAGAAAGGGAATGTACTGGGATTCCAAAATGCATATTATCATGTCTGGATTCCAAAGCAAAGCAGGGTGGTTCTTAGCAGAAGCATACAAGCCAATGAACAGGATTGGGATAACATTGAATATGTTGAATTAGGCAATTCAAGTGAACATGATGTAAACACAGAACATGAGGTGAAACAGGAGGAAGAGGAACAACCTCTTGCTGAAGTGGATGAGAGAGGCAAAGAGGAAACGGAGCCTCAGGTAACAATAAGATGCTCTGAAAGATCAAATCTAGGAAAACCTCCTGAAAGGTTTCAAATTGGCACAGTAACAAGCTGGGAAACAAACAGGTACACAGAAATGGATGATGGTGACACACTGTACCTAGATTGTGTTAAATAAAACTGCAGAACTAATTGTAATTGTGAAAAGCAACGAAATGAAATGTATGTATTCATGTCTTTATAGAAAAGGTGGGAACTGTAGGCTGCTGAGAAGTCTATGTGTCTGGTTTTCCAGAAAGACATAGTAATGGGTTAACACTGTGCAGAGAGTGCCCAAGGTCAGCACACAGCGGAGGCTGCAGCTGGCAAGAACGAAACATCTATAAAGCCTTGAAAGAGAAACTGCAAGGTGTGGGGGTGTTTGGTGTTAGGAGAGCTAGGAAAGTATTCTTGTTTGTATCTATTAGAAAATCCTGTCAGTAAAAGACTCTCAACTAGTAACTGTGTCTGTGGATATCTTTCGGCTGGATCTATTACTACTGGGCTCTAGGTGGGCACACGCTGGGCACGCACGCTGACAATACACCGCTGCAACATGTCCTGCACTCTGGAATGATCAAGAAGAGATCCTGGCGCTTCTCTGTGTGACAATCTTTCAAGTATTTGAAGAGTGCTATCATATTTCTCCTCAGTCTTATCTTCTCAAGGCTGAATGTGATGTCCTTATATGTTAAAACCTGTAAATATGGTAAGTGCGGGTTTATTAAGGGATATATGGTAAGTGAATTGAATGAGAGGGGGGAGAGCATGGGTTGGAAGGCTGGAGAATGCTGGATGATGATTGGCTGAGTGCTTGAATGGCTGAAGGTATAAATGGGAGGAGGATAGTTGAGAGGGGGTTGGTTGGTGAGAGTTGTTGGAGAGTCGTTAGTGGAGAGTTATTTGGATGGGTTGGTTGGCAGAGTTCTGAGGGAGGGTTGGATTATATTTGGCTGATATTTAGACAGTATATATATGACCAGAAACATAAAGAGTGACACTATATGAAACCATACGCTTGTTAAACATTCCTAAAGTAATCTTGTTATTTCCTGGTGTTATCAAATAAATACTTTTATTGGTTTACCAAAAGCCTGATCCTTGGCTGGGGATATACAGACCAGAAGGGAGGGCAGGGTAATTACCAAGGCTGAAGGGAAACTGTATCATATGGTGGCAGCGGTGAAGAGAGATATTGTAACAACGTCAAGTATCCAGAGCAACCCAGGATTGTATGCTTTATAGACAAAGATACAAGGGGGTTGTGGACAGCAAGGGCACCCAGACACAAAGTAACAAGCTATAGAGAGACTGAGGCAAAGTCTCTAGCAGTATTGTTTACAGGGAGTGACTGGTGGTGCTGCCTACCAGTGGGATCTTGTGAGATCTGTGCTAGAGCAGAGTGAGGAAAAATAAAAATGATGATACTGACTGGTGGTGTCCTGAGGTGGTGCCTAGTGAAAGGCAGTAGCCACAAGCAGGTGGGAACCTGGCAGGTGGAACCAAAGGGGGGAACGTCACACTGAACATATCCAGTCTCTCCTCATTGGGCTTTGTTTCCAGTTGCCTGATCATCCTTGTTGCCCTCCCATGAACCAGTTCCAGCATTCCAATATACAGTGTTCATGGACCTTAAATCAACTCATAATGTTGTCAAATAATGTTTTTATATTTTAATGCCATTTTTATCCAGTCTTACTTCCTAGTTGCTCAGGATAGTATATATCAGGGGTGGGGAACCTTTTGGCTCCATGAGCCAGATTGACAGCTGGTGCTGCCCACTGTCAATCATATGACATCACAAATGATATGAAGTTATTTGGTGCTTTAAAGCACCTTGCAAGCACAGAGCATCAGGACACAGTCAGGACTTCAAAGCACCTCGCAGGCACAATGAGGAAGGGCTTTTTTCTCACTTCAATAGCTGTTTCGATGCAAACCCCTTCAAAGGTCTTAATGCCTGCATGGCACTTTGAAGTCCTGACATCGGGACTTTGAAGCATAGCCAAACTGAGAAGGTCTGGTGCACAAGAGTGTTTCCTGCAGGAACCAAGCTCCCTCCACCTGGAACAAGCAGGACCAACTACCCCTCACATCAGCCGATCTGCAGGAAGATCAATCCTGCTCAGCAATAGGTTCCAGTGTGCAAGAGAGTTTCCAACAGGAAACAAGATCCCTGAACCTGGACCAAACAGTATTGACCTCCACGCACATCAGCTGACGTGCAGAAGTACAACCCCACTTTGCATAAAGCTTCAAAAGTTCCAACAACCAGCTGGCTGTTGGGTGCTTTGGAAGCTGCACAAGGGGACTTTGCAAGTGCTGCCAAATGACAGCACCTGAAAAACCCCTTTTGGCCAAGCTCCACCCTTACCTGCTCCACACCTGATGCCATGTATGACATCAGGTGTACGGTGGGTGGGTGTGGTTGCCCAAAATGGTCTTTTGGAACAAGTTTGGTGCACAGGCCAGAGATTCCCCACCCTCCTTTTCCCTCTCATGACAACATATAAAAGATTGTTGAGAGATATCATCTAGATCAAAGTCACCCAATGAGCTTGTCCTAATCCACTACATCAGCTTTTGCAGTTATGAGGTATAACAACCTGGCCTGAAAATCAATAGCTGCTGCTGCTGCTGCCGCCACCGCCACCACCACCACTGCTGCCACCTCCACCACCACCACTACTACTCAAGTGAAAAAATGCAAACACTTCTCAAATGTTGGATATAATCATTCACAAGACTGGTAAGTTACATATTTGGATAAGTGACATAGTATTTAACATATTTATACCCTGCTTTTCTTGGAATTATTTTATTCGAAACAGCATACAAAAAAAGCCAAACATACTCACAGAACATCAGAGTTCAATAAAACAGTTC
This sequence comes from Rhineura floridana, assembly GCF_030035675.1. Taxonomy (NCBI): domain Eukaryota; kingdom Metazoa; phylum Chordata; class Lepidosauria; order Squamata; family Rhineuridae; genus Rhineura; species Rhineura floridana. Next base: position 102,355,180 of record NC_084483.1, read on the forward strand.
AATAAAAAAAAAAGAGTTCAATAAAAGGATTATGTAAAGACTCCACATTCTCAAGAAAAATAGGGAGTAGTAATGTCTGAACAAAACACCATAACTCTTGCAAAAAGTTCAGGAAGTGGATGACCAACTCTGCTCCTCCTTCCCACTCCTCATCCTCCAATATGGCCTGTAATGGAAGAATTGAGTATGTGAGGTTTAAGAGTTTATTCTAATTTTAGTAATGATTTGTATGTTAAAAATGTAAAAGCCTACCGTAATGTCATTAAATTCTGAACATTACTTTCTTAGAACTACGTTTCTATGGCAACAAGTAGACTGTACACAAGTAGACTATATTGATAGCTACTGTGTCATTAATTGAATTTTGAGTAATTTATGACACAAAACAAGAAGAAGATTGTGGTAGAGTATACTGCCTGAAATGGGATTACTGAAAGACAACTTCTCTGCATATTTTAATGGGTTTCAGAGTTTTTATGTAAAGTGTTTAGTACTGGACTTTCTGTAAAAGAAAATATCCACCTCAGTCATATTTTTTTCCAGTAGCCATGTATGAATTTGATCTTTGGAATAAAAAAAAACTATCCAAGTAAACATAATAATTCCCAGAACAGCTATGAGGCAGCTTTGCAGTTTATTCTCTTGAGAAACAGTGACTTAACATTTTCCTCTTGAAGGAGCAAAGTTCAGTCAATACCTGCATTACGTCAGCTAACCTAAGGTCGAATTCAAGCTTCCTATAAATATTCACTGGTGAACTAAAATCCTCTTTAAAAGGGATCAAGAAGGAACCCTCTTATGCTTATCACATAACAAGCAGTACTGTCTGCAATTCACCAGTTTCATAATGACTCCAAAGTATTGAATGATTTACATTAACTTAGTGTCAAACAGGAACAAAAAAGACACCCATGTTTTTTAAAATGTGGTGCTCATGCAGACACATCACAATATCACTGATACTTCACTGCCAATAATGACTGAGAAGTATAGTATTCACTTAAAAGACTCATCAAGCTGATAGGGGATGTGGCCTTCCATACTGCCCAATAACACTCTTCAGTATTAGCATAATGTCAAGAGGGTTCCTGCTGGGAGGAAGGGCGGATTATAAATCAAATATAAATAAATAAATAAATAAGAGTTGGTTATTAGCATGAGAATGACACAAGCACAACCTTGTAGACTGACAGCTTGCCATTCCCAGCAAAGGAGAGGGTGGCCTTGCCGCTTCCCTGTGCCTCTTGCGGCTGCTTGCGACGCAGACGGAACCCTCAAGGGGTGGGGGTGTTGCCGCTATTGTTCTCATTCGCTGGAGGGACAGTGCCTTTGTCGTTTGTGACGGTGCTGATGCTCTTTTTGGTCGTTGCCCCCGCTGTCTTTCCCGGTTGGATTGTCGTGGATCGGCTGGTGTAGCGCTTTGCAGGACTGGATCCCGGACGTTTGCTCAGCTGTGATTAATTATTCCACCTGCCTGCTGGGAGAGGGACATCACCGCTGCTTGAGGAAGGAGAGTTATGATTGCTGTTGCTATTGCTGCTGCTCTTCTGGCTGTTACCATCGTTGCCCAATTTTTATTTGGAATGAAAGTTGTTATTATTGCTGCTTTAGTATCCATTTGCAGCTTGTATTTTTTGTGTGAGAGTGTGTTGATGTGTGATGTGAATGAATGTGCTGTGGATTGTGTGTGTAAGTTTTTTGGGTTTGCATCATGTGCCTGGGAGAGAGGATTCGGAGCCGAGTGGGAAGATTTGTGGGGGCCCCAATTGGTGTAGTGACAGGTAGAGGGAGATATGGCGTTGTGGGGAACACTTGCCAGGTGAGGGGAACTCGGCCCAGGCAGTTAACGACTGTGCCTTGTTCCGGTCTCCCCTACACCCACAGGTTTGTTGGTTGTCCTATCAGCCAGCTCTCCGATCTCCGGATGCTGCTTCTAAATGCCAGATCGGTACATAATAAGATCTCTCTCATTCATGACTTAATTGTGAATGAGGCAGCCGATCTGGCATGTATAACTGAGACCTGGGTGGGTGAGCAGGGAGGAGTTAGTCTCTCCCAGGTATCCCCACCGGGGTACTTGATTCAGCATCAGGGTAGATCTGAGGGTCAGGGAGGGGGGATTGCTGTGGTCTATAGGAGTTCCATCTCCCTCTCCAGGCACCCTGTCCATGTGACTACTGGTTTGGAGTGTTTATATCTTGCGTTGAGCCAACGAGACAGATTAGGGATTCTGTTGGTGTACCGCCCACCCAGCTGCCCAACGGACTCCCTAACTGAGCTGACGGAGGTGGTCTCGGATGTATTGTTGAGATCCCCCAGACTGTTGGTGCTGGGGGATGTCAACATCCATGCCGAGGCTGCCTTATCTGGGGCAGCTCTGGACTTCATGGTTTCCATGACAACCATGGGGCTGTCACAATATACTACTGGCCCAACGCATGTAGCAGGACATACTCTTGATTTGGTCTTCGCAACTGGACATGGGGATGGTGATCTGAATATTGGGAGTTTTACATCAGTCCCTCTGTCATGGACAGATCACCGCCTGTTGAGGTTTAGACTTATAGCGGCTTTTCCCCTCTGCAAGGGTGGGGGACCTATTAAGATGGTCCATCCCCGGAGACTGATGATTCTTGATGATTTTCAAAGGGCTCTGGGGAGTTTTCTGGCTGATAGGGCTGGCGCTCCTGTCGAAACCCTGGTTGAACTGTGGAATACAGAAATGACCCAGGCAGTTGACATGATCGCTCCAGCTCGCCCTCTCCTGTGTAGAGCTCATACAGCTCCATGGTATACTCTGGAGCTGAGAGCGATGAAACAGTCTAGGAGACGGCTTGAGTGCAGATGGAGGCAAACTCCTGATGGATGCAATCATGCACTGGTAAGTGCCTACACTAAGTTGTACTTAGGGGCAGTGAGGGCAGCAAAAAATCCATTTCCCGCCCGGTGGAGCTTTTCAAAATTGTCCGAGGGCTACTGCATTCTGGCCCTAGGGACACGGTGGAACCATCTGAGGCCCGCTGCAATGAATTTGCTAGGCACTTCCAGGATAAAATCTTTTGCATCCGTCAGGACTTAGACTCCAATGTTATAGCAGCTGAATTGAATGAGGTATCCAGAGCTGGGCATTGTCTTGATTTCTTGGATGAGTTTCAGTTGGTACAGCTTAAGGACGTTGACAAGGTGCTTGGACTGGTGCGTGCAACCACTTCTAGGTTGGACCCTTGCCCCTCTTGGCTAATAAAAGCTAGCAGGACTGGAACAGGCGGCTGGGCCAGGGAAGTGATTAATACCTCATTGTGAGAGGGAGTGGTCCCTGGCTGCCTGAAAGAGGAGGTAGTAAGACCACTTCTGAAGAAACCGTCCCTGGACCCAGAAAATCTTAATAATTATAGGCCGGTAGCAAATGTTCCATTCCTGGGCAAGGTCCTGGAAAGAGTGGTGGCAGACCAGCTCCAGACACTCTTGGATGAGACCGATTATCTGGATCCATTTCAGTCGGGCTTCAGGCCTGGTTTTGGTACGGAAACAGCCTTGGTTGCCCTGTATGATGACCTTTGTCGGGAGAAAGACAGGGGGAGTGTGACTCTGTTGATTCTCCTTGACCTCTCAGCGGCTTTCAATACCATCGACCATGGTATCCTTCTGGGGAGACTCGCTGATTTGGGAGTTGGCGGCACTGCTTGGCAGTGGTTCCACTTCTACTTGGCGGGCTGTCTCCAGAAGGTAGTGCTTGGGGAGCATTGCTCGACACCCTGGGCTCTCCAGTATGGAGTTCCCCAGGGGTCAGTCCTGTCCCCCATGCTTTTTAATATCTACATGAAGCTGCTGGGTGCGATCATCAGAAGTTTTGGGGTGCGTTGCCATCAGTATGCTGATGACACGCAGCTCTACTTCTCTTTTTCATCTTTTTCAGGTGAAGCTGTCAATGTGCTGAACCAGTGCCTGGCTGCGACAATGGACTGGATGAGAGCTAACAAACTGAGGCTCAATCCAGACAAGACTGAGATGCTGTTAGTGGGGGGGTCTCCTGACCAGATGGCGGATGTTCGACCCGTTCTGGATGGGGTTGCACTCCCCCTGAAGGAGCAGGTTCGTAGCTTGGGAGTTCTTTTAGAACCATCCCTGTCACTCGAGGCTCAGGTAGCCTCAGTGGCACGGAGTGGTGGCCCAGCTACGTCCCTATCTGGACAGAGAGAACCTCGCTTCAGTTGTTTATGATCTGGTAACCTCTAAATTAGATTACTGCAATGCGCTCTACGTGGGGCTGCCTTTGAAGACGGTTTGGAAACTGCAGCTCATGCAAAATGCAGCAGCCAGATTGATAACAGGGACCGGGCGGTCCAAACATAGAACACCGATTCTGGCCCGCATGCATTGGCTGCCTATATGTTTCCAGGCCCGATTCAAAGTGCTGGTGCTGACCTATATAGACTTATATGGCTCGGGACCACAATACCTGATGGAATGCCTCCCCCGATATGAACCTACCTGTACACTACGTTCAACATCGAAGACCCTCCTCCAGGTGCCTACTCATAGGGAAGCTCGGAGGGTGGTAACCAGAAAAAGGGCCTTCTCACTGGTGGCCCCCGAATTATGGAACAATCTTCCTGAGGAGATACGCCTGGCGCCAACATTACTATCTTTTCGGCGCCAGGTTAAAACTTTCCTCTTCTCCCAGGCATTTTAGTATGTGTTTAAATTGTTTTTTAAATTGTTTTTTAATTTCTCTCAGAATTTTTAAGAATTTTTTTTAAAAAAATTGTTTTTAAATTGTTCAAATATGTGATTTTTGTATTGATGTTTGATTGTTGTGAACCGCCCAGAGAGCTTCGGCTATGGGGCGGTATATAAATTTAATAAATAATAATAATATTTAGAGTAAAGAGGAAAAACCTTATGTCGTAAACTTATTTCTCTCATATTCCTTCTCCCTTACATCATTCAGATGCCTAGAAGAACCCATGTGATGAATTCCCTCCCCTATACACTCTCCTATAACTCTTTCAGGATTTTTTCTCCCTTACATTTACCATCAACTCTTACTGTTCATTTCTTTAGCACTCACTACATCAGTTAAGTACCAAGTAACGTGGACTTATAAAGCTGTATTCATTGCTAGAAAGCTTTTATGTTTCTGTGTCAAAAGCTCGGATTATTTTCAGGCATATTACTTCAGCTTCCCTTGTGAATAAGAAGCCAGTGATTTCATATGCAAGCTGAACGTTTTGGTATTAAAAAACTGTATTTAGCACTAGAACCAAATGTTTCCAAACTTCAGAGAAACTACATCACATTGATCAGTGGAAAGTTATGGAACTGCTTTGAAAATTGCTGATTCTTAACTATCCAGCATGCACTAAAGAAATTAACAGCTGTATTAGGATCCCGAAGGCATTAGTATCAAAGCTATTTCAGAAATTTTGTTTATGGCCAGGCATATTATAACTTACTACCGAGTTCACTGCTGATGTGTTACTTGAAATCTATTCCTTAACACTAGTTCAATAGAGATCCCCATTTTTCTGAACCACTGTTCAGGAAACAACATTGACACATAACATAGAGTACACATCTAAGGCTTGGATTGATTAGTAGAAACATCTCAAGCATCCTTTCTGGAATAAGTTTGTTTACAGTGTAATAATTATGTCTACTCATTCCCTCTGATTTCAAAAGGACTTAACAGAGAAAGGAAAAAGCAATCCTATGGAACTGGGGTTGGGACATCAATGATATGGGAACCACCACCTTCTGGGACCTGCAGAACTCATGCTACCCATGACAAAAGGTTGAGCAGGAGTAGCACCTTTTTTCTTTTTCCTTGCAGCAGTCAGGGTTTTCTGTAATTTCCTTCCCATAGATCACAGGGAGTGGGTGTGTGAGGGGAAATGAATGCCAGCTCCAGGGCTAACTTAGTATTGCAGCTGGTTTGGGGGCACATTGGGGGAACAAAAGGATTTTTGATCATGTGAACCCAAGATTTCCATCAATCTGCTCTTGATGTGCTCCTTATCTCCTACCACGAGTGCATCAGCTCCAGAGGAGTTGCAACAAGGAGCCCTCTTATCGGAGACTTCTTTCTCCAAGCACAATGTGTGGATTTCATGGCATCCTACAGTTGCTCTGCTGTCGCTCCAGGAGCTACCATTGCCCCCTATGTGCATTTAATATTGTAACCTTAAAAAAAACCCAAACACTGGTATTTATTTTAACACAGATCTCCAGTAGGTTTAACATAGGCTTTTTGGAACTGGGGACACATTTAGAGATCTGAGAAAATGTAATGCCTGCCAGTCGCTGCCAACGGTTTAAAAAAATGGGGGAACACTCCTCAAATGTAATTTAAAAAATACTCACAAGGGGCAGGGATGGTACCATGGTTGCCACATTAGGGACCACAGGCTTCACACAAAGCAAAAGCAGCAAATGGTGATCACTACAAATCCAAATTCCAAACATGGGGAGATTACACGTTTACAAGAATGGTCTCTAACCTACAGTAGATCTATTGGCACAGTGGAATCAATTCATACATTTTTCTCTTCCAAATGTATGCAGCTGGGTTGGGTTTTTTCTTTTTTAGCTTCAGGTTGTTCATGATTTTATTGTAGCTACTCTAATCCCTGTATAGGAAGACAGTCCATCAGGACAATTTCCTAAATGCTGCATAACTAGAATTTATAATCTAGAATAAAAAACCTGATCAAGCATGTTGTGTCCCAGGAGATGATGCTGAAGCATTCACAGCTTGCAAATTAAGCACCTTTATTCACTTATAAGGGTGAATCTAGCACTGCCATCACAGTCCAGGTCATTGGTTCTTAAATACCTTAAGAGGTATTCTAGTTTACTTCTAAGTTTTCCGTCTTTTTTTAAAAAAAATCCCACAGATGCCCTTGAAATGTGCTGCAACAAGAACAAATGAATAGTATCCATGTTATTGTGATATTTACCATAAAATCTATATGCTACATATGTTCTTTATACAAGTTCAGAAAACACAAGAGGGGTGCTATGGGAATGAGGGCACTAACTCCACCCCATGTTATGGGCTTCCCCCATTTTTATGGGACTTTACCCTCATGAGCCCTCATTGGTAAGAATACTATTATGCAGGGATCATTATAATGTATCATTCAGTGCTTGGAAGTAACTAGTTACAAGTAACAAATTACTTGTAATTCATTACTTTTTTGAGTAACGAGTGGGTAATTCCTTTACATTTTGATTGTAATAGAACTAGGAGTAATTTTACTACCTTTGTGGAGTAATTGTAACGTTTCCAGAATTACTTTTGGGCATTACTTGGGGGGGGAGCAGGGGAAGTCTTCTGCTCCTCTGATTTGTGAAAATCATGTGCCTCAAACTGGGCTTCTGTGCAGAGTCACTCTTTCCTCATGCTCTGTGGATGGGCAGGAGGCGACGAGGGAGGAGGCAGAGAGTGAGACGGGTTGGGGTTTGCACTTGACACAAAGTGGCCACCACCCTGTCTGGCTACTGTGCTGCATTTGCAGTATTTTAACTTTTTTGCATCTCAGGGGAAAATGTTTGCTTGAGTGCGTGTCCCTTAGTTGGTGGCAGCACAGAGTCTGGGAGGTGGTTCAGTGAGAGCGATTATGCTAGCTGGCTGAGTAGGAGGGTTGCACTTGGTTTGGCGTGCAAAGATCTGAGTAGCCTCCCTCCCCACCACCCTTACCAGCGGAGAGACCACCATTGCTATCTTACGAATAAAAATAATTATTCTACTAACTCTGTATGTGTTTATTTTTAATGTTGTTTTAGGCTACTTAGATGTGCAGCAGCCAAGGCCAGCACCTTGTAGGCGGTTTTTTTAAGTAACTGAAATGTAATTGTAGTGATTACTTTGGAGGAAAAGTAAAGTAATCAGTTACTTTCACAGAAATTGTAATTGTAATGGTAATTACTACATTTTTGGCCATGTAACTGTAACTGTAATTTATTACTTTTTAAAAGTAATCTTCCAAGCTCTGGTATCACTGAACACTAAAGTCAGAATCATTCAGACCATGGAATTCCCAATCTCTATGTATGGATGTGAAAGCTGGACAGTGAAAAAAGCGGATTAAGAGAAAAATCAACTCATTTGAAATGTGGTGTTGGAAGAGCGCTTTGTGGGTACCATGGACTGTGAAAAAGACAAATAATTGGGTGTTAGAACAAACTAAACCAGAACTATCACTAGAAGCTAATATGATGAAACTGAGGCTATCATACTTTAGACACATCATGAGAAGACAGGATTCACTAGAAAAGACAATGATGCTGGGAAAAACAGAAGGGAGTAGAAAAAGAAGACCAAACAAGAGGTGGATCAATTCCATAAAAGAAGCCACAGACCTGAACCTACAAGATCTGAACAGGGTGGTTCATGACAGATGCAATTGGAGGTTGCTGATTCATAGGGTCATCATAAGTTGTAATCAACTTGAAGGCACATAACACACACATACACACACGGTGTTAGAATACCTAGAATAAAAACCTTGGGCATTTCTCCCCTCTCTGTTCTTCGGCGTCAAGGTTGAGTTCCAGGCAATCTGCCAAGTTGGTAGTAAACAGAAATAAGAGAGATGGGAATGAAACCAATTGTGTAAAGGTAACCCAGTCAAGTTACCTTTTGGTCACACTGGGAATACAGCTGGACTGGTGTCTCTCTGAGATAACACAATGTGTAACCTCATGTAGCATGCAGCAGTTGACACCTGCTTGATAAGGACTATAAATATGTGAAGATCCACCTGTGGATTTCAGTACATGTGCCATAACTGCTTGTTTCTAACAACACTCTAGAACTTCCACTGCCACCATTTTCAAAAAGAAAGATATTTTAGGATAGTGATATCTTTGGTATTAATAACAGGTCTGATATCAAAATATTGGAGAGTAGGGCTGAGGGGAGCACTACTCTTGCTAACTTCCTGGTCTCTCTTCCAATTGCTTCCCATTTAAACCCAATTATCTCCAAACTATTTGATTAATCATCTTTCAATTCTTTTTAAAGTTTCTACTGCAGATGTTTGTACTCTTGGAGGCAAACTATTTCAGTTTAACATACTTTTAAATTCTTAACTGAAAATTAACTTGCCTTTTCAGTTGCAGAAACAGTCAGATTATGAGTAACTAAACAGTCTTTATAAACTCAATCAATTTTGTGACCCCCTTTCCCCAGGGAGGGAGGCTGGCTACCAGGAAGGAAGGGGGAAAGCAGCCTTTCCTTGCAGCTTTGCTTCTTTTTACTTCACAAAAAGTCCTCTCATCTCATTCTGAGTAAAGGCGTCAGCAGCAGCAGCAGTGTGAGGAGACGGGAGCTGGTGATAGCAATCCCCTCTTCCAGTATCTCCACCCTCAGCCGCCTCTGGCGTCTGCCATGTATTTCATAGGTAGATGCCTGCCCTCGGTGCGCCTTAAAGATGCTCTAGTGCTTCAGCAAAAGTCCTTCCCTCTCGTTTGGAGCAAGGGGGAGGTGTCATCTGCAGCGGCAATGGAGAGCAGACAGTGTCCAGGGAGTGAAGACTTTTTATTTTTTAATTCATTTCTTTACTGTTTGCAGCCCCCTCTGGATACTTCGCAGCCCCCAGGTTGAGAACCACTGCTGTATACTAGAGCCAGCAGGGATTTTTCGCATTCCACCATGTTAAATGAAAATAAGCCCCCCTACACACACATCATTCTGGTGCTTTGCATAGCCCCAATTCAAAACAAAAACTTACAAATTGTATATTATTGGACTCGAATCGCTTGCTCTACAACCCTGAAAGTTTTCATGGTGATACAGAGAATCCACAAGGGGAAAATGGGAGGGGAAAAAATCAAGAAGCCTCTTGGACTATTTTCTGAAGAAGGTCTCATAATTAGTTGAAAGTAATTAAAAATCAAAGATAGTAGAACATGTCTAGTCAAATCCCTGAACTTGCCCCAGACTCAGAGCCTAATCTTCAGGAGTATTAAAGGCAAAAAAACTCCATGGTTGATTTTTAACTAATTTATCAAAAATAACATGAGTCAATTGTTATGCCCTGCAAATGCAGTCGAAACCAGTATTTTTTTCTCTTCTCCCTTCCCCCTGTGTTCTAAAAGTTCTGTAGGAATAAGGCTAAAATGGAGATAAGGGCAATAAAGAGCAGCCCTGAAACAGAGCTTCTATGTGCTGGCAGTGAATGAGTTTGAGGGAAGGAAGGGGGAACAAACTGGGGAGAGGAGAGAGCTTTGGAGGATTCACACTTGAATTTTAAAAATGTCTACTCAGAAGTAAATCCTACTGAGTTCAGGTAAGTAGAGTGCTTAAAAATGTGTGAGACACCTGTCAGGAAGCTAGAGCTAGGCATGGACTGTCTAAATTGTTGATTTTAAAAAATTGTTTTATAAACTTAAATGGAGTTCAAGCCTCTTGTGGGCTCAGACAAGTGAAAACTTCTATCTTGAGAGAAAGCAAGAGGCAATAACCAGAAAGTAGTGAAGACAGAGAAGTGGGGGAAAGAGCTTCTGAGGGCTCACAATGTAATTCTAAAAATTCTGTCAGAGTTCTGTCAGAGAAGCTAGAGCTAGGCAAGGACTGTCTAAATTGTTAGTTTTTTTTACAAAAATAGTTTGATTACATTCATAGTGCAATCCTAACCCCACATCTACTTTAAAGTAAATCCCATTCAGTTCAGTGGGACTTACTCCCAGGTAAGAAGGGTTAGGATTCCAGCCCTGTAAAAAAAAACAGTTTGGGGGGGCAGAGAAAAGGAGGGGAGAGAGTTTGTGTATGTGCCCACTATAGCACAATCCTAACTATGCCTACACAGAAGTAAGTCCCACTGAGCTCAATGGGATGTACTCCAAGTATGTGAGATTGGGATAGGATTGCATCATCACTTGGAAGTGAAGGCTGAAAGAGGTGAAAGTACAGCGGAGAGGCAATGAAGAGAGAAAAGCAGAGGGGACCCTAAGATTCTGAGTAGCCTTTGTTGGCTCAGACAAATGAACATTGCTTTCTTGAGAGAAGGTGAAAGGATGTAGGGAAGCAATAAGTTAATAAAGGAGGTGGATAGATACTAGGAATCTGAAGTCACAGTGCAATCCTAACCATATCAGCAGTAAGTTCCACTGAGTTTAATGGGGCTTACTTCTGCATAAGTGAATATAGAATTGCAGACTTTAACATTGAAATTCAATTCCTTCCTTTAAATACTAGGTGATTTATCAATAAATGTTATAATATTTATAGTAAGTCTGTTAAATGTTTGATGTGTCATCATGGGACTCTTGTTGATGTTGCTGTGGAATAGCACAGCTACTCCTCAGGATTGTGCCACAAACAGATTAAAAAAAAAGACTGCTTTAAAGTTGCTCCAAATACCTGTGACATGTAATGAATAATAGCTGCAATCACAACTGCAGGAATAAAAAAACTTAATCAGAAATGATAGCTGTCAATATATATTAGAAACTTTGGGTAATAGTTATTCTTTGTGCCTTAAACATTCCGAGCAGTTTTACTTAAAAGTAACTTTCACTGTTCACTCTAAAGTAAATGTGCATAGGATTGTAGCTTTAATTTTATTTAATGCATTATTTCTTTTATATCCCACCTTTCCTGCAAAGAACCCAGAGTGGTATACATGGTCCTGCATCTCCTCAATATATCCTCAGAATAACCTTATGAGGTAGTTTAGCCTGAGAGATGGAGACTAGCCCAAAGGTCACCCAGAGATCTTCATGGCTGAGAGAGGATTTGAACCCAAGTCCCCCAGGCCCTAGCCCAACAATCGTATCACTGTACCATGCTGGCTTTAGCAGAACCTGCATGCTGCTGTACATCTATAAATCACAATGTAATATAAAATACCCCACTATACTTTTCTTCCTTGGTCACAAGGGATCTACTCCCCTTCTGGTCACCCCTGCACTAAATCATTTGTATGGACACTGGCCAACCTTACAGGGTTGTTGCAGCATGGTTCCAAGGAGCACTTGCAAGAATTAAATTACAATGGCAGAGATAAGACTCTTCAAAACATTGCCAAAGAAGGCATTCTCAAAGAAGCAATATACCTTTCTACTGTGTACCCAGAAACTGAGAAGAAAATTATGAATTTGCTCATCTCTGTGCAGCTCTCCTTTTCTGCCTCAAGTGTCATGCATCAAAATGAGAATATCACTTTTTGATAATGAACTGCAAATGTTTCCACCAAAAACCCCATAAAAACTTCAGCCCAGAGCTTTCCTGTTTCCCAAATACCAGGAAAGATTTTCCAGGGGACACAGTATATTACAGTGGGAGCAGCAGGCTAGAAAGCCTATTTGCATAAATAATCTTTCCCACATTTATGACTGCAGTTCTGTGTATTAAAATGCATAATGTCCTCAAGAAGGAATCAGGTGTACCATGTTAGAAGAATAATTTCAGTTCAAATACTCTTTTAAGCAGCTTGTTTTTTGTTGTTGCAGCCCCCTTCTCCTCAAAATATCTTCATATATAACATTTAATATATTTAGGTCTGCACTTACCAGGGCTGTGGAGTCGGAAGCAATTTTGGGTGGAGTCGGAGTTGGTAGAAATGTACCGATTGGGCTTGTGGGAGGGATTGGGCTTGTGGGAGTTGTAGTTCAAAAAAGTCACTTTTCCAAGCTCTGGATTCACATGGTGGTGATGAAATGCCTTGTGCTACCATTTTACTACAGTAAATGTGTTATTACTAGTTAATATACATTTGCCATTTATGAAGGAGTCGGAGTCAGACAGTAGAAAAATAGAGGAGTCGGAGTCGAAGGTCTGGTGTACAGACTCCACAGCCCTGGCACTTACACAGATTTCTCTATTAATAGGTCACTTTGAACTATAGGATTCACATCTGAGTAGTCATGTATAGGATTGTACCATGTATGACTGCATCAAACAAAAGCATACATACTTTAAGAATAACAATGAGAATTGCAATATTCCAATAGCTATAATTATGATAGATTCACAAATTGGTATTTTCATTTTAAAAGTTGGTGTTTTAGTTTTAAAAACTTAAAAGTCACTTTTGGAAAAATGAAAACAGAAAAATTACATTCCTCTTTCTGCCACAACTTCTTTATTGAATGTAAACCTTGAAAGGAAACAGTTTCAGGAAGTTTAACAGATCCAGCAAGCCTTGCACTGTTGCCAGTAAAAGGGAATTGTTTCAATGGTGCATTTAATATGTGTCATTGCAGCCATTTCTTTTCCCCTAGCAGTAAATCTGTATACAGTATAATGGAGACTGCACCCTCATTGAATATTACATGTGAATAACTGTATGAATGTACAGCTCAGTGACTTGTGTACCCAGGTATACAGACTGTACACTCATTGAATGTAACGTGTGAACAGGGCCTACATGTGTGAAGGTATGTTTTGTTTTATTTTTTGCTTATCAAGGAACTGGCTGTGGATTTGGAGTGGTTTTGCCTATGGGAGCTTTTGAAATCCAAAAACTGTGCTTACTCATGAGTCAGCCTCTGATCCAAGGAATTACATATTGGCTCAAGGCTGTGATCCTGTGGGTACTCTCCAGGAAGAAGTCCCATTGAAGTTAGTGGGTTTTCTTCTGGGTAAAGATGCTTGCACAGAAGTAAGCCTAACTGATTTCAATGGTCCTTTCTCCTGGAGAAGAAAAATGGAAATGGACTGCCTTCAAGTCAATCTCAACTTATGGTGACCCTATACATAGAGGTTTCATGGTAAGTGGTATTCAGAGGTAGTTTACCATTGCCCTCCTCTGAGGCTGAGAGGCAGTGACTGGCCCAAGGTCACCCAGTGAGCTTAATGGCTATGTGGGAATTTGAACCCTGGTCTCCCATGTCATCGTCCAGCACTCTAACCACTACACCACAGGGTGCACTGCATTTTGAAGAGCCATCGAAAAAAATTAATGGGATGTATTTCTTAGTACGGTGGTGCACTTTCCTTACCTAGAAAGTAAACCTTACTGATATAAATGAAGTTCAGGTAGGCTTACTTCAGATTTAAGGATGAAGGTGTTAACATATTTCGGATTACAATCCTAAAAACACACTTACTTGGAAGCAAGCCTTAGTGACCACAGTGAGCGTTACTTCCAAATAAACATACCACAGACTGCGCTGCAAGGTTGCAATCCTGCACACACTTATCTAGGACCTAGCGCCATCCAATACAGTGGGACTTATGTCTGAGTGAACATGCATAGGGTAGCACTGCAAGGATGGATGTTCACGCAAGGCAGTATTCTGTGCAATCTGATCTAGTATGTGCCTGTTTGGAAGTAACTACTCTGGAGTATTAAAGATCCTTGTGTAATGCCTGATCCATTTTACAGCATTTGTGAAAAGCTGCTTGTGATTGACAGATGCAATTCTAGGCACTTAGAGCCTGGTGGCGTTAGAATCCTAGAATAGAGTTGGGTCCTATAAGACCATGTAGTCCAACCCCTTGCTCAATGCAGGAATCAATTTTAAAGTGTTCCTGACAGGTGGCTATCCAGCTGACTCTTGAATACCTCCAGTGTTAGACAGCCCACCACCTTCCGGGTAATTGGTTCCATTGTTGTACCACTCAAACAGGATGTTTTTCATGATGTTCAGTCGAAATCTGTCTTCCTGCAACTTGAGCCCATCATTCTGTGTCCTGTACTCTGGAACAATTGAGAAGAGAACCTGGTCCTCCTCTCTCTGGCAACCTTTCAAATACTTGAACAGTGCTACTATACCTTCCTTCAGTCTTCTCTTCTCAAGGCTAAACATACCTAGTTCTTTCAGGCTCTCCTCATGGGGTTTTGTTTCTGTTTTTTGGAGGGTTTTAATGTAAATCATACAAAGTGTTGCTGTACTTCACATATTCACAGAAACAAAAGCAAATAATTTACTATAGGAAACTTCACTCAAATTGCAAAATAAACTGAACATATTTAAAGTGAATGTCTGAACTACATCAAATGCCTTTATATTGTTGTTTCCTCTCTGCTAAAACCTGACCAGACCAGCACAGCACATGTCTTGTTTCTGTTATTTGGACTGATTGCAGATGTTGCCACCGCTCACCATATGCTCAGAGGCACGTTACCAAATTCTTCCAAGCTACACAGGAAGTGGATTGGACTGTGAAAGACCAACCCAAAATGTGTTTGCATTTTGACAAATTTGTAGGGCAGTACAATATCTCAGAGAGCAGGTCAGGTTTCCTGCTCCCTGGTGCATTCACTATAGCCACCTAATTTCCCTGCATTTTAAAGTTTAACAGAAATATCTGTAGCTATAGCTATATTCTTAAATCGCAAGTTTTTTAAGCTATTAGTGAATTCTATCTATTCAGTTTGGTCCATTGTTTTGTTTGAGCCACAACAAAACATCAATATTCTGTAAACAAATAAAATGAAACACAAATATTGAAATACTAAAAATCAAATTTATCATACTAAAATCCAAAATTATTTTTAGTCTGTAATATGAGCAGGGTGTCAACAGGGTTGGGTTGGCCTTGGAAGTCAAAAACTGTGGTCACCAGGAACCTACAATTTCTGAAAGGAGTAGGGTCCTGCCCTTTATCTCCAAAAATTCAGTATGAGGTCAAGGACAATATCCTGCTTCTTTCCCCAGATTGGTGTGGGGGGGGTAGAGAGAGATTGTTTACATACAGAATGAAAAGAATGTTTGGCAGAACAGCAGCAAATGCAAGTCTTAGGAACCCTGCCCTCAGACATAAGATAAAAGTTTGATCCACTAGTTAAACTCATATGGACTTTCATCACAATAGGCAAGATTCTAGTATCAGTTCCTCAAAGCCACAGGAGTGCCTTTAACTCTCAACATGAAACTCAGAACTCAATTTTGGAATCCTTTCTGATCCAATGTAGCACAAAAGCCTCATATTTCCTTTTCATTGAACATTTATGGATACAAACAGACTTCTACTTTTTCATTCATCACAGCAACCACTGCGAGCCACTAGCCATCCTGCCTCCTTTGAAGCTGGAGAGATGAATGAGAATCACACAAACAGCTGCTCTGTTATCTCCATGGATAAAGGGAGATGTAAAGGTTGTTTGGGTACATGAAGGGCAGATGTGCAACATACTTCTCTTCCAAGCAGTCGAACCATTAAGCACCATTGCTTGGAAAACAGGTACCTATAACAAGAGCACAGTTTCTTGCTTTTGGGTGTAAGGACACGCAGGCTTAGATGCTGATCCTAGCCATGACACCACTCCAATCCTCAGTTCTCTTCTATTATATACAGTATAAATGCAGCAAGAATTAAGTCATATGATTAAACAGATGAATTGCAGGATAGCTTTTACCTATTGTCACATTCTTAAGTCCTAGGGTTACAGACCTCAAAAGAATAAATCAGCATTGAAGTTTGATGGAATCTGAAAATATAAACCATTCTGAAAACACAGTACTGTAACAGAAAGAACAGACCAAAATATAACATGCTACAAAAATACTGGAACAGCAGTTTATTCTTCTCTAGGAGCAAAGCAAGTATAATTACAATATTCATAAATAAACAGGCTAAAAAACGAAAGTATATACATATGGGTTACTTCCCAACAAAACCCTGCTACTGCATTCTTAAGAGTTAGCATATTGCTTGGTGTTACCAATCAAAGTTGCCTTTTTCCATAGCCAAAGATTTACAAGGTAACTCATGGCTTCTACATCAGGCAGGAAGTTTAGGAATATGCAAGTCTGTTTCAGATATTACTCAAAAATTGTATTCAGATACAAAATTAAAACACAGTTTAATGCTATGTGAATGAGCCTCAAGCATTTACATTTCATTTGAACAAAGATCAAACTGATTTTTGATTCTGGCTTGTTTGGATAAACTATAGTTCAAAACTAACTGTAGTTCCCAGTTTGGACAAAACAAACTGCAGTTAGTTGAAAACTAGTGGAGCCTTACAACAAAATGTTGCAGTATGGAGTGCTGCTGTTCAGCCACTCCAATCCACTCCTTCTCCCCCACTCCTGGTTTTTCTCACCCCAATAGCAGGTAGCATTGTGTACCTACTGAGCATGCTCAGTCCTCATTGGGTGTTTATCACAACAATGTGATAAACACACTGATGTCCAATGCCAGCAACATTAAATGCTTGGATTTCTCTATTTCTGTCTTTGGTTAAAAATAGCTTTTTAGTATGAACCAGGAAGTTACCTAGTAATCTCCCTATTCTTTTTACATCTGTAGCTCTTCTGCTACTCTCCCTTTCCAGTTACTCCATTCCATTCCCCCCCACTCCATTCCATTCCCCCTCCCACCCTGTTTTCACTTTCATTTTCCTTCCCCCTACTCAAGAGACAGCCAGCATTTCATGGGCATTGAGCATGCTCAGTCTTAATTAATCTGTTTTTGGAGTGCCCCCTTTAGGATTTTTTCTTAAGATGTTTTCGTACTTGTGCAAACCTTGGGGTTACTAGGTATCTTCCAACATCTGCCTCTTGAGCATGAGTGGTATAGTTTTAAACACTCAAAGACTTAAGATTGGTACTATAGATAGACAATATTAATTTATATCTGTTCTTCATAGATACACCAGAGAAGAGATCTAGCACATAACACTAAACTGTGTTTTGGCACTACATGTGATGCAAAGAGAAAACATAAAAATAAGTTATTATTTTGACATTTGAATGATGTTTTCTTCTACAACTACTAGTCTGTTCCAAACCATCAACTGTCAAAACTTAATTTGTTCATTTAATTTAGCCTAAATGCACTCAAACTCAAGCATGTTCAATTTACATGCAGGTCAATCACATGCCATGTCCATGAGAGAAACCCCCTCCAAAGTTGCTAGCAGATTTTTGTTCATCATAAACAAATTGCTTTTGCAGTCAAGGGACAAAATAAAACACAGAGACATCAGCTTGGGTTGAACAAGGGCCACTTTATTAAATTACAGCAAGAAAAAACCCAATTTAAAGTGACCTGCAGAGGGAACCCTAGGTGCGGGAACTGTCTATGAGCAAGTAGCTTGACAAACAGCTCTCGGGCGACCAGCCTGCTGGGGTAAGGGCAAGCCCATCTACTTACCCCTTACCCTGACCACACCTTGTAAGTGAGTAGGAGGGCCTTCCCACATCATCCCCACCCGGGGCCGAATAACCCCTGGGTAGATGAGATGAGTTGGCCCCAAAGGCAGCCCATATCCTGTCCTCAAGCCGCATAGCCGTGACAGACAGGCCTCCGGAACCGCCAATCATCTCCAAAGGTGCCTAAGGGGGCCACCTAGCTGTCCTTAACTATTCCCTTCCTGCACCTTTCCGCCACAAAAGGGGGACAAATCTTATTTAGTCCCCCTTTGCCCCACTGCCGAGAAGCACCTCTCGCAGACACCTCTGCAGGTCCCCAAGAAATAAGTCGTTACCTGTGTCAGACAGATGAACGCCGTCGGCCCTGTAAAGCTTACCCTTGCCAGTGCTGAATGTGGGGATGTGGAATGGTTAAATCTCCGTGCCCAAGAAGAGCCTACCAAATCCTTTAGTTGACCTTCTCCTGTGCCCAGTCTATAGCCCATGGGTCCCATACCCCACGCCACTCCCTACGTGGAAGCATGTCTGACCATATCAGACGTACAGAAGGCCAAAGCTGCCTTATCAGTTGCATGTCTATACATGCTTGAACGATGAGGACCTTGCCCTGCATCAAGCCCAGGTCATTACCACCAAGGTGAATGACCACAACGTGCGGAGTTGTCTGCACAGCACCTTGAACCACGTGCGGAGTTGTCCGCACAGCACCTTGAACCACGTGCGGAGTCGTCCGCACAGCACCTTGAACCACGTGCGGAGTCGTCCGCACAGCACCTTGTGGAAGCGTGTCTGATCACATCAGATGTATCGAAGGCCACTGTTGCCTTATCAGCTGCATGTCCATACATGCCTGAACGATGAGGGCCCTGCCCTGCATCACGCCAAGGTCATTACCACCGAGGTGAATGACCACCACGTGTGGAGTTGTCCGCACAGCACCTAGCTGGAACAAAAGTGGGTAGGAGCCCATCTCAACGCATTCCTCTCTGGCCAAGCTACTGTACTGCAGCCCATCTACTGAGGCCCAGCTGTGAGCCCATGTTCAATTTCATGGCCCTCGGGCTGCCCCAAAGACCATGCTGTGGCCACATATTAGGATGCGCGTCTGCTCCGTTACTGCCATAACGAAAACAGATTGAAGATTGTAGGCCATGAAGGCCAGCCTGGAGTTGGAGGCCATGAAGGCCAGCTGGGAGTTGGAGTATGGGATTGGGAAACCAAAAGGAAAACACCATAACACAGACAAACCTTCCTTTAAACCGGGTAGCCTGCAAGCAAAGTTCGTAGTACCTTGAGTCTAACCGGGGAGGAACACCTGTCCCTGAGCAGCTTATGCTGGGGCTTCTTCTTACCCCTGTGAAGGGCTCTTGCCTCCTATCTCACTGTTGCATATATCCTTCTGCAAAAGGGAAGGAAATCATTTATGAGTAAGTACACTTTACCAACTACTAGTTCATTGCAGCTAACCCAGTTCCCCTAAAGCGCAGAGATTTCAGATAATTGTTATCAGAAATCCCAACAAAGAAAGGTTTTGTTATTGATATAAAATCGTCAGGAAAGGGTGAAGAGTCTGCCTGGATCTTAAAATGCAGCCTCTGTGTCAAAAACAGCTTCCGTCAAGGCAGCTCCTATTTCAGTAAAGTCCAAGATCCTGGCAATGAGGATAAGGTCCTGATAAGTGATCCGTCTTTCCTCTTTATTGCCATCCACCCATCCAGCCACACTATCATCTGCTAGACCTTCAATTCCTTGCAGAAGTTTGCATGCCCTTCTTTAATTATAACAAATGTGATATGCTTTGTTTGATATGAGACTGAATTCAAATAAATGCAACTCCTGTCTCAGAGTTACCCAGGAATGCGTAACTGACATTTGGGAAAGGATCACTGTCAGAGAGACTGCCAAGGCCTCACCCACATACTTCACTGTCTTGCACCCCCTACCTAGGCTGAACTCACACCCAGCCTTGGCCACCAAAGGGGTGTAAATAGGGCCTGGTGAGACTCGAAAGACTTGTGCAGCCTCCTCTCCCGTAATTAGTTCTGAGCCTGCAGCCACGGCTGGTGGGGAGATTCGAACCCCGGTCTCCCGGGTCACATTCCAAACACCTCAACCACTACCAGAAACTTATCCCATGTGTATGGGGTGGTGGTGCTTAAAATTGCCCAAAGGCCTGCATTTTATGAGGGGACCTTTCACACACCCCTTTTCCTGTCTTGGGTGGCATTACTGCTTTAGTAGTATTATTATTATCTACCAAGGCAAATAATACCAATTACAATATGAATGTAATAAACCCGTATATACGCCCTTATAGTGTTATAGTAATATAAATGATGCTTGAAGGGCTTGCAGCTGTACCACCTCCCCCAGCCTGGGGATTGTATATGTGTGTCTTGTTTAAACAAGCTGCTCAAGCAGCTATGAGGCCGCGCAGCCGGAGAACCACGCGCCTCCTGCCTTATTTAAATTAGCTGCCTAAGCAGCCATGGGGCAGCACAGCCTAAAAGCCATGTGCCTCCTGGAGCAGGCCAATTCAGGCCTCGCTCGGCCCACAATCGCCGCCAAAATGGCTGGAAAAGCAAGTGCCAAAATGGCGCTGACCACACGGTCGCGTTAAAAGGGCCACCGCTGATGTCCTCTCCTCGCTGCTCCGTTGCTCCGTCTGTCCCTCGCCAACGTCGCAGCTGCAAGAGGCAGGTAGGAGGGGCGGCTGGGCTTAAATAAGCCCAGCAGCTCCACCCCTAAGGTCTGCTGCATCATGCTTGCATGATAGACGCGACATGCAACTTTGCCTTCATTCAAGATGGAGGCAGCAGCTTCGTCCCAACCTGCAATTGTGCCCAGCCTGCCAGCTACGCAGCAAGCAGGGCGTTATTTCTCATGACTTTGTACAAGTACCATCTTAGTGTGACAATCCTGAAAATAACTTGAGAAGGCAAAATATCTCAGCTGAATCCCCAATATTTATACATATCTGTGTTGTGGTAAATAAATTGTTTTATAGTCCCCCAAAATGAGTTCTCTGCATTTGGGGGGGGGCTTCTGATAATTAAACTGCTACTGCACCAATTCTCCAGGAATGGGGGAGCCAAGAATGATACACACGGAAAATGATCTCCATAAGTGTTGCAACCCTTTTTGGAGGAAATCCTGCATTCCAGGTGTTTTGAATACAGAAGAGCTAATTGTATAGGGGCCAAATATGTTATAGAAAAAAATACTAGGCAGGCAATCACCATGATAAGTGACTATGTTATATACAAAATGCATTAACAAATGAGGATGGTCTTGGGCTCATTATAGACCCCATCCACAGTGCTCATTCACTGAGGTCATCTGCATGTTAGTTGTCCCCCATGCAGGACCACCAGGAGTACCCATGTACCAGGCCCTGAACCATCAGGGAATTAGGACTTTTAGCTTTCATTTTGTAAAAAAAAAAGTAAGTCAGACATCCACAAAAAAAGTTAGAAAGCAAAATGCAGTGGTCACTCTAAGGCTTCAGCCCTCAGGAGACAGCACTATTGCTAAGGATGTTTAATCACTATTGCTAAGAAATCAGAGGAAGGTTGCAACCCCCATTGCACTCCCTTGAATTAAATGAAGCTTCTTTTCTACTAAGAAAGAATTGTGATATTGCAATGTGATATGACATTTTCCAAGTACCCCCCCCCCCAGTCACTACTGGTCTGGTTGTCATCACTGGGCTGTTATTTATTAACATACAGTAACCATGAAACAAAAATACAAAAGAATCAGCAAACACAACATAAAATCACCAAACACCTTACAGTGGCAGCAAGTTAAAATGCCTTCAGACTATATTTTAACACAAGGATACTTTTGGGGACTTATCAATATTGGCTAAATGGGGGAGAGAGAGAGAGAGAGAGAGAGAGAGAGAGAAAGAGAGATGCTTAGAGTATTTGTTGCTTGTTATATATTTGTATCTTGCTTTTCATCCCAGGAGCTCAAGGTTGTGAACATTATCCTCCCCCCCTTTTATCTTTGCAACAGTTCTGTGAGGTAGGCTAGGCTAAGTTAAAATACGTACATAAGCAGCAGTTCTTACCAATAGATTATGCGGTGGGTGGGTGCAGGGGTCCCAATCCACATACACAGTACCAGGTCCAGGCCATGTTGTTGGCATCCCTGCCTTCATATTACAAAGGCCTAACTAGCCTCAACTAGAAGTTGGACACTTAGTGTCACTGGTCCCATGTTGTGTAACACACTTCTAGCAGCCTTGCTTTGGGCTGTCAGATGTCTCTTGATGACCTTTGCAGTTGTTTAATTTTTTATTATTAGCCAGTCACTTTAATAATTATCTGTATTGGTTTTAATCGTGTTTTATGTTTTACTGTCATACACCACCCTAATATTGCAGTACACAAATATTTTTACAAATAAAATTCTAAAATCAGAATGGAAGTAAGTTACAAGCTCACAACACATAAATCTGTACCCAATGTTAATTTTTAAACCAAGAATCAGGGAGAAATTCCAAGATTAGAATTTAGGCCAAGGTATACTTCATTCTCAAGATGTTGCTGGAGCAACAGTCCATCAAAAGGGTTAGAAAAGCTGATGAGGTATATTTTAATTCAGAGGTGGGGAACCTGTGCCGCTCCAGATGTTTTTTGGACAACTCCCATAATCCATGACCATTGGCCATGGTGGCTGGAGATTATGAGAGTTGCGGTGCAAAAATATCTGGAGGGCTGGCATTATCCCATATTATCAATTTTTTAAAAACAACAATAAAGTGCAATAAATACTCTGATTGTTTAATTCTAGGCATATTTGCTAACACATTAAGGGACTTCAGCCCAATGGGACATAGTGTGCACAGAA
Source organism: Rhineura floridana (assembly GCF_030035675.1). Taxonomy (NCBI): domain Eukaryota; kingdom Metazoa; phylum Chordata; class Lepidosauria; order Squamata; family Rhineuridae; genus Rhineura; species Rhineura floridana. The sequence goes on from NC_084483.1 coordinate 102,378,091, forward strand.
TTGCAGCATAAGTAAATGTAACATTAGATATCCTGTCTGAATTCATCAATAACCTTCCTTTATAACAAAAAGGAAAAGCACTTCCATATTGAGTTTATAGCTCTGCAGCTTCCTAAGCTCTTAAAAGAAGCATGTTAGGACCAGCATAATTTTAATTCATCTGCAAAACCTAAATTTTTCAAGATATTTCTGCTTGCAGAGAATGACCATACCATGTATGCTAAAATCACTCAGAGAGAGAGAGAGAGAGAGGGAGAGAGAGAAAGTTGATCAGACTGGAAGAATTAGAGCTTGAGGGGGAATGCCCTTGAAAAATATTTGCAGGGAGGAATCAGCTAGCTTAGGAAGGATTAAATAACCATTCTCCGACCCAGTTCTCCATTACAAATACCTCTCCTGACCCCACATTTGAGTTATCCTCACAAATGTGAGATTCGGAACATCCATTTGTCAAAGTAACATGTAGTGAGAACTGTAATGAACCACACAGTGTGAAGCTGTTAGTTGCCTGCTGCTAGTTATCTTGTGTATTTTAATGGATGCTGTATGATGCTTAATAACAGTGTGTATATGTTTATTGTTTTATTGACTTGCTTTATTGTTGTATTCCCACCCTGAAGGAGTGAAGGGTGGGTTAGAAATACCATAAATATATAGTTCTGCTCTACTACAACTCTGCATACCCAATATAAGCTATCAGCAAGGCTCAAATAAGTCAGAAAGATCTCCACCTGAAAAACACACTCAGGGTTTCTGAGGTATTCCAAAGCAACAAACGTCAGCATCACACCACATACAGCAGTGTACAACCTTCAAAATGCAAAACAATAAAGAGAAAGAGGGCTTGCTTTTAGACTGCACCTCCCATTACTGAGAAATGTCATGAGCAGTCCATAAACATAAGCAAAAGCTAGCAAAATTCTGCTCCCTGATGTTCAAACAAATAAACCTTAATATAATGAAACAAGCACAAGGAAAGACAATATGAAATTGGAGCATGCATTGAATCATGTCAATTGCATAACGTAGGCTATGCTGTCAGATCTACAGTACAATGTTGTAGTGCAGCTTACTTCTAATACTTTCTAATTTTTCCTTTCCCTAATTTCCTGTTTCTGACTACATGAAATTTTTGGTCCCACTATATTCTAACTATCCACAACTGCACCAATGTCCCTTTTGATACTACAACTGCCTTACCTGCATTACTACAGTCTGCTATTTCTGATTCTCAGTACCTCCAGTTATCATGCTCTTGTAAGCTTAGGATAGACTCCAACTAATTCTTCTGTTAGTGGGACAACTTGAACAAGTGCAACTGAAATTCCTCCCCCCATACTCCCCATGTTGTCCCCAAATCTGCTCTGGATTGTTGGGGGTAAACCCAGAACAGATTTATGGGATGAGGGGAGATGAAGGAGAGAACATCCCATTGCGCAAGGAAAAATCCTTGCACTGACTTAGCACTACACTGAATACAACCCTTTATCTGTGCCTGTCCCTTGAAAGCACGATGGATAGTACTGGTACTATACTAATATGGTCCTATATCCTTCTAGTTCTTGGCATAAGCACATGTGAACATGTTTTTGTTATGCTTCTGTTCTTCTGTTTCAGGAGAATAGCAGCCTTTGTAAAGTTGCCTAAACCTGCAAGTCTAGGAGACATGCCTGACGCATTGTAGAAGAGGAGTTGCTCTTTCCCAGCTTTGTCCACCCGGGTATTTGGTTCAGCACTGTGGTAGATCTGAGGGCCGGGGAGGGGGGGTCGCTGTGGTCTATAGGAGTTCTTTCCCTCTCACCAAGCACCCTGTCCAGATGGCGACTGGTCTGGAATGTCTCCACCTTCTATTGGGCCAGGGAGACAGACTAGGAATACTGTTGATGTACTGTCCACCTTGCTGCCCAACAGCTTCCTTAGCTGAGCTGACAGAGATAGTCTCGGAGGTGCTCTTGAGATCCCCTAGACTTTTGGTACTGGGGGATTTCAACGTCCATGCCGAGGCTGTCTTATCTGGCGCAGCTCAGGACTTCATTGCCTCCATGACAACAATGGGGCTGTCTCAATTTTCTACCGGCCCAACGCATGTGTCGGGACATACTCTTGATTTGATCTTCGCCACTGGACATGGAGATGGTGATCTGGCGGTGGGGTGTTTTTCATCTACCCCATTGTCATGGACAGATCACCGCTTGCTGAGATTTAGACTCACAGCGGCTCTTTCCCTCTGCAAAGGTGGAGGATCTATTAAGTTGATCCGCTCCCGGAGCCGGATGGATCCCGCAGGTTTTCAGAGGGCTCTGGGAGATTTTCCGGCTGATAGGACTGGTGCTCCTGTCGAGGACCTGGTCGCACTGTGGAATACGGAAATGACCCGGGCTATTGACACGATCGCTCCCGCGCGCCCCCTCCGCTGTAGAGCTCATACAGCTCCGTGGTATACTCCAGAGCTAAGAGCGATGAAACATGAGAGGAGGAGGCTGGAGTGCAGATGGAGGAAAACTCCCAGTGGATACAATCATGCCTTGGTAAGTGCCACCAATAAGTTGTATACAAAAGCGGTAAGGACAGCAAAGAAGCTTTATTTTGCTGCCTCTATTAGATCATCCCTATGCCGCCCAGCGGAGCTTTTTAAAGTCGTGCGTGGGCTCTTACACTCTGGCCCCCACGATACTACAGAAACATCGGAAGCCAGCTGCAACGAAATTGCTGGACACTTTCAAGATAAGATTGCATGTATCCACAGGGATCTTGACTCCGATGTTGCGACAGATGAATCCATTGAAGTGTCCGGAGCACGGCCTTGTCCTTCATTATTGGATGAGTTTCAGTTGGTGCAGCTCGAGGAAGTGGACAAGGTGCTTGGAATGGTTCGGGCAACCACGTCTGTTCTGGATCCTTGCCCATCTTGGCTAGTGAAAGCTAGCATGGCTGGGACCACCGGTTGGGCCAAGGAAGTGGTTAATGCCTCCTTGAGGGAGGGAGTAGTCCCTGGTAGCCTCAAGGAGGCAGTAGTGAGACCTCTTTTAAAGAAACCCTCCTTGGACCCAGATAACTTGAACAACTATAGACCGGTGGCGAATGTCCCTTTTTTGGGCAAGGTTTTGGAACGGGTGGTTGCCGGCCAGCTCCAGGCGCTCTTGGATGAAACCGATTATCTAGATCCGTTTCAATCCGGTTTTAAGCCCGGTTTTGGCACCGAAACAGCCTTGGTCGCCCTGTAGGATGACCTTTGTCGGGAGAGGGACAGGGGGAGTGTGACTCTGTTGATTCTCCTTGATCTCTCAGCGGCGTTTGATACCATCGACCATAGTATCCTTCTGGGGAGACTCACGGAGTTGGGTGTCGGGGGCACTGCTTGGCAGTGGTTCCGCTCCTACTTCGCGGACCGTCACCAGAAGGTAGTGCTTGGGCAACATCACTCGACACCATGGACTCTCCATTGTGGAGTCCCTCAGGGGTCGGTCTTGTCCCCCATGCTTTTCAACATCTACATGCAGCCGCTGGGTGCGGTCATCAGGAGTTTTGGAGTGCGTTGCCATCAATATGCTGATGACACGCAGCTCTATTTCTCCTTTTCATCTTCTTCAGGTGAGTCTGTTGATGTGCTGAACCGTTGCCTGACCGCGATAATGGACTGGATGAGAGCTAATAAACTGAGACTCAATCCAGACAAGACCGAGACACTGCTGGTGAACGCCTTCCCTGCTCAGATGGTGGATGTTCACCCTGTTCTGGATGGGGTTACACTCCCCCTGAAAGAACAGGTACGTAGTTTGGGGGTTCTTTTCGATTCTTCCTTGTCTCTCGAGGCCCAAGTGGCCTCGGTGGCACGGAATGCATTTTACCATCTTCGTCTGGTAGCCCAACTACGCCCCTATCTGGACAGGGACGACCTCGCCTCCGTTGTTCATGCTCTGGTAACTTCAAGATTGGATTACTGTAATGCGCTCTACGTAGGGCTGCCCTTGAAGACAGTTTAGAAGCTTCAGCTGGTGCAGAACGCAGCTGCCAGACTATTGACGAGGACCAGTCGGTCTTCGCATATAACACCAGTCCTGGCGCGTCTGCACTGGCTTCCTATTTGCTTCCGGGTGAGATTCAAGGTGCTGGCTTTGACCTATAAAGCCTTACACGGCGTGGGACCTCAATACCTTGTGGAACGCCTCTCTCGCTATGAACCTACCCGCTCACTTCGTTCAGAATCTAAGGCCCTCCTCCGGGTACCAGCTCATCGGGAAGCCCGGAGGGTGGTTACTAGATCTAGGGCCTTTTCTGTGGTGGCCCCTCAGTTGTGGAACAGCCTCCCCGAAGAGGTACGCCTGGCGCCTACACTTCTATCTTTCCGGCGCCAGGTAAAGACCTTTTTATGCTCCCAGGCATTTTAATCTTTTAATTTTCTTAATCTTTCTACTTTTAACATGTATCCTTCTTAATTTGTGTTCTATTTCGTTTTTGTTGTGCTTTCTGTTGTTCGTTTGTACATGTTTTTGTGATTTTTTACTATGATATATTGTATTTTATCTTGTTTGTTCACCGCCCTGAGAGCTATTCTGCTAAGGGTGGTATATAAATTGAAATAATAAATAATAATAATAAAATAAATTGTAGAAGCACAAAACTGAGGTGAGACTGCTACACTCTTTCCCTTTATACAACCACCTGTAAATTATCCACCTGTAAAGTGTGCATACATCTGTCCCTTTGACTCATCACCTTCCAGAACACCCCTTTTGCTCAGCAGGAACTTTCAGCACTCTCATCTGGGGTTACCTTTAATGGTTCAGAAACTTTAATTGGTACACAACACAGCTGCAAGAACACTGGTTGAACCAATCAGTCAGAACATATTATATTATAATGTAATATAACAATTACACTGCCGGCCTGTCCACTTTCAGTGCTCTCTTTGGCCTTTACAGCTTTAGTTGTTTGGGATCAGCTTATCTGAAGAACCACTTGCACGTAAGTGAGACTGCCCAGACTTCAATTCGACGCTGCTCTCTGGCCCACCTATAAGGGATATTCATTTAACAACAACGAAAACTTTTCAGTTTCACATGTTGTATTAAGGACTCTTCATGTTCATGCAAGTTCCAAAACGCTGAGACATTACAGCTATTAAGGGCTGCACTGTTAGGACATGTGTTATTTAGACAATATTGTTACAGCATGGTATCCTGTCCTGTGGCTCCATCATCATAACCTTAATTACCTCAGAGCTGAATGTCCACTCCATGTTACAAGTTATTTATTTTGCTGGGCCCTGATATGGTGAACATATTAACTTAGTATGCCTGTTTGGGCCCAATATTGACTGCTACTCTATTTTGTAAGTAAGTTTTAATTAAGCTTGAATGTATCTTTGTATATTGCCTTGTGATTCTTACATGTAAGGCAGTATAGGAATAGTTTTAATAAAATTGCCTTGTTTTATCATTATTGATTGTATTTAAGAAATTTTATACACCACCTTGAAGAGGCAATTACGTCCTAAAAGTCAGTATATAAAATCAGGTAATTAAAATATTTAAGATTAAAAAAACTTTAATTAACATGCCATTCATTTGCATAGTCATTTATCCAGAGATGAAGTTGAATGAAACAAACATACTTTACTTGTTTCATCCTCCAACTATTGGACTGAATTGGATTTCTGAAAAGATGACCCATCACCAGAAGGCTAGTTTAAGGGATGCAGTGGACTCTGAAGACTTTGCGGCCATTTGGTGAACTTTTATGACACATATGAACAAACACTCACTCTAGACAATAACTCAATTACTACTTTATTTGGTGGAATTTATTGTTTTTTTCTGCTGTTCTTGGTCTAGAACCCTGCAGATGTCTTGCTCTTGTCTTTATTTTCATCTTTTGTATCCTCCAATGAGACTCGACTTATTTAATACTTCCTTTCTCTTAACCCACTATTTTAGACTGTGCTGTAACGGTAATATAACACTGATATATTGCTGCTTGTTACAGCTTATAGTTGTGTCCACATTCCTATGTACTACACGTACTGTGTGGCCCAGGGTGTGGTCTGAAGGCACATGAGGCCACCACCTTTCTGAAGCTAAGCAGGTCTGTTTGGTCAGTGCCTGGATGGGAGACCGCTTGGGAACCACATGTGTGCCACCTTGGGTTCTATGATGAAAGAAAGGTAGGATATAAATATAATAAATAAATGAATAATATTTATTTGATGTATATGTATAGACAGTTTAATTTTTTTTTAAAAACGCAACTATTGGATTGCCCCTCTGTGAATGGAAGGGGTTTTTCCCCAAGGAAGAGAGCAAGATGTTTATTTTTGCCAATTCCCCTTTATCACTGCAGTTGCCAGTGCTACCTCCACCTCCCATGCTATTCTAGAAGGTTCTCCATCCCTCCAGGGCTTTCCAGCTTTTCAGGGGCACAGGGAGAATGAAGAATAGGCAAAAATCATAGCCCTACCTCCTTCCTTCAGCACAAGAAGAACTCAGTGGAGTGCAGATATGGATCCAGCCTAGGGTTGCCAGCTCAGGGCTTGAGAATGATTCTGTATCTTTAAGAGAAGAGAAAATTCAGCCAAGTGCAGGTTTTCTTGCAACACTGTAATGGGAAAAACCACAAGGTGAAATTCTCCCTTCTCCCTGCACAACTTTTAAAGATACAGAAGACCTCTTGGTTGCCAGGATTTTTAAATTTTGTTGGAAGAAAGGAAATCCAAACACCATTTTTTAAAAAAATATAGCTAAGGAACATTACTAAGTGTCCACCTTATTCTTGGGAGTAATGTACCACTACATAAAAACCTGGGAACCAACCACCAAATAATATGAATACTTGTCCTAGAATATCTGTATTAACAAAACTTTAACTCAGACACAGTGTAAACGATACAATTATTCTGATTGATAAAATATGCATTCGGAGGCATTTCATGGTGTCCTAAGACAGGGCAGTCATAAATGCTTGTATGTCACAGAATTCAAATATGCACACTCTGCTGGACTGCAGTTTTCTCAGTCAGGGCCTACTCTTCAGAATATTCCTCTCCCTGTTGACAACATTATGCCAGCAAGTTCCAGAGCTCGGCCTCACAAAGTGGGTGGGAAGCCAGCCAGGGGAGGGGAGGTATGGCAAATGAAGCAAGCAGGGGCAGAGCCCCTAGTATCTTATTATATACTACACATCTGAAACATTGTAATAGACACCTGTGTTTTGAAAGTAGCTGTGTCCACAACTGAAGTTTTTTTCACCTAAAAATTAAGCATTTTTCTCCTTACAATGGTTAGAACAGTCTCTTGCACACCTATAAAAAAATGCATCACTTCAGTGATACAAGATTTTCCAATGCATCCTCATTTTTTGTATTTCAAAACACAAATTGATCCATAATTGATTGCACACACACTGTTCAAACATGCATTGCCATCACTTTCAACACCTGCTGAACAAGAAAAAACAATTAGCAGCATTTCTCAAGTGTTTGAAAAAAAGAACTACTTACACAAGTAAAAGGAAACAAAAACTATTGACAGGAAACAAGACCACAGCTCACTGATCATATAGCACTATGCTGACAACTGTCTGATGCTACAGTTTAGATAGCACATGAAGAGGCAAAGGTTGGATTGCAAACTCACTGCTTTGTTTCCTGAAGCAAGATTTTTTATCCTTGCATTCAGAGCTTATCTCCTTCAAAGCCATGAACAAAAATATTACACTTTCCATTTATCACAGCAGTATTTATAGAATGGAAAAGGATCATGCAAAAACATGTAGTATAGCACATATAAAACTAGACTCGAATTGGAGAGACCAAAGTTCAAGTTGCCAACTCAACCATGAAGCACACTGGACAGCAATAGACTACTCACTCTCATTAGACTACCCCCAAGTCTTTTGAAGCTACCCCAAACACTGTGTTTAGTGAAACTCACTTATCAGATTAAGGAAGCAATCCAAGTTGAGTTTACGCCAGGCTGGGAGGAGTTGGATGTGGTGGACTCCTGGCTGATCTGGTAGGCTCCTGGATGCTCTGGCATAAGCCTCTTGTCCCAGGTCAGCCACAACAGCATCGGGACCCTGATGGCACTGCTGGGGATGGCCAGCTCAGCGGAAGCCAGCAGTAGCTCCAAAAACAGGGTGTTCTAAGAGCATGGTGGGGAGGAGCTGCAGGGGGGACTTACACAGTATCCAAGTCCCCCTGGAGGGTTCCTGCAGATTCCGATCTGGCCTGATGTTCCGCCGGCAAAAAGACCGGCTCAGTAAAATTATTCTGATGGTGGTCTATGAGGAATACTGACTCCCCAGTAGGCCTGTTCAGGGAGCCAGCACTTCCCTTCCACCTCCTGCATGCAGCTGCTGACGGAGCTTGAATTCAGCCGGCTCCCGAATGGGGAGTGGATGCCGCAGAACTTTCTGCTGGCTCCTTCTCTGCCACTGCCTCTCTGCTGGCTTCCCATCATTTGGATTGCTCTCTAAGTCTAAATAGGGATGCAGCCTAAGTTATACCAAGTATGCTTATAACAGAGAATATTTTATTTTCTCAACAGGAAACATGACGAATAAAGTTACTAAGCCAATTAAAATGCTATCTTATTACTTATAGCAACTATGTAGGAAAATCCTACTTTGAATACATTTACATCAAGTTCACTCTGCTACAAGCCACTCCAATAAAGCAGAGAATCTGAATATAAATATTCTTGACCACTTTTATATGGGCTGCATGATAATTCTGTACAGACTGCATAAAACACTATATAGTGCTGAAGTACATAAATGCTTTATAAAGTACAAAAGAACAGGTCCATGCTCCAAGAAGCTTGCAATCTAACATTTGACACAAGAAAGCAATGGCTCCATTCACGTCAACTAAACACAGATCACTTTAAATGTTATATGGAGCACATAGGAACATAAAAGTAAAAATCCCATGAGCAAAGCTGATGAGGTACAACCATAGAGACAACAAGAAGAAGTCATGTGAACATGTGAAGTGGCCTTTGGGAAAAGGTTTTATTTAAATGTAAAGTGACCTATTTTGACTATCAACTTCCTCAGTAGCAGAATAGAAAACAATGGGTGCTCCACATTTTTCATGAAGTGTAAGAAAAGCATTGCCAATGAATATATATGCACTAACTTTGGAAAAAGCTCTATTGCATTCAGTGAGACTTACGTGCTAACATACATACAAAGAATCAGGCATATATTCATTTGATATTTTAACCACTCCACGTTATAAAGGCAGGTTTACTAATTTTCTCTCAAAACAGCAAAGAGAAGAAAAAATCCAGTGTTCATTCTATTCGCTATCTACTGCAAAGGATTTGCAGTATGAATGCTGCTAAAATCAACTTATATCTATCAAAGAATATATTTCCATCAGTGAAACAGGAATATTTCCAAGTTAAAAGTGGCATTTTCATTTTAGAAGCAATAGTCAAAGCAGGGTTGATAAAAATCAATGATTTAAAAATAATAAATCAAAAAAGCAGATTTTTAAAATTTAAATTGGATTTCAAAATTTTCTTAATACACTTAGTAACGAAAGAACCTAGGTAAAAGATATCATCATGAATACTAATTATACAACTCCTAATTATATTCTATGAATATGTTAACAGGAGTTTTTGGACATGGGAAATAACCTGATTAAGCCTATTCTGTAGGTGGTATACACAAAGTGCATTCTCTTTCTGTTTCTCAAGGCCTTCCCTCTCTATGTGCAAATGTAGAGAAGGTCAATGAATAGAGAATTTAGGGAGATGGGATAGGTCTGAACAAGGAGAGCACTGAAGTGGTAATCCAGCTCTCAACAACACTAGCTTGTTCTGCAGGTGTAGAGAGAATTTTTTCGTCCTTGAGAATAATTCATTCTAAGCTGAAAAATAAGTTGGGAACTTAAAAAGCAATAAAGTTTGTATGTCTCTTCCAGACAATGAACAAGAAAGACAGAGGAGAAGAAGACTGAGTTAACCATACCACCCAATATTTTAAGTTTCTCATGTTGACTTGGTTGAAATTGCCTAAATTTTATTTATCTGAAATAATTAGCCATTCAAAAATCCATGTGCATGTTTTGTTAATGTTGTTGTTTGTTGAAGAAGAAAACTAACCTGAAGAATAACAATCTTATTAGTTCAATTTAAAAGCCTGTTTGGTGGTGGTGAGTCTGGCAAAAATACATGCTAGAATGACAAAAATATCATTATTAACTGAACGGAGCTGGTTCATCTCTTGAATGACTTCACAAGTTCAGTCTGCTTTGGTACTAAAATGACCAAATTATCATCCCATTTTTTGATGACAATCTGAAAACAGAACAATTGCTTAGCGTGTACCTGCCTTCTAATGAAACCTACATCTCTGAATATGTATTAAGGTTATATTAAACAATAATGTACTTCTGCTAAAAATAATTAAACAGACTCTTCCTCACTAGTGATTTAAACTGTGATTTAAATCATTAAAACAGAGTCCTTCAGAGAAGCGATTTAAATCAATTCAACCCTGAGTCAAAGTAGTAAGACGTCATGCTTAAGTCTCCACATTATGTAAACTCAGGTAGAACAAAGCTACTTGATTTCAAAAACATGTAGACTTATTACAAGTAAAGTCCTAAGCAGAAAGGAACCACAGATACTTAAACAAGAAATCTCTTATCTTTAAAAAACATTAGTTGGACGGGAGAAGAGGGAGCTACATCACGCTGATGTTTAAGGTAATCTGCTTTCTAACTTCCAGACTTAAATCACTGCTATTTTGATAATTCTGTGTTCACTTTTAACGCATAAGAATTTAAGGTTTTAGGTTTCAAATAAATTACAACTAGAAATTCAGAGCCTCGGAAATTGAGCCACTAGGTCACATTCAGTTGGTCACATTCCAGAAGCATTACACTGCCACGTATGCCACATGTCTTATGCTTAACCTCTTATTGTAAACAGAGTCAACAGCTGGGGAATATTATAGTAAATTAGCTGCTTCATGGTCCATGTTGCCCAGGGAATGTGCTTAAATATAAAGACTGCAAATAGATTCATTTTATTACCAGTGGAAATCATGGATATGTGATCATTAGAGATATTAAGAAACAGCTTTTAAAAAGTCAGTACCCCATGATTGTATAAACACAATGAATCCTACTTATGTTAAATGTGGTATTTATTTTAATTTTAAAAAGAGCACATTAACAACTGCAAAAAGAAAAAGAAAGTTATGTTCTATGATGTTTTAAGCCAATGGTAGTATATCCAGGATCTGACAAAACATCCTCCAGTTGAGTAAGGTTTGTCCTGGAATATGCTGGCTTTAAATTCTGTTTTTGCTCATAGTTTTGCTAAACAGGGGAATGATATTAACTACACTGATTCTGGGACTTAAAAGAATTCAGTGAGACTTAGAAATTTACAGATGTAAGTGCTGAAGTATAGTTCAAAGCTAGAGTGACCTCTCTGCTCCCCTCTTCCAAGTTCTATACATGTGAGCACGCACTCTCTCCCTGCTTTGAGTTCTGTGCAAAGCAAAGAACTTGGGGGAGATGAGGTCACACTTTGTGCTGAGCATCCAGGAACAGGCAGTCACGAGAAATGTTTATGGTGGTTCATATGTGATCAAACAGTCTTACTTATAGACGCCTGTGGACGTATTTCTTGGTCCATGCTTTAATGTTAAACATCTTTAAAGCAACTCTAATACCATAAAAATCAAGTTTGAAGTCACTTCTAGAAACTGGTTTTCCTTTCTATATTAACACATCATACATCAAGAGCGCATGTGCGTGCACACACACTTACACTGAATGCAAACAATTACTTTTCTATGACTTAGGACCATTATTATGCATTTGGCATTCTCTGAAGTATACATCCATTTATTTATTTATTTTCTGTCCCACTCGGCTGTCTGGTCACACTAGTTTTGCAGGTTTCTGCAATGCCCCAAGAAATACCTGAATAAAAAGCCAAACCAGTTCCCAGCAATGTGAACAAAACTGCTGCAAAGTATAAACACATTTTGGCATGGCTGCATGAGCATCCACTGAATAATGTCCACAACAAGAAATGACTTTTCCTCCCCTTACACCCACTCCAAGCAATTTGGAACCATTTATGTTAAGACTGCAATATTATTTCCAGTGCATTCAAAGTTCGTTCCAGAAGCAATCACCTACTTTGAACAAATTTCTAACATGGCAAAGTGAAAATACACACAGATAAGCAAGGTCAAGCAAAGGCAAGACATCATTTGATTTTTTTGTATTTAATTGTTTTGGGTTTTTTTGAAGAGTTTTGAATGTTTTTATTTTATTTTTAATTCTGTTTTTATCACATATGTGTTTGATGCCCTGGGCTCCTTTGGAAGGAAGGCTGGGACATAATTTTAATAAAACACTTGATTTTCTACTTTTTAAATGTGTGAACAATTAGAACACGAACACAAAACAAAAAGTTTACTATTACCTAGAAATATATAGTGTCTAACGATAAATAGATCTAGGCCTGGGTAGTGCCTGGATGGGTAACCACATGGGCACCACATTGCTTTGGGTTCCATGATGGAAGACAGATATAAGTTTAGCAAAATTTTTAAAAAATGATATTGCCCAATAGCTAAAATATATGTCGCTGATACTAGGTAGCTAGGGAAATGTGATTATTTCTTACAGAACCTTCTCTGCCTTGTAAATTCAATTCTGATTTCTAGTATCAGAAAATGCAAGCTTCATTTACAGCAGGTGCAGCCAATGTGATGCCCTCCAGGTGTTGTGTACTACAATTTCCATCACCCATGGCCATTGATCATGCTGGCTGGGGATGATAGGAGTTATAGTACAAAATATCTGGAGGGCATGCTAACCACCCCTGATTTATGGTATCTACCTTTAAACATATGCTTATATACAGAGGTAGCCATCCAACAATTATTCTATTAGACATCCACCCCAGAAACAGCAGTTTCTTATAAATGAGAGTGACTAGTCCACTGAAGATGAAAATGGAAATGCCTTCAAGTCGATCCCGACTTATGGCAACCCTATGAATAGGGTTTTCATGGTAAGTGGTATTCAGAGGGAGCTTACCATTGCCTTCCTCTGAGGCTGAGAGGCAGTGACTGGCCCAAGGTCGCCCAGTGAGCTTCATGGCTGTGTGGGTATTCAAATCCTGGTCTCCCAGGTCATAGTCCAACACCTTAACCACTACACCACACTAGCTGAGGATGAACCAGAAGATTAATGTGCGGTAAAATATTCTGATGGAGGAAAGAAACTAGCTTTGTCCATAGTTCTAAGAAGCTCCACCTTCTGAAATGAAATACCATTTGCTCCTGGGCAAAAGCCTCACCTCTTAAGGGCACTTTGCCCACAGAAATCCTTTAAGTTAGGACTGCTCTGCAGTCCCCTCTTACAGCCCACTCCATCACAAACCCTGAGACAACCCAGACATATATTTTTAAATCTTCCATAGAGCTGACTGGAATAACAGACTCAATATTATGATGCCCTGCCTGTCACATATCCAAACCACTAGCATCCTCTGATTCCAGTCACCTGGCAGCCATTTCCATCTTACTTCTCACCGTCTAGAGGAAATTGCCAGTATGAATCATCTCCAGCATCTTCTGCCTACCTGATTTCCGCCCCCGCTCATCAACTGACCTCTAGCTGTTCATGATCACCCCAATGAAACATCATAAAATGTGACATCATGTCCATATCTTCACCTTTCAACTAACTCTAGAGGCTGCTAATGGCAAAGGTAATCAGATGAGTATAGGATTAGATACACAAATATTCTTGTTTAGTGTCTGTTTTCCTTTTGATTTCACCTACTTACTGTTTCTCCCACTTAAATACACCATTCTGTTGGATTTCTGGGATGTACTGCTTTCTGAACACATTCAAAAGTGTTAGTTCCATCACCACCCCAATGTTGCTTGGACCACTTGAGACTAGAAGAGAGACTGACTGAAGCTGTCAAACAGCAGACTTCTACTTTGCCAACAGTCCCCTAATCCAAGTAGATTTCGTAACTGAGTGGGAATATCATAGCTCCTGACCTAGCTAACAAGTGGGTGGTGACAAGAAGAGTAGCGATAGTACACTTGTTGCCAGTGATCCACATCCATTTCTCCACCATCAACTAGATCAGTGTTTCTCAACCTTTTTTTAACACCTGCTGCCTTTTAGCTAACACAGAAATCCCACATCACCCTTCCAACCTGGATCCCCTAATTATTTTAATTTTCAAAAGGACTGACATATCATGACTTCTAATTATAAATAAAATGCTGGGCTTAATAAAAAAAGAAATCAAAGCAATCCTCAAATTTTACTTATATTATCCCTATATTTGGAAACACAACCTCCCTGAGATCTTCATACGCTCCCCTGGGGGAACATGCACCACTGGATGAGAAGCATGCTCTGGATAGTGGTACTGGCCTCTCTATAACTGCTCCACTTTCATTGCCAAACTCAGAACAAAGCCTCTTGTTCACAAATCACACTATCCAGCTCACCAGTAAAGCTACAAGGTGAACAAACTCATAAATAGCTCTGACCTCCAAATATTTCCATTACCCCCTCTATCCAAAACCACCCCTCACATCTTGAGGCATCCTATCCTCGAGCACTCCTCATCACTAAAAGTAAAAGCATCAAAATCACATTTATATTTTTCTTAGCCAAGATTTGAAAAAGATAATATGGCCATTTCATCCTATAAACTCACTTCAGAGTAGATGTGCAAATGATCTCTTTCCATAGCTCCACAGTTGTATCCCTAGAGTAGAGGGACACCTGTTGTTTATTTATAAAAATATTTGTATGTTGCTATTTCATTAAAAGCATCAAAGCAGTTTACAACTTTTAAAACCACCATAGAATAAAAAACATTAAAAATACAATAAAAATAAAGGTCAACTGTTGCAAAAAAGCATGTTCTTAATGGCCTGCATAAGTTATGATAAATTGACATAAAGAAAATACTTTAACAGTCTTTTAGCATTTCCCATTTTGTAGAAGATGAATGGGAGTTCTCCCCCACTTGTTAAACATACCACGGAGAAGGCTTTATACCTCCACCTGTATAATTAGTTGGAAACTTGATATTACAGCATGGAATGTCACTGTTGTATCAATGTTTACATGTAAAACTATTGCCACAGCTATGAATGTCACTGTAAAAACATTATTTTTGTCCTAACTGACCAACACAGTTATCCACAATTTGTGTGTATTTTGAATACCAAACTTAGCCATCCAGTAATCCTAAAACTTAAAAGCAGTGTTTCTACTAAAGATAGGACTTAGTTTGGGCAGAAAGGGAGTGCTACATGCCCTTCAATACTACCCAGTTTTGCTTCGGATGACTAACTAGCGCACTCTGCATGCCCTAAAATTAGGGCATGCAGAGTGCACAACTTCCCTAATAGAAGGAGTACAGTACCTGTATGTCCTACACTAGACAGCTCAGAGTAACTGCTTGGTTTTTGTTTGTTTTTGTTTTCAAAAGGGAGTGGGGAAAGCAGGCATTATACCTTTTCTCCCAATAGCTTTAATGCAAATGTTTTGGCACCTAATATGTTCTAACCTATTTAAGTCTGCATAATACCCTCCCACATACATGTTAAGTTTCTCCATGGTGCCCATCTTTTCTCCTCCTGTATCCCTTTCTGTTACTTTGCTTAACACCCAATGGAGACTAGAGAAGAGTTCTTGGTATCTTGAGATCTTGCTCACTACTTTATGACCTTTTAGCTGGTGCTAGTAGCAATTTATTCCCCCTAAATGGACCAAGGCTCCCTCTCTGGCAAACACGGGCGAGACTAGGTAGACACAAAATGTAACGATGCAGGTCACAGGTCCTGACAGCCTTTACGGGCTTCCATGATAACGAATCCTCCCGGGACACTCCGTGGATCAGCTTTCAGAGGCTGCCGCTTTTTCTCGCACTGGCCCCACGGCGCACATTCAGTGTTGTTTGCTCGCGTGGGAGGGTGTAAACGAGGAAACTTTGAACAAAAAGTGAGCCTGGCGGGTTCAGAAGGTGGCTCAAGAGTTCTCGACAACAGAGGCGATTCGCTGCTGGAATTAAAGCCACCTACCGTATGGAGGAAAGAGGTTTCCTAGTCACCACACATACCCAGCCCCCCACTCACACTGAACGGGATGCAACACAAATCAAGAGCAGGAGCTTGGACAGGGCAGGACGCGTGGTGCATTGCCGCCTCCCTGCTTCTTTCCCTCACGCACTCCATAGGCCACAGCCCCTTCCCCTCACGCTAGAGGAGGGCAGCGGATTTCCCGAGGCAGGCACGCCAGCAGCTCCAGCGGACGTGCATCGTCGCCTCACAACTTGCTCCCGCCGCCGCCGCCTCTCCTCCCTAACCAGGCTGTGGAAGGGAGTGGCTTTACGCCCCCGCCCCGTTCCGGACAGCGCTCGAAGTACACCACAAGAGGTTTGGAGGAGACGACCAAGGGGGAAGAGGAGGAGGAGGTGGAGAAAAAGAAAGGCTGCCGATAAGAGACCAGTGTTCTCTCTGTTTCCCTCCCCGCTCTCGGGGAGCAACTCCGCCGGAACTGAGAAACAAACAGAAGCCAGTGACTGCCAGGAGATATGAACCGCCACCGGGGGCGGAGAGAACAGAACAACTAGACACCCACCCGGCCTCGGGCGCCTGAGGAAAGAAAGGGGGGGGGAGATCTATCTCTGTTTTCCAGAAACTGCCTGCTGGCTGCCCTTCGACTGCGTCACACTCACTCCGTGTCCATGCCCCACACTCGCTCCTTGCCCTCCCCACCTCCAGGACAGCGCAGCTGAGGGGAAGGGGAAGTAGGAACTCCACTCCAAACCCCACTCTACGCCAACGCCTCTTCCCTCCTTCCCTCCCTCAAGACAGCGGAGCCCGCCAAAATAGGACTCCTACATCATGCACAAACTTTGCCGGCGCCTGTTAGGGCTTCCTACCTTCTTGGCGGTTTCCCCTCACTTCTTTCTCAGTCTTCCTATTACCTCCCCGTCTCGTCTCCGCGCCACCGTCTCCCTCAGTCTCATTCGAAATTGAAATTCCCTGGCCCAGGCCGTCAGCACAACACCAGCCCTAAGCCTCAGTCTGGAACCCCGCCCCAGTTTTTGACCTAGCCGCTCCTCTTAGCCAATCACGGTCTCTCGACAACTGTCAACCCCACCTATTCCCTCTTGGTTTTGCTCTGTGACCATCAATCACAGCTTCTGTCTCTTTCCTGCCACCCTCCCTTCATCCCGCTCTTTATAACCACGCCCACTATACCTTTCAAGCTAGTCTGTATTTTCAACTACCGCGCCTTCACGCCCACTTGCCTCCGGGTACGATTTGTTCTTGTGTTAAAGAGTCACGCCAGGGGGAGGAAGGGGGGGGGAAGAAGCAACAAACGCGTGCAGGGATTGATTTAGTATGTGTAACATCACGTACTGCTTTTTTGGATTTGCTACAAATGCATCTTACATTAAAGGAAAGCCTCACAAGGAGACGTATGTCCACAGTGTGAAAATGTGGTTTAGTACTGTAAAGGGATGTTTATGGCGTGAACGTATCATGCTCCAGGTTAAGGATTTATTGTTTGCCCTGGCGTTTTAAAGGGGTTATATCTGTTTTTTAGATGTTCCCTTTTAGTTATTATTCTTGTGTGAGTATTACTTTTTATATCTTCATTTTATGATGGATTGTGTTCTGCTTTTATTGCATCAATGCATTTGATTACTGTTATTGTACACCTCTGTGAGATCTGTCTGGATGAAGATTGGTTTACAAATTTTAAAATAAGTATATTTTAAAAATGTTTCATCTATATTGGATGGGAAGTTTTGGATCATAATCAATACAACAAGGAGCAAAACAGAATACAGTAATACCTCTGTTAACAAATCCTCCAGGAAAGAAGGTTCTTTTAACAATCGGAGGGGAGGGGAGGGGAGGGGAGGGGGGCACACTCTGACATAGTCAGAATGTGGCTCCTTGTCTACTGGACTGATGCTGTTGCAGGCAGTACTCTTATGCATGGCTGGAATGATGTTCCCTGCCAGGTGGCGCAGGTGCCTCTGCAGTAAACAGTGCTTTGGGTGCTGTGGAAGCACTGTTTACTGCAGACATGTCTGCTCGAGTGTAGGGGAAGATAGCACAGAGACACTAAGCATAGGGTGCCAGTGGTGGCTGCCCCTTGCCTGCCTGATCAAGTTTACGGAGAGGAGAATTGTGCTCAAAGCTTTAGATTGCTATAGCAAGATGCTACATGATAAAAGAAAAAAGGCAAGGCAAGCATCCCTGGATGCGTTTTGGAGGAAGCCTTCAAGTGGTCAGTGTGCAAGGCTTACCTGAACTGGTTGTTTCATTGTGCGTGTTGTTCGTTTTGAATAAAAAGTTTGCTGAAATATGTTGAACTGCTCTTCTTTTTTGTGGTGTAGGAACCTGTCTCTATTCTTTCCATGTTATTTGTACCTCTGGTACCAAAGTTTCAGCTAAACAAGTAATGAATACATGTACTTCGTAAACTGAGGTATTACTGTAGTGTCTCCGGCAAGCTCTGTGACAATTCAATCCTGTACATGTTTCCTAGAAAGTAAGCCCCATTTCATTCTCATGTTGACTTGGTTGATATTGTCTGAATTTAATTTTATTTAAAGAACTTTACATTTATCTAAAAATTCCATGTACACTTACTTGGGAGTAAGTCCAACTGAATTCAGTTACACTGCTGAGTGAACAACATGCCTTAGGGACACCCCTATTAAAAATGTTCTGTCCCTCATGGCACTCCAGCATATTACACTTGGAGCTTCGGGAAATAGTGATGGCATCTTACTTACCTACGGCCCAGCAGTCAACAATCATATCATGGACACTATAGCTCCAAAGCGCCCTCTCCCACCAGGGAAGGCCCGTAATACACCCTGGTTTACTCAAACCTTGGGCATGATGAAACGGCAGGGACGACGACTAGAACGACTATGGAGAAAAACTCAGTCTGTCTTTGACCGAACACTGGTTAGAGCTCATTTTTGAGCCTACCATGCGGTGGTGCTGGCAGCAAAAAAAGCTTACTTCTCTGCCACCATCGCGTCTGCCCAGTGCCATCCGGTGATGCTTTTTCGGGTGGTCCGGGGTCTTTTGGGATCTGGCCCGACAGCAGACTCTGAACCATCAGATGCTTGCTGTGAAATGTTTGTGAGGCACTTCGCAGATAAAATTGCTCGCATTCGGATTGACCTGGACTCCTTGTTAATTACAGTTGTGCCAGATGTCCCCATTGCTCCCTCTGGTCATTTTTCCATGGACACTTTTCAGCTTGTAAAGCCTGAGGATGTGGACAGGATTCTGGGAGAAACGAGGGCCACTACCTGCTCGCTTGATCCTTGCCCATCCTGGCTAATTAAATCCGCCAGATTGGGAGTAGCTGGTTGGTTGACATATCTTATTAACACCTCCCTAAGGGAAGGCTCTATGCCAACATTGTTGAAGGAGGCTGTGATTAGACCTTTGTTTAAAAAGCCTTCACTAGATCCTGTGGATCTTAATAACTTCCAGCCAGTCTCTAATCTCCCCTTTCTTGGCAAGGTGATTGAGGGTGGCGGTGGCTCAACTCCAAGTTTTCCTGGATGAATTGGATTATCTAGACCCTTTTCAATCAGGCTTCAGGCCTGGTCATGGGACAGAGACTGCCCTGGTTGCCCTGCTTGATGACCTACGCCTGGCATTGGACAGGGGAGCGCATCCCTGTTGGTGCTGCTGGACCTCCCGTAAGTGCAAGCTTCACTGCACCAGCCCTTGGCAATGGATCTAGAAGAATTAGGTGAGTACAAAGTATGGTGGAGCAGATATCTCTGTTATCTTTTCGGCACCTATTGAAGACTTTCCTCTTTCAACAAGCCTTTTAAGTTAAGACCTATCCCAGTTTACATCTCTTTATTGCTTTTAATATGTTTTTTTCAAAAAACTTTTTTTCTAAACAATATGTTTTTTAACCCTTTTTATTTAAGAAGTTTTTAAAGCTTTTTTAAAGAATGTTTTTAAAGTTGTTTTGTTTTAATGTATTTAAGGTCTGTTTTTATGATGTTTTAAAGTGTTTTACTGCTTTTGTTTGCCACCCCGGGCTCCTATTGGGAGGAAGGGCAGGATATAAATTAAATAATAAATAAATAAACAAACAACTAAAATCTGTCTATTCTGGATTCCTGTAGAATTCCGGCCAAAACTGAAGAGTTTGGTTTCACCCTCTGAAATACTAACTGCCTCCTCTTTCTCTCAGTCCCATTGTGATCCTTTTGTTGTTGTTATGTGCTTTCAAGTCGATTACGACTTATGGCGACCCTATGAATCAGCAACCTCCAAGAGCATCTGTCATGAACCACCCTGTTCAGATCTTGTAAGTTCAGGTCTGTGGCTTCCTCTATGGAATCAATCCATTTCTTGTTTGGCCTTCCTCTTTTTCTACTCCCTTCTGTTTTTCCCAGCATTATTGTCTTTTCTAGTGAATCATGTCTTCTCATTATGTGTCCAAAGTATGATAATCTCAGTTTCATCATTTAAGCTTCTAGTGAGAGTTTTGGTTTAATTTGTTCTAACACCCAATTATTTGTCTTTTTTGCAGTCCATGGTATCTGCAAGCTCTCCTCCAACACCACATTTCAAACGAGTTGATTTTTCTCTTATCCGCTTTTTTCACTGTCCAACTTTCACATCCATACATAGAAATCGGGAATACCATGGTCTGAATGATTCTGACTTTGGTGTTCAGTGATAGATCTTTGCATTGGAGGACCTTTTCTAGTTCTCTCATAGCAGACCACCCCAGTCCTAGCCTTCTTCTGATTTCTTGACTATGGTCTCCATTTTGGTTAATGACTGTGCCGAGGTATTGATCCCTGACAAGTTCAATGTCCTCATTGTCAACTGTAAAGTTACATAAATCTTCTGTTGTCATTACTTTAGTCTTCTTGACATTCAGCTGTAGTCCTGCTTTTGTGCTTTCCTCTTGAACTTTCATCAGCATTCTTTTCAAATCATTACTGGTTTCTGCTAGTAGTATGGTATCATCTGCATATCTTAAATTATTGATATTTCTCCCTTCAATTTTCACACCTCCTTCATCTTGGTCCAATCCCACTTTCCATATGATATGTTCTGCGTACAGATTAAACAAATAAGGTAATAAGATACACCCCTGTCTCGCACCCTTTCTGATTGGGAACCAACCGGTTTCTCCATATTCTGTCCTTACAGTAGCCTCTTGTGCAGAGTATAGGTTGAGCATCAGGACAATCAGATGCTGTGGCACCCCCATTTCTTTTAAAGCATTCCATAGTTTTTCATGATATACACAGTCAAAGGCTTTGTTGTAATCTATAAAGCACAGGGTGATTTTCTTCTGAAATTCCTTGGTCCATTCCATTATCCAACGTATGTTTGCGATATGACCTCTGGTGCCTCTTCCCTTTCTAAATCCAGCTTGGACGTCTGGCATTTCTCGCTCCGTATATGGTAAGAGCCTTTGCTGTAGAATCTTGAGCATTACTTTACTTGCATGGGATATTAAGGCAATAGTTCGATAATTACTACATTCCCTGGGATCCCCTTTCTTTGGAATTGGGATATATATTGAACGTTTCCAGTCTATGGGCCATTGTTTTCTTTTCCATATATCTTGACAAGTTTTTGTCAAAATTTGGAGAGATTCAGTCTCAGTAGCTTGTAGCAACTCTATTGGTATGCCATCTGTTCCTGGGGATTTGTTTCTTCCAAGTATTTTAAGAGCAGCTTTCACCTCACATTCTTTTTTTTTTTTTACAATAATTTTTATTCAAATTTTCATAAAACATAGAAAACAAAATCATAAAACATTCAAAGACAAAAAACAAAACAAAACAAAAATGATTAAACAAAAAAAAATAAAATGTTGACTTCCCATTTGTCACATATCAAATCAGTTATAGGTCTACAATATATAACAATCCTGTCTCTTAAATCATATTATAAAATCACTTTCCTCCAGTAGTTATCTTAATTAATCATCAAATCTCATAAACATTACTTTATTCTTTCCACAAAAAGTCAAAGAGAGGTTTCAATTCTTTAAGAAATATATCTATCAATTTTTCTCCAAATAAACATGTCAATTAATCCATCTCGTTAATAATTATAATAATCTTATTGTCATAACCATAGTCCAAATAAACATTTCGATTAATCCATCTCATCAGAATCTGTTAGGTCCAATAATTTCAATAGCCATTATTCCATTATCCCTATTAGTTCCATCTTCCATCTTCAATAGTCCTGTTAAGTCCAGTAATTTCAGTGTCCAATCTTCCATTATCAGTATTCCATAATAATCTTGCTGTTGTAGCCATAGTCATATAATAAGAGTCTGATGGGAATTTCCTCTATCCCAAATATTTTCTTGCCATCCATTCTGAATAAGTTGCTGAAATACTGTTGTAAAGTCATATCTGTGTTCTTCTTTTTTACAAAATGCACTGGCTCATCTCTTAAGAGTTTTTCCATTGTCACATGGCTGCAGTTAATTCCATAGATTTTCTCTATATCAAGCTCCATCACATCATTCCAGTCCAGAAGATTATCCAAGCCATTGATAACTTTATCTCTAATATCTTCATTAATTTCTTCAGAGATAACGTTAAATTCCAAACAGTAGATTTTATTTCTAAAATCCATAAACTCCAGATCTTTTTCCAATTCCACATTTGTTCCAATCTCCAGGGCTTGTATCTTCCCTTTATTTTTTCTTTTCTCATCTCTGATCTCATTCTCCTCTCTCACAGGATCCCCTATTTCTTTAAGCTCCTGCGTCATTTTGCTCAGTTCAATTTTCAGCTCCTTACTACCCTGTCGCAGGGTTTGTTTCGTTATCTCAATCTCATCCATTATTTTCTGAAACATAATTACTTCCAGATTCTCAGCCACTTTCTTGATTGCCATTTTTAAAACCACGAAAACAAAGCAAAACAAAAATAAAGAAGAACCACTTCTTATTTCAGCAACAATTGGGTTAATATTCCAGGCTTGATGACATCACAGTATAAACAGAGCAACCTGCCTTATCTCTCTATGTTCAAGAATGCAAAACAAATTTAGTTCCCAGCATCAAAACAGTTAGTGGCGTCGTGAAGAAGCAGATTCGTCAAAATAAAATAGACCAAAAAGAGAATAGTCCCAGACAATATAATATTCCTCGGAATAGAAATCAGGAATAGAAATCCCTCTTCTGTTTATTATCTTTAGAATGCACTTCCAGGACAGCTTTTTGCGACAGAAACAGAGATAAGCTGTTAATTTCGTGAATAACAGAGAAGAGCTATATCTCACCCAGAAGTTGTCCAAAGCCGATCAATCTGACAAATCTCCTTTTGCTGCAACAATTTAAACCAAGTAAAAAAAATAATAGAAAGAAGGGTGCTTGCCTGTTAGTCCGTTCTCTCTTTAAAGAAAAGATAAACGTATCGCTTAAGCAGATAGAGCTTGTTAGGAAGTCCGTCCGGCATTGTTGGCTGGACCTTATCTCATAAATTAATGAAATCCAGTCCTCCCAACAAAAACAGGCTTTTGAGGTTGATCTCTACGTTTCTCCCTGCCCGGGAGAAATTTCATCAGTCAAAAAAAAAAAGGTCTGACTGATTTATATCTGAATAAGCTTCTTTTGAGGCGGGAGCCCGTCCCAAAAGCAGGCACAAGCGAAGTCACCCTTCCCGGAAGTCCAGCTTTCACCTCACATTCTAAAATTTTTGGTTCTTCATCATATGGTTCCTCCGTAAATGAATCTGTCATCCTGGCATCTTTTTTAGTCAGTCATGAATGCTGTTAGCAAGGAAAAATAATGAGGTGGAGACTTTTCAAAAGTCATACAAACATATATTAGGTTAGCACCACTTTAATTGTGATGGCTTTCCACAAAGATGTGTTGTGTAGTTTGCTAAGCTACTATGAATTCTTTATTCCAGATTTTTATGCAGAGAAATGAAGAAAAAAAACCCAAGGCCACAGTCCTATGGAAGCTTACTTCATTGGGACTTGCTTATGATAAAACATTAATAGGCTCTGGAGTGAAGAGATAAGGCCTTTTGTGGCTGCTTCTTCCAAGTTCAAATATAAGAAACTTGTGAAGGTAAGGCAAGTTTGTTTTATTTGGACTAACATTCAGTGGTGACTGGTTGAGCAAGGGATGTTTAATATTCTATTTTAATGTATTGTTTTTAAATAACATTGTCAATCCAAAACATTTCGTGATAGCTCAGGTTAAAATATTTACAAATCCATCATATGGTATGTTCATGTCAATCTGTGAAGGAGGGACAGCTTTAGGATAAAGGAAATTGACATGGCAGCTTTTGGAATTGTTGGGCTTTTATGGTGACCTCCAGAATCCCATCTGGGAGGGCAGGGATTAACAAAATACAGTTTAATATTAACTGAATACTTTTAAACACTAAGGCTGCAATCCAATACATGTCTCCTCAGAAGTAAGCTCCATTGAATTCAATGGGACTTACTCTCAGGTATGTATTGGATTACAGCCTGAGTGTTATGCAAAGGTGACAGTAATACAGTTCCTGCTTGCCAGTTCACAGTTTAAATCAGATGAGCTTTATAGGAAGGAGGAGATTAAAAACAGGATGTGATATGCTGAATCCAAAACAGCAGATATCAGCTAGGAAAAGCATGAGAAAAGTTTCCTCTGGGAAGCAGGAATGTGAGTTCTGATTTTTGTAGTTGCAGAGCAAAGTACAATTGTAGAGTTCTCACTGAGGAGAGTGGAAGTTCCCAGAGCAGTTAGTCCTTTGGCTGGTAACTGGGAGCAGGTTTTCCTTTCCCTTGTTTCTGTGTAGTTTCAAGACAAGTGGCTCTTATAGAATGGTGCTCACTTTTCGCATTGACCATGGTATGCTCCTGGACTAGGTCTGTGGGAGGGGTTTTGGGGGCACTTTCTTACAGTGGTTCCATTCCTACCTCCAGGGCCATATCCAGAGAATAGCATTGGGAAATGTGTCTTGGTCCCATGGTCCTTGTACTATGCTGTGCTGCAGGGAATGATCCTATCGCCAATAATATTTAACATCTATATGAAGCATTGGCAGCGGTCATTATGTGTTTTGAAGCCAAGTGTCATCAGTACGCTGATGATACACAGCTCTTTGTCCATAACATCTGAGTCAGGAGAGGCCGAACATGGTCTCCAATGTTGCCTTGATCCAGTTGTGGAATTGATGAGGGTTAAAAAACCTCTGGGAAGATGAAGGTACTGTAGGTAGTTCTAGTGTCCAGGAGATGGCCATTTGCCTGTCCTGGATGGGGTGACATTCCATCTGAAAGAACAGGTGCATAGTTCAGGGATGCTCTTCGATCCTTCTTTATCTCTTGAGACTCAGGTAGCATCAGTGGCTTAGGAGTGCCTTTTACTAGCTATGGTTGGTGCACCAACTACGGCCGCTACCACCAGCACATAACTTGGGTGCTTAAAAGCTTGCTCTGGCTGCCCATATGTTAGCAGGTCACTTTCAGTATGCTTGTATTAATTTACAAGGCCCTAAACAACTTGGGCCCAGGCTATCTTAAGGACTGCCTTACATCCCAGCCCGACGACTGAGAACTTTGGAAGAGTCTCTGTTTATGGTCCCCCATGGCTCAGAGGCATAGTGTGTAATAACTACAAGGTGTGCATTCAATGCCTATGGAACTCCCTCCCAACTGAGATTACTCAGGCATCCTCCTCCTTGCCGAACTTCAGGCACATGATTCTTGTTCCAGCAGGCATTTTAATGTATATTTCTTGTAATGTTCAATTTTATGATGAAATGTTATGGTTTTACTGCTTAATTTTCTTGCTTACTTAGAAATAATTAAGCAGTATATAAAGGTTAATAAATTGACCTTACCTGACGTGTCCAAGATGCTGAACTTCTTTCTCCGTGAGTGAGAGAGAGGTGCAAGCCTTTTAACACTCGACTTCTCTTGGTCAAGATAACCCACTTCAGGAGCGTCTGAGTTGCAATGTCCTCTTTAATCTGTCACAACTGTTAGAGAACAGCCCAGCGTGCATGTGTGTTGTTCTAGCATGAACCCTTTGCGAGGATGGAAGTTACGATAGGCTTCTACAGCAGCACCTCTCTGTTGGTGGAGACCCTGCAAGGGAGATGCAGTCAGCCCACTCACAGCACGATCGCTGGATTGTCACCTTTTAGTGGTGAGTGGGCTTGTGTCTTCCAATGAACCCTATGAGCGATGCCATCAGGAGTCATGTACTCTCAGCAAGGTCACCCATGGCGGTAAGGTCAAGGGAGAGGAACCAGACAAAGAACAATCCGAGAATGTCCTCAACAGCAGAACAGGCGGAGGATAACAATGTGTATGTTACAACAACTGTGAAGGCGGATGAAGGCTGAAGCAGATAAAAGATTTGCGGTCGTCGTGGTATCCATGCCATTGGATTAAAGCCTTTTTCTGTCAAGATTGTGTGTTGATTGTTGTGCGCCAATTTCCCCACATAAAACAAATTCATGCACAGGCGTCTTCCAGCCAAACCAAACCAAAAGCCCCATGGCGATTGGCGAATGGCGATGGGGCAGGACTGTGAAATTGGGAAGTCCCTAGTCATGGACTGTGTTACGACATGTGCTCTTGGGAACCTGAGTGTGTGCATTTGCCACCCTCATGTCCCATGAACACACACCTCCTTGAGAGGAGGGGATCTTTTGCTAGGGATAAAACAAGCGCTTTGCCCTGAAATGTGCTTAAATGGTGCATATATTTAACCCAAGAAATGCAGGTCCAAACCCAAAATAAAGCAAAGCTTGATTTTATTGAGAGAAAGAGTAGGAAAGCATTACAGAATTACTTGAGTGCACGGCAGCATTAATCATTAATATCCTAACCCATTCATAACTTTAAACTAAGAAATCAGAGGACCCTATTACTATAAGAGGTGAAAGGTGGGAAAGATTACCTATCCTATGCCCGGAATGGGCAGTTGAATACAGCTGAAGCTATGTGGAAGAGCTCTGATCCAAAACCAGGAAAGAATCTCTTGGTCTCAAGGTTTTGCACCGAGACCCAGATTTTCCCCGGTTCTGTCCCTGCAGTCCTTGATGCGTTCCTTGAGAGCGTCGTACACGTGTGTCGGAGCTCTGATGTTCCTCAGCCCCCCTTTTTCTTTCTTCCTCTCTTCCCTCCTTTTTTCTACCTTCAAGCCTCGGTTTTAAAATACTTTTTTTCCTCTCTCCCCCTCCTGCCAAGGAGGGTATGAAAGTCTGGTGATGCTGTGTATGTGTGTGTGTATCTCTAACTGACCCTGAAAACTAAGCTCCTAACAAACAATGGGATTCACTGTGGGTGAGGGAAAGTTGCCCAAGGACAAGATAACAATTATGCAGAACATTTATGCTGTAGCTTTAGTTTGTATCTTAATTTCTGCCCTTGTTACTCTTCGCACAAAACCTCGTGGGAAAGCATCACCAGCCATACCATTAGGTGTGGGGTGGGAATTGTAGTTTAGCAGGCTCCATGGCCCTGCCTTGTAACAACTGGCACATGGGCGGTGGATACTGACTCATTCGTCCCGGCTCAAGGACCAAGGCAGTTGAGTAGTTAGGCAGCTATATCCATGACTGAGCAGTCCTATTCAGAATCCCCTCTGCTCACTCCGTATGGGGGGGGGGCTAGAAAAGATGCCCAAAACATAGTCTGCCTCATCTCTCTCCCTGACTGGATTACCGCATCCAGTGGGGTCACCACTTAGCGGTCGCAAAAGACAATTGAATTTTGGAACATGGAATATACGGACATTGCTGGACAATACAGATAGTGAATGTCCTGAATGCAGGACTGCCATCGCAAGGGAGTTGAGATGTTTTAATATTGACATAGCAGCACTCCAAGAAACTCAAAGAGCAGGAGAAGGACAATTGAAGGAAGAAAAAGGAGGTTATACCTTCTTTTGGAAAGGACTGCCTGAACAAGAACGACAAATACATGGAGTAGGCTTTGCTATTAAAAATAATCTTGTGAAGCTCTTGTCAGAAGTTCCTATTGGCATTAATGAATGACTCTCAACCCTCCAATTAAAACTTGCCAAAAACCAGCAGGCAACTATTCTAAATGCTTATGCACTAACATTAGATGCTGATGAAGACATCAAGGAAAATTTTTATACCCAGCTGGACACCATCTTATCAGAGATACTTAAGGAGGATAAAATTATCCTCCTGGGTGATTTCAGTGCAAGAGTTGGGCGTGATTTTGATTTATGGCCAGAAACCACTGGGAAAGAAGGAGTTGGCAATAGCAAACTGAATGGCATTCTACTTCTGACTAAATGTGCAGAGCATAATCTTGTTATTACAAACACGCTCTTTCGCTAGAAAGATAAATTTAAAACATCATGGAAGCACCCTCGGTCGAAGCACTGGTATCTCCTGGATTACGTAATTGTCCGTGCCAGAGATCGTTGTGATGTACTCCTCACCAGGGCCATGACGAATGCCAATGACTGCTGGACAGATCACCGATTAATTCGATCCATTATGGCCATTAATATTGTTCCTCAACGTAGGCTCCAAGGAAGAAAACCAAGGCGTAAAATGAACATCCACGCCCTTCAAGATCCTATTAAGCGAGCTTGCTTTCAAACAACTTTAAGAAACATCTACCTACGGAACTCCCTGAAAACGTTGAGGAACACTGGATTAAACTGAAGACTTCCATTATTGCAGCATGTGAACAAACTATTGGATACCAAACTAAGAAACATCAGGATTGGTTTGATGAGAATGATAGTGAGATTGAGCATATCGACAAGAAAAGGAAAGCCTTCCAGATCTGGCAAAAAGACATTAACTGTGCTGCTAAGAAAAAAATCTATGCCAGTGCAAAGGCTGAGGTCCAACGAAGAACTAGAGAACTTAAGAATGCCTGGTGGATAAAGAAAGCTCAAGAAATCCAGCACTTTGCAGATGCTCACAATGCACAGGGCTTTTTTAATGCCACAAAGGCCATCTATGGACCAACAAATTACGGTACAAATCCCTTACATTCAGTGGATGGTACCAAACTTCTTAAGGATAAAGAGTCTTCTGCACTGCGCTGGAAAGAGCATTTCCACGATCTCCTTAATCGTAACTCTATTGTGGCTGGTGAAGTCCTCTAACAAATTCCACAACAACGAACTAGAGACGAGCTTGCAGTATCCCCCAATTTGGATGAAGTCAGTAAAGCCATCAATCAAATGAAGAACAACCAAGCTAGTGGATCTGATGGGATTCCTGCTGAAGTCAAGGTGGGCCTGAACTTACACAACAACTTCATAAGCTCATCAAAAAAATCTGGATGAGGAAGGAGATCCTGCAAGACTTTAGGGATGCCATAATTATCACCCTTTTTAAGAAGGGTGATAGAACAAATCATGGGAACTATCGAGGTATCTCTCTTCTTGCTACCACAGGTAAAATCCTGGCAAGGATTCTCGCAAATCGCCTCCTACCAATCTCAGAGGATGTCCTCCCCGAATCTCAAAATGGTTTCCGCCCTTCCAGGCGGACAGTGGACATGATCTTCACTGCACGACAGCTTCAAGAAAAATGCCGGGAGCAGAATTGACCTTTATATATGGCGTTTATTCATCTGATGAAGGCTTTTGATACTGTGAATCGAACCGCTCTCTGGACCATCCTTCTGAAAACTGGATGCCCTGATAAATTTGTGAACATGTTGCGACTCCTCCATGACAACATGACAGCAACAATTTTGGATAACAATGCCTTTCAGAGCGATCCATTCAAAGTCGGATCATGCGTAAAACAGGGATGTGTAATTGCTCCAACCTTATTTGCTATCTTCATTGCTATGATTCTACACCTTATTGAGGGGAAACTTCCTACTGGTGTGGAAATCATATATCAAACAGATGGAAAGCTTTTTAATCTAAGTAGGCTGAAAGCAAAACGTAAGGTAATGTCAACCTCTGTCGTAGAACTTCGTTGTGCCAATGATAATGTAGTCTCCACACATTCAGAGAAAGATCTTCAAACTATCCTAAATGTCTTCGCAGAAGCATATGGAAAGCTTGGACTGTCACTTAATATTAAAAAAACTAAGGTGGGAACTAGTCTCTCTGTAGCACCATCAATCCAGCTTAATGGTGTGATATTGGAGAACGTTGATCACTTCCCCTATCTTGGCAGCCATCTCTCTGTAAAAGCTGACGTGGATGCTGAAATTCAACATTGTCTGAGCTCTGCGAGTACTGCATTCTCCCGAATGAAGCGTAGAGTGTTCGAGGATCGGGATATTCGCAGGGAGACCAAAATGCTTTTTTACAAAGCCATTGTACTACAGACCTTACCGTATGCCTGTGAAACATGGAACATTTATAAATGTCACTCCCAACTTCTTGAAAGATTCCACCAAAGCTGCCTCCAGAAAATTCTGCAAATTACTTGGGAAGACAGACAGACTAATGTTAGCGTTTTGGAAGAAGCAAAGACTACCAGTGTTAAAACAATGATCCTTCAACATCAACTTTGCTGGACTGTCCATGTTCGAATGCCTGATCACCGTCTTCCAAAAAGCTACTTTACTCCCACTTAAGGATGGAAAACAGAATATTGGTGGACAGCAAAAGAGGTTTAAAGATGTTTTTAAAGTGAATCTAAAAAAATGTACCATGAACATTGACAACTGGGAAGTCTTGACCCATGAACATCCCAGTTGGAGGTCAAAGGTGCTATGGACTTCGAAGAAGCACGAATACAGGGCGAACGGGACAAATGAGCTAAGCAGAAGGCACATCAAACAAATCCTCATCATGACCATCTTCCATCTGGAAACCGATGTCCTCACTGTGGGAGGCTGTGCGGTTCCAGAATTGGCCTCCACAGTCATTTACGGACCCACTGTTAAAGACCTTATCTTGGAAGACAATCTTACTCGGCCATGAGTGATCGCCAGTGAATGAATGAAAGGTTAATAAATTGACTTTACCTACATTATGATATTTAACCATACCTAACCTGAATTGCCAGCAAACACCATTGTTGAATCAAATTCACAACGCTTTAGCTGTAACTTTAGATTTGGGCTCACTGTTTAATGCCAATGTACTTTACTGGAATTGCAACCTCAGTCAAACATTGATACTGCGCTTACCTTTATCACTTAAGAGCAAAACCTTGTTCTGTCATCATTTAGCTAATGGACAGGGTAACCCTAGAAGAAATAAAGGACAGGCTAGCAAGCTCATGCCATCAACTCCTGAAGGGGACCATCAGTGGCCAGAAGGAACTGTTGGGCAAACCCTTCCCCTTTACTGAAGCTACTTAAGACCAATGTGCCCCAGAAAAGGCAGGGAACTCTTACCACCAGCTCCTGGATATAATGCTGTTCTTTATCCTTTGTAATGTTTGTTAGTATTTTAAATTGTAAACTGTATGGGTGCCTTGGCAGAAAGGTGGTATATAAATGCAAAACATAAATAGTCCTATGTTGCTGCTACACTGACCCTTGTTATGCCAGCACAACATAGTCTTAATCCTATGCTCAACTAGCAGCAGAGTCAACAGCACAATAGCTGTAGCCATAGTAGCACACTCACCCTGCAGCATTCCTGGAAACTTGGCCACCATGCACCAATCATAGCTTTTATTTCTTATTTTTTGTATTTTAATTATTAGGTCACCTTTGCGGACAAAGTTCTCTCAAGGCACCTTAGCTAGAATACAATACCATACAAATACAATTTCTATACTACAACAAAATTGTAAAACAACAAATTCACAGACATCCCAATATAACTATGATCAAAAGTCCAGTCAGTATCTGAGACTAGCAAACTGCTTGTAATGCAATTTTAAACCAGCAAAAATATATATAAAAAATAAATATTCCAAGCCTGCCCACATATCCAATAAAGTAATCTCTGCCAAAAACTATTAGAAATAAATGGGTCTTTAAAGTCTCTTTGAAAGCCAGAAAGGACCAATCATACATTGCCTGGGAGAGAGTTCCATAAGTTAGGGACCAGCACGGAAAAGGCCCTATATCCCTAGTACCTGCCCATGTGCACATTAGTGACAACTGTACATATAGAGAAATCATCAATCATCATGTAGGAAAAGATGAAATGCAACAGATGACATCACTGTACTGTCCACATACCCTCCACACATAACACACAAGTACATCCTGCTTAATCAGCGTGAGGCGTCTGGTGGTCTAGAAGATAGATCAACAACTGAGACCTGGAGGTACAAGTTCTAGCACTTCACCCCAACAGGGGTTCCAATCTCCTGATAGCTAAAGTAACGGTAGTGTGTTGCCAGGGGAAATATCAGAACTAGAATGGGAAGAGAGAACTGCAATTCCAATTGCAAGCAGTGCCAAAAGAAAATAAGAACCCTCCTGGATGAGAACAAATTCCTATGTAGTCCACAGTGGCCAGATGCCTGTAGGAAGCCCACAAGCAGGACATGAATGCAATAGCCCTCAGTTTCATCTTACCTGGTGCCTGACAGGATAAGATGATGTGCTCTCCAAAACAGTATGTCCATTTCTCACAATTGGTCTTGAAACTGAATTAAGTGACACTTCCTGCTGTGCTCAGCATATTAATTCCTAGTTTAACTGAAGCGTAACAGTGCGTTTTGAACTGAACAAGAGTAATTTCTTCGAATAGCCTGCCCTATAGCAATACTTGGCACCGTTTCCACTTGTGGTTGTGTCAACACAGTGTATGTGTTTTGTCTCCACATTTCTGTTTTCCCCTGAGCTTAAAGAAGCTCAGGAAAAATGGCAAGAATGTTCTATAGCTCTGACCCAACTTTTATCCAGACCCAGCAACAACTTTTTCTCCTTCATCAATCATGAATTTATGAATGTGTGAAAGGGGAAAAGGCCCAGACTGATCTTTCCATTTTAGAGCAGCTTTGCTTTGCAAAGCTGCTGAAGCTGCTGATGTTTTTAACAGCATTGGCCTGAGCAGACTTAATTGGCCTGGGGTTATAAACAACTGGAGCTGGGGGAACTGTCTTTTATTTAGGCCTCACAAGGATACTGACTAGCAAGATGTTTTCGTGGATTAGACAAGGCCCAAAAGAAAAGGAAGCATCTTTACAATTCCCTTCTCCTTCTTTACTCAACCAACTGTCCTTCTTCACAGTCTCAGAAGTTTAGGCTCCAACTGTTCCCTCCACATCCAACAGCAGTTTTTTACTTTCTTCTGATATATTCTCCCCCCCCACCCCATTTTTTTAGGCTGTTTGGCTAGGCTGCAAATGTGACCCCACGAGACAGGCTTATGTAATGTGAAAAAAGAACTATGGTGGAAAAGTAAACAATCTGTCAGCATTGTTGGTTTAGATTACAATGCTCTTTCCATGCTCTTCCACAGGTCTCGTTTATGCTTCAAAAATGAGAAAATTAGGAGCTGTAAAGGGATTTGGGGGTGAATACGTCTGCCCCACAACCCGCACCATCATTAGCATTTAAACTGTAGTTCTGTGAAATGGTTATCTGGGCACATTTTGTTTGATTCCAGTGTGACTTTGTTCCTGGGTTCGCAGGGTAAGTTATTAAGACTCAAAGCAGGAACAATAATCCCAAATGTTCTTGGAGTATGAAATTCTATAGTCTTTTGCAGCTGTTGTTATTTTTAAGGAATTATTTTTTTAATCTATATATCTCTATTTAAAAAAAACGTTCTTGGGCAGCTGGATTGTATCCTCTACTTTTTAACAAAGGCCAAAAGGGTTTTTTTATTGCATACAATGTAATATGACATCAAAAGATTGACATGCTGTGGGGTTGGCCATTTTCAGATCCGTCCCTCTTTCCAAATCTGGTTCCCTATGGCTGATATACATAGCCTAAACAAATATGTGAAATTCCACTATATAGACTGCAGTTGCATTTATATTAATTGTACAGTTAGTAAGTGTTCTCCAAGGAAACAGTTTCTTAGGAATGGAGGAATCCATGCCACAGTGAGTCAACTCAGATAGTGGCCTCGTAATATTGTGTGGCTTTGGATAGGAAGCAAAATGATGTTGGTGCTATGTCCTGCATTTGACTATTGCTTATCTGTTAATTACTACTGGCAGTAGCAGGAAGTGGTTGTTCCTACTTTATTCCACTTGAGGATTACTGCGCTATCACAGGCAGTCTGATCACTGAATTATTTAAGCCTTATGATGTAAAAATGCAATTTATTCCTATTGTGCGACTTATACATCAAACTTCTATGCAGAGTATAGCAGAGTGTGGTGTTGAGTGCTAGGATCCCAGTGTAGGTCCCGGAGAAAGCTCCATGCACTTGTTCTGATACTAGGTACTGCCCTAGCTGCTGGCAAGCAGCAGTCATACATGTTGCTTTACCAGCACTCTGAGATAAACTCTATGAGAAACAGCATTGCCCACAAAGATTTTTTCAGGAGTGGTAGCAGGCTTAACAGAAAGCTGGTATAGCACAGTGGGGAGGAGAACCTGGCTGGGAGTCCAGAGTCTGTGAGTTCAAATCCCCGCTCGTGTCTCCCAGGTGTCAAGAGCCAGCTAAAGATCACCCCCACAGTGAGTGGCTTGGGTTTCTGTGCCCTGCCACCTGTGCAGCCGTGGGCAAGCTGCATAGTCCCAAGGAGCCCAGTTGCTGCCCCCCCCACCTGGCAGTTGCGGACTGGCTTGTGTAGCTGCACAAGGGGCTGGCTTGTGCAGCTGTGGCAAGCTGAGCAGGCCCTAGCCAGCTGGGAAGGACTATCCTCAGAGGGAGGCAATGGTAAACCCCTCTGAATACCGCTTACCATGAAAACCCTATTCATAGGGTTGTCATAAGTCAGGATCGACTTGAAGGCAGTCCATTCCCATTTTTCAGCAGGCTTAAATGAGCATTGGCATGAGGGAGTCCATAGATACTTAGATTAACTCTATAGGCTGGAGGTATGAAGAATGAGCAGGCGAGTACTATTTTGTCAGACAAATACAAGAGCCTCAGTGTACCTTTTCCCAGTTCTGCCAGGTGCTCTTTTGTTTTTCCCGAGGGGGGTTGGCCAGGGACTTTAGTGGAGTTTCCTCCATGTCTGATTTTTTTTTCTAAGCCATATGGGGTGGGGGATATTCATTTGGATCATGGCTGGGGAAGGGATAAACTTCTCCCCATCCCTGCCTGCTGTTAAATAAAAAAAAACAAAACAAAACACAGATGTAGCTACACACTAGGTACTTAGCATAACATGCAATTTGGCCCTGACTCTCCTTTTGAGCACCTGTCTCCCTTGCTATGCCATGGTGGTTTCTCCTCACCCACCTGGGACTGACAGCACAAGTAACCAATGGCATGCCTGGATGCCTTATACCATAGCTGAGAAAGGTGAGCAACTTGCTGATGTGGAGCCTGGGCCAGATGCTTCCATGGCTTTCAGCTACAGGTTATCTCTATTTTTGCATACAGTAATATTTCAGTCACGTGGCTTACTCTTCAATATTTCCTCAGGCTTTGGAAAACCTTTGGGCAGCCCTGGGTCAAATGTACCATCTTTATGGGATTTCTTCCTATTTCCACATAGCTAATTATTATTAACTGTAATCATATTACGACACTAACAAATGAGCAGTTGTAGTTATTAAGCATTGCTCATGGCAATGTTGGATGCTAGTAAGTATTGCAGGAGGAATTCCTCGTGCTGTCTTGACTTGTAAAGCCTGTGAAGGTAATTTTTACCACTGGTCATGTGATACGGTGCTTTCTCCCTGCAGAACTTAACAGAGTCACTTTGTGGAAAGAGGCCTTTTCTTAAAAGAGAAACAGGTGGCAGGGTGTCTTGATGTTAGAAACTCCATGCTCTTCTTACCCATCTATCAAAGGCCAAGTTGGTAACCATCATAATATCCACAGTACTGGAAGGAAATGTGGCAGCCAACGTTTAGCCCTCCATCAATCGCTCTCTCTTTTTTTAAGGTTTCCATTTTTTGGCCCTAAAAATGTTTCCATTTTTGTCCTGCCTCAAGATTTTTCTTTTATGGGCACCCAAATCAAGCCACAATAAACTAGTTCTCAAATCCAATTACAATAACATGCAGACCACCATTTAAAACAAACCCTTCAATATGACTTATAAAACAATATTAATCACAACATAAAAATGAACAATTAAATACTAGAGGCCATTTGCAACATCAAGTCAACCCAGTGGCTCCCCACAATCCACATTTTGAAGGACTTCTAGCTCCCATAGGAGCCTGTCTCTTCAAATTATTAATCTGGGCCCATTCCCTTCCCCTGCCCACATCCTCCAGGGTTAGGCAGGTGGGGAACAAAGATGGTCCCCCCCCATTTTGCAATAATCTTCAAAGGGTCAATTGGTTGGAGTCCACTTTGTTAACTTCTAAGCACCATGTAAAAACTACTAGTTTCCCGAGTTCTTTTATTTTTGTTTATTGCTTTTATTGATATGCCTGCTTTTGCTCCTTTGATAGTTGTTGGCTCTTTACTCCTGCTTTATGGTGATCAAATTGGAAATTTGATGGTTTTTCATTTTAAAGGCTTTTATTGGAAGCTTTTATGCTAAAAGGTGGGATTTAGGGCAGTAGTCTTAAACCTTTTCAGATTTGGGACCCACCTTTATCTCAAACATGTATTTGGGGACCCATTTCTTAATTTCTTTTACCATATATTTGTATAGTGGTAGTGCTAGTATTGTGACTTACCTTTGATCAGTTTACAAGCCAATCGTTGGTCTTGACCCAGTGGTTAAAAACCAAGTGCTTTAGGGTTGTTTTTTAAATAAATAAATCACTTTTGCCATTGTTCTTTACCTTTTTTCTAGTCAAATGATTTGAAGCTGTAGTGTGCCCTACAGTCCTGCTAGTAATTTTCCTGAAATATCAGTCCATATATTTACTAATTATATAGTAACTAATAGAGAATCAAATGTGAGACATTTCAAATGCTATGAGCAAATAGTTGATTTGTTTTTTAAAGCCTGTGAGATTTCTCTGACCGTTTTACATCTGTTAAGTATTTTAACAACAGTAAATGGTTGTGCGTGTGTTTTTAAAGACAGTAGTGTTTGTATCAGTTCATCAGCATACATAGAGTAACAGTGCTATTGTATGCATACTCAGTAGTAAGTCTTACTGAATTTGGTAGGACTTACTCCCATTTAAGTAAGAGTGCAGCATCACAGCCATCACTGTTAAGCCCACACTTGTAGATAGCCATTTTTCAACAAATAGTTCAGAATCCAGATCAGGCATTTTCTCCAAAGTACTACAAACCACAACCCTAGGTCATTTTGAAAAGGGTTATTTATTCGGAAAACCTTATTTTCATTTTCTACAAAAACAAGAGTTTAATTTTAAGAAAATCTACTGCCCATCATTGCCAAATGGAAAGTTAAGGACAAGAACTACTTTTGTCAACAGCTTATAATTAACTGCAAACAGGAAGGAAGTGCATCTGGCTTTACACAGAAAGAACCCAACATGGAGGCATGATTATATCACATTTTCCCACCTTATAGGCAGAGTAATTTAGTACTGGGGACATTATATCGTCTCCCTGGTCAAAGTGCTTGTTAGGATCTATAGATTACAATGGTATTTTGTGGAATTAAGCACGTGCAGTAAACACTAAGGAGCTACACTTCAGCTTGTTAGAAATTGCACTGAGGGTCTGGTATAGCACGTTTTTAACTTGCCTATCGGTTTTTATGGGATTTAATTTGGTATGGCTTTAAATTTGTTTACTTTTTAACGGTTTTAATTGTTGTAAACCGCCCAGAGAGCTTTGGCTATGAGGCGGTATATAAATGCAATAAATAAATAAATAAAATAACAAACTAAGTTTATTGTAGGAAATACAATTAGATAGAAAAGACCCACACCTGACTAACTAGATAGGAGATGCTGCAGAACAGATGTCTACTGCCTCTGTGTTCCTCCTCGGGGAGCTATGCTGGGAAGAACACAGAAAGACAGATCAGAGAAGGGGCAGGGATATTTGTTTCCTCTGAGGATATCAGTTTACACCTGCAAGGAAAGGTGAGCTTACATGAGAGTGGACAGAACAGTCTACAAATTTAGGAGGACTTCTCTCTACTTCTCACATAGCATGCAATCCCTCCCAGGCTTCAAGCTGAGTTGCACTGTCACATGTCCAACAGTGCTGAGGTAGATCTTGAGAAGAAAAATGAAACTGAGGAAGCATCCGAAATATTAATATTGTAGCAATTCAACTGCGGCCGCATTTGGAATACTGTGTACAGCTCTGGTCGCCTCATCTCAAAAAGGATATTATAGAGTTGGAAAAGGTTCAGAAGAGGGCAACCAGAATGATCAAAGGGATGGAGCGACTCCCTTACGAGGAAAGGTTGCAGCATTTGGGGCTTTTTAGTTTAGAGAAAAGGCGGGTCAGCGGAGACATGATAGAAGTGTATAAAATTATGCATAGCATTGAGAAAGTGGATAGAGAAAAGTTCTTCTCCCTCTCTCATAATACTAGAACTCGTGGACATTCAAAGAAGCTGAATGTTGGAAGATTCAGGAAAGACAAAAGGAAGTACTTCTTTACTCAGCGCATAGTTAAACTATGGAATTTGCTCCCACAAGATGCAGTAATGGCCACCAGCTTGGACGGCTTTAAAAGAAGATTAGACAAATTCATGGAGGACAGGGCTATCAATGGCTACTAGCTGTGATGACTGTGCTCTGCCACCCTAGTCAGAGGCAGCATGCTTCTGAAAACCAGTTGCCAAAAGCCTCAGGAGGGGAGAGTGTTCTTGCACTCGGGTCCTGCTTGCGGGCTTCCCCCAGGCACCTGGTTGGCCACTGTGAGAACAGGATGCTGGACTAGATGGGCCACTGGCCTGATCCAGCAGGCACTTCTTATGTTCTTATGTCCTTATATATTTGGGTGAGGAAATAGTTTGAAACATTTTAATGTTCATTTTTTCCTGCATGTACACAGATCAATAAGCCTAAAAGCAGTAACATTAATAATATATGTCTACTCAGATGTGAATCCAATTGAGTTCAATGGGACAAACTCTCAGTAAGTGAAAAAAGGATTGTTGCCTAAGATTATGTGGGTTTGTATGCATACATAACTTAGATAAACAGGTTTCCTGACTCAGTAACCATGCACATATTATTTTGAGCAGTTTATATAATGGAAAATACTGCAAAGGCTTAGAAACTGTTTGTCCTTCACTGCCTGCATGAACACCATTATCTACTTCCCAATCGATATTGTGCACGTTAGCTTGGCTTAGGGGTCTGTTTACACTGCTGCATATTTAAATAACTCCACTAAATCAGCCTTGAATGGGCAGGTCAGTTGCTGGGAAGAAAGATGACTGATATTTCTAATTTATGGCAGTTCTCCTTGCTTTAATATATGTATTTTGAATCGGGGGCATATCTCAAATTCTAATGTGATCTTTATTCCAGAATTTACAGGTCTGAGGTTTTGCTGCACAAGTTAAGATGTCATAATCAATGACGTAACATTGTGGACTCTCACAACAAATGGAAGTGACTAGCATATAAAAGGCATTCAGAAAACCTCCTTGGTTGGTAGTACTTTTATTGCTTTTTCTCTTACATTCTTTACACATTGTGAATGGTGATGTTGCAGCCATTATAAGGCAGTAGAGTGGCATGCCTGACCTCATCTGCATTAGCCTGATTCTTACTTGGTAATTCTTAAAATGTCACTTAATCTGCACAAGGGCTTCCCTGCGTTACTATGGATTAGCCCACAAAGTTCTACTATGCAAGTGTTACGAGTTTGGCTGGCATTATAATCGAGGACTGTTGACAAAATAATGTTTCATGTTTTCTGGCTGTAAGCCTTAATGATGAGGGGCCTTTTCAGATAGCTGTTTAGCACAATAAACAGAAAACATAATAGGCAATATGGACCCTGCACCTCTGTAACATTTCCTTTTGTAGAAATTTGGGTTGAACTATGCTGAACTAACCAGTCACTGCATGAAGTCATTAATTTTCATGAATGGATGTTGATCAAACCTGTAAACATGCAAATGAATTTTGTTGTTATATGCTTTCACGTCGATTACGACTTATAATGACCCTATGAATCAGTGACCTCCAATAGCATCTGTCATGAACCACCCTGTTCAGATCTTGTAGGTTCAGATCTGTGGCTTCTTTTATGGAATTGATCCATCTCTTGTTTGGTCTTCTTTTTCTACTCCCTTCTGTTTTTCCCAGCATCTTTGTCTTTTCTAGTGAATCCTGTCTTCTCATGATGTGTCTAAAGTATGATAGCCTCAGTTTCATCATATTAGCTTCTAGTGATAGTTCTGGTTTAGTTTGTTCTAACACCCAGTTATTTGTCTTTTTCGCAGCCCATGGTATCCACAAAGTTCTCCTCCAACACCACATTTTAAATGAATTGATTTTTCTCTTATCTGGTTTTTTCACTGTCCAACTTTCACATCCATAGAGGTTGGGAATACCATGGTCTGAATGATCCTGACTTTAGTGTTCACTGATACATCTTTGCATTTGAGGACCTTTTCTAGTTCTCTCACAGCTGCCCTCCCCAGTCCTAGCCTTCTTCTGATTTCTTGACTATTGTCTCCATTTTGGTAAATGACTGTGCCATGGTATTAATAATCCTTGAAAAGTTCAATGTCCTTATTGTCAACTTTAAAGTTGCATAAATCTTCTGTTGTCCTTCCTTTAGTATTCTTGATGTTCAGTTGTAGTCCTGCTTTTGTGCCTTATTCTTTAACTTTCATCAGCATTCATTTCAAATCATTACCAGTTTCTGCTGGTAGTATGGTATTGTCTGCATATTTTAAATTACTGATATTTCTCCCTCCAATTTTCACACCTCTTTCATCTTGGTTACCTGCTTAAAATAATAAAGAAAAATATAACAATGAAATGTGTAAGTCAATTTGGCTCTCTTATTTTACTGTTGTTGTTTTTAATGAATTAATTGCAATCATGTCCTAACTGCATGCCTTCATTGATTCTTTTATTATTCTGTTCAAGAAAGCACAGCTGTCTTTGTCCGGTATCTTTATTATACATGCTCACATTACTGGCAAAGCTTGACCCATTTGTCTTTGATGTCTCCAATGCAACCCCTTAAAATATTTAATATGCAAGCATCACCAGTCTTGTTAATTTAACTTTGTCACTAACCTCATACTTGGAAGTGTGCAGCATGGGAGAACACAAAAGATGTTCCCATTGATCTGTACCAAATCACTTTGATCCTTTGTCTACTCTTACCAGACTCACATGGCCCATGATTCTTTCACTGAATCTGTCTTCATTTTCACATTTTAGTAGAAGTCGATATATTTGCTGTTTAGTATGAAGAGAAAATAATATCCTGGAAAGATAATATCAAATCCAAACAGAAAATCATATGATTTGTATGAGTACAAAGTAGTTTGATGCTGCATTCAGTGGAGTTGGGGGGTCTTGTTCTTAGGCTTCAGTTCTATATCCAATTACCTGGGAGTAAGCCCCATTTAACTCACTGAGGCTTAGTTCTGAGTAGACATTAGTAGGATTGCAGAACTAGTCAAACAGCAGCTTTTAGTGTGTTTTGCAGCTATCTTGTGAGAGTTCTTACTTAATTCATACAAATTTCTTAAGAACTAGGGGACCTAGACTAATGATAAATCAGTAGTATTTCACTCTTTATTTGAAAATATAAAAATATTAATTGTTTCCAAGGTATTTATAATGTGAGATCAAAATTATACAGTCATGTTAAAACCAGTTGCATAAAGTCAGTAAAACAATAATTTATTAAGAGAAATCAGTGTTGCAAATTTTTGAATTACACCGAACTCTTCCACATGCTGGATGTCTAAAAATGTAAATGGGATAGAGGATATTTTCCAGACTCTGTCCATACAGGTTTTCCCCTGTTTAATTTTTTGGTTTAACATCCAGCCAGATGAAGAGTCCTACATACCTCAAAAGCTTAACTACTATATTACAGACATTGGTTGGGCCTCATAGTGGTATTGCTGTACTATTTTTATTAAAAGCAAATAAATGTCTGTGATATACAGGTTAAATAAATATATTGCATAACAGATTCCACTTAACATTACTTTATTCAATTCCAATAATGCTGCTTCATAACAAGAATATACAAGCAAAGAAGCAATTTGCTATCCATTTTCTGGATCATGAGCGATACTGGCTGAGAGCAGCACTGATATCATACCCCTTTTCTATCTATGAGCCTATCCAAAAAAAATGTACTACTACATGAAATGAAATATATAATGTACATCATGAGAACTCTTTTTAGAATTTCCCATCAGTCTGAAGTGCAGATACAGTTGAGTAGCTTTGAGTTACAATTGTAAAAGCTCCCTAATTGGCTAGGGCAGAATATAACAATTAGTGGCAATGGCTACTATAGCTACAGGAATGAAGAAAATAAACTACCCCTATTTACAATTTGTATAATGGGATAAAGTAAGTTGACACAGTTCAGTTGTGATGTATGGATGATCAGTCTTTATATTTTTATATAATATATAAATAATTTAACGGAGCTGTTTATCATTAAGAAAGCCCATCCAAATGCCTTGTTTTGCCCTCTGTTCAAATGTAAATCAGTCACCATAGTTTAATTAGAGATTATTGTTGAATCAAATGCCACACTCATTGGACACACTGGCAGGTTTAGCCTGCTTAAACATATCTGAGTACCCATTAGTGCTGTATTTGTCACTCCAATTACATAGCAGGGCTGGTGTGGGATAAAGAAGCCTGTTACAGACCTCCAACATTTTTTTTGGGGGGGGGACTGTGGTCAAATATATTCTGCAACAATGCTGAAGACTGCTGAGATTTTGGGTGGATATAAAAATATCCCTGACTGCATGAGGTAACATTGGTTATAATAACAGACAGCAGGGGTCAAATCTGCCCAGAAGCTCCATTCTCTTGAGTGTTGGGTTCTGCTGTAGCCAAAAGAAATTTAGGCAAAAGATGTAAGAGGCATGGTGGGTCAAACCCCAAAACAGCCTAATGAGGACTGAATGTGCCCAGTGTCCATGGAAAGCTGACTGGCTGGAGGGAGAGGGAGCACATCTTGACAATGAGCATTGTCATGGATCACACCACAAAATTGCTAATTGATTTAAATCCATCTACCCTGTCAGCCATTACCAAAGGTAAGAGAAGAAAAACACCCCAAAATATAATCGGGGAGGGGATCAAGAAAGACAGCAGTCCTTGGATACTGAGGGGGTGCAAGGGAGTGCCTTGGGTACCATGTTTGGGGCCGAGGAGTGGAGTATCCTGAACAGGAGCACTCCACATGACAACATTTTGTTGCATATTCTACTTATTCCTTCTATTTCTGATATTTAGGCAGTGAGTGATGTTTTGTATCTAGCCAAAATGGCACCAGGTACAAACAAGAGCATTAAAGGAGTCTTGAGTTTTGCAGAAAAATATTTA
Source organism: Rhineura floridana (assembly GCF_030035675.1). Lineage (NCBI taxonomy): Eukaryota > Metazoa > Chordata > Lepidosauria > Squamata > Rhineuridae > Rhineura > Rhineura floridana. The sequence continues at coordinate 102,421,588 of NC_084483.1, forward strand.
CACAAATAACCAGGGGGGGAGGCAATACCCTAAACAGCCCATTGAGAACTGAGCGTGCTCAGTGGTCATAGAATCTGACTAACAGTGGGGTAGGGCAGGGGCAGTGGTGGCCCTAGGGTTTTGTGGCCCCTGGGCAAGAGTGTCATTTAGAACCGCTTAAAGGTATATAAGCAAGCCTGGCATAAAATTTCACTAAATTCTATCCATGAAGCTGCAATGAAAGTATGGCTAAATATATCATAATTCATTCACTGTGGTCCATTTTTATTACAACTGGAGTGGGCATTACTTAATACTGTTGCGCTCCACCCCAATCTCTAAACTGTGAGAGATTGCTTGGCCAGGGTTTGGTTTTCTTGGAAAGAAGGTCAGTGAAGACTGTGGTGTCTTTTAGGGGATATGGTTTTTATTTACACACATTCCAACCTCAGCTTAAGATGGAGGGGTTCCAAGCATTAGCAGTCCAATCGATCTTGCTTTTCCATCAATCACCTCTCTAGTTCCCAGCCTTTTCTCAACCCAACTAAAAACACAAACCTCAGTTTTGGCCCCAGGAAGCAGGAGGCTCTCCTGAAGAGTTTCAATAACAATAGGATATCCCTGGCCCATTTTCCAGTTAGTGGCCACTTGATAGACCCATTAGCCCACCTGGCCACTCTATTAGACTAATAAAGGAGACTCATCTGACCAGCGGAGCAGGTTTCCCAGCTGCAGATCCCATCTCCAGTTGCAGGGTTCCAAATCAGAGGCTGGAAGGGGACTCATAGAAACCATTTATCTCAACCCAGAAACGCATAACAATACATTTTATCGACACTACGCTGTAAATATATAAATACAAGTCATAAACAAAAAGAAACAAGCCATTGCTTTCAGATGTGATGCTCTTTTGTAAACAAACAGCAGAAAAAGGGGATAGGGAAGCATACTGAATGTTATGGTAGGAGTGACATGGTGGATTGGTGATAGTTCACTGACAAATACTGGTATGGAGATTAATCATTTAATAATTAAATCTCTAGTACCCAATTTAATGAAATTATGTTTTTCAAGCCATCTTGGAAGCAAAGTCCTGTTTACTGCAATCCAAACTTCTCTCAGTTTTGTGTTCAATTAAAAGCAGTGCTAACCCTACTAGGAATTCTTGCATCATAGAAGAACGCAGACTTTTTTAAAAAAACCAGTTTCAGCTTTGAAAATGACCTCTCACCAGACACAACAGTTACAGCTACAGTGAGAATATTGCCAAGTACTACACATAAATTGGGGTAAATTGCACTTGCAAATAAACATTGCACTTGCAAATAAACGGAAGAGCTGCCAAAGCTGCATTTTTATTGAGGTTGATTACATAATCCAGAAGTGGGGAACCTCAGACCCGGAGGCCAAATGTGGCCCTCTAAGACTCTTTATCTGGCCCTCAGAACTCTCCTCAGGCCTCACCCTTCAATGGCCTTGCTTTGCAATGTTTTTGCCTGAGTGGAAAGTTTCCTTAAACTCCGTTAATGCCACTTGCCTGTCTGGAGGGTAGAGAGGGGGTGTATGCATCAGTGTAGAAGCTATCCTACTGTACAAAGATAACATTCATATTTGTTGCTGTGCCCACTTTTGCCTCTGGCCCTATCCGTCACAGGCATGTGGCCCTCCGGCTGAAAAAAGGTTCCCCAACCCTGATGTAACCTATAAAAACTTGATCTCAGTCAGCAACTCTGATGAGTCAATGGGCTGATTCACATGGGAGGTGAACCTCAAATTAAAGATGCAGCTTTTGCCATTGCAATAGATTTGCAAGGTTCACACTACCTTCCAATCCTCTGCTTTCCATTTACATAGTTGGAGTTCCTATGAAAAGGTTTAGTATCACTGTTTCCTTGCGGCCCTGCCCCCAAATTTACATGTTTGCTCTCTTCAGAGTATTGCTAATGTAGAAAGGGAGTTTTTTGTTTCATTGTTTCTTGTCAATGGCATGCTGAAGCTGAGAACATGGGGGTGCAAGTGACACAAAAAACTTTTTTCTGTCAGTTTCAATTCCTCCCAACATATTTATAGCAAAACTCCTTTTATTAAGTACTTGTGAAATGCAATGTTTAGTGGACATGTGTGTGTGTGCGCGCGCGCCTTCTGTCACATCGGTAATTGGGTGATACAACAATATTGGGGGAGGTTCCATTGACCATCATGCAGGGGAGCGCAAATAACGTGGAAACGGAGCGCATCTCTGGTTTCAAGGAGCGAGGGAAGGAACTTAACTGGGGGGGGGGAAGGAACACACACAGCTATGTTATTAGTCTGTTTTCCATAACCCACCTTCGAGACATGGTGTTTCGTTACAGTGTGGGATGGTTCTGGGGCTACTTAAGTTTCTTACAGTCATTGCCTGAAAATCTGTACAGGAACCAACATGCTAAACTGGTTTCTATAAGTCACAGCTGGTCCTGGGTAAGCAAAGCAAGACTTACTGTTAATACAGATTTCCAGCTCTACTTTCATTTATACGCACTTTCATTTATTTGAGTTTATTCCCGCACTAACTTCAGCGAGTCAGTAATTCAGTTCTGGAGCGAGGGAAGGAACTTAACAGAGGGAAAAGGGGGGGGGAGGAAGGCTAGAGCGACCAGAAGTGGCTGGTTAAGCCGACCGAAACAAAAATTGAATTCATGGAGAGTTTAGTGGGCGGAAAAAGGGGAGTATCTGAAAATGACGATCTACTCGCCCAGAAAAAAAAATTGGAGCAAAGCGCCCACATGGAAGGAGCGCAGCGAAGCAGATATGGTTTTTCCTTCACTTTTTGCATTTTCAGCAGATTGGTTTAATACGGATTTAAAAGGGAGAGCAGCGACATATCTTCGCCTTGCCCGTAACATTATGTGAACCCTGCGAATTAAACGGGGATGCAAGTAGCACCAATCTCACAGTAAGTCACCATGTGAACGGGCCCAATATCTCCCTCAAGATCCAAATGTACATGTTTGTAGCCCTTTTCAAAGTCATCATCTCCCTTTTTAGCCAAAGATTTAACAACAAATATCTATTTCCATTCCATATATTTTTGTAAGCTATCATGTGACCGCAGCATTCCCAGGGAGGAGAGGAGCCAGGTGTGAGGCAAGTGTGGCAAGACATGAGGCAAATGAGGGTGGTGGGTGGCTGAGCAACCAAGGTGGGAGAGCAAGGCAGCCCGGGCAAACTGTGAAGGGACAGCTCAGGATAGCTCCTCATCAACCATTCTGCTTTTGCTGTACCCTCCCCTTCACCGACAGCATCACCGGCGGAAGACAAAGCAACCACTCCCCACTGTTCCTGTGTCACTCACCTCAGCCAGTCACCTCCCTCCTCCTCCCAGAAGGTCTAAAGGGGATGAGAAGAGGAAGCTTGGCAACTCATGGGGGGCAACCTGTTGGAGAGCCCCTGTATGTGTGTTTAGGAATCCGGATGGGTGGGTGTTGGGAGTCCCCCCCCTTTCTCTGGGAGTCCCTGGGTGAGTGTGTGTGTGTTTCGGTCCCTGGCTCTGTGGATGTGTTTGGGATTCTCGGGGGGGGGAGTCTGGCCATGTGTTTGGGAGTCCCTGGGTGTTTGTGTTTAGGAGCTCTGTCCTGGTTGTGTCTGTTTAGGTGCCCCTAGGTGTGAGGAAGTACACAAAACACTCTGGCAAAGTGCCTAATGAATCCATACTTTTCCTTAAACTGCACCATTTGCTTAAATCTGTCATCTAGGTGAGCCATTGTTTCATCCACTGTAACATTTAAAAAGTCTATATGAAATTAGTCTTTTGAATCAAAAATGGGGTCATCTAATCTTTCATCAAGGAAAAGTCTGTGTTTCTTTCTCACATGCTACTCTGCAAATGGTATCTCTACCAATATCCAATACTGATGTGGATGGACCTGGCAAAAGGGGGGAAAGGCCCTCTATCTGTGTTTTTGTAGAGAGGGACATCATTGCCTGAAATGCTGCTGAGTTAAAGACAATGCAGTCTGAGACTGACTTAATCCATGATTTGGAGGCCCTAAAGTGTGGGGGCCCAGGTGGTTGCCCTCCCCCAAAGCCCCCACTGGTGGGGGAAACAGAAAATGGGAGGGGGATAGAATAGAGTGGCTGGAATCCTGAACTCGGAGCAGTCCACAGTGTTGCAGATTCAACTTGTATTATTGAAACACAGTCATCAACTGCTACATATTTAAACTTTATTCCTAGTCAAAATAGACTGGGAATTCACTGTATAAGGAAGGGGAGAGAATTTTAGCTAATGTGTAAAATATAGGCATATTCAAGCATATTCCCGTGGCATTTCCAGTTATCATCGGGTCTGTGTATGTGTGTTCAAATCTCAAAGCACTACTCTAGAGAGTTACTAAGTGATTAGTGCAGAGTATTATTGCTCTCCACCATCTGGCTCACTGATATCAAAACAACATTAAAGACATCCAATGAGCCATAGACATCTCTGCATGGAATACAGGACACCCTGTTGTGCAGTCACAAAATGAAAGCTAAGCCCAGGTCACCTCACAATGTGAAATATTTAAAAATACAGCTTGTGATTGCAAGCAAGTGTTCTTTCTTCCCATTTCCAGTTTAATGACTTGAAAATATATTACCCCCTACGTATATACATCACTATGAATACATCTGAGCATTTAAATACAGCCTGCATCTTCAGCATGCTAGGAGACTAAAGTGTTAAATCTGCTTTTTAAAGGGCCTGTGTCTGACCTCACCACATCTAGTTCAGGTCTCTAGTGGATTTCTGAACATGGAGCTATCCTTGTTTTGAAGCCTTTTAAATTTTTGGATGAAAGTGAAATGAAAGAACCATTACAAATGTAAAATATTACAGCTTTGAGTTCCATTCCATCCATTCTCTTGCAAATCAGTATTCTGTATATCCTTGTGAATAAAATATCCCTTTATAAGCAAGAACAAAAGCTATGCTTCTCTGCTCTAGTAATGTGACCCAGAATAAAGAGCCTCAGAAACCCTCCAAACCACAGAACACAAGCTTGTGTTTGCAGAAAAGAGTGAAAGTTGATCCACTTTCCCTTATATCTCTAGTGTAGATGCTGTGTCAGGGAAGGGAATCAGGAGTTACACTCAAATATCTGTACAAGGAAAGCAAATGAGTGTTGGAGATGGTAAAGTGGGGACTCTTTTCACCTGAAGTTACTTTCACCAACTTGTCATGGATGCTTGAGAAGAAAGGAGAAGAGCTCTGTGAATTGATTTCTTTCTCCTGCGGAGACTTCTTAACACTGTGTTTAGGAAACTGTAACAATGAAGGCTTGGATAGTAAAAAATATTGTCATTTTATTTTCAAATCCCACTTTTGTGTCTAGACTAGACCACCAATGTTGGTTTCTCCTGAGGTATCTCACTTTAGCACAGCAATGCAAAACGGGCAATTGTGCCACTGCAGCTAAAGCCACATCACATAATTGGAAAGTGTGGAGTTCTACTCTGTTACAGTTTTGGTTCTGACTAAGGCTGCAGTCCAATACATGTCTACTTAGAAGTAAGTTCCATTGGGTTCAATGGGACTTACACCCAGGTAAGTATGTATTGGATTGCAGCCTGAACAATTTAGTAAGGACTTTCATAATAATGCCTAAAACTCCTTACTATGGAACTTCACAGGGCAGAGGTGTCATGTTGGATTAGTAATGTTCTGTATCAAGTTGTTTTGAATAAATACAATGCTCTATTAAAGTCTGTGCCTGTATGGGCCTCCATTACTAAGTGACCCAATGGTATACTCTTACATTTTCTATGAATTGCCATCAGTCATTTGTTCAATGCTCTCACTTACGCAAACTGCTTCCATTCAATTTCCTCCTCACACTGTGACCCTTGTTCTACAACCCAAGATTTTCCTGAGTGTCTCCCAACCTTAGGGGAAGTTTATTAGTGGCACACTGGGAAGGAGAGGGATAGGACAGGAATGAGGAACCTGTGCCCCTCCAAGGGTTGTTGAACTTCTATCCAGCATGGCCAAGGGTCAGGGATTATAGGAACTGTTGACCAACAATCTGTGGAGAACCACAGGTTCCTCATCTCTGTTCTATAACTATACCTCAGAGTTTGAGAACTCTAGTCCTAATCAAAACTCAAATCTGTGGGGAATTCAAGGTGGCTTTCTCTGAAATGCTACCGGTTCCACGCGCAGGACCAGCCAGACAGGCCCAGCTTCGCAGTCTCAATGCGTGGATGAGACGATGGTGTCGGGTGGAAGGGTTTGGATTTGTTAGGCACTGGGGAGCATTTTGGGACAAGCCGGGCCTGTACAAAAGGGACGGGCTCCACTTGAACCAGAATGGAACCAGACTGCTGGCACTTAAAATTAAAAAGGTGGCAGAGCAGCTTTTAAACTGACTGAGGGGGGAAACCCGACAGGAGCTGAGAAAGGTCCGGTTCGGAATAAACCTCCCCCCTGGGATAAAAACCAAAGAAATGATGAAATGTTAAAAGGGGTAGGCCTAGAAGTAGGCATTGTGAGAGCAGGGGCACAGGATATAAATTCAGAAGAGCAAAATTACCACAGGCCTAACCACAAGTGCCAAAGACACTTGAAGAGAGACACTGCTTACAAGTGCCTGTACGCTAATGCTAGGAGCCTCCAAACCAAGATGGGAGAACTGGAGTGCTTGGTCTTAGAGGAGAGCATTGATATAGTGAGCATAACGGAGACCTGGTGGAATGGAGAAAACCAGTGGGATACGGTTATCCCTGGATATAAACTATATCGGAAGGACAGGGAAGGACGTATTGCTGGCGGAGTCGCTCTATACATGAAAGAAGGCATTGAATCCAGCAAGCTCGAAACCCCAAAAGAGGCAGACTCCTCCACAGAATCGTTGTGGGTGGTGATACCATGCCCCAGGAGGGACTTAATACTGGAAACAATCTATCGTCCCCCTGATCAAAATGCTCAGGGAGACCTTGAGATGAGATATGAAATTGAGGAAGCATCCAAACTAGGAAATGTGGTGTAATGGGTGACTTCAACTACCCGGATATAGACTGGCCGCATATGTGTTCCAGTCATGACAAAGAAGCAAAGTTTCTAGATATTCTAAATGACTATTCCCTAGACCAGTTGGTCATGGAACCGACCAGAGGGACGGCAACCCTGGACTTAATCCTCAGTGGGGACCGGGACCTGGTGCGAGATGTAAGTGTTGTTGAACCGATTGGGAGCTGTGACCACAGTGCTATTAAATTAAACATACATGTAACTGGCCAATTGCCAAGAAAATCCAACACGGTCACATTTGACTTCAAAAGAGGAAACTTCACAAAAATGAGGGGATTGGTAAAAAGAAAGCTGAAAAACAAAATCCAGAGGGTCACATCACTCGAAACTGCTTGGAAGTTGTTTAAAAACACTATATTAGAAGCTCAACTGGAGTGCATACCGCAGATCAGAAAAGGTACCGCCAGGGCCAAGAAGATGCCAGCATGGTTAACGAGCAAAGTCAAGGAAGCTCTTAGAGGCAAAAAGTCTTCCTTCAGAAAATGGAAGTCTTGTCCAAATGAAGAAAATAAAAAAGAACACAAACTCTGACAAAATAAATGCAAGAAGACAATAAGGGATGCTAAAAAAGAATTTGAGGAGCACATTGCTAAGAACATAAAAACCAACAACAAAAAATTCTATAAATACATTCAAAGCAGGAGACCATCTAGGGAGACAATTGGACCCTTGGATGATAAGGGAGTCAAAGGTGTACTAAAGAACGATAAGGAGATTGCAGAGAAGCTAAATGAATTCTTTGCATCTGTCTTCACAGTGGAAGATATAGGGCAGATCCCTGAACCTGAACTAACATTTGCAGGAAGGGATTCTGAGGAACTGAGACAAATAGTGGTAACGAGAGAGGAAGTTCTAAGCTTAATGGACAATATAAAAACTGACAAATCACCGGGCCCGGATGGCATCCACCCAAGAGTTCTCAAAGAACTCAAATGTGAAATTGCTGATCTGCTAACTAAAATATGTAACTTGTCCCTTGGGTCCTCCTCTGTGCCTGAGGACTGGAAAGTGGCAAATGTAACGCCAATCTTCAAAAAGGGATCCAGAGGGGATCCTGGAAATTACAGGCCAGTTAGCTTAACTTCTGTCCCTGGAAAACTGGTAGAAAGTATTATTAAAGCTAGATTAACTAAGCACATAGAAGAACAAGCCTTGCTGAAGCAGAGCCAGCATGGCTTCTGCAAGGGAAAGTCCTGTCTCAGTAACCTATTAGAATTCTTTGAGAGTGTCAACAAGCATATAGATAGAGGTGATCCAGTGGACATAGTGTACTTAGACTTTCAAAAAGCGTTTGACAAGGTACCTCACCAAAGGCTTCTGAGGAAGCTTAGCAGTCATGGAATAAGAGGAGAGGTCCTCTTGTGGATAAGGAATTGGTTAAGAAGCAGAAAGCAGAGAGTAGGAATAAACGGACAGTTCTCCCAATGGAGGGCTGTAGAAAGTGGAGTCCTTCAAGGATCGGTATTGGAACCTGTACTTTTCAACTTGTTCATTAATGACCTAGAATTAGGACTGAGCAGTGAAGTGGCCAAGTTTGCTGACGACACTAAATTGTTCAGGGTTGTTAAAACAAAAAGGGATTGCGAAGAGCTCCAAAAAGACCTCTCCAAACTGAGTGAATGGGCAGAAAAATGGCAAATGCAATTCAATATAAACAAGTGTAAAATTATGCATATTGGAGCAAAAAATCTTAATTTCACATATACGTTCATGGGGTCTGAACTGGCGGTGACCGACCAGGAGAGAGACCTCGGGGTTGTAGTGGACAGCACGATGAAAATGTCGACCCAGTGTGCGGCAGCTGTGAAAAAGGCAAATTCCATGCTAGCAATAATTAGGAAAGGTATTGAAAATAAAACAGTCGATATCATAATGCCCTTGTATAAATCTATGGTGCGGCCGCATTTGGAATACTGTGTACAGCTCTGGTCGCCTCATCTCAAAAAGGATATTATAGAGTTGGAAAAGGTTCAGAAGAGGGCAACCAGAATGATCAAGGGGATGGAGCGACTCCCTTACGAGGAAAGGTTGCAGCATTTGGGGCTTTTTAGTTTAGAGAAAAGGCGGGTCAGAGGAGACATGATAGAAGTGTATAAAATTATGCATGGCATTGAGAAAGTGGATAGAGAAAAGTTCTTCTCCCTCTCTCATAATACTAGAACTCGTGGACATTCAAAGAAGCTGAATGTTGGAAGATTCAGGACAGACAAAAGGAAGTACTTCTTTACTCAGCGCATAGTTAAACTATGGAATTTGCTCCCACAAGATGCAGTAATGGCCACCAGCTTGGATGGCTTTAAAAGAAGATTAGACAAATTCATGGAGGACAGGGCTATCAATGGCTACTAGCCATGATGGCTGTGCTCTGCCACCCTAGTCAGAGGCAACATGCTTCTGAAAACCAGTTGCTGGAAGCCTCAGGAGGGGAGAGTGTTCTTGCACTCGGGTCCTGCTTGCGGGCTTCCCCCAGGCACCTGGTTGGCCACTGTGAGAACAGGATGCTGGACTAGATGGGCCACTGGCCTGATCCAGCAGGCTCTTCTTATGTTCTTATGTTCTTATGGCAGGTTCAGGTTTATATATATAGCCTCTTGCTGCACATAAGATTCCAAGGCACTTCTAGCTAGGAATATGTTAGATATAGTTTGGTTAATAGGCATTGATTATTGAAGTTGTAATGAATTTCGCCCAACACTTAGGTTTATTTGCCAGCCAATTTAACCTCAAATATCGCGATGCTCTCTGATGCAAAGGATCCAAGATGGCTTGTGTAAGATGCCTGAGGACACCACAGTGATTTCCACTTAAAATGTGGCTGTTGGTGTGCTCCAAGTTGAGGTAGGGAGTAGGGGTGGAAGTCTGAGATGTCTGTCCATTTGTTTTTAAACACCCCACTTCCCGATGAGCAGCTAGGCTTCCTGCATCATACAGGGACTTTTTCCTGAATGCTGAAGCAACAGTACTGATGGCTCATCTATCTCACCTAGAATTGATACCCAGACAGTATTTTGTTGGTCCATCTAGTAAAAACTGTAGTGTCAGCTAAACAGCAGCACTGGAATTTGAAAATACAGTTTCTGCCAGGGTCCATACATCAACCACCAGAGCCAGATTCTGACCTAGTTTGCCCAATTTATTCCTGTCTCTTGAGATACTTATCAGATTCAAAGTCAAGAAACATTCACATACCTTTGAATCTTCTGATGTAGCAAGAAATAAGGCAGCCATGACTTGTGCCCATTCCCTCCCTGGTCCTGTCCTCTACCCCATCTTCCTGCTTGCTACATGGTATGTATGTAGCCTTGATAAGGTACAACACTGGTTAACTGTGTTCTCCCTTTGAGGATTTTCTAGAGTAGCCGTAAACCTCTTGAATCCTTACACTCCCAGGCAGCCAGTCACTTATACTGTCAAGGGTTGAGCTTGTCCTGTCCATACTAGTATTGAACTGATTATCAGAATCAACATCCCTGAGCACAAATTGCAATTCAATGGCACTGCAAACCTTCCCAATATAGAGGCCAGAAGAAAAAAGTCACAGCCATGCACTAACTGGTAATATCATATGGCTCATAACTAGAGGATCAAGAGTCTAAAGCCACAGAGGTAACAAAAGAACAGGACTTTAGGGAAAGTCAGTCATGGGTTTAATCATGATAGCAGATGGTCCGTAATCTAACATATAGACCTATCACAAGTCCTCGGGATGGGGCAGGAAATAAATACATTTTGTTTTGGCTTCAGGAGAGAATATGCCCCAATTCATACATTATCTGGAGCTATGTGGTTAGCATCCTCCTGTGGTTACTTCCATGCTACTCCTAGATAACATCTACAACTTCTGCAAATGTGGTTAAGGTGGATTAGATGGTCATACAAACATATGGGCTAGGTTGTTATAACTACTGTAACATGACACCCATATTATCCAGGAGCACCATGGTAGCAACTACAGGATAGCGCTTATTCCATGTGCCTTTGAAGTTTTGCTCACTCTTGTTCCATTGTCAAATATCATTTCTATTTAGAGCCTCTCTTGAATGTTATCAGATGTATAGCACCTGTCATGTAAACAGTGATTTATAGGCTTCACTCATTTGTCTTCATAACACAACAGTGCAGTCTCATTTTATCAATGAGGCTGGCAGAAAGATAATGGCCTTCCTAAAGCCAGCTAATGAGGTCTTGACTAAGCAGATATTTCAACCCAAGTCTACAAGATCCAACATGTTGACCCCTCCAAGACCAAATACAAAAGATCAAACACAATTAGCATCTCCCTTGACTGAATGCCTTTGACTGCAACCTGGCTATTGAGATGGATAAGCTTATAGAGACTTGCTTCCAATCAGCAAGGCTACTGTGTGCCCTATACACAAGGCAGCAGTGTACATTACATACAGGGGAAGGGGGACACACACAAATTATTTTCATACAAGGTAGTATGCACACATTTTCCCTGTATGGAGTAAAAACATTTCCATGCACAAACAAAAGTCACATATGAAGTGGCTCTCATTCAGACTTTTATTATACACATGGAAAAACAAACTACTACATCATGTACTATAGAAACTACAAAAAATCATGGATGAATGACATGAGAACTGGGGGGGGGGGAGAGAGCTGTGACCTGCAATATGTTAGTGTGTGGAATGTTCTTTCTCACCGTTCCAGCCAGCCAGACATGCCGTCTTGCAGGGTACTCCCTTCCATGGATTTCATTTTTAAACAAAAACACAAAACTCAACAGTTAGTCAGCATTCTATGCCCACTGAACATGCTTAGCCCTTGTTCAGCTGTTCAGAGTCCCTTCCCTTAGGTTTGTTTTATTTTTAAGAATGTCCTGCTGGATCATTTGATACAACATTCTGTTCTCACAGTGGCAAAACCACAGGCCTGTTGGAAACCAATACGCAGGACATTCATGCAACTGTACTCTCCCCACTCATGTTTCTTGGTCTCTGACACTCAAGGGAGTACGTATGTAGCCATTATGACGAACCGTTTTTTCCTCCATTTGTCTAATCTAAAAATAGTAATAATTCTACAGACCTTGAGGTTCCCCCAAGTTAATATGCTGATACCTTCCTCTTCTGCATAGATTGTGCTATTTTGGCTACAGAGAAGTTTATTGTTAGTTTACTGCATGTGCAAAGTACATGGCAAGAATGATGCACCTACATTTGTTCCACAGCTCAGCCTTTTGGATAGAATGATGAAAAGAAGAGAAGCTAAGAAGGAAGAAAACAAAGTCGGAATAAGGTGTCTATGACTTCCCGGAAGGAGTGCTGGCTGGTGATTGTCTCTGAGTGAGCTCTATCTCAGAGGAAGCTTATTTCAGTTAAAAGCCAGTCAAGAGGAATTTTTGACTGGCGTAAATGTTCTCCAAGATAAAAGGGGAACCGAAGAGATTATCCACGGAACTCCGTCGAGCTGTAGATTGCTAGATTTGATCAGGAATCCCCCTGAGATAAGAAGGCATTTCTAGCAGCGGAAGACAGAGTCTGGATTTCCAACAGGCTGTGCTGAAAGTAAGCGAGACGTTTTTTTCTTTCTCTTTTAAAAACGTTTTTAACGAGCTAGCCTCCTTCTGTCTAAATCTTATCAACTAACTTAAATTACTATCGTAAAAGAGACTTGTTATGAATCGGCAACTCAGAAACTTGGGTGACTCACACTTTTTTCGTATTATACAAAGCTAAGGAAGAAGGGAGCAATTCAAAGAACCTGCTTTATTTTTTATGACAAAAAGCTGGCTTAAAGCTGGAATTACAAAGATTAAACGGATAAGAGGCAACTTATTAGATAAGATGATTTGATTATTTGAAGGAAATATATCTGAGAATATTTTTTTTATTCTGGATTAAATTTTTTTTTTGAACGAATCTGCTGTTCGTTTATCTTACTAACTGCTGGATGCTGAGAACTGGATTTGTTTTACATTCCTGAATGTGCTGGAGATAAGAACTGTGTTGGTTAAACAGGCCTGGAATATTAACTTTTTTGTTGCTGGGAGAAAAGAAACTGTTTGCCTCTACATTGGCTAATAATAGAAAAGGGTTTTTTTTTTTTTCAAGAATGACAACTAGGAAAACAGCCAAAGTTTTGGAGCGAAGAGTTTCAATTGATACACAGGAAGGGATGGACATGTTCCAGAAAATTATGGAGGGATTTAGTGATTTTAAACAAGAGTTGAAACAAGAGATGAAACAGGACAGACAACAACTTAAAGATGAATTTTGCAATATGAAAAAGGATTTTAAAGATTTACAAGATCATATTAAAACAGAAGTGGGTGAGATTAAAAATAACATTGGGCAATTAACACAGGATGTAAAAATGTTAAAGATAAGGTGCAAACCTTAGAGAATAGAATAGATATTACAAATATGGAATTGGAAAAAAATTTGGACTATATTGCTGTTATGGAACTTAGAGATAAAGAACATTGCTTGAGATTCCGTGCAATTCCTGAGGAAACAGGTGAAGATATCAGAGAGAAAATTGTTAATGTTTTGGCAAAATCCTTCGACAGGAACGAAGATCGGATGGAATTTGAAATAGACAAAGTTTATAGAATTAATTCCAGATATGCAACAATAAAAAAAATCCCAAGAGATGTGCTTGTTTATTTTTTTAAAAAGAGGACCAGAGATATGGTTTTGCAACATCATTTTAACAATGTCTTCAAAATTGACGGTAAAGAAATACAGGTGATGAAGGAAATTCCTGTTAGGCTTCTACGTAAGAGAAAAGATTACGCTTTCTTCACAGAAAAACTTAAACAATGTAAAATTCAATTTAGATGGGATGTTCCAGAGGGAGTGATTTTTACATTTAGACAACAGAAGTATTGATTAAATACTGTTCAAAAAGCAAGGGATTTCTTGAGAAAAGCTTCAAAAGACATGGAAGAAGATAAACTCAAAGATATGGATATAATTCCTGGGAAACAAAGTCAACAGAAACAGGTAGAGGAAGAAAAGGATGATGATGGATCAAAGGGAGCAACAGGCACAGACTTTTCTAAAATACATGCTTAAAAATGGATTACAAATATCTAACTTGGAATATAAATGGAGCCAATTCGTCGCAGAAGAGAAAGAAAGTATTTCATTATTTGAAAAAATTAAAATTGGATATAATTTGTTTACAAGAAACTCATATTAAGAAGAAAGATTCTAAATATTTAATTTGTAAAAATTTGGGAGAAGAATTTATTTCGGCAGGATTTAAAAAAAATGGTGTGGTTCTTTATATTAATTCACAATTGTCTCCTAAATTGATATTATTGGATGATAGTGGCAGATTTGTGGGAGTTGAAATCACCATTCAGGGTACAAAAACTTTGATAGTGGGCATTTATGCTCCTAATGAAGATAAAACAAGGTTTTATACTGGACTTATGGAAAAATTATCAGAGTTTGCATATGATCATTGGTGTGTCATGGGTGATTGGAATGGGGTAATTTCACCAAAAATGGATAGACTTTCTGAGAAAAATATTAAAGAGACACAGGGCAAATTGCCGAAGATCTGTTTCGAATTGATGGAAAATTTAGAATTGGTGGATGCTTGGAGATATATAAATGATAATGCAAAGGAATTTACTTACTTTTCAGAAAGACATAAAACATTTTCAAGGATTGATATGATTTGGATGTCTAAAAATTTAGTGAAAGATATTTCCAAGATGGATGTGTTACCAAAAACCTTTTCGGATCATAATCCAGTGATATTGACTTTAAAAAAAAAATATCTTGGATTTAGATGGAAACTAAATGAATCTTTATTACAGAATGATAAAATAGTGCAGGAATGTAAGAAGAAATTAAAAGAGTTTTTTGAACACAATTTACATAAAGGAACAGATGAAAATATTGTTTGGGATACAAGTAAAGCATTTATGAGGGATATTTTATTAAATGTAATTCTGAATTAAAAAAGAAGAAACAACAAAAAATGCAATTGATCTTGGAAGAAATAAAACAAAAAGAGGAAGAATTGAAAAAGAATCCAACTAAAGCTTCTACTGTAAATCAAATTAAAATGTTACAGAAACAAGTGTCAATGTTGACAGAGAAATTGAAAGGAAATTAAATTTTGCTAAACAAAGGACTTTTGAATTTGCAAATAAACCGGGGAAATTGCTAGCATATAAATTAAGAAAAGAACGACAAAAAAATCTTATTTTAAAGATACAAGAAGGAGATGAGATGTTGACAGACAATTTAAAAATCCAAAGGGTTTTCCATCAATATTATTCAACTTTGTACAAGTGTCAGGAAATTCCCTCAGAAAAAATAGAAGAGTATATATCCAAACAGAATTTGCCTAAAATTACAGATCTTCAGAGACAAGCTATTAATGGTCCTATTACGTCAAGAGAAATATCTGAGGCTATAAGTAAAATTAAATTAGGAAAGGCGCCAGGACCAGATGGACTATCAGCAATGTATTACAAATGCTTGGAGGAAGAACTTTTACTACCTTTACAGTATACAATGAATTCTATTTTACAAGAGGGGAAGATACCGGATAGTTGAAAAAATGCCAATATAACATTAATACCTAAAGAGGAGCAAGATTTAACTAAAACAAAAAATTATCGGCCAATATCTTTACTGAATAATGACTATAAAATTTTTACAATGATTTTGGCTGAAAGAATGAAAATAATATTGCAACAATTTATTCAGGAAGATCAAGCGGGGTTTTTACCTAAAAGACAATTACGTGATAACGTCAGGAATGTTTTGAATGTGTTGGAATATCTAGAACAACGAAATGACATACAAGCCGCTTTGATTTTCTTGGATGCTGAGAAAGCATTTGATAATTTGAATTGGAAATTTATGTTTAAGGTTCTAGAGCAAATGGACTTTGGAGATAATTTTATAAAATGATCAGATCGATTTATACATCACAGAAGGCACAGATAATTGTCAATGGGGATTTAACAGACTCATGTGAAATACAAAAGGGTACAAGACAGGGATGTCCATTGTCCCCCCTTCTATTTATTCTGGTTTTAGAAGTGCTGCTTAGAGACATAAGGCAAGACAAAAGGATTTTGGGAATAAAGATAAAAAAAGAGGAATATAAATTGAGAGCATTTGCTGATGACTTGATAATTGTATTAGAAAATCCCTTGGAAGGAATCAAAGTATTGATGGATAAATTAGAAGAATTTGGACCATTAGCAGGATTTAAGATCAATAATCAAAAAACGAAGATGTTGGTGAAAAATTTATCTTTAAGAGATCAAAAAGAGTTAATGGAGAAGATAGATTTTAAAATAGAAGAAAAGGTGAAATATTTAGGTATCATTATGACAAATAAAAATTCAAAGTTGTTTCATAATAATTATGAAAAACTATGGACAGAGATTAAGAAAGATTTGTTAAGATGGGATAAATTAGTTGTCATTAATGGGTAGAATATCTGTAATAAAAATGAATGTATTGCCGAGAATGATGTTTCTATTTCAAACAATACCTGTCATATCCTCTGATCTACCTTTCAAACAATGGCAAAAAGATATTTCTAAATTTGTTTGGCAGGGGAAAAAACCAAGAGTTAAATTTAAATTATTACAAGACGCCAAAGAAAGAGGAGGGCTGGGATTACCAAATCTGAGACTTTATTTTGCTGCTTGTTGCTTAGTCTGGATAAAGGAATGGATTCTATTGAGGAATAAAAGATTATTGGATTTGGAGGGTCACAACCTGAAGTGGGGATGGCATGGATATCTATGGTATGATAAAGTAAAAGTTAATGTGGATTTTAATAATCATTTTATAAGACGTCCTTTGTTGAATATATGGAATAAATACAAAACAAGGTTTTTTTCTAAAATACCACTATGTGTTTCAAGTCAAGAAGCATTTTATAGAAGAGAAATGGCTGGAAAAGAGAAATGGTTAACTTACCAAGAACTATTAGAAAATGTGCATGGTGAATATATAATGAAAGAGAGAGAACAACTAATAAAGGAAGGATATAGTTCACAATGGTTTGCCTATTTACAATTGTTAGAAAGATTTAAAATGGACAAGAAAATGTATGGGTTTGAAATAAATAAATCTGATTTTGAAATAGGTTTGTGTACAAATGATGAATGCATAATTGCAAAAATGTATAAATTTTTATTAAAAATGGACATGGAAGAAGAACAAGTAAAAGAGTGTATGGTTAAGTGGGCAAAAAAATTTGGTTATAATATATAAATGGATCAATGGGAAAATATGTGGAAAAAAGGTTTGAAATTTACATTATGCTATAATCTTAAAGAAAATTTTTATAAAATGATGTATCGTTGGTATATGACTCCAGAAAAGTTGTCAAAAATGTATAGTAATGTTTCTAATGTATGTTGGAAATGTAAACAACAAGAAGGATCTTTTTATCATATGTGGTGGTTGTGTAAACATGCAAAATTATTTTGGGCACAGATAGGTAGGATGATGCAAAAATTCTTAAAGATAAATATTCAGTCAAAACCAGAATTTTTTTTATTGGGTTTTATGGATAAACAAAAGGAAAAGAAATATGGAAGAATAATATTATATATGATCACGGCAGCAAGATTACTATATGCACAAAAGTGGAAAATGGAATCGATACCAACAATGGAAGAATGGCTATTGAAATTAATGGACTTAGTTGAGATGGACAAATTGACATGTCTTATTAGAGAAAAAACGACAGATACATTTCTTAAGGAATGGAAGCCTCTTTTGGACTTTTTGTTGAAAGAAAAAAATGAAATGATGATAATGGGATTTGACGATTAATTAAGATAGACTTTGGAAAAAAGTGAATTTTGTATGTTCTAGGAGACAGGTTTGATATATATTATATACTTATAGCTGATCTGTAACAAACAAGTCAAGTTTTTCTTTTTATTTTATTTTTTTTTGTTGTATTGTTTTTGTTGTATTTGTATTTGTTTTTATAAAAATTTGAATAAAAAAATTATTATAAAAAAAGGAATAAGGTGTCTATAACAGAAGGATGTTAAAAATGCAAAGGCAAACAAAACAGCAGAAAGGCCTAAAGCACAGTGTTCTGCAAAAAATAAAGTTGTGGCAGCTGGTTTTGAAATTAGGGTTTGAATCTAGCAGTTCAATCTCAAAACAATGGTTTTACTAGTCTGTAAATATGCATTTCTTCCATCTGGAACAGCATAAAGTTTGGATTCAGTTCTGCATTCCTCACTTGCATAAAAATCCTGGTGAAGTCAATTAAACTTGGGTTGTTGGCTTTCTTTCTTGATGGGGGTGGATGTGTGTGTGTGTGTGCACAGAAAAATGCAAACTCTGGTCTTTTCATTGGAAAGGAAATGGCTACACAGTTCTACATCTCGCTGACATTATTTGTTTATTGCTAATTCTGCTTTTTAACTACTTGTTTGAAATGTTTTCCCAACACATCATTGCAGCCTGGATATTAGTTTCAACATACTCAAGACATTGGACAACTTCCATCAAAATGACTTTTAGCTGGTCTAGCTCTAAATTCCATTGATTTTTATATGCTGCTGGAAGAGAACGGCACTTTTTCTTCCATGCAGCTGTCTCTCAAAATACATGACAGTTTTGATCCCTGACAAGGCATTCTATGACATCCTGTTTTGGTAAACAGCTTCTGCTGATGTTCCTCTCAAACTCACATCCTTTTACTTAGAGATCCATTTTCTTTGGCAAGGCAGGAGACAAAAATACAGCATCAGACATCCCATTTAAGTGGTTTCCTGCTCTGTGCTGGCTTCATACATCAGTGCAATGTGGCATCCTGGAACAGTGTTAAAACGTTTAATTCAGAAAGTATAAGTTATGTGCATTGTGCCTGAAGGCATAATAAATTTTACTGTGCTCTTCTGACATACTTCTTGAAAGTTAGTAAGGCCTAGTCTGGCGGCGTACTTTGTGTCTTGGATCTTAAGCATACAGAGCCCTGTGTAAATGATCAATTGCACTGAACAAACAGAAATTCTCCAGTTCCAATGTGATTGCATATCTGAACAGTCACATGGTGCTGTAGCAGTGAAATGCACCACCACTCCTCATTTCCAAACAAAGATAAGGTTCCTTGCTCTGAAAAATAAGCCAATAGAACCATTGTCTTCACGTTTTATAGGATATGAAATTTACCCACAAGAGTAGGGTGTCCTGAGTAAATGTGCAGACAGATGGTAGAGAGGAAAATAAAATACATCTGTATAGTGTACGGATTTTGAGAGAAGACCCAGATGAATAAGGTCTTACCAGCTTGACCTATTAAGTCAAATAAAACTTATGTAAATTGTTTTTGATAAGTTTTACTGTCCCAAGCTAAATTCCAGTATGTCCCCAAACAAATCAGTGTCAGATGAAGGGCACTATCTGCTTCCATGGATCAGTTTTTCTTTGAAAAATACTCTGGGACATTTCTACCCCAACACATTTACTTTGGCTGGGGCAAAAAGCAGCCCAATGGCAAAATCAATAGATTGGGATATTTTTTGCCCCCAGTGCATTTACAGACAGAAAACAATGTCCCCAAATTTTAATCATGTATATAAACTGTAACCCCAAATTTCAACCCATTACCATTTATATAGTAAGTGGTTGAAATTTGGAGACAGTTTACTATTCTGCATGCATTAATGTACTAGAAGGGCTACATCGTAGGTCTACTTGTGTGAAATTTCTGCAAAGAAAATAGCACTTCTGCAAAGAAAAGAGGATGTTTGTCCCATAATTTTGGAAGAGGAATTAATTTAAAAAAAAAAAAATAGCACCTCACCTTCGTAAGACTATATCCAAAGCTTCATCATATGCTTGCTAAGAGGAACAGAGGCCTATAGGGCTGGATCCAGACTAAGCTGGTTGAAATAAATAGAACACCAGTCACAACTCTGGCCTGACTATAAAATCACCAGTTATGCCTGCAGCCTAGTGCTGGGACACCTACAAGCTGCTATTTTTCCGGAGGTCAGTTTAGATAACATGCACTGAAAGACTGGGGGAGATGCATCCTTTTATGATTTTGACCATTTTGGTGTGACTTCTAGATAATGTGGATACAGTGTTAAGGGCCAGCTAATCTGCATTATATGACTCTCCATGGCGCAGAGTGGTAAGCAGCAGTAACGCAGCCGAAGCTCTGCTCACGGCCAGAGTTCGATTCCAACGGAAGGAGGAAGTCGAATCTCCAGTAAAAGGGGTCGAGGTCCACTCAGCCTTCCATCCATCCGTGGTTGGTAAAATGAGTACCCGGCATATGCTGGGGGGTAAAGAAAGGCCGGGGAAGGAACTGGCAATCCCACCCCATATATACGGTCTGCCTAGTAAACGTCGCAAGACGTCACCCTAAGAGTCGGAAACGACTCGCACTATAAATGCGGGGACACCTTTACCTTTCTTTAATCTGCATTATGCAATTTTAGCCACGCACATGGAAAATTCTAAGAGAACTCAAGAATCATCTAGAGCACACATTCAAAATAAATGAATATGGATTAGATTGCACTTTTATGGACTCTTACTTAAGTAAGCCCTACTGAATACAGTGGGATGTATTTCTAAGTAAACAACCACGATTGCAGTGAAAATATACTTTAAAATTATTTTTTACAGAGCAATCTTAGGCGTGTATACTCAGGACTTGAGTAAGTTCCACTTTGTTCAGTGGAGATTACTTCCACTTAAATGTCCATAGTATTGCTAGCAATACTATATCAACTTACCTGGGAGTAAGCCCCCTGAACTCAATGGGACTTACATCTGAGTTCCAGTAAATGCTTGAATCTCTCCCACAAAATATTGACAGTCTGGAGGCAGCCTTGTACTTACAGTTAAGGCAGTATCTCACATTTTGCTCATTATGCTTTTATGGGGTTTATTCTTGTCAGAAATTTCCAACAGGGCACAATATTTTGTAATACGTTGTGTATAATCTGTATATATATGCATATATTCCATCTCAAACTTAACAAAAAAAATATGTATTATTGACTGGCTGATCAGTGATCTGCCATTTACCCAGACTAATGTTTCAAAACCACTTTTTAGTTTTATGAGTTTTAGTGATTATTTTCAGCATTTTCCATGAGCTGTCAGGTAAAGTATGGCTTTCACTGTAATGCAAGTCCTTCTGTGATCACCATCACCAACATGAAAACTCAAGTCCCTATCTGCTTATTGTTTTCTAGTTTGTCTGACTCTTATGTCCTCTTTGATATAGAGATAACACCCCCAAGGTACCCCTTTCTGCCCTTACTATACAGTTTGAGTCTAGGGGCAACCATATCCCATTGTTTCCCTCCAACCTATCAGGATTCCTTTATGCCCACTATACCTGTTTCTGTTTAAATCCAGGTAGTGCACCTCTTCTCACAACTACATTTCCCAACATTATTGGTGCCAAAGTGTACCATGACTCCAACTCCTCCCCAGCACTACCTAGATGAAACATGACATCTAACTTTTGCACCAGGCAGGCAAACCATGCCATTACGCAGCTCTATTTCGCCTTTTCATCTTCTTCAGGTGAGGCTGTCAATGTGCTGAACCAGTGCCTGGCTGCGACAATGGACTGGATGAGGGCTAATAAATTGAGGCTCAATCCAGACAAGACTGAGATGCTGCTAGTGGGTGGTTCTTCTGACCGGATGGTGGATGTTCAACCTGTCCTGGATGGGGTTGCACTCCCCTTAAAGGAGCAGGTTCGTAGCTTAGGGGTTCTGGAGGTGCTGGTCAGCAGTGGTGTTTAACCACCTCTGGAGAAGACTGTATTCTTTCTAAAGGATGTGGTGTAGTCTGGGAAACATTCGTCCTTATTTCATGAGGTTCAAGTAGCTTTGCTGACATGAAGGACCTTCTAGCAGATGAGCTGGACACATTGATTGTGTCTTCTCCTGGAGAAAAACAGCATAGCTGCAGCTATTTATAATCTGGTAATTTTAAGGTTGGATTACTATAATATGCCTCAAGTGGGGCTGCCTTTGAAGACAGTTTGGAAACTGCAGTCAAGTTGCTAACAGGAAATATATTCTCTGTACTGAAAGAACTCCAGTGGCTCCTAGAGCTCAGTTCAAAGTAGTGGTTTCAGTCTTTAAAGTCCTACGTGGTTTAGGATCCAGGTATTTGTTGAAACACATTCTCCTGTATTAATCTGCCCACCCACTAAGATCATAATCCCAGGTCCTCCCCTCTGCCCAATTCTGAAGGGCAGGAGGTGGTGATCAGAGAAAAAGACGTTTGTGTGGTGGTTCCTCACTTTCAGAATGCCCTTCTGATGAAGACCTGCCTGGAGACCTGACTAGTATCATTTAAGCACAAAACATTCCTGTTTTCCCAGGCTAAGAACAGTTAATGTAGGCATCTCCCCCATTAGGATGCACACCTTAACGTGGTGAGGGGGTTTGAGAGTGTCAAAGAAGCTGAGAGCAATGGCATCAGGTGTCTAGACCAAGAAGCTAGACTCCTAGCAGGGGCACCCAAGGCGGAATAGTCAAAGCTGAGACACCAGACTAAGATGCATCCAAACTCAGAGGAAGGCAATGGTAAACCACCTCTGAATATCTCTTACCACAAAAACCCTATGAACAGAGTATCCAAAATGAGACACAGGATAGTGCTAGAAGATGAGACCCCCAGGTCAGAAGGCACTCACTGAGCTACTGGGGAAGAACAAAGGACAAGTACGAGTAGCACTGTGACTAATGACACAGCTGGGTCAAAGCCAAAAAGAAGCCCAGAGGCTGATGCACACAGATGCAAAAGGAGAGTCCGGAGTTGTACAACGCACACAATAGGAACATGGAATGTGAGAAGCATGAACCAGGGAAAGTTAGAAATTGTCAAGAAAAATGGAACACATCAACATTACAATACTTGGCGTGAGTGAATTAAAATGGACAGGAATGGGACATTTTTAATCAGGCAACTACAAAATATTTTATGCAGGAAATGAGAAATCAAGAAGAAATGGGGTTTTTTATAGTGAGAAGTGATGTAACAAGAGCAATTAGGAGCTACAACGCAAGGTCTGAGCAAGTTATATCAATGAGATTAAATGGGAAACCTATTAACATAACCATCATCCAAGTCTATGCTCCAACGGCAAACACAAAAGAATTAGAATAACAGAGATTTTTCGCAGAAGTACAGGAGGAAATTGATCATACACCAAAACAAGATGTGCTCATAATCATGGAGAACTGGAATGCAAAAGTAGGGAACAGAGAAGAACTAGGAATTGTGGGGAAATGGGGCTTAGGAGACAGAAATGAAGCAGGAGAAAGACTTACTGAATTCTGTGAAGCCAATTCTTGCAAACACATTTTTTGAGCAACTGAAAAGACGACTGTACACGTGGACATCACCAGATGGTCAATATAGGAATCAAATTGATTATATAATTGGTAACAGAAGATGGAGAAGCTCCATACTTTCTGCAAAAACAAGACCAGGAGCAGACGGTGGGACAGATCATGAACTGGTCGTATCAAAGGCACAGTCATTAACCAAAATGGAGACAATAGTCAAGAAATCAGAAGAAGGCTAGGACTGGGGAGGGCAGCTATGAAAGAACTACAAAAGGTCCTCAAATGCAAAGATGAATCACTGAACACTAAAGTCAGGATCATTCAGACCATGGTATTCCTGGTCTCTATGTATGGATGTGAAAGCTGGACAGTGAAAAAAGCGGATAAGAGAAAAATCAACGCATTTGAAATGTGGTATTGGAGGAGAGCTTTGCGCATACCATGGGGTGCGAAAAAGACAAATAATTGGGTGTTAGAACAAATTAAACTAGAACTAGCACTAGAAGCTAAAATGATGAAACTGAAGTTATCATACTTTGGACACATAATGAGAAGACATGATTCACTAGAAAAGACAATAATGCTGGGAAAAACAGAAGGGAAGAAAAAGAGGAAGGCCAAACAAGAGATGGATTGATTCCATAAAGGAAGCCCACAGAGCTGAACTTATAAGATCTGAACAGGGTGGCTCATGACAGATGCTCTTGGAGGTCACTGATTCATAGGGTCGCCATAAGTCATAATCGACTTGAAGGCACATAACAACAATGTAGGCATTTAATTTAGAGCAGTTTGATTTTGCTATCTACTTGAAAGGGCAGCTGCTGTTTTAGTTTGTTTTCATCTGCTGTACTACTTTATATGTATGAATGTTATGTATTATTACCATCATTATTAACCATTAGGCAAGTGTGAAGAAATATAGGCTACCCATCCTGGTGCAACTGGTCTTACAACTCTCTGTAGTAAAAATTGAATACTGTGGTAGAAAGAAAAGGGCATTTAACATATCCCTGTCCAAAACTATCTTTCTCTAAGAACTTGCTAACCCTGTCTAACTAGCAATTCCTCCCTCTCAGCATGTAAAAAAAGGCTTAAAAGATATTCCAGTTCACTGCTAGCTGCTTGAAATCTCAGTTGCTACATGTCCAGAAAGATATCTCTTCCATTAGCTAACTTTCTTCCTCCAGAGGGAACATCCTTTACAGAAACTGTAATTAGTTCCATATGAGGTTTTCTTCTTCTTTCCAGTGTCTTGTTAACTCCTTCCCTACTGATTTAGCTACTGGTTTTAGTATTGCTAATAGTCTGATTGTAAAATTATTTTCACTACAATTACTGTTTCAACCCGGATAACCTAACAATATACAGTAAATTCTCTTTAACAGAAATCAACATCACCATTCACAAATATATTATAATAAATGTTCCTTAACCATTTAGGCTAGACCAATGGTGTGACATAATTTTGTAACTGTGATGTCTTCAAGCTTGCTAAATGTGGCCAATGCATTTTCCTACACATTAATGAAGCCCAGGCCTGCTTTCAGCACCAAGACTCAGCCCACCCCTATAACAGTAAATTAATTAAAAAGCTGAGAGTGCCTCTGAGGTTAAATTTGCCTTCCACTGGGTAGCCAGATCCTATACTGCTCAGATGGCATAACGTACAGCAAGATTCAAAGAGGGCACCTCTCCAGAACAACAGATGTAGTGACTGAAAGGTTTGTTTCCATACATCAGAATACTTTGGCAAAGATTCAAATATGAAGAAAAGGGAGGCACAAAACAGGTGGGGACTGGCAACATGGAAAAGCACCAAGAAGGAAGAGGTACAGAGACAGTCCAGAGCTTAGGGGTCCCATCGTTTGAACACTTGTCAGCTAGCTCTCACAGATGTGTCCATTCAAACAGTAATGCACAAATACAATGATCTTATCTGAAGTCCAAGCCTTAGGTGACCCAATAATACTGAAGAAAATGTCTATACCCCTTAGATGGCTTGGACGATTAAGCCATGACTACAGTTGCAAGAAGCTGCCACTGCCTTGACTCCCTCTCCCTCTTGATAGTAGGGCAGGAAAGGTTTAGCCAGCTGCTCCCAATTATCCAAATACCCAGACAGAAAGGGAAAAGATGGTGGCTGCCATTCCTTATAGACTCCTCCATTGCTTGGTTGTCCACTTGAGTGAATACAAGAAGCCAGTGGGATGGGGGGGGGTCTACTGGGATTAATAGGAAGACTGGGAGAGTAACAGTAATTGGAGCCAGAGCTAATGACAGGCAGAGCCAAATAATGGTAGTTTTGTCCCCATCCTCCTCCCTGCTGAATTCTACAAGGGCAACAGTGAGTCTAAGGAGGAGGAAACTGAGGTACAGCGCCATCCCCAAACTGGTTGCAAGTTGGAAGGCAGGCTGACAGGAGACCAGGCTTGGTGGGGCAGGGCTCCATTCACCTTCCTAGACCAGACTTCACTGGAAGAAGCCAAAGAAATGAATAAGCCAGTACCCCACTCGTTTGGCTTCCCCCCAGGTTGGCAAATCAGGCTCAAAATGTGTGCGAGAGCAGGAAACAGTAGCTCCTCCTCCTCACAAACTGCCTGCCGCTCTGCTGCCCACTTGGGCGAGCCAACAGAGAAGACTGGAAGGGGTTATCACTTTACTCACTTGCCCGCAGGACCCTGTTGCATTCAGGTCCTGCTTGTGGGCTTTCCGTGATCACCTGGTTGGCTGCTGTGAGAGCATATGGGCCTTTGCCCTGATCCAGCAGGGCTGGCTCTACTTGGTCGCCCGAGCTTCCCTCGTGGTGGTGCGCCATGGAGGAATGGAACCCTCGTGCCCAATCCAAGCCGCTTCCTCTTGACAACGGGGGGGGGGATAATGCAAAGGACCTGAACGAGATTTAAAACCAGATCCCACACACATTTATTGGAAAACAAGTCTGACTGAGTGCAACGAAGCTCGCTTTCATGAAATATTCAGCATAGCGTTGCAGCCTAGAATTCCGTGTTCGACCCAACCATGATCCGACATTTGCTCTTTGCGGCTGCATTGCATGCCGGGACTCGTAGTTTCCCACCGCGTCTATCAGAGCAGGGGGTGTCTCTCGTTCCCCTCCCTCTCCAAACTGTGTTCGAATGTTCGCCGGAAGTTTTCTTTGACCCCTCCGCCTTCCCGTAGTTGCCCGTCTCCCACTTCAGTGAAGGCGTCAGCGGGGCTATGGTTCCGCAGCTGCTGCAACTCCGGGTTCTCCGTTCCGCCCGGTTCGTCGTAAGTGCTGCTGCGTCACCTCGTACCCGGGTCCCCAATTTCCCGTGGGCGCCCTCTGCAGTGAGGAGGGTACCACGCGGCTCCAGCACCATCATGGCAGTTGGAGAGTGCTCGCCTCCTCCCAGGGCGGAATCCCAGAGACTGGAGACGGAGGCTGGAGGAAAATCTGGAGAAAACGGACAACCTCTCCCTACAACCAGCCACTTATTGCAACAAACCGGTGAGGAGGAGGAGACAGGGGCGTCACTACAGGGGTGCGAAGGTTGCGGCCCGCACCCGGGTGTCACCACGAGGGGGGTGACACCCAGAGCCGCCCCGCCCCGCGCCTTTGCCTGGCAAGGCTGCTCCAACTCCTCCTTGGAGGCGGGCGAGACCATGAGCAGCGTCGGCGGAGCGAGGGAGGCGCGCCGGCGTTCCCAGGCCTTCTCCGGCAGGGTGCTCCTCCGGCGCGCACCCTCCCAGGGACATGGACGGGGGTGGCTGGTTTTGAGCGCGCAACTGCGCGCACACGCAAGCCCAGCCACCTCGTCCATGCCCCTGGGAGGGCGCGCGCCGGAGGTCCGCACCCCCCCCCCCCGCACTCCCGCTAGTGACGCCGCTGGGACGAGGAGGAGAAAGGAAAGCACTAATGTCCCACTCGTCCGGAATAATAGGGGAGAAGGGTTTAATAGGCCCTCCCCCTTTCCACCAGCCTTTTTTTTTTCTTCTGACGGTGTGGGAAGAGAAGCGATCAATTTCAGCTCAGTTTTGTTAGTATCCCTCTCCAAAAAAGGGGGGGAAAGTTACTTGGAAATCTCGCTCAAGGTAGCTCCGGACGTATATTCTAGCCTTTAGGGTCTGGTGTGTCCCAGCGTGTGACATTCCCAATCACGTGTACAAATACAAGCCAGACGGTTCTGTTTTGGACAAACCCTTTTACACATATGCGTGCTGAGCCATAATTTGCTCGGATCTTAAGAGAGACCGTCGAAACAGTTTGTTGTTATGTGCCTCCAAGTCGACAACGACTTATGGTGACCTTATGACTCAGTGACCTCTAAGAGCATCTGTCATGAACCACCCTGTTCAGATCTTGTAAGTTCAGGTCTGTGGCTTCCTTTATGGAATCAATCCATCTCTTGTTTGGCCTTCCTCTTTTTCTACTCCCTGCTGTTTTTCCAAGCATTGTTATCTTTTCTAATGAATCATGTCTTCTCATTATGTGTCCAAAGTATGATAACTTCAGTTTCATCATTTTAGCTTCTAGAGGTAGTTCTGGTTTGATTTGTTCTAACACCCTATTACTGGTCTTTTTTGCAGTCCATGGAATATGCAAAGCTCTTCTCCAACACCACATTTCAAATGCGTTGATTTTTCTCTTATCCGCTTTTTTCACTGTCCAACTGTCACATCCATACATAGAGATCGGAAATACCATGGTCCGAATGATCCTGACTTTAGTGTTCAGTGATACATCTTTACATTTCAGGACCTTTTCTAGTTCTCTCACAGCTGCCCTTCCCAGTCCTAGCCTTCTTCTGATTTCTTGACTATTGTGTCCATTTTGGTTAATGATTGTGCCAAGATATTGATAATCCTTGACAAGTTCAATGTCCTCATTGTCAACTCTAAAGTAACATAAATCTTCTGTTGTCATTACTTTAGTCTTTTTGACGTTCAGCTGTAGTCCTGCTTTTGTGCTTTCCTCTTTATCTTTCATCAGCATTCGTTTCAAATCATTACTGGTTTCTGCTAGTAGTATGGTATCGTCTGCATATCTTAAATTATTGATATTTCTCCCTCCAATTTTCACACCTCCTTCTTCTTGGTCCAATTCTGCTTTCCGTATGATGTGTTCTGCGTATAGATTAAATAAATAGGGTGATAAAATACACCCCTGTCTTACACCCTTTCCGATGGGGAACAAATCGGTTTCTCCATATTCTGTCCTTACAGTAGCCTCTTGTGCAGAGTATAGGTTGCGCATCAGGACAATCAGATGCTGTGGCACCCCCATTTCTTTTAAAGCATTCCATAGTTTTTCATGATCTACACAGTCAAAGGCTTTGCTGTAATCTATAAAGCACAGGGTGATTTTCTTCTGAAATTCCTTGGTCCGTTCCATTATCCAACGTATGTTTGCAATATGATCTCTGGTACCTCTTCCCTTTCTAAATCCAGCTTGGACATCTGGCATTTCTTGTTCCATATATGGTAAGAGCCTTTGTTGTAGAATCTTGAGCATTACTTTACTTGCATGGGATATTAAGGCAATAGTTCGATAATTACTACATTCCCTGGGATCCCCTTTCTTTGGAATTGGGATGTATATGGAACGCTTCCAGTCTGTGGGCCATTGTTTAGTTTTCCATATTTCTTGACAGATTTTTGTCAAAATTTGGACTGATTCAGTCTCAGTAGCTTGTAGCAACTCTATTGGTATGCCGTCTATTCCTGGTGATTTGTTTCTTCCAAGAATTTTAAGAGCAGCTTTCACCTCACATTCTAAAATTTCTGGTTCTTCATCATATGGTTCCTCCGTGAATGAATCTGTCATCCTTGCCTCTTTTTTATAGAGTTCTTCAGTGTATTGCTTCCATCTTCCTTTTATTTCATCTCGGTCAGTCAGTGTGTTCCCCTGTTGATTATTCAACATCCCTACTCTTGGTTTAAATTTCCCTTTCATTTCTCTAATCTTTTGGAAGAGGGCTCTTGTTCTACCCTTTTTGTTGTCCTCTTCTATTTCTATACAGTAACTATTGTAATAGTTCTCTTTGTCCCTACCTATTAGTCGCTGTATTGTTGCATTTAGGGTTCTGACCATGTTTCTATCTCCTTTTGCTTTTGCTTTCCTTCTCTCTTTAACCATTTTAAGAGTTTCTTCAGTCATCCATTGGGGTCTTTCTCTCTTTTTAACTAGAGGTATTGTCTTTTTGCATTCTTCTCTGATAAAGTCTCTGACTTCATTCCATAGTTCTTCTGGTTCTCTGTCAACTAAGTTTAAAGCCTCAAACCGGTTCCTTATTTGATCTTTATATGCTTCTGGAATGTTATTTAAATTGTATTTTGGCGTTATGATTGCTTTGTTCGTCTTCTTTAGCTTTACTCTGATTTTCGATACAACCAGTTCATGATCTGTACCGCAGTCTGCTCCTGGTCTTGTTTTTGCAGAAAGTATGGAACTTCACCTTCTGCTACCAATTATATAATCAATTTGATTCCTATATTGACCATTTGGTGATGTCCACGTGTATAGTCGTCTTTTTGGTTGTTCAAAAAATGTGTTCGCAAGAAACAAATTATTGGCTTCACAGAATTCTCTAAGTCTTTATCCTGCTTCATTTCTGTCTCCTAGGCCCCATTTCTCCATAATTCCTAATTCTTCTCTGTTCCCTGCTTTTGCATTCCAATCCCCCATGATTATCAGCACATCTTGTTTTGGTGTGTGATCAATTTCTTCCTGTACTTCTGCGTAAAATCTCACTAATTCCTCTTCTTCTGCATTTGCCGTTGGAGCATTAGACTTGGATGATGGTTATGTTGATAGGTTTCCCATTTAATCTCATTGATATAACTTGCTCAGACCTTGCGTTGTAGCTCCTAATTGCTCTTGCTACATCACTTCTCACTATTAAAGCAACCCCATTTCTTCTTGTTTTCTCATTTCCTGAATAAAATATTTTGTAGTTGCCTGATTGGAAATGTCCCATTCCTGTCCATTTTAGTTCGCTCACACCAAGTATTGTAATGTTGATGCGTTCCATTTCTTGCTTGACAATGTCTAACTTTCCCTGGTTCGTGCTTCTTACATTCCATGTTCCTATTGTGTGCGTCGTACAACTCCGGACTCTCCTTTTGCATCTGTGCACATCAGCCTCTGGGCTTCCTTTCGGCTTTGACCCAGCTGCGTCATTAGTCACAGCGCTACTCGTACTTGTCCTTTGTTCTTCCCCAGTAGCTCGGTGAGTGCCTTCTGACCTGGGGGTCTCATCTTCCAGCACTATCTCATGTTACATTTTGGATACTCTGTTCATAGGGTTTTTGTGGTAAGAGATATTCAGAGGTGGTTTACCATTGCCTTCCTCTGAGTTTGGATGCATCTTAGTCTGGTGTTTCAGCTTTGACCATTCCGCCTTGGGTGCCCCTACTAGGAGTCTAGCCTCTTGGTCTAGACTCCTGACGGCATTGCTCTCAGCTTCTTCAACACACTCAAACCCCCTCACCGCGTTAAGGTGTGCATCCAAAGAGGACGGTCGAAACAGTAGATAAAAATTACTGCTGGGAATAAACAAGTTATTCCAATTAAGCAGTTTATACTCTATGATAGTAAAAAGAAGTAGTATTAGCAAACGCTTGTTTGGTAGCGGTTAGGTTCATTTCAGAACTTTGATATGACACAGTTCCTGTCCAGTGGATTTAAAATCAACATTAGATGGGCAAGATAGTACGGATTTTACTTACTAACCCACCTGATTTCCCCCATGATGGAATTCAAGATAGGTACCTTATGGAGAATTCCAGGCCAGTCTTGCATCCAGAGGCAAACCATGCACAGACCTGTTTAGCTTCAGCAAGGTGGCTTAATCATATGCCTGCAGACTACACACTGGGAGCTGGAAGTTACCACAAGGAGTGGGAATTGAGATGGGAGTATTAAATAACAGTGAAGGGGCAGAGTGGACATGCCAGAAGGAACATTAACATGCTGTCCTTGTAGGTTGTATGGTTGTTCAGTGCTCTTCAACATAACAGCTGGTAGGAAAGAAGACCTTAAAAATCAATTTGTTATGCACAATCAGCATAGGAGAATGAGAATGAGCAAATGCCATTTCAAGCTACTGTGTTTTATTTGCTATTAAGAATAGTATTTTAACTGGTCACCTAATTAATGGTGATTAGTTTTTACAAGTACTGTTACTACAGTAGTGTAGCTCGTTTCTCTTTCTATGTCCTTATGGTTGGCTTGAAATTATTTTCTCTCCATCATTGTATCCTTACAATAACCCTGTGAGGGAAATTTGGCTGAAAGTGACTTGCCTGGTGCTACCCAGGGAGTGTAAAGGCTTTAAGTCCAGCACTTTTCTGCTATACCACACTGCCTGAAACTGAAATCACTGCCTTCTCTTTCTAGATTGAATTAAGGTCACACGGTTTTTTTCTTCCTAGGGAACCTACATTCTCAGTGAAACTCTAGGCCATGAATTATTGGGGGGAGGGTTTTCTGCCTTTTGTGTTGCAATTAGAGCTATGAAGACAACATTATTAGCATTTGGTCTGCTTTTACAGCTGCCAGTAATTCATAAGTTACAAACTGCCTCAGTACCTAAATACATAAAATTTGACTGAGAAAAGCAGGCTCCTTAAACAGAGTGCATTCATATCTATTATTCCAACAGCAGTTGTTTATTGAAGCAGGAAAGGAGTTCACATTGGTAGGTGTAGTAGAAGAAATGCTTTACTAGAGTAGATTGAAATGAATAGGAGTAGTTTACTCTCCGCTGCATTGGCAGCACAAACTTTCAGAAAAGAAACATTGCTGAAGAAACAGCTGAAGTAAACTACTATTGTGGTGCAAAGGTAACTATGGATGCAGGCTTTCTAGTTCCAGCAGATGCCATTTGATGTGCTAAATTACATAGGATTGCCAAGCCTCCTGTATAAGTGGGTAGTAAACATAGTTAAGGATTAATCTTTTCTTCAGTGTAAAATATGTAAGAAGAATAGTTGATGCCTAGAATTCTATGAAATCACATACCTACTGTCACCCAGAAATCTCATATGTTATAAATGGGAAATTTAGCACTTGGGTCATATCTTGCCTGCTGTATCTTAATGGCGAGATAGATATAGCCTACAATTTCCATAGAGCCCAGCTATATTTAGCTATAAATCTATATATTTAATTTAAGGATGAATTACAGGTATATGTTTGGGAAGCAGTTAGGGATACAGCCCAATTTAAGGCATGTTGTTTACCCAGAAATAAGTCTGCTGTGTTGAATGTGACTTTGTCCCAGTTAAGTGTGCCTTGAATTGCAGCCTTGATCTTAATGTCCTGGAGTCATAATTGGTCTTTTGGTATCTTTTCTAAGTCCAGTTCAAATTATAATCAGCAAATAATGATAATAGACAACCATAAA
The DNA here is from genome assembly GCF_030035675.1 of Rhineura floridana. Classification (NCBI taxonomy): domain Eukaryota; kingdom Metazoa; phylum Chordata; class Lepidosauria; order Squamata; family Rhineuridae; genus Rhineura; species Rhineura floridana. Next base: position 102,454,322 of record NC_084483.1, read on the forward strand.
TTATGTGTTGAACTTACTGTTTCTGATCTCCAAAGAACTACGCATGCAATTTGTTAACCTGCAGCAAGCCCAACACTGACTCACTTGTTTATCTCATCCTCTGGATAATTTCCCTTGAGGTAATCTCAGCTTCACTTGTTACTACTACAAACCATTATGTTCAACACTTGTCTGATTCTTTGGATGCTGATTGTTTAAAGAGTTCACGCTAAATTTATTTTGATTCTGCTGCAAGAAGGGCACTTTTTCTTTTTCTCTCTATCAGGAAAAAGAGTGTATTTTATCCAAAGTTTACAATTAAACTTTTACAGTTTATCGTGGGATACAATATTGTCACAACTGACAATGAAATCATCCATACCACAGTCACATGTCATAATTGCCTTTTGCTCCTGGCCAAAGACAATGTCATGTATTTATTACATGATGGCAAACCTGGGCTTGTCATTGAGTAATGCATATAACAGGAAACTGCGGCCAGTCATAGCTTCTTAATTAATATACCTTTACGATGCATGTATGCAAGCATGTTTGACACTTTTACAATTTAAAGGTTTATGTGTCGTTAAAACATCTTAGGTGTGTACCTCAAATATGTTCTTTGTCAAGCGGTTATGCCTGAATGCAAAAAAGGCAGCATAGTTATTTTTCTGTACGTGTGGGAGAAATAAGCCGTGCCTGAGAGTTTCCTATAGATACAAATTCTGATACAGATACCCTTCATGTCTAAGACTGGAGGCAGATAGGAATTCTGGGTAGACATTCACACTAGACCTTGTTGTGTGCAGAAACAGTTTTGCATGGTAGTCCTTCCCCCTCTCCCCACAATCCCATGAGGCTTGTGTACAGAGAATGGTTCTGAAGGTGCACTGTCCCTAACGCATGGAGGACAGGATCTCTGGACCACGTAGCCAGGATTTAGCACCTCACATTTATACGATGGAAAATCTGTGTTTGTTACTCAGGGTGCACACAACAGGAAGCTGTAGAAACCACCCACCTAAATGCCATATTTCTTTTAAATCAGTCAGCAGGTAACAGCCACAACAGTTCCTGCACAGCCTCCAGAATCAGATAACTGCCTTGTTATCCTTCCCTTGGTGCTTTAAGATGAAGCCAATTAGTACATAATCAGGTATCGTCTCCCCTAGCACTAGGGATAAGGTATCCAAGAGACTATACAGGGTACTAATAGTCTGGGGTGTTTGTTTTTTTACACTATCAAGCCAGTGGTTTCTTTGCCTGCTACAAGAACGTAATGTGCATGTCTGTGATCAAATTCCCTCCTTGGATTAGATTTGGGATACCTGAATTTGACAGTAAAGATGTGAAAACTAACTGTTCTGTAGTAATGAGGTATTTTCTGTTATGCTGAATTTCTGGTGTCACACTTCTTCCAGTACGCAAGTATAATTGTGTTATACTATACTTGTGTACTGGAAGAAATTGTAGTATTCTCTCCTGAGGTTGCTACTGTCACTTTAAAATCGCAAAAAGATACAGAAGGAAAGTTGTGTGTGCGTGTGCACGCACACACACACTAGAAGTGTGACACCAGAAATTCAGCATATCAGAAAATACCTTATTACTATACTATCATTTCTCTGGATTAACATATGGATAAAAATTAAATGTAATTTAATGACACACACTTGTATGTGCATTTTCCTTGCAGTAAGTTCTGTTGAACACAGTAGAATTTACTTCTGAGTAACTATGTATATGACTATATAGCATGTCTCTAGTAAATGTGCTTGGGATTACAGCCAGTAAAAAATATTCTCATATATATCATTAGTAAACACAACCCTTTGGTTCTTCTTCTGCCCTATTACCAATACAGGATGTGAAATGCTGGGAACTGGTCTGATTAAAATTGAACATTACTGAGGAGAACAGTAAGGCTGATATGTATAGCCTACTAAGGAAAACAAGAGAGATGCAGATACTTTTGCAGCTGCCTATTTTCCAGATTAAAAACAAGATTAGCCCTTTTTGTTAAATTTGTTCAATGATTTTTAAATTATTTGTTTTAAAGATTTGTATCATGACCTGCAACACACGTTTCCAGGGTAGCTAAAAATAAACAATAAAATATCAATAAAAATGAAACCAAATATGAACAACAATAGTACAAAAGTGAAAACAGTAATTATACAGCCACGAGAGTGGCTGTATATACTATAGTCAGCGGGGATTTTTCACATTCCGCAATGTTAAATGGAAGATATCCCCCCATGCCATTCTGAGGCTTCCCATAAGCTCATTTCAAAACAAAACCTTACAAAACTTATAGTTCTGAACTCAGAAACGCTTGCTTAACAACCCTCTAAATTTTCATGGCGATACACAAAAGAGTCAGAGAGAATCGAGAGTTCAAAGTCTAAAAAGAGAGAGAAAAACCTCAGAGCCCTTTTGGACTATTTTCTGCCAGAGTTCTCATAATCTGTTGAAATTCATTAAAAATTAGCCATGTTCACAGAGTACCTGTAATCCTAATACTGACCTTGCCCCATACTCTGACCTTCATCTACTGCAGTTTAAAAGTTGAACAAATGCCTGGTTGATTTTTAATTAATTTAAGAAATTTTGGCTGGAAGCCTATTATAACTCGGAGCATGCTCAGTAAGAACCAACTGTCAGTGTTCTAAAAGCCTCACAGCTGCTGAGCTTAGCTAATCAGGGGGTCAAACCCACACCAGACTATGATCTCATGTGAGACAGTCATGGCTTCCCTCAAAGAATCCTGGGAAGTGTAGTTTGTGAAGGGTGCTAAGAGACTCCTATTCCCCTGAGAGAATGGTTTAACAGTCAGCCACTCTGATTGAAGGTCTGTGAGGGGAACAGGGTGTCTCCTAGCAACTCTCAGCACCCTTCACTAACTACACTTCCCAGGATTCTTTGAGAGAAGCCATGATAAATTCTTTTACATTGTTTTTAAAAGATCTGTTTTTAAATTTGTATATTTCTTTTTATTGTTTTTAGTTATTGTAAACCGCCCAGAGAGCTTCGTCTATGGGGCGGCATATAAATACACTACATAAATAGATAAATAAATAATGATTGTCCAAAGTGTAATAGAGGCCTGGTGTGGATGTGGCCAGGGACAGCTTTGTTTTAAATTTGGGTGGGAGGTAGGGTGGCCAGGTTCAGGGCCTGAGACTGATCCTGTATCTTTAGGAGAAGAGAAAGTCAGCCAAGTGCCGGTGTTCTTGCAACATTGTAATGGGAAAAACCACAAGGTAGAATTGTCCCTTCCCCCTACCCAACTGTGAAAGATACAGAAGACATCTTGGTTGCCAGGCCCAGCCTGGTCAGTTTTACCTATCCTAATCATGATTGCATAGGAGTATATCCGATTCAACTCAATAATCATACAAATGATCAGACCTGCCTTTCCCCTCCTTCCCCTTTCCTCTCCCTTTCTCCTCCCCTCTTCCTTCTTCTGCCTTCCCTGCCCACTCCAGCCCTCCGTCCCTCCACCCCAGTCAGTTTTACCTATCCTAAGCATGATTGCACAAGAGTAAATCCCACTGAACTCAATAAACATGCAAACGACCACATCTGTCCTTCTTCTCCCCTCCCCCCGCCTGCTCCCATCCCAGTCCTCCCTCTGCCTTTCCGCCCCTCCCTCCTCCCTTCCCCATCCCCTGTGGTCAGTTTCACCTATCCTAAGCATGATTGCCTGGTGTTTGTGTGTAAATCCCACTTAACTCAATAAGCATGCAAATGATCAATCCATTCTCAGCAAACTTGCACAGGATCCAATTTCTTACCTCCCGGATTAAAAAGCAGGGAAATTCACTAATAGGCAAAAAACCTTGCGGTTTAAGAATGTACCTATAGCCCACAGATATTTCTACCAAACTTTAAAAAGCAGGGAAATTGCACAGCTATAGTGAATGCACCAGGGGAGCAGGAGACCTGAACTCCTCTCTGAGATATTGCACTGCCCTACAAAGTTGTCAAATTGCAAACACAATTTGGGTTGGTCTTTCACAGTCCAATTCACTTGCTGTGTAGCTTGGAAGAATTTGGTAACATGTGCCTCTGAGCATATGGTGAGTGGTGGCAACACCTGTAATCAGCCCAAATAATAGAAAGAAGATATGTGCTGTGCTGATCTTGTTTTAGCCGGGAGGAAGCAACATTATTAAGACAGTTGATATAGTTCAGATGGTCACTTTAAATATGTCTGATTTACTTTGCAATTTCAGTGAAGTTTTCTATAGGAAATCATTTTCTTTTGATTTTGTTTCTATGAATATGTGAAGTACAGCAACACTTTGCAAAATTTATACTAAAAAAACTCCAGACATAATTGTGGAATAATGGCACTGACTTCTGCAAAATAATCTCCAGTGGACCTCAGGAGTGTCTCAATTTGCACAAGATAAAACAGTGGGAGGTGAAATATATTCTACAAAAATTCTAGGTGTGCTCTATGTTTTTAATTGATCGTGAACACCTTGCCTTAAATAAAGTGGTTTAAACATAGCAGGCTGAAAACATGTATCCTGTTTTTTCCAACAACTAGAGTCATTGCTAAAGTAGCAGCGTATTGTAATCAGTCTGATTTTACATCAAACTGCTGTTTCAGGGCCAACTGTTAATGCACCCAAAATAGAAATAGACCATAGTCTCCAGTTTGAAACAAAAAAGGCTATCTTCACCATCATATGACATTGACCAATAAAAAGGCTTTGAAATTAATAAAAATAAATTTGACACAGATTTCTAGGATGAATAATGAGGGAAATAAAATTTTCTAGGTTAGATTCTCTGTAGAAACATTAGTAGCACAGGAAAGAAGCAAAGTAAGAAGAACACCAACAAACATACAAAAATATAATTCTCCATCTTTGGAGATGGCAGGTGTTGCCACCACTCACCATATGCTCAGAGGCACATGTTACCAAATTCTTCCAAGCTACACAGCAAGAGGATTGGACTGTGAAAGACCAACCCAAATTGTGTTTGCATTTTGACAACTTTGTAGGGCAGTGCAATATCTCAGAGAGGAGTTCAGGTCTCCTGCTCCCCTGGTGCATTCACTATAGCTGCCCAATTTCCCTGCTTTTTAAAGTTTGGTAGAAATATCTGTGGGCTATAGGTACATTCTTAAACCGCAAGGTTTTTTGCCTATTAGTGAATAAAATATATCATCCATTTAAAAGCTCAAGAGAATAAAATTGTCTTTACCAGATAACTTAATGCTAATGGAGTAGGCACAAGAAGTTGAGTATCTCTGGGAAGAGTATTCTACAAGCAAGGTGCCACCACTGAAAAGACCTGTTTCTGGTTTTTACGTACCAGCCTCACACTTGAAGGCAGGGTTACCTGATGGAAGGCCTCTGATTAGGAAGGCCTCTGATTATAATTTTGGGAGCAGGCAGGTTCATATGGGTTGAGGCAGTCAACCTGTTCTCAAGGCAAATAGGGCTTTATGAGTCAAAAACAGCATGTTAAATTGTAACAAGAAACAAATTGGAAGTAGTGACTGATTTTAACATTCTGGTGTGAGATTTGTTACAACTGGCCTGTATCAATCAATCTGAGCCCATCTGAAGTTTCTGTATACTCCTCAGGATCAGCTCCAGTTATCTTGAACAATTGTCAGAATGAAAAACCAATACCTTTATATTGTTTGTCTAACAAGGGAACAGTTCTCACAACCCTCCTGAAATTTAGCTACTGAATAAAACATCTTGTTGTATATATGCAAAAAAAACCCACAACCCAAATCCTAGAGTTATTTTTATTAATAAGACTGTTTCATTTACAATCAGTGTGCTGAAATGCTTCATCACTGTGCAAGCCTTGTTAAAAACCTTAGGAGGGTTTATGCCTTGGAATCTTTCAATACTAGCTTTCTTCCTAACATTACAGTTTAGAAATTACTCCAGGATGGGCAGGGAGAAAAAATTATATTTTATCTACAATTATGGTAGTAACGTAGGTCATAAATAAGTTGATTCTGTATATAGTTGAAGACTTCCCACCCTGAGTATACCCTCAAATCACTAAAATTCTGTTTATTAGTCAGTCAGATACAATGCAGTAGTGAGGGATACTCTGGTACAGAAGTTTGAAATCAGACCAAATTTTAATTAATCTCAACTACAGAGATTCTTGCAGAGCAGCTAGATGAGCCTGTTGTTCAAATGGAGAATCAAGACATACAAATACATTTAGGGGTTGTTAAATAAAACATTGAATACTAAAAATAAAACTTAAACTTGCAGTTTGGAGGAACAAGCAATTGCTTTGTGAGAGCCTCTGGTGTTATACTTGAAAAATAGTCTTGCAGTGAGCTGTGAGTCTGGAACTGAGTTTTATTGGCGATTTCATCAGCTGTGAAATCTAAAACTCAGTTCATTGTTTCATATGTATTCCAGATGGGAGGCAAATTGTGGAACAGAAGAAAAAGCAAAGAAAAAAACAAAAAGAAGAATCCCACTGTCTTGATTCCATAGATTGCTTGATGCTGGAAATGCCATTTACTGAAGCAGATATTGAGGATGAATTTTGCAGTAAGTGTACATATTAATACAAAGCTCCAAAGTTCCTTTAAGGTTAAGTTTCCATGTTGAAGTAAACAAGCAAGTTCCACTTTGGCCAAATTTCTTTGTATTTTGTACTCTGACCTTAGCAATTACAAATGCAACTATTGTGGTCATTGAATGTTGATGCCACCTCTCCCCAAAGTCCCAAATGTTTCCATCCTCTAACCACAAATATGTACTCTGATCCCAAGTTAATCATACAAAATATTCTGAAAATTACAGATCCTCTACTTATTAGTGCTTGTATTTTAAGGAAAAACAGAAAAAATGTGCAATTGCAGTAATGAGAAATACAGTTAAAACTAATGAGGAAATGATGGCAGGATTGTTTGAATTGCAGATTTGAAACAACTAATTAAAGGGATGATTGTGACAGGAGGTACCAGAACAAGACTTAATTAAAGCTGCCAGTTGAAGGAAGAAGCCTCAGTAGTGTTTTGGAAATGCACACTAGATAGGGTAGTGCTGCAGTTTCATCTTCAGTAAAAAAAATTTTTTAAAATGCGCGAAATCAGATCTGGGGAAAAAAACCACATGAATACAGCACACAAAACACTGGGATGTAATGGTCTCGAAACAACATCCTCTGGATTCTTCGTAAAAACTTGTGAATGAACAATTTTTGAGAAAACTGCTAATAGAGGAGCAATTTTTGATGATCTAGGACAGAGGCTCTCAAACATTATACCCCCAGGTCCACTTGAGACATGAAAAAGCTACAGAGGCCCACCAGTCACAGAATTATGATGCAGGAGCAGGTGGCAAGTCATAAAATGGTGACAGGTGGAAGCGGCGTTTGGAATAATCATCTGGCAACTACTGGCATAATTTTCCACTAATTTCTAATCCATGTTTGGTAATTTCTAAATTCTTTGCCTTAAATAGCGGAACGAGCTGACCCAGAGGCTGTAGGCGAAGAAGGCTTTTTCTTTTAATTTTTTTCTCCCACTCTCCGCATGCCTTTCAAATAATTTTTACTAATCTCCTGTAAATTCTTCTGCCATTCTCCTTTCACACTCAAGTTGTAACTCATTTTCATTTCCCCACCTCCAAACTGCTAGTTTCTTTCATCCTTTCTCCCTGGTCTTTTTATATTCATTTCTTCCTCTTATAACAGCTTTCCTCTCTTATCCTTTCTTCTGTTTTGAGTATATAATAATAATAATAATAATAATTATTATTATTATTAGTCATCGTCGTCATAGTAAATACCTTCTATTCCTAATTCTCTTTAACATCTCTCCCCCCCTCAAATTTCTGTTTCCTGATCACCTTTACTGCAAGGAGTTACTGTTGCTGGCATTGATCCAACGAAAAGGTTGTGGCACAGTTAGGGGGCGGATCAGGCAAGTGAAGAGGCACTGGAGTTCTCCTTTGTTTTCAATGGACAGCACTCACTTTCTCACATTTAAAAATAGTTCCAAGTGTGAACCAAGAAATTCCCTATCCAAACAGTCACTCTAGTTTTTTAAGTATCTGAGTGTCTCTTCCTCTTTTTCTAGCCATTCCATTCCCCTTCCCATCTGATTTTCAGCTTTTTGCCCTCTCAGCAATCAGACAATATTCCCTGGCCACTGAGCATGGGCTATTTGGGGAGGGGTTCCCCATGAGGGTTTTTTCTATAGAATTTTTGTATGTCACCAAACCCCTGGATAACATGAGTCTGCTGATGCATCCGTCTTTGGCATAGTTATTGCCATTTTGGCTAAATAGTCTGTTTTATTTTTATTTATTTATTATTCCCCTATGACTGCTGTCCATAGAAATCAATGGAGAAATCCAAGATTTTAACGTATTGGGATTGGATGCGAGTGTATCTTCTGCACTTCAAAATCCTAAAATGGAGGGGAAAGAAAGATCCTGGGAGAGGGAATGGAATGAAATGGAGCCCTCAGTAGAAACACTTCAGACTACAGCAATCTCTGTTCTTCGAGTGCCGGTCCTTCAATAGCCAAAGTGGCACCACACACACATAAGAGGAAGGTGTCAGTAGAATCAGAGAAAACTTGAGGTTTGCTGAAGTGCAAATAAATCTTTAGGAAGCCCCTCCCCACAAAAAAAAGCCCAGTGAGGACTGAGCATGTTCAGTGGGCATGAAATGTTGCTTGATCCTTGCTGGAAAACTAGCAGAGGGTTCTGAATGGAATGGTGTCACTGAAATGACTGCAACACTTTGTGGCACGTCCCCCATGTACATCTTATATTTTAAAAAGTATATTGTCTGAGTTGCCTCTTAGTGTATTGTTTCCAAAATGTATGTATGTATTCTACTCGCATGTTCACAGTATAACTGGTTTCCCCCCCCTTTCTACCCAGATAAAAGCACTCCTAAACCAAATGTTAAAAAGAAGAGAAAGAGAACTGCTGGAAGGAAGAGTGAAGAAGACAATCTACTAAAGAAAAAAAAGGAAAACCAAGATAAACCAAATTATTTCATCTCCGTTCCAATTACAAATCCAAAGGTTGCCTTACTTTTTTAAAAGTATTTTTATCTTATGGTGGGCTAAATAACTTGTGAATAATAAAGTCAGAGCTTAGCCTTAAACACAAGCATTGGTTTTGTGCCTTGAACCAGAGGTTTTTGTGCCTGAAAATTTCCCTTGCTTTCCCAACAGGAAAGGTGAGGGGCAGAGGAAACCAGCTCTATTAGGATTTGAATCCTCAGTGTGCCTGGTTCCTGAAGGAGCTGTCCCTTCTTCACCACAGATCAGCAGAGGGAAGGCTTTTCCCTCCTTCTTCCGTGAGAAGGAAAACACTTTCAATTCCATTTGGTTAATTGCAGTACAATGAAATCCTCAGACCTTAAACTGTGATAATCTTAACCCATGGTTTGAAGAGGACTTGTTTCAAGCAAACCATACTAAAGATTAACCACAGTTTGTTGAGTTCACGTGAAACAACAAACTGTAGTTTATTCAAAACTAAAATGAAGGCTTCCAATCTCTTCCTTGCAGCCAGATGAGAGGAAGGTAGGGGGAGGGAGTGCACGAGCCTGATAATCACTGTGTCTCATTCCTGTCATGATAAACCATGGTTTTATCATGGCATCCAGACCAGCTCACTATGTTGTCGGCTTCTGCATTAATAATGAAAAGCTTCACTGCACATAGGGAACTTGTCTTGCACATCTCTGCATCAGAGGATAATGTGGATTTGGTTTCAGTTAAAATAATTTGCTGTAAGAATAGCTGTTTATTGATATTTATAGCTTTCATGCATGGGTTTCAGATAACAATTTATTTTTAGGTCTATGAGATTACTTTTAATTTGAGTGTAATGTCTGATGGATGAAAATAAATTTTTGATTTGCTTAGTTTAGTTCAGGAAATTTATCATCTAAACAACATTTAAAATAATAAATCATCTTCACTTGATTTAATTTTCATTAATACTGCAATTGAATTTGCTCTGTGGCAATTTTTTTGGCTTTGATTTTATGCACAACAAAAATGTCTGGGCATAATTTGAAAGCAAGCATTTCCTTGTATGAGTATTATTGGATGGAAAAATAAAGCTAAATAGCTTAATAGTCTTCTCAAACCAAATCTCATTATCAAACTTCTTTTTATAAAGCAATTAGATTAGTTTTCTTTAGCAAGATTGTCAGCCAAGGCCATTGCAGAAAACATAAATATGTAACTAACTAAATAAAATGTTAAAATAACGTGCAACATGATAGTCCTTGTCAGCTGACAAAATTAGGAATTGTAATTTACAACCTCCCAAATGATTTTTAGACTGTAAGCGGTAGGGTATTGTTATCTTTTAACTAATGCTATAGAACTAATTAACTAATACATGAAATAAAAATGCCCCCTCCCCACATGTATCTCCTTAAATCCAATACATTTTCAACCATTTGGAAGAAATCTAGCTCTGTGTTCAGTCATGTGCCAAATAAGATTAATAAGGATGGAGAGCAGGGCTTTCTCTGTGATGCCCCTTGACACTGTGGAACGCCCTTCCTAAATAAGCTTGGCAAAACCTTCTTTGACTATATTTCATTAGCAGGTGAAGACCAATTTGTTTCAAAAGATCGTGCCCATTTTTTAATCAGTTTTTGAAGTCAGTTTTATTGATTCTTGATCAGTGTAGAACAGTTTAATGTGGATGATTTTTAGTTATTTTTTGATTACACAAGTCCCTCTGAATTATGTTTTTATAGAAAAGTGATGCATGTATTATATATGAATTAAAAATCTTATCAAATGGCATATTTTTTATTCTAATAAATAACATCAAGCTGGTTCCCATAATAAATGGAAAGTCATCTATTATTTCAAGGAAACACTAATGGAACATTTAGTAGTTGTTTGGAACTCCTCTTAATCTCCCTCACATCCTATTAAACCCAATATTTTTATATGTTTTAATATATTTTTAATAATGTTTTTAACCCTTTTTTAAGGTTGTTTTTCTATTTGTTTTTAATGCTGTTTTGTATCAATGTATTTTAAGATCTGTTTTTATGAAGTTTTAAAGTTTTTTGGTGCTTTGTTTGCCGCCCTGGGCTCCTGCTGGGAGGAAGGGTGGGATACAAATCAATCAATTAAATAAATAAATATGCATGGTTTTATATGCTCTGTTAATCTGCATGTATTTAAAGAGCCCCAAATGGCTACTTATCACTTGGAATTTATCACTCGTTGATTCTTGATCAGTGTTGAAAATTTCTTGATTCTGTAGCATTTTGAAAAGAAGTTATAATATAAACATGTGAGATGTGGCTTCGTCTGCCATGAGTCTCCCAAGTTGCCATCTCCCTTCTTGGGGTGTTCCATGGATGATGGCAGAAGGGGGTAAGCTTGAGAATTAGTTGAGCAGGGGAGCTTTTGCCCCAATTCCTAATAACAGGCGATGGCCAGGATCACTGATCACTTGTGAGGTTGGATCTCCTGTCCAGTAAGAGGGAGGGGGCAAGGGAGGCAGCCTGGGATTTCTGTGACTGGCACACCAGGTTTTCCTTGCTCAATACGCTGTTATGGCATTGTTCTTTGCTTTTCATATGTACAATAATTCTTAACTCTGAGTATTAAGAAAACCTGATGAACCAGTCATAAAGCTACCATTGGGAGAAATAAGATCTGTGCTTAGCATTGTAGCCAGAGAACCAATCAGATACAGGAAAAACAATGTGCAGACAAATCCTTTGAGAGCAATCAAAGCTCTGCTGTAATGAACACAGTAAAAACCCCTGTATGCGTAGCATATCAAACAGAAGTCAGCAATCAATAATATTTCAATGCAGTCTTGAAGAGTATACTATCTGTTTGACATTTTAAGCAATTGCCTGATTAAAGAGGTGAACAGTTGATAATGTTGGCCATTTGGTTTGACAAAACTGATGCCCTGAAGTGTGAAAACTAACATCTCTTTGTAAAATAATTTAAAACCTTGCTGGCTCTCAGCATTGTGCACAATCATGTCCCAACCAACATCTGTATTAGATCAGTTGAGTCATTCTTTTTAAAAGTCCTAATGTGTTAAGAGGCAGCCTCAAAGGCCTTACTGTAACATGTATCCTTTTTCTTTGAGAAGTATAGACATCTCTTCACTCTGAAAATAGTATAGTTGATAACTTGCTCCTTGGTCTTGTATCCTGGTCAGACCAATGTCTTCTATAATCTTAATATTCTTCCTATTCCTTTGTGTTCCACCCTCTCTTCTCTTTATTTTGAGGATTTTGCTTTATAAACGATGTCATAATAAATGTGTATTGTTAAATGTTTCTTATTGGATTTCTATCCCATCACTGTGGGTTGCCGTAAAGCAAGACGAACTGGGAAAGGCTCCTGCTGGACCACCAGTTCAAATAACATGGAAATTGTGCAAGAACTTTGTTTGTATCCTTGCGCAGTCCCTTTTACTTCAAAATCACTTGTGCAGAATGAAACAGTCTCTTGTGTCTGTCTTTTTATTTTGATTGCAATCATTAAAAAATGTAATCTTGTTTTTGTATGTGCTTCTGTTGTCCCTCAGATCACAGATGGTATTCAGCTTCTCCAGAATAAAATAATACAAAAGGATAACAGGCTTTCCAAAGCAATGGTTCATTATGGTTCTTTGCATGTCACCCTCTTGGTGATGCATTTGTCCAGTGAAGAAGCAATTGACAAGTAAGCATTTTTGTTTGAAATAATATGCTGTTTTAAAATCTATTTAAATTGAGGGTGAAACCTGGGAGAAGAGTGGCAACCAAAAAGGGGGTAATCGAAACATTCTGAATTCATTTTAACAGTAATTGTGACATCAATGGCATGGCTGATGTTAATAATTTATATTTAGTAGTAGTATAACTTCTGTGATATAAGGAAAACTTTATTTAAATACAAGTTCTCACATTATGTAGATAGTAAGGGGATAGAATTAATATGCAAACCACTGGGTTGTTTAGCTTTGAAAATTAGGCTATTAATACCCCCTTCCAATATTCCTGCTAGTCCATGCCATTGTTAGAAATGTGGAGTACTATAGGCAATTCTTGTTGCCGTATCTCAGAAAGGTTATTATAGAGCTGGAAAATGTAAAATGATTGGAGATTGGAGCATCATCTAAAAGGAAAGGCTAAAGAATTTAGGGCTTTAGTACAGAAAAAAGATGATTGAAGGGCAAGCTAGATATTAATGTAATTATGTAGCCTAAGGGTCATAGCCGTGCCAGGGCATGGACATGGTGTTTTTGACTATATCTGGGGACAGAAGGTGTCAAGATTACTGGGCCCCCAAATCCTGAGAATCAGCTCTTCTTGTTGCCTGCAGTTGCCAACTTACCAATGTAGTATGCTGCCACCACTCCTTATGTCCAACCAGTCTGGGCCAGGAGACTCTCAGACCTTAAACTGGACATATCTGGGATTCCAAAGGGAGCAAGAACTAAGAACCAGATTCTCTGCTTCCTGGAGCCCCAGTCCCAAGCAACTTACTCAGTAGTAGTTAACCAAGATGGTTAGGACTGGACTAGTACCAAGAAAACATGCCAAAGATATAAGAGGTGGATTTATTAAAAATTATTAAAAAATAGCAGCATAAAAGGGTACCATAGTACCAATAAGAATATAGTTAGAAAAACACCATTAAGAATACAGTTCGGAATTATAAAACAGTAATACAAAGAAGCTAACTTATCTTAGCTCTAATACCTACCATACAGAGCATTGAAGTATTGCCCCCACCAGGAACAAAGCAACATAGCACGCAAGGTGTTGTAAAGGAAAGGTGTGGAGCACCAGGACAAAGGATGAGGCTAGCTTTATAGTAAAAAGTATAGTAGGAGAAGGACTGTGAGGGAGAGAGACTCTGCTGCTATCAGGGGAGGCTGTTTCCATCTGCCTGTCCCACCCTCCAGCATTCAAATGCAGCTTCCTTTGGAGGACTTTCTGGTTTTGGGTTAGGCTTGGGGGTTAGTTCTTAAATATTCTTGTTGTGATTTTAAATTAACTGTTGTTAGGGGGTGGGTCTCTGATGTGGTTGTGGGATTTTAGGGTGTTCTGGGTGGTTTTAAGGTGGGTTCTGGGTGATTTTAAGGGTGGGTGGCCTGCCTGAGTTACGGACTCCAGCGTCAGGGGCATGTGTAAATCTGGGGGGAGGGTGGGAGGCCAAGATATAACGAGGCTGGGAGGCAGATGCTGGTGGGGTGCTAGTGGCAGGCCACGTCAGGTACGAGGAACTAGGGAGAGATACATAATATCTGTTCCTTGTTCTGGGCCTGCCCAAGACTGAAAGATAGCTGAGGGATGCAGGACTCCATGTTCTAACCTTCAGTTGCTGCTGTGCAATGCCAGGTCCGTTGCCCAAAAAACATCTCTCATCCATGACATGATATTGGATGAGGGCGCGGACTTGGCATGCATTACGGAAACCTGGCTGGATGAGGCTGCGGCTCCCATCCTTGAGGCCATGTGTCCAGCTGGGTTCCTATATGCGCAGCAGCCGAGGGTTGGAAGTCGGGATGGGGGAGTGGCGGTCATCTATCGGGGGTCCCTGGTTCTCACCAGACCTCCTTTTCATGAGACCAAGGTTGCTGATTGCATGTACTGGAAGTTGGGCCCAAAGGGCAGCTTAGGGATTCTGCTCGTGTACCCCGCTGCACGACTGACTCCCTGGCCGAGGTGCTGGAGGTGGTCTCGGATGTGCGGGTGCAATCCCCAAACTTGCTGGTACTGGGGGATTTCAACGTACATGTTGGGGCCATCCTCACGGGCACCTAGGGATTTCATGGAAACCATGGCTTCCTGGGAGCTGCAACTTATTTCCATGGGGCCCACCCATGTAGCTGGTCATGCACTTGACCTTGTATTTGTCTCAGGAGAGAAGGGGAGTGATCTGAAAATGGGGGCTACATCTCTTACCCCCTTGTCATGGTCAGACCACTACCTGGTGAGAGTAGACCTTTCGATGCCACACACCCTCCATGGGGATAAAGGACCCATTAGGATGGTCCGCCCCTGGCACTTGATGGATCCTGATGGATTCCTGAATGCGCTTGGGGACTTTATGGAGCATGCAGATGGGCACTCGGTCGAGACCCTGGTGGAGGAGTGGAATAAGGAGATCACCGGGGCATTAGACCGGGTGGCTCCAAAACGCCCTCTCCCCCTGAATAGAGCTCAGACGGCACCGTGGTATACTCCACGATTGTAAACTCTGAGGCGGGAGGTGAGATGGCTAGAGTGCCGGTGGCAGAAATCTTGCTCTGATGACGATCAGACACGGGTTAGAGCAGCTGCAGCCACCATGTGGCGATAAGGGCACTCTCTATTGCGTCCGCAGAGTGCTGTCCCAGGAGGCTGTTCCAAGTGGTCCGAACCCTGGTCGGTCCAGTTGCTTCGGAACCTGTGGAACATTCTAAGGTCTCCTGTGATGAGCTTGCAAAGCACTTTGTGGATAAAATTGATCGTCTAAAGAGTGCGATTCCGCACGCCATGGATACAGTGAGCGAGCCAGAGTCGGCCAGTGGTTCTCCGGTGGTGTGGGATTGGTTCCAGCTTCTTCCTTCTAATGAAGTGGATAAGGTGCTTTCAACCTTAAGGCCAACCACCTGCTTACTCGACCCTTGCCCGTCGTGGCTCATTATGAGCTGCAAGAACAGATTGGGCGAGGGGATCAGGGCGGTGGTAAATGCGTCCTTGGAAGAGGGCATAATGCCATCAGCCCTCAAGGAGGCAGTAATAAAACCAATTTTAAAGAAGCCCTCCTTGGATCCCCAAGATTTGAACAACTTTTGCCCAATCTCAAACTTACCATTCTTGGGCAAGGCGGTTGAGCGGGTGGTGGCGAAGCAGTTGCAAGCGCATTTGGAGGAAGCGGATTATCTGGATCCATTTCAGTCAGGCTTCAGGCCTGGATATAGGACTGAAACAGCCTTGGTCGCCTTGGATGATATGAGGAGAGCGTTGGATAGGGGTGACTGCACCTTCCTTGTCCTCCTGGACCTCTCAGCAGCTTTTGATACCGTTGACCATGGTATCCTTCTGGATTGCCTGGAGGGGTTAGGCATAGAGGGCACTGTATTGCAGTGGGACTATCATCAGGAGATTTGGGCTGCAGTGTCACCAATATGCGGATGACACGCAGCTCTATCTCTCATTTAAATCTTCACCGAGGTTGGCTGTAGAAACCCTATCCAAGTGCCTGGAATCGATGAGTGGCTGGATGGGAAGGAATAAGCTGAAGCTGAACCCTGACAAAACCGAAGTACTGTTTGTGGGAGACAAGGGAAGGTTAGGGGATTTAGACCTGGTGCTCAATGGGGTACAATTGCCCCTAAAAGACCAGGTCTGTAGCCTCGGGGTCATGCTTGACTCCCAACTGTCCATGGAAGCTCAAGTTTCAGCTGTGAGCCAGGCAGCGCTGTATCAACTCCATCTGATACGGAGGCTATGCCCCTACCTTCCCAATCATCTGCTCCCATCAGTGGTACATGCCCTGGTCTCCTCTCGCCTAGACTACTGTAATGCGCTGTACGTGGGGCTATCCTTGAAAACGGTCCGGAAGCTGCAACTGGTACAGAACGCGGCGGCACGCCTGATTAAAGGTAGCCGCCGGCGAGATCATATTACTCCAGTGCTAAAAGAGCTGCACTGGTTACCAGTTGCTTACCGGGCCCAATTCAAGGTGTTGGTTTTGACCTTTAAAACCCTATACGGTTTCGGCCCAGTCTATCTAAAGGAGCGCCTCCAGCATCATCAGCTATGCCGCCCAACAAGATCAGCCTCAAAAGACCTTCTCTCCATCCCATCAGTCAAAACAGACAAACTGGTGAGGACGAGAGAGAGGGCTTTTTCAATTGTGGCCCCCACCCTGTGGAACTCCCTCCCAAATGATCTCCGCCATGCCCCTTCTATGATGAGTTTCCGCCGGGCCTTGAAGACCTGGCTCTTCAGGCAGGCTTTTGGGGTGGGCTAGATTTTATCTTCATTGTTTTTAGATTTTCAGTGTCTAGGTATTATATGCCTATGTTGTACATCGCACAGAGTGGCTGGACAGCCAGCCAGATGGGTGACTAATAAATTCTATAAATAAATAAATAGTACTAGGCTGAACCCTAACAGCCAATCAGAAGGCTTCTAAGCTTGAACGTTCCAGTGCCATGGTAGACGTGTTCCCACAGATGAACTGAGGTTCCCATTGAGCAGGCCTCATTCCCTGACCTTGAAGCACAAGATGCTTCATTAGCATGAGATCATTCCATTTAGTGACAACAGACTTCATCCCACAGACAAGATTTTACCCAGAGGTATTTAGTAAGGAACCATTTTCTTAGGCAGAAAAACCATTTTCCTGACAAAAAGGATAAAGTTCCTCTCTTGACGTACTGCAGTTCCAAAGACACTTGGACCCCTCTAATTACATAATTCAAAACACATACCTAGCTGCACGCTAACTGTTTAGCGCAAGCATGGGGAGCCTCTGGCTATATTAAGCCCGCCAAGCCTCTGACATCAGATGTGGAACAGGTAAAGTTGTGGCTACAAAGGAGCAATCTTTAAAATGCTCTCCGAAGTGTACCTTGGAAGCAGGGCTTATAAACTTTACTGGGATTGGTTCTGCTTGGCAGTTCCTGATCAGAGGCTAAGTGATTCAGGATAATTTCAAATCCTCTTGATAGGAGCAAATATGTTTAGCTAGAAGTTAATGGGTAGAAGAAAAGGAGGGCAGGTCAAAGATTAGAAACAGTGCATGGGAAAATCTAGGATAACAACAATGCTTAACATTTGTGTAGTGTTGTCAAGTGTTTGTGAAGTGCTTAATATATATTGTCATACAATAGACATGCAAATGAGCCACTACTGTTTCTCCCCTCCGCATTGCAGATGGGAGGAACTGAGGCAGAGAGAGAGAGTGGGTTTCTTGTCTAATTCGCCTAGTGAACATGGCAGAGATTTGAAAGGAGGACTTCCTGGTTTTAGCTTAGTTGCTTAGCCGCTTCACACTATACTAACTGTCTAATAAAGTTATCATGCCTTAAGGTTTCATGAACAGAGTCCGCTTTATCAGATGCATTTATTTATTTATTATTTATTTATTTAGTTCTATTTTTATACCGCCCGAAGCCAGAGGCTCTCTGGGCGGTGCACAATAAATACAATACAATAAAAAATACATTAAAATGACAATAGTAACACTGAGCATATATTTTAAACAATTAACAGCCTGGTCTGTATAACAACAATAAAATGTAAAATTTTTAAGAAGCCTGGGAAAATAAAAAGGTTTTAACCTGGCGCCGAAAAGATAAAAGTGTAGGCACCAGGTGAACCTCGTCGGGGAGACTATTCCATAGTTCGGGGGCCACCACTGAAAAGGCCCTAGATCTCGTTACAACCCTCCGAGCCTCTCTGTGAGTCGGAACTCGGAGGAGGGCCTTTGATGTTGAATGTAGTGAATGGGTAGGTTCATATCGGGAGAGGCGTTCCGCTAGGTATTGTGGTCCTGCACCGTGTAAGGCTTTATAGGTCAAAACTAGCACTTTGAATTTGGCCCGGAAACCGATAGGTAACCAGTGCAAACGCGCCAGAACAGGTGTTATATGTGCGGACCGTCTGGTCCTCGTCAACAGTCTGGCTGCTGCGTTTTGCACCAGCTGTAGTTTCCGAACTGTTTTCAAAGGCAGCCCCACGTAGAGTGCATTGCAGTAGTCCAATCTAGAGGTTACCAGAGCATGCACAACTGAGGCGAGGTCGTCGCTGTCCAGATAGGGACGTAGCTGGGCTACCAACCGAAGGTGGTAGAACGCATTCCGTGCCACCGAGGCTACCTGAGCCTCAAGAGACAGGAATGGATCAAACAAAACCCCCAAGCTACGAACCTGTTCCTTCAAGGGGAGTGTAACCCCATCCAGAACAGGTTGAACATCCACCGTCTGGGCCGAGAAGGCACTCACCAACAGCGTCTCAGTCTTGTCAGGATTGAGCCTCAGTTTGTTAGCTCTCATCCAGTCCATTATCGCGGCCAGGCAGCGGTTCAGCACATCAACAGCCTCACCTGAGGAAGATGAAAAGGAGAAATAGAGTTGCGTGTCATCAGCATACTGATGACAACGCACTCCAGAACTCCTGATGACCGCACCCAGAGGCTTCATGTTGATGTTAAAAAGCATGGGGGACAGAACCGATCCCTGTGGGACTCCACAATGGAGAGTCCAGGGTATCGAGCAGTGCTCCCCAAGCCCTACTTTCTGGAGGCGGCCCACCAAGTAGGAGAGTCCGCTTTATCAGATGCATACAGTATTATCCTTAGTTTGCAGGTATACATGGATATAAAGGAAGAAAAAAATGTGAAAGCATTGGTGCCAAAAGGCCACAAAATAATCCATTTCAACTGCTGTTGCTGGTCTTTGTTGCTAAGCTAATTTAACATACACAAAACCTCCAATAGTTTTTATGTTTTTATTTTAGTACATCAATACCCTGGCTTTCTTCCACCTTGCAACTCAACGTGGTATCCAGGAAGTCTCCCATCCAAGCATTGACCAGACCCAGACCCACGTTGCTTCAGCTGTATCACGTCCCCTGTGGTCAAGTGATCCATATCTTAATCTGTGAAATAGCAGCTCATTTGGTAGAGTCATTTTTTTGAGTCTGTATATCAGATACGGTTTCTGATGCCCTTTAATAGAGTAGGATTGAAATCCTATACACTGTTACTTGGGAGTAAGCTCCATTGAACTCAGTGGAACTTAAGTTCAGGAGAACAAGCACATGACTTGAGTGAACTGCTGAACTTTGTTCATGCATGGTTTGTACCCATTTGCATGTAACTCAGGGCTCCACAATATTTGTTTCTGACAAATTTGCTTTCAGCAAAGAACGACTTCTCCGTGCTGTAACTAATAGCTTGGAAATCTAGTGAAAGTAAATCACAGAAGAGAAATGTACAAGGAAAGATATAATGAGTCCACTGCTGACCCTTCAACACAGCTAGGCTAAAAGCTAAAACACTTCCATTTATTTTACTTCCAGTAAATTTGGTAGTGATCCTCAAAGCCTTGCGTTAGCACCTATGGAGCTAAGTCAGAGTGTGCCAGAGTAAAGGCTTTGATGACCGCAGCAAAATTAGCTTTCTGCGTAGATTTAAATTAATAATTGAAAAAGGGAATGTGTTTCCTCCTTTCTGACAAGTGTAGTCTCTAGTCATTAAATGTCATGTTTTGTTTCATAACCTCCCTCAAAATGTGCACTGCTTCTAAAGTTCTGCTTTGCCACATTCTCAGGCTTCTCTCTCTCTGTGCTGCAATATCCTTGCCTAGTCCCCATACCTGTAATGCAGTTTACATTTCCACACTCATTATTTCTGAATGCTAGCTGAATACCAGCCGTTCTGTTGACTTGAAGTCCTGTATACTTGACAACATAAGAGAAATATGCCAATACCGCTTAAGAAATCTTTGGTTAATAGAAGACAAAATTTCAGTTTTCATGAATTAAAAAAAGGAAATTCCTGTGCAGCTCAGAATGTCAACAACAGCTAGACATCTTGGTTTGTTCACTTATTTAGGCTTTTACTCTGATCTTCTGTTAAGCCTCTGGGTCAAATTCAGCAATCAAAAAATATAAAAATAAACCTTGAAATATATAATCAAGTAAATTGTCCTCCACTTATTAAGGTTATGCCTGGATTCACATGTTACTTCTGCATCATATTAGCCACCGGGGGGGGGGGGGCTCACAGTCAAGGCTTTACACTGCATTGTTAAAATATGCAAAAGCCAATCACTCAGTTTGCCTCAATATTGTGTATGGCTTCAATAGTGGCCTAGATTGGAAGAATAACTTAATCTGTGTGATTGGTATTTGCATATGTTGCCACTGCACTATATGACTTCAGCTGTGTGGAAATATGCCTCCCCTTGCAATCCACAGGTTAACTTAGGGTAGAAACACGCTCACTGTTCTGCCAGTTCCAGTGCATCTCCACCTTTCTCTTCTGAAAACAGGGGCCCCAAACACTGGTCAAATTCTGTCCCTTTTTACTGTAAAACCCGATGGGAGCAGCTTGAGTGTTTTTTTTAATTCAGCTTCTAAGAGATTTCACAACTGATCTGCAGATCAGCCCATTCCCCCTCCAGGTGTGGCTAATGGAAACACTTTGCTCTGGCTACTCGTGTTTCACCATCTTAGTATCTGCAACTGTTTCTAGTGCAAATGAAACCCAGGGTTGTGGAACTGTCACTGGAATGCCTCTTCATGCCTCCTTGTCGCATGTTCCTTTGCATATGCTCTGCTATTCCTAAAGCATACCCTGGTCTGAACTGTGCACTTTACCTCACCATTTGTTGGGGGGGACAATGATATGTATTTTTAAGGTGGTTAAAAACTTACTCTGTGGTTATGCTTTGGTTTAGGTAGGCTGCATTCTTCTGGTATTGCTCCCTCACACTAAAGATCTCTCAGTTCTTAATCTGTCAAAGCATCTTCTCTGTATATTGCACAGTCATACATCAAGGTTCATCCAGAATTTCAGAGACTGCTAGCCTGAAGGTCTTGGACTCGTTAGCAGCTTACCTTTAACATTCACAGTCCCATCACTCTCCAAAAGGTTCTCTAATTATTTTATTTATTTATTTATTACATTTATACCCCGCCTTTCTTTTTTCATGAAACCCAAGGTGGCTTACATATGGTTCCCAGGCGGTCTCCCATCCAGGCACTGACCAGACCTAACCCTGCTTAGCTTCAGCAGGGAGCTGGCCTTATGTGCCTTCAGACCATAGCCTGGGATCTTGTGCAATTTGTTATCTTTGCACCTGCTTTGCCAAAGGTTTTTTTCCTTCCCTGTGGCATGAAAATTCAGGATCTGAATGACCATGAGACACACATGTGAAGAAGGAATATTTAGTCCTTTATTAAAGCAAAACTGTTGGTTTGCACGCAAAAGCAGCTAAGGTTTACAGATCTTACATTCTCTGTTTTCCCCTGCTGGAAGCGCCCAGACAACAGACAAGAGAGTTCCCTTATGGCCTGTTTAGATTTACACTACGTCGCTCTTTCCCTGTAGGCTGGTGCCAAGGCTTCTAGCCAGTGTTGAGGCTTCTCTGCCCAGAGCAAGGGTCCTTTATTTATACCCAAAAAGACCCTCTGGGAGGGGGACAGGTCGCACCTTATACCTGTGAGTTTTTTTATCTTTCCCAGGGGCAAGTGTCTTTGATCTCACACTTCTGACTTTTGTTTATCTTACAATGGCCTTGGAGCTGCTCTCGCTAGCTGAGAATACAGCTGTGAAGACTTCCCCCACCCCTGCAATGAGTTCATTGTTTTGATTAATTCAACAGTCTTTCCCAGCCTCTGCTGTCCTAGGCAGAGTGAAACAAACTTATAGAAGATTTCTCAGCTTTTCATCTTAAACAGCATCAGAAGGCTGCAATTTGAGCTTACTGCTCTAAACAGAATGTTTCAGATTTCAGTACTAGGCAAGTAGTTTGCGAAAGCAATAAGCACCCAATAAATCAGGTGTCTGAGACAAGAATTATGGGACAAGGGGAATGGGGCATGCCACATTAAACCTCCTTGGTTACATCTAGATGGCTTCTGGTTTTTGCCCCAGAGCACCCAGCAGGCAAGTTATCGTGCAGCCCTCTGTTCCCTCATCTAACTAGTTACGTTCTTCGTAATTGATTCACTCAGAACAAATACTCTGCATGTCCAGCCAATTGATGTTCCATCTTCTGCAGGGAAGTCCTTATCTGAGAGGATACTCGCAGCAAGTACATATCCCAATGTATCCTTGTGGCCTGGTGTTCTTGAGTAATCCTCAGCAGTGGCAACTCTAATAATTTTATTTGTGCATTGCTGCTTTAATCATAATAGGAATTTAAGGTCATGGCCTGTTTATTTGTTAAGCTTAGCATTGAAGTCCCTGGAAATACTTGGTTGAGTACATTGACCTCGATTTGCCTTTGCCTTTAACAAAGCAGTTAGTAGAGAATGAAGACAGAATTAAAGGAAACTGAAAATATTGAGAATACATGTTACATTTAAAATTATTAAACTACCTTCAGAGTTCACACAGAATACTAAGCTGACAATAATCAAGGTTTTTACGTGCACAATGTGAAAGTGAAAATGAATGCAAAATCAACACATCACTACCCATCACAATCTTCCAGCAGTTTTGTCCCTTTCTACTTTTTGTGGGCATCTGAAGTGAGCTGACCCCATCACCTTCCTTCCCTTTCAGTTATCTCACACAAATTACTACTTTGTGTAAACACTGTAGGCCATGACCCCGAATGAAGAAGTGGTATCACAAAACAAATTTTAAGCTAGTACAGTCTGTGTCACCAGTGTGAGAGGCTTCTGCTGTAATGTGAGAACCAGCTGGTCCCCAAGGCACAGAGCTCTCATTCAAGGGCAAGGCTGTATGTTTTAGCAGAAGTGAGAGTCACTCGTGGTTTTGCTTTTCCTGCTGCACTGTAACTTATGAATCCACTGTTGAGTAGATATGAAGACAGCAGTTATACAGAAAGTCTCTTGAGGATAGTTTAGTAAACTTCAGTTCACAGGACAGCTATAAAAGGATTTTTCTGGTGGGAAAAGCAAGCTGAGCGAGAATGGAAAGGGTAAAAAAGAGATGGGGAGGGAAGAGGGTATCCATCTTGAAAGGTATGTTTTCGTTGACAGCATATTCCAGTATCCTAGTGAATTATCTGCAGATAACTTGATTATAGTTTAAAAGAAAGCATTATGTGGTTTTCATTATTTTTTTGGAGGACAGGGGTGGAATCATAAATCTGATGTGCAATTAATTAATGAGCTGCGGAATGTCCTATATTCTCTGCTGGAGAGAACTGTGTACAAGTTTCTTTTTGCTGCTTCCTCTCCATCTATTATGTTGAGTGCTAGTTCACCTGTGTAAACCAGCCAGCTCCTTAACACATTTGTTCCTTACATGATCATGTGGAGAAACATCAGTGCAAATATAGAGAGATTTGTAGAGTTCCCATGAGTGTGGTGTCTCACAAAGTGCTGCCGTAATAGCAGAAACTGTTGTCAAACACTGCTGGTTGTCCAAGCATGATCTTAATGTTCTTCACATGGTCCCACATCTAAAGAGGGGTTATGTGAAGGGAGAAAGGCCACTAGGTTATGTGCATGAACTGGCCCTTCAGCTAGACAATCCTGAGGGTTGTGTTTATTTCCTACTCTCCCTATGACAGCCAGACCCACAATTAACTGAGACCACCCTTTAAAGCAGTGGTTATCAAACTCTGTTCCTAGGAACATTGGGGTCCTCAGAAGCATATCTGGGACTCCTCAGTGAGTAGATCAGCAGAAACGAACAAGCTTCCTGGAAAGATGGCTTGCTTACTACTTCCCTTGCAATGGGAATCTTCACAGGAAGTGACTGGATATGCTTGTAAGGCACAATTGCATACCCATTTCATATGGAATGACATTGAGGCCCAAAAAGCCTGGTCAGTGCCCCGCACGGTCTAAGTATAGGCCTGGAATATGCCCCAGAAAGCTCTTCAATGCACTGTGATTTTGTGGCAGACTGTTAAGTGGTCTTTGGTATATAAGATAATGTGAAATGTGTTCTTTGAAAGCTAGAAAACTTCAAGGAAGTAGTTGTCAGGATGCCTGCGTTTCTTAATTTTGTTGGAGTCTTGATTCCAGTCCAAAGTTAAGGTCTTGGTGCTAGCCATAAAAGGAAAGAATTGCTCAGTCTGCCATTTCTTCACTTATGTCATAAGGCTAAAACTGATAAAACTACATATCTAAAGATATCTAAATTTTCATGTCAGGACAGTAGTCTAGAGCAGATAAGTTGTGAGCCGATGGAAGTCAAAATGAAGGTGATACTTCAAATTTTCCAATATAAAATATCCATTGATTGGGATTTTTTCTAGAACTTCGTGGATGTCTGCTCACCAGGTAGTTACCGCCACCTAGTGTCTATTAGGTCAGTGTCCCAATAATAACAGAAAATACACTACATGAAAAGAGAAATAACTGTCTTAGAAGGTACTATGGACTAGGGAGGGAGTTTGCTGCATAGTTCTGATCCGCTTGTATTCCAGTAGTCCAGCGTTTCATCCAGATCTGCCCATTCTTTGTTCCTGCTTGCTTTGGCACTTGCTAGTTTGATTTGCTATGTGTGTGTTTTGGGTGATTCGATCCGTGGTGGGGTTTTTCAGTGGCAATTTTTTTTCATAATTATTATTAATGTAAACACTTACGTAAATGATGACAGTATTCAACCTGTTTTTTTGGCAGCGGGAAAAAGATTGCATAATCTTTAGGTAGCTTACGTGAATGATCACAGTGTTCCAGGTGGTTTGACGGTGGCGGAAAAAAATTGTGTAATTTTTAGGTAGCTTATGTGAATAATCACAGTGTTCCACATGGTTTTTTTTCCTATTTACATGTCAATGAGGTAGATAATCACCTTTGAGTCTCTTGGCTCAGGCTAACTGATGTGCTGCATAATGATTCCCCTCCTTTTCACTATTCATTATTCTCGAATTAGTTTGTCAGAAGCACTGTAGCATCATCACCACCACCACTAGTATCACCTTCTATTCTGGGTTCTCTCTCTCTCTCTCTCACTCTCTCTCTCTCTCTCTCACACACACACAAACACACATTTAGCACACACACAGAGAGAGACAGCCCTTGGGTAGCTCAGGATAGCAGCAATGAAAGTGGGGTGGGGCAGGTAACGTGGATCAGTCTCATCATCGTAATGTTTCCCATGCAAGAGGATGGAGATTCAGAATGCTCTGAGATGTCTTGTATGAAAAACATGAAATTGCAGGATGATTTTACAATTAACATTGATGACATACAGTAGGGCTCCACTCATACAGCAGGTTCCGTTCCAGGCCCCCGCCGGAAAGCAAAAACCGCCGGAAAGTGGGGCCCTACTCAGCTGTAGCACAGAAGCTCCCTGCGCGGAAGTTCCCTGTGCTCCAGCTGACAGCGATCAGCAGTAGCGTGCAAGCTCCCCGCCCTACAGCTGATAGTGCGATCAGCTATAGCACAGGGAGCTCCAGCTGACAGTGATCAGCTGGAGCGTGCAAGCTTCCCGCTCTGCAGCTGACAGGGATCAGCTGGAGTGCAGGGAGCTCACGTGTTCCAGCTGATCGCTGTCAGCTGGAGCGTGGTGGCTGGAGCTCCCCATGCTACAGCTGATTGCCCCACTGGCGCCGCCATATTAGCGGAACGCCAAACAGCAGAGTACCGACAAGCGGGGCCCTACTGTATATACCCTAGGGCAGACCAGTCAGTCAATATTTTTTCCTTATATATTGTGATAACACAATTTTTTGTGATATATAATGGACAAATGACAATGGTTATCATACCTGCAGTTACAGCATTGATTACAAAGATAATTATGTAAAAAGTGGGGGGGAAACCCTTGCGAATTGCAGCTGCGCCTGCAAAATCTGTGCTGATTACAGCTGCAGCCTGCCACAAGAAATCAGGGCCGGTCTGAAAGGATAGTGAACTGTCAAATCAGTCAGAATCCAGTACCAGGTCCGATTTAGCGGATATTCTCTCCCATCCCTACTGTGGACATTACGAGTTTAATAATAAGAGCCCTGCGGAGCAGACCAAAGGACCATCTAGTCCAGCATCCTGTTCCCAAAGTAGCCAACCAGATCCTATGGAAATCCCACAAGGTGGACATGCACACAATAGCATTCTCCTGCTGTGTTCCTCAGAAACTGCCTCTGATACTGTAAGTAGTACATAGCTATCATGACGAGTAGCCCTTGATAGTCATATCCTCTATGAATTTGTCTAATTCACTTTTAAAGCCATCCAAGTTGGGAGTCACTGCTATAGTTTAAGGCTATAATGCTAACAATGCTTTCTAGACAGCAAATTCCATTTAAAAAAATGTTTTTATCCTGCCCTTCCTTCAAGGAGGACAAGGTGGCATACATGTCTTCCCACCTCTTATCCTCACAATACCCTGTGAGGTTGAAAGATAGTGTCCTGATCCAAATTTACCCAGAAAACTTTGTAACTAATTAGGATTTGAACCGAGGTGTCCCAAACTCTTGTTCTACTCTGTATCTGATGTGCCACACTGACACAGACTAAAGGATTATGTTATAGACCCTTGGATTTCAATGGGAAATAGGGTTGTAAAATGTTAACTTGGGCATGAATTACGCCATGTGATTTTATTTTGTGGGGGGAGGGCTATGTCTGTTATGCAAATTGGATTTTGTGCACAAATGGATTTGGAGCCCCACCAGAGGAAAAGCAGATAGGGGTGGGAATGTGGAAGTGGTTAAGTACTCTCTTCCCTACTTCTGCTCCTCCACTCAAAATTGC
Organism: Rhineura floridana; assembly: GCF_030035675.1. NCBI lineage: Eukaryota > Metazoa > Chordata > Lepidosauria > Squamata > Rhineuridae > Rhineura > Rhineura floridana. The sequence continues at coordinate 102,481,676 of NC_084483.1, forward strand.
AACATCCCAAGACATATTTTCTAAGTTCACATAAAATTAAGAGCTAACATTTCATATAAACATATTTAATAATTAATATTTTAATTCACTGTTATGTTTCAAAAAATGGAGGGTGTAAAACATAAGGAAGGAGATTTGGCAAGAGAGTTGGTATTACTGAACGAGATTTTAACATCAATTCTGATTTTTCCTCTTGATAGTGCAGTTGGTGCTTTTATGGAGAGTGAAGGTTTAATAGAAGAACTACTGCAAAGAAAGCCCTTGGATTTATCTTTTCAAGGAATTGATCACTTTAGAAATCAAGTTGGATTTGTGAAATTGAGGGAGAGTGATCATGCAGCCACACTTTTAAAGATATCAGGTAATGCTTTTCAGTAATGTTACAAAGTGTTCCAAAAAGCAACTAACACCTCTAATACATATTAGCCCCCAAACTCACTTCTCTGTTACAGGGGACAGCTAACTTTGAAAACTTTCAATAGTCTTTTCTTCATATTGTGCTATTCACAGCAATCTCCCACAGCTTGATCCTAACATGTTTACTCCGAAATAAATTCCACTGCATTCAGTGGAATGCTTAAGATTGCATTTGGATAGGCCAATCCTCTTGTCGCATGCTACACTGGCATCTGCTACACCAGTGCTTGCACAAGCTGAATCTATTTGTGATTCTGTCCTTTGTGATTCTATTATTTGTGATTCAGCAGCTCACAAGAAAGCAAAACAATAGCACCAGAAATAACTGTGCTACACCACCAGCCCCACAACACTCCTAGCAACTTTGCCTCCATCCAGTCACAAGGCTGATGATACACTCAGAAACAATTCAAACATAGGACTTCCGGGAAGGGTGACTTCGCTTGTGCCTGCTTTTGGGACGGGCTCCCGCCTCAAAAGAAGCTTATTCAGATATAAATCAGTCAGAACATTTTTTTTTTTTGACTGATGAAATTTCTCCCGGGCAGGGAGAAACGTAGAGATCAACCTCAAAGCCTGTTTTTGTTGGGAGGACTGGATTTCATTAATTTATGAGATAAGGTCCAGCCAACAATGCCGGACGGACTTCCTAACAAGCTCTATCTGCTTAAGCGATACGTTTATCTTTTCTTTAAAGAGAGAACGGACTAACAGGCAAGCACCCTTCTTTCTATTATTTTTTTTACTTGGTTTAAATTGTTGCAGCAAAAGGAGATTTGTCAGATTGATCGGCTTTGGACAACTTCTGGGTGAGATATAGCTCTTCTCTGTTATTCACGAAATTAACAGCTTATCTCTGTTTCTGTCGCAAAAAGCTATCCTGGAAGTGCATTCTAAAGATAATAAACAGAAGAGGGATTTCTATTCCTGATTTCTATTCCGAGGAATATTATATTGTCTGGGACTATTCTCTTTTTGGTCTATTTTATTTTGACGAATCTGCTTCTTCACGACGCCACTAACTGTTTTGATGCTGGGAACTAAATTTGTTTTGCATTCTTGAACATAGAGAGATAAGGCAGGTTGCTCTGTTTATACTGTGATGTCATCAAGCCTGGAATATTAACCCAATTGTTGCTGAAATAAGAAGTGGTTCTTCTTTATTTTTGTTTTGCTTTGTTTTCGTGGTTTTAAAAATGGCAATCAAGAAAGTGGCTGAGAATCTGGAAGTAATTATGTTTCAGAAAATAATGGATGAGATTGAGATAACGAAACAAACCCTGCAACAGGGTAGTAAGGAGCTGAAAATTGAACTGAGCAAAATGACGCAGGAGCTTAAAGAAATAGGGGATCCTGTGAGAGAGGAGAATGAGATCAGAGATGAGAAAAGAAAAAATAAAGGGAAGATACAAGCCCTGGAGATTGGAACAAATGTGGAATTGGAAAAAGATCTGGAGTTTATGGATTTTAGAAATAAAATCTACTGTTTGGAATTTAACGTTATCTCTGAAGAAATTAATGAAGATATTAGAGATAAAGTTATCAATGGCTTGGATAATCTTCTGGACTGGAATGATGTGATGGAGCTTGATATAGAGAAAATCTATGGAATTAACTGCAGCCATGTGACAATGGAAAAACTCTTAAGAGATGAGCCAGTGCATTTTGTAAAAAAGAAGAACACAGATATGACTTTACAACAGTATTTCAGCAACTTATTCAGAATGGATGGCAAGAAAATATTTGGGATAGAGGAAATTCCCATCAGACTCTTATTATATGACTATGGCTACAACAGCAAGATTATTATGGAATACTGATAATGGAAGATTGGACACTGAAATTACTGGACTTAACAGGACTATTGAAGATGGAAGATGGAACTAATAGGGATAATGGAATAATGGCTATTGAAATTATTGGACCTAACAGATTCTGATGAGATGGATTAATCGAAATGTTTATTTGGACTATGGTTATGACAATAAGATTATTATAATTATTAACGAGATGGATTAATTGACATGTTTATTTGGAGAAAAATTGATAGATATATTTCTTAAAGAATTGAAACCTCTCTTTGACTTTTTGTGGAAAGAATAAAGTAATGTTTATGAGATTTGATGATTAATTAAGATAACTACTGGAGGAAAGTGATTTTATAATATGATTTAAGAGACAGGATTGTTATATATTGTAGACCTATAACTGATTTGATATGTGACAAATGGGAAGTCAATATTTTATTTTATTTTGTTTAATCATTTTTGTTTTGTTTTGTTTTTTGTCTTTGAATGTTTTATGATTTTGTTTTCTATGTTTTATGAAAATTTGAATAAAAATTATTGTAAAAAAAAAAAAAAAAAGAAACAATTCAAACATAATGGGAAATCATGGGTTCTTGCCCCAAGCTGTAGTGAGCCTGCAGTTTGATCCTAGTTTGTTCTCACTAATGTAAGAAATCTCAACTCTCTTTAGTTTTAAAATCTTGGGAACTATGGATAGTGTAAATATGAAAGTGGACACTTTCATTCTCGTCAAAGGTATGAAAGCAGAGGGGGAACATATGAGCCTGAGAGTTCTTGCGGGTCATTATTTTATTTTATTTTATAATTTATATCCCGCCCTTCCTCCCAGCAGGAGCCCAGGGCAGCAAATAAAAGCACTAAAAACATTAAAACATCATAAAAACAGACTTCGAAATACATTACAACAAAACATCTTTAACAGCATTTTTTTAAAGCTTTCAAAATATCTTTTTTTTAAAAAAAAGGTTAAAAACATTTTTTTAAAAAAAATAATGTTTAAAAACATACTAAAAGACAATTCCAACACAGACGCAGACTGGGATAAGGTCTCAACTTAAAAGGCTTGTTGAAAGAGGAAGGTCTTCAATAGGCACCAAAAAGATAACAGATAATTCTTGTAGCAGGAAACCATGGTTTTCCTTGCATCTGAACCAAGCCCCACAGTAAGCATTCAGGGAAGGTGTTAGTACATGATCAGGAATGCCATGATGCATAAATTCATCCCACATCCCCTCTCTAACACAAAGCATAAAAATACTCCCAGAAAGATCTCACAATGCCTTCTTTGTCAGAGGCATCCATGATCCAATGGTGAAGAGAGCAGCACTTGATCCATGCAGCTATAGGTTTTCGGGTTTGGTTTGGACGTTGGGTCAAATTAACTGGTACCCTAAACAGTGCTAGCAACCTGCATTGCAACCTGCAACAGTGCTAGTAACCTGCAACCACCCTCCTTACTGGACAAAAATCAATGGCTGGAAGGATTGCTATTACAATCACATCAGCCGGACAACTTCATAACCAGATGTCATAGAGACTAGTTGGAATCCATTGGGCTGCCAAAGTGTCCGCACAGACAATGCTTATAACACTGCACACAACACATTTGTATTTGTGCCTGTGTGAAGGGAACAGTTTTTTTGCACGGGAAGGGAAGGAAGGGAGGCATTGGTCAAGAGAGAATGGAAGCTAGCAAGAAGGTCACAGTTACCTACCTGGTCAGTAGCTCAGTGGGAAAGATGCGAGCTTGATTTCCATCCTTGAAAGATGGAAGTATGGTTTCCCCTCCCACCTAGGCAAAGCCTTCTTTTTGAAAGTCTTGATAGCAATCATAATTTCAAATGGGAGGGTCAGCAAAGCCAGGTCACTCCAGAGTGCAATGCTTTAACCACACAGAAGCCTTTGTAATCTCTCAGAACTGGCCAATCATACAACTTCTTCCTTTTCTCCCATCCTCCTGTGTAAAAACCTTTAGGTCCAGATCTTATCGTCTAGTACTGCTCAAGTACTCAAGGAACCTTATGGTGAGCTGTAGCTCAGTGGAGCAGCCCATGCTTACTATGAAAGGGGAACTTGGGTTTGATAGGAGCCAGACGATGACCTGACAGAGTGCAGTGTGACTGGTTCATAGAACAACGCCCACATTTAGGTCATTGTGTGATTCCTGCAAGGAAAAATGGGGTCATGGATTGGTAGGTTTGGTATTCATCAATAAAAGTGTCCGTACTTACCCTGCACTTACTTAACCATTCTGTGGCCATTGGAGTGCTTAAGCAGGAAGGAATTAAGAACATAGGAAGCTGTCTTACATCAGGTCAGGCTGTTGGTCTGTGCAGCTCAATATTTTCTATACTTACTGCCAGCAGTTCTCCAGGGTTTCAGGGCAGGGATCTTTCCCAGTCCTAATGGGAGATGCCAGGGATTAAACCTGGGACCTCATGTATGCAAAGCATGTGCTTTATAATGGAGCTATGGTCCTTTCTCTAGGGACTGAGGACATTCAAGGGCCCCACTTTGAGGTGTAGCTTTCTCCACCGGTTATATCCTTCTTTCCATTACCTGTGTGAGGTTTCTCCTCCGATAAGCTCCTGTTTCAACAGTGGAATTGAGGTTACAGGCAGGTGTTTATATCTAGAACTCTGATTAAGATCAAAACCTCAGATAACTCATAAATGGAAACATTTTGACAGATTTTACTTAGTCAGCAGCTTTCTATTACCAAAGACCTAAATGCCAAATTTACATTAAGCATGAGAGTAATTCAACATTCACTGCTTGGGACCACAATACCTGATGGAACGCCTCTCCCGATACGAACCCACCCATACACTACGCTCAACATCTAAGGCTGTCCTCTGGGTGCCTACTCCAAGGGAAGATCAGAGGGTGGCAACAAGGGAGAGGGCCTTCTCAGTGGTGGCCCCCAAATTATGGAATGATTTTCCTGACAAGGTGCGCCTGGCACCATCACTGTTATCTTTTCGGCCCCAGGTCAAGACTTTCCTCTTCTCCCAGGCATTTTAGCATGTGTTTTTAAATTGTTTTAAATTTTTAAAATTGTGCTTTAAATTGTTTTTAAAAGACGTGTTTTAAATTTGTATATTTGTTTTTAATGTTTTTAGTTACTGTAAACCGCCCAGAGAGCTTCGGCTATGGGGCGGTATATAAATACAATAAATAAATTCATTCATTACAATGATATATAATTGTTCATTGTTCTACTAGATACCAAGTGCAAATATTCCACTTAGAATGCAAGTGCTAGAGTAATTAATGCATGCACTAGTAATTGTTATGGATTGCCCTAGAGTCCAGAAAAGTCAAATAATTGCTTCATAGAATCATAGAATAGTAGAGTTGGAAGGGGCCTACAAGGCCATCGAGTCCAGCACCCTGCTCAATGCAGGAATCCAAATCAAAGCATTCCCGACAGATGGCTGTCCAGCTGCCTCTTGAATGCCTCCGGTGTCAGAGAGCCCACTATCTCTCTAGGTAATTGGTTCCATTGTCGTATGGCTCTAACAGTTAGGAAGTTTTTCCTGATGTCCAGTTGAAATCTGGCTTCCTGCAACTTGACCCCATTACTCCATGTCCTGCACTCTGGGATGATCGAGAAGAGATCCCGGCCCTCCTCCATGTGACAACCTTTCATGTACTTGAAGAGTGCTATCATATCTCCCCTCACTCTTCTTTTCTCCAGGCTAAACATGTCCAGTTCTTTCAGTCTCTCCTCATAGGGCTTTGTTTCCAGTCCCCTGATCATCTTTGTTGCCCTCCTCTGAACCAGTTTGTCTGCATCCTTCTTGAAGTGCAGAGACCAGAACTGGATGCAGTATTCAAGATGAGGCCTAACCAGTGCTGAATAGAGGGGAACTAGTACTTCACATGATTTGGAAACTATACTTCTTTTAATGCACCCTAATATACCGTTTGCCTTTTTTGCAGCCACATCACACTGTTGGCTCATATTCAGCTTGTGATCAACGACAATTCCAAGATCCTTCTCACATGTCGTATGGCTCAGCCAAGCACCCCCCATCTTATAACTGTGCATTTGGTTTCTTTTTCCTAAGTGTAGAACTTTGCATTTATCCCTGTTGAATTTCATTCTGTTGTTTTCAGCCCAATGCTCCAGCCTATCAAGGTCCCTTTCAGTTTTCTTTCTGTCTTCCACGGTATTAGCTGTGCCCCCCAATTTTGTATCATCTGCAAATTTGATAAGCATGCTTTGTACGTCCTCATCCAAGTTGTTACACAAATTGTTAAAGAGCACTGGGCCCAGGACTGAGCCCTGTGGTACCCCACTTGTTACTTCCGCCCAGTTTGAGAAGAAACCATTGATAAGCACTCTTTGAGTATGATTCTGGAGCCAACTGTGGATCCATCTAATAGTTGTTCCATTCAGCCCACATTTAGCTAGCTTGGTAATCAGAATATCATGGGGCACTTTGTCAAAAGCTTTGCTGAAGTTGAGATATATTATGTCCACAGCATTCCCACAGTCTACAGGGGAGGTTACCCAATCAAAAAATGAGATGAGATTAGTTTGGCAGGATTTGTTCTTCATAAATCCATGTTGGCTCCTAGTAATCACTGCATTGCTTTCAAGGTGCTTACAGATTGAGTGCTTTATAATGTGCTCCAGAATTTTTCCAGGGATTGATGTTAGGCTGACTGGTCTGTAGTTCCCCGGTTCCTCCTTCTTGCCCTTTTTGAAGATAGGGACAACATTAGCTCTCTTCCAGTCATCTGGCACTTCACCGGTCCTCCATGATTTCGCAAAGATAATAGAAAGCGGTTCTGAGAGTTCTTCAGCCAGTTCCTTCAATACTCTAGGATGCATTTTATCAGGCCCTGCCGATTTGAACTTATTCAAAGTGATTAGGTATTCCTTGACCATTTGTCTATCAATCTCAAGGTCCAATCCTGACCCTTCTACTTCATGTTTCCCGGGAGGGTCATAGACCCTTTTTTGGGAGAAGACTGAGCCAAAGTAGGAATTGAACACTTCTGCCTTTTCTTTGTCATCTGTTATCATTTTGCCTTCCTCATTGAGTAGTTGTGCCACCATTTCTTTTCTCTGTCTTTTACTACGAACATACCTGGCTGGCAGATATCTTGAAAATGACTTTGAAGGGGCATATAAAGTACTAATCAATAAAAAGTTCACAAGATATATTTTCCCTCTATAAACTTGAACATTTATATTGCGCATGACTATTGAACAGTCTAATTCTATCCACGTAGTAGCATAGGATTGGTATCTTAATGCAGAATACCACCATAACTTTATTAAGATTAGGAACTCTGATGCCAATAAAGCTATAGATAATATTTACCTTTTTTTCATTCAAATATTATATTGATTGAAAATTCATTTTCTGTCATCAAAGCAACTTTGACCAGAACACATTGTATTCTTTGAACATAACAGAGGTCAGATGCCTGACTTAAATTTATTCTTGATTAGTAGAAGTATGCCCAGCTTCATAATGGGTAGTGTTTCAGCATATGGAATTCAAGTTAGAACTTCTTTTTAATACTTAAGAGTTGCTCCAAAGATCAGTGAAAGTATGAATGCATTTTTAAAATAAGTAGAAATTCCTGTAAAACACTAGCGTAAAGCACGTCTGTAACACAGTCCTGTCTCCTGTTGTGGTACAGTTGGAAGGTCACACTACTGTAACATTAGCAGCATCCTTTATGAGATTAGTGAGAACTGGGCTGAGAATATTAACCCAGGATGACTTCTTGAACTTAAAAATGCTATATGATCTGGACCCCAAGTATCTCAGACAACACCTTCTCATGTATGACCTATTCTGCCCCAGCCTCCCCACATGTATCCACAAGGATTCTGGCAACGCTCTTGCACCAGTTTCTGTTCTATCAGGAAATAAGACTATTGTCTAGCACAAGCAGGTTCTTTTCTTTGATGTCTCTGGAATTGCAGAATGTAGTCTCTTCACAAGTGCACGTGTGTTCTTCTTTGGTTTCTTTTTGAAGACTGATAATTTGAAGGCTGATCAAGAATGGTGATCCAGTTGACATAGTGTACTTGGACTTTCAAAAAGCTTTTGATAAGGTACCTCACCAAAGACTCCTGAGTAAGCTTAGCAGTCATGGAATAAGAGGAGAGGTTCACTTGTGAATCAGAAACTGGCTAGGAAGCAGAGAGCAAGAATAAATGGACAGTTCTCCCAATGAAGGGATGTCGAGAGTGGAATCCCCCAAGGATCGGTATCGAGATCTGTGCTTTTTGTTATAAATGATCTAGCGTTAGGAGCGAGCAGTGAAGTGGCCAGGTTTGCTGATGATACTAAATTGTTCAGGGTTGTTAAAATAAAAAGGGAGTGTGAAGAGCTTCAAAAGAACCTCTCCAAACTGAGTGAACACGCAATAACATGGCAAATCTTAATCCCCATACACACTCATGGAGTTTGAACTGGTGGTGACAGACTAGGAACGACACCTTGGAGTTGTAGTGGATAGCTAGATGAAGATGTCAATCCAGTGTGTGGCAGCTGTGAAAAAGGCAAATTCCATGTTAGGGATCATTAGGAAAGGTATTGAAAATAAAACTGCCAATATCATAATGCTGTTACACAAATATGTGGTGCAGCCACATTTAGAATACTGTGTACAGTTCTGGCCATTTCACGTCAAAAAGGATATTGTAGAGCTGGAAAAGGTCCAGAAAGGGGCAACCAAAATGATCAGAGGGAAGGATTGACTCCACTAGGAGGAAAGGTTGCAGCATTTGGGATTTTTTAGTTTAGATAAAAGGCAAGTCAAAAGCAACATAATAGAAGAGCATAAAATTGTGCATGACATTGAGAAAGTGAATAGAGAAAAGCTTTTCTCCCTCTCAAATAATGCTAGCACTCATGACATCCAATGAAGCTGAACGTTGGAAGGTTCAGGACAGACAAAAGAAAGTACTTCTTCACACAGCGTATTGTTAAACTATGGAATTCGCTCCCACAAAAGGCAATGCTAGCCACCAACTTGGATGGCTTTAAAAGAGGATTAGACAAATTCATGGAGGCTAAGACTATCAGTAGCTTGTAGCCATGTCTCAAAAAAGGGGCTTTCTGAGGTGTTGCAGGGGTGGGACAGGGCAGGGCTTACCCCATTCCATACTCCTTTTAGCTCAGTGACATGACCTAGCAACCTAGCAGATGTTATACAGGCAAAAAGTGTGGTGCAAGTCAAGCTCTGTTTTAAAAGTTTTTCCTTTGCCAGGCTTGGTGGCCATCTCAGCTGACAATAGCCCCACTCCTAAAAGGAGTCTGGAATAGAGGCAACTTACTTGGGCTTAATTTAGGCCAGTGTAAATTGATTGTTCTGCCATTGGGGAATTTGAAATTTCTACTGTAATTTTTATTTCTGTTATTTTATATTGTTTTAACTGGATTTTTTTATTTCTATTTTTATTTTTTTGTGAATGTTTTGTTGTGGTATAGAAATATGATTTGTAAAAAATGAACATTTTTTAAGGTGGGGGGAGCCCTTTGCTACACTTCCTGGACTATACAATAGTACATCAGCTTTGAAGTTCATGAATCCTTAGCCAGCTTTATTTCATCTCCTTCCTGTACTCCCCTTCTGTGGTGCAGCCATAAAGCTAAGCAGGGTCAGGTCTGGTTAGTGCCTGGATGGGAGACTGCCTGGGAACCATATGTAAGCCACCTTGGGTTTCTATGATGATAAGAAAGGCGAGGTATAAATGTAATAAATAATAAATAAAATAAATTAACCATAGTTTAGCATTACCTCCAAACAGTAAACTGTAGTTAACCATGGATTTAAAAAGTCATTTTTGTAAACTGTGGTTTGAAGTTTGTTTGTGTACACTAACCAATACAGAAGTTAAGACTACTATAATAGTTACGTCTATCACAGCATTTAAGATACCACCCAACTGCTATGGGTATGGACACCACAATAAGCTATGGTTAGTTAAAACAGAAGGAAAAGCTTCTAAACTTTTCTTTGTCATGCTGGTGGAGATGGGTAATGTGTGAGCCTGAGGCTTGCTGAAATTCATTGATTAAAGATTTATTTTTAAAGATGTTTTGTTCTTAAGATGTTTTAAAGATGTTTTTAGTGTTTGCCGCCCTTGGCTCCTTCTGGGATGAGGGACAGGATATGAATTTGATGGTGGTGATGTTGTTATGTGCAAATGCAGCCTTTCTGTGGTTCTGATGTGATTGTTCTGAGTCTCATAGAAACTATACTCAGCTGCAGGAATAACAATGCTTGATTGCTGAGTCTGATCCTATTTTTTTTCCTCCACTGCAGTTCTATGGTGGATTTGTTTTATTTATTTCTTCATAAGTGTGCCTGAGAGTTCAGATTCTATATCTAGTCTCTAAAAAAAATAGGAACAAAAGTAAATGTTGAATAAGAAAACAGAGACCAGACAATCTGTTAATGCATCCTTTTTGAAAGAAATTTAACAAAAAGATCTCAGTGCTAAAGAAATGCCTGGAGTTTGTCATTGTCCTTTTAAACTGTCTCTCAAATTCCAATCATTTCTTGGAAAAGGTTTCTTTTAAGACATTATTAGAGGCAATGAATGATCTTTTGTGCTTTGAGGAATGTGAAGTCATACCATGCTTGAACATTGCATGACTCATATTAAGGCATTCTTCAAAGTTGCAAAGGCCACTGCCAACTTGGTTATCTTCCACATAGCCCAATATTAGCACACACAAACTTTCTATTTAACTCTACTGTTCCCCAATAATTTAATTAGTGTAAAATCTGTGTGTGTTTTTCACAGCACAATTGGAGCTTATGGCAAATATTTATGTCGGGTCCCACCTCCATTCTTTTGGTTTTGGGAGCCTATGACCTTGGCTCTGGGTTTCTATTTAAATTATAGGAATTATTTCTAAATTAGCATCTCTCTCTCTATATAAACTTGCATATGCAAAGTTGTGTCATCTTTTGTCCTTTTTTTGGAGATGCAAATCCTCTTTGGCCATGAATAAATGGCCACTCTATCAAGGCTTATGCATTTTGTCTCTGTCACTGTATCCTTGATCAGCAACCATGTCCACTGCAACGTACTGAGAACTCAGAATATTCTGGAACGGGGGTTCCCAACCTTACCAAAGACTTCTGAGGAAGCTTAGCAGTCATGGAATAAGAGGAGAGGTCCTCTTGTGGATAAGGAATTGGTTAAGAAGCAGAAAGCAGAGAGTAGGAATAAACGGACAGTTCTCCCAATGGAGGGCTGTAGAAAGTGGAGTCCCTCAAGGATCGGTATTGGGACCTGTACTTTTCAACTTGTACATTAATGACCTAGAATTAGGAGTGAGCAGTGAAGTGGCCAAGTTTGCTGACGACACTAAATTGTTCAGGGTTGTTAAAACAAAAAGGGAATGCGAAGAGCTCCAAAAAGACCTCTCCAAACTGAGTGAATGGGCAGAAAAATGGCAAATGCAATTCAATATAAACAATTCAAGTGTAAAATTATGCATATTGAAGCAAAAAATCTGAATTTCACATATACGCTCATGGGGTCTGAACTGGCGGTGACGGACCAGGAGAGAGACCTCGGGGTTGTAGTGGACAGCACGATGAAAATGTCGACCCAGTGTGCGGCAGCTGTGAAAAAGGCAAATGCCATGCTAGGGATAATTAGGAAAGGTATTGAAAATAAAACAGCCGATATCATAATGCCGTTGTATAAATCTATGGTGCGGCCGCATTTGGAATACTGTGTACAGTTCTGGTCGCCTCATCTCAAAAAGGATATTACAGAGTTGGAAAAGGTTCAGAAGAGGGCAACCAGAATGATCAAGGGGATGGAGCGACTCCCTTACGAGGAAAGGTTGCAGCATTTGGGGCTTTTTAGTTTAGAGAAAAGGCGGGTCAGAGGAGACATGATAGAAGTGTATAAAATTATGCATGGCATTGAGAAAGTGGATAGAGAAAAGTTCTTCTCCCTCTCTCATAATACTAGAACTCGTGGACATTCAAAGAAGCTGAATGTTGGAAGATTCAGGACAGACAAAAGGAAGTACTTCTTTACTCAGCGCATAGTTAAACTATGGAATTTGCTCCCACAAGATGCAGTAATGGCCACCAGCTTGGACGGCTTTAAAAGAAGATTAGACAAATTCATGGAGGACGGGGCTATCAATGGCTACTAGCAATGATGGCTGTGCTCTGCCACCCTAGTCTGAGGCAGCATGCTTCTGAAAACCAGTTGCCAGAAGCCTCAGGAGGGGAGAGTGTTCTTGCACTTGGGTCCTGCTTGCGGGCTTCCCCCAGGCACCTGGTTGGCCACTGTGAGAACAGGATGCTGGACTAGATGGGCCACTGGCCTGATCCAGCAGGCTCTTCTTATGTTCTTATGTTCTTAGAATGGTGGTTCCCAACCTTTATGAGTATGGGACCCCCTTTATAAGCTCAAAAAATGTCATGACTCCCTCCCCCTAGGGAGGCAGGCTGGCTGCCAGGAAGAAAGGGGGAAAGCAGCCTTTCCTTGCATCCTTGCTTCTTTTTGCTCCACAAAAAGCCTTCTCTTCTCGTTCTGAGTAAGGGTGTCATCAGCAGCGGCAGTGCAAGGAGGAGTCGGTGATAGTAATCCCCTCTTCTTCCTGTATCTCCACCCTCAGCCTCCATTGGCATCTGCCATGTATTTCATAGGTAGATGCCTGCCCTCGGTGCGCCTGAAAAACGCTCTGGTCCTTCAGCTAAAGTCCTCCCCTCTCGTTTGGAGCAAGGGGGAGGTGTCATCTGCAGCAGCAGTGGGGAGCAGACAGTGTCCAGGGAGTGAAGACTTTTTAAAAAAAATTAATAATTCATTTTTTTACTGTTCCCTTGTGGGTCATGGCCCCCAGGTTAGGAACCACTGTTCTAGAATACACAAGGCTGGTACACATATAATGCAACATATAATGCAACCCATGATTTGCAAATCAGTCTATTTGTGTTCCCCTATTTAATCTGGGTATGACCCTCCTTGGCGCAGAGTGGTAAGCGGTGGTAACGCAGCCGAAGCTCTGCTCACGGCCAGAGTTCGATTCCAATGGTCCACTCAGCCTTCCTTCCATCCGTGGTCGGTAAAATGAGTACCCGGCATATGCTGGGGGGTAAAGAAAGGCTGGGGATGGAACTGGCAATCCCACCCCATATATACGGTCCGTCTAGTAAACGTTGCAAGACGTCACCCTAAGAGTCGGAAATGACTCGCACTATAAGTGCGGGGACACCTTTACTTTTTTATTTAATCTGGAGTCAATTCCTGACCCATTACTCTTGATGGCATTAACAGCTGTTAACAGTAATATGTAACTTTCATTAACTGTAGTAAACACTAACTATAATTGCTTCTTAAACCAGAATTTGAACCATTATTTGAAGTAGATTTGCAATCCATGGTGAAAAGGGGAGGGGGAAATTCACTGCAGGGAGAATAGAGAGTGTGAGTGGGGAAAAGACTGGCTGTTTCCCAGGTTGTGTTCTAATTTGCAATCAGTGAATTGCAGGGAGCCAACATTATATCATCACTGTTGTTGTTGTTGTTGTTGTTGTTATAGTAAAAGAGCAGTGGTCAACAAGATGCCTTAGGAAGCCCACAAGAAGGCCATGAAGCCAGTAATAATCTTCTCCCATGGTTGCTCCCCAGCACAAATACTTGAAGGCATGCTGTCTCTGAACCTGGATGTTGCAAAGAATTTCATGACTAGTAGTTATTGACTGCTTTATCTCCATGAATTTGTCTAATTCCTTTTAAAACTTAGATATGGTATCCAAACTAGTGCCCACATCCATATCTTGTGGCAATGGTAAGTGCACAACACACCCAGACTGTGACATGGGGCAAGTTGATTCATTATGTAGACAAAGGCATGCAGGCTGCATGGGAATTTTGTGACTAAGTAAAGCAAATGTTTGACCTTAAAACTGTACAACAAGACTTTGCTTCCCAACCAAGACTAAATTCTTTAAGAAATGGCTGTGGTTCATTTAATCCCTCAAATTTCTTACTTTATTTGTTTTAATTATTTATTTATTTTGATGAAATTGTTTTTCATTAACAGATGACATTTTAATCCCCCATAAAGCTAGTGTTGTGCATGCCCTGAAAGCTACTGTTTTGCAGTTCTGTTTATATTTTAGGCTTTGTATCATGTGTAATATCACCTCTTGTTTGCCACTAAATTGTTATTTTCAAATGTTTAATTAAAATACACATATGTTAATTTGAGAGTTGTTTATAAATAGCCAGCTTCTTGTACGTGAATATGATGCAATGAAATGGACTTTGAAAAATTCATTTTACTTGTATTCTCCAAGGCCTGTTGCTGATGACAATTTAAACAGTGCATCTGAACATTGGTAGATATGTCTATGCTTCTAACATTGATAGATACAGTGGGGACCAGCATTCCCCAACCTGGTGCCCTCGAGATGTTTGGGATGACATGCTGAATTGGGCTGTTGAGAACTGAAGTCCAAAAGGTCTTAAGAGCACCAAGTGGAGGTATGCTGCCCCAATAAATGTATATATCAGACTGTGGTGCTGATTTGCAGGATTACAGAAACTTTTATTTGTTTCAGGGGCACACTTAAATCATACTTTCACTTCTTTAGGCAGTTAAGCCAATTTTCTCCTCACTGACTAAAGTTGCTTCATGATGAGTAGATGAATGAGATCCATCTATTTCAATTATCTTTTCCCAGTTTGCCCCAGTTCTCTTTCCAGCCTTTGGAAAGACCACTACTGCAGTGTCTCAGCTGCAGAATACTATTTCTCCCAGCTGTTTAAGGTCAAGAATGGCAGCACATATATGAGCCAGATCTCACTTTACATTTTGTACTTGGGTGTGGACATAAAATATGAGCCACTTGTCAAGTATGAAGGGAGTCCATCAGCAAAATACTACATGACATATCCCATTAAAGTATTCAGATATATGAGTGTGCAGGGGAGTGTTTTTTTGTTAGCTGCTTTAAAGGGATACATGGGAAAGTTTCCATTCCGGTATCCATACAAAGTGTAAAATGATAATGAGCCTTGGAAGGTTCCTGCTCACTTTCAAGATAGAAGACATACAAAGGTGCTCTCAGCCACTCAGAAGCAGCTCACTCTGCTTCTCATTCTTTGTTCAGAAGCATTGCTGTACTATTGCTATAGCCTTTATCATATAAAGGGACACCAGTAATAATTGGGAAAAACAGGCCCTCCCAAATCTCCTACATATGTATTATTATTATTATTATTATTATTTATTACATTTGTATACCGCCCCATAGCCGAAGCTCTCCGGGCGGTTTACAACAATTAAAACATTAAAAAGAAATATACAAATATACAAATTTTAAAAAAAACAATTTAAAAACACATGCTAAAATGCCTGGGAGAAGAGGATGCCTGAGGTACAGTTTTCTTAATACTTTTAAATTTATCTTCACAATTTCAAGGATGGATTGTATTTTGGAATGTTGAAATATATTCCATTTTGTTTTAAGTTGGAAGCTTTTTGAAGTCCCTGTAATAAGACAAGAACTTAAGGCAACACCAAGTTGGTGTATATCAATCTTTCCCCACCTGGTGCCCTCCAGATGTTTTGGACTACAAATTGGAATCTAAAACATCTGGAAGGCACTGTTGGAAGTGGGGCAAGAGCAACTCCTGTTTGGGTTCTTTTGTATGTATTCCAGAAGGAAGATAAGAGCATCCTCCAGCTGGCTAGGGTTGCCTACCTTTTCCTATGCTGTTCTCTACCTAGCTTCCTTCTGTTGTAAGCTGATATCCTCAGAGAAGCTGTCCTGCCCCTCCTTCCCTTTGTCTTCTTCTTCAACTGTCCGAAGAGAGAAGAGTCATCTTTGTCTTCGTTCTCTCTTCTGAGCCATGAGGGCAATTGCGCCTCCAACTTCGTTAGTTAGTTAGAACTAGGTATGCCTTTCTTATCTAGTATGTATTTCTATAAATTAAGTAGCTTTTCTTATTCTACTAAGTTTTAAGTCTCAGTGATCTAAATGCAGGGTAAAAGCCTGCTACTTAGGTAAATACACACACTGGCACACATGCATCTCAGACCGCTGAGTATCTCTGCATATATATATTTCCATAACAAGCAGGAGGTAAGGAAAGGCTGGGGTATATTAAGAGTTTCAGGTTAACCTGGGCAAGCTTTGTTTAGCTGTTTTTAGCAGTTGGAATATGAAAACTCCACTACTCTTAACTCAGGCACATTCCTTCTTTCTGCAGCCTATCATAAAAATCTTTTTCTGAAATTCATTTCTCCATAGCGTGAAACCGATCAGCAGTTTGTTTTGGTGTTTCACTATCAACTGTAATCGTCCAATGTAACTTCCTGTACTCTGTCTCTACCTTTTCTGTACATACAATCTTTGATTGTAGTCTATCTAAATCTGCACACCCACCCCTCCCTGATCACATCCCTCTTTCTTTTTCTTGGTCCTTCTCTCTCTGTCCCTCCCTTTTTCTGCTTCATTTGTTGAGAGATGGTAATGGTGCTGACGGTGTGCTCTACCTCAAGACAGGTTGAAAGCCATCAACTGAAGATGAATTACACATTACATACAATAGTTTCTGGATGATGAGAATCATTATTCATGATTCACTGTTGAACTATGGGTGGAAGTAGATGATACAAAGAATGTGTGGTTGCCACCTTCATCCCAGCATTCCATACTCCCCCACTCCCCTTGTAAATCTAGTAAAAGAAAATATGTGACACGACCTTTACTTGAGTTCATTGGCTGCTGCTAGGGATATCGGAAAATTCTGCTCTAAATATACGTAGATTCACTAATAGGCAAAAAACCTTGCGGTTTAAGAACATATCTATAGCCCACAGCTATTCTATCAAACTTTAAAAAGCAGGGAAATTGGGCAGCTATAGTGAATGCACCAGGGGAGCAGGAGACCTGAACTCCTCTCTGAGATATTGGACTGCCCTACAAATTGGTCAAAATGCAAACACCATTTGGGTTGGTCTTTCACAGTCCAATCCACTTCCTGTGTAGCTTGGAAGAATTTGGTAACATGTGCCTCTGAGCATATGGGAGTGATGGCAACACCTGCCATCTTCAAAGATAGAGAGTTATATTTTTGTATCTTTGTTGGTGTTCTTCTTTGCTTCTTTCCTGTGTTATTAATGTTTCTACAGAGAATCTACACTAGAAAATTTTATTTTCCTCATTATTCATCCCAGAAATCTGTGTCAAATTTATTTTTATTAATTTCAAAGCCTTTTTATTGGTCAGTGTCATATGATGGTGAAGACAGCCTTTTGTGTTTCAAATTGGAGGTTATGTTCTATTTCTATTTTGGGTGCATTAACAATGGAATCTGGACCTGCAGTTTGATGAAAAATGAGACTGGTTCCAATATGTTCTACTTCAGCAATGACTCTAGCTGTTGCAAAAAAGAGGATGCATATTTTCATCCTGCTATGTTTAAACCACTTCATTTAAGGCAAGGTGGGCACAATCAATTAAAAACATAGAGCACACCTAGCATTTTGCTAGAATATATTTCACCTTCCACTGTTTTATCTTGCACAAATTGAGACACTTCTGAGGTCCGCTGGAGATTATTCTGCAGAAGTCAGTGCCATTATTCCACAATTATGTTTGGAGGTTTTTTAGTATAAATTTTGCCAAGAGTTGCTGTATTTCACATATTCACAGAAACAGAAACAAAAGAAAATGATTTCCTATAGGGGAGAAGGGGGAAGGGGAAAGAGGGGATTGGAAGGGGATGGGGAGGGAAGGGCAAAGGAAGGGGGAGGGAAGGGGCAAGAGGGGATAGGAGGGAGGAGAAGGGAGGGTGGGTTTGATCATTTGCATATTTTTTAAGTTTAATGGGATTTATTTTTATGCAGTCGTGTTTGAAAATGGAAATGGACTGCCTTCAAGTCAATCCATGCCTATGGCGACCCTTTGAATAGGGTTTTCATGGTAAACGGTATTCAGAGGTGATTTCACCATTGCCTTCCTCTGAGGCTGAGAGGCAGTGACTGGCCCAAGGTCACCCAGTCAGCTTCATGGCTGTGTGGGGATTCAAACCCTGGTCTACCAAGTCGTAGTCCAACACTGACCCAGGGAAGGGGCAGGGAGTGGGAGGGGAAGAGATTGGGTGGGTGAGCACTGGGCATAAGGGAAGCCCCTTTCCAAAAGGAAAACATTGTAAACATATTCATTCTTTTTCAGCATTTTCCCCACCTTTTTATTCTACAGCAGACACATGTAGTCTCCTACCAAATTTAAACCAAAGCTGCCCCTGGCCACATCCACACCAGGCCTTTATTTCACTTTGGACAGTCATGGCTTCTCTCAAAGAATCCTGGGAAGTATAGTTAGTGAAGGGTGCTGAGAGTTGCTAGGAGACGCCCTGTTCCCCTCACAGACCTTCAATCAGAGTGGCTGACTGTTAAACCATTCTCTCAGGGGAATAGGAGTCTCTTAGCACCCTTCACAAACTACACTTCCCAGGATTCTTTGAGGGAAGCCATGACTGTCTCACATGAGATCATAGTCTGGTGTGGGTTTGGCCCCCTGATTAGCTAAGCTCAGCAGCTGTGAGGCTTTTAGAACTCTGACAGTTGGTTCTTCCTGAGCATGCTCCGAGTTATCATTGGGTTCCAGCCAAAATGTATTAAATTAATTAAAAATCAGACAGACATTTTTTAAACTTTTCAACTGCAGAAGATGAAGGTCAGAGTATGGGGCAAGGTCAGTATTAGGATTACAGGTACTCTGTGAATATGGCTGATTTTTAATGAATTTCAACAGATTATGAGAACTCTCAGAGAAAAAAGTCCAAAAGGGCTTTGAGGTTTTTTTCTCTCTTTTTACACTTTAAACTGTCTATTCCCTGTGACTGTTTTGTGTATCGCCATGAAAATTGACAGGGTTGTTAAGCAAGCATTTCTGAGTTCAGTACTTTACGTTTTGTAAAGTTTTGTTTTGAAATGAGCTTATGGGAAGCCTCAGAATGTCATGGGGGGTATTTTCAATTTAACATTGCGGAATTTCCACCATGCATTCACTTAGTGTTCAAGTCTGGAATTCCTTGAAATGAATGCAGTCTGTATTCATTCAGAATAGGGGTTTTTGAGTCCATAGGTTATACATAATTAGTGTTGTATTTTTGACATGTTGTCTAGGTTGACTAGTTACCCTGAAGTTCAATAGAAATGTAGAATCCTGGGGGGAGATGTCTGATTGATGGGACATTACCTGCTTCATTTACTTTGAAAGAGAACGCACACAAGTGAATAAGGTTTTGTTTTTGTTTTTTTGGCTGAGAGACAGGCTGCCAAGGTGTGAGAAAGTGATTGACGTATACAGATGCCTCTTCTTTTTTCTTATTGTTGAAGTGTTGCTTGTTGCCAAAGGCAGCCTATATGCACTAAAACTGTAATTCTAACTATGTCTGCTCAGAAGTAAATCCTGTGAGGCTTACTACTAGGTAAATTGGTTTAGGATTTCAGCCTAAATCTGGTTTCCTCTTTTGATTTTTTAAAAAAATCAATGGAATGCATATTATTTTTTTACATGGAAAAAAGTGGTCTCTCTTGTTACCTGTGGATTTTACCTGTGCTCCTCCAGTCCTAGCTTCTTTGTCAAAGTGGGGAGAACCGTCAGGATTTGATTGTCCATTTTGACCACCCTAAATCTTAATTTTAAAAGTAAACTTAAATTTAAAATTTCTTTCCTACCCCCCTGATACTTTCCTGATTTATAATTACACTGTCCCTCCCTGACACCTGAGTGAGAGAAATAGGATATGACAAGTTTATACTGAACTCTGAAATCAAGGTAGCAATAGTTGTTGCAATCCTAACCCTCTTTATCTGGGAGTAAGCATCAATGAATTCAATGGGACTTATATGTGAGTAGACATGGTTAGGTTTGCAGACATAGATAGTTTTGTGATTGACTATTAGCCACTTTAGTAACTTTGTCTTTAAGGTGTCACAAAGCTGTTTGTTGTTTGTGCTGAAAAAACTAACAGGGCTACCCCTCTGGAAAGAAATGAACTTTGAAAAGGAACACACAGGGAAGGCAAGTGATTTGTAAATACCTGTTGACTGCTGAGATATGCATGCCTATTATGTGCTATTAAAAACACACATTAAATATATTTCTGCATCGATGGATGGTGAAATTGAACACATACTTGTGCAAAATAAACAAACTGCATCTGAATGGAAAATACCAGATAAAAGTATGAATGAATATTGGAATAAATTGAGGCATTTTTGTACTTCCCTTGTTACTTGCAAGATGTGGGGAAGTTCTCAACATAATGACATCATGCCATATGTTTTCTGTTATGAGATGTTGTAAAGAAAATGGAGGCATAGGTGTAGGGCTGCTTCTTTTAGAGGCAGCCACACAGGCTCCATATTGTCTAGTTCCATTGTAAGGTTATGGGCATTATACCATTTTAAGTTTAAGATTATGCTTTCTACTTTGTAAGATGAGTATTGGTTTGCCTGTTTTCACTAGTGATCTTTGGCGGAAGACCAGTATAACTTATGATAGAAGCAAGAACAGGAAATTAGAGATTTTAAGACCAGCCAACAACCAGACCTTCTGAATCTAATTAGACATGAACCTAATGCAGGCATTGTACCATGGCATCCACAGCATCTGGCTTTTCCAGAGGCCTGTACATAATTCTTGGCAGCAAGTCTCTAAACCAAATCCTACAGAGATAAAAGTCCAGTCACAGACCAGGCAGGGCCTCTGTATTTATGCAGATTGATTTTGTAATTATTGCACAACATGGATCAGTTGAGCAGTTTTAGCACCATGTCTTTATCTGCTGGAAGCAACAAGATGTAATTACTTCAAAACTGTGACAGGGAACTTGTCAGATGAAGTAAGGCTTTCTCTGCTGCTGTTATTCACATGTTTGGCTCATTTTACAGCATAGATGAGTTTTATGCTGTCAAGAGCAAAAACATTAAGTGAGATCATTTGGCATTCTTTTTATTTTGTTTGTATTGACTCCCTAAAAGAACTCATCTGAAATATGACTTTTTCTCTCTCATTATGACCATCTTCTTTCAATATTACATTGTCAGGACAGGTGCTGATTGCCTAAAAGCAGATAGTTCAATGGGTCATTAATTGGATCAGAACAGTGAATTATACTGAAACAAATAGTCAGTGGTGAGCAACCTCAATACTGAGAAAAACAGAATGGTTATCTTGTAGAATTCACAATTTGCTTGAGATTCCAACGCTTCCTATATAAAGTGGTGTTCTGACCACAGGACAGAGCCTCTACTTAGTGCAGAGAACAGCACACACTATAAATGGCTTCAGAGGGTGAAGAACGGTAATAGAAAACAGATCAGATTTACTCAGCGTTTCCCCCTTTTTTCATCGGAAAAATAAATTGCCATTTATAATATGTGTAACTAATAAACAAGCTACTGACCATGGGAATTACCTTTGTGAATGTTTCATATGGAGAATAGATTAATTTATATTGCATTGGTTTCCCACGTAACTACTTGATCTTGGAACACTCCACTACAAAAAAATGTCTACACTGGATCAGATCAAGGGCTCATCTAGTTCAACACTTTGACCCACTTCAGATGTAAGAAGAAACCATGGCTTGTTCCAAGCATGAGCATACACTCTCTCTTCCCCTGCTTTGTGCATGAGATGATTGCAAACTTCCACTTTCATTTAGGAATAAACTGCAGTTAGCAAACCAGGATATCGAACTATGCTTTCATCCTGCTTTGCTTTAATTCACAGTTAGAATTAAAACAGTTTCCTGAGTTTGGTCATAAACAAAGCTACAGTTTATTCAAATGTGGAAGCTTTCAATAACCTTTCTCATGAGAGAAGGGGAAGGGGGAGTGTGTGAACCCACGCAGTTTTCTTGATCTGAATTGTCCTATCCTTTCCCGCCATGAAACAAAATCTAGAAGAAGATGCCAAATTCTTTCTTCAGTTCCATTACCAAATGGTACTACATCTTCTACATCTGCACTAGGTAGGAAGATTATTTTCACTATATTGATGTTCATGTTTCAGTAGTGGCAATGTATTTACTGTAAACATTTTATAAAAAATTATATAACTGCACTCAGAATTTATTTTTTATTTCTAAATCAGTTATAATTCCAAAAGTTGAAGCTGCTGGTATTTTTCTTCTTCTGAGCAAGTGGAGTGTATTTTCCTTCAGGTTGGCATCCCATATTAATAGAACAGGAGAGAAATAGTGTGACGAGAGTCTACTGCATTAAATATATATTATTGCATGCCATTGTGTTCATTTATACTTCAGTGAATCTTGACACAACGGATGGAATATTTAAATATATTCATGACTGTAATGGAACACATTAAAAAGTAAAAGGCTTATGCAGTTTTGCATTTTACAGTAGAATAGCAACAAAAGGAATTGGATGTCTAGTACATTAATTAATAATTCAACCTAAATTAAAAGAAGCTTAGTGGTCAAATTATGCTATTAATAAATTTGTGGCAAGGAAACAAGATTATGAGATTAACTGAATATGAATCAAAGGTCCTAACTGGGAAATATATATGCGTCTATACTGTTAAATGGCTTAATGGTTTTGGTTCATATTATGCTAATTATGGATGCTTGGCAATAATATTTTAATTTAAAAATTTGTTAACAATACTTTCTTATTTTATGTAAAACTGATTTGTGAACCTTTGACTTGATCCAAGAAAATCCTAACAGCATGTAAATGAGTGCTCATACTTATGTACCCTACTGACTTTATTGCATCTCCTCTAATGTAAATTGTTATTGAACAATTCCTTTACAGTGTAATCCAGCAGCAGCTGCAGTGCTCCTACACTTCCCCCTATCCATAACCTCTGCTCAGGCAGCTGAGTCGTAGCAAGCACCAGTCATTCCTGTGTGGTGGCTATGTAACATCTGTTGTTGCCGTTTGCAGCTGTTCCGAGCAATTGCAACTATTTCCACAGAGCCATCACAAGCCTGTAGTTCCATGATTCTCCAGACTGGGTGCTCTCCGCTTGTGCTGCCTCACTGGGAACTGTGGAGACTTCAGTGACTTAGATGCAGTAGCTTTATTAATAGTGTATGATCACTTGGGCAGCATGATGTCTCAGCGCCCAGAGGTGCCTGGGACTTGCCAGGGTTTGAGTACCTGGCCCCATTTGCCCTATATATTTAAAGCAGTATTAAATCATTTTAAACAGTCATGGCTTCCTGCAAAGTATCCTGGGAACTGTCATTTGTTAAGGGTGCTGAGAGGAGAGCCCTATTCCCCTCCCGGAACTACACTTCTCAGAGTTCCCTGAGAAGAGGGATTGATTGTTAGACCACTCCAGCTGAAGCAATGGGGGAGGATTGTTGTTCTTGGGAGAACAAATTGGGGAGATTGCAATCCAAAATGGAACAGCCAAGAGCTGATTCATGTTACTGCTTGGCCCATGGAAACCGTGGTTTTCAGTTGAGTTGCTGAAGTCTGCTTGGATCAGCTTCAGCATGTGGCAGTGGTATCCATGTGAGCAGTTCAGCCAATGGCAGTGTGTCTGGAAATCAGTATGGGCTGACTGAAAACTGGGTTGAAATTGTTGTGTAAATAGCCCTAAGTTATCTCATTGGGGCAGAGCACACTGACATTCAGAATAAATGAGCAGAGAGCCATTGGCAGGAAGAAAAGATGATGGCCTAAAAAAGCTACCTAAAAGGCAGATCTACATATCAAAGTATATCTGGAATGATGAGGGTAGGGAGGTAGCATATGAACCTATCCACAAGCCTGTAGGATTTAGGGAGTTACTGTAGATCCATGCTGTGGCAAGTCAGTTCCTTCTTACATCCCATTCCCCATCTTATACTGTGTTATAGACTTGCATCTGTTTCGTTCTCTTTTACCCACTGGCAATGTAATAGAGCGAGTGTTCAGGTTTCAATATTTATATTAGTTAAATGATTTGATCTTCAGTGGTACGTTACAATTTTCATTTCTGAAATGCTGAACATGTTCTGTTTTCAGAAAATACCTCTACAATTTGAATTTTTTGGAGAGTAATTACAGACACATTTCCTGAGTAAATGGCTCACAAGGAAATGGGCATCCCTTGTAATTCTAACAGTGATTGATTATATGTTTTTCAAGCCATTTGAGATGGCTACCTCTCAGCATGTGGCTTCAGTACAGAATGCCAAATGAAACCCTGATTCATTCTTTATTGATCCATATGTCCCATTATTCAGTACTTGAACTGTTTTGACTTTCTCCCATAATTAGGCTTAAAATGGAAACGAGAATTGTCTAGTGGATGTAGGAGTCTTTGGTTCTTCAGATCTATTGGGGAGGTTGCACTTTTGGGCACCATATACCCATGAAATAAAAATCTGTCAAAGCAAGGAACAGGACCTTCTCAGTAGTAGTGTCCCAGTTGAAGAATTATTTTCAGGGGAAGACCCAACCAAAGATCACACACAAGAGACACTTTTAAGATCACTTTTAAGAGACAGCTTCTGGATTATTGTTTCTGTTGGTAGGTTTTTGGGAGAGACATGCCTTTGCTAGATTTTGTTGCATATTTTGTACTATGTACAGTATTTAGTGTAATCTAAACCTGACATGGTGGTAGATGAAATGGATGCAAATTCCTGAAGTATCTTTATCCTCTCACCAGTGCCCCTGTGAACTTAAGATGTGGTGTAACATTTATTTAGAAAAAGAAGCAATGACTCTTCAGGTATGTTCCATATAAACAACATTGTAATGCTATTTCATGCTTATTCTGGAATTGCAATTGTTCTATATAGCTCAGTATTGTAAACCACTGGTTGAGTGCTGTCATTTTTGTATTTGTTTTCTAAAGGTTATGATTCTCCTTTAAACTTTCACTGCACTGGGGGACTGGAGAAGACCTGCCCTGGGAGGGAGGGACCGGCATCTGTGTGCTTGCTTGCTTGCTTGTTTTCCCGGGTTGCTGTCTCTTGAGACAGCTGAGGTCCCTTATAAGTGTTGTAAGGACTAGGACCCCTTGCTTGACCTTGAGTCCAGGGAGAAGCTACAGTCAATCTTGCAGCCTCTTGCATCAGCTCCTGCCTGGGTCAGGGGGCATAAAGGGGGCTGGTAGCCCTTCTTTATTTATTTATTTATTTATTTATTGAATTTCTTAGTTGCCCATCTGGCTGGCTATCCAGCCACTCTGGGCGACGTAAAAAATAAACATACAGATACAATGAACATTAAAAATCTGGACACAAAGATAATAAAATCTAGCCCATCCCAAAAGCCTGCCTGAAGAGCCAGGTCTTCACGGCCCGGCAGAAACTCATTATAGAGGGATAGAGGGGGCATGGCGGAGATCATTTGGGAGGGAGTTCCACAGGGTGGGGGCCACAATTGAAAAAGCCCTCTCTCTAGTCCTCACCAGTCTGGCTGTTTTGACTGATGGGATAGAGAGAAGGTCTTTTGAGGCTGATCTTGTTGGATGGCATAGCTGATGATGCTGGAGTCGCTCCTTCAGATAGACTTGAGTTCGTAGCAGTGGCAAGGTCTGAACCAAATTTGTGTCTCTGCCTCTTTGCCATTCAGTTACACCTGCTCTTTAGTGAGCTGCTAGTCTGGTTAACAGTTTATTTGGTATTCATTGTTCAAATACTTGAACCAGTCAGTCACATATATCCTTCTCTTTCTTTCTCTCTTGAGTTGAATCTAGCTAAGTCATACTCAGAGTATATGACTATTTCAGTGGGTCTGCACTGAGTATGACTTTGTTGGATACAAACCTTTATCTTTTCCTTTCTGTTGATCCCTTTGCTAAGTCTGCAATCTATTCTGAATCCTACCATTTTGTCTGTCTACTTGTTTGCCCTCATGCAAACCAGCTTCTGTACTCCCTGAACTATCAGTGCTGTTAGGGTTATATCCAACCTAAGTCATATTTAGAATAGAGCCATTAAAATCAATGGACTTGGGGTAGTTATGCCCATTAATTTCAGTAGGTCTGAATGTAACCAAGTTGGATGTAATCCTTAATGTCCTACTCTGACTCCATTTAAAATGGTGTCACCTGGATAGCGTTGCAGGGATTTTCTTGCTGCTAATTGATGCAGAATAACAAGAGTCACATCAGTGGAGGGTCAGGTTCCAAGCAGGGAAGAAATGTAAAATAAATATACTAGGCTGAGTCAATTAATTCCAGTCATGTATGGAGTGGTTGTGTACTTCAATAAGCTGGCAGGTTTCTGCTGCCAGTCTAGATTAATACATAGAAAATTAATCTGAGATACAGAAAACATCAAGGAACAAAGAGAAGGAGATCACAAACTGCACAAACAGATGCAGCTAATAGAAAGAGTGTGTATATCACCACCATTTTTAAATTCAGATGATACCTTCGTTTAGCAAGTTTATCCAAAAAATACATGGCAATCTGCCACATAAAAAGCATTGTATCTGAGAATTAATACAGTGCCTTGCAAAAGTAATCAGACCCCTGACCAATGCACTCATATTACTGAATTACAAATGGTACATTGTAATTTCATTTTGTATGATATTTTATTTTGAAACACTGAAACTCAAAATCAGTTATTGTAAGGTGACATTGGTTGTATGTTGGGAAATGTTTGTAAGAAACATAAAAAACTGAACATGTTGCTTGCGTAAGTATTCAACCTCCATACATTAATACTTGGTAGAGCCATCTTTCGCTGCAATAACAGCTTTAAGTCTTTTGGGGTAGGTATGTACCAGCTTTGCACATAGCGTCAGAGGGATTTTGGCCTATTCTTGTCAGATTCGCTCCAGGTCGTTCAGGTTGGTTGGACGTCGCTTGTGGACCACAATTTTCAAAGAGCGCCACAGATTCTCAATGGATTGAAATCAGGACTTTGACTGGGTCACTGTAGGACATTCACCTTTTTATTCTTGAGCCATTCCGATGTTGCTTTGGCCTTGTGTTTAGGATCATTGTCCTGCTGAAAAGTGAATTTCCTCCCAAGCTTCAGCTTTTTAGTGGACTAAAGCAGGTTCTTTTGCAGTATTTCCCTGTATTTTGCTCTATCCATTCTTCGTCCAATTTTAACAAGATGCCCAGTCCCTGCTGATGAGAAGCATCCCCACAGCATGATGCTGCCACCACCATACTTCACTGTAGGGATGGTGTGTCTTGGGCAGTGTTAGATTTGCACTACGCATAGCACTTTAGTGTTGTGGCACCTACTTATTGGAATTCCCTCCCCTTAAATATTAGGCACCGTCTCTGTTATCTTTTCGGTGCTTACTGAAGACTTTCCTCTTTCAACAAGCCTTTTAAGTAGAGATCTTATTCCGGTCTGCGTCTAGGGGGAAAAAAAACTTTTAACATATTTTTGAAGATGCTTTGTTTTAAGATGTTTTAAAATGTTTTTAGTCTTTTTGTTTGCTGCCCTGGTCTTCTTCTAGGAGGGAGGGTGAGATATAAATTTAATAAATACAAAAAATAAAAATAAAAGTGGATAACTGTTTTATATGTATTTGCTAGAGGTCTGGATAGGTTACCACTAAGCTTAATTTACTAAGATCCAGTCAATGTCTAAACCACAGTTAAGGCTTCTTGTGTTTAGGAAAAACTCTTTGACTGGTATGTTAATTATTAGTTCTTCAAGGTTTTCTAGACTGTGTCTATGCATCAAGCCAGAATACAGAAAGCTACAGAAATCTGGATCTGATTACCTTAGCTCCATGTAGGAATGCTTTTACAGAATTAAAATTTAATGTCTTGCCCTCTGCTTTTTTTAAGATAGCCATTTAGATAGTCTTTTGCTTGTAAGATGTTTTAATGTGGTTTTAGTGTTTTTGTTTGCTGCCTTGGGCTCATTCTGGGAGGAAGGGCAGGATAGCATTGGGAGATGAGGTTTCAGACCCTTGGCCCCTCACATGCGGAGTGCCACAGGGTTCTATCCTCTCTCCCATGCTATTTAACATCTATGTAAAGCCGCTGGGAGCAATCATCAGGAGTTTTGGGCTGCGATGTCATCAATATGCAGATGACACGCAGCTCTATCTCTCCTTTAAATCTTCACCAGAGATGGCTGTGGAGACCTTGTCCAAGTGCCTGGAATCCGTGAGTGGATGGATGGGAAGGAACAGACTGAAGCTCAATCCTGATAAGACCGAGGTGCTACTTGTGGGTGACAGGGGGAGGTTGGGTGCTGTTGACCTACAGTTTAATGGGGTGAGTTTACCCCTGAAAGATCAGGTCCGCAGCCTCGGGGTGGTTCTTGATTCCAAGCTGTCCATGGAGGCTCAGATTTCGGCAGTGAGCCGGGCAGCTTGGTACCAATTACATCTCATACGGAGGCTGCAACCCTACCTCCCTATTCATCAGCTCCCACTGGTGGTACACGCCCTGGTCACCTCTCGATTAGACTACTGCAATGCGCTCTACGTGGGGTTACCCTTGAAAACAGTCCGGAAACTACAACTGGTGCAGAATGCGGCGGCTTGGTTGCTTACAAACAGCCGCCGCCGTGATCACATCACGCCAGTATTATTCCACCTACATAGGCTGCCAGTTGTTTTCCGGGCCCAATTCAAGGTGTTGGTATTAACCTTTAAATCCCTATATGGTCTCGGCCCAGTTTATCTGAAGGAGTGCCTCCAGTACCACAAATTAAGCCGCCCAACCAGATCAGCCACACAGGGCCTTCTCTCAGTCCCACCAACGAAAACAGCTAGGTTGGTAGGGACTAGAGAGAGGGCATTTTCAGTGGCGGCCCCCACTCTCTGGAACTCCCTCCCATTCGATCTTCGCCATGCCCCTTCCCTGGATATATTTCGCCGGGCATTAAAAACTTGGCTTTTTGGACAGGCCTTCAGGAATTCCGGGGAGGGCTAACTTTTTTGGGATATTTTATTATCTATTGATCACCCTAACTGATTTCATGCTGCTGTGATTAATGATCGTACTGATTTTATTGTATTTTATCTGTATTGTAATTTACTGAATTTTAGTTTGTACGTCGCCTAGAGTGGCTTCGGCCAGATAGGCGACACGAAAATTAAATTTATTATTTTATTATTATTATTTATAAGGTAGTGGGCTCTCTGACACTGGAGGCATTCAAGAGGCAGCTGGACAGCCATCTGTCGGGAATGCTTTGATTTGGATACCTGCATTGAGCAGGGGGTTGGACTTGATGGCCTTATCGGCCCCTTTCAACTCTACTATTCTATGATTCTTAAAGTGTGGTGTCCAGAACTGGACACAGTACTCAAGATGAGGCCTAACCAGTGCCAAATAGAGGGGAACCCATACTTCATGTGATTTAAGAACATAAGAACATAAGAAGAGCCTGCTGGATCAGGCCAGTGGCCCATCTAGTCCAGCATCCTGTTCTCTGTTAATGCAGCCTAAAATAGCAGTTGCCTTTTTTGCAGCCACATCGCACTGTTGGCTCATATTCAGCTTGTGAGCAAAAACAATCCGAAGATCCTTCTTGCATGTAGCAAGTATCCCCCATCTTAGGACTGTGTATTTGGTTTCTTTTTCCTACTTGTAGAACTTTGCAGTTATCCCCGTTAAATTTCATTCTGTTGTTTTTAGCCCAGTGCTCCAGCGTATCAAGATCCCTTTGAATTTTGGTTGTTAGCAATCCCTCCCAATCTGGTACCATCTACAAATTTGATAAGCATTCCCTGCATCTTTTCATCCAAGTCATTAATAAAAATGTTGAAGAGCACTGCCCTGCGATACCCCTCTTATTACCTCCCCCCAGTTTGAGAAGTAACCATTGATAAGCACTCTTTGAGTACGATTCTGGAGCCAACTGTGGATCCACCTGATCGTTGTTCCATCCAGCCCACATTTAGCTGTCTTGCTAATCAGAATATCATGGGTCACTTCAGCAGCATTTGATACCATTGACCATGGTATTCTCCTGGACCAACTCAGTAGGATGGGTGTTGGAGGCATTGTATTATGGTAGTTCTGCTCTTATCTTCAGGGTCGCGTTCAGAGAGTAACACAGGGTAAGTCTTCTTCAGCCCGCTGTCACTCGTGCTACAGGATTCCTCAGAGTATTACTCTCTCCCCAGTGCTATTCAACATCTATATGAAGCCTTTGGGAGTGGTCCTTAGGAGTTCTGGAGCAAGGTGTTACCAATATGCTGATGACATGCAGCTCTATTTCTCCATAACATCTGAATCGGGAGAGATTGTGAATGCTCTGGATCGGTGCCTGAATGCTGTAGTGGACTGGATGAGAGCCAATAAACCATGGTTGAATCCTGGGGAGACGGAGGCTCTTTTGGTAGCTGGTTCCCATGTCCTGGAGATAGACAGGTTATCTGTTCTGGATGGGGTGCCCTCCATCTGAAGGATCAGGGCAGTAGCCTTGGGGTACTCCTGGATTCATCTTTGTCACTGGGGCCCAAGTATCCTCTGTGCATAGGAGTGCCTTTTACCAGCTTTGTCTGGTTCATCAGCTACAGCCGTTCCTGGACAGGGATAACCTGACCTCTGTAGTCCATGTGTTGGTAACGTCGAGGCTGGATTACTGCAATGCACTCTATGTGGGGCTGCCATTTGCCCTGGTTTGGAAGCTCCAGCTGGTGCCAAATTCAGCAGCCAGATTGCTGATAAGAGCACATGGCTGGCATTTGACACCACTTTTAAAACATCTGCACTATCTGCTCATCCACTACTGAGCAAGGTTCAAGGTCCTTGTGTTAATTGACAAAGCCCTGAACAACTTAGGTCCAAGGTATCTTTGGGACCATCTGAACCCTTCTATTCCAGCTCAGTCACTGAGATCATCTGCAGGAGTGGCTTTGGTCATCCTCTGAGTTGGCGAGGGCCATTTAACATTGACACGAAATCGAGCCTTCACTGTCATCAGCCCAGTTCTCTGGAATGCTCTGCCAACAAATTCAGCAGGCACCTTCTGTTTTAACTTTTAAGTGCTTGCTGAAAACCTTTCTGTTCTGTCAGACTTATGCAGACGATTAAGAATATGCTTTTTTTGCAGAACTCAACCTTTGTTTTTATTGTATTCTTAATGTCTTTATTCTATAATTGTTTTTTTTAACATGTTGTAAAGTGCTTTGATGTTTTTAACAAAATAGTGGTATACTTTACATTGGGGTGGCAGCTAACCTATGGTCCTCCAGATGTTGTTGAACACCAATTTACATCAGTCCCAGCCAGCATGGCCAGTGGTCAGGAATGATGGGAGTTTTAAAGTTAGCCAATCTTACTTTACTCAGAGTGCAATCCTAACCCATGTCTATTAGGAAGGGGCAGAGCAATGCAACTGAAGGGAAGCCGGCATAAGTTGTGCTGGAGCAGGAGAAGCCAGCGTAAATTTCTGCCACATCCAGTTGTCATTCAGGAGCCTCTGGGTTGGCTGAATGCCGGCTCAGCTGGGAGCTGCACGCAGAGACCAGAAAATAAAAGCCTGTTCTCCCAAATCCCCTATTGGGGAGTAAGCCCTCTCCATTGACTTCTGTTGCATTTATTTTCTTAGACCGATCTTTTTCCCAGTGTAACTTTTTCCTGGATTGGAACCTGCAGGAGCACTCTGAACACAAGTTGGATGTAGTCTAAGGCCCCTCCCGTGACATGCCCCTTGTTGGGCTTTATGCAGGCTCCACTTGTGCCAGTCTTGGCTGAGCCAGCTGGGTCCCAGCTCAGCTGGACTGAGGGACTTACGCTGGCGTAGCCCAGCTCAGCTGGAGATCCACCACATCCAATTCCTCTCAGCCCGGTATAAATGCGAGTTGGATTGTGCCCTAAATCCCACTGAATTCAGTGGAGCTTACTCCCAGATAGGTGGAGGTTAGGACTGAAGCCTTAGTAGTAAGAGATTTCTTAAGTGGATAATACCAGCAAGGATTTCCCACTCCTACAATCCTTTCCCCTGTAGCAACTTTGCCATGTTATGAATCTTCCCCTTGTGCATTTCCCCTCTGCAATGTAGAAACTCATCGGCCATTGTCTTTTTCCTGTTTTAATGCTATGAGCAAGCTATACCCAAGGCCAAACGCTGTAATAGAGATGTTACATTGTGCCATTGGCACAGAACTGTATTATTTTTTTCATCATCCTGGAAGGTCCCAAATGACTTATTTTTACTGTAAATACAGCTGGTAATAAACACAAGTAAATGACACATTCCATTGACATGTTTCAAGTAGCAACAGTAATATAAATGCTGATTTTTTTAAAAAAAGTAATTTTGGTATGCTGCAATCTTGAGATGCTACAAACATTAATTTGAAATGAATTTTTAATATTGGAAGCTAAATTTATCTGAGTAGGGCCTCTGCAGAGGTTAATTGTGCAAGTAGCCTATTATCTTTAATGTAAAAACTCTTTAATAGAAATAATTGTGTGAGCTTTGTCATAATTATTCCCCTATGCTGAAAAGACTTAAATGAAAGAAAGCAAATGTATCTTTGAAATAAATTAATATTGTTACCTTTATTTTCTTTGTACAAAGAGTTACAAAATAACTGTCTACCTGACATTAGTAATTGCCCGAGTGGATTTCCAAGTTCTTCCACACGGACTTAATCTTTTGAAGAACCTCTGTGTATCTACCACTGAATCCTGTGTGTTGTAGATTTGCGGTTCCCAAACTGTGGTCCACAATGATTTGCAAGCTTCATTCAGGTGGTCCATATATTCAATATTCATACTGGTTTTTAATTGCATTGTTATTGCTTCTTTTATTTCTTATAGTTCGAATTCTATTGAATGCAAATGGCAATGCACTAAAATACAATATAAGAAATAGCTTAGGGCATTACAATTGCTACAACAGGAAGAAAAATTGCAGGAGAAACCCAACAGTGTTGAGAAGATGTTTCAGGAATGCTTTCAGTCTTCCATTCTTATCTAACAGCTTCTTTAGAGCACAGTTTGAAACTGCTGCCTTAAACAAACAACACACCCCACTCCTGTATTGCCTTTAAATTGTTTAATGTGATTTACAGAATTCAGTGCATAGTTTTTCTGTTTTTTTTTTTTTCAGTTTTTCATTATAGTTAAGTAAGCATTGACACTGCTGATTTAGGACAACAGGATTTTAGTTCTCTTGATTCTTACATGTCTGTTCCTAATTAATGAGCAGCCTGCTTTTGTAGTTTTTTCTAAAGTTGCCAATCAGTCATTTTAAAGATTTTCACAGGCTGGTGAATCAGTTTCTTTCTTGTTCTGAGCAATCTTTTGTGTAATGTCCCAGTTCCACTTCTCTTGTGTTTATGGGACAATAATCAGTAGCTGTTGCACTAAATATTTTTTGTTTCCTAACACACATCTTATTCTTTTTAGAAATTCACAGGGTACCTGAAGGTCATGTCATCTAGATATATTTTTCTGACTTTTTAAAAAAATCACAAGAAGCACAAGAAAAACTACACTGGCACCAATATTTTTGATATCATAAAATATCTCATGACCTGACCTCTTTTCCCTGGTAATAATCAACCTCACAAGGTAGAAAGTGCTTTATGCCATTGTAAGGCTATATGTTAATAAGGTGGCAACTTCCTAATACGATGATAGACTCCAGAAGCTTTACCCAGATGATGGCCCCAGTCTCCAGTAGGTGCACATATGAATATACAAGTGGCATCAGAATTACACCAACTCATCCATTCATATTTCATTTAACATTTGTATAGGAGCCTTCATGCATAGAGCTCAATCAGCACTATCGTATCAGTACTGTCTGTGCACTGTAAAATTGAGATGTACAAATCATGTGGATTGAGTTGAGATTGGGATTTCCACATGCTGCGTCTCCATATATGCAAACATTTTAGTTGAAGACATGAATAGTGGGCACAGAGACAAGGTGGATGCACCATGTGGAAGTGTATTGGCCTGCATAGTTCCAATCAATACAGAATGATGCACAGGACCAATGTCAGACTGCAGTCTTAAACACACTAATGAAAGAAAAGGTATCCATAAAAATACACATGAACAAACTTGTCAAAAGCCATAATGCAGGTTAATGGCAATTATGAAAAATGAACCCAGCTTTCTTAACATCTGTGAATGTCACTGCTTTCTTTGTATGGATTTACAATGTTGTCAAGCAAAGGAAATTAAACTGAAAAGTGTCAGTCAGCAAGAGTGGATGGAAAATACCAATAATTCACAGATATTAAATGGAGTGTTCAATATTGGTCTGATATCCTTGCAGCTTGTTTTAAAAACCCAATGGTGAAAGTTAATTCTGAACTAGTAGCAATGATGCCAAATCAATGGAGGCCCTTTGTTGGGTTTTCCTTTTTAAATCACACTTTATTATGGTTGTAGCACAGAACCAAAAATAAATAACCTAACTAGCCTAAGACAGTAGATGAACCATAGATTTTTCTACTTGAAACTAACTGCACACATAAAAGTGCATAACATTCACATGGCTTTTTAATTAGAACAGATCTATTTTGCTTTGTAGTGCCTAAAAAGCCCTCAAGATGGTGCATGCGTGTGTTGTCTTACCTCTCTCGCACTTCTCTTCTGCCCATATCTGCATCATCTGAGAAGAATGTTTGCCAGATCAACACTGCTGAAGGCATAGTAATAGTAATGTTGACCCCCCCCGCTCCAACATCCTAGAACAATAAATCTGACAAGCCATCACTGCACCATACACTGTGGCATTTAGACTAGCAGGATCAGTTGGCATTGTTGATGTGTAAATTTGTATATTTGTTAATCAGAGAATAACAGCAGTCTGAAATGCATGTGTGCCAGTGTGTGTGTTTACCTAAGAAAGCAGGCTTTTACCCTGCATTGAAATCACTGACACTTAAGACTTAGTAAAATAAGAAAAGCTAGTTTATTTATAGAAATACATAGCAGATAGAAAGGCATACCTAGTTCTAACTAAGTTGGAGGCACAATGCCCAGGCTTGGGAGTTGCCCTCATGGCTTAGGAGAGAGAGAGCAGAGACAAAGGTGTCTCCTCTCTCTTGTACAGTCGGAGAAGAGAAGGAAAGGGTGGAAGGAGGAGGGGCAGATAAACTTCCCTTAAGATGTATCGGTGTAACAACGGAAGGAAGTCAGTCAGAGTATCACAAGGTAATCAAGCCTATCCATCTGGAGGACCCTAACTCTATCTCCCTTCTGGAACATAAACAAAAGAACAAAACAGGAGTTGCTCTTGCCCCACTTCCAATAGGCATGGGAATTTTGTTTTATTGTGTTGGGTAACTTTTCATCTCATATTTTGTATTTCATTGTAATTTAGAAGTAAACTGAAAATCTATTCTTTCATTCTCTCTTGTTTTGTCCATGGAACAAATGTCATTCATAATTTTATCAAACTTTTTTGTATACACTATGTGTGGCATATTAAGAGTTTCTCCATTTGTCCCTACCTAGAGATCGTGAAGAAGATATTTAAAGAAAAGGGCATCTTCACTGGAGATGACAAAGCTTTTAAGCCTCACTTGACCTTCATGAAGCTGTCAAAATCACTGAAACTACGAAAACAGGTGCAGTTAGTTTGTACATCACAATATCTATACAAGGGGAGTGGGGATGCTGTGACCTTACAGAAATTGTATCATAAAGGAGGTTTTAATTGGCAAATACAATAGCACAGTAGCAAAGTACTGATGCTCCTATATATTATTTTGTATATAAACAGAACAGAATTGCTGAATAAGTTCTTTCTATGGTATTACCTGGGAAATCAGAGGAGACATTAGCCCACAGTTGAAATCTAATCCAACAGTAGCAGCAGTATTACAAATCTGGGACAAATTGAAGAAATTATCTCCAAAAATAATGGAGCTCTTGCTGGGAGGAAGGGCGGGATATAAATAAACAAACAAACCTATTGACAGATCAAATTTGCATGTAATGCTAAGCCAAACCATGGATTAGTGTGAACAAACAAACAAGTGGGGTCTCAGAGACAAGATCGCAGCCACATTTCTCCTCTGGTCTTGCCATTCAGATAAACCACAACCTGTAGCCAAAGTTTGTTCTGTGGCTTACTGCTCATGGTTTGGCTGGGGGAGATAAGCCCTGGTTCAGATATAATGGTCAGCCAAACTATTGCTTAGCTTACAGTAACATGGCAGCAGCAGGACCAAAGGAGATGCTAAGCAGGTTTAGCTCAGAGGAGCCCAGCAGCAGCAGGAGGACCAAAACATCTGCAATCTTCTCTCTGGAAACCCACATGGTTCCTTGTTTGCACTAACCCATAGTTTGACTGAGCATTGTGTGTGAACTGGGCCGCTGATTTGGATCTTGAGTTGCCCTTCTGTGAATGGAAGAACCTTTGATCCAGCAGAGGCTCCTGCTGGTACAAGGGCCACTTTTGCAGATTCTTCTTTTTCCTGCAGCTCCTCATGGTACATCCCACACTTTTCTGCAAGGAGGTGAGTGTTTTCATGTGTAACTGTAAAAGATCTATCTTAATAATCATGACAACTATTGGAAATATTTTACATCAAGAACATATTTGTGCACTCACAAGCCCCTTCACACATTACTCTGGCCAACTCCAGACACTTGGATGACACCGATTATCTGGATTCATTTCAGTCAGGTTTCAGGCCTGGTTTTGGCACAGAAACAGCCTTGGTCGCCCTGTATGATGACCTTTATCGGTATTGAGACAGGGAGAGTGTGACTCTGTTGATTCTCCTCGATCTCTCAGTGACTTTCGATACCATTGACCATGGTATCCTTCTGGGAAGACTGGCTGAGTTGGGAGTGGGAGGGACTGCATGGCGGTGGTTCCACTCCTACTTAGCAGGTCGGCTCCAGAAGGTGGTGCTTGGGGAACATTGCTCGGCACCCTGGACTCTCCAGTATGGGGTTCCGCAGGGATCAGTTCTGTCCCCCATGCTGTTCAACATCTACATGAAACGGGTGCGGTCATCTGGAGCTTTGGAGTGCGTTGCCATCAGTATGCTGATGACACGCAGCTCTATTTCTCCTTTTCATCTTCTTCAGGTGAGGCTGTCAATGTGCTGAACTGGTGCCTGGCTGCAACAATGGACTGGATGAGGGCTAATAAACTGAGGCTCAATTCAGACAAGACTGAGATGCTGCTAGTGGGTGGTTCTTCTGACCGGATGGTGGATGTCCAACCTGTTCTGGATGGGGTTGCACTCCCCCTGAAGGAGCAGGTTCGTAGCTTGGGGGTTCTCCTAGAACCATCTTGTCATTTGAGGCTCAGGTAGCCTCGGTGGCACAGAGTGCCTTCTACCAACTTCGGTTGGTGGCCCAACTACGTCCCTATCTGGACAGGGATAACCTGGCTTCAGTTGTCCATGCTCTGGTAACCTCCAAATTAGATTACTGCAATGCACTCTACGTGGGGCTGTCTTTGAAGACGGTTCGGAAACTGCAGCTTGTGCAAAATGCAGCGGCCAGATTGGTAACAGGGACCAGACGGTCCGAACATATAAAACCGATTCTGGCCCGCTTGCATTGGCTGCCTGTATGTTTCAGAGCTCGATTCAAGGTTCTGGTTTTGACCTATAAAGCCTTACATGGCTTGGGACCACAATACCTGATGGAACGCTTCTCCCGATACGAACCCACCCGTACACTACGTTCAAGATCAAAGGCCCTCCTCCGGGTGCCTACTCCAAGGGAAGCTCGGAGGGTGGCAACAAGGGAGAGGGCCTTCTCGGTGGTGGCCCCCAAATTATGGAATGTTGTTGATGACGAGGTCCGCCTGGCGCCAACACTGTTATCTTTTCAGCGCCAAGTCAAGACTTTCCTCTACTCCCAGGTATTTTAGCATGTGTTTTAAATTGTTTTTATATTGTTTAAATTTTAAAATTGTGTTTTAAATTGTTTTTAAAACATGTGTTTTAAATTGTATATTTGTTTTAATATTTTTGATTGCTGTAAACCGCCCAGAGAGCTTCGGCTATGGGGCGGTATACAAGTGCAATCAATCAATCAGTCAATCAATCAATCAATCAATAAGTAAATAAATAAATAAATAAATAAAGGGGATGCATTCATTGAAGGACTGCGAGCTGTCATGCACAGCAATCCAGCCTCACCCCCACCTTCCATCTGTTGTATGTGACTGTCTACTGCAGGAAAGCGTATATATGGCCAGGGGTTCCCAGTCTTTTTGGACAAGAGGGCACATTATAAATTCTGAGAGAGCACTGGGGACACCAGTCACAAAATGGCCACCATGGGTGGTGTGGTATAACACAAATTGTGTAGGGTGTCATGGTGTAACAAAAAATCAAGAGAGTAGTCATGGTGAAGCGTTTCCCATAATTGTATTTCCATACCAAAAAAGACTTGACTTGTTGAATTTCTACCTGCCACACAGCTGTTAATGGCACACGAACCCTTCCCCCCCCCATACCAACCCTAAACCAAAGCCTAGACTGCCATCCTGTACCCAGTGACTTGGAAGTAAGTTCCCATTAAACAAAAAGTCTTACTTATGAGTAGCCATGTATACCATTGTATTAAGTTACTATACAGTGAATTCTTAATAAGTCCATGGTCTTTAGCTCCTGCAAAAGAGGAGACATGCCTAAGGGTGTTTATAAACTATTCATATTTGCCTTTTGGGGAGAAGGGATTCTTTAACATTCACCCACACTTATTGTGTAGTAGTATTTGCAGAAAACAATTTCTAGGCACTGCTTGATGTCAGGCAAACCCAACACAGGAAACATGCATCCTACTTGCTAGGGGAAAAGGAAGGACAGACTCTGATGATTCCAAGAACTAGAAGAAAGGACAGAAGCAGGAAAAATACATTAAAAGGGTGGGCAATACAGCAGCTCTTTAGGACCCCAGGGATTCCTATTGCTTGATGTCCAAACTCACTAATCAATCACAGCTCTGACTTCACTATTGGGTAAAAACACTGATAGGCAGGAGCACCAGGCTGGCTCATTTCATATAAATCACTTTGAAGGGTACCTGCACATTTTGCTCCATAATTTTCCTTCTAGGAGGCCTAGAGACTTTTTTTTAAAATGAAAGCTCAAATCCTGGGCTACCTGATGGGGGCACCACTGAAGACTTTTGCAGTCACCATGGTGTCCAGTTGACAGAGTGACGACCCCTGGCGTTGGCATTCATCCCTGCTACAAATGCTATAGCTACAACTCTTATTAAATTATATCTCCCCAGCCCAGTATATTAACATTATAAAGCGTATTAGCCACTTTTTCCTGAACTTTGAATGTTTGCTGAGGCAATACTAATCTGCCAAACTACTCTCCTTTATAATAATTCAACATTTTTGTTGTGTAATCTGTTTAGTTTTCATTTTACAGAAGGCATTTGAAATTACAAAATTGCATTTATTCTTTTTTATATTATGCAACAATAATATTAAAAATAGTAAAGAGAAAGGTTATGTAAAGCTGAACAATTACAATGGGTAGAACTTAGGAAACAGAAACATAAAAACAGTATAAACTCAGAAAACACGATATTTTATTTAATTTTACTTAATGTAATGATTTAAAGTAATGTATTTTGTTATATTTATTAATATTCGGCATCAGTAGACGTATCCTCTTCAAAGAATCAAAATGTCTCTTATCATTACTGTCAAATTTCCCCATTTCCTACATTTCTCTAGGAAACATTGAAAGCTACAAAGCGCTGTCAAAACCATTAAAAATTTTCTTTGTTTGAATATGAGCACTATCAGGTAGCCATTTCCCTCTGCCCCTCCAAAGGCATCTCGAATCCTACATTAGGGGAAGTGTATGTCCAGCACCTTGTAGGGTGTGGTGGATTCAGTTTGGTTGATCACAAGTTGTCCCAGCTTCTTTGACATCTATAGATGAATTAACTTGAGTGAGGACTGATGTTTCATTTTAATGTCATAACCAGCTAAGCATAAGCGTTCCCAGTATGCAGCAGTTCTGTACATGCTATGCCTTTTTAATTGGGTACAGTAAGGATGCTGAACAGGGCAGCACCTCTTGACTCATAAATTCCTTTAAATCCAGCTGGGGGTTGTTGAGATCTAGGGAGAGGAACTTATCTGCCAGAGATTTACAACTTTGCAGCTGTTTCTCTTTTGAACAATGATCAGTATGTTGGATGGGCTTTCCACTGCGGAGCAGCTCTGACACTTCTACTCCTCGGGCAACCACTTTGGGTGGCATGCCAGCCAAAGCTGCAATATTGGCTGCGTGGCTGATAGTTGACACTCCTTCTTTGATCTGATAAAAAAACACAAGCTCATCTCCATCTTGGTGGGTGTCCATGGTCAGGTATTGCATAAGAGGACTGTCAGGCAACAAATTCAGCTGTACCAAACTATGGAAATTGGTAGCGACAAAAATGTGTGGGCACTGGGTCGCTTGCCTAATCCAGTGCCTTAGCACAGCAGCCAAAAGAGAGAGGCCATCTACCGTGTTTGTGCCTTTGCCAAACTCATCAATGAGCACCAAAGACCTTTCAGTGGCATTGTTCACTGCCTTGGCTACTTGGTTAAGATCAATCATAAAAGTGGACAATCCAAGAGATACTGACTCTCTGCTATGGATCCTGGTGTAGATTCCATCCACTGCTCCTATTTCAGCCTCAGCAGCAGGGACATAGCTGCCAATTAGGGCCATAAATGTAATAATGCCTATCTGCTTTAAATATACACTCTTTCCAGATGAATTAGGCCCGGTGAGGATCTTGATCCGGCCATATGTTTCAGTGCTCTCCACTGAGTTGGGCACAAAAGTCTTTGCACATAACTCCATCAGTGGATGCCTTCCATCCTTAATACGGATCATGTGGGAATGAGAGAAGCATGGTCGGATGTATCCATTCTCTCGAGCCATCACTGCCCAGGAGAGCAGCACATCCAAATGTGCTGTGTATTCAATGACATCACTCAGTACTGCAGATTTTTCCAGAATCTTAGTCTGTAGCTGGTACATGATCAGCGTTTCTTGATCCCTTATTTCACAATGAAGATCACCAAGCAAGCTGTCCAATTCTTTTGTCCTAGCACTGCGGTAGTGTAGCTTTTCTTCTGACAAGAACATAAAATCCAGACCCTCAATCTCAAAGTCATTCTTGTCCACCATTGTGGGCAGCCGTGGAATGGAGAGTAAGAATCCTATTAAGGGAATATAAATAACACTACAAGAAGGAATCCTATTATCCAGATCCTCTAGTTCTTTTCGGGCCACCTCTGTTAGGAAGTCTGAGAGTCCTATCAGCTTTCGTTTCTTTTCATCAATAGTGGGATCTACATTTGGTCTGACAGTGAAGTTGTTTTCTGAGATACTGCCTTCAAAATCTACCACTTTGCTGATTAGGCTAGCAATATAGTGTAGATCATCAGTGAAGACTTGTGAAATAGTCTGGAAGAGCTCAATGGTGTTGGGCAGGGAGCGACATGTATCTCTGAGGCAAACAGCACTGTAAACGGTTTTGTACAGTGCCTGCCAGTCACTTACCTTTGTATTAGAAAGAGCCATCCGCCTAAGAATCAGAGGTACATTTTTAATATTTTTAAGGCACTCCTGTAGGGTGAGAACTGTTTCATGATTCTGAGCTAACAGGAAGAATTCAATAACATCCAGGCGTTTGTTCAGCTCTGTCAAATTGCGGGTGGGTCTCATGAGCCACAGTCTCATCAGCTTCTCTCCCCACTTGCACCTACAGTGGTTCAGAATCCCATATAAACTGAGTCCTTCCTTTTTCCCACTGGCTTGCTTATATACAGAAGGATGCACTTCACTTTTAAATATTTGCAGCACACAGTAAGTATCTTGATCGACATGTACAATATCTGTCAATATAAACCTTTTAAAGGCCAGGATGGGAACAGTGACATTACTCTCTTCCAGTTCAACTCCAACCCTTCTCCTTTCAAGAAACTTCAGCAGACCTCCTAATGCTCT
This sequence comes from Rhineura floridana, assembly GCF_030035675.1. NCBI lineage: Eukaryota > Metazoa > Chordata > Lepidosauria > Squamata > Rhineuridae > Rhineura > Rhineura floridana. The sequence continues at coordinate 102,523,776 of NC_084483.1, forward strand.
TACCACAAGCGGGCTTTCAAAAGGAATAACAGAGGACAAATAGAGGATTTTCTCAGTTGCTGTCATGTGAGAAGGGACAAAGGGGAATTGCCTAGATAGGATCCTTTGCTTGCTTACTTCTAAGCCAAAATCCGTATTTGGATAGAGGACAATCTCTGGCTTTCCTCCTTCCTGCTTGTCTCCCATAGTGGCACCAATATTGGACAAGAATTGAGCTATGTTATAATCTTGCTTAGCACTACTTAATATGTATTTGGGAAGTACTTCATCTACCACTTTCTGGAGCAGTTTGAGGTCTTCATTGTCTGGTGTATCAGACATTAAGTAGATAGAGCAATCTCCAGTGTCATAATAAGCAATGCCCAGCTCTCCTCCGTACCACAGTACACACATGTAGATCTCAGGCTGTCCTTGTTCATCTTCTTGTTCAGTGACAGCCAGTGTTTGGGGCTGGCAGTGGGTACCAAAAATATCAGTGGCACTCATTTTTTAATAGAATTCTAGGAGGAGTGTGGCTGTGTAAACAAGGACATTTTGTTAGTGATTCATTCTTTAAGACTTCTTTTTCTTTACATAACTGACCCTATCTCCAAACCTATGATACCACTTTTCTCATTTATTATATGTCCATCTTTTATTTCATCTTATCCTATTCATTTCCCTCTCACTTTGCCCCATGTTTACTATATATGGCTCTTAATCCGTTGGAGGGACAATTTGGTAAATCATCTGAGACTTCATTTCTAGTTGCCATTGAGTATCCACTTGGCAGTTGCAGTGTTAAGGCAGGCATTTTAACTTCAGAAGCAAATTTACTGCTGTACAATGCTCTTGACCTGGCTGAAGACAACTAGAGATGTCCAGCTTCCTTAAACCCAGGGAACTATGATTTCACTTCATTTCTTGTAATGCAGAACCCCTTCTCTAAGGACAAGTTTTGTTAATATCCAATTTCACAAAGAAACACCGTGAATTAAAATTACAGAAATAGGTAACTGAACCACACAATTATTTCTTTTATTCATTTATTTAACAACAATTTGTAAATTTCTTAAAACCTCTAAGTGGGTTTTCAGCATTATGGTCTATGTGTATCAAGAACATTATCTGTTACATAGATATGTATGATAGAAAGTTCAGGTGGTACTCTATGCTGAGTGTCTTATATGTGTGCGATGTGGAATATTTCATAGTTGCATATGAAATATAATGGTGTGACTGGAGAGAGGAATTGTATATGTATCAATGGGAGTGAACAAGTTAGTTTGCAATGAGGACAGAGAGAAATAAATGTGATTTTTTATATGGAAACTTTCCTGCTGTTTTTTTCCTCTTTTGCTACATATGCTATAGAAAGCAGCTGCCTTAATGATAATAAAAACTTTTTTTAACTTAGTTAGAAAAAAAGATTTCCAGAAATTCAGTAGGGTTTTTAGATTTCAAAGGTACAAGAAGGAATGTATGATTGAAATAAATTGATTTATTTAGTCTTTTCTAAAGGTTATACTGAAATTGATATTCTTACCTGAAATCTTCTTAATATGAAATGGTCATTATTTGAAAAGTCTAGAAAAAATAGATAAATTATGCATAATAAACAGGTGGGATCAGATTCTTTTGTACTAATATTTGGCCTTTATAGAATTAAGAGAAAGAACTAATATACTACTCCAGAAGTGGTTTTGAATGTACAGAAGAGTGAGCTGGACTTTGCTCTAAGACCAAACACTAGAAATTATAGATAAGAAAAGATTCATTATTCTTTAGTTTGAACGTGATATTTTACAACATAGGTTTTGCAATAAAAATGAAATGAAAACTGTGAACAAGATAGTTTGCCTTTCACATAGTATGAATACATTAGCATGAAGCAAATTTAAATACAATAACATTTTTAATCAAGTACATGTGAAACCTGTGGAGTTCAGTGTTTCAGCATGTATGATTGAAAAATTGATTAAATAAGGGACCAGCTTTGCCTATAAATTTTATCTCCAAATCTTAAATGGCCAAAGCTCAGACTAACAGTTGATTCACATTATCTATTTTGGATCTTATTCTCAGAATTGGGCATACTAGTTTCTACCAACTAATTTTTTGAGTGTATGTGTTCAAAGTTGTCTGATAGCTTTACCAAAAAACCAGATTACTGTTGTGCACACTGGATGAAAGGCCACAAAGCTCATTGTAAGTTTGGCTGGATTTATAATGATATTGTTTGAAAAACTCAACCCTGGTTTAAAAACAAACCCAAAAATTATGTTCATGAATTAGACTTCTCCTGCTGCTCTGCTTGTAACATTGAGTAGATATTATTAGACAGATTATACTAGGCTACAGGATGCTATAAAGAAGAGACTAAGGCAAACTGAAATATTTGCTATTTTTGTTGGGTTCTTTTGAAATGTCCCTCATCCTAGAACATGGTAAGAGGCATCTGTTATTTTAAAAATGTACTTATTGCATTTCTACTAGTAATTCCTTAGGCTTAAGATTAATGGGCAAATATTTCAAAATATAAATATGAGGGAAACTTGCAACAAAATGTTGTGATATGAATTGCTCTGGGGTCCAGCCAGCCAGCAATGCCCTCTTCTAGAGTACTCCATTCTACTCTCTCTCTACCCCCTCCCCTTTTTTCTGTTCTTTTCCCCTCCACCAGAGTATTTTGTGGTCACTGAGCTCAGTCTACACTGGGCTGTTTTTCAGGGGTTTTGATGCCTTAGTTTTCTTTTCCTAAATGTTTTTTGTCCTTCTGCAATCTTGGAAGTTTCCCTGAGTCTGCTGATCCCTCCTTATTTCTCAGTGACTCAAACTGTGAACACTTAAATGCGTTGTGGCAGCGTGGATTTGCCTTGCAAGGTTGGTGTTTTTGGTTCTTTTACCAGCCCTGGTAATGTTGGCAATAAGGGCGCTTTTCAAGCACCTGATTCCCAGAGGGTAGGGGACCCGGTAGTCTTGACATTATATCTTTTATATGCTTTTTATTGTTATCACTTCCACAGCTGCTTCTATAAGGGCCAAAGTAGACATGATCTTAATTGCATGATACAATTAATGAGCATGTGTTAAGTCCTCCTGCTGCCCTTTAGCCAAAAAAGACACAGGAGTCAGAGTTTTCTGCTGCCAGCATTTTCTTTACTGAATATTCTAGAACAGCCTTTCCCAACCAATGTGCCTCCAGATGTTGTTGGACCACAATTCTCATCTTTCCTGACCATTGGCAATGCTGACTGAGGCTAATGGCAGTTGTGGTCCAACAACATCTGGAGGCACACTGGTTGGGAAAGGCTGTTCTAGAACAAGAAGAAAGAACAGGAAGAAGAAACAGGGCATGCCTGAATGTGTTTTCCAGGCAGCCCTAAATATTCACTGGCAGAACAATAGATTAAAGACATACTTAAACTATCACAGTCATAATAACACTGACCCAATACACTACACTCCTCCCTGCTGGATATAAACCCATATTATCTCTACAAATTTAGGCACTGTGGTGACTTTCTTATTTGAGTGGGATAGAGCCTATCATCACAGGCAGAAACGCTTGATGTGTCTGGTAGTACTGGTGACTGTGGAGCAACCACTGGTGGAATGTCTTCTTCGAGGGCAGATGTTGATGGTGGTGACTCAGAAATTGCAGTTGGAACTCCAGTCATGTCTGGTGCTATCTCTTTGTTCTGCACCCCTTATTTCCTCAACTGGTCAATGTGTTGTCTCCAAATGTTGTTGGGAGTAATCTCTGCAGTATAAGAGAGGGTTGTCCAGTCCTTTATTTGATTGTCCCAGATACCCACTTCTGTTCTCCTCTGTAGTCCCTCACTGGTTGTCCCATTGAGATGTGTTGTGCTTCTTCATGAGAAGATTGTTCAACTTGTTCCAGTTGTTTGTCCTGAACATTTTTTCTCAAATTGGGCTTGAGAAGATCCGGCCTTGAACGCAAAGTGTGACCCAAGAACAACACTGCAGGTGCTTGTTTTGTTGTTGCATGTATAGCATTGTGGTATGCAAATAGGAAATTTGCAAGCTTTTGGTTCAGTGTTGTTTTCCCGACATTGCTCACAAAGCATTTTTAAAGCTTTCAACAAACCTTTCAGCCAATCTGTTTGTAGCTTGATGATACGGTGCTGATGTTATGTGTCTAATACCATTCTTTTTTAGGAATGCTTGAAACTATTCAGCTACAAATTGTGGTCCATCGTCACTCACCAGATGTTCAGGATCACCTGTTCTTGCAAAGAGGTCTCACAATATCTCTCTGGTGTACATGGCCATTGTTGAAGTCATTGGAAACACTTCTGGCCACTTGGAACATGCATCCACCACAACTAAAAAGGATGTGCCCAGAAATGATCCTGCAAAGTCGATGGGAATTCTCTGCCAGGGAGCAAGGCAGGCCATACCCATGGGTGAAGTGGGGCTGTTTTTGGCATCTTTTGAACATGCTGACAACCCAGATAATTCATTGCAAGCTGTTCATTCTCCTGTGCATGGAAGAGCTGATCTCAGGTGTGCAGCTATCTCCACCTAGTGGTTGAAGGCAGAAGAGTGCGAATGGATTTTTTTTACAAGGACTTCCTGCTCTGCGCAGCTCCTTACTTCAGTTCTCTTCTGCCTTCCACCAAGAATGGTTGATCTCGCTCTTCTCTGTATTCAGGCCTGTATAGTTTATTGTTATTCTACTGTTTGTCTGTATTTTTTCCTTCCTTTAGTGTATTCCCTGTATGTGTCTTGTTTTAAAAAAGGGGGGGTTGTAGTTTTAAGTTTAACCCCCCCCGAAGCTCACGGCATGCAATGGTCACCCCGCATTTTTTCTTCGAATCTGCCTTTTTTATTTGTTGTTGGACCCAGCCCCTCCCACTAGCCTCATATTGCACATACGTTGGTGCTTTCCTTAACGGTAAATGCCCAGCAGCCTCCTCCATTCCTAGCATGAGCAGGGATGCCTTTTTTGGCACACGGCCCAGGACACTGAGTTTCTGCACCCCTGTTCCATATTCTGCCTGCAGAAGGCCTTGGCGGGATGCTCCAGCTATGGAGGAAGCGCATTTGGCCTTACCCCACCCCCTCAGCACATCAGAACATGGCCTGGCTATTTTCACAGCCTTTAGCCCCTGTAAGACCCGCAGTGTGGTTTGCTCCCATGGGGAAAGGAACACGCAAATCAGAAAATCCAACAAAGAAACATAAGTCACTCCAGCCTCCCATTAGAGTGGACATTGTGCTGCCACCATTTTCTGATCTGGCCCTAGGGCTGTTATTTTCCATGGCGCCTCAGATGGAGGCAACCATAGCCTGCTCCTCTTCCAGCAGGCACGAGGTGGCTGAGGTGTGCACTGTGGCAGGCAAGGTGGCTTCGCATGGACTAGCATTGAGAAATAGGGGAACCAGTCACAACAGGCAACGGCCTGATAATCCACAGGGGACTGCTGAGAAGGACGCCCATAACACCATTTCCAGGTCACAGAGGGACTAGGAACCCCTGTCTGAGGAGGAAGACACCCAGCTCCAGCCCACCTTAGATGAGATTTTTTCTGCATCATCTTCTCCTGAGGATTTTACAGGCTTCCTCAAGACAGCTACATCTCACCAACCATTTCAGGAGGCTAGGGGGGAAGCATCCAGAGTTTCCTTCTCTTCGCGTCAAGGACTCCAAATTCAAGGGGTGCACAACCCACACTGCTCTCATGTGCAACCTCTACAGTTGCAACTATCAGCACACATGCCACAACAATTAAAGGAACAGCTGAGAGATTTCATTCTAATGGACCTAGCCAGAGACCTTTCTGCATCAGTGGCTACTGCGTGACAACCCACACAGGACACACCAGCCGCAGCACCCACTCCGCCATCTTCAAGAACGCAAGTGGCGCAGGGCCTCACTACAGTCCATCCCTGTTCAAATGCTCCCCAACCACTGGGAAGTACATCATCTGACCCCTATGCAGCCTCACAAGGCAGGCATCCACACCTTACAGAGCAGGCAACGGGGGACCCAGACAACGAGCTCATTGTCCTCGATGAGGAAGAATGGAGTGGAGATTCGGAGTCAGAGGAGATAGTAACCAATAGGATTTTCCAGGAGCCTCATTTCCTTCCTCTCCTGTGCAAGGCAATGGAAGCTCTTAACTTAAATTTTCTGGAAGATCCTCCAGCTCCTTCAGCGTCTAGAATTTCGGCGGTGTGTACTGACCCGAAACCCAAGTCAAGGGTGCTAAAACTTCCATCACTACTACCTAAAGTGATCAAGTCCGAATTTGATGTCCCACTGCAGTTCAAGAAATCTGTTGCAACTGCCAACAAATTCTATACGTTGGAACAACACATCATGGACCAACTCAAGGTCCCACTGGTGGATGCTCCCATCGTCAATTTACTAAATCTGTCCTTGAACCCAAAGGACTTGGATGCGCACCTCAAGGATGCATCAGAGTGCAAGCTGGATCTAGGTCTTAGGAGAGTTCATGAGCCCAGTGCACTTTCCATCAGAGCAGCAGCAGCCTCCTTGGTGTTCGCAAGAGCATCCCTGCTGTGGCTGGAGGACCTATTGGACTGCCCGCAGCAGGATCCGTCTCAAACCCAGAAGTCTCTTCAAACAATTGCGAGAGCAGTGACCTTTATGGCAGATGCATCCATGGACGCCATGCAAGTGAGGCATTCCAGTTGAAGTGGTGGAAAGTATGATGGCCTCAAGATGCCCTTTCACAATTAGAATACATGAGACTACATGGAAAGCCTTCGCGTCGTGGTCGCAAAAGAAGGGTCTGATTCCAAGGAAAGCAGGTATCAACGAGATCCTCTGCTTCCTGCAAGATGGCTTATCTTTAGGTCTTAGGCCAGACACTCTCAAACATCAGGCTTCAGCCCTTTCGGCGGTCCTGTCTACATCTCCTGAGAAACCGCTGGGGTCTCACCCATTACTCAAGTGTTTTCTTTGTGCGGCAACGGCATCAGCACCTCCTACGATCCATCGTTACCCAACTTGGGATCTACACAAAGTGTTAATGGCCCTACAAAAGCCCCCCTTTGAACCCCTAAGTCAAATTTTTCTATGTCTCCTATCCTTTAAGGTCTTGTTTCTTGTGGCCATTCCTTTGGCCTGTAGAGTGTCTGAGTTGAATGCCCTTTCTGTCAACAAGAATTTCTATGTGTTTCATAAGGATAGAATAGTCCTATGTACTGTCCCTTCCTTTCATCCTAAAGTACTGTCTACCCTCCACTGTCAGCAAGAGCTGGTCCTTCCTTCCTTTTGTCCTAATCCTATTCACCCCACAGAGCAAGCTTGGCATTCGCTGGATGTGCAAAGAGCCTTGAAAGTTTATATCTCTAAAACAAAGCACCTGCGACAGATAGGTTATTTGTGTCCTTTCACCCAGTGTCCTTAGGGAAAAAGGTGACTTCATCCACGGTCGCTAGGTGGAGCAAGGCATGTATCACGCTAGCCTGCACTTTACTAAAGTTAGCCTGGCTGGCCAGGATAGTGGCCCACTCAACAAGGGCAGCAGCCACATCAGCAGCATTCTCATGCCATGCATCCCTCATAGAGATTTGTAGAGCAGCTACTTGGGCCACACCTAATACGTTCATTAAGCACTATAAGATTAATACAAATGCCTCAGCAGAGGCAGCCTTTGGGAGGAGAGTGCTACGGCACGTTCTCCCAGATTGCCACCACTCTCCATATGCTCAGAGGCACATGTTACCAAATTCTTCCAAGCTCCACAGGAAGTGGATTGGACTGTGAAAAACCAACCCAAATTGTGTTTGCATTTTGACAAATGTGTAGGGCAGTCCAGTATTTCAGAGAAGAGGTCAGGTCTCCTGCTCTCCTGGTGCTTTCACTATAGCTGCACAATTTCCCTACTTTTTAAAGTTTGATAGAAATATCTGTGAGCTATAAGTACGTTATTAAACCACAAGGGTTTTTTTTGCCTATTTCTCTGCTTTTTAATCTGGGAGGTAAGAAATGGGATCCTGTGCAAGTTTGCTGAGAATGGATTGACCATTTGTATGCTTATTGAGTTCAGTGGGATTTACTCCCCTGCAATCATGCTTAGGATAGGTGAAACTGACCACAGGGAATGGGGAAGGGGGGAAGGGCAGAGGGGAGAAGGGAGATGGGAGCAGGCATGAGGGGGAGGGAAGGACAGGTTTGATCATTTGCATGTTTCTTGAGTTCCTTCCTCTGAGGTTGAGAAGCAGTGACTGCCCAAGGTCACCCAGTGAGCTTCATCGCTGTGTGGGGATTTGAACCCTGGTCTACCAGGTCGTAGTCCAACACTGACCTGGGGGAGGGATAGGGAGGGGAGGGGGAGGGAAGAAGTTTGGGTGGGTGGGCACTTGGCAGAGGGGAAGCCCCTTTCCTTTCCAAAAGGAAAACATTATGAACAGTATCATTGCTTTTCAGCGTTTCCCCCACCTTTTTATTCTACAGCAGGCACATGTAGCCTCCCACCCAAATTTAAAACAAAGCTGTCCCTGGCCACATCCACACCAGGCCTTTATTTCATTTTGGACAGTCTTGGCTTCTCTCAAAGAATCCTGGGAAGTGAAGTTAGTGAAGGGTGCTGAGAGTTGCTAGGAGACTCCCTGTTCCCCTCACAGACCTTCAATCAGAGCGGCTGACTGTTAAACCAGTCTGGCCACTGGAGCTCTGTCAGGGCAATAGCAGTCTCCACACAACCCCCTTCACAAACTACACTTCCCAGGATTCTTTGGGGGAAGCCATGACTGTCTTAAGTGAAATCAAAGTCTGGTGTGGGTGTAGCCCCCTGATTAGGCTAGCCCAGCAGCTGTGAGTCTGGCTTTTAGAACACTGACAGTTGGTTCTTACTGGGCATGCCCGACACTATCATTCAGTTCAATGCAAAATTTCTTAAATTAATTAAAAATCAGCCAGGCATTTTTGTAACTTTTAAACTGCAGAAGATGAAGATCAGAGTATGGGGCAAGATAAGTAACAGGATTACAGGTACTCTGTGAATGTGGCTGATTTTTAATGAATTTCAACAGATTATGAGAACTCTGACTGAAAAAAGTCCAAAAGGGATCTGGGGTTTTTTCCTCTCTTTTTACACTTTGAACTCTCGATTCTCTCTGACTGATTTGTGTATCACCATGAAAATTGAGGGGGTTGTTAAGCAAGCGTTTCTGAGTTCAGAGTAAGTTTTGTAAGGTTTTGTTCTGAAATGAGCTTATGGGAAGGATCAGAATGGCATGGGGGGTATTTTCAATTTAACATTGTGGAAAAATCCACACTGGCTAACATTGACCCAATACACTACAGCATGGCTTTTATTATGCAGATAGCAACCACGAGGAAGCCTGAGTAGCCTTGAGACTGGTGTGAAGTCTCTCTGCCACAGTTTCAACAAAAATGGCCTCTCTGAATTAATGTCAATAGAGGCTTCGCTTGAAAGGGAAATAGAACCTTTAGAGAGATCGTTTTTGTCAGGACCCTGGCAGAGAAAGAGTTACGCTCTCCCTTCCCACCTCCTATGGGAGTTTCAGGCTACTCAGACTCCCTCACTGCTGCTTTTTGCAATACTATTTGTAAAAACCCTGTTGCCTTCTTACATACACCTTGCATACAGATCAGCACTAATACCTCATCTCATCCTTGTATCACTGTCAAGTCCTAATATGTTCTGTATCACTGCTGTTCTCTGTTTCCTTTACAACCAGGGTTACCTCTCATTCTGCAGACTATCCCAATGCTGTTGTCAGATTATTTTACTTTTTCCTTAATGTATACTTTTTTCTCCTTACTTTTTTTACTGTAAATTGTAGTAATTCCCAAGTTTGCTCACTCTATCCCTTCCTCTTAGAAGATGTTTTTCCCTTTAAGCTTTCAATCTCTAAACATACAGAAATGTTGAAGCTTCGATTCCAGTCTCTGACTGTGACTGATACAGTACTGCTAACCTGGATGGTCAAAATCATTTCACATTAATTGCCTTTTGTTTGATTTCTGATCCTTCAGGGAATGCTGCACTCAATTTCCCTTGCTTTCCTGCTTTAACCATAGAGACAAGAGGCCTACATTTTTTTAAAAAAGTGGAGAAGGTGCAACTCTTACATTATATCTTTAGGAAATCCTGTTTCACTGATCTCATCCATCTTTCTAAACCTTGCTTGATATTTTTTGATGAGTAATCTTGCCTTTCCTGTCAATATATATAGCAGGGATTGCCAATTTTGGGGGCCATTTGGCACATTTGGAATTTTGAGAAGGTGTTATGAGTGTCAGTCGCAAAATGGCTGCTGTGGGGTGTGTGCAATAGTGTAGTGACAAATGCAGAAGTGCAGGGTCCCTCTTTGATAGCCACAACAATAGCCCCTCCCATCTTTTTTTTCCTTTTGCTGCTGGGTTAAGAATGAGTTCCTTGTTAATGCCTTCTCCCATAACAACAAATGCCCCTAGGAGCCAATAAACAAGAAAAGGGAGAGTGTTAGCTACTGAGAAGAGTCTTTGCAGTGGCTGACTCATCTCCTTTCACTCTGAATGGCTCCAATCAGTAGGAAAGGACAAGGAAGCACATTAGAAAACTCTTCTTGGTGGCTAGCACATTCCCCTTTCATGCTGATTGGCTCATAGGATGCTGGAGACATAGGGACCGTGCTGGGACCCTGCTCCCAAAAAAGTAAGGGGTCTGAGACCCCCTGAGAGGCCTTACGACTACACCCCTGGGTGTGTAAAATAAAACAAAATAGTTGCCATGGGAGTATGGCATAACACGCAAAGGCATCTGTGGGGTATGGCATAATCCTAAATTATTTATTTATTTTACTAGGGGCTGTGCCCCTGCTCGCTTCACTTGCCAACCCCATCTGCTGTCACCAGCACACTTCCGACAGGTCACTGCTTCCCCTCCCTTCCCCTGCACATGGGTTGAAGTGCTCCCCCTCCCCCTACACACACCCCAGGTCACCAGCGCACCCCTTCCCTCCCCCTGCACATGGCTCACCAGAGCTCCACCTCCCTTCCTGCACATGGTTCACTAACGCTCCCTTCCCCCCTCCCTGACACAGGTCCCCCTCCCACCCACCGACCAACCTGCCTATCAGGGACCTCTACCCTGCTTGCTCGCAAGCGCCACCACCTTGCACACTGCCACTGGGCATCTCGCACCACCACCACCAGGAGACTGATGTGACTTGCTTCCGCCGCTGCCACCACTGGGTGCCTCAAGCAAGCGGCACCACCATTGCCACCCCACCTTGCCTCATCATGCTACCCGTGAACAGTTCCTCCCAAAAGGAGCCCAGGGCAGCAAACAGTGTGTGTGTGTGTGTATATAGTTTGTATATTTGTATCTATAAATTATATATATAAATTAATGTTTTATATATATAAATATATATATAAATATTTATATATATATAATTTATATATATAAATATTTATGTATAAATATATATAAATTAAAACCACCCAGAGATCTTTGGCTATGGGGCGGTATATAAATGTAATAAATAAATAAAAGAAAATAAAAACATCTGAAAAAAAATCTTAAAAATTCCAAGGCAGACTTCATGCTTAAGATGAAGATCATCACTAGGCGCTGAAAAGACTACAGAGACAGCACCTGCCTAATGTTTAAGGGGAGGGAATTCTAAAGGTTAAGCGCCACAACCTGGAATACTAAATGGCAGCTATGAGGTATGGAATAACACAAAATGGCAGCAGTGGGGGGAGAGGGGGAGTGTAACATAGCACAAAAATGCTGCTATATCTGAATGAGCTGAAAAAGAGACAAGAACACAAAATGTTGTGAGCATCTCTTCTCCCCTCCCCCCCCCAACTTGTGCGTTGAGGATTTTTGAGGGGATATTTACTGAGACCTTTCACAGGCTTCATTAGAGGTACCGGTGGGCATACCTCTCATATATCATATATCTGTTGATATATTTTAAATCCTCTCACAATATCCATCATTTCCCCCTCTCCTCAGAGTACACACTGTGATAATAGTGGTGTCTCTTCATAAAGATTTTTTTCCCTACCTACCAGTCAGATTAGCATAGTATATTTTTGTCTGTTTTAGTTTCAGCATCCTGATGTGCTGGGGCTGAGGCACCAGGCTCAACTCTCCCCTCTGTCTTGGCAGCTCGCTCCTCAATGTTCATTCATCTCAGCCTCATCTGCCACTGAGGAGATGGGCACGAGGAGCTGAAGCAATCAGGCCACAGCAGCGATGGTTGAAGCAATTGAGAAAGGCAAGGGAGTGTTTAGCATATGGTGTAAAGCAATGTATTTTATTGTGGTTTAAACACCATTTTGTGAATCGAATCAGGGGATGAACTTTCCAATCTTTTATGAATTAACACTAGGTTATTTCACCTGTAATTTTTAAAAAATGGATTTACATAAGACTATGAGAATGCTGGTGCTTACCCACTTTTTTGTTGGAAATATGGAAAGAGCTTCATATCCCTTTTCTACAGAGATCTCCTCAAGAAGATAAAAATGCCTGATTAATAATTTTAAATAATAATCTAGGGAAGCCAGACGTCTCTTGTACTATAACTGCTGGTGGACTATACCATTCCAGTCAGCTGCAGGGGAGGTTTAAATATTTTAATGCTCCCTCACATAAAATACTACCACATATAAAACTAAATGTCATCTGTCAGTTATGGAACAATTGTGATATGTTTTTCTCAATATCTGATAGACTGTGTAACAGGGTATTTGTACCACAATCTCTCTCTCTCACACACACACACACACAATCACACTGTATTAAGGGAGTGCCCCCTTTATTTATTTATTATTCATTTAATTAAGGCATTTATATACAGTTTTTCAGGCAGTCCTCACAAAACAATTTACATAAGATAGTTACAGCAATAAATATTGGGTTTTGTTTTTGTTTTTTAAGTTATAATAAATGAAAAAGACAGCTTGTATGTTTAAGAAGAAGCTGTTACTGCTTCTTCTCACTCCCCTCGGGTCAAGATGGTTCTGCTGCAGATGCCCCTGTGGTGACAGCTGGGAGAAGCTTTCAGTTAAGGTTCCACTAGGATCTCAAAATTCTATGGCTTATCAAAATGGGCAGCTGTGAGCTAATAACCTGAAATTTCACATACACTAATTATCCAGTGAAGTCTATGAATGTACCAACTTGCAAAATGATACAATAAAAATTGCCTATAATGGCATTATATTGACAGTTTTATTTTTGATTCCTTTCTTAATGATCCCTAGCATGGAATAAGGCTCAGGCACCTTATAAGATAATATAGGATCAGGACAATGTGGGGTATCTTTGCTAGTCCCAGGCGGTTCATTTTTCCCATCTGAATCTTGGTCTGAAAGACCAAGGAAAAGTGTGAGTGCATGAAGGGCAAGTAGTAAGCAAGCACAGTTTATAACATTACACAATAGCAATACTGATCACAAGACACAACTGTTAAGGCATCACAATTTCCTGGCTTTGCTTGAGTCAACATGACATAGCCTTAATGCTGGTCTTAAATCAGCAGTTGTTTTTATAATTGTATTAAAGACGATGCAAATACTTACCTTGTGTCTTTTAAAAAAATATCTGTGACTGTAGCCCAAGTCACTGTTAATTGCTAGTCTGTTGCCTTAGGCAGACTAAGAGTATCTCATCACCAGCACACTGAAAAACTGGCTGGGGCAGGGAGGAGGAAGCAAAAATACGCATTACAGCTAATAAGCTTAACTATAAGCTGAAGAACTCAGTAGACAGCAGTAATCAAGGCTCAATGATAAATTGGTTTCAGTTTTCACTGTTCAAAATTACATCACAAACTGCAAACCATCCCTAGTATCAAGAGATAGCTCATATGGAGTTCACATGATTTGCCACTAGAGGTCAGTGACATTTCAAAAATGAGAAAAGGCGTAGTATTTTTGGACAGTAGGAAAAAATGTGACCATGTTCCGACATCCTTTCTTTGCCCTTATACCACAGATAGCTTCCTCAAAAGTGTTTGAACAATTTTTTTAAAAGCATATTGTTAAACTGGAATTTGCTCCCACAGAAAGCGTGATGGCTACCAACTTGGATGGCTTTAAAAGAGGATTAGACAAATTCATGGAGGTTACTCCCAGAGTTTGGAAAATTACTTTAAAAAGTAATAAAATACAATTACATGGCCCCAAAAGTAGTAATTACCGTTACAATTGCTCTGAAAGTAACTGATTACTTTACTGTTACTCAAAAGTAATCACTACAATGACATTTAAGTTACTTTAAAAAAAAACTGCCTACAAGGTGCTGGCCTTGGCTGCTGCACATCTAAGTGGCCTAAAACAACATTAAAAATAAACACACACACACAGGATAGTAGAATAAAAAAAATTATCCGTAAGATTAACAGAATGGTATAACAGAATGTCACATCCTTGGGTGCTGCAGGTAATCCTTAAGGGCCTGCTGTGCTGCCCCATGAGTGTGGTGACTTGGTCACCTTCCTACCTTCCATGTCAACATCCACAGGCTCAGGCTGACAGTTGGGACCCTGAATCAGGAGACATGACAAGCATCAGGAAATCAAGAGCAGTGGTGGTTTCTTAACATATATGTGTTAACATATTCTCTCTCTTTCTTAGATACACAATGGAAGCCTTGTTGAAAGCTAAAATAAAGAGGGGTGCACTTAATGAGGGCAGTGATCAGTCTTCAGACAAAGACCAGGAAGGAGATGGCTTGGAAAATGACTTCTTTAACATTCAGCCCTAGGGCAAGAAGTCAGTAGTGGACACTGCTGATGAGGAATTGTTGAGGTACCTGAGGTCTCCCAGCAGGGAAGCTGCAGGAAGAAAAGGCCCAGCCCCTGCCTACCACCTTAAGTCCTCTGATGCCTCCCTTTAGACAACATTTCCCTTGGAGTAATCACTCAGAGGGCTTCCCTAATGTTCTTACCTGTTGGTATGGGTGGCTGCCTGGCACAATTCCAGCCACTGTAGTTTGAAGCAAGGGTGTAGGCAGGCTGCCAGAAGAAGCCTCTTGTCCTCCAAGATAGCTGCAAACCACTCTCTTTGGGCTTTGCACACACCTCTCAACAGCTGAAGACAGCATGTGTACCTCACAGGTTTGTTTTTCCAGCCCTTCTAACTTGCTGTTCAGATTGTAGAGCGTTGGTAGCAAATAGCCCATGAACATGCCATTCTCCCATTGCAGGATGTCCAGGGACTGGGATAGTGGCATGATCTCTGTATATTCCTGCACTACTACAGTCTCAGCAGCTGTGATCCTGGACAAGGAGCACTGGTCCATTATGGTGTTCACTTTTAGTGGCACAGTTGACAGGAGCTCATGTAGTTGCTTCAACACATCAAAGGTGGAATTCCACCTGGTCTTGTTTGGTACCTTCAGATACACACCACATTGCGCATGTGTGTACTCAGCAATCTGCGCTGGCTGGTTCTGCTTGGACCATAAATTGCTGCACTTTCCCATCAAGGAATGAAAGTGTTTCTTGAAAGAACCAAGAAGACTACTTTTGGAGGAGTCAGAAAGCATGGCCTCTATGTCTTGTGTTGCCACCAGGTTGAGGGTGTGGCTAGCACATCTCTGGTGTGGTGGTAAAACAAAATCTTCTCCTGAGTCTGCAGCTTCTTCCTCTTCCTCAGGTCCTGTGTCCAGGATCTCACAGATGGGCACAAACTCCACCTCAGCCTCCTCCTCCTGGTTATCACCATCATTGTCATTTGTACTGGTGTCTACAGCTTCTGCTAGTTCTTTGGCCATGAAAACTTTGAATGCTTTCACAAAGTTGCAGTCATTGTCTGTAGTGGTGCACATAACTTTGTTCTGAATCCTGTACTGCACATGCACATCATGCAGTGCTTTTGCAAGGACATCATATGTATGGCACCACTTCAGACACTTGCAAGCCAAGTTTCAGGGTAGTTGCGTTGATCCAGTGGGCTGTTACTCCAAAGTAACTCTTCTTGCCATCGGTCCAACAATCTGTAAGTAATAAATAAATAAATAATACACAATAATAAATAAATAAATAAATAAATAAATAAATATGCAGTGATTGCTATATATGCCACAGCACCCATTCGGTTTGCAAGGGTTTCTCTCATGTGGCATGCTCTCTTCTCAATTCTGTCTCTCAGAGTCTTGGCACATATGTTGGTGAGATCTTTTGGGAGTCCAGTGCAAACCAGACTAATGAATGATGGTTTGAACTGACAGTGTCTCCTCTGCAATGAAATAAATGATTTTCCTGTCGAGATTGCTCTGGGTGACAACCTCCCTGCGGGATCCCCACTTCTCAAGGATTGTGTGCTGCTGTTTCAGCATTTTGGAAGGAGGGGTGTCATGCATTGGTTCAAAATGACCATGTCTCCTTGCCTTTATTGTATCTTCAATTGCTCTCAGCTTCTCAGGGTGTACCCTCTGAGGAAGAAGAAGAACAAAGCATGAATCTTAGAAAAAATGAAGGAGGCATTTCACAATTTAAACAAAAATAGACCGTGGACACTCTTTGAGGACCAACATGATAAAGGCTCACCTCTAAATGTTTCTTCACATTGGATGAGGAGGAAGTAACTGATCTCATAGTTGTGATCCTTGGAAGGCAGTAATTACATCTTACAATGATGTTTCTCCCACTCTGGCTCACAAATGTACAAGCTTTCTCAAAGCCAAACCATGGTACTTGCTGTTCTGCAAATGTGGCTGTTGGCAACTGGCACTGCTTCATGTTGTCCTCCTCCTCATGCACACAGCCTCCCTTGTGAACTTCACTTTCTAGTTTCACCATCAGAATCAACAAGCTGTGACTCAAGTGGCTGCACCAAGTGGCTGTTGCTCTCAGCAGCAACAACTGCAACAGGCTTGTCTGTAATAAATAAGAGAGAATTGTTTAGATAATGCTTCTATATGGGTAAATTTCAACTGTGATGCCATGTGAAGTGTCCACCCATCTCTTCCCCATCATGCAAGATCTGAGTCAGAGTGGAAGGAAGCAGGCTGATAGCACAATTAAAAGAGATCTCTTTGCATAATTTTTACTCACTGAATAACCCTGCCTGGGCTAGTCACTCAGCCTAACCTACTACCTCACATGGTTGTTGTGAGAATAAAATGAGAGGGGGGTATATAAGCTGAATGATGTATGTAAATATTTTTTCTCTTTTTTCTTTTTCCTTTTTTGTTATTTTAATACTACTTTGTAATTTTATTTTCCTTAATAAACATTATATTAAAAATATTATTAATAATAATGATAATTAATTAATTCTGCACAAGCTTCTATGCACTATTACAAAATTGCCTATAGTGGGGGGGCATGGATGGTTTGAAATGAGTTTGCTTTGGAACTTTGGAAGGAAGGAACTATATGGAACAAACTTTCCCTGCCAGCAACTGAGGCACTTGCAATGCTTGCCTGCCCAAGGAGGAAGGGTGGGGAGGGAGACAGAAGCCACCACTCATAGCTTTGCCACCAAACCAAATGCACCCCCTCACTCTCTCAGCCAGCAAGCGTTGTCTCTCTCACCGCGCATGCAGAAAAGTAGCCAGGGAGGGTGGTGGAGACTGCTGTGCGAGCTCAGTGCAAACACAGCATTAACACACACACTGTCAGCAAACAACAAGCATCGTCTCTCTCATGATTCAACCAGCTCCCAGACCCTATCACCAGTTAATGCACATGCGCCCAAGCAAACATTTTCCCCTGGGATGCAAAAAAGTTTAAACATTTCAAGTGCAGCAAAGTAGCTAGGGAGGGGGGAGGTTGCTTCCCTTGCTCAGTATTCACATACACGCATGTCGTCTCTCACCTCCACAGTTCTTCATCTCCATTCTGCTGCTGCCTCCTTCTCCTTCATCCACATCCTTGGCTTCTGGCTGCTTTCTCCCTCCACTCCATTCTTCACCACCACCATCCTTCTTTGAAACAATTTTAATGTTTCTCTCCACTCCACCCCCATCTCACTCTCCAGCTCCTCACCTCCTAAACACCCACAGAGCACGAGGGAAGAGCGACGCTGTGCAGAAGCACATGACTTTCGTCCACAAATCAGAGGAGCAGAAGACTTCCCCTGCTCCCTCCCCCAAGTAATGCCCAAAAGTAACGCTGGAAACATTAAAGTTGACCTGGTGCTTAATGGGGTTTGTTTGCCCCTAAAAGACCAGGTCCGCAGCCTGGGGGTCATCCTTGATTCCCAGCTGTCCATGGAGGCTCAGGTTTCGGCTGTGAGCCGGGCGGCGCTGTATCAACTCCATCTGATACGGAGGCTGCGCCCCTACCTTCCCAACCATCTGCTCCCACCAGTAGTACATGCCCTGGTCACCTCTCGCCTAGACTACTGTAATGCGCTCTACATGGGGTTACCCTTGAAAACGGTCCGGAAATTGCAACTGGTACAGAATGCAGCGGCTTGTCTGATCAAAAGCAGCCGCCGGCAGGACCATATCACTCCAGTGTTAATGGAGTTGCACTGGATACCGGTTGCTTACTGAGTCCAATTCAAGGTGTTGGTTTTAACCTTTAAATCCCTATACGGTTTTGGACCAATCTATCTGAAGGAACGCCTCCAGCATCAGCAGGGATGCCGCTCAACAAGATCAGCCTCAGAAGACCTTCTCTCGATCCCACCGGTTAAAACAGCTAGGCTGGTGAGGACCAGAGGGAGGGCCTTTTCAATAGTGGCCCCCACCCTATGGAACTCTCTCCCAAATGATCTCCGCCATGCCCCTTCTATGATGAGCTTCCGCCGGACTTTGAAGACTTAGCTTTTTCCAGCAGGCCATTGGAATGGGTTAAGTTTTACTGTTGGGTTCTTAAATGTTAATTTTTAATGTTCAAAGTATTTTATCTTGTACGTCGCCCAGAGTGGCTGGTCAACCAGCCAGATGGGCGACTAATAAATATAATATAATAATAATAATAATAAGTTACACCTCAAAAGTAATAAAATTACTGCTTGTTCTATTACAAGCAAAATGTAAAGAAATTACCCACTTGTTCCTCAAAAAAGTACTAAATTACAAGTAATTCGTTTTTCCTAACAAATTACTTCCAAGCTCTGGATATTCCAGAGCTACTAGCTATGATGGGTATGCTTTGCCTCCATAATTGGAAGCAGTATGCTTCTGAATACCAGTTGCTGAAAACCACAGGAGAGGAGAGTGCTCTTGCACTCAGGTCCTGCTTGCAGGCTTCCCATAGGCATCTGGTTGACCATTGTGAGAGCAGGATGATGGACTAGATGGGCCACTGGCCTGTTCCAGCAGGCTGTTCTTACATTGTTTATGTTGTTTCTGTAGTACCCTTCATTCCAATTGGGAGCCCCAGGGCAGTGTACAGCATCAATAAATTACAATCAATTCAAAGTATTAAAACAAATGTTGAAATCTTCCTATATTCAACAGTACTTAAAACTGCAATAACATATTTGAGCTTCTGGGTACCTAGAGCATTTGTCTCCCAAAAACCCAGGTGAATAGGTATGTCTTTAGCTGATGTCTGAAGGTCACAAGCAAGGAGACAACTGTATTTTCCCAAGGAGGGAATTCCATAATATTCTGGCATTGAATATTCTGACTGAGGCAAGAACACCTTCTGAGAGGATATCCTCCACATTATCGATTGCAACATCCACCGAGCCTCCATTCTGTTTAGAGGAAACCTCCATCATATTGAGGTGTCAAAGAGCAGAGAGCAACGGATTCCATTTGTGGTAGATTTCCATCCAGCGTTTCCAACTATCACCGAGCAATCAGGGAGAGCTACCCATTGCTGGTAAACTCTGAACATCTTGCTAGAGCCATCAGCAGGCCTCCTGTTGTAGCATTTCGCCAGCCTCCTAATTTGCGCAGACTGTTAGAGCTGTGCTTAAGCCACCTATCCTGGGTCTCAACCTTGTCACTCCAAATGCTGTATCACCTGTGTGTACCTCAGGGAGACAGCTACTTTTACAAGCACTAGGACAGGCAGGACATATTACATCAAACAGAACATCACCTGCAGGTCCTGCAATATAATTTATGTCATCGAATGTAAAAGACCAGGATGTCATATCCAATCTGTAGGAAAAACCACAACTGACCTACACACACACTTCAGAAACCAAAAATCAGCAATCTTAACAAAAAAAGTGGAGCAACCAGTTGCAAAACATTTCAACATTGAGGGTCACAGCCTGTTGGACTTTTCTATAACAGCTATAGAGATGCCAACAGATCCAGCAGCATTGACCAAAAGGGAGAACTTTTGGATATGCTCTCTGGAGACACTGGCACCACATGGCCTGAACCTGGAGGACAGTACCACCACTACTTAGCTTCTGCAAAGGAAGCCCCTCTGAGCATTCCATCCTCAAAGCTCTATAACTGCCACCTTGGTAAAAGTATTTGTATGTTAGCAGCTGATGAAGGCGGAAGCCGAAACATTTTGGTATTACAATAAAAACCTCTGTTTTGTTAATCACAATTATGTGCATATATTTTTAGGTGATTAATGGAATCCTTATAGGGATCCAGAGCAAGCGTGGGTGAAGTTCTGTTTGTTGCTTTCAAAACTGTCTATATATGGAAAATACACATTAAATAATTGAGGTCAGCTATTTAACTTGGCAGCTATCCATTGATGCCAACCTCTGATGCCAGCCTCTAGTACTGCTGTGCTGATGCCATTTACTGGTAATATAGACAAATATCTATCCATTGAATGCCATTCTAATCCAACAAAAGTGATCTACAATTGGTAACAAGTTTCCATTCATGGCTCTCCGCTACTGCCAGAGAAAAGGATATTGCAGGAAATTGGGAACCTGCTTTGGCTATGGTAATGAAGTTTACTGCTTATGTTACTGCAGCTGAAATGGACTCATCAACTGGGTCATTAGCCAGCATGACAAGTTGTTCCATTTGGTTAGTAGAACCAAGAGGACAAGGCCACCCTCACTTACATATGTACACTAAGTCAGGCCCATGGTTAGCTAGCCCTTGTTTGGCTTCAGATGTCAGCATTTTGAGGTTAACATTGCATGCACCAAGCTTTTTTGTTTTAGTTTTGGGAGTTGTGTGCTGTGTGCTTGTATACATCCATTATTTTTTCATGAGACCCATTATTTATGTCTGTATTTGGCTTTTACTGTATTGAAGAGTCTTAGATGCTATTGAATGGATATGTTTTTATCTGTGATTCTTGTTTTAAATTTCTATATATTTTTAAAAATCTGTTATAAGTCAGTTAGAGACCACTTGGTATTAGGCAACTAACAAATGAGATAACGAAAGAGAAGATCTAGTTACTGTATAAAGTGATGTGCACTTCTGTGGTGCTGTTACCCTTCCTCCTCATTTGACCATGTGCTTCTTCTTTGATAATTCAAGGGAGTGAAAAGAATTGATCCAACCTTGTTTGAAAGTTTCAAGAACCATCATTTTGGAGACGAATGCATGAAGCGTCTAGATCTTTGCTCAATGTTGAAAAAAAAGCAACCTAATGGCTACTATCACTGTGAGTCCTCTATCATAGTAGGTAAGTGTAATTTATTTCTTATGCTTTTCTGGGTTTTCTGGAAGTGGAAGGCCTTTTTGTTCTGTTCATTTATCTTCCTACATCTTCCTTTAGCAAAGGAACTTATGTGCGTGGAATTTTTGCAGATTTCTTCATGAGTTCTTAACATGAATATAGTACCAGGAATGCATCCTTTAAAAAGAGGTTTCTGGGCAAGGCATTGAAGCTTATTCACATAATTTTGCCCCTTCCTCAATATCTGGACTTCGTAGAAGAGTTGGATTAAATGGGGAACAACAGGTACTGCTTGAATTTATAATTACCAGGACCATAAACTTTAAGCAACTTGGTTGATAGATTAATAAATTAAAACTTCAATTGCACATTAAAATTGCTTTATTCCTACTAGATTAATAGGAGTGGCTGTGATTGGACACAGCTGCATGCAGGTTATTCCTATATTTCTCCCTACTGTTCCAAATTGTATGGAAAAGCAGCACACTTACAGATGCTTATTTGAACTGAAAGCCATCCAATATTTTATCTTTCAACCACTTTGGTTTTCTAACAATAAGAACCAGAGGCAGCTGCAGCAAACAATGCTCAATGCCAACTTTGTTATTAAACTTCCAAGATACAGTAATCCAGCCTGGAGGTTACCAGGGCATGGACAACAGTAGTCAGGCTATCCCGGTCCAGAAACGTCCGCAGCTGTCTAACTAGCCCAAGCTGGTAAAAGGCACTCCTAGCCACGGAGGTCACCTGTGCCTCTAGCAACAAAGATGGATCCAGGAGCACCCCCAGACTACAGACCTGCTCTTTCAATTTAATGTTGATCCATATATTAGCAGCAGTGCATCATGTTTTGCTGTTTTAGAATTCAAGTATAAAGATCAAGTTGTAGTATTGTACTGGTGCGTAGTTCCAAGGATCAAAAGACAAATAATGTGGGAGATTTATAATTGGATTTCCCAACATTAAAATATATATAAACAGCTGGAATGCTACTCATTTCATCAGTGAAGCTCTGAAGGAGGAGGGTTCTTAGCCTTTGTCCCTTTAATTGTTTCTCCAGTCTCACCCACCTCTCATTGCTATTAGCTTAAGTGGGAGCAATTATAGGCACTATGGCTAACAGCAGCTAAAGGGGCACTGATTTAAAAATGGCACCAAGAGAAACAATAAGAAAGCCCCTCCCTCAGTGCTGCTTTGCTCATCAAATTATCCCCTCCACCATCCTCGCTGTTTGAAATAAAGAATAAGCGGTCAGTAGATACTATCATGGATCTCCCACTTCATATCTGTTTTGACCTAGTCTCCACATTTACTTACTGGTACAGTGAGGTCTACCTTAGAAGTTTGACCTGACAGTGTATATATTTACAGAGGTTAGTTTGGTGGGAGTCTGGAGGATGCAGTCACTATGTGGAATGCTTTCCCTACTGAAATTTAAGTGGACACCTACTTTGGAGTGCTTTCATTGACACTTAAAGACCTATCTTATCTGCTTACCCTGACTCTCCATGACTGCTAGCACCAGTCACAGATGCCTTGGTTATTATGACATTTTTACTCTTAATTTTGGTTTTATTAACTTTGTAAGGTGTAATATTGTGAACTGCTTTACTGTTGTTCCAAATGAAAACCAGTGTAGATTTTTTTATTAAAATAAATAAACGTAGTTGTGCTGCAAGTAGTGTAGTGTGTAGAATCCACTTGATCTGGTGGAAGCCCCCACTAATAGAAGGAGAGGTGATTTCCGTTGATTTCTCATTCCCCCTGCACCTCTCTGTGCCCCCATAAATCTGGACCCTCTGGAGTAGTTGGAAAGTGGTGCAACAGGCTATAGGGGGAAGTGGTGAAAATTTCCTAACCCCATCTTCTGTTAGCTAGGCCTCAGATATATCAAATACTCTTCTGCAAATGGAAGCATGCCTTATGTTTGCAGAAGGACACAATTGGATACAACCCAGTATATTAAAAAATAAATAAGTATTTTTGGATTTTATGCTTATAGCCTCTAGCATTTTCTCAAGGTTTTTTTTTAAACACAAAATAGACTTTTACTAGCAAGGGAAAAGCACTCTTGAAGTAGGTTTATATACTCAGAGCTTGGAAAAGTTACTTTTTAGAACTACAACTCCCATCAGCCCAATCCAGTGGCCATGCTGGCTGGGGCTGATGGGAGTTGTAGTTTTAAAAAGTAACTTTTCCAAGCTCTGCATATACTGGAAAACATCTTTTTTTTTTGTCAGTAACAGACTTCAAAGTGAGTTATGTTTGTTATTCAGGTTCACCATCTTCACTACTGTGACATTTGATTTTTGCCTTTATTCTGCTTTGGAACATGCAGCAGAGTACATTACTAATGATTATTCTTGCCATTTAGATATTTGGCTTTGAGTAAAGATAAATGTCAAAGATAATATTATTGCTAAACCACTGCAATATTTTTTTTCATTTTTTTAGCATAGCTAATGTGAATTTTTAAATGCAACTGCAATATTATTTATATGCAACTGCACTGTGTGGCGGTGATACAGGGTGTAGTCAACACATCATTGCGGGAGGGAGTGGTTTCAGCCACCCTGAAAGAGGCTGTGATCCAACCACTCCTGAAAAAGCCCACCCTGGACCCATTGGTTTACGACAACTACTGCCTGGTTGCAAATACCCCCTTCTTAGGGAAGGTGATTGAGAGGGTTGTGGCGCAGCAATTGCAAGTACAGATAACACATTATCTTGACCCGTTCCAGTCTGGGTTCAGGCCTGGTTATGGGACTGAATCGGCCTTGGTCACTCTGATGGATGACCTTTATCAGGAGAAGGACGGGGGAGTGCGACCCTGTAACTCTTACTTGATCTCTCAGCAGCTTTTGATACCATTGACCATGGTATCTTGGGCCGACTTGGTGAGATGGTATTGGAGGCACCATTTTACAGTGGTTCCGCTCCTATCTTCAAGGTCATTTTCAGAGAATAACATTGGGTGATTATTTTTGGCCCCCTGGCAGTTGTGCTGTGGGGTGCCGCAGGGTACCATCTTGTCCCCCGTGCTGTTTAACATCTATATAAAGCCCTTGGGAGCGATCATCAGGAGATTTGGGGTAAGGTGTCAGCAGTACACCGACGATACCCAGATCTATTTCTCTGTAACATCTGAATTGGGAGAGGCCGTGCAAGCCCTGGACCGCTGACTGGACTCGGTGGTGGGCTGGATGAAGGCCAATAAACTGAGTCTGAATCCTAGCAAGACGGAGGTGCTGTGGGGTTGTTGGTTCCCGAGTTCAGATAATTGGTCAGTTCCCTGCTTTAGATGGGGTCATCCTCCCTCTGAAAGAGCAGGTCTGTAGTCTGGGGGGTGCCTGGATCCATCTTGGTCGCTAGAGGCCCAGGTGACCTCAGTGGTTAGGAGTTTTGGTATACAAAGCCCTATACAGCTTGGGATCAGGATACCTGAAAGACCATCTTATCCCTTATATACCCAGTCGATCACTGCGCTCTGCAGGTGAGGGCCTCCTGCAGATACCATCTTATCAGGAGGTCCGTTCTGCATAACATAGGAAATGGACCTTTAGTGTAGCAACACCTACCCTGTGGAATTCCCTCCCCTTAAATATTAGACAGGCACCATCTCTGTTATCTTTTCAGCACCTATTGAAGACCTTCGTCTTTCAACAAGCCTTTTAAGTTGAGACCTTATCCCAGTCTGTGTCTGTGTTGGAATTGCTTTTTAATATGTTTTAAAACCTTTTTTTAAAAAAACAAACTATGTTTTAACCTTTTTTAAAAGATATCTTGAAAGCTTTAAAAATGTTTTGTTTTAATGTATTTTAAAGACTGTTTTTATGATGTTTTAAAGTGTTTTAGTGCTTTTGTTTGCCGCCCTGGGCTCCTGCTGGGAGGAAGGGCAGGATATAAATTAAATAAATAAATAAATACATAAATAATATTAGTTTTCATGTTTGTTTGGACAAGCAAAAAGCTATTGAAGCTTCTCTGGGCCTTTAATTATTCACTGCTGTTCACTCACAGCATCAGCAGTACTGAATTGATCCTTAATTAGTCAGTTCTTGTTCCTGCAACATGTGTGTGTGTGTTGGTTTCTGTGTACTGTATTTGCTCATTTTGTCTTTGCTGTCAGAACAATTACTCATTTTTTACTACATTCTTATTACAGACTTGCCCACTTTAGGAAAGAAAGGTACCTTGTCGATATTTCTAAGAATATAGTTCTGGGGAAGAAGGGGAAGAGGGCAGAGCCCTGGCAGACAGGATTATTCTACATCCTTGCCCCTTGTGTGGACAATAATGGCCCACTTTACCCTGCAGTAGAATTAGGCAGAAATTGAATTGTCAGGACCTGATGTAGAAAATGAACTGTGCTACTTCAGACTGCAGGAGCAGAATTTGGAGTCTCCCTGTGTTTAGAAAAAGAAAAAGAAAAGAAAGAAAACTTCCTGCAAATAGAAACTAGCACAGCAGGGAAAGAACTAGACCAGAAACTTTCTCCTTGCATTATAAGTATTTTTTTCTTGCAGTGAGTTTTTATGTGGGGGAAGAATTAAAAATGTGATGTTACCCCCCCCCCCACTATGTCAGGTATTACCATGTTCTCTGCCCCATCAAAATCATGTCACTTCATTCTGTTGCATGTGTAAACCAGGGCAATGTCTCTGACTTTCAGTGTTTTATGTGAAATACTGTTGAAATGGAGGGGAAAAGTTTTCCCTTTGGTAAAAAGAGACAGCTCTTTAAATTCTTTATTATTTCATGGGTATCTTTTGTTCTTCAGTGTCAGTGGTATCAGTCCTGATGAGGAAATAAGGCTGCACTGGAAATAAAATAATCACAGTGTTTTGAGATTGTGGCGGGGGAAGTGTTATGACTTCCACTTGTTTCAAGGAAAACTTTTTAAGGTCAGATCACATAAATGGTAAATATATTAAAAACTGAAGGAGCCAGAGCTACAAAGAAAAAACTTGAGGTCTTGAAGTGAACCAGGTCGTTCCTACCATTTTAAGTTTTCATTAAATTTTCATTAAGCTGTCCTGTATTTTTCACAAGATAGCATACAATGTCCTTCTAAATAGGTCATCTTGTCCTCTGTTGCTTTGTTAAATAAGCATAGGTACTGATCATGAACGCTTTTATTTTCAAGCCAAAAAGTGCCTCTCTGATATATTTATAGTAAATTGAATATGAAAGGAAAAGATCTGAGAAGGCAACACAGCAATATTTGTTTCACACGCAGTAATTTTAATTCCTGTTAATTCTAAATTATTATATTTTGATTTTAGACTGTACAGTTTTTTGTACAGTTTTGTATTGTGATACACTGTATTGTGTTATTTTTATTGTATTTTTAATGTTCACCGCCCAGAGAGCTGTTGCTAGTCGGGCGGTATATAAGCTTAATAAAATAAATAAATAAATAAATAAATAATTAGAAGCTTCTGCAATTAGAAGCTTAATTATTTTGATACCTCAGGAAGATGTGGTATAAAAATAGAACATCTGTAAAGGGCTCAGTCAGTATTTTCAGCTCTAAACAGATTTGTTTTAAATTTAACTCCCTAATTATAGCTATGAGTGTATACACAAAAGGATAGATGGGGAAAGTATTTTGGAAGAGGTGTTGATGCAGCTATCACCTTTCTTCTGGTTTCTTATCTATGAGATAAGTTACTGACAGTGTTGCATATGAAAGTTGCTATAGGTACTCCAAGATGTAAAGCTCTTTTTGAAGAGTAGCAGGAGCTCTTCTGCCTGCTTGTCCTCCTACTCTTGCTTCATAGCTCCTTGTCACTCAGGGTTTGCAGCGGGGTGTCTGTCACCACTGAGGTCAAGCTTTCATCCCAGGGCTGATGGTTCTACCACTCCCATAGTGAACTGTCACTGTGGGTAAATTCATACAAGCATGTTCATTATTCATTGTCTGCAGTAACTAGTGGATGCAAAGAACATGCCAAATGTCAAACATAAGATATTTATTTCATTTTTAATCGTTCTAAATCACGTTTCCAGGAAATACTTTCCTAAGTTGCAGGAACACAAGAAGAACCTGCTGGATGAGGCCAGTGGCCCATCTAGTCCAGCATCCTATGGCCAACCAGATGCCCATGGAAAGCCTGCAAGCAGGACATGAGCGCAAGAGCATTCCCCTCTCCTGCAATTTGTGGCAACTGGTATTCAGAAGCATACTGCATCTGACTGTGGTAGCAGAGCAGAGCTATCATGGCCACTAGCCAGTGATAGCCTTATCCATAAGTTTTTCAAAATACCACAAACAAAGCTTCCAGGCCATCTTGTATCACTTCAAACACACTGCTTTCAATGTAGGTAGTTCACATACTCAGATATAAGTCATCATGCATGTTGATGGGAGGCATCAAGTGATGTACATTCATATGTAAACCATCCGGGAAAGAATGTGGGGAGACAGCAGTGAGCAGTACCTTCCATTTTCTCTCCTCTCAGACTATCAGTGTTAAATGGTTAATGTCTGCAGCGACCAAGCAAAGAGCTGAACCACCAAGATGAATGCAGTGCTATGTAGTTTTCAGTGGAGAATACTAGCATCCTTGGTTTAACATTTCCTAACTGCCATTAGGCATCCTTACAGTTAAGACAGATGTTTGGGCATCAAAACACCAAAATGGAACCTTGTCATTCATAATTTTAACACAACATTGTATAATACTCCTTTAATTGTTGGAGGTGTAGGGCAGGGGTAATAATAATAATAAATTTAATTTTTGTGTCGCCTATCTGGCCGAAGCCACTCTAGGCGACGTACAAACTAAAATTCAGTAAATTACAATACAGATAAAATACAATAAAATCAGTACGATCATTAATCACAGCAGCATGAAATCAGTTAGGGTGATCAATAGATAATAAAATATCCCAAAAAAGTTAGCCCTCCCCGGAATTCCTGAAGGCCTGTCCAAAAAGCCAAGTTTTTAATGCCCGGCGAAATATATCCAGGGAAGGGGCATGGCGAAGATCGAATGGGAGGGAGTTCCAGAGAGTGGGGGCCGCCACTGAAAATGCCTTCTCTCTAGTCCCTACCAACCTAGCTGTTTTCGTTGGTGGGACTGAGAGAAGGCCCTGTGTGGCTGATCTGGTTGGGCGGCTTAATTTGTGGTACTGGAGGCGCTCCTTCAGATAAACTGGGCCGAGACCATATAGGGATTTAAAGGTTAATACCAACACCTTGAATTGGGCCCGGAAAACAACTGGCAGCCAATGTAGGTGGAATAATACTGGCGTGATGTGATCACGGCGGCGGCTGTTTGTAAGCAACCGAGCCGCCGCATTCTGCACCAGTTGTAGTTTCCGGACCGTTTTCAAGGGTAACCCCACGTAGAGCGCATTGCAGTAGTCTAATCGAGAGGTGACCAGGGCGTGTACCACCAGTGGGAGCTGATGAATAGGGAGGTAGGGTTGCAGCCTCCGTATGAGATGTAATTGGTACCAAGCTGCCCGGCTCACTGCCGAAATCTGAGCCTCCATGGACAGCTTGGAATCAAGAACCACCCCGAGGCTGCGGACCTGATCTTTCAGGGGTAAACTCACCCCATTAAACTGTAGGTCAACAGCACCCAACCTCCCCCTGTCACCCACAAGTAGAGGACCTCAGCCCCAGGGACCAAATGTAGCCCTCTAGGCCTCTCTGCCTGACCCCTGGGATTCATCTTAGACCACAGCCCTTCCTATCCCACTCCCTTCACTGGCCCTGCTCCACACCCTCCTTGAATGCTTTTGCCTGGCTCAAATGTATTCTTGAACTAAGATGTTGCTTGTCTGGATGGAGAGTAGTCAGTGTTGTATGTAGGTGTGTGACTTTTGTGTGTCTGGAAGGAAGCCTACTGTGCAAAAATAAGAGTCATATCACTTACTCTGCCTCCTTCTGCCTCTGACCCTGCTCACTACTGGCATGCATCCTACCCTGAAGCTTCCCTACAAGGGAATGTGGTCCTTCAGTTGAGAAAGGTTCCCTGTCCCTATCCTAAGAATACTGAGTTTACCTATATGGAGACTGATAATGTACCTATGTGGGCACATGATTTTTTATTGGCAGCTACCATAGAAATGTTTTATGAACCAGAGATTGCATCTCTTCTGCAGTGCCGTATGTATAATTTTTGGACTCGAAGAAATTGTTAGCATAATGAAATGGACTTTCCTAAAGATATTGAGAGTCTCAGTGCTAGCAACCAACAGGAATGTTTGACAGTAGTATAGAGAGTATCTATGTGACCTGATGTTTAGCTTTCACTTTTTATAGCCACCCATATTCAGACATTTCCAGTAGCTTATATATTAATTAAACTGAGCACCAGAAAGGATCATAAAGTGGAGGGTAGACAGTCCTTCAAATATTCTGGTCTCAAACTTTTAGGCTTTATAGGTAATAACCAGCACTTTGCCTTGTTTGGAAACAGACTGGAAGATAGTGAGTGTGTAATAGTAATGGAGTCACATCATCTGGAAAAGCTGTCCCAGTCAAGACTCTAGCTGCCATTTTTTCCCCACCTGAGGTTTTGAGCATGTATCAAAAGCATCCCATGTAGAGTACATTGCAGTAGTCTATCCTGGATGTGACTAAGGCTGCAGTCCTATACCCACTTTCCTGAGAGTAAGCCCCATTGAAGTTAATGGGATTTACTTTTGTTGAATAGATGTGTATAGGATACATTGTTGAACAGGTCAGTATTCCAGAAATAATGCAAACATTGCTATCAGAATGTTTTTCATTTAATACCATGGTTAGATATAATCTCTAGGCAACAGTATATAATAGCAGGAAAATTTTCTCTTGCTGATTTTTATATCCAAGCCTCCTTCATCTCAGTAAATATAAAGTATTCAAGGAGGGAGACTTAAGGAGGATAGTACATAACATTATAATCAAGATGTGCAAGTAAACACAAATTTTAAATCCTACTATATACAATCCAGATTTATGAGATTTTGCCATTGGCACAGTAGAATTGGCTTTGTTTCAATGAGAAGCAACATGCAAGCTTCCAGACAAGATTTTGAAAAATGAAACAAATCCTTCTCCTCGTTATTCAGTATGAGGAATGTCTGGCTTCTCTTGTTAACCGATCGTTTGGTGGTGAACAGGAACAAAGTTCCAGATTGCTTCCTTGATTTTACCATGTATTTAAAAACATATTTCTTAAACAATGGTTTCGATCCATTCTTGTATTTTGTATAAGTCTGCTAACTGGACGCTCCAGTTCCCTTGCAGCCCCTTATGTTCTCTGAAAATTTGTTCAGGAAGTTGAGATCCCCCTGGGACAGTGTGGAGGGGTAGTGCAGGGGGCTACAAGGCCATAAATGGGAAGCCCCTCACCTTTCTGATCATGGGAACTTCCAAGTATCAGAACAGGAGCCTCCACTACATCAGAGTCCAGCCCATTAACAGAAGGAACCTTTCAATTAGCAAAGAAAGATATCTAGATCCAACTTAATGTTTCAGCAATTATTATTAAATGCTAAGTCCAGAAAACAATTGAGGGGCCCTATGTATCAACAGTCAAATATTTAATAGCATTGTATATCAGCTATCAAATGTCATCAGATACCAAATGACAAGTAATGTCAAATACTGAAATTACTTAACAAATGTTATCAGAATAGTAGAATATTTTAATTTTGACATCAAGAAAGTTTAGTACCTTTTTAAAGGATTCCTTTTATCTTTAGTGCTGTAAGCCACTGTTTTAATGTGAAAAAATTAAATGCAGTATCATGTCCTAAAGCAAGATTGTGTGACCCTGAAAAATAAGCAACAACCAACATTGTTTTTACTTACCATGAGTGCATACTGAACTTTTCTGTTAGTCATTTTCACTGTGTAGTAGCAGTATTATTATTATTTCTGGGTTTTGTAAGTAATTGATATTCCCCTGTTGGACAGAAGATATTTATTTATTTTTATTTACTTATAAGTTTTGTATGAAAGCATATATCCCTTTGATGCCAGTATGCCATTCAGGGCAACTAACAACTAAAAACAGCCATAAAATATAATAAAATTCAGAAAAACTATAATATAATAAAAACAGAGAAATGCATAGCAAATAAAATAGAGGCACTGGGTAAAAACTTAAACCATCCGGCAAAATACATATATGATAGATGTTATATATATCCATTACATCATAAAGAATGGAATGTGTCGGTTCCATGCTGCATGGTTTACAGTTGCTAAATTCAGATCCATTGACTTGGCAAATAGTTGTATGTAAGAGCTCTGGACGGTGAGAAAGTGTGCAGGAAAGATGTATCTGCTGTGGAGTGCAAGAAACAAAATGCTTGCCACAACAGGCAGAAGAAAAGGGTGAGTGAAAGGGCTGTTCAAACACTGCAATGGTACATGCAGCTACTGCATATTGTTATGTACTGTGAGTCTGGTCCAGACTTGGAAAGCCTAGTATGTTCTGAACTTTTAAGTTTTTCGCACCCCTCAACCCTAGATTCCCAACAAAGGTATAGTCATCCAGGAGCAGAAAGTATAAGGTTTTTCTGCAGTGAATATAATTTTAATGTATGCTAATAAATTTAAAAATATGGCATTTAAATCAGGGGTCACAGACCTGTCATCCATGGGTGCAATGTGCCTATAAAGGCCCCCAGTAGGTAGACCAGGATCTGAACTTCCATTTTTCAAAAAAGTAAGTCTCTAGCCCTCCTAGAAAGAAAGTTATGGAGCAAATTGTGCAGGTATCCTACCAAGTGATTTGTGTGAAATGAGGCAGCCTGGCTGCTCCTGCCTATCAGTGCTATTGGCCAATGAGTGAAGTCAGATCTGTGACTGATAAGTGAGTGGTTTGAACACCAGGCAATAGGAATCCCTGGGGTCCTAAAGAACTGCTATTTTGCCCTCTTAGTGCACTTTTCCTGCTTCTTTTTTTCTAGTCCTTGGATTCTCCATAGTTTCCCCTTTTTGCCTAGCAACCAGGATGCATCTTTTCTGTGTTAGGTGTGCCTAAGTTCTGATAGTTCCTAGAAATTATTTTCTGCAAATATTACTACACAATAAGTGTAGGTGAATGTTAAATCCCCCTCCCTCCAAAAGGTAAATGTGAAAATTTTGCAAGGAGACTTAGGCACGTCTCCTGCTTTGTAGGAGCTACAGACCAGAGACTCATGAAGAATTTACTATATAGTTAATTTATACTACAGTGGAGTAATGTCTACTCAAAAGTAAGGGCATTCCTCCAGGTAAGTGGGTACAGGATGGCAGCCTAGGCTTAGGGTTCGTATTGGAGAAAAAGAGGGTTCTTGTGCCTTTAACAACTGTCCAGGGACCATTAATTTCATGAAAAGCAGGACTTATATTGAAACAAACAAACAAATAAATGTAACTTTCTGTCCACCATTCCCTTCTGATAACTTATTTTAACAGAAATGGCAATAATCTATAACCATTCAGATCAGTTGTTGCTATATGCTAAGTAAAGTGTTATATGTAGCCTGCTAATTTACAGTACTGTACTAGCTATTATAACGTTTCAAATGGGATATCTAATAATAATTAAACCATTTATTACTCATTTTGTTATTGGCATAATGACTAATACAAAATGGAAACAAGTGCAGGCTATACAATGTAATAAATCACTATGAAGACTCGTGGATCAGTTCCAGTGTAATTTCCTTTTGAGATACTTTCTTTTCCCTATGGTTTTATGTAAATTATAAATGGGAAGTGCTGAATGATGGAGTAATTAATGGCAACTACGCTAAGCTGTTAAAATATGCTAGGATATATGGGTTAAAACCTGAGAGAGTTCTACAGTTACACACTATTTTGAATCTATCTGGTTACAAAACCTTAAGACAAAGCTGGCTTTGAAGCTGATCAGATCTAGCTAATCTACTTATAAAATATTTTGTTTTAATAGCTTTGGCTCATCATTCTGCCTATGAGAAATTGCTCTCAGAATATCAGTGTTGGTTTCTGCAAGTATTCAGGGCCAATTTTGAACATGTTTTAGTTTTCATCTCCTTTTTTAGAAGTGCAGACTAGGCATCCATCAAATAAAGACAGACATATTAGGGGATTTCAAGCTAGGTTTTTGTTTGGGAATAAAAACTGTGAGCTACAAAGTGCCATAAAGCTGTGAAAGTGTGGTGCTTTGGGGCCTATATTTGCACATCAAAACAGGACTGAAATTGACTATACGTAATGGTGTGCAGCCAAAATAAATGACTATTTTGGGAATTGCACTATTGTTTCTATTAAGTAATTGAATGTATGAGGTAGTGGATTCAGTCTTCAGCTTTGAACAGATAGTATGTGAAGATTTAAGGAGATTTGGAGTTCAGTACCAGTGGTTCTAAAAAAGATATGAAAACATTTTAGTGATGGAAATCATGAACAGGACAGGAAACACACTATATTGCCCTGGGTTTTGGAATTTAGTCTTGGGACTGAACCGGGAACAGTTCATGACAACTATCTGTAGCCACCTACCCACCACTGTCATATCCTTCTTTTAGATAATGAAAATATAATGTCTGCTTTCCACTTGCTAACACCAGCAGTTTCCGCCCATGGCAGAGACCCCCTCCAGCACTCCTTTCCACTGGCAGATGTCAGCAGGAGGCACTTATGCACCATCCTAACCCCCACCCTCAATCATCAACTTGGGTGGTGGTAGGTGGATGGATCAGGATAGCATTCTAAACCTTTTTTTTCTAGATGCAATTAAGAATCCACTTCTAGATTCTTAGCTTGCCATTCCATTTTATAACTTGTTTTAACATATTTGTAATTTTATTATGATGTGAAAGTACTGTAGTTTATAAAGCAGTGCCAGGTAATGGTGACTGGAAATTTTGGGATCTAAGACTGGCAGTCCTTGAAGAAATTTCAAGACACAGGATTGAAGCAAAAAGGTAGGCCTTTACAAGCATACGCAGGGTCAGCCTCCCAGAGTGCCTGGCGAGGACTGCAATGAGGCACAGTCTGCATGGCTCTTTTATACAGTACTAAGTGCAGCATGTGACATCCTTACACCAATCATACAATATCCTCTAAACATTACATAAAGGTTATGCAGTTCTGCAGTATTTCTAAACCAATCAGATACCATTATTAAAACAAGCACATGTATATTCATAATTGGCAATCATCTCCTATTCCATTGTTCTACCGTCTTCTTGACTAATGTCAATCTGTCCGCTTGACTAATAATTCCAATATACCCCTGTCTCCTTGACTGATGTTACTACTATTCTGCTGTCCCACTTTACTGATGGTTTTGGGGCCAGTTGAGACCAGTTACTCCCAAACAGGACCTTATAATATTGGAGTTGCTTTGCCATGCATTACGTTACATCATTCTTGATCGGTCAACTTACCCAGTCCAATTGGTGTTAGGGAGACATAACTACTACCTTAAGCAATATGACCATCCATCAAATGTTAATTTATTTATTTATTTATTTAGTTGCATTTCTAAACCGCCCTATAGCTAGCAGCTCCCAGGGCGGTGTACAACATGATAAAACCACAATATTTAAAATACAGCAAGTGTGTATTGCGCAAACAATATAAAACATTATATAAACAAAGTAAAAAAAACTAGAAATAAAATAAATTAGATTAAAAAGCATAAAATACATTAAAATGCCTGGGTGAAGAGGTGGGTTTTTACCTGGCGCCGGAAAGATGACAGGGAAGGCGCCAGGCGTATCTCATCTGGGAGGGCATTCCATAATTCGGGGGCCACCACCGAAAAGGCCCTAGATCTTGTTACTGTTCTCCGGGCCTCTGTATGGGTTGGGACCCGGAGAAGGGCCTTAGACGTCGAGCGGAGTGAATGGGTAGGAACATAGCGAGAGAGGCGTTCCATCAGATATTGCGG
Source organism: Rhineura floridana (assembly GCF_030035675.1). Classification (NCBI taxonomy): domain Eukaryota; kingdom Metazoa; phylum Chordata; class Lepidosauria; order Squamata; family Rhineuridae; genus Rhineura; species Rhineura floridana. The sequence goes on from NC_084483.1 coordinate 102,559,127, forward strand.
TCCAGTGCCGTTAAGGGCTTTATAGGTAAGGACCAACACTTTGAATCTGGTCCGGAAACATATTGGAAGCCAGTGCAGTTGGGCCAGAATAGGTGTTATGTGGTCGAATTTCTTCGTCCCAGTAAGAACTCTGGCTGCAGCATTCTGCACTAGCTGAAGTTTCCGAATCGTTTTCAAAGGTAACCCTACGTAGAGAGCATTACAGTAATCGAATCTAGAGGTTACCAGAGCGTGAATAACTGAGGCTAGGTTCTCCCTGTCCAGATAGGGTCGTAGTCGGGCTACCAGCCGAAGCTGGTAGAACGCATTTCGTGCCACCAAGGCTACCTGAGCCTCAAGTGACAGAAGCGGATCTAATAAGATCCCCAAACTACGGACCTGTTCCTTTGGGGGGAGTGTAACCCCATCTAGGGCAGGTCTGACATCAGCCATCTGAGCAGAGGGCCCCCCCACCAACAGCATCTCAGTCTTGTCAGGATTGAGTTTTAGTTTGTTCGCTCTCATCCAGTCCATTATCGCGGCCGGGCAGCGGTTCAGTACAGCAACAGCCTCACCTGAAGAAGATGAAAAGGAGAAATAGAGCTGCGTATCATCAGCATATTGCTGGAAACGCACTCCATAACTCCTGATGACCTCACCCAGCGGCTTCATATAGATATTAAAAAGCATGGGGGACAGAACTGAGCCCTGCGGAACCCCATACTGGAGCACCCAGGGACTCGAGTATTGATCCCCAAGCATCACCTTCTGGAGACGATTCCCAAGATAGGAGCACGGCCACCTCCAAGCAGTGCCTCCAACTCCTAAATCCGCGAGTCGCCCCAGAAGGATACCATGGTCGATGGTATCAAAAGCCACCGAGAGATCAAGGAGAACCAACAGAGTTACACTCCCTCTGTCTTTCTCCCGACAGAGGTCATCATACAGGGCAACCAAGGCTGTTTCTGTACCAAACCCCGGCCGAAAGCCGGATTGAAATGGATCCAGATAATCAGTTTCATCCAAGAGAGCCTGGAGTTGGCGAGCGACCACGCGCTCTAGAACCTTGCCCAGAAATGGAACATTTGCTACCGGCCTATAGTTGTTAAAGTTATCAGGGTCCAAGGAGGGCTTTTTTAGGAGCGGTCTCACTATCACCTGTTTCAGGCAAGGTGGGACCACTCCCTCTCGTAACGAGGCATTAATCACCTCCTTGGCCCATCCGGCCATTCCATTTCTGCTAGCTTTTATTAGCCACGAGGGGCAAGGGTCCAGAGCGGAAGTGGTCGCGCGTATCTGTCCAAGCACCTTGTCCACATCCTCGAGCTGTACCAACTGAAACTCATCCAATAAAACAGGACAAGACTGTGTTCTGGACACCTCATTAGATTCAACTGTTACAATATTGGAGTCAAGGTCCCAACGGATGTTTATGATCTTGTCTTGAAAGTGCCTCGCAAACTCATTACAGCGGGCCATTGATGGTAATATTGCGTCCGGAGTACTAGAGTGTAAAAGTCTCCGGACAACCTTATAAAGTTCCGCGTTACAAGATGACTGGATGGAGGTAGTGAAGTATTGCTTCTTCGCCATCCTCACCGCCTTCACATAGCGTTTCGTGGAGGCCTTCACAAGTGCATAATTACAGCCGTCGGGAGTTCGTCTCCATTTACCCTCCAACCGTCTCCTTTCTTGCTTCATCACTCTTAGCTCCTCGGTAAACCAAGGAGCCAATTGAGCTCTGCAATGGAGAGGGCGCACCGGGGCGATTGTGTCAACTGCCCGGGTCATTTCCGTATTCCACAGTGACCAGGGTTTCGACAGGATCGTCAGTTTTATCAGCCGGAAAATCCCCCAGAGCCCTCTGAAATCCTTCAGGATTCATTAGTCTCCGGGGACGGACCATCTTAATTGGTCCTCCACCCTTGCAGATGGGAGAAGACGATGTGAGTCTAAATCTCAAGAGGCGATGATCTGTCCATGACAAAGGAATAGATGTAAGATTCCTCACTCCCAGATCACCTTCCCCCATTCCAGTAGCAAAAATCAAGTCTAGAGTATGTCCTGACACGTTGGGCCAGTAACAAATTGAGACAGCCCCATGGCTGTCATGGAGGTCATGAAGTCCTGAGCCGCTCCAGACAAGGCGGTCTCGGCATGAATGTTGAGATCCCCCAATACCAAAAGTTTGGGAGATCGCAACACCAAGTCCGAGACCACCTCTGTCAGCTCAGTTAGGGAAGCTGTTGGGCAGCAGGGTGGACGGTACACCAACAGTATTCCCAGTCTGTCTCGCTGGCCCAACGTAATGTGCAGACACTCCAGGCCATTAGCCACTTGGGTGGGTGCCTAACAAGAGAGATGGAGCTTCTATAGACCACAGCGATTCCCCCTCCCCAACTCTCGGATCTACCTAGATGCTGAACCGAATACCCAGGTGGGCACAACTGGGAGAGATTAATACCTCCCAGATCGCTCACCCAGGTTTCGGTAATGCATGCCAGATCGGCCGCCTCATCCACGATTAAATCATAGATGAGGGAGGTTTTATTATTTACCGATCTGGCATTAAAGAGCAGCAACTGGAGATCTGAGAGTTGGCTGGTAGAACTACCAGCAATCCTGTGGATGTGAGGAGGACCGGAAGACGGCACAGCCACCATACATGGACCTGTAACTGCTCAAGTCAGGGTTGTTAAAAGTTCAAGGCAGACCATACCTGTTACTTCTTTAGATTTTCCTTGACTCCTAAAGCTCTTAGAATATATTTTCCTAACATATATCTATATCTATATAAGAAACATATGAGAATAGGAATATATGAATTTCCCATAATATTAACAAAAACCTTCCATCTTTACCATTGGAAGATCTAACCAGCACATCCAGCACTTGTTACATTCTCACTACATGTGTGCTTGCTCATAAACAATATATTCATTAATCAAACGTTAATCATACACACAGGCCTGTTTGCTTCATTTCATGAGTTGAGAAGTTCAGGCTGAACTTCACTTGCCTCTCTGTGAGACTGGATTTTAGGGGTCTCAAAGGCCTGTGGACCTTTTGCTTAGTTCCTAGTGATTTTCTTATATTTCATAAACATATACCTTCTAATATCTATGTTTCCATGTGTGGATATATAAAAATTCTCCATTAATGGCAGGGAACTATTATCATTAGCAACAGCAGATTTTTTGTATAACTTTTTAAAAGTTATAAAATAAGCATATACCAATCCTTGTTTCTGTGCATGGTAGCTATAGAGAGCGGGTGTGATTTTGCTTTCTGCAAACGGAAGGGTGGCTTCCATTCACAGAAGGTTTCTGATCCAGCAGAGGAATCCCACTTGTGGAATTGGGGAGAAAGTAATTTTAGTGTATTCCCTCTCCTTCTGCAGCCTCCTATCTCCCCCAAAAATCTACTCTAAATGATTGGAGGATCCTCTGGAACAGTGTAGAAGATGGGGAAATTGATGAGATTTTACACACACACACACACACACACACTTTCCAATCTGCTATGTTGGAGGGGGTTTGGATGAGGCGGAGGTGTCGTTCCACTCAGCCCTGCCCAGCTGCACTGGTCTCTGCCTACAGGGGAGCCATGCAACCAAGGACGGCCCCAAGATGCCTGCCAAATGGTGAGCAGAAGCCTACTACTGGTGGCATCCTTTCCACCAATAGCCAGTGGAAACCCCTGAAACAGGGTGTTTTGAGGGCCAGGAGAGAGCAAATCTGGGTTGGCACTAGATGTGCTGGATCACTACTATCATATATCGGAAACAAGCCCAATGTGGGACTCTTCATTGTGCTAGACTGGGAGCTGGTGTAGCAAAGAGGCATTACTTGCACACATGCACACCCTCTCTCCCTCTTAGCTGGCATGAGTGGCAGGGTGTGGATACAGCAGTGGCTATGCGATTTGGATTGTGGCTTAATAGTGCAATCTAATAAAGGCCTACTCAGGAGTAAGCCCACTTGAGTGTAGGATTACAGCCCCAAAAGCCTTTTATAAACAAATTCTTAATAGCATGACAAATTTGATTCCAGTGGCTAAAAATCTACATGTCCACAGTTTACCTAATTGTTCTAGTAACTGGGAAGAAAAATATACTTCATTTTAAAATTAATTCAATGGTTTCAGTGGTAGTTTTACTAATTTGTTATTTAATAAAAATGGCATTCATTTGTAGGTTCTGGAAAATATTTTAATAAGCCAAATAACAATATCCACAGTTGAAGTTTATATTAGTTACTCCCTTTCTCTTTGGGGGGGGTGTCATTTATTCACAAAAGGACTATTTATCATACTGCAGTAATAACTGACATAAATAATGGTCCCAGAGGTAGAACAACTAAAGTTAACCATTATAATTATTTAGCATTTATATAGCACTTTAGCATGTTTGTACTGTTTCATACATAGTTTCTTAGTAATCCTTTCAACAATCCTATAAGGTAGGTCAGCATAATCATCTGCTTGTTGCATATGGGAGCTGAGTGTGAGAAACAGTAGCTTGCCTAACAATCACCTACTAAGTTCTTGGCAGAGATGTGATTCACACTGGGCGCTTTCAAGCTCAGCTCATACTTTTACCTGCTCCACTACTTCAACTCTCATTATGGGGGTACAATCCAGTAGAAGTTACAGATTTGTAGTTTAATTAAATTCAATTCAGGGTAAAACATACTTAACTCTCTCCTTGAAATCAACTGGATTGCTTTCGCTATATGTCCACAGAGATCAGATGTGTTCATTGGCACTGGCTTTCACTACTAAGTTGGAACTACAAATACAAATTGCATTTATAGCACACACACATACACCCTGTCAGCTTGCTTTGTATATTAATCGGTGTACGTGCACTCCTTGGAGACCGGCAAAAAACATGCATTAAACTAGTTACTGCCAGAAATATTCTCCCTTGCTTTAATGACCAGTTTTTTCTTATGCCCTGTAGATGTGTGTTAAGTAGTCATGTTTAATTCATTTGTACTTTAGAATATGGATCATGTGTTTTTCCCAGACTTGTGATTAGACAGGCTGACAGTTTCTGCTTAGATAAGGCATGCTTTATTGCAAAATGGAGATGAATCTGTTAATGTGCCTGCTATAGTTTTACAGTTCGTTCTGTCATAATAATTTAGGAGGTTGTTGTCTTCCCAGTATTCTATTTTTAAAAAGGAAAATGCCAGTATTTCCATGAAGGCACCATCTGACTTCTGTTCCTGCTTTGTTAGTAAAATGATAATGGAACAGCCCTCAACATTGTTAGGATGCCATGTTATTTTCAGGTTGTTTTAAGAAATGGATATAATTAAATATTTTTTAGAATAATACCATTCTGCTTTTGTATGTTGATCATACTGAAACAATTGGCTAATTGTTAATGACAATGTAAAAATAACAGTAAAGATTGTAAAATGTATATGTCATCCTAAGATCAGTGACATTTTCTTCAGAACTGAAAAACAAAGAGAGCCATGTGGGCACACTGGTGCATAAATCTGTGCCTCCATGTGATCTTTACCAAGTCTTAAACGTTTCTTTGGGCAGTCATATGGGGGTCACTGAGTGTCTGAAACCATAGGTTTCAGTGAAGCAATAGGTAAAGATATGAGAGCAGACAAGTGTAAAAACAAGGTGGGGAGGTTGTAGAATATCCTGCCTTGCTGTTTGCTTGGCAAAAATTCCTCAGACCTCTCTACTGGGAATGCTTTAGGCATTTAAGTAATTCTGTTTTAGAGCATGAGACACCAATAGCTATCTCAAGGGCACCCTTTCAGCTCTTTGCTTTATGAATTCAGTGCTTGTCACTATTTCTCCTTTTGGGACATTTCTGCAGGGCATGTTGGAGGGCATGTCCCAAAAAGCATTTTCTTAACGAATTACAGTAGGGTGTGATCTTACCTCGAGGGCATTCCATAGTCATGGCACCTGGACTATGTAATACCCTCCCCTGTGAGGTAAGATCAGCTTCCTCTCTTCCCGTTTTTAGATGGCTGATGAAGACCCATCTTTTTATGCAAGCGCTTGATTAAATTTGTACCCCTTTATGCCATTGCGCTGATGTTTTTAAGGATTTTATGGATTTGTTTATGTATGGTTTTATGTATGTTTTGTACTTTTATGTATGTTTTGTATTTTAAATCTTATGTATGGTTTTATGAATATTCTGTATTTTTATATCTGTACAATCAACCTCAGGACCCGCATTCCGGGTGAGAGGTGGACAACAAAAATATTTATTTATTTATTTACATTTAGTGGTAGTTACAGTCTAACAGATTTTCTGTCTCTCAGAGCTTAAACATGAGGAAAAGGAAGGAAAGCTATACAAATCAAAATAGGTAACTAAATTAGGTAGCCAAGTAGAGTTGCCACTTTTTTTCTGGTAGGGCTCGTATATCTTCAAACATTATTTGGCAGGGATTTAACAAATGTGGGGTTTTGCAGCATAGATATATATATAGTGATAGGAAAACCTGCACCTGTTATATTTCTGTCAGTCATGCAGCTTTTAAAAGCATAGAAGGGTAGCCAGAAAAAGAAGGGGGGAAAGTGGCAATGCAACCCTACCTCTAACACTTTCCGAACTCTAGGATTAGTAGAAAGTGAAACATTTTTTAAACTAGCTATTATTATATGTATTTATTCTTGAAGGTGATAAAAGCACAATATCTTGATTCTTTAAAATCCCTGTCCAACGACGCTGTGAAATGTATGGGTTGTGTGTGTTTGGAAAATAGTGCCAGTGTTACTCAGTCCAGATGGCAAAAGTGAGTTTTCCCCTCTCTTCAACTATCTGTGCTAAAGCATTTCACACAAGGACAAAGAGGTGGAGCCTTATTCGTTCATCACAGCACACAGCTCACTTTGCTTTCTCTTTTCCTCGCCTCTGTGTGTGCTTTTCTCGCTCCCTTGGAGTAGAATGAACAGTTTTCCTTCAGACTCTAGATCGATCTCCCCTTTGCAGTTTGGGGTGTGTACGCTGCGAAGACAAGGAAGAAAATAAAGCAGTAGATGCCATGGGCCAACTCTGCTGCTATCCTTTTGGGAGAGATGAGGAGAAAATCAGTAAGTCTGGCTGCTTTGTGCAGTGCTAGAGTCTTCTTAAATGCCGGGTGCAGCTATTTTAGGGTGTAGTTTAAAACTGGAAAAGACAGGTCTATTTATTTGGGGTGTGATCCCTCCTTAAATGCTTTGCTTCAAAAGGTTGATTGCAGAAAGGTAGAAGATGAATGTCCAAAATCAGCCTATTAGATTTCTTTTTAACTGGAAGGAATTGTGTTGTAATGATGATTCCTCTCTGAATTGTGTATGGTTGTTTTGTTGGTGAATATTAAGGTATCTTAACAGTGCATCAGGGTGTGTACTTGTTTAACTTACTAGGTGTACACTATAGGATAGGGCAGCATTTTCACACTAAAGGCTAATGCCTATTGAATGCAATTATTACTAAGCAAATAGACTTGCTTCCATTTTAGTTCAGACTGCAGGGAGTAAGTTGCACCAGAAAAAAAATTAAATTGTGTTAACAAAATTTAACTGATTTCACTTGAATTCTGAGATTTTTTAAAATTACTATTATATGCTTCAGTGCAATATTTATATCAACCCTGGCTCCATAGTGAAATATTTTCCTCTCAGAAAATCAGTCCATTATTTCCAAATTCAGTTTTAATGAGGTTCATATATATTTGATCCTAGAAATTCATATTTATTTTGCATCTGGTCTGCATTTCTGCTTCCACATATCTGTCATAAAGCTGTTCATGAATAGATAGAATTAATGATTAAGGCTGCAATCCTAACCATGTCTACTAAGTCCTATTGAATTCAGTGGGGCTTACTCTCAGGTAAGTGGGATTAGGATTGCAGCCTAAGGCTTCATTGCTATAACACTTATATGGGAATAAATCCTATTGAATTCAGTAGATCTTACTTCTGAGTAAACATAAATAGGATTGCAGTCTTAGCTGATCCAAAATATTATATCTGCTAATCCCATAAGTTGTTTCAACATCTGTCTCCTAATTCTAAACTTTTTTTGTTTATGCAAAAGAAAAGAAAAAGTGTAAACATGGAATAGAGGATTGTAGGATGTATTTTAAATTATCTTACAAACTTCTGTGTAACATCACACCATTAACAAACCCAAAAGGGAGTGTTTTTGCAGCACTTGGGAAGGGGAGTTAGAAAGTCTGAATAGATTGTCTGGAAGTTCAGTCTTTGGGTGCAGAATAAGAACCAGTGGAAGTTAGGTTGGAGGGAGGAAGCAAAAGAGAAATATAGTTGAGAGTGGGTTGCTTGGTTGAGCATACAAACATTGGATTGGATCTAGACTTAGCCATGGTTGGAGTAGACCCACTGAAATAAATGGGACTCAAGTTAGTCATGATTGACAAGTCTTATCAATTTCAAGGAGTCTTCTCTAAGTATGACTAACTCTGGCTCCAGTCCTATGGTAGAACTGGCAAGATCTTGGGATCAGAAAAGGGAGGGAGGAAGACAAGGTTGGATGACACAGTGTCCAAAGCAGATAGCATGTCGTACAAGAAAATTATCCAACAGTGGGAATAATTTGGCCAGTGAGGAAAATATTGTCCTCTGTGGTATCAGGTGAACAAGCTGTTAGCAGAACATAATGGGCATGAGCTTTGTTGTTGCTGCTGATTAACTCCATAAGAAAGAGCAGCCGTCCTGAAGACTGTATGGTGCATGTTTACAAGACAATATTTTCTCTTCAGAAAAATGTAACCAAATATCCCCTTTAATGCACATAATTTCTATATTTTGCATAATAGATAAAGCCAGGCAGTGAACATAATATTATTCGTTTTGTGTTTAAAAAAAATGTAATTTCCAGCTTTTATATTCATTGTATTTCAAAAGGGGCTAGAGACACATTTAAACTCCCCTTCTAGCTCTTCTCCCCTGGCAGTCATTAAAACCATTTATGTAGTATATGAATACTAAAGCATGCAGTATTTACAAAATGAAACTTTATCACACAACTTAGACTGTTAATTGTCTTAATTAGATTTAGTGGAGGGGTGAAGAACTCACGGGCCCCATGTTGAACTCCAGCTCCCATCAGCCCCACCCATCATGGCCAATGGTTAAGGATGAAGGGAGTTGAAGTCCAGCAACTTATGAAAGGCCACAGGTTCTTTCTCTCTCTCTCTCTCTCTCTCTCTCTCACACACACACACACACACACACACACACACAATTTAGTGGGTGATCAGATCAGGACCATAAGTTACGTGCAGGCTGGGTGCAAAGTAAGCTGAGACACAGAACAAAGACGTGAGGCCTAACTCTCACGGAGGTAGAAAACTTGTATCTGGATTGTACCACCTCAGACTGCAGGTGGACAGCCAACAGCCAACATGATTGGATGTTCTCTATGATGTAAAATGTTGCCTATAGAAAACTAGCATGTCAGGAAGAAGGCTAGGCTAGAAGGTTTCTCACTGATGCTTTGTTTTCTGTATAGGGTGAGTTTTTTCTATGGAAGAACTTTCAACCATGAAAGCTTCCACTTGCAGTGAAAGTAGTACAACTGAAACACAGGTTTAGCACCTCAGTGACCTAGGTCAATATCTAGTCACCAGAGCAGACATAGATTGATCAGAAATGAAAGACTGGACATGGCAATTCAAAGCAGGTTCTGGAATGTAATCACAGAAATGGGAGGCCAGTGAGATAGTCAAGGTGGCTTCAGGCAAAACTGTAGACCCTTTCTGCTTGCTTTTAAAGGGGAGCAGAGACCAAGAGGTCAGGCAACCAAATGAACTTTAGTTGTGCCTTATTCCAGGTCAATATAGCAAGACTGAGAACTGAGCCCTGGAATTAACAGTAAAACAGGTTGATTGAAAGGCTGAGGAGAAAAAAAATTCACTTGGAAAATTTTGTGAAAGAAGATTGGAGAGGGAGGTATTTTGGTATGTGGCAACAGTAATTAAGTAGCCCAGTTATAAAATATTTGAGAAATAGTACATAAATATAATAAACTCGAGGCTGCCACCCCTCCTTGCTTTGCTCACCAACCATGCCTACACCCTACAGCATCCCCAAGGTCTCCCCCACTCCCTTTGCCAGGAGCCCCCTACTCATCTCTCCTTCCCCCATCCCCTCTGCCATGCTGCCCCCTATCACCCCCCACTGCCTCTGCCAGCTGTCCCTAACTGTTCCCCCACCCCCTCAACAATCCCATCCCACATCGGTCACCAGAGGTCTGCCTTTGTCGCTCCAAGAGTCTCTGAAACCTGTTGCCTCCCCCTCCAAGGGTCTCCATACCTACCCCTCACATGGATCTCCAGACTTCCCCCTCACCTTCCACAGATATCTAAACCTCCCTTGCCCTCTCCACATGCCTCCAAACCTTCCCCCTCCCCATCCGTGAGTTTCTGAACCTCCCCCCCCACTCCCCACTTACCTTATGGCCTTGCTGCTCACTCGCTTGCATGCCCACTAGGCCCGGGCCAGCTAGGGCCCACCTGCCAGACCCTACCTACCACCCCTCATCATCGTTGCCACCTCACCACCATCGCAGCCAAGGTTTGCCTCTCCTTGCCTGTAAGTGTCACATTACTTGTGAACACTTCAGTGTAGGCAGACACCTGTACAGAAGAGTTCATGGGCGTGTGATGCTTACAAAAATATAATATAGTAAGATAAATGTGGACAATTAAATAAATTCCTGTGGAAAATTTTATCTGATAAAGCAGTTGTCCCTGCAATTTTACGATCAGGTATGATCCACACAATCACAGAATGGTCAACCATAGAGATGGCCAATGTGGTGCCCTCCAGATGTTGTTGAACTATATTTTCCATCAGCCCCAGAAAGTACAACCAGTGGTTAGTGATGATGGGAAATGAAGTGTAACAACATCTGGAGAGCACCTGTTGGCTACTCCAGGTCTACCATAAAAACCTCTCAAGCTGATCCAGTTGCATACTTGCCATATGTTACAGTTTCACTTTACCTATGTTGAGATGAATGAAAATACTATTGAGTAGTAAAAACTGCAAACACCTGATGATACCAAACAAGATGAGGAAAATGTGAACAAAATAATGTCTTCAAACATGAAAAGCAGCAAGTTGTAATTTGGCAATTACAGAACTTTAACAGTCTTTTGCAGGTACACTTAGCAGATGTTAACTAATTGTAAAGGCACAACCTTTATTTTCAGGAAAGGTCCTTTTGTTTCTTGAAAGCAAATATCCATATGCCATTGCATGTGGCACAGTTATTAGCTACACATTACTTGTTACATAACTGTTGGGTCTAAAAATGTAAAATTTGTAGTGATTACCTATGCCACCATGGAGAGATGGTTCCAAGTGCACCCCTAAACTGTGTACTTGTTCCTTTAACAGCAAAATATAGAACCTAGAGTCAGAGGTGTACAGTCAGGTAGCAAAGTTTGCATATGGCAACCAAATATATAGCATGGCAAGAGAGCAGACGCATGAAGAACATGAGAAGGATTTTTTAAAACTGGTTGACTAAGCAATGGAATGATTGATTATTTTCAACAGAAATATGCACAAAGTGCTGCATGTTAAGATAAGAAAACCATATACATGATCACTGAAAACATCTACTTGGTATAGTGCAATGGTGGAGGGTGGAGCAAATTCAGTATTAGGGATTACCGAGCAAGAGACAGACAATAGCAAGTATAATACCATTTCATAAATCTGTAGTATGCCCACATATTGGATCCCATGTGCAGCGCTCCTTGCCTCATCTAATTTAATTTAATAGATCTGAAGAAAGAGAAGGTGCAACACACACAAATACAATATGCCAAATAAGACTAGAGCAGCCTTTCCCAAGCAGTGTGCCTCCAGATGTTGTTGGACCACAACTTCCATCAGCCTCAGCCATTGGCAGTGCTGGCTGAGGCTGATGGGAGTTGTGGTCCAACAACATCTGGAGGCACACTGCTTGGGAAAGGCTGGACTAGAGGGTGGCAGCACATCTTTCTTTCAAAGAAAAGTTGAAAAGCATGCCTGCTCCCATAGAGACCTGCCCAGTTCTTGAGATCTGTAGATGAGGCCCTCCTGGTGGCCCCTCTGTAGCATAAAGTATGTAGTGTGGTGGCCTCATGCCTGTAGAATTTTTTCCACACTGAGGTGCATCTGGCCTCTTCATGATATTCTTTTAGGATGCATCTCTTTTGGCAGGCTTTTGAAGAAGGGTTGGGGTGAAGAATTATTAGCTGATCTCCTACAGTTGTGTTTGTACAGAAGTGGCAAATAATTTAATGCGGCCTTTTCCTATTGTGTCTTAGAGTTATGGATTTTTTTATATATTTCACCTGTATTGTGTTTATAGTTTTATTGATATACACCAACCTGGGGCCTTATCAATAAAGGTGGTATGTAAAACTGTATGACAGATAAGTAATAGATGCAGGTGAGGGCCTCCTACATTTGCCAACTTATCAGGAGGTCCACTCAGCACAAATTGCAAGCGGACCTTTCAGGTTGTGGCACCTACCCTTTGGAATTGCCTCCCCTTAAATATTAGACAGGTGCCATCTCTGTTATCTTTTTGGAACCTATTGAACACCTTCCTCTTTCAACAAGCCTTTTAAGTAGAGCCCTTACCCAGTCTGCATCTGTGCTAGAATTGCTTTTCAAGATGCTTTTAAAGTTGTTTTTTAAAGATGCTTTTAAAGATGTTTTGTTTTAATGTTTTCATGTCTTTTGTTTTTAAGATGTTTTAAAGTGCTTTTAGTATTTTTGTTTGCCACCCTGGGCTCCTTCTGGAAGGGCGGGATATATAAACATTTCTTGGGGCTTGTTAGATAGAAAAACAATGATTTAGTGAGAGCATTGTACCTTAATGCAACTATGAATGGTGTAGGAAAAATGAATCAAGCAACATTATTCTCTCTGTTAAGAACACTTTGGAGCTGACTAGTAGTAAGTTCAGGATTGACAAAAGAATGACTTCATGTTATGGCAAATTATCCTTGAATTCATTGTCAAGAGATGTTGTGATGGCCCATACAATAGATGGCTTTAAAAAAGGAATAGCAAATTCAGGGACAATAGACCTATCATGGTTGTGAGAAATGATTTATTTTATTTATTTATTATTTGATTTATATCCCACCCTTCCTCCCAGCAAGCCTATGATAGAACAACTATTCATCTGTGTCAGCCTGTGCCAACCTGGTGCCCTCCATGCTGGCTGTGGTTGATGGTAATTGTAGTCCAAAATATCTGGAGGGCATCAGGTTGGGGCATCTGTTGTATGTTCAGTGGCAGATTGTGGCATGGGGAGTGGGAAGAGAAACAACAGGACACGACTATCTTCATCATGCCATGAGTTACAATTTGATGGACATTTGGTCTGATTCAGTTAGAAAGCTCTTACATTGATTCTTAGAGTGCTTGCTTAGGGATTTAGGAAACCGGCCGGCATGTGTTTTGCACACATTTCCTTTAATTCTAGAAACTGGGGTTCTTTATGGCCAAAGGCGACACACTGCCAAGGATAGCAACAGATGGGAGTATCATTGAAGAAAAAATCTCATTCTGGCCAATCACTAACAAAAGAAGCCTGCTGTATTCATTTGAGGTTCAGACCACTCTTTTCATCTGATAAGGCAGAGAACCTTATATTGCCTGGGCACCAAACCCATTTGTATGATACTGCCTTACCAATTATTCATAATGCATTTGCAAATTTAAACAGGTAGACTCTTCTGTCAGTGGGGCTATGTGATCTCTTAAATATAGACAAAGTTGCAAGCCAAAGAAAGAACAATCACCAATATAATTTCCCCAGCTTTTCGTTATAATTTATTGCTTCAAGTTTTATTATATTTGCTTCCTCCTATTATGCTGAACTTCTCTGCAAAGGATATCAGTTCAAGCCCCCTTGGTGAAAGGCATTAGAGAGCTCAAACAAACAAGAAATTTGGAGTTTTATTAATCATATCATGATTGAGTTTTGGTTGTATCCTTTCTAAGTCCAGCTGTCATAATCCCTTCATGTGGGAATTATCTTCATCAAATCACAGAGTTCTCCCTCTCTCCCCATGTGGGTGGGTGGGTGACTAGCTAGATTTTAGGAAACACTTTTGTACTTTTGGCTAGAACATTGTGAACAGAATGGTAGGCTGACATGCAGTAAAACATCAAGAAACTCTTGATGATTTTCTTACCTCAGGGCCAATTTACACCCACCCCCAAATTATATGCTCTACTACACAAACTTGGTGCAGAAGGAAGCCTGGTGACTGCATGCATTGCTTCTCTTACTGCATACAGAAGGTTTTGCATGATGCTCCTGCCAACATAACCAGCCTACTCTAAAAAGGAATAGAAGTTTTAGCAGAAAGTTGTTATCTAGTGGGCTGCAGGATCATTGATGCCATGTCTTCGGTGACAATTGCTAATAATTCCTTTGTTTTCCTACCTGTTTTGTTCCCTACAGCAATATATATATGATTACCATACATGTATATTTCCTTCTCCTGCGTGGGATGAGCAATGAATTATGGAGAATTGGCTCATTTTCTTTTAAATGACACCCACTGTGGACATGGACTACTCTCTGCCCCTGTAACCTTTATGGGCTGATCAGATTTTTTTTAAAAGCCTGTCATGAAATTGCAGACTCACTAGTGATGGATGCTTAAGGACAAAAGCAGAGCTGAGGTGTTTGAGGTCACTGAAAAAGTAGATACATGCACAGATTAAAAATGAATGTTATGACATAACCGGAAGGGGATGGCAAAGCAATGTTGTGGTTAAATGGGATTGTGGGGGGGAAATCTCTATGGCAGTTTTTAGCAATAGAGGAAAATGTGTTAAATTTAGTACCTGTTTTTGATTACCAACTTCACTGCAACAAAACCTGGAAGTGGCAGGATACTGTATGCTAGTGCAATAATACGAAAATTGGCTGGTGTAGATGTACTCTTAATAATGAACTAAACTGGGAGGGGAGAATGATACTAAATTATGATGACTTTTTAAAGCAGGTATGAGAAACCTTTGACTCTCCAGATTTTGCTGAACTACAATTCCCATCACCCCTGGTCATTGGCCATGCTTACTGGGGCTGATGGGAGTTGTACTTCAGCAACATCTGGAGAGCCAGAGGTTCCCCAGCTCCAGTTGTGTTTCACAAAACAGCATAGCAGAGCTTACTGCTCCAGGATGAGTCATCGCAGTGTTTCAACAGCAGTGCTCTTGACCGAAATGTTGAGAGACTACAAGCTAAATCAGTCTTGTGTTTTCTTATTTATAACTTTACAAAACTTTTGTATCGTGCACCCTGAACGCTTCACGTTCACAATGAATACACGCTGAACAGGAGACAGTGCCATTGCAAAAGGCTTCCTAACATGCTGTGCTTATTTAGAACTTGAGCAAAGTTTTAGAATCTACTATTTCTGTGGGGTAGGATGGATTGCCAGTTCTTAATAGTACTCCTGTAGCCTTTCACAATTTGCTAAAAAGCAGAGTGAACAGACTTGAAGCATTTTCTGGCTTTGTGAAAGATCTTAAATTTTAAGACGCTGCTTTTGTAATAAGGATGGAGCGTACATTAGACATTAAATATGAAAACTGAGTAAAGCTATGAAACGGCAACATAGCTTTTATGTATTATTATTTACTGCTAATTGTCTGTGTGCACCTGTATGCATATTTAACACATTAGGAATAAATTAAATGAATACATAAAGCAACTAGAAAATTCAGGTTTTTTAATAATCCAAAATAATGATGCTAAAAACATAGTAGTATGCATCTATTTAATCTATCCATCTAAAAGGCATCTTGTTGCCTTTCATACAATATTGTTATATTTTATTTAATATTAAAGTTTAATGACTTTTGTGTTTTGTTTATCAAACAGAAGCATAACATTGGAATTGTGGGAATAGTGAATGTGTATTAAATTTGGGCCTGCTTGCTAACTTGGCTAACATTGCCATAGCTTAAAAAAAAAGTGAAAACACCCCAAAACTAATGATGTACAGGAAAGCACTACACTGTTCACATATTAAAACCTCTTCTTACAGTTGTTAACCTTTTTATATATACAATTTGGCTATTTGTGTGGGGCATGTGGCAGCATAGGCACCGGGAAGCGGGGCAGTTGCCCAAGGCCTCGTGTTTTGGGGGGCCCCCCACGCTTGGCGATCTGCTCACCAGCTGGCTCCTCCCTCCCTGCCTGCTCGCCTTCCCCACGCCAGGCAGGGTGCAGCGCTCTCTCTCTCTCTTTCTCTCTGCCCGGGACAGGGGCTCGCTCGCCTGCCCGTCTGCCTGCCATGCTGAAGCAGCCACTGCCACACCTGCTGCGGTAAGCGAGCGGTAGCTGCCCCGGGGACAGCGAGCTGGGCTGGCAGTTCCGGGACTGGTGCCTGCGCACCTACGGCGACTCAGCTAAGACGGTGACCCGGAGCAAATGTGGAGGGCCCCCAAATATGCTTTTGCCCCGGGCCCCACATGTGCTAACGGTGGACCTGTGTGGCAGCTCTAGGTGAGCAGGAAAATGGCAAAATTCACTGTTGTTCCCAAACTCTTACACTTCACTGTCCTCATCTTACTCTTCTGGTACCCACTCATCTTGGTGCAACATCAGTTTTTCTCAATTGCTGCTGTTTCTAATCAGAGAAACAAAGCACACTCTCCAGTGGCTGTGCATGAACTCCTTGGGTTCTATTTAACAGTGTCCTTCATAGAAGGCTCTTTGATCCCCTGATGGCTTTGTGAAAGAAAGGACAGTGATTATATTGATGCCCCCCTTCCTCTATAGCTCCTGGCACTCATCCACTCCAACTCTGCTCCTGAGGGTTGAGCAACCCTCCAGAACAGCATAGGAGGCAGCATTGGAGACTGCAGAAAGAAGAAAGGGACAATGTGAAAGTTGTCCGTATTCTTATTCTGGTCATGGAATCAAAGAACCTTCTGTGAATGGAAGGACAACACTGGATACAATTCCTTGTAAGAACAGTAGGAACCAAAGTGTTCTACAAGTGAGTGATGGAAGGAAGCAGTTTTAGGAAACACCAGAGAGTTGAAACCTAGAGAAATAGCCATTTTGAGTTCAGTTTGTTGTGATAAGAATTGCTCAATGTAAAAAAAATGTTCTATTCTTCAGTCTCTTGTAGCATTTCTTTACAAAGCTTTCAGCAGCCATATTTTACTCCCCTTGGCCTCTCACTCCAGGCGTTTAGAGAGGCAGTCAGTAGTCCTCTGCAACTAATACATTTAAGTGCGATTTTGAACACATTAGCAATGTTTCAAAGCCAATTATGAATTATTTGCTCAACTGACTTGCCTGTTTCTAAACGTATAAGCTACAGTTTGGTAGGAAAATAAACATTGGGAAGTAGCTAATAGGATGTTTTATGTATTATGCTATTAAGTACAGTGCCTTGCAAAAGTAATCGGATCCCTGACCAATGCTCTCATATTACTGAATTACAAATGGTACATTGTAATTTCAACATGTTTAGGTTTTTATGTTTATTACAAACATTTCCCAACATAAAACCAATGTCACCTTACAATAATTGATTTTGAGTTTCAGTGTTTCAAAATAAAATATATAGAACAAAGTTACAATGTACCATTTGTAATTCAGTAATATGAGAACATTGGTCAGGGGTCTGATTACTTTTGCAAGGCACTGTATGTTACAACAATGTGAAAGAAATATGAATATCAGATTAGGAGCTATTGTGGGATTTTGAGTTGCCAGTTTATACATTATTTTGTATAAATGTGGCAACTTAGGGATGGATGTTTCTGTCAATTTCAGTTCTCTCAGTTTCTCATTTTTTCCAGTCTTAAATTCAGTTCTTCACATTTCTGCAGCAATTTGTGATTTTTAAAAAAAATCCTCATGCAAATTCATCAGCATTTAGTGCAAATTTCTACTAATAAACACATTTTTGCAAAGCAATTTCCCTAATATAATGCATTTTAGCATGTCATTTTCACTAGTGTGTGCATTTTTCTGCATACTTTACCCTAGTATCTGCATTTTTGGTACACATTACTTGGCTGGAGAACTGTATTGCAAATTCAAGGATGTGTGAATTTTGAAGGATGGCTGTGGTTTGGTTTGTGTATTGTTTCAGAAAGGGCAATTTGGACTTTCTGCCCCTTTCCTAGTAGTGACACTAGAAAATAATGGATTTTGCTGGTTGTGGGTTTTTAAAAAGTATTTATTATACTTCTGCCTTGCTTCTTATATGGGTTTTCCAGTAGTCACTCAGCTAGATAACTTATCAGGGGCACACTCTCTTAACCTTCAGCAGTACTACAGCATCAGTTGTTCCCAGATCATTCTCCACACCAAGATTTATAGTTTTAGGTGCTGTTTTATCAAGGTGATTGTCAAGGAGTATGCTGGGACTTGGATTGCAGTTGGACCTGGGAGAAATCTAACAGCAAATCAGGCCAACAAAACAGCCAGAATTCATGAAAGGTCAGGGCAGAGCAAAACAAAGGAAGGAAAGGTGGTTCAAGATGTAGCCAAGGAGCTGTTGGTAAGTTTGCAGCAGCCTCTTCCTGCTTACATGTAGTTCAAAGTTCAAAGAAAGCGGAGACATTCAGATGGCCTCGGGTCAGCTTGCACTTCAAGACCAGGTGGGGCTGAGCAGCTATTCCCAATGGGTGTGTATTGCATGCCATTTCACCACCTGCATAGGTTTACTGATTTTTGTCTGTTGTGGTGTGTAGGTGAAAAGAGAGGGGCAGAGCCAGATGATGCGGAATTGCTGAGCCTCAGCAAAAAGCTGGTGGAGAATGCAGTCCTCAAGGCGGTGCAGCAGTACCTAGAAGAAACTCAAAACAAAAACAGACAGACTGATTTTGAAAGCCCACTGAAAACTGAGGAGGCGGTCATTGGCAATAGAAAGGAGAGTGAGGATGACAATAGAAAATGAGTGCTTTGAAGGAGGCATGATTCAACCACAGATACCCCTGACTCTGCTCCCTCAGTCAGCTGTGCTAAGCTGACTTGAGTTGTGATTTTTACTTCTGTTAACAGTCACCTCATCTGAACTGGGGGATACTAATTTATAGAGCTTCATGATAACAGATATCAAGGCTGCTAAGAATTAAAAAAAACCTACTGAATGCTGGAAAAGAACAAAGACAGACAGAGAGGGCCAGAAGGACTAAGAGATCTGACCAATTAAGTGCCAGCCTCGTGTTCTCAAAATCTCTTCATTGCTTTCATTGTGTGCTCTGTGGATGCTAAACAAATGGCCAAGGAAGATGGGCTAGCCAAACTGGAAACAATGCCATTAATTTTGTTTTGCAGAACTAGACAACTGTTTACTTGAAGTGGAAAAGAAGATATTTTGTTGCTTTGAAAAAGGGGGAAAAACTTGCTGAGATGTGTCACTACTGATATTAATCATGGCTACTGTTAGCCAATAGAATGGGAATTGTTCATGAATATTGTATCACTATGCTTCATTTTTAAGTAACAATTGCACATATTATATTTTTTACTAAACAATCTTTTATAGATACAGATATAAAATACATACAGGCAGAATATTTTTTCCAAACAATGATATCTCTTTCGATAGTTTTGTTCCCTAACATTTTAGTCAACCATTAATCACATGCAAAATTCATTTCCCTCCCTTCTAGGGAAGAGTCACGAAGCAGATGTAATAAAGGAAGCCTTGGACAGAGAACTGTTGGCCCTGTTGTCCAAACTGAATCAGATAAAGGTGCTTTTGTCAAGTCCAGAGATTCGGATGAAAATATACAAGGAACTGCTTGGAAAAGGACTTGTCAGTGGCAGCATCTGGGAAAGTGTCACCAATACTACATCTCCAGTCTCTTAATTATAAATTACTGGAGTGTGAAACCCTACAACATCATTTTTAGATGAAGTGTATTTATTTATGAAGTGTATTTACCAAATTGGTATTGTTTTCTTTGGGCGGAGGGACAGGGGTCTGTATCAAAATATTTAAAAGGAATAGAAAAGCTTGTCTTTAGAATACATGCATTTCAGTGAGGAAAAAAATCTTATCCTACATTTTATATGATTCCAAGAGGAGGGTGAATCCATTGTAAGCATGGTTTTCCTTCAGTGACACTTTGTGCTAGAATGATAACTAGTGTTTGGAAAGTATAGTATAATGTCCCAGCATTGCTTGGGCAGTGTCATGATTTGTAATATGGTTAGGCCCATCTAATGCACTCCTTGCTGGCACAGCAAGTCAGTGGGTGAGGCCAGCTTCCTGGACACCCATGCTACAGTATCCTGGTACAAACCTGGAACTGCAGGAAGGAGTAATGGGATCGGGGAAAAGAAAAAAGAAAGATCCCATGTGGAATGGAATTGTGTCCCTTGTTTAGACTATTCCAATTGCATTGATCCTGCCATTTCTCTTATCCCCTCTGTCCTCCCACCATGGTTTACAATACAGGCTACTGGGAAGATATGTGTTTACAGGGCCGGCCCTATCATTTGGCAGAGTAAGGTGACCACCTCAGGTGACAGATATTGGGAGTCAGGTAGTGGCAGTGAAGTGTTAGAGACAGATCTCTGTATGGTACACAGCCTGCCCTCAAATGTGGTGGAGGATGCTGTTCCATCACTAGTATTGAAATATTCGATTGCCACTCTGGTTGGCTTCTGTACATGGAACTGGGCAGGGGGCACCATCCTATCATTCACCTCAAGCAGCAAAGTGTCTTGGGCTGGCCTTGTGCATTGGTTCTGCATCAGTAATACTACACAGTTTGCAGATATCAGATACCCAGAATCAGCATGTCAGAGGTCTGAAAGAAATATTTGGGCACAATCCAGCCAAAATTAAGTACTTTAAAGTTCCAGAGATTTCACTGACCAGTGAAAAACATTCTTACCTTCTATTAAAATTACTAAGACTCAACAGTGCTTAGCTGCTTACTATGCCATCTGTCCATACATGTCTTTGGGCTTAGGCCCATGGTCCATTGTTCTTTTAATATCATTTCAATAGCCATAAAGTCACACTTTAAACCAAACCAACAGATTTTAAATGATTTAAAAATGTACAGCTAAGGAAATAATTTTCTATTATACTGCCTTTTCTGTATGTATTCTGGCAAATTGTTTTAGCAATGTTTCCTTTTTTAACAAACAGGATTTGAAATCATATGTACAGATGCTGAAATACAATTTCTGCTGTTGTTTTCATGCAAAACAGGATTGCTTAAAATGTTTCAGTATTCATTGTGAAATCACAGACAGAATGATCTTTTACCTAATCATTTCATGATTTGCCTTTCTGTACAAATCAGTTATCTAAAGTTTTAGAAGCTGAAAAATCCTACATTAAGCTTCATAGGGTTTTTTTATAAGATTTTATGAACATTTTATTTATCAACTCTGAATACTGGTGAGTTGGTGCTTCTAACAAAATTATACAACCTGTAGTGCACTATCAGCAATAGGAGCTTGTATCAAAATACATTGATATTTTATTCCAATTACCACAGTCAACGAAGAAAATCTGTGCTGATCATTATGCTTCTGGAAAAGATCCTTATATATATTCTAAAAAGCAGAGCTTGGAAGATTACTTTTAAAAAGTAATAAATTGCAGTTACAGTTACATGGCCCCAAAAAGTAGTAATTACCGTTACAACTGCAATTGCTCTGAAAGTAACTGATTACTTTACTTTTTCTCAAAAGTAATCACTGCAATTACATTTTCGTTACTTTTTTAAAAAAAATGCCTGCAATGTGCTGGCCTTGGCTGCTGCATATCTAAGTAGCCTAAAACAAAATTAAAAATAAGCACACACACACAGGGGGTAGTAGAATAATTTTTTTTATCCGTAAGATTAACAGAATGGCATAACAGAATCTCACATCCTCCCACCCCACTCCCAGCAATGATGATACCCCAACACACATATAATTCACTTGAAATCAAATTTTACACTTAATATGCTGCTTTTACAATACATTTCTGTTACTTCTCAAAAGAACAGGATGCTCAAAGAGATGTTGCCTGCTTGCCCTCCGGCTATTTTCTCCCTCCACTCCTGTCCATTTTTAAACAATTGTTTTCTCTTCCCCCATCTCACTCTCCACCTCCTCAGCACCCATAGAGCACTAGGGAAGAACGACGCTGCATAGAAGCCCAATTTGAAGCACATGATTTTTATCTACAAATCAGAGCAGAAGACTTCCCCTGCTTCCCTCCCCCCAAATAATGCCCAAAAGTAATGCTGGAAACATTACAATTACTCCTCAAAAGCAATGAAATTACTACTCATTCTATTACCAGCAAAATGTAATGAAGTTCCCACTCGTTACTCAAAAAAGTAATAAATTACAAGTAATTCGTTACTTGTAACGAATTACTTCCAAGCTCTGCTAAAAAGTACTGTGTGTCCACAGCCAATGACCCTGTACCTTTCTTCCTCTCACTTCCATAACCAAGGAGTAGAAGGAAACAGAGATCTTCAGCTAGCTTGATGTTTCTTTTGTGCTTGTCACCTATATTTTGACTCTGAATTCCAGTTGCTGAATACTCACTGCTTCTAAATATTGTCAATTGATTCACAATCTATATTTAAATAATGAAATTAGGGATACCACCAAAGCCTAGCTCGATTTTGGCAGTGGATTTGGGGTCCACACTTACCAGGTGACTGGGATCCATATTGGGCGTGGTTCTAGTATGCGTCCCAGTGGCTTCTGAACAGCTATCTCAGGATCTTCATGCCACCTTTGCTGCATAGAGATTTCTGGGAGGGTAGGGATAATGAGTTCGTTCTGTGCCATCCAACACAAGAAAATTATATTTCCCATGATTCCCAGTGGTCAAGCTGTGTACATACCAAAAAAAGATATAAATGCCCAATGTTGTCCTGATGAAGGTTTCCTTAGTTATGGATTTTCCTAATAGATTAGTCCAAATAATAGAAGTATACTGCCTATGTTCATCTGGAATGAAAACCCACCAAGGCACGTCGTCTCTGGTAGCTTCAAGACTTAGGCATTCAGTATATTCTGTACTAAAATGGAAATGCTAATTTACCCTGGGTGCCTAAAGCAAGCCTGTCTCCAGCAGCAACTAGAGAGAGTGAACTAGAGCTTAGTGGGAGAATCTGATAGGAAGTTACTAAAGCCAAACTAGCAGAATGGTGGGCATGTTTCAGATAAATATTGAGAAAATGTAACTGTAGAGTTCTTTGGGGAATGGAAAAATCTTTAAATGTTATGGGGGAAGAGAAATACTCCCTTTTATTTAATTCTATTACTTTGTATTTCTAGACATGCAATGTCCTCCTGATTTCAGTAGCCAAGACTTTAAAGAGAAAACAAAAGCTGTTTGACTCTAAATAAATATATGTAAGAAGTGACAACTTAGCTAATCTAACTTTGGCACGGTACCAAGGTAAGATGCCAAGACAAAGAGATTGGTTGCCAAACAAAAGCACACTTTTATTGTACTAATGCTATGAGTAAGTGACAAGCATAACCAAATGTAAACACACACAAATAAGGAACCCTTTATTTCATACTATGCAGCCTTGAAAACCTCAATGCATACCAGAACAAATATCAATTTTCTCATGCTAACTACAGCCCCAACTACATTTCCCCGCAGAGTTTACACACTGCATCACAACACAGCAGTGACTGACTCTTAGCATTATATCGATTGCACTCTATAGATAAGGCAAATACTCAGTTGGGTTAGTTTCTCATATCAGAGGAGGAATAGTAACCTCTTTCCATAGATGAGAAACACTAACGCCAAGGGTAGGCACTGACCATGGTTAAACTCATGTACATAAACAGGACTATCAGGAACTTTATTTATTTAGGAAGTAAGTATACTTTTAATCATCTTGGGATCACAGGGTGGGTTACAATTTTTTTTTAAAGAGCAACCTAAGGAACAGAGCAGATAAAATGTGCCTAAAATGAAGTGACAATCATAAAAACACCTTATGAAGCCAATCCAGCTCCTTACAAACAGAAAGCAATTCTATCAACTCAGAAAAGCCCTGGACAAACAGCTCTTACTTAACCTGAAATCAAAATGTCACCAGAGTCTGTGCCAGGTGCACTTCCCAGTACAAGCATTCTATTTAGATGGGTTTGTTTGCAAGTTTGGTACTTGTAATATGGAAAGGTAGCTTCAGTTGCATGATGGCTTAAATTGCATAGACTCGTATGTGTCTCTTCCAGTGAAC
This sequence comes from Rhineura floridana, assembly GCF_030035675.1. NCBI lineage: Eukaryota > Metazoa > Chordata > Lepidosauria > Squamata > Rhineuridae > Rhineura > Rhineura floridana. Next base: position 102,583,340 of record NC_084483.1, read on the forward strand.
AGACAAAATTGTGACTTAGGTCCAGCACCGTGCCACTAACAGCCACCCGGTAGTGTAGTGGCAAATTCAGAAGTACAGGGTCCCTTCATATTTATTTACTTTGTTTCTTTATTTATTATTTGATTTATATCCCACCCTTCCTCCCAGAAGAAGCCCAAGGCAGCAAACAAAAGCACTAAAACCACTTTAAACATCATAAAAACAGACTTTAAAATACATTAAAACAAAACATTTTTAAAAGCATTTTTTTAAAAGCTTTCAAGACTTTTTTTTTAAAAGGGTAAAAACATTGATTTTTTTTTTAAAAAAAGTTTCCAAAATATATTGACAAGAAATTCCAACACAGAAGCAGACTGGGATAAGGTCTCAATGTAAAAGGCTGGTTGAAAAAAGAAGGTCTTCAGTAGGCACTGAAAAGTTAACATCTGTCTAATATTTATGGGGAGGGAATTCCACAGGGTACGTGCCACCACACTAAAGGTCAGTTTCCTATGTTGTGCAGAACAGACCTCTTGATAAGATATTATCTGCTGGAGGCCCTCACCTGCAGAGCATAGTGATCAACTGGGTATATAAGGGATAAGACGGTCTCTCAGGTATCCTGGTCCCAAGCTGTATAGGGCTTTGTACACCAAAACTAGAACTTTGTACTTGGCCCGGTAGCAAATGGGCAGTCAGTGCAATTATTTCAGCAGCAGGGTGACATGTTGGCAATACCTTGCCCCAGTGAGCAGTCTCACTGCTGCATTTTGCACCAGCTGCAGGTTCCGGACCAACCTCAAGGGCAGCCCCACATAGAGTGCATTACAGTAATCTAGGTTACCAGTGCATGGACAACTGTGGTCAGACTATTCCGGTCCAGAAACGGCCGCAGCTGTCTTACCAGCCGAAGCTGGTAAAAGGCACTCCTAGCCACTGAGGTCACCTGGGCCTCTAGCAACAAAGATGGATCCAGGAGCACCCCCCAGACTACGGACCTCCTCTTTCAGAGGGAGTATGACCCCATCCAAGCAGGGAACTGACCAATTATCCAAACTCAGGAACCAGCATCCCCCAGTGCCTCAGTCTTGCTAGGATTGAGAGTCAGTTTATTGGCCCTCATCCAGCCCACCACCAAGTCCAGGCAATGGTCAAGGGCTTGCACGGCCTCTCCCGATCCAGATGTTATGGAAAAATAAGGCTGGGTATCGTCGGCATACTGGTGACACCTCACCCCAAATCTCCTGATGACTACTCCCAAGGGCTTTATATAGATGTTAAACAGCATGGGGGACAAGATGGTATCCTGCGGCACCCCAAAGCACAACTGCCAGGGGGCCGAAAGACAATCACCCAATGCTATTATCTGAGAATGACCTTGGAGATAGGATCGGAACCACTGTAAAACAGTGCCTCCAATACCCATCTCACCAGGTCAGCCCAGAAGGATACCATAGTGAATGGTATCAAAAGCCGCTGAGAGATCAGGTAAGAATAACAGGGTCGCACTTCCCCTGTCGTCCTGATAAAGGTCATCCATCAGGGTGACCAAGGCTGATTCAGTCCCATAACCAGGCCTGAACCCAGACTGGGATGGGTGAAGATAATCTGTTTCATCCAAGAGTAGCTGCAATTGTTGCGCCACTACCCTCTCAATCACCTTCCCTAAAAAGGAGTATTTGCAACCAGTCGGTAGTTGTCACAAACCAATGGGTCCAGGGTGGGCTTTTTCAGGAGTGGTCGGATCACCACCTGTTTCAAGGTGGTTGGAACCACTCACTCTCACAATGATGCATTGACCACACCCTGGATCCACTCGGTCAAACCCCCTCGGCAAGCTTTAGTAAGCCAAGAAGGGCAAGGGTCCAGATGACACGTTGCTGGCCACATCAACGCAAGCACCTTGTCTACGTCATTAGGCCGCATCAAGTGAAATCATTCCCAAGAAGTTTCAGCAGACGTTGCACTGGACACCCCATTGGGGATTACAGCAGATGTGAATGGGGCATCAAGGCTGCTATGGAGGCGAGCAACTTTACCCTTAAAGTGCCTTGTAAACAATTCACAGTGGGCCTCTGAAGGGTCTAAAACTCCATTTCCTGGAGTTGATGTCAACAGACGCCTGACAATACGGAAAAGCTCCACTGGATGGCTACTTGAGGATGCAATGGAGGCAGAGAAGTTCACCGCCTTCATCGCCACACAGTAGGCACAGTTATGATGTTTGTTCATGCCCAATCAGCCTCACAGCACATATTTCGCCAGTTGCGCTCTAGCCGTCATCCAGCCTGTTCATTGCCTGTAGCTCACTGGTGTACCAAGGTGCAAACCAGGCTCCACAATGCTGGAGAGGGCACTCGAGAGCAACCATGTCAAGAGCCTGATGCGCCTCACTGTTCCACAGCATGACAAGTGCTTCAACAGGGTCTCCTGCTCTATATACTGGGAACTCCCCAAGGGCATTCAGGAATCCTGTGGATTCCATTAGTCTCCGGGGGCAGACCATCTTAATCTGTCCACAATGTCTGCAGGATTGGAGCCATAAGTCTAAACTTCAACAGGAAGGGGTCTGACCATGTTGATGGGGTGACATCCACCCCCCTTATCTCCAGACCACCCCTTCCTCCATCTGGAGCAAAAACCAAGTTGAGGGTGTGCCCTGCCTTATGTGTTGGGCCAGTGACAACTTGAGACAGCCCCATGGTTGTCATGGAAGCCATGAAGTCCCGAGCCAGAACACTAGAGGCAGCCTCAGCATGGACATTGAAATCACCCAGCACTATTGTTCTGGGCTCCTCCAACTCCACAGCTGAGACAGCCTCCACCAGCTCAGTCAGAGAACCTGCTGGGGAGCCAGGTGGATGGTACACCTGCAGCAACCCTAGTTTACTGTCTCCTTGTCCCGACACCAGGTGCAGGCCCTCACAACCAGCTCCAAGACAGAGTGGTTTCCTGGTGACAGAGATGGAAGTTCTGTAGACCACAGCAACTCCTTTCCTCCATCCCTGCAGCCTGTGCTGGTGTTGTACCGAGTATCCAGATGGGCAAAGCTGGGTCAGATCAACTCCTCCCAGCTCACTCACCCAAGTCTCGGTAATGCACACCAAATCAGCACCTTCATCCACAATCAAATCATGGATGAATGTGGTCTTATTGTGTACAGATCTGGCATTAAACAACACACACAGGACAGTGGGCACAGCAGATGAGCAACGAGGAACCCATCCATGAGAGGAGTGGCAGCAAGGAACAAGGCGCAGATAGCATTGCCCTCATCTTCTATGGTAATTCACCACATCCCCATGTCTATATTTCCCTCTGCCCGTAATCACTGAAATTGGGGTGGCATCACCCATGTTCCTCCGTACTAAGACTCCTCCTAAACACCTGATATGGACCCAACATGAGCCCACCAACAAAACATGCCTATGCCAATTATCCCAGTGAGGTCTCTGCAAGAATTGGAACAGTCATACCCATTCAAACTTTTTCACACAGGGCCCATCTACTCCCATCTGTGTCACACCCAGGGAGGGCCAGTCTTCTGCCAATTACAGACTCTCACTCTGAAGGCATCTGGTAACTTTCTCCTCTCATTCAGTTCACTGCACAGACTCTCACCCTGTGCAGGAACTACACATGCATCACATGCCCTCACCACCACCAATCTCGTCTAGATTGGTTTAACAGAAAAATAATAAAACATTTTTTTAAAAAGTTAATGGAAGGGGGATAGCGCCCTCACCTTTGGGACTCCCCAAGGGACAACTCCTTTTGGTGTTGCCTCGCCAGCGGCAACCCTGCCGCCCAAGGACAGCTGGGCTTTTATGTCTCCTTGATGCAAGAGGCTGCAAGGTTAACTGTGGCCTCTCTCTGGAGCAAGGGTCAGGCAGGGGTCCCAGTCCTTGCAGCACTTACCAGGGACTTCAGCTGTCTCGAGGGACAGCATCCCAAAGGAGGAAGCAGCAAGTACCCAGATGCTCAGATGCTCACTCCCAGGCCAGGTCTTCTTGAGTCCCGTAGCGCTGTAGCTATTGATCACATCCCCCTTTTTTGCTGTGAGGTTGAGAATGAGATCCTTGTTAATACCTAGGAACCAATCAGCATGAAAGAGTGTTAGCACTGAGAAGAGTCTTCTCAGTGGCTGACTTGCCTCCTTTCACTTGGATTGGTTTCAATCAGCAGGAAAGAAGCATGTTAGAAGACTCTTCTTAGTAGCTAACACACTCCCTTTCATACTGATTGACTTGTAGGATGCTGGAGACATAGGGTCCTTGCTGGGACCCTGTTCCCAAAAAAGTAAAGGGTGTAAGACCTCCGAAACCCCACACAACTACACCCAAGCAGCCACCCACCTTCAAAGCAGTGGTGAAGTTGGAACTAACCACAGGATAGGATACCATGCCATATCAATATTACCTAAATAACACATATGTTAAGGGTGCGATCCTTAACAGCTGTAATTTCCCAGCATTTTGGAGCTTGAGTGAACATGGGAAGCCCTTAACACAACTTGTTAAACCTGTTTGTTGTGGTTGTTAATTGTTCGGAAGGAGAGGGGTAGCAAGCCTCTTTGTTGGTGTTGCTACAACAAATGTAACATTGCTTCAGAAATTATGGCCGCGTGCAGCCACTGCCAGGACTTCTGCCATAAAAGGCAACAGGGAAGCCCCAGTTGAGTGCAGTCATTATCTTGTACTGTTGCAGCTGAGTCTCAAATATTTTCAAGTATTAAAAAAGAAAGTAATTTCTTGCATGTCCTGCATTTCTTGTCATGTAATACAGGAGATGGCATGACTGAGCTGTCAGTTGCATTTTAAATTTTATTTTAGTGTTGTTTGCTCTTAGTACCTGATCAACACCTCTGATTCTGGAATGTCCTGCTCCATAAAATTCCACAGAATAGACCTCACAGCTTAACAGTGTTTTATATTACTAAAATTTCAACCCAACAACCTTACAGCGGGCAGAACTGTCCACAGGACCTAAACCACAACAGCCTATTTTAGTCAATGTAATGTCTTGAGATGCTGCAGTAGATCCATGCACATCTACAGCTTTTGGAAGAAGAAAGAGGCAGCTCAAAGGCAGGTCAACCTTTCTACTATAACTTCATGAAACATGCACAAAGGTGAACACTTAGCTATTCTTTTTTTTCAAAAGATGTATACTCCAGTATTTGAATGATGTTAGATTATTTTATGTCTTTCACTTCACAACAAAATTGTGCTTTGATTTCTAAAAGGCAGGATGCTCCGTACAGACACTAACATTTCCAGAAATACTGCAATGCTCACTGTTTCTGATGGGTCTTGTTATAGAAAGCCATAAGGTCATCTAATTCTTGCAGGAAGAACAAAGAACAAAAGCTCTGAACTCTGGAAATGCTAAATAATAAATGTTACAGTGTTTTGTTTCCCTGTTCCTTTGATCAAAATATTTTTAAAAGCCCTCATAACTAGCACAAATCACTTCATTTACATTCTTCTCATGTTAAATGTCTTCTTAATGAGAACATTTGTACTGCCTGGAAGCTAATTCTGGAGAGGGTAAAATATACATTCACATCCAAACAACAATTAAAACCCTGCTTTTAGGGGGAGCCCTAAAAGATATATACAGATAGGAGAGTATGACAAGAATAAGTTAAAGTGTTCGCCTTGTCACATTCCCTTATCTCTTCTCAGAACCATATTATAATGTATTTAAGTTTTGATAACAACCATCACATGTCTTTAGCAGTTCAAACGTTCTGATAGACACTTAATTTCAAAATTCCAAAAACATTATCATAAGTTTCTTGTACCTGTAGAAGATGAACAATGATGTCATGTGGGAAAATGGGTCCAACTTCAAGCTATTAATGTTAGCCCATTCCATCACAGTTCTGTTTGAACAAGTGGAACCTGCAATAACAAAATGTTGCAGGGACCAGGTGCACTGCCTATATCCAGTGTTCCAGCTAGCCAGCTATGCCCTCTTCTAGGATATTCCATTCCATCTCCCTCCCACCCCAATTTACTGTACCCCTTCCAACAATCAGCATTCCATGCCCACTAAGCATGCTTAGTCCTCATTTGGCAGCTTTTAGGGAGTTCCTCTCTCTTAGGGTTTATTTTCTAAATAATTGTAATTCTGCAAATTTTGAGTTTTCCCTGAGCCTGCTAATAATCTTCCTTTTGTAGATGGATGGATGGATGGTGCCATTTTGGCTACATATGGATCTGCACAGAGAATGAGTTTGCTGTTAGTATATAGGATTCAATCTGTGTATGAGCAGATTCAAATGTACAGAAATAATCCATAGGTCAGTCTTTCCCACACTGTGCCTCTTCAAACTGCAGAAACAATTGCAAACTTGATGGGGAGGAAGGGTCTGGAAAGCCAGCACATAAGTGAGAAGGCTAAGCTGTAGCCCTTCCTGACATTGTAGCTTTCTATGTGCAGGAAGTGTTTAGCATGGGGAGCATTTAAATATGTGGTCCTGTACCTGCAGCCTGAAGTAGTACAGTCAAGGCCTGTACTACTGTTACAAACAAAACGCCCTAGCCCCTTTTAGGGGTCCTAGTGGCTTGAGTTCGCTCCCAATACTCACCCCAATAGAGTCTCAGAAACGACGAAACAATGATGGAGAAGGAGTATCTTTATTGCTAACACGTGCACGTGGAGAAGAGGCCAGGCCAGTTCTGGCAAAACTATGCATTGCTAGCCTTTTTATCAGCTTTGTTATGTTAATTACATTAGCATCATTAGCATCATAACTACATCACTTTCATTTTCCATACATCACTGTAATCCATGCCCACTAGTACCTTCCCCTCTTTCCTAGTTCCATATTTGGAGTTGTTATTCACAACTTGTTTTGCTCATTTCAACCTTGAATGTTTCACTCATATCTGATACCTTTTTCTACAAACACAGCTGCATATTGCAACAAAACCTGATTTTCCCAGCTATTTTGCAAACGCAGCTTTATACAAACAGTACCAGTCAGCAATTTAGCATTTCTCTTTACACACAAAGTAAATTAACTGTCAGCGGGATGCTACAATTCCCAAACCAAGCAATATCTATATTTAAGTAGACTTCAGTGTCACACTACAGTTTCTTTCTGCATTCCTAATCAACCCTATATGTGTATGAAAGAGAGGGGAACAATACCACTGGACCGCTACTGCTAACAATAATTTCCTGTCTTGTCCTTTTACCTAAGTTTGAAACCCTGTACGAAAAAGCAGCTTGGGAGCGGGATTTGGAAAAGAGGTTAGTGGAAAAGTGGGTAAGCACACCTCCATATCCGCTGCTCACTACTCAGCAAGATCTCTCCCAAAGATGCTTCAGAAAAACTGGCCATCAGAGTTGTATTACGTGCCTTTGTGTATAATTAGTAACTTGTCCCTGGGTATTAGCTTTACACATTCTGTCTTGCTACCTCTTGCCCCTGCATTTCCACCTCAGAACACTTAACCACTTCATCATTTTTGGATGACAAACAAGACACAATACCATTCATGCAATTTGCAAGGTTGGTCTAAGAAAATAATTACAATGGAAGGCTATGAAATACGCTTAGGGGCATTTGTGAGAGCTGGCTTTTACTTTCTGGTCCCTGCATGCAGCTCCTGGCTGAGGCTACATTCAGCCAGTCTGGAGGCTCCTGGGCACCAAATGGATACCCTGGACCTTCCTGCCAGCTCCTCTTCCACCAGCTTCCCATGAGTTGGATTGCTCTGCCCATCCAGTATTATCTACTCCAGGGGTAGCTGAAATTGTGCCCTTCAAATTTTCTGTAATTTATTTATTTGTTTTCTGTCCCACTCTTCCTCCCAAACAAGCCCAGGGAGGCAATCTAAGTAGCAAAACAAAACAATTAAAAACAAAGATCTAAAGCACTTAAAACCATTGTGAGCATCTAAAAACATTTAAAAACAACTCTTGTCAGCCCCAGTCTGCATGGCCAATTTTGATGGGAGTTATAGTTCACAACTGGAGGGTACCACATTGGCTACTCCCAGTCTACTCTGATTGGATGCAGCTCTCCAGGATCTTAGGCAGAGATCTTTCCCACCACTGGTTACCTGTTTGTTTTTTAAACTAGAGATGCTAGTGACTGCACTTGGGACTCTTCTGCATGCAAAGCATGTGCTCTTCCACTGAGCTGTGGTCCTTCCCATTTCTTACTGGGCTAGGAATCAGCTTCAGGCAATAATATTTCTGGTTCAACCAGGAGCAGCTGCATGTTCCATTTATCCTGTTCACAATGCATTGATGCAAAATCAATCCAAGGATAGGCAAGCATTATGTGAACTGAGGAACAAAATGAAAAACTATGAAGAGCACTCCTTGCTGGTGGCTTCCTGCTGGTTCTCCACTCCCCAAGGTAATTTCCATGTAAGCATTTATATTTCCAGTAAACACTTGTGTGGGATGGTGCCTCTATCGGATGACTGGATGGTTGCCATGGAGAATGAAGTGTGTGTTTTGTGAACAGTGCAAAAGTAAACCCCTCATTACACAATGCTCTCACCTGCTGAGTTGAAAGAGGGAAGAGTGGTTATGTGTGGACCAGGTTCAACTGTAAACAGGGCTGGACAAAATCATGCCAAGTGACAAAAATCAGATGAACAGTACTTACATTGTTCAACCGTATGACATCTTAAAAATAGGTACTTTTTGCCAGCCATCAGATACTATTTGTCTGGGATGTACCATTGCCAAGTGTAGGTATGGAGGGGGTGTCATATGACTAAATGCTCCTCCATGTGTAAAATAAATAAAAATAAAAACCTTAGCATATAGAACATGAACATTGCACTTGCTTACAACTTCCCCTCCATGCTGCCACACTTTTCCTTGGTCTTTCAAGCCCAAATCCTGATGGAGAGAAAGAGTCTAGGACCAGCAAAGTTACCCCAAATTGTCCTGGTCCTGTACTGCCTTATGAAGCACCTGCACCTTACTGTATTGCTAGAGGAATCCTCATGTGAGTTGACTCATAAGTCTTCGTTGCTTACACCCCACACTCCTATAATACTGGGCAAGCAGAAGGCTGGTTGGTTGTGTGAGCTGGTCACAAAGTTCACAAAAATCAGTGCGATTTTCAACAAGGGTAAGAGTTTAACGTGAAAGCAATTTTGTGCATGTGCTTAAAAGCAACTGGCTTTGTGATTAATCAACTTTCACAATTGACAACAGGTTCAGAGATGGGATTAGTAGTGGTAGTATTTTATTAATTTATGGATCACTTTTCACATGTGCCTCCAGGCGATTTAAGCACATACCATAAATACTAAAAATAGTTTTAAAAACAGTAGAAACAAACAACTAAAGATAGGTTTAACAACAATACAAAATGAAAACCAAGGCAGAGACCTTTTTATATAGCTGGAAAAGCTCATCGAAACAAAAATGTCTCCAATTGTTTCCAGAAAGTGCAAATAGTGGATGCCTGTCATATCTCAATAGGGATGCTGTTCCACAATACAGGGGCAGAGCTTTTGCACAAACACCATTCAAGCAGCTGGCTTGGGGCATCTGGGGTGCTGAATGTGCAGTCACAGGATCCCATTTTAGATTCTGAGTTGGAGAAGAATTTCTAGAGAAAATGCCACTCAGTTTGTAATGCAGTCAAGCATTACAGGCTGGACAAATTTATATTCTGAAACAGGCAATATGAATTTTGATCAAATCTCTAGTCCGGGTAACAGACACTTTTCACCTCATGGATGTTTACATCCAGGATGGATTCTCATATTACATGGACAATGGCTACAATTTTGTTATGCCCAAGAGTGCAAAATGTCTTGCAAAATATAGAAGTCAGTGAGATTTTTTTGTAAGCATAATAACAGGAAAAACCCATTTTCTGATCTCAGCAGCTATCTGGGTACCAGTTGTTAGCCCCAGTTTTTTTTAATTCACTAGTGACTATATTTAATATAACAAATATTGTTGGCATATTTGTGGATGTTCTTTTTTGACGTTCAGAACCCATAATTTATTGCAGGGATGGCGAACTTGTTTCCCTCCAGATGCTGGTGGATTCTAACTCCCATCATTGCCAGCCAGCATGGCCAATGCTCAAGGATGATTGGATTTGGAATCCAACAACATATGTAGGGCCACTAGTTCTGCTCTCCTGATTTATCAAATAATGCTTAGGCTGCAATCTTATGTATGCTTACCAGGGAGAAAGCCCCACTGAAAAGAATGGGACCTGCTTTTGAATAAAGATGCATAACATTGCACTGTAGCAAAAAGCTTTTTGGCAATAGACAATTTCACCAAGTTGAACTGATATAGATTTCAAATAACTTTATTAACACAACGGTTATAAATTTAAAAGTTAGCAGATTCCTCTGCACAGACACCCAGCTTCTTCCTAGAAGAAAAATGCAAATCCAGAATAATGTATGTTATTGTTCATAGTTACAAGGCTGTGTATTTTTAGCAATGCAGACAAAGGACACCTACAATTTTTTTTTTTAGCATGCAAATCAGTTTATTTTATATTTGACATAGGGCTCATCTACACAGTGGTTTAGTGTGTGTTTGGTGCTACCCTTTTAATTTACAAGGTTCACATGGCATTACTGGCAAACAGAAGCTATCACACAGGTTTTCCCCTGTAAAACTGTACTAATCCACCCTCTGATAATATGAAAAGGGAAGGAAAAAAGTCTTCAATTCATATCTCTAGTGCTTGCAGACGCTTTGCTCCAATGATTTTAGATGGGAGTGTCAATTGTTCCCCTCTGCATGCCAACTCCCTCCTTCTCCTTTCTTTCATTTTATTTCTTCTACTGGGAGAAAGGGTGGGATATAAACCAAATAAATAAATTAAAATTTCCTGTGGGCTGAAGAGCAACTTCTGCTTCTCTCTCCCATTCTGCAAACCTTTTTATGTTGCTGCAAAAGGTGCCTTGCTTTTCTTTTCCCCCTAACTTGTGTGCAAAAGCACAACACTGCTCAACCAAAGATTTGTATTTCAGCTGTATTGTAACAATGAAAACACAAATAATCCCACTTCCCGGTTGTTGTTGTTTTAAATGAAACTAACTGGTAGAACAAACTGAGCATACTCAGTTGCCAAGTAACCAGAGGGAGTGGAAATGTTGGATTAGACATGGTCATTAGGAAACTGCATGATTGATCCTTCCCCTCAGTGTGAATAGAAAACACCATGTTTGCAGATGGTGTTGAGCCCTTGCTGTGGACAGTGCAAATAGAAAAAGAGATAAAAGACCATCTTTAGTACAAAGTAATGCTCCAATGTGGATAACCCCAAAAACTGGCAGGATTGGAGGAAGAAAAGTGGATTATAGATGTCACCGAAGGGGCAGGGGAAAACACAGGGGAAATATCTGGCTGCTATAAGTCTGGTGAGTGAAATGGTGCCCATGCCCCTCCTCCATCTATGATAGAGAGAAAGAAATTCCCACTGGCACCCAGCCCAGACCTAGCTATTCCACAGATAAAACTTAATGAACAGCCTGGAGTCATCCAGAAAGAACAAAGTGAAAGTAGAATGTCAGAGTCAGAGATTATACTTTTGTGAAGAGAAAGATTAGAAAAGACAGTGTCAGCTAAAGGAAATGCTGGAAAGTACTAGAGAATGCTCGGGCAGTAATGTGCCCACCCACTTCTTTTATATCTAGTGTGGCTCGGCATGATTAGGTCATTGCAACAATAGCCTGCTGTTGGCTCCACTTGCCTAGTTCTGTATCCTGAGATATACCTAGCCTGTATGCACCTGTTGTTATGAATGGTCCTTGGACTTCCTCATTAGTTTAGCTCACTACAAGTTCACCTATTGCGAGGGTAGTGAGACCTTTTCCTGGAGTTAACCCGCACATCATCCCTAAAGTGTGGGTAAATCTACCCTTAACCCAATGACACACACAGAAAGTAAAATAAAGAGTGGTTTTATTAAGAGAAGAAACAAAGAAAAATATTGCAGTTTACAATTACAGTTAATATTTGAACAGCATCTAACCATTCATTCAGCAGCACTACCAGGGCCGGTTCCAGACATGCGGGGCTCTTGGGCACCAGCTTGCCCTGGGCTCTGGCGCATGGACACACACGCACACACACACACACACCTACTTGTCTCTCGCAGGGAGAAAGCTTCTTCCGCTCACCTATTTGCTGGCTCCGTCTCTCCTGTCTTTTGCGGCTGCGCGGGCTGCTATCCGCACGCATCACTGCCATCAATCAAGATGGCGCCAGAGGCATCAGCCCCTTAGGGAAACCTCAGCCGCCATCTTGGTTAATGACATTCCTGTGCACGCAGCACGCACAGCCTCAAAAGATAGGAGAGACGGGCAGGTGGAAGGAGCTCCCTCTCTGCAATCCATGGCAGTTACTCTCTGCCGCGGATCACGGAAAAGGAGCGCTACTCCTCCTCCATCCTATTGCGAGGGCTTTCAGGGGCCTCTGTGGCTCCAGGGGCCCTCGGCTAGGGCCCGACCTGGCCCTGAGCGCTACATAGCCCTGAGCTACATAGCCCTGGCCCTGAGCGCTTTGTAGCAAATACACTGTATTTACCTTTGTGATAGATTTGTACCATCCACAGTTCCTGCTCAGTGCTAGCTCCCAATTGGTTTTTCTCATTCACACAAGCAGCCATTCCTCTGGGAAGGATTAGTCTTGTTGTTTCCTTGTGGTCCTGCCCTCTATACATTTCCACTGCCTCTAGTTGCTAGGTGACTGAACATGCTCAGTCTGTTCAACTAGCTACAGTAGGTTCCTTTAAAAAAAACAACCAGAAGTGCAAATATCTGTGTTTTCCATGCCTATGGTTGGTAAGATACAGCTGAAATATGAATCTTTCTTTGAGCAGTGTTACACTTTTCCACACAAGTTAGGGGGGAAAGAAAAGAAAAGCACCATTTGCAGTAACATAAGAAAGGCAAGCAGAATGAACAGGAGCCAGAAGTTGCTTCTCAGCCCACAGGAAACAAAATGAAAGAAGGGAGGAGGAGATAGTGGGCATGGGTAAGGGAACAATTGACACACCCACCTAAAAGTATAGGAGCACAGCATCTGCAAGCACTAGAGCACCCCACTTTTCATATTATCAGTGAATTGGTTAGTATGGATTTACAGGGGGGAAACTGTGTGATAGCTTCTGTTTGCCAGTAATGTCATGTGAACTATGCAAATTTAAAGGAGTTGTGAGTAGCACCAAACACACAGTAGACCACCTTGTAGATGAGCCCACTGAGTTTGTTACTGAAAACATGGGAATATATTTTGTGTCCATACACAGGCTTTCCCATTCACTTGAATATTGGGAAAAACTTCCTGTAAATAATGAGAACACATGTGGTGGAATACAATGGGAACCTAATAAGGGAAGGACTGTGGCTCAGTGGCACAACACATATTTTGCATGCAAAAAGTCCCCAGTTCAATCTCTGGTGTCTCCAGATAGGGCTAGAAAAGACTCTTGCCTAAAACCCTGGAAATAAGCTGCCGGTCAGCATAGACAATAGTGAGCTAGATGGACCAGTGGTCTGACTTGGTGTAAGGCAGCTTCCTATGTTCCTTTGAATGTGACACTTACCAGGCCCCATACATAAGATTTTGTTCGTGCTAGATAGGGGAACAGAACTTCATTCATATATGAAATTTGTGTATAATATGGGTCACATTAGATCCAGTTATTATACTTTTGTAGAAGGAGAAGTGCCTAAGAGAGTGTGAGTGAAGTAACACCCAAGTGATAGAATTTGGCAATCTTCGGCAAAGCAAAACACACCAAAACTTAAGGCTTTCAACTTACATTAGAGTGCAAACTAGAGCTAAATATTGGATGCCTCTGGCATTTAGTCTCTGCCATTATATTCTCATTTACATCCTGCTTAAAAGTCTAACCTAGGTATGCAAATCCAGTTAATATGCAGAGTTTATTCAGCACTTAATAAAAAGACACCAGTATGCACTCTAAAAGCATCATATGATGGTAATCTTGCTTGAGCTAAATAGGTCTGCTTAGTTCCTATCTGCATAAGAAGCTGCCAGAGAGCCAGGCCTTGAGTTCCATGAAAGAAGAAAGATGGCATATAAACGAAATGAATGAAAAAAATCCAATGCAGACTTTGTTGGGTGGGCAAGATGGGTTCATTCATGTTGTAGAATTCCTCCTCTCCTCCACTGACTATACGTATTCTGTACATGTGAATCATTTATGTACTACAGAGCTATAGCATCCTGGCCCATGTGGTTCTTCAATTATTTATTCTATGCTACAGTCGAAGCAATACCCAGTTGACTTTGCATCCTCATTATTCAGCATTTAATGTCCAAAGAGTCAGTCTTCTATATGTGACTTCCACCACCTTCCTCGTTTCTCACACAGTGTGCTGTGTCAGAGCAATGAGCTCCCCAGTCATGCTTTATGAACACAAACATGCCTGGTTTTGCATGCTTAAATTTCTCTCAATGTCATTTCAGGCCATGGGTTTTCTATCCTGGATGAACACTTCGCCTCTCCTGAAGCTGATATATTTTATGCTTCTGCATGGCATGCTGGCTTGCAAAATAACTCTTTCTGTCACAATTTGCTGTGCCTAAGTAGCGTTAAATCAATCAGGCCTCATTATTAGCTGGCTTTAAGGCTGGAATCATTTTCAGGTGTAATGCTCATTTTATTAAGTGCTGAACGCTACTTGGCCAATATCCTCCATAGATCATTCTGAGACAGGCACATTTAAGATCACTTCATATGAAGGACTTGAGAGCACCTGATGCTGTAGCAGTTGAGGTTGCCAACTGGTCTGGCTTGCTTCTGTCTCTCTAACAGAGATTTGATTTGCAGAAATCAGCAACTGAAGCTTTCCTGGCATGGAAGTGTTAGGGATAAATTGAAACCCCCAGTGCTTGTAAAACTATAATTCACTTGTCCTACCTAAACCAGCTTGGGCTTCACGGGAAATAGAACCAAAGTGGCCTTTATTTGACTTTTGATATAAAATGTCGGTTTATTTCCTGGTGACCTGACCCTTACCTACATTCCAGTGGCTCGCATAATAAAAGCCGGTTTAAGCTGGAAACTTCCCTACTATGCATTTCTGTATCATATTTATGCTTATGGCCTTGCTTATTGTTACAAATGAATCTTGCATAGAAATGTCAAACGCTATTCCAATGTCCCACAAACCTTGACTTGTAATACTCCTTTGATATGTAAGCAAAGTAATATCATGTCTGTCTCCAGTTTAGGGGGCGCCCGGATGCAGCTGGGCATCCCCTTGAATGTTGCCTTTGTCTGTTTCTGCATAGTGCTTATCTCAAGGACATGCGAAGTATGCAGACATAGAGTCTGGGAGATAGTCTTAATGTTTCCACTCTTGTCCTTCCCCCTGTACCCCTTTACCTCCTTTCATATGCCCCAAAGCTATAACAGTTAGCAATTGCTTCTTTTGTACTTTATGACGTGAACCCGATATTGTAAACTTCGGGGTAAGCCTATATAAACTCTTGGACACCAATAAATGAGGTTCCCATGCTGGCCTGCTTCGGCTTGTAAGTATTGGGTCCCCTTTGCAAAGGTTTTTGTCTCGTGTTACTTGATCTCTGATAGTGGGTTCATTTGCACTCAACTCCGCACTCTTCCCAGGTGTAATAAGCGAGTTGGGGTTGACAGGACGACTTGCGTGTTGGGTTTGGACCTAACAATTGGGGGCTCATCCGGGATCCCTTGTGCGGACCCCCTTTTTGCCATTGCACCCCTTAATTTGATAACAGGCGCCACAAGAGAATTTTCTCGGTTATCAATAAAAGCGGGCAGCTTTGACACTTTGGGGATAAAGCACAGTTGAGGAAAAACCCGTTATCAGATGTCATGGGAAATAAAGGGAGTGTGCCGGTAAAGGACAGCCCTTTGGGAATCATGTGTATGCTGTGGCAAGAGGAGGAATTGCCAGTGCGAAGGAGAGGCCTGAAAAAGAAAAAGATGATAGAGCTCTGTGAGGAGGAGTGGCCGCGGATGACTGCAGTGTCGGTGCCGGGTGAACGGTGGCCAAGGGGTGGGTCCTTTGAAACCGCTCCGCTACTGGGAGTGCGGAGACGGATTGGGGATACCCACCCGGATCAATTGGAATTTTGGCTCCTATGGAAAATAGGGTCGCAAAAATGGGATAGTCTTACTTTAATGGCAGTGAGAACTTTGTCCATTGAGGAACCCCCTCCTCATTATTTTAATGACGATACATCAAGTAAAAGAACGGTCTTGAATCGTTCTATAATACCCTCTGCTCCGGATCCGCTACCAGCTCCCGGGGGCGGGGATCCCAATCCGGAGGAAGGGGCCTTTTCATTTGTATCAGATGATGAGACAGACGAAAAGGGGAAAGAGAAGGGGGCCTCAGGGGGCATGGACATGCGCAAGTGAAAAAAAGAAAAAAGAAAAGAGGCAGAAGCGTTGGAGATGCCTTTGCTTGTACATGATCAGCCGTACGTGTATGGCCACGGGGGTATCCAGCGTACTGAGGTGGTTGAACTAAAAAGTTGGTTGGAATGGGACTTAAAAGAATGGAGTAGAATGGCTGGAACTTTCGGGGAACAGCCAAGGAGAATCAGAGAACTGTTAGGCAGGTTGTTTGAAAGCCACAATCCGACGTACTCGGATGTGGAGCATTTGTTGAGAAGAGTACTGACAGGTGAAGAACGTAGCAGGTTGTGGACAATGGAGACTGCTTGGGCTGTGGAAGCGGCAACAAATAGAGCTTGGTCGGACCGAGCGCAAACGGCTGCAGCTTGGGCAGCGGGAGACTGGACGCAGCCTCGCCACGCTCAGCTGCAGACCGATAGGGATAGGATTTTGACACACTTGGAGCGAATGTCACAGAAACCCCCCAACCAAGCTAAATTTATGGCGATCAAACAAGAAGCCAGCAAACCTCCCAGAAAATTCTGGTCGCGCTTGTTAGAGGGAGCACGTAGTTATACTAATTTGAACCCAGAAAACGTGCTGGACCATCCGACCCTCATTGCCAATTTTGTTCACCAAGCGCAGCCAGCGGTGAGGGATTATTTTCTGAATTTCAGACCTGGATGGGGGGGGGGAGGCTGTGACTGTGATTTTAGAAGTAGCGGATTTTGTGTGGGACAAAGATAAGGAGAAAAGTAGAAAGAAGGAGAAGAAGGAGGATTTTGAAATGCTGGCTCTTGCAATAAGAGGCCAGCCACCAAATAGAGGATTTCGAGGCAGGGGAAGAGGTTTTCCGAGGGGGCTGAGAGCCAGAAACCAGAGAGGAAGGGGACAGATGAGGCATTCATGGCAGGGAGATAGGGCTTGTTTCCAATGTGGAGAGTACACTCATTTCAAGAAAGACTGTCCGTGGAGGACAGGGGACGCGCAGTACACCCCTAACAACCCTTCTTACCCAGATTTTACAGGTACGAACGCAGATTTTCCGCCCCCACCTCCACCTGCTGCTCAACAGACACCGGCTTCATGGGACCAGTACGGCGGACGCCCAGTGAACCAGCAATGACTAAATGTGGATAGGGAGGGGCTGGGAGCAGGGCTAATGAATCTTATGTCTCTGGCAGGTTTCTTTCTCTCTCTCTCTCTCTCCCAATCCAAGAACCCAGACTGTCCTTAAATGTGCAGGGGCAAACGGTGACTTTTCTGGTGGATACTGGAGCCACATATTCCCTGATAAATGTTGCATCCGATAGTTGGTTAAGTAAAGAAGTGAAAATGACAATGGGGGTAGACGGAAACCCCACACCTATGTGCATAACGTTACCATTGCAAGTAAAATACAATGATAAAATGTTTAACCATGTTTTTCTTTATTCTGCTTCATGCCCTATTTCTTTAATGGGCCGTGATATGTTATGTAAACTGGAGGCTACCTTAACCTGCACCCCTGACGGGGTGGGTTTGTTGATGAGTGTATTGGGGGTGCCTGTGGGGAACACAATTAAACACAAACATATAGGTCACAGCTTACCAGAAGATTTCGTTGATTTACCACCCGACTTGTGGGGCACGGAGGATACGGATGTGGGATTGTTGCGATCGGTAAGCCCTGTCAGAATTCAGGTAAAGCCATTCCTCCCGCCACCAAATGTTGCCCAATATCCTCTGTCATTAGAAGCAAGAGAAGGCATACGCCCCATAATCGAAGGTTTTATCGCAAAAGGAGTCATCCGGCCGCAGCGAACCCCCTGCAACACGCCCATTTTACCTATAAAGAAACCCCCAAAGAAACCCGGAGATCCAGTCCGGTGGAGATTTTGTCAGGACCTGAGGGCGGTAAACAGGTATGTGATCCCTTTACACACTGTTGTTCCAGACCCGGTGACAATCATCAGTCAGATTCCGTGGGACGCGAAGTGGTTTACCGTCATTGATTTAAAAAATGCCTTTTTCAGCATCCCTCTCCACCCAGATTCGCAGCATTTGTTCGGGTTCGAATGGGACCAGCGCTCTTTCGTTTGGACCCGAATTCCTCAGGGATACTGCGATAGTCCCGGGGTGTTTAGCCAGTGTCTACGGGACGACCTCGACGGGTTCACCCCAAAAGGGGGTTCAGTTCTTGTTTTGTACGTCGATGACATCTTGATTGCGAACGGACACCAGGGGGCGCTGCGAGAAGACGGTAAGGCTTTCCTACTATACTTGCATTCAAGGGGTCATAAAATCGATCCGAAGAAAATTCAGTGGCTATCAGAGAAAGTTAAATACTTGGGGTTCATTTTAACACCAGAGGGGCGACAAATGGACCCCGGGCGCGTCTCCAACATACAAAATTGTCCGCTCCCAAAGACAAAGAGACAGTTAAGAGGGTTCCTGGGACTGATAGGGTTTTGCAGACCGTGGCTGCCATCCTGTGGAGAATTAAGCAAACCGCTACACGCGCTAACTGCAAGTAAAGCTCCTGATTTGATACAATGGAGCCGGGACAATGAAAAGGCGTTTGAATTACTAAAACAGAGTGTAGCCACGTCTATGTCTTTGAAACCGCCGAATTACGGTAAACCCTTTCATCTGTTTGTTCATGAAAGATCGGGGGTAGCTAGCGGAGTTCTGACGCAACTGTACGGTCCCAGTCACTTCCCAGTGGCGTTTTATTCGCAGCAAATTGACAATGTGGCTCGTGGGACCCCCACATGCACACGCACGCTGACAGCGGCGGCTTTACTTTTGACCAAGGTGAAAGGATTGACCCTCGGTCATTCCACTACTGTTTGGACTTCGCATGCACTTTCGGCTTTGTTGCGAAAAGGTACCATGCAAGTGTTTTCAGCGCAGAGGCAGCAACAGCTGGAAGCAGAGCTGTTAGAGGATCCTAATGTGCGGTTTGAACATTGCGGACCGTTAAACCCAGCTACCCTCCTACCCGAGTTGCCGCCGCCCTTCCCAGACCATGACTGCGTAGAAGTTTTGCAATCCACCTTGCAAATCAGACCTGATCTGTCTGATGAACCGCTACCGGAATCAGATGTCATTCTCTTCACGGACGGCAGTTCCTACTACCAGAATGGGGTGAGATACACAGGTTTTGCAATAACAACACAATGGGATGTGGTAGAGGCGGCAGCACTCCCAGGACGGTGGGGAGCGCAAGCAGCAGAAATCTATGCGCTGGCCAGAATGTGTCAATTGTCAGCAGGTAAAAAGGTGACCATCTTCACAGATAGCAGGTATGCTTTCGGGGTTATACATTGTCACATTCATTTGTGGAAATACAGGGGGTTCACAACTGCAGGGGGTAAACCAATCCAACATCTGGAACTCGTGCAAAAGGTGTTACAAACTATTCTTGAACCTTTACAGCTAGCAGTGGTGCATTGCAAAGCACACACCAAGGAGCAGGATCCTGTGACACTAGGAAATGCCCTGGCAGACCAAACTGCGCGCCAAGCGGCACTGCTTCCTATAAGTATGCCAACCTTGGCGCTGGCAACCACTGCTTTTGTCCCGCCTGTATCTGTTTCAATACCCCCACAGGAACTGAAGCGATGGACCGAGCTAGGAGCGATCCTGAAACAGCAGTTATGGACTATGCCTGACGGTCGAGCATGCCTTCCCAGAGCTTTGTACCACACAGCAGCGAAATGGTTCCACGACCATGGGGGCCATTATGGTAAACATCCGCTAGTGGATTCAATAACGCGCTTCTGGTATGCTCCCGGAATTCAACCAGTATGTGGTGCAATAGTGAAAGCATGTCACATTTGCCAAGCAAACGGCCCAGCTTTACCAAACAGGGCCCCGCAAGGGGGCAGACCCGTACCGGCTGCACCATTTATACATCTTCAAATTGACTTTGTTGATCTCCCTAAAGCAGAAGGAAAGAAACATCTTTTGGTCATGGTGTGTCTTTTAACAGCATGGGTAGAGGCATTCCCAACCACAAATGCCACCGCCACAACGGTGGCCAAATTGCTGCTGAAAGAAATAATACCGCGGTTCGGGGTTCCAGAGGTAATAGACTCAGACCGAGGAACACACTTTACAGGACAGATTTTGGCAAAAGTCGAAGAAGGTCTGGGAATCAAACATCTATTTCACACTGTTTATCATCCACAATCGTCCGGGGCGACGGAGAGACAGATCCGGGAAATTAAGACGGCATTGGCTAAGTATACTCAGGAATCAGGTTTAAGGTGGCCTCAGGTACTCCCTCTCGTTCTTTTCCATTTGCGCACCCGCCCTACCCGAGCCTTAGGGCTCTCGCCGTTTGAATTAATGTATGGCAGGCCTCCCACAAAAGGGGGGAGCTTGCCAAATGTGGATGTTTCACTATGGGGGGGGATCACATAACTATATCCCAGTATCTTTCTCTGCAGAATAGACTCCGTGAACTGTGGAAAGCTGCCGGATCCACCAAGACGGTGCCCCTTGAGGACCAGGTGCATCCATACTGTCCTGGGGACTTTGTCTGGGCAAAGAAATTCGTGAGGGGCGATTCTTTGCAGCCAAGATACACAGGACCACATCAGGTCCTTTTAACCACACAAGCAGCCATCTTCCTGGAAGGACGGAAGTCGTGGATACATCATTCCCACGTAAAGCCTGCCGTGGTAGCGGCACCCCCCCCCCCAGGTCCCCAAAATACGTTTGCAGAGGAACGAAGAAACAGGCCAGTGGCAGGCGGCCCAACTCCCTTTCCAGGACACAGACATCGAGTAAACATCAACGCAGAAATGCCCCGGCAGGGATGGAGGATGTCTGCCTACTTGTGGGTTGTGGGTGTTTTGATTCATTATGCCTGGCCCCTATGTTGCCCCCCAATGTGAAAATATGCAGTGACAATGACTATTACTATCTGAAAGACTTTGGACGAACAATTCCGAAAACACAGGACTGTCCAGATCCCTTCCTGTATGATGTGGACCAGATAAAGGAAGGAATGGTGAAGGCTGACATAGCGGGACAGTTATGTCATAAAGCGGCTGTTATATTGCAACACAATTATACAGGCAGCTGGGTAGTACATTGTATCCGTGTGGAAATTGAATGGCCCATCAGACTCGCACTTCGGTGCAGACAATATCGCCCCATGCCTAACTATGGTTGCCCCCCTAATGTGGATGTAAAGTCCATAAGAGCAGAGTATAACATGCTTACCTTTCAGACACAAGATAATAGAATTACTTTTCAGCTCAGGGCAACAGAAAAACAGAAGTTTTGTGTGGGTATCGGTATACCATCTTGCTATGCGTGGCTGAATGATAAACTGAGCGCTCGGAAACCCGTACAGAAGCAGGTAACACAGACTACACATAACATAAAGACATTAGGCGGATTTAAACAAAGAAATACTAAAATAGGCGATGGGTGGGATGGAAATACGTTTGTTGCCTTAATGGAAGAAACAGCTCCGAAGAAGGGCACCTGTTATGTCTGTGCACACACACCACCACATGGACAGGCTGGAGTCCCCTTGACTGGGGCCCCTTTGCCGTTAAAAGAATATCTTTCCTTTGCCTTACATTCCAGCTCACAGGAACTAGAAGGGGGGCTGGTTCTAAGCGGGCCCATCACCAGATCAGTCTGTGTAGGCAGCGGAAGCCAGCCGACGGGTGGGATGATGTGTGATGGCTTGATTTACTCTACAAACCCGGGTAATTGGACATTTTTAAATGGAACACATAGAGCAGAGGGCTTGACTTGGTTATCCATCTGGCAGCATCTGTTGCGGCTGACTTTTGCAGACCATCATCTGGTGCTTTTCCTCGCGGACTTAGTGGACCACCAAACCCCAGCTGGACTCTGGTGGCTTTGTGGACACTCAGCGGTAAGGAAACTACCAGTATCAGGCTCTTGGACCTGCACTCTGGGAAGGGTGGTGCCAGGGCTCCGGGTTTCCCCCACACTGCCCACTCTGCGCCGCCGCAACAAGAGAGGCACAGGGGAGGCAGTGCTGAGAGGATTTTTTCCAATGTATGGCGCAGCCAAAACATACCAGGAACTCATAGAACTTTCTCCAGCCTTTGAGCGTTTTATGAATGATTCGGCTATTTCCTTTTCAGATCTTACAAATGAACAAGGACAAATTAGAACTGTAGTTTTGCAAAACCGGCTCGCCTTGGATTTTTTATTGAGCTCTCACGGGGGGGTCTGCTCGTTAATAGGGAGCGAATGTTGTACCCATATCACGGACAGCAAAGCTGACGTCATTAAACACATTAATGATATTGGAAACATCATGAGGTAGAGCGCATTGGGAATTTCTCTTTGTTCTCTGGGTTTTCTGACTGGTTTTCTGCATGGCCTGACTGGCACAAAATTTTATTTTACATTGTTATGGTACTTGCTTTGTTGATTTCTGTTTGCTGTTGTTTGCAATGTATTCCTAATTTGATGCAATTGGCCTCGGTCTGTTTGGGCAAGCTCACACTGTCCTTTTCCCGAAAACCACAACCGACTTACATGGAAATGGCTTTGAGACCGATTTGGCAACCTAAGCAAGGAAATACAGCTACCTGAGAGACTAGTCAGTCTCTCAGGGCTGAAAGGGGGGACTGTTAGGGATAAATTGAAACCCCCAGTGCTTGTAAAACTATAATTCACTTGTCCTACCTAAACCAGCTTGGGCTTCACGGGAAATAGAACCAAAGTGGCCTTTATTTGACTTTTGATATAAAATGTCGGTTTATTTCCTGGTGACCTGACCCTTACCTACATTCCAGTGGCTCGCATAATAAAAGCCGGTTTAAGCTGGAAACTTCCCTACTATGCATTTCTGTATCACATTTATGCTTATGGCCTTGCTTATTGTTACAAATGAATCTTGCATAGAAATGTCAAACGCTATTCCAATGTCCCACAAACCTTGACTTGTAATACTCCTTTGATATGTAAGCAAAGTAATATCATGTCTGTCTCCAGTTTAGGGGGCGCCCGGTTGCAGCTGGGCCTCCCCTTGAATGTTGCCTTTGTCTGTTTCTGCATAGTGCTTATCTCAAGGACATGCGAAGTATGCAGACATAGAGTCTGGGAGATAGTCTTAATGTTTCCACTCTTGTCCTTCCCCCTGTACCCCTTTACCTCCTTTCATATGCCCCAAAGCTATAACAGTTAGCAATTGCTAAGATAAGAACCCTGCTGCATCAGACCAAAGTTGTATGTACTTCAGTATCCTCTTTTCCAGTGGCCAACAGGTGCCTATGGGAAATACACAAGCAGGAAATAAATGCAGCAGCACTCTCCCTCTGCTGTTTGCTGAGGAGCAACAGCCTCTACAGTCTCTCTCACCTAATGCCCAAGCATTTCCCTCCATGTGCCCTTTACCACCATCCCCATGATTTTATTGTTTAGCTCTGCATCCCCATTCCAGAGGAACCTTGGATATTCCCTTGGCAGTTTCCTGTTCCTGGAATGCTAGGATATGTGGTGCAGCATTTGTCTGAAGCCAAGTGCAGATGCAAATCTGTCTTGTCCACCACCCCTGCTGCTGTGAATGAGCATTTTCTGTCTCACATTATCTTCCCAGAAATCTGCAGGGCTTGAGGGGAGAAGCCATACCTCAGTGCTAGAGCATTTGTTTTGCATGCAGAATGTCCCAGGTTCAGTCACCAGTTAAAAGGGAGAGATATTCACTCTGAAATTCTGGAGAGTCGCTGCCAGTCAGTGTTAGCTTTGGGCTCTGTTTCTGCAATAATCAGATTTGCTATTGGATTAATTATTATTTCTGATATTCTCTATCTTTGCAGAGAGAATGTTGAAGTAGCAAGTCTCTGTACTTGGTATCCAATTCATTCTTTTTTCTGATTCTTTTTTTTAAAAAAATTGCTTTGAAATTATCAATAGTGTGAGTGATACTTTTATCAATCTACTTTCTATATGAGCTCTTCAAATGTGTATTCCCTTTCACTTATATCAATAAAGTATTGATTGTAAATGAAAGACAGAAAGCATCAGGAAGGAATGAGGTGTTGACTGTAAGCAGCAGAGGGGAAGACACTGACTTGATTATCTGCCTTAATCTGCTCTGCAATGCACTTGAAAAAGAATGTAAACAGGCAATAATTACAGAGTTCAGAGATACCAGTGGAGACTTGTGAATAAATAGTGATTATAATATTGATAATCTCTGCAACCCCCTCTAGGATGCACACCTTAATGTGGTGAGGGGATTTGAGAGTGTTGAAGAAGCTAAGAGCAATGCCGTCAGGAGTCTAGACCAAGAGGCTAGACTCCTAGCAGGGGCACCCAAGGCGGAATGGTCAAAGCTGAGACACCAGACTAAGATGCATCCAAACTCAGAAGGCAATGGTAAACCACCTCTGAATATCTCTTACCACGAAAAACCTATGAACAAAGTATCCAAAATGCAACACGAGATAGTGCTGGAAGATGAGACCCCCAGGTCAGAAGGCACTCACTGAGCTACTGGGGAAGAACAAAGGACAAGTACGAGTAGCACTGTGACTAATGACACAGCTGGGTCAAAGCCAAAAGGAAGCCCAGAGGCTGATGCGCACAGATGCAAAAGGAGAGTCCAGAGTTGTACGACGCACACAATAGGAACATGGAATGTGAGAAGCATGTACCAGGAAAAGTTAGAAATTGTCAAGCAAGAAATGGAACATATCAACATTACAATACTTGGTGTGAGCGAACTAAAATGGACGGGAATGGGACATTTTCAATCAGGCAACTACAAAATATTTTATGCAGGAAATGAGAAATTAAGAAGAAACGGGGTTGCTTTAACAGTGAGAAGTGATGTAGCAAAAGCAATTAGGAGCTACAACGCAAGGTCTTAGCAAGTTATATTAATGAGATTAAATGGGAAACCTATCAACATAACCATCATCCAAGTCTATGCTCCGGTGGCAAACGCAGAAGAAGAGGAATTGGAGAGATTTTACGCAGAAGTACAGGAAGAAATTGATCACACACCAAAACAAGGTGTGCTGATAATCATGGGGGGTTGGAATGCAAAAGTAGGGAACAGAGAAGAATTAGGAATTGTGGGGAAATGGGGCTTAGGAGACAGAAGTGAAGCAGGAGAAAGTCTTACTGAATTCTGTGAAGCCAATAATTTGTTTCTTGTGAACACATTTTTTGAACAACCAAAAAGAAGACTGTACACATGGACATCACCAAATGGTCAATATAGGAATCAAATTGATTATATAATTGGTAGCATAAAATTGAGGTTCCATACTTTCTGCGAAAACAAAACCAGGAGCAGACTGCGATACAGATCATGAACTGGTTGTATCGAAAATCAGAGTAAAGCTAAAGAAGAAGAACAAAGCAATCATAATGCCAAAATACAATTTAAATAACATTCCAGAAGCATATAAAGATCAAATAAGGAACAGGTTTGAGGCTTTAAACTTAGTTGACAGAGAACTATGGAATGAAGTCAGAGATGTTATCAGGGAAGAATGCAAAAAGACAATACCTCTAGTTAAAAAGAAAGACCTCAATGGATGACTGCAGAAACTCTTAAAACGGTTAAAGAGAGAAGGAAAGCAAAAGGAGATCGAAACACAGTCAGAACCCTAAATGCAACAATACAGAGACTAGTACGTAGGGACAAAGAGAACTATTACAATAGTTACTGTATAAAAATAGAAGAGGACAACAAAAAGGGTAGAACAGATTAGAGAAATGAAAGGGAAATTTAAACCAAAAGTAGGGATGTTGAATAATCAACAGGGGAACACACTGACTGACCAAGATGAAATAAAAGGAAGATGGAAGCAATACACTGAAGAACTCTATAAAAGAGATGCCAAGATGACAGATTCATTCATGGAGGAACTGTATGATAAAGAACCAGAAATTTTAGAATGCGAGGTGAAAGCTGCTCTTAAAATACTTGGAAGAAACAAATCAGGAATAGATGGTATACCAATAGAGTTGCTACAAACTACTGAGACTGAATCTGTCCAAATTTTGACAAAGATTTGTCAAAAAATATGGAAAACTAAACAATGGCCCACAGACTGAAAGCGTTCCATATACATCCCAATTCCAAAGAAAGGGGATCCCAAGGAATGCAGTAATTATCGAACTATTGCCTTAATATTCCATGCAAGTAAAGTAATGCTCAAGATTCAACAACAAAGGCTCTTACCATATATGGAGTGAGGAATGCCAGACGTTCAAGGTAGATTTAGAAAGGGAAGAGGCACCAGAGATCAGATCGCATAATGGAACAGAGCAATATGGAGAAACTGATTGGTTCCCCATCAGAAAGAGTATGAGACAGGGGTGTATTTTATCACCCTATTTATTTAAACTATACGCAGAACATATCATATGGAAAGCAGGATTGGACCAAGATGAAGGAGGTGTGAAAATTGGAGGGAGAAATATCAATAATTTAAGATATGCAGACGATACCATACTACTAGCAGAAACCAGTAATGATTTGAAACGAATGCTGATGAAAGATAAAGAGGAAAGCACAAAAGCAGGACTACAGCTGAACGTCAAAAAGACTAAAGTAATGACAACAGAAGATTTATGTAGCTTTACAGTTGAGAATTAGGACATTGAACTTGTCAAGGATTATCAATACCTCAGAACAGTCATTAACCAAAATGGAGACAATAGTCAAGAAATCAGAAGGCAGCTAGGATTGGGGAGGGCAGCTGTGAGAGAACTAGAAAAGGTCCTCAAATGCGAAGATGTATCACTGAACACTAAAGTCAGGATCATTCAGACCATGGTATTCCCAATCTCTATGTATGGATGTGAAAGTTGGACAGTGAAAAAAGCAGATAAGAGAAGAATAAACTCCTTTGAAATGTGGTGTTGGAGGAGAGCTTTGTGCATACATGGACTGCGAAAAAGACAAATGATTGGGTGTTAGAACAAATTAAACCAGAATTATCACTAGAAGCTAAAATGATGGAACTAAGGTTATCATACTATAGACACATAGTGAGAAGACATGATTAATTAGAAAAGATAATAATGCTGGGAAAAACAGAAGGGAGTAGAAAAAGAGGAAGGCCAAACAAGAGATGGATTGATTCCAAAAAGGAAGCCACAGACCTGAACTTACAAGATCTGAACAGGGTGGTTCATGACAGATGCTCTTGGAGGTTGCTGATTCATAGGGTCGCCATAAGTCGTGGTCGACTTGGAGGCACGTAACAACAACAACAACAATCTCCGCAAAGCAAAAATAAATCAGAGGAGATTGGAAAAATGAAAAGATATTGGAGGAAAAAGAAATCAGATTGTTAATGACCAGTAGGGGGGCACACTTAAAAATAACACATAAAAAAGGAGAGTATTCTATCCCTAGTCAGTGTAGACTAATACTGAGCTAGATGGGATCAATGGTCTGACTCAGTATAAGGCAGCTTCCTATCCTTGTGGGGTAGGGCTGTAGCTCAGCGCTTGAGCATCTGCTTTGCATGCAGAAGGTTCAGTCCCTGACATCTCCACTTAGGAGTGAGAGAGACCCTAGTCTGAAACCCTTGAGAGCTGCTGCCAGTCAGTGTATACAATACTGTGTAAATAGACCAATAATCTGATTCGGTGTGAGGAGCCTTTCTCTGTTCCTTTGTTTAGGGTTGGATCAAGCACTGAATCAATAAAGAAGATGATTCATCTGATTAGCAGCACAGTTGCTAGTATTTTGGTACCATGACAGAGGTGCTAGATTGGATCACAGCAGGGTACCAGAGAGGTGGATGTGAAGTAAGGAAGGGCTTGTGTAAAGCTGGAGAGAAGCAAGCACTTTTGGAAGAAAAGAAAGAATGGTGATGGATCAGGGAGGCATCAACGATGGCTCATTGATCTGACAAGAGATGGAGCACTTTCCTAGAACAGAGTTGGCTCCACATTTTAGAGGTCTTGGGGCAAGAGATGCCTTCAGGGGACCCTTCCCTCCTTGCCGGGCCCACCTTCTTGCCACTATTTGTTGTTGTTATGCGCCTCCAAGTCGATTTCAACTTATGGCAACCCTATGAATCAGCAACCTCCAATAGCATAAACCACCCTGTTCAGATCTTGTAAGTTCAGGTCTGTGGCTTCCTTTATGGAGTCAATCCATCTCTTGTTTGACCTCCCTCTTTTTCTATTCCCTTCTGTTTTTCCCAGCATTATTGTCTTTTCTAGTGAATCATGTCTTCTCGTTATGTGTCTAAAGCAGCCTTTCCCAACCAGTGTGCCTCCAGATGTTGCTGGACCACAACTCCCATCAGCCTCAGCCAGCATTGCCAATGGTCAGGAAAGATGGGAATTGTGGTCCAACAACATCTGGAGGCACACTGGTTGGGAAAGGCTGGTCTAAAGTAGGGTAACCTCAGTTTCATCATTTTAGCTTATCCCTGCCCATTCAATTTTCTACTCCCTCTGGGCCAAACTGCATCATGGCCCAAGAGATGTAAAGGCCAAGTGGAGGCTTCTTCTCAGGGGTGGGGTGCTGACCTGGGGGCTAGCGGTGGGCCCTCCACAAGGATGTGGCCTCTTGTAGGTATCTGACAATACTGACTGCTGATATGGGAAGTAAATAAGATTGAAAATGAGAGCCATGAACTATTAACCAGTCAGGAATTCCATGGGTGTAAGTTTGAGTGTTGGCTTTGGATCCCTTGAGCAACATGGTCCTCAAAAGATGAGATGTGGTAGAAGGAGCTGCTCCTGCTGTTGCTCCTCCTCACTAATGTCAGGGGTCAAACGAGAAAGAGTGATAATAGGGGGCAAGTGAGTGGGCTGAACACCAATGAGGAAGAACATCAGCAAGTGAACAGGAGAGATAACTGTTGACAGATGGGTTGGCAGGATCAATGAGGAGGAGCCAGCGGCACTACCTACCATCTCACTCTGGGTTCTTCCATCTCGCTGCTGGCTGCTGTTGCTGCTTTTAGTAATTACCCCATTTTTATTCATGAGACAAAGACCATTGTGGAATCTTAAAGAGCTTTTATTCTTCTTCCCTCTTTCACTTTCCTTTTTCCTCCCTTTCCTTCTTCCCCGCCCCCTTTCTACAGGGCCCTGTTCAGACCAATTTTATGACTCAAACTTATTATTCGCAGAATACAACACTGCTCTTCCATCCTGCTTGTGATAGTTAACTTTCCACTTCCTGTCCAGCATCAACACTCCTGGCATAGTGGTTAGTTTTGGGGATTCCGGTCTGCGCCAGTGATGCTGAGCCTAGTTGCGGGATTGCTAATGTGCTTCCCAATCCTTATTAACGCGTTCCACACGAGTGACCATGAAAGAGCTCAGAGTCCCTGCATTCTACAATGCAAATACATAGAAGAGCTGCTGGAGGCCGTATCTCACTTGTGATGCTAACTACAAAGGCAGTCCCAAAGTGGGACTGTAAAAACTGCATTATCAAAGTGAAACCAACAGCTACAGTTTCATCAAAATGATAGATCTGCCAAGTCAAATCATTGGAGGCTCCTTCTATTGGTACTTGCATTCTTTGTGATGTGCATCCCAGAGTTTCGCTTTGATAGCTTCCATGAAATGTGGCATGTTAATAAGTTTACTTTAAATGATGTTAAGGATGTGCCTTTTGAGGAATGAGGCCTGGCAGAAAAATTAAATGGTTTAATGGTAAAGTTCAGATAATGGACAGATCACAGGAAAGTGTACTATAGACATAGCGATCGTGCCATTATTCTACATAGCCCCAGCAAATGTTATCTAGGAGTATTTCACAGATGATTTGCCCCCCCCCATACACAAACAAACAGCAATAATGGCTGTTTTTAAGAGCCATGACAAGAAATACATTTCCATTATGTTACCCATGTATTGCTTTGATTGGATTTAGTGTTAGTCTCCAGTACTGGCAACAAACTCATTCTTGCAAGATCCATTAAGCCGCCTTCATTTTATATTTACAGTTAATCCCTAATCACAACCAAATAGCTTATTATCATGGATGCACCATTCCCTTCTCAAGCTCTTGAAAAAGGGATGGTAATAGCTATCTGTGCTTTTGATGAACTGGGTGAAGTTACAGCAAAATGCATACAAATGATTAACCACAGCAGCATCTCCGAAGCAAAGATCAGGAATTGACAACCTCAACAAGTATATTAAGTGGGATGGTCTTAGACATACAAATGGCTAATACTCTGGGCCAGGCATGGGGAAACCGTTGGCCATGCTTGCTGGGGCTGATGGTAGTTGTAATTCAGCAACATCTGGAGGGTCATAGGTTCCCAACACCCACTCTGGGCAATTTATTATTATCTTCCAGTGCACATT
This sequence comes from Rhineura floridana, assembly GCF_030035675.1. Classification (NCBI taxonomy): domain Eukaryota; kingdom Metazoa; phylum Chordata; class Lepidosauria; order Squamata; family Rhineuridae; genus Rhineura; species Rhineura floridana. The sequence continues at coordinate 102,613,995 of NC_084483.1, forward strand.
AGGCCAGCATTCCTACCTGCTGAGAAGTACATTATTTCCCACAGAGAAACCTGGGAACTGTCATTTTTAAGGGTGCTGGAAATTGTAGCTCTGTGAGGGGTACGCTACAGTCCCCAATATTCTTTTGAGAAAATAATGTGCTTCAAATAAGCTTTAAATGTGTGGTGTGTACATTTAGTCCTGTTCAAGTGTTAACTGCTCACATGATAATAAGTTAGAGAGAGTGGAGGTACACTTGCTGATCCCACCTCAACCATCATGTCCTTGCCAACCCCACTCCCACTTAAGAACTTAAGAAGAGCCCAAGTTAAGCATTCTGTTTTGCACAGTGTCCAAATGGATGCCTTTGGGAAGTCCGCAAGCAGAACATGAGGGCAGTAGCCCTGTCTTGCTGCTGTTCCATAGCCACTGATATTTAGAGGTATACTGCCTCTGATTCCAGTGAGTTGGGGGAAAGTTTGAAGCAGGGAGCCTGCTTTTTGCATATGGCTCCCCACATTATTTAGATCATAGACTATCAAACATAATGAGACTTACTTCCAAGAAAACAGGCACAGGATTGCGCTGACAGTCATTTCAGTAGCCATAGGTCAACCTTCCCCTTATGGTGTCCTTCAGATGCTTTGTACTTGAATTCCCATTAGTGGTAGACATCATCAGTCAGGGATGGATTATGGAGGGCACCAGGCTGGGAAAGCCTGCCATAACCCTAACCCTATAGTATTAACCATGTCTACTCAGAAGTAAGTCATACTGTATTTAATGGGGCTTACTCCCAGGTAAGTGATGTTAGGATTGCAGCCTAAGTTAGGAAAGTCTGAAGCTCAGTTACTATTTTTCCCCTTAGCAGGGCTCTTGTGACAAACAGAAGTTCAACAGATTAAGCCTTTTCTCAGCATGGAGTTGCACTGATCAGAGTAAGCTTTAATGGTTGGAGTTCTTCATGAACTGTAAAAAGTGCAGGAGTCCCACTTAGAGAAAGGCTAAGACCTCTATCTGAGGACTGATTCAACTTTCTGCTGCTAAAAATTACATGACACATAAGTCTATAAGACCCACTTATACACTTGGGATATGAAACATTTTGTTCCTTCTACTGTGCTAGATCCTGATGTCATAATTGTTGACCTTGACTCTGGTTCCCCTGTGAAGTAACCCTGATCCTGGTTGCCCTGTAAAGTGATGAGAGGATATCATAAGGACACTGGATTCTGAGGATAGTAGAAGGACTAAAAGGTAAATGCTACAAAGGGAAACACCTAAAGGATCTACATATATTTGTTTAGCCTAGAAACAAAAAGAATTTAAGAGATTTCCTAATTTTTTTTAAAAAAAAAAAGATCTCAGGAAGAAGAGGAAACAGCTGTTGCAGATGAAGCTTTTGCCACCAACTTGTTCTGTGAATAAAGGTTCTGTGGCTTGAATAATATGCAGAAATCAATGAATGAAATCTTTGCTACCAGCATTGAGATACAGTGATGGGGAAAACTTCACCAGTTGATTTCTGCTTGTTACACAGTTATTGAAGCCGCAAAGCAGTTAACAGCGGAAGATATAGTGGTGCAGGGCAAGGGGTTGAATTAGGGGTTTCATTGGGTCTCCTCTGACAGACAGGATTCAAAGGAAACCATTTCCTACGTTATGAAGAAACTTGAAGAAAGAAGCACAAGGCAGATGATCTCACTGTAACAGGGATGCCCCCCACCCCACCCCTTTGGCAAGAGATTTATACTCTCTAACACACTTAGCATAATTGTGCATCTACACCAGCCAGCTCCGTCAATGCTTGGCCAACACTAGTCCCACTGAAGGCTTCAACAGGTAGGGGAAACGCCATCCTCACTGAAATAAATGGTGCTCTGACTAGTCCCTGCAACTTTAAATATCAACATTAAATGTTAATGAATAATCAGCCATGCCAAATTCTTGTTGAGTTGCTGGGAGCTCTAGCTTTGAGCCATAGAGATCCGGGATAAACATTCAGAAGGCAAGGGCATCTTCACATTTGCCTTCAGTGAGGCTTGGCAGACCTTTATTCAAGCTGATGGATTCTTTTGATTGTGAGGGCCTTGGTTGTCATGAAAGTACAAAAATGTGCCAGCTTAGATGCAGAAGGCTCAGATTGTTAACGAGGGTTGGTTTTAACCAGGAAAGCAGAGAAACAAATGGTGACTGCTAGCTGGCTATGTCAGAAGCCTTTTCAAGATTTAAAGAAAGATAAAGGGGAAGACTCAGCAAAGTGAAAAAAATCCTGGCTCTTCATTCCATTATTGTTGTTGGTTAAAACTAGAAGGTGGTGCCTGTGCTAATGAAATAGAATTCTATTAGGCACTTCCTTCCCCATTCATGCTTATTGATTGACAGTTGTAAATCCAGGATCTCTGTAGTGCCTTCTTTTCTGTCCCACTGATTAGATCACATCCACAGTTAAGGTAAATGCAAATGGACTGCCTTCAAGTCGTTTCCAACGTATGGCGACCCTATGAATAGGGTTTTTGTGGAAAGCAGTATTCAGAGGTGGTTTACCATTGCCTTCCTCTGAGGCTGAGAGGCAGTGACTGGCCCAAGGTCACCCAGTGAGCTTCATGGCTGGGTGGGGATTTGAACCCTGGTCTCCCAGGTCGCAGTCCAACACTCTAACCTAGCCTTTCCCAACCTTTGGGTCCCCAGATGTTGCTGGACTACATTTCCCATAATTTCTGACCATTGGCCATGCTGGCTGGGGCTGATGGGAGTTGTAGTCCAGCAACATCTGGGGACACAAAAGTTGAGAAAGGCTGCTCTAACCACTATGCCACACTGGTAAGGCTATTCAAATGAGGGCAAGGCATTTCTCCCTTCCCTGCTATAACTACCGCTGTTAATTTTTAAAGCCCTAAACAACTGGAGACTTGGCCACCTGAGAGAGTATCTTTTCCCGTACCAGCCAGCGTCTTAGATCTTCTGTAGAGGCTCTTCTCCAAGCACCTTTGATAGAGTATGTTATGTAGTCACATAGGAGAGGCCTTTTCTGTTGTGGTACCGCAGCTTTGGACTGCTGGTACCCAGCAAGACACATCTAGGCTGATATTACAATCTTCTCAGTGCCAGGTTAAGATCTTCCTATTTGCCTAAGCATTTTAGGTGATATTTTAGTCACAACTGATTTCTTTGCTCCTCAGTTTTGTTTTTAGCTTCCTTTTTATCTTTTTTGTTTATTGTTGGGATTTTTAAAGTTGTATTCATATATTGTGTGAATAATTTTATTCATACTTCTGTATGCTGCCCTGGAATCTCCTGATGGAAGGAAGTGAAGAAATATTTTAAATAAATCAAACTACTAAGGCTTTAGCCGTGTGCACACATTAAGAAGTATGACAACTGAACTCAGTGGGTATTGCTTCCATGCAGGGGATTGGATTGGATTGCATAGGTAATTTCAGTAGGTGCAGCCTTTTTCAGCCCAATAAAACAAACTGGGTGTGCTTCTAGCTCCCCTCCCACACATAGCTCCGATGTCAAGACCTTAGGGTCTTGCAAGCCTAAGGCAATTTATTCCCTTGCCAACCTTCTCCTGTAGCTAAGATTTTTCTTAATGTAACTGAATCGGTTCCTGTAATGTAGACCTTCTGCTTAATCTAAGAAAAGGAATAACCTGAACAATAGACCAAAGTCTATGTTGTGCATTTTCAAAATAACAATTCAAGTGCATTTTTTTTCTTAAATAAAACTTAAGGCTGAATAACTGTGACTGGTGACTGAAACTGTGTAGTATTGTGATCCTGTGTCTGCTTACCTGGGAGTAAGCCCCGTTGAATTCAATGGAACTTACTTCTGAGTAGATATGTATAGGACTCTTCTTTAAGGGTGCAATCTTCTGCGTGCTTTCTTGAGAGTAAGGTGTGTTATAGAGTGGCCAGGTAACAAAGAGGACAGACTTCCTGGACTTTTAATAGTTGTGTTGAAGAGGGAATGTCAGCCAATGTAACTTGTCATATTTGCTACTGTTAGGGTTAAATTGAAACCCCAGTGCTTGTAAAACTATAGTTCACTTGTCCTACCCAAACCAGCTTGAGCATCATGGGAAATAGAACCAAAGTGGCCTTCATTTGACACTTGATATAAAATGTCGGTTTATTTCCTGGTGACCTGACCCTTACCTACATTCCAGTGGCTCGAATAATAAAAGCCGGTTTGAGCTGGAAACTTCACTATTATGTGTTTCTTATATCACATCCATGCCTACGACCTTGTTTATTGTTATAAATGTGCCTTGCATAGAAGTGTTATAAGTTGTTCCGCTGCCCCACAGACCTTGACTTGTGAAACCCTTTGATATGCAAGCGTAGTAATTTTCATGTCTGTCTCCTACTCATGGGGCACCCGGTTGCAGCCGGCCACCCCTTTACTCTCCTCTTTGTCGGTTCATGCAAAGTGCTTATCTCAAGAACTTGCGAAGTATGCAGACACAGAGTCTGAGAGATAGTCTTGATGTTTCCACTTTTGTCCTTCCCCCTGTACCCCTTTACCTCCTTGCATATACCCCAAAGCTATAATGTTTAGCATTTGCTTCTTTTGTATTTTATGATGTGAGCCCGATATTGTAAACTTCGGGGTAAGCCTATATAAACCCTAGATCACCAATAAACGAGGTTCCCATGCTGGCCTGCTTCGGCTTGTAAGTATTGGGTCCCCTTTGCAAAGGTTTTTGTCTCATGTTACTTCTCTGATAGTGGGTTCATTTGCACTCAACTCCGCACTCTTCCCGGGTGTAATAAGCGAGTTGGGGTTGACAGGGCGACTTGCGTGTTGGGTTTGGACCTAACAATTGGGGGCTCGTCCGGGATCCCTTTTTGCCATTGCACCCCTTCATTTGATAACAGGCACCACGAGAGAATTTTCTCGGTTATCAATAAAAGCGGGCGGCTTTGACACTTTGGGGATAAAGCACAGTTGAGGAAAACCCGCTATCAGACGTCATGGGAAATAAAGGGAGTGTGCCGGTAAAGGACAGCCCTTTGGGAATAATGTGTATGCTGTGGCAAGAGGAGGACTTGCCTGTGCGTAAGAGAGGCCTGAAAAAGAGAAAGATGATTGAGCTCTGTGCGGTAGCGAGACCGCGGGTAACTGCAGTATTGGCACCGGGTGAACGGTAGCCAAAGAGTGGCTCCTTTAAACCCGTTCCTTTAAGAGGAGTAGGGGAGCGGATTGAGGTAAAACATGCAGATTAATTGCATTTCTGGCTCCTAGGGCAGATGGGAGTGCAGAGATTGCAGGGTTTTTACAATGATGAAAGACAGATCTTTGACCGGTGAGGCCCCCCCTCCAAGTTATTTTTCTGAGGATGACTCAGATAGAAGAATGATTTTAAGTCGTTCTATTATGCTTTCCGCCCCAGCGCCGCCTTCCAGCCCCGAAGGCGGGGCTCCTCGGCCGGCACGGAAACAAGTCTCTTCCGATTCAAGTGCTGAGATGGAAGAGAAGGATCCAGGAGAGGGGCCCTCAGGGGGGAACGGTCATGCACTTGTGAAAAAGGAGAAAAAGAGAAAAAGAGAAACGGTTATTGACTAAGGAAACGCCATTGATTGTGCGAGACCAGCCGTACCTGGACGCCCAGGGACGGGTCAGACTCCTAGGTGTGTAAGGCTTGTGTTTTCCCGGGAAGTAAGAACGTAAGAATGGTAATAGGAAGGATTTGCATAAAAGAAATATGTATGAGTTGGGTACCCAAGTGAGAGGTTGTATGCGTATAGCTTTTTTTTGAGTTTATGTATGAAAGTTTTTCTGTGGGTTTGTTTTCAAGGGAACTTTCCTTCCATTACTGTCGTTCATAAATCATGCTGATTTTACCTTTTCCTCTTTTAACTGCTTGGATCAGCTGCGGTGCCCACCTGTTCTCTTAGTAGTTCTTAGCATTTTTTTTAAAAGAAAGTATAGGATTTGAACTAAGCGATTCCTTTTAGAATGTCAGGGTTTCTTTTTCTTTTGTTCCTGTGCTGGGTTAACTCCTTCTTCCCTTCCTCCTTATTTGATATGAATTTAGATTATTAAGTTTCTTTTGTGTTTGTCTGTCTTGCTTGCTACAAATTACTTGTGTGCATCTTCCTTCCTGATGTAATGTTTTATATCCTCCTTATCTCAGTCCTTGCCATTGAGGAACGTTTTATTTCTTTGGAGCTCCCTTCCTTTTCAAGTTTCTTAAAATTGTTTTCTAGACGGATTGGCTGTGTTTTCCTAATTATTGTGCTGTCTGTTATGTGATTGTAACTTATTAAATATAATTTCTTATTTCAGCCCTTGCCGTTTGACATTAATCCCAATAGCAGATGTTCACAAAGGGGGGATATTTGTCTAGAATAAGTTTTGCTTTTCATTATTTGTCAGTTATTTCTTATCTTGTAAATGTTACGTTTCTTTTGACGTGGTTCTGTTTGTTTGTTTGTTTGTTTGTTTTGTTACTGCATGTTGAGCCAGAATTACAGAAAAGGGAAAGAGATTGGTTTCCCCCCCTTGTTCTCTAGATCTAGCACAAACGTATTAAACATACATCTTGAAATCAGGAGAAGTTCCTTTTGTTTAGATTAGACCTGAACCTTTGGCTGTTGCTTGTAGATAAAAGCCTGGCACAGTTAGTTTTTCTGTCAGTGGCCAAAGGGGCAAAAATAACAAAATTACTTTTGAAACTACTCTACCCATTTACCTGTATATAAAGGGAGGCAATTGTAAGTGCCAACTAAATTTGTATGTAGTGCCTTGTGGGTAGAAATGTTTTCCTCCCCCCATACACTTTGACAGGGAAAAGATACCCATGAATTAGAAAGGTTGTAAGTAAAATGAAGGATTCTAGGAAATAAGTTATTTTGATGGTAGAGGAAGGATAGTTTGAGAAATATTTATTGATGGTAATAAGAAAAGGGGAAAATGACAGGAAAAGGGAAAAATGACAGGAAATAACAAAATGTTGTATGTGGGTTTTTTCTCTCTCTTCTTCATCATTGTTGCTAGATTGTGGATTAGAACCTATACCTGTTTAAACTTTTGAACTTGGGTAAAATATATATATATATACATTTGGAAGTCAACAACAAAACTTCTTGAAGGTTCTTTCTTCCATAAGGAAAATAAAACCTCTTCTTGAGGTACTCGATCCCAGGTAATTGTTTTAAATTTGTCTGTGAAATGTATGATTTACCCATTTCCTAGATAGGCAAAACTGAGGCCACCTTGCTGTTTAAAACTAATGTGATGCGCTCTTGTGACTAGGTAAATTCATTATCAAAAGGGGACCAAAATGCAGAGCTTCCAGCCACAGTAATTGTCTACCTCATATTAGAATTCACATTGGGAATCAATATTACTTTGCTTCCAAAACAGAAACTCATCCCCAGTTGCTCTTCGACTGAAGATGGACCTGGACTTTCAACAGGAAAATGCTTTCCTCATTGTCATACCTTGTGCATATAAATCACACTATTACTAATGAACTTTTTTCTTTTAAAATGATGTTCACAATTCTAATGCATGTTAGTGCATTTATTCCTTGACAGGCACTTAGAGCAACTGCTCTACATACAGGATGAGCACCATTGGAACTCCCTGCTGATTTGGAACAGAACTTAATCTATTTGTGCCACTAACATCTCTTTGTTTTGCATTCATAGAAAGAGGTATAAATCCTTTTTCTCTGCTTTCCGTGGCTACTTTTCATGAGCAAGGCTCTACATAGCCAGAGGATGGGGAAACTCAGAAGTTTAGAATATGTTGTACTGTTGTGTGTTTTGTCTGTCTGTTGCAAAAACAATATTTTGGTTTTGTCCACTTTGATCAGAAGTCTCATCTGTGGCCATGGATGTTTTATTTTTATATTTTCTTTCCTGCACTGAAGTGTTTTCTCCCCAAGGAACATTTTCCTTTTGCGTGTGTATCACAGAAGATTTTTATTTTGAGACATTTTGGACTCGATCTTTGAATTGCTCCAGGACCAGAACACGATATGCAACTGGCATGCTATTTTCCTGTATTGCTGCAATAACAGCATAGAGGCCTGCTTCATTCTACCTAACCACAGAACTATTTTCGGGCCTATTTTGGCCAGCAACCTGAAACGGGCACCTTGTTCAAGTTTGCAATCTTTTCATACAGTAACTCGGGGGGAGGGGGGGGGAATGAAGATTCTTTCATTATTCCAGTTTCTCTGCCTAGCATCAGCAAAAGACACACATGTTCAGTGGAAGCTGCAACTGAACATGAACAGGAACAGGATGAACTTTGTGCAAGCCATCCCACAGTGTGTTTATTTGTTTTATTTACTTGTTTTCTTTGTAATATTTCCATTGTAATATTGAATGTAACTGTTTATGCATTGTCCTTTAAGAATGTGTTGTTGTTATTGTTTTCCCTTCATAATTTATATGGCTGTTTTGTTCTTTAGATGTTTTTACTTTTCAAATCCTTCTGAGTGATTCTGTAATAGGGGTTTACTGAATTTGGCTACTTCAGATGTGAGGTTCATCAATGTGAAGTTTTGACCCATTTGTTTACTTTCTCACTCTGTCATTACAATGGCTAGGAATAGGTAACAATTAATGTGAATGGATGTCAACACCATAAGAATCTAGGAAGATGATAGTTTGGAATTCCATCAAGATTGCTTTTCTCTCAAAATGATGTATCTTATGGCTTTTTCATGCTAAGAAATGAATTAAGTTCAGCTATTGTATATTCTGGACATGGGTGCATGTGCCTTAGAACATTTTGTGATTATGATGTTATTGATAAGTACTATACACAACCTATGCTAACATTTCAATAGATGCCTTTGTGGTATTAAGGAAATGGTAGGATGTGATTTTCCATTTAAAGTCCCTGTATGGATCATCCAGAGAATATTAGTTAATCCAGATTTGTTTCAACACACCGACCTAGCTGATCTTCAGACACTACTTTCTCATCCTATGTACAGAAACAATTAGAAGCAGTTAAACAAATGGGGGAGCAAGTACACTCTAGATAGCACATGATTGCCATACAGTCACTTACATTATAGATAAGCACTCACAGATATAGGCACATGGATGATTTTGGATTCCCTGTTTGGCTGGGATAAGGATGCCAAAGAAGGTTTAACCCTTATAATGCACCCCATTGTGGTGATTTTGAATTCTGATCTTTGTCTAATTAGCCCTTGTAATGTGTATCCATCTCATATGGCACAGTCACACCCTGGAAGTCAGTATTGGAGCCAGGGGGCAGAACGGTGCTTGCTAATATGTGAAAGGTCATCTGTGTACATCTGCCTTTCACATAAAAGGAGGGAGTGGTACGGCTTGGCTAACCCCGTTTTGGTTCAAGTGGAATCTAGGAGGTGCAAAAGCCAAGAGCTATAACTCCCACCCCAACTCACACATACCCCCACGGCTGGTAATGCGTTCCAGAGGTTTTGTGCATAGAAAAACAAGGGCAGAGTTAAACGCTGTCGCATAAATGTTATCTTAATCCTTGGCGGATACACCCCCATCCACAGGGAATCCCATTGCTCGTTAGAAATAGCATTAGTTTTCCTTTTTTCTTGACTAGAAGCACACATATCGGAAAATATATACAGACATAGGGGGTCTTCTTATATTGAGACCCCCCCACTGGCCTGGACTTTACAGGAGACAGGGACAACCAAAACAAGGAACACACACGTCACCACATGGATAAGTGGGAGTCCCCTTTGTTACTTAAGGAGTACAGTCTCCTTTGCTTCCTGCTACAGCTTAAAGGAGGTAGAGGAGGGCTTGGTGATAAGTGGTTTAGTAAGAGGTGAGGTCTGTGTGACCAATACATGTGATATACCCACTTGAAAATGGCAATTGGATTTTGAAGAATGGGACATAAAACAGTGGGTAAGGTAATATTACTGTTGAGATGGTAGCATCTGTTGCATTTGATTTTCCTTTGGTCACTGACTTGTTCTTTTCCTATTGGGCTTAACGGGTCACCAAATGCCTGCTGACCCTTGGTGGCTCTGTGAATTTTGGTCTAGCTGGCAGAAGATATTGTTTTATGTGATTACAGTAATAGTTTTTTTATTATTATTATTACTGGATGTTGTTACTTGCAATGTATTTCTAATGTTATTCAGTTAATGTCTATAGGTCTCTGAGTTTAGTTTTAGGGACCAAAACCAAGCAAACGGGCCATTCTAGTAGTATCAAAAGGTCCAGTCATACTTGACAGTTCCTTGGTCGATGTACTGAAAAGGGAGTTGAGCAGACTGACGCAAGATTGTGTTTTATGTTGTAATAGTTATAGTATTATTAATAGCTGTTTGTTGCTGTATACAATGCATCCCAAATTTAATCCAGCTTGCTTCCGCCTGCCTGCATAGGCTGATTTCTTCATTTTCCTGAAAGCCTCACTCTGCTATTCCAAATTTGATGCAATTGGCCTCAGTCTGTATAAACAAGCTCACACTGTCATTTTTCCGAAAACCGCAACCAGCTTACATGGAAATGGCTTTGAGACCGATTTGGCAACCTAAGCAAAGTAATCCAGCTACCTGAGAGACCAGTTAGTCTCTCAGGGCTGAAAGGGGGGACTGTTAGGGTTAAATTGAAACCCCAGTGCTTGTAAAACTATAGTTCACTTGTCCTACCCAAACCAGCTTGAGCATCATGGGAAATAGAACCAAAGTGGCCTTCATTTGACACTTGATATAAAATGTCGGTTTATTTCCTGGTGACCTGACCCTTACCTACATTCCAGTGGCTCGAATAATAAAAGCCGGTTTGAGCTGGAAACTTCACTATTATGTGTTTCTTATATCACATCCATGCCTACGACCTTGTTTATTGTTATAAATGTGCCTTGCATAGAAGTGTTATAAGTTGTTCCGCTGCCCCACAGACCTTGACTTGTGAAACCCTTTGATATGCAAGCGTAGTAATTTTCATGTCTGTCTCCTACTCATGGGGCACCCGGTTGCAGCCGGCCACCCCTTTACTCTCCTCTTTGTCGGTTCATGCAAAGTGCTTATCTCAAGAACTTGCGAAGTATGCAGACACAGAGTCTGAGAGATAGTCTTGATGTTTCCACTTTTGTCCTTCCCCCTGTACCCCTTTACCTCCTTGCATATACCCCAAAGCTATAATGTTTAGCATTTGCTTCTTTTGTATTTTATGATGTGAGCCCGATATTGTAAACTTCGGGGTAAGCCTATATAAACCCTAGATCACCAATAAACGAGGTTCCCATGCTGGCCTGCTTCGGCTTGTAAGTATTGGGTCCCCTTTGCAAAGGTTTTTGTCTCATGTTACTTCTCTGATAGTGGGTTCATTTGCACTCAACTCCGCACTCTTCCCGGGTGTAATAAGCGAGTTGGGGTTGACAGGGCGACTTGCGTGTTGGGTTTGGACCTAACAATTGGGGGCTCGTCCGGGATCCCTTTTTGCCATTGCACCCCTTCATTTGATAACAGGCACCACGAGAGAATTTTCTCGGTTATCAATAAAAGCGGGCGGCTTTGACACTTTGGGGATAAAGCACAGTTGAGGAAAACCCGCTATCAGACGTCATGGGAAATAAAGGGAGTGTGCCGGTAAAGGACAGCCCTTTGGGAATAATGTGTATGCTGTGGCAAGAGGAGGACTTGCCTGTGCGTAAGAGAGGCCTGAAAAAGAGAAAGATGATTGAGCTCTGTGCGGTAGCGAGACCGCGGGTAACTGCAGTATTGGCACCGGGTGAACGGTAGCCAAAGAGTGGCTCCTTTAAACCCGTTCCTTTAAGAGGAGTAGGGGAGCGGATTGAGGTAAAACATGCAGATTAATTGCATTTCTGGCTCCTAGGGCAGATGGGAGTGCAGAGATTGCAGGGTTTTTACAATGCTGAAAGACAGATCTTTGACCGGTGAGGCCCCCCCCTCCAAGTTATTTTTCTGAGGATGACTCAGATAGAAGAATGATTTTAAGTCGTTCTATTATGCTTTCCGCCCCAGCGCCGCCTTCCAGCCCCGAAGGCGGGGCTCCTCGGCCGGCACGGAAACAAGTCTCTTCCGATTCAAGTGCTGAGATGGAAGAGAAGGATCCAGGAGAGGGGCCCTCAGGGGGGAACGGTCATGTGCTTGCGAAAAAGGAGAAAAAGAGAAACGGTTATTGACTAAGGAAACGCCATTGATTGTGCGAGACCAGCCGTACCTGGACGCCCAGGGACGGGTCAGACTCCTAGGTGTGTAAGGCTTGTGTTTTCCCGGGAAGTAAGAACGTAAGAATGGTAATAGGAAGGATTTGCATAAAAGAAATATGTATGAGTTGGGTACCCAAGTGAGAGGTTGTATGCGTATAGCTTTTTTTTGAGTTTATGTATGAAAGTTTTTCTGTGGGTTTGTTTTCAAGGGAACTTTCCTTCCATTACTGTCGTTCATAAATCATGCTGATTTTACCTTTTGGCAAGAACGTCTGCTTCTGCTTATGTACAAATTAACCTAAGACAAGTACATTTGGCGAAATTAAGGTAGTGACTAAGATTTCACCAGCACGGTAGTGCACCCAGTCACCCTATAACTAAAATAAAGTAAAAATAAAACAATTTTAAGTTTTAACAAGAGGGAAGGAGCAGAATACCCAGAACCCACCACAAAATACACAGGTCTCAGGCCTCCTAGGCCAGTACAACATCCTGAAAATCTGGATGGCATGATGCATATGTCAGACTGGGGAACCTCCAGGCCTCTCTAGCTGACTCTCCTTAGGCCACATCCCCTCACTGATAGGGTTGCCATATTGCCCGGTTAGCTGGGTTTTACCCGGATTCTATGCATGCCACCCGGCGCCTGGCTAGCTCTTTAGGTGGCCCGGATTGTCAGCTTTAATTTAAAGACAAAATTAAGTTTCTAGGTGGTCCGGTTCTCGAGATATACATAAAAACGTCACCCCCCCGACTGTTAAATCTTTCTTTAAACAGTACGGTATAGCACTTCGTAGCTTTAACCCCGCCCGTTCAGGATTGCAGCCAATCAGGGATTGTGTTTCAGTTTCATTGACCTTAGGCAGTGTCTAGAAAACAAAATGGTGGTTTCACCCCCTGTTTATCTGAAAATCTCATAAATTGGGTAAGTATATATATTTCAGTTTTTTTTCCTCTTGTGTGCAGGAGTCAGATCTTGGGCAGTGTTTTGAAAACCTTCCCAATGCTTGCTTTTTGTAAAAGCAATGCTAATCCCATATGCCCAGAGTAAATCCCATTGAATTCAATAGGACTTACTTTTGAGTAGACATGGTTATGAATGTGCTGAAAATCAATGGGACTTTGGAGTGAATGTAAAAAAGAATTGTGTTTGTGCCCTCCAGTCCTATTTTAAAGCAAGTAGGCAGGGCTTACTTAGGTATTACAGTTTTTATTCTGTAGGAAAGTAATACTGATTTTTTAAAAACTAATACTGATTTTTCTGCAATGACCAGTTGGTTTGACAATAAACTATTATATGGGCTGTATGTATTTATACATCTGCAGTGTGTGCGTGTGCGTGTGCGTGTATGGAGTCTTTCCAACACCCCTGTGAGGTAGGGTTGGAAACCAAGGCAGCTCACAACAAGAAATAAAGCCATTTAAAATCCAATGACCATAAAAACAAGTATAAACAGTTGCAAAACAGCATAAAGTGGCATGATTCGGAATTTTGGGTTGTGTGAATGAAGTTGCTTATCACTTGAAGTTGCATTTCTGGCCCTGTTTGAGTAAACCCCACTGAATACGCTGGGACTTGCTTCTGAATAAATAAACCTAGGATTGCACTATAAATATCTTTACAGTTTGTGTAAATAATAAATATATTTGATAGTCATGCTTTTATATAAATATTTCTTCATTTATCATATTTTTGGTTGTGAGATGCTTAGTTTTCTGCCTTACTCATAGGAATCTTGTTGTGGTTGGTATGGTATTACATTTAGGAAAGTGTTACTGCCTTTTGTGTTGTTTTTTTCCTATTTGCATTTCACTTATCTTTAACCTCACTCCATTACAGCCATAGAAGCAACAGCAGCATATGCAAGATAATTAACTCCCATTAGTGATAAGAACAAGAATTTATAATTATTATTTCAATTAAAACAAGAGGCTTGTCAATACTTTGAAGAGGACCAGATATTTATTTTCTTTCTGAGCCCAGGACTGGGTCTTTCATGATGCCCGGAGGGGGGGGGAGCAGGAGAGTAGTCGATAAGACAGACATCCTGGCATTGGTAATCTAATTAGCAAGGTATGTGTGGGGTTGTTGCACACTTCCAGGCCCAGATTCATTTTGAGTATGGAGGTGGAACCTGTGTAGATGTGGTTGATCAAAGGGAGAAGAAATTTTGAGTTAAGCAAAGCTCTGCTTTTATAAAACCTAAGAAACATACAGATACTTTGAATGTCTGAGTGCCTGCACCAGTGGAATACTGGAGGAACTTGTAAAGCTTGCTGCAACAGTATTTACAACTGAGCATGTGGTGTGAAAGACTCCTTTTCCTAACATTTTGGCTTCTTGTTTTTCTCCACCCACCACATCTTTGAAATATATCGTATATGGTTAACTGTACTGTTGCCCTGACTTTATGTTTGTTGCTATTTTGTGTTTTTATTATGTTTTTATATTGATTGTGTATTTTTATTGTTTTTATTATATTTGTAAGCTGTGCTGAGCTCTGTTTTTAACAGCAAAAGGGCAGGATATAAATTCTCTTAATCAATCAATAAATACTCCATAGTGTTGGAAACTAGAGTCTAGGCATTTAAGGCTAAAAATGTTGCTTTTAAAAAAAAGATTTCTCACATCTTTCCCCAGTTTTTGGTGGTAATTCCTAGGCACAAAAACAAAACAACTGGACAATCCAAGTATTAATATGCAAATATTTGCATAATATGCAAATACTTTACATTATATGCAAATTAACCTGCCCGGATTTGTGGAACTGGAATATGGCAACCCTACTCACTGACCATGTTCCACACCCTCCTTGAGTGCTTTCACCTGACTGAAATAGTGCCTCTTGCGCTGCCTGGATGGAGAGACTAGGGGTGTAGAAACCGCTGACTTTTCCATGCATGGCTAGAATGTAGCCACCTGCACATACCTGCACCCACTAAGCTTCCCACTTTGCCTCTAGTCCTGCTCACCGCTGCCACATGGACCATAGTCCCTGGAAGGTTCTCTATGAGGGCATGCAGCCCTGAGGCTGAAAAAGTTACCCACATCTGCCTTCTGTTGATCCATACACAGGATGAATGTAACTTGTCTTGGCACAATGTATGCAAAAAGTTAATTCTTTAAAAATATTTGTTATTTATTAATTTATTTATTTAATTTGTATCCCACCCTTCCTCCCAGCAGGAGCCCAGGGCGGCAAACAAAGCACTAAAACATTTTAAAACATCATAAAAACAGATCTTACAATACATTAAAACAAAACAGCATTAAAAACATTTTAAAAACAACCTTTAAAAAGGGTTAAAAACATTATTAAAAACATATTAAACAATTCTGACAGATGCAGACTGGGATAGGTCTCAACATAAAAGGCTTGTTGGAAGAGGAAAGTCTTCAAAAGGCGTCGAAAAGATAGCAGAGATGGCGTCTGCCTAATATTCAAAGGGAGGGAATTCCACATTTTGCCCATTTCAATCAGGTTGTCGAAGACAAATATCGCACTGTCAACTAGCTTTGTTTTCCTTGCTGGAGTGCACAAAGGTGAAGTTGGCAGAGCTTGGTAATGCCCTAGAGTGCTGTTACTATATAACTGAAAAGTCACATGAACTCATTTCCTTTGTTCTGTCTTGCCCAGAGCGGTCTTGCCAAGTCAGGGAATTTTCCTGAGATACAGGCAGAGCAGTCCTGCACATGTCCATATGGAAGTATTGTCCTTCTGTGTTCAGTGGAGCTTACTCTCAGGAAAGAGTGCAGAGGATTACAGCATGAATTATATCTGTTGGTCTCCATATATTTTTAACCAAACTTGCATATAATTGAACTAGCTTTTCAAACAGGCATGTTCATTCTGTGGCTTGTAAGCCATGTGAGCCCAACCCTCAATTTCATGCATCTTTTGGAGTCTTATGAATATACTGAGAACCCTAATATTCACTTCTTAAAAGTAAGTCCTAGGATCACCAGAAGCTGGTGATAACAGAGATCCTTTAAGTTGGGGAAGAAGCAAGGGAGGTGATCGGGCCAGGGTAGGCAAAAAGCAAGACAGTGAGAGGTAGCTGGAGGCCTTACAAATTTTGACATGGCTGTGACTGGTTTCCAGGGGGAAGCTTGTGTATTTGAAGGCTGCCACTGCTGGTGTGTCGCCAGTGGTGGGGCAGTCCAGAAGGGGGTGACACCAAATGGGTTGCTTGCTCCTCCTTGGGATGTAATGAGGGCAGGGGCACTCCTTCATGGGTGAGTGGATTGGCTTGGTCTAGGTGACATATTTGAGCAGATGGCTGTGCATGAATTAACCTGGGCTCCTACTGGGAGGAAGGGCAGAATACACAGTGCCTTGCAAAAGTAATCAGACCCCTGATCAATGCACTCATATTACTGAATTACAAATGGTACATTTTAATTTCGTCCTGTATTATATTTTCAAACATTGAAACTCAAAATCAATTATTGTAAGATGACATTGGTTTTATGTTGGGAAATGTTTGTAAGAAATACAAAAACCTGAAGCATGTTGCTTGTATAAGTATTCAACCCCCACACGTTAATATTTGGTAGAGTCACCTTTCACTGCAATAACAGCATTAAGTCTTTTGGAGTAGGTATGTACCAGATTTGCACACAGTGTTGGAAGGATTTTGGCCCATTCTTCTTGGCAGATTCACTCCAAGTCATCCAGATTGGTTGGACATCAGTTATGGACTGCAATTTTCAAAGATTCTCAATGGGATTGAGATCAGGACTTTAACTGGGCCACTGTAGGACATTCACCTTTTTATTTATTTATTTATTTATTTATTTTTATTTAATTTAATTTATATACCGCCCTAAGCCCGAAGGCTCTCTGGGTGGTGTACAAAAAGATAAAAACAAGCACAATATATAAATACAATAAATACAATAAATCAAAAAACAAAACAAACAAACAATAACGAACCAAACAACATCCAAAATACGGAAATGCTGTTTAAAATACACTTTAAAATGCCTGGGAGTATAAAAAGGTTTTCACCTGGCGCCGAAAAGATAGTAGCGTTGGCGCCAGGCGCACCTCATCAGAGAGACTGTTCCACAGTTCGGGGGCCACCACTGAAAAGGCCCTGGTTCTAGTCATCACCCTCCGAGCCTCTCGATGGGATGGTACTCGGAGGAGGACCTTAGATGTTGAGCGTAGTGTACGGGTAGGTTCATATTGGGAGAGGCGTTCCACCAGGTATTGTGGTCCCATGCTGTGTAGGGCTTTATAGGTCAAAACCAGCACTTTGAATCTAGCCCGGAAACAAATAGGAAGCCAGTGCAGACGGGCCAGAACAGGTGTTATATGAGCGGACCTTCTGGTCCGCGTCAACAATCTGGCCGCTGCATTCTGGACTAGCTGTAGTTTCCGAACAGTCTTCAAGGGCAGCCCCACGTAGAGCGCGTTGCAGTAGTCCAATCTAGAAGTTACCAGAGCATGAACAACTGAAGCGAGGTCATCACTGTCCAGATAGGGGCGTAGCTGGGCTACCAATCGAAGATGGTAAAAAGCATTCCGTGCCACCGAGGCCACCTGGGCCTCAAGAGACAGGGAAGGATCGAAAAGAACTCCCAAGCTACGAACCTGTTCCTTCAAGGGGAGTGTAACCCCATCAAGAACAGGATGAACATCCTCCATCTTCTTGAGCCACTCCAGTGTTGATTTGGCCTTGTGCTTGGGATCATTGTCCTGCTGAAAAGTGAATTTCCTCCCAAGCTTCAGTTTTTTAGTGGACTAAAGCAGGTTCTTTTGCAGTATTTCCCTGTATTTTGCTCCATCCATTCTTCCTTCAATTTTAACAAGATGCTCAGTCCCTGCTGATGAGAAGCATCCCCACAGTATGATGCTGCCACCACATACTGCACTGTACACCACATACTTCACTGTAGGGATGGTGTGTCTTGGGCAGTGTTAGGTTTGCACCACACATAGTGCTTTGAGTTTGGGCCAAAAGGCTCTATGTTGGTCTCATCTGACCACAAAACCTTTTCCCATATCGCAGCTGGGCCACTCTCACGCTCTCTGGCAAACTCCAGACATGCTTTCAGATGGAAATTTTTGAGTAACGGCTTCTTTCTTGCCACCCTCCCATACATGCCAGTGTTAAGCAGAGCTCTTGATATGGTTGACTGGTGCACCATTACTCCGCTCCCAGCCACTGAACTCTGTAGCTCCTTCAAAGTGTTTGAGGGCTGAGTTTTGGGGGAAGACCTTTTATTGGCAGTGGCTGGGTGGTATGATGCAGCTTTCACTCCTGATTATTGATCCAACTGTGCTCACTGGGATATCCGTACACTTGGATATTGTTTTGTACCTTTTCCTAATCTGTGCGTTTTTATTACATTATCTCTCATTTCTGTAGAATGCTCTTTGATCTTCATTTTCCTTCACATCCGCAGCCTGACCAATGATCCTTCAACAGTGGGGGTTTTATCCTGACAGTGCGACAGCAACTTTAATGGTTCACAGGTGGAGGCCAATAGTAAGGTCATTGTGTCCTTGATAGGGCAATTTCTTTCATCTGTGTAAACTGGGAGCTTCCATAGCACAGGGGTTGAATACTTACGCAAGCAAGAGGTTTCAGTTTTTTATGTTTCTTACAAACATTTCCCAACATAAAACCAATGTTGCCTTACAATAATTGATTTTGCATTTCCATGTTTCAAAATAAAACATCATACAAAATAAAATTACAATGTACCATTTGTAATTCAGTAATAGGAGCACATTGGTCAGGGGTCTGATTACTTTTGCAAGGCACTGTAAATCTAATAAACAAATAAACCTGGTTTCTGAATGGGAAGTGGAAAGCTAAGGAGCTCACTACATGAAACAACAAGTTCAAGTGACCAGCTGTGAACACATTTGCTTGTGAGGGAAGCGCATCAGCTTGACTTTTGAAAGACAAACAGGCTTGTATTCCTACTCATGATTTATCCCTCTCTTTCTTTGTCTGTTATTGCTTCTCTTTGCCTACCATACAGTAAGATACCCTTATCTTAAGGCAAGGATGGCGTACTAGTGGTCCTCCAGATATTGTTAGATTTCAGCACCCATCAGCCCCAGCCAGCATGGCCAATGATCAGGGATTATGTGATTTGTAGTGCAGCATCTGGACTACAGGGTTCCTTATTCCTTTTCTAAAGGATAAGGCAGGATATCAGTTTATGAAATGTAAATAAAAGAGATTTAATAGAATTTCCAGCATCCATTAGGAAAACTCCACTTTAGTTGGTAGGATTGTTAGTTAGATGGAACAGCTCCTCATCAGAGACTGCAGTGGTGGTCTGAGGTGCATCTTAGTTAATTTTGCTGTTGAATTCAGGCCATCACTCTGAACTCTTATGACTTCTTTTAAGTTTTTTTCAAGGTACCTTGAGTACTTGTAAAAGGTTTGCTTTGTCTCTGGAGGATTTGTCTGCAGCAGTCCCCATTTCCCCACAATCCGACACTGAAATTGGCATTAAGGAACTGGTTCATTCTGCATCTTCACTTTTGTTCTGTCCTTGATTAGCCCTTTGCTTCCTGATTTCCTCATATGGAAGCTAGTTGCTCATGAAACAAGCGTCAATCTCCCCCTTCCACAGTGTCATTTGTTAATGTTTGCAGCAACATGCAGAAGAATCTTCATAGGGCACAGACCATACAGGGAAAAATAGGTCTTTCTCATGCTCTGGAAGATTCTGTTTCAGACATTGTAGCTATTTGGGGATTGTGCCTTTTGTTTTAGAGCAGGATGGTAAACACACTAGTCGCCAGAGCAAAGCATTTCTATTCGCCACACCTGGAGTGAGAACAGGTTGATCCGCTGATCAGTTGCAAACTCTCTTTCAAGCTGAATTTTTTTTAAAAGAAACCACTGATCCCACCAATTTTTACAGTAAAAAGGGGCAGGGTTTGACTAGTATCATGTGCCCCCATTTTCAGAAGAGAGAGATGGAGAAGCACTGGAACCGGCAGAACAGTGAATGTGTTTCTACCCCTGGACTGGGCAGACAGACTTGCAGACTGTATTTTTTTTAAACTAGAAGAACCCAGATCCACCAGTCAGAGCCTAGTATATAAGCCATACACTTACAATTGAAGAATTCTGAACCGAGGCATTTGTTCTGAATATCAAAACTAAATGAAGCTCAAAGTTTTTCTGTAAAAAAAACAAACCCCAATCCTGGTTATACCAAGCTCTCCATTCCAGCAATAATATGGGGGGAGGGCGTCATTTTGCTGCTGCTATTGATTGAACAATTGGGGGTCAGAAATCCTTGCTGATCCCCTGCAAATCACCCAGAGATCTACCAGTAGGTCCAGATCTCCCATCTGCCTATCCATGTTTTCAAAGGATAATTTATGCATAGCTAAACTTACACTGTATCTGTGTTTATTTTATTTATATTTTTGCCCTGCTTGTTTTTTTGGAAGGAAGGAACAGGTTTTTTTCTTACCTTGCACAATCCTTGGTTACTTTACAATTGTGCTTGACATCTCCCTCCTTTTTGTGTGTGTTACTGGTGGGATAGTGAAGGATAAATGGAAATAAGCTTCAAAGTGCCTTTGGAATATCCAACTGAAGACAAACCGGGCAAGCATTACCCAGCTCAGCTTTCAACATTTAGCTTGGTTGCTGGCGCAATTTTGGAGAGCTCTTGGCTGAGCTTCAAAAGAAGCACGTTTGCAACAAATGGTTGTCTTAAAAAAGAGAAAGGAAAGATAACTACATCTTGGGATGACAGTGACTATTGTAGTAACTGACCCATTGATATATGATGGCAGTCACATAGAACACTCTCCTAGCTAAACACCAGTGCACGCATACACAGTTTTTCCATGCCAGCATGGCATGTTCCAGGCAGCGCTTTGTTGGCATGTAGAAGCTGCACAAATATGAACTAGCTTACAGGTGAAGAGCATTTTAACTATGATCCCAGCTTCATGGATCATCTAAGCAGGTAAAATGTTTTTCAGTGACCTCTGTGTGGCTGGTGAAGATGCAGTTAAATCAGCCCTTACAATGTACGCCCATGAAGCTTTTATTTTGTCTCATTTCCTTAGGCTTGATAGGCCTGACCTGAAGCCTTGCCAAAAGGTTTCCTTGTTGAATGACATTCCTTGTTAGTTTATTAATAGAGTGATGGAGGAAGCTTCAGTGTGCACAGTAAACATCAGCCAGATGTCCTTACCCTGTTCATGTTTCTTATGTTCTGGTGTGGCTTCCCTAAGGAGCATGGAACTACTTTCAGAAAAAGCAACATGAGAACAAAGAAACAAGATGGGCTGAACAGAAAGAAAAAGGATTGGCTTAATATACTTGAGATTAAGAGAGCAGAATAATGTTGTGTGCCACCCCAGTCTCTGAGCAGTGTGAGACTTTCAGGGGCTCCTGTGCTTACCCAGGGTTTGGTTTCCTTGGAGAGAAGGTCAGCGGAGACTGTCTTTCTGAGATATCGTTTATTTGCACATATTCACAACCTGAGCTTAAGATGGAGGGGTCCAAAGCATTAACAGTCCAATAGATCTTGCTTTTCCATACGCTTGTAGGGAGGCCCCCCAAAGCCATGGTGCAGAGAGCAGGCCTCCTGTGTGTCTCCCTACTTCCCAACTTCTCCAGACTAGACTAAACCCACAAGCCTCTCTTTTGGTTCCAGGATGGGGGGAGGGGCTCTTCCTTTGAAAAGAGTTCCAATAGCCACAGAATCTCTCCAGCCCAAAATCTATTCACCTGTTAATGGGCACTTGACAGACCCATTCGCTAATTTGGCCACTCTGTTAGATTAACAAAGGAGACTAGTCTGACCAGTGGAGCAGGTTTCTCTGCTGGAAAGCCCACTTCCAGGCACAGGGTTCCAAATCAGAGGCTGGAAGGAAACTCATAGAAATCGTCTATCAGAAGCCTCAATCCCATAACAATAATATGCCTGCCTGCTTGCTGCTGCTGCTGCTTGGCTACCACCACCACCACCTTTTCCCAGTTGGACTTCTGCTCTGTGGGGGTCACACCTTGCAGGACCAAGCCCCAGGTACTCAGCCAGCTGTGGCTGATTTTTTCCACCTGTCCCTTCTCTGGAGGGGATACATAAGCCGGCTGGCTGAGGTGGCTCCTGCTTTGTCTGCCTTTTTCTGGGTCTTCAGTTATGTGCCTGGGAAAGAGGACTCAGAGCCAAGTGGGGAGATTTGAGGGGGCCCCAATTAGTGTAGTGACAGGTAGACGGAGATATGGCGTTGTGAGGATGACTTGCCAGGTATGGGGAAAGCGGCCCAGGTAGTTAATGGCTGTGCCTTGTTCCAGTCCTCCCCACACCCACAGGTTTGTTGGTTGCCCTATCAGCCAGCCTCGGATCCTGCTGCTAAATGCCAGATCGGTGCACAATAAGGTATCCCTCATTCACGATTTAATTGTGGATGAGGCAGCCGATCTGGCATGTATAACCGAGACCCGGGTGGGTGAGCAGGGAGGAGTCAGTCTCTCCCAGCTATGTCCACCAGGGTACCTGGTTCAGCATCAGGGTAGACCTGAGGGTTGGGGAGGGGGGGTTGCTGTGGTCTATAGGAGCTCCATCTTCCTCTGCAAGCACCCTGTCCATGTGACTACTGGTCTGGAGTGTTTGCACCTTATGTTGGGTCAGCGGGACAGACTGGGGATTCTGTTGGTGTACCGCCCACCCTGCTGCCCAACAGACTCCCTAGCTGAGCTGACGGAGGTGGTCTCGGGTGTACTGTTGAGATCCCCCAGACTGTTGGTTGTGGAGGATGTCAGCATCCATGCTGAGGCCACCTTATCCGGGGTGGCTCAGGATTTCATGGTCTCCATGACAACCATGGGACTGTCCCAATATGCCATTGGCCCAACACATGTAGCAGGGCATACTCTAGATTTGGTTTTTGTATCTGGACATGGAGTTGGTGATCTGAATGTGGGGGGCCTTACATCAGTCCCTCTGTCATGGACAGATCACTGCTTGCTGAAGTTTAGACTTACAGTGGCTTTTCCCCTCTGCAAGGGTGGGGGACCTACTAAGCTGGTCTGCCCCCAGAGACTAATGGATCCGGATGGTTTCCAAAGGGCTCTGGGGAGTTTTCCGGCTGATAGGGCTGGCGCTCCTGTCGAAACCCTGGTTGAACTGTGGAATACAGAAATGACCCGGGCGGTTGACATGATTGCTCCTGAGCACTCTCTCCTGTGTAGAGCTCGTACGGCTCCATGGTATACCCCAGAGCTGAGAGCGATGAAACAATATAGGAGACGGCTTGAGTGCAGATGGAGGCGAACTCCTAGTGGATGCAATTATACACTGGTAAGTGTCTATGGTAAGCAGTATTTAGGGGCAGTGGGGGCAGCAAAAAACCAATATTTTGCTGCCACTATCAAATCATCAATCTGCCGCCCAGCGGAGCTCTTCAGAATTGTCCGGGGGCTATTACGCTCTGGCCCCAGGTACATGGTAGAACCGTCTGAGGCCTGCTGTAATGAATTTGCTAGGCACTTCCAGGATAAAATCTTTAGCATCCGCCAGGACTTAGACTCCAGTGTTATAGCAGGTGAATCAAGCGAGGTATCCAGAGCACAGCCTTGTCCCGATTTCTTGGATGAGTTTCAGTTGGTACAGCTTAAGGATGTTGACAAGGTGCTTGGACAGGTTCGTGCAACCACTTCTGTGCTGGATCCTTGCACTTCTTGGCTAATAAAATCTACCAGGGATGGAACAGCCGGCTGGGCCAGGGAAGTGATTAATGCCTCTCTGCAAGAGGGGGTGGTCCCTGGCTGTCTGAAAGAGGCAGTAGTGAGACCACTCCTGAAGAGACCCTCCCTGGACCCAGAAAATCTTAATAACTATAGGCCGGTAGCAAATGTTCCAGGACCTTGCCCAGGAATGGAATGAGTGGTTGCAGGCCAGCTCCAGACACTCTTGGATGAGACCGATTATCTGGATCCATTTCATTTGGGTTTCAGGCCTGGTTTTGGCATGGAAACAGCCTTGGTCGCCCTGTATGATGACCTTTGTCGGGAGAGAGACAGGAGTAGTGTGACTCTGTTGATTCTCCTTGATCTCTCAGTGGCTTTCGATACCATTGACCATGGTATCCTTCTGGGAAGACTGACTGAGTTGGGAGTGGGAGGGACTGCATGGCGGTGGTTCCACTCCTACTTGGCGGGTGGGCTCCAGAAGGTGGTGCTTGGGGAACATTGCTCAGCACCCTGGACTCTTTAATATGGGGTTCCGCAGGGGTCAGTTCTGTCCCCCATGCTGTTCAACATCTACATGAAACCGTTGGGTGCGGTCGTCCGGAGCTTTGGAGTGCATTGCCATCAGTATGCTGATGACACGCAGCTCTATTTCTCCTTTTCATCTTCTTCAGGTGAGGCTGTCAATGTGCTGAACCAGTGCCTGGCTGCGACAATGGACTGGATGAGGGCTAATAAACTGAGGCTCAATCCAGACAAGACTGAGATGCTACTAGTGGGTGGTTCTTCTGACCGGATGGTGGATGTCCAACCTGTCCTGGATGGGGTTGCACTCCCCCTGAAGGAGCAGGTTTGTAGCTTGGGGGTTCTCCTAGAACCATCTTGTCACTTGAGGCTCAGGTACTCTCGGTGGCACAGAGTGCCTTCTACCAACTTCGGTTGGTGGCCCAACTACGTCCGCATCTGGACAAGGATAACCTGGCTTCAGTTGTCCATGCTCTGGTAACCTCCAAATTAGATTACTGCAATGCACTCTACGTGGGTGCCTTTGAAGACAGTTTGGAAACTGCAGCTTGTGCAAAATGCAGCAGCCAGATTGGTAACAGGGACCAGACGGTCCGAACATATAAAACCGATTCTGACCCGCTTGCATTGGCTGCCTGTATGTTTCCAAGCTCTATTCAAGGCGCTGGTTTTGACCTATAAAGCCTTACACGGCTTGGGACCACAATACCTGATGGAACGCCTCTCCCGATACAAACCCACCCATACACTACGTTCAAGATCAAAGGCCCTCCTCCGGGTGCCTACTCCAAGGGAAGCTCGGAGGGTGGCAACAAGGGAGAGGGCCTTCTCAGTGGTGGCCCCCAAATTATGGAATGTTGTTGATGACGAGGTCCGCCTGGCGCCAACACTGTTATCTTTTCGGCGCCAGGTCAAGACTTTCCTCTTCTCCCAGGCATTTTAGCATGTGTTTTAAATTGTTTTTATATTGTTTTAAATTTTTAAATATGTGTTTTAAATTGTATATTTGTTTTAATGTTTTTGGTTGCTGTAAACTGCCCAGAGAGCTTCGGCTATGGGGCGGTATACAAGTGCAATAAATAAATAAATAAATAAATAATAGTTGTTATGGGGATGTTCCCCATAAGCCAGGGGTGCATGTCAAAGTGTAAAGTTGGGTGTGGCAGTTTTTAAGAATATATTTTGGGGGTATCTTGGGGGGACACAAAAGCCTTTTGGCATAACAGAACTGTAGCAGGGGAGCTGTGGAAGTGGTCAGTAAAATGTATTGTTGCATACCTCCTCAATCTCCGAGCGGTGAGATTTCAGGGGTCCCTGCGTTCGTCCTGGGTTTGGTTTCCTTGGGAAGAAGGTCAGCAGAGACTGTGGTGTCTTTATGAAATATAGCTTATTTATTTACAAACATTCCAACCTGAGCTTAGGATGGAGGGGTTCAAGGCATCAGCAGTCCAGTATCCAGCTTTCCCATCAGTGTTACAGGAGGCATCCTAAAGCCATGGTGCAGAGAGTCAGCCTCTCTGCCTGCCTCCAGTCCCCAGCCATTCTCTGACACAACTCAAAACACAAGCTTCTCCTAGGCTCCACGTGGGGGGGGAGGCTCTCCTGAAGACTTTCAATGATGATAGGGTCTTCCTGGCCCATTCACTGGTTGCTGGGCACCTGATCGACCCATTTGGAAACCTGGCCACTCTATTAGCTTAACAAAAGAAACTCATCTGGCCAGCAGAGCCAGCCCCTCACCCCAAGGCACAGGATTCCAAATCAGAGGCTGGAAGGGGACTCACAGGAATCATCCATTCCAACCGCAAACTCACAACAATATATTAGTTTTGAACAATTAAAAATATTATCTTTTAAAAATTGCCAAAGGGTTTTTTGTGCCCCCTCGGACTCTCCTCAAAATTTGTCATTACAGGATCACAGTTGGATACCTATGGGATCAGTCAGCAGAACTAAGTAAATCAAAATGATTTTAAAAACTAATGTTTTAAAAAAGCTCAATTTTTCATAGGCAGATTTGAAACAATTTTTTAAAATAAAAATTATGGAGGCTGGGGGACACAAAATAATTTGGTATCATGGTATCACTGCTGAGGATCCATTGGGAAAGTTTTTTTAAGGCAAACTTCTGTTTGTGTGTCTTGGGTCACACAAAACCATCGTTGAAATGTTGTAAAGCGAAGAGGTAACTGGTAACTGCTGCGCTTACTGAGATCTTCAGATATGAAGTCCCATTTGTGCCTCTTGTATTATGTAAAAACCTATATAAGACCAGATCAAAATCAAGTTTTATATATTATCACAATGGCTAGGATTCTGTATGCAAAGTCATGGAAAAGTAACTAAAAACCTAATAAACTATGGCTGCAATCCAATACATGTCTACTCAGAAGTAAGCTCCATTGGGTTCAATGGGACTTACTCCCAGGTAAGTGTACGTTGGGTTGCAGCTTGGATCTTGTAAGAAAAATATGGGAACAATTAAATATTTTAATACTAACAATTATGTTAAAAGAAAAAGAGAACTTTAGACAAACTTTTGGTAACTGGTGTCTGATAACTCGATATATAGAGAGAACTAAGAATCTCAGGGCAAGGTGTAGATCTTATGTATATATAAATTACTTAAAACATTCCGTTTATAAATACAGGCAATGACTTGTCATGAAAGGTTTAAATGAACAATAGGTGTGACAGAGGGATCTGTAGAAAGTGTACCCACTTGTTTGTCTGGAGAGAGAGTGGAAGTTGGTGTGACTAGGGAAGTGCTAGAGTTTCACCCACTTCAGATTCAGTACTGAGTTTTTCATTAATTATACTGGATTACTGTAATGCACTCTATGTGGGGCTGCCCTTGAAGTTGTTCCGGAAGTTGCAGCTGGTGCAAAATGCAGCGGTGAGACTGCTCACTGGGGCAGGGTATCGTCAACATGTCACCCTGCTGCTGAAAGAATTGCACTGGCTGCTCATTTGCTACCGGGCCAAGTTCAAGGTTCTAGTTTTGGTGTACAAAGCCCTATACAGTTTGGGACCAGGATACCTGAAAGACCGTCTTATCCTTTATATACCCAGTTGATCACTGCGCTCTGCAGGTGAGGGCCTCCTGCAGATATCATCTTATCAGGAGGTCTGTTCTTCACAGCATAGGAAACAGACCTTTAGTGTGGCGGCACCTACCCTGTGGAATTTCCTCCCCTTAAAAATTAGACAGGCACTATCTCTGTTATCTTTTCTGGGCCTATTGAAGACCTTCCTCTTTCAACAAGCCTTTTAAGTTGAGACCTATCCCAGCCTGTGTCTGTGTCGGAATTGCTTTCTAGTATTCTTAAACCTTCTTTTTAAAATGTTTTTAATCTTAGAATATGTTTTGAAAGCTTTTTTAAAGAAATGTTTTTAAGCATGTTTTGTTTTAATGTGTTTTAAAGTTTGTTTTTATGATGTTTTAAAGTTTTTAGTGCTTTTGTTTGCCACCCTGGGCTCCTGCTGGGAGGAAGGGCAGGATATAAATCTAATGAATGAATGAATGAATGAATAAATATGCTTATCCTCTATTGTTGTTGATTGGATTTTTATGTAGCAATTTTCCATGGCTATTTTCAAAAAAATCCACCTCTAAAATATCAATATTAAGAATAACTTTATAGATATTTCCTTGCAAAATATCAGTATCAATATTTTTTTGTGAGGGAAAGAATTGATTGGTAAAAGCAGTGGCTAGCAGACAAAGAAACTCAAATTGATACCGCTTGTTAGGTCGATGGAATGTTTTTTAACTTGCCTTGGCCAACAGATCCCATCCCTAGGTGTGACAGAGGGATCTGTTGAAAGTGTACACACTTGTTAGTCTCGCCCCACATTCAGGCTCCAGTTTCAGGTTTCTGAAGAATCACAAAAACTTTTCAAACTTATTCAGCTTATGCAGCAGTAAGTTTAGTGAGCGCAACAGCAGTGGGGAACTTCTGGTCTATGAGCCTAATGTGGCCTGTGAGGCTGTCTTCCTGAACCACCCCACCCCACCCATCTGACATCATGTGATGTCAACCCTCAGGTAAAGATGCAGCTGCAAAGGAACAATTGGGAGCCTTAAAATAGATTCCTGATTACTCCTTGGCAAGTGGGACTTATATTTGGCACCTTTTAAACTTAGTGCCAAATGCAACCTCTACCGGGATTGGTTCCATTTGGGACCTCCCATTGGAGCTGATCCGTTCCAAAAGCAGGCTTTGAAGTCACTGCCAATCATCCTCACTATCAGCTGACTGGATAAAGAGACCATTGAAAATAATCACATCTGTGACAATTTGTTCACACTTAAGTTATCACTGCTTGCAGTCATCATGTGGTGAGCATGTCTGCATGAACTGGTCCTAATTGCTAGACAGAGGAGCAAGGTGGTTCTTGAGGTGCCTGTCAAAAGTGAACATTTGTTCCTTATGCTGGAGATACAGTACATCAGGTAACTTCTCATGCCTACGAGCAATAATAGCTGTACTAGAATATATTTTTTCATCCAGCAATTATCTCAAAAGTAGAGAGTGGAGAAATCAAGCTACTAAATTAGTGAAAGCCTCCAAGACATGGCAGTGCTTATGGAATTTGGCAGATCAGGGACAAATTTGGTGGTAACAAAAACGTGCCATCAATTTCCAGGAACAGGTTTTATGGCATCACTCCACATGTAGACGTTTACTACTGCTGCTGCTGCAGTATTAAACTTTAGGCTAACACCAGCATTCATAATACTTGCTGACAGTGCATGATTTAGAGAGGACAAAGAGAGCAATCTTTGATGTATATATACAACATGAGCTGTCTGAAGGCATGAGGTCATATTGTTTTTCCTCTGCGTTGACTCATTTGTCTTATATGTGACTAAGAGAGTGAAGTGAAATGCTACAGGGCTTCTGTATTTCTTCTTGGGTATTCTGAACATTGCAAGGGTAGTGGGGGTTACACAAATAAGTTTCTAGAAGTTGCTTCATGCAGCTCTGAAGTTAACAAATGGATAAGCCAGCCACTGTCTTTATGAGCCATATATGTACAATTATATACAGTATAAATATATGAACATAAGAATTGCTTTGCTGAATCAGTGTAGGACTCTTTCTAGTCCAACAATCTGTTTCCCATGGTGGCCAGCCTCTTGTCTCCAGAAGTTCATAAGCTTCCATGAAACCAAGTTCTACAAAGAACAGTTGAAGTAGCTTGGTGAGTTTCACATGGGGAAGAGAAGATTAAGGGAAGACAATCATGATGGTGGTCTTCAAAAATCTGAAGAGCAGTTATCCAAAAGATTGAGCAGACCTGTTCTCGGTGGCTCCAGAGGGCAGGACTCAAACCAATGGTAGAAATGGCAGGGGAACAGATTTTAGATAAACATTAGGAGAAAGTTCCTAATGCGGTACAAGCTGTTTGACAAAGAAAGGTGTGAGTCTCCTTTGCTGGAGGTGGTGGTATTATTATTGGTGGTGGTGGTAGTAGTAAGATTTGTTAGTCACTTGCCAACCAAAGGTCTCCAAGAAGCTTACAACACTGTTAAAAATAAAACATTCCATGAAAACCAAAATAATAAAACAAAAACTGTTCCCATATAGCCACAGAAAGCTTTGGCAGCACACTAATAACAAACAGTATCATCCTAGTCCATCAAAAGCCTGGGAAAAAAGATAAGTCTTCACCTGGCAGCAAAAATATGTCAGTGAAGACATCAAGCAGACCTCCCTGGGGAGTGTATTCCACAGATGGGGAGTCACAGGGAGGTACATAAGCAGAGGCTGAACAGCCATCTGCCAGGGTGGCACAGAAGGCAGGGAGTCCAAATGGTAGGTGGAGGCAGAGCCAATGAGAGGCAGAGCCAAGTAATTCTACTTTGTCCCCCATCCTCCTCCTCCCTGCTGAGCTCTCCGAGGGCAACCCTGAGACTAAGGAGGAGGAAGCTGATAGGCAGGGCTACTCTTTGGACTGGTTGATAGTAAGAGATGAGACAAGAATCGCGGACTTTAGAGTCTCTAGTAAGTTTGGCTGTTGCCTGAGCAATAGACTCATTCAGTACAATTCTTATCAGTCAAGATACAAAAGTGAATCCAGATATGAGAAGTCACCCTAGCTATTTAGCATTATGGTGTTGGGTAAAGGATTGGTATTACCCTTTTTGATGTCTGAAATTAAAAGGTTAAATTAGCCATCCCCAATTTGGTGCTCTCCAGATATTTTTAACAGCAACTACCACCCCATTGGCCATGTTGGCTGGATTGATGAGAAGTCTAGTCCAAAGCAACTGGAGAATACCAGGTTGGAAAGGCTGGGCTAAATCATTTTAAGGTCATCCTCCCCACCCTACCCCCAGCTATCTGCCTTGCTTACATTAGCTGCCTCCCACTCCGTCCTCATCCTGTTCAGTCTCCTGTAGAGACCATGGAAAGAGGGGGAAATACTTCCAAGATGGTGCCACCTATGTGCATTTTGAACTAGTTCCATAAAGAGGTTTGACATGATGGAGCCGCTATGGTGCGGTCACACTAGGAAACTGCACAGTGCTCATCTGAGTTGCCATCTTGGAGTCTCCACCATAGGAGGTTGGGACTAAAGCTGGGGCCCCCAGGGCAGAATATTTCATTCAAGTTTGTGCATTTTTGGGCAGCCATTTCTTTGCATCTTCTCTATGAGAAAATGGGCACAATACCCTGGGAATGCCTCAAGTTGGGTAAATAAAAAACTCCAATTAATTTCAGTGCAGTATTATAGAAATAGCTCCTGCCGGAGTGTGTGCAGAGACAACAAATATATCAAAGTCAGATCCCCAACTATGTATCTCAACCCAGTATGCCAGCCAGACTCAAGTCAATGCAAAATAAATCTTAATCACACATATTAAAGTGGCTCGTTGCTCAAAAAGTGCTTTCAAATAAATGTTAAGGATCCTTGTGGATAGGATTATACTTTCACTAGCTACCACTGTCAAAAGAACAACAGCTCTGTGTTCCTGAATCAAGATGTTTATTTTCAAAGAAGTGCTTCCTGAGATACTTTCAGATCACAAGGTGATCTGAAGTCAGACAAATTGCTTTTTAAAAACCTTTTGTAAATATTTTGCTTCCATAGGATCACTCCCTCTGGTACCTTAAAATACTCTGTATATCCATGATGAGGATATTTTTGGACTCCAACTCCCATCTGCCCCAGCCAGCATGGCCAATTATCAGGGACGATGGGAGTTGTAGTCTGGCAACACCTGGAGAGCCATAAGTTCCTATCCCTGCTGTAGACCCATGAAGTCCCTCCTCTCATCCTTTAAAAATTGAACTAGCTGGCAGTGCCCATCAAATTTTGGTAGGTGCACTTTCCATTCTCCTTCTCTGAGAAGAGGGGACAAGGAAAGCCTCAGGCGGAACACAAGCATTATGGGTGCCTTGACATGACATGGCTTTCCTCCTTGCCCACCTCTACCCTGTACAAAGTTAGGACAGAGGAGGTAGTATTGTCACACTACTAAATGTTTATATATTCTTTCCGATTTTATACAAAAAGCAAAATGAAAATAATTATTTTGGTTTGCCTTTTCCTGTTCCCATTCTACTCAGGAAGGAGGTCAAAAGTAACTATTTTCTCTTGTTCGGGGTGGGGGCAGCTTTTGGCAATGATATTCTCAACTAACAGATGTGATGACACTATTTCTTGGCTCAGGGAATACTGGGACGGAGCTACTCCTTGCACAAGACATGTGGCCACCACTGAAAACAGCTTGCCTACGTCAGCTTCTTCTCCATAATATCACTTACCCCACGCTGTAATGCCATCATGAGTTGCACTTTCACATTGTCAGCAGACCAGTGAATGAAGTGAAATGGTAGAAGGGAACCGCATAATGTGATGGTGTCATGACATATGGAGAGGGAGAGATCTTAATGAGATGCCATTTCAGTGGCACTTTTGCATCCCATGTAACATGTAGTTCTGCCTTTTACTGCAGTGAGATTTGAGGGCTCCTAAAGTAGAGATGTGGCTGCCTGACTGTCTGGCAGTCTTCATCTCATGATCTTAGACATGTTGTACCTCTTCTTTGTTTTTGGACCCAATACATACTGGCTCTTCTTGCTCTCCCCTTTTCTGAGGGATGAAGAGTCGATAATCTTCTTAACTTTGGCTCTGTGTCTGCAAAGGAGCATTCTCCACTCACATTTTTCCTGTACTTGAATAGTGGTATGACTAGCAACACCATTTTCAAAAACTGTCAGATTTCACTTCTTTAAATCTTTAGTCAATTCTCCCACCCTTTAAAAATGTATTTTCCACAGCTTTTTCTTATACATAATAGAAGCTGCTGAAACATCTCATGGTTCTCTCTAGAAAAATTCCTTTCTGCTGAAATAGGTAATGCTGCTCTAGGTACAGAAATAGAGTTCTATTTAAGAAGATTTTTTTAAAAAAGTTGCAGCAAGAATGTGGCTGTTTCTAAAGAGGCATATGTTCGGACAATTAATTTTAGACAAATTAAAAACTAAGGATGAGCTGTGTGTGTGTGTGTGTGTGTGTGTGAGAGAGAGAGAGAGAGAGAGAGAGAGAGAATATACCCCTCCAGAGTACCCAGTAATTATTATCCTAGTAGCCTTGTCCTCCGTGAATCTGTCTGTTCCCTTTTTAAGGCCATCCAAGTTGGTGCTCATTACTACATCTTGTAGCAGTGAATTCCATAGTTTAACTATGCGCTGTGTGAAGAAGCACATCCTTTTGTCTGTCCGGAATCCCCCACCATTCAGCTTAGTGGATGAATGAATTCTAGTATTATATGAGAGGGCAAAAAAGTCTCTCTCATCCCCCCCAACTGGTTTCCGCATCATGCATAATTTTCTATATCGCTATCATATCATCCCCATCTCACCTTTATTTAAAACTTTAAAAGCCCAAAACATTGTAATCATTTTCTCATAGGGAAGTTGATCCAGCCTCTGGATCATATTGGTAAATATTCCATTCCGCACCCCAACTCAGGCTTAGGAACACAGGAAGCTGAACACAGGAGCACTGGTACGTCTAACAATTCCCACAATGACTGACAGGGGCTCTCCAGGCTTTCAGCAGGCATCTTTCCCAGCCCTACCTGGAGATGTTCGGGGTTTAACTGGAACCTTTTGCATACAATGGTTGAGCTATAGTCCCTTCCCTATGCCCTTTAGAACTGGCCAGTAGTTCCTTCTTACTACAAAAGAAAATGGTAACGTGTTTCTTATGATCATTTCAAGAAGCACTGGGTAGGGAGTGCCCCAGCTGACACACTTAAAAATCTCCAATGCCAGTGGCAGGGCCGGCTCCAGGCATGCCAGGGCCCTTGGGCATCAGCTTGCCCTGGGCCCTGGTGTGTGTGTGTGCAGGCGTGCACACACATACGCATGCACACAGCCCCCCACCTACCTGTCTGCTGTCTTTTACCATTGCCCTTAACGAAGATGACGGCTGCAGTTTCCCTAAGGGGATGACGCCTCCGCCGCCACCTTTGTTGATGGCACGCGTGCGTACTACGCATCTCTGCCATCAACTAATATGGTGGCAGGGGCTTCAGTACCTTAGGAAAACTGCGGCTGCCAACTTCGTTAAGGGCAATGGTAAAAGACAGCAGACAGGTAGGTGGGGGGCTGTGAGGGGGCACGGATTGCAGAAGGGGAGTGGAGAGGTGGCTGAGGGGCCCCCTGTAGCTCCAGGGGCCGTCGGGCCAGTGCCCCACCTGGCAGCTCTTTAGAACTGGCCCTGGCCAGTGGAGCCATGAATCGGCTCTGGATTTTAGTCCATACTTTCAAGAAGCTGTCCAAGGCAGACTAAAACCTGGACCAGATTCACAACCCCATTGATATCAGAGCCACCAGCCTCCACTGTCCAAAGCAGAATGATCCTGTTATCATGGCCCTGTTAAAGGACCCTGAGGGGGCATCTGGGCTGACATCCTCTGGAAAGCCCACTATCATATTGTGGTGTCTTCACCAAAAAGTAAGGTGGTCATAGAGAAATTGCCAGAGGGATTGTGGAATCGGTGTGGAAAATGCAGCTTAAATGTGATGAGTGATAGGGCTGGTTTGTGTTGGAGATTTTTAAACATGTGAACAGGAGCAGAGCTTTGGAGCAGAAATAAGAGAGAAATCTTTTCTGTGAGGAAATCCCCAAGCCATATCCAAAAGACTGTCTTGGGAAGAAATGGGAGGGAAGATGATAATTCAAAGCTGAAAGCAGATACCACAGTAAATTAATATAAACACTTTCAAGGTAATGCATAACAATCCCTTTATCCCAGGTTCATCTAAGAGAATGCCATAGTAGCTGATCCACTACGGTAGCAGCAGGAGTTGCCGGAGTCCATCTGGGCTAAAAGGGATTAAGGGTGCCTCCAGATGGGAGTTTATTGTGCAATTGGTGCTGCTCATGAAGGCAAGTTCTTCATTGTCATCAAAATGCAATGCATACTTTTTCCCCTACATTTTATCCAAATTTTCCCTTACTGTGGTAAACCCAGTGCATAAAAATAGCCCATTCCTACACCTGCAGCCACTACTGATACAGAAACTCATTAGCACTGTGGGCAGGAGGGAGCTACCAGATATGTGGATATATTTCTGTGGGTGGCCTTTAACACCACCACACCCAACCCCCAACTTTCATTTGCTCTGCTCCTGTGTGCAGTCTACCCATTTTGTTTCTGGTGCCCCAGTGGCTATCAGCATGTCTATCTCCTTCAGTTGCTGGATGCATGTTCAGAATACAACAACCCAATTAGGAGGAGCTGCTCTCAAGATTTCCACGCAGTACATGTGGAAGATTACGCTGGAGACTATAATCACAGTACACATACTATACTAAATTAAATTAAATAAATAATAAATAATAATAAAAAATAAAGAGCCAGTGTGGTGTAAAAACAAAAGTTATTATTTATTTATGAATTGCCTTTTAGATGTGTGACGAGGCAATTTACAAATATCAGAAAAAGGCTAAAAATAGTTCTTAAAACTGTACAGAAAACAAATGAAGCTAGCTTTAATACAAAAAGCCTCTTTATTACTCTTGTAATAAGTCTTCTTTGGGTAAATATCGCTCTTACACAAGACCATAAAATAAAATAAAAATGGTAATGGATATCCCCCCCATTTTGCCCACTGTGAAGCATTGTAACTAGCAGAGTGATCCAAACTCCTTTTGCCCCAGCATGGAGGGGCGATTGGACAGAAGTGTTCCTCTGCCCAGCCTTGCTGGCTTCCATGGGCACAGAGCTCCCCCTTCTGCCCACCAAATGGGCAGCCAGTGCTTCAGATGTGGGAAGTAGCTGCTCTGGCCTAAGATCTGTTGGATCATGAACCAGCCTCACTGACATCATGTGTTGTCATTGGTCTGATTTGGACTCAATCACTGCAGCAGGTCCAGGCTGATGTAGTGACCGGGGAGGGAACGGGGGCTTGGCAAAGGATTCAAAGAATGCAACCAGCATATGAGAATCTCCAAAGCAGATGAAAACAAACTGTTTTCTTCTTTTCCCTTTGACCTCCAAAGTACTCTGTTTGTTTTTTATTTTAGGGAAGGGCCATAGCTCAGTGGCAGAGCATCTCCTTTGCATGCAGAAAGTCCCCGGTTCAATCCAGGTAGAGGTGGGAGAGTTCCTGGCCTGAAACCTTGGAGAGCCACTACCAGTCAGTGTAGACAGTACTAATAGGCCAGTGGTCTGATTCAGTGTAAGGCATTTTCTTACGTTATCTAACAACTTGCTCTTCCAACATCCTCCTTCTGCTCTATGTCCTTTTTAAGGGTGAAAAATGTAATCACCCTCACCACTCACCCTCACTCAGCAAGGAGGTAGGGGGGGCTCAGAGGCTATGGAGAATCAAGGAAAGACCTCAAGAGCATCATTGCCTTCAAAATCACTGTCCTCCTTATAGACACATGTCAACATGTAATATACAAATATCTCTCCTTTTTAACCAGTTATCCAAATGGCTTAGAAAATAACCCCAGTCTGTTCAGTTTCATGAAAATAGTGTTATACAAAAAGAGGAACACTCCCCAAGAACATTTTTCAGCAACATATGTTTTGCCATTTTATCTTTCCAACCCATTGTCGGAATAAGTGAAGCCATCAATATTTCCAGCTCCTGGTCTTTGGCTCTTTCTAATACTTTTTCTATTGCATTTCACCTTGCCTCCTTGCTGTGTCTGATCCAGTGATTTCAAATGGATGGTCATGGTAGTTTTCTCACAGAAGCCAACAGAACTAAATTATTTATTTTATTTATTTATTGCATTTGTATACCGCCCCATAGCCTAAGCTCTCTGGGCGGTTCACAACAATTAAAAACAAATATACAAATTTAAAAACACATTTTTAAAAGACAATTGAAAAACACATGCTAAAATGCCTGGGAGAAGAGGAAAGTCTTGACCTGGTGCCGAAAAGATAATAGTGTTGGCGCCAAACCACCTCGTCCAATCACCTTGTCAATGTCCTCAAGCTGTACTAACTGAAACTCATCCAAGAAATCAGGACAAGGCTGTGCTCTAGATGCCTCGCTTGATTCACCTGCTATAACACTGGAGTCTAAGTCCTGGTGGATGCTAGAGACTTTATCCTGGAAGTGCCTAGCAAATTCATTACAGGGCCTCAGATGGTTC
This sequence comes from Rhineura floridana, assembly GCF_030035675.1. Lineage (NCBI taxonomy): Eukaryota > Metazoa > Chordata > Lepidosauria > Squamata > Rhineuridae > Rhineura > Rhineura floridana. Next base: position 102,651,003 of record NC_084483.1, read on the forward strand.
TACTATGTCCTTGGGGCCAGCGTGTAATAGCCCCCAGACCATTCTGAAGAGCTCCGCTGGGCGGCAAATTGATCATTTGATAGTGGCAGCAAAATACTGGTTTTTTTGCTGCCCTCACTGCCCCTAAATACAGCTTACCATAGGCACTTACCAGTGTGCAACTGTATCCACCAGGAGTTCGTCTCCATCTGCACTCAAGCTGTCTCCTATATTGTTTCATCGCTCTCAACTCTGGGGTATACCATGGAGCCGTACGAGCTCTACACAGGAGAGAGCGCTCAGGAGCAATCATGTCAACCACCCGGGTCATTTCTGTATTCCACAGTTCAACCAGGGTTTCGACAGGAGCGCCATCTCATCACCCAGAAAACTCCCCAGGTCCCTATTGCAGAGGGGAAAAGCCACTGTAAGTCTAAACTTCAGCAAGCAGTGATCTGTCCATGACAGAGGGACTGGTATAAGCCCCCCCCTTCAGATCACCATGTCCAGTTGCAAAAACCAAATCTAGAGTATGCCCTGCTACATGTGTTGGGCCAATGGCATATTGGGACAGTCCCATGGTTGTCATGGAGACCATGAAATCTTGAGTCGCCCCAGATAAGGTGGCCTCGGCATGGATGTTGACATCCCCCACTACCAATAGTCTGGGGGATCTCAACAGTACACCCGAGACCACCTCCGTCAGCTCAGCTAGGGAGTCTGTTGGGCAGGGGGGTGGGCGGTACACCAACAGAATCCCCAGTCTTTCCCGCTGACCCAACATAAGGTGCAAACACTCCAGACCAGTAGTCATATGGACAGGGTGCTTGCAGAGGGAGATGGAGCTCCTATAGACCACAGCAACCCCCTCTCCCTGACCCTCAGGTCTACCCTGATGCTGAACCAGGTACCCTGGCGGGCATACTGGGAGAGACTGACTCCTCCCTGCTCACCCACCCAGGTCTTGGTTATACATGCCAGATCGGCTGCTTCATCCACAATTAAATCGTGAATGAGGGATACCTTATTGTGCACCGATCTGGCATTTAGCAGCAGCATCTGGATGTCTGAGAGCTGGCTGATAGGGCAACCAACAAACCTGCGGGTGTGGGGAGGACCGGAACAAGGCACAGTCAACTGCCTGGGCCCGTTCCCCTTACCTGGCAAGTCCTCCTCACAACACCATATCTCCCTCTACCCATCACTACACTAATTGTGGCCCCAGCAGGAACCCTGTTGTTGAGGAGGCTGATAGATTTTTCTCTCTCCAGTTTTTTTATTTGAATAACCAATAAACATACAAAAGAAGAGGAGACTGGTACATCTCATTAATGTCTTTACTGCTGCCTACCCATGCATAATTTGAGCATGAGACACATTTGCCATGAATTTGTCTCATCCTTTTAAAGTGCTACATAATTAAATGGCCATGATCATTTATTGTGACCCTGAATTTTATAAGTCAGTTATACACTGAGACGTACTTTCCTCATGATTTCCTGATCCTGCTGGCAGCCTATTTAACAGACTTAAATACTAATGTTTTCAAATCAGTGAGAGACAATCATTTCCTTCTCTTCATTGGTTTGATTCCTTCTCTTCCCTTTCCCCAAACAACAAAAAAGAGGATTTTTACAATTTAATCAATTTTTAAGAAGAAGAAACACTCATATCTAATCATGCCCAAGTTGTATCCATCCCTAATTAAGTCAATAAAAGCTGGCAATGTAGAAACCATGATAAAGCAATTTTTATGCACATTTGGTGGGAATGTCTCCCAATTAATTATGTTTTGGAAAAGGTTGTATGTGCCATCATCTCATGTGTTTCTGTATCACCTGACCTTCTGACTATTTTGCTTGGTATGTAGATGAACAGAACGATCCTATATTATACGTGGAAAAATGATCTGAAATCTATTGAACCGAGGCAGTTCACTGACCAGCCCTTGACCACTTAGCTTCAGCAAGGTGGTGGCCTCATGTGCCTTTATACCTTGCCCAGTGGTTTACATAATTAACAGTCCAATCCTATACTCAAGAACCTCCTTCATCTCCCATGTGCCAGTGTTTTTACTGCTTTTGTTTGCAGCCCTGGGCTCCTGCTGGGAGGAAGGGTGGGATATAAACAAAATAATAAAGAAAGGAATTGCAGCTGTCCCATGGACTCAGCAGGCAGCCTTAGCTGGCTTCCGCTCCTTCAGCCTCAGCTCCAGCCTGCAAAATGGGGATAATTATACCAAACAGACCAAAAGGGCAGCACAAAGCTGTTGGCGGGGCAGGGGAACCACACACACATACAAACCATTTTGTAAATATGTGGGGCAGGGAGGGAGAAGGGGAAGCTGAGAAAAGAACATCTCCCCCTTCCTGTGCAGGCATGATTTGAACCCAGGTCCTCTTCAAAGCCTAGATGCTGAGCTCTTAGATTACACTGAGGCTCTTCAAAGTTGTCATCGATTGATCCTGAAGCAAGCTTCTCGCCAGCCCCAGCAGGCATATTACAACGAAAAGAGCTTTCCAAACACATGAGATCCTCCTAAGGTGTTTATTGGTGTGTATGAAGGCAAGGAGAATCCTCAGTTACATTCCTTTTTTGACAGCAGTGCAGGTGAGACAGGCACAGGAGCTCTCAGGGAGCAAAATGTTGGCAACTCAAGTACACAGGAGGGAGCCAGCCCAGCTTCTCCAATTTCTAGATTCACTTCCCCTCAGCCTCCCCCTCCTCCTGGGCTCTTTCCCTCCATTCGTCCCCCCTCCCCCTGCCTCCTTCTTCCCCTCAGCCACCATGTCCTTTTGTGACATCACAGGCAGCCTTGCCCACAGTAACAGCACAACCTCCCTCAGCCTGACAATGGTGAGGACACCTCAGCAGTGATGTATTCATTTATTATTAAAATATTTCTAGCCTCATGTATAGCTGTGGCTTCATGTATACTGATACCAGGGAGAGGCACACCGTAACATTCTGGGATTTGATCTCCCATCACCTGTTTTTGAATAAAACAAGGGACTCCACAGGAGATGAATATAAAAAACATTTTATTTAGAAATAAAAGCTTGCTTCTTTAAGCCTTGCAGTCCTCTTTGTTGCTTTCACAGGTGGTCTCTTCCAAAACCTCGCCAGCTTCAGAGACATCCCTGGAAGGAAAAAAACACAGATAATGAGGGGGGTGGCAACTATCCAACAGCCTCACCCAGGCACCTTCACCGGTGTCCACCTGGCAACTTCATCCTCTAGCTTCCACCTGCCAACATTCACTGGTGTCATTTAGTCATGGTATATCCACCGGTTTGTCACATTCACACACTTACTGTTGGAAGTGGGGCAAGAGCAACTCCTGTTTTGTTCTTTTGTTTGTGCTCCAGAAGGAAGACAGGGTCCTCCAGATGGATAGACTTGTTTACCTTTTACCTGTGATGCTCTGACTGACTTCCTTCTGTCGCTAGACTGTGACGCCTTTAGGGAAGCTTACCTGCTCCTGCTCCTCCCGCCTTTTCCATTCCTTTGTCCTCCGGCTGACCAGGAGAGAGGAGCATCCCTTTGTCTCTCTCTCTCCAAGCATGGGGCTGACTCCTACACCTGGGAGTTATGCCTCCAACTTAGCTAGTTAGTTAGAACTAGGTATGCTTTTTTCTATCTACTATGTATTTCTCTAAATAAAGTAGCTTTTCTTATTTTACTAAGTCTCCAGTCTCAGTGATGCTGTTGCAGGGTAAAAGCCTGCTTTCTTAGGCAAATGCATGCATATGCTGGCACACTTGCATTTCAACATCTGCTGTTACTCTCTGCTGCTGTGGTGCTGCTTTTAAATGAAATTAAGCAACACAACTACACACAGCGCAACAAGGGTTATGGGCCCAGCCTACTAAATTGAATGCAAGTAGTAGCTGAAGCTAAAAGTGCTTGTGTGTAATTTACAAGGGAGACTTTGAGTTAGAAAGAAAAGCAGGACAGAGATAGAAAAGATGGCTGAAGTATCTTTGCTAGAGAGACGTGTTCCAAGGCTTGAAAAGGATAACTTCGAACTATGGGATTTAAGGTTCAAAGCGCTCCTGGAAGGAGAAGAGCTGGAAGGAATCCTGACTGAGAGAGAACCCTCAGCAGAGGATGCAAACGCGAGGGCTGCATGGACACATAAGCACGCAAAAGTAAAGTCTCTGCTTATTTCTGCGCTATCAGATCATGCTCTGAATATCTGTACAGATTGTAGCAATGTTAGACAAATGTATGGAAGGCTGGAAGAAGTTTATACCAAGAAAACAAAGCCATATTTTATATTTGTACAAAGAGTTGTTTTCTCTGAAAGAAACTAATGAAAGAGGAAGCCTGAGTAAATACACAAAAGTTTTCAGAACTTTTAGCAAGATTGGAAAGATGTGGCAGAGTACTTGATGAAGAATTAAAGAAAGGATTGCTTTTAAGCTCTCTTAATCAGGATCATAAATTAATTTGCTGTGTACTAGAGAATTCTGAACAAAGCCTGAATCAGATCATGTCGTATTTAAAGGATCAGGACTTGAGGGAAAAGAAGGAAATGCAGGCTGTCTCTGAGCAAGCAAACCTTACTGTGGGGAGAGACAAGCAAACAAAAGGAAGCCGCATGGGTCATCAACCCAATCCACAAAAGAGTCAAGACAGACGGGATCTGTGCTTCAAGTGTGGCTCTCCAAATCACTTCCAAAGGGATTGCAGTAGAGGGCAGACGAGAGGAAAGGCTGACTTTAAACATAGGCCAGCCGAAGTGAGAGATGCCTTCAGGCAAACTTTTAAACAAAGGCAGAGAAAGGCGGAAAAAGAGGATTTTAGCTTCTATGTGCCTCATGAAGGAAAGAGTGATCCTAAAGGCAGATTTTTAATTGACTCAGGATTGACCTCACATGTAATAAATGATAGAAGTCTGTTTAGAAATTTTGAGAGTCACAAGCAAATGATACTGACAGCGTCTGGAGAGGAAATTTTCTCTGAAGGAAAAGGAAGTGTCCAGTTATTGTGTAAAGTGGGAGATTTGGAAAGAAAGATAGAATTTAAAAATTGCTTATATGTTCCAAACTTTAGAGACAATCTAATAAGTGTTACCAAGATATTACAATTTGGAGGAGCTTCGTATAAGTGGAGAATTTTGCCATGTTCTAAGTAAAGGAGTAATAAGTTGCACTGCAAAAGTGGAAAATGGACTTTTAGTTCTTGATTGCTCTGAACCTATGCATGCAAAGGTGGTCAAGGAAACCAGTGATTTTCAATGCTTACACACCTGGCATAGAAGAATGGGACATGCCAGTTTTGCTAGAGTTACTGCCCTTGAAAGAGAGAATTTGGCAAGAGGCATTAAAATGAAACAGTGCAATTGTACACATACTTGCGAATGCTGTATTAAAACTAAAAGTGTGAAGCCAAAATTTCCTAAGAAAAGTGAGAGGAAAACCAAAAAGCCCCTAGAGTTAATTCACACAGATATATGTGGGCCAATGAGAATGCCCTCCCAAGGTGGAAATTTATACATGCTGACTTTTATAGATGACTACTCCAGGTATACTACAATGTATCTGATAAGGGAGAAAAGTCAAGTACTTCAAAAACTGAAGGACTATGTTAGAACTGTGTCCAACAAATTTGGCAGAAAGCCACAGATCATAAGATCTGACAATGGAGGGGAGTATGTGTCTAGAGCTATGCAAGACTTTCTCTGTGAGGAAGGCATAGAGCACCAGACTACAGTCGCATACAACCCAGAGCAGAATGGGGTCTCGGAGAGAATGAACAGGACCCTTGAACAAATGATTCGTTCCCCGTTGGATGATGCGCAGTTACCAAAGAGGTACTGGGGAGAAGCTGCAGTTACTGCCACTTACCTGCAGCCGACTTCCTGCATCTGCAACCAACAAAACACCATTTGAACTGTGGCATGACAGGGTACCAAGTATGTCACACCTTCATGTATTTGGGTGCAAGGCCTTTGTGCACACCCCAAAGGAAAAGAGATCCAGACTTGACAACACTGCCAGGGAAGTGATTTTTATTGGATATTCTCCAATGAAAAAGGGATACAGAGTAATAGATCCCCAAACTGGCAAAGTTGAAGTATGCAGAGCTGTCCATTTTGATAAAAGAGAGTGTGCACACCGACCAGAAGGGGCGCCCCACCAAACAGATGACAGCGAAATGGAAGAAGAAGCTGAGTTATTCTTCTACCACAGAAGGTATAACAATATACCTGCAGAGGAAGGTGAGAAGTCTGAACCAGAAGGGGCAACAGAGCCAGAACAGGCATCAGAGCCAGAAGGGGCAGCCACAGCGCCAGCATCCAGACGCTCTGAACGCACTAACAGAGGTGTACCACCAGAGAGACTCGCTTACCTCATGAGAGATGAAATTCCAGAACCAGAGACCTGGAAAGAGATTGATGCCTTACCCAAAGCCGAAGGTGAGAGGTGGAGGCAGCCAGCCAAGGAAGAGCTGGAATCTCTGCACCAAAGTAAAACTTGGACACTAAACAAGCTTCCTCAAGGAAGGAAAGCTGCAGGCTACAAGAGGAAATTCAAGAAGAAGCCAAATGCTAAAGAAAAGCCTGTGTATGAGTACTGTTACCAAGCCAGATGTGGTGGCAGTAGTGAGAAGAACCAGTTCGCCAACCAAAAAGGGACGGGGAAGCAAGCAAGGACGCAACAGACTCTTGGAGAGAAGGGGTGAGTTCATGCACCAAGTACATAGACGTGAAGCACTCACCAGACATGACTGCAGACACTCTCATGAAAGGTGTTGGGCAAAGTCAAGACATTGCAAGCTGCGAGACAAGATGAATCTCGTGGACTGAACCAAACACTCGTTGAGAAGGGGTGTTGGAAGTGGGGCAAGAGCAACTCCTGTTTTGTTCTTTTGTTTGTGCTCCAGAAGGAAGATAGAGCTAGGGTCCTCCAGATGGATAGGCTTGTTTACCTTTACCTGTGATGCTCTGACTGACTTCCTTCTGTCGCTAGACTGTGACGCCTTTAGGGAAGCTTACCTGCTCCTGCTCCTCCCGCCTTTTCCATTCCTTTGTCCTCCGGCTGACCAGGAGAGAGGAGCATCCCTTTGTCTCTCTCTCTCCAAGCATGGGGCTGACTCCTACACCTGGGAGTTATGCCTCCAACTTAGCTAGTTAGTTAGAACTAGGTATGCTTTTTTCTATCTACTATGTATTTCTCTAAATAAAGTAGCTTTTCTTATTTTACTAAGTCTCCAGTCTCAGTGATGCTGTTGCAGGGTAAAAGCCTGCTTTCTTAGGCAAACGCATGCACACGCTGGCACACTCGCATTTCAACATCTGCTGTTACTCTGCTGCTGTGGTGCTGCTTTTAAATGAAATTAAGCAACACAACTGCACACAGCGCAACACTTACACACACCACCCCCTTTACCACATCCGAAACTCCACTCACACACACACACACGGTCAGCCGACATCCATGAAGAATGCCAGTGGCAACATCCGCCCCTCTCTCGCCCCCCCATCCATTCACATTCGTTCCCCGGCTTCAACCCACAAATATCCACCTTCAACCAGCTTCCTCCACAAACATCTGCCTGCTTCAGCCTTGCGGCATCCGCCAGCTTCCAAATGCGAAATCCACTGGCTTCCACACACACTGCCAGCTTCTGCCAGGTCCATCACTAGACATCAGCCAGCTTCAGATGTGAGTATCAGCCACCTTAAGCCGCGATCCCTCTCAGCAAGTAAACTTGCCTCACGTGCCCTCCATTATGGCATCCCGCAGCCAGATGATCACCTCCTTGCATTCGCCAATTCGCCTCCTCCAAGTGAAAGAAGACCAGGCCATGCTTCAGTCTTTCCACTTGGCCCACCTTTATGGGGGTCATGTGGTTTTGTGATGTCACAGGCAGTCCACAGCCCATGGCAACAGCTGGGGAGGCCTCATCATCATCATCTCTTCACACACCTCACAACTGTGGGTGTAACTCAGCTATGATTTATTTGATTGCTCTTTTAATATTAAAAAGTTTTATAGCCCACCCTTCATCTGTACTCATACTGTGCTGGGGAAGATTGTTCAGCCCAAGAATGGCCTTCCCTTGCGGGCAACGTTCCGGGGACTCCATGCCAGAGGGGGGCAGGGCCAGAGGCAAAAAGTAGGCATGGCCAAATGCAAGTGTGGGTGGAGCAACAGGCGTGACTTATCTTTGTACATTCGGCTCCATTCCAGTTATGCAAAAATCAAAGGTTTCTGCGCTTTCCCATCTCTCCAGTCCACTTAAGCAACAGGCCTCATCACAGTTCAAGGACACAAGAGCACTTGAGGAGGGTTTGGAGCTGGGCCTGTGATGGGCATGGCCTGGGAAGATTCCTGAGGGCCAGGCAGAACATGTTGGAGGGCTGCTGAGATTCCCCACATCTGTCATAACATATAGTTTGAGATAAAGGTTATATTTATATATTTTATATAAATATATAAATATTCATGACTTTATTTTAACGAAATCAGTCTTTGTGGTGCCAGCAGATTAATATTTTTTTAAGGAATTAAGCATTGCTGAAAAGGATTAAGGAAGCAAAGTCTGTGGTTTGATTTCACTAGACCAGGTTCAAGGTTCCTCTGTTGATATACAAAGCCCTGAACAGCTTGGATCCAGCATGATTTATGGACTGCCTGAGCCCTTCTATCCCATCTCCATCGCTGAGTTCCTCCAGAGGAGCACTGTTAGTTGTCCTCCATGTTACAGAGGCCCAACTGGCCTCCATTAGAAGCTGGACGTTTAGTGGTGCCCGTCCCATTCTGTAGACCCACAGGGCCTTGGTTTTCCAAGGATTCAACTTATTAGCCATCATCTAGCCGGCTACTCTGGGCGAGGGCACATCTTTCTTCATGGTGAACGAAGGCGATCTCCCTAGAGAGTGCCCTGGAGTGCAAAGGAAGAAACTTTGGTCAAGAAATTCTGGCTCATGTTTTAAGCAGGTCTTGGTGTCTTTCTTAAGGGCAGAAGTGTCTCAGTCTGCCTGGCTTCTGGAATATGGGGAGTAGAACCCATACATGTAAAGCACATTTAAAGCACGGGGCTTCCCCCAAAGAATTGTGGGAACTGTAGTTTACCCCTAATTCCCAGCATCCTTAACAAACTACAGTTTCTAGGATTCTTTGGGAAAGTCATGTGCTTGAAAGGTATGTACGCTGTCCTCCAGTTGAACTAAGAGTGCACCAGCATGAAGAAGATGCAGGATTTTGGTTCAACTTACAAGCAGCAGTCCCGAGTGACTTTTCCTAGACCTCAGGTGTACCAGTGATAAGCTTTGAGAATGCATCGATCCTTTAAAACAACCGGAATATTATCATTATTTAATAATAACAAACTCATTCTTATGTAGCCAAAACAGCACCAGACAAATACACAAGAGGGAGGTATCCACAGGATTGAGAGGGGTTGCAGAAGTACACACCTTTTTTTTTAAGGCAAAATAACTCTTGCAGTTGGGAAAAAATCCCCCAAACCTCCCAGTGATATGTTCTATAGGCATGCAATGCTGAAGAGGGAGGGGATAGGAGGGAGAATCGCTGAAATCCTCCGGAGGAGCGCTGTTAGTTGTCCTCCATGTTACAGAGGCCCAACTGGCCTCCATTAGAAGTTGGGCGTTAAGTGGTGCCGGCCAGTCCCAGGCTGTAGATCCACAGGAAAACTGCTCCATGATGTATCTGATTGCTGTCTGGTTCTGTCGTTGAATAGTTAGGAAGCTGTTCTGTGGTACTTAGGGAAGGGCCATAGCTTAGTGTTTGAGTACATGTTTTGCATGCAGCAGGTCCCAGGTTCAATCCCTGGCATCTCCAGGTAGGGCTAGCAAGGACACCTTCCTGAAACCCCAGGGAGCCACTCTCAGTCAGTGTAGACAATACTGAGCGGCTATTATTATTATTTATTAAATTTATATCCCACCCTCCCAGTAGGAGCCCATTTTTATGCACATTTGGTGGGAATGTCTCCCAATTAATTATGTTTTGGGAAAGGTTGTATGTGTGCTATAGTCATATATGTGTTTCTATATCATCTGATCTTCTGACTATTTTGCTTGTTTATGTAGATGAACAGATAGATCCTATATCATATGTGGAGAAATGGTCTAGATGGACCAATGGTCTGACTCGGGATAAGGCAGCTTCCTATGCGGTGTGAGTTTGAGTTCCAGAGCTCCCTGTCTGTTGTCCGGATATGACTTTTGAGGGGCTTTTTTTGAGTGGGGCCATTTTCTCCCTTCCCCCTGGTGGGGCTCGAACTCATGTCTCCTGCTTCCTACTGAACTGGTAAATTTTGAAGGGGAGGAGCTAATTATGACAGTTCCTATCATCATGACCATAATACCCATTGTATTTGGAACAGCACAACTACAATCCTAGGTGTCATTTCCTTGAAGTAAGCTCCACTGAACTCAGCGGTACTTACTTGTGACTGCATAGGTTCAACTTTTTAAAATGCGTTGAGCTTTAAACAAAAGATTTTCAGCCAGCTACAATGCAGCCTTCATTGAAAAATGAAAATGGACTGTCTTCAAGTCAATCCCGACTTATGGCGACCCTATGAATTGAGTTTTCAGGGTAAGCTGTATTCAGAGGTGGTTTACCATTGCCTTCCTCTGAGGCTGAGAGGCAGTGACTGGCCCAAGGTCACCCAGTGAGCTTCATGGCTGTGTGGGGATTCAAACCCTGGTCTCCCAGGTCATAGTCCAACACTCTAACCACTACACCACACTGGCTCTCAGAAAGGCAAGCTATGTTTTGCAAGGAAGCATTACCATTTAAACTGCTAGCAAACATTAAGAACTCTGTCCAAGGACAGAAATATTCAGCCTCTGGTTGGTTATTTCCATCATGCTCTGACTTCCTTTCTGTTTGTTAATCTGTCAAAAGCAAACTTCAGGTCTCACTATCACCTCATCCACTTGCCAAAGCAAAGATGAGCCATCAATTGCCCTGGTGCTCTAGGAGATTATGTCATCACTTGTGCTCCTGGGCAAAGGATGTAGAAGTTGTTCCCTTAGCATAGTGGCAGCAGATTTTTTTCTTTTTATTTGTAACATATTCTGCCTTTCTTCCAAGGAACTCCAGGCAGTATATACAGTTCCAATCATGTTTATCATCACAAGAACCCTATGAGATATATTAGGCTGAGAGATGGTGCCTAGCCCAAGTGAGCTTTATGGCTAAGGGGGGATTTGAACCTGGATCTCTTCAGCCACTCTGATCAGTACACCACACTGGCTCTTCCTCCACCTCCACCATAACTGGAATATAGAACTGCACTGCTAACATCCAAACACTGGAGATCCTAGAAAAAAATGTTAAGAATGAAGAGTGTGGGTGGGGTGGGGGTGGCCAATGTCACCACAAAATGGCTGCCTAATCGTTGAGCTCTGTAACCCCTTGGACACAATCACCCCCCATCCCCACTTTTCTCTCAGTAAACTGGACTATGTTTATCTTAATACTCTCTAGGAAATGCCACGTGATATCTTGCGAGGCAAAGAAGCGGGCAGTCTACAAAGCAGTAGTATGCAACGACCAGCCAATATGGTGCCTGGATCGCAACAGGCCCTGCGCAGTATGCCAGCTGATGGGAAGCCCAGTTTTCGCTTTGCAATTGCTAGCTTTAAAACAACAGCTCACTGCCTGTTGGGGAGCCAGTATAAAACCAATGTGGGACGGTCTGGGAACATGTTTGGACAATATAGCCAGTTCCACGTGGGAGGTGTTGGACTAGCAAACAGAGGAAATACTACTCTTGAAAAAGGAAAACAGGACCATCAAGTCAAAGCTGAAGGATTTGGAGAACAGATGCCACAGAAGGAAGCTGCATTCTCATAGTTTTTTGGAGGGGCCTGAGGAGTATTTGACTTCTATAATGGATTTTAGTGCTAATTGGCTGAAAACCACTTTCCCAGACTTCTGCTGTGATTGCAGCAGATTTTGATGGGGCCCATAGAGGGCTTATGGCTAAGCCTAGGAAAAAAGCACCACCCAGAGTAGGGTTGCCAGGTCTCCGGTTTTCTGCCGGAGTTTCAGGGAAAAGGGGGCCGCCTCCGGCCTCCGGCCATAGTTGCCTTGAAGACCTTGATCTCTGGCTTTGGAGTGTCTGCCTGAGCCACGGATGCGTGATTGACGGCGGCCGTTCCTCCTACCCTCTGACTGAGCGATGTATGTGTGATTGATGGCGGCCACTCCTCCCACCCACAGGCAGTCTGTGCCTGCAGTGTTCAGCGCGGCCGCTAGAGCACGTCATAGTTTTGAATGAGGCGGCCGTTGGGAGGCAGGAGCTTGTCATTTTGAAGGAGACGGCAGTTGGGGCTAGAGGCAGGTAGGTTGCTGGCTCGGGCAGAGAGAGAGAGAGAGAGAGAGAGAGAGAGAGAGTGTCAGTGGAGTTTGTGGTGCGGCAGAGACACCCACCTTACTTGCAGGGCAGCTGTGTGGGTGCACTGGCAGGAGTTTCTGAGTGGCTCTGATGGTGTGGCCATGCAACCCTGACCTCACTGCACCCTGTCACATTCCAGTCCCATCAAGGTATGGTGCAGCATAACACCAGCTGCTGCAGTGTGTATTCCTATTTAAGTTTCCTCCCTGTAATGCATCCAGGAGAATGTGTAGAGTATGAATAAATACCCATATTTATTGGAACAATAACATATCAAGAGAAGAGGTGACCACACAAATAACTGCTATAGACCTAGGCTCTGTCTGCACATAATGCTAAGTCAGTTTATGGCTTACAATGAATCAGCAAGAGTGCTGATGCACATTTAGACAATTTGGCTGCTTCATTCCTTTTTGCAGCCCTGCTGCCACCATGCTACCAGGAGGAGCTAAAAGGAATTTGAAAGGAATACCATGAAAAAAACAGACTAGGCTAGACTGCAACTAGATTCTGTTAACTGATGTCTTTCAGTCTAATTTTAATTTGTGAGATGGTCTCTTTCATATTTATAATTATGTGTGAAGCAGCTTCATTTCTGCAGGAGATGCTTATTTGAACCAGGCAAACTCAAGAGGGTGAGCATGATACTGCTCAGCTATGTTTGAGTTTCAGCTTTTTTCTTTAAGTAGTTAATCTCTTCCAGATAGTCAGAAAATGTTGAAAAGCTATTTGATTAAAGTCAAGGTTCTCAGTCCTCTTGATTGATGAGTAGCTGCTTTTTGATTCCTTAGATTCCCTAGTGGATACCTGCCTGATGTTAGCCCTCTTCAGACATTTACCTTCTGTGTTAAATCAACACGTGATGTATCTCTGGAAAACCTGGGTTCTACACCATATACCATGTATATAGATGGTGGTAGTGCTGCTGCTGTGACTCACCTGAGCCCAGGCTGTAATCCATGCCCTAGTATAAATCTCCACTGAGCCTTAAATTCACTGGGTAGCCATAGAAAAGCCCTCATCTCTCTGCCTCAGCATGCATCTTTTAATGGGGGAGTGAGTATAAACAATGCAAAGTGTGGAATTCCCGCTTCAAATGCTATGGGTCTTACAAACTTTAAAATCGCCAGGACTGCCATCTCAACCAGATGAAGTGCAGGTAGAGGAGAAACATGTACAACCAAAGGTATGTTGGATGATTACTTCCAACTGATTGATTACCTAGTAGGACATGCCACTTTTCTATTTAAAATTACTTTGCTTGTTATGCTGGGTGATCAGCTACAGTAAAACTAAGGGGGGAACTCCTCTAGCTGCACACATGCTCCCTCTACACACACAGGGGCACACACTGTGGGAAGATTGCTGGTCAAAAGTAGAAGAATCTTGGCTTTTTTTGAGTTTTGGGTACTCATAGTTAAAAGTGAAAAAGATGAGCTTACACTGCACTGCATTGCTTAAAAAGTAAAATTAAGTAGTGATTAAACCAGACAATTGATAATGGAATTTAAACCTAGGCCTCTAAAATTTGAAACAAGTCAGAATATACTGTGTAGTTTATTCCCAACTGCAGTATGTAAATACTCATTTACATAAGTACAAGGAAGGACTCCTAGCAACCGCAAATAGTGGCAAATTCAAAAGTCCAGGGTCTCTTCATAATAGTGACTCCATGCCCTCTCACAGCTATGCCCACTTTCCACCTTCTCTCATCTTCCTTGTTCTCCTTGTCATCTCCAAGTCCGCACTTCACTACAATAGATGTCACTTGGAGCTAATAAGGGGGGCTGCATGTTAGCCATTGAGAAGAGTCTTCTCAGGGCCTGGCTCACTTTCTTTCACTCTGTTGGCTCCAATCATCATAAAAGGACAATGACTCAACTCAGTGGGTAATGTGCCCCCCTTTCATGCTGATTGACACATATATAGGAATCTGGCTGGGACCCTGGTCCCAAAAAAGTAAGGGGTCTATGACCCCCCCCCAACCCTGGATGACTACATCTCTGGTTAGAAGTAGAAAGAAAATAAAGTGTCTTTTTGTACAACATACAATCAAGTTAAGGAATTCAGGGCTGGATGGCCACTAATTTGGATGGTTTTTTAAAAAAAGATGCATCTATGAAGGATTATGTGTATCAAGCACATGATAGCTAAATGGAATCTACATTCAGAGGCTGTATACTTCTGGTTGGCACATCCTGATTTGCTTATGGGCATTTGAAGTAATTTGTTTGGCTGCTGTTGAAGACAGAGTAGTTATGTTCAGATGTAATGCTAAACCATGGTGGCATATTGTGTGAATGAACAGCTATAGGTCACATACTCTCTTGTCCCATGCAATCAGAAGCAAGGGACATATTTGGGAGCTATTTGGGAGCTATTTGTTGTTGTTAGGTGCCTCCAAGTCGACTGCAACTTATGGCGACCCTACGAATCAGTGACCTCCAGTAGCATCTGTCATGAACCACCCTGTTCAGATCTTGTAAGTCCAGGTCTGTGGCTTCCTTTATGGAATCAATCCATCTCTTCTTTGGCCTTCCTCTTTTTCTACTTCCTTCTGTTTTCCCCAGCATTATTATCTTTTCTAGTGAATCCTGTCTTCTCATTATGTGTCCAAAGTATGATAACCTTAGTTTCATCATTTTAGCTTCTAGTGATAGTTCTGGTTTAATTTGTTCTGACACCCAATTATTTGTCTGTTTTGCAGACCATGGTATCCGCAAAGCTCTTCTCCAACACCACATTTCAAATGAGTTAATTTTTCTCAGGGGGGGGGGAGGGCAGAGAGGTGCCGGGGCTGAAGCGGCCCAGAGATCACCAAGGTTGCCTGGCCCAGAAGGCCCTGGCGTCGAGGCTGGGTGGGGCGGCTTCGGGGGGAAATGGAGGCAGGCGCACTGCACAGTGCACATGCTTATTGCTTAGGAGGAGGCGCTCTCTTCCTTTATTTTTATTTTTGTTCTTTTTCTTTTTCTAGTCCTCCCCTCTCTCCTGCTGCCTGTCGGTCCTATATAAGGCCTCATAAAGTAGAAAGGCAATTGCTGCCTACACTCACCCTGCTTGTATGGCCATAATATTAGGGGACACCCACTGCAGTAGCCAGCCGACACATAAAGTTGCAGTGCCTTATGGATAACTTTGTGGATGATCCCCAGTCAAGTCTTAGCAACAGCACAATGCTGACAGGCAGTTGCCAACTGCTTGCCTAGAATGCTCTCCCTTGTCCTTAACATGGCTGCAACCATATCTACTCAGAAGTAAGTCCTATTGAGTTCTATGGGGCTTAGTTCCTTAATAATCATGTTTACAGTTGCTGCCTTCAGGGGCATCCATCTGTGCTCCCATCTAACATCTCTGCAACACTAAGCTCCTTTCTTCCAATAATGGCCTGGCCTGAGAGCACATAAACCCTTCTTGCCAGAAGCAAGTAAGCTAGATTAAATGTTCCCTAAAGGTGTTGAACTGTGACCTGGCAGACCAGGGTTTGAATCCCCACACAGCCATGAAGCTCACTGGGTGACCTTGGGCCAGAGTCACTGCCTCTCAGACTCGGAGGAAGGCAATAGTAAACCACCTCTGTCTGAATACTGCTTACCATGAAGACCTTATCTGGGATCAACTTGGAGGCAGTCCATTTCCATTTTGCACCACCCTAAGCTTGTGAGAAAGAATGACCTTGTCACTTCAGATGGACCTAGGAACACCCTATTTTAGGTAAGATTTCTATTTTAATCTCCAATCAGAGAATTATTTTTTGAATGGTATGCTCCAAGCAACTGTGGTTGATACAATGTATCATGTTTAATGATGTCACTAGGGCCCACCCCATGACATCACTAGGGCCCGCCCCATGACATCACTAGGGCCCGCCCCGTGATGTCACTAGGGCCCGCCCCCATTTTCTCAGGTTTTTGGATGGCTCCGACCTGGCAACCCTAACCCAGAGATATATTTGTCCACTTCAGTTTTTATGCTCAAAAGGAAGTACTGATGGGTTTGCTAAGGGGAGTGAAGGATCTAAAGTATAACGGCCAGTCTATTATTGTTCGCCAAGATTTAATGCACCAAAGAGGGATACAGCCGGTAATGGCCGTGCTGCAAAAGGTCGGTATAAAATCTAGATGGGGTTTCCCCTTTTGACTGATTGTATCCTGCAGAGGGGAAGTGATGCTTAGTCCAACAAAGCTGAAGGGTGCTTTGCAGCTCCTGGAAGCCTCTAATCTAGAGATCCCGGAGGGACTCTGTATGCAAGACTTGGATGGCAAGGAGGGAGAGGGCACTTGACCAATGGCAATGAAATGGGCAAGAAATGTCAGGAGCCAGCATCTTAGGAAGCAGCAAGACCCTATGGACCACGGAGAGAAACAACCAGCTCTGGGCTGCCTTCCTTCTGCAGGACCCAGCAAGAAAAAATGCATTTTTCACTGCTGTTCTTTAATCATCTGTTTTATGCTCCCTAGCTGCTTTTCAAATTCTCTAATTTTGATTGACATGAGTGATTTGCGGTAGTGACTCAAACTACATCTTGACCAAGCTTCTTTTTAGGGGGTGGGGGGAGGAATTGTTTTGCAGTAACCTTATAGGGTTATGGTTGGGATTTTCACTCCATAGGGGAGCGGGAGCCACAGCTGCAACATAATTTTTTGTTGCTTACCTTCTAAGCTTTCCCAAAATACATACAGTTGTATAACAAGCAGAGGTCCAAGCTGAAGCCCATAGCTAATTATAGGAAGGGCGAGGGCAGCGTGAATGAAATGCAGTACATTTATCTGGACCTTTCTTTATTGTGCACTTTGGGTAGTTTCTTTAGTATCCAAATCAGTTCTTCTTTCTTTCAGACAGGGAGTCTCTCCCAGCCCTCCCTGGAGATGCTGGGGACTGAACCTGGGGCCTTTTGCATGCAAAGCAGATACTCTACCACTGAGCTATGGCTTTGCCCTCTAAATGTTGCCAAATGTGTCAAGGAAATCTGTCCTTAGAATTGGTGTGAATGTCTCTCCTGGTGTTAATTCTGTAACTGAATAGCAAGTCTAAATTTCTGGAGTTAGCACTCTGTTACCTTTTATTCATCTCGCTTAGAGATTTATCAGATAAGTAGCCCATAAAAGAGAAGTATTTGACTCCTATGTGGACTATACAACAAGTTTACATCGTAACAAATGTGTTCTGACAAAAAGATGATTAATAAAAATCAGATCACTATCTTTGGGGGGGGGGAGGGGAGAAAAACCAGGATGTCAAGAGGCAAATGTGGGTGAATCAAAGTCTGGAGATTTATTGTAAAAATATTTTAAAAAGGTATGCCCAACGCATTTCTGCTGGAAAAACTCCTGCCTTCATCAGGAGCTAAAATACATAAATGAACAAACTCATTAATAAACTAGACACAAAAGGTAAAGGTTAAACAAGCATGAACTACAAAGAACCATCTGTGTACTTACATACCAAATAATGTGGAAAGTCAGATTGACTTTATTTCCACATTATTTCCACATTATTTGGTATGTAAGTACACAGATGGTTCTTTGTAGTTCATGCTTGTTTAACCATTACCTTTTGTGTCTGGTTTATTAATGAGTTTGTTCATTTATGTATTTTAGCTCCTGATGAAGGCAGGATTTTTTCCAGCAGAAACGCGTTGGGCATACCTTTTAAAAATATTTTTACAATAAATCTCCAGACTTTGATTCACCCACATTTGCCTCTTGACATCCTGGTTTTTCTCCTCCTTTTTCCTGCTATTTTGGATGTCAACCACTTTTGCTCCACACTATCTTTAGGGGACTGAAAAAAGTGTAGTGCAAAATAGCCTGCTACAGCTTGTTGGAGCTGATGATAATCACACTCAGTAGTTTAAAAGAGCACTGCACAGGGCTGAATGCAGGAAGGTGGCCGGCTTAGCACTGAGCTCATCTATGCAGTGGTTTACTGTGTGTTTGGTGCTATTCACATCTCCTTTAAATGTGCATGGTTTACATGATGTCACCGGCAAACAGAAGCTATCACAGAGGGCTTATCCACATGGTGGTTTACTGCGTGTTTGCTGCTCCTTGCATTCTCTCTTAATTTGCATAGTTCACATGACGTTACCTGTAAACAGAAGCTATTACGATGCTTTTTCCTTCTAAATTTGGAGCAATTCCACCTGCTCATAATACGAAAAGTTCAAACACTACATATCTGAAATGCTCCACAGGTGGTTGCAGATGTTTTGATGCAATGTTTTTAAGTGGGAGTGTTAATTGTCAATTTTTGTGCCTCCCCTATCCACACCCACTATTTTCTCCCTGAATTTCATTTTCTTTCTTGTCTTTTACGAAACAAATTCCGGCTGCTCTGCTTCAGTTCAGCTTGTGTTTTTTTCATGTCGGTACTGCTGCAAACAGCTGTTAGGGGGTAGACAGTGCATTGCAGCTGTTTTCTGGCAGTACTTTGACAAAACAGCCCCACTTCTTGGGCGACGGATGGTGCCTTCAGAGGCATTAGCTGGGGCAAGTGGGCAGGGCAAGGGAGGGAGGATGACTGTTGGGTTGTTCAACTGGCAGGCAAGCAAGTGGGTGGGTGGGCAGTGTTAAAGTTAAAGGAAAAAATTATATGCTTTAAAAACCATTTCCAGTGGGGGGGCTTCCTCCACTCATTTCCTGCATTCTGCACACAGACGCCCCCTCCACTCATGCCTGCTGGGTGCAACTTCCCCAGTAGATGGACACACCACCCCTTTCTTCCCAATTTTGCATTCACTCCCCATGCAGGCTGTGAGGATCCCCTGCACCTTGCCCTGGCCACAGCATCATCAATGTGTCTCCCTAGTCCCTCCTCCAGTCCTTTTTGGGCTGGCTGCAGTAGCAGAAAGAAAGAAATAAAAGCTCAAACTGCCCCTTTCATCTCCTTCCTTTTCTGCTACTGGGGAGGGAGGGTTGTCACAAAAGCTTCTCTTCCACCAACCCCCATTGCCACAGCCCCCTCCTGCCCAGCAGAAAGAATCTGCAATTACTATTTTGGGGGGGTGTAATGGAACCTACTGCCAAAAAGTGCATGCCCTGTTCCCTAGCAACCACAGGGAGTTGAAATGTAAAATTAGTGGGTGGGGTCAATAGGAAACTGTGTTTAATCCTTCAGAGAGGAACATCTCCATGAGTGAATGGAAAAAAGTGAGTTTGCAGCCAGCATAGAAAACACAGTGCAGATGGTGCAAATCAAAAATGGAGTTAGAAGCAGCAGGGTTACTACAAAGAAATGCTTCCATGTGGATGAGCCTGCAATTTCCCCCTATAAATCTGTACTAACCAAATCCACTGATAATACAAAAAGGGGAGAAAAATACATATTGGCTTTGCTTCCCTTCTCCATGTAGGCACTTTGCTTTTTAGGTGGGTATGTCAATCGTTCCCCTCTCCACACTCACCATCTCCTCCTCCCTTCTTTCTTTTTGTTTCCTGAGGGCTAACGAGCAACTTCCAGCTGCTCTCCTCCATTTTGCTGGCCTTTTTTATGTTGCTGCAAATGGTGCCTTTTCTTTTTCCCTTAACTTGTGCGCAAAAGCGTAATACTGCTCAAACAAAGATTTGTATTTCAGCTGTATCTTACCAACCCTAGGCATGGAAACCACAGATATTTGCACTTCCAGGTTTTTTTTAAAGGACCCTACTGCAGCTGATAGAACAGACTGAGCATTCTCAGTCATCTAGCAACCAGAGGGAATGGAAATGTATAATTAGAGGGCAGGGCCACAAGGAGACAGTGAGACTAATCCTTCCCAGAGGAACAGCTACTTGTATGAATGGGAAAAACCGATTGGCAACTAACACTGAGCAGGAACTGTGGATGGTACAAATCTATAATGAAGGTAAATGCAGTGTATTTGCTATGAAGAAATGCTCCCATGTAGATGACCCCAATGTTTACCATTACAATCTGCATTTCAGGACAAATAACATGCATTTAACTTCAGATCTGATTTATTGTGTAAAAAAAGAATCTAATATGTGCATGTTGGGTATGGAAATACTGATTTTGATATAACAGATATCGGTTTATTTCCTGGTGACCTGACCCCTTCACATTCCAGTGGCTAAGCAAATAAAAGCCTGATTGAGCTGGAAATGTACTCCCCTCCCCATTTCCTTATGCATACCCATACTCAATGTTTCATATTGATGTTACCAACTGTATCACAAAAGAATGCCTATGCTGCATTTACATAGTTGTAGGTCTTGACACGCATACTCTTACAAATGTAGAAACTGTAACTTGAGCATATACTTGATTTAAATGATCCCCCTTGTAACCGAACCTCCCCTTTCCTATCTATCATTTGTTTCTCTGACTCTGAGTGCTTATCTCAAGGTTGTATAAACTATGCAAGTCTATGCCTGAAGGAAGACAAGATGTTTCTGGCTTTTGTTATCCTAAGCACCCCTTTTTCCATATCTGAGATATTACTTTGTCTAGCTATGTTTTTCTACTCTTTTATGACGTCCGCTCCCCACTTTTTCTAACCATTGGGGAAACGATATAATCTGTTGTAATTCAATAAACGGGATTCCCACTTCTGAAAGGCAACTTGCTGGCAGGTCTTGGGACCCCTTTGCAAAGGTAATATTGTGTGTTATTTCCGGGCCTCTGGCAATAGATTCTTGCTCTCAACTCCGCACCTTCCCGGGTGTATGTGGGCTGAGTAGACAGTGATGGCCTGCGTGTTGGGTTTGGACCTAACATGCATAACTAAGACATAAAATTACAATCTAGATGGTAGGCCAGTCCCACATTTAAGAGCATTGCCTGACAAATCAAAGTCGTACAGATCACATCATCTTCTCTTGTGATTTCCTACATGACTTCAGATGGTCAGACTGAGCCAGATCAATCTGATGCATGAACTTGCTTTGCTGTATATCTTGAAGAACTATATATAGAACTGGAAATGGTTATACTTTGATAAGGTGCTGCTATATCAAATAGCAACATGAAGTAACAGATAAAGATCTCTCTCATAGTGAAATTCAACTTGATTTCTGCTTTCCTCAGTGTTTTGTTACATTATGCCTGACATGAAAACCATTGCCAATACACAAGCCATATTTTTTTCAGCATTTTGAGGGTGCAGTGACACAGGAAGATGATTTATGCCTGAGTGTTAAGCGTGAATAGCAAAAAGTATACACTTTCCCATTTCCTCTGTTTTCTGTCTACATCATGGCTCCTACTATCAGCCCCTTCAACATTTCAGTAATCCCTGGTGTTAAAGGACACTCTTCAACAGAAATAGGATAGTATTCTAAGATTATTTAATGCTTGCTATGCTCTGTCTCCACTGCCTTCTGTCAAAACCCACACTCTCTCTTGCAGAAAGTAAAGCTCCTAAATCTTTTTCCTTGTAACAATACGAAAAGGCTAGAATAAAACCTCATTAAATGAAAAGGAGTGACAAGTGACACAATTCAAACATCTTCAATGCAAAATATCTTTCAAGCAGTCACAACAATGGCAACATTTTCTAAGCCTCACCGTTTTACCAAGGACGTTAATTTATCATCCTGCCAGCTGTTATGTGAACTGTAAGAGTTCCAATAAAAATGCATATGAGGGAGGACTGAGCAACAGTGGTTATTTAAAAAATGGAACAATATGTGACAAACCATACACTGTGGCAACGATCTAATATATGGTTAAAATATTTCCATGACACTGTTATAAGTTTCTGCTCAGCATAAGATTTAATTTCTCAGTTCTTTTCTGCTTTTATTGATTTGAAGTACTTCTATCCTGCTCTTCTGTTAAAAAAAGAAAACGAAAAGGCTCCCAGAGTGCCTTACAGAGATCAATAATAAGACAGTCCCTGCCCACAGGTTTACAATCTAAAAGGCACAACACAAAAGAAAAAGTAATTGGAAGGGAGGAAGAAAAAAGCACACTTATTCTTACAAAGCAATCCACCCCACCCCCTTTGTGGTTGCTGAGCTCTGTGCATGTGTGTGATGGATTGGGCAGAGGTGCTGGCTCCTGGCCTCCTGCTGGCCAAGCAAGTGTCACTCTGATGCAAGATTTTCCTTGCCATCTTCCCAGTATGCAGACAAGTGAAAGTGCTGCCGGTGGGATCCCTACCAGCAGCAGGTCCCAGAATGGGGCATTTCAAGAGAGGGAGGCTAAGCCAGCCTTGGATCCATTGGATCCTGAGTGGGTTCCACTGCCATTGTGTGATGATACTGAGCCTGATCCAATTGCTGCACCAGTTTCAGATAGCACAGTTGTCCCGTCCCCCCACTTCTGTCATAGCCACCATGCACAACAGGGCATCACACCCCACCACTCAGAAGTCAGAGTTTGGATTGCACTCCTTGTTACAAGGTTCTGATGAAGATGACCAACTGGAAGCTCGAAACCCCCAAAGAGGCGGACTCCTCCACAGAATCGTTGTGGGTGGTGATACCATGCCCCAGGAGGGATTTAATTCTGGGGATGATCTATCATCCCCCTGATCAAAATGCTCAGGGAGACCTTGAGATGAGATATGAAATTGAGGAAGCATCCAAACTAAGAAATGTAGTAATGGGTGACTTCAACTACCCAGACATAGACTGGCCGCATATGTGTTCCAGTCACGACAAAGAAGCAAAATTTCTAGATATTCTAAATGACTATTCCGTAGACCAGTTGGTCGTGGAACCGACCAGAGGGATGGCAACCCTGGACTTAATCCTCAGTGGGGACCGGGACCTGGTGCGAGATGTAAGTGTTGTTGAACCGATTGGGAGCAGTGACCATAGTGCTATTAAATTAAACATACATGTAAATGGCCAATTGCCAAGAAAATCCAACACGGTCACATTTGACTTCAAAAGAGGAAACTTCACAAAAATGAGGGGATTGGTAAAAAGAAAGCTGAAAAACAAAGTCCAGAGGGTCACATCACTCGAAAATGCTTGGAAGTTGTTTCTTTCTTTTTTTTTCAATAATTTTTATTCAAATTTTCATAAAACATACAAGACGAAATCATAAAACATTCAAAGACAAAAAACAAAATCAAAAATAGTTAAACAAAAAAATAAAAAATAAAAATAAAAATAAAAATAAAAAATAAAGAGTAAAATATTGACTTCCCATTTGTCAAAGATCAGATCAGTTATAAGTCTATAATATATAACAATCCTGTCTCTTAAGTCATATTATAAAATCACTTTCCTCCAATAGTTATCTTACTTAATCATCAAATCTCATAAACATTACTTTATTCTTTCCACAAAAAGTCAAAGAGAGGTTTCAATTCTTTAAGAAATATATCTATCAATTTTTTTTTTCCAGATAAGCATATCGATTAATCCATCTCATTACTAATTATGATAATCTTATTGTCATAACCATAGTCAAAATAAACATTTCAATTAATCCATCACATCAGAATCTGTTAGGTTCAGTAATTTCAGTAGCCATTGTTCTATTATCCCTATTAGTTCCATTTTCCATCTTCCATCTTCAGTAGTCTTGTTAAGTCCAGTAATTTCAGTATCCAATCTTCCATTATCAGTATTCCATAATAATCTTGCTGTCAAAGCCATAGTCATATAGTAAGAGTCTGATGGGAATTACCTCTATCCCAAATATTTTCTTGCCATCCATTCTGAATAGGTTGCTGAAATACTGCTGTAAAATCATATCTCTGTTCTTTTTTTCAAAATACACTGGGTCATCTCTTGAAAGTTTTTCCATTGTCACATGGCTGCAGTTAATTCCATAGATTTTCTCTATATTGGGCTCCATCACATCATTCCAGTCCAGAAGATTATCCATGCCATTGATAACTTTATCTCTAGAATCTTCATTAATTTCTTCAGAGATAACATTGAGTTCCAAACAATAGATTTTATTTCTAAAGTCCATAGACTCCAAATCTTTTTCCTGTTCCACGTTTGTTCCAATCTCCGGGGTCTCCTCTCTCACAGGGACCCCTGTTCCAGTCTCCAGGGTCTCCTCTCTCACAGGGACCCCTGTTCCAGTCTCCAGGGTCTCCTCTCTCACAAGGACCCCTATGTCTTTAATCTCCTGTGTCTCCAAACAATAGATTTTATTTCTAAAGTCCATAGACTCCAAATCTTTTTCCTGTTCCACGTTTGTTCCAATCTCCGGGGTCTCCTCTCTCACAGGGACCCCTTCCAGGGTCACCTCTCTCACAGGGACCCCTATATCTTTAATCTCCTGCGTCATTTTACTCAATTCAATTTTCAGCTCCTTACAACCCTGTCGCAGGTTTTGTTTCGTTATCTCAATCTCATCCATTATTTTCTGAAACATAGTTATTTCCAGATTCTCAGCCACTTTCTTAATTGCCATTTTAAAAGAAAAATATAGGAAAACCACTTCTTATTTCAGCAACAATTGGGTTAATACTCCAAACTTGGTGACATCACAGTATAAACAGAGCAGACAGCCTTATCTCTCCATAGTTAAGTAAACAAAATGCAGTTCCCAGGATCGAAACAATTAATGGCAGTCGTCAGGAAACAGATTCGTCAAAATAAAATAGACCAAAAAGAGAGTAGTCTCAGACAATATAATATTCTTCAAAATAAAAATCTGGAATAGAAATCCCTCTTCTGTGTATATCTTTAGAATGCAAATCCAGGACAGCTTTTTGCAACAAAAACAGAGATAAGCTATTAATTAGTGCGTAGCAGAGAGAAGTTATGGCTCCCCAGTGAGATGTCAAAAACCGATCAATCTGGCAAATCTCTTTTAAACAGCAACAATTTAAGTCAAGTAAAAGAAAAATATAGAAAGAAGGGTGCTTGCCTGTTAGTGCGTTCTCTCTTAGAAGATAAGATGAACGTTCGCTTTATCAGATAGAGCTTGCTGTTGAAAATCCGTCCCACCTTCGTCGGCTGGACCTCGTCCCATAAATTAATGAGATCTGGTCGTCCCAACAAAAATAGGCTTTGAGGTTAATCTCTTCGTTTCTCCCTACCCGGGAGAAGTTTAATCAGTCAAAAAAAAAGAAAAAACTGACTGATATATCTGAATAAGCTTCTTTTGAGGCAGGAGCCCGTCTCAAAAGCAGGCACAGGCTAAGTCACCCTTCCCGGAAGTCGCTTGGAAGTTGTTTCAAAACACTATATTAGAAGCTCAACTGGAGTGCATACCGCAGATCAGAAAAGGTACCGCCAGGGCCAAGAAGATGCCAGCATGGTTAACGAGCAAAGTCAAGGAAGCTCTTAGAGGCAAAAAGTCTTCCTTCAGAAAATGGAAGTCTTGTCCGAATGAAGAAAATAAAAAGGAACACAAACTCTGGCAAAAGAAATGCAAGAAGACAATAAGGGATGCTAAAAAAGAATTTGAGGAGCACATTGCTAAGAACATAAAAACCAACAAAAAAAATTTCTATAAATACATTCAAAGCAGGAGACCATCTAGGGAGGCGATTGGACCCTTGGATGATAAGGGAGTCAAAGGTGTACTAAAGAACGATAAGGAGATTGCAGAGAAGCTAAATTAATTTTTTGCATCTGTCTTCACAGTAGAAGATATAGGGCAGATCCCTGAACCTGAACTAATATTTGCAGGAAGGGATTCTGAGGAACTGAGACAAATAGTGGTAACGAGAGAGGAAGTTCTAGGCTTAATGGACAATATAAAAACTGACAAATCACCAGGCCCGGATGGCATCCACCCGAGAGTTCTCAAAGAACTCAAATGTGAAATTGCTGATCTGCTAACTAAAATATGTAACTTGTCCCTCGGGTCCTCCTCCGTGCCTGAGGACTGGAAAGTGGCAAATGTAATGCCAATATTCAAAAAGGGATCCAGAGGGGATCCTGGAAATTACAGGCCAGTTAGCTTAACTTCTGTCCCTGGAAAACTGGTAGAAAGTATTATTAAAGCTAGATTAACTAAGCACATAGAAGAACAAGCCTTGCTGAAGCAGAGCCAGCATGGCTTCTGCAAGGGAAAGTCCTGTCTCAGTAACCTACTAGAATTCTTTGAGAGTGTCAACAAGCATATAGATAAAGGTGATCCAGTGGACATAGTGTACTTAGACTTTCAAAAAGCGTTTGACAAGGTACCTCACCAAAGACTTCTGAGGAAGCTTAGCAGTCATGGAATAAGAGGAGAGGTCCTCTTGTGGATAAGGAATTGGTTAAGAAGCAGAAAGCAGAGAGTAGGAATAAACGGACAGTTCTCCCAATGGAGAGCTGTAGAAAGTGGAGTCCCTCAAGGATCAGTATTGGGACCTGTACTTTTCAACTTGTTCATTAATGACCTAGAATTAGGAGTGAGCAGTGAAGTGGCCAAGTTTGCTGACGACACTAAATTGTTCAGGGTTGTTAAAACAAAAAGGGATTGCAAAGAGCTCCAAAAAGACCAAACTGAGTGAATGGGCGGAAAAATGGCAAATGCAATTCAATATAAACAAGTGTAAAATTATGCATATTGGAGCAAAAATCTTAATTTCACATATACGCTCATGGGGTCTGAACTGGCGGTGACCGACCAGGAGAGAGACCTCGGGGTTGTAGTGGACAGCACGATGAAAATGTCGACCCAGTGTGCGGCAGCTGTGAAAAAGGCAAATTCCATGCTAGCGATAATTAGGAAAGGTATTGAAAATAAAACAGCCGATATCATAATGCCGTTGTATAAATCTATGGTGCGGCCGCATTTGGAATACTGTGTACAGTTCTGGTCGCCTCATCTCAAAAAGGATATTATAGAGTTGGAAAAGGTTCAGAAGAGGGCAACCAGAATGATCAAGGGGATGGAGCGACTCCCTTACGAGGAAAGGTTGCAGCATTTGGGGCTTTTTAGTTTAGAGAAAAGGCGGGTCAGAGGAGACATGATAGAAGTGTATAAAATTATGCATGGCATTGAGAAAGTGGATAGAGAAAAGTTCTTCTCCCTCTCTCATAATACTAGAACTCATGGACATTCAAAGAAGCTGAATGTTGGAAGATTCAGGAAAGACAAAAGGAAGTACTTCTTTACTCAGCGCATAGTTAAACTATGGAATTTTCTCCCACAAGACGCAGTAATGGCCACCAGTTTGGATGGCTTTAAAAGAAGATTAGACAAATTCATGGAGGACAGGGCTATCAATGGCTACTAGCCATGATGGCTGTGCTGTGCTGTGCCACCCTAGTCAGAGGCAGCATGCTTCTGAAAACCAGTTGCCGGAAGCCTCAGGAGGGGAGAGTGTTCTTGCACTCGGGTCCTGCTTGCGGACTTCCCCCAGGCACCTGGTTGGCCACTGTGAGAACAGGATGCTGGACTAGATGGGCCACTGGCCTGATCCAGCAGGCTCATCTTATGTTCTTATGGAATGGAAACAATTCAAAGAAAGGACAAGTCAAAAGTTCCCACTCTTCCAAGAGCCAGTGGAGCAGCCCTGTTGCCTCCCTGCCCCCCTTTAGCCTGATGCTGCCATTTTACACATCTTCCCTGCTGTCTTTCTCTGAGGTCTTAAAACTGTTTTTTTTTTAGTTCTTCCTCATAACAACCATGCAAAGTAGGCTGGCATTATTCTTATTGCACTTGTAGGGTATATATATGAGCAACATTGGCTTGCTTAAGGATAACAGCTGATAGGGAAAGGTGAGACTTGGTCCAGCAATTTATCTCCTGGATCGCACAACTATTGTTTCTCAACACTGTGTACTTTTTGTCTGCTTCTTTCATATATTAATAACATTTCACAGTTGGTGTTATCACACCTTATCTTTTCAGCCAATCACATCACACCTGTCAAATATCTAAAATGTAGAAAGGAGAAAATGTCGCTCAGTCCCTTGATTCTAAAGCCTCTGCTTCACCTCCTGCCCATTTTAGATATGTAGGGCTCCAAATACCAAAGCTGTGATCTAGAGACCAGAGTATGCAGCAGAATATAGTGTGCAGTAGCAGCACTGTTAGGGATAAATTGAAACCCCCAGTGCCTGTAAAACTATAATTCACTTGTCTTACCTAAACCAGCTTGGGCTTCATGGGAAATAGAACCAAAGTGGCCTTTATATGACTCTTGATATAAAATGTCGGTTTATTTCCTGGTGACCTGACCCTTACCTACATTCCAGTGGCTCACATAATAAAAGCCGGTTTAAGCTGGAAACTTCCCTACTATGCATTTCTGTATCACATTTATGCTTATGGCCTTGCTTATTGTTACAAACGTGCCTTGCATAGAAATGTCAAACGCTATTCCAATGCCCCTCATATCCTTGACTTGTAATACTCCTTTGATATGTAAGCAGAGTAATATCATGTCTGTCTCCAGTTTAGGGGGCGCCCGGTTGCAGCTGGGCCTCCCCTCAATAGTTGCCTTTGTCTGTTCCTGCATAGTGCTTATCTCAAGGACATGCGAAATATGCAGACATAGAGTCTGAGAGATAGTCTTGATGTTTCTACTTTGTCCTTCCCCCTGTACCCCTTTACCTCCTTACATATGCCCCAAAGCTATGACAGTTGGCAATTGCTTCTTTTGTATTTTATGACGTGAACCCGATATTGTAAACTTTGGGGTAAGCCTATATAAACCATTGAACACCAATAAACGAGGTTCCCATGCTGGCCTGCTTCGGCTTGTAAGTATTGGGTCCCCTTTGCAAAGGTTTTTGTCTCGTGTTACTTGATCTCTGATAGTGGGTTCATTTGCACTCAACTCCGCACTCTTCCCGGGTGTAATAAGCGAGTTGGAGTTGACAGGGCGGCTTGCGTGTTGGGTTTGGACCTAACAATTGGGGGCTCGTCCGGGATCCCTTGTGCGGACCCCCTTTTTGCCATCACACCCCTTAATTTGATAACAGGCGCCACAAGAGAATTTTCTCGGTTATCAATAAAAGCGGGCGGCTTTGACACTTTGGGGATAAAGCACAGTTGAGGAAAAACCCGTTATCAGACGTCATGGGAAATAAAGGGAGTGTGCCGGTAAAGGACAGCCCTTTGGGAATTATGTGTATGCTGTGGCAAGAGGAGGAATTGCCAGTGCGAAGGAGAGGCCTGAAAAAGAGAAAGATGATAGAGCTCTGTGAGGAGGAGTGGCGCGGATGACTGCAGTGTCGGTGCCGGGTGAACGGTGGCCGAGGGGTGGGTCCTTTGAAACCGCTCCGCTACTGGGAGTGCGGAGACGGATTGGGGATACCCACCCGGATCAATTGGAATTTTGGCTCCTATGGAAAATAGGGTCGCAAAAATGGGATAGTCTTACTTTGATGGCAGTGAGAACTTTGTCCATTGAGGAACCCCCTCCTCATTATTTTAATGACGACACGTCAAGTAAAAGAATGGTCTTGAATCGTTCTATAATACCCTCTGCTCCGGATCCGCTACCAGCTCCCGGGGGCGGGGATCCCAATCCGGAGGAAGGGGCCTTTTCATTTGTATCAGATGATGAGACAGACGAAAAGGGGAAAGAGAAGGGGGCCTCAGGGGGCATGGACACGCGCAAGCGAAAAAAGGAAAAGAAAAGAAAAGAGGCAGAAGCGTTGGAGATGCCTTTGCTTGTACATGATCAGCCGTACGTGGATGGCCACGGGGGTATCCAGCGTACTGAGGTGGTTGAGCTAAAAAGTTGGTTGGAATGGGACTTAAAAGAATGGAGTAGAATGGCTGGAACTTTCGGGGAACAGCCAAGGAGAATCAGAGAACTGTTAGGCAGGTTGTTTGAAAGCCACAATCCGACGTACTCGGATGTGGAGCATTTGTTGAGAAGAGTACTGACAGGTGAAGAACGTAGCAGGTTGTGGACAATGGAGACTGCTTCGGCTGCGGAAGCGGCAACAAATAGAGCTTGGTCGGACCGAGCACAAACGGCTGCAGCTTGGGCAGCGGGAGACTGGACGCAGCCTCGCCGCGCTCAGCTGCAGACCGATAGGGATAGGATTTTGACACACTTGGAGCGAATGTCACAGAAACCCCCCAACCAAGCTAAATTTATGGCGATCAAACAAGAAGCCAGCGAACCTCCCAGAAAATTCTGGTCGCGCTTGTTAGAGGGAGCACGTAGTTATACTAATTTGAACCCAGAAAACGTGCTGGACCATCCGACCCTCATTGCCAATTTTGTTCACCAAGCGCAGCCAGCGGTGAGGGATTACTTTCTGAATTTCAGACCCGGATGGGGGGGGAAGGCTGTGACTGTGATTTTAGAAGTAGCAGATTTTGTGTGGGACAAGGATAAGGAGAAAAGTAGAAAGAAGGAGAAGAAGGAGGATTTTGAAATGCTGGCTCTTGCAATAAGAGGCCAGCCACCAAATAGAGGATTTCGAGGCAGGGGCAGAGGTTTTCCGAGGGGGCTGAGAGCCGGAAACCAGAGAGGAAGGGGACAGATGAGGCATTCATGGCAGGGAGATAGGGCTTGTTTCCAATGTGGAGAGTATACTCATTTCAAGAAAGACTGTCCGTGGAGGACAGGGGACGCGCAGTACACCCCTAACAACCCTTCTTACCCAGATTTTACAGGTACGAACGCAGATTTTCCGCCCCCACCTCCACCTGCCGCTCAACAGACACCGGCTTCATGGGACCAGTACGGCGGACGCCCAGTGAACCAGCAATGACTAAATGTGGATAGGGAGGGGCTGGGAGCGGGGCTAATGAATCTTATGTCTCTGGCAGGTTTCTTTCTCTCTCTCTCTCTCCCAATCCAAGAACCCAGACTGTCCTTAAATGTGCAGGGGCAAACGGTGACTTTTCTGGTGGATACTGGAGCCACACATTCCCTGATAAATGTTGCATCCGATAGTTGGTTAAGTAAAGAAGTGAAAATGACAATGGGGGTAGACGGGAACCCCACACCTATGTGCATAACGTTACCATTGCAAGTAAAATACAATGATAAAATGTTTAACCATGTTTTTCTTTATTCTGCTTCATGCCCTATTTCTTTAATGGGCCGTGATATGTTATGTAAACTGGAGGCTACCTTAACCTGCACCCCTGACGGGGTGGGTTTGTTGATGAGTGTATTGGGGGTGCCTGTGGGGAACACAAACACAAACATATAGGTCACAGCTTACCAGAAGATTTCGTTGATTTACCACCCGACTTGTGGGGCACGGAGGATACGGATGTGGGATTGTTGCGATCGGTAAGCCCTGTCAGAATTCAGGTAAAGCCATTCCTCCCGCCACCAAATGTTGCCCAGTATCCTCTGTCATTAGAAGCAAGAGAAGGCATACGCCCCATAATTGAAGGTTTTATCGCAAAAGGAGTCATCCGGCCGCAGCGAACCCCCTGCAACACGCCTATTCTACCTATAAAGAAACCTCCAAAGAAACCCGGAGATCCAGTCCGGTGGAGATTTTGTCAAGACTTGAGGGCGGTAAACAGGTATGTGATCCCTTTACACACTGTTGTTCCAGACCCGGTGACAATCCTCAGTCAGATTCCATGGGACGCGAAGTGGTTTACCGTCATTGATTTAAAAAATGCCTTTTTCAGCATCCCTCTCCACCCAGATTTGCAGCATTTGTTCGGGTTCAAATGGGACCAGCGCTCTTTCGTTTGGACCCGAATTCCTCAGGGATACTGTGACAGTCCCGGGGTGTTTAGCCAGTGTCTACGGGACGACCTCGACGGGTTCACCCCAAAAGGGGGTTCAGTTCTTGTTTTGCACGTTGATGACATCTTGATTGCGAACGGACACCAGGGGGCGCTGCGAGAAGACGGTAAGACTTTTCTGCTATACTTGCATTCAAGGGGTCATAAAATCGACCCGAAGAAAATTCAGTGGCTATCAGAGAAAGTTAAATATTTGGGGTTCGTTTTAACGCCAGAGGGGCGACAAATGGATCCCGGGCGCGTTTCCACCATACAGAATTGTCCGCTCCCAAAGACAAAGAGACAGTTAAGAGGGTTCCTGGGACTGATTGGGTTTTGCAGACCATGGCTGCCATCCTGTGGAGAATTGAGCAAACCGCTACACGCGCTTACTGCAAGTAAAGCTCCTGATTTGATACAATGGAGCCGGGACAATGAAAAGGTGTTTGAATTACTAAAACAAAGTGTAGCCACGTCTATGTCTTTGAAACCGCCGAATTACGGTAAACCCTTTCATTTGTTTGTTCATGAAAGGTCGGGGGTAGCTAGCGGAGTTCTGACACAACTGTACGGTCCCAGTCACTTCCCAGTGGCGTTTTATTCACAGCAAATTGACAATGTGGCTCGTGGAACTCCCACATGCACACGCACGCTGACTGCGGCGGCTTTACTTTTGACCAAGGTGAAAGGATTGACCCTCGGTCATTCCACTACTGTCTGGACTTCGCATGCACTTTCGGCTTTGTTGCGAAAAGGTACCACGCAAGTGTTTTCAGCGCAGAGGCAGCAACAGCTGGAAGCAGAGCTATTAGAGGATCCTAATGTGAGGTTTGAACGTTGCGGACCGTTAAACCCAGCTACCCTCCTGCCCGAGTTGCCTCCGCCCTTCCCGGACCATGACTGCGTAGAAGTTTTGCAATCCACCTTGCAGATCAGACCCGATCTGTCTGATGAACCGCTACCGGAATCAGATGTCATTCTCTTCACGGACGGCAGTTCCTACTACCAGAATGGGGTAAGATACACAGGTTTTGCAATAACAACACAATGGGATGTGGTAGAGGCGGCAGCACTCCCAGGACGGTGGGGAGCGCAAGCAGCAGAAATCTACGCGCTGGCCAGAGCGTGTCAATTGTCAGCAGGTAAAAAGGTGACTATCTTCACAGATAGCAGGTATGCTTTCGGGGTTATACATTGTCACATTCATTTGTGGAAATACAGGGGGTTTACAACTGCAGGGGGAAAACCAATCCAACATCTGGAACTCGTGCAAAAGTTGTTACAAACTATTCTTGAACCTTTACAGCTAGCAGTGGTGCATTGCAAAGCACACACCAAGGAGCAGGATCCTGTGACACTAGGAAATGCCCTGGCAGACCAAACTGCGCGCCAAGCGGCACTGCTTCCTATAAGTATGCCAACTTTGGCGCTGGCAACCACTGCTTTTGTCCCGCCTGTATCTGTTTCAATACCCCCACAGGAACTGAAGCGATGGACCGAGCTAGGAGCGATCCTGAAACAGCAGTTATGGACTATGCCTGACGGTCGAGCATGCCTTCCCAGAGCTCTGTACCACACAGCAGCGAAATGGTTCCACAACCATGGGGGCCATTATGGTAAACATCCACTAGTGGATTCAATAACGCTCTTCTGGTATGCTCCCGGAATTCAATCAGTATGTGGTGCAATAGTGAAAGCATGTCACATTTGCCAAGCAAACGGCCCAGCTTTACCAAACAGGGCCCCGCAAGGGGGCAGACCCGTACCAGCTGCACCATTTATACATCTTCAAATTGACTTTGTTGATCTCCCTAAAGCAGAAGGAAAGAAACATCTTTTGGTCATGGTATGTCCTTTAACAGCATGGGTAGAGGCATTCCCAACCACAAATGCCACCGCCACAACGGTGGCCAAATTGCTGCTGAAAGAAATAATACCGCGGTTCGGGGTTCCAGAGGTAATAGACTCAGACCGAGGAACACACTTTACAGGACAGATTTTGGCAAAAGTCGAAGAAGGTCTGGGAATCAAACATCTATTTCACACTGTTTATCATCCACAATCATCCGGGGCGACGGAGAGACAGATCCGAGAAATTAAGACGGCATTGGCTAAGTATACACAGGAAACAGGTTTAAGGTGGCCTCAGGTACTCCCTCTTGTTCTTTTCCATTTGCGCACCCGCCCTACCCGAGCCTTAGGGCTCTCGCCGTTTGAATTAATGTATGGCAGGCCTCCCACAAAAGGGGGGAGCTTGCCAAATGTGGATGTTTCACTATTGGGGGGGATCACATAACTGTATCCCAGTATCTTTCTCTGCAGAATAGACTCCGTGAACTGTGGAAAGCTGCCGGATCCACCAAGACGGTGCCCCTTGAGGACCAGGTGCATCCATACTGTCCCGGGGACTTTGTTTGGGCAAAGAAATTCGTGAGGGGCGATTCTTTGCAGCCAAGATACACAGGACCACATCAAGTCCTTTTAACCACACAAGCAGCCATCTTCCTGGAAGGACGGAAGTCGTGGATACATCATTCCCACGTAAAGCCTGCTGTGGTAGCGGCACCACCACCCCCCCAGGTCCCCAAAATACGTTTGCAGAGGAACGAAGAAACAGGCCAGTGGCAGGCAGCCCAACTCCCTTTCCAGGAAACAGACATCGAGTAAATATCAACGCAGAAATGCCCCGGCAAGGATGGAGGATGTCTGCCTACTTGTGGGTTGTGGGTGTTTTGATTCATCATGCCTGGCCCCTATGTTGCCCCCCAATGTGAAAATATGCAGTGACAATGACTATTACTATCTGAAAGATTTTGGACGAACAATTCCGAAAACACAGGACTGTCCAGATCCCTTCCTGTATGATGTGGACCAGATAAAGGAAGGAATGGTGAAGGCTGACATAGCGGGACGTTTGTGTCATAAAGCAGCTGTTATATTGCAACATAACTACACAGGCAGCTGGATAGTACATTGCATCCGAGTGGAAATTGAATGGCCCATCAGACTTGCACTTCGGTGCAGACAATATCGCCCTATGCCTAACTATGGTTGCCCCCCTAATGTGGATGTAAAGTCCATAAGAGCGGAGTATAACATGCTTACTTTTCAGACACAAGATAATAGAATTACTTTTCAATTCAGGACAACAGAAAAACAGAAGTTTTGTGTGGGTATCGGTATACCCTCTTGCTATACGTGGCTGAATGATAAACTGAGCGCTCAGAAACCTTTACAGTAACAGGTAACACAGGCTACACAAAAGACAAAGACATTAGGTGGGTTTAAACAAAGAAATACTAAAATAGGCGATGGGTGGGATGGTAATATGTTTGTTGCCTTGATGGAAGAAACAGCTCCTAAAAAGGGCACCTGTTATGTCTGTGCACACACACCACCACATGGACAGGCTGGAGTCCCCTTGACAGGGGCCCCTCTGCCGTTAAAAGAATATCTTTCCTTTGCCTTACATTCCAGCTCACAGGAACTAGAAGGGGGGCTGGTTCTAAGCGGGCCCATCGCTAGATCAGTCTGCGTAGGCAGCGGAAGCCAGCCAACGGGTGGGATGATGTGTGATGGCTTGATTTACTCTACAAACCCGGGTAATTGGACATTTTTGAATGGAACACATAGAGCAGAGGGCTTGACTTGGTTATCCATCTGGCAGCATCTGTTGCGGCTGACTTTTGCAGACCATCATCTGGTGCCTTTCCTCACGGACTTAGTGGACCATCAAACCCCAGCTGGACTCTGGTGGCTTTGTGGACACTCAGCGGTAAGGAAACTACCAGTATCAGGCTCCTGGACCTGCACTCTGGGAAGGGTGGTGCCAGGGCTCCGGGTTTCCCCCACTCTGCCCACTTTGCGCCGCCGTAATAAGAGAGGCACAGGGGAGGCAGTGTTGAGAGGATTTTTTCCAATGTATGGCGCAGCCAAAACATACCAGGAACTCATAGAACTTCCTCAAGCTTTTGAACGTTTTATGAATGATTCGGCCATTTCCTTTTCAGATCTTACAAATGAACAAGGACAAATTAGAACTGTAGTTTTGCAAAACCGGCTCGCCTTGGATTTTTTATTAAGCTCTCACGGGGGGGTCTGCTCGTTAATAGGGAGCGAATGTTGTACCCATATTACAGACAGCAAGGCTGATGTCATTAAACACATTAACGATATCGGAAACATTTATCACGAGGTAGAGCGCATTGGGAATTTCTCTTTGTTCTCTGGGTTTTCTGACTGGTTTTCTGCATGGCCAGACTGGCACAAAATTTTATTTTACATTGTTATGGTACTTGCCTTATTGATTTCTGTGTGCTGTTGTTTGCAATGTATTCCTAATTTAATGCAATTGGCCTCAGTCTGTCTAAGCAAGCTCACACTGTCCTTTTCCCGAAAACCACAACCAACTTACGTGGAAATGGCTTTGAGACCGATTTGGCAACTCAAGCAGGGAAATACAGCTACCTGAGAGACTAGTCAGTCTCTCAGGGCTGAAAGGGGAGACTGTTAGGGATAAATTGAAACCCCCAGTGCCTGTAAAGCTATAATTCACTTGTCTTACCTAAACCAGCTTGGGCTTCATGGGAAATAGAACCAAAGTGGCCTTTATATGACTCTTGATATAAAATGTCGGTTTATTTCCTGGTGACCTGACCCTTACCTACATTCCAGTGGCTTGCATAATAAAAGCCGGTTTAAGCTGGAAACTTCCCTACTATGCATTTCTGTATCACATTTATGCTTATGGCCTTGCTTATTGTTACAAACGTGCCTTGCATAGAAATGTCAAACGCTATTCCAATGCCCCTCATATCCTTGACTTGTAATACTCCTTTGATATGTAAGCAGAGTAATATCATGTCTGTCTCCAGTTTAGGGGGCGCCCGGTTGCAGCTGGGCCTCCCCTCAATAGTTGCCTTTGTCTGTTCCTGCATAGTGCTTATCTCAAGGACATTTATTTATTTATTTTATTTATTTATTTTATTCAATTTATTAGTCGCTCATCTGCGAAATATGCAGACATAGAGTCTGAGAGATAGTCTTGATGCTTCTACTTTGTCCTTCCCCCTGTACCCCTTTACCTCCTTTCATATGCCCCAAAGCTATAACAGTTAGCAATTGCTTCTTTTGTACTTTATGACGTGAACCCGATATTGTAAACTTCAGGGTAAGCCTATATAAACTCTTGGACACCAATAAACGAGGTTCCCATGCTGGCCTGCTTCGGCTTGTAAGTATTGGGTCCCCTTTGCAAAGGTTTTTGTCTCGTGTTACTTGATCTCTGATAGTGGGTTCATTTGCACTCAACTCCGCACTCTTCCCGGGTGTAATAAGCGAGTTGGGGTTGACAGGGCGGCTTGCGTGTTGGGTTTGGACCTAACAGCACTCATAGAGCCCCTCCCTCCTCCATTAAAGGTGTGATTCATGTTGGCAGCTCCGGCAGTTCTAATCAGGCAAGAAGAAAGAGTAGGAGGAGGGGAGAAGAGCATCTCTAATGGATCTGGTGATTGCCATTGCCATAGCTTACAGTGCTCCTCCGAGACCTTAAGTGGCACATGAATGATGCAAGAGCATCAAGTATGCACCTTTGCACATGATGTCACCTGACATCCGACAGCAACTCTTTGTATTGTAATGTGGTTTCATTATTATTAAAAATGGAGGCCCTTGCACTAAGGCTACTAGGGTACAGCCCTTCCCAATGTCAAGCAAATTGCAAACCCCCTCCCAAAATCTCAAAGCCACACACTCTTTCCTGTCCCACACACATCTTAAGAACATAAGAACACAAGAAGAGCCTGCTGGATCAGGCCAGTGGCCCATCTAGTCCAGCATCCTGTTCTCACAGTGGCCAACCAGGTGCCTGGGGGAAGCCCGCAAGTAGGACCCGAGTGCAAGAACACTCTCCCCTCCTGAGGCTTCCGGCAACTGGTTTTCAGAAGCATGCTGCCTCTGACTAGGGTGGCACAGCACAGCCATCATGGCTAGTAGCCATTGATAGCCCTGTCCTCCATGAATTTGTCTAATCTTCTTTTAAAGCCATCCAAGCTGGTGGCCATTACTGCATCTTGTGGGAGCAAATTCCATAGTTTAACTATGCGCTGAGTAAAGAAGTACTTCCTTTTGTCTGTCCTGAATCTTCCAACATTCAGCTTCTTTGAATGTCCACGAGTTCTAGTATTATGAGAGAGGGAGAAGAACTTTTCTCTATCCACTTTCTCAATGCCATGCATAATTTTATACACTTCTATCATGTCTCCTCTGACCCGCCTTTTCTCTAAACTAAAAAGCCCCAAATGCTGCAACCTTTCCTCGTAAGGGAGTCGCTCCATCCCCTTGATCATTCTGGTTGCCCTCTTCTGAACCTTTTCCAACTCTATAATATCCTTTTTGAGATGAGGCGACCAGAACTGTACACAGTATTCCAAATGCGGCCGCACCATAGATTTATACAACGGCATTATGATATTGGCTGTTTTATTTTCAATACCTTTCCTAATTATCACTAGCACGGCATTTGCCTTTTTCACAGCTGCCGCACACTGGGTCGACATTTTCATCGTGCTGTCCACTACAACCCCGAGGTCTCTCTCCTGGTCGGTCACCGCCAGTTCAGACCCCATGAGCGTATATGTGAAATTAAGATTTTTTGCTCCAATATGCATAATTTTACACTTGTTTATATTGAATTGCATTTGCCATTTTTCCGCCCATTCACTCAGTTTGGTCTTTTTGGAGCTCTTCGCAATCCCTTTTTGTTTTAACAACCCTGAACAATTTAGTATCATCAGCAAACTTGGCCACTTCACTGCTCACTCCTAATTCTAGGTCATTAATGAACAAGTTGAAAAGTACAGGTCCCAATACTGATCCTTGAGGGACTCCACTTTCTACAGCCCTCCATTGGGAGAACTGTCCATTTATTCCTACTCTCTGCTTTCTGCTTCTTAACCAATTCCTTATCCACAAGAGGACCTCTCCTCTTATTCCATGACTGCTAAGCTTCCTCAGAAGCCTTTGGTGAGGTACCTTGTCAAACGCTTTTTGAAAGTCTAAGTACACTATGTCCACTGGATCACCTCTATCTATATGCTTGTTGACACTCTCAAAGAATTCTAATAAGTTACTGAGACAGGACTTTCCCTTGCAGAAGCCATGCTGGCTCTGCTTCAGCAAGGCTTGTTCTTCTATGTGCTTAGTTAATCTAGCTTTAATAATACTTTCTACCAGTTTTCCAGGGACAGAAGTTAAGCTAACTGGCCTGTAATTTCCGGGATCCCCTCTGGATCCCTTTTTGAAGATTGGCGTTACATTTGCCACTTTCCAGTCCTCAGGCACGGAGGAGGACCCAAGGGACAAGTTACATATTTTAGTTAGCAGATCAGCAATTTCACATTTGAGTTCTTTGAGAACTCTCGGGTGGATGCCATCCGGGCATCCACTGTACTGTACAATGCTTCCATATACTGTACATATACTCTACATATACTCTACATATACTCTACAATGCTTCCATTTCAACTTTCAAAGGCTCCTGCAGACATTTCTGTCAATCTCTGGTTCTCTGGCCAATCAGCTGTCTGTACCATTCAACTAATCCTAAACTAAAAGTATAAATGTGGCAAAGAGGCCCCTCCCACATGTCTCTGTGCAGAAAAACCATGTGAAATTTGAGTATTAGGAGGACTGTCTGTTTTTTTGCCCCAGCTGTGCAGGTTCCTAAGCATGCTGAGCTGTTTCCTTGAAGGCCACATTCACACAGCACCTTTATGGAAGCTTAGAGGCCAGGACTAGTTACCTGATCAGCCGCTGCTGTTTCTTATTTTTATTTGACTGATAGCCTTATTTGTGTGAGTGAGCACCACTAAACACACTGTGAGTCTCCTTGTAAAAATTTTTTTTTACTTATACTATTTTTGTTTAATGGATGGGAATTGCTGTTTGTGTATGTTAAAATTATTTCTCTCCGATAGGTACCAACAAGTAGCATTGGGGGAGGAGGTTTCAGACCCTTGGCCTCTCAATTGTGGTGTGCCACAGGGCTCTATCCTCTCTCCCATGCTATTTAATATCTATATGAAGCCGCTGGGGACAATCATCAGGAGATTTGGGCTGCAGTGTCACCAATATGCAGATGACACTCAGCTCTATCTTTCGTTTAAATCTTCACCAGAGTTGGCTGTGGAGACCTTGTCCAAGTGCCTGGAATCCATGAGTGGATGGATGGGAAGGAACAAGCTGAAGCTGAACCCCGATAAGACTGAGGTGCTACTTGTGGGGGACAAAAGAAGGTTGGGAGATGTTGACCTGAAGTTCAATGGGGTGAGTTTACCCCTGAAGGACCAGGTCCGCAGCCTTGGGGTTGTA
The DNA here is from genome assembly GCF_030035675.1 of Rhineura floridana. Taxonomy (NCBI): domain Eukaryota; kingdom Metazoa; phylum Chordata; class Lepidosauria; order Squamata; family Rhineuridae; genus Rhineura; species Rhineura floridana. The sequence goes on from NC_084483.1 coordinate 102,691,257, forward strand.
CTTGACTCCAGGCTGTCCATGGAGGCTCAGATTTCGGCGGTGAGCCGGGCAGCCTGGTATCAACTACACCTCATACGAAGGCTGCAACCCTACCTTCCTGCTCATCAGCTCCCCCTGGTAGTACACGCCCTGGTCACCTCTCGTTTGGACTACTGTAATGCGCTCTACGTGGGGTTACCCTTGAAAACGGTCCGGAAATTACAACTTATACAAAATCTGGCGGCTCAACTACTTACGAATAGTCGCTGCCGGGATCACATCACACCAGTGTTGTTTGATCTACACTGGCTTCCAGTTGTTTTCCGGGCCCAATTCAAGGTGTTGGTATTAACCTTTAAATCCCTATACGGTCTCGGCCCAGTTTATCTTACGGAGCGCCTTCAACGCCACCAATTATGCCGCCCGACAAGATCAGCCACTCAAGGCCTTCTCTCAATCCCGCCGACAAAAACAGCTAGATTGGTGGGTACAAGAGAGAGGGCATTCTCAGTGGCGGCCCCCACTCTCTGGAACTCCCTCCCACAAGATCTCTGGCACGCCTCTTCCCTAAATGTATTCCATAAAGCCTTAAAGACCTGGCTCTTTCAACAGGCCTTTGGGATCTCCGGGGAGGGTTAATTACTGTGACTGAAATGCCTCCTACCCTGTTTTAATATTGTTGCTGCTGTATTATTCTCATACTGTTTTTTATTGTATTATTGTATTTTATCTCATTGTGTTTTAACTGTTTTGTACGTCGCCTAGAGTGGCCTTTAGCCAGATAGGCGACACAGAAATTAAATTTATTATTATATTATTATTATTTTTAATGAATTTGCCAATTCTTCAGCAATTCACCCTCATTAAAAGCTGATTGAATTTATAGGATATTTGTTGAGGGGAGAGTGGCTTTATTCAAAAGTATGCTGAGACTAGGGTTGCCAGGTTCATGGCCTGAGACTGATCCTGTATCTTTAGGAGAAGAGAAAGTCAACCAAGTGCAGGTGTTCTTGCAACACTATAATGAGAAAAACCAGGCCCGGCCTCCAAGAGGTCTTCTGTATCTTTAAAAGTTGTGCAGGGGGAAGGGAGAATTCCACCTTGTGGTTTTTCTCATTACAGTGTTGCAAGAACACCTGCACTTGGCTGACTTTCTCTTCTCCTAAAGATACAGGATCAGTCTCAGGCCAGGAAGCTGGCAGCCCTAGCTGAGATGTATTTCTTGGTTGGCAGTGGATGCTTTGAGCCTTGCAATTTATTGCATAATGGTAATGATCGTTTCAAGCTCTGAAAAAGAAATACAGTCAGAGAAAGGGTGTGTGCATGCTTATAGCTTGATTTGACCTGGTATTATTTACTGTGTAAGTGTGCTGAGTGCTGTTGCCAGTTTTGATGTGGGGAAACTGAATGCAGAACAATACAATGTGGTGATTGTAAGATAATACTCCTTACACAAAGGTCACCCATTTTGTTTAGAACAAACTGGAACAGGCATTAGGCATGAGAAAAACCCACCAGAAATCTGTGGGCTGATTCACACGGGAGCGATCTTCATATTAAAGATGAAGCTTTTCCCGCTTTTCCCATCGCAATAGTTTTTCAATGTTCACACACTCTTCCAGTCCGCTGTTTTCCATTAACATTTAAGTATTGCTGTTTCCTTGTGGCCCTGCACCCAAATTTACATGTTTGCTCTCTCTGGAGTATTGCTAATGGAGAAGGGGAGGGGGTTTGCTGAAGCCGGGAGAGCGTGGGGGTGCAATTTACACAAAAAACTTTATTCTGTCAGTTTCATTTCCTCCTGACATATTTATAGCAACCCCCTTTTTAATAAGTACATATGAAATGCAATTTTTAGTGGAAGAGTTTGTGTGTGTGCACTTGTGCATGCACGCCTTCTGTCACATTGGTAATTGGGCGTATGGAACTCAGAATGGAGAGAGGGGTGCAATCCCCATGACTGTTTCGACTTAAAGGCTGAAGCCATGCCTCAGCTTGAAATTGACATGACACTGACTAGACCCCCCTCCTATCCCTAGTAAAATCCTTTCTTTTTCTTTTTTTAAAATTAGGTAGCTGGAGACAGGTTGTGTGTGTGTGAGAGAGAGCAATGATGCTGCAATAAAAAATAGCAGTAGCAGCCCCCACTGTGTGGGAAAGTTGCGGGGATAGTTCAGCTTTGCTTTTGCAAAGCCCGAGGGAGTTTGGGTGGCAAGAGTTCAAAAGAACAGGAGTGAAGGAAGGCAGTTTACTGGGCAAGTAAGGGGCGAAAGAAAGGAGGGTTGCAGCAGTCGAGAGCAGCCAGTTGGAAGTTGCTTGAGCCACCAAAAGTAAAATAGAATTCATGGAGAGTTTAGTGGGCAAAGAAAGGGGAGTGTCTGAAGTGACAATCCACCCCCCCAGCAAAAAAATTGGAGGAAAGAGCCTACATGGGAGGAGCACAGCGAAACGGAAACGTTTTTTCCTTCACTTTTTGCATTTTCAGCGGGTTGCTTTGATTTGGATTTAAAGGGAAAAGCAGCAACACACCTTCCCTTTGTCTGCAATGTCAGGTAAACTGTGTGAATTAAACGGGGGTGCAGGTGGCACCCATATCACATTAAATTTCTTTGTGAACCAGCCCTATCTCTTCAACTGCCTCAGGGCCTAGGCTCCTGAGTTGTTGTTTTTTTGTTGGAACTCCTCCGGTCTCTGATGAAACACATAAAACACTGACTGGATTCACTTAACGTTACAGTGGTTGCTATCTGTGGTGCTAGAGCCCTTTGCTTCTGTTTTTCTCTTCTCTTTTCCTAGTAAGCATTTTGGTACAAGAATGGCAGTGATTCCGTGTATCGTGTGGTGGATTTACAATGAGGAATTTATACTTAAGGCTGTTGTGGAATCATCTTATTGAATACAGAGCTTCCTTGTTGGGGAGGCATGTGCACTCTGTGCATTCTTATGACATTTATTTCAGCAGCTTATAATTCTTAATAATGTCTCCCCATGATCAAGCTAAACCCCTTAGGCTGTGTCATGCTTTGAGAGGATAAAATATTGCCTGCCCATTTTCCTTCTTTGTAAGCCAATTGGCAAGAGCCTTGCCTTTTCACTTAAAAAATGACAGCAGCAGCCCACCAGATTTGGAAGCCTAATTTAAAATCCCTCCTCTATCCTAGAGGTTCATTGTATGGAATTGGGTATGTTACTCTGGTACACTTTCAGTCAAAGGGGCAGCCAGCAAGCCATGGCTTACAGCAAAAATGAAACAATAGTCCAGTTAGTACTTTAAAGGCTAGCAAATGTTTTATTGCTTAAGCTTTCATGGATTACCAAGAATGATGTACGAAACAGATTCTAGCCCAAGACAGCTTATGCCATAATAAATTTGCCGTTCTTTAAGGTGCTAGTACTGTTCTTTTAGTTGTTTTACTAAAATTGCTCTATGCTTTACAGGGTTGTTGTGAGAAAGACTATAAAAACTTTATTGCTAGGAGAAGGGAATAATCTTAACAACATAACAACAACAACAACAAATTGATCTGGAAATATATGGGGAGGGAGCTTGTTAACAGTTCTGTGTGTCCCCTCTCAGAATAACCGAATCAGGCTGCAATCCTGTCCATATTTATCAGGGAGCAATCCCATGGAATTCAGTGGGTCTTACTTTTGAATAATATATGGTTTCTTTGGCATGAACCTGCCCCAGAAATTGTAATAGCAATTTTGAAACAATGTACGACAGATACTAAGTAATAATAAAACTGCAGTGTTTAAGTGTCCACTGTATCTTTACAAGGGAGGGAGACAGGGAAAGAACCAGAGCAGGTGGGGGTCACACAACTTTTCTCCCAGCATAGAAGCAACCGTGACAGCAGGGACCCCTTCCGAATCAAAGACACTTTTCAGTTTAGTTAGGTGCTAAGTATTTGTACTAGTGCAAAATGTGTTCACAGTATCTTGGGAAGGGAGGGGATGGGAAGAAAACTAGAACTAGACACAGCCCCGTGACATCCTAGCAGCCTTGCCCGGTCCAGTGAGCACCACTGATGATCAACATGTAGATGGCATCTCAATGGGAAGCAAGACCATAACTTGCGTCCCACAGATTTGCAGCTGACTTCTTCATACCTCATTCCTCAAATATGTATGTCCAAATTATCAAAGGCCTTTTGAAAGCCAGCAGTTAGATTCGAGGCTTCGCATTTTGTGACTGTAGCCTTAGCAGAGCCAGAAGCCTAAGAGGGAAAAAATGGTTTCTGGGTCAGATCGAAATGTGAATTATTCTTGCAATCAGGGAACAGAAGGCCCTGGAGGTGGGATGAGACGACAAAATCACAGAGTGTCTCAGAAGCGTTCCAGAAAGTGCAGCCAGATGTTTTATGGAGAAGACGGTTAAATCACAGCTGCATCTAACCTGAGTGCATGGGGACTGCTCATCTTTTGCATTATATAGGCAGATACAATATTCTTGAGAATAAAGAGATGACCTTTTCCGCTTTTGGATGGTGACACTGTCAGCATTTCTGGCTTCCATGTGATAGTATGAACAGTAGTTGTGTGGGTGCGTGCGCGCGCGCGCGCACACACACACACACACAAGCAGCCAAGTTATCTTCTGCAGAAATCCCAGTATTTATTTCTGTTGACATTTCAATGGAGCCATATTAGAGGGACCTCTGGTTTTCAGTGAGGATCTCTGGTTTTCAATTAATATGCTGCTATGCCCTTTTAAGCATTTCTCCACCATCCCTTACTGCTAATTCGGTATGGTGATATCTCAATCCTGGGAGAAATGAGATGGGGGTGGTGCATCAGGAAATCCAGTGGGCAGGCTTTCATGTTTTAAAGAAGCTTTTCTGATTTCAAACTATGCCTGAAAATGCAAGTCTGCTAGTAGAAGGAATCTGGATAGCGATAAAATTATTATAAATGTAAAAACAGATAATCTCATTTCTTTTATTATCAGTTTGTAGAGTGTCTAACTCAATAGTACGGAAGATCCAGTTAACAATGGTATGAGTACCTACTTTCAGTAACAATGGTAAAAATAAATAAATAACAAAAGGAGTGTTAAATGACAAAAATAGCTATCAGCAACTGTATATTAAAAATCTAAGAGGGGCAAGATCACAAAACTCAATGAAACACAATAGAGGACTCCAAAAAGTAGGCACTGTACAGTTACAAAAAAGAGAACATTTTCTGAGTTTTCCCAGTTTCTTCTATCCTATACATGTCAGGCACCATTGACTTCAATGGGGCTTGCCACCAAGTACATGGATATAGGATTGCAGCCTTACACTTTCAATTAACAATTAGTTTTCCTTCTCTAAGATTAATGAGATATCTCTCAGTCATACAGAGGTCTGGGGCCATGGGGAATCGTAGACCTGCTATGTTTTTAGGAGTAGAGTCCTAGCCAGGTCCCTGTATATGAGACAATCAGCATGACAAAGGAGTGTGTTAGCCACTAAGAAGAGTCCTTGCCCTTTTGTGCAGTTTGGAGCCAATTGGAGTGAAAGGAGGTGAGTCAGCCACTGAGAAGATTCTTCTCAGTAGCTAACACACCACCTAACCTTTCAGGCTGACTGGCTCCTAGGGACATCTGTTGTAGTGGAGTGATATTGCACCATCACAACTAGAACACTAGAAATGGCCAGGATCCAAAGTGTGTGTACATAAGCATCTCCTTGTAACAGGGAGGCTTCTGCTTTTTTCTCTTTTCCAATGGTAGCTTCTTGCATTCCCCTAATTTTCAGAAATAAGATTTCATACACATGGATGTGTGCATTAGGAAGGAAAACCTCAGAAGCCTAGATGCACGTTTCCCTTTGAATCATGGCCTAATGTTATCAACCCAATCCTTTAAGTGAAGTTAGTAAACAAAAAGAGCAAATGGCAACAAAATATGTGTATTTTAGCCAAAGAGCCTTTAAAAAGCTTTTTAAAAAGCAAAGGAAGCTGTGTTAGTCCATAAGAAAAAATATACCCTCCAAAATCAACCATTGGGCAATACCTTTATTAGGGACTAACCAAAACATCACAACATAGTGAGCACTTGTAAGCTATGACATATACAGTTTTCAGAATACTTGCTATATAAGGAATATGTCCAGAGGAGGTAGCAAAGAAGGTGAGACCAAGCCCCGTGTGGAAATGTAGAAGGAGATGGGTATGTTTAACCTGAAGAAAAGCCATCATCAGATATCTGAAGGACTGGAGCAAATTTGTTTGCAGCTACCCCAGAGGGTAGGATAAAAGTCAACAGGTTCAAATTATAACACAAGGGATTTTGACTAAACAGTAAGAAGAATGTCTTGATGGGTTGAGCTGTTCAACAGACTGCCTCAGAAGATGCTGGACTAATCATCCTTTGAGGTTTTTAAGCAGTGGTTAGGGAAGCTGTAGCAGTGAATTTCCTGCATTGCTAGGGGGCTGGACAAGATAATCTCTGAGGTACTTTCCAAGTCCATGATTCTATATGCAACAGTTATATGGTGACAATAATACTACATTCAGCCTTTAGGCTGGAATCCTTAGGAGACTCATTGTTTATAGTTATCAGTAGTATGAATCTGTCCCCAACATTAGTTTCATCAAGCCATGGATGTTCAACAGGTAGTGTTTGGGCTGAATCCAGTCCCTGAAGCAATATTATCAAGTCTCTGGGGGCCATATTTCATTTATTATATTGTTCTGCTTGGCCCAGTTCTCTGAGCATTGAGAACTTTAAAGGTACGGTGTAGTCCAGGTCCTGTTTCCTTTGGAAGGAGGTCACTGGAAGCTTGTGGCATTTTTGAGATTTATTGTTTATTTACATAAATATACAGACTGAAATTCACAGCATCAATGCTCCAGCAGATCCTCCACAATCACTTATGGACCCACTGAGACTTTATCTTGGAAGACAATCTTACTTGGCCACACGAGCGATCGCCAATGAATGGAATGAGGCAGCTGCCTCAGGTGGCAGATGCTATGGGGTGGGAGAACTGTGTGTGCCACATGACCTGATTTGTGCCCCCCCCCAAGCTAGCTTGCTGCCCTCAGGTGCAGTGGAGGATGCTGTCCCATTGACACTGTTGAAGGAAGTTCAACAGCTGCTCTGGTCAGCTTTTGCACATGGAATGGATGGAGACACCTTCTTGTCCTTCACCAGCAAAATGTCTTGGGCCTGTCCTGGTCACAGGGTTGGGTGGGATCCTTAACAGATCACTCAGACTAATCCCCCAAATGTTCAACATTATTAAGCGTGATCTTAAATTAATTGCCCACAGTTTCAAGTGAAAAATGTTTTACATTTCTAGGAAATTGAGATAGTCCCCATTTTAATGTTATGTCTCTCTGAATTTTGTATGTACTATATTTGTAACCTATAAACATACCTTATCTGTATGAAATGTTATGCCTAAGGACACAAGCTCCTTAACTGTACTCCTTGTATTGCTACATGGTGTCAATTTTATTATGGATGCCAACTACCCTTGAGGGGACCATTCATAGTTAAGCTATGGAATTCATTGCCACAAGAGGCACTGATGGCCACCAACTCAGATAGCTTTAAAAGTGGATTAGTCCAGAGCTTGGAAAAGTTAATTTTTTTGAACTACAACTCCCATCAGCCCCAGCCAGCATGGCAACTGGATTGGGCTGATGGGAGTTGTAGTTCAAAAAAAGTAACTTTTCCAAGCTCTGGATAAGTCATATGCATGGAGGATAAAGCTATCAATAACCCTGATGGATATGTTCAATCTCTACTGTTGGAGGCACTATGCTTCTGAATTCCAGTTGCTAGTGTTATGGGTTTGGGAGGAGATAGTTGATTTCTGTGAGTCCCCTTCCAGCTCTGATTTGGAACCCTGCACTTGCAGGTGGCCTGTGCAGCTGGGAAACCTGCTCCACTGGTCAGATGAGTCTCTTTTGTTAATCTAATAGAGTGGCCAGGTGGGCTAATGGGTCTGTCAAGTGCCCATTAACTGACTAATGGGCCAGGGAGATCCTATTGTTACTGAAACTCTTCAGGAGAGCCCCCCTCCCTCCTGAGGCCAAAAGGAAAAGGCTGGGAACTGGAGACACAGAGAGGCTGGCTCCCTGCACCGCAGCTTTAGGATGCTTCCTGTAAGCCTGCTGGAAAAGCAAGATCTATTGGACTGCTGAGCTTTGAACCCCTCCATCTGAAGCTCAGGTTAGAAAGCGTGTAAATAAACAAACCATATTTCATGAAGACATCACAGTTTCTGCTGACCTTCTTTCCATGGAAACCAGACCCTGGGCAAGCACAGGGACCCCTGGAGATATCTCACCGCTCGGAGATTGGGGTGCCATACAACACTAGAAACTGCTCTTGTGCTCAGGTTCTGCTTGTGGGCTTCCCATGAGCATCTAGATGGTCACCGTGAGAACAGGATGCTGGGCTAGATGGGCCACTGGCCTGATCCAGCAGGCTCTTCTTATGTTCTTAAAATATACTTCCTGGAGTCTTCCTGGAGCTGGGCCCTTTGCAGGAACATGAGGGAAGTGCTGAAAACTAGAGTGAAGATCTGAAGTTGTGTGATTGCCTTTTAAGAGACATGTATGGAATCAGTTCCCCGTGGCTTTTGTAGTTATTGTTTTTCATGACTGGCCAGCGTTTTTAAAATGCTGTGTATTATTTACACAATCTGGGCAGGCACCAGTGGGCAAGCATGCTGCTTCACTGCTGTGCTCGGTCTCATTACTGAGAACAGTTCAAGAAAGTGAGCAATTTTCCTACCGCATAAAGGAAATTGCCACCTTCAGATTATGCATTTTACAAGATGACAAATGCCTACACTGTTTTGCCCTTTTTCATAAGTGGCAGTTACTAGCACCAACAGATGTATTTAAGAATGGCACGCAGAAGGTCTCTAATTGATAGGTACTACACACTCGGGTGCCATCAGAACTCTTCCCTATTGCATCACGGTCTGTTTTACTTTTGAGACTTTGGCTTAGCTGCAGTTGGCCTTTGCGGTGAGCTGCTTCTTACCATCGTACCTTTCTTCATTGCTATCTTAACTGCTGTGGTAGGAAAACCTCATCTGTGGAAGTTGTGCTGGTAACTTTGGATTGCACCCAAGGTGGCAGAACACGCACGCTTGCTTCTGGCATAGCCAGTCGAAGCACTTTTCAGCCATGTTTGTATCAGAAAATAAGAAGGGTAGTGCTGTGAGCTATATGCTGCTGTATTTAACCCTGGTTGCTTTGCGTATAGACTTGGCTGCTAGCAATTAATGGGTAATCTAAACCAGCAGGCAATGTAAATCACAGCTGCCTGCCAGGATGGAAGTGGAAATTAATGTTCTGCTTGGGAAGTGTGGGCTGGGGAAGGGACATGTGAGAAAGGGTTAATTTTAAATCTAGCCAGTGAAAGCAAAAGATGAGGGTTGTTGGGGGGGGGGGCTGCAAGTGTATACTTTTTGGAGAATGAGATTAGTTTAGGTTTCTTCCAGACAACCTGTTTATTGAGATGTATCCTGATTTGTTTGCACAAAGATTGCAGTGAGGTTACACTATGTTGGCTATTTATTGAGCATTCATTCCGATTTGTTTGCAGGGAAGTTAAGACAACATTGCATCAAGCAAATGTTATCCTACACTTTCCTTCTTGCAAAAATTCTGATTGGAGGGGAGCGGGGGAAGTAGGTTTGCCACGCAAGAGCTCCAAAATCAACTTTTATTGTGCAATCTGAACCTGTTTGTATGTGACTGTGATTGAATCCCACTCAAAAAATAGTGCCAGCCTTGGTATGCCCTAAAAGACCCTAACACTCTGAAAAGTGCATCACATGAAACAACAGAAGAGATGAGATGTTACTGGACTAACTAGTTGTTCATGTCTTTTGAGGTATAAGGTATTCAGAACAAATATGCAACTGTGTTTACCATGTATGCTATTCTTGGAACAAACTCAGCTGCCCTACACTGAGTCAGACCATTGATCTGTCTAGTTGAGTACTGTTCAAAAATGAGTCTCTCTCATCCCAACCTGAAGATGCCAGGGATTGAAATTTGGATCTTCTACGTGGAAAACATGTGGTCTAACTCTGAAATGTGACTCTTACCTGTGACAAGCTAGCTCCAAAGATAATGAAGAGCTCCACCACTGACATAGTCATAGAGATACATTAGCAGAGCCTGTTATCAGGATCAAATTCCTCAAACTCTTTACATACACATTCCAAGTCTGGAGGATGACCATCTGACAGAAAACTAGCGCTAGATAATCTTAACTGATCTACTCACCAAAGCTCCACCAGGCTCTGTGTGTTTTGCTGTGGATGACTGGCAGGGCCGGAATCAAAGGTCAGCATTTTTAGAGAATCTAAAAGGCCTACAACCCAGTAAGGGAACTATTGCCAATTCCCAGAGTCCCCAGATCCTGCTACTCCCCCCCCCTTGCTGTTGCTGGTTTTTCACTCTTCAGGTGAGAAGGAGCAGCTTTATCCTGGTGCAGCTCTGATCCAGAAGAATGGAACCAATGGATGGCTGCAGCAACAGTAAATGGTGATGATAACAGGGAGGAAGCCTGTGTCAATGTCCGGAACCTGTGGGTTGTATTCAACATAGCGCTGCAGTGAATGTTCTGTTAGCGCAAGGATTTCTCCTTGTGCAGTGGAACATTCTCCCCCTCTCCTACCCCTGTAAGCCCCCTAATTCTGAGTTCTCCCAACCATCCGGAGTAGACTTGATGATGGTGTGGGGTGCTTGCATGAGGAAGAGAGGGGGAAAATCCTTTTGTGCTGGTGCTAAGCCTTGCGTTGAAATGGATTGCCTTCAAGTCGATTCCGACTTATGGCGACCCTATGAATAGGGTTTTCACGGTAAGCAGTATTCAGAGGTGGTTTTACCATTGCCTTCCTCTGAGGCTGAGAGGCAGTGACTGGCCCAAGATCACCCAGTGAGCTTCATGGCTGTGTGGGGATTTGAACCCTGGTTGCCCAGGTCATAGTCCAACACCTTAACCACTACACCACACTGGCTCTCAAGCCTTGCGTTAGCACAACTATTTTGTTGCATACCGTCTACTGGACTGTGGAAACCTACTATGTACTGAATGAAAGTGATTCTTGGATGTTGGACTAGAGCAGCAGAGGGGAATCTCAAGCCTGGGGCCAGATGCAGCACTTCAGACCTCTCTGTCTGGCCCTTTGAACTCTCTCCAGGCTGTACCCGCCATCCTCAGGCCACACCCCTCACTGGCCTTTCTTTACATCCCAAGTGCTTTTGCCTGGCTGGAATGTGTCCTTGAACTTTAAATGCTTCTTGCTTGACTGGATGAAGGATAGAGAGGGATTTGTGATAGGGTTGCCAGGTCAGAAACATCCCAAACCCTGAGATTTCAGGGGCAGGCTGTAGTGATGTCACACAGTCGGGCTGTAGTGATGTCACAGGGGCAGGTCCAAGTGATGTCACAGGGGCGGGCCCAAGTGATGTTACAGGGGTGAGCCCAAGTGATGTCATTAAGCATGATACAATAAGCATCAACCACAGTTGCTTGGAGCATACAATTCAAACAAAAACATTACTCTGATTGGAAATTAAGATAGCCAAAAGAATCTGGGTAGGGAACATTTAATCAAGCCTACTTGCTTCTGGCGAGTGCCCTCAGGCCAGCCCAGTCACCAGAAGGCCATTGTAGGAAGAAAGAAGCCTAGTGTTGTGGGGATGTTAGATAGGAGCACTCAGGAGTAAAATGGATGCCCCTGAAGGCACTTACTAAGCCCTGCAGAACTCAATAGGACTTACTTCTGAGTAGATATGGTTTGGATTATGCTGTTGGTAAAGCTTGACTAGGGATCCTCTGTAAAGATATCCATATCCAAGCAGAGTTGGCAACCCTCTGCCTGGAATGCCCTGCCCCTACCTTTGAATACGGCTGCTCCAAACTTCTTTACAGATTTGACCCTTCACTTCAGAAAGAGGTTTGAGAAATAAGTAAGAGTAAGAAGATTCTCTACCCTTTTCTATCTACCTTGTGGGCTGCTATAAACTCAATTTGACAGCCAACCCAGTGCCACTGAAAAATAATTGACAGAAAAGATGCATGGTTTGATCTACCTTCACAGACAGTAGCTTGGGAACAACAACAATTGCAGCCACACTTCCCACTATGTGAATTCTCTTTTACCAATATCGGGCAAGAAACAAACCAACAAGGTGCATCATCAGTGGGTTTAAGAGGGTTGAGCTGAGCGCATGGAACCACAGTTGCTGCTTCTATGAATGAAAGGGAGTAAGGTTAAAGGTAAATAAAATGCAAACAGAAAAACAAAAACAAAAGACAGTGATGATTTCCTAAATGCAATACCGTACCAACCACAACAAAATTCCTGTGAGTAAGACAGAAACCTCAGCATCCCACACCCAGTCAGGATTTCTAACCAAAAACCAAAACTAAAAAAATCCTGGCAGCCAGTCAGCCAGCCAAGGTCACAAAAATTCCCATGCAGCACAACCTGACCTGGGGGCTTCAGTTAATGCAGAATGCTGTGGCACGATTGCTGACAAGAGTGAAACCCTATCAGCATATGATACCTCTGCACTGGTTGCTGATTTGCTACCAGGCCAAGATCAAGGTGTACTTTCCATGTTACGGGTGCCACATAGTACTTGTTCTGCTCTTGTAAGAAATCAGTTCTTTAGTGTGGCAGCACCTATGCTTTGGAACTCCCTGCCTATTGACATTAGGCAGACACCTTCATTGTACTCTTTTCAGCACCTGCTAAAAACATTTTTGTTTAGGCAAGCCTACCCAGGAAGGTAGAAGTTATTGTGTTTTTTATCTGTTTTTAATTCATTGTTGGTTTTATTATTTTGAATGTTTTTAAATACCTGTCTTTTAACTGTTTTTGCCAATACTTTTATTGTTTTAATTCCTTTTCTAAACTGCTTTGGAATTATTTACAATAAAGCGGTATATAAATGTTGTAAATAAAATACATACATAACTTTTGGAGTCACTGTGGCCCTTGGGTCTCTTTCCATTTTTAGGAACAAAGGAATCTGCCTTATACCAACTCAGGCCATTTGATACCATCTAGCTCAGTACTGATGACATGAACTAACATTGGCTGTCCAGGATTCCAGGCAATAGTCTCTTTCAGAGATTGAATTTTGGACCTTTGCATGCAAAGCATGTGCCCTACCATTGAGCTACAGTCCTTTCCCCGTTTTAAAAAAGTATCTTTTAAAATTGGTCTTTTCAATTCACTAATTAATGCACATCATACCTAGGGTAGATCCACATCATTCATTTAAAGCACATTAAACACATTTGAAGCACAGGAATCACACCACAGAATCATGGGAACGGTAGTTTGTTAAGCATAGTGCAAACAATAACTGTGAGGGGGAAGCTACACTTCCTAGGATTCTTTAGGGGAAGTTGTGATGTTCCTATATTAATGTATATATGGTAAGTGTTGTTGTTTTAGAAGATACATGGTAAGTGGAGTGAAAGAGGAGGGGGAGTGAATGGGCAGTAGAATGCGAGATGATTGGCTGAGTGTTTAAAATGGCTGAATGTATAAAAGGAAGAGTGAGAGTGGAATCAGGGGGGAGAAGAGAACTGAGTGGGTTGGTTGGTGGGGTTTAGAGAGTTGTTTGCCAGGAGGAAGGTGGAGTTCGGATTAGTATTGAGTAAAACCATATGCTTATGTGCCTTAAGAAGAAATCTTGTTAATCTTGTTAGCTTTGTTATCTGTAATAAATACTTAATTTGGTTTACCAAAGGCCTGATCCTTGGCTGGGGTTTCACAGACCAGAAGGGAGGGTAAGGTAATGACCAAGGCTGAAGGGGAACTGTAACAAATGGTGGCAGCGGTGAAGAGAATGACAATACCAGTATTCAGAGTCTCTGGGAATACTAGTATTGGGACGTTACTGGTGGTTGCCTAGCAGGGGGATCTGTTGAGATCTGTGCTAGAGCGGATAGGTAAACCATAAGAGAGTGCAGTCCGGACTGGTGGAGTCCCTGGTGGTGCCTAGAGACAGGCAGTAACCACGAGCAGGTAGGAACCTGACATGGAGAGCCAGGGAAGGACGCCTCACACGTGGTGGCAGTAGCGGTGGGATACGAACAACAGAGAATCCAGATACGAACCAAAGAGAGTCCCAAAGACACGTGGTGACAAAGGAGACTACGTCACAGGTGTTGGCTGTAGCAGTGAGATACGAATACTAGACAATCCCTAATAGTTGTGTGGCAAACAGAAATAACAAAACAAGATTACTTGTGAGAGTGACTGGCAAAGAGTGTGTGGCAAAGAGTGAGTGAATTCAAACACCATGGCTGAATACATAAAAATGAAAAGAGAGGAGCTGGTGGAGAAGTGCATAACATTCAATTTACCTCACGAGGGTAAAGGGGTAGATGAATTGAGGGTAGCACTTATAGGATTTGCTACTGCCCAGCAAAAACAACCTGTCAGAGAAGAGACACCAGAAGGATATTTAAGCAATCCCGCTTATATAGAGTACTTGAGAGAGAAATTAAGATGGGAGGCTGAGGAAAAAGACAAGCAGAGGGAGTTGGAAGCTGAGAGATTGAGGAGGGAGGCTGATGAGAAAGAAAAGCAGCGGGTCTTTGAGGCTGAGGAAAAAGATAAACAGCGAGAGTTAGAAGCTGAGAGATTGAGGATGGAAGGTGCAGAGAAGGAAAAACAGAGGGAGTTGGAATTTGAGAGAATGAGAGTGGATGCGGAATTACAGGCAGAAAAGTTAAAATTTGATAGAGAGAAATTTCACTCTGAGGAGACAAGGAAAGACAGAGATGGAGCAAAAATAAAAATTACTCCAAAGGACTTTGCTGTCTATGAGCCTGGTCAAGATCCTCAAATTTACCTCAGCACCTTTGAAAAAGCAGCTCAGTTGTGGGGGCTACCTGAAGATAAATACATGCAGTATTTATCAAACCTGATTAAAGGGGAATTGGCTGAGGTATACCAATATTTCCCCTCAGACAGGCCCGTCACCTGTGCTGAATTCAAAGAAGCAGTGTTTAAAAGATTCAGACTGGGGCCTGATTATTTTAGAAAGCTTTTCAGAAATTGCCAGATACAGACAGGGAGGTCTTTTGTGGAACTGGGAGCAAAATTGATGGATATATTTGGAAAGTGGATGAGTAGTGCCAAAGCTCAGTCTGTGGAGGAGGTGAAAAACCTCATGATATTGGATTAATTATACCATCAGTTACCACCAGAAATAAGGCTCCTGGTCAAAGACCGTTCCCCTACATCGGTGCAGGAGGCCGCAGAGATGGCGGATCACTTCGCCTCCAACAGAACTGGCTGGGTGGGGAAAACATCAAGAGATTTTAAACCCAGACCATATAGTGCTGGCAGAAGGGATGTGGTACCACAGCGAGTGAGTCCTCCAGTAAAATCTGAAGGGCACAGGACACCCCAGAGTGGATCTGTGTACCCTAAAAGTGAGGAGAAATTATGCTACAAATGTGGTAGACTGGGGCACCTACGTTTTCAATGTGAGGTTGCCAACCCCATTAGTAATCCTGCTCAGACAAGGGCAGTGAAAACAGAGCCCAAGGCTTTAGAAACAGCGAAAAAGGTTCAGTTCTGCCAGATAAGCTGGACAGAAGTAACAGACCTTGATTCAAGTCTGAGAGAGGAAGTGAGTGTACAAGGGGCAAATTATTGGGCATTGCTTGATACTGGTGCCGCTCAGACATTACTGAGGCCAGATTTAATAAAATCTGAGGTAATATTACCTCAGGAAACTGTGACTATCCAAGGAGTGAGGGGTCAACCAGAAAGTTTGCCTGTGGCCCTGGTGGATATGACTTGGAGAGGCCGAGAGGGCCGATATAAAGTAGGCATTAATGCCCAGCAACAAGAACCAGTAATACTGGGAAGGGATGTAATGGGCGCCCAAGGAAAGATCTATGTAGTGACCAGACAGCAAATTGGCAGAGAAAAAGAAGCCATATTAAGGGGGGCTGAAACAAACAGGGTGGAATCTGTTAACCAGCCTCAGGTCACCATAGCAACCACTAGCAGGCCTGCTGAAGGAGACAAACTGTATCAAGTGGTCTCTGATAATGATGAGGCAGATCAATTCAGGGAAGAGCTGCAAAAAGATATAAGTTTGAAGCAGATAAAGGAACAAGCTCTGACCCAACAGATTCCTTTCACTGACAAACTGAGGAATCAAGTTGTGTGTGAGAATGGGATTTTATATAGACTGTGGATGCCTGCTGAGAGAAAGGATGAATGTGAACCAGTGAAGCAATTAATAGTACCTAGCAAATACAGAACCAGATTTAATGGAGTTTTGAAGGGCATGATGGGATGCTTCTTGTTTGCATACAGAGAAGTCCCTCAGGAGTCAACAGGTTTCTCACCCTTTGAACTCATGTTCACTAGAAAAGTGAGGGGACCTTTGGAACTATTAAAAAATTCATGAGAAGGAACCCTGGGAGAGTACAAAACATCTGTAGTAGATTTTGTATTGGAATTCCGCAATAAATTAACATCAATGATGGAGGTGGTGGAAAAGAATTTGAGTCAAGCACAGAAGCAACGTTACTGGTATGACAGAACAGCCAGGGAACGTGTGTATGATGTGGGAGATATGGTTATGGCGTTCATACCCAGGAAACATGACAAATTACAGGCTAACTGGGAAGGACCATATACCATCAGAGAAAGGCTTCACACAGTGACGTATGTAATTACCACAGACCAATTAAACAAAAGCAAAGTGGTTCATGTAAATATGTTGAAGCCTTACCATACCAGGGATGCACAGGTGTTGCAAGTTAGGGTAGACGCAATGTTAGAGTTATTGGGGGCAGCAACCATTATCTCTACACTAGATCTCTGTAAAGGATTTTGGCAAATGGAACTAGACGAGCAATCCAGAGCCAAAACTGCCTTCAGTACACCAGATGGGTTATATGAGTTTGTGACCTTACCCATGGGACTAAGGAACTCACCAAGTTCATTTCAGAGGCTAATCAATACTGTGTTGCGAGGCATGTCAGATTTTGCAGTGGCCTATATCGATGACGTGGCCATTTTTAGCAAGTCGGTGCCTGAGCATGTCCAACACCTGACAACAGTATTGGAGGCCTTAAGGAAAGCAGGCCTCACAATAAAAGCTAAGAAATGCCAGTTTGGACTAAAGGAAGTAATCTATTTAGGACATAAGGTGGGGAGTGGGAAAATCACCCCCTTATGGAGCAAGGTGGAGGCAATACAAGCGTGGCCGATCCCCTTAACCAAAAAACAAGTAAGGGCATTTCTGGGTGTGGCTGGATTTTATAGGAAGTTTGTGAGAAATTTTGGGGAAATAGCAACCCCCTTGCATGAATTAACAAAGAAGTGTTCTGAGCGTGTGGTATGGACGGATGAATGTCAGAAGGCTTTTGATCTACTGAAGCAAGCCTTGTGCCAAGGACCCATATTAATAGCACCAGACTATGAGAAACCATTCATCGTGGCTACAGATGCGTCGGACCTGGCGCTGGGAGTCGTCTTGCTACAGGAGAGAGAAGGCACCAGACATCCAGTGGCATACCTGAGTCGCAAGCTGACGCCGAGGGAGAAAAACTATTCGTCGGTCCAGAAGGAGTGCCTAGTGGTCATGTGGGGACTGAACAAGTTGCACCCATACGTGTGGGGACGAAGATTCACAGTGACTACGGATCATCGGGCCTTGTTATGGTTGCAGACTATGAAAAACCATAACACTATGCTGCAGAGGTGGTCCTGGGCCCTACAGGACTATCAAGTGGACTTCCAGTTCATCAAAGGCAAGGACAATGTACTGGCCGATGGACTTTCCAGGCAAGTGGCTGGGACTGCAGTGACGTGACCAGACAGAGGAACAAAGAAAGACATTTTCCCCATAGAGACTTTTATTTGTTAACGCGACGTATAAATCCTGGAACAGGAATAATACTCTGCTGTTGTTTAAGGGGGGGGGGAAATGTGATGTTCCTATATTAATGTATATATGGTAAGTGTTGTTGTTTTAGAAGATACATGGTAAGTGGAGTGAAAGAGGAGGAGGAGTGAATGGGCAGTAGAATGCGAGATGATTGGCTGAGTGTTTAAAATGGCTGAATGTATAAAAGGAAGAGTGAGAGTGGAATCGGGGGGGGAGAAGAGAACTGAGTGGGTTGGTTGGTGGGGTTTAGAGAGTTGTTTGCCAGGAGGGAGGTGGAGTTCGGATTAGTATTGAGTAAAACCATATGCTTATGTGCCTTAAGAAGAAATCTTGTTAATCTTGTTAGCTTTGTTATCTGTAATAAATACTTAATTTGGTTTACCAAAGGCCTGATCCTTGGCTGGGGTTTCACAGACCAGAAGGGAGGGTAAGGTAATGACCAAGGCTGAAGGGGAACTGTAACAAATGGTGGCAGCGGTGAAGAGAATGACAATACCAGTATTCAGAGTCTCTGGGAATACTAGTATTGGGACGTTACTGGTGGTTGCCTAGCAGGGGGATCTGTTGAGATCTGTGCTAGAGCGGATAGGTAAACCATAAGAGAGTGCAGTCCGGACTGGTGGAGTCCCTGGTGGTGCCTAGAGACAGGCAGTAACCACGAGCAGGTAGGAACCTGACAGGGAGAGCCAGGGAAGGACGCCTCACAGAAGTCATGCAATTTAAATGCAAATAGGATATGCTTTAAATGTATTGTGTTGATCTACTAAATAAACTTTACCTGCATGTAAATCATTTTAATTATTTTTTAAAAATAGAAATAAACTATAAAGTTTACTGGGTAACCATGGGCATCTCTCAGCCTAATCTGCCCCTCAGGATGAAAACAACAGAGGGGAACCATGACCTCCAAAGGAAGAAGGGCACTCTTAAAATGTAGAGGAAGTAATAATGTACAACCGTACTGTGAAATCAAATATTTATTGGGACATAGCATAAACAAATATTTATATAAGCATGTATGTCAAAGATGTTTATTCTTTACACAACCTGTAAAGGTATTTGTAGTGCAATCTTATGATTGTTTACTCAGAAGCAAGTCCCAATGAATTCAATGGGACTTACTCAAACAGGGAAGCATGCACAGAACTGCAGACTCAAGTGAGGCTCACCCAACCCAAAATTCAGAATCATGCCACATTAAGCTGTTTTGCAACTGTTTATACTTTTTATGGTTATTGGATTTTAAATGGATTTATTTATTGTTGTTAGGTGCTTTGGTTTCTTATTTGCAATCCTACCGCACAGGGTTGTTGGGAAGACTCCATATATACACATACAATGGAAATGTAAAAATACATAGACCCATATAATAGTTTATTGTCAAAACCAGTTGGTCATTGCAGAGCATTTTAAAATAAAATAAAATCAGTATTAGTTTCCAGCATAATAAAAGCAGTGATATCTATGTAAACCCTGCTTAATTCCTTTTAAAAATAGGATTGGAGGGGGAGAGAAAGATTTTCAGCGCAAGCACAATTCTTTGCTATGTTCACTCAAAAGTCCCATTTACAGCACAATCCTAACCATGTCTACTCAAAAGTAAGTCCTATTGAATTCAATGGGGTTTACTCTGGGTATGTGGGATCAGCATTGCAGCTTTATTCCCAGAAAAGTGTGTATTGGATTAAAGCTTCAAAGCATTGCCCTCTCCAACACCCCAGGAAAATTTAAACTTGTTTGACTCCTGCACACAAGAGGGGAAAAAAGACTTTCTGTACTACTGAAAGCTATATACTTACTCAATTTATGAGATTTTCAGATAAACAGGAAAAAACAACATTTTTCTACCTTTGCAATGGGATCTAGGTACTGCCTGGAGGCCCAGAAATCCTTTGTCAATCACAACCCTGGCTTCACTTATTGGCTACAAACCTGAAAGAGCAGGGTTAGAGCACCCATCTAAGAGATCATTTCACAGAAGTTGCGGGGGGGGGGCTGACATTTTGGTGTATATCTCGTGAACCAGACCACCTAGAAACTTAATTTTTAAAAAATGAAAGCTGAGAGTCCAGCGATTAAGCTGACTCACACAGAGAGGACCCCAAAAATCCAGAGTCTCTGGGCGAAAACCTGACACCTGGCAAACCTAGTTTGTGAGCATGTGTAGAATCTAGCCTACTATAGAAAGGTATTTTTTTATTTGTTGCTTCACCCACTTTTGCCTGTGACCCTGCATACCATTGGCATGTGGCCCCTGGAAGGCTCCTCAGAAGGGAATATGGCCCTTGGGATGAAAAGGTTTCTCCATCCCTGGACTAGAGAGAGACCAAGAGCAAATGTTCTGAGAGAGAGCCGCCTTCAAGCAGGGGGTAAGTTTGAGGCCTACTACACTGAATTTCACATTGTGACAGATGGAGCCTGAGAAGATTCTGGGAGGTGGGGGAGGAAAGTTGACAATCTTTGCAATGCAGTGTATATTTTTGGATTTACTGTCAGAGTACAAGCAGCTTTCACTTGATTTCAGAAGATGAGTATGAGCTAATATAATCTGACTAAGAGGTACAATACAAAAGCATGTGGCTAACGCGTGCAGTAGCTAGCATACAGTATTTGCTGCTTCTCAGTATGCTTAACCAAATGCTTAAACGGCATCTTCTAATGATCAGCTCTTCAGTTTCCTTGATCAGCTGCCCATTTAAGAGGCTACTACAGGTTAATCAGCCAAGTTTCTGAAGGTAACCACTACTAGTATGCCAATACATATGGACATCTTTCAGAATGTCAGCTTCTTCAGGTTTTACAGAGTATCCTCTCACCCTTGGAGAAATCTGCTCCCCTCAAGCATTTTTGTGTCTTTGGACTGGGTTCAGTTTCCAGTTTGTAACTGAATGTAGGATGGTTAGTCCAGGGCACTTAAATTCTTGAATAACCCTCAAGCTGGGCTCTCTTTGGGCGGCCTTTGACATGTTAAAGGAGCTTATCTGATGACATTACTTCCAGTCCAGATGCTAAGGGTAGTTATAAAGCTGCATTGTCCTACAGAGTTTTCCCCCAGACTGTAAGAATATCGGACTCATTTGCCTTCCTTTATAAAAATATGTGATAACAGAAAACATGTGTTAGTGCTCTGCTGACAGATAAAACATACCACTTGTATGTTAAAGGAAAAGCTTTAAGCGTGGTGGTTGCCCCACCTCTACCCTCCAAGGAGGTGGCTGTTATAACAAATTATGTTGCAGGAACACCTTGCAAGAGTTAGCCTGCAGTTTGGGCTAGCAGGGAATCAAAATAGCTGTTGGCATAACCTCGTAGTGTTTTAAGAGTGTCAGTCTACGAGTGGCGAGACCTAGGTTCAAATCCTCAATTTAGCAATGGAATACTTCTAGGGAAGTTGTGTAATCTCTTTTCTGGGAGGTATTCAAAGTGAAAAGGTGAGCTGGTATCTGCTGGGGATGTTTGAAATGTAGGATATCCTGCCTTAGGGCAATCAGATGACTTACTGTATTCTTTCTTTCAGATCTATGCCACTACTTTTTTATGTGAATCTCTTCCATCCCCATGACAACAGAGGTAGATTTTTTTGATACCTAAGAGAAACTTACCAAATTGTATTGCAAAGTTCTTGGAGGCCATGTTGTTTTATTCTTAATCTTTTCTTAACAGTAGCAAAGCCCAAATTTCAGACATGCCTCCTGCTGCCAGGGTTTATGCTTATCAGTGGGCTGCAATGTTGTCAGATAAGGCAATACAAGTACTTCTGAAAATGTTTATTATTCTCTCTCTCTCTCTCTGTCTTTTAAGGCCAAAGTAACTTATTTTAAGATATAGCTGCAAGGGCTCGTGAGCGGATTTCAATAACACTTTGCTTCTGTGTAAAGAATGAGATAAAAGCTGCACATCAGTTGAGAGAAGCAAAGGGTAACACCATCAAAGGGCAGGATTTGCATTATTACAAGGCAAACCAGAATTAAGATTAAGAATGGATTTGCTTGGGGAGACTAAGATTCAAATTAGATTAGTCTGAGCAATGAGTAGTCTGACTAATGAGGGCACCGCCATGCGTCATCTTGTCTTTTATTTATTATTATATGTACACCCTTGTATTTTGCAGTGAAATTGTTATCTCCATATAAACTCCACAACTTCCCTCCTGTATATATGTCCAGTGCACTGTGTTTTGGAGTCCTTGAGTCAAATTTGGACACTTTGGGTGAATAAATTCTGGTACTCAGCTGTGAATTGGAAATGGCCAGCTGAAGTTGTAAACCTTGGGAGAGATTTTGATATTGCTGCCAAAGTATAGCAAGCATTTTATGTAAACACATATATGACCTCATGAAAACAGTCCTATTGATTAATTGCATTGTACCACTGAAATATATTGTAATGGCATTGTTAAACTAGATAGTTTTTGGTGTCTCCCGCAATATTGTGATTTTATAACTACGAGATGGGATTCTGGAGAAAAAGAGGACTGCTAAAGTGGTCAAACCAATGTCTCTATTAGGTTAATAACCTAGCCAGGTCTGTTTTAAATACCTGCTTTGTTATGTAAACTTGGGCCAAAGTGTTGTCCTAGAAATTAAATAGCTAGAAACCCTTCTTGGACTGGAAGATGAGTAGAAGGGAGCATGTCTGTCTTCTCCCTCCTCTTGCTGGAGGTGATATCATAAAGGGGTGTGTGCGTGAAAGGGAAAAGACGACTTCTGAAAAGAAGTATTGGAACTGGGACCTGAATTATCTGGGAGAATTCAAAGTTATGGCTTTGGTGCCCATCCTATAAACCTAAGGGAGGAGCAGGATCTGTTGAAGTATTCATTCTGTGAACCTTCCATCTCATGCTTAGCCTGTAAATATGTATAAATAAATTTTATGTCACAGACAATGTGATCAGTTTCAAGGAACCTTCATTTCAAGGAAACCAAATCCAATGTATGAGTTAGGACCCCTGAAACCTCTCATCACTTAGAGATTTATATAAGGGGTGATATATTTGTTTGTAAGCCACTGGCCTAAAGAGGAAATACATTATCTTCAGTGGGATCCACATTTCTCAACTGATATCTGAAAAGAATATCCTGTGACTTGTGTTTTACTCTTTGTGCTCTCCAAATTGTTTTAATTGCAGCTCAATAGCAAGAATAAATAACAGTGGTTAGAAATGGACAACCCTGCTTTGCTCTCCTCTGTAATTTAAATTCATTCACTTTGCAGCAGGATGTTCATTAAAGATGTCTCTCCACCATCTGTGTTTTGGATCTATATTAAAATCCTCCAACACTCTTGAGACTCACTGCCCTATATGTGTATAGATGAAACATGAAGATGGAGACACTGGCATGGGAACTAGGTTCCAGAGAACAGCTGTGATTAGCAAGAATCCAGAAGCAATTCTCAGTTCTTGCATTGGCTGTCCAAAATAGCTGAGTGTGTTGTCACTTCCACATTCTGTTTGCATGTATTTTCAGATGCTTGAATTCATCAGCACCTTTGGAAAAAGAAAATATGAAAAGCAGTGTTTGATGTTCCAGAATGAATACCAACGTGCATTTTTGTTTATTTACATTACATGAGCTCGTGGCTGCAATGCTTAGATGCCAGGATAATCTTGCACCCAGGAAATTGTGAGTGCTACTATTTTTTTACTTTCTTTTTTATTTTGCCAGATACTAAGCACAAGCCTCACTGAGAAGAATTGCATCGCACTGAGCAAAGTGCTGAAAATTTAACCCGCCCCTCAGTTTGAAACTGATGGACCTTGCTCTTTTGCTGAGGACCCTACAGACTAATGCACTGAGTAAGTAGGCTTGTGGAAACTCTAAAATGAAAGCTCAGACTTCGACAGGTTTTGACTCCAGATGTTCTCGTTTAGTGCATATGCTTCTGAAGTTCAGCAAAGCCTGTCTGGTGCATCCAGTGATAAAGCACTGAGTGGACTTTGAGCCAGCCACAAAACAGGAATACTGTTGTAGTCACTTTATAACTTTGTGTTATGGGGGGAATTTGTAAGAAATGCCATACGTGTTTACAAGTTCCTATGGTGAATGGGGGTGCGGCATTACACCTTAGCACCCTGATCAACTCCCAGTTCTTTTCTGAGTTCCCATGGAGATGCCCAAAGGAATCAGATCTAGGGCTGTGTGAGCATCCCTGTGTTTGCCTCCCTCCAACGAGTCAAAGGAAGCTGTCTTATACTGAGTCAGACCTGTTGTGGAGGCCCCTTTAGATTTTGCTGACCTGTCTATTAAAAGTTCATATACCAGCTTTCCCTCACGGGTGTGGAGCCTATGAGCAGCCCTCCTCTGAAATCCCAATTAGAGATTTGTCTCTTATCTTATTCAGTTGGCACAAGGGGTTCAGCGGGGAGCGGTCTGTGATCCTCCAGACACGAGCGGGTGTGGGATCCGAGTCATGGCACCAAGAAATTGTCGTGGGAATCCACCATAAGACTTAGGAGACCAGGTCAAGTCAGAACACTTTATTGCAATACAGTTCAAGTATGCCTGGAGAAACTGTGTGACAGCAAGACTCCTCCTGTCACAAGCAGTCCCCCATTCACAAAGTCAGTTGCCTCTTTTCTACGTTCATAATTCAGTTTAGAGCAAACAAACTTCATCTTTTAGCTATGGAATATTACCATAACATGTTTTTCTGCTTAAGTAGGACATCTTGTAGTAAAAAGGCAGTTAGCAGTTAACAGTTTCATGTCCCAGAACATTTTGTGGTTTATGCTTCCCCCCCCCCCCACTGCACACCTCTCGCATATAGGTCAGGGGAAGATATAGGTCAGTGAAAATTGTTCCCCCCACAGACTGTTGCTTCATCTTCTTTAATATTGTCTACGCTGACTGGCAGCAGCTCTCCAGGGTTTCAGACAGAGATCATACTCTACCTGGAGATGCCGAGGACTGAACCTGGGACCTTCTGCACGCAAAGCAGTTGCTCTACCACAGTCATTTGTGGTTTCTCCCATGGCACCACATGCAAAAGACTGCTCTTCTTAATGCACTCCATTTGAAAAATGTACAAAAATTATTTATTTATTAAATTTATATTCCTCCCAGAAGGAGCCCACGGTGGCATACAAAACACTCTAAAGCCTCTTAAAAACAGACTTTAAAATATATTAAAACAAAACATCTTTTTAGGCTTTGGAAATGGAAATGGACTGCCTTCAAGTCGATTCCAACTTATGGCGACCCTACAAATAGGGCTTTCATGGTAAGAGGTATTCAGAGGTGGTTTACCATTGCTTTAAAAACATCTTAAAAAGCAATTCTAACACGGATGCAAAAGCAATTCCAAAACAGATGTGACCTGGGATAAGGTCACTACTTAAAAGGCTTGTTGAAAGAGGAAGGTCTTCAGTAGGCACCACAAAGTTAACAGAGATGGCACTTGTCTAATATTTAAGGGGAGGGAATTCCAAAGGGTAGGTGCCACTACACTAAAGGTCCGCTTCCTATGTTGTATGGAATGGACTTCCTGATAAGATGGTATCTGCAGGAGGCCCTCACCTGCAGAGCACTGCAGAGCACTGGGTATATAAGGGGAATTAAAGCACCCACCTCCACCTTTCCCTGTTCACCCCAGGGCTCCTAAACTATACCTGGGGCAGAAGAGGGGGATTAGCAGTGGCAAGCACTCAGTGTGTCTACTCCCATGTGGAATATCCTATGGTAGTGTTATTTTGTCATCACAGTTGCTGAAATATGTAGTTCCAGCCTCTCAGGTTCTGCCCCCCACATTGCTGCCGTCTCCTCCTCCTTGTGGGCAATGGTGTGGGCTGGAAGGGGGGGCAGCAGTACTGAAAACAGCCATACTGGAGGCAGCAGGAGGCTCTCGAGTGTCAGGTCGAGCAGCCTCTTCTTAGCCCTGCTTGCAAGGAGGTGAACAGAGGCATTCCTTTTTGAGAGCACCCATATTTGAGTCCTCATGACATCCTGAATAAACTAACCACAATTAAGCCAAACATCTAACATCGTATTAAAAAGAACCAAAAAGAATCCCAGTATATTGAGGTAGATCTGAAGGACCTCCTCCTTCCACCTGAATCTGCTTGAATGGGGTGTGTGCACTTCATATGCATGTGTGAATGGAGTATGTATGTATGCTTTGGCCCTGCCCACCATTGGTATGTGACTCCCAATCACTTTTCCCTGAGGGAATCCCCTTGAGGGTGGAAGATGCTAAGCCATAGGGTCATAATGAGTCTCCCTGCCTTCCAAAGTTGACTAGAGAGAGGCACCTTCTCAGTCCTGGAGCCTTGCATTGGGAATGCCTTTCTTAGAGAGGCTCACCTGGTGCCAACTTTGATGTCTTTACAGTGAGCGGTGAAGACTTTTTAAAATTTTGCCCAGGGGTCACAGCATCTTGCATAGTTTGTTTTGTGCTTTTGTGCATGGATTTCTGTTAGATTTTAGTCATCTGGTTAAAGGCTGCTACATCAGTGATTTTTATTGCTCTCATTGATTTTATGTTTTTAATGGCTTTTGTTGGATTTTATCATCTGCTAAAGGCTGCTGCTGCTTCACTGATTTTATGATTGTATTTTATTGTATTTAATTTGTTTTTGCCATTGTATGCCGCTCTGGGAGCATTATGCTGAAAGAGGAACTAATGCTTCTAAAAAATAAATGAAACATTTCGGAGGCGCAAAAATTTAGTAATCGCAAAAATTTAATAGCATAATAGGCATAGCAACCATGGGCAAATGGAGAGAAATGGTCCTAAAGGCACAGGATTATAATTAAAAAGTAAAATTGTAATTCAAGAAAGCAGAGTTTATATTGCTTTTCAAACTAAAAATGAAGAAAACGTCTAAAAAAATTAGCCACAAGACATGTACATAGAAAACACAGGATTTTTAGTCCTCTTTTTTCACTAAGACTACAAGGACCCCTTAACACTTGGTTTGTCCCAGACATTCATTCATTGCTGGAGACACTTGCAAGATTGAGGCTGGATTATAGTGTCTCCAGAAGCAAGAAGTAACCCCATGTTAAAACAAGCAACAACTGGAAAAGTTAGGGCCCTGTTTGAAATTTATTGGCAGGATTAAAAACAAATTATTCATTGGGCAGAAAGGGCCTTACTAAAGAAGGCAAGGACTAAAAAAACTAGCCCATTAAGAGAATTTTGTAAATACAGGGCTTATCTGTTCTGCTTTTGTGATCTTACCTGGGACTCTATTTGACTAATTTGTCCTCTTTGCTTAGTACAAAGAAGCAAACGTGTGGACTCCTGGAAAGAAGATCAAGGTCACTTTGCTCCTCCTGATCGATTTGCTGTTGCACTACGCCAAGCCAAGACGTGGGGTGGTTTAGAGTGTCATCTGAATCTGGGCTTGTGGCTTAGCTCTTCCAGACAACCATAAGACATAAACCATATTCATAAGCAGATATTCCTCATGCCTTTGAATGTCCAAAAATATAGTTCAC
This sequence comes from Rhineura floridana, assembly GCF_030035675.1. Taxonomy (NCBI): domain Eukaryota; kingdom Metazoa; phylum Chordata; class Lepidosauria; order Squamata; family Rhineuridae; genus Rhineura; species Rhineura floridana. Next base: position 102,718,589 of record NC_084483.1, read on the forward strand.
TGAATGTGGTTACTGTCTAATGGTCACTGTCAGCATTAACCTCATAATTTGATATTAGGGCAGCACCTTTATTAGGCCAAGTAAAATGCCAAAAAGCTGTGTGCAAGTTTTTTAATTCAGAGCAGCTGAGGTGTGTGTGTGAGAGAGCTGGCAGATAGTGAGGCCATGGGGTCTGCATCTGGACATAATCTTAAAATGGAATGTTGAGGGAGGTAGCAGACATTCAAATGATCCTCTTTTATTATTTAAAAAAAAATCCAAACTGCTTAATATTAAAAAAAACCAAAGCAGTGTACAAAAAAAATAAGAAATGGCACAACACATAATAACAGAAAATCATTGGGTTGTATATCCACTGTGGCCTTTGCGCTGGCAAAAAGCACTTCCCCTTCCACAAGGAGGAGCACCTGTTTTTCACCAATCTCTCTTTCCTGAAAAAACTGCTCAAAGTAGAGGTCTGCATTAGAATGCGGGCAAAGATTGGATGTCCTGACTAACACAAGCAGAAGCACTTTCCATTCATAGAATCACAGAGTTGGAAGGGGCCTTGTAGGCCATCGAGTCCAACCCCCTGCTCACAGCAGGAAATCCACAGCTAGAGCATCTCCTGCAGATAGCTGTCCAGCCTCTGCTTGAAGACATCCAGCGAAGGGGATCCCACCACCTCCCTAGGCAGTCGGTTCCATTGCCGAACTGCCCTTACTGTCAAGAAGTTCCTTCTAATGTCCAATCTGAATCTACGCTCCTGCAACTTAAAACCATTAGACCTAGTCCTACCCTCTGGGGCAGCAGAGAACAAATCTGTACCCTCCTCTATGTGACAGCCCTTCAGGTACTTAAAGAGTGTAATCATGTCACCCCTCAGCCTTCTCTTCACCAGACTGAACATGCCAAGTTCCTTCAACCTTTCCTCATAAGACTTGTTCTCCATACCGGCTATCATCCTCGTCGCCCTCTTCTGAACCCGCTCTAACTTGTCTATATCTTTCTTAAAATGAGGCGCCCAGAACTGAACGCGGTATTCCAGATGAGGCCTGACTAATGCAGAATATAGTGGGACTATTACTTCCCTCGACCTGGAAACTATAGCTCTGTTTATGCATCCCAAAACCGTGTTTGGCTTTTTTGCCGCAGCATCACACTGCTGGGTCATGTTCAACTTGCGATCCACTACAATTCCAAGGTCCTTCTCACACACACTACTGTTAAGCCGGGTATTTCCCATCCTGTACCTGTGCATTTTGTTTTTGTGGCCTAAATGCAGAATCCTGCATTTGTCTTTATTGAATGTCATTTTATTAATTTCAGCCCAATTTTCTAGTCTATCCAGGTCCCTTTGGATTTTATTCCTGTCTTCCATTGTGTTAGCTATCCCAATGTTGGATACAGCAGCCTGATATAATTTCACACATTCACAGTGATCAGTAGTATATTTGACCAACTAAAAACTAATCTGGGAAAGCATGGGTGAAAAGAAAAGCTTTTAAGCATGCACTGAAAACAGAATTGTTGATGCATGCTGTATTTCCAGGGAAAGATTGTTCCAAATAGCAGGTACCACCACACTAAAGACCACATTGTTAGATGCTATGGGGGTTTCAGATTGCACCCAGGACTGCTGTGGAGAAGGAACATGCAATAGTTGATTCCCCTTATTTGAAAATACAAAAACCAACCCTTACTCAGGTCTGTTTCCATCCTTAGGTGAAATACGCAGGTTCCTTGGCAGGTGGAAAACAGGAATAAAGAGAAACCATTTAGCCATTCACTAGATACTGTTGAGATTCACAATATTCCCAATCTCCATATTTTGGACATTGTAGCATGTATATTGTCAGAGTTTAAAATCGTATGTGGTATTAAACTAGATATAATAAGACTGGTAAAACATCCTCAGCATATAGACTGTATATCCAAGGAGCATTAAAATGAGCTTTTAAAATCTGTTAAAAATATTAATTCATTATATAAAATCATATAGAGGCTTCTCTGGTATAAATATTACTGTATAATTTTTTAGTTGTGCATTCTCTACTAATCACAATTATAGGAATGATTTTGCTGTTCTGGTGCCTCCTTGTGATCTGCTAGATTCACCCAGTCATTTATAGTTTGAGATGCCTTTGCCAAGCTAGGGCTGAAAGTGGAAGGAGTTGTAATCAAAAACCTTTGGAGGGTACCACATTGCCAACAGCTAGGGGAACACTCCCCATACATTTTCTTTGGCAAACAGGACTTCAAATATTGGCAAAACTAAGAAATAAAATAAAAAGCCAAATAATAACAATCCCAGTTGACCAGAAGTAAAAGTGGGATAAAATAAATGTGTGTATAGCATGGGAAACTGGTCATGCCAGTTTTTGTTCTTTTTAAAACTTTTCTGTCTCCAGTTGGATTTAGTAAACATCTTTTGTGAATGGTTCTATATGCTTTAAAATGAAACACTGGCCTCTATCTGCATAAATGCCATCCAAACTTTTGCTACATTGCTTTATGAAAGCATCCAAAAGTTGGTGCAGAGCTAGCCCTTTTCAATCTTAACTATCACTTGGGCACAGATATCTTTCAAATATCCTCTGGCTATGTCTGTTTTGGTATTAAATATGATATTTCACGATACAATTTATGAGAACTTATGTACCTCTTATCTGTAAAATGCAGGATGTAAAACAAGTCTTCTGAAACAGATTAACATCACTGAACTAAATTACATTATGATTTTATTGCTATACCCTGTACACAATCTGTGATTACATCTGGGCATGGAATTTCATTACAAGTTCTTGCCTTCCGTTTTAATGTGCTTCTCTAGTAGATGAAGCCTGTTCTCATAGTATTAAACTCTGCCATAATCTAGGGGGAAATTAGTTTTAAGATGGAAGGAAGTGTTTTGGAACATGTTTTTTTCCTGCTACTCTTGGCAGATCTATCTTGGGACAAAATAGTTCCTTATGTTCTTTCTGCCTTCCCACTGCTCCCATTTGGTAAATTGCCAAGCTAAGCCATTGCATCCCCTGGAATCCTAGGCGTTTGCCTCTGCTTTGGGGCAATCCCACAAAGGAGAACATTCAGCACTGTTGCATGGGCTATCAGACATATGGAAGGTGAAATTCCTCAGTGGATATCTATCTCAGAGGTGTGAGAAATGGTGCATCCATTCCTTTATCCTAGATAGGTATCCAGAACCCCTCTACTGTAGGCTAAATTTAATTTACTGGACTAGTAAACTAAAGGACACTATGGGAAGAAAAAGCAGGGACTATCTTTGCTCAGTGTCTGTATAGATCTGGATATAACAAAGCAGCCCAGTGTGAAGTGTTTCTTTTTTCTGTGAGTCTCTTCTTTTGTTGGGAGTTTACTATTTGTGCAAATACTCCCTTTTGTGCTTGGTGTGTTCTGGCCCTTCACAATTGTTCCACATCATGTTTTCCATCTGATGCTCTTGTAGATTGACTGTTTTGTTCCCCATTGGTAGTACACTTATTTTAATATGTCATTATTTCCTATGTCTTATGTAACGTGGGAGCAGCAGAGCTCTTGAAATCCTGTGTTCTGTATGTGCGCCCTGTTCTTCAATAGCTGTGGCTTGGGCTGTGATGTAATTGCTTTCTGAACAGATGTGCCCTTGAACCGGTTCAAGTGTCTAGTAACAACGTTATATATTCTCCAACTTGGGCAATGTTATCCATTCATTCACAGATTTATATCCAGCCCTTCTAATGCATTACTCAGAGTGGCTTACTTCAGTTAAAATGCCACAAGCCGTGATAAAACAATATTGTTATGTGCACCCCATTTTCTGAGACGTGAGATGCTTTGGGGGTTCAGTACTTGCCTGGGTTCAGTTTCTGTTGGAAGGAGGTCACTGAAGGCTAACTAGTATTTTGTATTATTTGTGTTTGTTTACAAATACACAGGTTGAACATAGAGCTGCAGCATTAGAAACACTCCAACAGATGACTGAAAATTCACTGCTTCCCCATCAGATTTCAAGGAAGGCATCCAGCACCCTAAAAGGAGCTCAACTCAACTCTCTGTGTCTTTTTCAGTCTCCATCTGCAGGCTTGCCTTTCAACTCCTTCACAGGCACCTGGATTAGATACCTATAGGGAGAGACATTCGCATACTTGCTGGCCATTAAAGACCATAAACTAATCTCCTTAACAAAAGGAGAGAACAGAACACTTTGCCAGGGCTATTTTACATGGCCTAGGGCCCCATGCTCTCACCAGGTATGCCTCAGACAACCAACACTGACAGAAAACCTATTCACAGAAAGGTAGAATCAAGAGTTGAAAAGGGAATCAGAAGATCATCCAGCTCAACAACCTCCAATCCAATAACACTATCAAATGCAAACAATATAAAAAATGGAAATGTGCTGTGTTGTTGTTATATGCCTTCAAGTTGATTACGACTTATGGCGACCCTATGAATCAGCGACCTCCAGTACCATCTGTTATAAACCACCATGTTCAGATCTTGTAAGTTCAGATCTGTTGCTTCCTTTATGGAATCAATTCATCTCTTGTTTGATCTTCCTCTTTTTCTACCCCCTTCTGTTTTTCCCAGCATTATTGTCTTTTCTAGTGAATCATGTGTTCTCATTATGTGTCCAAAGTATGGTAACTTCAGTTTCATCATTTTAGCTTCAGTGATAGTTCTGGTTTAATTTGTTCTAACACCCAATTATTTGTCTTTTTCACAGTCCATGATATGCACAAAGCTCTCCTCCAACACACATTTCAAATGAGTTGATTTTCTCTTATCCGCTTTTTTCACTGTCCAACTTTCACATCCATACATAGAGATCGGGAACACCATGGTCTGAATGATCCTGACTTTAGTGTTCAGTGATACATCTTTGCATTTGAGGACCTTTTCTAGTTCTCTCATTGCTGCCCTCCCCAGTCCTAGCCTTCTTCTGATTTCTTCACTATTGTCTCCATTTTGTATTGATAATCCTTGACAAGTTCAATGTCCTTGTTGTCAACTTTAAAGTTACTTAAATCTTCTGTTGTCATTACTTTAGTCTTTTTGACGTTCAGCTGTAATCCTGCTTTTGTGCTTTCCTCTTTAACTTTCACCAGCATTCGTTTCAAATCACTACTGGTTTCTGCTAGTAGTATGATATCATCTGCATATCTTAAATTATTGATAAAAGCAGATAAAATTATTGATAAAAGCAGATAAAAGCCCTAAACAGGTTCACCATGTAAAACATCATCTGCCAAATGCTTGACGGAACAGGAGCTTTCACCAAGAGGGTGCTGCAACAGGTCTCAACCTTCCACGTTGCTCTGCATTGTTTGTGCCTATGTTTAGCCATTTTCTCCCATCTGCTGCTGGTTGAATGCCATTTCTTTTACTTGAAAGGACTTCTTCATTGCAGGATTTCAGCCAATCAGGGATCATGATGACATCACAGTGCTACATAACCAATTGGATGGTATGACCATGATATGACTGTGTCATGATGGGCAAACCTTAAAATGTCCTCACTCTGAATTGGTGTGGAACAGGGATACACCCTAGGTAACTTTGCTCATGCCACACTGATTACTATGGCAACAGGAATGCATTCCCTCTAACACACTCTCCCTTGCAAACAGTTTTATGCCTTTTTGCAAAGGGGTAAAAAAACAACTCAAAGGGCATTATGCATTTCGTAGAGGCAAAACAATTGGTGAAATGTCTCTGCTTGGCACCATTGTGTATATCATAGGGGAAAATGGCAGGGTGGGGAATGGAAGCATTAAAAAATTGAAGCGTTAAAGACAAGGCTTTCTCTGAACTATTTTTTACATAGAAGTAAAGTGGAAGTAAGCTTTCATATATTTAAACAGAAGTATGCTTAGTATTGCAACCTGTAGTCGTTTTTAGGTCACTACAAGCTTCATCATCATATTTATTTATTTATTTATTTATTTATATACTGCCTTTCCATAGTAAACTATGTTCAAGGCAGCTTACAACATGGAAAAATTTGCGGAATTCACTCAGTTACAAAAATATAACAACATTTTAACAGTCAACCAATAAGTTAATCATTTGAGTACAAATGATTGTGCAAAATCCCACGTAGGCCTCGTCCAAAGATGTGTCTTAGGATTTAGGTTTAATTTCAAATACAGATGCCTATGCAGCTCAAGCCCCAAACTATAAAGATCTTTCCAACACTGTTTGTAAATCAGACTCATTCTAATTTATTCCTTTTCTTGACTTCTCACATGTACAGCCTTTGAGCCAGTCACATGAGGAAGCAACACTAAATATTGATCGACCTGCTGTTTGTAGAACACACAGATGTCACCTGTTAGTAGAGCAGCTGCTTGGTTGTGACAAAGGTTGATCTCAGTTTGTCATTCACAGGCTAGTTTGGAGGTAAATTGTTCAGTCAGATTGACTACAAACTTATTTCCTTGAATTCCAAAATTAGCTTAGCCTTCTACTACTTTTTAATAAGAAAAAATGGGGAAGAAAAAGGAGGAGTAATAAAAAATATACAGCACCTATATTGTGCCAGTGTGGTTAGAGCATTGCACTAGGACCTGGAAGACCAGGATTGAAATCCCCACTCAGCCATGAATCTCACTAGATGGTTCACGACATGTTGAGTGCTCTTTGCATAAAACCATTTCTATAGTATAGCCCAATGGGAAAGAGATCTGTCATCATTAACTCTAACTGGAATGAAGAGGAATCCTGACATCTGACCATTTTCTGGAATAGTTTTGTTGATCTGTATCATATGATAAAGGCCATGAATCCAGAACCCTACATGTCACTTGAGTGACAAGATGAGCCACAGGAACACAGCTATGCAAGAAGATGGTAAGTCATGGCCACCATCATTGGATTGAGGTCTGTAAAGATTAATATTCCCATCACCTGACAGAGGTCAATAGATTTTCACTTGGTTACAACCGGAATTGGCACACTACTGATGTTACAGTGAGGAATTAAATTTTATTGAACTCATTGGAACTTACTTCTGAGTAAATATACAGAAACGATGCCAAAGTTAAAACCATGGCCGTGAAACAAACTGAAGTGCTTTGGTTAAATTTCACTTTAAGAATAAACAAAACAAACAAATGTAAGCTGTATATAGAGATGGGTGAATCTCGGGCCCCATTCACACCGTACATTTATTCCACGATTATTCTACTTTAAACAGTCATGGCTCCCCCAAAAGAATCCTGGAAAAGGTAGTCTGATAAGGGTACTGAGACTTGTTAGGAGACCCCTGTTCCCCTCACAGAGCTACAATTGTCAGAATGGTTTAACAGTCAGTTCCTCTTCCTAGGGAGCTCTGAGAATAGTAGCACTGTGACGGGAATATAATGCATTTGTATATGTTATTTTCATTGCCCTTATTTGCATTTTTGTTCACATTACTTGGCTGGAGAATGGCATTGCAAAATTCAATGAAGTGCAAATTTCAAAGGATGGCTGTGTTTTAGTTTTCCAAAATTGCAAATTAGTTAGATTTGCCTTTAAATGCAAATTGAATTGGATTTGTCCCCCTTCTCTAGCTGGGTATTGAACTGGATCAGTTTAAATTATAGTGGCCTGAGGATGTTGACAACCTGCTTGAAGAAGTGCAGCCAACCACCTGTCCCTTTGACCCCTGCCCATCTTGGCTTTTTAGAACTACTGTAACTGTAGACTGTGTGACTGCAGGGAATGATTAATGCTTCACTGGAGGAGGGGTGGTGCGTCACCACCTTAAGCAGATTGCCCTGCAGCCAAGTGTTAATGACTAACGCCCAGTTACCTATTTACCACTGCCCCATCATCTGATCCTCTCTGAATGGTCATTCGGAGGGGACCATCTGCAGGATCCTGGATTTTGGCCCCAAGGTCCCTAGCTATACCACTGAGTCCAAAATATAACTAAAACCACTATGAACTAATGTGACCATACCAAAAAAAAGCCATCAGGCACACGTCACAGTTACTGGAATAAAGCACCTGCTTTCATAATCACTTGAAATGATTATAGAAATAAACTTATAATGAGGTGGATTTATGAATGACCCTATGCTTATTTTCTACCTTTTGAACTAATGAGATCTTTTTCTAATAGACTATGTCATTCTTATTTTGATCTCCAGGGAAGGGGAACCTGTGGCTCTCTAGATATTTTTGGCCCCAGTCAGCATGGCTAATGGTCAGGGATTGTGGGAACTGTAGTTTAACAGCATCTGGGAGATCACAGAATCCCAACCATTGTATTCCAAGCCCAAATGCTGTTCCGAGAGAGAGCAGAGAGTTAAAATCTCTTCACTGTTTTGACTTATTACATGAGAAAACTGTCTCTTCTTTGAGTGGCCCCTCATTAATATTGTGTGCTTGTTTTGAATTTGAATTTGTCGTGAATGCCACCTCTAAGTCACCTCTATAAATAGCTGAATAGCAAATCAGTCAGAATAATTCCTAAATAATTCTTTGCAAATGAATTCTGTATGCCCTCTTTAGAAATCCCAATCTACTGAACTGTCTGTATTATGTTTGTAATAGGAACTGTTTCAACTTTACTGTTTTTAAGCTTTTAAGATGATGGCCCATTGTTTGGTCCTGGCTCTCGGATATAATACAGCCACTCTTGTGGCTGTATAATGATGCCTTGTATTTTGAGGCACTTGTCCTAAAGCAGAGATGAAAAACTGCAGGTGTGTATGCCTCATTAGCCCCCCCCCCCAAGGCTTCCTCATTTGTTCCGCCAGACTGTTTTGGCCAAGCCATACCCATCTGCCCTACATCTGACATCATATATGGCATCAAATGTGGGGCAGATAAAGGCAGGGCTTGGACAAAAGGGGCTTTGCAGGCACCGCCAATCAGCTGATTGGTGGTGCCTGCAAAACCAGTTGCACAGCACTTCCCAAGCACCAACTATCAGCTGATTGTTGGTACTTGGGAAGCATGCACATAGGGACTAAAGTCGTATGCATGGAAATGATTTCCTCCCTTGTCTAGGCTAATTTTGTTTTTAAAATAATCTGACAATATCTTTACTTATAATGTAAGTATTCCATTAATGTTAATAGACACATAGCATGCAGTGCCAACATATGCATGAAAAAATATGATCCATTTGCATTTTAATAAGTAGACTTGGTGTAATTATGCTAGAGAGTTTTGGTTCGTAAGCCACTGTAGGGCGTGTTCAGCCTACAGATATGATAATTTCATTAAGTGAAGGCTTGATGAACCACTATAGCCTAGGTTATGATTGACAAGGATACACTACAATCTGAAATGACTGATGTACTTAAGAGTCAGACAGAAATATTATTTAAATATTCTACTGCTGTAGTGTTATGCTGGAAAACACTTACTTGCTACATATCTGTGGGGTTTCTATACACACTGGACTTGGTGCTGCTTATGCCTGCGAGTTCAACATGACATCATCTTCTTCAAAATTCCAGTCCAATGTTTTCCCCATTTAATCTGAATTTACCATTTCTACAGGTTTTTATTTTTTGCAAATTATCAGATTGTCTGCAAATTAACTTCCTATGCTCACTTTTCCACTCCAGGCATTACAATATATTACCGCTACCCCCAAGGGTCCCTGCTGAGTCAGTTGGATGGGAAGCCTTTATTTTTCCTTTGATTGCTGCAAATTGTCATCAGTCAGAAATCAATCCATGATGCGTAATCAACGATGGCTGCAAACCAACAAGCTCTTTTGTACCCTGCAAAGCTTTTTATTTTGAATCTTTGCAGCATGTTTTGGTTTTGCTGCAAGACAAAGAGGATTGGGATTTGCTATGCCAAAACAAATACAGAAAGCTAAGTTGGACTCCTGGCAGACAAACTCCTCACAATCACAGTTTGTGTATTGATTGGTGTTCTGTAACTCAGAACTGTGTTAGATCCATATAAGTGGTACCTGCAACAAAATGTTGCAGTATGGAATTCTCCTGTTCAGTGTATCAATCAGGTAGCCATACCCTCCTCCATGAAACTCTTAAGTTCCACTAGTCAGCATTCCAAGGCATTTGAGTATACTGGGGTGGGGGGTTGCAGGATTTTGGTTTTTTTACTCCTAATTTTTTTTATTGCACTGAAGCACACTTGGAGGTTTCCAAAGCCTCCTGGTGGCTCTTTCTTGTACATGGATTGTTGGAATATGTGGTTCAACTCGAACTGGTGGGTTGGACCTGCATGGGGTTAAAAAGGGTAGATAGAAAAGCAGCCTCCTGATTCCCAGGCTATACCTATCCTATGATCTCCTGTTAACCCTTCCTGTGTAAACTATTCTTCTTAGGATGCTGACCACATCTTCTGGCTTCTTCTTTGTCCTCTTGAGAGAGAGAGAAGACATCTTCTCTTTGTCTTTCTCCTCACAGCATAAGGGCAAACACTAGGCTTGTATCTCTAACATAGCTAGTTAGCCAGATGTAGAACTCTTTTCTATCCAGCATGTACTTCCAGAATAAAGTTGTTGTTGTTTTCCTTATTTTGAGCTTAAAGTCTCAGTGTGACTAATTCCAGGGAAGGTGTAATATTTAGCAAGGATTCAAAGACACAAAGCTCACTCAGGTGCTTTTTTGCTACTCTGCAACATGGATGGTGCTGTTTTGATTACATATACTCTGGAACTCACTTCTGAACATCATCATCATTGTCATCCATTTATTTCTGTTTGCTTTTTGGCCAAAGCCGGGAGCAGATTAATACAAAAGAAAATACAATAAAACTACAGTAAATACAAAATACAAAAGTACAATACAATAAATCAATAAAATATAAAATAGCAAAAATCCAGGCACACCATGAATCGCACTTAATGTATTTGTGAGTTGCATTATGCTCTTGCTGCAAACACATCTGCCATCCTCAAAAAATTGCCCACACAATAGGCTGCTCCCTGGAAGTGCCTACAGCTGTGGCAAAGTTCTTATAGTTCTTCTTCAAGGTAGGGCTAGCTGGTTGAACCTTTTGGCTCCTTAACAGGTTGCAGTTCTCCAGGTGCGGTTGTAGCACATGAAGATACATTTTCTATTGACAAAAAGCAATTGCTTCATAAAATCTTTTTTTATAAATTGCTAGTCGCAAGAAGGGGTGGAAGAAGGTCCCATGTTCATGAGAGAAGCTGATTTGCTTGATAAACTGAGAGTACAAGGTAATGTAAAATAATGGATAATGCTCATTGCGGTATATTTGGATCTGTAAATTCCCCCAGAAATTTTATCCATGTTTCAGGAAAGAGATAAATTCCCTTGTTAACCACGCTGAAGTTTGAGATTTTAATTTACAGAACAAGGAAACCTAATTAAATGGAACTTATGAATCTTTGAGGCTGATTGAAAAATATGGAAGCAATTCAAAGATAATCTGATCCAGTACTTTTCAAGTGTTCATACCTTCATGGCCCCCTTTCCACATGAACTTGTCTGGTGAGGAATAATTCAGCACATGCTGTGGTCAAAGAGGGGGAAGCTTCAGGCCTGGAAGCTAAATCCAGCCCTCCAGATCTGGCCTTGAGAGACTCCCCAAGCCATACCCCTCACTGGTCCTATTTTGTACCTTCCTTGAGTATTTCTGGCTGGCTGGAATGTGTCCTTGAGCTCTCGTAATGCCTCTTGCTTTACTGGACTGAGGATTGAGGACTGAGCGTGTGTATTGTATGCAGGTAAAATTTGCATTAATTGCTCCACCCACTTTTGCCTCTGGCCCCACCCACCACCGGAATGTGCCCCTCCACCCTGGAATGTTGCCCAGAAAGGAATGCAGTCCTCAAGTTAAAAAGGGTTTCCCACCCCCTGGTATAGAAGATTCTGCTGAGAGTTCTTGGTCACACACACAGTCCATTTGGTGCTGGCCAGACCTGCTAGGCCTCATGCTTGTATTTTAAGATACATTCAACATATCTGAGCAGAAGCGTAGAGATAGTAAGCAAGGCGACGTTTTGGGAACCTTGTCCAAAGAAACTCCATATTCTATAAAAATGTGTTCAGATTGAAAAAATGGTTTTAAAAAATCACTTAATTGGTATAATATGTGTTTCAAAACAAGAAAGACAACTCTATGAGCAGTGTAACCAGTTGGTTTTCTTCAAGTATATTGGGATGTACATTCATGATGCAAGAGAAAGCAATTGCCATTCTTTGTGATTTACCCAGGATGTGATGTTAAAGATTATGGAAACCTGAAGTTTGAGGATTTTCCCGATGATAACCCATTTAACAAAAAGAAGAATCCCATATCTGTTGGGAAAGCAAACCAGATGTTAGCCAGTGTCATTGCAGAAGTGAAGAGAAGTGGAAGAACATCACTAGTTCTTGGGGAAGATCACAGGTATTTGTTTACAAGGAACCCAAACACCAGGAAAAGATGGTCCACTGAGATTAATCTTGCCATCATTTAGATTCATTCTTGCTGATTCTTTACTTCTAAAGTCCTCATCCAAATGTTCTGGTGGCCATAGTTTGGCACAGATATTCTGCAGAGGACTGTATGTACATCCAGTATTCCTTTCCAGCTTACGCCCTGTGCTCACACAAGGTTTGTAAGTTGCTTTCCTTGAGTGAGAAAAGGCTGCACAGGAAAATGGGAGATATGCACCATGCAAATACCTTTCTCTCCCAACGGACCCCCAGCTGTATCAGGAACATCCTGATTTGACCTACTTAAAGCCCTGGTGGATTAAGTTCCATGCCTAAGGTACTGCTACCACCTTAGGACATTAGCATTCATTAGTATCAATAGTTAGAACCCTCCAGCAGATATTTGCACATAGTTCCTTATCTGCACACTACACACCTTTACCATTTTCTATGGAAAACGTAGATATAAAAACTGACTGCAATTTGAAGTTGGCTTGTTTGAAACTAACCATAAATATTGTTAAACACAGTCTGTTCATCCTGATGGCATGACAAAGCTTTTAACTCCTCACTGTTTCACATCTCGCTAAACCGTGGTTTAGTATGACATCAAAATCTGACCATTCTCCGAAATGAACCTAACCTATTGCATTGGCTTGTGCATTCTCAGAGTGTTTCAGGTCTTTTCAGCCAAACCATCTATGTGCACCTAATATTTTAATGAGTGGAACAGATATGCCCCCATAATATCTGGGACTTTAACTGAGACAAGCAATTCACAGTTTTGAAGGAATGCAAGGAGGAATGGAATAAAACCAAATGAGAGCAGGTAGGTAGATTTTTCTACAGAAATTTGCTACTTAAATAACTTAAATCAAAAATGCTCACCTGGCTCTGAGGTGAGGTATGCATGCCCAGTGTTACAAAACTTGGTAACTATAACAGGAAGTGCATAGCTTTGGGAAGGAGACTAAAAAATGTTGCTGAAATTCTCATGGTCCGTTTCCCAGAGATTTCTCTCTCCCAAACTGAAGTAAGACATTTATCAGAAAAAAAATGGACACAGAAAAGATGGTATTTCCAGGATACACCCTGCAAGAAGCACTGTACATTCTTTAATTCTAAACAACTGATATCTAACATCTAATTGTATAGCCAAGAGAATGGCTGTATACTATAGCCAGCATGGATTTCTCACATTCCGTCATGTTAAATTGAAAATACCCCCATGCCATTCTGATGCTTCCCATAAGCTCATTTCAAAACAAAATTTTACAAAACTTTTAATTCTGAACTCAGAAATGCTTGCTTAACAACCCTCTAGGTTTTCATGGTGATACACAAAACACTCAGAGAGAATCCAGAGTTCAAAGTCTAAAACAAAAGAGAAATAATCCAGATCCCTGTTGGACTTTTTTCTTTCAGTGGTCTCATAATTTGTTAAAAATAATTAAAAATCAGCCATGTTCACAGAGTACCTGTAATCCTATCACTGACCTTGCCCCATACTCTAACGTTCATCCTCTACAGTTTAAAAGTTAAAAAAAATGCATGGCTGATTTTTAATTAGTTTACGAAAATTAACATTGGAGTCAATAAGCATGGACATGTTCAATAAGAACCAGCTGTCAGTGTTCTAAAAGTCAGACTAACACCTGTTTGGCTTGGCTAATCGGGACCACACCCTTGCCAGCAATTTATTCCACTTTAAATAGTCATGGCTTTCCCCAAAGAATCCTGGGAAGTATAGTTTGTGAAGGGTGCTGAGAGTTGTTGGGAGACTCCTATTCCCCTGACAGAGCTCCAGTAGCAGAGTGGCTTAACAGTCAGTCCTTCTTCCCAGAGAATTCTGGTGATTGTAGCTCTGTGAGGGGAATAGGGCATCTCCTAACAACTCTCAGCACCCTTTGCTAACTACACTTCCCAGGATTCTTTGGGAGAAGCCATGACTGTTTAAAGTGGAATAAATGTCTGGTGTGGATGTGGCCAGAGGCAGCTTTTGTTTAAATTTGGGTGGGAGACTGCATGTGCCTGCTGTAGAATAAAAAGGTGGGGGGAAAACCCCAAAAATAATATTAACACAATATTTTCCTTCTGGAAAGGAGATTTCCCTCTGTCCTGCCCAAAATTGAAGAACTCAGACTCAGATATGGTTGTGATTTTTTTCTTTTATTGTAGTAAGAGACAGCTTCAATTCAGTGCCCTTCCTGAATCTATCTACGCTTACTCAGAACTCAGCATTTCTCTAGAACTAGCTAAATGTGACTGCGACTCTAAGACGTTGACTGTGCAACTGCTCCCCCCCCCAAGTCAGCTTAAATAAGGCTGGGTGGGCTTCCTGCTTGCTTGTGCCAGCTGTCAATGCTGACAGTGCATGTGCATAAGCGAAGGCCCCGCCTTAACTGATTCTGTTAAATTTCCCACCTCATTCACCTCCTGCCATGAGGTGAAGGTGGGGCCTCAGCCACCTGCTTGTCTTCCTCATCTGACGGAAGGGGGCTGCTAACTGACAGCCTAGGTGCAGGGAGTGTGGGGACACCCAGCTGGGAAGCACCTGACAGGCCAGGTTGAGCTCCCACAGGGGTGTCCAAAGTTGTGGGAATTGAACTATCAAGGACTGGAGTCGGGGCACCTTCTAAGTCCGTTTCGCCACATGGCCCCTCCTCACATTGTTCATCCCAGTCCAAGTCCTCATCCTGTGCCTTGCTCTTGTCTGTCCACCCCCTCCCAGCAGTGCTCACAACACCCTCTGCCTAGTGCTCACCTACCCAATCTCCTCCCTTCACCCCTCTCCCCTCTCCCAATAAGCATGCAAATAATAAAACCTGCCGTTGAGGGGCCCTTTGTACTTCTCCCCTCACCCTCCCCTCTATCCCTCTCCCCTCCTCCTCCTCTCCCCAATCCAGCCCTCCTTCCTTCCCCCATGGTCAGTTTCACCTATCCTAAGCATGATTGCAAAGGAGGAAACCCCATTGCATTCAATAAGAATGCAAATGATCAAACCTACCCCCTCTTCCCCCCTCCTGCCTGCTCCCATCTCCCTGCCTCCCCTCGTCCCCATGCCTCCTTTCCTCCCCCTCCATCCTCTTACCCCGTGGTCAGTTTCACCTATCCTAAGCATGTTGCACAGCAATAAATCCCATTGAACTCAGTAAGCATACAAATGATCTATCCATTCTCAGAAAACTTGCACAGGATCCCATTTCCTACCTCCTGGATTAAAAAGCAGAGACATTCATTAATAGGCAGAAAAAACCTTTTGGCTTAAGAATATACTTATAGCCAACAGATATTTCTATCAAACTTTAAAAAGCAGGGATATTGGGCAGCCATAGGAATGCACCAGGGGAGCAGGAGACCTGACCTCCTCTCTGAGATATTGGACTGCCCTCCACATTTGTCAAAATGCAAACACAATTTGGGTTGGTCTTTCACAGTCCAATCCACTTGCTGTGTAGCTTGGAAGAATTTTGTAACATGTGCCTCTGAGCATATGGTGAGTGGTGGCAACACCTGCAATCAGGACTGCATCTCCAAAGATGGAGAATTATATTTTTTTCTGGTGTTCTTACTTTAATTCTTTCCTGTTACTAGTTTCTACAGAGAATCTAACCTACAAAATTATAGGTGTCTCATTATTCATCCTAGAAATCGATGTCAAATGTATTTTTATTAATTTCAAAGCTTTTTTATTTGTCAATGTCATATAATGGTGAAAACAGCTTTTTATGTTTCAAACTGTTCTATTTCTATTTTGGGTGCATTAACAGTTGAATTTGAAACTTCAGCTTTAAAATTAGACTGATTACAATATGTTCAACTTAAGTAATGAATCTAGTGTTTGAAGACAAGCTTGGCCTGCCCAGGATGCATGTGTTCAGCCTGCTATGCTTAAACCACTCCACTTAAGGAAGGATGGGCATGTTCAGGTAAAAACATAGAGCACACCTAGAAATTTGCTAGAATATATTTCACCTCCCACTGTGTGCAAACTGAGACACTCTTTATATTCACCATTATTCCACATTGTTTCAAAGTGTTGCCGTACTTCACATATTCACAGAAACAGAAGCAAAAGAATATAATTTACCATAGGAACCTTCACTAAAATTGCAAAGTAAATCAAACATGTTTAAAATTACTATCTGAACTGTATCAACTGTTGATATTGTTGCTTCCTCCCTGTTAAAACTAGATCAGCACAGCACATGTCTTGCTTCTGTTATTTAGGCTGATTGCAGGTGTTGCCACCACTCACCATATGCTCAAAGGCATGTTACCAAATTTCCCTGCTTTTTAAAGTTTGTTAGAAATATCTGTTGGCTATAAGTACAGTCTTAAACTGCAAAGATTTTTTTGCCTGTTAGTGAATTATTATCCATCTTAACATGGGCTGACATTGAGATAGCACTATCAGAACACATAAGCATTTTCAATCCAAACAAAAAAGGTTTTTCTTGGCACTAATTTTATCACAAAAGGTGCTTAGTTTTAAATATTTAGCTGTAATGCTAACTATTTCCTACACTTCTCTTTGCTCATGTAGCCTGGCTATTGGAACAGTCTGTGGACATGCCACAATTCACCCCGATCTCTGACATCAACACCCCCTTCACATCTCTAAGCGGGAACCTGCACAGCCAGCTTCTGGCTTTCATAAAGGAACTTAAGGATAAGGTAATGGAAGTGTCTCCATAATTCAGCTATTATTCTGCAGGTCTGCATTTATATTGATCCTGTTCACTGAGAACATGTTTCTCTCTCTCTTTGCGTGTGCATGTGCACATAAAAAACTGAAAGGTTTTCCTAGGGTCAGCCCTACCATTAGACATAGTGAGCCAGCTACCTCAGGCAGCTCAATTTGTGTGACATCAAAGGGCAGCAAATTGTCAGTTATTTAATTCATTTATGCACTTTGTATTTTTACTGCCAGGTAGAGGCAGAGGCACTTGTGGGATTTTCTCCCTCAAGTGCTAAACTATCTTTGCTGGCTTTAGGTACTTTTGTACTTTGCCATGGGGAAAGAGAATTTGCTGCTCCACCTAAGGCCATAAAATATCTTGGGCTGGCCATGCATATCCACCCCTCAATATGAGCTATCATCGAGTGTTTAGGTATGTGTCTGATTGTATAATGTGAAGGTTTAGGATACTTTTCTCATAAATCAGATTGTCTATATGTATTTCTGCCCAAGTGGGAAATTAAAAGTTCCTGATAAAATATTTTCATTCAGTCTATCAGACATATTATTGCAAAGAAATTAATTACAGTGGTTTATGCTCAGGCAATCAACTCCTGTGCTGCTACGCTTACAGCTATAGTGGAACAAGGTGGTGGTGGTTCCAGTATCAGGCTTCGTATGTTACCATGAGAAGATGGTTCCAATGAAGAAAATGCTCCTGTATGGCCAGAATTCCACATCGTAGCTGTAATGGGTGCAAGTAGCAACCAGTTGATCCAACCAATTGGCATGGCAGTCTCTTGCATACTGTGGAGCCCTGCACATGCAGAATCAGTTTTTCAGCAGTAACCGTATCATTGGATCATGTGAACTGGGGTCAAAGCCAGTGGTTATGCAGGGTTTTATTTATACATTATTCCCTACCTCACAAATACCTGACAGAATTTGAAAACTGTCAAGAAAACTAGTTTTAGCAGCTATATAGCTCTTGGATTCTGAATGGCAATTCTCCCCCTTTAAAAGATTGTGTGAAATTAATTCTGGAAAGTGAGTTGCTTGAGAACAAAATAAAACAAAGTACAGGAAAATTAACTGGAGAAAGCTAAAGAGTGTGTCTGGGTGGTGGGGGAAGGTGATGGTGAAGGAATGGAGAAGTGGGAGAACTGGCAGTCTTGCAATACATGAAATGTAGGCTTTCAATGGAGGTTTATATAGGCTACAGTGCCTTGCAAAAGTACTCAGACCCCTGACCAATGTTCTCACATTACTGAATTACAAATGGTACATTGTAATTTCGTTCTGTATATTTTATTTTGAAATGCTGAAATGCAAAATCAATTATGGTAAGGTGACATTGGTTTTATGTTGGGAAATGTTTGTAAGAAGCATAAAAACCTGAAACATGTTGCTTGCATAAGTATTCAACCTCTGTGCTGCAGAAACTCCCAGTTTACACAGATGAAAGAAATCGCCCTATTGAGGACACAGTTACCTTAACATTGGCTTCCACCTGTGAACCATTAAAATTGCTGTCACATTGTCAGGATAAAAACCCCACTGTTGAAGGATCATTGTCAGGCTGTCGATCTGAAGGAAAATAAAGACCAAAGAGCATTCTACTGAAGTGAGAGATAATGTAATACAAATGCATAGATTAGGAAAAAAGTACAAAACAATATCAAAGTGTTTGGATATCCCAGTGAACATAGTTGGATCAATAATCAGGAAGTGGAAGCTGCATCACACCACCCACGCACTGCCAAGAAAAGGCTGTCCATCAAAACTCAGCACTTGAACAAGGAGACTTGTGAGAGAAGCCACAGAGAGGCCAACAATCACTTGGAAGGAGCTACAGAGTTCAGTGGCTGCGAGTGGAGTAATAGTGCACCAGTCAACCATTATCAACAGCTCTGCATAACTCTGGCCTGTATGGGAGGGTGGAACAAAAGCAGCTGTTACTCAAAAAGTACCATCTGAAAGGATGTCAGGAGTTTGCCAGAAAGCATGAGAGTGCCCCAGCTGCTATGCGGGAAACGACTTTGTGGTCAGATGAGACCAAGACAGAGCATTTGGCCAGAACTCAAAGCACTATGTAGGGCCCAAACCTAACACTGCCCATGCCTCAAGACACACCATCCCTACAGTGAAGTATGGTGGTGGCAGCATCATGCTGTGGGGATGCTTCTCATCAGCAGGGACTGAGCATCTTGTTAAAATCGAAGGAAGAATGGATGGAGCAAAATACAGGGAAATACTGCAAGAGAACCTGCTTCAGTCCACTAAAAAACAGACTTGAAAGAATTCACTTTTCAGCAGGACAATGATCCCAAGCACAACCCCAAAGCAACATTGGAGTGGCTCAAGAAGAAAAAGGTGAATGTCCTACAGTGACCCAGTCACAGTCTTGATCTCAATCCCATTGAGAATCTGTGGTGCTCTTTGAAAATTGCGGTCCACAAGTGACGTCCAACCAACCTGAACAGCTTGGAGCAAATCTGCCAAGAAGAATGGGCCAAAATCCCTCAGATGCTGTGTGCAGATCTGGTACATACCTACCCCCAAAGACTTAAAGCTCTTATTGCAGCGAAAGGTGGCTCTACCAAATTTAATGTGTGGGGGTTGAATACTTATGCAAGCAACATGTTTCAGTTTTTTATGTTTCTTACAAACGTTTCCCAACATAAAACCAATGTCACCTTACAATAATTGATTTTGAGTTTCAGTGTTTCAAAATAAAGTATCATACAGAATGAAATTACAATGTACCATTTGTAATTCAGTAATAGGAGAGCATTGGTCAGCCTCCATCTGATGGAGGTAGCTCCTCCCAATGCCCTGGGCCCAAATGAGATCAGAACTTTTGAGAATGAAAGGGCCAAAAGGGGAGCGTTCAGGGAAGTGGATGTGATCCAACACATCTTAAGCCCTTCCAGTTAATCACACCCCCAAAACCAGGAGAAAATGCAGATATGTTTGAGAAAGTCCATACTTTCCCCTCCCCTTTCCCCCACTGTTTCAACATCCAAAAAGAAAAGTGAAAATAGATGGAGAACGCAGTATCATTCTTCCACCTTCACTTGTCAGCTCAAGCCCAGCAGGGCATAGAATAAGACGATTCAATTGCTTTTGAATTTTGCCCACCCCCCAGGATTACAGCCTGAGCCTATTCTTCCTTCCAGTAATATTGCTGGATGCATTAATAAAGAACATGTTAGTTTTGAACATTCAGCCCAGCTCACAGGAGTACCTGGTCATTATAGTAATATGTTATCTTTGTACACTCACAACAGAGTCCAGTTATACATGGGTATCATATTGACCTTCAAGGACAAATCCCCTTAATAAGGTTCATTTGAAGGAATTTGTTTTTCCAGTCTCAGAAAATCCCAGGGAAGCTATCATGACCTTCTCTAGAATTCCTAGCTTCGCTTTGTAATAGATGTAAATATAAATGTCTGAGGTTCTTTGCATAGGTGTTTTGCAAATTGGTAGCCACTTGGCTATTTACAGACTTTAAGTACTGGTATCCTCCTTAGTTTTAGGTAACTTGAGAAGTGAAAATGCCTCTTGGCTAAAAAAAATATTTGAACCATTTTTTAAAAATAACTGAAAGGTTACAAAAACAGAAATCTATCCTCTTTTCACTCTGATGTAGGACTCTGGTTGGGGGTAGATGGACTGATGATACCAACAAACTTGCCCTGATACCTAGAATCAAGGCTTCCTACCACATGCCTAGCTATATCGCTTTAAAGCTTGCTTTCTCTTTTAAAAGACAAATGGTCAGAATCAGAATGAAGTTGGTCTTTACCTTTACAGGATTACTGTCAGCAGTGGGTATAATGGAAGTCAGTTCAGCTTGTGGGAAGACTCCAGAACAAATGAGCACTACTACCAGTTCACCAGTGGCAATGATCTCATCATGCTTTTGGGGCTTCATGTGGAGAGACTTATCATTCCGACTGCTGCGATCCTTGGTACCAAAGTGGACTCTGACTATGTGAAGTTTGGTTTCAAGTTTTGAAGTCCTAAAATAAAATTCCTAGAAACTAATGTTTATGACTGCTAATTTAAGTGTGCAGATAGGCCTTTATCTCTTATGCTTTATCCCTTATTTTGCTACAGATGGTTGTGAAATAAAGCTATCTGGTAAAATTATAAGATTGAGGGGGTAGTATCTAACTAATGCATCCTGCTAGCGCAAGGATTTGCACTTACACAGAGCCCCCCTCCCAAATCTGCTCTGGAGGGTTGGGACAATCTCTGGAACAGATTTAGGGAACGCTGGGATAGGAGAGGAGTCCCACTGCACAAGTGGAAATCCTTGCACTGACAAGACTATTACTTAGCACTGCTTTGGATACAACTCATAGTAAAAATTACAGCCAGTGTTTACCTTATGGATTTAAATTGAACATTAGCGTTCTGAAAGAGGAACACACATTATGGTCCATGGGGGTTGTGAACCTCTGGAAAAACCTTCTTTATTCCTTTTTTATCCCAGTTAAAGACTAAGGATCACTTAGTCTTTGCACTGGCAAAGCTAAGACATAAAATGAATATTGCTAACAAACCATTTTAAGTGAAAGAGCTCCGTTGTTATAAAAACTATTTTTATTAAACACTTTTTTCATGGCTATCAAATATGAGCAATATTTTACAAATCTTAACATTTTTAGTAGCTGTCAAAACATATGTTTTTTTTTAAATCAGTCCTTCTCCCACAAAAAACATGCTCCCAGCAAACAAAAATAAAACCTTAAAAAAAAGTAGTATAATACAAGTCCAAAATAAAATGCAGTTATTACACAAATTCAACACAGGTGGCCAACTAAAAAAAAATCACATAAATACAGATTGTAAAGTGAATAAAAGAAGCTGTTCATCCATGATTTGGACAGACAGTACTTTCATCACCATATTGTATTCCTGACTCTGGCAGGATTGCTGGTGAAATAAGGTACCAAGCAGCATCAGCAAATTCTGGCTCCATGGTCAGAAGTTGTTTGCATCTGCCTTTAGCACCAATACTCTAGTTTTCATAGAATTCCAACTAGCCACTAGTTACACTGGGATTTAAGTGTCTTAAGTTTAACTTGAATAACAGGAGGATCACCACCTTTACATTTGACAGACCACTGTCATATTCCAAAACCAACAGCGGGGGAAAAGCACAACATATTAAATATTTCCAACACAAACATATCTATGGTATCAAAAACAGAAGAGTCATCACTGACAAGAAAAATGAAACATGAATAAGGAACACAAGGGCAACAATGGGCAGTGTTGTTGTTTAAAACAGCTGAATATTTGTGCATCCACATTGCTGACTGTACTTAAGAGTTCCTTTGATTAAGAAAAGGTGTATGTAGGTTCAGGGATACATTGGAAGAATGACTGTAATGGAAACTGTCTAGCACACAGCTCTCTTCAAATGAAATTCATGCTGTGTGGGGTTTTGACTTGGTTAACATGAGATGTCCTTGGCAGACACACCAGTTTAGTGCCTCACTCTATTGTGACACTGGCAAAGCAACGCTCACCGGGACCTGATTAGGCTGAGGTGCTGGAGACACGTTGCTCATAGGCTGCTGAGGAACAGTTGCAGACTCCATTTTGCTGATATGTATGAAACGCAAACGAAGTTTCAAAGCAGGCCTCAAGTTGCAAATAATTTTTTCAACCTTGAATGAAAAGCCAAGAGAAAATAAAGATTACAAATCAATAAAGAGATTACACAAATATTATTATTAGTTCAGTTTTTATCCAGATCTTCCATGAAGCTCAGGGATGGCTAAAATATGTAAGAATAAAAAATACCCAGCACTGTAATTTTCTTGCCAGTTTTTGCGGAAACATTTAATCTTGTTTTTCTGTACATAAACTAAATAGAGAAAACCAAAGACTCAAAAATAGCTACCCACCTCCAAAAAGAGTAACATATGGCTGTCTTACAGATCTGAATTAAGCAGACCCAATGACAAAAATTTAGGGATCTTTTCTGCACTCTGGGACATCTCCAGGGCCCCTTGATATAAATGTTTGAACTCTTTGCCAGTTGTGTTTATCCAAACCTGGGGCTTTTAGCTCCAATGAGCTATGAACAGAAGGCATGTGTGGAAGATAGGAACTGGTGAGAAAATACGGTAGAGGGCAGTGGAGCTGGTGCCCTTGGTCAAGGGTACAGTCTCACATTTCTAACTCCACCCCCCTTTTTTAAATTAAATGATTAAATTAGAGCGCAGCTGAACTAATACCATCCAGCACAATCCCACCTGAATTCCCTAGTTTTCTGGCTCCACTCTGAAGCAGCTTACATGCCCATTTATGACTCTTTGCCTTAACTGAATGTGTAGCTGTGGCCAGAAAGTGGTGACAGTTGACCCTGGGCAGTGGACTGGGTTGACCAGTAATTAGTGTTAATCCTAGATTAAATGCTCAATTCCTAGACTTCCTTGATAAAACACTGCAAAGAAAACCACATAATTATATTAAAAACACAAACCCAAAAGTATCACTTCAAATTCAAAACCTAATGGTTCAAATCATTAAATTATATGATGTATTAGGCTGTGCCACAGAAGCAAAGTCAGCGTGAGCTTTTTAAAGCAAGGGTGGGGAACCTCTGGCCCACAGGCCTAATGGTCTGGGAGGCCATTTTCCCCAACCACACCCACCTGCCCCACACTTGATGTCACAGCTGATTGGTGATGACAGCAAGCCAGCTGGGATCAGCTGTGGTTCTGAGTTCCTCATCGGGAACCTGGTAGTGCAGCTGATCCCAGCAGAAAGAGGTGCTTGAACTCAGCACTGATCAGCTGAGCGGTGCTGACTTTGAGCTCTATGGGATCAGCTGCATTACAGCGTTCTGCATGAGGAAGAAACGCAGCGTTGGGCTCGACACATGCGCACTATAGCCACGAATGTCCCTGGATACTTTCCCCCAGCCTTGGTACCTATAATTGTGAATTGCTGCAAACCCCGAGAACGTGCCTTTTCCCGTTTCTCAGCAAGTGGACCCACAGCTACCGTTTTTAAAAAAAAAAAAAAATCCTTGCAGCAGGGTCATTCAGACATGCCATTGCATCTGCTTACTGCTGACTTGCGCAGTTAACATCCGTGTTGGGGGGGGGAGTAACAAGTGAAGAGGGACACCCATGTGTTCAATGCCTCGCGTGTTTTCCCACCAGAGTCCCTTTCGTATTGCACTGAATGAGAAGTTGTTCTTCTGCGTGGGAGGCCCACCAGATGTTTAGGTTGTTTTCAACTGTTTTTAATTATGTTTGTTAAAATTGATGTAACCCACCCTGGGACCTTTGGGTGAAGGGTGGGTAATAAATTCTAATAATAATAATGAGGGACTCTGCAACTAAATGATCCTTTAAGGTAAAAGGTAAAGGTATCCCCACACTTGTAGTGCGAGTCGTTTCCGACTCTTAGGGTGACGTCTTGCGACGTTTACTAGGCAGACCGTTTATATGGGGTGGGATTGCCAGTTCCATCCCCGGCCTTTCTTTACCCCCCAGCATATGCCAGGTACTCATTTTACCGACCACGGATGGATGGATGGATCTCTTTTACTGGAGATTTGACTTCCTCCTTCCGTTGGAATCGAACTCCGGCCGTGAGCAGAGCTTCGGCTGCGTTACCGCCGCTTACCACTATGCGCCACGGAGGATCCTTTAAGGGGCCTGCAAAAACCCGAGCCCTGCTCAGAACTTGGAACCACCCACAATCAGGTGATCAGCAGCACTTGAAAGCTTCACACAGGGCTCTCTGCAAGTCCCCAAAGCAGCCCATCACCTGACATCATTATGACATCAGGTAATTGATAGGTGGGTGACCATGCCCACCTGCCAAATTTGGCCTGCTGGTTGAAACCCAAAAAGAAAATTGAGAATTTAAGCATCTTTATTTAGCTTCAGAATGCTTACAGAAGAACACTTGGGGACTGAATCAGGACAATGGATTTTTATCACACTACATATTTTGATTACTTCACTAATATCAGAATGTCTGTGTTTATAGTTAATATCTTTTTGTAAATCTCTACTGTTCTGTATTTCATTTCCTTCTGACCTAGCTGTTTATAATTATGCTTCCCCCTGCAACTCAGAGTAACAATGCATGCATCTGATAAGGTGGACTGTAGTCTCTGAAAGTTTATGCCATAATAAATTTGTTAGTCTTTCAGATGCCACAAGACTCTTCATTGGTTTTATACAGTTTGTATCCCATTTTCACAATTTCTTGTTTCACAATTTAAAATGGAAAATCAAATAAAACTCAAATTATTCTGCACGCTACTTCTGTCAAGTGAGATTTATTGTCACTTACTTGGTCTTTCACACTGTCCCCAGTAAACATGTACTTCACGTGATAGAGAAAATCACATATGGGATCCATGTAGTTGAGATGTGTGTTGCACTGGTCCACCTCCAGAAGCATTTCATAAAAAGCTACTCCAATCTATTGTCACACAAACAAGAACTGTACTCAAAACGTATATTGTATTCGCTACTTCAATTTAAACTGAATTATTTTTGTTTCCAACATTTATATCTCAAAGGGAGTGGGGAGAAATGAAGGAGATGAAAAGCTAAAGGGCAAGAACTGCTTATTGTAAAATACAATCTATATAACATACATATGTTTGTGTGTGTATGTATATGTAAGTATGTATGTATGTGCGTGTGTGTGTGTACATATATATATATATATATATATATATTCTTATGCAGTGACCTATATTATCTAAGTAGATCTTGTGAAATGTTTCTAAGTAGATCTTGCAACTTAAGGCAGTCTGCAATTGGATTGAACGTTGAAGATGGGAGATAATGGGGTTCACAATTGACACTGTATATCGTTTTCGGTATATGAATTTGCCTGATATACTGGTCTTTTGCCAAAGAACCACAAGGACATTTCTCATCCACCAAGGAGATCAATAATCACTGGACCCAAATTCCTTATTAGAGACCTTATCCATTTGGGGCATCTTATGTACAGGATGAATTCATAAATCCATAGCCCTATGGGGGTTTCAGAGCTGGCTAATGGAATTTGGTGGCACTGTGGCAGTAACACACACTTCTAGTAGGAGAATGTTTAGTTCTTATTATTCAAAAAGGGTAGGAAAAATAACAGAAAATAAGCTAATTATGCACTTTTCATATCCCTCGCTCTGCCTGGCTCACTATAGCAAGCGGAGCTAAAAAGACACAGATGTTCCTTCCAGTCTTCAAAGACAGAGCGTGAAGTCAGCTTTGTCAAGCTACTTACAACATAAGCATAATTAATCTTAGGACACTGAAAGTGTCCTGGAGAGTTTATTTTAAAACTACTTTGTTGTGCTTGAAAAGGCAAGCTGGTGAATACTGTAATTTGCTTTCTGCAGTGACTTCATTCAAAGTACCTGTACTATGTAAAGCTGTGACTGTGGACACTTTGGGAGAACTCGGCTGTCTTTCTCTCAAAGAATTTAGAAGAGCAGCAATAAGTGATAGGAAAGAAAAAAGAAAATCCCCAAAAGATTTCATAAGATATCATGAGATTATATAGCTATGTGATGCATGGCCCCATGTGTTCACAGTGGGGAATGGATTGTTGCTCTCACCTGAAAGGTGATTTTCCCAGGTATCATGCCGTCAGGAGGGTAACATCGCCACCTAGTGTCCAAAGGCAGGAGTGCACAGGAGTCAAGACTTCTAGTGCTCCTTCTGGTGAGATCCCCAGTTCATTCCAGATGACTCGCATTCAGGATCCATAATCAACCCAGAAGAACAACTCAGAAAACAGGTTAGTCAGAAGAAGCAGCACCAACAAAAACTCCACTTGACTTCCAATTAAACAATAACATTAGAAAATAGCCTTAGCCTCAGTGAGAAAAACCAATATCAAACTAGTTAAATTGGATAACCATATGTAACTCACATGTCTTCAAGGAGAATAGGCAGGCCCCCCTCCAATAAGGGAGGGTCCTGATGGCATGATACTTGGGAAAAACACCTTTCAGTTGAGACCAACGGTACATTTCCCCCAGGTAGTATGCCATCAGGATGGATGTGCCATCAGGAGGGATGTACCAAAGCAGTCCCAGCAGGGTGGGCTTGGCTGCCTACAAAGACAATAACTGCCATAATACCAATACGCCTACCAAAAGAGGCATCTGCAGAGGCATAACGACCTACTTTGTAGTGTCTAATAAACAAACTTGGAGTCACCCAAACAGCAGCTCTACAGATATACAAAATAGGAGCATTGGTTGCGAAGGCAGCAATAGTGGCTGCTGACCTAGTGGAATGGGCTGTGATGTTTTGGGGTACCTGAACATTCAGAGACTCATAGGCCAGGAAGATGCAGGCCCATAGCCAACATGAGAATGTCCAACTGGAGACCTTCCTGCCCAATGTCCTCGGATGAAAGGAGATGAATAGTGATTCCATCAGGTGAATGTCCCTGGTCCTGGTTAGATAAACCTCAAGGGCTCAACGAACATCCAGACAGTGCCAGACTTTTTTGAGGGGGTGCTTTGGACGAGGGCAGAAGGAAGGTAACACCATATTCTGACTATAATGGAAAACGGAAGACATTTTAGGATGAAAAGCTGGGTCTGTGCATAGCACTATGGAGTCTTTGTGAAAGACACACAGCTGACAAGCCGTGGATAGGGCTCCCAGATCAGAAACTCTGCAGGCCAAAGTGAGTGCCACCAGAAAAAGCACTTTGAAGGAAAGCAGATGCAATGGGACCGATCTCAGGGGCTCAAACGGAGTTGTTGCAGAGCCTGCAGGACGTTTTGAAGATTCCAACATGGGAGGCGATGAACTACTGGTGGTGAGAGAAGAGATGCTCCCTTCAGAAAGTGCTTGACCAGGGGATGAGAACCGAGAGGGGCCTGACCAGGCCGCGCCAACAAGATGAATAAGATGGCTGAGGCTGTCTGCGTAAGGTGTTTGGCTGCAACCCCATGGAAATTCCCTTATGAGGAAGTCTAGCAGGTGAAGGACTGTAGATGTAGATGGACCAACCTGCCACTTGGAGCACCACTTGGCAAAGGCCGACCACGTGCCTTGGTAAATTCAAATGGTGGAGGGACATCAGGAAGCCAGTATGGTTGCAATGACATCCTTAGACAACCCTGAGATTGTCAAGTGACGGTGCTGAATGTCCAGGCCATCAAGCTCAACCACTTGGGGTTCGGACGGAAAATTGGTCCCTGGGAGAGAATGTTCTGTTGCAGAGGAAGATGCCACGGATCTTGTACTGAGAGGGCTATCAGCTCTGAGAATCATGGTCTGAATGGCCAGAAAGGTGCTAGCAGAACCACTTGGGCGTGTTCTTGACAAAGTTTCCAGATGGTCCACCCCAGCAAGGGGACTGGAGTGAAGGCACAGAGGATCCCTTTCAGCCACAGCGTGGACAGGGCATCAACAGCCTCTGACTCCGCATGATGGTATCTTGCAAAAAAGTACGGGAGCTGTGCATTCTGAGGCAAAGCAAAGAGGTCCACTGCAAAGGGTCCAAACCAGCGATGCAGCTGAAGGAACACCTCAGGATGGAGTTTCCACTCCCAAAACCAGAGCTGCTGCCTGTTGAGCCAGTCTGCAGCAATGTTTAGTTCGCCGCTGAGGTGCTTGGCCTTCAGGGAGAGTAGGTGATGCATGGCCCAGTGAAGATGTGGGTCGAGTCGGCTTGCAGCACCTTTGATTGTGTGCACCCTTGATGTTTCAGATGTGCCTTTACACTAGCATTGTCGGTCCAGACGAGGACATCTGTCAGGGGAAACTTCTGATAAACGTGCAGGAGGGCTAGCTGCTCCAGCAGGTGGTTCAAGTCCCCTGAATGAAGAGGGAGTTGCAGTGGGCACCCCATCCCAAAAGATTGGCATCTGTTGTAATTAGCATCCTCTCAGGTTCCCAGAAAGGAGTGCCCTTCACCAGGTTGGCAGTCAGCATCCACCAACAGAAGGATGCCTGCAGGAGCGGAGAAGGTGGTAGAATTCTGTGTCTGGAATTGGCAATGTCCAGTTGGAACGGTTGTGCTGGTCTTGGACCGAAATAAATTAATTGAACTGAATTGAGTTGGAACGGTAGGAGGGCCCACTGGAGAGGTCGGGTGTCATGCTGGGCCCAGGGAACAATGTGAATGGCAGAAATGAACAGCCCCAGTGCCTTGGCAAGAAGCTTGACATCCACCACTCTCTGAGACTGACGGTGATGAGTGGTCTGGATGGTACTGGCTATCCTCTCTGGAGACAGAAAGACCATTACATGAACTGTGTCCAAGATGGCCCCAGGTGCTGAATATGTTGTGCCGCATGCAGGTGGCTCTTGTCCAGATTGATAAGGTAGCCATAGTGTTTTAAAGCTGTTAGGATGCAGCCTGATCCCGAGCCTGATCCCTGGTAGGCGCCCTTACCAGCAGGTCATCCAGGTAGGGATATACGTGTATGCCCTGGAGCCTGAGGTGTGCTACCAGGGTCACAACCAGTTTTGTAAACACTCTTGGGGCCGAGAAAAGCCTGAATGGTAAGGCCTGGAACTGAAAATGGTGCTGACTGTAAGCAAATCGCAGAAAGCGCTGGTGGGCAGGTAAGATGGGGACATGAAGATAAGCCTCCTTCAAGCCAATAGAGGCAAGGAAATCCCCTTCATGAAGGGCCTCTACAATGGATGCAAGGGACTCCATCTTGAAAGGCCAGCATCTTAGGAAGGTATTGAGGAATTTGAGGTCTAAAATTGCCCTCCCTGAGTGATCTTGTTTGGCCAAGCAAACAAAATGGAATAAATGCCTGAGTAGTAGTCTTCAGGATTCACTGGCTCTATTGCCCATATGGAGAGCAGATGACGTATAGCTTCTGCCATCACGAAGCGCCTTTCTGGAAGTTTGAACAGGGGTGAGGGAAGAAATCTGTGAGCAGGAAGTTCCCAAAATTCTATGGCATACCAGTGAAATACGGAGTCTCTCATCCACACATCCATGGTTATGTGTCTCCATGTGCTGGCAAAGTGGAGAAGCCTGCCCCCAACTGGAATGGCGACAATACTGGTGATGTTGGCATCCTCCCCAACCAGGCCCTGGTGGATGCCTCTGGCGTGCGGAGAAGTAGTATTGAGAACATGTGGGGAAGTGCTGATTGTTCCAATAGCTTTGTGCAGAGCGAAAATCCTACCCCCCCTACCGCTAGACCGCGAGGCCTGAAAGGACTGCTGGTAGGGTATGAAGACCTGTGAGCAGCTCGATGGTCCTTTCTCTTAGTAGTGGCCAACTCTGGCTTGCTCTTATCAACCAGGGCAGCCTTGAGGGCTTTATTCCCAAAGAGCAGGGAGCCAGAATAAGGAGCTGTGGAAAGGTTAATCCACGCTGTGTTGTCAGCATCCCAGTGGTGTAGCCAAAGTGTCCGATGAGCCACCACCCTAGTGGACATGGCTATGGCTGCGAACTACGTGGCATCAAGCATTGCACCTGCCACAAATGCAGCTGCCTTGTGTAGTTTTACTATTGTCTTTTGGAACCGACCTGAATCAGGCTGAGTGTCCTCCAGAAGCTCATCGAACCACATCATGGAGGCCTTGGTAATCAAAGAGGCAACACAGGAGGCCTGGATTGAATATGCAGTGGCATCATGGGACTTTCAGAGTGCAAAATCCAGTCTGCGCTCGGAGACATCCTTGAATTGAGAATCCCCTTCTTTGGGGAGGAGAGATTTGGAAACCAGACTTGAAATGAGTCCATCTACAGCAGGAACTTTCAGGAAGTCCATAAAAGCAGGAGCTAAAGAGTAGAATCTATTGGCAAAGGCTGTCACACAAGAAGTCTGCAGAGGACAGCCCCATTCCTCCCAGGCCAGTCTGTCTAGTGGGTCCAGAACTGGAACGAAGAGAACAGTAGACTTGGGGGCCTTTAACACCCTAGACAGGGGTAGGTGATGGCTCAGGTTATGGACTATCCAACCCCAACGTGGCAAGGGCCTTCCAGAATAGCACATGGTGGTTGGAGGCCTGAAAAAGATGTTGTGAAAGGTCCTCCTCCCCATCCAACTCACCGCTCCACTCAGCATCCTCCTTTGCAGAGATGGTGAAGGGGTCCAGTGGCTCAGTCTCTGTGTTGGTGGGATACTGGGCCCTGCCCTGAGGAACATCAAAGGGGTTAGGAGATGATGACTGCTTCTGCCCAGATGGAGAAACTGTATGAAGCTGGGGTGCTGACACCGGAGAAGGTCTCTGAGGATCAGTTGACAGAGACCCCAGCAGAGCCTCCCTGAGATGGAAAAGGAAGGTTTGGTCCAGAAAGAGGCCCTGCAGGGGAGCATAAAGCAACAGGGGGTCCAGGGATGCCTGTGGATCAGGAACCTGTTGAGCTGAGTAGAGGGCTAAGTCTTGGGAGCTGGCTGGCGGGGAAAAGGAGCAGGAGCCTTCTCAGATGACTGGTCTGGAAACCCCTCAAAATCCTCATCAGAGGAATCCACAGGTGATTGAAATAGTTCCTCTAGCCGGTGTTGTTTTTGAGGCTGCTCCTGCATCCTAGTCTGAGGAGTCTTCTCAGGAAATAGGAGTGCTGACTTAGCGAGCCCTCCGTGAAGCTTTCTGTCTGGCCAAGAGGGCTGACTTTTTAGTGCACTTTGAATGCTTGGAAGTCTTGGGGACTTTCTGCAGCCAAAGAGGTTGATGAGGTGGATGGCTGCAGAGGTGTCTGCTGCTGCATATCAGAGTGCTGCTGTTCAGCTGAAATGTTCGGAGGGGCAGCCTGAGATGACCCACCCATAGATACACACACACAGTAGAGGGGAGCGGTATCAGGCGTAGTTGGATAGAGGCCCAGTTAATCAACACACGCACAGGTAGAGGGGTGTGGTGGATTGGCAAGGCCAAAAAAGGACAGCACACAGTAGAGGGGAACGGTCTGACCTCTACTTGCAGCCCAATGCAGCCAAGTAATATTAACCACCTCAGTGGAAGGGAGAGTGGTTGTGCTTCAAAGCAGCCAAGGAACCAGAAAACGCAGGGATTTTTTTCTCCCCCCCCCCCTTGTCAGAGAGGAGAGGCAGAAGGAAAAGGGGCACAGAGGCCAAGTCCAAAGACAGGACCGTAAAGGAGATGGCAGCCCCCCAATTATTATTATTAATAATAATAATTACAGCTAAAAACACTGGGGAAAAATTTGAACTGAACTAGGGACTGACAACTGTCAGAAACAGGAATCAGCAATGGCAGAAAATGGTGGGAAATGGTAGGAAAAATTAGGACAAAATGGTGGTTGAAAGATAAGATGGTGGGGGGGAAAAGGGCAAAATGGCGATCGGGAGAGGAAGACTAGCCAAGAAGCCAAAGTGACACTGCTACAAGCCCCAAGGTGAAGGACCCTCAGCACTAGCAGCGATAGTGGCTGACAAACCCAAGAACAGCAGTTGCAATCGAGCACAAGCCGCCATTGGGGAGGGGTGACACAACCGCAACCGTGATCTGAGGGGAGAAAAATGGGACAGTTGCTGCAGTTGCACTCTCTGGAAGAGGATTGCCTGGGTGAAACAAAGGCTGCCCAGGTGGATAAGCAACCAGTTGTGGTAGAATCCAGCAACCTCTGGACCCCACCCGCGATAGGGCTCTGGCTGCGATCAGCAGATGGAGGAAGCCACCGGGGGGGGGGGGGGTAAGCTGCGCTGAAGCGGTGGAGGGGAAGAAAAGCCGCAGCCTTCAGACAACAGAGGGGTGAGGAGGAAAAACAACCAGGAGGGAGAAGACCCCCAACCTCCAAAAGGGCCGCGCTGAAAGGAATTTTTTTAAAAAAACAACAACAGAGATAAAAGAAACTAGGACGGAGAAAGAAGAAGCTCAGAAGGAAAACAATGCAAGAACCATGCAAGGATAAACTCATACAAAGCTAAGGTAAGAGATCCAACCTAGGACAAGGCAGGAATGGACTGGGGATCTCACCGGAAGGAGCACCAGAAGTCTTGACTCCTGTGCATTCCTGCGTTTGGACACTAGGTGGGGATATTACCCTCCTGATGGCATGCCACCTGGGGAAAAATACTAAACCTTACACCAACTTATTTCACTGCAAATGTCCAAAGAGGATGGAGGAATGAACACGAGGGAAAGATATTATAAACTACCTCTTCATTTGTCCAATTAACAACAAGGTTAATGGTTGCACAGAACATCTCTTCAGCACAGAAATATTCAGCAAAGTTCAAAAGCTGGCTGCCCTATTTGTTTGATAGATAACCATTATGAACACTGTAGTAATCCCACTGTAATAAGTTACCTCTAGCATGCATCTTGTCCTCTCTTGCTGGAATCGCTGTAAGAATGGACCAACAAGATGATACACATAGAGTAGCTGGAATTCAGTCTTCACTACTGGTATCAGTACTTCAGTGAGAAACCTGTGGT
This sequence comes from Rhineura floridana, assembly GCF_030035675.1. NCBI lineage: Eukaryota > Metazoa > Chordata > Lepidosauria > Squamata > Rhineuridae > Rhineura > Rhineura floridana. Next base: position 102,752,020 of record NC_084483.1, read on the forward strand.
AAATCAGAATTATAGTAAGTGAGGCCCAATATAAAAGAAAGCTAATAAATAAGTAGTATTTTATACCCTGAAGTTTGCCAAATTCTAGCAAGAGTCCAATGACACTGAAAACATTAGGATGTACGCAATCAAATATTCCAATACATATTTAACGGGATATTTACCTATCATCTGTGCCCTATGACTATGATACGTGTATTTTATACACAAACATTAGATATTACTTAGCTGAACATAGTAGTCACAAATTATAAGTACATCTACTATACCTACTTTGGAATGAGGGAAAGTTGTCCAATGCTTGAATGGTGCCAAACAGCATGTGCCAATGCCAATGTGTAGCTACAGCACATCTCAGAGTAAGACTGATGACAAGCTGTGAAGTCAAACAATTGGAATGGGTAACCAACCCATTCAGTCTCCGAAGTCAAGCTGGGACTGTTGATAACGCTCACAATCCTTTCATGGAGAACAATCCAGTAGGGCTCCTAGCAAAAGAAAGCCATATCCCATCCCAAAGATTAGATTTCGTTGGGATATACAACTACATAAAGAGAAGCATCAAGCACATCAAGCATCTGAAGTGACTTCAGATCATCACGACATTGTGACCCAACTCTTATATATAGAAACAACATGGTCTCCACTCGCTTCTGGCTCTATCCCACACTGCTCTAGTAACGCAGGAATGAAAAAAAAAATGAGGAGGGACTGAGCTTATGTGTGGAGATCCATATCTAAACGGCAACTTAGCTACTGATAAAAGAAACCACACAACCTGACAGTGTTATGCTACAGCATCTCTCCCCAACCTGGTGCTCTCAGATATTTTATACTACAACTCCCATCAATCCCATGTGCTTGCTGGGGCTGATGGAAATTGGATGTGCACCTGTACATGTGCAACATGCAACCAAAATTAACGCCAGATGTCTGCAGCATGTATCCTTGGTCTATAACTGATGGGGGAATTCTGGCATGTGGACCCAAGTAAGTACACCAGGCCATTTTGGCCAAGCCACACCCACCTGTCAATCAACTGGTGTCATATATGATGTCAGGTGAGAGCAGGTTAAAAGATGATTGGGCCAAAAAGGGCTTTGAAGTGCCACCAATCAGCTGATTATCAGTGCTTCAGAAACACTTCCCACAGAGCAGTGTTTCTGAAGTCCTAAGAATCACAGGATGGCAGCGCTTCAGAAACGCTGCAGATCCGAAACTTCAAAGCACAGTGCAGGGCTCTTGGAAAGCCCCTGTCACATTTAGCCCAAGGGGGAGATATGAATCTGGCCCCAATAGCCAGATCCAGTTACTCAACCCAGTCTAAAGACAGCAATCATGTTTCTCACTAACAATAGTGGCACAGGGAGATGCTAATTCAAGTGTATACTGCGGTCCTTAGTCTTCCTCCAAAATAACGATATTCTACCTCTAATAGTGCAATCCCATACATGCCTACTCAGAAGTAAGCACTACTGACTTCAATAGGGTTTGCTCTCAGGTAAGTATGTATAGGATTGCAGTTTTATGCTTTAAAATTCACATAAGAGTGTCTGCCAAAGGCTCAGAAAGCAGAAGGCTAGTTTGGGGAAGTTAGTTTGTTCCAACTTAGCGGTTAGAACATCTGCTTTGCATGCAGAAGGTCCCAGGTTCAATCCCCAGCATCTCCTGGTAGGTCTTGGAATGTACCCAGTGTGGAATCCTGGAGAGCCACTGCCAGTCAGTATAGACAATACCGAGCTAGATGGACCAAAGAACTTGGTAGAAGGCAGTTTCCTGTGTTCCTAGAGATTGGTCTCCACTCCTCACATCTAAATATCGCTGAACAAAATTACTATCAAAAGAATGATAACCAACAAGATAATTAACAACCCTACCCTAACTGCCCTATTATATTGCTTGTACAGGAGTTGACATTTCTCTTCACTTAATCAGCATTCAAAATACACGATGACTTACAGGTAAGGCAGTGATAATCAGTCCAATTGCATTCATCCATGCTGTGATATTGTCTCTGGGCACCAACGGCTGACTAGAGGGGTGGGGGGTGGGGGATAGAGAGACATTTTTTGTTTAATATTTTGGCATAGGCACTTTCAAGATATGAAAACATTATAGATAGAAATCCACTAAATGTAGTGAAGGTTCCTGAGAATTTTTCTATTTGATTAAAGTTTTGCAATATGTTAACAGTTTCTAACTTCATAACAGTGTTTCTTTTTCCCAGTACCTCTTCAGCACAACATTCAGGAGGGCGTTGCCCACATCCTTTCCTGGCACAGCCAACGCCATTAGTTCAACACAGGTAACATGGAGTGCATGGGCAGCTGGGTTAGGAAATTCATTGAACCTCCAGTCACAGTTTGGGAATGGACTAGATGATTTGCCAGCCATCGGTGACAGTGATTAAGGCAACAAACTATCATATAAAGTAGGAAGCAGCCGCTATAACAAAATGTGAGCATCCTAACATATGATGTGTACACATTGTGTTTTCCACTAAATAATGCAACAAATCATAAATTCTGAGCACATTTTCCCAGTTCAAGGACTGAAAAGTGATATGTTAAGAAAATGATTGGTCCTGTGATCTTTTAGATTTCATCATTAGGTTGTCATCCTAACATGCTTATTAAGAAACAAGTCTTGCTCAACTCAGTGAGATTTACTTCCAAGTGAACCTCCAGAGAATTGGGCCGTGAGCCACACATATATATTACATGAGTTAAAATCATGCATGTTCTACTTATTTTACAGTAGTAATTTGAATACTGATGATCAAGATAAAGATGTATACATGGCTGAAGCATTAGAAAATGACATCAGAGCATAGCCAAATACTTATTCATTGTAATGAGATTCTGAATGTAATGTATTGTTATTTCACATATGTACTTTTTTTTAAAAAAAAGGATATTATCAACCAGTCTTGCAATCAATTTGCAATAATAAATATCATCTGGGATCCACAAGTTATCTTCTCGTGCATTCATACCACATTTGATATAAGTATCACTTAAACACCACCCTTGTGGCCGATTATCTTTAAGGGAGCCAATGATAGCATGGACGAGCTTTCGTTTGAGGTTTGTCCGGTCTCGGAGATGCCCCTCATAGTAGTGAAGAGTGTTGTACAGATAGGTTACTGGACGATCTGCAAAGAGAACAGATGTTTTCACAAATTCATAACCAGGCTTGTGTATAGCCTGTGCTACAAAACTAAATCTTCATCCAGGCAATCCAAATTCTGTACCAAGAAGTCTTGAACTTGTGCCATATATAAATAATGCCTATTTACCATTTTTTCCTAGTTTTTGGAATATTTAGTCTGCAATTTTTGCTATCTTCTATCATTTAGTTTGCTTGCTGTGGTAGAGACAAGACCATTCAAGCCTACTCCCAGCCATTGGGAATCTTATTCAGCAATCCCTCTGGCTTCAGAGATTTCAACATGTACAGCCCACACACTTTCAAGTATATCTATGCAACCATGAGACCTAGAAGCTTGCAGTTTTCATAAAAACAGAAGCTACCTAAGAAGCTGAATCCTTCAGCCAGCATTACAGAATGCACTTGTTCTCCACTCCCATTGAATACATACTCATAGCCCTGCTTGCAGCATCAAGAATCAGAGACTAGAAGCTTGAACGAAAAGTAATGCCTTTGATTAAAGATCTCATCATAATTCAATATATTAACTCTAAACTTTGTGATAAATCAGAATAAAAATCCTATCAGAAGTCAGTGTTGTGTGCTTATTCTCTTTAAGAAAACACTAATCTTACTGTGATAACCCTAATACAGCTTTAAGTATCAGCTCTGGCTAAAACATGTCTTGCTTTCCCCCTGCCCCACTTTTTCTTTTAAAAAAAGAACACAGCCATGGCACCTGTAACTCAAATATTTCTCCAAACCCAGGTATTGCTTTCAGGTTAATATTTGGGTGTTTGGAAATGGAAACACCATGCAATAGTGCCCACAATCTGGCATACAGTCATCCTACAGCACAATTCTTTAAATACTTTATAAGAGGCATTTCTCCCAGGCATTTTAACATGTGTTTTTAAATTGTTTTTTGTGTTTTAAAATTTGTTTTTAATGTTTTTAATTGCTGTAAACCGCCCAGAGAGCTTCGGCTATGGGGCGGTATATAAATGTAATAAATAAATAAATAAATATGCGTTCAATTTCAGCAATGTTAGAGAATAGCCTCAAAAGATGCTCAATATTTATTTGAGCAAGATTCCAAGTAGGAGTATTTAAATACTTTTATCAGAGATGGGAACCATTTTTTGCTCATCCTCTGGGCCAACGTTGACAGGTGAGTGGAAGCAATCCACATATTACATGACATCATTATGATGTCACATGACTGACACATGGGTTGCTCACCCGCCTATCAAAATCCCAATATTGGAGGTTGAAAGGGGGAGCACAAGAAAAGGGTTTGCAATCCTCCCCCTCTTCTCCTTTGCATCCCGATGTATGAGGTGAAAAAGAGAAGCATGGAGAGGATCGCAAAGGGCTTTAAAAGCCTCCCCATGTGGCTCCTTTCCACCTCCTCTGCTGGAGATGGGAAGGAGCCTCGCAGGGCAGCTTCAAAGAGCAGCACTGGGAGGGAGAAGTAGTTTCCATTGAATAGAAACTGCTTCCCCTCCTTGAGCAAGGCATGCTCCTAACACCCATCAGCTGGAGCGTGGCTTCTCTAGCAAAGTAACAATTAGGAGCCCACTTTAAGCTCCTGATTGTTCCTTTGAAGCCCTGCCCTTAACAACCCCAAATGGGGAAGCCCCTGGGCTAGAGGTTCCTCACTCAACTTAATGCTATATAGCTACAAGTGCACTAAAAAGGGCAAATATAGTCATGTTAAAATCTGACAAAGTTTGTTTTCCATACATCCTTAGTTCATTGGTTGGCAAACTGCTAAAAAATTGAGGCATTTTTCAATAAATTATGCAGAATACATACAAGCATAGTCTAATTTGTATTGATCTCAAATTCAAGCTCCTTGATCACATAATTAGGATTTATTTTTAAACCATGGAGGATTAATATATATTTCTTAATCCTTGTTCTCAAAAAGAGGCGGGGGACATGTTTCTGTTATTAGTGCTCTGCTCAGCACACTGATCATCACAGTTCAGGTTATTCTTCCTTACTGAGCCACTAATCTTTGAGGTTTCTCCTCAGATTTTGTTGCAATCAAAACACGCCCTAGAATGTCCACATTCCAGTCTCCTATTTTCCTCTTCACAGTTGTTTCTAAAAGACAATCCTCCCAATTAACTCCTTCCTGCAGCCTCATGAGCTTCGATGCATGCGTTGTACTTAAATGCATACAAAGGCTTCCCCTTTGTTTCAGTATGGAGGGAGCAACTCTGCATGCATCCATCTGCGTTGTAACATGCTGAATTTCTGTAGTGATTAGTGTTGGACTACAACCTGGGAGACCAGGGTTCGAATCCTCACACAGCCATGAAGTTCACTGGGTGACTTTGGGCCAGTCACTGCCTCTCAGCCTCAGAGGAAAGCAACGGTAAACCATCTCAGAATACCGCTTACCATGAAAACCCTATTCATAAGGTCGCCATAAGTCAGAATCGACTTGAAGGCAGTCCATTTCCATTTTCAAATATGAACAGGGACATTTGCATTGATGTGCCTGCAGAGTTTTGGATCAGACGCTTAAACTTCGATGTTATCACGCCTGCTAGGCTGCCATTTTTGAAATGTTATATAGACACAAGAATTCCTTTCAAAGAAATCTGCAGCTTCTATAGTCTTCCTAGGAGTAGTTCCCCTCCCCCCCCCACAAGTCTGACAAAGCCATATGCAATTATTTATTTACTACACTGATGAGATAAGCAAGATCAGCATAGCTGGGTCAAGGCCCAGGCATATCCTTAGGGAACATATGAAGCTTGGTTGGTGATATCATTTATCATCAATTCACTCTGCAAAAGAATTCAGATATTTTACAGTAAATGAAAAAAGCTCTGTATTCTGTTAGGGACTTACCATGGAACTTGTATAAGCCTCCTAGATGATCTAGTAAAGTCTCCAGTGACTTGGATACTGGAAGGAGTTCCAGAAATCTGTGAATCACAATATCAAATACTGGCAGGAAACGGAGGCACACATTCCCAAAGTATATAGGCAAGTACTGGGGCTGGATTTGAACAGGAGGATTGACTTGCTCTGCTAGCCCTTCAAAATATAACTTTTCAGGATACTTCTGGGGGGGAAAAGTTTTTAAAGTATTAATTTACCTGCCTTACTTTAATAAGGTTTCAAACCGAATGTTTTATTCTCTAAGTATGCTGAATGCTGATTCACCCTGACTCAATCCTGTAGTGCACTTGACAAACGATTGTGCTTTACATTCATATTTCACTGCAAAAATCTCTAGCACAAACTGAGCTCTGTAATTAGAAACACATAAAGGCAACAAACTACAGATAAAACAAAGCTCTGAAATAAGGATTTTAAAAGTTTGCTAATCTTGGAGGCCTAAGGAGATGTATAGGCGTGCTTCCGCTACTGGGAAGAACAGTGGTTTTTGAAGCAGCATGATGAATGCACATGATGATTCAGCCTCAAAGCCCACAGCTTAGCCTGTTCACTGTGGTTGTGCACCTCTAACACATGCAGGACACAAAGGCCATCACAACTACATCCTGACCTGTTCTAGATGCTAAAGACTGTGCTAGCTCCTTCAGCTCCTCTAACATTCCCCAATGTGGAAATTGTATGCATGTCTGTCTGTCCATGACCAGTCTGTTTTCACACTACACTCTCAGTTCAAATTTTAATACCGAAATACTGTCATCCTCTCTCAAACACTTTACATTAACGTAAGAAAATTAATCTTGTTATTAAACAAATTGTGCTACCAAACAAAGAACTATATCGAGAAACAAAGTGTGCCACTATATTCTAATTGTAGATATTTAATCCCCCAAACACATTACCAACTAAAGAACATTAACTAAACATACCTTGTGATAGTTCATGTGTTTAGTATGCCAGTCATTCTGTAGCCAATGCTCTGGGGAGTTGTCCTTCACAAAATCACTTACTCTGTTTCGAAAATCATTAGGTTTAAGTAAGAGCAACTGGATGATGAAATAACACACCTGGGCTTCATTTCCTTCATGACTACGCATTGCCTGAAATGGGAGGGGGGGGACCATTATCAACAAGGACAGTAAAATACTGCAGGACATCTTTAGTTATATTAGCAGAATTAAAAGAGGTATCCAAACTTTCTAGCCATTCAACGAGGCCAAAGCACTGTAAGGGAAAGCACATGCACCAGAGGCATTTGAAGAGAGACACCATGTATAGGCATTTCTATACTAATGTTAGACAATGCCAAGCCAAGATGGGCAAACTGCAGTGCTTGGTTTTAAAGGGGAACATGGACACATAGTGGCCATAACAGAAATCTGGTGAAAAGCAACCCTGAACTTAATAATAATAATAATAATAATAATAATAATAATAATAATAATAATAATATTTTATTTTTAGGCCGCCTATCTGGCCGAATGAACGGCCACTCTAGGCGGCGTACATAGATTAAAATAAATACAACATATAAATACAGTTATAACATCAATCTTCAGATAATCAGCCCACCCACTTCTGTACGTTAAAAGCTAAAAGCTAAAATTACCTAGGAATCCTGTATGCCCGCTGAAACACGTTTTTAATCCTTGGCGAAAACCTACCAGGGAGGGGGCATGGCGAAGGTCATATGGGAGAGAGTTCCAGGGGGTGGGAGCCACAATCGAGAATGCCCTCTCTCTGGTCCGCACCAGCCTAGCTGTTTTCACTGGTGGGACCGAGAGAAGGTCTTGCGAGGCCGATCTCGTCAGGCGGCATATTTGGTGATGCAGGAGGCGCTCCTTTAGATAAACTGGACCGAAACCATATAGGGCTTTAAAGGTTAACACCAACACCTTGAATTGGGCTCGGTAAACAACTGGTAACCAGTGTAGATCTTCTAACACTGGAGAGATATGATCCCGGCGGCGGCCGTTCTTGATCAACCGTGCCGCCGCATTCTGTACCAGTTGTAATTTCCGAACCGTCTTCAAGGGTAGCCCAGCGTAGAGCGCATTACAGTAGTCTAAGCGAGAGGAGACCAGGGCATGCACCACCCGCGGGAGATGGACCGGAAGGTAGGGTCGCAGCCTCTGTATCAGATGTAATTGATACCAAGCTGCCCGGCTCACTGCTGACACCTGAGCCTCCATGGACAGCTGGGAGTCAAGAATGACCCCGAGGCTGCGAACCTGGTCCTTTAGGGGCAATCTTACCCCATTTAACACCAGGTCAATGTCTCCTAATCTTCTCTTGTCTCCCACAAGCAGTACCTCGGTCTTGTCGGGGTTCAGTTTCAGCCTGTTTCCTCCCATCCGTTCACTTACGGACTCCAGGCACTTGGAAATAGTATCCACAGCCAACTCCGGTGAGGACTTAAATGAGAGATAGAGCTGAGTGTCATCCGCATATTGGTGGCACTGCAACCCAAATCTCCTGATGATGGCCCCCAGCGGCTTTACATAGATGTTAAATAGCATGGGAGAGAGGATAGAACCCTGTGGCACACCACAATTAAGAGGCCAAGGGTCTGAAACCTCCTCTCCCAATGCCACCCATTGGTGCCTGTCAGAGAGATAGGAACGGAACCACCGTAAAACAGTGCCTCCAATTCCCATTCCCTCCAGGCGATCCAAGAGGATACCGTGGTCAACGGTATCGAAAGCCGGTGAGAGATCCAGGAGGACGAAGAATGAGTGTTCTCCCCTATCCAACGCCCTCCTCAAATCATCCACCAGAGCGACCAAGGCTGTTTTTCAGTTCCATGACCAGTCCTGAAGCCCGATTGGAATGGATCTAAATAATCTGCTTCCTCCAAGTGTGTCTGTAACTGTTTGGCCACCACGCATTCGATCACCTTGCCCAAAAATGGTAGATTAGAGACTGGGCGAAAGTTGTTCAAATCTTGGGGATCCAAGGAGGGCTTTTTCAAGATGGGCTTGATTATCGCCTCCTTGAGGGCAGATGGCAATGCACCCTCTTCCAAGGAAGCATTTATCACCGCCTTGATCCCTTCGCTCAGTCTCTCTTTGCAGCCCATAATGAGCCACGTGGGGCAAGGGTCAAACAAACAGGTGGTCGGCCTTACAGTAGAGAGCACCTTGTCCACTTCCTCAGAGGGAAGAGGCTGAAACCGATCCCACCGGACTGGATAGCAACTGGCCGTCTCTGGCCCACTTCCTGTATCCACGGCGTACGGAATTGAGCTCTTCAGGCAATCGATTTTATCAGCAAAATGTTTTGCAAATGCGTGACAGGAGGCTTTAGAGTGCTCCATGGGGTCCTGCGTAACTAGACCGACCAGACTACAGACCACTTGGAACAACCTCCTGAGACAACATTCTGCGGATGCAATAGAGGCAGCAAAGAAACCTCTCTTTGCTGTCTTTGTTGCCACTTGGTAGGCCGCTATTGCTGCTCTAACCTTAGCTGATGCCCAGGAACTGGTGCAAGATTGTAAGTGACATTGAACCAACTGGAAACAGTGACCACAGTGCTATCATATTCAATATACATTGCCAAGGAAGTCAAACACAGTGAAAATTCTCTTCAGAAGAAGCTTCTCAAAAATGGGGGAACTGGCAAAATGAAAGTAGAAAGAGAAAGTAAAGAGAGTCAAACATATCCAGAATGCTTGGGGTTATTAAAAGCCACAATTATAGAAGTTCAGCGAATACATATATATTGCAGATCAGGAAAGGTACCATCAAGGCCAAAAGGAAAACCATGTAGTTAATGAGCAGTCAAAGAAGCTATTAGAGGCTAGAAGGCTTTTTTCAGAAAACAGAAGTCTTGCCCAAATTACAAGAATAAAAAAGAATGTGAACTGTAGCAAAAGAAATGCAAGCAGACAATAAGGGACGCAAAAAAAGAAAAAGAATTTAAGGAGCACATTGCTACAAACATAAAGGCCCCGAACAAAAAACTATTTAAAGATACCAGAAGGAAACTAGCTATGAAGGTGATTGGACCTTTGGACAACATGGACGTCAAAGGTGTACTAAAGTAGGGAAAGGAGACTGCAGAGAAGCTGAATGAATTCTTCGCATCTCTCTTCGTTGTAGAATATATAGGGTAGATCCCTGTGCTTGAACTAATTTTCTCAGGAAGAAAGTCTGAGGAACACTGCCAAATAATGGTGACAAGAGAGAAGTTCTAGGCCTTACTGACAAATAATAAATGACCAAACCACTAAGTCCAGAGAATTTTAAAAGAACTCAAATGTGAAATTGTTGATCTTCTAACAAAAATCTGTAACTTGTCCCTGTGATCAGCTGCCATACCTGAGGACTGGAAAAGGGCCAAGGCAATACCAATTTTTAAAAAAGGATGTGAGAGATTACGAGTCAGTTAGCTTAACATGTGTTCTGAGAAAACTTGTGGAAAATATTATTATTATTATTTTTTTACAATAATTTTTATTCAAATTTTCATAAAACATACAAAACAAAATCATAAAACATTCAAAGACAAAAAACAAAACAAAACAAAAATAATTAAACAAAATAAAATAAAATATTGACTTCCCATTTGTCACAGATCAAATCAGTTATAGGTCTACAATATATAACAATCCTGTCTCTTAAATCATATTATAAAATCACTTTCCTCCAGTAGTTATCTTAATTAATCATCAAATCTCATAAACATTACTTTATTCTTTCCACAAAAAGTCAAAGAGAGGTTTCAATTCTTTAAGAAATATATCTATCAATTTTTCTCCAAATAAACATGTCGATTAATCCATCTCGTTAATAATTATAATAATCTTATTGTCATAACCATAGTCCAAATAAACATTTCGATTAATCCATCTCATCAGAATCTGTTAGGTTCAATAATTTCAATAGCCATTATTCCATTATCCCTATTAGTTCCATCTTCCATCTTCAATAGTCCTGTTAAGTCCAGTAATTTCAGTGTCCAATCTTCCATTATCAGTATTCCATAATAATCTTGCTGTCGTAGCCATAGTCATATAATAAGAGTCTGATGGGAATTTCCTCTATCCCAAATATTTTCTTGCCATCCATTCTGAATAAGTTGTTGAAATACTGTTGTAAAGTCATATCTCTGTTCTTCTTTTTTACAAAATGCACTGGCTCATCTCTTGAGAGTTTTTCCACTGTCACATGGCTGCAGTTAATTCCATAGATTTTCTCTATATCAAACTCCATCACGTCATTCCAGTCCAAAAGATTATCCAAGCCATTGATAACTTTATCTCTAATATCTTCATTAATTTCTTCAGAGATAACGTTAAATTCCAAACAGTAGATTTTATTTCTAAAATCCATAAACTCCAGATCTTTTTCCAATTCCACATTTGTTCCAATCTCCAGGGCTTGTATCTTCCCTTTATTTTTTCTTTTCTCATCTCTGATTTCATTCTCCTCTCTCACAGGATCCCCTATTTCTTTAAGCTCCTGCGTCATTTTGCTCAGTTCAATTTTCAGCTCCTTACTACCCTGTCGCAGGGTTTGTTTCGTTATCTCAATCTCATCCATTATTTTCTGAAACATAGTTACTTCCAGATTCTCAGCCACTTTCTTGATTGCCATTTTTAAAACCACGAAAACAAAGCAAAACAAAAATAAAGAAGAACCACTTCTTATTTCAGCAACAATTGGGTTAATATTCCAGGCTTGATGACATCACAGTATAAACAAAGCAGCCTGCCATATCTCTCTATGTTCAAGAATGCAAAACAAATTTAGTTCCCAGCATCAAAACAGTTAGTGGCGTCGTGAAGAAGCAGATTCGTCAAAATAAAATAGACCAAAAAGAGAATAGTCCCAGACAATATAATATTCCTCGGAATAGAAATCAAGAATAGAAATCCCTCTTCTGTTTATATCTTTAGAATGCACTTCCAGGACAGCTTTTTGCGACAGAAACAGAGATAAGCTGTTAATTTCGTGAATAACAGAGAAGAGTTATAGCTCACCCAGAAGTTGTCCAAAGCCGATCAATCTGACAAATCTCCTTTTGCTGCAACAATTTAAACCAAGTAAAAAAAATAATAGAAAGAAGGGTGCTTGCCTGTTAGTCCGTTCTCTCTTTAAAGAAAAGATAAACCTATCGCTTAAACAGATAGAGCTTGTTCGGAAGTCCGTCCGGCATTGTTGGCTGGACCTTATCTCATAAATTAATGAAATCCAGTCCTCCCAACAAAAACAGGCTTTGAGGTTGATCTCTACGTTTCTCCCTGCCCGGGAGAAATTTCATCAGTCAAAAAAAAAAAGTTCTGACTGATTTATATCTGAATAAGCTTCTTTTGAGGCGGAAGCCCGTCCCAAAAGCAGGCACAAGCGAAGTCACCCTTCCCGGAAGTCAAAAACTTGTGGAAAATATTATTAAAGATAAAATTCCAAAGCATATGCACAAACAAATCTTGCTGAGGAAAAGCCAGCATTACTTCTGCATGTCCTGTCTTAACCAACCTTATGTTGTACTTGCAAACATGTATCCGGAAAAAGCTTTTGATACAGCCTTTCACAAAGTAAGCTTAGCAGTCATGAGATAAGAGGATATGTTCCCTTATGGATCAGTAACTGTTTAAAGAACAAAAGTGGTAGGAATAAATAGGACAGTTCTCCCAATGGAAGGTCCCACAAGAATCAGTACTGGGACCTGTGCTTTTTAACTTGTTCATAAATGATCCAGAGTTAGGAGTGAACAGTGAGGTAACCAAGTTTGCTGATGACACCAAATTGTTCTTGGTGGTAAAAAGAAAAAACAATTGTGAGGAATTCCAAAGAATCTCTCTGAACTGGATGAAAGGGCATTAAAATGGCAAATGTGGTTCAATGTAAGCAAGTATAAACTGATGCATATTGGGGCAAAAAATCCTAACTTCACATATATGTTAATAAGGTCTGAACCACTGGTGACTGACTAGGAAATAGTTTTTGGGATTGTGGTGGATCTCAATGAAATGTTGACCCAGGGTGCAGCAGCTGTGACAAAGGCAAACTCCATGTTCGGGATCGTTAGGAAAAGTATTGAAAATAAAACTGCCAATATCATAATGTTGGTAAACAAATCTATGGTGTGACTTCACTTGGAATATTGTGTACTGTTTTGGTTGCTGTACCTCAAAAAGGATATTGTAGAACTGGAAAAGGGTTCAGAAAAGGGCTACCAAAATGATCAAAGAGCTGGAACACCTCCCCTATGAAGAAAGGTTACATTTTGAGACTTTTCAGTTTGGAAAAAAGGTGAAGGGGGGGGACATGATAGAAGTTTTTAAAATTATGTATGGTATGGAGAAATTGCACAGGGAGGTTCTTGTCCCTCTCTCATAATACTAGAACCTGGGGTCATCAAAAGCTAAATATTGGAAGATTCAGGACAGAGAAAAGGAAGTACTTCTCTCAGTGTTTAGTTACTGTGGAATTTGCTGCTCTGAGATGTCATGATAACCATAAACATGGATGGCTTTAAAAGGAATTTAGACAAATCCATGGAGAATGAGGCTATCAATAGCTGCTAGTCATGACAGCTGTGTTCCCCTCCACTGTCAAAAGTAGTATGTCTCTGAACACCAGTCGTTGGAAAACACAACTGAAGAGAGCACTGTTACACTCAGGTCCTGCTTGCGGGCTTCCCATAGACATTTGGTGGGCCACTGTGAGAACAGGATGATGAACTTATATGGTCCTTTTGTCTTATACAGCAGGGCTCTGCATGATTAATAATAATCAAAAAATGATTAAGAACCCCTATTTCCACCTATGTTAGAACAAAAGGAAGTATGTCTCACCACTGTTTTGAATTCATTTTGCAAGGTATTTGCAGAAGGCATAATAAAATACATGGATCAGATTAAGACTGTGACTTTTATGGTCATCATTCAAGGAGTAGCATTACTTACCAAACATAAAATGAGCCGATCCAGTGTCACAATGTTGTATTTCCACACCATGTCATTGAGAATCTCAATACACTTGTTGAGTTGTTGGCCCCCGGCTGATGTGGAAAATTCATAGACCAAGAAATCAGCAAATGTCCTAACATGAGCAACCAGAGCTCTGGCCCCAATTCTTTCTAACACCCTATCAAACAGAAGAGAAAAATGCAATGGTGGCAGATGTACAGTTAATTTAATAATGTGGAGTTTTACACATAGATACTCCACCTAAGGCTCCCATGCTCAAGCAAACAACCTCTAGAGCTACACTATTTATAGAACATGCACACTGAAAATGCAGGAAGCAGGGCAGTACTGATAAAAACCTGCAGTAAAAATAGCATTGTGATTCTACACTCTTCATTTTAAAATGGATTTATTCTTGAATTATTAGATAGGTTTGAAGCAGTGTACTTCATAACGATTTGCTGTGAGAGCACTGACAATGAAGTTTGGCTTTCAGCATATGCCTAGCAAACTATTAATATTATACACAATGCATGATAGAAGGAAGAAACCATTAAACACTGGACCACTGTAGAAAACCCCACTATTTGGCAAATACATTGTGTTTCCTTTTACTAGTAAGTTAAATGAAATGCACCTCTGTAAATCTACTCAAATCTACTATGCCAGAAAGAATCCATCTTGAAATGACTAACCTATAACCAATTTGGTTAATGTGATCAGTCTCTAGAAGCATCTTCCAGAGGAGACAAAGAAAGAGGGGAGGCGAGCCCTGCATGGAAAAGTGGGTGATGATATCATTCTCATTGATCATGGACTTCCACTTTCGATACTCCTCTTCCACATTCTTCTTCAGGTTAAAGCGACTCTCTTGAGGTACATTGTTTTGTTTGAAGAATGCCTGAAATAAAGTAACTGTCATCAGATCTGAAAAAAACCTAGTCCTATTTCATCTGAAATTAAATAAGCTGTTGTGAGTCATTCTGCTTTCATAATGCAGTCATTCAAAAGTGGGATATTAAAAAATGAAGGAAGATAGTCTGCTGACTGAAGATGGGATTAATTTTGGTGGGTTACACGCCCTCCAGTCATTAGCTTATTCTAAGCAAGTTGGCTCCTGCTGATTCTTTTTCCTTATGGTGCTGCCTAAAATTAATCTCCAGTGTTGCCAATGTAAAGGCTACCACATTTCTTTTCATGTTTTCTTTCTACCTTTAATTTTTTTAGTTAGTAGCTGTTTTAATTGTTTTAAATATGTTTTAATTACTTGTTTTTAACTGTTTTATTAATATTTTAATGTTTTTTGAAAATCGCTTAGAAGTCAATTTGTTCCTCCCCCTCCCCCTCAACAGGCCAACTTTGACAGATAGGTGAGGATGCTGAACTTGAAAGAGACTCACTTTCAGAAGGGTATGGCAAAATACAAACCACTTGCAAACTGACTTCAAAATGATGGCTCTCAGTGCCCATCAGGTGATCAGCGCCGAGAGCCCATCGACTGCACTAGTGAGTTCCTCATGGGATGAGTCTTGTACACGGTGCATGGTGGTTCAAAGTTCATACTCATTTCACCAGTCTAGACTAATAACAGAATTGACCTGCCACACATTTTGCATGTTTGATTATTATTTCTGCAAAGATCCATAATAAGGGGTACATTTTGTTGTTAAACCGGTACAGTTACCCTTCAAGATACATACAAAAAACACTGCTGCATAGCTTCCTTCAAGTAGCTACGTTGAAGTGACTTTTAAAAAGCAAGAGCATAATTTTCTTTCATATTAACTTGCTCATATGTTAAAAAATGCCCAAATTATTTTTTTTTTAAAATTACCTGAAGTGGAGCCGGAAAACAGCTCAAGGTGTGTGAAGCCCAGTTATGGGGAGTAAAGCTCATGATAGTCTGGAGTATATCCTTGCACCATGTGCCCTGAATGGAGTCTGATCCTGTGAAAAAATCTAAAACAGACACCTAAATGTAACTATTCATTTTAATAGCTAAAATAAATGGTATTATAATTATTAACAATTTAAGACCTCCACTGGCTTCCATTTGCTTTTTTCTAGATTTAATTCTTCATTCCTGCTGGACTCCTTACAACTGAATCCATATAATCCATCTAAAACATAATTACTCAACAGTTGAAATCTTGCAATGCCTTGGCTGTTCTAGTCACAGCTTTATACCTCTGCCCCACTTGTCACCTGAACTCCCTCTTGCCATGGAACTTTGCTGGTACACCCTTGCACTAGGCAGAGGAAATCATGCATGCTCCACAGCTCCTAGCACAAAGACCACCTTCCAAGCCAACCGCTCAACAGCACTTTATCCCTTACAGGGTTTTACGAGGAGTATTGGTACAGAAGCACCCATTCTGTAGCATCTCAGTTCAAAGCACCATAGGGATCTTTTCCATTCTGTTCACAGATGTTCTGAGCTTTTCTCATCTGGTTTTCTATTTGGTATTATTCTTACAACTCAGGATGGTATGGTGATATACGCTGGGATGTGGACATCGGTAGATGAAGAGGAATGGGCTTGCCAAAGGACTCTGTGACAATGTGATCTCATAATCATCACCCCACCAGAATATATACTATTTGTTTCATTCTGACCTTTTTTTATAGCTCATTTGGGATCTTATATTAGGGTAATGTTAATCAACAACATTTAATTGTTATATTTTCACAAAGAATCAGCTCAGATTACTAAACTGTGGCTGAACACTAAGCACCTTCATCCAGCTAAAAAAATCCATATATGTAATCAGGCATGCATGCAATACCACATGCTAAATTGGTGTCAGGTACAGAAATCAAATGCACACCCAGATATGCATTTGTTGAGGATGCCATCTATGTACACTATATTGCTTTGAACAAGATGTGCAATCTGATGAACATACCCATCTCTATTTTACATAAGTCACATGTTAACAGCTTGTTTATGCATGACTAGAACTGGATTCTTTTCCAAAATTAGCTTGGCCAATTCATCTGTATTACATGCTATGGCCTGGTTCACATATAATGATAAATCATGGCATATTGTTATAAGGATGAGCCACAGCAACTTCACGCTCGCACACTCTTTCCTCTGGGATGGCAGAAAGGAGGAGATTGGAAGTTTTTCTTTCTGTTTTAGTGAAAACAAGCCAGCTTCATAAATTAGTTTGTTGACGGTTTATTTTCACTAACCATAACTACAATTTGTCTAGATCCAGAGATTATGGCAAGCTGTGGTTAGTCTAAGATGAAAGTGAAAGTTTCTAAACTTCTTGTGGCTGCAGTGGAGAAAGATGAGGTCGTGTGTGAGCTGAAGGCTAGCTATGGCTTATTCTTGTAATGCTAAGTTATGTATTAACAATGCATGGAAAGCATAAAGAATTATGAGAATTCAAGTCTTTTAAAATGTTTTTAGCACATAGTATTGTATTAATGCTCACTCTGCAGCAATTGCAAGTACTATAGGATGAAACAGATTATCCTGACCCATTCCAGTCTGGGTTCAGGCCTGGTTATGGGACTGAATCGGCCTTGGTCACCCTGATGGATGACCTTTATCAAGAGAAGCACAGGGGGTGTGTGACCTTGTTATTCTTACTTGATCTCTTGGTGGCTTTTGATACCATTGAGCATGGTATCTTTCTGGGCTGACTTGGTGAGATGGGTATCGGAGGTACTGTTTTACACTGATCCCAAGAGAACAGCATTGGGTGATTGTCTTTCGGCCCCTTGGCAGTTGTGCTGTGGGGTGCCGCAGGGTACCATCTTGTCCTCCATGCTATTTAACATCTATATGAAGCCGTTGGGAGTGATCATTAGATTTGGGGAAAGTGTCAGCAGTATGCTGATGATACCCAGCTCTATTTCCCTGTAACATCGAATCTGGAGAGGCTGTGCAAACCTTAGACCAGTGTCTGGACTTGGTGGTGGGCTGGATGAGGGCCAATAAACTGACTCTGAATCCTAGCAAGATGGAGATGCTGTGGGTTGGTGGTTCCCGAGTTCGGATAATTGGTCGGCTGCCTGCTTTGGATGAAACCGTACTCCCTCTGAAAGAGCAGGTCAGTAGTCTGGGGGTGCTGCTGGATCCATCTTTGTCACTAGACTCCCATGTGACCTCCGTGGCTAGGAGCACCTTTTACCAGCTTCAGCTGGTAAGACAGCTGAGGCCGTTTCTGGACCGGGATAGCCTGACCACTGTTGTCCATGCACTGGTAACCTCCAGGCTGGATTACTGTAATGCGCTTTATGTGGGGTTGCCCTTGAGATTGGTCCAGAAGTTGCAGCTGGTGCAAAATGCAGTGGCAAGACTGCTCACTGGGGCAGGGTATCACCAACATGTCACCCCACTGCTGAAAGAATTGCACTGGCTACGTATTAGCTACTGGGCTATGTTCAAGGTTCTGGTTTTGATCTACAGCTTGGGACCAGGATACCTGAAAGGCCATCTTACCTCTTATATACCCAGTCAATCAATGCGCTCTGCAGGTGAGGGCCTCCTGAAGACATCATCTTATCAGGAGATCCACTCCACACCACATAGGAAGGGGACATTTAGTGTAGTGGCACCTACCCTTTGGAATTCCCTCCCCTTAAATATTAGACAGGTGCCATCTCTGTTACCTTTTTGGCACCTACTGAAGACCTTCTTTCAACAAGCTTTTAAGTAGAGACCTTATCCCAGTCTGTGTCTGTGTTGGAATAGCTTTTTATATGTTTTTAAATCTTTTTTTTAAAAGATGTTTTTAAAGATGTTTGGGTTTAATATGTTTTTAAGGATGTTTTGTTGTAATATATATTATTATTAATGATGTTTTAGAGTGTTTTTAGTGCTTTTGTTCACCGCCCTGGACTTCTACTGGGAGGAAGGGCAGGATATAAATATAATAAATAAATAAATAATAATTAAATAAAATAATCTTGTGCTTTCCTTTTGATATATTCAAAAGCATTTGTAAAATTGAGTGATAATAACCGTTACCTGTGACATGTGTTGCTCTTGCCAGAGTCAAAATAAGTGCTCTGTTAAGTTCCTCTGATTCTGCTGAAAGGACTGTTTTGGGCTCATTAAGGAAGCGTGTGAATTGTGGCTGGACCTCAGAGCTACCCAAAGCAGTAATTAGCCGCAAAGCGGTGCTTTCAACACTATAAAGGGAATATATTAGCCATGTTTCAGTAAAATACAGAGATGATAATTGCATAAAATTAAAGTAGGAAATACCTTGCTTCAAGTATAATTACTGAAGGCATAACAAGATTCATTTTTAAGGTTACAGTAGGGCCCCAATTCTCGGCGTTCTGATAACACAGCGTCGCCAGCAGGGCAATCAGCTGTAGAGTGGGGAGCTCACGTGCTCCAGCTGATCGCTGTTAGCTGTAGCGCGGAGAGCTCCAGCACTACAGCTGAGTAGGGCCCCATTTTCCAGCAGTTTTTGCTTTTCGGCGGGGGTCTGGAATAGAACCTGCAATATGAGTGCGGCCCTACTGTACATGATTTCAGTTTTGTGCTTTACATGAGTTCACTCTTAGTTAACTAGCCACATTTCCATTTATTCATATTAGCCACATTTGCATGACGCGCTAGGCTTACCAGGACTATGCAAACACATGGACTCCAAGAGAGGAGCTCACAGCAGCTTTGCTCCTCTCCAGACCTTAGCATGTTTTCTGAACTTGGCATTCGTGGTTAAGCCCTCTCCTTGCTATCCATGAGCTGTAGCCAAGGTTTGTTCTGTAATATTTGAATCAGCTCTCCTAAGGATTGGCATATCTTCAGGCCTAATGGCACTTTTGATCCAATTTCTCTTCCATTATTTCCTGATCATGCCTCCCAATCAGCAATGGACCGATTTGCAGAAACAATACTTACCACAGATGAAGCTGATTCTGATTTGTCTGTGGCACAGCAGCTAAGGAATGAAGGTTACTTAGCAGCTGAACTCTGTAGTGCGGTTGGATATGGTGCATGCGATAGCTGAACATCTCTAACAGAGTATGCAAGATTCCCCAAGCGTGAGACTTAAAAACTGTAGGTAGCAGTTGACCTGAAAAGAAGAACAGTGTTGTCAACTGTTATTTCAGCTAAACATTCAGAGGAACCAATTTTTCTTGCAAAAACAAGTTTACACAGATACCACACTTTAGAATCAGGCAGAATTGGGCATATTTCCTTTTTTTAGCACTGATATATAGCACATAGTACAATCATAGCAATGTACTGCTAGACTAGTAGGACCATCCATTATTATGCACTGAAGCAGAATTAGAGATATGAAAGCCCAGAAAAAAACCCCAGAAGAATCTGAGGGAAATAAATTCACCATTTTTTCTCCAATTGTTCTTGGGAAAAACCATGGAAAACCCTGACCCTCCCTCCCATTTTTTCACTTTTTTCCTGCGCCTTCATATATCTAAACAGAATACTACATTATTTATTAATATCATGGCTATCTTACACAGGATAAAGCAAGAATCTCTGCTTAAAGAACAGCTCAGTTCCCACGAGGCATATGTTGTCTCCGGTGTGCACAATAAGCTGCTTAGTCCCCAGCTGAAATCTTAGCTTACCAACAAACTAACTGGGTGGCACTGGACAAGCTGTTCTCTTATCAGCCTGAGTCTCCTATCTGAGTATTATACAGGGATACTACTACTTGTCTGCCTTAAACATTCCTCCTAAGAATAGCTGAGAGGATATATGTGAAGTGCTTTGAGTATTCTGGAAAATACAATATAATTATTTTATAATATGCATGTTATTTGTTTGTTGTTGATCTTGTTTTTTCTTTGTGATACTATAATGTACTAGAATATAAAATTATCATGTCAGTTGCAGATAGAAATATATACAAACAACAGTAGTAATAACTGTGCCTTGATCCTGAACTAGATTGCATACAAATATATATAAAGTATAAATTTGTATTATGCAATGTTCTGAAGCATAAGCATTAGTAGAGTTTTTGTGGTATGCAGATGATATCCCAAGGCAGGGATGTTTATGTACATTCATTTGCCAGCAGGGCCCTGAATTTCAACTATAGCTTCTAGCTGATAGCATATTTGTTACACGAACTAGGATTCTTACTTATAAAACCTTTGATGCCCAAGGATTCTATTTCCATATAAACCAGCAAGCGACTGTATGTTTCCACAAGGGCTGGAGCCAAGGCTAAGCTAGATTTTGCATGGGCCAGTTTGATCACTCTGGTAGCTATGCTGTGAATGAGGCTGCGGAGAAAAGAAAACTGTGTTATTCTCTAACTGCAGATTATTTATTTATTTATTGCATTTATATACCGCCTCATAGCCGAAGCTCTCTGGGCAGTTTACAACAATTAAAAACATTAAAAACAAGTATACAAATTTAAAACTGTCAAAGAATTGTCCCCCTGGGGTTCCTTGCCCTCAGCACCCCAAGGGGGGTTCTTTGCTTCCGAGAACAGTCCCAACACCTTTGGGTCTCTGCTTCTCAGGCCAATTATCCCTCCTTCAGAATAATGTCTATGGTAGAACTGCCACCACCCCTCTTCCTAGCTCCCTTCTCTGAGTAAAGGGGATCTCAGAGAGCTACATGAGTTCTAAGGGATTAACCCACATCAATTAACAGTAATCAGTAGCATTCAGTGATCAAGGACTAGATTTAGAATCATTAGTTTTAAGCCAATACACACCATTTATAAAAGAGTAGTTTATTTAAAAGAAAAGAAAGGTATACACAAGACAGCAGCAATTGTTTCCTTAAAGCCAATCACCCTCAGCCGGGCTACACGAGATACATTTGCATGACAAAGGTGAGAGGTTCAATACAGACAAAGAATACAACAAAGAGCTTGCTAAGCTAAGATCCTATACTCACAGTAGGATAGCCTCCTCCCGAAATGGCTTTTCTTTTCTGTAAAGCTTCAAGCAAGTCGAGTAGATGGAAACAGGGAACAACAACTGAAGGAATATCCTTCATTTTCATGGAGTTTCTCAGTCCACAGGGAGGGGGGTGGTAAATAACTATATTCTGCCCCTGCGTGATCCACTCCTTTGAAGCCTTTGAAGATAAGGAGGGCTAGACAGCATCACCCAGGGGTCCTGACCTACAACACCCCCTCTTCCTGACTTTTGATCTCAGGAAGCCAATAAGGGATAACAGCTAAGTGTCATCTTCTTGCAAGGATGCAAATTGTCTGTCTGACACTGAGCCATGGATCTCCCCCAAAAGGGTGTCCCAGGTATCCACAGGCTTCCAGAATTCTCTCTGGTTGACCCATTTCAGCTTGACCAAAGTTGGCTATTCTTGACAAAAACCATACCAAGCTAAAACCCATAAAAACCAATAGGCAAGTTAAAAACGTGCTATTCAAATGCTGTTAAAAATGCCTGGGAGAAGAGGAAAGTCTTGACCTGGCACTGAAAAGATAAGTGTTGGCGCTAGGCACACCTCGTCAGGGAGATCATTCCATAGTTTGGGGGCCACCACTGAAAAGGCCCTCTCCCTTGTTGCCAGACTCCCAGCTTCCCTCCAAGTAGGCACCCAGAGGAGGACCTTGGATGTTGAACATAGTGTATGGGTGGGTTCGTGTCAGGAGAGGCATTCCATCAGGTATTGTGGTCTCAAGCCCTGTAAAGCTTTATAGGTTAAAACCAGCACCTTGAATCGGGCTCGGAAACATACAGGCAGCCAATGGAAGCGGGCCAGAATCGGTTTTCATATATTGGAACCGTCTGGTCCCTGTTACCAATCTGGCCGCTGCATTTTGCACAAGCTGCAGTTTCCGAACCATCTTCAAAGGCAGCCCCACATAGAGTGCATTGCAGTAATCTAATTTGGAGGTTACCGGAGCATGGACAACTGAAGCCAGGTTATCCCTGTCCAGACAGGGGTGTAGCTGGGCCACCAACCGGAGTTGGTAGAAGGCACTCCATGCCACCGAGGCTACCTGAGCCTCAAGTGACAGAGATGGTTCTAGGAGAACCTCCAAGCTACAAACCTGCTCCTTCAGGGGGAGTGCAACCCCATCCAGAACAGGTTGGATATCCACCATCCGGTCAGAAGCACCACCCACTAACAGCATCTCAGTCTTGTCTGGATTGAGCCTCAGTTTATTAGCTCTCATCCAGTCCATTGTTGCAGCCAGGCACTGGTTGAGCACATTGACAGCCTCACCTGAAGAGGATGAGGAGAAATAGAGCTGTGTGTCATCAGTGTACTGATGGCAACACACTCCAAAACTCCGGATGACCACACCCAACGGTTTCATGTAGATGTTGAACAGCATGGGGGACAGAACTGACCCCTGTGGAATCCCATACTGGAGAATCCACAGGGCCGAGCAATGTTCTCCAGGCACCACCTTCTGGAGCCAACCCGCCAAGTAGGAGCGGAACCACTGCAGTCCCTCCCACTCCCAACTCAGCCAGTCTTCCCAGAAGGATACCATGGTTGATGGTATCGAAAGCTGGTGAGAGATCAAGGAGAATCAACAGAGTCACACTCCCCCTGTCTTTCTCCCAACAGAGGTCATCATACAGGGCAACCAAGGCTGTTTCCGTGCCAAACCAAGCCTGAAACCCAAATGAAATGGATCCAGATAATCGGTCTCATCCAAGAGTGTCTGGAGCTGGTCTGCAACCACTTGTTCAAGGACCTTGTCCAGGAATGGAATATTTGCCACCGGCCTATAGTTAAGATTTTCTGGGTCCAGGGAGGGTCTCTTCAGGAGTGATCTCACTACCGCCTCTTTCAGGCAGCCAGGGACCACTCCCTCTCACAGAGAGGCATTAATCACTTCCCTGGCCCAGCCAGCTGTTCCATTCCTGCTAGCTTTTATTAGCAAAGAAGGGCAAAGATCCAGTACAGAAGTGGTTGCACAAACCTGTCCAAGTACCTTGTCAACGTCCTCAAGCTGTGCCAACTGAAACTCATCCAAGAAATCAGGACAAGGCTGTGCTCTGGATGCCTCACTTGATTCACCTGCTATAACACTGGAGTCTAAGTCCTGGCAGATGCTAAAGATTTTATCCTGGAAATGCCTAGCAAATTCATTACAGCGGGCCTCAGATGGTTACTTTTACTCAGGTTACTTTTCTGAGAATACAGATCTTCTGTATTGTAATCCATACACTGGGCTCCTCTGTAGCTTTCAGTTATTGACCATACTGTACCTCATCTTGGCATGAACCGTAAGTGAATCCAAGAGGTTCATGGGCAGTGGTGTGATGGACCCTGAAGCCATACAATTGGTTCCTGGGAGAGGTATCCTCATGTTGCCATTCCCATAAATAGTTTCTACTAGAACACCCATAGGTAATGTAAAGCATTCTGAATTGGTAGAATAAGCATTACACAAGAGGGCAATCTTGTAGTCATTCATCTGCAAGCTTTTATTTCTCAGACTCTGCTGCAAGAATCTGGAAGAAAGCGAAATGAAAGAGAGAATGTGATTATACCAAAAATGTCTGGTGAGCCTGGGCAACAAAAGTTTGTATCTGATGGTAAAGTTACATTAGGATCAAGATAATTTCAACTGTTTAAAAAAAACCCTCATTCTGGGTATGAATCTATATTTATGGGAAATCTATATTTCTGATGGGTACAGATCTTCAATGATGGGAATGCCTATTGTTGCTGAGTTTAAACATGCCTAGAGAACACAGTTGGATAACCAGCATAATATATAATAAATAAACACCTATAGCCTTTTGCCTCTCTATTTTCCTGCTGAATTGTACCACTTTTCTGATGATGCTTGCGTTCAGTTGCTACATTTCATTGTAGTGTTTTACTTATCAAAGCTTAAGCTGCCTTCCATGGTATGATTTGTTTTTAATGCAAACTGCTTTAGGCATAGTTTTATGGGAAAGCAGTATAATTTTGTACATGTATCAAATTAAAGATGAATGTATGCTGTTTTGTTTATCACCCTTGCCTCTCTCCATTCTCTCTTCCCTACCTCCCCGTCAATGTTTAAATTTTCAGCTTCTTCAGTCAGAGGCCTATGCTGCTCTGTAAAGCAGCATATGTTAATGCCACTATATAAGTAAATTGTACAGGAAAGCAAGTGAGCAAGCTGAAAGAAGCAGTACTGGAGAGAGACTGGTTGTATGGAAGGATGTAGGTAAACAGGATAAAGGAGACTCTGGCTTAGACAATGCAGCACCCACAGCAGAGGTGTGAAAAGTACATTGGATTGGGGACTGCACAACATGGGACACTGTTAACTCTCAGCAGTAATATATTTCTTGTGGGTAATTACATCCTATTTGCACAGATAGCTTGCAAAACATGCTATAGAGGAGTGACCAAGTCTGTTGTATTTTCTTTCATATATATCTGGACTATCACCACTGTAAGGGGGTATTATAGATAGCAATTACTCATGGTGAAGCTTGAGAGAGTGAGGAATTGGAATCTGTAGCTTAGAATTGTCACTGTGAGCCTTTCTGTTCAGATGTATCCAGATACAGGTCATTGCAAAAGCATGCGTTGATTGAGGCTTGTTGATATCAGGCACAGGAATACACTGAAGAAAGAAAAAACATAAAGTTAAATTCTACTAGCTTTCATGCAGGTAAGATGTTTAGACTTGGTGTACCCAATGTGAACCTTAGGAACCTGCACATCAATAAAGGATTTATCTTGAAATGAGTAGATATACATACCCCAATTGAAACCACTTTCTCTAGTGTCCTGGAGTTAAACAGATTAAATGTCATAAAAGAGACGTCTGGTCTTACTGTGAAAACGGTCTTCTCTGTGCATGTCAAAGATAGTATCAGGTGGGTAGGTAGTTCCACCTAGCGGTTGAAGGCAGAAGAGCACTGTTGATTTTTGCAGGAACTTCCTGTTCTGTGTGGCTCCCAGCTCAGTTTCCGATGACAAGCTAACTAATATTGAGAACAGTGACAAGGAGCATGGCATAAAACATAACACAACAGTACTCATACACTCTCTGCTATAGGCCTACGGTACACATAGTTGCAGCCTAGCCCTCCTAGTGAGTGGCCCTGATATCATCTTTGACATGCACAGAGAAGACCGTTTTCACAGTAAGACCAAAAGTCTCTTCTCCTGTGCATGGAAAGATGATATCATGTGGGACATACCAAAGCTGACCCATGTAAGGTGGGAAAATTGCTGGGCTGAGTTTATTGGTAGTCGGAGAGGACATGATGTAGCATTCTCCTCCCAAAGGCTGCTTCTGCAGATGCATATGTGTTGATCTTGTAATGTTTAATAAACGTACTGGGAGTGGCCCATGTGGCCGCTCTACATATCTCTGTCAGTGAAGCATTTCTCGAGAATGCTGCCATTGTGGCTGCTGCCCTAATGGAATGAGCCACTATCCTGGCTGGCCATGCAAGTTGCAGTGAAGCGTATGCCAAGGTAATACATGCTTTGATCCACCTAGTTAGGGTGGAGGTTGAAACCTTGTTACCCAGTGAAGCTGGATGAAAAGGAAACAAATAAACTATCTGTCTTATGAAAAGGCTTAGTCTTGGAGTTATATACTTTTAAGGTTCTTCTCACGTATAGTGAGTGCCACGCCTTCTCAGTGGGGTGAATAGGGTTAGGGCAGAAGGATGAGAGCACTAACTCTTGCTGACAGTGAAAGGTAGACAGAACCTTAGGAAGAAAGAAAGGGACAGTGTGAAGTACTACCCTATCCTTATGAAAAATACAGAAATTCTTATCTACAGATAGGGCATTCAGCTCAGACACAAGACAGGAGGGGGATCCCTTTCTTGGCTTGCCTCACGCCGTGGAAGGGCTCTGGAGGGGGGAAGAAAGGAAAAATCCTTTTTGGGGGGGGTTGTTTAAAAAGGGGGAAATGAAAGGTCGGAAGTAAGAAGAATACAAAGATAAAGACAAATACACGTAATGAATATACAGGCCTGAACACAGAGCAGAGAAAGCAATCAACCGTTGTGTGTGAAGGCAGAAGAGAAACTGAGCTGGGAGCTGCACAGAACAGGAAGTTCCTGCAAAAATCAACAGTGCTCTTCTGCCTTCAGCTGCTAGGTAGAGCTACCTACCCACCTGATATCATCTTGCCATGCACAGGAGAACAGCATAACATGACTGGCCTATCTTATGTTTAAAACTAGCTATTAGAATTATCATGAGAATTCACATGCAAACAGAAATAAAAGGCTGAGTCTTGTTTTACATCATGTTTTAATTGTAACCAGCTGGAAGTGCTGGGGAAGTGGAAAAACTTAACATTCTTAAGTAACTTCTCTTCTGCATAAGTTACTCACATCCCTATCTAGACTGCAGATTTTTGAAAGGTTGGCATTTACCTAAAACACTTTTATCTTGGACTTACAGATTTCAAGGGGGCTTAACAATAAAATGATAGAATAATATCCACACCACAAAAACCACACAACAAAAAAAGAAAAGCAGCAGAATAAATCATACAGTCCAAAGCATCAAATTACAACAGTTTCCAGTAGAGTTAAAACACTAAAATCCAAAGGCCTTCCTAAAAAGCAAGGTCTTCACCATAAGGCAAAAAGGAGTTAATGAGAGAGGCAAAGTAACCTTTCCTTGGAATTGAGTTCCACAGGCCCTCTCCCAACCAGATGTATTTAAGGGTAAGTATGCAGGACAGCCTCCACTGATGAAGTTAGTAAGAAGGGAAGGTCTGTAAGCGAGAGGCCATTCCTTTAAATCATGGTCCCAAGCCATGAAAGATTTAAAAATCATCACTAGTACTTTGAATTAGGCCTGAAAACAAACTGGAAGCCAGTGTAGTTATTTCAATAATCCCAATATGTTTGTGTGTGCCTGTCAGCTCTTCACTGAGACAGCAGTGTCGGTGGGGGTGCAGGCAGGGCTGGAGATTCCTTGGTAATTGCCAGGCCGTAAGTCCTCAGCCAGCAGATTGGCTATAAATCTGCCAGGCTAGCAAGGAGGAAGCAAGATAAGGGCAGAGGCCGTTCAAAGCTTATGTGCCAAGCCAGAAATCCAGAAGAGACGTCAGTGAAGGTCCGGGTCTAGGTTGCCGAGAGATCAGTCCAAGTCAAGGTTCAGGGAATAGGAAGACACACAGTGGTCACGCCTGACGTTGTAGTCAGCAACAAGCTGAACCCAAGGTGTGACTTTTAAGGAGCAGGTTTGTCAGCAGGTGTGAGCAATCAGCGTTTTGGCCTTAAGTGGACAGGCCTGCCCCTCTTCTGCCTGACCTTCTGTTGTCTACGTTCTGCAGGTGAGGGGGGAGTATCCTGTTCACTGTCTGCGTCTGGCTGAAGGGCTTCAGCTGTGTCTGGGGTGCTCTGCAGCTGAGGGGGAGAAGGAGCTGGGTTCTCAGGAGTTTCCTCCATTTCTCCTTCTGGGTCTGCTGCTTCTGGGTCTGCTGCTGTTACTCCCGAGTCATCCTCATCTGATGAGTCCTCTGACGGGGCCATGACAGTGCCTTCAAGTCAATTACAACTTATGGCGACCCTACAAATCAGCGACCTCCAATAGCATTTGTTATAAACCACCCTGTTCAGATCTTGTAAATTCAGGTCTATGGCTTCCTTTATGGAATCAATCCATCTCTTGTTTGGTCTTCCTCTTTTTCTACTCTCTTCTGTTTTTCCCAGCATTATTGTCTTTTCATATCTTCTCATTATGTGTCCAAAGAATTATAACCTCAGTTTCATCATTTTAGCTTCTAGTGATAATTCTGGTTTAATTTGTTCTAACATCCAATTATTTGTCGTTTTTGCAGTCCATGGTATTCTCAAAGTTCTCCAACACATCATTTCAAATGAGTTGATTTTTCTCTTATCCGCTTTTTTCACTGTCCAACTTTCACATCCATACATAGAGATCAGGATGAGCCTGACTTTGGTATTCAGTGATACATCTTTGCACTGGAGGACCTTCTCTAGTTCTCTCATAGCCACCATCCCCAGTCCTAGTCTTCTTCTGATTTCTTGATTATTGTCTTCCCTTTCTAAATCCAGCTTGGACATCTGGTATGTCTCGCTCCATATATGGTAAGAGCCTTTGTTGTAGAATCTTGAGCATTACTGTACTTGCGTGGGATATTAAGGCAATCGTTCGATAATTACTGCATTCCCTGGGATCCCTTTTCTTTGTAATTCTTTGTAACTGCTGCTTTTTGTAAATTGTATTGTTTTTTATTGATGTATTTTTATATTTGTGTTTGTTTATTTTTTGTAAGCCACCTTGAGGGCCTTTTGGCCAAAAGGCGCTGTAGAAATAAACCAAAACAGTAATAATAATAATAATAATAACAACAACAACAACAGGGGATATATTGAATACTTCCAGTTTGTCGGCCATTGTTTTATTTTCCATATTTGTTGACAATTATTTGTCAAAATATGGACAGATTCAGTCTCAGTAACTTGTAACAACTCTATTGGTATGCCATCTATTCCCGGTGATTTGTTTCTTCCAAGTATTTTAAGAGACAATTCCAACTGACAGTTCCAATTAACAAACTGGCCATACTATTCTGGAGCAACTGAAGTTTCTGGACACTTTTCAAATAAAACCTTTTGTACTGTGCATTGCAGTAACCCAGATGTGAGGTAACTGACCACAGTAGCACATGCCCTAGATTTGTAGGGGTACAGGATGGGAAATACCCGGCTTAGCAGTAATGCGTGTGAGAAGGACCTTGGAATTGTAGTGGATCGCAAGTTGAACATGACCCAGCAGTGTGATGCTGCGGCAAAAAAGCCAAACGTGGTTTTGGGATGCATAAACAGAGCTATAGTTTCCAGGTCGAGGGAAGTAATAGTCCCACTATATTCTGCATTAGTCAGGCCTCATCTGGAATACTGTGTTCAGTTCTGGGCGCCTCATTTTAAGAAAGATATAGACAAGTTAGAGCGGATTCAGAAGAGGGCGACAAGGATGATAGCCAGTATGGAGAACAAGTCTTATGCGGAAAGGTTGAAGGAACTTGGCATGTTCAGTCTGGTGAAGAGAAGGCTGAGGGGTGACATGATTACACTCTTTAAGTACCTGAAGGGCTGTCACATAGAGGAGGGTACAGATTTGTTCTCTGCTGCCCCAGAGGGTAGGACTAGGTCTAATGGTTTTAAGTTGCAGGAGCGTAGGTTCAGATTGGACATTAGAAGGAACTTCTTGACAGTAAGGGCAGTTCGGCAATGGAACCGACTGCCTAGGGAGGTGGTGGGATCCCCTTCGCTGGATGTCTTCAAGCAGAGGCTGGACAGCTATCTGCGGGAGATGCTCTAGCTGTGGATTTCCTGCTGTGAGCAGGGGGTTGGACTCGATGGCCTACAAGGCCCCTTCCAACTCTATGATTCTATGACTGTGCCTAGATGAAGCATCAGATTAAGTTGGACAAAGTCTGTTCTAATTCTTGTTCCCATATCATTTTGATTCCTCATCACTTTCTTTGATATTCTATCAGGCATTGTACTGAACTGTCTATCTGCATATTTTGATAACCTTTCACCTCCTAAATTCTCTCTCTCCTTTAGGAAGTTATTAATGTTATTTCTCCTCTTTTAAAAATACCTTTGACCCATGTTCTCCATTCAGCTTTTAACTTTTTTTCTTATTTGCTGCTATTTTCCTGCAATGCTTACTGTCAGTTCATACTTCAATTAAATGTCACACTAATGAAACTGCCCTTCCTGAGTGAGTTTTTCTTATCAAAGAATATGGGCCTTTACTTTTTTCTTCTAGATTCAGGGTGAGAAACAGATGTTGGATGACAACTTCCATAATCTCTGGCCATGATAGGAGTTGGAGTCTACCAATATTGGGAGGGCCACAGATGGTCAAGTGCCATCTTAAATCATCAGTTCTGCTTTTCCTACTGAGTTTATGATTTTGTGTTGCAATCCTCTGGTTCTGTAAGGAGTATTAATACTATTCTTCCAATGTACCATTGTTTTCATGACAGATCGGGGGGGGGGAGCTTTTTTGGTTTTTAATATCTCATGTCCCTCAATTTAAATATCTTTTCAGTGACTTACTAAATTTTATTATACAAAATATCCAAAGCTGCTTGTTTTACCATATTATTATTTGATATTCTTGTTCCCTAATCTCACCTTTTCCCAATTCCTTTCACCTCTCATCTTCTTGAAGACTGTAAGCCGCTTTTAAGAAGGGAATTGTTTATTTTATTAGTTGGGTGCCCTTTTAGGGGAAATGTAAGTAGCAAATAATAGTAAACATATTGCATGTAGAAGACTCACTTCCTTCTCAGGGTAGAGGAGGTCAAAAAGCTTCATGACAGGCAAGAAGTCCGCTAATGCATTTTTCTGGATACTTCCAGAAATGAACTGTAATAATACCCACATCAGATGGTCTCTGCCTTTGATTAGGCCTCGTCCTGCCAACTGTAAAAAAGATACACTAAGTAGCAAGTCCACACTCTAAAGACAGCAACATTGAACATCTGTTCTAATTTTCTAAAAATTATATACTCTCACTTGGGAAATTATATACTCTCACTTTTCCACAAAATGCCATGATCTAATGACCTGTCAGTATGTTAGCATTTCATAAAAGTCTCAAAAGCAAAGACTTGTGACTAATATTTTTGAGTCAACAAATAATAGCCATTAAAGCATCAGATATCTGGAGGGTGTCTACAGCCTTGGAAAAGTGGGGCTAAAGCACACATTCAAAGTGAGAGCTGCTCCCCCTTCTATCTCACACACAATACAAAAATGAAGCTGACTGTTCAAATTGCCCTATCTGTGTAACATGGACAGCCCTGGGCTCCTACTGGAAGGGCGGGATATAAATCTAATAAACAAATAAATAATAATAATAAATATGTAGAACAACATATCAACATTCCCCCAGGTTATTTTGCACCTTATTTCCTCATAGCTGCAAATATTCAACACTAAGCTTTATTCTTACCTCTAAATAAATAATTTTTAAATTATCTAATCTTTAATATTTCTTTGCTCTGATATATAAACTATTATGTATACCAACAGGATGGCAAATCTCTCCACATTCTCAGCCGCCAAAGATGATTGATTCTAGGTTTGGAGGCATGGAAGTGGAATTTCATAAAGTTTAAGAGATAACCATATATTCTTATCTTTGTTAGTGACAGCTAATCTACCTTTTGATGGAGAGACAGGACCATGTGAGGGAAGCTTGCAAATTGAAAAAGTACAAAGAAGATAAGCTGGCTGGAAAGGTGCTGCCACAACAACTGGCTGGTTCCCCCATCATCAAATTTCTCCTCAGTCTCTGAACGCTCCATGGCATACACCACAAGATCCACCAACTGGTCCTCCAGCACAGGGCATCGCTGTTTGTGCTGCAAAGCAAAAATCCGATAAAGTATTCCAGAGACTAGCATCTATCATTTTAATTCTGCCATTTCGGTACAGTTACTTCAGTGTAAGTTTGGGAAGCATGAAATGAGATCTGAACATAAAGCTTTACAAGGTAAGCCAAGGCATTAAAACTGTTTGATGTTACAGGTCACGTTAAGAAAAAAATCACAGGCTACTTCTTATGCCCCCTTTTACCTAGTTATAGTTGTTTATGGAGCCAATGATGTTTTATAAGAGTACATTTCCAGCCCTGAATGGTATTGTGTAAAGACTAAAACAACAGCAACAATTATGGACTTTGACCCTTCTGCAAATAATGGAGTTCTGTTCAGCAGTTCCTGATGCCTTGGCGATTCAGGTATATTTATGACATTGGGTCGTCACATATAATACCAATTCCTAGTGTGGATTACAGGACTGAACCCTGTGTGTTCCTTCATCCTGAGCATAAACCATAGTTTGCTCCTTCTGATAAGGGCCAACTATGGTTTACCACAATCAAGGAAATAACTGATTAAGTGGAGTTTGTGAGAGGAAGAGAGGAGAGCACATGAGCCTAAGGCTCACTCATGTGTTGCCAAGCCCTGATTTGGTGTTAAACATAAACAGACTAATTGAGAGCACTGAGAAGAACATAGCTTAATAAGCCAAGATATTTCTTTTCTCACAGTGCAAGCAATCAAACTAGGAAGCCTCTAATTAACCAGTTTCTCATCTCATCCAGACCAGGAAACTATGGTCACCAGCTTCGGAACAAGCCAGGATATTGATTTCAAACTATAATTTCATTCAGATGAAATGGGCAATTATGGTTACTTCAATAATACCTGGTTTGTTTGTTCATGATACAAAGGAAAAAATTCATTCGTATCTCAGCTTACAAACACAGTTTGGACAGTCATTATGTGGGAATATCAATTCCTAGATCAACAGTGCAACTTTAGTTGTACAGTTTCCTCCATTTGTGTGCTTATCTATTTTGCAAACTGCTCGGTCACCTTAATTTTGATCTTCACATATTCAGATTCTGTAATGCACATAATTGGAACATTCTACATCTGAACAGCATGAAGTGGTTTTTTTTACAAGCAACTAGTAGAAAGCTGTGGGCTTTATGTACGCTCTTGACATTGCTACTGAAGTTATGTCATTTCTGTATATCCTTTTTATACCTGTAACATAACACAGCTTTAATAAAAAGAAAAGAAGTATTATTTTAAAAAGATAATACAGAAAAGATACGGAACTGCTCAGAATCTAATCATGAAGATGCCTTGTCCCTTTCTAGAGGCAAAAAAGGGGATAAATTATTTGTTTTTATTTTTGAGAAATTTGCTGATACCCAAATATGATTTATTGAATACATTTTAGTGCTCCTCTTTGCAAGTGGCTTTTTTGATTAACAGGCAGCCTAAAAAGCCCCTTCTGAATTAAAAAAAAGGGGGGGGAAGGAGATTGCTGGAAAAAGATATGTATTCTAACCTTAAACAATATAGGTAGCTTTTTGCCGTGAAAAAGGGATTATGTTTTCAAATTAACAATGCAAGAATGACAAAACTTTGGACAAACTCTGAGATCAGTACTCTCTCCTTCACATGCTCTTTGCCAGCTCAATATTGCCAAAAGCTACAAATCTAGCTGTGCTTTCTCGAAGCATGCTTAAAAACAGAAGACTTCCAATCAAAAGGACATTAGTTGCTTTTGACCTTTTTTTTTCTAAAAAAACCACAATGCCATTATCACAGATCAACCACATTACAGATTTACAAAGAGCAATATTAACACCACCAGTTGAGAATACCTTTTTCCTCCAAATGCAACTAATTATGAAGCAGAGCAGAATGCAACAGACAATACTACAAACTATTTCATGATCCGGCATGCAAAACTACTGTGTACAGGGCTTGAAATTCATTATAATTTGATAGAGAGTGGACAGATTTCCAAGGGCCCAACAATGCAAGCCTACATCAGTTTTGAATAAAGTTATTTAAGAGGATACAACTGTCAGTTAATGTAAGTATTAAAAAGCCAGGATTTCTAATGAAAATTAATTCATGAATTACATTATTTTTGAATCAATTCAGAATACAAAAGCTAGTTTTTGGCTTCTATAATACCCTTTAACTTGACCAGGAAATGGAATCCAGGGACTGAATATGGAGAAAGGAGCAGGCTCAATTCTCAAATGGGCATAAACAGCAATATTGTTAGAGAAGAACAAAAACTGCTGCCCCCTTCAAAATTGTGGTCAGGGAGCAGGGATAGCCATGGTCACCGAGTCACGTTGGGCATCTCCTGTCCCCAAATGGGAGGGCTAGCAATACTTATTGCTCCCAATGCAACAGAAGCACTAAGCATACCTATAGCTATGTTTTAAGGGAAAAATTAGATGTGATGTTAAGTGTGACTTTGCATTTTCAAAAATGTGCATATAGCAGCCATATGTGTGCATGATAATTACTGAGATACCATCAATCGGAAGCGGCCCAAGTTTAATCCTTTTCTCCATTGCTGAGGCCCTGACAAAATCAATCCTTTAAAACTCCTTTTTGTAATGGAAGGAAATACCTCATTAGTGCCAATGCAAGTAAGTGGTGGAAAGTATTTAAATACCCCTCCCCACTTTATGTAATCTTGATCATTATCATCATCTCCAGTGTTTACTATCTGCATTTTTAGAAAACATGCATGCTAAATGCAAAAATGTATTTTACATGATGCCTAGTTTGGCCCTAAGTGAATTCTATTTTCTTCAATGGGGAAAATTCTTTGTCACCCAGGGCAGTCCAGCCAGGGCTGTGGAGTCAGTACGCCAAACCTTCGACTCCGACTCCTCTATTTTTCTACTGTCCGACTCCGACTCCACCCAAAATTGCTTCCAACTCCACAGCCCTGGAAAGGGCTGTAAATGTCTTGTTAAACTGGAAGCTCTCATAGGAGCATTTTTATCGCTGCCTCAATATGCGCTGATCTTGGCATCACAGCATTTGTCTTCATCTGGGTCCTATGTCATACACTGACACACAAAATGTTTTCCATCTTGAGTTATGGTGAAATGCTCAACTACAGCTGACTTCATGGGAAGCTTCTTTGACATTTTGAATTTATATTTTTAAAAATTTGTCAATCAAAATTTATTCTGAAGCCAGAGTCAGAATCGGTACATTTCTACCGACTCCGACTCCACTCAAAATTGCTTCCGACTCCAACTCCACAGCCCTGAGTCCAGCATCAACTGAAGGAAACCTTATGTGTGCAATGAAACTTGAAAATGTGTAGACCAGGACTGGCAATCTGTAGCCCTCCAGATGATGTTGGACTACATCATCCATCATCCCTGATCATTGCCCACACGGGGTGGGGCTGATGGAAGCTGGATTTCAACAGCACTGGAGAGCCACATGTTCCCCATTCTTGGTGAATACAATGCTCATGGAACTCCTAGAATCTTCAATGTACTTGCAACATAGCAAAACTGGATAATAAACAAGAGAAATTATGCAAATTTGCTTTCAGCATTTCTTGGCACAGGATTTAGATTGCCTAGAAGCAGCTTTGCCCCCTTCCTCCAGCTTGGAATACAAACAACCCTTGGTTATTCCCCTTCTACTATCAGTGGAGTGAGGGAAACGTTCTAATGACATGCAACATGAGTCCTTCTGGAACACATTGGGAAGGGGCTTTCTTAAGAGAAATGTTGCTATAAATGCCCAAAGTGTTCACAGGCTGGGAGAAAGAATCAGTATGCACATATAACAGTGTACAGCAAGCACTACTGCAACAGCATGCCTTTCTTGAACAGCAGCCAACATACTACAGATCATTAAGTTTACTGACTCTGAGCTCCTCATAGGGACACTTCCGTTTTTGCAACTCTTTAAGTTCATGGAAATGATAATTCACTGACTGGTTTTCATTTTCCTCAACTGCCTCTAGAGGAGAGGCATCAATAATAAAATATAATTTCAACTCAAAAGTGTAACTGAATCAAAATATTTTGTCCAGGTAAATTTTGGAATTAATCATTTTTTATAAACAGCAAAAAGTGTAGCATACAATGTAGTGCTCTCATTCCTTTTGCAATCTGACTCTCTACCTTTTAAAAAGAAAAGTGGATTTAAAAAAAAAAACAAGCAAAAACTATTTTCTTAAGGACCATTTCACACGTCATGGGGACGCTGTCTTTTGTCCTTTCCTATACAATGAATAATGTCAAGGAGTATAATGAGGAATAGTTTAAAGAACTGGGTAGTTCTCTCCAGGCTAAATTAAGAAAGGACATGATGGCCGGTTCACACATAACACTATGCCAAACCATGGCTAAGAATGAGCATGCAAGTGTGCAGGTACTCAGAGTAAAAATTGCAGCCACTTCATTCCTCCCCAGTCTTGTTGCTTTACCCAGGCCAAAGCCATGGTTTGGCTTAGCATTATGTCTGACTTGTTGTTTGTCTTGCTCCAGACAAACTACACACTATAGGCCAAGGTTTGCTCTTGTCCTGAACTATGAGACACAATAGTAAACTGAACAGAAGCTCAGTTCTTATTGATTTTGGTACTGGAACAAACTAACTAGTTTTAGTATTTATTGCTAAGGTTTGATTTTTTTACCAGATATAGATCTTTTGAAGGCTATGCAATGGTGCCTTCCTGTATCAAGGAAAAGTGAGACATCTGGTGCACTTTATATTATTTCAAGTAAAACATATTCAGTTTCAGCAGTGGTAAATGCTGAACGGTTACCCTGTGCAGACAGAATTTGTATAGATAATAGCTACACACCTAACTGCTCTGTGTTAATATCATTGTAAAGACTAACCAGCTTGATGTTCAGATTACAGATGGGCATAAACATTGCATAAGGGTCAAAACTGGTGTCCATCTCAAATCCAGCCTTTCCCATATCCAGTCATTGATTCTACCTATGGGGTCTACTTCTGCCTATCCACAAAAGAAAGCATGTTCCTTCCTATTTGGAGTCAAAGAGATCATTTAAGCTATTCCATGATGTTTACACCGTCCAGTTCCCATCCCCTAGTTTCAAGTCCACAATTCCTTTCCTACTGCAGATTCAGATATGAAAAATGTTCTCTTTTCTCCTGTGTGTTTTTATTCTTGGTACACTCTAGTAACTCCAAGTATATTCTCCTTATGTAACATGAAACCCATGGATGTTCTGATGAATGCTTCTTTTTAGTTTGCCAATATCAGCTAAGGGCACCCTAGGTTATCTCCTCCCCACCCCCCGAAAAACCCAGGTTCTTAGCTGCATTGGGATGAAGCAGAGGTGTGTGAAAGAGCTGCTGTTTTAGATTTTGTGCAATCCTTCCATCCTTTAACAGGATTTTAAAAACCTACTAGTAAAATTGTATTGGGGGCAAATGATATTTTATACCAATTGATTTAAAAAGAGATGGTTTCAAAGTCTGGTGGTAAAGGGAGGAAAACAGGATGAATTTATGTTTTTGCTGAGAAAATGGCTTTTGTTTGTACATCTTCAAATCGTGACTCCCTGGCAACTGGTGAGAAGGAAAGATAGATCAAGGATGATCTATCCAAGGATGATCTAACTCCTCCCGGGATCAACCAATGTAGATTTTGAATGCTTTGAAGAGGTAAGATGGTGTCCCTTCAAATTTCACATGTGTCTACACAAGGTTCTTAAATTTCTATGGGTTATATCTGACTAAAATCAATGGACTTTAGTCATGACTAATTTAAATCCATTGATTTCATTGAATCGACTCCAAGTATGACTTAGTTGGGCACAACCCTATGTTATGAATGCATTAACAACTTACAGCCTAAATTGAAGAAGGCACCGAGTTAAAAAGTGAATCATTTTGACTAGATGTACTGCCCAGCACTAACTTTATGTTGAAATTCTTTATTTTCAATTATAAAAGCTTGAAAAGATGTCCCCTTACTTTCAAAAGTTTGTTTCTTAAGGAGCCAGCATTCCTATCTGAATAATGGAGGGTTGTAAAGGAACTAAAATCCAATTCAGATGAGCTGGGTGGGTGTGAAGGCGACCACTCTGAGTTGATTACAGATATTATATATAGGCAACGCATCCTGAGAACTGTTTCCTAAACAGGAACTAGCCAGGAAAGGATATCGGAGAGAGCAGCAGGAGAAGCATAGGAGAAGGGCAGTGCAGGAGAAGAGAATAAAGTGGGAAAGTATTTCTCCTGACAGCACACTTCAATGCAAAAACAGTTCTTCACTTCTAGTAATACTCATCTCCCTAACATCTGTTCACAACTGATCTCATGGATAAGGCATGTACACACATAAGCCCCACTGCACACACGGGCCAAGTCAAACACACAAGCGTCAGGTGGAGTTATATTTGTTAAGCTTGTTTCCGTTTAATAATCTGTGAGTCACATGTAAATTTTTGATGGAACTCTAGGTAGTTCATGTTGCAGTGCAAAGCCAAGGTCTAAACTGCTGAAATTAGCAGGATACACATCTTTCTTAGCAGATTAAACTACAATAAAACCAACTCTCACAATCTCAGTATTGATCATTTGATATCATTTGCAGCATTGGCCTTGAATTCCACCAAGCAATGTCACAGACAACCCTTTTCATGCTTTTTTACTGACAAATGAACAAAGAATTTCACAGACTGTTGTTGTTATGGCAGCACACCTACCATTCAGTTTGTCAGCATTTCCATTAAAAAACACGAATTTCAAAGTTTTGCTACTTGGCCATTAAGGTTTGCTCTGGACTGAACTGTATCTGCAGACAAAACTATGTTGCAAGTAGAAATATTTTCACCAATCTGGATATTTCACTGTATGCAGAAGGGTTTTAGCAAATAGAGGGAACAGTATTAAAAAAGTCATTTCTACACCTAATTTCATGAAGCTTTTGATAACGTTAAAAAGGTAACCCACAAAATATTTATTCTTATTTTATAGATGTGTATATTGGGAGGTTTAAAATAGAAGTGTTTATGGTTTCAAAGATTTGGTCTCAGATCTTCCAACTTTAAGATCTAATTCACACTTTATGTAACAAATGTCTTTGCTATGCACACATCAGTTTGTGCAGCACTAAACCCCATAAAAATATGAAGAATTGTGCATTTATAAATATTTAAGGCCATACAGCAGACATACGCTTGGAAGCCACAATGACTCCAACTGTGAGCCTGTTGGCTCACATCCACTGTGCATTCCCAACTGTATGAAAATGCATGCCTACCCATCACAATTTATGGCATTTAACAAACCAAATACCAATTTAAATATGGCATTAAAGTGTCAATCAGCCCGTAGTCCAGGACACTATTCATTCCACTCCAATTGGTTTTATCATTTAATCCTTTTATACCTCAATGAATACATTTGCCACAATTTCACTTTTTAGGTGTGCTCTAATCCACTCATAGAACTATAGCCCTACTTGGTTTTGCCATTCACTGCTATGGATGGTGAACTCTATACACACAGAGAGTTCAATACATATAACCTCTTCCATTTAAGTGAACAGAAAACCACTTACCAGCAAGGAACCTTGATGTGTGCAGTGATGCAGGAGCTCACTGGATCAGAGAATCTATGCAGCCCTGATTTGGTGAGGAAACATTATACAAATGAACTAGACTCTCTCAGTGCCAGCAATGGCTGGGGAAAAGTCCCTTTGTTCTTATACAACTCTGCCTGTCACAAATAGCAAAAAGAGCCCCACTGCACACTTGAAGGCCTGCATTCTGGACAAAGTATATTAGACTAGGATGTTTATACAACTCCACATACTTGAGCAGTTCCACTGGTACAAATTATTTTATAACTTAGCATTAAAAAGCAGCTTATGAAAATATACACTTCTATCTAAGCAGAAACTTAGGTATGAAAAGCATCATTTAACCATTAACTCACAATTGACATTGTACCATTCACCCAAATTTATTAACAGTTTAACAAACCTCACTGTATTAAACAGCTGTATTACTTTAAATGTATGCCATATAAAGTGAAGTATTACTTTATTATCTCTTTGAAAAGTGAATATAAAGCAGA
The DNA here is from genome assembly GCF_030035675.1 of Rhineura floridana. Taxonomy (NCBI): domain Eukaryota; kingdom Metazoa; phylum Chordata; class Lepidosauria; order Squamata; family Rhineuridae; genus Rhineura; species Rhineura floridana. The sequence continues at coordinate 102,792,352 of NC_084483.1, forward strand.
TATAAGTCTAAAAGATTGTGGAAATGAGGATTTTATAATGTAATAATCAAAGTTTTAGCATCAAGCAAATGTTATGGTCAAGTACAATCCCTGAAATGAGAGTTTTTATAAAATGAAAACACTGACACAACCTTCACTATAGTATTGCAAACACCAACGCTATTGTACTTTTAAAAAATATCACTCCAGATAAACTTGTTAAATTAAAAAAGACTAAAGAGGCCAATGTTTAAACATGAGCAGACTAATGCAGACAGTAAATAAGTTGTAAAATTCTGTCAATAATCTTTCAAAATAATTTTCCCTTTGCTTTTTACTATGCTTAGCTCAGCCCATTTGGAGATAAATTAAAAGGGATTTTTTTATGGAGGCTGAGAATGACCTTTCCTAGTCAAGTTGAATTTTAACTTATTAGTCTGTAAGTGTACTAATATTCAACAGAAGGAATTTTCTTTTACATTTTATACAAACTTTTTTTTCTTTTTAAGGCAAGGAAATGTTATAATCTCAACAAAAATAACTACAGCAGTTTGGGCAAGACATGGGTAACTCAAGCCAATGATTGAACTGCCTGATAATGTCCTTTTTAAACTACAAAGCATTCTCAAAACCTCAGATTTTAATAGAAAGTTGACCTTATCTTTAATTTCAAGCCCTGGCCAGACGTGTATTCTCGAACTGGAATCAGTGGCTACAAAGCAGCCAGCGTATCGTTAGTCACAATACAACAGTAAGGTTGTGAACATACCTGAGCAATGTTCAAGGTCTAGAGCATTGGAGGATGGGCAGGACAAGACAGGACAGAACAAAAATAAAGGAAGAAAAAAAGAAAAGACAAAACAGTGACTATGAGGCCAGCCTCAAGTTATCCCAAGTCAGATCAGGCCCTCCCACATGGTAAGGCAAAAATTAAAATAAAATAAAAAAATAAATAAAAAATAAAAGTAACTTCAAACCATTCATTACCAATGAAGGCAATGAAAACATGCCAAGACATTCAACAGACAAGTTCAATAGACCAGTGATCTAAGCAGTGCATCTACTACCACCACCACCCCTCTAAAAAGGGGGTGAAAGTCTGTCTGGTGTAGGTTAACATCTGTCCAGGGTATATTTGAGGCTGGCCTTATAGGGAAAAAAAGCAATGCCAATATATATATATGTTTTCAAAAATCTCTATCTTTCAATTTAGAAACCTTTAAGGCAATATATAAATGATAGGAATAATAGTGCCCAATTAACCTAAAGCAATAATATTGAAGAAAAAAAATCATGATCTGATCCTCAACTGTTTTGCTTAGTTAGCTATAGCAAAGAAAAAGAGAAAGGAAAAGTGCAGGTCCTATGCAAAACAAAAAAAGCATTCCAACACAATACAGTACCTGCTTGTTTAGACCTAGCATATTGCAGACCATATCTCTGGAATAGGGCTGTTCCAGCACATACCGCAACAAAGCCGTCTGGGGCTCAAACAGATCCTTGAAAACAAAACAAAGCAAAAAGCAAACAAATACCAACCTATTGACACAAAAGTAGATTTAACAACTGAAATCAGATTCACTACCCAATTAAACCATTACCCATGACAGACATTAAAATGCATGCTCCCTTTTTCCCTCCAGCATTTGTACTGCATCGCTCTTACTTCAGGTTCTCCTTCCTCAATGGCAGGAGATGAGGTAAACAATTTAGTGTTCTAAGTTTAACTTCAGATTGCCCCCATGACCATTCTCCACAAAAAACCAAAATATTATCTAACAAAAAACAACAGACAACAATGGCAACATTTTACATATGCAGGAATCAAAACTTTCACAGAAGTAGCAACTCATCTAGCGGGGTCCAGAATTCATCACTACCGGCTTCATTTCCCAACTTGTAAGCACATTCTCTCTCTCTCTCTCTCTTGTTCCCACAGTTTATTTCATTCTTACAAAGTCCTATTAGCTTGTACCAAGAATATTTGGCTACAGCTTTCATCACCTCCAACTTCCCCATGGAGACAGTACAAAAAAGACTTACTTGGATGTTTAGATTGACAGATATGAACAATGGGGCAAAGCGAATACAGGGGACAAGGTAGTAAGATGATTAAAGACAACTTACCATTATGCACCTCTTGTTGTGCATATGGGGCACAAACATTGCAACACTTTTTAGCTATCAGTAGTTATCATGGGTGCTTGCTAACTATTTTCCAAAAAACCTAAATACCCCAAAGCATTTCCTGGATTGATTCATGAGAAGTTTGGGGAAAACAGAGAGCAGAAGCAATTGCTATTTCTACCATACTATAAGGAAATGTCATCTTCAGGAGCCATTAGCCACTCTCTCCAGAAGTTCTGATCTTTGGCAGAGTCCTCCTGTGACAGCAAGCACAGATGAAGTAGCAACACTGGCATCCTGACTAGCCAGAAATGCAACCTTCTTTTAAGGATGGACCTGGGTAAACTCTCATTAGAGGTGCTCTGGTCAAGGAGCCTCAACAAACAGCAGATGGAAATGGAGTAAATCCCACAGTACAGCAGGGGACCACATTTAACATGCAAAATTACTGGGCTCTGCTGAATACAGCTGACACATCTAATTCCATGGGAGCATGCAAGGGCCCAAATAGTCCCTGGCAGCAAGCCAAAATTCATGTTTAGCACTAGCCCAACCCTTCAAGTGAAAGGAATGGGTAGGGTTTTGATTGTGAGATCATGCAGCGCTTCAGAGATACTCCAACTGCCTCCAAGGCCCAGCATAATTGCAGGGGCAAGCCCCTTCCAACTTCCAAGCTCAGATTCCCACACACATCTTGTTGCTTTTCAAGTCTTATTGAGGCTCAGTATAAGGTCAGTAAGAATCTATTCAGGATCTGTGTAGGGGCAGGGGAATCTTCCTGACCATGCTGACATGAAAAAGGATTGGAAAATAGCAGGACATGTTGCTGCTTTCCAAGTCTTTCCAAAGCCAATGTGATGTCTGAGAGTTTCCATATATCCCTGCTTTTGCAGGCGTAGAAGGGCGGGGATCTTGCCAGAATGAATGAATGAATAAATAAATAAACTCCTCTTTTTTCCTAGGCACCTGAGAAAAAAAATTATCCAATGTTTCCTTAGAAATCAAATCATGCAGTCAATGGCCAAAGCCTCAACTACAAGATTTTAATGCATTATCAAAATAGCGTACTCAGCAATATCTTAACCATTCTATGTGAAAATGCTCCATAAATAGTTTTTTTTTTCATATTTCTAATTTAGAAATAAGGCTTTCTATCACATGCACATATACCTTATCATAAGGCAGAAGACCTTTCAGTGGGAAACGAAGAGTGGTAGGATCCAGCTTCCATGAATTGCAAATAGCACCAGAGTTATTTACTACAGGAAGAAGACTACATCGTCCTACATTATTGGAAACCAAAGAGAGAAACATTAATCACCAAGTATATCACCCCCTAAATCTGTACAGCATGCAAACCCTAGGATATTGTTACAACTACAACACAAACACTAGTAAACAGCTTGCTTTCTGCAGGCATCACTGATTGATTGCTTTCATTGTTCCATGCCATGATGTAACATTTTCAGATGTATCAATGGCTACTAGCCACAATGGCCATGTTCCACCTCCACTATTGGGAGGCAGTATATCTCTGAATAGCAGTTGCTGGAAACCACAAGTGTGGAGAGCCCTTTTGCACTCAGGTCCTGATTGGGGGCTTCTCAAAGGCATCTGACTGGCCACTATGAGAACAGGATGCTGGACTAGATGGGCCTTTGGCCTGACTCAACAGAACTTTTGTTGTTGTTGTTGTTCTTATTCTAATAAACAAGCTGTCTTGGGTGCCATGTGTACCAAATTTCTGCTTACTGGCTACTGCAGAAAAATTACAGACAACTTTTTGTCATTTTATAGAAGAAAACAAGCAAGTAACTATAATCCAAAGATAATCACATCCAGATATACTAGCTGTGATGGTGGCAAGCAGTGGCTTGGGCTAACACTGCTAATATGGCATTCTATTCATAGCAATGGGGCCCAGCTACTATCCTGTCTACCTCCTTCATAAAGCCCTCCTTCTGTTGCCTTTACAGTCCTGTAAAGGCCTGTAGGATTCTGAGTGAAGTGACCACTGACCTGCTAATTTCAAATCCCAGGAACTGTTGAATAAGTGGCCTTGAACACCAACCACAGTAAGACACTGCTGAGGCCACTCTGTCAATCCTGGTTCCTGACACAATTAACATGATTTGAAGCCTTGCTCTGGTGTCGAGACTATTATGCTTGATCCCAGCTACCACCACGTGATAGATTACTAGAGCTCAGGAATCAATGGCAAATCTAACTAATAAACAGAATCTACGTTTAAACATTATGGCCTATATATTGCATATTAGATTTCTTCAATTACCACCCATAAAGCTCACATTATATTGCTATATAAAAAAATTCTTACCACAAATGGAATTTATTCTTGCTGTCGGTCTGAAGGAATCCACAAAGTCTGATACTAGGTTGCCTAACAACTTAAACAATAAAAACAAAACTGAAAATCAAATACCCAGTTGAATAAAAGACACTCATCAAGTTTAATCCAAATACTATAAATCTTGGCTAGTAACTTATCACATGTTGAATTAAGAACTAGGTCAGCAAAATTGGCTCCATCCACTAACTCACTACCCTATGACTGAAAATACACAAAGCAGTATTTAACTTGCCTCCTTTCAGATGTTAACAGAAACATAAACAAACTCTCTTCACATTATGAACCTCCACTGCCCTTTTCTGTGTGCAAACAAACAATAGCAATCAGCAAATTGGCATAAGGGAAGAACCCCGAGTGCAGCATCAGACAAGCGGATTATGAAAAGCAAACAGGAAGTGCAAGTGATTCTGACAGAGACACACACAAACAGTCTATTCTGCACAAAAGAATAGGAAATGTGAAGCATTTGTGCAGTTTCCTTTACAGTGTTCAAAGTTGCACTACAGAGAGGCTCCTTCCCTTTCCCATGCTGGGGAGAAAAGGGTACGAGAGCCATTGGTCTGCAGCTAAGCTTACCTGGATAAAACATCTGAGGCACAAATTGGTGAAGGTGGCAAGATCTTTCTGACCAAGGGCTATGCTGCATGCCGAGTAAAAACCTGGCATACTGAACCATCAAGATGCATTTCCCTTTTACATAGATTTTATTTATTTATTTATTTATTTTATTATATTTATATCCCACCCTTCCTTCCAATAGGAGCCAGGATGGCAAACAAAAGCACCAAAAACACTTTAAAACATCATAAAAACAGACTTTAAAATATATTAAAACAAAACATCTTTAAAAACATTTTAAAAGCTTTAAAAAACTTGTAAAAAGGTTTTAAACATATTAAAAAGCAATTCCAACACAGACGCAGACTGGGATAAGGTCTCAAAAGGCTTGTTGAAAGAGGAAGGTCTTCAGTAGGCAACTCAAAAGACAACAGAGATGGTGCCTGTCTAATATTTAAGGGGAGGGAATTCCAAAGGGATCACATACTGATCCCATACTACTCTCAATTCTACTGAAATTAAGGGAAATTGTCATTATTTTATACATTAAGTCTTACCCAATGTGGAAGTTTTCCTTCAGGGTACAACTTTCGGATCTCTGTAACTGCAAAGTAGGCAGGTAATAAACATGCGTTTCTTTCCAAAATATAGGCAACAACCTAGGTAAAAAACAAAAGAAACCTGTAAAAAATGATTTACAAATTGTATTTAACATACAATAAAATAAAGATTTAAATAAATTTAAATAAATGCTTTAAATAAAGATTTGAATGTGTTGTCTGAGTATCTCGAGGGACCTTTAAGAGACTTTACTGTCAAAGAAGTGCTATAGTTGCAACAGTATTGCACTCTGCATCTTACACACACAGAATAACTTGCTCTAGTAGAAGCACGTCAGGTAAACTTTCTCAGATATTTCTTTCAAACCAAACAATGATTGATTGGCTTTTAAGCCAAATTTAAAACGTGCATTTCAAAAGCTTCCCCAAAGCCTTGCTAGATTGATAACATGCAGGTTTGCAGTGTAAACTGACTTATTGTGCACATGTTGCACCATTTCACAACTTTACCTCTCTTGCTGCTAAAAGTTGCTGCACAACAGCAGAGCTCACTGTATTGGGAATAGTTAGGATTTTCTCTAGGATACCCTTCAAAAGATCTCGCACACCCTATAAAATACAGATAAAATTATACAGATAAAATATTGGGGGGGAAATCATGTACATGTTTGAATTTTATATGAACATAGGATATACACAACGTAGGATTTTTCACCCCTTAAAATTATACTTCTGATTTGTCGTCCATTTTCTTAAAACCATGAATACCACATGCACAGATCCACCAAATGGGTGAGCTGGCTGTCAGCCTCTCTTGCCACCCAAATGAGGGTGCTTGTTAGACATATACATAATTTCCCACATCCATCTTAGAGGAAAATTATGTGAAGAAGCAGGTTTCTGTGCATTGATCCCCTTGCTGGGTGTATCATAGGTAGATGCCTCCATTCAACTATAATGACTGTGTGCATGGTTCCAAAAACTGGACTGGAAGCAAAAGTGCAATGTCCCAAATCCGGTCCTACAGATCAGATATACATGCAATGTACATGATCACCATTATCACAGCACAGTGATTATAATGATATATTTTCCACCTGTTTTGAGAGGGTGATGAAAATGTGTGTCCCCTGTCCAGTATTTGGAAATACTATACATATTCCCATGTGACTGCCTCCAAGCTGGAGAAATCCTACAATATGAAGTAATTTTTAAGTAATCGCATAGCTACAGGAAATCAGAAAACTTAAATTAAAACATCAGCTAAAGTCCTGAAATCACTGGGTGTCATTGATCAAGTAATTTATCTCTCTGTTTCAGCTCTGCTATCAACAAACATGATAAATGATTACCTATGTCATACCGCTATTGAGTAAACCCAAAGTATAGAAATGCCTATCCCAAACCTCAAGATAAGGCAGGCATTTAAATTTAAACAAGGAACCAAATGAAAATATAAAAAAGGTGGGAAGCATAAGGAGGAGATAATACACATTATAAAAAGCATACCGTATTACAATGCTAAGATTTTAAAAACGATTACCTTGTAATCTACACCACCAATTATTTTTTGGACAAGCTTAAATGTTAGAGACCAAAGCTGTGTCCTTTCCCATTCAAGGTTGTCAGAATTTAGCAGAGATTCACAAACCATCCTAGAGAAATTGAAAACAAAAGTGATGCATTTTCTAAGAAAAAGTTGGCAGATCCCGCGTATTACCACGTATAAGGGCAAGCCTCAAGCAGCTAGTCTTTCATAATAATTTTCCACTGTTTGTCTCAAAGAAACATACCTGGGTGGTAGCAGCCCAGTCTCCACAGCCATTGCTAAACAGTCATACAGAAAAGAAATCCTTTTAGGACTATGCTGGCTATGTATGAACCTTACAATCCACTGGACACATTGCTCATGAGATTCCTGTAAAAGAAAAGATTAACATGTCAGTCAATTCAGATTTCATAAATGTAAAAGTGAATTGACAACAAGGAAATGTCTACACTAATAAAACCTCCTACAAACAAGTATCTGACATATTTCCTTTTTAATTTTTTTTAATGTTAAGAATCTATTTGCAAAGGGAATGGGAAGAGATTTTCAAAGCAACTGTCAGTAATGGACTTTATTGAATGCTATTCCTATACTATCAATCTAGCCAAAGCAACACAGGTGTCTGGGAAGAATAGGAGGTGAGAGAGACTGCTGGGATTGGAATTTGTGGTTGTTTGACAAAGCAATCATAACAAGGGGGCAGGAAGGTACAGAGAAGTGGGGAGGGTTTATTTCTTTTTCTTCTATGCCAGCTGCAGGCTGGTGTGGCTGAAGGGTTCAAGGGCCAGGCCCCCTTGAAGGATCTGCAAGGCTTAGGATTTGGGGGGCTTTCCCCAGACTACTGCTGATGGTAGCTTACCAGCCACTTGGGCAGAGCTAAGGCCTCTGCGGCAACTGAACATTCCCCCATCTGGCATCAGCTGTACTTCTCTCCACTGTCGGAAGCCAGTAGAATGAACCACCCACCCCCAGTCATCAGCATCAAGGGATTAGGATTGCAGCCATACTGCTTAATAAAATTGACTTGTATTCTCCCTTTCGGGGTCTGGATTTCTGTTTCCTGATTACATGGCTTGTTAAACCCTCAAGCTTACATCAGGGATAGTAATCCAGAGAGTGTTAGATTCCAACTCTTATCCATTCCACCACTAGTGGACAACAGGAGTTGCCTGTACACTGGGGCAAACAATCCTAATTTCACAGATACGCTCACGGGGTTTGAACTGTGCTGAATGAGTAGGAAACAGACCTTGGGGGCATGGTGACCTAGTGTGAAGAAACTGTGGAAAAGGCAAATTCCATGTTAGGGATCATTAGGAAAGGAACTGAAATAAAACTGCCAATATCATAATGCTGTTATACAATCTATAGTATTACTGCATGTGGAATATTGTGTACAGTTCTAGCTGCCTCACCTGAAAAAGGATATTGTAGAGCTGGAAACAGTTCAGAAAAAGGCAACTAACCAAAATTATCAAGGTGATGGAGCTACTTTCCTATCAGGAAAGGTTACAACATTTGGGGCTTTTTAGTTTAGAAAAAGAGATGAGCAAGGGGGATACAACAAAAGTGCATAAAATTATGCATGATGTGGCGAAAGAGATTTTTCTCCCTCTCTCATAATACTATAACATGGGGCCATCCAATGAAGCTGAACATTGGAAAATTCAGGACAGGCACAAGAAAGTACACATTGTGCATAATTGTAGCCTGGAATTTGCTATCACAAGATGTAATAACGGTCACCACTTTGGATGGTTTTAAATGGCGATTAGACAAATTAATTGAGAATAAGGCTATCAATGACTGCTAATCATGATCACTGTGTACCATCTCCAGTATTGGAGGCAGTATGCCTTTGTACACCAGTTGCTGGGAATCACAAATGGGGAGTGTGCTGTTGCATTTATGTCTTTATTGTGTTCCATAGACATCTGGTGGGATACTTTAGAACAGGATGCTGGACTAGATGGACCTTTGGTCTGATCCAGAAGGACTTTCCTTATATATACAGTGCTTTGCAAAAGTAATCAGACCCCTGACCAATGCTCTCATATTACTGAATTACAAATCGTACACTGTAATTTCATTCTGTACAATATTTTATTTTGAAACACAAAATCAATTATTGTAAGGTGACATTGGTTTTATGTTGGGAAATGTTTGTAAGAAACATAAAAAACTGAAACATGTTGCTTGCATAAGTATTCAATCCCCACACATTATTATTTAGTAGAGCCAACTTTCACTGCAACAACAGCTTTAAGTCTTTTGGGGTAGGTATGTACCAGCTTTGCACATAGCGTTGGAGGGATTTTGGCCCATTCTTCTTGGCAGATTCGCTCCAGGTTGTTCAGGTGGGTTGGACTTTTTTTGTGGACCACAATTTTCAAAGAGTGCCACACATTCTCAATGGGATTGAGATCAGGACTTTGACTGGGCCATTGTAGGACATTCACCTTTTGGTTCTTGAGCCACTCCAATGTTGTTTTGGCCTTGTGCTTAGGATCATTGTGCTGCTGAAAAGTGAATTTCCTCCCAAGCTGCAGTTTTTTAGTGGACTGAAGCAGGTTCTCTTGCAGTATTTCCCTGTATTTTGAGCAATCCATTCTTCCTTCGATTTTAACAAGATGGCCTGTCCCTGCTGATGAGAAGCATCCCCAAAGCATGATGCTGCCACCGTAGAGATGGTATGTCTTGCGGCATGGGCAGTGTTATGTTTGCGCCACACATAGTGCTTTGAGTTTTGGCCAAAAAGCTCTATCTTGGTCTTATCTGACCACAAAACCTTTTCCCATGACTTCAGATGGTACTTTTTGAGTAAAGGCTTCTTTCTTGCCACAGGCCATACAGGCCAGTGTTGTGCAGAGCTCTTGATATGATTGACTGATGCACCATTACTCCACTCCCAGCCACTGAACTCTGTAGCTCCTACAAAGTGATTGTTGGTCTCTGTGGCTTCTCTCACAAGTCTTCTTGTTTGAGCCCTGACTTTTGAGGGACAGCCTCTTCTTGGCAGTGCCTGGGTGGTGTGATGCAGCTTCCACTTTATTGATCCAACTGTGCTCACTGGGATATCCAAACACTTGGATATTATTTTGTACCCTTTTCCTAACCTGTGCATTTTTATTACATTATCTCTCACTTCTGTAGAATGCTCTTTGGTCTTCATTTTCCTTCAGATCCACAGCCTGACCAATGATCCTTCAAGAGTGGGGTTTTTATCCTGATAGTGTGACAGCAACTTTAATGGTTCACAGGTGGAGGCCAATGGTAAGGTAACTGTGTCCTCGATAGGGCAATTTCTTTCATCTGTGTAAACTGGGAGCTTCCACAGTACAGGGGTTGAATATTTATGCAAGCAACAGGTTTCAGTTTTTTATGTTTCTTACAAACATTTCTCAACATAAAACCAATGTCATCTTACAATAATTGATCTTGAGTTTCAGTGTTTCAAAATAAAATATCGCACTGAACAAAATTACAATGTACCATTTGTAATTCAGTAATATGAGAGCATTGGTCAGGGGTCTAATTACTTTTGCAAAGCACTGTATCTATGGAGCCAGAAACCAAGAACAACAGATTCCAATACAAAACTGGCTAGGCGGTGGTGGAAGGAGCACAAAAACTCTAAGGCAACATCCTGGCATTTTTAAGAAGGGTGGCTCACATCCTATTCAACAGATGAACATCAAGACCTGCCTGTGGCGTTTAGCTACTGGAAACTTCTTGAGATCTCTCACAGAGCCCTTATATTTTCCAGGGACCTTTACAGATATAATGGGAGATACCACTCACAGAGATACTGGCATCAAGTGGTCTGTAAATATTATGAAAAACTGACCTGTCAAATTATGAGCTGCTTGGGGTAGCTGTAGTTGGGAACTGAAGGGAGGAAGGAAGGAAGGAAGGAAGGAAGGAAGGAAGGAAGGAAGGAAGGAAGGAAGGAAGGAAGGAAGGAAGGAAGGAAGGAAGGAAGGAAGGAAGGAAGGAAGGAAGGGAGTCAGCCACAGTTGAAATACTCACTTGAGACAGATTGCTCCAGAACTGTCTAAAGGCTCCCAAACAACTGATCAATTTGGTTCTCTCATCTTCAGGAGTGTCCATAAACATGCTGTGGCAAATAAAACTACTATTATTTGTAAATCATTCCATCACGAGAAAATACAACAATGGCCTTGTAAACAATGTTTACAATCATGCAAGCAAATAGCTTCACTGTACTTACCCAGGAAAAGCCTCCTCTATGACCTCTGTTTTCTACAAAGGAAAAAACAAACAAGCATGATCCAATTCTTGCTAAGAAAAACAACCTGGCTCTTCCTCTACATCTTCTCCACCTATGTTAAAAGACAGGCTCCACAGTGACTGAGGGAAGCAAAGTCATCAAGTAATCAAACATGTTACAAGATAGATAGACAAGAACAATGAATGCTAAAAGACCCAGACAGAAAGAGTGACCTTAACATTTGGGAACATATTGGATGAACCCTTCAGGCCCAACTCCAAAACTCTGAAAGCGCTACCTCTTCTTTGAGGGGCCACCCACTCTCAAATTAGACCTCATCAAAATAGTCCCCAAGCCCAGAGATGAATTCTTCATGCACCTTAGCACTCCCTAGCATCCAAATTATATGCTGCATCTTTTCACACCAAGGCCTCTGAGATTACATAATCCCCTCACTTACTGTCTCTACCCAAGCCACATACTAATTCCATCTCATACTCTCTTTTTCTTCTTAACCAAATCAACTAAGAGTCTTGTGGCGGCTTAAAGACTAGCAGATTTATTTTGTAGACTTCATGAGATGCATGATGGGCTATCTTCAGTTGACAGGTATTTTATATAAATACACACACTCATGGAGGATAAGACTATCAGTGGCTACTAGCTGCAGATCCTAGCTCCACTATCACAGAAAGCATGCTTCTAAATACCAGTTGCTGGGAATCATGAGTGGGGAAGAGTGCTATTGCACTCATGTCCTGCTTGTGGGCTTCCTATAATTATCTGGTTGGTCACTGTGAAACAGGATGCTAGACTAGATGGGTCTTTGCCTCATCCAGCATGGCTCTTCTTTTAGTTCTTACATGTTTTCCGTGAAACCCTTGCATGCCCTCTGTCCACAACGAAGTCTAAGCATGCAGAACTAAAAGAGCTGCATATTACTTCCTTGTTTACTCAAGCCATCCCTTCCTCTATACCTTTTTCCTGATGGCAAATTTACCCAAGGCTTCCTCCTTCTCTGTCCTTTTTCCTCATAGCAGATTTAAGATTAGAAGCTCCTCAGGGCATTATTATTTATTATTATTATTATTATTATTTATTAAATTTATATACCGCCCGACTAGCAATAGCTCTCTGGGCGGTGAACATAAAATAGCATAAAAATACAATGAATAACAAAATAATACTAAAATACAATCAACAATCCAATACAATAAACATTTTTAAAAGTAAATCAGTGTAACTTAAAATGCTTCAGAGAATAGGAAGGTTGCCATGCAACAACAAAAACAACCACCACCACACATTTCTGCATTTGATGAAGCAGACTCTGTTCCATAAAAGGTTGTGCTAAAATGAACATGTTAGTCTTTAAGATGCCACCAGTCTCTTTAGTGATTTTGCTGCTACAGACTCACACACCTCTCCATTTGAATGCTCCTTATGAAAGTAAGCATCACTTCCCAACCCTTTCCCTTCCATAGATACCATCCAAAAACCTCCATGCAGTACCAGCAATAGATTCCAGAATCATTCTTGGCCTTATAGCCACTGCACTTTATGTGGATAGTGTTGATATACACCTTAATCCAACCACGTATTTAGCAGTGCGAGAGTACTCCTGGATACATTAGCTTGGGAGTACTCCTTTGTCATTCAAGACCCAAGTGACCTTTGTGGTTAGCAGTGCCTTTTACCAGCTTTGTTTAGCTCACAAGCTACAGCCATATCTGGATTGGGATAACTCTGTGCAATGGTAACCTTGAGACTGGATTACTGTAATAACACTCTATGTGGACTGCCCTTGGGCCTGGTCTGAAAGCTCCAGCTGGTGCAGAACGCAGTGGCTAGACCGCTGATGGGGGCAGACAGCTGACAGTATGTGGCATCCCTGCTTAAACATCTGCACTATCTGCCCATATCCTACTACGCCAGGTTCAAGGTTGATATACAAAGCCCTGAACATCTTGGGTCCAGGATACTCTAAGGACCGCCTGAGCCCTTATATTCCAGCCTGATCACTGAGGTCATCTGGAGGAGTGCTGTTAGTTGTTTCCCAAGTTACAGAGGCCCGACTGGCCTTAACCAGAAATCGGGCATTTAATGTTGGTAGTCTCATGCTGTGGAACACTGTTTTTCACTTTTGACTTTCAGGTGTCTCTTGAAGACTGTTATGTGCCAACAGGCCTATTAAAATGTCTCTTGAGTAACCAGTCATTTTAATGATTGTTTTATATTGCTTTGAAATGTTTTTATGTTGCTGTACACTGCCCTGATGTTTTCTGAGAAGGCAATATATAAATACTTTTATAAAACAAACAAACAAACTTGCTTGGTAATCGGGGATTCCATGCAGGCAAAGTAAGGGCAGATTGCTCCATTCGTCCTCTACCAGCCTGCTTGGTTTGCATAGCAGCCATAGAGAAAGGGAAACAATTTCCTCCACAATCAGTGTTGAAATGCAGTGGGCTGGCAGAGTGGGGGATGAAATGATTTGCGTCTTCTTCAGAAGCCCACTTGGTACAAATAGGGTTGTTGGGTTTTTTTAGCACCCAGTAGCACAATGGGGAGGAGAGCCTGGCTAGGAGTCCAGAGTCTGTGAGTTCAAATCCTCGCTTGTGTCTCCTGGGTGTCAAGGGCCTGCTAAAGATCACCCCCACAGTGAGTGGCTCTGGGGTTATGTCCCTGCCACCTGTGAAGCTGTGGGCAAGCTGCATAGTCCCAAGGAGCCCCGTTGCCCCCCAGCCGGCAGTTGCGGACAAGGAAGGGGCTGGCTTGTGCAGCTGTGGCAAGCTGAGCAAGCCCTAGCCAGCTGGAGAGGACTAGCCCCAGAGGGAAGCAATGGTAAACCCCCTCTGAATACCGCTTACCATGAAAACCCTATTCATAGGGAAGCCATAAGTCAGGATCGACTTGAAGGTAGTCCATTTCATTTTTTCAAGAAGCTACTAACATGTGCTTCCATTGCAGCCAACGGGCTTCTTTCCACCACGGCCAGTGTGGAAATACAGACTACTAGCTTCGTATTAGGTTTATAATTTTCTTTTGAAGGGTATTAACTTTTGCTGACTTATTTACAGGTGGGTTAATTACTAGCACTGGACTTAAGTCTTCTTCAGACATTCTGCCTGTCCATGCAAAGGCAAAGGTGTGTAGAGGGATGTGATGCATCCTTGATAAGGCAAAGTTCAGATTGCAAGTAGGTTTGTAAGCACAACCTGGTCTACACACTTTTGCCCTTGCGTGTCCATGCATCTTTGGCTGCATCTTTGTGGAGTTTCCTGCATTTGTTCTGTTCCTGTTAAGAGAGAAACAATAACTTTCTTGTCTACCTTGTTGTCAGGTGCATGCTCTACCAGCAACCTGTGGTCCTCGCCAGATGTTGATGGACTCCAACTCCCATTACCAGCCAACATGGCCGGTGGGCAGAGATGATGGGAGATCGAGTCCACCAACTTCAGGAGACCATGGGCTTCATCAATCCTGCTCTAAGCACTCTCATGGCACCCTCCGTACAAGGCAGAGAGAAATAAACATTCGCTGCTGCGTTCTTTTCTTTCTCTGCTCATCTACGCATCAAGCCCTCCACTTTCACAAAGGATACCTTTTCCACCTCGCCCCCAGCGCTTTTATTCCTACCTCCATTCATCCTCTCACTCACACTCACAGCCCCTATATCCCTCAGTTCATGCAAGCAGCTTTCATATGGCAGCCATTTCCTGGCGCTTGCGAATGGAGGGTCACCACTTCGCGGAGAGACTTACCACCACCTCCTCAAAGATGCTCTGCAGCTGGGTCTCCATCGGGACTGCCATGACGTCGGCGGCGGCCGCGTCACCCCCTATCCTTTCTTTTCTCCTGCCCCCCGACCCCGGAACCGGGCGAAAGCAGGAAAACCACAGGACAGCCCACCAAGAGTGCCCCGGAAGACGCTGCCTTTCGCATCCGGGTCAGAGGCGTTGTTGTTGCCGTCTTTCCAGCGGCAGCTCAGGAAAGTTTCTGGCAGGAGCTTAGTAAGGGAGCTGAGGCGGCGCGGTGTTGTTATTATTAGGACGAGCAGTCTTGGCGTCTTTGCCTGGGGCGCCGAAGTCGGAGGCGCTGTCCAAAATTATGAAACCGACCCTAAGCGTGCTTAGTCGGAAGTAAAGCCGTCTGAGTCCAATGGAACTTGCTTTGTCAAGTAAATGTGCTGCCTTGTTATTGAAGCCTGTTCCTAGGCATGCTGTTTCGGTGGCCTGGTCATTTTCAACAAACAACAAAAGATTACTCGGGAGTAAGTCCGATGGCGCTCAGTAGGACTTGCTTTCAGTAAAACGTGCATGGTATTACAGCTCAATACTATGCATGCTTACTTGAGAGTGGGTACCACCTTTCCTACACACCAAACATTTAAAGCACATTTCCTCCCAAAGCATCCTGGGAACTGTAGTTTGTTAAGGATGCTGGCAATTTTAGCTCTGTGAGGGGTAAACTACAGTTCCCAGGATTCTCTGGGAGAAATAATCTGTTAAAAATGTATAGTGTGCACGCAGATTAATTAAATTCCTTCACCACCCATGCCTCTTTGTGCAGGACTCTGCTTCTCTTTTGCCTATGTGCTACAGCGCAGAAGTTCCCAAACTGGTCAGTGGGTCACCCATAGACTGAGCTTCATTCAGATGGTCCGCAGCACATTCTTTGGACACATAATGAGAAGACAGATTCACTAGAAAAGACAATACTGTAATGCTGGGAAAAACAGAAGGGAGTAGAAAAAGAGGAAGACCAAACGAGATGGATTGATTCCATAAAGGAAGCCACAGACCTGAACTGACAAGATCTGAACAGGGTGGTTCGAGACAGAGGGTATTGGAGGTCACTGATTCATACGGTCGCCATAAGTCTTAATTAACTTGAAGGCATATAACAACAAATAGATTTTAAACTGTATTTGTATTGCTTTTTTTAGTTCTTACATTGTAGTTTATTATTTGAATTTTATGGAATGCAAATAGCAATACAATATAAGAAATAAAAGTAGCAATAAAAATACAGTTCAAAATCATACAGCTTCTAGAACAGTGCACTACAATTGCTGTAACAGACAGAAAAAACATTAAGTGGTCCACCAAGACTGTCAGCAATTTTCAAGTGGTCCATGGGGAAACAAGTTTGGGAATCCCTGCACTAGTGGCAGCCACACTCAGGTTGCCCACCCTGTGCTGAATGAGTTAAGTACCAAGGTCATAGCTGTATTATGCTTTGGCTGTTAACTCCCCAGAATCAGATAACCCTCCCACTATAATTAAGCTAGGCTGTAATCCTAAACATGTTTATTCAAGAGTTGTAAGCTCTACTGAACTGAGTAGCACATGCTTCTGAATAAACATTATTAGGGTTGTAATGCATACCATGAAAAAAGGAATTAATTTTAAGGAGGGATGTCCAGTACAGTCACTTCTGTCTGCCAAGATTATGTCATCCTTTGACTCAGGAGCACATGCAGTTTCTTGCAGGAGTGTATTTTTTAAAAAAGAATCTATACACAAAATGGCCTGAGAATGTCCAGAGTGCCTTTTGTTTGTAAAGGTAATGCTTCCCGGACATGAGACCTGGGCATACTGTTAAATCTGCTGTTCAGTGTCTACCCTCTTTCATATTATATCTGGAAAGGGAAATTGTACTAAAATGCAAGATTTGCTTTTTATACAAAAAAATAGTTGTCAGCATTACAACTTTAGTATATTACGGTGTTCATATATTTTCTACTTATTAAAGCAGAATTAGTTTAGCAATATGAAAGAAAAATATTAAAGTTACCATTACATAAAATTCTGTGGGGAGATGAGGTATATAGAACAACAGTAGTCAGAAATAGCTTTTTGATTTCTTATTCACTAAAGATATGGGAGAGAGCCAGTGTGGTGTAGTGGTTAAGGTGTTGGACTGCGACCTGAGAGACCAGGGTTCAAATCCCCACACAGCCATGAAGCTCACTGGCTCACCTTGGGCCAGTCACTGCCTCTCAGCCTCAGAGGAAGGCAATGGTAAACCACCTCTGAATACCGCTTACCATGCAAACCCTATTCGTAGGGTCGCCATAAGTCGGGATCGACTTGACGGCAGTCTATTTCCATTTTCCAAAGATATGGGACAAATATAAACTGTGGATAAGTCCAGTCATGTTCCCCTTAACAATCCATTTTGGATGAGTAACAATCAGAATACAGCTTTAAAAACATAAACAGACTATCAAAAATGTCCTGAAATCATTCATTGGCGATCACTCGTGGCCGAGTAAGATTGTCTTCCAGGGTAAGGTCTTTAACAGTGAGTCTGTAAGTGACTGTGGAGGCCAATTCTGGATCCACACAGCCTCCCACAGTGAGGACATAGGTTTCCAGATGGCAGATAGTCACAATGAGGATTTGCTTGACATGCTTGCCGCTTAGCTCGTTTGTCCCTTTCGCCCTATACTCATGCTTCTTCAAAGTCCATAGCACCTTTGATAATGGCCGACCTCCAATGGGGACGCTCATGGGCCAAGGCTTCCCAGTTCTCAATGCTCATGTTGCATTTTTTTAGATTAGCTTTGAGAACATCTTTAAACCTCTTTTGCTGTGCACCGATATTCCGTATTCCATCCTTAAGTTGGGAGTAAAGTAGCTGCTTTGGAAGACGGTAATCAGGCATTCGAACAACGTAGCTGGTCCAGCGAAGTTGATGTTGAAGGATCATTGTTTCAACACTGGTAGTCTTTGCTTCTTCCAATATGTTAACATTAGTCTGCCTATCTTCCCAAGTAATTTGCAGAATTTTCTGGAGGCAGCGTTGGTGGAATTTTTCAGGAAGTTGGGAGTGGCGTTTATAGATTGTCCATGTTTCACAGGCATACAGTAATGTCGGTAGTACAATGGCTTTGTAAATAAGGATTTTGGTCTCCCTGTGAATATCCCAATCCTCGAACACTCTATGCTTCATTCGGGAGAATGCAGCACTCGCAGAGCTCAGATGATGCTAAATTTCAGCGTCGATGTCAGCTTTTACAGAGAGATGGCAGCCAAGATAAGAAAAGTGATCAGCATTCGCCAGCTTTGCACCATTAAACTGGATTGATGGTGCTACAGAGGGATTAGTTCGCAGTTGCTGATGAAGCACTTTGGTTTTTTTGATGTTAAGTGAGAGGCCAACCTTTTCATATGCTTCTGCAAAGACATTTAGGATAGTTTGAAGATCTTCCTCTGAATGTGTGGAGACTACATTATCATCGGCATATTGAAGTTCTACGATAGAGGTTGTAATTACCTTACTTTTTACTATCAGCCTACTGAGATTAAAAAGCTTTCCATCTGTTCGATATGTGATTTCCACGCCAGTGGAAAGTTTCCCCTCAACAAGGTATAGAATCATGGCAATGAAACTAGCAAATAAGGTCGGAGCAATGACACATCCCTGTTTGATGCCTGATCCCACTTTGAATGGATCACTTTGAGAGCCATTGTTATCCAAAATTGTTGCCGTCATGTTGTCATTGAGGAGTCGCAAAATATTCACAAATATATCAGGGCATCCAATTTTCAGAAGGATGGTCCAGAGAGCAGTTCGATTTACACTATCAAAGGCCTTAGTCAGATCAATAAATGCCATATACAGAGGTCGGTTTTGCTCTCTGCATTTTTCTTGAAGCTGTTGTGCAGTGAAGATCATGTCCACTGTCCCCCTGGAAGGGCAGAAAACATTTTGAGATTCAGGAAGGATGTCTTCTGAGATAGGTAGGAGGCGATCTGCGAGGATCCTTGCAAGGATTTTACCTGAGGTAGCAAGAAGGGAGATGCCTCGGTAGTTCCCACAATCTGTTCTCTCACCCTTCTTGAAAAGAGTGATAATTGTGGCATCCCTAAAGTCTTCCAGGATCTCCTCCCTCATCCAGATTTTTTCGATGAGCTTATGAAGTTGTTGTGTAAGTTCAGGCCCACCTTCTTTAAACACTTCAGCAGGAATCCAATCAGGTCCACTAGCTTTGTTATTCTTCATTTGATTAATGGCTTTATTGATTTCATCTAAATTAGGGGATACTGCAAGCTTATCTCTAATTTGTTGTTGCGGGATTTGCGAGAAGACCTCACCAGCCACATAAGAGTTATGATTAAGAAGGTTGTGGTAATGCTCTTTCCAACACAGTGCAATAGACTGTTTGTCCTTTAGAAGTTTGGTACCATCTATTGAACGTGAGGGATTTATACCATAACTTGTTGGTCCATAGATGGCCTTCGTGGCATTAAAAAAGCCCCGTATATCATGAGCATTTGCAAAGTGCTGGATTTCTTGAGCTTTCTTCATCCACCAGGTGTTCTTAAATTCTCTGGTTCTTCTTTGGACCTCAGCCTTTGCACTGGCATAGATTTTTTTCTTAGCAGCACAGTTAATGTCTTTTTGCCATATCTGGAAGGCTTTCATTTTCTTGTCAATGATATGTTCAGTCTCACTATCATTCCCAACAAACCAGTTCTGATGTTTCTTAGTTTGGTATCCAATAGTTTGTTCACATGCTGCTATAATGGAAGTCTTCAGTTTAATCCGGTGTTCCTCAACATTTTCAGGGAGTTCCGTAGGTAGATGTTTCTTGAAAGTTGCTTGAAAGCAGGCTCGCTTAATAAGATCTTGAAAGGCGTTGATGTCCATTTTATGCCTTGGTTTTCTTCCTTGGAGCCTATGTTGAGGAACAATATTAATGGCCATAGTGGATCGAATTAATCGGTGATCTGTCCAGCAGTCATCGGCACTCGTCATGGCCCTGGTGAGGAGTACATCATGACGATCTTTGGCATGGACAATTACGTAATCCAGGAGATGCCAGTGCTTCGACCGAGGGTGCTTCCATGATGTTTTAAATTTATCTTTCTGGTGAAAGAGTGTGTTTGCAATAACAAGATTATGCTCTGCACATTTAGTCAGAAGTAGAATGCCATTCGGGTTGCTATCGCCAACTCCTTCTTTCCCAATGGTTTCTGGCCATAAATCAAAATCACGCCCAACTCTTGCATTGAAATCTCCCAAGAGGATAATTTTATCCTCCTTAGGTATCTCTGATAAGATGGTGTCCAGCTGGGTATAAATATTTTCCTTGATGTCTTCATTAGCATCTAATGTTGGTGCATAAGCACTTAGAATAGTTGCCTGCTGGTTTTTGGCAATTTTTATTGGAGAATTAAGAGTCGTTCATTAATGCCAATACGAACTTCTGACAAGAGCTTCACAAGATCATTTTTAATAGCAAAGCCTACTCCATGTATTCATCATTCTTGTTCAGGCAGTCCTTTCCAGAAGAAGGTATAACCTCCTTTTTCTTCCTTCAGTTGTCCTTTCCCTGCTCGTCAAGTTTCTTGGAGTGCTGCTATGTCGATATTAAAACGTCTCAACTCCCTCGCGATGATGGCAGTCCTGCGTTCAGGATGTTCACTATCTGTATTGTCCAGCAATGTCCGTATATTCCATGTTCCAAAATTCAATTGTCTTTTGCGAGAGCTAAGTGGTGACCCCACTGGACGCCGTAATCCAGTCAGGGAGAGGGATGAGGCAGACTATGTTTAGGGCACCTTTTCTAGTCCCCTCTCCATCAATTCAGTGGATCCTGAATAGGACTGCTCAGTCATGGATATAGCTGCCAAACTACTCAACTGCCTCGGTCCTTGAGCCAGGACGACTGAGTCTGTATCCACTACCCATGTGCCAGTCCATGACTAGGGCTTCCAGATTTCACAGTTCTGCCCCCGTTGCCATTCGCCGATTGCCATGGGGCTTTTGGTTTGGCTTGGTTTGGTTGAAAGACGCCTGTGCGTGAATTTGTTTTATGTGTGGAGATCAGTGCACGACGATCAACACACAATCTTGACATAAAAAGGCTTTGATCCAATGGCATGGATACCACGACGATTGGAAGTCTTTTATCTGCTGCAGCCTTCATCCGCCTTCACAGCCATTGTAACATACACATTGTTATCCTCCACCTGTTCTGCTGTTGAGGACGTTCTTGGATCGTTCTTTGTCTGTTTCCTGTCCCTTGACCTTACCGCCATGTGTGACCCTGCTGGGAGTACATGACTCCCGACAGCATCGCTCATAGGGTTCATTGAAACATGCATGCCCACTCACCACTACAAGGCGATTATCCAGCGAGGGGTTCCTGAAATACAACTGTGAAATAGAATATGTCAGAGATTATATTATAAAATAGGTAGAAGATATTGGAAATGACATTCCCATAGAAACATGGAAATAACTTTGGAAGAAAGCCTATGAATTATCTTTAAATGGCAACACAAGAGAAAATGGTTTCAAAATTATGTCCAGATGGTCCAGAAGGCACATTAAATAAGAACTACTGGGGCAGACCAATCCAAATGCTGGGGAGCCGGTGGAAGGGATCCTCCTCCTGCTTGGGAGCCACCAGCCTGGCTAAAAGCCAGCTCCGTTGGGAACGCACAGAGGCCAGCCAGGAAGCACCAGCTCCTACAAACAGGCTTCCTGTGGACTAAGCACTCTACATAGGATATAATAGAAATTATTTCACTGTGCCAGCCTTTTGACCAGCAGAATTTCCAGGTGGAGTGGGACCCAGGGGAGGGCTCTGAATGCAAGGAGGATCTCATGTAAATCCCCCCCCCACAGCTCCTCGCCTACCACACACCCGGAGCACCCCATTTTGGGGGCTTCCGCCAGCCCTCCATCCACCAGGCAAAAGTGGATGTGAAATTAAATGCCCTCTCTATGAAATATTTCTATGGAGATGTTTATCCAATGTTAACACTACCCATTTTGAATAGGCCATTTAAGTTAACGGTTCTTTGCACAAACGAGTTGGCAAATAGCGCATCTGGAAAACTTCCAACATTTGCTGCATAAACAGATATGTGCCTGGAAATGGGGTAGATAAATCAATTCAATAGCATAAAATGGGGCTTTATGACACTGCTTTACCAGTGCCAGATAGACTGTTAGCTCAAATCTATGCATGTTTATTCAGAACTAAGTCTCATTATGTTAGCTGGGGCTAACTCCCCGTTAAGTGTGCATTGGCTTACAGCCTTAAAGTAAAATCTTTAAGGGTTTTAAACTCTGATGTAAATGTATATAATAGGAGAAGCAGGATTACCACTTTTCATTAGTAGTTTTTATCTACTAATAGAAGGGCCCAAGCTAACAAATAGATGGGCCCAATTTATCCCTGTTTATACTTATGTTTGAATGTAAACTGTAAATTTTTATTGTTTATAGTAAATGCTTAGACATAAAATGTTAACTTACATTGTCTTTTAACCTTTAAAATCTTGGCGTATGCTGCTGTAATGTGTTTGCCATTATTTATCTTGATCTAATTGTTTCCTACAGTACAGAGCTAATTACTCATCTGAATTTTTGTCAGTTTTTTCCCCTGTAAGGACTGTTTAAGTGCCAGACACAGAGTCCACAGAGCAGGGGCATCACTAGGGGGGTGCGGCAGGTACAGGCCGCACTGGGTGACACCTCCAGATGGGGGTGACACCCAGAGCCACCCCCCCGGCACCGCCTAGGCACCAACGAGAGCCTTTGCGTGGCACGCCAGCTGCCTTCCTCGGCTGTTAGGAGGTGGAAGCAGTGGCAGACAATGAGGTGGCGGCATGCTCCCGGGCCCTCTCGTTCGGCCTCGCGTTCATAGAGGCTGCGTGCGTGCGTGTGTGCATGCTCAGCCACGCGCTCCGCCGCACATGCGATCGCTCGGAGTCAGAGAGAAGGCACTGCGGGCCTCACCAGGTGGCACCAACCCTAGTGACGCCACTGCCACAGAGGACATACAAGACATCTCACAAGTTGAGGACCTTGCTGAGCAGGCAAGGGCCCCTGGTCCAATAATGAGGATCCCCTTGAGAGGCCCTCTGGGTTGATACCTGATGAAGAACCCCTGGAAATGTCAGAGTGGGAGTGATCCCCCAGTCCTTGAGAACGCTGGCGTCAGAAGCTTTGGGCCTAGGCCAAAGAATGATGACACAGCATGCATCTCTGGACACAGAGTTGTTGGTCTGCCCTTGCACCTACTTGTGAATAAGGGGTCTACTCCTAAATAAGCAATTCCTGCTACTGCTTCATTGCTAGCATCTGTGACAGTGTGATATAGGAGGCCAGATAAGGTCTCTCTCTTGAGCCTTCCAGTTGCTGGAAGCAAAACAGGTTTCTGGCTCCAGCTACCCCTCCTTGCTGTGTTATACCTTACAAAATTCCCGGTGATACCGACCTTGGACCATTTCTTGACCTTGCTTCTAGATTCTATTTGGACCTATACTGCTTTCCTGTGCATGACCTTGATTTGTTTGAACTGCACTATACCAGAAGCCCTGCCTGGGCTGGTAAGTGGTGAGACACTAGGGTTGCCAGGCTCAGGGAGAAGAGAAAGTCAGCCAAGTGCAAGTGTTCTTGCAACACTGTAATGGAAAAAAACACAAGGTGGAATTCTCTCTTCCCCCTGCAGAACTTTTAAAGATACAGAAGACCTCTTGGCTGCCAGGCCCAGCCAACTAAAACTTCAAAATTCATATTAGTTTTATATTTTCAGGGGTGGGGGTTTGCCTTTTGCTCTTTCTTACCATAAAATAATTAAGAGGTGGTCACGTGGTAGGAAGCCAATAATTTGTTTCTTGCGAACACATTCTTTGAGCAACCAAAAAGACTACTGTACACATGGACATCACCGAATGGTCAATATAGGAATCAAATTGATTATATAATTGGTAGCAGAAGATGGAAAAGTTCCATACTTTCTGCGAAAACAAGACCAGGAGCAGACTGTGGTACAGCTCATGAACTGGTCATATCAAAAATCAAAGCTAAATAAGAACAACAGAGCAATCATAATGCCAAAATACAATTTAAATAACACCCAGAAGAATATAAAGATCAAATAAGGAACAGATTTGAGGCTTTAAACTTAGTTGACATATAAAGTCAGAGCACCTGACATATAAAGTCAGAGCACCTAGCAAGGGAGCCTGCTCAACGAGCTAGAGGGAGCCCCAGCTGACGAAGCGTCAAGGCCCCAGCTGACAAAGCGTCAAGGTGAGTTAAGCAGCAGAGTGAAAAGAGGCTAAGTAGCTCCCATTTATTCCATTATTTAATTGAATTAAAACAGCTCAGAGAAATAAGCAATAAGGGCAGCCTAAGGTCACCCTGAGCTAGGAGCCAAATCCTGAAAGAACCTATATCTTAGGAGACAGATCCTAGGAGAAGGAAGCCTATAGAAAGCTAGTGTTCAACACCACTCTAGCAGGAAAGCTTCAGGGGACACTGTAAATAAGGCTAAATTCCAGTCAGAGAGAAGGGGAAAAAGGAAACTCCACCGATACATACAGGGAGAGAGTCAGCTCAGTCCTTGCTAAAAAGGGCAGCTTCAGCCTTCCTGAAACACAACCACAAGCTCTGTTTCCCTAGGTTAAAGAAGATCAGGCTGTTCTAGGTGGGAAAACAACAAACACAAAAGACTTGCCTGGAAGTCGCAGCCCCTTGCTGAGATTAAAAGCAGCCAAAAGCTTAAACAGCCCCGCCCCTCGCTCAGGAAGGAAGCCTGCCTTCCTGCCTTCAAAGGAAGGAAGCCTGAGCTAATACTAAAGAGTTAAGCCCCAGCTGATAGTTGAGCCATCAGCCTCAAGTAACACATCATTGGCTGGCAGCAGTAGCTGGGAGGAACCAGCCACACATATAAAGTCAGAGCACCTAGCGAGGGAGCCTGCTCCACGAGCTAGAGGGAGCCCCAGCTGACGAAGCGCCAAGGCCCCAGCTGACAAAGCGTCAAGGCGAGTTAAGCAGCAGAGCGAGCGTCAAGGCCCCAGCTGACAAAGCGTCAAGGCGAGTTAAGCAGCAGAGCGAGCGTCAAGGCCCCAGCTGACAAAGCGTCAAGGCGAGTTAAGCAGCAGAGCGAGCGTCAAGGCCCCAGCTGACAAAGCGTCAAGGCGAGTTAAGCAGCAGAGCGAGCGCCAAGGCCCCAGCTGACAAAGCGTCAAGGCGAGTTAAGCAGCAGAGCGAGCGTCAAGGCCCCAGCTGACAAAGCGTCAAGGCGAGTTAAGCAGCAGAGCGAGCGTCAAGGCCCCAGCTGACAAAGCGTCAAGGCGAGTTAAGCAGCAGAGCGAGCGTCAAGGCCCCAGCTGACAAAGCGTCAAGGCGAGTTAAGCAGCAGAGCGAGCGTCAAGGCCCCAGCTGACAAAGCGTCAAGGCGAGTTAAGCAGCAGAGCGAGCGTCAAGGCCCCAGCTGACAAAGCGTCAAGGCGAGTTAAGCAGCAGAGCGAGTTCGGCAGCAGGGCGAGGAGGCCAGGGCCCCCCACTCTGCCCTTCTGTTCCCTGACCTCAACTAAACCACAGTCTCCAACCTATTGACGTAATAAACCTCAAACAAAACTATGCAGGTAAGAAGCCAGCAGGCGTGTGGGGGCTTTCCAGTGTTTTGCACAGCCTGCAGCATGTACGACTATCTGCCTGTTGGACAGCAGTCGTGGGTGTGCTCTCGGTGCAATGAGCTCCTGGCTCTCCGGGAACGACTTCATTTCCTTGAGGCCAAGGTGGCGGACCTGGAAAAACTGAGAGAGGCAGAGAGGTGTGTGGAGGAGGCCTTCAGGGACGTTATAGCTGTGTCCCACTCCAGCGATGATAGCTCTCCTGCTATCATGGAGAACGATGGTCTCGGGGAAGGAGAACATCCAGCTGAGGAAGAGGGAAACGATCCCTTAGAAGGGACCCATTCCTTGGGGGATGAGCAGCTATTCTCTCGTGCCGAGGATATATCTCCAGGGGGTGGAGGGATCCTTGTAGTGGGTGATTCGATCATTAGGAACATAGACAGTGGGGTGTGTGATGGGCGTGTAGACCGCAAGGTGTTTTGCCTGCCTGGTGCAAAGGTTGCGGATATCGCCCGTCGTTTAGATAGTTTGGTAGACAGTGCTGGGGAGGAGTCAGTGGTCGTGGTGCACATTGGCACCAACGACATGGGGAAATGCAGCCGTGAGGTCCTGGAAGCAAAATTTAGGTTGCTAGGTAGGATGCTGAAAGCCAGGACCTCCAAGGTGGCTTTCTCTGAAATGCTACCGGTTCAACGCGCAGGACCAGCCAGACAGGCCCAGCTTTGCAGTCTCAATGCGTGGATGAGACGATGGTGTCGGGTGGAAGGGTTTAGATTTGTTAGGCACTGGGGAACATTTTGGGACAAGCCGGGCCTGTACAAAAGGGACGGGCTCCACTTGAACCAGAATGGAACCAGACTGCTGGCACTTAAAATTAAAAAGGTAGCAGAGCAGCTTTTAAACTGACTGAGGGGGGAAACCCGACAGGAGCTGAGAAAGGTCCGGTTCGGAATAAACCTCCCCCCTGGGATAAAAACCAAAGAAATGATGAAATTTTAAAAGGGGTAGGCCTAGAAGTAGGCATTGTGAGAGCAGGGGCACAGGATATAAATTCAGAAGAGCAAAATTACCACAGGCCAAACCACAAGTGCCAAAGACACTTGAAGAGAGACGCTGCTTACAAGTGCCTGTACGCTAATGCTAGGAGCCTCCGAACCAAGATGGGAGAACTGGAGTGCTTGGTCTTAGAGGAGAGCATTGATATAGTGAGCATAACGGAGACCTGGTGGAATGGAGAAAACCAGTGGGATACGGTTATCCCTGGATATAAACTATATCGGAAGGACAGGGAAGGACGTATTGGTGGCGGAGTCGCTCTATACGTGAAAGAAGGCACTGAATCCAGCAAGCTCGAAACCCCAAAAGAGGCAGACTCCTCCACAGAATCGTTGTGGGTGGTGATACCATGCCCCAGGAGGGACTTAATACTGGGAACGATCTATCGTCCCCCTGATCAAAATGCTCAGGGAGACCTTGAGATGAGATATGAAATTGAGGAAGCATCCAAACTAGGAAATGTGGTAGTAATGGGTGACTTCAACTACCCGGACATAGACTGGCCGCATATGTGTTCTAGTCATGACAAAGAAGCAAAGTTTCTAGATATTCTAAATGACTATTCCCTAGACCAGTTGGTCATGGAACCGACCAGAGGGACGGCAACCGTGGACTTAATCCTCAGTGGGGACCGGGACCTGGTGCGAGATGTAAGTGTTGTTGAACCAATTGGGAGCAGTGACCACAGTGCTATTAAATTAAACATACATGTAAATGGCCAATTGCCAAGAAAATCCAACACGGTCACATTTGACTTCAAAAGAGGAAACTTCACAAAAATGAGGGGATTGGTAAAAAGAAAGCTGAAAAACAAAGTTCAGAGGGTCACATCACTCGAAAATGCTTGGAAGTTGTTTCAAAACACTATATTAGAAGCTCAACTGGAGTGCATACCGCAGATCAGAAAAGGTACCGCCAGGGCCAAGAAGATGCCAGCATGGTTAACGAGCAAAGTCAAGGAAGCTCTTAGAGGCAAAAAGTCTTCCTTCAGAAAATGGAAGTCTTGTCCGAATGAAGAAAATAAAAAAGAACACAAACTCTGGCAAAAGAAATGCAAGAAGACAATAAGGGATGCTAAAAAAGAATTTGAGGAGCACATTGCTAAGAACATAAAAACCAACAAAAAAAATTCTATAAATACATTCAAAGCAGGAGACCATCTAGGGAGGCGATTGGACCCTTGGATGATAAGGGAGTCAAAGGTGTACTAAAGAATGATAAGGAGATTGCAGAGAAGCTAAATGAATTCTTTGCATCTGTCTTCACAGTGGAAGATATAGGGCAGATCCCTGAACCTGAACTAACATTTGCAGGAAGGGATTCTGAGGAACTGAGACAAATAGTGGTAACGAGAGAGGAAGTTCTAGGCTTAATGGACAATATAAAAACTGACAAATCACCGGGCCCGGATGGCATCCACCCGAGAGTTCTCAAAGAACTCAAATGTGAAATTGCTGATCTGCTAACTAAAATATGTAACTTGTCCCTCGGGTCCTCCTCCGTGCCTGAGGACTGGAAAGTGGCAAATGTAACACCAATCTTCAAAAAGGGATCCAGAGGGGATCCCGGAAATTACAGGCCAGTTAGCTTAACTTCTGTCCCTGGAAAACTGGTAGAAAGTATTATTAAAGCTAGATTAACTAAGCACATAGAAGAACAAGCCTTGCTGAAGCAGAGCCAGCATGGCTTCTGCAAGGGAAAGTCCTGTCTCAGTAACCTATTAGAATTCTTTGAGAGTGTCAACAAGCATATAGATAGAGGTGATCCAGTGGACATAGTGTACTTAGACTTTCAAAAAGCGTTTGACAAGGTACCTCACCAAAGACTTCTGAGGAAGCTTAGCAGTCATGGAATAAGAGGAGAGGTCCTCTTGTGGATAAGGAATTGGTTAAGAAGCAGAAAGCAGAGAGTAGGAATAAACGGACAGTTCTCCCAATGGAGGGCTGTAGAAAGTGGAGTCCCTCAAGGATCGGTATTGGGACCTGTACTTTTCAACTTGTTCATTAATGACCTAGAATTAGGAGTGAGCAGTGAAGTGGCCAAGTTTGCTGACGACACTAAATTGTTCAGGGTTGTTAAAACAAAAAGGGATTGTGAAGAGCTCCAAAAAGATCTCTCCAAACTGAGTGAATGGGCGGAAAAATGGCAAATGCAATTCAATAGAAACAAGTGTAAAATTATGCATATTGGAGCAAAAAATCTGAAGTTCACATATATGCTCATGGGGTCTGAACTGGCAGTGACCGACCAGGAGAGAGACCTCGGGGTTGTAGTGGACAGCACGATGAAAATGTCGACCCAGTGTGCGGCAGCTGTGAAAAAGGCAAATTCCATGCTAGCAATAATTACGAAAGGTATTGAAAATAAAACAGCCGATATCATAATGCCCTTGTATAAATCTATGGTGCGGCCACATTTGGAATACTGTGTACAGTTCTGGTCGCCTCATCTCAAAAAGGATATTATAGAGTTGTAAAAGGTTCAGAAGAGGGCAACCAGAATGATCAAGGGGATGGAGCGACTCCCTTACGAGGAAAGGTTGCAGCATTTGGGGCTTTTTAGTTTAGAGAAAAGGCGGGTCAGAGGAGACATGATAGAAGTGTATAAAATTATGCATGACATTGAGAAAGTGGATAGAGAAAAGTTCTTCTCCCTCTCTCATAATACTAGAACTGGTGGACATTCAAAGAAGCTGAATGTTGGAAGATTCAGGACAGACAAAAGGAAGTACTTCTTTACTCAGCGCATAGTTAAACTATGGAATTTGCTCCCACAAGATGCAGTAATGGCCACCAGCTTGGACGGCTTTAAAAGAAGATTAGACAAATTCATGGAGGACAGGGCTATCAATGGCTACTAGCTGTGCTGTGCCACCCTAGTCAGAGGCAGCATGCTTCTGAAAACCAGTTGCCGGAAGCCTCAGGAGGGGAGAGTGTTCTTGCACTCGGGTCCTGCTTGCGGGCTTCCCCCAGGCACCTGGTTGGCCACTGTGAGAACAGGATGCTGGACTAGATGGGCCACTGGCCTGATCCAGCAGGCTCTTCTTATGTTCTTATGTTCTTATGACAGAGAACCAGAAGTGGAGTGAAGGGGGGATTATCAGGGAAGAAGGCAAAAAGACAATACCTCTAGTTAAAAAGATAGAAAGACTGCAATTAGGGTTGCCAGGTTCTTGACCTGAGACTGATCCTGTATCTTTAGGAGAAGAGAAAGTCAGCCAAGTGCAGGTGTTCTTGCAACTCAGTAATGAGAAAAACCACAAGGTGGAATTCTCCTTTCCCCCTGCCCAACTTTTAAAGATACAGAAAACCTCTTGGTTGCCAGGCCCGGCCTCCAAGAGGTCTTCTGTCATGCCAGTCCTGGCATGCCTGCCCTCTTATAACATGGCGGCTCGGGATTCACCCCAGGCCGCAAATCTCACCCCGTGACCCGGTAAGTACTGCATGCGGAGCAGGGGTTCCCTATCTCTATGTATGGATGTTAAAGTTGGACAGTGAAAAAAGCGGATAAGAGAAAAATCAACTCATTTGAAATGTGGTGTTGAAGGAGAGCTTTGCGCATACCATGGACTGCGAAAAAGGCAAATAATTGGGTGTCAGAACAAATTAAACCAGAACTGTCACTAGAAGTTAAAATGATGAAACTGAGGTTATCATGCTTTGGACACATGAGAAGACATGATTCACTAGTAAAGACAATAATGCTGGGGAAAACAGAAGGGAGTAGAAAAAGAGGAAGACCAATCAAGAGATGGATTGATTCCATAAAGGAAACCACAGACCTGAACTTACAAGATCTGAACAGGGTAGTTCATGACAGATGCTACTGGAGGCCACTGATTCATAGGGTTGCCATAAGCCGAAATCGACTTGAAGGCACATAACAACAACAACAACAACAAGCAAAGCATTTGTCTTGGAAGATTTAAGGAGAAACCTTTTGGACTGTAAAATGTGTGGTGTGTTCTCTGATCATAGGAGCCTCCTGCAATCTTTTCCACATTCTTCATGAAAAAGATAACAGTATTTTATTTGTTTGTTTAATATGCTGCCCTTCTTCTAAGTAGGACCCCAGTCAATAGGATGGTTCAGGCATAATACTAAGCCAGTGATAGCCAATGTGGTGTCCCCCAGATTATGCTGGACTACAGTTTCCATCAACACTAAAACATCTAAAGGGCACTGACGTTCTCTTCTGTTGTGTTAATGTTTTATGCTTGTATATAATAGTTATGGTAAGTAGTTTGTATTATTGTATATTAGATAAATGGTGAGTGTTGGGAGGGGGGAATGAGTGAGTAGCATGTTGGAATGTGCTGAATAGTGCTTAGCTGAGCAACTGAGAGTGAGGTTTATATTTGAGTATGTGACTGTTTTGGCAGGTAGAAGAGTTAGGCGATGGTTGGAAGGACTGTTTAGTGTTAGAGAGCATAGGATCAGCGTTGTTTATTCTTTTTTGATTAGCTGGTGAGAGGATGGAGCTAGTTAGGAATATTAGAAGGGTAGGCAAGGTAGGACTTGAAAGTGTTAAAAGAACATACAGTAACGTGTTTAAGATGTGGAGACAATTTCTGAAACCAAATGCTTATGAACAACAAGTGAACTTGCTTCTTTTCAAATACATCTGTTATAAAATACTGTATTACTTTGTTTTCACACAAACACCTCTTTGTTGGCTATGCTAGAGGTTGAGTCAGATACTTAGTATCTATGGTGACAGCAAATCCTGGAAGAAGAGTTTAGTATCAGGTTACAGGAGCTAAACCCAGAGCTATAGTATCACAGGGAGTGGAGGCTTGCCTTTATACCTGCTGCCAGTCAGTGTAGACAATACTGAGCTAGATGTATCAACAGTCTGTCTTGATATAAGGCAGCTTCCTGTTTCCTCATCCATTATATCATTGAGCCTGTCACCGTCTCTCGGTATAATCTACCTCAAGTGTGTGTAGCCTTGGGCCTGCCAGATGGTGCTGAACTACAGCTCCCATCATCCCCAGCTATTGGTCATGCTTGCTGATGGGAGTTGTATTTCAGCAACATCAGCAGGTCAAAGTTTCCCAACCCCTGATGTATCTCAACGAGGGAAGGGAAGAACCATGTATGTTATCCAGGGAAGATTGGGGAATATAAATGTAATAATAATAAATAATATATCCAGAGAAAGGACTTTCTGGGAAGTGGCACCACTCTTGTTTAAAATGCCTCCACAAGCAAAGCATTTGCCTGGGAAGAAGAGTCAAGGGGAAGCCTTGTGGACTGTAAAACTGCATGGTGTATTCAGAGAAGGAGGCTCCTGAAATCTTTTCCACATTCTGTGTAATGCCTTTGGGTTTTAAGGGTGTTGGACTAGGACCTGGGAGACCATGGTTCAAATCTCCACACAGCCATGAACCTCACTGGGTGATCTTGAGCCAGTCACTGCCTCTCAGCCTCAGAGGAAGGCAATGGTAAACCCTCTGAATACTGCTTACCGTGAAAACCCTATTCATAGGGTCGCCCATAATTCGGAATCGACTTGAAGGCAGTCCATTTCATTTTTTTTCATTAGTTTATTATATGTTCTTGTTATTTTATTCATGTTTCCTTAGCCACTCTTCACCTTAAGGTCTCACAGCAGCTTACAACATATGCATGTTTTAATTAAGTAATAAAGAAAAACCTCAGCATCATCACTCATTGCTGCCCAGTACAACTTACCTATTTCACAGAATCCAAAAAGTTAGGCAAAATGCTCTACATATATAAAGACAGAAAGGGGGAAGTTGTCTTTTTTATGGCATTACCTTGAAAATAATGAACAAATCTGACTCGAGTATTACTGTTTGGATTTTCCTAAACCTCCTTTGCATTATTCAACTGAAGTTTGTCTGCTTCTTTTGCTTCTAAGAAAATCCTACTTTCTGTTTTTTCCCTTTGAATTTCAACATTTCAAGAGACGCTCACAAAATGTTACTGGATATGTGTGCTCAAAAATACTCCCCACCCTTTGAACTTCTTGACTTTGCTGTTACAATTGCTTCCTCATGCCCCAACCATCAAGGACTCTGATCTCATTTATATGCTGAGACTGGAGTGATAATCATTCAGTTTGTGCTTGGTTGAGTGAGCACAGCGGTAAGGGCAGAGGCCAAAAAGGAAGAAAACAAAGTGGAACAAATAACTGTCTGGGAAGCTGAAAAATGATTTCTGCCAGTGACACAAACTTAAGTGGGAACAGCAACTTTGAGCTGATGAGCTTACAAACAGAGGAGAATATTAAGAGGAGTACCCTTCAGAAATATCAGATACTCTGTGCTGTAAGTATTGTTCTTTGCATACTTTTTTAAACTTCCATGTTAAATTGTATTATCAGGTCATTATCAGTTGCATTATGCAACTTTTATTGCATTATCAACTCCATATTTTCATGGACCATCTGGAAATTTCTTGGCAGGGTATGACAGCATGGATAAAATTACAGCTTCAATATTGCAACAGCTATTGTTAATGTTTTCAGCTCAGGGTCCGCTACTGGTCACAAATGAGCATTGGAAAGTTTGAAGGTTAAAGAAAGAAATCTCAGTCTCTTGACTGCAGCACTGCATTATTTATTTATTTATTATATCCCGCCCTTTCCCACTGTAGGAGCCCTGTATGTAAAATTGTTGGCAGATGTGTCTCCTTTCTATTACTATTTATTTCATTCATAGCCTATTGTAACTTAGTGGCTCGTGGATATGTCAATAGATGGGTTCTTATTTTATTTATTTATTTATTCGACTTATTAGTCGCTTATCTGGCTGAATTGACTTCTAGGCTCCTGGTCTGACTTAACTAGAGCATGTAGGAACTAAAGAATAAAAACATGTGATCTGAAATACAGGAAGGGTTGAATAGATGACAACCTCCTACCTTTAAATCACACCCATATTTTCTTCCAGAAGAGTGGCATTTTCAGCTTTGGTGATGCTGATTACCCATTGGTGGTTGAGAAGCAGGGGAAAAAAACACATTTAACGCACATCCAACTAGCATTTAAAGTACATGGCTTCCCCTAAAGAATCCTGGGAAGGGTAGTTTCCCCTCACAGTTATAGTTCCCACCACCCTTAACAAACTACAGTTCCCATGATTCTGTGGTGTGATTCCTGTGCTTGAAATGTGTGTTGAATATGCTTTAAATGAATGGTATGGATCTGTCCTAGTATGCTGTGCATTCATTAGTGAATTGAAAAGAACAATTTTAAAATATACTTGTTTAAACAGAGAAAAGGTTGTAGCTCAGTGGTAGGGCATATGCTTTGCATGCAAAGGTCCAAAATTCAATTTCTGGATAACACATTTCATTTTCACTATTGCTTGGATTCCCGAAGAGCCAATGCTAGTCCATGTCATCAGTACTGAACTAGAAGGTACCAACTGTCCTGCCAATATAAGGCAGATTCCTTTGTTCCTACAAGTGGAAAGACAGCCAGTAGCTTCCATTTTTTTAACATATTTTGTTTACAACATTTATATACCATTTTATTGTAAAAAATCTCAAAGCAGTTTACAGAAGGAATTAAAACAAAATTATTGGCAAAAACAGACAAGTATGTAAGAAACATTCAAAATCATAAAACCAACAATGAGTTAAAAACAGATAAAAAACATAATACCTAGGCTTCTACATGCCTGGGTAGGCTTGCCTAAACAAAAATGTTTTTAGCAGGTGCTGAAAAGAGTGCAATGAGGGCGTCTGCCTAAAGTCAATAGGCAGGGAGTTCCAAAGCATAGGTGCTGCCACACTAAAGGACTGATTTCTTACAAGAGCAGAAGAAGTACTATGTGGCACCCGTAACATGGAAAGCACACCTTGAACTTGGCCTGGTAGCAAATCAGCAACTAGTGCAGATTTCAGGGCAGAGGTATTATGAGTGAGACCCTATCAGCTCCTGTCAGCCCCTGGGTCAGGCTGTGCTGCGTGGGGATTTCTGTGACCTTGGTTGACTGGCTGCCAGTATTTTTTTAGTTTTGGTTTTTGGTTAGGAATCCTGACTGGTTGTGGAATGCTGAGTTTTCTGCCTTACTCATAGGGATCTTGTTGTGGTTGGTATAGTATTGCATTAGCAAATCATAATTGTCTTTTGTTTTTGTTTTTCTATTTGCATTTCATTTAGCTTTAACCTCATTCCCTTACATCCATAGAAGCAACAACTGTGGTTCCATGTGCTCAGCTCAGCCACTTAAACCCACTGATGATGCACCTTGATGCATGACGGTTTGTTTCTTGCCCAATAGTGGTAAAAGAGAATTCACATACTGGGAAGTGTGGCTGCAATTGTTGTAGTTCTCAAGCTGCTGCCTATGAAGGTAGACCAAACCAAGTGTGTTTTCTCTCTGTCAATTATTACTCACTGGAATTGGGTTGGCTGTCAAAGTGAGTTTATAGCAGCCCACAGGGTAGACAGAAAAGGATAGAGAATCCTCTTACTCATACTCATTTCTCAGACCTCTTTCTGAAGTGAAGGGTCAAATCTGTAAAGACATTTGGAGCAGCCCTGTTAAAAGGTAGGGGCAGGGCATTCAAGGCAGGGGGTTGCTAATCCTGCTTGGATATGGATATTTTTGCAGACAATCCCTAGTCAAGCCTTACCAACAGCACAATCCAAACTATATATACTCAGAAGTAAGTCCTATTGAGTTCTTCAGGGCTTACTCCCTTAGTAAGTGTGTTTAGAATTGCAGCCTTCAGGGGCATTCATCTTTCCTCCTGAATCCTCCCATCTAACATCTCCACAACACTAGGCTCCTTTCTTCCTACAATGGCCTTCTGGCACTTAAACTGCCCTGGCCTGAAGGCACTTAAACCCTTCTTGCCAGAAGCAAGTAGGTTAGATTAAATGTTCCCTACCCAGACTCCATCTTTTAGCTAAGATTTCTATCTTAATTTCCAATCAGATAACTGTTTTTGTTTGAATTGTATGCTCCAAGCAACTGTGGTTGATGCTTAATGTATCATGCTTAATGACATCATGCAGGGCTGCACCTGTGACACGGTTTGGGATGCTTCTGACCCGGCAACCCTAGGTCAGACAGTGGGAAACCCTGGTTTCCCATGATATGAATGAGCTGTAGAAGCCGTGGGCTCATGGATTCACTAATTTCCTCTCCAATTTTGTGGCCAAGAGAAGAGAACTGGCTTTTAATTGTGTTGGATAATTGTGTTCATTTAAACTTCAATTTGTATGGAGCCACCCTGAGAACATAGTCATACTGTTCCATGTGAATATTTAAAGCAAACAAAAAAATGAGAAGAAACCAGGATCAAACCGTGGTTTCCCATCTTGGTTTGTTCACTAAGTGGAGGTTAAATAAACCACAGTTCCCTGAATTCAGACATATAACAGGGAACTCCAGTTTCGTTAAAATGGGGGGGTTGGATATTTCCAATATCCTTGTGGATATAAAAAAGGAGGAAGATCACATGAACCCAAGGAGCACTGCAGCTCATTCATGTAAAGGTTTCCCTCTCATCTGAACTGGGCTTGGGAGTAAGCTTGTATGCACTTTTTGACATTGACAGCTGTCGGGAGTTCAGCTTCACTCTGAATATTACCATACCAAATGCAGAATATTTTAAAGAGAATGGGATTATACGATATGCCGAACTTGCTTTTCAAACAAAAAGCATGAAATATTATACAAAACAAATATTTATCTAGGCACGGTCCTAACAGGACAGCATAAGCCAGTTTTATTATTTTTTCCTGTATAAGGAAGGAAACAACAAATGTGTAGTTTCTTACTCTGTTCTGAGTGTTCTGTGGTAAATGCTAATTCTAGCCAAACCTACCAAGGTAGTGTACAAACTTACAAAAATGTGGAAATGTTCAACAAAGAATTAAAGGATTAGCATTTTGTGATCTTAAACATAACATTTAGGTAGGGCAGCAGACAGGATACATTTCCACCCAGTATTTTGTACTAGAGACCATGTGGTGAAGGGCAGAATATAATTTTCCTATTACCACATGATCAGTCCTCGGAAGTACCCATGTTACTGGCCAACTCACTGAGTAACTGTTTTGAGCAACTAAATGAATATATGCAAAGCCACTACCAGGTTTGAGGGCCTCCCTGTGCCCCCCCCCCGGGCCACCCAAAGTTTGCAAAGGGCTGGGCAGCATCAGGGATATATGGGAACGATAGTGGTGGATGGCTTGATGATGGGAAGTTAGGTGCCAGGCACAGCAGCTGTAGTAGTCACCACTATGGATGGAAGGATCTGTCAATTTTCAGTTATCTGCTTTTTTTCCCAATCTTAAATTCAGTTTTCCACATTTCTACAGCAATTTACATTTTTAAAAACATCTCATGAAAATTCATCAGCATTCTAATGCAAATTTCTACTAATAAACACATGTTTGTATGCAATTTTGGCTGATGTGCACATTTTTGAAAGTTATTTTCATTAATATATTCATTTTTCTGCACATTTCCCCCAATATATACATTTTTATAAACATTGGTTGAAGAACTACATCACAAAATCTGGAAAATTTGAAAAAAGTGTAAATTTTGAAAGATGGTTATGTGTTGGTTCTTATGCTATTTCAGAAAATGGGAATTTGTTAGATTTGGCTTTAAATGCGAACTGAATCAATTTTTTTCTTCCTAGTCACCACCATCTTTGTTTCCCCAGGATGCCTCCAGGCTCTGATGTAGCGGGTGTTGGTAGGGTGGTAATCAGCACAGCTTTACAGAAGGCAGTCCTTTGTTTACAGGATTGTCAGAGGGCAGTCCTCTTCTGAAAAGTGTCCTCTGTTGGAAGGCTGTTTGATGCAGACCTGGTTTAAAGATAAAGAACCAGAAGAAGGGAGAGCAGGGGCCTTGAAGTTGCCCATCCACAATTAGCCACTTGGACAGGAGATTGGGCAGCCACACAGGTCACCCAGGTTCAATATTCACCACTATGGTTAGATTAATTGCATATCTATTTAAATTATGGTAATTATTTCTAAATTTGCATCTATACAGAACATATAAATTTGCATGTGTAAATATTATGCAAACCTGTGTCCAATTTGCCCCGCCTGTTTTGATGATGTATAAGTGGCCACCCTCTATATTGGGCTCAGAGGTACTAGAAGTACTGAAGATTGTGATGGCTATACCTACAGACACCTTGCTCTGTGCATCTCTTTACAGCATTTAGTCCTTAAAAATTGTAAATGTGTATTAAGAGCAGCTGGTGTCGACTGTGGTGGGCCTGTCACCCCACCATGTGGGGTGCTGATGCCGGGCCTGAGTTTTTGTATTAGGTATGAATGCAAAAGTCATAAATCCCTTAGCTTTTTTTTTAAAGAACCATGTTATCTGTTTAGATATCATGAGGTTTGAAGCTAATCACAACAATACTATTTTTCTTCTTGCAAATTAATTTTGAATATATTCCACATCAAACCCTGCAGAGTATCCTCCTCGCACCCATTGAAATCTGTTTGTTTCCCTTTAGCAAAATCTGAAATGGTTCCCCAGATTTTCAAAGGGGTTAGGTAACAGAAGGTTACATTTTGGACTCAGCCAGCCCCACAAGTGCGTATAGGACTGCAGCCTTATTCAGCTTATATTTTGCCTTATGGTTCCAAGAGTGAACCTGAGGTGTCCAAAACAAGTAGTCAGAAAGAAACAAAAGGTGGAAGAGAGTATGAACGGGAAGGATACTCCAGTGGTTGTGACCTGCATGGTGTGTGCCATGTTTGTTTTCTTGCCTCAGAACAACATGGCGTACAGGTGCAACAAGTGCAAGCTCGTGGCACTGTTGGAAGAAAAAGTTAGAGGCCTAGAACAGCGGGTGGCCATACTAAGAGAAGATGAAGAGTTCTTAGACAGAATGCTGGAACAACAGCAGCAAAGAGAAGTACAGGAGGTGGAAGAGCAACAGTATGTGGTAGCAGAAGAGGAGACTGCTTTGAGAGGAACAATCAAATGGAGGAAACTCCATGGGAAAGGGTGGCAGTTAGGAGCAGAAGAGCTAGAAGACACCCTTCACCAGTGGAACTATGGAACTGTTTCAACCACTCGAGGATGAGACTGGAGGACAGCTTGTGGTGAAAGAATTACAGGAGACCCCGTGAGACAACGACCAAGAGGCTGAAGCTCAATCAAGCAGGGAAATGAAGTCTCGCCCCACAACAAGAAGAGAAGACTACTAGTAGTTGGAGACTCCCTACTGCGTGGGATCGAAACCCAAGTATGCAGAGAAGATCCGTGGACTCGCCAGGTATGCTGTCTACCAGGAGGACGGATTAGAGATGTGATGGAAGGGTTGCCATCACTCATCAAGCCCACCAACAGGTATCCCTTTGTCCTCATCCATGTAGGAACAAATGATACTGCCAAACGGAGCTATGAAGAAATCACATCAGACTTTGAAGCTCTGGGAAAGAAACTCAAGGACTTTGGGGCCCAGATAGTTTTTTCATCCATCCTTCCAGTACTTAGAAGAGGAGTAGAAAGGGAAAGAAAAATACTCCATGTGAATGAATGGCTACGAAGGTGGTGCCGACGTGAGAGATTTGGACCTGGGACCACGGGCTATGCTTCCTGGAAGATGGATTGCTGGCAAGAGATGGGTTGCATCTC
Organism: Rhineura floridana; assembly: GCF_030035675.1. NCBI lineage: Eukaryota > Metazoa > Chordata > Lepidosauria > Squamata > Rhineuridae > Rhineura > Rhineura floridana. The sequence goes on from NC_084483.1 coordinate 102,831,783, forward strand.
ACAAGGATGGAAAGAATGTGTTTGGCCACAGCATGGAGAAGTTCATCAGGAGGGCTTTAAACTGAAACTTAAGGGGGAGGGAGACATAAACTTGGTGGTAACGACTGATGAAGGCTTGTGCACAGTAACGGGAACAGAGAGATCAGCTCTAATAGGGCCCAGTAACAGCCCTCAGAAAAATGTAGTAAGGAAGCCAAACCATAAATCACATGGTCTTCAATGTCTGTATACTAATGCACAGAGCATGGGAAACAAGCAGGACGAACTTGAACTCTTAATACAGGAGGGCAATTACGACTTGATTATAACTGAAACTTGGTGGGATGACTCCCATGACTGGAATACAGCAATTGAAGGATATAACTTGTTCAAAAAGAACAGAAGGAATAAAAAGGGAGGTGGAGTCGCGCTATATGTTAAAAATATATATCCCTGCACAGAAATACAGGAAGATGAGCTTGGTAGCTCCACCGAGAGTATCTGGATTAAAATTAATGGGGCAAGTAATAAAAGGAATGTGGTGCTTGGAGTCTACTACCGACCACCCAATCAAGGAGAAGATGAGAATGTAACTTTTGAAAAGCAAATTGCCAATGTTTCGAGGAGACATGATATAGTAGTAATGGGGGGTTTCAATTATCCCAGTATCAGTTGGGAGACAAATTCTGCCAAACATGGCCCCTCCAAGAAATTTCTGACTTGTGTTGGAGATAACTTTCTCTTACACAAAGTAGAGGAAGGAACCAGAGGATCAGCTATCCTGGGCTTGATTCTAACCAATAGAGATGATTTGGTGGATGAAGTGGCAGTTTTGATTTTGGCTCAGGCATTTGCATGATATTATGTTTAATTATTGCTGGAGGTTGTCGCCTGCTCTGTGCTGTAAGGATTAATATTTTAAAGTTCTAGGTTTTAATTGTATTTGTTTTACCTGGTTTTGTTATTAAGTGGATTTCTTATTGCAATTGTTCAGCTTGTATCACTTTTAATTGTATCATATCCTGCCCTAAGATCAGTTATGATGAAGGGGCCATTAGAAATATTCAAAATAAAATGTAAGCAAAGTCAGGTTTTCCTGATAGTTGCTGTTTACTAGCATTTTTTCTATTTTAGAAATAGTTGCATCTGGACATGGAAGCTTGGGGGGGATAAGGAAAGCTGTGAGGGAGGAGTTAGATCCTCTGAGCAAGTCTTCACTACTACTCCCACATGCAGCAGTAGCCTGCATTTGTGCCTTTTCACTCCTCTTGGGAAAGGAAAGCATATCCCTAGTAAGGAAGGAAGAGCTCTGTGTCCAGTAGCCACAGTAGTGCTTGGGGAGATATGCAGCATAAGGTAAGATGGACATGTCAAGATAGAGAATGGGAACCACAACTCTAGATCCTTGCAAAGACATAATTCTGTTGGTCTTCTAAAAATAAGTTGGAAACCACTAAATAAAATATCAGTATTTGGGGAAATAAAAGCTGCTATGGGCTTACTGGGTATATCAATGGGGATGGAAAAAGCTATGCCATGTGTACATGCTCCTTGGTGATTTTTGCAGGTATTGCATAAATGCTGATATAGCTTGATTAATGTTGCCCTGTCCCAGCGCTCCTCAAGTCCAGGCAACCTAATTGGCATATTTCTTTGCAAAATCTTACCATGGAAATAATGTTTAATGTTGTATTTTTTACTATCTAATTTGGGTTTATTTATGGCACTTACTACAAAAACTTTGAGAAGGATCAGTAGGAACGTCTTGCCATTTACTCAAGAAAGATAATTCTATCTTGGCTTATGTATGATGATAATTTATACTATCAACCCTCATAATACCCCTGCATGCGTATACCTATAGATGTGTGTGCGCGCGCACGCACACACACACACACACACGCACGCACGCGCACACACACACACACCCCTACTATTTATTTATTATTTATTTATTGGATTTCTTAGTCACCCATCTGGCAGGCTAACCAGTCACTACTAAAGTTCATCAGTTCATCAGATACCTGGACTCTAGTCCTCAAAGCTTATGCCGTAATAAACCTGTTAGTCTTTATGGTGTCACAAGACTTTTTGTTCTGCTTCAAAAGACTAATGTGCAGGCCTGTAGCTGGGGGGGGCTATGGGGGCCCCAGCTCTCCATAATATTTCTGCCCCCCAATTTTTTTGCAAAAATAATTAAATTTATCACAAAAAAATCTGCCCCCCTGAACTTTTAGTCTGGCTACGTGCTTACTTATGTGGTTACCTCACTGGGAATTGTTATCAAGGAATGCAGTGTTCTGTTCTGCCCACCTTTCTTTTCTGAGGCAAAGATCTCAGTGAAGCATGGTGGGCAGAGATGTGCCTGGCTGATGAGTCGTGATGTCCCTGCTTCTGCTGCTGTAAACAGCAGGCTCTGCATCAATGCCTTAGGGGTTGTGAATTAACATAAGTACTTCTCCAACTCAGTGGGTGTTAATCTGGAACCCCAGTAGAACACTGCCACTTGTCTTAACCCTCCATTTAGTCCAGTATCCTGATGGCTAAACACAGCAGCAGTCAGTGGGGTGGCAAAAGCGGTAGTGTTGTGTACCTGCTGCTTACCAGGAAGGGTGAGGCACCAGGGGGGGAGCTCAACATGGTGTAGGCACGGCAGTGGAGCGTCAGCAGGAGTGCTGGATTGGCTCTGCCTCTGCGCCCTCACTGCATCTTGCTTCCCACACTTGTCCCTTCTTCCTCTTGGTAAGCAGCAGCAGTGCTCGGTGTCTGGAAGCCAGTGGAGACTGGTGGCTTCAGTGTCAGTGGGGCAATGAATCTGCTCCAGGTTTTAGTCCAAACATTCAGGAGCTGTCCAAAGTGATAAAGCCTATTCCAAAAAACGGTTATTTTGTTATTTGGACAATTTTATTAGTTGTTTAGTTATTTGGACAATTTATATACTGCTTATATTGAAACAAAATCCTAAGGGCTTTAAAACATGGGCTAAAACATCTTAAACAGCCAATACAAAAAATACCAGAAAATTTCTACATTCTATAAAACACAAATAACTAAATGGAGCATCCTCTTTAATATCAAAATCAACATGACACATAAAAATTAGCTACAAAGGAAATTCATAATAAACATAGTAAACAACTATTTGTAGTTGTATTTGTAACACATATATATGCCACCATAAATATATATTTTTGCTGCTGCTGCTGTTGGAGGAGAATTGTCATCAGTGAGGTCAGAAGAAAATTGCATACAGTACAGAAGAACAGAACCCCGAGATCTGAGATTAGACTGCATGACTGCCGATAGGGTTAAACTAAGCACTACTCTCAGTTCTCAACACCGCCAAACTACTTCTGTAACTTTTTAATACTTAAATTGAGTATTTAACCTGCCACAGAAAGAAACATTCCAAGAAGCAGAACCATTCAGGGGTGAGACAGCAAATACCAGAGCTTGGAAGTAACTTGTTACAAAAAACAAATTACTTGTAATTTAATACTATTTTGAGGAACGAGTGGGTAATTTCTTTACATTTTGATTGTAATAGAACAAGGAGTAATTTTATTACTTTTGAGGAGTAATTGTAATGTCTCCAGAGATCAGGGGAAGTCTTCTCTGATTCGTGGATGAAAATCATGAGCCTCAAACTGGGCTTCTGCGCAGTGTTGTTCTTCCCTCGTGCTCTGTGGGTGTTTAGGAGGCAGTGAGGGAGGAGGTGGAGAGCGAGATGGGGGTGGGGAGGAGAAAACAATTTAAAAAAAATGGATGGTGGTAGAGAAGAATGGAGTGGAGGGAGAAAGGAGCCAGAGGGCAAAGATGTAGATGAAGGGGGAGAAGGAGGCAGCAACGGAATGGAGATAAACAACTGTGGAGGTGAGAGATTATGACATGTGTGTGTTAATACAGTAAGGCCCCACTTTTTGGCACCCCGCTTTTCAGCATTCAGCCAATATGGCGGCGCCAGCAGGGCGATCAGCTGTAGTGCGGGGAGGTCCAGCTGTCAGCTGTAGCGCGGCAGCTGGAGCTCCCCACACTACAGCTGATTGTGTGCTTCAGCTGTAGTGCGGGGAGCTCACACACTAATGGGGGATTTCAATTATCCCTATATCTGTTGGGAGACAAATTCTGCCAAACATGGCCCCTCCAAGAAATTTCTGACTTGTGTTGAAGATAACTTTCTCCTACAGAAAGTGGAGGAAGCAACCAGAGGATCAGCTATCCTGGACTTGATTTTAACCAATAAAGACGATTTGGTGGATGAAGTGGCAGTTACGGGAACTGTGGGGGAAAGTGACCACACCATACTTGAATTCTTGATTTTAACAGAAGCAAAAGCTGAGAGTAGCCATACGCGCACCCTGGACTTCAGGAAAGCTGATTTTAATAAACTCAGAACAATTGTAAGTACGGTTTCATGGCAAGCAAAGGAGTCCAAGATGGGTGGGAGTTTCTAAAAAAGGAAATTCTAAAAGCGCAATGGCAAGCAATTCCTAGAAGGAAAAAAGGGGGAAAACAATAGAAGAATCCAATGTGGCTTCACAAAAAGCTTAGAGATGACCGGGCCTGGCAGCCAAGAGGTCTTCTGTATCTTTAAAAGTTGTGCAGGGGGAAGGCAGAATTCCACCTTGTGGTTTTTTCCCATTACACTGTTGCAAGAACACCTGCACTTGGCTGACTTTCTCTTCTAAAGATGCAGGATCAGTCTCAGGCCCTGAGCCTGGCAACCCTAGAGGAGGCCCTTGTTGTCGCCCTGCCATTGGGCACTGTATGCTATGTGGTGAGGTAGGAAAGGACCTTCCCAGTAGTGGTGCCAGTTGTAGAGCACCCTCTCCCTATAGCAGATGTGGGGAACTTTGGCCTTCCAGAAGTTGCTGAACTACAACTCCTGTCATCCGTGGCCATTGACCATGCTTCCTGGGGTTGATGGGAACTGTAGTTCAGCAACATCTGGAGAGTTAAAGGTTCCCCACACATGCCTTAGAGAGATGCTTGGTGCTTACTCTGTTTTCATTTTGGCTCAGGCATTTGCATGATATTATGTTTAGTTATTGCTGGAGGTTGTCGCCTGCTCTGTACTTTAAGGATTTATATTTTAAAGTTCTAGGTTTTAATTATATTTGTTTTACCTGGTTTTGTTATTAAGTGGATTTCTTATTGCAATTGTTCAGTTTGTATCACTTTTAATTGTATCATATCCTGCCCTAAGATCAGTTATGATGAAGGGGCCATTAGAAATATTCAAAATAAAATGTAAGCAAAGTCAGGTTTTCCTGATAGTTGCTGTTTACTAGCATTTTTTCTATTTTAGAAATAGTTGCATCTGGACATGGAAGCTTGGGGGGGGATAAGGAAAGCTGTGAGGGAGGAGTTAGATCCTCTGAGCAAGTCTTCACTACTACTCCCACATGCAGCAGTAGCCTGCATTTGTGCCTTTTCACTCCTCTTGGGAAAGGAAAGCATATCCCTAGTAAGGAAGGAAGAGCTCTGTGTCCAGTAGCCACAGTAGTGCTTGGGGAGATATGCAGCATAAGGTAAGATGGACATGTCAAGATAGAGAATGGGAACCACAACTCTAGATCCTTGCAAAGACATAATTCTGTTGGTCTTCTAAAAATAAGTTGGAAACCACTAAATAAAATATCAGTATTTGGGGAAATAAAAGCTGCTATGGGCTTACTGGGTATATCAATGGGGATGGAAAAAGCTATGCCATGTGTACATGCTCCTTGGTGATTTTTGCAGGTATTGCATAAATGCTGATATAGCTTGATTAATGTTGCCCTGTCCCAGCGCTCCTCAAGTCCAGGCAACCTAATTGGCATATTTCTTTGCAAAATCTTACCATGGAAATAATGTTTAATGTTGTATTTTTTACTATCTAATTTGGGTTTATTTATGGCACTTACTACAAAAACTTTGAGAAGGATCAGTAGGAACGTCTTGCCATTTATTTATTTATTTATTTTTATTATCATTATTTTTGCCCCGCCCTTTTTCCAAAACTGGAACTCACGGCGGCTTCCAGATAAAAGCACACATATAATTAAAAACATACAAAAGTCTAGATTAAAATCAAATTAAACAATTTACAGTATTAAAACCATTCATACATACAGTTAAAATAATTCAAACTCAGTTTAAAATAATACAGTTAGGCAACAGCAATGCAGCACCCTTCAACACCTGTCCTTAACAGCTTGCAGTTCCAAAGGCTTGTTGAAATAAAAAAGTCTTCGCTTGCCGACGGAAGGACTGCAAGGAGGGGGCCATCCTTGCTTCCCTAGGAAGGGAGTTCCAAAGCCTCGGGGCAGCCACCGAAAAGGCCCTATCTCGTGTCCCCACTAGTTGTGCTTGTGAGGACGTAGGTATTGAGAGAAGGGCCTCTCCTGAGGATCTCAGGGCCCGGGCAGGCTCATATAGGGAGATACGGTCTGACAGATAGCCTGGACCTAAGCCATATAGGGCTTTATAGGTCATCACCAGCACTTTGAATTGTGTCCAGAAACAAGAGTGGCAACCAGTGGAGCTTTTGTAACGGGAGTCGTATGGTCCCTGTAACCAGCCCCAGTTAACATTCTGGCTGCAGCACGTTGCACCAACTGAAGTTTCCGAACAGTCTTCAGAGGCAGCTCCGAGGACAGAAAGATAATTCTATCTTGGCTTATCTATGATGATAATTTATACTATCAACCCTCATAATACCTCTGCATGCATATGCCTATATATGTGTGTGCGTACAGCTGATTGCGCACTTCAGCTGTAGTGCGGGGAGCTCGCACGCTACGCTGTCAGCTGTAGCAGAGGCTGGAATACAGTAGGGCCCCACTTTCCCGCAGTTTTCTCTTTTCGGCTGGGGCCTGGAATGTAACCTGCTGTATGAGTGGGGTCCTACTTGTCCCTGGCTACTTTGCTGCATTTGCAGTATTTTAACTTTTTTGCACCCCAGGGGAAAATGTTTACTTGGGTGGGTGTGCCTTTGTTGGTGGCAGGGCAGGGTCCTGGAAGTGGTTTAGGGAGAGAGATGACGCTTGTTGGCTGAAAGTGTGAACGTGTGTTACATTTGGTTTAACATGTAAAGATCTGAGTGGTGGCCTCTGCCTCCCTCCCCACCTCCCTTATCAGCAGAGAGACCACCACTTCTTATGGATAAAAAAAATATTCTACTACCTCTTGTATGTGTTTATTTTTAATGTTGTTTTAGGCTACTTAGGTGTGCAGCAGCCAAGGCCAGCACCTTGTATACATTCTAGTTTTTTTAAACGTAACAACTGTAATTGTAGTGATTACTTTTGAGTAATGGTAAAATAATCAATGCCTTTCACAATAATTGTAATGGTAAGGTATTCGTTTTCGGGGCCATTTAACAGTAATTATTATTTATTCCTTTTTAAAAGTAATCTTCCAAGCTCTGGTAAATACTCATACTTACATGCCATATTTTTTATAAACAAAAAGGCAGAAACCTTAATGTGATTACAATGAGGTCCTTCAAAGAGTTTTTAATGTTCATTACCTTGGCAGCCAGGGGCTCACTATGTTAGACAAATGAAAGAGGTTTTGGCTTGCCCCAGCTTTATGATGAGGACTGAACCTTTCATAAAACGTCCCAGCAAATTCATAACTGCCACCACCTACTGAATTAACAGAGCAGAAGGACTGTTAAAGATATTTGGAAAATGACATGGGGGGAGGCCATAGCTTAATGGTAGAGCATCTGTTTTTAATGCTGAAGGTCCCAGGATCAATCCCTGGCATCTCTAGGTACGTCAGGGAGAGACCCCATCTGAAATCCTAGAGAATGCACCAGTTGATGCAGATTGCCAATGAGGTGCTTGCAGGTGCCAGTGTGGCCATCAGTAGCTCTTATGGTGCCCGTTAAAGGCCTCAGTAAATATCCATTTTTGCATTAAGCCACAACCTCATGGCAGCCATTTTCTGTTATGTTGTGCCCCTTTGTGATATGCCATGCCCCTACAGCAGCCATTTTGTGACTGGCATCCATGGCACTTTTCTTAAAATTCTAACTATCCCCACTGCCCCCAAAAGGATTGGCAACCCCTGGACTGTAGATAATACTGAGTGAGATTGACCAATGGTCTGACATAGTTTAAGACAACTTCCTATGTTCCTAATCAAACAAGTATGTACACTTCAGTTTATTTACACATATTTCACAGGTTGAGCATAGGCTGAGATTTATGGCAGTACCTCCCCCCCCCCAAATACTGGAAAAGCTCCCAAAGTTCCATTCAACCCTATGCCCTGCTGCCTGCAGGCTCAGTTTAATCTGACTCCAGTTGCAACTCCTCAAACTTCTTCCTTCTTTGTTCACACCTTATACAGACCAAATTAGCACATTCCATGGATGGGAGGTGGATGGACAGTTCTCATGTTCTGGAGCTGGCAGAATGGTTTGTTCTTGACAGGGTTGCACTCCCTTTGAAGAAGCAGCTACATAGTTAGGGGTGCTCCTTGAACCATAATTATTGCTTAAGATCCAGGAGGCCATCTTGATGGGCAGGGATGGTGCCAGGTACATCTCTCTGGTTGGAATGATGCCTCCATGATGGAGGCTTTTGAGAATCAACAGTTGCAGTTGATTCTCTTAAGAATGTGACCAGATAGAGACTCCATAGTTTCAACAGTAGTCATTCTGTCTCGCTCCTCCCACAATTGCTCTGTTTGCCATGTGGTCTGATAGATAACTCAAAGGTTTATGATAGCTTGTTTTATAATGTATTTTAAATGTTATAAAATTTATATTATCAAAATGAATTGTTTGTCGGACTGTTATATCGTGAATGGACATTGGATTGTTATTATAATATTATATTGATATGCATTTTTTCCTGTTGTGTTGTGAGCCACTTTGGGCATATTTGTGTGGACAAGCGGCATACAAATTAAGTAAAATAAATAAAACAAATAAAAGCTTGCATACTGTTTTGTGATACTTAGGTTAACCTAATAAAGGTACTGCTCTAATATGCATTTTGTAACAGTTTAAGTGCAATCCTCTGTATGTTTCTTCAGAAGTAAACCTGTCAAGTTCAATGGGATTTACTCCAATGCAAATGAGTGCAATGTTAACATTGTTCACTCAGACGTAAGTCCCATTGAGTTCAATGGGACTTACTTTGTGGGACATACTTCCAAGAAATAAATATAGGACTGGAGCCTCAGTTTATGAAATAGTCTAACATTTAGCTGCACTATCTCTCCATCCTCCTGTAGTTGCTAAAGTTTTAAAGAACTTCTGTTCCTGAAGAGATCATTTTTATGGGACCTTATATGGCAGCTTATATGGGAGCATATATATATGTTTCCATTTATAGGGATGGACCATTTGTTGACCACATTTAGGCAATATGCTATTTTTATTGTAATTTATACTTTGTGATGCATATTTTGTTTTGTAACAGGTTCTTTTAGCTTCTTTGGTGGCTGTAGCACTTGGACTAGGTTTGGGACTTGGGCTAAGGAAAACAGCACAAGGTATGCTTACAATAGTCTTAACTTAATATAAGGGTCTCAAAACTCTTAGGCCTAGAGAATATGTTTTAGGCCTAGTTTGCACTGAGGTGGTAAATCTGTGTCTGGGCTCAAGGGCAACCCAAGACATTTTGCTGCCTGAGGCAAAGGACAAGATGGTACCTCCTTCCCATTCCGTAAACAGCAGACAACCAGGTTGACAGTTGAATCTTACTTCAACAGTGGCAACAGGACACTGTCTACCACCACACCTGAGGGCAACAGGGTAACTTAGGGTGCGCAAGTCAGGCTGCATGACAAACATAGCACTGTCCTCCAAAAGAAGGAAATGACTGGGAGCAGCTCAGGAGGAGCGGCCAGAGGAACTTCTATACTCTTGTCCCTGTATTGAAGTCCCGTAAAAAAATTCTATTCCGATTTGTCTAACCAACAAAACCATCCAGGCTGCCTTCAGACATGGGGCTTATTGCATTAGTTTAGCAGATTAAGCTGTTAGCGCTTCTGTCACGATTTCTAAAATTCCTTTCACATTGCAGTACCTGTTGCGTTAAGGAACCATGGCTTTTTTGGCTGATATACCAGCATTTCTTGCAACTGTCTTTCACACTGCTGCAATGAACAGTGCCTTGTTTGTTTTCTTCCCTCACCCATTATACACATGTGCACTGTAGTTCCCCCATAATTCACTGCTTGAGTTAATGTCGGTACACAGATGTCTGTAGACATCACCATAGTCTGAAACAGATTTTCTAGATGTCATCTTTCAAAATATATTTAGACACCAGAGTGACATCTGTGTTTGAGGAGCTGAAATAGATGCAGTTAAAATTTGGCTGCAGCCATTTAAAAAAATCGTGTCTACAAAATATGTTCCAGACTATGGTGATGTCTACCCAAGTTTTGCTGGTTCTCTTATACATATACTAGGTGTTTTTGTTGATTATATAAATCAGAGCAGAAACTTTTATGCGATCACTACCACTCCACTCCCCCTCTAAATGTGAGCATCTGCTCAGGCAGCTGTCTCACTCTGCTTAATAGTAGGTCTGATTCTGTCTGGGCTGTACCTCATGTGTGTGTGTGGGGTGTCACATGATTGATGCTCTTCTATGCAAACTCTTTTCCTTGGCATCTAGTTGAGTATGTGGAGGAATGGGGAGGGTATGGAGTAATAAAGGTTTATTGAAGTTGGGCCCAGACAGACTTGATTTCCCATGGATTCCACCCTCTATTTATAATAGGAATGTGAATAGTGTTGGGTGTCTGTTCCATTTCTTTGTGATGATAAAAGAAGAAAATGGTTATGTACTTGCTTACTAATTGGACACAGAGCAGCGGGTGTTCACAGTTCAGAATGATCTGAAATGTTACAGTTACATTATTTAAAAAATCATTACTTTGTAAAAAAAATTGCCAGAGGCAGGTAGATAAGGTGATAAAGCACATGAAAAGCTTTTATCACATCACATTTCCATGCAACAGTAATTGAAAACCACACAATATGACAGCAGGCCTACACAAACCAGTCATAGAACTCTGTGTGCCTGACACTGTGCCAAAGCAAATGTATAAGTGAGACTAAATGAAATAATATTTGAAATACCAGCGCTCTCACATTCAAAAGTATAGTATTATGGCCAAGAATATTTGATAATTCATGGGTGAATGGTTCTCCTTCTGAGTTTTCTGTCTTGACTGATCTTAAAACATCTTTTTATTTAACATCATTGGAATTAAAATTGACATCAATCACTCTAATAGTAAACCCAAGTGGTGAGTGCTGACAATTTGTATTTGAGTGAAAGTAGGCCCTTGAGGAACCAGGAACCCTGCGTTTAACAGAATTGAGTTTTTTTAAAAACTAAGGAGGCACCTTCCCCCAATTGTGGTTATCCTTCCCTAAGCTCTTGTTGGATTCCATCTCTTATGAACCCCAGATAGTATGGCCAATGGTAAAAGATGATGGGTGTTGTAGTCCCAAAACATCTGGAGGGCACCAAGTTGAGGTGCCATTGTTGTAGGGCAGAGATGGGAAACCTTTTGCCCTCTACATGTTGTTGGACTCCAACTCTCCTCAGCTCCAGCCAGCATGACCATTGGGAGTTGAAGTCCAATAACATCTAGAGGGCCATGCGTTTCCCATCCGTGGTGTACGGGCTTCCCATTCTCTTAAATGAGAAGAAGGAGCTCCTTACGTGCTTAGGCATTTTACCTGTGAACACACTCCTGAGTTCGAGCAGGAGAGTGCTGCTGTGGTCCTGCTGATGGGTGTTGCTCATTGTGTGAGCACCCAGTGTAGAGCCTCTCCAGTTGTGCAACTCCCTCCCTTTGTAGGCATGGCTAGTTACAACACAAATCAGTTTCTGATGCAAAGTGAAGACCCAGTTGTTTTCCCAAACTTTCAGAGACTAAGCTTAGATTAATTCCAGCCTTCTGTCTTTTTTTGCATTTTATATTGATTTTTATTGTTCTATTGTTTTAATTATATTTTATGAATTTTGTAGATGTTGTTGTTGGAATTGTCATATGTAAACCACTTTGGAGTCACCTCTGATAGAAGTGTATTTGTTAAATTCCTACAATCTTTGGTTCTCCTTCCAGTGAGCTGCAGATACAGATGCAATGAGACATTCACTAAAGAGGCAAATGGCTGTAGTTGTGACGACAAATGTACAGAACGTCAAGGCTGCTGCTGGGATTATGAGGCTACCTGTGTTGAACCAAGTAGGTGTGATTTTTCCTACCCAGTTATTTCATTCTTGACTAAAACAATCCAAGGGCTATGTGGGCCACTCCACCCAAGAGGCATGAGCCATGGAACAGGAAGCTGATCCTTTCCTTTCCTAGCAATGATTTCAGATATGTATTGGTTGGCTCAAGTGGCAGAAGACCTATTTTATGCTTGATTGCTACAATCTGGTCCAAAGTAAACCAAGCTGCTCTATGGTAAGGGAAAAAAGACAGCTTCCTAGCAGTGTAATTGCATGAAGTTCTACAGAACCTTTTCAGGTAAGCCAGATTGCTATGCAATACGATGAAAACCAGGGTTGCACTGTACACTTTAGTCAGGGGTGGCCAATGTGCCACCCACAGATGCACAAGTGCCTTCAAAGGCATACCTGGTGCCCACAGGGTCTCCTCTCCACCTCTACCCCTGCTAAAATCAGGCTTGAAACAAGCATTCTATTGTAGTCAACAGGATAGGTTGCAGTGTGTGCTTGGTTGCGGTGTGGTGCCCATGATAGTTTTTCTGATTTGCAAATATACCCACAAGCCAAAAAAGTTTGGCAACCCCAAGTAAACATGGGCCAATGACTCCCTGTGCGCTATGCACAATTATTGTTAAAACAATCTCTTCACAGTGAGCAGCTTCCATTCTGGCAGTAAAGTTTTGGAGTAATTACTGGCCCAGTTCAGATAATCTTATTTTAGTTCAGATATGAAAACAAGCCTTGCACATTCAGCCCCTTCTCTCTCCTCGCTTCATGGCCAAACTGAATGCAAACAGAAAGCCTCCAAATAACCACTGTTTCACATGTCATCTGATTCCCAGAAAGTATGGTTACCAGCTTTGGAACAGGCAGATCCTGACTTGTTCCAGTTGGAGATTTCTGTATTGCATTCAAGCACACTGCAAACATGTGTGAGCCCAAGACTCATTCATATATGGGCCTATTAAGCCGAAATACCATAATCTAGACATGACCACTACTTGACTCACCTTTATGAGCCTCCCTATGCCACACACCATATTTCTGATATCAGCAAGGAAGGAGTGTCAAAAAAATCTTAAGGACACAAGTCTATTCAGAGTTTATGAAGACACTTGCTCTCATTCCCCTTGTTTCTAGAGGTATTCATGCTTATCCATGGAGATTTCTATTTGCAGTAGAATTTTCAGGAAAACCTTTTAGGTGCCTATTTTCAGCCAATTTTATTACAACACACACATATTAAAAATACATTTACCTTTTTTTCCCTAGCTTGGAGTTGGTATTGTACTAAATCACGCTGCGGTGAGACACAAATGGCCAGAAGCTTCTGCTCTTGTTCTGAAGACTGCTTGGCGAAAAAAGATTGCTGTGTAAACTACAAAAGCGCCTGTAAAGGTAAACCTGGAGGGAACTGTTCCAAAAGCATGTTCATATGATCAGTAGTTCATTTGAAACAATGAGTCCATCAATACATGCAGAAGTGCTTGAATTACAGCTTTTAGAAGGCATAGGTGTAGTTAAGCTTTTTAAAAAAACAACTGGTTGACTTGTTGCCCTTGTTTAACAACTAGGTGGTTTGCTGTGTTTCTCATTCTGTGGGACCAACCCAGCTGCTAGCAGAATGCTCTTTGAGATCACATTTTTGCATACAGCCTTTCTAAAATGACAGCTTTTGGGGTGTGTGTGTCTTATTTGTGTGTGTGTGCAAGCTGTTATCTTTAGTGAGCTATGGAAAAAATAAAGAATAAGGATGAAGAGAAAGTAAAAACCTCAGAGAAATATCTACCCCATCATTCCCATAGCCTCTTTTTTATCATTTCCTTGTCTACTAAATAATGTGTCTATTAACACTGAGCTGACTCCAGTGTTTTGTTGACTTAGTGCAAGTTGAGAAGAGAGAGCAGTGGGTGTCTGCATCCATTAGCACAAGGTCTCACACAGTTTCTTACACAAGATCTTGCACAATGTCTCAAGAGGCATGCTAGCACAAGTTGTGCAAAATTATGCAATGCCATCTCGAGATCCATGCCTGCATGAAGTCTGTGTGGCATGAAGTTTTCCAGCTCAATATATCATCTACCACAGTTTGCAGTTTGCTGCCAGAATTTCTGTGGTTGGCATATCTATGGATCCAACCCACCACTGGGTGATATTCAGCCAAGGCATACTGAGAGCAGACCCTTTGAAATCAATGGTCTTGATTTCAATGGGTCTACTCTATGACTATCATTCACTGTGTTTATGAGGTTCACAGAGACACAGGCTTTCATAAATATCCCAAGTGAACCTAAGAACTGGCTCAGTTTCCCCCCCTTTCATTTAAATGATTCCATTTCAAATGTATGTTTTTGAATTTGCTTTTTCAGAAGAAACACCCTGGGTGAAAGACACATGTGCCTCTTCTAACACTCCTCAGTGCCCAACAGGGTAAGATTAAAGTATTTGCAATTGGTTCCCTTAAGATGTCTAAATATTTGTTTTGTTATGTAAATAAGCACACAAAGAAATGCATATTTTATTGAGAAACACCATTCCAAGTTGATGTTGCAGTTTAGAAGACCATATAAGAAGTACACTGAACTCTGACAAAGCGTTCAGTGCTGTTTCCTAATGGTGATGTCTTTCTTTTCTTTTACACCCCACCACATAATTGCCTCTGCTGTGCCATCATGACAGCCTATTTTGTCTGTGTACTGCAGTTACCCTCGGTGTAATAATTCCACATAGGTCTCCTTTCTCCTTCCCTGCATTGCAGACTGAGAGTGCTTTCTCTACTGCTGGACTGTGAATTGTTCAGACCTGCAACAAGAACATGCACATCCTCCTTTCATGTTTCCCATGTAATGTGCTAACTGGGGAGTTGTGCCTCCTTCCCATTTTCTCCTGTGGAAAAATGCAGGAGCTTTTAATGGATCTGGAATTAACGCATCACATAAAAGCCAGAGAAGGGTGAGAGATGCATGATTTCTCTTCCATATGTATTGATTTATTTAATAATAATAATAATAATAATAATAAACTTTTATTTTTAGGCCGCCTATCTGGCCGAATGAACGGCCACTCTAGGCGGCGTACATAATTAAAAATACAACATATAATACAGTTTTAACATATAAAACAATTATAATCCACCAACCTACATCTATACACTGTAAACTAAAACTATCTAGGAGACCTGTATGCCCGCTGAAACAACCAAGTTTTCAATCCTTGGCGGAAACCTACCAGGGAGGGGGCATGGCGAAGGTCGTATGGCAGAGAGTTCCAGAGGGTGGGGGCCACAACTGAGAATGCCCTCTCTCTGGTCCGCACCAGTCTAGCTGTCTTAACTGGTGGGACCGAGAGAAGGTCTTGTGAGGCAGATCTCGTCAGGCGGCATATTTGGTGATGCTGGAGGCGCTCCTTTAGATAAACTGGACCGACACCGTATATTTATGAGCCATCTCTTCAAAGCTCAAGAACACCGCTTAGAGTTTTATTTAAATATAAGTGGAATATAAATGGTCTAAATAAATAAATAAATAAGAAGGCCTGCTCAAGGAGCTCTGGGCAGCTTTGGATATGGTTCCTCCTCCCTCCATGTTATTGTTATAATGACCTGTGAGAGAATTGATACTGAGAAAGAGTGCTTGGCCCCAGGTCACCCTGTAAGCTTCATTGTTTGTAAGGATTTGACAGTACATGGGGAGTTGAACTCTAATCTTCCTAATCCTAATCCAACACTCTAACCACCACACCACTTTGATTTAGAAAAGTCTTGATTTACAGTCATATGAATAGAAGCCTTGCTTGATCAGGCCAGTGGCCCATTTAGTCCAGCATCCTATTCCCACAATGGCCTACCAGATGCCTATAGGAAGCCTGAAAGCAGGACCTGAGTGCAATAGCACTCTCCCCACTTGTGATTCCAACATTGTAGGTAGAAGCCCCTAGTCATGGACTGGCACATGGGTAGCGGATACAGACTCAGTCATCCTGGCTCAAGGACCAAGGCAGTTGAGTAGTTCAGCAGCTATATCCATGACTGAGCAGTCCTATTCAGGATCCACTGTGCTCACCCCGTATGGGGAGGGGGCTAGAAAAGGTGCCCTAAACATAGTCTGCCTCATCTCTCTCCCTGACTGGATTACGGCATCCAGTGGGGTCACCACTTAGCTCTCGCATAAGACAATTGAATTTTGGAACATGGAATATACAGACATTGCTGGAAAATACAGATAGTGAACATCCTGAACGCAGAACTGTCATCATCGCGAGGGAGTTGAGATGTTTTAATATTGACATAGCAGCACTCCAAGAAACTCAAAGAGCAGGAGAAGGAAAACTGCAGGAAGAAAAAGGAGGTTATACCTTCTTCTGGAAAGGACTGCCTGAACAAGAACGACGAATACATGGAGTAGGCTTTGCTATTAAAAATAATCTTGTGAAGCTCTTGTCAGAAGTTCGTACCGGCATTAATGAACGACCCTCAACTCTCCAGTTAAAACTTGCCAAAAACCAGCAGGCAACTATTGTAAGTGCTTATGCACCAACTTTAGATGCTGATGAAGACATCAAGGAACATTTTTATAACCAGCTGGACACCATCTTATCAGAGATACCTAAGGAGGATAAAATTATCCTCTTGGGAGATTTCAATGCAAGAGTTGGGTGTGATTTCGATTTATGGCCAGAAACCATTGGGAAAGAAGGAGTTGGCGATAGCAACCCGAATGGCATTCTACTTCTGACTAAATGTGCAGAGCATAATCTTGTTATTACAAACACACTCTTTCATCATAAAAATAAATTTAAAACATCATGGAAGCACCCTCGGTCAAACACTGGCATCTCCTGGATTACGTAATTGTCCGTGCCAGAGATCGTTGTGATGTACTCCTCACTAGGGCCATGACGAGTGCCGATGACTGCTGGACAGATCACCGATTAATTCGATCCACTATGGCCATTAATATTGTTCCTCAACGTAGGCTCCAAGGAAGAAAACCAAGGCATAAAATGAACATCCATGCCCTTCAAGATCTTATTAAGCGAGCCTGCTTTCAAACAACTCTCAAGAAACATCTACCGACAAAACTCCCTGAAAATGTCGAGGAACACTGGATTAAACTGAAGACATCCATTATTGCAGCATGTGAACAAACTATTGGATACCAAACTAAGAAACATCAGGATTGGTTTGATGAGAATGAGAGTGAGATTGAACATATTATTGACAAGAAAAGGAAAGCCTTCCAGATATGGCAGAAATACATTAACTGTGCTGCTAAGAAAAAAATCTATGCCAGTGCAAAGGCTGAGGTCTTTACAAATTTATTTGATGATATTAAGACACTGCTCCGGATTGATTTTGTATGAAACACTGAATAAATAAGATATCTTATTTGTGGTACATGAGTATAAAGATGTTTTAAAAATGTCTTAACATGGTGAAACAGAATGCTGTAAGTAGTAATTTCATGTTTAAAGTTGAGTAATTAGGTTTTATATTTGTGTATTATAGCCCCTGATGAAGGCTGGAATTCATCCAACCGAAACGCGTTGGGCATATATTTTATAACGTTCTCAATAAACAAGATTTTTGATCATCATTCACCCACGATGGTCTTTCGTCATCCTGGGGTCCCCCCCCCTTTTTTTCTTTCTGCCGATTTGGATGCTTTCCACTCCCCTCTCCTCCTTTGGGCCTGAACTTACACAACAACTTCATAAGCTCATTGAAAAAATATGGATGAGGGAGGAGATCCTGGAAGACTTTAGGGACGCCATAATTATCACCCTTTTTAAGAAGGGTGATAGAACAGATTGCGGGAACTATCAAGGTATCTGTTTTCTTGCTACCGCAGGTAAAATCCTTACAAGGATCCTTGCAAATCACCTCCTGCCGATCTCAGAGGATATCCTCGCCGAATCTCAAAATGGTTTCTGCCCTTCCAGGGGGCAGTGGACATGCTCTTCACTGCACGACAGCTTCAAGAAAAATGCTGGGAACAGAATCAACCTCTGTATATGGCGTTTATTGATCTGACTAAGGCCTTTGACACTGTGAATCGAACCGCTCTCTGGACCATCCTTCTGAAAACTGGATGCCCTGATAAATTTGTGAATATTTTGTGACTCCTTCATAACAACATGACAGCAACAATTTTGGACAACAATGGCTTTCAGACCGATCCATTCAGAGTTGGATCAGGCGTAAAACAGGGATGAGTCATTGCTCCTACATTATTTGCTATCTTCATTGTTATGATTCTACACCTTATTGAGGGGAAACTTCCTACTGGTGTGGAAATCATATACTGAACAGATGGAAAGCTTTTTAATCTCAGTAGGCTGAAAGCAAAAAGTAAGGTAATGTCAACCTCTGTCGTAGAACTTCAATATGCCGATGATAATGTGGTCTCCACACATTCAGAGAAAGATCTTCAAACTATCCTAATTGTCTTCGCAGAAGCATATGGAAAGCTTGGGCTCTCACTTAATATTAAAAAAACCAAAGTGCTTCATCAACAGGTGCAAACTAGTCCCTCTGTAGCACCATCAATCCAGCTTAATGGTGCAACGTTGGAGAACGTTGATCACTTCCCCTATCTCAGCAGCCATCTCTCTGTAAAAGCTGACATCGATGCTGAAATTCAACATTGTCTGAGCTGTGCGCCGTATTCTCCCGAATGAAGCGTGGTGTTTGAGGATTGGGATAGTCGCAGGGAGACCAAAATGCTTATTTACAAAGCCATAGTACTACCGACCTTACTGTATGCCTGTAAAACATGGACCATTTATAAACGCCACTCCCAACTTCTTGAAAGGTTCCACCAACGCTGCCTCCGGAAAATTCTGCAAATTACTTGGGAAGACAGACGGACTAATGTTAGCATTTTGGAAGAAGCAAAGACTACCAGTGTTGAAACAATGATCCTTCAACACCAACTTCGCTGGACCGGCCATGTTGTTCGAATGCCTAATCACCATCTTCCAAAGCAGCTACTTTACTCCCAACTTAAGGATGGAAAATGGAACATCGGTGGACAGCAAAAGGGTTTAAAGTTGTTCTTAAAGTGAATCTAAAAAAATGTAACATGAACATCGAGAACTGGGAAGCCTTGGCCCATGGACGTCCCAAATGGAGGCCAGCTATTATCAAAGGTGCTGTGGACTTTGAAGAAGCACGAATACAGGGCGAACGGGACAAATGAGCTAAGCAGAAGGCACATCAAACAAATCCCCATCGCGACCATCTTCCATCTGGAAACCTATGTCATCACTGTGGGAGGCTGTTGTTGACCATTGAACCGCACTGTCACTGAGTGTTTTTTCCATCAAGTCTGAAAGTGTGAAAAACTGTAACTAAGAGAAGTTATGTCTTTGCCCAGTCTGGGAACGGATAGCCAAGGCCGTTGTCATAGCAGCATCAAGATAGACTGGGAGAGTTCTAGCAGTTATCTGTGTTGAGCTGTGTCTTCTGTGTAATGTCTTTGAACTGAGAACTTCTCTCCTAGAGGGGGGGATCTTAAAGCCTTAAGCCATAATGTCTTAATAAAAGACTCTTAACCTGATCTAATGCATCTGAGAAGTTTCTTGAGCAACTTAACTCCAACGTAACGTATGCTGTTTCACGCAACAACGCACACACATCAACAGCTGTGTGGATCCAGAATTGGCCTCCACAGTCACTTACAGACCCATTGTTAAAGACCTTATCTCGGAAGACAATCTTACTCAGCCACGAGTGATCGCCAGTGGAATGTGGCTAGTGTCCATTATCCTTCCTGAGTTTGTTTAATCCTATGAGAACATGTCTAAATACTGCTGCCTCCCTTCAGGATAAAATAAACCAACACTTCAGGGGAAGGGGGTGAGCAGTTTTTGCCTATTCCTCCTTCCCCCTTCATTCTCCTGAAAAGCTGCTGCAGAGGGTTGCAGGAAGGTGGAAGCTGGTGAAGGGGGCTGCAGGGGGAAGGGAAGGAGGAACTGGCAAAAAAATTATCCCCCCTTCCTCCACCATGAGAGCCTTTGTTGGATCCATTCGCAGAAGGAACATGTAGAATCCAACCAAATGTTTGAAAGCCACTCTAAAAATTGATCTCCTATGCTTTATTATGAAGAGTAGATGCGAAACACCAGGCTATGACATCACCAGTGTGGTGTAGTGTTTAAAGTGCTGGACTCATACTTGAGAGATTAGGGTTCAAGTATCCACTCAGCCACAAAGCTCACTGGGTAACCTTGGGTCAGCCACTGTCTCTCAGCCTAAACTACCTCACAGGGCTGTTGTGAGGCTAGAATGGGGAGATGGAGAACCATGTACACAACCTTAAGTTCTTTGGAGGAAATATATAAATGTAAAAATAAGGACATGTGTAATTCCCATGAACCCTTGAATACTCCACAATGTCACTTTACAGAGCGATATAAATGTTCAGGTGTTTGAAGCCTCATGGCTTTGGATGGGGAAGTTGAAGAAGACAAATAGTGGAAAGGGTTATTTATTTTTTATTGCAATTTTATTAAAATAGAAAGGGTTGAGCAATATCCGTTACTTCTCGATTCCAAATTTCCCCTCCCTGAAGCTGCTTTTCCTTAGAAGGGACTAACAGGGTTTTATTATAGGCATTTGCATGTTATAAGTAGCTTGACCTTTGGTCTTAATAAGCTGACAGGTATTTCTTTCAGCCCTTTCTGCACAGTCTAGCCATCTAGTTGCATATGGTATATGTACCTGATAGTGAATTTTATCTAATGGGGCAACCCCAAGCACGTTTTCTCAGAAGAGCCTTATTTGCAGGTATGTGTAAACAGAGCTATAGCTTTACACTGCTGACCCAAAACACGCATACTTGGAAATAAGCTCTGTTTAAATCTGTGAGACTTGCTTCCAGAGAAATACGTGAAAAATCACAGTATTTACTGTGGTGAGATTCAACTCAACAGTACACTCATTATGGAAGATCCAAAGATCAGGAGCAACATAGTGACACTGAAAAGTGTTTGAAGAAATATGATGATGTTCTGGATCTTAAATATGTCCTTGATGCGTGGGTTTTACAGTAGCTATATATGTGGATTATTGCCCCCTAAATCAGAGGTCACAATCCAATGGCCACACTTTACATTGAGTCTCAACGTACTTTAACAGTTCTAAAATGGGTTAATGAGTTATAAAAAGATAAAGTAGAGTAGATTATCATCTATTACATGTAAAAGTCCAACTGGTCAGAAGATTGCTTATCATTCTGGGTTATAACCATTTAAGATAAAAGTATGTATGTACATTGAGTCTTGGATCAATAGTCTTCTGCAGAGTCATAAACATGTTCCTTCTGTCTGGGCTGCCTTTTAAAAAGGCAACAGAAATATTAATGAAACATCTACAATCTAAATATCTTAGTCAAAAATATCCGTAGTGTCACCAGGCATACAGACTTAGGATGTTCTCCCATCCCTACTTGCCTGGCCTCAGCAGGTAGGGGTCTCCCCACATAATCTCAGTTTATTGGCAGGTTGTGCACAACCTTCGAGCAGATGCACAGTTGCCAGAGATTTCCCACATTACTGTGGCTCTTGAAGTGGGATCACTGAAAGAGGATTTAGTTTGAACTACCATTGCACTGCTGCCATCTACGGAAGGACCAGAATAGAGGAAGCATAGCTCAGTGGTGGCATGCTTGGCATGCAGATGGCCTCAGGTTCAATCCCAGACATCTCAAGGTCTTTTTTTTTTTTTAAGGGGGATCTGGTAACATATAATTTGAAAAATCTCTGCCTGCAACCTTGGAATGCTGATCCCAGGCAGAATAGACAATAACTGAGCTAGATGGACAATAATCTGACCTGTGATACTGCAGCTTCCTACATTTGCAGATTCTTACATCTTTTCAGGGTCTTCTCCACACACACGTTTCCTGGTCTTTGATTTATGATGAGCTTGTTCATGGTGAAGGCAAAGCTTCCTTTTTCATACTAGCTGATGGTGAAGCCATACTTTTTCATAGTCTTTTTTTCTTTTGGCAGCCGCAGGTATGCAGCATTCCCTCGATAGCTAGCCTTCCTTCTAGTTCCCCTGTGACCTAAAATAGATTAAGTGTTTTTTACATTCATCTTCTGAACTGTCTAATCATTGTTTTTTTAGGAACATAGCAACTAATGCTTTTCAGCAAGCATCTAAATCTCCTGACTCTTGACTCTGTGATACTTATATGCAGGTTTGATCAGTCACCGCTTATTCTTTTTTCAATGGATGGCTTTAGGGCAGAATATTTGCAAACTTGGAGTGCTTTACTGCCAAATATTGAAAAGCTCAGTAAGTAATTTTATTCTTTAGGATGATTCATTATTTTCTAGAATCTATAGCCAAGGATGTTTAAATTATTTATAGTTTTTACTGCAAGTGGAAAAATTTAGCAGAGGGTGAGAAACGAGATAGGACCCCTATCCCAACCCATGCTTTCTGGCTCAAAGGGGGTGTCTCTGGGAGCAGCTGCATGAACTTTAAAGTAGAGTGGTCACTTATGCACTACCAAAAAAAGAGGAAAAGCATCACCAAAGAGAGAAAATAAGAGGAAACAGATTTACATGTCATTTGCGTGTGCAATATATGTATAGATGCAAATTCAGAAACAACTACAATTTAAATAGAACTACAAGCCATTTCACCTTACTGGGGAAGACTGTGACCAGGTGACCTGTGGGCCTGCTCAGTCAGTCTGGTCTCCAGATGCAGCTGTTGCCACTTCAAAGCCCCTGCTCTCCCTTATGGTTTCTTAACCAGACTTAGACCAGGCAGCCCTTCAAATATAGAGATCCTTCAAATAGAGAATTGCCCTCGGTAAAGTAGGACACGCAACCACCCTACTGTCAAGTGCCCATATTGAGCAGAGGCTCTTTTCAGAAAAGGTACAGGGCCAACCTTATTTGTGCTGGCAAGGCTTACCCAAATATAGGTAATTTGTTACCTATATTTGTTTTCAAAGTTTTACTGATTTTATTTGTGTTTTAATGATTGTGGTTTCATGTATATATATAAATTAATCTGTGGATATGTTCTATCTATGATTTTATTTGTATACTGCCTAGAGAGCTGTTTGATTAAGCATCTTATGACTCTTCTAAAGTAATAATAATTATAACAATAATCATTTTAACCACAGCCACCCCTCTCCTTAAGCTGAGAAGTGTCCAGCTTGAAAGGGGGTAGGGGCTATATGGCAGGACCCCCCAAGCTGCAGTCTCATTCTCCAACACCTTCTTTATTTTATTTATTTATTATGAGATTTATTATCCACCCTTCACCCAGAGGTCCCAGGATAGGTTACATAATATTAAAATACAAAGCTACAACAAAACCCACAATAATAAAAGCAGCAGCAAGTTCAGTAGGACACAATGTAGGAGGTGGAACAATTAAAAGCATATTCTCACCTCAACCCTTCATCATAAGCCTGAGCAAAGAGGTGCACCTTGGCGTACCCACAGAAGCTACATAGTGTAAATGCAGGTGCATCATGCAGCCTAAAAGATCCTGTAGGTGAGGAATTAGAGAAGGCACACCTGAGGATGCATATTTTAAAGCCCATTCTGAACTTGTCAAGGATTATCAATACCTTGGCGCAGTCATTAACCAAAATGGAGACAACAGTCAAGAAATCAGAAGGAGGAGAGCAGCTATGAGAGAACTAGAAAAGGTCCTCAAATGCAAAAATGTATCACTGAACACTAAAGTCAGGATCATTCAGACCGTGGTGTTCCCAATCTCTATGTATGGGTGTGAAAATTGGACAGTGAAAAAAGCAGATAAGAGAAAAATCAACTCATTTGAAATGTGGTGTTGGAGGAGAGCTTTGCGCATACCATGAACTGCGAAAAAGACAAATAATTGGGTGTTAGAACAAATTAAATCAGAACTGTCACTAGAAGCTAAAATGATGAAACTGAGGTTATCATACTTTGGACACATAGTGAGAAGACATGATTCACTAGAAAAGACAATAATGCTGGGAAAAACAGAAGGGAGTAGAAAAAGAGGAAGGCCAAACAAGAGATGGATTGATTCCTTAAAGGAAGACACAGACCTGAACTTACAAGATCTGAACAGGGTGGTTCACGACAGATGCTATTGGAAGTCACTGATTCATATGGTTTGCATAAGTCGTGATTGACTTGAAGGCACACAACAGCAGCTCCCCTCCGTCCTCCTGCTTTACATCCCAGGTTGAAGTGAAGCAAGAGGCAGCTACTCGGTTCCCTTTACTCTCATTCCCAAGCTTGGCTAGCTGGCACTTCATGCCTGCGCACTCCTCTGGGCTGCCAGTGTACAAAGGTAGTGCAGACATAGAACTCTCATCTCCCACTGGCTTTGGAGGTTTTTGTGGCATAGATTGGGCCATCCTTTCAAAATTGCAGGGTTTCTTGTATAACTTGGGAAACTTCTTCCTATCTTTAAGGAGCTATCCTAATATCTACCATTTTTTGTCCAGGGTGTTGCATTCTAGCTAATAGGGGAAATGATCTCTGGAAAATATTTTTACAAGTAAGAGGCCTTATGAGAAGGACTGTAATCCTGTGGTAGAGCATCTGCTTTTCTTGCAGTAGGTGCCAGGTTCGATTCTTAGCATCTCCAGGTAGGGTTGGAATAGACTGCTATCTATCTTGGAGAGCCACTGCTAATCAGTGTAGGCAGTACTGAGTTAGATGAACCAGTGGTAGGACTCGACCTCTCCAGACTTGTGTTTTACTGTGGGAATATTCTGCAACATGTTCTTAACACAATAATAGTGCATCAGTAGTGGATTTATTCAGCTTCATTAGTTGTTCTGTGATTGTTCCCCAGTGCGATCACATTTTGTAGCACAACAAAAGTGTGACAAAAATAAACCAGAACATTTGTGTTATTAAAAGCTAAAGGATTTCAGCAGGAAGTTACAGGATATGCACTTACTGGAAATGAGTAAGTGTGACTACTGCCCCAAAACGTTTGCAGGGGCAACAGTATTGAAAGCACAAGTAATCATCAATGTATAATAAAAAGGATGTCTAGAGAGGCCCTCAGTATAAAAAATCTTCCCATGTTACTAACATTTAAAAAAGTGATTTGCATGCGTCATGTTTAGATATATATAAGTCCTAGTAATAATTTTATAGTATTCTTGTTGCAGAAACATGTGGGACACATTCAAAGTACATGAGAGCTGCTTATCCAACCAAAACCTTCACAAACCACTATACTATTGTCACCGTAAGTAGCTTTTTTGCCTTTTGTTGCTATAATTCTGATAAATTGCATTTATTTTAAAAGCAAGGTGATATATATATATATTCCCTCCTTTCTGCTGTTAACAACCAAAATGATTTCCCACCAAAATGTAATAATGCTCTAACAAGAATCTAAAACGTAGATAAGTAAAACATCAGCCTTTTCATTTCTACAAGGCCCACCTAAAGCAAACAGATTTGTCTTGGTGCCAGAATGATAGCATTTGCTTGATGAGAGGTGGCAGTGGGCCATATTAAGAATGCATACAGCGCGTGTCTCTTTCGGGTCTGATAAACACTGCTGTGTCTCTACAATCACAGGGTGCAGTTCTAAGCAGGTTTATTAGAACTCAGTAGGACAGACATTCATTGGATCATACAGTTAAACACTCTTTGCAAAATGATAGTGAGGAGGAAATAAGGGGAAACAAGCCATACTTCTTTTGGGTAACAATCTCACTCCCATTTGCTGAAAATAAGGCTGAAATAAGTGGAACATGCAAAAATTGTTGCAATGTGGAGTGTTCTAGTTCAGGGTTCCATCTAGTTCCGGGATGCTCCATTACAGTGTCACCCCCCTCCCCCTGTTCTGTTCATACGGGGCTGTTTTTGTGGGTTCCTCTTACCCCAGATTTCTTCCTCTGTATTTCTGCAAGCCTATGAATATCTCCCTCTTGTGTGTGGATAGTGATGTTTTGGCTACGTAAAGATTGTCACTTGGAGAACTGAATGCAACCCAGTAAACATAAGCACGTCATAGAGTGTATATTTGCTTTAAGGCTAGGGCAAAAGTTTCATCCCACCTTAACTCAATGTGTGTCTTTCTTTTGCAGGGTTTGTTCCCAGAATCCCATGGCATCATTGACAACAATATGTATGATGTAGAATTAAATCAGAACTTTTCACTTTCTTCAAGTACCAAGTCAAATCCTGCCTGGTGGAGTGGTCAACCTGTATGTGCCATTTGCAATTTCTAGATTTGCTGCTCACTTTAGATATGAATTTGAATAAGGCCTACAGATGTATAGGTAACCCATCCCATCTAGTTTGGTCCACAGCAAAGTACATTTTGCCACTGAATACTACTGGTGAGAGAGGATAAAACTGGAGATGTGTTATTGAAACAGAGGAAGCTGCTTTATACCGAGTCAGACCATTGGTCCATATGTCTACAGTGACTGGCACCGGCTCTCCAGGGTTTCATGCAGTGTCTCTCCCAGCCCTATCTTTAGATGCCAGGGAGTGAACCTGGGACTTTCTGCATACAAGCAGAATATCTACCACTGAGCTATGGCCTTTCCCAAGTAGTGCCCAGCAGATTTTCATACAATGAATGACTTCTGAGAAATGGAGAGTTTGCATTTCATCAGCCCTATTTGTAAAGCTCTGCAGTCATTTTTTAACTCACTGCTGACCTGCTGGCATGCACCTAGGGTGGCGGCCTAGAAATGCCTAGGCTTTTATTGCCCCTATCTCAAGTTTAAAATAGTTGAGTGAGAATTTGTCTATTTAACTTACCTACCTGTGGCTTTCTATGGCCCTTCAAGGTGGCACAAAGCATGCATTTTACAAATAAAAAACAAAAAACTTAATTCAAACAGTGGAGCAACAGCATAAAACAGAACATCCCCATAGCAGAAAAAAATATTCACCGTAGAACCCACCTTATTGTCTCAGATATGGGGCCACTTCAGCTAGAAGGTTCAGTTTGACATTGTGCTTCACCTCAGATCCTTACCTCATTTTCTGAAGCCTTGGATGTCTTCCTCTTTGATTACAACAGGAAAATCAGTAAAGACCTGTCGCTTTAAACCAATCTTTTTTGCAGAATTAGGATGACATTTTCAGAGGGGGTGAAGCCTGCCAAAGTTCAGACAAATTGGTGCAGACATTTTTGTGCTAGTTGTCTTTACAGTTTGGAGGTTTTTTAAAAGGGGGTAAATGCCCTCCCCCTGTGATACTGTGGGCAATTTGCTGTGCACTTTGTTATGTGTTTGGAATTACTTATTGCACCCACACCCACAGAACAGTATTGTGCATCAAGCACTTCTGCAAAACTTCCCTTGCTTGCAAAGTCCTCAGAGCTCCAGCGCCCTATATTTTCAGGCAGAGAGTTGTGTTGGGTTCTCCTTACTGTTTGTTTTATTGTTGAGATGCCTAGCTTTTAATTGTGGCTGTATTTTAAGAATATTGTTTATGGGAGATGAGACAACAGAGGTGGCAAGATCAGTTCTCTCCCCGCTCAAAAAAACCCAGACACATACTCTTTGCCACAGGCAGCAGCAGAACCAGGAACCATATTCTGGAATAGTTCTGTTGGTAACAAATCTCTATCTGATAGACCTAATGCTTCCCCCCCCCAGATTATAATCAGCTGGCATGCACTACCTTCATCAAGAAGGTGATTCCCTGGCATCCAGTAACTGGTAACCAGGGAGAAAATGTTCAAGGAGCAGCAGAGGGCAGAGCTTGATTCAGGATGTGAGGACTTGGTGGAACTCCATGTACTTGATGCTCAAGAAATTGGCTGAACATTAGAGAACCATTCATGAGGGGGCCAGGTTTGGGGAGTTTGATGCCAGTGTCTCACTGACCATTTGAACAAACAGCACTGAGATACCATCTCCCAGTTAGTCGTGGTTTTGAAGCTATTCTTGGAAGCTATAAAGTCCCTGCATATTGCTGCTGCTAACAAAGTTAGTGAACTGTCCTTTCTCAAAGCACCATCATTTGATGTGCAAAGTCATTCTGTGGTATGCAAAGTGATTCCTCGGTTGGAAGCTAGTGCTGTCATTCCCCTTCTCTGCCTGGCATTTTCCATTAGGAGACACTTGAAAGAGGTACAAAAATGAAATTGGGCAAGAAAAATAAAACACCTTTCCAAGGCCCTGAGGTGGCTCCAAAGCCTCGCAACCAGCTTACTTTACCTTAGACCACCTTGATCTTGGGTTGCCTGAGATTCTAAAGTGGTCCAAATATCTCCAGAGTGGGAACATTCACCTTTGATTCATGTCTCATCAAAGTCCACATAAAATAAAAAGGTCTTGTTAGAATAGCAGATGGGACCAACTTAAGCCTTTAATGATAAGGAGTTCCATAGCAAATGTACTAAAGGCCTTGTTCCTTGCAGTTATTAGCCTGGTCTTAGCATGTTAATCAAGACATAATCTGGGGATGGAAAGTTTATATGAGTGTGTGTTACTGAAATGAATATCTCCAACATTTCAAATACTGAATCTCTGTCTTCTTGCAGATTTGGAATACAGCAATGCTTCAGGGTTTGAAAGCTGGCACCTACTATTGGCCTGGATCTGACGTAAAAATCAATGGAACATTCCCTAATTTATATAAGTTGTACAACAAGTAAGTTGAAACACCGAGAAAGAAAGAGCATGTGCCAGGTCAGGCAATGTGTTACAGTTGTCTGTATTGGCATATAACTTTTAACTGATAGTATCTCTGAAGTCAGAATCTTATATTTTATTTCTGTAAAGTTGGCACTGAACTAGTTTTTCCTTCACTTTACAATTGCTGGGTCATTATTTACCAGTCAGTTCACAAGACAAACAATGGAAATTATGTTCCTTGTTGGGCTGCCAACTCCTGCTGCTAAACAAAACAAAACAAAATCCTTGCCTTTAATGGATTCATGGCAGGCAGATGCATCAAAGTTGTAGCTGTTTATATCAGTGTGTTACATTGGCAGGATGAACTAGTTCTGCCAACTCTCAATAGCTATTAGTCATCATGGCTGTATACTACCTCCAGGATGAATAGCAGTTGCTGGGGTCATGAATGGGACAGTGCTATTGTGCTCATTTCCTGATGTTGGAGTTCCCACAGCTAATCCTGGTTTGATCCAGCAGGGTACTTATGTTTTAATCTCTCCCCTGATAAGCTGCTTTTTAAAATTCGGATTGTAATTTTATTTACATCAATTAATAAATAGTAGATACATTTACATTGGAAAATCTATAGCAGAAAACAATCATAAAAATCACTTTAAAACCAAAAGTGATTTAAATTAAGTAAAATAATGGAAAAAAATTATGAGGGAAAAATATAAAACTCTATTACCCTGTGAAATCTGATGAACATGAATAGTTACTCAAGTTCTACACCCATTAATTTAATATCATCACCAATATAACATCACATGCAAGATCACAAATAACAATAAACATGAAATTTTAAGGGACCATGAATTGATTTCAACATTAATAGATACTATAAATTGTCAAATCCAAATAGTGTTGCAATCCTAAAGTGCTCCATAGACAACCTGAATTTATTTACCCAGACACATCCTTCCTTAGAAAATCATGGGTTAAAGTTGGTGGCCAATCATGTTCTTTCACAGCCACGTGACTTAGGAAAGAAAAACACTCAATGGGAGCGTGCGACGCTAGTCAAACCCCCCAGGTTTCTTCTTACTGTAAAACCTGGTGGGTGCAGCTTGAATGCATTTTTTAAAAATTCAGCTTCAAAGAGATTTTGCAACTGGCAGATCAACCCTCTTCAGGTGTGGCTAATGGAAAAGTTTTAT
Source organism: Rhineura floridana (assembly GCF_030035675.1). Classification (NCBI taxonomy): domain Eukaryota; kingdom Metazoa; phylum Chordata; class Lepidosauria; order Squamata; family Rhineuridae; genus Rhineura; species Rhineura floridana. Next base: position 102,861,762 of record NC_084483.1, read on the forward strand.
TCTGATGACTAGTGTGTTCACAGCCATACAAACAAAAACTATTTAATGTGGAATGTACTGCCTATTTGGAGCTAGTCACTGTCTTCTCTGCTGAGTTAGCTTTTCCATCAATGCTATATACCACACTTGCTGGTATGATATATAGCACTGCTTCATCAGATTTACATTCATATATTTTCAGTGACAGGCGATAACAACTCAAGCCACTACCAAAAGTGTTAAAATCAAGTATTTTGAATGCATGTTCAGACTATCGTTTTGGAAAACTGATAACAGAGCCTTAACTGGGTCTGGAGGTATTTGTTGATACATAATGTGGCCAGTTTCATAGAACACCCTCTCTTAAAAATGCTGTACCACTTCACAAGTCACCATATGTGATAAGCTGCTAGATCGTATGGAGAAAACGCATAAAATTTCCCAGCAGTGTAACTACTAATAACTGGGAATGCTGTGACATGCATCCATAGTAAAAGACAGAGAAAAGGAATGGTGGCACAGCTACTCAACGAGGATGGCAAAATGATATCAGATGACAAAGAAAAGGCAGAAGTCTTCTCCCCAAAAAGGGTCTATGACCCTCCTGGGAAACATGAAGTAGAAGGGGCAGGATTGGACCTTGAGATTGATAGACAAACGGTCAAGGAATACCTAATCACTTTGAACGAGTTCAAATCGGCAGGGTCTGATAAACTGCACCCTAGAGTATTGAAGGAACTGGCTGAAGAACTCTCAGAACCGCTGTCTATTATCTTTGCGAAATCATGGAGGACTGGTGAAGTGCCAGATGACTGGAAGAAAGCTAATGTTGTCCCTATATTCAAAAAGAGCAAAAAGGAGGAACCGGGGAACTACAGACCAGTCAGCCTAACATCAATCCCTGGAAAAACTCTGGAGCAGATTATAAAGCACTCAGTCTGTAAGCACCTTGAAAACAATGCAGTGATTACTAGGAGCCAACACGGATTTATGAAGAACAAATCCTGCCAAACTAATCTTATCTCATTTTTTGATTGGGTAACCTCCCTTGTAGACTGTGGCAATGCTGTGAACATAATATATCTTGACTTCAGCAAAGCTTTTGACAAAGTGCCCCATGATATTCTGATTAGCAAGTTAGCTCAATGTGGGCTGGATGGAACAACTATCAGGTGGATCCACAGTTGGCTCCAGAATCATACTCAAAGGGTGCTTATCAATGGTTCCTTCTCAAACTGGGCAGAAGTAACAAGTGGGGTACCACAGGGCTCAGTCCTGGGCCCAGTGCTCTTCAACATTTTTATTAACGACTTGGATGAGGAGGTACAGAGCATGCTTATCAAATTTGCAGATGATACAAAATTAGGGGGCATAGCTAATACCGTGGAAGACAGAAACAAAATTCAAAGGGACCTTGATAGGCTGGAGCATTGGGCTGAAAACAACAGAATGAAATTCAACAGAGATAAATGCAAAGTTCTACACTTAGGAAAAAGAAACCAAATGCGGAGTTATAAGATGGGGGATACTTGGCTCAGTCAAACGACATGTGAGAAGGATCTTGGAATTGTCATTGATCACAAGCTGAATATGAGTCAACAGTGTGATGTGGCTGCAAAAAAGGCAAATGCTATATTAGACTGCATTAACAGAAGTATAGTTTCCAAATCGCCTGAAGTATTAGTTCCCCTCTATTCAGCACTGGTTAGGCCTCATCTTGAATACTGTGTCCAGTTCTGGTCTCTGCACTTCAAGAAGGATGCAGACAAACTGGAACAGGTTCAGAGGAGGGCAACAAAGATGATCAGGGGACTGGAAACAAAGCCCTATGGGGAGAGACTGAAAGAACTGGGCATGATTAGTCTTGAGAGGAGAAGACTGAGGGGAGATATCATAGCACTCTTCCAGTACTGGGAAGGTTGTTACATAGAGGAGGGCCGGGATCTCTTCTCCATCAACCCAGAGTGCAGGACACGGAATAATGGGCTCAAGTTGCAGGAAGCCAGATTTCGACTGGACATCAGGAAAAACCAGAGCTTGGAAAAGTTACTTTTTTGAACTACAACTCCCATCAGCCCCAGCCAGTATGGCCACTAGATGGGGCTGATGGGAGTTGTAGTTTAAAAAAGTAACTTTTCCAAGCTCTGGGAAAAACTTCATAACTGTTAGAGCCTTTCAACAATGGAACCAATTACCTAGAGAGGTAGTGGGCTCTCCGACACTGGAGGCATTCAAGAGGCAGCTGGACAGCCATCTGTCCAGAATGCTTTGATTTGGATTCCTGCACTGAGCAGGGGGTTGGAGTTGATGGCCTTATAGGCCCCTTCCAACTCTACTATTCTATGATTCTATGAAATTAAAATAGTATTATTTCACATAATTATTTCTTGTTAAAAACTATGTTTATATTGAAAAGGAAAACATATGTGCATACACAAGTATAACAACGAGAACATGGTAGAAAAGACAGTCATTATTATAATTGGATTTGCAGTGCAATCCTATGCATGTTTACTCAGAAATCAATCTTACTGTTTGCAGTGGGTCTTGCTCAACGTTAAACGTGCATACGATTGCAGTCTTGCAAGACAATGTAATGTTGCAGACTATTTAGAAATCGGTCCCAATGAGTTCAGAGGTGCTGACTCCTAAGTAAGTGAGTATAGGATATCAGTACCAATTTACCTGCACCGCAAGTATATCTGACCAGAATGGCATATGTTTCTCAGGAAAACATTTAACAAATAGCTCACTGTTTACAAAGAGATGAATAGATACCAATCATCCACAAAAGACTCTGTATCATTTTGCTTATTATAGACATGAATTGGCTTTCATTTGTCCATTAAATCCAAGCACCATTTGTCTGTGTGTGCCAGGGTTGTTGGATTCCAGCTCCCATCAGCCCCAGTCAGCATGGCTAATAGTCAAGAATAATGGGAGTGGTAATTAATAAACATCTAGCGGTTACAAGTTCCCCATCCCTGCTCTACGTCATTGCTCTATTGCAGAATAAATGTTATCAGTGGCTAAATAAATATTACTATTATTTTTCTTGTAGATCAGTTATATTTGAAGCAAGAGTTACAGAATTGCTGCAGTGGCTCGATCTTCCGAAATCTGAAAGGTAATATGTACAGAAGCTTTTGAAATCAGTCTCAGAGTGCTTTTGTTCTTGTGAAACATTTATCAGATCTACTTATTATATACCAGCCTCCCCCACTGTTTTTTTTTTGGCAGGTGTATTCTGCAACATATCACTGATGCAATAATATTGCATTAGTGATGGATTTATACTAGATCTTCCACACATTGTTCCACTTTATTAGTTGCTCTGGAAAGCTTCCCCAGTGTTACTCATTATTGCCATTCAGGGGGACATTTTTGCACTATAGCACAACCAGAGTAGAACATTTGTGGTATGAGAATTTACAGGATTCTAGCAGGAAGTTATCAGACTTTCGCTGACTGGAAATAAAGCAGTAAATCTGCCCTGAAACGTCGCAAACAATATTGATAGCAGGATTGCATATATTTGCCCCAATACCGTCAGAGCACAAATCATCATGAATATACAATAAAAATGATGTTTGGAGGGGCCCTAAAAGTAAATTGTGTATTTTCCTCTAATTTTCTACTCTTCCTTCTTTCTTCTTTATCTCCAAACCTGAAAACTATAAACTCTCTGCCTTCCGTCATTAACATAATTGCTCCTTGTTATTAACATCGCTTCACTGGTGGGATGCATTTGGCTTGGTGAGCCTGCTTTTATTAGTTCAAGATATGTTTTAAGACCATAAGAAGAATCTGGTTGGTCAGGCCTGTGGCCCATCTAGTTCAACATCCTCACAGTGGCCAACCAGATGCCCATGGGAAGCCCCCAAGTTGGACCTGAGTGCAAGAGCACTCTCACCTTATGAGGCTACTGGCAACCAGTTTTCAGAAGCATGCTGCCTCTGACTATGGTGGCAGAGCACAGCCATCATGGCTAGCAGCCATTGATAGCCCTATCCTCCATAAATTTGTCTAATCTTCTTTTAAAGCCATCCAAGTTGGTGGCCATCTCTGCCTCTTGTGGGAGAGAATTCCACAGTTTAACTATATGCACTGCATGGAGAAGTACTTTTTTTGTCTCTCCTGAATCTTCCAATATTCAGTTTCATTTAATGTCCATGAATTTTATTTATTTGATTTATATCCCACCCTTTCTCCCAGTAGGAGCCTAGGGCTGCAAACAAAAGCAGCAAAAAAACCTATCATAAAAACAGAATTTAAGTGTAATGAGAGGGGCAGAAAAACTTTTTCTGTCCACATATTTCGTAACAATTAAATAAAGCAAGTGTTTTTAGGCTGTAATGCTAAACCCACGTATCTGGGAGCAAGCCCCATTAAACGCAATAGGACTTATTTCTAAGTAGACAGGTATAGGATTGTGCTGTTAGGAAGTATTGCACTGGGGATGGCTAACCTGTGGCCTTCCAGATCTTGTTGGACTTCAGCTCTCATCACCTCCAGCCAGCGTGGGCAATGGTGAGGGATGATGGGAGTTGGAGTCCAACAACTTCTGGTGGGTCACAGGTTAACCACTCTTGACTTCCCAAATGAGATATTAGATTTACATGTTGTCAGTTGTTGTGTGTGCTGTTGTGCCTCAAATTACATGAGAATGAGGTATATGTATAGGGAGAGTCCCCAGTAAACATGTGTCTCGTTGAGTACAGCTTTTCATATCTGACCACTTAATAGACATCCAGCTTATCTCTTTTGCTTCTGAAAAAGTGAGCCTCATGCAGATTTTTGCAGCTTCCTTTGAGTGAAGGCTAGCTGAGATCCCATCATGTAGTCACAATTTTCTTTTCTTTTGAACTCTAGACCTGATTTCTATACATTGTACATTGAGGAACCTGACTCTGCTGGACATTCATTTGGACCACTTAGTGGTGAAGTAAGCTTTTTTATATATAATGTCTTCATCTACGCTCTGGTAGGCATCTGTATTCAAAAAGGTGGTCATAATCATACGTGGCACAGTCTACATGCCACACAGCATTCTTAATCATAGCTGCTGTGCTATCTGGTTAAAGAAGACCTTGGTAAGTGAATCTCATTTTCCAGTTGACAATACACTGATTTGATTGCAAGGAAACAGTTATATTCTGTAACAGAAGTGCAACCTTGTGAAAATATGTCTAGATTCCCTGCAACCATTGATTGATATTAAAAAGTGCCTGTTTGGAAAGCCAGAAAGCATGCCTGGTCTGCAATCCCTATCCTCACACCTTCCCATCTCTTGTGTGAATTGCTTCCAACCCTTACCTATGTGGTGACATGAGAAATGTACCATGGCACTGGAAATGGGGCATGGATGAAGGAATCTGCACATGATAGAGGAATGACTGGGAGAGCGAGATGATCTCAGCTATCCATTTCTTTTACCATCTACACCAGGTGTACATCTACACCAGCTGAATAAAAGAGTAAGCCATTTATACAGCATACCTTAAGCACATTCCTCCCTGCATCCCCCAACCTGCCTTGCCAGCCATAAATAATCATGTAGAATCTACAAACCACAGGGCAAAAGCAGACTCATGCTAAACATTTAAACATGTACTCTCTGCTACTGTCATGCAAAGCAGCTTGGAATGTGGTTCAGTTGAGCATCAGCTAGGAATTGATACACTTCACACAGCTCATCTTCCCACCTCCTCACACCTCAGGAGAGAAGCAGGAAGGGGACAGGCAGGCAAAGCATATGTAAACATCACAATCTGGGCATACTGTTTTTGCCCTCTATGGGTCAAACAACAAGTTGTGTTAAGCCAGAGAAACAACTGTGATGTGGTTTAACCCTTTACAACTAGTTTCCCAATGAAAGTCTCCCTCTGCTGGTATTTGCCCCCAAAGATGTTATTTGCCATAAACAACGTGTTCAGAGTGGGGAAGGGGAATTTTCAAAAAGAAACAGATGTGGTGAGGGAAAGGTTAAACCATGTTCCCTGTACACCATGGTCCTAATCAGGACTGGGGGCTCTACAGGGCTTTTTCCCCCCCAGAAAAAGGACATGGCTTAATATAATATGGTGTTTGCCCCAGATTTAGGGAGAAACATACTCACTGTTCTGCCTGTTCCACCTCTCTGTTCTGAAAAAGGAGCACACAACGCTAGTCAGTCCCCACACCTTTTTTACTGTAAAACCTGGTGGGAGCAGCTTGAGTGTGTGTAGTTTTTTAATTCAGCTTTACAGAGATTTTGCAAGTAATCTGCAGATCTGTCCCTTCCTCTTCCAGGTGTGGCTAATAGAAATGCTTTGATTTGGTGACTAGCGTTTACAGCCTTATATTGGAAGTAAATGCAGTTTTACCCCTGACAGCAGTACCTGGAGATGCAATATATTATAGTTCTCTCTATGGATAGAGACACAGTTACAGTTGTGCCAGTTCTAGTGCATCTTTACCTCTCATTTCTCAAAACAGGGGCAGACTCCTCCCCTTTTTACTCTTAAAACCTCATCGGATCAGCTCCAGTGTGTTTTTTAAAATTCAGCTTCAGGGAGGTTTCGCAACTGATTGGTAGATCGACCCTTTTGTCATCCAGATGTGGCCAATGGAAATGCTTTGCTGCAGGCTCAGGCAGAGGCAGTGATTGGTCCAACACTTTGCTGTAGGCTGTCCTGAAAGGTCTGAAGGCAACACTGGGGAAGGGAGGTGTGGTCAGCAGAGGGCAGAGTTGCTTCAAAACACAGCCAGAAAAACCAATCTGGTTGCTTTTAATGTGACTAGCATGCCCACAGCCTATGGCTGTAAATACACTAGTCAGCACATCAAAGTGTTTTCATTAGCTACATCTGAAAGGGCAACGAGTTGATCTATTGATTAGTTGTGAAATCTTTGTGAGGTTGAATTAAAAAAACCAAAATACTCAAGCAGCTCCCACCAGGTTTTACAGTAAAAGGGGGCGGGGTTTGATTAGAGTCATGTGCCCCCATTTTCAGAAAGGGGAGGTGGAGACACACTGGAACCGGTCGAACAGTGTGTTTCTACCCTATAAAGTGCATTCTAAAAGGAATATGGATGAAAATATTTATTTTGCTCTGTTTAACACAATACATAAAACACATGCATTTTGGCATGTGTTTTATATTGTTTTAAATTTTTAAATTGTGTTTTAAATTGTTTTTTAAAAGATGTATTTTAAATTGTATTTGTTTTTAGTTACTGTAAACCGCCCAGAGCGCTTCGGCTATGGGGCTGTATACAAGTATAATAAATAAATAAATAAATAAATACATGAGAATTTTTACTAATTATTCCACTACTGAATGGGACCCCAGTTCAAAAATACTATAATTTAAAAAAAACAAACGAGTGCAACAGAAAGCTTTTGTAAAAAAATCATTTTAAAATTATGATTATTCTATTTTATCGCATTGTCTGTTGTGAGTTATTTGATCTTGAACTCACTTTGAATGGAAAATGTGATTTAAATCTTTTCTGCTTTTGTTTTAGACAATTAAAGCTTTACAGCTGGCAGATCGGACCCTGGGAATGTTAATGGAAGGCCTACGACAAAGAAACCTGGACAACTGTGTCAATCTCATTGTTCTAGCTGATCATGGTATAATTGTTTTGCTCTTTTGTGTCAGGGCCAGCACTACCATTAGGCAGAGTAGGACAGCCGCCTCAGGGGGCAGATGCTGGGGGAGGAAACAGAGGCATGGTGTTTGGAGCACACAACTGTATGTTCCATATGGCCTGTCTATACCCCCTAAGCTAGCGTACTGCCTCCAGATGCAGTGGAGAATACTGTCCTATTGCCTAAGCTGAAGTAAGATTGAAGTGCCAGTCTAGTTGGCTGCTGCCAGTCAGTGTAGACAATACTGAGCTAGATGGACCATTGATCGGACTTAGTATAAGGCAGTTGCTTGTAATGAGGACATGTGAAGGGAGGGGGATCATTTTGCCCTTTACCTCATGTAGTAAAATGCCTTGAATCAGTCCTGTGTTGACCTTTCTTGATCTTGCAAACTCCATATTTGTTGAATGATTTAAAATTCTCTCCCTTCTTTAGGCATGGACAAGACATTCTGCAACCAGATGGAATATATGACAGATTATTTCAGTAAAGCTGATTTTTATATGTATGAAGGACCAGCACCGCGTATCCGAACAAGAAATATTCCAAAGGACTTTTATTCATGTAAGCTTGGACCATAAGATGATATGGGGGCGGGGCTTGCAGAACATTCCCTGCTTAATACAGGAAATCCAGAGCATCCTCAACAGGTGGCTGTCTACGACTGCTAAAAGACTTGCAGCAATAAGGGAGAACCACCATCCCTCTAAGTCAGCCTTAGCTAACCTGGTGCCCTCCAAATGTTTTTGAATACAACTCCCTTCAGCCCCAGTAAGCTATGCTTGCTAGAGATGATGGGAGTTGCACTCCAAAATATCTAGAGGGCACCAGGTTGGCTAAGTCTGCTTTAGATAATTGGTTGCTTTGTCAAAGTGTTTTTAACAGAAAATGTAAAAACAGATTAAAGGGATGGGAAAATTTCATGGGATTTTGAATCTAGAGTCTAATGTTTTAATTTTCTTCCAAACAGTTGATTCAGCAGGCATTGTTAAAAATCTTACAGTGAGTAAACATTTTTAATACCTTTTTTCCTTTTTAGCTGTGTTTAAAGTGCATCAGCAGCAAGCATATCATTGAAGTATTGTTCTCAAAGTGTGATTTTTGCAGTGGGCTTGATGTGCTACATACAAGCTCTCTAAATATATAGGCCAAAATTTTTAATGGAGGTTATAATAATGACCTAGGGTGCAGCTTGTGTGACGGGGTGGAGCTGCTCTCCCAACAGCAACATCACTGCAGCCTTCCTGGACAGCATTGGTGCAGAGCAGGGTAGGGCACCAGGTACTGGCCAGATCAGGAATGCACAAATGCACTAGTGGGAGCACTGGATTGGCTCCACTGGTGCAGACAGCCCCAACCTGGCTGCCACCACTCTCCTCTGCCCTAGGGCCATTCAGATAATATGCAGCAACACTGGTGTTGGGAGAGCAGTTGACCACACTGGTCATTACTACTACTGGCTGAATGCCATTCTCATGCAGATATAGTGGTGGCCTTTCAACATTACAGCAGAGGCATCAAAGCCACTTTGGTATGAGTTCATTGTTGTTGCCATAACATTTAATTGTCTGGCACCACTTGGGTGGAGGGGGCAATCACGCACACAGGACCTTCCCATCCTCATTATTATTGGGTAAGATTAAAAAAAATGGTGAAGGATACATTATAATATTTGGAGCTAATCAAAAACTTGCTAAATTTCAGTCCATGACAACCTGTAATCTCAGGGTCGACTAGACATCCTTTGGACCAGATAATTATGGACCTATTAAGCCATCTTTACTGCCATTTAGAGTGGCATATCAATGATTATTTTTCCAAGTGGGCTGAAACCAATGTAATTCCTGATCAGTTAGTGATCCATTTTTGTTGTTGAGAAATTCATTTGTGCATATGGATTCCATAGGATAATACACATGAATATGAGTTACCAAACACTGCAGTCAAGTGACTTGTTCTGCCTTTCAGCTATATATATGTGCTGATCTTCACTGTGAGAGATAATGAAAAAGAGTAGGACAGTCTTTTCCCATCTGTAGTGATGACGTCAAAAAGAAGTCTAGGGGGCACTAGTAGACTTACTTTATATTTGGAACTGTGAAGAAGAGAAATTTGCCTGCTGAAATAACTTTTTGATGGGGTAGATTTTGCTGAACTATATTCTGGTTTGGGGTCCTCAGCCTGATGCCCACTAAGGCTCCTGTTCCCAGTATTTTTATTTTTTATTAAACTGAGCTTTTAGGAACTTTTTGATTAGCAGATGCATATTTTGGGGAGAGATTTTGCCTGCTTTTTTGTCTGTGTTTTATTTGTTTGCGGGCATGTAGGTGTCTTGCCTACTTGTGTGTTTGCTTGCATGCATGTGTGTGTAGGGTTCTGAGCATTGCTAGTTTTCCTTCTGTAAAATAGGTAGCTTGTGTGGTCCACAACAGTTTCTTAGATTTCCAAATGTGCCCACAGGCCCATAAAGGTTGGGGACCCCGTTCTAGTTCTACTAAGTGGAACCATCAAAGAGGTTTATAGGAAATATCAGGAACAAATCAGCATAACTAACACAAACAGCATATTATGAACTAGAAACAACTCTCCAAATGTATAAAACTGGCAAATTCCTGGGATAAGAAACAATGCCCACAGAAGGTGACAATATGCAACATTTTAGGGGAAAATATTGTGTGTGTGGAGAGGGGTGTATTCTGGGTTACGGATATCTGTCTCTTATGAATGAGAGGACCAGGCTTGTGTGGTCCATTGCAGCTTTAAACTTGGGGTGTGTGTGAGGAACCTGATCTACCATATAGCCTTAGATCCCTATATACAGAAAAAAGCCCAGTCCATGAACAGAACATTCGTAAAATGAAGTAAAAATTGTGCTGTTGAAGTTTATCACTAGAGGTCTTCCTGAAGTATGAAGAATAAGAAACCATTGCACTTGCAGATAGCTACATTTACTCTATTTAAATTTATTTGGTAACTTTCAGTCACCAAACCAGTGATTGAGATTTTCTAGCACTTACAGATCTAAGCAGTTACATGAAGTTAAGAGCTGTGAAATTTATTTCTTTGTAGTTAAGTTCAAGGTTTGACTTTTGATACTGTAAGTATTCCTTCCACCAAAATCTAACTCAATACTCATTACAATTTTGGACCAAGTGAGAAATCCAGAGACTCATTTCAGTAGGTAGATTGCATCTAACTTGATGCCAGAACAAAGTCCCTTGTGTTACATCACTGATGTGTTTATGCAGGAGTTACAACATACTCTTTATTCTCTGTGGGTACAGATATCTTACTGAGATTCTCAAACATATCAATCTTTGTGTTTTTATTCTGTGATGTGCAAATCTCACAAGTTGACTTTGCCAATTTCAGTGCAGAAAGCCAAACCAGCACTTCAAAGCCTACTTAACTCCAAATTTGCCCAAGCGATTGCACTACGTTAACAATATTCGTATTGACAAAGTTCATCTTATGGTGGAGCGGCAGTGGTTGGCTGTGAGGTATGGTACTGATCGTAAACCTATATAGTTAATATAATGTCTAGCAGGACACAAAATATGTGTGTTTGCAAACTAAATTTTACTTACTATAATCTTCAAATGAAAAGTGTATGTGAACCATGGAAGTGAGCATAATCCTGTCCTAATCTTACAGCTAACGGGAGGATTAGGAAGTTTTTCTAAAAATTTAATGAAACTAAATGCTTTTTTTTCAATGGAACTGAATTAAATCCAAGATGTAAAGGATGCTTCCTTCTGCTTGAACCTCCCCATTTCTTGAGGTTATCTGCTATGGTCCATCTAAATCAATAGTTCCCAAATGAGTACGGGACCCCCTTTGTGACCTCAAAAATTTTCACAACCACAACATGCTAATTTTTTAATTTTAGTTTCTGTTAATTGAAAAAATACATAATGAAGTGTTAATGTCATTTTTTTGCTCATCACAAAAACAAATATAATGATGATGATGATATTTTTTTAAATTGAATGAATCTTTATTGTTCAGAGCCATAGGCCGCCACAATTAAATACATTTAAAAGGAAAATACAAAAAACATGTTAAAATACAAATTATATTACAGTAAAACGCAGTTCAACAACATAGAGTAGAAAAATATAAATACATTTCAAATAAAATTTCCACTTTTATTTATTACCTGCCCTTCACCAGAAGATCACCAGGCAGCTTACAGCAATATAAACAACTTTTGACAAATTTTGAAGGAAGGAGATAAAATAAAACACCCAAAGTGGTGAATAGTGCCTGGTTGATGCCAGAGCATTTGGACTCTGGTTTTAAGTGTTCCACCTGTATACAATGATGCCTTCTTCTCAGCACTCAGCTCAAGAAGCTCCATATGACAATGATAATAATATGTTTAACAGACAGAATGTCAACAGGTGAAGCTTTCCCCATAATTGTATTTCCATACTAGAAAAGGCTTAATTTAATTTCTGTTTAATTTCTGCCTGCCACACAGCTGTTAAAGCCACAAGAGCCCTGCTCTCCTCCAATGCCAACCCTAAACTGTGCAAAGAACTAAAGCGTAAAAACAACAAAATGTGGGCAACTTAACATATTTTAAAATATATTTAAAACCCAACATATACAACTGTAAAAAAACACACTCAGACGTGACAACCAGCAACAAAAATACACTGAGCATTTAAAAAACTTACTTTACCATCATTTTTTTTGCTCACTTACTGCCTTGGGTCAGCTCCTATCTCCTCATCTGGCTGTTGCTCCATTGAATTCTATAGGGCTTACTTCTGTGTAGACTTGGTTAGGATTGCAGCCTAAGTCCTTGCATTATAGACATAATTTTTTTACTTCCTTTAACCAGAATGATGCATCTTTGTACTATAAAGTCCCATGTTCCCCCCACCAAAAAAGTGGTACAACTTCAAAGTGTCAACAGAATCTTAGTCTGGTCTGATAACTGCAGTTTGAATTACCTGGGAGTAAGCCCCATTAAATATGAAGACTTACTTCTGAGTAAACATGTTAATTATACAGTGAATTTTTAATGAGTGCCCAGGTGTTGATTCATGGGAGGATGCTCCAGAACTCCATCCCCTTACTTTTTTGGAAGGCAAACCCGTCCCAAGGTCCCTCTGTCTCTACAGACAGAGCCAATCAGCTCAATTGATCTTCCCTCACTGCTGCTGACCAAAGAGAGGAGGGGGGAAGTGCTGGAGCTTAAATAAGCTCAGCCGGCTCCTTCTCTTGGTGCACTTGCTCAAATGCTGTGCTGCTCAGCTCTCTGTATGTGAACTGACTGTGCCGTCTGGAAGGAAGGGGAGGCAGAAGTGGCTACATGCACACATGCAGTGCAGGCTTGCAAGTTGTTGGTGCACAAACCAGCCATTCATTTTTTAAATTAATAAGTAATTCTTTTCGTGTCATTCCCCTTGGGATGACTTCCCAATCCTCCTGGGGGTCCCGGTCTCCAGGTTGAGAACCACTGATCTAGATGTACCACATGGTGACTGGAGAAAGAGCCTTTAGTTGTAGTGGCCTGATTATGGACTGTTCTCCCCCGTGTGAACTGGCCTGCTCTCATTGTGTGAACTGGTTTTAATTTGACTGCTGCTGTTTTTTTTCTTTTTACTACTCTCATGTTCTATTGTTAATTTAATCATTTCAGTCTGATTGTTGGGAATATCATTGTAGGTCGTCTTGAGAACAGTAACACTAATAGATGGAATATACATTTTCTAAATAAATGAATAAGTACATTAAGTCAGTTAGTCTGCACAGAAATGCACACAATTTCATATTAATCAGCTTCTTGAGAATTCCACTGAATTCTAGTTTAGACTCATCAAGGCTTTATCCAGAGGTGTTTCATGTCACTCTGTAATTTCTCAAAAACTGAGAAGTTAGATTTGCTTAATTAATATTTCCAAAAAGATGAGTTCATAAGGCCATGTGATCTAGATGCACTTCCTTATTCTGTTCTCCTGACAACTGGAACAACATATTCCTATTGGAATAGGGGGGGGAAGGGGGGAGAATACAACCCCATTCATAGCCTGGACTTAAAGTGATGGTCAGTAGAATGGAGGGCATCCCAGATGAACATTAACATTATTATTTATTTATTTATTTATACCCCGCATTATAGCCAAAAGGCTCTCAAGGCTTCTTACAAGAAAAACACAATACAGGAATACATCCATAAAACAATACAATTTACAAAATAAAATAACAAGTAACATTATTAAAAAACAGCGATTACAAAACTTCCAATGAAAATACAGTGTGGTGCAGGTGCCTGGAGCGGCAGAAACATCTCAGGCTGCCCCCTACAAAGCTGTGGGTTGGTTCTCTCTCTTTCCTTCTATACTTGCAACTCCGACACCTTCAGTTGAACTTCTAATCAGCTTCTCTGATGGCAAAATACTAGTAAGCTTTCCCCAGCACCAGCCGGTCCCGCAGAAGCAGGGTGGGTCATGGCCTGGATGTCGTTCCCCATCTCGCTGCTGTAGTTGTAAACGGTGGCAGAGGTCCCCTGCTTGGTGGCCATGTTGATCTTGTTGGAGAAGGTGCGGCTGCCGCCCTGCTGGATGAGGGCAAGCCATGGTGTACCTGTGGTGGCGGCCGTGACGCTGAAGTTGGTGAGGGGGTTGCAGGCGTCGACGGCCCATAGACGCCATTCTCACCGGCACTCCAGCCACTCTGGTTGCTGCTGGGCATCCTGTTGCAACTGAAGGCGGTGGCAGCTTCATGGTCTTTTCAGCGGTGCCAGCTCCCGCAGCTTGAGTCCTGGTGCCTTCCAGTGGCGTGTTGAGGGAGCCGGCGAGGATGAAGCTGTGGTTAATTTATGAGATTTTCAGATAAACAGGAAAAAACAACCATTTTCTGGCATTGCAATGGGATCTAGGCCCTTCCATAAGAAGAGCCTTGCTGAATCAGGCCAGTGGCCCGTCTAGTCCAGCATCCTGTTCTCACAGTGGGCAGCCAAATGCCTGTGGGAAGCCCGCAGGCAGAACCTGAGCTGCACAAGAGCACTTTTTCTAAGCAACAGGCATAGCGTGGCTAAGTAAACAAGAGGGCAGGGCTGCTGCATCCTTAAAAGTTGTAGCGAAGTAGGAACTTAAGCAAGTGTAGATTCTCATGCAAGTTACAACTGCTGAAATTCCATCTTCTATGAGACAATTAAAGGTGCAGGAGTTCGGTCCTCTTTTCTCTCCTCACCCCATCTGGCCACCCCCTTCACACAAGGATTACCATACCTGGTTCTGCTTAATGCTGTGGCTGGAGAGTACTGCAGTTGTTCTGTAGAATACTTTGTGGTTCAGTAAAAAATAAAAATCCAAAGGGACTGGAGAGGAGGGAAGGCAAATTACTAATGGGCCCTATCACCAGCCCCAGCCTACATGGCCAATGGTAAGGGGATGATAGCAGCTGTACTCCAATAACATTGGGAAGGACACAGATTCTCCATTCCTTCTGCAAGGCAATGTGTATGTCTTCATTTCATAATCCTTGGTGAATACTGTGATACTTCCATCTCCCTGCACTGGATCTTGGGCATTTTAGGCTGCAATCCAATACACACTGACCTGGGAGTAAGTCCCATTGAACCCAATGGAGCTTATTTCTGAGTAGACATGTATTGGATTGCGGTTTTAGATCTTCAATTCAGACACCACCAGCTGCCCCCTTTCTACATAATTCTACATGTTGTTTGAGGTTATAAAAACAAGAAAATTCCTAAGTATCAAAAGTATTGCAACAATTAAAAAAATGCTCTGTGCTGAAATTTTGCCACATAGTTATCCAAGATAGTTGAGTCAACACAAAATATTTTCAGTAAATGAGTAGTTCTGTCATGTTTTTTCCATCTGTGCCTTTCAAATGTGCCTTACTCACAGGGGTGAGTAAGCTAAAATTTCCAGAGAAATGCAGTCATTGTTAGTCAAAGTATTATGGCATTTCCTTGATGCCTCAAAGGAAAGGAAAAGTTTTTAAAAAATACTATTTGAAATTTTGATCTAAAATATGTAGATGAGCTACTACTTTATAAAGTTAGGTCATTTTTACTGGACATATTCCAAGAAGACTAAGAGCAATTCCATACTTCACATCATGTTTGCTATAGGTACCTGTTACAGTGGTGTTTCCTGTCACAAACACATAAATGTGAATGGCACATACATATCCTTTTGCACCCATCTACTTGTCTGGCGAAAAGGTTCCATTTGTTTCCCCATCAGCTGCTACTTAAGCACAATTTTTTTTCTGGTCTTCTTCCTTCTTCCTAGAATGATCCCAATCAATCAGGAATCATGTAGTTAGCACTGTGGCATCATCACATTCACTGTCTAGCTGATTAGGGGTAGAAACACACTCACTGTTCTGCTTGTTCCAGTGCATCTCCACCCCTGAAAATGGGGGCACATGATGCTCATCAAACCCTGCCTCTTTTTTTCTGTAAAACCTGGTAGAAGCAGCTTGAGTGTTGTTGTTTTAATTCAGCTTTAAACAGATTTTGCAACTGATTGGCAGATCAACCTGTTCAGGTGTGGCTAATGGAAACACTCTGATCTAGCTACTAGCGTGTTTACAGACTAGATTTGGCTATGTGTTGATATCACTGAAACCAAATGAATCCCATTCAGAGGGAGGGCAAAGCTTCCTGAGTTAGTGAAGTATTTTCATACAATTTCTCCTTTGAAGAATTTTTTTTTACCAAAAAAAATGCTCCCTCTTAGGCTCAGTTCTAATTTGGAGTACTTAATATTTCTTCTTGCGTGTTATATGTTAATTCAATATGTGTCTGCTTTTAGGTCTAAAACATACACATATTGTGGCGGTGGTAACCATGGCTATGACAATGAATTCAAAAGTATGGAGGTAAGGGTTTTTTTTTAAAAAAATCTAGAAATACCTGTCTGTCTATTTTTAAAAAGATTTTACTAGAAAATCAATGTCAACATTTCTCGTCTCCTGCATGAGTGATGTATTACACTATAGTGCACCGCTTAACCACCACAAGATTCACAATACATGGGTCATGGGGTGTGCTGAGCACATGCACCACCAACACGTGAAGTGTGTTGTGAGACCTCTTTGAGGGTAAAGAGACTAGCTGAAGAAGCTGATGTCAAATAATAAGACCCTATGTTGCTTATGTACCCAGACAAGTAATCCATATTATAGGAAGATGGTGTAATTTAGGGTAGCATAACTTAGACTGGCATGTTACCCCTACTCCAAACTCCATTCAGGAGCCTCTAGGAGGTGCAGGGATGGGGGACTTACATCGGCATACCTCTATCTGAGCTGGGATGAGGGACTGTAGCTGGCGTAGGCTCAGCCAGGATCCACCTGCTCCAAACCCCATTGACTGTAGCAGATTTTGGGTTTGGATTGCTCCCTAAGCTAGACTGTTACAAATTACTATTTCTTTCTGGAATAAACCTCATAGTAATCAATAGTTTCCCCCGCATATGGATTGAATTAAAATTTTGCTAAGCTAGCTTTATTTTATTTTTCAAACCAATCAACTGTTTAGCAACACCATTTTTTTCCTGACTATCCAGGCCATCTTTATAGCCCACGGGCCAGGATTTAAAGAAAAAACTGAAGTGAAGCCTTTTGAAAACATTGAGGTTTACAACTTAATGTGTGGTGAGTATGAACTAGATTCTGTCTGTTCTGCACCAAATAGTTCTACATTTTGCTGCAAGGAAAACCAAATTCATTATGCAGAGAGCATTGAACATAAAACATATTATGCTACTTAAAGGCATAATGTGAACATGCACAATATAGAGTTCATACAGTTGCCCTGAAGTTATAATCCTTTTCCCTACATGGTTGGGGTACTAAGGAACAGAATAGCTGCTCTATATTTGAAGCATACTGTATTTAAAAACTGGGCATATCCACTGCTCTGCCTTGCAGCCTGAGAAACCAGCATAGAATATCAATGCACGATGGATTCTATAGCCCTTCATCCCATGCATTCATGGTGACTCAATTTACTCTGTAATTAGAGGACATTGTTCTGCTAGTGCTTACAGACTCATTATTTTTCAGCTTTTAAGTACAGAGAAAATAGTTCTACCTAATTTATAAGATAGGAGGTCAGGTTTTGGGATTCAGTGCTTTGGAAGAGACACATTTCCATAGCTGATGTTGTGAGCACCTAATTAAACTGATGCATTGAAATGACATGGCCAGAGCTTAAGTGTGCTTTTATGTTCTTTTTATAAAACCGAACCTCTAGCACAGGCCCAATTCACACTTTACCAGTACAGTACAGTTGCCATTTAACCATGCCTGGGCCCCAAGCTACATCAGAATTATTTGGCTGAAGTAATCAACATGGTTTGTCTAGATCATGTCAGAAATAACCCACTAGTGCATGGAAAAGGGATATTGTCATGGCTACTTTCTTAATGATCGACCAATAGGTCAATCATGCACGTAGGAACATAGGAAGCTGCCTTATAATAAGTTAGACCATTGGTCTGGCTAGCTCAGTATTGTTTACAGTGACTGACTGCAGCTCTCCAGGATTTTAGACACTGGACAATCCCAGCCCTACCTGGAGATACTGAGGATTAAACTTGGGACTTTCTGCATGCAGAGCAGTTGATCTACCACTGAGCTGTGCACCTCTCCCAAAAGGAGTTGTGTCAGTTTTTCGTTGAATGTTACTGTGGTAAGGTCAGAGCTTGGAAAAGTTAATTTTTTGAACTACAGCTCCCATCAGCCCCAGCCAGCATGGCCACTGGATTGGGCTGATGGGAGTTGTAGTTCAAAAAAGTAACTTTTCCAAGCACCAACCATAGAGAAGAGGTTACCACACCACATAGCAGCATATCAGTCCTGACCATAAATATATCCCAATCGATAACCCCGTACATTCTCAAGAATCAGAGTAGCTATACTTGACATGGATGCTAATATAGGGTTGGGAAATGGGAGTTCTTCAGCAGGAAATGCTCATGCATTTTTATTAAAGGCTAAGTTAACATGACTTGGAGGTTAGCTCTGGCTCAAGTTAAGCTTTGAACAGAGTCCGCCCAAAATAAATCTTTAGTGCACAGTGAAAAATTATCATTTTTCCTCCCATGACAGATCTGCTTAAGATTAAGCCAGCAGCAAACAATGGTACACACAGTAGCTTGAATCACCTTCTGAAGACACCTTTTCACAATCCATCACCTGCAAAAGAGGAGTCACTTCCTTCTTCGTGCCCCATGAGTCCCTCTTCATCTCCAAATGTTTCAGGATGTGTTTGCAGCTCAGTAAGTTGTAACAGCTTCAGTAAGCCCTAAAAGGGTAACAGGTTCATTTTTCCCCTCTGCAAGAAATAATGATGTCCACTAACTTGGATGGTTTTAAAAGAAGATTAAACAGATTCATGGAGGATATTTATTTATTTAAAATATTTCTATCCTGCCCTTCAACCCTACAGAAGGACACTCAAGGCAGCTCAAAATTAGGTTATACACAGAAATGTTGGTGTTTGCGGATGTTTGCGTGATCAGAGCAGCTTACACTTGAGATTGAGACGGTCAAGAAACTCCAGAGGCAAGAGATAGTTTAAGAGTCCTTTACTTGGACATTAAGGCAAGCACGCTTACAAAGCAGTTTTCACTTTCCTCCTAGCAAGGAACACTCAGTAACAGAACTCCACAGAAAGCTGCTTCTTCTCCTTGAGCAAAACCCCCACAGAAATCAAACCCCACAGAAGACTAGCAAGGCTTCTCAAGCCTTTATCTCACCCGGTTGCCTTGGTAGCAGGTGTTGGCCTTGAGGCCGTGCCTGGCCTCTGCCAAGGCTCTCCAAACACCTTCAAGAAACTTAACTCATGCTAATGCTCATCCTTGCTCCAGGCTTTCAGGCTTGATGGAAAATAACCAGAGGTAGTATTGCCTATGGGTCAACAGCTCCCACTTTTCCATCAAGACTGCACATTACATTTGCATCTATAACAATTACAGTTCAGCAGTACATTTCTACAGTACATTTATACACATGTATGCATTCAGTAATACATTTCAGTCTCCAGTTACAGTTCAGTACATTGCAGTTTACAGTTCACAAAGCTCAAACTTTATTCACATTGTACATCAGACCACTCCAAGCCTTGTCACCAGCTTGTCAAACTTCTCCTCACACAAAGGCTTGGTCATGATGTCAGCAACCATGTTGTTAGTTTCACAAAATGTCAGGTTAATAAACCCTTTCTGCACGTAGTCCCTGACATGAAAGTACCTGACACTGATGTGTTTTGTTCTTTTGGTATGAGCTTCTGATGTGGCTATTTTGATGCAGGTCTGATTGTCTTCATATACAGTGATCGGTAGTTGTATGTCTATGCCTATATCATGCATGAGCATTGTGAACCATTGCAGCTCATTGCAGGCATGGGATAGAGCAACATACTCTGCTTCTGCGCTTGATGTGGCAACCACTGTTTGTTTCTTGCTGCTCCAGTCAATGCAAGACCCGTGCCACATCACAACTATGCCTGAGGTTGACTTACGACTGCTTAGCTCACCTGCATGATCTGCATCCACAAAGCATTCTAGATCCCCTTCCTTTACTCCTGACAAAACCAGACTCTTTGTTTTCGTGCCTTTGAGGTAACGTACGACCCTTTTAACTCCCTGCCAGTCAGCCTCTGATGGATGCTCTACTTTCCGGCTTAAAATGCTGACGGCATTACAGATGTCTGGGCGAGACACCTTCACCAAATATTGCAATTTCCCTATTATACGTCTGTACTTCTCAGGTTCTGTACAAGGCGTCTCTTGCACGTTCTGTTGGAACGTCACAACCATGGGAGTCTTAACAGCATTGCATTCTGTCATGTTGCATTCCTCTAGGAGCTGATTTATCTTTCCTTCTTGACTCAATGTTATGCTCCCGTCTGCTTCACGCACAATATCTGCGCCCAAATAATGAGTGACAGGCCCCAAATTCTTTGTGTCTACCTGCCTGCCCAGTTGCTCACTAAATTCTCGTTCATCCTGCTCCTCATGATATATGTACATGATGTCATCCACATAAACTGCACAGAAAGTGGTTTTCGTTCCCTTTCTCTGTATATACACACATGGATCTGCCTGGCACCTTTGGAATCCCATCCCCTGCAACACTCTGTCCAATTTCTCATTCCAGCAGCGTGCACTTTGCCGCAATCCATATATAGATTTATGCAGTTTACACACAAACCCTTCCTGTGACACAGAACCTGGAGGCAGCTCCATATATATCCCCTCTCTTAAATCACCATGCAGGAATGCCGTCCCTATATCGTAGTGATTTACACTCATGTTCTGCATCGCTGCTAGCTTCAGCAGAACACGAATGGACTCGTGTTTCACAACCGGGGCGAATACAGCATCAAAATCTGTCCCATGCTGCTGGGTGAATCCCTTGGCTACCAAACGTGCCCTGTACCTCTGTACTTCCCCCGAACTTGCTTTCTTCTTCTTAAACACCCATCTGCAACCTATGGCCTTTTTACCCATGGGAAGCTTTACTAACGTCCACATGCCATTCTGTTCCATAGCTTTCAATTCCTCCTGCATGGCCTGCTGCCATTTGTTCTGTTCTGCCTCAGGCATTAGCCTTATTTCATTAAATGAGGACGGCTCCTCCAGCTCCTCCATTTGGGCAGTAAACACCGACGGTGGGCTTTCAACGGCAGTCTTCTTGCAGCCCTGACCGTCATTCCCTTTCCGCCCCATTAAACTCAAGCCATTAGCACACTTCACACCCATGGTCATTCTAAACAACCCCTGCGACATAAATCCCTTGCAGGCAACCTCGCCTCCTTTTTTCACAAAACATTTGTCCTTTTCAAACACCACATTAAACCCAATATTGGTTAATTTTCTGACTGACAGGATATTGTTGGACAATTCAGGGACATACAACACATCACAAATAAGGCCAATCTTACATAATTTCACCGTCCCTTGCGCCTTCACGGTTCTTCTGGAACCATCTGCTAATAGTACAGAGTCCTGCACTGCTTTCGACGTGTGAAATAAATTGGGGTCTTTTATTAAACAATGAGATGCTCCACTGTCACACACCCAAGCAGTCTCAATCTGAGGCTTTTCTGCGCTGACAAAGTTCACACTCGATTGCCTCCAGCCTCCGTCTCTGTTTCTTCGCTTGACTGCACAGTACCTTTGAATGTGCCCACGCGCTCCACAAAAATAACATGTTTTAGTGCCCTGCTGCTCTTTGAAGCTTGCCTGCTTACTTTTGACAGCTTGCAGCTCAGTCTTTTTCTTCTCTTGTCGTCTCTGCCATTCCTGGGTCAATTTTTCTTCAATAAAGTCCAGATTTAACCCCCCATCGGGCATGGCCTCCATCGCCATGACGAGATTGTTCCAACTTTCATCCAGTGAAGCCAAAACGATAAAAACTTTTTGAAGAATACTATGTTCCATCCCTCTATCCTCCAACTCAGCGAATTAGCGCCTGAATTCAGTGAGATGCTCACTCATGGTGCATTCATCCGTGAAACGCATCTGGTACAGCCATCTTGCCAGACACAGCTTAGATCCCGCGGTCTGCTGAACATGAAGGGCCTGCAACACGTCCCACGTTCTCTTTGCTGAGGGTTCATCTCTCACGTACAGAAGTTGAGAATCGGATAGAGCCAGGGTAATAAACGCCTGTGCCTTCTCATCTTTGCGCCTCCAGGCCGCTTGAGGTGCCGCTGGTGGGGTCAATTCTATCACCTCAAATAAATCCTCTTTTATCAGGAAAGCTCTCATCCTCAGCTTCCAGCTGGCGTAATTCTTTTCTGTAAGCCTTTCCATTGGCATGCCTCCAGACATGTTGACAGCCATCTCTGCTCACCTCTGTCAGGCACAATCAATCAAGCTGCCCTCTGGAACACTGCCTTCAGTTCAGACCAGCCTCCTACTCCTCTGTAGCATGTGCTGGATCAGGGCCCATAACCCTGTTGGTGTTTGCGGACGTTTGCGTGATCAGCGCAGCTTACACTTGAGATTGAGACGGTCAAGAAACTCCAGAGGCAAGAGATAGTTTAAGAGTCCTTTACTTGGACATTAAGGCAAGCACGCTTACAAAGCAGTTTTCACTTTCCTCCTAGCAAGAAACACTCAGTAACAGAACTCCACAGAAAGCTGCTTCTTCTCCTTGAGCAAAACCCCCACAGAAATCAAACCCCCACAGAAGACTAGCAAGGCTTCTCAAGCCTTTATCTCACCCGGTTGCCTTGGTAGCAGGTGTTGGCCTTGAGGCCGTGCCCGGCCTCTGCCAAGGCTCTCCAAAGACCTTTAAGAAACTTAACTCATGCTAATGCTCATCCTTGCTCCAGGCTTTCAGGCTTGATGGAAAATAACCAGAGGTAGTATCGCCTATGGGTCAACACCTCGCACATTAAAATAGATAAAAATACATAAAATACAGCTAAGAAATCTGGGGAGTGATATTACAAGGATAAGGCTATCACTGGCTACTAACCATGATGGCTTTTTTCTACTTTCTGAATGACAATTGCAACAAGTGGGGAGAGTGCTGTTGTACTCAGGCTTTCACGCTTCCCATAGGCATCTGGTTTGCCACTGTGAGAACAGGATGCTAGAATAGATGGATCATCAGCCTTATCTAACAGGTTGTTCTTATGCTTTTTTATCTGAACTTTTAAAAATGTAAATTCTTATTTATTAATTTATGAATCGTCTTCTACATGTGTATGAAGTAGGGACATGCTAAAATTCCGCCCAATTCAGATTTGGTATTGAATTTTCCATTAATTTGCTTATTCACTATCATTGCAGATTGAATTTTTATATAGTGACTTTCTGTGACTATTTTCGGAAATGATTTTTTTAAAAAAATCCACATCCAAAATATTGATATTAATATTGATATTTTATCAGCATTTCCTTTAATTTATCAATATTTCCTTTAATTTATCAACATTTCCTTTCAAAATATCACTATTTCCTTTCAAAGTATCGATATCAGTATTGATATTTTTTCCAAAGGGGGGAAAAATGGATCAGTAAAGCAGTGGCTTCCAGACAAAGAATGGACTAGAAATGATACCATTCTGTTAGGTCTTGCTTTCAAACTGGCACTGCCTAGCAGATCCCATCCCTTGTGTCAAGGCAATGATTAGGTATAAATATGTTTGTACATTTTCCTAATTTTTTTTTTAGATAACAGATTTAGATGCAGTGAATCAAAGATTAAACCTCAGTAAAGAAGCAAGTAAGTATTGCTGCTGTTCCTTTTCTGTCCATTTCTAGTATGGGGGGGTTAGGGGGAAGGGCAGGTATGAGGGCCTGGGAGAATCCCTGTCCTGACTTCCTCTCAAGCAACTAAATGATGACAGCAGGTGTGGCTATAGCTGGGATGGTTAACCTGTGGCCCTCCCAAGGGTGTTAGACTGTGATTCCCATCATTCCCAGCCACCTTGACAAATGGTCAGGGATTATGGGAGTTGTAGTCCAACAAAATCCAGAGGTCCACAAGTTAGTTGCCCCTGGACTATAGCGTAGGGAGGTATGCAAACGAAGCAGCAGACAGAGAAAAGACAGAAGTGGCAGATGGAGGAAAAGCTGATTAACTGATTGTATTAGATGTCAAAGAGCAAGTGGTGGATATGGTGGACCTGCCCTTTTTTAAAGGCCTCCCTTCATTTGAGCCAGAGAAGGTTTGGCAAGGATATAACTGGAACAATCTTTCCCCAAATTTTCAGGTAGATGTTTTTTTGTCTATAACCATCCAAACCTTTTTGAATTGATTAAAAAGCAAAGATTCTGAATAAACACATATATTTCATAATTACCTTGTAAAGAGTTTGTATTCCATTGCTGCATCTCCCCCTGCCCCCCAGGTCATCACATAAATGTGGAAATCAGTAATTATGGTTTATATCCTAGGGGCGGAGGCAGAAGCTTTCAATATGCCTTATGGTAGACCTCATGTTCTACAGAAGCAGAATACCTATTGCCTCCTTTACCAGAATAAATACATGAGTGGATACAGCAAAAACATCTGGATGCCATTATGGAGTTCATATACTATCAACAAGCCAGTAAGTTTTCAGATTTATTTACCTTTTGTAGTGCAATGAAAGGCTATACAGGGAAAGTGCTTTATACAAAGCTGGTTTTTGTAGAAACACCAGGCACTTGTCATTATTTTGATCAAGTATGGTGTGCATTCTTAGAACTTTTGCAAGATGGGGCCTGGAAGAAGTCTGAAAAGAAAATATGATGTTTATAAAATGGATGTGTGCATCAAGTGACACACCAAGCTTACCTGGTATAGCAAACAACTGGATATTTATGAAGCCCTTTTATAGTTGACTGCCAGTGGGCTGTGTTCACATTGGTGGGTCACTACAGATACATATATAGCCAAAACTAGAGGTGATGTATGAAGATGAGAATGGTAAATCAATTATTGTCTACTGATTATTTGTAATATTTGGATTCCCCTTTAAAAACATAAGAACAGCCTGCTGGATCAGGCCAATTGTCCATCTGGTCCAGCATCCATGACCAGATGCCCATTGGAAGCCCACAAGCAAGACCTGGGCATAAGAGCACTGTCCCTCCTATGGTTCTTAGCAACTGTTGTTCAGAAGCATACTCCCTCCTACCATGGAAGAAGAGCATTTAACAACATGGCTAGTAGCCACTGATAGCCTTATCCTCCATGAATTTGTCTAATCCTCTTTTAAAGCCATCCACGTTCCAAAGTATAACTATGTACTGTATGAAGAAGTTACTTCTTTTGTCTGTCCTGACTAGATTGTTCGGCAATAAAAATAAAAACTTCATCTGTAGTTCCACAGTGGTTTTACACTCAACCAGAATATGGGAGATGTGTTACAACTGTGATTGCAAGAAGCTCCTGAAAAGAGATTTTGAGTATCTCAAAGGCCCAGAGGTTATGCATCCATTTCCAGAACACAGAGATCATGATCCAATGGAACAATATTGGTATCAAGCCCAGCAGAGTCTTCGCTCTTGCTTAGTACGTCACAAAAAGGTACTGGGATAGTTTCATAACTCTCTAAAGAAGAATATGTCTATAGAGAGGGATAACACTAGACCTCATGGACATCCAATGCAACTGAACTTTGGAAGAGTCGGGACAGAAAAAAGAAAGTAATTCTTCACACAGCATGAAGTTAAACTTTGGAATTTGTTCCTACAAGAGCTCATGAGGGCCACAAACATGGATAGCTTTAAAAGAGAATTAGAAAAATTCATGGAGGATAAGACTATCAGTCGCTACTAACCCTGATGGCTATGTTCTGCCAGCACTGTTGGAAGCATGCCTCTGAATGCCAGTTGCTTGGAATCACCAGTTGCTTGGAATTGCAAGTTGGAAGAGTTCTGTTGCACTCAGGTCCTGCTTGTGGGCTTCCCATAGGCATCTGGTTGGCCACTGTAAGAACAGGATGCTGAACTAGATGGGCCACTGGCCTGATTCAACAGGCTCTTGTGTTATTATGAAACAATCTGGAGCTTCACTTGCTATTTTTATTGTACCTGTTCCCATTGCTGAAGGTGCAAGACACACAGCAGTTTGTCTCTTTGACAGTAGAAAGTGTGCTGTGATAAAGAAAAGTTCCAGCTGCAAGCATAGTTCTCTTCCTTGACCACACATTCCATTTCTACTATGTTATTTTTCTCTGTTGACACTGTTTAAATTAAATATACACAAGTCTTCTTCATTCTTCTGATGTTTCTGTAATGAATTATGCTTTCTAAGTAACACAGTTGGTGAACATTATAAATACAGCTGAGGATGGGTGAACCTTGTAGAGGTCGTCATTTTATACTCTCTAAAGTGTTTTTCAAGCTATGTTTTGGGGAAACTGGTGGCTCATCAGAAAAGTATCCACGGTTCTTCAGTGAGAAAGTAGATCAGTAATGGCCCACAAGTTTCTTGAAATCTTCCCCTATAGCATGCAACTACAGTTGAGTGTGGAGTGCATTGTGGGCACTGTTTTAGTTTAGACAGGTGAGGCCAGATTGACCTGGTCATATGCTGCATAAACAGAGTGTAATAGGCCTTATTGGCAGAGGAATTAAATGTGGATTTCACTTTAATGCAAAGGTCCATCTAGTTCTGGTTTGACAACTGCTATTTTAGAGCAAATGTTTCTATTTACAGACCTAGCAAAACTAGCTTTGTCAGGACCAGTTGCGTTTGATTGTCTCATTTTTATTTATTTATTACAATTATATCCCAGCTTTTATCCAATCAACTCAATGCATCACACATGGTTCTTGCCCCTTTTATCCTCACAACAACCCTGTGAGGTAGGTTAAGCTGAGAGATAGTGACTGGTCCAAGGTGAACCAGCGAGCACCATGGCCAAGTGGAGAGTTAAACTGCAATCTTCAACATTCTAGCCACCACACCACACTGGCTCATTTAAAGGTCAATAGCCTTCACCAACCTGGTGTGCTCCAGATGTGGTTAGGCTACAACTTCCATCAGCCCCGACCACCATGATCAATGGCTGCTGTACAGATTTTTCCTATTATTCCTTGTATGTTCCCATCCCTTCCCCTTATGGCAGATAGTGAGTTTGCAGCTACCCCAGGGAAACTAGACAGCTCTGCAGTATGAAGCCTGTGCCAAAGGACATGGAACAGGGAGCAGCTATTCAGATGGGGTGGCTCCTGGTCTGCTTTGGGAAGGGATAATGCTTTGTGTACAATTAGGGCTACCACATTCCCATAGAAAGGGCTGTAACTCAGTGGTAGAATAACGTACTCTTTACGTAAAAAGTCTCAGCGTCAATCTCCAGCATCTCCTGATAAGGCCGTGAAAGACCCCTGTGTGAAACACTTGAGAACTAGTGCCAGTCAGAGCAGGCAGTTCTGAGTTAGATGGACCAATGGTCTGACTCATTATAAGACTACTTCATATGCTCCTAAATTTAAGAGCCAGCATGGTATAGTTGTTAAGAGTGCCAGACTAGGAGCTGGGAGATTAGTGTTCAAATCCCCAGTTGACCATAAAGTTTACTGGGTAACCTTGAGCCAGTCACTGTATCTCAGCTTAAACCTACCTAATAATGTTGTTGTGAGGATAAAATGGGGAGGGGCAGACTACATATGCCACTTTGAACTAGGGAGATTCCATGAGCCCCACATCACTCAATACAATAGAAGCTGGGACAAGCAAAAATGCCAATCCCGCATGAACCTTTAACTCAGGACACAGCCTGAGCAGCAAACTGTCATGGTGCTGTGATGTGTGCTCTTTGATTTTTGAGCAAGCAGGGGGAGCACTTCACCACTGGGAAGAAATTCAAAGGCGAGGAGAGCAGGAGTGAGTCACTGTTGTCAGCAGGTCTTTTGTCCAGCCCTCCACCCTGTGACTTCAATAGTACTGGATCATTTTGGTAGTTGAGAGGGAAGAACTGCAAACATCAGGGAATGGAAGCCACTCTTCCCAGATGACAAGCAGCTTTTCATCCCCAGTGAAATTGATGGGCAGGAGATTCAGGAGAGACCAAAGGTTGTATTTCTCCATACAATGTATAATTAGCTTATGGAGTTTGCGGAAACAAGATATAGCATTGGCCTCTGGCTTAGATGGCTATGAAAGGGGATTAGACAGATTCATAGAAGATAGGTCTGTCAGTGGCTATGTGATGGCAATATAGAGCCTCCACTTTCAGAGGGAATGTATCACTGAATATTAGTTGCTGACAGGAGCAACAGCAGGGAAAAATGTTATTGCCATCATGTTCTCCATGTGCACTTCCTACAGTCAGCATCTGGCTGGCTGCTGTGGGAAATAGGATCTCCTAGATGAACGTTTGGTCTGATCCAACTGGGTGGTTCTTATGTTCTTTTCTTCTAATCCAGAAGTGGAGAACCTTTGGCCCTCCAAATGTTTGCTTGTTTATTATTTGATTTATATCCTGCCCTTCCTCCCAGCAGGAGCCCAGGGCGGCAAACAAAAGCACTAAAAACACTTTAAAACATCATAAAAACAGACTTAAAATACATTAAAACACAACATCTTTAAAAACATTTTTTTAAAAAGCTTTGAAGACATCTTAAAAAAAGGTTAAACATACTGTTTTTTTAAAAAGGTTTAAAAACATATTAAAAAGCAATTACAACACAGACTGGGATAAGGTCTCAACTTAAAAGGCTTGTTGAAAGAATCTTCCATCAGCTGTAGCAAGCATGGCCAGTAGCTAAGGATGATGGGACTTGTAGTTCAGCAACGTCTGGAGGGTGAAAATTCCCCATACCTGTTCTAATCCCAGAGAAGTCATCATATTGAGGCCCCATGTCCTCAGGAGCCTCATCCTGCTAAGTGTTGATCAGAATCTTACTCATTTGGTATCTATGCCTTAATCTGGTGTGTGTTTATATAGAACAAGGTTGAGGACTCCGTGGCCCTCCAGATGTTGTTAAACTTAAACAGCTCTTGCCAGCATGACCAATGGTCAGGAACTATGGGAGTTTGAGTGCAGCAACTTCTGGAGGGCCACAGTTTCCTAAACCCTGAGACAGAATGATTATCTATATAAGGGGAAATATTTAAATATATAAATAAATCTCCCATTATTTTATTTTAATTTTGCAGAATACGCAGCTGATTCAAATTAAGGCAAAATAAATGTTTGCTTATTCTGCTTCTCATATCTGATAATATCTCATTTAGCCCCCCCCCCAAAAAAAACAGTTATTTCATTACAGGGGGGACTTTTTATGACATCCGTGAATATTTAGATGGGAGAACAGTTCCACTGCATACAGCATCTGCAGTTATACCCTGAGGCAATTACAGTGGAAATGAAGTCCAAGTAAGTCGCTCCTGCAAGAACTGAACTGTTAAAAAAAAAAAGTGGCACCATTTGGTGAATTGTAATCATTAGAACATAAGAAGGACCTGCTGGATCAGACCAAAGGCCTATCTAGTTCAGGATCCTGTTTCCCACAGTGGCCAAGTAGCTGTCTATGAAAAGCCTAGTTAAACTTTTCCATTTGCTGCCTCAAGGTACAGTGATGGCCACCAACTTGGATGGCTTTAAAAGGAGATTATGTGAATTGATAGAGGATAAGGCTATCTGTGGCTACTAGTAGTCACGATGGGTGTGTTTTTCCTCCAGAACACAGTGTTCCTACTCTTTCTCTTTCTGCCTCGGCATGCCTTTTCCTCCTGGAGAGCTTAGTGGCGATCATCACCAGCACTTGTGATTACTCATCCGAGGAGCATTGGAGCATATCAGAATGCCCAGTTCTCTGATTTGCTTTTCTAGTGTTCTCCAAGTACATTGGAAGTGGTCTAGTAAAAGCAAGAATGAAGAAGTGGCAGCAGAGACCCACCCTGGAAAGATCCTTTTGTGGCTCTTCACAATTTTTTTGTTTTTAACCACCCTGAATTATTTGGTGTTACACTATCCGATCTGTAGTTTCCTGAATCCTTTTTTTTTTAATGGTGTTGCATTGGTGGCATTCTGGTACACAGGTCAGTGTTAGGTATAAGTTACATATAAGTTACTTATTTTTGTTAGAAGATGTTAGAATTCTTTTAAGAACTCTTGAATGATCGTCCAGACTCCATTATTGGTTAATTTTTAATTTGCCAATAAAATCTAGAACTTCTGGTCTTGTCACCACTATTTTACTCAGTTCTTCAGACTCCTTTCTTAAAAAAGTCAGTTCAGATACAGGTATCAGTGAAGACAGATGCAAAGAATTCTTTCAACTTCTCTGCAACCTCTTTACACTTCTTTAGCACATCTTGCTATCCAATGGTCCAGCCTCTTCCCCAGTCAGTTTCCTTATTTAAAGATTTTTGTAATGATTGGTGTTAATGTTTTGAGTGACAATGTAATGTTTTAGCAATATAATTTCAAGGTATTTTTAACACAATGTAGTAAACCTTCTACATAGATACTTGCATTCCTTTTCATAAGCAATGAAAAAAGAAGCCAATGCTTCTCCAAGCGTGTAGATGTGTACAAACACTGAATAAAAATGTCATTAGTTTTTCTAGGAGTAGGTCAATGGGTGGATACCAAAGCTTGATGGATGCCAGAAACTGCTATCCCTCCTTGTTATCTTTCAACAAAGTTTAGGAGAGAGTTGAAGTCTCAAGATACATTGGCCACCTTCTGCAAAGAAGAAGATTATCTAACTAGTTATTTTCTGGCTCCTGCTGTGCAGTGCTTTTTTTCCTAGTCAGTGAAATGAAAAGAGATTGAAAAGGAGATCAACATCATAGAGCTCCTCCCGACTCTATTAAGCATTCATCCTGGTTTGTTTCTACAAAGTTTATGCAGAGGTTAGACTATGGCTGTGTATGCATTACTGGCTTAAAACACAGCTAGATCATTCTTTTTCTCAATTCAGATTGAATCTGGTTTGGGGAAAATGCATCAAAATACAGTATTTCATAAGAAACAACAGAATAGGTACAGGATAGATATGGATTGTGGCTAATGTTGTGTGTACACTGCTTCCCAATCCAATGATGGGAGTACAATGGATGCAGAGCAAACAGAAATGTGTAGACAGTCTGGTCTTCAGTGAGCATTCATTCCGATTTGTTTGGAGGGAGGTTATATGATAATGAACATTCATCCAGATTATTTATTTAAGACATTTCTATACTGCTTAGAATGATATTTGCATATGCTTGCACAGAACTTTAATACATCTTCCCATTAATCATTCATTCATCCCACACTTTTCAGTATATTTCCTTGTCACTTTTCTAATCACAAAACATATGTTTTGTTTAAAAAGCAGATTAGGTGTGATAGGGTGACAGAGCACTTTCATCCACTTTAACTGTGCAAATCTAAATTTTGGGTGTGCCAAAATATTGGCAGCCTGGAGGTGACCACAATCAGGTTGGACCCACAAAGAGTCAAAATTGTAAGAAAGTCCAAGCCCATGATAGACCACTGCTGGTCTACTTGTTTTATACAATCCATTGTTATGAGACAATACTACCATGAAGTGACATTTCTCTGTTGTCCTTCCATAGCCGTATGTTTTTATGAATACAAAAAACCAAAACAAAAATATGTAGTGGCATGCGGCATATTAAGCAAATATCAAGTTTGGCCCTTAAGCAACAGTGACATTAAAGTACTGGAGTGGGATTAAAAATTCACCCAAATTTTATTTTATATACATCAGTATCCTGAGCTAGTCTCTCAAATTATAAAAACCACTTTGTCATGAGTCAGAGACATGGCAAAGACAGTAGCCAAGATTTTCTGAGGCATACCACCATGATTTAGGGAAAAGCTATGATTTTTACCACTGGCTGTTGGCAAAGGTTTATGAGGAAAAACTCATCTCCTGGAGAGGAAGGATTTGGTTGCACCGAGTCACCAACCCCTCCCACACAGAGGCACATACACACTCTCACACTCATTCATTCCCACACAGAGGTGTGCACATACTCAAACTCGTTCACTCATAGAATCCAGCTCCTTTCATGATTCTCTGTGAAAAAATAAACATCTCTGCTGTCCGTTGTGTTCAAGAATCTTTAAATTATCCTGCAATTGAGGAGCTAACTGTATTGTTACATGACACACCAATCTCTGAGCAGTGTGAGACTCCCAGGGGTTCCGGCACTTACTCAGGTTTTGGTTTCCTTGGAAAAAGGGGCAGCAGAGGCTATGGTATCTTATAGGATATATGGTTTTTACTTATACATATTCACTATCTGAGCTTAAGAAGGAGAGGTTCTCAGTCCATCAGATCTTGCTCTTTATTGCCCATAGCTTTGGGGTCCAGAGAGCAAGCAAGCTTCTCTGTCTCCAGTTCCCAGCCTTTCCTCTGACTAGACTAAAAAACACAAGCTTCTCATTGGCTCCAGGATAAGGGATGGAGGGCCCCTCTTCTGAAAAGAGTTTCAATAGTCCCAGGACCTCTCTTGGCCACATCCCTTTGTATATGCAGACTGACCACTCAATAAGCCATTATATCACAGGCTAACTTGGCGGTCATGGAGGACCGGTGAAGTGCCGGATGACTGGAGGAGAGCTAATGTTGTCCCTATATTCAAAAAGGGCAAAAAGGAAGAACTGGGGAACTACAGACCAGTCAGCCTAACATCAATCCCTGGAAAAACTCTGGAGCAGATTATAAAGCAGTCAATCTGTAAGCACCTTGAAAGCAATGCAGTGATTACTAGGAGCCAACACGGATTTATGAAGAACAAATCCTGCCAAACTAATCTCATCTCATTTTTTGATCAGGCAAACTCCCATGTAGACTGTGGGAATACTGTGGACATAATATATCTCGACTTCAGCAAAGCTTTTGACAAAGTGCCCCATGATATTCTGATTAGCAAGCTAGCCAAATGTGGGCTGGATGGAACAACTATCAGGTGGATCCACAGCTGGCTCCAGAATCGTACTCAAAGAGTGCTTATCAATGGTTCCTTCACAAACTGGGTGGAAGTAACGAATGGGGTACCACAGGGCTTGGTCCTGGGCCCAGTGCTCTTCAACATTTTTATTAATGACTTGGATGAGGAGGTACAGAGCATGCTCATCAAATTTGCAGATGATACAAAATTAGGGGGCATGGGTAATACCATGGAAGACAGAAACAAAATTCAAAGGGACCTTGATAGGCTGGAGCATTGGGCTGAAAACAACAGAATGAAATTCAACAGGGATAAATGCAAAGTTCTACACTTAGGGAAAAGAAACCAAATGCACAGTTATAAGATGAGGGATACTTGGCTCAGCCAAATGACATGTGAGAGGGATCTTGGAATTGTCGTTGATCACAAGCTGAATATGAGTCAACAGTGAGATGTGGCTGCAAAAAAGGCAAATGCTATATTAGGCTGCATTAACAGAAGTATACTTTCCAAATCGCATGAAGTACTAGTTGCCCTCTATTCAGCACTGGTTAGGCCTCATCTTGAATACTGCATCCAGTTCTGGTCTCTGCACTTCAAGAAGGATGCAGACAAACGAACAGGTTCAGAGGAGGGCAACAAGGATGATCAGGGGACTGGAAACCAAGCCGTATGAGGAGAGACTGAAAGAACTGGGCGTGTTTAGCCTGGAGAAGAGAAGACTGAGGGGAGATATGATAGCATTCTTCAAGTACATGAAAGGTTGTCACATAGAGGAGGGCCGGGATCTCTTCTTGATGATCCCAGAGTGCAGGACACGGAATAATGGGGTCAAGTTGCAGGAAGCCAGATTTCGACTGAACATCAGGAAAAACTTCCTAACTGTTAGAGCCATACAACAATGGAACCAATTACCTAGAGAGGTAGTCAGCTCTCTGACACTGGAAACATTCAACAGGCAGCTGGACAGGCATTTGTCGGGAATGCTTTGATTTGGATTCCTGCATTGAGCAGGGGGTTGGAGTTGATGGCCTTATAGGCCCCTTCCAACTCTACTATTCTATGATTCTATTAGCTTATGCAAAGAAAACTGGTTTCACCAGTGGAGCAAGTTTCTTCCTTTGCAGATCTCAACTTCAGCTACAAGATCATAGGCTTGAAAGTGACACAAAGAAATCATCTATCTCAATGAACGCGGCTCTCCAGGCCTTTCTAATTGGCCCTCAGGCCGTACCCCTCACTGGCTCTGCTCTGCATCTTCCTCAGGTGCCTTTGCTGGTCTGGTTTGTGTCGTTGAACTGTGATAATGCCTTCTGGCTGGATCCGGAGATGTGTGTGGGTTAGGGAAGGAAATAGCTGTCAATGTTCGTTCACTCCATTTCTCATTTTTCCAATCTTAAATTCAGTTCTCCACATTTCTGGAGAAATTTGCTATTTTTTTAAAAAAAATTCTCATGAAAATTCTCCAACATTTTAGTGTGAATTTCTCATAATAAACACTTTTTTGTAGGTAGCTATCATGGAATCATAGAATTTTGAGGGATGGCTATATTTTGGTTCACACATGCGAATTTGATAGATTCGACTTGAAATGCAAAGAATCAAATTTCTCACCCACCCCTACTGTGGGTTCTGCTTTTTGTGTGGCTGGAATGTAGTCTGCTGTACAAAGGCAAGAGTCACATTCCTGTTCCACCTACTTTTGTCTCTGGGCCCATCCGCTTATTGTCTGGCCCATCCCCACCGACATGTGGCCCCTCCAGAAGGTTATCTTACAAGGAAATTTAAGAAAGCCTTGGATTGTTCACACATTCATGTGCATGGCTTGATTACTCAACAGTAGGTTACACTTTAATTATTGCTTCATGACTTTCAGCTGAATGTTGGAACTGATTTCATTGAAACTGTTGCATTTGTTGTGGCATTGGACAATGCTGAAAGTTATGTCTGTGGGGCATGATTTGTGTTGGGTCATTCATAAATGTAACTCACTCCTGGATTTGTACATTCATGAACTGGCCCTGAGTCTGATATAAAAATAAAGCAAATTAGACAAGCTTTTGTTACCAGGCCCATCAGGACTGCTGATGGGGTAAATGGAAATGAACTGCCTTCAAGTCAATTCCGACTTATGGCAACCCTATGAATAGGGTTTTCATGGTAAGCGGCATTCAGAGGGGGTTTACCATTGCCTTCCTCTGAGGCTGAGAGGCAGTGACTGGCCCAAGGTCACCCAGTGAGCTTCATGGCTGTGTGGAGATTCGAACTCTGGTCTCCCAGGTCATAGTCCAACACCTTAACCACTACACCACATACATATTTTCCTGCATGCTATTTATCAGGGTTGGCAAACTTTTTGTTTTGTTTTTGTATTTTGATGTAACTATCAGAACTATTACATGTTGCAGTTAAAGCAAGGGGAGCTGCTTTTATGGCTTTGTGCATGTTTATTTTCTTTACATGATCTGCAAATAATATTCTATATTAATATCTTGCTTTTCTTCTCAGGAGCTCAAGGTTGTGTACGGTATCCTCCCCTCCCTGTTTTTATTTTTGCAACAATCTTTGAGGTGGGCTAGGCTAAGTTAATATATGTACTTAAGCAGCAATTATTGCCAATAGATTGTCAGCAGTGTGGTACAGGGGGCCCAATCCACATGCAAAAATCCTGTTGGCATCCCTGGGGTCCGGAATAGTAAAATCTGTGCTGTATAAAGATAAAAAGCATATTTGAGTAGAACCTCTGGACTTAATAGAGCTGGCATCTCTGGATCAATAGCTTTGCGAAATCTTTCCTTTTTAGTGTGTGTGTGTGTAATTCTTCTTTATATCACTTTAAAAACAGCACCACCCCTGGAAGTGGCCAAGTGATGACCTGGTAGACAAGAGCAACTGCTTCCAAATGCTGTAGTTAAAGTCCCACTAAAGGAAAATAAATTATGCCCCTTGACACATTGATTACTGTCTCCCTTTTAAAGCAAGTTCTTCTTACCAAAGGCAGGGACTGTACTTTTCCTGCGAGTCTGACCTACTGTGCAGGCTGAAGTAAACATTACAAGAGACAGCAACTGGCTGCTGCTTTGCTTGCCAGTCTCTGCTTCACATCAGTTGACTGTTGGTGGGGGGATGGGACAGCAAGACAACGCACAGCACTATGACCATGTTAAAAATAAAAGGTATGAGGAAAGGCATGAAACAGCAGAAATTCTGTGTCTTTGGCTCCATTTAATTAAGCCCTGCGATAGAGATTTTTTTATCCCCTGAATTTTTATCCCCTACAAGATGAAGAAAGAATAGATTCTCTTGCTTGCTTGTTTCTTCAGTGATCAGATGCTTCCCCCCACTTTTTTGTCAGTGCTAGTCTGTTTACCTCCTACCTCGTTTGTTACATGAAGTCTTTTATATTGTACATTATACTCTATATTAGAGGT
Source organism: Rhineura floridana (assembly GCF_030035675.1). NCBI lineage: Eukaryota > Metazoa > Chordata > Lepidosauria > Squamata > Rhineuridae > Rhineura > Rhineura floridana. The sequence continues at coordinate 102,898,173 of NC_084483.1, forward strand.
TCCCAAATTGTGGTCCGTGGACTTCATTGACATTGTCCACGGCATGTCCACATTAAATATTCATATTTCTTTTTAATTGCATTTTTATTGGGTTTTATTTCTTATGTTGTATTTTATTGTTTAACAGTTTGCATTACATAGTATGAAAACTGTAATACAATAAAATGCAATTTAAGAAATAAAAGAAACAATAAAAATACGATTAAAAATCATATAGCATCTAGCACAGAGCATTACCATTGCTACAACAGGCAGAAAAATCATTAAGTGGTCTGCCAAGACCATCAGCTTATATATCATATGGTCAGGTAATTTCATTTTGTAGTGTAAAAAATTAAAACTGGTATAATTATTTTATAATGATTTTGTTTTATTTCTTTAAGATATTAAACTCATAACAAAACAAAGAGAGACAAGATAATAAAATTGAATAGGCCAACTGATATTTATGCTCAATGATGCACAGCTGGCAGTGGTAAATAGAACTGGAATACATCCACTGATAACAAATACTATATAGACTAATTAGAAAATTATACATTGGACTGGTTTACATTCAGTGCTAAGCCAAACTATGGCTTGGTGCAAGTATGTGAGTGTGAGGGTTCCTGGAAGGGAGACTGCAGCTGCTGTGGTCCTCCTGCAATCCTGATACTGTTACAGTCATGAGCTAAGCCATGGTTTAGCTTAGTGTTTTGTCCAGCTTCAGACAAAACACAAGGTGCAATGGTTTGTTCTTGGGTTTTCAGCTTGTGGTTTGTCCGGAGGAGACTGTCCAAGTTTGGATGACGCACACTAAACCATAGCATGGCTTGCATCATGATTGCAGTGAAGCAGCAGGAGGACTGGGGGAGGAATGCAGCTTCTGCAGTCTCCTCTCTGGGGACCCACATGGCCCACATTCATGCTAAGCCAAACTTTGGCTTAGTGTGATGTGTAAATCAGGCCACTGATAGAAACAGCCTGTATTGGGATTGATGGCAATGTGCTTATTTGTGCTGACCTGATCTTCAGAGTTTTCTGATATCTATTCTCTGGGTGTGTGGTAGGGTGCTGGAAGCACTGCTTGGACAGTGCTGTTGAGTGATAACCATCATAGGAGGTTGCCTTATACTGAGTCATAGTCATAGTCTATCTAGTTAAGTACTGCCTACACTGACTGGCAGAAGTCCTAGAGTTTCATATAGAAGTCTCCCCCCCCCGGTTCTATCTAGAGATACCATGAACCAAGGCAGACAGAGGGCAAAAGTGTATACATTGCAGTTACCTTATACAGACAGAAACTAATGCTGCCCAGGGCAGACCAGCAACATCATCAAACTGCATTGGACTCTATTAGCCTTTCTCTAGGACCGAACCCACTTCCAGTAGTTGCAGGCCCACCCTCTCTATCTCTCTCCAGGTTACCACTGAGCAACAGTGGAGGGGTGGTGGTCATGAATTCATTCATCACCTACAAGAACCTCAATTTTTATGCATACATTTCTTGATTCACCACCAGGAAATAATGCATGTGTGACTGCAAAACTGCATAATCTCTATGAAGCTCTAGTGTGAGTCACATATCTTAACTTGTCTATTAGACTCAAACATATTTTCCTTTTTGAGAAAACTACAAAAGGCATGTTTTTGATCCAAAAGCTGCCTTGATCTTGCTGCTACAGCTTTATATTGGGCCATAGTCCTCTCCTGCCTCCCCCCCCCCACTATTCATTATTGAAATGCTGAAGAACCAAGAAATAAAACAGACTGGAACAGGGGTGGGGTGAAGAGAGTCCATTTTTATTTTTAGCACTGTCATGATTCATTATACAAATAGGAAAAGAAAGAATCGATGAAAGCTAGGCTAGGAAGTCGCAAAACTTTAGGTTAGCCACGATTGTGGGTGTAATGATCTTTCCTTTTTTTCCTTTTTCTTTTTCCTTTTCCAGCCGGGAGATGCACCTTCTCTTCCTCCCACTGCTCCAGACTGTCTGCGGCCTGATGTAAGAATCCCTGCAGCTCAGAGCCAAAACTGCTCCAACTACCAGCCAGACCTGAACATCACCCACGGTTTCCTCTACCCTCCCAGTTAGTAGTACTCTTTATATAGAAAGAGCATAATGTTTTAATCAGCTGGATGTGGCTGTGTGTTTAAAATGAATACACAGCACTGAAACAACCCACTTGGGATAAGTGTAGCATTCAGAAAAAAGAATTTGAGAGAGGGTTACTTGAAAGAAGAATATCTTTGCTATATAATAGTTACTCCCTTATGTAGCATTAGACCACAGGGCTCCTCAAGTCAAATTCACATATTTTTGTTCAATAGGCTTAGATTTAAGTTGAACAAGAAGTCGTGGAAGCATTGCATATAAAGGAACCTGTTAGAAACCTGGCTTACATACTAAACAAACCATGGCTTATTCAACAAACCATGAGTCAAGGCCGATGCCAGGCATGAATGGGTCCTTAGGTACCAGCCTGCTCTGGGCCCATGGCGCCTGCCCACATTTACCTCTCCCACTGCGGTAAATGCTGGCCATGCTGTGAGTGCATGCCTGCCAAGATGGTGGCAGGGGCATCAGCCCCTTAGGGAAGCCTCGGCCACCATCTTGGTTGATGGTAGGCATGCACGCAGCTCGGCCAGCAATCACTTCAGTGGGAGAGGTAGGTGGGTTGTGCAGGTGGGCGTTGCGGGTCTGCACAGTTGAAGGGGGGTGCCTGGGAACTTCCTCTCTCTGCAATCTGCAGCAGGGTCAGGATCACGGAATGGGAGTGCTACCCACCTACCCTAAGGAGGGACCTTCCTGGGGGCCTTCTGGGCCCTCAGCCAGGGCCCGACCTGGCTGCCCTCTGGCACCAGCCCTGCCATAAGTCATCTCACAGTCAGGCAAACAAGCCACTGCTTGTTTCTCCAGAGCTTAGTTTGTTTTCCAGCTTCTCTTGCTTTGTGCCTCTGTAGTTCTGTGAATTTCTGGGGTGAGGTGGCCACACAAACCAGTTTTAAGCAAGGCTTTTGGCTTCAAACATAACGCCAAGCCATAGTTAAGGCAAGTCACAGTTCATAAGCCAATAACAAACTGGCTTCACATAATAGTTTGTTGCCAGAAAACAAACCATAGTTAGTCTGCTGGGCTGGATTCCTATGTTCAAACAAACCACCCTTTGGCTAAACAAACCATGACTTAGAGTTATGTGTGAACCAGGTCAGTATATTAGCTATTAGGAGAGTTCAGCATAATCTCTTAGATTCCTCTCAGCTCACACATACTAGAGAATGGAGAGGCCTAGCATCAAGTTGCTTTGCCCACACAGCTAGAATCAGTATGGAACCAATACCTTCAATCTTGATTAGTGTATCTACACAGGAAGCTTCCTGTGCTCCTAGTCTGCATTTTAGGGAACTGAAATTGCAGGAAACAGTCCCATGAAATAGAAAGTATGATGTGATCAAATTTCTTTTACCAATATGGCACCTACCTTTGACGCCTGAAGCACATATGCACACTCCCCAGGATTCATTATGTTTGCTGTGGAGAAACAAAGAGATCAGGACAAGGTCAATATGGACCTGAATATGCACCCCATGCATTATACTTTCCCAACATGGAAGGTCTGTTTTTAAGAAAAAGCGTGGGAATCCATATTCCAACTCTCATCTTCATGATGTCCTGATTCCATCATGAAAGTTCAGTCTGCAGTGTTTGATCTTTGCTGGGTGTTCCACACACGCAAGCCACAATGTTTAATGTAGGAATGTAGCCTCAAGCGTTTGGATTTGAAAGTAGGTGATTCATGTTATATATTTTATACTAATAGCGATTTCATTGTCTGCGTATGGATCTTTATGTAGCTAAATTGGTATCAACCATGCACAAATGGGAGGTATCAGCAGAGTTGACAGAATCCACTGTTTTCGGAACTATAAACATTGTTATAAAAAAGAAAACCTTAGATGTATATAAAAAAGCTCAGTGAAGACTGCCCCTGCTCAGGGGGCACAGAATGCTGATGGACTGTTGGGGGGTGGGACTAGAACCTGGGAGAGGGGAATGGAATAGAAAAGTGTTGGAAAAGTGCATGGTTGGCTGGCTGAAACTCTGTAGAATTTCACTCTTTTGTTGCAGGTTCCACTTGTATCTTTCTGTTAACTCTGTATTTGATCCTGTGCTTTCATGTGAGAGGGCAGAAAGATCTTAAATAATAAAACTGAAGTGGTATTTTCAGAAATAAATCCTTTAGAACTGTAAACAGAATTGTGTTCTGCTTAAAATAATATGTAATTTTGACTTATTTTTCAGGATATACAAACAATTAATGCTTACTATTTTTTCACAGACTTCAATTCATCTGCTCTTGAACAATATGATGCTTTACTTACCAGTAACATTGTTCCCATGTACGCAGAATTCAAAAGTAAGTTCTGATGATGGCCTGAACTTTGACATTGCATTCTTAGCTTGATATTGTATGCTTACATTCTGGTCTGTGTGGTCAAGGCTTAAAGAAGCCATATAGCTTCATTCCTTTGATGTTAGCTATTGGCTTAAGGGTGCGGCCTGAGAACTGCTGAGGGCAACAAGCAGCAGCCGTGTGTGCTGGGACTTTTATTCTGTTTCCTGACTCCTAACAGAGCAGAGCAGAGCAGAGGGAGCTGTCCCAGTTGGTCTACAGGTGAGGACATATAAGCAAGCCAGCTTTCAGAGAGCTAGCAAACAGAGCAAGCGAACAGAAGTTCGACAAAGGAGTTCCACAGGGGAAGTTAAAAAAATAAATTACTAATTCTCCTTGTACAGTGCACCACATACCAGTGGGACTCTCACGTTTACCCTGATGTAGGACAGGACAACGCACAGGCCATTCCAAAACAAGTAGTTAGAAAGAAAGAAAAGGTGGAAGAGAGTATGAACAGGAAGGATACTCCAGTGGTTGTGACCTGCAAGGTGTGTGCCATGTTTGTTTTCTTGCCTGAGAACAACATGGTGTACACGTGCAACAAGTGCAAGCTCATGACACTGTTGGAAGAAAAAGTTAGAGGCCTGGAACAATGGGTGGCCACACTAAGAGAAGATGAAGAGTTCTTAGACAGAACGCTGGAACAACAGCAGCAAAGAGAAGTACAGGAGGTGGAAGAGCAACAGCATGTGGTAGCAGAAGAGGAGACTGCTTTGGAGAGGAACAACGAAAGGGTGACAGGAGCAGAAGAGCTAGAAGACACCCTTCACCGGTGGAGCTATGGAACTGCTTTCAACCACTCGAGGATGAGACTGGAGGACAGCCTGTTGTGGAAGAATTACAGGAGACCCCATACAACAACGAGCAAGAGGCTGAAGCTCAATCAAGCAGGGCCAATGAAACCTCGCCCCACAACAAGAAGAGAAGAGTACTAGTAGTTGGAGACTCCCTACTGCATGGGAAACCCAAGTATGCCAAGAAGATCCGTGGACTCACCAGGTATGCTGTCTACCAGGAGGACGGATTAGAGATGTGATGGAAGGGTTGCCATCACTCATCAAGCCCACCAACAGGTATCCCTTTGTCCTCATCCATGTAGGAACAAATGATACTGCCAAACGGAGCTATGAAGAAATCACATCAGACTTTGAAGCTCTGGGAAGGAAACTCAAGGACTTTGGGGCCCAGATAGGTTTTTCATCCATCCTTCCAGTACTTAGAAGAGGAGTAGAAAGGGAAAGAAAAATACTCCATGTGAATGAATGGCTACGAAGGTGGTGCCAACGAGAGAGATTTGGATTCTGGAACCACGGGCTATGCTTCCTGGAAGATGGATTGCTGGCAAGTGATGGGTTGCATCTCACAAGGACTGGGAAGAATGTGTTTGGCCACAGCATGGTGAAGTTCATCAGGGGGGCTTTAAACTGAATCCTAAGGGGGAGGGAGACGTAAACTTGGTGGTAACGACCCTTGAAGGCTTGTGCACAGTAACGGGAACAGAGAGATCAGCTGTAATAGGGCCCAGTAACAGCCCTCAGAAAAATGTAGTAAGGAAGCCAAGCCATAAATCACATGGTCTTCGATGTCTGTATACTAATGCGCAGAGCATGGGAAACAAGCAGGACGAACTTGATCTCTTAATACAGGAGGGCAATTACGACTTGATAGGTATAACTGAAACTTGGTGGGATGACTCCCATGACTGGAATACAGCAATTGAAGGATATAACTTGTCCAAAAAGAACAGAAGGAATAAAAAGGAAGGTGGAGTCGCGCTATATGTTAAAAATATATATCCCTGCACAGAAATACAGGAAGATGAGCTTGGTAGCTAAACCAAGAGTATCTAGATTAAAATTAATGGGGCAAGTAATAAAAGGAATGTGGTGCTTGGAGTCTATTACCGACCACCCAATCAAGGAGAAGACGAGAATGTAACTTTTGAAAAGCAAATTGCCAGTGTTTCAAGGAGGCATGATGTAGTAGTAATGGGGGATTTCGATTATCCCTATATCTGTTGGGAGACAAATTCTGCCAAACATGGCCCCTCCAAGAAATTTCTGACTTGTGTTGGAGATAGCTTTCTCCTACAGAAAGTGGAGGAAGCAATCAGAGGACCTGCTATCCTGGACTTGATTCTAACCAATAGAGATGATTTGATGGATGAAGTGGCAGTTACGGGAACTGTGGGGGAAAGTGACCACACCATACTTGAATTCTTGATTTTAACAGAAGCCAAAGCTGAGAGTAGCCATACGTGCACCCTGGACTTTAGGAACGCCGATTTTAATAAACTCAGAACAATTGTAAGTACGGTTTCATGGCAAGCAAAGGAGTCCAAGATGGGTGGGAGTTTCTAAAAAAGGAAATTCTAAAAGCGCAATGGCAAGTAATTCCAACAAGGAAAAAAGGGGGGAAACAACAGAAGAAGCCAATGTGGCTTCACAAAAAGCTTAGAGAGGACCTGAAAACAAAAAAGGACACATACAGGAAGTGGAAAGAAGGCCAGGGCACAAAGGAAGAGTACAGGCAGGTATCATGGAATTGGAGGGATGGTGTCAGGAAGGCTAAAGCTGAGAATGAGCTGAGGTTAGCAAGGGATGCTAAAAGCAACAAAAATGCTTTCTTCAGGTATGTCCATAGTAAAAGACAGAAAAGAAATGGTGGCACAGCTACTCAAGGAGGATGGCAAAATGATAACAGATGACAAAGAAAAGGCAGAAGTGCTCAGTTCCTACTTTGGCTCAGTATTCTCCCAAAAAAGGGTCTGTGACACTCCCAGGAAACATGAAGTAGAAGGGGCAGGATTGGACCTTGAGACTGATAGACAAATGGTCAAGGAATACCTAATCACTTTGAACGAGTTCAAATCGGCAGTGCCCAGTAAACTGCATCCTAGAATATTGAAGGGACTGGCTGAAGAACTCTCAGAACTTCTGTACATTATCTTTGTGAAATCATGGAGGACTGGTGAAGTGCCGGACGACTGGAGGAGAGCTAATGTTGTCCCTATCTTCAAAAAGGGCAAGAAGGAGGAACTGGGGAACTACAGACCAGTCAATCCCTGGAAAAACTCTGGAGCAGATTATAAAACAGTCAATCTGTAAGCACCTTGAAAGCAATGCAGTGATTACTAGGAGCCAACATGGATTTATGAAGAACAAATCCTGCCAAACTAATCTTCTCATTTTTTTGACCGAGTAACCTCCCTTGTAGACTGTGGGAATGCTGTGGACATAATATATCTCAACTTCAGCAAAGCTTTTGACAAAGTGCCCCATGACATTCTGATTAGCAAGCTAGCTAAATATGGGCTGGATGGAACAACTATCACGTGGATCCACAGTTGGCTCCAGAATTGTACTCAAAGAGTGCTTGTCAATGGTCCCTTCACAAACTGGGTGGAAGTAATGAGTGGGGTACCACAGGGCTCAGTCCTGGGCCCAGTGCTGTTCAACATTTTTATTAATGACTTGGATGAGGAGGTACAGATCAGGGGACTGGAAACAAAGCCCTATGAGGAGAGACTGAAAGAACTGGGCATGTTTAGTTTGGAGAAGAGAAGACTGAGGGGAGATATGATAGCACTCTTCAAGTACATGAAAGGTTGTCACATAGAGGAGGGCCAGGATCTCTTCTCGATTGTCCCAGAGTGCAGGACACGGAATAATGGGCTCAAGTTGCAGGAAGCCAGATTTCGACTGGACATCAGGAAAAACTTCCTAACTGTTAGAGCCATACGACAATGGAATCAATTGCCTAGAGAGGTGGATGCCGACACTGGAGGCATTCAAGAGGCAGCTGGACAGCCATCTGTCCAGAATGCTTTGATTTAGATTCCTACATTGAGCAGGGGGTTGGACTTGATGGCCTTATAGGCTCCTTCCAACTCTACTATTCTATGATTCTATGTCCTGGGTTGGCCATTGTTTGTAAGAGACATAAGCTCTGTGTTCCTCAAGTTACAGTACATTGTTGATCAACCTGGTCTCAGATAAAGAAAAAGTATTTTTTTCCCTCCCAGCAGGTTTGGGGGGGGGTTGTTGTTGAAAAGCGAAGAACGATTCCTGGGTATTTCCAGACAGAAGCTTATTGCAGAATTAGCCCTTTTCATTCATGCAGGTTTTTTGCACTGACTATATGATGTCATCAAAATGCCAGCCTGTACTTTTTTTACATTTAGTCCAGATTTGCTCTTACCACAGAAGATCCATTAAGTAAGAATAACCCATTATGCATCTGCAGTCGCCACTCATGTGGAAGCTCATCTTTGATGAACACTATTGGGGGGGGAGGGGTATTGTGTGTGGTGATGTTTCAGTGGATGGCCTCTATCGCCACATCCCTACTTCCATTTGTTCCTCACTTGAGCACACCCTAGTCATTTAATTTTGAGTGGCCAAAACAATATGAGCATGCCCGTTTTCACTGATTTCTACATGGTGAAGGCATGTTGGAATTTCAACAACCCAGTCAGTAGGAACTATTATCTTGAGAACACATGCCAGGAATTACCTTGGAGACTATAATAGTAGTGGGAATTTAAAAAATTATGGTTAATACAGAGTTCTTATGCAAGCAGAGCAAAATATCAGTCTTTGTGTTAAGAGCTAGAAACATTTGCTCTAGCACAGTTCCTGGCAACTGTAGTTTGTTAAGGGTGCTGAGAGTTATCAGACATTCCTAGACTTTTAACAAACTACAGTTCCCAGAATTCTTTGGGGGAAGACATGAATGTTAAAGCGGTATAAGAGTGCTTTAAATGTATGATGTAGATGTTAGCAGAAGTCATCAATCCTACCACTGTGCAATGTTCACCTTTTGGTTAAAAAAATGGAGAGAAGCCCCAATTTTGAGCCAATTGAGAAGCAGAAATGTAGTAATGTTCTCACCACCAGCAGCCGGAGCATTTTGACACAACAGATAGAGCAGGAAAAGGTTCCCCTTGTAGTTGATGCTGGCTCACTGTACTCTCACTCACAGGATTATGGGATTATTTGCATGATTCGCTACTTCCAAAATATGCTATAGAGAGAAATGGACTAAATGTGATCAGTGGACCTATTTTTGATTATAATTACGACGGACACTTTGATTCCCTTGATATCATAACACAGTAAGTAAAGAAAAAAAGACAACCAATGTAAAGGTAAACGTATGGCATATGTTTCATTTTCATGTATTCATTTAAATCACTTATGCCCTGCTGTTCCTCCAAGGACCTCAGAGGGGCTTACATATAATTCCCAAACAGTCTCCCATCCAGTTAGTTTACAGGACCAAGGCTGCTTAGTTTCAGCAGTAGATTTTAACCAAGTGCCTTTAACCCAGGTTCTGGGTTCAGGAAGAATTGAGATTAAACAAAGAATATTTTAAGTGAGTTACAGCAGGTTTTCAGACAATAAAGACAACAATGGCCTGGGAGACCAGGGTTTAAATCCCCACTCAGCCATGAAACACACTGGGTGGTCTTGGGCCCATCACTGCCTCTCAACCCAACCTACCTCATAGGGTTGTTGTGAGGATAAAATGGGAGAGGAGAACCATATACTCCATCTTGAGCTCTTTAGAGGAAAAGGTGGGATATAAATGTAATAAATAAATAATTAACCACTATGGAGTTCTGATCAGTTTGGTACTCTTAGTGAATCTCTCTCTCTCTCTCTCTCTCTCTCTCTCTCTCTGATTGCCCGTTCCCTCCATGGCATCCTGTCCCACCTTCCATGCTGTTCTGGAGAATCTGGCAACCCTCTGGAACAGACTTTTAAGAGGTGAAGGGGCTGGAAGAGACAAAGGGAACTGGTGAAAATCACCTTTCCCCCATCCCTTTCCATTAACTGAGGCATCTGCTGGACCAAAAGCCCTTCCATGAACACAGAGGCACTGTTGAATTCCACTTCCAATTATTATATATTTATATGCCATCCTTGATTAAAATTTTGGAATGGTTTACAAAATATATACATGTGTATAGTCTGCTCAAGGTAATCTTGACTTGAGTGGGCCCAGGAGAATTCCCTGCCAAATGCTAGTTTTGTAAAGTAGATGTACAAGTTCTGGACAGTTTGGCTATGCAAATAGGTGCTTGAAGGTTTGTGGCACTGGTCTTACTGGATTTGTTGTCGTCTAGGCTAGACTTGATGCCACATTTTTTCAAAGATGGTTTGGACAGAGGGAAAGAATTTCTGCCACAGTGTAGGAGGATTGATGAGATGATAGACTAGAGCTTCCTTCCAGTCAAAGGGCTTTAATATCCTGTCAGCCACACAGTGCTGTTTACAAGTTTTCATAAACAGATCAAAATCTGTCCAAAATTATTCATAGCAAGATAACCCTACACACTGTTTAAACAGACAGCTCATATAGGAAATACCCTGAGCATTATGGGATTGGGCAGCATTTCCATGGATGTCTGTGACACTGTTTCAATTTAAACCAACATCAGCTTCATTGTGCCATTGACATGTTGGATACATATCTCAGCAGTGTCAAGAAGACAAATAACTCCAGGTACATTGGTATTTCACTCTCATAATTATTATTTTTTGTTAAATGCTAACTAAACAGTTTCAATTGAAAATAAAATTTAAATGAAAAGAAAATGCAGAGCTTTCTTCTTGCAGCCTTTTGACCCCAAATACAACCAAGGTTGAACATCAAAGAAATTACACGCCTGATTTTAAAAATCGCTACATTTGTTTCCCTCTATTGGTTAAGATTTTCACAGAACTTCACTTTGATTCACAACTGAATGAAGGCTGCAATCCCCATTAAAGTAACCCCCATTGAATTTAATAGGATTTACTTCTGAGTAAACATGTCTAAGATTGCGCTGTCAGTCACTCAAACTGAAAATTGGTGGTTAGGTAAATCCAGTGTTCCTTATGTAACAGACAGTGTAATCCTAACTAGCACATTTTCCTTTTGCTTCAAATATCATTGCCACCATCATCATCATGGAGACGGAAAGTTATTTGCCGTATTTCATGGAGGATAAGGGCATCAGTGGCTACTAGCTATGATGGTTATTGTCTTCTTCCATGGTTGGAGACATTATGCTTTGGAATACCAGTTGCTGGAAAACTCAGGAGGGAAGGAGAGTGCTCTTGTGTTCATGGCTTTCTTGCGGGCTTCCCATAGACATCTAGTTGGCCACTATGAGCAGGATGCTGGACTAGATGGGCCACTGGCCTGATCCAGCAGGCTCCAGTTATATTCTTATTCTGAAATATTTCCACAGGGTAGATAATTGTAATTTCATTGAATGGAGTGGTGGTGTAAATATAATTTCCCATTGTCTAGATTTTGGCAACCAGCCCTTAACTGATCTCCTTTTGTAGGCATGTAAACAATACACAAATCCCCATCCCAACTCATTACTTTGTCGTGCTGACCAGCTGTGAGGATCAAGCCAACACTCCAGTGAACTGCTCAGGCTCACTGAATGTTTTGTCTTTTATTCTTCCTCATCGTCCTGACAACACTGAGAGCTGTGCTGTAAGTATAACATTGTTCATTTCAGGCATCCCTGCCCTTGTTTTCGGAGATGTGATTTCTACAAATGTGGCTGCTTGAGAAGTCATTAGTGTCTAATAAGTATTCAACACAAGACATAGCCTAATAGAGCATTCAAACTGACTGTATTTTAGCCCAATGTAAGAGAAAGGCAGTGGTAAACCACCTCTGAATACAGCTTACCATGAGAGCCCTATTCATAGGGTCGCCCATAAGTCGGAATCGACTTGAAGGCAGTCCATTTCATTTTTTCATTCTCAGACTGTGCTCAATAGCAAATATTTTGGAAGACTTGCACGTGGAACAGAAATTAGGCAAAATGTCCCCTCTGTTATTTAGACTACTTTTTATCTCTTATATAGTTTGGCAAGTTGTTTGCTATATATTGGGACACTTCTTAAGATACCGAAACCAAATTGTGCACAATCGTTTCTCAGATCAAAAAGCAGATTTTTGTGTCCACGCTTAGATACAATTGGACACTATTTTGGATCAAGATGGTGGACTGAATCTTTTGAAACTGCACTGATTTTAACCATTTGCATGCCAGCTGGGGTTGATAGTAGTTATGTCTAACAATATCTAAAGGACCACAGGACCCCCATTCCTGTATTATTTTATATGCATGAAAGTAAAAAATGAAATATTAAATGTGCATGTATCAGATTTTTAAATGGTCTTGGAGAAAAGTGGATTTGCAAGTCAGTTTCACTGATCAAAGTTGGAAGACAGTCAAGGAAAATGGCAGAGGGGTGGGAAGGTAATGAAAAAAGAGAGGCCATGCACTGTCAGATTGCCACTAATTATGTGAGGATGGGATTTCATCTAAGTTTAGTCGCGGGGCAGTATAGGCCACATATAGGGTAGATGTCAAAGATGGCATAAAAGGCTTGCTGTGTTAATTCCCATATGCCATCATTCATTGTACTGTTGTAAGGGAATCAACTGTTTCATTGCCCGCTTACCCCAATGAACAGCTATAATAATGTATTAAGGAAAATAATGTAAGACGAGTATGTGTAGAAATTCCTTACACAACTGCAATGTTTTGTTCCCTGCTGATGCAGAATTTAAATGTTATGTTTGGTTTATCAGGATGGGAAACCGGAGTCCCTGTGGGTTGAAGAAAGAATTCAGGCTCACGCAGCACGTGTCCGTGATGTGGAGCTTCTGACAGGACTGGATTTTTACCCAGGGAGAAAACAACCTTTCCCTGAAATCCTACAACTGAAGACATTTTTGCCAACATTTGAAACGGTTATTTATTGAGGATGTTTAATTTATTAGGAAAGCAGCAATTTGTTAAATAAGCTCCTTCCTTGCTAATGGGAAGAACCCTTTGGAAGCACAATCCACAACAAACAGACCTATGTATGTTGATTCAAAAGCGAGTCCTTTGTGTTCAATGGTACTTACTCTATAGTAAGTGTGTTTAGCATTTCAGCCTCAATTACAGATCTACAGATTATTAGGATAGTACAGATTAAGAAGAGCCAGTGTGGTGTGGGGGTTAGAGTGTTGGACTATGACCTGGGAGAGCAGGGTTTGAATCCCCACACACCCATGAAGCTCACTGGGTGGCCTTGGGCCAGTCACTGCCTCTCAGCCTTAGAGGAAGGCAATGGTAAACCCCCTCTGAATACTGCTTACCATGAAAACCCTATTCATAGGATCACCATAAGTCAGAATCGACTTGAAGGCAGTCTATTTCCATTTTTCAAAAATTTAAGACAGGAAACAAAGTCAGCCAACAATTTTTTGGTTCTTTGTGCCACATCTTTGCTGCAGTTTCTCTCTCCCTCTGCTTAAATTGTACAAGGACTTCAGACTACATGAAATTACTGAGCTTCAACTTTAGTACACGAACAAAATAATACAAGATAAAGATTTTAAAGCATGTGGTATAATAAAGAGTTGAATTCAATGTAGTGCTAAGGCAATTGATCAGTCAGTGCAAAGATTTCTTCTTGTGCAATGGAGAAATCTCCCCTCTCCTTCCCTTGCATGCCCCTAAATCTGTTCTGTATGGAGCAGATTTGGTGCAGGCACAAAGAGCAACAGAGGGAAGAGGATTTGCAAAAATTCCCTTCATTCCACTTCCATTCATGCAAGCCTTCCTGGATCAAAAAGCCTTCTGTGAATGGAAGGCCAGCACTGGATACAAACCATAGTTTTGTCATTTTAACCTTATTTAAAAATCATGCAGCATGAGAGAGGAAAATGTATTTGTTAGAGACAACATTGTCAGTAGGTCTTCTAGCTCCACAAAAACTGTTGAGCTCCCATACGCGCAAGAGTTCAGTTCCCTTGCTGTCTTCAGTGTTGAAGGTAGCTCTGCATATGACATAAATATTTGCAGGGAAATCTGTCTCCAATAGGGTTTTGAATATAAGGAGTCATTTGCTCATTCTTGTCACTACTGGCCACTAATCTGCAGAGTCACAATACACATTTGCTTATGCTTTCTTATCATGTCCCACTGGCACTGTTAAAGGGAACAGGGTGAAAGGTGACCTCCCCCAGAATGACTTGCTAATAGTAATAAGCTACTGTCTTTTCCATTCAGCCACCCACAAAATGGGTTTTTCAGTTAAATGCCACAAGGTCATGAGCTAGTCTGGTCAGTTAGTAGCAACAAGGAACATCATTTTTGTTTCTTTGCAACAGTGAGCTTCCTTTCTGCTCCATCGGTGCAGATTGCTGCACAGTAGCCCTCTCTTATCTGCACTTTGTTTAGTTTGCTATCCAGGTTTAAACCTGGTAAATGAGAGGTAGGATCTTACCAGTTTCTTTGAAGTCTTTGTTGTTGTTAACTCTTCTCTCCAACTAACATCCTCTTTAAAATATTTATGGGACAATTGTGAAGGGATGGGTTAGAATTTGGATTTAACACTGGATTTTTCAATAGTCTGCATGTCCTCCATCTTTGCGGAACAATCCTGTTTACTCTGAACATCAGGGGCTTTCCCCCAATACCTGGTTTTGTCCCCTTGACTATTCCCTCAAATATATTATTCTTTTGTTGATTTTACTTATAGCACAGTAGTACAGGCCTCTCTCTCACTCACTCACTGCCACCCCTCTCCACTCAGATGATCAAAGTGCAAGTTGGAGGAAACAAGCCAAGCTTTTAATAGAGTTTAAGAGGCAAGTCTAGCCCTAGAGTCTCTAGAAAGTTCTTAAGGTGGGTGAGACTCTCTAGTCTTGCCTTCTAATCTCTATAGTATGAACCCACTAAATGATTAAAAGGCAAGCCTAGAGACTAGAGTATTGGCATATTAAGGCCTCTAGGCTTGCTGAGGAGAAGGTAGGGAATGGGGCAATATTGAAAGCTGTTTTCCTCTTTTCCTTTCCAAAACGAAAATAGCTGGTCTCTGTTGGCTAATATAAAACTGACTAGCCTCACTTACAGTGAGGAATGAAGTGGCAAAGCCACTTCCCTTTCTTGATATTTCCTTTCCAAATATCAATATTAATATAAATATTCTGGGGAGAGGAAAAATGGACCGGTAAAAGCAGCCGATAGCAGACAAAGAATGAACTCAAATTGATACCACCTGTTAGGTCGACTGAATGCTTTCAAAGTGGCACCAGCCAATGGATCCAATTCTTAATTGTGAAGCATGTGTAATAGGCTGCACCTTGGGTAAGGGAACAGAAGAACAAGCAGTAGTCTTGGTAGCTTAAACTGGAATTTCCAGCTTGTGTGTGTATGTGGGTATGTATTTGCTTATGCAAAAAGAACTCATTCATAATAAGCAACTAACATTTTTGTTATGTTGGCAGAGTCTTACATTTGAATTGAACCCATGGTTACCTTGCCAATTAGTGTGCATGGAAGATTTGGGTATTTCCTAATTAGGACTCGGTTCCAGCCGTTTAGTCACAAAATAGGGGCTGAAATGCTGCCTTGCTTGGTATAGTTGTCCAGCTATGCTACTGAATTCTGTTTGGCAAGGAAACTCTTTTTCTGGGAAAATGAATGAATACAGCATCCCTCACAAATTCTAGCTTCCGGAAGGGAAAGACTTCATAAGTATCAACTACTTCATACACTTACAATATTTGAATTGATTACTTAAAACACTTCAGCATGCAGTTTCATACAAGGAGAGTGGATTTTTGAGTCAGCATTCAATCCTTCCAAAGTAGCTTCTTGCAGTACTGTGTTAACAAACCCTGATGGTTAATTATTGCCAGAACATGAAAACAAAGCAGTAATCAAAAGTATATGCAGTGAAGAGGCAACAGGTTTCTGTTTGATTCTTGTTAAGGGCTAGTTACTGACCCAAAATGCTTTTTATTAATGTCTATGTCAATTATCTGTAAAAATATCCCAGGACTATGTATAACCTAAAGAAAATATGCAGCCAAGTGTCTTCCAAATGGCCCATCAAAGACTACCAGTGGATCATAAAAGCATTACAGCTGGATTGACAAGGTGAATTCAAAGGGAGCCATGTGGTTTTCTAGCAGATCCTCAACTATCTTTTCTAAAATCTGTTAATAGTTGTCCCGATAAGATTTTTGTGCGTCCATTTTGCATAGATATATATAGACCAACCCTTTCCAGTCTTGAAGGCACCAAGTTGGTAAGGCTGTCATATAAAGTTGCCATACTGCCTATATGCTTACTTAAAAGCATAATTCTATTGTTTACACTGTCCACCATGCAAAAGTTTCTTCCCCGCAAATTTGAACAAGTCAGTGTAGTCATGATGAGTGTCTCTAGACATGTCTGGACTACAGATTGGTTAGATGGAAAAAGTTTGTGGGTAGCATTTGCAGTGTGAGTGTGAGGAAACCTTGATGCTAAACTCTCAGGTGAGACTCACCATGCTTCATAAAAGGGGTGGCCTTAACTCTACTCCCTTTTCTTCAGACCCGGGTAAGGAGGCCTTTCTGACTCACCTCCTCCCTGTGCCCCACAACTCCGAGTGGGTAGCCCAAGTTAGCCTCAAAGGTGAACCCTATCTAGTCCCCACAAACCCAAGGGCCAGTCTCGGGTGTCACCTTTCACCTTAAAGGTACCTAAGGTACTCACCAATACTCTCACCTGTGTAAGTTCTCGCACATACCGCCTCAATGTGACTGAATTAACCTATTTACAGCAACTAACAAGCTAAACAGAATGAGAGCCAAATCCAACCAAAAATGGAAGAGGGCCTAATTGGACCAAACTGAAAGTGCAGTGCGGAGTAGGCATAACAAACTGGCCGTCTGGCAAAAAACTATAGGCAACCAGTGAAACTCATATTACACAGAGGGAGGATGGGTGAGCACCGTGAGACAAAAGAGGCTGGATTGCGGTGGAGTGAGCTTAAGAAGACCCACATCCTGTTCCTGCCCTCCAGTGACATAGCATGCGTGCTAAGTATGCTACGTGACTGAAGCCACTCCAGGTTCCTTCCTGGCATGGCCTCAAAACCCGATGCCCCCAAAGCTCTCAGAGTCTGCAGGCTGAACGAGGATTGGGATAATTCCTGTTTTAGTATTTTTCAAACTTATTACATATATAACCTCCCAGAAGCTACTGTTTGTTTTGTTTTGTCATCATGGTAGATAATGATTTGCAGAATAACAAAGGCATAGGTCAAAGATAGGTCACACTCCCAAAGAATTTTACAATCTAAATGTCAACAGAGCAAGATATTTAAAAAGGGAGAGAACATAAAGGAAATGTTGGGAAAGTGAGGAATAATGTACACAAATACAGCTGTACATGCTAATGCTTTATTTCACATGAACATAAAGACAGCCGACTTGATGGGTTTGTGCAAAATTAAGGAATTAACATCCCCTTGCAGTTCTATAGAATAGGGATGGAGGAGAAATTCAGTTTGGTTCACATTTTAATTCAAACCCCCTAATTTGCACTTCTCAAATCAATATGCAAATGAAACACAGATTTCCTTTGAAATCCACACTTCTCTGAATGCTGCAATGCAGTTCTCCAACCAAATAATGTATACAAAAATGTGTGTATGAGGGGAAAGTGTGCACAAAAATGCAGATTAGTGAAAATGACATGCAAAAATGCATTATATTAGGGGAATGCTTGCAAAAATGTATATATTAGGGAATTTGATCCATCCCTACTATAGCGTGCTGCAGTGAGCAAATTGTTGGATTTGGACTAGAGGGACCTTGGTTCAATTTCCTGCTTAGCTATGAAATTTACAAAGTGACCTTGGGACATCTGGTGTCTCGCAGCCCAACATACCTTGCAAGGTTGTTGTGATGATAAATGGGACATTTCTGCATGCTCCCCTAAAATCCTTAGATAAAGGATTGGTAGAAATAAAACAAATACATAATACTTTTGCTGAGACCTGAGGATGGTATGTGAAGAATTAGGAGTCTATCTTGAGCACAGAAATGACTGCAGCAGTTTCTTCCAACCTGGTGGCCTCAGGATGTTGTTGGAATCCAACTCTCACCAGCCCCTGGTAGCATGGTGAATGGTGAATTGTAGTCCAAAACATCTGGAGGGCACCTGGTTGGAGAAGGCAAATTTACAGCATTGAATTATGTCAGCATCTTGAAGGAGCTACATAGTTGGCCAAACATATTTTTACAGCATCATTTTATGCATCTACTCAGAAGTCCTACAGAGTGCAATAAGACTTATTCCCAGGTAAGAGTGAAAAGCAGAACAGCCTCAGTGTATAGAAAGTTCTCATTTATCAATAGTTGTCTTATATAAAACCCCACTGTATTCATGTGTTGGTGGTTCTGTGAGTGCTGCAAGGTATGATCCATGATGATACAATACTGAAGTAGATAGACCAATGATCTGGCTCAGTGCAAGGCAGCTTCCTATGTCCATATCTGGCTTTCAAGTGGGTAAATAGTTTGCTTCTGAGTGTCTGATTCTGTGACCCCTAATAAAGTGCCAAGAAAAACTTCATAGGTTTTTCAACAGGCCCCAACTATATTTCCCTGTAATTAACTTCTTCATCCTCAGAGACCACTATGGCTGGAATAAACAGGAACCACTCTGTTTACTATGTATTACAGTGATTGCTGTTGCTGTTGGCAGTTCATCACTGATAACTTTTCCTAGTGAAGCAAAGTTGGAGATATTTTCTCAAAACTTGTTACATCACACACTCAAGTTATTTTCTGTAAAAACCTCGGTAGAGAAGATTAGCAACAGGGACAACAGCTTTGGATAGCAGTGGTTTGAGCTGTAGTATTTGTGTTGCAGTGAATGTCAGAAATGTGATTAATATCAACATTGACAGTGGTATGGATGTCTAAAAATCAAGCGATGCAGGCATAAGCGTTGATAGCACCTGAATATAATTGGCAGCATTCACTAGCATATGTCTGATATTCATCAGATTTGAGGCACTCAATGTAATAACTCAGTTTTTGCTCCAGCTGAGCTACTCTCACATGTATATGGTGGGTTTTATTTGCTGATTGATTGATTGACTCTTAATTATATCCTGCTCTTCTTCAAGCCCAGATTGGTTTACATGGAAATTTAAATGATGCTCCCCAACATTCTCTAGTTCACTTTCCCACATAAGCATAAACTGGAAGGGAACTCAGTGCCTCAAAGAGTATCTTCTGGCCTGCAGGTCCCAGACACTCCACTCTTCCAATACTGGTGAGCCTCTCATGGGCAAGTGACTTCTCCCAGATAACATAACAAGAAGAAGTCATTCTAGTCCTCTGCTCTAGGCAGGTAAGGTAGATGTTGTGGCCAAAGGTAAGACCAGGCTTTTTCAGAGAAGTGGCTGGACAGATATGGAATTCCTCCCTGAGAGATTAGATGTATCTGCAGGTCTTGAGTCAAATGCCTTTCTCTAGCATGCCCTGGGGCTGCCACACCTTCATTGTCAACACCTCCACATCACATGGCTGATAGAACTGCAAAGTTGCCTGCTAGTTGTGCCTCAAAGTTAACCTTACATTGATTTGACATCTTTGTAATCTGGAACTAATTGTGGGTAATCCAGAGGGACTGTTTATGAAATCCATCTGTGTATGGGAGCAGATCCTGAGTGTTCTTCATGAGCATTGGCTGGAAATACGCCTCTGAAATGTGTGTGTACAATCTCGTGCATCCGTCTAGTAGAATTGCAAATGGAAGGCTGAATTCATGGATCTATTCTTATTGCTTGGCTGTGGTTTGCTAATCCTAGGAAGAGATTTGATTTTTGGTTTTTGCTCTTCCTCTGGGATGTAAGGAATTGCCACAACTGCAGGAAGAATGTTGGCTGGTGGTATGGAAATGTGACCACTCCACACTTCAGTTGGTAGATGGATTTCCTTGTGTTCATTATATGCTTGGCGGCCATAGTTGGCACTAGATTTGTTTTTTTGCTGTTGCTGTTTTGTCTTCGCCTGGGCTCACGTGCTTAAGTTGTCTGGAGCAATTTGCTTTGCTGCTTCCTTTGCTCAATGTGCCTAGTGTCTGAAGGTGGCATACTGCAGTTTGGATGGCATGGGCTGGCTAGTTGAGGGCTGATCAGTGGGCACTCCTGCTTTTGGAGCAGAGGTTGGATGCTGTGGCCTTTGTCCCAATGTTGTGCTTCTATTAACAAGATTGCAGCCTAATCCAAAGGCATATTATAAGAAACACAGAAACAGGGAGGTTGAAGGAGCCTAGAAAGTCACAAGCTAAATTTAGTTCTGAGCTGAAAGCAGGGTGGGTGGATTGCAAACACTTCTGGAAATTTTCTGCAATGCCCTACAAAAGGAGACAAATATATTCCCACATTATGCAGAGATGGATGTTGGAGAGAGGGGAACATAAGCATTCCTATTGCCAAGACAAATGTGCTGATACTTACTGTTTTGCTACACTGTGGCAGGGCTGCAAGGATGAGCAATAAAACAATTTGCCACAGTACAGCATGGCAAGACAGAGAGCATGCACACAGTTGCACTGGCTGCAGGGATACATTGATTCCCTTCCTCTTTCACTTTACCAGCCATTCAGTGATGCCATCATGCAGCCAGATCTGATTTTCCTTGTAAAACATAGGTGCGGGAGTTAGGTTATGATGGAACTGCCTAATTACAGCTATAGGGTGACCATCCCCGCTGGGGCACGGGCAAACCATTCTGCTTACCCCTACCCCCACCACACCCAGAAGGTGAGTAGGGGGCCCTTCCCACATTACCACCCCCCAGGGCCCTACAACTCCAGGTGGATGAGGTAAGTTGGCCCCAAAGGCAGCCCATATCCTGACCCTGGGTCCCATAGCCCTGAACTGCAGGCCTCTGGAGCCACCAGTCACCCCCAAAGATGCCTAAGGGGGGCATCTAGCTGTCCTTACCCACTTCCCTTCCCACACCTTCATGCCATGAAAGGGTGACAAATCTCTATTTAATTGCCCTTTCCTCTACTGTTGAGAACAACGTCTTGCAGGCATCTCTGTAGATCTGACAAAAAATGTTCCCTGCATCTGTCAGGTGAATGCCATCTGCCCCGTATAGCTCAACCTTGGAGTGTCATATATCAGAGTGATGCAATACCCAACTCTCAACAGTGAGAAGAGACACCCAAAGCTGTTGGTTGACCTTCTTTTGGGCCCTATCAATACCCCTTGGGTCACCCAAAACACCACACCCTGCAAGGAAGTATGTCTGACCATATTAAGCACACATGAGGCCATATTAAGCAGACATGAGGCCTGCCTGCAAACTGAGGGCCTTGTTCTTAGGTAAACCCAGGTCACTACCCCCCAGGGGAATGACTACAGTGTGCAGAACTGTCTGCACCAAACTCTGTTGGAACAACATGGGTAGGAGCCCATCCCAGCGCATCCACTGGTGGCCAAGTCACTGAACCGTGGCCCACTGACTGAGGCCCAACTGTGACCCAAAATGAGATTTCGCCACTCTACGGCTGGCCCAGAAGATCATGCTATGGTCGCAGAGTAGGATGCGCATTTGCTTTGATCCCATATAGCAACCTGTTAACAGAGAAAATATAAATTACAACAAATCAAACCTCTGGGTCCTGAGGCTTGCAAAAAGGCCAGATATAAGATTTATAAGCCCTAGACCTCCACCTCCCAATGGCCTGAAGTCACTCTTGTGGAAAAACCAAGATGAGAAGTGGTGGAGGCATCCCCAAACTAGAAAGAGTGGGTCCCGAAACATGTGGGGTCCACCCCCAAGCCCCAAAGTACAGACTTCATGAGGGCCCAGAACTGAAAATTAGTGAGAGGGGAGCCCCCTTCATGAATTAACAAATAACCAGATCCCAATCCCTGAGCCAATAAAAAACATCCCAATGCCCTAGCCAGCAAATATCCACCTGAGAAGAAGGTGATAAAACCACTGTATGACCCCTATGCCATTGGTTGGTCTTGGATCAGCTTAGCCTAATATTAGCCCACCCACCAACAAAGTTAATCTCCTAAATGATGAGGATGTGAAAGGAAATGTCCACCTTGGAACCAGTGACTGCTTCACCAACCCAGAAAGCCCCCCCAAAAGTGTAAGAGTGTGGCAGTGTGAAACACACACTTCAACAGGGGAGAGATACAGGACCTTCCACTGACTTAATCCGAGGAGAAGGTTTGGAGAAAAAGGAAGCTGGGGGTCGGGCAAACGGGTACTCCCTAGCCCAGCCATCAAGCATATGTTGGACCCTAAAGTCCTCCATTGCATCATGGGAACCCAGGCCTTTGCCAGAAATGAAAGACCAGTTAGTTTACCTCAACTAACTGTTCTAACCGATAGACCCCCCTGTTTGCTTTCCACAAGGAATTCCAGCAAATGATCCACTGGAATAGGCCATGACTGAGAATAGACTCTGCTGGTCCTGAAATCCAGAAGCTCCCTATCACATATCAGAAAATTCAGGTTGGGCAACAAGCCTGCTTCCAAAAAGAACCAGACTTTGTGGTACAGAAAGTGATGGGGAAATGCACTGGATAGTGTGGAATAACAATTACTTGATGCAATGTTATATAACCTCCTAACATACAAATCAGAATGAATGCTCAATAAATAGTGGATATTGTATAACCCAGCGTTACCCAACCTTTTTCAACCCAACGCCCCTTTGCAAAATCTTTTTGTGCCCAACGCCCCCCTCAGATTAAGTATATGCCAGACCGAGCCTATAGCCTTACCAGACTGAGCCTACAGTCTCCCTTCTTTTGTCTCTGGGGATATAAGCAGATCATGGGGCCTTTCCCCTACAGCTCAAGAACTCCCACAGGCAACCCTTGCCTCCATTCTCCCAAACATATCTATAGCCACCATTGATGTTACTGGCAAAATAACCCACTTTACTCTGAAGTAGCATATATGTGACGTCAGGTACAGTTAAGTAAGCCTGGATTGGATTGGCTACATCCTCCTTGTGTTTCAGTACTTTATCTGTGGTAGGTTAATGTGGGGCAAAGAATGATGCTGTGCTTCCACCCTTCTTTCTACTCTATCTGTGGACGGCAAACTTAAATGCTTCAACTTCAGACCGCCAAATGTCAACGCCCCCCTAATGAACCCAAACGCCCCCCTAAAGTTTGTAGTGACACCAACGCCCCCCTGAAAGGCTGTAACACCCCCCAGGGGGGCGCTACCGCACATATTGGGAATCGCTGGTATAACCCATCTGGAAACTGTGTGCAAACAAATCACGATGGTCAATAAAGTGACCTGTGTCAGAAAAGAAACAAGTCTTGTACAATTGGCATAAGAACTGTACAAGTGGCATAAGAAGAGATGCTGTTAAGAGTTCAGAAGTATTAGAACACACAATCTTCATCATGATTGCTCTTAATGAATACTGAACATGCCACTCATATCCTCCCCAACCAAACCAGTCACTGCTGACTAGAAGAACAAGATGTCCTAACAATACCACAGAGACATTAGTATTCCCCTCTGTACCATTTCACAACTCTTCAAGAAAAGAAATTCCAACACAGGAAATCCCAGTAATTTTTCCACTTCTGTTATTTTTCCACTGAACATTGAATTTTTGGCAGTCCAGGCTTAAGCTCTCTTCTAAAAGATCCATCAATCATTTCTTTGCTTTTCTCCACCTCAGTAGTACAGGGCCATCTGTTGAACATCAGCCTATGACCTCAGAAGGAGTGAAACTGCAGTTCATAAGCCATTTAATCCTACCTTCCACCATGTTCCAGATGGAAATAGGTACACTTGTTTATATCAAGTGAGACTTGAGAGGGTTGCCACCAAAATATGGCCTCAGTGAAATTTGAACCAAATTAGTTCCCCTCCCCTCTGGTGAAAAATATGAAGAAAACCAAAAGAGTAAAGACTAACAAAAAGGAAAGTGTCACGATCCCTAGAAATGAAATTATTGTAGTGGGGTGGTAGGCGTTTTACACAAGCCTCTTCTCTGGTGGGCTGATGGAGAGTGCAACCCACTGATACTATATGTGTATTTATATATCTCTATCTATATATCTCTATCTCTCTATCTATCTATAAAGAGGTGCCAGTACTCATATCTTGATAAAAGTACCGTTGAGTACCTTCACAAGAGAAGTAATATCTATCTGTCTGTTTTTCTGTCTATCTAATTGGCTACTGAAATCAGTGGGGCTCATTTCTGAGCAGATGTGTATAAGATTGTACTGTAAGGACTGTTATCATTGCTGGGAAACTTTGCCGTTTACCATTACAAAAATCTTTTTGCCTCCCCCCTCCCCCCAATGTGCTATGATGCCTCTGAAAATGAGATCAATTGACCCATGTCCCACTATGAAAAGGTTTGTGCAGGGATCTGAATAAGTTACAGGAAGCGAGATTTCAGCTGAACATCAGGAAAATAACCCAACAGTTAGAACAGTACAACCACGAAACCAATGACCTAGGGAGGTGATGTGCTCTCCAGCACCGGAGGCATTCAGGAGATAGCTGGACAGCCACCTGTCAGGTATGGTTTAATTTGGATTCCTGCATTGAGCAGTGGATTGGACTCAATGGCCTTACAGGCCCCTTCCAACTCTACTATTCTATGATTCTATAAATTAACACAAATCTTTGTAATATTTATTAATATACTGTATTAATTGTTCACTGCACCAAGAAATATTGGTAAGGGTAATATAATGCAAATTTTTTTTTAAAAAACTCTGAATGGCTTGAATTAAAAATTAAATTTTAGGATTAAAAATAGCTATGGCAATGTTTACCTTAGGAAATACAGAGAAAGCAAAACCATGAGAGCTGATGCAATCAAACACTCTTTTGCTTAATGTACGTCAAGTGAAATTCATGTCAACTACATAAAGGTTGTAATGGAAAGAATGACAGAAAACAAATTGAACTTGCATATAAATTCACAAATAGGCAAAAACCCTTGCAGTTTAAGAACATACCTATAGCCAACAGATATTTCTATCAAACTTTAAAAAGCAGGGAAATTGGGCAGCTATAGTGAATGCACCAGGGGAGCAGGAGACCTGACCTCCTCTCTGAGATATTGGACTGCCCTACAAATTTGTCAAAATGCAAACACAATTTGGGTTGGTCTTTCACAGTCCAATCCACTTCCTGTAGCTTGGAAGAATTTGGTAACGTGCCTCAGAGCATATGGTGAGTATACATTATTTAAACGTGTAATTAAACACATAGGGTAGTATTCAGTGCTAGTCCTACTCAGAGTAGACCCACTGAAGTTAATGGATATGACTAACTTAGGTCCATTAATTTCAATGGGACTACTGTCAGTAGGACTTAGCTGACTACAACACATAAGGTGATATCCAACTAAATTAGAGTAGACTCATTGAAATATATGGGCTTAAGTTACTTAAATCCAATAAGATAGTCAGATTTAGATTTGTGTTACTAGTGCAACCACCACACACACAAACATCTTTTGTGGTATAATATTTTATTTATTTATTTATTATTTGATTTATATAAGAACATAAGAAGAGCCTGCTGGATCAGGCCAGTGGCCCATCTAGTCCAGCATCCTGTTCTCACAGTGGCCAACCAGGTGCCTGGGGGAAGCCCGCAAGCAGGACCCGAGTGCAAGAACACTCTCCCCTCCTGAGGCTTCCGGCAACTGGTTTTCAGAAGCATGCTGCCTCTGACTAGGGTGGCAGAGCACAGCCATCATGGCTAGTAGCCATTGATAGCCCTGCCCTCCATGAATTTGTCTAATCTTCCTTTAAAGCCATCCAAGCTGGTGGCCATTACTGCATCTTGTGGGAGCAAATTCCATAGTTTAACTATGCGCTGAGTAAAGAAGTACTTCCTTTTGTCTTTCCTGAATCTTCCAACATTCAGCTTCTTTGAATGTCCACGAGTTCTAGTATTATGAGAGAGGGAGAAGAACTTTTCTCTATCCACTTTCTCAATGCTATGCATAATTTTATACACTTCTATCATGTCTCCTCTGACCCGCCTTTTCTCTAAACTAAAAAGCCCCAAATGCTGCAACCTTTCCTCGTAAGGGAGTCGCTCCATCCCCTTGATCATTCTGGTTGCCCTCTTCTGAACCTTTTCCAACTCTAGAATATCCTTTTTGAGATGAGGCGACCAGAACTGTACACAGTATTCCAAATGTGGCCGCACCATAGATTTATACAACGGCATTATGATATTGGCTGTTTTATTTTCAATACCTTTCCTAATTATCGCTAGCATGGAATTTGCCTTTTTCACAGCTGCCGCACACTGGGTATATCCCACCCTTCCTCCCAGCAGAAGCCCAGGGCACCAAACAGAAATGTTAAAAACACTTTAAAACATCATAAAAACAGACCTTAAAATACATTAAAACAAAACAACATTAAAACATTTTTTAAAAAAAGCTTTAAAAACATCTTTTAAAAAAAGGTTTAAAAAATATTATTAAAAAACACATATTAACAAGCAATTCTAACACAGACGCAGACTGGGATA
Organism: Rhineura floridana; assembly: GCF_030035675.1. NCBI lineage: Eukaryota > Metazoa > Chordata > Lepidosauria > Squamata > Rhineuridae > Rhineura > Rhineura floridana. The sequence goes on from NC_084483.1 coordinate 102,924,990, forward strand.
GGTCTCAACTTAAAAGGTTTGCTGAAAGAGGAAAGTCTTCAAAAGGCGCCGAAAAGATAGCAGAGATGGTGCCTGCCTAATATTCAAGGTGAGGGAATTCCACAGGGTAGGTGCTGCCACACTAAAGGTCCATTTCCTATATTGTGCAGAAGGCCAGATACAGCGAGGCGGGCAGGGGAGCACAGACGCGTGAGAAGGTGCACATGTGGATAGCTATGGGCACCCAGCCCAACAAAGCTGCTCCTGCTGACTCTCAAAATAGGATGCAGCAGGAGCAGGAGCAGCGCCCACTAATGGAGGACAACGCCGGGGACCGGCCTCCCTGGAGAAATGGCTTCTCCAAGCGCAAACGCTGAATTGGTTGCAGTTTGCAAGGTTTTTTTTTTTTAAATCAGATATATTGTGCAGAACAAACCTCCTGATAAGATGGTATCTGCAGGAGGCCCTTATCTGCAGAGCACAGTGATCGACTGGGTATATAAGGAGTAAGACTGTCTTTCAGGTATCCTGGCCCCGAGCTGTATAGGGCTTTGTACACCAAAAGCAGGGGAAAAACATCAAGTATATACCACAAGTCCCTTCTTATGTTACCTTTGCAGCATGGAAGCCACTACAGCACACCCACTGTCACTCAGGTAACTTGAGAAGCCTCAGGCAACATGGGGCTGGTCCACAATTTCTTTATTTCTTTATTTCTTTATTTCTTTATTGCATTTGTATACTGCACCAGAGCCAAAGCTCTCTGGGCGGTTTACAACAATTAAAAACATTAAAAACAAATGTACAAATTTAAAAACACTTTAAAAAAAAGCAATTTAAAAACACATGCTAAAATGCCTGGAAAGTCTTGACCTGGCGCCGAAAAGATAACAGTGTTGGTGCCACGTGCACCTCATCAGGGAGATCATTCCATAATTTGGGAGCCACCACTGAGAAGGCCCTCTCCCTTGTTGCCAGACTCCCAGTTTCCCTCGGAGTAGGCACCCAGAGGAGGGCCTTGGATGTTGAGCGTAGTGTATGGGTGGATTCGTGTTGGGAGAGGCGTTCCATCAGGTATTGTGGTCCCAAGCCATGTAAGGCTTTATAGGCTTTATAGGTTAAAGTAATTTCCAGGGCACACCTCATGAACTTCGTTTATGCCCCTGTAAGAACGCAGACATCGAGTCCTTGCCCCATGTCCTCCTTGTCTGCCCTTATTACACTGCTGAACATTTTAAATACTTAAATCCAATTTAAAAAAATTTCCCCGGCAGGCCTAAAACCATACTACTACAACACCTCTTGGCTGGCCTTGATAAACCAACAACTCTATCTGTTGCTAAGTTCATCTCTGCCGCTCAACATATTCGTATGAAGATCCCTCCTTCTTTTTAGCTAATTAACGTTGTTTTAATCCTCATGAGCTTCATTCGATACATTTTATATATTTTATAACTATGGCTTTTACTATCTGTAAAATCAATTGTATTGGGTCCATGACCGCACAATAAATTTGATTGATTGATTGATATAGGTTAAAACCAGCACCTTGAATCAAGCTCAGAAACATACAGTCAGCCAATGCAAGCGGGCCAGAATCGGTTTTATATGTTCAAACAGTCTGGTCCCTGTTACCAATCTGGCTGCTGCATTTTGCACAAGCTGCAGCTTCCGCACAGTCTTCAAAGGCAGCCCCACGTAGAGTGCATTGCAGTAATCTAACTTGTAGGTTACCGGAGCATGGACAACTGAAACCAGGCTATCTCTGTCCAGATAGGGGCGTAGCTGGGCCACCAACTGAAGTTGGTAGAAGGCACTCCGTGCCACCGAGGCTACCTGAGCCTCAAGATTACTGTAATGCGCTCTACGTTGGGCTGCCCTTGAAGACTGTTCGGAAACTTCAGCTAGTGCAAAATGCGGCAGCCAGGTTGCTGACGAGGACCAATCGGTCCGCGCATATAACACCTGTCCTGGCTCGCTTGCACTGGCTACCTATTTGTTTCCGAGCCAGATTCAAGGTGCTGGTTTTGACCTATAAAGCCTTACACGGTGTGGGACCGCAATACCTTGTGGAATGCCTCTCCCGCTATGAACCTACCTGCTCACTTCGTTCAGTATCTAAGGCTCTCCTCCGGGTACCAACTCACCAGGATGCCTGGAGGATTGTTACTAGATCTAGGGCCTTTTCTGTGGTGGCCCCCGAACTGTGGAACAGCTTACCGGAGGAGATACGCCTGGCGCCTACGGTTCTTTCTTTTAGGCGCCAGGTTAAGACCTGGCTATACTCCCAGGCATTTTAATGTTCAATGTTTTTATGTTTAATGTTTTAGTTTAATTTTGTTGCTCTTTGTTACTGATTCTATTTTAATATTGTATTTTAATCTTGTTTTGTACACCGCCCAGAGAGCTATTAGCTATGGGCGGTTTAGAAATGAAAATAAAATAAATAAATAAATAAATAAATAAATAAGTCACAGAGATGGTTCTAGGAGAACCCCCAAGCTATGAACCTGCTCCTTCAGGGGGACTGCAACCCCATCCAGGACAGGTTGGATATCCACCATCCGGTCAGAAGAACCACCCACTAGCAGCATCTCAGTCTTGTCTGGATTGAGCCTCAGTTTATTAGCCCTCATCCAGTCCATTGTCACAGCCAGGCACTGGTGCAGCACATTGACAGCCTCACCTGAAGAAGATGAAAAGGAGAAATAGAGCTGTGTGTCATCAGCATACTGATGCCAACGCATTCCAAAGCTCCGGATGACCGCACCCAGTGGTTTCATGTAGATGTTGAACAGCATGGGGGACAGAACTGACCCCTGTGGAACTCCATACTGGAGAGTCCAGGCTGCCGAGCAATGTTCTCCAAGCACCACCTTCTGGAGCCGACCTGCCAGGTAGGAGCAGAACCACCACCATGCAGTCCCTCCCACTCCCAACTCAGCCAGTCTTTCCAGAAGGTTACCATGGCCGATAGTATCGAAAGCCGCTGAGAGATCAAGGAGAATCAACAGTCACACTCCCCCTGTCTCCCAACAGAGGTCATCATACAGGGTGACCAAGGCTGTTTCCGTGCCAAAACCAGGCGTGAAATCTGATGATGATGATGATAATAATAATAATAATAATAATAAATTATTTTTAGGCCGCCTATCTGGCCGAATGAACGGCCACTCTAGGCGGCGTACATAATTAAAAATGCAACATATAATACAGTTTTAACATATAAAACAATTATAATCCACCAACCTACATCTATACACTGTAAACTAAAATTATCTAGGAAACTTGTATGCCCGCTGAAACAACCAAGTTTTCAATCCTTGGCGGAAACCTACCAGGGAGGGGGCATGGCGAAGGTCGTATGGCAGAGAGTTCCAGAGGGTGGGGGCCACAACTGAGAATGCCCTCTCTCTGGTCCGCACCAGTCTAGCTGTCTTAACTGGTGGGACCGAGAGAAGGTCTTGTGAGGCAGATCTCGTCAGGCGGCATATTTGGTGATGCTGGAGGCGCTCCTTTAGATAAACTGGACCGACACCGTATAGGGCTTTAAAGGTTAACACCAACACCTTGAATTGGGCTCGGTACACAACTGGTAGCCAGTGCAGATCTTCCAGCACTGGGGTGATATGATCCCGGCTGCGGCTGTTTTTAATCAACCGTGCCGCCGCATTCTGTACCAGTTGTAATTTCCGGACCGTCTTCAAGGGTAGCCCCACGTAGAGCGCATTACAGTAGTCTAAGCGAGAGGAGACCAGGGCATGCACCACCCGTGGGAGCAGATGGACCGGAAGGTAGGGTCGCAGCCTCTGTATCAGACGTAATTGATACCAAGCTGCCCGGCTCACCGCTGACACCTGAGCCTCCATGGACAGCTGGGAGTCAAGAATGACCCTGAGGCTGCGAACCTGGTCCTTCAGGGGCAATCTAACCTCATTCAGCGTCAGGTCAATATCTCCTATCCTCTTATCTCCCACAAGCAGTACCTCGGTCTTGTCAGGGTTCAGTTTCAGCCTGTTTCCTCCCAATCATTCACTTACAGACTCCAGGCACTTGGAAATAGTCTCCACAGCCAACTCCGGTGAGAACTTAAATGAGAGATAGAGCTGAGTGTCATCCGCATATTGGTGACACTGCAACCCAAATCTCCTGATGATAGCTCCCAGCGGCTTTACATAGATGTTAAACAGCATGGGAGAGAGGATAGAACCCTGTGGCACACCACAATTGAGAGGCCAAGGGTCTGAAACCTCCTCTCCCAATGCCACCCTCTGGTGCCTGTCAGAGAGATAGGAACGGAACCACTGTAAAACAGTGCCCTCAATTCCCATTCCCTCCAGGCGATCCAGGAGGATACCGTGGTCAACGGTATCAAAAGACGCTGAGAGATCCAGGAGGACGAGGAAGGAGTGTTCTCCCCTATCCAACGCCCTCCTTAAATCATCCACCAGAGCGACCAAGGCTGTTTCAGTTCCATATCCAGTCCTGAAGCCCGGTTGGAATGGATCTAAGTAATCTGTTTCCTCCAAGTGTGTCTGTAGCTGTTTGGCCACCACACGTTCGATCACCTTGCCCAAGAATGGTAAATTGGAGACTGGGCGAAAGTTGTTTAAATCTTGGGGATCCAAGGAGGGTTTTTTCAAGATGGGCTTTGAAATGGATCCAGATAATCGGTCTCATCCAAGAGTGTCTGGAGCTGGCCTGCCACCACTCATTCAAGGACCTTGCCCAGGAACAGAACATTTGCTACCGGCCTACAGTTATTAAGCTTTTCTGGGTCCAGGGAGGATCTCTTCAGGAGTGGTCTCACAACCACCTCTTTCAGGCAGCCAGGGACCACCCCCTCTCACAGAGAGGCATTAATCACTTCCCTGGCCCAGCAGTCTGTTCCATCCCTGCTAGCTTTTATTAGCCAAGAAGGGCAAGGATCCAGCACAGAAGTGGTTGCACGAACCTGTCCAAGCACCTTGTCAACGTCCTCAAGCTGTACCAACTGAAACTCATCCAATAAATCGGGACAAGGCTGTGCTCTGGATACCCCGCTTGATTCACCTGCTATAACACTGGAATCAAAGTCCTGGCAGATGCTAAAGATTTTATCCTGGAAGTGCCTAGCAAATTCATTACAGCGGGCCTTAGATGGTTCTACCATGTCCGTGGGGCCAGAGTGTAATAGCCCCCGGACAATTCTGAAGTGCTCCGCTGGGCAGCAGATTGATGATTTGTTAGTGGCAGCAAAATATTGGTTTTTTGCTGCCCTCGCTGCCCCTAAATACAGCTTACCATAGACACTTACCAGTGTATAATTGCCTCCACCAGGAGTTCGTCTCCATCTGCACTCAAGCCGTCTCCTATATTGTTTCATCACTCTCAGCTCTGGGGTATACCATGCAGCCGTACGAGCTCTACACAGAAGAGGGCGCTCAGGATCAATCATGTCAACCACCCTGGTCATTTCTGCATTCCACATTTCAACCAGGGTTTTGACAGGAGCGCCAGCCCTATCAGCCAGAAAACTCCCCAGAGCCCTTTGGAAACCATCCGGATCCATTAGTCTCTGGGAATGGACCAACTTAATAGGTCCCCCACCCTTGCAGAGGGGAAAAGCCGCTGTAAGTCTAAACTTTAGCAAGCAGTGATCTGTCCATGACAGAGGGACTGATGTATGGTCTCCCACATTCAGATCACCATCTCCATGTCCAGTTGCAAAAACCAAGTCTAGAGTATGTCCTGCTACATGTGTTGGGCCAATGGCATATTGGGACAGTCCCATGGTTGTCATGGAGAACATGAAATCCTGAGCTGCCCTGGATAAGGTGGCCTCGGCATGGATGTTGAGATCACTCAGAACCAACAGTCTGGGGGATCTCAACAGTACACCTGAGACCACCTCTGTCAGCTCAGCTAGGGAGTCTGTTGGGCAGCAGGGTGGGCGGTACACCAACAGAATCCCCAGTCTGTCCCACTGACCCAACATAAGGTGCAAACACTCCAGACCAGTAGTCACATGGACAGGGTCTTTCAGGGGGAGATGGAGCTCCTATAGACCACAGCTAATAAATTTACTAACCAGTTATCCAGCTGAAGTGTTAATAATGTTCAGAGCTTAGAAGTAAGAAAAAATGAATTACTTGTAATTTATTACTTTTTTGAGGAACGAGTGGGTAATTCCTTTACATTTTGATTGTAATGGAATGAGGAGTAATTTTATTACTTTTGAGGAGTAATTGCGATGTTTCCGGCATTACTGGGGGGGGGGGAGCAGGAGAAATCTTCTGCTCCTCTGATTTGTGGATAAAAATAATGTGCCTCAAACTGGGCTTCTGTGCAGCATCACTCTTCCTTTGTGCTCTGTGGGTGGGTAGGAGGCAATGAGGGAGGAGTGAAGAGCAAGATGGGGATGGAGTAAAGAAAACAATTGTTTTAAAAAATGGATGGTGGTAGAGAAGAATGGAGTGGAGGGAAAAGGAGCTGGAGGGCAAGAACATAGATAAAGGAGGAAGAGGCGGCAGCAACAGAATGGAGATAAGGAACTGTGGAGGTGAAAGATGATGATGATGTGTGTGTGTGTGTGTGTGTGTGTGTGTGTGTGAGAGAGAGAGAGAGAGAGAGAGAGAGAGAGAGAGAGAATATACTGTATTTGCATCTCCATCTGCACTCAAGCAGATTGCACTTGGCACACAAAGCGGCTTCCGCCACCCTTCCTAGCTACTTTGTGCATTTGCAGTATTTTAACTTTTTTGTATCTCAGGGGAAAATGTTTGCTTAGGTGGGTGTCCCTTAATTGGTGGCAAGGCAGGGTCCGGGAGGTGGTTAAGAGAGAGAGATTATGCTGGCTGGCTGAGTGGGGGTGTGTGCACTTGGTTTGATGTGCAAACATCTGAGTAGTAGACTCTGCCTCCCTCCCCACCTCGCTTACTAGCAGAGAGACCACCATTGCTATCTTATGGATAAAAAGAATTACTCTATTACCTCTGTCTGTGTGTGTTTATTTTAAAAGTTGTTTTAGGAGACTTAGTGTACAGCAGCCAAGGCCAGCACCTTGTAGCCACTCTAGTTTTTTGAAAAGTAACTTAAATGTAATTGTAGTGATTACTTTTGAGTAACGGCAAAGTAATCAATTCTTTTCAGAACAATTGTAATTGTAATGGTAATTTATTCCTTTTTGGGGCCATGTAACAGAAATTGTAATTTATTTCTTTTTAAAAGTAATCTTCCAAGCTCTGATAATGTTTGAGGTGCTTTTTGACAACTATGATCCAAAAACCATTTAGGTTGATATACAAGAATTTCAACCTTAGGCACTTTACTCAGAAAAAAAAGTCTGTGCTTAATGGAGCTTACGCCCAGGTGAGTATAGATAGGATTGCAGCCCAGTCCCACTGATATAAGCAGATGTGACTTAATATTCTTGAGGATCAATTAAAACATAATGACCAATTGATATTTTTTATCATTTTTTTAAAAAATATTTAAAAATGTTTTTTAGAATGTTTAACATAAAAATATATATCTTTAGAAGATTAAACATATATTTTTAGAAAAATGAAACAAACAGTTCTTGGAAATGTTTGCTATAATACAAAGCATTGTTTTTGTTGTTGTTATGTGTCTTCTTTAGCTTCCTAGAAAAGGTTCATAAAAATTTCATAAATGGAATTTGCATGTGTATTGCTTGGTCTGTGTACCAGCAACTGAGGTTTTCATCCTTGCCCAGTAGTGTTCTTTTCTGAACATAGCTAATATAATTTTAGCACAGCCAGTCAGATAGAACAACATCATAAAAAGAAAGAAGATACAGTTCAAAAGTTTAAAAGGCCTAGTGAAATGCCCTGTATGTAGAAATTTGGGGAAAATATATATGCTTCTTGTTATGTTACGGTTTATTTCTAGGCCGCCTTTTGGCCAAAAATGCCCCCAAGGTGGCTTACACACAAATAGAAAAACACAAATACAAAATACAAATAGAACCAATACAATTAACAAAAAAATCAAGCTAACAAAATCCTAGCATTTCTAAAAAGCAACAACAGCTAAAAACCAAAAGCATTCATCTTCCTGGTAAAGGACAGTCCCCAGAAAAATGTCACTAAGAGTAGGGGTGAGGGGGCAAGGCAGGTGGAAAAGCTTGCCCCTTGATGGTCCCAGCACAGTCTCACTCCTGCAGCCTACATTTTCCCTTAGAAATCTGTTGCATCTTCTTTTTTCACCTTTATGAAGACATGCTTAAATTGCACTATTGATGGGGAAAATTGTAGGCTGAAGACTAAAAATGTATTTCAGAAGACAACACACTTCAATTCATGGAAAAGGTGACACAAAAATTCAGGAAAGTTGAAATAAGCTTTCAAATCCACTTTCCTGCACAGTTATCAATAGATGTAGAAACATGATACAAGCACTTTTGAAAGCTGCAATGCTGTCTTTCATACATGCGCAACAGAGAGAGGTTCAAAAGAATTTTAAGTGGAACATATGATATCTCTCCAAGACTAAAGTTATGGACATACTTCCAGTTATACTGCTTTCAGTGTGTCTCCACCTCTGTGTTGTGAATTCAGGGACAAATCAGTCAAACTCCACACCTTTTTATTCAAAATCTGGGGGGTTTTGAGATCACATACTTTTCCCCTTCAAGCCAGCTTCACACCAACTTCAAAACTGTTAGTGGTCAATCAACCCATTTGTGACTCCGAGGTGTGTCCAATGGAAACACTTTGATGTGGGTGGTCCTAAAAGGTCTGACATCAGCAGTGGGACTAGGTTTATTCCAATCAAACAATAAAGATGTGCACAGCTGTGGGCAGATTTGTCGCACGCTGCACTCAGACAAAACGATCTCACTGTTTTTTAGGGAAGTGGTGTGCACATAGCCTTACCCATTCATCTGCACAGGCCTTTGCTGTTGCTATATGGTGATTTTGATGTGTTTTGTTGAATCCTGAGAAGTGGGAGAGACTTTTCCAAAACAAAGCTGGGTTGATTAGATGCATGCAGATTTGTATGGGTGGGTAGGTAGGAGGGAGAAAGTAAATACTCCATATAAATAAATGAGAGACACAACTGGTGTCAGAGAACAGGCCTGCCATTTCTGGTAAATCTGGTGACTAAGTGGTGGTGAGGTCTTCATAGACCTGACCTTTGAGAAGCTTGTATTCCACGTCTAACCCTCAATTGGTTCTCAGCGGGTAGACCTGCTGTTCATTTGCAGGTGGACATAACATCCCGATGTCTTTCACTCACGGCTGCAACCCTCCATTCCCCCCGTCTCTCTTCATCTCCTCCAGCTCTTAATTAATTGCACTGCTGCTACAAATAACTTCACAGCCCCCTCCCCATTGCACTTACCATAAAAACAAATAAACCCAAAACACCAGGTTAACTACATTGGGCTACACTTCCAGGGCTATAATACACTGCCTCCCTACTCCCAAATGCAAGTATAGTTCAAGGTTATTTTGCAGGGCTAGGGCAATCCACATTCTCTCAGCCATAATCCTGCCCCCTGTGACATGGGTATCATACTGATGAACTGCATTTGCATTAACAGAGTGATTTAAAAATATTTACAAAGTCAGAACAAGATCACATTTTTGAATGACATAGGAAAGTTAATGAGCTCCTCTTTGCTGCTTAGTTTTGTTATTGAGTTGACACGCTGCTGGCCACAACCACAGCTACACTAACACCCTAGATACCTGAATTGTTTTCTGTGGGGCAGAAACCATTCCATTGGCAAACATCAGCAGAAAAGATTTAAAAACAAGAGTCTAGGTAATGGGAGTCTCACTCTAGCCTTCTCTTTGTCTCATAGACTAAATCTATTTTCCTAAAAGACAATCATTGCTAGGACTTCATTTACTGGCTAAGGGCACCTCCAGACTGTCAGTATTTTGTGGGAGAGGTTCAAGTGCCTACTGGGAAATTTAGGTTTGTGCAATTAAGGTGGATTCAAGCACTCTGTTATCCTAGCACAATAGATCTACCTTAAAGATGATGGGGAAATGCATTGAAAAGTGTGGGATGAATGAATTATTAACAGAAAGATGTATGAACACTTCACAAGCAAATCAGGATAAATGTAGGTTGAATGCATACAAATCAGAAGGAATGCTCAATAAAGACTATATATGGGGCAAATGTGGCTCAGCAATACTACATGCAAGAAGGATCTTGGAATTGTTGTAAATCACAAGCTGAATATGAGCCAACAGTGTGATGAGACTGCAAAAAAGGCAAATGCTATTTTAGGATGCATTAATGGAAAATAGTTTCCAAATCGCGTGAAGTACTAGTTCCCCTCTATTCGGCACTGGTTAGGCCTTATCTTTACAGTTCTGGACATCACACTTTAAGGAGGATACAGACAAACTGGAACAGGTTCAGAGGAGGGCAACAAAGATGATCAGGGAACTGGAAACAAAGCCCTATGAGGAGAGACTGAAAGAACTGGGCATGTTTAATCTTGCAAAGAGAAGACTGGGGGGTGATATGATAGCACTCTTCAAGTACTTGAAAGGTTGTCACACAGAGGAGGGTCAGGATCTCTTCTCCATCATCCCAGAGTGCAGGGCATGGAATAATGGGATCAAGTTACAGGAAGCCAGTTTTTGGTTGGACATCAAGAAAAACTTCCTGTTAGAGCAGTACGATAATGGAACCAATGACCTAGGGAGGTGGTGGACTATCCAGCACTAGAGGCATTCAAGAGGCAGCTGGACAGCCACCTGTCAGGTATGCTTTAATTTGGATTCCTGCATTGAGCAGGGGGTTGGACTCAAGGGACTTATAGGCCCAAATCTTCTGTTCTATGATTCTACTCTGGCCTTTGACACCTGAGACATGTATTTTCTGAGACACCATATTTGGGGATTTCAGTTTGTTTTTAAATGGTTTTCAATTTTTTATTTTAAAATTGTTGTAACCTGTCCTCGGACCTTTGGGTGAAGGGCGGTAATAAATGATGATGATGATAGTTCACTGGTGAGGAAGAGATCTGGTTGTCCGTGTTTTAGAGCTGGACAAGCACCTGTCAGGTATGCATTGTTGGATTCTTACATTGAGCAGGGGGTTAGACTATGGCCTTAAAGGCCCCTGCCAACTCTAAGATTCTGTGAGTCTGTGATTCTATAATCTAACCTCTGCATAAGGTCTGAGCAAGCAAATCAGGATTAATTCGTAATGAACAGAGCTATAACAACATTGAAAGGTAGGAACAGGCTTGTTTTTCACAAAACAAATGAGGAGAATAGTGCCTGCACATTTTGCCTAATATCTACAAATATTCTACAAATGCTGGAAACTCACACATTTTTAAAATTAAAGCAGGTGATATGTGGGTTAAGGTTCATCTGGGTGGGTCAGCTGCCCCCCTTGTTCTGTTCTGGATTCCGATGGTTAGATGTGTACCTACCACATGCTTTCTCTTGCCTACTTGAATCCAGATAACTTTTAAAAATATGGGACAAAATAGTAATCTGCACCTTAGATTTAATACTTTTTAAATGTTAAGGTACTTAAAGCAGTGTTTTATGTTGGTGGAGGAAGCTGAATGTGTTTTCAGCTTCTTTCCCTTGTGAGGGTCTTTTAAAGAGGAGTTCAGCCTGTGTCTTTGTCAGGTCCATATCAACTTGAGGATACCCATGGATCTGTCCTAGATGATAGCTGAGGCAATGGTTTACAAGATGTCCTGTTTTCTGGAAAAGTCAGATCTAGTCTCAACTGTCCATTCCCTAGTCTCTTCCAGGTTTGATTATTATAATGCACTCTACTTGGGGCTGCCCTTGAAGCCAGTTCAGAAATTTCAATTACAGTAGGGCCCCGCTCATATGGCAGGTTCCGTTCCGGACCACCGCCGTAAAGCGAAATCTGCCGTAAAGCGGAACGCATTGACTAATATTGTCTAAAGTGGTGCTCGACGCCCGAAAAACGCTGTAAAAGTGGAACAAGTGCCGTAGGAGCGAGGCCTTTCTGCAATTGACAACCGCTGTATCGGTGGAACGCTGCAAAGTGGGACGCTACTGTAGTTCAAAATGCTGCTGCCATACATGGTCTGAGACACTAAGAACTTAAGAAGAGCCCTGCTAGATCAGACCAAAGGCCAGCCTAGCATCTTGATTCTGAACTGGCCAAACATATGCCTATAGGCTATGGGAAGCCCATAAATAGGACAAGAAGTGCAACCAATTGATCAAAGACTCTCTCCCCCAAATACAAATCCAGATAAAAAGGCTTCATAGGACTCAAAACATCCTCTAACAACTGAGTTCTTTATACACATTGTTTGCAAATTTTCAAGGCAATCTCTAAAGAAGAAGAAGCCAGTCACAGGAACCTGCTCTATTTAAAGAATTACTAAGAACGTAAAACAAGCCTGCTGGATTAGGCCAATGCCCCATCTAATCTGGCATCCTGTTCTCACAGCAGCTAACCAAATGCCTGTAGGAAGCTGGCAAGCAGGACCTGAGCGCAACAGCACTCTCCTCTCCTGCAGTTCCCAGCAACTGGTATTCAGAAGCATACTGCCTCCAACAGTGAAGATACAACATAGCTAGCCTGGTTAATAGCAATTGATAAGCTTTATGCTGCATAGAGATGGGTGAGAATTTTGATTCAGTGCACATTTCAAGCAGAATTTATCAAATTCACACTTTCCAAAACAATGTGAGAACTGAAAGACAGCCATCCTTTGAAATATGCATTTATTAGAATTTTGGGATGCAGTTTGCCAACTAAACAATATTCACAAAAGTGAATATATATGGGGAAAGTGTGCATAAAAAAGAATATATGAGTGAAAATAAAATGCAAAAAGTCATTATATGATGAGAAATGGCTTGCAAAAATGTGTACCTTTGTCAAAACTGTCTACAAAAATGTGCTTATTTGCATAAATTCGCACTAAAATGGTGGAGAATTTTCATGAGGATTTTTTTTAAAAAATTCCACAGATTGCTACAGAAATGTAGAGGACTGAATTTAACATTTGAGAAGTGAGAAACTGAGAGAACTGAAATTGACAGATCTTTCCATCCCTAACACTCCATGAATTTGTCTAAACCACTTTTGAAGCTATTCAAGTTGGTGGTCATCACTGCCTCTTGTGAGAGTGAATTACATAGTTTAACTTTGTGCTGTGTGAAGACATACTTTCTTTTGTTTCCTCCTGAATCTCCCAATATTCAGCTTCATTGAATGGCCCCAAGTTCTAGCTATTGGTTGGTAGATTGATCCCTTTGTCTTCCAGGTGTGGCCAATGGAAACACTTTGCTGTAAACTGGGACTGGATTTAAACTTGTGGCCCTAAGCTATAACATGAGTGAGGCCCTTCCCTCTTCAACAAATAATAATTTTTTAAAATGCAAATTATGGGCTGTGTCATCTTCTGAGGGGCGATAGCTGGGTCGTAAGCTAATTAGCTGGCAGTTAGCTGGGTCATAAATCTGCCAAGGCTGGGCAGATAACAGGAACAGGCTGTGGGAAGGTCAGAGGAGAGTTTTCGAGCAACGTACCAAGACAGTGTTCCAAAAGAGCAGTCAGGGAAATCTAAGTCCATTGAGGCAAGAGTCCAGTCCAAGGGTCTGGGTTCTGGAAGCTGTGTCTCACATGGAGTTCACGGCCGACGTTGTAGTCAGCAGCTAGCTGCAGTCAAGAACTGCCTTTTAAACCCCACTCTCTAGGACAGGTGCAGGTAATCAGCTTGTTTTCTTAAACAGTCAGATTGACGGCGTTGTTGCAATACGTGCTGGCGTCTTCGCTCTGCAGGCGGGAGGGGAGCCCCCTGTTCACTCCCTGAATCTGACTGAGGGGCTTCAGCTGTGTCCTGGACACTCTCCAGCTGCAGAAGAGCTGCATTCTCGGGGATTCTGCTTGTTCCTTTTCCTGGGTCTGTTGCTGCTGCCCTCCAGTCTTCTTCCTCCTCCTCCGCTGAGGACTGCATCCGAAGGGGGCATGACAGGCTGTACAATTAAATGGAATTTGATAGTGGTGTAGTATAGGTATTAAAAATGCAAGTTATATGTGTGCACATTCTTTATTTAGGAGTTTGTCAAACACATAACACAATTAAACAATATAATATAAGGTTATAATATATAAATTAGATGTAAATCATAAGTAATTATTCTTTGCACATATTCTTTGGTTTTTGTAAGAACAATACACATAAATCAAAAATTTAAACCATGGATAACACAAAAATTATATTAATGAAGTATAAATTTTCAAAACATTGTTACGTGATTTAACACTTGCAAAATCATCAATTACGTCATTAAATGATAAACTGTGAAGCTTGTTGCTTTCAATGCACAAAATGCTTAGAGATGAAAGTTTCTCTTGATGTATTGTTGTGTGGTATTCGTTTTTTATTCTCTTTAACTTGCTGAATGATCGCTCCTCTGAACAATTTGAAATAATCAGGCTAAGGAATAATCGAAATACAGTTTCACAATTAGGGAAGGCAGACTCTACTTTGTTCTCAATTAATATGTTGTATATATCCTGGTAAGTAAATTTTTTGTGGGAAATTTTTCTTTATGTAAAGACGAAAGTGCTTCACTTTCATAGAAGTTTTCATCCACATCTTCAAGGTAGTCCGTCATTAACAGTTTTACATTTTCTTCAAGATCTTTGTCAGATTAGTCAAAATTTAGAAGAAATGAGAATTTTCATGAAATGTTCTCATAAACTTCTGCTCTTCTTTGTAAATTTGTTTCCAACAAATCCATTATAGGAATGAAGGATTTTATCCTAAATGTATCCCTTAGGGAAAATTCATCCATTATTTTCGTTGCATTTCTGTCATTAATTTGTTTTTTTCTACTCCTCTTATTTGCTCATTTGTTGTTCACATGCGGCAAAATTTATTTGGCCTTTTTTCAAAATTATCAAAATTATTTCTTGTTGCTTGCAAAAAATAAGATAATGAATTGTACAATCTCGCACATGTACTCAACGATGTTTGAATATCTTGTAATGCTTTGCTAGTTTTATGGAACTGTTCCAATACAGAATTCCATAAAACTAGCAAAAACGTAAATTCCATTTCCTCCATTTTGTCCTGAATTACTCCGGCTTGCCTCTTGGTGTCACCACTTTCATATTCAACATTTTGAATTTTATTTAAAGCATCATTAATTTCATCATTATTGTTTAAAATTGCTGCAGTGGCTTTAGCATGTGCTTCCCACCTAGTATCAGCTAGACGTTTTGGAACAGTAGACTCAGAACGCAAATGCGATTTTAAAATGGCCCACCATTTTGTCGACACAGAAAATAGATGTATATATTTGCTGTACAACAGCAAAAAAATTCACTGCATCTACACAGCAATCAACTGCAGCTCGGTCTACAAGGTTTAGTGAATGTCCAGCAAAGGGCATACTTATTTGTTTCCAATTTTTTTTTGCTGCATTCCCTTATATTTTCCAGACATGTTGGCTGTGGTATCATAAGACTGGCTTCTATACTTCTTAAAATCAATTTTACATTGATATATAAGATAATCCAGGACTATATTGGCTAAATATTCTCCAGAATGGTTTTCAACAGGCAGGAACATTAAAAAATATTTAATAGGATGGCCATCCTGAGGAGATACGTATCTTACTATACTATTGTTAACTGATCAACATGGGACAAATCTGGCGTGGAATCAACGGACAAACTGAAGTAACCAGCTTGCCCCAAATCATCTATTTGTGTTTTGTTGATGTTGTATCTTGACATCACGTGTAGGGTAGATTATATAGATGTGTGAGGTTGCTGCTGCTGGTCCTCTGCAGTAATCTCAGCATCAAGTGTTGTGATAGCTAAAGTAGATAATGTGGATGTGTGAGGTTGCTGCTGCTGGTGGTCTCTGCTGTAATCTCAGCATCAGGTGTCGTGACAGTTGAAGTAGATGACGTGAATGTGTGAGGTTTCTGCTGCTGATAATCCCCCACAGTAATCTTAGTATCAGATGTTGTGACAGTTGAAGTAGATGATGTAGATGCTTGAGGTTTCTGCTGCTGCTGGTTAAGTCAATTATTATCGACCTCTCCCTCGGCGGATGAAGCTTCTTTTATCACAATGAAATAACTGTTGACTTTAGGCAAGCTGGATGTTTGAGCTGCTAGTAACTGCTTCTTCTTCCTCTTTTGGTATCCACTTTCAAATCTTCTCTTCATTTTTAACCTAAATAATATTTATATTTAATATAAAAAATCTAATTTGGCCAGCACATAATTTTCTTATACGCAATGCAAAAATAAGAAACAAAAGTAATGGCTGGGATACTCATGTCCTTTTATCATTCACAATTTAAAAATAAAAATAAAATAAATGCAAATCCATGAGCATGACAAATGAATAGATGATAAATGAATAGAATAATTATTTAAAAATATCAGTTATAATAACATAAAAGGAACAGCAATATTGATTTAACACGCGTAAAATCAATTTCACGATAAAATTGTTTCAAAAACGGTGTAATAGGTACATGAGCATCGCAGCCACTGGTTTAATTTGTATAAGAATGTAATACTAATTCTAACTACAAAAAATTAGATACAGAATATACTTTTTACTTTTATTGCAAGATGCAAACTTGTCAATACTTCACAAAAGCGCACAACAGTGGTTCATGTATCGAAATAAAATTGTATTCGTAATTGACTCAGATTCGCATATACACACTACACATATCAAACCACTGACCATATGCTCAACGCTTGGCTCCATGTACATGCATTACTTATAGGGTTAGTGCAGTTGATGTTGCCGCCAACATGCGAGCTGTTTTCTGCAAGAATCCAAAAGGCTGCATGTGTACGACGTTCTATAGGATTGTTTACTGGTTACTGTTGTCGGCAAGCGAGATGCAACAATGATATTCAATTTCTACCAAAAATTATCTTCATTTTGTGTGATGTTTATGGTTTCCCAGTGGCAGCGTTGTAAACTTTTATTTCTTTCTTTCTAACGCGAGGCCCCTCATAATGTGGGGCCCTAAGCTGTAGCTTGTTTAGCTTGTATCATCAGGCAGAGACAGTGATTGACTCAACACTTTCATGTGAGTATTGTGCCCACAGCGTTTAATATCCCTCTATCAAGTCCCCCTTTACTTGCCTTTTCTCTAAACTACAAAGTTCCAGATGTAGCCTTTGCTGATAGAGGAGTTGCTCCATCCCCTTGATAATTTTAGTTGCCCTTTTTCTAAGTCCTTTCTGGCTCTACTGAAAAGGTACTGTATATCTTTTACAGTATTTTATATCTTATAAAATATCCAATTTTTTTGCAGAGGGAGGGGGGAGAACAAAAATAGATATTGGCAGTTTTACTGAGTACATCCAAAGAAAGAAAAGTTATATATATTTAAAGGAACTCTTTATTTGGATATATGTATTAAGGATCTATATACTATGTATATCTACAACAGGAACAGCCTGCTCTTATTCAAACAGTATGTTTCTTCTGCAGTAACTCCTGCTGAGTTCAATGGGTTTAGTCCCAATATCAATGCATAAAAATGTAGCAGACATTTTAAAGAGAGACAAGTTTGTGTTTTCAAGGATTCCTATTGGATGTGGGAGATGAAGATGAGCATCAGATAGCCTTCATGTTTCATTTATAGATGTTCAATGAAAGGTCTGTCATAAACAGTTCCCAATATCTTTGGATGATACCTTTTAATCTTTTCAGTTTTCTGTTTCATTTTCGCCTGGACCTGAAGAGGTTAGTGCGAGTTCCAGGGTAAATAGGAAGGCTAAAATGTTCCTATACACCCGCCCTTTCCTCAAAGGAAAATACCACAGAGGGAACTGTACCGTTACATTCCCATGTAAACAACCCCTGTCACCTTCCTGCACCGTTTCTTTGGGAGCCTCGTGATCACCCTTTAAACTTTTGCTACCATTACCATCATCCAGTAGAGATGACGGTGATGATAATCATTACAATTGAGCTAATGTGGTGTAGTGGTCAGAGTGGTGGACTAGGAATCTCGGAGACAAGGGATCAAATCCCCACTCAGCCTGAGGATAAGGGGGGGAGGGGGGAAGAGGAGAACCAGGCAAGCCACTTTGTGACCTCCTTGGAAGAAAGGTGGGATCTAAATGTAATAAAACAAGTAACTAAAGTTTTCCAGAGGCACCAGATGAGGCTTCTCATACCATACTCTCATGGGACAGGTGAGCGGGCAGCGGAAGATCATGCGAATACAAATCGGGGGAAAAAGCCGCTCAGCTCTCCAGAGAGCGAGGCGGCCGAGGGGGGTGGGCGAGACAGGAAACCAAGGAATCCGGAGCGCTGAGTTCTTTACACCTCCACCTTGGGCCGCCTGAGGGAAGCTCGCCAAAACAAGCAAGGGAGAGAGGCGGAGCCGAGGCCTCTGGCTGCCATCTTATTAACAGAGCTTGCACGAGGGGGAGGGCGAGGCGCGCGGGAGCAGCGGCAGCAACAGCAGCAGCAGCAGGGACAATGGAAGGCGATGCCCTTAGGAACAGCCAAGCCAAGGGCAGCCCCGCGGTGAGGAACTGCCAAGAGAAAAGCTTCCGCGGCGAGGGGTCAGGGCTGCAGAATTCAGCCGCGGTGCCCATGCTGCCGGCTATGGAGCTGGCGGAGGAGCCGGAGAAAGCGGCGCCCAGAGGCAAAGTCAAGGACCCCAACCCCTACAAACTTCTATCCCTGGTAAGGAAACTCCCGCGGAACCGGCGCATTTTTAGAGCCCGCCTGAGCCTGGTGTGTAACGAGGTGGATTGAGAGCTTCTGGACTTGGAGTGGGGGCATCTGGGGTCAAATCACACTTGGCAAAGTAGCTTACCTCGCAGGGTTGCTGTGAGGATAAAATGGGATGCCTCTCTTCTGTGCTGACATGAGCTCACTGGAAGAAGGCAAGCTTTCAAAAATGATGATGACGATAATCTTCCTATATTTACAAAGAGGGAAGCAGGTAGACTGTTCTGCTTAGGGCCATTCAGTGACTCTTATAGATTTCCATTCATGATTTGCATCATAAAGTGACACACACCTAGGCTGGACAGCTCCATCTAGTAAGATGCCTTGTATTTAGAAATCACAAGTTTCAGTCTGGCCTTTGGCAAGTTAGCTTCTACCAATACAGGCAAATACTCTCTCTGTGTGTGCTGGAATGTCTTACTTCAGCTACAACTTTACTAGGAGAAAAGGTGGGATAGAAATTTAATAAAATAAATATCAAATTTTCATTGCTGTGTTTCAGCCCTGGAGCATGTGAAACAAATAAAAAAGAAGTGGGTGCCTCTGAGCATGGACAGAGTTCAGTTTCCTCATAGTCCTACATGTGTGGTGTCAACCAGCAGAAGTTCCAGTTAAGAGGATGAGCCTGTCAGATAGGTTTTAATCACAGCATCTACCTATTTGAAATTATCCACTAAATAGCAAGGAGGTTGTTTTAAACACACTCATACTGGGGCATACAAACAGTATGATGTGTAGCAAACTAGTGGTTCGCCAGATATTGAGCCTGCCAAGCTGACATTGGCAGTGATCTATGTCTGTGAATTAATATTCAAAAGTGCATATAGTGTATTTTACAGTTATCCATTTTCACTCTTTAACCATTACTTGCCTTTAGAGTACTTAAAATTGCCTCACCCTTCTAATGGAAGCTATGTGACTATGAGGACTCTGTACACATCACAGTGAAAGAGTGTTAGTTATTCCAGATTAATTACTGCAGCGTACATAGGAGTGGCCTTGTGTATGTGTAACCTGGAGCCTTATTTATTTCACAGGAATGGTTTGAAGAGGACTTGAGTTGAGTATATGTTATAACCTGCCCTTGGGATAAAGTTAGAAATCACCTTAGCCTGCAGCTATACTGCCCCCTTCCACCCATGATTAGGGTTGGTATGCCTTATGTACACTCTCATTGCTGACCCTTCCTCATCCAGCAGCTACGTAATGTGAAATAGTGTTGGACTCTGCATTTTTCTTCATCACATTTTAATGGGAAATCTGATAATACAGAAACACCTTTTTAGAACTTCACTATATGTGGAATCCTAGAGGAAAATGTGCTAGTAGTGTGGTGTAGTGGTTAAGGTGTTGGACTGTGACCTGGGAGACCAGGGTTTGAATCCCCACACAGCCATGAACCTGACTGGGTGACCTTGGGCCAGTCACTGCCTCTCAGCCTCAGAGGAAGGCAATGGTAAACCACCTCTGAATACTGCTTACCATGAAAAACCCTATTCAGAGGATTGCCATAAGTTGGAATTGAGTTGAAGACAGTCCATTCATATTTTTCTACACATTTACTCCTTTACTGAGGCACCTAGCTGGGATCAGTGTTGCCCTAGAGGAGAGCATCTGCTCTGCTTTTAAGACTGAGTAACACTTCTGGACCCAGCCTGATGTAAAGCTAAAGCCTGAAAATACCACCATAGCACTCATCACCCTGGGGATTTGAGAATGGGATTTTAAATTTCTTCAGTGGATCTCAGTCTCTTTTAAAATATAATAAATACTTCTTTGATGTGTGTTTGAAGGTTAAGCTAAAGTCTCATTGCCCAGCAGGCTTAAGTGATGGAGTGCAGACAAAACTGCAGCCCTTGTGATTAAGATCATTGCAGGGTTAATTTTTTTTCTGCTGCTGCTGAGCAATAATATATCTAATCTTTTGGAATTTATCTGTCTGGGTCTTCAGAAACTTGCTTTGGAAAGGAATCTTGCTAAGTATCCTTTGTAGCCCAAATAAGTTGCATCATGTTTCAATCAAGCTGGTACACTTAAAAGTATTGGGCTGCCTGTTTTGAAATTCCCATAACTATCCACAAAAGCAAATAGAAAGGAGATTCCTGATGTCTATCAGTGAAAACAATGCCCATCTGGCAATCAAAAAAGAGAGAAAGACAGTAGAAGCACATTCCAATTTGCTACTCATTATACAGCCACTCACTATAGTCAGCATGGAGTTTTTGTGTTCCACAATGTTAACTTGAAAATTCCCCCCATGCCATTCTGATCCTTCCCATCGGGGCCAGCAACAGCTTGCCCTGGGCCTTGGCATGTGTGCGCACACATGTGTGCACACGCAGCTGTGCGTATGCCCCACTTACCTGTCTCCTGTCTTTTGCGGCTATGTGGGATGCACACACAGCACTACCATTAACCAAGATGGTGGCCAAGATTTCCCTAAGGGGCTGAAGCCTCCGCCACCATCTTGGTTGATGGCACTCATGCATGCTGATTTTTAATTAATTTAATTTTTTTTGGCTTGAACTCAATGATAATGTCAGGCATGCTCAGGAAGAACCAACTGTCAGTGTTCTAAAACCCAGACTCACAGCTTCCGGGCTTGCCTAATCAGGGGGCTACACCCACACCAGACTTTGATTTCATGTGAGACAGTCATGGCTTCCCCCAGAGAATCCTGGGAAGTGTAGTTTGTGAAGGGTGCTGAGAGAAGACACCTATTCCCCTGACAGAGCTCCAGTGGCCAGAGTGATTTAATAGTCAGCCGCTCTGATTGAAGGTCTGTGAGGGGAACAGAGCATCTTCTAGCAACTCTCAGCATCCTTCACCAGCTACACTTCCCAGGATTCTTTGGGAGAAGCCATGACTACCTAAAGTGAAATAACAGTCTGGTGTGGATGTGGCCAGGGTCAGTTTTGGTTTAAATTTGGCTGGGAGGCTACATGTGCCTGCTGTAGAAAAAAAAGGGGGGGACCCTGAAAAAGAATGATACTATTTACAATGTTTTCCTTTTGGAAAGGAAAGGGGCTTTCCTTCTGCCCAGTGCCCACCCACCCGCCCAATCTCCTCCCCTCCCCTCCCCTCACCTTCCTGCCCTCCTCTTCCCCCTGCCCCCAGGTCAGTTTCACCTATCCTAAGCATGATTGCACAGGAGGAAATCCCACTGAAGTAAAAAAGCATGCAAATGATCAAACCTGCCCTCCACTCCTCCCTCCTATCCCCTCCTACTTTGCCCCTTCTCTCTTCCTTCCTTCACCCCTCTCTTCCCCTCCCCCATTCCCTTCCAATCCCCTCCTTCCCCCTCCTCCTCCTCATCCCCTCCGCCCTCCGCCCTCCCCTTCCTCCTCCCCCATGGGCAGTTTTACCTATCCTAGGACTATGACCTGGAAGACCAGGGTTTGAATCCCCACCCAGCCATGAAGCTCACTGGGTGACCTTGGGCCAGTCACTGCCTCTCAGCCTCAGAGGAAGGCAATGGTAAACCACCTCTGTATACTGCTTACCATGAAAACCTTATTCATAGGGTTGCCATAAGATGGAATTGACTTGAAAGCAGTCCATTTCATTTTCAAGCATGATTGCACAGGAGTAAATCCTATTGAACTCAATAAGTATGCAAATAATCAAACCTGCCCTCCCCTCCTCCTCCCTCCCATCACCTCCCTTTTGCCCCTTCCCTCCCTCTTCCTTCACTCCTCCCCCTCCTCTTTCAATCCCCTCCTCCCCTCTCCCCCTTCTTCCTTCCCTGTACTTTCCCCTCCCCCTCCTCCCCCATGGTCAGTTTTACCTATCCTAGCCGTGGTTGCACAGGAGTAAATCCCATTGAACTCAATAGACATGCAAATGATCAGACCTGTCTTTCCCCTCTTTTCCCTCTGCTCTCCCTTCTTTCCTCCCCTCTTCCTCCTCCCCTGCCCACTCCCCTAGGCTTGTAGAAGCTAAGTGTGGAGCCCCCACAAGGGGCGTCAGTGCTGGTGGACCCTACTGGGTCAGTGGATTCTCACTGGCTGCTTGAGGATTCAGGGTGTTGTGTGCTGACACCATCTCTGTATGATGTGATCAAACTGTTTAGTTATTTAAGTATTTATTTAGAAGATTTCTAGATCACTTAATCATGACATTCTCTAAGTGATGAAAAAATAAAATCATCAATGAAACATAACTTAAACCTAGCTTAATGAAGCTGTCAGTTACAATTTAAGTTGCAACAAAAATATTATAGTGAGAACTGTAAAGCTGGCCAAGTGAAGGATATTCTTGTGAAGCCACCACAGTTATGAGATCTTCTTAAGAAGGATTTGAAATTGGTTTACCCTCCTCCCATTTCATTGTATCAGAACAATTGTTCTCTTGGAAAATCTACACAATTTTTTAAAAAGTGTCAGCTTAAAAAGGATCACCCTTTATCTTTTTTTTCTAGGCCAATGTTCCCAATATATTTGTATTCTGTGGAATAATGAACAAGATGCCTACCTTTATATCTAAAGTATGGAGGCTAACCTGCTGTCGGTTTCTATAGCGATTGTGTTAGGACACAGTACCACTTACACTACTTTTAGATGCACATTAGGCCATAAAACCTTTATGAGGTGTGGACTATGACCTCTGTAAAGTTAGTCATTTAGTATCTTGGAGAAGATGCTGTTCTATATCAGTAGAGAAATACAGCAGAGGAGGATGAATGATAGGAACATATAGCAGAAATTTAAAAATAGATACAGGAGGATCTGAATAATGGCTAGGTTTTATATTTGGAAAACAATGGAACAGCTGTAATGATCTTTTCTCTATACCAAAAGCATTGATGCAACCTGAAATCTGTTAACAGCTAACAAAGGCTAATCTCATAAAGACTGTAAGTCTCCTTCTCTGTCTCTTGGACTGCCTTCAAGTAAATTCTGACTTATGGCAACCCTATGAATAGGGTTTTCATGGTAATTGGTATTCTGAGGGGGTTTACCATTGCCTTCCTCTGAGGCTGAGAGGCAGTGACTGGCCCAAGGTCATCCAGTGAGCTTCATGGGTTTGTGGGGATTTGAACCTGGTCTCCCAGGTTGTACTCCAACACCTTAACCACTACACCACACGGGCTCTCTCTCTGCCTCTTAGACTTTTAGAATTGCAGATTTTTTCTTTTGTTTTAACACAGCATTACACAACCTTTTTTGACCCAACGCCCCTTTGCAAAATCTTTTTGTGCCCGATGCCCCCCTCAGATTAAGTATATGCCAATGCTTCCTATTCTTCCCTTAAAATATGAGTAATGCATAAAAGGTATTTTCAATGATTATTACTGATCGTTTTATCATGCCTTTGTATTGCACTTAGATTACACATTGAATTTTTAGTATGATTTATTAATATACGTACATAGTTATAGAAAAGTAAATAAAATGAGATTTATTATAAAATACTAGTGTGATCCTTGAGCTTGATGAGTTTTGGCTAACTTCACAATATCTGGAGTATACTTGGATAGTAATATTCTTAAGTCATCATGACTAACAATACCCAAATGGTTTTGATTCTTCACTAGTATGCAATTCACTGCACTAAATCCTAACTAATTAAGTCCACACAGTATGAACCAATAGAATACACTGTGTTACTTAACAACAAACTTATTCAGTTTACCGGCATTGTTTCGTTAAACAAGTTCATTTAAACATCACAGAAACAACGGGTAGAGAGTGTGTCCCATTCCTGAAGAAAACCAGCGAATAACTGACTGTCTGCGTCACCCGTTTGCACATGGCACTCATACGTTGGAAGAATGCGCCCTCCACCAATACACCCAGCTTATCAAACACTCTCTCGTGATTGGTTCCAACGTCCTTCAAGACAGCATTGGAACATTACCTAGTGCCAGGGCGTGGCTAATATCCCCATTCCTTGATATGACACTGGCCGCTATCCAGAATTTCTAAAGAGCGCACACTATTTATAGTGTTATTTCCATAAATTGAGACTATTAAATACATTCTAACTGGGGACAAAACAGTTTAAACATTAATGATTTGCGTATTAAATAAAATTAAACTTAAATGCTTCAACTGTCGCATCAGACCGGCAAATGTCAATGCCCCCCAATGAACCCAAACGCCCCCCTAAAGTTTGTAGCCATGCCAATGCCCTCTGAAAGGCTGTAATGCCCCCCAGGGGAGGCGCTACCCCCCACGTTGGGAATCTCTGTTTTAACATTATGCCAGTTTCAGCACTACCCTCCTCAGATTTTCTTAATGTCCAGCCTAATGAAGATTTCAAAAGAACTCAAAAGCGTGACATTTTGTGACATTTTGATAGGCCCTAAGAAACATATTGCAGGGGCATCACTACTGGGGTGCGGAGGGTGCGGCCTGCACCCGGGTGTCACCATGACAGGGGTGACACCCAGAGCCGCCCCGCGCCGTTGCCTGGCAAGGCTGCTCCAACTCCTCCTTGGAGGCGGGCAGGCGAGACCGGGAGCAGCAGCAGCAGGGCGAGGGAGGCGCGCCGGCATTCCCAGGCCTTCTCTGGCTGGGTGCCCCTCTGGGGAGCACCCTCCTAGGGGCATGGATGAGGGTGGCTGGCCTGAAGCGCGAGTGCGCATGTGCACGCACGCATGCCCAGCCACCTCGTCCATGCCCCTGGGAGGGCGCGTGCCGGAGGTCCGTACCCCCCTGCACTCCTGCTAGTGACGCCGCTGCATATTGCCCTTCTGCAGATTCTTCTATGTACCAGCTTGGCTATCTATGCCTTCTCTAAATAGGAAGATGATACATGCACCAGTGCAGTTTCTTGAAACAATAACATTGCAATCCTAAACATGTCTAGCAAATCCTATTTAATTCTGTGGGGCTTATCCCAGGCAAGTGGGGTTAGGATTGTAGCCTAAATTATCTTCTATTAAAAATATCAAGTAGAAGTTCCCAACTCCCCAGACATTGTCAAGCAGTGCCCTGTAATGGCAATATGCAAGAATACACAAGGTAGACAGGATAAATCTCTAGGGAGCGACAAGGGAGTATGACAAAGTTGAATGTATCTGTAGTGCAGTGAAATTTGGTGTGTTTGGTGCATTAATGTGAGATGGTCTATGTTTTGGAAGCTGTGACTGGGGATTGGGGATACTAGAGGTTGTTTCAGGATTGCTCCTGATGTAACATACAAATAGATGTCATGAAAATTTGATGGTTTGATTATCTCCGCATGGAGACGCTACATGCTGATTTGTCATCTATGGATGTATCATGAATTGCATCCACAAACAGGGTATGATTGGAACTGAGGATTGTGTTAATGGATTCCTTTGGGAACTGTTATCATTTTATTTATTTATTTTCTTATATTGTCAATTTTTAAACTATTCTTCATCATTTAAGATGCCAGGGTGGTTTACAATAATTATCATTAAAACAATAAAATAAAATCAGAATGAATGTTCAATAATCAGGTCAACTAACTGTCCCCAGATAGCAGCATGCACCTCCAATGGGAAGGAAGAGGCACTATCCTGTGTCACTGCACAGTGGGCTACACCCTTTGGCAGAACAATGAGAAGGGCATACCTAGAAGATCTCAGGGCCCAGGCAGCCTGATATGCAATATTTCAACATATGGTGCCTATATGAGCATAGAAATATGGACTGGAAGAAGCCCAAAAAGATCTTTTCCCCCATCAATTGGCCCTTATCAGGCCTGTGTGCTTTTGACTTTTGATGTCAACCACTTCTACATATATGAAAGAATGTTGCTGTTTGCATCTGTACTAGTATGTGGATGATGATTAATACCACTTGTTTGTACTTATGTTATACCAAAAGTGAAAGAGCAGCATAACCAAGAACTAAAGTGTCTAAGGTCTAAAGGGTGATGGGTTGAATGTGGGCCAATAAATTGGCTGAATCCTGAAAAGACAGAGGTGTTATGTATCCAGAGTTCTCATGTCTGGGAGGTGGGGAGTAAAGAGCAGGTTCGCAGCTTGGGAGTACTCTGGGACCCAACATTGTCAATGGAGGCTCAGGTGGCTTCAGTGGCTAGAAGTGCCTTTTTTCAGCACTGGCTGGTTTGCCAGCTTTGGCCCTTTTTTGACAGAGATGACTTAGCCACAGTGCTCCATGCTCTGGTAACTTCCAGACAGGATTACTGCATTACATTCTACACGGAGCTGCCCTTGAAGATGACTCGGCAACTTCAGCTGGTCCCAAATGCAGCAGCCAGATTACTGGCTAGGGTTCCCTTTAGATCTCATGTTTTAAAACAGCTGCATTGGTTGTCAATTTGTTTCTGAGCAATTAAAGGTGCTCACATTAGTGTTTAAAGCCCTAAATTACTTAGGTCCCAAATATCTGAAAGACCTCTTCCTTCCCTTGGATGTTGATATCAGCAGAGGTGGCCCTTTTGGTAGTTCTGCCATCCTCAGATGTTTGGGGGTGGTGGTGGCCAAGGAAAGATCATTCTCTGTGGACCGGATAAAAGGAGGGCAACAAGGATGATCAGGAAACTGGAAACAAAGCCCTGTGAGGAGAGACTGAAAGAACTGGGCATGTTTCGCCTGGAGAAGAGAAGACTGAGGGGAGATATGATAGCACTCTTCAAGTATTTGAAAGGTTGCCACACAGAGAAAGGCCAGGATCTCTTCTTGATCACCCCAGAGTGCAGGACACGGAATAATGGGCCCAAGTTACTGGAAGCCAGATTTCGACAACATTGGGAAAAGCTTCCTAAATGTTGGAGCAGTACAACAATGGAACCAATTACCTAAAGAGGTAGTGGACTCTCCAGCACTGGAGGCCTTCAAGAGGCAGCTGGGCAGCCACCTGTTGGGTATGCTTTAATTTGGATTCCTGCATTGAGCAGGGAGTTAGATTCGATGGCCTTATAAGCCCTTGCCAATTCTACAATTCTATGATTCTACTCTGCACTTTGATACCTAAGACATGTATTTTTAAGACCCACCCTATTTTGGGATTTTAGGTTGTTTTAAAATTATTTTTAATGTTGCATATTAAAATTGTTGTAACCCATTCTGGGACCTTTGGGTGAAAGGCAGGTAATAAATGATGATGTTGATGAAGATGATGATGATAGTACGCTGGTGAGGAATAAATCTGGTTGTCTGTGTTTTAGAGATAAAACTTTTAAGTTAATGCTGTGCCATATGAGGGTGAACATGTTTTGTGTGCCCAGTATATAATATAGATCTCTTAGTGGGATGATTTCCTGGAAAGCACACACCACTCTTACAAGGAGGGATAGTTTGCTTTTGTTTTTTAGAAGAAAAA
This sequence comes from Rhineura floridana, assembly GCF_030035675.1. Classification (NCBI taxonomy): domain Eukaryota; kingdom Metazoa; phylum Chordata; class Lepidosauria; order Squamata; family Rhineuridae; genus Rhineura; species Rhineura floridana. The sequence goes on from NC_084483.1 coordinate 102,952,952, forward strand.
GACAACCCAGAGTTATATGCCCTTAAATGGTACGTGCTTTGGCATACTCATAACAGAGCAGTGGTTCTCTGCCAGTATGTAGATATGAACAGCTTGGAAATGTACTGCTGCAACCTTGCATCTCACTTTATTGAAAATGTTAGCTTTTTAATAAACTTGTTTGCCCTTCTGGACCATGCACCTATATTTGCAGGCTTTTATCACTGCTTCTGTGGCTCTGTGGCTGCAATCCTATCCACATTTACCAGGGACTAAGACCCATTGAACGTAGTGAGACTTATTTCTGAGGAAGCATGCAGACAACTGCTCTGTGTATGTCTGTTGCCATGAAAGATGAACTGCAATAGACTTGGCTCAGGAGTCTCTACCTTTTCACGCTTCTTCCATTTAACAGTAGCTTGGTCCTCTTTTCCTTGATTTCAGCTCACTAGTAATCAGATTAGGTTCTTGAACAGGGATGGGGAAGTTGTGGCATTGGTTTTGCTGGACTTGAACTCCCGTCATTCCTGATAATCGGCTATGCTGGTTGGGGCTGATAGGAGCTGGATGACAACATCTGGAGGGCCACAGGTTACCCATTCCTGCTCTTGAATGTGGTGACAGCTGACAGTGGGAACAATATATGTGAGAGCCAGTGTGGCATGGTGGTTAGAGAGTTGGACTAAGGACTGTGAGACCAGGGCTCAAATCTGGACTCAGCCATGAAGCTCACTTGGCATTTACCATTCCTCAGTCTATCCTACTTCACAGGGTTGTTGTGAGAACAAAATGGGGACAGGGAAAGCCATGTATGCCACCTTGAGCATCTTGGTGGAAAGGTGGGATATAAATAAATAGGTTTAAGGTTCGGTCACCGGCATCTCCAGATAAGGTTTGAAATCCTGAAGAGTTGTTACCAGTCAATATAGATTACTGCACTATATGGACCAATGATCTGACTCTCTATAAGGCATCTTCCTTTTTTCTTTGCCTTTTAGAATGCTTTAGAATTTGACAGGAAGAAAATCCCCTCATTCTTGGTTTTAGGAAACGTTGCCTTTTGCATTGTTTTCTGTACATTCAAAGGGGTGAAAAGGGAAGCACTGAAGCTGTAGAAACAATAATCTAACAAAGTCTTTACTTTTATTTTGTCAGTTATACTAATCTCTTTCAGAAGAAAGCTATAATTGAAGAAAGTTTATACTAGAATGGTGAAAGGCAAATAATACATAAAATTTATCTTTAATAAGACTGAAACTTCATTTTACCTTTTATGCTTCTCTCCTGCTGAATTTGGCCTATAAAAAATCTTTTTGCAGTTTCTATACTTAGATATGCTGGTTATTAGTTGTCAGTTCCTGCATGAAAACAAGTTGTAATTTCCTAAAATGCACTTCAGTGTTTAATCACAATGACTGGCAATGATGCATTCAAAATTATCTTGTTCTTTTTGGTAGAAATCACACAGCGCATACCAATAGTTTTTGGGAATGTCCACCTTAGCTGCTAATAGGACTAGCCCTTTGGCATGTTGCTTTGTGAAGTAGAAATAATAATAATTTCACCCCTGTTAAAAGTTAACCCTGAGCTGTTGAAGGTCAAATTAGGCTGAAAGGCATACAAATGCAAATGTTTCATGTAGCAGAAATTGGCAAAACTCTTCTACTAGCTGACTTCATGCAACCGCATGGTAAATAGGTGGCCAGGAGGATAGGTATGGTGGTGGTGACTGTTTCAGAGTTCTGAGGGGTAATTGCTCATAACATTCCATATGTGGTTGCCAGATGAGCGCATCACGATTCAAAGCATAGCATAAAACAAGCCCTTTGGAAACCCCATCTTTGGCTTATCTGGAACTAATCTCAGCCATGTGAAGTATTCTTCATGCACTTATTGCCATTGCATATTTGCTATAACACATGCACTCCACATGCCACAAAATGTGTTAAGTGCATTTCTGGATTGATGATGATGATGATGATGATGATTATTATTATTATTATTATTGGACCTAGATCCCCACAATTTATATGGCACCTTTATACGGCTCATGTTGATTTGCAAGCAATTGGCATGGCTGACCGGTGGTAGTGAAGTATCAGAATGTAGTTTGCTCCAGTCAGGAATAAAATACACAGGGAATAAGATACGTGTCTGGGTATATGTCTGAGGAGGTGTTGATTATTCCTGCACTTTCAATTTTACACAAAGGTAGTAAACCATACAAGTATATCCTTAGGACCTAAGGCTTAAGTTATTCATCACCCTCCAAGTGCTCTCCGGGGCCTTTGATTCATGAATGTTTTTTCTGGATCATTCCAAAGTATACAAATCTGCTTCTGTGATTATGCATTTGTCCAAGGTGACAGATTACATAAAACACTTCATAGTGGCATGTTGTAAAAATGCAGGGTGTGCCTTACATGGTGTATTTCTCTTTGCAGCATTTGTTAGCTTTACAGTGATAATGGCCAAGTTGCAAGAAATGCCCTTAAGAGTTGTAGAATTTGTGTGAAACTGCCAATACAGACATACTGAACAAAATACTTCTATGAAATATTGACATTCAGCTGGGCTGCCATCTGGCTTCTTTGGAATCTAATGGCATCACATATATTTTAAAAAAAGATTTTAGCCACGATGCTACTCAATGGATAATTTTAAACTTGCATATATGTAATTCATTGGAATATCATTGTGCAATGTCATTTTTCACTCGATGTGGTGTAGTGGTTAAGGTGCTGGACTATGACCTGGGAGACCAGGGTTCAAATCCCCACACAGCCATGAAGCTGACTGGGTGACCTTGGGCCAGTCACTGCCTCTCAGCCTCAGAGGAAGGCAATGGTAAACCACCTCAGAATACCGCTTACCATGAAAACCCGATTCATAGGGTCGCCATAAGTCAGAATTGACTTGAAGGCAGTCCATTTTCATTTTTCATAAGATTATAAGCTAAGGAAGTGCTGAATTTGCAGAAGAAAAGGAGTGACAAAATCCATAGTTTTAAAACATAAATGATCGTAAAGGAGTTAAAATGGAGGGTATGTTTAGTATGGTATGTATGATTAAGTAGCTACAAGAGCTGGAAATCCGAAAAGGAGACTGGGACATTAATATTTCACTCATTCAATGGGCTGGGTGACATGCCACACATTTGTATCATCTCAGAAATATGGGAGTCATTATTACACTAATCTTGAAATAGAATTGAGGGGAGAAAAGGGGGGGAGGAGATATCCATTAATTGCAGGCAAAATTGTGTTTTGGTTAACCCATGCCTGAATCATCGCTTTCTGATTAGCATTATTTGTTTTTGAAGTAGATGTTTATGTTGGAATTGAGGGAGAGAAGAGGAATGAAGACAGAGTGAATGGATGAAATAGTGCTCAGATGGAACAGGTTATGAACGATGAAAGGCTGGAGAAGTCCAGAGAACATGGGAGTTGACGCAGGACAGCAAAGTGTGGGTGAGGGATAAGTGATAAGGAAAGATGTCTCTATGGTTGATATTATTATACAGCCACGATGGTAGCTGTTGTATATACTATAGCCAGCATGGATTTTTCACATTCCGCAATGTTCAATTGAAAATAGAGGCCATGCTATTCAACTGCTTCCCATAAGCTCATTTCAAAACAAAACCTTACAAAACATATAGTCCTGAACTCAGAAACACTTGCTTAACAATCCTCTACATTTTCATGGTGATACACAAAACACTCAGAGAGAATAGAGAGTTCAAAGTGAGAAGAGAAGAAAGGGAAGAGACAAGAAAAATAATCCAGACTCCTGTTGGACTTTTTTCTGTCAGTGGTCTCATAAATTGTTGAAATTAATTAAAAATCAGCCATGTTCACAGAGTACCTGTAATCCTGTTACTGACCTTGCCCCATACTCTGACCTTCATCCTCTGCAGTTTAAAAGTTAAAAAAAATGCCTGGCTGATTTTTAGTTAATTTAAGAAATTTAATATTGAAGTCAATAATAAGTGTGGGCATGTGCAGTAAGAACCAACTATCAGTGTTCTAAAAGCCAGACTCATAGCTGTTTGGCTTGCCTAATCAGGTGGCCACACCCACACCAGACCTTTATTTCACTTTAGACAGTCATGACGTCCCCCCAAAAAATCCTGGGAAGTGTAGTTTGTTAAGGGTGCTGAGAGTTGTTGGAAGACTCCTATTCCCCTGACAGAGCTCCAGTGGCCAGAGTGGTTTACCAGAGTCCCTCTTCTGGGGACTGTAGCTCTGTGAGAAGAATAGGGCATATCCTAGCAATTCTCAGCACCCTTCCCTAACTACACTTCCCAGGATTATTTGGAGGAAGCCATGACTGTTTAAAGTGAAATAAAGGTCTGGTGTGGATGCGGCCAGGGACAGCTTTGGTTTAAATTTGGGTGAGAGACTACATGTGTCTGCTGTAGAATAAAAAGGTGGGGGAAACCCTGAAAAATGATACTGTTCACAATGTTTTCCTTTTGGAAAGGAAAGGGGCTTTCCCTCTGTCCAGTGCCCACACACCCAATCTCTTCCCCTTCCCCTCCCTCTCCCCTTCCCCTTCCTCCCTACCCCTATCCTTCCTCCCCTTCTCTCCTCCTTCCCCTCCTTCTCCCTACTTGCCCCCCAGTCAGTTGCACCTATCCTAAGCATGATTGTACAGGCGTAAATCCCATTAAACACAAAAAGCATGCAAATGATCAAACCTGCCCTACCCTCCTCCTCCCTCCTATCCCCTTCCTTATGCCCCTTCCAATCTCCTTCCCCTCTCCCCTCCCTCCCCCATGGTCAGTTTTACCTATCCTGAGCATGATTGCGTGGGAGTAAATCCCATGGAACTCAATAAGCATGCAAATGATCAAACCTACTGTTCCCTCTTCCTCCCTCCTCCTCCCTCCTATCCCCTTTCTCCTCACCCCTCCCCTTCCAATCCCCTCCACCCTCCTTCCCCCCTCCTCCTTCCCTCTCCCCCTTCTCCTCCTCTTCCCATGGTCAGTTTCACCTAACCTAAGCATAATTGCATGGGAGTAAATCCTACTGAACTCAAGAAACATGCAAATGATCATGCATGCTTTTCCTGTCTCCCTCTCTCCTCTCCTTCCGCCTCTCCCCTCTTTCTCCTTCCTCCTCTCCACCCTCTCTCCTCCTCCTCTCCCCTCTTTCTCCTTCCTCCTCTCCGCCCTCTCTCCTCCTCCTCTCCCCCTTTCCCCTCCCCTTCTTCCCCTCCTTTCCCCTCCTGCTTCTTCCCCCCTCCCCTCTTCCTTCTCCCCTGCCCACCCCAGTCCTCACTCCCTCCCTCTTCTCCTCCTCCCTCATGGTCAGTTTCACCTGTGCTAAGCATGACTGCAGAGGAGTAAATCCCATTGAACTCAATAAGCATACAAATGATCAATCCATTCTCAGCAAACTTGCACAGGATCTCATTTCTTATTTCCCGGATCAAAAAGCAGAGTAATTCACTAATAGGCAAAAAAAAACCCCTTTCTGTTTAAGAACGTACCTATACCCAACAGATACTTCTATCAAACTTTAAAAAGCAAGGAAATTGGGCAGCTATAGTGAATGCACCAGGGGAGCAGGAGACCTGACCTCTCTGACATATTGTATTGCCCTACAAATTTGTAAAAATGCAAACACAATTTGGGTTGGTCTTTCACAGTCTAACATGTGCCTCTGAGCATATGGTGAGTGGTGGTAACACCTGCAATCAGCCCAAATAACAGAAACAAGAGATGTGCTGTGCTGATCTTGTTTTAGCAGGGAGGAAGCAACAATATTAAGACAGTTGATATAGTTCAGATTGTCACTTTAAATATGTCTGATTTACGTTGCAGTTTTAGTGAAGTTTCCTATAGTAAATTATTTCCTTTTGCTTCTGTTTCTGTGAATATGTGAAGTACAGCAACACTTTGCATAATTTACATTAAAAATATCCAAAAACTATTATGGAATAACGACACTGAGTATTCTGCAGAATAGTTTCCAATGGACATGAGGAGTGTCTCAGTTTGCACAGGTTAAAACAGTGGGAGGTGAAATGTATTTTAGCAAATCTAGGTATGCTCCATGTTTTTAACTGACCATTGCTACCCTTCCTTAAGTGGGGTGGTTTAAGCATAGCAGGCTGAAAACATGCATATTGGGCAGGCCAAGTTTGTTTTTTTCAACAGCTAGAGTTATTGCTTAAGTAGCAACATATGATAATCAGTCTGATTTTACATCAAACTGCAGTTTCATATTCAATTGTTGATGTACCCAAAACAGAAATGGAACATAATTTCCAGTTTGAAACACAAAAGGGTGTCTTTACCATCATATGACACTGACCAATAAAAAGACTTTGAAATAAATAAAAATAAATTTGACACAGATTTGTAGGATGAATAATGAGACAAATACAATTTTCTAGGTTAGAACAGTTGTAGTAACACAGGAAAGAAGCAAAGCAAGAATAACACCAACAAACATACAAAAATGTTAATTTTCCTTCTTTGCAGATGTAGTTCTGATTACAGGTGTTTGATTACACCATATGCTCAGAGGTACATCTTACCAAATTCTTCCAAGCTACGCAGGAAGTGGATTGGACTGTGAAAGACCAACCCAAGTTGTGTTTGCATTTTTACAAGTTTGTAGCGCAGTACAATATCTCAGAGAGGTCAGGTCTCCTGCTTCCCCGGTACATTCACTATAGCCGCCCAATTTCCCTGCTTTTTAAAGTTTGATAGAAATATCTGTGGACTATAGGTACGTTCTTAAACCGCAAGGTTTTTTTGCCTATTAGTGAATAGGACTATGTTATACTGAATTGACAAGGACAGTTTCTCAGCCATTTTATCCATCTCAAAATCAGCTATTATGTTTTGGCTATATTTCACTGGTGAGGAGAGAATCAGAGAGACTGCCATTTTGTTTCTCCCAGAAAGCCATGTTCTCGGGTGCTTTTTTGAATTTGGGAAATTCAACATGGCTGCCACCCTACAAATTTCTGCCTTTTTTGCCACTCACTGGGAGCTCCAGGCCATTTTGTTTTGGAGTGCAGAAGAAGTAATAATTGTGCATAGCCCATGTGCTACATAATAGCTCCTAGAAATGCTTGTGTGCAGAATAGCAAACATGGAGAAATTAGGACCAAATTTACATTGTTTTTGTTGCTTGATTAGATTTCACCTGAAAGATCTTCCTATGATACCCACATGTTCTCAGTCTACTTTAGCATAAATATGGTTACCCCACTTATCTAACCACCTGCCGTCAGTACCCATAATGTTGACAGGGTGATGCTTTCCATTTTCTTCCCACATGGAGGAAGTAGTAAGGGGTATTGTGTTCATGTCGTGAATACAATAGTTTGTTCCAATACAAACATTCACAAAAATACATTTCAAAATAAAACTGAACATTTTCTTCTTTTCTCTGAAACCCCAAAGCCAACTCCAGATTTTTCTTCCAGTGCTCTGTATAGTATTGTGACTCTGTACCAAAATCTTGCTCAAGAATGCTTGGAAGCTACAATTAATGGAATGGCAAATGGCACCTTTTTTGAAAACCACTTAACTGGCAACAAAAAAAGAGAGATTTCTGTAATGGCTTTGCCATTCAAATTGTTATCTATATTTAGAAAAAATAGTGCTTTTATGCATGGGCCTGAGGAGATTTTTGTTCAGGCAAAGTCCAGTGCTTTTACCCAGGATCATACGAAGAGTTCTGTGGAATGGGTAGGGTTGCCATATTGCCCGGTTAGCCAGGTTTTACCCAGATTCTGTGCACGCCACCTGGCACCCGGCTAGCCCCTTAGGTGGCCTGGATTCTCAGCTTTAATTAAAAAAAAAAATTAAGTTCCTAGGCGGTCCGGTTCTCGAGATATACATAAAAACGTCAGCCGCCCCCCCAACTGTTAAATCTTTCTTTAAACAGTAGTACTATAGCACTTCGTAGCTTTAACCCCACCCATTCAGCATTGCAGCCAATCAGGGATTGTGTTTCAGTTTCATTCACCTGAGGCAGTGTCTAGAAAACAAAATGGTGGTCCCCCCCCCCGTTTATCTGAAATCTCATAAATTGGGTAAGTATATACATTTCAGTTTCTTTTCCTCTTGTGTGCAGGAGTCAGATCCTGGGCAGTGTTTTCAAAACCTTCCCAATACTTGCTTTTATGGGGGTAAAAGCATGCTAATCCCATATGCCCAGAGTAAATCCCATTGAATTCAATAGGACTTACTTTTGAGTAGACATGGTTATGAATGTGCTCAAAATCAATGGGACTTTGGAGTGAATGTAAAAAAGAATTGTGTTTGTGTTCTAACTCTTTCTGCCCCCTTCTCCAGTCCTATTTTAAAGCAAGTAGGCAGGGCTTACTTAGGTATTACAGTTTTTATTCTGTAGGAAAGTAATACTGATTTTTTAAAAAACTAATACTGATTTTTCTGCAATGACCAACTGGTTTGACAATAAACTATTATATGGGCTGTATGTACTTATACATCTGCAGTGTGTGCGTGTGCGTGTATGGAGTCTTTCCAACACCCCTGTGAGGTAGGGTTGGAAACCAAGGCAGCTCACAACAAGAAATAAAGCCATTTAAAATCCAATAACCATAAAACCAAGTATAAACAGTTGCAAAACAGCGTAAAGTGGCATGATTCGGAATTTTGGGTTGTGTGAATGAAGTTGCTTATCACTTGAGGTTGCATTTCTGTCCCTGTTTGAGTAAGCCCCACTGAATACGCTGGGACTTGCTTCTGAATAAATAAACCTAGGATTGCACTATAAATATCTTTACAGTTTGTGTTAATAATAAATATATTTGATAGTCATGCTTATATAAATATTTCTTCATTTATCATATTTTTGGTTTTTGGTTAGGAATCCTGACTGGTTGTGAGATGCTTAGTTTTTTGCCTTACTCATAGGAATCTTGTGGTTGGTATGGTATTACATTTAGGAAAGTGTTACTGCCTTCTGTGTTTTTTTTTCCTGTTTGCATTTCACTTATCTTTAACCTCACTCCGTTACAGCTATAGAAGCAACAGCAGCATATGCAAGATAATTAACTCCCATTAGTGATAAGAACAAGAATTTATAATTATTATTTCAATTAAAACAAGAGGCTTATCAATACTTTGAAGAGGACCAGATATTTATTTTCTTTCTGAGCCCAGGACTGGGTCTTTCATGATGCCCGGTGGGGGGGGGGGGAGCAGGAGACAGACATCCTGGCATTGGTAATCTAATTAGCAAGGTATGTGTGGAGTTGTTGCACACTTCCAGGCCCAGTTTCATTTTGAGTATGGAGGTGGAACCTGTGTAGATGTGGTTGATCAAAGGGAGAAGAAATTTTGAGTTAAGCAAAGCTCTGCTTTTATAAAACCTAAGAAACATACAAATACTTTGAACAGAGCTTGGAAGTAACTAGTTACAAGTAACGAATTACTTATAATTTATTACTTTTTTGAGTAACGAGTGGATAATTCCTTTACATCTTGATTGTAATAGAACTAGAAGTAATTTTACTACTTTTGTGGAGTAATTGTAACGTTTCCAGAATTACTTTTGGGCATTACTTGGGGGGAGCAGGGGAAGTCTTCTGCTCCTCTGATTTGTAGATGAAAATCATGTGCCTCAAACTGGGCTTCTGTGCAGTGTCGCTCTTTCCTCATGCTCTGTGGATGGGTAGGAGGCGACGAGGGAGGAGGTGGAGAGTGAGACAGGGTGGAGTGGAGAAAACAATTATTTAAAAAAACTGATAGTGGTGGTGAAGAATGGAGTGGAGGGGGAAAGGATCTGGAGGTCAAGAACATGGATAAAGGAGAAGAAGGAGGCAGCAGCAGAATGGAGATAAAGAACTGTGGAGGTGAAATATGGCAACGTGTGTGTGTGTGTGTGTGTGTGTGAATACTGTGTTTGCACTTGGCACACAAAGTGGCCTCCACCACCCTCTCTGGCTACTGTGCTGTATTTGCAGTATTTTAACTTTTTTGCATCTCAGGGGAAAATGTTTGCTTGAGTGAGTGTCCCTTAGTTGGTGGCAGGGCAGGGTCTGGGAGGTGGTTAAGTGAGACAGATTATGCTTGCTGGCTGAGTGGGGGGGTTGCACTTGGTTTGACGTGCAAAGATCTGAGTAGTGGCCTCAGCCTCCCTCCCCACCACCCTTACCAGCAGAGAGACCACCATTGCTATCTTATGAATAAAAATAATTATTCTATTACCTCTGTATGTGTTTGTTTATTTTTAATGTTGTTTTAGGCTACTTAGATGTGCAGCAGCCAAGGCCAGCACCTTGTAGGCGGTTTTTTTAAGTAACTGAAATGTAATTGTAGTGATTACTTTGGAGGAAAAGTAAAGTAATCAGTTACTTTCAGAGCAATTGTAATTGTAATGGCAATTACTACTTTTTTGGGCCATGTAACTGTAACTGTAATTTATTACTTTTTAAAAGTAATCTTCCAAGCTCTGACTTTGAATGTCTGAGTGCCTGCACCAGTGGAATACTGGAGGAACTTGTAAAACTTGCTGCAACAGTATTTAGAACTGAGCATGTGGTGTGAAAGACTCCTTTCCCTAACATTTTGGCTTCTTGTTTTTCTCCACCCACCACATCTTTGAAATATATCGTATATGGTTAACTGTACTGCTGCCCTGACTTACTTTGTTTGTTGCTATTTTGTGTTTTTATTATGTTTTTATATTGATTGTGTTATAATTTAAATTTTTTATTTTTTATTTTTTCTTTAGTTGCTGCTTGTGTTTATTGTTTGTTGTCTGATTTTATTGTTGATATTTTGTATTTTAACCTTTTTGTACACCGCCCAGAGAGCCACTCGCTATGGGCGGTCTATAAATGAAACAAACAAACAAACAAATAAATAAATAAATAATATGCAAATACTTTACATAATATGCAAATTAACCTGCCCGGATTTGTGGAACTGGTATTTGGCAACCCTAGGAATGGGTGTGTGTTCAACTTTTGTTGAACAGTTTGTTAGGAAACAGTTTGGGCAGCCGCTGGTTGTTTTCTAGAATTGCCCTCCATGACACATTTTTTTCAACCATAGGGAGAAATATACAGACCAAGGAGAGGAGAGTGATTTTGAGCTTAAAAGAACCGTAGGGCAAAAGGGCTAAATTGCCTCTTCCTAGACATTGTCCACTCAGACATGAAGTCTGTCCCAGGCTGCTTTGGGTTTTAAAAATCCATGGAAAAAAGAATTATGTGTAGTTTAAGCCACATTTACCCAGAATAAAGTTTCAAAGATTTTAGTAAACTTTTAGCCCTGTTTAGGCATTTTTCCAAACCATGTAGAAATATAGGGCAGTATTCAATTAACTTTTTGAGCTAATGCCGGAGTTAGCGTTAGCACAAGGGGTTTTTTCCCCTCTCTCTCCTCCCACATGCACTGTGCACCATCCCAAACCTGCTCTGGAAGGCTGGGGGAAGCCCCAGGACAGATTTAGGGGCATGTGGAGGGAGGAGAGGGGGAGATCGTTCTATCACTCAAGGAGAAATTCTTGTGCTGATGGAATGAGTGGCCTAGCACTACATTGAATACAACCCAATGTGTGAAAAGAACATGGGGCCGCACACCCCACCCCACGCCAATCCACCTCAGTATTCCTGCCCTTTCTACCCCTGACCTTCCTGTATTGAGCAGGATGGTGACGGGGATTCTAAGCATTCTGTTGAAGCCTATCTGTGATCAGGAACCTTGACTGTGCAGATTTCCTGCTTGTGGGGCAGCTTCTAAGTGTGGTTACTTGAACACACTTAGAATTGCCCTTCCAGCTCAGGGTTGGGAAGGTCTGCATGGCACTTGTGGGGACATTGGGACAAGTATGCAGCTTGTGGGCCACACCCTCTTCACGCATGAATTTCCACATGGTTTGGAATAGTATCTGAATGTGGCTTAAATTTCAACCTTTTTTAGGGTTGCAGATTTGCCTTCAACTCTCTCTTATCTTTATCAAGGTATCACTGCCTTATCTGGAAGTATTGCTATGTAATATAAGATTTTGGAAGGGGAGTTAGGGTAATATAAGATCCCTTTTGGGGTTTTGAATTTGCATAAGTAATTAATATTGATGTTTTGCTTCTAAGGCGTTCTAGAGACATAGGACACTTCCACATGGCAGTTTGTTGTGGACATGCCTTATCTCCCACATCAGAATGTATAGTAGAATTGGGGCGTATAAATCCCATTTTAAAACATCTATAACATTTGAGGAGTTCCCTTAAATTATGAAAAGAAAATTAAACATCTTTGGAAAATTCATAAGGTCCTGCATATGTTTGATATGTAGGATATCACTTTTTTTTAGAATGAGTTATTGTTTTCGTGATGTGAGATTATATATAATGTTTAGTCCGTTATGGTATTTGCCCAAGACTTCAGTTAAGGAGTTCATCTTACCCATTTCTACAAAACTAGACGTTCGCTTGTTTGTAGCCATAGAGATGGAAAAGAGTGATAGTAGCATTACATAGATTCTTGCTAATTTTCAACAAGCACTCAGTATTTAGAAATGCAGGTGGGTGAGGGACAGGAAATGCGAGTGCCTCTGGCTTAATATTTCCTCGTTTGGCACAATCCACAAGTATCATGCTTGTGAGAGGATAGCAAAACTGGAGGACTGGATATTTGTTAATTTGGGACAGAATGTGATAACAAGGGAAGGAAGATCAACAACACCTAAGAAGTGTACTAAAGTTCTCTGTAGCATCTGTGAATGGTCCTTGCACTAAGACGATGTTCTTTGAACACTATGGAGATGCATGGAAACAAAGTGAAACGTGCTCAAGTTTTTGAAAATAGGAAGCCACAACCTTGTGTTGCTTGTAGTGGGTGCTGGGCAATGTAAAAGTGCCTCCTTACTGCAGTGTTGGTTGGTATACTGTTATAGGAAACATTGGGTGGTATTCAACTAATGTATCCCATCAGTACACAGATTTCTGATTGTGCAATGGGACTTCCCCCACTCTCCTCCCACACACGTGCCCCATACCTTCCCCAACCTCTACAACAGATTTAGGAGTGTGAGGGGAGAGGGGGAAAGTTCTGTTGTGCAAGCTCAAATTCTTGCACTGATGAGACCATGAGTTAGCGCTATGTTGGAGACAACCCATTATTGATAATTCACTTTGTAACTCCCAATTGGACTACTGTATCACAAGAGATACTCATTCAGTTTACTTACTAAATAAAAATTAATTGTACCGTACATCCCAGAAAATGAATGGCTATGAATATGATCATGATTTTTCATCTTTCAGTTTGGTGTGTTCTGCTGAAATCAGTAGGACATTCCTGATCTTTGCCAGCTGGTCACATGGCTCAAGTTTTTCCAAGTTCTAGGTACTATGCACTTGTAAACACAAGAATATTTTTGTAATGTCCTGAGGTTTGTGGTGCTGTGAAACATGCCTGTGTGTGGTGTGCACAAGAACCAGAATGATATGAATCAGTCCAGCTCAAAAGTAACACTGTCATTTCTGTAAGACTTCCTGACCGCAGGAAGGGATGCATCCTCTCTGTGCTGACCATGATGATATTGCAGGGATGCTCATTAAGATGAGTTATATCCACTTGTAATGTGAAACTATTCAGCGGTGGCAGTTAGAGAGGTGGCATTTAGGCATTGACCAGTTTTTAGTAAACTGTCTGAGGTTTGGGGTTTTTATTGTTGTTACAAATACATGAACTCTAAATGCACCAAGTTTTGCCTTCTCACTTTCCTTATAGTCTGAAAATTCCTGTATGTTGTTATCCCTTTATAAAGGAGTACCTATTTGTAACAAAATAAATTACTTTTTCTCTTATTTGACCACATTTGGCACCATTCATCCATGTTCTGCTCTTATGACATTTCGCTGCATTTCATTCAAGGCTTTCACTGGAACAGATCCATTGCACCATGCTCAGAAATGTGCAGTTTCCCAGTTCTGATTTAACCAGAACATTTCTGTGATGCTGGGAGAGATGCAAGCTGTGACTTTCTTTCATCCTGTGCATGCACTACTGCACATAGCACAGGCGCCCAGGAGAGGGAGAGAGAACACAACATCCCTCTCCCACTAGTGTGAAGTGATGGCATTAAAACTTTGTCACAGCGGCAGGAGCTGTGTGCATGCAAGGCTCCTCTTGGTGACCAGAAAGAATGGAGAAGGCAGCTGTAGCTATTTTATGATTGCTGCATTGTTCCTTAAGTTCCCCTTAGGCCTGTGTAGGGATATCAGAGAATTCTGACGAAAACAGAAACGGAAATTGCCAATATTCACTTATTTGTCCCATGTCCAGAACAGAAATGTTGATTGTTGTTTTGTTGAAGGTTTGCCCAGGTTGAAACAAGCTTGTATCCCTTTCACATGTCATAATCCATTTTTCCCATTGTTTTCAATTGTTTGAAGAAAAACAATGCAGAAAGGCTTTGGGAAAAAGCAGTCTCTCCCCACCCCCCTTTCTCTCTCTCTCTTTTTTTCTGGGTCTTCACATCTCCAGGGTACAGTACACATGTGTTCTACACATGATGACAGCATGTCAGAGCTGTGATGATAAACACAAAATTGTGCAACATCTATTGGCTGTGATTGAGTTGACTCTGAAAATCTTGGCTATCAATCATTCATTTGTGGCTAATGAAATCAGCTCTTGGAATGACTGTGTTGGAGTCAACAGGGCTGGTTCTATTTCAAGTAAAAGGAATTAAAACACTATTTTTATTTGCATGAGTGAAGAAAAGTGCAAATTATTGTTATAAAACAAGTATTTTGATTATTATCTTTTTCTGTTCAAGGTATTATGTGTCATTGTGCTAACAATAATCCTAGGATGTATATTTGGGCTGAAGCCTAGCTGTACAAGAGATGGTAAGTAATGAAAAATGCTAATATAGGTAGCTGATATTTAATCTGATATAAAAATTAATCTTGTGTTCATTAGGTGCATGCCATCTCCTATTGGCTCTTTGCATATATTAAACACCAACTTGAATAAGGTCCAAGATACAACGTAAAAAAGCAACAACCACCTCAAGAACTTGCAAGTGAGTGTATAAACTAGGCATGAGTGAGGTAATTCAAATAGCTAAATGTTCTAGCAGTCCTTTGTGCTAGGTAAAATGGTTTTCCAATCTGACTTCTTAAGATTTAATGAAAATCTGTCTATTTGTCATCAACATTTCTATAACAGTGCCAATGATAAAGTTTTTATTAGGTCTGTCACCTGATTTAAAAAAAACCTTAGTCAATTAATCAAATGAGTTTTACTGAGTTTTAGAGCACAATCATATGTTTTCTGGCCTGGGAGGGCCTGCCAGGGGAGACAGGATATTGTAGAGTTCTCTCTCTGCAGGCAGAGAGTTGGAGGAGAAGGTCTACTGCCAGTGGCCTCCTTGTTGCGATGGTGGAAATCTCTGCTCTCCCCTTGCCCCCACTGTCAGAAACTTAACAGTGGTAGGAAGGAAAGGGGGGGCATACCAGATGTAGATCAAAGGAGACCTTGGATCCACAGCATCCAAAGCACCTTCATTCCCTCAGCACACCTCCAAAAGGAGAAAAACTACATGAGCCCTGGAACTGGGGAATGAATTTCTCTCCCATAGGAAACAGTGGGCAGGGTTTTTAAAAACAACAGGTAAACAAGAAATAAAAAGGACCAACCTCTCCCACCTTGCACTCCGGTTGGTGCCAGGCTACCACAGACAGCAACCCCTGTAAGATTACTTTGCTGATTGAGTAACAGTACAATCTATGCATTTTTG
Source organism: Rhineura floridana (assembly GCF_030035675.1). Taxonomy (NCBI): domain Eukaryota; kingdom Metazoa; phylum Chordata; class Lepidosauria; order Squamata; family Rhineuridae; genus Rhineura; species Rhineura floridana. Next base: position 102,968,683 of record NC_084483.1, read on the forward strand.
CTCACTATTCAGAAGTAAGCCTCACTGTCTTCAGTGGTGCTTACTCCGTAGTTAGTATGTTAGAATTGCCATGTAAGGCTGCAATCCTAAGTAGACTTTCTTGGGATAAGGCCTATTGCACACAGTAGGATTTCTAAGAGTAAAGTGCAAAGGATTGCACTTTTATCTGCACAAATGTGCATCTGACTGAAGCAGTGGTTTTGAAGAAAAGCATACTTTTGTTTTTAGATGGTGGATGCGTATGTCACAGCATGCACTCTCTTAAAAGAAGCATTCCTGTCTATATGAGAGTGAAGAAGGAATGCTTTTTCTAAGGTGGTGCTTTGCTATTAACAATTTTTATAAATACTTACATTTAAAAAGATATTTATTTATTTATTTATTTGATTTCTTACTCGCCCATCTGGCTGGCTAACCAGTCACTCTGGGCGACGTACAAAATAAGCAAAATAGCACAAAATGACACATATTTGTAAACAACCGTATTATCCAGTTAATCAGGGATGCCTTTGTAATCTTTTGAAAATGTTTTGGTTGATTTAATCAAACTGATTAAAAGTTGACGCTTAAGCTTTCAATACATTTTTATTACCCTTTCATTACAACAAATATTAAGGCATTTGCAAGTGAAAGTGAAACTGCAGCCCTGTACATTCTTGGAACTCATTTACATGCGCTATGTCAGTACATCTGTGGTTGCTCCCCTGCAGGTTATTCTCCATGCAAAGGCATCCACATCGTTTTGCTAACATACCAAACTTGTATGGTGTGCTCAACATACTGTTAGAGGAATAACATGGTAGAAGCCTTTATGTGGGGGCTGACAACTGTGAGAGCAAATGATTGTGGGAGGGCAGCAACTATTTGGGTAAGGGTTCAGGTAAAGAGGGTTCTATTTGTAGTCAAATTCCATGGAAATTATTGTAGAAAGGCATGGGTTTGCAATGTAAATAAGAACACAAGAAGAGCCTTTCTGGACATGTGACAAGCCCATCCAGTCCAGCATACTGTTCTTACAATGGCCAACCAGATGTCTATGGGAAGTCTGCAAGCAGGACCTGAGTGTTAAATAGCAGCTGGAATTCAGAGGAACATTGCCTCCAACAGTGGAGGTAGAACACAGCCATTGATAGCCCTATCCTCCATGACTCTTTTAAAGTCATCCAAGTTGATAGCCATCACTACATTTTTTGGGAGCAAATTCCATAGTTTAATTATGCACTGTGTAAAGAACTATTTTCTTTTCTGTGTCCTGAATCTTCTAACATTCAGCTTCGTTGGATGGCCCTGAGTTATAAGGTATATTATATTAAAGGCCAACTCTACCGTGAATTGACATGAAGAAGCTGTTTCAGCCCAGGGACATTGTGAGTTTTCCCTTCAGTTGAGGAGAGGACTGAGGCCAGCATTGGATGGATTATTTTTGCCCTAAAACCATTATTACTGGTTGATATAGCATCTTCTGTTGCTTCTCTGCATATCCATTAACCTAGGTTCTGTGATAAGGAAGAACAGATCATGAGATCAACCCACAAAGCAGTATTGCTGCATAATATCCATTTGTTGTAGTGGAAACCTGAATGGATAGGAGCTAGCCCATGCATGCTCCCCACATTGCTTTGCAGATCCTTGTGTCTACATCCAGACATAAATATCATGACACTTCCATTTGTTAGACCAAGAATTAATGAAGGGCAGGGATTGCCAAAATGGTGCCCTCCGGATGATGTTGGGTTCCAGTTCCCATCAGCATGACCAATGTAGTCCAGCACATCTGAAAGACACCACATTGGCTTCCTAATGAAGGGGATCCATTGTTTCATGCATATGTACTGCTTTGGGCTCTTGATGACATGTTAATCATTGTAATATTAATGTTTAATCACTGACATCAAGTAAATGTGAAATATTTCAGTCAAAACCTGCAAAGGGCGTTGCTATGAGAGAACATTTGGAAGTTGCCGCTGTGACAGTGAATGTGTTAAACTTGGAAACTGCTGTTTAGATTTCCAAGAAGCCTGTATAGAACCTGGTAAGCATCACTTTCTTTTCCTTTTTTTAAAAAATGTTCCCGTTCTTGAGGCAGCTCAGCATATGTGTGAGCTGGGAGGCAAACCAGCTGCTCTATTATATCTGTCCTACTGCAATCTCAAATGCCCATAGTTTGATTTAAAACACTCTGCATTTTTCCTGTGTCCTACAAAATATTGTTTCTGAGACTCTAGCTGTTATTGATACTGTTCCATGAAAATGCTTAGACATTGTAGAAAAAGACTGGATCTCCAACAGATAGAAAGCTTACATATGTAAGCCGCCTTGCATTTCTATCATGAAGGAAAGGCGGGGTATAAATGTAATAAATAAATACATTAATGAGCACAAAGTGCAGGATTGATGAACCTGTATCAAAGGGTTGTGGGTTTCTGCCACCTGTGCTATTCTGGGGGTCCCCTTTCCCAGTGCTTGATGTAGCACTGGGCACCACCATTTTAGTTTCCCAGTGTCCCTGGCGTAGCGGGGAATTAAAATGGCAGTGCCTGACATTCCTCTGAACACTGTTATCCATGGTAGGCGTCACCGGCACTAGTTGGAGGCTGGTAGTGCTTTTATATATTTTTCTTTCTTTGTGTTCTATCAAGTTCTGGGGCAGGAAGAAAAAGTTTAAGGCTCCTGGGAGCCCACAGTAGTGCAAATGGTGGTGCTTCTCTGTTGACTCCTTCTGCACTGCTGCTGGCTCTAGACAGTTCTGCATCCCCATCTGCCCAGAGGAATGCAGCAGTGGCTCTTCCAACTGCACTACTGTGGATGGGCAGCTAGCTACAAAAGAAGCATCTTCTGGGCTATGGCAGGAGACAATGGATGTGGAGCAGCAACTGTCTGCGCTGTTGTGAGTGGGCAGCTGGCAATGGAAGAAAAGTATGGTTGCTTGTGCTACTCAGGGTTCTCCAACCCCTTAAACGTTTCTTTCTTTCTTTCCTGGCAGTCAATGGAGTTTTGGAAATGAAAGAAAAAACTTAAAGGTGGTAAAGGGTTCAGACTAGTGGTGCAGGGTTCTTTGTTGGTTGCCCACCCATGATAACATACGGTCGTTCCTCCTACTTTGCAGTGGGACACCATCTCCCACCACTGCTCATTAAAGCTGCTGGAGGGAGGGGAGACTTATGGACATAGAGGGCACTATGCCCAGGACCCCCAAACCTGGGGCTGGCTCTTATATATGGAGATAATATTAAAAAGACTAGCTTTTAAAAAGGCAACATTAGGAAAGTGCAAGCAAATAAAAAAAATGGTTTGTAGCCTCATAGCCATATAATCGCATGACATGTAATTGCATCCAGATATCTTTATACTGACCACGTTTAACTAAAAAGGGATTCCATTTGTTTGTAGCTCATATATGGACCTGCACCAAGTTTCGGTGTGGTGAGAAGAACCGGCCAGAATACCTCTGCTCCTGTTCAGAAGATTGTGTGAAAAATAATAATTGCTGTGTCAATTATTACTCAGTTTGCCAAGGTAAAACATTCTGCTTGTTTTATCCTTGCATCCTTGCAAGATGTGAAAAGGCAGAAGCAGACTGGTTTATGTACTCTACTTTGTCAAACAACAGCTGCTTTGATGTGAAAAAGCTTAGGATGCCTATCCTTTGCTAAGCTTCAAAGAGCTACTGTAGCCACACCTGGAGCTGTCAAGCAGATAGACTACTTTTGGTTTTTAAAAAAAAGTTGGATAACCAGTGTTTGGACTTGATAAATGATAGTGGCAGACTCAGTCCAGGTTCCAGCAGATTCTAGCTGGCTCTGTCTGGAGTCTGTTCTGATTCAGTGTGATCATGGGTTGTCAATGACTCCACACCAGCATTTTGGAAATCTTAGGAATTGCTCAAGGAGTTGGGCACATTCTGTTGAATTCTGACTTTTTTCTTTTAAAAAAAGCGAACTTCTCTACTTCAAAAATGGGTTTGTTGTTGGAGGATGCAGTCGAAGAATCATAGTCCTACTAATAATGTGGAGCTAAATAATTCTTTGACTCTTGACTTTTCTTTCTAAGGACCAGACTAGGTGTAATGGGGTCAGGCTTGTTTGTTTATTCTCATGCCTTCACTATTCATGTATAAAGCAGGAGCCGTGGGCTGATTTTTTGTTCATCAAATGGGGCACATGGGTGGTGGTTGCTGAACTTTCCTTCATCAAATACTTCTTCTTGTCATGTGTTTCATTATTCCAGCCACATTTCAGTTTGTCTCACTCCCAGTATCAGAGCTGGGCTAAGAGAAAAGCAGCTTGGGCAACAGAGTTTGGGGGTTCCATGTGAGGATGGACATAATTCCCAACACAGCTCCTAAATCTTTTAACAATGACATGGGAAGCTGCAGCCATCAGGACAACTGCCCTGGAATAAACACTTGGAAGATTAGAACTTATTACCTTTGTGGGATTTTTTTTAAAAAAAGCTTGTTGTTACTCCTGTCAATATTCAAAACAGCTTATTCTTAATTGATGTTGACTTCTACTACTCAGTTCTATAACTATCAAGGGCTGGGATCCAGGAGCTAGCAGGCATGCATTCCCAGTGGCATTTTCTGACTTTTTTTTAAACTGAAGATTGCATGATATATCTCAACTTACTTTTGAAAGTCCTTTCAGAAAAACTGCTTGTAATGTGGCAAGGGTGCTGCTTTTTCAAGAAACACAAGCCCAAAGCCCTGTTGACTGTGTAAGAACTATTTATTTCATTTCATTTCTATCCCACATTTCCTCAAGGTGGTGTGCATGGTTCTCCCCTCCCCAGTTCATCCTTACAACAGCCCTATGAGGTAGGTTAGGCTGAGAAGCAGCGACTGGCCCAGGATCTCACAGAGTTTGTTTGGCATCCAACCTGTATCTTAGGATGAGTTCCTAGAAGTTATACCCCAATAAAAAAATAAATTTTAGAAGACTTTAAATAACCATGTGTGATGAATTTCAATTTCATGCATTTAATCTTTTTAACTTCACAATCCAATTACATACAGAATGTTAAAACAGGAATGCATTGTGAAAATAGAATACCATTAAGCCATTTTTCCCCCTTACAAAAGGTTAGAACAATATTGTTATAGGATGGGAGGGTTGGGATAGATTATGTCTGTGGGTAGCCTACAAGCCTGTAATTCTGTGTCTGTAGAGATGGAGTATGTAGCAAAGAAACATGCTGGTCATGTCAGTTTCTTTATTAGGTTAATGGATCTGTCAGGTACCCAATCTAAATGTCTAAGGATTTGGTCAAGAAGAGATGTGTTACCATAGGAACAACTGGGCTGATAATGCTCTTTCAAGAAGGGTAGGCCTCCCCCTCCCCCCATCTTTGGGCCAAGAGGTAGCCTGTGTGTGTTAGTCTGATGTGATTCTGGGAGCTGGAAATAGGTAGAGAGGCTTGATCTGCTCTCTGTGCTGAATCCAAGGCCATGGCTTTGGGGCACATCCTGGAAAGCTTAATGGGGAAGAAAGATCTATTCGACGGTTAATGCTGAGAACCCTTCCATCTTGTGCTCAGGTTGTACATATGTGTAAATAAAACCATATAAATATGCCACAATCTCCAGTCACCTTCATTCCAACAAAACCAGACCTTGGATAAGCACTGGGACCCATGGAAGTCTCTCACTGCTCAGAGATTGGGATATGTGAAACAATGAACTAACATCCTCCTCCCCCTTTTTTTATATAAGGAAGGACAAGCTGGCTTGAAGAGAAATGTGAGGACATAAATGAACTCCAGTGTCCGAAAGGGTAAGGATATTTACATCTTTCTGAACAAGAGGGGATACTTGTGTGGCAGGGGTATAGATCTTTCTGTTGTTGTAGTTCGGCAACATCTGGAAGGTCACATGTTCCTCAGTCCTGCTGTAGTTCCTGACATAACTTTCCCTCGTCTTACACTTTTTCCTGGACATTTCCTCCCTGCCTGTTTTCTGGCCCAGCTGCATGCTGACTGGGGTTCATGAGAGTTAAAAAGTCTAATAACATCTGAATAGCCACAGGTTCCCCACTCGTGTTTTAAACCATTCTTTAAACCATAAGCCCTTGCTAACTTTAAATAGGTTTTATATTGGATTCAACGTAAGGATTGAGCTGTTCATCATAAGGCTTGGCCCAGACCTGTTGTATTCATACTTCCACTTTTGTGCTCCAGCTAGAATTGGTCATTGCTAGAATGTCAGTGGGAATGACCCAGCTTAAAGTTAAGAACATTTAATTGATACCAGTTGGATTTCTGACAGTGTAAGTCTATGCACATTTATTCAGAAGAAAATCTAACTTTGTTTAAGGGGGCTTACTCCCAAGTAAGTGCGGATAGGACTGTTGCCTGAGTTTGCAAATTGGACTGGATCATGCCCACTGAGAATCAAAAGAGCAAATCGAGATGCTTATCTATTATTTACAAATCTTGCAGCAGGTGCATATGTGTTCTCAGTGACAGCAGATGACCCAGGTCTATTCAATAAGAACCCTCATTGTATCTTGTAGGGCAAGGTATTACGATTTGATAAGATTTGGCTTGAGTTTTGCTTTGCTTCTTTTAGCAGAATACTGGTGTTTTGTCCAGTTCTTTCTTTCTTTCTTTCTTTCTTTCTTTCTTTCTTTCTTTCTTTCTTTCTTTCTTTCTTTCTTTCTTTCTTTCTTTCTTTCTTTCTTTCTTTCTTATTTAATTTATATCCCACCCTTCCTCCCAGCAGGAGTTCTTTAATGTTTGTGAACACTGTTAAAAAAGAAAAGCTATCCATCTTCATTGACATAAGAGTAATTTATGGAAGTCAAGCTGATTAGCATACGAGCAAAGGGAAACAGTCTGGATGAGCAGCATACTATATTTAACCTGAGGCTTTCTTGCTAATCCCAAACCGGAAGACAATTTGCAAAAAACCAAGTTCCTTTCCAGCCTGTTATTTTAAATTGGCTAGACATTTCATTCTGTTACAATTTTGGCACTAAACATACATTTGAAGCTCTTATGTTGCCTGAGGAATATAAATTAAAAATATTTTGTAGATAGTTATATTTTACACTTCAGTCCTAACCATTTTTCTCAGAAGCCCTTTTACTAATTTTGTAAGAATAGCCCTGCTGATCAGATCAAAGGCCCATCTAGTCCAGCATCCTATTCTTGCAGTGGCCAACCAGATGTGCAATAGCCCTCTCCCCACTTGTGATTCCCAGCAACTAGTATCCAGGAGCATTCTGCCTCTGACAGTGGAGGTACAACATAGCCATTGTGGCTAGTAGCCTTTGATAGATCTTTCTTTCAATTAAAGGGAAGCAGCCTTACCATGATGAAATCTACTGCGTTTATAAGGTTTCATGGACCTTTAAATAAATCTAGCATGGAACAAAATGTGTATGTGTAGGTGTGTAGGGATACTAACCTGGTATCATACTTTCAAAAGAGAAAAGGAAGAGCTGCAAATTATTTATTTATTTATTTTATTTTATTCGATTTATATACCGCCCACAGCCCGAAGGCTCTCAGGGCGGTGCACAGCATAGGATAAAATACAATAAAATCACAAAAACAGTAGAGTGTAAATATTAAAACAATAAACAACCAAATATACATTAAAAGCTTAAAAGATAGATTAAAATGCCTGGGAGAATAAAAAGGTTTTCACCTGGCGCCGAAAAGATAAAAGTGTAGGTGCCAGGCGAACCTCATCGGGGAGACTATTCCATAATTCGGGGGCAACCACTGAAAAGGCCCTAGATCTTGTTACAACCCTCCGAGCTTCTCTGTGAGTCGGAACTTGGAGGAGGGCCTTAGATGTTGAACGTAGTGAACGGGTAGGTTCATATCGGGAGAGGCGTTCCGCTAGGTATTGTGGTCCCGTGCCGTGTAAGGCTTTATAAGTCAAAACTAGCACTTTGAATTTAGCCCGGAAACGGATAGGTAGCCAGTGCAAATGAGCCAGAGCAGGTGTTATATGTGCGGACTGCCTAGTCCCCGTCAGCAGTCTAGCAGCTGCGTTTTGCACCAGCTGTAGTTTCCGAACTGTCTTCAAAGGCAGCCCCACATAGAGCGCATTGCAGTAATCCAATCTAGAGGTTACCAGAGCATGCACAACTGAGGTGAGGTCGTCGCTTTCCAGTTAGGGACGTAGCTGGGCTACCAACCGAAGGTGGTAGAACGCATTCCGTGCCACCGAGGCCACCTGCGCCTCGAGAGACAGGAATGGATCGAAAAGAACCCCCAAGCTACGAACCTGTTCCTTCAGGGGGAGTGTAACCCCATCTAGAACAGGTTGAACATCCACCATCTGGTCAGAGAAGGCACTCACCAACAGTGTCTCAGTCTTGTCAGGACTGAGCCTTAGTTTATTAGCTCTCATCCAGTCCATTATCGCGGCCAGGCAGCGGTTCAGCACATTAACAGCCTCACCTGAAGAAGATGAAAAGGAGAAATAGAGTTGCGCGTCATCAGCATACTGGTGACAACGCGCTCCAAAACTCCTGATGACCGCACCCAGCGGCTTCATGTAGATGTTAAAAAGCATAGGGGACAAGACCGATCCCTGCGGAACTCCACAATGGAGAGTCCAGGGTATCGATCCATGCTCCCCAAGCCCTACCCTCTGGAGACGATCCACCAGGTAGGAGCGGAGCCACTGCCAAGCAGTACCTCCAACTCTCAACTCCATGAGTCTCTCCAGAAGGATACCATGGTCGATGGTATCAAACGCCGCTGAGAGATCAAGGAGAATCAACAGAGTAACACTCCCTCTGTCCCTCTCCCGACATAGGTCATCATACAGGGTGACCAAGGCTGTTTCAGTGCCAAAACCGGGCCTAAAACCAGATTGAAACGGATCTAGATAATCGGTTTCATCCAAGAGCACCTGGAGCTGGCTGGCAACCACCCGTTCTAAGACCTTGCCCAGGAATGGAACATTCGCTACCGGTCTATAGTTGTTCAAATTATCTGGGTCCAGGGAAGGTTTCTTCAGGAGTGGTCTCACTACTGCCTCTTTTAAGCAGCTAGGGACCACTCCATCTCTCAAGGAGGCATTTATCACTTCCCTGGCCCAGCCGGCTGTTCCAGCCCTGCCAGCTTTCACTAGCCAAGAGGGGCAAGGATCCAGTACAGAGGTGGTTGCACGCACCAGTCCAAGCACCTTGTCAACGTCCTCAAGCTGTACCAACTGAAACTCATCCAATAAATGAGGACAAGACCGTGCTCCGGATACCTCATTAGGTTCAACTGCCATAATACTGGAGTCTAAGTCCCGGCGGATGCATGAGATTTTATCTTGGAAGTGCCAGCGAACTCGTTACAGCGGGTTTCTGAAGATTCTATAATATCCTGAGGACTAGTGTAAAAGCACTCGGACAATTTTAAAAAGCTCCGCTGGACGGTTGAGGGATGATTTAATGGTGGCAGCGAAGTGTCGCTTTTTCGCTGCCCTCACCGCTTCTGTATACAACTTAGTGGAGGCACTTACCAAGGCATAATTGCATCCGTCAGGAGTACGCCTCCATCTGCACTCGAGCCTTCTCCTCTCTTGCTTCATCGCTCTCAGCTCCGGGGTATACCACGGGGCTGCATGAGCTCTGCATGGGATAGGGCGCACAGGAGCGATAACCATCTGTCTATATTCTCTGTTGAAAAGTAAAGACACAACATTCTTATAAAATATAAGATCTCTGGGTGCTGATGTATCTTTACTCCAGTTCCAAGGATTTATTTATTTATTTTTTTATTTATTTCATTTTTAAACCGCCCATAGCGAATAGTTCTCTGGGCAGTGAACAAAACAAGATTAAAATACAATATTACAATAAAATTACAATAAAATCAGCAACAAGTTAAATGAAAAAAAAAATTAAATGAAACACATTGAACATTAAAATGCCTGGGAGTATAGCCAGGTCTTAACCTGGCGCCTAAAAGAAAGTACCGAAGGCGCCAGGCGTATCTCCACAGGTAGGCTGTTCCACAGTTCGGGGGCCACTACAGAAAAGGCCCTAGATCTAATAACAATCCTCCGGGCATCCTGATGAGTTGGTACCCGGAGGAGGGCCTTGGATATTGAACGAAGTGAACGGGTAGGTTCATAGCGGGAGAGGCGTTCCACAAGGTATTGTGGTCCCACACCGTGTAAGGCTATATAGGTCAAAACCAGCACCTTGAATCTGGCTCGGAAAGAAATAGGCAGCCGGTGCAGGCGGGCCAGGACAGGTGTTATATGCGCAGACCAGCGGGTCCTCGTTAACAACCTGGCTGCCGCATTTTGCACTAGCTGAAGTTCTTGAACGGTCTTCAAGGGCAGCCCTACGTAGAGCGCATTACAGTAGTCCAGTCTAGAGGTTACCAGAGCGTGAACAACTGAGGCGAGATCGTCACTGTCCAGATAGGGGCGTAGTTGGGCTACTAAGCGAATATGGTAAAACGCATTCCGTGCCACCGAGGCCACTTGAGCCTCAAGCGACAAGGAAGGGTCAAAAAGGACCCCCAAGCTACGAACCTGTTCCTTCAAGGGGAGTGTAACCCCATCTAGAACAGGATGAACATCCACCATCTGGGCAGGTAAAGAGCTCACCAACAGTGTCTCAGTCTTGTCTGGATTAAGTTTCAGTTTATTAGCTCTCATCCAGTCCATTATCGCGGTTAGGTAACGGTTCAGCACATCAACAGCCTCACCTGAAGAAGGTGAAAAGGAGAAGTAGAGTTGCGTGTCATCAGCGTACTGATGGCAACGCACTCCAAAACTCCTGATGACCGCACCCAGAGGCTGCATGTAGATGTTAAAGAGCATGGGGGACAAGACCGACCCCTGAGGGACTCCACAATGGAGAGTCCAGGGTGTCGAGCAATGTTCCCCAAGCACTACCTTCTGGCGACGATCCGCTAAGTAGGAGCAGAGCCACTGCCAAGCAGTGCCCCCAACTCCCAACTCCGCGAGCCTCCCCAGAAGGATACCATGGTCGATGGTATCAAACGCCGCTGAGAGATCAAGGAGAATCAACAGGGTCACACTCCCCCTGTCCCTCTCCCGACAAAGGTCATCATACAGGGCGACCAAGGCTGTTTCAGTGCCAAAACCAGGCCTAAAACCGGATTGAAACGGATCCAGATATGATTGTCTTGGGCTTTGTTTGTGCTGTGTGTCCTTGTTTGAGATGGCAGGCTTAGGACAAATTTGGTGAAACCCAGACTCTCAAATGATACATCTGCTCATAAGAAAAGTACAGAATCCCTTTCACGCTATTTAAACAGCCTTTCTCCATAAAACATTGGTACATTTCATCACTGCATTTGACTGAGAGAGGTGGCGTTCATAGATTATCAAGTTAAATCTCCTGACAGCAGCAGAAACCCTGCCTGAAGCATCTCCATGCTATTCAGTACTCCCCTTCAGTGGTGAGAACTTTGGGAAACAGTGAAATTCTGGATACAACTTAGAAGATCACCCAGCTATTCTTGCTGCATGTATCAAGTCCATCAGAATGAATTCAATCTGTTATTTATGCATCCTGTTCTTACAGATTCCCAATGACAGAGTTTCTGCAACAACACTGAACTAGCTTTACCAGTGCTCCACCAGTTAGACGGGGTTTCCTAACACTCAACCTAAACCTTATAGGCTCCAGATTGAGCTCATTATGGCACATCTTATATGAAGTGATTGCCATTTATGATTTTTATCAATAATTTAAGTTTTACATTATGTGTTTTATGTATTATTTTCAAAACATGCTGTTATATAATATATTGTAATTAACAATATATTCAGTGGTGGGTTTTTTTGGTAAAAAATGAGGTGCCGATACTCATATCTTGATAAAAGTGTCATGGATGTAGGGTTGCCAGGTTCAGGGCCTGAGACTGATCCTGTATCTTTAGGAGAAGAGAAAGTCAGCCAAGTGCAGGTGTTCTTGCAACCCTGTAATGGGAAAAGCCACAAGGTGGAATTCTCCCTTCCCCCTGCCCAACTTTTAAAGATACAGAAGACCTCTTGGTTGCCAGGCCCGGCCTCCAAGAGGTCTTCTGTATCTTTAAAAGTTGTGGAGAGGGCAGGGAGAATTCCACCTTGTGGCTTTTCCCATTACAGAGTTGCAAGAACACCTGCACTTGGCTGACCTTCTCTTCTCCTAAAGATACAGGATCAGTCTCAGGCCATGGACCTGGCAACCCTACATGGGTGGCAGCACAAAATGGCTGCCATGGGCAGCAAAAAAAGAGGTAATGGTACTCCGTGCCTTTGCATAACATCACACACACAAAAGCCCTGAATGTATTCTTTTTATATATTTGTTTGACCTATGTACCTTCTTGTTACCTTCCTTTTTTAAAAATGGGGCATAAATCTATGAAATAAATAAATTGAAGGGACTCTGTGATTACCTAGCAGATGTATAAATTTTGTGCTCCCTCTTTTTTTTTTTTGCGCACTAGAGCTCTTTGGCTTGGCTCATGAAAACATTTTTGCTAGTCTTTTATGTAGCATGCATCATGATGCTCCTTTTATATGCTTACATACTTTAGGTCAGTGCTCTTTTCTCTAAGTAGTTGGTTTTTTTCATGCAATGATAAAGAGTTGGAATGTTGAACTTGAACTGATCCAAATGTGTGGTTGGTATTTTTATTATAACTGGTGAGATTTGTGCCTGTTAATTTACCTGATTTATTTCTGGATAAATGCCCACATAACCCTATTTAAGCATCAAGCTCACATAATTATCATCATGCACATCAGGAGAGCAGGGCTGCTGTCTCTGAGTCCTGACCCCACCACTGCTGGTATTATGCAGGATTCTAAATCACAGGGAAGCATCTGCAGGTAGAGCAGGCTCCCCTCTTCAGACTTCCCCCTCAAAGAGTGGACAGCAGGGACATAATGGCAGTGTGCTGTCCCTCTTCTTCCACCTGACTATGATCATATGGAAGAAAAGACTTGAAGGGTGCTAAAGAGTGGAAAATGAATGAGCAACTAACAAATTCTGTCTCGTTTCTAATTGCTCAGATTTACCAAACCTCCAATATTGTTGTTTTCTTTGGATGGATTCAGAGCTGAGTATTTGCACACATGGGGTGGACTTCTTCCTGTTATTAGCAAATTACGTGAGTAGCTTCTCTGTCTGAGCAATAGCATGTTGATCTATTAAGAAAAGTAATAATAAATCTAAGCAGTCTTTTTTTCCTTAACACGACGTCTGCTCTCAAGCGCCTTACACCTCCCATAAACTTCTTTTGGTCCAAGTGTGGATGGCAGTTTTATGCTGACTGATGATTCAAGAGACAAGAGTGATCTTGATGGTGTCAAGGGTGGGTTTTTTAAAGGGCTGTCATGATTAAACAACTGTTTCTGTGACTGGACAGCGATAGTTTTGAAAGTGACCACATTCCCAAACATGGAAAAAATCGGCGAGACAAAGCTCTTTGACTCCTTAGGATCTAGTATTTGGGATGAGGGTAATGGAATGTTAAAAATGGAATAAACTCAGAAAGAAGTTCAATTGCTTAACCCCCCCCCCCAATACATGGTTTATTTATTTGGCTTGCTAGCTGGGGAATTGCTGGTGGAACTGAGGCAGAGAGAAAGAGGCCAGTGCCTTCTTCCCCCTGTGCTTCCTGAAAATCTGTTCCAGAAGTATAGGGAATCTCCAGAAAAGCACAGAAGGTAGTATGGTGGAGAGCAGAAGGAAGGGGGAACTGGTAGAAATCACTTCCAGCCCCATTCTCCATTGGGACATTTGCTGGATTGAAGGTCCTACCATGAATCGAAGGAACCTGTTTTAAACGCATTATGTTTAAAGCCTGTGGCTTCAGTCTAGGGAGTCCCATGTGGAAGGAGAACACCTAGGTGGCCCCCAGATTTTCTGTTGATTTCTCTCCTCTTCTTTCTCTCCACCTCACTGTAGCCTCCATGCCACCTCTCGTGTTGTTCTAGGGGACATAGAGAGGAGTAGCAGTGGGGAAATGCAGGCAGGAAAGGCCCATTGTGCAAGAAAGTAGTTGTGCTTACACATCTCTGGATCCAATCCATTAAGCATACTGGTGTGTAGCAAGGCTAGAGCACAGTCTGTGCTGTGGCATGCAGCATTCTAAGAAAACAATGGAATGTTGATTTATAAAAATTCAGGGGACAGACATTTACAGAATTAGACTGTAACTTAGTAACATAGTAATTCCATTGAAGTTCTCTGTTCAAAGGTTTAGATACCAAAAAATTTAAAGATAGTGAGAGACAAGTTGCTGAGATGTTTAGTGCATGTCTTTTTGCAATAGCATAGTATTTCTAACTTTACATTAATGTAAGTATGTTGAGTTGCGATTAGCTAATCAGGATAGTAAACAAGTACACACATACACACACAGAAATGATTGCTGGAACAACTTTTTTTGTATGTATATCTGCTGCAGCTATCATATTGATTTTATTTTTCCCCCAAAGGAAAATGTGGAACATATACACATGGGCTGAGACCAGTGTATCCATCAAAAACATTTCCCAATCATTACAGCATTGTTACGGTAAGAGTATCTTGTGATTCTTACCCACCCTACGCACACACACACCACAAAATCCTATGGAGGAGTGACGTGAATTTTGTTTGATTTCATTTTATTTCATGTCATTCATAAGTCAGCTGTACCATTGCACAGGATTATGCAATGATACAGTCAGAACATTTTAAGAGAATTTTGGCTCTCATGTTCCATTGCTTGTTAGTAATTGGAGCATTCTTTTGGGAAATGAAAGAATAATTGCAGAAAATGCTTACCGAAAATGTGTACCTGTGAAATGTTTTGGTGCTAACACCAAAGAGGCAGTGCACGTACTGAGGGTTGGGAAGAAAAGGAGGGGAAATACTATTTTCTTGCCTAAGGCAGAGCTTCCATGTTTCTTCCTGCATGACAGCTGGCAGAGACTAATAGGAGCAGTTAATGAATGACCCTGTCCTTTCCAGAATAGCTAGCATATTTCACAATGTCAGAAAGCGCTTGGCCACTGCTCCCCTAAATGCTTGATCCCATAACTGATGCCATTTTGAAAGTAAAATTCTATACAATGAATGACCTAAAAAAACCGTTGCTATCATCTGGGTAGTAACTACCCTTAAGTAAGAGTATAGGCCCCAAGCCTGAAAACCTGTACGTCAAGAGCAGGGGTAGCCAATGTGCCTTTCCAATGTTGTTGAACTACAGCTCCCTTCATCTCATGACCATGAGCCATGCTTGCTGGACCTAGTAAGAGTTGGAGGGCACCATGTTGACTACCCCTGGGAAGCTTGAAACCATTTAGGTCCTTGAGTCAATATTTTGTGGGAGGGATTCAAGCGAATACCAGAAAGTTAGGTTTGCACAATTAAAGTGAAATCAAGTGCTCTGTTGCCAGTGTAACAAATCCACTTTAAAAAAATGGACTTTTTGCGGTTTAGAAAGCGATGAGGAAATGCATTGAAAAGTGTGAGATGGATGAATGATTAATGGGAAGGCATGTAAATACTCTGCAAGCAAATCAGGATAAATTCTCATTATCATATAATCCGCCCCCCAACAAATCAGAAGAAATGCTCATTCAAGACCAGAGATAGTCTAACCGCCACATAAGCTTTGGGCAAGCAAATCTGGATGAATGCTGAATATACAGCTCATCTAGAGGAGCCCTTAGACTAAATCCAATTAAGTGGAACATCATTTTTTGCAAAGAGTAATTCTTTAACGTTATGCATGTGTGTTAGTGTAATGTGATGCTTTCTAACTGGTTTTGTTTTAAAAATATGTATTTTTAACTTTTTCCTTTCCAAAGGCACAGAAGAACTTACAAATATGAAAACAGTGCATCCCATTTCATACAGTCTTGTCACCCCTTACTTCATGAAGCTAATGGAAATAGCATCCACATTCCCAGTCTTTCTTTACACCACTTCTTGTTCTGTTTCTCTCTTACATTTTAAATTAATACTGCCTCTAAGTTTATATTCCCATGCTCATTAAGGAGTGTGACATACTATCTCCTTTTGGATTTTGTTGTTGTCCCATGTAAATGGAGAGTATGACCTAGAAAGCACATCAAACTCCCGTGGGGCTGCATATTTTAGAGCAAGTGCGAGGATCTTTGGCCCTCCAGATGTTGCTGAACTACAACTGCCGTCAGCCCCGGTAAACATGGCCAATGGCCAGGGCTGTTGGGAGTTGTACTTCAGCAACATCTGGAGGGCCAAAGGCTTCCCATACCTGTTATAGGGGAAGATTGGTATAAAGGCAAGCAGCATGTCTTTTGTACGTGATGTAGACAAGTTTAATGGACTTCCAAGCATTATTGCCCAAATGTAGTTCCATGTCCCCAAAGACTCAGTAGCACAAACAATGTTGATAGATATGTAATGAATCAATGTTACTTGCAGGGCTTATACCCAGAATCCCATGGTCTAGTGGATAACAAAATGTATGATCCAAAGAGAAATGCTTACTTCACACTAAAAAATGCAGAGAAGTTTAACCGACAGTGGTACCAAGGACAGCCAGTAAGTGCTAATTTTATTTATTTATTTATCCTGCATTTCCTCCTAAAGGAGGCATGCTACCTTGATATTTCTAATATTTAATGAAAGAATACTTTTTAAAAGTCTCTTGCTTTTATTTTTATTTCATAAAAAGTGGAACCTATTCTAACTGAATATGTGCTGATAGTATTGCTTTTGTATTGGTATAGTGTCATCAGTGAGCATGGCACTTTACAGAGTACAAGGAGACAGGTCCCTGCCCCAAGGAGCTTTCAATACAAAATTCTACACAGAGAAAATAACAGAAGAAGGGGAGCAAGGCAGGGATAAACAAGGAAAAATATGCTGCTATTTCAATGATGCATACTTCATATGAATTACAATTGGGTTTTGGGACTAGGGTTGTTCCAAAGGCTTCCTGGAAAATGTGAGCTTTGAAGATAGATTTGAAGGTGTGTGCAGGGCTGGCACCAGAGGGTGACCTGGTTGGGCCCTACCTAAGGACCCTTGCAGCCTAGAGGGGCCCCAAAAGGGCCCCTAGGGTAGTGCTCCCATTCCATGATCTGTAGCAACATTGGGTCCTGCAACCTGACCCTGCTGCAGTTCATGGAGACGGAGCTCCCAGGCACTCCCCGAGATAGTGCAAGCTTCAATAAGCCCACAGGCACCCTCCACCTACCTCTCCCATCAGTGTGAATGCCATACACGCTGTGCAGGCTGCCATTTCTCAAGGTGGCGGCAGGGCTTCCCTAAGGGCTGATGCCCCTGCTGCCATTTTGGGTGATGGCAGACATGTGTGCCACATGCGCATGTCATTCACACAACATGAAAAGTTGGTGGGGTGCTCTGGCGGGCTTATTAGCCCTGCACCCCCTGTAAGAGGGGTGTTGGGCTAGAGCGCCATGGGCGCAGTCATGCCTGGCACCAGCCCTCGGTGTGCTCATGGAGGTGCCCTGGGAGGCAGTTCCAGACATAAGAGACAGCTAAGAAGTAAGGGCAGAATTGTTTCAGGGATCGAGAGACTTTGGATGGCTACGGGTGTTGTGGATGAGTGAAATTTGTGGGCAAGGATATGTCAGGATAGAACATAAAAGGGAACAAGGCCATGGAAGGTTTTGAAGGTAATGACTAGAAGTGTATTGGTTCCATATTGTCATTATCTATATAGTGTCATCTATGTTCATGGTGTTTTATAAAGAACAGGTTTGGCAGGCCTTTACTCCAAAGGGCTTAGAATCTAGGACCAGATACTGGGAAATAAGAGAGGAAGGAGAGGGTAAGGGTGAACAGAGAGACAGTATTCAGATGTTTCAGTTTCACACCCTTACACTTAGTGACAGGCTCATTTACAGTTAGAAGAGCATAGGAACGAGGACTTTGAGCCAAAGGCTTCGTGAAAGAGGGAAATAAGAGAGGTGGCATTACACAGGCATTCTGGGAGGCAGTTTCAAGCATACAGAGCAGCATGGGAGAAAGCGCAGAGTGCTTTGAGGGAGCAGGAGACCTTTGGCTGTCTGAACTCACTGCCAGTGAGAGTAGATCATACTGAGCCAGATGGGTCAATGGTTTGACCTGACCTGTTATAACGCTATGTGTTACTATAAATAGCTGTAAAATAAATTGTTTTTGGATAATCAAGCAATATGTAACCCTTGCAATATAAGTAAGATGAATGGTACAAGGACATCAAGGTGTATTGTCCAACTGGTAGTTCTCTAATTGCATATACTCGGAAGGCTTCAACAACATGGAGGGGGGAAATAAAGTTGGCTGGCAGAAACGGAGCAAACCATTTTGCAGCAATTAATTGTATTCCATGACATTCATTAATAGAAAGACTTCATGAGTAGCACTGGTTTCTCTTTTTGTACAGATTTGGCTGACAGCTACATATCAAGGACTAAAATCTGCCACATATTACTGGCCTGGTTCAGATGTTGATGTTAATGGAAGTTTTCCAAACATCTACAAATTATACAATGGGTGAGACTGTAAATCAAGGAACAACAATTAACAAAAAATAATTTAAAATGTTTTGAAGCATCACATCTATGTTTTGGTCTGTGATCTCAAAGTGTGATATCTACATGACGATTGTCTTTATTTAGTAGAATTCCTATGGAAGAGATTTTTCCCAGCACTTGTGGTGCAACCACTATTGCCCCACTCCTTCAGATGTCCTAATTGCCCAGAGCTCCTACAGGTGCTTGCAAGTTCAGATTTCTCTGTAGACAACCTTGTGCAACACACAGTTGTTGCAGAAAGGAGTTGTGATGCCAGGTGGGGCAAAAGTGCTACTCCACTCTGTAGTCAACATAAAAACACCTTGTAAACAGGGTTTTTGTCACAAAAGTTCACTGTAGCTGTATGGGATGTGTTCTAGTAGGCTATATGAGGATTCTAAATTTGTAATTTAGTCCAAAATTCTTTCTTATGTTTCAGGTAGTGTTGTGGGGCAGAATATTTTTTTCAGTAAAGCACTGGAAAATTTCCCATTTCATACGTTTGCTAGTAGCAATGGCCTGGTTCACATGTCATGATAAGCCAAAGTGTGGTTTTTTGGAACTGCACAAATGTGCTGGCTCTTGAAGAGGAACTTGCACTTGCTTTCCCCCTCCCTGGACTTTTTAGCTTAAGGTCTCTCTTCCGTAACCATGATCTGTAGCCAAGGACAAACCTTGGCTACAGGTTACAGTTAAGGGGGAGAGACCTTAACCATGATTCTAGATTTGGACAGCATGCTAAGTCATATCTTGGCTTAGCTGCCATTCAGCGCTAAACTAAAAAGCCCAGAAAGGAGCAAAGTAGGTGCAATCGTTTCATTGGGCGCCAGTACATTTCCACTAAGCCAACCTTTGGCTTAGTGTTAAATGTGAATGTAATCAATGAATATATGCCAAGTATAAATACAATATTAGACAAACTCGGCAGATGCAAAGTTTTTATCTTTGTTTACTAAATACAAGTAAAATTTTGTTGTTGTTATGTGCCTTCAAGTCGATTTCGACTTATGACGACCCTATGAATCAGC
The DNA here is from genome assembly GCF_030035675.1 of Rhineura floridana. Taxonomy (NCBI): domain Eukaryota; kingdom Metazoa; phylum Chordata; class Lepidosauria; order Squamata; family Rhineuridae; genus Rhineura; species Rhineura floridana. Next base: position 102,988,195 of record NC_084483.1, read on the forward strand.
GACCTCCAATAGCATGTTATAAATCACCCTGTTCAGATCTTGTAAGCTCAGGTCTGTGGCTTCCTTTATGGAATCAAACTATCTCTTGTTTGGCCTTCCTCTTTTTCTACTCCCTTCTGTTTTTCCCAGCATTATTGTCTTTTCTAGTGAATCATGTCTTCTCATTATGTGCCCAAAGTATGATAACCACAGTTTCATCATTTTAGCTTCTAGTGATAGTTCTGGTTTAATTTGTTCTAATACCCAATTATTTGTCTTTTTCATGGTCCATGGTATCCGCAAAGCTCTTCTCCAACACCGCATTTCAAATGAGTTGATTTTTCTCTTATTCCCTTGTTTCACTGTCCAACTTTCACATCCATACATAGAGAACGGGAATACCATGGTCTGAATGATCCTGACTTTAGTGTTCAATGATGCATCTTTGCATTTGAGGACCTTTTCTAGTTCTCTCATAGCTACCATACCCAGTCCAAGCATTCTTCTGATTTCTTGACTATTGTCTCCATTTTGGTTAATGTATTGGTAAATACATTGGTATTGGTACATTGGTAAATACCTTGGTAAAGGTATTGATAATCCTTGACAAGTTTATTTATTATTTATTTGATTTATATCCTGCCCTTTCTCCCAGTAGGAGCCCAGGGCAGCAAACAAAAGCACTAAAAACACTTTAAAACATCATAAAAATAGACTTCAAAATATATTAAAACACAACAATTATTAAAACATATTAAACAAAAACATCTTTAAAAACATTTTTAAAAAGCTAAAAAACATTTAAAAAGGCTTAAAAATTATTAAAAAGCAACTTCAATGTCCTCATTGTCAACAGTTACATAAATCTTCTGTTGTCATTACTTTAGTCTTCTTGATGTTCAGATGTAGTCCTGCTTTTGTGCTTTCCTTCAGCATTCATTTCAAATCATTACTGGTTTCTGCTAGTAGCATGGTATCATTGGCATATCTTAAATTATTGATATTTTCCTTCCAATTTTCACACCTCCTTCATCTTGGTCCAATCCCGCTTTCTGTATGATATGTTCTGCACATAGATTAAGCAAATAGGGTGATAAAATACACCCCTGTCTCACACCCTTTCCGATGGGGAACCAGTCAGTTTCTCCATATTCTGTTCTTATAGTAGTCTCTTGTCCAGAGTATAGGTTACGCATCAGGACAATCAGATGCTGTGGCACCCCCATTTCTTTTAAAGCATTCCATAGTTTTTCATGATCTATGCAGTCAAAGGCTTTGCTGTAATCTATAAAGGACAGGGTGATTTTCTTCTGAAATTCCTTGGACAGTTCCATTATCCAATGTATGTTTGCAATATGATCTCTGGCATCTCTTCGCTTTCTAAATCCAGCATGGACAGCTGGCATTCCTCGCTCCATATATGATAAGAGCCTTTGTTGTAGAATCTTGAGTATTACTTTACTTGCATGTGATATTAAGGCAATAGTTTGATAAAACTGAATTTTTTTCCAATGGGAATTCCCCCCCCCAAAAAAAAACACCCTCCACATCACTGGTTTCATAGTTATTCAATACATTTTTGTTGTTGTTTGGAAGCAGGAGGAAAGGCATGCGTGCACATTAATATTTGAAAGTAGAGGAGGAATACAAAATGGACAATGAGACACTCCCGACAGAGGCTCCTTCTGGGAGGAAGGATGGGATTTATATTTAAATTTAAACAACAATAATCCTGAGCTCAGTTAGGTGTGGTGAAATGATTTAAGCCTTCAATTTAATGTAAGTTTCATTCCATAGATTTCACTGGGACTCAGTGTTAGCTGGTTAAGGCAGTTGATGTCAAAGAGTAGACCACATCTACAAATTCAGACCACATCTACATTGTGTCTCTGTCATATGAACCTATGTTCAAAGACGCACAAACTGCGGTATGCCCATTGTTTTTCCCACACTGCCAGCACTAGCTTGGTTAGAGCCTTTGCAAACAGGATGCTACTCCCTTGACTGGAAGGGAAGAGGTTATAACAGCTTGTTCCTTAGGCTGGTCTGACCTTCTGTACCTGACTGCCTGGATCCCGTAGTTTCCACTGACAAGACTCCATAGTTTCATGCCAGCCATAACCATACACAGAGTGTATCTACATGCAAAGTTTCAGAATAACACACAGTATTGGTGCAATTTTAAGATTTCTTTAAATTACCTCAGATGCAATAGTTATTCCCTACCCCAAACATGCATTTGACGGCACAGCAAGTCCTTTTGAAACACCTTAGAAATGTCCCAACAAATGGCTCTGGCTTTTAAATAAAGTTGGTCCTCTGCTTTCGAAGAGTTTGATATTTGGTCACTCCATTAAGAATCCAACATATTTTCTAAATATAAGTAATATTTCCCTCAAAGAGATGCCCACAACAAAACTAGGTTTCTTTTCCCAAGAGCACAACGGGAAAACAACAACAACCCACACACCTCAAACCAGCAAACTGTTCTTTGTTTCCTCTATGAAGGCAGACTTGTCCAAACAACCTGTGATTTTGTTCCTTTCTTGTCTCCGCTCCCCACAGATGCCTCTTGTCTTGGCCTCTCCTCTTCCTTTTCTTTAGAACTGCACCTCACTCTTTGTTTTTAGGCGCTGAAGCCACCTTTCTCTCCTTTCTTCATTATCCCCACCAATGAATCCCAAACCAATGAATTAATACAAAGTAAATGCAAAGAAGTAAACCTGCATCTGCTGTGCAGATACACCAATATAAAAACTGATCTGAGACTAACTGAATTTGCATCTGCAAATGAAACAGGTGAGTAATACCTAATCACGGCTTTTCTGATTGTGTTTTCTTTATTGCGTTTTATTATTTAGGTCAGTACGACATGAAGAAAGAGTAATAACTTTTCTTAGCTGGCTACAGTTACCAGAAGAGGAAAGGTAAGTATGACATTTCAAACGTTATACTTGTGTTCAGGAATGTTAGGAAACCAGAACAATGATTAACTTGAATACTATTTGCCTTGGATCCAGGCTTGCTCTTCCACAAACAGAAGGATCTTTGACCTTGTGGAGACTCGCACTGACAGAAGGGCGAAAGAGGCAATTTTTGCTGATTTCACCGTCCCTCTACAATCTGTTTTGCCACCCTCACTGTTTTTGGAGGGTACCCCAATCCTCTGGAGTAGATTTTCAAAGGGGAGGGAAAGTACAACAGAAAGGAGAAATTTTGAAAATCACTTCCCCGCCTTCCACTAGCAGGAGCATCTCATGAGCAGAATTCTGCTCATGGGATCTCTGGAGGTTCCAAGCCTTATCACTGCATGCTGCTATGCATTTTAGTAAGACCACCAAATTAAGTCTGCTTCCATGTCCCTGTAAGATTTAGTTAATGAGTCCAGAAGTGTAGATGTGGTAGCAAAAGCAACATACTGGTGGTACATTAAAGTGTAACACACTTGTTGTAGGATCAGCTTCTGTAGTAAGACACTACTGATATGCAACCTGAAGATGGTGCATGTGAAGAAATAGGGTCTTTCCTATGGCAGTACAGAGCATTTATTAGGCCATGATCCAGCACTTAATTCCCCTTAATTTTCAATTAAGAGAGTCTTTAGTATATGCTTAACTTTCCCATCGAAATCAGCAGGATTCATAAGTGCTTGGCTCTGGCTGGATTGTGATGTTAGGCTGTAGCCATATATGCACATCTACTTGGGAGTTAGGCCCATTTAATATTTATAGGGCTCGGCTGCATTGAACCAAAGGTTTTGTTATCTTTTGCTTCAGTTAATAACAGTAGTTATTTTACTCTGTTGCAGCAAAAGCAGTGAAGGGTCTTGTGGCACAATGAACCCAACATATTTATTGTGACGTAGGCTGTCCTGGAGCAGAAGGTTTTCATGCCAAAACAGAAATGTATTATTATTGTTGTTGTTGTTGTTGTTGTTCCATCGTCATCATCATCGTCAACAACAACAATAATAGTCTGTATAGCACTTTCAATGTTCAAAGTACTTCCCATGCATCATATAGTTATAATCCTTACCCCGTAAGGTGGAAGAGCAATCCAGATGTCCTTTGCACTGGGTTGGGGAAGGGTGGAGGTGATCTTCTGACCTGTCAGCCTCCACCATTCCACCTGTGGAGTGAATCTAATGTCCGTCTGCTGGTGCAGAGCTTTCTTTTCTGCCTACTGAGCGTGCAAGCAGGTGGAGATGCCGCCAACGGGTCTCCTGCCGTTGGCAACCAATGAAAAGTTCCAAGGAGTTGCTGAGCTGATCCAGGATCCATTGAATCATATGGGATGGCTTCAGCCCTGATACAGGGCCGGTCACTGCACCAGCTTCAGTTTGGCGGTGCAATATGTCCGCCCCCCTCTCTTTCACCTTGGGCCAGCAGTCTTGGCAGGACTGTGAATGTGCGGGTGGCCCTGCTGCTCCATGAAACTTGCCGGGTAATGGGAGGGGTTAGGATTGTACCGGCAGTCACTATTGTTATTTCTTGTATTTCAGTGTGTGTGTGTCGGGGGAAGAAAATTAAGGCTGAGGGAAAATTACTTGGCTGAGGCTACCTAATGAGTTTATAGCAGAGGCAAGATTTGAACTGGGAATTTCCTGATTCACAGCTCAGTCTGTTCTCTTAGCCAGTATGCTACACCTGTTCTCTAATATACATATGTTATCATATGCATATATTCTGTAAGGTGCCACAAGACTTTTTTTTGTTTTTAATGCAGTTGTTTCTCATGAACAGTCTTGAATCTAAATATTTCCACACTTCTCTCAATTTATATGTAAAATATTAAATTTTTGGTGCTGTTTGATATAGACCACACTTTTACACTCTGTATTTAGAAGAACCAGATTACTCAGGCCACAGATTTGGACCAATCAGCAGTGAAGTAAGTAACTTGATATTTTTTACATTTGCTTTTAAATTAAGTTCTGTAATGATTTTTTTTTAAAGCGGGCTCAATTGAAAGGTAACATGAGGCTGTCATCAGTAATAATAATAATAATAATAATTTAATTTTTGTGTCGCCTATCTGGCCAAGGCCACTCTAGGCGACGTACACAATTAAATTCCAGTAAAATACAATTTAAAATACGATTTAAAATACATAGCAATACAATACAGTCGACAATAAAGGATTAAATTACAGCATAAAACAGTAGTATTTTAAGAACAGTATGGCCCAGTTAGCATCGAATGTGAATCTAAACCATGACTTAGTATCAATTCCCCTGGTCCTACTGCTGCCATGCTACCCAGTCTCAGCCATGGTTTGGCTTAGCATTATGTGTAATCCGTGTCATACTGTATTAGCCTGTACTTAATTTAGGTCATGTAATATCAAAAATAAACACACATTTTTTTCTGACCATATTTGTGCTGCTTTCTAAAATACCTGTGCAGATTTCCACTTCTTTCAAATGGCTTTTTTTCATGTGGAAAGTCTCAGTGTAAGCACAGATACATATTGCTGGTTGCCAAATTCAGTTATAGTGCTGACTAGACAGTCATCCAGCACTAGTTAGCTAGCCACAAAGCTGAGGACCATCAATAGTGTGATCACCCTTCTCAACAACAAAAGAGTGTACTACTTGGTGTTGAGCTGGGAACAGGTCACAGGGCCAGGAGGGATAAAGGTCATTTCATATGAATAACATCCTGCTATTGAAAACATTAAGAGCCATTGGGTTGAAGTCAACTAAGTCCTATTCAGAGTAGAGCCATTGAAATGAATGAACCTAAGTTAGTTATGCCTATCAACTTCAATGGGTCTACTTCTGAGTAAGACTAATGTTGAATACCACCCTTTGTGTTTAATTACTTGTTTAAATAATGTATACCCTATACATATTTATATTTATGTTACACATTGGTTTTGCTTCTCTTCTGTTTTTGTTCTGCAGGTCATTCTTGCACTACAGAGAGTAGACAAGGTGGTTGGGCTGCTGATGGATGGTCTTAAGCAAATGAACCTGCACAACTGCATTAACATTATTCTGCTTTCTGATCATGGTAAGCTTGTAGCCCTTGTTTTTAACATGACCTTTAAAAAAAAGGTAAGGACACTCTCCACTATTCTAGTAATATAAAGAAGGCTATTAAATGGGTGTATACATATAATGGGGAGCAATTTCCCATGAATTGACTGGGACTTGTTTCTGACATGTCTAGATCGCTAATTATTTTATTTATTTATTTGATTTATATCCCGCCTTCCCTCCCGGTAGGAGCCCAGGACGGTAAACAAAAGCACTAAAAACACTTTAAAACATCATAAAACAGACTTCAAAATGTATTAATACATAACGACCATTAAAAACATATTAAAACAAAACGTCTTTAACAACATTTTTGAAAAGCTTTAAAAACATTTAAAAAGAAGGTTTAAAAATATATTAAAAAGCAATTCCAGCACAGATACAGACTGGGATAAGGTCTCTGCTTAATAGGCAGAGCTTGGAAAAGTTACTTTTTTAAAACTACAACTCCCATCAGCCCCAGCCAGCATGGCCACTGGTTTGGGCTGATGGGAATTGTAGTTCAAAAAAAGTAACTTTTCCAAGCTCTGTTAAAAGACTTGTTGAAAGAGGAAGGTCTTCAGTAGGCTCTGAAAAGATAACAGAGATGATACCAGTCTAATATTTAAGGGGAGGGAATTCCAAAGGGTAGGCGCCATCACACTAAAGGTCCATTTCCTATGTTGTGCGGAATGGACCTCCTGATAAGATGGTATCTGCAGGAGGCCCTCACCTGCAGAGCGCAGTGATCGACTGGGTAAGGGGTAAGACGGTCTTTCAGGTATCCTGGTCCCAAGCTGTATAGGGCTTTGTAAACCAAAACTAGAACCTTGAACTTAGCCTGGTAGCTAATAGGTAGCCAGTGCAATTCTTTCAATAGCAGAGTGACATGTTGGAAATAACCTGCTCCTGTAAGCAGTCTCGCTGCCGCATTTTGCACCAGCTGCAGCTTCTGAACTAACCTCAAGGGTAGCCCCACATAGAGCACATTACAGTAATCCAATCTAGAGGTTACCAGTGCATGGACAACAGTGATCAGGCTATCCCTGTCCAGAAACAACCGCAGCTGTCTTACCAGCCGAAGCTGGTGAAAGGCATTCCTAGTCACGGAGGTCACCTGGGCCTCTAGTGACAAAGATGGATCCAGGAGCACCCCCAGACTACGGATCTGCTCTTTCAGAGGGAGTATGACCCCATCCAAAGCAGGCAACTGACCAATTATCCGAACTCAGGAACCACCAACCCACAGTGTCTACATCTTGCTAGGACCGAGAGTGAGTTTACTGGCCCTCATCCAGCACACCACAGGATCCAGGCACTGGTCCAGGGCTTGCACTACCTCTCCTGATTCAAATGTAACAGAGAAATTGAGCTGGGTATCACCAATGTACAGCTGACACCTCACACCAAATCTCCTGATGACCACCCCCAAGGGCTTCATATAGATGTTAAACAGCACGGAGGGCAAGATGGTACCCTGCAGCACCCCACAGCACAACTGCCAGAGGGCAGAAATACAATTACCTAATGCTATTCTCTGAAAATGTCCTTGGAGGTAGGATCAGAACCACTGTAAAACAGTGCCTCCAATATCCATCTCACCAAGTCCCCAGTCCTTCTCCCTGTCCTTCTCCCAAAAAACGGTCATCCATCTGGGTGACCAAGGCTGATTCAGTCCCATAACAAGGCCTGAAGGCAGACTGGAATGGGTCAGGCTAATCTGTTTCATCCAAGTGTACTTGCAATTGCTGCTCCACAACCCTCACAATCACTTACCCTAAGAAGGGGATATTTGTAACCGGGTGGTAGTTGTTGCAGACCAATGGGTCCAGGTCGGGGTTCTCCAGGAGCGGTCAAATCACTGCCTCTTTGAGGGTGGCTGGAACCACTCTCTCCTGCAACGATGCATTGACTACACCCTGGATCCATTCGGTCAATCTCCCTTGGCAAGTTTCAATAAGCCAAGAAGGGCAAGGGTCAAGAGGACACGTTGCTGGCTGCATCGTCATAAGCATCTTGTCCATGTCATCAGGCTGCATCAACTGAAACCATTCCCAAGAAGCTGCAGCAGATGTTGCACTGGACACCTCACTGGGGACTGCAGTAGATGTGGATGAGACATCAAGAGACATCAAGATTACTATGGAGGCGAGCAACTTGAGGCATCAAGATTACTATGGAGGCGAACAACCTCAAAGTGCCTTCACAACAATTCACAGTGGACCTCCAAAGGGTCTAAAACTCCATTTCCTGGAGTTGATGTCAACAGACCCCTGACAATACGGAAAAGCGCCACTGGATGGCTACTTGAGAAAGTGATGGTGGCAGAGTAGTGGGCCTTCTTCACCGCCCTCATCGCTGCACAGTAGACATGGTTATGATGCTTTTCTCGTGCCTGATCAGCCTCACAGCACGTCTTTTGCCACTTGCACTCTAGCTGTTGTCCAGCCTGTTTCATTGCCCTTAGCTCACCTGTGTACCAGGATGCATATCAGGCTCCATAATGCCATAAAGGGCGCTTGGGGGCAACCTTGCCAAGAGCCTGACTCACCTTGCTGTTCCACAGCTTGACAAGGGCTTCAACAGGGTCACTTGCTCTATCTACTGGGAACTCCTCCAGGGCATTCAGGACTCCAATGGATTCCATTAGTCTCTGGGTGCGGACCATCTTAATCTGTCCATCACTCCTGCAGGTGAAGATCGGAGCCATAAGTCTAAATTTCACCAGAAAGTAGTCTGACCATGACAACGGGGTGACATCCACCCTTATATCTCCAGATCATCCCTTCCTCCATCTGGAGCAAAAACCAAGTCGAGAATGTGCCCCGCCTTATGCGTCGGGCTGGTGACAACTTGAGACAGCCCCATGGTCATCATGGAGGCCATGAAGTCCCGAGCTGGAACATTAGAGGCAGCCTCATCATAGAATCATAGAATAGTAGAGTTGGAAGTGGCCTATAAGGCCATCGAGTCCAACCCCCTGCTCAATGCAGGAATCCAAATCAAAGCATTCCTGACAGATGGCTGTCCAGCTGCCTCTTGAATGCCTCCAGTGTCGGAGAGCCCACTACCTCTCTAGGTAATTGGTTCCATTGTCTTATGGCTCTAACAGGAAGTTTTTCCTGATGTCCAGTCAAAATCTGGCTTCCTGCAACTTGAGCCCATTATTCCGTGTCCTGCACTCTGGGGTGATCGAGAAGAGATCCCGGCCCTCTTCTATGTGACAACTTTTCATGTACTTGAAGAGTGCTATCATATCTCCCCTCAGTCTTCTCTTCTCCAGGCTAAACATGCCCAGTTCTTTCAGTCTCTCCTCATAGGGCTTTGTTGCCAGTCCCCTGATCATCTTTGTTGCCCTCCTCTGAACCCGTTCTAGTTTGTCTGCATCCTTCTTGAAGTGTGGAGACCAGAACTGCACGCAATATTCAAGATGAGGCCTTACCAGTGCTGAATAGAGGGGAACTAGTACTTCACATGATTTGGAAACTATACTTCTGTTAATGCAGCCTAGTATAGCATTTGCCTTTTTTGCAGCCACATCACACTGTTGGCTCATATTCAGCTTGTGATCAATGACAATTCCAAGATTCTTCTCACATGTACTGCTGAGCCAAGTATCCCCCATCTAATGACTGTGCATTTGGTTTCTTTTTCCTAAGTGTAGAACTTTGCATTTATCCCTGTTGAATTTCATTCTGTTGTTTTCAGCCCAATGCTCCAGCCTATCAAGGTCCCTTTGAATGTTATTTCTGTCTTCCACGGTATTAGCTATGCCCCCCAACTTTGTATCATCTGCAAATTTGATAAGCATGCTTTGTACCTCCTCATCCAAGTCGTTAATAAAAATGTTAAAGAGCACTGGGCCCAATACCGAGCCCTGTGGTACCCCACTCGTTACTTCCGCCCAGTTTGAGAAGGCACCATTGATAAGCACTCTTTGAGTACGATTCTGGAGCCAGCTGTGGATCCACCTGATAGTTGTTTCATCCAGCCCACATTTAGCTATCTTGCTAATCAGAATATCATGGGGCACTTTGTCAAAAGCTTTGCTGAAGTCGAGATATATTATGTTCACAGCATTCCCACAGTCTACAAGGGAGGTTACCCGATCAAAAAATGAAATGAGGTTAGTTTGGCAGGATTTGTTCTTCATAAATTCATGTTGGCTTCTAGTAATCACTGCATTGTTTTCAAGGTGCTTACAGATTGACTGCTTTATAATCTGCTCCAGAATTTTTCCAGGGATTGATGTTAGGCTGACTGGTCTGTAGTTCCCCAGTTCCTCCTTTTTGCCCTTTTTGAAGATAGGGACAACATTAGCTCTCCTCCAGTCATCCGGCACTTCACCAGTCCTCCATGATTTCGCAAAGATAATAGACAGGACATTGAAATCACCCAGGACTATTGTTCCGGACTCCTCCAACATCACAGCCGAGACAGCCTCCACCAGTTTGGTCAGAGAAGCTGCCGGGCAGCAGAATGGATGGTACACCAGCAGCAACTATAGTTTACTGTTTCCTTGGCCCGACACCAGGTGCAGGCCCTCACAGCCAGCTCCAAAACAGAGTGGTTTCCTGGTGACAGAGATGGAAGTTCTGTAGACCACAGCAACTCCTTGCCTCCATCCCTGCAGCCTGTGCTGGTGTTGCACCGAGTATCCAGGTGCACAAAGCTGGGTCAGATCTGCTCCTCCCAGCTCACCCACCCAGGTCTTGGTAATGCACACCAAATCAGCACCTTCATCCACGATCAATTCACGAATGAGTGTAGTCTTACTGTGTACTGATCTGGTGTTAAACAACAACACACACAACAACACACACAGGCCAGTGGGCATAGCAGATGAGCAACGAGGAACCCATCCATGAGAGGGGTGAGGAACAAGGCGTAGATAGCCTTGCCCTCGTCTTCTGTGGTTTTTTACCACCTCCCCATGGCTATACCTCCCTCTACCCATGATCACTGAAATTGGGGTGGCATCATTCATGTTCCTCCTTACTAATTATAGAAATTACTGTTAGTTTATCTATTGAAGACACATGCCACGAAAGACACTTATCCAAAGCAATGCTGTAAACCAAAACATCAATAAAAGCAATTTTATATGGCCAATGTGCACTACAGTATTTTATAAAATAAATAAAAAATTATTATAGCTCTTGACAGGAAGCTGGAAAGAGAATGAGAATGCTGTTAAGCATTAGCAAGCCTTCAAAAAGCTTCAGAGATAGAGATGCACAATTCCCTGGGCAAGGAATTCTACAAAGGTATAGAAAAGGCTCTGGTCCTAATCTTCTTGGATGAAACTTCCAATGAGGAGACACAGATATGATACTGGCCTTTTGAACATAATGTAAGAAGAGCTGAGGCTTGTATCCAAAGTAGTGCTAAGTCACTCTTTCTGTTAGCACAAAGATTTATAACCGTACAGTGGAGCATTCCTCTTCTCCCCTCATGTTCCTCCTAAATTTATTCTGGAGTTTCCCGCTAACGCTCCAGAGCAGATTTGGGGAGGGTGTGGAGTGCACACAGGGTGAGAGGAGGGAGAAAGTTCCATTGCACAAGCATAAATTCTTGTGCTTATGGAAAGAGTGCATTGGATATCTCCCTGTGAATTCCATTTTGTACATTAAACTTTTGTGTAGCATTTTCAGTAGCGAGCAGTTGTTCAAATAAGTATCAAAAAACGTAAAAAAGAACCCTATGAAAAATATTAATATTTTCGCCAATGATTTTGCACGGCACAGATGCCTCAGTTTAGATGCATGCACAGTATCTGAGGTTGCCTGCACATAGCATTCAATTGTATAGTCAGTGTTAACCTCAGTCAGTTGTGGAAACAATTAAATCTAGCCTTCTGCCCATCCTCTTGGACAGTGGTCAACATTACAGCAGATTTTCTGGCTGGGACTACATACAAGCAGTCCTGGTTGTTGTATTGGGTAAGAATTGTATGGGCTGCATCTGTTTGTACACACAGCTCCTCATCCAGCTGGAGAGACATGCATAGAAATCTGCATACGAGGAAAGGGCCCTTTCGATAGTGGCCTCTGCTGTAGAATGACCTCCTTAGAGAAGTCTGCCTGGAGCCTACTTTAATATTTTTCTGGTGCCAGACAAAACCCACTTTATTTTCCCAAGCCTTTCAAATAAAGTATGCTTTTATACTGTTCCAGCTCTGTCAATTTTATTCCATAGCCCACAGTTTTAATTTGATGTGTAGCTGCAAACTGTTGACTCCTCCTCCTCTGAATTGTCATTTTAGAATAGTGTTGTATTCTATTTTGTTGTTTTCAATTTTTTTATTCCCCAAACAAAGAACTGTAGTTCACCCAGAGTTATAGGACAGCCTATGAATTTTATATATGAATGAATGAATAAATAAATAATATGTTCCATAACCAGATTGGGTTGATACCATTCTAATGATTTGGGTTTTCACTATTTGTAATATCTCGTATCAGTACTTCAGAAGGATCCTAAAAGTATGATTGGAAGTAAGTCCAGTTTAAGTCATAATGACTTACAGTACTTCCAGTTCCAGGTAAATGAATTTAGGATGCAGGTGGAGAGAGAAAACTATTGATAGCAATTTACAACATTTATTGTGCAATCAAAACCCCAGATCCATCAAGATGGGGAGATTTGGATCCAGTGGATCTTGGGCTAAGCCTGACTATGTCACCACAAATCCCCCACCCCGGCTCAGCTGGAGCTATGTGGTATAACTTAAACCTGCATAATCTCCCCCAAAAAGGTGTGTTCTGGGGTAGCAGCAGGGGTGGGAAGGGGCAAGATGAGATTTGCACCAATTTCAAACCTCTTTTGGCTTAGTCACATGACCCAGCAAGCCGGCTTTCTATAGTTTAATTGCTCTGGTATTCAAATGTCAGTTCATTTATACTACTTAAATTGAATACACCCTCAACCTGGGAGTAAATTCCATTGAACTCAATGGGGCTTACTTCTGAATAGATATGTGTAGGACTATACTGTTATTTCCTTCTGGTAATTATACCTGGTGAGCATATTTATCAATGAGCTATTCTTAAAAATAATTTTCTTTCTTTAAAGGGATGGAGGCAGCTAGCTGCAGCAAAGCAGCATACCTAAATACATACTTGGAAAGGGTTCAAGACTTGTTTGTGGTACCAGGCCCTGCAGCTCGCTTGAGGCCCCAAAATGTTCCAGATGAGTATTACTCTTGTATGTAACTGCTAGACTAATTTATATTACTTGTTTGTGCATGTTGCAGCTTTACAATTACAGCAAATGAGACTTTGGATCTAATTTGTTACTATTGTTTATTTATTACTATTATTTATTTATTAAATTTACATCCCAGCCTTCCTCCCAGAAGGAGCCCAGGGTGGCAAACAAAACACTAAAAGCACTCTGAAACATCTTCAAAACAAAAGACTTTACAACATATTAAAACAAAACATCTTCAAAACATTTTTAAAAAACAACTAAAAAAGCAATTCCAGCACAGATGCAGACTGGGATAAGGTCTCTGCTTAAAAGGCTTGTTTAAAGAGAAAGGTCTTTGATAGGCACCATAAAGATAACAGAGATGGCGCCTGTCTAATATTTGTGTGTGTGTGTATACTAGGGTTGCCAGGTTCTTGGCCTGAGACTGATCCTGTATCTTTAGGAGAAGAGAAAGTCAGCCAAGTGCAGGTGTTCTTGCAACTCTGTAATGGGAAAAACCACAAGGTGGAATTCTCCCTTCCCCCTGCACAACTTTTAAAGATACAGAAGACTTCTTGGTTGCCAGGAAACTGAACAAATAAATAAATAATTGTGTTAATTATCTACCTCTGAAAGAATCTAAACATCTACAGTGCAATCCTAACTATGTCTACTCAGAAGTAAGTCCTGTTGAATACAGTGGAGCTTACTCCTGGGTAAGCAGATTTAGGACTGCAGCAAAGTGATATAACAACGCATAATTGCACTTGAATTGTGTTCTGTCTCTGTGACATGATGTCTGAGAGTTTAAAGGACTGCGCAAAATTCAGATGTTAATGCTGTGCCAGAGGGCACACAGGACACAGACCCTTATGATTACATCAGTGGATATGAATAGTTGTCAGTATCTCAAATCACAGGTTGTGTGGATCTGGAGATTTAAGTGTGATCATGGTTTCTTAACAATGAAAGATTTACATCTGATCTCTCTCTTCAGTGAGCCCATCAGTTTAAAGGCATGAATTACATGTTCATTGGAAAGCCCAATATTCTAAATCACGTCTGCTGCCAATACACAAAGCTAGCAGGGGAGTGAGGAATATGCAAGAGACAAGCAATGTGCAGGAGAGGCAATGCTTAACCCATCCCGCCCACTTAACCCATCCCGCCCACTGCTTCATGTCTGCAGTTCCCTCCTTCCTGGCCACTTTTCTATAATTAACTTTCAAACAGCTTTGGAGGCCCTGACTGAAAGAAAAGCTCTTGGGGAAAGGGTTGTTGAGGGGAAAGTGGCAAGAGGGGAAGGGTTAAGCTCCCTCTCCCTGCTCACTTTTTCTTTCCTGTGAATGTTCCCTACCAGCACATTGCAGCAGCACAGTGGTCTGAGAATTCTATGTTGACTGCAAGATATGTCATTCTCCTCTAACTGAATCAGAACTCATTCTACTTGATCATATTTGGTGGCCTTGTTATGTCATAATGCTGGCCGTAAGCCATAGTTAGGCAGATTGGTTGGTGTATGAGCTATGGGCTGTGTTTGCAGCTCAAGCACTCCTCACTTCCGTCCTCTTTCGCTGGAATGGGGAAACAAACCGTGAAGCAGCTGGCTTAGCATTACATCCAAACACTTTGGCTTCCTGGTTTGGTTTGTATGGGAGAAACAAACGGCAAACACTAGTTCGGTTGTAAAGCTAAGCCAGCCACTCACTGGTTTGTTTTACTTATTCCAGGAAAGGAGGAGTGAAGCAGGGACTGCTTGAGCTTTATGCACATGCTGATTAGCCTAACTATAGTTTATGGCCAGTGTTACATCCAAATGGAGCCACTGACTATCTTGAGGTATGATCCAGCATACCGTTAATATATAATAAAATGTGTGTGATATGTAATCACACTTCATTTTTAGCCCAGAATACCTATGCTTAATAAAGCATAAAACATATTTTTCAATATTATTCAGCAGAAGCTGGTTCAAGAAACGTTTTCTGAGACCACTGTCATTCCCAAAAAGTTTAACATATTGGGCAGAGTTGAGATAGATTTTGGTTATCAGCCAAGAGTTTCCTGAATTGTGCATATCTTTGCTGTGTTATCATGTAGTTTAAAGGAGTAGTACTACCTTAATTCTGAAAATGCAGCTTTACTTAATTAAATATATACTTACCAGAAAGGATTCACTTCTGTGGAAGAAAGATAAACTCAGAGCGAAAGTCAGTTGGGGGGTAGATAGAAATTTCACTCTTTAAGACTTTGCCAACCCCTGTTCCAATCTGGTTTGTCCCCATCTCAACCAGAATCCCCCACTTCAACAAGTATCATGGCCAGTAGTATAGTGGCAAATTCAGAAGTGCAGAATCCCTTCATGTTGGTCATAACCACACCCCCTCTCCCTTTTTTGCTGCTGGGTAGAGAATGAGATTCTTGTTAATGCCTTCTCCCACAACAGATGTTCCTAGGAACCAAGCAGCATGAAAGGGGAGAGTGTTAGCTACTGAAAAATCTTCTCAGTGGCTGAGTCACCTCCTTTCACTCTCATAGGCTCCAAGCAGCAGGAAATGTCAAGGAAACACATTAGAAGACTCTTCCCAGTGGTTAACACACTCCCCTTTCATGCTGATCGACTCAGGACACTGGAGACATTGAAATCCTACTCCCAAAAAAGTAAGGGGTCTAAGACCCCTCAAGACTCTGGGCGACTACACCCTCGATCATGGCTCACAGCCTCTTAACTTCCAAAGAAGTGAATGGCTGTAGTTCACTTCTGTGTGAAAAATATAAGTAGGTACTTTTAAAAACAATTAAACTGTATAAATATATACCCAAGGCTGTGGGTACCTTATTGGTGCAAATATTGAGCACTTTCCAGAAAGTTGCTGCTTCTTTGTATTCATTTAGACACTTCTCTTGGTTTAACTACTGGACTTAGCATTCAGAAACTTCTTACTACTCTTAAAATGAAAGACAAGCCAGTTTAGTGGCAGTATGTCTCTGTCTACACTGGCCTGTGACATCCTTGTGCTATGTCGTATGCTGAAGAGTTATTATTGATACTGATGTGGCTGTGGCAAAAAAGGCTAAATGCTTGCTAAAGAAGATGAAGTATTATGCAATATTTAAATCACCATTACTTATTAGGAAGTCCTTTATTTTCATTTTTCTTTTAACCTTCAGGGAACTAATTATTTCATCTAACTCTTCCAGTTGATTACGAAGGCATTGTCAGAAACCTTACAGTAAGTATCGACATTACTATATGCTCAGTGATAAACTTTTAGCTATCCTGTTTATCATCAGATTTGGATTGGCCAGCCCTTCCTCATCTGAAATACTCTCACCTCATTGGCGCACATACAAGTCCAGTGACATGGAAGCTGCTTCCCTATGGTACCATCCCATGCTGTTGTAAAGTAGACTGAGACCCATATGATTGACACTGAGGCTCCAAGCAGCTCAGCTGGGGAAAACCCACAGGTTCGCGCTTGTTGGATCATATACGCTGAAGTATGAGATCAGATCACATGGAAGTAGCTCCCGTGATGGTATGTATGTGTGAGACAGAGGGAGAGGGCAGAGGGAGAGGATGAGGTGGTAAGGTTTTCTATAGAGTGTTTGAAAAGGCTTACTCTTTGATTTACTGAAGAGTTTCCATATGGGCACACTTAGAATTTATAAGCATAACATTAGGATTAAAGATGGGTTTTAATTTCAACATTTTCAGTGCTTGGTCCCAGATCAGCATTTCAAGGCATACATGAAGCACCTGCTCCCCAAGAGATTTCATTATGCCAAGAATGACCGGATTGAACCTGTGCATTTCTATACGGACCAGCAGTGGCAATTTGCTCGGTAAGTTACCATTCTTTCATTCCTGGCTATAAAAGCTTGCAGTTTAGAGGGTCCATGAAATTTATGAGCACATGGACACAATGCTTCATTCCTGCACCATAGCACAAATGGTGTGTTATTTAGTTTTGCTATTTGTTTCTATTGAGTGGAAGCAAATTATCTCCTTTGTAGCCTTCCTTGTATTTTCCTTTCTGCTCATATTGCTGGATTGTGAGGCTGAATTTTGATGGGTGGGATAATTGTAAGGGACAGGACAAGGAGTTTGTGCTGGATATGGATAGGGGTAGGAAGCTGATGAAGAGATCTGAGAAGGGGCATCACATGGTCTGAGCAATGGAATTTGGCAATTGTGCTCTGAATAGTGGTGAGAAGACTAAAGTGTAAAAAAGGAAGGTTAGAGAGGGGATGGTTGCACTAGTCAAGATTTTTCTGTAATACAATCTGGCAGGTAGTTTGTTTGTTTGTTTGTTTGTTAGATAAATATCCTGCCCTTCCTCCCTGTAGGACCCCAGGGCGGCAATTGTTAGTTATGTATTAACATCTGTATTTGGTAGGATGCGCTCTGAGCTCAAGTATTGCACCGGTGGATTCCATGGGTCAGACAATACATTTACAAATATGCAGGTAAATGGGACTGATTTTTGCTGGAAGCTACCTGAGAACTAATCTATGTGTTTTAGGGGGAAAATATGGTATTGCTTTTTGTTGGAATGCTCCATTTCAGGATGCAGACAGAACTGTATATCTTAACATCCAGCATCCTAACATGAGCTCACCCCTCTTTTCACTTTCTATCTTTGTTCAAGAACTTAAACGTTCTTCTTTTGATTGGCTCAAAAACTCATAAAAACCAGAGATACGGCATTTATCGTTCTTCAAATTGTGGATTCTATCCTTTTCTGAGCTGGAGGTGGGACTGTATAGGATGAGACTGAGTAACCCAGGACTTACTCTTCTGCACATCTGCAGAGTGTACAGTCCAAACAGATATTTCACAAATACCATCCTTGTATAAGCTTTTGGCTGCTAGATTTTCTGATGACTGGAGCAATCTTTCAGCTAGATATTGATTTTATTATATTTACAAGCTGCAATAGGTTTTGGGTGCGGGGGAGGTAGTTAACAGATGTTTCCTACAGAAAATATCTTTGTTACAAAGAAGCATTGCAACCAGATATTTTTTATAGTAGATAGTTAGCGGTGGCTGCAAAAAATAACAGCTGTTTTTAGAAACACCAGCATTTACCACAGCAGATAAACCCATTTGCCTGAATGTAACAGTCTGTTATTTGCTTCTATTCGTCTCATCACAGCTGTAGTCTGAATGATTATAAAGACGGATTATGACATTTAAACCATGACTTCAATAACATTTGCACAGAAATATGTATTATACTTGTTCAAAGAAAATAAAAAACCCTCAACTTGAACATCTAACAGATATGTTACAAAAAGTCTGTTTTTATCTAGGTTTTCTGCATACCGTTAAAGAGGGTTATCTCAGTTTTATATGTTTACCTAAATTTAAAGGCTGTGTAGCCACAGGGCTATAATTAGTAATTGTTTACTTCTCCTGGAGACAGTTTTGAAAAATAAATGTGAACCAACTGGTCAGCTTGCTAAACTGTATATTCCCACACACGTGTTATGCAGTAGGGGGGTGCATTGAAAGATCCTTTTGATTTCACCAAAAATACTTCTTTAAAAAAAAATCATTTTAGATTATTGGACTACATTTATATCCAGAGCATTTTAACAATTGTTAGATAAAAACAGAACATCGCTATACATGTTTATTCAGAAGTAAGTCTCATTGGTGCCCATTTCCCAGGTGAATGGGAAACGGACTGCAACCTAAATGAATGTTCCAAATGAACATGTCTGTCACACACCATAATCTAAACACACACACACATACACACAGAGATGTGCCTTCATTTCGAAAACACAAAACAGGATTTTGCTTTTATTCTAGGCTCTGTTTATTGGATTTGGACCTGGATTCAAGTTTCAAACTGAAGTTGATCCCTTTGAAAATATTGAAATCTACAATTTAATGTGCGGTATGATAAAGTGGCTACTCCCCCCCTCCCATTTAACTTGATATGAATTTCATAGGACTTTGTGGATATTTGAGGGAAATTTGGAAGTTTCATGGATTCTTAGACAGAGATAAGAAGCCAAATAAGTATTTACCATTATCATAAAGACCCTTCCTTTTTTTTATTGTCTCATGTTTTGATACTTTAGAAGAAGCAAAAAGATGAGCTCTAGGGTGTTATTCAGTGGGTCTCAGAGCAGACCCACTCAAACTAACAGACAAGACTAATTTAGGTTCAATGATTTCAATGGGTCTACTCTGAGTAGGACTTAGTTAATTTCAACCCCTAGTATCAGCATATGGAGTCATGGAAGCTGTAAAATAAGGCTGTGTTATTACAGACCTTGATTACCTGAATCTTTTGATTAACTAAATTAATTGCTTGTTTTCTCTCATTTTCTCAGAACACATTTATTATGCTATATACAGACTTCTTTGCATTCTAAACATTATTACATATTAGATAATATTTCTCTAGGAGGAATTTAGTCAATTTGAGACTGCATTAGGCTGGGAAAGGAAATTTAGCCTATCCTTTATTAGTAGCAGCATCACAGTCTACAAGGGGCACAAGCTGTTGCTTTACCTTCAAGATTTTTGTTAACAATGGTAGTGTGGCTCTGTGTGAGACAAATGGGGAGAAATCTTCGTGATAATGGGCTATTTCTGCAGGTTGAATGACGGTTGGGTCTAAGCTAGTGTGCGAATGTGTCTGAAAGACAAACAATCCCATGCTGTCTTATATATATGATAATCAGTGCTTCTTGGGTAGTGCCTAGAATACTCTGACATATTTAAAGGATTGCTTATTGCCATGAGATTCCGTTTGCTCATGGAGATCTTTAGAGAAAACTCTACACACACACTAATGTCCGAGGTTAGGTTGGTGCATACATGGAACAGGTCCTTCTCTGTAGTGGTACCCAGGCTCTGGAACTCTCTCCCTTGGGAGACCTAGCTGTGATGTGTAATTATTTTATTTTACTGTATTATGTTTTTATGCTTATGAGCTGCTTTGTGGGCCTTTCAGCTGAAAAGCAGGATAAAAATGCTGATAATAGAAACCCCCACAAATTCCGCGGACATGGTGTATTCATGATTGTAATTATTTGCATACTTCTCTGCAGAAGTGTACTCTTGAACATCTTTGTCATTGTAGATCTACTAGGCTTGACACCAGCTCCCAACAATGGAACTCATGGAAGCCTCAACCATCTTTTAAAGAAAGCCAGTTATATGCCAAAACATCCCAAGGAAGAAAGCAATCCTTCGACATGCCCTTTCACACGACAGAGTACCGCTGCAGATGACCATGGCTGCTCATGTGATTCTTTGGTAAGTATTCACAAGAACAAAAATATTCAGCAATTGATTGCCCTCTTGGCTGAAACTATAATTTCAGTTTCAATTTCAGGAAATGGAGTTTTAGACCCTTCGGAGGCCCACTGTGAATTGTTTGCAAGGCACTTTGAGGGTAAAGTTGCTCGCCTCTGTAGCAGTCTAGATGCCCCATCCACATCTACTGTAGTCCCCAATGAGGTGTCCAGTGCAACGTCTGCTGCAACGTCTTGGGAATGGTTTCAGTTGATGTGACCTGATGATGTAGACAAGGTGCATGCCATGATGCGGCCAGCAACATATCCTCTCGACTCTTGCCCTTCTTGGCTTATTAAAGCTTGCCAAGGGGGATTGACCGAGTGGATCCAGGGTGTGGTCAATGCATCATTGCGGGAGGGAGTGGTTCCAGCCGCCTTGAAAGAAGTGGTGATTCAACCACTCCTGAAAAAGCCCACCCTGAACTCATTGGTTTGTGACAACTACCGACCGGTTGCAAATACCCCCTTTTTAGGGAAGGTGATTGAGAGGGTTGTAGCACACAGTTGCAAGTACTCTTGGATGAAACAGATTATCTTGACCCATCCCAGTCTGGGTTCAGGCCTGGTTATAGGACTGAATCATTCTTGGTTGCCCTGATGGATGACCTTTATCGGGAGAAGGACAGGGGGAGTGCAACCCTGTTATTCTTACTTGATTTCTCAGCGGCTTTTGATACCATTGACCATGGTATCCTTCTGGGCCGACTTGGTGAGATGGGTATTGGAGGCACTGTTTTACAGTGGTTCCGATCCTATCTCCAGGGTCGCTCTCAGAGAATAGCATTGAGTGACTGTCTTTCGGCCCCCTGGCAGTTGTGCTGTGGGGTGCCGCAGGGTACCATCTTGTCCCCCATGCTGTTTAACATCTATATGAAGCCCTTGGGAGCCGTCATCAGGAGCTTTAGGGTGAGGTGTCAGCAGTATGCTGACGACACCCAGCTCTATTTCTCTGTAATCTGAATTGGGAGAGGCCGTGCAAGCCCTTGACCACTGCCTGGAAATGGTGGTGGGCTGGATGTGGGCCAATAAACTAAGCCTGAATCCTAGCAAGATGGAGGCACTGTGGATTGGTGGTTCCCGAGTTCGGATAATTGGTCAGTTGCCTGCTTTGGATGGGGTCATACTCCCTCTGAAAGAGCAGGTTCATAGTCTGGGGGTACTCCTGGATCCATCTTTGTGACTAGAAGCCCAGGTAACCTCCGTGGCTAGGAGTGCCTTTTACCAGCTTCGGCTGGTAAGGCAGCTGTGGCCATTTATGGACTGGGATAGCCGGACCACTGTTGTCCACGCATTGGTAATCTCCAGGCTGGATTGCTGTAATGTGCTCTATGTGGGGCTGCCCTTCAGGTTGGTCCAGAAACTGCAGCTGGTGCAAAATGCAGTGGCGAGACTGCTCACTGGGGCAGGGTATCGCCAACATGTCACGCCGCTGCTGAAAAAATTGCACTTGCTGCGCATTTGCTACTGGGCCAAGTTCAAGGTTCTAGTTTTGATGTACAAAGCCCTATACAGCTTGGGAGCTAGATACCTGAAAGACCATCTTACCCCTTATATGCCCAGTTGATCACTGCGCTCTGCAGGTGAGGGCCTCCGCAGATACCATCTTATCAGGAGGTTCATTTTGCACAATATAGGAAATGGACCTTTAGTGTGGCAGCACCTACCCTTTGGAGTTCCCTCCCCTTAAATATTAGGCAGGCTCCATCTCTGTTATCTTTTTGGTGACTTTTGAAAAATTTCCTCTTTCAACAAGCCTTATAAGTTGAGACCTATCCCAATCTGCGTCTGTGTTGGGATTGCTTTTTAATATATATATATATATATTTTAAATGTTTTTTTAAACCCTTTTAAAGAGATGTTTTTAAATCTTTTAAAAAATGTTTTTAAAGTTGTTTTGTTCTGGTGTATTTTAAGGTCTTTTTTATAATGTTTTGATGTGTTTTTAGCCCTTTTGTCTGCTGTTCTGGGCTCCTACTGGGAGAAAGGGTGAGATATAAATAATAATAATAATAATAATTCTGCCTAATCTGTCAATACCACATTATTATTATTATTATTAAATTTGTATACTGCTTTATACTTGAAAAGAAGCCTCTAAGCAGTTTACAGTGTTGTAAAAAAATAAAATTACACATTTAAAACAATTAAAAACATTTAAAAGAAACCATCTTAAACATTAACATCTTAACATTAACATTAAACGTCATAAAAACCAAATTACACTTTTAAGACAATAAAACATTTTCCAAAAAATCTGAAACATTAATATAACCTACAAAAACTAACATAATAAATCACAGTCACTACTAACAGATTAAACCACAAATATACCAGGAAGACAAACAACCCCACCCATCAAACACACAAGTGTGTGTGTAAAGGGAACAGCATCACTCTCACTTCTGCTACCACCCAAACTTATGTTCTCACCAAAAGGTGGGGCAACACACACTCCACACCTCTGGAGCTCCATCCTATCACCCAGGAGCACACACAATCATTCCACCCCCACACAGCACCCATAACAACAGGGGGTACCACCGTCATCCTGAGGATAATGCACAAAGTGATCTGCAGTAACAGAAGCTGTATGTCCATGGATGGGGATTTGAAGATGTATTGTGTTGAAACCATCCAGCAGCTATACTTTTCTTCCTCACCAGTCAGCTGGCACATTCCACTAATGCCTTATAGACCAGAATCTTGTGCTCAGGTTGCTCGCCCTCAGCTGAGAGCTGCAGGATGAGAGCCCCTACCAGGCATGAGTTTAAGTAGGTACCTGGAGAGAGGGAAAAATGCAGCCTTCAGTCAGGGTCCCAACTGCATCTCCTTTCATGAACACACACATCACCAGCCCCAGCCCCTTGGTGTTAAGAGATATTAATGAGAGATTTCTATAGTCTGATAATTATTTTTATTTATTTTATTTTAAATATTTCTAACCCACCCTTCATCATAGTGTGGTACCAGGAGGCTTATCATCCAATACAATCATAACCAGAAAAATAAAAGTAGCAGATAAAGTTACACAAGGGCAGCAATAAAAATTACCAAAATCTGTCCATGTGGTCAGCCACACACACACCATAAAGGCTAGATGGAATAGGTAGGTTTTCAGAAGTTTATCAGTGGTAGGGCCAATCATATTTCAAGGAAGAGGGCATTTTATAATTAGGGCATAACCACGGAGAGAGATTTCTTCCTGATTGCTGCATAACAGATGTCACTTGGATGCAGAACAAACAGGAGGGCATCAGCTGTTGATCTTAGGGCATTGGCAGATTGATGTGGGAGAAGATAGTCCTTCGAATATCCTGGTCCCAGGTTGTTTAGCGCTTTATAAGTTACTACTAGTACCTTGAATTTGGCTTGATAGATAGCAAATGGGCAGCCAATGCAGCCCTCATAGGATCAGTGTAATATAACTCTGAGGAACTGAACCAGTCAGCAGTTTAGCGGCTGCATTTTGCACTGACTGTAGCTCCCACATGCAGCTTATTAGAGTAATTGAACTGCGAGATTAATGCATGAATCACAGTGGCTAGGCTGAATGGAAAAAGGTGCTCCTTATTGTTTCAACCACTTGGACTGCTACAAACAATGCTGGCTCAAGGAACTGTCCCAGACTGTAACCTGCTCCTTTAAGAAAACCACATCCACAAAATGCTATTTATCTAATTCCCAGATTTAGGAATCACCAACTCACAGAAGTTCCATCTTGTAAAGTACAGACTTTCGTATCTCCAATTTCCATATATGTATTAGGATGTGAGTCATCTATTGGATCCTCAGGTCAATTAACAGTGCCAATTTATAATAAAATCATACTAAAATATGTGCTAAAATCCACTGAGTACTGGCTTAAGTCTGGTATGCATTGGACATAGCAAACAGTACAATTTCTTTTTTAATACAAGAACTAGAATCCAGTGAAGTGCTTTTGAACTTGGCTCAGAGAACAGCTTCAAGGACTTGTAAAAGTCTGTGTCATGTTAGAGGCAAACCCCTAAATTCTTCTCTAGCTCAGATCAAAATCCAAGTTGGAGAAGAATTCCTGGCTTCTTTCCTGCCATCTGCATCATGCCTTGCTATCCCCAAAATGCGTGCAAGGCCCAGAACACCCTCCACTTCCCTTTAATTCAGGATCAAGCCTCCCAAGCAAATTTTTCTGGCTCCCCAAGACCCCACTGATTTTGGCTGTCCAACAAAAAGGAAAAGTTTAAACCTCTCCACCCAGCACAACATCCTAATGATGATGAAAATTGTCACCTGCCTGGTCACTAGACCGATCATTTGATGAACAGGTAGGGGGCACAACCCTCCATCTTAGGTGATCTGCATAGTTTAGCTGAGATGGGAGGAGGGCTGTGTATTTATTTGTGGTCCTGTGTGTGTATGTGTGGACACGCACACATGTGAGAATGCTGAGTGATTACATTCACTGCTGACATGTGACCCTTGAAGGATTGGTCAAGGGTAAATGCAGACCTCAGGCCACAAAAAGTTAGCCATCCCTGCTTTAATTATCTAAATAGCAAAAGAAGCAACATAGATGATATACAGGGAGAAGGCAAGAGAGGGGTGAAGAACCTATGGCCCTCCAGCTATTGCTGGACTAGAGCTCCCAGATTCCTGACCATTGGCCATGTTGCCTGGAGCTGATAGGTGTCAGAATCCAACAACAGCTGGAGTGCAATAGGTTCCCCATTACTGAAGTAGAATAAGGCTTTGTCGCTGCCTCCCCTACAAGTGTGCTACAGTGATTGAGAGGGATAAGGATGATACATAAAAATTGGAGTTTTTTTGGTAATATTTTTGCTCAGATTATTGCTACCCAAAATGACTTGACCTCAGATTTTGCTTTTGCTTATGCCCTAGGGCTTACCACAGATTCGACAATGGATAAATTTCACCACTTCAGAAAGTAAGCATTGTAACTACTTTGAGAAAAGTGTAAATGAAGCTGAAAAATCTTGCCAGGAAAATATACACTGTAGAAGTTGAATTACTTTTTCTTTTTCTTCACTCTAGTGAAGAAGATTGAAAAACACAGTTTGCCATTTGGGAGGCCCAGAGTACTCCAGAAGAATCAGGTCTATTGTCTTCTCCACAATCACCATTATGTAAATGGTTTTAGCCAGAATATCAAGATGCCCTTGTGGAGTGCCTATATGGTTAACAAGCATGTAAGTGTGTTAGTAATTAAGGACACAATTTATACTTAAAGGGAAGAAAATGGTGTTAGCAGGAGGGGCAAAAAGTAGCAAGCCTCAGCAATACCAAGCAATACTAAGACTTCATTCTGATTTTTGATCACAACTAAGGCTGCAGTCCAATACACACTTACCTGGGAGTCTCATTGAACACAATGGAGCTTACTTATGAGTAGACATTATTGGATTGCATCCTAAAGAGCTAAACCAAATGATTCTCAGACACACTTGGTTTTCAGCTGCAGTTTGAAGTACAAGAAGAGCAGTGGTACCCCATAAGTATTGTGGAAGAGTTCCAAGTGGAAGATTCTAGTGTGACAACTCAGCTAATTTACTTCACTTGTCTTTGAGTTGACTAGATGTTTGATTTAGGGTTGCCAGGTTCCGGGCCTGAGACTGATCCTGTATCTTTAGGAGAAGAGAAAGTCAGCCAAGTGCAGGTGTTCTTGCAACACGGTAATGGGAAAAACCACAAGGTGGAATTCTCCCTTCCCCCTGCAAAACTTTTAAAGATTCAGAAGACCTCTGGGAGGCCGAGCCTGGCAACCAAGAGGTCTTCTGTATCTTTAAAAGTTGTGCAGGGGGAAGGGAGAATTCCACCTTGTGGTTTTTCCCATTATACTGTTGCAAGAACACCTGCACTTGGCTGACTTTCTCTTCTAAAGATACAGGATCAGTCTCAAGCCCTGAACCTGGCAACCTTAGTTTGATTTATTAGAACTTCAAGCTGAAGAATCTGAAATTCATCCATTTGAAGATCTTCCACAACAGCCTGAAGTCCACCACTGCCACAGTCTTGTTAGACAAAGGTCTGATGGACCACAACACATCCACGTTCTCACATTTGGACATTACCAGATTGTCCCACGCTAGGTATGTATGCTAGTTGAATACCAGCATGATTTGAAAAAACATCTGAAGCTCTGAAACAGCATTTCTAAAACTTAGATCCACATAGACATATTCCAGATTGTGGGTAAAAATATGTAGAGGTATTGAACTATAAAATACTATTATTAGGAAGGTCTCTACAAGTCACTATTTAGCCAACCGAACTGAGGCTGGAATGAGCATCATCCAAATAAACTTCACAAGCTGAACCATTTCATATTATAGCCAAATAGTGTGCTACAAAAACAGAGTAAGGGAGACCATTATGAATCTGTGTCTCACAGTTTATATAATGTGCATGGACAGCAACTAATGTCCCATTTTGTTAACTAGGACAATTGGACTGCCTCTTCAGAAGCCATCCCAAGCTGTTTCAATGTCGACAATCGCATTCCTTTAAATCGCAGCCAGATGTGTTCATTTTACAACAGCCATCTCCAGCTAAACTATGGATTTCTTTTCCCGCCATGTAATTCACTTTTCTTTCTCATTTCTAAGCAGAACAATTTATCAGCAGGCAAAGTGAGAGTTGCAGTTTCTGCTTTTATATAAAGGGTGCATGCAGTTTTAAAATGCATGCACAATCTTGTTCCATACATAGGTTTTGTAAATAATCAAAAGCCCATTTACAGAGTGCCTAACCGATATTTATGAAAACATTATCAACCTTATTAATTACATAGGTTAAGATATGGTTAAATATCATAAAACACTGTTGCATACACTTTACATTTTAAATTCAGATACACAAAGTACCAGAATTTTAGTATCAAAACACATGTACAGAGGTGTCAACTGAATGGTGCATACACATTAAAATGGATTGTATCCAAAGTTGGCCATGTGTGAGCTGTCCACTGGTGCAATGGGATTTTACCTTCCTCTCTTTCCCCCTTGCAGCCCCCCCATGCACCCTCAAAATCTCCTTTGGGGGTTGCAAGACCCTCCAGAGTAGATTTTGGGGATGTGCAGGGGAGAAGAGAGAAAGGTGAAGTCCCATTCCATGAGCAGACATCTGCTTATCCAACCTTGGAATCCCGCCCCCTGTGTGTTTAGTAGAGTTCATTTATAAAAAGATTAGAACCATCGTACTGTATACCCTTCTTCGAGACATTTCATTCAAAATACTGCCAGTTAATTTTGTAATAAAAGGTTGCTTATAAATTCTATATTTCAGATCTGATAAAGGATGAAAGAAACAGTAAAAATGAAGCACTTTTATCAAGCAATATTGTACCAATGTATCATGCTTTCCAAGGTAAAGGTTAATCACTTTTTATTTCATTTTTTACAAAAAACAAAAATATCATCACTAATAAAAACTATCTGGAGGCAAGCATCTACTCCCTGTGTTAAAGAATGGTATGAGAACATCTGGGAATTTGCAACAATGGGAAAAATAAGTCATTATTTAAAATGTAAAAATGGACAACAGAGACAAGGTACCTTTATGGGGAAATGCATATAATTTATACAATGTAACAGGATAAGCATATATACATCAAATATAAATTACATGTTTATAGTGTGTTTGCATTGATCTAGTGTAATGTCTTTTGACATGCCTGCAGTCTTTGTCATGTACTGCTCTTTATGAAGTATATATAAATAAAATGTTGTGTCTATGGGGGGGGCAGTTCTATACAAATAAATAAATAAAAGATAAAAGGGTTCCTCAGTGTCAGGCATTTGGGATGGTGTGGCTGTGAATGCACCTGTGCTGCTGCTGTGGTTTCCTGTGGTGGCTAATGATGCCTAAAGAGAAGGTGGACGCAGAGGGACTTGCTGGTGAGCAGGGTGGAGGCAGCAGAAGCAAGCAGGGTGCTGGGTGTCTATGTGCCAGTTTGCCACTCCCTGTGCCACCACCTGAGGCAGTTGCTTCAGTCTGCCTAGCAGAGGGGCTAGCCCTGCTTGGCTTCTCAAACTGAAATAGGATAGATCCATCTTGACCTTCTAATATTTGATCAACATCTAGCTTCGTGTAAAAACATGGAGGGGATTCCTTTTTTTAATTTTTCACCAGATTAAACATGAGCATGTTCTGGGGGAAATATATTCAATTTTAAAAGTAATGCAGTGATTTTTTTCTCCAATGGAGTCTTTGACAATATCTTTCAAGGGGTGGTTTCATTCTACGAAATGCTTTGTTGGTTGCTGAGCCTAGATAATTGCTACTTAAATTTCTTCTAGAACTTTTAAAAGGATAGGGTGGAGTTGTGCTTCATCTGGGATCTGGGACAGAACCATGGCTTCTAGTAAGGGTAGAAGCATTCCTGGATGGAATGAGCACAGGACCTGCAGCTTTTCAACAAGTTTCAGGCCCATTCCAGAAATACAAGAGAGATGGGGAAAGCGGTTGACAGTATTTGCTTGACAGGCTGGAGATCTGCCAAATCAAGGGATATTTCCCAGGCTGCAGAAGTCATGTGACCTGTGGCCTCCAACATACCAAAGATGGGATACTTGCTAGTCCTAGTCTTATAGCTACAAGGGATGGTGATGCATTCATTCAACACAAAACTGGTTTGGCCAATAAGAGAAATGAAAGCAGCATGTGGTCTTAGTATGGGAAGTACCAAAAGGTACCTCCTTATCCTGTATATGCGATTGATAGTACAGGCATATTTTTTCTTTGTTAAATTTCTTCATTGTGTTTTTAGTGATATGGAACCATTTTAATGCAATCCTACTGCCAACATATGCTGCAACCAGAAATGGTGTAAATGTCCTCACTGGTCCTGTGTTTGATTATGACTACAATGGCTTGTATGATACACCCGAGGAAGTGAAAAAGTAAGCATATGCCAGTTTTAGCTATTTTAAAAAATGTATTACAATTTTATGGCATAGTATGGTTATTACCATAGTAAATTTCTTAATAAAATTAATTTCTAAGAAGAAACGTAAGATGAGATGCATTTTATTTTATTTATAAAGGTTTATATCCCATTTTTCTATTCTCAATAAAATGCTCAAGGCAGCTTACAATTACTGGTGGGCAAATAAGTCTGTTTCACGTTCACATGTGTTCATATAGAAATCCATTGTGTTCCATTTCTGCAGTCATCTGTGTTTAAAAAAAACAAAAAAAAAACAAATCGGCACAAAAATCTGCATTTAAATCCTATTTTAAACATATTTTCTTAAAATATGTATTTCTATTTTTTTTCAAAATATGCATTTTAACATATTTTGATGGTGTTTGAGCCAAGAATTGCACAATAACATTCATAAAGTATGAATGCTAGTGGATAAAGTAAGTGCCAATTCTTACATTAATTTGGGAGTTGTGGATCAGGTCAGTTAATAAATCAGCATTCATAAATAAGGATTCCCTAATTATCCCTACTTACAATATATTTGTATGTTTTGTATATTTTTTAAACGGATTAGAAGCCTATTTTGGCATTAAGCAGTATGTAAATTAATAAATAATAATTTTATATCATATTACTATTAATAATACAAAAAATACTCCACACTCCCAACAAAACCTTTCATTTTTTTTATGTAACAGGCAATCAGTTGTCTCTGAACACATGAAAAAATAATAATCTGAGAAGCAGATGAAATAAGTCCTTATGAAAGGACTCCTCCCCCCACCAAAAGGTGTCAGATGCATTTCACTTGCTGATCTAAAGTGCTCTTGAAGTGCAAAAGATTATAAAATGACAAGGTGTAGATCTGCAAACAGGATACAAGCCACAGCCTATTTACCCCAGACCAATACTATTCATGTTAGCCAAAGTGTTGCAATGTAAGATGGCTGTGAACTCTGATCAAATTGAACAACACCAGTTTTCAGTGTTGTTCTTTAATCTGGCAGTTGCTGCACACTCACTGTTAATTTAAATAGCAATTTGCCAGGGTTATAATTTCAAATAAATGGAAAATGCATAAAACAGTTTTGAAGGGTTTTTAGTTCTTTGTACTGAATACAGGCTCAATACAAACTTTATTTCCTCAAATTATAAAACTGGCCAGTTTTTGCTGTCATCATAGGAACAGCTGTGCCAATTTCATGTCATTTGAAAAAATGTCCATAAAATTCAAAGTGGAAATTTCTCTCTCCCAGTGACCACATCATTCAGAAGTACATGCTAAACCATGATTTAGACCTATGTAAATGAGCCGAGGCCCTTTCTAGGTTTGCGTACATACCCTCCCCTCTTTCCACAAAATAAACCTCGGAAGCTTTCATTTCCACTGTCCTGTAACTGTGGTTTGGTGTTTTGTCCAAACCAGGGAACATGGTTTAACACTGACTGTAGTTTGTTTCAGAACAAGCCAGCTTCAAACCATGGGTTATGAAACTGGCTTGTTGAAAACCATAGTGTTAAACCACAGTACCTGGTTCAGACTAAAATGACAAACCACAGTTAAGGGAAAAGCAAGAACAGTAGCTTCTGAACTCCTCCTGAGGAACAAAGAGGAAGTGGAGCAGCCCACTCATTCTTGGAGTACTAAGCCATGATTTACCATTAAGTCTAAATGCATCCAAAGAGTCTGCTGCACAAATACCTATTTTCCTCTACTTTTTTTTTTTTAATCCATTCGTTCCTTCATCTGAGTTGCTACTATAGATTTCTAGACTGGGCTTGCAAACAGGTATGTTTTTTCATAGTTTTCCATTGTAGTTTTTCAGTTAGCTAGACCAAAGAGTTCTTTTGAATTAACACAAGTTGTGCTCTACTCAAGGACACTATCAGTCTCACTAACTGGAAAGCTACAGTAGATTTCCTTTAAAACGAGCAAGGAAAGCCTTGAAAAAGCAAACCTCTTTGCAGAGAAAGAGTAAACCATTTCCCAGTTCTACCGAAGTAGAACATTCCATGCCTTTGATGTCAATGGGTGTGATCCACGAGGAAATTCTCCTGTGTGATTCATTTCAAAGAGGCTTGCACAAGAGAACTTGCTGGTCAATTGCACTTAGTGGGATTAAACCATTTTAATACTATAGTTTGGGTTTAAATGTTTTGTAGATTTCTCTGTCTGTGGTATGACAAAGCTTTGCAAGAACAAACCCTAAAATACTTGTTTTTTAAAAACTTCTAGACTCAACAATAATCTTGAAGTCCTGATTCCAACTCACTACTTCATTATACTGACAAGTTGCAAAAATGTCTCCCAGACTCCTTTGCAATGTGAAGGGTCTCTTGATGTTGTATCTTATATTGTACCTCACAAAGAAGACAACAGTGAAAGTTGTGCAGTGAGTAATCCTACTTCTTTCTTAAATAAGACAAATACACATGTTTGTACAATGCAGTTGTGTGTATACTGAACTTCCCCACAAGTGTAGAAAATGGATACCATAATCCTGATCATGGCTGACATGTGCACATGTATGTTGTAAGAGCCTCTGTGTGGCAGAGGTTCAACTGGGGTTTTGATGCTGTTACCTGAACAATCCTTTGTACCAACCAAGACGTTATTGTTTTTCCTACTGAACTTCTGCACTTCTCATTAGAGGGAAAATGGCCTGCTCTGTCCCTAGGCTGCTTGGGTCAGGCTGATTCTTCTTCTTCTTCTTCTTATTATTATTTACATTTATACCCCGCCTTTCTTTCACTGTGAAACCCAAGGCGGCATACATGTGGTTCCCAGGTGGTCTCCCATCAGGCATTGACCAGACCCAGACCTGCTTAGCTTCTGCAAGGTGGTGGCCTCATGTGCCTTTACACCATAGCCTGGGACATGGGACTAGTAGTCGTCGTCGTCTGTGCATTCTGCTCTGAGGAACAGTGGGATTGCTAGATCCCTCTATGAGAGCCCAGGCAGATCTCCTGTTGAAGGTGATGACTGAGCCAAACTATGTTACATTGGAGCTCCATGTTTGGGACTTCCATAATCTTTCTTTTTGTAAAATCAGACAGGAGATGCTGATATGAATCACAGCTATGGCATAGAGGAGGGGAGATCTAAACCTTTCCTCCCTGCACTGCAGGTACCTCCATTACAGATCATCCCCAGAGCTATTAGCAACCCAGAACTGTATCCTCTATTCACCTCAGTATAGCCATTGAAATATGAAATATGTTACACGTTATTGGTTTCCTTGTAGATTGACAGGTATGTCATCCCGGAGGCAGAACATCTCTGCAACAATCTTTAAAATTATTTTTCTCTATCCTGACAGAATGACAAGTCTGACTCCTTGTGGGTTGAAGAGAGAATGAAATTTCATAGGAGTCGAGTCAGAGATGTGGAACTTCTTACAGGGCTAAGCTTTTACCATGACAGAAAAGTGCCTGTGTCTGGCACCTTACAGTTAAAAACATATTTGCCAAGCTTGGATACGGCATAATTGGGGTTTCTCTACAGAGAGAGAGAGACTATATTGCAGCAAAGAAATGCTTTGAACACGCTGGAAGATTTTTTTTGAAAATGCTTGAGCAAAATGGGAGCTGGAAAGAATCTGTGCCACATTTGTATCTCAGGGACATTTTATGGACCATGTATAACAGAAGAGAGCAGCTTCTCTCAGCCTTATTACCCACATTAATGTGGGTACTTCTTTGTATATTGTTATTAAAGCCAATCTGCCAGCCATACATAAACAGACACACGTGCAAGATCAACAGCTCCTTTCAATGACATTAAAGTGTATTGGAGTTGTTTTATTTTGTTTATTTGTTAATAGTGGATTTATTTCAAAGTGAACCAACTGGCATGTATATTTTAAAAAATAAGAAATAATATAAATATTCAACAAAATGCTCTGGAGTTGTTTTGCACTATGTACTGGATGTCTAATACATATTGAAGGAGGGTTCTGGTAGCTTTGTAATAGCCCTGTGATATTTGATGAAAATAAATATTTCACCAGCATATCTGCACCCTTCTCTGAGTATTGAATAAATGCTGATTTTAAGACATTAATCCTTTTATCAGAAAAATAAAATAATTACTGATTACCTTGGCAACTCACTGGCAGGAAAGCATATGGACCAAATGAAAGCAGTTTCCCTATCAGTTATAGGTGGCGGCGGCTATGGGAAGGAATGAAATAAGCACTGGAGCATACACAGATCATTTAAGGAACACATACAGTATTTGCTGGCTAAATTATTGTACTTTTGAAAAAATAGGGGAATTTTTAAATATATCATAAAGATTCCCTTTTGCCTTCAAAATGTGACCCCCTGAGAATCTTTGAAAGACATAAGAAGCACCTTGCTGGATCAAATCAAAGTCCTGTCTAGTCCAGTATTCTCTTCTCACAGTGGCTAACCAGATACCAGTGGAAGGCCACAAGGAGATGATGAGTATAGTAGCACTCTCCCCCTCATGATCATGGGAAACTAGTATTCAGAAGAATACTGCCTCTGATATTGAAGGTTATATAACCATCATGACCGTGGGCATTGATGGGCTTAAAACCCCCCAAGCTGATGGCAATAGTCTGTGTTGAGATATTATTTATTTATGCTTAAATTTATATCCTGCTCTTCTTCCCAAAAGGAGCCCAGGAGGGCAGCAGGTAGCAGAACACTTGCTGTATAAACCTGTTCTTTTTACTTTGGGGATTTATAAGAATAAATGGTTAAAAATATATCATAGCTCAAAATCTCTTGTCATTGAATAATTCTCTATCTGGGCATTAAGGAATCATACATGTTCTTGGGAATTGGAGTTGTAAATGTGGGTAGCTCTTAGGATACAGATTCTGCCCCCCCCCCACTTTGTTATAGGTAGTAGGAGCTTTTAAGGTTGACATTTGAGAGACAGAAAGACATTTTGTCTTGTTCACCAAGATGCTGACTGGAAATTTCATAGGGTGTAGCATTTCCACTGCTCTCTATGTGCTTAAAAAATAGGCCGACAGAGAGAGAAAATGGGATGATTTACAATTTTACATGTTGATACAGTCCCTCACAAAAGTCTCCTGAATAAGCTTAGCAGTCATGGGATAAGAGGATAGTAGGTTCTCTTATTTATTTATTCAGATATTTCTATCCTATCCTTCATGCAGTCACAGGGTGGTGTACAACATAATAACACATACACAAATTCGTATTTCTAAAAACAGTTAAAAAAATTACAAGATAAACTCACCATCAATTAAAATAACAGATGATAACATGAGATCACAACCAATCTTGTACACCAGAAGCAAGGAATGTTTTTCAATCTGAGGGTCACATTCCATCACAGGCAACCTTCCGCGGACTGTATGCTCATGGTGGACAAGGCCAGAGGCAAAAGTGTCCAGATATAACGGTGTGACTTTTAGGTAAAAAGTCTTTTTTTTTAGGTAAAAATACTTTTTAGGCAAAATTCAAAGGTTTCAACATACACACAGTCTCTCCATACATCATCCTGCCAAGCAGGAGGCATCATCACGGTGGAAAGACACATTTCAGCCTGGCAAAAGGCACTCGACGAGGGTGAAGAGCAGGGACAGTGAGCGCTGTGGCTTCGGGAGAGTTCTGAGGGCCAGGTAGAGAGGCCTCAAGAGCCACATTCAACCCTCGAGCTTCAGGTTCCGAACTCCTGCCATACAGTGGCCTCAAAAGAAAAAGAAAAAAGAATGACATCTACAAAAACCTGTGGAAAAGGTAAGTCTTCCATCTGCTTCCTGAAAGAGTATAAAATTGAGGCAAGACCTAGCTCGTGGGATGGGGGGAGATCATCCCCAAGTTTTGGAGCAGCCACTGAAAAAGCCCTACCTAGGCCACTGCATTATTAACCTTATCCATCACAGGGACCACCAGGAAGGCCTCACTACCTGATCTTTAAAGACTGAGCAGGTTGGTATGGTAGAAGATCAGTAACTGGTTAAAGAAGCAGAGGGTAGGAATAAATGGCAGGGGTCTGCATGTTAGGGTTGCCAGGTTCAGGGCCTGAGACTGATCCTGTATCTTTAGGAGAAGAGAAAGTCAGCCAAGTGCAGTTGTTCTTGCAACCCTGTAATGGGAAAAACCACAAGGTGGAATTCTCCCTTCCCCCTGCAAAACTTTTAAAGATTCAGAAGACCTCTGGGAGGCCGGGCCTGGCAACCAAGAGGTCTTCTGTATCCTTAAAAGTTGTGCAGGGGGAAGGGAGAATTCCACCTTGTGGTTTTTCCCATTATACTGTTGCAAGAACACCTGCACTTGGCTGACTCTCTTCTCCTAAAGATACAGGATCAGTCTCAGGCCCTGAACCTGGCAACCCTAGCATAGACCCCAAATTCATCTTATAATAAATACTGTGTCTGCTTCAATATGTGAATCAGGTTCCAGTCATCTCTGTATAAAATGAAGCTATATGTTCCCTGCTCACTCATATCTAACAATGATTATAACTTTATTCCCTTTTGGCAGAAGACAGATTCCAGGTGAATTAACCCTGCCATATTGCAGACTAATAGCTCCAGTGGCAATCCCTATGAGGGCAACTCCAAAATCCTTATTACTTTGATATTTTTGAGGGGGAGGAAATAGGGATTTGACACTTGCTCTTTCTTACTTTAAACTTGCTTAACCATTTTTGAAGCTCCCCCCCCGCCACTTAGTTTTTAGGTGCTTGTTTGAGAAAGGGAACTGTGGTGCCTTCACCTTCCCTATTCACCCACCACCACCTCCTCCTTTTCTGTAGTAGCAGATGAAGGGGGGCACATTATTTATTTCTCCCCAATTACACTTTTATATAGCAATGCTGCTTTATTTCCTCAGCCCTTGCTATATCCACCAGGTTTACAGGCAAGGCTCACCCCCTTGTGCCTCTTTGGATCCTTTCTTAACATCACACAGCTATGGTTTGCTTCCTTAACCTGCTGCCATACTCTGAGGTAATTTCACTGTCTGCCACTGTTTGATACTTTTTCACAACTCTTGCTTATATCAGTTCTAATATGTATTATAGTAGCTGGCCATATAAACAGGTGTGTTTTGAACCAAAGTGATTTATTAAATAACAGATTTGAATACGAACAACAATACTTTGTGCTCATGTTCTTAAGCTTGTGATTACAAATAAACATTCTTTACTTCTGCATGAAGTACACTCATTCAATTGCTGTATGTTATGTTATGTTATGTTATGTTATGTTAATGTTTATTTATACCCCGCCTTTCAGCCAAATGGCCCTCAAGGCAGCTTACAGAAAAAGTAAACACAAATATAAAAATACATCAATAAAGCAATACATTGCACAAAAAATGAAATGAAATAGCAGTGTGGCCAGGGGGCAGGGATGATGGGAGCTGTAATCCAAGAACATATGGATGACCGCAGGCTAGCTTCCCCTTGGTATAGAGGTTATACAGGCGCAAGAGGAAGGACGGTCCAGAAGGAGAAGTTTGAGAGCTGCACATAGCCAGAATCTTTAGGTAATGCCATTTGCCTCAGTGAAGCTGGATCCAATAAAACTTGTGGCTATTATGCCTCCAGTGTTGGTGTCCAATGTATTTTTCCGCACATCCACTATAGTCCCATCCTGACCTTCAGGGAATGACCACAAGGGATGACCTCCTTTGGTGCTGCTCCTTCCAGGTAATCCTGCTAGTGGCTAATAACACCAGTAAAAATATCCTGCCTAACTATAAACACTACAACCACTCTTCCCACCCTCTTCCTTCCAAGTCAAAACCCATATCAGCCGTTCAACTGCCAAACACTGAAATACAAAAGTCTCAACCCCCATTCTCACAACCAATCACAAACCAGCCTGCACCAACATTCTATCTGACTCATCCCCCCAACACTCACCAATTACCTTAATCATTCTAATAAATAACCCTCTTACCATAAATAACATACTGTAATATAAACACATACAACATTTTAACATAAAAGTGGGGGACATCACAGGGACATCCTCCAACAGGCATTACAAGGAAAAGCTTTGCAGAATGCTGCCTGCAGAATGCTGAAGAGATCCAGACAATCCTCCCCCCCAAGCAGACTGTACCACTAATAAATCATTGGCAATCACTCATGGCCAAGTAAGATTGTCTTCCAGGGTAAGGTCTTTAACAGTGGGTCCTTAAGTGACTGTGGAGGCCAATTCTGGATCCACACAGCCTCACACAGTGAGGACATAGGTTTCCATATGGAAGATGGTCACGATGAGGATTTGCTTGATGTGCCTTCCGCTTAGCTCGTTTGTCCCTTTCGCCCTGTACTTGTGCTTCTTCAAAGTCCAGAGCACCTTTGATAATGGCTGACCTCCAATTGGGACGCTCATGGGCCAAAGCTTCCCAGTTCTCAATGCTCATGTTACATTTTCTTAGATTAGCTTTAAGAACATCTTTAAACCTTTTTTGCTGTCCACCTATATTCCGTTTTCCATCCTTAAGTTGAGAGTAAAGTAGCTGGTTTGGAAGACGGTGATCAGGCATTTGAACAACATGGCCGGTCCAGCGAAGTTGATGTTGGAGGATCATTATTTCAACACTGGTGGTCTTTGCTTTTTCCAATACACTAACATTAGTCTGCCTATCTTCCCAAGTAATTTGCAGAATTTTCCGGAGGCAGCATTGGTGGAATCTTTCAAGAAGTTGGGAGTGACGTTTATAGATGGTCCATGTTTCACAGGCATACAGTAAGGTCGGTAGTACAATGGCTTTGTAAATAAGGATTTTGGTCTCCCTGTGAATATCCCAATCCTCGAACACTCTATGCTTCATTCGAGAGAATGCGGCATTCGCAGAGCTCAGACGATGTTGAATTTCAGCATCGATGTCAGCTTTTACAGAGAGATGGCTGCCAAGATAAAAAAGTGATTGACATTCTTCAGCATTGCACCATTAAGTTGGATTGATGGTGCTACAGAGGGATTGGTTCGCAGTTGCTGATGAAGCACTTTGGTTTTTTTAATGTTAAGCAAGAGGCCAAGCTTTTCATATGCTTCTGCAAAGACATTTAGGATAGTTTGAAGATCTTCCTCTGAATGTGCGGAGACATCAGCATATTGAAGTTCTATGATGGAGGTTGTAATTAACTTACTTTTTGCTTTCAGCCTACTGAGATTAAAAAGCTTTCCATCTGTTCTAATAAATAAGAAAGTTCTTACAGTAGAGGAATGTAGGAAGTGGAGTGTCCCCCCTCCCAAGGACCTGTATTGGGATTGGCGCTTTTTAACTTGTTCAATGAACAATGTAACAGCCAAGTTTACTGTTGACACTAAATTGTTCAGGATGGTAAAAACAAAAAGGGACTTAAAAGGATCTCTCCAAACTGGTAGATTTCTATGGGCATTAAAATGTCCTGTGTGATTCCATGTAAACCTGTATAGACAGCAAAATAAAATATAATCCTAGTTTCACATATACACCAGTGACCAGGAAAGAGACCTTGGGATTGAGGTGGATAATTCAATGGAAACGTATATTCAGTGTGAAGCAGCTGAGAGAAAGGCAAATTTCATGCAATGGAGCCTTAGGAAAGAAAGTGAAAATAAAAATGCCAATATAATGCCATTATACAAGTCAATGGTGTAACTGTACTTGGAAAAGTGGATATCGTTCTGGTCACAACATCTCAAAAAGGTTGTTGTAGCATTGGGAATGCTTCAGAAAAGAGAAAGCAAAATGATCAAGGGGCTGCAGCAACTCCATTATGAGGAAAGACTACAACATTTGGAGATTTTTAGTTTAAGACAAAAAGGTTGGGCATGAGAGAGAGATAAGATTATGCACTGTGTGTAGAGTGCAGGTATACAGAGATTCTTGTCCCTCTCGTCTAGAAAGCATCCAATTATGCTGCTTGCTGGAAGATTCAGGGCATACAAGACGAGGCACTTCTTTACACAGCACAGAGCTTGGAAAAGTTACTTTTTTTGAACTACAACTCCCATCAGCCCAATCCAGTGGCCATGCTGGCTGGGGATGATGGGAGTTGTAGTTCAAAAAAGTAACTTTTCCAAGCTCTGTAGTTAAACTATGGAATTTGCTACCATACTTTGTAGTGATGGTCACCAACTTGAATGGTTTTAAAAGGGGATTTGACAAATTAATGGTGAATAAAG
This sequence comes from Rhineura floridana, assembly GCF_030035675.1. Lineage (NCBI taxonomy): Eukaryota > Metazoa > Chordata > Lepidosauria > Squamata > Rhineuridae > Rhineura > Rhineura floridana. The sequence continues at coordinate 103,027,766 of NC_084483.1, forward strand.
ATATCAATGGCTATTAGTCATGATGGCTATACGTTAACTCCAATATTGGAGGCAGTATGCCTCTGAACACCAGCAGCTGGGCTTCAGGAAAGAGAGGGCTATTTCAATCACGTCCTGCTTATGTGCTTCCCATAAACATTTGGTTAGCCAGTGTAACAAGAGAATGCTGGACTAGATGGGCCTTTGTTCTGATCTAGTTATAGTCATCTTATTTAAAGGTTACCACAGAAATATGCATGCCTGGTGACACAGTGCCATCTAGTGGTTTGGACATAACATTTCATGTCAGTTTGAACAGGACAGATGAAACAATCAGTCATAAATTTTCCAAGTGTGTGATTGGTTAACAAAATGCATAAATGGCATCCAAGAATTAAACCCACATTTTATTCTGTGATGTGTCTGTAAAAAGTTGCTCATTTTGCTGAAGTGCAACTACCCTGTAGATGAATGAATGAATGAATGAATGAATTTTATTTACGGTCCATGACCAGTACAAAACATCAAACATTAATTAAAACTAGTTAAAAGTCATACATTAGTCAACTGGAATTAGAGCTGTATGAACATTTGAGCTAGTAAGAGTTCTGCGTATGATAATTGCAGTGGCACAGAACCTTGCAACAGACTGAGTAATTTCTGGATACTGGTCCGATAAAAGGTAACTGGTATAGTATGAAAGGTCCCGGCCTGGGATCAATTGAGTAATTGAAGTTATATTTGATGAACGAATGTCATGATAAAATGGGCAAGATAGAAGCACGTGGGATGCCGTTTCAACTTCTCCCATCCCGCATGGGCATAGCCGCTCTTGTCGAGGGATTCTACAATATCTACCCTCGAGGAGAGCTGACGGAAGCACGTCAAATCTCGCCAATGTGAATGCTTTTCTATGACTAGCACTGGAAAGATTAGTGAAATATTGCGCAGGTACAAAACCCTTGGAGAAGGAGGTAACATTAAGCCTGGATGCTGCTGATGCTAAGTGGGTTTGAAGCTCCATATCCAGTATACGTTGGGAAATAACTGATAACGCTCTAGAAAATCACACCGTAGCAATGGATTGTATATGTCACATCAGCAGCAGTGTTACTAGCATAAGTGTGTGTGTGTGGGGGGGGAGGCTGTATTCAGACAACAGTTTATTCTGTTTTCCTGATGTTTCCTTATCCTTACCTTACAATTTCCGCATTTTATTTGATCTTTCACATGACGTAAAAGTCACTTCTGGAAATCTAGCAGAATATAGTTGAAGTTTGGCAGTCATTTCTGTGTTAATTGCTTCCAGGAAAAAACTGTTTGCAACCCCATTAACCCAGAAAATTGTGGGAGTAAAGTGACAAAATTTGGGGCTTTCCAGCCATTTTCATGGGGGAATCATTGGGGAACAGAAGTGCACATGTGCAGAAAGGGTGAGGGAGTAGCAATATGTCCCATTATGTTCATTGTTGTGTCACACCATGTCCAATGGGATGAATGAAATTGAAAGTTTGTGCGACATGGCAGTATATTGGTCAAAAAACCAGTTCCATAATGCAACAGGTATTGTAGCATGAAAGGAATGTTAGAAATTGGGACAGAAGTGCTATCACTATTATCAATAAAATGAACACAACAACCCCATGTCTGAATGCAGACTCTGTCTCTGTGTGTGTGTGCATGTGTGTTCATTGTGTTGATCTCTGTAGTACTGAATTGTCCCTGACCACATCTTTTTGTCACTCTTAAGCCTCCCTTATGTTTCCTGCTGCAGATAATAATAATAATAATAATAATATGATGATGATGATGATGATGATGCAGCCCTATTAGGAAGGCCCAGTGGGCGTCTGTTACTTAAGCATAGCTGTTGAGAACTCCCTGCCATGTATCAGTTAAATGTTCTAGTTAGCAACATGATATATGCCAATGTTCACCATCCTGGTGCTCTCCAGAGTTTTTGGCTTACAACTTCCATCAGGCCCAGCCAGCACAGCTGTACTAGCTGGGCCTCTAGTCCAAAACAGCTGGAGGGCACCAGGATGGCAAAGGTGGATATATGCTATCACCTGCCAACAGTCCCCTTCTGCTTTCTACATAGGACACACGTCTCATAATTACAACATTCAGAAAACAGTGGAAAAACATTTCTAATCTCTAGGACACTCTGATGCTAATCTGAAAGCTGCCATTTTGGGAGGTATTTTGGAAGGAAACACCAGCATGAAATAGCTATATTGGAACCAATAAGGAAGTTTCATTCTATTTGTTTCACCTTGAATAGTCCTGTTCATTTAATTTACCTAGATGCTAAAATAATTATGTCATTGCCAACTACAATTGTTGTGAATAGTCACTGTTCTTATTTTGCATATATTTAAGCTCTATTTCGGGAAGGAGGAAACTCTGTTCTGTGGTCTATCTATCTATCTATCTATCTATCTATCTATCTATCTATCTGTCTGTCTGTCTGTCTATTAGATTTTTATCCCGCTCTTCCTCCGAGTAGGAGCCAAGGGTGGCAAACAAAAGCACCAAAAACACTCTAAAACATCATAAAACAGACTAAAATATATTATAACAAAACATCCTTAAAAACATATAAAACAAAACATCTTTAAAAACATCTTTTTTTAAAAAAAAGCTTTAAAAACATATTTTTGAAAAAAGCTTTAAAAACATATTAAAAACCAATTCCAACAGACACCAACTGGGATAAGGTCTCTGCTTAAAAGGCTTGTTGAAACAGGAAGGTCTTCAGTAGGCACCGAAAAGATAATATTTAAGGGGAGGGAATTCCACAGGGTAGGTGCAACTATACTAAAGGTCCACTTCCTATGTTGTGCAGAACGTACCTCCTGATGAGATGGTATTTGCAGGAGGCACTCACCTGCAGAGTATAGTGATCGACTGGGTATATAAGGGGTAAGACAGCCTAGCAGGGGTCCTAATTTGGCCAGTGCAGACATTTTCCCAAGCCACACCCACCAGCCCCACATTTTACATGTGGGGTGGATAAAGCCAGGGCTGCAAAGGAATAATTGGGAGCCTTAAAGTATGCTCTCAACTGTTTCTCTGCAACCCCATTGGCTCCACTCCAGAACTCCTGATTGATGCTGCAAGCGCCAGATGCAAGCCCACTGGGATCAGCTCCAATCATGAATATTTTGGCTCCATTTGTGAGCAATCCTGCTGGGCTCAGCTCCAGTCACTAATATTTCTCCTTTGTAGACTGGCTTAAATACAAGCTGTTTTGCAATGGGAAATGCTTCCTTTGCCCACATGGTTTGAAATCAAATTGCACAAGCAAATGAATATTTTTCCTTTGCAGAGCTGAATTTGATCAGAGTCTAACTGAATTACCACAGACTCTGCTTTTTGCCTTCATTGCCACACAACTGTACCTTTTACATTTTTCATATTCTCTACTCATTTGTATATACAAACCAATTGAGGATCATATGCTGTACATCTGATGAAGCAAACTCTAGTTCACAAAACTCTGCTATTCTATGATACTATGAAAAGCTTGTGCCATAAATAAATGTGTTAATCTTTTCATGTTCTGCTAGATTGTTTTTTGCTTTTGTCAGCAAACCTAGAAAAACAGTGAAGAGTTTGGAAGCATCACATTGTTGCAATAGTTCTCATGGGCAAATATAGTATATAAGTTTTGGTATTATGAATTTAAAATCTATTACACATTGCAGTGGCAGAGATGTGAAGGTAGGAACCCTGAAACCCTGATCTTCTTGAACGTCATCTAGCTTTCCTCAACATTTCTAAAGATATTTTTGCCTAAGCAGAATCTTTCCAACTCATACTACATTTTGGGTCTGCTTTGGGTGAAATTATTGCAACTGTAGCACAATAAAGGCCAGCACATATGTATCAGTCACATATTCATTCCACACAAATTATCTGTACATTTGTTTTCTTTTATTAGCTTTTTTATTTTCTCTCCTCCTCTGACACCTCTGAAGAAAGCAAGCCTTCATAAACGAAGTACTGTGTGTATTCTTAAAGCCCAACAGCAGCCCATTTGCAACCTGTACTTGACAAAAACAAATCACTTGTAGAATTTATTTTTCATATGTGGGTCAAATTATACTGGGCTAAATATTTGGGATGCTTCCAGAGTCAGATGGAGGGCTCTTAACACTTTCTTTCCTATTTATTTATGTATTTTGTCGCGCCCATGAAACCAAATTCTCTGGGCAGTTTTCAAAGACAATAAACTACAAAATACAATTTACAATAAAACTCTTACAACAAACAAAGTAGAAAACTCTGTCAAAACCCAACTAAAATCCACACAAAACAATTAAAACAAACCTGCATGAAACCAGCAGAAAACACAGCAAGGGGGAGCTTAGTGCAAAAACCTGAAGCACCCGATGGATTTTAATGAAAACGCCTTGGAGAACAGAAAGGTCTTCACCTGGATCACAAAGAACATAAGAAATTGATCCTACTTTCATTGTTGTTCTGGTCTCAACATCTAACTGATCTCTCTGTGTGAGTGTTGCTTCTCAAATTCCAGCAGAAGCTCTATCTGTACTCAGAGCTTGGAAGTAACTCATTATTTTTAACGAGTTACTTGTAATTCGTTACAATTTTAAATAACGAGTGGGTAATTCCATTACATTTGGCAAGTAACGGAACGACTAGTAATTTCCCTACTTTTCAGCTGCAACTTTAACGTTTCCACGTTAGGTTGGACATTACTTGGGGGCGGGAACAAGGGGAAGTCAGCTCCTGGCTGTGATTGGTTAACACAAGACATGTGCCTCACACTGATTGGACCTCTGCGCAGACTCTCTCTTCCCTCGTGATCTGTGTTAGGAGGCACGAGGGAAGAGGTGAATAGGCAGGGCCTGCTAGTGTCTGAGAGGAAAAAATGGACGCTGGAGGAAAAAGCCAGGGCAAGGACAACGGAGGAGAAGGCAGCAGCAGAATGGCGAAGAGCTGTGGAGGTGAGTGATGATGATTTGTGTGTGTGTGTGTGTGTGTGCCCCCCCATGGCACCTTCTGCCCCCCTGTGGCACCTTCTGCCCCCCCTGCCCCCCCCACAGCACCTTCTCCCTGTGGCACCTTCTGCCCCCCCGCCCCCCACGGCACCTTCTGCCCCCCCGTGTCACCTTCTGCCCCCTGCCCCCCCACGGCACCTTCTGCCCCCCTGTGGCACCTTCTGCCCCCCCACTGCCTCTCCTTGCCTCGCTGCCACCCCCACCATCAATCACAAGGCACTTCTGAAACTTCGGCCTACTCAGAGCTTGGAAAAGTTACTTTTTTGAACTACAACTCCCATCAGCCCTAGGCAACATGGCCACTGGATTAGGCTGATGGGAGCTGTAGTTCAAAAAAGTAACTTTTCCAAGCTCTGGCCTACTTCTCTTCCTTCCCCCCCTTTTTGAACTCTCCCCCTTGTTCCTATGCATACCTGTGTGCTGTATTTATCCAGACAGAGCACTCCTGCCTTTTAAAATGCCGGCTAGCTTTTTATTGTATATTTATTTGAACTCCATCTTTCTTTTTATTTGTATTTTTGTCCTGTTTAATCACAAGACTGAATTGTATGTGGGACAAAAACTGTCTCAGTAATAATAATAATAATAATAATAATAATAATAAATCATTAGGCGTATAATAAATGGCTTAAGGCTGATTTTTTTGTTCTTGGCAGAGATGAGGTGAGAAGTAGGGTCCTTGCAGCTCCTCCTCTCAGTCCCCCAGTTCTCAAACTCATGTTCTGTGAGAAAGAGAGAGATTCCCAGTCCCAGAGAGAGACAACTCCTGTAAACCCCATTCTCTCCAACAGCATCCCCAGGCGGGGTACCTGTGAAGATCACCTCTTGTTGAAAAAAATTCATTTATTGCAGCTGAATATCTGGGCAATGTAAAATTAAAATGTTTAACTGATTAATCCTCTCCCTTTCAATAAACTGATCAATTACATTTCAATTGATTTGCTTATCACCAAGACTTCAAATCTATGAGAATTTCCAGAATATAATAATTAAAAGGAGTGCAAGACAATGAAGAATTCAATACAGAAGCTCTAGGGCACACAGTTAAAAAAAATCAAGGCTGATCTTTGTTATTGTTTCATGCATTCCCCAGTACAGTAACACACAAAATTACTCTAAAAACAATAAACAAGTGTCTCATATTAAAACTCATTCTTACCAATAAATATAGGCCCCACTGATTAATCAACTCTCCTTTTAGTTAATTAATCTGCTGAAAATTAAACCTTGTAGCCCTAGAGTTGGTTTAAAAAAAAAAATCATTTGACCAGGAAGGCAAGTACCATTCAGTTCACATACAGTGAATTTCAGAGTTGAGATTAATCTGTTCTCATCACAGCCCAGGCTTGTGTATTTATGTGCAAGCCCTTTCTTGATGACATTGCCATGTGGTGACCAAAGCAAGGAGGAGAGAAGTCTCAGGCTGTGTGGTGCACTCACTGCAACACAATTGCTGCCTAGAAAAGAATGTGCAGGTGCAAAAAGCAGAAGCTCAAGTAAGCTTCAATAAGATGAACAGTGCCAAAGCTGCACAGGCTGCAATAGGCAATGTTGAGGGGTTTCATCATTACTGCTTTTTAGGAAGTGAAGGTCAACCACTGTCAGTGCTGCCCTGGGCTCCTACTGCGAGGAAGGGCGGGATATATATAAATATAAATAAATATATATATATACAGAAAGAAAGAAAGGAGAGATGTAAAGGGGTGTATTTCTTTAGATGTTACCCTACTTTCCATTTTTGCTTTCTATTTGCTTCTAGCCCTATTCTGTCACTCTCCAGTACACATGAAGAAGGGGCAGTGAGGGCAACTCCCAAACCTGGGTGTTGCGCCTCCAAGTTTGTTACTTAGAACTAGGTATGCCTTTCCTATCTACAATGTATTTCTATAAATGAAATAGCTTTTCTTATTTTACTAAGTCTTAAGTCTCAGTGATCTCAGTGCAGGGTAAAAGCCTGCCACAAACACACACATTGGCACACACAAGCATCATATACTGTTGACAATCTCTGCTAATATCTATACAAATGTACATAACATGCATCACCTGAACTCACATGATCTAGAGTTACCTTAGATCTTGCAAGATTTGCAAATGAGAAGCAATAGGGTTTTATATTAGTTCTGATTGTCTATTGGGCTATCATAGGTTATATTTTTTTTCATTTTCTATGGCAAAAACTCCAACTTCAGTGGAATTTATGTGATGTGTTCTAATCATTTGAATTTGGCTAATGAATGCTTTATTCTTTCATCAGAACTTTAGCAGTAGTACTAAAATATTAATAAAAAAGAAAAGGGAAAGAAAAAATACTTTACATACATCATTCAGCTGTATTGCTAATTATAGATATAAATATAAAAGATAAATGGCATTTTGTCAAAAGTATTTTTGTCTACATTTTATACCTCCTCCTTGGTTTTCCAAGCTTGGCATGGAATGCTTCTCATACAGAATTAATTTGAAATGCTGCATATTTATTATCATAATCATCATATTCAAAATAAAAAATATATGTACCGCCTTCAAGTTGATTCCAACTTATGGTGACCCTATGAATAGGGTTTTCATGAGGCTGAGAGGCAGTGACTGGCCCAAGGTCACCCAGTGAGCTTCATGGCTATGTGGGGATTTGAACCCTAGTCTCATTTTGTTCTCACAACAACCCTGTGAGATAGTAGGTTAGACTGGCCCAGGCAGGGTTATTCAGTGAGCAAAAATGATGCAAATAGGATCTCTTTTAATTGTGCTACCGACCTGCTTACTTCCACTCTGACTGGGGCATCTTGCAGCATGGGGAAGAGATGGGGGCACATCACAGCTGAAGTTCACCCATATAGGAGCATTACCTCTTGTTTATTACAGAGACGCCTGTTGCAGGTTTTGCTGCTGAGAGCAGCAGTCAGTTAGTGCGACCACTTGAGTCACAGCTTGTTGATCCTGAGGAGGCAAAACTAGAAAGTGAGGTTCAGAAAGGAGGCCCTGTGCACGAGGAGGAGGAGGGCATGAAGCAATGCCAGTTGCCCACAGCCACATCTGCAGAACAGCAAGTACCATGGTTTGGCTTTGAGAAAGCTTGTACATTTGTGAGCCAGAGTGGGAAAAATGTTGTTGTACGATGCAATTACTGCCTTCCAAGGATCAAAAATCTGAGATCAGCTGTTTCCTCCTCATCCAATGTGAAGAAACATTTTGAGGTAAGCCTTTGTCATGCTGGTCCTCAAAGAGTGTCCATTGTCTATTTATGTTTAAATTGTGAAATTCCTCTTCCATTTTTTCTTGGATTCATGCTTTGTTCTTCTTCCTCAGAGGGCACACCCTGAGAAGCTGAGAGCAATTGAAGAAGCAATAAAGGCAAGGAGACATGGCCTTCCTGAAGCAATGCATGACACCCCTCCTCCCAAAATGCTGAAGCAGCAGCAGACAACTCTTGAGAGGTGGGGATCTGGCAGGGAGCCTGTCACCCAGAGCAATCTCAACAGGAGAATCATTGATTTCATTGTAGAGGAGACATTACCACTTCAGACTGTGGACAGACCATCATTCATTAATCTGGTTCGCATTGGACTCCCCAAAGATCTCACCATCATATGTGCCAAGACTCTGAGAGACAGAATTGAGAAGAGAGCATGCCACATGAGAGAAACTCTTGCAAACCGAATGGGTGCTGTGGCATATATAGCAACCACTGCAGATTGTTGGACCAATGGCAAGAAGAGTTACTTTGGGGTAACAGCCCACTGGATCAACCCAACTACCCTGAAACCTGAGGTCGGGGCCTTGGCTTGTAAGCGTCTGAAGGGGCGCCATACATACAATGTCCTTTCAAAAGCACTGCATGATGTACATGTGCAGTACAGGATCCACAACAAAGTTATGTGCACTACTACAGACAATGGCTCCAACTTTGTGAAAGTGTTCAGAGTTTTCATGGCCAAAGAACCAGTGGAAGCTGCAGGCACCAGTGACGATGATGGTGATAACCAGGAGGAGGAGGAGGCTGAGGTGGAGTTTGTGCCTATCTGTGAGATCTTGGACACAGGACCTGAGGCAGAGGAAGAAGCTGCAGACTCAGGAGAGGATTTTGTTTTACCACCACACCAGAGATGTGCTAGCCACACCCTCAACCTTGTGGCAACACAAGACATAGAGGCCATGCTTTCTGACTCCTCCAAAAGTAGTCTTCTTGGTCCTTTCAAGAAACAGTTTCGTTCCTTGATGGGAAAGTGCAGCAAGTTGTGGTCCAAGCAGAACCAGTCAGCCCAGATTGCTGAGTATATCCGTGCACAATGTGGTGTGTATCTGAAGGTACCGAATAAGACCAGGTGGAATTCCACCTTTGATGCGTTGAAGCAACTGCATGAGCTCCTGTCAACTGTGCCACTAAAAATGCATGCCATAATGGACCGCTGCTCCTTGTCCAGGATCACAGATGCTGAGATTGAAGTGGTACAGGAATACACAGAGATTATGGAGCCACTAGCCCAGTCCCTAGATATCCTGCAACGGGAGAACGGCATGTTCATGGGGTATTTGCTACCAACGCTCTGCAATGTGGACCGCAAGTTAGAAGGACTGGAAAACAAACCTGAGAGGTACACATACTGTTTTCAGCTGCTGAGAGGTGTGCGTGAAGCCCTAAGAAAGCGGTTTGCAGCTATCTGGGAGGACAAGAGGCTTCTTCTGGCAGCCTGCCTACACCCTCACTTCAAACTAGATTGGCTGGAATCGTGTCAGGCCACCACCCATACCAACAAGTAAGAACATTAGGGAAGCCCTTTGGGTGGATTACTCCAAGGGAAATGCTGTCTCAAGGGAGGCATCAGAGGGCTTAAGGTGGTAGGCAGGGGCTGGGCCTTTTCTTCCTGGGGCTCCTCATCACAACCTTGGGTTGCTACAGGTAATCCTTAAGGGTCTGCTGTGCTGCCCCATGAGTGTGGTGACTTGGTCACCTTTCTACCATGTCATCATCCACAGGCTCAGGCTGGACCCTGAACCAGGGGACATGACAAGCATCAGGAAATGAAGAGCAGATGATGGTTTCCTAACATATATATGTTAACATATCCTCTCTCTTTCTTAGATACACAATGGAAGCCTTGCTGAAAGCTGAAATAAAGATGGGTGTACTTAATGAGGACAGTGATCAGTCTTCAGATAAAGACCAGGAAGGAGATGACTTAGAAGATGACTTCTTTAACTTTCTGCCCCAGGGCAAGAAGTCAGCAGTGGACACTGCTGAGGAGGAACTGGTGAGGTACCTGAGGTCTCCCAGCAGGGAAGTGTCATCACTCCATGGCTTTCCACGTGTGCTGTGGTGTTTTTTGCAGCACAACACAGGCACGCCTTCAAGCGCCGCAGTAGAACGCCTGTTCAGTACTGGTGGCAACGTAATGACTGTAAAAAAACATTCCTTGTCTGACATGCTCTTTGAGCATCTTGTTCTTTTGAGACATAACAGAAACATATTATAAAAGCATTTCAAGTGTAAAATTTGATTTCAAGAGTTGGGGTATCTTCATTGCTTGGGGGAATGTGAGATTCTGTTATGCCATTATGTTAATCTTATGGATAATTTTTTTTATTCTACTACCCTCTGTGTGTGTGTGTGTTTAGTTTTAATATTGTTTTAGGCTACTTAGATGTGAAGCAGCCAAGGTCAGCACCTTGTAGGCGTTTTTTTTAAAAAAAGTAACTGAAATGTAATTGTAGTGATTACTTTTGAGTAAAAGTAAAGTAATCAGTTACTTTCAGAGCAATTGCAATTGTAATGGTAATTACTACTTTTTTGGGCCAAGTAATTGTAACTGTAATTTATTACTTTTTAAAAGTAATCTTCCAAGCTCTGCTTTAAACAGTCAATGTTTCCTCCATACAATCCTGGGAGTTATAGTTTAAGGGTACTCAAAGTTGTTCAGAGACTCCTATTCTCCTCACAGAGGTACAGTTTCCAGAGTTCCCTGGGAAAAGGGATTGATTGTTAAACTACTGAAGCTGCTAATGGACTCCAGAGGACAGCTCCCATCGGTATCAAGTAGCAGCTTTGTTGTCTCCCACTTCAAAAGTTCTACTGGCTTGCGACTGTTCTGCAGTTCTACCACAGGAGGGCAGTGTGACTAAATATACAGAATTTTCCTGTGGTGACCTGCAACAAGAAGAAATGTGCAGATATGAAGGCATATTGTTGACGGCATGATGTGGACTAGACCATAAGCTCTCTCACCTGTTCATTCCAAAGTATTCTTTAATAATGGGATCTCTAATCTCTAAATTTGCCATGTGGTGTGCTCCTTTTCAGAGTGCCAGACAGCCAACCAGCCATGTCCTTTACCATTCCATTCCCTTCTCCCCATTTTCTGTTCCTAACCCTCCCCCTGCCCACCCATCACAGTCAGTCAGCATTCCAGGGCCAGTGAACATGCACAGTCCTTATTGCCTCAGAGCACCCAGGGATTTATTCCTAAATATTTCATTAAAATGCCATCCTTCCTCCAAAGGAGCTTAGAGAGGCAGTTCAGTAATGCTGGGAAATTAGTCTGAGTGCCAGCTCCCATCAGCCTCAGTCAGCATGACCAACATTTCACAAATTATGGGAGTTGTAGCATAGCAATATTTGCAGGGCAACAGGTTCTAGTACAGTCCCTGCTCTGGTCACTGTGGTTCACTGGCTTGGAGTCGGAACAGAGTTTGCTCTTATATTTTGCTTTTAAAAAACAAACATTATTTTGCATTTGAGGTTACGGGGAAGGGAAATGGGTGATAAGCACCTCCCTCCCTTTCAGTAGTGGGAGCCGTTGCAGGATCAAACCCCCTTCCATTACTAGAAAAGACCCTACTACTCCTGGATGAGCAAGTTTGGATTCAAGCCACTTTCTTCCCTATTTGATCTTCTCCCATTTATTGCCTCTCACTAAACGGGCAGGAGCCTGTCTTGGTCTTAGGATTCTGTGAAATACCATGCACATAAAACGAATATCCACCCTCTATACATACACGATGATTTCTACCTCACTTTTTCCAGTGTAATCAAAGCTGCTCACAAATACAAGAGATAAAATACATGGGGCAATAAAAATGAAATTAAAAACCAACATGAAAACACATAGCAACATTAAAAGTAGAGCACACGCTTTTTTTCTTTAAACAGCAGAAATCAGGACCGCCAATGCGTAAAGCACCAACATTTGCAACCCATAAAGGAAGCTACAGACCTGAACTTACAAGATCTGAAGAGGGTGGTTTGTAACATGCTATTGGAGGTTGCTGATTCATAGGGTCGCCATAAGTCGAAATCGTCTTGAAGGCACATAACAACAAACCTGAACCAATGGGGGGGCGATAGACAGAAAGGCAACCTATTCTTCCCTGGTTGATTCCTTCTTTAGTAACTAGTTGTTTGTTTTCTCAGGCTTTGCTCCCTTCCTCTTCCCCTCTTTGTTAGTTACAGATAGAGCCTTTGAGTGCAAGCCTCAAGGATCTGCAATGGCCACATGTGTGTCTGTGCTCAGAATGACTTTATTTCTGAGTTGTTCTTTCAACCAACAATCTCACTAGACTATTTATTTCTGCACTACACTACAATATATACCAAACCCCAATAGCCAAGGCTGATCTTACGGCACAAACATCCCTTCAAAACATGAAGCGCTTTTTATTGTGTTTGCCCTCAAAATAACCCTGTGAAGCAAGTTGTTCTATTCCAGTTTTACATTTTAAGGAACTGAAGCTGAGAAACTGTGACCTGCACATAATCATGGAAGAGTTGGAATTTGAAGTGAGAGCTTTCCAAATTCAATGGCCATCTCTCACAACAGATCCCAGCGTGCAGGCTCTAATATGTTGGGCCATCACGGGAAGTAGCCCTGTCTGGTATGTCTTGCCAGTTCGTATTAAGCATTTTGTATGAGCTTATTTGAGTATATTTCTGTACAAGTAGACTTGCCCACACATCTGTTCTTTTTTTGCAAAAGGTCAGGTGGGCAGCTCATACTTGCCGCCCTGGGCTCCTACTGGGAGAAAGGCGGGATATAAATCTAATAAATAAATAAATAAGAAATAAATATAACTGTGTGGACATAGATACTGGTTAATTCAAAACAGTCTATGCGCTGTTGCAAGGAGGAGTTGAAAGCCAAGATATTCCACATGTCAATCATATGCACTGTGATAAAGTGGTCTGGTTTGCACAATAAATAATAGTTAAACTATGATTTAAAGGTAAATGCGCAGCATGCTGGTGCTTACTGCTGAAACATCAAGCACTTCACTCCTTCCTGGCTCCTGCTGCTGTTATGACCATGACTGAAGCCAGGTTATCCCTGTGCAGATAGGGGCGCAGCTGGGCCACCAACCGAAGTTGATAGAAGGCATTCCGTGCCACCGAGGCTACCTGAGCCTCAAGTGACAGAGATGGTTCTAGGAGAACCCCCAAGCTACAAACCTGCTCCTTCAGGGGGACTGCAACCCCATCCAGGACAGGTTGGACATCCACCATCCGGTCAGAAGAACCACCCACTAGCAGCATCTCAGTCTTGTCTGGATTGAGCCTTTGACTGCAGATGTCAACATGCTTGCATTGGCAGCTCACATGCTAACATTACAGGCGTCACCTTTATGATAGATGGAGCAGGGCATCTAATGGATGTATCTTTGCTCACTTCTGGCCTCCTTCTAGAATGGCATGAAGTTTCATGGTGAATGCAAAATTCTAATGGAAATGTTGCCTTTTTTCCCCATCCCCTGATCAGAGATGTTCAGAGCTAATATTGAAGAGTTGTCCTGGGCCACTGTAGTATGCCAACACTCTTCCTCATCTGTACAGCGAATGTGTAGACAGAGCAATGGTATTCTGAAGTTCTGATTTTGACAAATGTCTAACAAACCTCAACTCACTTCATCTCTGCAAATTCAGTTTATGCAATGGGGGGGGGGCACCGGGGGAGGAATGTTAGCATATTCTGGCCTGACCCACTGAGTCCCTTGCCTCAGGTGGTGGATCAGACGGACTGGTGGGTTAGTGCCTCCTGTCACATCTGCTGCTGCCTCAGGACCATAGTATCTCTATCTGTGTCTGAGCCATCTGCCTCCCACCATTCATTTGCTGGCTGGCTGATTACTGTTGCTAAGGCAGCCCACTTGCACTGCTAGCCTGCCACCACTCCTAGCCTAGTGGACTTTAGGAGCACTGCCACTACTTTACTGCAGCAGAAAAATATGCTGCTAAAGGTCTGTCTGGGCTGCTTGCCTGACCTCAATCTAAGGAAGATCCTTCTTCAGAATGAAGCATTGTGGGTGAAGTGGCCCTGGCCCTGGCACTTTCCTCACCCGCGGCGTCTCACTCTGAGCAAAGACTCTGCATTACCCAGAGCAAGATGGGCCCAGAGGAGGAGGGGGGGAGCTGTGGAGGATGCAGAAGCAGTTAGTGTGGCACAGAGGGAGACAGCTGATGCACAGGTTGGTAGCACGTTTGCCTCAGGGGACAACATGTCTTGTGCTGCCCCTGAGCATATCCCTCATATGTAGGCAGAAGCCTGATGCTGGAAGTGGTCAGGAATCAGGGGTTAACTTCTGCCGGCATGTGTAACTCCACATCAAGCTGGGTATAAGTATCAATGAATGCTTCAATGGGATCAGGTAAACTGTTCTTCACACATTAAATATATTGTTTAGTATTTATATTTATATTATCTTTTTCTTTTGCATGAGCATGTTCTTAACTATATTCCTTAATTTGCTAAACCTTTAAACGTGAAAATCTAGTGCAATCCTAAGCATTTTTATTCAAAAGTAAGGTTCACTAAATGCAATGCTACTCACTCCCTTGTAAGTGTGCTTCTGATCAAAGCCTTGCAGCACAATCCTAGTCATGTCTACTCAGAAGTAAGTCTTATTGAATTCAAAAGGGCTTACTCCCAGGTAATTGGGGTTAGGATTGCAGCCTCACTGTGGTTATAGAACAGATTCTGTTAAGAAATCGTCGGCATTTCCTGATTTGAGTCAGGCTGAAAATTCTATGGCATTTTGGTAACTTCCATTTATGGGCATGTATGGGAAATCCAGAAGTGGGGGGGGGGAAGAGAGAGAGAGAAATGGAAAACTGAAGTTAAAAAATATTAACTGAACTCTTTCTGTTCTCAGGTTCCTCTTGTTTTTGGGCAGTCTTACATTGCTTTCCCTTCCCAGTTGGCTGGACAGACTTCTTGGTAACTGTTTCCATATGTTAAAAACATAAAACATAGGATAATCTATGTGAGTTAAAGCCACACACCGGCCTTTTTCTCATGAAGGCAAGGATCATGTATTAAAAGCATAAGATTAGAAAGACAGCATTTAGTGTGTGTTCAGTGGGTAGAATTGTGTGCCTCACACCTTTATTTTATGCCTTTCATTATTTATTTATTTATTGTATTTGTATACAGCTCCATAGCCGAAGCTCTCTTACAGTAACTAAAAACGTTAAAAACAAATATACAAATTTAAAACACATCTTTTAAAAACAATTTAAAACAATTTAAAAAACACATGCTAAAATGCCTGGGAGAAGAGGAAAGTCTTGACCTGACACCGAAAAGGTAACAGTGATGGTGTCAGGCATACCTCGTCAGCAGCATCATTCCATAATTTGGGGACCACCACTGAGAAGGCCCTCTCCCTTGTTGCCACCCTCTGAGCTTCCCTCAGAGTAGACACCCGGAGGAGGGCCTTAGATGTTGAGTGTAGTGGACGGGTGGGTTCGTATTGGGAGAGGCATTCCATCAGGTATTGTGGTCCCAAGTTGTGTAAGGCTTTATAGGTTAAAACCAGCACCTTGAATCGAGCTCGGAAACATACAGGCAGCCAATGCAAGTGGGCCAGAATTGGTTTTGTATGTTCAGACTGTCTGGTCCCTGTTACCAATGTGTCCGCTGCATTTTGCACAAGCTGCAGTTTCCAAACCGTCTTCAAAGGCAGCCCCACGTAGAGCGCATTGCAGTAATCTAACTTGGAGGTTACCAGAGCATGGACAATTGAAGCCAGGTTATCCCTGTGCAGATAGGGGCGCAGCTGGGCCACCAACCGAAGTTGATAGAAGGCATTCCGTGCCACCGAGGCTACCTGAGCCTCAAGTGACAGAGATGGTTGTAGGAGAACCCCCAAGCTACAAACCTGCTCCTTCAGGGGGAGTGCAACCCCATCCAGGACAAGTTGGACATCCACCATCCGGTCAGAAGAACCACCCACTAGCAGCATCTCAGTCTTGTCTGGATTGAGCCTCAATTTATTAACCATCATCCAGTCCATCGTCGCAGCCAGGCACTGGTTGAGCACATTGACAGCCTCACCTGAAGAAGATGAAAAGGAGAAATTACACTAACAGAGTGCTTTTTGGCAGCACTGTGGTTTTGGGGAAGGACTTACAGTATTGAGAAGGAATGCCAGTTACCTAACTGGGATTCGCTCCTTCTAGAAAAGGCACTAAAAAACCCCCAGAAGCCCATTTTCTGAAGTGACTCTAGATTTTTCATGAGCCAGACAAATAGATTCTGTGCAAGAGACTTCTTTGTTTCTGGGTGGCTACAAATTATTTGTGGTTTATTCCTTAACTTGTGTCTTTTGAATATCATAACATCATTGGCCATGACAAGAGCAACAATGAATATGGAAGCCTGAAAACTGGACACTAGTATTTCTTTATTACATTTATACCCTACTCTTCCTCCAATGAGTTCAGGAGTGGCATACCTAGTTATCTCCCCTGCATGATTATACAATCACGACATCTTTTGACGTAGGCCAGGCTGAGAGACAGTCACCGGCCCAATTTCACCCAGTAAAGTTCACAGCCGAGTGAGGATTGTTGAACCTCAGACACAGCTTTACTGCAGCTTAACCAGATGAGGCAGGGAGGTATCGAAGTCAGGGTTGTATGGATGCACCGGTGGAGCTCAGAGCTTGGAAAAGTTACTTTTTAAAACTACAACTCCCATCAGCCCCAGCCAGCCATGCTGGCTGGGGCTGATGGGAGTTGTAGTTCAAAAAAGTAACTTTTCCAAGCTCTGGTAGCTAATCTGGTGATCCCTGCACAGCCCAACCCAGCCCCGTCCAGGTAAATGAAAAGTGTTGGGAGGGCGGCTCTGTCCCACTGCTCCAGCAGCTACTGCCCCACAGGCTCTCGAGTACTCAAGTCCTGACAAAAAGTCTTTTAAAAAAACAAAAACATCTGCACCACCGTAGAATACTGAAATTAAAACCATGAGGGAAAGTGACACGATTGCACCTTGGCATGGCAAAGCAAGACACAGTTATACACAAGGATGCTTCCAGAGGGTTGTCGCAACAATACTTCCCACCCCTTCTTGTGTAACCCCACACATCTGGCTAGAAAAGCAACCTCACTTCATGAATTGTAGCAAATCAACTGGCAAACAATCACAGATTAATTTCTGAGGTTGACTAACAACATATAAAGAAAGGCCTGCAGGTGGTTTTGAGTTGGATAGAAGTGCCCCCTTTCTTTTCTCTCTCTCCTCCAACTTCCAACCCAGCAAACAGGAGCCAGTGGAGCTCAGTGGGAAGAAAGCTAGCAGTGAGGTCTGAAGCAGTCTTCCTAGAGCTGCCTGGGCAGAGTCAGCAGTGAAACAAACAAGCAAACATTTGTGATCCCCAATCATGTCTGTCTTGCTCCCCAATTAAATGATTCTAAAGTCACCCCTCGTTTGAGACCGAGAGCCAAGGTGGTGCATTGGATATAGTATAGACATGAACTGGAGATAACTTGATTCAAAAGTCCCAGCCCAGCTGTAGTATCACTAAATGACTTCCCCACCAGTCGTGTACTCTTAAAGAAGTCACATTCTTTTTATTGAGTTGCAGTCTGCTAAGAAAGGCCATCCTATATTTGCTTTATGGAATTCCCCCACAGCTGGTGGGTCCACACCAGCTACTAAGTCAATACCACATTTCTCAAAAAGCCCAAATAAATTTGAAAAACATTGAAGATTCCTGCTCCAACACATCCTGTTTGCAAAGGTGTGAGATTAAGAACAAAATGACCTTCTGGATGTAGCCTTGAACAATTGGGGGAAATGGGGACGGGTGGGATACAAAAGTGATAAATAAATAAAACACACACTTTCTTGGGATTTCTGGTAGGACAAATATTTCCTGAGCAACAGAATTGTTATGTCACTATCAAAAGGGTTATGTCATTATAATCACTATAGCCAGTGTGGTGTAGTGGTTAGAGTGTTGGACTATGGCCTGGGAGACCAGAGTTCGAATCCCCACACAGCCATGAAGCTCACTGGGTGACCTTGGGCCAGTCACTGCCTTTCAGCCTCAGAGGAAGGCAATGGTAAACCACCTCTGCATACTGCTTACCATGAAAACCTATTCATAGGGTTGCCATAAGTTGGATCGACTTGAAGGCAGTCCTTTTCCATTTCATCTGTGGGTTTTAAAGTTTATTTTGATCTGAATACTGGTATTATTCATCAAACTATGGTTAGTAATTGCTAGATTGTCTCAATATAGGGCCAACCCATGCTGTTTTATGAGCACAAAACACATGGCAGATATGAGTCAAAGTCGCACTGGGGGAGACAGAAGTGAGGGGGGGTTGTTCTAGAGCCCTACACAAGCAAATATATATCACATCTAAGTATTGGTCATGAGAACATGTCCCAGTAGAAACAAATTCATCCTTTGTTGAGATGATCCAAGATGAATTTGGAACTTCTGAAAGTTCCTTTATGCAAGTAAGCATTGGGCTGATTCTTTCTTTTTCTCTGTTCAGGAAGAAATGGTCAAGGATCCATGCCTTTGAACTGTCAGGACAGCCAGGCACAAGACTGGAGAACTGGAGAATTATTTTGTCCTCTCTTTCCTTGACAGGAACTGTAAAGATGTCAGTAGGGTAAGTCATGTTGGGGTCGCCCCATAAACAAAAGGAAATGAAGAGGGACAAGATGATACTAACAATCAGTACAATTATTTGAACTGTTGTTATAGGCCTTTTCATGAGATCTAGATGCATCCTTAGACTGCATCTAATCCTTGCAAGCCAAGCAGAAGTATGGAAATCTTAGAACAGGAGACTGGAATCATTATAGGGCAATGCATATCCTGCAGGTGATAACAATATTGATATTATTTTTAGATGGGACTAACAGGACACTTTCTTCCTTTATGGGCATTTCCTATGCAGACGTGCGCTACGACATTTACTCCAACCACAACAACATAAAAATCAGACTTCTGCAGAGTAATCAGCGGAAGGACTGAATATTTAGCAATTTACAGTTCACATTCATTGACTTGTGCCATCGTTTTCTTCCTATTCCCCACCTTGCTCTGCAGTGACTATCTGAAAGATGCTATCTCTGGGCTTCTAGAGCAGTTCTTCAGTGATTTTAGTGGGGCGTGGTGTGATGCGTCCTTCCCTGGCTCTCCCTGTCAGGTTCCTACCTGCGCGTGGTTACTGCCTGTCTCTAGGCACCACCAGGGACTCCACCAGTCCGGACCGCACTCTCTTATGGTTTCTCTCCCCGCTCTAGCACAGATCTCAACAGATCCCCCTGCTAGGCAACCACCAGTAACGTCCCAATACTAGTATTTCCAGAGACTCTGAATACTGGTATTGTTATTCTCTTCACCGCTGCCACCATTTGTTACAGTTCCCCTTCAGCCTTGGTCATTACCTTACCCTCCCTTCTGGTCTGTGAAACCCCAGCCAAGGATCAGGCCTTTGGTAAACCAAATTAAGTATTTATTAAAGATAACAAAGCTAACAAGATTAACAAGATTTCTTCTTAAGACACATAAGCATATGGTTTTACTCAATACTAATCCGAACTCCACCTCCCTCCTTCTTCACGCTCTCCTGGCAAACAACTCTCTCAAACCCCACCAAGCAATCCACTCTTTCTCTTCTCCCCCCAGATTCCACAATTCACCACCTCACATTCCCCCAGATTTACCTGTCATCCTTTCATTTATACTGTCAGCCATTTTTAACATTCAGCCAATCATCAAGCATTCTATTGCCCATTCACTCCCCCTCCTCTTTCACTACTTACCATGTATACTCTAAACAACCAGCACTTACCATATATACACTAATATATAGGAACATCACATTTCCCCCCCCTTAAACAACAGCAGAGTATTATTCCTGTTCCAGGATTTATACGTCGCGTTAACAAATAAAAGTCTCTATGGGGAAAATGTCTTTCTTTGTTCCTCTGTCTGGTCACGTCACTGCAGTCCCAGCCACTTGCCTGGAAAGTCCATCGGCCAGTACATTGTCCTTGCCTTTGATGAACTGGAAGTCCACTTGATAGTCCTGTAGGGCCCAGGACCACCTCTGCAGCATAGTGTTATGGTTTTTCATAGTCTGCAACCATAACAAGGCCCGATGATCCGTAGTCACTGTGAATCTTCGTCCCCACACGTATGGGCGCAACTTGTTCAGTCCCCACACGACCGCTAGGCACTCCTTCTGGACCGACAAATAGTTGTTCTCCCTCGGCGTCAGCTTGCGACTCAGGTACGCCACTGGATGTCTGGTGCCTTCTCTCTCCTGCAGCAAGACGACTCCCAGCGCGAGGTCTGACGCATCTGTAGCCACGATGAATGGTTTCTCATAGTCTGGTACTATTAATATGGGTCCTTGGCACAAGGCTTGCTTCAGCAGATCAAAAGCCTTCTGACATTCATCCGTCCATACCACATGCTCAGAACACTTCTTCTTGGTCAATTCATGCAAGGGGGTTGCTATTTCCCCAAAATTTCTCACAAACTTCCTATAAAATCCAGCCACACCCAGAAATGCCCTTACTTGTTTTTTGGTTAAGGGGATCGGCCACGCTTGTATTGCCTCCACCTTGCTCCATAAGGGGGTGATTTTCCCACTCCCCACCTTATGTCCTAAATAGATTACTTCCTTTAGTCCAAACTGGCATTTCTTAGCTTTTATTGTGAGGCCTGCTTTTCTTAAGGCCTCCAATACTGTTGTCAGGTGTTGGACATGCTCAGGCACCGACTCGCTAAAAATGGCCATGTCATCGATATAGGCCACTGCAAAATCTGACATGCCTCGCAACACAGTATTGATTAGCCTCTGAAATGAACTTGGTGAGTTCCTTAGTCCCATAGATAAGGTCACAAACTCATATAACCCATCTGGTGTACTGAAGGCAGTTTTGGCTCTGGATTGCTCGTCTAGTTCCATTTGCCAAAATCCTTTACAGAGATCTAGTGTAGAGATAATGGTTGCTGCCCTCAATAACTCTAACATAGCGTCTACCCTAGGCATAGGATACGCATCTGGGACAGTAATTTTATTGATTAACCGATAATCAATGCAAAACCTTGTCGTTCCATCTTTTTTCGGAACCAAGACAATACTTGAGGCCCAGGGACTGATGGATTCCCTGATCACTCCTAATTCCATCATATCTTCCACCTCCTTTTTGATCTCATTCAAAACTTTCCCATTCACACGGTACGGAACAGATCTGATTGGGGCATGATCTCCAGTATCAATGGAATGTATAACTATACTGGTTCGGCCAGGTTTGTTGCTAAAGAGATTCCTATAGGTTTTCAAAACTCTCAGAATCTCTTCTTTTACTTCCTCCTTCACCTCCTCTGACCATTCCACTTGATCTACCCCTCCTTTGTCTTTGCTTTCCTGTACCAAATCTGGAAGTTCAGGCCCACTTCCCTCAGGGAATAAGGTAACTTGCAACACCTTTGCATCCCTGCTATGGTAAAGCTTTAACATATTTACATGAACCACTTTGCTTTTGTTTAATTGGTCTGTGGTGATTACATATGTCACTGTGTCAAGCCTTTCTCTGATGGTATATGGTCCTTCCCAGTTAGCCTGTAATTTGTCATGTTTCCTGGGTATGAACGCCATAACCATATCTCCCACATCATACACACGTTCTCTGGCTGTTCTGTCATACCAGTAACTTTGCTTCTGCTGAGCTTGACTGAGATTCTCTTTCACCACTTCCATCATTTGTTTCACTGGTTCACATTCATCCTTTCTCTCAGCGGGCATCCACAGTCTATATAAAATCCCATTCTCACACACAACTTGATTCCTCAGTTTGTCAGTGAAAGGAATCTGTTGGGTCAGCGCTTGTTCCTTTATCTGCTTCAGACTTATATCTTGATGCAGCTCTTCCCTGAATTGATCTGCTTCTTCCCCAGAGACCACTTGATACAGTCTGTCTCCTTCACCAGGCCTGCTAGTGGTTGCTATTGTGACCTGAGGCTGGTTAACAGATTCCACCCTGTTTGTTTCAGCCCCCCTTAATATGGCTTCTTTTTCTCTGCCAATTTGCTGTCTGGTCACTACATATATTTTCCCCTGTGCCCCCATAACATCTCTTCCCAGTATTACTGGTTCTTGTTGCTGGGCATTAATACCAACTTTATATTGGCCCTTTCGGCCTCTCCATTCCATTTTCACTAGGGCCACAGGCAAACTCTCTGGTTGACCCCTCACTCCTTGGATAGTCACTGTTTCCTGAGGTAATATTTCTTCAGATTTTATTAAATCTGGCCTCAGTAACGTCTGAGCGGCACCAGTGTCAAGCAATGCCCAATAAGTTGCCCCTTGTACACTCACTTCCTCTCTCAGACTTGAATCCAGGTCTGTTACTTCTGTCCAGTTTATCTGGCAAAACTGAACCTTTTTCGCTGCTTCTAAAGCCTTGGGCTCTGTTTTCACTGCCCTTGTCTGAGCAGGATTACTAATGGGGTTGGCAACCTCACATTGAAAACGTAGGTGCCCCGGTCTACCACATTTGTAGCATAATTTCTCCTCACTTTTAGGGTACACAGATCCACTCTGGGGTGTCCTGTGCCCTTCAGATTTTACTGGAGGACTCACTCGCTGTGGTACCACATCCCTTCTGCCAGCACTATATGGTCTGGGTTTAAAATCTCTTGATGTTTTCCCCACCCAGCCAGTTCTATTGGAGGCGAAGTGATCCGCCATCTCTGCGGCCTCCTGCACAGATGTAGGGGAACGGTCTTTGACCAGGAGCCTTATTTCTGGTGGTAACTGATGGTATAATTGATCCAGTATCATGAGGCTTTTCACCTCTTCCACTGACTGAGCTTTGGCACTACTCATCCACTTTCCAAATATATCCATCAACTTTGCTCCCAGTTCCACAAAAGACCTCCCTGTCTGTATCTGGCAGTTTCTGAAAAGCTTTCTAAAATAATCAGGCCCCAGTCTGAATCTTTTAAACACTGCTTCTTTGAATTCAGCATAGGTGACGGGCTTGTCTGAGGGGAAATATTGGTATACCTCAGCCAATTCCCCTTTAATCAGGTTTGATAAATACTGCATGTATTTATCTTCAGGTAGCCCCCACAACTGAGCTGCTTTTTCAAAGGTGCTGAGGCAAATTTGAGGATCTTGACCAGGCTCATAGACAGCAAAGTCCTTTGGAGTAATTTTTATTTTTGCTCCATCTCTGTCTTTCCTTGTCTCCTCAGAGTGAAATTTCTCTCTATCAAATTTTAACTTTTCTACTTGTAATTCAGCATCCAATGCTCGTTGCTTCTCCCTCTCCTCAAACCCCAATCTCATTCTCTCAATTTCCAACTCCCTCTGTTTTTCCTTCTCTGCACCTTCCATCCTCAATCTCTCAGCTTCCATCTTCAATCTCTCAGCTTCCAACTCCCTCTGCTTGTCTTTTTCCTCAGCCTCCCATCTTAACTTCTCTCTCAAGTACTCTATATAAGCGGGGTTGCTTAAATATCCTTCTGGGGTCTCTTCCCTGACAGGTTGTTTTTGCTGGGCAGTTGCAAATCCTATAAGTGCTACCCTCAATTCATCTACCCCTTTACCCTCATGAGGTAAATTGAATGTTATGCACTTCTCCACCAGCTCCTCTCTTTTCATTTTTATATATTCAGCCATGGTGTTTGAGTTCACTCACTCTTTGCCACACACTCTTTGCCAGTCACTCTCACAAGAAATCTTGTTTTGTTATTTCTGTTTGCCACACCACTGTTCTGGATTCTCTAGTATTCGTATCTGGATACTCTGTTGTTCGTATCCCACCGCTACTGCCACCACATGTGATGCGTCCTTCCCTGGCTCTCCCTGTCAGGTTCCTACCTGTGCGTGGTTACTGCCTGTCTCTAGGCACCACTAGGGACTCCACCAGTCCGGACCGCACTCTCTTATGGTTTCTCTCCCCGCTCTAGCACAGATCTCAACAGATCCCCCTGCTAGGCAACCACCAGTAACGTCCCAATACTAGTATTCCCAGAGACTCTGAATACTGGTATTGTTATTCTCTTCACCGCTGCCACCATTTGTTACAGTTCCCCTTCATCCTTGGTCATTACCTTACCCTCCCTTCTAGTCTGTGAAACCCCAGCCAAGGATCAGGCCTTTGGTAAACCAAATTAAGTATTTATTAAAGATAACAAAGCTAACAAGATTAACAAGATTTCTTCTTAAGGCACATAAGCATATGGTTTTACTCAATACTAATCCGAACTCCACCTCCCTCCTTCTTCACGCTCTCCTGGCAAACAACTCTCTCAAACCCCACCAAGCAATCCACTCTTTCTCTTCTCCCCCCAGATTCCACAATTCACCACCTCACATTCCCCCAGATTTACCTGTCATCCTTTCAATTATACTGTCAGCCATTTTTAACATTCAGCCAATCATCAAGCATTCTATTGCCCATTCACTCCCCCTCCTCTTTCACTACTTACCATGTATACTCTAAACAACCAGCACTTACCATATATACACTAATATATAGGAACATCACACGTGGTTCTTCCCTGTATTTTTTGTTTGGACCATGACTACTATAGCAGTGGAATTCTATCATTCCAATGGCCTGTGCAGGGCTGGTCCAAGATATTTTACTGCCAAGGCAAAGTACGCTGCCTCTCATTCCACGTACAAAATCCAACTGGATTGGTAGTTGAATCTTGCTATAAGACAGTGTCATTCACCACACTTGAGGGCAACGGGCCAATTTAGAAAGTACAAGATAGGCCATGTCACATGGCAGACACAGCTCTGTCCTTCAGCACCTCAATGCCAGTCCCTGCTCCCCAATATCTGCTGCCTGGAGTGGCTGTCTCACTTGCTTAATGGTTTGGCTAGCTCTGGGTCTGTGAATTAGACATTTATTTTTATTACTTATTTAGTTATTTATTCAATTTATATCCTGCCCTTCCTCCCAATAGGAGCCCAGTAGACATACGTATGGTCTGATTATTTCCAGGTAGTCATAATTGGCAAGGTATGGGAGTAGAGCAGTGAGTCATCTAGGAAACTGAGCTGACTTACAATATGCCCATCCATTCCCCATAGACGTTCAGAGATACATCTCTGCCTTTGAAACCTGACACAATGAGGGAGTCAAGATAATAGTATCTATACCTTGGCATCCATATTTTCAGAAATCCATGGGTGCTATCGAGGCAAAGCAGTGGGTGCTTAAGTCTTATTTGAAAGCAAATGGGATTTAAATGCTAAATTGTGCTCCTGTCTTGCTGGGACTTAAATATCCCTGTCTTTCTTGAAGCTGTCAACAACCATAGGTTGATCCCTTAGATTCTGATGCATGCTATTGTCATCCCTCAAATGGGGCACAAAACACTGGAGGCAGCAGACAATTATAGGGATAGAAGGGTCATCTCTTCCCCTAAGCCCAGAGGAGAGCTATGCGTCGGATCTGTCTACCTGGATAGAATTGTTGGTGGGCCATAGTCTTCATATTTGAAAACAAGAAAAAGTAGCAATACTTCTAACACTTAACCACCCCACATCCCAGTTAAGCCAGAGTGCTAGGATTTATATCAATACATCTCTATCAAAGCATATTCTAGTAAACTGACTTAAATCCAAGTATACCAGTTTACCTCAATCCTAGATGAGGCTGTAGCCAGTTTACAGTTGTTCTTTGTTAACTGGAAAAGTCATCTGCTGTGTGTACAGAGGAGGCTACAGCTTGCATTAATAGTTAAATCACCTGGATTTATATCAAGTAATACCCATCATCTCAATGTCAAGCTGTGCCTTTGAGGCAGAGCACAAGCCCCAGTGCATTTATTTGCACACAAGAAGCTGTTTCCATTGACTGACGTGACTAGAGAAAAGCCTTATAGGAAAGGAGAGTTGGATGGAAGAAACAGCTGACTCAGGAGAGCTGATGTCAATGACATTTATGGGACTCCACTGGTTTGAATCTAACTTTACATCAGTGAAACTCAGGGTGCAATCCAGATCAGCAAGTGTCAATGAGAGGCAGATGGCAATCTTAAGGCTTTAATCCTGTGCATGTGTGTGCATGGGGGGTGTCCTGCTTCTAAATAAACATGTGTAGGATTACACATCAGCTTAAATCTAAGTCCTACCAGTGAATGAAATTCAAGTGCTACATTAATTTTTTTGTGATCCTTCACAGGCTGCAAAGACAGAACAACAGTGGAGGCTGCTTCATTTGGGCAAATGGGCCACTGCCCCACCAACCTGGCTGCCCTCAGCCAGCCCCCTCCCCCACCTGCTTTCTCACTTACAAGCAGACCAAGGGATGGCACTGCCTGTCAGTTTCTCCTCCTTAGTCTCAGTCTTGCTCTTGTAGAACTCAGCAGGGAGAAGGGGGACAAGACTAGCATTAGTGGCCCCTGCCTGTCATTGGCTCTGGCTCTACATACTGTTGGTCTCCCTGCCTTTTGCCTTACCAGTCTCAGTGAACATCAGCTACCACTGCAGAACACCCACAGAGAGTAATAAGGTATCGTGTGGTTAATGAATTTTACTGACACAGGGAAGTCTCATGACAATGAGTGTTTTTTTTTTTTAAATAAAGATCGGACCAATAGGTTTTCTGTATCTTTTGAAAATTCAAAATCTGTTTATATTTTCATCAATCTTGTCAGTTGACATCAGTGTCCAATATCAGGCAGTATGCAATATTGTTACTGAAAGCTTCCACGGGGAATTAGTCTACCAGCCTGTTGAAGCCTTCCATTCATTCCTGAGTGAAAAACTAACTGTGCCCCATGGCAGCTTAGATACACTTGGTACTTATATGCCATGTCCATACATCAAGGAACATCTGCCACTGGAGCATTGACATTGGTGCCATCAGAGAAGGACTCTGGGGTAGATGTCTGGGAGCCCCTCAAGAGAAGGAGCAGGAGGGCTCCCAGATGCAGCAGGGCTCACATAGCCATCTAAAAGAGGGGAGGGCATACATAAGACCATTTGGTCCAGAGTCTTAAGATTAGCTAGTTACATCACTGAGTGTTGGCTAGCATAAAGTGCAGTGTACATTAAACTTACACCATTCCCAATAACTGTGAGAGCCAACAACATCAAGAGAATCACAAATCGATTTATATAAAAAATAAAATACTTTATTTTTTTTCCAGCTAGAAAGGTGCAGACATGTAACTTTTGGTCACACTTTTTGACAGGTAACAAAACTATTCCCAAGTGGAAAGATTGGTCATCTACAAATGAGCCACTTGTTTTACTACAGTCCACGTTCATTAAGGCAGAGAGAATCATATTTTCCCCTCCTCGTCCTTAATTTGATGACACGCTTCAAAAGGACTCTACTGGTGCATCTTCTTCAGCAAAGTTTAGTTCATTGTGCCCACTCACCCCCACTGACTGAACCGAACTTCCCTAAGAGAATCTATTTCCTGTGTTAAATGAATGCATTGGATCGTAATTGAATGGTAAAGCCTTGAATTGTAAAAAAGAAGAGGCTATCACTGATGTATCAAAGCATTAACAAAAAAGTCAATAAAACTTTAAATTAATTTAGTTAACTGTACAATATATATATATATGTACACACACAGAGTATTTACAAGATCATAACATTACAATATTAATTAAAAAAATCTAGCTTGTGACTGGTAAATTCATTGCCACAAGCTGTCCAGTCTAATTCCGATTCATTTTGAACAAACCATTTGAATCAGAACTTCCAAGCAGAATTATTGATGTTCTGACAAAACACAATTACCTAGCACCTTGCTGGGTGAGAATTTCCAATCCAGCACTTACCATCACAGAAACCAGTGACAGTAACCTTGCTAAGGGTCCTTTTTAATTGCACTATTTGGTGGAACGCATGCTACCACACCACACTGCTCAAGGCTGCACATGTCCCCTTAAGTAATCCCTATATATCATCCCCATATTTTCTGTTCTGAGGCACAACTTAACTGTCATTCCTCACTGTCCATCTTATTATTATTTCTCCTTCAAACCAATGTTTGGGGTCAGTAGGCATTTTTGTCTTAAGTCATATCAGTTTGTTTTGTTTTTTAAAAAGACATTTAAACACCTTGTGCTATTGAATCATGTTTTACAAAAATGAGATGCAATGATCAGTTCAAGTTGACCGTCAAGTTTTTCAAAGTCTCTCTTTGGGTTTTATGCCATGTCTCCGTACATCTTCCGGTAGTACACCGACTCAAAGATGTCGTTGTCCCCAGGGCAATTGTAGTGGCATGCACAGGTCTTGATAAACATCATCCTCTTCTTCATGACCTCACCATCAGGACACTTGAATTCCACAGGGAGGGTGGCTGTTCTGTGGGGGGTGCAGCAACGGCCATCGGTGCAAACACCGCAGAACTTGGCTCGATACGTCTTCACACTGGTGCAACCAGACAGCTCATATTTGATAGGCTTGGAGATCTTGGGAGTGCGGATGCATTTTTTGCCTTTCTGTTGGGAAAGGAAGAGAGAATTCACATGTTTATATATCAGTTACTCAAGGCTCCCTTGCATATTACCCAATACCTTATTTTATTCCTACATGGCATGTCTAATCTTAAACATTTCAGGGTGAATCCAGACTCAGTCAAACTAAAGTCCTGTTGAAATCAATGGGACTGAGTCATTACTAACTTGTGGAGTCTAAATTCAGCTGACTCAGTCTGGATCCACCCCACTGGGTACAATTCAACCAGTCTCAAGCACCTATTTGTCTCATTGGTAGAGTTAAGCAAACACTCAGTGAGATCAACAATATTTAAAGTGCTTAAATTTGGCTGGATTATGTCCATTACTTGAAAGTGGGATTTTCATCCATGTAACTCAGATTGCTCAAGTTTCATATAACAAATTTTTAGTGTTTTTTTTTTTAAAAAACCATGATAACAACAACCACATGAAAGATATTTCTTTACCTAGGGTGGTATTGAAAGGTGGCTTTGCCTTAGAAAAAAACACTTCCTCTCACTCAAGGTAGGGCACTTGATTTTTCCTGAGCTTTCCTGCCCACTCAATCCTCCTTTCCCCCTTCCTCAAAAGCTGATTCTGAGGGTGATGGGACCCCTCAAAACAGAATGAGACACAATGCAGAGAGCTGCTGTAAGTGTGTGTGGCGTGCATTTCACAGATGGAAGCCCTTTCCATTAAGGCCAAACCACCAGTGGATGCACTAAGTAGAAGTAGCCGCTCCAGCAATGTTGATTTACCTTGATGCTCTCCTCCAGGTCCGCTTCACAAGGTCTCACCATGCACAGTCTGCTTTGCTTCTCCAGTCTGCAGTGGGCATTGTCATTGGTGACTCTGGTGGAGATGCCCATTCCACAGGTCTTCGAGCAGGCACTCCATTCTGTGGTCTGGACCAGGCAGTTGGCACGCATCATCGATGGGTCAGGTCCATAGGTGTCTTCCAGTCTGTAAGCTGAAAAGCAAAAAAAGGTAAAAAATAATAATTAAGAATTAGATTCTAACACCAGGAGCTCATTCAGAAGATACAGAATCCATTGATTTCATGCATATGAACATACAGAGGTCAGAGTATCCTGTTCCAGCATAGTTATGAGAAGGGAACTACCAAAAGTGCTCCCTGACTTTCAACCATGCGGGTGGGGAAACAAGTCTACTAAGAAAACTCCAGCTCACCAGCAAGAGCAGGTCCGACTGCTGTCTGTTCTTTGTCTTTGGGCTCATTGCACACCCATTCCTCACAGCATTTGCCTGGGAGCTTAACTCTTTGTGGGTAAGGGCAGTCGGGGCTGGGCAGGCGAACATCCATGCTGCAGAGGGGTACACAGCCCACGGCCCCATCCAGGCAAGTGCACTGGTATTTGCAGCTGCTCTGGAAAGACTCTCCGCTCCTGTACACCATGCCTCCAAAGACACATGGGGCACCATCTCTTGCTGCAAACAGAACAGAAAAAAAAACATTCCTTAAAAAAAAGGGGGGGGGGAAGCAGCTCTGGAGTGATCAAGGAGCCTACACATGAAAGGGACAGAACTAATTGCATTTTAGGTATGCAAGGACTGAGTCCTGTCCTTGGATTTGCCACCTTTGTTCATACTGGGCTCTTATGCCTTTGACAGCGGCACAACAGACAGAAATTCAACAGGGAAAACGGTCTCTTGCTCGCTACAGAAGTCTCCTACACCAGCCTCTTGCATCAAGGCAGGATCTTCCATAGCTAAAGTTTCTTAGGGCTTACTGAAGAAGTGGAACATAACTTCACAAACAAAAAGGGATCCTAGAATAGCGTTACTTTTCAAGGCGCTAGAAGAAACCAGCCTTTCTCTGACCGCTCTTGACCCCTAGAGGCGGCTGGCAAGCCGAACGGGAAACAGTCCGTCCGTCAAGCTCAGGCTACTACTCACCGGTGCATACTCCAATCTTGCGGTTGGCCGGGGACCCGAAGTCGCAGAAGAGTCCTTTGTGAGGATCGCAGGGGTCCCGCTCGGTGCACAGCTCGCCCAGCTGCTTGGCGCACACCCGGCAACACCCACAGCCGTCTTGCACCAGGCTGACCCCCGGCGGGCACTGGGGAGGCGCGGGTCCGCACTGGCATTGCCCGCTGCAGTCTTGACCGGCCACCTCCTGGGGACAGAAAGATGGACAGAGGCGGCGGGTCAGTAAGGCTCCGACGGAGGACGACAAGACGAGCAGCCGGATGGCGCTTCGGCGGCTCCCTCCCACCCAGCGCCCAGGTCCCGGCAAGCCAAGCCGGCGATCGGGACCGAAGGAGACTTACCCGGCTCAAGAGGGCGACGAGGAGCGCCAAGGCGAAGCTGCTGAAGCCCATCCCGGCGAGCATGCTGAGAGCAAGAGGCGCTGCGAAAGCTGCGTGGGACCGCGCTGGCCGAGAGGACTTGTCCGGCTGAGCGTTGGGAAACTCGCGCTTGCTGGCTGCGAGGGTCGCTCCTGTCCGGAAGAGCTTTGCTTTTTGCAGCCGCTTGAAAAGCGCCTTCCTTCCTCCGGAGCCCGTCTGTCTGTCTGTCACTTTCCTCGTCTCTGTCTTGGGAGCAGAGCGGTTGTTTGGTGTGAGTCTCCAGCAGGCAGCCTGGCCGTTTTATACACTCCCGGTGCCCGGGACTCGCCAATCGGCTGAATGGAGTCCTACACAAACAGCGACATTCCTGACATTCCTCTCCACCTTCCTGCCTCATCAGCTCACACCGGATTGATCCTGACCCCTTGACACGCCGCATTCCTCCTGTCTGAAAAAGCTGGCGCACTTCAGGGCACAAAAAAGGCGCTGTATTTTTCACCACCAAAAAAAGCGGGAGGGGGTGAAGGGCGAGGAGATTTTTCTCCCGCTCCCATCTTAGATTCTTCCCACCACCACAGACCTGATTTATAGGGCTTAAAAATACGTCTCCTCGCTTCCTCTCCCTTTTCCAGAGGACTAAACCCAGGATCCCACAAAAATTCGCCCTCTGTGGGTGCCCATCTTACCTCCAAATCACATAAATCACATGTAAAGACATCTCACGACCAAACGAGGAAAGAGTGAATTTTTTTTTTCTTGAAAAGTATTAGGATTTAAAATCATCATCATCATGGACTGGATGACGAGGAACATTACAGTACCAGCCTTTGGGAGGAGGGCTATCTATCTATCTATCTATCTATCTATCTATCTATCTATCTATCTATCTATCTATCTATCTATCTATCTATCTATCTATCTATCTATCTATCTATCTATCTATCTATCTATCTATTCTGTCTGTCTGTCTGTCTGTCTGTCTAGCAGATGTATATGTGTGTAGGGGGCATTCCCTCTTTAAGCCCACAGGATCCCAAAGCAAGTGCTTGTAAAATCTGTTGTGGAGTTCAGCTTAATAGAAAATGTAAAGCAACTGAATGGATTGCAAAAATGACCTCCATTCCCATCCGAAAGACTTGTCTTTTTCATTTGAGTTTTTCCACATTGCTCCGTGTTCCTTACATGGGAATGCATGAACAGATTAAAAACTGAAACCATACACAGTTATTAGGAAACAAGATTCAGCTCCCCTACATGTTGAAAATAGTCCAATAAGCCAATCAAAACCATGTGTGACAAAATAACAACTGTGTGTTCTGCACTACTTAAGGCCAAGTGCTCCTATAAGATTGGAATCTTACACCCACACATGACCAGCAGGCCTTATTGCTGAAGAGACATGTGTAGGAGGATTGTGCTGTAAGAGTCCCAGATTTTTTCAAAAAACTTTTGTCTGCCTGTTTGTGGACAGCAGAGCTGCCCCATTCCTTGCAATGGGGGAAGCAATGGGGGAAGGAGATCCATGGGCATAAAGAAATACCGTTATGGGAGCCTGCTTCTTCCACTGATATTAATGGAAACTGCCTATAGGGGGCATTGGTAGCTGGATCTTGGCAATGAAGCACAAGTGAAGCTTAACTATGCAGTAAAACACCTAGTGGTTTCAAGACGCTCATATTTCTCTGAATTTTGCCCATCCTGCACAATGTATTAAGCACACCTGCAGTGAAGCATGATTGGAATGAAGCAACAAGAGAACTGAAACACAGCCATCCTTTGAAATTTACACTGATTCGACTTTGCCATGCAGTTTGCCAACCAAGCAATGTTTACAAATGTGCATATATTGTAATGAATGAAATATGCATGAAAATGAATACTATATATGAGTAAAAACTATTATTATTATTATTATTAGTCACTTTTCCCCCCAAAATGGAACTCAAAGCGACTTGCAAAAAAATAATTGTGCTCAAAATGGCTTACAACAAAAGCAATATACAACAAATAATGTACAACAATGCATTATATGATGAGAAATCGCTTGCAAAAATGTGCACATTAGTCAAAACCGCCTACAAAAATGTGTTTAGTAGAACAAAAATCACTAAAATGCTGGAGAACTAAATTAATTGGAGAAAAGAGAGAAATTGAGAGGATCAAAACTGACTGATCTTTCCACCCCAATCCCTAGTGAAGTGAGTGGCAAAAGTTCCAATTGGTTTAATGGGTAAAGATTTGGTTCTTTCTGTATCTCCAGGAAACAATCCAACCCCAGCATTTAATTCTCCCAGAGAATCAGGTAAGGGTGTGTGATTCATCTCCTGCCACTAGTGACAAGCAGAGAGTTCAAGTGGGGGAAGGGGAGAGGGGGGAGGTTGCCAGGACAGTTGCTAGGAGCAATCCTGGGAATGTGCCTTCCTTGTTTCTTTTTATCTGGGCAAGGAGGCACAATCTTGAAGCCCAGCAGTTTTCTGCAGATTTCTTCAGATACATGATGATTGCCTTTTTGGCTGAAGCCATTTCCACCACCCCCTCCCTTACCAACTTGGTGAGCTTTTACTGCAAAAAGAAGATTACCTGGGAACTTTCTCATTATATCATCTAAAGTAACAGATTATGCAGTGTCTGCTTTGCAATTGACTCTGTGGAGTGCTGAATCATCCTGGGATATTTTCCCTAATAGGTACTTTCTATGAATAGGGGGGGGGAGGAGAAACAGAGTCTATTTGCCCTGAAATACTTGGCACAATCGAGTGAGGCTCCAGCATGGAAGATGTGGCTCCACTTTTCCCACTGCGTATGTACTAGCCATTCGTAAGCAAGACACTCCGCCCAAGCACTTCTGGGCTCCTTAAATTTATCTCCCTACCTCAGCAAACAAAATAATAAAAAAGAGGGCACGCTATTTGTTGAAACATGGCATAGATAGGTATAGTATGTAATATATTGTGTTTTGAAATCTGCTCATCCTCAAAGGAGTCAAGAACAGTGTGGCTTATATGGTTCCTTTCCTCATTTTATCCTCACATCAGCCCAATGAGGCAAGTTATTTATTATTATTTGATTTACATCCTGCTCTTCCTCCCAGTAGGAGCCCAGGGCAGCAAACAAAAGCATTAAAAACACTTCAAACATCATAAAAACAGACTTTAAAATATACTAAAACAAAACATCTTTAAAAACTTTTTTTAAAAAAAGCTTTAAAAACATCTATTTTTAAAAGAAGAAGGTTTAAAAAGCATATTAAAAAGCAATTCCAACACAGATGCAGATTGGGATAAGGTTTCAACTTAGAAGTCTTGTTGAAAGAGGAAGGTCTTCAGTTAGGCTAAGAACAGTGGCTAGTTGAAGCTTACCAGATAAGCTTTGTGGTTCAGCAGAGATTTGAACTTGGGTCTCTCCGCTGTAAGGAGACAGAATGGTAAGTGTGGGTATGGGAAACCTAGGGCTCATCTACATGATGGTTTACTGTGTGTTTGGTGCTACTCATATCTCCTTTAAATTTGCATGGTTCACATGATGTTACCAGCAAACAAAAGCTATCATGGAGTTTCCCCCCTGTAAATCCATACTAACCCAATCCACTGATAACATGAAAAGGGGAGAAAAATATGTATCAGCTTTGCTTCCCTCCTCCATATAGGTGCTTCACTTTACTGTTTTTAGGCGGGTGTGTCAATCATTCCCCTCTCCATGCCCACTATCTACTCCTCCTTTTTTCATTTTATTTCCTGTGGGCTGAGAATCAACTTCTGGCTGCTCTCCTCCATTCTGCTGGCCTTTTTTATGTTGCTGCAAATGGTGCTGTTATTTTCTTTTTCCTCTAATTTGTGTGCAAAAGCGTAACCTTGCTCAGACAAAGATTTGTATTTCAGCTATATCCTACTAACCACAGGCATAGCAAACACAGATATTCACACAGATATTTTTTTAAGGAATCTCCTGCAGCTGGTAGAACAGACTGAGCATGCTCGGTCACCTAACAAACAGAGGGAGTGGAAATGCTCCCTAGAAGAGGATCCCTGTCTTCAGTTATGAAGCTCATTGGAATGTTTAGGGGAGTCACAGTGTTTGGAGGCTTAAACACTGCTCTGAAAATGGTTGGCAGCAGAATGAGGAAGGTTGGCCAGTTGTTGAGCCTCAGACCCTTTAAAAGGTCTGTTGACACAATACAGCCAGTACTGGTGTCTTGGCTGTTACCTGACTGGGACCCACCACCAGGTGAGAATGTGTCTCCCAAATCTCTTAAGGCAGTGCAAGAGTGTCTAGTTGTTCAAGTGGAGCCTGGACATGATGAAGACACTGTCTGTGACCTTGTTGGGCTCAGTGAAACTGAGAATGCCTTCTGACAGAAATGGGCACACAGAAGCATCATGCCCCTCCCCCAGTCCATGCTGGTCATTCCTTCATTTTACTAATCTGACAATTAAGAAGCCTTCATAGGCCAAATTGCTAAAGTGTGTCCAAAAATGTGGGTCCAACTCTGAACTCCTTATGGGAGGCGCAAGGCACAGGTGTATGAAACATGTTCAGTTTGAACTACTATACTGAGAAGCAGATTGGCATCCTGAGCTTAGAAACATACTTGGAAGTTGGAAGTCTCACTTGGTTCCAGCAGTTAAGGTGTTAGGCTTGCTTGGCTCTTGGCTCTAGTCCAAGTACCCCACTGAAACTGTGGGTAAGACTGTGTTTTGTGCGGGTCAGGGATCTTGATTTCTTTGAAGCAGTTGAAGAGAGCTTCCATGTTCTACTGTCTATAGTATAGCATGCAAGCTCTCCTCAACTTCTTGGAAGAAACTGCCTTTATCTGAAGTTCAGAGAATCACCCATCTTAATAAAGCAAATACAATGAGTGGTTGCATTCTGATGTGCTAAATCTGGCTTGCTCAAAATGGGCTGGGCTGCATTGTTGTTAGTCATATGTCCCAATCTGCAAAGACTGGGTGCAAAATATCTCATCACAGTTAAGAGAATATTCTGAATCCATTGATAATCCCAAACCTTACAGATCTGGCACTTGAAAATATGTTCTCATGTGTAATCCACATCCATCCTTTCCTACTGAGCATGCACAGGAGATGTTTCCAGTGAATTATGTTCACAAACTTTTCCCTCCTTCGCCATGACAGCATAATACAGAATACAGCCTCTTTCCAACACCACATTAGTTCTGAATAATAAAAAATCACCCCTTTAGCAGGAAAAAACCCTCTCATTTGTAAAAATCCCATAAAAAGGAGCTATGGTAAGTACATATTTCCACCTTTATGAGGCACCCCAAAACCGATGTTTACTTGGATGGCTGCAAGCAAAAGGCTGCATTTACCCACTGCTGAGTAAATAGAATAGACACACCAAACTATGTACAACATGCTTACGAAAATGGAAACATTACCAGGTAAACAGAATGCCGCTTAAAAAATGCCCAAATATGGGAGGTGATCGTTGGAAAAAGAAGGTTTCTTTTTTAAAGTCATACCTATTACAGAATCATAAATGACTGTTTTGGAGGGCCAACAGAAAAGACAAGTCATTTAAGACAGCTGATGCCAATGAGCCACACAACAGGCTGTAGGGGAACAGCAAAAAAACAAAGGCTGCCTTCTGGTTAAATAACTTGCAATTGATTAATCATCTGCCTTGATGGATTGATTCGTTAATCAGTTAAATTTAAATAAATTTGCATACTGCCACATTTCAATAGAGGTGTGTTTTTGAGGCCCATTGAACTTAATAGGACTTGCTTCTGAGTAGACAGGTATACTATAGGATTATACCACAGGTTGATCTGTCCATGAAAGTTCACAGCCTTGCCCTAGAAATTATCCTGTATTACTATTGCCAGTCTGACCTGGAGTGAAGCTCCTCCACTTCACATATGACTAGTTTTCAGCATGAGCAAAAATCTTCCACCCAAATCATCCCAACTTCCAAGAGAAATATAATTTGGTGCATGTCTTTGGAAACCAGCAACCCTGTCAATATCTGAATACCCCAACGGAATGCAGGGGAAAGTGAAAGATCCCATGAAAGTGGGCAGAAAAGTAGAGACTTTGCTGAGTTGGATAAAGCAATTATCTTTCATAAAATTTGTCTGGAACCCAACAACATTCCTATATATATAAGAGCTCCAGAAATTCATTGGCAAAAGAAAGCAAAAACTCTAGATGCCATTTATTTAGTATTTTAAGAAGGGTGCTTCACAATCACAGAGCTGGAAGGAACCTCCAAGGTCATCTAGTCCAACCCCTGCTGCTGCAGAAAGTCCACTACTACAGCATCCTAATAGGTGACCATCCAGTCTTTGTTTAAAAATCCTTCTGATTTCACTGTTGAACAGCTTGAATAGTCAGTATATTCTTCCTAATGTTTAGCCTAAATTATTTTTCTTATATTTTGAAACAGTTGATTGGAGTCTACTCTCGATTCATCTGATGTTCTGTTTGCATCAGGCAGATGACAAACCTAGGACTGGAAGTAGGTTAATATTCATATTTTGTAGGTGCTGAAGAGAAGGAAGAAACTTGTCTGACAGAGCTAAGCCTACACAGCTTTTGTACCAAACACTTGATAACTTGTAACTGAATATGTGAACTGATGCCATTGAGAAGATTTGTGTACCAAGTGACATTGGGTGATATGGGTGATATTCATTGTTAGTTATACACATCGAGTATGATGTCGGTGGCTCTCTCCCTATGTTGCTAATGTTTGAATCTTTAAGGGCACCTTCACACACGGATGCAATAATCTAGTGATGATTACACTAGATACACTGCTTGGGTATTTCCTGAATGCGGAGCAGTTTATAAATTCTGAACTAAATAAATAACTACATAAATAAAACTAATTTATTTATCATCAGCATTTACATGCTTCCCAATAGTAAAGCTTTCTGATTGGCTCATGATAACAATAAAATATTAAAACATGAATCAAAACCTTAAAACCAAATATAAAATTACAGCATAAAAC
Organism: Rhineura floridana; assembly: GCF_030035675.1. Classification (NCBI taxonomy): domain Eukaryota; kingdom Metazoa; phylum Chordata; class Lepidosauria; order Squamata; family Rhineuridae; genus Rhineura; species Rhineura floridana. Next base: position 103,065,796 of record NC_084483.1, read on the forward strand.
TGAGCAGCAAAGAATAAAATCAATATTCCTAATAGTACAGCAGGTCTGTCAAGATAAACCATAAAACCATAATTTTAAACATACATGTCAACTCAAAAGTATGTCGTGTTGAGTGGGGCTTCTAGGTAAATGAGAATAGGATTAAAGTCAGGATCATGAAAAGCTTTTAGATTTTAAAAATATCTTTTTTAAAAGCCTTGGAAGGATGGTAAACCACCTTTGAATACCTCTTACCATGAAAACCCTATGAATATATCAACAAAAGATTCATAGGGTCACCATAAGTCGTAATTGACTTGAAGGCATATAACAGCAAATGGTATGATCAGAAAGAAATTCAGTGGGCCCTAGCTGAACAGTATGTTGTTTTGCTCCATGTGTATTTTAAAGAAATGACTTGTCAAACATGTTTCATGCAGATGAGGGTAATGACAAAAGATTAAACCATGGCCTATACTATCACTAGCCTTTGCTGGCCTCGCCTTAAGAGCTGGTGGCATGCCACCTTGGGGAAAAAATACAGACAGTCATTGATACATAAGATTGTTAAAATGGACTAATTTTGACTTACATACAGGTGTTTATACAGCAGATGCTTTTCAGACAGTATATTTTTTCTGGTAAAATTAGGAATTCACTGCACTAACTACACAGTTATGTTTGTACAGCTATATGTAGAATGTGTGTGTCGACATTAGCTTCAACTGGTGGTAAGTCTTGTAAAAAGTACAGGTGTGGATCTGTGGCATTCTTTCTTTAATGTTTATTCTTCTTTTTTTCTTCTTCTCTCTTTCAATGCCTTGCCCCCTTCCCCAAAGAAGTCACTTGATCAAGCATCAGACATACTGAAAAACCTGGCAGGACTGCAGGAAAGTGGCTAGACTCAGAATGTTTGTGTACTTAAAGAAAGAATCTTGCACATTTTCAACCTTCAGTCGCAGCTATTTTCTTATAAGAGCCGTTGGAGGTCTGAGCCAGCCCTCAAAGCGGAAATCAAAGGCTCGCAGAGAAACACACCCGAAGAATGTGAACCCGATCCAAGAACTGTATGCAATGCTCACACAGGACTGGTCAGCCTCAGAGGAAGTCTAGCCGTGTATGGACATCTGGACCCTGAGCTATTCATCATCCTACTGGACTTGTGGGCTGCACTGTAGACCTTTCTAGCTTGCCTCAGGTTTAATGATGTACATTAACCCCCCTCCCTAAAAGCTGGCCAGAATAATCCCCCAAAACGTTTAATAAATATTTTCTTGCACTCCTAAGGGATCCTGCTTTACCATACATTAAACGGGTATTTACTTAAAGCACCAGTTCCAAGCAAGGCTTGCTGTTCTGCTTCAGTGCTGGAAATGAAGTACAAATAAAGTAGCTTTACTTTATATCCGGAATTTGCTTCTCTTGTGTTTATTTTTTTAAAAGTTCATTCACTGGCTCTGTGCATATGTGTATGTTTACACATATGTACATATATATACACCCACCCACAACCATACATATACAGTGTGTGTGTTTTGAAAATACATAAGCTTCCAAATTTAATACACCAGCTATGAGAGCTCCAGGAGTTTCTTCTACTGTATTTTGTTACTCTGGGGAGCTATTTATGAAAGGTGGACAGATCTTATGCTTCAAAAACCATGTGATTATTTCTCAGAAACAGCTATATTTCTGGTTATAGGATGTATAAAAAATAACAACAAATGCTCCTAACATTTACTGCTTTTTTTGCAATTTGATCTTGAACCTCTTCAGGAACAGACCCTAAGCTACACCGTGGATCTTATCACTCTCTCCCCCACCAATGCATACATACTAAATCCTGAAATGGTACCCTCACTGTCGCTCTTACATTTTCTTGTTCAGATCTATGCTATGCTAGAGGTGTCATCAGTTAATTTATACTAGTTCCTCTTACCTGAAGAAGAGACCCAAACATTCTCACCCACTTAATATGTAAGTTACAAGCTGGGATGGATTGCACATTGAACATAGCAATACCTGAATGAGTAGAACCAGCAAGTTAAATTCTGAAAAATTGTAGCGGAGTAGAGAATGAAGCATTCCACGCCGACAAAACTCTGAAATGCATTGCAGCATCACAAACAGATACTGCAATCCACTCTGGATACACACAGGCCTGGTTTGCAATAATGCTAAGCCATGATTTATTAAACAATAGTTTATTGAAGCATAGCTGTCATGTATGAACCCTGCCCACTACCTTAAATATTGTTTATTTGCCACCAACAAACCACAATCTGAAACCATTGTTTTTAGCTTATGAACCTTGGTTTGCTTTATCTATAGTTTGGCATTACATGTGAACCCAGCATCCTTCCTTAATCATGATTTGTTTGACTACCCCACAGTCACCATGCTGCAAAGTCATGAAGCTAGACTAGGCAGAAAACCAATGAAACTTTGGAGAAACAAGCCATGGTTTGCTTGATTGTAGGACAATTTGTGCTTAACTTGTGGTTTGTGAAACAATCCATGGCTTAGCATTATGTGTGATGTAGGCACAGAGAGGCCTAGCACAACGCCTTGGGACATTTGTAGATATTTTTGAAAGGTATAGTTTATATCAGTGGGAAAGCGTTGTACCGTCACTATTCATCACTGTTGGACTTTGTCTGGGGAGACCTTTATTCAAATCTCTGCTCAGCTACAAAAGCATACTGGGTGACACTGGGTTTGTTTGGGCTCTTAGGCTATCTGCCTCATAAGGTTGTTGTGAGGATGAAAGGGAGAATCCTGATCTTAATAGTGAAGGGGGGGCAGTACCTTTAAAGTAATCTTTTTTGTTGTTTGTGATTTCCTGAATTGTTATGTGACCATCATTAGAAAAAAGGGATTTCAATTATGCTATTGTCATCTTAGCAACTGCAATAAAATTCTTCAGAAATAAAAGTCCTTTCAGATATTCATCTCTGCTATATATTGGTTCTGTTCTACATATCCTGCATGCAGTCAGGGCTTATTAATGAGATAGCCTTGAGCATACTGAACAAAAGACATGCCTATTGCTAATTCTTCTGATATCCCAAAATGATTTAGGATTTTATATTGAATGGGATAGCCTTCATAAATATGGGAAATGCAGTCAGAAATCCTTGAGAATTTAGAATCATGCTTTGATTTGCAGCAACAACTTCTATGGTTTGGGACTACACTCATGTAAATTCATATTTTTCTTCTTGCTGATTGAGGTGATCTGCTCCTGGGTCATTCTGTATCAAGATGTACACAGACTTAGATTAGTGGAGGAACTTTCACTCTGGCATCTACTTCCTTTCTCAATTTCACATGGATATGTTTTATTGGCTTAGAATCACACAGTAAGGCCCATCTGTTTACTCAGGCCTTCACTGAAGTGTCAAGTTGACTTTTGGAGAACTGCTCTCACCCTCTTATTATTATTTTCTGTGATGGCTGTGTAGGGGTGACACAGTTGTATTCTGTTTAGAAACATACCTACATCTGAAGATGACAGGCAAAGTGTAGACCCTGAAACCAAACTATCAACCAAACAAGTACAATATACTAATAACTTAATAAAGCCATCTGCCTTCTGTTTTGGAAGGGATTCCAGATTTGATTTTTAAGTTTAGCCAGTATGTTTCCCAGTAGATGATGTCTAGAATGCACACTGTACTAATATGTCCATACTGGTGACGCAGAAGGGAACCTTGGAGAGAGCCTGGGAAGGCTGAAATAAAACAACGGCTACCTTATCGATTCACAGATGCCTAGCAGGCCAAATTTTAGTATTTGCCCAGCACTCAGAACCAGCATGTCTCATTTTCCAAAATGCTTCAGTGTAACAGGAGAAAATGCACGTATAGTTGTAAAATTTGCACATAGTGCATGGAATTCAGTGCAGCGCTAAGTCTTATTCCATCAGCGTAAGGATTTCTTCTTGTACAGTATTACTTCCATTCTACCTGCTGACCTAAAGGAAAAGTGTCTACATGTGATGCAAAGAAGGAGCAGCAGCAGCTCTTACGACCTGCTAACTCCCTTGTTCTATCCCCTTTGACAGGAGTGGGGATTGGGCCCTGGAGCAGAGGGGGAGCAAGTTTATGATGATGGAGAGGGGACCACTGAGGCATTTTGTTTGAGGGCTCCCCAAATACCTCAAGCTATCACCAACAAAGATATACCACATAGTATTTGAAAGATTCTGGTGCATTGGGAAGACTGCAACACAAAGCATGTTCCTGGCATCTAGACACTTTAGATATATCTATCTCTAAATCAGGCTGTTCTTCCTGAAGATTTCTGTTAAGGAAAGGTGATCATGTAGCTGTGAGTCTTTTGCAGGACTTTCCCTTTATTCCCCATGTTATAGCCAAAAAGTGCAGGCTATGCGTTGTTGTAGCATGTTTATTCGCTTGCTCAAAAAGCTGCCTTAAAAAGCAGGCTGCAAAGGGGAGTTTGCATCAGACAATACTATTTGGCTGCGACATAACATACTGGTGAAGGCTGAATGTGGAAAACTGGCTGTAGTATGAAAAAAGTGTGCTCAAGAAATGAAGGGACTCAGAGCGGCAGGTGCGGTGGACATGGGCATCATGGGGCTTTTTATTTTTGGAACATAGGAAACTGCCTTATACTGAATCATTCATTCAGGAAAATTACTAACTCCATACAGTGATTGGTTAGGAACACAGAGCGCATGCACAGTATGCATTCTGATGGGAGAACTAGGTGGTGCCTGTGGATGGGCTTACTGAAGCCCATGCTACCTGTATAGGGGAGTTCCTGCTCCACAATCAGCAGCAGCGTTGGGTTGTGGAATGGCAGCTCCCCCTCAGACCCTAAGGAGGGACCCTTTGGGGGCTCCTCTAGGGCACAGGGACCCTCAGACTAGCCCATCTTGGCAGCCCTCTGGCACCGAGACTGAATGCAAATGCTCTACCACTGAGCTATGGCCCTTGCCCTAATTTTTTTTCTGAGTGGTCACATCCACTGCTGGAGAAGAAGAAAAAGCCCTCGCTTTTGCTGCACATGAAAGCAAAATGATATGCAAACACATTATTTGCTTGTATAGTAAAGACTGTAATGCAGAACAAGGAACCATGACAGCTAAATCTTGTGGATTAATGTGGTGCTAACTAAAAAAGACTTTAGGAGAAGGACAGTGTGCATCAAACTATCTCCTGGCTCACTTTCACCATGTAACCTTTCAGCCCACACATTTCACTACAAAGCCATTAGGAGAAAGACAGTGTGCATTAAACCACCCTGAGTCCTCCTCTTTTACCACGTTCCTTTTCAGCCCACACATTTCATTAACTGAAGGCTGTAGGTGCTTGAGGCTGTTGCACCACATCCAGTGGAGGGTCTATTCATAAAGTATGCTGTACACTAAGAGGAGGTCAGAGATTAGTAAAATTGGGACAAATGAAGGATTAGCCATTGGTTAATACAGAACAAACTGCAACAAGTTGAAGGTATTAATGTATTTATTTTAAAACAAAAGTTCTTTAAAACTGTGGCATGCTTTCTGGATGTTCCCAGAGTGAAGGGAGAACAAAAACAGCAGGAGGATCAACTCACATTATTATGCTGTTACAACATCCTCTGTCAGTAGATGTGTCACTGGGGAGCCGATGTTCTTGTGACCCATGCATGGAAAACCTCTCCACAAAATTCTGATGTGGAAGATTTTTCTGTGTAGAAAATACCTTATAAGCCATATGTAGATGCCATGTGAAAATGTTTTTTTTCACCATGTATAGCTGATTGAAATGCCATGACTGCCTTCAGCAACCCAGGGTGTGAATGTCATGTTCACATATATTGAAAAACCAGTGTGTGATCTTCACAGCATGCAGGAAAAAAACCAGCCCTTAATTTCCAGTATTGTGGCAATCATTCAGTTTGGGTGATTGCTACCAGAAAGGGTATGTAAATTGATCCAGAACATTTAGATGGGAGCATTCCTCGTGATAAGATCAACAATATGAGATGTAGTCAGGTCATCATAATCCCTTGATCGTTTGCAAAGAGCCCAGTGAGAAGAGGATCTGTTGTGATTAAAGTTTTATCCTCTTTTCCTACTCTTTTTTCTTCTAGTTTATTTATTGTATGGCTGCTTCTTAACCTGCTTCCAGATTTTAAATAGTACTTGACATCTGAAGTATGCAGTGAGAAACTAAAGTGGGCATGAGTTTGACCTAACACCATTTTGATAGTGGACATATTTTACAATTATATTAAACAGATATCTTAAAACACACATAGCTTGTATAGTAATGGAACTGGATTTTTTTTTGTCTTCTGAATTTGTCTACCTTGTAAACCTCAACATAGTTTTCAAAGCAAGCCAAGGATAACAAGTTCATATTTTAATTATTTATTATTTGTGAGCATAAACCTTCTAGGAAGATGAAACAGGAAAAAATGCTTTTCACATCTTTCTGTAACTACCAAAAATGTTTTTTGGCTGGTGTTCTAGACAACTATACCATGATGCTCAAACCAAACATGGAAAATCTCAGAGATGATGACATTTCTTTGGAAAAAGAAAAAGACAATTCCTTTGAGAAAAGAGAACATGGCAGTTAATGATTAGCAATGTACCCACAAAAAGAACTAAATAATTATTTCATTCCTCCTGCTGGAAGGAAGGGCGGGATATAAATCAAATAATAAAAAAATTAAAAAAATTTCAGGCTAGCTTTTCAGGTGTTTAATATTTCTTTGGACAAAGCCATTAAGTGCTTGTTCTCAAGTAATGGTGCTTGGGGCCCTGCTGGCATTGAAAGTAACAACATCATTGGATCCATTCCAAAGGAACTCACTTTCTGATATGACTGGAGTGGCATGTGGAAACAGCATAGTAAAATGGGAATCATGACGCTGGTCATAGGTAACATCTCCTTTTTAGCTCAGTTTGGAACTGGACTCAGTAAACCAAGCTACATTCTAAATAATAATCATCATCATCAGAAACTAACTCTGAGTCTAGCTTCTAAATTCATACTGTGTTGTGTTATTGATATCATCACCAAGAGTTCAATGAGATCTGCCTTCCCACAGTGGCAGAGATGTCTTGCTGCAAAGCCTTTAGATGAGACATCACTGGTTTCCCTCCCTAGTACCTCCAACACTATAATGGCCCTATGCACAAGGAACCATGCAAGATGTCATTTTCCTGCCTCCTGATGCTCATAGGAAGAACTCAGACACACTAGAAAACTTCATTTCCCAGGTTCTTTGGCATCTAGGATACTTCAATTGCAGCATTCAAGGTTACAAGGAAAGCAAGAAGCCATGCTCAGAAACTCAGTTAAAGTCTAAGCCAGAGAAGAACTTTTCAGGGAAGTCGCACTTGATTCACAATGTAGCTGAGCATTATGAGCTGAACAAATTCATATCCCTGAAGCGAGAAAATATGAAAACTGCACATCTCCCCTATCATTGAAGAACTGGCGTGGCCAATTTCAGCAGGAATGTTTAAAGCAGAATTGAGAGCCAGTTCAAAAATCCTCTTGCGAGACTATGCCATTTCAGAACAGGGTGAGAAAGACCCTCACATCAAAACTTTCCTGAATGAGGAAACCACTTTCCACATGCTGGGAGCTTTTGACAAGAGGGTGCTACCAAGCAAGGAACACTCTTGCCCCATCCTCTTCTCAGCGCCAGCTCAAGCTTTTGGAGGACCTTTGGGCCCCCTCCTGGAGTGCGTCTTGCTCCTCACCAATCATGATCACATCTATTTCTCTTCCTCATCATTGCTGCCATTTGCTGGTTTGCCTGGTAAGGAGCCAATGAGCCAGCAGGCAGTGCTGCTACTGACCCTCTTTCGTCTACTTCTCCACCATTGTGTGGGCCAGAGTGAGAGGCAGGTGAACAAGCAGGCTGAATGGTGCAGAGGAGGAGCAGATCCATGGGGCTCGTGTCAGTGGGCCCCCTTCTGGCATGAGGGACCTTGTAGGGATGGGGAAGAAATTCAGTTCACCTTTAAAGGTGAACCTCCCTAATTCATACTTCTAAATATACAAACAAAAATGTAGCCATCCTTTGAAATGTGCACTTCTTCAAACTTTGCAGTGCAATTCTCCAGCCAAGTAATGTGTTAAAAATTCATATAATAGGGTAAAGTGCTCATAAGCATGCATACATTCATGAACATAACACACAAAAATGTATTACATTAGGGAAAATTACTTGCAAAAATGCATATGTTAGGGGAAATTGCATAAAATGCTGCCCTGTGCTCCTACTGGGAGGAAGGGCAGGATATAAATCTATAAATAAATAAAATATGTTAATTTGGAGAAATTGATGTGATTTTTATGACGACCTTTTTAAAAAAATGCAGACTGATGTGGAAATGTGAACTAAACTGAAGACTGGAAAATATGAGAAACCAAGAGAAACTTAAATTGACAGATTCACCCATCTCTAGGCAGATACCTTACGATGCTGACCTTTGACACTGGCCCTGCCTCTTCCAAATCCTTAGGTGGCACATACCTATGAGAGGACTACAGCACATGCTTTCCTGAATATTTACATGGATATTATTATGGGTATTTGGCATTCTCAGTCAGGCCCAATGATCTCACAAGCTCCCTAAATCCCATTAGCTGTTGAATTTCTACCTGCCGTGGTAAAAAGACATGAACCCTGTCAGAAAATAAAACAGCTGCAACTGTTGCTGGATCCAGAATCTTAATAGCAATCCCCAATGCACTAGAACTAGATAACTGTGTCTAAAACTCTGTTAAACTCTTCCATCAAAGGGAAAGCCAGGTGGAGCAAGGCTTGGGAGTTTTCACAACTCAGCACTCCTAAATCAGATCTAGATTTTCGAAGCCTTCAACTCCCATTAAAACATTAAAATAATCAAGAGATCCCCAAAACTGCTGAGCATTCAGTATCTGCCATTGAAACATTTTTGGACAGAAGTACTAAGCATTCTGGAGGCATAGAAATAGTTCTCTGAAAAACAAAGAGGTTTTAGCAGTGCTGCTGAAAAAGCATTCAGCATTTAACATTTTACAAAGTTTACAGTTCTGATGGGGGTTTATGTTTATTTTATTATATCATATGTTAAGCTATAGCACCTAAGATGATATAGAAGGTAGAGAGCAAAATGAAAAAGGGCAGTCATGTCAGAAAAACAACAAAGGTTGGATGTCTATATGTGGTAGACACAGAAGAAAAGTTGAAGAGCAATTGTGTTATGAACTTCAAAGCACTTTGCCATGGTAAAACAAACTGAAATGCTTGCCATGGCAAAAGTGCAAAGAGAGAGAGAGAGAGATGTTTTGTAATCGTTTTCTCTTTCATTCATGTTATGCAGCTTTGGAGTAGATACAAGTGGGGGAACATTAAGAAATGAAAAAGGGGAATAAAAAAACACACCTGGGTTAGTATGCAGAGGAAAAAAGTAGTTTATGGAAGTAATACAATTACACTCACTTCATTGCAGAAATCTGTCTAATTTTAAAACTTAACCTCAAGCTGATTCATCAGTGGGAGTCAGAAATATGTAATGACAGTTTATTTTTGTCTATAAGTCTGCCACTCTGATTCCTTTCTTTCTATGACAACAGAAAGAGTATTTATTTATGTATATCTCGCCCTTCCTCCCAGTAGGAGCCCAGCAACTTCTGAGATGGCTGATTAATGTAACATCATCAGCCAAATTTGATAAACATAATGCAATACTCACACATTACATTGTCGGACCATCCATGAATGTGATGTGTGGATAACATATGAGCATACTTTTATGTGATTGACTTTCATTTCTATATCGTGATTTTATTGCTTCATTTTTTAAAATTTGCACATACAGTGTGGCCTTATTTGGGTGGTAGCCACAGCACCAAACCGGATAGCTTTTGCTCGTGCAGTAGGATGACCATCTCACTAATTTCCCCAAGCATAATCTCATAATCATTGACAAGGGGCAGGAATTGAATGATGTTTGCCTTGCTTTCTGATATAAAATTTTGGGAATATAAAAGGAATTAGGACACATAGATGAGTGCATAGATTATGACAAGGTACAAGAATGAGACTGCATAAAACAGGAACAGCTTCTAATCACCTGCTTTGCCTAACCTGATCAGAGGGCAAAGGAGATGACTTGAAGGCCAGTTTAAGACCACAGTCTGGAGTTCAGCTCTGGGTGCCACATTTTAAGGAGGATGTTGACAAACTGGAGTGTCCAGAGGACAGCAATGAGGATGGTGGTCTGAAAGCCAAGTCTTAAGAGAAATGGTGCAAACAGGTGAATTTCTTTAGCCTGAAGAAAAGAATATTAAGGTAGACATGAATAGTGATCTTCAAATATCTGAAGCAGGACATATTGCCTCGGGCGGTGGCAGGCTCTCCTGTATAAATCAAATAAATAATAAATAATGAATAAATAAATAAACTTGTCAAGGATTATCAATACCTTTACCAAGCTATTTACCAATGTACCAATGCCAATGTATTTACCAATACATTAACCAAAATGGAGACAACAGTCAAGAAATCAGAAGAAGGCTAGGACTAGGGAGAGCAGCTATGAGAGAACTAGAAAAGGTCCTCAAATGCAAAGATGTATCACTGAACACTAAAGTCAGGATCATTAAGACCATGGTATTCCCGATCTCTATGTATGGATGTGAAAGTTGGACAGTGAAAAAAGCGGATAAGAGAAAAATCAACCCATTTGAAATGTGGTGTTGGAGGAGAGCTTTGCGCATACCATGGACTGCGAAAAAGACAAATAATTGGGTGTTAGAACAAATTAAACCAGAACTGTCACTAGAAGCTAAAATGATGAAACTGAGGTTATCATAGTTTGGACACGTAATGAGAAGACATGATTCACTGGAAAAGACAATAATGCCGGGAAAAAGAGAAGGGAGTAGAAAAAGAGGAAGGCCAAAGAAGAGATGGGTTGATTCCATAAAGGAAGCCACAGACCTGAACTTACAAGATCTGAGCAGGGTGGTTCATGACAGATGCTATTGGAGGTTGCTGATTCTTAGGGTCGCCATAAGTCGAAATCGACTTGAAGGCACATAATAACAACAACAAAAACACAGGAAGTGAATTGGACTATAGCTGTCCAGTTTCCCTGTTTTTTAAAGTTTGATAGAAATATCTGTTGGCTATAGGTATGTTCTTAAACTGCAAGGTTTTTTTTTTTTTTTGCCTATTAGTGAATATGGGTCTAAAGCTTGTATTGCTTTTGAAGTTTGGTGGAAAAGGACTATTTCCAAATGGAAAGCTTTTATTCCAGATTTTAGTCCAAACAATAAATTTTTGGATGAATTATAGTATCCTGAAATACAGATTTATCAAGAAATGCTGACAGATGCTGGGATCATATAGTGTAAGAGGAAGCCCTGATGATGGTGAAAGTATTAATCATGGTTTAATATTGTTCCATTAAATGTTCCATGGAATAATGTTTGCAATTTTTCATTAGGGAAAGAAATTTAAAAAAAGAAAAAGGAAAGATTCTGAAGTATAATGCAAACATGCTATAAATGTTATGAGATACAGTAAAGATTTCTAGGATAGACCCACCTCCTTTTAATTTACATAAAGGAATGAGACAGTAATGTCCATTTGTTCCTTTTTAAAACTACAGTTGGGCTGATGGGAGTTGTAGTTCAAAAAAGAAAATTTCCAAGCTGTGATGATGCACTCAGAGTCTGAGAAGGGTGTCTGGTGTCATTTTATTGTCGTAGGAGGTGGTGGAGAGCGAGCGAGTGTGCCAGCAAACAGGCAGAGGGAGACCGAGCAGGCAAGGGGGGACTAGTGAGGGAGGCAGCAGAGGGCGAGCGAGCGTGCGAGCAAACAGGCAGGGGGAGAGTGAGCGGACAAGGGGGGACAAGCGAGGGAGGCGGAGGAGGGCAAGCAAGCATGCAAGCGAACAGGCAGGCGGGAGAGTGAGCGGGCAAGGGGGGATGAGCAGGGAGGCAGCGAGCGAACAGGCAGGGGGGAGGGCAAGCAGGCAAGGGAGGGACAAGTGAGGGAGTTGGTGGAGGGCGAGTGAGCAGGTGCGGGCAGCTCCCTCCCTGTGATCCATGGCAGGGAGCCTGCTGCAGAAGGGGAGTACTACTCCCCCACCATAACAAGGGCGAGTGAGAGAGTGAGCGGGGGGGAGAGGGCGATGCACAGAAAAGCGGAACATCGCGGGGAGCTACAGGGGCCAAGTGCTGTCAGCTGGAGCTTCCCACATTACAGCTGATTGATGTTCCACTTTTCAGCGGTTTTTGCTTTTTGGCGGGGGTCTGGTCCCTAACCTGCCGTATAAGTGGAGCCCTACTGTATCATAAGAACCATTAGGAGACTACATTAGACAAAACATATGGATGAGATGAGTGGCAGTAAAAGCTCCACTAAGCAATGAAGCTCATTAGGTGGCATCGGACCATTCACTGTCTCTCAGCCTAACCTACCACACAAGGTTGTTCTGAGGAAAAATTGGGGAGGTGGAAAACCATGTGAACCACTTTGAACTCCTTGGAGGAAAAGTAGAACATTAATGCAAACCCCCCCTCAAAATCTACAAATAATCTCTGTGGTGATGTTTACCCTACTATCACCATGACTTCTCTTGCCACTTTCCACATTACATGTTCTGTATCCTATCCAGGAACACACAGTGCTGGTGTGGACTATTTCCCACCATGCAGATTTCCCACCGGCTGTAATATGTGGTGCTACATTGATAGTAGCCCTACAAAATACAGTGTGTGGCTAAGTCATAATGCAGAGGGCTTTTCCAAGGTGGTCACAGGCCTCAGTGCTCCTAGTTTTCTTCATCCATATCCTCACCTGTTCCTTGGGAAGTGACATATTTCTGTTCAAAGAAGCAACTGTTTAAAGAAGCCCATGCAAGCAGTGGTGGAGTGGTAATTTGTGAAGCGTGTGCATGAGTGCATAGTGACTACCCTATAGACATGCCTTCAAGGAGGGTCCATAGCCATGCCCCTAAGAAGGGTCCAAAACGCCAGGCAGCTGTGTTGATTAGGATTGCCAGTCAATCCTTACCAACAGCACAATCCTAACCATATCTACTCAGAAGTAAATCGTGTTGTATTCTATGGGGCTTAGTCCCTTAGTGTGTTTAGAATTGCAGGCTTCAGGGGCATCCACTTTTACTCCTGAGTGCTCCCATCTAACATATCCACAACACTAGGCTTTCTTCCTACAGTGGCCTTCTTGTGACTGGCCTGGCCTGAGGGCACTTAAACCCTTCTTGCCAGAAGCAAGTAAGCTAGATTAAAATGTTCCTTACCCAGGCTGTCTAAGTAGGTGAGAAGGAATGTTCCCATCACTTCAGCTGGACCTGAAAACACCCTCATTTAGCTAAGATTTCTATTTTAATTTCCAATCCGAGAAATTTTTTTGTTTGAGTGGTATGCTCTAAGCAACTGTGGTTGATGCTTAATGTATCATGCTTAGTGACATCACTAGGGCCCACTCCATGGCATCACTAGGACATGCCCCATGACATCACTAGGGCACAACCCTGAAATCTCAAGATTTGGGATGCTTCTGACTTGGCAACCCTAGTGTCTATCCATTATTATATATACCAACACACTAAAAGAGCAGCAGAACAGCATAATACCCAGATTATTACTATCTGCAGGCCTGTAATGCTACACTTAGTTTCCTGGGAGTAAGCTCCATTGAACTCAGTTGTGCTAGCTTCAGATTGCATAGACTCAACTTGTAAAACTCATTGAGCTCACAAAAGAGTTAACAAAAGATCTTCGGCCATCTGAAATGCAATCTTTAATTTTAAATGACAAATTCAAACAATTTTGAATTTTGAATTGAACACTTATAAATTCAAACAATTTTGCAAAGATGTGTTATCATTTAAAAACATATATGTATTCTTCCGAATAGGCCTTAGTGGAACCTGATACCTGCACAACACCTAAAACAGCCTCATTTGAATATTTGTTCCCTCCTCCCACATTCTGCTTTAAGAATCTTACCAGATGTGGACTCATGGCACATCATACTTAATGACAGCCAAGTTTGGATTTGCATTTCTGATGCTGTGTTCAATACAATGTGAAAATCCTTTCTCGCTTATTTAGAATGTAACTGGTCACACAAAACTGGGTGGCAATTCATGCAGCGCCTGCTCTCCATGTAGTCACATCAGTGGGAACTGGAGACTGAGGTTTGTCTGGATAAATCTTTCTTCTTCAGCAACATAGTAGACGGGTCTCTTTTTGCCACCCCATCCCCTACACAGTGGAGACTGGTGGCTCTTATGTCAGTGGGACACTGAATTGGCTCTGGGTTTTAGCCCAAACTTTCAAGTAGCTGGCCTTGAAAATTGAAACTAAAACTCAGAGCAGATGTATTGCCCCACTGACAACTGACACGGGAGCCAACAGTTTCCACTGCCCCTGCATAATCAAGATTCCACACAGGGCAGGAAATACTTTTCCTACTGTACATGAAAAAACTGCATTTGTTCACTGGTAAAAAAGGGTCTTAAAAGAGTCATAGATGATTTCAAGTAATGTATAACATGAGGCAGTCATGCTTCCAAGTTGTCTTTTCTCTGAGCCTGATGTATTTACGACTTTCCAAACAATGAAATCATTGCCTAGCACAGATAATATAAAGATATTTATTGGTATCTTCCTTGTTTTCTCTTCTAAAATGGAACTGATTTGGACCTTATTCATCAAAGTTTTGACGTTCACTGTGACATCTGGAAAAAGTTACAATGAATATTTTCTGTGCCTTGCTTCTTTATATCTTGGAACACATCTGTTGTGTATTTAGGTGAAAATGGAAATGTTTCTCGCAAATCTTACATGTTGGTCAAGGCATGAGCCTATGGGGAAACGTAATAGGGATGGTGATCACATTATTTTCACTGGTCAGACAGTCTAACAGAGTGAAAGGAACATGTAACACCTGCAGATAAGCCAACAGAGTTTGGTTGTGCAATATGAGGGAGCCCTTCAAAAAATGCTTCCAAGTTCTGCTGGGAAGTACATTATTCATACACTAGTTATTCTGAATGTTAACCTACACATCAGTGAAAAATCCTTGAATTAACTTACGGAATGAAATACAGATGGAATGACAGGATATTTTCTGAAAGTAGTAACTGGTTGTTGTTTTTTAAATGAAGAGTGAAAGATATTTGACAATCTACTGATTTTTCATAGTAGCTTTATGTACCAAAGGCCAAACAGGAACTTTAAGGCTCATTTTATTTCTTGAAACCAATCTTAAAGATTTTCTTTAACAAAATAGGAATGCCTGTTGTCTGAAATGGGAGAAGACATGTCCTGGAATGTATGACATGGGTTTTTGAATATATGGTAACACTTTTTACATGGAGCCAAGTTCTCTCCCCCCCCCCTTCTTTTGGCACTTGATGCCAATGCATGCCTTCTATAGTGATTTTGATGGATCTGTTTCGTGATGATAGCCAGGTTTTCAGAAGACCCTGACTGCAAACTTGTCTACCCCAGGACTTCCACTAGATGAAGGGGCTTCAAGCCTTGGGGCTATTATTTATGAAGGTTCTTCAAGTACACAGACACACAACACCTTTTGACACTATTGACCACAATATCCTCCTGGATCAGTTCTGTGGGATGGCTATGAGAGGCACTGTTTTATTATGTTTCTATTCATACTTGCAAGAGAATAGCATTGGGGTGTGTGCGTGTCTTGGCCCCACAGTCTTTGTGCTGTGATGTGTCACAGGGCACAATCCTGTAGACATAGATCTATATGAATGAAGCCTTCGGGAGCAGTCAGTAGGAGTTTGGGGGCAAAGTATCATCAGTATCCTGTCTCTCCATAACATCTGAGCCAGGAGAGGCTGAGCATGGTCTGGAATGTTGTCTGGATGCAGTTGTGGAATGGATGAGGGCTAATAAACTGAGCTTGAATCCTGGAAAGACAGAGACACTCTGGGTGAATGGTTTCAGTGTCTGGGAGATTTGTCTGTTTTGGATAGGGTTACATTCATTATGAAAGAACAGATGCATAGTTTAAGGATGCACCTGGATCCATCTTTGTCACTTGAGGCTCAGGTAGCCTCAATGACTAGGAATATCTTTTCCCAGCTACGGCTGGTATGCCAATTATGGCGATTCTTGGATAGGAATAGTCTGACATGGATAGACTTGATTATTGCAATGTGCTGTATGTCAGGCTACTTTTATGTCTGGTCCAGAAGCTCCATCTGGTACAAAATACTACAGCTAGACTGTTGATGGGTTCACACTACCACCAGTACATAACTCTGGTACTTAAAAGCATGCACTGGCTGCCCATATGCTACTGGGCCAGGATCAAGATTCTTGTATTGATTTACAAGGCCCTTAAAAACTTAGGTCCAGGATCCTGATCATGGGCTGATCACTGAGATATTTGGGGAGACTCTGTTGGTGGTTCCTTATGGCCCAGATGTATGACTTGTAATGACTGGAAGCCAAGCATTCAGTGTAGTCACCCTAAACCTATAGAACTCTCTCCCAAATGAGATTAGACACACACCCTCCTTGTTGCACTTGAGGCACGTCTAAGACTTTCTTGTTCCATTTTAAGGTAGTGTTTAGTTTTATGATGATTTTATTGTTTTATTATTTCATTTTTATGTATGGCTTGTTTTTATGTACATCGCTTACTTATTAAGTGGTATATAAATGTCAAATAAATAAGATAAACATCTGTCATACTTTTGCTTTCTCTTTTTTGAATTGTTTGCTCCATTGTGCACATTCAATAGGCCTCATGAAGCTTACATAAGGAGGGAATTATGCACATTTCCTGGTCAATATACATAATCTCCAACAAGCCTTGGGGAATGTATATATTGCCTGAATTTGGTACATTCTCCAGTCATTATGCATAATCTCCAACAGGCCTTGGGGAATGTGCATATATTGACTGAATGTTGTACATTCTCTGGTTATTATGCATAGTCCCCAACAGACCTTGGAGAATGTGTATATTGTGGCTGATTTTTATATTTTCTCTAGTCATTATGCATAATCCACAACAAGGCTTGGGGAATGTGCACATCTTGGGTAACATATGCCCATTTCCCAAAGCCTGTTAGAGATTATGTATATTGACTAAGAAATATGTACAAGTCCCTCTTCATGGAAGGTTAATGTGAACATTCTCCATGAGACTTAGTGAATGTGCACAATGAATGGTTATTATGCACATTCCCATTCCGTGCCCGGGACTTACCGGGCAGAGGGGCGAGCTTGCGGCCGCTGCTGATGTCCGGGCCGCCATCTCGGGGGATGCGCGTGCACACGGCGCGCCGGCACGCCGTTGTGTGATGCGGCAGGGAGGCGGGGCAGCTGTAGGCTATTTAAGGCTGCCCTGCCTGCTTCCCGCCATCCATTTTGAATTTCGGCGGCAATCTCGGCAGCAGCAGCAGCAGCTTCAGCGCGGCGCGGCTCCTTTGCCGGCGCACGTGGGCCTCCGGAGGCTTTCTGTGGCTGTTCTGCTGCTGGCTGTTCGGCGGCGAGACCCCCCCTGTCCTCGGGAGACAGCAGCGGCGAGGCTGTGTATAGCGAGGCTTGGTGGCTGGCACCGAGGCCTACGCGGCGAGGCCCCTGGCCTTGGGAGGCCCTGCGGCAGCAGCGGCAGCGCAGACACTACGAGGCGGCAGCGCAGGATCGGATCCAGCAGCGGCGAGGATCACAGGCTAGGCGGCCTTTGGCCAGCAATTTTCAAATTTAAATTTTAATTTTAATTGACGCGGGGGCGGGTGGTGCATGACCCCAACCATCAATCCTTGGCGCGTGTAGGGCAATTAGGCTCCCCCCCTGGATAATTGGGTGCCGGGAGGGTGTATAGAATAAGCAGGCCAGGCCCCTTCACGACGTTTTGAAAGCACGTTGTATTATAAGCGGGGCCCCTATCTCCCTCTCTAGACAGGGTTGGGCCAGGGATACCCAAATCAGCTAGATATGCCACCCAAGAAAGGGCAAGGGGGGCCAAAAGGGAAAGGAAAGGCCCCCAAAGCGGGGGGGAGATGCCCACCCCCAGCGGCGGTGGGGGCAAGGAGTGGGGAGGGGCCACCATGGGCGGCCATATTAGCCAGGTTGGAGGCCCTAGAGCATGGCTCAGGCCATCCTAGTGCACCTCGGGACCAACCTGTGACAGGGAAGGTGAAGGACCCACCACCTAAACGTTATCAGTGGAAAACGCAGTGGCCAGTGAACGGGGCTGATGCAGGGGATGTTGCTTCCATCTTAGCGTGGCTGGATGTGCTGGAGGCCGGGCCCAGGGCTGAGGCGAGGACGCCCAGCATAGAGACAGGCGCAGCTCCCACCTTGCAAGCAGCCCCGACAATGCAGCCCACACAAGGACCTTCGGCGGAAAGCACACAGGGTGAGTCCTCTATTGTGCCACACCAACAAGGGCAGCAGCAGTGGAGCTGGGCCCCCTGGGGGTACCCCTACTGGCCCTTTTCCCCACCAGCGGTAACCGAGGGATATGGGCAGGCAGGGACTCCCGCCGGCGGGGGGGAGGTTATGCCACAGCAGCAGCATCCCCTAAGGGAGGCCTGCGAGCAGGTCTGGCACCTCGTTTCTGGGACGGCGTTGGAAGGAGGGAATCAGCCCGCCCTGTCTGCCAACCCCCCTGCAGAGATATCCGACCCCCTGGGATCAGTCAGAGAGGGGGCCATACCTCTTGGGGAGACGTCTGCCCCACTAGGTTTTCATCTGCTGCCTGCTACGAAGGACAGAATATGGAAGGGAGAGTACGTGGACCTATTTTCACTCCTGTACAGGGAGCCTGTTGGGAAGGATAAGGATAAAGGGGAACATGCAGAGCCCGATAGGCCCAAGCAGCGACGTGTAGAGCGCTCTTGGTCTAACTGGCTACCTGCATTCCTTACGTACATGGGGGTGGTAATTGTTGGCGTGTGCGGACAGAGGCAGACTCATAGGGCCTCGGTACTGATCAAATACCTCGATATCATATCAGGGCTACTCTGAGTTCCAGGGGACAGCATGGCTGGACTACGACCAGGCGTTCCGTATGAGGGCGGCTTTTGATACATCCCTCCCCTGGGACAAAAAGGAGGCTGACCTGTGGCTGCAATTTATGGCACATTCTAAGCCCATGGCAGGTGATAGGGCAGACAGTGGCCATCTCTTGGTGCGCCAGGCATCAGCAACTCCTTCCCGCGGGCCTGCGGGGCAGGGGGTTCAACCCCGCCTGCTTTGCTGGGAGTTCAGCTCGCACGGCCTCTGCGGTTGGAGCCCGTGCAGGTTTAGACATGAATGTGCCGTATGTGGGGGCCCTCACGCCTGCACTAGCTGCCCCAGAGGCCGCCCCTTCAGGGGTGGAAACAGGGATTCGGCTGGCGCAAGAAAGCCAGGAGCTGCAGGCGCAGCTCAGGGAAAGGGGCCCCAGCCCAATTAAAATTGCTGAACTCCAACACTTACTCCACCTTTACCCCCTAGTCCAAGATGCCCAGTTTTTACTTGAAGGCTTCACAGTGGGTTTTCGGATCCCCTATTTGGGTCCCAGGTGACCTTTCATGTCCCGCAACCTTAAGTCAGTAGAAGGCATGGAATCAGTTCTGAGAAAAAAAATTAGGAAGGAAGTAGTAGCCGGCTGGGTTTTGGGCCCCTTTGCGGCACCACCCATCCCCTCACTCAGAGTTTCCCCGTTGGGCCTCGTCCCCAAGAGGGCACCAGGTGAATTTCGCCTGATACACCACCTGTCCTTTCCACAGGGTGAGTCAGTCAATGACTTCATCCCAGCGGAGCTGTGCTCAGTCTGCTACACATCATTCGACTGTGCTGTACGAATGGTCAGGGACTGCGGGGTCGGGGCCCTTATGGGAAAGTGTGACATCAAGTCTGCTTTCCGCCTCCTCCCGGTCCACCCACAGGACTTCGAGCTGTTGGGCTTGGCTTTTGAGGGTGAATATTACGTGGACAGAGCATTGCCTATGGCCTGCTCTATATCATGCTCTGTTTTCGAGCGCTTCAGCTCCTTCTTGGAATGGGCGGTCAAGAGGCGCGCAGGCTTGCAATCAGTGGTACACTATTTGGATGACTACCTGTTTGCGGGCCCTGCGGACTCAGGCACCTGTACGGCGTTTATGGCACATTTCGCGGGGCTGGCTGGAGAGCTGGGTGTCCCCCTCGCGGCCGAGAAAACTGAGGGCCCGACCACCGCTCTCACGTTTCTGGGCATCGAGATAGATATGGTGGCCCAATGCTGCAGGCTCCCTCATGACAAGTTGGGGGCCCTCAGGGAGAAGATCTCAGAGGTGGTCAGTTCTAATAAGGTGACATTAGCCACGCTCCAACGGCTGGCAGGCCATCTGAACTTTGCCTGCAGGGTTGTAGCGCCTGGCCGTGCCTTCCTGCGGCGCGTATATGACACCATGGCTGGCCTATCATGATCCTACCACCGCACATGGGTGACAGCCGCTCTTAGGGCTGACCTGACAGTGTGGTCCACCTTCTTGCGGGAATTTAATGGGGTCTCCCTATGGAGAAGGGATTGTCTGTTGGAGGCAGAGCTACAGGTGCACTCCGATGCCTCAGGTGCCTTTGGTTTTGGGGTCATTCTTCATGACTCATGGTGCCACGGCAGCTGGACGCAGGGCTGGACACTGGCTGGCCTGACCAGAGACCTGACGTTCTTGGAGTTCTTCCCCATTGTCGTGGCCGTACACCTCTGGCCCGACAAGTTGGGTAATTCCTCAGTCCACTTTTGGTGCGACAACCTCCCCACAGTGCACGTTATTAACACCCTGTCCTCTAGAAACCCCAACGTTATGCGTCTGGTGCGAGCATTCGTGCTCCAATGTCTTCGCTATAATATCCAGTTCCTGGCGCACCATGTTCCGGGTATTGACAATAGTATTGCTGATGCTCTATCACGGAACCAGATGGAGAGGTTTTGCCAGCTGGCACCGTGGGCAAGGGCTCTGCTGGAGGTGTTCCCCCCAGCGCTATGGGAGATTGGAGGATTGAATCAGAAAGGGCCACAAGCCTTTCTGTGGCGCCCAGCACTTTGGCCGGCTACCAGGGGGCAGGTAGGGATCTATCAAACTTCAGAGAGTCCAGGGGTTACGCCCAGGAGTGGCCCATCCCTGTCGAGCAGCTTATGGAGTTCTGCATGGAGGGGAAACGGAGAGGCCTTTCAGTCAGGACCATCAAAGGTAAGCTCTCAGGCCTCGCTTTCCTAGCGAAGGCACGGGGCTTTCAGGACTACACGGGTGACTTTAGGGTGCGCCGGATGCTGGAGGGTTGGTCCCGTGAGCGCCCTTGCCCCCCGGATGCCCGCCTCCCCTTTTCCCCGGAGCTATTGTTTGGCCTGCAGGGACAGTGGAAGCACTTGTGTTCTTCCCCTTTCGAGGCCCTGCTATATCATGCTGCGGCCCTCACTCTGTTTTTCGGGGCCTTCCGAATTGGGGAGGTGGTGGCGGCTTCTAAGACGGATGACTCCCTCTGGGCTCTGCTGGTCTCCGATCTCAGCTGGAGGGCGAAGCGGGCCCTCCTGCGACTCAGGCGGTCCAAAACGGACCAGCACGGTAAGGGGCGCCTGGTGGTATTGGACCCATGCCAGCAGCAAGAACTCTGCCTGGTAACAGCCCTGCGCGGTTTTGTGGCAGTGAGGGGGTCGCAGTCAGGGTACCTATTCATACATAGGAACTCCCAGCCCATTACCAGATACAAGTTTTGGTCCGTGGCGAAGGCCGCACTGGGGAATTTAGGCATGGACCCCAGTAAGTTTGGGACACACTCCTTCCTGATAGGCGCGGCCTCCACGGCGGCCCTCTTGGGCTTCTCTAAAGACAGGCTTCAGGCTGTGGGTGGGTGGTCCTCAGACGCGTACAAGGCCTACATTAGACCACTTGCTGACACACACGACGCCAGCGGCTAGATGTTGCCCCCCCTTCTTGTTACCCCAATGTCGTTGTTGTTTCAACAGATTGCTGGACAAGATCGGAGCAGCCACGCATCCTCCTATGTGGCCACAGCATGATTTTCTGGGCGGGCCGCAGGGCAGCGAAGTCTCACTTTGGCACGCAGCTGGGGCTCAGTCAATGGGCCGCAGTGCGGTGGCTGGGACGTCGGGGGATGCGTTGGGACGGGCTCCTGCCAGCCTTGTTTCAACCGGGTGTGGAACTGGCGGTGCCCCAGGTGCTGGTCATCCACCTCAGGGGCAACGACTTGGGTCTGTTAAAGGGCAAGGCCCTAATTTAACAGGCATGCGGTGACCTCTGGGCCATTGCACGTCGCTGGCCAGGGGTGCACTTAGTGTGGTCAGACATCCTGCCGTGCAGGAGGTGGAATTGTGCCGGTGATCCACGTGGGATGGACAGGGCATGGAAAAAGGTGAACAGGCAAATTCAGAGGGCCCTTAGGGACTTGGGAAGTTCTGTCATCCACCACCCAGAGGTTGGCCACAACAAGCTGGAGCTGTTTCGGCCTGACGGCGTCCATTTGACTGACATGGGCAATGACATCTTTCTTGGGGACCTGCAGAAGGGTTTACACCAGATTCTTATCGGGTGTGGGGTAAAGGGGGACTAAGCAGAGGCTTGTCCCCCTTTGTGGCGAAGAAGTGCGGGGAAAGGTTAAAGGGAAAAGGGCAGCTAGGTGACACCTTTAGGCACCTTTGGGGGTGACAGACGGTCCGGAGGCCTGCAGCTCAGGGCTACACGGCCCGGGGACAGGGTACGGGCCGCCTTTGGGGCCAACGTGCCTCATCCGCTCGGAGTTTCAGGGCTCCGAGGGGCGGTGATGCGGGTTGGACCCCCTACACATCTTCAGGGTGTGGCTGGAGCTGGGGGGCTGGCACAGGGCAGCCCCAGGCTCAGGCAGGGTATGGTCGCCCGATAGCTGCAAACAGGCTTTGCCTGGATCACCAGAATGCTCCCGCACTTAATCTCCCTTCTGCATGTTCATTATTCAATTGATTCTGTTTAAATAAAGTGGCCTATTATTTAACCCAAGGAATGGTGTCTGTGTTTTATTTCGGCAATAGGCCGCAATCCCGTTCCGTGCCCGGGACTTACCGGGCAGAGGGGTGAGCTTGCGGCCGCTGCCGATGTCCGGGCCGCCATCTCAGGGATGCGTGCGCACACGGCGCGCCGGCGTGCCGTTGTGTGACGCGGCAGGGCGGCGGGGCAGCTGTAGGCTATTTAAGGCCGCCCCACCTGCTTCCCGCCATCCATTTTGAATTTCGGCGGCACCCGCCCGACCCTCCCTCTGCTGCAGTGTGATCCATTTGGTCGCTACGGGGCTGACTAGGAATTTTTGGCCTGCCTGCCTCGCTTTGCTGGCAGGTTTCTTTTGCCTACTCCACACTGTGGTTGGGGGGAGGGGTCAAGGGTTAGCACGGGTGCCCCGGGGGTCAATAGGCTGATTGGGCTGTTTAGTTTTAATTTGTCAATGGTCACTTTTGGAGTGCAGGCGAAGAAGTGCGGGGAAAGGTTAAAGGGAAAAGGGCAGCTAGGTGACACCTTTAGGCACCTTTGGGGGTGACAGGCGGTCCGGAGGCCTGCAGCTTAGGGCTACACGGCCCGGGGACAGGGCCTTTGGGGCCAACGTGCCTCATCCGCTCGGAGTTTCAGGGCTCTGAGGGGCGGTGATGTGGGTTGGACCCCCTACACATCTTCAGGGTGTGGCTGGAGCTGGGGGGCTGGCACAGGGCAGCCCCAGGCTCAGGCAGGGTATGGTCGCCCGATAGCTGCAAACAGGCTTTGCCTGGATCACCAGAATGCTCCCGCGCTTAATCTCCCTTCTGCAGGTTCATTATTCAATTGATTCTGTTTAAATAAAGTGGCCCATTATTTAACCCAAGGAATGGTGTCTGTGTTTTATTTCGGCAATAGGCCGCAATAACAGCTCAGTTTACATTTCCCTTAACATATCTATCTATCTATCTATCTATCTATCTATCTATCTATCTATCTATCTATCTATCTATCTATCTATCTATCTATCTATCTATCTATCTATCTATCTATCTATCTATCTATCTATCTATCTATCATCTGTCTGCCGTCTGTCTGCCTAATATTATACACTGCTCTTCACTACATCTGGATCTCAAAGAGACTTACAAAATAAGGATATAGTATATGCAAAATTTAAAACATAAATTAAACACCATAGATTAAAGCATCAGAGAGTAAACATAAGAACAGCGTTCATAGTGCAAAGATGGCCTGGAATAAACCCATTTTAACCAGGCATCTGAAACTTAACAGGGATGCTGCCTGCTCTAGTTGAGGGTGGTGGACAAATTATAGGTTCTGGAAGTGTCTTAGTGTGGAAATGTGTTCTGGAAAGCTTGTGGCGATTCTTTCTGTGATGATACAGGTTTGTTTTTCTCCTTTTACTCAAGCTACCTCAAGAAAGATAAAGGATAATTAGCTTTTGAAACCTCCTTCTTGGGCCTCTAGGTAAATATAAAGGAATTGGTATGGCTGATGTAATGTTACAATGCATTTATTATATATTCAATTATGTATAATTTATACTGTGGTGGTTAGAATTAATTTTTCACAGAATATGATTTTGTGGGTGTGATATGCATTAAGAAGGCTCCTGAAAGCTCCGATTTGAACATTACCACATAATTATATTATTGTTAATTACAGGATTATTTTGTGTGTACTTTTAAAACTGAGAACTTTCTATAACTGAGTTACAAACAAATGAATGGATTAGAAGTAAGGATTGCTTTGCATATTATGAAATACACTGGTGTACTCAATATTTTTTTCCTTTTAAAACTCATTTCTGTGTAAAATGGATTAGGATTAAAATCTTACTGATCTTCAGACTCAGAACACAATGAAACAGCAAAAATCCCTAAATCAGATTACTTGCTTTTTTGCTTACGTCTACCCAAAACCCATTTACAAAACAGCTTTTGTTTTCACAGTGAGGATCACATAGTCCCATAATAACAGAAATGGTCTAATATATTTAGATTAAATGCAAATTCATAAGCAGCATTTTCAAAACGAGTACTCGTCAATATCTGACAAAATGAATGTTTAAAAATGAAACTTGTCTCCCTATGATTGTGAAAAGAGAGGGGCAAATTTAAATCTCATCAAGTTGCAATAGTTCGAAAATACATTCATTTTCTTTCCTATCAACAAAGCAGCTGTGATGGGAAAGACCACCAGAAAAGTTGTGTTAAATTTTCAATATACAACTTGACATCACACTATTATGTAAAGACTCATATGCTTTTTACAATATAATGCTCATAAACAATGGTTGGTGTCTTAGGCTGCAATCCTATACCCATGTACTTGGAGTAAGTCCCTTTGAACATTAGATGGGATTAACTTTTGAGTAAAGCTGCAGAGGATTTCATTGTTTAAACTTTAATTTGCACTCAGTGGCCCACTCCAACTAAATATAGTCACTTTTAAGTTCCACTGAAATCCACACATAGTCATGGCACATTTGTCCAATGGACTTCTATGGGACTTTAATGTAACAACTTCAGCCAATGTCTCAGGCTGATTTTACAAATAATTGTTTAACACATAAAAGCAATTATTAAAAAGGCCCAACAGGAAGTAGCAAAAATAAACATTGTGCCAATCAATTTACAATGCATATATTCTATCTTGATCAATAGAACTAAGATTATTATTCTAAAGGCCACACAAAAGTTGTTTAGGGAACAGAAACTGAAACTGTGTTTTTCAAAGGCAGCACTTTAAGTTATTAATTTGCATTTAATGGTCTGCTGTTGGTTCTGTGAATGTTACCAGAGTTGATCTACTCATCATAGGACTTCAAGCACCATCATTTGAATACATGGTTCATATCAATACTACAGTGAGCGGTTGTTTCATGAAAATATTACCCAGTTTGTCATCCATTAAGGTTACAATCCTATAGATGCTTACCTGCACGTAAGTGTCATTGAATTCATTAAGACTTACTTCTGAGGTTTATAAAGAATAAGCAGCAATTTCAAGCAAATTCTTATTGAAATAAAAACTGTCTTGGAGATTTCCAGTTCTGAATCTTCTTGTATGGCTAAATCCACTTGGTGGTTCTGTGTTCTAATTTACATTCATGTGAAGTTCATCTTCTAGATTTGGAATAGTATTTGGGATGAGTGACAGTGGGTTCTGAACTATGCCCTCATGGATTTCTACAAACAGGGGGATGTAGGTAACAAAATCTAGGAAAGATAGAACACCGGCTTTTGTGCGGTTGAACTTCTGCAAGGCCTGGATAGGAAATTTTAAAAAGAGAAAATAACGTTATTTTGGTTTAATAACGAAATTCTGAATTAGAGATGCATGAAACGTGTCATAATTTTGCTTGACTTTGTGGCACTAGGCTGCTCCCATATATGCCTGATATTTTTTTTTAAAAAAACCAATTTCTCATTTTCCAGTCAACAGTTGTATAATAATATAGTGCAAATTTAGAACACAAAAACAAAAGAAAAAGTACACATTATAAACCCGTTTGCCCCTCCCTTGAGATCCGAGTATATAGCCAGGTACTGTATATGAGGACCTATTCTGTGTAGGGATGGAAAGATCTATCAATTTTGGTTCTCTTAGTTTCTCTGTTTTCTAATGTTAAATTCAGTCCTCTACATTTCTGCAGCAATCTGCAATTATTTTTTTTTTTAAAAATCCTCTTGAAAATTCTCCACCATTTTAGTGTGCATTTCTCTAAATAAACACATTTTTGTAGGCAGTTTTTACAAAGGTACACATTTTTTCTAGCTATTTCTCATCATAATGCCTTTTTGCATGTTATTTTCACTCATATATTCATTTTTATGCACACTTTCCCCTGATATATGCATTTTTGTAAATATTGTTTAGCTGGCGAACTGCATTCCAAAATTCTAACAAATGCGAATTCTGAAAGAACGGCTGTGTTTTGGTTCTCATATTGTTTCAGAAAGTGAAAATTTGACAAATTCTGCTTGACATGCTAACTGAATCAAAATTCTCACCCTTCCCTAATCTTGTGGCATTTTGATGGTTTAAAATACCATC
The DNA here is from genome assembly GCF_030035675.1 of Rhineura floridana. NCBI lineage: Eukaryota > Metazoa > Chordata > Lepidosauria > Squamata > Rhineuridae > Rhineura > Rhineura floridana. The sequence continues at coordinate 103,092,830 of NC_084483.1, forward strand.
TGTGTATTATTTTTACACTATACTCTTTCATTTTCGCTGATTCTGACTTAAAGGGTATTTTGTCCCAAAGACTTTGCCAACCGTGCTCTTCAGCAACACATTTTAGATCAGTTTCCTATAGTGGTTTTAAGACATCAAGATTTCCTGTCAGCTCCTTATACAAGACCTTATAAACTATTGATATTAGAGTCTTTCAGTATAAGAAGTGTTGAGAATCACGTGTTCCATGGGTGTTAGTGGTAGTGACCTGGTATTTAATTAGTAGTCTGGATATATAATTAGTAGTCTGGATATATTATTTGGTGAATGATCATCCAGTTAGCATTCATTATTCCCAATTATTTATTTGTGTGCCATTCCAAGGAACTATACCATAAAATAAATCCCTCAGACAGCATAGACCCTTTCGTTTTCAATTTGAAAATTGTTGTGCTTTGTCTTTGGTTTTATGCCCTGATCCACCTCTAGTCATGATTAGTAGTTGTGGATGTGAACAGTAGTGGATGGTGTGGTGGTGCTCACCTGACCTCCAGTCGTATCACTCTTACTGGGAGGTAGAGGCAGAGGGGCAATGTAGCGGTAAGGAAGGCATGGTGCAAATGCACCAGCGAGAGTACAAGACTGGCCCCAAAAGTGCATTTGCACTATGCTGTCCACACTGCCACCTCCCTCTTCTGCCTCCCTGTAAGCAGCAGTGACATGATCAACCAAGGGTCAAGTAAGCACTGCCACCCCCACCACGCCATCTGCTACTGGATGTGACTGCCCTTTGGAATATGCAACCCAGTGAGAGTAATGCAGTACTGGCAAAAATCTGCACATGGAAGTGCATTTTGATGCACATTTGACACATGGGATTCTCCCTAGTAGAAAGTACAGCAAATGGAATTGGACTAAAGACGTTTTGGGACAATCATTCATTCTAGTGGAAAAATATCCTGTCAGAAAGTGGTGGTGTACCACAGCATCCCTACAGTATTTCTGTTGGAAAAAGAAAGTGGTTGATCATAGTACAGCCTGTATAGCAAAACCATTTGTTGGCACACATGCAATGGAAAAACTTATTGTCTATAGGCTTCCTAATAGTACAGTCCAAAATCACATCAAGATCAATGCATCAAAGTGCTTTCAAATGTGTCTCATGACAGATTTGCAGCAGGTCAAAAAGCTGCAAGTAGAACCTGACACAAGGCAATTAAGTCTAGCAGTACCTCTATGGTTCCTAAAACAAAAAGAAAATTGTCCAGGATCTACAAAAGATAGGAATCAAGGACAAAAACCTTTTGGTATGCAGAAACTATACATTATTCTTCAACCAGATACCAGATGTTCTACACAGAGAAACAGCTCGGATCCAGGGTGCATCTAAATCTAGAAGTTTATCCAGAGGTGTAATTGTCCAGGGTCTTGGGGAGTCTTAGACCCCTAACCTTTTTAGGAACAGGGTCTCTATGTCTCCAGCATCTTATGAGGCAATCAGCATGAAAAGGGAGTGTGTTAGCCACTGAGAAGAGTCTTCAAACATGCTTCCTTGTCCTTTCCTGCTGATTAAAGCCAATCAGAGTGAAAGGAGGCAAGTCAGCCAATGAGAAGACTCTTCTCAGCAGCTAACACTCTGCCATTTCATGCTTATTGGCTCCTAGGGATATCTGTGTTGTGGGAGAAAGGATTAACAGGACTCATTCTCAACCCAGCAGCAAAAAAGGGGGGGGAAGTGGCTAACATGAAGGGACCCTGCACTTCTGGATTTGCCACAACAGAGTTTATTTATAAATAAACAAGTCTTTCTTAAAGAGTGGGTGAAGAATCTTAATAAAAAGTTAACTCTATGTTTGGACCAAGAAGTCTAACACACTCTACTATGTCTTCATTATGCATAGTTAATCAATGTAGAAACTTGATATTCCATTCCTGCTGCTCAGAACTACAAGAAGAAGTTTTTATTGCTGTAAGATGGGGCTAAACTGCTACAGGTGCAACATAATACTTGTTCTGCACTTGTAAGAAATTGTTCTTTTAGTGTGGCAGCACCTACTCTTTGGAACTCCCTGCCTATTGATATCAAACAGGTGCCTTTACTGTATTTCTTTTGGTGCCTGCTTAAAAACTTTCTGTGTAGGCAAGCCGTTCCAGACACATAGATGTTGATCTGTTTTAATCTTTTTAGTTAGTAGCTGTTTTAATAGTTTTAAATATGTTTTAATTACTTGGTCTTAACTGTTTTATTGATAATTTTAATCTTTTTTGTAAACTGCTTAGAGGTCTTTACATTCAAGCACTATATAAATTTTGCTAAATAAATAAATAAATAAAATTTTAGCAGCCTATTTTAGAACAATGCAGGAATGCCACTTGCCTGATCTTTCACCTCACCATGTGCCCCCCCAGGTGATGCACCATTTGGAAAACAAAGGGGACTTCTTCAGATCATACCATCAAGGAAACAGGAATCCACTTGGAACATGCCTGCCTTAGCTACCTAAAGCTATTGGCTTGAATGTCCTAGACAAAGTTCCCTCAATGCATCCAGAGCAGCCAAGAACAGTATTGTGAACTACTGTTAGGCTAGAGTTGTTAGAGAATGGGAAAATGATGGGGAAAGGATGCCTACCACCTCCTCATCCACAATATCTACCTACTATAATATGGCGCTAAAGATAAATTCACGCCAGCTTGCTACAGATCCTGTGAATTATTTAAGTAAAGCTGTGAATCCTTATTTAACAAAGAATCTGTGTCCCTTTCTTTATATGGCTAACAGAAAAAATCTACATCAGCCTGGTTGCATTCTGCTTTACTTGTTGCTTCCTGCGCTTGCTTCTGGAAAGCTACCCCTAAATTGAAGGGGAATGGCGAATGATCAGCTAATAATAAAGCCGATTCTAGCAAAACCAAATGTGTACATAGATCTTCAATGGAAAAACAGCTCTCCCCCACAAATGGAGAAATAGTTTCGCCCCCCAAAAGTGGAGATTTACTGCAAAGGTTAGACTGTTTTGAAGTGGCTAGCAGAGATGCCCACTATGAAATAGGGCAGTGGTTCCCAACCTTTATGAGCACGGGACCCTCTTTGTAAACTCAAAAATTTTTGTGACCCCCCCACATGCTAATTGTAATTATAGTCTCTGTTAATTGAAAAAAATACATAATGAAGTGTTAAGTAATGTCATTTTTTATTCATCTCAACAATTATGATGATGAAATTTATTATCTGCCCTTTACCAGAAAGTCCCAGGACAGATTACAGAATATAAACAACTTCTAACAAATTTTGAAGGATCATCAACTTACTTAGTAACTAGGGGCTTCATGCACCAACCCCATACACATATATACACACGCACACTCCCCAAACATGCACACACATAACTTGGAGCTCCCAAAACACTCACATCCACACCCACACCCAGGACACACATGCACACACACACACAGGGACTCCAGAACAGGTCCCTCCCCAAATGAATCTGCTCAGTTAATTACTTCTGAAACCCACAATGTGAAGAAGAGTGAAACCACGCCATATTCACACCATGTATTTATTCCGCTATTATTCCACTTTAAATACTAATGGCTTCCCTCAAAGAAGCCTGAGAAGTGTAGTTTGTGAAGGGTGCTGAGAGTTGTTAGGAGGCTCCTCCTCAAAGAGCTACAGTTCCCTGAGTGGTTTAACGTTCCAACCCTCTTCCCAGGAAACTCTGGGAATTGTAGATCTGTGAGGGGAACAAGGGTCTCGTAACAACTCTCAGCACCCTTAACTACACTTCCCAGCATACTTTGGGGGAAGCCATGACTGTTTCAAGAGGAATAATAGTGGAATAAATGTACAGTGAATGCAGCCCAAGAGTGTCCAGGTGACCAAATGATTACTGTTGACAAGTTCTTAAAATAAAGCTCATACATCCATGGTATAACTGAGTTAATGAGGAGGCTGGTGCTGTTTTGCAGATGTCAGAGATTGGAAGTCTGGTTGAAGAGATGTATGTTTCAACCTTAAATCTGGTTGCACATCTGTTTCGATATTTTGATTTCAATTCAATCCGGGCTGGCTTCCTCCTGCATGCCGTGTTTGGTGGGAAGGTGTGCAGCGTAGGCACTCTAGAATGGGAGTGATCCAGACTGCATGTGTAGTGGTTCCCTGGCAGAGAATTACCAGATATAGAATGCATGTTGAGTAGTTTTAAGTTGTGCAGCCACTATGCATGCGAGCTGAATCACTCCTATGCAAGAGAGCTTGCAGTGCACACCTTCCCGTTCAGCCCAAACCATCTAGTTCAGGAGGAGGGCGGCTAGTAGGTGGTGCAGCAGCGTTATATCTGGGACTGGGGAAGAGAAGCGTTTAGCACAGTTAACAAATGTGCAGTTGCAGCGCCTTTAGTTTTGAACTTGTTTAAGGATTTCTCACAAAATTCTCTAGCATGACATCACACACACACACACACACACACACACAGCCTCATCTGCTACCCACCCAGGAAAGACAGGGTACCCGAAAGCCTATTTGTGGGCACGAGATTTTACACAGGTGTTGACTTGAGGGGGGGAGGTATCTGATCTGATTTTGCTTATCTAATTCTATGAGGCACCATATACATTTGAGAGCATAACACTAACACCACCCCAGGAGTGATCCTGCCTCTGTGTAGTTTTCGGTTGCTCCAAAGACCTCCCACCCTCCATGCCCTCACCTGCAGCCCGCCCCAGCCGTAGCTCTGCGCTCACCGCTTTGCTCTTTCTCCCAGCAGGAGCCCATGGCAGGCAAGCAGGGCTGGAAGTGGGGTGGGGTGGGGGGGGAGGAGGAGAAAGAAAGGAAAGACGACGACCCCATAGGGGAGAAGGGAGGGAAAGGTGGTCAAGTAGCTGGGCTGGGCTGGCCAGAAAAAGACACAGCAACAGCGGAGCTCCAGCCGATTGCATAACTTCCTCTCTGCAACCACGTGCCCCCTTCGTGGATTTAGGTGGGAAGGGTGAGCTCATCCTGTGCAGTGGGAGGAGACAATGGGAGCGTCATGACATCGACAACTTCAGGGGTGGCAAAGGATACGGTGCTGGCAGAGGGGCAGTCACCATAGAGATAGAAAAGGGATAGAGGCAACACTCCATCTGTGGCTTACCATTATTTGAGGTTCCTTTTTTAAAAAAAATCTGTCTTCTTCATGACCTCCTTGGGGGCCGCAGCCCCCAGGTTGGGAATCACTGAAATAGGGTACGCTCTGGCTTCTCCAGAGAGTTGTATTTGGAATCATATTGTTTTGTTTTCAACCACTGCATGTGAAAACAAAACCTGATGGAGGAGTCTGCTCAAGTCATTAAGATGAATTACATAAAGCAAACCTCAAAGAATGGCTAAAATGATTAGACTGCTTGTTCATTATAAGATCAGGTTATTTTCCATGGTTGCTTCCCAGCATGGAGTATTTAGTCACTAGTACCTTTAAAGATCCAAAAATAGCACAAGAGGCCTCTTAACTATCAGCCTGTCCTGTATGGTTGGCATCAAATTCAGACGACTTGGAGAAATTTCATTCAAATGGCCTGTTTTTGCTCTTCTACTTTGTATACCTTTCTGTAAGAAAGCAGGCCTATTTTTAGGAGCTGGCCAATGAAGCTGAACCCAGTGATTTTGACTTTCACAGCTGTTGTTTTTCCTTCCTTTGAATCAAGGAGTTATAACTTATCACTTTGGACTTATAACTTATAAATTAGGAGTTATATTAAAGCTTTCATCTCTCTCTTCATACAAAGTGGTGACTTTTCTGTAAATGTCTGGAAATCCTCTTTAACGTTTCATTATATCCATTCAGGTTACTAGTCATTATGACCCTTAATACCTCTTCTTCTTCTTCTTCTTCTTCTTCCAGTTACATGTCCAACTGACTTCAGTTTTGACCATTCCAGGAGTGAGCTGAGAATTGTAGCTTCATGCTCAAATCCTACTGATTGGCTGTGATTTGTGCTTCTGCCAGTACAGCTGGATCCAGTTCCTGGTAAATGGTTCAAAGCTGCCATTTCCGCTCTGCTTGCCAGACAAAATCCTTGGAACAGGGTAAAGGGAAGTGTGAGGTTGTGCTTAGGAATTGTAATGTAGTGCATTGGATATGGTATAATTTGAAATTGGTCACAGTGGGTTGCTCAGGTTCAAGTAGCTGCTCAGCTATGAAGCTCACTGGGTGGGCTGGAAAAAGTCATGATCAGCCAGTCTAAACCTCCTAACAGGTCATTGCAAGGATAAATGAGGTATGAATTGCAAAGCACTTTGCACATTCAAAAGTGTCATAAAAATTATAGTTCATAATAATTGCATTCCATTTCATTCATGGGTTGCTACATAAATGATTATTACTGAAAGTTCTAGCCCACAAGTGCTGTGATAGCTTCCACTTTGCCAATATTGGCATGAGTAAAGCTGTGTTGAATCCTTGCACATGATCCTATGAGTTACAATACCAGCGCAGCAGCTCATAGTATTGGGCTACTACTATGTGCTTGAGATTGTGAAGACCAATAGTTTTGAGGTGAGAAATCCAGGGCAAAATCATAGCAGAGAAGATTGATTGCCAATAGTCTGTAAACTAATGCACAATGAGGCATATAAGCCTAAGTGTGTGTGTAACCATATATTTCTCCAACTAAATTCTACTCAGAGTAGACCCATTTAAATTAATGGACTTAAGTTAGACATGATCATTCATTTCAATGGGACTACTTTGAGTATGACTAACATTGGATACAACCCACATGATGAAGCTAAGTCATCCTCTCAAAAAAGAGACCATAGTAGGAAGCTCAATGTAGCATCTACTAAGTGATCTCCAGCAATGGAAAGAAAAGAATGGGAATCATTAGGAAATTATTCAAAATGAGAGCCAGAGTGGTGTAGTGGTCATAGTGTCGAACTGGGACTTGGGAGGCCAGGGTTCTAATCCTTGCTCAGCCATGAAGCTCACTGGGTGACCTTGGGCCAATCACATTGTTTCAGCCTAACCTATCTCACAGGGTAGTTCTAAGGAAAAAAATTGGAGGTTTGTACACCACCTGAGCTCCTTGGAGGAAAGGTGGAATATAAGCATAATAATAAAATAATAAATAAAATAAAATCAATCAGTGAACTTCCATGAAGCAGTGTTTAGTCATTTTCAAATATAGCATACTGAGTTAGATCAACCATTGGTCTGATCCAATATGGCAGAATATGTTTGTATATGTATAAGAGTAGAGTCGGTTAATATACAAAACAAAATAAAATTAAGGGACAATAAAGCCCTGTATCTGTTTTGTAATACAAAGAAAGGAAATGTAATTCATACCCTTTACTATGAAGATAATAAGAATTAAAGTGTTCATGAATAAGAAACAAAATGGCTCACAGAAAACAAATCTGAATTTGACCTGACCTACATGTCAAAGAAAAGAAAATGATAAACATCTGACCTTATCATCTGCTTTTCCTGCCATATATTAACGTAGTGACGGGTAATGGGAGGTATGGCGTTAGGAGGAGAACAGGCCAGGTAAGGGGAACTCGTCCCAGACAAATTGTGTCTGTGCCTTGTTCCGGTTCTCCTCATACTCACAGGTTTGTTGGTTGTCCTATCAGCCAGCTCTCGGATCTCCAAGTGCTGCTTTTGAATGCCAGGTCGGTACATAATAAAACCTCACTTGTCCATGATTTAATTCTGGAGGAGGGTGCCGACCTGCCATGTATAACCGAAACCTGGGTGGCTGATCAGGGAGGAGTTGCTCTTTCCCAGCTTTGTCCACCCGGGTATTTGGTTCAGCACTGTGGTAGATCTGAGGGCCGGGGAGGGGGGGGTCGCTGTGGTCTATAGGAGTTCTTTCCCTCTCACCAAGCACCCTGTCCAGACGGCGACTGGTCTGGAATGTCTCCACCTTCTATTGGGCCAGGGAGACAGACTAGGAATACTGTTGGTGTACCGTCCACCTTGCTGCCCAACAGCTTCCTTAGCTGAGCTGACAGAGATAGTCTCGGAGGTGCTCTTGAGATCCCCTAGACTTTTGGTACTGGGGGATTTCAACGTCCATGCCGAGGCTGTCTTATCTGGCGCAGCTCAGGACTTCATTGCCTCCATGACAACAATGGGGCTGTCTCAATTTTCTACCGGCCCAACGCATGTGTCGGGACATACTCTTGATTTGATCTTCGCCACTGGACATGGAGATGGTGATCTGGCGGTGGGGTGTTTTTCATCTACCCCATTGTCATGGACAGATCACCGCTTGTTGAGATTTAGACTTACAGCGGCTCTTTCCCTCTGCAAAGGTGGAGGATCTATTAAGTTGATACGCTCCCGGAGCCGGATGGATCCTGCAGGTTTTCAGAGGGCTCTGGGAGATTTTCCGGCTGATAGGACTGGTGCTCCTGTCGAGGCCCTGGTCGCACTGTGGAATACGGAAATGACCCGGACTATTGACACGATCGCTCCCGCGCGCCCCCTCCGCTGTAGAGCTCATACAGCTCCGTGGTATACCCCGGAGCTGAGAGTGATGAAACATGAGAGGAGGAGGCTGGAGTGCAGATGGAGGAAAACTCCCAGTGGATACAATCATGCCTTGGTAAGTGCCACCAATAAGTTGTATACAAAAGCGGTAAGGACAGCAAAGAAGCTTTATTTTGCTGCCTCTATTAGATCATCCCTATGCCGCCCAGCGGAGCTTTTTAAAGTCGTGCGTGGGCTCTTACACTCTGGCCCCCACGATACTACGGAAACATCGGAAGCCCGCTGCAACGAAATTGCTGGACACTTTCAAGATAAGATCGCATGTATCCGCAGGGATCTTGACTCCGATGTTGCGACAGATGAATCCATTGAAGTGTCCGGAGCACGGCCTTGTCCTTCATTATTGGATGAGTTTCAGTTGGTGCAGCTCGAGGAAGTGGACAAGGTGCTTGGAATGGTTCGGGCAACCACGTCTGTTCTGGATCCTTGCCCATCTTGGCTAGTGAAAGCTAGCAGGGCTGGGACCACCGGTTGGGCCAAGGAAGTGGTTAATGCCTGCTTGAGGGAGGGAGTAGTCCCTGGTAGCCTCAAGGAGGCAGTAGTGAGACCTCTTTTAAAGAAACCCTCCTTGGACCCAGATAACTTGAACAACTATAGACCGGTGGCGAATGTCCCTTTTTTGGGCAAGGTTTTGGAACGGGTGGTTGCCGGCCAGCTCCAGGCGCTCTTGGATGAAACCGATTATCTAGATCCGTTTCAATCCGGTTTTAGGCCCGGTGTTGGCACCGAAACAGCCTTGGTCGCCCTGTAGGATGACCTTTGTCGGGAGAGGGACAGGGGGAGTGTGACTCTGTTGATTCTCCTTGATCTCTCAGCGGCGTTTGATACCATCGACCATGGTATCTTTCTGGGGAGACTCGCGGAGTTGGGTGTCGGGGGCACTGCTTGGCAGTGGTTCCGCTCCTACTTCGCGGACCGTCACCAGAAGGTAGTGCTTGGGGAACATCACTCGACACCATGGACTCTCCATTGTGGAGTTCCTCAGGGGTCAGTCTTGTCCCCCATGCTTTTCAACATCTACATGCAGCCGCTGGGTGCGGTCATCAGGAGTTTTGGAGTGCGTTGCCATCAATATGCTGATGACACGCAGCTCTATTTCTACTTTTCATCTTCTTCAGGTGAGTCTGTTGATGTGCTGAACCGTTGCCTGACTGCGATAATGGACTGGATGAGAGCTAATAAACTGAGACTCAATCCAGACAAGACCGAGACACTGCTGGTGAACGCCTTCCCTGCTCAGATGGTGGATGTTCACCTTGTTCTGGATGGGGTTACACTCCCCCTGAAAGAACAGGTACATAGTTTGGGGGTTCTTTTCGATTCTTCCTTGTCTCTCGAGGCCCAAGTGGCCTCGGTGGCACGGAATGCATTTTACCATCTTCGTCTGGTAGCCCAACTACGCCCCTATCTGGACAGGGACGACCTCGCCTCCATTGTTCATGCTCTGGTAACTTCAAGATTGGATTACTGTAATGCGCTCTACGTAGGGCTGCCCTTGAAGACAGTTCGGAAGCTTCAGCTGGTGCAGAACGCGGCTGCCAGACTATTGACGAGGACCAGTCGGTCTTCGCATATAACACCTATTCTGGCGCGTCTGCACTGGCTCCCTATTTGCTTCCGGGCGAGATTCAAGGTGCTGGTTTTGACCTATAAAGCCTTACACGGCATGGGACCTCAATACCTTGTGGAACACCTCTCTCGCTATGAACCTACCCGTTCACTTCGTTCAGAATCTAAGGCCCTCCTCCGGGTACCAGCTCATCGGGAAGCCCGGAGGGTGGTTACTAGATCTAGGGCATTTTCTGTGGTGGCCCCTGAGTTGTGGAACAGCCTCCCCGAAGAGGTACGCCTGGCGCCTACACTTCTATCTTTCCGGCGCCAGGTAAAGACCTTTTTATGCTCCCAGGCATTTTACTCTTTTAATTTTCTTAATCTTTCTACTTTTAACATGTATCCTTCTTAATTTGTGTTGTATTTCGTTTTTGTTGTGCTTTCTGTTGTTTGTTTGTACATGTTTTTGTGATTTTTTACTATGATATATTGTATTTTATCTTGTTTGTTCACCGCCCTGAGAGCTATTCTGCTAAGGGCGGTATATAAATTGAAATAATAAATAAAATAAATAAAAATATATAATTCCTTTGAAACTACTAAATGCTGGTTCTCTTTGCTAGTCTTTCATAACACTAATGCTACTCTCAGCTGAAAACAGAATAAAATGGAAATGAACAACCAGGCCAAACTAAATTTGGCTTTTGATCTGTTTTATTAACTCCAAGGCATGATTTATATATGACATTTTGGATCATACATGCTGCAGCAAGCCAAAGTCTGAAAGGCTTAAGTCATAGCAAGGATATCCATCTCTACTGATTTATGTTTAGCTTTTCACTGTCGAGCTAAAAATTGCCCCAGCCTCTGAAAAGTATTGTACATGTATGTATGTCTTTCAAGGGAAGTGGGTGAAAGTGATCATCTCAGGAAATGCAGCCAGAGATTTTGGAGTGATGCCATTCAGCCCTGAAAAGGAAATGGGATTTTAATGAGTTTGACTTACAAAATTAATAGCCTCCAATGAAAATCCACCTGCTGCCAGCTCAAGTGCCAGGCTGTGAATGCTGACTGAGCCTCCAGACATTCTGTTTGTTTCCCTTTCTTTCCCTCCTTCGTCATCCTGGAGTAGATGCCAGAGGTCCTTTGCTTTCTCAATACGAATGCTTAAGGCTTCAAAATCCAGTTTATTGATCAATTTTTTAATCATTGGGCTATGGTGAGGAAACCAAGATAAGATTATTTGAACATCTGTTCCCTTTCATGAATTACACTTACTTGTTTCATTTTTTTTTAATGAGAAAGAGCTGCTGGCTGCAGTTTCCCAAAATCAGTTTCTCAGTACATCTTTTTTATTGTAAGATAGTTGTCCTGAAGACAAATGCACTGTCAAAAAGAGCCTTGCATTGTGAACAGGATAATTTTAAAAACATAATTCAATGCAATATATATTCCTTGCCTTAAAAACTACTACATCTGATCTCTTCCCCAGTTAAGTGTTTCATGAAAACCATCTTTACAGCTGGGATATAGCAAAACAATAGAACACTTTGAATCACATAAATGAAATAATCTTCTTCAGCTTTTTAACAGTAGGGTGACTGAAATTGTAGATGTCTTTCATTGATAAAACTCACACAATGAATGAAAGCTGAAAGAAATATAATTCAGAGTTTGACAGAATTAGATCACTAACATCACGGTCTTTTTCTCTTTGAACATTATTCATACTGGAGTGGTTCAACAGAATGTTTATTAATTACATAACTCTTTCCATACATGGGGTTATTTTATGCCCACAAGTACCCTCTGCAACAGGGTGAGAGAAACGGACAATTATTATTATTATTTCAGTATTTATTATCATTATATTATCATTATCATTATAATAATAATAATAAAGTAATTACATATCTTTTTCAAATCTAATACAAATGGTGCAAATGGAGCAGTCACCAAATCAGATAATTAATCAGTAATTAATCCATACTTTACTTTTTGTACATTGGAATAGGTATGCAGATACAAAATATATACACAGCAGATCAAGAGTAGTGCAAGTGCCTTTAAATAGCTGTTTCCCAGTAATAAACGCCGTCCTTTCTTGATAGTTGTTTCCATGTCTATTAGAGGAAGCTGGCCACTTTGAATGCCTGTGCATCATTCATCTTTGATGTACTACCTGGTGGATGTGCCACTCAAGTATCTCAGTTGGAATATTTTAGTCACATTTATACTTAGAAAGCTTGCCTGCCTTATCCAAAGGCTTATTAGAGCTCAGCAATGGTAAAAGGAGAGAGCACTAGGGATGGGTGAAATTTTTTATTCAGTTCACATTTAAAGCAGAATTTACCAAATCCACATTTTCTGAAACAACATAAGAACCAAAACAGAGTCATCCTCTGAGATTTGCACGTATCCAAATTTTGTGATTCTGTTCTCCAACTAAGCAATGTTTGCAGAAATTAATGTTAAGGGGAAGTGTGCATAAAAATGAATATGTCAGTGAAAACAATATATAAAATGCATTACATTAGGAGAAATTGCCTGCAAAAATGTGTACACTAGTCAAAACTGCACACAAAAATGTGTTTATTTGGAGAAATTTATACTAAAATGGTGGAGAATTTTCATGAGGATTTAAAAAAAGAATTCACATATTGCTGCAAAAGTGTGGAGAACCAAATTTAAGACTGGAAAAATGAGAAATAGAACTGAAATTGACAGATCCTTCTATTGCTAGATGGCACCCTATCTTCCTCAAGGGCTGACAATATAAATGGTGTGCATGAGGATCAAGAGGAAAGACAAGAAAACGACAAAATAATCCTGCAAGCACTCCCTTCCCCATCAGCTATCTTAGCATCTGTGTTCTTTTAAATGAGCAAACTCATAATTCCCTCCACATAAAATTCCTCCTGATCTACAGAGCCCATGCATTATTCTGTGCCCTAATGTTATGCTGGTGAAATGTAGAGGAGCTTTTCATCTTTTCCCCTTGTGCCAATCTTAGGTCCAAAGTAACTGTCATCCCAACACTAAATCTCCATGCAGTCCCCAAGTAAACCACAAAAAATTTGCAAAATGGCACCAATGGCTGTTTTTTATGAGAAAGGCAATAGTGATTGTTTAGAATGGCTGCCAATTGCACATCAGTAGTACAGCTTTCGAGAAGCCTTCATTGATTTCTTTTCCAGTGCCAAGTAAACACTTATTTTTTTCCTCCAGGCATTTGATAAACTGAAATTATGTTCTTTTATTAGTGCACTGTCAAGCTTCCTGTGGCTGTTATGGGAGTTTTGCGTTCTGTTTTTATGGTATTATGTATTTATGTTTTTAATGTGTTGTAAGTTACTTGTAGAACTTCGAGTAACAAGTGATGAATAAGTAGTCGTAGTAGTAGTAGTAATAACAACAACAATAACAATAATAATAAATTTTGCAACAGGTTGTGTGCACAAATGCAGCTCTGAATTTGCAGATCTTGACTTCAAGCTCAAAGATGAAAGAATGTATATATTACTCTAATAATTATGGGTGTTTCCAGTTTCTCATTGTTTTGCAAGAGGGATTCAAGCACTGAGCGTATCCACATGGGAGCATTAGTTCATACTAAAAAAATGGAAATGGTCTGCCTTCAAGTCAATCCCGACTTATGGCGACCCAATGAATAGGGTTTTCATGGTAAACGATATTCAGAGGTGGTTTACCATTGCCTTCCTCTGAGGCTGAGAGGCAGTGACTGGCCCAAGGTCACCTAGTGGGCTTCATGGCTGTGTGGGGATTCTTACCCTGGTCTCCCAGGTTGTAGTCCAACACCTTAACCACTACACCACACTAAATATGCTGTTTTTATATCTGTTTTCTATTTGCACCATCCACAGTAAGGACTCAATGCCAGCTGAAAACATGGTGTTTTCTATTCACACTGAGGGGAAGGATCAATCACGCAGTTTCCTGATGACCATGCACTCTAATTTAACATTTCCATTCCCTCTGGTTAATTGGCAACCAAGCATGCTCAGTTTGTTCTACTGGTAAGTTTCATTTAAAAAACAACAATCCAGAAGTGTGATTATTTGTATTTTCACTGGTATAATACAGCTGAAATACAAATCTTTGCTTGACCAGTGTTATGCTTTAACGCACAAGTTAGGGAGAAAAGAAAAATAAGGCATCGTTTTTAGCAACATAAAAAAGGCTAGCAGAATGGGGGACAGCAGCTGGAAGTTGCTTGTCAGCCTACAGGAAATAAAATGAATGAAGGGAGGAGGCATGGAGAGGGGAATGATTAACATACCCACCTAAAAGCATTGGAGCAAAGTGTCTGCAAGCACTAGAGATATGGAGTGAAGACATCTTTTCCTTCCCTTTTCATATTATTAGAGGATTAGGTTAGTACAAATTGACAGGGGAAAACTGTGTGATAGCTTCTGTTTGCTGGTAATGTCATGTGAACTATGCAAATTTAAAGGAGATGTGAATAGCACCAAACACACTAAATCACCATGTAGATGAGCCCTTACAGGAAATTTAGATTTATGCATTTGAAGTGAATTAAAATGTTCTGTGGCCCTTTTGCAGCAAATCCCCCCCTTTAAAATGGATTTTTTGCAGTTAGGAAACTGATGGGGAAATACTGTATACTAAAACGAGGGGATAAACAAATGTTTAATGGGAAGACATGTAAACAACCCACAAGCAAATCAGGATGGATATTCGTTACCATAAAAACCACTTCACAAGCAAATCAGAAGAAATAATGAAGACTTCATACAATCTAGCCTCCACATAAGCATATCAGAAGGAATGCTCAAGAAAATGGTTGTCTGGAGGAGCCCTATTTCTCTGCCCTTTTGTGAACTGGAATCTCTTGTTCATGTCAGCCATGGGAGAAGCCTACAATGTCTATTTATTTTATTTTATTTTATTTATTTATTATTTGATTTATATCCTGCCCTTCCTCCCAGCAGGAGCCCAGGGCGGCAAACAAAAACACTAAAAACACTTTAAAACATCATGAAAACAGACCTTAAAATACATTAAAACAAAACATTAAAAACATTTTTTTAAAAAGCTTTAAAAACATCTTTAAAAAACATATTAACAAGCAATTCTAACACAGACGCAGGCCTCAACTTAAAAGGCTTTTTGAAAGAGGAAAGTCTTCAAAAGGTGCCGAAAATATAGCAGAGATGGCGTCTGTCTAATATTTAAGTGGAGGAAATTCCACAGGTTAGGTGCCACCACACTAAAGGTCCATTTCTTATATTGTGCAGAACAAACCTCCTGATAAGATGATATCTGCAGGAGGCCCTTGTGATGTCCCTGTATATATATAATACTGTAAATATGGTAAGTGCGGGTTTATTAGAGTATATGTGGTAAGTAGACTGAGTGAGAGGGGGGAGTACATGGGTTGGAATGTTGATGAGTGTTGTATTATGATTGGCTGAGCGCTTGAGTGTCTGAAGGTATAAATGAGAGGATGACAGTTGAGAGTGGGTTGGTTTTGGAGGGTGGATTGGATTAGGCAGGTAGTAAGGCAGGTTATTGATGACTAAGAACAAAGAGTAACACATCTTATGAAACCACAAGCTTGTTGACTATACCTTTAAGTAATCTTGTTATTCCCTGTGTATATAAATAAATATTTCTTGGTTTACCAAAACGCCTGATCCTTGGCTGGGTTTACACAGACCAGAAGGGTGGGCAGGGCATATACCAAGGTTGGGAAACAGTACCAATGGTGGCAGCAGTGAAGAGATAGTGTAACATCATCAGGGCTGTAATCTTTATAGGCACAAATATACAGGGGGGTTGAGGCCTGTAAGTGCACTCAGACACAAAGTAGCAATAAGCCAGGAGGAGATGAAGGCACAGTCTCAAGGCAATATTGTTTACAGAGAGTGTCTGGTGGTGCTGCTTAGCAGGGGGATCTTGAGAGATCTTTGTTAGAGCCGGTGAGAAAACTGTTTTGAGAGCAGGACCCTGAGGTGGGACCATGACAAGGCGGTGACCACAGGAAGGGGCCTGACAGCCCTCACCTGCAGAGCACAGTGATCGACTGGGTATATAAGGGGTAAGACGGTCTTTCAGGTATCATGGTCCCAAGCTGTATAGGGCTTTGTACACCAAAACTAGAACCTTGAACTTGGCCCGGTAGCAAATGGGCATCCAGTGCAATTCTTTCAGCAGCGGGGTGACATCTTGGTGATACCTTGCCCCAGGAAGTAGCCTGGCTGCCGCAGTTTGCACCAGCTGCAGTTTCCGGACCAGCCTCAAGGGCAGCCCAACATAGAGCACATTACAATAATCCAGCCTGGAGGTTACCAGTGTGTGGACAACAGTGGCCAGGCTATCCTGGTCCACAAATGGCAGCAGCTGTCTTACCAGCTGAAGCTGGTAAAAAGTACTCCTAGCCACTGAGGTCACCTGGGCCTCTAGTGACAAAAATGGATCCAGGAGCACCCCCAGACTACGGACCTGCTCTTTCATAGGGAGTATGACCCCATCCAAAGCAGGCAACTGACCACCAACCCACAGCGCCTCCGCCTTGCTAGGATTCAGAGTCAGTTTATTGGCCCTCATCCAGCCCACCACCAAGTCCAGGCAGCAGTCCAGGGCTTGCACGGCCTCTCTTGATTCAGATGTTATGGTGAAACAGAGCAGGGTATCATCAGCATACTGCTGACACCTCCCCCAAAGCTCCTGATGACTGCTCCCAAGGGCTTCATATAGATGTTAAACAGCATGGGGGACAAAATGGTACCCTGCGGCACCCCACAGCACAACTGCCAGGGGGCCGAAAGACAGTCATCCAATGCTATTCTCTGAGAGTGACCCTGGAGATAGGATGAGAACCACTGTAAAACAGTGCCTCCAATACGCATCTCACCAAGTCGGCCCAGAAGGATACCATGGTCAATGGCATCAAAAGCTGCTGAGAGATCAAGTAAGAATAACAAGGTCGCACTCCCCCCGTCCTTCTCCCGATAAAGGTCATCCATCAGGGCGACCAAGGTCGATTCAGTCCCATTACCAGGCCTGAACCCAGACTGGGATGGGTCAAGATAATCTGTTTCATCCAAGAGTATTTGCAACTGCTGCACTACTACCCTCTCAATCACCTTCCCTAAAAAGGGGTTATTTGCAACCGGTCGGTAGTTGTCACAAAGCAATGGGTCCAGGGTGAGCTTTTTCAGGAGTGGTTGGATCATCGCCTCTTTCAGTGCGGCTGGAACCACTCCCTCCCGCAATGATACGTTTACCGCACCCTGGATCCACTTGGTCAGACCTAGTCGGCAAGCTTTAATAAGCCAAGAAGGGCAAGGGTCTAGAGGACACGTTTCTGGCCGCATCATCACAAGCACCTTGTCTATGTCATCAGGCCACATCAACTGAAACCGTTCCCAAGAAGTTGCAGCAGATGTTGCACTGGACACCTCATTGGGGACTACAGTAGATGTGGATGGGGCATCAAGACTGCTATGGAGGCAAGCAACTTTACCCTCAAAGTGCCTTGTGAACAATTCACAGTGGGCCTCTGAAGGGTTTAAAACTCCATTTCCTGGAGTTGATGTCAACAGACCCCTGACAATACAGAAAAGCTCCACCAGACGGCTACTTGAGGATGCAATGGTGGCAGAGAAGTGGGCCTTCATCGCCGCCCTCACTGCCACACAGTAGGTACGGTTATGATGTTTTACTCATGCCCGATCAGCCTCACAGCATGTCTTTCACCACTTGCGCTCTAGCCATCATCCAACCTGTTTCATTGCCCTTAGCTCACTGGTGTACCAAGGTGCAAGCAAGAGAGGGTGCTTGGGGGCAACCTTGTCAAGAACCCGACGTGCCTCACTGTTCTACAGCGTGACAAGGGCTTCAACAGGGTCACCTGCTCTATCTACTGGGAACTCCCCTAGGGCATTCAGGAATCCAGTGGATTCCATTAGGCTCTGGGGGCAGACCATCTTCATCTGTCCACGATCCCTGCAGGGAAGGATCAGAGCCATAAGTCTAAACTTCACCAGGAAGTGATCTGACCATGACAATGGGTGACGTCCAGCCCCCATCTCCAGACCACCCCTTCCTTCATCTGGAGCAAAAACCAAGTCGAGGGTGTGCCCTGCCCTATGTGTTGGGCCAGTAACAACTTGAGACAGCCCCATGGTTGTCATGGAGGCCATGAAGTCCGAAGCCGGAACACTAGAGGCAGCCTCAGCATGGACATTGAAATCACCCAGCACTATTGTTCTGGGCTCCTCAAGCTGTTGAGACTACTTGACTCTTTAGGAGTAATGATATCAAAAGAAACACTTTCTGGCTAATGGTTTCAGGATTGTAATCCCAGTAGCAATTTAGTGGCATTATTTCCTTAATTTTCTAAGCAATGAGCACTACGTTTTGTTCCACAAAGCCTTAAGAAGACAGTAAAAAGGAGTTGACCATGTGCCATATAAATGGCACAGACTGCTGGATTAATTGTTGGCACTCACAGGGCAATGGGCAGCCTTCCATTTGGGACACAGTTTGAAGTATGATGGTGCCAACCTGATGTATTACTGGGAGGAAGCCAATTTGGCACAAAGATGTTGAAGAGGAAGTGATACTAAGGGGAAAAAGAAAGGCAGCGCATGCTGAGGAGACCAGTATGTCATAAGATGACCAGTAAAGTAAGTTGTATTAAGTATGCTAGTTACAGCATTTTTTGATGGACTTGCTAAAAATACACACCCAACAACTTTATGTTATCAACAAGGAATAAAAAACGAGTGCAACTGTAAGAAGAAAAGGAACTGTTGAAAAGGAAATGTTTTCTCTATCAGACTAATGTTTCAGTGTGATGAAACAGATTTCATCTGCTAATCCTTTAGCCAATAAAAGGCTGCTCTTGTTTTGGCTACCTAGTTCTAAACTAGGCTTAGGATGTACTGTATTTTTTCTTCTTCACAAATTTCTCATGTATTCACATTCCATCCAGGAAGTGAAGAAAATGGCAAAGAGGTTTTTCCACTGTTGATTGCCCTCCAGACTCTCTTGGTGTGCATTTCCTACTTGTAATGGATGATGTACTCTGCATGTTTAATTTGGTAATCCTAGGCTTACATCAAGGGTAGCCAATGTAGGGCACTCCAGATGTTTTGGCTTTCAACTCTCTTTGTCCAGAGCTTGGAAAAGTTACATTTTTGAACTACAACTCCCATCAGCCCAATCTAGTGGCCATGCTGCCTGGGGCTGATGCGAGTTGTAGTTTAAAAAAGTAACTTTTCCAAGCTCTGTCTTTGCCCCTGGGACTGATGGGAGTTGTTGCCAAAAACATCTGGAGGGCACCATGTTGACTACCCATGGTTTACATGATGTGATCCCCAGGTTGCTTTTGAGTAGGGACTGAGCAGGAGGAAATGGATTTTATACATGGAATTTGGCAGTTCTGATTCTATCTAGCTTTGCTTGCATAGGACTGCATCTTGTACTGAGTGCTTGCTTATGTCTCAGCCACTCATGCATTGCCATTTTTTTTAAAAGTCCACTAATTATCTGCAAAATTGTACATAAAATATGTATATTGTAAAAGTCAAGTACCACACTGTACTATATTTCTGCAGCATAATTTTACTGTTTTCCTCCTGGAAAAAAACTCAGGGGTCCAAAAATACCCCAGCAAAAAGCCTTTGGGGCCTATTTCTGCCTTTTATTGTGTAATTTACACATGAGTAGACAATCAGGGTTGTCCTTTTAGGACAGTGTCATCCGTACAACAACCCCAAATTTCAGCCAGTTACCACTTACCATTTTCCTTCTGGAAACAAAAACCCACTGGGCCCCAAAAATAACCCAAAAGCCCTAGGGGCAATTTTCTGCCTTTTATTGTGTAATTTACACATGGGTAGACCTATGATGTTGTCCTTCTAGGACAGCGTTGCAAATTTTAACCTGCACAATGTCTCCAAATTTCACCCAGTTACTACTTACTGTTTTCCTTCTGGAAACAAAACACAACTAGGATATAAGTTTAGCCCAGCAAAAAGCCCTGGGGGCAAATTTCTGTTTTTTATAGTGTCATTCACACCTGAGTAGTCCTACAGGATTCTCCTAATCTAGGACATTGTCACAAACTGTCACCTGTATAACACCCCCAAATTTCAGCCACTTACCACTTACTATTTTTCTTCTGGAAATAAAAAAAACACCTGGGGTCAAATTTACCCCAGAAATTGTTTATTTAATCAATGTGGTAGGGGAAGGTTACCACTCAGAAAAATTCTACCTTCTCTGAATAAGTGGTGTGGGGTTTTTTTGGCTCAAGGTCTTTTGGTATTGTCAAGCACGCTTGTGCTGACAGCACAGAAAAAAATGGTATCTGAGGGACAAAGTGACTTCACCCTTCCACTGGAAATCTCATTGCGGTCCAAATATACCCCAAAATCAGCCAGTGTGAGGTTTTTTTAACACTCTGGATGAAGGTTCATAGAATTTGTGATTCTGAATTGTATGAAGCATCTTGAGTGCCTTAGCTAGTTGTTGTTGTTGGTGAGTTATAAAATTGTCAAATAAATTAATACAAAAAGCTAGGAGTGTTTTATCTTTCTGCAGCAGTAAAAACAATGTCTGAGGAGAAGAGCCCAAATATCTGTGAGAACTATAATGAGAGATGTTTTCTGTGACTCCTGAACAGAGTTGCATTGGACTGCACTGAAGAGTTGTAATATAAGAATCCACTAGTAAACATCCAAAGATTCAGATCAAATGGAAGGCAAACAAGAAACTGACAACATCAGAAGTTGAACACTCCGTCATACTTCGCTGTCCATGTCACCGAGAGAAACAGAAAAGATTAACATTGTGAACTCAGGCGCATGTTATGGTCTAATGTCTGAGAAATATATTTTTGTGCTTTGCCTGCTGATATTTTATGCTATATGCTTGAGTAAACCAACCAGATTTACAAACTCTTAAACTAGCATGCATGGTTCTCTCTACGATTCATTAGGTTTCAAAATAACCTCTGCGTAAAACTATCAATACTTACAAGATCTGAATAGGGTGGTTCATGACAGATGCTCTTGGAGGTCACTGATTCATAGGGTTGCCATAAGTTGTGGTCAACTTGAAGGCACATAACAACAAAAAACTATCAATGGCTAAAATGGCTTCTGTTTAATGCTATCAGTGGCTTTTAGCTATGATAGCTAGATGGAAGTTTTATGTTCAGAAATATGCCACTGAAGTTGCTAGGGAGGTAAGTGGGGAATTGCTTTTGCCTTCATACTCTGCTTGGAGGTTTCCCATAAGAATCTGATTGGCCCCTTTTGGAAACTGGATACTAGACCAGAGGAACATTTGATCTGCTCCATCAGGGTTCTTCTCCTTTGTATGGATTGTCTCCAACCTACAACACAGTGGAAACTTGTGAAGCTGCCAACTCCAAGAACTGACACAATCAAATCAATAATGGAAGTGCATTGGCCACCTTCAGGCTGTTTTCTCAGGCAAAGGTACTATCTGCTTTAGGTTAAATTACTTTAACACTGGCTCTTGATCAATCAAACTCATTAAATGTCTCATAGGCAGAAAAAAGAAACCACACCCCAACCATACTTTTGTGAAGGTTTTCATCTAGTATTTTGCTTATGCAGTATGGACATATTCCATTCAGTAAGTACAAAGAAGCTATTATGCCCATTATGTTTTTTAAACCTTCTCACACTCCCTCCCAACCACGTGAAGTATTCATGAAGTTACAGGAACGGCTAACTCGTTTAGAAAATGTAATATAAAACCCCATGACTGATACAGTATGCCCCAAATTCCAGTTTACTAGGCAGGACAGTGAATTATTTTTGATCCAGCTGCCTCTTTTACTAAAAGAGAAAAACAAATCCCTTTTTACTCCAGCACAAGGACTGTATTGGTAAATATTTTGAGAATTTTGCCTCTAGTGTTTCCCTACTGACACTATTCAGTCATATCTTTGCTGCACTCAACCTCTTGAGCCTCATGCCAGTAAGAAACACCAGTGGGGATCATGCTTTTCCTATGCAGCTATCTTCCACATATATATCACCTATGGTGTACCATTTAACATAAACCACAAAACTTCCCATTCAACTCTTCCTTGCTCCCTTTCTTCATGGCCATAGCCCACTATGGCTGCTGATCATGGAACAGGAAATTGGACCATAATCAGGATCCACCTAATTAAAGGCGCACCTCTTCTTCAAGCCAATTGTGTTTTCATGGAATTATTCTTTCAGATAATATGCATTTGTTTATTGTACTTTTACAAAATCTATGTAGCGTACAGCCCTGCCAACCTTTTTTTCATGAAAGAATGTTTATACCTGTGGGCAAGAGCACTGAAAGGCCTGCATTCATGGGAAGAGTATTTTGCAATTCATGGTTGCCAAGGTAAGCAGTAAAGGCATTCCCTCAGCAAGTCTGCTGCGTCTGAAGGAAACAGTCTCCAAGGTAACAGGCTCACTTCCTTGGAGACCAAAACTGTCTAGCTTTCTTAGGTGGCAGAAAATATTCAATACTATAGAGAGAAGCAAAAGGACACGTGTTCTATTTTTAATTTTGCACAGGAAGCTGATTTAGATATTGCCCAAGGGTATGGTTTAGCTTCAGGGACACAGGGACTAATAAGCCCACCATGGCATCACTCCAATTTGACACCACAGTTTTTCACACTTGCAAGTGTTGTGGAACTGAACAGGTCATTTCCCTGACAGAAAGCTTCCAGGATCAGCTGGACCACTGTTTGTAGTGACAAGCGTGCTTTCAATATTGCAGTCAGTGGAGGAAAATAGGAATGTTTTTCTTGGTAGTATGCTTATGCACAGCTGCTATCACATTCCCGTCAAGTTTCACAGATACAGCACTTTTATCATGTGAATGGTGTAGCTGTCAATAAAAGGCATGCTTGGACAAAATAATTTGTTTGTGTTCTCTCCATGTCTCTTCTTACCCACCTACAAGTCAAAATTTGTAGCCTGGACTGCTAGACTTGCTTTGAAAAACATCTATGTGCCATTTTCATTAAGAGAGGGTCAAAGTGGTCTGAGATAATCTGCTGTGGGTGCTATTTTTCGGCAAGGTGATTGAGAAGGTAGTGGCTGCTCAGCTCCAAGTTTTCCTGGATGAATCGGACTGTCTAGACCAGCCTTTCCCAAACAGTGTGCCTCTAGATGTTGTTGGACCACAACTCCCATCAGCCTCAGCCAGCATTGCCAATGGTCAGGAAAGATGGGAGTTGTGGTCCAACAACATCTGGAGGCACACTGGTTGGGAAAGGCTGGTCTAGACCGTTTTCAATCAGGCTTCAGGCCTGGTCATGGGACAGAGACTGCCTTGGTTGTCCTGCTTGATGACCTACCCTGGGCATCAGACAGGGGAAGTGTTGGATCTCTCGGTGGCCTTCGATACCATTGACCATGGTATCCTTCTGGGCCATCTAGCTGGGATGGGATTGGGAGGCACTGTTTTACGGTGGCTCTGGTCCTACCTGATGGACAGGACCCAGAAAGTAGTGCTGGGAGACTACTGCTCAGATACCGTAAGGTTACATTCTGTCTCCCATGCTCTTTAACAAATATATGAAACCACTGGGAGAGGTCATCTGGAGATTTGGAGTACAATGTCATCAATATGCTGATGACCCTATCTCTCCCTACCACCTGATTGCAGGGAGGGAGTGCTCATCCTAAACTGGTGCCTAGAGGCTGTGAAGGGCTGGATCTGTGCTAACAAACTGAAACTTAATCCAGACAAAATGGAAGTGTTGCTGGTCAAGGGGAAAACTGCACCAGGGATAGGGTTGCAACCTATTCTGGATGGGGTTGCACCCCCTTTGAAAGAGCAGGTCCGCAGTTTGAGAGTCCTCCTGGATCCTGCCCTGCTGCTTGAACATCAGGTGGCTGCGGTAGCCAGGAGTGCTTTTGGCCTACTCAAACTGGTCTACCAGCTGCACCCATTCCTGGAAGCAGTTGAATTGGCCACAGTGACACATGTCTTGTTGACATTGAGGCTTGATTACTGTAATGCACTCTATGCGGTGCTGCCTTTGAAAACAGTTCAGAAATTACAGTTGGTTCAAAATGCAGCAGCCAGAATGTTAACTGGAGCACAGTGCAGGGAGCATATAACCCTTGTGCTTTATCGACTCCACTGGCTCTCAATTTGTTTCTGGACCCAATTCAAAGTGCTGGTTCTGACCTTTAAAGGCCTAAATGGCCTTGGACCAATGTACCTGAGGGACCGCTTACACCCATATGTGTGTGTGTGTGTGTGTGTGTATATATATGTATATGTGTGTGTAAGAACGTAATTGTGATTAACAAAACAGACGTTTTTATTGTAATACCAAAACATTTCGGCTTCCGCCTTCATCAGCTGCTAACACACAAATGCTGTTACCGAGGTGGCAGTTATAGAGCTTTGAGGATGGAATGCTCAGAGGGGCTTCCTTTGCAGAAGCTAAGTAGTGGTGGTACTGCCCTCCAGGTTCAGGCCATGTGGTGCCAGTGTGTCCAGAGAGTATATCCAAAAGTTCTCCCTTTTGGTCAATGCTGCTGGATCTGCTGGCAACTCTATCGCTGTTATGTTATGTTAATCACAATTATGTTCATACATATTTTTAGGTGATTAATGGAATCCTTATAGGGATCCAGAGCAAGCCTGAGTGAAGTTCTGTTTGTTGCTTTCAAAACTGTCTTATCTGTATATGTGTGTGTATGTATATATATAGTATTTTTTGTATATTAATTTATTTTAATGTTTTTTTTTATTTATTGTGTACAGTTTTATTATGTATGTGTTTGATCTTATTGTAAGATGCCCTGAGTGCCCTATTATTGGGTAAAAGGGCGGGATAGAAATATTTAAATAAATAAATAAATAAAATAAAAACATGTGACTTTGCTGATGACATGATGTCACTACAATACCTTTCCAGTTATATATCTGTGATTGTCTCTAACTGTCCAGCTGACATATCAAAGAGATGTCAGTCTTCCCCACTCTATCCATAAAAATCAACTCTATCTTCCCTTTAAAATGTCTCTTTAAATCCCACTTATTTTCCAAAAACTCCTCTGGCCTGTTGTTTGTTATCCCTCTGTCAAGGTTTGTCCTCCTTTTAAAGGGGGATGTGAAACCCCCAGGCAGAAATGAAATCCTTTCCATAATGAAATCTAGGTCTAGGGATTATTTATTTATTTATTTGGTTTATATCCTGCCCTTCCTCCCAGCAGGAGCTCAGGGCGGCAAACAAAAGCACTACAAACACTTCAAAACATCATAAAAACAGACTTTAAAATACATTAAAAGAAAACATCTTTAAAAACTTCTTTTTAAAAAGCTTTCAAGACATCTTTAAAAAAAGTTTAAAAACATATTAAAAAGCAATTCCGACACAGATGTAGATTAGGACAAGGTCTCAACTCAAAAGGCTCGTTGAAGGAGGAAGGTCTTCATAAGGTGCCAAAAAGACAACAGAGATGACACCTGTCTAATATTTAAGGGGAGGGAATTCCACAGGGTAGGTGCCACCACACTAAAGGTCTGTTTCCTATGTTGTGCAAAACAGACCTCCTGATAAGATGGTATCTGCAGAAGGCCCTTACCTGCAGAGTGCAGTGATCAACTGGGTATATAAGGGACAAGACAGTCTTTCAGGTATCCTGGTCCCAAGCTGTAAAGGGCTTTGTACGCCAAAACTAGAACTTTGAACTTGGCCCGGTAGCAAATGGGCAGCCAGTGCAATTCTTTGAGCAGCAGGGTGACATGTTGGTGATACCCTGCCCCAGGGAGCAGTCCACCACATTTTGCACCAGCTGCAGCTTCCAAACCAACCTCAAAGGCAGCCCCACATAGAGCGCGTTATAGTAATCCAGCCTGGAGGTTACCAGTGGGTGGACAACAGTGGTCAGGCTATCCTGGTCCAGAAACGTCCATAGCTGCCTTACCAGCCGAAGCTGGTAAAAGGCATTCCTAGCCACTGAGGTCACCTGGGCCTCTAGTGACAAAGATGGATCCAGGAGCACCTCCAGACTACGGACCTGCTCTTTCAGAGGGAGTATGACCCCATCCAAAGCAGGCAACTGACCAATTATCCAAACTCGGGAACCACCAACCCAGCGCCTCTGTCTTGCTAGGATTCAAAGTCAGTTTATTAGCCCTCATCCAGCCCACCACCAAGTCCAGGCAGCAGTCCAGAGCTTGCACGGCATCTCCCGATTCAGATGTCACAGAGAAATAGAGCTGGGTATCATCAGCGTACTGCTGACACCTTGCCCCAAATCTCCTGATGACCACCCCCAAGGGCTTCATATAGATGTTAAACAGCATGGGGGACAAAATGGTACCCTGCAGCACCCCACAGCACAACTGCCAGGGGGCCAAAAGACAATCACCCAATGCTATTCTCTGAAAACAACCCTGCAGATAGGATTGGAACCACTGTAAAACAGTGCCTCCAATACCCATATCTTCAAGTTGACCCAGAAGAATACCATGGTGAATGGTATCAAAAGCCACAGAGAGATGAAGTAAGAGTAACAGGGTCACACTCCTCCTATCCTTCTCCCATTAAATGTTATCCATCAGGATGATCAAGACCGATTCAGTCCCATAACCAGGCCTGAACCCAGACTAGAATGGCTCAAGAAAATCTGTTTCATCCAAGAGTACTTGCAGTTGCTGCACCACAACCCTCTCAATCACCTTCCCTAAGAAGGGGTTATTTGCGACTGGTCAGTAATTGTCACAGACCAATGGGTCCAGGGTGAGCTTTTTCAGGAGTGGTCAGATCACTGCCTCTTTCAGGGCACCTGGAACCACTCCCTCCCACAAGGATGCGTTGAGCACACCCTGGATCCAATCAGTCAAACTCCCTAGGCAAGCTTTAATAAGGCAAGAAGGGCAAAGGTTGAGAGGACACGTTTCTGGCTGCATCATTGCAGCTGGCAGCATCATCGCAAGCACCTTGTCTACATCATCAGGCCGCATTAACTGTAACCGTTCCCAAGAAGTTGCAGCAGACATTGCACTGGACACCTCACTGGGGACTACAGTAGATGTGGATGGGGCATCAAGACTGCTACGGAGACGAGCAACTTTACCCTCAAAATACCTTGTGAACAATTCACAGTGGGCCTCCAAAGGGTCTAAAACTCCATTTCCTGGAGTTGATGTCAACAGACCCTGACTATAAGAAAAGCTCCACTGGACAGCTATTTGAGGATGCATGGAGGCAGAGAAGTGGGCCTTCTTCGCCACCCTCATCACCGCACAGTAGGCACACTTATGATGTTTTACTCGTGCCTGATCAGCTTCACAGCACGTCTTTCACCACTTGTGCTGTAGCCGTCGTCCAACCTGTTTCATTGTCCTTAGCTCACTGGTGTACCAAGGTGCAAGCTGGGCTCCAGTGTCAAGAGCCCAAAATGCCTCTCTGTTCCACAGTGTGACAAGGGCTTCAACAGGGTTACCTGCTCTATCTACTGGGAACTCCCCTAGGGCATTCAAGAATCCACTGGATTCCATTGGTCTCCGGGGGTGGACCATCTTAATCTGTCCACGACCCCTGCAGGGAAGGATCGGAGCCATAGGTCTAAACATCACCAGGAAGTGATCTGACCATGACAATGCAGTGACTTCCACACCCCATCTCCAGACCACCCCTTCCTCCATCTGGAGCAAAAACCAAGTCAAGAGTGTGCCCTGCCCTATGCGTCAAGCTGTTGACAACTTGAGACAGCCCCATGGTTGTCATGAACTTTCTCCTATCATTCAATTCACTGCACAGGCTCTCACCCTGTGCAGGAACTACACATGAGCCATATTCTCCTCCAGATTGGTTAGAAAAAAGAAAAGAAAGAGATAGAAATGGGTAGCACCCTTGCCCTTGGACTCCCTAAGGGGCTCCCCAAGTTCTCCTGCAAAGTTCTACCTGGTCCATCATGTTCCAGTCATTCTTGTGTGTGTTGCCACGTCTTTTACGTATACATTGGATGTTCTCATACACCCTGGTTACAGCAGACCCATGTACCCAAACCCATGATATGAAGTAACTGCAACTGAAGCATGCATCACTGGAATGTCCAGAGACTGGGCAATGATCAAGATAAAAGCTATGGCATAGAACAGGTTGGACACTTGAGGAATAATCTGCTGAAGCTATGTGAATATTTTAAGCCTAACCACATAATTTAGTAAATGGCTAGATTACGACAATTCCATTTTAGTTCCATTTCAGTCAGAGCTTGGAAAAGTTACTTTTTGGAACTACAACTCCCATCAGCCCCAGCCAGCATGGCCACTGGATTGCGCTGATGGGAGTTGTAGTTCAAAAAAGTAACTTTTCCAAGCTCTGATTTTAGTTCAGTTTAGATCTCTGTGTTCATATTGAAGTGCTCTAGATCTGGGATCCCATCTTCATTTTATTATTGATTATTTCAAATAACTGTCTAAACAGCACTAGCTGACCATAGAAATGGAAGGATCTGTCAATTTCGATTCTCTCTTTTCTCATTTTTCCAATCTTAAATTCAGTTTCTGCAGCAATGTTCAGATTTATTTTGTAAAAAATCCTCCTGAAAGTTCTTCAGCATTTTAGTGCAAATTTATCCAAATAAACACTTTTTTTGTATACAGTTTTTTCAAAATTCCTCATAAAAATCAGTTTCTCCAAATTAACAAATGTTATGCATTTCATGCAATTTTTGTTGTTGTTATAATGTACACATTTTTGCAAGCAATCTCACCTGATATAGCACATTTTTGTATATAATATTTACTAATATATTCATTTTCATTCACACTTTTACCCAATATTTACCTTTATGTAAACATTGTTTGGTTGGAGAACTGTATTGCAAAATTGGTATATGTGCGAATTTTGAAGGATGGCTGGGTTCACATATTGTTTCAGAAAGTGCAAATTTGATAGATCCAGCTTTAAATATGAACTGAATCAAATTTCTCTCCCATCTCTCATTCCAAGGAAAATCACCAAGGCTCAGCCTGAAACCTTACTATGCCTGCAATGCAGAGAATTCCTTAAATTAGTTTAACATAGTTAGGCTTGAGCTACAGAATCTAAAAACATAAGCCATTATTACACATGCATATTTATTCCATATGCCTCTTTGATATAGTTTAGAAGGAGGCAGGCACAGTGAGAATACAAAATGCTCATACATCTTTTGAGGAACTCCTGAATTCTTCATTTGACTGGTTTTCATGCTAGCACCTAGTTTTAAGAATAAATGAACTTCCTTTAGGAACAAAATATTTTCATGAGCAATATGTATTGTGAGTTCTGCCCTCTACCACAGCCTGACTATATATTATACTTTGCCTCAGCTAACTAATATTCATTGACAAAAAGGATGAAGATGACACATTAACCAGAAGGCTTGACATTCCCATCCAAGGATGACTTCATCAGACTGACTGCTAGAAAAATAAACAACTTGGTCCTTGTAAAATGAGTAAATTGATATGAAGTCACTTGAAGATGATAAAAATTATTTTGGGTTTTTATATAAGTAGACAAAACACTTGCATAAATTCCTGATGAACCCAATAGATCTTAAGCAGGATCAAACTACTAACATAAACTGTGGTCGGTCAGACCAAGTACCTCTGAAGTTATTTGAGCATGGACCGGTCAGTAGTTGTAATGATTAAGTGTCTTGTTTCAATACTTACTGCAGGAACTGTACTCTTCATATAGGCTTTAAATTAACCAGTAAAAATATGAATCCTTCAAAACCAGAAATCAGAAGCAGGTAGAAAAAAATATCTCAGGTATAATGGTACCTATATATACATGAATTTATTTACTTTTCTACTCTGATGATCAAATGACCATGATATAATTTATATTAGAGCAGCAAGATTTATCTACTGAAATGTTTTCAGATTAGCACCTATGGGAATATTTTAACTGGAGGGTCTAAGACTAAAAGCATGTCCCAAAGCCCCAAAACTGATTGTATGAATTGGTTTCCATCTAAACATCTTTCTCCAGAAGTCTTGGTCTCCTTCTTGTGCTAAATCTGAGACTACAAAATGGCCATAGTCACTAATCAGTTTAGTAATTTCAGATGGGTTTAGGTTTATATATTTACTTACTCTAGCTGTGTCACTTTCTCAGACAGAGCTGCTATTATACAGAAGAGTTCAAGGTTTAGCCTGTATTGTTGACCTGGAAGTTCAAGAATCTGGAAAAGAAGGAAAAAATGCTACAGATGAAGGTCATTTGGTTTAACAATTAGGGCTAAAGTAATGAAACCTTTGTCCTGTGACTTTTAAGTGATGCATTGGCCGGCAAATGTAACATAATGGTTTATGATGTTGATCTCATGCGTCACTGGCTGATCTAGGGAGGTCAGTGTGCATGGAGACGATTAAGCATCCTCTGCTAGATAGGAAATCATGTGTACTGAACAGCATGGTTACTGGACCTAGAACTCTCCCGCCAATACTTGGTGATAATATTCATGTTTCAGCACTGCATCAGGAACCATGTGCACAACACAGGGCCAATGTATCAATGCTTTAAAAACAAATGGTGGACCACCAAGGTTGTTCGACATCTTTAAAAAAGTCTGAAGCAAGTCAAGTACAAAGCTGCTGTCAGGAAGTCATAGAAGGAAAACCCCCCTTTTGTATTTAAGGTGTTGGACTACGACCTGGGAGACCAGGGTTCGAATCCCCACACAGCCATGAAGCTCACTGGGTGACCTTGTGCCAGTCACTGCCTCTCAGCCTCAGAGGAAGGCAATGGTAAATCCCCTCTGAATACCGCTTACCATGAAAACCCTATTCATAGGGTCGCCATAAGTCGGGATCGACTTGAAGGCAATCCATTTCCATTTCCATTTCTGACTTAAGAGATATGTTAATATGCAGCAGTGTCAGGAAACATAATAATTCATCATTGAATTAATAAAATCATGGACCATTTTCTTGTAACCATTGTAGTGTATATACTAATTGTGTTAAGCTAAAGGAATTTGTAAATCCTGTGGATGAAAAGAAACATATTTCAAGAAGTTTTTCGATTGCAATACAAAGTTGTGCTGCATATCCATTTAACCTTATTTATGTTGAAATGTCTATGAGAAAGGTCAAAAGGAGAATCTGTGAACACAAAAGCTGTATTAGGAAGAAAGACTGCAAAATTTTGTAGATCTAAGGCATATTGATAAAGATCTGACGTTTTGGACTCTTGAAAAAGTTACTGCGTTTGAGGCACAACTGGAAGCAAAGTTAAGGAGAGGTTTTGGATGTATCTGAACTGGCCTTTATTGTGATTTCTCCATGGTACTTTGCACCACATGTGTGCCTGTTTTAAGTGTGTGTGTGTGTGTGTGTGTAAGTGTGTGAAGGTTCACAAGAAAGGTGCTTTGAAAATGCAGCAGTGCTGATGAACTTAGTACTTTTTTTTCTTTAAAGGGCCCAGTGCCAAGAGGCAAGTGATGGGCCAGATGGGTGCAGTGCCCACAATCTTCTTTCCCCCAAATGATTCTGGGTCCTGATGCACATTGCAAAGGGGTGCTATGATGAGGACAAGACTCAGAGGGAAAGATGGAGGCCTCTTTAGCTACCTGGCCTGGGGCTTCTCCTCTTAGCAACAAGCCCTTAACATTTGTTTAAAATGTTGTTGGCTAGAGTGGGCCCTCTGAGGCTCCAGCATTTGCCCAACCATGCCATGTTCTGATGCCAGGCCTCTCTGTGAATCATTATGATGTCTCTTTTACAAATGGGGAACTGAGGCTGAGAAGCAGTGATTTGCCCAAAGCTACCCAGTAAAACAATGTTTTGTTTTCATTTGCAGTTGAGGATCCATACTCCATTCATTGAACTGTTGTGATAGAATTTGCTATCATTGAAACAGGAGGGATGAAAGTGTGATATGATCATATACACCCTCTGTCATTTCAAGACCCTGGATTGCCAAAGTGATTTTATAACTGTTTATTGAATCATTATAAAGGTTCAATAAAGAGGAACCTTTGCTAAACAGGAGTTATGAAGAGATACAGCCAGAAGGAAAAAGGAAGTTCTGCAGAGTATCCCAGAAGAAAACTGGAGACTGGGCAAGGCTTTAGTCAGGGGTAGGGAAGCTGTCTGTCCTTTCATGGACAACCTTCTGGGGGGCACATGCCAGTGGTGGGTGGGGCCAGATGCAAAAGTGGGTGAAACATGTGTGATTTTTATTTTTGTACAGCTTATTTGTACAGTCAGGTTTTTCCATATATGCTCACATAACTCATACACATCTCTGTATCTCCAGCCAGCCAGACAAGCAAGAGGCATTAACAAAGTTCAAGAAAAAGCACTTATGGAGGGTACAGGTCAGGGCTATTGAGGTGGGTAGACTGGGTAGAATGGATGTGGATTGGGAAAGGGTCTGGCCCAGTAAGGTCCAGATAGAGAGGCACATTTGGTTCCTCAGCCAGGGTTGAAATAAATTGCTCAAATATGACATGAGTCCCAAAATTAATAGTGGATCCAGAAATGGTAAAAAATGGAATATTTAGCTTAGGGGCTATACCTCAGGATAAAAACATAAGAACTAGCTTAATGGATCAGAGCAATCTAGTTCTGCATTCCGCTTTTGGTTGCACTAAGCTTGATCTCCCCAAAAGTTCACAAGGAAGGTATGAAGATCATGACCATCTCGAGTTGTTTGTCCTGGGCAGCTGGGTATTCAGGACTATATCAGCTCTTCACTACTTCAGGCTGCAGTGATATTAATACAAAGAACCATACATGTTGGAGAATGGTTAAATAGCTTACTAGCAGTGGTGCCACTATCAGAGTTCTTGAATAAAATAGCCTTTCCTCAAATACTTTAATGCCCCTTTCATTAATAAAAACGTAGTGTGTATGCAAGTCCTCGCAGTGAGATAAGAACATTCTACCAAGGCTTGGATTTTATTGCAGAATTCCACACTAGACCCCAAATAGCATCTTGCCTACCATAATTCCTGCATTAAATTACTGAAGCAATATGTTTATTGGTAGTGGTTACCTTATAAACTTTGAAATAGTCCATGATGTAGAAAAAAAATTATACTACAGTTGGTAAGGAAACGTCATAACCCAAATTTGTATTGCAAACACTTTGTCAGACTGAAGAGGTCTTTCCCCACCTGCAGTGTCTGAAGGTGGGATTCATCTCTTGCAGATTTTTTTTTAAATAGCTAAAATAGCAAGCACTCAATACCTTTTCCTCATGAGCTAGGTGATATGTGCTGCAGCAGCAAAGGCTCCCTATATCTGACTTCCAAATTCAGACATGGGTGAGATGTCAAATCAAAACACGCCCTATTGAACATCCTTTGACAGCATCCTTTGTTGTTCATATTTTAAATTAGGTGCAGAACTCCACAAGCTCTGGACTTCAATGGACATTGTATGCAGGTAAAATATATTTCAAGAGCTGGTTGGAATACACACATGCATGCTCATTATTTCATGACCAGAATCAAGTGGTGACTCGCATGTGTGGTTGAATGACCCTTGTGTCCCTGTATGCTTCCGTGACTTTCTAAACATATTAGGTATTATATCCAATGAAGTCATTGCAAAAGTGGAATGAGTTCCATTTGCACACATCCCCTCCCCTTTCCTCCTCCATATGCTCCCCCCAACCCTCTGGACCAGATTTTGGGGAAGGATGCATGGGGGGAGGGAAGAGAAGTTCCACTCGACAAGTTCTGCATGTGTAATGAATTCACTGGATTCAACCCTCTGTGTTAGAGTTAAGCCAGAAGATGATGCTTTGCAGCAGTACTGGAAAACACCCTCTTGGTTATTATCATTATTATTTGAAATTGTTTTGATAGTGTTTAAAAAGTGTTGGTCTCTTCAGGAAATGTTGCCTCCCTTTCCATGAAATGGAGATGCTTGGTCAGCTTGAATGTGGCAAATTATAGAACATTCTAAAAGGACTGGAAATTGACATATTGTGTCTGTACTGGTGTCCACAACATACCACATCCATATTTGCAGTTTTAAGGATATTTATTAGTATAGTCAAGAAATCAGAAGAAGGCTAGGACTGGGGAGGGCAGCGATAAGAGAACTAGAAAAGGTCCTCAAATGCAAAGATGTATCACTGAACACTAAAGTCAGGATCATTAAGACCATGGTATTCCAGATCTCTATGTATAGATGTGAGAGTTCGACAGTAAAAAAAGGGGATAAGAGAAAAATCAACGCATTTGAAATGTGGTGTTGGAGAAGAGCTTTGCGGATACCATGGACTGCGAAAAAGACAAATAGCTGGGTGTTAGAACAAATTAAACCAGAACTATCATTAGAAGCTAAAATGATGAAACTAAGGTTATCATACTTTGGACACATAATGAGAAGCCATGATTCACTAGAAAAGACAATAATGCTGGGGAAAACAGAAGGGAGTAGAAAAAGAGGAAGGCCAAAGAAGAGATGGATTGATTCCATAAAGAAAGCCACAGACCTGAACTTACAAGATCTGAACAGGGTGGTTCATGACAGATGCTATTGGAGGTTGCTGATTTATAGGGTCGCTATAAGTCGTAATCGACTTGAAAGCACACAACAACAACAACAATTAGTATAGTTGAAAGGGCTGCCAACACTTAGAAAATTATAGGAATATTTATTTGGGGGTGTATTCTTTTATGAAAAAGCACTGATGCATCCATAGGATAGTAATGCATAAATAAACGATACAGTAATTTCTGAACCTGGCATAAGTAGAAATTACACTTGGGTTAAGCAAAAGAAATTGTACCCACGGATTAGAGTACTTTATGGTATAGAACAGAGGTTTCCAAACTGGGTCCACAAATTTCATTAAGGTGGTCTGTGGCATGTCTGGGGATTTGTGGTGGGAGATGACACACCCATTGTATTAAATTTTCATATTGATTTTTCTTATATTTGTTTTATATTTTATTGTATACAGCATCTAGCATAGCACATTATAATTGATGCAACAGGCAGAAAAATAATTAAGTGGTCCATCCAGACCCTCAGCAGTTTTCAAATAGTCCATGGAGAAAATAGTTTGGGAACCACTGGTATAGACATTCCCCTTGTGCTACTCGCCTTTTCATGCCTTCTGCATTACCCCCTAAAGCACACAGTTTTGAATATGTTTAAAGGAAGAAATTCTGCTGGTAACTCGCCTTGATATCAATCCCACAGCACCCTCACCTCCACCCAGATTCCTCCTTTGCCTCAGAAACCATGAAAGGATAACATGCACCTTTCTCTCTCTTTGTTGGATTTGAAGTCAGGTAAGAGCAGCAGCTATCAATTGAGGTGGTTGCACAGCTGAGTAAATAAAACGAAAGATAAGTAGAGAAGAGGGAAAGCGTGTTTCCTAATGCGTTTGAAAAACAGACTTGGCAGAGGCAGAAAAAAAAATCAAAACAAGTCAGGAAAAGAGTTTCTGCTTATAAATTGTACTTTTTTCACCTCAAGTTTTTTTTGATAGCCCAGAAGCAATAAGAACGGGTGTTTCTTGGACTTGCTAAGCATGCATTCCAGCTCTAAATGGCTTCCTGTTCAAAATGTTCAAAGCCAAGAAGACTGGGCCTTTTTTCCCCTTTCTGGGGTTGGTTACAAGTGTGTGAAGCATGTGCTTTTATTTCAGGCCAATGCAAATGTTTTTACATCTCCCCTCCAGCCCCCCAAAAGAATGGCAAAATATGACCAAACTGTTTTTCTTCTTCAGCTAGGAAGTTCAGTGATTAGCCCTCAGTTAATCTGTAAACATTCACACTTCCCATTAAAGATAGTTGGGGAGTGGGGAAGAAATGGGTCAATGTCATTCTGTGTTGGCATTCGCAAATGTACTCAGGCTGAAGGGCTACACACAAGAGCACTGCAACTTAACCCTGACGTAAAGTGATGGGAAGCCTGGGTGTTTGAGGTGTGAAGTGGACTAAACCATTTCCCTCCCAATACACTTGAACCTATAATTCACAAATTATAAATTGTAGGCCCAGTTTTATTTTTTGGGGCCACATCAGCCTCAAATATTATTTTGTACAGCATGTTTTCCATAGATTTTCTTTACAAAATAATGAACTCTATATTATAACGCTAATTATATTGCTAAGAGTGAAAATAACATGTGTCACAAATGGACCAAGGAAACATCCCTCTTGAAACCACTGGAATGTCTTAAGTCCAGATTTATTGGCTCTTCAAACCAATCAGGAGACTCTCCAGTTACCATTTCCAGCTGCTTTTTTGAATATGAGGCTATATTTATTAAGTGCAATACTTCACACAACTGTTTCTGTCCCAGTGCTTCATTTCCATAACTTGGAGCACATTCAAAATTTAAAGCAAACACTGTAAATGCAGCTGATTCTCAAAGCCGAAAAGTTCTCATAACAGCACAGCAACAACCGTGCTGGTTCAGATCAAAGGCCTATCTAATCCAACAACTTGTTGCCCACAGTGGCTAGCCAGATGGCTCTTAGGAAGTCCACAGGCAGAACCTAAGGGCAAGAGATCTCTCCTGCAGTTGTTCGCCAGCAACAGTAATTCAGAAGCATTGCACATCTGATCCTGGAAGCAGTAGTGCTTGACATTGGAATGGGACTTCCATTTTGTCCTGAATGGTACTTTGGTAAGTCCAAAATAAGGATGCTGGGGTTAGGTGAACTGCTCATTTGAAACCTTTGCACTTAAAAGAGCTATCCTTCAGCTTATAAAAAAACTGTCCAGTCAGAATGTGGAGAATTTACGTTTTTGTTTACAGCACCATTTTTAAACATGGTGAAATTACAACAGATAATCTGTAGATAGTATCACTGTTACATTACAATGTCATTGGCCTATTATCTACTGCAGTGCTGCTAAATAATGATGCCAGTGAAATTTACCCATTGGTGGCTGCAAAGAAGGGAGCAATAAAAACCCTGAATCCTTTTCTGGCTTGGATTAAAATCTGAACCAGAGAATTTCCGGTTTACCCCCTCCCACCCTCAAAACCTATCCTCTTCCCCACTTACCAAATAAGTTGCTGCTGGTGGCATTCTGGTCACAGGAACAGAAATCTCACAATTTCCCCCCTATCAGGAGAGTAGTAGCAGTGAGCTGACATGCAAAGCCCTAGTACACTTGGAAAATAGATATTTCCCCATCATGGTGTGACCTAGAAGTGTGGAAGGAGATCTTCCTTCTTCTGTCTCTGTGTAGCGGAAGCAATGCCTCCTTT
The DNA here is from genome assembly GCF_030035675.1 of Rhineura floridana. Lineage (NCBI taxonomy): Eukaryota > Metazoa > Chordata > Lepidosauria > Squamata > Rhineuridae > Rhineura > Rhineura floridana. The sequence continues at coordinate 103,130,144 of NC_084483.1, forward strand.
GCTGCCACTGCTGGGTGGGAGGGACAGCAGGTTATGCTTCATGGTAGGGAATTCAGCTATGGGTCATAATTAAGCTGATCTTCCCAGTTTTGGAAGAAGTAGCTCAGCTTTTTCCTGAGTCAAGCAAACATCAGCCAGGTGGGTGCTGCCCATCACTATTGTTAACACATCTTCATCTGATTAATGCTCTGAACTGGTTTTTTTTAATTCTCAGAATTATCTTATTTTATTATTTATTTATTTATTATTACATTTGTATCTTACCTCTCCTCCAAGGAGCTCAAGGTGGTGTTCATGGTTCTCCTCCCTCTCCATTTTAACCTTGCAACATCCCTGCGAAGTAGGTTAGGCTGAGAGACTGTGACTGGCCCCACGCCACCTTGTGATTTCATGGCTGAGTGAGGATTTGAACCCTGGTCTCTTAGGTCCTAGTCCAACACTCCAACCACTACACCATACTGGCTCTTCATGCCTGTCAGTCACAACCTGAGCAAAGAACTCTAGGATGGTGGGGGCATATAGAATTACCAGAGCTTGGAAAAGTTGTTTTTTTGAACTACAACTCCCAGCAGCCCAATCCAGTGGCCATGCTGGCTGGGGCTGATGGGAGTTGTAGTTTTAAAAAAGTAACTTTTCCAAGCTCTGAGAATTACTAGTCAAGTTTTCAGAAACACAAATCATAATAAAAAGGAATTGTATAGGAATGAAGTCTCTTGAGAACTTGTGTAGCATAGTGGCTAAGAGGGTGAGCTGGAAGTCCTCTGTTAAAACATCACCTCACAAACTGGCCTTAGATCAGCAACTATTTCTTCAGCCCTCACTTCCACATCCAATTGCAATATGGGGCTAATAACACTGGCCTATCCTGCAGGGCTGTTGTAAAGCTTACTGAGATACTGCACATGAAGCATTACTACCTTACCCTGTATGCCCTAAAGTGATCACTGAGATCATCTGGGGGAGCACTATTAGTGGTTACCCATGAAGCTGAAGCATGACTCATGTCAACCAAGAGTCATGCCTTCAGTGTAGTGGGGTCAACTGCCTTCCATTAGAAATCAGACCGGCACCGTTCCTGTTAAGGTTCATCCATCAGCATGAAGAGGTTTTATTTCAGGAGGCCTCTGCCTCCTGAAATATGGGCTTCCATGGACATCTTGTTAGCCACTGTGAGAACAGAGGGCTGGACTAGATGGGCTATTGGCCTGATCCAGCAGGGCACATTCTGACAACATGAGAGTGCTGTTCTAATGTTCTGCTCTCTGATGTTTTAATCTATGAACTGAATTTTGAATATTGTATGCTTTCTTCTATAAGCCACTTCAAGACATATAGTGAAAAGTGGGGTCTTGATAGCCTTCTACTCCATGCATTTGTCTAATCCTCTTTTAAAGCCATCCACGTTGGGGGCCATCACACTGCCTCCTGTGGGAGCGAATTCCATAGTTTAACTATGTGCTGTGTAAAGAAGTACTTCCTTTGGTTTGTCCTGAAACTTCCAACATTCAGCTTCACTGGATGCCCATGACTTCTAGTGCTATCTTTTAACACTGTTATCTTTTTGGCGCCAGGTCAAGACTTTCCTCTTCTCCCATGCATAATTTTATTACATGTGTATCATGTCACCACTTATTTGCCTTTTCTCTAAACTAAAAAGCCTTCCTTTCCTCATAGGGGAGTTGCTCCACTCCCTTGATCAAAGACCAAAGGTCAGAGATTGCAAAGTTCATGAAGGAACTTGGGAATGGAAATGTAGCTAATTTTTTTTTTGCATGTGTGACATTTTGATTTTTTTTTGTGAGGTAGTTGTCGTGTATGTGCATTTTCTATATTTTGACTTTGAATATGAAACAGGCATTGGCTGGAATCCTTCCAGAATGGCTGGAATATATATTTGATTTACAAACAGTTCTCTTCTGCTTTCTCTCCCATAGTAATAACAATAGTCATCAGAGGCACATTCCACACTAAGAGGTATTATCAGCTTCTGAAGATGCCCAGACGTGTGTGGCTCGACCCCTCTGCCTTACATTATCATAGCTGGGCAGGCTGAGAGGGAAGAATTTAGTCTGATTGGCACACGTGATTCACCCAGGTGGCATCTGAATGCTAGGGCAAAAGGATGAGTTGAAGGCCCATTTAAGTAGTTGTTTTGCAAGTAGGAGAAAAATGTTAATCCTATCACATGAGCCTAATACACTGCAGACTATTTCAGTCAACCACTGCTACTACCAATACACATAGCTATACACTGCACTGGCTTTCCAGACACTGAACACAATGTTGGCAAAATTGATAAAATATAAACCTCATGAGTCAGTCACTAATTTTTTTTTTTGTAATCTCCAAGACACACAGAAGACGCTCCAACATCTTGCCTTTGGCCCCAATGCAGAAGTCTTGGACAGTTTGTGTGACAACAGTCTAACTGCTGACAAATGGTACAGTAGTGATACTTACATGGAAAATATAAGAGAACTCTTTTGGAGAAACCAGGCATTTATTAACATCCTGGAGAGCTTCTTCGAGGTCGTTTAGGTCAAGCACAAGATCCTGGAAAGAAAATATGCAAAAACTTTTCTTGGATGAAAACTCAGTCTACATCTCTCTGCTTTGTGCAACTTGCTTCTGAGAGCTGTGTTCTGGACTACTGGCATTTAACATTTTTCTTTAGGGTATCTCCCACATTTCACAGTACAGCAGAGCCTACATTAGCCGTATCAAGTAGCCTTACATGAGTGTTCTCCATCATGCCTGCTGGCTCTGTCCCCATGATTGTGTTCCTGTTGGCTCATCTGCTGAAGTGAAGTGGCTCCTACAGGTGAGTCTGGCTCCATCTCAGATCTCGTCCCTCAATACCTGTACTCAGCCATAGGAGTGCCATTGATGTTCCTTTTCATCAGCAGGCAATATTTGTTTTTTAAAACAATTTTTCCTGCTGTGGCAAGACGACAATGAGCTTCTACAGGCATCACCTCTCAGGAATGAGATTTGAGGTGGCACCAGCTCCTACCCATGAGTGGCAAAGTGGCAGACGGCAGCCTTTGCACTGGATTGAAGTGTGATGAGAGGCAGCACCCATGCAGCACACTTCCATGCAAGAGAAATAGGAATGGGTGAGAAGTCGAATCTATCAAATTCACACTTTCCGAAACAACATGAGAGCTGAAATTCCTTCAAAATTTGCACTTATCTGAATTTTGTGATACAGTTCTGCTTACAAAAATGCCCATATTAGGGGTAATTGTGCATAAAAATGCATATACTTGCATAAATGTTTTTACTTAAACATTCAAAACTGCATCATAGGACAAGTTTCTTGTGTATTCGTCAAAAACGCAATCAAAATGTGCTTATTAGGAACAATTTGTACTAAAAGAGCTGAAGAATTTTCATGAGGATTAAGAAAATTACAGATTGGAAAAATTAGAAACCAAAAGAACCAAAATTAACAGGTCCTTCTATCCCTAATCCTAAATGCTTGGCAAATGTGCAGCAGTGGGTAGGTGCATGCTCACTCTGCTGCCCATCTCAATCTGCCTCCTGAGGCAAAGGACTAAACTTACCTTGTGGTAGGGCTGGTACTGTCAAATAGTTTTTGGTTAAATTTGATCAGCCATTGGCAGCTTCAGTATGGTAGTGCTCTGGGAAAGAGGTTGACTTGACAGCTGTGCTTTAATTTTTGAATGTCTCCCAAGCCACTGGTATAAATGGAAATGTCATTGCACTTGCAAAGTGGAAACACAATGCTCTCTAGGAAAATGGTGTTTCCTTAAGGACTGACAAATAATAGTTAATCAGCCACGTTGGCCACAGCCTTACAACAGGTTATAAATAATTGGAAATAATTATTTTTATAATTTAAAATCCGGGGAGTTTTCATCTTCAGGATTTTTACATTAATGTGAGCACTGACTCACAGGGTGCAATCCTTCTGGTACTTAGGCCGGATCCAGGGGATACAAACTGTGGTATATTTCTGGTGGCGGAGGGAGGGAGGAGGGAGGGTGTCAGCAAAGCTGGGCCGCACCAACAGAAGTCCCCCACCTGGGCACAGCTGCAGCACAGCTGTGGAAATGTGCAACCACCCAGGCCCAGGTGGCTCAGCTGAGACTGGCATAAGGGAAGCCAGCACAAGGCCAGAAAAAGGGGTGTTCTGGGGGTGTGTTGGGGCAGAACTGAAGGGAGGGGGACTTATGCTGCATCATGAGCATGCTCTGCTTGCTCCTACGGCCCCCATACAATATGCCGGGAAAAGGGTGGCGTTAAGTAAGCATACCTAATGGAAGTTTATGGTGATGGCAGCTGAGCTAGCAATACTATGTTGTCTGTCTTATCTGATGTTCTTTGCCCTCTGCCAGTGCAGCCAGCATGCTCTCCTCCCAGGGGCCTCTGAATGGAGGAAGGATGTGGTTTATACTAACTTTCGTTGCACCGGCTCCATTGATGCCAGCCTCCGAGTAGGATTGCTCCCATAGTCTGTTATCCCACAGACTTAAATATGTTTACAAAGTAGTGAATAGGTACCTTATTTGGGTGTAATCTCCGATACAGAGCACTTTGTAACCTTCTTTCTTCTGGAGGAATCTTGGAATTCTGAACAATTGCTTCTAAATAAGCATCTTTATTTTTCTGTTCTAAAATCCTTTTTGTATCTAGAAAATGGAAGGAGAAGGAGACAAATAATGAACAAAGAAAAACAACAAAATAAAACAACTTTTTAAAATAAATAAATAAACAGATTCTCCAGATTCTGAAATAATCTGCAGAATCTTAGTTCTTTGTGGTCTCTGAAGCATATGGCAGCCACAAAGGATATCTGCAAAATGTTATCTTTGTGAATCCAAACTGACCTGATCTGCACCTCACAAACTAATGTGTAGATCAACTTTTAGCTATCCACCACACTTTTCACACTTCCTTAATATTTTGATTCAGTTCTCCATTCAATAAATAATTCAATCAAAATATGTATTAAAATGTGTATTTGGAGAGAAAATACATTTTGACATGTATATTTCAAGACAAAACATGTCTTAAAATATGTAGGGCCTCTCCAGACCGGTGTTTTATTGCAGGTCTATTCTGTAACATGTTTGTGAAACAATAACAGTGCATTATGGCAGTGGATTTATTCTCTTTGTTTTGTGATATTTCTCCAATAGCTATCATATTATTGCTGTCCAGAAGGGCTGTACTGCAACAAAACTGGAACAAAAATAATGCAGGACATCTAGAGGAGCCTGTAGTAAACACAAATTTTAATGCTGATTAAAATAGTAGATTAATGTGGCAAATGAACAAGACTGATGGGTGAACACACAAGAATGTGACATAGACCAGAAATAGGCTGATTTATCTATACCTAGGGGGTCACCTCTAACTCACCCTTATGTGTACATGAAGTATATGAAGTGATGAAAAAAATGATTGAGTTCCTACCACTGACTTAACTTTTAAATGCATAGATATACAAATAAATGAGTTTTTAAAAATAAAAAGGTAGATAACCTGTCCCACTGAGTGTGACCCTGTAGAGCAGCCAACCTGCAGATGTTGCCGGAGCATTGTCAGTGGTCAAGAATGATGGAAGTTGTTAGTTCAACAATATCTGGAGGGCACCAAGTTGGCTAGCCCTGCCATAGTGGAACAACCCCCCCCTGCAAGTCACATTCATTTTTTTCTTATTAACACATTTTCAAAATATTCCAGTACAAAGGTGATACAATGTGACTCTGAACTAATATTGCTACTTGAATGACGATAGTTTGTCTAATTCCAGAGTATTTGCCTTGTTCCCAGGCAGGAAATCTTTTTTTTAATGACTTGCACAAGGATGTTGTGGAGAAGACATGCCATATAATATGCTATCAGAGCCCTCCAGTTGTTTACTATGGCCACTTTCAAGCTGAACTTGGACATCACATTCTTGTGGGTTCTCATTTACTGGCAAATTTGTCTTCATCTGAGAAACAAAAATATCCCCATGGAACTTCAGGAAGTCCTTTTCACTCTCTTATCTGACAATGTCATAGCAGGAAGGAAAAAACAGAAATGATGACCAACTCTTTGCCTCCATATTTAATTTTCCTTGACTCCTCATCCATCATTTAAAGGGATATTTGTCCCTACAGAGTTTATCTCCTCCTTTTGGGATGGGGGAGCTTAGAATGGAACTGGACCATGCCCAAGTCTCATGTGCTGCTATGGGCTAAGAAATGAACCCTTCCAACAGCAAACAGGAGCTCAACAGGAGTTCGGAAAGACAAAACTCATGGTCAGAAAACCTTCATAGTAGAGTATCATGATGTAAAAGGGAGACGGGGAACCTGAGACCTGGAGGCCAAATATGGTCCTCCAGACCTCTCTATCTGACCCTTGGGAATCTCCTGAGATCACACATCCTTCCGAGCCATACCCCTCACCAACCCAGTTTTACACTCTTATTGAGTGTTTTTTCCCTGGCAGGAATGTGTTCCCGAACTCTGATAAAGCTTCTTGTTTGCCTGGATGGAGGATAGAGAGGGATGTGTGAGCATGCACAGAAAGTAGCTTAGGGTTTGCCCACCTTTGATATAAAACAATCAGAATAGATGTGCAGGTGAAAGCTGCAGTGGTCCTTTAACTGGAGTCAGTTTAAAGTCAAAACTACATGTTACATGAAACATGTGAATTTAACATTGTGTGATTTTTAAAAACAACAACAACTGTAAACAGCATCTGTTGGGGCCTCTGAGCAGTTCTGTGACCAGAACATACAGCTACCCTTTTCTCCCATGCCATGACCCCAAGGAAAATGATCTCCCAAGCTAGTATAGGAGGGCCCAGTGCAGCTATCATGCAACCTCAGTTGCACCAAAATGCTGTAAAGAAGCAGATAAAAGGGGAGACCGAACCCTTCCTCTGCCTGATCCCTCTCCTTCTCACTTTTCTCCCATCCAGCCCCCTCCCTCTGCCAGTCTAAGAGTCAAGATGCAATTCTCCAACGAACTGATGTGTACAAAAATGCACATTTTTGGAGGTGTGTATAAAAATCTATACATTAGTAAAATATAATGCATTATATTAGGGACTATTGCTTGCTAAATGTGTATATTAGTTAAAACTGCATACAAAAATGTATTTATTAGGAGAAATTCACACTAAAATGTGGGTTAATTTTGTAAGGATTTTTTTTACACCCCCACCCCACAAATTTCTTCCTTCATAACTCATCCTTCAGTTCTGTGGAAATGTGGAGAACTGAATTTAAAACTGGAAAAATGAGAAACTGAGAAACAGAAATTTATAGAGATGTCAATCTCCACAATAAGATCAGGAAATGTGAGGCTGGAGTAGTGGTCATCATATCTGTACAATGAAAAGTGGTTCATGTTTTAGTATTTTTTTTTTAAAAAAGTCATGTTCATCAAAATACTTACCACTCAGCTCTGATAATCTTGAAGTGATTTCTTTGTATTTGTTCCAGAAGAATTTTATTTTAAGATCAAGATTTTTGTATGCAGCCTCAAATTGGAAAAAAAAAAGTTAGCTTCAGTTTAAACTGAACCTGTCAAACATATTTTCATGCCTTCTTTTATGAATAGATAAACACAGTAAAGAAGACCTCTTTGCAATTTGCACTTGTTCATACAGGTCAGAACTATTGTCTTTTCTGCTTTGCCTTTTCTGTGTGCTGGGACATAGAAACACAGGAAGCTGCCTTGTACCTGTCAGTCCATGTAGGTCAATGTTGTCTACACAGGGCTGCGGAAACCTTTTCAGTGCAAGGACCACCTTTCCTATTATTGTTGTTGTTGTTACTACTGCTACTACTATTATATTTATTAGTTGCTTTTAAAAAAAACAAACTCAAAGTGACTTACAATATGAAAAACAGATATAAAAACATCCTAAAATACATACACAATACATAAAAACCTAGTGGCAGTGGCAATGCCGACTGGTGGCTCCATGTCAGTGGGGCAGTGGAATCCACTCAGGGTTTTAGTCTGAACTTTAAGGAGCTGTCCAAGGTGTTTCAGCTATCACTGCCTAGCAAACAACCTTCGTGGGGCTACATGTCAGTTGTGGTGGGATAATGGATGCGACTCCTATCTTTGTACAGCAGGCAACAGTTCAGCCATGCATGTCAGAGGTTTATACATGTACATTGCTCCATCCATCCAAGCAAGAGGCTTTATTACTGGGGTGGAGTTTGGAGAAGCATACTTCCTGAATGACAAATAAGTAGTTTCTCTGATTCTTGGAGAGTAGCTGCTCTCATGATTTCCTGTGTAAAACTTTCACTACTGCCTTCCATTCCCAAATGTTTGCTTTCCCTAGAGTTGCTAACAAAGTTTGCCCAAAGTAAAATTTACAAGAAGAATCTAAAATTCTCAGGTTAAATGTATGAGAACTTTGGTAGGATACAAAAGATGGGACTCAGTTGGTGGGACTCAGCTGAAAGTAATTACTGCTTTGCACGAACATTTTCAGCATCATCAAAAGATGCCCTCTTTTCTTGGCAATTTTTCAGAGGTTCCTTTAAACATGTTTGTGTCAGGGATGGGCTGTGTGCAGCAATCTGATGTGAACCACAAGGTGTGGGACAAACCAGGATGTAGGACAACCCAGCTATCAGGGCCATGTAAATTGCATGTAAGCCACATGGGATACTGGAATGTCCCAGAGCTCAGGAAAGCTTGTTGCTCAAGCAAGCTTCAACTGGAACAGGAAGTCCTCTTATATGTCTTCCTGTTCAGGAGGATCCAATGGTCAGGCTCAGTGGGAAGAGTCAGTCCAGGACATGAAGACACAAAAGAAGCTGTTACCTGCAGTTCAGTCACTCACCGCATTGAGCAGCTGCCCCCAGATCCCAGAAGCTCAAGTTTGTAAGTTTTTAACTTTAATTCAGGAAGCTTTGCCCTCACTCTGAATTGATTTTAATTCCCTTCAGCGATGTCTGCATAAAGCCAATATCTGATTGGTTAATAGCAGTAATATTCCCTTTATGGTGCGATCTTGATTAGCTGTTGTGACTGATTATGCTGCAGCAGCTACCCTGCGAATGGCATATTGCACAGCTTTTCTCACACTATGCTATTCGAGTGTTAGTTGAGGACACTTAGCATTTAAAATGCATGTAGCACTTTCAGCACATATCTATCTCTGCAAAAACTGGGGAGAGATTTTTCTTGCATGCTAACTCAGCACAATTACCTACGTGCATTATAAGTGCTATTTTCATTTTTTTATTATGCTTAAACGGCTGGCCCTCAGTCTGAAGGCAGAATGCAAAATGTGATACAACAGCAGGCAGAGCTGGCCTTTGTATGGCCAAATGCCCATTTAGAAAGCTTGTGCCTTTGAACCTTGTATAAACTAGTATGTTCTGTCTTGAGTGCTTACAATTGAGTACGCATAGTGAAGCTCTAGGGGGTCAACTCGCATTTCCTATTATATAAATGCAGTGAAGTCAATTGATTTTAACATGACTTGCACCCATATAGCTAAGGACAAAATGTATTTTACCCTCTTGGATAAACATCATTACTTTATGTGCCAATATTTTATCAAATAATGAACATGAACGGAGTGGTGCTTGCAGCTTCTTTTACCTGCTTGACTGGGACACATGAAGACATAGATGAGAGTTCAGAGGATGGGATTCCACAAAGGTTGCCTTCCTTTCCATTCATGTTTAGAAGTGTTGTGTCTTTGCCTTCTTTTCTCTTCTTTTTCCTCTTTTGCTTAGTTGTATTCGACAGCTGCTTGATCAGTGTTGCCTGGAGCTGCATTCTTTGATCTGACCATTAAGAAAGATGAAGCTTTGGCCATTTTATAATGTCTGTTTGGCACACATTCATCACTAGGCTGAGACTGCCAGCATTACATGATGGAAGTTGCAGGAAAACACATAATCTACTTTCAACACTGGGAGCTATTGGCAGAGTTTGTTTGGATATTCCGTGAAGCCAGAATGATCTAGTGTTGTTTGCAGAAAAGTGGCATGTAATGTGGCAAATTAATTTGTACTTTCTTGAAGACCACATCATGGGGTGTATCGTGCAATTTGCAAGAAAGCAATATCTGACATAGGTAGATTTTGAATGTAACTAACATCAAACACAGCATAAGCAATAGGATATGGAGATTACTAATTATGATCCTGGCCAGGCAATGCTTTCTCAGGTTTTTGAAAATTGTACTTACATGTCCCCCCAGAACATAGGAGAAATTCTGATATTCTGTCACAGCCAGCTATGCAACATTCAGCTTAATCATGAGGACCAAATTAGATGATACATGAAATGTCTGGTTAACCCTTCCCTCCTGCACTATAATCCCAACGAAAATTGCTCCCCAAAGCCATTCATCACTCAGAGAGAGAAACTACCATTGATTAATCCCACCCCTTTCTTCATCATCCTGATTTTGATCAGCTTGCTTTTTAAAAATTGGGTTTTGGGTTTTTTTAATAAAATAAAATAAAAACAAAATGGATACATGAACTGCAATCACATGTTTCACATAGCATCTAGTTTGACTCCCCCAAGAAACGACTGTTCATGAACTGGCACCCTTGTAGGATTTTACCAGGATTGGCTACCATTTATAAGCAAATATGCAACATTTCCAAGCATAAAGAAAGCTTGTTTATTCAAGTGAGGGCTTTCTTTCTTCATTTTGAATAAGATAGTCATTCAGAAAATTGAAAAATGAAGATTGTAGATATGAAAACATTCCATCCATTTGTACAAAAATTTGTTTGTTTGTTTGTTTTATATCCTGCCCTTCCTCCCAGCAGGAGCCCAGGGTGGCAAACAAAAGCACTAAAAACACTTTAAAACATCATAAAAGCAGACATTAAAATGCATTAAAACATCTTTAAAAACATTTTTAAAAGCTTTGAAGACTTTAAAAAAAGGTTAAAAAACATATTATTAAAAAAAGGTTTAAAATTTGAAAAGGTTTGAGATTTGAAAATGTATGATCTGTTTGCATAACAAAATGTATGCAAAAGTCAGTTTTACAGAATACTATGTTCAGAAGTGCACAATAGCCACAAAATTGGTGGGAAATTACCAAACAGAATCAAGCCAAATATTGATGAGTTTCATTTTCATGTCAACATTTGCATATTCAGTGAGATAAAACCTTTTGCCCAACAGCTAAGCAACTTGTACAAAAATGAATGTATTTCTTTACTTTTCCTCCAAGTCCTGAATTTTAATCACAGCTCATGCAGAGCTAGGAAAATTATCCCAAATATGGTTTGGTCCCACAGCCAACTGAACTAAGGCTTAGGCAGTGGTCCTTTATATACTTTCTGTAAGTTTGCCTTTAGTTTATGTGATGGTGGCAAGGCTTTTGGAGGGTCCAGTCACATGGGCTGGATGGGGTTGAGTGCTTATAGAGAGTACGCAAAGATACTTTGCTGAAGCTTTCACTCAGTTGTGATAGGGAGCTTTCTAACTCATGGTCAGACAAGCTTTAGTTCCCAAGCTTTGGCAGTTTCCCTGAGCTGCGATGGGTGAACTACAGACCTCCATTGTGGCCTAGTGGAGGAGGACTTTCATTGCTTCTATTCACTGCCAGTTTTGGGAAGAATGAAAAGGCATCTCTGGGAAGTCATGGCTAGCTGTGATCTTTTGATCAACAGTAATATGAGATCATGTGGTAGTGGCACATTCTTCCTGTTCCAAGTGGTTGTGCTCCAGAACATGAACATGGAACAGTTCACAGTGTGGAACAATGAGCAAACTGTGCAATCAAGAATGAAGTTATGAAGAGGTGCAGACATATTGTTAAAAAAAGGTTTTAAAACATATTAGAAAGCAGTTCCAACACAGACACAGACTGGGATAAGGTCTCAACTTAAAAGGCTTGTTGAAAGAGGAAGGTCAAGCATGGCTCCCATCCAAAATGTTAGCTGGCTTATAGAGCAATGAAATCTATTTTATAAATCTAGAGGCTAGGGACACTACATTTTGGATATATGTGGGTGGCCACAATAGATGAGAGGAATTTAGAAAATTGCCCCCCCCCAATGGAACGGCTTCTCACGTCTTGGCAGGAAGAACAGATAAAGGTGGCACAGCTGGGTCACACGAGTGAGGAGCCCTTCTGAGCCTCCAGGGCCTTTGGCTGACTGCTGGCACTGGGCAGGTTTCATTTCATTACTTTTAATGAACCATTCAATACATTATCCATCACACAGATGTCATCAGTAGACATTCCACCTGGCCGCATCGGAGGAAAAGTTGAGGCAGTAAGACCCCCTTCATCTGCTCAGATGGGCCAACTGCCATTTGGCTTTTTTCCTCTCAGAACTTTCCCTTCCAGCTCTATTACATAACTTCATTATTCAACATTATTAAATAGTTGATACCAGAATTTGTTTATTTTCCTCTTCTTCCCCCTCCATTTTTCTTTCATGCTTAATATATTGTAAATCACGTGTGGGGAATCTTTGATCCTCCATATGTTGCTGAACTCAGCTCCCATCCCTGGAGTACATGAGAGGAGCCCACACTCCCTACAATGGCACTGTCCCTATTTTTTTGGAAGTATGCTAGCATGGGGAATTGCTGCACTGCAAGGCTTCTCTCATGTGATTTAGAGCTTCACACAATATGTGAAAGCGGCTGCCTTGCAGTAGCAGCACTTACATCACCAGTGTCAAGTAAAAAAGAGGCCTAACTCTTTTTTATTGCACCTCAAGTGTTTATAGAATCTGTTATTTTCCACGGCACTTTCTTTTCCAAAGTATTATTCCTGTTTTTCTGTAAGCTTATTCATTGTTTAAACAATCTTGCCTTGAAGTTCTTGTACTGTGTTCACAATGTACTCTTTTCTTTCCAAAAGCCTCTTCATCTTAAACTGCATTTTTTCCAGTTGGTCTGATACAGATCCCTATGAAGTAAAAAGGAACAGCACTTTGGGATTTTAAAGTGGCGAGAGAAAAATGTTCAACCATTCATATTTGTTCTCCCCTGTTAATGTGAAGTAAGAAATAAAAAGGCTTGTCTAAGTTCCATCCATAATTATGTCAGAGCACAGTTAGAGGTGTCTGTGTTCTTTAAAGCTGGGGGTGTTTCCCCCCCCCCGCTGTTGTATCAAATGGACCCAGGCAAATGCAGCCATCACAGTATTCTTGGATCCTAGTTATTTTAGCAAGAGGCTTTTGAAAATTAGAAAGGCCCCCTTTCCTATTTTACTGTTTATTTCAAGTATCAAAAGAGCTTTGAGGGATGAAGGTATGATGCTCCAAATGTTTCAGTGACATTTGAGGAGAAAAACAATTTGAAGAAGAAAAACCAACCCATAATGCAGCTACAACCCTATAAACACATGCCTTGGAATAAACCCCATTGAATATAATGAAACTTATTAGTAAACATCTAAAGAATTGTACTGTTAGGCTGGATTCCCATTTTCATGTAAAGGTAAAATGTGCTTTGATTTATGTCTCTGTGTTCATTTTTTCTTTGAGTAAATCAGCTTCTGAATATCCAAATCTTGTCCCCAACAGAGTATAGAGTTTTGCATTTATAGTCTACAAATTATGCAACTAAATAATAGTCAAGCAGATGTCTCGATCTTCTTGCCCTGAGCTTGGCCTAGAGCTCTGTGTGTACCCTGAGACACTCACAAAGAAAAGGGCTCTTATTATAGAGTGGCATACTGTGTACCTTTGGGGCTCCCTAAATGCACAAAAATCAATGAACTGAGGCGTTCACAGTTAAAATAACCATTTGAGCATGCCTGTCTGTGCCTGTTGTATGTGCAATATGTGCAATGGATTGAGTGTCACTTGGTCCCCTACACCACCAATGCCTACAGAAATTAGAAATGTTTTATAGGTTTTTTTAAGTATGTAAAAGCAGCAGCAGCAGCTTTTGAAGCAATTCCCTGGCAGGCTACCACCTTGCACTGCTGAGCACTGTTGGATGGAGGAAAGGAATCTGGTGCCCTTCCTTGACAGCACCACAAGGCAGCGGCAAAAGCACCAGGGCTGCAAGTTCAGTACCATGCAGACACATAGATGCCAGTAAATAGCAGCACCTGGCATGTGTGATGAAAAGAGTAGCTTATACTAGTTTATTGGACCGTTTGCACCCATACCATCTTAAGATCTGCTTCAAAGGCTTTCCTGGTCTGTCCAGCGTCTGGGTCAGTCAGGTGGGTGAGCACAAGAAAGAGGTCCTTCTCTATGGTGACCCCAGAGCTATTGAACTCCCTCTCATTAACTCTGTGCCAAATCACTATGCTGCAGGCTTTTTTTGGAGGCCCTGAAGACTTGTCTTTTTTTCAGCTGGCTTTCCAGGGATCATATTCATTAGCTAGGTGATGGTCTATGTAAATTATGTTGTCTCTGAATCTGCGATACTTTTGTAGCATTAATTTTTAAAGCGTTGAATTTTGTACTATTTTTAATCTTCTGGCTTTGAGTGTTAGCCACTTTGGGCAGGTTCTGGGCCCTGAAAAGTGGCCTAGAATATTGTAAATAAATGATAAATAATAAACTATACTGTGTGCCAGTATCCATTCAGCAGTCATGTCCCTGCATGATGCTGAAGTAGAAGCCACAGTACCACTGCCGCTACCTTGTGGTGCTGTCTAGTTGCGGCACCAGATTTCCTTCCTCCATCCAACAGTCCTCAGCTCTGATACAGAGCACTGGGTCCCCCAACACCACCACATTTAGTGGTGCTCAGTGGTGGAAGCTGATAGTCCACCAATAGACTATCACCAATTGATAGTCCAGTTCAATTGAATTGTATTGAATACAATAACTACAATATTGTTATTGTATTCAGTAACAATAATAACAAGTTATTGTTGTGTGAAAATAAAGAGTGCTTATCTACATATCAACTCAAGTTGTCATTTAAAAAGAAGAAATACAGTACTACCTCTCCTTCCTAGCTATTCTGTTTAACATTTCTCTGGGGAAATATTTATTACACTAGACCAGCCTTTCCCAACCAGTGTGTCTCCGGATGTTGTTGGACTACAACTCCCATCTTCCTGACCATTGGCAATGCTAGCTGAGGCTGATGGGAGTTGTGGTCCAACAACATCTGGAGGCACACTGGTTGGGAAAGGCTGCACTAGACTCTCAGTGACCTGAACGAGTCAATTTCACCACTCCTTTAACTTAAATGGGATTCAGGAAGCAATTGCAAGAAGACAGCATGATAGGCTTGCTCACCATACAATGGCATCCTGGTTCCCTGCCCTTTCCATTATGTCTGTACACAATTACCAAGCTTCAAGTTGAATGCTATAGTAGTGGTTAGGTGTAGAGTTTCCACTGTTCCACAGAAATAATCATCTAGAGAAGTTTGTGTTCGGAAGCTATGGGCATGTCAGTCTCTCTGTCTACATCTACAGTGATATATGTATATACATCAATGAAAATTCATCATTAGCATTAATGGAATGCAGATTGTGCTCACACAGACCAAAAATCTCCACTCACGCTTTCAAGAATCATTTGAATATTTCTTTCAATGTCTATGTTTTCTTTTGCTTTCTTCTGTATAAAAATTTCTTCTAGATGATCAAAGCCACCAGGCATTTCATTGAAATTTACATTTGATGTATCAATAGATTTCTGATGTCTAGGTACTTCCTCCGTGTCCTTAAAAATATGAAGAATGAACTGTTATACTTTTAAAATACAAGCACTTGAGCTTCAAGTGTACCATGATGCACCCGCCGGGCTGGTGCACATTGGCTCAAAAGAGGGGGCAACACAAAGGGGAGCCCTGACATGTGAAATGCGTGTGGGGGGGGAGCAGAATTTGCCATGTCAAGAGATCACTTTAAAACATCTTTCCCATTTTTCATATGTTAGTTGTTACATAGAAATGTCTGAGGACTGTTTCCTTTCAAAAATAAATACACGTACTTGTCCTGTCAAAGGGGAAAAAGTATGACAGAAGATGTTTCAGACAGGTTGTTCTGGGACTGGTGTTCCTCATGCATGGAAGTTTGGGTTTTTTTGGCAGTGTCCACATAATATCATTGTCAGACTGTATTACACCCCCCCATATAATCCTGATTTGCCCTTTCCAGAGAAAATCCAATGAGTTAAAAAACAACAGTCTATCTGCAATATTTCAACGATCATTTACAATATTAATATTTAAACACCCAAACACTAAAGGTGGTGGGTAGGAGGCAGGACATCAGCTGTTATCTCTTTGCTATGAACAAGCTTAGGCCTTCTTCAATGTTACACTGACGGAAAATAAACATAATTGGTTGAAGAGTTTCCTCTTGTCCAAAGACTTCCATTTGTGCAACAGAACTTCCCCAACTTCTCTTCCCTCATGCACCCCTGAATCTATTCTGTTTTTTCCCCCAACCCTCCAGAGCAGATTTTTTTGGGGGGAAGGGTGTTGCGCAGGGACATGGCAAGAGGAGAGGAAGGGGAAATTGCATTGTGCAAACAGAAGTCCTTGAAGGGATGGGACAACTTTGCTGGATACAACTCAACCATTTCTAGTTAATGGAGGAAGCCATTTATGTGAAGTGGCTCCTATGTGGTTGAGGTTGATTTTAACCAATCAAATCTCTCTTTTTGGGTGTTTTGCTGGCATAGTTAAAACTGGCCTGAGCCATATGGGAACTGCTTCACACAAAACCTTCCTATACATACAGGCATCCATGATGTTTACTTTCTCAGCAACAACTGTGATATTAATCTGGCATCAGAAGTGGGCTTTCTGCAAAGGCTTCTTTAAATTCTAGATAGTGGTTCAGTTTAAGTCCAAGTACTATAGGTCAGTTAGGTTAGGATTTGGGCTGATTGATAGCTGTCTAAGGCTAATCCCCACAGAGGGCTACCTCACACGGCTGTTGTGAAGATAAATATGAGAAGGGGCAGAGAGAACAATGCACACCATCCTGATCTCTTTTGAGAAATTCAGATAATACTTTTTATTTTTTTTATATGTTTAGCCCACTCCTGTTCAGATGTCACAAGGTTTTCAAACATCCTGACTTCTGAAGGAGAGCACCTGATTATAAGTATTCCAGGAAAGCTTCATTTTCTTTTTATCCCTCCCCCCCCCCAAGCTTCATATTTAATATTTTTAGGCTGAAGGATAAAAATCCAAACTGATGCTTGTTATAGAAAACCTGGTGATAAAAAACTCAAAATGCAACACCCTGACACCTACTACCTGCCTGCTTTGTTTAAATTTTCTAGACTAATTTTTAAAAAACCCATTTGGTAATTGTATTGCATTTGAAGTTGTTTTTGGCATAGTGGTGGGAGTGTTGGACTAGGACCTGGGAGACCAGGGTAAGGGTCCTCACACAGCCATGAAGCTCACTGAGAGTCCTTGGGCCAGTCACTGCCTCAGCGAAAGGCAATGGTAAACCATCTCTGAATGCCGCTTACCATGAAAACCCTGACTTGAAGGCAGTCCATTTCCATTTTCCATTTATATATGCAATTATTTTAACTGTGTTTATGTATGTAGTGGTTTTTAATTGCTTTTAAATATACAATTGTTTCATATGTTTTTATTGAATTGTTAAATAGCTTTGAGACTTTCTTAGGAAGCAATTCATAAATGAAATTATTATTATTATTATTATTATTATTATTATTATTATTATTATTATTATTATTATTATTATTATTATACATTCTGGCAGGTTATTTTTTTAAATTCCTCCCTCATGCTAGTCAAGGAGAAGTGTGTACATTTGCATTCACTGGAAAATGAATTAATATATGCAAGTAAAGGATAGCCAGTGCGATGTGCATTCTTCTGATTGAGTTTTCAGCCTAAAGACCAGTGGTAACTGGTGACTCTGATGTCGGTGGGGTAGTGAATCTGCTCCAGGGCCACATTCACACTGTACATTTATCCCACTATTATTCCACTTTAAACAGTCATGGTTTTCCCCAAAGAATCCTGGGAAGTGTAGTTTGTGAAGCGTGCTGAGGAAAGCCATACTCCTCTGACAGACTTGCAATTCCCAGAGTTCCCTGGGAAGGACTGACTGTTAATCCACTCTGCCAGTTGTAGCTCTGTGAGGAGAATAGGAATCTCCTAGCAACTCTCAGCACTCTTCACAAACTACAGGATTCTTTGGGGGAAACCATGACTATTTAAAGTGGAATAACAGTGGAATAAATGTACAGTGTGAATGTGGCCCAGGTTTTAGCCTGAATTTGACTAGTCTGACTAGTCTGAACCTGCAAGTTCATATTAAAAGCCCAGAGCAGATTCACTGTTCCACAGACATCAGAACCACCAGTCTCCACTGCTAAAGACAATGTAAATGCAGTGGTAAGGAAAGGTCTGCCAGAACAGATAAAGCAATGTGGTTTGTACCATTCTCAGGGAAATGGACAAAAGGAATTACCAATAAACTATTCTGTGGTATTGAAAAAGAAATGATAAAAGCTAAGAGATACACTTGGGGGCCAAAAAGTTCCAAGCTGTTGAACAGGATATATGTCCTTATCTTCTATTTCAATAGCATACTACGTTTGTCACAGTTGCTATGGCTCCAGTCACAATTAGGAGAAACTGGAAATATTTTAGCTTCTGATTGTCAGATATCAAAACAGAGGGTACGATAGTGGCAAAGAGGACAAGATTAAAGGGGAAATAGAAACTGGTACACTGCCTCAAGGTCATCAAAGCCGTCTTTGTTGTCCCGTATATTGTTAACAAGTATTTTTCTTTCTTTCATAACGATTTTTCATGTATAACCAGGTATTGAGGGATTTACACCGGTGTATCTCTGGTTCGGCCAGGGTGAGGGATTTACACTAGCATGACTTCATCAACTCCCAGCTTAACTAGGGAAGTCCAAGATCCACCCAATCCAAACTCTGTCATCCCAGCGTATCTTGGGTTTGAATTGACCTGTTAGTAAATTAAAGCAACAAGAGAAACTAGACCAACTGTTTTTTTTCAAATTTCATAGCATGTAAAGGAATTCATTATATTGCATGTTTCTGGCAGTCACAGACTACAGAGTACAGTAACAGAATACAGAGGTATTCTATTGTTGTATCATACTATTCATTCGCACCCTATCCTTGCAGTTGATTTATATTATTTAGCAGTGATTTTATATTCTACCATTCTTTCAAGGAGTTCAAGGCAACATACGTGATTTCCCCCCTCCATTTTATCCTCACAAACACCTAGTGAGGTAGGTTAAGGTGAGAGACAATGACTGGCCCAAGGGCAACCAGTGAGCTTTATGGCCATGTGGGGATTTGAATCTGGGCCTCCCCAGTGCTAGTCATAATCCAGTACTCCAACTATTACATCACAGTAGCCCACCAGAGCAGCAGTTTGGTAGAGGCTGAACTCCTGTTTGAACAGAACACAAGTTAAGTTATATTTTCTCTTCCAAGGTGCCTTACCTCATGATTGCAGTATTTGAGAAAAATTCTCTCATAAAATGATAAGCGTTCTGGACTTTGAAAGAAGGTAAATAAATTAAAAATTAGGAAAGCAGAGTTATCTTGCATCAAATGATAACATGCCTGTATAAAATGGCCATAATAGATCAAACACCACAAGTATAATTTTATTATCACATTTAATCTCAAATACAACACACTCCAATGCAGGTAGTTTACACATTCAGTCGAGAGCCACTGATTATGGACATGCATATTCAGGCCTTCTTGACATGGGACCGGCAGAATGGTCATACTAATTTATTTACTTTATTTATTAAATTTATGTCCCACACTTCCTCCAAAAAATAGCCCAGGGCAGCAGAAGCTGGGGTGTAAATAGGTGGAGGTATTTTTTAAGTACCTTTTTGCCCTTAAAGAAGGGGAGGGGGAGACCAGATCTTGACCAATATCTCTCCAGATATTGTTGGACTCCAACCTCCATCAGACCTGGCCAGCATGGCCAATGGTAATTCAACAACATCTGGAGGGCCACAGGTATCCCACTCTTGCCTTAAGGGCAAAACATATCCTGGACTGTAGGCCATTTGGATATCTATCCAAAGCTAGGTCTGTAAAACCAGACTAGCATTCTGACAAGGAAGACCATTTCTGTATGTCATTGTGTGTACAACCCAATAATTACAACAAATGCCTTAATTTCTTTTGAGCCTAATCTCTTAGCCCCATCTATTATTTGCAAGCTTTCAAATAAGATGACAAATGACCATATATATCCTAATAAGTGTGCATGTGTCACTTTCTTTATTTTAGGGGAGAACAGTCTGCCTAAAGCATGAAGGGAAAGGCACGATGGATGGTGAACCAGTTTTCAACTTTCTGGTATGTCTATCATGCAGATTGCCAAGCCAGTCTCACACCAAGAGTGAAGAAAACTTCTGGGCTTGCTTTTTAATCTTACATCTGTCTTCACCCACCAATTTGTAGACTTTCCATGTTTTAACATCTGCATTTGACTAATCTTCAAGAACTGCTGAGGTTATAGTGAAATAATGCAGGAGTAAGTAGTATTCCTCGACAGTATTATTTTACTCAACCTTTTCCTTCAAGGTCTGTTTTTCTTATTCCAGAGAAAAGGAGTGTAATGAGAAGGCAGCCTAAGAACACTCCTCTTTTTTTTCTTTTGGCAGGTTCTCCCATCCTTTTTTGGCCTGCACTTTGCCCAGGTGCAGGAGAGGATGAGAACTTGCTGACACTGGGTCTGAGACATTTAAAATGTGAAGAAAGGGAAATTGGAACCCACCTGTGGTTTGAACTGTAACAAGAGATCAAAGGCGGCAGCTTCCAAGCACAAAGGGTGTGCATCAGTTTGGTGAGCAGCTCTGAATCTTTGATGCAGGACACTCTGATCAAATGAGAATATTGTATCCTAGCCTTGGCATCCTTGTCTATAGTAACATTTAGCTAATTATGTACCTGCCTGATTTTTTGGGGGGTCTTTTCACTACTTTTCCTAAGCGAGGGCATGTGTGCACAAAGTAGCACCCATGGCTTTACTTAGGTAGGAGAGGGGGAGGTCCTTAAAGACTCCATCAACTGTCCTGCTCTGACATTGTCTCAGTTCGCTGCTACTACTAGTGTTTTGGATTGGGAATCCAGTGAAGTTGTCCTGTTCGCACAAGAACTGTTGCCTGCACAATGGAACTCCCCTTCTCCCCCTCTGGCAACCAAGAGGTCTTCTGTATCTTTAAAAGTTGGGCAGGGGGAAGGGAGAATTCCACCTTGTGGTTTTTCCCATTATAGTGTTGCAAGAACACCTGCACTTGGCTGACTTTCTCTTCTCCTAAAGATACAGGATCAGTCTCAGGCCCTGGCAACCCTATTTGGGGGCACACAGGGAGCACATGGGAAAATGAGAAGGAGGGGAAGGTTTGTGGCA
This sequence comes from Rhineura floridana, assembly GCF_030035675.1. NCBI lineage: Eukaryota > Metazoa > Chordata > Lepidosauria > Squamata > Rhineuridae > Rhineura > Rhineura floridana. Next base: position 103,151,479 of record NC_084483.1, read on the forward strand.
CAAGGTGAAGTCCTTGTACAAACGGAATGACTTCATTTGGACACAATCCTTTGCAGAGCTTGGAAAAGTTACTTTTTTGAACTACAACTCCCATCAGCCCAATCCAGTGGCCATGCTGGCTGGGGGTGATGGGAGTTGTAGTTCAAGAAAGTAACTTTTCCAAGCTCTGATTCCTTTTTTTTTTAAGATTAGGATTGTTTTTTAAAAATTGCATTGATTTTTTTTAAAAGCCTGAATATAGCTGACAGCATTTAGATAAGTGAAAAGGTAGATGGTACATCTTAAATTGAAGAAACAGATAAAAAACAAATCAAGTTATTCCTCTTAGCTGGGTTATAGCATACAGGTCCAAGACCAGGGTTATCACCTTTTGGGGGGCAGTGGCTTTGTGCTCTTAACACCTATGAAATTCAACTGGTGCAGCCTTTTCCAGTGTGAAGCTGCACCTATAAATTTCTGGATGTAGGTGTGGTTTTAAATAACCTCTGTCAGGAAAAAAAATGGCCAATTTAGCATTGGCCCAGCTGGAGAAAAGGAATATTGGGCTATACTGACTTTTGAGTGGAGATGGACAAATCTGACAATTTAAGTTTCTCTAATTTTCTGCTTTGTTCAACTTTAAGTTCAGTTCCCCACATTTCCGCATCAGTTGGTGATTTTTTTTAAAAAAAAGCCCTCATGAATATTCACCAGTATTTTAGTGCAAATTTCTTCTAATATACACATTTTTGTATGCACTTTTGCCTATGCACATTTTTGCAAAGCAATTTCCCCTGTGATAATGCATTTTTGTATTTTGTTTTTGCTAATATATGCATTTTTTGCACACTTCCCAATAATCTGTGCATTTTTGTATACATTATTTGATCAAACTGCACTACAAAATTGGAAAAAGTGCAAGTTTCAAAGGATGGCTGTGTTTCGGTTCACATAGCATTTTAGAGAGTGTGAATTAGGTACTTTCACCTTTAAATGCAGACTGAGTCAAATTCCTTCCCATCCTTACATTTGAACAGGGCGTTCTCCGCCTGTCTCCATGGCATTTTAAACCTCATGGCTCATACCATGACCAAAATGGTCTTCAGGTTTTTAAAGGCATTATTACTCACAGTAAGGCTTCTTGTTCTGGCTATCAGAATTCCTTTAAAGGCCGGTGAGAAGGGGAAAAAAAATCTTATTTCAGCACATATTTTCCAGTGACACAGCCTTCCTTCAAACACTTTTGTACATAAACCATCGCGTCATTCCACTAGGCTGGGAGGGGGGGTAAAATATACATGTACGTGTCTTTCCACCATGAAGCTACTAATATTATTTAGGCAGCTTTCCTGGGTGTTTCATTCTTAAACTGGTTTACATTCTTTCCCAGTGAGTGAATATGATAAGCACAAGTGTCTATTTATAACTAACAGTGGGTGAGACTTACTTAATGATGCAGTACTTGGTTAAAAAATCCAGAATGCTTGGCCTGAATCTTTGTGTTTCTTCCATCATAACTCTACTATTTTGGCTATTCCTCTGAAGGCCTCTCTTGATACTTGGCCTGTGGCAACAAACAAGAACAACACCCACATAATAGGAGACAATGAGTCATAACTGGGATTTTGAAAGAAAAGCACACTTTGCACATTGTTCCTTTAGAAGAATGAGAAAATATTATGGAGTTTTGGGGGAATGTATGATATCAGCATAATCCAGCAGCCTCACGGAAGGTTTATGACATAATCTGGAAGAGCCACCATTCTCAGCCTGTACCGAAAGTGGATATGGGGCAAAACAGTATTTTTAAAATAAAATAAATAAACTTCAGTAGGAAAATATTTGATCCCACTCAGTAATTTGCTCTCAACTCCACTAATGTCCTGATTAAAAGTCTCAGTTAGTCTCTGTTATCATAAACTAGTAATTTAACATGCTGTTTCCTGTTAGTGCTGTTGAACCAGCTCCTTTCTGGATCTAGGAGATCCAGACAGCATCAGGAGTATTGGCATGCCTGCAGTGCCAGCCTCACATTTACAGAGAGAACAACATAGATTGGCGTAGGCAATGTGGTGCCCTCCAGATATTGTTGGGTTACAACTCTCACCAGCTTTAATAATTAGTCATGCTGGCTGGGGCTTATGGGACCTGGAATCCAACAACAGCTGGAGGGCACCATGTTGCCTACCCGACATAGATGTTAATCATCCCCCCCATCCTCTTATGCTAGCCAATTTGCAAAGGGGTTACTCCACATTTTGGCAAAGCGAAGTGGGTCCTGAAACAAAATGTGAACTGTTCCTGTTCACTGTTCCAGCCAATCAGCCAGCTGACCAGCAATACCCTCTTCCAGAATGCTGGATTGCATTTCTCTTCCCTTCCCTACCCAGTTTTCCCTCAATAGACACTTATTATTCTGTGGTGACTAGTGTGCTCCAAACTGGAATGGGTTGGTTATTCTTTTTGGCTGTCTTAGGTCCCCCCAGGGTCGGCTCCAAAGGGCGGCTAGGTGGAGCCCTGGCTGAGGGCCCCTGGGGCTACAAGGGTCCCTGAGGGTCCCTCCACTCCCCATCTGCAGAGCTTCCAAGCTGCCCACCATTCCCTCGCTCCACCTACCTTTCTCTGCTGACTTCTTTTGTGGCTGCCATTAACCAAGATGGCGGCCGAGGTTTCCCTAAGGTGCTGATGCCCCTGCCGCCATTTTGGTTGATGGCAGAGATGCATGCACATAGAACGCATGAGTGCCATCAACCAAGATGGCGGTGGAGGCTTCAGCCCCTTAGGGAAACCTTGGTCACCATCTTGGTTAATGGTAGTGCTGCGTGAGCAGCCCACATAGCTGCAAATGACAGGAGACAGGTAGGTGGGACATGTGCATGACTGCGAGTGTGTGTGTGCATGTATGCACACACATGCCGGGGCCCAGGGCAAGCTGGTGCCCAAGGGCCCCGGTATGCCTGGGTCAGGTCCTGGGTCCCCCAAACTGATTTTTTGTTTGTCTGCAAACTTGGATTTCCCCAAGAATGCTGATACCTCCATCTTGTTTTTCAGTGGCCCCGTGTTGGCTATAATTCTGCAAGCATACACCAGCTCAGTTTGCTATTAGAGAGAGTGATGGAATTATTTCTATGGCCTGAGGGGGCAGGTCAAATGATCTGTTTAACAATTTCCATGATATTGCTGTTTTGATGCTTAATGGTGTGTTTTATCTTATATTATTGTGACACCCCCCCTCCTACCATCACCATTGTTCCCCCACCCCTCCATTTTATCCCTTAAAGCTTCACCTTCCCTCCATGGATCACCAAAGTTCTCCCCTTCCCCCCCCCGAGTTGAAAGCTCCCACCTTCTCCCAGGTCATCAAAGCTCCCACGCCGCCCATGGGTCACCAAAGCTGCCACCCAGCCTCCCACCCAGCCTCTGAGCTGCTGCTGCTGCCGCTGCCACTGGCCTCCAGCCCACACTGCAGCTGATGCTGCCACTGGCCTCCCACCCAGGCCAAGGCCTAAGCCACAGAAACTGAACCCATCATGTAGTTTGCTGGCTCGCTCAATGGTCTTTGCTGCTGCGCCCCACTCGTACCGTCTTGCTGTGACATCATGATGACTTACATTTTTATATTGAGAGACAAGCATTTCCGATTTTCATCTTTTTTTTCACACTCTGATGTGACCAAGAAATAAAAAAGAGGGTGGAGCTATACATACATGGAATGCAGGAGAGAGGCCATCATTCAGTGACTAAGCACATGCTATGCATGCCAAAGATCACAGGCTTAATCCCCAGCAAGTCCAGTTAAAAGGGTTACATAGCAAGTGATGGGAAAGACCTCTCTGCCACACACTCTGAAGATCTGCTGCCACTCAGAGTAGATAATACTGGGGCAGAGTAATAAATGGTCTGACCTGGTATACAGCAGCTTCCTATGAGGCTATGGTGTTAGGAACAAATGATTGAAGTGTTTCACATATATTTATCTCAGTAATTCTTACAACTGTTCTGCAAGGCAGGTCTGCACTACTCTCATATTGCAAATGGGGAATGGGTGAGGATGAAAAAGAGTGCACAAACAATAGGACGATGATGGATATTCTTGAACCAGATTCAAAATGATAGTCTAGTGCACGGATGCTTTTCTGCAGTGAAGTCAGCGTTAAAGGATTTTGAAAATCTCTTCTATAATCCATGCAAGTAAAAAAAAAATCAACCTACCCACCCCTCTCAGACTTTCTTTGTTTTATTAACAGTTTAAAGAAATGCACCATGATCTCATCAACAGATTTTGAAGTCACATCTTTCAATTAGAGCATTATGTGAAATAGGACAGCTGTAAGGATATGGTGCAAGGGCTTACAAAGCAACATCTGTAAAGATCAGATAGCTCCTTGTGTGCAGGACAAAGCCTTAATGTGAGGAGGATCACAGGAAATTTCAGTCTATAAGCTTTCAAAATACATTAATAAAAGGATTCAGTTCTAGCCAGAATATTCACAAGGACAGCCGACACCATGTCCTTAACTCACCCTCCTGGATAATTTAGTACAAGTCCTAACAGACATTTCTTTGATAGTGTCCCCATCATCATCATCATCTGCTTTCATGAGGGCTGTGCTCTCTCCAACTCAGTCATGACAGCAGCTACTGTGATGGTAATGCTATGCCCAAAATTCCTCCTGCATGTTTCCAACCATTCTCCATCAATTTATGGGAAAAGAAATTGCATTCAAAAATTATGAAAGGGAAGAGAATATTTTGGTCAAATTTTCATATTAAAAACTGTTTAAACTTTTTTTAATATTATATTTTTAAGTTGTTGTAACCTACCCTGTGATCTCATGATAAAGGACCAGTAAGAAATGTAAATAATAACAACCGTAATAATAGGTGTGGTGTATGGTTTTTTGTGCTTACCTTATATTCAAGATGACCAAGGGTATCCTTTCTTTCATGATACAAACTGTCTTTCCTGTGGCCTGCACACTGCACCCTTCCTGGGTGCCAGCATGTCCTGAAAAGATAATGGCGGCCCCAGCTGGGGTTTTCTGTAAGCACCCCCGTAAGTACAGGAAAGTGGGGAAGCTGCCTACTGTGCACCTGCCAGCATCTTTTTTTAAAGTGTCTCTTTGTCAATGGGCTGGAAGAACACACTGTTGTTCACCAATACAGGCTGATCAGGCTTGATTTTCTTTGGATGCTCTAATTCCTGTTTTTATTTTAATATAGTGACCTTGCCTCAGAAATGTGACATTTCAACTAGCCATTAAACTGACAGTTCCCAATCCAGCCCTAGCCATATGCAGGGCTGACTTCGTGTTTCAGAGGGCACAAGGCAAAGTGCCTTCCCATATCAGTGGTTGCTTCTTGATGGGGTTGCCGGGATACATTGCCTACCCTGGGCTGCCTTTTTAAAAATCCCAGCACTCTGATGCAATGAGCACTCATCTGGCAATTCCCCCAGACCCAGATGAGATCTCATTGTATTAAATTGCTGAACATTTTTAAGGTGCAGGGTATGCAAGCATGTCAGAAGTGGACTCCTGCCTGAGGCTGAGTCCCCAGTAACTACCCAAGGATACTTAACTAGTGGCTTGCAACCATTATTGGCTCTGGGTGGAAATGCACAGTCCCACCATCATCAAAATACATATCCAGCCAATTCATTGGGGCAGATGAGCACAATGATCTAACAAGAGGAATCTGAACAGAGAAGCAGGCTTCTGTTGCAGATCTGAACTGAATACAGTGTACTAAACTATACACAAAGGCTCTAATGTATCTGTTTTGCTGATGTCTGTTTGGTACATATGGGTCATCGACAAATTGTTGTTGTCTCTTCTAACCAATTTTGGCTAAAGGCAGGAATTCTAATGATTAAATGGTATAAGAAAGACATTTGTTAGCAGTATCGAAAATGGAAGAGTGAAGCATGCAATCAAATCACTGAGGGGTGATTCTTACATTATGGCCACCATGTGGAAGCTGACTGCTTCACTGTAGTAGGGACTCACATTTTATCAGTTGCAGAAGGCATGGTGGGGTCACCTGACCTCAGGTAGGTTGTATGCTTCTGCTACCAGGAGGTAGAGGAGGAGTGGCGAGGGGGAGTAGCGAGGTAGCAGCGGCTTCAACAGTACATTTGCATTGTCCCAGCCTCTCTATTGCCTCGCCCCTGCCCCTCTACCTCCTGATAAGCAGCAGCAATGTGACTGGCTGGAGGTCAGGTGAGTGCCGATGCCCTACCACACTATCCTTGACTGCATTTTATTGGTTGATTTATTGTATTTACATACCACCCATCCTCCGGGTGGACTCTGGTGTACACATGGCAGCCAGGCAATCAACCTAACCATAAAAAATAATTTTACAGCAAAAAATAAAAATAAAAAAATCATTGTTTTCATGTTTCCTTCAGTTTTCATTGAAACAAATACTTCTGTTAAAACACACACACCACCATTACTTGGTGTTTTGTGAGATCCTCAGCATGTGTTAGATTTCCATTCTTTGGAAATCCATGTGATCACCCACGGATTTGGAAGAATTAAGACCTATGTACAGTATACATGTAAAGGGAGTAAGAAGAAATGGAACTCATGTATTAAAGAGCTTTTCTGGAAGAATAAGCCAGGATAAATTTATCACTGCTGGCACTTAATGTTCTTTTCAGCAGAAAAGTGACAGTACGACTTCCAGAGAATGACCATAATGACTAATTGAAAGCATTGTTGTTTACCAGTTAGCTGCTTATTTTCTGTCAATAGCAACAAAAGATTACAGCTACTGCAAAACATTTCCGGAAGGCAAAGTGACTTCTATCATTTTCAGTTTGGGACAGTTTGTGTTTTTATTCTAACTGTGGAGATGTTCTGACAAGGTTAATGCTTTAATCTATAGCATCAGAGAGCATCCCCAAGAAAGTGTACCCATACATCATACATAGGCCCTATTTTAGTTCTTGTGGCCAGTTCTTGGTGTCAGTTCCTGGCAATGGAAAAAGCAGGAATGTGGGGCAATGCATGTGCCAGAAATCTAATGCATGTGACAGAAATCTAATACAATGCAGGTGGTACACAGTGCATGACTATGACCAATCATAACATGTCTCTTTGAAATCTCCCCAGATTTATATGCCCTTTCTTGTTCAATTTACTTTTCTTATTCTAGTATATTTTAGTATATTTATATTTTAGTATATTTATATTCCATCTTTCTTCCACCATAAAACTCAAGACACCCGTCTCCCATCCAGGCATGGCCAGACCCAGATCTATGATCGCTCTTGTTGGAAATTCCTTCTCATATGCTGGCATCTTTGCCGGCCTGCATTTGTTGTTTCTGTCGCATTGTTGTTGTTGTTGTTTTCCAGCCCTTCACCTTAAGGTCCCAAGACAGGTTACAACAATTTAAACACAACATTAAAAACTTTTTAAAACAAATTTCAATCACAAAAGTAGGGTGGGTCCTAAAAATATACATCCCAGGTATCAAAGGCCAGGGCAAAGTGGTGCATCTTCAGCATTCACTGGAAACTGCACAGTGAAATTGCCAGATGCACTTTTGTGGGGAGGGAGTTCCACAACTTAGGGCTGCTACAGAGAATGCCCTCTTCCAGGCCACCCTCCCCAGCTTCTGAAGGTGGTGGAACTACCAATAGGGCCCCCTCTGCTGACCTTAACATCTGAGAGGGTCTGTAGGGAAGGAGGTAGTCTTTCATATATTTGAGGCCTAAGTAATTTGTGGCTTTAAACACTAATGTGAGCACTTTCAATTGGCTCAGAAATGAAATGGAAACCAATCCAGCTGTTTTAAAACGGGAATTATACAAGATCTAAATGGAACACCAGCCAGTACTCTGGCCACTTCATTTTGAACCAATTGAAGTTTCCGAGTTATCTTCAAGGGTAGCCCCATGTGGAGTGCATTGAAATTGTCCGGTCTAGAAGCAACCAGAGCATGGAGTACTGTGGCCAAGTTTTCTCTGTCCAGAAGGAACTGTACCTGGCAAACCTGAAGGAGATGGAAATAGGCACTTCTAGACACTGAGTCCACCTGAGCCTCCAGTGACATTGTTGAATCCAGAAGTACCCCAGCTATGTACCAGTTCCTTCCAGGGGAATGCGGATGACACTCAGCTCTATCTCTCGTTTAAATCTTCACCAGAGTTGGCTGTGGTGACCTTGTCCAAGTGCCTGGAATCCGTGAGTGGATGGATGGGAAGGAACAAGCTGAAGTTGAACCCTGATAAGACTGAGGTACTACTTGTGGGGGACAAGAGAAGGTTGGGCGATATTGACCTGAAGTTCAATGGGGTGAGTCTACCCCTAAAGGACCAGGTCCGCAGCCTTGGGGTTGTGCTTGATTCCAGGCTGTCCATGGAGGCTCAGATTTTGGCAGTGAGCCGGGCAGCCTGGTACCAACTACACCTCATACGAAGGCTGCAACCCTACCTTCCTGTTCATCAGCTCCCACTAGAGGTACACGCCCTGGTCACCTCTCATTTGGACTACTGTAATGCGCTCTACGTGGGGTTACCCTTGAAAACGGTCCGGAAATTACAACTTATACAAAATGCGGCGGCTCGACTACTTACGAATAGTCGCCGCCGAGATCACATCACACCAGTGTTGTTCGATCTACACTGGCTTCCAGTTGTTTTCCGAGCCCAATTCAAGGTGTTGGTATTGACCTTTAAATACCTACACGGTTTCGGCCCAGTTTATCTCACGGAGCGCCTTCAACGCCACCAATTATGCCGCCCGACAAGATCGGCCACACAGGGCCTTCTCTCAATCCCGCCAACAAAAACAGCCAGATTGGCGGGTACAAGAGAGAGGGCATTCTCAGTGGCGGCCCCCACTCTTTGGAACTCCCTCCCACAAGATCTCCGGCACGCCTCTTCCCTAAATGTATTTCGGAAAGCCTTAAAGACCTGGCTCTTTCAACAGGCCTTCGGGGTATCCAGGGAGGGTTAATTGTTATAACTGTAATGCCTCCTGCCCAGTTTTAATATTGTTGTTGCAGATGTATTGTTTTTATATTGTATCACTGTATTTTATCAATTGTATCTTAACGATTTTGTAAGTCGCCTGGAGTGGCCATTGGCCAGATAGGCGACATAGAAATTAAATTTATTTATTTATTTATAGACCATCTCCTCACCTCCCACGCTCAGCACAAGGGCTGGTGCCAAAGGGTGGCCAGGTTGGGCCCTGGCCAAGGGCTCCGTGGCCCACAGGGCCCCCTAAAAGGCCCCTTGTTAGGGAGAGGAGTAGCGCTCCCCTTCCGAAATCCATGGCAGGGTTTCTGCTGTGGATCACAGGGAAACACCTTCCAGGCCACCCGCCTGTTTGCTCTCTCTACCTACCTCTCTCCTGTCTGCTGCTGCTGCACGCGCTACGCGCCCAGAGCTACCATCAACCAAGATGGCAGTGGAGGCTTCTTTAAGGGGCTGATGCACCTACTGCCATCTTGGTTGATGGCAGGCATGTGCGCATAGCGTACCGTGCATGTGTGCCATCAACCAAGATGGCGGCAGGGGTATCAGCCCCTTAGAGAAGCCTCCGCTGCCATTTTGGTTGATGGCAGATCTGTGCACGCAGCAGCAGGACACAGGAGAGAGGTAGGTGGAACAGGCAGGAGCCACGAGCCCAGGGTGCATGCCTGACTGTATGTGTGTATGTGGGTGCTGGGGCCAAGAGCAGGCTGGTGCCCAAGGGCCCTGGCATGCTTGCCTCCAGCCCTGCTCAGCACACATAACACTTCTGTCTTCTCAGGATTCAGCTTCAATTTATTGGCCCACATCCAGCACATCACTGCTTCCAAGTACTGGTCTAACACCTCAACTACCTCTCTGAATTCAGACTGAACAGAGAGACCTGGGTGTCACATGCTTATTGATGACACCTCACTCCAAATCTCCTGATGACAGCTCCCAGTGGCTAAATAATATGGGGGACAAGATGGAATCCTGCAGAACACCACAGGACAGCTCTCATGGCACCAAACAGTAGCCTCCCATAACTACATTCTGGAAACGGCAATGGAGGTAGGAGCAGAACTACTGAAGCACAGTGCCCCCCACCTCCTTCAGATGCACCAGAAGAATACAGTGGTCAACAGTATTAAACATAGCTGAGAGATCAAGGAGAGTGAGAAGGGTTGCACTCCCCTGCCCATCTTTCTCCCAACAAAAGTTATCAATCAGGCCAACCAAAGCAGTTTCAGTTCCATGGCCAGGCCTGAAGTCATACTGTAATGGATCCAGGTAATCAGTTTAGAGCAAGTATGCCTCAAGCTGGACTGCTACCATCCACTCAAGCACCTTGCCCAAAAAGGAGATGTTTGCCACTCGGCAATAGTTGCTAAATATTTCTGGGTCCAGCTTTGACAGCTTTGAGTCAAGAAGCCCAGTGTTAAGGGGGACTTTGGAGACCATAGAATTGGTCTATCAGAATCATTTGTTAAATTAAACCACATGTTTTTTGCATCACATCTTGGGGTTCTGGTGGTTGAGCCATTTGAGGAAAATTAGAGCAGTTGATGCTGGATTCTTATTTCATGGAAATTCTGTTAGTGAAAAGTACAAGCCAAATATCAACACAGGGATTGAATATAGGAGGGAGATGGTTGTTGGGGTCCCTAGGGTGATCATCTTTAAATGATATGATGCCTTTATTTGTTTTATTTATTATTTTATTTATATCCTGCCCTTCCTCCCAGCAGGAGCCCTTTAGGGGCCCTTCTTTAGCAGATTCTAATTCCTCATTAGATTTTAGGTCCATAATTGACCCTTCTGGAAGTATTGATTATGGGCAGTCTTATAACCCTAGGGTCAGACTCCCTTTCTTCAAGGGATGGGGCTGGGGATTCAGAGTGGGACTCTCCTTCAGGGCCAGCCCCAGATGTACATACTACACCAGAAATGCTTGCACAATAGGATACCATTGTGCTAGTAACTCTCCAGTCTAAGAAGGTTGCATTGCCCTCAGCTGACCTTGAGTATTCCACGTTGGAAGCCCTAGTGGAATCACAACCTCCCCTGCACTGTCAGAATTGACAACTTCAAAAGAAGGCTGGGCTCATTTAAATGATGACATTCCTCTTACACAGGGCAGAGCCAACTCCTGAGATAGACCAGCAGCATTTTTTAAACGCTTAGTGTGCAGATGACTGCTGCTGGAACAACATCTGAGCTCTGCTCTTACAGGGTTTCCAGCCTGAGCCCTGCACATAGCAGTCCAGGGTACCACTGAAGCCTTTCCTCTCCTCTGTACTGCTGAGGCTAACATTTAAATCAGAACACACAAGGCTCCAGAGTTAAGAGCCTAAGAACACAGCTCCGTTCAGGTCTGTTAAATTTGAAATGCCTCCCCCAGTTTTAATGTGCCTTTTCAGAATGAAAACTATTATGTATTCATGCTGGGTGCCTCCTTTTTTTTTAAAAAAGAAGAAGCTGTCACCTAGTAGGCTATTTCCTTGTGATCTAACTCAGCTAAAAACCAAACTATATGTTAGTTTTATAAGTTAAAAAAATCAGCTTTTTTTTTTTAATCCATGGGCAACATACTAAAAATATAGGATTGTAACTATGGTATGTGGGGAGAGAGGATTAACCTCTCTGCCTTGTGATGGTCCCAATTAATACCTCCCCATTCCCACTTCTCAGCCCTGAGAAAGACTGATGGGTGCCAAGTAGTGGCCTATTAGAAGAAGCAGAAGCATGAACTTTCAAAGTTCCATGTGAGTAAAGTTTATTCTATGATGCATTTCACAGCCTGTTGGGGCTTTCTACTTCTGAGGCTAGGGACAATACAGAAAGAACTAAAGTTTGCCAATCTTTATTTCTCTTTTCTTTTGGCTATGCCACAACTGTAGGTTCCTCCAACAGCTTACTAAAAAATCTGAGTTTCACTGATTTCAAAAGAGTATAATTTTCAAGCAAGTGTGCTTGTATTTAGAGCTCTAGATCAGTACAACTAGACATTTAAGCATGTGAATGTGCAAATAGCTTCCATGACTCTCCACAGAATACTTGCTGCTCACTTCATAGGTATAATGTGAAATGGTGAGCGAAAGCCACTGAAATTTATTTACCACCCAGTACTGTGAAATTCTGAGTGCCTTTTGTGAAATGTTACATGCGTACTTTGCTGTTAATTTAAATGTCTATTAATCTTGTGTTGCCACAGTCAGTTAGGATATGGTATAAAAAGAATTCACTTAAACTGACTTGTAGGCGGAAGTGTTTGTTCTCTAGTGCGGTCTTCAGGGGTGTTGAAATGCTGTGTATTGCAGTGCTGTTTCTCACTTCTTGCTTTGACCTTCACTATCACTCATAGGGTGAAGGTCATTCAGCACCTCCTAGCCCAGGGCCTACGTGGACGGAACACTGGACTGTTCTCAACTATATAAAAACAAGTTAGGTTGGTTGTTATTATTTTTATAACTGACTCTCAGAATGCAAAATGCCAAGGGCAACATACTAAAAATATAGGTACTATTACAGCAGCTCCAAGAGAGGCTAAATTAAAGTGCTTGGAGACCCATGTCAACTGTTTCCTGTGTTTTTGCAACAAAGATTTAATTTCCCTGGCAGCCTGGCAACGAATGGGCTATAATATGGGGACAAGAAATGAATATTATTGCAAGTCTCTTTCCAACATAACCCATGTGAATTATGTGTGACCACAGTGATAAAATTATTGCCCCCTCCCAAGTATAAAAGCTGTCCTTTATGGGCACATTTGATTTTGAAAGAAGCCCCTCTTATTTGGTTTAAATAATGAGGTCTCCTTGGCAATTAGACTCCAGCTAATTAAAACCCGTCCATCAGTTGAGCGTCTGAGTGAAAGATTTGCAACTGGAAAGGGACTGTGAGGCAGCAAAAACATTTTTTTAAAATAAAAATATTCATGGAATGTCAAGGGCCCTCCAGGAATATCAGCTAAGGAAAGTCACTGCAAAACCAGCTCATTAGCAAAGGAATCAGTAAATAGCCAAGTGACATTTACCACAAAAGCTTATTTCAACCCAGGCATTTCATTCTCTACTGGTTTATCAGAAGCTGGGATTTCTTTCTCTTTCCACTCCCCACCCCCAGTAGGTTATGTTAATAGCAGGACAAAAGGCTATGCTTCCCAACATGCATTGAGAGGAAATTGTCTGAATATTACAGATAATTACAGAGTGAAATCTGGTGGTAGTTTCTTCTCACACATGCACCCTAGTCAAATGCTAAAATGAACTCCCATTAGTGTAGTCCCATTGGTTTCAATCACTCTTAAGTATACATTTACTATGTCATGGAATAAGAGGAGAGGTCCTCTTGTGGATAAGGAATTGGTTAAGAAGCAGAAAGCAGAGAGTAGGAATAAACGGACAGTTCTCCCAATGGAGGGCTGTAGAAAGTGGAGTCCCTCAAGGATCGGTATTGGGACCTGTACTTTTCAACTTGTTCATTAATGACCTAGAATTAGGAGTGAGCAGTGAAGTGGCCAAGTTTGCTGATGACACTAAATTGTTCAGGGTTGTTAAAACAAAAAGGGATTGCGAAGAGCTCCAAAAAGACCTCTCCAAACTGAGTGAATGGGCAGAAAAATGGCAAATGCAATTCAATATAAACAAGTGTAAAATTATGCATATTGGAGCAAAAAATCTGAATTTCACATATACGCTCATGGGGTCTGAACTGGCAGTGACCGACCAGGAGAGAGACCTCGGGGTTGTAGTGGACAGCACGATGAAAATGTCGACCCAGTGTGCGGCAGCTGTGAAAAAGGCAAATTCCATGCTAGCGATAATTAGGAAAGGTATTGAAAATAAAACAGCCGATATCATAATGCCGTTGTATAAATCTATGGTGCGGCCGCATTTGGAATACTGTGTACAGTTCTGGTCGCCTCATCTCAAAAAGGATATTATAGAGTTGGAAAAGGTTCAGAAGAGGGCAACCAGAATGATCAAGGGGATGGAGCGACTCCCTTACGAGGAAAGGTTGCAGCATTTGGGGCTTTTTAGTTTAGAGAAAAGGCGGGTCAGAGGAGACATGATAGAAGTGTATAAAATTATGCATGGCATTGAGAAAGTGGATAGAGAAAAGTTCTTCTCCCTCTCTCATAATACTAGAACTCATGGACATTCAAAGAAGCTGAATGTTGGAAGATTCAGGAAAGACAAAAGGAAGTACTTCTTTACTCAGCGCATAGTTAAACTATGGAATTTGCTCCCACAAGATGCAGTAATGGCCACCAGCTTGGATGTCTTTAAAAGAAGATTAGACAAATTCATGGAGGACAGGGCTATCAATGGCTACTAGCTGTGATGGCTGTGCTCTGCCACCCTAGTCAGAGGCAGCATGCTTCTGAAAACCAGTTGCTGGAAGCCTCAGGAGGGGAGAGTGTTCTTGCACTCGGGTCCTGCTTGCGGGCTTCCCCCAGGCACCTGGTTGGCCACTGTGAGAACAGGATGCTGGACTAGATGGGCCACTGGCCTGATCCAGCAGGCTCTTCTTATGTTCTTATGTTCTTATGTAAATGTAGAATGTGCCATACCAACAAGGATATTTGAAAGCACTTGGTTATGCTGTTGTTGAATGATAGCAGAGATGGACTAATGCAATTCTTTAGGAGATTAATCCCTAAACATGAAATAATCCACAAACTCATCATATCGCAGTAGGTGCAGAAGAATCTATCCAACAAAGGGCTGCATTTCTTCCAAACCAATGTCCATAAGTACCTCCCTAATCCCAGTCTGGTACTTCTTAGGGGTAGAAGATTGAATCAAAATATTGCCACAATTTGTAAACAATATTTGAATAATATATTTAGTTTCTAACTTTATGCTGTGCAATTTGCATTGGATTAGGAAAAAAGACTATGGGTCCTAATGACAGGATTGATATAGCACAAATATTCAGTCCTTGGCTCATCAACCTTTGATATCGATGAACTGCATTTTTACAGCATGATACTCTAGGCGCCAAGATCTGGAACAGCAGAACCCTTGGCTGCTTTTACATCCCTGTTGCAACAGATCGTGTGCCCATGGTTTTTGCTTGTTTGTTTTTTCATTCATTTAAAATATTTATAATATTTACCTTTTGGGGCAAAACCTTGAAAGTTGCATCAGCATTACTGCAGGGAGCTGGTCATAAGAACTGCTGGATCAAACCAAAGACCCATCTAGTCCAGCATCCTGTTTCTCAACTAGATGCTTATGCCATAAGGGAAACCCACACGCAGGCTCTGAGCACAATAGCCCTCTCACACTGTTGTTCCCCAGGACTGGTATTCAGAGGCCTGCTGCTTCTGATTTCTGGAGGTAACATACAATCATCCTGACTAGGCCAGTTGTGGCCTCATGTAGATCAAGGCCATTCTTTCCTATTCCCCTAGGAATTTGCACTTGAAGTATGCACAATATTATAATGCAGCCTTTTACAGCATTACTTTCCTCTTAGATTGGAGAGCACTGGAGAGAGTTCTAGTTCCTTTTGTTTATTTACCAGTAAACAGACTGAGCAGGTAACAAACAAACAGGAATAGGCAAAGTCCCCAAAACACCACCATCACATCTGTAGTCCTAAGCTGAACATTTCTAGGCCTTTTGCACACACCTAGGTCAGGGGGCGGAGCGCACTGCTGCAGTGCCACTTCCTCACATGCATTCTTTCTGTATGGACATAATGGCTAGAGGTTTTGTCTGAAAAAAATGGACTGCCTTCAAGTCGATTCCGAATTATGGCGACCCTATAAATAGGGTTTTCATGGTAAGTGGCATTCAGAGGTAGTTTACCATTGCCTTCCTCTGTGGCTGTGAGGCAGTGACTGGCCCAAGGTCACCAGTGAGCTAGCTTCATCGCTGTGTGGGGATTCGAACCCTGGTCTCCCAGGTCGTAGTCCAACACCTTAACAATTACACCACACTGGCTCTCTAGAGGTTTTGTCTAGCCTCATTCAAAGTGCAGAGCTGTTGTCTCACAACCTGCCACCAGACCAGGCAATTTCATAGCCACCCTTTATACAGGTGGATTTGAGTTGGCTTAGCAAATGACTAAGAAGGTATGCTACTTTGATTGCTCTTTAACCATCACTGTTAGCCAAATCGAAAGCAAAAAGCTGCCCTTTTGTATATTGCATTAATTAACCAATACAAAATTCTTTACTCTTTCCCAACTGAGAGTGTAGATAAATTCCAGGAACATAGGGAGCTGCCTTATTCTGAGTCTGACCCTTGGTCCATCAAGCTCAGTATTGTCTACACTGACTGGCAGCGGCTCTTCAAGGTTTCAGGCAGAGGTCCTTCCCAGCCTTACCAGGAGATGCCAGCGATTGAACCTGGTGCAAAGCAGGTGCTCTACCATGGGACTACATGTCATTTATTTAAGACTAGCTGACTGGTCACAAGTGGAACTGGATACAATCAAATGCACTTCCCTTAAGAACATATGAAGAGCCTGCTGGATCATGCCAATGGCCCATCTAGTCATGTATCCCATTCTCAAAGTGGCCACCAGATGCCTGAGGGAGACCTGAAAGCAGGACTTGAGAGCAACAGGACTCTCCCCACCTGTGATTCCCAGCAATTGGTATTCAGAGACATACTGCCTCTGACAGTGGAGACAGAATCTAGCCATCGTGGCTAGTAGCCATCTTGCATTGTTTACTTCCTCTAGTCCTTTAAAGGAGAGATATTTGGGGGAGGGGTCATCAATGATATATACCCAAATAAAACCATCTTAATGGTTTGCATTTTAGATAACTTTCAGTTGCTTTCTAATTCTACAAAATGCCAATAGCAATTCTGGTAGTGAAAAGTGGCCAGTGCAATGGCATTAGCATTGCATGGCATGGGCATTAATTCACTAAGCAAAACTGTAATGGGAAAAATGATGCTGTGCAATGAAATTGTTTGGTCATATTTGAATGTACAGTTACTAGATGTTTCTAAAATGGATATGTCAATAACACAACCTTCAGTTTCCATAATATGTATTATCTTATGTATCTTATTGATGCAATTTTGGTGAGCAATCTCAGATTTTGGGCTCATCCAACTTGACCTCTTTCTCTCTGCTAGTTGTATTTCTCTCAGTATTTACATTTTGTCTCCTGAATATTAATCTGTATCTGACTATGTGTATTTATTTTACATAAAATAGAGATAAACATTGTTTATAAAGTTAGAAGATATTTATTTGCATATTGATGTTAATTCATACACCGCCCTATCCTAACAGGGTGTGTCGCTCAGTGGTACAGCACATGCTTTACAGGCAAAAGGTCCCAGGTTTCCCTGGCAGTCTCCAATTAGAGCTGAGAGACACCCCTATCCTGGACCCCTGGAAATCCTGGAGAGCAACTGCCAGTCAATGTTGGCAGTAGTCGGACCAATGGTAGTAGATGGACCAATGGTCAGATTCAGCATAAGGCAGCTTCCTATGGCTCAGGTAAGTTCAAAACATTATACATCTGACAACATATGAAACATATATGAGCACCACGTACTAAAGACTTTTTATGCAATGGGGGTCTCCTTGTGATGGAGTGCTGTTGACTTCATTGAACTTTTCATTGGGGTGAATGAGGCTTCCTGTGCTTACAAATTGCTAATTTCCACTACCATTGGCAAGCAACTGCAGTATCGATGAGATCATTGTTTGCTCTTTGGAGTTTATAGAAATGTGCTGCAGCCGGATTATTTTCCACATTGTCAAATTATTTAACCAAAATGTCATTTAGGTTTACGTTATTATAAAAGAAATGTTGGTCTTCTGGTTATTGTTGATCATAGCAAATAATCAACTTACAACTAAGGAGAAGGTTTGGTGGGTTGTTTTTTTTTATACCCTACATTTGAACATGAGGGTGATTAAAATTCATTATATTCTGGCAGAAATTCACTTCCTTCTGGCTGGGAATGCTGCCTGAAGAAAGAGAGAAAGCAAAACCAGAGAACAAAATATTTTCTGATCCCAACCTAGACAAATCCTCTGTGTTTGTAACAGATTGTGTGGCAAGTGGAGGTCTGCCAGGCAGAATTTCTCCTGTTACTGCAGTTCCTTGGTGGTAGAAACTGTCACCTGAGAAAACTTTTCTTATTAGTGATAGGGTTGAATCCAACAAGTCATTGGTCCCAGGCTATGGTCTGAAGGCACATGAGGCCACCACCTTGCTGAAGCTAAGCAGGTCTGGGTCTGGCAGTGCCTGGATGGGAGACCACCTGGTAACAGGTATGCTGCTTTGGCTTATATGATGAAAGAAAGGCAGGATATAAATGAAATAAATATATAAAATTGCACGGAATGAATTCCGTTCATGCAATGAATTTTACCTCCTCCTGCTATGTGCCCCCTGCAACCCCCCAAATCTGCTCTTGGTTTTTACCCAACTTGCTGGACCAGATTTGAGTGGATGTGGGGGGCATGCAAGGAGAGAGGAGGGAAAGTCCTGTTAAAAGCTATTCAGCTCATGCAATGACTTTGTTGGCTCTAATCCTTCAATATTCACTTTATTTATATTGCACCATCAAGACAGCCCTTTACAGGAGAGTAGTCCAAAGGGTGGCCCAGAAGGGTGTCATGTTCCTGAAGTCTGGCACCATATTGTATCAAGCCCTGAAACATGTACCTTCAGAAAAAGAATGATTCACTAGGAGGAGGGGGGAAATGATCAAAATTATCATGATCTACCATTTTTAAAACTGCTGTGAGGGAAAAAAAGAAAAATTACTACCATTTTTACTGTGTATCTACCTTGCGTCTTGAATGTCAGTAATGCAATCTGAGAAACATGTTTACAAATATTTCAAATCCTCATGTATCTTGTGAAGAAAAAATAGCAAAGGACAGAAACTCTACTCTTTATACTTGATGTGGGTGTAACTGATGATATAAGACTGCAACATCTCCATCTGTGCAAAAGATGGACTAAAAATAAAAAACAAATAATTAGATCATTGTTTTGGGGGTTTGGAAGCAATAATGTCAGCAGTTCTACAGAAGCCAGAGAGTGAAGCAGCGTCTTGCCACAAGCCAGTGATGATGGATAAGCAGACCTACAGATGCAAGACCTCCCATCTTATATGGTATGTAATGTCCTACTGTCAACTCTCATGAGAAGCTGACCTTCTCCTCACTAAAATGCTGAATTTCTTGCTTTGATTTGTCTCCTAGCAAACTGTGGGGAAAAGTCATATCTATGGGATCATCTCATACTAATTTACATAAGGGGTTCACTCACCAACGATGGTCAAGAAGCAGGTATAAATTTGCAAAGCTGGAGAAGATAAGATCTTGTTACAAATTAAAACCAATTATGAGCTGGTCCTTGCAATGAGGAGCAATGGGATGCCTATGGTAGTAATCTCTCCGGATCTCAATGGAACATACTTCCAAGTAGTACTGTGTTGAAACCTATCCTCCAGTTTCTCAAAAGTTCTTTTACCCTATGAAATAGGGTTCTATTTTGCTGCCTCTTTCTCAGGGAACTTTAGAATTGCTTTATAATTCTGATGGGTGTATGGTTGAGCTTACATTACCATCACAAGATGACTGTGAGTAGTATGTGGGTGTATGTGTGTTTCTTTCCATTAAAGATTTTCCCAGTGATCTGCAGCCTCCCTAGCTGCCTGTACTTCCTGACCCCTTGGGAAAAGCTATTTTGTGACATCTTCCCCTGATATTTAAGTGCCTCTTGAGTGCCTGAGATCGGTGTGGTCACTGGTTTCTTTTTTAAGGGAAGTCTTCCTTTTTAACTTTTTTACCTTTAGAAAAAAAACTTTCTATACTAATTTCTTTAAAAGTAAAACAGACTTCACTTACAAAACAGCAACAAATAACTGGCAGACATACTGTAGGTAGCCTCTCGACTTTCCTGTGCTTATAGGAAAGCCTAGCTGAAGACATTGTAGGCTTTTCAGGAAATGAAAGCACCTAGGAAGGCTGTAGAGAACAGACCACCAGAGAGTTTATTTGTAGCACAAAAGAAAGGACTCTCACAAACACCCCTTGGCCACTTTGAAAGTAAGGTAAGCATGACCAAAAAAATCTGCACTCCACCTATTAGAATTTGACTGAAATGTTCTCTCCCCTTGGTAAGTTTCAGATACGAAGTATCCAGTTACTTGAAAAGTACATTCCTGTACACCAGGCATGGCTAAATTTTGGCCCTCCATTTGTTGCTGGATTGCAACCTCCATCATCCTTTGGCCATGCTGGCTGGGCTGATGGAAGTTGAGTCCAACAACATCTGGAAGTTCACAGGTTCCCCACCTCTGATGTACACTATTCTGCTTGCAAGTATAGCTTTGATTAGCCTGTGCAGCCGATTCTATCAGATGCATGGCTGGTCCTATTCTCTCCAGTTGTAGCTGTGCCCTTTCCCATGTGAATTCCTACACTTGCCCTGCTTTTTATTTCCTTCCACAAGGCCATCCAGACTGAGGTCTTGTTGTTTTGTAGGTGTACCATGCAACCTGTCATTGATGCAATAATAGTACATTGCTGATGGATTTATACTTGGTCATCTACACATCATTCTACTTTACTAGCTGTTCTGCGATGCTTCTCCAATGTTACCATATTCTTGCCATCTGAAGGGACACTCTTGTGCTATAGTGCAACAAAAGCAACACACACACACACCCTGGAACATTTGCAGTATGAAATGTTACAGGATTCAGCAGCAAGCTACGGGACATGGACAGATTAGAAACAAAGCAATATGTCTGCTCTCAAACTTTTGCAGGCACAAACAGTTTAAAAAATGGGATGGTGTGTAACCTCCCTGATATCACAAATCATCATGAATGCACAATAAAAAGGAAGTCTGGAGGGGCCTCCACCCTTGGTTCTTTGCTTGAGATGGCTGATGGTCCCATGTCTTAAACTGTGAATTGCGATAGTGTTTTTTGCTCCAGACCATGTCCACTATACGTCATAAATACATAATGTTGGCCCTAAGAAATGTTTGTCACCTTTGTCACTACTTCTGTGATCTGCTGCCCGCGCACAGACTCATGTGCCATGGTATCCACTTCAGAAGCAAAAACAAACAACTCCTTTCAGTGTTTTGGTGTTATTTGCATGCAAGGTTTATAAAGGAGCTACTCACTGGAATACTAAGAAAGATAAACAGATGGCAAAACTCTAAAGCCTGTTTCTGGAAACCTACTTGGAGAGAACAGCTAATCCATTGTTCAGAGTCTGAAAAATATTATGAGTCTGGAGTGGGAAATGGATGTGGAGAGAGATCCAAGAAAACAAAGTTCAAGGAGCAGAAATTCATTGTGGCTTTCCCGAAGCAGACATAGGAGCCCAAATGTAGAAGAGGCCATGTAAAAGGTGTGTATGTGAAGGCAGTGGGCTGGGAAGGTATGTTATCAGCACACAGTAGCCACATAACTGGCTGTCTAAATACAGATGTGCCAATATAAAGGTTTCCTTAGCCTGATGGGTAGAATTGTGTTAGGTGTCAGAAAGAAAGTCAGCAGTTTGTTATGACAACAAGGCATGTCAGTTACATAGCCATGATGGAAATGGAAAGGCAGATTGAGCTTCATTTATTGTTAATTAAAGGGAAAAGGAAGGACAGACAGATGAACAATGGCTTTTTTAATGTTTAAAATTCTTGTTCAGTTGTGTTCCTTTCCTACTGATACAAAGAACAAATAAAACACACAACTGTAGTACTAAAAAATGCCCAGCAATGTCCTTCAGGCACCAGGCTTGTGCTTCAAAATAGGGAAACTCTTCCATATATACAAGAGGTGTATACAAGGGCAGACCCAGGACCTCAGCTGGTGCATGTATGTCCTATGACCAGCATTTTAAAAAAATGTTTAGCTATCAGGAAACCCTATCCAGATAAGACTCATCTGCCAAGGAACCTTTGCAAATCTGCTTCATAATAACAGTGTGTTGCCAAGGATTGTGACACAAATTCTAAGACACACACATATTGAATGAATGGTACTTAGCTGGGCTTCACCATTGCCCTCCATGAAGAGAGAGTGCACAGTGTGCTGCATCTAGCACATTCTTGTGACTGCACATTACAGGGAAAGATAGATAATTGTAGGGTACCTCTTCTAGGTAGTGATTCTTAGCAGTATTTTAGTGCATATTTCTCCAAATGTACACATTCTGCCTAATATACACATATTAGGAGAAAGCCAGTATGGTGTAATGGTTAGAGTGTTGGACTGGGTTCAGGGAGACCAGGTTCTAACCCCTGCTTGGCCCTGAAGCTCAATGGGTGGCCGTGGGCCAGTCATATTCTCTCAGCCTAACCTGTCTGGCAGGTTGTTGTGAGGATAAAATGAAGAGGGGGAGAACCATGTTTGTATCCCACCCTGACATCCTTTGAGGACAGGTGGGAAATAAATGTAGTAATAAATAAACAAACAAATGTTGGTAGTGCAACTTCCCCTAATGCAATGCAATAATGTATTATATGCATTTTTATTTATTTATTTATTATTGCATTTGTATACCGCCCCACAGCCAAAGCTCTCTGGGCAGTTTACAACTATTAAAAACATTAAAAGCAAATATATAAATTTAAAAACACATTTTTAAACAGCAATTTAAAAACACATGCTAAAATGCCTGGGAGAAGAGGAAAATCTTGACCTGGCACCAAAAAGGTAACAGTGTTGGCGCCAGGCACACCTCGTCAGAGAGATCATTCTATTATTTGGGGGCCACCACTGAGAAGGCCCTCTCCCTTGTTGCCAGACTCCCAGCTTCCCTCAGAGTAGGCGCCCAGAGGAGAACCTCTGATGTTGAGCATAGTGTACGGGTCGGTTCATGTCAGGACAGGCATTCCATCAGGTATTGTGGTCTCAAGCTGTGTAAGGCTTTATAGGTTAAAACCAGCACCCTGAATTGAGCTCTGAAACATACAGGCAGGCAATGCAAGTGGGCCAGAATCGGTTTTATATGTTCGAACCATCTGGTCCCTGTTACCAATCTGGCAGCTGCATTTTGCACAAGCTGCAGTTTCCGAACCATCTTCAAAGGCAGCCCCACGTAGAGTGCATTGCAGTAATCTAATTTGAAGGTTACCAGAGCATGGACAACTGAAGCCAGGTTATCCCTGTCCAGATGCGGACGTAGTTGGGCCACCAACCGAAGTTGGTAGAAGGCACTCCGTGCCACCGAGGCTACCTGGGCCTCAAGTGACGGAGATGATTCTAGGAGAACCCCCAAGCTACGAACCTGCTCCTTCAGGGGGAGTGCAACCCCATCCAGAACAGGTTGGACATCCACCATCCAGTCAGAAGAACCACCCACTAGCAGCATCTCAGTCTTGTCTGGATTGAGCTTCAGTTTATTAGCCCTCATCCAGTCCATTGTCGCAGCCAGGCACCGGTTCAGCACATTGACAGCCTCACCTGAAGAACATGAAAAGGAGAAAGAGGTGCATGTCATCAGCATACTGATGGCAATGCACTCCAAAGCTCCGGATGACCGCACCCAACGGTTTCATGTAGATGTTGAACAGCAGGGGGACAGAACTGACCCCTGCGGAACCCCATATTGAAGAGTCCAGGGTGCCGAGCAATGTTCCCCAAGCACCACCTTCTGCAGCCCACCCGCCAAGTAGGAGCAGAACCAGCGCCATGCAGGCCCTCCCACTCCCAACTCAGCCAGTCTTCCCAGAAGGATACCATGGTCGATGGTATCGAAAGCCGCTGAGAGATCAAGGAGAATCAACAGAGTCACACTCCCCCTGTCTCTCTCCCAACAGAGATCATCATACAGGGCGACCAAGGCTGTTTCCGTGCCAAAACCAGGCCTGAAACCCGACTGAAATGGATCCAGATAATCGGTCTCATCCAAGAGTGTCTGGAGCTGGCCTGCCACCACTCGTTCAAGGACCTTACCCAGGGATGGAACATTTGCCACCTGCCTATAGTTATTAAGATTTTCTGGGTCCACGGAGGGTCTCTTCAGGAGTGGTCTCACCAGGGCTGGTTCTAAAGGGCGGCCAGGCTGGGCACTGGCCCGAGGGCCCCAAAACTACAGGAGCCACTGAGGGGCCTTCTGCTCCCCTTCCACGATCTGTGCCCCCCCACACCCCCACTTACCTGTCAGCCGGCTTTTTAGCATTGCCCTTAATGAAGATGGCGGCCGCAGCTTCCCTAAGGTACTGAAGTTGCTGCCACCATCTTAGTTGATGGCAGAGATGTGCGCACATAGCACGCATGTGTGCCATCAACAAAGATGGTGGCAGAGGCTTCATTCCCCTTAGGGAAACCATGGCCACCATCTTCATTAAGGACAATGGTAAAGACTAGACAGGTAGGGGGCCGTGGGGGGCACACGTGCATGCGTACGCGTGCACACCCACCCACCCACCAGGGGGCCAGGGCAAGCTGATGTCCAAGGGCCCCCACGTGCCTGGAGCCGGCCCTGAGTCTCACTACCACCTCTTTCAGGTAGCCAGGGACCACTCTGTCTCTCAGAGAGGCAATAATCAATTCCCTGGCCCAGCCAGCTATTCCATCCCTGCTAGCTTTTATTAGCCAAGAAGGGCAAGGATCCAGTACAGAAGTGGTTGCACAAACCTGTCCAAGCACCCTGTCAACGTCCTCAAGCTGTACCAACTGAAACTCATCCAAGAAATCGGGACAAGGTTGTGCTATGGATACCTCGCTTGATTCACCTGCTATAACACTGGAGTCTAAGTCCTGGTGGATGCTAAAGATTTTATCCTGGAAGTACCTAGCAAATTCATTACAGTGGGCCTCAGATGGTTCTACCATGTCCTTGGGGCCAGTGTGCAATAGCCCCCGGACAATTCTGAAGAGCTCCGCTGGGCGGCAGATTGTTGATTTGATAGTGGCAGCAAAATATTGTTTTTTTGCTGCCCTCACTGCCCCTAAATACAGCTTACCACAGGCACTTATCAGTGTGTAATTGCCTCCACCAGGAGTTCGTCTCCATCTGCACTCAAGCCATCTCCTATATTGTTTCATCGCTCTCAGCTCTGGGGTACACCATGGAGCCGTACAAGCTCTACACAGGAGAGGGCGCTCAGGAACAATCATGTCAACCGCTTGGGACATTTCTGTATTCCACAGTTCAACCAGGGTTTTGACAGGAGCGCCAGCCCTATCAGCTGGAAAACTCCCCAGAGCCCTTTGGAAACCATTCAGATCCATTAGTCTCTGGGGGCGGACCAACTTAATAGGTCCCCTGCCCTTGCAGAGGGGAAAAGCCACTGTAAGTCTAAACTTCAGCAAGTAGGCCCCCCACATTCAGATCACCATCTCCATGTCCAGTTGCAAAAACGAAGTCTAAAGTATGCCCTGCTACATGTGTTGGGCCAATGGCATATTGGGACAGTCCTGTGGTTATCATGGAGGCCATGAAATCCTGAGCCGCCCTGGATAAGGTGGCCTCGGCATGGATGTTGACATTGCCCAGAACCAACAGTCTGGGGGATCTCAACAGTACACCCGAGACCACCTCTGTCAGCTCAGCTAGGGAGTCTGTTGGGCAGCGGGGTGGGTGGTACACCAACAGAATCCCCAGTCTATCCTGCTGACCCAACACAAGGGTCACAAACACTCAAAACCAGTACCCTGATGCTGAACCAGGTACCCTGGTAGGCATAGCTGGGAGAGAATGACTCCTCCCTGCTTGCCCACCCAGATCGGCTGCCTCATCCACAATTAAACCATGAATGAGGGAGATCTTATTATGCACCGATCTGGCATTTAGAAGCAGCATCCGGAGGTCTGAGAGCTGGCTGATAGGGCAACCAACAAACCTGCAGGTGTGGGGAGGACCAGAACAAGGCTAAGTCGTTAACTGCCTGGGGAGGACCGGAACAAGGCTAAGTCGTTAACTGCCTGGGCTGTGTTCCCCTTACCTGGCAAGTCCTCCTCACAACACCATATCTCCCTCGACCCGCCACTACACTGATTGTGGCCCCCTCAAGTCTCCCCACTTGGCTCTGAGTCCTCTCTCCCAGGCACATGATTCAAGACCCGCAAAAAGCCAGGCAATCTGCGGAGCAGGAGCCACCTCAGCCAGCCAGCTTATGTATCTCCTCCAGGGAAGGGACAGGTGGATGATATCAGCAACAGCCAGCTGAGTGCCTGGGGACCTGGTCCTGCAAGGTGTGACAACCTGCAGAGCAGAAGTCCAACAGGGAGAGGGCGGTGGCAGTGGTGGCAGTGGTGGCGGCGGTGGCGGCGGTGGCGGCGGTGGCGGCGGTGGCGGCGGTGGCGGCGGTGGCGGCGGTGGCGGCGGTGGCGGCGGTGGCGGCGGTGGCGGCGGTGGCGGCGGTGGCGGCGGTGGCGGCGGTGGCGGCGGTGGCGGCGGTGGCGGCGGTGGCGGCGGTGGCGGCGGTGGCGGCGGTGGCGGCGGTGGCGGCGGTGGCGGCGGTGGCGGCAGTGGCGGCAGTGGCAGCAGTGGCAGCAGTGGCAGCAGTGGCAGCAGTGGCAGCAGGCTCTCCTTCTTCCCTGGGCGATGGTGATCCCCTTCCTCCTGCAGGCACTGGGTCTCCCAAGCCACCTCAGCCAGCCAGCTTATGTATCCCCTCCAGGGAAGGGTGGACGATATCAGCAACAGCTGGCTGAGTGCCTGGGGGCCTGGTCCTGCAAGGCGTGACACCTGCAGAGCAGAAGTCCAAGAGGGAGAAGGCGGTGGCAGTAGCTCAGCAGCAGCAGCAAGCAAGCAGGTAGGCAGGCAGACAGCAGCAGCAAACGGCTCTCCTTCCCTGGGTGGTGGTAGTCCCCTTCCTCCTGCAAGCACTTAATATATGTATTGTTGTAAACACTACTTGGCTGGAGAACTGCATTGCAATATTCAGAGAAATGCAAAGTTTTGAAGGATGGCTGTGTTTCGGCTTCCATGTTGTTTCAGAGGGTATAAATTAGGTACGTTTGCCTTAAAACATGAACTTAATTGAATTTCTCCCCCTTCCCTACTTCTTTGTGAAGCTTGTCCACTACTGATCTTATCATTGAGGAACTCGTGATAAATTTCCCTAGAACACAGATTTGAATCTGCATCCCTAACAGTTAGATTTTGGTCCGAATGAGATGTTATGGTGACAAAGGATTGCTGCCAAAAATGGCACCCCTGTGTTTAGTTCTTCCCTAATCCCTTGCAACATCTTGTGAAACTCTGTGTTGCAGTATTCATTTATTTGGGATTTCATCAGATTGGTCCCCTCAAAGATTTCCAGCTAACAAACACTGGTAAATCCTGGGATTTGCACAGTTAGAAGGTTGATACTGAGTTTGTCTGCTAGAAGAGAGGTAAATATTTAGTCCTGGCTATTTTTATCTAAGCTGTACTTGGACAACTGCCAGAGTAAAGCATCTAAGCAGAGCAAGGCTGAACAGGAACACTGTGAACTTAACCACTCCCCTTCCCCCCAAATAATTCTCTCTCCTTTAATTCAACTGTTTTCTGCTCAGAACCAACAAGGATGCAGACAGGAAATGGGATTCTACATACAACTACGATTAAAAGGAAATGACAGACATAGCTGGAACTTATAAACTGCTGTTGTTTGTAATGACTAAAAGTAAAATCAAGGTCTGGAAACCCTTTATGTCCTCATAATGTGGAATGCACCTTCCCCATTATACACCCACATCTTCAAAGAACTGTGGTGGAGCTGATTTTTATCACAGTCTGCTTGTCTTTTGGGCACTTGAGGATAGCAGTTCTTTTGCTGGACTCAAATTCACACACATTCTGAAAGCCATGCATGAGAAGAGATTTATCTTCCTCTATGGTCTCTTTGGCCTGTGAACTCACGGAAACCAAAAACCCCATTAAAACCAAACATACATGTTCACATCTTTGTATGTACCAGTCGGAACAAAGGAGAAAAGGAGAGTATTCATCCAACTTATCCACTGTGCATCATGATAATTGGGAAGGGAGATTTAGGTCACTTCCAGATTTGCATAAAGTTTGCAGGGAGATTAGATGGTCTTGGCTATTTATTAATCATTCATTCTGACATCTGTCATGTGTATGTGTTGTCATATGACATCACCTAAAACAATTGTTATCCCATAGTTTCCAGTGCATTTTACTGATGCAAAAAGTCTGGGGGGGATGGGACAAGATTGTTGAACAAGAGCACCAAAATCACTTTAATTGCACACCCTGAATTTGCTGGTATGTTATTGAATCCCACCCCAAAATAGTGACAGTCGGGAAGAGTGCTTAGGTTCAATGCAAACAACAACAACGAACATTCAAACAAAGAGCAATTCAAGGAAACGGCTACTGAGGAACCACTTTTTCAAAGAGATATACAAGGAGATGCTGGAGAAAGGTCTGTTCCTGACTTGATACAGGCTATTCTTTTTCAGGGAGCAAAGCACTGGAGTAATTCATCTGTGGAGAACCTCCAACTGTCAGCAGCTTGGCACGGGCAATTTGCTGCTGTTTTCACTTTTGCATGCCATCTCCACCATGCAGAAATGGACACATTCAAAGGGGAGAAAGGACATATCTATTTTTTAGGCGGAGGGGGGAAAGAAATGCTTCTACATAAAAAGCAGCCCTAGGCTGTGTTTTACTGATGCTGTGAACAGAGACGTTACTAAAAACAGATGTGAGATGTTGTGCTTGTCATGTTTACTTATTGAGCGGTGTGCAGCATTATGCAGTGACCAAAATAAACCCACAGTGGACATGCAGATTTTGTTATTCTAATAGCGTCATATATACACTCAAAAACAAACAAACATAAATACATGCAACAGTAATTTTCAAAGCACAGCTTCATCCTTACACAGAAAACTATGCAGGACAAGCTGGAACAACAGCGCAAAATCTTTGCAGCAGATACATTTTCCCTGAACAAATCTATCAAGTATAAATCATTAATAACAAGTTTAAACCCATGAAAAATTGGGTGCACATCAAAATGTGCATCTGAGTGCAGATGCTGTTTAACAGCACAGCTTTGCTGACAGCATTTGGATATGCATGAAAACTAACTTCACAGATGGTGACAGCAATATGTGCAAGTGTTAAAAGTGAAGAAGGAAGTGGCCTGAAAGGGAAATTTATGAGCCACCTTCTTTAAGAAACAAGAGCACTTATCACATGTCCAACTGTAAAATGCAGCTTTGAAAGAAAAAGAGAATTGTTAAAAAAAAAAGTTGGTTAGGAAAATAAGAGAATACCCAAAGGTGGGGCACGCTTTTCAAACAGATATGTTTTTACGGTGCTGAACTTTTAGCTGACAGTGTCCCTTTTACATTAGCTGACTGTGGTACCTACAAGGGCTTCCTCTTTGTGAAGCTAACTCTTGGCAGGCTTTCCCTCTCCTCTTTCCCAGTGACGATAGCCTCTGCTGCTTTTTCATTGGCCTGCCTGTCATCACCAGCGTCTGGAGGCTTTTCCTGTGGAAATAAAAAGATATGGGCAGGAGAGCAGACATATTTGGTAATGTTTTGCTTCAGAGTTTCCTGTTCATAAGGCTTTTGCTTCAGCTGCAAAAATGCTAGTTTGGGGTGAAAGAGAGAGGAGAGTGAGAAGATATTGGAACTAATTCTAAACAGACCTTAAGCATACAAACTTGTCTAAGTAAGCCACTTCAAGAAAGACAGAACATAGACAAGGTTCATTATTTAACTGCAGAGGATATTCAAATAATGAGACAAATCAGATCTCTAGTCCTGATGAGGATTACATTTCAGGGCAACTACTAACCAGTCTTTCAAACATTCCCTGGCCCCACAATGCAATCATTCTCTGTGCTGCCCAAGTTTTACTTTTACTTTAAAAGACTAGAACTGAAACATTAGAAAAGTATAGTATTTAACTAACTTATGTGGGAAATAGTCGGTTCATAAAGCACAATGCCCTTATTAATCAGGTCTTTGGTACTTTTACTTTTTCCAGTCAAGTATGTGAAACAATCAGAGCCCACCACCTTTCTCAGAAAGAAATAGGGATAGAAAGATCTGTTAATTTTTGTTATCTCAGTTTCTCAACTTTCCAATCTTAAATGCAGTTCTCCACATTTCCACAGCATTTTGTGATTTTTTTAAAAAAAATCCTCATACAAACTGGACCATTGGTCTCACCTGAAGGGTGATTTTCATATGAGTACGGCCCTCACTGCGGGTTATAGCTCCACCTATCGTGCGAAGGCAAGAATGTTTTTGAAGTCAAGACTAGGGGCGTCAGGCCCCTCCCACTCTCCAGTTCATTCGCAGCGAGTCTAAAGAGAAATATCTAAAAACACAAGAACAAGGCCAACAGGCCTGCCAGCAGTAAAATAACACAATAATACATTCATAATAACGTGACTCCAACATAGCGAGATAACAGAACTAGCAGTCTTGACTTCACTAGAAAATTTAAGTATAATAGCATAACAGTAATATATAACACATTAGAAAATATCTAGTCATCCTCCAACTGGGAGGGTCGTGAGGGCCGTACTCATATGAAAATCACCCTTCAGGTGAGACCAATGGTCCATTTTCCATATGAGTCCGGCCCTCACTGCGGGATGTACCAAAGCAGCCCATACAGGGAGGGACCACCCACATGCTAATCCTCATTAAGAACCTGTTGCAACACTCGTCTGCCAAAAGAGGCATCAGCAGAGGCATAGCGATCTATTTTATAATGCCTTATAAACGAGTGTGGGGTAGACCAAACGGCAGCCCTGCAAATATCAGCAACCGGAGCATTAGTAGCAAAAGCAGCCAAAGTGGCAGCTGACCTAGTAGAATGAGCTGTTATACTAGCTGGAACTGGCAGCTTAAGGGACTCATATGCTAAGGTAATACATGCCCTTAACCAACGGGATAAGGTAGAATTGGTTACTTTATGCCCCATAGACCTTGGATGAAAGGATACAAACAGAGACTCCGTTCGTCGAATCTCCTGGGTCCTAGACAGGTAGGTCTTGAGAGCCCTCCGAACATCCAACGAATGCCAAGCCTTCTCTAGAGGATGAGTGGGGTTCGGGCAAAACGAAGGAAGCACAATGTCCTGATTGCAATGAAAAACTGAATTGACCTTGGGACGGAAGGAAGGATCAGTTTTCAGCACAACAGAGTCCTTGTGAAAGACACAGAGATGGGGGGCAGAAGACAATGCGCCCAGTTCTGAAACCCATCTGGCAGAAGTGATGGCGATCAGGAACAAGACCTTGAAGGACAGTAGACGTAGAGGCACAGTCCTAATGGGTTCAAACGGAGGGCGTTGTAAAGCTTGGAGGACCTTGGGCAGACTCCATGAGGGAAAGCGGTGAACTACGGCCAGTGAACGTAAAGCAATGCCTCTGAGGAAGCGTTTAATGAATGGATGTGAGGAAATAGGGGCACCAGTGGAAGACACTGAGAGAATGGACGACAGAGTGGACGCATGTTGATGTAGAGTGTTGGGTCTGAGTCCCATCATAAAGCCGCTATGGAGATATTGCAGCACCTGATGCATAGTGGCCTGGGATGGATCGCAGTGGTGAGACTGGCACCACTTGGAGAAGGCCACCCAAGTATGTTGATAAATACGGGTGGTAGATGGTCGTCTCGAGGCTAAGATAATATCAATAACAGCGTCAGACAGGCCAGCTGACCTCAAATGTCCCCGTTCAAACGCCACTCTGTTAGATTGAGCCAAGTGGGGTCCTGATGCCATACTGGACCCTGGGAGAGAAGATCTGGCCTGACTGGCAGTGTCCAAGGATCCATCACCGATGTTGCAAGAAGATCTGAGAACCACGGTCGGCGTGGCCAATATGGTGCTATCAGAACCAACTGTGCCCTCTCGCTCCGCGCCTTCCCCAAGGTTTTGGCTAACAATGGTATTGGAGGGAAGGCGTACAAAAGACCGTCTGGCCACGGTGTTGACAGAGCATCCACTGCTTCCGCTGTTGTGTCCAGGTATCGGGCAAAATACCTGGGAAGCTGGTAATTGCGACTGGAAGCAAACAGGTCGATGGAGAAGACGCCGAACTGACACTGGAGATGATGGAAAATGGTTGGATGGAGTTTCCATTCTCCCGGGAAGACTTGTTGTCTGCTGAGCCAGTCTGCTGTCACATTCCAAATCCCTCTGAGATGTTCTGCTTTCAGGGATTGTAGATGTTGTTCTGCCCAGCCGAAGATGAGGAAAGCTAGGTCCTGCAGAGGACGGGACCTGGTGCCCCCCTGTCTGTTCAAATGTGATTTTACGCATGTGTTGTCCGTTCGAATGAGGACATGGACCAAAGGGAACAGAGACTGAAAATGAAGTAGAGCCAAGTGGACAGCCTTTAGCTCCAGCCAATTGATGCTCTGAGTCTGCTCTGCTGTGGACCAAACCCCTTGAACGTACTGGGAGTTGCAGTGGGCACCCCAGCCGATGAGACTGGCATCTGTGGTGACAACAGTCCTGCGGGGTTCTCTGAACAGAGTGCCCTTGGAAAGATGTTGGACCCTCGTCCACCAGCGGAATGAAAGGCGGAGTGCGGAGTTCAAGGGGATTGCTCGATGGTTTGAGCTGGCAATGTCGTGTTGGAACGGTAGCAAGGCCCACTGAAGGTGGCGAGTATGAGCTCGAGCCCATGGTACAATATGGATAGTAGAGATGAGCATTCCGAGCGCCCTGGCTAGAAGCATGACATCTGCAAAGGTTTTGTGCATCAGAGATCTTGCGATGTCTGTGATAGCAGTTATGCGATCTGATGACAGGAACACTGTCGCTTGCAGGGTGTCCAACATTGCACCTAGATGCTGTAGACATTGTGTTGGTTGTAGATGGCTTTTGTTGAAGTTGATTAGCCAACCGTGGGCCTGCAAGACATTGAGGGTGAGCGTTAAATGACAATGAGTCAGTTGCTCAGAACTTGCCCGTATTAACAGATCATCCAGATATGGGTAGAGATGGACCCCCTGAATCCGGAGATAAGCCACTAAGATGAGTAGCACTTTGGTAAATACTCTTGGAGCAGAGGAGAGGCCGAACGGCATCGCTCTGTATTGAAAGTGCTGGTGGCCAAAAGCAAACCGAAGGAACTTTCTGTGGGCTATGCAAATGGGCAAATGGAGATACGCTTCCTTTAGGTCGATAGAAGTCAGGAAATCTCCTTCTTGCAGACTTTCTGTAATGGAGTGGAGGGATTCCATTTTGAACCTGCAATATGTAACAAAATGGTTGATGAACTTGAGGTCCAATACCGCCCTCCATGACAAATCTTGTTTGGGCACAGCAAATAGGAGGGAGTACACCCCTTCCGACCTCTCAGCAGTGGGGACTGGCTCTATTGCCGCTATGTCCAAGAGATGCTGTATAGCTGTCTGCATGATGCAGTGCCTGGCTGGTGTTCTGGGACAAGGGGAGGGGTGAAACTTGTCTGGAGGTATTGCCCAAAACTCAACTGAATATCCATAACTAAAAAGATCTCTGATCCAGGAGACCTGAGTCAGGCGTAGCCACTGTCCGCTAAACAGAAGCAGTCTGCCCCCAACTGGTATTGCATTAAAACTGTCTGCGCTGGCGAGACCCTCCCCTGTATGAGGACGTGGAGGCTCCTCTGCGGCCCTGGTACTGACCTCTACCTTGGAAACGTCTATTCCAGCCTCCTCTGGAGGAGCGGAAATCATATGTTGGGAACTCTCGGCCTCGTCCCCTGGGCCGCGTTCCTTGAAAGGGCTGAGACGTGCGGTACGAAGCGAAATGCCTAAAGGGTCTGCGCTCGAGGTTTCTGACGGCGGCCAAGACGGGCTTTCGAGTGTCCTTAGGGTCAACAAGCACTGCTTTTAGTGCCTCCTCGCCGAAAAGTAATGACCCGGCATAGGGTGCCCATGATAGATTAACTCTGGCAGTAGGGTTGGCCTGCCAGTGACGCAGCCAGAGGGTCCGTCGGGCCACGACTTGAGACGCCATTGCGCGTGCTGCTAGCTGATTCGTGTCCAAGGTGGCGTCGGCCACAAAGGCAGCTGTTTTGCGCAATTTTATAAGCGATCTGCGCATTGAAACAGGATCTGAATTGGGATCCTCGATGAGATCATCCAGCCACATCATCGCTGCCCTGGTGAAGAGAGAGGCTGAAGTAGATGCACGCATAGAAAAGGCGGTGGCCTCATGAGTCTTGCGTAACGCAAAGTCCAGTCTCCACTCAGTAGCATCCTTTAAATGACATTCTCTTTCCCTTGGCAAGAGGGATCTGGAGACTAAGCTGGAAATAGGCTCGTCTATGCCAGGGACGGCCAGTTTGGCAGCAAAGTCTGGTGCCAAAGCATAAAGTCTGTCCGCAATGTTATTAAATCGGTGTGCTTGTAGAGGGTGAGCCCATTCGTCTTTGGCCAATTTGGCAATGGGGTCTGGCACGGGAAGGTAGTTTTCAGCTGGAGTGGGGGATTTCAAGAACCTGCCCTCTTTAAGGCGGGGGTGGCAGCTGCAGTTGAAGTGGATTGAAGACCGAGGGTGTTCAGCACTCTACGCGCCAGGGGTTGGTAATCTGAGGCATCGAAGAGGCGATAGGAAGTATCCTGTTCATGTTCCGAATGATCACTCCAGTTGTCTCCTTCCTTGTGCGGCGCAAATGCGGAGTCCTCCGTGTAAGAGACGTCATCCACAAACCTGCCCCTGGCAACGTCAAATGGATTTGGAGAACAGGACGGGTTCGTCTCACTGTGAACAAATTGGTCCCCGCTGTGCTGCGGGATGGCGGAAACTTGTGACAATGACTGTCTTTGAGCAAAAAACGAGAGCATGCCTTGGAGTTGTGAAATAAATTTGTGGGACAGCTGTAGTCCTGAAACTGTGGACAGTTGCTCTTGGGCAGGCGGGAATGTGGACGGCCCCACAGGTAGTGTAGAAGAGTAAGCTCCTGGTTGGGTGACCGTTGGCTGCTCAGGAAAGCCCGGAAAGTCCTCCTTATCAGAGGAAGCCGCAGGAGACTGAAAAAGGGTAGTTAGCTGTGCACGTGTTGACCCCTGAGGAGCCGGAGCAGAGACATAGCGAGGCCGCTTGGTAGTGTTGTGGCTGGAAAGGTGCTTTGTTTTGGCAACTGCTTTCGCATGCTTATGCTTGACCGCCTTAGGTGGTTTAGGCTTGGTCATCTGGTTTGTCTCTGTGTGTTGTCTGGGCATGGTCGCCTGGGTGGTCTCTGGCTGTTCTGCCATCATATAGATATTAAGGGTAGCAGTGCACGGCACACGACTGGGGCAGAATGCACAGATCCGAAGAGGCTCAGTACACGGCACACGACTGGGGCAGAATGCACTGGCAGATGGCTAAGTACACTGCCACGATGGGGCAGAATGTACACTATGAACAGTCTTATAATATTTGCACCGCTGTGCACGGTGTCAATGGCTCTGATATGCGGCCACAGATGAGGGACAGAATGTATGGTCCCACCAGGGTGTATATGGTATCAACACCTTGCAAGGTATCAGCTAGTCAGATGCACAGTCAGTGCAGTATGAATTGATCTGATGAACAGCCACAGGGCACAGTCCTTGCAGCAAAAGACAGGCTTTGTACTGGGTCAGATTGCAGCAGTAATCAACTAGTTGTCAGGGCCAGCAGCAAAGGGCAGATTTGATGAAGGCACCTATGTAGAACTATAGAGTCCTAAGACACACACACACACACAAGGGGCAGTTACGCAGTTGGAGTTGACAGAAAGCCTGGGCTCTGCTACCAGGGACCGTGTCAGGTAAACCCCCCTTGAGTAAAAGTAACGGACGAGAGAAAATGACACTCAAAATGGCGGCCGCGAAAAGGCGTGGGAAAAGTGGCCAATCGGAAAGGGCTAGTAGGATAAAGAAGCAATGGCAGCCAGCAAACGAAAAAATGGCCGCCAATTTAAAAGGTGAAAAATCAGCCATGCAGGAAGTACGGCTAGCAGAATCCCCTACAAGGGATCGAGTGGGGATACTGAGAGAACCTTAGCTGACAGCGGGAGACCATCGCAGCAAGAAAAAAAAATGCGGCTGCAGAGCAAGCCGAACGGAATTATGAAGAGCCGCAGCTGCAGGCTCTGAGATAAACCGCCGCAATGATAAGCCGCGGTCAGACTGACAGGGGTTTCTTTAGGAGTTGAGCCAGTCAAAAAAACGAATAAATGCTGCATGGGTGTCTGAAGGCACAAAACAGGCGACGGGAAAGGAGGAGCTGCAGCCGCAAGCTCCCGCTTGAGATGAGAGAGAGAACTGCAGCCGCGGTCTCTCCAATATCGCCATGGAGCGCGGCTCGAAGCAGTCCAGCGGGGAAAGCCGCTAAGTGGAGTCGCAGTCGCAGGCACCCGAGGGGTGCGGCAAAAAACCCCAGGGAAAATTAAGTCAAATGGCCCAAAGCGTGGAGAATCGCAGCCGCGATCTCTCTAGGAGCCGTCAGGGTAAAAACAGAGGGAAGAAACGGCCTGGGCAAGGGAGAAACACCCCGCCCCAAGGAAAATCCCCGGGGATTGAGAAGGCAGTGACAAAAAACAAAACAGAGGGAAGAAAAGCACTTGGAAGACACACAAACAACAATACCTCCACACCCTGTCAGACCAATATACACACAAACACAAAAGACTTAGCCAGACGCTACGCTATTTAGTAAATCAATCTTGTTCGTACGAAGGCAAGAATGAACTGGGGAGTGGGAGGGGCCTGACGCCCCTAGTCTTGACTTCAAAAACATTCTTGCCTTCACACGATAGGTGGAGCTATAACCAGCAGTGAGGGCCGGACTCATATGGAAAATCCCCTGCATTTAGTGTGAATTTCTCCTAATAAACAGATTTTTAGGCAGAATGCACATATTTCTGCAAGCAATTTCTCATATAATTCATTTTTATATGTTATTTTAACTCATCTATTCATTTTTATGCACACTTTCCCCTAACATATACATTTTTGAAAATATTGTTTGGCTGACGAACTGCATTGCAAAATTCAAAAAAGTGCAAATTTCAAAGGATGGCTGTGTTTCAGTTCTCGTATTGTTTCAGAAAGTGCAGCTTTGATAGATTCAGCTTGAAATGTGAACTGAATCTAATTTCTTGCCCATTCCTAGTCACAAATGAACAGCATAGCTGACCACATAATATTATATCTGTTGACTTAGCAAGATGACACTGAAGCAGGCACATTTAGAGGACAGTGTCATGTGCCTCTGCCAATCCAACTGAGCTAATTTTAATGTATTTTGAGAACTGCTTAGAGGTTTTTTACAATATATACCAATGGTATATATATTTTTGTTAAATAAATAAGAATAAATAAAATAAACACAACAGTCTACGCAAAGCCATCCAGCCTACAGTATCTAGAAGACGACAGCCTAGAAAACAACTGGTAGACATGGAGCCAGGGGCATTTGCAGCTAACTATTACAGCCTAATAAAGGACCAGGATGGACAACAAGAGACTAACAGCCTGATCCCATGCATGTTTACTCAGAAGTAAGTCCCACTGAGCACAGCTATCTGAGAGTGAACCTCATTCAATGCATTTAGTCAGGTTAAACGTACATAGAATAGCAGTGCATGCAATAACACTGGTAATAAAACTATATAGTCAACAGTGTCACTTATTCATCAGCATCTTCGTCATCATAAGTTTTAAAAAAATTGTATATTGGTCTTCCTCCCGTGGGAGCCCAGGGCGCTGTAAAATGTAATAAAATACAGTGCATACAAAAACACTCAAGAACACATCACTAACCCCACCAAAATATACAAATATGGATTAGTTCCATGTGTTCTATGTACTGGAAATCTAGGGATGTTTGAAAGCTATAGGATTAGCTGGGCAGATGTGAAATTGGAGCACTTCAGAACTTGGTCATATTGTTTTCACCTTGTGATGTTTAAATTCATATCCAAACCCATTCTGTTCACAACTGAATTGAGTTTGGGCATTGTTTCATCTGACACAAATGTCAAGAACTTTGTGGAAATGGTCAAGTTTGACTTGCATTGGTCTCTTTCCACTTAACAAATGTTAAGTTCCTTTATGTTTTCAAAGTGGCAGAAAGATATCTCCTCTTCTGCTTTATTTTCAGAGGAAATAACTTCTTTATTTAAAATTATTTTTGGCTGGCTTTAAGGGAAAAAGCCCTCTCAAGATGGTTTACAAGATAAAAACATACAACATAACATAATTAATGTTATATATGTGAAGTGCTTTATGTTCTCAAATTAACCAGGAGGAAGTATGCATTGTTAAAAAACTAATAAATATTCTTGTGGATTTGTTTTTAGTGGAAGCAACACTCCTTCTAACAGGGAGTGAGTATGCTGAGAGGTGGTGAGTATGCTGAGAGGACTGAAGCCGGAGGCCCGGAACAGGGTATAACAAAGGGTGTATGTGCTTCCACCTTCCTTGCTAGGTAGAACATGCTGAGGGGTGTTTTTCTCTTTACTAATTAGCAGCTACCACCATCTCTTTAATTATTCTAAATCTGGAAATATGGAATCAACATCTGTGATATTCCTGAAAGCAGGGTCTGAGAGGGGCCCTTCCAGCCCCCTTAAGAAACCAGATAGCTTTAGGCCTGGTGTGCATATGGTCAACAAAGCTTGCTATATAGCTTCTAATTCAAGTTATTTATTTAAAGAATTCACATTAAAGACATTAGAATGCAGAAAAAGAAAATGAACTGTAATTTTTGACATCCTGTCTACTGACAGGTGGGAACTATACCTTAGGGCGTTCATAAGCAGGCTGATGGTAATGAAATCCATGCCATGTGAAAAGAACAGTTCTGAAAATGGACGTCCTCATTTGGCTGTCACTGCCACTTCTCAACATTAATAAGGCTATCTTCTATATCTTTAATTCTTTTGTAAAGCCTTTAATATGAACTGAAACCATAACAATCCTATGGCAATGAGTTCCACAAGTTGGTTATGTTTTGTGTGAAGAGATATCTCTTTCCGTTGTCTTAAACATCTGTCTATTGTAATTTGAAGGCCAAGAGCTTTTCTAAATTTTGAGATCGAATGAATATATTTCCCTGTTTATTTTGCTCCATCCTGCTCATGACTGCCTGTTTTTATTCAGCATGACTCTTTACTGACATATAACATTTCTAATATATTGAGCTTGCCTGTATTTTTATATTAAAAGATTTCTATTTGCTGGCTCCATATACAAAATTTTGCCCTGTCCTTTCTCCTTTATTTGATTAACAACATCATAAATTTACTTTCCAGAAAGTGTTTTGTAAGGAGACTTATAGCATTAAAAGAAAAATCAGAAATATGGGAAGACCTCTCAGGTGCCAAGAAGCTCTCTCATTCTTTCTCTTTTTTGGAAGAACTGCCATTGGGTTTTGAGAAAAAACTTCAGGGAAAACATTATTTGAGACAATTTCTGTCTCACCAGAGTAATTTTCTTTTGACATCTAAAGTACCCATCGGAACTCCCTGCTGTCTTTATTACTAACAGCAGCTTATGTGGCTTAATTTCTTCTGCTTGATGTTGCAAATTCTTTTCTTCAACCCAAACCCTTAAATGAAAGGCAAAAATCAACTTAATTTGTGGTAAATTCTCTGGAATGTCAGTCTTCAATCCCTAGGAATGTTTGGCCATGGAGGATGCTCCTTTCTCCTTCATACAGTGGAGGTTGGAAAGGGTGGGCCCTCAAATGCATTCCAGACTTGTAATTCCATTGGGTGATGTCCAACATTAGTCATACTCTGAGTAGACACAGTGAAATCAATGGCAATAAATGGAACTAACATTGGACATCACCCATTATTCACATGTGACAATATTCTCAGGTAGAGATGGGGGAGAAATTTGATTTTGTTTGAATTCTGAGAAAAGACCTAATTTGCACTCCATGAGCCAAGAGATGAACTGAAACACAGTCACCCTTCGAAATGTGCACTTCTCCAAACTTTGCAATGCAGTTCTCCAATTAAACAATGCATCCCAAAATGTCTTCACAAAAAGGATAATGTACATAAAAGTGTGCATAAAGATTAATACATTAGTGAAAATAATGTTTTAAAATGTATTATGTCATTTATTGATTTATTATATTAGGGAAATTGCTTACAAAATATGCATATTACTCAAAACTACATACAAAATGTATTTATTAGGAGAAATTTGCACTAAAATGCTATATATTTTCATAAGGATGTTTTTGCAACCCCCCCCCCCCAGTTTCTGTGGAAATGGGGGAAACTGAATTTAAGACTGGAAAAATGAGAAACAGAGAAACTGAATTGTAGATGAGTTCATTCCTATGCTCAGGGCTGCATTCCTATATTTACTTAGCTGGGAATAAACCCCAAGGAACTCAGTGTGGCTCACTTCTAAGTAGATATGTGTATGATTGCACTGTCAATGATGTTTCACTATGGCACACTTTAAAATAATGGAACTGGGAATATTTTCCTTAAGTTAATAGCTGATATTTTTATTTCACAGATAAGAATCATATGCATGTAATACACACACACACAAACATGCTTGAAATCCTTTTTTAAAAAAATCACATCTTTACTTTCAGGTGTTAATTTGGTTTTGATATACTTACTACTTTTGGTTTGCACTCGTTTTTACATTCCTCTAAGGCATCAGACGGCATGGGTGTGAGTGGTTGAACAGGATATGATTTTATTCTTTGAGCAGAAATACCACGATGTACCAGGGAATCTGTTTCTCTTTGATGTGGCATATTATATTCCATTTGGTCAGTGGAAAAAAATAAGTGCTTGTTCTTCTTAGTATCCGAAATATTTTCTCTTTGCTGTACAAAAAGCAAATACAAAAGTATTGAAACAAATGTATGTCAGCAAAGGATGCATTTTCATAACATTGTTTCCATTATTGATTCCATTTTAATTCAACCAATAACTCATGAAGCCACAGCCACCATTGGAAAGAAGGGCTGAGTAGCGCGTTGCACACCATAGGCGCGCGCGATGTGCTGCATGGAGGGGAAGAACGACAAGAGGCTTATTTAAGCCTGCGCCGCCCCTCCTTCATCCTCTTTGTCTCGAGACGTTGTGGGACAGACGAGCTACTGAACAGCGAAGGACAGAGAGCGGCTGCCATTTTCTGGCTGCATGGTCGATGCCTGGGCCTGATCAGCCCATTTAAGGTTGCAGCCACGAGGGCAACGACTGTTAACGCTGCTGCGTGGCTGCAGGTGCTGGCCAAGTTAAGCAAGATTACACAAACATCCCCCCCAATACAGGGAGGAGGGAGTGGATGTTAAACAAGGATTACAACCACATACATTTAAATATTAAGCAAGTATATTTAGGCAGTTAAAGGGATAGATAGATAGATAGATAGATAGATAGATAGATAGATAGATAGATAGATAGATAGATAGATAGATAGATAGACAGACAGACAGACAGACAGACAGACAGACAGACAGACAGACGCATCCCTGTGGGTTGCTGATTTCTCCCCCCTCCCCAATAAAACAGGAAGGGGGTGAAGGTAATAATAAGAGTACCACTTAGATATATTGAACATTTACATTAAATATTAAATAATTAATGATAAATAGATATGAGCCCAATGCCTCCTAAGAAGGGGAGAGTTGGGACAAAAGGAGTATGACGCCTTGCCTGTGTCTAGCCAGCAGGCCTCGTTAAAAGGTCCTAGCAGGCGGGAAGCGTCTGGACAGATGATGGTAAAAGAAAGAAACACATTCATAAAATAAAGTAAAATACAATAAACATATCAAACTAACAAGCATGCTATATATATATTTGGCAACCCCTTGCTGCCTAGGCCTTTGGGCATTAAAGCTACACACACACCCTTAGCCCAGGGCAGATTGTGGGAGAAAAGGTGGTATCTGGGGGATATGGAGCTCTTGGTTAAGCTTCCGACTTCTTGCTAGGCCCAGGAATATATTAGGTTGAGGTAATTAATTCTATTATCATTACATTATATGGTGGCCTTTGTGGGGCCGGGTGAGCCTTCTGGGACTTTGTGCCTGTCCTATTTAGATACTAGTGGTGTGCACAGATGACAAGGTTTTGCTAGAAAATGTCTAAATCACCATAACTTAGGTGACAGTGATCCTTTTTCAAGTGTCAGTGCCACGCTAATTATTACCTCTGAGACAGAAGTTGCATTTATTTGAATTTGGTCTTGTATCAAAAACAAAGCATATGGCATTTGTTGTATTTAAAGAAGGACATGCAAACTTCTGCAGGGAATTGAAGGTCTAGCAGATTATAATGTGGCTTGATGGGAGGATAGGAATAAAAAGGAAAGCCAGACTGCTTATAAGGCTCTTATCCTAATTCCAGGATCTTAGACTTTACTAAAGCAGGGGCTGCCTTGACAGGATTTTAGATTCTTGTTGACACAGAGGCTGGCTTTTAAGTTCCAGGCAGACTCTTCACCCTTTCCTGATGATTTTGTAACAACAACAACAAAAACCTTCTTTGTTAGGATTTCTGATATCATTTACCTGCAGTCATATATAGCATACATTGGCACTTCTATTTTGATATGTTACTTGAAATCAATGTAGCATGCACATTTTTGCATTTGAACATTTATTCTGATGGTTGTTTGGAAACCCACTAGGAGAAAGCTGCAGTGTGTTCAAATATTGGTGACAGCAGCATATCCTCAGTCTCTGTGCTTTAGGGGAACTGGATTAGCTGCCATGAAATAGTAGTTGGTAAAGTGTACTTACTCATAAATGATTTACTTCCTTTCTTTGCAGAAGGATATGCGCAACAGTGAGATATTAGGCCGGAGGCCTTCAAGGGGGTAAGAGGAAGCCCCCAGCTTAAGCTGCTCAGGGACATGTGTCCCTCCCCAGTTAGACCTGAGGTACTACGAACTTCGCTTACTGGCTACCCGGTTTAAAGGGAGGTTTGTCTGTGTTATGGTGTTTTTCTTTTGGATTCCTGATCCCAGATTCCAACTCCCAGCTGACAGTCTTAAATCTGTCGTAGTTATGGCCCTAGGATGCAGAGGGCATATTACACCTGATTCACCACCAGTCCTATTTAAGGGGTCAGGCAGTGATGGGTTTATACTGGGTAGTCTGGGATAGTGCGCTGCACTTCATTCAACATGGTGGGCGCCTGTGATAGAGATGCCTTATGCATTTTTATGTGGCAGAGCATTATCTATGGACTGCTATATTTCTCACATGGAGTGCTTCAGCTCCTTCTGGGGGGGCAGTCATAGAGACAAGTGGGCTCAGAAGCAGTGGAGGTACTATCTGATTGGCTGTTCATAGGTATGGCAGATCTTGGGGTGCGTGTTAGCACCTGAGGTCACAGTTATAGTATTGCTATGTAACTGGGGTTTCCCTTGACAGCGGGGAATATGGTAGATCCTGCCCCAGTGTTCACCTTTCTGGTATCAAGATTGACTCTGGGGCCCAGGGCTGCGGGCTGCCTGGGGACAAGCTTGAACAGTTGCAGATCAGGATCCTTGAGTTTTCATGGACCATGAAAGTGTTTCTTTTCTGCCCTCCAGGTGTTAGGGGTCTTTTACGGTGGGTTATGATGCCATGGCAGAGTTTTCACAGCCTCACAATAGGTTCGGGATTCAGGCTGCTTTAGGTGCCGACCTGGCTATGTGGCTCTCTTTCCTGCAGCTGCAGGCCTGGATTAGGGAGGAGTTAACTAGGGATTTCACCTTTCACTAATTCTTTCCGGTGTGTTGGGGGTTGACTTATGGGCAGAATGGCTCATGATCATGGGCCAGTTTTTGTAACTCCCATATATTTAGGAACACTAGGTTTAGGGCCCTTGTCTCTTCCTTTGTCCTTGGAGAGGTTTCGGCAGTGCTGTACAAACCACATTGGGAGATTGGGGAACGGAGTCAGAGATGGCCATAAGCCTATGGGATTCCCAGGAGTTCTGGGCCGCAGGTGCTGTGCAAAGGTGGCCTATTCCTGTGAATTGCGCACTGGAATTTCCGTGGATGGTAGAAGTAAAAACCCATCGGTCAGTATGCTACGAGGTATGTGGGCAGAGTTGTTCTTTTTAGGCCAAGACAGAGGGCTTTCAGTAAACACCCCATACCCCTGATTCTCCCCACCTGGGAACATTAGTCAGGGGGTGCCCGGTGGTCCTCACCCTTCAAAGTTCAGCAGTTGCATGCAACGGTCCTCACTAAATGGGAGCCTTTTGGGTGGGGCAGGGGTTGATGAGGCCAGGTCAGACTCTTCCCTACGAGCCTGTGGCCGAGGTTAGTTATCAGGCACAACGGAGGTGCAAGGGTCACACCATCATTTTATCCTGCCCCAGCACCGGACAGCTGCCCTGTGAGGTAGTTATAGTGTTCTTGGATACTTGAGGCTCCAGGCATGGTTGTCTGATATCCAGAGGAGAGATCTCCCCACACAAAGTTTGGTTTAGCATCCAAGGCCTTGGACCCCATGGGGGTTTTAAGGGTGTGCTGTTCCAGAATTTGGTTGCCTACATGGTAGTGGAATTGCCTACCTGGCACAGTCTATTTTGTGTGGGCTTTGAGAGTTCCTGGGGGCCAGGGAATCTAGAGAAGGATATTTATTCACCCATGCAAGGGAGGATCCCCTCACAAAATAACAGTTTGAGCTCTCACAAAGTGGGTCTGCAGGGACTAGGTCATGACCCCTCCGAATTTGGAATCCACTCTTTTGGAATTGGAGGTGCTTCTGTGGCAGCAGGTCTTGGGTTCTCCCAGGCAAAGGTGCAGGCCTTTGGATACTGGTCCTCTGGTGCCTATAAGGGCTATATTTGCCCCTTTTAGAGGGCCTGGAAATTCAGAAGCCTAAAAAGTTATAA
This sequence comes from Rhineura floridana, assembly GCF_030035675.1. Lineage (NCBI taxonomy): Eukaryota > Metazoa > Chordata > Lepidosauria > Squamata > Rhineuridae > Rhineura > Rhineura floridana. Next base: position 103,196,169 of record NC_084483.1, read on the forward strand.
TTATTTTGACAGGTTGCTGGACGGGGACGGAGCGAGCATGGGCTCACAGTTGGGCCTCAGTGGCTTGGCCAGAGAGAAATGCGTTGGGATGGGCTCCTACCCACTTTGTTCCAGCAAGATTCAACACGGACGGTTCTGCATGTGGTGGTCATTCCCCTGGGTGGAAATGACCTTGGCAGGCGTGTGAGGACATGCAGTTCGGGAGGCAACAATGGCCTCGGTTACTTAAGGTCATGGCCCTCAGTTGCAATGTAAGGGCATGACCCTCCGTTGGCAGGCATGTATGGACATGCTGTTAATAAGGCAACGTTGGCCTTGGGCACATCTGCTTTGGTCAGACATGCTCCCATGAAGGGTTTGGCATGGTGTCTGGAGCCCAACAGGGATGGACTGAGCGCAAAAGAAGGCCAACTGGCAGATTCGGCTGGCTCTTCTGGAACATGGGGGGTTGGTTATTCAGCATCCTCTCATGCAGCATTGGAAGGTTGAACTATACAGAGCCAATGTGTTCACCTGTCAGATGCAGGGAACGGCAATCTTTGGGGGACCTGCAGAGGTGTCTGTGAGAGGTGCTTCTCGGCAGCGGGGTAAAGGGGGACTAAATAGAGATTTGTCCCCCTTTTGTGGCAGTAAGGTGCGGGAAGGGAATTAGGTAAAGATCAGCTAGGTGGTCCCCTTAGGCACCTTTGGAGGTGATTGGTAGTTCCGGAGGCCTGTTTCTCAGGGTTTTACAGCCTGAGGGCAGGATATGGGCTGCTTTTGGGGCCAACTTAACTCATCCACCTGAGGGTTCTATGGCCCTGGGGGGTTGGTGACGTGGGAAGGCCCCCCTACTCACTTACAAGGTGTGGCCAGGGCAAGGGGTAAGCAAAAGGGGCTTGCCCTTTGCCCCAGGAGGGGCTGGTCGCCCAAGAGCTGTGGGGCAAGCTGCTTGCCTAAGGTTTAGTCCCGCACCTAGGTTTACCCTCTTCAGGTCGCTTTAATGGGTTTTGTATAATTTAATAAAGTGGCCCTTTATTTCAACTGCTGTTGTCTGTGCTTTATTTCACTCATCGGCTGCAGTTACTTAGCTGGGAATAAACCCCAAGGAACTCAGTGTGGCTCACTTCTAAGTAGATATGTATATGATTGCACTGTCAATGATATTTCACTATGGCACACTTTAAAATAATGGAACTGGGAATATTTTCCTTAAGTTAATAGCTGATATTTTTATTTTACAGATAAGAATCATATGCATGTAATACACACACACACAAACATGCTTGAAGTCCTTTTAAAAAAAACCACATCTTTACTTTCAGGTGTTAATTTGGTTTTGATATACTTACTACTTTTGGTTTGCACTCATTTTTACATTCCTCTAAGGCATCAGACGGCATGGGTGTGAGTGGTTGAACAGGATATGGTTTTATTCTTTGAGCAGAAATACCACGATGTACCAGGGAATCTGTTTCTCTTTGATGTGGCATATTATATTCCATTTGGTCAGTGGAAAAAAATAAGTGCTTGTTCTTCTTAGTATCCGAAATATTTTCTCTTTGCTGTACAAAAAGCAAATACAAAAGTATTGAAACAAATGTATGTCAGCAAAGGATGCATTTTCATAACATTGTTTCCATTATTGATTCCATTTTAATTCAACCAATAACTCATGTTCATTGAGTTATTCATATGACTTGCATGAGCTATTCCAATTGATTCAAATGACAACCTTAGATGCATGGTGCAGGTGTTTGTGTGTGTGCAAAGGTGAGTGCTACAGCAGGCCTACATAACTTGTAATCCGTTGTTGAATCTTACCTACCAACTCTGCTTAGTGTCCTACCAGAGGGGCAGGGGTTTAATAAACTTCCTATCTCTGCTCCTCCCTAGGACTAGAGGTATGTGAGTAGCACAATATTTGACTGGTGGGTAGTAAGTTACACACTGAACAAGTTTGTTCCTCTGTAACAATTGACTCTTTTAGCATCAGCACGCCCCAAAATTGGACCTAATCAAAAGTTAATACGGCCACTGACATAAAATTATTGGAGCAGTCTTAGCAGGCTGTGTTTATTAGAAGACTCTTCTAGAGCTGATTAGCTGCCCAATAGTCTAACAATACATACTTCTGATGGAAAAAACCTAAGTTAATGATGATTAAGTTATGTAAGGGAAAAGTGATAGAATATTATACAGTCATGAGAGTGGCTGTATACTATAGTCAGCATGGATTTTTTGCATTCCACAATGTTAAATTGAAAATACCCCCCATGCCGTTCTGCTGGTTCCCATAAGCTCATTTCAAAACAAAACCTTACAAAACTTATAGTCCTGAACTCAGCCATTTGCTTAACAGCCCTCTACGTTTTCATGGCAATACACAAAACAGAGAGAATCTAGAGTTTAAAGTGTAAAACAAGAGGAAAAAAACCAGATCCCTGTTGGACATTTTTCTGTCAGTGGTCCCACAATTTGCTGAAATTAATTAAAAAACAACCATGTTCACAGAGTACCTGTAATCCTATTACTGACCTTGCCCCATACTCTGACCTTCATCCTCTGAAGTTTAAAGGTTACAAAAAAAATGCATGGCTGATTTTTAATTAATTTAAGAAATTTTGCATTGAACTCCATGATAATGTCGGGCATGATCAGTAAGAACCAAGTGTCAGTGTTCTAAAAGCCAGACTCACAGCTGTTTGGCTTACCTAATCAGGTGGCCACACCCACACCACACCTTTATTTCAATTTAAACAGTCATGGGTTCTCCCAAATAATTCTGGAAAGAGTAGTTTGTGAAGGGTGCTGAGCGTTAGGAGGCTCCTATTCCCCTGACAGAGCTCTAGTGGCCAGAGTGGTTTAACAATCAGCCCTTCTTCTTGTGATTGTAGCTCTGTGAGGAGAATAGGGTGTCTCCTAGCAACTCTCAGCACCCTTCACAAACTACACTTTCCAGGATTCTTTGGGGGATGCCATGACTATTTAAAGTGGAATAAAGGTCTGGTGTAGATGTGGCCAGCGACAGCTTTGGTTTAAATTTGGGTGGGAAACTACATGTGCCTGCTGTAGATAAAAAGGTGGGAGAAACCCTGAAAAACGATGATATTGCTTTTTCTAACGAGTTACTTCCAAGCTCTGTTAGGATTATCAGTGTCATTTATGAGGCCCAGAGTTTCCAATAATCATTGGAATAGCAAACCTTTTTTTAACAAGGTATAATTCAGGATTGCTCTTGACTCACCACTGTATCCAATCCATAAGAAATATCTTGAGAATGTCCTTCTGGATGATGTTTGGTTGTGTTTGGTTGCCACTGAGAAAGCAAATAATGGATAAGGTGGGCAAGCACATTGGCAAAAATATAAAAATTGACAAGAAAATTGAGGTTCCAAATCTTAAAACATTTCAACAACATTTTTAATACAAGCAAAATCAATTCTTCCTTAGGTGACAATACAATTACAAGTGAATCAAATTCAATGACTTTCTCCATATTACAAGTCATGGCACTATTAATACATGCCTCTTTTGTGTCTAAAATAAATAATACAGGAAGAGTTTGCAACATACCAATGTCAACTCATAAGACAAAGATTTATGAGGATTACTTCTATTACACTATTACTATTTATTTAGTATCATCAAGATACTCAGTGCTTTACAAGGTATTGTTAAGTGTGCACACACAAAAACGTAGGAGGATGGATCAAACTATTCAAAGAGATCTTAATTTTTTTTTTTTAAAAAAGCAAACATCTAGAGCATTTTAGGTCTGGTGTTTGCTTGCCTGAGTGGACATGGTCTGAAAGCCTTGTATATTTATTACTCATTTGCAGGTAATGGCTGGAAAATGCATTTAACTCTCACTTTTATCAAAGGCAACCTTTGTCTCTTTCCTAACCATTTCTACTTCTTCTGTCTTTTATACACAGATACATGAACGTACACCCACAGAGCACAGAACTGTTCAAGTTCTTTTTTAACTGTTTTGCTTTTAAGTTTGTTTTCTTTATTCCTGTGCACCTGTTGTTGTGTCGTTGTTTTTAAGGAAAGAGAGCTATTTTGGGGGTTGCCATATGGACCCGGAGGACTCCAGTCATGGAATCTTCCTTGAAACAGGACAAAAATAGCTGCCTTCAAATAAACTGTGTAACTAAACACAGATGGCTGTTTCATGAAGACACAGCACTTAATAAGGTGGACATGACCACACCCACACAGTGAATCTCCCCTATGTGCTCCAGTTTCACTGAAGATAACAAATCCTGTGAAAGCAAACTTTGCTGATTGCTGGCTTGGGAAAATATAATGTAGCCCCATAATGAGAAAAGTTTCCATTCCTTGTAGTTTATAAAGCCTAGACATGGCTCAAGGTGGATGAAAATTCCATAAACCTGGTGTCAGACTTGGCCTTAGTGTATTCATTTCAAGGATATGTAGGCTTTCCCTCAATAGTCTCTATGCAGTTGAGATATCCTGGTAGTCAGATTACGCTTTAAACTAGCTATCACAGTTTTGGATGATTGAGGAGCATTTCTTAATTGGGGGAAGGACTATGGAAGTTAGAGGATGCATATACAATTGACCTCTGTTGGTTTGAAGGAAAGAGAAACCTATGACATGGGAATACAGAGCATTACAAAAATCTTGATTACATGGGTGAGAATCAGAAATTCAGCTAGTAGCCAAAAATATTTAAAGAAATAGTTAGGGGCACATCTATATGGGAAAGGGATTATGAACTCTGCATGCTAACACCTGCTACACATTAGATGCCCAGTCTATCTAGCTGTAGAGGCAAAACATGCATAGCCCCAGTCATATAATCAGCAATAGCACTGATCACCTGTTCAGCAGGGGATTCATTTTTCCTGCTTCCTCATCTTCCACCAAACAGCTGATCAATGCTATTGCTGATCATCTGAACAGGGCTGTGAATGCTGTCCCATCTGCTGGACTCATGTACAATTCCATAAGAGCAATACTGCTCTTACAAAAGCTAACATTAATTGCAGTCTGACTTTCCTCAAACTCTCTTTACCTATTTAATTGACCTGATTTTATTCTTGTTTTATGCTGGTATTGGCATACTGTGAACTGCATTTTGTAATTGTTTGTAGTGTTTAGTTTTATTACTCTTCCATTTTAATTATTCTGTAAGATGCTCTGACAATTGTATTGGACTGTATAGTGGGCTATGAAATTGTATAAATTAATTAATTAAAATAAGTAGACTTCAATTGCCCATTAAATGTATTGGAACAGTGACTTTTAAAAGATTAAGAGCTTAACCAAAGGAAAGTCAAATCCACAGCAATGCCGTACATTTAAAGCACATGTGAAGCACCTGACTTCCCCAAAGAATCATGGAAAATGTAGTTTGTCAAGGGTGCTGGCAATTGTAGCTCTGTGAGGGGTAAACTACAGTTCCCGGGATTCTGGAGGGGAAGCCATGTGCTTTAAATGTATGGTGTGGATGTGACCTAAGTAACTCTCACAGGATAATATCCAGCATTAGTCATACTTAGAGTAAACCTACTGAAATCAATGGATCTAAGTCAATCTAAGTCTATTGATTTTAGTAAGTCTTCTCTGTGTATGACTACTATTGGCTATCACCCATAACTATCTAAGCCATTCGGTTTTACTTACTTCAGTGTTTGCTTTCTAATAAAAAGGCAATCTTGCTCCAACCAGAGCATAAAGTAATATAATTATAAAGAGGAAATAATTTTTAGATGGTTCAACAAAATATGAAGATATCTAAAGGTAATTAAGGAATCATTATTTTCACAATTGTTTCATTCTCCTTTTTCCAGAATACTTTGGCTGCTAGGAAAGCTGCACAATGTGAATAAAGTCACACAGAACCACACCTTCCATATATTTTTAAAAATATAAATCTTGAACAAATCCCATAGTGTAAGATTGCATTGCACAGCCATCTTTACATTTATAATGAACTCTTACTAAATAGAAAATGCTGTACTATATATGTATATATAATGCAAACAGCTGGTATAGCACAGTGGGAGGAGAGCCTGGCTGGGAGTCGAGAGTCTGTGAGTTCAAATCCCTGCTTGTGTCTCCTGGGTGTCAAGGGCCAGGTAAAGATCAGCCCCACAGTGAATGGCTAAGGGGTTACGTGCCTGCCACCTGTGCAGCTGTGGGCAAGCTGCATAGTCCCGAGGAGCCCAGTTGCCCCCAGCTGGCAGTTGCAGACAGGAAGGGGCTGGCTTGTGTAGCTGTGGCAAACTGAGCAGGCCCTAGCCAGCTGGGGAGGACTAGCCTCAGAGGGAGGCAATGGTAAACCCCCTCTGAATACCACTTACCATGAAAATCCTATTCATAGGGTCACCATAAGCTGGGACCGACTTCAAGGCAGTCCATTTCTATTTTCACATTACATGCAGGGCTGGCGCCAGGCATGCCAGGGCCCTTGGACACTAGCCTGCCCGTGGGCCCGGCAGACACACAAACACACGCACGCATGCCCCACCTATCTACCTTGCCTGCCATCAACCAAGGTGGGAGAGTAGTGCTCCCCTGCCACAATGCGCAGCAGGGTATCTACTGCGGATTGCAGGGAGGGAGCTTCCAAGCCACCCACCTGTTCGCTTGCTCCACCTACCTGAAGCCTCTACCACCATCTTCATTGATGGCACGCATGCATGCTACACATGTTCGTCCCTGCCATCAACCAAGATGCCGGCAGGTGCATCACCACCTTAGGGAAACCTTGGCCGCTATCTTAGTTAACGGTAGGCCTGTGCGTGCAGCTGCAAAAGACAGGAGAGACAGGTAGGTGGAGCGAGCAAAAGGGCAGGTGGCTTGGAAGCTCCCTCCCTGTGACCGGTAGCAGCTACCCTGCTGCGGATCGTTGACGGGGAGCACTACTCTCCCACCTTATCGAGGGCCCCCTCAGGGGTTGGGTCCCAAAGGCCCTCAGCCAGGGTCCAACCTGGCCGCCCTTTGGTGCCGGTCCTGACTACATGATATTGTAAATTTCTATCCAATTTGACTATGTAGGGTTTAAGCAATTCTGTGTAACAGTGTAACTAAAATGCAGTAGATTTTTGCTCTAATTTGTAAGGGTAAATTCATGTCTAATTTGCTTCTAACCTCAGAAATGCCAGTTGATTGAAGAGATACAGTTGACAGCAATGAGGTTTCCTTATTTGGAACACTATTCACTTTATGATTGTCTGAAAGAATTCAAGAACAGAAATAAAGGTGGCAAAGTCTGTTTAAATCAGATATAACATAGGAGAGTTAATAATTTTTAATGTCAAGATATTTTTATTTATTTCTATTTAACAAAATTTATATACTGTTGAATGTAATAAAACTTCTAAGCCAGGGATTCCCAAACTGTGGTCCAGAGACCACCAGTGGTCCACAAGTTTCATTCAGGTCGTCTACACATTAAATATTCATATTGATTTTAATTGCCTTCTTATTGCTTCTTTTATTTTAATACCATTTGAATTATATGGAATGCAATACAATACAATACAATATAGGAAATAAAATAAACAAGAAATATACAACTAAAATCATACAACATCTAGCATCTTGTTTTTTTTAGTTGGGTGGGGAGAAGTTGGATTTTGTTTTAATGTAATTTAAGTATTTTAGGATGTTTTTATTCTTGCTTTTATATTTGTTTTAATGTAAGTTGCTCTGAATTTTCTATTTGAAAAAAGCAGCTAAAAAATATAAATAACAACAACAACAACAGTCCGGTGCAATACAATTGCAATAACAGGAACAAAAATTACCAAGTGGTCTGCCAAGACCCTCAGCGATTTTCAAGTGGTCTTGGGGGGGGGGGAATTTGGGAACCACTGCTCTAAGCAGTTTACAAGAAATATTAACATTTTCAGTAAAAACAGTTCAAAATAAGTAATTAGATATTTAAAAGATAATTATAGTTAACATTAAATTAAAAAGAGATTAAAACACATCAACATCTACATGTCTGGATAGGCTTGCCTAACAAAAAGGTTTTAAGCAGGCATCAAAAGGAACACAGCGAAGGCGTCCGCCTGATGTCAATAGGCAGGGACTTCCAGGTGCTGCCACACTAAAAGGCCAATTTCTTACAAGTGCCGAATGAATGTCATGTGGCACCTACAACAGTTGGTTCCACAGATCAAAGCAGTCAAGTGGATGCATATGTGCTCCCTACATTTTGGAGCATCTTTTTTTTAGTTTGTTTACTATTCTACCTGGGTAACTTTATATCTCTCATACTGATAGCAGTTAGTCATGCACAGTTCCTCAATGGTCCTACAGCACAGGTGGGGAACATATGGCCCTCCATATGTTGTTGGACTCCATTTCCTATCACAGTCAATGTTCAGGGATGATGAGAGTTGTAATCCAGCAACTTTTGGAGAGGCATTGGCTCTCCACACCTATCTGACAATGATTAAGTTAAATCTTAAATGTGGTTGCATTTTTCAGAAGGGATGTAGATGGGTGGGAAGCTTTTTAACACGTTCCTTAAATATTTGACTGAGACAACTGAATCTTAGTCCTTTAATGAGGACTTCCATTAAAAGGTGATTAATGGACTTCCACTTCCCCTCCTCAAGAAACTGTTCAGCTCTTTCTGATTTAAATCAGAGAGTTTTACTCACTAATATTGGGACAGGATCAGTGGAAACGATTGATCAGAAACACTGAAAATGAGAGAGATATCCTCCTATGAATACTACTTTGCACCTGCAGTAAATCAAATTAACCTGTGTTCATTTAAAATTGTAACAACAGCCATATGTTGCCAGGGCAAATATTTGCAGTCATTTCCATGGCTGTTTTAATTGGAAAAACCTGCTTCTCAGATTACTCTGTAATCCATACAAGAATATTGTCAGGAAAAGATGAAGGATGCCTGACTTATCGGCCATATGCATCTTTTCTGGTTCCCTCGGCACATTGCAATTGCAATGGACTGAAACTGGCAGCTCTTGGAGCATTCTCAGACCACAGACCGCAGAAAGGTCTCTCTCATCATCATGTCCTCATGGAAATGTCTTGGAATGAAGGTGCACCTTGATCCAAGGCAATGAGAGAGGCAAAACATGAATTTGGAAAAAAAGGGGGAAAGCCTGGCTTGGATGTGCTTCACTGAAATTGTTGTGTCTTAATTAATCTTTCATGTTAGCTGAACTGGAGTCAAGTACTCTTTAAAGTTGTGAAATCTGGCACCCAAAGCTTTCCATGACCAGAAAAGGGTAGCTACAGGAGATCGGAATTATCAAGGGCACTGGATCATCAGCTACTGAGTGAGCACTGGAAATCCTGGCTCAGACCCTCTTTGTCTTTTAGGAGTTCATCTGACATTGCCGCCCCACTCAACACACACACTTTTCCAAGTTCTTCTTTACAGAGTCAAAAGAAATACAACATATATTTTTTAATGAAAGCAGACAATATTTCTGAGAGCTACGCTGCATACCAGCCAGCTGGTATGACAAAGAAAGGTGTCTGATATGCAGTGGTCTGCCATGTTGTTTTTCAAACTTTCTAGACTTAAAGAACCCTTCAAGTGTACAAAGTTTTTACGGTGTTTTTTAAAGGATCCACCGTCTGACTGCTATGTTTTTCCTTTATATTGCAGAGTTATTCTTTCTGAAATGCAGCATCAGTGCATGGCCAGGCTTGCCAGCACATTGAAGATGTCCCCCTTTTCAGATTCTAAAGCGCCAAAGAGTTCCTGGGTCTTGAATTGTTGATCTGTCAAAGCTAGAAGTTGGGCATTTGATGCCAGTGGCAAAAAGCAAAGCATCCTTCCAATAATGATGGAATCAGATCATTCTGGACCTCTCAGTGCTATTTTAGCACCAAAAAGTTTTGATCACACAATGCTTTCTAACTCAGATATCTATAAGAACTGCTTGGGCAGGCATTTGACAGTCTATCAGCCGGAGACTGAAACTGTTGCCATTTCAGCTTTTGACTTTTTTTACTCAAACGATTAAAAAAGTATATTCTTTCATGATTCTTTGCAGATTATTTTAAACAAGTCTAAATTTAAGCCCTTGCTGCACTAAAATTAAGCCCTTGTTGCAACAAAGATGCATTGTAAATAAAAATTTGTTTTCATATCCAGGCCTGTATGTTTGACACCAGATCTGTTGAACAATAGGAATCCTAAACGTCTAATCTTAATTGCTATACAAATTTCACTCTGCAACAGCTGTATCCAAAAGTGCTTGGGAATCTTTAATAAAATAATTTTTAAAAACACTTACAAACTAGTCAATACCTTAATCTGTCATCCAATTTGCAACAACCCCCCACCCTTCCTCAAGGTAAGAGGCAAAGTTGTGTATGACAGGAACTAGATTTTACTTCTATCCTATGTGTGTTCTAATTCTTTTATTTTTCATGCCTACAGAAAAATTTCAAAGAACCCTAGACAGCTACGAGGGAAGATAAGAAGAGCTGTGCTGGATCAGGCCAAAGGCCCATTTGGTCCAGATCCTTGTTCTCACAGCCATCCAGATGCCTACAGGAAACCTGCAAGCAGGATCCAAATACAACAGTACTCTCCCTACTTGTAATTCCCAGCAACTAGTATTCACAGGCCTGCTACCTCAGGCCTGCTACCTCCACTCCAGCAGTGGATGGAGAGTGATTAATAAAAGATTAACAATCCATTATTTTAAAGAAATAATATTACATTTTCTGTTAAGTTAACAGCTAGCCTGACAAAGGGTAGAAGAGCCACCAAGTGGGTGAGGCCACCAGGGCAGATGTACAGGACTCAAATATAGCCACCAGTAAAGGCCTATGAAATGTATGAAGTGAGAATGTATCTCCAGGGGCTTCTGCAAGGGCCCTGGGGGCATGATCTCATGTTACACTTTACACCTGCAGTGGTTGAATGTACCTTTTCATGCTGCAGGAGAAGGGTGCCTTTTCTCAAAGTTCTCCTATATGTAAAATAAAAACAAACAACTCCCTGCAAGTACAAAAGTAGCATAGCACACTAAGGGCTGGGCTTAATCCCTGCTATGCAGGTTTGTTATGCATACTGGGGTGGGGGAGTGTTCTCCACATGCAATCTGAAGTGGTACAGTCTACTTGGCCACCTCAGAACTTTACCACATCATTCTGCCTCTTCCTATCTGGAAAGAGGCATCTACTAGACTACAAGCAACACAGGAACAAATCATTCACCTATTTTTCAGTCTCACAGATACCCCTCTATTCCTGTGAGAGTGAGAACATGTCCCACATCCTTTTGCAATGATGATTCTGCCAAGCTGTCTCCCACTTTGTATAGGGGTGGATTGGCAATAATCATGTTTTTGGATGGCTCTTCTGTCCATCCATGCAAACAGAGCATACCACTGAAAACCCTTGTATAATCACAGTGGTACTGAATTACTTGCAGTAGAGAGGTCTAGTTGGCTGAAAGTGGGAAATCCAAGGTGGATAAAGCTGTCTTGTTAGTTCTACCATTTCTAACAGCCACACTGAGCTTTTGCACATGATTAGTATTCAGTAGCAGGACACTGAGAACATGGGCTGATTGAAAACCATGGCAGCTAAGAATCTCAAAGGGCTGTGTGAACAGCCCCTCATTATGTAGTTCTGAGTAAGGGTCCTTCCAGACTGTCACTGTTTTCTAGTGAGATTTGATTACATATCAGCAAATTCAGGTTGCACAGTTGAAATTGATTTTGACCTCTTGAGCAACAAACCCATTTCCCTCTAAATCATCACAGTCTGCATCTGGAATTGCTTTTTAATATGTTCAAAAACCTTTTTGAAAATGTTTTTAATCTTAGAAGATGTTTTGAAAGCTTTTTTAAGAAATATTTTTAAAGATGTTTTCATTTTAATATGTTTTAAAGTTTGTTTTTATGATGTTTTAAAGTTTTTAGTGCTTTTGTTTGCTGCCCTGGGCTCCTGCCAGGAGGAAGGGTGGGATATAAATCAAATAATAAATAAAATAAAATAAAATAAACCAGATATTTATGATCAGCAAAATGCACTGAAAAGTGAGGGAAAACATTTCTTGACACAACATTATGTAACCTCTCCACAATCAAATCAGAATGAGTGCTCATTAAATAGCCAATGCCATATAACCTTCCTGAAAGTTTTGTGTAAACAAATCAGGAGGAGTGTTCAATAATTAGGTCATCTGAAAGTGGCCTAAATTACTGTCAGCCTCAGCTCCTCATTTGTACAATGGGAATAATAGTGTCTTTGCAGGAGTTCTAAAAGGACAGACAGAAGCATCACACTTTCAAACTTCAAGTACTATCTAAATGATAAATATTGTCACAGGATACCCAGTAATCCAACCCAGAGCAGACCCCAGGTGTCTCAGTACAGTAGCAGAAGTCCTTCAAGTGGAATCCTACATGGCTGAGTTCAAATGATAGCTGGGAGTCAAAGGAACAGGGTGGAAAAGAACAGTGATTCCAACTACAATATGATTCTGTGTTAGTTTTGGCAGCAAGAATATGGTAATATGTTTTGTTATGCTGATGTGTGCCACTGTAAATCAACACACTTAGGACTGATCCCATATTGCATCATGGGAATACCCCTGTAATTCACTTCTGTGTATAAAAGTTTTAACATGAGAAGTTACTATGCATGCATCTTTTCTCCCCTGAAAAAGATACATGGGTGCTAAAGATGTACTACTGGCTTAGTAGTACCACGTCTCTCCTAGAAAAAGCCACATGTTTAAAGACTGACTTATGGGGGAAGGAAGCAATACAAAATGGGGATTTTAAAGGGATAGCTGTAGAGAACAACTTGGTAAAGCTTAGGATTTATCACGTCACCCAGCAGATGTAACAGGTGGGGATGCTCCAGTTAGCTTGCTGTTTGAAAAGTCACCCTTGAGAAAATCCATTTGTGAAAAAGCATCCTAGACTCCATTTTGTAACAGCAAACATGGTGGAGTTGATGTTCCTAGTATGATGTCTGCCTAGACATTGTACGGAATACTGGGTGATATTTAACTAAAGTCATACTCATAGACTTAATTTCTTAAGTCTTTTGATTTCAAGGCATTTACTCTGAGTATGACCAACACTAGATATCACCCGTTATGGGGTACTTTCTTCTCAGCACCCAACCAAGAAGCAGAGCCAATCAGGAATAGCACTTGACATGTGGTGTCCCTGGGGCATATCACAGGATAAATAGCTGGGGTAGACACATTTTTATATTCCCTCAACTAAAGCCAATCACACAGGATGTGAGCACTTATTCAATATATTTCTCAAATGATGTTCCCGTATGCTTATATATAGACATGTATGCTGTGTGATCTATGTTTCCCCACACTTTTATAGCACTGTTTTTATTTTGTGTTTGTTTTAGGATGGCACTTGTGACCAACTGATCACTAATATTACAGGACAAGTGTCAAAAGCAAGTTCAGAAAAGCAAATTCTCTTATGGAAAAAATGCTTTTGTTAGGCAGCTTTATATTTCTAAAAGTTCCTGAGACTGGCAGCTATGAGTGGCTGATTATCATGTTTTTGGGGTGCGTGTTGTCCCTATGCTTTTTAGGAAAGTGCAACATTCTTTTCTTTTTTTTTAGCCCTTAGGATATTTAACACTATTTATGATCCAGTACATTTTAGCATGCAAAGCAGTCAGGAACATTCCAGGGGCTTCTGCTGTGACACTGACTGCTAGGCTGCCAGCTTTCTGTGGGCAACAATTTTTTTTCTACTGCAGTTCCTTTGAAAAGGACAGGCAAATATGCACATGTAGTTTACATACTTTCTGTGGTTTGCATATTCTATGGCTAAAAATATCCAAAACCCATTTAGCCCACCTTCAGAATCAGACTTGAAATTAGACTGGGATGCAGAGTACAGTTCTTGTGAGCGGCTCATCTTTTTTTGCATCTGAAAAATAGAATTTGAAAGAGAAGAAGAAACCATAGACTTCAGGCATCTGACTTTGACCTAACATTCTTGTCTCTGTTACAATTTAAAGAGTGTCTCCTCCATATGTCTTTATAAAATGGAAAATGCACAAAGTTTGGACAGGGCATGAGAACATTGATTAAATCCAATACTTGCTCAGGCAAACTTAAAGAAAATATTGTTTGACTTTGGATCCCTGCACCACCAGAGAAACAGATGTTTGTGGATTTTTGGCACCTTAGTTTAGCTTGCTCATACTTTGCCACTCTAACTTTCTCAAAATAAAAGGGTGCAAATAGAATCTGAACTGGAACGAGAGTGGGTGGCCAGTTAGACAAACCCAAATTCCCAACACTGAAAGCTTGGACAAATGAGTGGGGCGTGGGATAAATTGTAGATTTTCATTGCATTTGAACTGGCAGAGAGAGGTAAAAATAAGTGGAAAGGCACAGACGAGTATAGAGCTGGAGCAAAATATTATGGAGTTCTAGGAAAACATCTCAGATGTTCATTTGCTAAGTTTACAGATCTGGCATAGAAGTCTACATTTACCACTGAGCAGGGCCTCATGCAAGGTTGGCCGAGAACACTCTGCTGCCTGAGGTGGAGAAGCAAATGGTGTCCCATACCTATCAACTCCAGCCAAGTTATTTTGGCATTTCAGACAGAAAACTTCACAAGCACCTCTTCCCCCTCCCTGGCAATCACATCATCATCATCTTGCTGCCCTGTCATGACACGCAAAATCTGCTGCCTGAGGCAGCTGCCTCACTCTGCTTAATGATAGGACCAGTCCTGGTTTCACAAAGGACTGGAGATACCTGCCACTGGCAATTTACAGTCAGTATTCTTTGTTTGTTGGAATGCTCCTAGTTCATTGGTGGCTTGAGATAACAGCCAGTGTTATTGTTTTAAGTACTTCCTGGCAGGAAAAAAAAATCCTTAGGAGGTTGGATTTGGCCACACCAGAACAGTCTCCTGATTAAAGGATTTGTAGCATCAGCTCTGAACATAGTTGGTTTTTATTTACTAAGAAATTGGTTGTATACTTGCCTGACAGTAATTCCCACTGAACTAAACAGGCCTTACTTCTTAGTAGAAGGGTTGCCAGGCCTCAAGTTTTCACCTGGAGACTCTGGATTTTTGGGGTCCTCTCTGGGTCTCTGGCTGAGTCCCCTTAATCTCCAGACTCTCAGCGTTCATTAGAAAAAAATTACATTTCTAGGTGTTCTGCTTCAAGAGATATACATAAAAACGTCAGCCACTCCTCCGCCCCCGCAATTTCTCTTAAATGAGCTTGTAGCTGGCTGCTCTACCCCGCCCTTTCAGGTTTGTAGCCAATAAATGAAGTCAAGGTTGTGACTAACAAGGCAGTAGCTAGCCCCATTGCAAGGCCAGAAAACTATTGTTTTTTCCTGCGTATTTGAAAATTGAGTAAGTATATAGCTTTCAGTCTTTTTCTCTCTTGTGTGCAGGAGTCAAACAAGTTTAAATTTTCCTGGGCTCTTGAAGAGGATAGTGTTTTGAAAACCTTCCCAATATGAAGCTTTAATCCAATATTCGCTTTTCTGGGAGTAAAGATGCAATGAGAATCCCACATACCTGAAATAAACCCCATTGAATTCAATAGCACTTACTTTTGAGTAGACATGGTTAGGATTGTGCTGTAAATTAATGGGACTTTTGAGTGAACATAGCAAAGAATTGTATTTGTATTGCAAATCTTTCTCTCCCCCTCCAATCCTATTTTTTAAAAGTAATTAGGCAGGGCTTATTAGGTATCACTGCTTTTATTATGTAGGAAACTAATACTGATTTTTTAATTTTTTTAAATGTTCTACGACGACCAACTGGCTTTGACAATAAACTGTTATATGTGGTGTATGTATTTTTACATTTCCAGTGTGTGTGTATATATGGAGGCTTTCCAACAACCCTGTGAGGTAGGGTTGCCGACTGGAAACCAAGGCACCCCACAATAAGAAATAAATACCTTTAAAATCCAATAACCATAAAAACAAATATAAACAATTGCAAAACAGCCTAAAGAGGGATGATTCTGAATTTTGGGATGGGTGAGTGAAGTTCCTTATCACTTGAGGTTGCAGTACTGTGCCCTGTTTGAGTAAGCCCCATTGAATACTTTGGATTGTACTATAAATATCGTTACAGGCTATGCAACTTATACAGCCACGAGAGTGGCTGTATACTATAGTCAGCATGGATTTTTCACATTCCGCAATGTTAAATTGAAAATACCCCCCATGCCATTCTGATGCTTTTCATAAGCTCATTTCAAAACAAAGCCTTACAAAACATATAGTCCTGAACTCAGAAACACTTGCTTAACAACCCTTAACAACCAACAATATTAAAACAGTTGATATGTTCAGATAGTCACTTTATGTTTAATTTACTTTGCAATTTTAGTGAAGCTTCCTATAGCAAATCATTCTCTTTCTGTTTCTGTAAATATGTGAAGTACAGCAACACTTTGCAACACTAAAATAACTCCAAAAACAATTGTGGAATAATGGCACTGACTGTTCTGCAGAATAGTTTCCAATGGACATGAGGAGTGTCTCAGTTTGCGCAAGATAAAACAGTGGGAGGTGAAATATATTCTAGCAAAATTCTAGGTGTGCTGTATGTTTTTAATTGACCATGCCCCCTTTCCTTAAGTGGAGTAGTTTAAGCATAGCAGGCTGAAAACATGCATCTTGGGCAGGCCAAGTTTGTTTTTTCCAACAGCTAGAGTCATTGCTGAAGTAGCAACCTCTTGTTATCAGTCTGATTTTACATCAAACTGCAGTTTCAGATTCAACTGTTAATGTGCCCAAAAGAGAACTAGAACATAACCTCCAGTTTGAAACACAAAAGGCTGTCTTCACCATCATATGACACTGACCAATAAAAAGGCTTTGAAATTAATAAAAATAAATTTGACACAGATTTCTAGAATGAATAATGAAGGAAATTTAATTTTCTAGGTTAGATTCTCTGTAGAAGCTGTAGTAAAACAGAAAAGAAACAAAGTAAGAAGAACATATACAAAAATGTAATTCTCCATCTTTGGAGATGGCAGGTGTTGCCACCACTCACCATATGCTCAGGGGCACATGTTACCAAATTCTTCCAAGCAACACAGGAAGTGGATTGGACTGTAAAAGACCAACCCAAATTGTGTTTGCATTTTTACAAGTGTGTAGGGCAGTACAATATATCAGAGAGGAGTTCAGGTCTCCTGCTCCCCTGGTGCATTCACTATAGTTGCCCAATTTCCCTGCTTTTTAAAGGGGTAGAAATATCTGTGGGCTATAGGTATGTTCTTAAACCGCAAGGTTTTTTGCCTATTAGTGAATATTATAGATCTTTGACAGTCATGATATAAATATTTCTTTATACTATGTCCCGATAAGTATCTGCTTTCACACTGTGGCTATACAGTATTTCTGCTACATTTTACACTTGTCCTTCTTGCTTGGAGTGGTCATGGTTCCCCTCTGTTGTTTTCATCCTGAGGCTGAGAGATGGTGAGTAGCCCATGGTCACCCACTACAGTCACCCACTATAGCTCATTTCCATTTAAAAAAAATTAATTAAAACAATTTACATGCAGGCAAAGTATATTAAGTAAATCCACACAATACTTTTAAAGCACATCCAACTCACATTTAAAACACATGACTTCCCCTAAAGGATCCTGGGAAGTGTAGTTTCCCTGTCACAGTTATAGTTCCCAGCACTCTTAACAAACTACAGATTCTGTGGTGTGATTCATGTGCTTCAAATGTGTGTTGAATGTGCTTTAATTGAATGGTGTGGATCTGCCCTAGGTATGATGTACATTCATTAGTGAATTGAAAAGAACAATTTTAAAATATACCTTTTTAAACAGGGAAAGGGTTGTAGCTCAGTGGTAGGGCATATGCTTTGCATGCAAAAGTCCAAAATTCAATTTCTGGAAAAGACTATTGCCTGGAATCCTGGAGACCCAATGCTAGTCCATGTCATCAGTACTCAGCTAGATGGTACCACATGGCCTGAGTCTGCAAAAGGCAGATTCCTTTGTTCCTTAAAGTGGAAAGAGACCCAAGGGCCACAGTGACTCAAAAATTTATTTATGTATTTTATTTACAACATTTATATACTGCTTTATTGTAAAAAAATTCTCAAAGCGGTTTATAGAAGGAATTAAAACAATAAAATTATTAGCAAAAACAGTTAAAGACAGGTATTTAAAAACATTCCAAATAATAAAACCAATGAGTTAAAAAAAGATAAAAAACACAATAGCTTCTACATGCCTAGGAAGGCTAAACAAAAATGTTTTTAGCAGGTGCTGAAAAGAGTACAATGAAGGCATCTGCCTAATGTCACTAGGCAGGGAGTTCCAAAGCGTAGGTGCTGCCACACTAAAGGACTGATTTCTTACAAGAGCAGAACAAGTACTATGTGGAACCCCTAACATGGAAAGCACACCTTGAACTTGGCCTGGTAGCATATCAGAAACCAGTGCGGATTTCAGAGCAGAGGTATTATACGTTGATAGGGTCTCACTCATGTCAGCAATCATGTCACAGCATTCTGCACTCACTGTAGCTCCTGGGTCAGGTTGTTTTGCATGGGGATTTCTGTGACCTTGCCTGAGTGGCTGCCAGGATTTTTTTCAGTTTTGCTTTTTGGTTAGGAATCCCGACTGGTTGTGGGATGCTGAGTTTTCCTCCTTACTTATAGGAATCTTGTAGTTGGTATGGTATTGCATTTAGGAAATCATCACTGTCATTTCTTTTTCTATTTGCATTTAATTTACCTTTAACCTCACTCCCTTACATCCATAGAAGTAACAATTAATTTCCAGTCAGATAAATGTTTTTGTTTGAATTGTATACGCCAAGCAACTGTGGTTGATGGTTAATGTATCATTCTTAATGACATCACTAGGGTCTGCCCCATGACATCACTATGGCCCACCCCTGAAATTTCAGGGTTTGGGATGCTTCTGACCCGGCAACCCTACTAGACATCTATAGGATTGCACTGTAAGGGCATTTTTATCAATTGTGATATACTATAAATAGAAAACAATGGTCCCATCCATACCTAACCATAAAATCAGCATCTTCCATATTGAGTAGGTGGCCTCAAGGTCCATACATGTCCTATTTGTGGTCAGATTATTGTGAAAACCCAGTTATCAAACACCCATACATGTGGGCTTTTTTGTTGTTATTATCTAAATTGCTTTAGCATTCACCACTCCCCTAAGTCCATCCCTTTTTAGTGACTGGTCCATAACGGTTGTTTCCTTTTTGCGCATTTTGTTGGAAGAGCACAGAAACTTATATCTTTTTTAAATTCCCACACATGTGCAAGTTTGTGGGTGTGCTATTTGGTGGAAAGGAGACAAGGAGCTTGGCATATGATGGAGGAACACCCATGGACTACCTATTTTAGGAAAGTCTGCAGCATTGCGTCCAAGCACATGGACGTTAATGCAATTGATTATCGGTTTAGGAAAGCATATTGGTTTTTTGGTAGTATTTCTAATGCAGGTTTGTGAACACGAAAATCCATACCAGCTTGCAACATCAAATGGACAACGATGAATTAATGAGGACACAAAGCTATAACATTGCAGATTATACAGTTGTACGGATGGGCCCAATGACTTTCAGTTCATGAGCCAATGATATCACATGTCAGATGACCCAGCAGGGCCAGGCCAGGGATGGCTGCACCCAAATCTACATCAGGGTAGCGATGTTATTCACTATGGTATTTTGTGCTAGTTGGTAGCAGTTCGCATTTCATTAAATTAGGTTTCTTTCATTCCAATCCACTGTAGTTACAAAAAATTATGTAATTGATTTTGTCTCCCATATCATTTACAGCACTGTTGATGTTATCTCCATTTGTTTCCTGATTCTTTTTATTCATAAGTTAATGAGCCAGGTAATTGCCCATCAAGTAGCCATCTGCCGTCACTATCACTAATTGGGAGGGTATTTCTCTGCCTACTGGTCTCTGAGATCTATGACTTGAACTGGGATCTAGTGCCTGAAGTGCAGAAAGCTGTTGCTACGAAATATGTGATAAGGGAAAGGAGGAGGGAAGACGCACAAGTATTTCTGTTGTCTTCTAAGAAAAATGAGAAAGAATGTTTTGTAAGTGAATGAGACGATGACACAACCATTTTAAAAAAATACTGGAACTAAACTGAGTTCAGTTGAATTCAGTTGATTGACATATGAGCATAGGAAGCTGCCTTATACCAAGCCAGATCTATGGTCAGTCTAGCTCAGTATTATCTACATTGACTGGCAGTGGCTCTCCAGAGTTTCAGGCAGAAGAAATTCCCAGTCCTATCTGTACTTACTGGTGATTGAACCAGGGAATGTACCATTGGTCTCACCTGAAAGGTGATTTTCATAGGAAGGGGCCATCACTGTGGGAAATAGTTCCACCTATCGTGCGAAGGCAAGAATGTTTTTGAAGTCAAGACTAGGGACGTCATGCCCCTCCCAATCTCCAGTTCATTCGTAGCGAGTCTAAAAGAGATATCTAAAAATACAAGAACAAGGCCAACAGGCCTGCCAGGAAAATAACATAATAGTCACATGCATAACAACATGACTCTAACATAACTTCATAACATAACAGAACTAAAAGTCTTGACTTCACTCTTACATTTAAATATAATATGGAAACAATAACATGTAACCCATTGATAAAATCGCTAGTCATCCTCCAACTGGGAGGGTCGTGATGGCCCCTTCCTATGAAAATCACCTTTCAGGTGAGACCAATGGTACATTTTCCATAGGAAGTGGGCCATCACTGTGGGATGTACCAAAGCAACCCATATAGGGAGGGACCACCCACATGTTAATCCTCATTAAGAACCTGTTGCAACACTCGTCTGCCAAAAGAAGCATCAGCAGAGGCATAACGATCAATTTTATAATGTCTTATAAACGAGTGTGGGGAAGACCAGACTGCGGCCCTACAAATATCGGCAACAGGAGCATTAGTAGCAAAAGCAGCCGAAGTGGCAGCTGACCTAGTAGAATGAGCTGTTATACTAGCAGGAACTGGCAGCTTCAGGGACTCATATGCTAAGGTAATGCATGCCCTTAACCAACGGGATAAGGTAGGATTGGATACTTTATGCCCCATAGACCCTGGATGAAAGGATACAAACAGAGACTCCGTTCGTCGAATCTCTTGGGTCCTAGACAGGTAGGTCTTGAGAGCCCTCCGGACATCCAACGAATGCCAAGCCTTCTCGAGAGGATGGGTAGGATTCGGGCAAAAGGAAGGCAAAACAATGTCCTGGTTGCAATGAAAAACTGAATCGACCTTGGGACGAAAGGAAGGGTCAGTCTTCAGCACAACAGAGTCCTTATGGAAGACGCAGAGGTGTCTAGCAGAAGACAATGCGCCCAACTCCGAAACGCGTCTGGCAGATGTGATTGCGATCAGAAACAGGACCTTGAAGGACAGTATACGTAGGGGCACAGTCCTGATGGGTTCAAACGGAGGGCGTTGCAAAGCCTGCAGAACTTTCGGCAAACTCCATGAGGGGAACCGATGGACAACAGCCGGAGAGCGTAGGGCGACTCCCCTCAAAAAACGTTTGATGAACGGATGTGAGGAGATATGATCTCCAGGAGAGGACACTGAGAGAATGGATGACAGAGTAGACGCCTGTCGACGTAGAGTGTTGGGTCGAAGTCCCATCATAAAGCCAGTATGGAGAAATTGGAGCACCTGGTGCACATTGGCCTGGGATGGATCGTGGTGGTGGGACTGACACCACTTGGAGAAAGCCACCCAGGTATGTTGATAAATGCGAATGGTAGATGGTCTTCTCGAGGCCAAAATAATATCAATCACAGCGTCAGACAGTCCAGCTGACCTCAAGTGTCTCCGTTCAAACGCCACGCTGTTAGATTGAGCCAAGTAGGGTCCTGGTGCAGTACTGGGCCCTGGGATAGGAGGTCTGGCGTTACTGGAAGTGTCCAAGGATCCATCATTGACATTGCCAGTAGATCTGAGAACCACGGTCGGCGTGGCCAAAATGGTGCTATCAGAACCAGCTGTGCCCTTTCGGTTCGCGCCTTCCTCAAGGTTTTGGCTAACAATGGTATGGGAGGAAAGGCGTACAATAGACCGTCTGGCCACGGTGTTGTCAGAGCATCCACTGCTTCTGCTGTTGAGTCCAGGTATCGAGCAAAGTACCTTGGAAGCTGGCAATTGTGACTGGAAGCAAACAGGTCGACTGAGAGGGCGCCGAACCGACACTGGAGACGATGGAAAATGGCTGGATGAAGTTTCCATTCTCCTGGGAAGACCTGTTGTCTGCTGAGCCAGTCTGCTGTCACATTCCAAATCCCTCTGATGTGCTCTGCTTTCAGGGATTGTAGATGTTGTTCTGCCCAGACAAAGATGAGGGAGGCTAAGTCCTGCAGAGGACGAGACCTGGTGCCCCCCTGTCTGTTCAAATGTGATTTTACACACGTGTTGTCTGTTCGAATGAGCACATGCTGCAAAGGGAACAGAGATTGAAAATGACATAGAGCCAAGTGGACAGCCTTTAGTTCCAGCCAGTTGATGCTTCGAGATTGCTCTGCGTTGGGCCAAACCCCTTGAACGTACTGGGAGTTGCAGCGGGCTCCCCAACCTATGAGGCTGGCGTCTGTGGTCACGACGGTTCTGCGGGGTTCTCTGAACGACGCGCCCTTGGAGAGGTGTTGAACCTTGGTCCACCAGCGGAAGGAGAGGCGCAGAGCGGGGCTCAAACGAACTTTGCGATGGTTGGAGCTGGCAATGTCTTTTTGAAAAGGCAACAGAGTCCACTGAAGGGGCCGAGTGTGGGCTCGAGCCCAGGGCACAATGTGGATTGTGGAGATAAACATCCCGAGCGCTCTGGCGAGAAGCATGACGTCTGCGGATGTTTGTTGCATCAGGGACCTTGCGATGCTTGTGATGGCAGTGATGTGATCTGGAGCCAGGAAGACCATTGCCTGCAGGGTGTCCAACATTGCCCCAAGATGTAGTAGGCGTTGGGTTGGTTGGAGATGGCTTTTGTCGAAGTTGACAAGCCAGCCGTAGGTCTGCAAAACATTGAGGGTGATCATTAAATGATGATGAGCCAGCTCTTCAGATTTGGCCCGTATGAGCAGATCATCCAAATATGGGTAGATATGAACCCCTTGGGTCCGAAGGTAAGCCACTAGGATGAGTAGCACCTTGGAAAATACTCTTGGAGCAGAGGAGAGGCCAGAAGGCATCGCTCTATATTGAAAATGTTGGTGGCCAAAAGCAAACCGAAGAAACTTTCTGTGGGCTATGCAAATGGGTACATGGAGATACGCTTCCTTAAGGTCGATAGAAGCCAGGAAGTCTCCTTCATGCAGACTCTCGGTAATGGAATGGAGAGATTCCATTTTAAACTTGCGGTATGTTACAAAACGGTTGACAAACTTGAGATCCAATACCGCCCTCCAAGATAAATCTCGTTTTGGCACAGCAAATAGGAGGGAGTACACCCCTTCCGATCTCTCAGTTGTGGGAACTGGCTCTATTGCCGCTATGTGCAAGAGGTGATGTATAGCTGTCTGCATGATGTTGTGCCTGGCTGGTGCCCTTGGGCAAGGAGACGGGTGGAATCTGTCTGATGGGGTTGCCCAGAACTCTATGGTATAGCCATAAGTGAAGAGGTCCCTGATCCAGGAGACCTTAGTGAGGCGCAGCCATCGATCTCCAAAATTAAGTAATCTGCCACCTATGGGGATGGCGTTAATACTACTTGTGTAGGCGAGGACCTCCCCTATATGAGGACGATGAGTTGCCCCTGCGCCCTTGGTACTGACCTCTGCCCTGGAAGCGTCGGTTCCAGGAACCCCTGAATGCGTTGGAATCATAGGGTCTGAAATCGCGGCCTCGTCCTCCTGGCCGCGTTCCTCGAAAAGGCTGGTTAGACCGAAAGGAGGGAAATCGCCTAAAGGGCCTGTGGTCGATGTTCTTGACTGTGGCTAGAACCGGTTTATGGGCGTCTTTTGGATCAACCAGAACTGCCTTTAGAGCTTCCTCGCCGAAGAGTAGAGATCCGGAGTAAGGGGCCTTGGACAGGTTCAATCTGGCCGCTGAATCAGCTTGCCAGTGGCGAAGCCAGAGGGTACGATGAGCGACTATTTGAGTCGTCATGGCTCGTGCCCCTAATTGGGTGGCATCCAAAGTGGCATCGGCCACAAAAGCTGCTGTCTTACGTAATTTCAATAGTGCTCTTTTGAAGGCGACAGGATCAGGGTTATCATCCTCTAGAAGGTCATCCAGCCACATCATAGATGCTCTGGAGAAGATGGAGGCTGAGGCGGAGGCACGCATGGCTAGGGCAGTGGCCTCGTGGTTCTTGCGGAGGGCGAAGTCTATTCGACGTTCAGTAGTATCTTTTAGGTGGGATTCCCCTTCCCTGGGCAAGATAGATCGTGAAACGAGGCGAGCGATCGGTTCATCTATGCCAGGGACCTCTAACTTGGTGGCGAAGTCTGGGGCTAGGGCGTAAAGTCTGTCAGCCATGTTCTTGAAGCGTCGAGCTTTGAGTGGGTGGGCCCATTCATCGGAAGCTAATTTGGCAATTGGGTCCGGCACCGGGATGTAGTGTTCAGTAGGTGCAGGGGATTTGAGGACCTTGGCCCCTTTGAGAGTTGGAGCGGACGAAGTTGAGGGCGCAGTCTGGAGACTAAGGGTATGAAGTACCCTACGGGCGAGCGGTTGGTAATCTGAGGTATTGAACAAGCGATACGATGTATCCTCCTCATGATCTGAATAGTCGCTCCAGTCGTCTCCTTCAACATGGTCAGTGAAAGTTAACTCCTCCGCATACGAGGCTTCGTCCGTACATCTGCCTCTGGCTACATCGAAGGGATCTGGCGAGCAGGAAGGATGAGCAGCATGGAACGCGCGTTGGTCCATGTTGAGTGGGGGTATGGCAGGAACCTGTGGTAGTGACTGCATTTGTGTGAAATAAGCCAGCATGGCTTGGAGTTGGGAGAGGAAATCAGGAGACAGCTGCAGACCAGATGTGTGAGATGTATGTGCCTGGTGGGCTGTTGGAACAGATGTCTGAGGCGGTAAGCCAGAGGTAGGTTCGTTAGGCGAACCGTGAGGGGGAAAGCCAACAAACTCTTCCTCGTCAGAGGCAGTAGCAGGAGAATGGAAAATATCACTTATGTGTGTCTGTGCTGTGGTGGTTGTTGGCACAGAAACATAACGAGGATGCTTTGGTTTACTATGGCTGGAAAGATGTTTTGTCTTAGCCAGTGCTTTGGCATGTCTGGTCTTAGACGTGTTAGTATGTTGTGGCTTGGCTGATTGTGGCATGTCTGGCTGATCTGGCACCATGTGTGTTGATGGTGACATGCCTGGCTGTTCTGCCATCTTATATGAACCTGGGTGCAGTACACTGCCACGGAGGGGGCAGAATGTAAAGACCCGAACTGGCACAGCGTACTTTCACGGAGGGGGTAGGATACACTGGCAGATGGCGAATGCACTGCCACAGAGGGGGCAGAATGCACAGAGGTATCCACGTTAATATAATATAGGCTGTTTTAGAGTTGGCACACTCAGATTACATCAGTGGTACATGCTCTGGTAACCTCACGTTTGGATTACTGTAATGCGCTTTACGTAGGGCTACCTTTGAAGACAGTTCGGAAGCTACAACTAGTGCAAAATGCGGCGGCCAGATTGCTGACAAGGACCAAGCGGTCCGAGCATATAACACCTGTTCTGGCCAGCTTGCACTGGTTGCCAATATGTTTCCGGGCTAGATTCAAAGTGTTGGTATTAACCTATAAAGCCTTATACGGTGTGGGACCACGATACCTTGCGGAACGCCTCTTCCGATATGAACCGGCCCGTGCACTACGTTCTGCTACGAAGGCCCTCCTCCGGGTTCCAACTCACAGGGAGGCCCGGAGGGTGATGACAAGATCTAGGGCCTTCTCAGTGGTGGCCCCCGAACTATGGAACAGTCTCCCTGAGGAAGTACGCCTGGCGCCGACTCTGCTTTCCTTCCGGCGCCAGGTCAAAACCTTCCTATTCTCTGAAGCATTTTAAGTTACATTGATCTAATTTTAAAAATGTTTATTGTATTGTTGATTGTATTTTAATATTATTTTGTTATTCATTGTATTTTTATACTATTTTATGTTCACCGCCCAGAGAGCTATCGCTAGTCGGGCGGTATATAAATTTAATAAATAAATAAATAAATAAATAAATTAGTGCTGTGGGCTGGATTTTTGGCTTGTTCACGGCCCCATAGGGGGCAGGATATGTAATGTAAATCAGATTTAATACAAGTCAGCCACTGATATTAAAGCTCCAGCCTTGATAATGTAATCCAGCCACTAGGATTAAAGCTCCAGCCTTGATAATGTAATCCAGCCACTAGGATTAAAGCTCCAGCCTTGATAATGTAATCCAGCCACTAGGATTAAAACTCCAGCCTTGATAATGTAATCCAGCCACTAGGATTAAAGATCCAGCCTTGATAATACAATCCAGCCCACTAGGATTGGAGCTCCAGCCTTAATAATACAATTCAGCCACTATGATTACAGCCACAGTAAAAATGTGTGTAAATCAGCCTTGTGTAAGTTTGTCAGCAGCACATACACACAAACATACAGATAGGTAGCCTGCAGGGGAGGTATCCGAAGCTAAATAGATGGTAACAAAAAAAGGCGGGAATTTTGAATTTCAAAAAATGGCGCCCGGAAAAAAAAAACGGGCGGGAAAAAACGATCAAAACGGGGCTGAGGGAGAAGGAGCAATGGCGGCCGTCGCAAGCGAACTGGGGGAAGGGCTGGCCAGCACGGACTCGCCGAAAGCCGCAGTAGCGGTTGGAAAAGAAACTCTGGAAGAGCAGGTAGAGGAACACACGGCAGCCGCCGCAGAGAGAGCTGCCGTCGCGGTCTGTAAAGCCCTTCGCAGTGGGATTTAAGCCACGTAGCGAGGGCGATCTGCGGTAAGGTAGTAACGGCGGGAGCCGCAGCTGCAAGCTCCCGCAGAGATCGGATCAGCCGCAGCCGCGGCAACGATCGGGGGGGGAGGGAGAGGGATTCCCCTTCCCTCACAAGCGATCAAAAGCGATCTAAAAAAAAAAAAAGAAGAAGAAGAACCGCAGCCGCGGTCACTGAGGGAGCCCCCTGGCTACGGGGGGGGAGGGGGCTTGAAACTGCAAAAATAAAGAGAGCCGCAGCCGCGGTCTCACAGCACCCCAATCAAGGGAATAAAAGGAATTAAATAGCCCTGAGGAAAGGGGGAAGAGAGCCGCAGCCGCGGTCTCTGAGGGGATCCTCAGTAGGCTAGACACAAAAAACAGCAAAAAGGTTTTGAAGAGAAAAAGAGAAACAAATACGAGACTTAGCTAAATGCTACGTGAAATTCCAATCTTGTTCGTACGAAGGCAAGAATGAACTGGAGAGTGGGAGGGGCATGACGTCCCTAGTCTTGACTTCAAAAACATTCTTGCCTTCGCACGATAGGTGGAACTATTTCCCACAGTGATGGCCCACTTCCTATGGAAAACTTCTGCATGCAAAGCAGGTGCTCCATAACTAAGCTATGGCCCTTGCATTTATCACAGCTTATCTTATCTTTAGCTCCAGAAAGACTGAAATTTCAAGGACAACCGGTTCTGTTGCCCAGCTGTTCTTATCAGGGTTAAGCGTCACTATTATTTGCCTTATGAAGCTTGGATCATGACAACAAAATTCAGGACAGTGTGTCAAAAGATGGGTTTCAAAACAAAATATGCCGCAAAGAACTCTGATTATATGCCAAAAAGATGAATATATACACATATAAATTTTGCAAAGTAAATTTTGCAATTTTTCTAGCTCACAACGTGAGAATTATACAGCCACAAGAGTGGCTGTATACTATAGCCAGCATGGATTTTTTGCATTCTGCAATGTTAAATTGAAAATACCCCATGCCATTCTGATGCTTCTCATACGTTCATTTCAAAACAAAACCTTATAAAACTTATAGTCCTGAATTCAGAAATGCTTGCTTAATAACCCTCTCAATTTTCATGGCAATACAAAAAACAGTCAGAGAGAATAGAGAGTTCAAAGTGTAAAAAGAGAGGGGGAAAACCAGACCCCTGTTGCATTTTTTTCTGTCAATGTTCTCATACTTTGTTGAAATTAATTAAAATTCAGCCATGTTCACAGAATACCTGTAATCCTATGACTGACCTTGCCCCATACTCTGACCTTCATTTTCTGCAGTTTAAAAGTAAAAAAAAAATGCCTGCTTGAGTTTTAATTAATTTAAGAAATTTAACATTAAAGTCTGTTATAATGTTGGGCATGCTCAGTAAGAATCAACTGTCAGTGTTCTAAAAGCCAGACTCACAGCTGCTGGGCTGGGGTAATTAGGGGCCACACCCACGCCAGACCTTTATTTCATTTTAGACACATATGGCTTCCCCCAAAGAATCCTGGGAAGTGTAGTTTGTGAAGGATGCTGAGAGGAAACTCCTATTCCCCTGACAGAGCTCCAGTGACCAGCATGGTTTAACAGTCAGCTGCTCTGATTGAAGCTCTGTGAGGGAACAGGGCGTCTCCTAGCAGCTCTCAGCACCCGTTACTAACTACATTTCCCAGGATTCTTTGGGAGAAGCCATGACTGTCTAAAGTGAAATCAAAGTCTGATGTGGATGTCACCAGGGACAGCTTTGGTTTAAATTTGGGTGGGAGACTGCATGTGCCTCCTGTAGAATAAAAAGGTGGGGGAAACAGTGAAAAACAATGATAGTGTTCACATTTGTTTTCATTTTGGTAAGGAAAGGGGCTACCCTCTGCCCAGTGCCTGCTGACCTACCCAATCTCCTCCTCTCCTCCTCAGAGTGTGTTTATAGGTACATGTTACCAAATTCTTCCAAGCTACGCAGGAAGTGGATTGAACTGTGAAAGAGCAACCCAAACGGTGTTGGCATTTTTACAAATTTGTAGGGCAGTACAATATCTCAGAGAGGAGGTCAGGTCTTCTGCTCCCCTAGTGCATTCACTATAGCTGCCCATTTCCCCTGTTTTTTAAAGTTTGATAGAAATATCTGTTGGCTATAGGTACGTTCTTAAACTACAATTAGTGAATATATATTAAGTGGTATAAAAATAGCCTAAATAAACAAGTAAACATCAAGATTGGTCCTCCGTTATCAGGAAATATGTTCTATCTAGATGCAAAGTAGATATGGCACATAGTCGTATCTTCCTTTTTTTTTTGTTTATAAACCAAAACAGCTTTAGGGGAATGGAAGTTTAAATAGAAGAATGGTGCTAGTAGTAGAGGAAGGCTGTTGAACCTTTCCTCTCTAACCAATTTTCCCCCAATCAAAATCCCTCCACCACATACACGTGCACACAACCTGCTTTTTCTCTTGCAGAAAAAGTATATGAAGAGAAAATGGTTAGGCAGAAACAGTCCATCCTTCCCATTGCTTGTTCCTCTCAAACTGTTTTACCCTGCTATAACTCACAGACGTTTGTTTTTTAAAAAGGGGGGGATATATAATATTTGATGTTACATCTAATTTGGCCCCAAACCTGTCTTTCTCTAACTTGATTCTACTGCTCCCTTTTTTCTACTCACAAAAGCAAAACAAACTTCCAAACAACAATGTCTGTTGCTCTTCAACAATACTTCAATTCAGACTAAGGTTATGTGACCATCACTTGTGGATAAACTATCAATTGCCAGGAATTGAAGGTTCACCATCTGGTCCATTGAGTGAGTTCCAGACAGTGTCATTCAAGTGTAGTTGTGGAATGTCAGGCCAAATAAGGGCATGCCCCCATTTTTTTTTTTAACAAAAATGTTATGGTCATTACTGGATGCAAAATCTTTTTCAGAGCAGAATTTGATTTCAGCACAGTTGAATTTGATTCAACTTTGATCTCACAAAGGAACTAAAACATATCCATCTTATCAGTATAATAATGTGAAGGGGGAAATGCCGCCACAGTCCTTCCCTCTCCATTCTTTACAACTGGAAATAAAAGAATGCAGTGACAGCTGCATCACAATAAAGATAAGCACAATATTTAAAAGCTGCAGTGCTTTAGAATTAAATGCCAGGGAAGACTCTCATTCTCTTTTGGTTGGCAACATATACAAGAACGCAATGAAACATTGTTCTCATTTTGGAAGGTTTACTCCAGAAATTGATGAACAATAAATCGCCATGTTCCTCATTTTGCCAGGATGAATATGTTCAATATAATCCCATGCATATTTACTTGGAAGTAAGACAGGCAAGTGTGTTTAGGATTACACCCTAATAATCAAGTCAAGAGGATGATACATCATTATTAGGGCACAGAGGGTATTCCCCTGTAGTAACTCTTCATGTTCCTCATGGGTGCATTCTAACAGTAATGACTCAATGGCATTTGCACACTAACTGCTTCCTTTTTAGTTCAAGCAGGAATGTTTTGAACAAAGAGGTTAGAAAGTGAAGTGAGCTGAGCCATCTAACTCTGGAGCGCAACTTCAAATGCTCATTTCTTCCCTATAGAAAAAGCAGGCCAGGAAAAGGGCACTGTACAAATGCAGTTCTGAAATGTCATTAATATGGAGCTTGTGATATCATCATGGATAGACCTAGAATACAGGAGACCTGTATTTCTACATAGCATTTCATGTGCAGCTGGCTCATGCTGGAAAGTCTTAAGAAATGTTGCCAATGGGGATTCAGATGTGAGTTTACTAGAAATGGACAGAGTAGAAATGGACAGAGCAGGACTAGCTGTCAACACAAGAATATCAGAGTTGTACTATCCAACAGTTAAGGAAATTGAACAGTTTAGTGGATGTAAATTATACAACACTAGAAACATGGGTTTTGTGTTCTTCTGACATCAGAAGAGTACAGGGTTCCTACATCTTTAATAGTTACGTAAAATAAATAAAAAATGTAAATGTATTGCCTGCAAGTTGGTTCCGACTTATAGCAACCTTATGAATAGGGTTTTCATGCGGTTGAGAGGCAGTGACTGACCCAAGGTGACCCAGTGAGCTTCATGGCTATGTGGGGATTTGAACCCTGGTCTCCCAGGTCGTAGTCCTACACCTTAAGCATGCAGACTGAATTTCAATATAGCAGCAGGATGCTATTTCCACTTCCCTAAAATGGGTCTGGGCACATCCTGGGGCCTAAGTACCGCGGATACATAGAGGCTCTGTACTGGTGGTATAAAGGACTAGATGATAGCGGACTTTGTTTGACATCAATTTTTAAAGTACAGTTTATGAATTTTTTAAAAAGTTATTTAAAGTTTATTATGTACATGTCTGATTTTATTTTTGTAAGCTGCCCTGAGTGCCCTATTATAGGGTAGAAGGGCGGGATAGAAATATTTCAAATAAATAAATAAAAGTGTTGCTAGGAAGCCATAGCAAGCAACAAGACAGCTTGCATAATTTCCTTTGTTGGTGGACCTTTAAAAGAGAATCACATTTCAAATATCCTAATTTTTTTCCAGCTAAAATCTCACTCAGTATGCTATGTTTCATGGGAGCAATGAATACAAAAATCATATTAGAGTGTTTGTGGATCTTAAATAATTGTACTCTAACAGAATGAGAGGATCATTGTCCCATTTTTGCTTTCCCTAATTCTTCTAAAACATTTATACAGTCAAAGGTGTAACTTGCGGTGCACCGCTTATGGTGGGAAGTTAAAAAAAAAACAGAAGGAAAGCAGGGAGACTGAAACAATCTCTGTGGTGACACTTCCTGAAACACTTGGTCAAGCTGTCTATTCTGTAGCTCCTGCTCATTTTGTTTGTTTCCACCTATTTTCCAGAGAAGAGGCTACACAAAATGAACTATTTTTGTACAACTCCAAATAACCATTTATTTTGGCAAAATTTATACCGTCGTATTCTACTTTTAGCCAGGAAGTGCAAACAAAGCATGGAGACAGCTTGTTCCCTGACCCCAAATTCATTCTGTGTTGCTATAGCATCACCCCTGAGAAAATGGGACTGGCCCTTTTCCTCTCCTTAGTCCTGCTCAATGGGCTTTTGTCAGCTGTTGAATTATAGCATTAAAATTTAAATACTACAGATTTAATGGAGGATTATTATGACACCCTCTCACATTCTTTCTGTTGCTATTGGAAATAAGCCCAACGAATGAGCAGAAGACATTAAAAACAACAACAAGGAGCTGCCCTTTTAAACCACAATGATGCTACAGACATATCTGGAAATAAGTGGAATGGCACCAACTTTGATTATTATTGTTTCTGTACCAATGGAGTCTGCAAAGCTGCATGGATCACAAAGTCTTTCGAGAAAATGACCATTGCTAACAATTGCATTCTCCTCTACTGATTATCATTCCTTTGCAAAGTCATTTATTATGTATTCAATGAATGGATTTTGTTTCACCTGTGATTGGCCAAATACATATAAAAGGTGTGTGTGTGTGTGTGTTATTCTTTCACAGCATACACACATTGATTGAATGAAAGGGAGAAAATGCTGTTGCTGGCAGCCCCTGAATGCTGAGTTTGTATCATATAGCTGTATGTATCTTTGGGAAACAAAAAACAAGGGAAGGTAGATGAGGACAGATTTTATACAGGGAGAATCCCATCATGGGAAAATTTGAAAATGACAGGCCAAATCCTGACATTCCACTCATGGCAGGACTTGCATACTGCATAAGGCTCCCAGGGGCAGTACAATGCCACAATTCATGGGGTTCTGCCAACATCAGCTGCTGGAACTAATGTTAACAAGAGGCCACAGCACTTTGTGGTATAACATTCCTGCACTATTCAGAGAATAAAAATTTCACTACAATGCAAAATGCCATGTGATGCATTAAAAACTGACATACTTCTAGAGCAGAGAGGAGAGTGCAGAATACTCAGCATTCTGGGGGCCTATTTACAGCACAGGTGCTATAGATATGCATTTAATGAAAAGGGTGCAACACATTTCAAACAACAACAGAAAGGCTATTCTGCATCTGGGAAAATATTAAATCATAGCTCTAGATTTAGTAATATTCCCGTTTCAAAATGATGTAATATTGCCTTTGTTAATCATGACGCTATTTACAGATTGAATCTGAACATTCATTTTAATTTAGTCCTTTTAATTATGAATCACTCCTAGAATAGGAGAATCACTCTGTGCCTGGAATGAACAATGTTACACTGGGAGGCACATGGGAGAGAGCCTTTTCAGCTGTGGCCCTCAGGCTTTGGAATACCCTACTCCAAGAAGCCCACTCTGCTCTCTCCCTGCTGGCCTTTTGGAGACTTCTGAAAAACATATGGTTCCGGAGTAGTCAAGTAACCAGAAGTCATTTTCCAATTGTCAGAGATACTTACAGGGGCATTGAGTGAAACACTTAGGAAAAAGACTATGTAAATAGGAAAGATACTGCTGCTACTTCGGCAGCCAGGGCTGACTGGGGGGGGGGAAGCTGGTACAAATTACCAGGGCCCAGTAGTCCAGAAGGGCCCCTGGGCCCCGACTATGTTGCTTATGTTTTTGTCTTTCTCAGTAGTATCATTATTTGTCTATTGTTTTTGACATCCATTGTAAAATCAGTGGATTTCAAAGAAAATAATAATGATATAAAATATTAAAGTATAAAGATTTTTAGCCACTCCGCCCTTGCTGTGGGCCCCCAAACATTTTTTTCACCAGGGCCCAAACCCATTCTCTGCAGCCCTGTCTGCAGCTGCTACTATTTGGAGAAACACCACAAGCAATTTTTTTATTTACTGGGTGATATCCAAGATTGCACAAACAGATTTCTCTTGTTTTAACTACCCTGGAGCCCCCAACACCTCCCAAAATCTGCTCCAGGATGTCCCTGAACAAAACCAGATTTTAAGGGCATGTGGAGGGCTGCAGGGGGGAGAAAGGGAAGGGCTTCCCTTTCCTATCCTCTCCCCTGCAGTCCTGTTGCATGAACAGAAGTCCATCTTTTCTATCAAATGGGCACAACTGGATAATATCCACTACAATAAGAAAACATGTGTTTGGATACTGGGGACTGAGGTGTTCTTGCATCCCAAAATTCTGTATACTCAGCTGTGTTTTAATCTCAGGTAGCATCATCTTGCAATTTCATGTTTACAGAATTTTTTTCTATTCTAGATGATCGAGGATATGTAAAATTCACATGAAAATGATGACGGATGGCAAAGATTACCTCATTAGCACTGGAAAGTGAGATCATGGAAAGAAAACTTTTCACTTCAAGAAAGCTTTAGAACTTTCTAAAGGCAATGGTAAATGAGAGGCTTAACTGTTTATAAGGTTGATTCTGCTCATCAAGAGGTGCTGGGTGAATGTCCATATTTAGCTTGTAAGCATTACCTAATTCTCCTATGATGTCAATTTTTCAGGAGATAGTGGCTGGTTTAAGAACATGATTATTCAAGAAATGAAACACAACATGATGGGGGATGGGATGAATCACATACCTGATTTATCTCAGTTAAATTATTTGGTTGACAAGGGGGAATGCGTTTGCCTTTTCTGGAGAGCTTTCTTCTTCTTTTCTTTGCCCGCAGACAGTCTGTTTGTCTGACAAATGACTCCTGCATTAAATAAAAGGAATAGTAGGTTATATGCCCTGGGTTCCTGCTGGGAGGAAGGATGGGATATAAATCAAATAATAAATAAATATGCTATTGGCGGCCACTGATTCATAGGGTCACCATAAGTTGTAATTGACTTGGAGGCACATAACAACAACAAAGGTTATAGTCCAACATGAAATCATATTTTCATGTTTCAAAATGTTTATATCTTCATAATCTCCATGCCATATTTTACTGAGCGTCACAGTTCCTCTGAAAAGTTTGATGTTTGGCTGTTGTCCCAAAGAGGTTGAGAGCAACAGAGCTCTGTTCCTTTATTAGATTTTATATGAGGTTGAGCTAAACTCAAGAGTTCAGAGGGAACCAATAATGCTTTGTCGTGCAAATATCTATCTGATGATGTTCTAATTGTCAGCCTTTCTGACAATTTCCCTGTAGTTATTTTGTTTCTATGTTTTACACATTCTAGAGAAATAACTGGTTAGGTTGACCATGCCCTGTCCATCTCTTCCTGATGGTTTTGACCTGTTTCTATCTTCTGGCATGTGCTCCTTTTTTTAATTTGATTTTTTATTGCAAATGTATTAAAGAAAGGAAAAAAAGAAAGGAAAAAGACCAGAAAAAGGTAGGAAAAACTCAAAGAAAAAGCGGAAAAAGCCTGTCAGTTCACATTAACAATATAATATGCATCAATTACATTCATGTAAATTTACACAGGCAGATGGATAAATGCCATTCAAATGTGTGAATATATATCCAAACAAAGTTGATAGTTATAGAAAGTATATTCAAATATAGCAAGGGCATTAAGGTCTTGAGACCACTACATAATAGATGGTGAGTATTTATCCTTCCAGATCTCTTAAGTAGCCACAATGGCCTATAAAATCTTTTTGTTGGCCTGCCATTAATTCCCATAACATAAAAATATAATTTAAAAGTACACGAACATCCACAAATACCAAGGATTTTGCTAATATAAGATTGATATGGTCATTAACTTCAGACCAAAAAGGAAATATCACTGGACAAGCGCACAACATATGCTTCAATAAGACGTTTCTAGCATTACACCTCCAACATCTGAGTTAGACAACATGTTATACAGACATTGTGGAATCCAGTATACTTGAAATATCAGTTTTTTTCTGAATCAATCTCCATTTTAAATCTAAAGAAACATTACACATAGATTCTAAAACAATTTCCCATTGTTTGGATTGTGCAGTTCATTTCAACTCCCATTCTTCCCTAATTTCCTTAACTTCTACTTTATAAGCTTCTAACAGATATTTATAACCTACAGTTGATTAAGTTTTCTGTAAAAATCAGATTATTCCTTCCAACGATTTAGGGGATGCAGAAGCAGACAAACCATAAACAGTCACCAACATGTGCTATAATTGAAAATATTACCATTCATCACTCATTGGGTAAACTATATCTAGACCACAATATAGAAAACTGTAAAAATTGTCCATCTGTTACTTTCAGCTAATCTAATGTGTAAATCCCACAGTCTACCTATTTCTTCTACAAAAAGTATTGCCTCTATATTTCAAATCTGGGTTACCCTATAAAGTTTAGCATGAGCATATGGATCAAATTGTAGCTGATGAGCCAGTATACACCATGTCTCTCTAGTTGCTGAAATCTACAGTGGCATAGATCCTTTCTTTTTTACATACCTGGACCCCAGCCCTGTCTATCCAAAAAGGGGTGTTAAGTAAGTCATATCTAGAGTGCACATGTTGAAATATTCATAGAAAGAGACTTGCCATCCATTCATATGTGCTAACAGATATGCCTTGTGGTACAAACTAATCTCTGGAAAATTAAATTCTCCTTTCAATATGGGCAACTGCACTCTTTTAAGTTTTAAATTGTTTTAAATTTTTAAATTGTGTTTTAAATTGTTTTTAAAAGATGTGTTTTTAAATTTGTATATTTTTGAAAATGTTTTTAGTTACTGTAAACCACCCAGAGAGCTTCGGCTACGGGGCAGTAAATAAATAAATAAATAAATAAATAAATAAACGGGCTGGACAATTACCCCAGGTAAACTAAACAGATAAATAGCACATTAATCTTTTGAAAATATGCTTGGGAAATATAGAGACAGATACTGTACAGCACATATATTATTTGTGGCAGAATATTCATCTTAAGTGTGTTAACCTTACCCTAAATATTATAGTTGAGTAGTGCTCATCTTTCCAAAACAATAGAGATTTCTGTTATTAACCTATATAAATTTATTTTAATCATTTGAGAAGTATCTGTAGGAAGCAAAATCCCTAGATGTGTTATAACCTTCGGGCACCAGCAAAAATTAGCTACTTGCCCACTGGCATTAATTCAGATTCTGATCAATTTATCATATAACCTGAAATTCTACTAATTTTATCAATTAATCTGATTAATTCTGATATGGATATTTCAGGTCTACTAATAAACAGTAGTAAATCATCTGCATACAAAGCTAGTTTAAATTCTACTTGCTCATGCACAAAACCATAAATCTCCCTGATCTGTCTAACTCAGCATTACCCAACCTTTTTCGACCCAACGCCCCTTTGCAAAATCTTTTTGTACCCAACGCCCCCATCAGATTAAGTATATGCCAATGCTTCCTATTCTTCCCTTAAAATATGAGTAATGCATAAAAGGTATTTTTAATTATTATTACTGATCATTTTTGTCATGCCTTGTTATTGCACTTAGATTACACATTGAATTCTTAGTATGATTTATTAATATAAATACATAAGCAAAAACTAATTAAGTCCACACAGTATGAACCAAGAGAATACACTGTGTCATATCATGTTACTTAACAACAAACTCATTCAGTTTACCGGCATTGTTTCGTTAAACAAGTTCATTTAAACGTCACAGAAACAACGGGTAGCTAGTGTGTCCCATTCCTGAAGAAAACCAGCGAATAACTGACTGTCTGTGTCACCCGTTTGCACACGGTACTCATCTGTTGGAAGAATGCGCCCTCCACCAATACACTCAGCTTATCAAACATTCTCTCGTGATTGGTTCCAACATCCTTGAAGACAGCATTGGAACATTACCTAGTGCCTAGGCGTGACTAATATCCCCATTCCTTGATATGACACTGGCCGCTATTCAGAATTTATTTACTAAAGAGCACACACTATTTATAGTGTTATTTCCATGAATTGAGACTATTAAATACATTCTAACTGGGGACAAACAGTTTAAAAATTAATGATTTGTGTATTAAATAAAATTAAACTTAAATGCTTCAACTGTCGCATCAGACCGCCAAATGTCAATGTCCCCCTAATGAACCCAAATGCCCCTAAAGTTTGTAGTCACACCAACGCTATAGCCCACGTTGGAAATCGCTGGTCTAACTGCACATGCCAAGGTTTCCAAACATAAATCAAATATCATTGGAGAAAGAGAGCAGTACCTCTCTCTAAATCAAGCAGATCCAAAAGGATTCTATTTGTTCTTACTTGTGATTTAGGAGAGAGGTATAACATTCTAATCTAGTTTAACTCTGAGGGTCACAGGAAATGCATTTGTGTATACTATTTTGCACCCCAGTATGCAAATTGTTCTGAGACCTGCATATAATCAGCTCAGAGAAAAACTGTGACTAGATCTGGATCCATTCAAAGAACAAACGATCACTACAAATAAATAGTTTGCAAGTTGTTTTTGCCAAAAATGGAAATTTCAAGCTACATTATTTTCCCCTCATACCACAAATATGCCAACTTTCAATTTTTGCAAAAAAATTACTGGAGCTTTTTATCTGAAAGGTTTGTAGCTATTTTTAATATGCTTTTCATATTAGTTTTAAGTGCTTCATTTCCAAGAAGCCTTATTTTCAGTAAAAAAGTGTGTTTTCTTAAATCACTTTTTAAAAAGAAAAAGGGTCATAGGAAAGCAAATGTATAGTTAAAACAATCTTTGCATCTGAAAATAGCAACAACTCTATTTTAAGGGTTTTAATTTTAAAACAGCCATCACTCCCTGTATTACTAACATGGGTATTGAGCATATGGGCGCACTTGGAACTACTGGTGGCTGGTGCCCAGTGGGACCGGTAGGGTGGAAGGCAAGGAGCCCAACAGTAGGTAAAGCCAGAGCTAATGACAGGCAGAGCCAGAACCAATGGCAGGGAGAGCCAACTAACTCTAGTTTTGTCCATATCCTCCTCCCCATTGAGTTCTCCAAGGGTAACGCTGAGACTAAGGAGGAGAAAGCTGACAGGCAGCACCACCCCCTGGACTGGTTGCAGGTAAGCAGGCAGGCAGGTGGATGCTGAATGCTGGTAGACTGAAGTAGGTGGGGCAGTGTCCCATTTTCCCTAATAGACCAGCCTCCGCTGGTTGGAACCAAAACAGGATGGAGGACATGGAAGGGGCTGGTCGAATCTTGACCTAATGTTTCTGTCTAAGATTTTTCACCCAAGTGTTCACTCCCTATACTTGCGCAAAGATATTCGGAATTAAAATGACTCCCTGTCTCTCCCTGAACCAGCACTCAAAAGGGCTACCCATGTGTAGTGATCTCATGTCTCTAGGGAACATTGACAAAGAGCCAATCGTGCTGTCTCAGCAAGTCCTTAGCTGGCTGGGCCTGGAAGTTAGGCCAAAGACAGACTGCTTGAAATTTTGAAACTTTATTTTTACCCCGCCCTTTTTCCAAACTGGAACTCAGGGCGGCTTACAAATAAAACTACATGTAGTTAAAAACATAGAAAAACATACAATTAATATACAATTAAACTATGCACAACCTTAAAACTGTAAAAGGCACTTAAAATCTAAAAACAATTTAAAATAATACAGATAATAATATAAAACAATAAAACAAGCCTTGTAAAGCCCAATCCTAAACACCTTCTATCCCAAAAGCCTGTCGGAATAAAAAAGTCTTTACTTGCCGATGGAAGGACGGCAAGGAGGGGGCCATTCGTGCCTCCCTAGGAAGGGAGTTCCAGAACCTAGGAGAAGCCACCGAGAAGGACCTATCTCGCGTCCCCACCAATCACACTTGCGAGGGTGTTGGGACTGAGAGAAGGGCCTCTCCTGAAGATCTCAGGGCCCGGGCAGGCTCGTATAGGGAGATACGGTCTGACAGATAGCCTGGACCTGGGCCGTATAGGGCTTTATAGGTCAAAAACAGCACTTTGAATTGTGACCGGAAACTTTCCTTCAGCCTAGGCCAGTGTGGTGTAGTGGTTGGAGTGTTGGACCGGAAAGCTTTCCTTCAGCCGAGGCCAGTGTGGTGTACTGGTTGGAGTGTTGGACTGGGAGACCACGGTTCAAATTTCCACTTGCCCATGAAGCTTGCTGGATGACCTTGGCCCAGTCACTTTCTCTTAGCCTAATCTACCTCCCAGTGTTGGTGTGAAGAGAAAATGGTGAGTGGAGAACCATGTATACCACCTTAAGCTTCTTGGGGGAAAGGTGGAATATAAATGTGAAAAATAAAATAATAAAAAGGGGGGGGTTGAAGGGGGAGGATAATTAGGCTCAGAAGTCACACTTTCTACTCCTCCCACCATGAAAGGCCTACCTCCTTGCAGTTTAAAGGACTGCAGGAAGGGGAAGTAATTGCCTCCAAGCACAGTTTTCCCACTAGTAAAACAATAAGCCACCCTTTCACAGTTCCAAGATTTACAGGGAAGGGCAGTAATCAGCCTTGAAGAACATGCACCCTCCGAGCCAAATTACCCCCAATCTCTTTTCCTGTCCCCTCTTTTCACAAAAAGACACTGGAATTTTCATGGTTCAGCACTTGTGTACATATACTGTATATATATTAAACTTACAACTGATTTCCCTTCTGTTCAATCTATAGTTTCTTTTCATTTATAAAACCTGGAAAATGGAAAATGACATGTGAGGGAGCAAAGGCTGCCATAAAAATGATTGTCACTAAACTCCCAAATGCATCTTAAAAGTTCCACATCAAAATAACTAATTGTGCCAAATGGGAATCAGATATATATCTTTCATACTTTAGCATTGTAAGTTCTGCCTGTTCCCTCTCATCTGATATGTGAACAAAATTAATTATTTTTTACAAAAGGCAAGCATTTCATGCAAGTAATGTCAGTCACAAGAGCAGAAGTCAAATTTAGAACATTTCATATGGTTGAAAAATGCATTTTAAGTTGATATAGTATGAAATACATTTCCCGTAAGAATACCTGTCTCTTAAAGTGTCCTTCTACTGAAGACTGAGAAGGTAAAGGTCAAAGAGGTGCAATTAGGGATGTTAACCTGTAGTTATAAAATACTTGGTCAGTAGGCGGAGCCAGGAGTAGGTTTTAAGTGGGAATGACTCAACCTGATAAGCTTTTGGCACGTCAGGGGTGGGGCCTGATGGGTTTTAGGAGGTTAGGGTTTGAATATTTTGGGATAAGCAGTGGAAAGGGTGGTACAGCATGCAAAGTCAGGGATCCTTTAAAAAGCACGGTACCTGGCCATGTGTAAAATTTGTACATGTGCAGAGGCTGTTCTGCTGAACATGTGTGGGAAGAGTGTGCTGCTCTAATCCCATTCCCCCACCCCTCCATGCTTGTTCACTGAACATACAACAATGATTGTGTAAAAAAGTGCTATACTAGCTTATTGGTCTAACTCTATCCTTAGCTTTGTGGCAGCACTTCAGACAATTTTTTGTAATGCTTGTTTGCAAGTACATTTAAATAATGTTGAGGAAATATGACATTACTTTTATTATTATTAAATATCTGTTGTGTCAGCAACAAAAGACCTTTATGTTTTGCTTCTATTTATAGTTCTGTTCTGTGGTATAGAATAAATGTAACAGTAGGAATGAAGATGTATCTGATGATTCTGTTTTCCCTTGACATTATAATAGCTGCAGATATGCCATAGGAGGCTACTGCCTTACCCTAAAGATCTACTTTGGCTTTCTCTACTGCAAGCCAAAGAGCAATAGTGGCATCATATGCTTGTTTATGCTGGTTTGCCTCATAAGAGTCTAAAAAGCAATCCGTCTAAAATGAAGGTGCTGCGCTTCATTTAAGTAGAGGCTTCTGGTCTATTCTTGTGCAGGGTCAGTGAATGGAGGAAGATTCAAACATACCTGCTTCCTTATTAGGAGGGTAATGTGTGAACATTCTCTAAAAGAATAAGAGCCTTAGCACAGATTATATCCTTCCTTTGCGCTTGTTACCTTAGGGACATCAGGATGTCTCTCTTTCTCTTCATCCACTCTTAAGTTTGGGAGAAAACTTGGCTGTTCCAGAAGTGGCATGCCATTTATTAACTGCTGCTGTGGCTTCTCTCCCTGGAGAAGGTTAGACATGACATTAGGTTACCACAACCCTTCCTAAGGGAAGGGTGTAATCCCTCCCAACTCAGCTGTCTTCCAATCACACTTCCTCTCCTTCTAAGCCTTCCATAGGCTGCTGATTCCCTTACACCCTCTCACCTTCTTGCCAGCAGGGGTCTCTGAAATTACATCAGAATTTTTTACTTCTTGGTTCCCAGGAGGTTCCATCACAGGAAGTAAAGACTAGAGAAAAAGAATGACAAGACATCTGACATTTTTTAGAATGTCAACTGTTCATATTTAAGTAAGGGTGTTTTCAGATGTCACTGGAATCAGCAACAGTGGCAGTTATTTATTTATTTATTTATTTATTTATTGCACTTGCATACCGCCCCATAGCCGAAGCTCTCTGGGCGCTTTGCAGCAATCAAAAACATTAAAACAAATATACAATATAAAACACATATTTTAAGAACAATTTAAAACACAATTTTAAAATTTTAAACAATATAAAAACAATTTAAAACGCATGCTAAAATGCCTGGGAGAAGAGGAAAGTCGACCTGGCGCCGAAAAGATAACAGTGTTGGCACCAGGCACACCTCGTCAGACAGATCATTCCATAATTTGGGGGCCACCACTGAGAAGGCCCTCTCCCTTGTTGCCACCCTCTGAGCTTCCCTTGGAGTAGGCACCCGGAGGAGGGCCTTTGATCTTGATCATAGTGTACGGGTGGATTCGTATCGGGAGAGGCGTTCCATCAGGTATTGTGGTCCCAAGCTGTGTAAGACTTTATAGGTCAAAACCAGCACCTTGAATTGAGCTCGGAAACATACAGGTAGCCAATGCAAGCGGGCCAGAATCGGTTTTATATGTTTGGACCATCTGGTCCCTGTTACCAATCTGGCCTCTGCATTTTGCACAAGCTGCAGTTTCCGAACCGTCTTCAAAGGCAGCCCCACGTAGAGTGCGTTGCAGTAATCTAATTTGAAGGTTACCAGAGCATGGACAACTGAAGCCAGGTTATCCCTGTCCAGATGCGGACGTAGTTGGGCCACCAACCGAAGTTGGTAAAAGGCACTCCGTGCCACCGAGGCTACCTGGGCCTCAAGTGACAGAGATGATTCTAGGAGAACCCCCAAGCTACGAACCTGCTCCTTCAGGGGGAGTGCAACCCCATCCAGAACAGGTTGGACATCCACCATCCAGTCAGAAGAACCACCCACTAGCAGCATCTCAGTCTTGTCTGGATTGAGCCTCAGTTTATTAGCCCTCATCCAGTCCATTGTCGCAGCCAGGTACCGGTTCAGCATATTGACAGCCTCACCTGAAGAAGATGAAAAGGAGAAATAGAGCTGCGTGTCATCAGCATACTGATGGCAACGCACTCCAACGCTCCGGATGACCGCACCCAACAGTTTCATGTAGATGTTGAACAGCATGGGGGACAGAACTGACCCCTGCGGAACCCCATACTGGATAGTCCAGGGTGCCAAGCAATGTTCCCCAAGCACCACCTTCTGGAGGCGACCTGCCAAGTAGGAGTGGAACCACCGCAATGCAGTACCTCCCACTCCCAACTCAGCTAGTCTCCCCAGAAGGATACCATGGTCGATGGTATCGAAAGCTGCTGAGAGATCAAGGAGAATCAATAGAGTCACACTCCCCCTGTCTCTCTCCCGACAAAGGTCATCATACAGGGCAACCAAGGCTGTTTCCGTGCCAAAACCAGGCCTGAAACCCGACTGAAATGGATCCAGATAATCGGTCTCATCCAAGAGTGTCTGGAGTTAAACAGAAGACACAATAGGAAATACGTCATTGAAGAGTTAATGCCCACTGTGGGGGGATTATCATCATCATCATCATCACCACCACCACCTGCCCTTCACCAGCAGGCCCCAGGGCAATTTTCAACAATTTAAAATTCAGTTTTTAAAACAGTTAAAATAAATTACAGACACAGGAATAGGGTGGGTCCTGAAAACACACGTCTCAGGTGTCAAAGGCCAGGGTAAAGAGCAGGGTAAAGAGGTGTGTTGACAAAGTTCTGCCAACTGTTCGTTATTGTTTTTTTTATTTTTTATTATTTATTGTATTTATTGTATTTATATATTGTGCTTGTTTTTATCTTTTTGTACACCGCCCAGAGAGCCTTCGGGCTTAGGGCGGTATATAAATTAAACTAACTAACTAACTAAATAAAAAAACTGTATAGTGAAGGTGCCACACACATCTCTGTGGGGAGGAGATTCCACAACTAAGGGGTTGCCACAGAGAATACCCTCTCCCAGGCCTTCCTGCCCCCAAACCTCTGATGGTCAGAACTGCCAAAAGGGCCCCATCTGCTGATCTCAATACCCGAGAGGGTCTGTAGAGAAGGAGGTGGTTTCTCAGATATTTGGAGG
Source organism: Rhineura floridana (assembly GCF_030035675.1). NCBI lineage: Eukaryota > Metazoa > Chordata > Lepidosauria > Squamata > Rhineuridae > Rhineura > Rhineura floridana. Next base: position 103,240,445 of record NC_084483.1, read on the forward strand.
TTAGCTCATTTAGGGCTTTAAATATGAATATGAATGCTATGCATTGGGCCCAGAAATAAGCTGGCAACCAATGCAGCTGTTTTAAAATAGGGGTTGTGTGAGATCTAAATGGAACCCTAGTCAGCATCTGCTGTATTTTGGACCAATTCAAGTTTCTGAGTCATTTTCAAGAGCAGCCCCACATAGAGCACATTGCAATAATCCAGTCTGGAAGTTACCAGAGCATGGAGTACTGTGGCTAAGCCATCTCTGTTCAAGAGGTGCCATAGCTGGTAAACTGGTCAGAGCTGGAGTTTAAAACTTCTGCCATTGCTTTGACGTGATCATTGCTATGTCTTCTGTGTTGAATCTGTGGAGTAGCAGTGATCTGAACAAGGATCCCCTCCCCACTAATAGTGGGTAACTCACATCTGATTCAAAATGCCAGTCACACACAAACCTATTCATATGGAAACATCTCTTAAGGACATTTTCACACTACAAATTTAAACCAGTTTTAAACCTGCTTATTCATAACTAGCAAACTGGAACTCTGAAACCTGCAGTTCTTCTATTAATGAGCTAAGAGTTCCTAATAAATAAGAATGTGTCATCATCTCAGAAAACCAGAATTACCATTGGGTCTTTGTGGGGAGCCATCATAGTCATAGACCCATTTCAATCTGGCTTCAGGCTCAGTTCCAGCACTGAAGCCTTCTTGGCTGCGCTAGACAATGACTTGTGTTGGAAGAGGGACTGGGGAAGTGCAACCCTGTTAAATCTCCTTGATCTCTCTGTTGCTTTTGATACCATCTATCATGGTATCTTCCTGGAGCAGTTCTATGGAGCAGAGACATAGCTGATTCCAGTGAGCAGCTGTGGAAGACTTCTGTTCAGCCCCATAGTATGTAGTGTCTCTCACTGTGAAATCACTTTGAGGTATTTTATGGGAAGCAATGCATAAATGGAGTAAAATAAAATAAATATTTTGTTCCCTATGCTTTTCAACATCTATATGAAGCCATTGGGAGCAGTCAATGGAGAGTATGGGATGAGGTGTCACCAATATGTGGAAGACACCCAACTCCCTCTCTTCATTCCATCCAAATCAAGTGTGCTGTATCAGTGCTTGGAGATGGTAATGGACTAAATTAGGGCCAATAAAGTAAAGCAGAATCCCAATAAGATGGAGGCTGTGGGTCTTCATTTTAAGTGCTGTGGGTCAGCACTTCTTATATCTGGAAATTGAAAAAGCAATCTGTACTGTACTGTACTCTTAAGGGCCAGGTGAGCAGTTTAGGGCTACTTCTTGATCCTGCTTTGTTGTGGGAGGCCCATGTGGCTTCAGTGGCACAGAGAGCCTGTTTCTAGTTCTAGATGGTTTTTCTACTACAGCCATTTCTGGACAGGGATAGAATGGCCACAGAGATCCATTCTCTAGTACCCTCCCAATTGGACTACTCTAATGTGGTCTATGTGGACTTCCCTTGAAGACAGTTCAGAGATTGCATCTAGTGTGAAATGCAGCCACCAGGGTGTTGATTGGTCTGAGTGCTCAGGGCCATATAACACTAGTCCTTAAAGGTCTGCACTGGATGCCTATATGCTATCAACTCATATTAAGATTTCAGTTTCAACATACAAAGCCCTCTATGACTTAGAACTACGGATGGAGGAGAAATTCTATTCAGTTTGCATTTAAAGCCAAATCTATCAAATCTGCACTTTCTGGTAAAATTTGAGAATAAGCTATCCTTCAAAATTCTCATTCAAGTTTTGCAATGCAGTTCTCCAAACAATGTTTACAAAAATGCATATATTAGGGAAAAGTGTCATATAAATGCATATATTAGTGAAAACAAACAAAAATGCATTATATTAGGAGAAACTGCCTTGCAAAAATGTGTATATTTGGAGAAATATCCACTAAAATGATGAAGATTTTTAAAAAAACATTGCAAGCTAATGCGGAAATGACATACAAAAATGCATTATATTAGGAGAAACTGCTTACAAAAATGTGTTTATTAGGAGAAATTCACACCAAAATTCTGAAGAATTTTCATGAGGATTTTTTAAAACAAAAATTGCAACTTGCTGCAGAAATGTGGAAAACTGAATCTAAGACTGGAAAAATGAGAAACTGAATTGACCTAAATTGACAGAACCTTCCACCCCTACTTAGGACTCAGTTATCTGAAGGAACATTTCTGCAAAGAAAATTGAGTTATCTCAGTTTTATCCTACCCATGGTTTAAAGTCTATCAGGAAGGCCCTGTTTAATCATATCATTGCTGAGTGAAGCTTGTGGGGCTGGGACTTGACCTTCTTTGTGATGGTTATTCCCCCTGATGGGAGCCTAGTACCAATTTTAGCTGTTTTCCAGCACCAATTAAAATCTTTCCTTCTCTGCCAGGCTTTTGGGTTTATAGTCACCTATAAGCATTGGCCTGTCTTCAGTGGAGGATGGAAATGCTCTTCTCAGTTTGAGTTGCTACAAGAGAGCAGTCTTAATATTTTCTGGGTTTTTTCATGTATTTCTTGTAACCAATCTGAAGTTTACTTGACAATGCACAGTAGGATATACATTTCAAGATAGTTTAAATGTATAGCATAGATATGAACAAAGTATTAACTATAATTCAGTGCTTATTAAAGGACAAATTAAACAGAGATATCCTTCTTTAGTATCTGCATTTAATCATAGTATGTTTCAGTAGAGTGTGATATAAAAGCAATGAGGAGGAAATTGAAAACAGGAATCAACCAGGGAATAAAAAAGGAATGCACTGAGATTCACTAATCTGCTAATAGATTTTTACTGGATTATTTTGCAGTACCCCAGAGTAACTCCAGATTTTTTTAAAAAAAACTTTCACTTATCCAGTCAGATTTCATTATTTTTAGTTAGCTCATTTTTACATTTCTACATTACATTTTACATTAGAGTTCCATGCCTCTGATTTATGAGCAGGTGGGCCATTTAATTTAAATCCCAGCTCTTGTTTTGCTTAAGGTTAAGTAACACCTCACTTTATTCCTCCCAACTTGATGTTTTTGAAGAGTTAACAGATGAGCACTGGGGAAAGGACAAGATGCCTCTAATTAAGAGAAGAACTCAGCAAGGAAGCTTCACAACCAGCGTTCTACATTATTCCAACTAACTGTTTTGCCATCAACAATGATTAGCAGCAGAGAAAAAAGTACAAGGACTTTTCATTTCTATGACTAGAGGGGGATGAGTGTTTTTTTTCCAGAAGTGTTGGATGCTGTGTGAAAAAGCACCAGTGCATGGACTGTGCACACTTATCTCACTATAATTTCTGGAAACTTGGCCTGCATCATAATTTAAACAAAGAAGGTAATTGAATAAAAAAGAGGAGTGCCATAATCATACAACCTTTGACAATGGCACCTTCATGCTACCATTGACTCTTAAAAATAGTAGCTTGAGTTTGATCTTCAGGGGGGTGAGCAAAACATCCTGGAGATCTTAGTGTATCATCAGGTTGGCAACCACCTTTCTGAGAGGCATTGAGCGGGAAGGCAGCTGTCACAAAAACAAAAACAAACCAAAAGACTGGCAGGTTTTTGTGTGTGGTGTGTGCCATTTCTTCCCAAAATGCTCTCTTGGAACAAAATGGTGGCCATCAGTCCAATCTATTAATATAAAAATCATGCTTCCAAAAAAGAAAAAAGTGGATGCAATTTTGTCTTTCTTATGTTGCCAAATGCTTCTTTCCTCTAATAAATGGATCAAAATGGTCACCCCACCCCTGTCCTTCTGTAGTGTCCCTGGGGCATTGCATGGAAAAAATATGGCTACTCCCTTCAGTACATGGGGCCAGCCATATTTTTTTACTGTCATAATGTTTCCAGGGCATTTTAAACAGACACCAAAGAATAGGAGGGAGGGGCCAATAAGGCCATTGAGTCTAACCCCCTGCTCAGTGCAGGAATAGTAAGGCTTGCTCTTTGTGGCCACTACCAAAGACTAGAAATTGTTTTTAAAAAGAAAGAAATATAAAAGACAGTCTTTGGATCACCTCATAAAATTGCAAGTACTTTAAAAGAAAAAAGTGCAAAAAGAAAATTTGAGTAGTTTTACACACACACTCACACACAAATCCACACACGAAGTTGAAAATGTGGTGGGATAAGCTTTCAGATTGTCAGATATTAAATAGTCACCAACCGAATGCGGAAAGTTAGTCATGACTTGTGGGACCTATTAACTTACCTTCAGTCTAATCCAATGTAAATAATTTCTTGATAACACAGTCCAAACTGTACTGAAAGTCTGCTTTACCTGACAGTTCTTGTCAAAATTCTCAGAATGGTGAGAAGGATTTGAAGGATTCTGTGCATTTGAAGGATTCTGTCTACTGCTATCTTCTGATATTCTCATCTTTTGTAAGGAAGAGCTGTCTGATGCCGTCTGTTTTAAAAAATGCAGAAATTTAAAATATACGTTTTCCCTATAAAACCACTACTGGAAGTGGTGAAGAGAAAAACATGTTGATTGCTCACAAAACACACTTTTTTGCTTTCCAGCCAACCTGTTGAAAAAAACAAAGCCGCTAATAATATCTCACTTTAACTTACATGGATCAAAGTTCTGCCCTCTTATAGTCAAGAATGTCTCTTGTTTTAAGGAACCATGTTGGACATCACTTTCAATTTAGTATTTTTATTTACTTTATTTATTTATTATACTTGTATACCGTCCCATAGCCAAAGCTCTCTGGGCAGTTTACAGTAACTAAAAACAAATACAATTTAAAATACATCTTTTTAAAAAACAATTTAAAACACAATAAAAAAATTTAAAACAATATAAAACAGTATTGCAGCTCAGGGGCGAAATAAGACACAGACACATCAGCTTGGGTTGAACAAGGGCCACTTTATTAAATTATAACAAAACCCATTTTAAAGTGACCTGCAGAGGGAAAACCTAGGTGCGGGAACTGTCTATAAGCAAGCATCTTGCCATACAGCTCTCGGGCGATCAGCCCCTGCTGGGGCAAGGGCAAGCCCATCTGCTTACCCCTTGCCCCGGCCACACCCATTAGGTGAGTAGGGGGGCCTTCTCACATCACCACCCCCTGGGGCCGTACAACCCTCGGGTGGATGAGGTAAGTTGGCCCCAGAAGCAGCCCATATCCTGCCCTCGAGCCGTAAAGCCCTGACAGACAGGGCTCTGGAGCCGCCAATCACCTCCAAAGGTGCCTAAGGGGGCCACCTAGCTGTCCTTACCTACTTCCCTTCCCGCACCTTCCCGCATCTGTGCCATAATAAACTGCCCTCTGTAGGGCATTAACAGTTTAAATATGTTGAATTAGTCAAATTAGCCAAAACCACCTATTAATCACAATGCCCCCTAACCCGATTCCCTCCCACTCTCACAGTGTGGAGCAGGCAAAAAACCTGCCAGCCAACTAGGATAAAAATTCCTACTCAGCCCTGAAGCGACCCATGAAGACACCATAAAAGAGGGAGGGCGGGTTGGGTGTCGAGTGCTGAAGAGGAGGCTAGGAGGGGCGGGCGGCACTTAAATAAGCCCCATAGCTCCGCCCCTCCACGCTGTACATCGTGCGTGTATAACTGCTGCAACGCACGACATTGCCCTCTTCATCGCCCCCATCAGTAACTATGCCCCGCTCGTCATCTGTGTGGATAGCGGGTCGGTATATGACTGGGAATATATGAGGAATAAGGAAAAATGAATGGCTTGCAGAAGATGAAAAAAAAGTTTTTTTCTACAGCTTTTCTAAAGATGCCTTTCTACAGGAGGACTTGGGTATTCTGGAATTTGGGGGGGACATAAAGTACTTGGTGTCCTTGAACAGTAAAATGTGAACATTTTGGGTTGTATGGAAAAGAACAGGAAACAGAAAGTGTAAGGTACTTCTCCTTCCAGCTGTCTATACTTTTCAGAATGTTTGAAGCCAGTCGGTTATCTACAAACAATTCCCATCATCGTCAGGCCAAAAGGCTCTGGCGAGGATGAGCCTTTGCAGCCATGCCGGGGAAGACCTGGCATGGCTTCAAACCCCATTTTGGCACAACGTGGTCACGCACGCCTGTTGAGTAAGGGGTGGAACAGGGTGACTATTTAAGACCTGCTCCGTCTCCCCTTGGCCTCTTTTTGGCCTTACGTGACTGCGAGGGGACAGGTCTTTTCTTACCTGTTGTTTGGAGGCCTGTTCTTCTGTTGTGTGGGCAGGGCAAAGTGAGGCTGCGTGCACAATCGGCTGAGAGGCACGATTATCGTGATCAGCTGAGAGGTGTGGCAGCGCAGTAGCAGTCAACAGATCGGATGGGAAGCGCAGGGCTTTGAGGCTCTGCTTGAAGAGCATATAGGCGTGTTGCCATCAGCTGTGAGGCAGTGGCAGTGCTCCTGCATGGGCTGCGTTCGCAGAGCAGCAGCAGCAGCAGCACAGGCTGCTCTCTAGGGAGCAGCTGAGGATCGGCTGGGAAGCGCAGCGACGCACCAGCGCAATTGAGTGGAGGCAGCGAGGGAGACTGAGACTGAGCGGAGGCTGCAGCGCAGGATCAGTTGGCTTGGCTGTTGTTTGGAGACTGGGGTTGGGCCTGGCCCTGGGGTGGCAGAAGGCAGTTGGGGCCTGGCTACATTCTTGCAGGGGCTAGGGGTGTCATTTGGCCCATCAAACAGGCTTTTCCTAAATAAAAATAGAAAGGCTTTTCCTTGTTAAGGGTGGCATTTTCATTTGGCCCCTATTAAACAGGTTTTTCATTGCCAGGGTGGCAGTTGGCCCCTGTTAAATAGGTTCTGGCCAGTGAGGCTTGCCTTAAAGTGGCATTTGGCCCTGTTACACAGGCTTTTGCTTGTCTTGGGGGATGGCGGCCATTTTGGAGCACATTTTGCTCCTTCGTTAGGCAGCCAGTTTGAACACATTTGGTGTGGTGGCCATTTTGGAGCACATTGTGCTCCTTCATGTGGGTGGCCATTTTGACATTTTGTGTAGCGGCCATTTTGGGACCTCATATTGCTCCTTCGGGGGGGCAGCACTTTGAATGCTTGTCTGCCTTGACTCTTTGGAGAGGAGAAATAGGCGGCCTCGGGAAGTCGGTGGGGCTAGAATTAAAACGGCTAAGGAGCCTAAGAAGAAGCAATCTAATGATTGGGATTCTGTTTTAGGCCATTTGGCAGCTCTGGAAGGCTCTTCGGGTCATTTTGCTCTTCCTGCCTTGATTCCTGAGCTGAAGACTGAGGTTTCTGAGGTTCCAGTAGGTCCAGTGGTGCAGAAGTCAACGGTTCCTTCAGTGTATGGTGAGTCTGCGGCTGCAAGTATTGGTTATAAGGGAGCACAGCAAGGGTGGTCTTCTTCTTCAGGTGCATATCAAGGTACATCTCATGTAGGTACACAGCAAGGGTGGTTTCCTTATTCTTCTATAGGTGCATATCAAGGTACATTTCATGCAGGTACTCAGCAAGGTACTGCGTCTGCTGGGCATGGACAGGAGTTGTGTCAACCAATACAGCAACCTGTCAGTGAGGCTTGCAGGCAAGTCTGGACTTCAGTGGGCGGTTCTATGGTGGGACAGCCTCACGGGTCTACTGATCCTTTAGCTCATGTTCAGGCTGGTGCTTTGCCTTTTGGGGAGATGTCTTCTCCCTTGGGTGCTCACTTGTTGGCAGCAACAAAGGAGCGTATATGGAGAGGGGAATACATGGATGTGTTCTCCTTATTATATAGAGAACCTGAGCTTAAGGAGAAAGAATGGTTGGAGGAGCGTGAAAATGAGAAATTTAAAAAGAAGAGATAGGACTTGGGGCAACTGGTTAGCAGGGTTCCTGATTTATATGGGGATAGTGATCCAACGCCAGCCCATGGCGGCTGCAGCCTTGGTTAAGTATCTCGATATAATTTTCAGGGAGCACACAGAATTCATTGGGTCAGCGTGGCTGGCTTATGATGAATCTTTTAGGATGTGGGCAGCAGTGGATCGTTACCTGCCATGGGATAGAAAGGAACCTGCAGTTTATGACTGCAGCTTGTCCCGTGCAGGGTGATAGGGCAGATAGTGGCCTTTTCTTAGGTAAGTCTGCTAGTGTGGCTTCTACCCGTGGGTTCACGGAGCAAGGGGTTCAATCCCACTTGCTTTGTTGGGAGTTTAGCGCCAAGGGCTGGTGTAATAGGCATCCGTGTAAATTCAGGCACGAGTGTTCCATCTGCTCTGGCCCTCATCCCTTCACCAATTGTTTTAAGAACAAAGGATTTAAAGGGTTTCAAAGGGGAAAGAAGCCAGGAGCTAGTGGACAACCTCCTGGAAAGGGGCCCCTCCCCAATTAAAATTCCACAGCTTATGTGTCTGCTTAGGGAGTATCCTAGAAGAGCTGATGCAATCTATTTAGGGGATGGTTTTAGTTATGGTTTTAGAATTCTGGTTGTTGGGGAGCATAAGCCTTATATGTCAGGTAATCTTAGATCCGTGTTGGGCATGGAATCAGTGGTGCAGGAAAAAATTAATAAGGAAGTGGTTGAGGGCTGAGTTTTAGGCCCTTTTGATTGCTCTCCCATTCCCACTCTAAGGATTTCCCCTTTGGGTATAGTTCCCAAAAAAGATCCTGGACAGTTCAGACTCATTCATCACTTGTCATACCCGAAAGGGCAGTCGGTGAATGATGCTATTCCTGAACATTTGTGTTCCGTGCATTACACTTCCTTTGACAGCGTAGTTATAATGGTTCGACGTTGTGGCCCAGGCGCTCTCATGGGAAAGTGTGATATTAAGTCAGCATTTCAACTCTTGCCAGTTGGACTTTGATCTGTTGGAATTCTCTTCTCAAGGTTTGTTTTATGTAGATCGAGTCTTGCCTATGGGATGTTCTATTTCGTGTTCAGCTTTTGAATGCTTTAGTACGTTCCTGGAATGGGCCTTCAATAGGCGCACAGGTTGCGATGCAATAGTGCATTATTTGGATGATTTTTTGTTTGTTGGTCCTGCTGGTTTGCAGCAGTGTAGCCAGTTGATGAGGATGTTTGGCCAGTTAGCAGAGGACTTAGGTGTGCCTTTAGCAAAGGAAAAAACGGAGGGCCCATCTTTGGTGCTCACGTTTTTGGGGATAGAGCTTGACTCAATGGCGCAGACTTGTCATTTACCTGCAGTCAAGCTACGAGATTTGAAGTCCAGGGTTGATTGCATGCGGGCAGCAATGAAGGTCACACTTAAGGAACTTCAGGAATTGGTGGGACATTTGAACTTTGCATGCAGAGTCATAGCACCTGGCAGAGCATTTTTGCGTAGGATCTGTGACGTGATGAGAGGCCTGACCAAGCCTCATCATCGGGTCAGGGTTACTAGAGAAATGAGGAAAGATTTGTTAGTTTGGTCTCATTTCTTGGAACAATTTAATGGGGTATCTTTTTGGCGTAGGGATCTATTATTAGAGGCAGAGTTGCAAGTACACTCTGATGCCTCTGGAGCTCTAGGTTTTGGTGTCATTTTTAGGGATAGATGGTGTGCTGAGGAGTGGCCAAGAACATGGGCATCACTAGAGATTTGACTTTCGTGGAGTTTTTTCCAATAGTGGTTGCAGTACACCTATGGGCTGCTGAGTTGGCTAACTCTGTGGTGCATTTCTGGTGTGATAACCAGGCCACAGTGTGAGTTATCAATTCTCTTACTTCTAGGAGTGCTAGAGTAATGGTTTTGGTACGTGCCTTCCTCACTCAGTGCCTTGTATTTAATATTCTTTTTCTTGCTCGCCATGTTCCTGGCCTGGATAATGGAGTGGCTGACGCCCTGTCTCAACATCAGATGACACATTTTCGGGAGTTGGCCCCTTTAGCCAGGCTTCAACCACAGCCGATGCTGGTGGCATTGTGGGAAGTTGGCGGCGTGAAGCTGAGGAAGCCATAAGGCAGTCCCTTGCCACCAGCACACGGAACTCCTATTTAAGAGCAGGTAGGGAGTTCGATAGTTTTTGTTGTAATAGGGGTTATGTTACCTCCTGGCCCATTCCTGTGGACCGGTTGATGGAATTTTGTGTGGCCCTTCATCGTCGGGGCCTTTCAGTGAAGACCATTAGGGGTAAGCTAGCGGGAATTGGATTCCTGTCTAAAGTGAAAGGTGTTATTTATTCTTCCAGAGACTTTAGGATTGGGAAAATGTTGGAGGGGTGGTCTAGAGCCCATCCTCCTGGATCAGACACTCGTATGCCACTTACACCGGATATTATTTTGGGTTTACACAGGCTTTGGCTGACCTTATGTATTTCCAGTTATGAGGCAGCTTTATTTCACTCAGTTGTTGTGTTAGCGTTTTTTTGGGCTTTTCGCATGGGTGAGTTGCTTGCTTCTTCGAGGCATGACAAGTCTGGCCGAGCGCTGGAAGTTGGTGATGTCATCATGGAAGCTGGAGGTGTGCAGGTGCAGTTGCGCAGGTCAAAGACTGACCAGAAGGGGAGAGGAACTGTAATCAGGTTGGCACCTTCACCAATACCCGGACTGTGTCCAGTTCAGACTTTGTGCTTGTTTTTGCAAGCTAGGGGTAATGCTGGAGGCTTCTTGTTTTGTCATCAGAATGGTCAGCCTTTAACGAAATACCAGTTCTGGTCTGTCACCAGATGGGCCCTGTTGTGTCTCGGCTTGGACCCAAGGCTGTTTGGCACACACTCTTTTAGAATAGGTGCGGCTTCCACAGCAGCTGTTTTGGGATTTGGAAGTGCAGCGATCCAGGCATTGGTCGCTGGAAATCAGGTGCATTTCGTGCTTATATTAGGCTGACTAAGGGCCCACATTGATGGTGTGTTAAGGGAGGTATTAAGGGATGTATGTTTCTGTTTCAACAGGCTGGAGGATGCTGGAGAGAGCCAAGGTACTCATTTGTGGCCACAGCATGGTGTTCTGGGCCAAGAGGAGGACGTCGCAGACCTTGCACGGAACCCAGTTGGGGCTCAGCCATTGCGCATCGGTCCAGTGGCTGGGTAGATGTGACATGCTGTGGGAATGCCTCCTGCCAATGCTGTTTGATGCTTCGTTGGTGCAGCACCCTCCACAGGTTGTAGTTATACATTTGGGCGGCAATGACCTGGGAATGCTGAAGGGGTAAGCCCTTGTCATTCAGGCTTGCCTGGACTTCGAGGCCATACACAGCAGGTGACCTAGGACCATGATTGTTTGGTCCGACATTCTCCCGAGGAGAATTTGGAGGGGTGGGACTGATCCCAGAGGCCTGAATAAGGCTTGCTGTAAAGTAAATAGGGAAGTCCGGCTCACCCTTGCTTATCAGCAGGGTGAGGTAATACATAATCCGGAGGTAAGGTGTGAGCAGGCTGATCTTTACCAGCCAGACGGTGTACATATGTCTGACCTAGGTAACGATATGTTTCTTTCTGATCTGCAGAGTGCCCTGCATGTCATAATTTGGCGCAGGTGGGGGAAGAGGGACTAAGCAGAGACTTGTCCTCTTCTGTGGCGGATTGTGGTGGAAGTTAATAAGGTAGGGTTTGGTGACCACCCTTAGGCACCCTTTAAGGTGATTGGTGGGTTCTGAGGTCTGCCTTCCAGGTTGTGCGGCCGGTTGGCAGGACAAGGCTCACCTTTGAGGCTAACCTGTACCACCCACTCAAAGGTTGTGCGGCCCTGAGGAGGGGTGGATAAGGAAGGCCTCCCTAACCACCCTGCGGGGATGGGGCCCGGAAGAAGGGATTGGGCTTGGCTCACCCCCCTTTTCCCATGGCAGGGTGCCCTCGCCCAATGGGGTGAGATAAGTTCCACAATGGCTCTGCAGATCATTCTACCATGCAATCAAGCATGTAATTGGCTTCATTCAATAAACGTGGCCCTTGATCAGAGCTTGGAAGTAACTCATTATTTTTAACGAGTTACTTTTAATTCGTTACAATTTTAAATAACGAGTGGGTAATTCCATTACATTTGGCAAGTAACGGAACGAATAGTAATTTCCCTACTTTTCAGCTTCAACTTTAACGTTTCCACGTTAGGTTGGACGTTACTTGGGGGCGGGAACAAGGGGAAGTCAGCTCCTGGCTGTGATTGGTTAACACAAGACATGTGCCTCACACTGATTGGACCTCTGCGCAGACTGTCTCTTCCCTCATGATCTGTGTTAGGAGGCACAATAGAAGAGATGAATAGGCAGGGGGAGCCTGCTAGCATCTGACTCTGAGAGGAAAAAATGGATGCCGGAGGAAAAAGCCAGGGCAAGGAAGGCAGAATGGCAAAGAGCTGTGGAGGTGAGTGATGATGATTTGTGTGTGTGTGTTTTCGGCTGGAGTCTCTGGTTTTGGGGGGGGGCTCCGGCTCTCTGGCTACCACCCCTTACTCTCTGGACTCTCCACTTCAATTTTTTTAAAAAAAGTTTCTAGGTGGTCTAACTCCCGAGATATACACCAAAATGTAAAAACCCCCCCGCACAACTTTTTTTTAAACAGATCATGCTCTAGCTACAACTCCCATCAGCCCAATCCAGTGGCCATGCTGGCTGGGGCTGATGGGAGTTGTAGTTTAAAGTAACTTTTCAAAGCTCTGGCTGCAACCCCGCCCTTTCATGATTGTGAGTAAAGTGCAGACTTGTGTTTGTGTTGTAAATCTCTCTCCCTCCAACCCTATTTTTAAAGAAATTAGGCAGGGTTTATCACAGTTTTTATTATGTAGGAAACTAATACTCATTTTTTTAAAAAAATGAATGAAGTTTATTTATTTATTTTTATTATTTTATTTATATCCCACCCTTCCTCCCAGTAGGAGCCCAGGGCAGCAAACAAAAGCACTAAAAACACTTTAAAAATCATAAAAACAGACTTTAAAATATATTAAAATAAAACATCTTTAAAAACATTTTTAAAAGCTTTAAAAACATTTTTTTAAGAAAAAAATTAAAAACATATTAAAAAGCAATTTCAACACAGACGCAGACTGGGATAAGCTCTCAACTTAAAGGACTTGTTAAAAGAACAAGTTCCTTATCACTTGAGGCTGCAGTTTTCCCTGGTTGAGTAAGCCCCATTGAATACATTGGGACTTGCTTCTGAGTAAACAACATAGGATTGCACTATAAATATCTTTACAGGTTATATAAATAAACATATTTAATAGTCATGCTTATATAAATATTTTCATAGAATCATAGAATAGTAGAGTTGGAAGGGGCCTATAAGGCCATCAAATCCAACCCCCTGCTCAATGCAGGAATCCAAATCAAAGCATTCCCGACAGATGGCTGTCCAGCTGCCTCTTGAATGCCTCCAGTGTCGGAGATCCCACTACCTCTCTAGTAATTAGTTCCATTGTTGTATGGCTCTAACAGTTAGGAAGCTTTTCCTGATGTCCAGTCGAAATCTGGCTTCTTGCAACTTGAGCCCATTATTCTGTGTCCTGCACTCTGGGATCATTGAGAAGAGATCCCGGCCCTCCTCTGTGTGGCAACCTTTCAAATACTTGAAGAGTGCTATCATACCTCCCCTCAGTCTTCTCTTCTCCAGGTTAAATATGCCCAGTTCCTTCAGTCTCTCCTCATAGGGCGTTGTTTCCAGTCCCCTGATCATCCTTGTTGCCCTCTTTTGAACCTGTTCCAGTTTGTCTGCATCCTTCTTGAAGTGCAGAGACCAGAACTGGACACAGCACTCAAGATGAGGCCTAACCAGTGCTGAATAGAGGGGAACTAATACTTCACATGATTTGGAAACTATACTTCTGTTAATGCAGCCTGATATAGCATTTGCCTTTTTTGCAGCCACATCACACTGTTGGCTCATATTCAGCTTGTGATCAACAACAATTCCAAGATCCTTCTTGCATGTCGTACTGCTGAGCCAAGTATCCCCCATCTTATAACTTTTTCCTAAGTGTAGAACTTTTACTTCCACCCAGTTTTGTCATGCTGTGTCCCTATAAGTATCCAATTGCATACTATGGTTGTACAACACTTCCTTTACATTTTAAGTATGCCTTGCGATAGTCATGGTTCTCCATTGTTTTCATCCTGAGGGGCAGATAGGCTGAGAAATGGTGAGTAGCCCATGGTCACCCACTACACTTTATAGCTTATTTTCATTTTGAAAAATTAATTAGAACAATTTACACGCAGGCAAAATTTATTAAGCGGATTCACACAATATGTGTAAAGCACATCCAACTCGCATTTAAAGCGCATGACTTCCCCTAAAGAATTCTGGGAAGTGTCATTTCCCCCTCACAGTTATAGTTCTCACCACTCTTAACAAACTGCAGTTCCCATGATTCTGTGGTGGGATTCATGTGCTTCAAATGGGTGTTGAATGTGCTTTAAAGGAATGGTGTGGATCTGCCCTAGGTATGATGTTCATTCAAGAGTGAATTGAAAAGAACAATTTTAAAAGATACTTCTTACTCTTACTCATTTTTCAGACCTCTTTCTGAAGTAAAGGGTCAAATCTGTAAAAACATTTGGAGCAGCCACATTAAAAGATAAGGGCAGGGTATTCCAGGCAGGGGGTTGCCAACCCTGCTTGGATATGGATGTCTTTGCAGAAGAACCCTAGTCAAGGTTTGCCAACAGCACAGTCCAAACTATATCTACTTAGAAGTCAGTCCTGTTGAGTTCTATGGGGCTTAATCCCTTAGTAAGTGTGTTTAGAATTGCAGCCTTCAGGAGCCTCCATCTTTACTCCCCAAAGCTCCCATCTAACATCTCCACAACACTAGGCTCCTTTGTCTCTGCTGTGGCCTTCTGGTGACTGCCCTAGCCTGAAGGCACTTAACCCTTCTTACTGAAAGCAAGTAGGCTAGATTAAATGTTCCCTACCCAGGCTCATATATATAAAATATAAACGGCATTTTGTCCAAAGTATTTTTGTCTACATTTTATACCTCATCCTTGGTTTTCCAAGCTTGGCATGGAATGCTTCTCATACAGAATTAATTTGAAATGCTGCATATTTATTATCATAATCATCATATTCAAAATAAAAAATATATGTACTGCCTTCAAGTTGATTCCAACTTATGGTGACCCTATGAATAGGGTTTTCATGAGGCTGAGAGGCAGTGACTGGCCCAAGGTCACTCAGTGAGCTTCATGGCTATGTGGGGATTTGAACCCTAGTCTCATTTTGTTCTCACAACAAACCTGTGAGATAGTAGGTTAGACTGGCCCAGGCAGGGTTATTCAGTGAGCAAATAGGATCTCTTTTAATTGTGCTATCGACCTGCTTACTTCCACTCTGACTGGGGGATCTTGCAGCATGGGGAAGAGATGGGGGCACATCACAGCTGAAGTTCACCCATATAGGAGCATTATCTCTTGTTTATTACAGAGACGCCTGTTGCAGGTTTTGCTGCTGAGAGCAGCAGTCAGTTAGTGCGGCCACTTGAGTCACAGCTTGTTGATCCTGAGGAGGCAAAACTAGAAAGTGAGGTTCAGAAAGGAGGCCCTGTGCACGAGGAGGAGGAGGGCATGAAGCAGTGCCAGTTGCCCACAGCCACATCTGCAGAACAGCAAGTACCATGGTTTGGCTTTGAGAAAGCTTGTACATTTGTGAGCCAGAGTGGGAAAAATGTTGTTGTACGATGCAATTACTGCCTTCCAAGGATCAAAAATCTGAGATCAGCTGTTTCCCCCTCATCCAATGTGAAGAAACATTTTGAGGTAAGCCTTTGTCATGCTGGTCCTCAAAGAGTGTCCATTGTCTATTTATGTTTAAATTGTGAAGTTCCTCTTCCATTTTTTCTTGGAGTCATGCTTTGTTCTTCTTCCTCAGAGGGCACACCCTGAGAAGCTGAGAGCAATTGAAGAAGCAATAAAGGCAAGGAGACGTGGCCTTCCTGAACCAATGCATGACACCCCTCCTCCCAAAATGCTGAAGCAGCAGCAGACAACCTTTGAGAGGTGGGGATCTGGCAGGGATCTGCTTCTTCTGGCAGCCTGCGTACACCCTCGCTTCAAACTAGATGGGCTGGAATCGTGTCAGGCCACCACCCATACCAACAAGTAAGAACATTAGGAAAGCCCTTTGGGTGGATTACTCCAAGGGAAATGTTGTCTCAAGGGAGGCATCAGAGGGCTTAAGGTGGTAGGCAGGGGCTGGGCCTTTTCTTCCTGGGGCTCCTCATCACAACCTTGGGTTGCTGCAGGTAATCCTTAAGGGTCTGCTGTGCTGCCCCATGAGTGTGGTGACTTGGTCACCTTCCTACCTTCCATGTCATCATCCACAGGCTCAGGCTGGACCCTGAACCAGGGGACATGACAAGCATCAGGAAATGAAGAGCAGATGATGGTTTCCTAACATATATGTGTTAACATATCGTCTCTCTTTCTTAGATACACAATGGAAGCCTTGTTGAAAGCTGAAATAAAGATGGGTGTACTTAATGAGGACAGTGATCAGTCTTCAGATAAAGACCAGGAAGGAGATGACTTAGAAGATGACTTCTTTAACTTTCTGCCCCAGGGCAAGAAGTCAGCAGTGGACACTGCTGAGGAGGAACTGGTGAGGTACCTGAGGTCTCCCAGCAGGGAAGTGTCATCACTCCATGGCTTTCCACATGTGCTGCGGTGTTTTTTGCAGCACAACACAGGCATGCCTTCAAGCGCCGCAGTAGAACGCCTGTTCAGTACTGGTGGCAACGTAATGACTGTAAAAAGACATTCCTTGTCTGACATGCTCTTTGAGCATCTTGTTCTTTTGAGACATAACAGAAACATATTATAAAAGCATTTCAAGTGTAAAATTTGATTTCAAGAGTTGGGGTATCTTCATTGCTTGGGGGGATGTGAGATTCTGTTATGCCATTATGTTAATCTTATGGATATTTTTTTTTATTCTACTACCCCCTGTGTGTGTGTGTTTATTTTTAATATTGTTTTAGGCTTCTTAGATGTGCAGCAGCCAAGG
Source organism: Rhineura floridana (assembly GCF_030035675.1). Classification (NCBI taxonomy): domain Eukaryota; kingdom Metazoa; phylum Chordata; class Lepidosauria; order Squamata; family Rhineuridae; genus Rhineura; species Rhineura floridana. The sequence goes on from NC_084483.1 coordinate 103,257,291, forward strand.
CCAGCACCTTGTAGGAGTTTTTTTTTTAAAGTAACTGAAATGTAATTGTAGTGATTGCTTTTGAGAAAAAGTAATCAGTTACTTTCAGAGCAATTGTAATTGTAACGGTAATTACTACTTTTTTGGGCCAAGTAATTGTAACTGTAATTTATTACTTTTTAAAAGTAATCTTCCAAGCTCTGCCCTTGATTTACCCACACCTCACCTTGTCTTGCCTCTTCATTTCCCGGCTATGCGCTGCAAAGAGCAAGTGTGAAGCCTGCTCAACCAAATTCATTCTTAATGTATTTTATAAGCATAATGGATTAGGACTCAATCTGTGGGAATAGGTGTGTGCGTGTGTGTGTGCATGTGCACATCTACCCCTTTACTAAAATGCACAAACAAATCCCTACATATGTAGTAGATTGGTGAATTGGCAATTTTAGGATCCAGTTTTCATTATGACAATGGGCGAACTCCATCCAAAGTCTGTATACCATTAAGGGAATCAAAAGTATTTTAACTTACACCAGAATTGGTTTAATTTCTGTTTCACAAAGAGAAATTATGAAATCCTAAACCTGATCATAGGATTACCAAACTAGGAAAATTCAAAAATATAACCACTGTTAAAATGTATGTTAAACTGCATTGTAAGCTTGCTGCTCAGCAATCACAGCAGTACTATTATTCATCTTAACCTCCTGATAAGCAAATGTTATTCTATGGAAACCTAAAATGCCTCAGTTGGTTTCAGGGTGTTTTTTTTTTTTTAAGTCAGTCAACTTGAATTTGCCAAAACCAGTCTGGAACTGTTTTAAAACATTTGTTTTTATGAAATGTTTCTTCTATCCTGGCATTTAGCAAAGCAGGAAATATCACTGGAGCATATATTGTATTTTGACATTTCCATGATCATTAAAAGGAACTATAGGATCTGATGACAATTAAGAGCTTGATTCATGCTCAAAAGAGTTTGGGTCATGTTTGGGCAATGGGATGGTTCAGCTGAATTTACTTTTCTTCCCTTATTTACAGGTGTCTTCAACTGCAAACAGAATGTTGTGGGGTAAACATACGGTATGTTCTTAGCAATGCACTTGACATTATACAAAAATGCAATGCTATCTGGATTCTAGTGAAACTGTATGCTCCAGTGATATTTCCTGCTTTGCTTAAAACCTGCAGGATGAAGAAGCCAGTCTATGAAAATTAATATTTTCCTTTAATGGCCATGCTGCCAAGAACATGTCTGAATGACATGAACATTCATAATTCCAGCATTCCAAATGACACACATTGTGTACAGATCCCAAAATAAGACAAAACCACCTCTAAGACCTGATTTGGTCCCAAGCTGTCAAGTCATATGAATGCTTTGAAACCACAAGGTTTCAATAATAGAGTTAACCAACACTTTCAGCAAGGCCTCTTTGTGAGAAAGAACAGCTGAGACCAGTACATGCTGTTACTGACGCAGCACTGGTCTTCAAACCACCAGGTTAGTCAACATCAGAATAGGATTAAATCAGGAAGAAAATTTTGATAAATTGGAATGAAGCACTGCTAAGAAACATTGCCTGTCTGTCAAGTTTAAAGATTTTGACAATAAATTCAAATTTGGTTTCTTAGTAAAATTTGACCTATGAAGTCATCTTCAATAATGTTATATTCCGTTGGAACAAGAACAAAAAACAAATGAGCTGCTCTTCATCAGGCCAAAAGATTACAGTATTTGACAAAATTGCTTTTACTCTGTGCCAGTTACCACCCAAGTATCTGAGAGTCAACTTTATTAAGTATTTCTCTCTTTCCATGTTCTAAGGTCACAGAATAATATATGATGCACGGATGTAGTAAACTGAGTTTACTCAGACAAACAACTGAGTAACAGAAACAAAGATACCATCATGACTGGATTAAGGAGAAACATGAATCAAGGAGAAAGAATGTACATGTTAACACTTTATATTGTATATGTGAGTGTGTTTCCAGAATGGTATACCTATAATATCCCATATTATCACACAAGGTTTTCTTGTAAATTGTAGAGGTTTTCTTACAATCTGGTGGTATATTTATTTATTTATTTGTTAAATTTATACCCCGCCTTTCTTTCACCATGGAACCCAAGGCGGCATACATGTGGTTCCCAGGCGGTCTCCCATCCAGGCACTGACCAGACCCAGACCTGCTTAGCTTCAGCAAGGTGGTGGCCTCACGTGCCTTCAGACCATAGCCTGGAACCCATTATGTATATGCATTTTGTTACATAAATAAAATAAACAAAGGAGGTCTGTACAATTTGGTGTCATAAGATTAGAGATGTGACCATGTATTTTGGTACTTTGCTTTCCATTATGTGCATCAGGAAGAATACAGACACCTGAGTAGCAATTCCTTCATTATGATATCCACACATTAATGTGTGAAATTTTGAAAAGGGCCATAGCTCAGTGGTAGAGCATCTGATTTACATGCAAAAGGTTCAAGGTTCGATCCCAGGCACCTCCAGCTAGGGCTGCAAGTGTCTCCTGTCTGAAACCCTGGAGAGCTGCTGCCCGTCAGTATAGACAATACTAAGCTGGGTGGACCAATGGTTTAACTCAGTATAAGGCAGCTTCCAAGGTTCTTATGTTTGTGGATAAATACTTAAAATGAAAATTGACTGTCATTTTCAGCAATGGATGCAGATCTCTGCCCATTTAAATATGCAGAAATAGTACAATGTGCAGCCTTCCCTAGACAGTCGCTGCTTTCACACTGCACTTTATTCCATTATTCTGATGATTTCTTAACTGGTAATTTGTGCATTATATTTGATCTTTCACACGATGCACAAGATAGCTCCAGAATTCTAGTGGAATGTAGTGCAAGTTTAGCCAAATTTCCGTGATAAATGATACCAGAAATAATCTGTTAGCAAGTCTGGGAACCCGGAAGGTCACTGGAGTTTTTCACTAGCTGCAGCCACTCCTATGACAGGCATTCCAGCATGCAGTGCATTCCTACCCTTTAGTTGCATGGGGGTTTTTTTGCCTGACAAAATTGTACCAGTATTCCGGCATCGGCGCAGATAGCAGCAGCATTTCCTACACACACCCCTGTGTCGATACAATGAAAATAACTTTTAAAGTCAGATCCTAAAGGGAGACGGCTTGCATGGCAATGGGATGAGATCTTAGATCTCCTACACAGTGGGGTACAGTACACAAGTGTATAATGGGTGAGGGACGAAAACAAGCTGTGTGAAAGATAGATGTGTGACATGCCGGTATATCGGCTGAAAAAACTGCTGTTCCTTAACACAACAGGTACTGCAATGTAAAAGGGATTTTAGAAATCGGGACAGAAGCGCTACTTTTTTAATCCATTAAACTAAAGCAATTAGCCCCATCTGTGAAAGCAGCCACTATCACTTCAGACAGTGGATGGATCACATGTTGAATGTCCCTTGATTATCCAAATCTTCCCTCTAGTAGAAAAATAGCATATCTAGAACCCAATGCAGGCATTCTGCTCACAAACACACAAACAGGGACAGTGGAGATGATCATGACTAGCTCCACCTTCCATTACCCACCAACTCCTGAAGGGCAAAGGTATGAAGCAGGGAGCCTCCTGTACTTAAGGAGTCTCCCTGCATGATTTAGCTTGCATAATTGGAGTTTAAAATAGTGAAGGGGACTTCCACCAGAACTGGAGATTCTGTACTGAAGACCTTCATCCTCTGTGAGTTGGAAGGCAACAAGAAGGGGGGCGGCAGAGCTTATCATGCTTGTCTGTACTCTTCCTGCTTGTGTGTAGGTGTTACACATGAGCAGAACACCTGCATGGGGCAGGAGTGCCCGCTTTTCATTGGCAGATAATATTTTTACATGAAGCATTTCAATATGCAGTTCCAAACCTGCAGCCTGAAGTGGAACTATCCCGATAGACCACACCATTTGCAACTTCTGCACAACTATGCTCACACCATTGCTTGGGGATGTGGAAGACTAACTATACTGGGCAGCCGTTTAGTACTGTAGAGTTAAAATCAGGGTGTGGCCCCCAGTGGAATATTTGATTCTCATATATTCAGTTCTCCAGGGCAAAATCAGCTGAGAAAATGCAATACAATCCCAGCGTTATTTAAGAAGAGAACGTCATGAACCACCAAAGTTCTTCTTGCTTTTTGGAATTTAATTTAAGAAATTGAAGAGGGTTTTAAAAAAAAAAAAAAACTCTAAAGGTATTTTTTTTTAAGTATGCCTCCTTCAACCCTGAACAAAGAAAGTATTTGCCAACTTTTTGCCTGACATAATATAAATGTCTGGTTTATAAATTAACTGCAAGACAGGGTTTATAATGGAAACAGCTATTGACCCTTGGCTCTGGCAGTGCATTTGCTGTGGTAATATTAAGTTACACGTCTGTTCCCTGGGCACAGAAGTGAGTTATATAACAGTGACCATTGCATGATTGCTCAACTTCCTTTACCTAACCCTAATTGCATGCTGGACATAAAAAAACCCTCTCTTGTATGACATGCTCAGCAAAGACACTGCTGACGCCACCAACCTCAACTGCTGTTGCCTTTTAAGAAGCCCCAATAAGATGCAGCATACAGGTGCCACCCACCTTAAAAGGATATTTTGTTTTCCCTACTTTCCTTTCCAAACTGGCAAGTGGTTTCTGCCTAAAATGAACTAGTACTGTAAAATATTTGAACTAATAGGAAAGGCGAAGCTTCATGTACAGTACATACTGTACTTAGGATTTTGGCTTAAATGTGAGACAGCCACCCAGACGAATGGCTAGGGGTGGGGGGAGAGAAAGAACACCTAAATTAAAAACAAAAAGCCTCCTTTCAACTCCTTTTTTTTAACAGCTCAAGCATCCTAGAAATAATATAAGTTGTCTGGGTTTGGTATGCCATCCAGTTGGTTACAATAGTATTATTGAAACGAGTCTCTCCTCACAGAGGCTAAGGAAAGATAGCAAAGTCCCCACAACTGGGCTGAATGAGATCAGCTGCCATTTGGCTTCTCTTCCAAAATGGTCTCCTCAGCAGCCATTCCAGCTGGTTACTACAAGATCAATTATGTAAGTTTTTTGTAACTGTAAATTTGTTTTGTTTTCCTCTTCCCTCATAATTCCTTTTACTTGCTGGGAGTCCAGAGTCTGTGAGTTCAAATCCCCACTCGTGTCTCCTGGGTGTCAAGGGCCAGCTAAAAAATACCCCACAGTGAGTGGCTCAGGGGCTATGTGCCCTGCCACCTGTGCAGCCGTGGGCAAGCTGCATTGTCCCAAGGAGCCCAATGGCCCTCCAGCTGGCAGTTGCGGACAAGAAAGGGGCTGGCTTGTGCAGCTGTGGCAAGCTGAGCAGGCCCTAGACAGCTGGGGAGGACTAGCCTCAGAGGGAGGCAATGGTAAACTCCCTCTGAATACCGCTTACCATGAAAACCCTATTCATAGGGTCACCACCAGTTGGGATCGACTTGAAGGCAGTTCATTTTCATTTTTCATATTAGATTGTGAACCCAATGGGCCACAACTGTCTTGTTTTTTAATCTCCATAATGCACCTAGAAAATTACAGGTGCCTTATAAAACAACAGCAAACAAACAAACAAACAATATGCAGTTGGGGGGAGGATTTCTAGGTGTTCCTGTATTTACCAATCTACTTCTCACTTATAATTGCTAAAAGGAAAGTAACATCTAAAGCCTGGAAAGTGTTTAGTTAAGATTGTACCAACCTCCCTGTTGCTTTGCCCCTCTCCTTCCCATTAGGCAACAGCAACCCACCTGCCGAAAATGGAGCACAGTGGCTCTGCTCCACTCAGCAAGCCACTTCTGATGGGTTGGTGTTTTCAGTTAATCTGGATATGTTCTAGGTGGCCTTGTAAATAGTTTGATATGGATTCCTTACTACGGCTTGTATCCTTCTTCAACCCACATTCAATTATACAGCCACGAGAGTAGCTGTATACTATAGCCGGTGGGGATTTTTCACATTCCACAATGTTAAATTGAAAATACCCCCCATGCCATTCTGATGCTTCCCATGAGCTCCTTTCAAAACAAAACCTTACAAAACTTATAGTCCTGAACTCAGAAATGCTTGCTTAACAACACTCTCAATTTTCATGGTGTTACACAAAACAGTCAGAGAGAATAGACAATTCAAAGTGTAAAAAAGAGAGAGAGAAACTCCAGAGCACTTTTGGACTTTTTTCTCTGAGAGTTCTCATAATCTGTTGAAATTCATTAAATATCAGCCATGTTCACAGAGTACCTGTAATTGTAATACTGACCTTGCCCCATATTCTGACCTTCATTTTCTGCAGTTTAAACGTTAAAAAAATGCCTGGCTGATTTTTAATTAATTTAAGAAATTTTAAATTTAAATGTAGGAACTCTATGCCTATAACATCGGGCATGCTCAGTAAGAACCAACTGTCATTGAACTCTATAAGCATGCAAATGATCAAACCTGCCCTCCCCTCCCCCTCCAATACGCTCCTTCCCCCTCCCCCTCCTCCTCCCGCATGGTCAGTTTTTCCTATCCTAACCATGATTGCATAGGAGTAAATCCCATTGAACTCAATAAGCATGCAAATGATCAGACCTGCTTTTCCCCTCATTCCCCTCTCCTCTCCCTTCCTCCTCCCCTCCCCTCTTCTTTCTTTCTCCTCCTCCCTGGTCACTTTTACCTATCCTAAACATGATTGCACGGGAGTAAATCACACTGAATTCAATAAACATGCAAATGATCAAACCTGTCCTCCTCCCCTTCCCCTCCTGCTGCTTCCATCCCAGTCCTCCCCTCTGCATTTCCTCCCCTCCCTCCTCCTCCTTCTCCTCCTCCCCTTCCCATCCCCTGGGGTCAGTTTCACATATCTTAAGCATGATTGCAGGGGAGTAAATCCCACTGAACTCAATAAGCAGGCAAATGATCAATCCACTCTTAGCAAATTTGCACAGGATCCCATTTCTTACCTCCCAGATTAAAAAGCAGGGAAATTCAACAATAGGCAAAAAAACTTGTGGTTTAAGAACATACCTATAGCCAAGAGATATTTCTATCAAACTTTAAAAAGCAGGGAAATTGCACAGCTATAGTGAATGCACCAGGGGAGCAGGAGACCTGACCTCCTCTCTGAGATATTGGACTGCCCTACAAATTTGTCAGAATGCAAGTACAATTTGGGTTGGTCTTTCACAGTCCAATCCACTTGCTGTGTAGCTTGGAAGAATTTGGTAACATGTGCCTCTGAGCATATGGTGAGTGGTGGCAACACCTGCAACCAGCCCAAATAATAAAAAGAAGACATGTGCTGTGCTGATCTTGTTTTAGCAGGGAGGAAGCAACATTATTAAGACAGTTGATATCGTTCAGATGGTCACTTTAAATATGTCTGATTTACTTTGCAATTTTAGTGAAGTTTCCTATAGGAAATCATTTTCTTTTGTTTCTGTTTCTGTGAAGATGTGAAGTACAGCAACACTTTGCAAAATTTACACTAAAAAGACTCCAAACATAATTGTGGGATTATTTATTTATTTATTACATTTGTATACCACCCCATAGCCGAAGCTCTCTGGGTGGTTTACAACAGATAATGGCACTGACTTCTGCAGAATTGTCTCCAGTGGACCTCAGGAATGTCTCAATTTGCACAAGATAAAACAGTGGGAGGTGAAATATATTCTAGCAAAATTCTAGGTGTGCTCTATGTTTTTAATTGACCGTGCCCACCTTGCCTTAAATAAAGTGGTTTAAACATAGCAGGCTGAAAACATGCATCCTCTTTTTTCCAACAGCTAAATTGCTGAAGTAGCAACATATTGTAATCAGTCTGATTTTACATCAAACTGCAGTTTCAGATTCAACTGTTAATGCACCCAAAATAGAAATAGAACATAACCAACAATTTGAAATACAAAAGGCTATCTTCACCATCATATGACATTGACCGATAAAAAGGCATTGAAATTAATAAAAATAAATTTGACACAGATTTCTAGGATGAATAATGAGGGAAATAAAATTTTCTAGTTTAGATCCTCTGCAGAAACATTATTAAGACAGGAAAGAAGCAAAGTAAGAACACCAACAAACATACAAAAATATAATTCTCTATCTTTGGAGATGGCAGGTGTTGCCACCACTCACCATATGCTCACAGGCACATGTTACCAAATTCTTCCAAGCTACACAGCAAGTGGATTGGACTGTGAAAGACCAACCCAAATGGTGTTTGCATTTTGACAAATTTGTAGGGCAGTCCAATATCTCAGAGAGGAGGTCAGGTCTCCTGCTACCCTGGTGCATTCACTATAGCTGCGCAATTTCCCTGCTTTTTAAAGTTTGATAGAATATCTCTTGGCTATAGGTATGTTCTTAAACTGCAAGGTTTTTTGCCTATTAGTGAATATATGTATGAAGTATCAACATGACAGAATATATACAAAATTTAGCATAGGTTTCCTGTGCCATGGAAACTTGTGTGCCCTGTTCTACATTCTAGTCCCAGGCTATGGTCTGAAGGCACATAAGATCACCAACTTGCAAGTCTGGGTCTAGTCAGTGCCTGGATGAGATATTGCCTAGGAACCACATTATGCCCCTTTGGGTTCTATGATGAAGGAAAGGCGAGGTGTAAATGTAATAAATAAATATATGCAAGGTGAATCAACATTATGCATTTTGATTTTAGCTGGTTAAACTAGTGCCTAACTCTTCAAATAGTGTAGATGAGGGTAAAAGCTAGAATCTGGACCATTGGCCAGTTCCTAGTTGACCACATTTGGTCGTTACTGAGATTATTTCAAAGGATGCTGAGTTATTTGGTCTGACCCAGCAAGGCACTTCTTATGCCTGATTCAGCATTTCTTAAGTAAGAGTGCCTACTCAGGATTTTATTATTTATTTATTATAAACATATTTGAATAGCACTATTTAATTTTTTTTAAAAATCAAAGTGGTTTACAAAAAAAACCCAAACCATTCAGTAAAAAGCATGTAAAAAAATATAGTAAAAACAAAGGTCAACTACTGCACTTAACACCAATAGTTATTCCTAACAAGAGACCCTGAGGATGTGCTCTTCCTTTGCCAATTTAAATCATATTTGCAGATAGGAATGCAGGAGAAATTGAAACCTACCTTATTTGCACTTCCCAAAACAATATGTGAACCTAAACACAGCTATCTTTTGAAATACGCACTGCTCTGAATTTTGCAATGCAATTATCCAACAAAAATGTATATAAAATGCAAATATTAGGGGAAAGTGTGCATAAAAATGGATACATTAATGAAAATAACATACAAAAATGTAATATATTAGTGGAACTTGCTAGCAAAAATGTGTATAATAGGAGAAATGACCACTAGTATGATGAAGATTCATGAAGATTTTTTTTTTAAATTGCAGATGGAAAAATGTGGCTAACTGGACTTAAAATTGGAAGAAAAAAGAAACTGAAATTGTCAGATTCATCCATTCATATACAACAGGAATTCCAGTAAAAAGGGGAACGAAGAGGAGGACCCAAAACTAGTTAATCCTCTTCTGATTTAGATAATTAGTACAGGCAACTGCAAAATACATATATCTATATGCTGCTTATAATAATAAGAATTAAATTATTTTTATCATAAACTACTTTATTGTTTGTTGATTTTTTAAAAAAGTTAACAAGCACTACACTTCAGTGTCCATCTTCATATAGGATTGAAGTGACCATATGCTAAAAAGATTCATGTTTTCTGTTTCTTTACGACAGCTTCATAATCTGTTGTTTACCCACTAGCATTACTTCATCAATGAGATACTTTTTATCGTTTTAGGGATCAGAAGTCAGTTAATAACCAGTTTGCAGATAACAGCATGTTTATGTTAAAAAAGTTTCTATGGCTAGCAAACAGGACTGGTTTAGAAACTGTTTCTATAACAGTTCCTCAAGGCAATGCACACTGCTGTAGAGAGGAATAGCTTTTCTATTTTGTAAGCCAGGCCTTCTCCACAAACCTGCCAAACAGCTCAAGTGTGTAATTGTACTTTCTTTTTTTAAAAACATCCCTTCTTAAGAAAACAAAATAGTTTTCCTGAAGTTCTGGTTCCAGCTTTCAATGACTCATGTTACTCCTCATTGGGGCCTTCTTGTTTATATGCAGAGCATTTAGGAGAAAAAAATTCCCCACAGAAAGCTCAACAGCTCAAACCCCCAAACCCCCAGTACTGAGGGACAACTATCATGCTCTACCATTTCTGCAGCAGGAGAACCCAAAATCATGCTGAGAAAGTGCGCCCATCCCACACCCTTGTTTTTGGAGAAGGTGATGATGAGGCCTATCAACTAAGTGTTGCTCTCTGCACTGCACACTCAAATATACCTCAGTTTGTCCTGTGGAGTTAAGGTGTAGCAAGATGGCTTGAGCATGTTTTGACTCCTTAAAACTCTTTTAGAAAAAATAGTATAGAATAGTTTGTAAATTTGGTCCTATACTGTTGCAGTCGGGGGAAGCATCACTTTTGTGTGCAGGCAGTAGGGATGGAAAGATCTGTCAAATTGGGTTTTCTCAGTTTCTAATTTTTCCAGTCTTCAAATTCAGCTCTCCACATTTCTGCAGCAATTTGCATTTTTTAAAAAAAATCCTCATGAAAATTCTCCAGCATTTTAATGTGAATTTCTCCTAATAGACACATTTTTGTAGGCAGTTTTGACTAATTTACACATTTTTGCAAGCCATTTCTCATCATATTATGCATGTTTGTGTGTTATTTTTACTCATATATTCATTCTTATGCACGCTTTCCCTTAACTTATGCATTTTGGTAAACATTGGTTGGTTAGTGAACTGCATTGCACAATTCAGATAAGGATGGCTGTGTTTGTGTTCTCACATTGTATCAGAAAATGCAAATTTGTTAGAGTCTGCTTGAAATGCGAACTGAATCAAATTTCTCACCCATCCCTAGCAGGCACTGGGACCTAGTCATACAGCTTCCTTGGTGCATGGCTGGAAAATTCTCAGCATTAGCCATGTGTGTGAAGACGTTAAGATTGGATTTTAGAAAGCTACAGCCGTTGTACTTGGGCCTTTGCAGCAATGTGCTAAAAGCCACTTAGACTAAAAAGCAGTGCTTGAATGGGGAGGGGGGACCTTAGTCTTCTGTAAGCACTACTGAGAAGAGGGAAAAAAGCACCCTAACTTTACTAACAATATTTACTGAAATCATTGTCTTATGATTCCAGTACTTTAGTTGCACTGTTTTCTATCAAATTGCCATTAGTTGCCTATGAATCAGCAGAAAAAATGGGACAAACAGTGAACAATGACCAGCCTAACAGATCTACTTCCTTACTATTTATTTTATTTTATTTAACAGAATTTATATACCGCTTAATCATCAAAACCTCTAAGCTAGCTGCCAAATTGTGCGGGTGAGGAGGGGAAGATTTAACTTTGATTAGGAACAGCTCTCAGATTATCTGCTTCCAGATAACTAATACACACATGTGCAGTTCAAATCTGAGATGATGTGGAGGGAATACAATCTTTCTAAAGGTAACATTCTCCTGCTGATTCAAAGTATTAGCACAAGTTATTTAGTTAATAGAAAACGTCAATTCACAGTAAGAAATATGCACAATGAATAAGTAGCACCTATCTCCATCTAGTGTTCGTTATTCTACATTAACTAAGTCATCCAAGCAAATACAAGGTGCATATTTTCCGAATACAGGATAACAAGTTGTGTACACACTAGGGATGGACAAGAAATTTGATTTAGTTCGCATTTCAAGCCAAATCTATCAAATTTGTACTTTCCAAAACAATATGAGATACACAAGATGCAGTTTGCCAACCAATCAATGTTTACAAAAATATATACGTTACAGAAAAGGATGCATAAATGAATATATGAGTGAAAATAACATACAAAAATGCATTATGACAAGAAATTGATTGCAATAATGTGTACATTAATCAAAACTGCCTACAAAAATGTGTTTTTTAATTTCATGAGGAGTTTTTAAAAAATAAATAGCAAATTGCTGCAGAAATACGGAGAACTAAATTTAAGATTGGAAAAATAAGAAACTGAAAACCAGAATTAACAGATCTTTACATCCTTAGTACACACACCTGTGGGGAAGGGACACACTTTTACATTTGTTGGTTGTCCAAATCCAAGAGAAAGAATCCTCTGAGTTCTGATCTTACGCCCAGTTCATATAAGCAGCAGAATCAAGCTGTAAATCATTTCCAAGGCTGTACCAATTTAAACAACAGGTGGGAAATCCCATCTTCTCAATACTTTCCCATTGAAAAAAAAGTTCACTGCACATAGAAAACAAGTATGTCAGGGAGAAGGATTCAGCCTAGCTTTCTCCTTGGCATATTATTTTTCAACATGCAGGAAGGGGTCTCCTTGGGCCCTGAGGCAGCGTGTCAACAAGCAACCTCTTATGTTCAGCCTGAATTTATACAGTTCAAGAAAGGCATTATTGCTTGATGCTGCTGAATATATAAACTAAGCTATACCCAAGGACATGTAATAATCTTTACTAAAACCCTATTCTAGCAGCAACTATAGCTGCCCTGAAATCACTTGAAGTGGTGAGTTACTGCTCAGAATGGAGACACAGAAACTTTCATGTCTAGATCAAGGCAACCACTACTGTAGCCTAACATTATAGTGCCCCATACCAGAATACTACGTTGTGTAGCTGTCTGATAGATGACCTTCCAGATGAAGGTTGTCTTCAGTCCTACTAAAAATCTAATAAAATATTTATTTATTTATTTATTTATTTATTATTTGATTTGTATCCCGCCCTTCCTCCCAGCAGAAGCCCAGGGTGGCATAAACAAACTTCGATTGCGCTAAGGCAGTCTTTTGTGGAGAACCAGAAGAATATACATTTAACAGTGCAATCATATACATGTCTACTCAGAAGTAACTCACCCAAGCAAATGTGAAGTGCACATTTTTTGTATACAAGAGAACAAGTTGTGTACACGCTAGGGATGGGCTGGACTGCAGCCTAAATTTGGTGTCAGCTGTGAGAGGGAGATCTAAATGTCTTTTCCTCAGTAATTATAGATGTTTTAGGGTAAACAAGGTATGAAAGTGCTGAATTCAGCAATTGGATACATTGCCTTTAATTTAATTTAAGATTTAGGTTTATTATTATTTTAAAATATTACTGAAAGGCGAATTTCAAAAGCAAAATGTGAATATTTGAATTCTAATATGTTACTAAATACTGCATTTATTCCAAAAATTCTTTTGCAGTTGGGGGGACACACACAAACAATTGTCTTTCCTCCTGGCATATTTTTCACCTGAATACTGGGTGGCATTACTAGAGGAGAGCATTGAAATAGTGAGCAAACTGCTCTGCTAAATCAGAAATGCACACCCAGACTCAAAATGATGAGATTATCCATTGAGAGAAGGGTCAGTGAAGCAAGAAGTCTGAAGAGCTTCAATAGTGCTTTTGTCCTTAGACTAGGCCTTCAGAGAATGCTGGATGCTGTGTCAGCAAAATGGAGATACATTAAGCTATAAGTTTGAGTGTGTGTGTGTGTGGGTACACAAAATGATTTTCCTTGTAATGTACAAAAGGATTTGTTGGTGGTGAAGTCTCTGGCAGTTATTGGAGGAACCACCTTAACATAGCAAGGGGGGCATGGGCCGTGCCCAGTTTCTGAATTCATCTTTGGAGGCTGCTGATTTGAAATACTGATGGGCTGTAAACTAGTAGAACTTTAGGAGCTGACCATGTCAGGATGTCTGGAATCATTAGAGGATGATCCAGGGAGCTCAAGTCCTTATTTTAGGGTTGCCATATTCCAGTTCCACAAACGTGGGCATGCTAATCTGCATATTATGAAATTATTTGCTCATTATGCAAGTTAAGCATGTTAATGGTTGCATTGTTTTGTTTTTGTGGCTAGTAATTACCACCAAAAACTGGAGGAGGATGTGAGGGATCCTTTTTAAAAAACTTACACTATCAGCCTTAAATGCTTAGACTTTCCAACACTATGGAATATTTATTTATTTATTTACTAAGAGGATTTATATCCTGCCCTTCCACTGTTAAAAATAGAGCTCAGGCCAGCTTACAAACATAATAAAAACAATAAAAATACACAATCAATATAAAAACATAGTAAAAACACAAAATAGAAACAAACATTAAAACGTCAGGGAAGCAGTATAAAAATCCAGTATAAAACAAAAAGCCAACAAATCATCAATTAACAGCAATAATTATTGTCTGTACCAACAATTAGGAAATGTGAAATGAACATATCATTACAACCTGTAACACAGATAGAAATCAATATTTCAATGTTGTGAGTTCAGTCAATAATCTTATCTATTTAACTTAAAAGCAAGCAATGCTATCATAGAGCCCTTTCCAACACCAGACTATACTCCTGTCCCCCCCCCACATTTGAAGTACTTGAAAATACCCAAAGTTATGGTTATGCTGATCAGTAAATTGAAGATCAGCAAGTAAATAGGAATGATGTATTCTGTGTTTAGAGTATTTAACATGGCACTAGAAAGAACAGAATCTTGGTGTGTAGCAAGGTTTACCTGAACTTCAGAGTATTGTTGCATGCCACCCCAATCTCCAAGTGGTGAGAGATTCCCAGGGGTCCTTGTACTCACCCAGGGGTTGGGTTTCCTTGGAAAGGTCAGCGGAAACTGTGGTGTCTTTATGAAATATGGTTTATTTATTTACACACGTTCCAACCTGAGCTTAAGATGGAGCGGTTCAAGGCATCAGCAGTCCAACAGATCTTGCATTTTCCATCAGGCTTACAGGAGGCACCCTAAAGCCATGGTGCAGAGAGCCCACCTCTCTCCTGCCTCCAGTTCCCAGCCTTTTATCAGACTCTGCCCCAAAACACAAGCCTCTCCTTGGCCTCAGGAAGGAGGGGGCTCTCCTGAAGAGTTTCAATAACAATAGGATCTCCCTGGATCATTTGCCAGTTAATGGGCACTTGATAGGCCCATTAACTCACCTGGCCACTCTATTAGACTAACAAAGGAAGATCTGGCCAGCAGAGCGGATTTCTCACCTCCAGGGGTGGGGTTGCCTGGAGGGTGGCGGGGGGTTGGAGGGGGAGTGGAGGGTTGGCAGGGATGGAGAGTTGGTGAGTGGAGTGAGCAGGCAGGCAGGGTCCCCCCCCTCTCTCTGCAAAGTTTATGCCCCGATGATATGTCTACACTATGTTTATTTCTGGGATCAGATGAGCACTCATGCAGCTCCACATATTCTCGTGATCCACATATGCGTGGGGTTTCATCCTCCTTCAATCCAAATTGAATATGAAGGCAGTCAGAGCCTGATGTGTGGCTAGCAACTAACTTTCCAGGATTGGTATATAGGTCTCCCAAGAGAAAAGACTCCTAGGATATTCTCTACAATTCAGATTGCATGTTAATATACAAAACTGAGACCACCAAATGCTATCTTCATGCAGCTCAGCCCTCTGTTGTTAGATAGCAGATCAGAATTCTGAAATAATTACAAATTACAAAGTCATGTGCACAAATTACTTTATTCTTGATACATTTTGCTCTTTTATAGAGTCAAACCTGCCTTAATCCATCCTATCTGATTGCATGAACCTCAGATATAGCCCTCTCAATTTCACTCGCATTGTTACACCATTACCTGATCTTTTGGCGAATGCAACCTACTATACATTTTTAAAGTGCATAGGAACTGAAGAAGGAAGATGGCCTTAAACCCAAGCAATGCAGGACTCTAGTATACATTTTAAGGCCAGTCTCTGTTTTGCAGAACGTCTGTTAATTTTTAACTGGCAATTGCTTAAACTGAAACTTGGCTTAGATTTAGACACATGGCAGCAATAAGTAGCCCATTTTCCTTCTGATTGACTTCAAAACAAATGCAACAACTTTGTCATTTTCTACAGCTCAATAGAACTTTGAAAGAACAATCACTAATTTTGCAAACAGTTGCATTTGGTGGGTGGAGGTAGAGTGAATAGTTTATGAGTAACTATCCTAAAGAATTTTTTGGCTCATTTTCACATAACTTTCTTCTCATGTTTAGTCTTCCCTTACCACAAAATGCTTCCGCTATTATGGTGCTAATAAATTTATTGGTGGGAAACAACTAAAAACGGTAACTGACATTAAAAAACAAAGTTCTCTTTAATTGGTTTCTCATGGCAAAGCTTAGCAGCAGTGAGCTGGTCATATGCATCATAATAAAAATGTTCTAATCAGATCCTTGCAAGGGCACTAGCTCCAATGCTGTTCAATATTTTCCTATTAATAAACATTACTATTCATCCTTTAGATTAGGAGAATACAATGTGGAGGCCTCTAGATGCTGCTTGAGTGCAGCTTCCACCATCCAAGACCATTGGCCATGCTAACTGGGGCTGATGGGAGTTATAGTTTAACAACATCTGGACACCATGTTGGCTACCCACGCTTTAGACATTTATGAGTTTGAAAGAAATATATACAGTATATATATTGCAAAAAAAACCCTCGCACTGGATTTTGCAATGGAGACATATAGCAGGGTGAACCTCAAATTGTTTTCAGAGGTATGCAGGTGCAGAACATCAGGGATATGACCTGAGTCAGGTTCAGTGACACTGGATGTTATGAATGCAAAGACTCTACCGTGGAACACAGGGTAAATAACTATAAAAAGAACAGGGCTTTTGACCATATATTGAATACTTTCCCCTCAACAGCCCACACACTTCTGGCAGCAGGGGTGCGTCAAAGATTTAAGATAAGTGATATGTTCTTATATAGACAGGCCTAGAACTAGCCATCTCTTGTTCACTCTCTTTTTCTTTTAAATTAATTATGGGGTGTCCATGTACAAAGCATGATGACAAGATGGGTTTCTATCAAGAAATTAGGCTATAAGAGGAGGGGGCTGTCATTTAAAGCATAGAGCACCCTCCAAAGTGAAGAAAAGCATTGTTACTGTGAGAAGCTAGTACTCCTCCAACAGTCAAGATGGGCAAATGTTAATATTTGCAAATCATATATGCATATTTTAAAATAGCAGTATTGGGGATAAAACTGATGTAGATGCAGGTGTAGTTACTCAGAATTTTTATAAACTATGCTTTTACACTATATTTTCTGAGTCTCAAAATCTGCTGAAATGTCTTCTTTAAAACCAGTATAGAACAACAACAACAACAACAAAAATCCTCCAGAAAGAACTGGGCTCAGACTTTTTGGGTAGGTAGGAAGAGACATGCTGGGACCCTGGCACAGGTATTATTTTTCTAAAGACAAGGAAAGTATACTTTTAAACTGTAGTAAAAAACTGAAAGAAATATTTTATCCATGCTGTTCTACCAAATGTGAAATCTGAGAACTTAGTAAAGCATGTGAAATATTTGGGCCAACATAATAGTTCCCACAGTAGATACTACATAGAATACGGCAGAGTACACTGGGCAAGCACTGACATATAAAAGAGGAGGCTCCTTATTCCAAGTTCAGACAGCTACAACACATGAATTTCCAGCATTCATTTTCTTCCAGTAATAGCAGACAAACTGATAGCTTAATGGGGGAAAAACCTTATCTTCAGCTTTCAGTCCAGTATGAAACAGTTGGACCAATACATCTAATCATAGTAGCCATGTAAGATCATTGCATATGACACTGTTTTAGCACAGGAGGTGGCACATAATCCCATATTTCTTATTTCCATAATCCATAAAACCCATAATCTTTATTTATCAGCGTGGTAAATGTTAGCATTTGGTGATTAGAGCAAGACAGTATAAGAACATGAGACTCCAGTTTCAAACATTAGTTTTGGCAATATAGAAGGAACATCGTAATTATACGTATATTTTGTTTGTTTCTACAAAGACCTTTTAATATTTGGGCTAGATAGTGAGGGTTGCTCCATGATTCTAAGACATTCTTCCATACTGCACACTGACATTTATCAAAGGCCTCAGACCTATTACTGTTGTGAACAACTTTATCATCAGAAGAAGTTTAGCTCTTTCTGATTCTGCAAAAAGAAGAGAGGAAACTCAGGCTATGTGGTTATTCAGGTGCAGGGAAAGAATTTGTCACTAATAATTGATTACATTCATGGGCTGACTGACCTAATGAAATGCATGTACAGTATTACAAGCCGCCTGAGCAAAAGCAACAAGAAATGAATGCCCAATGAATTGAGACAGCCAGAAATGTCACTGGCTACATTAATTTCTCATATACTATAGGCCATCGAGAGAAGCTTGTCTCCTTCATGCAAAAAAAAAATTGTAAAACACATCATACATGAAGGAATATTGATTCCTTAACAATGTATTGTGCCAGATTTGAAGATTATATCTGTGGCTCATCTGCAAAAATGGAGCTTAATATTTTCCATATTCTTATCAAGCCCCCTCCCATCTAAATTATTGCTTAGTTCCTGGGCTTGGGGTGGTGAAGCTTCACTGCAAACAGTGCATAGATTACACTGGAAGAAGAACAGGAAGGAGAGAGCGAGAGATGGATGGAACATCGGGGGGGGGGAGAGAGAAGGGAGCTCACATAAAAAATATTGGAAGAGAACTGGCCACCAAAAGACAGAGAAAAAGAAGTGCCTGTGAGAAACAGACACAGATAGAGAAGTGTGTGCCACATGGAAGACAGCCAGGTAGCGTACAAGACCCATAAAGCTGAAAAAGGGTTAGGGAGATGAAGATTTGCCTGTCTCCAGCTCCCTTCACCACTGGAGGTGAGGCAGGTTATGACTGAAGATAAGGTCTTCTCTGTGGTAGCACTTTGGCTCTGGAACTTTGGACTAGCACTAAGCTTATAATTTTTTTGACACAAATTGCTAAAAAAGGCTTTTTAAATGTGTTGATCAGTTATGTTGCAATGGTTTGTTATTGGTTTTGATGGTTTTTTAAAAATATCGTTACCATTTTAATTTTCTATTATAAGTAACTATGGAAGTCAGATTAAAGGGCATGGTACCACAATTTTCAAATAAATAAGTTTTGCCACTCAGTCTGCTGATTAGATAGCTATGAGGGGTGGAAAGCAATTGAATTCACCAGCCGAATTGTTAACTACAGTCTTTTAGTCATTTTAAGTATCACTGTGGTAAAAAGGGAAAGGAACTCAAATTGGGCCCAGTGCTGAATGAAAACAGTTGGAAAAATTTACTAGAAAAACACATGCAAACCACATCAGTGAAAATGTACTAAATCAGACCTCCTTCCAAAACATTTAATGAGCAAGACAGGAGCCACAGCAAAACAAACTTCCTTAACGGGAAGATATTTTAGGGAAGGACTAGTTGTCCAGTGGTCTGATATTATCCAAACGAGTTCAGCGAGGCACTTAATGTGTATACTATCTGTGACCCTAGTGATTTATGTGTGTTTCCAGACGGCCATTTTCTGAATGTTAAGCATGCTGGTTGGACACATCTAATACTCACAAATCACAGTCAGCCCAGACTAATTCCTATTAGTCCAAACAGGCAGAACCGGGGCCTGCAGAATCAGTGAAGGATGAACAGTCTGAAATAGCAACTGTTGCTTGAAATCCCTCTACTATTTTACAGGTTAAAAAAATGAGGTGTTGGTACTCATACCTTGATAAAAGTGCTGTGGGTACCATCACCCAATGGTTGCCATGGAAAACCAAAAAGAGGTGCTGGTACTCTGTACCGGTGAGTACCATCATAATATATGCCATCTCTATCTCTTTCTTTCTTTCGGTACATTCTTGTTCCTCTTCTGGTTTAATATTACAGTGCAAAATTAGTGGGGAGGGAAGCTGCCTTGCCAAACAGTTCCAAAGCTGTAGTGATTTGATAAGAAAGGTCCTTCTGAGGTTAATCAGGCTCTGGCAGTGAAGGTGCACAAACAATATTTGTTTTTAAATTTTACTTCCTTAGAGAAAATCTTTTTCTCTTGTGGCATGACGTAGGAACATTGGAAACTGCCTTATACTGAGTCAGACTATTGGTCCATCTAGCTCAGTATTGTCCCTCCAGGATTTCAGGCCTTTATGGAGATGTTGGGAGTTGAACCTGGCACTTTCTGTGTGTGAAGTAGATGCTCTTCCACTGATCTACAACCCTTAACATCTTTGTCTAATAGTGCTTTTGGTATGCATCTACTCATGTTTAACAATCTGATGGCAAAACATAAATTTCTGCAGATAAAAAGTGTTGAAATTCCTGCATCAAACTTCTATGCTCTTAATTAACCAGATGTTCACAAGAAGAGACTTCTGTAATGTTTTGAATCCTTCCTGTATAGGTTGAAGATATGTTGATGATTTGTATGTATGGTGCAAGATAGGTTTGCAAACATATCAAATAACGAATTTTGCTCCAAACTATTTTAAGGTACTTTGTAACATAAATAAAAGTTACATGAATATATTGTTGAAAAATAATCTCTCAAATTTTCACATTTTGAATCTGCATATGAGGTTTAAAAGTTTGCCAGATATATATAACTATATATATAGTTGCGACTATATATAAAATTCTGTTTTGTGTTATTCCGCTATGCTACTAGAAAAAAACATTCTTGTTCTAGACATACCTTCTTATTATCGACTGCAAGCTTCCATGAGCAATTTGAATTCTACCTTTTGTTACCTATAGCCATAAAGTAACTAAACTGATAAACTGCTGTTTGGCAAAAATGTATCTTACAGCTGGGAATCCACAGCTATGTTGGTTGCATGATTAATTTTAGCTGATGTGGTCTGCAGGTGGTTTATGGATGCCATGAACGTGGCTGGCACACTGCAAAAGAAATAGGATGCATGCTTCAGAGATCTAATATTACACATGCATAATTAATGTGGTTCACATGTTGTTTAAAAGATGTTTGTGAAGTCTTGATGTGGTGAGGGCATCACTGATGTGGTTTGCCTAGGATTTACAAGGTTTTTTTCGATTTGTTTTTGTTCAGGGAGGGGTTGATCTGGACTCTACAGTATATTCATAAATGCTTGGAGATTCCAATGATATCCTGGCATACAACCAACAGTTAACGGTATAATATGGACTTTTCCCCCAAAAAAGCATCTTGTTCTTAAGGAACTACTAAAGCTCCTCGGATTTTTTTTTCCAGTTAGGTGTCCATCATATTCTCAAAAGTATAGAGCACCCACATGAACAGTGAAATGGCAGATAAAATTTTGTTGAAATCAGGTGAAAATACCTCTGTTTTGCCAACACCAGCTGGGATAAAAAGCAGCCTACCTCAGTACATTCCCATCTTTGTTATTTTTGTGGGAAGATGAGTTGAAATGAAAGTGAATAAGTAACTGTGTAAGCAAAGTCCTCTTCAAAGAGCTATTTCTTTCCCACTGGTAAGTTACTTGCTAAACACCTACAAAGAAAATGTCTGTTGGAGTGAAAAACACTGAACAGAATCCATGTTATGTGATATTTTGATTCCCCTGAGGACTGAGAAGTGAAAGTTCCCTGAATGCTTCCTGAATGTTTTCGTGAACTGCTTGAAATGTTTATGCAGTGGGGTTATAATCCTTTGATTAGCATCTCTCTTCTTCATCTTCCTCTGCTCAACATAATGGCCAGGATCCAAAGAACAGCACAACTAGTCCTGCATGCCAAAAGAGGGTTTGAGCTTAAGTTTCTCAAACAGCAGCCTCCTCTCCACATGCCTTATTGTGGCACACTGCTTGTGAAACCAAAGGTCCTTTCAAAAGCAACATATTCTTTTTGGTTTTTTGTTTTAATTTTTTAAAAAAAATTAAGTCATACATCCATTGAGAGTAAGGGGTAAACAACATATATATAAAATAAGATTTCCTGCACTTAAATAGCGATTAGTCAGTTATTATTATTTGGTCACCTTTATAGATTCCATACATTTTGGAACAACTGGGGAACCTTGTTTTTATTGTCTGCTACATTAGTATATGTAATAAAATTCCCCCACTCTGCCACAAAAGAGTTTTTACATTTCTGTCCTTTCGCCATCTTTAACTTCTGCGACAATTTCTATATTAAGGCTAATTGCCAGACTTTACTATACCACAACGAAATAGATATACTTTTCAGTTGCAGTTGAGGGGCGAAATAAAACACAGAGACATCAGCTTGGGTTGAACAAGGGCCACTTTATTAAATTACAGAAAACAAAACCCAATTTAAAGTGACCTGCAGAAGGAAACCTAGGTGCGGGAACTATCTATAAGCAAGTATCTTGCCATACAGCTCTTGGGCGACCAGCCCCTGCTGAGGCAAGGGCAAGCCCATGTGCTTACCCCTTACCCCAGCCACACCTTGTAGGTAAGTAGGGGGGCCTTCCCACGTCATCCCCACCCAGGGCCGGATAACCCTTGGGTAGATGAGATAAGTTGGCCCCAGAGGCAGCCCATATCCTGCCCTCGAGCCAGAAAAGCTCTGACAGACAGGCCTCCAGAACCGCCAATCACCTCCAAAGGTGCCTAAGGGGGCCACCTAGCTGTCCTTACCTATTTCATTTCCCGCACCTTCCCGCACCAGTGCTATAATGATCTGCCCACTAGGGCATTAAACTTTCAATATGTCAAATTGGCCAGATTAGCCAAAACCACCTATTGATCACAACGCCCCCTAACCCGATCCCCTCCCACTCCCATAGTGTGGAGCAGGAGAAAAACCTGCCCGCCAACGAGGGTGGGCAGGATAAAAATTCCTACTCAGCCCCGAAGCGACCCCTAGGCACACCATAAAAGAGGGAGGGCGGGATGGGCATCACACAAGCAAAGAGGAAGGTAGGAGGGGAGGCTGGGCTTAAATAGGCCCATAAGCTCCTCCCCTCCATGCTGCACATCACATGTGCGTAATAGTCGTGACACGTGACATTGCCCCATTGAAAGATGGAGGCAGCAGCTTCGCCCCCATCCGCAACTATGTCTCACTTGTCTGCTGCGCGGCAAGCGAGGCTTCATTTGCAGTTGAGGGGCGAAATAAAACACAGAGACATCAGCTTGGGTTGAACAAGGGCCACTTTATTAAATTACAGAAAACAAAACCCAATTTAAAGTGACCTGCAGAAGGAAACCTAGGTGCGGGAACTATCTATAAGCAAGTATCTTGCCATACAGCTCTTGGGTGACCAGCCCCTGCTGAGGCAAGGGCAAGCCCATGTGCTTACCCCTTACCCCAGCCACACCTTGTAGGTGAGTAGGGGGCCTTCCCACGTCATCCCCACCCGGGGCCGGATAAACCTTGGGTAGATGAGATAAGTTGGCCCCAGAGGCAGCCCATATCCTGCCCTCAAGCCAGAAAAGCTCTGACAGACAGGCCTCCGGAACCGCCAATCACCTCCAAAGGTGCCTAAGGGGGCCACCTAGCTGTCCTTACTTATTTCCTTTCCCGCACCTTCCCGCCACAAAAGGGGGACACATCTCTATTTAGTCCCCCTTTACCCCAATGCCGAGAAGGACGTCTCGCAGGCACTTCTGCAGGTCTGTCAGGAAGAAGACGTTACCTGCGTCCGACAGGTGAACGCCATCGGCCCAGTATAGTTCAACCTCTGAATGCTGAATATGGGGACGCGAAATGGCTAAATCCCCGTGCCCAAGAAGAGCCAACCGAATCTGCTGGTTGACCTTCTTCCTTGCCCAATCAATGCCCCTGGCGTGGAAGCATGTCTGACCACAGCAGACGTATGAAGGCCACCATTGCCTTATCACCTGCATGTCCTTACATGCCTGCCATTTGAGGGCCCTTGCCTCAAGTAACCGACGTCATTCCCACCCAGGGGAATGACCACCACATGCGGAACCGTCCACATGAACCTTGCTGGAACAAAGTGGGTAGGAGCCCATCTCAACGTATTCCTCTCCTGCCAAGCCACTGTATTGCAGCCCATCGACTGAGGCCCAACTGTGAGCCCATGCTCAATTTTGCAGCCCCCAGGCTGCCCAGAAGACCATACTGTGGCCACATATTAGGATGCACGTCTGCTCCGTCCCTATCCAGCAACCTGTCAAGATAATTATAAATTGTTAGGCTTTGAACTCTCAGGCCCTCTAAAAGGGGTGAATATAGCTCTGTAAGCCAGAGGACCAGCGTCCAGCTGCCTGTACCTCTGCCTGTAAGGTCCACTTTGCGAGAGCTCAAACTGGTATTTTGTGAGGGGATCCTCACTTGCATGGGTGAATAGATAAATATAACCCTTATAAGCACCAGAGGACCAGCGTCCCACGGCCTGCACTTAAGCCTGGGAAAAAACCCAAGACCTACTGCCGTAGAAGCAGGTCCAATGTCAAAAGAGTGGATTTCAAACTCTGAGGGGTCATGCCCCAGCCCCTGTAAGGCCCACTGTGCGAGAGCTCAAACTGGTATTTTGTGAGGGGATCCTCACTTGCAAGGGCCAATAAATGCATATAACCCTTATAAGCGCCCGAGGACCAGAGCCTTTGCCTGGGAAAAACCCAAGACCTGCTGCCGTAGAAGCAGCTCCAATTCCAAGGAGTGGATTCCAAACTCTGAGGGGTCATGTCCTAGCCCCTGTAAGGCTCACTTTATGAGAGCTCAAACTGATATTTTGTGAGGGGATCCTCACTTGCATGGCTGAATAGATAAATAATAACCCTTATAAGCACCAGAGGACCAGCGTCCAACGGCCTGCACTTATGCCTGGGAAAACCCGAGACCTGCTGCCGTAGAAGCAGCACCAATTCCAAAAGAGTGGATTCCAAATCTGAGGGATCATGCCATAGCCCCTGCAAAAGCCCGCTTTGTGAGCACCCAAAGCTGGCATTTTGTGAGGGGATCCTCACTTGCCTGCATGAATAAATATCCTTCTCCAGATCCCATGGCCAATGTACAGTCTGCCTCATACATCTGTGGTCTGTCTTAGACCTTCTCAACTGTATACAGGCACAACACCCCTCCATGAAGACATCTGATAGCTGGACGGCATGTTGAGACAGGTCTGGTTTGGAACCAGCCACCTCCTCACCTATCCCAAAAGCTCCAAAAAATAAAATAAAAAATAAAATAAAACAGCGTAAGGGCTACTGCCTGGAATAGTCTGGCTTCATAACTGGAGGAGCTTACTGTATTCCCACTGGCCCACCACACCCAGATTATGTCCAGTGAGAAAGGGCAATGGGGATAGGGAAAAACCACCAGCCTAGCTAGGAAGGAAAGTCCCTGCAGCTTACCTTGAAGTGCTCAGACTGACAGGCCCCTTCTCCTGCCGTCCATTAGGAATTTCAGCAGGTGATTCCCTACCTGCTCTCTGGTAGCTGGCGAGCGTGCTGGGGGCCATGGAATCCACGGCCCTAACCCCAGTGTTCTTAAATATAAGGGGGTTACGAAATCTGGTCCATGGCCAATGAGCCCTTCTACCCATGTCGACATTAAACACACCGGGAAAGAATGAAAGGTGACATTATAGTTAACCCTTCCCTAATCCAGGCCTGCAGCCGCAGGAAAGAGGGCCGCACAGCCAGGTCGGCGCATAAGGCAGCCATAACCCTGAACCTGTAGTAAGGCTGTGCAAGCCCTGCCATGGCATCTTAACCCCTGTAAAAGACCCCTAACACCTGGAGGACCAAAAGGAAACCTTTCATGGCCCCTGAAAACTCCAGGATCCTAATCTGCAACAGTTAAAGCATGTCCCTGTGCAGCTTGCAGCCCTGGGCCGCAGAGTCAATCTTGATACCCAGAAGGTGAACACTGGCACAGAGCCAATCTTGATACCCAGAAAGGTGAACACTGGGGCAGGATCCTCCATATTCCCAGTTTTCAAGGGAACCCCCAGTTACATATCCATACTATAAGCTGTGACCTCAGGTGCTAACATGCACCCCAAAATCCGCCCTACCGATAGTGCCCCACTGTTTCTGAGTCCACTTGTCTCCTGACTGCCTCCTACCAGAAGGATCTGAAGCACTCCATGCGAGAAATATAGCAGTCCATAGTCAATGCTGTGCCACCTGCGCGCACCATGTTAAATGAAGCATAGAGCACCGCTCCTAGACTATCAGGTATGAATCCGTTATTGCCTGACCCCTTAAATAAGACTGGTTGTGAATCAGGCGTAATTTGCCCACTGCCATTTAAGGCCCTACCCGTCTGGGGTGGCCAAGAAGGGGCCAAGAACTCTGCCCAACTGTACATCTTTACACTCTGTCCCTGGCAATTACCGCCATAAATAAAACAGATTGAAGATTGTAGGCCATGAAGGCCAGCCGGGAGTTGGAGGCCATGAAGACCAGCTGGGAATTTGAGTATGGGATTGTGAAACCAACAGGGGAAAACACCATAACACAGACAAACCTCACCTTAAACTGGGTAGCCTGCAAACAAAGTTTGTAGTACCTACACCTTACTACTATTTCGTTGCAGCTAACCCAGTTACCCCAAAGCACAGAGACTGAGGATATGCAGCTGTCACCAACAGTTGGACCCACTGCAGCTTTTTCCTAGCGGGTTCCCAAAGCACCAATCAGAATAGGTGTTCAAATTGCAAAATTTGCATGCTATATTGATTTCAAGTAACTGATATCCTACATATCAAAAGAGACATGCCAATGTAAAAGTTGCATGCTATATATGACTTCAGGTAAATGATATCAGAAATGTAGTTGTAAAATCATCAAGAAAGAATGAAGAGTCTGCCTGAGGCAGCTTCCGTGTCACAATAGTCTAAGATCCTGTCAAGCCCACCCCCTGTTTTAGTAAGGTCTAAAATCCTAGAAATGAGGATAAGAGCCTAATAAGTAGCCTGTCTTTCCTCTTTATTCCTATCCACCCATCAAGCCACATTATCATCTGCTAGACCTTCAATTCCCTGCAGAAGTTTACATATTCCTCTTTGAATATAACAAATGCCATATGCTTTGTTGTTGATATGAGACCAAATTCAAATAAATGCAACTTCTGTCTCAGAGTTAACAAGGAATGTGTAACTGACACGTGGAAAAGGATCACTGTCATCTCATTTATGGTGATGTAGACGTTTTCTAGCAAACCCTGTCATCTCTGCACACCATTAGTATTAGGGTTGCCAGATCTCCGGTTTTCTGCCGGACTCTCTGGCAAAAGGGGGCCGTCTCCGACCTCCGGCAATAGTTTCATTAAACAGGTGGATTTCCGGCTTTTAATTGGCCCCCTCAGCCACACATGCGTGATTGACACACACATACATTGGGCTGTGGCTGGCCGCCTTCCCGCCCTTTCTCAGTGAGGCAGGGACTGCACTGCAGAGACAGGAGGACTGCCATAGTTGTTTCTGGGCTATACCCAGGTGAGGGTGCTGGACGTGGAGCCCGCAGCCGCCTGGCCTGCGTCTGCCACGACCTGAGTGCCTTCATCCAGCTGCCGCCCCTTCAGGGACCCCCCCCAGCAGCAGCCCCTGCGGGAGCGGTTGCTAGAAGACGGCATCTGAGCGGCCTGGCAGCCTCAGCAGGAGCCGTGAAGAGGCGGTGGCAGTGAGGCTGGGCCGGCTCCTTCTTAGGCCCGGAGCCTGCTCCGGAAAGGATGGCCAGCTGCTTCACCCCTCATGCTGTGGGCGCTGCTGGACGGGAGTGGCCGCGATTGGGCTCAGCAGTCTCTGGCTGGGGGGGCCCATCGCGGCCATTGCCGCCCAGTGGCGCCCACAGCATGAGGGGTGAAGCAGCCGGCCGTCCTTTCAGGAGCAGGGGAACTGGCTCCGGGCCTAAGAACGAGCCGGCCCTGGCCGGCCTCCACTCCTGCTGAGGCTGGCAGGCCGCTCGGACGCCGTCTCCTAGCAACTGCTGCTGAGACGGGGTGCACGCGGCCTGGCAGCCTGAGCAGGAGGCGTGAAGAGGTGGTGGCAGTGCAGGCCAGGCTGGGCTGGCTCCTTCTTAGCCCCAGCCCGGAACCAGTTCCCCTGCTCCAGAAAGGACGGCTGGCTGCTTCACCCCTCCTGCTGTGGGCGCCGCTGGGTGGGAGTGGCCGCGATGGGGCTCGGCAGTGGTGGCAGCGGCCGCAGCGTCTCTGGCTGGGGGGGCCCATCGCGGCCACTGCCGCCCAGCAGCGCCCACAGCAGGAGGGATGAAGCGGCCGTCCATCCATGGGGCTAAGAAGGAGCTGGCCCCGTCCGGCGTCCACTGCTGCTGTGGGTGGCAGGCTGGAGAGAGAGAGAGAAAGAGAGAGGCTGGAGAGAGAGAGAGAAAGAGAGAGAGGCTGGAGAGAGAGAGAGAGAGAGAAAGAGAGAGAGAGAAAGAGAGAGGCTGGAGAGAGAGAAAGAGAGAGAGGCTGGAGAGAGAGAGAGGCTGGAGAGAGAGAGAGGCTGGAGAGAGAGGCTGGAGAGAGAGAGAGGCTGGAGAGAGAGAGAAAGAGAGAGGCTGGAGAGAGAGAGAAAGAGAGAGGCTGGAGAGAGAGAGAAAGAGAGAGGCTGGAGAGAGAGAGAAAGAGAGAGAGGCTGGAGAGAGAGAGAGAAAGAGAGAGGCTGGAGAGAGAGAGAGAAAGAGAGAGAGGGTGGAGAGAGAGAGAAAAAGAGAGAGAGGCTGGAGAGAGAGAGAAAAAGAGAGAGAGAAAGAGAGAGAGGCTGGAGAGAGAGAGAAAGAGAGAGAGGCTGGAGAGAGAGAGAAAGAGAGAAAGAGAGAGGCTGCAGAGAGAGAGAGGCTGGAGAGAGAGAGAGAGAAAGAGAGAGGGATGATGGAGAGAGAGAGAGAAAGAGAGAGGCTGCAGAGAGAGAGAGAAAGAGAGAGGCTGGAGAGAGAGAGAAAGAGAGAGAGGCTGGAGAGAGAGAGAAAGAGAGAGGCTGCAGAGAGAGAGAGAAAGAGAGAGGCTGCAGAGAGAGAGAGAAAGAGAGAAAGAGAGAGGCTGGAGAGAGAGAGAGAAAGAGAGAGAGGCTGGAGAGAGAGAGAGAGAAAGGCTATAAGGGTTAGTCACTTATTCATTTCACAGTGCCTGGAATATTATTTCTATTACGGCTGTTATTATTTTATGATAATTAAAGTCCAAACAAGGTTTATTCTTAAATGTTTATTTTCCCTAAATATGTCCAAGTCAATTAGCACCTTATTCAGAAAATATATTAGTACATCTCCTGATATGTTTTCCTGAATATTACTTTCCAGCCTGAGCAGCAATGGGTGTTCTGTAATTTCTCTTATTACCAATTATAACTGGTATTATCTGCATAAAACTTTCCTACAGAGTTTGCCTTATTACTCATAGTGTTTATACCAGGGGTGGGGAATCTCAGGCCTAGGGCTGAATGTGGCCCTCCAGGCCTCTCAATCTGGCCCTCAAGACTCTCCCTGGGCTATGCCACTCACTGGGCAACACACTCCTTCCTCAAGCTATTTCCCTCACTGACCATTCTCCACACTGTCCCCAAGTTCTTTTGCCTGGCTGGAGAGTGTCTGGGAACTGCAATAATGCCTCATGCGTGCCTAGATGGAGGATGGAGAAAGGTATGTGTATAAAACCCTCTGGCCAGTAATGATAGGTGGGACGGCAAAGCTGGGGTTGTGTTACCTACCTAGCTTCTGGACACCATGGGTTGCTGCTGCTTACCAAGAAGGTGAAGTGTGGGGAGCAAGGCATGGTGCAGGCATGGCAGCAGAGCCAACCTGATGTTCCTGCTGATGCACCCACATCACACCTTGTCCCTCCCCCTCTTGGTAGCAGCAGAGATGGTCAGTGTTCAGAAGCCAGGTATGCAATGCCACCTCACCTTTTCTGCCAAACTGATCAGTGCTGCCTCTGACTTTTGTGTGGTTGAAATGTAGCCTATTGCGGAAAGGTCAATGTCACATCTATTTTCTCTCTGGAATGCCTCCCCAGAAAGTTGTCCTTGAGTGAATGTGACCCTAAGACTGTAAAAGGTGCTTCATCCCTGTTTTACACCATAGGCAGCCTTGCATTTAAGACTAGCCTGGTAGCCATAGGTAACCACAAATTGCATACATGTGACTGCAGGGAATTGTGTGAGGCAAGCAAGTGGGATGGTGTGCT
Source organism: Rhineura floridana (assembly GCF_030035675.1). Taxonomy (NCBI): domain Eukaryota; kingdom Metazoa; phylum Chordata; class Lepidosauria; order Squamata; family Rhineuridae; genus Rhineura; species Rhineura floridana. The sequence goes on from NC_084483.1 coordinate 103,287,257, forward strand.
TGTCCCTCCACTGCACTCAGCTTAGAAACTAAGATCCTTCCTCCGTGTACAGCATAGAAATGCAACTAGCCATCCATCCTCTGCCATTCCTCAGCAGTCTAGTGAAATGTTTTGCAGGCTAGTGACTTTTGGAGGCTTATTCACAATACTGACCAGAAGATGGGATGCTTCAGCTAAAACTTCCTTTACCAAAATGCTGATACTAAATACAAACATATTGAGTAGACTAAAGATAAAGGTGAGCACATCTTGTTAAATATTGAAAAGGAGGGAGAAACCTATTCACACAGTCTTTGGAGCCTGCAGTTATTATTACCAGTGTGGGTATTCAATTTAGGAATGAATGGAGAACGAAACAAATGAGCCCCATTAGTTTCATTCATTGTAGTTGTGCAAATGAATAGGAATTCAAACAAATGAGTTCTGAAAGATTTTTCCATTTGTAACTCATTGAAAGCAATGGGAAGCTTGTAGGATGTGCATTGTCTCTGAAAGCCATTTTCTGGTCTCTCTGAAATGTGACAGGTTTGAAACACAGAAAGAGTATTAGAATGTCTGAAAAGTCTGTACTGTGTAGATAGAAAACAAAGTTACAGGCAGAAGAAGATTGGTTGGTTGGGTCTCCCACTGAAAATCAATGGCAAACAAAAATGAATGGGAGTTACAGAAACAAATGAACTAGTTCTGAATCAGTAACAAAATGTATATAATTATAACAAATTACTAATGAAATGAATGAAACCTTGAATTATGAAAGTGAATGGAGTATCAGAATGATTCTTTTTCTTTCCCACCCATAATTATTACCATCCCAGAACTGCAGTAGAAAACTAGATCATTGCTGCCGAGCGTGTAGAACTATTTTGCCCAGATTAGTTTTCTGCAATTTTCTGCAGCAGGGCCACACCACAGCAGGTGAATAAGACTCAACTAGCCTCATCATAGAAAGTACCACATCATGATGAATACTGCCACCAGAGGCAGGGACAGGAGGAAGAGAGAGAGAACTCTGGTAAAAATTAATACCAGTCTGTTGACTGATCAACACTTGCTGTACTTCACCTAGGTTTTCATGTGCTGGTACAGCAAAACTTGCAGGGGATTTCTCTGCATGTTTACTCAGAAATCAGTCCCAATGTGTTAAATAGAGCTTACTCACAAGTAAGTGTACATAGAGCTATGCTGTTAGGATGTCATGAAGTTGTGTTCTCTAATTTCAGAGTATTCCTATTAATGATTGAAGAACTGCTCTGGAATTAGTATGTTAGTACTGCCAGTGTGGTGTTGTGGTTAGAGTGCTGGACTACCAGGTGGGAGACCAGGGTTCGAATCCTCACACAGACATGAAGCTCCCTGGGTGACCTTGGGCCAGTCACTGCCTCTCAGACTCATGAAGACCCTATCTGGGATCAACTTGAAGGCAGCCCATTTCCATTTTGCATCACCCTAAGCTTGTGAGAAAGAATGACCTTGTCACTTCAGATGGACCTAGGAACACCCTATTTTAGGTAAGATTTCTATTTTAATCTCCAATCAGAGAATTATTTTTTGAATGGTATGCTCCAAGCAACTGTGGTTGATACAATGTATCATGTTTAATGATGTCACTAGGGCCCGCCCCGTGACGTCACTAGGGCCCGCCCCGTGACGTCACTAGGGCCCGCCCCGTGACGTCACTAGGGCCCGCCCCCATTTTCTCAGGTTTTTGGATGGTTCCAACCTGGCAACCCTAATTAGTATCCAAATCTGAAGACCAAAAGGCCCAAAAGGCTCACCCGGCCCTACAAAGGCCACATGTAATATAATAATAATAGAATTAACTACCTCAACCTAATATATTCCTGGGCCTAGCAGGAAGTCAGAAGCCTAACCAAAGAGCTCTGCACTCCCCAAAGCAGCCACCATGTAATAAAATTAATAGAATAAAGTACCTTGAACTTAATATAGGCCCAAGTCATGCAAAGGCCGTAAGCCTAACCAAAAGAACCCTGCACAATGGCCAAGAGAGGCTGCCAATGTGTCAACCACATCCTTCACCGTCTTGCGCCCCCTACCTAGGCTGAACTCACACCCAGCCTTGGCAACCAAAGGGGGAGGGAAATAGGGCCTGTTGAGGCTCGAAAGGCTTGTGCAGCCTCCTCTCCTATAATTAGTTCTAAGCCTGCAGCCCACGGCTGTTGGGAAGATTTGAACCCTGATCTCCCGGGTCGCAGTCCAAACCTCAACCACTACACCAAAACCTATCCCAGGCGTATGGGTGGGGTGATTTAAAAATGCCCAAAGGCCTGCCACTAAAAGAAACCTAATCAATTGTTTATCCTTAAGGGTCTGGTTTCCATTCAAGAATAGATTTAACAGGGCTAATTCTGTGGTTTTATGCATCCCCTGCTTTGTGATTTTTTTTTATTTCTATGAACACCGAGTCCCAAAATTCAGCCACCTTAACACATGTTCACCACATGTGGGGGAAAGAACCTTTCTCTGAGCATCCTCTCCAGCACAGAGGGGAGGTGGTTTTATTAATATGTGACAACTTGACCATTTTTGCTCCACTTTTAACATTAATTCCTTTGTGGCCGCTGATATTGAATGGTATGGAAATTGAGTCCACATAGTTGTCCATGTTGCTTCTTCAGTCTCTATATTCCATTCCATTTCCCACATTCTCCTCAGACCACCTGGGGAGTCCATATTACGTGTATCTTGCAGCATCAAAACTGAGGGATTCAGCTCCCTGAATAGTCTGTTTAACCTGGCTTTCTTAATTGAGCTTCCCATGCCTTTTATATTTAAGGTGACCACCTTTAAATTATCCGTCATTTAGAATGCAATTCAATCACCGTTTCTAATCAGACATACATAACAGGAAAATGACTGTCTCCCCTCCCTTATACTCTGTAAACCTCTTAGTCCCCTCCCTAACCCACCCTATCCCCCATCCACCTTCTCCAATAAAGCCAGGGTGTGCATAGGCATGATCTTTCAACAGCTTACACTGTGACCATTAACATGATGTTGCAAATTCCAAACCTCACCCCAATCAGTGAAATTCTTCTCGTTTACACCTCCTGAGGAACCTGCAAACAAATCTGCCAATAAACCTATGAGGATGCAACACACCTCAAAGAAAATCACCCTTCAGATGCTGCAGAATAACAAGCTTCCCCTCCCAAAACAAACAGACAAAAGAGAATCATATAACCCTGTACTGATTTGCAAAATACTCCTGTCTCCAACCCCCTGAGATGGTATGAACAGAGAGACCCCTCTCAAAGTCTGCCTTCTCCTGCTTGATAGCAGATGAAGAGATCTAGTCTGAGGTTGGGTCTCTCCTTGCTGCAGGAGCAATTAATTTTTTCTTAACAGAAGATTTCCCTCAGACTTTCTGCCAGACTCCTTCTTCCTCTGCATCTTCTTGAGCATACTGTCTGTTATAATTTCAGGCAAATCTAATTGAAGTGTTTTCATGATTTCCAATACTTCCCGAATTGTTGTTGCTATAAATGTTTTTCTGTCATGGGAGACTATAAGATGAAATGGGAAACCTCACACATATTTTATTCTCTGCTCCTATAGCTATAAAGTACATGGGTGCAGAACTTTCCGCCACGACAATGTCTCCGCAGATAAGTACTTCATTATTTTCATATTTAACTTCTTTGAGAGATCTCAATTGTTTCAATAATTCTTCTTTCTTTACATATCTTACAAAATCAATTATTATATCTCTGGGGAACTTGTTGTCTCTCCTTCTAGGACCGAGTGCTCTGTGTACTGTTTCTGGATCCTCCATCTCCAGCAGGAAATGGGGTTAAAGTGAAGATAGCCATTGCAAGATAATTTTTTTAAATCACCATTCTCTGATTCTTCTGCTATCTCCCTTACTCGAATATTAATTCTTCTATTCCTGTCATCAAGATCTGCCATTTTTAATTTTAAATTAGCATTTGAGACCTTCAGCTGCTTGATTTTCTCATTTTGCGCTACTGCCAGATCAAACGCTGCTGAAGCTGTCGTTTCCACTGCAGCCATTCTGGTTCCCAGGTCTGCCAACTTCCTTTCTAACACTTCTTCCCAGCTTTCCGTTAATTCTTGTTTAATTATTTTAAATTGCTGGGCTATTTCTTCATGGACCAAGAATGCTTCTTCTGTCATCTCTCCTTTGTTAGTTCTGAATGGGACAGACACCGTTTTCTCAACCCCTATTGTTGCATTTGCTGCAATATTGCTTCACTCCCCCAAGGTTTCAAAAAGTCTTTTAAATTCCGTTCTTTACTTTTTTTTAAGATGCAGACTGCATGCCCTGTTCAGGGCTCCTGCAAGTAGACTTGAGGGTACAGACAGAAGCACATTTCAGGGACTAATATTTAGATCAGGATAGGGAGCTCTTGCCTCATGCAGCCATCTTATTGGGATCTCAGCTCCCCCCCCCACAACGTATTCTATACTAGAAAAAACCCTCAGACAATTCCACTGGGAATTCCTAAACCCTAAGGCATCCCTAAAGTTTATCTAGACTATGGCTAATGGTAGGTCAGTGATTTAAAGAAAGTGCCCATGTAGAATACATGTACTTAATGCTGTCACTGAACTTCATCAAAGTGGAATCTAGGTCAAATTTTCTTGGGCATCACAGATTTGGAATCTTGCTTGAAAATTCTGGCAGTCTTACCAAAATCCTACATGATTTTGTCATATCTGTGCCACAGTCACCTGTAACATTAGAGAGAAAGAGATGGGCTGCCACACAGAGAGAAAGACAGGAAGAGAGAGAGAGAGAGAGAGAGAGAGAGAGAGAGAGAGAGAGAGAGAGAGAGAGAGAGAGAGAGACGGGGTAGCACAGAAACAGGGAAAAAGAGAGAGCTATGTAGTGAGGCAAATCCCACCCACTCAGGCTCTGGCTCCACCCACTTTTAACTCTGCTCCCACCACCACCACTGCTGCCATGTGGCCTCCAACAGATTACCCCTGGGAGAATGCCAGTCCTTGACAGAAGAAAAGGATTCCCCACTCCTGATGTAAATGAACATTTAAAAGCTGAGGGGGGGTGTACATCTGGATATGGAAAAAAAGAGTTTTATGGAATATATATAAAATGCTGACAAGCTGTCAGATATAGAAAAAATATATATTTCTTTCTTTTAATACTTCAAGCATAAAAAGAAGCAGTGCTGTTTGTTTTTACAGGAGATCTCCTTCTAACTCAGGGAAAACTCAGCGAATATTCCTGTACCTGAGGTAGCTTGACCTTGATAAACTGTGTCAGCTCTTTCTCACTCTTATACACGTGGAAGTTTTCCTTCAGAGACTTGATGTTGTACGTACGATCATTAGAGAAAGGAGACACAGGCTTGGTGAAGATTTTCTTGTGATGTACTTTAAAGGGTTTAGGCTCTGTTAGATAATGAAACAAGAGAAATAGAGAGATGGGTTTTGGGCAGTATACTTAAAACACAGGAAAATGGTTTCTATACAGTCGTCATGTTACATGTATAAAATTATCATTGAGACAGGATATTTCCCTGAATGACAGAATTCTGCTTTTTTCTTATTGCTATGTTATATGCTAAGAGCAAGCTCATTATTTATATAAAGATCCTTACGTAGCCAAAACTGCACCACCATTCACAAGAGGGAGGTATCAGTAGGCTTGGGGGGACCCCAAGATTTGCAGCACAAAAACAGTTAAGGAACAAAAATGAAGAAGGGGACCCCACAACACAGTCCAATAAAGCCTGAACATGCTCAGTGATCACATGTTGCTGACTGATGTTGAGGGAGGTGGAATGGAAAAGTGGGATGAGGAATGGAATGGAGCATCCTGGAAGAGGGCATGGCTAACTGGTTACCAGAGCACACCACACTGCATCATTTTATTGCAGGTGTGAAAGTAGACTTTTGAGTGATCATGGCAGTCAGTACCAAAATTTTGTGCATGAGACATCACCATGCACGTGAAATGCTTCATTGCATTGCAGATACAGCCAAAATTCAACAATAATTGATTCAAAGCCCATGACTGACACATACCCTGAAAGAGTTGTTGGAATAGATCCTATTGACAGCTCACCTAACTCAAGGCAACTCTCTGGTTTGGTAATATAGTGTAAAGTCTTTCTCAGACTGCTAACCATACATATCTTCTACACACTTACAGGCTTGAAGCAACAGTTCTATTTTGCATGACAGTATTTTGCATGGCAAAGAAAGATCATTGGAGGATCTGACCTGGAAGCGCTGTAACTGGATTGTACTGTAAATCATCTAGAACAACAATGTTCTTTCTGTGCACATAAGGCTGAATTAGGTATACAAAGTGAGTTACCTTTTGTAAATCACTTTGAGAGGGCCTAGTCCTGAAATGCAGCATATAAGTACCTGAAATCATAGTGTGTTTGTGGGATATTTCATGGTTCACTACAAATGCAAAGTTGATTTGACCTTAAAATACAAATTTCTCATGGTTGCCAACTTTCTCTGGAAAGGAAAGGCTTGCTGAGTTCTCCAAAGTTTGCCAATTGACAGAAACTGCGGTAGGTATTTACAGAGAGAAGTGAGATGAAAAGGGGAAAATGAAATGAGTGTGCATATTTCAGAAAAGGCTGAAGACAAGCTACCTGTCCAGAGACCACAAGGTCTCTCACTTAGTCCTGGAATGAATAGGTTATGGACGTTGTTCTGTAGAAGACCAAGCTGACTGAGACATAGTTTTCTCTCTTCTGTGGACATATTTTGTAAAGACTGGAATAGAATTTCTTCCTCTTCCTCGCGAAGAAGTTTAGGTAACATCATTATGGAGTTGAAAACAGTTAATAGTTTCTTTTCTTTCTTTGCTTGTTCTTCTGGATTTTTAAAATCTGTGAAATTGGATTGCTCCACCCCTCCTTTGTCCTTATCTAAGTTCTTCTGAAAAGGCTCTGGTAGATGTATCCTTTGACATGCAAACCAACAGCCATCATCAATCAGTTGTTCCTTGTTGGGAGTTTCATGGGTTGCCTCCTCTCCATCAGGCCATTTATTGAGTAGAGTCTTCCTAAGGAATTCAATGACAGCTGCTGCATCTTTTCCTTTGAGCTGGCAATTTCTCAGTAGTTTTAGAAGAACAGCTGAATTCTCTACTGACTGAATATGTTGTGGATTTAATTGCTCAGAAGGATCCGTTATAGACCTCCAAGGAGCTTCTTCCACAACTTTCCTGACATTTGGACCTTCTGTGTTACATTCCTGCTGGAGCTTAAGACCATAGTCATATTCTAAAAACTCTTTGAGCAATTCCAGACCAAGCATGTCCTGAGTTTTATGTACCATAGTACAGGAAGCAAGTCTTCTCATGTGTTGCAGTAGATCTGTTTCTGCAGCCAAACACAGGAGCTGCTGGAAAAGAAAACCCAAAGACAAGTAACACACGTTAGTCATCTCCTCTTAAGGTACTATTGGAAGAATTAATGAGTCTAACAACAAGTATATGTTCATCTTAAACACTGACTCCAATTTTTTTTAAAAAAATGGGAAATTAGTTCCAGTATACAAAAGTGTGGATAATGTACTATCTTTCCCCACAAATTTATTCCTACTTCCTTCCAGAGTTGGCAAGGGAAACTACATCATGACCCATATATCACAAACAGCTGCACTGTTAGCTAGCTTCATCGGTGGGTTGAGATTAAGAGTTGGGAGAGAAATGTCAAATTGTGCAACACAACAGGGCAGCAAAGCTCAAATGAGCTCTTTACTTTAAAGAAACCAATGGAAATTAATGGGAATACTCTGGAAGATGCTGTTTCAGGTGTAAAGCAAGAGATGGCAAAAAGACATTTTGCTTCCTGGGTCAGAAAATCCCAGTGGTGACCCTCTAGTGATGGTAAATCTTACTAAACTAAGCCAAGGCACTGACAATCTGCTTGTATTTTAATGGTACCTCCAAATCTGCTGCCTGAGGAAAGCCCTCTCACTCTCCCTAATCAACTAGGCCAAAATATGGAACACACAGTAATCTTTTTAAAATTACACTGCATATTGTAATTACTTTCTCATCTCAGGAAAGGACATATTATTTCAAAAATTGTTACAATAAAACTTTTGACAATGTAAATAAAACACATAGCAATAGATAACATTGGGGTCTGCAAGGCACTAGTGCTGAAAGCAAGGACAATTGTAGTTGTTACATACATTCAAATGTTCAAGAGAGCCACGATCTAATGTGGTGTGGGTTTGCTTCTAACCTAATGAAGCAGGAAGTTTAGAGCATGGGAGAGGCAGGGTGGAGAATAGACCGGGTTCCACACATAGCTAGGCAGGTAGGGCCTTATGATCCAGAAGTGCTCCTTTTTACACTTGTGGCAGTTGTGCTTCAGGATCTGCACATGTATGAGAACAAACTTATGGCCTGGTTCACACCTAATGGTTAATGTAAGCTATACTAATGTTAGTAATAGTTAATAAAACAGTTAAAGGTGAGGCATGTGGCAGATGATCACTTAATCCTCCCCTTCTCCCATTAAGGAGACACAAGCCAGGAATAGCCACTCATCATTTGTGACTCTGAAGCTTTTGAGTGATGATGGCTCCTTAACCATAGTTAAGGAGGACATCCTGATTTGCATGCAATGCTTAGTTATTAACGTTATCTAAAGATTATAAACCATCTTCAAACCTTGATTAGCAAGTAACCTTTAACCATAGTTATTAAACCATAGTTAAGTTGCTGTGCTAGGTTCACACATAATGCTAAGCCATGGTTTAGGTCATTGCAGGCATACACTTAGGGACAGTTACATGCAAATCAAAGCAGCTTCAAGTCCCTCTCATCCCTGAGTTCCATTTGTGTCCCCTTGCTTTCCCCTCCCTGCTGTTGATTATGTCTTGGATCCTAAGATAAATGAACAGATGGAAGTTCATGGAAGGAACATTTCCACCATCTTCTCTCATTGTAAGGAGGATCAGAGTGGTGTCATCCCATTTCTGAATAGAGCCCCCCTGATTTTGGCAATTCCCTCTTCTCCAGCAGCCACCATGCCCATCCAACACTGGTCAGGATGAGCCCTTGATCCTCTGGAGAGGCTTTTAAGGGGCAGATTTTTTTCTTCCCATGAACTTACTTCCATGTTCCCAGCCTATATCTATATAAATATCAGCCTGGTGTAGTGATTAGAGTGTTGGACTACAACCTGGGAGACCAGGGTTCAAATCCCCACACAGCCATGAAGCTCACTGGGTGACCTTGGGCCAGTCACTGCCTCTCATCCTCAGAGGAAGGTAATGGTAAACTCCCTCTGAATACCGCTTACCATGAAAACCCTATTCATAGGGTCGCCATAAGTCGGAATCAACTTGAAGGCAGTCCACTCCAGTAAGCACAAACTGATGTATTATATGGCACATATAAGTCATGCTTTAGTAAGCATGCTCCCACTGCAACCAGCGTCATTGCATGGTATGTAAGCTCCCTTTTGTAATCCTCTGTGACCTTTCTATTCCCCAAAGGACAATTAACACACACAGATTCATGCATGCACCTACTGTAGCCTATCATCCTTTGGGACACTATCTGACTAGGGCCATAGGCCTGTCACATGATAGTCCTAGATACCTCAGTGCACCACTGGCACCCAAGATTCATCATGCATCACTTAATCCCCTTCTGTTATAGTCAACAGATCCGGTACCTTTTGTGTTATGCTTAAGCTCCCATGCTGAGAAAAATTCTTTGCTTGAGTGAGAAAATCTGAGGGACTCTGCTTCTGAAAAGGAAGTTCTACTTGAACTATTTCTGCCCAAGAGGATCAAAGTAATTTCAAGCAGTTAACGCTAGGACTCTCAACACTGTGTCTCTCAGTGTTTCCAAGGCAGGGAGCAAAAAGCCACTGCTGATCTTTTCCAACACTAATGAACTACAACAAGAAGAGGCACAACAGTAGTAAACCACAGGTAACCTGTAAACTGTCAATGTGAATGCAGATTGCATTCTTTGAGGAAAGAAACAAGCTGCCCTTTGAGCATGGGGAAAGCTGTGGGTCTAGGCAGGGGTGGCCACATTGTGGCTCTCCAGATGCTGCTGGACTACAGCTCCCATCATCCCTGACCATGAGCCAGAGCTTGGAAAAGTAACTTTTCCAAGCTCTGCCATGAGCTGTGTTGGCTGAGACTGATGGGAGCTGTAGTTCAACAGCATCTGGAGAGCCACAGAGTGGCCACCACTGGTCTAGGGTGTCCTCTACACAACTTTTTTTCAGAGATGAATGAGTGTCTGGAAAAGAGTGTTTATGAAAACATCTTTTGCTGATTGTCTCACTGTCCTAAAAAGCAGAAAAGGGGTGGGGAGAGAGAAAGAAATATTCACCCAACAAAAAAACACTCAAGGGATCAGGGATTGAATGCCTGAATATCCTCTTGGCAAGTCAAAGTTTACTCCTGAATAAGGTCACTATAATCCAGGAGATGGAATGACATTTGATGGGACCCTGTTCTATTTGGCAGCATTTGCTCTCTGAAGATGCACAACTTCCAAAAAATGACAGAGCACCATTTGTCCAAGCCAAAATAACTTCCCTTGCCATGGCGATGTGGGAAGCTGAAAATGCAAGCCATGTGAAGTTGTACCAAGCCTGCGGATAAACAGATTTCTGCTTCCAGTGCTAGCAGTCCCCAACTCACCTTTCATCAATCAAGCATTCATTCTTAGCCATCTGTATTTGTAAGTTATTTTCTCTGGGGCTGTTTCCCATTGTTTCAAATAGCGACACTGCTGAAGAGTACCCAATTAAAACATGAAAACCTCCCATTCCTCCCCACCCCAGTGCTTAAATCAGAGGTGACAAACCCTTGAGCTTGGGTAGAAATCACATTCTAACTCAATCTCTGTGATCTGGATATGTGGGTACTTCTTGCAGCAGAGCTTGGAAAAGTTACTTTTTTGAACTACAACTCCCATCATCCCTAGCCAGCATGGCCACTGGATTGGGCTGATGGGAGTTTTAGTTCAAAAAAGTAACTTTTCCAAGCTCTGTTTCTTGGGGCTGCTCAGCAGCAAGAGAGAAGCACTCTACACATTCTCAGAGGGTTCTGGAATGGAAATGAGCTATTAAGTGAACCCTGATTGAAATTAAACAGTGAGGAAAGGAATGGGCTTATCAAGGCCTTTTGTCATTTTCAGAGGTGCATAGAACATAGGATTGCCAAGTGTTCGGTTTTCACCTGGAGAGTCCAGTTTTGGGGGGTCTTCTCTGGGCCTCAGGATGAGTCACCTTTATCTCCGGACTCCTAGCTTTCATTTTTTTTTAAAATTAAGTTTCTAGGTGGTCTGGTTCAAAATATATAAACTAAAATGTCAGCCCCACCCCAACTTCTGTTAGTACCAGCTGCTCTAATCCCTGCCCTTTCAGGGCTTCAGCCAATAAATGAAGTCAGGGTTGCGACTGATAAGATTTGTTGACCCCTAGGCAATAGCTAAACCCCATTTCAAGTTCTAAGAACAGTTTGCTTTTCCTGCTTGTCTCATATCAGGAATTCAGTAAATATATAGCTTTCAGCACCATGAAGAGTTCTTTCTCTGTACAGGATTGGGAATTGCTTCTGAGTAAACATGCATAGGATTGCACAACAGAAGATCACAGCAGGATGTTGATACGCATAAAATTGTACATGCAGATTTTTTTAATTGCTTGCAAAAAATGGCATATACTTTTTATCTTTCAAATAATTTTTGAACTGATGTTTTAAAAAGTGTACATGCCATAGTGTTATACTTTTCTAATTAAGAAGTCAAACAAGTTTAAATTTTACTGGACCGTTGAAGAGGGCAATTTATTTGTCTTATTCATAACCTGTTTTGAAAACCTTCCCAATATGAAGCTTTTCTGGGAGTAAAGCTGCAATGCTAATTCCACATACCTGGGAGTTAACCCCACTGAATTCAGTAGGACTTACTTTTGAGTAGACATGGTTAGGATTGCACTGAAAACCAATGGGACTTTTGAGTGACCATAGAAAAGAACTGTGTTATAAATTTTTCTCTGACCCTCCAATCCTTTTTTTAAGCAGTTAGGCAGGGCTTACTTGTGTCACTGCTTTTATTTGGCAGGAAACTAATACTTATTTTTTTAAAAAAAATGTTCTGCAACGGCCAACTGGTTCTGACAATAAACTATTATATGGGGTGTATGTATATTTCCATCTCCAGTGTGTGTGTATATGGAATATTTCCAACAATCCTCTGAGGGGTTGGAAACCAAGGCAGTTCACAACAACTTAAACCAATTTAAAATCCAATAACCATAAAACAAATACAAAACAGCTGCAAAACAGCTTAAAATGGCATGATTCTGAATTTTGGATTGAAGTTCCTCATCACTGAATTGTCATCATGTACATACTTCCCTATCTGAGTAAGCCCATTGAATACATTGGGACTTTCTTCTGAGTAAACATGCATAGGAGTGCACTATAAATATCTTCACAGGTTGTGTAAATAATAAACATCTGTGACATTTGTGCTTATATAAATATTTCTTCATACTATGTCTTGATCTGTATCTGATTTCACACTATGGTTGTAAACTATTATTTCCTCTGTATTTCAAGTGTGCCCTTTTTCTTTAGGGTGGTCATGGTCCTCGTCCTCTGTTGTTTTCACCCTGAGGGGCAGATTAGGCTGAGAGATCGTGTGTAGCCCATGGTCACCCAGTAAACTTTGTAGCTTATTTCCATTTTAAAATTTAATTAAAATGATTTATATGCAGGCAAAGTTTATGAAGTAATGCAGATCCACATAATACATTTAAAGCACATCCAACTTGCATTTCAAGCACATGACTTTCCCCAAAGAATCCTGGGGAGTGTAGTTTCCCCCTCACAGTTATAGTTCCCACCACTTTTAACAAACTACAGTTCTCAGGATTCTGTAGTGGGATTCATGTGCTTCAAAAGTATGTTGAATGTGCTTTAAATGCATGGTCTGGATCTGCTCTAGTATGCTGTGCATTCATCAGTGAGTTGAAAAGAACAATTTTAAAATATACTTTTTTAAACAGGGCTGTCGCTCAGTGGTAGGGCACATGCTTTGCATGCAAAGGTCCAAAATTCAGTCTTTGGAAGAGACTGTTGCCTGGAATCCTGGAGAGCCAGTGCTAGTCCATGTCTTCAGTACTGAGCTAGAGGGTACCAAATGGCCTGACTCAATACAAAAGAGGACAGAGACCCAAGGGCCACAGTGACTCTGAAATTTATTTATGTATTTTATTCACAACATTTATACAATGCTTTGTTATAAAAAATCTCAAAGCAGTTTATAGAAGGAATTAAAACAATAAAATTATTGGCAAAAAGAGTTAAAGACAAGTATTTAAAAACATTCAAAATAATAAAACCAACAATGAGTTAAAAACCATAATAGCTGCTACATGCCTGGGTAGGCTTGCCTAAACAAAAATGTTCTTAGCAGATGCCAAAATGAGTACAATTAAGGTGCCTGCCTAATGTAAATAGGCAGGGAGTTCCAAAGCGTAGGTTCTGCCACACAAAAGGATCAATTTCTTACAAGAGCAGAACAAGTACTATGTGGGACCTGTACATGGAAAGCACACCTTGAACTTGGTCTGGTAGCAAAGTGACAACCAGTGCAGATTTCAGAGCAGAGGTATTATGTGCTGATAGGGTCTTACTCATGTCAGCAATCGTGCCGCAGCATTCTCCACTAACTGCAGTGCCTGGGTCAGGTTGTGCTGCATTGGGATTTCTGTGACCTTGGCTGACTGGCTGCCAGGACTTTTTAGTTTTAGTTAGGAACCCTGACTGGTTGTGGGATACTGAGTTTTCTGTCTTACTCATAGGAATCTTGTGTTTAGTATGGTATTGCATTTAGGAAATCATCATTGTCTTTTAGTTTTCTTTTTCTGTTTGCATTTCATTTACCTCTGACCTTACTCCTCACATCCATAGAAGCAACAACTGTGGTTCTATGTGGTCAGCTCAACCCACTGATGATGCACCCTGTTGGTTTCATGATAGTTTGTTTCTTGCCCTATAGTGGTAAAAGAGAATTCACATACTAGGAAGTGTGGCTTCAAATGCTTTGTTCCCAATCTACAGCCTGTGAAGGTAGACCAAACCATGTGTGTTTTTTCTCTGTCAATTATTACTCACTGGAATTGGGTTGGCTGTCAAAGTGAGTTTATAGCAGCCCACAGAGTAGGCAGGAATGAGTAGAGAATCTTCTTAACTCTTACTTATTTCTCAAACCTCTCCCTGCAGTGAAGGGTCAAGTCTGTAAAGAAGTTTGGGTCTGCGTCTGTGTTAGAATTGCTTAATATGTTTTTTAATAATGTTTTTAACCCTTTTTTAAAGTTGTTTTTTTAATGTTTTTAACGCTGTTTTGTTTTAATGTATTTTAAGATCTGTTTTTATGATGTTTTAAAGTGTTTTTAGCACGTTGTTTGCCGCCCTGGGCTCCTGCTGGGAGGAAGGGCAGGATACAAATTAAATAATAAAAATAGATAAATAAATAAATGGAATAAGTTTGGAGCAGCCATGTTAAAAGGCAGGCAGGGCATTCCAGGCAGAAGGTTGCTAACCCTGCTTTGATATGGATATTGTTGCAGAGGATCCCTAGCCAAGCATTACCAACAGCAGAATCCTAACAATATCTACTCACAAGTAAGTCCTGTTGAATTCTATGGGGCTTAGTCCCTTATCATGTGTTTAGAATTGCAGCCTTCAGGGACATCTACCTTTGCTCCTGAGGGCTTCCATCTAACATCTCCACAACAGTAGGCTCCCTTCTTCCTACAATGGCTTTCTGGTGACTGGCCTGGCTTGAGGGCACTTAAACCCTTTGTGCGAGAAGGAATGATCCCGTCACTTCAGCTGGACCTAGAAACACCCTCATTTAGCTAAGTGTTCTTTCTTAATTTCCAATCAGCTAAACATTTTTGTTTGAATGCTATGCTCCAAGCAACTGTGGTTGATGCTTAATGTATCGTGCTTAATGACATCCCTAGGGCATGCCCCCATGACATCACTAGGGCCTATCCCTGAAATCTCAGGGTTTGGGATGCTTCTGACCTGGTAACCCTAATAGAATAGGATGGAGCAATCAAAAGAAAGCAACTGAAAGCATCCTTCCCCAATCTGTCCCCTTCGCCAGTGTTTGGATCCAGAGAGGAGGAGAACTCTGCTTTTGTAGGAAATGAAAAGATACATATATTTCCATTTAGACAGACCTCAAAATCACTGGAGATAGTCTTGTGCCTTAGCATCATAGATCTGAGTTTAGGCTTGGTTTACAGTGTCTTATCTGTGTCTTCTTGAATAACATTGTCACAGCAAGTGACTATCTGTGTGTTTTAGTACCAGATTCAAATAGATATACCAGTATTTGCTCACTTTCATATGCAGCAAGAGCAGCCTTTGCAAAGCTGGCATATGATAACTAGCTATTCAAATATGAACAGTTTAGTTTTTATATAGTTTGAAATGTGTGTGTATATAGCTTTTTGAAAAAGAGAAAAGATTTCTAACATTTTGTGGCCTATCTATGAGAAAGAGGCCTATGTCACATTTGTAGTGATGGGCTAATCATTGGAGAACTGGGGAGCTTCCAGCTGCTGGGTCTAAATGTTTCAAGTGTGTTTCAGTGTTTTGAAGATGGCTAAGTTATCCTTTGGTTTAGTTCCAGCTTTCTCTGTTTCTCAAATAAGTATGTGATCAATCAGTCTTACTGTACTATAAGCCTCACTCCAGTCTCTACATTTTTCAATGTGTACGATGTATGTGCGTCACTTGCAGAGACAAGTGAAATAGTTCAGATTGTTAGCAGTCCCTTTTGACTTATGTTCATGCGGCACATCAACATGGCTCACAACATAATGTCAAAACTTCACAGCAAACACTGAGTCCTAAGTGGCCCACAACATATTCTTTCTCTTCTTCTTGCTTGTCTATTGAGTGAGAGGCAGGCAATGACTGAAAATGAAGGTCGGATTATTTACAAGGGGAAACCTTGGAAGCTTCAAATGATTTGTGGTTGATGTGAACATTTGGAGAAATGTAACATTCTCTGCAAAATCTGGGATCAGAGAAACTGAATGAAAATTGGTTATTTTTTAAAGCGACCAAGAAAAGTATATGATGCAAATGTCCAAATTCTAAACATTCTTCAAATATTCTAAAGACGCTGGGGGGTGGGCATGTGGGGATGTGCATAAGTGAGTTGCACTTATTTTTCCATTGCTTGTTTCAAACTTCTGAAGCTGGAACTTTATCCATCTCCCTCTTCAGAGTGATTCATGAGCTAAAATTTGCCAAGTAAGTGGGCACCAAAATGCACCTATGAAGATGTGCAAATTTTGAAGGATGGCTGTGTTTCAGTTTACACATTGTTTCAGAAAGTGCGAATTAGGTAAGTTCACTTTTAAATGCAAATTGAATAGAATTTCTCTCCCATCCTTAAGCAGAAAACACATACATTTTCAAAGCCTTCTTACAAAGTTTTGGGGATAGGGTGTGTTTTCCTCCCCTGCTCCACATGCAGAAACAGACCAGATTGGCAGTTCAATCCTCCTTCAGACTTGGTGATAGAACAAAATTCTCTCTATCTGAGGACAGTAGGTTAGCTTAATGAGCGGCCACATGGCTCACTTCTCTGTTGCTTCTCCCCACACAGCACGTGCCACATGAGGTCTTCTCCTTACTCTGTCTAATGATAGGGCCAATGTGTACTAATAACCAGAGCTTGGAAAAGTTACTTTTTTGAACTACAGCTCCCATCAGCCTAATCCAGTGGCCATGTTGCCTAGGGAGTTGTAGTTCAAAAAAGTAACTTTTCCAAGCTCTGCTAATAACTATTGATAGCCAGTAGTGGTCAGTGAGGCACAGGTGCTCACCTGAACTCCTGTTGCCTGCTTTGCTGCTGCTTAATGGGAGGTAGATGGGGAAGGGGTGAAGCAAAGTTGGTGCAGTGCAAACCCACTGGTGGGAGCGCCAGATTTTGCATGTGCCCCACCACTGCCTTGCCCCTTCCCTCTACCTTCCATTAAGCAGCAGTGACATGGGCAATGAGAGGTCAGGTGAGTGTCACCGCCCCTCCAACTGCTACTATTGATAGCTTTATCCTTCATAAATTTGTCTGCTTCTTTTTTAAAGCTATCTAAGGGTCAAACAAGACATGTTTTTAATATTTTATTATTTATTTGTTACGTTTACCTCTCCTTTCTTTCACCATGGAACCCAAGGCTGCATACATGTGGTTTCCTGGTGGTCTCCCATCCAGGCACTGACCAGACTCAGATCTGCTTAACTTCAGCAAGGTGGTCTCCTCATGTGCCTGCAGACCATAGCCTGGGACCAGGCTATACATATGCATGTTGTTTTTTCTTATCACACAGGCACACAGGGCAGCCAAATTCTTACCAAGAAGGCAGCATGTGGGGAGGTGAAGCTTATCTCTTCACTCCAAAACAGTTGGAATGGAGAACTTCCCTCTGCACATGGGGGGGAAAGTTATGGGTCATAGGGGGAAAAAGGTCATACTGTTGTCAATGGGGCCTTTCTTCTAAAGTTCCCAGCCCACCTGGGGTTGAGATATCGATTCCAATCATTGTGGGGAATGCAGGGGTCAGCCATACCTCACTGTGTGCTGCCTTAATAGTAAGGCTCCCCAGATATGTAATTGCTTAAGGAAAAACAAGAAATGTGACTGCCTACTATGTATTAAGTGAACAACTAATTTGGTCCTAGGTTAGTTGCCCTCACTACATCTTGTGGTAATTCCATAGTTTAACTATGCACCATATGAAGAAGTACTTCTGTCCTGAATCTCCTACCAATCAGTTTCATTGGATGACCTTGGAGTCTAGTCTTACAAGAAGGAGAGAAAAACTTCTCTGCACCCACTTTCTCCACAACATGCATCATTTTATAAACTTTTATCATTTCCCTTCTTACCTTTTTTCCAAACTAACCAATGCCACTGCTTGATATAAAGTGCCTGCTGTAGCTCAGCCTAAGCAGTTTATTCATCTGGATGATGATCAGGCTGTCTTTTTGCTCTCTCATTGCAATTCCCTCCATTCTGGCCTGCCAGCCTGCCTGTCTGTTGCACCTTCTGCTTTAGGTACTTAACACCATGCCAGTGGCTGAACAGAGCACCTGGCAAATGTTATGATCCATTGGGATGCTGATTCTCTAGCTTAGCATTGCATACTGTATATTCTCACAGCTACCAGGTGCATATAAAATTTCTGCAAATATCAAGCAATATATTGTCCATTTAAAAATGTTAATTAGCTTGCTTGTATTTTGAATTAGTATGATCTGTTCTTAGAGCAATAAGCTAAAAAACAAACACCCAAAACCCACACATCAAAATGATAGTACTGCAGTGGGACAGACCTGTATCGGCAATGTCAATGATGCTAGATCATCTTCAGGAATCCCATACGATTCTGTAAAAATATAACAAGTAATAATAAATGTATGGGAAACACAAAAGCAACATTCCTTCAAGTAAAGCAGTTGGGAGCAAATGATTTACGCCTGCTTACCAATGACTGGGATGACACAGTTTCATTTTGTGAGCACAGTTCCCAGAAAATTGACCTAGTTTCAAATCAGAAGGATTTATCGGGGGTGGTTGTTCTGCCAGCAGGTCATGACATTCTTTTGGAAGTTCTATTTTAGGGTTTTGTTTTTGTTTTTGCTTAGGATAATATTCATGGCCTGTTAAAAGATTTGATTCACCTGGCTGCTCAACTAGTGGAACTTGCCAAATGATATTATTTGAAGACCAGTTCAAAGGCTACAATCCCTCACTACAGAAGCTTCCAAAAATATTTATGCATGGTGGTGACACACTGAAAGGCTAGAATGTCTGAAATCAGTATACCTAAGGGATGGTCCCAGTTACAAGGGCTGCCTCTACACCAGCAAACAGCAGTTAAGTCATAAGAAGATTTCAAATGTTACAGCCTGTATGGAGGACTGTCTTATGGAAAGTTTTCTTGTAGTGATGGTGATGAAGGTAGAAAGTATTATGGCCTACATGTGGGAAGGGGTAATGTCTGGACTGGCTTTCAGAGACACTATGTATTATTTCTAAAAGACCATGGAGCCAGCAAGCACAGGTTCTGCGTAATAAGCACAACATCTGCAGGGGGAAAGGGTCATAGCTCAGAGGTAGAGCATCTTCCTTGCATGCAGAAGGACCCAGGTCCAATCCCTGGCATCACCAAGTAGGGCTGGGATGGACTCCTGCCTAAAGCCCTGGAGACCCACTGCCAGTCAGTGTAGACAATGATGAGCTTGATGGACCAATGGTGTGACCTGGTATAAGGCAGCTTCCTCTGTTCCTATACACCTGAGAACTGGAAAGTGGCCAATGTAACAAGATACTAACTTCATTTCACTGAAACGAGAACTGAAATGAATTCCAAACATTCAAAGTGTGAATGGCGTATTTCAATTTCTATTCAAAATTTGATTTCAATGTTAAGTTGTGAAGGATTCAGAAAAACTAAATACTAAGTCTTGATAGTAAACCAAAGAGTAATAGAGCTATTAGTTTACCAAAGCTATATTCATGGTGCAACCAGCTCTATTGTTCCATTTCAGAGATAATGTAGGTTGTATCCATGACTGGACAACATAACATAGTTCTAACTACCAGAGGGTCTTCTTTTCTGAAAAGTCACCCACTATGTTCTGAAATGCTTAAGAGAAATAAATGATCCAGACAATAAATAGCTTATATCTCTTCCCTGAAGGCATTTAAAGCACTCAAATGACACATACAAATGTTTGTTTGTCGTCTTTTTTGTATAATTTTGGAAACATGTGATCCAAAGTTATGTTTTCAATCTTGTGTGCCATCACCTGATTCCTAGTGATATGCTCGCTCCATGTTCGTTACAGTGTATAAACTTTCTATTCATAGTTCCCCCCCCCACGGTATAATTTGTGGAGGGTATGCTGGAATTTCCTTGTGTGGCATATGGTAATTCTTCATCTAGAGGGCTTGCTCCAAATAAAAGTTTACATTCCTCTGGCATCTCTCTTCAGATGTAATGGCATGAGGTATGTGTGTCTTTTATTAAATAACTGTCTGCATTTACATGTTCTAGTGGCAAAAGGTACATAGTGTTCTTATACCTTTTGGGCATCAGGAATGTCCAGCTCTATTTCCTCTCATAAATATTTCATAATCGACAAGACTTTAAAAATATGCCAATTAAAACTATGGACTGGCCCTTCCCACTCCAGGTACCAGAGCTAAGAACGTTTGAAATAAATACCACAAGAGAGTTGGGCCTAGCAGTGGGAGGTCAGCTATGATAACCGCAACCTCCTTTTTGGAT
This sequence comes from Rhineura floridana, assembly GCF_030035675.1. NCBI lineage: Eukaryota > Metazoa > Chordata > Lepidosauria > Squamata > Rhineuridae > Rhineura > Rhineura floridana. The sequence goes on from NC_084483.1 coordinate 103,307,605, forward strand.
TAAGAGAAGATAATTTCATTTGGAGGCTATTGCAAGAGGTCGTGAGGTGATGGATGGCAGAGGAAGAGCTGGATATTTCTCAGAAGACATGAAAAGTGGGAGAAGGGAGAATTTTGGAAGAAACATCTAGGTGTGAGACTGTTTTACTTCAACTAATTCAAACAAACAACTTTTTAAAAAATATGGCAGACTGTAACAGCAATTAAAAGTTATGATGTATAAACAAAGCATCCATAGTAAATAAAAGAAATAAATACATGTTTCAAAATAACATACATAACCCAACCGTCTCAAAAAGATACCATTTTTAGTATATTCACTATAGTAGCTATCTACTACTGATATGAGACCAGAACAAGTTTTGACTTTTAATGATGACTCAGCTTGGAACGCCGTTCATGCTTGACATACTAGTATACTAGTATACAAGAAAGTGAGGATATAGCTGCTACAATCCAAAGCCACGAGGAATTTTAATCCCAAGAGAATGTTAAAATGCAGAGGATTCTCTCTTCACAGCCCTACTGACATTTCTTCCTACATAATAAAAGAGCAGGGAAATGTTGTTTTTAATGTTGTGGTTAACAGTCCTCAAACTTTCAATAGTCCTCATCCTTACAAGTGAGTTAGAGGGGTCATTATTATGCCAAGCTAAGGTTAGGTCTGAAGGCAGAGATGTGTAACCCTGCATAAGTAGCCATAGTGCTAATGCACAAGGTTGACCCCTGCCTAAGACTGACTGTTGATGGTCAGGGTATGGAGTACTGGGCTGGATGAACAAATTGTGTGACCTGGAAAAAGCGTGCTCATTGTAATGGGACAACGGATTGTATGCAACGTAGTGCTAAGACAAATTTTCTGTTCTAAATTAATAAGACGGAAAAAATCGTTTGACTATGTACATAGAGTTATGTTTTCAGCCACTCCTGGTTGTAACTTATAGTTTGCTGATTAATTTAACTTAGTTCTGTTTGTTTTTTTTATTTTCCTTTCCTTTTAATATTTTTCTTTTCCTTTTAAAAAAAATTAATTTGTTACGAATTGTAGTGTTGAAATAACAAAATAAAAGATTATGATTTGGGGGGGAACCAAATGTTCTGCCAACACAAGGATTTCTCCTTGTGCAATTACATTTTCTGCCACTCTCCCTCTCCCTCGCATGCCCCCTAAATCTGCTTTAGGATTTCTTCCAATCCTCTGGACCAGATTTGGGGATGGTACAGAGGGAGCAGAGGGGGGAAAGTCCCATTGTGCTAACAGTAATCCTTGCACTTGCATAATTTTTAAATTGAATACTGCACAATGAGGACAAAAATGATAGAAATGGACCCTCGGGACCCTACTGACAGAGCATGGAGCAAGCAGAACTTTTAAGTTATCTAACGTTGAAATTCTGTCCTAACCGTCCTGCTCTTCATTTAATTAAAATGCTGTTATTACTCACCCAAGGAATCTTCTTGATACAGACATGCAGGTGTAGCACATGCCTTTTTGCTAAAGTATGTGTATCCTCCACCAGTGCGTATAGGGTTCTTGTGATGAAAGCTATAAAGCAAGGAGGGCTATTATAGAATGACATGTTCGCACAGGAGACGAAACTGAGCTCCCGATGCCACTCCCCTGTGAAGAAGATTATCACTTTTTCTAATAGCAAACTCAGGACTCCCATGTTGACAGAAATCAAGCCAAGAAGAATATCTGACAAAAAAGGAGACATCAGCATGCTTGAGGAAATCCCAAGGTTTGCAATAGCGATCACATTTTTTTAAAAAAAATGTAAAAACCCAAAGGGACCCACACAACAGCCCAATAAGAACTGAGCATTCTCCGCCATCAAAGGGCCCATGAAATGTTGAGTGTCATATGGAAAAGAAAAATGGAGAGGGGAGTGAAGTAGCTTCAAACAGATCTTCAAATAGCTTTTAGTATGCCAGAGAAAAGCAACCTTGAACAGGAGTGCTCCTGTTCAGAGGTAAAGTTAAATTGCAACATTTTGTTGCTGGTCTCACTTATTATCGGGTTAAAATAATATTCACTTTGAAGTTAGTATGTTCTTCACTGTCAATTAAATTATCAATCAATCAATGCTCGCTTCACAAATCACCTACATGATTTTGATGCTATTCAATATCCTTTTGTTCCCCTGGCTAGCACTGCATCTTAGTGCATATTCTTCTTTACCCTCACTACCCTCGACCCTCATTTGTCTGAACTGCCATTTATTCTGATTGTCTCTGGCAAACTACATGATTCTGTAGTATCCATGGGATCGTTACATAATATGTGTCATCATTTCTGACCACAGCCAGTCAGATTAAATGGGAGTGTGCTATGGTCAAAGTGCATCCCCTCATTTATGCATTCATTGTGTAGCCCCTCAAGTTTAAATGCACAGAGTGTGTGCTGGGCTGCCATTAGTTCAAATAGTAGACAATGAGCAGTGGATTGGCCCCCCTGGGCCCCCTGCTCACTTGTCTCCCTGGTCACTAGCTGCTGCTGCTGCCACAACCCAACCACTTGGTGAGGCTTTGGGGGAGGGCTCTGCCTCACTCTGATGAAGAGCCAAGTGGGACCTTCCTCTCAGCATGGTGTTCCGGGTGAGGTGTCTGTGCTGCTGCTGCTATGCTGCAGTGGTTAGGAATTCTGTTAAAAGTTAGTGAAAAGTTTAAACTAAATCACTTTACATTTTTAGATAAACTTTAGACAAATTTCTCACCACCACACCCAGAATGCCTTGCCCTTCCTCAGAGTGCAGCAGTGCAGAGTGGACGGAGGCACAGAGAATGTTTATTTTTTCTCACTCCGCTCTAGCACAGATCTCTGAAGATCCCACTGCTAGGCAGCACCACCAGCCACTCCCTGTAAACAATACTGCTAGAGACTTCGCCTTAGTCTCCCTATGGCTTGTTACTTTGTGTCTGGGTGCCCTTGCTGTCCACAACCCCCTGTATCTTTGTCTATAAAGCATACAATCCTGGGTTGCTCAGGATACTTGACAATGTTACAATTTCTTCTTTCACCGCTGCCACCATTAGATACAGTTTCCCTTCAGCCTTGGTAATTACCCTCCCCTCCCTTCTGGTCTGTATATCCCCAGCCAGGGATCAGGCTTTTGGTAAACCAATAAAAGTATTTATTTGGTAACACTAGGAAATAACAAGATTACTTTAGGAATGTTTAACAAGCGTATGGTTTCATATACTGTCACTCTTATGTTTCCAGTTATATATATTCTGTCCAAATATCAGCCTAATAGAATCCAAACCTCCCTCAGAACTCTGTCAACTGAATCCCAACTGCCTCCCACTTCAACTCCTTTCCAATCACTCTCCTCTCAACTCCCCCCAACCAACCTCCCCCACTCAACTGTCATCCTCTCATTTATACCTTCAGCCATTCAACCCCTCAGCCAATAATCATCCAACATTCTCCCGCATTCTAGCCCATGTACTCCCCCCTCTTACTCAATTCACACCATATATCCCTATATAGACCCGCACTTACCATATTTACAGTTTTTAACATATAAGGACATCACACAGGTCCATTCATGTGGACCTTTAATACACCAGCCATTGATGACCTGAGTGAGTGTGCCATTGGTATGCTCATGCTGCACCTCATGTGGTAAACAATACTTCTCCACCACATTGCATCTCAGAGTACAGTTCAGGAGAACGTTCAGGGTGGTTCAAGACCTTGTCCAGTTCATCTCTCAGTGAGTTGTGAAAGAAAATGTTTGCAAAGCACTTTGAGGACAAAATCATTTACATCTGCTGTGACTTTGATGCTACTAGTTCAGGCTGTGGATGTGGCCAGTACACTACCTAGTCCTGTTTTATTGAATATGGCTGATGTATGATCAAGGTGCTTGGTGGGATGTGGCCAACAACTTGTCTTCTTGACTCTTGTCTTTCTCTGTCATGTATACCATTTATGACATTTAAACCATGCCTTCCCTCCAAAACAGACTAGGGTTCATGTTTAATCCTTCACATCCATTTTATATTCCCAGCAAGGTAGGTTAAGTTGACAGGTCACCTTGTAAACTTCGTAGCTGAGTAGGGATTTGAACATAGGCCTCCCCACTCTAACCACTATGCCATGCAGCTGCTCATTATAGGATTTGAAAGGCATATAGTTCTACTGACCTCTGGACTTTGTAGATATTGCAGGACTATGACCACAGCTTCATATATTACTGTCATGCTATAAAATGATGGCATGATATGGTGCCTGAAAGCATTATCATGCTGCAGCACAGTCTGCTATCCTGGGGCATTTCTGAAGAACGTGAATTGGAACATTCATCTAGGGCAGTGGTTCTTAACCTTTTCCACTGCCAGCACCCCTTGGATTTCCAAAATATGCTCCTGCACCCCCTGAAAAAATACAGTTCATTTTTTATTTTATTTTTATTTTAATTTATTTTAATGTGTGTTTTAGCCTAACCTAGCTAAGATAAATAACTGTTTTTCAAAATCTTTTGTTGGGCCTCACACCCCTAGAAAAAGTGTCTCGCACCCCCAGGGTGCGTGCACACCAGGTTAAGAACCACTGATCTAGGGACACAGGTGGAGAATGCCTTGTAGGCCGACCCAGTGCTCAATGCAGAAAATCTAGAGCTAGAACATATCCCAACTGATGGCTCCCCTGTCTCTGTTTGAAGATCAAAAGCCCACCAACCCTCTCTCTAGGTAATTGGTTCCAGTGGTGAATGGCTCTTATACCGAAAGGACTAAGAGGTAGAATTGCAGTGGATATACTTGGGGGAGAAATGTAGTCTGAAAGGCAGTTTCCTCAAATCAGTGGGAAGATTAAAAACTTTGGAAAGAAAAAGAATTCAACCCTTTCTTTGATGTTATTATTAGTTCCTAAGAAATACTTTCAAGAATTAAGTGCACTTGCTACAGTTGATTTCCACAGTAAGAACTATAAAGGAAATCACATCTGTCAGATATTTGCACTTGATCTTTTTTTTTTCTGTAGAGAACAATGAGGAATATTCTAATTCAGATTTCCTTTAAGATCATTAGCCAAATTGGTTTACCACTGATCCAGTCTAAACATTTCTTGTTGAGAAATGAGACAGGATAATTACCTGTGTGCTAAATAGCAGGTATATTATAATAAACTCTTAACAATCTAAAAAAAAGCATTACCATACTTATTTAGTATAGTAAGCTATAGCACAATGACAGAGAATGGTCTAGATCAGGGATGGGGAAACTGTGGCCCTCCAGTTGTTGCTGGATTACAGCTTCCATCATCCTTGACCATTTGGCCATGTTTGCTGGGCTGATGGGAGCTGCAATTCAGCTACATCTGGAAGGCCACAGGTACCCTATCAGATTAAATGGACCATTGGTCTAGTGCAGCAAACCTCTTGTTATGGTCCTAATGAATAACATGTATATGCTAACTGAAATCACCTGTAGATGTGTAACACAAAGTCAAACTACAAAATCCCTCCCCTCTTTTCAAATCCCAACTCATGTTTGAGCATACTTACATGGGCGAAGAGAAGTGTCAACTATACTATGCATAGCAATTCTTATATAGTTAGGAAAAGATACTCCTAATGCTGTCTGCAAAAAAGTCCAATTAACATTTTTCTTGCCCCTTACACTTCTGGGCACACACATAGCCAATGAGGTGTGGGGCTGAGGCTCTTAGTGGCAGCCACAATATGTAGTTTTAGGCTTATACTCCTCAAGGCCCCACACAGTACTGATATTACTACAGACTAAGTGAATTGTGTGTTCTCCAATATAACTGCAGATGTTTTATCTAACCACCCACACCTCTGCATGTTTGAAGACAAGCCTTGCAGTGTGTCATGGAAATCATTATCAGTTTGTATCAGAGGCTGTAGAGGGGAGAATAAAGTGGACAAACAGATATTAACATACAGAGAGAGAGAGAAGTTTCATGAGAAATAATTCCAAATGTCATTAGTGGACATTAATAATGATTTCCCCATCTGATGTTCTGATCATTTAGCAGACAAAGCTCTTTCCTTTGTCCTTAAATGTAATACTTACTGTTTCTGAATTTTTCTGTCACAGCCATAGCAGAGTCCATGGAGAGGCTGGTTGTGGATTAACTCTACAAAATAACTCAAAGGTTCTGATATTTTTCTGTTCAACTGTGCCTGTCCCCAAAAAGGAACATACCTAGACATAACCAAAGAATAAAAATGTTTAGAATATGTTTGTTATAAAACGAGCCAAAGAAAAGTTAACTCATAATATCATATACAAGCAAAGTCAAGGAAGCTATTAAAGGCAAGATGGCTTCTTTCAGAATATGGAAATCTTGCTCAAATGAGAACAAAAATGAACACAAACTCTGGCAAAAGTAATGCAAGCAGACAACAAGGGATGCAAAAAACAAATCAAGAAACTAAAAAGATTAAAATCAGTAAATGAAAAAAAAGAAAACATTTTTTTAAATCCTTTAAATACATCAGAAGCAAGAAACTGCTTATGGGAGTTGGGCCTGTGGATGACAAAGGAGTCAAAGGTGTGCTAAAGGAGGAAAGGGAAATTTCAGAGAAGTTGAATGAACTCTGCATCTGTCTTCACAATAGAATATGTAGGGCTGGTCCCTGTGCCTAACCTAACTTTCTCAGGTAAGGAATCTGAGGAACTGAAGTTGAGGTGGTGATAAATGACAATGTACTGGGCCTTACTGACATATTAAAATGAATAAATTGCTGAGTACAGATAGCATCTACCTGAGAGTTCTTAAATAACTCAAATTGCTGACTTTCTAACAAAAAAATCACTTTCAGCTTGCTTCTGAGATCAGCCTCCATTCCTGAGGACTGAAAAGTGGCCAATGTTAGCTTAACATCTGTTCTGAGAAAACTGGGAGAAATCATGACTAAAGACAGAATTGCCAAGCATATAGAAGAACAAACCTTGCTGAAGACAAACCAGCATGGATTTCTAACTTTTTTGAGAATGTCAATAAGCATATGGATAGGGATGATCTAGTAGATATTTTGCACTTGACTTTCAACAAACTTTTGACAAAGTACCTCACCAAAGACTGCTGAGCCATGGAATAAGAGGACAAGTCCTCTTGTAGATCAGTAACTGGTTAAGAAACAGGAAGCAGAGAGGAGGAATATATAGACAGTTCTCCCAATGGAAGGATGTGGAAAGTGGAGTTCCCCCAAGGATTGGGATTGGGACTAGGGATGGAATCTGCTTGTTGGTTCTACTCGGATTGCATTCTGTCGACCTGACAGGCTGTTCGTTCTGTGTTGGTTTGTTCCTCCCCACCTACTGCTTTTATCTAGTTCTTCTGTTTCGCTGGTGAAGTATCACTGTTGTTAATGTCTTTTTTAATGTCTCCACAGTGTGTGATCGCAAATAAGATGAGTGGGAGGGGGAGGAATGACAATCTTTAAAGGATGATCTTAACTTTGGGCTTGTTGGGAAGATGGAATGACATTTTAAGGGTTAATACTACAAAGGCAAGCCTAGAGTGTCCTCAACTCGGCCCACATTAAGGAGATTTTCTCGGCTTTCCTTTTAATCTCTGTAGTATTAATCTTTTGAAGTTCTGAGTAGGCATGTATAGGATTGCACTGTAAAATACTCTGGAAATTCACCTGTAGCTCCAGCTATTAGTCTCTTTCTCTCTCTCTCTCTTTGCCTCCCCTCCCCTTCTGCTGGCTAATATGATTTGATACCAGTGTTTTCCCAGCCTCTCTCTTTTTCTCAGCACAGCAGAGATCAAACCCCCTTCTCCCCTGTGCCTCTGCTATTCTCTCTGTTTCTCTTTTCCCCCTCCTTTCCCCCACCCAATCCCCTCTTCACCGCCTCCTCCTCCTCCCAAATCATTTTTGATCTTCTTCACCCTCCTGGGAAAGAGCAAAGAGCAGGCTAGTTAGTTTCACCATCACATTAGTAAAGCAAAACAAAGCAAAGCAGTTTATTGTTACATTTTATGTGTCATTTTTGGAAATCCAGTGTTGGGAACAGCTGTGGAAACTGGCAACATAAAAGATTGGTCTGCATAGATAGCAAATGTGTGAAATAAGGAGAAATCTGGCACCAAATTCAAATTCAGTGACATTCTCACCCATCCCTAATTGGGACCTGTGCTTTTTAACTTGTTCATAAAATGATCCAGAGTTAGGGGTGAACAGTGAGGTAGCCAAGTTTGCTGATGATACCAGGGTGGAAAACTCCATGTTAGGGATCATTAGGAAAAGGATTGAAAATAAAACTGCCAATATCATCGTGCCATTATGCATATCTATAGTGCAGTTGACCTGGAATACTGTGTCCAGTTCTGGCTGCCTCACCTCAAAAAGAATATTACAGAGCTGGAAAAAGTCAACCCAAATTATCAAAGGGCCAGAACAACTACCGTATGAGGAAAGGTTACAACATTTGGGGACTTTTAGTTCAGGAAAAAAGTCAAGTAAGGAGGGCATGAAATGTGTTATACTTTGTGTCATGTGGAGAAAGTGGAGAAAGAAAACCTCCCCCCCCCAAATGAAGCTGAATATTGGAAGATTCAGAACTGACAAAGTACTTCTTTGTACAGTACATAGTTAAACTGTGGAATTCACTACCACAAGATGTAACGATTCCATCAACATGGATGGCTTTAAAGGGGGAATTAGACAAATTCATGGATAATAAGGCTATCAATGGCTACTAGCCATGATGAATATATATTTTCTTCAACACCAGAGGCCGCATATCTCTGAAAAAAAATTCCTGGGGAACACAAGTGGAGTGAGTGTTGTTGTACTCACATTCTGCTTGTGAGCTTTCCCTCAGGCATCTGGTTGGTTCATATGGGAACAAGATGCTAGTCTGGATGGGCCTGTGGTCTGTTCCAGCAGAGCACTTATATTCTCACAGTGAAGCCAATTGAAAACAGTTTTTAGTTCGAAATGAAGGCATATCTACTAAGACTAGTTTACCTTGTGTAGTATCCTTGAGAGGTATTAATCCTGTCATGAATATAGAGTTTTACTTCACCACTCCATCCTCCCCCACCCCATTGGTAAAACAGCCTATTCTGGAGATGAAAGAAACCCATCTTGAATTATGGCAGGTGTCTGCCACCCATAAAATATTTTTCAAAACAGTGGCAGCTGTTGCATCCTGTTTGGCACACCTTCCCTTTTTTTATTTTTAGCATCAGAAACAAGGTGTGCATGCCACACACTCTGATGAGCAACTCAGGAACCAAGGATAAAGTGAGGAGAATCTTCTCTCTCCCATAAATAGGACCTTTGCTGCCAAGAGTAGGGGAGTAAAGGGCTGGGAGAAACTTTGTTTTTGAGTCTAAGCCATGGATGCGAAACAAAGATGAGGTAGTTGTAAAATCTGGCTTCTTTCTGGAAGATACTTTTAAAAAGACGATGTATTACTAGATGTTGCACGATCATCAGATTACATTCATTTTCCATTACCACCAAAGGTGAATGTTTACTGTTTGTCCAAGGAAGTTGTGGAATCTCCATTGAAGGAAAAAACATCTGTCAGGGATGATTTAAAGTGTATACCAATTCCTCATCAATTCTGGGTGGCTTTAATGAAAGCTCCTTTCCAGTGTTTAATTTCTAAGTAAAAAGAAAGGAAGGAAAGAAGAAAAGTTGCAATACCTTTTAACCTTCGCAGGCTCATTAATTTGTGCTGATATGTTTTTATTGAGCTGGGGCTTTTTTGACTAAGTCTAAAAAAAGGGGCATTATGGGGGACTGGTGGGGGCATGACATGGCTGGGACAGGGCAGAGGGAGACTTACTCTCCATTCAGTTTGGTCACTTGGACTAGCAACCCAGCAGAAGATGCACTCGCAAAAAGGGTGATATAAAGCAAACTCTGTCTTCAAGGCTTTTTTTCCCTCTGCAAGGCTTGGGCCAGCTTAGCTAGCAACCGCCCCACTCCTGAACCGTGTTTGGGATAGGGATAAGTTACACCAGCATAATTTATCCTAGCTTCCTGTAGTTTGGATTGCTCTGTCCAGACATGAACAGGAGGATTTCCAATAGACGATTTTCAATAAAGGCCATTGTGCTCTTAACTATTAAGGTCTAACTTATAATGCACAGGGGCACAAGTTCAGCCAGTGGAATGAGCCCTTATGAGCAGGTTCTGTGCTTCTGCTTTTCTCACCAGCCAACCAACCCTCTGTCTAATTACTCATGTTCTGCAGTAGATCATCCCCTTAAGATTTAAGCTTTTTGAAAATATCTTCTCAAAGCGAAATGTTACCATCAAAAGTTGAAAGTGGTCCAAAGTTCCAAAAGCTGGAACTGAACTCTGAAATTTTGTCAAGTTTCAAAACCTTTCAATATGGAGGATAGCTCTAATTTTCAGCTCAAGGACTTACCACAGAATTTGCAGTACATGCATATGCACACACACACACCTTATGGTACACATGTACAGCAATGCTTGTTTTGGTGCTGTTGTGAACAGCTAGAAGCCTGGTCATCCAACACTGACAGCAACAGGAAGGCTTCTCTGAGGACTACCACTTGGCTCTGCTAATGCAGCTGTCCACTTCAATAGTATGAATAGGTGAGGCCCTAGCATGGGATGAACAGCAAGTCACATGGATATTTCATAGATCGGGTACACTATATGAACGTAACTACTTCTCCAAGCAATTGTTTTGCAAATGTGTTCCTATATTTGGGGAACCCAATGAGAATGTAAGATTTCATTAAAGCAAGTCAATTTTTACCCACTCTAATGAGCTGTGAAATGGAACCAAGAATAGGCTAGAACATGTGGTTGATAACATATGTTCATAGTGCACCTCTTTATATTAAGAATATATCACTGGATCCTCATGAACTAAATAAATGGAAAGATTCCATAGCACATCATAGGTATGATAGAAGACAGAAACTGAGATAGCAGAGAAAGGCACCCTGAAGAAACAAAGACACCACTGGGGAGGAATAAGTTACCGGATTGACTCTCAACACTAACAAGCAATTCTCCAAAAGAAGAGTGCACGTCAATTCCACATTGAACTGAGCAGAAGGAAGTCAGAATTCTAACGCCTAATCAGTATTCAAACATTACTCTTTTTCTGAAAGTCCCTGGTTTGGAGGGTGTATATATGTGGTGAGATATTTGTCTGGAATCACTCTCATATGACATCTGCTAATTTTCAGCCTATCTTTCTAAGGAAGTCAGTTCCATAATTCCATAACTGTCATACACGAGATAGTTCAAACAAGCACAAAAAGGCTGGTATAGTTCCTGTGTGATCTGGTTAAAGGGCTTTTATGATTTATTTTATTTATTTATTTAATTTAATTTATATACCGCCCTAAGCCCGAAGGCTCTCTGGGCGGTGTACAAAAAGATAAAAAAACAAGCAATGTATAAATACAATAAATCCGTGTGTTTGGGGTGTGTGTGTCACTTTAGTAAAGCACTTGGGAAACATGGCTGGTGGCAGAGGTCAGCCAGGCCAGGCAATGACTGAGGGCCCAGAGGGGACCAAGCCTTTAACTCATGCTTCACTGAAGTTGTGAGTTGAATTGACAGGGAATATATACTCTTGCCTACATTTTAAGAAATGCACTCTTTGAGGATCACAGCATGAAAATTTCCATGGAAAGGACTGTGATAGTCTCATTTTAGCCCAAAATCTCACAAAGAGATTCCTACAGTATATGCTACAAAAGATTAATAAAATTTGTGTTTGCCTCTTTCACTGTTCTCTCACTGTACAGCTTCTAGTGAAAATGTGTATATTTATCAATGTTAATGTTGCAGTTTAGCAAGCATGGTGAAACAGCTGAGGTACAATTGCTGCATTACTAACTCCCTCCAGTGGTAAATGCTGGTATTTCTTCCAAAAATAAAAAATATTTTCTAGCTAATTTAGTATCTAATATTCATCAAGACTTTCTTATTTGGGAAAAAAACCATGTGCCTAGTAGAATGTATGTAATACGTTTTCCCTGAAATAGAATCACAGAATCGTAGAGTTGGAAGGGGCCTATAAGGCCATCGAGTCCAACCCCCTGCTCAATGCAGGAATCCAAATTAAAGCATACCCAGCAGGTGGCTGTCCAGCTGCATTTTGAATGCCTCCGTGTTGGAGACCCCACCACCTCCCTAGGTCATTGGTTCCATTGTTGTACCGCTCTAACAATGAGGAAGTTTTTCCTGCTGTTCAGTTGAAATCTGGCTCCCTGCAACTTGAGCCCATTCTTATAACTTGAGCCCATTATTTCTAGCATCTAGTGATGCCAACAATCAGAAGAAAAATTAGAAAAATCCATTTATCAGAATTATCAGAAAATAATCAATGTTGAATCAGGATCTGACAGTTTTGCAAATCCTGATACAATAAATCCCTAATCTGATACTATTTTTTGTTTGTGTACAGAATACAAGAAAGGTAACTGTGTGCAATGGCCATTCCTTAATAAAGGAATGCTGATATTTATTAAAACAATAAAGCTGCTTGTGTTACCTTAAAGACAAATACATTTATCATGGCATAAGCTTTTGCAGACTGGAGCTCATTTCAACAGATGTATGAAGTGCAATCTTAAATTGGCAGACATATGTACACAAGGCTTTGTTGTGGTAAGGGAGAACAGAGAGGAGTGAGATCAGAAGGAAATGAAAGGTATAAAGAAAAATGGCAATTACATAAAAGCAAACCAATTACTTACAAAACAGTGTAAGTGACAATACAAACATCCTAGCATTATGTAGTGACACGTGCAGTGTGTGTGGGAGGGAATCTAATCTTGATTCAGGCCACAGGTGATAGGACTTAATTTCCAGATAAACTTTAATTTGGCAGTTTCATGTTTCAGTTTCCCTTTGAAGTCCTGTTGTTCAACAACAGTTCTTTAAGGTCTGCAGTAGAGCATTCTGTGAGGTTGGAATATTCTCCCACTGATTTCTGCTTATTACTGTTTCTGATGTCTGACTTGTGTCTATTTTTTTCCCTTTTGCATAGGTCCTACTTGCAGGCTTCCCCTGGGCATCTGGTTGGCCACTGTGAGAACATAATGCTGATGGGCATGTGAACTGATCCAGCAGGACTTTCTTATGTTCTTGTGGCCTGTTTGTGCTTTGTAGAGTGCAGAAGGACTTTGCTTGAAGATAGCAGGCCTGTGTTTGTTGCATACTGGCAGCCTCCCAACCTACAACAGCTACTCGCCAAAAAGAACAGGAGACATAACAGAAACAAAAACACAGGGACTAGATGTTGCAGCAAATCTAACTGCCAACTCTTTACCCATAACTTCTCAGTCACCTGCTCATCTTCCAGTGTCGTATATGCTATTAAAATTTCAACCTCAGAAGACACTCTATTGCTGACCTCAATGTAGCTGTTGAACAAAGGAATTTTAAAGGGAAACTTCAGCATGAAACTATTACATAATAATTTATGAGGACATTCAGTTCTGTGGCTTGAATCAGGGCTCAAGAAGCTCCCTGGTTTAGCTGTCTGACAGGAACTGCCAAAAAGGGCATTTATCAAGTTCCTAATAGGGATCGTACACAGGAGCAGGGACTGCATTGGCTTTCCAGGTCCCAACTGAGACAGCTCTGGTATATACATTATTGTCTCTGCAAGCTTTCATCTCATTGGTTGAACCTTGAATCCTCCAGTTGCCCGTTATTGCACTCAAATATTTCTCCCTGTATAAAAATAGATCTAAGCTCATCATGTGGCTAAATGGTACAAGGCTAACCAGTTTGAACTTTGGAGCAAATAAAAATAAGCACCAAAGTGGGGTGTTTTTTTCTTCTTCCAAAATATCACAGGGAAAGGAAATCAAGTCCAAATGAAAAACCCTGTTACGCAAATAAACATTCAAAGGTCTGAGTGGATCATGCCATGGAAACCTTATTAGAGACTTATAACAACTCTTAGCACATAGAGTTCTCTCTCGCTGGTTCTGACAGGAAATACTAGCGAACAAATACTTATTTCCCAAATTTGGTCATGTTGAAGAATAATATTTTGTATGTAACTTATTGTAGAATCAAAACATCCCAACTTTCAGGATCTGCTCAGTATAAACAATATGCCCAAAATTCAATGTATATTTTGAGACAATGATGTTTCAAATATAGCAGCAAAAATCCAGTTAGAAATACAGATGCATCCTCTAGTAGAGACCCCAAATAATGTAGGGCCAGGCCAAACACATCAGTTAGATTCTCTTTACACTTCTTCACTCACATTCATAGCCAGGCTTACAGCCAACCCCTTTAGAAAGTTAAAGTGAGCTGGGTGTTCCTGGCCAGTGATCGAGTGTTTTTCCACATATAAGCTGGGTGGCAGGAGGGGTAGAAGGTCAGGTAGGCATTCATTAATGGGATCCGATTTTCTGTGGTGGAAAAGAGACAGTTATGGTTTCCAAGAGCAAACTGAAAACCAGAAATGATTAGCATTTCAGGGAAGGAAAAAGGTTTTGGTCAGAGGAGCGTAGCCATTTCCCAAAAAAAGCAGGGCTCCTGTCTTAAGTATGAGGCTTGAAGCTGGTCAGCATCTAAGCAGGTGATTTCCCCCACCCCAACACTTCAGCAGTGAAATAGAAAGATGATACTGGTGAAGATTCAGTCCACCTCCGAGCTCTAAAAGAGACGAAAGTAATTGTTGTTGTTATTCTGATGATGATAATGATGATTGGCAGAGGGTACTTTATGTCAGTAGTTCTTTTTTTTCTCTCTTTAAAGGAGAACAACTGCAGCTCAACATGCCAAATTATTATTATCCTTTATTATTAACAAAAATGACTTCCAATGTAAATGGTAAATCTTAGCATCAGTCTCCCAACAGGCACTGCCATTAATAACTGACTCTCATTAACCTGATATGTGGTGGCCCCATGATGGTGGGGTAGAGGAAGGCAAGAATTAATGCCTCAGTATTTATTTATTTAGAAGATGATATAAACTGCTTGATCCAAGAGCTTGCCAAATAAATATACAAATAAAACTGTAGATAAAACATAGCTAAAATTGACAAACTAATTCAAAAACAAATATGCATAAAATATACCATCATAATTAAACCACAGATAAAAATCAATAAAAAATGTAAAACTAAAATAGGTAACTAAAAGATACGCAGCAAGACTTTCAAATGTTGGCATCAGTGGTAGAGGAGAGAGGGCAACATTTGGGGTCTGTCTGAGGTAGCCCAGTGTCTTGGACTGGCATTGCACACTTCCACATTGAAAACTGAGGGTCAGTCCACAGAACTTGTTGCCCTTCCTGAGCACACAGAACTCATGATGCAGTCATGGCCAGGCCATGATAACATGGCAGCACTGTTTGGGTGTACATGGCATTATTGGAGAGCCTTTTGACTTTTGTTCAGTTGTACAGTTCTAGGATATGGTGGAATTTGAAAGACAACAAGCATGCCCAGTGCTTTTTTTGGTAAAAAATGAGGTGCCAGTACTCATATCTTGATAAAAGTATTGTGGATGCCCGCACCTGATGGTTGTCATGGGCAGCCAAAAAAGAGGTGCCAGTACTCTGTATCGATAAGTTTCACCACACAAAATGTCCTGAGCATGCCAACCTTTGATGTTGAAAAGAGAAGTAAATGCTTTCTGATCACCTTGAAGCTGTGTTGAAGGAGGTGAAAGAAAGATGAAGAGCCAAAAGCTCATTCAAATAGCACAACAATGTTTTAGTGTTATGTCTAAGTACAACTCTAACTAACAGTAAATTAGTGTGTAGTGTGCACTTACGTAAAAAAGCTGACATCCACTCACATTGATGCCTTAATGCTCTTGCAGGCCCTGTGACAGCATACATATGTGTAATAACAAGATATATACATATCTTGTTTTTTAACCAAGATTGGCTGCAAAGTGGTTTACAATGAAAATCCACATAAGGCACAATATAATATAATTAAGGACAAGTCAGTGTGTGTTTTTCTCTTTTCTGTTTTCTCAGTGTGTGATTTCCAGTCTTTTCTGGCCTGTGGCAGGCTATAGGCTCTTCTCTCAAGAGGGGGCAGGAAATGAGAAGCACCAAGTGGACTCAAGGATTGATGGTAAAGATTCCAATCAACAGAAACCCTTCCAGTGATCTGTAGACTCTTCTAGTTGATAATAAATTTATTACCATCACCCTTATTAACTAATTGCACTTTTCATGGGGCATCACACAGTGACTTTGTATCATTTTAATTCTGACCAGCAGCTAAAAGGCTAATATTCTTGCTGGTAACTTTACTGTCGGATGATTGTAGGTGGTGCCCAACAAAACATTCAAACTCTTCTGAGGAGTACTGATATTATAAACCATCCACTGCTTAACAGAATGGGAGGGAGAGGCCTCCATGTCTGGGGACAGTTGCATTGCTGTGCTGCTTGGACATCCACCACGTTATAATACCAGATTATCTGAATATTCAGTCTACTGTGATCTGCGTAAGTTGTTCTAACAGTCATGTATCAACTGCAAATACTTGTGTTTCTCCTTCCTGTGTCACTGAGATTCTCCCTTTAGCCAAGACACCATGGCAAGCTGCCATAGACAGCCATCTCACCACCTTGACTCGGTCATATTTATTAACTCAGACTGGATAAACAGCTGATTAGAAGTAGCCTGTGTACCTTACTCAGCTTGCCTCCACTTTCAAAACCTCTGGGTCACAGCAGCAAGCTGCCTTAATTGTCACGGATGCTTCAACAGAGTCACGTGTGAAGACCTGGCATCCCTGGGTGAGTACAGCATGAATGGAAGCTTCCAAGACAACCTCTTTATAGTGGTGCAAAGGAAGTAACATCACCAGTACAAATTAACTTACCAGGCTCTGGCTTAGTAGGTACACAAATCTCATCCTCTACTTGACCAGCAGTGGGAATGGGGGAGGGGGAGCTAGCCCTGCAGTCTTTGGAGCGAGGCTGAGAGAAGGCTGAGTTGTCCTCTGAAAGAATCTTAGGCATGGATGCTCTCCCCAGAAACCTAATGGGGGAGCATTATCTGTTGGAGTGTTAAGGGTGTGAGCCTCTACCACACACTCAATTTGGATGTAATATGTAACTATACAAAATTCAACAAGCCTCCTGTGACCTCCTTCCAAATAAAACCGAACCCAAGATCACTGATGCACCCCTGAAACTTCTCACCCTCAGAAGTGGAGTGCTAGCACAAAACAGCTGGTTTATCCCACATCATCTACTGCTGTCACCTACAAACAAACAAATGAACTCAGCCACCATTTAGAAATCATCATATTCCAGCGAGGGTCCAAAAATGAAAGTCGAAGTAGTAACGTTATTTCCTTAAGCCTCGGGCATTATTAGTGTGATGTGTTCTGTGGCAGCCATATGGCAAGCCTTCACCTCACACACAGTCCCCTGCCCTCAATGGAAATATAAAATCACACTGAGACTGAAGCTTGCAGACATGTGTCTACAGCTACAGATAAGCACAATAATTATGACACCACTCTGAAGATTTAGAGTCAGTATAAACAATATTTAAAATATCCTATTAAAATGCAATTACAATCTAGCAAGATTATGGTAAATATCACCCTACACAATCTTTCAGGAGCCCTCTACCACCCCCAACTGAAACAGACTTTTAAATTTAAAACAGATTTTTCTGAAAGCTGCTCAGCAAGACTAACAGGGAAATCCTAACTTCCAACTGCAGCCACTGGGGCTTTGTGGAGCCACCATCACATCTACATTCTGGCCAGACATGGCACTAGCCCCTCCTTAGGGTGGGTGGGTAATGCTCTCCTTCCACAATCTGCAGCATGGATCACAGGAGGGAGGTCCCACGCACCCCCCACTCTGTGCAGGCCCACGACAGCCACCTGCAACATGCTCCACCTACCTCTCCCTTCATGTCAATGCTGGTCGCCAGGACCAGGGCAAGGCATGGTGGGGCCTGTTGCACTGTGGGCATAGCACGCATGTGTGCCATCAACCAAGATGGTGGCGGAGGCATCAGGCCCTTAGGGAAACCTCGGCCACCATCTTGGTTGATGACAGGCTTGCGCCCGCAGTGCAACAAGCCCCACCATGCCTGGCACCGGCCCTGGCAACCAACATTGACATTGACATCCATTGCGGGCCTGAGCAGCAGTGGCGGGATGTGTGGGAGCTCCCTCCCATGATCTATGGCACGGATTGTGGAAGGGAAGCACTACCCACCCACCCTAAGGAGGGGCCTTCAGGGGCCCCATGGGACCCAGGGGCCCTTCACCACCGACCAACCTGGCTTCCCTCTGGCACTGGCACTGGATGTGATGCTTGAATCACTTTGTCAACAGCGGCCAGCAGGAAGCCAGCTGAACCAACTGAAACAAGTAGAAGGATCCCCCAATTCAATCTAAACCAGTGTTTTGAAAACATTCCCAATATGAGCTTTAATAAAATACTCACTTTTCTGGGAGTAAATCTACCATGTTAATCCCACGTACCCAAAGTAAACCCCATTGAATTCAATAGGACTTACTTTTGAGTAGACATGGTTAGAACTGTGCTGTAAATTAATGGGACTTTTGAGTGAGCATAGCAAAGAATTGTGTTTGTGTAGTAAATCCCCCCTCTAATCCTATTTTTAAAGCAATTAGGCAGGGATTACTTAGGTATCACTGTTTTTATTATGTAGGAAACTAATATTGATTTTTTTTAAAAGTTCTGCAATGAACAACTGGTTTTGACAATAAACTATTATATGGGGGAAATGCATTTTTACATCTCCACTATATGTGTGTAAATGGAGTCTTTCCAACAACCCTGTGAGGTAGGGTTGCCAACTGGAAATCAAGGCAGGTCACAATAAGAAATAAATCCCTTTAAAATACAATAACCATAAAAACAAGTATAAACAGTTGCAAAAGAGCTTAAAGTGGCATGATTCTGAATTCCCTTTGTCATGGACAGATCACCGCTTGCTGAGGTTTAGACTCACAGCGACTTTTCCCCTCTGCGAGGGTGGGGGATCCATTAAGATGGTCCGCCCCCGGAGACTAATGATTTCTGATGATTTTCAAAGAGCTCTGGGGAGTTTTCCGGCTGATAGGGCTGGCGCTCCTGTTGAAGCCCTGGTGGAACTGTGGAATGCAGAAATGACCCGGGCAGTTGACATGATCGCCCCTGTGCGCCCTCTCCTGTGTAGAGCTCATGCACCTCCATGGTATACTTTGGAGCTGAGAGCGATGAAACAGTATAGGAGATGGCTTGAGTGCAGATGGAGGCGAACTCCTGATGGATGCAATCATGAACTGGTAAGTGCCTATACTAAGTTGTATTTAGGGGCAGTGAGGGCAGCAAAAAAGCAACATTTTGCTGCCACCATTAAATCATCTATCTGCCGCCCAGCGGAGCTTTTTAAAATTGTCCGAGGGCTACTGCATTCTGGCCCTACGGACATGGTGGAGTCATCTGAGGCGCGCTGCAATGAATTTGCTAGGCACTTCCAGGATAAAATCTCTTGCATCCGCCAGGACTTGGACTCCAATGTTATAGCAGTTGAATCGAATGAGGTGTCCAGAGCACAGTCTTGTCCCGATTCCTTGGATGAGTTTCAGTTGGTACAGCTTGAGGACGTTGACAAGGTGCTTGGACTGGTGCGTGCAACCACTTCTAGGTTGGATCCTTGCCCTTCTTGGCTAATAAAAGCTAGCAGGACCGGAACAGCTGGCTGGGCCAGGGAAGTGATTAATGCCTCATTGCGAGAGAGAGTGGTCCCTGGCCACCTGAAAGAGGCGGCAGTAAGACCACTTCTGAAGAAACCGTCCCTGGACCCGGAAAATTTTAACAATTATAGGCCAGTAGCTAATGTCCCATTCCTGGGCAAGGTCCTGGAACAAGTGGTTGCCAGCCAGCTCCAGACACTCTTGGATGAAACTGATTATCTGGATCCATTTCAGTCAGGCTTTAGACTCAGTTTGGGCACGTAGACAGCCTTGGTCGCCCTGTATGATGACCTTTGTCGGGAGACAGACAGGGGGAGTGTGACCCTGCTGATCCTCCTTGACCTCTCAGCGGCTTTTGATACCATCGACCATGGTATCCTTCTGGGACGACTCACTGATCTAGGAGTAGGCGGTACTGCTTGGCAGTGGTTCCGCTCCTACTTGGCGGGCCGTATCCAGAGGGTAATGCTTGGGGAGCATTGCTTGGCACCCTGGGACCTCCAGTATAGGGTTCCGCAGGGGTCAGTTCTGTCCCCCATGCTTTTTAATATCTATATGAAGCCACTGGGTGCAGTCATCAGGAGCTTTAGAGTGCGTTGCCTTCAGTATGCTGATGACACGCAGCTCTATTTCTCCTTTTCATCTTTTTCAGGTGAGTCTGTCGACGTGCTGAACCGATGCCTGGCTGCAACACTGGACTGGATGAGAGCTAACAAACTGAGGCTTAATCCAGACAAGACTGAGATGCTGCTGGTGGGTGGTTCTCCTGACAGGATGGCGGATGTTCGACCTGTTCTGGATGGGATTGCACTCCCCCTGAAAGAGCAGGTCCGTAGCTTGGGAGTCCTTTTAGAACCATCCCTATCACTTGAGGCTCAGGTAGCCTCGGTGGCATGGAGTGCTTTTTACCAACTTCGGCTGGTGGCTCAGCTACGCCCCATCTGGACAGAGAGAACCTCGCTTCAGTAGTTCATGCCCTGGTAACCTCTAAATTAGATTACTGCAATGCGCTCTACGTGGGGCTGCCTTTGAAGACAGTTCAGAAACTGCAGCTTGTGCAGAATGCAGCGGCCAGATTGTTAACGGGGACCAGACGGTCCGAACATATAACACCGGTTCTGGTCCGCTTGCATTGGCTGCCTATATGTTTCCGGGCCCGGTTCAAAGTGCTGGTTCTAACCTACAAAGCCTTACACGGCACAGGACCACAATACCTGATGGAACGCCTCCCCCGATATGAACCTACCCGTACACTACGCTCAACATCGAAGACCCTCCTCCGAGTGCCTACTCATAGGGAAGCTCGGAGGGTGGCAACAAGAAAAAGGGCTTTTTCAGTGGTGGCCCCCGATTTATGGAACAATCTCCCTGAGGAGATACGCCTGGCACCAACACTGCTATCTTTCCGGCGCCAGGTTAAAACTTTCCTCTTCGCCCAGGCATTTTAATATGTTTTTTTCATGTGTTGGAACTGTTTTACCTTTTTAAAAAATTTTAAACTTTTAATGTGTTTTAAATTGTAATATGTGTTTATTGTATTTTGATGTTGGTCTTGTGAACCGCCCAGAGAGCTTCAGCTATGGGGCGGTATATAAGTTTAATAAATAATAATAATAATAATAATAATAATAATAATAATAATTATTATTATTATTATTATTATTATTATTTTAGGTTGGGTGTGTGAAATGCACGCCTGTTTGAGTAAGCCCCACTAAATACATTGGGATTTGCTTCTGAATAAACATGCATAGGCTCACCTAGGCCTTTCAATCTCTGAAATTCTGAAAATGGGATATATAAAAGCCAAGGAGCATATTTTACTACGTATTAATGATATAGATTTACAGCATCATTGGATGCTTGTTAAAAAACACATCTACAATGCCAACCCTCAACTTGCCATGCCATATTTAACAAATTTATCCTTACCGAAACATCATAAGGCATTTACAATGGCAAGATTCAACTGTCTACCATCTGCAATTTTAGAAGGCAGATTCAATAAAACACCTTACTCTGCTAGAAAGTGCTCTTGTGGTGATGGTGAGATAGAGACACTAACTCACGTCCTTTTCCATTGTTCATACTATTGTGAATCTAGGCATCAGTTAATTACACCTTTAATCAGCCACTTACCGGGGAGAAGCGAAGCTTTCTATGTAAATTACCTGTTTGCGGACAAGTCACCGAAATGGTGGCTAAATATTGTGCCATAGCTATTAATCTAAGGAAATTACAAACTTCAGAAAATTAATATCGCCCGATAAGCTTTTAAATACTGTATCTTTTGTTCTTATGGATATATTTTGTATTTATTTATTTTTGGTCAATGACCGCAATAAAGACTGACTGACTGACTAACATGCATAGGATTGCACTATAAATATCTTTATAGATACATAAATAAATAAATAATATACAAATAAATAAATAATGAACAAATTTTACATTCATGCTTATATAAAAATCTCTTCATACTATGTCCCAATAAGTATCTGACTTCACACTATGGTTGTACATGATTATTTCTTCTACATTTTAAGTGTGCCCTTCTTCCTTGGGATAGTCTGTTGTTTTCATCCTGAGGAGCAGATTAGTCTGAGAGATGATGAGTAGCTCATGGTCACCCAGTAAACTTTATAGTTCATTTCCATTTTAAAAGATTAATTAAAACGATTTACATGCAGACAAGGTTTATTATGTAGATCCACACAATACATTTAAAGCACATCCAACTCACATTTAAAGCACATGACTTCTCCTAAAGAATCCTGGGAAGTATAGTTTCCCCTTCACAGTTATAGTTCCCACCACCCTTAACAAACTACAATTCCCATGATTCTGTGGTGGGGTTCATGTGCTTCAAATGTGTGTTGAATATACTTTAAATGAATGGTGTGGATCTGCCCTAGCTATGATGTACATTCATTAGTGAATTGAAAAGAACAATTTTAAAAGATACGTTTTTAAACAGGGAAAGGGCTATAGCTCACTGATAAGGCACATGCCTTGCATTCAAAGATCCAAAATCCCATCTCTGGAAAAGATTATTGCCTGGAATCCTGGAAAGCCAATGCTAGCTCATGTCATCATTACTCATCTATTATTATTTATTTATTATTATTTTATTCAATTTCTATACCGCCCACAGCCAACGGCTCTCTGGGCGGTGAACAGCATAAATTTAAAATACAATATAATAAAATCACATATCAATACCACACACATAACAAAGACTAAAAACATATTACATAATTGTTCTAGTATACTAAGATGTAATAAATATACTAAGAATATTAAAATATTAAAATGCCTGGGAAAAGAGGTACGTTTTAACCTGGTGCCGAAAAGAGAGCAAAGTTGGCGCCAGGCGCACCTCATCAGAGAGACTATTCCATAGTTCGGGGGCCACCACTGAGAAGGCCCTAGGTCTTGTTGTCATCCTCCGGGCCTCTTTATGAGTCGGTACCCGGAGGAGGGCCTTCGATGTTGCACACAGTGTACGGGTAGTTTCATATCGGGAGAGGCATTCCATCAGGTATTGCGGGCCCACGCCGTGTAAGGCTTTATAGGTCAAAACCAACACTTTGAATCTGGCCTGGAAACATATAGGCAGCCAGTGCAAACGGGCCAGAGCAGGTGTTATATGTTCGGATCGTTTGGTCCTAGTCAACAATCGGGCCGCAGCGTTTTGCACGAGCTGCAGTTTCCGAACCGTCTTCAAAGGTAGCCCCACGTAAAGCGCATTGCAGTAGTCCAATCTTGAGGTTACCAGAGCATGGATAACTGAAGCAAGGTCATCGCTGTCCAGATAGGGACGTAGCTGAGCTACCAACCGAAGTTGATAGAACGCACTTCGTGCCACCGAGGCTACCTGGGCCTCAAGTGACAATGAAGGATCTAGAAGAACTCCCAGACTACGAACCTGCTCCTTCAGGGGGAGTGTAACCCCATCAAGAACAGGTTGAATATCCACCATCTGATCAGAGAAACCGCTCACTAACAGCATCTCAGTCTTGTCTGGATTGAGCTTCAATTTATTAGCTCTCATCCAGTCCATTATTGCGGCCAGGCAACGGTTCAGTACATTGACAGCCTCACCTGAAGAAGATGAAAAGGAGAAGTAGAGCTGCGTGTCATCAGCATACTGATGACTACGCACTCCAAAACTCCTGATGACCGCCCCCAGCGGCTTCATATAGATATTAAAGAGCATGGGGGACAGAACTTACCCCTGCGGGACCCCATACTGGAGAACCCAGGGTGTCGAGCAATGCTCCCCAAGCACTACCTTCTGGAGCCGACCTACCAAGTAGGAGCGGAGCCGCTGCCAAGCAGTACCTCCCACTCCCAACTCAATAAGTCGCTCCAGAAGGATACCATGGTCGATGGTATCAAAAGCAGCTGAGAGATCAAGGAGAATCAACAGGGTTACACTCCCCCCATCCCTCTCCCGACACAGGTCATCATACAGGGTGACCAAGGCTGTCTCAGTACCAAAACTGGGCCTGAAACCGGATTGAAATGGATCTAGATAATCGGTTTCATCCAAGAGTGTCTGGAGCTGGTTAGCAACCACCCGCTCTAAGACCTTGCCCAGGAATGGAACATTCGCTACCGGCCTATAGTTATTTAGGTTTTCTGGGTCCAAGGAAGACTTCTTTAGAAGTGGTCTAACAGCCGCCTCTTTCAGGCAGCTGGGGACCACTCCCTCTCGTAAAGAGGCATTTATCACTTCCCTGGCCCAGCCGGCTGTTCCATCCCTGCTAGCTTTTACAAGCCAAGAGGGGCAAGGATCCAGAGCAGAAGTGGTTGCACGCACCAGTCCAAGCACCTTGTCGACTTCCTCAAGCTGCACCAATTGAAACTCATCCAATAAATGAGTACAAGACTGTGTTCTGGATACCTCATTAGGTTCAGCTGCTATAATATTGGAGTCTAAGTCCTGGCGGATACATAAAATCTTGTCCTGAAAGTGCCTGGCAAACTCATTACAGTGAGCTTCCGATGACTCTATAATGTCCCGAGGGCCAGAATGTAATAGCCCTCGGACAACTTTAAAAAGCTCTGCTGGGCGGCAGAGAGATGACTTGATAGTAGCAGCAAAATATTGCTTCTTTGCTGCTCTCACCGCTTCTGAGTACCGCTTAGTACAGGCCCTCACCAGTGCAAGATTGTATTCGCCAGGAGTTCGTCTCCATCTGCACTCAAGCCGCCTTCTCTCTTGTTTCATCACTCTCAGTTCCGGGGTATACCACGGAGCTGTATGAGCTCTACATAGGAGGGGGCGCGCAGGAGCGATCGTGTCAACGGCCCGGGTCATTTCCGTGTTCCACAGTTCAACCAGGGCCTCGACAGGAGCGCCAGTCTTCTCAGCCAGAAAAATCCCCAGAGCCTTTTGAAAACCCTCAGGATTCATCAGTCTCTGGGGGCGGACCAACTTAATGGGTCCCCCACCCTTGCAGATGGTACCAAATGGCCTGAGTCTGTATAAGGCAGATTCCTTTGTTCCTAAAGGTGGAAAGAGACTCAAGGGCCACAGTGACTCCAATATTTACTTATGTATTTTATTTACAACATTTATATACTGCTTTATTATAAAGAACGTCAAAACGGTTTACAGGATGAATTAAAACAATAAAGTTATTGGCAAAAATAATTAAAAACATTCAAAAATGATAAAAACAACCATGAGTTAAAACCAGATTTAAAAACACATAATAGCTTTTACATGCCTGGATAGGCTTGCCTAAAAAAAAAGTGTTTAGCAGGTGCTAAAAAGAGTATAATGAAAATGTCTGCCTAACGTCAATAGACAGGGAGTTCCAAAGCCAACATGTCACCCTGCTGCTTAAAGAACTGCACTGGCTGCCCATTTGCTACCAGGCCAAGTTCAAGATTCTAGTTTTGGTGTACAAAGCCCTATACAGCTTGGGACCAGAATACCTGAAAGACCGCTTACCCCTTATATACCCAGTCAATCACTGCGCTCTGCAGGCGAGTGCCTTCTACAGATACCATCTTATCAGGAGGTCCATTCTGCACAATATAGGAAATGGACCTTTAGTATGGCAGCACCTACCCTGTGGAACTCCCTCCCTTTGAATATTAGGCAGGTGCCATCTCTGCTATTTTTTCAGCGCCATTTGAAGACTCTCCTCTTTCAACAAGCCTTTTAAGTTGTGACCTATCCCAGTCTGCATCTGTGTTAGAATTGCTTGTTAATATGTTTATTTTTAATAATGTTTTAACCCTTTTTAAAAGAGTTTTTAAAGCTTTTTTAAAAAAATTTTTTAACATTGTTTTGTTTTAATGTATTTTAAGGTCTGTTTTTATGATGTTTTAAAGTGTTTTTAGTGTTTCTGTTTGCCGCCCTGGGCTCCTGCTGGAAGGAAGGGCGGGATATAAATTAAATAATAAAATAAGTAAATAAAAGCGTAGGTGCTGCCACACTAAAGGACTGATTTCTTACAAGAGCAGAACAAGTACTATGTGGAACCCATAACATGGAAAGCACACCTTGAACTTTGCCTGGTAGCAAATCGGAAACCAGTGCAGATTTCACAGCAGAGGTATTATGTACTGATAGGTCCCACTTATGTCAGCAATCGTGCCACAGAATTCTGCACTAATTGCAGCCACCGGGTCAGGTTGTGCTGCATGGTGATTTCTGTGACCTTGGCTGACTGGCTGCCAGGATTTTTTAGTTTTGGTTTTTAGTTAGGAAACCTGACTGGTTGTGGGATGCTGAGCTTTCTGCCTTACTCATAGGAATCTTGTTGTGGTTGGTATGGTATTGCATTTAGGAAAGTGTTACTGCCTTTTGTGTTGTTGTTTTTTCTATTTGCATTTCACTTATCTTTAACCTCACTCTGTTATAGCCATAGAAGCAACAACTGTGGTTCCATATGCCTAGCTCAACCCCCTTAAACCCACTGATGATAAAACTTGTTGGTTGCATGATGTTTTGTTTCTTGCCCAATAGTGGTAAAAGAGAATTCACGTACTGGGAAGTGTGGCTGCAACTGTTGTTGTTCCCAAGCTACTGCCTGTGAAGACAAACCAAACCATGCGTGCTTTCTCTCTGTCAGTTATTACTCACTGGAATTGGGTTGGCTGTCAAAGTGCGTCTATAGCAACCCACAGGGTAGACAGAAAAGGGTAGAGAAAATTCTTACTCTTACTCATTTCTCAGACTTCTTTCTGAAGTGAAAGGTCAAATGTATAAAGACCTTTGGAGAAGCCATGTTACTATGTAGAGGCAGGGCATTCCAGGCAGGGGGTTGCCAACCCTGCTTTGATATGGATATGTTTGCAGAGGATCCCTAATCAAACCTTACCAACAGTACAATCCAAACTATAACTACTCCTAAGTCCTATTGAGTTCTATCAAACTTAGTCCCTTAGTAAGTGTGTTCGGAATTGCAGCCTTTGGGGCATGCATCTTTACGCCAGAGTGCTCCCATCTAACATCTCCACAACACTAGGCTCCTTTCTTCCTCCAATGGCCTTCTGATGACTGGGCTGGCCTGAGAGCACTTAAACTGTTCTTGCCAGAAGCAAATAGGATAAATTAAATGTTCCCTACCCAGGCTCCATCTTTTAGCTAAGATTTCTGTCTTAATTTGCAATCAGATAAATGTTTTTGTTTGAGTGGTATGCTCAAAGCAACTGTCGTTAATACTTAATGTATCATGCTTAATGACATCGCTAGGGTCCAGCCCCATGACATCACTAGGGTCCAGCCCCATGACATCACTAAGGCCCGCCCCAGAAATCTCAGAATTTAGGATGCTTCTGACCTGGCAACCCTATGCCCTATTCCCCTCACAGAGCTACAATCCCCAGAGCAGGGGCTGTTAAACCACTTATAGTTGGTTCTTACTGAGCATGCCTGTGCTGTCATAGAGTCCAATGTTAAAATTCTTAAATTAATTAAAAATCAGCCATGCATTTTTTAAACTTTTACCTGCAGAAGGTGAAGGTCAGAGTATGGGGCAACGTTTGTAATAGGATTACAGGTGCTCTGTGAACATGGTTAGTTTTTAATTTTTCAATAAATTAGGAGACCACTGACAGAAAAAAGTCCAACAGGGGTCTGAATTTTTTTCTCTTGTTTTATACTTTGAACTCTAGATTCTCTCTTTATTGCCCTAAAAACTTAGAGGGTTGTTAAGCAAGCGTTTCTGAGTTCAGGACTATAAATTTTGTAAGGTTTTGTTTTGAAATGAATTTATGGGAAGCAGCAGAATGGCATGGGGGTGTATTTTCAATTTAACATTACAGAATGTGAAAAATCCATGCTGGTTATAGTATACAGCCACTCTTGTAGCTGTATAATCCAATATTTTAGGATGCTGTGTACTAATCAACTCAAGATTAGTAGGCCATGTTCTAGTCTAGGCAATATGGAATCTCTTTAACATATTTTTTGTAATTCCTAAAACAGTACTGGAACTATGTCAAGGCTAGACCTAGGCCCAAAGCCAGAATTGATTGGGAGGTTCTTGATATCCCTGTGCCAAAGTCTGAATGCCCATTTTCCCTACTGATTTTAACATGGTTTATGTATAAAGCATAAATAATATAAAATACAGATATAGTTTCTGAGCCCATCACAGTATATTCCGTCCCAGGGGTGGAGCTGATGGACACCCATAATCTCCAGACAACATGGCCAATTGTTAAAGATTATGGGAGTGTTAATCTAACACTGTCTGAAGGGCCACAGATTACCCAGGTTTGCTCTACATTGTGTCTGTCTCCATATTCTATCAAAGGATGCCTGTAGGCTGTCACTATTTTGCAGACGGGGTTCAAGTGCACACTGAAACTTTAGGTTTAAATTAAAGTGGGCTGTTACCCTAGCAGAACAAATCCACTTTTTAAAAAAGAATCTGACTTTTTGAGGGTTGGAAAGTGACAGGGAAATGCCCTGAAAAGTGTAGGGTCAACAAATGCTTAACAGGAAGATGTAGAAATACCCAGCAAACAAATCAGGGTGAATGTTCAATAAACAGGACATCTGGAGGGACCCAGAATGTGAAGAGAAAACACTGATATGTCTCACACTGGGAAATAAGTCAAATGAAAGAGGTTCCCTGGCAAGTATTTCCATCCCTCACAAGCACAATACCATTCCTTGGTGTGGCATGAAGCTAAAATTACACTGACATTTCCCAGAATCTGAGTATCAATTTCGTGTGTCAATCTAGTCAGCAAAAACCTCTCTTGTGTGGTTTATCTTCCTGTCTCTGTGCTGAGTAGTCCTCTGCTTTGCATGTCTTAGTTCATATTTATTTATTTATTTATTATTTCAATTTATATACCGCCCTTAGCAGAATAGCTCTCAGGGCGGTGAACAAACAAGATAAAATACAATATATCATAGTAAAAAATCACAAAAACATGTACAAACAAACAACAGAAAGCACGACAAAAACGAAATACAACACAAATTAAGAAGGATACATGTTAAAAGTAGAAAGATTAAGAAAATTAAAAGAGTTGCCTTAAAGCTCACAACAGACTGGTTCAGTTCAGGAATTTTCTGTGAGCAAAGTTTTCTATTACACCTTCATAATATATCTACTATTTATTTTGGAAAGGCATTTTTCTCTTCACTTTGCATTTGGATACCTCTTAAGATCTCATAACCAAATTATACATGATGGTTCCTGAAAGCAAGGAGCAGGTATTCAGCTGTGTTTGGATAAAATCAGATGGCATTTTGAATCAGGACAGCAGACTGCTCCTTTCAAAACTGCACCCGTTTTAACCAAATTTTGTATGATAGTTCCTGAGATCAAGAAGCAGCTTTTTGTCTGTTTGAGTACAATTGGGTATCGTTTTGAGTCAAGATTGCAGAGTATACCTTTCAAAACTGCACTATTTTAAACACACTGGTTTCAAAACTGCATTGATTTTTTTGTTTCTTACAATTCCCAAGCAATGTCAGATATGAGGCTGCTAGTAACCTATAAAGAAGCAAACTGATGGAAAATTGAGAGATTATATCAGGTGTAATCATGCCATTGTGTCATAGGCTATTTGTCCTTTATTCTGTGAGATAACACTCTTATCAGTGCTCCAATTTTCCATTATACCTTCATCAGACATGCCCTGTAAATAGTGAAAGTGATGGACAATTGTGAGATTCTGTCTAGTGTTAAGCCATTTTGATTGTCTTTTATTCTGTAAAACAACACTCTTTCACTGTTCCATCTGTCACTTCCATTTGCACACACCACCTCAAATGTTTCACAGTAGTTTTCATTCAGGAAAAACAGAGGGTTCATTTACACTGCGGTTTAGTGTGTGTTTGGTGCTCACATCCCCTTTTAATTTGCATGGTTCACATGACTTTACTGGCAAACAGAAACTATCATGCAGTTTCCCCTGTCTGTGCTAACCCAATCCTCTGATAATATGAAAAGGGAAGGAAAAAACATATTCACTTTGTATCTCTAGTGTTTGCAGATGCTTTGCTCTGATGCTTTTAGGTGGATGTGTCAATCGTTGCCCTCTCCATGCCCACTCCCTCCTGGACAAAATTTTTGTATGTAGGAATATTTATTTTATAAGAGTTCTAAACCTTCTAAACTGCCAACTCACTAAAGTTATAAGACTTATAAACCACCAACTCATTAAAAAAATCACGGAAGTATACAATAAAATAACTAAAATATCACAAAATGATAAAATGCAGAACAAATGACTGACTCTGAATCAAATCAATTCTCTATAAATGCTTGGCAAAACAGAAACATTTTCAGCAGGAAGTGAAATATCGGAAGTGTGGATGCCTGTCTACCACTGGTGCCACTGTGCTAAAAGCTTTTGTTTTGTACAGGAACTAAACAAATATGTGGTAACTATGATTCTTTTGTGTGAGTCCCTCCTTGCATTCCTAGACA
Source organism: Rhineura floridana (assembly GCF_030035675.1). NCBI lineage: Eukaryota > Metazoa > Chordata > Lepidosauria > Squamata > Rhineuridae > Rhineura > Rhineura floridana. The sequence goes on from NC_084483.1 coordinate 103,338,182, forward strand.
GATGCTACTTACACTAACCCAGATAGATACAAGTTTACCATTCTAGTGAGAACTAGGTACGATAAATCAGTGAGTAATTCAGCGTTACAGTGGGTCACATGCCTTAGCATTTGAACTCGTTTTTCCAAGGTCAAAATTACCTACATTGCCTACCATGCCCCAAAGTTTCTCTGGTGCACATTCCACAGTCAAAGTGCTTAAAGTAGTCATGTACATCTAGTGGCCATGCAAGAAGATGCTTACCCACATTTGCAGCAAAAAGATGTATAAATTAGCATTGCGATGAAGATGTGCATCCAGATATACATTGGCATTTGCTTCAACTGTGTCTATGCAAGATTTCTGCCCTCATGGATCTACCTTGCTAGAAGAGGATAACACCTGTTGGTTGTGGTGGTGGTGGTGGCTGTGTGCCTTCAAGTCAATTACGACTTATGGCGACCCTATGAATCAGTGACCTCCAAGAGCATCTGTCATGAATCACCCTGTTCAGATCTTGTAAGTTCTGGTCTGTGGCTTCCTTTATGGAATCAATCCATCTCTTGTTTGGCCTTCCTCTTTTTCTACTCCCTTCTGTTTTTCCCAGCATTATTGTCTTTTCTAGTGAATCATGTCTTCTCATTATGTGTCCAAAGTATGATAACCTCAGTTTCATCATTTTAGCTTCTAGTGACAGTTCTGGTCTAATTTGTTCTGAGACCCAATTATTTGTCTTTTTTGTGGTCCATGGTATGCGCAAAGCTCTCCTCCAACACCACATTTCAAATGAGTTGATTTTTCTCTTACCCGCTTTTTTACCTGTCCAACTTTCACATCCATACATAGAGGCTGGGAATGATCCTGACTTTAGTGTTCAGTGATACATCTTTACATTTGAGGACCTTTTCTCATTCTCTCATAGCTGCCCTCCCCAGTCCTAGCCTTCTTCTGATTTCTTGACTATTGCCTCCAATTTGATTAATCTGTAGCACTCTTTAAATGAACTACAGAGTGCTCTTTTTCAATGACCTCTCTAATGAGCAGTCATAAAATAAAACCATACACATCTTCATCAGTCAGTCTACCCTTTCAAATTGTTTGTGTTTTCCTCTCACTTACAAAATACTAAATTTAGTGCTTCCTCTAAATATCTCTGAATGTTTAAATGCTGTTACTTAAGGCATTTTCACAAATCATACATACAAAGTATTTGAATTTTCTGCATTTGGTAAATTGAATTAAAGAATGTGTTGATCACCATGCACATTAAATTTAAGAATGTTTCATTTCCTGTTTCACTTACCCAAACACTGTCCAGACCCAGACCTGATTAGCTTTAGTAAGGTAGTGGCCTCATGGGCCTTCAGACCATATCCCCTTGTGTAGAGGACTTCTATATGTGTGTATTGCTATGTGCATAAGGCTCCTTCTCATGCTCACTAAATGATTGGCTGGTGGGGATGTGGCTGGCACATAGGGAGCCACTGTGGTACAGTGGTTAGAGCACTGGACTATGGCCTGGGAGACCAGAGTTCAAATCCCCCACTTGGCCATGAAGCTTGCTGGGTGACCTCGGGCCAGTCACTGCCTTTCAGCCTCACCTACCTTTCAGGGTTGGTGTGGGGATAAAATGGAGAAGGGAAGAAACATGTATGCACCATGAACTCCTTGGAGGAAAGATGGGATAGAAATGCAATAATATATATCATCACTGGGGATACAGTTGAGAGACATGACCCTACTCCCCCCTTTCCACGTATGAAATGTATCCATAATAATACTTATAGAATACACTTTAGTGCACATTGTTGTATAAAACATATGCCCAGCTAAGTCTGTGACTATTACAGGGGAAAAGCAACACCACCATGAAGAAATAGAGCTGTGATCAATCCTTTCTGATAGAGTACATCATCCTGAGTATCTTGGTATGAAATCTTTTTTGTTCCAATTTGTTGAAGTTAAACCATGTACTATTGACCCATGATTCAACTTTACTTTGAAGATTTTCTTTTTCAAAATGTATTTGGGAACCAAGATAGGTACCCCTTTCTCCTCATCCATGTGGGCACAAACAACACGGCCAGAAACACCTTGGAACAGATCACCTCAGACTATGAGGCTCTGGGTAGGAAGGTCAAGGATTTTGGGGCACAGGTGGTCTTCTCGTCAATTCTTCCCGTGAAGGATAGAGGACTACAAAGGGAAAGGAAGATACTGCAGGTCAACGACTGGTTACGCAGATGGTGTCGACGGGAGAAGTTTGGATTCTGAGACCATGGTCTAAGCTTCTTGGAGGGGGGGCTGTTGGCAAGAGATGGGCTGCACCTCACGAGGACTGGGAAGAATCTCTTTGGCAGAAGTATGGCAAAACTCATCAAGAGGGCTTTAAACTAAAGCCTCTGGGGGATGGAGATGATAACTTAAATACCAATCCAAAGACAGCGGGTTGTAAACACAAGGATTTGAAGGGTACAGGAGACACTGGGAGAGAGAAAGGGATGCACGGCAAAGCTCATGGTATATTAACGGAGGAATCCAATCAGGACAAAAGAGACTTCTGGTGTCTATATACCAACGCGCGGAGCTTGGGAAACAAGCAAGAGGAGCTTGAAGTCTTAGTGCATCAAGGCAAATATGACTTCATAGGGATAACAGAGACTTGGTGGGATGACTCCCATGATTGGAACATAGCCATTCAAGGATATAAACTCTACAGAAAGAATAGAAGCAACAGAAAAAGAGGGGGAGTAGCGTTATACGTCAAAGACAGATACACCTCTATGGAAATCCAAGAAAGTGAACAAAGTGGTCCGATAGAGACCATTTGGGTAAAAATAAATGGAGAAACAAATAAAACCGACATGGTAGTAGATGTCTACTACAGACCCCCTGGCCAAGAAGAGGTGGTAGACGAGGCCTTTCTCCAACAAATCTCTGAAATCTCAAGGAGGCAAGAAGTAGTAGTGATGGGGGACTTCAACTACCCGGATATCTGCTGGGAGACAAACTCTGCGAAGCACAAAGCCTCCAACAAATTCCTGATGGGCGTTGCTGATAATTTCCTCTTTCAAAAAGTAGAAGAAGGAACAAGGGGATCAGCAATCCTGGACCTGATCTTAACTAACACGGACGAATTGGTCACGGGAATTAAAGCGGTCGGTACCTTGGGGGAAAGTGACCACGTAATGCTGGAATTCGGGATTCTGGGGAAAGCCAAAGAAGAATATAGCATGGACCTTGGATTTCAGGAAAGCCGATTTTAGCAAGCTCAGGGAAATGATGGGCAGGATCCCGTGGCTAGATAGACTAAAGAAAAAAGGAGCCCAAGAAGCGTGGGAGTTCATGAAGAAGGTATTACAAAAAGTGCAATCGCAAACAATTCCAAAGAGGAAGAAAACGGAAGACATCGGAAAAAGCCAATGTGGCTACACGGAAGACTGGTGGAGGAGGTAAAAATAAAAAAGAGCATGTATAAAGAATGGAAGGAAGGATGCATCACCAAGGAAGAGTACTGACGAGCGGCTTGGGCTTGCAGGAATAGCGTAAGGAAAGCTAAAACCCAGAATGAGCTGAGGCTGGCGAGGGAAGCGAGGAACAACAAAAAGGGGTTTTTCAGATATGTTCGAAGCAAGAGAAAGACCAAGGAAATGGTGGGACTGCTGCTCAATGAGGATGGCAAAATGTTGACAGATAACAAGGAAAAGACAGAACTGCTCAACGCCTATTTTGCCTCCGTTTTCTCCCAAAAAGGGAACAGTGTGCAACCTTGCATCGGTAGCAATCTCAGTAAGGGGTCAGGATTGCAGTTCAAGATTGATAAGGAGATAGTCAGGAAATACCTAGTTAACCTAAATGAGTTCAAATCTCCAGGGCCTGATGAACTGCATCCCAGAGTATTGAAGGAACTTGCTGATGTACTCTCGGAACCTCTTGCCATCATCTTTGAGAAATCCTGGAGAATGGGAGAGGTGCCCGAGGATTGGAGACGGGCAAATGTCGTCCCGCTCTTTAAAAAGGGTAAAAAAGAAGATCTGGAGAATTACAGGCCGGTCAGTCTGACTTCAATACCGGGAAAGATATTAGAACAGATAATAAAAGAGTCCATTGGCAACTATCTAGATGACAATGCTGTGATTGGTAGGAGCCAGCATGGGTTTGTCAAGAAAAAATCCTGTCAAACTAATCTCATCTCTTTTTTTGATCGGGTCACTAGCTTAGTAGATGGTGGAAATGCTGTAGATGTCATCTATCTAGATTTTAGCAAAGCGTTTGACAAAGTCCCCCACGACCTTTTGATTAGCAAACTGGTCAAATGTGGACTACATGGAAATACTGTCAGGTGGATTCACAACTGGTTGGAAAACCGTACTCAAAGAGTGGTCGTCAGTGGCTCTGCTTTGGACTGGAAGGAGGTTTTGAGTGGAGTGCCACAGGGTTCTGTCCTGGGGCCGATACTCTTCAACATTTTTATCAATGACTTAGATGATGGGGTGGAAGGAAGCCTTATGAAGTTTGCGGATGATACGAAACTGGGAGGGATAGCTAACACAATGGAAGACAGGAATAAAATCCAAAGGGACCTGGATAGACTAGAAAATTGGGCTGAAATTAATAAAATGACATTCAATAAAGACAAATGCAAGATTCTGCATTTAGGCCACAAAAACAAAATGCATGGGTACAGGATGGGAAATACCCGGCTTAGCAGTAGTGCGTGTGAGAAGGACCTTGGAATTGTAGTGGATCACAAGTTGAACATGACCCAGCAGTGTGATGCTGCGGCAAAAAAGGCAAACGCGGGTTTGGGCTGCATAAACAGAGCTATAGTTTCCAGGTCGAGGGAAATAATAGTCCCACTATATTCTGCATTGGTCAGGCCTCATCTGGAATACTGCGTTCAGTTCTGGGCGCCTCATTTTAAGAAAGCTATAGACAAGTTAGAGCGGGTTCAGAAGAGGGTGACGAGGATGATAGCCGGTATGGAGAACAAGTCTTATGAGGAAAGGTTGAAGGAACTTGGCATGTTCAGTCTGGTGAAGAGAAGGCTGAGGGGTGACATGATTGCACTCTTTAAGTACCTGAAGGGCTGTCACATAGAGGAGGGTACAGATTTGTTCTCTGCTGCCCCAGAGGGTAGGACTAGCTCTAATGGTTTTAAGTTGCAGGAGCACAGATTCAGATTGGACATTAGAAGGAACTTCTTGACAGTAAGGGCAGTTCGGCAATGGAACCGACTGCCTAGGGAAGTGGTGGGATCCCCTTCACTGGATGTCTTCAAGCAGAGGCTGGACAGCTATCTGCGGGAGATGCTCTAGCTGTGGATTTCCTGCTGTGAGCAGGGGGTTGGACTCGATGGCCTACAAGGCCCCTTCCAACTCTGTGATTCTATGATTCTATGAACAAACATATTTCACCAATCCAGCTGATTGCATTTCTTAGTTTATAAAAATACTACAAACTGAGGTAGAGCAAACTGTTGTTGCTCCCATTTTACTTTCTGGATAACTATTCCCTTCTGCTACCCTAAGGTGGCAGCATCTGCTCACAAAACTCAGCTCCTGTGCCAAGTAATGTTTGAACAAATCCTCCCCCACTTCCTCACAGGTTTTCATTGGGGATAGCTTAGCTTTAACTTATCCCTCCTTTGGAAAACGTTGTTTTGTGGAATAAAGATTTAGGGTGAGCAGTGGGACAGTTCTGGAAAACAGAAGCCCAGACAAGCCTTTGCCATTCTTTAACTAAAGTACTTGAAAAGAAAACTCCAGCATAAAACTGTTGAGTTAGAACTGATAGTGATCCAAGCAGATAAGTTGGCTGGGGCATTGCTAGGTAGTATTAGAGAGATTTGGGACATTGGCACATAGTGACAAATCTGCATAAAATGCATAAAAGCTAATTTATATCTGCAGATGCAAATTTAAACTTTTAGTGTCACAGGAGGCAAGCCAAGTTTCCATCTAAATCATCCCACATAAGTTCTTCAGTTATTGTGCACCCCACCCCAGATCATCCCAAATCAATTCCTCTTTAATTCACTTACCCCAATTAATTACCTAACTGATCCTGCTCCAACTCAAACTCTCCTTTAGTTATCCCCATTCATTATCCCTAACCAAATCATCTCCAGGTAAAGTCATATAAAATTAATTTATTCCCTCAATGAATATCCTACCTAGTAACCGATATTGCTCCCTAATTCAATTCCCCCCCAAGTTCATTATCCACCCAGAAACACTCAGAAAAAGATTCAGAGCCCATGCTCCACGAGCCCATCCCTAGCAACACTCAGTCAGCGGGTGAGGAGAAGGGGTTAGAGTGAAAGCAACCTGCAAATGTGAGAGCAAAAAACACGGCTGACAGAAGGAAGCCAATGCAAAGAGCATCAGTAGTGTAGGGACAAATTCAGAAGTGCTCCAATCAGCAAGAAAGGACAAGGATTCTCTTGGTAGCTCACACTCCCTTTTCATGCTGATTGGTTCATATATGGGGATCTGGCAGAGACTCCTGTGACCCCAGACAACTAAACCTCTATAGCAGGTTAGGAAAAAGCATAAAGAAAATAAAAAAACCTTACTAAATGGTACTAAAAGACAGCACCTGGAAGATCAGAACTGGACAAAGTAGGATCTAAGTGATGTAGTGGTTGGGGATAAGGATCTGGGAAACCAAGATTCAAATTCCCACTTGGCCATGAAGCTCAAGGGGGGACCTAGGCCACTCCCTATTTCTCAAGCTAACCTACCTCACAGAGTTGTTATGAGGATAACTAGGGGCTGCCACCCCTGCTCACTTTGCTCACCAACCACATCTATACCCCACCCTACAGCACCCCCAAGGCCTCCCCCACCCCTCTGCCATGCACCCCCTAGCATTCCCCCATTGCCTCTGCCATGTGTTCCTAGACTTACCTCCACCCCATCACCAACCAACTCCACATGGGCCACCACAGCCCCCCCACATGCACACTGGAAGCCAAAGCTCTCCCACCACCCCTCCATGGATCTCCAAAGCTCTCCCACTGCCCCCCACTTACCTTATGGCCTTGCTGCTGCTGCTCGCTTGCCCAGCAGGTGCCACTGGCTAGGCGCCACCCTGCCACCCCTCTCATCATGGTTGCCGTCCCCTCCTCCTTGCCACCTCCTTGCTGCCATCACCCTGCACCCCCTCACTGTCCCCCTTGTCACTGCCATTGCAGCCAAGGTCTGCTTCTCCTCGCCTGTGTCACACTACCTGTGAACACTTCAGTGCGGGCACACACCTGTGCAGAAGTGTTCACGGGTAATGTGACATTTACAAAAATATAATATAGAAAGAAAGAAATGGAGGAGGAAGAACCATGTATGCTGCCTTGAACTCCCTGGAGGAAAGGCAGGATTTCAATGTAGGAAGGGAGTGTGTCAGCATTGATAATTTTGTTAACCTCACAGTTTAGATGAAAATGGTCAAACAGAGTTAAGTAAAGATATGGGTAAGAGCAGAGCTTGGAAAAGTTACTTTTTTGAACTACAACTCCCATCAGCCCAATCCAGTGGTCATGCTGGCTGGGTCTGATGGGAGTTGTAGTTCAAAAAAGTAACTTTTCCAAACTCTGGGTAAGAGACAACAGTTTTATGTGTTGACATGTTATCTCACTTATTTAACTTCTTAAAATTGTAAAGCTCCACAATGGACTTCTTGCAAATTGTAACTGTTGTCAACTGTTATTTCATATTGGATTCCACTTCCACGGTAGTCTAAAATGTAATACAAACCATTCCTATACCTGCACTTTGCCTTAATAATTTCCCTGTGTCAAGTGCTGGTAAAGATTCAGAAAAGGGCAACCAAAATCATCAAGGGGAATGGAACAACTCCGCTATGTGAGGTTATAACATTTGCGGCTTTTCAGTTTAGAGGGAAAGCAAGCAAGAGGAGACAGGATAGGGATGGATACAATTGTGCATGGTGTGGAGAAAGTGGACAGACTAAAGTTTTTTCTCCTTTACAAACGAAGCTACATGTTGGAAGATTCAGGACCTCTTCACATACTTCAAAGGTAAATGATGGAATTCACTCCCATTGGAGGCAGTGATGGCCACCAACTTGAATGGCTTTAAAAGAGGATTAGACAAATTCATGGAGGAGAAGGCGATCACTGGGTACTAGCAGCAGTGCTCTGCCTGTATGGTTGGAATGGTCAACCAGATGCTTATGGCAAGCCGCCAAAGCAGGACCTGAGCACAAGAGCACTTTCCCCTCCTGCCGTTTCCAGCAATTCATATTGAGAAGAAAAGCCTCCGACTGTGGAGGCAGAACATAGCCACCATGGCTAGTAGCCCTTGAGTACCTTCTCCGCCATGAATTTGTCTAATCCTCTTTTAAAGCCATTCAAGTTCGTGGCCAAGTTGGTGCCTCCTGTGGGAGTGAATTCCGTAGTTTTAACTATTTTTTTTATTTATAAAAATATTTATATACCATCCTCTCACAACACATCAGGGCAGTGTACAGCAACATATAAACATTTTTTAAAAATGCAAAACAATTATTAAAATACCTGTCTACTCAAAAATATTTTAAACAGCTGCATAGGCCTATTCGAGATGCCTGAAAGTCAGAAGTGAAGATGCCTGCAGGAGGAGTGAGTGAAGAAGGACTTTCTTTTGTCTGTCCCGAATCCTTCAACATTCAACTTCATTGGATGTCCACAAGTTCTAGAATTATGAGGGAGAAAAACATTTCTCTATCCACTTTCTCCATGCCATGCATAATTTTAAACACTTCTGTCATGTCACCTCACACTCACCATTTTTCTAAACTAAAAAGCCCCAGATGCTGCAACCTTTCCTCATAGAGGAGTCGCTCCATCCCCTTGATCATTTTGGTTCCCCTTTTCTGAACACTTTCAAGCTCTACGATATCCTTTTTGAGGTGAGGCAACCAAAACTGCACACAGTATTCTAAATGTGGTTGCACCACAGATTTGTATAATGGAATTATCAGCAGTTTTATTTGCAATTCCTTTCCTAATTATTTCCATTTATAGACAACTTACTGTCTGAAAGATCTAAGTGGTCCCTAGCATGGAATATGCCACTGGGCAACCCTAGGTTGATATCTTCATTGACCTATCCACTATGACCTATCCAAGGTCTTGCTCCTGGTCAATCACTGCCAGTTTAGACCCTATAAGTATACATGCAAAATGAAGGGTTTTTTGTCCCAGCATGCATCACTTCACACTTGTTTACAATGAATTGCATTTGCTGTTTTACCACCCATTCACACAGTTTAGAGAGGTCCTTTTGCAGCAGAATCCTTTTTTGTTTTAACCATCCTGAACAATTTAGTATCATCAGCAAACATGGCCACCTCGTTGCTCACCCCTCACTCTAGATTGTTTATGAACAAGTTAAAAAGCGCAGGTCCCAACACTGATCCTTGGGGGACTCCACTTTCTACATCCCTCCATTGGGAGAACTGTACATTTATTCCTACCCTGTGCTTTCTGTTTCCTAGCCAATTCCTGATCCACAAGAGGACCTCTCCTCTTATTCCATGACTGCTAAGCTTACTCAGGAGTCTTTGGTAAAGAGCCAATTGCTGAATACCAGTTGCTGGAAACCTCAGAAGGGGAAAATGCCATTGTACTCAGGTCCTGCTAGCTGGTTTCCCATAGGCATCTGATTGGCCACTGTGAGAACAGAATGGTGGTCTAGATGGGCCTGGTGCAGGAGGACTTTCCATGTTCCCATGTTCCTATTCTTCCTCCATGACAGAAACTAAGAGTACACTGAGACCAGGCTGAAAGAAGCAGCAAAATGAAATGTCTCTCTGATTACCAGATGCTGGCAAACCACTTGGGAAGTGTCTCCACGCTGTTGGAAGTAGAACTCTAGACTAGATGGATCTTACTATTATCCAGCATGGATCTTGTGTCCACCCCTGCACTGTTTTAGCTACAGCTCTGGCTGGAAGTTGTGTAACAGGAATCAAAGAGAATTTTAAGGCAAGAAAAATTAAGGACACTAATAAAAAAAAGGTTCATAAAGATTGTGGTGAAGGGTCAGACCTTGGCGCTCAGCTAATATGTATTCAGTTGTTTTATATACAGTTGTCATCCTGCCCTATACCAGACACTAAACATGTCAAGAATACCACACAAAAATATCAGAAATTAGGGTTTTTTAAAAAACATCTAAAATTGCAAAAGCAGTTACAGCTCACCATGGGTTATTCAGCTATGTATATCACCAGTTAGCAGACTAGCAGATATAGGATACTGCTATCATTCTTCCCAGCATGACGAAAAAAGGCCACATTGTTAGGGGAAAAAGCTGCGTCATATAAAACCTTTCCTTTACTGCAATTCAATACTGTACCATATAGCAATATGCCATAATACTGTGATATTTGCAGCTTCTCAGCAGGCTATGCATTTCATTGCCATGGTTAGGAGTTCCTTACCTGCCCCCCAAAATTACATAATTTTCCTGGCCTAAACTGATGACATTTCTGTGAAAATAACTTTTCTTCAGAACCACTCCCCTTATGTCCAATCCCCAGGAAGAATTCTAGGGCATTTTTATTGATAGCTCCAATGTTCCGAAAACCACCAAATCATCATTATCAGGAAATGGAGGGTTAAACTATGTGGGGCATTGTTTCCTCTTGTCCGGTCCACCAAGCCAATTAACAGATTTGCCTTTCCATTCAGACTCAGAGACAGCTACAATGGAAATTCTGGTTTCATCAGCCTAAGTGCAGGGGAGACAGATTATGTCACGCTGCTTCACAAAAATATCTGACAGACTGCTTATAAGTGCACTATTTCAGACAAAGGCTGGTTGTTCCACTCACTCACCCAGGGATCGGTAGCACTTTAAGTTTGTGAGAGCTGCTGCTGCCACAGGCATCCCTCAAGGTCAAATGGCAAATTGGCCAAAATAAATGAGGCGTGTATATGTAAGATGGAGGGGCTTGTACTCACTGAAGGGGAAGGGGGAAAAAATTAATGGGCTATACAGCTGGAAAAATGGTTTTGAAGAGTTTTAAATTATATCCTGCAATGGGGAGTGTTCTCATGCTTCTCAATAGTTTAAAATGATGCATATTTTAAAAAGCAGGGAGGGGAAGAGTGGAATCCTTAAAGCTACTGTGTTAATTGTACAAATTGCTGTGTTGGCAAATAAGTCCATAATCCTGAGTACTAGAACTGATGCATCAGTAGGACACACCACAGGTTGAACAGGTATGCAACTGGAATCTGAAGACCTCTCCAGATAGGGGTATCCTGCATAAAGTGAACATGTGAAGGGATGAGTTTCATGAGCTCTGCCGAAAAGATTGGAACTGCTGTTCCAATCACCCTCTGTGAGCTGGAAGGCAAGCATATGAAGTGGGCACCCTCCTCTACTTGTGGAGGCTTCCCACATGTTTCAAATCCCTAATTTTGCCTAATTTCTAATGAGAGGGCAGGGCTAGTACACTAACCCCCACATCCCTCTATGTTTACTTTACACAGGGAAACACCTGAAGAGGGTTTGAGTCAAATCAGGATATAGTATATATGTATGTATTTATAGTCCACACTTTTCATGAAAATGTAACAAGGCAGGTATACAACATACAAAATTATAATAATATAAATTAAAACATCAATAAAAACTGGTTGGGAAAATAAATTCATGTTTCAAAGGTATGTCTGAGTAGTAGTTTTCAGGAGCTATCTAAAAGAAGGCCGGGAGGATTCCTACCGAGGTCCTACTGGCAGGGACTTCCACAGCACTGGGCCTGCCAGTAAAGGCTGACCAAACCACTAGAAGTGCCCCATCAAAGGATCTTAGCGATCGAGGTGGGGGATATGTTATCAGACAGACCTTAAGGTATTTGTTTATTATAACATTTATATCCCACCCTTTCTCCCAAAAGGAGCCCAACTTTTTCAGGATTTTATGAATTGTATAGTTTGTCGGGAACATTTCTATCCTACAATTCTAAAAAGTTCTAGAAAGCTAACAAAGAAAAAGAAATAAAATACAGAGAGATAACAATTAAATTAGAAACAGTCAAGATACAATGAAACATTAAAACATCAATGTTTGGAGACTACAGTTGTATGCAACTAAATTTTACTCAGAGTAGACCCATTGAAAGTAATGGGACTTGGGTTCAAAGGGACTTATTAATTTTAGTGTATCTCCTCAGAGTATGCCTAGGTTTGGATGCAAGCCCATGTATTTGAAGGGCCACTTCTCGCACTATCTGTTGATCCATGCCTTAAGACAGGTGTGGGCAACCTGTGGCCCTCCACATCATCCCTCACCATTGGCCATGCTGGCTGGGTCTGATGAGAGAGCCCAGCAACACTTAGAGGGCCATAAATCCCCCCACCTCTGCCTTAAGTTCTGTGAGAGAGGCCCTGCTAATAGCTCCATTGATAGCTGTATCTTGAGGTGTGACAGTATAGAACAGGGCATTCTTTGTTATGGCACTCCACTTGTGGAATTCTGTCCTCATATGGAGATATGCCTATTCCTCTTGCTAATTGTTTTCAGACGTGAAGTTAAGATATATCATTTTCTTCAGGACTATGGAGAAGGCCAATGTCAAGAGTCATATTTTTGCTGTTGGATTTCTGATAAGTAATGCTGATTTTATTGTTTTTATATTGCACAGATGGCTACCAGTTGTTTACCGGGCCCAATTCAAGGTGTTGGTATTGACCTTTAAAGCCCTATACGGTTTCGGCCCAGTTATCTGAAGGAGCGCCTCCAGCATCACCAATTATGGCACCTGACGAGATCAGCCACGCAAGACCTTCTCTTGGTCCCACCAGTTAGGACAGTGAGGCTGGTGCGGACCAGAGAGAGGACATTTTCAACTGTGGCCCCCACCCTCTGGAATTCCCTTCCTTTTGATCTTCACCATGCCCCTTCCCTGATAGGTTTCCGCTGGGCCTTGAAAACCTGGCTGTTCAGGCAGGCCTACGGGACCTCTGGGGTGGTTTAGTTTTAATACTGATATTATTAATTATTATTATGATTTTTGTGGTTTTATTGTATTTATTGATGAAATTGTACATCACCTAGAGTGGCCGTTGATTCGGCCAGATAGGAGACTCAGAAATAAAATTTATTATTATTATTATTATTTTAATGGATTGTTGCTCACTGCCCTGGGAATCCTTGGGTTGAAGGGCAGGTTCATAATATTACTATTATTACTGATATAAAAAAAATCAGAACAAAAACCAGAAAGATAAAACCAAAGTAACAGCATTAAAATTTTAATAAGCAAGGTTCACTAGAATCACCAACTAGAATCATAAAAGCAAAGGTATTCAGACTTTGATGAAAAACCATCACGGAGGGCACAATATTATGCTAGCACAAGATACGTCAGCATTACTGGTACTACATGAATAACTACATCCCAAGACACAATATCACAGCTGTGTAATATAGAAATGGGGGTAGAATAACAGGTTTGCTCACACGTTGCACTAAACACAGATACAAACTGTCTCTACACATGTGCAAGTGTTTGTGAACAAGAGTGTACACTTCTTGATATGTACAGCTCAATTGTACGCAGGTTATACCCTTGTTGAATGCAACATGTCAACACTCCTGGTGTCAGAAGTAGATACCTGTTTGCTTAAATAGCCTCCAGCCTCTACAGTGGCAACCATGTTCAGCACAACTATGCATCTGCAGTTGTAGTGTGTAGCTACAATTGGAATGCAAGTGACTGACAAAACACTTGCCTAACACAGGATGCTGCTGTCACTGGATCAGCACAGGCTATCCTCTTTCCTGCAGAGATATGGTAACTCTCTAGGATAGGAATATGAGACAAAACAAGGCTTGCACAGCTGATGGAGCTCATTCGCTTCCCAGATGTAGAGGTCACTGAAATCAAAAGAAAAGGCAGGAAGCAGAACTTTTTGTTGTTCCCTATCTTGCATCTGTTTCTAACCCCTCAGCATGATCTAAGATGGTCCAGTAATGCACCCCAGAGAGGGGAGAAGGTCATGAAAAGCAAGGGCATGATGCAATACTTAAAGACACTGTCAAACCAAGGTTGGAGAGAGAGAACAATTTTTCAGGGACTTGAAGATATTTTCAAAGAGGGTTTGCTGCTCATCTCCCTCTGATACTACAAAAACTATCAGACCTGATGTGTTTCAAAATCTAGCAAATCTGTTTGATTAAAGACAGCAGTGGGATACAAGAAATGTGTGGGTATCCCAATTTGATATGGGGGAGAAATTCAATTCTGTTTGTATTTAAAGCAGAATTTATCAAATTCTCACTTTCCGAAACTATATGAGAACCAAAAGACAGCCATCCTTCAAAATTCACACTTATTCAAATCTCGCAATGCAGTTCTCCAACCAAATAATGTTTACAAAAATGCATGTATTGGGAAAGATGTGTATAAAAATTAATACATTCGTGAAAATAACACACACAAATGCTTTATATTAGGAGAAACTGCTTGCAAAAATATCTACATTACTCAAACCTGTATACAAATATGGTTAGTAGGAGAAATTCAGACTAAAATGCTGAAGAATTTTCATTAGGATTTTTTTTCAAAAAATGTGAAAATTGCTGCAGATACGTGGAGAACTGAATTTAAGACTGGAAAAATGAGAAACTGAAATCTTTCAAACCATGTTCAACTCTCATTTAAAAAACAAACAAACTCTGGACTTCTACACTAAAATGTGTATTTGAGCCTTTACAACTCATTGCATTGATCTTGAAAGGTGGAAGATCTCTGCAGCAATTAGCTTCCTGACCCATTCAAAACAGAAATGAAAACTGAGTAAACAGACAGCACAAGAGAAAGATCATGGTTACCCAATTATTTAAAAAGATATTTGTGCACATGATTCAGACTTGCACTTCCATATGGGATGAGGCTTGCTTTGAATCCAGAAGACTTTATGTTAAATCCCGAGGATCTCCCATTAAAAGGATTAGTTATCTGATAGGGATGGGGGGGGATGCCATTTAGTTCACACTTAAAGGCAAAGCTACTTAATTTGCTCATTCCTAATTTGCACAAAAACACAACTATATTTCAAAATTTGTACTTCTCTGAATTTTGCTATGTAGTTCTCCAGCCAAGTAAGGTATACAAAAATGCATACACAAGGGTAAAGCATGCAAATGTGTGTGTGTTGTATATTTGTATATTGTATTGTATATTTTAGTAAAAATAACATACAAAATGCATTATAGAAGGTAAAATTATTTTGCAAAAATTAGTGTATTAGGAGACAGTTGCACTAAAATGCTGATGTGGAAATGTGAGAACTAAACTTAAGACTGGAAAAATGAGAAAGGGAGAGAAACCAAAATTGACAGATTCACCCGTCCCTAGTAGCAGATGATGGGAATGACCACTGCCAGAGCTCTGCCCACCTGAACAGACAATACTGGGCCAGGTGGATCAATGATCTGAATCAATCTAAGGCAGCTTCGTTTGCTCATCCTGTGGTTGTTCTCCTATTCTTGGCAAAATGAGTTATTTTAACCAGTAGATTTGTCACTTTATTTCCCTGAAAGAGGATAAAGCATGGCAAGTTACAAACTACAAGGTCAGTTGGCTCTGTCTTCACTGTAAAATTGTCCCTCTCTCTGTCTCCAGTCCCTAACACTGCAGGGAATATGGGCAGAAAGTCAGGAGGTGGTGGCAAATGCTGTTCTCTTTGCTCGTTCTCAACTGCTTCCTGGCAATCACCTTCTGGGACCCAATGGAAAGAGTAGGTGAGCAAGAAGCAATGATATAAGACTCAGCAACAGGACCAATGCATTCTGGTGGCCAGCAGAGGGGCCCCGGCCCCTTCTGAGATGGGGTTTAGCAAACACACAATAATGCTGATCCGTATCACTAGACCTGGGCTGTGGGGAAGTAACGTAGATGCTTAACATTTTGCCTGCTTCACTGTTTCCTCTGAACCCTTCCCCTAACCTGCTCCCTGGTTTTAAGCCCTGTATTTCTAAAGTAAAGACAGGCCAGAAACCCTGGATATAGTAAGACACTCTCTCTCTGTTTCTGTTTCCGTAGAAAACAGCATATGGGGGATTAAGCACCCGCCTCTCTCACTGCTTCCCTGCTGCAAATCACCCTCACTCCTCTCCCAGGAATGCTTTGAAACAGAGAGACAGCTGTTAAATTAATGCCACACACAGCTGTATTGTCAGATGAAGCTTGGCTGCAAGGCTGTTCCATTTGCAGCTGCATAACACAGAGAAAAATCATACAACAGGTACTGTTTTCCCACCCCTGCCAAGAAAAACTTTATTTGTAGAAAAAATTCTTGGTGTCAAGTTGCTGTCAAGAACATAGCAGCCCTACCAGCAAATACCAAATGCTCAATGACAGGCAGGGGTTGTAGCCAACTAAGTCCTTCTCAGAGCAGACCCGCTGAAATTAATGAACCTAAGTTAGTCCTGTCTATTAAGTTCAATGAGTCTACTCTGACCGGACTAGCATTGGATATAACCCTGGGTGGAATTTGAATAATTCATATATGGAAACAATGTTGAATTTCAAGATTCCCTTTCAGCAAGAGATTATTTAAAGTCTAATGACATTATAGCAGAAAAGCAACATAAATGCAGTCAAGAGAAACATTGTCGAGGGAAATAAAAACCACTGGCTTTTTTATAAGGCAATAAAAGTTTCTGCATTTGTAGATGGAGTATTGATAATGGCTGGTTACTATAATATCCACTGGGAAATAATAGAACAATGTAATAGCAAGTTAAATAGCAACAGACTGAATACACTTCTCAATTGTGAGAAAGCTGTTGCTGAGTAACTATTTGTGAAGTGTGTTTATTTTAACATTGAAATACTTTGGCACAAAAGAAAGTGCTAGAGATTTATTTCCTTCTGGACTAGCAACCCACAGTTATATTCTTATGTTCATCTGGCAGGGGTGCATCTTAGTCAACACTCATTACAGTTTTCAGCCAGAGACTCCAGTTTTGGGGGGGTCCTGTCTGGGTCTCTGGGTGAGTCACCTTAATCTCCCAGACTCTTAGCTTTCATTTAAAAAATAAAGATTCTAGGTGATCTGGTTCAAACGATATAAACCAAAATGTCAGCCACAACATCTGTTAGTACCAGCTGCTCTAATCCCTGTCCTTTCAGGTTTTTAGCTAATAAGTGAAGTCAGGGTTGTGACTGACAAGATTTGTTGACCCCTAGGCAATACGTAAACCCCATTTCAAGTTCTGAGAACAGTTTCTTTTTCTTGCTTGTCTCACATCAGGAATCCAGTAAATATATAGCTTTTCAGCAGGATAAAGAGTGCTTTCTCTGTGCAGGATTAGGACTTGCTTCTGAGTAAACATGCATAGGATTGCACTACAACAGGAGATCACAGCAGGATCTTGATGGGCATACACAGTAAACAATTTAAGTTATAATAAAAGGATACATGCAGGATTTTTTTAATTACTTGCAAAATGGCATATTATACGTGAAAGATTTAATTTTTGAACAGAGGTTTTAAAAAGTGTTCATATTGCAATGTTATACTTTTCTAATTAAGGAGTCAAACAAATTTAAATTTTACTGGACTGTTGAAGAGGGCAGCTTATTTGTTTTATTCATTACCTGTTTTGAAAACTTTTCCAATATGAAGCTTTTCTGGGAGTAAAGCTGCAATGCTAATTCCACATACCTAGGAGTAAACCCCATTGAATTCAGTAGGACTTACTTTTGAGAAGACATGGTTAGGATTGTGCTGAAAATCAGTGGGACTTTTGAGTGAACATAGAAAAGGATTGTGTTGTAAATCTTTCTCTCCCCCTCCCATCCTTTTTTTAAGCAGTTAGGCAGGGCTTACTTAGGTGTCACTGCTTTTATTTGGCAGGAAACAAATACTATTTTTTAAAAAAAGTTCTGCAATGGCCAACTGGTTTTGACCATTAACTATTATATGGGGTGTATGTATTTTTACATATCCAGTGTGTGTATGTGTATGGAATATTTCCAACACTCTGTGAGGTAGGGTTGGAAACAAAGGCAATTTACAACAAGAAATAAATCCATTTAAAATCCAATAACCATGAAACAAGCATAAAACAGTTGCAAAACATCTTAAAGAGGCATGATTCCAAATTTTGGATTGGGTGACAGAAGTTCCTTATCAGTGAACTGCAGTCCTGTGCATGCTTATATGTTTGAGTAAGCCCCATTGAACACACTGGGACTTGCTTCTGAGTAAACATGCATAGGATTGTACTATAAATATTGGATTGCACAGGTTGTATAAATAATAAACATCTTTGACATTCATGATTCTATAAATATTTCTTCATACTATATCTTGATATTTATTTATTTTATTTATTTATTTTCATTTCTAGACTGCCCATAGCTGATAGCTCTCTGGGCGGTGTACAAAACGAGATTAAAATACAATATAGAATAAAATCAGTAACAAAGAGGAACACATTAAACTAAAACATTAAACATAAAACATTAAACATTAAAATGCCTGGGAGTATAACCAGGTCTTAACCTGGCACCTAAAAGAAAGAACCGTAGGCGCCAGGCATATTTCCTCCGGTAAGCTGTTCCACAATTCGAGGGCCACCACAGAAAAGGCCCTAGATCTAGTAACAGTCCTCCGGGCATCCTGGTGAGTTGGTACCTGGAGGAGGGCCTTAGATACTGAACGAAGTGAATGGGTAGGTTCATAGCGGGAGAGGCGTTCCACAAGGTATTGCGGTCCCACACCATGTAAGGCTTTATAGGCCAACACCAGCACCTTGAATCTGGCTCGGAAACAAATAGGTAGCCAGTGCAAGCGAGCCAGGACAGGTGTTATATGCGCGGACCGATTGGTCCTCGTCAACAGCCTGGCTGCCACATTTTGCACTAGCTGAAGTTTCCGAACAGTCTTCAAGGGCAGCCCTACATAGAGCGCATTACAGCAATCCAATCTAGAAGTTACCAGAGCGTGGACAACAGAGGTGAGATCATCACTGTCCAGATAGGGGCGTAGTTGGGCTACTAAGCGAAGGTGGTAAAATGCATTCCGTGCCACCGAGGCCACTTGAGCCTCGAGCGACAAGGAAGGGTCAAAAAGGACCCCCAAACTACGAACCTGTTCCTTCAAGGGGAGTGTAACCCCATCTAGAACAGGATAAACATCCACCATCTGGGCAGGGAAAGAGCTCACCAACAGTGTCTCAGTCTTGTCTGGATTGAGTTTCAGTTTATTAGCTCTCATCCAGTCCATTATCGCGGTCAGGCAACGGTTCAGCACATCAACAGCCTCACCTGAAGAAGGTGAAAAGGAGAAGTAGAGCTGCGTGTCATCAGCGTACTGACGGCAATGCACTCCAAAACTCCTGATGACCGCACCCAGAGGCTGCATGTAGATGTTAAAGAGCATGAGGGACAAAACCAACCCCTGAGGGACTCCACAATGGAGAGTCCAGGGTGTCGAGCAATGTTCCCCAAGCACTACCTTCTGGCGACGATCCGCTAAGTAGGAGCAAAGCCACTGCCAAGCAGTGCCCCCAACTCCCAACTCCGCGAGCCTCCCCAGAAGGATACCATGGTCGATGGTATCAAACGCCACTGAGAGATCAAGGAGAATCAACAGAGTCACACTCCCCCTGTCCCTCTCCCGACAAAGGTCATCATACAGGGCGACCAAGGCTGTTTCAGTGCCAAAACCAGACCTAAAACCGGATTGAAACGGATCCAGATAATCGGTTTCATCCAAGAGCGCCTGGAGCTGGCCAGCGACCACCCGCTCCAGAACCTTGCCCAAAAAAGGGACATTCGCCACCGGTCTATAGTTGTTCAAAACATCTGGGTCCAGACTTCCGGGAAGGGTGACTTAGCCTGTGCCTGCTTTTGAGACGGGCTCCTGCCTCAAAAGAAGCTTATTCAGATATATCAGTCAGGTTTTTTTTTTTTTTTGACTGATTAAACTTCTCCTGGGTAGGGAGAAACGAAGAGATTAACCTCAAAGCCTATTTTTGTTGGGACGACCAGATCTCATTAATTTATGGGACGAGGTCCAGCCGACGAAGGTGGGACGGATTTTCAACAACAAGCTCTATCTGATAAAGCGAACGTTCATCTTATCTTCTAAGAGAGAACGCACTAACAGGCAAGCACCCTTCTTTCTATATTTTTCTTTTACTTGACTTAAATTGTTGCTGTTTAAAAGAGATTTGCCAGATTGATCGGTTTTTGACATCTCACTGGGGAGCCATAACTTCTCTCTGCTACTCACTAATTAATAGCTTATCTCTGTTTTTGTTGCAAAAAGCTGTCCTGGATTTGCATTCTAAAGATATACACAGAAGAGGGATTTCTATTCCAGATTTTTATTTTGAAGAATATTATATTGTCTGAGACTACTCTCTTTTTGGTCTATTTTATTTTGACGAATCTGTTTTCTGACGACCGCCATTAATTGTTTCGATCCTGGGAACTGCATTTTGTTTACTTAAGCATGGAGAGATAAGGCTGTCTGCTCTGTTTATACTGTGATGTCACCAAGTTTGGAGTATTAACCCAATTGTTGCTGAAATAAGAAGTGGTTTTCCTATATTTTTCTTTTAAAATGGCAATTAAGAAAGTGGCTGAGAATCTGGAAATAACTATGTTTCAGAAAATAATGGATGAGATTGAGATAACGAAACAAAACCTGCGACAGGGTTGTAAGGAGCTGAAAATTGAATTGAGTAAAATGAAGCAGGAGATTAAAGATATAGGGGTCCCTGTGAGAGAGGTGACCCTGGAAGGGGTCCCTGTGAGAGAGGAGACCCCGGAGATTGGAACAAACGTGGAACAGGAAAAAGATTTGGAGTCTATGGACTTTAGAAACAAAATCTATTGTTTGGAGACACAGGAGATTAAAGACATAGGGGTCCTTGTGAGAGAGGAGACCCTGGAGACTGGAACAGGGGTCCCTGTGAGAGAGGAGACCCTGGAGACTGGAACAGGGGTCCCTGTGAGAGAGGAGATCCCGGAGATTGGAACAAACGTGGAACAGGAACAAGATTTGGAGTCTATGGACTTTAGAAATAAAATCTATTGTTTGGAACTCAATGTTATCTCTGAAGAAATTAATGAAGATTCTAGAGATAAAGTTATCAATGGCATGGATAATTTTCTGGACTGGAATGATGTGATGGAGCCCAATATAGAGAAAATCTATGGAATTAACTGCAGCCATGTGACAATGGAAAAACTTTTAAGAGATGACCCAGTGTATTTTGAAAAAAAGAACAGAGATATGATTTTACAGCAGTATTTCAGCAACCTATTCAGAATGGATGGCAAGAAAATATTTGGGATAGAGGTAATTCCCATCAGACTCTTACTATATGACTATGGCTTTGACAGCAAGATTATTATGGAATACTGATAATGGAAGATTGGATATTGAAATTACTGGACTTAACAAGACTACTGAAGATGGAAGATGGAAAATGGAACTAATAGGGATAATAGAACAATGGCTACTGAAATTACTGAACCTAACAGATTCTGATGTGATGGATTAATTGAAATGTTTATTTTGACTATGGTTATGACAATAAGATTATCATAATTAGTAATGAGATGGATTAATCGATATGCTTATCTGGAAAAAAAAATTGATAGATATATTTCTTAAAGAATTGAAACCTCTCTTTGACTTTTTGTGGAAAGAATAAAGTAATGTTTATGAGATTTGATGATTAAGTAAGATAACTACTGGAGGAAAGTGATTTTATAATATGACTTAAGAGACAGGATTGTTATATATTATAGACTTATAACTGATTTGATCTTTGACAAATGGGAAGTCAATATTTTACTCTTTATTTTTTATTTTTGTTTTTTTTTCTTTTTTTTTTTTTGTTTAACTATTTTTGATTTTGTTTTTTGTCTTTGAATGTTTTATGATTTTGTCTTGTATGTTTTATGAAAATCTGAATAAAAATTATTGAAAAAAAAAAAAAAAACATCTGGGTCCAAAGAAGGTTTATTTAAAAGAGGTCTTATTACTGCCTCCTTGACTGCCAGGGACTACTCCCTCTCTCAAGGAGGCATTTATTACCTCCTTGGCCCAGCCGGTGGTTACAGCCCTGCCAGTCTTCACCAGCCAAGATGGGCAGGGGTCCAGAGCAGATGTGGTCGCCCGCACCATTCCAAGCACCTTATCCACTTCCTCGAGCTGCACCAACTGAAATTCATCCAATAATAAAGGACAAGGCCGCGCTCTGGACACTTCAATGGATTCATCTGTCATAACATCAGAGTCTAAGTCCCGACGGATGCATGCAATCTTGTCCTGGAAGTGCTCCGCAAATTCGTTGCAGCGGGCTTCCGATGTTTCCTTAGTATCATGAGGGCCAGAATGTAGGAGCCCTCGTACCACCCTAAAAAGCTCCGCTGGGCGGCAAAGGGATGATCTAATGGTGGTAGCAAAATAAGACTTGTATAAGGTAAGATATGTATCTGATTTCACACTATGGTTGTAAATTATTATTTACAAATGATTATTTCCTCTACATTTTAAGTATTCCCTTCTTCCTTGGGGTGGTCATGGTCCCCCTCTGTTTTTTTCACCCTGGGGGACAGATTAGGCTGAGAGATGGTGCATAGTCCATGGTCACTCAGTAAACATTGTAGCTTATTTCCATTTTAAAATGTAATTAAAATGATTTCTATGCAGGCAGAGTTTATGAAGTAATGCAGATCTACATAATACATTTAAAGCACATCCAACTCACATTTTAAGCATGACTTTCCCCAAAGAATCCTGGGGAGTGTAGTTTTCCCCCTCAAAGTTATAGTTCTCACCACCTTTAACAAACTACAGTTCCCAGGATTCTGTGGTGGGATTCATGTGTTTCAAATGTATGTTGAATGTGCTTTAAATGAATGGTGTGAATCTGCCCTAGCATCATGTGCATTCATTAGTGAATTGAAAAGAACAATCTTAAATGATTCTTTTTTAAACAGGGCTGTAGCTCAGTGGTAGGGTGCTTGCTTTGCATCAAAGGTCCAAAATTCAATCTCTGGAAGAGACTATTGCCTGGAATCCTGGAGAGCCAATGCTAGTTGATGTCATCAGTACTGAGCTAGATGGTACCAAATGGCCAGAGTCAGTATAAAAGAAGAAAGAGACCCAAGGGCCACAGTGCCTCCAAAATTAATTTATGTATTTTAATTACAACATTTATATACTGCTTCATTGTAAAAAACCTCAAAGCAGTTTATAGAAGGAATTTAAACAATAGCATTGGCAAAAACAGTTAAAAACAGGTATTTAAAAACATTCAAAATTTAAAAAAAACAACCAATGAGTTAAAAACAGATAAAAATAATAATAGCTTCTGCATGCCTGGGTAGGCTTGCCTAGAAAAAAAAGGTTTTTAGCAGGTGCCAAAATGAGTACAATGAAGCCTGCCTGATGTAAATAGGCAGGGTGTTCCAAAGCATAGGTACTGCCACACTAACAGATTGATTTCTTACAAGAACAGAACAAGTACTATATGGAACCCGTAACATGGAAAGCACACCTTGAACTTGGCCTCGTAGCAAATCAGCAACCAGTGCAGATTTCAGAGCAGAGGTATTGCAGCGCATAGCTGGGAAATGAACAGGCAAGACAAGGTGAGGTGTGGGTAAATCAAGTGCCACATTTATTGAATGAAGCCAATTAAATGCTTGATTGCATGGTAGAATGATCTGCAGAGCCCTTGTGGAACTTATATCTCCCCACTGGGCGAGGGCACCCTGCCATGGGAAAAGGGAGGTGAGCCAAGCTCAATTCCTTCTTCCAGGCCCCATCCCCACAGGGTGGTTAGGGAGGCCTTCCTGAGATACCCCCGCGAGGGCCGCGCAACCTCTGAGTGGGTGTTACAGGTTAGCCCCAAAGGTGAGCCTTATCCTGCCAACCGGCTGCACAACCTGGAAGGCAGACCTCAGAACCCACCAATCACCTTAAAGGGTGCCTAAGGGTGGTCACCAAACCCTACCTTATTAACTTCCACCACAATCCGCTTAATGTGACCAAATAACCTATTTACAGATTAAACTAACAGGACAGGCAACAAATCAGCCAAATCAAATTAAGCCAAATGAATTAAACAAATTAGCCAAATTAGGAGAACAGGGTAGGCAAAAAACTTGCCAGCAAACAAAGGCTGGCGAGCCAAAAATTCCTACCCGGCCCTGAAGCAACCAGTTAGACTTGTACTGCCCTAAAGGAAGGAAGGGAGGAAGGAAGGGAGGAAGGGAGGGAGGGAGGGTGTCACATAAGGCATCACATAAGGCCGAAAAGAAGCCAAGGGGAGATGGAGCAGGGCTTAAATAGTCACCCTGCTCCGCCCCTTACGCAACAGGTGCGCGTGGCCACATTGCGCCAAAATGGGGTTTGAAGCCATGCCAGGTCTTCCCCAGCATGGCTGCAAAGGCCCATCCTTGCCGGAGCCTTTTGGCCTGACGATGATGGGGATTATGCAACCAGTGCAGATTTCAGAGCAGAGGTACTTTGTGCAGAAAGCATCTCACTCATGCCAGCAATCGTGCTGCAACATTCTGCTTCAACTGCAGACTCCAGGTCAGGTTCTGCTGCATGGTGATTTCTGTGACCTTGGCTGACTGGCTGCCAGAATTGTTTTTAGTTTTGGTTAGGAACCCTGACTGATTATGGGATGCTGAGTTTTCTGTTTTACTCATAGGAATCTTGTTGTGTTTGGTATGGTATTGGATTTAGGAAATCACCACTGTCTTTTGGTTTTCTTTTTCTATTTGCATTTCATTTACCTCAGACCTTACTCCCTTACATCCAAAGAAGCAACAACAGTGGTTCCATGGCATCAGCTCAACTCCCTTAAACCCACTGATGATGCACCTTGTTATTTGCATGATGGTTTGTTTCTTGCCCAGTAGTGCTAAAAGAGAATTCACATACTGGGAAGTGTGGCTTCAGTTGCAGTTGTTCTCAATCTACCTCCTGTGAAGGTTGACCAACTCATGTGTGTCAATTATTACTCACTGGAATTGAGTACTCACTCAAAGTGAGTTTATAGCAGCCCACAGAGTAGGTAGGAAAGAGTAGAGAATCTTCTTAACTCTTACTCATTTCTTAAACCTCCCTCTGCAATGAAGAGTCAAGTCTGTAAAGAAGTTTGGAACACATTAAAAGTTAGGTAGGGTGTTCCAGGCAGGGGGTTGCCAACCCTGCTTTGATATGTATATCTTTGCAGAGGATCCCTTGTCAAGCCTTACCAACAGCACAATCCTAACCATAACTACTCAGAAGTCCTGTTGAGTTCTGAGGGGCTTAGTCCCTTAGTATGTGTGTTTAGAATTGCGGCCTTCAGGGGCATCCATCTTTAATCCTGAGTGCTCCCATCTAACATCTCCACAACACTAGGCTTTCTTCCTACAATGGCCTTCTGGTGACTGGACTGGACTGGCCTGAGGGCACTTAAACCATTTTTTCCAGAAGCAAGTAGACTAGATGAAATGTTCCTTACCAAGGCTCTCTAAACAGGTGAGAAGGAATGATCCCATCACTTCAGCTGGACCTAGAAATACTCTCATTTATCTAAGATTTCTATCTTAATTTCAAATCAGACAATGTTTTTTGTTTGAGTGGTATGCTCTAAGCAACTGTGGTTGATGTTTAATGTATCATGCTTAATGACATCACTAGGGCCCACCCCCGTGACATCAATAAGACCCACCCCTGAAATCTCAGGGTTTGAGTTGCTGCTGACCTGGCAACCCTATATTACAGTCACCATAATTTCACAGGTTCAGATCCTCTCTGAACATGACTGTGGGATGACTGAGACTGCTGACTCCACTGCTTACACCTACATGCATAACTCTTTCAGACATTACTTCAAATTCTTCAAATTCAAATTCTTTTCCCTATTCTAAGCATGTTTCAACTCTAACATTTAAAGTAACACTTGAATAATGTCAAAGTGCTGAGATTTCAGGAGCAGAGTAATGAACTGAAATTAAGGTGGTTTTAACTGGCATCATGTCTATACCTTTAACAATGACATGACAATGCATACATTCAACAGGTGCAGTATTTTCTATTTGGAGGTGATATGATGGGGGAAAGCATCACCAGTTACATTTATGTCTATCATGTAGCTGTTAAAGACAGAGAGTGTCTCCGTTACAAGAGGAAAAGGTGGGAGCCCTGTGGAGTTTATGCAGTAGCCAATGGTGGGTTGGGTTACCAAAGTCTTCCAAGCTAAACAGGAAGTGGATTGGACTGTGAATGATCAACCCAAACTGTGTTTGCATTTTTCAAGTTTGTTGGGCAGTACAATATCTCAGAGAGGAGGTCAGGTCTCCTGCTCCCCTGGTGCATTCACTATAGCTGCCCAATTTCCCTGCTTTTTAAAGTTTGATAGAAATACCTATTGGCTATAGGTATGTTCTTACACCACAAGGGGTTTTGCCTATTAGTGAATATATTTAAAATATCTGGTGAGTCCTTTCAAATTGTGTGCTTTGCTACTGGATATAGTCACACAAAGAAAATCCTATAAGCACTCCAGCATACGCCTCATGACAAGTAGCTTTAGAATACATATGTTAAGAATTTCTGATTTAAAAGCACAAATGGCATTTGACTTAATTCGAGCTAATGTTAATGCTATCCTCAGAATTATGTATAGCTTAAATAAATACAGACAGGAATCTGATAAACCTTTTGAATCCTGACAAAATTGTAAGCGGTGCAGAATAATAAAAAGAGAAAATTAATCTAGAGGGTTATTGTGAAAGGCTTAAATTCAACTAAAACTGTACAAAATTATCTTGAACCTTTTTTCCTTCTGCCGTATAAGTAGTATTACAAAACAATCAGATATTCCTGTATATAACATAAAATGTTGCTATGTAGTTGGCTAATATATAAATAAAGATGTAAAAATGACTGTCATTTTGATATTTTCAGGATAATATAATGCATGCTGATTTTTTAAAATTATTATTATTATTATCATCATCATTATTATCATTATTATATCCTGCCCTTCTTTCCAGGAGGAGCCCAGGGCAGCAAAAAAACCCCACTAAAAACACTCTAAAACATCTTAAAAACAAAAGACTTTAAAATACATTAAAACAAAATGTCTTTAAAAAAATTGAAACAAAAGGTCTTAAAATGCATCATAACGGATTTGTTGAAAACATACTAATTTCATCTTACAAATGAGGTCAATCATATGAATTGTAATCTTATATTTCCCATAATTCTAAACTTAGCAGCAATTCTTGTAGTACAGAAAAGCCATGTACTGTAGGAATACCCTGCCACTTCCCTTCACTGGTTTTTAAAAACCTTTAAATCAGTGATTTTAAAACTTTTTCCTTGCCTGTCAATTGAAAATTGCTGAGGGTCTTGGCAGACCATTTAATGATTTTTCTCCCTATTGCAGCAACTGTAATGCCCTCTGCTGAATGCTATATGATTTTAAATTCTATTCTTATTGCTTCTTTTATTTCTTATATATTGTATTTTATTGTATTACAACTTGAATTCCATGGAATTCCAATTGTGATGCAATAAAATACAATATAAGTAATAAGCAATAAAAATAAAAGATCAATATGAATATTAATGCAATGGAGAACTCTGGAGTGAAGTCAGAGACATTATCAGGGAAGAATGCAAAAAGACAACACCTCTAGTTCAGTGGTTCATAACCTAGGGTGCACGCACCCTGGGGGTAGAATACACTTTTTCTAGGGGTGCAAGGCCCAACCAAAGATTTTGAAAACTATCATTTATCTTAGCTAAGTTAGGCTAAAACACACATTAAAATAAAACAAGATAAAATTAAAATTAAAAATGAATGGTATTTTTTCAGGGGGTGCGAGTGCATATTGTGGAAATCCAATGGATGCTGGCAGTGGAAAAGGTTAAGAACCACTGCTCTAGTTAAAAAGAGAGAAAAACCTCAGTGGATCACTGAAGAAACTCTTAAAATGGTTACAGAGAGAAGGAAAGCAAAAGCAAAAGGAAATAGAAACACTGTCAGAACTCTAAATGCAACAATACAACAACTAGTACGTAGGGACAAAGAGAACTATTACAATAGTTATTGTCTAGAAATAGAAGATGACGAAAAAAAGGGAACAACAAGAGCCCTATTCCAAATGATTAGAGAAATGAAAGGGAAATTTAAACCATGAGTAGGGATGTTGAATAATCAACAGGGGAACACACTGACTGACCAAGATGAAATAAAAGGAAGATGGAAGCAATACACTGAAGAACTCTATAAAAGAGATGCCAGGATGACAGATTCATTCATGGAGGAACCGTATGATGAAGAACCAGAAATTTTAGAATGTGAGGTGAAAACTGCTCTTAAAATATGTGGAAGAAACAAATCACCAGGAACAGATGGCATACCAACAGAGTTGCTACAAGCTAATGAGACTGAATCTGCCCAAATTTTGACAAAAATTTGTCAAGAAATATGGAAAACTAAACAATGGCCCACAGACTGGAAGTGTTCGATATACATCCCAATTCCAAAGAAAGGGGATCCCATGGAATGCAGTAATTATCGAATATCCCATGCAAGTAAAGTAATGCTCAAGATTCTACAACAAAGGCTCTTACCATATATGGAGCGAGAAATGATGTCCAAGCTGGATTTAGAAAGGGAAGAGGCACCAGAGATCATATCGCAAACATACGATGGATAATGGAACGGATCAAGGAATTTCAGAAGAAAATTACCCTGTGCTTTATAGATTACAGCAAAGCCTTTGATTGTGTAGATCATGAAAAACTATGGAATACTTTAAAAGAAATGGGGTTGCCACAGCATCTGATTGTCCTGATGCACAACCTATACTCTGGACAAGAGGCTACTGTAAGGACAGAATAGGGAGAAACCGACTGGTTCCCCATCGGAAAGAGTGTGAGACAGGGTGTATTTTATCACCCTATTTGTTTAATCCACACACAGAACATAGCATACGGAAAGCCGGATTGGACCTAGATGAAGGAGGTGTGAAAACTGGAGGGAGAAATATCAATAATTTAAGATATGCATACAATACCATACTACTAGCAGAAACCAGTAACGATTTGAAACAAATGCTGTGAAAGTTAAAGAGGAGAGCAGAAAAGCATGACTGCAGCTGAACGTCAAAAAGACTAAAGTAACAACAATAGAAGATTTATGTAACTTTACAGTTGACTATGAGGACATTGAACTTGTCAAGGATTATCAATACCTCGGCACAGTCATTAACCAAAATGGAGACTATAGTAAAGCAATCAGAAGAAGGCTAGGACTGGGGAGGGCAGCTATGAGAGAACTAGAAAAGGTCCTCAAATGCAAAGATGTATCACTGAACACTAAAGTCAGAATCATTCAGAACATGGCATTCCCGATCTCTATGTATGGATGTGAAAAGCGGATAAGAGAAAAATCAACTCATTTGAAATGTGGTGTTGAAGGAGAGCTTTGCACATACTATGGACTGCAAAAAAGACAAATAATTGGGTGTCAGAACAAATTAAACCAGAACTGTCACTAGAAGCTAAATTGATGAAACTGAGGTTATCATACTTTTGACACAGCATGAGAAGACATGATTCACTAGAAAAGACAATAATGCTGGGAAAAACAGAAGGGAGTAGAAAAAGAGGAAGGCCAAAGAAGAGATGGATTGATTCCATAAAGGAAGCCATAGACCTGAACTTACAAGATCTGAACACGGTGGTTCATGACAGATGCTCTTGGAGGTCACTGATTCATAGGGTCACCGTAAGTCGTAATTGACTTGAAGGCACACAACAACAACAAAATGCAATGGATGTGCCATCTCCCCCCTTGAAACACAAATCCATAGACATGCCACAGGCCACCTGAATGAAGATTGTGAACTACGAGTGTTCCATGGACCACAGGTTGGGAACCCCCACTATAGGTATAACAAAGACTAGATGAGTATTATTTACTTATTAAAATAGTTAAAGCATAATAAAATCCAGTGTAAATCAATCAACCATCAAAATAAAAACAGCAATAAAATTGGAGACAATGCAGCAGATAAAATCAATTTTAAAAGGGGTGTGTCTGCATGTGTGTGGGGAAATAAGCCACAAAAGAAACTTGTAGGTCAAATGCATGTCAGAGTAGAACAGCCTTGGCCAGGCAGCGGAAAGCCAGGACAGAGGGGGCGGGGGGGGAATCAAACTGGCCTCCCAATAGAGGCACGGCTACAGGGAAGACCCTTTCCTGTGTCCCAGCAGGTATCAAACACTGTGTTAGTCTTGAATATGAACAATATTGCATTATCACAACCATACCTTGAAATATCTCCCCACAAATAGGAAAAGCAACTGTAAATCTGAAAGGAAAAGAATGAATTATTATAAGTAATATTCACTGACACTCTGACAAGAATTTAAGGTTTAAGGAGGATGTAGTCAGAGGCTCTAAACAGCAAACAACGTTGGTACTTTATCACAGGTGTATTTGTCACATATCCCAGCCTCTCTCTGAGGACCAGTTTGTTTCTATGGCAGCATACAAGCTGTCCCCAGCATGGGCCAGGGATAAACAATACTTTTAAGAAAACTTAAGACAGCATTTTCCCCAAGATGACACCCATGATTCTTTTGTTTTAACATTGCCTCTGATCGAAACAGTTGTGCCACTTTTGTTTCTGAATTAAGGAATGAAAGTGTACACTTTAGGGAACTGTATCTTTATTCTATCTTTCATTTTCAAAATGCGCAACCTCAACTACAGGAGCAGGGGAAGAGACTAATCTCTACTCCAGATCTGTGCTTGAAATAAGGGGGGGGGGAGAGAGGGAGGCAGACCTTTATCTTTTGTGAAGACCCATTAGGTGCTGTTTTTGAAAGGCTATGGTGGCCATGATTTAGGTAAAAATTGTAGGGTGCCAGGAAGAAAGAGGAACAGGGCTCACCAGGAAAGCCTACTTGAAGTGATCATGCTTAAGAAATTGGCTAAAGGGACGAAAATGGAAAACGATACATCAAGGTGGATTTTCAAGTTGGAAAGAGACATCCAGTGGTGTTCCTAGTTTTCTGCACCCATTTTTATTTGTAATGGCATAAGTAAAGAAAATAGAATTGCCTCTATGCATAAAAAAACAAGAAGCTATACATATTAAACAATGATCTGATGGACTCACATGGTGACAATCTTGTGAAATCCAGTGTTGCCCAGAGGGTAGTTTTGAACTTGCATTTTCTCAATCTGGATTCAGATTGTGGCTTAGCTTCAGACTCACATGGAAACCTTGGGCAATTCAACTCAGCTTCAGTTCCCCCATTTCTAAATCAGGAGCCTTATTAAACATTTACTTCGTGTGTGACATATGAATGACTGATAATGAAATTAAATTCAGAACACATAGTTCTAGTGACACAAGTTGTTGTAATGGTATAGTATGTTATTCCAGTATAGGTATGACATGAATATTCAGATGAGATCTCTAGTACTTTGCCCTCCATGCTACTCGACAGTAGGGTTCAGTGCCCAGTAGGGGTGGAGAAACATAAGTCTATTTATGATAATTGTACACATGAACATGTGAAAATTAGGCAATGTTTCTGAACAGTATTTATGAAAAGTAATTACTCACAGTTATAAAGATTAAATGTAAATTTAGTAAGATATAAATACTTAACAGATATGAGGTCACAAATTCTTACCTTATTCTTCTCACTGTTGCATTTAGGTCTGATGTCTTCTACTTCTGCCTGGGTTTTGATTTTTGGCAATCTGCATTTTGATTTCCAGCTATTTTCCCTCACTGCATGCTTGGCTAGCAATTCAGTATGTGCACATTTTCTTCCATATTCTTTCGTTAGAAACACCCTTGATTTATAACTTTCGTACATGTTTGTATTTATTGCTGATTCAGAGTTTTTATTTGTATGCTGACTGTGGTCTAGAAAAGCCTGATGTCAGCAAAGCATAAGTGATCTGGTTCAGAATGCTGCTTGCTATAATAGTTACGAGTTTTATCTCATCAACACAATTTGTCTGGCTGGCTTTTCACAGTCTCAGAACCAAAACAGAATGGTTGGTAACAACAAACTTGTATTCATTCATATTTCATTAGCTTGACTGCCAATGAGAAAATAAGGGGCTTTGTTATATTTATTCCAAACCAAGTCAACAACGGCCTTATGCCATAAGCGCACAAAATCCACCAAGCAATGAAAAGCCATATTGTTTGGAAGAACACACCCTAACTACCAATATTTAATTTTAAAATCACCAACTTCATAACCATTCACATAGCTATTCAGAAAAGGCAAAAGGTTTTGCTCCTCACATGGCTAGCTCTTAAAGAAATAAAAAGTGAAAAGTAAACTGGATGTTGAAGGTAGGGTATCTAAAGTATACATTTCTCCAAAACCAATAGAAAAGTCAAGTGAAAATATTTATTTAAATGGTTGCAATCGGTTAAGCATATTTACTGGGAAATGTAATATACAGCCACTCTCGTGTTCTGCAATGTTAAATTGAAAATAGCCCCCATGCCATTCTGCTGCTTCCCATAAACTCATTTCATATCAAAACCTAACAAAACTTACATGAACTCAGAAATGCTTGCTTAACAATCCTCTAAGTTTTCATGGTGATACACAAAACACTCAGAGAGAAGCAATGGTTTAAAGTGTAAAACAAGAGAAAGAAAATCCAGACCCCGTTGGACTCTTTTCTTTCAGTGGTCTAGTAATTTGTTGAAATTAATTCACTAATAGGCAAAAAAACTTGCGGATTAAGAACATACCTATAGCCCACAGATGGTTCTATCAAACTTTAAAAAGCAGGGAAATTGGGCAGCTATAGTGAATGCACCAGGGGAGCAGGAGACTTGACCTCCCCTCTGAGATATTGGACTGCCCTACAAATTTGTCAAAATGCAAACACAATTTGGGTTGGTCTTTTACAGTCCAATCTACTTCCTGTGTAGCTTGGAAGAATTTGGTAACAAGTACGTCTTGTAGTCCTGATTGCAGATGTTGCCACCACTCACCATATGTTCAGAGGCACGTTACCAAATTCTTCCAATCTACACAGCAAGTGGATTGGACTATGAAAGATCAACGCAAATTGTGTTTGCATTTTTACAAATTTGTAGGGCAGTACAATATCTCAGAGAGGTCAGGTCTCCTGCTCCCCTGGTGCATTTACTATAGCTGCCCAATTTCCCTGTGTTTTCAAAGTTTGATAGAAATATCTGTTGGCTATAGGTAAATTCTTAAACCGCAAGGGGATCTTTTGCCTATTACTGAATTTATTTCAGATCAATGTGGTTCCTTCCAAGTAAATCTTAATAAAAGTGGCATTAAAATAGAATTTCCATTCATGATCAAATGCTATAAATAATGTGGTAAAAGCAAACTGTATTTATCATGCAAATAATGCTGACAACTTGTCCTGCCTGAGGTTGCATATTATGAAATTATCCCAGATTGGCAGACCAGAACATTAGGGGAAATTGCTAATCTGAGGAAAGGATTTTTTCACAGTGACAGAGGACCTCCAGTGTAGACAGGCAGCCAGGGCCACACAGACTTCCAGAATTCCACTACATTCAAGTTTGTGATCTGTATAACTTTTTATGGCTTTTGTTTAAAGAGTATAAAAGTTTGCACAACCAATATGGAATGTACAAGATCTAGCTCTACAGCAAATCATCTTCATAACTTACATTTCTCAAGTGCAGAGGTGAAATAATTCAATAGACTTCATAATTATTAAGGTTACATAGATAAAGTTCAGTTTATTATAATGCTATCCAAATACAGAGCAGCTTTTGTCATTAAATGATGTGTCAAGAGGAATAAAATGAAACTGTATCAATCAATTTAGGCTGCACACCAGTGAACCTTATGTACATAATGTACTGTATTTTTTAAAGAATTTTTTTTTTCAAATGAAGTGAACACTATTTTGAAACAAATTTTGTTTATTAATATGTAAAAAAATAAATCTGCAAGAGCAACAGTGCAAACATTTCAGGACTTGCATGGCACAAAAAATAAGTGAGTACAATCAGAATTACTATACAAAAGGACCACTGTTCCTTGGAGCAGTGGTTGATATGTACAGAACAATCAAAAGAATTAAAAATAGATTGCAGTTTAAACAGGAAGTTGAGCTACATACAACTGGTTCTGTCCTGTATGGTCTTTCTATTTCAGGTAGTGAAGCCATCATTCCTTGTATCTGAAATTTAAAATGAAATAAAAATTATCTGCTGCATATACTACAAAAGCCTATAATAAGTTTAGTAGCTGGTCTGACCTTAGCCGGTATTTGTTCACCTGTATCATTATATTGGGTGGTATTCAGTGCTAGTCCTACTCTGAGTAGACCCATTAAAAGGAAGAAATATCACTAATTTAGGTACATTAATTTCAGTGGGTCTACTCTAAATAAGCCATAGCTGAATACAACCCATTATTTGTGTGTTATCATCCAGGTAAACACTAACACCAACAATACAATAATATATAATTATGATAGTATGTATTGTTATTAACCATTTCATAGAATCATAGAATAGTAGAGTTGGAAGGGGCCTATAAGGCCATCAAGTCCAACCCCCTGCTCTGTGCAGGAATTCAAATCAAAGCATTCCCGATAGATGGCTGTCCAGCTGCCTCTTGAATGCCTCCAGTGTCAGAGAGCCCCCTACCTCTCTAGGTAATTGGTTCCATTGTCATATAGCTCTAACAGTTAGGAAGTTTTTCCTGATGTCCAGTGAAAATCTGGCTTCCTGCAACTTGAGCCCATTATTCCATGTGCTGCACTCTAGGACAATTGAGAAGAGATCCCGGCCCTCCTCTGTGTGACCACCTTTCATGTACTTGAAGAGTGCTATCATATCTCCCTTCAGTCTTCTCTTCTCCAGGCTAAACATGTCCAGTTCTTTCTTAGTTTCAAGTCCCTTGATCATCCTTGTTGCCTTTCTCTGAACCTGTTCCAGTTTGTCTGCATCCTTCTTGAAGTGCAGAGACCAGAACTGGACACAGTATTCAAGATGAGGCCTAACCAGTGCTGAATAGAGGGGAACTAATACTTCAGGCGATTTGGAAACTATACTTCTGTTAATGCAATCTAATATAGCATTTGCCTTTTTTGCAGCCACATCACACTGTTGACTCATATTCAGCTTGTGATCAATGACAATTCCAAGATCCTTCTCACATGTCGTTTGACTGAGCCAAGTATCCCCCATCTTGTAACTGTGCATTTGGTTTCTTTTTCCTAAGTGTAGAACTTTGCATTTATCCCTGTTGAATTTCATTCTGTTGTTTTCAGCCCAATGCTCCAGCCTATCAAGATCCCTTTGAATTTTGTTTCTGTCTTCCACAATATTAGCTTTCTCAATGCACTTAATACCATATAATTAGAATCTATTATCTAAATCCTTTAAACCTCGTAGATAGTGTAATTATGTGTCTGTTGTATTGCTCACAATATTGCTTTGCACATATGTCTTCCCTTTATAGAAATTTATCACTATTCACATACTTTGAAAATCCTCATGACAATTCTTACATATTCATTCATATAAATGCAGTTGGACAATCATCTATTAATCAGTCTAAACCTGAAATAACTCAGTCATGAATCTGTTACTGTGCCTTCATCACAGAGATTATATGTGCTGCATGAATAGCACCAACAAACCGTTCATAGGGGAGAGAGGACTTAAGGGGAGCTGGATGTTCAAATACTCCTCAGACAGGAGTCTATCAAAGCCAACTGTGCAGATCATCTGTCAGGGGATGTTTATGTAGATCTGAGTCAGTGGACTCACCCTGTGGACAGTCACGGGCCCTTTTGTTTGTATGGGACTCCATCTGAGGCGCAATCTTACTTGAGCAAACCAACCTGCTTCCATACATGGATCATCACTCTTGCTAGATAAGGGTGAATGTTATGTGATCTGATTAGTACAGATGGAAATAAAATTAGTAACTTCTTTGCTAATGCGATATGCAGCTTGTTTTATACAGCAGGGATGGGGAGCCCTTTTGAGTCTGATGGCTTCATTCTCTTCTACACAATCTTCTTGGGATCATATGCCAGTGCTGGGTGGTGCCAGTGGCAAAACTGGATGGTGCAATATAAGTGTTACCTTTGTACAGCAGGGAAGTTTCTACAGACATTTGCATACTCCTCTCTATTGAGGCAAGCAAGAAGCATTATCAGAATTCAAGGACACATTCTAGGCAGGCAAAAACACTCAAGGATGGTGCAAAGCAGGGGTGGTGAGTGGAGTTTCTTGGGAGGGTCTGTGGCCTGAAGAGAGTCCTACAGGTCCAGAAGAGAGGCCAGGAGGGCCGCATTTGGCCCCTGGGCCTGAGTAATACAGAAGTGTAGACATAGCTCTGATTCCAGAAATCTCAAAAATAAAAACAGGGAAGTAGCTTGCCCAATTGTTTCAGCATGGGAAGAGAGTGTAGAATAGGAAGGAATATAAACAAAACTACAATTTTGAAGGTTTGAGCCATGAGAACTAAATTAAAACGTCATGTTCAGAGGCACCATATTTTTGTATTTTACAAAATCAGAAGCTGCATTCAGACAATTATATCTCAGTTTAATTGGCCAAGATAAAAGTGAGCCCTTTAAAGTGCACACACAGCCCCTTTGCTTCAGTCTTTCTGCAAGCCAACAAACCAGCCAGGAAGTATTCCATTAATTATAGTTTCCCATTTTGTCTGAACTGGCAAATGATAGTTCACAGTTTTCAAACAAGCCAGGATGTGAAGCCAGCTTCAAAACATGGCTTCATATCCTGGCTTGCTGTTTGGAGGAAATGGGAAACAATAGCTAATGGAAGACTTTCTGGCTTGTTCACTCGTCCAAGCAAAGGAAGGACTGTTGGGGCTAAGTGTATGCTCAAAAGGCTTGCTCATAACTTGTTGTATATTGTTCATATAATTACCCAAATCTGGCTAATATCTCCCTGATTACCAGATACTGGCGGGATACAGTGAGGGACAACAGGGGACAGTTATCAAAATCTTATCCCGCCTATAACATTCCCGAAGCATGTGGATAACTGTTCTTCCACAGAATACTGAACTAGATGTGCTTTGGTTTGACCAGGCAAGTCATTTCTTACATTGTTATGAATTTTGACTACCAACCTACAACCCCTCCCCGTGATGGTTTGTGGTGATAAATAAATAAATGATACAATCCAATCCCTCTTCTAAACATATAGCTATGAAGTATTAATAGTATCCACAAATTCTACAATCTACACATAGCAGTAGGTCAAACAAAGTTGTTGTTTTTAAAAAAGAAGAATTAAACTTACTGTCCACTCTGCATTGTCTGTCTTGGAACATCTTACGTTCACTGGCAACTTAAGAACAAAGTCATTGTAGGAAAGACCCTGTTTTCTGGACCATTTAAATTTGTTCATTGCATCCATGAAAGACAGATTTTTGTATTGTTTTGGACTCTTGATAATGAATGGCCAAGTCCTAAATTAAAAAAAAATCCTATTATTACAATCCCTAAATCAAATCTTTAGGATGCTATCCCTATGAAGGAAAAATATTTTTAATTTTTGAGGTATTACTGTAACAACAACTAAATGACTAATTCACTGATCCTCAACAATATTTTGAATGAAGAGTTCCAGCGAGCCAGCCCTTATGCAGGGAAACTTGCACACCAGCTCCTAGACCAACCCATGGAAGAGAGGATCCTGCAGTGGTCACCAATGTGGCACCTGCAAGAGCCTTCATTGGTGCACACAGGCAGGGGCCACTAGCCCGGCATTCTTTTTCTTTCTTTCTTTTAAAAAGTAAGTCTCTAGCCGACCTAGAAACAGAGTTATGCAAAACATGCAGGTACCATTCTAAATTATTATTGTGAAATGAACCAGCGTGGCTATCTGTCAGTAACATCAGAGCTGTGATAGATAAGTGAGTTGCTTGGACACCAGGCAATAGGAATCCCTGGTTCCCGAAGAGCTGCTGTTTTCCATGCCCCTTTAGTGCAGTTTTCCTGTTTCTATCTTATTTTTAAGTAGTCCTTGGAATCTCCATAGTTTGCTCATTCTTTTTTCATAGTAACCAGGATGTTTGGTTCATCTGACATCAGGTACTCTTTAGAAGCTAGTTTTTGGCAATACTACTACACAGCAAGTACAGGTGGATTTTACAGAATCCCCTTGCTAACTGGTAAATGCAAAATGTGAAAACTTTGCAAGGAGGCTTAGGTATGTCTCTTCCTGTGTAGGGTAAAGTAAGACACTCATTAAGTATTCACTGATTAGTTATCTTATAGTACAATGGTATACATATCTACTCAGAAGTAAGTCTCTTTGGGTTTAACGGGGCTTGCTTTTGGGTAAATAGGAACAGGATGGCAGCCTAGGCTTTGGCTACATGTTGACTCAGAAGCAAGCCTTTGTATTTAATGGGGTTTACTCTCAGGTAAGTGGGTACAGGATGGTAGCCCAGGCTTTGTTTTAGGGTTGGCATTGGCGAAAACAGGTTTCTTGTGACTTCAACAGCTGGATCTCCACAATTGGGACCAATAGGACATAAATAACTTTCCATGGTAACCATGAAGTTGTCTGAGGATGAAGCAGCAATGACTGCACTCTCTCTAATTTTGTGTCATGTCATGCCCCTCATACCAGACATGTTGTTGTGTTATGCTATGCCCCCCATGACAGCCATTTTGTGACTGGAATTCACAACATGCTCTCACTGGTCCAAAATGTTTGGCAAGTCCTTCTATAGGGCATGTTAAGCATGGTGCATCTTGTCCACACCTCCAGGTTTTGGCACACTGTGATAAGTATTACTCATCTCAAGGACTGTATGATCCCATGCTTTGAGGTTATTAAGGGATATTAATAAGCCAGTGTAGTTTAGTGGTTAAAGTGCTGGACTAAGACTGGGGAGACCAGAGTTCAAATATCCATTTCAATCATGAAACTCACTGGGTGACCTTGCGTCTGTCACCAGCTCTCAGACTAATCTACCTCACAGGGTTGTTGTGAGGATAATAAGGAGAGAGAATAATATGGGACAGCCTGTTGCCTGTTGGAAAGCTCCATGGGTTTCCACAAAGACAAGGAAGGGGTTAATATTGTACAGAGCTGTTCAAGGGCACAAGGCAGCTGGAACAGAACTGAAAGTGCTTAAAAACCTTGAGCAACACAGCAACAGTGTGGGGGAATGAGATTTGTAGGAGAAAGAGCCTTGTACCGTGTATACTGTGAATCAAGTAAAAGATTCTCTTTACAAGATCCTGTTGTGAAGCTTCTTTACTCTGGCTACTTACTGGGCTACTGAGCAGGTGGTCTGCTACTACGCTTCAACTTTCGATCGCAGCACAACAAGGGTTATGGGCCCAGGCAGCCCAGCAGTCCAGCCAGTCCAAAAGCCTAGAGGACCGGACTGAACAGTGAGCCAAGGATCCGGCAGCAGTGAGGAAAGAGAATCCGAAGAAGACCAGTGGCAAGCAGCAGTGAAAAAGAAAGCTTAGCTGGTAAGCAGGAAAGTGACGGAAGGCTGTGAAAATATGGCAGTTTCACTTTCTGCAGGCATGCCTCTTGAAAGGCTAACAGAGACTAATTATATGAGTTGGAGATTACGGATGCAAGCATTTCTCATGAAGGAAGATGTATGGGAAGTGATAATTAATGACCCCCCAGCCGTGCCGCCTCCGGAGCAGTGGATTCGGCGTGAGGAGAAAGCGAAAGCGTTTCTGATCTTGGGAGTGGATGATTCGCAATTGATTTATTTACATGATAAGCCGACAGCTAAAATGATATGGACTGCTCTAAATGATATACATGTGAGGAAGACAGCCAGCAGCAAAATACATCTGGCACGTAGATTATATCAAATGAGGCTGACAGAAGAGATCACTATGTCTGAACATTTACTAGCACTGAAGAAGCTATTTGCTGAGTTACAGGAGAGAAATGTGGAACACACACACCTGCAAAAAGTTTATATCATTCTTTCATCATTAAACACATCATGGGATCCTGTCATGAGTTCGTTAGAAGCCATGAGAGACAAAAATTTGACGGCGGATTACGTGTCTGGAAAACTGATCCAGGAATGGGAAAGACGTCAGGAAACAACAGAGAGCACGTGGAGAAAAGCAACAGAAAAGAAAGCAGAACTGTATTCAAAGAGGCAGGTACAAGAGTGTTTGGTGTAAAAGCCTGCTACATCTGTGGGTCTTACTCGCATCTACAAAGAGACTGTGGGTCGAGAAGGAGAGTACAAGGAAGAAAACAGTCGTATGTGCAGCTGGTGAGTGTTGGCAAAAGCTGCAAAGACAGTGACTGTGGATATTAGGTAATCGATTCAGGGGCAATGCATAGCATGGTTGCAGACAGAACTATGTTCCAAACTATGATTCCCACAACGGAAGGTGTACTTTTGGCGGATGGTACACAAAGACAGGTACTTGGGAAGGGTACTGTTAAATTATGTAACTTGCAAACTATTATGACTAATGTAATGTTTGTACCGGGTCTGGAAAACAACATCTTATCAGTAACAAAACTTAATGCCATGGGTATGATGTATTGTTTAAATGTGGGATCTGTGAAATAAGAAAGGAGGACAAAGTGTGTTCACAAGGGAGCTTAAAGGGTTCACTTTTCTATGTGGATATGGGCACAATAAAGAAAACAGCGTTGATAACAAACGCAAAGCCTCATGACAACTGTATTCATTTGTGGCATAGAAAGTTAGGGCATGCTAACTATGGTACAATAAGAGACATACCAAAACATTGTGCTGATGTAACATTAAAGGAGTGCAGAAAACATGTAGACTGTAAAACATGTAAACAAACGAAAGCCACAGTAGCGCCCATAAACAAAGAAGCTAAGAGTGAAACTAATGAACCTTATCAAACTATTCATGTAGATCTGGCCGGTCCATTTCAGAACTCACAGGGTGGAGCCAGATATTATCTGGTAATAGTGGATGATTTTACCAGATACAGTACTGTTTATCTGTTGAAAACAAAAGATGAAGCGGAGAAGATGCTGAAACTATTTGTGCAAAAGGTGGAGGTGCAACATGGCACACACATAAAGAGAATACGCTCAGATCAAGGTGGGGAATTCACTAGCAAAGCCTTTGAGCAATATTTGGTTCAGAAAGGCATAGAACATGAATTAACTGCACCATTTTCCCCTTTTCAGAATGGGTTAGCTGAAAGAAAAAATAGGTCTTTGCAGGAAGCAACGAGAGCCATGTTACAGGACTCTAACTTACCAAATGCATTTTGGGGGAAATGTGTATTATATGCATGTTACATACAGAACAGATTACTGCATAGAGCAATTAACATGACACCGTATGAGAAATTGCACAACACGAAACCCAGACTACAACATGTTATCAGATTTGGAGCAGAGTGCTGGGTGCACATCCCACAAAGTAAAAGGAAAGGAAAATTGGCACCTAGAGCAGAGAAGGTGTATATGCTTGGCTTTCAGAAAGCTTATTATCGTGTTTGGCTACCAAAACAAAGAAGGGTAGTACTCAGTAGAAGTGTGCAAGCCCAGGAACAGGATTGGGGCAAATCTGAATATGTGGAACTGGGAAACACACATGAAAAAGAGACAGAGCAAGTAATAAAAGCAGAGGAAGAGGAACAGGCTATTGTTGATGCATGTCACAGCAAACAAGAAGCTGAGCCTCAAATCACACTTAGGAGGTCTGAAAGGGCAAACCTGGGAAAACCTCCAGAGCGCTTTCAAGTAAGCAAGCTGAAAGCACAAAACACAAATGGAAGGGAAAGGTCTCCAGAAGGGAGTAAACAGTATAATAAAGAAAGGTACGAAGAAGAGAAAAAATGGGAAACATTGTACCTAGAATGTGTGAAAAACAAATGCTCATGAAATGTAACCAAATGTGTAAAAGTCTGTAAAATGTACATATGCACAAAGAGATGTCTTTATGGAAAGGTGGGGACTGTTGCCTGTTGGAAAGCTCCATGGGTTTCCACAAAGACAAGGAAGGGGTTAATATTGTACAGAGCTGTTCAAGGGCACAAGGCAGCTGGAACAGAACTGAAAGTGCTTAAAAACCTTGAGCAACACAGCAACAGTGTGGGGGAATGAGATTTGTAGGAGAAAGAGCCTTGTACCGTGTATACTGTGAATCAAGTAAAAGATTCTCTTTACAAGATCCTGTTGTGAAGCTTCTTTACTCTGGCTACTTACTGGGCTACTGAGCAGGTGGTCTGCTACTACGCTTCAACTTTCGATCGCAGCACAACAAGGGTTATGGGCCCAGGCAGCCCAGCAGTCCAGCCAGTCCAAAAGCCTAGAGGACCGGACTGAACAGTGAGCCAAGGATCCGGCAGCAGTGAGGAAAGAGAATCCGAAGAAGACCAGTGGCAAGCAGCAGTGAAAAAGAAAGCTTAGCTGGTAAGCAGGAAAGTGACGGAAGGCTGTGAAAATATGGCAGTTTCACTTTCTGCAGGCATGCCTCTTGAAAGGCTAACAGAGACTAATTATATGAGTTGGAGATTACGGATGCAAGCATTTCTCATGAAGGAAGATGTATGGGAAGTGATAATTAATGACCCCCCAGCCGTGCCGCCTCCGGAGCAATGGATTCGGCGTGAGGAGAAAGCGAAAGCGTTTCTGATCTTGGGAGTGGATGATTCGCAATTGATTTATTTACATGATAAGCCGACAGCTAAAATGATA
This sequence comes from Rhineura floridana, assembly GCF_030035675.1. NCBI lineage: Eukaryota > Metazoa > Chordata > Lepidosauria > Squamata > Rhineuridae > Rhineura > Rhineura floridana. The sequence continues at coordinate 103,380,926 of NC_084483.1, forward strand.
TGGACTGCTCTAAATGATATACATGTGAGGAAGACAGCCAGCAGCAAAATACGTCTGGCACGTAGATTATATCAAATGAGGCTGACAGAAGAGATCACTATGTCTGAACATTTACTAGCACTGAAGAAGCTATTTGCTGAGTTACAGGAGAGAAATGTGGAACACACACACCTGCAAAAAGTTTATATCATTCTTTCATCGTTAAACACATCATGGGATCCTGTCATGAGTTCGTTAGAAGCCATGAGAGACGAAAATTTGACGGCGGATTACGTGTCTGGAAAACTGATCCAGGAATGGGAAAGACGTCAGGAAACGACAGAGAGCACGTGGGGAAAAGCAACAGAAAAGAAAGCAGAACTGTATTCAAAGAGGCAGGTACAAGAGTGTTTGGTGTAAAAGCCTGCTACATCTGTGGGTCTTACTCGCATCTACAAAGAGACTGTGGGTCGAGAAGGAGAGTACAAGGAAGAAAACAGTCGTATGTGCAGCTGGTGAGTGTTGGCAAAAGCTGCAAAGACAGTGACTGTGGATATTGGGTAATCGATTCAGGGGCAACGCATAGCATGGATGCAGACAGAACTATGTTCCAAACTATGATTCCCACAACGGAAGGTGTACTTTTGGCGGATGGTACACAAAGACAGGTACTTGGGAAGGGTACTGTTAAATTATGTAACTTGCAAACTATTATGACTAATATAATGTTTGTACCGGGTCTGGAAAACAACATCTTATCAGTAACAAAACTTAATGCCATGGGTATGATGTATTGTTTAAATGTGGGATCTGTGAAATAAGAAAGGAGGACAAAGTGTGTTCACAAGGGAGCTTAAAGGGTTCACTTTTCTATGTGGATATATACTGGCTACTTACTGGGCTACTGAGCGGGTGGTCTGCTACTACGCTTCAACTTTCGATCGCAGCGCAACACAGCCATGTATGCCACCTTAAGCTCCTTGAAGGAAAGGTACAATATAAATTAAATAAAATAACTGGGGTTAGGCAGGTGATGATCTAAACCAGAGTCTCCTCCATGGTAGAATCTCATCTCTGAAATGCCCCAACTATGTCTATACACCTAGTGGCTAGCACCTACTCTTAGGAGCTTTAAGCACCAAGCAAAGAAAGCTTTATTCACAAATAAGTAATCTGGTTTAACTGCCTGCTACTATTTGGCATTTGCTAGCTTGGAATTTCATCTGTTGCTTACAAAAGTAGCAGTGGTAGTGTTTTTTTATTTATTTTGCATGGTTGTTTTATTGTTCTGTAATGTTTTCTATCTCTATGTTTTCACATTTGTGATTATATTTTAATTGTTTTGCTTATTAGAGTCTTCATAATATCCCTTGAATTTATTATGTAAACAAATATCAAAATGTCCCCTGAATGTATTATATAAAGAAAGATGTGACTGGAAAATAGTGTTAATTCCTAAGATCCTGCACTAAGGACTGAAAAGCCAGCACTACGTAGACCCAAATGGTTTTCAATTTTTTTAAAAAAAAGGATCTGTGCAAATGGACTTCTACAAAAAAATTAAATGGCCTCCAAACCTTTAAATGAATGAGAGAAAATGTGCAGTAAGAGCTATGGTAACAAGTTGGGATCATTCCATTAACTAAAAGGAATCCTGATGTAATCGTGCACATAATCAGATGCTATCAAAAAACAGAAACACAAAAATGCTCAATGTTTTACCAATAAGGGCAAAAACCCCATACATACGAAACAAAAACCTGCAGCAAGAAAAGAAAACTACATATGCATTTTTCTAAACAAATATAGGAATTTTCCAATTCAGAGGAGAGGCAGAACATGGCACAGGGCACACCAAACCCTGCTTTTGAAGAATAACAGGATGGAAGGAGTGCACTGTTCTTAGTTAACATATCACACAATTGGCAAGTTTTGCCTCCTGTTTTAGGTGCTTTTAATATACATTAAATAATTAAGAATATGGTATGAAGATGTGCAAGTGACTTCTGCAGACTTCAAAAATAAAAATAAAATGCTATCGTGTATCTAGGAGAGCAACTTGCAAAACAAAAACTTCAGATTAATTAATTAATTTATTTATTTAATTTAATTTATATACCGCCCTAAGCCAAAAAGGCTCTCTGGGCGGTGTACATAAGAGATAAGATTAAGTCTTCCAAGCTAGAACTATTCCTAGTCTATTTTATTTGAGAAGTGCAATTTGCATTTTTGAGCTATTCAAACAATTTGCTTTTCCTAGGGCCAAATGTGCATTTTGTTCCTAAGGACATTATTATGAATGAACATTCAAAACAGCACTTCTGTTGCTAACATATTTTCTTAGATCAGAAAGATGAATTTGCAAGCTCTAAATTAGAACATGTTTTTTTTTTCCCTAGCTGTCAGAAGATCTTACAAAAAGACAGCAAAAAAAGTGGCTGAGGATATTATACTCTGAGGATGTCGGTCTCTGAAAGAGTTCTTAGAACCACCTGTTAACATTCTATAGTGCAAAGCTCTAGGGGGGAAAACAGAAGCATCACTGGAAGCCAACTAGAACGTTTCTTCTGAAGTATAGAACTCCAAACTTTTAAACATTTAAACATTTAAACAAATGCTGCTTAGTGACTAGTTTACTCACCTGATTTGAGCACCGCTGAGTCTTCTTAATACTACAATTTTGGAATCTTTATCACATTGTCCGGACAATTATTAACTGAACAAATGCTGATTACATATTGTGTTATATGTGTGACTGCCTTTAGAGATTGATTAACAGTGGGCTTAGGTTAAAAGTAGATTTTTAAAAAATGTATCTGAAAATTGTTTTATTTCTGAACCCATTCCAAAGCTTAGGCTCATTTGTATCTTGTGGCATTCTTTCTGGCCAGAAATTATTGTTCGTATTGACTTTGTTTTAGAAAAATCCCCGATATTTGTGGATGCTTATGCACTTTTAAATTATATTCCTGTGATGTGTGGACTAACAGATGGACAATGAATGTGGATCCTATGGTTGCAAGGAGACTTATACTTCAAAGATGGAAGGATAACACCCACCATCCACTACTCAGTGGCCTGAAGATCTCACTACCCTTTCTACATTTGAAAGTATATCTTATAAGCATCCATGACAACTGGATATCTACTTGGATGTATGGACTGCTTATATTACAATATATGTTTAAGTCAGGATTGATGGATTGTTTTTATTGTTAATGTGAGCTGGTGACATTTCTTTTTTTCTTTTTGTTTTATTTGATATTTTTTAAAGAATAAAAGCTCAAGCCAATTTGTCCTCCTAATGTTGTTAGTAACAGAATGGGCCTAGATACTAGGGTTGTGCACAGCCCCCCTCTATCCACCCCATGGCTCTGATCCATCAGGATCCATCAGGCATCAGGCTGACCCCTCCTGAGTTGACCTGGGGACCACCCCCACCCTGCCCTGCCTCCAGACCCAAATAAGTTTGGGAGCGGGGCTAATGTTTAATTAGGGTTGTAAACCCCTAATTAAAAATATAGCCAGCAGAGGTATCACCTCCCCCCACTTCCTTGCATCTTCTTCCTCCCCGAGACGCCAATTCTGCCGCGTGCTCTGATGCCTCCCCTCCCCCAAGGATCAATGCCTTAGCAGATCTTGGGGGGGGCAGGGGAGGCATTGCAGCACCTTGCAGAATCAACCCCTTCTCCGAACAGCTGTTGGTGATGTTCCATAAACAGCTTTCTTAAAGGAAAGCTGCTTGCGGAACATCATCTGCATGCTGCAGAGTCGAACAGCTGTTGGGCAGAGGGGATGATTCTGCATGGATGATCCTCAGCAAGCAACTTTCCTTCAGGAAAGCCTCTTGCAGAGCATCATCCACATCCTGCAGAATCTCCCCACACTATACAGAATCTTCCCCTCCAACGCCTGAGTCCCTCCAAAGAGGCCTGATTTGGCTTGAGTCTCGGGCCTTGAATCTGGTGCACAGCCTTACTAGATATCTCCCTGCCCCAATGAATATTAAGGAGCCCACTTCTTCTCTTTTCTAAGTCTTATCTGGCAAAGGTGGTGCGAAGGAGATCATACAATGTGGAGGCTTGTGAGCAGTGACCTGCCAAAATTCCACCAGCTGAATTCTATACCGACAGAAGTTTCTAGGACACCTCTAAAGGCAGCCCAAATACAATGCCATTACAGAAAAGCAGCCGAGAGATTACCATAGCATGGATCTCCATGGCTAGACTATCCCTGTCCAGGTATGTCTGGTGCCAACATTACAAGATCTCCCTTTTTGCCTAGCCATTTTAGATTTTAGAACATTTTTAGAACTGTGCTCTAGGCAGCTTTTAGTTTTGTTTCTTTAAAAGAGTTATTTTGTCTTGTTAAATTTTGCTGTTTGTCAATTTAAAACCATATTAATTTTATTCACATACTTTTGTACACTGCCCTGGAATCTTTTTAATGAACAGCAGTTAAGAAATATTTTAAGTAAAATAAAATAAATGGCTATTTTACTAGTTGGTTTTAATTTTTGTAAACCTCATTGAACTCCTTCCCACATAAAAGGTGACATATAATTTTTTTAAATTAATAATTAGATAACCCAGAAAACAGTATCCAAGAATAATACTGGTGTTTCAAGAAGATATACCAAATGCAATTTGGTTTTGCAGTTACACAGCCACAATACCACCCTCCTTACCTTACTGGCCTGTATATTTCTTTAACGCCAATAAACTGAAGTTGCTCCATTATGTCTGGAATACTTGCACATCGGGTAAGATTTATTCTTGGATAATAGAGAAGGTATGACAGGCACATTTCATTCCTGGTGCTAAGACCACCCTGAAAATGTAAACAGATCAACAGTGTAGGCCTCAGGATTTTTCAGATGTCTTGGTGTCTTAGGGTATCATCTAGAATGTTTCCTACAAGTATTCTTATTATCATCAATAATTACAAGAAACCCAGAATTACGAATGCATGCAATGTACAAATTAGGAACCGCAAATAAAACCATAAACCATATGAACGGCACACAAGTCATTGTTATTTATTTGCATGTTATGAAACATTTGTTGTTTTTTTACTACAGCTGAAGTAAAACTGTATAATAAAGAGGCAGGATATACACAGCAGGTGCTGCCAAATGACAGGAAAATGTTTTTTTTTTAAATGCTTTTTTCTAGAAGCTTTCCTGCTGTGTTATTCCCCTAACAATGACTATGCATGCAAGTTTTGGTAAGTCCTAGCGTGGAGAGAGAATTCAGTTTCTTGAATCCAAGTCTCTGAGCTTGTTTCCAGACCTGGCTACTACTGCCCTCTGGTGCTGTCTCTATATATCCATCATAGCTGCCGCCACCACCATGTTCATATGTGCACAAAACACTGAAACGATTGCAGGAAAAAGGAGTAGCAGGTAAGGAAATATGGCACAGGGCATGGGACAATAACATGAAGTCTATGAATGAATGTGGTTATAGCAAAAGGAAAAATGTCAGACTTGTCCAAACTCCCAGATTCCAAACCTGAATATCTACCCTTATAAAGAGCCTTACTTCTATCACCATCCTCAGTAAGTTCCCCTTAGTAGATTGGCACATCTACCTAGTGGCATTTTCTCTTTATTGTGGTGAGGAATTTTGTGTTCTGATGATACTGAGAGCTACGCCTGCAGCATGTAGCTGCTCAGCTGGGAAGATTTTTTACACAAGGTAGCTCAAAGGAGAGAGGCTCAGATAAAGAGATACATTGGTTCAAGAGTGCTTGAAGTAATATTTGAAGGAATACCATGTATTCAACAGTCCCAAGGAAGACACTGTATCAGTGGAAATAATCTATGAAGAAAGGCCTAGAGAATTTAGAAGTGATATGATACAATGAGAATAGCACTGGACAGAAAAAGAACCAGAGGCCAGAAACAAAACCTGGTTGAGAAGGGCCCTCTGCTGGTGGTTGTGATCCCTACCAAAATAACCTTGTTCTGTGTATCTGAGTCCTCAAAGTGGGAGCTGGATTCCATGGGTCCAAATCCACAAGTAAATAACTGAGCCTCAGTATGGAACATATAAGCCAATCAAAAACAATGCTAAAGGGAGGTTAATCTTGTTTACTGAATAGTTGGCATAAAAATAATACACAGGTGAGGCTGACCTTCCAATTATTGTATTGTTTTTCCATTTATGGCTGGCTTTGTTACTGATTGCCTTATGTCAGCCTTCAATAATTTGGTGCCTCCTAGATGTTTTGGATGGGGCTGAAGGGAATGATTTTTAGTTCAAAATATCTGGAGGGCACAAGGCTGGAGGACTGTTTTAGGCTATATTTTGCAAAAAGAAAATTCCAATTGTGCAATCCCAGACTTGATCCGCTACAGACTCAGGCATGGCTTATTTTTATCCACTTCATACCAAGTACTGAACTGGAAAGGTGGAACATAAACAAAAGCGCCATGCTCTATCACATGACTTCGCAAATTCTCAGAAGGGACCCTCAACACCAAATATAAGGTTTTTGCTTCTGCTTGGTAGTGGTTATGCTGTTTTTACCAAATACCCTGTGAACAGAACATGCATGATAAAAAAGTGCCTACCTCAGTAACTGATCTTTTGAAAGAGATATAATTCTGATTTTATTTTGATTGCATATCATAATTTTACTCAAACTATGTATTACACTGTGTTGAATGAGAACTCATGTCTGAACAACCTATAGTGCCTTAACTAGTTTTCATTTTAATTCTTCTGTATCAAAATATATTGTGAAGAAAGAGGTGGAAGCACAAGTGTGTGCGTGAGAGAGATTTTAAATCTGAAAAATGGTGTAAGGGATCATTGTATTCCACCCCCCTCTTTTCCTACAGCATGATTCAATTCTGATTCATGCCTCCACTCATAGCTATACAGGGGCTTTTTAGCCATGTGAGCTCTCCTGTGTAATATCTAGTTGCATACTTAAATTACTCTGCAGTTGCTTGCATGCACTACATCCTTTGTTAATTTGCTTTTTATAGAGAATCCACACAACATGATTGCCAAATAATTATATTCTAGTGTTTTCTGTGTTGTCATACTATATTTTTTAGGCTTGACTTGTGGTACAGTTTTTTTGGTTATCAAATTTAATTGTAATGCCAGACCATCCAGTGTGGACAAAGCATTACTGAAGCTTTTAAGGACTTCTGTGTCTTTAATAAGAAGTTTCCTGTTGGCAGGTTTTGCCTTTTATATTGCTTCCTGTTCAGTGGTTTGGAGATTAGTGATGAATAAGCACCTAAATGCTCCTTTTGTTGTTTGAGGAAGTGATAAATTAGTACCTTCTTTCCATTATTCTTTCTTCTTTTTTCTTCCACAATAGCAAAATAGCATGATTTTACTATAATGGAAAGAAAAATGAGGGAAAATAATGCAACAAAATCAATCATTTCCTACAGGAAATAGAAAATGACTAAAGGGGCAATTTATCACTGATCCTGTAACATTGAACATGAAGAAATAAAACAGGTGAACTTGTTTTAATTAAGATCAGAAAAGACCTTTGCTGAATCAGAACTGCTAGCAAGCAAATCATTTTACAGGGATCTTGCCCTGGGAAAGTCCACTGATAGTTAATATTGCACTAGTTTAAATGCTACATGGAATCAATGTTTTAATTCAACCTTCAGCTACCTGTGGGAAAGCAATGCCTTCTCAGTGGCAGCTGGTGGCTCCATTGTCAGTTGGACAGTGGAATCTGCTCTGGGTTTTAGTACAAATTTCAAGGAGCTGTTCAAATTGCTTCAGCAGATTGGATAGCTCTTTGAAAGTTCAGACTAAAGCCTGGAGCAGATTCCACTGCCCCACTGACATGGAGCCAACAGAAATGCTAACGGGCTCTACTGTGGAAGCATTGGCTGTGGGTAGAAAAGATAAAAGTTAGACCCCACTATTCATGTTTTTTACTCTTTATTAACTAAAAATAGTTTGAAAAATCATTCATACATTTGACCTCGCCCCCTAAATTCAACAACAACAAGAGATCACCAGTAACTGAGGTACAGGCTACTCAGGGTAATAATCAACTATGAGGTCAATGTAATATGTAATGCATAATTATCTAATATTGGTTGGATCCATTATTAGCACTTGGGAATTATGGGGAGCAAAGAGGGCCAGATGCAATTTCTCTGACATCAAATCAGCTTTATAAGATTACTAGAACACCTACAGCAGAACTATCATAGCCATGCAACTATCTCCCAAGAATGTCTGAATGTTAGTTGCAGCTCAGGGGCGAAATAAGACACAGACACATCAGCCTGGGTTGAACAAGGGCCACTTTATTAAATTATAACAAAACCCATTTTAAAGTGACCTGCAGAGGGAAAACCTAGGTGCGGGAACTGTCTATAAGCAAGCATGCAGCTCTCGGGCAACAGCCCTGCTGGGGCAAGGGCAAGCCCCATCTGCTTACCCCTTGCCTCAGCCACACCCAGTAGGTGAGTGGGGGGCCTTCTCACATCACCACCCCCTGGGGCCGTACAGCCCTCGGGTAGATAAGGTAATCTGGCCCCAGAAGCAGCCCATATCCTGCCCTAAAGCCGTAAAGCCCTGACAGACCGGCCTCTGGAACCACCAATCACCTCCAAAGGTGCCTAAGGGGGCCACCTAGTTGTCCTAACCTACTTCCCTTCCCACACCCGTGCCATAATAAACTGCCCTCTGTAGGGCAATAACAGTTTAAATATGTCAAATTAGTCAAATTAGCCAAAATCACCTATTAATCACAATGCCCCCTAACCCGATTCCCTCCCACTCTCACAGGGTGGAGCAGGCAAAAAACCTGCCCGCCAACTAGGATAAAAATTCCTACTCAGCCCCGAAGCGATCCATGAAGACACCATAAAAGAGGGAGGGTGGGGTGGGCGTCGTGCGCCAAAGAGGAGGCTAGGAGGGGCAGCCGGGACTTAAATAAGCCCCCTAGCTCTGCCCCTCCACGCTGTACATCATAACTGCTGCAATGAGCGACGTTGCCCCCCTGTAAGATGGCGGCGGCAGCATCACCCCCATCAGCAACTATGCCTCGCTCGCCAGCTGCACGGAGAGCGGGGTGGTATTAACAGCAAAACAATGTTTTCTGCAACATTTTTATTTGAAGACATTTTCATTCTGCCATGCCATAAAGTTTCTTACCCAAGTCATATGTGATCGATCTAGGGTACTGTAATGACATTCGGTGACCAAATTATCTCCCTGAAACACAACATTTAAGACAATCACTGTAAATGGCAATTATATATATCAGTAAAATTATATTAATCAGTAAAAAAATAAGCAACAATTAAAAGAAATTTAAAATACATTGTATTGAAAATACATTCACTTCACCTTAGAACCCAAAGCTACAAGTAACACAATCACAGAAATCATGGCTTTTCTCTGGATTCATGGGTCAAATAGCTCGATTCAAGGTGCTGGTTTTGACCTATAAAGCCTTACACAGCTTGGGACCACAATACCTGATGGAATGCCTCTCCCGATACGAACCCACCCGTACACTACGTTCAAGATCAAAGGCCCTCCTCCGGGTGCCTACTCTAAGGGAAGCTCGGAGGGTGGCAACAAGGGAGAGGGCCTTCTCAGTGGTGGCCCCCAAATTATGGAATGATCTTGTTGATGAGGTGCGCCTGGCGCCAACACTATTATCTTTTCGGCGCCAGGTCAAGACTTTCCTCTTCTCTCAGGCATTTTAGCATGTGTTTTTAAATTGTTTTTATGTTGTTTTGAATTTTGAAATTGTGTTTAAATTGTTTTTAAAATATGTGTTTTAAATTGTATATTTGTTTTAATGTTTTTGATTGCTGTAAACCGCCCAGAGAGCTTCGGCTATGGGACGGTATACAAATTCAATAAATAAATAAATAAATAGCGGCAATTACATTTCACTGCTGAATTACATCAATCCTACTCATAGTATACCATTGTTCTTTTTCTTCAATACCAAAACAGAAGCAGCAAACACTACAGAAAGGAAGTGTTGTTCATTGCTATGAATATCCTTTCGGGATGTGGTTAAGATGGTAGGAGACTTGCAGAACAATCCAGCGGAGAGGAGTAGCAAGTCTACTGCCAGGTTAGGATTGCACTCTTGAATGAAAATACTTCTCTCACTCTATCACTTGCAGAAATGAATTGATTATTTCAGCCATGAGACAACTATGCTTTTGATGTGTAAATATACCAGGAGATGCATGTAAAACTTTACAAAGTAGAGTAATGAAGACAGGACTTTCTTCCTGATCAGAGAGCGGTAATAATTGGGTTAGGAATAGGGATGGGGTGCCTCCCTGATCTGGAGGTGGTTATGGATTCTTTCTCATTGGTATCCAATGAGTGAGGCAATCCTATTCAAACTGAGTCCCCTCTTATACATTACTTTGGAGCACACCACTGCATAAGAAAGAGGAAAAAATGGGACATCAAATGGATGTTTAGTGGGACTGTGCAATATATGTGTCTGAGAGCTAATTCAACTGCACTTGCCTACAGCCAATCCAGTCATCACCATACAAACGATTAAACATTTTGTAGGTCACTGCAAATACTTTTAAATATTCATTTGTAATAGAGTGGGAAAAGTTTAATACTGTGTAGTATTAACTAAATGTAATGTAGTGTAGCGTAGTGCTTAGAGTGTTGGACTAGGACCTGGGAGACCAGGGTAAGAATCCCCACACAGCCATGAAGCTCACTGGGTGACCTTGGGCCAGTCACTGCCTCTCAGCCTCAGAGGAAGGCAATGGTAAACCACCTCTGAATACCACTTACCATGAAAACGCTATTCATAGGGTCACCATAAGTTGGGATTGACTTGAAGGCAGTCCATTTCAATTTTTTCAGTATTAAGTAGCATCACAAAACAGCTGGCCCAAAGCAGGCAGATAACTCTTGGAGGATTATAAAGTGGCCAGCACATGCTGGATGGTCATGTGAATAAATCTTTATATTGGACTTAAGTTGAATATTTGAAGTAATATTTGACAGCCTCACAAGAATAAAGTTGTTACAGGCAGTGAATTTTCCATGTTGCAAATGCACAGCACCATTTGTCATGACTAGCCCTGTTCAGAGCCCTGAGGTCGATTAGGCAGGCTGCAACTGACAAATGCTGACAGATTTATATGGTGAGGAGCCTTTCAGTCTCATATTTGTGTAATTAATATTTTAATTTATGTAGCAAGCCAAACATCTTAACAAAAACAGCAAAGGCCCAAAGGAAAAGCTTATCTTATACAGAAAATCAAATAAAAACAGAATGTTGTGAACAGCATATTAGGAATTGAAACTATGGAACCCAAGAATGATTCATGAATGTAAACATTAGGTTTATAGGAATATGATCTAATAACTTGCACAGATGAGCCACAGCACTGAGGGCCAAACTAACATTACATGCAAATGTATGTAATTATAGCTTAATTACCCATTTTAATAAGAAAAGCTACTTTGGGATAGGGTGACTGGGATGAGAAGTGAGGAGGCAGAGTGCTTAACCCTTTCTCTTTCTGCCATTTCTTTACTCCAAATGCTAGTAACTTCTCTCCCTGTGTGGAACAAGATTTGTGTCTTGTAATGGCAAACATGAACTTTTGATCCATGCAAGGGGAGAAAACTTGAAGGACAATTTGGCATGAAGATATGTCTAAATGGCAACAACATTATTAAACGGAAGAAACACTAATTCATACTGGCAAGATGGTCCTTTCTTCTTTTAGGTACTGAAACTCCTGGAAGTTGAAGTCAAAATCATCATCATAGGCCAGAAGTTGTTGTTCATCTCCCTTGCGGAAATGACGCATTCTTATAGCTCTACCAGCAAGATGTGCATGAAGAAGGACTGCAAACACATGAATCCCGCTTGGCCTCTCAGCATCCAGGGCCTGAAAAGGATCAGTAAAACTTACCAGATTACCAAAAACAAAACATAAGGGAACATTCAATATTAGAAGAGAACATAGACTGCATTTTACTATGCTTGCAAGACCCATTGTCTCCTCACTCCACACACAGAGTGTAGTCAGAATGTTAAAATAGTTACTGCAGACATATAGTTCATTCAATCCTTCACCATAGCTAGGAGCATTACATTTTACAAAGTAATAATTTTAAGGCACAGGAGCCTCTGCAAAAGGGGGAAAAAGAACCCCCCCCCCAACATTTCCTATGATGGCTGACCAGCAGCACCCTCTTTAAATCTGCTTGTGCTTTCATAAAACCCTCAGACCTGTGCGTGTGTGCGTGCGTAGGGAAATCCAGAGGTCTAGAAAATTATCAGCCTTCCCTCCCCAGTCTATGCTTTTTCATGAGTTTCTACTAGATTTCCAAACACAACTATCATTCACTATACAGAAGCCTTAACAGAAGGGGGGCATTTTACTTGTAATTTTTAAAATAGCATTGTTCACTCATTGTTTTGTATATGTGCCATTTATTTAAGGAGGAACTTTCTTTCCCAAGAAAACAGGAATTGTTGTCAATGACTGAAAAGAAAATGTTTGCCCAGCTGCAAGAAAGCTGGTAACAGACTACTGCAGAATTCAAGTCAACATTATTAACTGCAAGTCCGTTTTACAGCATATTCTGTAATGATTAGCATGAAAGATAGTCTCAAAAAAGACAACATCTCTCTTTCACAATTTCCTGCTTCCCAAATTTTAAGAATTTTTTGGGCATAAAATTTTAGAACGAAATGTTCTGTAAGATGTTGGATTCCTTATTGGCTGATTTATTTCATGTGGAATTCAGGTTCACAAAACATATTACTACTCTTCCCGCCTCCAGTTTTGAGTACCATCAAGCCCAAATCCTCAACTTTACATTTAGAATCAGTGATGCAGGAAAGTAAATTTAGATTCAAGGTACATTTGGAAAAAAGTCAGGAAAAACCTTCTCCTTTCCCAAGTTTAAGGTATCTTATCAAAACAATGTGTTGTCTAATATAATACTCTGAACTGAGTCACTAAAATGTGCTCATAATCTGAATTTGTATTAAACTGAAAGAAGCAGTTATTTTCACTATGAGTTCATCAACAATATTTTTTCTTAACAAATTAGATCTCTGTCAGTCAGAACACCCATCTTACTACTAGGAATGGAAGGATCTGTCCATTTTGGTTCTCTCAGTTTCTCATTTTTCCATTCTTAAATTCAGTTCTCCATATTTCTCCAACCCTGGGACCTCTGGGTGAAGGGCTGGTAATAAAGTCTAATTCTAATTATAATTATAATAATTCTAATAATTCTAATAATAATAATAATAATATGGGGTGTCCATTGGAAGCTAGAATTCCTACAGAGAAAAATGAAATTAAAGGTACAGCAACATGTGTAGTTCTGACTCATGTACCCCATCTTTTAATCCAGGACCTACTGTACTGCAAATGACCACACTGTAACACCTACATCAGTATTCACTATGTCATTCAGAAGAAAGCAATTTAAATGTGCTATTTTCAGTTATTGGAGAGAATTACAATGAATAGTGCAAGGCACGATACATACTTCTTCTAGGCATTCCAGAGTGCAGTGACCTTCTGACATGAAGTCAGGCATGCCGGGTGGGATGTTGTGGAAAAGGCTGACCCAAAGACCTGCTTCAATAACTCCAGCATCGTAGCTCCTTAAATCTGGAGTGTAAAATAACCTCAGTCCAGAGTTATCTATCATTCCTAAGAACAAAAGAGCAATATATCAGCATAAGATATCCTATCATTTTTAAGTCGCTTTGGGACCCACTTGTCAAGTTTATGCAAGAAAATGAAGCTCCGCTCGCCGCGCAGCTGACGAGCGGGGCATGATTGCAGGTGGGGGTGAAGACGCTGCCCCCATCTGTTAATGGGGCAACGTCGCGCGTCGCGCCCGTGACGTCAGCGCGACGTGCAGCATAAGGGGCGGGGACTATAGGACTATTTAAGTCCAGCCGCCCCTTCCACCTTCCTCTTCTGCTGCTCGACGTGGACGACATGGACGACGAGGGACAGAGTGGAACGCAGCGCGGTGAAACGGCAGCGGCTGTTCTGTTAAGGCCGCACGGTCGGCGCCATTTTAGGCGCTTGGTTTCTGCAGCACATGGGCCTCATTAGGGGCCGATTTCAGCTGCTTTGCTTCCCCATGGGGGGGTGGAGCCGGCTCCGGCTTGGGGGTGCTGTAGAAGGAGCGGCTGCAGCTGGAGCGGGCCTCGTGAGCGAGGCCTGCAAGGCTTGACAGGGATGGAACTCACTCACCCCCTGCTGGCTTGAGGTTTCTGTTTCCCGGCGGCTTTTAGCAGCCGGTTTAAGCAAGATCATAACAATCCCCCCAACGGCTGGTTTGAGGCTTCTGGCTTCACGGCTGCTGGTAACAGCTAGTTTAAGCAAGATCACACCTTCAGGGGTGGTGGCTCATACTTTTACAGTAATTAACTTAGTATAGTCCTCACATAGGTAATTATATTATAACTATAATTTAGCCAGTTGGTTAAGCAAGATTACACACACTTACAGTAGTATAAGTAACCAAAATAATTTTAAGCGAAAGAGCTGCAAGATTAATCATACTTTGCAGGCAGTGACTTATTACAGTTGGTAGTTTCTAATATTAAATTGTGCTTGTCTTTTCTGTGGCTAATAATAATAATAAGTAATAATAATGTACATGTGGTTTTGAACTAAGGATTGGATAACAGGAGCTGGGGGGGTTTTAATTAGAGAAATCCTACTTTATATGCACTGTTTATAATACTTATGACTAATGATTGTAATTGTATCCATTATTCTATGGTCAGGACAGTCGATGGCTTATGTTATTAGTATTATTAATAATAATACTATCATAATGGAATTCATAGTTATAAGTGGGAGCCAAGGACTGGTAATGAGGGAATCACATACAGTCATTGGGTATAAAATTAATAATAATAATGTTATAATTATAAGTCAAGGGTGGATTTATTATTATTATTATTATTATTATTATTTATTGCACTTTTAGACCGCCCTTTAGCAACAAGCTCTCAGGGCGGTGTACAACAAGATAAAAACAGATTAAAATACAGATGTGGGTACAATACAATATGAAAACATATTGAAAACAAAATTAAGACAAAAAATTAAAATTAAAATAGATTAAATTTAAAATTTAGCATTTAAAATGCCTGGGCAAAGAGGTAGGTCTTTACCTGGTGCCGAAAAGATAATAATTTAAAGCAGTAATGCCACCAAGACAGGAAAAGGGGGGGTCAAAGGTCCCCTCATAAAATGCAGGCCTTTGGGCAATTTTGAACCACACCCCCCATACGACAGCTGTAGGCTTGGAATCAATTACGAGAGAGAAGGCGGCACAAGCCTTTGGATGTGAGTTCTATTTGGTTAGGCTTATATTAGGTTCAAGGTACTTTGTGCTATTAATTTTATTACATGGTGGCTGAAAGGACAGTGATCCTTTCAAGTGTCAGTTACACATTCCTTGTTAACTCTGTGGCAGAACTGGCATTTATTCGAATTTGGTCCCAAGAACTTGGGCTCATATCAACAACAAAGCTTATGGCATTAATTATATTTAAGGAAGGACATGCAAATGTCTGCAGGGATTTGAAGGTCTAACAGACGATAGTATGGCTGGAGCAGTAGACAGGAATACAGAGGAAAAGACAGAATACTTATCGGATTCTGATCATTTACGGGATCTTAGACGTTCTGAAACATGTGTTACCTTGACAGAATCTTAGATGCTGTTTGATGCGGAGGCTGCATTTTAAGATCCAGGCAGACTCTTCACCCCTTCCTGAGGATTTCACAATAACAAAACCTTTCTGTGTGGGATTTCTCACCACAATTACTTGATGTCATGCATAACATGCAACCCTTACATGGATACTTGTATTTGATTGGCGTTTGACACCCGCTAAGAGAAAGCTGCGGCAGGGGGGACCAAGGCTGGGACAGGGCTATCTTTAGTCTCCGTGATTTAGCACAACTGGGTGAGCTGCAATGAACTAATAGTTGGTAAAGTGTACTTACTCATAAATGATTTCCTTCCTTTTTGCAGACGGATATGGGCAACAGGGAGATAGGAGGCAAGAGGCCTTCAAAAGGGTAAGAAGGAGCTACCGGCTGCTTAGGGACAGGTGTCCCTTCCCCAGTTAGACTCCGGGTACTATGAACTTGGTTAGCAGGCTACCCGGTTTAAGGGGAGGTTTGTTATGTTAGGGTGTTTGCCTTTTGTTTCCCAGTCTCATACCCCAACTCCTGGCTGGCCTTCATGGCCTCCAACTCACGGCTGGCCCTCATGGCCTACAATCTTCACCCCGTTTAATCATGGCAATAACGGCTGTGGTCAGAATGTACAGAAGTACACTTGGTCACGCCAGTCTTATTCAAAGGGGCAGGCAGTGAGGGGTTCACACTAGTTAGTCTAGGGTCAGTGAGCTGCACTCCATCATCATAGTGCGCACATATGCCTTATGCATTTGTAGTGGCAGAACATTACCTACAGAATGCTATAATTCTCACATGGAGTGCTTCAGAGCCTTCCATGAGGGGGCAGTCAGGAGACAAGTGGGCTCCTAAGCAGTGGGGCACTATCTGTCTGAGTGGATGTTCATAGGTATGGCAGCTGAAAGCTGCACAGGGGCAAGCTTGAACCGGCCCAGATGAGATCCTGGATTGGGACCATGAAGTGTTTCCTTTCGGCCCTCTTGATGTTAGGGGTCTTTTAAGGGGGTTATTATGCTATGATGGGGCTTGAACACCCATACTATGAATTCAGGGTTATGGCTGCCTTATGTACCGACCTGGCCGTGTGGCTCCCTTTCCTGCGGTTGCAAGCCTGGATTCGGGAAGGGGTTTTAACTATGAATGTTACCTTTCATTAACTCTTTTCCGGGGTTGGAAGGCGACTTTTGGACAGAAGGGCTCATGGCCTAGGGTCGGGTCTCATAACTCTTTTATAATTAGGAACACTAGGATTCATGGCCCTTGCCTGTCCCGTTGTTCTGGGATAAGTTTATGCAGGGAGTCTGAGAAGGCCATAAGCCTATCTATTGCCCTAGCATGATCACCAGCTATCAGAATGCAGAATAGGGCAGCAGGGGCAGTGTGAAGGGGGGCTAATCCCGTGAGCTGCGCACTGGAATTCCCTTGGGTTCAATGGGTTACATTACCCCAGCATGCTCGCCAGCTTCTAGAAAACAGGTATTCAGGAATTCTGGGCCGGCAAGGGCTATATGCCAGAGTGGCCTTTCTGGTGAGTCACCTGCTGATATTCCTGATAGACGGCATGGCAGGAGAAGGGGCATGGCAGTGTGAACACTTCGAGGTAAGCTTTCTTAGCCAGGCTGGCGTTTTTTTTTCCCCTATCCCCATCTACCCTTCTCGCTGGACATTTTATGGGTGTAGTGGACCAGTGGGAAACGGTCTGTGCCTTCAGTTAAGACCCAAGCTATTCCAGGCAGTGGCTCATACACTGTTTTGGGGATTTCAGGAGAAAGGTGGTGGCTGGCTCTACGTGAGACCTCTCTCGACATGCCCTCCAGTTTTGATGTTTCCAGGGAGGGGGGGTTATGCTTGCTCAATGTGGAAGGTCTAGAACAGACCAGAGGTGTAAGGGAAGGCATGTACGGTTGACCTTGCCTCAGCGCCCAACCTCTGCCGAAGGATATTTATTCACCCAGGCTAATCTGGACCCCCTAGCTATAGGCCATATATGCCTATCTGGATCAACAATACCAGTTTTGGCATTAACAAAACAAGCATTGCAGGGGCTGGGGTATGACCCCTTCCAGTCTGCAACCTATTCAATTAAAATGGGAGCTGCTTCTATGGCAGCAGGTTTTTGGTTTCCTCCCGGCACTAGTACAGGATGTGGGACTTTGGGCCTCTGATGCATATAATGGCTATATTCCCCCCTTTTAGAGGGCAGGGGGATGTGGCGGCCTCACAAACGAGCATTGTAGGGGCTGGGATACGACACCTTACAGTTGGAACCTATTCATCTCGAATTGGGGCTGCTTTTATGGCAGCAGGTTTTAGTTTCCCACAGGCACTGGTACAGGGCGTGGGACTTTGGTCCTCTGATGCGTACAAGGGCTGTATTTCCCACTTTTAGAGGGCAAGGGAATGTAGCGGCCTCACAATCTTCATTGTTTTGACAGGTTGCTGGACAGGGATAGAGCAGATGCACATCCTAATATGCGGCCACAGCATGGTCTTCCGGGCACCCTGGAGGGCAGCGAATTCGAGCATGGGCTCGCAGTTGTGCCTCAGTAGAGGGGCTGTTGTGCAGTGGCTGGACCGGCAAGGAATGCATGGGGAGTGGCTCCTACCCGCTCTGTTCCAGCAAGGTGTGGTGCGGATATTTCCGCAGGCAATGGTCATCCACCTCGGTGGTAATGACCGCGGCGTGAAGCAGGGCAAGGCCCTCAGTGTACAGGCATGTAAGGACATGCAAGTGATAAGGCAGCATTGGCCTTTGGTGCGTCTGATGTGGTCAGACATGGCGCGGCATATGGGATCCAGCTGGAATTGATCAGGCATGGAAGAAGGTCAACCGGGAAATTCGGTGGGCTCTTCTTGGGCAGGGGGGGTTGGCCATTCCACATCTCCGCATTCAGCACTGGAAGGGTGAACTGTACAGGGCCGATGGCGTTCACCTGTCTCATGCAGGTAACGACTTATTTTGGGCGACCTGCAGGGGTGTCTGCGAGAGATGTTTCTTGGCAGTGGGGTAAAGGGGGACTAAATAGAGATTTGTCCCCCTTTTGTGGCGGGAAGATGCGGGAAGGGAAATAGGTAAGGACAGCTAGGTGGCCCCCTTAGGCACCTTTGGAGGTGATTGGCGGTTCCAGAGGCCTGTCTCTCAGGGCTTTACGGCTCGAGGGCAGGATATGGGCTGCTTCTGGGGCCAACTTATCCTCATCTACCCAGGGGTTATACGGCCCTGGGTGGGGATGATGTGGGAAGGCCCCCCTACTCACCTGCAGGGTGTGGCTGGGGTAAAGGGTAAGCAGATGGGCTTGCCCTTGCCCCAGCAGGGGCTGGTCGCCCGAGAGCTGTATGGCAAGCTACTTGCTTATAGACAGTTCCCGCACCTAGGTTTCCCTCTGCAGGTCACTTTAAATTGGGTTTTGTTTACTATAATTTAAATAAAGTGGCCCTTGTTCAACCCAAGCTGACGTCTCTGTGTTTTATTTCACCCCTCAACTGCAAACAACATAAGGGAGGAATTGTGCTTCAGAAAAACTGGGGAAGCTGTAAATAAGGCATTATCATAAGAAAGTGGTTAAACAGAGAACACTGATTTCTGTACTTTTCTAACCTGTACAGAAAATGTATGCTGATTTTTGCCCCCCTTGTAAGGGCCTTTCTAAATTCCCATGATAAACATATAGTTATTACTCAGCTGTTACAAAATCTCTTATCTCTGCTGACCCAGACAGCCTTTGCTCATTAACATGAATCTTTTAAAATCTTAGCCTTTGGAAGATAATGTTTTTAAATAGTTAATTGTTGTTTTGATTATTATTTATCTTAATGATGCTGCGAGCTGCCCTGGGGATGTTAATCTCTCAGCTGCTCTGCAAAAGAGTTTGTCAGACAGCCAGTCCAGAGGAGAACCCGAGTCTCTTCTTTCTCAGTCAAGTGGCTACTGGAAGTATCAGTATAGTACCTGCTACCACAGACAGGAAGGTCAAGTTTGAAGCATGGAAAATCCAGTTCCATAACACCCAAAGAGGTGACAAAGCATATTTTGAAAGGGGAAAGTACTTCACACATTCTCAGAATTTCTGCAAAGAAAAAATTACAAAAATTGATGGTATTTGAAGAATTTTAAACTTGATTTGAAGTTGTCTTGTGACTGCCCTGTGTTGGGTGATTATCAAATAAGATTTTTTTTTTCTTTAGAATATGTTCAGGTTTATAATGCTCTATAGCAAATAGTATAACTTTAAAAGACCATACATAGATTGAAATTTTGATCTGTAAAAAGTTTAAATTACTTTGAAAACATCCAGAAATATAACCATCCATCATACTTCTAAGACATACATGGCTAAATGATCTGTATGTTTTCCTGAATTCTTTGTGGAAACAGATTTTGTATTCTTTTGAAATGGAGGCTCAGTTGTGCAGGGCACAAAATATTACACTGGCCAGTTCACATATGTGAGGCCACTGCCAAATATCATTTATACCTTTAGGCTTGGACTTATCAACATTTGTGCATAAAGGCAGTACCCATGTTAACCAGATATATACGCATACCTAAACAGGCCCGCCCTTAGCATGTGCGGGGCCCGGGGCAAAAGCATAGTTGCCCCCCCACATTCTTTCTCTCTCTCTCTCTCTATATATATATATATTGTAAAAGAGAGAGAGAGAGAGAGAGAGAGAGAGATTTTATTTACGAATACATGTAATTATAATATTTACATATGAGGCTAACAACCTATTAAATACAAATATGATTACCTTCACTTCAGGGAATAGGCCTCTAGTCAACCTGTTCCATGTCCATTTCTTATTCATTCTTGCCTTCATCCAAGGCTGTTATTTCAATGCATACTGTGAAGGTTTTAGTGTTTAACTTGTGAAAGTTGTGTGTGCGAGTGTGTCGACAGGGGGGTTCATTTAGTTTTGTGTCCAGTTTCCCCCCCTCTTCTTCCTTCACCTTGCATTTTCTGTTTTCCTTACAGTTTACTGTTTAACTTCTGTTGCTGTGAGAGTGTGTGTTGTGACTGGGGGGTTCGTTTGGTTTTGCTTCCAGTTGTTTTCCCCTCCTTTTTTCCCTGCTACTGTAAGGACAGAATAGGGAGAAACCGATTGGTTCCCCATAGGAAAGTGTGAGACAAGGATGTATTTTATCACCCTATTTATTTAATCTATATGCAGAACATATCATACGGAAAGCGGGATTGGACCAAGATGAAGGAGGTGTGGAAATTGGAGGGAGAAACATCAATTATTTAAGATATGCAGATGCTACCATACTACTAGCAGAAACCAGTAATATTTTGAAACAAATGCTGTGAAAGTTAAAGAGGAAAGCACAAAAGCAGGACTACGGCTGAAGGTCAAGAAGAATAAAATAATGACAACAGAAGATTTATGTAACTTTAAAGTTGACAATGAGGACATTGAACTTGTCAAGGATTATCAATACCTTGGCACAGTCATTAGCCAAAATGGAGACAATAGTCAAGAAATCAGAAGGCTGCTATGACTTGGGAGGGCAGCTATGAGAGAACTAGAACACGAGTGATACATGCCCTGGTCTCCTCTCGCTTAGACTACTGTAATGTGC
Source organism: Rhineura floridana (assembly GCF_030035675.1). NCBI lineage: Eukaryota > Metazoa > Chordata > Lepidosauria > Squamata > Rhineuridae > Rhineura > Rhineura floridana. Next base: position 103,402,204 of record NC_084483.1, read on the forward strand.
TCTACGTGGGGTTACCCTTGAAAACGGTCTGGAAATTGCAGCTGGTACAGAATGCGGCGGCACGCTTGATAAAGCAGAGCCGTCGCCGGGATCATATCACCCCAGTGTTGGTAGATCTACACTGGTTACCAGTTGTTTACCGGGCCCAATTTAAGGTGTTGGTATTTACCTTTAAAACCCTATACGGTTTTGGCCCAGTTTATCTGAAGGAACACCTCCAGTATCACCAAATATGCCGCCAAACAAGATCAGCCTCACAAGACCTTCTCTCGGTCCCACCGGTCAAAACAGCTAGGCTGGTGAGGACCAGAGAGAGGGCATTTTCGATTGTGGCCCCCACCCTCTGGAACTCGCTTCCATTGGATCTTCAACATGCCTCCTCCCTGATGGGTTTTCGCCGAGCCTTAAAGACCTGGCTATTCAGGCAGGCCTATGGGATTTCTGGGGTGGACTAGTTTTTATGGTGTATTAATTGAAGGATGGTTTTAGATGAACTGATGTTATGGTTTGTTGATTGTATATTGATTTATATACTGTACTTTGCATTGCTGTAAGTCGCCTAGAGTGTCCGTTAGCTCGGACAGATAGGCGACTAACAAATAAAATTTTATTATTTATTATTATTTTAGAAAAGGTCCTCAAATGCAAAGATGTATCACTGAACACTAAAGTCAGGATCATTCAGACCATGGTATTCCCAATCTCTATGCATGGATGTGAAAGTTGAACAGTCAAAACAGTGGATAAGAGAAAAATCAACTCATTTGAAATGTGGTGTTGGAGGAGACAAATAATTGGGTGTCAGAACAAATTAAACCAGAACTATCGCTAGAAGCTAAAATGATGAAACTGAGGTTATCATACTTCGGACACATAATGAGAAGACAGGATTCACTAGAAAAGACAATAATGCTGGGAAAAACAGAAGGGAGTAGAAAAAGAGGAAGGCCAAACAAGAGATGGATTGATTCCATAAAGAAAGCTACAGACCTGAACTTACAAGATCTGAACAGGATGGTTCATGACAGATGCTCTTGGAGGTCACTGATTCATAGGGTCACCATAAGTCGTAATCGACTTGAAGGCACATAACAACAACAAAGTCACATATGATTTCAACAATTCCTTTGACCACAATGGTTCCAAAAGGAATCTAAGTACTGTATTTGGAAGTATAGTAGTAGGCATATACTTCAATCAACATCATACACTACTTTCCCCACATGAAAATGGGCAAAGGCCAATCCAAGTCCTAGAATGTTCACACAGAAGATTTTCACCAGCATTGTCATTCTAAGAAAATGTGGAATTTCATCTCCAGATAGTTATTTCACTTACTTTGAATAAGCAGGCTAGGAAACGTATGCATTAAGCACATTTTACTATTCTAGAAGTTAAAATGGAGAGAAGAAACATACCTTCCACATATGATGGATTGTCATAATGGACTTCCATAAGCGCATACTGGGGGTCTGGTGCTGTCCCAATGGATAAGCCAACATGAGGAGGATATGTAAAGCCCTAGAAATTGAAACATGAAAACAATTAATACTTTTGTTTGGAACTTTTTTTTTACTAAGTTGATATGTTAACTGCAGAAAATAGCAGATCCCTTAGGATTGACACTTCCCTGTCTTGGCCACCCCATTGACCACTACTGTGTAGGAATGGTGAGCCATATGTCACAGGAGCAAGCCCAGGACCAGTGGGATCCAAATCCATCCATCCAAAGATATACAACCTGACTTTGTCAGTTCACAAAATTTTAAACATTTTTTTAAAATTACTGTTTAATTATTACTTTAGAAACTATCAACAGCTAAAGTTTTTTAAGCACAGCACAATAATCAATCAAATGTAGACTGGAATAAAAACATTTCCAGTCATATGTATTCCCCTGAGGAGGGAGCTCCAAATGTGTGGTGTCACAATTAAGAAGGCTCTATCACTGTTACCTGCTGAGCTAACAGTTCTTACTCAAGGGCCAGAAAGCAGGACCTCCGAAAGCAGGACCTCCGATACAAACACTCAGGCAGACTCATACAAGCTGTAGAAGGTCCTTCAGATAATTTGGTCTCAGTTTATATCAAAATTAGCACATTGAACTGGACTGTCTAGAAAAGCCTAGGCAGCCAATGTAATCAGAACAGAATAGGTGTAATATGATTTGAACACCTAGCTCCCACAAGCTTATTAGCCACCATATCCTGTACCAATTGCAGTTTCCAAACAGTCTTCAAAGACAGCTCCTGTAGAGCACATTACAGTAATTTAGCCTGAACATTACCAAAGAATTTGTTCCTGGAATTGTCATATTTCCCTAGATAGGGCTGCAGCTGCCAAACCAATCTAAGCACCAATGCCACCTGTGTCTCCATAGATAGTGTCAAGTTCAGGAGCACTCCCAGAATGCATATTTTGCCCTTCTGGGGAATGCAACCTTGTTCAGAACCAGATGCAAATATCCATCAAAATCTGCAGATCTCCCCAAATTCCCTTTCAACTGTCTCCTTGGCTTAGATAAAAAATAGCTGGCAAATGTAAAAAATGCTTATTTAAAACGGTTCAGTTAAGTTTCACTTTTGTTATTGTTTGCACCATTAGCCATCACATATCCAGAAAAATAATGATGACCAGACAATAAAATAACATGATAAAATTATCACGTTCTAGTACTATACTCAAAAATATTAGGTACAATGTAAGTGGCTTGTGGTTTTGCTAATCCCATTCAAAATGTAGCGGCTCTATTACACATCATCTTAAAATAATTATTAAAAGGATATAATCTAAAATACAAACAAATAATAACATTTCCTCAAAATATCTACAGGACGCTTGTCTCACTCATTATGTTAATGAGCTATCAGACAAATAACAACGGAGGTCTTCATTACTCCCACAATGACCGCAAAAACAGATAGCAAAGGTCTGAAATTTTGTAAAAGCGACTTTCCAACTGGAATTTGCTAAACTTGGATAAATCTTTGCCTGGTTTATATTTAAACTAGGCTGGGTTTATACTTAAATAGGTTATACCAGAGAAATAATATCATTCTGAATAAAGGGTTATAATTTCAGAATTCTTCATTGTTGTCTCTTGTTTACATTGGAAAAGGTAACTCTCAGAATATACAAATTTATTCAATAGATGGATTAAATATTGCTGCAATGTATTAACCTCCTTGGTACCAAGTGCAATTTTATTAATTAATTTATTTATTAAATGTATATACCACCCTTCATCAAGAGACCCCAGGATGGTTTACAGCATAAAAAATAACAAATAATACATGCCAAAACTTAACAGAATATCTATACTATACAAAAAATAAAGCAATTATAATAAGAAATATATAATAAAATACAAAATCTTAGTTACAACTGTAAAACATAGTACGCATATAACAGGAACAGCCTACGAAATAAGGGAGGGGAAATCAAGAGCAGGATACATAAAATATAACAACAATGTACAAGTACACAATTTATTCTCAATACAAAAGTAATGCTTAATTCTTCTCTCCTGTCCTCAAATGACAGATCCTCCTAGCTCTCACCTGGGAGCTTTCCTTTCCTCTCTCAGTCTCTCATCCTGGGAGATCTTCACTTTCCTGCCTCTCACACAGGTTCTTCCTCCTTCTGTCTGCCACTTTCATGTGGATGAAGTCCTTGACCCCCAGTGGTGTTTCAGAAGGGAATACACCACAAGGTAATCCCCTGTGGTGTCTCCCCTTGTGGTGACCCCCACTTTGTTGGCACATCAGTTGGCAGCGCATTGCATGCAGTGTGACCAGCTTCTCTCTTCCCATCATAATTAACACTGTCCCATGAATCAAATCAACAGCAAATTAGTGTAAAAAAATTAACCTCTAAGGTAGCTTCAGCCAGAAAGGGGCAGGGAGTAAGATTATTGACGTTTACCTTTTTCTTTCCTTAATAGCCTGGCTGCCAGCACCTCTGTTGCTGCTGCCAATATGATTCTTTGTCACTGCCCACAGTGTGCCCGGCTTTATCTCTCCCTTCCTGGAAACACCCTCAGTCCAGATGTGGCCAACCATCCCACCTCTGCACAGCGGCAGCCAATTAACACTGTCCCATGCACCACATTGCTGGTAAGCTTGTGCAAAGGGAAATTTGCTCAATGTAACTATTTTGGGCTAGACCTAGCAAACCAATACGTTTTGTCTAATAGCTCTGCTGAGAATTTTTCACAGACAAAGAAAAGGACCATGTCTCCAATCGCAAATACAGTGATATCTAGGCATTCCCATGATAGTACCTAACATACTACATTAGAAACAATTCAAATAATCTCAGCAGGAATAGCTGGCATGGTGGGGTGATGCCACTGCTCTCCCCAACAGTGGTGTCTCTGCCACTTACAGGACGGTGCAGGGGTGAGACAGCGTGGCAGTGAGGTCAGGTCAGGGCTATGCAGATACACTGGTGAGACTGCTAGATTGGTTTTGCCCATGGTGTCTCCACAGCCAAGACTTACCACTGCTCTGTGCCCATTCCATCCTGGTAAGTGGCAGCAATGGTACAACATAGCTCTACCATGCCGGCTCCTGCTTCTGAGATCTGAAACCTCCAGATCTCTGTACCACTCAGAAGTAGCAACTGGGTTTTAGATTTAATCACATCAATATTGAAAATAGCTGCCCTCTTTCATATGAAATTCATCAAAATTTTACAATACCTCCTACAGTTTCTTCTGCTATAATCAGAATGTCAATGCCTCAAAACACATTTATATAGGGTCGGATCTTAACTTAGTCATACATAAACCCATTGAAATAAATGGAATGTCAGTCAGTTATGATTAACAAGTCCCGTTGATTTCAGTGAGTCTACTCTAAGTTTGGATCCAACTCACAATATCTGTTAGAAAAATAACTTGCAATTGCTATTTATCTTACCTCTCCTCCAATGGCCCAAGAAAAAATGACTGTTTCACAGGTGAGGAATGAATCTGGCATGTTTGGGTGATAACACTCATGACCATAATCCAATACACTATCATTCAGACTGCTGCTACATTGATAGAGTAGAATGTGATGCACCATGTTTTCATGGCCCTTCTGTATCAGTGGTTCAACCTGTTAACATAAGTCTAAAATTAATTGAATTCTGTTTAACCTTAACAAAAGTTAAGAGCATTTGAAGAATCAGCTCCTATTATCGTAGCAAAATAAACCACAATCAGTTTTTATACTCTGATGATTTTGTTTTAAAGTAAACCCTGTAATGATGCAGGATTGCATCTCAGCTTGATGCTGCTCTCTCATTTTACATGTCCTTGAATAAAAAGAAGTTTTCATACTATAGCTACTTTCTGAGCTATCAGAAAAAGGAAGAGTAGAAGCATAAATGAAAGCTGCAATCATGCTGCCCTAAAATCAATCGTAGTTTTGTCATCGATTGCCACAGTATAAACAAAATCCACCTACACTTGATGTGCAGAACATGCAAATAAAACAAGAAAGCCATCAGTAAAATGACGATGAGAATGTTCTATTAAGCTCTGCTTGGAATAATGGAGGACTTGTCCAAACATGTGATACACCCACCTATCTCTCTAGGACACCAACACCTGCTGTGCTTCTACTCAAAACTTTTTAAAAAAACCAACCCTTTTTCAAAGGAACAGGTCAGCACCAAAGTTAGCAGTCCACATCCTTTCATTGTTAGTTTCCTAAACATTAGCATTAATTCAAACAAGCATTCTTTTGTTCAGCACCCTTTCTGTTAAAAAAAGAAAATACCTCCCACTAATAAACAGTTTATGTATAACTGCCTTCTGTCTTTGTGATACATTTTGTGGAGGCTTTGTAGTTTCACACACAAAAAAATTATAAACACTCATGAGAAGTGTCAGTACTTTAATCTGGTAATAATTATATGGAATGACGAATCACTGCCTCTACATCTGGATACTTGAAATAAGAGGTAGGAAATAACTCCATATTTCATTTGACTTGTATAAAAATGCATGCACACATACATTGTGAATATAATTTTCATTACTCATAAAAAGAAACAGCACTGACAAAAAAAATCCTTTCTAGACTAAGATAACTATAGTGAGAATTTCAGTACATAATAAAATGAGACCATTTTTGCTTTAGGGTTACAGAGACATATGTACAATATCTTTGACAGAACCTTTTAATCTTATTGATGGTTATATGCTAGATTTTATGAAAGCAAAATATACATGTTGACCCTTATCTAAATAGACGTTAAGAACTTTAAAGAACTTTTGTCCATGTGAATTATCCAGTTCTAACTACCATAGCTCTTTCTGTCTTCATAGATTCAAATTAAGTCTGTGCCTTGAGAGCAGGAATAGATTCAATGATGGGGAGACAGAATGACAGAGGCAGTCCTTCTGTCTCTTTGCTAACTGCATGGCTATTGCTAACACAGAACAAGTACCGAGAGAAACAGAGCTTGCTCCACAGTTGTAGTATCAAAAGCATCTGAGTGATGCATTTTGCACTCATTGCCATATTGATCACTCAGGCACTTCCAGTGTGTGAGCATCCTTTGTAGAATAAGCAATATGAGCAAATGGCGAAGACCACTAACTGTTACGGCACCTCTCCCAAGGCCAGAAAGAGGCATAGTGAAACCTGGGTCAGCAAAATATGAGCATAGATGAAATGTGGCAACGACAAGTGGTGTGTGGGAGGGTAGGGAAAGTTTGAATATCACAAGAGATACATTTTGCAGGGCGACTCAGTCACTGGTGGAGAGGGACAGAGTGATGGAGAGTGCATTTTGCTCTTACCTTCACCAGTGTCCTAAAGTGCCTTATCTTCCTTAGCTGCAGAAGTAAAAGCAGGAGGTAGTGCAGTGGCAGCTGTGGAGAGTGCTTACACAGTGACTTTTTTCCATGACTCTTTCATGCCATACTAAAACTCAAATACAGACTCACTACATAATTTCTGCCCACACAGCCTCTAGAACAAACATGTGTTGTTCTTAATTCTGTGCCTTGCCAGAGTCTGGACCTCTCCCTCTACCTGTCCCAAGGCTCACCCAGGTAGAGGAATATTTGTAATCAAATGTTGGCATTTGACAACCCTGACACTGTGACCCACTGAAAACTGAGAAATCTGCTCCTTTCTGTATAACTCTACCCCTTCATCTGCCCAGGAACATCTTGGGTTATTCAAATTATGGGTGCACAGGCAAGAGCCGGTGCATTTTATTTATGTATAACAGCTAGTATACATTATATTCTTTTGAAATTTATCTCAATCTACACAAGCTGGTCAAATATTACAGACCTTGCTGTTGCAATCTGTAACAGTTGAGGTAAAGCTAGGATTCTGTACGATTTACCCTTTGGAATGCTTTTGAGTGCATGTTTCCCTTCTTAATAAGCAAGTTTTCATTTTAACCAGTAGTTAAGGCACTGGGTGTGTTAGCTTGCTTTTCAGGGAGAAACCACCTAAATTCCTGGTATTTACAGTACTTTACTATATGTGGTGTATACAAGTTGACAGGAAAATCAATTACTGGAAGATGATGTTTAGAAGCCTTTGTGAATCTAATACACCACTGTGGGTACTAGATTTCCAGACAGCCTGGTATATGAAGTGGTTTTCATATAACAGCAACAAATTATAACAACCACAAACTACAAGAAAATGTTTTAAAGCAGGAAGGAAAGTAAGACAGACTGACTCCTTCGGTTCTCAACAGTTGACAGAACACATAATGAAAGCTAATCTAGGGTTTCCAGGAGATGAAACTGACAAAACTCACTAGCTTTTGTTTCTATTAACATGTTCTATTCCAATTTGTTGTTGCTGTTGTTATGTGCCTTCAAGTCAATTACGATTTATGGTGACCCTATGAATCAGTGACCTTCAATAGCATCTGTTATAAGCCACCCTGTTCAAATCTTGTAAGTTCAGGACTCTTTTTCTACTCCCTTCTGTTTTCCCCAGCATTATTGTCTTTTCTAGTGAATCATGTCTTTTCATGATGTGTCCAAAAATGATAACCTCAGTTTCATCATTATAGCTTCTACTGATAGTTCTGGTTTAATTTGTTCTAACACCCAATTATTTGTCTTTTTCACGGTCCACGATCTCTGTAAATTTCAAATGAGCTGCTTTTTCTCTTATCTGCTTTTTTCACTGTCCAGCTTCCACATCCATACATAGAGATCGGGAATACCATAGTCTGAATGATCCTGACTTTAGTGTTCAGTGATACATCTTTGCATTTGAGGACTTTTTCTAGTTCCCTCATAGCTGATCTCCCCAGTCCTAGCCTTCTTCTGATTGCTTTACTATTGTCTCCATTTTGGTTAATGACTGTGCCAAGGTATTGATAATCCTTGACAAGTTCAATGTCCTCATTGTCATCTTTAAAGTTACATAAATCTTCTGTTGTCATTATTTTATTATTCTTGACCTTCAGCCGTAGTCCTGCTTTTGTGCTTTCCTCTTTAACTTTCACAGCATTTGTTTCAAAATATTACTGGTTTCTGCTTGTAGTATGGTATCAGCGGCATATCTTAAATTATTGATATTTCTCCCTACAATTTCCACACCTCCTTCATCTTGGTCCAATCCCACTTTCTGTATGATATGTTCTGCATATAGATTAAATAAAAAGGGTGATAAAATACAACCCTGTGTCACACCCTTTCCGATGGGGAACCAGTCGGTTTCTCCCTATTCTGTCCTTACAGTAGCCTCTTGTCCAGAATATAGGACAATCAGATGCTGTGGCAACCCCATTTCTTTTAAAGCATCTACACAATCAAAGCTTTGCTGTAATCTATAACACACAGGGGGATTTTCTTCTGAAATTCCTTGGTCCGTTCCATTATCCAACATATGTTTGCAATATGATCTCTGGTACTTCTTCTATATAGATATAGGGCAGATCCCTGAACCTGAACTAACATTTGCAGGAAGGAATTCTGAGGAACTGAGACAAATAGTGGTAACGAGAGAGGAAGTTCTAAGCTTAATGGACAATATAAAAACTGACAAATCACCGGGCCCGGATGGCATCCACCCGAGAGTTCTCAAAGAACTCAAAGGTGAAATTGCTGATCTGCTAACTAAAATATGTAACTTGTCCCTCGGGTCCTCCTCCGTGCCTGAGGACTGGAAAGTGGCAAATGTAACGCCAATCTTCAAAAAGGGATCCAGATGGGATGCCGGAAATTACAGGCCAGTTAGCTTAACTTCTGTCCCTGGAAAACTGGTAGAAAGTATTATTAAAGCTAGAATAACTAAGCACATAGAAGAACAAGCCTTGCTGAAGCAGAGCCAGCATGGCTTCTGCAAGGGAAAGTCCTGTCTCAGTAACCTATTAGAATTCTTTGAGAGTGTCAACAAGCATATAGATAGAGGTGATCCAGTGGACATAGTGTACTTAGACTTTCAAAAAGCGTTTGACAAGGTACCTCACCAAAGGCTTCTGAGGAAGCTTAGCAGTCATGGAATAAGAGGAGAGGTCCTCTTGTGGATAAGGAATTGGTTAAGAAGCAGAAAGCAGAGAGTAGGAATAAACGGACAGTTCTCCCAATGGAGGGCTGTAGAAAGTGGAGTCCCTCAAGGATCGGTATTGGGACCTGTACTTTTCTACTTGTTCATTAATGACCTAGAATTAGGAGTGAGCAGTGAAGTGCCCAAGTTTGCTGATGACACTAAATTGTTCAGGGTTGTTAAAACAAAAAGGGATTGCGAAGAGCTCCAAAAAGACCTCTCCAAACTGAGTGAATGGGCAGAAAAATGGCAAATGCAATTCAATATAAACAAGTGTAAAATTATGCATATTGGAGCAAAAAATCTGAATTTCACATATACGCTCATGGGGTCTGAACTGGCGGTGACCGACCAGGAGAGAGACCTCGGGGTTGTAGTGGACAGCACAATGAAAATGTCAACCCAGTGTGTGGCAGCTGTGAAAAAGGCAAATTCCATGCTAGCGATAATTAGGAAAGGTATTGAAAATAAAACAGCCGATATCATAATGCCGTTGTATAAATCTATGGTGCGGCCGCATTTGGAATACTGTGTACAGTTCTGGTCGCCTCATCTCAAAAAGGATATTATAGAGTTGGAAAAGGTTCAGAAGAGAGCAACCAGAATGATCAAGGGGATGGAGCGACTCCCTTACGAGGAAAGGTTGCAGCATTTGGGGCTTTTTAGTTTAGAGAAAAGGCGGGTCAGAGGAGACATGATAGAAGTGTATAAAATTATGCATGGCATTGAGAAAGTGGATAGAGAAAAGTTCTTCTCCCTCTCTCATAATACTAGAACTCGTGGACATTCAAAGAAGCTGAATGTTGAAAGATTCAGGACAGACAAAAGGAAGTACTTCTTTACTCAGCGCATAGTTAAACTATGGAATTTGCTCCCACAAGATGCAGTAATGGCCACCAGCTTGGACGGCTTTAAAAGAAGATTAGACAAATTCATGGAGGACAGGGCTATCAATGGCTACTAGCCATGATGGCTGTGCTCTGCCACCCTGGTCAGAGGCAGCATGCTTCTGAAAACCAGTTGCCGGAAGCCTCAGGAGGGGAGAGTGTTCTTGCACTTGGGTCCTGCTTGCGGGCTTCCCCCAGGCACCTGGTTGGCCACTGTGAGAACAGGATGCTGGACTAGATGGGCCACTGGCCTGATCCAGCAGGCTCTTCTTATGTTCTTATGTTCCTTTTCTGAATCCAGCTTGGACATCTGGCATTTCTCACTCCATATATGGTAAGAGCCTTTTGTTATAGAATCTTGAGCATTACTTTACGTGCATGGGATATTAACCAATAGTTCGATAATTACTGCATTCCCTGGGATCCCCTTTCTTTAGAATTGGGATGTATATTGAAAGCTTCCAGTCTGTGGGTGTTGTTTCGTTTTCCATATTTGTTGACAAATTTTTGTCAGAATTTGGGCAGATTCAGTTTCAGTAACTTGTAGCAACTCTATTGGTATGACATCTGTTCCTAGTGATTTGTTTCTTCCAAGTATTTTAAGAGCAGCTTTCACCTCACATTCTAAAATTGCTGGTTCTTCATTCTATGGTGCCTGCGTGAATGAATCTGTCATCCTTGCATCTCTTTTAAATAGTTCTTTGGTGTATTGCTTCCAACTTCCTTTTATTTCATCTTGGTCAGTCAGTGTGTTCCTCTGTTGATTATTCAGCATCCCTATTCTTGGTTTAAATTTGCCCTACCTTTTTTGTTGTCCTCTTCTATTTCTATACAATATTTCTATTTCTATACAATAACTATTATAATAGTTCTCTTTGTCCCTACGTAGTAGTCTCTGTATTACTGCATTTAGGGTTCTGACCATGTTTCTGTCTCTTTTTGCTTTCCTTCTCTCTTTCCCATTTTAAGAGTTTCTTCAGTCATCCATTGAGGTCTTTCTCTCTTTTTAATTAGAGGTATTGTCTTTTTGCATTCTTCCCTGATAATTTCTCTTGATTTCTACCCATAGTTCTTCTGGTTCTCTATCAACTAAGTTTAAAGACTCAAATCTGTTCCTTATTTGATCTTTATTCTTCTGAGATATTATTTAAATTGTATTTTGGCATTATGATTGCTTTGTTGTTCTTTTTTAGCTTTACTCTGATTTTCGATATGACCAATTCATGATGTGTATCGCAGTCTGCTCCTGGTCTTGTTTTCACATAACGTATGGAACTTCTCCATCTTCTGCTACCAATTATATAATCAATTTGATTCCTATATTGACCATTTGGTGATGTCCATGTGTACAGTCATCTTTTCGATTGCTCAAAAAATGTGTTTGTGAGAAACAAATTATTGGCTTCACAGAATTCAATTAGTCTTTCTCCTGCTTCATTTCTGTCTCCTAAGCCGCATTTCCCCACAATTCCTAGTTCTTCTCTGTTCCCTACTTTGCATTCCAGTCCCCCATGATTATCAGCACATCTTGTTTTGGTGGGTGATCCATTTCTTCCTGTACTTCTGCGTAAAATCTCTCAAATTCTTCCTTTTCTGCATTTGTTGTTGGAGCATAGACTTGGATTATGGTTATGTTAATAGCTTTCCCGTTTAATCTCATTGATATCACTCGCTCAGATCTTGCATTACAGCTCCTATTTGCTTTTGCTACATTACTTCTCACTATAAAAGCAACCCCATTTCTTCTTAATTTCTCATTTCCTACCTAAAATATTTTGTAGTTGCCTGATTGAAAATGTCTCATTCCTGTCCATTTCAATTCACTTCCAAGTACTGTAATGATGATACATTCCATTTCTTTCTGATTTCTTTATTTACTGCACTTGTATACCGCCCCATAGCTGAAGCTCTCTGGGTGGTGTACAGCAACCAAAATGACAATTTCTAACTTTCCCTGGTTCATGCTTTTCACATTCCATGTTCCTATTGTGTATGTCATACAACTCTGGACTCTCGTATCTGTGCACATCAGCCTCCGGGCTTCCTTTCGGCTTTGACTCGGTTGCGTCATTAGCCACAGCGCTACTTGTGCTTCTCCATTGTTCTTCCCCAGTAGCTTGATGAGTGCCATCTGACCTGGGGAGTCTCATCTTCCAGAACTATCTTGTGTTGCATTTTGGATACTCTGTTCATAAAAACTTCATCATAAGAGGTATTCAGAGGTGGTTTACCATTGCGTTCCTCTGAGTTTGGATGCATCTTAGTCTGGTGTCTCAGCTTTGATCATTCCGCCTTGGGTGCCCCTGCTAGGAGTCTAGCCTCTTGGTCTAACACTCCTGATAGCATTGCTCTCAGCTTTTTTGATATTCTCAGACCCCTCACCACTTTAAGGTGTGCATCCTAGAGGATATCTATTCCAATAATTATATTTAATTTTATTATTGAGAAGAAATAATGATTTTATGGGTATGGATTACATTTCAGAAATCATGTGGGCTAATCAAACAAAATAAGAATTTGGTAATCAATCTATACTTAGCATACTTTCATGATCCACAACATGAATCCTGGATAAAAAAAATATGTAAAATAGGAAAACACTAAACAAAATAGAGACTAAGCATGATAACCAGCACTACAGAATTGTACTGATTTTGTAAAAAAAAATATAGTAGTCCTCCTAAGCTGCAATATTTTTTTATATTTGTTGATTTTTATATATCACTGAATATTTTTATTTGAATTTAGAATGAATAATTTCCCCACTGAAATTACCTGCAACATTACACTTTCCCCCTTGCTTTCACTGAATAATTTTTGCTTTCTGTATGTTGCTAAAATTGCAAGACAAAAGCAGCTGTGAAGTTCAAGTGTATTCCATTTCATGAACATATATATAAGAGATATTGTAATATGAAACCAGAATGTTTCTGCCTGACATTCCTTCACACTACAAACATGGGGACTGAGACCCTCAAACAATTACTATCAAAATTACTATCAGTATAAATTTAAAGGAGTCAGAGTATTAAACAAGCCTTTTTACTTTCTTTCCTCTAAGACACCTCAAATTTATGTGTGAATAATTTTAAATAGTTGTTCACTTGTTCTGATTAAGTTGTTTTACATACTGCAGCCATGAGTGATGAAATCATATTTGTGTCAATGCAAAAACATCTGCTAGAAGAGTGTGGTTACTGAAGTTTATTTATAAAATAAGAGCATCCATACATCTTCCTATATGAAAAGAACAAAGTATATTTTGCCACCACACTCATGAAGAAGGCTTGTGACACAGAATGTGGAATAATGTTATATTTATGGAAAATATAACAACCTTGGAGAACCTGTGTCCAATTAAACCAAATTAACCAAATTCAAATTATTCAGGCAGGTGAGTATTAAATTCTATCTGGTAGGGAAGTTTCCCCCCAGTCCCCTGGGCATGCCGATCAGCCACCAACTGAGGTTCCCCAGCCAAGGATGAAATTCTCCCTCCTTGCTAGAAGAGCTAAGGGTGTGCTTCCAAACTGTGCAAAGTGGTCCTGAGATACTGACGTTCACCCTACTGCACAAATCGGAAACACAAAGACACCCTCCAGATCCCCACCACGCATAAATCACTGGCAGTTCCCTACAGAGTGCCCTTAACCCAAGAATGCCTCAGTATACCAGCTGTTTACCCCCCCTTTCCTCATGTTCCTGAATTCAATCAGCTGCAGCTTGATCACTTCTGGCCAAAGAAAAAAGGTCTGCCAGAGCTAACCACAGGTTCTCCACAAAGATGATATCCTACTGTTGGGGATGAACACCCACCTCAAAGACAAAATCAGTTGTCTAATCATCCTATTAACCCAGTGCCGAGACCCATCTATCCTACTGGGGTGCATAGCATCCTGCCAGACCCTATGCTCAAGCAAGTCAGCCCACATGATAAATAACTCAGGAAATATCTGTTAAAAGAGTGTGGTTACTTAAGGATTTTTTTAAAAAATAAGAGCTTCCATACACCTTCCTATATGTAAAGAGCAAAGGGGCCAGGGGCTATCCTTTAAGATAGCCAAAGGAAAAACCCACAATGCAGATCTGTGTGTGCAATCAGGCATGTATGTTTATAGCCAATGGGGCTTCAGGTGAACATTTGCATGATGATGCTCTGCTCCTCATTAAATTGATGAGACCTGTCTGTTGATGTGCACATGTTTATCCAGGGCAACTGGAGCTACAACTGAGGCAACAAGTTGCAAGTACATACAGAGGACACAAAATTTATGTATTTTTGTTTCCTTGCAATAATGCAGTTATTTGAAACCCTACCCCACCCCATCCCCATTATTTAAAACCAACAGAAAACACAAGCCTTAGCAGAGCTTTATGCCGTGTAATGTTATAAATCAATACAATTCTCAGAACAAAATAATTTATCTGCCACAACTATTTTATTTTTCCAACTTCAAAGAGGTTGTGAAACAACAAGTGGGAGACTTTCCCAAAGGCACATGTGGAATAACAAGCAGACATTCCCAAAGGCACATGTATCCAACATTTTACCAGAAATTATGCCCTATGGGTTGTAATAAACACTGCTTACAGAAGAGAAAGAGAAATCATGTTTGTATGGCTGGCCAGTTCATCAAAATTACAGTCCTTCACATACATACAAAATGAGAAACAAAAACAACAGCCAGAAGTCTAGTTATTTGTCTTGCATGATAAGCCTTTTTATGAGAGATTAGGTATGAACTGTTATTCAGCAGCAGACAGAATTAAAACCCCTTTAAATGATAAGATTTTTTTTAAAAAAAATCCTTATTGTTTGTTATTTTTAACTAAACTAGCCCTATAATCCTGTGATCCCTGGGAGGGCGTCCCAGGGGCCTTAAGAAGCACAAGATCTTCCTGTCCAAGGGCAGAGAAAAAGGTCAACACCTAATTCCTCAACTGCAATTATCAACCTTAAAATCTTTTTGTGAAGACTATATGGTAAGAGCCTGCTGGATCAGGCCAATGGCCCATTTAGTCCAGCATCTTGTTCCCACAGTAGCCAACCAGTTGCCCATGGGAAACCTGCAAGCAGGACCAGAGTGCAAAGAGCACTCTCCCCTCCTGTGGTTTCCAGCAACTGGTATTTGAAAGCATACTGCCTCCCACCAATGGAGGCAGAGCATAGGTATCATGGCTAGCCTTTTCCTCCATAAATTTGTCTAATCCTCTCTTAAATCCATTCAATAGTAAAAAGGGGAAAAGCTACTTTCAGTTGTCACTAACCCAGCCATTCAAAAGCAACAAACATTTCTCCATTTCTATGTTTTCTCCTTTATACATACTAGCCAACATTTCACAGGCAAGAATAGGTATATGCCTGGAATGTTCCCATTGTTATATCAATGATAACTGCAAGTGCCTCACCTTCCACTGTTACACATCAGTGGAGGTTCTTCAGTGCCTGCTGTACACTGTGTTCTAACTTTCTATGTCAGCTTTCCCCAACCTAGTGTCTTCCAAATAATATCAGAGGAAGGGGCTGTAGCTCAGTGGTAGAGCATCTGCTTTTCATGCAGGAGGTCTCAAGTTCAATCCCCACCATCTCCAGGTAGGGCTGGGATGGACTCCTGCCTGAACCCCTGGAGAGCCACTGCCAGTCAGCATAGACAATGAGCTAGATGGACCAATGTTCTGACTCAGTATAAGGCAGCTTCCCATGTTCCTGTTTATATTACAACTCCCATCATTCCTGACACTGGACATGCAGAATAGAAATTGTAGTCTTTAACATCTGGGAGACACCAGGTTGAAGAAAGCATTAGCCTGTCTGATTTAAAAGGCAACAGAGTAATGGCTCTTTTGGTTAAAGATACCTTTGAAAGGCATAATTGTAATGCAGTAATATCAGCAGTTCAAAATATATCTCAGCAGTCACAGCATGTGAAAAGTGGCAGGCTCAGCACTGTATGGCACCTTAATCTCCATTCAGACAGATACATTTATTTCTATGTGCACTAGAGAAAAGATGCTTCCACCCAATCTGATTTAACTTCTACATACCCTGTACAGGGAGCTGATCCCTGAAGGATGAAAACGCACACTGTCATCATTTTAATAATGTACCCCTTCCCCAAAAAAGCAGAAACAGGAACTTAATAGAGACAATAAGCATCAGGAAACAAAAACGGTAGAGTTCAAACAAGTTAATAATGCCCATTCTTCTAGTATCATGTCCTTTGCAAAACTACTTCTGTCCAATCAGAATAAGTCTTTCCTCACATCCTCTACTTTATAATAGTTTGCAAAGTACATTCTTCTATCTTCTGGGATGCTTACAGACAAAATAATGGTAGTAACAAGGTACATGCTATAGCGTTCCTTATATTCTGTGTTACTAAATACTATATGACATACTGAATGGGATCAATATTTTAAAAGAAAGCAGTTAAAAGGTCAGCTGGAATGGGTACTAGATTTAGCAATGATTACAACAAGTACAGCATACAAACAGGAATTTGCCTTTAAACAAAAAGAAAATTCAGATGGCTTAAAGTGTACATAGACTCCTTCCCAGAATGACAACTCATCCAAAAGTCAATAAACTTTGCTTATTACTATGTCCCATCCCTTTGTGTTTGCTTCCTTTCTTTGGAAGTTAGAGCTATAGTCTCAGTCTCTCTCCCCCCCTCTCTCTGAGTTTAAAAACTATTTGCCCAAAATTATCCAAGTCAGAAAATGATACCCAACATTAATCTCATCTCCTAAAAATTCTCGCTAGAAAATTTGGTCACCAGAAAGTAAAAAAGTTACCAAGTGTGAGGAAACACTTATAAATTCAAATAAATAATAAATAATCTTGCAAGTCTGTGAATCAGGTTGTAACATGTGAAAGCTGTGAACAAGTAGCAAATGTTTAGAATACAACACTTCTTGTCACTTTTTATTGTCCTCTTCAGAAAAAGGGATGCAATTGGCATCATGCAAAACATAGAGCAGGCCACAGGATAATAAATAGGTATCGTCTATCATTCAAGATAAGAAACAGTCCTCCCATTAAGTATCAAATGGTGAGGCTACCCCTTTGGCTTCTGATCAATCATGCTCTCAAACTGGAGCCCCTTTGTATTTCCACGCTGTGGGATTTGGTATTAGTAATATGTTCCTGTGTCAAAAAGTCTAGTTACCCATAGTATGAATCTACTATGAATATAAAAATGTTTGACTAGCCTGTTCCAGGGCAGATAAAGTATTTTGGCAATTTGTTTTTGGCGCCAGTCAGTGTCACACTGCATGTCTGTCGGTATTTAAAAGTATTTATACTCTACCCAATAATGAAGTTCTTAGGGCAGCTCACAACAAAAATAAAAACTAATCAAAATACAAACAATAAAACAGGTCAACAGTAAAACGTATGAAAGCAGCATAGAACATGTAGCAAAGACAGAAGCCTGTATTGGGTGGCACTGGGAAGGTTACAGGACATGTTATCTACTACAGACAACAGAAATTTTGTACTTATAATTTCTGCTCTTCTCAGGGGAAGGAGATCAGTTGGCATGGGGAAAGGCCCCTCCTCCAGGGCTGGAACTGCAGTCTTTGTGTCACTTCCAGAGGAGGAAGAGGATCCTCCCCTGCAACCTCCAGACCACAGAAGGAAGTAGGAGGGATCAAATCCCCCCCCCAAAAAAGATAAGGAAAAACCACAGAGTGGACAAACTTAATCCAGACACCTGGGGTGGAAGTACAACATAACTTTGTTGATAGCTAAAAGGATGATCAGATGAATCAGTCCCCAGGAGAGGGAGGAATACTGGAAAACTAGCCATAGAAACACAGGAAGCTGCCTTACACTGAGAGACCATTGGCCCATCTAGCTCAGCACTGACTGGCAGCAGGTCTCCAGAATTTCAGGTAGAAATCTCTCCCAGCCCTACCTGAAGATGCTGGGAGTTGAACTTGGGACATGCAAGGCAGATGCTCTACCACTGAGCCACAGCCCTTCTTCAGATTTCTTCTACAGGCATTTACAAGTCAGAGACACGCTATTTCTTGGTGGTGAGAATCACCCAGGTGAAGAAAGGTCCCTGATGAAAGAATGGTGCTATTATTATTATTATTAGTGTTAGTGTTGACAAAGCCATGTCATTAGAGTGTCAAGATGTTCAGGGCCATATCATGGCAACACCAGCACTGAGTGGAGGACCAGGCTAGGAAATTGTTGCAATATGGATATATATAGGGTGACCAGGATTTTGGTGGAGATGCTGGGAGTGGAAAAAGGCTATAATAGAAGGGATGAGAATTGGAATTCTTCCCCACAGCTGAAATGAAGGAACTACCCCCTATCTGAGACAAGCCAAGATAGAGTTCAAGGTGTCCATACAGAATTTGTATGCAAATGATGGCTGATTCATTTGAGGCCAGTAGGGAATTGGCAACCCTATTCCTTTTTGTGACAGTGAGGAAAAAAACCAAATAGCTCTCAACTTCAATCACAGGGAGGTACTGATTTGATAGTCTTTTACAGAAGTTGTTGAATTCCTGTAATCTTCCAATGCTTGGGAGGTTGCTGGATACTGAGACAGGGAAGAACTTGTCCCTACAAAGCTTATGAAATGCAAGAGAATACCCCTTATTCACCATCTCCAGAACCCACCAATCAATCATGGAGTCCCTCCAAACCTCTTGGAATTTAAGGAGCTGCCCCTGTACTAGGGACATGAGGGGTAGTCATGTAAAACTGGACTTCCTGTTTGTCCAGTGAGATTAAAAGTTGGACATCGGCTTGGGCTGTTGGTGCCACCTGGACATGGAGCCACCAGAAGGTTGTTTGGAGGGACAGGCAGTTTTGGAAGGATGAAAGAAACAAGGCTCTTTGGGAGTCTTCTATTCCTTTTTTATGTGGATCAGACACACTTCTCTTCTTGTCTGTGCACCAGATTTGGCCAAAACCCAAACTGAATTGGGACGATCCAGGGCTCGTCCAAGTTAGAGGAGAAAGGCCCATACTGTCACTGGTTGGGTGGGGCTGCCGGAAGCATGCCAAGACTGTCAGGGAGCAGAACATCGGGCATGAAGAAGAAGGGGGGGTTGTGCACACCTCTAGTTTCTGCCAGGGTAGTTTCTAAGAAATCCCCGAAGTGGTGCCTCTCTGAGAAAGGGAAACTAACTGAACTTGGCCTTTGCATTGACCTGCCTCCAACTGCATACAGTAGGGCCCCGCTTATACGGCGGGTTCCGTTCCGGACCCCCGCCGTAAAGCGGAAATCACCGTAAAGTGGAACCCCACTGACTTTAATGGGGCGCGTCACACGAAAATGATATGGAAATGCCGCAAAAGGGGCAAAAGCGGCTTTAAAAGAGGGGAGGAAAGCTGGAACGCCGGTAAGTGGAGCACCGATAAGCGGGGCCCTACTGTACTCAGAGGCTACCACATTGGAGGCCAAGGATCTGGCTTAAAGTGAAAATCTAATAAGGCATCCCTAGGAATGCTATGGAAATAACAACTCTGCATATGGCATCCTTGGTTTCCTTGTTGAAAGCGTTGTTAGATCTTGTCAGAGAAGTTGACTGCTGCTTGAGCAACTGCAAACCCCCTAACAGACAGAAGAAACTTTGAAGCCTCTGTTTAGCATAGCTTCTGCTGATCAGTGTCCCATGTTCTGAGTCACTCAGTGGTGGTGAGTAAAGTACATTTCAGATCTGACCTGGCTCCACCACCACCCAGGCTAGCCATTGGCACCTGTTGGGCAGGAAGGAATATAAAAGACTTCTTTTCCAGCTGAGCCTTGCTTGAACAACAAGGCCTACCTAAGCTCTAGCATGTATTGCATAGCTGGTCTTTGGTCCTGATTCATGGCTTGTTCTCCAGTTCTGCTGTCTGGTTCATTCTTTGAGCTTGCTTGCTTCTGATTCATGACTTATTCTCTAGTTCTGCCTTTGGGTTGCTGTCTGATCCTGGTTGGTTTTTGGTCCTGACTTTTAGCTTCTTCTCTAACTCTTTCTCCTGGTTGCTCTCAGATCCTTATTGCCATTTGTACCTAGCTCCCAGTTCTTGACGCCTCCAGCATCCCAGGAAGTGCTGCTGGGATAGAAACCTATCTTCAAAGAGCCCCACACCACTGCAAGCCACCTTGTTAAGTTCAGAAGGTAACTGCAACTCCCCTGCCAACCCCATAGGTTCCAGGTTCACTCTTCAGCATCATCAGGGAAGGGCTTCCACCTAAAATCCCACAGAGCTGCTGCCAGTCAGTGAGGCACACTAGTGAGGTAGACAGCTCAATGGTTGACTTGAGCAGCTTCCTATGTTACTAACTACTCATATTCAATGATACAGCCCTGATTAATCTTTAAACCAGGCCTACGCAACATAATGTCACTTTACAATTCCAAGTACTCATTGTTCCCAGCTCTTTCCTATTTCATTATGGGATATTAAGCTCCCCCAAATGAGCGTAGGGATCAGAGGAGTTCTGTGTGACTCACTATGTCTGCATTGCTCCTCTTCTCTCCAGATTCAGAATGGCTATTCGGCATGTGAATTGCTGGGAGAGAGTGATAGCATTGTGTTCTGTTGTACCAAACTCTGCAAGCAGGAGTACAGATAAAGCTGGTAGGAAGGCAGATAAAGAAACAGAGCATAAAGATATTTAAGTGCAGACTGGAAACTTACAAGAAGCAGATAAGACCAGTGGCTGAAGAAAGAGAGTAGCTGAGAAGGGAGGGAGCCACAGAACTGTGGTGCAGAGAAAAGGAGAGAGAAAACAGAATGCGTGGCATCAGATGCAGAAAGAGAAGAGAGAAAATACTGTGGAGAGAAAAAGCAATGTTCAATGAAATCACTCCTCACCAGTGGCTAGGACCCTCCCGCATCTGCTGAGCATTGCTGGGCTTCCATCAAAAGCCCTGCTACATGTATTAATCTGCCTCTCCTGTCATCCCCTGTTTTCCAGGGAAGGAAGGCACTTTTTCTTCTGCAAGTTGGGCTTTTTGCAAAATGCATTAGGGCCACTTCATGGCTTCTTCCTGCAAGGTCAAGAAGGAAGATAACCCACATCCCCCTTCTTCAGTGTGGAGGTCAGAAGGGACAGTCTCTTTCCCTTTAATTCAGTTTTATTCAGAAAGCAGCAGCAGCTAGGTGC
Organism: Rhineura floridana; assembly: GCF_030035675.1. Classification (NCBI taxonomy): domain Eukaryota; kingdom Metazoa; phylum Chordata; class Lepidosauria; order Squamata; family Rhineuridae; genus Rhineura; species Rhineura floridana. The sequence continues at coordinate 103,423,741 of NC_084483.1, forward strand.
TGGTGACACCTTCTCCAAATGCTGAACTCACAGGAGAAAACCCACCAGTCTTACCTTCCACAAAAACTGGGGAAGAAAGAAGAGGTGGCTTTTTTCCTGGAGATTGGACTTGTGCAATACCGTGCTGCCGCCTCTTCCTTCCACTGGGCTTTTGTTTAGCAGCAGCAGGACAAATTGCTGGTACTTTTTTTTCCCTATAGCCAGTTTTGCAACAAAAAGGCACTACCTCAACTCTCCCTCCCCTCCATGTAGTATCCCTTCCTGTGTGGATTTTGCAGAGGCAGTAGCCATGAGATGCTGCTTGCACCTTTTACAAAAATCCAGCACAAAGGCAAGTACCCACCTTCCTTGAATCTGCACATGGCATCTATCAGGACTCAGGGAAGTCAATGGCAACACAAGTCAAGAGTTTGGCTAGTAAGGCAAGTCAAGATCTATTGGCTACTGAGAAAAGGGGAATGTTAATTGGAGGGGGTTCAGATATACCTGTGATGGTTTCACAAAGAAAAGAGATTTACCAGAGAAGGAACTAAAAAGAAAACACTACATTTAAAATGTAACAACCCCCCTTTTACTATTAATATAGCAGTGTAGCCCACTTGAGTAACTAAAAATATAAAAGTAGTCCTCAAAGCAATTGCAACTATGTATCCTAATATTTGCCAATAGTATCACATGCGTTTGTGGTAGTCATCTAGATACTTGCACACGCAGGCCTCCTGCTGGAAGATAATATAGACTAACTTGAAATGGGCCAAACAGGAGTACAAAATGGAAGGTTGAAAGAAATAAAGGATTCTTTTGGAAACTATGAAGGAATAAACATCTGCTATTTCCAGATCATCTGGATAGTTGTAGTTAGGATGGTTAAAACAAGTCAAAGAACAGTCATGACATTTGTTGACCTAAGGAACTTACCAAAACTAGGGAGGTACAGATTAGGGTAAGCAATTTTTAAACCTAGTTGGTCAGAGTTTTCAGTCTTGACAGCTGGTTGTAGTTACTGGCCATAAAACTGAATGGAGTTCCTGATAAACACCTCCTGTTTGGGTTAGATTTTCTCCCTTACGCAACCAAGCCAGCAGCAGAAGTTTGTTACTTTGATTAGGAGGAATCTATTTACATTTCTATTACCATTTATAGTGATCTTACAGAGCAACACAAACCTCTGGCTGGCAATGGTGGGGCTTGATGGAGCAATGTAGCCATAACTGTATCCACAGCTGTGTCACTGGCACCGGCCAAAGCAGGAGGATCAGGAAGAAAAATACCTCTCTGTGTGTCCCCTCCCCTTGGCTGGCACAAACAAGAGGCCCACACTGGGTTCATTGCTGTCATGTGATGGCAGCAGGGCTAGCTCAGGATCCAGTGTATGCTGTGCCAGACCAACCCTGAAACACTCCATTTTAGGAGTTTCCGCTACCTACCACCAGCAAGGATACCACTAGTTGTAGCTTCCACCCTATCTACCATTGGTTTAGGTGCAGTGGGCACACTTCTTGCTGGCAATGCTCATCTGCCAGTGCCAGTTCTCTAACTGGCAGAGCTAGACAGAAGGACACCTCCACCTCACCCAAACATCCTCTGGCATGCTGGATCAGGAGTTTGGATTGCTCTACCCATCCTTTTCCCCTCTCTAATGCACGACTGAACAAGTGTTGAAATGTAACAGGGATACTCACATCATTTAGATGTGGTTTACATAATTTTGCCATGTAAACTAATGTGAAATTATTATATTTCATAATTTGTGTCATATTAAAATTTACTCCTGATATCTGTTTATTATCTAGGTACCAGAAACAAAAGAAGTCTCTAGCCCAGAATGGAGGAATAAAATATTATTTCACCACAAATGCTATTTGTGCCAGCCATACCAGACACTTCTCTCTTCTTTAGTTGGCATACAAAGAGCACAATCAGAGCTTTCTAAAACTGTTCTCAGAGGCACTCCAAAAATTCCTGTGGTTCCTAATAGATTATATTCCCTCATTTGATATCTATAAAAATTATACAATTTTGCAGTCGTCATATGTACATTTAAATTAAACTGATGTCCAAGAAAGCAGTAGGAGAAGCAGACACAATATTTTCAATAGTGACTATTTAATCATTTTCATGAAGGACTTCAGAATCTTAATTTTCAGAACATGGGAACTAGTATTTTAGAAAGACTTGAGTGACATACATAATTCATAGGGTGATTTCTTTTTTATTTTAGAACACTCAGGACATTAATACTATATATAGGCAAACATTATATGCATAGAATTCCGCCCTCGGCATCTGTGAAGTCCTGCAACTTAAGCAATCCAAAGCATGATGCAAGTGCACATCTAGCCACAAGACATGTTTGCAGTCATAATAAAGTGTAATGGCTCCCATGCGAAAGTTGCATATACCTTGGGTCTCAAGATTTGTGGAATTTCATAATCCATAACTAATCTTTTATTTTTATAACAGTCCCATATTTTGCTGGACATGCATCTACTTCCAAGATAAAAGTGGCATCTTAAGAAGTTCAGAATAAGAAGCAGATCTTTACGTAATTTTACAGTTTCTTTGGCAAAACCCAAAGAAACTGTAAAGATTCCATAAACCCATATTTGCATAATTTGATTCATAGATTACACCAAACTGCCTGCCCAGATTCTACACACTAGCCTCAACATGTCTGTCTGCAATGCCAGCATAACTCAATTTTATGACGTTAAATTGTCATAATTGTTGGCATACAGTATCATGCACTGCAAGTCTTGGAATTCCATCATATTTCTTGAAGAAGCAAGAAGTATAACCAGCAGTAATTTTAAAAAATGTGTTCAAAAACTCTAATTTTTCTTAGAATTTGTCCAGATGGTTTTATTTGGGGGACTCTGGGGAGGACACTGTTTCAGCACTCCAAATCATCATATTCCAAAGTGGCAGGAACCTTCTGTTCCACAGAGGAACCAGTGTCAGTCTGAATAGCTGGTTTCGTGCAGTTGCCATGAGGGATACCTTGGTGGAAAATCTAAGAAACCACTCTCTCAGTTTTTTGGGCATCCTCATTTTGCTTCTAAACTGATAGATATTTAGCTATCTAATTGCACAGTTCATATTTTACCCCCTAAATACAACAAACCCAATCCCTCCTTTTTTTTTTTACTTATCTACAATTAAAACAGATCTAAAGCTAATGCAGCAGTGCTGATTTTTAGATGCTAAAAATATGATCTTATATTTCAAGGATCTTCATTATTTCCAAAATTCATGTACAAAAAGGAAAGCCACAGCAAAAAGTGTGTATTTTGGAGAAAATACAGCAAAATATGTGTTTATTGTTTTATCTCTTCTTGTTTGCTGACCTGGGCTGCTTTGAGAGGAAGAGCAGGATATAAATGTAATAATAAATAAATAAATAACTCAATTATATCTCTCTATCTACTTGATGACTTACCTTTATCACATGATGCTTTTTATGCAGAGTAGGTATCTTAAACATTTGGCACCAATATGTTGTGTCTTTGTCTGGTATAGGCACCTGTCTTAGTAAAAGGAAAAGAAAAGGCAACTATAATATTCCCTGTACGTGCAGCTAACAGTTATATCTATCTTACTCCAATATACAATAAAAGGAAAACCCAAAGAAACTTACGTCTTGGTTTGTCAAGTCAAAATACGGCAAGGAGGGAGCGATAATAGCAGTTTTCTCGGGGTTCAATAAACGAAGACTCTTTGTTCCTCGATTTGAACCATGATAATTCTGAACTCCGTCTCTAAAGTCTCTGTCATGGTATGCCCATATCACCCTCACTGTGCTTTCCTGGGGGGGGAAAACTTTGCTCATTAGATATGCAGGAAGAAATCTCAGCCTATCATCACAACTTACCAGAAGCAATTCTCCATCTATAACAGCCTTCCCCAGCTGGAACTGTTCAGATGTTTTAGACTACAGCTCCCCTCAGCCCCAGCCAGCTGGCTAGGATTGTTAGGAGTTATAGTCCAAAACATCTGAAGGGCACCAGATTGTGGATGGCTGGTCTACAATATCAACCTGTGTTTCTAAAGGGTCGTTATTAGTCTCAGATCCTGACCTGGGGTTCTTTGAGTGATGTTTACAGGTTTCAAGTAGCATGACTGTAGAAACATCTACATTTAGTAGATGAGCCGTGATAGATTTATGGTCACAGAGGCTCTCTGCTGAATCATATTCTGTGGGCTAAAACCACTCCAACTCATATGCCAGACTCCTATATTCTCCACTTGGATTACTATGCTGATCATACACAGCTCTATATCTCTTTTTTCAACTGACACCAAAGTGGCTGTGGAAATCCTGAACCACTACCTGAATTCAGTAGTGGTCTAACAAGGTGAGAGTAAATCTTGATGAAACATAGTTTTGTCAGTCAGCAGACATTCTGATATGGGATTGGGAGTACTGCCTGCTCCGGATGGGAATGCACTTGGTCTGAGGGATCAGATGTGCAGCTTGAGGATGCTCCTGGATCTAGAACCAGCATTGCATTGTTGATCACAATGTGAAAATGAGACAACAGAGTGATGTGGCTTCAAAAAAGGCAAATGCTATTTCAGGCTGCATTAACAGAAGTATTAGTTTTGTTTGACATTGGTTAGGTCTCATCTAGAGTACTATATCCAGTTCTGGACACTGCAGACAAACTGTAGCAGGTTCAGAGGAGGGCAACAAGAATGATCAGGTGACTGGAAACAAAGCCCTATGAGGAGAGACTGAAAGAATTGGGCATGTTTAGCCTGGAGAAGACAAGACTGAGGGAAGATATGATAGCACTCTTCAAGTACTTGAAAGGTTGTCACACACAGGAAGGCCAGGATCTCTTCTCAATCATCCCTGAGTGCAGGACATGGAATAATGGGCTCAAGTTACAGGGAGCCAGATTTCGGCTGGAAAATAAGGAAAAAAAACTTCCTAATTCTTACAGCACTACAACAATGGAACCAATTATGAGGGGGGCGCTCTCCAACAAGGGAGGCATTCAAGAGGCAGCTAAGTGTCAGGTTTGCTTTAACTAAGTTTTCTGCATTGAGCAGGGGATTGAACTTGATGGCCTTATAGGCCCCTTCCAACACTACTATTCTATGATTCTATGCTCCTGGATGTTTAGGTATCAGCTGTGCCAAGAGTTTCTTTGTTTGGTGCACTTTTCTGGAGAAGATGGCACTGTAGAGCTGCCACAGAAGAATGACCAGAAACTGCAGCTGATGCAAAATGCTGCAACCACATTGCTTTCTGGTATGCACCTTGTAGACCAAATTACACCAACCTTGCATCAGTTGCTTTGGTTCCAGGTGGTTTGCAGTCCAAACCCAAGGTGCTGGTTCTTAGCCAGAAAGCTCTACATAGATTGAAACCAGGGTATCTGAAAGACAACCTCATTCCATATGAACCTGCCTGCAGTAAACTATCTTCTAAGGTTCTGTTTTATGTCTCTTCACTGAAAGAGTTGATTGGTAATTAGGACGGCCCTTTTATTGCTCACTTCTGGCAGGTGGTAAAGGTATTTCTGTTTTGCTCAGCATTTGATGGTTCTTTAATAAGGAGTTGATAGCTGGACTTCCGGGAAGGGTTGCTTTGCCTGTGCTGCCTCTGAGCCGAGCTCTTGTCTCAGAAGAAGCTTTTTCAGCTATAAAATCAGTCACAACGCTCTTTTTGACTGATAAAGATTTTCTCCCGGGCAGGGAGAAACGTAAGAGATTAACCACAAAGCCTGTTTTTGTGGGGAGGACTGGATTTCATTTATTTATGAGAGAAGGTTCAAACTGCAATGCCGGATGGACTTTCATCAAGCTCTAGCTGATTACAGCGACACGTTTATCTTTTCTTTAAAGAATAACGGACTTTAACAGGCAGATAAGCATCCTTCTTTCTTTTTTCTTTTTTCACTTGATTTAAATTGGTGCCACAAAAAAAAGAGATTTGTCAATGAATCAGCTGTGAAGAACTTTTTAGGTGAGTTATGGCTTTTCTCTTTCACTAATGAAATTAAGGAGGAAAGAAATCGAAAAAGCTTATCTTTGTTTATCGCAAAAAGCTGTCCTGGAGGTGCATTCTAAAGATACCAACGGAAGAGGGATTTCTATTTCGAGGAGGGGGGAAAAATTTTTTTTAATTTTATTTTGGTCTATTTCACTTTGACGAATCTGCTTGTTCACGAAGCCACTAATTGTTTTGATGTTGGGAACTAAGTTTGTTTTGTATTCCTGAACACATAGAGATAAGGCAGGCTGTATTGTCTACACTGATATAAGCAAGTCTGGAATATTAACCCAATTGTGGCTGAAATAATTTTTGTTTCTGTGGTTTTAAGAATGGCAGCCAGGAAAGTGATTGAGACCATGGAAGAAATTATGTTTCAGAAAATAATGGATGAGATTGAGATAACGAAACAAACCCTGAGACAGGGTAGACAGGAGATGAAAATTGAATTTAATAAAATGACGCAGGAGCTTAAAAAAATAGTGGATTCTGTGAGAGAGGAGTTTGATGGGATAGGGAAGCTACAAGCCCTGGAGATTGGAACTAATGTGAAATTGGAAAAAGATTTGGAGTTTATGGATGATAGAAATAAAGTTTACTGTTTGGAATTCAACGTTGTCTCTGAAGAAATTAATGAAGATTTTGGTGGTAAAGTTATCACTGTCTTGGATAATTTTCTGGACTGGAATGATGTGATGGAGCTTGACATAGAAAAAATCTATGGAGTTGGCTACAGATATGTGACAGTGGAGAAACTCTTAAGAGATGAGCCAGTGCATTTTGTAAAAAAGAATAGAGATATGACTTTGCAGCAATATTTCAGCAACATATTCAGAATTCTTGAGTGGAATGATGTGATGGGGCTTGACATAGAAAAAAATTATGGAATTAACTACAAATATGTGATAGAGCAGAGATGCACCCAGAGCAGAGATGTGACTTTACAACAATATTTCAACAAGATATTCAGAATTGATGGCAAGGACATATTTGTGATGGGGGAAATTCCCATCAGACTCTTGTTATATGACTATGGCTATGACAGCAAGATCATCATGGGATACTGATTATAGATGAATGGATACTGAAACCACTGGATTTAACAGGACTATTGAAGATGGAAGATGGAATTAATATTGATAATGGAAGAATGGTTATGGAAATTATTGGACTTAACAGATTTGACTAGATGGATTAATTGATATGTTTACTTGGACTATGGCTATGACAACAAGATTACCATATATTCCGGCATATAAGACGACTGGGCGTATAAGACGACCCCCAACTTTTGAGAAGATTTTCCTGGGTTCGGCCCTTACTTGGCATAAACCAACTGAAGGGCCTCAGTTAGACAGGCCCCATTGGTTTCAGTGGGTCTACTCTGGGTAGAACTAACACTGGATAAAATCCTATGTGTGCACTGACTCAAGAGTAAACCCAATGGTACCGGGCGGTGCTTAGGGCTGCATCCAACGCTACTCAGAAGAGACCCACTGAAATTGGTGCAACTAAGCCAGCTACCTCTACTAGTTTCCATGGGGCTACTCTCGAGTCAGGACGAAGCAGGGCCGAACGGCACCCCCGCAGGCACACTGACTCGGGCAGCAAGCCAGGTAGAACTCGGCCTGAGAAGGCCGGCGCGACACCGGATCGGGGCCACCGGTCATCGGCGGGAAAGAGACAAGGAGAAAGCCTCACCTTCGTCGGAATCCCGCGCACGGCCACTGCGTTCTCCATCCTCTTCGTCAGCGGGGCTGTCCAGCTCCTCCTCCTCCTCCTCGAAGCTCTCAGCGGCGGCGGCGGGGCCCGTGCCGGCGGGCAGTGCAGTGGAGGCGGGGGCGGCAGTAGCGGAGGCCCCGGCGGTGGCAGCGTGGGAGAAACCAGCGCTGTGATGCTCATGGCCGAAGCGGGGAGGAGGAGGAGGAGAAAGCTCCACCACCACCGCCCAAGGCACCCGGTGCTTTTTTCTCTCACAGCGGTGAGCCGGTTTGTGGTTGGTTTTTTTTTTTTTAACTCCCTACCACAGGCAGCCGCAAGCTGCCCCCCCGCCTCCTACGCGCAGGCGCGTGAACCACTTCCGCTCCTTCCTTTCCTTCCTTCCTTGGCTGGCTTCTTCCTCCCTTAGTTGTGTTGGACCACTGCGCCACCCGTAGGGTGTAAGGCGCGGCGATACTCCGGCGGCATTTGCGGCCATAGACAATGTTTTAGACTCACGTGCCCGCCAAGCGTCTCCGGGGTCAGTTTGGGAGCCCTTCCTTGGCCCGCCCACTTTTGTTTCTTGTAGAAGACAGCAATGCCTCAGTTGGCGAAGTACCCGTATATTCCGGCGTATAAGACGACCCCCGACTTTGGAGAAGATTTTCCGGGGGTCTTATACGCCGGAATATACGGTATTATGGGATACTGATAATGGAAGAATGGCTACTGAAATTACTGGACTTAACAGGATTATTGAAGATGGAAGATGGAATTAATATAGATAATGGAAGAATGGCTATTGAAATTATTGGGCCTAACAGATTTGAATTAGATGGATTAAGCGACATGTTTATTTGGAGAAAAAATGAAAGATATATCTCTCAAGGAATTGAAATCTCTCTGACTTTTTGTGGAAAGAATAAAATAATGTTTATGAGATTTGAGGATTAATTAAGATAATTACTGGAGGAAAGTGATTTTATAATATAATTTTAGAGATAGGATTGTTATATATTGTAGACTTATAGCTGATCTGCGACAAATCGGAAGTCAACATTTTATTTTATTGTTTAATTGTTTTTGTTTTGTTTTGTTTTTTTGTCTGAAAATTTGAATAAAAATTAATAAAAAAATAAGGAGTTGATAGCTGTATTTTTCTCTTTTTGAAGTTCTGTTGCTCTGCTCTTAATTCTGTTTTGTTTAAACTTGTTTTGCTTAAAATTGTTTTAAAGTCTCCTTTATACACTGCCTTGACAGCCTTGGGGCTTAAAGGTGACCTATAAATATTTAAAATAAATAAAATCAAGTCATAGACACAGACACAAAAATTGAAGCACACTCCTTTCATCAATCCTAAGTGTTCTGTACAACAGGGTCCATCTTCCACCATGTCTGTGGAATTGAGATCTTCTGAGGAGTTAATCATTCAGGTGCCAGCAGTATTATTAATTAAACTAACTTCTACTAGGCACTGAGTTTTTCAGTGGAAAACCAGTATTACGGAATGTCCCTCTGAAAAGATCTGACAGGTCCATTCAGTTTCTTATAAAAAGTTATTAAACACCTTTCTCACATGCATTTTATGGCTATGGAGTTGATTGCTTTTATTGTAGTGCTGCTGACTTTAACTTCACGGGTTTTGAAATTCTATTATTTGATAAAGATTTAATATATATATTTCCCCATATGTTATTTTATGTTCTAATTTTTAATTTTTATGAGATAAAAAGCTGCTTTGAGGAACATAAGAACATAACATAAGAACAGCCTGCTGGATCAGGCCAGTGGCCCATCTAGTCCAGCATCCTGTTCTCACAGTGGCCAACCGGGTGCCTGGGGGAAGCCCGCAAGCAGGACCCGAGTGCAAGAACACTCTCCCCTCCTGAGGCTTCCGGCAACTGGTTTTCAGAAGCATGCTGCCTCTGACTAGGGTGGCAGAGCACAGCCATCATGGCTAGTAGCCATTGATAGCCCTGTCCTCCATGAATTTGTCTAATCCTCTTTTAAAGCCATCCAAGCTGGTGGCCATTACTGCATCTTATGGGAGCAAATTCCATAGTTTAACTATGCGCTGAGTAAAGAAGTACTTCCTTTGGTCTGTCCTGAATCTTCCAACACTAGATCAAAAGCATGGCAAATACTCCTGCTACATAAATAACCATGTATATGTGCACGCACGTGCGCGCACGCACACACACCATGATAGTTTCCTCTATTTGGCGTTGGTTAGGCCTCATCTTGAATACTGCGTCCAGTTCTGGACACTGACAGACAAACTGTAATAGGTTCAGAGGAGGGCAACAGGGATGATCAGAGTACTGGAAACAAATCCCAGTGACGAGAGACTGAAAGAACTGGGCATGTTTATCCTTCAGAAGAGAAGAATGAGGGGAGATATGATAGCACTCTTCAAGTGCTTGAAAGGTTGTCACACAGAGGAGGGACAGGTTTTCTTCTTGATCATCCCAGAGTGCAGGACATGGAATAATTAGCTCAAGTTGCAGGAAACCAGATTTCGACTGAACATCAGAAAAAAACATCCTAACTGTTAGAGTGGTACAACAATTGAACCAATATCCTAGGGAGGTGGTGGGCTCTCCAACACTGGAGGTATTCAAGAGGCAGCTGGACAGCCACGTGTCAGGTGTGCTTTAATTTGGATTCCTGCACTGAACAGGGGGTTGGACTGGCTGGCCTTATAGGCCCCTTCCAACTCTATGATTCTATGATTCTGTAACAACAGCATTTCTGCCATATTATAATAAAGTCACTTCTGTGTTTGAGAGAAGTATAAAAGAATCCAAACAAGCAGAACAGATAACACTGTCTTTCCACTCACAAGTGCTCTCAGGGTCGAACTATCTGTTGTGTTACAAATGCTTTTTCTTTCCTGAAGTGTGCTTAGTACTGGCCACTTTCTTTTTTTCAGAAAAAGCAGCTATGCAAGGCCCCCATCCAGATCACAATCTCAAGGAGAGGTTTAACCCTTTTCTCTCAAGAATGGCCTCCAGTTTAAATTGACCCCTGAAGCTAATATTTGTTCTGAAGGTGTTGTTTATTGCGCCTTTGATGAAAAACAGCAGTGGAGTGTTGGTGGAGATATTTTCAGTGGGGAAATTATGAAGAAGGAGAAATGGTTGAACTTCTCTTCCCCAAGCACGAAGCCCCAGTTTCGACTGAGGCCCATGTGGTATTTTTTCTGAAAACAGAATGTTGTCAGCACCAAAAATATTTTTTTAAAAAGCATGCTTAATGTAACGTGTAGTTTGACCCTCTATAAATTACAGATAAACAAATGCGCCAGAGTAACATGGGCCATGTAATAAAGTATAGTTAGCATAATCGTTAATCAATGTGGGAATGAGAAACCCACCAATAGCTTTACTTTTGGCAAACAATTTTATTTCTTCAATCTTGATTTAAGTCTTATTTCTCTTGTTGTCTGAGTCAGATTTATGAAGAACGACTTACTGTTATACTCTTGTCATTGGGGTCACAAGTGTGAAGCTGCCGGCTGAAAGTTAGTATCGTATGGGTACTATTTTCCACGGCATACTCCAGATGGTAGTCCTGCTGAGGGTCTTTTTTCAATGTTCGGTCTGCATTTGTAAAATAATCCTGTTGAGGAAACAAACCAAAACACCATCCTGCTGTTATGTTTGTGTGTATGTTTTAATGATCTTGACTCCACAACCTTTTCAGTTTTCTGGGAAGAAAGTGTAAAAGGACATGTAATTTTCTAGAGAAATATTTTACTTTAGCAACTAGGAAAACATGTAAATATACAGGCACAATTTATTTTCCCTGTACATGCGTTATTTATCTGAGTACCTTACAAAAAAGGGGGTGCAACAAAAGAAAACCAACCAAATTTCCCAATATTGTAATCACAAAAGCATAAAATATGTTCAAACAAAAGTTACATTAAAAGATCCATATGAACTTATTGTACAGATGATATTTCTTTGCCTCTTTACTTCTTTGTATTACACTTGTTAGAAATGTGTCTATTTTGGTTTTGCTTTGCTATTACAGAATGTATAAACCAATTTTTTACAATATTTTTAAAGTGCATCTAGTCCAATGTCCTCTTCCATTCCATATTTAAAATCAAGAAATGAAGTCTCCTGAATCCTAAATCCATTTTGTTAATTCCATTTATTTCCATGGAACTTCCTCCATCTATTTCTCAGTCCATATACTTAGTCACAAGAAAGTAAGCGAACAAGTTTTTCTAAACTGAATTCATTTATTCTGTACGTGCATATGAAATATTAAATAAGAATGTGATATTGTTGCACACTCTTCATGTGATAAGTCCAGGAATGCTTTAGTATTTTTTGAGGACAGATTATCTTAGTTCTCAATGTAGCAGATGCATGATATAATGCATAAGCTGCATCAATGATGTAGTGTTATTAACCTCTTCGATTCTGAATTCTTTGTCATAATGTGCAGCTGGCTTTCTGCCTTCTCTCTAGGTCACCATAAGTCCTGTTACTGACTTAAACCAACTCTGTGGTGCTCATTCGCCTACTGTAGGCTCAGAGACTAGGGTAGTAATATAGTCTAATTTTCTCTTCTGAGCTTTCTAGGCCCTTTGTGCATTTGTTTCCTATTTTGCTCAGAATCAGCTTGCCCATTCTAACTCAGATATGAACTGTTGAGTTAACTGTAGCTGCTATGCTTTCTGACTCATTATTCCAGCAATCATTTCTTTTTAAAAACATATGTATTGAGTTTTATTAAAGATAATGTAAAAAAGTATAGGTAACTCAAGGGGGAGAAACCAGTGGACCAATGTACCAGAAGGTTTGATACTTAGCCTTTATGGAAAAGCTAACAGCTAAAGTGCAGGTTGCTCAAGGAACCACTAAGAGTGATACATTTCTACAATTATGGTACTCTTGTGTGATTTATGTAAACCCAAAGGAACATGGGACCTTATTATGGCATATCTTATTATGCCAGAGTTTGGAATGCATGATGATTAATGTGGTTTAATTTGCAACCACTCTGTAACCGATGATGTAATTGGTGCCCTGCGTTGGTTCTTTCTTTCTTTCTTTCTTTCTTTCTTTCTTTCTTTCTTTCTTTCTTTCTTTCTTTCTTTCTTTCTTTCTTTGGTTACTGTTATGATTCCCCTTACAAGGGCAATCCTCCTGTGTTTCTACCATAATGGGGGGTGGGGTGGGGGGTGGAAGGAGCTGTTTTTTCTTTTTTGGTTGAACTCACTTGTTATTAAAGGGCTGGATCCATTTTATGTCATGTTTAAGCAATGAGCATTTTTATTGTGATATATTGTTTTTTTGTTCTGTTTTATTATATATTTAATAAAAATATTTTTTAAAAGAAACCAGTGGACCAAATAAATAAACAAAATAAAAACAAAACAAAAATGACTCAGGTGGACAACGCAAGGCGTGTAGCTGCAAGAAAGCAGAGATAGATGTCAGCAGAGAACCAGTCAGCAAGAGCCACTCCATGTAACAGATCAATAAAGTATTAGCATTCAGTCAGTTCACCCACCTTCCTCCCCTGCCTGTTATGAGGCAAAATTGTGTCAAGTTTACATGTTACTTTGAATTACATTATTGTCACCATCACCATAGCTGCTCCAATAATGTGTTATCTTCCGTCCATGATGTGAGAGCAGATTGCGTGGCTCTGCATCATGCTGGCAGCACCCAGCATTGTATATAACCATAGTCTGTCCTAGGCTCATTGGTAAAAGATATATGAGTGTAAGAGCTACAATAATGGCAAGTACTAGGTCAGCTCAAGGTATTGTGTAAACAAATAGGGCCTTAGATTACTGCTGACCACAGGTAACGTGGTGATCATCCTGGATTTAGGCTATTTATATTATGACAAAGTTTAATATGTTTTGAAATAATATACTGTCTAAAATCAGCATTTTTAAAAAAAAAAAACTACAGCAAGCAATTATAGGCTGCTGGGCGGAGCCAAACAATTAAATGTCTTTCATGGACTGGAAGTAATTTAAAAATTGAAGCAACACATGGTAAGTTGATTTTATGGATCATAAAAGACATGGTATATAATTTCCTGCAGATGAAGGCATTGATGATGAATTGCTCCTCACATGCTGTTGACCCTGCTCTCACTCTCTCAAAAGGGATTTGCAGTTGATATGGTTTCTGATTAGTGCTATACAAAATGGCAGGGAGAGTAATTTCTTATGGATGTAGTAAAAAGACATAAATAAGCTGTTTTATCCTTGAAAAATGTAAGCAGAGCTACACAAGGAACCTTAACGGAGGGGAGATCACAGCTGTCATCCTATCCTTGAACAGGTGTTTTTATGGATAAGAAACCCTCCAACTACTTGACAACCTGCAAGATGTGCAGAGCTTGGAAAAGTTACTTTTTTAAACTACAACTCCCATCAGCCCCAGCCAGCATGGCCACTGGATTGGGCTGATGGGAGTTGTAGTTCAAAAAAGTAACTTTTCCAAGCTGATGCTACCTCTCTCCATTAATAAAGCAAGTGAGAATAAGATTTTCAACTATATTGGGGGACTCCAACACAAAGGATTACAGGATTATTTGATAGCCTGATTATCCAATTGTATCAGTGCATATGGGCCATTATGTTTCTGAGATGCTAATTATGTTTCAAGTGAATGCAAGTTATGGCTGATAGATGTAATTCTGTATCACCGAGTCATACTGGAATGACGGCACAAGTTGCTCTCAGCTCATATGATTGTTATGAGGGTAAAATGATAGTCTGAGCTCCTTGGAAGGGTTCAAATGTAAAAGCAAAATTCAGTCATAGGCAACTGAAGAGGTTCAAGGACTATCTAGCAATGGAAAATTGCTTTAGGCATCTTTAGTTAAGGAACCATTTAAAAGTGGAAGCTTAATAAGGTCTTTATGATCCTCTAATTTGCTTTGTTTAAACTGTATGGAAAATAAGAAAGACCTATAACAAAAGAGAGCACAGAGCATTGTATCTATCAGCAGGGCTTGACTAACTATAGTAGGGGGTCCTATCAAGGGCTGTGGCTATTCTGTGTATCTCTGACACAGCTGTGTAAAAGTTGGAAATGGGGTTGTGGATTTTTAAAAAATAAAACTTGTTTCTAGAATCCACGGTAAGATAATAAAACTTAAGAAATGGTATCCTCATATTTCCTGAAGACTTAGACACTTCCAGTGGTCAGAAGTTTGCAACTTTAGTGCCCTGCAAAGCTCTCTTAGCTATCAAGCCTACCCTGCTTACTTTTAATGATACAAAGACTGTAGGAACCAACACCAATACAATATTCTATGGATTTTGTTTTAATTGACCAATATTACTACTTGCTTTTTATCCAGTATTGATAGATTTATGGCTCATTTTCTTAAATACAGTTGTATTAATTTTGATACAAGTACTTATGAAAGCTACAGATAATATTGTTAGAAGAGCCCTGCTGGGCAAACTGTGTACAGATATGCTGGGTTTTGGGGCCAAAGCTGAGATCTACTGATATAGAGCATAGTGGGCATGGGACTCCCAACAAGGGTGGGTGGAAGCTTGCAGAAGAAGGAACACAGGGTGGTAGAAGAGTGACTTCAAGCCCTGAAAGGGGCAGAATGGGTCCTGTGGAATTGGGCATGGGGCATAATCTGTCTTTGATGCCTGAATAATTAAGTGATACTTGGGTTGCAAGAATGAGAGTCAATTCACACAACCCTTGAGCCCATGACCACACTGTTCTTTTTCAGTTCACGTTCAAAAAGTGTCCAAGTGTCTTCACAAACATGTACAATTTGGCATTCCACCTGCTATAGAAGTATTTTGGCAGTGTGGAAAATTGCTATCTATACTCACACTTCTACAAGGGACTTGTTGGATTAAAGCGGATTTGAGCACATATTGAAAAAAAGGTTTGCTTTGAGCTACAAGGATTGTGTGGAATGCCTCTGGATATAGAGCAAGATGGCAAGTGCCTGATGGGCAGATGACTATGCCTATTCCTGGTTTCTCAAGTGTGAATGTTCTTGCACTACGTAATTACAAAATTACCTCATAAGAACCTAAGAAGAGCCTGCTGGATGTGGCCAGTGGCCGATGTAGTCCAGCATCCTGTTCTCACAGTAGCCAACCAGCTGCCCATGGGAAGTCCCCAAGGATGACCTGAGTGCAAGAGGACTCTCTCTGCCCCCCATGGTTTCCAGCAATTGGTATTCAGAACCTACTGCCTCTGATTGTTGAGGCAGAGCATAGCCATTGTGGCTAGCAGCCTTTCATACTGTTATCCTGCATTAATTTGTCTAATCCTCTTTTGAAGCTGTCCAAGTTGGCGGCCATCACCGCCTACTCTGGGAGCAAGTTTCATGGCTGCACTACGGGCTGAGTGCAGAAGTAGTTTATCTATCCTGAATCTTCTAGCATTCAGCTTCATTGGATGTCCACGAGTTCGAGTGTCGTGAGAGAGGGAGAAAAACTTCTTTCTCTCCACTATCTCTGTGCCATGCATAATTTTATAAACTTCTATCATGTCATCTCTTAATTGCCTTTTCTCTAAACTAAAATGTCTCAAATGCTGCAACCTTTCCTCACAGAGGAGTTGCTCCATCTCCTTGATCATTTTGGTTGCCCTTTTTTGAACCTTTTCTAGCTCAACAATATCCTTTTTGAGGTGAGGTGACCGCAACTGTACACAGTATGCCAAATTTGTATTAATGGCATTATGATATCAGCAGCTTTATTTTCAATCCCTCTCCTGATGATCCCTAGCATGGAATTTGCCTTTTTCACAGCTGCTGTACACTGGGTTGACATCTTCATTGAACCATGAACTACAACCCCAAGGTCTCATTTCTGGTCAGTCACTGCCAGTTCAAGAGCATATATGTAAAATTAAGATTTTTTTGCCTCATGGTTGAATCATTATTTATTTTATTGTTTATTTATTACATTTATACCCCATCTTTCTTTTCATGATAGAAACCCAAGGCGGCTTATATATGGTTCCCAGGCAGTCTCCAATCCAGGCACTGACCACATCTGCCCCTGTGCTGGACTCATGTGCCTTCACACCATAGCCTGAGACCATCATTACAGGGAGGCTTCATATTATAGCCACTCCAAAGTATGTTTTGTGACATTTGAAAATGACCAAAGAGTCGGCTCAGCATTAAGTTTACAATTCCCAGTAAGTTACTAGGAAGAACCCTGAGATAAGATCTAGGCATATGAAAATGACTTCTGGTTTAAAGAGAAAAAACTGACTTGTCGTTTGTGAAGAAACTATCAAGCATAGCTAAAGAGTTTAGTCTGTGTTGTTGTCATTCACATACTTTTGAGAATTTTACTCCCAGGACCTAATGTGCCAGTTTGAAAAGCTGTACAAAATATTACAAAAAGCTTTTCAGTTTAATAAGCTTGCATTTTCTTAGAATGTCCCTAAGAAATTAATTCACTCATAAAATATTATGTCCTGTTAGTATAGGATCTCTCACAAATTTAGGAAGAACTGCAAATAATGTTATCTGATCCTTTTCACAAATCACAGGAATGAATGTTTTACAACAGATGACAGGATCAAAACCTGACAGTTAGCATTTCATATCTTCCCCCATCCCAGTGGCACTGCTAACAGATGGTTCAATGGTAGCCAGCCAGTGGCAATGGGTTGTATCCAACAAAGTTGTCCCATTAGTGCAAGGACGTCTGCTTACACATTGGGACTTCCTCTCCCCTCCCTATGAGGCCCCTGCACACACATATACACTTTTCAAATCTGCTCCAGAGGAAACTTCAGAATAATTTCAATTCTCATCCTCACATGCCTGCTATATATAGCTTATCATTCCACAGCATGCATATACACACTCACTAGTTGTTGCAGCATAATCTCTTCAGCAACATTTTCAAGCTGTCTCCCAAAACATTACAGTACAGGGCAGTGTGGAATTCAAGACTGAATGCATTTCTGAAAGGGAGGATGAATAGTTCAGTGGAAGAGTACATGGTCTCTGGAACAGAGTGGTAGAGTCCCAGACATCTCTGGCAAACAGGATTCCAGTAGCAGGCCTCAAAAAGGCCTTTACCTGAAACCTTGAAGAGCTGCTGCCAACCAGAGTAGAAAGTACTGGTCTAAATGAGAGGGCGAGGAGGTTGTATTGGACAGATGGAACTCCTTGTACTAACATGACAATTTTGCTGAATACAACCCACTATATACAACTTGGTCTCTATGTGCCCAACCCTAACATGCCAAGAGGGCCTTCTTAAAGATATAACGATTTTCTCAAATTACTCAAAGGCATGAAATGCCTCCAGCCAAACACTAGCTGAGATGTGAAGTGTGCACCACACTGACATGTCTCCCTTTGGTCCCTTTCAATTTGTTTTCTAAACATTTTTTTTGTTTCTGTTGGCATGAATGCTTTTAAAAGCAGCGAACAGTTCTGCTCACTACTTTCTGGCCTTTTAAAATCTATTCTGAGTGTTCCTCCATAACATCTCAAAATTAATTATATAGGATACATTTGATAAACAGATATTCTTTACTTTGGGTGTCAGCTAACAAGCAAGGCTTATAATGAATACAGCACTTTCAAGTATTAATGAAGAGCTATTCACAAAAGGATTTCTGCTTCAAATAAGGACTATTTTTGTGCAAGAGTTCAACAGAAGGACTTTGCAGCACAACCTTCTCGTATAACTTGCACAAAACAAGCATTCATAAAGAAAGATTACTCTCTGCAAAATGGATCTTTCAGCTACTATGTTCTGCGGGTGGGGATGCACAATTCCAGACAGGGTGAAGACGAAGGAGAAGGCCTACAACTGAGCAAGAAAATGCAAGCTGTGTCAATTCAGGAGCACAAAAGAGAGTTTTTAAACAAAGTTAGATGCAAAAGTTAGAGCTGCCTTGGGCAATCTCATGACAAGTAACATGTTGAAAAACTTACTTTGGCAATGGTGATATAACTGCTAACATGAACAGACTGAGCAATTTCTCTGAGGCAGCACCTATCTTTACTCCATCAAGCATGTTTGCTTCACTGCACTGGGGTGCATGTGCTTTTGCCATGTTTAAACATATTCATAATAATAGACCCACCAGTCTGCAGCTACTTTACTAGCCTCAAATGTGTCTGCGATGAGTTTTCTCCCCCCCCTTTTAGCTCAACTCACTCTTTTCCCACTCCTCACAGAAGAGCTATTAAGCATGCTTGAGAGACCACTCTTATTTAGACATGAGTCTTGCACTTTCCAAAGAGTTAGTGCTGGGTTCCCACTGTAATCTCTGAACTCCTGGAATGCTTGGCCACTAATGCATGCTCACTCTCTGCTCAGCCATATTTTTTAAAGAATGTGTGGACCCTTTGTAAAGTTTTTTTTTTTTTTTGGTCTTTCTGTCTCCACAACATAATTACACCCTTCATTCTGATTGATCTATTTACAAGGAGTTAGTAGAATCATCTTTCAAGTTCCATCATACCAGATATTGAAGGAAAAGCCCCAGGTAACATCAAGAAACAAAAAGAGAAAGAATAATTTTACGTTATGTTTTCATTTAAAAGTTTTCCTGAACTCTAGTACTTGGCAAATGATTTCTTTTTGGGGTGGGGATATGGGAAATCGGTTTCTGGAGGTTTTTGGGTTTTTTTTTAAAAAAAAACTATAAAAGAAGAAAACACTGGCTTGTTTGTGTATATTTCTTATATATTCTACGAAGACATACTTCCACTCTGTTTCACTGTGATCTTACACAGATCCATCAGCTAAATGCTGATCTATATTCTCAAGGCAAAGTCGTTTTATTTAAATATTCATATTAATTGCAAGTTTCTTGGGGTAAATAACATTTTTTATTCTTATAAAACCATGTAAAGCACGATATCAATGTCATTGTAAATATTAATAATTCACTGTGGCCTCACTTAAGAAGATAAACATAGGCAAACAGGTATAACTAAAAGGAAAACATAATTACTTTGAAAAGGTTATCTAGGTGATTACTGTGAATAGCCATAATCCAAAGTATATTTATGCATGCAAATCCCACTGATCTATATGTGCTTAAGCATATAGAATTCAGCATTACATTGCAACCAATGACTTACAGATATTGATCATTTCAGACACATCAAATATTCACCCATGAAAACCAACTATCTACAAGATCTAAAATTTAGTTATCTATGCGACACATCTGTGGTAAGTGAACCTTTACGCCTATATTTTACTATTGATGAGCACTAATCTATAAATGCTAGATGATATAAACCAAGTTTCTACAGTCCTATGATCTTTTATCACATGGCTGACTGTTAAGTTTACTCATGAGTATTTTGTGAGGGCCTTTATCAAAAACATTTTGGAAGCCCAAGTATACTGTATAATATCAACCAGATCGCCCCTAATGTAATGCTTGTTGACGCTTCAAAAGATCAGCGAGACAAACCTGCCTTTGCAGAAGTCCTGATTATTTTTCTTCTTCAAGTGTTGTTTTTTAATATATTGTAACCTTAAAAAAGGTTTCTACCAATTTACTTGAGAAAGGTTTAGGCCAATAGGTCTGCAACTTGCTGGATCCCTTTTAAAAAAACTGTATCACCTAACTTCCACACTTTTAGGGTGCAGCCGGCTCAGCCAAGACCAACACAAGTGGCGCTGGTGGAAGGCCCAAAAAAGGGGCTTTCCAGGAGTGTGTTAGGGAGGTACTGAGGGGAGGGGGACTTATGCCACATCAGTTCAGTCCTGCAGCCCCCCCATCCTGGCAGCCAGTACATTGGGGAAAGGGGGGGCAGAAGGAATCATGCATTTTGTTTCCTTCTGCCACACCCTGCTGGCATAGCCAGCATCTTTCCTTCTCAGTGGCTCCTGGATGGAGATTGGGTATGGAGGCCCCTTCTGCCAGCTCCGCTTCCACCAGCCTCCAATGAGTTGGATTGCACCCTTAGTAAAGAAGCTATAGCCATATGACCCTTTTTCAAAAAAATCAGTTCACAATTTAGCTCTTTCTGAATTCTAGATAGGTGAATGCCATCTAGGCCTAGAGATTTGTTAATTTTTAATTTAAAATGAAGAGTGTTGCTGCATGAATAGAAGCATCAGAAGCAGTGTAAATGCTGCTCAGGCTTTGACAGGTACATGAACTGTTCAAACTTTTTCAGATAGAATCCAGATACTGTTAAGTTAGTCCATTTTGGGAGTTGATGACTGCTGCCTTCAATGGAATGGACAAGATCATCACAGATAAGTTAAGAAATCATGCAGAGTGCAAACACTGGAACTGCTCTGGATATTTATTCCTAGGATACCATGCAATAGACACTACCTTTGTATCTAGGACTCAGAGGATGTTAAAAGGATTACAGTACAGAATACTCCACAGGAAGTATGAATTACGGAGCTACAAAATGATGACTCCTATATATTACCAGTAACATATATTACTGTATATATTACTTTTATCACATCCTTTCTTTCAGTCATTTATGTTTTTGCCAATCAACTATAAAATAGATATGACAGGCACAGTTCAATTAATCTGCCACCCCAGACCTTTAGAGGAGAGAACTTTCCATAGGAAATGGCAAAATGCAAAAGAATGCCAGAGAGGTGGGCTGCAGGGACCTGGCAAAAAGGAGTATTTAGAGATGTAAGAATGCTGGGGTCAGAGGGGCAGGGGTGGGGCAGAAATTCAATTCACATTTAAAGGTGAACCTACCTAGTTTACACCTTGTTGACAACTCCTAGAATAGCAGAACTGGGTATCAAGCCAAGCTGCTATTGCACCAAAACAAGAAACAATAAATCTGCAATCAAACACACACTTACAGAGCAATCCTACATCAAGGAAACCAGCATAACTTAATCTGGTTGAAGGTATGGTGGCTTAATGTATGCCAGATCCTAACTCCATTCAGGAGCCCTCAGGAGGGGAGAAAGCTAGCTCAGCTGGCAAAGATCAGTGGAGAGAAAATACAAGCAGCAAAACCCAAAATTATTTGGGTGTTTTTACTGAGACCACCCTTTTCCCCATCTTAATTTAAACTGGGACTGAAAATCACATAACTGAGCTGAACAGATGTAGGATACAGCATAAATCTTTTCCCCGCAGTCCAGCCCCTCACCACACCCCCGGAACACCCCTTTTGGGGACTTAAGCAGTTAAACCTACGCTGTCTTTGCTGAGCCAGAAGGGGTGGAGTTTTGCTGGCTTAGCCAGGGTGAGGGACTTAAACCAGGGTAGCCTGGCTGAGCTGGGACCCAGCCGGCTCAACCGGAGATCTGCCATATCCTAATTCCCCTCACCCCTGCATAAATACCCATAGGACTGAACCCTTAGTTTTTTTTTTCCTTTGTAAGAGCATTTGTAGACCACCAACATTCAATGTGTTTGGCAGGGGAGAAATTTGATTCAGTTCACATTTAAAGGTGAATCTATCAAATTTGTACATTCTGAAACAATATGTGAACCAAAACACAACCATGCTTTGAAACGTGCAGTTCTCCAAATTTTGCAATATGGTTGTCCAGCCACAAATGCATATGCTAGAGCAAAGCGTGTATATCTTGGTAAAAGATAACATACAAAAGTAACTATATTAGGGGAAATTGCTTTACAAAAAAAGTATATTAGGGAAAATTGCATACAGAAGATGTATATTAGGAAAATTTGCACTAAAATGCTAATATTCATGAGAACTTTTTAATAATAATTGCAAGCTGATGTAGAAATCTGAAGAACTTAAAAGAGGGGCAAATATTCCATATTCTGTTACTAAGTATATTATTTTCTGAAATATGTATTATTTCACAAATCTTTGTACATGAAGTGGAAACACAGTCAAGTTAACACCAGAGCTTGTTATCACTGAAATACTAAAACTAGGGCTACAATCCTATGCACACTTACCTATAAATAAGCTCAACTGAACATAGTCACATTAATTTTTGAGTAAACATACACAGGATTGCTCTGTTAATGTGAGATGAGAAATGTAGAAATATGTATAGGTGAGTGATAGAAAGTCAGTGCTAACTATGCCTAATCCTCCAGTTGGTAAGCTACCCATCTAGTCATTCATCTATTGCATCCAGATTCTGAAGTCTTGCTCGAGGCTCAGCCCCAAAACTGGTGAACTCAGAACCAGCTTCAGTACCAGAATTCAAATCTGGGAGATAAGCCTATTCATAAAGCATATCAGATTTTTAAAAACCCTTTAAAGCCATCTACTCTCTATCTAGAGTAGGGCTACAGATCCCCCTTAAAAACAACAACACATACACCCCACACATTCCAGAACAACTCCACTACATATTTCACTGCTGATAACACATACTTTCATTTATTATCATATTATTTCTTTTTACTGACCTCCTGTAAAGTTCACTGAATTTTTTTTTAAACCCCATTTTTGAAGACTATGCCTCAGGAAATGTTGGCACCAGGTATTGATGTAGTAAATGATTACACTGGAAAAACAAACTAGTGCATCGCTTTTCAATCACTTCCCTATCATCCCTTTGTCATAAATGTGATGGCTGTCCTGTCACCCTTTAATGCACTATTCATTTTATTAATAGCCCTCAAGTCTTGTGCATAAGCAGAGTACATTACTCCCCTTGACAATGAACTGGAACTCAGGTTCCTAAATTGCAAGGATCAGTCGTCACTCAGCCACAGGATCCGTCTTCACATATTAGCACTTGGGCATGCCTAACCTAATGAATCTGCTCTTCCTTTACTTACTTGTCCCCTAATGCAAAACGCACATCATTTGCTCATGAGGCAGTCAGCAAGCCGCCCAGCAAGCCTGCTCTGCTCTGCTTCGCTCTCCCCATCCACCATCAAGGGCGCCCCTTTCGCCTCACCTGCAGATAGGGCTTGCCCCCGTCGAATCCGCCCACCACGATATCCGCCGAAGCCATGGCTCCCGTCGGGGAGAAGCCGAAGCCGACGTAGCCCTGAGTGCGTACCTCCAGACGGAAAGCGATGGAGCTGCCTTGGTGCGCCCACGAGAGCCGGTAGCGGGACGCTCCGTCCAACACGGCACTGTGTGGATAGTGGCGCCCGGACACGGCGAGCAACCCCCCGAAGAGGAGCAGAAGCAGCGGCCAGGGGCCCATTTTCCTCGCCGGCCCCGCACACAGCGCGCCAGTACGCAGAGGCTAACTCGGCGCCAGCGCGCACTTCGCCGCCAGCGCTGTGTTAGCGGAGCCCTGAACTGTTACTGAGCAATTGAGACTGCCGCTGCCTCTCGGCGCCTCCGCCCGCCGCTGCGCCTGCTAATTGGAGAGGACGGGAGCCGTTCACCCCGCCCCTCCGGAGTAAGCGCCCCTCGAAGGCTGAGGGAAACGGCGTGCGGGGATAGCACAACCCAGGAAAGAAGCCCTGAAGTGAGGCAGGTGAAGAAACGGCAGAAGGGGAAGCGAGGCGAAGTTTCTGAGGAAAGAGAGTGAGGGGAAGCGACTAGGTTGGCCGGCAACTCAGCAAAGGCTAATGAGGGCAACATGTTTCTGAGAACGAGGAAGTAGGGCTCCCGCGGGTTCCTCCCGCCCCTTCTATGAAACTTGCTCACACAGGAGGCAGCGGTGACCAACAACTTGGAGAGATGTAAAAGATGATTATACAAATTCGTGGAGGATAAGGCTATGAATGACTACTAGCCATAATGGTATGCTCTGCCTCCATGGTTGGTTGACCACTGTGAGAATAAAATGCTGGACCAGATGGGCCATTGGCCTGATACAGCAGGCTCTTATTTTCTCCCTTGTCAGGGCTCCTGTGAGGCAGATGTTCAAGGTGCTCCTCTGTTGTGCCACTGCTAACAGGAACCCTGCTGAGATCCTGAGGGTGGGGAGGTGGGGAGAGATGGCACCTATCTTATGGAGAGGGGAGGGTAAGTAGAGATGGAGGACTTCTTAGTGTTTAAAAATACTATATTAGAAGCTCAACTGAAGTGCATACCACAGATCAGAAAAGGTACTGCCAGGGCCAAGAAGATGCCAGCATGGTTAACGAGCAAAGTCAAGGAAGCTCTTAGAGGTAAAAAGTCTTCCTTCAGAAAATGGAAGTCTTGTCGGAATGAAGAAAATAAAAAAGAACACAAACTCTGGCAAAAGAAATGCAAGGAGACAATAAGGGATGCTAAAAAAGAATTTGAGGAGCATATTGCTAAGAACATAAAAACCAACAACAAAAAATTCTATAAATACATTCAAAGCAGGAGACCATCTAGGGAGGCGATTGGACCCTTGGATGATAAGGGAGTCAAAAGTGTACTAAAGAACGATAAGGAGATTGCAGAGAAGCTAAATGAATTTTTTGCATCTGTCTTCACAGTGGAAGATATAGGGCAGATCCCTGAACCTGAACTAACATTTGCAGAAAGGGATTCTGAGGAACTGAGACAAATAGTGGTAACGAGAGAGGAAGTTCTAGGCTTAATGGACAATATAAAAACTGACAAATCACCAGGCCCAGATGGCATCCACCTGAGAGTTCTCAAAGAACTCAAATGTGAAATTGCTGATCTGCTAACTAAAATATGTAACTTGTCCCTTGGGTCCTCCTCCGTGCCTGAGGACTGGAAAGTGGCAAATGTAACGCCAATCTTCAAAAAGGGATCCAGAGGGGATCCCGGAAATTACAGGCCAGTTAGCTTAACTTCTGTCCCTGGAAAACTGGTAGAAAGTATTATTAAAGCTAGATTAACTAAGCACATAGAAGAACAAGCAGAGCCAGCATGGCTTCTGCAAGGGAAAGTCCTGTCTCAGTAACCTATTAGAATTCTTTGAGAGTGTCAACAAGCATATAGATAGAGGTGATCCAGTAGACATAGTGTACTTAGACTTTCAAAAAGCGTTTGACAAGGTACCTCACCAAAGACTTCTGAGGAAGCTTAGCAGTCATGGAATAAGAGGAGAGGTCCTCTTGTGGATAAGGAATTGGTTAAGAAGCAGAAAGCAGAGAGTAGGAATAAACGGACAGTTCTCCCAATGGAGGGCTGTAGAAAGTGGAGTCCCTCAAGGATCGGTATTGGGACCTGTACTTTTCAACTTGTTCATTAATGACCTAGAATTAGGAGTGAGCAATGAAGTGGCCAAGTTTGCTGACGACACTAAATTGTTCAGGGTTGTTAAAACAAAAAGGGATTGCGAAGAGCTCCAAAAAGACCTCTCCAAACTGAGTGAATGGGCGGAAAAATGGCAAATGCAATTCAATATAAACAAGTGTAAAATTATGCATATTGGAGCAAAAAATCTGAATTTCACATATACGCTCATGGGGTCTGAACTGGCAGTGACCGACCAGGAGAGAGACCTCGGGGTTGTGGTGGACAGCACGATGAAAATGTTGACCCAGTGTGCGGCAGCTGTGAAAAAGGCAAATTCCATGCTAGCGATAATTAGGAAAGGTATTAAAAATAAAACAGCCGATATCATAATACCGTTGTATAAATCTATGGTGCGGCCGCATTTGGAATACTGTGTACAGTTCTGGTCGCCTCATCTCAAAAAGGATATTATAGAGTTGGAAAAGGTTCAGAAGAGGGCAACCAGAATGATCAAGGGGATGGAGCGACTCCCTTATGAGGAAAGGTTGCAGCATTTGGGGCTTTTTAATTTAGAGAAAAGGCGGGTCAGAGGAGACATGATAGAAGTATATAAAATTATGCATGGCATTGAGAAAATGGATAGAGAAAAGTTCTTTTCCCTCTTTCATAATACTAGAACTCGTGGACATTCAAAGAAGCTGAATGTTGGAAGATTCAGGACAGACAAAAGGAAGTACTTCTTTACTCAGCGCATAGTTAAACTATGGAATTTGCTCCCATAAGATGCAGTAATGGCCACCAGCTTGGATGGCTTTAAAAGAAGATTAGACAAATTCATGGAGGACAGGGCTATCAATGGCTACTAGCCGTGATGGCTGTGCTCTGCCACCCTAGTCAGAGGCAGCATGCTTCTGAAAATCAGTTGCCGGAAGCCTCAGGAGGGGAGAGTGTTCTTGCACTCAGGTCCTGCTTGTGGGCTTCCCCCAGGCACCTGGTTGGCCACTGTGAGAACAGGATGCTGGACTAGATGGGCCACTGGCCTGATCCAGCAGGCTCTTCTTATGTTCTTATGTTCTTATCAGGTGAGTGGATTCGGTGCACCCAACGCCTGTAAACCTCAGAAGGACAATACTGGTTCACAGCCTGGTCTCCACACCACTAGACCAGATGGCAGAGTCCAAGCACTGGTTTGCGATGGGATTGTCACATAAGATTTTTGTGATATTGCTGTGTCCTCAATGTCACTTCCACACAGAGGCTTCTTCAAGTGTTGATGCACTGCTTTGGCACACTTGATGCTTATGGGGGCTGCAGCTAGCCCTTTACAGATTATCCCTTTTTTGCTAATCCAACCAGCAGACCAGCATCAGGTTTGGACCACAACAATGTGCATGGTGGTCCAAAAGAGTGGCCATAACACAAAATACCCACACTGTATTTATTATTATTACTATATTTGATTATATTGCACCTTTTCTCCAAGGAGGCATGCAAACATGATTCTCCGTCTCCCAATTTTATCCTCACAACAGCTTTGTGGGGTTGGTTAGACTGAGAGACAGTGACTAGCCCAGGTTAATCCAGTGAGCTTCATGGCTAACCCAGGATTTGAACCCTGGTTTCCCAGGCCCTAGTCCACCACTCTATTACACCACACTGGCTAAATGATACATTTTCATTTGGTTGCCCCATCGCCCCCACTGCCATCCACACAGTTTAGCACCACAGCACTGAACCAGACATGGACTGAAAGTGCATAAGGCTACCACCTTGCTGAAGCTAAGCAGCTCTGGGTCCCATCAGTGACCTCCTAGGAACGATATGTATGTTGTCTTAGGTTCCATGATGGAAGAGAAGTGAAATATAAATATAAGAAAAAATTAATATACAAGGTATAATCTGCAGTCTGGACAGGTCTCAGTGTATCATGCAATTGGTAGGATAGGAACATCCATTATTTTTTTTTCAATTAATTTTTATTCCAATTTTCAAAACCAAAACAATACAAAAAGAAAACAACACAAATCAATAACTAGTACAATACAAAAAGAAAGAAATATATATATATATATATATATATATATATATATATATAAAAAAAGAATATTGACTTCCGATTTGTCATAGTTCAGCTATAAATCTATAATATATAACAAACCTATCTCTTAATAGATTATAAAATCACCTTCCTCCAACGGTTATCTTAGTTGGTTTCAAATCTCATTAACATCATATCATTTTAATCTTCCACAAAAAGTCGAAGAGAAGTTTCCAATCCTTGAGATATATGTCAATCAATTTTTTTTCTAAATAAACATGCCAATTAATCCAACTCATCAAATCTACTAAGTCCAGTAATTTTAAATCGCTCTTCTGTCATTATCCATATTGGGTCCATCTTCCATCTTTACGCACCCAAAAATCTTGCTGTCATAGTCATATAATAAAAGTCTGATAGGAATTTCCTCCATCACAGATATTTTCTTGCCATCAAATCCAAACGTATCACTGAAGTATTGTTGCAAAGCTGCATCTCTGTTCCTCTTTTTTACATGATACACTAGCACATCTCTTGAAGGTTTTTCCATTGACACAAAACAGGGATTAATTCTGTTAACTTTCTCCATTTCAAGTTCCATCAAATCTTTCCAGTCCAAGAATTTTCTTGAACCGATAATATCTTTATCTCCAATCTCTTCAATTCCTTCAAGGACAGCGCTGAATTCCAAACTATAATATTTGTCTCCAGAATCCATCACAGCCAGGAAATCCAAATCTTTTTTCATGTCCATAATTAAGCCAATCTCCATAGTTTGAACCTTGCCTTTAATTTCTCTTTCATCCTTTTTTTGTTTTCCAGATCTATCTTTATTCTCCTTTCTCATAGAATCCTGAGTTTCTTTCAGCTCCTGTCTCATTTCGTGAAATTCAATTCTCCACGCTTGTCTATTATTTCTCAGTTCTTGTTTTATTGAGTTAATCCCATTCATTATTTTCTGAAACATGTCTAGAGATAAAGTCCCTTCTTGTACATCCATGATCTTCTTAATTGTCATTCTTAAAGCCAAAGGAACAAAACTCCTTCAATTTTCAATGTCCCAAACAAAGAGCAGCTTATTTCTTTAACCAGTTACAAAGGAGTTAATCTTTCCAGCAAACTAACGTCACACGCTAGACAGCCCTTATCTCTTATCTGCCCAGAAGTGTAAGAACGGCTTTAGTTCACAGCGTCGAAATAGCTAGTAGCAGAGAGAATGAGCAGATTCGTCAAAAAAAAAGTAGATCAAGAAAAATAGTCCCAGCCAGTAAATCAAAAAGATTTCTTATCTCTTCCAATCACAAATCTCTCGTCCGTTTAATCTTTAGATGCTATTTTCCATGTCAGCTTTTTGCAATAAAAAAAAGATACGCTATTTATATTTTCTTCCCCCTTAGTTCCGTGAATAAAAAAAGGAAAGTCTTACCTCACCTAGGTTATCTCAATTGCTGTTACTTTGACAAATCTCTTTAGCTGTATAGATAAGAAAATGATGAATGCACACAGGAGGATGTTTGCCTGTTAATCCATATAAAAAAACGGGTCACTTATCCAGCTGAGCTAGCATAAAAATCCTCGCTCTGTCTGGGCTGCTGGAAGACAGACAATTCTGACGAATTCCAGACTCCAACAATCAAAACAAAGCTATGTAGGAGATCTCACGTTTCTTCTTTAACCGGAATAAATTATTCCCAGTCAGAAAAGAGCCTTCTGACTGAATTTAACCTGGATAAGTTTCATCCAAGACGGGAGCCCGTCTCAGAGGCAGCACAGGTGGAGGGATCCTCCTGGGAAGTCAGGAACATCCATTATTGAGCTCTTGTGGGCTAAGGGCAGGTCACAACAATAGTGAAAGTTGTTTCCCAAAGGTTTTAAATTTAAAAAGGACATCAAAGCCATTGATAGGTGCATAATCAACTTAAATGCTCTTAACAACCCTTGTCATATTTACAATGAAGATGAAGAAGGGTGGATTTTTACCACCCTTTCTATGCATGCTTATGGATAAAATCAGGATTCTGGTTTTTAGCAACTGTGAGGTGGGGTGTTTATTTATTTATCAAAGTATTTATATACCACCCGCTCACAAAACATCAGGGTTGTGTACAGCAACATAAACATATTTAAAAGCAGTACAAAACCATAATTAAAATGAGTGGCTAAGGAATTAATTCAGATACAGTTAACAGCACTTTGGTGCTAGCTCAGTTGTGGTGGAAGCCGCTATCTGTATGAATCTATGTCTCTGCACACAGTAAAGAGGCCACTCACTGTAAATGAAAAGCGTGTGGAGAGGCTTGATATTTTATGCCCACTTTTAAGTAGCCATAACAACAAACTGCATACCATTGGTAAAAAGCAGGGGAATTCTAAAGAGTTTCCAAAAAGGTCACACTTTGACTGATCCTTGCTATCATCCAAACACAATGTCTTCTGGACTTACATCCCATTTTGAAGGACATTTATATTTTCTTTCTGTTTGTGTCCTTAGACTTTAGGACAGTGTGAAGAATGGGGTCTAATCCACATGAAAGAGGGCAACAAAAGTGCATGATGCTGTATGAAAGTAAAAGGGGAAACTGCCACTTATTCCAACCAGAATGTATGCTTTTCACACTTCATTTTGTAAATGAAATGATGGCATCATAGAATTAAGGTGATGGAATCCATTATTAAGCAAAATAATGTAATGAAGGAAAGCAGCCAACTTTTAGAAATGAGTGGGTATTTTTTATGCCAACTGTGTGGCGTGTAGTTCACAAATAGAGCTTTCTACACCACACTGCTAAATTAAGGGTTGAGACCACATGTTTCCATGTAGCCTTTTAACTTTTTTAAATCTTCGCTTAAAAGTTGTGCTATGCAGACATTTCCAGCTGAAACAGTTCCTGCTTCAGATTTCACATCTTCATCTCAAACACCTTCCGTCATGCCTCATGGTTCAGTGGGCTAGATATTCTAAAAATGTCTTCAAAACTTGAATGTCCCCTGAGCCTTCAGAGAGCATTGCCTCCAAGCTATCAGGCATTCTCACGTACTTATATCCCTAGTTTTAAACTCCTATATCCATCAGTGGCCTGTGGGCTAATGCATTTGGAAGTTAGCAAGCCTTACAGGACTATATACAGAGAAGACGTAAAAGAACTTTGAATAAAAGTGAAAAGGAGTAATTCTAAGCTAGTGAAGAGAAGGAAACTCCACTTTTTGTTTAGTCCAAATTGGATTGCTGCTAGTATCAGGAGTGCCTAATTTTGGGAGTATGTTTTTCACTGAGTTACAAGGCTAAACTGACTTGGCTATAAGAGGATATATTCAATGCATATCCAAGGGGTTTTAAAATGAAGCCTGGATTATAGAAGGATCTACTGAGTGCATTAATTCTCAGTAATCACAGTTCTTATAAATGTTGTTGTAATTTATCCAGGATTATAGCTTTTTCAGATAACCTCTTTCTAGGCTTTTTGCAGGTCTAGATTGCACATATAGAGCCTATGCTTTTACAGTTCTTAATGCCTTGTGTATGTCTTCATAGTATACTGAATGTACATTGATAGGGGTGTGGGGCCTGCCACTACAACCCTGCTCCCTCTGCCACATGCATTCATTTAGCTTCATTGATTGTCTGAAATGATATATATCACTATTATCTCTCTTCTTGGGAGGAAAGAAATGAAACTGAACCTGAGTGTCTTGCTGAGTGTCATCCAGTGATTCCATTGCAAAACTGGGTCTTGATTTCTAGTGACCAAAATAATTCCATTTCCTACCTTCTAGAATTCACTACAAGCTCTGAGCACTAGTTGGGTGATTTAGGAGAAGGATTAGGTGAAGATGGCCAACTTAGGTTGATATATTATTATGTAAATTTTGAGTAATGCAGTTGCAAAGTTAATCACTGTCATAAAGAAAGCAATGTAAATGTTATGGTAAATGCCAGCCACAACCCTTTCTGAATAGGCACAGTTTGTCCACTGTGGGACCCAAGCATTTTTAATCTCCAGAATGGATTACTGTAATATGCTCTGTGTGTGGCTGGCCTTCAGGTTGGTTTGGAAGCTGAAGTTGGTGCACAATGTAGGTTGCTAACTGGGGCTTTCTATAAAGTGCATGTGACACCTCTTTTGAAGGACCTGAACTGGCTGCCAGTTTGCTACTGAGCCACGTTTAAAGTTCTTTTATGACTTATAAAATCATAAACAACTTGGGGCCAGGTTATCTGAAAAAGTGCCTTCTGCTGTATGAACCTGCCCTTTGCTAAGATCTTCGGAGGAGGCCCTCCTGCTTGTGCTGTGACATGTATTAGTCCATCTTGTGGCAACCCGGAGGAGAGCTTTTTCTGTGGTGGCACCTAGGCTTTAGAACAGGTTCCTCAACTGTAGTGTGCTTTTACCATCTGTTAAAAAAACTTTTTTATTCACTCAAGCATTTTCATGCCGCTGATGCTCAAGATGCAGCTAGTTTTTTTACTATCTCTATATAGTGTTCTGTTTTAATGTAGTTTTATTTGTTTTATATTAATAATCTGCACCATTTTGGGATTTTCTAAATGAAAGGTGGTATAAACATATTTGCAAATAAATAAATGAATAAAAATTAACTATTTATTCTGCTTGATCAAGAGTTCTTTGTAATTTGAAAGCAGACATTGGCCTGACAGAAGGGACAGCATGACCACACTTGCCTATACTAAACCACAGTCTAACTTTCACATGAGAGGAAAACTTTCATTCTACTTTAATGGTTCTCCATATAATGAGAAGTTTGTATTACTGTGGAGTAGGGTGGTACTATCATCACAACCATTTTGCAGATTATGGCCTAAGGACACTGATTTAATTTAAGTGACTCATACCAATTTACATTCAGAGCTTCACAATATTACTGGTTTAATTCCCATCATGCTGAATGAAAATTGTTTTATCCTTTTAGCTAACCTGCAGCATTTTCAACTAGAAAATCTGGGAATTTGTATACACACTTTGGAGAAGGGTATATTTTCCTCCAACCCTGCTTACCACAAGCAGGTTTGAGGCATAACAACTGTTGGGACCAGGGGATGAGGTGAGGAGAGGAAAGTGGGCTGGTCTGTAGCTGTTCCCTAGCTTGCCCTTTCTCCTGCTGTATCTTGTTTATTTCCCATGGCACAAAATATCATAAGCATAGCAAGTTAGTTTATTTTCCACCTGGTACATGATAGGTTATTGCTTTTGTAATTCCTGGTGGAACCAGGCAGTTCAACAATATACCTTTGTGCAAATAAGCTGTGCTTGAATCCTGGCAAGATGGAGGCACTGTGGGCAAGTGGTTCCCATGTCTGAGAAGTTGCCTGGTAGAAGCACCTGATACAACACCTATGACAATTTCTGGACTGTGATAGCTTGACCACAGTACTTTAGACACTGGCGATGTCAAGACTGGATTACTTCAATGCTCTCTATGTGAGGCTTCCCTTGCACTTGACCTGGAAACTGCAGTTAGTTCAGAATGCAACCTCATGCTTGCTGACATAAGTAAGACCCTTTCAACATATCACGCCTTTGCTCAAAGCTTTCAATTGGTTGCCAGTTTGTTACTGGTACTATTGGTATACAAAGACTTTAACAGATTGGGACCAGTTTACTTGTGGGATTGCCTTCCCCATATGTGACCATTTGACCACTTCAATCTTTGGAACTGGTACTGTTACAAGTGCCACATAATAGTCATTCTACACTTGTAAGAAACAGTTCTTTTAATGTGGCAGCACATAAACTTTGGAATATGGATAGAGGAGAAATTTTATTTAGTTCACATTTAGAGCTGAATTTATCAAATTTGCACTTTCCAAAACAATATGAGAACCGAAACACAGCCATCCTTTAAAATTTGCATGTATCTAAATTTTACAATGCAGTTCTCCAATCAAGCAATGTTTACAAAAGTGCATATATTAGGAGAAAGTGTGCACAAAATGAATATATTGGTGAAAATCACATACAGCAATGCATTGTATTAGGAGATAGCACTGGCAAAAATGTGCACATTAGTCAAAACTGCATACAACAATGTGTTTATTAGGAGAAATTTGCACTAAAATACTGAAGAATTTTCAAGAATATTCTTTAGAGAAAAATTCGCAGATTTCTTCAGAAATGTGGAGAACCGAATTTAAGATTAGAAAAATAAGAAACTGAAGAATCAAAATAGACAGATCGTTCCATCCCTACTTTGGAACTCCCTGCCTATTAAATCACACAGGCACCTTTTATGTATTCCTTTTGGTGCCTGCTTAAAACCTTTTTGTTTAGGCAGATATGTAGATGTTGATGTGTTTTAATCTCTTTTTAGTCTACTGTTAATTTTAATTTTACTGTTATTAATTTTAATCATGGAGGATGGATGAAGTGCTGGATGACTGGAGGTGGGCTAATGTTCATAAAGGGCAAAAAGGAGGAACCTGGGAACTACAGACCAGTCAGCCTGACATCATTCCCTGGGGAAATTGTGGAGCAGATTATAATACACTCAATCTGTAAACACCTTGAAAACAATGCAGTGATTAATCATAGAGTTGGAAGGGGACTATAAGGCCATTGAGTACAACCCTGCTCAATGCAGGAATCCAAATTAAAGAATACCCGACAGGTGCTGATTACTAGAACCAACATGGATTTATCAAGAACAAACCCGGACAGACTAATCTCATTTTTTGTTCAGGTAACCTCCCTCATAAACTGGAAATACTGTGGACATACTATATCTTACTTCAGCAAAGCTTTTGACAAAGTGCCCCAAGATATTCTGATTAGCAAACTAGCTAAATGTTGGTTGGATGAAACAACTATCAGGTGGATCCACAGTTGGCTACAGAATTGTACTCAAACAGTGCTTATCAGTGGTTCCTTCTCAAATTGGGTGGAAGTAACAAATGGAGTACCATAGGGCTCAGTCATGGGCCCAATGCTGTTCAACATTTTTATTAATGACTTGGATGAGGAGGTGCAGGGAATGCTTATCAAATATGCAGGTGATACAAAATTGGAAGGGATAGCTAATACCCAGGAAGACAGAAACAAAATTCAAAGAGATCTTGACAGGCTTGAGCATTGGGCTGAAAACAACAGAATGACATTTAACAGGGATAAGTGCAAAGCTCTACACCAAGGAAAAAGAAACCAAACACACAGTTATAAGATTGGGGGGGGTGTCCTTGGCTCAGCAATACTACATGTGAGAAGGATCTTGGGATTGTTGTTGATCACAAGCTGAATGTGAGTGAACTGTGTGACGTGGCTACGAAAAAGGCAAATGCTATTTTAAGCTGCATTAACTGAAGTATAGTTTCCAAATCACATGAAGTATTTGTTTCCCTCTATTCGGCACTGGTTAGGCCTCATCTTGAGTACTGCATCCAGTTCCAGACACTGCACTTTAAGAAGGATGCAGACAAACTGGAACATGTTCAAAGAAGAGCAACAAGGATGATCAGGGGACTGGAAACAAAGCCATATGAAAAAACTGGGCATGTTTAGCCTTGACAAGAGAAGACTGAAGGGAGATATGATAGCACTCTTCAAGTACTTGAATGGTTGCCACACAGAGGAGGGCCAGGATCTCTTCTCGATCATCCCAGAGTGCACAACACTGAATAATAGGCTCAAGTTGCAGAAAGCCAGATTTTGACTGAACATCAGGAAAAACTTTCTAACTGTTAGAGCAGTATGACAATGGAACCAATTACCTAGGGAGGTGGCAGGATCTCCAACTCTGGAGGCCTTCAAGAGGCAACTGGATAGCCACCTGCCGGGTTGGAGTCCTGCACTGAGCAGGGGGTTGGACTCGATGGCCTTATGCATCCCTTCAACTCTATGATTAAGAACATAAGAACATAAGAAGAGCCTGCTGGATCAGGCCAGTGGCCCATCTAGTCTAGCATCCTGTTCTCACAGTGGCCAACCAGGTGCCTGGGGGAAGCCCACAAGCAGGACCCGATGATCTTATATGATCTTATAAATGTTTTTAATTACTTGTTTAACTGTTTTTACTGATAATTTTAACACCTAATGTAAACAGTTTAGAGGTGTTACGACAATCAAACAGTATATAAACATTGTTAATAAATGAATAAATTAAAGTGGGCAGTTTCATTATATTATTGCATGCTCCTACTGCTATTTCAGTTCATGGGGAGGGGGGGATCTGCATGCATGGTAAGGGGATCACCCCAGAAGTAAACTTTGATCAAGAATACTCTAGCTAATAGTTTAAGCAGACCTGAATGTCGACATTAAGGGCAGAAATATCTGTCTGCCTGGACCGTGTGCTGGAACATGAGAACAGAAGGCTTGGTTGGCAAAGGTTTAGTCAGGCTGAGGTCATGTACCATGGTGAAGATACAAGCCTCATTAGCAGCTCTGAGTGACGTTCCTGAGACTCCCTATACGATGATAAGGTTTGGGATCACATCGGCCACTCAAACAATGGAAAACTTTCTGCAGGTGTTTTACCCCATGTCTTCTCATTTACCAATACAGAACAAATGTTAGCAATGAGCAAACGGAAGAATTAAAAGGAACCAATCAACAAGCAGAAAAAGGTTTCTGGAATAGGGAACAGAGAGAAGTAGCAGTTTCTCTTCTGGACTCCATCTTAGCTTTTCCTAATGTCCTTCGGGGCTGTAACTTAATTCTTCTCTGTAATACACACACACAAAAGAGAAGTTTGCTTCTTAATTCCATTTATAATTTATAATTATAATATTTCCTGGACTAATTTTCTGTTTGGATCTTCCTGGATCCTATATCCTGGATACCAGATTGAACTCTATTAATATGCATCTAAGACAGACTGTTTCCAGAAATTTCATTCCAGATTGGTAGCTATGTTATACTATTAAACTAAAAGGCTAGGTAGTTTGTACAGCTGGTTGTAAGGTTTAACTAGAGGGCTGGTAGAGTTTAAGTGGGCCAATATAGGAATCAGCACTAGTTAAGCTGCAGTTCATATTAATCTTGCATGTTTTAAACCAGTTAATTGTAGTTAATTTTAATCTTATTTATTTATTATTTATTTATTATTTGATTTATATCCCGCCCTTCCTCCCAGCAGGAGCTCAGGGCGGCAAACAAAAGCACTACAAACACTTTAAAACATCATAAAAACAAACTTTAAAACACATTAAAACAAAACACCTTTAAAAACGTTTCTTAAAAAATCTTGCATGTTTATATTCTGCATAGAATTAAGTTTAAAAGTTAAGTTGTATATTATTCTGTTTTGTCTTCAATGTAATTATTATTTGCATGTACTGAAAAGTATTGTGAAGGAAGAGGCTGCACAGAGAATCTAAACAATAACAAGAACTTTACTATAACTAATTATATACAGAGAACAAGGCCCACAGCATTGTGCTACTTGTAAGGCAGGCCTGGAACTGAAACTGCCACAGCCTGGGGCTGACTCAGCAGTTCCTGGTCTGACAAGCCTGGAGGGCCAATACACTACACCCCTTCCCCCTAGATCTCATAGTCCTGAAGATACTTGGGACGAGTCCGGGTGTGGGTTGATCAATGACAATTTTGCTTTGAAGTTGCTAGTGCCTCCCCTAGTTCCCCATTGGCTCTGGTTGATGCTGGTCCACTTCAGAGTCCAGGTGCAACTGCTCTTGTCCGGCATCAGGAGCAGCCACTGGCTCATTTTCTCTTTCCACTTGAGTATTTCCAGCATCTTCAGAGAGAACTGATGGAGCTGAGCTTCGTCCTCTCATCTGGTCCACATGTCAACGTAACACATGGCCGTCTGATGTTTGAGCCCTGTAGGACAATGGGCCCGTTCCTTGGGTCACAGTGGCAGGAATCAACGTTTCACCAGCACCTTAGTTCCTGACATACACAGGGTCACCTGAGGTGAACACCCATGCAGGTTCTTGAACTGCAACAGACTTCCTTGGTCAGTCCTTGCTCAAGTCAGGATGCAACCAATCAAGCAGAGTCGTTAGTCATCTGTTCATTAATAGCTTGGCTGGGCTCCTTCCAGTTGTGGCACAAGGTGTGATGTGTTGTGTCAGGAGAAAACTTGCAATGCATCAGTCCCAGTCACCTTCTACAATCTGTTTCAATGCATCCTTTGTGGTCCTGACCATCCTCTCAGCCTGGCCATTGATTGCTGGATGAAAAGGGGCTGAAGTGACATGCCGAATCAGTCCATTATCCAAGAATGTGCGGAATTCCACAGAAGTGAATTGGACCCCATTCTCTGAGACAATGGTGTTTGGCAACCCATGTGTTGTGAAAAGCCTGTGTAAAGTCTTGATAACAATACGCGATGTCATTGATGATACCGGAACCACTTCTAACCATTTGGAGTATGAATCAACAACAAACAAGAAGGTTTGTCCCTGGAAGGGGCCTGCAAAGTTGATATGAAGCTGTGACCATTATGTTTTTGTCGATTCCCATGGGTGCACTGGGGCATATGGTGGAGCTGGTCTTGAAACCTGACACTTCTCACATCTCTTGACTCATTATTCAATCTCGCTGTCCATCCTGGGCCACCATACATAGCTGCACATCAGCCTTCACTCGCACTATACCAGGGTGTCCAACATGTAGGGCCTCCAACACCCAATATCTCAACACAGTAGGAATGACAACTCTATTTCCCCACAGGAGGCATCCCTTGTGCACTGATAGTTCATGTTGTTTGGATAAAAATGGTCTGAATTTCTCCTCAAGCTTCCCTAATGGCCATTCCTTCCACACCCAGTTGAGAACACGGGCAAGAACTGGGTCCTTGGATGATGCAGTGGCAATATTCCCAGCATGGAGGAGTGGTTCCAGTAATGACTCTAACAACAGCACGTCCAGTGGAGGGGTTTCATCAACCCCAACAGAAGGGAGAGGAAGGCGGCTCAAAGCATCAGCATGTGCAATGCTCCTGCCAGGCCGATGTTGCAATGTGTAATCGTACACATTCAGGAAAATTGCCCACCGCAACATGCGTGGAGATAATATTTGTGACGTCTGCTGGTTAGGGGCAAACAATCCCAATAACGGCTTGTGGTCAGTAGCAATAGTGAATGGTTGACTATAGACATAGTCATGGACGTTTTTTATGCTAGCCACAATAGCCAGGGTCTCCTTATCAATTTGGGCATAATTCCATTCTGCTGAAGACATTATTCTGGAGTAGAAACTGATAGGCACCTCACGAGAGTCCTCAAGTTGGTGGCTCAGGACAGCTCCAATACCATATGGAGATGAATCACACGTGAGAATCAAGGGCTTCTGTTCATCATAGTGCACCAAGACACTGTGAGATGATAACAGGTGTTTTACATCACAGAAAGCCTTATCATGCCAGGCTGTCCACTGCCATGCAGCATGCTTGTCAAGAAGGCGATGCAATGGTTCTGCCACTGTAGCCTTATGTTTCAAGAAGGTGTGATAGAAATTCAAGACTCCCAAGAAGGCTTGGAGTTCCTGTTTATTACGGGGCACTGGAGCTTCATGAATTGCTTTATATTTTTCCGGAGTAGGCCGAATGCCAGTGGCATCAATTCTGTAGCCAAGGAATTCAATTTGGGAAACACCAAATACACATTTCTCATGCGGAGACCAGCAACAGCAAAACGGTGCAGTACATCTCGCACCCATGAGGCAAGTTCAGCAATATGGTATGGCACCTGGTACTCCTTTGAGAATGTCCTCCATTAAGCTCTGAAAAATTCCAGGGGCCACAGAAACACCAAACTGGAGACGTTTTACTCTGAATGCTCCACAATGAGTGGTGATAGTCTAAGCATCAGCAGTAGCATCATCCACAGACAGTTGATGATAGGCCTAGGCCAGGCCAAACTTTGCAAAAACTTTTCCTTGTGACAGTGATGCCAAAAGATGACTCACCACTGGGACTGGATATGGATGCTGATGCAGGGCTTTATTGATAGTGAACTTGTAGTCACCACAAATGGGATGTCATCATTGGCCTTCAATGGGGTGACAATGGGTGTCTCCCATGTACGGTGTGTCACTGGCCCCAAGATGCCTTGCTCTATGAGGTGATCAAGTTCAGCATCAATCTTTGCTCACAGTGCAAATGGAACACGACAGGGTTTCATATGGATGGGGGGCCCAGTAGGATCCAAGAACAATGAAATAGGAGGCCCCTTATATTTCCCAAGACCTTTATCAAAAACAGCTTTGAAATCATTTGGGATGCTATCCCATAATGATTCACCAGTCTGGTGGACCCCCATGAGAGCAATGCCCAGTGGCTCAAACCGGACTAAGCCAAGGAGACTGGTACGATGCCCTTGAGCAGCCAATAACTGTAACGTTCCATGGAAAGTTTGGTAATGCACCTCAACTTCACAGACGCCCTTTATTGGAACCTGATTTTCCTGGTAATCAGTAAGTCTGGAGTGGAATGGGACAATTTGTGGGCCACCACAAGGAAATATTTGCTGGTAGGTTTCCTATGAGATGATAGTATAACCTGAGCCCAAATCAACTTCCATGGTGCATGGAGTGACCTGGATGGTGACTGTCACCTTCACCTTCCTCACATTGGCAGAGTACTGCAACCCTGGCTTGATGTGGTTAATCACATCCTCTGCGGTGTCATATGTGGAAAACTTCTGTACAGTGTGTGTGGTACTGCTTTGTGTCCATGATGGTATTTTCCCTTCCACCACATTTCTGGGGGCGGCTGCTTCTGCTTTGGCTTGGCATACTCGCTCAATATGCCCAACTTTTTGACAATACCGACACTGTGCCCCTCTGAAACGGAAGGCATGCCATTCATGGGATCCCCCACAGCTCTTACATTTCACTGGAGAAACTTGTCTGGATCTCAGAGGTCCTGCAGCACCTGCTCTGATTGATGAGCATTTGCACTGCAGCCTGTGGATCTCTAGAAGTTATTGATATGAATCTTTAGCCAGCTGGGTTTCTGAACAGGGTGAGGTTCTTCCCAAGCGCACTTCTTGGGTGCTTGCTGCTGCTGCTTCTGTAGCCAGAGCTTTCCTCTAATGCAGTCTTGAACGTGAGCTGTCCTTTTGCAAACAGACGCTTTTGCAGGCCCTCATCATGCTACCCACAGACCAGGCAATCATGCAGCATCCCCTCAAGCTTGGGGAAACTGCAGTGTTTTGCCATGCATCTAAGTTTAGCAACATACAGTGACACACTCTCTGATTTTGTTTGTAGAAAAAATTACGCTGTGCTATTTCAGACAGTTTTAGAGAGAAATGTCCTTATAAAGCATTCAGGATATCCTCATAAGATGTATTAGCAAGTTTTGCTGGTGCTAGGAGGGCCTGGGCTAGCTCAAAAGTGTCCGGCCCACAGACACTGAGTAACACAGTATGCTTCTTCTCTGACTCTGTAATGCCATTTGCTGCCAGACCACAGGCCCTAGTTCAGCATCCTGTTCCCACAGTGGCCAACCAGATGTATATAGGAAACCTGCAAGCAAGATATCAGTGCAAAAAAACTTTCCTTACTTGTGTTTCCCAGCAACTAGTACTCAGAGAGGCATACTGGAGATAGTACACACCTTAATTGGTGCCCATCATGACATCTTGTTCTAGCAAATTCCATAGTTCAACTGTGTGCTGTGTGAAGAAGAAATACTTCATTTTTTTCTGTCCTGAATCTTTCAACATTCAAGTTTATTAATTAATTTCTCAGATCCCTTTTTAAAAAATGGTATCACTTTGACCATTTTCCAGTCCTCAAGTATGGAAGCTGATCTTAAGGACAAGTTATATATTTTCATTAGAAGATCAGCATTTTCACGTTTGAGTTCTTTAAGAATTCTTGGGTGGATGTCACCTGGATCCAATGATTTGTTCATTGTTAATTTGTCAGTAAGGCTTAGAACATCTCTTCTTGGAACTATTTACCTCACTTCCTCAGGTTTTCTATCTGAGAAAGTTAGTTCAAGCATGTCTTCTGCAGTGAAGACAAAGAATTCGTTCAGCTTGTCTGCAATCTCCTTTTACTCCTTTGATGCTCCTGTCATTCAAAAGTCCAACTGTTTCCCTAGTCAGTTTCCTATTTCTAATGTATTTAAAGTTTTTTTTATTGTTGATCTTTATTTTTTAGGAATACGATACTTGGCTTTTTATTTATTTATTTGTGCACATCCCTTATTGTCTGCTTGCATTTCTTTTGCCAAAGATTGTGTTCCTTTTCGTTGTCCTCATTTGGGCAAGACATTTTCTGAAAGAAGCCTTTTTGCTTCTAATAATTTGCTTGTTAATCATGCTGGTATCTTCTGGGCTTTTGTGGTACCTCTCCTGATCTATGGTATATATATTCTAGCTCAGCTTCTGCACACAAAACTGGGAAGTCTCTTCAGGGATTCTTCCTTTCAGTCACAGCATATTGCTGTGGGAGTCTCATTATTTCAGAGATTACCCAGAATGTTACACAACTTCCTTGGTAGTT
This sequence comes from Rhineura floridana, assembly GCF_030035675.1. NCBI lineage: Eukaryota > Metazoa > Chordata > Lepidosauria > Squamata > Rhineuridae > Rhineura > Rhineura floridana. The sequence goes on from NC_084483.1 coordinate 103,465,952, forward strand.
TGTTCTAAGCCTATTTTCTGTTGATCATATGAACCACTGTTGCAGCCAGCTATCAAACACACCCATGCTGATTCAGAGAAGGAGAAGAAGATTATTATTATTATTAACAACAGCAGCAGCAGCAACAGCAACAGCAGCAACAGCAGCAACAACAACCACCTGTTCCTATGTTTACATAACAGCTTCAAAATGTATTCTGAAGGTTGCTCTTCAGTCATAATGTATTATGCTTCTTTTCCCTGTAGCCTAGGGATGGGGAACCTGTGACCCTCCAGATGTTGTTGAGCTACAACTCCCATCAAACATTGATCATGATGGCTGAGGCTGATGGGAGTTGGAATCTAACAACATCTGGAGGACCACAGGTTCCCCATCCCTGCCTAGCCCCTCCTGCACATTCCAATGATATGCTTGTTGGGCAAGGAATAGGATTGCAGTTGCTGTTCTTTCTCCTGCCCTGTGTGCATGCTGAGGTGAAGGTGTGAAAGAGCCTAAGCATGTACAACTTGCCAAATTGTAGTCCATGTGATTACAGATACTCAAATGGGGTCTGAAGTTACATGGACATTGTTTGTATGTGTGTCGGGTCAGGGCCAGCACCAGCCTGCCCCAGGCCCCGGGATCCACATGCATGCCCCACCTACCTACCTTTCCTTTAGTGAATGCTGCCCGTGCTGTGCGCACATGCCTGCCATCAACCAAGATGGCGGCCAAGGCTTCATTAAGGGGCTGATGCCTCCACTGCCATCTTGGTTGATGGCACACATACATGCTATGCGTGCACATCCCTGCCATCAACCAAGATGGTGGCAGGGGCATGAGCCCCTTAGAGAAACCTCAACCACCATCTTGGTTGATGGCAGGCTTGTGCCCACAGTGCAACCAGCATTTAGATCAAGGGAGACGTAGGTGGGGAATGCAGGTGGGTGTCACAGGCCTGCGTGGCAGTAGGGGAGTGCCTGGGAACTCCCTCTCGCAATCCGTGGCAGGGTCAGGAGCTGATGCCACCCACCCACCCTAAGTGAGTGCTACCCACCCACTCTAAGGAGAGGCCCTTCAGGGGGCCCTTGGGACCCAGGGGCCCCTAGCCAGGGCTCGACCTGGTCGCCCTCTGGCACCAGCCCTGTGTAGGTTCTTTCTCACCTTCATCTGAGCAGCTCTGTGGGGTGAAGCCTGCAGCTGTGAGCAGATGCAACCCTGCTTCCCCAGTTGAATGAGTGAAGGGGCTTGCTTTTCTTTGCTAGTCACTCAAACACACATGCACTGGCTTGGAAAAAAAATGCCAGCTTGAACACTGCTCAGCTCAGACTTTTAAACAGTAGTAATAAAATATTAGATTAGAAATAAACATTTGAAGATAGAACACGTTAACTTCATCTTCCTCCTTTTAGGAGGAAGGGTGGGATATAAATTTAATAAATAAATAAAATTTATTTGTATTTTATTTATTATAATATGTATAGGCTGCCTTTTTACCTGCAAGGCAGCAAGCAGATAAAACTATTTTTAGAACTGAACTGCAGAAAGGCTTGCACTAATACCTTTTTTGGTGCATATTTGCATTTTTAGTACATGAAATGTCTTCAGAAAAATCACCATAACATAAATCTAGTAGGAAATTTACTTCCAAAAAGGGGATTATCTACCATGTCTCTACAGTTAGAATTCAACTGCTGCCCATCTGACCATCTACTGCATAATGTCTGGGTCTCCTTAATATCACACTCAGCTTTCCAAACCAAAAAAAGTTATGTAATTATTTTTCAGTGCATCCAGCTCACATACATTTTCCACAACAATTGTGTCACAACAACACAAACCACTTTAGCATTCTTGCCAAGTGGCAAAAAAAATGTGAGTTGAATGATGATAAACTGTGCATGCCCATGCAGGGAATCAATCTGCCAACCTTGTCAACCGTACAAAGAACTCTGCACAGATCCCTTCAAACCACATTCCTGGCACACCCTATATGGTAATGTGAACTGTCCAAAAATCAGTTTTTTATCCAAGTACTTTGATGTGAGTGTGCTATGGATTAGGCTAGTAGAATTCCAAGCAATCCCATGGGGCTTAATTTTTAAGAAACAGAAATGAATTAAAGTCCTGTGTGTGTGAATTAAGGTTCAGCTGAACTGAAGTGGCTATCTGCCAGTTAAATTCAACTTTGCATTAGTTTCATAAAAAGCAATCAAATGTATACTTTTAAAAATTAGCAATGCTTCATCTTTACATTCTCAATGAACCATTAATCAATCCAACCGTGACTCTTTCCCAGAGCAAAGATGTGGCACTACCATCAGCACTTGATTTCCAGAATATAATAGGTTTTGACTTTGCTGATTAAGAAATGAGAAGTAGGAAAGCCAAGTCAGAAAAGAGAATGGACTGCAGTTCAAGAGAAATCCGTTGAGCTGCAACGGGTGACATCAGGAATGTAAATCATGGCAATTTTGTAACTAGTTATGTAACTAATTTTGTAAACTACAGTAGGGCCCCACTCATATGGCGGGTTACGTTCTGGACCCCCGCTGTAAGTTGAAAACAGCTGTAAAGCGGAACCCATTGAATAGAATGGCGTGCGATGCCTGAAAGCTGCCGTAAAAGTGGAACAAGCACCATATGAGTGGGGCTTTAGTCTAATTGTGTCTAATTGAGACCGCTGTATTAGCAAATCACTGTAAAGCGAATAGCTGTAAAGCGGTGCTCTACTGTATAGTTTTCTGCCACCTCATGAGGATCTTTTTTTATTTTGACTGTTGATTGTTTTTGTACTCTCTGGAAATTCAATGAATTTTTATGTGCTGGTTTTTTCTGCTTTTAATAAGTTTAGTTTTAGAATATTTTTGTTGGTTGATCATTTTAATTCCCAGTATGGTAAGCCACCTTGAGCATTTTTTTAAAAAAGGAAAATGGATATAAATGCTTTTAACAAATAAATAATAAATTGTAGTAATCAAAAATTAATAAATAAAGCAACAGACCACAATGCAGCAATTAACTGCAATTAAGGCTGCAATTGGCAAGTCAGTAGGTATATTATTAATAATTTAATTTATGAATCACTTCTTATGAGACATCCTGAAGCAACTTGCAATATAGTAACATATATAAAACAAATACATATATAAACAGTTTAAAATTGCATATATAAAACAATTTAAAAACAAACAATGATAAATATAAAAACCATTTAAAACAACAATAGCACATACATAAAATCAGTGCAAATTCAGTGTGGATACCATCTGGGATAAAGATTTTAGAAAGTTTATTGGTTGAGGAACATCTTTAGTAGGTGCTGAAAAGATAATAGGGAAGGCACCTGTGTGATATGAAATGGGAGAGCAATCCAAAGAGTAGGTGCCACCACACTAAAGGCCCAGTTCTGGCAACATGCAGAATGGATCGCCTATCAGAATGGTATTTGCAGGATGTCCTCTCCTGTGGAACACAATGATCAGTTGGGATGTGGTCATCTTTTATGGAGTAATGGAATGTAATGCCTCAACCGTCTTGTGAAGAACCCTATCCCTCCATAAAAATAAGATAATGGTTTCCCTGGGATCCTGTCTCCTCAGATTTACAACTCTTAAAGTTTCTTCCACAAGCAAAGCAGTGGGTTTAATATCAGTGTCATGTGTCAGTGCTAAGCCTGAGAGACTCAGAATCCTGTTTGATAGAATACTGGCTTTCCCCAAGCCAGGTCCCCCTTTCCTGAAACATGACACTAATTAAACTGAAATTAATTTTAAAATCTATATCCAGTGTAAGCACTAGTTAGAAAATACTGATTGTTTTATTTTATCTCACTCACTTTGTTCTTGAATGATTAATAAATCTTGTATAAGACAACTGGAATTGAATAAGGTTCCTTTACTTGGATGGTCTTGCCCACAATGACTGCTCTGCCTAACATTACTTAATTTCTAGGAGTAGAACTGATGCAGCGCTCTGTTGCTCTCTCTCTGTTTAAAGATACTGTATTGAGTTACCATGTTTTCAGACTAAGGTATTAAAATGTGGAAGGTGGTGGCACTACTCTTGTGTAAATTATACAAAGGGCATATCTCAGTGGCCCTACCTTGTAATTGACTTAGAAGACTAGACAGCCTGTTTGTTATACTGGGCTTTTGTCTAAGATATGCACAGAATCCATTTAAATTATTGGGACTTACACAGGCTGTGTACACACCATACATTTAAAGCACATGGCTTCCCCACAGAGTCCTGGGAACTGTAGTTTGTTAAGGATGCTGGGAATGGTAGATCAGTGGAGGATGGTAAACTGCAGTTTCCAGGATTCTTTGGGGGGGCATGCACTTTAAATGTATGGTGTGTACACTACCTGTATGCAGTTAAAAGGAAAGGGCCATAACTCAGCAACAGAGCACATGCTTTGCATCTCCAGACAGAGCAGGGACAGATCCCTGTCCAAAACCCTGACAAACTGCTGCCAGTCAGTGCAGACACTACTGAACTGGATAGACCAATAGTGTAATATAAGGCATTTTCTCTATGTTTTCTTAACTGCATAAATCATATGGTTGCATTCTAGCATAGAGCGTGGTATGCTTAAATAACACTAATTTCAATTGGAGTTATGGATAAATAGCTGTGCACTAAAATCAGAGCTTGGAAGTAACTAGTTACAAGTAATGAATTACTTGTAATTTATTACTTTTTTGAGTAACGAGTGGGTAACTTCATTACATTTTGCTGGTAATAGAATGAGTAGTAACTTCATTACTTTTGGGGAGTAATTGTAATGTTTCCAGCATTTCCTCTGTGCATTACTTGGGGGGGGAGCAGGGGAAGTCTTCTGCTTCTTTGATTTGTGAATAAAAATCATGTGCTTCAAATTGGGCTTCTGTACAGCGTTGTTCTTCCTTCATGCTCTGTGGGTGCTTAGGAGGCAATGAGGGAGGAGGTGGAGAGCGAGACGGCATGGAGAAAACAATTGTTTACAAATTGACAGGAGTGGAAGGAGAAAAGAGCTGGAGGCAATATATATATAGAAAAAATATGTGTGTTGGGGTATCATCATTGCTGGGGGTGGGGTGAGGGGATGTGAGATTCTGTTATGACATTATGTTAATCTTATGGGAGGAAAATTCTACTACCCTCTGTGTGTGTGTGTGCTTATTTTTAATGTTGTTTTAGGCTACTTAGATGTGCAGCAGCCAAGACCAGCACCATGTAGGCAATTTTTTCTTTAAAGTAACTAAAATGTAATTGTAGCAATTACTTTTGAGTAAAAGTAAAGTAATCAGTTACTTTCACAGCAACTGCAATTGTAACTGTAATTACTACTTTTTTGGGGCCATGTAACTGTAACTGTAATTTATTACTTTTTAAAAGTAATCTTCCAAGCTCTGACTAAAATGTGACCAATATGTCTGGAGAAGATAAAAATCTCCACTGATTCCAGTTATTCTCATTGACCTGCCAGTATTAAAACATCACTGATTACAATAAGATGGGAGTCATGCTAAGAGTGTCTGTAGAACTGAGATGTAAAGCATAAAAAGGGAATTGTGACAAGTTAGAACAGCATTGATCCTACAAGGTGGAGAGTATATTTAAATATTTTTGTGATGACATGGAGAATTTGCAAACATTGCAAACATTCAGTATTCTCTCTCAATTCAGGTCTCCAAGCCTGCTTACTTACCCTTTTTAATAATGATAATTAAAACTAACAAAAAGGAATTAGGGTGTGTAAGTGACAGAAAATATCCAACTCTGCATTTGTTTCTTCCTGGGATAGATATTTTGAACATCTAATAGAGGTACAAAAGAAACTCTGCTGGAAGCTTAGAAGTTACAATGGCATTAAGCAAGAACAACGTGGGAGTAAAAGAATGATTGAGCAAATCTATTGCCAGAAAAATAAATTATTCATCAAACTCAATTGAAGCCTAAAAGGTTAAAGGAGGTGTTGCCAACTTTTTTGGGAAAGAGTGCCAGAGGCACTACCCCATCCAGCTGCTTGTGTTCCAGTACACACACACAGGGTTCTTGGTCAGATCCAGTAGAATTAAAAAGATACTCTTGAATTTGAATAATTTTACATAGGATCCCCCCAAAACTATCATCAAACCTTTCCCAACCAGTGTGCCTCCAGATGTTGTTGGACCACAACTCCCATCAGCCTCAGCCAGCATTGCCAATGGTCAGGAAAGATGGGAATTGTGGTCCAACAACAACTGGAGGCACACTGGTTGGGAAAGGCTGAGTTACAGTGTAGCCTGCATAGTAAAGATCATCGATCTGGAGCTTGTCAGTATAACAAAAACATCGATCTAAGGCAGGAATCCTTATGGAGTTTCATGGCTTTTGCCAAAGGTGACAACAAAAACATCACCATATCTGTGGACACAAATGTTTCCAATGATTTGATGGTGATTTTATTATTTATTTATTTATTTATTTTCTTATTTGTTACACTCTTATACCACCCCATAGCTGAAGCTCTGTGGCCGGTTTACAACATAAAAGCAATATACCATCACATTTGGTACAATTGATAGTAAAAGAAAATGAATATATCACATTTTAAATAAACATGACTGAACAATAAATCGCAAGCAATATATATATCTTCAAAAACAAAATATAACAATTACAAAAATAAAAGAAAATCATACATCACATTATAAACATAAACCGAACAATAAATCTCAAACAATATACAGTTCATCAAAAGCAGAACAAAAAAGCAAACACAAAATAACAATTGTAAAATATGTCTAATAGCAGTTATAAAATACGTCTCAAAGTTCTCTACTGTCCCGTTGTGCTTCTTCCCACCTAACCACTATCTGCTATAACCAGTAGGACTACAAACGTTTTGACTATTGTACACATTTTTGAAAGCAATTTCTCCTAATATAAAGTATTTTTGAGTGGTGTTTTCACTGTTCATTTTTATGCACACTTTCGCCATACATACACATTTTTGTAAACGTCGGTTGGAGAACTGCATTGCAAAATTAGGTTAAGTGTGAATTTCAATGGATGTGGTCTGTGATTTTATGGTGGTGGGAAATCTGTATAAAAGGTATAGTTTTGAGAGGATCCATTTTACTACATCTGGTGTGTGTGTGTGTGTATGTGCTCTTTCTCTCTCTCTTGCACTCAGTTCATTCTCTCTCTTCTGACTCCTGCAACCCCTCACTTTCTCCCCCCTATCTCCCAACTGATCACTCCATCTTTCCCAGCCTCCCAGATTGCTTCCTTTTCTCTATTACTTTCCCCTCTTTACTTCCTACCTGCTTGGGTTGTTCCAAATTCTGTTCATTTCTCAGAAGCCTATCTGAGCCTTGAAAAGCACATAGATCTGAAAGAGAAAGGAGAGGTTACTCTTCCTCCATGTAATTATTAAGGGGGAGAAAGTTAACCTCTCTTGCCTTGTCATGACAAATAGAGCAGTGAGCCGGGAGCAGAGGCTTAGTGGGCACCAGGGGAAGTCCTGAAGAGCTCCATTGCACCCACAGTCACCACATTGGCCACCCCAGGGTGAAAAGATTCAGCAGAATCCACTTCCTTTGTGTTTGAAACACAGGCCCTGGTCTACCACCACACCCAGCTTAGAAGTATATGACAGAGAGTAGCCAGAGTCATTCTGAAACAGTTCCTTCTGTCCATCCCATTTGTCCTTCTTTTGCTTGACTGAATGGTTCTTCCATTGGTTGCTTGACTGCTGATCTGAACATCATGGCTTTCCCCTTCCCTCCTGAACAATCTCTTTTTTTATTAATTTGAGCTTTAGACTAGACCAGCCTTTCCCAACCTGGTGCCTTCCAGATGTTGTTGGATTACATTCCCCATCGCCCCTAACTATTGGCCACACTGGTTGGGGCTGATAGGAACTGGAGTCCAATAACATCTGGGTGACACCAGTTTGGGGAAGGCTGGACTACACATTACATGTGTAAGAGTCCTCCCATTTTTTAGATGAAGGAAATCCATGGGAATTTGCAAGTCTGAGTGGGGGAATTGGCTGCTTAACCCTTTCCCCTCTGACTATATTTCTGCTAAAAACTGTAGACATAACTGTAGGGGAAGTTGTTTGCATGTTCAGGAGGAATGTTTTTTAATCATATTGGCAGATTTGTAAGTGACAAACCATCTGGAGAGGAAAAGAAAGCTCCTTCCCTCATTATTCCCTTCCCTGCTCAAACTTGCAGCATCCTCAGGCCACACATGGAATTTTGAGTTTTTTTGAAAAAAAATGTCAGATCTACACATCATCTGCCATGCAACATGTCATTTGACCTGAACTAAATGTTGGTCTTGGGAATTCTCAGCACATGAAACCATAGTAACCCCAACTAGTCCTTGAGGGATGTTCTGTAGATGATATGAGCCCAAGAACATAATCTTCTTTGCATTAATTATTATTTCTATTTCTGTCCAGCTCAATCCTCCTTCTAATGGAAAGCAGCAGAAGCCAGACCCTGCCTTTTAGCAACCCCCAAAGCTATAATCTGAATAGGAAGCCTAATTTTCCCAGTCTTGATATCAGCAATTAAATCAAAATTAAAATGTTCCTGGATGTTTTCCACATCCAAGTGATAAAAATCTACCAAATGTAGTTCACATGCAGCAGTTCCAAATATGCTATGCTGTATAAGTTTGAGTAAAAGAAAATTATTTTTGTAATAAAATAAGTAAAGGATATTTTATATGAGATTTAAACACAAACCATGAAAATTGAGGAAAATGTTAAGTACATAATTAAAATTAGCCATGGTACTTTTATCATGGCAATAGAGACTACTTGGTGATCTTCATATTAAATTATTTAGCAGCATCAGCATCAACCACCACCACCACAACATTTATTACCTGCCCTTCACCCAAAGAATCCAGGGCAGGTTGCAACAATTTTAAAATACAGCATAATAGAATCACAGATAAATAAATGTATGACAAGAAGCTTAATTTGTTTAGTTAGTTTTAACAAATATTTTTATTAAGCTTCATTTTTAAAGAAACGGTAGAGAACTGTTGTGTTGAATCCATTATGGCAGCACAAGTCCAGTTGTGCAATGAGGATTTCCTGTTGCTTCCTCCCCACTGCAGCTCCCTCTTGAGGGTTGGGGGGACTTCAAGAAGACCTGAGATGTGGCCTTGGGCTGCAGTGGGAGAAAAGATTGCCAAAAATCAAACAGAAATGTGCGAATGGGAAGTTGCTTGTGAGAGCTACCTTCACCCATTTTCGACCAGTTTCCCAACTACCTCCATAGGCCACAGCTCATAGGCCTTTCCAAAATGTCCCCCAAACCTAGGGTTGCTAGGTTTCCAATTTTTGCCTGGAGATTCATTTTTGGGGGTCCTCTCCAGGTCTCCAGGTGAGTCACTCCAATCTCCAGGCCCTTAAATTTCATTTAAAAAATGAGTTTCTAGGTGGTCTGGTTCAAAGGATATACACCAAAATGTCAGCTGCCACCCTCACAACTTACGTTAATACTGGCTGCTCTAATCCCCGCCTTTTCAGGTTTTTAGCCAATAAATGAAGTCAGGGTTGTGATTGACAAGGGATTTGTTGACCCCCCAGGCAATAGCTAAACTCTATTCCAAGTTCTGAAAACAGTTTCCTTTTCCTGCTTGTCTGTACATCAGGAGTTCAGTAAATTTATAGCTTTCAGCAGCATAAAGAATACTTTCTCTGTACAAGAAATCTGACTACATTGGGACTTGCTTCTGAGTAAACATGCATAGGACTGCACTAGAACAGAAGATCACAGCAGGATCTTGGTAGGCATACACAGTAAACAATTTAAATTGAAAAATGGTCAGTTATGATCATAATAAAAGTGTAGATGCAGGGTTTTTTAACTACTTACAAAAATAGCATATTATACATTTATATCTTTCAAATAATTTTTGAATAGAAATTTTAAAAAGTGTACATGCTGTAGCTTGTGATACCATTACAATGTGTTATACCTTTCTAATTATAATGTGTAAAACAAGTTTAAATTTTACTGGACTGTTGAAGAGGGCAGTTCATTTGACTTATTCATAGCCTGTTTTGAAAACCTTCCCAATTTGAAGCTTTAATCCTATACTCACTTTTCTGGGAATATAGCTGCAATGCTAATTCCACATACCTGGGAGTAAACCTCATTGAATTCAGTAGGACTTACTTTTGAGTAGACATGGTTAGGATTGTGCTGTAAATCATTGGGACTTTTGAGTGAACATAGCAAAGGATTGTGTTGTAAAACTTTCTCTCCCCCTCCAATTCTTTTTTTTAAAAGCAATTAGGTAGGGCTTAGTTACGTGTCACTGCTTTTATTTGGTAGGAAACTAATACTGATTTTTTAAAAAAATGTTCTGCCATGACTAACTGGTTTTGACAGTAAACTATTATATTGAGTGTTTTTTTAACATCTCCAATGTGTGTAAATGTAGAATATTTCCAACGACTCTGTGAGGTAGGGTTGGAAACCAAGGCAGTTCACAACAAGAAATAAAGCCATTTAAAATCCAATAACCATAAAACAACTATTAAACAGTTGCAAAACAACTTAAAGTGGCATGATTCTGAATTTTGAGTTGGGTAAGTGAATTGCACTTCTGTGCATGCTTCCCTGCTTAGTTAAGTCTCACTGAATACATTGGGAGTTGCTTCTGAGTAAACATGCATAGGATTGCACTATAAATATCTTTACAGGTTGTGTAAATAATAAACATCTTTGACATTCATGCTTATATGAATTTTTCTTCATACTATGTCCTGATATATATGTGATTTCACACTATGGTTGTACATTATTATTTCCTCTACATTGCAAGTGTGCCCTTCTTTCTTGGGGTGGCCACGGTCCCCTCTATTGTTTTCATCCTGAGGAACAGATTAGGCTGAGAGATGGTGAGTAGCCCATGGTCACCCAGTAAACTTTGCAGTTTATTTCCATTTTAACATTTAATTAAAATTATTTATATCCAGAAAAAGTTTATGAAGTAATGCAGATCCACACAATACATTTAAAGCACATCCAACTTGCATTTAAAGCACATGACTTCCCCAAAGAATCCAGGGAAGTGTAGTTTCCCCCTCAGTTATAGTTCCCACCACCCTTAACAAACTACTGTTCCCATGATTCTGTAGGGGGATTCATGTGCTTCAAATGTATGTTGAATGTACTTTAAATGCATGGTGTGGATCTGCCCTATTGTGCTATGTATTCATTAGTGAATTGAATAGAACAGTTTAAAAATATACTTTTTCTAAAACAGGGGAAGGGCTGGAGCTCAGTGGTAGGGCACATGCTTTGCATGCAAAGGTCCAAAATTCAATCTCTTGAAAAGACTATTCCTTGGAATCCTGCTAGTCCATGTTATTAGTACTGAACTGGATAGACCCAAGGGCCACAGTGATTCTGAAATTTATTTATGTATTTTACTTACAACTTTTATATACTATTCATTGTTATTAGCCTATTATCCAGAAAGTTCAAAAGAGGTTAGCAGCCCCTTCCAATTCTTCATTCCTTCTTATGATAGCTATAACCCGTAGAAGCTTTAAGTCCAATAATAATAATGATTTGAAGTCAAACCTAACTCACAACTTGGCTAAGCTGAAATATTTATCTATTAGCCTAATGCATGCTAGTGGATGACCCTAAAAAGGCTTATGCACATTCCAACTTCAGCTTAAATGAGTATTAATTCATAGAATCAATTGAGTGTGTGGTAGCCATTGGAAACTGCTTGTAGTTTTTTTTTTTAGTTTATTAAATCTGTGCATAGCCATTGGCTGTTACAGAAGGAACACAGTCATTAAAAAACATCAATAAAATACAAAAAACATTTAGTAGTACTATACACGCATATTTAGTTAAAAAAATTCTATAAACTTAGCGTCTAAGTTAATTGGAAGCTTTAATATGCCTGGCTCTAAGATTCTTTGCCGCCAGAGCAAAATTGCTTGTAAATATTGGTTTCTGGTGAGACATTCAGGTGGAAGTGCCACCATGAATACAACTGGTTTTAGCTCACCAGTACCAATCCACATTGACCTCATTTGCACATTACAGTAAACCATAGTTAATGCTTTACTGTGAATGCTCTGATCTCAGTCACTTTGTTCCTCTCCACTTCCGCTGGAAGAAACAAACCACAGTCCTTGGCTTAGCCTTACAACTGAACCAGGGATTCTAGTTTGTTTCACTCCTAACAAACCACCATCTGTAGCCAAGGTTTGTTCTTGGCTTACTGATCATGGTTTGTTGGAGCAATGTAATACTGAACCAGGGATTGGGTTTTTCCATACACCTGCAGGGATAAGACAAACAAGCCTCACTGTGTCATGAGAACTGGGCCACTGAGGGTGATTTGCAAGTGCATGCGAAAAGCCTGGACTTGTGCATTGTGTGACCTGTGTGAGTGACCAGCCCACTGCAAGCAAGGAGTCAATAATTTGAAGGAGATTTCTGCCAAAAGTCCAGTGACTATTTTGATTCATCTTTGCATTATGGGTTACATCACAGCTGACTATCAGATGTGCAAGTGATAATCGAATTCAAGATGATGGAGGTTTATGGTAAAAAGCTGCAGCCAGAGTCAGAGAAAGCTGCAGTTGCTGAGGAGAGGAGGAGGAAATCAATAGCCAAGAGTCTCATGCATCTACCTCTAGTGGACTAAAGCTCAAAGTTACAAACTGCTCTCAAAAAGCACTAAAATGCTCTCTGGGAATAAGAAAAAGCAGAAGATTGGTGAGCTGCTCTGCTGCCGTAAACGTATTAAACTGTAACATTACTTTTGATGTTACTAAGGATGTGACCATCACACAAGTCACATTGACATTAAGAAGATTTTTTTACAGTCAGCAGTGTAATTCTTGTTTTTATTCCAAAATCCACACAAAATGGTGGGCCTAGTTTTCCTCTAGGCATAATGTTTCTTATCATTATTCACACACCAGAATGGGCATGATGACCCACAAAAAGCAACAGCACCCCACCTCAAGCACAGAGACATATATAATCCCCATCACCCCAGGAAAAGACACTAATAAAAGACTTAAACCCCAAACCTTTCAGGGACACTAGATTTGGCAGGTTAAGTAGCATGCCATGCTGTGGAGAAGTTGTATGCTTAAACCATCTCACACAATGAAAGGATCTTATGTATCTTGCGATTCTTATATCATTTAGGTTCATTATGAGAAACCTGTTGTGTTTGCTTTTCAAAAAGAGCTGTGGTGGTTAATAAAAAATGCATAATGTTTAGGAGACAGCTGCATAAATACTACAGCCCAGAGACAGCACTGACAGATGCTGTCTTGCTAACAGATTAGAAGACAAACATGTAATTATTTTGTCTCATAAAATTTTCCAGAATATTTCAATGTTAGGTTTATCCCTAATCTGCTTTAGTTGAAGACAAAGGCACCTTCTCACAAAACTTCCAGAAGACAGCCTGTGGCATATTTTCTTGCATGGTAAAATAAAAACAACATTTTGGTGCTAACTTGACTACATGGGAAGGAGGAAGGAAATACGAGTGATTAGCAAAGTTATAGTCTATGAAGATGAATGTAAGTGACCCATCTCTTTGCAGTTTGGGAGGCACATCCACTTTAATATATGTTGAACCCAGCACCTGTAAACCTTGAGCCCCATTGTGACAGATAATGCTCTTTTTGTACTCATAATAAAGTGTAAAGGGTGATGTGCTGAGGAATTCTGGAACTAGAATTTCACCCAAAATAACCAGCTGGGGAGACCAACGTGAGAAAGATGCTTTTTAAAGTTAAGAACTTTAAATAGTTGGTTTAGATGCTCAACAGAGAGCTTTGCACTTAGGGAGCTTCCAGACATCGCTCTTCCAAAGCAATGTTTCACTGGGGGTTACTGTTCTGTGTTTTATGATTTTGTAATTTTATGATGTTTCAATTATTTTATTGTATACCTACATATTAGGAGTGAAAGGAGCTGTCAGTTATGGTTCTCTCCATTTCTTATTTTTCCAGTCTTAAATTCAGTCCTCCACATTTCTCCAGCAATTTGTTTTTTCCTTTAAAAATCCTCGTGAAAATGCAACAGCATTTTCATGCAAATTTCTTCTAATAAACACATTTTGTATGCAATTTTGACTAATGTACACATTTTGAAAGCAATTTCTCCTAATATAACACATTTTGTATGTTATTTTCACTAATATATTCATTTTATGCACACTTCCCCTAATATATGCATTTTAAAACATTGATTGGAGAACTGCATTACAACATTTGGATAAGTGGGAATTTTGAAGGACGCTGTGTTTTGGTTCCCATATTGTTTCAGAATGTGCACATTTGATAGATGCACCTTTAAATGTGAACTCAGTTTAATTTCTCTCCAAATCCCTACATACACACAAAGACACAGAGTTAGTGGTTTAGAAATGCTGTTATAATAGAAATCACTAATAGGCAAAAAAACTTGCTATTTAAGAACTTACCTATAGCCCACAGATATCAAACTTTAAAAAGCAGGGAAATTAGGCAGCTATAGTGAATGCACCAGTGGAGTAGGAGACCTGACCTTCTCTCTGAGATATTGTACTGTCCTACAAATTGGTCAAAATGCAAACACAATTTGGGTTGGTCTTTCACAATCCAATCCACTTCCTGTGTAGCTTGGAAGAATTGGATAGTGAAGGGCATTCACTATAGCTGCCCAATTTCCCTGCTTTTTCAAGTTGGATAGAGAGATCTGTTGGCTATAGGTATGTTCTTAAACCCCAAGATTTTTTGCCTATTAGTGAATTAATCACAGGATTGCTATCTGGACTAAAGCCAGATTCATACTCAATATTAGCTTGAAGGCTTTCAACAGGGGCAGTGGCTCACATGCAAACCTTGTCCCCACCATCCCCAGGAGTGCGGGCTTCAGACTTGTACAAGTTCAACATGAAGATCTGAAGAGGGTCCCTAAACGTGTTCCGTTGAATACACATACAAACCTGTTCTCATTTTTGGTACCTTCAGCAGAACACACTTAGGCTGCAGATATGCTAGGTGCTTCAAAAGCAGCCAGAATATTTTCTCTGGTTTCAGTTTAAAACATGTTAAAATGCATTTGCCCATGGTTGGACACAGCTCCCTTCCGCACTGCTGATTAGGACCACCCACAGGAAAGGGTTGGGCCAATCATTGTGTCTGCCTGAACCTACAGAGAAGTGTTTGCATTGAACCTGGAGTGAAAACGAAGTTGATGGCCAATCAGTTTTGAAGTGTGTGTGAAGCTGACTGCAAGATAAAGTGCGCTGGAGCTGCAATGTCTGAGATTTTGGAGTAAACGGGAAGGAGTTTTACTAGTGTCATGTGTCCCCACATTCAAAAAATGGAGGTGAAGATGTTGGTCAGTGACGCAGGTTGTGAGACTCACAGACAAGGTTTTTAGCAGAGAGAGAGAAACCTGAAGCAGAAGGGTTAAACTGTGAGAGCAGAGTTCCAGACAATCAAGGTCAGTGTGGCTAGCTGAGTGTGTGATAAGCTGGGAACTGGCAGGATCTCGGGTGTGGGGGAAGAATTGTCAATGGAGGAAGATGTCTCTAATGTCTTTGCCTAGTAAAGACTCTTACATGAAACTTGCCTGGCCTGTCTTATTCCTGTTCTAAATGGCTCTTGGACTCATACTACGTCTCACCTACACACGCAGTGCGCTACAGGGGTTATGGGCCCAGATTATGAGGCGTTGTAGCGGGTTCGAGAGCTGGTGAAGTGGCATTGTTGCAGAGAGAAACAAACGCAAGTGAGAGGCAAGTAAGAGTGAGCAACATGGCTGTAAATCTGTCTTCCGGGATGCCGATGGAGAGACTGAATGCTGTAAATTACTCCAGCTGGAAGTGGAGAATGAGAGCAGTTCTGATTAAAGAGGATTTAAATGATGTCGTGGAAAACCCCCCTCCGGCAGCTCCTTTAGCAGCGTGGCTGAAGCAAGACGAGAAAGCGAAGGCTTTTATTACTCTGGGGCTATCAGATTCACAACTGTTGCTGGTGAGTAATGAGCCGACTGCTAATCAGATGTGGGAAAAGTTAAGAGCTGCACATGTACAGCAAACTGCGGGAAGCAGGCTGTGTTTGGCACGGAAGCTTTATCAGATGCGTTTTACTGATGATGTGACTATGGAAGAGCATTTGGCTGAATTTCGTAGATTAAATGCAGACCTGCAAGATCGAGGCGTCCATCATGATGACTTGCAGATGGTTTATCTCCTGTTATCTTCATTTGATCAAAAATGGGACGTGCTGGTTGCTGGTCTTGAAAGTCAACCTGACGGGACTCTATCTTTGGACTTTGTGGAACAGAAACTTCAACAAGAATGGTGTAGGAGACAAGAAAACAAGAAAATGGACTTAAAAGAGGCTGAGACTGTGTCTGTACAACGAAATCAAAGAAGCAGGGAAGAGACTAAAACATGTTATTTTTGCGGGTCACGTGGGCATATACAGAGACATTGTTTAAAGAAGAGGAATTACAGAGACTTTGAAAGTCAGAGGGCAAGCGTGAACTTTGTTTCTAAGGAAAGCAATAAACTGATTAACTCTAAGTGGCTTCTTGACAGTGGAGCGTCTAATTGCCTAATCACAGACTCTAGTTTATTTTACACTTCA
Organism: Rhineura floridana; assembly: GCF_030035675.1. Taxonomy (NCBI): domain Eukaryota; kingdom Metazoa; phylum Chordata; class Lepidosauria; order Squamata; family Rhineuridae; genus Rhineura; species Rhineura floridana. Next base: position 103,482,573 of record NC_084483.1, read on the forward strand.
AAGCCGACGCAGGAGAAGCTTTATCTGGCTGACGGATCTACTCAGGACGCGACAGCAAGAGGAATGCTGAAGATGGGTAATTTGGGAATTTTAACAGATGTATTATTGATTTCTGGTTTAAAATATAACATTCTATCAGTGAGAAAATTGGCTCAAATAGGTTGTAAAGTTACATTTGAAGGGGATAGATGTTTTGTGAGAAAAGATGGTGAAATATGCATGCAAGGGAAATTACAGAACAAAATGTTTATAGTTGAATGCAAGATTGATAAAGACATGTGTGCTTGGATAGCAGTAAATAAAGAGAAACGTGAGAATTGTGTCCATGAATGGCACAGAAAATTAGCACACGGACATTTTCAAAAGATACAAAACACCCCAAAATATAGTCAAGATTTGAAGTTAACACACTGTGAGCATGTGGATGAGTGTGAGGTATGTTATAAAACAAAAATGACTGTGAAGCCAGTAAATAAGAGCTGTGAAAGCACGATTTCAGAACCCTATCAGCTTATACATGTGGATTTAGCTGGTCCTTTTCAGTGCTCAAAAGGTGGAGCAAGGTTTTATTTAGTGATTGTGGATGATTTTTCCAGATTTACACATGTGTTCTTATTGAAAAAGAAAAGTGACGCAGAAGAGAAATTAAAGGCATTCATTCAGAAAACAGAGACACAACATGGGGCTGTTATCAAAAATATCAGATCAGATAGAGGAGGCGAATTTACCAGTAATTCATTCCAAACATATTTGGAAAACAAGGGAATAATTCATAGTCTCACCGCTCCCTTCAGCCCATCCTCCAACGGCACGGCAGAGAGGAGGAACCGGTCATTGCAGGATTCATTGAGAGCAATGCTAGCAGATGCTGATTTGAATAACACTTATTGGGGTGAATGTATTCTGTACACTGTTTATATTCAGAACCGCCTAATGCACAGAACAATAGGCATGTCTCCCTATGAGAAACTGACTGGGAGAAAACCCAGGGTGACACACATAGAACGTTTTGGGGCAAAATGCTGGGTACATGTTGCAAAACACTCAAAAGCACAAGCAGGACGCATTTTGGGATTTCAGAATTCATATTACAGAGTTTGGTTACCTGAGAAACAACAAGTAGTGTTAAGCAGAAACATAAAAGTGATAGATAAACCTTGGAGACACAGCCAAACAGTGATCTTAGAGAGTGAAAACAAACAGGAAGCTGCAGATGTTCCTTTCGGGCAGCAAATTCCATTAAAAACTGCATTAACAGATTTGATTCAGAGTGGCAAACGTACTGTTAAAAGGCTGAGAAGTGAAGACATGACAACACATGATACAGAAATGCCAAGTACGAGTGCTGGTCCAACTAAAGTTGAAAGTGAGGAAGAAATGGAAATAGATAATGTCAGGAGATCAGAGAGAAAAACGAAAGGTCAACCTCCTCAGAGATTTGCATTTAATGTTACACAACAGAATAATGAAACAGATGAAATTCCAGAGGAATGGGAAAAAGAGGGGCCTATAGATAAAGAAACAATGGGTCTAATGTGGAAGTATTGTGTTGAAGAATGAAATATAATTGTATCATCAAATAAAAGCAAACATGAATCTGTGAAACTTGTGTAAATAAAGAATAAAGAGAAACTGAACTGAACTGAAACTGTAAATAGAAACTGTAAGAATCCATGTACTGAAATGTATTTGTAATGAAAAGTTAATGTTGTAGAAATGTAATAATTGTAACATGATGTTTTGAAGTCTGCAAGTCTCAGGTGGGGGCTGTTGGTCAGTGATGCAGGTTGTGAGACTCACAGACAAGGTTTTTAGCAGAGAGAGAGAAACCTGAAGCAGAAGGGTTAAACTGTGAGAACAGAGTTCCAGACAATCAAGGTCAGTGTGGCTAGCTGAGTGTGTGATAAGCTGGGAACTGGCAGGATCTCGGGTGTGGGGGAAGAATTGTCAATGGAGGAAGATGTCTCTAATGTCTTTGCCTAGTAAAGACTCTTACATGAAACTTGCCTGGCCTGTCTTATTCCTGTTCTAAACGGCTCTTGGACTCATACTACGTCTCACCTACACATGCAGTGCGCTACAGAAGATGCACTGAAGACAGCAAAACTGCAAGTGTGTTGGTACCCTTTGAAAATCTGTTCAGACCTTTGTGTTAAAACTTGTGAAGGTCTGAAGAGGAACCCACACATCTGGGGACATTGGGGAGAGGGCTTACATGTTTATCCCTGCCCTCAACCATGGATAAAGCATTGGCATGTTCAGGCAAATGTCTGTTGCCTGTACAAAAGGATAGGAAACCTGTTTTTTCCTCATGGGCAGCATTTGGGGGATCACATGACAGTGGTGAGTAGGATGAGAAAAAAGTGAGTAGAGGAACAGGTTTGACTTTTTCCTTTGCACAGTAAAAGTGAGAGGTTTCTACATACACCTTCACCCTGCACACATCTCTCTATCTAAGCAAGGAAGAGGCATCATCGCAGTTCAAGGACAGGAAAAAGCACATGAGGATGGGGAAGAGCGGGGCCCTTGAGGGGTGTGGCCTAAGAAGAGTCACAATGACTAGATATAGAGGTCTGGAGGGCACATTTGGTCCTCAGGCCTGAGGTTCTACATCCCTAGTCTATATAACAGACTAGTATCTCAGACTCACAGGTACATAAAATGAGATCCAGAACTGTAGTAGCTTCTTATTACAATGTTGTTGTTGTCGTCGTTGTGTGCCTTCAAGTCAATTACGACTTATGGCGACCCTATGAATCCGCGACCTCCAAGAGCATCTGTCATGAACCACCCTGTTCAGATCTTGTGAGTTCAGGTCTGTGGCTTCCTTTATGGAATCAATCCATCTCTTGTTTGGCCTTCCTCTTTTTCTACTCCCTTCTGTTTTTCCCAGCATTATTGTCTTTTCTAGTGAATCATGTCTTCTCATGATGTGTCCAAAGTATGACAACCTCAGTTTCATCACTTTAGTGACAGTTCTGGTTTAATTTGTTCTGACACCCAATTATTTGTCTTTTTTGCAGTCCATGGTATGTGCAAAGCCCTCCTCCAACACCACATTTCAAAGGAGTTGATTTTTCTCTTATCTGCTTTTTTCACTGTCCGACTTTCACATCCATACATAGAGATCGGGAATACCATGGTCTGAATGATCCTGACTTTAGTGTTCAGTGATACATCTTTGCATTTGAGGACCTTTTCCAGTTCTCTCATAGCTGCCGTCCCCAGTCCTAGCCTTCTTCTGATTTCTTCACTATTGTCTTCATTTTGGTTAATGACTGTACCGGGTGTTGATAATCCTTGACAAGTTCAATGTCCTCATTGTCAACTTTAAAGTTACATAAATCTTGTTGTTACTTTAGTCTTTTTGATGTTCAGCTGTAGTCCTGCTTTTGTGCTTTCCTCTTTAACTTTCATCAGCATTCATTTCAAATCATTACTGGTTTCTGCTAGTAGTATAGTATTGTCTGCATACCTTAAATTATTGATATTTCTCCCTCCAAATTCACACCTCCTTCGTCTTGGTCCAATCCCGCTTTCCGTATGATATGTTCTGCATATAGATTAAACAAATAGGGTGATAAAATACAACCCTGTCTCACACCCTTTCTGATGGGGAACCAATCGGTTTCTCCATACTCTGTCCTTACAGTAGCCTCTTGTCCAGAGTATAGGTTGCGCATCAGGACAATCACCCCACATAATACATAATAAAATTGATATTTTTATCACTTTTTATGCAGTAAAAAATGTATTGGGAATGTGAGGTGCTGAGCTTATAAGAACATAAGAGCAGCCTGCTGCATAAGCCAATTGCCCATCTGGTCCAGCATCCTGTTCTTATAGTGGCCAACCAGATGCCCATGAGAAGCCCACAAACAGGACCTGAGAGCGAGAGAACTCTCCCCAGAAACTTGTATTCAGAGGCATACTCGAACAGTGGGGTAGAACATATCCATAAGGCTTAGTAGCCATGATAGTCTTATCATCCATAAATTCATCTTCTTTTTAAAGCCATCCAAGTAGGTAGCCATCACTGTCTCGTGTGGGAGCAAATTCCAAAATTTAACCTATGCGCTGCATGAAGAAGTACTTTCTTTTGTCTGTCCTGAATCTTCCAATATTCAGCTTCATTGGATGTCCCTGAGTTCTAGGGTTATGCCTGGGAGGGTAAAACATTTTTCTGAAAGCTCAAAGCAGTGTACAATGAACCACAAACCCCAAAAGAAGGCCACTATATATTTATAACCACTACATTTTCATATAGATAAAAGATAATCATTCCCCTTATATACTCAGTCGATCACTGCACTCTGCTGGTGAGGGCCTGCTGCAGATACCATCTTATCAGGAGGTCCGTTCCATACAACATAGGAAGCAGACCTTTAGTATTGTGGCACCTACCCTTAAATATTCCCTCCCCTTAAATATTAGACAGGCACCATCTTTGTTACCTTTTCAGCACCTACTGACGACCTTCCTCTTTCAACAAGCCTTTTAAGTGGAGACCTTATCCCACACTGTGGCTGTTTTGGAATTGGTTTTTTAAATGTTTTAAAAGTTTATTTTAAAATATGTTTTGCTTTTAATATGTTTAAGATGTTTTAAAGTGTTTTTTTAAAGTGTTTTGTTGCTTGTTTGCCACTCTGGGCTCCTTCTGGGAGGAAGGGCAAGATCTTAAATAAATAAATAAATAAATAATAAACAAAAAGCTCAGAAAAATACAGTTTTACTCAAAGACTTTCATAAGCTTTACAACCCTTGTGAAATGACAGTCAAATGGAAATTTCCTTAGTTCTACTAAGGAAGGAATGGCAAACGTTCTAGAAGTTGTTGGACTCCAACTCCCATCAGCCCCAGTCAATAGTCAGGAATGATGAGAACTGTAATCCAACAACAAGGAACTCTGGTAACTATCTGCAGCATCCTATAAGCATCTATCTGTTGTTTGCTTGCCTGTTTGTCAGCCTGCTTGCCAGCAGAATTGTCTCCACCTGCAGCTCTCAGAGGTGCTGCCCAGCAAGATCTTTAGCTGTAGAAGTCGAAGGCAGCAGCCTTGGGCACTGCCCATTCAGTGTTAGTAAGGACTTAAGCTTATAAGTAGGTTTCTTGGGGTGGCCACTATGAAGCAGGATGGCTGCTGTTGTGCGCTCATTAGAATGCCTGAAAGAACTTCTCCATCACCAGATGGGTGGCTACATCACTCCCTCCAGAGAAGGACTTGGAGAAGGATCTTCTCTGTAGTGATGCCCCAGTGGTGTAACATTCTCCTCTTGGAGACATGGATGGTTATACAATGATGGGACTCTCTCTCTTTTCTTTCTTTTCTAGATTTTGAGACTAGACAGATTTGAGCCTGTTTTGTGATATTTTGTAGTATTATTTCTTGATACTGTTGTAGTTTTTATTATGATTATGTTCTGAATTGTTTTTATTATATTGTTTTGTTCTTGCTATGGAAGCTGCTTTGAGATCACCTGGTGATGAAAAGGGGCATACAAATATACTAAATAAATAAATAATAACATCTGAAGGGCCACAGGTTATGGCTGTAGGAGGAGATGCCATAATTTATTGCTATTGCCAAAAAGACCCAGTCCTTGTCTGCTATATGGCACAGATGACAGGGCTAACTTGGCAAGCAGACTGATATGAGGAGAAACAATCACAGACTGTGTATAGCTTTAACAGTTAAGACCAACATTTTGAACTGGCCCAGAAGTAACCAATATGATGTAGCAGAGTCTGCTTCCCAGTCACAGTTAAGAGATTACCCATTACATTCTGGTTTTCTGCATCTGCAAGGAGGTGTTCATCCTCTTATTCCTTTTCCTGTTTGCCTTTCCTGAAATAAATTCCTTCAAAGACTTTCATTCATTCAGTTGCCAAGTTGTACTGGTAGCATAGGCGGGTATTCACAGAGAGCATCCAGGAGGTAAAGCAGGTCTTTGTTAACTTCAGTGAGGTTTGGAAGAAAACAAAAGAAGTCAGATAGGAATGATCAGCTGAAAACTCTTGAAAATTCATATCCAGGTACCAGTATAGTCCAGGGATGGGGAACAATCATCGCTTACCACTGACCATGTGGCTTGGACTGATGGGTATTGTAGTCCAATAACATCTGTGGGACCACAGATTCCTTACCCCATTACAGAGGTGACTTAGCCTACATGATTTTACATTGTTTTAATTGTTTTTAATGATGTATTTTAAAACTGTTGTGGCCCACCCTGAGACCTTTGGGTGAAGGGTGGGCAATAAATCATCATCGGTTTCAGATGGATAAGTCTGACGATTTTAGTTGGTCTCATTTTCTGTTTTTTCCAGTCTTCAGTTCACTTTTCCACATTTCTGCTTCAGTTTGCAATTTTTTTAAAAAAAAGTCTTCTAAAAATGCATCAGCATTAAGTATTCATTTATCCTAATATACAGACTTTTACAAGACATTTCTAATATAATGCATCTGCATTTCACTAATATATGCATTTTATGCACACTTCCCCCTAATATGCAGGTTTTATACAATTTTTTGCTGCAAAATTCAGAGAAGGTCAAATGTGAAAGGATAGGTGTACTTTAAGTTTACATATTGTTTCTGGAAAAGCAAATCAGGTAGATTCACATTAAAACGTGGACCAAACTGATTTTTATTCCTCCCATCCATATCCTAGGTGGCTCAAGGCAGAATAACTTAGCATGCTGCTAAAATGCATAGCACGGGGAAATAAATCTGAGACAATTCAAATTTACAGCAGGACACATAGTTCCATGGCATTATACATCCTTGGTGGAATGTATTAAAAATGCAAAAAATGAAATATAATCAAATCCTGAAAATCTCTTTTGAGAATGAGCAGAACATAAAAAAAAAAATAGAGAGATGAGGACAAACTGAAAAGTATCATGAAGGAACAGGCCACACAGAGGATCTAAACAATAACAAGAACTTTACTATAACTAATTATATACAGAAAACAAGGCCCACAGCATGGTGCTGCTTGTAAGGCAGGCCTACAACTCAAACTGCCACAGCCTGGGCTGAGTCAGCAGTTCCTGGTATGGCAAGCCTGGAGGGCCAATACACTACACACACACCCTAGCTCTCATAGTTCTGAAGATACTTGGCACAAGCCCTGGTGTGGGTTGATTGACAACAATTTTGCATTGAAGCTGATAGTGCCTCCCCTAGTTCCCCATTTGGCTCTGGTTCATGCTGGTCCACTTCAGGGTCCAGGTGCAACTGCTCTTGTTCGGCATCAGGAGCAGCCACTGGCCTATTTTCTCTTTCCACTTGAGTATTTCCAGCATCTTCAGAGAGAACTGATGGAGCTGGGCTTCGTCCTCTCATCTGGTCCACATGTCAACGTAACACATGGCCGTCTGATGTTTGAGCCCTGTAGGACAATAGGCCCGTGGCTTGGGTCACAGTGGCAGGAATCCATGTTTCACCACCACCATAGTTCCTGACATACACAGGGTCACCCGGGGTGAACACCCATGCAGGTTCTTGGACTGCAACAGACTCCCTTGGTTGGTCCTCGGTCAAGTCAGGATGCAACTGATCAAGCAGAGTTGTTAGTCGTCTGTTCATTAATAGCTTGGCTGGGCTCCTTCCAGTTGTGGCACAAGGTGTGATGTGTTGTGTCAGGAGAAAACTTGCAAGGCATCGGCCCCAGTCACCTTCTACTATCCATTTCAATGCATCCTTTGTTGTCCTGACCATCCTCTCAGCCTGGCCATTGGTTGCTGGATGAAAAGGGGCTGAAGTGACATGCCGAATCAGTCCATTATCCAGGAATGTGCAGAATTCCACAGAAGTAAACTGGGCCCCATTGTCTGAGACAATGATATTTGGCAACCCATGTGTTGTGAAAAGCCTGCGTAAAGTCTTGATAACACGTGATGTCATTGACGATACCGGAACCAAAGTTGATATGAAGCCGTGACCATGGTGTTTTTGTCGATTCCCATGGGTGCACTGGGGCATGTGGTAGAGCTGGTCTTGAAACCTGACACTTCTCACATCTCTTGACATATTCTTCAATCTCACTGTCCATCTTGGGCCACCATACATAGCTGTACCCCAGAGCCTTCATCCGCACTATACTAGGGTGTCCGACATGTAGAGCCTCCAACACCCGATGTCTCAACACAGTAGGAATGAGAACACAGGCAAGAACTGGGTCTTTGGATGATGCAGTGGCTGACTCAGCAGTTCCTGGTAGGGTTGCCAGGCTCAGGGCCTGAGACTGATCCTGTATCTTTAGGAGAAGAGAAAGTCAGCCAAGTGCAGGTATTCTTGCAACACCGTAATGGGAAAAACCACAAGGTGGAATTCTCCCTTCCCCCTGCACAACTTTTAAAGATACAGAAGACCTCTTGGAGGCTGGGCCTGGCAAACAAGGTCTTTTGTAACTTTAAAAGTTGTGCAGGGGGAAGGGAGAATTCCACCTTGTGGTTTTTTCCTATTACACTGTTGCAAGAACACCTGCACTTGGCTGACTTTCTTTTCTCCTAAAGATACAGGATCAGTCTCAGGGATTGAACCTGGCAACCCTAGTTCAGAGACAGTCTGTTAAAGTTTTTAACAGAACATTGATCCAATGGGGATGTTCAGAAGACTCACATGTTAAGAGCAAGCTGGAGGGGTTTGCAATGTTGTATGAGCTGGACACCTCCCCAGCTGATGCATGCAGTTGTAACATGCCTGCCAAACATGCAGCAGGTGTTCATATGTGTGTGTAGTCCACATTGCGCTGCAACTCCTGCTATTAACCATCTCCATAAAAGACATCTTTTTTGACCTTGCAGTTGAAAATCTCCTAGGAACTATTCATTAGTTAGCTAGGCAGATTATTGCATTTATTTATTTGTATGCCACTTGCCATGAAACATCCCGAACTTATTTAACAAAAAAAGCATTGACAATAAAAGCATATCTAAAACATCCCGAACCTATTTAACAAAAAAAGCTTTGACAATAAAAGCATATCCAAAAAAATATCCCAAGTCCAGTATAGATACAGACTGGGATAAAATCTCCACAAAGGGCTTATTGGAAAAGGAATAGGCACCAAAAAGATAATAGGAATGGCCTGGTCTGATGTGTTAACAGGCTGTGTTGCTGATGCGTTGCAAGTTCAGGCCCAAACTCAACCTAAATGATTGGGTGCTAAAACCTGGCTTTGGGGTTCCCCAATGCACTTTGCTAACTAGTGTACTTTTGTTGGGTAAGAGTTGCCATTCCTTGCTTAATTTCACTTTGATGTGTTTTACTTTGGAGTCAGCTCATAGCAGTACACTAAAATGAGCAGCTTTGGCTTGTTTAAATCTTTATTCTAATGCCACCCCTCTACAATCCAAGGACGCTTTCCTGTGTGCGCACAGGTCAGGCCTGAACACACAGATTTTTCTTGAAACAATTTTTACTTCATCATTTACCATTACAAGAAAGACAATGGCATGGTCACCTTTTTTTCCTCTCTCTTTTAAATGACTTACTTAGTCCAAAGCATTTTGCCAGCTGCATGTGTGGCTCATACTTCGATAGCAGCTCATGTCTTTAGGACAGGGATGGGGAACTTGTGGTCCTCCAGATGATGTTGGACTTCAAACTCCCATTAACCCCAGCTGGCATGGCTAAAGGTGAGGGATGTTGAGAGCTGTAGTCCAATAGCATCTGAAGGGCTACAGGTACTTCAACTCTGTTTTAGGTCATCAGGTACACTAGATGCTAAATAATTTTTTAAAAAACAGTTGACACCATTAGCATTGTAGCTTCACCTCCAAGCACACATGGAAGTATTTACTACTGGAGGTTTCTCGAAGCTATAGCTTTTACAAGACTTGTCCTTTTTCCAGAGTGTAAAACAGAAAGTAAATATATTTTCAGTCAAAGCTTTTATTTCACAATAAATAAATGTTTCTGGCTAAGTGACATGTCCAACCCATGTTGCAACATTAAAACCCAAGTGTTTTATAAGGATTTAAATATTTAAAGCAAATTGGTACAAATTCCTCTTAAGGAACTAAATTGCAGTGTCTGAAGTTTAGCTTTTGCTGTTCTGGAATTAAAAAGGTATTTTTTTTTTTAAAAAAAAATCCTTTAAACCCAGAATATGTATAACACAAACTCTCTTAAACTAGTGAAAACAAGTCTCACCTGCTAACAAAACTGGCATTGAAACAGAAGCCAAAACAATTCTGAGGATAAGAGGCGATTCCAATATCCTCTAGTCATGTACATGCAACGGAAAGGAATGAGAAATTATTTAGAAGTAACAGTGAAACCCACAGCCCATTTTAAAGTATCCTTACATGAGGAATTTAATGGGATTATATTAAGATGGAAACCATATTTAAAAGATATCATAATATATTTATTTTATTTATTTTATTTATTTTATTTTATTTAATTTATATACCACCCTAAGCCAAAAAGGCTCTCTGGGCGGTGTACATCAGAAATAAAACAAGCACAATATATAAATACAATAGATATAACAGAATCAAAAAACAAACAAACAAACAAGCAAGGAACCAAACTACACCAAAATACAACAATAATGCAATACTGTTAAAATACACTATAAAATACACATAAGATACAGTTTAAAATGCCTGGGAGTATAAAAAAGTTTTCACCTGGCGCCGAAAAGATAGCAGCGTCGGCGCCAGGCGCACCTCATCGGGAAGACTATTCCACAGTTCGGGGGCCACCACTGAAAAGGCCCTAGTTCTAGTCATTACCCTCCGAGCTTCTCGATGGGATGGTACTCGGAGGAGGGCCTTAGATGTTGAGCGCAGTGTATGGGTAGGTTCGTATTGGGAGAGGCGTTCCACCAGATATTGCGGTCCCATGCCGTGTAGGGCTTTATAGGTCAAAACCAGCACTTTGAATTTAGCCCGGAAACAAATAGGAAGCCAGTGCAGACGGGCCAGAACAGGTGTTATATGGGCGGACCTTTTGGTCCACGTCAATAATCTGGCCACTGCATTCTGAACTAACTGTAATTTCCGAACTGTCTTCAAGGGCAGCCCAATGTAGAGCGCATGGCAGTAGTCCAATCCAGAAGTTACCAGAGCGTGAACAACTGAGGCGAGGTCATCACTGTCCAGATAGGGACGTAGCTGGGCTACCAATCGAAGATGGTAAAAATCATTCCGTGCCACCGAGGCCACCTGGGCCTCGAGAGACAAGGAAGGATCGAAAAGAACTCCCAAGCTACGAACCTGTTCCTTCAAGGGGAGTGTAACCCCATCAAGAACAGGATGAACATCCACCATCTGGGCAGTGAAGGCACTCACCAACAGCGTCTCGGTCTTGTCTGGATTGAGCTTCAGTTTGTTCGCTCCCATCCAGTCCATTATCGCGGCCAGGCAACGGTTTAGCACGTTAACAGCCTCACCTGAAGAGGATGAAAAGGAGAAGTAGAGCTGCGTGTCATCAGCGTACTGATGACAACGCACCCCAAAACTCCTGATGACCGCACCCAGCGGCTTCATATAGATGTTAAAAAGCATGGGGGACAGTACCGATCCCTGCGGGACTCCACAATGGAGAGTCCAGGGTGTCGAGCAATGTTCCCCAAGCACTACCTTCTGGTGACGACCCACCAAGTAGGAGCGGAGCCACTGCCAAGCAGTACCCCCAACTCCCAACTCCGTGAGTCTTCCCAGAAGGATACCATGGTCGATGGTATCAGAAGCCGCTGAGAGATCAAGGAGAATCAACAGAGTCACACTCCCCCTGTCCCTCTCCTGACAAAGGTCATCATACAGGGCGACCAAGGCTGTTTCAGTGCCAAAACCGGGCCTAAAACCGGATTGAAATGGATCAAGATAATCAGTGTCATCCAAGAGCCCCTGGAGCTGACCAGCAACCACCCGTTCCAGGACCTTGCCCAGGAACGGAACATTCGTCACAGGTCTATAGTTGTTCAAATTATCTGGGTCCAAGGAGGGTTTCTTCAGGAGTGGTCTCACCACCGCCTCTTTTAGGCAGTCAGGAACCACTCCCTCTCTTAGAGAGGCATTTATTACCTCCTTGGCCCAGCCGGCGGTTGAAGTGGTTAGTGTTGGAATTATGGTAAATCCCTGCCAAGATATGAAGCTTCTCAGAACACAAGATACAGGTAAAGAGCCACATTCCCTTATGCAGTTTGCATTCCTTTATCCTTCCTGTACCTGCTATCAGGGAAGATCTACAAAAACACAGACACGTTTTTGAGTCATGAATTAATGAAAGTTGTGCAAACACCACTTCCTCATGTGAAGGCCCAATAATGACAAAACCATGAGACTTAACAACCCTCCAGTACATACAATGCATCATACTGACAACAGTTCTCCTTGGACTGCACAGGTCACTGAAAGAGCTGTGTTAAATGCATGCTTATTTAAGGTTAGAGCACTTTTCCATATGTGGAAAAGGGAGAATTGATTGTAGAGAATGCAATACCATAATAGCAAACCCACACATTTAAGAAGTTCAAAAAAGAGCAGAGCAACCTTGCAACTATCCATTTACCTTTGGCAATTGGAATATTTAAAAATTCAGACAATGAGAACGTTTGGCATAACTCCTCCATGTTCTCAAAAATGGCTAAAAGGGAACATGATTAGTTCAGCCATTTACTCTACAGGCTGGCATATAAGAACTAGTGACCATTTATACAGAAGGCTTGTAAATAAGAGATTGACTATTTGGTGCAAACATTCTGGAACAATTTCCCCAGCTCAAAGCAAATACCACATTGCACAACACATATTTATGAATAATTTTCTAATGCAAAACTTGACCAATGGCCCATTGGAATTAGGGGCTTTCATTCCTGTCAGTGATTGTAGGGTTTCATTACCCCCCTTTTAGTTTGGCCATAGATAAAAGAGATAAGACGTGAATATCAGAATTTAACCTCCTCCTAGTTTACCTTGGGAATAACATGGCTAGCTTTTTGCTCACCTTAATTATATACCGACAATCAGAGTTGGGATTTAGGAGGAATCCAGTTCAGCTTGACTAGCAACCACAAGGAACCTTTCCTGACATGTTTAGGCTAGTTCATTTGCTCAAGTCATCAGAAGCTACTTGTGCCGGCATCTGTTCCAAATGAGATAGGCTAAACTGATGGTTAGTTCAGTATTTGAACAGTGAGTTGGATTAAATTGCCTTTTGGTTGCCCATCACTTCTGGGAATCTGTACAAGGGTTCTTCCAGATTGGAGGCTGCTGGAGCTACTAGTCATTTGCCTGTAAGCTAAAAAGGAAATTGCAAATTTCTTGTAGCTTAAGGTGATTTTTAAAAAAAGCATTTTCATAATTAGCATGGCAATGCTCTTACTTAAATGCTATTGTACTTTTTTAAAAAAAAAAGCTTGAAAAGTTAGTGCTAAATATAGTATCAGAAAAAATAAATGGGGATGATAAAAATGGCACCAACTGGAAAGGTGACAGTAATGGTGTGTTAAGTGACCAAAGGTTCACCTGCCAAATACATTACTGAACACTGATACATCACACTGAAAGCCCACCTCACAAAAAATATATGGAAGAGCAGTGCTAAGGTAAGTCTACATTTGCCAAGATTTCACTACCTTACCATTCCTCTAAAAAAGCCAGACTTCCTGCAGTCTGAGAAATGATGGAAGAACTATAGGGGAAATCAAGGAGGAAAACGTTGGGGTGATGGCATCACATAAATGTCCTTTAAAAAGTAAGTGAACAATCATGGCAATTTCACATGACTGGTGTGGAAGTACCCCAAGTCAGGTGTTTAGTCATTAAAATTGGAGGGAGCCTAGAAATCCAAGCACTGATATATCTACATAAGACATGGTTATGACCTCCAGCTTTGCATAGTTTATAAAGCAAGCGAAGGACGGGCTTTGTACAGGTTATCGTACAGACACAAGAGTGGCTGTATACTATAGTCAGCATGGATTTTTTGCATTGCACAATGTTAAATTGAAAATAACCCCCATGCCATTCAGATGCTTCCCATAAGCTCATTTCAAAACAAAACCATACAATACTTATACTCCTGAACTCAGAAATGTTTGCTTAACAACCCTCTAGGTTTTCATGGCGATACATGGCGATTTCTCTGAAATGCTACCAGTTCCACGTGCAGGACCAGCCAGACAGGCCCAGCTTCGCAGTCTCAATGCGTGGATGAGACGATGGTGTCGGGTGGAAGGGTTCAGATTTGTTAGGCACTGGGGAACATTTTGGGACAAGCCGGGCCTGTACAAAAGGGACGGGCTCCACTTGAACCAGAATGGAACCAGACTGCTGGCACTTAAAATTAAAAAGGTAGCAGAGCAGCTTTTAAACTGACTGAGGGGGGAAACCCGACAGGAGCTGAGAAAGGTCCGGTTCGGAATAAACCTCCCCCCTGGGATAAAAACCAAAGAAATGATGAAATTTTAAAAGGGGTAGGCCTAGAAGTAGGCATTGTGAGAGCAGGGGCACAGGATATAAATTCAGAAGAGCAAAATTACCACAGGCCTAACCACAAGTGCCAAAGACACTTGAAGAGAGACACTGCTTACAAGTGCCTGTACGCTAATGCTAGGAGCCTCCGAACCAAGATGGGAGAACTGGAGTGCTTGGTCTTAGAGAAGAGCATTGATATAGTGAGCATAACGGAGACCTGGTGGAATGGAGAAAACCAGTGGGATACGGTTATCCCTGGATATAAACTATATCGGAAGGACAGGGAAGGACGTATTGGTGGCGGAGTCGCTCTATACGTGAAAGAAGGCATTGAATCCAGCAAGCTCGAAACCCCAAAAGAGGCAGACTCCTCCACAGAATCGTTGTGGGTGGTGATACCGTGCCCCAGGAGGGACTTAATACTGGGAACGATCTATCGTCCCCCTGATCAAAATGCTCAGGGAGACCTTGAGATGAGATATGAAATTGAGGAAGCATCCAAACTAGGAAATGTGGTAGTAATGGGTGACTTCAACTACCCGGACATAGACTGGCTGCATATGTGTTCCAGTCATGACAAAGTAGCAAAGTTTCTAGATATTCTAAATGACTATTCCCTAGACCAGTTGGTCATGGAACCGACCAGAGGGACGGCAACCCTGGACTTAATCCTCAGTGGGGACCGGGACCTGGTGCGAGATGTAAGTGTTGTTGAACCGATTGGGAGCAGTGACCACAGTGCTATTAAATTAAACATACATGTAACTGGCCAATTGCCAAGAAAATCCAACACGGTCACATTTGACTTCAAAAGAGGAAACTTCACAAAAATGAGGGGATTGGTAATAAGAAAGCTGAAAAACAAAGTCCAGAGGGTCACATCACTCGAAAATGCTTGGAAGTTGTTTCAAAACACTATATTAGAAGCTCAACTGGAGTGCATACCGCAGATCAGAAAAGGTACCGCCAGGGCCAAGAAGATGCCAGCATGGTTAACGAGCAAAGTCAAGGAAGCTCTTAGAGGCAAAAAGTCTTCCTTCAGAAAATGGAAGTCTTGTCCGAATGAAGAAAATAAAAAAGAACACAAACTCTGGCAAAAGAAATGCAAGAAGACAATAAGGGATGCTAAAAAAGAATTTGAGGAGCACATTGCTAAGAACATAAAAACCAACAACAAAAAATTCTATAAATACATTCAAAGCAGGAGACCATCTAGGGAGACAATTGGACCCTTGGATGATAAGGGAGTCAAAGGTGTACTAAAGAACGATAAGGAGATTGCAGAGAAGCTAAATGAATTCTTTGCATCTGTCTTCACAGTGGAAGATATAGGGCAGATCCCTGAACCTGAACTAACATTTGCAGAAAGGGATTCTGAGGAACTAAGACAAATAGTGGTAACGAGAGAGGAAGTTCTAGGCTTAATGGACAATATAAAAACTGACAAATCACCGGGCCCGGATGGCATCCACCCGAGAGTTCTCAAAGAACTCAAAGGTGAAATTGCTGATCTGCTAACTAAAATATGTAACTTGTCCCTCGGGTCCTCCTCCGTGCCTGAGGACTGGAAAGTGGCAAATGTAATGCCAATCTTCAAAAAGGGATCCAGAGGGGATCCCGGAAATTACAGGCCAGTTAGCTTAACTTCTGTCCCTGGAAAACTGGTAGAAAGTATTATTAAAGCTAGATTAACTAAGCACATAGAAGAACAAGCCTTGCTAAAGCAGAGCCAGCATGGCCTCTGCAAGGGAAAGTCGTGTCTCAGTAACCTATTAGAATTCTTTGAGAGTGTCAACAAGCATATAGATAGAGGTGATCCAGTGGACATAGTGTACTTAGACTTTCAAAAAGCGTTTGACAAGGTACCTCACCAAAGACTTCTGAGGAAGCTTAGCAGTCATGGAATAAGAGGAGAGGTCCTCTTGTGGATAAGGAATTGGTTAAGAAGCAGAAAGCAGAGAGTAGGAATAAATGGACAGTTCTCCCAATGGAGGGCTGTAGAAAATGGAGTCCCTCAAGGATCGGTATTGGGACCTGTACTTTTCAACTTGTTCATTAATGACCTAGAATTAGGAGTGAGCAGTGAAGTGGCCAAGTTTGCTGACGACACTAAATTGTTCAGGGTTGTTAAAACAAAAAGGGATTGCGAAGAGCTCCAAAAAGACCTCTCCATGGGCGGAAAAATGGCAAATGCAATTCAATATAAACAAGTGTAAAATTATGCATATTGGAGCAAAAAATCTGAATTTCACATATACGCTCATGGGGTCTGAACTGGCGGTGACCGACCAGGAGAGAGACCTCGGGGTTGTAGTGGACAGCACGATGAAAATGTCGACCCAGTGTGCGGCAGCTGTGAAAAAGGCAAATTCCATGCTAGCAATAATTAGGAAAGGTATTGAAAATAAAACAGCCGATATCATAATGCCGTTGTATAAATCTATGGTGCGGCCGCATTTGGAATACTGTGTACAGTTCTGGTCGCCTCATCTCAAAAAGGATATTATAGAGTTGGAAAAGGTTCAGAAGAGGGCAACCAGAATGATCAAGGGGATGGAGCGACTCCCTTACGAGGAAAGGTTGCAGTATTTGGGGCTTTTCAGTTTAGAGAAAAGGCGGGTCAGAGGAGACATGATAGAAGTGTATAAAATTATGCATGGCATTGAGAAAGTGGATAGAGAAAAGTTCTTCTCCCTCTCTCATAATACTAGAACTCGTGGACATTCAAAGAAGCTGAATGTTGGAAGATTCAGGACAGACAAAAGGAAGTACTTCTTTACTCAGCGCATAGTTAAACTATGGAATTTGCTCCCACAAGATGCAGTAATGGCCACCAGCTTGGATGGCTTTAAAAGAAGATTAGACAAATTCATGGAGGACAGGGCTATCAATGGCTACTAGCCGTGATGGCTGTGCTTTGCCACCCTAGTCAGAGGCAGCATGCTCCTGAAAACCAGTTGCCGGAAGCCTCAGGAGGGGAGAGTGTTTTTGCACTCGGGTCCTGCTTGCGGGCTTCCCCCAGGCACCTGGTTGGCCACTGTGAGAACAGGATGCTGGACTAGATGGGCCACTGGCCTGATCCAGCAGGCTCTTCTTATGTTCTTATGTTCTTATGTTCTTACACAAATCACTCAGAGAGAATTGAGAGTTCAAAATGTAAAACAAGAGAAAAAAATCCAGACCCCTGTTGGACTTTTTTCTGTCAGTGGTCTCATAATTTGTTGAAATTAATTAAAAATCAGCCAGGTTCGTAGAGTACCTGTAATCCTATTAATGAACTTGCCCAATACTTTGACCTTCATCTTCTGCAGTTTAAAAGTTTAAAAAATGCATGGCTGATTTTTAATTTAAGAAATTTAACTTTGAAGTCTATTATAACATTGGGCATGCTTAGTAAGAACCAACTGTCAGTGTTCTAAAAGCCAGACTCACAGTTGCTTGGCTAATCAGGGGCCACACACAGGCCAGACATTGATTCTACTTTAAACAGTCATGGTTTCTCCCAAAGAATCCTTGGAAGTCTAGTTAGTGAAGGGTGCTGAGAGGAGACTCCTTTTCCCCTGACAGAGCTCCAGTGGCCAGAGTGGTTTAACAGTCAGCCCCTCTTCTGGGGAATGCAATTCAGTGAGGGGAATAGGGCATCTCCTAGCAACTCTTAGCACCCTTCACAAATTACACTTTCCAGGATTCTTTGGAGAAAGTCTTGACTGTTTAAAGTGAAATAAATCCAATAGATGTGGATGTGGCCAGAGACAGCTTTGGTTTAAATTTGGGTGGGAGACTACAAGTGCCTGCTATAGAATAAAAATGTGGGGGAAACCCTGAAAGACAATGGTACTGTTCTCAATGTTTTCCTTTTGGAAAGGAAAGGGGCTTTCCCTCTGCCCAGTGCCCACCCACCCAATTGCCTCCCCTCCCCATTCATCCTCCTCCTTCCCCACTCCCTGCCCCTCCCCCAAGTCAGTTTCCCTAAGCATGATTGTACAGGAGTAAATTGAACTCAAAAAGCATACAAATGATCAAACCTGCCCACTCCTCCTCCTCTTTACTCCCTCTTGCTCCTTCCCTCCCCCTTCCTTTGCCTTCCTGTCCCCTTTCCAATTCCCTCCCCCCTCCTTCCCCTCCCTTCCTTCTTGCCTCTCCATGGTCTGTTTTACCTATTCTAAGCATGATTGCCCAGGAGTAAATCCCATGGAACTCAATAAGCATGCAAATGATCATACCTACCTTTCCCTTCCCCATCTCTCCTCTCCTTCCACCCTCCTCTCCCTTCCTCCTCCCTTTGCAAAATGCAAACACAATTTGGGTTGGTCTTTCAGAGTCCAATCTACTTCCTGTGTAGCTTAGAAGAATTTGGTAACATGTACCTCTGAGCATATTGTGAGTGGTGGCAACACCTCCAATCAGCCCAAATAGCAGAAACAAGACGTGCTGTGCTGATCTTGTTTTAGCAGGGAGGAAGCAACAATATTAAGACAGTTGATATAGTTCAGATAGTCACTTTAAATAAGTTTATTTACTTTGCAATTTTAGTGAAGTTTCCTATAGTAAACATTATCTTTTGGTTCTGTTTCTATGAATATATGAAGTACACTTTAAATATGTTTGATTTAGTGAATTTTCCTACAGTAAATCATTTTCTTTTGCTTCTGTTTCTGTGAATATGTGAAGTACAGCAACACTTTGCAAAATTAATACTAAAAAAACTCCAAAAACAAATGTGGAATAATAGCACTGACTATTCTGCAGTGGACCTCAGGAGTGTCTCAGTTTGCACAAGATAAAACAGTGGGAGGTGAAATATATTCTAGCAAACTTCTAGGTTTGCGCTATGTTTTTAATTGACCATGCCCACCTTTCCTTAAGTGACGTAGTTTCATAGCAGACTGAAAACATGCATCTTGGGCAGGCCACTTTTGTTTTTCCAACAACTAGATTCATTGCTTAAGTAGCAACATATTGTAATCAGTCTGATTTTACATCAAACTACAGTTTCAGATTCAACTGTTAATACACTGAAAATAGAAATAGAACATAACCTCCAATTTGAAACAGAAAGGGCTGTCTTCACCTTCATGTCACTAACCAATAAAAAGGCTTTGAAATTAATAAAAATAAATTTGACACAGATTTCTAGGATGAATAATGAAAGAAATATAATTTTCTAGGTTAGATTCTCTGTAGAAATGAAGCCCCACTTACCTGCGTAGCATGGATAAGCGGGGCATAGTTGCGAGGAGGGAGCGATGCTGCCGCGGCCATCTTCGTTAAGGGCAACGTCGTGTGTCGCAGAGTTATGTGTGCGTGACATGTGGCAGGGAGGGGAGGGGCCATGGGCCTATTTAAGGCCAGGCTGCCCATCCTACCTCCTCTTTCAACGAGCGATGAGAGGACGACCAGGGACATAGCAGAGAAAGCTGCAGGACAGTCGGCGTTGGTTGGGCCTATTAGGCCTAATTGGTTACCCCCAGAGGGGTTTTTGGGAGCCCCAACAGCTGTGGGTGGTAGCGTTCCGGCGTGGCTGCGACTGGGGCAGGCCTCGTAAAGGGGCCTGACCAGTGGCCCTCGTAGTGGGGCCTAGCAGCGGCACGTCCAATACCCCCCCCACCTAGCAGTTGTGGAGGGGTTGACTGAGGCTTTTTATTGAGCAGCGCGACATTAGTGCTGCTGCTGGTTAAAAGAAAGACACAGGAAGTTTAAAAATAAATGAGACTATACTGGATATACAAACAAAATTAAATATAGTCATGCTAATACACTGGTTAAAGACAGACTCATGCACATAAAGGGAAATTAAAAATAAATCAGAATAAAAGGGACGAACAAAAGAAATTGTATCTAATCCTTCTAGTTTAAGTTCCCTCTGAGCACTCTCCCCTCAACAGGTTCAGCTTAGCCCCCCCTGATGATATACACAGGTTGGTTCTTTATTATATTATTACAGGGTGGATGCATGATGTGATGGCAGATGACTTTGGGACGGGCTCCTACCCACTTTGTCCCAGCTTGGTTCAGTGCAGACATCTCCGCATGTGGTGGTCATTCCCAAATCAGTATTTGAGGCAAGGCCCTCAGGTGGCGGGCATGTGCAGACATGCAGTTCAGGATGCAACGATGGCCTCGGTTACTTAAGGGCATGGCCCTCAGTTTGGCATGCATATGCGGACATGCAGTTCAGGAGGCAACGGAAGGGCATGGCCCTCAGTTTGGCAGGCATGTGCGGACATGCAGTTCAGGAGGCAACGGAAGGGCATGGCCCTCAGTTTGGCAGGCATGTGCGGACATGCAGTTCAGGAGGCAACGGAAGGGCATGGCCCTCAGTTTGGCAGGCATGTGCGGACATGCAGTTCAGGAGGCAACGGAAGGGCATGGCCCTCAGTTTGGCAGGCATGTGCGGACATGCAGTTCAGGAGGCAACGGAAGGGCATGGCCCTCAGTTTGGCAGGCATGTGCGGACATGCAGTTCAGGAGGCAACGGAAGGGCATGGCCCTCAGTTTGGCAGGCATGTGCGGACATGCAGTTCAGGAGGCAACGGAAGGGCATGGCCCTCAGTTTGGCAGGCATGTGCGGACATGCAGTTCAGGAGGCAATGGAAGGGCATGGCCCTCAGTTTGGCAGGCATATGCGGACATGCAGTTCAGGAGGCAATGGAAGGGCATGGCCCTCACTTTGGCAGGCATGTGCGGACATGCAGTTCAGGAGGCAACGATGGCCTCGGTTATTTAAAGGCATGGCCCTCAGTTTGGCAGGCATGTGCGGACATGCAGTTCAGGAGGCAACTATGGCCTCGGTTACTTAAGGGCATGGCCCTCAGTTGCAACGAAAGGGCGTGGCCCTCAGTTTGGCAGGCATGCATGGCATGCAGTTAATAAGGCAATGTCGGCCTTGGGTACGTCTGCTTTGGTCAGACATATTCCCGCAAAGGGTTTGGCGTGGTGTCTGGAGCCCAATAGGGATGGACCAAGTGCGAAAGGTCAACCGGCAAATTCGGTTGGCTATTCTGGGGCAGGGGGGGTTGGCTATTTCACACTCTGCATTCTGCATTGGATGGTGAACTGTACAGGGCCGATGGCGTTCACCTGTCTGACGCAGGTAACGTCTTTTTGGCAGACTCGCAGAGGTGTCTGCGAGAGGTGCTTCTCGGCAGTGGGTAAAAGGGGACTAAATAGAGATTTGTCCCCTTTTTGTGGCGGGAAGGTGTGGAAAGGGAAATAGGTAAGGACAGCTCGGTGGCCCCCTTAGGCACCTTTGGAGGTGATTGGAGGTTCCAGAGGCCTGTCTGTCAGAGCTTTGCGGCTTGAGGGCAGGATATGGGCTGCTCTTGGGGCCAACTTAACTCATCCACCCGAGGGTTGTGCGGCCCCGGGGGGTGGTGACCTGAGAAGGCCCCCCTACTCACCTACTGGGTGTGGCTGGCAGAAGGGGTAAGCAGATGGGGCTTGCCCTTGTCCCAAGCAGGGGTTGGTCGCCCATGAGCTGTATGGCAAGATGCTTGCTTATAGATAGTTCCGCACCTAGGTTTCCCTCTGCAGGTCACTTTAAAAGGTGTTTTTGTATAGTTTAATAAAGTGGCCCTTGTTCAACCCAAGCTGATGTGTCCTTGTCTTATTTCGCCCCTTCACTCGCAAACAGTAGTAACACAGGAAAGACGCAAAATAAGACCAACAAACATACAAAAATATAATTATCTTTGGAGATGACAGGTGTTGCCATCAGTCACTGTATGCTCAGAGGCACGTTACCAAATTCTTCCAAGCTACACAGGAAGTGGTTTGGACTGTGAACGACCAACTCAAATTGTGTTTGCAGTTTTACAAATGTGTAGGACAGTACAGTATCTCAGAGAGGAGGTCAGGTCTCCTGCTCCCCTACTGCATTCATTGTAGCTGCCCAATTTCCCTACTTTTTCAAGTTTGATAGAAAAATATTATTTTATTATTATTATTATTTTTCCCCCTCCTTTCAGCCAAAGGCCCTCAGGGCGGCTTACCAAGAAAAATAAACACAGGTATAAAAATACAATATAAAAATACAATACAAGCAATACAATTTACAAAAATTAAATTAAATAACAAATAACATTATAATAACAAATAAAATTAAATAGCAAATAACATTACTTTCTAATAAATACTGCACTTTATGTAGTAAACTAGCACAGTAGGACTAAGCTAAACCTTTCTCTCTACTACACTAGTTTTTTTTTAACACACAATCTTACTGCAGTTTGAAGTAGTGCTGCCTCTCAACTCCACCAATTTTCTCTACCAGCTTTATAACTAAAAGAACAGTCTCAAGTTCCTGAAGGTAAGCACTTTCTTTATCAACCATGCTATTCCTACGCTGCCCCCCCCCAGTCCCATATCTCACTTTCCATGTGTTTCTTCCTCTTAGTTCTAGGTGTTTTGGGTCGGACCAATTGTTGATGGTGCGATGGGCAGCTTCTTGTATGACTTCATCCTCTTCCCCCGGATGTGCAGTGTCGGAGCG
This sequence comes from Rhineura floridana, assembly GCF_030035675.1. Taxonomy (NCBI): domain Eukaryota; kingdom Metazoa; phylum Chordata; class Lepidosauria; order Squamata; family Rhineuridae; genus Rhineura; species Rhineura floridana. The sequence goes on from NC_084483.1 coordinate 103,505,500, forward strand.
CTTGTCTGTCCTCAAAGGTGACTGGCCAGCCGCATGCCAAGTGGTAGAGAGTAGAATGGCACAGAAGTGGGACCATATGAGGAACAGATATGACCACTTTATGCACTGGATTGCCCTGCCACATATAATGAGCATTTTAACATCTTGACATCCCTTCTCCTCCTTCCAAAAGTGTGACTAGTAGAATCATCTGCTCTCCGCCAAGTATGTTCTGCTCCCAATAAATTCTTTACATAGGAGATCTTTTCTCTCAGTCACTGATGCCACTGCAGTCACTAACACAAATATCTGTTGGCTATAGGTATGTTCTTAAACCACAAGGTGTGTTTTTTTGCCTATTAGCAAATTTTGATTTATTTTAATATGATGCTTTTTGACAAGAGACCTCAAAGTTCTTCAGTTAAGTAAAATAAAGCATCATAAAAATATACCAGTACAAATACATTAGCAGCCGTCAACCTCCTTTTCCTTTAAAAAAAAATCCTGGATTGCAGAAGACCTGACTATTTCTTTGAAGCAATTTTACCCCATTCTCCAACCAAAAAATGCTCACAGAGTGGCATACAGATATCAGTAGGAAGGTCCTTGCTTTCAGGCTTATAATCTAAGTGACACAATAGAAAATGGATCAGAAAGAAGCAAAGTTCCAAAACTCGCCATGATGGGCTTCTTGTATCCCAGCTTTCCTAGAAGTGACTGCAATGAAGCCAGAGGTTGTTGGCTTTACAAAGTGCAGCCTCAGCCATATGGGGCCATTCTGGAATCCGCCAGCGTCTCATTTCTCCAGCCATGACAAGAAAGGCTCAGGGTGGCCCAGATGGCACCTCCCCCCCCCATAGATATGCCTCTGCTGTTTTTCATTACAAGGACATTCATTCCAATGGCTTCAGGGTGGGCAGATGGGGGAAGTTGTAAAATAAAAACTTACTTAGTTTAAAAAAAAAGAAAAAGAAAAAAATGCCATAGAAGGGACCTACCAAACTTCCTTGGGAGATAATTTCACAAGGCATTTTTCACAACCAAAAGAACTCTGTTTCTTACCTCAGATGATGGTGTAACGGCTATCAGTATCTGTCCAGGGGATCATAGCTCACATGGACAGCGATATGGGAGGTGTTCACTTAAATTTCACAGACTTAAGCTGTTTAGGATTTTGAAGGTTAAAAGCCAATGCTGGAAGTCTGGCAACCAATGCAATTTGCAGCATTATACGATCTTTGTAGCTAGTACAGATAAGGTGTACCGCTGCATTCTGGACAGGCTAGAATTTCCACGTAAGAGTGCTTGCAGTCTAGTAAAGCCTCCTTCTGCCACTCAAAGCTTCAGAGCTCAAAGCTTGTCTATGTCATGCTGTTTTGCTGAAGTGTCCAGATTGCCTCCAAAGCTCCGTGTAACTGTGTGGCTGATCTTTTGTGCTTTCTCCAGGTCAAACTTTGAAAGACATATTGGAGCTTGTCTCTCCTGCTGCTTTTCCAAGACACTGGAGGAGCACTTCCAATGCATTGCACAACACAGACTACTATACTGGGCAGCAGGAGGCAGAGAGAAAGGTCCTATTGCCACACATTTTGGCTGGCTACCAAGTCCAGCAAAATTTTGTGGTCTACTGTGGAGGAGAAATATCTTTGCCATCACCACAATCTCGGAACGGGCCATCATTTGCTCTATGCAATATTTGAGTTTTACCTCCACTTATGATCTAGCTGTTGTCAAACTGCCTCATTGCCCATACTTTTCCAATTACACAAGGAGCAGTTAGAGGCCTGAATAGGAAAAGGTGACTAGAAATTACTACTCAAGTGAGAGAGGTATTCTCTCAAGGAGCTCAAGGCACAGTACCTCCCTTTTTATTCTCTCACACACAAAAAAACCCCTATCAGGTAAGCTAGGCAGAGGATAGGCATTGAGCTTCATAGCAGAGAGATTTCAACCTAAATCTCTCTAGTACGATGCTTGTAGCAGTTACACAAAACTGGTTCTACTGACAAGGCTTGAAAACAGTATCTGAAATCTACCTCTATCACCTCTATCTGAAATCCACTATTTCCATTAGGGTCAGAAAATATAGTCTCTTCTACATCAAGCCTTAACGATGATAAAAGGAATCACTGTGAATAAGGTGGGCACTGCAAGGTATGACATCAACTGAGGTTTAGGCTAATTTTCTTTTGGACCTCTATGGGGGGAAATGTCTGTCTTGTGGATATGACTCATATAAGCTAAGGCTCTAATCCTGCCACCTGTGTGCTTGAAGAGCAGAATTGCAGTGTGGTTCCCAGAGCCACAGTTAAAGATTTGTCACCTCAAACTGCTTCCATGCCTTTCTCTGAATAGTCTGTGCACAACTGGGGGAAACGTATATCAGGATACTTGAAGAAAAGATCCAGGAAGGCCATGGTCTATAGGTATGACGGAGTCTCATACCTTGTAAGAGCAGTGATACAGCAGGAGCAAAAGCAGCTGAGCATTCACAATGGATGTATAAGGGTGCAGGATTTTGGTCTGTGTATTACTTTTATTGGAATATGTTTCAGCTTTAGGTTAGTTCCTTTTAATATACCAAACTTTCACCTTATTAGTAAGCTATAAGATTGGAAGATAAATGGCAAAGGACAATCTGCAAAACATTCACTTTCAGAACTACCTTTATTTAGATGATGAAATCCAAATTTAGCTTGTAGATACTTTTAGTTCTCCCCAAATTACAAGTCTCAGAGCTTATCATGTAAACATTGCTTCTCTATCAAATTGCATACAAAAATGTATAAGCCAGAGAGAACATTTGTACAGTATATTTTAATTAGTTCAATAACATATCACTTAAAACTGATTAGTTGGCAGATAACAATGCATAACTTTTCCAATATATATTACTACAAAATGGAACAAAAAAATCAGTTTGTTTTTTTTAAAAACCCTCAAAACTTGAGATAATTCAGTTTAACTGAATTGATTGGAAGTTAAAACTTTCCAAAAGCCATTCAGGACTCAAGCACTTACAATGAGAGAAAGAGGATCAATCACTTTGATAAAAACCACAAACAGGGTTTAATTTTCCCCCCCGACCTCATTGAAATTCAAGTAGCATTAAACTCAGAAGTTTTGCTGATTGCCACTATATACAGGAATCTGAAGGTCAAATTAGCAGAGATGGTGGTAAAATCCATCACCAGATCTCCTCTTGTTTAAAGGTAAATGGAGAGGCAGAGCCCTTCTTCAGACTGAGGCTACAGAATTGTACAAGGTCAATTTCCCCCCCATGCTGTATTCCCAGTCTAAATGGCTTCCCTCTTCTGAGCTGCTATTGATCCTGGTGACATTCACAGGTATAAAAATCTATGATCATGAATCTCCCACTGCCCCATTTAGCTGTGCTGCCTCAAGACACAAACCAACTAAAAACAGATTTCTAGTTAGGTATTTGTATATTACTGGAGATTCAAATCAGAGAGGACTGGAGAGCCAAGTTTGCAGTGAAACAGCTTTACCTATTAATTTTGTCCATATACTTTAAACTTCAACTACTTAGCGCTTGCATAAATTAAGGTGCAAATCTTAGTGAATTTCTAATGTGTTCCAAAGTCTTATCTTCTAAAGGTACGCACAAACATACAGGCTATCATTAACAACCCTTCTTGTTAGATGAGGCTTTGCCAAGTTTGCCAATAGCCAGTATCAGGTTCTTATATGAAAACATGAAGAGAAGGATACTCTTCTTATGCAAAACTGAAACTGCAGAATTAATCCAAAAAGTTTCAGAAAGATTACACCAGAACAAGATTTTAACCTCCAGTAAACTGATTATTAGATGTGAACTATACAGAGAGTGAGTAGAGTAAGCAGATAAACCCTTCTACTGGTTTATGAAAAGAAATCAGTGGGACGGTGAGTGCCATCTCAAAGATGAGAAGCACTGTAATATTTCATTTAGATTAGAGATACAGATTGAAAGTGAAAGCTGTTGAAAGTAATTATTGATTTGTTCCAGTAAATTAACTTGATCCTAGAAAGTTGTGAGTAAAGGTGAAGCTAAAATTGGAGTGTGACAACTTGTACCCTGCTCACAAGCACCTTTGTGAGGCCTTAAAGGGGTGCAGCTGAATGATCTTGCAAGACTCTACATGTGAGCGAAAGCCTGCCCTGCTTGATCAATAGGTCATTACTGCACCAACCTATGTAATAACACCTGGAGGTAAAGAGAAAAGTAGTAAGCACCATATAATAAGTTGCCTACAGCTTGATCAAGTATTGGCAAGTTACATCACTGCAACAAATTCAAATTAATCATACTACACAAGCTGAGGGAAAAGCACTCTTGGGTTAAAATGCATTTTGTGATAAAGCAGGTTATAAAGATGGACACATAATTTAATGAACAGCTTCACAATGAGACATGACTGGAAACTTTACTGCATAATTTAGCATATCACGAGGCTTTTATTGCTCCCCAGATGATTAGGCAAAGGATGGTGGCTCCTACAACAAGTGCAACAACGAGAATACATATTTTCTTGCGGGACTTGCGCTGTAGAGAAGCAAGAGAAGAGGAGATTGTTAGTGTAAAAATTTCAGAGCTGAATAGCTGAAAGTGTACCATCAACTGATGACTTATCACCCTAGTTCTCAACAATGGCACGGTAAACTGCTTGCAAGTTTCAGACTTCAGGTAGGGATCCCTTGAATATTGCTCTTCCATCTGAAGCAAATTCCTTCCATGTAAAAATGTAAATTTAAAAACCCCCAAACCCTGGGAATGATACCTGCCATCACTTGATCAGGCCCAAAATCAGGAGCTCCAAGTGATAGACATGTGATGTCTGCTGGAGGGAACTGCTTCCTGTACTTGCTGCTCCAAGCAAGGAGATACACATACTGACAGCATTCCTTAAAACTGCTTGCCAGCTACTCTCAGTCTTGAGGGAAGGAGACTGTACAAACACAATTGCTGGGGAGGTGATAGAGGAAAAGAGTGGGCATGACCAGACAGAAGGGCTGTTTAGCATGCCTCCAAGCAAGAAAATCTCACCACTACATTAGCTCAATAGAATGAGATGATTCACATGTTCAACGGAGAGCCAGAATGACATGCAAGTACAAGTTAGCTCAAAATTGCCAGAGACAGTTCAATCTTAACCACATCTACTCAGAAGTAGGTCCTCCTGAATTCAATGGGGCTTAATCCCAGGTAAGTGGGGTTAGGAACACAGCCTTCATCTCTGTTTAGAGACTGAAAAGGTTAAAGGCACTCGTGCCTTTAAGGTCTGAAATATCTCAACTAATGGGGAAGCTTATTAAAATCTGTGATATTTAAAGCTCTCTGTAACTTTTTAAACTACACATGGCCATTCGTCCCCCTCTATAAAACATAATCTTACTACTGGGTAATTAGAAAAAAATGGGTTTGACAAGTACAACTTTTACACTGTGCTCATGTCATTTTTATAAATATGAATCATGCTATGGAATAGTCTGTCCCATACATATGAGAGTACACCTCTTAAAAGCCACTTGCTTTCCATTTAGTGCAGTGTATTAAACAGGTCCATGATCATTACTGTTAACAAACATGTTCACCTTTATCCACAAGCCAGGCAAATGATCTTTGCATTCATCCCAGTAAGTATCTTGGTGCTAATCACATATAACAGTGAAGTTTAATCAAATAAAATGGAGTTTGTACTTCTAGGTAAGTGAGCTTAGGATCATAACAGAAATAGCAGGCTCCAGTTATTTTTGAATTTCACTGATTTAAAATAGGTGGGATCAATCTATTGGCAGGACAACATTTAAAGTGAACAAGAACTGCTAGTCCTTGAAGCTGCCAGTTTTCTCAAGCAAGCAGCTGGCTTCATTTAGCAATACTGTTTCTTGCATTGGGTAAGCAATAGAATCCAATCGTTCTATTGTATAAATGGATGAGCTTTTGATCCAGCAGATGCCTCTGCTAACTATGGGGAGATGGTTTTTTTACCAGTTCCCTCCTGACCCTGCAGCTTTCTACATCTCCTGAAAATCCACCATGGAAGTCCCCCAACCCTCTGAAACAGAGTGGAAGGAAGAGGGAAATTGGTTAAATCTGCCACACACACCCAAGGTAAGAGTCACATTTGTTGCTGTACCTACATTGGCCTCTGCTCTCATCCATCTCTTGACCATCAGGAAATGCAACCCTTAAGCTAATAACAGATCCCCACCACAGTCCTACATTATCAGGTATGCAGCTTGGGGGTGCTTTTAGGTCTGGCTTTATCTTCAGAGGTCCAAGTGGCACCTGTGGATCAAACTGCATTTTCCCAATTTAGCTATCCATGAAAAGTTGCAACTGTTATTCTAGTGCTTGCTGCAGTTATTCATCTTCTGGTTACAGCAAAGCAAGCTTAACATAATGCACTCTACATGAAGCTGCCTTTGAATGAGGTGGCATTTGAATGAGGTGGTGAATGAGCTTCTAGTGTTTCAAAGTGCTGTTTTTGATTTAAAATCCTAGAACATCTGAAGGACCATATTCTCTCAAATTAATCTCTCTGGATCCCTCCACTTTTTGAGATGAGGCTCCTGGTGATTAAAGATGGGGTCTTTTTGTTCAGTGCCACAGATCTGCAATCCACACCTCTGGAACCAAGATGTCTGCTTGTAGTTTGGCATTCTGGCACCATGCCAAGATATTCCTGTTCATGCATGATTTTGGAGGATGCACAGTTGTTCTTTAACTCCCCCTGATAGCCCTCTGTTATTAACAATACAACACTAACAGTTTGTTTTCAAATATAATTGTAAATTGCTCTGTAATTTCTCTTATAAGAAGTAGGTTATTAAAAATGATGCAAAATATGGACTAGAGAAGGAGAGAGACATCTGAACCTCACATTTCTGGCCTCTCAATAAGTCTAAGACCAAAAGCTTCCATTTTTAATACAAGTGATGGAAAGTTTCCAATGTGATCTAGCTTCTTGTGCTTCTATTTACCTGGTAGTCTGCTGCTCTGGACAATTGCTGATTTGCTTGCTGAACATGGACTTCAGCTGTTTCTACATTGGCTTCTATGCTATCTTTGGTGAGAAAAATAAACCATTAAGCCTTTCATTTGAAGCCAGAGTATAAATCTGAGTTACAAATGCACATTGCTCTGGAATCTTACATCTTTAGCCCTGTTATGTGACCATGACACAGGAAAGATTTGGAAGGCAATCCCAAGCACACTTATTTGAAAGAATGTTCAGTTGAAACAAACACAGGGCTAATAATGTCTAATACAACTTAACACACATACACTCCTGACAATGTCAACACTGTCACATCACAGCATACCCGTGATGTGGAGTTTGGCTGGCATATGAAGGGCCTTTATGCCTCTACTAATGTATGTGTGCAGAGCCTCTTTACCTGCCAGCCAAATGCACAGATAGTGGAAGTGGCTGCAACATGCATCAGCAGCAAAGGTCAGGGTCGGCCCTTGCAGACCTATGATCCACCCTACACTCTTTTGTCCCAACATGGGAGGAAGAAATTGGCTGAGCCTCCGTAGGAGGACTCTACAATGAAAATTCTTTCATTCCAGCCAGTGGCAGTCAACCACAAATCACAGGCAGGGACATTCACATTGTATTGATAGCGGAACACAAGGAAAGCTGAATTTCACATTAAAGTGGGTAACTTGGGAGGGGGGGGATCAATAGAGGTGCCATTTTCAGTGGCAGCCCTCTCTACATTTTTTTAAGTGTGCAATTCTATACCTGCTAAATGTGTTTAGGCTTTCTCTCCCCAACTAGTACATTTCACCCAAACATTCAGGGAATGAAAATTTAAGTCATTTCCTCAAGGTATGATCATAACTAACTTATGAAAACAGACTGTAACTGGACAAAAAATAATGCAATTAAGAGCACTGTGGTGGCAGCTGAATACTACAGTGCTCACACCCCCTCTCTGTGTGCATGCAATTTTTTAAAAAGAAAAATGTAAGTAACTACACAACTCTTCCCTGAGACTCATGGATAGAACTGTAAGCTTTATACTTTAAAATAAGTTTTTCCTATGCCACTGGTTCCCCCCCACTTTTAACTCTTCATTCTGAATATACTATGAACATATTCCTAGGAGGGGACAGCTCCTTTGAAAACTAAAAAATTGTTAAGAACAATGTAAGTTGTAATACAAGATTCTAACTTGAAATATACTTTTTCCACAACAAAACAGAGCACCCCTTACGCACATTTCATATCATATCTCTTTTAGCGTGAAATATAAAACAGCTACGTGTCAGCTGATAAAATCCAGAAGGTAAATGAGAATACTCAGATCCTTCACAAATTAAATTTCATTTAACCAGTTTATTGAGAAGCACCTAACTCTAGATTTTCTCCAATTACTACAAGATTTGTACAAGCTAATGTAATCCAACTATTGTGCACAAATGTTGTGCAAACGTTTTTTAAAAAAAGCTCTCCCAGAACACACATTTTGCTTACCTATTACATCTCCTTGTTCATGAATCATCATACCCAGATCTTTAAATATTTCATTGATATCCAGAATGTCTGCCTGTCAACACAGAAGACATGTATTTTATACAACCCTCAGCAGCACTTAGCCCACTTGCAAGAATCTAGTACCAGAAGTTTGCATTAAAAGAATGGAGAAAAGAGACAGGACAAATGGCAGTGGAAACAGATGGTTTGACTAAAAAACCACAAAATAGTAAGAAGCACACACACGTCCTAGAATTCACCCATGCTACTTCCAACATATTTGAAAAACAAATTGGATACCATGTGTTTGCAAATGGAACTTACTAGCTGATAGGACAAAAATGGAGGCAGATGGTTTTAATTAGCTAGGACACAACCAAAGCAGTTAACATCTCATTAATTCCAGATAAGCTACACATGGTGTCAATGAGACACCAAAGTGCTCAACTTGCATGACCCGTGCCCTTTTAAAGACACAACCCAATCTCTCAGTTTTAGCTGGAGAGGGCACAGGCATAATTCTTCAACTGAAATCAAGTGGAGCTAGATTGTGCCATTTAGCAAAGTAAATGGTAAGATTTTTCACAATCTTTATAGTTTCACTTCATTTATCGTTTAGTTAGAACACTGAAGTTATGAAATATATACTTTGGCAAGCATGGTTCATTACATGGTGGTGTGAGATAGGACCTTCTCTGTGGTGTCCCCATTTGTAGAACTCTCTTTCTATGGAGATAAGGCTGTCCCCTTCACTGATGGATTTTAGATGACAGCTTAACACACATATGCTCATATAGGCATTTGGGGGAAGTCTGTGAATTAATATGGCCATTTTAGATACTGCTGCTGATTGTTTTTATTGGCTAAGCATAACTTTGATGATGTTTAAATTAACTGTTTTATGGTTTTATTATGTGTTCACTGCTCTAGGATTTTTCAGGATGAGAGGTGGTTTATAAATGTAAATAAATAAAAATCTTCTCTTTGGGTGACAGAAAAATCAGGAAGAACATTAATGATGTCTCTGAAGGACCTCTGTGGACATACTGAAATTCCAGCCTTCAGTTTTCATCCAGAAATTAGGGAAGCCAGAAAGGTAGCGATGAGGAAAAGTTATTGTGATAATACAGCAAGGCACATGGGAGGCTGCTGAGTCAGACCATTGGTTTATCTAGCTCAGCATTATTTATTTATTATTTTTATATATCCTGCCCTTCCTCCCAGTAGGAGCACAGGGCAGCATTTTCTATAATGATTGGCAGTGGCTCTCCAGGGTTTCAGGCAGGGTTCTCTCTCAGCGCTACCTGGAGATGTCAGGATTGAACCTAGAACCTTCTGCATGCAACGCAGATGTTCTGTCACTGATCTACAGCCCTTCCACTGTACTCCTCTTGAGTGTGGGGCTCATGGCTTATGAATGTCATTCTAATGTGAGGACACACTGTGTATTGGTAACCAAACTAGAGAAGCAGCATTCAGCTTACAAACTTGTAAAGATGAGAAAATGTCTGCTATTTCAAATGTGCTTTACAGATCAGTAAATCAATCACATGGAAACCCACAACTTAAGGTCAACAAACACCACATTGGAATATATATTCAGTACATGGTCACGCTAAAGAAAGAAAAATTCTGCGCTTGATCTCAGTGTATGCCTAAACTTTGCCCATTGTTCACCTCAAGCTGCCTGATGGCAGACTCTCTCTCCTCAATAAGACGAAGGTCATCTTCTGTGATTTCTTCATCTAATACTTGGGTCTGAGGTTGGCTATAAGTTAAAAACACACAGGATATCCAAGGAGATTATATACTGAGATACTTTACATGCAAAATATAACAAGACATCTTAACTCCTAAAGCTGTGTCAGAAGACTTAACAACTTTATGATAAAACTCCTACTGATGGGCTTCTACTAGGAGAAAGGGTGGGATATAAATAAAATAAATACAAATAAATAAAACTAATCAGAACAACCCTTTTCATAATTCTACTTGCTTGGTGTTAGCAGATCAACCTCTTAATGGAGACAATGAGACAGTATTTTACAAATGTCACAGCAAGCTGCTCCATGGAGGCTTCCCCTTTAAAGTGTTAGGAAATTTCAGAATGCTGCAGTTTACCTCTTGATTCTGATTCATACATCTGAGGTTGCAACCTGATATACACTTACCTATAATAAGCTCCATAGAACATAGTGGGACTTTTTCTGAGTAACCATGCATAGGATTATGCTGCCAGCCAGGGCACAGCTGAAATAGCACGGAGGAAGTTGTACAATTCTCCTCCCACTTATACACACACTTCTAGGGGAAAAATTCACACAGACCAGGGTTCCATGTTATCTGGGGCTCAGGCAGATTGCTCAGGTTGCAGTGGATGCTTCTGTGTGCTTTTCCTCCAAAACACTATTTCACACACACCTGAATACATGAGTCCAGGCTTGGTAACTGTACTGATTGTAAACTCTCTTTCAGGAGCAAAGTCAATGTGATGTAAGTGCAAACTCCACCACTACCACCACATACACACACTGGAAACTACTCCTCTTCCAATGAAGCTTGTATATGCCCACCATTAATTTAAAAGCTTTCAAAAACAAGCTTTTATAACAGCTTCCTAATATGCCCCCTAGATTTTAAACTGATGCTGGATTTAATTTGCTTCAGACATAGGTCTTAACATTTTAGGCTGCCCTTTGTGTATTGTATATTTGTATATTGTAACTATCATGTTGACTGATGTTTTTTAATGTAACCTACTTTAACTTTTATACAAAAAAAAAAACAAAATTAATGAGATGTAAACACCTATAAACTACATGGATCGGATGGAGTAAAGGAATGCACAGTGGGCAATATTCAAGTAAGTCACACGCAGAGTAGACTCAATGAAATAAATGAACTTAAGTTCGTCAAGTACATTGATTTCAATAGGTGTGCTCTGAATATGACAAACATTGGATATCACCCAGTTCAGTCCAATACACTAAATGCACTCTAAAGAAAGTGCTTTAGGGTTGCAGCCATGGTACCCTTGCCTTTGCTTTTTCTGTTTCCAAAACAGAGATGAGCAGTCTGTTACCTTCCTAATACATTTCCTGTCCCTTTAAGTAGGGAGTGTGAGCTTGCCCTCAGTTGTGAGAAAGTAGAAATATATAATATCAGTGCTGAAGTCCATGTGGCTCACAAATTTTGGCTTGGTTTGTTTGCAGCAGCTGCTGACCCTTCTTCTGCAAAGGGACTTACAGAGATTCTATTTTACCCACAAGTTCTCCATGCATGTGCCAGAGACTCAGGCAAGGGGTTGGTTTCTTTGAGTTTGCCACAATTAAAAGGCCCCTCACCCTCCAAGTGCTCTGCACATTGCAGACAACAGTGGATGGCAGTTGCCACTGGCAGCTAGATTTATGGACCATTGTGACCCACACCCAGAGTACCCAATGAGTAATATGTCATTAATGGAAACTATTATGAGAAAATACATATCATACAAGCTCTTAACTAACAGGATAGCGCTTTTTCCTAACAGAACACATTGCAGGATTAATATCGCACCATACTTCAACTATCTCAGATTTTATGACATCATACAGAAACTTCAAAATGTTTTGTTGCCTAATTGTTAGCGATTTGAGGATGTATGGCCAACATAAAACACACACACAGTGTTTTTAACTATTTTACTCAATTCAATAAATGGAACATTGTCAAGTCTTATAGTACTGCTCACCTGTCCCAGGACACAAGTGTTCCTTCTTTGTAGCTTTCCTCTGGGGCACCACCCTGTACAGTTAGGAGAGGGAAAATCAACTTACAACTTTCTTCTTAGACATGGAATTACATCTGCTTCAGTGTTCAGCAGAAGCATTTCCACAATTAAACAAGAGTGAGAGGGGGAAAGGGGACAATCTGATCAGCCCAATTTTATTTCTGAGTTATGTCCTAACTCTCCCAGAAGGGGGCAATATTGCAGGCATAATGTGCATTTCCACACTAGAAAAAGACAGAATTTAACAGTGGAATGAATGTGTCCAATTTTAGGCTATTCCTCTCACATTGCTCAGGAAGCCCCACTTTAACTCTCCAGAAACACTTTTGGGAGGCTGAAGGGTGAGGGGGGGGGACTTTCTTCTGTAACCTTCTTTAAGTTAAATCATCTTAGGATCCAAGTCAATGTTTTTTGAAGTTCAGTTTATGAATGGCAAAGAACCAGGAATGCTTCAGTGTCATAACACTACTTAGAATTACCTTAATTTCTTGCTCAGATAGGCTCTTACCATGTGACACTCCATGTAATTGTGAACAGGAATCTGTGTAAGCATAATAATCTTTTCCTGCCAACTCCTTTGTGGGGTAGTACCTACTCATGTAAATTTCACTTAGCTTCTGATCAGCACACATGAAAAACCATGCAGTGCCACCCATGCAATTGCCTGAATAGCCATATGGTGATAAAATCAGGGATGCTGACAGGATCTTCTGGTTCCTGCATGCTATTTTATTCAAACCTGCCTTTGACCACATGAAAGCTTCTCTGTACCAAAAAGTTCCACCCTTGTTTGCAGCACTGGGAGATTATGTGGTGCTTTGACCAAAAGAAGCCACAACTTTTGGTGCAAGTGAAATTCAAAACCCTTCAAATTTCACAAATGGAGCTTAGCAATTCACTAAATGTTAAGGATGCCAGTGCTGTGATCTATATATCCTAATCCATATCTACATAACAGTGAAAATAGTATTAGAGCAGAGAAATATATATTCTATCTGAATTCAATTATTTTCTATAAAAGGAAACATTCCATAGATATCATTATATACTTACTGATACCCTAGAGCTGGCTCGCACTCTGGCTACAAATTCTCTTTCTTTCTCAGCAGCTTGTCTCTGAACCCGCTGGAAGTTTGTCAGTGCTGTAGTGAACTCATTCACAAGTCGGTCCTTTTGTATTTTTCTCTGACGCTAAAGGGCAAGATAGATATGAAACAAGGGGAAATTATTATATAGTCATTTAACTGACCATCTGAATCTTTCAGGAATTTGTCTTCTTTTTTTTGAATCAATGCAGAAGTTTTCTAAGCTGCCAGACAAAAGTAGCCCATACAACTGCATGTTTAATTCCATTAACTTGTAAATCAATGTGATGTTTTGAAATGAAATAACGGTATACAAATATATTTATAAATAAATTAATTAAATTTTAACTGCAGACAAAGGAATGCATGTGTTAAGTAAGGGGTCACTTGGACAAAGTATTCCACACACATACATCCCAATTCCTCCTTCAACTATATACAGTTTGATTAGCACATATGTATTTAAGGTACTGAAAGGCCAACTGTTATTGCAAGGCCTGTGTTCAGTGAAAGTTAGTGCATCACTGAAATCCCATTTGAACCTCTGAATGGAACATTTGGCAAGTCTAGCACTTGTACAAATAAGAGGACAAGGACGGTGCTCTTAAGTTCTACCATACCAGAGCAAGATAACTTGTTAGTGATCTGTACCCCCCTTTCCCCAAAAGGAACCCACAGTAATGATCCTCAATAACCCAGCAGTAAACATTAATGACTGAGTAGTGTGCTTCATTACTAAGCAACAATTTAAACCTGCCATTCCATGTTTACCAGCGCCTCACCCCATGCTGACTCAGTATCTGGTAGAGAGGCAAGATTCTAAGAGAGGTAGCAATTAATACTGCAGTGCCCCACTGCAGCACTACTTTAGGGGGCCAAATGTGCTATAAGTCTTTTAGCATAAACATTCCACCAGCAAGACAATGGTCAGATGACTAGTGAAGTTTCTCCCCCCCCCCGTGAACATGACAACTTTTTGAATTCTAACATGGCACGAAAGAAACTGCAAGACATTCCTACATAATTGTGCAAATTTTGAGTGAGTAGAGCAGGAATTGGGAACCTGTGACTCTCTGGATGCTTTTGGACTCCCAACTCCCATCAGCCTTATTCAACATGGCCAATGTTCAAGGATGATGGTAGTCCAGCAACATATGGAGCTCTTCAGGTCCCCTACCTCTGAAGTAGAGTTTTGGATTTCTTCCAGTTTGTTTTTCCCCCTCAAAGCCTAACACAGGCTGACCTGTACTCTTTTTGATGGAGTACAACAGCTTTTGTAAGGATGGCTTGTCTTGAAATGTATGTTCATTTCATTTTGCATATAATACCATGCATACACCCTCACGGTAAAAACTAAAAGATAGAAATTCTGCACATATTTAGACTGCTTAAACTGCCCTAAAGTCAACAAAATTTAAGCAGTCTAACTGGGCACAGGATTGCAGTCAAACTGATTAAAATCATAATAATCTAAGTGCCTGTACCAAACTAAATCCTATAGTCCCAGTAGTTCAGAAATACATGGCCTCTTAAGTATACCAAATACGAAGTTCCATCTATGTATTTTTGTTTGATATGTCTCAGGAGTAAAGCACCTGCAAACACACATTACAGAAATGAAAAATGCAGTTTTAAAATTAAGAAGTTACACAAAACCTGCTATTACATTTTTATACCTGTTCACTTATTGAAGGCAGAGAACCAAACTCTTTAATATATTTGTCTGTCTCTTTGGCAAGTTGGTTTGTGTACTGCTGCTTCTGCTGCCTAAAACAAAAAGTTATAGATCAGCTACTGGATTACTTCACCAACATTGCTGCTTCATCTTGAGAGAAATCTCTTCAGAGAAATAACTTATACACTGAATATCTGCAAAATTACTGCTGGCCTTACTTCCACAGAAGCCAAGAATTAAGAATTGAGAAGTACTGGACCAGATTTTGCTTTTATTTTTTTTAATGAATAGTTATTGATGAAGATTGCATTTGCCCGACAGGCTGATAGAAGGGCCATGAAAAGTAGAATCCATATTTTAAAATATAAACAGTCACTTTGGGAAGGGGAAAGAGAGAAGAGAACATTTTTAATGATATATCACTGTGAAAATACAATGTTTAGAAAGAGGTTTACAGATTCTTTTCTGAAAGAGGATAAGAATAAAAATCCTTGTTTTTATGATCACAAGTTAATTCTATGGAGAAGACTATATTCTAATACACAACCATAATTTAAGTAGCTGTATATGTACTTGATGACTATAAGCATTACTTGATCAATAGTAAATCTTCTGCTGCTATTAAAGAAAAAGTCTATCCAGAGAACAAGCTGCAGTAAAAGCTTCCTGGTTTAAAAACACAAGGCACTGACCTACCACTTAATCTGGCCAAAGCACTGACAATCAGGTGGAGGTGGAAATTGGTAAGCATTAGTAAGACTGCATAGTGATGTAAACACAGCCTGCAAATGCACCAGTGACATTTGCCAACATCATCCTGTAAAAACAATGCATTTCTACTTAGGTATCTTGTTTCCTCCTTTGCTGTTATTTTGGAATACATTTCTCCTTTCAATTTCATGCTATACTATACTTTTACACAACCTTACACAACCTAACTTATCACTTACACAACCTAACTTACAATTTGTCAAAAACCTAACAGCCATTTCCAAAATGCTGGAGATAGCAAATATGAAACCGTTTTGAACTTTTAAAACAATTCAGCAGCCCTTGCTAGCTCTGTACATTCTTGCTTCCAACACCATCTGGGTGCTTAATAGTGCCAACAACACAACATGGAGGATTAACAAGTCAACATACAGATAAGATGCTGGTTCACCCCCATGCTCCTTTTTATTCTCAAATGTTTGAAAGATGTAGAGCACTTTGGTAAGTAAGACATGAACACATATTGAAAGAATATCTACAATGCAGTTAAATGAAAGGCCATCTCATGAAGCACTTACAGCTGTTGCCGCAATTCATGTGTGTCTTGTGGAGTTCCAAGTTGATTCAGTACTCTTTGTATTTCTGCAGCTGTTGGCAGAAAAGAAGAAGAGTGTTTTGTAAATGATACATTTCCAGCACAATTTCATGCATTTCTAATTGACAATTCAGAAATGCATACCAGTTGTCAGAGATGTGGTAGGTCAAATTCAGCAAAGCTATCAAAAGCAAAGATGTACACACACATACCTGAACCAGATCATGGTACAGCTGAATTGTTAAAAGCTAAAGCCTTTCAAACCACATTTTAAAACATAAACATTTTAAGTAAGAACATTAGAAGAGCCCTGATAGGCCATAGGCCTATTTATTCCAGCATTATCTTTAACAGTGGCCAACCAGATGCTTATGGGAAGCCCTCAAGCAGGACATGTGTGTACCGTCTCAACTTATGATTCCCAGCAACTGCTATTCAGAGGCATATTTCCTCCGCCACTGAAAGTAATATATAGCTATCATGACTAGTAACCACTGATAGCCATATTCTCTATGAATGTGTCTAATCCCCTTTTAGAATATCCAGGTTGGTAGTCTTCACTATATCTTCTGGTAGCAAATTCTTAGCCCACCTTCTTCCTAACTCTCTGCTTCCTGATCTTTAATTAGTTACTGATTCATAAGAGCACCTCTACTTTTACCCCATGTCTGCTATGCTTACTCAGATATTAAATAACGTCTACTTGATCATCCCTTTCTACATGCTTGTTGATACAAAGAACCCCGAAAGGTTAATGACAAAGGGGTTGTCTCTGCAGAAGTTATGTTTATTCTTCAGCTAGACTCATCCTTTTATATGCTTGATAAAATTGTCTTTGAAACAGCGCTTTCCACAAAGTTACTCAGAGCAGAAAATAAGCTAACTCATCTGTAATTTTCTCGGTCCCCTCCAAATGGACTTTAAAAAAAAAATAGTGCTATATTAGCCACTTTCCAGTCCTCCGGTACAGAGGCCAATCTTGGGGAAATGTTACATCTGTGAGAAGTTCAGCAATTTCACATCTGTATTATTTTAAAAACTCTTGGCCGGATGCAATCTGGACCTAGTGATTTGTTCATTTTCAGTGTGTCAATAAGGCTGAGAACTTGTCACCACAATTTGCCTTAGGTCTTCAGACTCCCTTCTAGAAAATGTCAGTTTAAAGATACCTATCTACCCTACATCTTCTGAAATGAGGACAGACCCAAGTAATTCATTCTGTTTCCCTGCAATATCCTTATCCTCCTTTAGTAATCTTTTGATTTCCTTGTCACCCAATGACTCTACTGCCTCTACATCTGATGCATAAGAAGTTTTCCGTGTTGGTCTTAGATGATTTTCTCCCAAAAATCCTTCTAAAACTCCTTTTTTGTGTCCTTTATTGTTTGCTTTCTTTCTTCTATGCAAATTTGTGTCTTTTTGTTCACCTTGTTTGGACAAGGCTTCCATTTTGTGAAGCAAGCCTTCTCTCCAATGCAGACTAGCTTTGCTCTCACCTACAACTCCAGGCATTGACCAAGATGCATAGAAGTCAAAAAGAATCATGCTCAGTAGCTCCATGCTCCACACATTGGGATTAAGATGAGAATGGGCTATACAAAGGTAGGGTATGTGCTCAGGATTGGGAAACTTGACCAAGCCAGGTTCCTGATCACTCCAAATGAGGAACGACTGCAGCCCAGTGGTAGAGCATATGCTTTGCACACAAAAGGTCCAGGTGCTATCCCCAGCTTCTTCAGGTAGGTATGGGAAAAGATCCCTACCTGAAACCTTGGAGAGCTATTGCCAGTCAGTATCAACGATACTGAGCCAGATAGACCAATGGGCTGACTTGGGATAAGGCAGCCTGCTATGTTCCAAACACACAGAGATCACGGTGGAACCCATAGGTTGTCATCCACATGTTTACTCAATGTGTGGAGCCAAAGCTGAGAACAGTACTAGTTGGTTACATTTAGCCTGTACGGTAGGCTAGTCTGAGAGCACACCTCTATCAACCACAACGTGTACTAGCAGTTAAGCAGAATTTGAACCTAGGTTTCCCACATCCCAGCCATTATAGTACGGCATACCGGAACTCAGGAGTTATGATAGAGAACATACACCCAAAGAAATCATACAGTCGGTGGCGCTCAGACTATGATGCCAATTCATAAAGTACTAGACTTTAAGGAGCCATTTACTGTTCAAGGAGATGTTGCGCTGCTATAGTGCGTGTGGTCCAATACAACACCAAAAGCAGGTTCGGTATAGGAAAAGATCCAGTCACAGGCAATGGTTTCATTAAGAGTCCTTTTTACTGAGACATTCAGAATTACAATCAGCTTCTTCCACATCACGCTACACCCCCACATCCTTTCGGTTTCTCTCCAGCCTTATGTAGATAAGAGGAACACACACATAACCTGAGAGCCCAACAGGAGGCACCAGTGCAAAGTCGTTTGAGATGTGTGGGGAATTAACCTTGTTTTCTGTCATCTTGTTTTCTGAAGGTGTGGCCCACCAGGTTTATATTACCATAGTTAAAAGGAGGATTTCAGTGGCTGTACACAAGTATGGCTTGATTGTAGTTTTCAATTTTATCCAGTTTTTAAAATGTTACATTTAAAATGTAAATCAGTAAGATATTTATTCTGAAATGCAAATACTAGACAGGTAAGATGTTGTAATGGGCTAGCCCAAATAATTGCTTAAAATGTGCTGAAATCATTTACATTTGCTTATATGGCTTAGAATATGCTTAAGATTTGCTGAAATAGCTTATAAAGTCTGCTTCATACATAAGAGCCAAATAATAAGAAAAGGAGTAGTTTAAATCTGCCCTCCCCCTTTGCCTCCATCTCTTGAATAAAGCTGTAATTTTCCTAAGGAAGCAGCTAGAACATACATAGAGATAAGATGTCTAGGCAGTCAGCCAACACGTACAGACTCTTTAAGAGGAAGCTTCTTATATGGCGTGGCTGCAGACAGTTAACCAACCAGTTGTTATGCTAGTCGTGCCTGCCATCTCTAGGAGAAGACAGAAAGGCTGCTACTGCAGCCTCAAGTAGGCAGTATAATTGATAAAGCCATGAGAACAAGTCTTCTCTTTGATAAGAAAGTGTATAAAAGGCCAGGTTTTATAGCACTCAAGAGCCCTCAGCTCAGCTGGAGTGGGGGATCAAAGAAAGCAGGAAAACCATCCATCTATTCCATTCATGATATCTGATGCATGCATTTTCATGTGCTTGTAACTTTGGCTCTGTAATATGACAGAGTTTAACTCTGTCCATCTATTGTAACTTATTTTAACTAAGATGTGCCTTCAGAGTCTTTTACTTTGATATTAAATGGATATCCAGCAACTGATATGCATTTCTATTTTTCTGTTTCTGCAATGATGGCTAAAGCCATCTAGAATGCATTTTATTAGTTGTAAGCTGCAAGATATGAATAAAAAGCATATGTTATAAAGATTGTTCTGCTGTCTGTAGTCTGACTCAGACAAAAAAATTCTGGTACCTCCCAAGACTCAAGAATTCTTGAGTGGGGTCTCCTCTATCTTCCGCCTGAACTAGGGGATTGCTTTTGATAACCTGTGAGCTTAGGTGAACTAATGTTCGACATACAAGGACTCTATGCAGACACAGAGGTGTCTTTATATAGTTAAGCACAAGGTTAAGCCACAATGAAATTATTCCATTTGATATTTTAATAGCTGCAACGCTCTTTGTTTACGTACCAAATTGATCGAGTAGTAACAGGCTGACTTAAAAATTAGACCAGATAAAGTTAATTAAGACTTTGGATGACTGAGGTTTATTGGGAACAATAGCTTTCAAAGCCAATTTCCAACCATGTTCTGACATCTTTTCTTCTTTTTTGCTTGCATTCTAGCATCTAGTTTTCCTTGTAGTATTTCCTTGAGAAAAAGAAAAGGTGGAACCATGCTGCCATCTATGGGATGCACTGCTCAACTGTAGCAGAACAATCAACAAGTCAGTTAAGTTTTTACTACACCAAGGGGTTTTTGTTAGTGCTGTGAATAGGGTAAGCCTTTATGACTGCACACACATCACAGCTTTCTCATGTACTAATTTTGCATTTTCCTTTATCTTGGGCATAATTAACTTTCTATTAAAAAGATTTTGTTGTTGTTGTTGTTATGTGCCTTCAAATCGATTACAACTTATGGCGACCCTATGAATCAGTGACCACCAAGAGCATCTGTCATGAACCACCCTGTTCAGAACTTCTAAGTTCAGGTCTATGGCTTCCTTTATGGAATCAATCCATTTCTTGTTTGGCCTTCCTCTTTTCCTACTCCCTTCTGTTTTCCCAGCATTATTGTCTTTTCTAGTGAATCATGTCTTCTCATTATGTGTCCAAAGTATGATAACCTCAGTTTCATCATTTTAGCTTCTAGTGACAATTCTGGTTTAATTTGTTCTGACACCCAATTATTTGTTTTTTTTGTGGTCCATGGTATCTGCCAAGCTCTCCTCCAACACCACATTTCGAATGAGTTTATTTTTCTCTTATCTACTTCTTTCACTATCAAGCTTTCATATCCATACATAGAGATCAGGAATACCATGGTCTGAATGATCCTGACTTTAGTGTTCAGTTATATATCTTTGCATTTGAGGACCTTTTCTATATAAATAATAATAATAATAAAATTTTATTTGTTAGTCGCCCATCTGTCTGACTTAACAGACACTCTGGGTGACTTACACAATATAAAATACAATTTAAAACATATTCATTCAACAGTCACCATATTAAACAACAATACATCTAAACCACCCGTTAGTAATACAACATAATAGCCTAACCCACCCCAGAAATTCCGTAGGCCTGCCTGAATAACAAGGTCTTTAAGGCTCAACGAAAAGCCATCAGGGAGGAGGCATGTCGAAGGTCAAAAGGAAGCAAGTTCCAGAGGGTGGGGGCCACGACCGAGAAGGCCCTCTCTCTGGTCCGCACCAGCCTAGCTGTTTTCACCGGTGGGACCGAGAGAAGGTCTTGTGAGGCCGATCTTGTTTGGCGGCATATTTGGTGATACTGGAGGCGTTCCTTCAGATAAACTGGGCCAAAACCGTTCAGGGTTTTAAAGGTTAATACCAACACCTTGAATTGAGCCCGGTATACAACTGGCAACCAGTGTAGCTCCATCAACACTGGGGTGACATGATCCCGGCGACTGCTTTGCTTTATTAAGTGTGCCGCCGCATTCTGTACCAGCTGCAATTTCCGGACCGTCTTCAAGGGTAACCCCACGTAGAGCGCATTACAGTAGTCTAATCGAGAGGAGACCAGGGCATGTATCACTCGTGGAAGCAGATGTATAGGAAGGTAGGGTCGCAGCCTCTGTACCAGATGAAGTTGGTACCACGCTGCCCGACTTACTGCAGATACCTGGGGCTCCATGGACAATTGAGAGTCCAAAATGACCCCCAGGCTGGTCCTTTAGGGGCAATCTCACCCCATCAAACACCAGGTCAAAGTTTCCCAACATTCCCTTATCCCCCACCAGTAACACCTCAGTCTTGTCGGGGTTCAGCTTCAGCCTGTTCTCTCCCATCCATCCACTTACGGACTCCAGGCAATTGGACAAGGTTTCCACAGCCAACTCTGGTGAGGATTTAAACGAGAGATAGAGCTGCGTGTCATCCGCATACTGGTGACACTGCAGCCCAAAACTCCTGATGATAGCTCCCAGCGGTTTCATATAAATGTTGAATAGCATGGGGGCGAGGATAGAGCCCTGTGGCACACCACAATTAAGGGGCCAAGGGTCTGAAACCTCATCCCCCAACGCTACTCGTTGATATCTGTTGGAGAGATAGGAACGGAACCACCGTAAAACAGTGCCTCCCATTCCCAATCCCTCCAAGCGATTTAACAGGATACCGTGGTCAACGGTATCGAAAGCCGCTGAGAGATCCAGGAGGACGAGGAAAGTATGTTCTCCCCTATCCAACGCCCTCCTCATATCATCCACCAGAGCGACCAAGGCTGTTTCAGTTCCGTGTCCAGTCCTGAAGCCCAATTGGAAAGGATCTAAATAATCTGCTTCCTCCAAGTGTGTCTGTAACTGTTTAGCCACCACACGCTCAATCACTTTGCCCAAGAATGGTAAATTGGAGACTGGGCGAAAGTTGTTTAAATCTTGGGGGTCCAAGGAGGGCTTTTTCAAAATAGGTCTTATCACTACCTTGAGGGCTAATGGCATGGCACCCTCCTCCAAGGATGCATTTACCATTGCCCTGATCCCTTTGCCCAGTCTCTCTTTACAGCTTACAATGAGCCATGAAGGGCAAGGATCAAGCAAGCAAGTGGTTGGTTTCACAGTAGAGCGCACCTTGTCCACGTCATCAGAGAGAAGAAGCTGAAACCGATCCCAGCAGACCGGATTGCAACTGGCCGCCTCTGGACCACTACTTGTAACCACGACGTATGGAATCTTGCCCTTTAGGCGCTCAACTTTATCGGCAAAGTGTTTTACAAATGTGTCACAGAAGGCTTTTGAATGTTCCATAGGTTCCTGCGCAACTGGACCGACCAGGCTTCGGACCACTTGGAACAACCTCCTGGGACAGCACTCTGCCGACGCAATAGAGGCAGCAAAAAAATGCCTCTTTGCTGCCTTTGCTGCCTTTGCTGCCTTTTCTAGTTCTCACATAGCTGCCCTCTCCAGTCCTAGTCTTCTTCTACTTTCTTGACTATTGTCTGTCTTTCGGTTAATGACTGTGCCAAGGTATTGATAATCCTTGACAAGTTCAATGTCCTCATTGTCAACTTTAAAGTTACAAAAATCTTCTGTTGTCATTACTTTAGTCTTCTTGATGTTCAACTGTAGTCCTGCTTTTGAGCTTTCCTCTAACTTTCATCAGCATTCATTTCAAATCATTACTGGTTTCTGCTAGTAGTATGGTAGCATCTGCATATCTTAAATTATTGATATTTCTCCCTACAATTTTCACACCTCCTTCATCTTGGTCCAATCCCACTTTCTGTATGATATGCTCTGCATATAGATTAAACAAATAGGGTGATAAAATACACCCTTGTCTCACCCCCTAATCAGTTTCCAATCGGTTTCTCCATATTCTGTCCTTACAGCAGCCTCTTGTCCAGAGTATAGGTTGCACATCAGGACAATCAGATGCTGTGGCACCCCCATTTCTCTTAAATCATTCCATAGTTTTTTATGATCTACACAATCAAAGGCTTTGCTGTAATCTGTAAAGCACAGGATGATTTCCTTCTGAAATTCCTTTGCCCGTTCCATTATCCAACGTATGTTTGCGATATGATCTCTGGTATTTCTTCCTTTTCTAAATCCAGCTTGGACACCTAGCATTTCTCGCTCCATATATGGCAAGAGCCTTTGTTGTAGAATCTTGAGCATTACCTTACTTGCATGGGATAATAAGGTAATAGTTTAATAATTACTGCACTCCCTGGGATCCCCTTTCTTTGGATGTATATTGAACACTTCCAGTCTGTGGGCCATTGTTTAGTTTTCTATATCTGTTGACAAATGTTTGTCAAAATTTGGACAGATTCAGTAGCTTGTAGCAACTCTATTGGTACGCCATCTGTTCCTGGTGATCTGTTTCTTCCAAGTATTTTAACAGCAGCTTTCACCACACATTCTAAAATTTCTGCTTCTTCATCATGAATGTTCCTCCATGAATGAATGCCATCCTTGCATCTCTTTTATAGAGTTCTTTGGGTATTGCTTCCATTTTCCTTTTATTTTATCTCGGTCAGTCAATGTGTTCCCCTGTTGATTATTCAGCATCCCTACTCTTGGTTTAAATTTCCCTTTCATTTCTCTAATCTTTTGGAATAGGGCTCTTGTTCTTTCCTTTTTATTGTCCTCTATTTCTATACAGTAACTATTGTAATAGTTCTTTGTCCCTACATACTAGCAGTTAGAGTTCTAACCGTGTTTCAATCTCCTTTTGCTTTTGCTTTCTTTCTGTCTTTAACCATTTTAAGAGTTTCTTCAGTCATCCATTGGGGTCTTTTTAACTAGAGGTATTGTCTTTTCACATTTTTCTGATAATGTCTGACTTCACTCCATAGTTCTTCTGGTTCTCTGTCAACTAAGTTTAAAGCCTCAAACTTATCCCTTATTTGATATTTATATTCTTCTGGGATGTTATTCAAATTGTATTTTGGCATTAGGATTGCTTTGTTGTTCTTTAGCTTTACTCTGATTTTCGATATTACCAGTTCATGATCTGTACTGCAGTCTGCTCCTAGTCTTGTTTTCGCAGGAAGTATGGAACTTCTCCATTTCTGCTACCAATTATATAATCAATTTTATTCCTATATTGACCATTTGGTGATGTCCACATGTACAGTCATCTTTTCGGTTGCTCAAAAAATGTGTTTGCACGAAACAAATTGGCTTCACAGAATTCAATAAGTCTTTCTTTTGCTTCATTTCTATCTCCTAAGCCCCATTTCCCCACAATTCCTAGTTCTTCTCTGTTCCCTACTTTTGCATTCCAGTCCCCCATGATTATCAGCATATCTTGTTTTGGTGTGTGATCCATTTCTTCCTATACTTCTGCATAAAATCTCTCCAATTCCTCTTCTTCTGCATTTGCGGTTGGAGCATAAACTTGGATGATGGTTATGTTAATAGGTACTTTATAGCTCCTAATTGATTTTGCTTCGTCACTTCTCACTATTAAAACAACCCCATTTCTTCTTAATTTCTCATTTCCTGCATAAAATATTTTGTAGCTGCCCAACTGAAAATGTCCCATTCCCATCCATTTTAATTCACTCACGCCAAGTATTATAACGTTGATATGTTCCATTGCTTGCTTGACAATTTCTAACTTTCTCTGGTTCATGCTTCTCACATTCCATGTTCCTATTGTGTGCATCGTACAACTCCGGAGTCTCCTTTTGCATCTGTGCCCATCAGTCTCTGGGCTTCCTTTCAGCTTTGACCCAGCTGTGTCATTAGTCACAGCGCTACTCGTACTTGTCCTTTGTTCTTCCCCAGTAGCTTATTGATTGCCTTCTGACCTGGGGGTCTCATCTTCCAGCACTACCTCATGTTGCATTTTGGATACTCTGTTCACAGGGTTTTCATGGTAAGAAGTATCCAGAGGTAGCACAAACAAGTTCTGAGCCTTCTCTTTCTCCTCAGCTCATGGTCAACAGTACGCAAACCAGGGCCCACATCTTCTAGTCTTATTTTTGGAACCACAGACTGCTTCTAAACATTTGGGACCAACTATATCCCTGTAGATCTCAGCCAAAAAACCAGGCACGAACAACCTCCCTCATGTTCATCACTGCACAATGTGTTCCTTCTCCATTCCAACTGCTCTCTCTTCTTTCCTTCCGTTATCTTCCCCTTCCAGTTTAGCACACAGTGCTACAACAACTGCAGTTAACACTGCCCTCTAGTCAAGCAGATCCCCCATGTAGCTCCATGTCCACAAAAGTTAATAGCCCACATTTTTTCCTCTGGTTCAGCAATTCACAGATATTTCTATCAATACTTCTGTCAGTCATTTAGAGCACACAGATAGCTTACAAACCCCTCCTTGGGTGGAGAATTTCCTTGTTTGCCCCTAGTGCATGGGTTTTTAAAAGTATTTTTATTAACTTTTTAAATTTATCAAACTTAATGAAGAAAAAAAGAAAAAGAAAGGAAGATTTTTTTTAAAGCAAGGAAAAAACGCAGGGACAAAATAAAGAAAACCATTGTCAGTTCACTAGGGATGTGAAGGCCTGGGGAAAAAAACTCCGAAAAGTCTGGAAAATGGGTTTTTTTCCAGAATTTTTCTGTTTTTCCCTCCAGACCTTCACATTTCTACAGCTCACATTAAGTGTGCAATAACCATCAGTACTTCTATCTAAAATTAAACATATAAGTCAACAGAAGCCCTCCAGATGTCCAAATAGGTAGCTATATGAGATTGGCATTTATAGAAAATATGTTCAAACTAGGGGTTGCAACCCATTCACTTTGCTCGCCAACCCCACCTACACCGCACTCTATAGCACCCATGCATCCTCTAGCCCTCCCCCAGTGCTTCTTCCAGGTACCCCCTTCCCCTCCCCCCACACCAATTCCACCCCCATGGGTCACTAAAGCTCTCCCAGTGCCACCCACAGGTCACTAAAATTCTCCCCCCACAGGTCACCAAGCATCTCCCTGCCCCCTCCAAGGGTCACCAAACCGCCCCCTCCAAGGGTCACCAAACCTCCCCCTCCAGTTGCCACTTACCTGTCACCGGCCCCAAGGAAACCCTTTGGCAAAGCGGAAAGATGAAGAGTGGGGTACAGGTCTTGGAGAAGGGGTTGCTAATATAGATGAAATGAATAAAGAGGATAGGGAGGAAGTGCTTCTCAAAATATCTGGGTCTGTTAATGGACTGAAGAAAGCCCAGAAGCTTCCCCCTTTTTGCCTGAACCAGTTCAGAAAGACTCTCTGGTGGCATCCAGCCCAGATCTAGCAGTAGAAAAGATAAACTATGACAAGCAGCAACAAACAAAACAAGACCTCTGAGGTTTATATTATCACCAAGGTCAAGGAGAATACAGAAGAGAAAGCTGCAGAAAATAATTTGTGCCTCGTAGAAGTCAGTGCCTTGTAGCTATAATGAGAAAGACCTAGAATTGTCCTGCAAAAGCTTGTCTCCACCCGTTATAAAAGCTATAAAAATAGTGACACTATTTCGCTTTGTTGTTGCAATGTCTAAGTGCTATCACTCCAACATGCCTAGTTCTGAGATAAGCCAAGTCTGTGTTCCAGTGTTTTGAATCTTGCCTAGAGTGTGATGCTGCATGCCTATATTGATTTCCTGAATAAAGCTTCACGCAAAACTCCAGTCTTCTGGTCCAGAGTGTGTTTATTTTGGTCAGGAGCCAGGACATTACGTTATGGCCTTGTTGCTGCTGCTGCGTGCTCACTCGCCCACCCACTAGGTCATGGCTAGGTCACCGCACCCCACTCATTGCCGCCACACTCCCTCCTCACTGCTGCTGCCCTGTCCTCGCCACTGTGGTTTGCTTCTCCTTGCCTGTCTTGCACATAAGCATCACACTACCCATTAACACTGCACAGAAGTGCATGCCTGCACAAAGGAGTTCACAGGTAGCATGACATAAAAATATAGTAAGATGTAACAAGGGCAGTAAGGTTCTCAGACCACTGTGTAATAGACAGTGGGTGTTTATCCTTCCAGACTCCAAGTCTCTTAGTGATCCTAAGTATTATTAACTAGCTAAAAATGTCCTGTAATTCAGATATTTTTGCTATGCAGCAATTCAAAGTCTAGCTCCTAATTTAATTAAGCAGGACAGAGAGCGCTCTTCAGTGAGGTTATCAGGTATCAACTAGAGAAGGGATTGCTCTTTACTGCAGTGTTCATTAACCCTGATTCCCCCATGTTATTGGACTACAACTCCCATCATTCCCACCTAGCTTAGCCAAAAGCCAGGGATTAGGAAGTTGCCATCCAACAACACGTGGAGACCCAAGATTGAAGGTCCCTGGCTCTATTGTACTAAGCACTCTACATTAAGTAGAATGAGAGGAAGAAAATGGTATACAGGAAGTGTTGACCTATAGTCAATTACAGGGTTTATCTATTTTAAAAAAGAAATTACCTTTAGCCCTAGTTGAACAAGTTTGGCAAATCTCCAAGATCTGCTGAAGTGTGTACTGATTTGACACATACACTGAAATATATTTGGCAAGTGAAAGAAGCACTGTCGCTTATCTTCCTGCAGTTATGAAATATAGACATTTTAAAAGATCTCAACAGTACCTGGTATTGCAAAGTCAAAGGGGCAGGAAAGGCAGACACTAAAAGTCTTCAGTGTACCATGCTAGAAAATCTTGTCCAAAGGAGCGCTCCTGAGTTTAAATAGTAGTATAGAAGGGAGATCCCCTGCAGGCAGGCAGAACCCCTCTTAGACTGCTTGCCAACCCTCTCCCAACCACACCACTTGCAAAAAGAATTAGAGGAGTAACTTTCAGACCATGTGTTGATACCCACAGTACATTAAACAGCTCTAACTCACTTCTAGCTTAATGTTCTACAGCCGCAAGAACAGAAAGGAAAATATTTCACAGTCCTGGCTTCTTCAAGATTCATCAAGCATGCTCAGGGTCACAGATTTTACAATATCAATGGCTATCACTATGTGCTGCAAACAAAGGCAGCCACTGGGGCACGGCTCAAGTAGCTAAACACTTGTGTCATCTCTGAATTACTTAAACTGAAAGATTCTTGTTATTCTTTCACATCACAGTACAATAGTCACCTTATAGAAGATAATGGCCCCAGTCTTCTAACCAACTCAGTATGTCTAAAGCAAGTATGTTGGCCTTTTTCTTCTGACTGGGAGGAAGGGTGGGATATACAGTGTCTTGCAAAAGTAATGGGACCCCTGACCAATGCTCTCATATTAATGAATTACAAATAGTACATTGCAATTTTGTTCTGTATGATATTTTATTTTGAAACACTGAAACTCAAAATCGATTATTGTAAAGTGACATTGGTTTTATGTTGTGAGAAACATAAAAAACTGAAACCTGTTGCTTGCATAAGTATTCAACCCCTGTGCTGTGGAAGCTCCCAGTTTACACAGATGAAAGAAATTGCCCTATCAAGGACACAATTACCTTACCATTGGCCTCCACCTGTGAACCATTAAAGTTGCTGACACATTGTCAGGATAAAAACCCCACTATTGAAGGATCATTGGTCAGGCTGTATAATATCCAAATGTTGGGATATCCCAGTGAGCACAGCTGGATCTATAATGAGGAAGTGGACATTGCATCAAACCACCCAGGCACTGCTAAGAAAAGGCTGTCCCTCAAAACTCAGCACTTGAACGAGAAGGAGACCTGTGAGAGAAGCCACAGAGAGGCCAACAATCACTTTGAAGGAGCTACAGAGTTCAGTGGCTGGGAGTGGAGTAATGGTGCATGAGTCAACCCTATCAAGAGCTCAGCATAACACTGGCCTGTATGGGAGGGTTGCAAGAAAGAAGCCTTTACTCAAAAAGTACCATCTGAAAGCATGTCTGGAGTTTGCCAGAAAGCATGAGAATGCCCCAGCTGCGATGTGGGAAAAGGTTTTGTGGTCAGATGAGACCAAGACAGAGCTTTTTTGCCAAAACTCAAAGCACTATGTGTGGTGCAAACCTAACACTGCCCATGCCTCAGGACACACCATCCCTACAGTGAAGTATAGTGGTAGCAGCAGCATGCTGTGGGGATGCTTCTCATCAGCAGGGACCAGGCATCTTGTTAAAACTGAAGGAAGAATGGATGGAGCAAAATCCTGCTTCAATTCACTAAAAAACTGAAGCTTGGGAGGAAACTCACTTTTCAGCAGGCCAACGATCCCAAGCACAAGCCCAAAGCAACACTGGAGTGGCTCAAGAACAAAAAGGTGAATGTCCTACAGTGGCCCAGTTAAAGTCCTGATCTCAATCCCATTGAGAATGTGTGGCACTTTGAAAATTGCGGTCCACAAGTGACGTCCAACCAACCTGAATGGATCTAGAGCAGATCTGCCAAGAAGAATGGGCCAAAATTCCTCCAGCACTGTGTGCAAAGCTGGTACATACCTACCCCAAAAAACTTAAAGCTATTATTGCAGCGAAAAGCTCTACCAAATATTAATGTGTGGGGGTTGAATACTTATGCAAGCAACGTTTGTTTTTTTATGTTTCTTACAAACGTTTCCCAACATAAAACCAATGTCACCTTATAATAATTGATTTTGAGTTTCAGTGTTTCAAAATAAAATATACAGGATGAAATTACAATGTACCATTTGTAATTCAGTAATATGAGAGCATTTGTTAGGGGTCTGATTACCTTTGCAAGGCGCTGTAAATGTAATCAATTAATATAATAATTAAAGAGCTTTTATATGCTAGGATTACTACTGGCAATTAGAAGGTCCAAATAATGGCCTCGTAGCACATAATGCAGTCAGTTTGTTAAAGCTAACTAGTTCTAGGTCTGTTCAATGATACAACATGTATTAAAGAAAAGAACTGTATCTCTTATATGCCCAGAATACAAGAGCTTTGCATTTGTTACCCTGAAAACAGGACTTGCATTATAATGAATCCATTACAAGCCACATACTGTAGACCTTGATGTACCAATTAAAGAGAAACAAGTTACACTATTAGAACTTGTCTGTCTTGTTTAGTCATTAAGTGTTAATAAGACAAAGCATTTATAATAGTATAGTTTGGATGCTACAGCAATGATTACATCATGAACGTGGGCTGATTTTTTCTGAAAGCAAATTCCTAGTGCCATTAATTTAATTTGCTCTTTCTTGATGCACTAACAATACCAATCTGAATTTAGTTCAAGCTGGAATGCTTCAGAAGTTAATAGATTATGCTTCCAAGGTTAAATAGATAAATAAATGTTGACAAGAGTTTAAGTGGCCTCCAACTTTCTAGCAGTCATTCATTCATGGCCTTTTCATTCAAGGACTCTTCCAGTCCCAGAGTTCTGAAATGGGAAAGGGCCAGGAAATCAGAAAGAATCATTGTTTGGCAATCTTCAGTCCCTAAATCAGCACAGAAACCCATGGACTGAGACAAACCCAAGGGAAGTACTCCCACTGGCAGCCCAGATGTTTCCATGCTCTCTACTCATCTGGCAAGGATAAAAATGGATGACAAGCTCTAGGGCCAAATGTCTTCACTCCCATTCCTCCCTCCCTCCCTCCGTCCCTCCTCAAGTGTCTTCCCCTCTGAACCCTCCTCCCATTTCAATCAGATTTGATTTTAGTATTAAATATCTCAATGTTTAAAACTTGGGAAAATATCTAGTTGGCTCTGTTTTATTCTTATTCATGAAATAATACGGATATTTCATCAATATTTGCCAACTTTATGACGCCACTCCAAACAGCATCATGGTATTATTATCATTTATTTATATAGATGCACATGGTGCTGTACACAAAATAAGACAATAAAAACAAGTCCCTGCCTAATGAGGCATACAATCTAAATATAGCAACATTATGCTAACACCCTAAGTTCTTTTAACATTACAGACCCTCTTTACATACACCTTTACCAGCAAAGGTGCCCTGCCTCTGCAGCATCACCCATGTTGGTCCAGCTAAGTGTATGGGATTCTTTCTTGCCAATGTGGTTTCCCTTCCTTTTAAGATTTCATCACACGTAAGTGGCGAACCTCCCAAGGGGCTGGGCACTGATACCAGTGAGTCACATTGGTAAAGGCTTTTACATATGACTGGGGCAACAAATGTAGCAACAACCAGTCTGTCTCTTCGCCCAACATCATACCCCTTCCATGGCAGCCCACTGGGAGAGAAGAAGATGGAGAAAAAGAAAAAAGGTGTGGCAGAATGAGAAGGAAGAGGAAAAGGGATGGTATGACCCACCACAATACAGCTTGCCAGCGCATTGACCCCAAGGGCATGTGAACCTCAACAAAGAGAAAACGTATATGTAAATAGGAGGGAGACCAAATCAAAGCCAATGTACACATTCAGACACAGCATGATGCTGCTCTTTGAAATTTTTAGAATATATGGGGAGCAGGGAGAAGACCAAATGCTCCCCACATCAGTAACTCACTGCCTATGGGAAGCTAGGATGTGAAGGACAAACAGGGTTACCATTTTCCTAGCATACTAAACCAAAGGATTTTTCAGATGAAAGAACATCTAAACATATATATAAGGGTTTTACAGTAACTTTTCCTGAACATGTGACTCAGCACACAGTCCAAATGGGTACAAACAGAAAGCTGTGGTTCATGGCACACAAGAATTATAGCATTATGAATATTTTACTCACTTATAACTATATAAGTAAATAGAAATGAACAAGTGCAGAGGACGCCTTATGAGAGTAGGAGAGGATGGAGAAGAAAGGAGATGTTCCCAGGTACCATTCCCAATGTATTGAAGGGGAAGCAAGAGCCTGACAGTTGGAAAATACCTTTTGAAGAGTGCTAAGTTGGAGCTTGCTGCATATACACTTAAAACAAGCCTACAATAAGAAATTTAAGGAGTATTCAAGGCACCAGTTCACAGCTGTAGAAGTTAACGTGCACTGATAAGATCATCCAACAGCTGTACTTGTTTGGCAGTCACAATATGAATATGCAAATGATGTGTCACTCATAATCTCCAGTTCTGTTTCTGTTTTGTTAGCACAATATTATGCATTTTTCACCATATTCAAGTGGCCTCTACTTCATGAAAGTGTAAGCAACTGTTTGTCTTTTAAGATGGTACAGTACTCTGTTTCATTCTGTGTTTTTTACAACAGATTAATATGTCTCTTTCTGGAATAATTTTTTTACCATCACATTTATTTAAACCAGCAAAAATAGTTTTTCTTCAGAACATAGCCCTATTGCCAAAGTATTTCCACAGTAGGCAATACCTACAGAGGATTTTTGAAGATAATGTACTGTATTCAGGTACATTGCTTTGTAATCTTTTTATTTTTAGACGTATATTTCCATGCTAGTAAATTTTGTGCTGCATTTTCCTAGTACTGTGTAATTTTGAAATTAATCCTTCATTACCCAGAACACGTACAACAGACTTCATATAGGATTGTCAAGAGGTATAATCCATGACTAGGTGCCCAAATCTCACCAGAAGTATAGCTGCATAACTGCTGAAAGTTTTGCTAAGTCAAGAAATTAAATACTGACATTAAACTACCATTGCACAATCCTTTGAAATGGTAAGAGTATAAACAAAGGGTGGTATCCAATTGTGCCCATCTGCTAGTGGAACAGACTTCCGCTCTTGCACGATCGTTGCACGATGGGACGTCCTCGCTTCCTCCACTCTGCCATCTCCCATTCTACCCCAAAATCCATTTCAGAGTGTTGAGAGGCACTCCAGTGCAGATTTGGGCAGGTGCAGGGGGGAAGAGAGGAAGAAGTTCTGTTGCTTTCCCAACACTGGATTTCATCCAAAGCTTCTAAACAGAACTCAATAAAAATAAAAGGTATATGTACAGGAACATTTGTAAATATGAAGAGTTTTAATTAACTTACTGCATTGTGTGATTTTCTGGATGTTTGATGTTATACGCTGTGCTAACTGGTTCGGGTCCCCAGCAGTACCTGTATTGTACTCCATGACTGATTAGAATAATGCCCACTAAGGTCATAAAAAAGGTTCACCAACAACAACACCTGAAAATATAAATAGAGAATTTAAAAGAAGTTACACATAATAGGGAAATGCATAACAAAAACCTCAATATTCAAACAGATTATGTCAACCAAATCTGACACTGGTGTACCTACTAGATCAGTCTAGAGTTTCCTAAGGATAATAACAGATACCAAAATAATATTATCAACATAAAATTCCAGGGCTTCCTACTTTTGCTAAATTTGTTAAAAAATGAGTATTGCTCAGAATTTGTTTTCCTTTACAGTAGAATTATGTTTACAGTTTCCAAATTAATGGGTTTTTTTAGCCACTTTTCATATGGTACTACCTATTTCCTTTGAATGATCTGCACGGCAAGTTAGACTTTGAAAAGCTAAGAAGGTATGAAAGCATGAAAGGATGGTAAAGAAGAGTTCAGGCAAAAAGGCTTTTAAGGCAGTTAAGAGATCTGGCAGATTTTGGTTTTATAAACTGAACTTGTAATGGTGATAAATAAGGGACGCAGAAAGAAAAAGAAGCAACTCTGGAAGGATGTTTACACACAGAATGCCAGTCAGTTTCCACATACAGACACATCTATATACATCTTCTGCAATATCAAGCAGATATTCTAGATTACCATGTTAATTCTCTAAGATTAAGGAGAGAGTGTATAAAGTGATGGATTTTGACTGAAGAGAGCCAGCCCTGAAGTTCGCTGGGCAATACGGGCCAGTCACCATCCTTCAGACTCATCTACCTCAAAGGGCTGCTGTAAAGAAAGGGAGAGAAGCATGCGCTCCACCTGAAGCTTCCTGAAGGAAGAATGGGTTAAAAATTAGGGGTGTACATTTGCTCTGTGTGGAGGCTGAATAATGAGGCAGATGAGTAATCTGGGTGTCTTTGCCTGCTCCTGAGTCAAAGTACAATTTTAATAACCCCTGCAAGTCAGATTGCCCCCACAAAGTTTCATGTTGCTCTGTCTCTGTGCAGTATAGTTCTTCTGTTTTCCTGTATTGTATTCTATAGTCAGAATGGATTTTTCGCATTCGTCAATGTTAAATTGAAAATACCCCCATGCCATTCTGATGCTTCCCATAAACTCATTTGAAAACAAAACCTTACAAAATATTTACTCCTGAACTCAGAAACGCTTGCTTAACAACCCTCTCAATTCTCATAGCAATACACAAAACAGTCAGAGAGAATCAAGACTTCAAAGTCTTAAAAGAGGAAAAAACCAGACCCCTTTGGGATTTTTTTCTGTCAGAGTTCTCATAATCTGTTGAAATTAATCAAAAATCAGTCATGTTCACAGAGTACCACTAATCCTATTACTGACCTTGCCCCATACTCTGACCTTCACCTTCTGCAGTTTAAAAGTAAAAAAAAAATGCCTGGCTGATTTTTAATTTAAGAAATTTAGCATTGAATTCAATGATAAGGCTGGGCATGCTCAGTAAGAACAAGCGGTCAGTGTTCTAAAAGCCAGACTCACAGCTGCTGAGCTTGCCTAATCAGGGGACCACACCCACACCAAACTTTGATTTCACTTTAGACAGTCATGGCTTCCCCCAAAGAATCCTGGGAAGTGTAGTTTGTGAAGGGTAGTGAGAGGAGACTCCTATTCCCGACAGAGCTTCAGTGGCCAGAGTAATTCAACAGTCAGCCACTCTGATTGAAGCTTTGTGAGGGGAACAGGGCATCTCCTAGCAACTCTCAGCACCCTCCACTAACTACACTTCCCAAGATTCTTTGGGAGAAGCCATGACTGTCTAAAGGGAAATAAAGGTCTGGTGCGGATGTGGCCAGGAACAGCTTTGGTTTGAATTTGGGTAGCAGGCTATATTTATTTATTACATTTATATACCGCCCCATAGCCAAAGCTCTCTGGAAGGTTAACATGTATATGTGCCTGCTGTAGAATAAAAAGGTGGGGGGAATGCTAAAAAAGAACGATACTGTTTACAATGTTTTTCTTTTGGAAAGGAAAGGGGATTCCCCTCTGCCCAGCCATCCAATCTCCTCCCCTCCCCCAGGTCAGTTTCACCTATCCTACATGACTGCACAGGAGTAAATCCCACTGAAGTCAAAAAACATACAAATGATCAAACCTGCCCCCTCCTCCTCCCTCCTAACCCCTCCCGTTTGCCCCTTCCTCCTCCTTCCTTCATCCCTCCCTTCCCTTCCCCCATCCCCTTCCAATCCCCTCCTTCTCCTCCCCCTCCCCACATGATCAGTTTTACCTATCCTAGGACTATGACCTGGGAGACCAGGGTTTGAATCCCCACACAGCCATGAAGCTAACTTCATGACCTTGGGCCAGGCACTGCCTCTCAGCCTCAGAGGAAAGCAATGGTAAACCACCCCTGAATGCCACTTACCATGAAAACCCTATTCTTAGGGTCGCCATAAGTCAGAATCGACTTGAAGGCAGTCCATTTCATTTTCAGGCTTGATTGCATGGAAGTAAATCCCACAGAACTCAATAAGCATGCAAATGATCAGACCTGCCTTTCCCCTCCTTACCCTCTCCTCTCCCTTCCTCCTCTCCTCCCCTTTTCCTTCTTCCTTCTCCCCTGCCCACTCCAGGCTTCCCTCCCCCATGGTCAATTTTACTATCTTAAGCATGATTGCATGGAAGCAAATCCCACTGAACTCAATAAATAATCAAATGATAAAACCTGCCCCCCTCCTCCCCCTCCTGCCTGCTCCACTCCTCCTCCTCCCCTCCCCATCCCCTGTGGTCACATTTACCTATCCTAACCATGATTGCAAGGGAGTAAATCCCACTGAACTCAATAAGCATGCAAATGATCAATCCATTCTCAGCAAACTTGCACAGGATCCCATTTCTTACCTCCCGGATTAAAAAGCAGAGAAATTCACTAATAGGCAAAAAACCTTGTGGTTTAAGAATGTATCTATAGCCAACAGATATTTCTACCAAACTTTAAAAAGCAGGGAAATTGGGCAGCTATAGTGAATGCATCAGGGGAGCAGGAGACCTGGCCTCCTCTCTCAGATATTGGACTGCCCTACAAATTGGTCAAAATGCAAACACCATTTGGGTTGGTCTTTCACAGTCCAATCCACTTCCTGTGTAGCTTGGAAGAATTTGGTAACATGTGCCTCTGAGCATATGGTGAGTGGTGGCATCACCTGCAATTAGCCCAAATAACATAAACAAGATCCCCCCTTCAACAGGCAACCGCAAAACTGCTATACTAATATATGCAGATGATTTGGTATTGCTATATTTGAACAAAACTGGGCTGAAGAGAACCCCATGATTACTGTATAAAAACATCTTATAATTAATTATGCTAAATCTAAATGGTTTTTGGCAGATGTCCCCCCAAGAGCAACTGGGTCTTAGGTAATAAGATAGAACAGGTTTCCTACTTTAAGTATCTGGGAGTATATTTTGATGAGAAACATTCTTGGAACACTCATCTACAGAATGTTAAAATAACAGCACAGAGAACTACTCAAGCTATCCTCAAATTTTTTTACTCTAGGGGAGGCAGGTTGGTTAACCCTGCACTGAAAGTGTTGTACACCGCCCTGAGAGCTTTCTGCTATAGGGCGGTCTAGAAATGTAATTAAATAAAATAAATAAATAAATAAAATTCTTGGGAAGGTGGTTCCCCAAATCCAATATGGTATTGAGATTTGGGGAATAAGGCAGAACAACTTGAAGGAGCTGGAAGTTTGCCAAAATAAATTGGCAGTACCTCCAGGGCCCCAGCCCCGTTTATCAGGACAGAGACAGGCACGGTTTCGGTTAAAACTAGGGTGCAGAAGGCAGCCCTTCTATATTACAAGAGGGTCCTGGACATGACGGAAGACCGTCTTACAAAGTTATGCCTGAGAGAGCAATGGAGGAAGGGCGGTTGGCAATTTTATTGAAGTTTCCTATAGTAAACCATTCTCTTTTGCTTCTGTTTCTGTGAATACGTGAAGTACAGCAACACTTTGCAACACTAAAAAAAAAGCTCCAAAAACAATTGTGGAATAATGGCACTGACTGTTCTGCAGAACAGTTTCCAATGGACACGAGGAGTGTCTCAGTTTGCACAAGATAAAAGAGTGGGAGGTGAAATATATTCTAGCAAAATTCTAGGTGTGCTCTATGTTTTTAATTGACCATGCCCCCTTTCCTTAAGTGGAGTAGTTTAAGCATAGCAGGCTGAAAACATGCATCTTGGGCAGGCCAAGTTTGTTTTTTCCAACAGCTAGAGTCATTGCTTAAGTAGCAACATAATTTTACATCAAACTGCAGTTTCAGATTCAACTGTTAATGCACCCAAAATAGAAATAGAGCTTAACCTCCAGTTAGAAACACAAAAGGCTGTCTTCACCATCATATGACATTGACCAATAAAAACGCTTTGAAATTAATAAAAATAAATTTGACACCTATTTCTACGATGAATAATGAGAGAAATATAATTTTCTAGGTTAGATTCTCTGTAAAAACAGTAGTAACACAGAAGAGAAGCAAAGAACATCAACATACAAAAAATGTAATTCTCCATCTTTAAAGATGACAGGTGTTGCCACCACTCACCGTATACTCAGAGGCACATGTTACCACATGGAACATGGAACAGAATTGATTGGTGGGGGCATGTGCCCTTGTCCTCCCCTCTGATCCAATCCCTAGAAGCACGTCATAGGACTATACTGAGAAGAGAGCTCTTAGGAAGAAGGGCTAGGGAGTGGCAGCAGCTTCTCCTCCTCTCTTCCTTTTAGAATCATAGAATAGTAGAGTTGGAAGGGGCCTATAAGGCCATCGAGTCCAACCCCCTGCTCTTTCCCTGAAGAAGCTCTCTAAGACTATGGGCTTTGCAAGAAGTGAGGCTGTCCAAAATGTTGCCTGCAATACACTGAAGAACTATCTTTGCTGTTCTTAAAACACAGCAGTGGAAGGTATTTGTTTTTTTGGGTTTTTTTAGAAGACAAAGTTAAAAACTTCATTTAAGTTTTAAAAAATCCCACATTGCTCTGCTTTAGCAAAAGTAAAACCCTAGACATCTTTCAGAACTATGCAGGTAAAGTTCTAGACAGCTTCACTTTTTAAGGGCTGTCAGAAACCTCTGAAGGCCTATCAGAGGGCACAAACCACCACCAGAAAGAAAGGTTAGTGTGAAGCTGCAAAAAAATTAAATATGGTACAAGCAAGAACAGTTGTGGCCTGCCTGGTGGGCTGGAGCTGCAGCAACAGTCTCCTGGCAGGGGTATCACTACCACTTACCGCAAGGTGTGAGGTAGTAGCAAGGACGGGGTTGCACAAAAATGCACCAGCAGCGCCAAATCTGGTACTCCCAATGATGCACCAGCACAGTCCTGACTTTACTGCCACCTCACCCCTCCCAGTAAGCAGTAGCATCACCCCTGCCAGGAGGCTATTACCCCATTGGGGGAGCTCCTCCTGAGCAAGAATACCCCCCAATCAGCCACCTCTTAATTATTTTAAGGTAAGAAACAGAGAAACCTGGCTCCCCACTTTTTCTTACGAAATTATAGAAGAAAGTGATTACCTCCACACACACAAAAAGCCCCTGGACCTATTAGTCTGCAGTATGACAGGTTTAATCAACTCTGGTAAAAAAAAAAAAAGCAGGGGAAGTATTAGACATTTTTAGATTCCCCATTAGGGTGAATGGGGAAAACACAGAGCTTTGTTTTATATAGAGCGGTTCAGAACCCAAACTGCAGACTGATGCATAGAGACTACAGAGTGACTCAAGAACAGACTGGAAATTTTAAAAATGAACAGACACAAGGTAAATCTTGGGGCCCATGCATACCCCCTATTAAAATCTAATAAAATAAATGGTTATGGCTTTTATTTTATGAGCTGCCTCACACTTTATAGCAAGAGACAGCATAAACAGGAAGGACTCCATGAACCCTCGTACCACCATGTTCACCTTGTAAAAGGAGTTGCACAGAGGTGCACACAAGTTCTAGATTCAGGAACAGCTTGAGAGATAGAACAGCCTGAAGACATAGGTGAAGCTGATCAAGTGACTGTATAAACCACTTGGATTAGAGAGCATGTTGGAATCACATGTAAACTTTTCCAAGCTCCTTGAAGGAACAACAGGGTGTAACAATAAGTTTGAACTTCCTCTGCACAGTCGTTCAGATATTGTAACAAAGGTATACTCAGAAAACTTGCATAGCCTCTTACCTAACATCTAAAGGAACACTCAGAATAAAAGTATTCCAATGTTTCAGGGTAGGCTGTTACCATGAAACTACTTTTTGCTACCTTGTAGTAAAAAAACCCAGCTCTTTGCTACCTTGTAGTGAAATTGTGTGTGAAATAGCAGTTTTCTCATAGATTCAACTTCTTGATCAAGACATAGTTAACTGTAATGGTTAATTCCAGCCAGCTTCTCATGCACTGAGCTGGTTTGCGTCTAATGCTAAGCCAAACCACTGCTTATCATGAACACACAAGCATGAGGGTTTCCAGAGAGGAGATCATGGCTGTCACATTCTTTTCCCGGTCCTCCTGCTGCTGCACTGCTATGAGCTAAGCCATTGTTCGGCTTAGAGTGTTGTCCAAACCCAGGTTCATGGTTTGTCTCCTCCAGGCAAACCATGAACTGTAAACCCAACTACAAACCTTGATTACAGCCTGTGCTTTGTTTGGAGCGAGACAAATGATGAGCCTGGATTCAGATGACACACTAAGCCAAATTATGGCTTAGCCCAGCCTTTCCCAACCAGTGTGCCTCCAGATGTTGTTGGACCACAACTCCCATCAGCTTCAGCCGGCATTGCCACTGGTCAGGAAAGATGGGAATTGTGGTCCAACAACATCTGGAGGCACGCTGGTTGGGAAAGGCTGGCTTAGCCCGTGGCAGTGCATCATCATCAGGACTAGGGCAGCAAAGTGGCCACTATCTCTGCTCCATGAGCCTACATGTTCATGTTAAGCCATACATACCAGCTCACTGTGTTGTACTCTGGTACTGATACACAGGTACAAAATACATGTACCCTATGTTAGTTGTGAAGGGCACAAAAATGTATTAAGTCACTGATCTCTCTAAAATACATAGAAATTGGACCTCACTGCCCTTGCTATTTCTGAATGTATTATAAATGTCCATTTTATTTGGATATCTGTCAGGACATTTGGATAGCACATATTGACTTACATGTTTATACTGTGAGAGATTGCATTGATGGTCATTCGTATTAATGTGAGCTGATTTTTTCTTTTTTGTTAAACTTGCTATTAAAAATAAAACACAGAGAACTAGCATTTTGAAAACGAAAAGCTCTATTTCTGTAGAGACATAGGAACCTTATTGTCCATCTAACTCAGTATTGTCTACACTGACAATCAGTGGGTCTTCCAGTGTTTGAAATAAGGATCTTATCTAGCCATTCTGGAAATCCCAGGGATTGAATTAGAGACCTTTTGCATGAAAGCATGTGCTCTACCACTAAGCTATAGCCATTCCCCATTCACAACTAACACAGCCTGCACACGTTTTGTATTTTGAGTATCAGTATCCATACAAGAAGTTGTGCAAGATGCTGCACAGTATTTTAATAGGTTGCAGGATATAATAGTAGTACGAAGGTAACGTAAGTATAGCCTAATCCTATGCATGTGTATTCAGAAGCAATTCTCACAAAGTTCAATGGGAGCTAAATCCAAGTAAGTCTGCGCAGTCAAGTGCAGCTCCAAGCAAACAGTAGATGGATGTTTCACTAC
Source organism: Rhineura floridana (assembly GCF_030035675.1). Classification (NCBI taxonomy): domain Eukaryota; kingdom Metazoa; phylum Chordata; class Lepidosauria; order Squamata; family Rhineuridae; genus Rhineura; species Rhineura floridana. Next base: position 103,546,727 of record NC_084483.1, read on the forward strand.
TTAACTTCCAAAACCAAGTCAGTCAAAACCAAAACAGACATTCGCCCTTTCCACGCATTAAATGTGTGAAGGGGCTCTACATTATTAAAGGGATATCAGGGCCCCACCCCTGAAGTCATGTGGCTCTCCAGCCTCTCCAATGTCCATGCATTGAGAGAGAAAGTCTACATGTGTAGATGTCTACAGCTTTTGGCTTCTATGGGAGCTGAGACTGCAGGATTCCAGCTCCTGTACAGGCCTATGTACATAGGCTTTCCCCCTGCTCAATGGCTGAATACTGTGGAAAGGCACTGTATGACCCTGAGGGTAGTCTTACTGCCCCTTTAACTGTGTGTAATGTGTGAAGGGAGCTTTTAGTTACAGAGTATGGGACGGCGTGTTCCTCTATTCTAGAAAAGATCTACATGTGGAAACCCACTACAGCTAAGACCATAAACAACCTCACTGAAGCATGTCACCTTGCACTACATAAGCCTATTTATTTATTTACTCATTAGATTTATATCCCACCCTTTCTCCCAGTAGAAGCCCAGGGCGACTTTGAGAACTTCTTGCTGAAAAGGGAGCATACATGAATAAAACAATAATGAACAAAGTTTGGGGAAATTCTAAGAAGATAGGAAGACAAACTTGGACAGTCTGCAATAATCAACCCAGGCATGGAAAGGCAATGAAGTCCAGAAAAAATCACAGCAGGAGCCCAGACATAGCATCATGTTTGGGACAAAACTGACAGTTTCCCACGAGGCAACTTTCAAGCTGCAGATTTCAACGCTATTTTTAAGTACTCTTTCAATTCCTTTCACTGCAAAGTCACCTCTCTCACATCTGGTGGTACTTCCTCTTCCTCCATTTTCAATTTGTGATGTTTTCTGCAGGGCTGACTTTTGTGAGTCCCCACAGTCTCGCTGAGATTTATGTCTATTGGTACTACTCTGTAAAGCACCTAACCATCCTGTGGAAGAAAACTGGGATATATGCAGGCATGAGGAATTTAATATATTCTGTTGCCCCACTTTTGAGATTGCTATGCAAAAGGAGTAGATATAAGCAACCCTAAACGTTTAGGTGGAGTAACCTAAAGAAACAAACTCTGAGGGTAGGCAGAATAATTATTCTATAAAGTTATGGCGATTAACAGCTCTCTTACAGGTAACCTCATGGCCAAAACACAATGTTCCAGGACTCTCAGCATCAGTAAGATACTATCAAGGTGTCATCTCACCTACACTGAGCTGGATTAACAAGGATAACTTATATGGAACCAATGAATTTGAAAGCAATTAAATAGTTACAGTACGACATCTTTCTAAACTACAACTATAAGAAAAACTAACAGATGGGTTAACTATTACCTCAAATGTCTTCATAAAAATGTTTATACAGGGTTGTATTTAACATAGCACAAGGTGAATGTTCTGCCAGTAGGATTTCTCCTTGTGCAACGGAATTACTCCCCCTTTCCTTCTCCCACGCACCCCCTAGATCTGTTCTAGGGGTTCCGCCAACTGACCAGAGCAGATTTGGGAATGCTGTGGGGTACGCAGAGGGTGAGGAGAGGGGGGCAGTCCAGTGGCACAAGCTGCAGTCATTCCACTTTCACAATTATTTCATTGATTCCTGCCATAGTCAAAGTACTACATCAAGTCATGTTTTATTTAGAAACATTGTATCTTACTGCATAGATTCTAAGATGTTTTACTGATGTATGCCTGAGTCAAAAAATCCAGCGATCCAAATTTAAGATGACTCAGAAGATACACTGGGACATATAAGAGGCTTACAGAGACATTTTTTACACTTCCCACCTCCCTTTCACTGAAGTTAAGGAAAATAAATGTCCTTAACTGAACTATAAAAATATATTGTTTCAGACACTACTGAAGCAAGTTCTGTCAACTTTATGGTCAACAAAACTTCATATGCATTAAATTATTTTCAGTTATCAAGATTACCTGCTAGTAGTTACTTCCAGACAGATACCATTTAAAAATCATTCTATGATATTTATTAGAGAGACAACACTGTATTAGTAGCCACAGAGTTTTGATGCATAGCAGTTTTCAACCACCTTGTCACCATTTCATTCAGACAACTGCATAGTGTTAGATGAGCTAGGCCACAAGCACTTAAAAGCTGCAAGAACTCACACAGTTTCAGAAAGTTCACACCATGTCTTCATAAAATGAGGAAGCCTCAGGAGGAAATGCTCCACCCCAATATATTTCATTTTTATTAAAACAAAAACAGTCTCAGGAGGCTGCAAGCTTGAACAGACCAGAAGAGAAAGGGGCTGCTTAACCTCATCCCATTTTTTACTTGAACCCTGGCCCCCAAAGCTACTTCTCTCTTCCAACTGAGAGAGAAAAACGCCCAGCTGGTATTTCATTTCAGTATGCTTGAATAACTACAACACCCAAAGAGAGTGGTATTTTGATTTAGCCTTTCACCATTCCATTCAGTACAGTATCTTTCAGTGACAGGCTGTGGTGGCTGGTGCCCACTGGGGCTAGTGGGGCAGAAGGCAGGGAATTCAACAGTACGTGAAGCCAGAGCCAACGACAGTCGAGCCAACCCCTGAACTAGTTGTAAGAAAGCAGGCTGTCTGAAGGCAGACCAAGGTTGGTAGGGCAGTACCCCATTTGCCCTAATGGACTGGCCTGCACTGGTGACAGAGTAGATCTACATTCATCCAAAAGAACTAAGAAATATGCAAAGGTGACCTTGGAACAGTCACTGCCTCTCACCCTAATCTACCCTACAGGATTGTTGTGAGGATAAAATGGAGAGGGGGAGAAGTATGTGTGCCACTTTGGAGGAAATATGGGATATAAATAAGTAACTTCAAACAACTGATCAGCAGATCAACCCATTGCCTCTCCAGGTGTGACTAATAGAAACATTTTACTGTAGGCAACTAGTGTGATCAGAGCTTAAGTTTTCTCAAGGAAATGTGTAACTGCAGGAGGTGCCAACCTAAAGCAAGTCATTACGTGGTCTCAGCGTTTTACTGTATCAACGTGCCCACACGCATATACACACATTCATTTAGGCCTAATACCATCTCCCTTAATCCTCTGAAGGCCCTGACTGAAAGAAAACCTGTGACTCCTTATCACTCTTACATGACGGTTCCACCCAAAGGAAGGAGGCGCGAAGAGAAACCAGAAAGGAGCATTTGTTTTCCGTTCCCCTCATGCGCCTTCATCCCCGTCTCAAGCGCGCACGCCTAGAATGCGCGGCCTTCACACATCCCCTCACACACAGGCAGCCGCGAGCGCACAGCTCCCAGACACACACCTCAACATGCTAAGAGATGGGAGGCAACCTTTCCTTTTCCCCCGCCCACTCGGTCGGCATAATGACACATAATGTCAGGGAAATAAGTTCAGGAAAAACAAGGCTAGTCTGAATTTATGGTGAAGCTGGGCGAGAGCGCGGAGGACGGCGGGCGGAAGGAAGCCCGCCAAGCAGGGTCGTTCTCTGAGGAGCGTCATTCAGGGAGAAAGATTGAAATTGGGGTGGATGCAGGCGCAAAGCAAGCCCACACCGCCTAGTCCAGGGGCCTGGCAAGGGAAGGCGGAACTGCCACCCACACGCCGGCGCAGCAGCTTCAAGCGTTCAGCTCGAGACCCCCTTTCCTCCCTCGCCCCACGCTGAAAGATAAAGACGGGCGGCTGCCTTGACTTCTAGCTCGAGCTGCCTCCCCTTCCCGTCCGCCGGGTTGCGGCGGCAGGGGCATCCCTGCGCCAGGGCGGCGGCCACCTGAGCCCCGCCACGCACACAAACTAGTAAAGAGCTGGACCGAGGAAGAGAAACCCGTGCGCCCCTGCCCGGCTGCCCTCAGCGCTTCTTACCCAAAGCCAGCAGCTTTGGCCTGTCAGCGCGTCCCTCCCAGCACGACGATGCGGGCTGCCTGCCCGGGTCCCAGACTCGGTCGAGCTACCCGCTCAGCTGACCCGCTGGAGGCGGACACTCCCCTCTGCCCAACCCGGTTGCTACTGCAGCAGGCGCGGCGCTATCTCCAAGCTCCTCCTCCTCTGATGACGTCGTCTTACAGCTAAGAACTCAATAGGCGCGTCTTTTCGGGCGAAGCCGAGGAGCTAAACAAAATCGTTCACACTCTCCAATTATGTGGGAGTGAAAGGGATTTAGATATGAGTCGTCTTATAATGTATGTCAGACTTATCATTTTCCCCCAGGCTTTTCCCAGCAATATTGGACTTTGTTGTAGGTGCTTGAATCACCTGAATTTTTGTTTTATTTGCTTTTACATATTTTTATACTACTGTTTTATTGCTTTTAGTCAGTATTTTTGTTTTAATGATACTTTTTGTTTTCTATATTGTATACTGCTTAGCAATTTTTAAAATATTGGGCAGTTTCTAAATGCTTTTACACAAAATAAATAAATAAATAATAATAAATAATGTATCTTTCTTTTCTTTTGCTTAATTTTTAATAAAGCACTGTAACTCAGCCTGCATCCCCTGGTGCTGGCAGTGGTATCCTGAATTTCTGTGGTTCACCTCAAATTCACCACAGCAGGGCTTCCAGTGTTGTGGCCCCTTAAATGTGGGATTTGTCACCATTTGAGATAAGGCATGTTCCAGCAATCCATTTTTTCAGAATTTTACAGATTTTTTTATTACGTTTTTATTTAAATTTTCAGAATGAAGTGTTTAATTATTGTCCACTGATCATCTTCTAGTGCTCAATTCTCATTTAAACTGTATTGTTTTTTATGGTTTCTGTTTTTTTTATATGCACTCCTATGACATATTTATAATGTGAGCAGTTTATAAATTTATAAACTGATGTGAGCAGTTTGTTTGCTCCTGCCTCTTCTCCCTCTGTTGTTTCCTCTCTGTAGAATTTTGTATTATAAGCTTCTTGGGGACAGGGACCTGTCCTCTTATACACTGGTTGCTCAGTGCTAAGCTAGAGGGTTGGGGAGGTGCAGTTGCTGCAGTTCACCAGAGTCCATTCTCCCTCCCCATGAAACCTCACTGCCTTGGAGTGGGACTAGAGGGCCTGCATCTGATACTGGGTCTTAGAGACAGATTTGGGATACTGTTGGTCTACCACCCATCCAGCTGCCTAACAGCCTTCCTGACCAAGCTGGCCAAGGTGGTCTCAAGCATGTTGAAGAAATCCCAGACAGTAATTCTGGGTGACTTCAACATACATGCTGAGGCTGCCGTTAGACCAGCTCAAGATTTCATGGCCTTCTTGGCAGTTATGGGACTGTCTCAGGTTTTTGTCAGCCCAATGCACAGAGCAGGGCATACCCTCAGGCCTGTAGCCATGGATGAGCAGGGGAGCACTCCCCCATATTTTTCTCCCCCACATTTTTTAACAATAAATAAACAAACTGATTACAGAAAATCCCCCCACTGAACTTTTACATTGAATACCCTTGCATACCCTGCATACCCTTGACTTGACCTGTGCTCCAGTTTGGGAGAGGCATGGTCTGGAAATGGGGGCGGGGTGTCAGTTTGACTCCGTGTCAATGTTGGACTACTTCCTGGTGAAGTTTGGACTCATGGCAGCTATCCCATGGGGACTGATTAACATGGTCCACCCTTGGAGACCTATGGATCCTGATGGATTCCTAAATGCTCTGGGGGACTTTCCAGTAGACAGAACAGGTGATCCTGGCAAGGCTGAATCATAGCATCTGAATTGCTGTGGAATGGTGAGATGTGAAAGGCTATTGACCCAATGGCTCCTGAGCACCCTCCCCAGTGCTGTGGAATCCACAATTCCCTCTGGTAGTTTAGAGAGTTGCATGCGATGAAACAGGCTGGATGACGGCTGGAGCACTAGTAGCATAGATCTCACTCTGACACCAATCAACACTGGTTAGACCACATAATTACACCTTCCATGTAACAATAAGAGCAGTGAAGAAATTTTACTTTGTGGCCTCTATTGTGTCCCTAAGTAATTGCTTTTCTGGGTTGTCTGGAGCCTGGTTCCATCTGCTGGTGGGGATGGGCCTCTGGAAGCAACAGAGGCCTACTGTGACCATTTGGCCCATCATTTTGAGGATAAAGTTGCTCAACACTGCAGCAATTTTAATGTTACTGTTATGGTTACAGTTCCAGCTCAGGTGTCCAATGCTACATCTTCTCCAACTCTCTGGGATCAGTTTCAATTTATGAGACCTGATGATGTGGACAGGGTGCTTGAAGGGATGTGTCTGACTATGTGCTCTCTACATCCCTGCCCATCATGGTTGGTGAAATAGAGCTGAGGGAGGTTGATCCGATGGGTACAGAGAGTGGTGAATACTTCCTTGTGTGAGGGGGTGGTGCCAGGCACCTTAAAGGAGCAGTAGTGTAGCCACTATTGAAAAAACCAGCCAATGGACCCAATGGATTGTAACAACTATCGCCAAGTCATAAATACCTCCTTTCTGGGGAAGGTGATTGAAAGGACTGTGGCAGAACAACTGCAGACATTCCTCAATGAGACTGATTATCACATCCATGCCAGTCTAGGTTCAGGCTTGGGTTTGGGACTGAATCAGCCTTGGTCTCCCTGATAGATAACCTTTATAAATAAAAGGACAGGGACTGTCTTGCAGTGGCTCTGTTCCTACCCACAGGGTCATGAATGGAGAGTAGCATTTGGAGAATGCTCTTCAGCCCCCTGGTATTTATGCTATGGGGTGATGTCAGCTAATGGGCAGGACCTTCTTGGAAAGCCTGCCCTGCATTGATCCCGTAAACCTCTGTAAAAGATCAGCACGGGCTGGGCTTTCCAAAAACCTGGGTTTGTTTGATTTTGCTGTGCCAGCTCTGACAAGGACTGGTCCATCACATAGTGATGAAGAAACAGGTGCTTGTTTTGCAGCACTCTTTGAAGCAGTCCCCACCCTTAAAGGTAGCTGGAGTGGTCCATGCATTGGTACCCTCCAAACCTGTTTACTGTCACATACTTTATGTGGGGCTGCTCTTGTATCTGCTCTGAATGCTTCAACTAGTGCAGAATGCAGTGGCCAGGCTGCTCACAGAAGCAGATGACTGGCAACATGTCATTCCACTGCTGAGAGAACTGCACTGGTTGCTGATTTCAACCAGGTTAAAGGTACTTGTGTTAATTCACAAAGTCTTAAACAACTTGGACCTGAAGTACCCTAAGGACTGTCTGGTTCTTTATGCTCCACTTTGATCACTCAGAAGTAAGTCCTATTGATTTCAATGGGGCCTACCCCCAGGTAACCTTAGGCCTGAGATCCCAGAAGCCCATTAAAGCTCAGTGGCGTCACTAGGGTTGGTGTCACCCAGTGTGGGAGGGAGGGAGGGGCATGGTTGCCAGGCTACAAGGAGCACTCTTTCTCCCTCCCTCCCTGCCCCCCCGCTCTTTTAATCTCTCTCACACAGACCTACCCGGGTGGGCCAGTGCGGGTATCCCTTCATCTTGGCAAAGATGAGGTCTCCGGCCTTGAAGCTGTGCGGCATCTCGGCAGGGGGCAAGTGGTGAGCAGGCCTCAGCCAGGCCTCGCAGGGGGAGGGAAGGGAGGCCGAAGGTAAAATGGGAGGGCGCAGCTGATTGGCCCCGCAGACTGCCTCTCCTCTGGGGGTGGGCCCTCGCGGCTTATTGGCTGGGGGTGGGGGGTTGCTTATCTCTCTCTCTCTCCCCCCTCTCTGGTGCGCCCTTCATCATTGCTGCTGCTGCTTCCCTGGATCCCTGCAACTGCCCCGCTTCCCGGTGCCTAGGGGCGGGGCGGCTCTGGGTGTCACCCCCTCGGATGGTGTCACCCGGTGAGGTCAGCACCCCCGCACCCCCCTAGTGATACCACTGTTAAAGCTTAAGCATTGTACTTAATACACTGATGTATGATTTCCCAGATCTAGTGGGCTTTCTGTTCTGAGGATGGCAAACAGAAGCCAGGGTATGTGATGATTACCTATTAAAAAGAAAAAGAAAAAACTGGTTCCTCATTTCCTCTAATATGTAGACTGCCACAGATCCTATACTGCTATCACTGAGCCTCTGTACACCGCTATATTCTGAGTCCAAAAACTGACTGTGGCTCCCCTTAGCAGTGAAAATTTTTTACCGCTCGCCATTTCCCTGTTTGGGAACTGGATTCTGGTGATGATTCTGTGTGCACATTCAGGCACCTGTACTTTTGAGTGATGGAGCCACTGTAAGTTCACCAGGATTTGTTCATACATATGATCTGCAGCCCAGGATCAAGGTTGGGGGGGGGAAATGTGAATTTAAAATAATGTTTTGTTTGTTTATTTATTTTAACCATGGAACAAAAAACATCCAGGATACAATATACTTGATCTCCTAGGACTGAATATACCTGATTCTCTCCCCTCCCATCATTTCCTCTAACCCCACTTCTGCTCTTCCGCTTTGAGCCTAGCAGGATTCTTGATGGGTGATTAAACCACCAGATTTACACACACACACACCTTATGACTGCATGATTAATTGCATGAATTTGTAAGTGGCAGTTTAAAAACAACAACAATAATAAAGGTGTGTGGTAAAATCTGTGGTATGTGGACAATTTTATCCAGTAAGGGAAACTTCACAAATGTTGAAGTCTCAAGTTGTAAGATCTCATTGAGGAGGATTTTCTTCCCTTCATTGTCCTGTTCTTCACCACTGATTAAAGCTTGGCAATCTTGCCACTTCCAATAGGAGTAACAATTGAAATAGTTCAGGTTAAACACTCATATACATTTAACTTTATCATATGAGACTGTGGAGTGTTCCCTTCCCTTGAGTTACTCTTCTGGGATATCTTCCTTACTTGACTAATGGACAAAGAGCTAACTTTTGGGAGTCCCTCTAACAAAAGAACATAAAAAGAACTCTAGGGCTAAAACAATGACTACTCGGATCAGGGAAATGCTGTCCAACCTCTGCTTGATGGGATTGTACTCCCTGTGAAGGGCAAAGATTGCAGTTTGGGGGAATTTCTCAATCCAGTCTTAGCACTGGATGCCAAAGTGACATCTGTGGCACAAAATGCCTTTTCACCAATGGAGGCTGGTGTAAGCACTGCAGCCCTTTCTGAACAGAGATAAACTGTTATCTAATTATCTGTGCTCTAATAACATCCAGTTTGGAATTCTGCAATGTGTCATATGTGGGGCTGCCTTACAGACTTCAGCTGGAGCTTTTAGATTGACCAGGACTGACTCCACAGAACAAAATGTAGCTTGCCGGTCCTTATCATTGTCACTAGCTGATAGGAAGTCTATTTCTGAGCACATTTCAAAGTGATGATTTTAAACCTGATAGCTGTAGCCAGCTACCAAAAGGACCAGCTACCCTCACATGAACATGTCTGAATGTTAAAATCATTCTCTGTAACTAGCTGCCCCCACCATCTGATGTTAGTCAGGTGCAAACTGGAGAAGAGGCCTTTTCTGTTGTGGTGTTCTAGTTGTGGAGTGCTCTCCTTGGGAAGGCACTGATTTCAGGCCTTTTTATTCATGCAGGCTTTTTATACTATCAGCAAATTCTGTTGTAGTCACTGCAGGTGTATATTTTATCTGACTGCTTTTAGTATGGAGTTTGCGTATGTGATATACAAAAGTTGTGGGGGTTTTATTGCTGAAGAGTGCGCTAACAAATGTTTTAAAATACATATGTAAATAAATAAATATGTTTGTGAACAAATCCATATCTTGGCCTTGGCAATTTCTTAATGAGTTTAGAAACATTCAAAATTATAAGGTTGGCCACCAGATGGCAGACCAATAACATTATTTGTGATGAAATGGAAATACACTGCCTTCAAGTCGATTCCCACTTATGGGGACCCTGAAATGGAAATGGACTGCCATCAAGTCAATCCCGACTTATGGCAACCCTATGAATAGGGTTTTCATGGTAAGAGGTATTCAGAGGTGGTTTACCATTGCCTTCCTCTGAGGCTGAGAGGCAGTGACTAGCCCAAGGTCACCCAGTGAGCTTCACGGCTGTGTGGGGATTTGAACCCTGGCAGGGGTGTCACTACTGGGGTGCAGGGGGTGCGGATCGCACCCGGGTGACACCATGAGGGGAGTGACACCCAGAGCCGCCCTGCCCCGTGCCGTTGCCCAGCAAAGGAGCCGAGAAGCGCTCCGGGTCGGTCGGAGCAGCCAACTCCTCCTCAGAGGCACGCAGGCGGGCGGGCGAGACCGGGAGCAGCGTCGGTGGGGCGAGGGAGGTGCGCCGGCATTCCCAGGCCTGCTTCTCCGGCTGGGTGGCCCTCCGACGCACGCTATCCCAGGGGCATGGACGGGGGTGGCTGACCTCTGGCGCACGCGTGTGCTCAGCACAAGATTTGGGGGCTCGCCAAGGGCCCCCTGGCACCTGGTCTGGTGCGCACCAAAAGCAGGCGCCCGCTCGCTGGCGGTGAAGCCTGGAAGGGCCTTCCAAAGTCAGCCTGGAGCATGTGGTGAATGCGCGCGTCCAACCAGCCACCCCTGTCCATGCCCCTGGGAGGGCACGTGCTGGAGGTCCTCACCCCCCTGCACTCCCGCTAGTGACACTGCTGAACCCTGGTCTCCCAGGTCATAGTCCAACACTATGAATAGGGTTTTCATGATAAGCAGCATTCAGAAGGGGCTTACCATTGCCTTCCTCTGAGACTGAGAGGAAGTGACTGTCCCAAGGTCTCCCAGTGAGCTTCATGGCTGTGTGGGGATTCGAACCCTGGTCTCCCAGGTCGTAGTCCAACACCTTAACCACTACACCACACTGGCTCTCATTATTTGTGATAATAAGGCAGTTTTTTAGGAACTGTCCCTGTTTGGATTTCCTAAGATATTTACGATACAGAGTGTCTTTGTTTGCACAACGTGGCACACTGTGAAACCTTGGCATAGTGAGACAGAACTGATAGGCAGCTCCTACAAAGGAGCTCATACCTGATTTGGTCCCTGCTCCTTTTTATTAAATGAATAAATAGATTTTATTTATTTTTATGCACTGCGCTGAACTGAGCAAAATACAAGGTTTGGCACAGTGTATTGTCTGAACCTGAACTCCTGGCTAAGCAATCTCCTTAGAACAAACTTTGACTATGGCTCATGGTTAGCAAGTAGAGAGATTAATCAGGAGGCCAAATTTGGATGACATGTTAAACCAAACCTGGGCTTAGCTCAGTTCAGCACAGCACAGCAGTAAATCAGCTGAAAGCCCTCCAAATGATGTTGGACTCCAGCTCACATCATCCCTGACCATTGGCCATGATGGAGTCCAACAGCATCTAGTGGGTCACAGGGATGGAAAGATCTGTCAGTTTTGGTCCTCTCAGTTTCTAATTTTTTCAGTCTTAAATTCAGTTCTCCACATTTCAGCAATGGTTTGTGAGTTTTTTTTACAAAATATCTTGAGCATTTGAGTGCAAATTTCTCATATTATATTTTTGTAGGCAGTTTTGATTAATATACACATTTTTGCAAGCAATATCTCCTAACATAAGCATTTGCGAATTTAAATGTGAACTGAATCAAAGTTCTCCCCAGTCGCTCCCTAATCACAGGTTCCCCATTCCTGCTGCCAACTATAAATCTCAATAAATAATAAACAGAAATCAGTATGGTTCATAGCAGTTTGAACTGACTACAAACTCATGTCAAACAACACATGATATTAAGCAGGCTCCCCCCACCCTTTGTTCTTGTTTAAGGCATGCTTGACATTGGCCACTTTCCATGGCACAGAGGGAGGAGAGGGTTAAATCTTTACTTCCCATGCCAGTTTCCAGCTGAAAATCCCTCCCACCCTGACTACCATTTGCCCTCAAAGGCACAAATAATAATTGTTTAATGTGCAACATGTTGTATTTGTATTGTATCAGGTGGTAAAGGGTGTTTTAATGTGCATTTAAGAATAAAGTGCATCTGTTGTATACAAGGATATGATCTTGTAAAAGAAGGTGGCAACAGTTTGTTTATTAGAAAGCATGTATAAACTACTTAATATTTAAAAATTTCTAAGCAGTTCAACATAAAAATAATGCACAATATAATGAAAACAAAAGCACAGTGTAAAACCGATAAAACAGTAGTATAAAAGCATATAAAATAAATAAAATCAGGAATTCAGTGAATACAAATTAATAAAAAACAGGGTCTGAATGTAAGAGTAAGCCTGGGCAAAAAGGTATGGGTTGTATTCAACAGAGTCCTACTGATAGTAAACCTATTGAAATCAATAAACCTAAGTTGTGTCTATGAACTTCAATGGGTCTGCTCTGAGTATAACTAGCATTGAATATCACCTGCATGTCTTTACAAGATGTCTGAAACAACTGATGCTTCATAGGAGAGGGCATTTGAAAATGCGGGGAGGAGGGGTTACCAGAAAATGTCTATTTTCAGGTCACTCCCATATGATATTCTGCAGGGTGCAGTACCATGAGCTTACAGGTTTTAACAGGGGCAGTTGGCATGTAAATCAACTGAGGAACTAGAGCAGCTCTTAGAAAACATAGAAGTGTGATCAAATTGCAGATGGTATAAAAGCACAGATTATGTGCATCATTTGAATCAGCCACATGGGGAAGCCAAATGTCATGGTTTTAAACATGATACACTAGAAAAGACAATAATGCTGGGAAAAACAGAAGGGAGTAGAAAAAGAGGAAGGCCGAACAAGAGATGGATTGATTCCATAAAAGAGATGGATTGATTCCATTTATTCCACTATTATTCCACTTTAAACAGTTATGGCTTCTTCCAGAGAATCCTGGGAAGTGTAGTTTGTGAAAGGTGCTGAGAGTTGTTTGTTGTTGTTATGTGCCTTCAAGTCGATCACGACTTATGGCGACCCTATGAATCAGTGATCTCCAAAAGCATCTGTCATGAACCATCCTGTTCAGATCTTGTAAGTTCAGGTCTGTGGCTTCCTTTATTGAATCAATCCATCTCTTGTTTGGCCTTCCTCTTTTTCTACTCTCTTCTGTTTTCCCCAGCATTATTGTCTTTTCTAGTGAATCATGTCTTCTCATGATGTGTCCAAAGTATGGTAACCTCAGTTTCATCATTTTCACTTTTAGTGACTGTTCTGGTTTAATTTGTTCTAACACCCAATTATTTGTCTTTTTCGCAGTCCATGGTAGGAGACCCTTATTCCCCTCAGAGAGCTACAGTTCCCTGGGAAGAGGGACTGTTAAACCACTTTGGAAATTGCAGGTCTGTGAGGGGTCTCCTGACAGCCTAAATATCTATCTGGTTCGATATCCTATTGCCAACAGTGGCCAACCAGATTGTTCTGGAAGCTCACAGGCACGACATGAGTGCAATAGCCCCCCACCTCTGTGTCCTCCCAGCACCTGTTATTCAGAGGAATGTTACCTCTGAACATGGAGGGTTCATTTAGCTATCATGAGTACTTACTATTGATAAACTTATTGGCCCAAGAACTGGGAAATGAGCACGCCTGATGTTCAGTACCAAAGATTTATGTGACGTGAGACTGAACAGAAATCCTCTCTGTTACGGAGGGCAATTGAGGAGTGCCTACTGTCTGTCACCAGTAGGTAAAGCTGATCCACAGGGTTGACCTTACCTTGACATTATGGGGGGAAAGTAGTTGATATATGAAGACTTTGACCTATCTGGGCTGTGGATTGCACTATAAATAAAAACCGGATAAAAGCATTACTCAGATGATAAATAAGATATAAGTTATTAAAAAGAGAAGAAAAAATTGACAGCATGAATTCTTTTAATCAAAGGTAGAGATGAGGAACCCAATCTGCTGCCAGATTTCCTGGGACCACAGCGTAGGCTAGGCTGAACACTTTCATTTTCAATACAAGGTGGCCAAGGGCTGTGTGATGTTCCTGCTTATATTGTAAATATGGTAAGTGCTGGTTATATAGAAGACGTATGGTAAGTGGAGTGAAAGAGGAGGGGGGAGTACATGAGCAGTAGAATGTTGGATGATTGGCTAAGCATTTGAATGGCTGGGAGTATAAATGGAAGAATGACAGTTGAATCCGGGAGGCTGTGGTTGAGGTGGTGTCTTTGAGAGGTTGAGAGAGAGGTTGGAGGTTTGGAGGTGGTGGTGTTGAGAGTGAGTCGGAGTTCTGAGGCAATTAGTAAAAAATCAAGTACCTAACAGAATATAGATGAAACCATACGCTTGTTAAACATTCCTAAAGTAATATTGTTATTTCTGATATTTAATAAATACTTATTTGGTTTACCAAAGGCCTGATCCTTGGCTAGGGGAATATACAGACCAGAAGGGAGGGCAAGGTAATTACCAAGGCTGAACAGAAACTGTATCTAATGGTGGCAGCGGTGAAGGGAGAGATTGTAACAAGTCACGTATCCAGAGCAACCCAGAGTTGTATGCTTTAAATATAAAGATACAAGGGGGTTGGGAACAGCATAGGCACACAATCACAAAGTAACAAGCTATAGAGAGACTTAGGCAAAGTCTCTGGGAGTTTGGGTTACAGAAAGTGACTGGTAGTGCTGCCTAGCAGTGGGATTTGTTGAATCTGTGCTAGAGCTGAAAAGGGTAAGAAGAAAACCTGACGTTCCTGTCTGCTGGTAGCCACAAGTGAGAGCTTCACTGGTGGTGCTGGGGAAGGACGTCACAGGCTGCACAACCCACTGTTTCTCCTCTTCCACATTACATTTAAAAGTCTGTTTCCTGCTAAAACTTTCATCTAATGTTAACAAAACCTTTAATTAAAAACATCTTCTAACACTGCCACAAAGCAGCAGTGACACTGGCATTTCTCTTGCCCACCTTACCCAGAATACCTTGCTCTAAGGAAAGAGTAATGATCCCCTTCCTCAGAGAGTAAGGGGAATCCACACGGGTGCTACTACATTAGCAGCAGAAAACACAATTTTAAATGAAGCAAGGAAGGCTGAGGAGGAAGAGGGGTGACACGTAGGGTTGCCAGGCTCAGGGCCTGAGAATGATTCTGTATCTTTAAGCAAAGAGAAAATTCAGCCAAGTGCAAGTTTTCTTGCAACACTGTAATGAGAAAAACCACAAGGTGCAGTTCTCCCTTCCCCCTGTACAACTTTTAAAGATACAGAAGTCCTCTTGGAGGCTGGGCCTGGCAACCAAGAGGTCTTCTGTATCTTTAAAATTGTGCAGGGAGAAGGGAGAATTTCACCTTGTGGTTTCTCCCATTACAGTGTTGCAAGAAAACCTGCCCTTGGCTAAATATTCTCTTCTCTTAAAGATACAGAATCATTCTCAGGCCCTGAGCCTGGCAACCCTACAGCGATGCAATCTTGGCCACATCCAGAGCTTGGAAGATTACTTTTAAAAAGTAATAAATTACAGTTACAATTACTTGGCCAAAAAAAGTATTAATTACAGTTACAATTACAACTGCTCTGAAAGTAACTGATTACTTTACTTTTTCTCAAAAGTAATCACTACAATTACATTTCAGTTACTTTTTTAAAAAAATGCCTACAAGGTGCTGGCCTTGGCTGCTTCACATCTAAGTAGCCTAAAACAATATTAAAACTAAACACACACACACAGCGGGTAGTAGAAGGGTTCGAATCCCCACATAGCCATGAAGCTCACTGGGTGACCTTGGGCCAGTCACTGCCTCTCATGAAAACCCTATTCATAGGGTCACCATAAGTCAGAATCAACTTGAAGGCAGTACATTTATTTTTTATTTTGAAGATGATGATTATGATAATGCAGCATTTCAAATTAATTCTGTATGACAAGCATTCCATGCCAAGCTTGGAAAACCAAGGAGGAGGTATAAAATGTAGACAAAAATACTTTTGACAAAATGCCGTTTATCCTTTATATCTATATCTATAATTAACAATACAGCTGAATGATGTATGTAAAGTATTTTTTCTCTTTCCCTTTTTTATTAGTATTTTAGTACTACTGCTAAAGTTCTGATGAAAGAATAAAGCATTCATTAGCCAAATTCAAATGATTAGAACGCATCACATAAATTCCACTGAAGTTGGAGTTTTTGCCACAGAAAAGGCAAAAAATACATACCTTATGATAGCCCAATAGCCAATCAGAACTAATATAAAACCCTATTGCTTCTCATTTGCAAATGTTCAAGATCTAAGGTAACTCTAGATCATGTGAGTTCAGGTGATGCATGTTATGTAAATTTGTATAGATATTAGCAGAGATTGTCAACAGTCTGAGATGTGTGTGTGCCAATGTGTGCGTTTACCTAAGTGGCAGGCTTTTACCCCGCACTGAGATCACTGAGACTTAAGACTTAGTAAAATAAGAAAAGCTATTTTATTTATACAAATACATAGTAGATAAGAAAGGCATACCTAGTTCTAACTAACTTGGAGGCGCAACACTCAGGTTTGGGAGTTGCCCTCATGACTCAGGAGGGAGAGAGCAGAGACAAAGGTGTCTCCTCTCTCTTGCATTACTTTATTGCTTAACTGCATTCTGTGTTTGCCTCTGTAATTCTCACTTTTTTTTACCCACTGTTTGAATGTCTTTTCGGAATGCCTACTGATTATTTGTTATCATTTTGGGCTGATTACCTTCAGCTATTATCTCACCAAAGTTGCATACACATGACAGATTTAAAGCACATTTCCACCACCACCCCAAAAAAGAATCCTGGGAACTGTAGTTTGTTACGGGTGCTGGGAATTGTAGCTCTGTGAGGAGTAAACTACAGTCCCCAAGATTCTTGGGGAAAAGCCATGTGCTTACATGTATGGTGTCTACTGGGAGACTCTTACGGATTGATTCTATACTCCCAGAAGTAAATCCTATTTACTACTATGGGAATTACTTCCAAGTAAGTATGCTTGGAATTGCAGCTTTTAGGTCATGCTTAATAGCCACCTTGTATCAAATTGAACAGTTTCCAATCAGATTTAAATACTAACCACTTAAACTGGTCAGAGTGTCATTCCCTCTATTTCTGAAGCTCAGGCTGGAAGTGTTGTTGCTTATGTAGCCATGGTATCACCATCCATACCACACATAATAAGGAGTATTAGTGGGCAAGAGGGAACCCCAAGTGTTGCAGAATACAAAAAAGTGAGAGAGAAAACAGAAAGGGGATGACTCCCAAAACAGCTCAAATGAGTACTGAGCACGCTCTGTTATGGAATGCTCAGTGAGTGAGTGAGTGAGTGAGTGAGTGAGTGAGTGAGTGAGTGAGTGAGTGTGTGTGTGTGTGGAGAGAGAGAGAGAGAGAGAGAGAGAGAGAGAGAGAGAGAGAGAGAGAGAGAGAGAGAGAGAGAGAGAGAGAGAGAGAGAGAGAGAGAGAGAGAGAGAGAGATGTCTCAGCTAACAGAAAATTATAGAACAGTAGAGTTGGAAGGAACCTTTAAGGTCATCGAGTCCACACCCCTGCTCAATGCAGGAATCTAGGTTAAAGCACACCTGACAGGTGGCTGTCCAGCTGCCTCTTGAATGCTTCCAGTGTTGGAGAGCCCACCACTTCCCTAGGTAATTGGTTCCATTGTCATACTGCTCTAATGACTGACAGTCCTTTTTTGAGTGTTGAAAGGTGTTTCAAATAAAATTCTAACTTTTATAATAGTCCAGATTTTTTTAATGTCCATATGATTGATGGGCAGGCTGGAAAGAAAAATGACTCACTAAGGCTACATCCACACCAGACATTTATTCCACTTTAAACAGTCATGATCTCAGAATCCTGGGAAGTGTAATTTGTGAAGGCTCCTGAGAGTTGTTAGGAGACCCCAATTCCCCCCACAGAACTCCAGTCACAGAATTGTCTGAGAAGAGGGGCTGACTGTTAAACCACTCAGGACATTGGAGCTCTGTCGGGAGAATAGGAGTCTCCTAATAACACTCAGCACCCGTCACAAACTACACTTGCCAGGATTCTTTGGGGGAAGTCATGACTGTTTAAAGTGGCCTAAATGTCTGGCGTGGGTGTGGCCAGAAGGTCATCCAGCAAGTTCATGGCTGTGGTAAGATATGAACTCAGAACGTCCCAGCTGCACCCAGCATGGAACTACACTTTCAGCAGCAAATACCAGAAAACCAACTAAATGTGTGCTGTCAATGTGCAAAGCATTTGCTGGGGTGCATTTCGGTAGGTGAAGCAGGAGATAGATGGAAAGGGCTGTTTTCCATGCCTGCCACTTTACCAGTGCAATGCCCCATATTTTTCCTTATTGACCTCCATCAGCTAGGTGAAAGTGGCCAGGGAAGGGGTTGTAGATAAAAAGTTTCAGCAGCAAATTATCCCCTCTCATCACTTCTCCCTAACAAAATGCCCCCCACATCAGTAGCAGACACCAGCAGGGAAGTTCTTTTTTGAGTTGTAATTCAGCTCTCATTCTGTTAATTCCCAAACTACACCAGTTATCATTTTGACCTACATGCATAGGGAGAAAGACAGTGTAAAGGGTGTGCACAAGGGGGAGGGGATGACAAAGGATTTAGGACTTAAAGATTTAATATTCCATGAGTAGAAAAAAATACCCTATGCAAATGTCTATATTATTGCAGAAAAGTTCAGTTCTACATATGTTTGCCATCTTTTCCTCAAGCACAACTGTTTTTGAGATAACAGTCTTATTGTCTCTTGCCCTTCACCAAAAAGCCATGTTAGTTGTCCAGTATGTGAAATGACTGCAAGCAGGTGCAGCCCAAGACATTTTGCTACTTGAAGCAGAAGAGCAAATGGTGCCCTGCCCCCAAGTCAAGGTCATAGTACCAGAGCTTGAAAAGTTATGTTGGCATTTGAGGCAGAAAATCTCACAAGTACCTCTTCCTGACAGTAAATATACAACAAGCAAAAATTAAAATAGCTAATAATTTGTTGCATGGTGCCCCAAATTAGTTGCTTGGGGTAGTCATCTCTTGCTGCCTAGTGAGAGTCGCTCTATGAGAGTCACATAACTGAAGCAAAACACACAAACAGAAGTATGAGACTGCACCTACCTCCTAGTCTCTTGGCAGTTCCCAATTTTCACCCTGTCTGGAGGGGTGCAAGGACAAGCGGTGGGGATGCAAAGAGGGTGCAAGGACAAGTGGAAGGGATGCAAAGAGGGTGCAAGGACAAGCTGAGGGGACGCAGAGAGGGTGCAAGGACAAGCAGAGGGGATGCAAAGAGAGTGCAAGGACAAGCAGAGGGGATGCAAAGAGGGTGCAAGGACAAGCAGAAGGGGTGCAAAGAGGGTGCAAGGACAAGCGGAAGGGGTGCAAAGAGGGTGCAAGGACAAGCGGAGGAGATGCAAAGAGGGTGCAAAGACAAGCGGAGGGGATGCAAAGAGGGTGCAAGAACAAGCGGAGGGGATGCAAAGAAGGTGCAAGAACAAGCGGAGGGGATGCAAAGAGGGTGCAAGGACAAGCGGAGGGGATGCAAAGAGGGTGCAAGGACAAGCGGAGGGGATGCAAAGAGGGTGCAAGGACAAGCGGAGGGGGTGCAAGGACAAGCAGAGGAGATGCGAGGACAAGCAGGGGGTGCCAAGAAGAACAGAGGGGGCAGGTGAGCAGGCTGAGGGAGGCAGGATGAGTGGGGGGGGCAGGGAGAGTAGGCTGGAAAGGGTAATACATACACTCACCTCCACAGCTCTTCACTTCCATTCTGCTGCATCTGCCTTCTACTACTCCTTGCCCTCCAGCGCTGTCTGACTCTCCACTTCCTCCCTCGTGCCTCCATAGAGCACGAGGGAAGAGCTAAACAGCGCAGAAGCCCAGTTTGAGGCACATATCTTTCCTCCACCATTCCACCAATCACAGCAGCAGATGATTTCCCCTGCTTCCCCCCCCAGTAACGTCCAAATGTAACACAAAAAAGTTACATTTGCAGCTCAAAAGTAATGAAATTACCTCTCGTTCTGTTACATACAAAATGTAACAAAGTTACCCACTCGTTATGCAAAATAGTAACAAATTACAAGTAACTCGTTATTTCTAACGAGTTACTTCCAAGCTCTGGCCACATCATATTTAAAATGAAGCAGGAGGCAATATTCCTTGCTTTTGGAGGTTGCTTGGGGGGTTTGTGGGGCCCCAGACTAGTGCTTCCTCATCTGGCTGTGGCAGTGCCTCTAATCTGGTCCTGACAGGACATCTAGAGGAACTTGTGGCCCTCCAAATGTTGTTGGATTCCACAGGTTCCCCACTCCTGATCTGAGGCCTGTTATAGACATAACCCTACTCAATTTCTCAACCTTGATTATGAGACTGAGAGTTCCTTTCTCCTTCCTCCTGTTATCTGTCCTGCATGAATTCCTGCATCCCTTTCATTTTCAGAGCTAACCATGCAAGATCAGCCCAGGGCATTTTGCTACCTGAGGTGAAGGATACTGCAAAACAGAAGCTGACTGAACCGGCAATTAAATCGTAATTCCATACTGGTGATGGGGTAGTGTCTTTTTCCACACTTGTGACAACACGCTAGTTTTTGGGGGAGGGGAATATACCATGTAGCATACATAGCTTTGTCCCTCAACAAAGAGGAATGGCCAAGAACAAACAGCCAGGGGCTGCTGGTACTGTCCTCCGAGCATCTGCCGTCTGAGGTGGTTGCCTCTCTTTCCCTAATGATAGGGCTAGCCTAGTAACCATGATTAGCATTTCATCTGCAATGGTAAACTCTTTACAGTGTGCAGCCATAGTTAGAAGTGGGTCTGTAAAGTGTGGTATGAGCCAACCATGGTTAGCTCTGAAAATTTTAAAAAAGTGGCATCCGCACATCAGAGTAGAAGAGATGGGGGACGAGGGAGCTTATGAACTGCTTCTGATCTCCTCATTATGGCTTTAGTTCTCCACAAATTTCAATGACTTCATGATCTTATCATGTTTGCTATGAATATATGACTGATGAAACCAGTTTCCATGGATGTGGTAAAAAGCAAAAGGGAGACTTACATAACTTTCAGCAGATGAAAGATTTCAGCTTTTCCCACTCATGTATTCCCACTAATGAAGCTGAAAATAGATTTCTGCTATTTATATATTTCTTCAGGTGAGAGAGTGGGAGGACCATCTATTTCCAGAGAGAGTTTCACGTTTGCTCAGTATATGCAAACAGAAGAATTATCAAATAATGGGAATGATAATTCTTAACAAATAGGTGGTAATAATTAGTGACAGGCTTGTGGATGCAATCACAGATGTCATCATTCATGGAGGAAAATCCTAATATGTCTAGTAGTGACTTCTTTTTAGATAAAGAAACACCCTCCAACAGACACACAGACACACAGACACGGACATGGAGGCGGGCTAGAAATCTCAAGCTGCAAGAGGTACTTTCAGCTGGGAAAAGAATTTTAGTTCATTAATAATCTTTTTACTGATTAATTTATTGATTTCATTTAAATATATTTGCATATTTCCCAAACTTTGTCATTAACTTGCCAAAAATTGTTTTACTGTTTTACAGTGTTTTACAGTGGTTCTGATCCTATCTCCAAAGTTGTTCTCAGAGAATAGCATTGGGTGATTGTCTTTCAGCCAACTGGCAGTTGTGCTGTGGGGTGCTGCAGGGTACCATCTTGTCCCCCATGCTGTTTAACATCTATATGAAGCCCTTGGGAGCGGTCATCAGGAGAATTGGGGCAAAGTGTCAGCAGTATGTGGACGATACCCAGCTCTATTTCTCTGTAACATCTGGATCAGGAGAGGCCGTGCAAGCCCTGGACCACTGCCTGGACTCGGTGGTGGGCTGGATGAGGACCAATAAACTGAGTCTGAATCCTAGCAAGATGGAGGCACTGTGGGTTGGTGATTCCCGGGTTCGGATAATTGGTCGGTTGCCTGCTTTGGATGGGGTCGTACTCCATCTTAAAGAGCAGCTTCGTAGTCTGGGGGTGCTCCTGGATCTATCTTTATCACTAGAGGCCCAGGTGACCTCTGTGGCTAGGAGTACTTTTTACCAGCTTCAGCTGGTAAAACAGCTGTGGCCGTTTCTGGACTGGGATAGCCTGACCACTGTTGTCCATGCACTGGTAACCTCCGGGCTGGATTACTGTAATGCACTTTATGTGAGGCTGCCTTTGAGGCTCGTCTGGAAGTTGCACCTGGTGCAAAATGAGGTGGCAAGACTGCTCACTGGGGCAGGGTATCGTCAAAATGTCATTCCGCTGCTGAAAGAATTGCACTGGTTGCCCATTTGCTACCGGGCCAAGTTCAAGGTTCTAGTTTTGGTGTACAAAGCCCTATATAGCTTGGGACCAGGATACCTCAAAGACCGTCTTAACCCTTATATACCCAGTCGATCACTGCGCTCTGCAGGTGAGGGCCTCCTGCAGATACCATCTTATCAGGAGGTTAGTTCTGCACAATATAGGAGACGGACCTTTAGTGTGGCAGCACCTACCCTGTGGAATTCCCTCCCCTTAAATATTAGACAGGCACCATCTCTGTTATCTTTTCGGCACCTATTAAAGACTTTCCTCTTTCAACAAGCCTTTTAAGTTGAGACCTATCCCAGTCTGTGTCTGTTGGAATTGCTTTTTAATATGTTCTTAAACCTTCTTTTTAAAAATGTTTTTAATCTTAGATGTTTTTAAAGCTTTTTTAAAGAAAAGTTTTTAAAGATGTTTTGTTTTAATGTTTTAAAATTTGTTTTTATGATGTTTTAAAGTGTTTGTAGTGCTTTTGTTTGCTGCCCTGGGCTCCTGCTGGGAGGAAGGGCGGGATATAAATCAAATAATAAATAAATAAATAAATAAATAATGATAAAAGTGTGAGGTGAATTAAACAAACACTGTCACTAACTTTTGGAATGAAAGCCGGTTTAATATTTTATTTTCATCCTTTGTTACAATAACAGACCAAAATCACTTCAAAAAAGCAGACAAGCATGGCTTTAATGCCAACCCACTGATTAAAATGTGCCCTCATCAAGTAAAATGGACTCCTACTGATTAATCAACTAAAACTCAAGGTGATTAATGTGCTAATTAAACCCATTCAAGCTTTCAGACCTATATTGGTTTACATATTTTAAACTGTTCAGAGTGGCTCTCTCCTTTCATTTGGTAGCCCTTTAGTCCATCACTAAAATGAATTTCTCTCACGGTCATATATAAATAAATACCTATACATAAACCAGCAAATGAATCACTTTCCTCACCCTATCCTTTGCTAGCAGATCTTTAATTCCACATTTTTGTTGTTGGCTTTTTTATCCTGCTCTTCAGCCAAAAAGGCTCTCAAAGTGGCTTACAAATATCAGTGAGAAGACCCCCCTTGCCCTCATGCTCGCAATCTACACAAAAGGAAAACAGACTGGGGAGGAAGTAGGAAAAAAGCAAGCTCAAGCAGTATATACATACTATATTACAACAATCATGCACATTGTGTGTGTGGGTTCCTCCCCATGTACCACCTAAATCTGTTCTGGGGTTCCCCAACACCGCCGGAACAGATTTTGGGGTCATGCAGAAAAAGGAAAGGGAGGCTACATCCCATTGTGCAAAGAGAAATCCTTGTTGGATACTGCCTGTTAAAAACAAAACTTTGCTTATAAGTAGGGATGCGGAGAAATTAAATTCAGTCCACATTTAAAGGCAAATCTACCTAATTCACACTTTCCAAAACACTATCTGAACCAAAACACAGCTATACTTAGAAATTTGCACTTCTCCAAATTTTGCAGTGTACTTAGAGCTAGTGTGGTGTAGTGGTTAAGGTGTTGGACTACGATCTGGGAGACCAGGATTCGAAACCCCACATAGCCATGAAGCTCACTGGGTGACCTTGGGCCAGTCACTGCCTCTCGGCCTCATGAAAACCCTGTTCATAGGGTCGCCATAAGTCGGAATCGCCTTGAAGGCAGTACATGTACATTTTCTCCGACCAAGTATGTATGTATGTATGTATGTATGTATGTATGTATGTATTTATATCCTGCCCTTCCTCCCAGTAGGCAAGTAACATGTACAAAACGTATACACTCAAACAGACAAAGTGTGCATAAAAATGCATATAATAGTGAAAATAAAAATGCATTACATTGGGGACAATATGCATATTGGGCAAAATATGCTTTGCAAAAATGTTTGTATCAGGCAAAATAGCATACAAACGTGTACATCAGAGAAATTCACACTACAATGCTCATGAATTTTCATGAGGACTTTAAAAAAATGTCAAACTGATGTGGAAATATGAAAAACTTAATTTAAGAATGAAAAAAAAAACTAAGAGAAACTGAAATGGATACATTTGCCCATCCCTACGTTCAAGGCTACCGGGCATGCTGCAGAACATAGTGCCAATGAGATCCCAGCCTCCTGCTATCTTGATTTGCATCTGTACATATAAATAAATTGGCATATGCCAGTCTCTTAAGAAGCTTGTACCACTCCTGATATGGCAATGTTGGGATGCACCAAAAAGTGATGACCAGGGGTAGCCAAGTGAAATTTTCTATGCTGCCCTTAAAGCAGGCCAAAGAGCCTCTATTGTCTCTGCTTCTTTTGCCTTTGGGTTATTCCTCCAGATACAAGTCCACAGTGGATGTTCTTGCAGAGAAGATCTGACGAGTTAAAATGAGCTTTACAGCCTTCCTAAACCAACGATAAGAGAACACATAAATCAAAGGGTTACAAGCAGAATTAAAGTAAGCAAACCAAATGAGAACATCAAACACGACTGGTGGAGTAATGAAATCTAGCAAGCTGTCTACCATGGTGTCGATGGTAAAGGGCATCCAGCACAGGAGGTAGATTCCGACCGCAATCCCAAGTGTTTTTGCTGCCTTCTTTTCTCGTCTTGTTGCTCCTAACTGATGCTTGGGCCTAGCTCTCTGATTCATGCTGTTTACCTGTTTAGCTTGTCTGGTTGCCACAATAAATATCTTGACATACAACCCTATCATTATGAGGCAGGGGAAGAAGAAGACCGGAAAGTTTATCCAGCCCCAGAGTTTATTGAACAGCAGTTGGCAGCTACCAATACAGGGCATATCCTGCAAGAACTGGCCCAACCCCTCTTCAATTCTTTTGCTATAAAGGAAGATGGAAGTGTAAATCACAGGCACCCCCCACCCCACCGCTATATAGATGCAGGCAACCTGTGTGGTGAACTTGGTGGAATAGAGCAAAGGGTCGCAAATGGCACAGTGACGATCGATAGATATAAAACAGAGGTGGAAAATGGACGTCAAGCAAAACAGCGTGTCCAGGAAGGTGTGGAGCCGGCAGAAGGCATCGCCAAAATACCAGCAGCTCTCCACCGAGCGGATAGTGCTAAAGGGGAGGACTGTCAAGCCCAGCAGGAGGTCTGCGAGGGCAAGGGAAAGCAGCAAGAAATTGGTGGGCGTGTGAAGTGCTTTGAAGTGGAAGATGGAAATCATCACCAGCAGGTTCCCCAGAACTGTAAGTAGCATGCCCATGGCACAGACTAGGTAGATGGCTAACTGGACTCCAAAAGGATGTAGGGTTCGGAAGCAAGAGCCATTCAGCTTAAAGCACAGCAGGGCTGGGGCTGAAATAATGTCTGTGACAGAACTCATTCTTCTTATACCACTTCTTTCTTCCACTCTCATCTTCAGCCTACTATGCTAACCATTTCAGCTCTGGCAATCTGTCTTCATTATCTGGGGGGGAAATATTAAGTTCATTATTTTATTGATTACAATTATGGATTTTATGGATTTATGAATCTTCTTCCACATGAGCCTCAAAGCAATTTACAGATGTACCATACAAACTACTACAAATAGCTTTAAAAAAAGCAGTACAAAAAAAAGACAACTAAAGATAGATTTAAAAAACTATACAGAATAAACACCTAAGGCAGAGACCTTTTCACCCAGCTGGAAAAAATAAAAATGAAAACAAAAAATGCCTTCAAATTGTTTCCAGAAGGTACAAATACAAACACCTGTTCTATCTCTACAGGGA
This sequence comes from Rhineura floridana, assembly GCF_030035675.1. Taxonomy (NCBI): domain Eukaryota; kingdom Metazoa; phylum Chordata; class Lepidosauria; order Squamata; family Rhineuridae; genus Rhineura; species Rhineura floridana. The sequence continues at coordinate 103,572,547 of NC_084483.1, forward strand.
TGCTGTTCCACAAAACAAAGACAGCCACACTGAAAGTCTTGCTATGAATTACTGTGTAGCAGGATTCTCATATTTTAGGGACTCTACTGTATGACCTACTGGATATATAAGAAATAAGATGACCTGGTCTTGATCTGTAAAGGGCCTTACATGTTTGTACCAAAATCTTGAACTTTGCCTGGTAATTTGAATTTGAATGTAATGCTTGTGTAAGGAATCATTAGGAGATAGTTTGTCTATATGTCTAGCTAAGGAACACAACTACAGTTTCACGTTTGCACTGAACTAGGAATGGGTGGTCATTCAACTTGGTGCAAACCCCACTGGCTTCATACATGAACAAAGCCACATCCTTTTCTTTTCTTTTAATTAATCCAGAATAGCTGCCACTACCTTAAGTTCTATACTCATGATCAGGAAAGCTGATTAAACTCCCCATTCCTCCTAGAAGTGTGATTTAAAAGAGTGGACAAAATACACCTTCTTCCACTTTTTAATCATCCTGATTTACGTACAATAAAGTGTAAGAAAGAAAGAAAGAAAGAAAGAAAGAAAGAAAGAAAGAAAGAAAGAAAGAAAGAAAGAAAGAAAGAAAGAAAGAAAGAAAGAAAGAAAGAAAGAAAGAAAGAAAGAAAGATGTATATGGAGCATGGGAATGAATCGATTGGTGGGGGCATGTGCCCTTGTCCTCCCCTCTGATGCCACCTCTGACTCAATCCCTAGAAGCACATCATAAGACTATACTGAGAAGAGAGCTCTTAGGAAGAAGGGCTAGGGAGTGGCAGCAGCTTCTCCTCCTCTCTTCCTTTTCTATCCCCGAAGAAGCTCTTGGCCAAGTGCTCATTCACCATGTAGAAGCTTCTTCCAAGAATAAAAAGCAGTGACACTGTGGTCTGATGCTTTGGTGAAGGATGTGGTGGCCAGTCCCAGAGCAAAGAATTGGTAGGTTTCTTGCTCTGATTCTGGGTATCTCCACTTATCTTATTCCACCAAAATAGCAGAACACCGATTCCGCCTATTTTTAATGTTACTTTTGAGTTTATGGCTGGTGCTTTATTTGTAAGACCATCTGGGTGCATGGTAGACACAGCTAAAGTACTTTAAATACCTATTGAAAAATGCCCCTTTCCAATATGAGCAAAATGATGCATCCTGTAATGGCAATGGGTGCACATGAGTGGCTTGCATAGATTGGTGGCCATGATGCATAGGTTTTACCTGGAGCCACAGGAACCTAGAAAGTCATGCAAATAGGTTATTAGCATTGTAAATAGTGTCTCATGTATGTCAAGAGGAGTGTCCTCTGAATAGCTTTTTTGAAGAACCATAGAGAATAAATTGTATGCTGAAGCTCACTCAGTGCAAATTGTCACATTCATGAATGTTTGTGGGTATAATTTTACACATTTAATAAAGTTAAACATTGACTTGTTAAGCAATTTTTACACCACTATCCTATGCATGTCTGCTCAGAAGGAAGTCCTAGTACATTCAGTGAGACTTACTCCCAGTCACAGCCCAAGCAAGTGAACACAGGACTGCAGCCTTGCTCTGTATTGGAAAAGAGTGCTTTGGACTAATTCAGTCTATGTGTATTTTTGTTTAGAATATGTGCATAACTGTATATTGGTTAATGCTCAGTCTTTGCTTGGTTATGTATATCTACTGTGTTTTTGTAAATAATATTTTAAAAAAACATAAAACTAAGAATTGTTTGTGTACATGAATATGAGAATAGAATAATTGTTTATGTGGTGTTGGGAGGGTATTTCTCACAAGTTCCAAGGATAAATTTCTCATTTCAGGGTATTTTTTTTAGTAGGATATTTCTTCTTGTCCAGTTATTGCAGAAGTATCAACAGAATTATAGAGCTGAGAATCTCATATAAAAATAATAATAATAATAATTTTTACAAAATCACATTTGTTGATTTTAATGGCCAAGTAGCAGAGTTTAAATATTAAACTTCTATTTTACAATGCAAACAAACTAGGATAAAGAACTGTATAATAATATGGGTAGCATTTGTATTGATGGAAATTTCCAAGGGGGTGTGTGTGTGTTTTGGTAAGGCTCCAACAATTAGCGTAAGATTTGAGGAGACACATTTGAGACATTCTTTAAAGCCAGCATTAAGACAATTTAAACAGAATATATCACAAACCTTTTTTAAAAAGTTACTGAAAAGCATGTGAAATTAATACAGAGGCTTTGATTTTGATCATATATATATATGAAATATGAAAATACAATTTCTTGCATTTGGGTTGAAATATGACAAAATACAGTAAGGGTTACCTGTTGGTGCCCACTGCATTAACTTCCAGAGTCTCTCTTCATTCCATATCTGGGAAGTCTGAAATCAGACAATGCCTTTTATAATCTAGTCCTCTCTAATGAATAGTGTAATTGAAGGTGTGGTCAGCAATGTGCATGCATGTTCAGCAGCAGCAATGTTGCTTGTTTTCAATAACCCCATGACTTACAGACATACTTACCCATTACTTGCTGGCCTTTGTAATGTTAACACTGAGTCACAAATTGCCTATACATTTCCTGATCATAATAAAGTCACCCGAACGGTCCACTGTCTTTTTTCACAGGTTTGGTGTTCTCCCTCTCACCTTTAGTCCAAAATAAGGTCCCTTTGTCATTCCTACCTCTTCAAAAAGTAGGCTACAATTCCACTCTCTCCAGGATGTTTTCATGAGACATTTTTCATTCTCACCCAGATCACTCACTGCAAGTTTCCAGAAAGTTCTTGTTTTTCACATTATCAACCACATATCACAAACCAGGAGGAACAGAGGGAAACAGGGCAGGCAATGATATTATAGTGGACTGGGATTGAGCAGCTATAGATTGAAATTCCTGCTGGGACAGGAAGCAAATAAGATGACCTTGAACATGTCATTGGGTTGCATCCAGTTGTTGTCCTTCTCAGAGTAGACCAACTGATCACTGAGATCCTCTGATGGGGCACTTCTTGTGATTGCCCACCCCCCTGAGATTCAGTCGATCTTTATTAGGGTGTAGCAAACCCTGACCTGTGGAACTCCCTGCTAGCAGAGCTTCAGAAGGAATCATTGCTGCTTGCTTTTAGATGTCTCCCAAAAACTGTTATTTAGACAGGCCTTTGCAGTGTGGATTTCTTTTTACCTACCAGTATTAATTGATGTTTGTATTTGTCTTACTGTAATTTTGTGTGCAGAATACTGCCTTGCTGTATTTGTATCAAAGTGCAGACTATAAATATTTTAAAAATACATAAATGAAACTATTAGAACTGAATGGCTGTAATTTAGTCACTTCCATTAATTTCAGTGGGTTTACTCTGAGTGTGACTAACATTGGATACAATTCGTTGTCTCCCAGCCTAAACTCACAGGATTGTTGTGAGGATCAAATGAGAGTACCCCATGTACTCTGCCTTGAGCTTTAAATTTAGAGGATGGGTGGGATACAACTGTGACCCATAAATAAAAATCTGGGAGGTAATAAGGAACTTGCTTAGGTCTTGGCAGGCAAAATAGGATGTATTGTAAATGAAGATGGGAGAAGAGACTTCAATTTTCTTTTTGGATCTCTTATAAGAGTCATGGTGTAGGAAAGTGTTTTAAAAGTATGGCAATAACAACACATATTCATGAGTCTGTGAGTGAACTGAAAACAAATGCCCTTCTCAGTGAGGTGTGCCTGTCTCCACCACTATTGACTTTTAGGAGGAATTTGAAAACATTTCTGTTTGCCCAGGCATTTGATGGCTGAAGGAGACTATATGAAAGTCTTATCATACAGATTACTAGATAAAAGAATGCTTTTAACTGTAATTATTTTTAGAATGTTTTGAACTCTTTTTAGAATGCTTGTTGGTTTTCTTGCTACATTGTTGTTGAGGTGTTTGCCACCCTGGGCTCCTTCGGGAGGAAGGGTGGGATAGAAATTTAATAAATAGGTAAATCAACAGCTGGAGAAGAGGGATCCAAATATTTTTATTCTTTCAAACTTATGTTTGCATTGTTTTACTCTGTTGTAAACCACTTTGTGAAGGCTTAGGTCTCAAACGGTGAAATACAAATAGCTAGAGAAAATAAATAAATAAAGTAAAATAAAAGTCTAGATGTTTGCCCATTGGGGGGAAAGCAACTAGAGCAAAATGGTTAAGAATAGCAATCTTCATTTTTCATGGATTTTATGGCATGCTGGGAGCACTAGAAGAGCACTATTAGTGGAACTAAATGAACATGAAAAGTTCCTTGCTGGTCAGACTAAAGGCCCATCTAGTCAAGCAACCTGTCCTCCTAGTGGCCAACAAAATGCCCATGGGAAGTCCACCTGTGATTCCCAGCAACTGGTATCCAGAGGTATATGGCCTCCTAAAGTGGATGTAGAACAGAGCAAGTTCTTAAAGAATTATTATGTTAAAGTGTTGTAGAGCAATGGTTCCAAACGTTTCCCCCCATGGACCACTTGAAAATTGCTGAAAGTCTTAGCAGACCACTTAATGGGTTTTCTGCCTGTTGTAGCAATTGTAATGTGCCGTGCTAGATGCTGTATGATTTTAAATCATATTTTTATTGCTTCTTTGATTTATTTCTTGTATGATATCGTATTAAAATTCCATAGAAGGCAAATTGTCTTACTATATAATAAAAATGTAAGCTGTCATGCCGTCATGATGTCACACAGCCTGATGTTGGGGGTGGAGTGGTGAAGCGGGTGAGTAAGCGGGCTATTTGTCAGCAGCTTTGGCCTAAGTGAGTGGGTGGGAATCTGGCAGCAGCAACCTTGGTCTTGGTCTGGGTGGGTGGGAGGCTGCCGCTGATGGTGGTGTTGGTCTGAGTGGGGGGGTAGATGGGGGGGAGGCTGACAGTGGGAGCCTTGGCCTCACCTAGGTGAGTGGGAGGCCACTGCTGTCAGCGGCCTTGGCTTAAGTGAGTTAGGGAGGCCAGTAGTGGTGGCATCAGCCTGGGTGTGTGGGAGGGAGGCTGCTGGAGTATGCATGGACAGTTTGTGTGCATGAGAGAGTCCATTTGTGTGTTTGGAAGCACTTGGGGGTGTTTGGAGGTGACTGGTGCATGTATGCATGCACATGCGCACATGCGCGAGAGAAAGAGTCCTTCTATGTATGTCTGTGTGTATTTGGGGGTGCCCGTGGTGAGTGTGTGTGTGTGTTTGGGGGGTTGGTGAGTGAAGCGAGCAGGAGGGCTCTGCCCCCTAGTAATACAATAAAATACAAGAAATAAAAGAAGCAATAAAAATACAATTAAATATCATGTCATGGACCACTTGAATGGAGCTTGTGGACCACTGGACATGGACCTCAGTTTGAGAATCTCTGCTGTAGAGAGTTCCTGCCACCAGCACCTCCCTCAAGTGCTTACCCCAATTCAAGAAAGGGCCAACCACACAACCACCCTCTCTGCTCAATGCACTGCTCAAGGAAACACCACAGGGAAGACAGGAACCATTATGGATGCAGTAGGAACCACTGTCTGATTCCCAGCATGGTTCTGGTCTTTTTGCCCAGGATCATGACATGCCGTCCCTGTCGGTGAACAGCTCAACTAATGACCAGATTTCTGCAACTCTCCAGAAACATCTCTGGTAGAGGCACAAAAGAATCCTTCCAGGACTGGGGCCAGGGCTTTGTAAGTGAGACCATTGGTGTTAAAAGAGTGAATGTTCTAGAAACCACACTGTGTACTAAACAGAAGGCCGACCTAATAAATGCAAGGATCTGCTATCCTGTGTCAAACAGGGTAAACATAGGAAGCTGCCTTATACAGAGTCAGATTGAATTGGTCCATCTAGCCCAGTACTGTCTACACTGACTGGCAGCAGTCTTCCATGATTTCAGGCAGGATTCTTTTCCAGCTCTACCTGAAGATGCTGGGGATTGAACCTGGGTCCTTCTGTATGCAAAGTAGATGTTCTTCCACTGAGCTATGGCCCCTTCTCTGAGACAGAAGAAAAGGCTGGGGTGTCAACGGCATAATGATGAAATTCCAGTAAAAAAGCAATTATGGGCATAGCCCCAATTCCAAAACTGTTGTCAAAAGAGAAGTTGCCAGTTGGTCATTAAGATGTTAATAGGTATACCTGACATAACTTTAAACTTTTCTAAAGAATATTCACAGGGGATGTAAAAGCTGCTTGTGAGACATCAGTGGACTGCACTTCCCCTTGAGGGCACTTACTTACTTTTGTGGTCTCTTCTGAGCCGTTGACTACACAAAAACAAGTCTCGCTTAGGAAGTGTCAAACCTGAACAATTATTTCAGTGCTATTCCCTGGGCTCTTCTGAGCTCTGCTTGTTATTCTATGTATATGTAAATAAAAGCCACAGGTTCGTTGTACAATCATGTAAAGTCAGAAGAGAATTCCTCCATTTGACAAATAGCAAAACTTCTGTTGAATTCAAGGGTGTTTGATGAGGCTGGAGAACCTCAGGCCGGGGGTGGGGGATAAATGAGGCTCCCCACTGCTCTGTCTGGCCCTCAGAACTGTTCCTGGGCCATACTATCTCTCTAGGCTGAGCAACCTGCTCTGCACCCACCTTGGGTGCTTTAGCTTGGCTGGAATTTGTCCCTGAGCTCTGATTATGCCTCTTGCTTGCCTAGATTGACAGTGGAGAAATGTGTATGTAGGGGGTCTACGGGTGTGTGCATAGAAACCTCTGATGTTTGTATGGCTGGAATGTCGCCTACTGTACCAAGGCAAGAGCTGCAACTGTTACTGTACTGACCTTTTGCCTCTGGCCCTGCCCACACTAGCATGTGGCCCCCAGCAGGTTACCATGAGGGACTGTGACCATCAGGCTGGAAAAGGCTTTCCACATCTGGTGTATGGTGAGAGAGGTGTGAATTGCAACTACAATGGATCTGCTAAAATACAGAGACTGAAAGACAATAGATCATTCTGTATTGTCTTGATGGGATTTTGTGCTTTTTAAATCTGATATTTTACATAAGAGTCAGTCTATAAATAATTTCATAAATAAACAAAATAAATGTGACTTCAATGAATAATGAACACAGCAGTTCAAACGAAGTCAAATGGGTTCATAAGAAGGCCATAGCTGACCAATGTTGAATTCCCTGTGTGGAGAGGATTTTTTCCATTGCTGTGTACACACTACAGTTTAGTGAGCATTCAGTACACTTTCTGTGCTTTTTTTTAGTGTACCCACGACATCAACCCCGATCCAGACTTACCAAGTTTCTTTCAATGAGTTTTTTTTTGCAAACCAATTTTGATGCGAAAAGAGATTTTAGATAAATTTGCACTTCAGCCCAGGTGTATACAAATGAAAGCACATGCAAGCAGTACTTTTCTTGCAGGGTGGTTTCCCACCACAGTGACATCACAGCAGGTCTGTACCACAGTGGACCATCCCACTTCCTCTCTTCTCCTTGGGACGCCACATAGCATCTGAGTGTTCATTCATCTCCACCTTAACATTAGCTTCTGCTTTATCAGTGGGCTACTAGTGGGGCTGGGCACGACATACTTTTTTAAAAAAAATAAAACCTGTTTTGTAGAAGTTTGGTATATCAGAAAATGTGTATCTTAATGTTTTTTTAAATTGCCCTTGTGCGCACAGATAAACAAATACCTGTGCATGCCCACAATGGGATGTGAAAGCACTAATTGAAGGGAGGGAGCCAACAACACCAATGCAAAATACATGCCCACCTTTGTGTACAGACAGCAGCGATATAGCTGTCACTTCAACTATCAGTGTGTGCAGGTATGGACAACTGTGAAGCAATGTATTCAGAAGTGCTCGGGGGGAAGGGGAAAGAGCCCTGTGCATTTCAAATACTCAGTGTGTACATAGTTCTCCTGCTCCTGCTGGGAGGAAGGTCAGGATATAAATCAAATAATAAATAAATAAATAAATAAAATAATAAATAGTTCATGTTGGCAGAGAAAGTATACAAAAAACTTGCATACATTGGAGCAATTAATCCATCATCAGCTGCCCCGTGGAAGTGCCCCTGTACTCATTCCCAGCATTTATCAGGCATTTCACTACTCTATACAAGCTAGCAAGATTTCCATGTACTCTCCCACCAACTGATGGTATGTGGCCATAAGGATGGGATGTAGCTAAGTGCCAGCCAACTTCTCTGCTTGTTCATCCATAGCTATCCCTCTGAGCATTAGTGATAATGCTTATTTGGAGGATGTACCCTTCCTTCCCCAACACCTGCCCAGTTCCTCGATTGCGTTTACAGACAGAGGCTGTGCTGATTGTGTTGCTCAATTCTGTATGCCTCTGTTTATTCTTGACCTGGTGCTTCCAGGCCTGTCAAGCATGGCAGCCTTTGCCCTTTCCTTAGGATGGTATGCTGGTTGGCATGCAAACAGGTCTGAAGAAATTAATAGTTAAAAGGTTGGAGTAATAGTTACCAGCTTCACACTGATGTGTCCTTCGTCAGGGAACAGCAAAGCTATTTTCCCTGTGGAGGCCGAGGAGGAAGAGACATTGGGTGACCTGTCTCCTACGTAAAAAACAGAGCTTGGAAAAGTTACTTTTTTGAACTACAACTCCCATCAGCCCCAGCCAGCATGGCCACTGGATTGGGCTGATGGGAGTTGTAGTTCAAAAAAGTAACTTTTCCAAGCTCTGCGTAAAGATTGTAGATTCCCCCATATACCTCTCTGCTCCATCTCAGCTTTCAGGCGGTATCTCTCATCCAAAGCAGTTCAGGAGGAGAAGGCAGAAAGAGAGACAGACTTTACTGTGCAAGATATCCCATACTGTCATGAACCTGTAATGTTCATGAATTATTAAGAATTTTAAAAGCAATACTTTGGCTCCAGCAAGGGACTCTGGGAGATTTTTATAGTTAGAAAAGACAAGCCTTTGCCAATTTACAATTCTGAGTTTCACTTCCCAGCTGAAGACGGTTAGAAGAAGCCTTAACAAGCTGCACCTGTTTATCTTTGCTGATTAGCAAGTGCCTGGTACCAAGGTCATCCTTGGTCTGTACCGTTGGAAAACACAGTTGGGAGGGGGGCTGCAAGGCGCGAAAATGTGGGAAACATTGAGAAGAAAGTTACATCAGCTAATTTCTGATTGGTCAATTAATCTTGGACCGTTAGGATCTTTTTCCTTTAAGTATAGGGCTAGAGACCCATAGCGTTTGTTCTCTGTTCTCTGCCTATGCTGACTTGGCACCAGAGTTCCAAACCTTTCTGCCTTATGGTCCCAGGGGGTTGCTTATGGAAAGGTAACCTATGCCTGGTTCCATTGCTTTATGTTGAACATCCATCTCTCTTAGGAGAGATGCCACTGCAACCAACTACCTCGTATGTAAGTAGTTAGGTGAGTTAGTTTGTTATTTTCTTGTTGTGTGTATGAATTCTCTTGTAAGTACCTAAACCCCTGTTTGGGTGTATGGTCTTAAAGGATTACTTGCTGCTATATTTTATGTGCACTTATATATCTTAATAAAGCTACTTCTATTTAACCTGGTGTGTTCATTGAGAGAAGGGGTGGTTCTGGATTCAGTACCTTGACCATTCTCAGTCACTAACTACCAAGGAAGGTTAAGAAGTTAAAGGCTTGGATTTTAAGTGTTAAACCAGAGGTGCCAGGCAAGGAGTGTAACTGTGACTCTTGCCCCTTAGGACCTTGGTTTTATATACTTTCTGGACTCAGAGATCCCCTGGCTCTGAGTGGACCAGTATACAGGGGTGGTGGCAGCCTACCTTCTACCTTGCAGGGTTGTTGTGAGCGTACACAGCCTTAGCAAGGGTGAAGTAATAATCTTTTGGTTTCAGTCTCATTTCCCTAAGGGTGGGGGTCTGAGTCTGACGCATGATCCCTGTGCCTTGACGGTAGGGTTTCATGACACATACTTCTGCAAGTCTGTCTGTTTTGTTTTCTTCAACTACTTTTCCCATTGTGGTGGATGCAGCACCATCACATGCTAAAACTGTAATATGTGAGAGAGATACACTTGCATTTTAAAAGTCATCTATATGCAAAAGGAAGCTGATGATTGGCCAGGGCTTCCTGTTATGTATACTTTTTTAAAAAAAAAACACCTTTATGTATAATGTGTGATGCTGCTTTTGGTCATCTTTACAACAGTCCTGGCAGGAAAGCCAGCACATTAACAATGGGCGGCTGTGAGAGTACAAGTTAAACACGGCAGGAATGGGGTAGACTCCGGCTCCAAACAGAATAATCTAGGCCAAAACCAAAGCTTCTGGCTGAGGAGTAAACAATTTTGGAGCAGGCCCAGAACCTACTACTTTCTGGTTTCAGGCTCATTCTGAAATCCATAGAAGATGGGTGCAGTATGGCCTCAGATGACCCTAAACCATATCCCCTCCCTGTGCTTGGGCCCTCCAGCACACCAAAGAGACTGAATCTGTTTGACAAACTGGAAGCCACAGAATTTTTGAGAAGCTTGGAGTGGCCCAGATGATTACTAGGATCACCCTAAGTTTCCACTTATCTACTCTGAAGCTTCTGGCACACACCAAGTGGATGGTGATACTGAGTCTCATGCAGCATACCAGAGTCTTTGAAGTAGATGAGATGTGGCCTAGCACAGTCCCCACCAGGATGTTCTAGGCCTCCCCTCATTAGTATCAAGGCCAGAGCTTAGAAAAGTTACTTTTTTGAACTACAACCCCCATCAGCCCAATCCAGTGGCCATGCTGGCTGGGGCTGATGGGAGTTGTAGTTCAAAAAAGTAACTTTTCCAAGCGCTGATAAGGCATCTAGTGTATTCTGTTAAGATAATACTGTCACCTGCTTGGCACACTAGTCTTTAAATAGAAGCTTCGTGGATTGCAGGATCTATCCTATATGCTGCCTGCAAGCCCCTCCAGAGCATCTGGAACAGATTCATTGCACTCTTTGCCAAAACATTTTATAGCTAAATCTATCCCTAGCTCTAAGTCCCTAGCCTAAGACCACAAGTAAATTCATGTCTGATCCAGAGCTTGGAAGATTACTTTAAAAAAGTAATAAATTACAGTTACAGTTGCATGGCCCAAAAAAGCAGTAATTACCGTTACAATTACAATTGCTCTGAAAGTAACTGATTACTTTACTTTTACTCAAAAGTAATCACTACAATTACATTTTAGTTACTTTTTTAAAAAATTGCCTACAAGGTGCTGGCTTTGGCTGCTGCACATATAAGTAGCCTAAAATAACATTAAAATAAGAATACACACACAGAGGGTAGTAGAATAAAATTTTTTATCTGTAAGATTAACAGAATGGCATAACAGAATCTCACATCCCCCACCCCACCCCCAGCAATGATGATACCCCAACACACATATAATTCACTTGAAATCAAATTTTACACTTGAAATGCTGCTTTTACAATACATTTCTGTTATGTCTCAAAAGAACAGGATGCTCAAAGTGCACGTCAGACAAGGGATTTTTTTTACACATTATGTTGCCATCAGTACTGAACAGGCGTTCTACAGCGGCGCTTGAAGGCATGGCTGTGTTGTGCTGTAAAAAACAACGCAGCACCCCTTTCAACTAAAACACATTTTGATCAATATGGCAATCCCCTATCATCAAAGAAAAATGCAAACTTTAGTACCTGTACTTTACTAGTTGCCTTTGTAATTTTTTTTGTCAACAATATAGCTTAGAGGTAACTTAATCCTGTACATACTTACCAGGAAGTAAGTCCCATTGAACTCATTGGGTAGACATGTATGCACAATTGAACTGTCAGAAGCAGAACTTAAGAGACAAAATGTAGGTAAACAGAAAATGCACATATCAAAAGTAATCCACCAGCACACACGTTATCCCTTCTCCTGCAATTAAAAATGTGGTCTTGCCCAGCATATAGTGAAACTATGGAATTTACTACCACAAGAAGCAGTGATGGGCACCAACTTGGATGGCTTTAAAAGAGGATTAGACAAATTCAGTGGCACCTAGCAATGATGGCTATGTTCTACTTCCACTGTCAGAGACAGTATGCTTCTGAATACCAGTTGCTGGAAATACAAGTGAGGAGAGTGCTGCTTGTGCACTCAAGTCCTGCTTATGGGCTTCCCTTTAGGGCATCTCATTGGCCACTGTGATAACAGGATGCTATGCTACATGGGCCACTGGATGGATCTAGAAGGCTCTTCTTAAGTCCTCCTTTATCCATGTTCTTGCCCACTGGCTCCTTTCTCCCTCCACCCCATTGTTCACCACCACCATCCATTTTTTAAAACAATTGTTTTCTCCACTCCACCCCCACCTCTCTCTCCACCTCCTCCCTCGTTGCCTCCTAAGCACCCATAGAGCATGAAGGAAGAACAATGCTGCACCAAAGCCCAATTTGAAGCACATGATTCTTATTCACAAATCAGAGGAGCGGAAGACTTCCCCTGCTCCCCCCCAAGTAATGCACAAAAGTAATGCTGGAAACATTACAATTACTCCTCAAAAGTAATGAAGTTACTACTCGTTCTATTACCAGCAAAATGTAATGAAGTTACCCACTCGTTACTCAAAAAAGTAAAAAATTACAAGTAACTAGTTATTTGTAACTAGTAACTTCCAAGCTCTGGTCTGATCTGAAAAGCAAACTAGAACTTCGTGTTCATGTTGCTAACTACTATGTAGCATAAGTTAACAGTTTCTTACAGAGAATGAAAGACTGTCTGAGCAAATCTTCTCATGAGCAGATCTTCTCATAATGTGAAAGGCAATTTAGACATTATATTGTTATAGCACAGATATACCATGCTATTGAACACTCCAGTGATCATACAATATTAGGGATGGATGGATCAGTCTTTTTCCGATCTGTATCAATTTTGCACATGTTCATTCATAAGTCCATTCCATACTGTTTTCACATTAATCTGTGATATTTTTTTAAAAAATCATACAAAAATTCATGTATTTTTTCACAAACACACACATATATACTTATTTTGTGTCAATGTATGTATTTTACCCTAAAATATATATTTTAGTACGTTTTTGAGCCAAGAACTATATCATGAAATTCAGATAAGTGTGAAATCTGAAAGCTAACTACATTCCAATCCATGTATTTGTCTGGGAGGTGCAAATTGGGTCAGTTCACTTAAAAATGCAGAACAAGTGGAATTCTGAGATGGCTCTTACGAAGATCACTGATGGTCTCCTTATTGCCAAGTCTCAAAGTCTCTATTCAGATCTTATTTTACTCAGTCTTTCTGCGGCTATAGACATGGTTGATCATGATCTCTTGTTGGACTCTCTTCATGATCTGGGGTTTTATGATTCTGTTCTTAATTGGTTTGCTTCTTATTTGTCGGGCCACTCATTTAATGTGTTGGCTGGACGTTGTGCATCATCCTCTTTTCCCTCTTGGTTGGGTACCACACGGCTCCGTTTTAGGACCTGTTTGTTTTCTCTTTATGTGCTACCCCTGGGTAACCTTACTCGATCTCATGGCCTTCAGTATCATTTGTATGCTGATGACACACAGTTATATTTTTCAACCCCAGAACCCTCTTCTGATGTCCAACATCATATTACAGCATGTCTTCCGGACATTTCAGCCTGGATGTGCCTGAAACTTGCTGTAGTGAAGACAGCATTGCTCATCTTTCCTCTTAAGCCCTCTTTGCAATATACATTTTCCATCACTGTTAACAATGTCCCTCTCCATCCTCTGGAGGAAGCACATAGTCTTCGTTTTACTTTTGACTCTTTCTTTTGTTCCCACATTAAGGATTCCCCCCCCTCTATAATATTGCTAGAATCAGACCTTGTCTGTCTCCTCTGAAAAGACATTAGTTCATGCTTTACTTATTTCTTGCCTTGATTATTGCAATCTTCGTTTCACTGGTCTTCCACAAGCCTGTATCCATCCCTCAACACTCCTCTGCAAAGGTCATTTATTTGGCCCATTGTTTTGACCATGTTACTGACTTTTGGAGTCCCTTCACTGGCTCCCTGTTTATTTCAGGATTCAATACAAGCTTCTTGTTTTAACTTCTAAAGGTTTAAGTGATCTGGCTCCTCCTTATATCTCATTTCTCACTTCTCATTATAACCTTGCTCAGGATCACTGCTCCTCAAACCCTGTGCTTTTTCCTGCCCCAGGGCTGTTTGCTCTTTAGCTCAACTTCATCCATTTTCTCTTGCTGCTCTATATTCCTGGAATTGTCTCCTGGAACACTTGTGGACTGCTCCCTCAGTTTCAGTTTTTAAGTCTTATTTTAAAAACTTCCTTTTCCACCCAAAGCTTTTGAAATTTCTGCTTAGGTTTTTTATTTTTTATAATTTGTATACCTAGAGTATGTGAATTTGAAGTCCTCACTTTGTCCTTTCTTGTTTCCCCTCCATTCCTTTGTTGTCCTCATTTTATTTTATTTAGATTGTACACTTTTGGGGGCAGGGGCTTGTTTGTATTGTTTTATTTTATGTACAATGCCATGTGCATCTGATGGTGCTATATAAATAAATGATAATGAAAATAATACATTCTTTTCCATCCCTATTCAGTGTCCAGATTGAGACAGGATATTGTAGTAACAGGTTGTTGATGATTTAGTTATTAGAATCAGCTGTTAATGAAGAACGTTAATCACTGTCGGTGCAAGTGACTGCAGAGTCACAACAGTCATCCCGTGGGCTGGTTTGCACGTCATAGTAGGCCAAAGTATGGCTTACTGGGACTGGGTGAACATGCTTGGCTACAGATCATGGTTAAGGAACAGAAACCTTAATCATGATCCTGGCTTTGGACAAGACTCTAAGCCAAACTTCATCTTAGCTGCTGTGCTGTACTGAGCTAAAAGGCCAGGGAAGAGCAAAGCAGATGAGACCTCCTTCTTGGGTTCCAGCATGTTCATGCTAAGTCATGATTTGGCTTAGTGACATATTCAAATGTGGCTAGTTAAAGATTGATACTGGCTGATCTTTTTCATAGTATAAAACGGAGCAATTCCTAGTGCAAACAAATACCATGTGTCATGTTCTGATCTTACGCCAGATCCCACAGAGAAGAAGGCAGGTCATGAAGATGCTCAGAAGCTGCAAGACCACAGATAGCTCTGAGCGGAACATAGGCTGAAAGCAGACCGAGATTTTTAAAGCTCCTGGTCTCAGACTCCCTCTCTCAGGCTTCACCCCCTTCTGACTAACTACAGATTATTAAAGGGCCAACCCTTCAAGACACACCTATGTAAGAACATAAGGAGAGCCTGCTGGATCAGGCCAATGGCCCATCTAGTCCTGTATCTCACAGTGCCAACCCAATGGTCAACTGGAAACCCACAAGCAGGATCTGAATGAAAAGAGTGCTCTCCCTTCCTGTAGCTTCCAGCAACTGGTATTTGGAAGCATGCTGCCTCTGCTTCTGGAGGCAAAGCATTTTCGTTGACGATCACTTATGACCAAGTAAGATTGTCTTCCAAGATAAGGTCTTTAATGGTGAGTCCATAAGTGACTGTGGAGGCCGATCCTAGATCCACACAGCCTCCCACAGTGAGGACATAGGTTTCCAGATGGAAGACAGTTTTGCTGAGGATTTGCGGATAAGCCTTCCGCTTAGCTCGTTTGTCCCTTTCGCCCTGTACTCATGCTTCTTCAAGTCTATAGCACTTTTGATAATAGCTGACCTCCAACAGGGACACCCATAGGCAGAGCATAGCCATCCTGGCTAGCAGCCACTGATAGCCTTTTCCTCCATGAATTTGTAAAATCCTCTTTTAATGCCATCCAAGTTGGTGGCCATCACTCACTCCTGTGGGAGCAAATTCCATAGTTTAAGAATGTGTTCCATGAAGGAGGAATTTCTTTTGTTTGTCTTGAATCTTACAACATTCACTATCATTGGATGTCCACGAGTTCTAGTGTTATAAGACAGGGAGAAAAACATTTCTGTCTCTAGTTTCTCCAGACCATGCATAATTTTGTACACTTTTATCATGTCATCTCTTACTCCTCTATTCCCTAGCCTCCTGCCTGCTACACTCCCTGCACTGCTGGATTGGTGAGGTCCTGCAAGAGACATTTGGTCAAGGCCCATGCCTGTGGCGCCATACAGCCCACCTCCTCCCAATACAGACAGTGTAGGGCTAATAACCCTGCCTGCTCAGCCCATCTACCTCTCATGTCAGTGTGCATGCTATACACACGCAGTGTACCCTTTAGGGGTTTCCCCACTGCCATCTTGGGTAATTGCAGGCATGTGTGGCCTCTGTGCACACTGATGGGAGAGGTAGGTGGGGTGGGTGGGCTTACTGAAGCCTGTGCTGCTTGTATTGGGGGGGGTGCCTGGGAGTTCCCATTCTGCACTCTGCAACGGCATCAGGTTGCAGAACTCTAAGCTGCCGCATATCTTGGAATGGGAGCACCACCCTATGGAGGAGCCCTTCAGGGGCCTCTCTGGCCTTTAGGGGCACTCGGCCAAGGTCCAACCTGGCCACACCCTAGCGACAGGCTTGCATCTGGTTTCTCAAGCTCAGTAAAAGGTGCCCATGAGAGTCCTCTGGACTCTCTGAGAGTCCTCTGGTGTTCTGGACCTACAGATACAGGAAGTTATTCTGGGGGCTCATGTTCCTCAGTCTTCGCTAAGTTGCCTGTTCTCCAGCAGCAGAGACCTACACCTGGTCTTTAGCTGGAAAGTCTGCAGCCTCTGAGTCTTGACTGCTGCTGGACATGACACCATGGCTTCCAGGCTCCATGTTGCACATGAACATCTGTATAAGTTCTATAGAATAAATGATGCTGGCATAGACAGTTCAGAAAAAAAGCAAAAAGAAAAAAGAGCACAGAAGCAGAGCAGAAAAGAGTCAACAATGAGCTTGGTCATCTAGATCAAGGATAGTGTAGTGGTTATTATTATTATCTTTATTTAGACCCCGCCCTTTTTCCAAACTGGAGCTCAAGGCGGCTTCCAGATAAAAACAAGTACACATCATTAAGATCCTATAAAAATGGTTAGAGAGTGTTAGACTAGGAACTGAGAGACAAGGGATCAACTCCCACACAGCCATGAAGCTCACTGGGTGACCTTGGGTCAGTCACTGTTTCTCAGCCTAACCTACTTCACAGGGTTGTTATTTGGATAAAATGGGGAGGGAGAACCATGTACATGACCTTGAATGCCTTGGAGGAAAAGTAGTATGTAAATGTAATAAGAATTATATATATATTAATGATGCAGCATAGGCCCAAGCTGTAATAACCCTCTTCTCCAGTCCTTCTTGTAGGTACCTTACATTTATTTACACCACCAGGTTTAAACCATACACAAGATGACATGTTATGCCAGAGAAACCACGGAATGCTTTGGCTGAATACATGTGAGTTTATTGATTTTCAGGAAACAGGTTAGCAGTGTAGAAATGTGAGTGGAATATCTTTCCTACGAGAATGTACCTAAGTGCTTTTTGAAACCATGGGTAAAAAAAGCCATATATTAATGGGTTACAGGTGGAGCTGAAGTAGCCAAACCATGTTAAAGCATCAAACAACACTGCAGGAGTGGAAAACCCTATAAAAGGGTCGATTAAAATGGTGAGGAAACATGGAAGCCAACACACGAGGAAAACCACCATCACAATACTCAAGGTCTTAGCTGCTTTCCTGTTCTTTCTCTTGGAAAGCTGGTTGGGTTTTTCATCACCCACATTTTCGGGCGTGGTCTTCATGACCCTCAGATGCTTTTGGGACACTTCAAAGATTTTTGCATAAATTCCAATCATCACAGAGCCAGGAATGAAGAAGCCAAATGAGAACAGAACTACACCCCACAGTTTATTAAATGACACTGGACAAGAACTAGAACATGTAAGTAAAATCTCATAGCTTTTGATGCCGGAAGCATATGCTTTGGAGAAAACCACCACAAAAGCAAAAGAAGCTGGCAATGACCAACAAATGACAATCAATTGCCTAATTGTAGGGATAGTCATTTTATACGAATAGTGAAGAGGGTGGCAGATGGCATAGAAACGATCAACAGCAACGGAGCAGAGGTGGAAAATGGAAACCAAGCAGAGCATTAAGTCAAAGCTGTAGTGGATTTTGCAGAAGGTCATCCCAAAATACCAGCAGTTCTCCACAGATCTGATCATGCTGTAGGGCATAATGAAAAAGCCAAGCAGGAAGTCAGTGATTGCCATGGAGAGAATGAGAAAGTTAGTTGGGGAGTGCAGCTGCTTGAAATATGAAATGGAAATTATGATTCCCAAATTCCCAAAGATGGTCACAACGATTACTCCACTCATGGATATGTACATAGCTCCTCGAACACCTGCTGACCTGAAATTTTCAGGACAGGAACTATTTCCAAAATCAGAGCAATCAATCACATTCTTGGAGGAGTTAGGAAAAACCTCCATCCTTAATCTGAAAATAAGAACATTTAATATGAATGCAGAAATTAACAATGTGAAACTTTAAATTAGAAGTCTCAAAGTGCCATTGCAATCCAAGCCCCCTGTGTGCCAGGGCAGGTGGTAATGGACTGGGCAGAGGTGCCAGTGTGGAGCTCCCCATTCTTCCCACAGACCATGCAGGTGGACGGAAGTCCTGCTGGTGGGATCCCCAGTGGTGGCAGCCTGTGGAAAAGCTCGTAATAGGGTGTTCCAGGGGAGGGGCTGAATCAGCCCAGAAACTTCCTTCTGCTCTGACCGGCATGAGCAGCAGCACTGTGGATGTGGTGGTGGCACCACTACACCACTATTAAGCATGGTCACTACCTGGATGGGCTTTCTTTGTCAAAAATTATTTTCTACAAGTTTACTCCGAAATTATCACCTCTGAGGAAAGCTATTCATATGAACAGTATTTTCTATTTAGCATGAGTGAAAACAAAATTTCAGAAGTCTGTGTATATTGTTATTCCATGGTTTATTCTCTTTTGCAGAAAAAAAGTACCCAGCCCTAAAACATACATAGCTGTCTTCCGATAATTGAGTCATGGCTTAATTATGTGTTGAGCTTGTTTGTAGATGGAGCTTTTATATTTCTTCCATGAAAATATAATTGGTTGCTACTTGTGGAGTAGCAGTGATTGATACAGAATCAGCAATCTGAATATATGTCTGGTGTGGGAGACTGATGCTCAGACTCAGAGCGCCAAAGACCTTGAAAATGTTACACCTGAAAGCACAGCAGATGTACATGTTTACTCCAAAGTTAGTCTCAATGGGTTGGATCCAGACTAAGTCATGTTTAGAGAACACCCATTGAAAACAACATGACTTAAATTAGGCATGACTAACTTAAATCCCGTTGGTTACAGTGGGTCTACTTTCAGCGTGGATCCAACACAATGAATTCAGTGGAATCCACTCAGTAACTCAGAATGTACTGGACTGAAGGCTGAGGACCAAACCAGACATATATATATATATATATATATAAAGCAGTTTTTGTCAAGATTGTTTGCATATTCCACAGCACCAAGGTGCCATCCTTCATGAATCTGATTGTAAGATTGTTCCAAAACCAGAGGTCATCATGATGAAGCAAAGTGCCCATTTCACCCAGTGATGAACTCTACTGGTGCAATAACTGATGGGATTGACTCTTAAATCCTATTAAATGGCTTAGTCCTCCTAAGTAATCCACTTGAACTGATTTGTGGATCAGGCTAAAAGGCTACCCTGTGACTAGACTGCCCCATTGGACAAATGTGAATAACTCCTCTGTGTTCTAAGAGTGGTTCAAAGAGAAATATACAGGCACACAAAATCAAAAAGTGATGGTGATGTATGGTGCGGGGCAGAGAACTGAAGGCAGACAAACCACTTTTTTCTATGTGCATTTCCCAGGGCTGCATTTCCCTGTTCTTTTCTGTTTTTCCTTTTTTTAAAGCCAATTTCCTCCCATTAGAATCCAGGGCTGATATAATATATTCCCCATTCTGGGAATGTGTCAGGGGAACAGGAGGGATGTGGATCCTGTGAATCTATAGCTTTTCCCAGAACTGCCCTGACATGCCCCAAAAATGTCTCAGCATCAGAGGGTCACTGGCTAGGGACCTTTCCACAGCCTCATAGAAGAGGCCCAATAGATTGCACCTGCCTCTTCACCAATGGACCTTTCTCTTCCAACCTTGGAGATGGAGGTCCAGCAAATGCTATGGCCTCTGACATGCACTCTAAGGACCACAGGATTGCAACCTAAGGGTTGAACCATGCTTAGACCAGACCTATTGAAATTAATGGGATTTAAGTTAGTCGTTACGTATTTACTTCCAACTAATTTCTAAGCATGCTCTAAGCATGATTAAGGGTAGAGACACATTCACTATTCTGCTGGATCCAGTGCATCTCCACCTCTCTTTTCTCTAAATGGGGACACATGACACTAGTCAAACCACACACCTTTTTACTGTAGAACCAGGGGGGATCAGCAGATTAACCTGTTGCCCCTCCAGGTGTGGCCAATGGAAATGCTTTGCTGTAGGTGACTCACAGTCTAAATCTTTGCTGGAATAATACCAAAAGTATTATTACAGCTTTGAGTTAATTACAGCCAGTAATAAAAACCGGTTAATATTAGGTTGTAGTGACATTACATAAATTAACTCACATCACAGTATAGGTGGGAAGGACTTAAACTCTGTATTTAGATGCTTCCAATCAGCACACCAGCTTATTCCTAGATAAAAAGGAAAGTCATGTTTATATTTTCACTAATTATAAAATTATTTTAGCCTTGCATTTTTAATGGATATTATCCAATGGTGGCTTTGCCTTAGTGGAAAGTTCTGCTCATGCAAGTGGGGACATTCAGTTTTCACCTTGATCCCTCTTACTTGCTGCAGGCTTCCGCACTATATCCTGTTCTATTCCAGGACAGGGGTTTAAGTGGGTCGGTGGGTGGGGGATCAGCAAAAATTGTGTAAGCAGAAATCACCTATCGTTGACAGTGTGGGGTGGAGGGAAAAACAGGTTGTCTATTGAATGAACACTGGAACATTCCATAAAAGGATTAATATGATTTAATATCAATACAGTGCGTGTGTATGGCACTGTGGAAAGTATTAGCAGAAAACATGCTGCCTCCCACTTTTGAACAATATTTCACCTCAGCTGATACAGTTTGATTGCCAAAGACACTTTTACGGGTGGGGGAGAACTTTGGTTCTGTTTGGATTTTGATTAATACAAAACTAAGTAGTCCAGACTTCCTGAAACAATATGCAAACAAATTTTATTTATTTATTTATTATTTAATTTGTATCCTGCCCTTCCTCCCAGCAGGTGCCCAGGGCCGCAAACAAAGCACTAAAAACACTTTAAAACATAATAAAAACAGATCTTAAAATACATTAAAACAAAAGTGTTAAAAACATTTTTAAAAAAACAACTTTAAAAAAGGGTTAAAAACATTATTAAAAACTTATTAAGCAATTCTAACAGAGACACAGACTGAGATAGATCTCAACCTAAAAGGCTTGTTGAAAGAGGAATGTAGCTATCCATCAAAATTTGCAATTTTATTAATTTTGTTATGTATTTCTACAACAAAAATGCATATTTTAGAGGAAAGTGTGCATAACCGTGCACATATTAGTGGAAAATGACATATACAAATGCACTGTATTAGAGAAAATTACTGGTTAAATGTGTACATTAGGCAAAATTGCATACAAAAAGGTATGTATCAGGAGAAATGTGCACTAAAAGGTGATGAATTTTTATGAGGATTTTTTTTAAAATCACAATCAGATGCAGAAACATGGAAACTGAAGACTGTAAAAATGAGGAATTGAGAGAAACTGAAATGGACAGATTTGTCCAGCCTTGGTCACACACTAATCTATTTGTCATAAAGAGATCTCACCAGTTCATCCCATCCTCCGCCTAGATGTCCATTTTAGTGTAGGCACTTACGTACAGGAGGATTCCGTCCCATACTAACCTCAAGCTTCTTCAGGCCGTGCCAAGCTGGATATGTGCATATGCCACCACAAATGAAATTCATCCAGGATTCCTCTTCTGAGACTTCATCCCTAACATTTAAGGTGCTTTGTGGTTGAATGACACACAATAAATCAAATCTGAACTGAATTCAGACTTTTCTGGTACATGACGTGTCTCACTTGGCATATAGTGAAGCAGCTGGAAATCAGCAAAAGTTAGTTATTTCCTGTGCTGCTGTGGCTGATATGGTTTTGTGAACTGATCAAATGGGGTTGGGGTGGGTGGGAGAGAAAAACCCCATACTCATGCAAAATTTCACTTTCACAATTCTGTTGCTACAGAATTCAAGGTAACATAAAACAGTGCAATCTAAATCAACATCTAGAGTATAATCCATTGTGAACTTTTTCTGTACAAGCTTTATTTAACCAAACTGGAGCTTCAGCTGTTGTATAGCAAAATGTTCCTGCAGAATTCACTTAGATACATACTATTATATATAACCAAATATTATTCATTAGGTCCAGACCCCCTTGAAATCTATTATATGAATTTCACACACACACATAAAGTCAAGATCACATTTAATTCCATCCTCCGAGCCAGTGTGGCGTAGTGGCTAAGGTGTTGGACTACAACCTGGGAGATCAGGGTTCGAATCCCCACATAGCCATGAAGCTCACTGGGTGACCTTGGGCCAGCCACTGCCTCTCAGCCTCATGAAAACCCTATTCATAGGGTCGCCATAAGTCAGAATCAACTTGAAGGCAGTGCATTTACATTTTCTTCTTTCTCCTACCTGAGTCTGTTTACATACCCCCACTCATTAAAGATGGATTCGAAGGCAGGAAGATCAAGTCCTTTGTGAAATCCTCTTCTAAAATAAACTGAGTTATAAAGATACTGTGCTTTTATCACACAGCAGTTAGACCCCAAGAGAATTTCAAGCACAAGAAAACCTGAAGTTTAAATTGGGGTGTGATGGGAGATAGGTGAAGAATGAGATCAAATCTCCAGGAAGGTTGTGCCCTCCCAAGATCACACATGTGCTCTACTACTTACCAGAGTTTGTGGTCAAATAACTTTAGATCACAAAGTGACTTGAAAATGAGAATAAAGTGAGATTTTTAATCCTTAACTGCAATATGTGAGTCTGTACTTTCATGATTTTGTTATTTAATTTTTAACTTGTACATGCTTTTATTGGAGTTTGATATATTTTGCTTTCATCCTGAGCTTCTTTGAAGGTAGGGGGATTCCTAAATACCCCCAAAATAAATACATTAGGGGGAGTTTGATCCTCACAAGGCCAGATGAGCTCATGTGACCTTAACTGCATGTAAGCAATGAACATGCATGTTTAAAACCTTAAAAAAAACTTTTAAAAACAACTAAAAAAATCCCACCTCCCTCAAGCTGCTATTATCTCCGTGATGGAAACTCCCATTACTGCCAATGGGATATTTAGTATATCCAGTTTTAAATATAAAGCACACAAACAAATATATAATTGCAGCTTCTGCTGTAGATAAGAAGAAATGACAAGAAGAGAAAGTTGAAGGCAGTTTGCTTCTCTTACCAAATCTTCTTCTGCTTGGACACAACCTCTCCCAGTCTGCTAACATGAAAGAAAGAATCATGGAACTCTGCTTAATGTATAGCTTGAGCCTGATAAAAAACATATTAACACTGTGATTTAAAAATCCATGTGGGCATACAATCCATCCCTCAGAGGTGAAGCTTTGCCCACAGGCTTGGCTGTCCCTGGGGGAGGTGCCTCCAGGGCTAATCACACTGTGCCCTCCCCCGGTCCATCTCTCCTCCTTATCTTCATGACGATGGTGGAGGCAGTGGCCCCTGTTCCCCCCTGCATACTTTTTTGTTCCTCCTTTAGTGGCGGCGATATCTCTTTCTCCCTGGCTTACAGTTTTCTTTTGCCATTGCTTTAGCAGCGGCAGTAACAGAGAGGCACTCTGTCTCCCTCTCTGCCTTGCTCTTGTTGTCCCTGTCACACCCCCCCCCACACCTAAGGATGTCTCTCTGTGCCCAGGAAAGAGTCTGCCCAGGACTCATTGGATATATTTCTCCCCTTTCCTTCCTCTTGGTGTTCCATCAGGCCCAGCCCAAGGCATTTTGTGGCTGAAGGCAAAGGACAGGATGCTCCCCTTTTTCATGGACAGAAGCTGGTCTGGCTGCAATTGAATCCTACTTCAGTTCTGGCAACAGGACAGCATCCTCCACCAGGGCCCGTAACTTTATTTTAGCAGCACGTTTATTTCTGCTCTTAAATAGTAGGGTCAGCTTAGGGGACACACACAGCTCTGTTAGTTTAGCTGTAGATTTATATTTTGCATTTGTTTTGGCAAAGAAATATATCAGTCTTTTCATTAACCTGCTTTCTTAGAGCGCAAAGACATATAAGATAGCAGAAAGGGAAGGATATCTATATCTGTATCTGTATCTATATCTACCTATATTATGCTTTTGTAAGTGTGCTTACAAGTGAGGCAGGCAAAGACAAACCGCGAGGCTTGGAGTGGCAGCAGGCCCACATGGCAAGGCCCAGAGCTCGGCCTCACCAGGTGTGGGGAGACCGGCCAAGGGAGGGGAGCTCTGGCACCTCCTGCGTGGTGGTGGGAGAA
This sequence comes from Rhineura floridana, assembly GCF_030035675.1. Taxonomy (NCBI): domain Eukaryota; kingdom Metazoa; phylum Chordata; class Lepidosauria; order Squamata; family Rhineuridae; genus Rhineura; species Rhineura floridana. Next base: position 103,597,075 of record NC_084483.1, read on the forward strand.
GGGTGAGGAGAGTCCTGGCGACCCCAGGTGGTGGAGGAAGGAGAAGGGGGAGAGGCATTCTGGACACACCTGAAGTGGGGTGGGGAAAGGGGAGGTGAGCTCTGGTGACACCTGAGGAGAAGGGGGAGAACTACCGCGAACCATGAGAGGAGGGGGGTTGGTGATAGTAGGTAGAGTTGGCAAGCAAAGTGAGCAAGGGACGGAGCCCCGTGTGTGTGTCTGTGTCTCATTCAGTTTTTCATTTTCTTTTCTTTATTTATTTAAAATATTTCTATCCCGCCCTTCTACCCTATAATAGGGCACTCAGGGTGGCTTACAAAAATAAAATCAAACTCGTATATAATAAAATTGTAAACAATAAAATCACAAAAACATTAAAATAAATTAAAATACATAAAATACAATTAAAATACATAAAATACAATATATGTATTGCTGAAAAGGCTCTCTCCCATGTGCTTGTCAGTCTAACTTCTTTCACTCCAGGCATGCAGAGGAGACCAGAGGCAGATGATCTTAAATCCTGGGCAGGTACATATGGGCGTAAGCGGTCCCTCAGGTACATTGGTCCAACACCATTTAGGGCTTTAAAGGTCAGAACCAGCACTTTGAATTGGGCCCGGAAACAAATTGGGAGCCAGTGGAGTTGATAAAGCACGGGGTGATATGCTCCCTGCGCCGTGCTCTAGTTAACATTCTGGTTGCTGCATTTTGAACCAACTGTAATTTCTGAACCGTTTTCAAAGGCAAGGAGTGCATTACAGTAATCAAGTCTCGATGTCACCAATGCATGTGTCACTGTGGCCAAGTCAACTGCCTCCAGGAATGGACACAGCTGGTAGACCGGTTTGAGTTGGCCAAAAGCACTCCTGGCTACTACAGCCACCTGATATTCAAGCAGCAGGGCAGGATCCAGAAAAACTCTCAAACTGCAGACCTGCTCCTTCAAGTGTAGTGCAACCCCATCCAGAACAGGTTGCAACCTCGTCCCTGGTGCAGTTTTTCCCTTGACCAACAGTACTTCCGTCTTGTCTGGATTAAATTTCAGTTGGTTAGCCCACATCCAGCCCTTCCCAGCCTCCAGGCACGGGTTTAGGATGTGCACTCCCTCCCTGCAATCAGGTGGTAGAGAGAGATAGAGCTGAGTGTCATCAGCATATTGATGACATTGTACTCTAGATCTCCTGATGACCTCTCCCAGCAGTTTCATATAAATGTTAAAGAGCATGGGAGACAGAATGGAACCTTGCGGTACCCCACAGGCCAATGGCCAGGGGGTTGAGCAGTAGTCTCCCAGCACCACTTTCTGGGTCTTGTCCATCAGGTAGGACCGGAGCCACCATAAAACAGTGCCTCCCAATCCCATCCCAGCTAGATGGCCCAGAAGGATACCATGGTCGATCATATCAAAGGCTGCCGAGAGGTCCAGCAGCACCAACAGGGATGCACTTCCCCTGTCTGATGCACAGCATAGGTCATCAAGCAGGGCAACCAAGGCAGTCTCTGTCCCATGACCAAGCCTGAAGCCTGATTGAAAAGGGTCTAGATAATCCAATTCATCCAGGAAAACTTGGAGCTGAGCAGCCACTACCCTCTCAATCACCTTGCCCAGAAAGGGGAGTTTAGAGACTGGGCGGAAGTTGTTAGGATCCGCAGGATCTAATGAAGGCTTTTTTAACAAAGGTTTTATCACAGCCTCCTTCAACAATGTTGGCATATAAGCTTCCCTTAGGGAGGTGTTAATTAAATATGCCAACCAGTCAGCCACTCCCCCTCTAGCAGATATGATTAACCAGGATGGGCAAGGGTTGAGGGAACAAGTAGCGGCCCTCAATTCTCCCAGAATCCTGTCCACATCCTCAGGCTTTACAAGCTGAAAAGTATCCATAGAAAAATGACCAGAGGAAGCTTCGAGGACATCTGGCACAACTGTAGTTAAAGAGGAGTCCAAGTCAGGCCGAATGCGAGCAATTTTATCTGCAAAGTGCTTCGCAAAGATGTCACCGTGAGCGACTGAGGCCTCGGGGTCTAATGTAGGGCCAGAGCCCCAAAGACCCTGGACCACCCGGAAAAGCATCACTGGACGACACTGAGCAGATGCAGTGGTGGCAGAGAAGTGCACTTTCTTCCCTGCCATCAGCGCCACATGATAGGCTCGAAAATGAGCTCTAGCCTGTGTTCATTCGGAAGCAGACTGAGTTTTTCTCCATCATCACTCTAACCATCATCCCTGTCATTTCATTAGGCCCAATCAAGCCTTGGCTAGAGGTGGCTCTTACGAAGGCGAGCTCTCTTCCCCACCCTCTGGCAGTTGTCTTCTCCCTTGTTTGTCCCATCTGGCTTCAGCTAGCACCCAAGGCCTTGCAGGGAGTAGCAGCTGACACCCGAGGAAGCCTGCAGATGGAGTTTTGCAGGAGGCCACAGCAGCAAGGTGTAGGTCCTGCTGGGTTTCTCTCACCCTTTTCCAATCTTAAAGTCAGTTCTCCACATTTGTGCACAAATTATCTTATATATAATTGTCATGAAAAAATTATTCAGCATTTTAGTGTGAATTTCTTCCAATAAACCCATTTTGTATGCAGTTTTGACTAATGCACACATTTTTGCAAGCATTTCTTCTTATAATGCATTTTTGTATGTTATTTTGACCAATATATTCATTATTATGCACATTTTCCCCTAATATATGCATTTTTGTAACCATTGTTTGGTTAGACTGCATTGCATATTTTAGATATTTGTGAATTTCTAAAAATGGCTGTGTTTCGGTTTTCATATTGTTTTGGAGAGTGCAGACAATAGATTCAGCTTTGAATGCAAACTGAATCAAATTTCTTCTCCATCCCTAACTTTGACCCTGAGAGAATGGTCCATAGAGGAGAGGAGAAAGCTAGAAAGAAAAGCTAGAGAGGATGAAAAGCAATGGGATCACAGTAGAACAAGAAGAGGCTATATTCAGGAATCTGATAGGGTGGCTGTGATTAGCTACAATTACATCCTTGAATTTCTAACTCATTGTAATTCACTAGTGAATTGGATGATTCAATTGAACTGAATTCCTAGTTCTCTGGTAGAACATATGGTGATTAGCTACAAGTGGCTTGCAAGACACTTCGAACACAACGTCACTTAACTTCATAGAGACTTAGATGCTGCTAGTGCAGTAAGTCCAATTGAGGTATCCAATGCAATGTCTGCCTCAGAGTTATGGGACCATTTCCAGTTGATGCAGCCTAATGATGTGGACAGGATACTTGCAGCAGTGCATCTGACCATGTGTTCTCTCTGGACCCCTGTCCTTCCTGGTTGGTTAAAGCTATCCAGAGTGGGATGGCCAGGTGGGTCCGGGATCTGCATGATGAGAAGGTGGCAACCATCCTTAAAGAGGCAGTGATGCAGCCACTATTTAAAAAGCCAATGATGTGTGACAACTACCAGCAGTTGCCAATATCCTGTTTTGGGGAAAGGTGGTGGAGACGGTGGTGGCAGAGCAACTGCAAGTGTTCCTGAATGGCACTGATTATCTGGATCCACTTCAGTCTGGGTTTAGGCCTCATTTTAGGATTAAATGGGCCCTTGATGGATGACCTATATTGGGAGATGGATGGGGAAGTGTGACCCTATTACTATTACTTGATCTCTCAGCTGCTTTTGATACTATTGACCATGGCATCCTTCTGGAACAACTGTGTGGGATGGATATTGGAGGCACTGTACTACAGTGGTTCTGTTCCTACCTGCATGTTCAAGTCCAAAAAATAGCATTGGAAGAATGCTCTTCAACTTCCTGGCACCTGTGTTATGGGGTTCTGCAAGGCATTATCTTCTCTCCAGTGCTATTAAACACCTATATGAAGCCACTGGGAGTGGTCCTTCTGAGTTTTGGAGCACAGTGTCATCAGCACACTGATGAAACACAGCTCTTCTCCGTAACTTCTGAATCAGGAGAGGCTGTGCAAGCCCTGGACAGTGTCTTAATGCAGTGGTTGACTGGATGAGGGCCAATTATACTGAGTTTGAAACCTGGGAAGACAGAGGCTCAGTAGATAGGTGGTTCCCATGTCTGGAAGATAGGCCAGTTTCTGTTCTGGTTGGGGTTACAATCCCTTTAAAGGAGCAGGCATGTAGCTTGTGGGTGCTCCTGGATACATCTTTGTAATTAGTGGTCCAAGTGACCTTGGTGACTAGGAGTACTTTTTCCAACTTCATCTGGTACACCAGCTATGGCCGTATCTGGATGAGGATAACTTGGCCACTGTTAAAATTGGCCACACATTGCTAACCTTGAGAGTGGATTACTACAATGCACTCTATGTGGGGCTGTCCTTGGATCTGGTCTGGAAACTCCAGGTGGTGCAGGATGCAGTAGCTAGACTGCTGTTGGGAGCTAAAACAGCTGCACTGGCTGCCCATATGCTACCAGGCCAAGTTCAAGGTTCTTGTGTTGTTATACTAAGCCCTGAACAAATTGGCCCCAGGATACCTTAAAGACCAACTGTGCCCTCAATCACGGAGATCATCCAGAGGAGCACTGTTAGCGTCCACCATGTTACAAAGGCCTGACTGGCCCCAACCAGAAGTTGGGCATTTAGTGTCACCAGTCCTTTGCAGTGGAACACTACCGATTCAGCGATTCAGCAGGCATCCTCGCTTTTGACTTTCAGGCAATTCTTGAAGACCTTTTTTACCAACAGACCTTTGCAGCTGTTTAAAATGTTTTTTGAGTAGTCAGTCATTTTAATGATGGTTTTGGTATTGTTTTAAAATGTTTTTATGTTGTTGTATACCACCATGATGTTTTGCAAGAGGGCAGTATATAAATATTTTTATAAACAAACAAACAACATAGTAGTAGCAGTAGTGGTTTACCTAGCAAATGCTTTCAGACTAGTCATCTTCACAAGTTTTCAGAAAAGTCAAGCACATGATATCATCCACCAAGTACCTATTTCAAACAAAAGGAAAAGGCAGCTGGCCTCTGGGGATTGTATGATGAGGTTAGCAATTAGATGTGTTGATAGCAAATGTATCCTAATAAGGCAAATGATGCTTTGAAGGCATATTTGTTTACTTTCTCTTAGGTTAATTTTAACCTGTAATGGGATTAGAAAAAAGCACAAAGTATTTGCTTCCAATTTGCTATAGTGCAGGGTTTAAATAAAAACCAAGAGACCTCATTAACACACCTCTGATGCATTTCATAGTCTTAATGAGGGTCAGCTACACATCAGAACTGATTAGGTGCTAATGAAGCCAGATATTATAGGAAGTTTGCACAATCTTGCTCTCCCTTATGGGACAATATATTTTGAAAACAGAAGGCAGCAAGGCTCTTTGGGAAAGTTTGTATAATCACACACGAGAGAAAGAAATTCTTTTAAAGTTAGGCCACACACTTAAATTGTGATTTACCATCACACTGAGATATAAAAAATCTACTTTTGATCTCTCTATGAGGAAATAACTTAGAAGTATAATATGAACTGGCAGTGATATATTGACAGATGGTAGAGCTTTGGTGTAATTGTACTAAATTGTTCATCATGTTTTAACATTACTGGCTGTTTTATGTATTTATTTATTATCCTGGTGTTGTATGAAGGGTGAGATGTAAGTTTTACAAATATGAATGAATGAATGAAACATAATAGTATGTTCACAACTTTTAAAAAAGAACAGTACTAATGTTCAAGCAAAAGTGAATGATTTACAAAACCTAATCAAGGAGAATTAAATTGTGGGAAAGCATGCACATCAGTAGAGGAAGGAATATAGTTTAAGGCAGCTTCCTGTCTAGAGTCAGACCATTCGGCCATCCTAGCTCAGTATTATCTACATTGACTGGCAGCAGCTCAGCAGGGTTTTAGACAAGGGATTCTCCGGGGGTTTCAGATAAGCGACTCATTTGGAAGATGCCAGGGACTGAGCCTAGGCCCTTGTCCACGCAAAAGAGATGTTCTACCACTCACTTATGGCCCTTCCCAATATTTCCAGATATTTCCAAGTTTTAATGGAAGGGGTTCTCCAATAGAACTGTAAACTGCTTAGAGATCTTTACATTCAAGCAGTATATCTATATATTTCTAGCGCTCCTCAACTCCATAGTTCTGAATGAAGTCTTCAAAACCTACCCTGTTATGCCTATTATACAGTACAGAAAAGTTGGCAGTGCCACAAATATCTCACTGGAAAGGTCACCACAAATATCTGTTTTCCACATGGTGCTCTTTTTAATGAACTACACATGCAACTATTCATAATGTTGGAGGCAAACAGTGACAGTGGACAATAACATAGATTTCATGGGTTGTCTCCAGACTGTCTCTATTTGGTGGGATGGGTTTAGTCACATACCAGAAATTTAGATTTGCACAATTAAAGCGGATTAAAGGGCTCTGATAAGGAAAGTGACAGGGAAATGCACCAAAATGTGTGAGATAACAATAGATGGGAAGTTGTATAACCTCCATGCAAGCAAATCAGGATGAAGATGCATTAAATAGTGAATGTCATATAAGTTCCCCACAAACAATCAGAAGAAATGCTCAATAAAGAGTAGACATTGTACACCTGTGCAAACTTCTTGCAAGCAAATCAGGATGAATGCTCAATAAACAGGTCATTTGGAGGAGCCCTTGGTATAGCAGTTGGAGTCAGACAGCAACAGATCCCATACCCTCAGCATCTCAAGCAGAATCGGTTCGAATGTTTAATAGCTATAGTATTGTCCACAGATCATAATCTCATAGATATTTGTCCACTGTTTCTAGTAAAGATCCTGAGTTATTAATTACTTTAAAAGGAAAAATCCAGTGTTTTTTTTAAATTGAGGCATCTTTTTGTGACAAGTCTTCTAAGCTTTGTATGGCCTGACCTTTAATAAGAAACAAAGGACATTCCAACGAGTAGTTCAATGTTCCAAGAACCTTCAGTATGTCTCATGCACCTACCAAGATAGAGGCTCAAACCAATTTTGGTCTTGAAGGGATAAGCTGAACTATATGAGCTGAACATCATATAGATACTATTTCTGGTGGAAAGAATGCCATTCAAAAAGGCATCCTCACATTGAAGTCTGCCCCTCTCTCCCCATAAGTTGTAGTAATCCATATTGTGATGTCTTCCTGTCCTGTGAGTGGCAGCCAATGATAAGGAGCAGGGAGAGAAAGGGAGTGCATAATATGATGACAGCATGACATGGTTAAGCCTTGCTAAACCTTACAGGGACAGAACTTGGTATGGAGACACTGCTGTACCCATATTATATAAATGTTGGTGACATTGTTGTTGTTGTTATGTGCCTTAAAGTCGACTACGACCTATGGTGACCCTATGAATCAGCAACCTCCATCTTGTAAGTTCAGGTCTGTGGCTTCCCCTATGGAATCAATCTATCTCTTGTTTGGCATTCCTCTTTTTCTACTCCCTTCCGTTTTTCCCAGCATTATTATCTTTTCTAGTGAATCATGTCTTCTCATTATGTGTTCAAAGTTTAGCTTCTAGTGATAGTTCTGGTTTAATTTGTTCTAACACCCAATTATTTGTCTTTTTTGCGGTCCATGGTATCCACAAAGCTCTCCTCCAACACCACATTTCAAAGGAGTTGATTTTTCTCTTATCCGCTTTTTTCACTGTCCAACTTTCACATCCATACATAGAGATCAGGAATACCATGATCTGAATGATCCTGACTTTAGGGTTCAGTGATACATCTTTGCATTTGAAGACCTTTTCTAGTTCTCTCATAGCTGCCCTCCCCAGTCCTAGCCTCCTTCTGATTTCTTGACTATTGTCTCCATTTTGGTTAATGACTGTGCCAAGGCATTGATAATTCTTGACAAGTTCAATGTCCTCATTGTCAACTTTAAAGTTACATAAATCTTCTGTTGTCATTACTTTAGTCTTCTTGACGTTCAGCTGTAGTCCTGCTTTTGTGCTTTCCTCTTTAACTTTCATCAGCATTCGTTTCAAATCATTACTGATTTCTGCTAGTAGTATGGTATCGTCTGCATATCTTAAATGATTGATATTTCTCCCTCCAATTTTCACATCTCCTTCATCTTGGTCCAGTCCGCTTTCCATATATGTTCTGCGATAGATTAAACAAGTACGGTGATAAAATACACACCTGTCTTTCCAATTGGGAACCAATCGGTTTCTCCATATTCTATCCTTACATTAGCTTTTTGTCCAGAGTATAGGATGTGCATCAGGACAATCAGATGCTGTGGCACCCCCATTTCTTTTAAGGCATTCCATAGTTTCTCATGATCTACACAATCAAACGCTTTGCTGTAATCTATAAAGCACAGGGTGATTTCTTTCTGAAATTCCTTGGTCCGTTCCATTATCCAACGTATGTTTGCAAGAGCAATCTCTGGTGCCTCTTCCCTTTCTAAATCCAGCTTGGACATCTCGCATTTCTCACTCCATATATGGTAAGAGCCTTTGTTGTAGAATCTTGAGCATTACTTTACTTGCATGGGATATTAAGGCAATAGTTCTGTAATTACTGCATTCTCTGGGATCCCCTTTCTTTCGAAGTGGGATATATATTGAACGCTTCCAGTCTGTGGGCCATTGTTTAGTTTTCCATATTTCTTGACAAATTTTTGTCAAAATTTGGACAAATTCAGTCTCAGTAGCTTGTAGCAACTCTATTGGTATGCCATCTATTCCTGGTGATTTGTTTCTTCCAAGAATTTTAAGAGCAGCTTTCACCTCACATTCTAAAATTTCTGGTTCTTCATCATATGGTTACTTCATGAATGAATCTGTCATCCTGCCATCTCTTTTTTAGAGTTCTTCGGTGTATTGCTTCCATCTTCCTTTTATTTCATCTCGGTCAGTCAGTGTGTTCCCCTGTTGAATTGTTCAACATTCCTGTACGATGAAGAAGCAGAAATTTTAGAAAGTGAGGTGAGAGCTGCTCTTAAAATACACGGAAGAAACAGATCACCAGGAATAGATGGCATACCAATAGAGTTGCTACAAACTACAATGAAGACGTTGAACCCATCAAGAATTATCAATGCCTCGGCACAGTCATTCACCAAAATGGAGACAATAGTCAAGAAATCAGAAGAAGGCTAGGACTGGGGAGGGCAGCTGTGAGAGACCTCAAAAAGGTCCTCAAATGCAAAGATGTATCACTGAACACCAAAGTCAGGATCATTCAGACCATGGTATTCCCAATCTCTATGTATGGATGTGAAAGTTGGACAGTGAAAAAGGCGGATAAGAGAAAAATCAACTCATTTGAAATGTGGTGCTGGAGGAGAGCTTTGCGCATACCATGGACTGCGAAAAAGACAAATAATTGGGTGTTAGAACAAATTAAACCAGAACTGTCACTAGAAGCTAAAATGATGAAACTGAGGTTATCATACTTTGGACACATCATGAGAAGACATGATTCACTAGAAAAGACAATAATGCTGGGGAAAACAGCAGGGAGTAGAAAAAGAGGAAGGCCAAACAAGAGATGGATTGATTCCATGAAGGAAGCCACAGACCTGAACTCACAAGATCTGAACAGGGTGGTTCATGACAGATGCTCTTGGAGGTTGTGGATTCATAGGGTCGCCATAAATCGTAATCGACTTGAAGGCACATAACAACAACAATCATACAGTTTCTCTGTGAATGAATCTGTCATGTTTGCATCTTTTTAATAAAGTTCTTCAGTGTATTGCTTCCATCTTCCTTTTATTTCATCTCGGTCAGTCAATGTGTTCCCCTGTTGATTATTCAACATCCCTACTCTTGGTTTTAATTTCCCTTTAATTTCTCTACTCTTTTGGAATAGGGCTCTTGTTCTACCCTTTTTATTGTCCTCTTCTATTTCTATACAATAACCATTGTAATAGTTCTCTTTGTCCCTATGTACTAGTTGCTGCATTGTTGTATTTAGGGTTCTAACCATGTTTCTATCTCCTTTTGCTTTTGCTTTCTTTCTCTCTTTAACCATTTTAAGAGTTTCTTCAGTCATCCATTGAGTTCTTTTTCCCTTTTTAACTAGAGATATTGTCTTTTTGCATTCTTCCCTCATATCGTCTCTGACTTCACTCCATAGTTTTTCTGGTTCTCTGTCAACTAAGTTTAAAGCTTCAAATCTGTTCCTTATTTGATCTTTATATTCTTCTGCGATGTTATTTAAATTGTATTTTGGCATTATGATTGCTTTGTTCTTCTTTAGCTTTACTCTGATTTTCGATATTACCAGTTCATGATCTGTACCGTAGTCTGACGCTCCTGGTCTTGTTTTTGCAGAAAGTATGGAACTTCTCCATCTTCTGCTACCAATTATAATCAATTTGATTCCTATATTGACCATTTGGTGATGTCCATGTGTACAGTCATCTTTTCGATTGCTCAAAAAATGTGTTTGTGAGAAACAAATTATTGGCTTCACAGAATTCAATTAGTCTTTCTCCTGCTTCATTTCTGTCTCCTAAGCCGCATTTCCCCACAATTCCTAGTTCTTCTCTGTTCCCTACTTTGCATTCCAGTCCCCCATGATTATCAGCACATCTTGTTTTGGTGGGTGATCCATTTCTTCCTGTACTTCTGCGTAAAATCTCTCAAATTCTTCCTTTTCTGCATTTGTTGTTGGAGCATAGACTTGGATGATGGTTATGTTAATAGGTTTCCCATTTAATCTCATTGATATCACTCACTCAGACCTTGCATTATAGCTCTTAATTGTTTTTGCTACATCACTTCTCACTATTAAAGCAACCCCGTTTCTTCTTAATTTCTCATTTCCTGCATAAAATATTTTGTAGTTGCCTGATTGAAAATGTCCCATTCCCATCCATTTTAATTCACTCATGCAATGTATTTTAATGTTGATATATTCCATTTCTTTCTTGACAATTTCTAACTTTCCCTGGTTCATGCTTCTCAGGTTCCATGTTCCTTTTGTGTGTGTCATACAACTCAGGACTCTCCTTTCGCATCTGTGCACATCTGGGCTTCCGTTTGGCTTTGACCCAGCTGCATCATTAGTCACAGCACTACTTGTACTTGTCCTTTATTCTTCCTCCTCTAGGATGCACACTTTAACGTGGTGTGGGTATTGAAGAAGCTGAGAACAATGCCGTCAGGAGTCTAGAACAAGAGGCTACACTCCTAGCAAGGGCACCCAAGGAGGAATTGTCAAAGCTTAAACACCAGACTAAGATGCATTGAAACTCAGAGGAAGGCAATGGTAAACCACCTCTGAATACCTCTTACCATGAAAAACCTATGAACAGAGTATCCAAAATGCAACACGAGATAGTGCTGGAAGATGAGACCCCCAGGTCAGAAGGCACTCAATGAGCTACTGGGGAAGAACAAAGGGCAATACATTATTACATGTTATCTCCCTTAACATGCTCCACACTGTGCGCATGAGGAAGGCTGGATGTTTCTGGTTGAAGCAATTTTGGGGACTCCATGGTATCATTGTTGCTCTGGGCACTATTACAGCCAGACTGTGTTCCCCTTTCTGAGCTTTATTAATGCCTGTTCAATCTATAGATTTGCAAATAATCAAGACACTATGTTTCTTCAGTTTTTCCACAAAGGAAATCGATCCCGTAAAAGCTGTCTGAGACTTCATGAGGAAAGAGAGATTTCATTACAGAGTTGTTCTGATATCACAATTTTCACTTCACCATACTCAAGCCATGTTTACAAAAGCAGACATGCTGCTTTTATCAACAATTGGATTGGATTGTTATCTGTTATATAACACCACATACTGGTTAGATCTGGTGACTGCACAGGCTTAGTTTAAGAAACAAGAGAGTTTTCATCTACTGAATGACAGCATAGGTAGGCCTCTGATGGAAGGAATTTATAAGATTCAGTTCACAGCTCCTCCATATTGATTGTCATTAAGTCTCCCATAATAAGCCAGTTACCTATGCTCATCTTCAGTACCATTGTTATTGAGTAGTTTGGTTGAGATGCACGTTTCAGAATTTTGTGTGTCATTTGGTTTTGCTCTAAACAATGAGAACATCATTTCAGTAAATTAGGGAAAGCCCCTATGGTGCAAGGCAGTGTTGGTTTAAGTACATGGCAGCCACAACCAGGGCATTGCAATTGTCTCAGTTAATTCAAGATCCCAGCTGACAAGCATATCCTGCCTTAATGAAACTAAGTATCTTTTTTTTGCATTTCTTGCAAGATCCAAGCTTGCCTCTCTTTTAGCAAGGGAGAGATCCTTTCTTTAGAATAAAGATTTGATGGGTGGATGACTTGGCTTTAGACCAGTGGCATTACACTTAATTGGCATAACTAAGCATGTCCCAGAGAACTCACGTCACTACCTGTGTCATTGTTGTGAAATGGCACACAGATCTAAGCCTCTGGATCTTTTCTCAAAAGGGCACTTTAAAATTCAGGGCAAAGATTGAATAATAGGTTTTTCCTATAACTGGTGCATCCTCAGTTTGTTCACCTTTTTGGGAAACATCCAGAAGGCTACTCCACACCACTCTTTTCAAATGCTCTAGCCCTGTGAACAGCAGCAAGAACTGGCTTCTCTCTAACTCTTTGCCTCTGCCTTCCCCATTTCCTTTCCTCTGAATCATGTTTATTTTGGGATAGTTTATTGTTTATTATTATTATTTATTTATTAGATTTATATCCCACCCTTCCTCCCAGTAGGAGGGCTCTTTAGGAGAGAGGCACCTGCCAGTGCCTCTTTAAAAGAGGAATATTTTCCTATTTCATGCACACATGTGTACAGATATACTAGTAGATGTGATTACACCTTAAAGATGTCAACATTGTAACCTTAAACAAAATTAACTGAAATTCACAAGCACAGAGAAACCCACAAGAACTGCAGTTTGGTGACTTCGCTGAGGATCTTTACCAATAAATACCCAAAGCCTTAATGCAATATCAGTTTCCAGTTATTATGATCATGATAATGAAACCAGTTTTAAAATAGCTGAAGGTTTTTTCCTAGTCACTGCAATCAAATACATTATATAATTTTTATTTTGTTTATTCTGCAACTTTAGAACCAAAGTTTTATTAAATATTTCAAATCTAACAACATACCCAAAGATCAACTTGATGGCATTTCCATGCCCTTGGAATATCACTAATAGTATGGTAAGTGATTTTAAATACATTCCATATCAATGTACTCAGCTTTGTGCAATCCCAAAAATGCAACCCATCTCAACGATGATGGAGTGCACCTCTCAGACAGCTCTGTGCAGCTAATGAAAGAAGCAGCATATATTCTGTGAGGGCAGCTGCAGCGTCCCCTGCAAAATCACAAGAAATCCTCGAGCACAACACTTGGATTGCATACAATGCAGCCATTTGTAAGTATGAACTCTCTGCCTTGTCTTTCCCTCATCCTCACTTTGCAACATATAATTTCACACCTGGACATGATGGATGTGGCCCAGTTGAGATTTCTGAACTCTAAACACCATTTGTATAGCAAATGGAAGTGGAACACTGCATTTGAAGGCATTGTTGCAGTGGAGACAAATTCAGTCCTCATAGCCTGACTGTGGCATAGCAGAGCACGCACAAAGATACAAAGTTGTCCCGCATGCACCCTCCAACCATCCCTGAAATATGCAGGTCTTTCCTTCACAATCCCTTTTCCATCACAATCAGGACCATTTCGCTAGTGCTAATGTTAAAAAAGAAAAAGTAACATATAGCTACTAATTGCCTCTATAACAAGTCCCAGATGTTTCCCAAATCCCAAGTAACAGTAACAATTTTGTGACTTGCTTGCTGGTCAGTTTTAGAGGTATATCACCACAGCTGCTGTTTCTCTTTGACCTTCTGCTTGGAAATTGACAATACCTGACAAAATACTGAGGAAGTGTGTCTCACATAACAGTGTGTTTCACTCCAAAAAGAGCTGAGTTCTGGATGAATCCTGCTGAAAAACCTTCCCCAGGACAATCATCTTCAAGGCTCTTCGAAACCATAGGTAAAAATACGCATAAACAATTGGGTTAAATGTAGAATTTAAGTAGCCAAACCAAACCATGGCATCAATGAGAATAGGAGGTATTGTATAATGCATAAAGGGATCTGTTGCCATACAGAAGAAGAATGGGAACCAGCAGATGAGAAAGACACCAACCACCGTGCCTAAAGTCTTTGCGGCTTTTTTTTCTCTGCTGTGGGAAATATGATGCTGCACTTCAAATCTGATCTGCATTTGGTTCACAGCAGCCTTAATGGACCTGGCTTGCCTTTTGGCTATAATGTATATCTTCCCATAGACACACAACATGACTAATCCAGGGATGTAAAAAGAAACCATGGAGGCCACCACCCCTGCGGTTTTGTTGAAGAAGACAAAACAGCCTCCCACACAGTAGATGATCTTATAGAATGTCTCTTCTGCTCCAATCAGGTTTAACTTCAAAAAGACCAGTCCAAAGCCGAACATGGCAGGGAAGGCCCAGCTTATGAAGATCATGATCAGTATGACACACATGCTGATCTTCGCTTTGTATCGCAGCGGGTCACATATGGCGTAGTAGCGGTCAATGGAGATAAAGGAGAGGTGGAAGATGGAAGCTGTACTCAGCATGATATCGATGCTGGTGTAGATTTTGCAGAGTAATTCCCCAAAATACCAACAGTTTTCAACAGACCTCACCATGCTGTAAGGCATGACAAAGAATCCCAGAAGAAGGTCCACCATGGACATAGAGAGGATTAGGAAATTGGTAGGGGTGTGGAGCTGCTTGAAATGTGATACTGAAATGATAACAGTCAAATTGCCAGCTACAGTAGCCAGGATCACAGATATCATTAAGGCATACATGGAAATACGAATGCTAATTGACCAGTTGCTCTTTATACAGGAGCCATTTATGTGTTCACAACATAACTGCATCCTTTCTAAAGACTCAGATTCATGCAAACACATATTAGGCCTAGTTTGATGGGTTCTGTGTGGGAAGTTCTTCTTTTGTAGTCAAAACAGGATTTATTTATATTTTACCATCCATAAAAAGTGGATTACCTGCTGGGAAAGAAAATTAAAACATGAATATTTATTTAGGGCTGAGACAAAATTTTTCTCCACTTAGCAAGCTCTAAATAGGGCTCTCCTTGCAGTGACTTTTTTTCCAGAGGGCCGTGAAAACAGGAGTAAAGTGTTTGTCCCACTCACCAGTTACATTCCCTGCTCCTACTGCATGCCATTTTTTTTAAATTTTCCCCCATGACACATGGGGTCAGGAAGCAATGTCCTCACTCTGATTTCGCTTTAAACATAATCATGTAGCCAAAGCAGAGTAAGAACAGGAAACACTGTCATGGATAGGCAGCAAAATATGACAATATATGGCAGGAAAAAGGGGTGGCTTTCATGAAAGTTCATCTCCGCCCCTTTCTGATAAACTTTTGGTAGAGCTCTAAGGAGGTGAGCCAGTGCTTATATTGCTTTATAATAGGATGAGTCATGCCTGCACAATCATTATACCCAAAACCCAAATACCGCCCACCAGGGGCCAATAAGGTCCCTGTCCTTACAACAGGCCAGCCCAAAACACAAGGGAAATAACAAGCCCCTGGCAGATCACATGGCTGTGGTGGGCTATGGTGAGCTTAGTGCAAACATGGAGATCCCCTGGCCCATGGGTTTAGTTTGGCCTGCCAAACCTCTTCAACTAGTCTCCAGCACTTCTGCCATACACTTCCCCCAATTTCCATCACCATCACAGTGCACTGGGTGGTAAGGAACCACCAGCAACAGACAGGAGTGATTTTCATCCCTACCACAGCATGCTCTGCCGGCAGTATCTGCTGAGTGGCAGAGGAAATCCAATTTTCATCTTCATCATGGCATGCAGACTTAGGGCTCATCTACATTGGAGCATTTCTTTGTAGCAAATACACTGCTTTTATTGTCATTATTGAGTTCCTGCTCAATGGTAGCTGCCAATCATCTTTTCCCATTCACACAAGTAGGCATTCCTCTGGGAAGGATTAGTCTGTTTCCTTGTGGCCCTGCCCTCTAATTATGCATTTCCACTCCCTCTGGTTGCTAGGTGACCGAGCATGCTCAGTCTGTTCAACCAGCTACAGTAGGTTCCTTTAAAAAAAACAGAAATGTGAATATCTGTTTTCCCTGCCTATGGTTGGTAGGATACAGCTGAAATACAAATATTTGTTTCAGCATTGTTATGCTTTTGAACACAGGTTAGGGGGAAAAGAAAATAAAGGCACTGTTTGCAGCAACATAAAAAAGGCCAGCAGAACAGAGGAGAGCAGCAGGAAGTTGCTTGCAGCCCATAGGAAACAAAATGAAAGAAGGAAGGAGGAAATAGTGGGCATGGAGAGGGGAACAATTGACACACCCACCTAAAAGCACTGGAGCAAAGTGTTTGCAACCACTAGAGAAACATGGTGGAGACTTTTTTTCTCCCCTTTTCCTATTATCAGTGGATTGGGTTAGTACAGATTTACAGGGGGGAAACTGCATAATAGCTTCTATTTGCCAGTAACATCATGTGAACCATGCAAATTTAAAGGAGATGTGAGTACCACCTGACACATGGTAAGCTACCATGTAGATGAGCCCTTGATGTTACGGGAATAAAAATACCCCCCATCCCTCGGCTGATCTGAGGGGCTGAGCAGCGTATATTGTTATGTTTGTGTTGTGTCTGTCTGTGTGAGATTGTGTGAATATTGTTTGTATGTTGTACATAATTTGTAGGGGTACATTAATTGTCTGAATGTGGTATATTCTTTAATAATAATAATAATATTAATAATGATGATGATGAAAAAGAAGTTTGTATTAAGGATGAGTAATTGTGTGAATGTGCTGTGAAGTGTCTGTCTCTCTCTTTGCATGAATGGAGTGGGGAGTGGGCCCCTCTCATACCTGCATGTGCCTCCTGAGCACTTTCCACAAGGGAATGTAGCCCTCAGAAGGAAAAAGGTTCTCCACCGTTCACTTAGTGGAGTTGTGCAAGGCTGAGCCTTTTTAGGTGTTTTTTTGATTGACATAGTCAGTTTTTAAAGGCCTGGTATGTAAATAAGGTACAGAGGGAAATTATGATACAGGAAGCCTTCCAACAATTATACTGTTATTAATGGAGTTTTTTAGATTATCACAATATTTGCCAGTGCTTTTTACAGCAAAAAAAAAGCTATTGTTGATTATGAGGTTTTTCAAACAGAAATGTAACACTGACAATCCAGTCCACAAAACAATTCTTCATTATAAATGGATTTGGTCTATTTTCTCCTATGAGTTGAGCAGCTTGATTCAAATTTTTTTGTTCAATCAGAACAATCATCCGACAGTACTGATGATATCACTACAATTACTGAGGAATGAGTGGGATGCATTAGGACTGTGGTCTACACACTATTGCACACTCAGTAGTCAGCACATAATGATTTTAGCAATTCTACCCTTTTCCAAGCCATTCCCATTCTTCTCAGTGCCAGCATTATTGCTTGTTGGAATATTTTGCTATGGAGGAGGGGGGAGAAGGATGAGAAGTGCTCTACTTGCTCCAGAGAGCACAGTGGCAAAAAAGAACTGGGCAGACTGTCAGGAAGGGGAGATGCTTAGTTCCCAGCGTGAATGAACTCATTCCAAACAAGAATAGAAACAAATAAAATAAGTTTGGAAACACACTGATATGGTCCTCTAACACAGCAAATGATTCCCTTGATAATCTCTTTCTGGGCATTTAGCCCATGAGATTTTCATTTCTGTTGCTCTGAAGAGAATTTCCCATCCACACCCCCAAGTGATTTACGTGCTTTTCCAGACAGTGAGTCTTTTACATGACAAGTCCAAACACTTGCTTTCCATTTTTGTTACGGTATAGCATGGAATGAGGTATGAGATATTATTTTAGGTCTTTCCCTAACAGCCAAGTTGGACCCAGGATAGCTCAGATGGAAACAGTTTGATGTGCTGGAAGATTTAGCTGATAGGTATCTTAAAAATGATACTCATCCAAAAGTTCATCTCCTTCCTTCAGTCTGCTTTTCCCATATTTTTGAGGGCTATTTTGCAGATTCCATTTCTAACAAATTTCTTCTTTATGTTCTCTTCATCATGGATGAAGTCATGATAAATGATGAATTCCAGAACCAGAAGAGGCCAGAGGTTTTGGAACAAAGTGCCTCTCATCTGAATGTTTACCAAAGACTGAAAGATTCAGGTAGCTGGGGAACAAACCTTTAAGGATGCCTAGATTCCTACGGTTTATATTAAAATAAATTGTTGCAATTGACTGTGTCACTCTCAAGAGATATTATGAAGAACCAATGAATACTCTTCAGTTGGGCAGAAGTCTTCTTAGGGCCTGTTTCCAGTTATACCAACACGGAAAGCTTTTTCAGCCTGAGGGCCACATCCTTTTGTAAGTAGCATTCTAGGGGCCACATGCTAGTGGTGGATAGGGCCAAAGATAAAGAAATGTTACATTCCAGCCACACAAAAGCTGGAGGTTTCTACACATGCAAATGTGTGTGCGCACACACTCAGAGGCACCTCTCTCCATCCTTCCAGGCAAGCAAGAGGCACTAACAGAGTTCAAGGAAGGAGGGTGTGGCCTCTGGAAGTATGTGTGGTGTGGGAAGAATCCTGAGGGCCAACTGGAGAGTCCTGGAAGGCAGCATTTGGCCTCTGAGTCTAACAATCCCCACCCCTGAACGAAATGATGGCCAGCTAGCATGTAGCGAGGCTAGCAAAGTGCAGAATGCATGCTTCCTGGAGCAGTTGGATTCTGATGGCACCTTCAGAGATCAGCCATGCTTGGCAACATGAGCAGCTGGGCCAGTAAAAAGGTTTAACCAGCTGAAGGCCCTGAGCAGTCTGCCTGAGTTTAAACGCTTATATTTGCTCTCCCATGCCATTTGTTAACTTCATGTTGGTCCTAATAAGTCATATTGGATTGCTTTCCCCTTTGTTAGTAGAAGTGGTAGACTCCAGCTGAATCACTCATGTGATCACTTAAAAGATCACAGGTAACAAGACTGAGAGGGGAAAGGCTATTACTTTAGACACCAGAGAATTAGGATTGAGCCCCACTGCTAGATCACATCCATAAGATGGGGGTAACCTGTGGACATTTGAAGAGTTGACGAGGAAGGGGGAGAGTTAAGTATTCTTCTTCTGCCTGCTAATTCCCCTCTTCAAGTGCTCATCCATCCACCTAACCAGGGCAACAAGGTAGGGAACCTCACATTTCCATTTCAATATCTAGGTCCCTCTGATTTGGTGGGTTTCTGTTGCTTGGGGGGGGCAGAAAAGGCAACACTGAATCATTACTATCTATTAATCAAGCACTAGGTTTGAGGAGTCTTAGTAAAAGAGAGTCATGGGGCAATATCTGACTTCTGATGTTATGCAGCATAGATGACACTCTAAATCAGGGTTGGATAACCTTTTTTTTTTTTAATCTAAGGGCTGTATTACCGGGGGGAAACTGTTGGGGGCTGCATTCCAATGTCTGGCAGGGCCAGACATGCACACAATGACATTCACTTTAACACAGAGAGAGACACACATTTGATGTATTGCAGCTATTCAAGCCATGATAAGACACATGCTTCTCTTACAATCACAGTTATTCTCGTTCTTTCCCACGCACACTTAACAGCTATTTGCTGCACTATCTCACACACATCTCTGTTGTTTGCACGTCATGCATTGTATTAATTATACAGTCATGAGAGGGGCTGTATACTACAGTCAGCATGGATGTTTTGTGTTCCACAATGTTACATTGAAAATACTCTCCATGCCATTCCGATCCTTACCATAAGCTCATTTCAAAACAAAACCTTACAAAACTTATAGTCCTGAACTCAGAAACCGCTTGCTTAACAACCCTCTAAATTTTCATGGTGATACACAAAACAGTCAGAGGGAATAGAGAGTTCAAAGTGTAAAAAGAGAGACAGAGAAACCAGACCCCTTTTTGACTTTTTTTCTGTCAGAGTTCTCATAATCTGTTGAAATTAATTAAAAATCAGACATGTTCACAGAGTACCTGTAATCCTATTACTGACCTTGCCCCATACTCTGACCTTCATCTTCTGCAGTTTAAAAGTTTAAAAAATGCCTGGCTGATTTTTAATTAATTTAAGGAATTTTGGCTTGAATTCAATGATAATGTCGGGCATGCTCAGTAAGAACCAACTGTCAGTGTTCTAAAAGCCAGACTCACAGCCGCTGGGCTTGCCTAATCAGGGGGCCACACCCACACCAGACTCTGATTTCACATGAGACAGTCATAGCTTCTCCCAAAGAATCCTAGGAAGTGTAGTTGTGAAGGGTGCTGAGAGGAGACTCCTATTCCCGTGACAGAGCTCCAGTGACCAGAGTGGTTTTACAGGCAGCCACTCTGATTGAAGTTCTATGAGGGGAACAAGGCATCTCCTAGCAGCTCTGAGCACCCTTCACTAACTACACGTCCCAGGATTCTTTGGGAGAAGCCATGACTGTCTAAAGGGAAATAAAGGTCTGGTGTGGATGTGGCCAGGGACAGCTTTGGTTTCAATTTGGGTGGGAGGCTACATGTGCGTGCTGTAGAATGAAAAGGTGGGAGAAACCCTGAAAAAGAATGATGCTGTTCACAGTGTTTTCCTTTTGGAGAGGAAAGGGGCTTCCCTTCTGCCCAGTGCCCATCCACCCAATTTCCTGCCCTCCTCCCCCCCCCAGGTCAGTCTCTCCTATCCTAAGCATGATTGCATAGGAATAAATCACACTGAACTCAAAAAGCATGCAAATGATCAAACCTGCCCTCCCCTCCTCCTCCCTCTTATCCCCTCCCTCTGTTGCGCTGCTATAGAGCGTGTGGTCCAACACAACACCAGAAGCAGGTTCGGTATAGGAAAAGATCCAGTCACAGGCAATGATTTTGTTAAGAGTCTTTACTGAGACAGTTAGAGTTACAAACAGCTTCTTCCACATCACACTACACCCCCACACCACTTTCGGTTTCTCTCAAGCCTTATGTAGATAAGAGTGCCCTTGTATTGGCACAGCTGCCACAGACGGCCTTGGTATTCTCCCTAGCCAGATTAACCCCATAAGAGCAGGTCTTTCAGTTGCTTTCCTCTCTGTGAGGAACACACACACAACCTGAGAGCCCAACAGCCCCCACCTGTTTCTCACAGAAATTCCAATGCCCTCTTATCTATTATATGCACTCGCTTTAACATTTCGTTACAGTTGACAGCACCTTATACATTTCAGCTTTGCTTTACACGTTAACATTTTCTTTTCTGGATTCCAGGCTTTCTTTATTCACTACATCTGTTACATTTCATAAATAGATCAATCAACATTCCTTTCCCACTTTTCATCATTGCATTTAGGTTTCACACATGTTAAATACAACGTTTCTGCATCCATGTTTTGCTTAGTGTATGCCCCCTGGTCTGTTATAAGACCAATAGTGAATCTTTCAGGTGGCTTCCCTTTGTTCTCTCTCTCTGAGCGTCTTAAGGGAACTTGAGACTCAGTTTCTCTTGTGCCACCGTGGCTTGCACTAGTTCCTGGTAATTCTCTCTCATGTAATGACACATCATCAGCTTTTCTTTTCTTAATGTTATGTTTCCCCCATATGAGCTCATTTAACGCTTCTTTTAATGGCATTTGCAGTACTTCTTCCTCTTCGCTAGGACCTGGCTGTATGTCCTCCTCTTTTACTGCATGTGTATCGTGTGACCCATTTAGGTTTATGGTCTGACTTTGCTTCCATTCCTGATCTGAAACTTTGATGCTTTGACTAAGAACTATTTGTTGTAGCTCAGGAACCCAGACCCTGTAATAAGCGTTCTGAAAGCCCAGCACATGTCCCTCCTGGGCTCTCAGCGCTAACTTACTGCGCCTTTTACTTTTGGGTACGTGAACCCAACATTTAGCCCCAAAACGCTCAATGTGCCTTATCCGTGGTTTCTTCCCCGTCAGTTTTTCATAGGGAGACATTCCAAGACTCCTGTGTAACAACCTATTCTGGATATAAACAGCATATAGGATACACTTTCTCCAAAATGTGTTGGCTAGGTTTGAATCTCCCAACATGGCTCTCATGGATTCCTGAAGAGACCTATTTTTTCTCTCCGCAACCCCATTTGAAAACGGAGAAAACGGGGCAGTGAAGTTTTGGGCTATCCTCTTTCTTTCCATGAAGTCCTGCAAAGCTTGGCTCGTGAATTCACCCCCCTGATCTGAGCGTATGCGTTTTATCATGACCCCATGTTGTGTTTCCACTCTCTTTATGAACAGGCGTAATTTTGTATCTGCCTCATCTTTTCTCTTCAGCAAGTACACATGACAATACCTTGTGAAATCATCTACCACAACCATGAAATACTTAGGACCCCCCTTTGAACACTGCAATGGTCCAGATAAGTCGACGTGTATCATCTGATATGGTGCAGTGGTTGTGCACTCTGTCTTTTGATTTATGGGTGCCACTGTGGCTTTAGCTCTGTAACACGCATCACATTCATATACTTGCTCACATCCCTGTAATTTCATGTCCTCACTATGAGTAGGGTTTTTCTTAATTGTGTCATAATGAGCATGACCCAATCTTCTGTGCCACTGATGTACACAGTTTTCGTGCAACTGTCTTTTGGCACTTAATACAGCACATTCCGGCTCAGCGTGAGTGCTTTGCAATGTGAACAGTGAATCTTGCAGACACCCCTGCATGCATATCTCATTCCCTCGTTTAACAACACATCTCCCTTTCTCAAACATTACAGAATAACCTATATCTGTTAGTTTCTTTACAGACAAAATATTACTTGCTAATTGCGGGACTAACAATACATCTGTCAAAATAGTCTGGAGCTTACTCAGTTTCAAAGTTCCACGAGCCAGGACGTCACGTTTGGATCCGTCAGCCAATAAAACAGTTTCCTGCACTGGTTTCAATGAGTGAAATAGGCTTGCATCTTTTATGAGGCAATGGGACGCACCACTATCAATTACCCATTGAGAGTTAATTGTTTTATGCTTCTGGGCACTAACAAAGTTCACGCTAGAGTGCTTCCAGCCTCTGTCTCTTTGCTTGGCTGCACAGTTCCGCTGTATATGTCCCCTTGCTCCACAAAAATAATAGGATTTTAGTCCATGCTGCTCTTTGAAGGTAGACTGCTTAGTTTTGACCGCTTCTTTCGGCTCAGTCTTCCTAGCCTCCTGTCTTCTTTGCCATTCTTGATTGAGTTTCTCTTCTACAAAATCCACCCTCAATCCTCCATCAGGCATCGCCTCCATAGACATCATGAAATTGTTCCATTTCTCATCAAGGGAAGACAAAATGATGTACACCTTTTGTAGATTGCTATGCTCGACCCCTCTGTCCTCCAACTCTGCAAACAGACGTTGAAATTCCGTTAAGTGCTCAATCATAGTGCTCTCTTCAGTCAGACGCATCTGATATAATCTTCTCGCCAAACAAAGTTTGCTCCCTGCGGTCTGTTGCACATGTACAGTATTCAAAACAGTCCACATACGTTTTGCTGTGGGTTCATCTCTCACATATAGTAGTTGAGAGTCGGACAGTGCTAATGTGATGAAAGCCTTCGCCTTTTCATCCTTACGTGTCCATGCCGCTTGAGGGGCCGCCGGTGGGGTGGTGTCAATAACTTCAAACAGATCCTCTTTGATCAGAAAAGCCCTCATCCGTAGCTTCCAGCTGGCATAATTTGTTTCAGTGAGCTGTTCCATAGGCATTCCAGCAGACATATTTATAGCCATTCTCAGCGCTCTGCTTTCCGCTCACCTCTTTCTCACATGGCCTCCGACCCAGCTCGCGTCTCAGCTCCGAGGTTTCGCACCAGAACCGGCACTAGCACTGTATAGTGGACCAGAATCCTGGGCCCATAACCCTTGTTGTGCTGCTATAGAGCATGTGGTCCAATACAACACCAGAAGCAGGTTCAGTATAGGAAAAGATCCAGTCACAGGCAATGATTTCGTTAAGAGTCTTTACTGAGACAGTTAGAGTTACAAACAGCTTCTTCCACATCACACTACACCCCCACACCACTTTCGGTTTCTCTCAAGCCTTATGTAGATAAGAGTGCCCTTGTATTGGCACAGCTGCCACAGACAGCCTTGGTATTCTCCCTAGCCAGATTAACCCCATAAGAGCAGGTCTTTCAGTTGCTTTCCTCTCTGTGAGGAACACACACACAACCTGAGAGCCCAACACCCTCTTCCCCTTCCCTCTCCCTTCCTTCACCCCTCCCTTCCCCTCCTCCCTTTCCAATTCCCTCTTTCCCCCTCCTCCTCCTCCCCTCCACCCTCCCACTTCTCCTTCCCCATGGTCAGTTTTACCTATCCTAGGACTACGACCTGGGAGACCAGAGTTCAAATCCCCACACAGCCATGAAGCTCACTTGGTGACCTTGGGCCAGTCACTGCCTCTCAGCCTCAGAGGAAGGCAATGGTAAACCACTTCTGACTACTGCTTACCATGAAAACCCTATTCACAGGGTCGCCATAAGTCAGAATTGACTTGAAGGCAGCCCATTTCATTTTCAAGCATGACTGCACGGCAGTAAATCCCATTGAACTCAATAAGTATGCAAATGATCAAACCTGCCCTCCCCTCCTCCTCCCATCACCTCCCTTTTACCCCTTCCCCCTTCCTTCACCCCTCCCCCTCCCCTTCCAACCCCCTCCTTTCCCCTCCCACTCCTGCTCCCCTCTCCCCCTTCTTCCTTCCCTCTATTCTCCCCTCCTCCTCCTCCTCCCCCATGGTCAGTTTTACCTATCCTAGCCATGATTGCACAGGAGTAAATGGTATTGAACTCAAAAAGCATGCAAATGATAAGACCTGCCTTTCCCCTCCTTCCCCTGTCCTCTTCCTTCCTCCTCCCTTCTTCCTCCCCTCCCCTCAGGTCAGTTTTACCTACTCTAAGCATGATTGCATGGGATTAATCCCACTGAACTCAATAAACATGCAAATGATCCAACCTACCCTCCACCTCCCCCTCCTCCCTGCTCCCCTCCTCCTCCTCCCTTCCCTATCCCCTGTGGTCAGTTGCACCTATCCTAAGCATTATTGCAGGGGAGTAAATCCCACCGAACCCAATAAGCATGCAAATGATTAATCCATTCTCAGCAAACTTGCACAAGATCCCATTTCTTATATCCCAGACTAAAAAGCAGGGAAGTTCACTAAACCTTGAGGTTTAATAAAGTACCTATAGCCAACAGATATTTCTGTGAAACTTTAAAAAGCAGGGAAATTGGGCAGCTATAGTGAATACACCAGGGGAGCAGGAGATCTGACCTCCTCTCTGAGATATTGTACGGCGCATTTTACCAAATTCTTCCAAGCTACATAGGAAGTGGATTGGACTGTGAAAGAGGAACCCAAATTGCGTTTGCATTTTTTCAAATGTGTAGGGCTATAGGTACATTCTTAAACCACAAGGTTTCTTGCCTATTAGTGAATTCCCATAGGCTTCCTAGAGCTAGGATCCACAAAAGCCATTCTGTTTTCCACACAGATCATCCTCCACCAAGACTATATACATATCTTAGAGTCCAACTTTGTGTCTTCCTCCAACTGCTTGAGTTCTGCAGTATTTTCAGTTCTAAAATTATGAATAGTTATGACTCCACCCCCCAAAAATGGACATGTACTTTCCATCACTGTCTCCATCTCCATCACATGGAGAAATAATAATACTGTCTTGCCCAGTAATTACTAGCTGGTTATTTACAAATGAATCCTGTGCATGTTAGCTCAGAATCAAGTTCTACTTTATTCAATGGGGCTTACTTCCAAGTGAGAGTACATAGGAGTAATCTTGCTTTTTATCCATGTACATGTACAGAGAAACAGAAATCTTCCTCATCTCCAAGCAGGGAAAATTCTGCAGGGAAAAGGAATGTGGTAGTGGATTATGCTCTGACCCAGAGGCTCTATTTGGTTTAAAACTAAACAATCAATTTTAAGTGTTATAATTGCCAGTTAGTATCTTATTTACTCAGGAGATATATTAATTTTAAAATGGGAAACTTGATTTAATCAGCCTTTTTTAAGGTGATTTTAAAAAATGGCTTTGATTTAAAATCAGTCTACCCTGGGAGATGTACATCTATCAGCCTGTGCTATACCAACATCTTCCATAAGGCTACAGCACACTGGCTGGCTGTATATGTTGGCTTATTCCATTTTAGAAACACATTGACCTTTTGACATAGGATAGACTGAGAGACAGTGAATCCCCACAAAGTCAACCAATGAGGAGGAATTAGAACCCAGCTCTCTCTACTCCAAGTCCAATAGATTAGCCACTGTGTTACATTGGCCTTCCAGAGGTTTGCATTGCCATTGTGGCATAGCAACATCTTGTGTAAGGCAAGAAGTAGACACCCAAATTGGTGGAAATCAACAAATAATTATAATGAACGCTATAGATGTCAGAGCCCAGGAGTCAGATTCCCCTTCATTCTATGGGGTGATAGAAGTGAGGACTCCAAACCTGAAAGGGAAAGGCATGCAGGGCTAGCCTCAGTGTCCACACAGACACACCAGCCTGAGGATGTGGCACTGCCATCCTCTAAATCAGAGGCCTCTATGGTAGAAGACTCAGGAGAACCTGAGGCTCTCCCACTCTGTCAACTGAAGAAGGCTTCAGTTAATGGGCCCATTTAACTAAGGCCGCATCTTACAGCACAGGTAGTGCTAATAATCAGGCTGCACTACTACTATATAAGGACCCAGTTTCAGCTGGTTCCTTGCTGGAGCAACTTCAGAGCTCTGTGTTCCCCAGAGTGCTGCCTCACATTGAGCCTGAACCCTGCCTCATCTTACAACCTGGTTGGGCTTTCCCTTGCCTCGCTGCCCCACAGGGCATGACAATAGAGGTCATTAGCTGAAAGAGAAAAGCATACGATAATAACCCATCCACCTCACCAAAGAAACAACTGAATGTAGATCACAGCCAGCCTTCTCATGAATGGAATTCCATTCATGGGATGCTCCTGCTGGAAAAACAGGGAGACAATTTTTGCTTATTTCTTTCTCTTCAACCCCCTGAAAAGCTGCTCCATATTGGGTTGGGAGACCCACCACCATGAGAGGTGACACTGGATGGATGTGGATGTGGGAAATGATAACAATTGCATTCCTTCCTCTAGCAGGAGGCTCCACTGGATCTCAGCCCATTCTGCATTCTAAAGGAGCCCTTCTGTTCACAGAAGGGAGAGTCTGGACGAAACTGTGCATGTCTTGGAAATATCTCTGGTATGACAATATCACACACATGAAACGGTTAGAATGTATAAAGGGCAAAATTAACAGATATGGACACAGTAAACAAAGGTTACTGAGACACCAGCTGGAAGGCTCGCCATGAAATGTAGCCTGAACTGAGCTCATAGTGTTTTACTAGTTCCTTATTTAAACTCATAAAACCTTGTTATCATACTTTTGAAGGACATGCTTACACAGTCAGAGGGAAAGTGGAAACCACACCCTCCCTTTGTTGCTTTTAAATAAAAGGCACATTAAGCAAGTGAACGTGGTAACACTCAAGAGCGCAGGATATGGGAGTAAAAGCCAGAAACAAAGGGTAATTACCTGGGCAACTACTAGCCCCAACAACCAACTCTTGTCTTTCCATCAATCAAGAGGTAATTTGCCTTTCCATCAATCAAATAAATCTTTTATAAGACTATTCGACACCTTCATTGGTCTCTTCTCTGCCTACTATCTCCTCTGGAACGGGCAGGAGATATAGTAGCAGAAAAGGGTATCTGTGGCTCTAGAATCTGTAGGAATTTGAAAGGTGGAAATTGTGTTGCTGATGCACCACCTAACACTTTTTGGAATGTGGTTCTACAGAAAAACCTATTGCTGACCCAAAGTGTTGTCTATCGTCTCTCCACAAATCCATGTTTCAAAATTGTGTGTGTGTGTGTGTGTGTGTAAAATTTATGATAATTTACTATGGCATACACTTTACACATATTGAACTGTTTCTTGCTGCTTAAACAAACAACTTAAAGAGGCTTCTTTGTTCTAGATAAAGTATGACAAACTGCAAATTATGTCAACTTTTGTTATAACTATGTGTAAATTTTTCCTTTTATTTCTGAAGTTCAGGGGCAAGTGCCAATCCTTATGTAGCCAAAATAGCAACATCCATGCCGAATAGAAATGTATCAAGCTTTGCAGAAGTTTTTAAAAAAAGTTTTGAAAAAAACTCCATGGGTGGACCCCCAGAAACAATCCAGTGAGGAAGACTAAGCATGCTCACTGGGCAAAGAATGTTGACCGGAAAATCACGAGTGATAGAGTGGATAGAAACCTGAACAGCAACATTCCATACTGCAACATTTTGGTGCAGGTCTCAGGGCTCATCCAGACGACTGCAAAATGTGTGACACGCCCGCTATGTGTGTTCATTATTTTTTGGTCGTCCAAATGACGTCTCGCGCTGTTACGCACTCTCGCGGGTTAAATCCGCTCCTTGCAATACCGGCAAAAATGCGATTTGCTCTTTAAAATCGGGAATCATCTGCTGTGCCTTCAGGAGTTAGGATGCAATACCGCGGACTTTACAGCTGATGGGCAGTTGTTGGGTGTTTCCCCTTGCCCCTTCTCCTCATTCCAGCCAATCACGTATCTGCACTTTTGCACATGTGCGAGAATCATCGCAATGGTGGGGTGTTGGGGTGTGTGTCTGCAACTACTGCGCAGATGCATTTTATTTTTTGCCAGCCTGCAAACTGGGCGGCCGCTCTGGGTGAGATCTGCAATGCACAGCAAGCGAGAAAGGGGGAATGGTCGGTTTCAGCCTGCCTCCGAAAGCCTTGTCAATTTCATTCTACTTGCTGGGGGTTTTGCTTCAAATCAGAAAAGCATACATTGGTTTAAGTGTAATATCCCAAATGCAAACAAGAAAAGAGCTTCTGGTCGGTTTCAAGCCTGCTCCGGAAAGCTTTGTCAATTTCATTCTCAGTGGGAAGGAAAGGGAGAAGGGGGGGGACACGTTCCTTGCTTTTTTGGAGAAATAAGTGCATTGCCAGCGTGTGTATCTCCTTAAATATCAATAAAGGCAGAAAAGCATACATTCGTTTAAGTGTAATATCGCAAATGCAAACAAGAAAAGGGTGTCAATTTCATTCTCAGTGGGAAGGCAGGCGTGAAACCGACTAGCAGCCTTTCCTTTCAAGGCAAGAACTCCTTTGTGCTTGTTGCAAAGGGGGAGAGGAGCATACATAATTTTTTTGCTGACCAATTGGTTGATAGGGGGAGGTTTTAGAGGCGGAGCTTGGAAAAAGCGAAAAGAATGTAGGGGTCTTACCGCTGCGTGTGCGGGTGCAAAAAAGCGTTTTTTTTAATTGGGAAAGAGCGAACTAAAAGGCAAAGTGAAGACTATCAGATGACAAACTGAATATGGAAACCGTGGATTATCCCACTCCGTTTGGATAAGCCCTCAGTCTGCTTTGGTATTTAGCTGATGTATCACTATGTTGTCCAAACATTACCAAACATTTCAGCCCCAGAACATCCCATTATCATGTTTGTGTTCATCTTCAGTGTTCCACTGTGCCTCTGACAGTTATCACACTGCCAAAAATGCAAGAATGTTTAATTTTAGACATTTTAAAAATGAACTCTTTTATCAGGCTTTGACAAATTATAGTTGGCAATGAAAAGAAAACTGTAAATCATCTTTATTTTTAAAGAAAAATCTAAAAATATTTAATCGGATTCTTCCTTTTCTAATTGGCAGACATAATTAAAACAGAAGCCATAATATCTTTTACAAGTGGCACAAAAATGGTAAGGGAACATGCCAGAATAATGCTAGATGCTGCCAAGAACTCCCAGCTGGTGTAGAATGGAGCAATTTGCCTTCTGATTAAAGCGGGGGGGGGTAGGGGTGGATTGACACTAAATTCCCAGAAGCCCAAAATGCTCAGTGCTGCAGAATCTCAGTGGGCTCCAGGTCCTATGGCTTTCCAGGCAAAATTTAAACAACGCTGGCTTAACCTATAAATCCCAAATGGCTTAGCCCTATATATTTTACAGCCCAGTTTTATGCATATTTATTTATTTATTTTTATTTGTTTCATTTATAAACCGCCCATAGCGAATGGCTCTCTGGGCGGTGTACAAAAGGTTAAAATACAAAATCACAATAAAATCAGCCTACAAACAATGAACACAAGCAGGAACAAAAGAAAAGGATTTTTTTTTAAAAAAAATTATAACATAAACGCTTAAAATGCCTGGGAGCATAGCCAGGTCTTAACCTGGCGCCGGAAAGATAGCAGCGTAGGCGCCAGGCGTACTTCTTCGGGAAGGCTATTCCACAGTTCGGGGGCCACTACAGAAAAGGTCCTAGATAGAGTAACTGTCCTCCGGGCTTCTCGATGAGTTGGTACCTGGAGGAGGGTCTTAGATGCTGAGCGAAGTGACCGGGTAGGTTCATAGCGGGAGAGGCGTTCCACAAGATATTGCGGTCCCACACCGTGTTTTTTTACTCAGAAGTCCCACTGAGTGATGGCCAGTGTTAGTCAAACTCAGAGCAGACCCACTGAAGTTAATGGATCTACGTTAGACATGTTGAATGATCTCAGTAGGTCTGTTCTCAGTATGACTAGTGGAGCAATCCCAATCTCTTTGTGCGGGGTGGTTTGTATTTTTTAAACTGGGCAGAGGTATTCCTGCACCCAACTCTTTCAGCTAAGCCAAGCTGCCACAGTGGTGCAAGTATCATTCTGTCAGTGCAGTCCTCCTTCCGTCTGCTGAATGTGTGGGTGGAGGGGGAGCTGGTGGGATCCTTGCCAGAGGAAAGCCCACAAATGGGATGTTTTGAAGATGGGGAGGGGCTGATCTGGCTCAGGTTCTGTTGGATCCCAATCAAGTCTCACTATGCCATCACACAACAATCTGGGCCTGATGATCACTGTACAGTACCAGTTTCCAGGCAGGAATTTGATAGATTTGCCTTCAAATGTGAACTGAATCAAATTTTCTTCCCCATTTCTTCTGCCCATTGATATTTCCTCCCCTTTGCAGTGTGTGGGGATGTGGCCCAGCCACTCCATAAAGCCCTGCTCGAGGGAAGGGGGAAGGTTTGGATTGTAGCCTTAGTTGGATATCATCCACTGAGTTCAATTAAACTTACTGCCTGCCTGGCAACGATGCATCAGACTGCAGCTTTCTAGACTGCCTCCTTCCATATGTCTTGAATAAGACAAGCGTATTTTGGGATATTGTCTACAAGATAATCTCTTCTCTTGTGGCACATCTTGCTCTCCTCCACCCCCAACCTTTAACGTTGTCCATATTTGGGTTGTTTTCTTTATTCAGCAAAATGAGGATACTATAGAATTGTAAAAGTGGGCTTTTAAACAGTCTCAACTTCCTACCTTCTCTGTTAAAATGAGTGGTCTCTGTTGTAGCTTCAGTTTGTCATTGTTTTGAGCTGCATTTCTTTAAGTTGTAAGGTATCTTCAAATGAGAAAATAGTTAGCTTCTTAGCTGATCCGAAAACATGCAAGCCTCACTTACGAACCGCATCACAACGCTCATTCTTTAGGCCTCTAGTAGTTGGAACAGAGCATATTGCTAAAGCCAACCTGTCCAGGAAACTATTGCTAGCAGGGCTAGAGTACCAGGCAAACTGTTCCGTAAGCGTTTTCCTTCCCCTCTCCCTGGAAATGCAAATCTTAACTGCTATTTAATTAACCCTTATAGGCACATTATGAACAAAAGGAGCCACGTAACATAGCACGTGTCATCTACCTTGCGCAAGCATCTGTAAAGGTAAGAAAATACATAAACGGAACCCTGTTTTGTGCTTCTTTTCAAAGGGGTTGCTGTGTACAGAGAACAACATGTGATGGCAGAGTTCTGCTTACTTTGTTGAGGAAACAGGCCTAATCCAACAGACTAATGTTAATATTTGTCTGAAAACAGAACTACTAGATAGGCAATTGTGTATGTTAAGCACATATTACAAGACATAGTAAGAGCTACTGAGGAACACTACTAATTGCTTGCTCTACAGTTAGTACGGAACTTAACTTTTTCAGAGACACTTACAAATGCTTCTTTTAAAAATGAAAGCTAAGACTTTCATACACCTCCAGGTGTCTGCTTGCTCTTTGACCTAGGAAGTAAAGATTAATGTTTTCTACATTGTGTCACAGCATTTCAGGGTCTGCTAGTTCTTGGCTGAGAGAGAGATAACGACTGGGTAAGACATTATCACATCCCGGAAACATCCAGCCTTTCAAGTTATCATTTGATAGAGGACATTAGAACAGGCCAAAAGATCATGTTAAGAGTACTAGGCAGTAGAATTAGTATGTTATGACTACAGGCTTTTATTTATTTATGTTGTTAGTCACTGAGAGCACATCAGTAGAACAGGAAATCTTTGTTTAAACATATATACATAGAATCTGTAACAAATGTTGCAGTGCAAAGTGAACATAAGAAGAACATTGGTGGATCAAGCCAATGGCTCATGTAATCCAGGTATCACAGTGGCTATGCAGATGCCTGTGGAAAGCCAGCAAGCAGAACCTGAACACAGCAGCACTCTCCCCACTTGTGTTGTCCAGCAACTGGTATTCAGACATACTGCTTCAAGGGAGAACATACCCATCGTGGCTACTAGCCATTGATCGTCTTATCCTCCATGATTTTCTCAAATTCTCCTTTAAAGCCATCCAAGTACTCCCGCTCAGGATTCCAGCTTTTTCAGGATACTCCATTCCATTTCCCCTCCCCCCATGTCTTGCCCCCCAATACACATACAGTATTCCATTGCTGTTCAGACCTCACTGGGATGGGTTTTTTTCCCCTTGGTGGGGTTCTTTTGGGTTTTCCCCCTCCCAGGGATTACTTCTGCTTCTGCAAACTTCATGGTTCCTCCAAGCATGCTGATACCTCCCTTCTGTTTCTCAATGGCCCCATTGTGACTACAGTCCTGTCAGCGCTCATCAGCTGGATTTGCTATTATTATTATAGTGCCAAGACGAAAAGACACCCCCCATTAATAATTGTCTTGCTGCTGTTCCTTAAACTGAATGAGCAAGCCTGCTTTCTGTACTCTGCAAACAAGCCTATACTGTGTATGACTCAGGAGCCGAGCCCTTCAGGGAAGGGTCATAAACTCGGTGGCAGAGTGCCTGCTTTTCATGCAGAAGGTCCCAGGCTCAATCCCAAGCATCTCCAGGTAGGGCTGGGAATGCCCCCTGCCTGAAACCCTGGAGAGCATCTGCCGATCAGTAGACAATACTGAGCTAGATGGACAGGCACTCGCCTCCTAATTTTCACTTTGTGTCAAACAAAAAGTAGATGCTTACTCTTAGATTTCACCCAGGTTGTCCCCATGTTGCTTTGGCTTAGTTGATACTCCCAGAAAAGTGAGCACTACTTTTGGGTAGCTCAGAACTGTAAACAGCTTGGATTTGAGTGTGCCTGCATTTCCCACTGAATTAAAAACAATCCAAAACTCCATGACAGAAGTGTTTCCCCCCCCCAACTTGTTTAATTTTTCTGATGGTTAGTTCTGCAAAGAATTTCAAGAAGACAATGTTAGAAGCACAGGATTTTGCGTGGCTAATGAAAATCTGTTACACTGCTACAATAAATGTAGACTGAAGCATGCGCTAAGATTTTACCCGGTGGTTACTGAAAGTGTGGGGATAAGGAACTCCAGCAGGTGAGGAAATGGTAGTAGGTCAGCATTGTGGAAGGGGAATTGATTTGTCCATCTTGTGTAATAAAAAGAATTTGAAAGGCATGTTGGGGTAGGCAACCTAATGTGAATGAATCTTTAAGAGAGTCATACATTTGGATTCAACTGGGTTAAAATTTGGGGGGAAATGGAGAAAGTAATAATACTGAACAGAAATCTGTATTGTTTTACAGATTTCTTTATTTATTTATAAAGACTAGTAGGATCAGCAACAAAACATAGCAGTGTTTCTCCACAGCAGTTTTCTATTCAAGGTTCCAGCCAGCCAACTATGCCTTCTGCCAGGATACTCCATTCTATCCTCCCAGTCCTATTTCACATTTTCCTTTTTTGAAAGACACTTAATATTCCACAGCCACAGAGCAACCTCAGTCAACCTTCATTTGCCAGTTGGGGCTTGTTTGTTCTTCACCCCCTGCTTTTGGCTTTCTTCTTTAATTTTTTTTGTATTTTGAAATCTCAGGGCTCCTTTTAATATATTGATACCTCCCTCTGGTTTATCAGTGGCCCCATTTGGGCTCCATATCTATTGGCACTCAGCACCTGAGTTCACTGTTAGAGGGAATGATAATTTCCATGGTATGTTGAAAACTCTCTCTCTCTCTCTCTCATGACCAGCATTCTATGAACATGATCATGAAGCCGAAAGCACGTTGCTCCCAGGGGTTCCCATTGAGCACTACAGAAGAAAGTAAATGGCCTACAATCTGGGACACAATTAAGAGGGGACAAATCATGACAGGAAACTCACAGTGGCAT
Source organism: Rhineura floridana (assembly GCF_030035675.1). Classification (NCBI taxonomy): domain Eukaryota; kingdom Metazoa; phylum Chordata; class Lepidosauria; order Squamata; family Rhineuridae; genus Rhineura; species Rhineura floridana. The sequence continues at coordinate 103,631,575 of NC_084483.1, forward strand.
AGGGCAGGTTTAGTTCTCAGTGGTGTCTGAGTTCATGCCTGTTATGGAAATATGCAGAGATACCCAGCGTCTGAACTGTGTGTGTGGCAGTGTGCGTATTTACTTAAGCAGCAGACTTTTACCCTGCATTTAGACCACTGGGACTTAAGCTACTTTATTTATAGAAATACATAGTAGATAGGAAAGTCATACCTAGTTCTGACTAACTAACTAAGTTGGAGGCGCAATGCCCAGACTTGGGTATTGCCTTCATGGTTCAGGAGAACGAACGAAGACAAAGATGTCTCCTCTCTCCTCAGACAGTCGAAGAAAAAGACAAAGGAAGGAGGGGCAGGTCAGCTTCCCTGAGCATATCAGTTTACAACGGAAGGAAGTTAGGTAGAGAACAGCACAGGTAAAGGTAGGCAAGCCTAGCCAGCTGGAGGACCCTAACTCTATCTTCCTCCAAGAATACAAACAAAAGAACCCAAACAGGAGTTGCTCGTGCCCCACTTCCAACAATGCCTTTATTTCTCCAAAGTAAACAAATGACTGGAGAGCCAGTGTGGTGTAGTGGTTAAGGTGTTGGACTACGACCTGGGAGACCAGGGTTTGAATCCCCATATAGTCATGAAGCTCACTGGGTGACCTTGGACCAGTCGCTGCCTCTCAGCCTCAGAGGAAGGCAATGGTAAACCACCTCTGAATACAGTGTACCATGAAAACCCAATTCATAGGGTCGCCCATAAGTTGGAATCGACTTGAAGGCAGTCTATTTCATTTTTTCAGTCAAATGACTAGCTGTTTTTTCCCCCCTTCCTAACAGGAAAACATGAAGGGCACTATTTGGCTAAGTGCAAGTGCACCGCTAGTGCAATGGTGGTTTCTTCTCCCCTCCTCCCATGTGTACCCCTTGCCATCCCCAAATCTGCTCTGAAGGGTTGGGGGAACCCCTAGAACAGATTTAGGGATGCAGGGAGGAGGAGAGGGGGAGAAATCCTTGTACTGACAGAATGTTCACCTTAGTGCTATGCTGAATACAACCCAAATGCTGCATTTGAGGACAATGTTACCATAGGAACAAAACCTGCCCATTGCCACAGATAACCAGGTAGACAGACTAATACCAACGAGAATGCAATGAGAGCAATGCTTCTCCCTTTGCATTACACAACTTCCTGAATGTAAAGGAAAACAATATTGCCATGAGTGTGGACTGTCTTGATCACTATGATTTTGACTAAAACAACAATGGGGAACCTGTAGCCCACATGGCCATTTTTCCTGGACCACACCCACCTATTGCTCACTTAATGTCCTATTAAGGGAGATGTGGGACATGAAAAGCTGCAATTGCGAAGGAACAAGAAGGAGCCTTTAAGTGCACTTCCAGTTATTCCTTTACAAGTGTGGTTTGCATTTGGCTCTGTTTAAATTTGGCACCAAATGCAAGCACTGCTGCTTTGGGCAGATAGCAGACCCACCCAGAAGCTCCTGAAAGTTAATGTTCCTCAATGGCCTGGAACGTCTATCCATCCTTAGGAACTGGTGCCTCTCCAGCTAGTGGAAAGAGCAGAGAGGAAATTTTAGTTTGAACAGGGGGAGATAGATGTTGGAAGCTTAGAAATCTGCGAGTAGCTGGACTAGAAGAAACAACCTATGTGGGACTCCATGCTGTGGCTCTCGGGAAAGCTTATGCAACATTTGCAGCTGTGAGGCCTATTCATTAAAGAGTCTGCTATATTCCAGCAGGCTCTGCTTTGTAAATAAAGCAAGTATTATGAAATCATTGTAAAGCTGTGTACACATTTCTGGTTTAAAATGCAGCTAGGTCATTTTTTCTCAATTCAGATTGCAACTGCTTTGGGGGGGAAATGCATCAAAATACAGTATTTTGCAAGAAATGACAGGGCAGAAATGGATTGTGGCTAACGGGTGTGCGCTGCTTCCCAAACCAATGGTAACATTGCACTGGATGCACAGTAAACAGGAGTGTGTACACAGCCTAAGGCTGTGAGCACACTAGTAGCCTACAGCAAAGTGTTCCCATTGGCTACGCTTAGAGGGGCAACAGGTTGATTGCTGATCAGTTGAGAAATCTGTCTGAAGCGATTTAAAAACAACAACACTCAAGCTGCTCCCACCAGGTAGAGTAAAAGGAGTGGGGTTTGACTAGCATCACATTCCCCTGTTTTCAGAAAAGAGATGTGGAGATGCACTGGAACCGGCTGAACAGCGAGTGTATCTGTATTCTCTGGGTGCATCTACATGGTGGTTTACTGTGTGTTTGGTGCTACTCATATCTTCTCTAAATTTTATGGTTCACATGATGTTACTAGCAAACAGAAGCTATCACACAGTTTTCTCCCTGTAAATCCGTACTAACCCAATCCACTGATAATACGAAAAGGGGAGAAAAATATGTATCAGCTTTGCTTCCCTCCTCCATGTAAGTGCTTTCCTTTGCTGTTTTTAGGTGGGTATGTCAATTGTTCCCCTGTCCACACCCACTATCTCCGCCTTCCTTCTTTCATTTTGTTTCTTGTGGGCTGACCAGCAACTTCCAGCTGCTGTCCTCCATTTGTATTTGTAGTTTAGCTGTATCCTACCAACCATAGCACGGAAAACAAAGATATTCGCACTTCCGAGGTTTTTCTTTAAAGGAGCCTACTGCAACTGATAGAACAGACTGAGCATGCCTGGTCACCTAGCAACCAGAGGAAGAGGAAATGTATAATTAGAGGGCAGTGCCACAAGGAAACAGTGAGATTAATTCTTCCAAGAGGAATGCCTCCTTGTGTGAATGGGAAAAACCAATTGGCAGCTACAATGGGGCAGAAACTGCGAATGGTGCAAATATATAATGAAGGTAAAAGCAGTGTATTTACTACAAAGAAATGCTCCCATGTGGATGAGCCCTTAAGTCTCCAGTGTTTTCTCTTCCAGAGAAATTAAAACTCTGAAGGGCTGCCCCTGGGCTTTTCAGTCCTTGAGGAAGTAGAGATCATGTAACAATGACTTAGATTCTCAGCCTCTTTTCCATTCATGCAATGGGGGGGGGAATCTGTTGACTCCCTCCCCTCTGCAGTTCTCCACACCAGATCCCATGCCATTTCCAAGAGTCCCTCAGTTTTCAGGAGCACATTCTGCAAAGGGAAGGGAAAGATGGGGAAAACTTCTTTGAATACAAGTTCTGTTCTATTCATGGAAGAGAAGATAGGACCCAACCCCTTGTGTTGCACATGCTTTCCTCCTCTCCAGTAAAGAGGAGTTGAGTGCAGTAGTATAGTGGCAAATTCAATGGCAAATTCAGAGAGTGCCTTCATGGTAGTCACTCCACACCCCCTCACATTGTTGTATAGTCTTCTAGGATTATACAATAAAATGAGCTTTCAGCCTCTTACTTTGTTTGAAGGACTTCCCCTTACTGATGCATTGCAATAATCAATGCTGATCTCCATGAGTTGCCTTTCAGCTAGATCTACTTTCCTGTACACATACATGGGCAAATGTACTATGTTGTAAGGCGAGGAGCTCCCTTTGCTGAGAGTCCCTTCTTGGTTGTCATACCAAGACTCAGAATAACTACATTTGGGTAGAGCTTATGAGTTTTAGGAGGAAACTTAAACATGAAAATTTCTGATCCTAACTTCTGGTGTCAGCTGCACCACACACATACGCATATTCATTTGCATTTCACCTTACCATGCACGATACACATATATAGAACATCATTAAAAGCTGAAATACCATCACACACACACATACTCCCCCTACAACACACAATGGATGTATTTTTTCTCTCTGTCCTCCTCTACTACTCCTAGCTTTGGCCTGGAACAAAGCACACATCTCCCTCTCTCCCCCCCCTCTTTTGTGCTGCTGGGTTGAGAATAAGATCCTTGTTAACAAACAAACTACAGTAGGGCCCCACTCATATGGCAGGTTACATTCTGGACCCCCGCCGAAAAGCGGAAACCGCTGAAAAGCGAAACTCATTGAATAGAATGGCGTGCAATGCCCAAAAATCACCATAAAAGTGGAACAAGCGCCGTATGAGTGGGGCTTTAGTCTAATTGTGTCTAATTGAGACCACCGCATTAGCGAAGCGCCGTAAAGCGGGGCCCTGTACAGTAATACCTCAGTTAAGGAATCCTCCAGGAAGGAAGCTCCTTTTAAGGAAGGTTTTTTTAAGGTGAAACTGACCAGATTTGCTTTGCTATGGATGAACTTTTAAGCCTGTGCCTTTGCTTTAAGGTGAAACTGACCACACTATGTCTGCTTTGCTATAAACTTTCAAGTCTGTGCCTTTGCTTTGCTAGAGTGAAACCCACAAGCCTGTGTGTTTGCTTTGCCTTCAAGAGATCCCTTGCTTTCTCCCAGGGCTGGGGAGGGAAGGATCCAATACGATTCACAGGAGGGGAAGGAGGGGGAGTGGTTGGGTGCTGGGTAGGCACCTTTTAAAGCCCCTGGTGAAGCTGCCCCCACCATCTATGAGCGGGTGTAGGAACCTATCCCTATTCTTTCCAAGTTATTCCTGCCTGATACCAAACTTTCTGATGAAGTAAAGTAATGTCCAGGAACACATCGGCTTTGTTAAATGAGGTATTACTGTGGGGGGGGGGGAGAGAGAGAGAGAGGACCCCCTTCAGCCCAAGTTCGCATCTCCTCTACCTCTTTTTCCACTTTCCTTTGCTTGCTCTCCATCATCATATCCACACTCCTCAGTCCTTGCTGCACACACTTTCTTCCACAACAACAGACATCCCTAGGAGCCAATCAGCATGAAAGAGGAGTGTGTTAGCTACTGAGAAGAGTCTTCTCAGTGGCCTACTCGCCTCCTTTCACTCTGATCATCTCCAATCAGCAGGAAAGGATTCTGAAGACATAGGATCCTTGTTGGGCCCCTGCTCCCCAAAAAAGTAAGACATCCAAGACCCCCTGGACCCTGGGACAACTACAGACCTAGTTGGGTATGAGGCAAGAATTGAACAGTTTCAGAGTTGGTGCAGGAATATGTCCCTTATCTCTTCCCTCCCCTAAGTCTGGAAGGGGGCAAGCAGGCTTGGCCCCACCTCATGTGTTTTGTCTGTGGTGATGGTTACAGTGATAAATGGGAAAGTGGAGCACAGGGAAAGTGATGTAGGGAAGTGGAACTGGGGGAACGTTTGGAACCACCACTACTCCCGTTCAAACTTCTTAGGCCTTAGGGCTGTTATCCTAACCCCAATTTCCTGGAGGAAAGCCTCAATGAGTTCAGTGGGACTTACCTCTGAGTAGATATGGTTAGGATTGCAACCAGAAGTAGTTACAAGTAAATGTTTCTCATCCCAGGAGTTCTTAGAAATGTGTGCTAAAATACAGGAGTTTTTGTTCCTTGTGAACAAGAAATGCAAGTTGCTAAGGTGCCTTTTATTTAGCACAGAACGACCTTTGAATGCCAGATCTGCAAGGGAACAATTTTCATGGCAAAAGAACACTCTCTGTATTAGGACAACTGACTTTTAATGATATGGACCTCATCTCATATGATCACTCTATTCATCCATGCAAAAGGTTTTTTTTAAGTCCTGTAAGCTTGTTTCTAAATAGAGCTGACCCTGGTGAAAAGACATATGGTCCTGAGGCCATAGCAGGATACAATATATGTGCATCTCTTCATTCCAGTAATGTATCTAACATGTTTCCAAAGAATACATTTTTTTCACTAATATCTAAGTTTGGGAAACTTATCTATCTTCATATATTATCCAAATTATAATTATTTCAAAGTTGAGATATATTAACTCACATATCTTCGTAGTTAACAAAGCAAGACAGCTGAGAGCATCTTATTTCTACCATATTTTCAACCATAATTTAAAGATTACCTTTACTCCAACTAAAATAAACCAATTGAAAGCAAGATGGACAGTTGACTAAAGTTCACTTTAGTGGGTTAACTTTAACTGGCTTTTTATATTTGTGATAAGATGAAATGGGGGGAGGGATATTTAGGTCCTACTGTAATTAAAAAAAACACTTATGCTGAATTCAGAGACATTTTGTCTTTTTCAGATTATAAGAAAACTTCCAAGAGAAGACTAAGGGTTTAATGCATGTTCTCATATTCTAAATCTATACTTTAGAATTGTGTCTTTATCCCTTTCCCCCCTCAATTGCTATATTGGACAGACTTTTAGATGTCTTACCTATAGCAGCAGGCAAAGTTCTATTTCTGTCACTGCGCTGCTAATGAAGGCAGATGAGTTGGAAAAACCCTTGATGTTTCTTTAGCCCATCATTCCCACTGAAATCCCTAAATGAGAAATGAATCTTACCTCAAAGACAGACAGAAGCCAAGGGGGCAAACTTCTCTAGCATCCGCCCATCATAAAAGGTCCAAATATCACAAATGCCAACTTTTGTCATGACTTATCGGTTCATGCAAATCCATATAGCTGGGGCTTCATCCCTCCAAATCTGACTTTCATTCACAGCCTGATGCAAAGTCTTAGCCAACATGATGACGCAGATATTAACTATTCAGACAGGATAAGCAGATGAAAAATCTTTCCAGCCACAGCTTTGCAGCACAGAGAAAGACAAAGGGCTTTTGGCCAAATGAATATGTAGAGCTGGTTAAACAGTTATGACAGTTTAATTTACATAACTTCCACCTGAATACATTTCCATTTATTACATTTTTAAGTAGGACAATTTAATTTACATATGTTCCACATGTTATTCTATCATATCAGTTGATATCATATATCATATCTATATTATTCTATCATATCAGCCCAATAAAACTTTTAGTTATCATCTTGGAAATCTACTTTTTTAATTAAAATTCAGTCAAATGAATGTGTGATGCTATTTTTTTTAAAAGCTGATCTTTTTATTTTATTTTATTGTTTTTACTGTTTTCTTTTATTTACTTTTTTGTTAAATTCGCAAATAAAAATAATTGATCAATTTTTTTCAAGCTGATATCTAGTGTTGTCATTAGGGTTGCCAGGTTCTTGGCCTGAGACTGATCCTGTATCTTTAGGAGAAGAGAAAGTCAGCCAAGTGCAGGTGTTCTTGCTACCCTGTAATGGGAAAAAGCAGGCTGGGCCTGGCAACCAAGAGGTCTTTTGTATCTTTAAAAGTTGTGCAAGGGGGAAGGATAATTCCACCTTTCACTCTGATTGGCTCCAATCAGCAGGAAATGATAATGAAGTATGTTAGAAGACACTTCTCAGTGGCTAACACTCTCCCCTTTCATGCTGATTGGCTCATAGGATGCTGGAATCTTAAGAGACCCTGCTGGGACCCTGCTCCTAAAAAAGTAGAAGGTCTAAGTAGACCCCCTGAGATCCTGCTTGACTAAACCCCTGATTGTGGGTGGAAACACACTCACCTCTCTCTTCTGAAAACAGGGGCACATGACGCTAGTCAACCCTACCCCTTTTTACTCTAAAACCTGGTGGAAGTTGCTTGAGTGTGTGTGTTGTTGTTTTTTTTTTAAAAAAAATCCACTTCAAAGAGATTTTGCAGCTAATTGGCAAGATCAACCCATTCCCCCTCCAGGTGTGGCTAATGGAAATGCTTTGATCTGGCGACTAGTGTGTTTGCAGCCTGTGCTGCAACTTGCTTTCTGCTGCCTTCTTCATGACCATACTGCAGTCCACCTTTCACTTCCACCTCAAACTCTTCCGCCAATTAAGTAGTTCACTCTCTCCTTGCTTAGATATGTAAAATGCCCTTCCTCAAATCTCCGTGCTGGCTCCCTATTCCCTTACACACCCAGCATAAACCCCATGCAGTGCTCTGGGTCCCAAGTATTTCCCATTATAGCTCTGCTTGACTTTCCCCACTCCTAGTCTACTCTTCTCAATTGCAAGGTAAGTGGGAATCAGGCTGCAGACTTACTCCCTGTCACAGAGCAAACAGTGTTACAAATGCTTAAGCTGTGCAAGCTGGTCTCTATGTTACGCCCCAGTGTTTCTTCCTGCTTTCCTTTCTCTGTTCCTTTCTGAAAAAGGAATCAGGTTTGATCTGTATCATAGAATTGTAGAGTTGGAAGGGGCCTCCTATAAGGCCATCAAGTCCAATCCCCTGCTCAATGCAGGAATCCAGATTAAAGCATACCCGACAGGTGGATGTCCAGCTGCCTCTTGAATGCCTCCAGTGTTTAGTTCACATCCGTGCCCGCATCCTGATGCAGATTAGGCCACTGCGTTAATTTCCCAGACAAAGATCAATGCGAAGGGCAAAGATCTCTGCTATGGTGACTTCCCAGGAGGATCCCTCCGCCTGTGCAGCCTCTGAGACGGGCTCCCATCTTGGATGAAACTTTTTCAGTTTTAAATCCAGTCAGAAGGGTCTTTTTTGACTGGGGATAATTTCTTCCGGATAAGGAAGAAACGTGAGATTTCCCACACAGCTTTGTTGTGATTGTTGGAGACTGGAATTTGTCAGAATTGTCTGTGAAAGAAGGTCTTCCAGCAGCTCGGATGGAGCGAGGATTTCTAGCTAGCTCAGCTGAATAAGTGACCCGTTTTTTTTTTCTTTAAAGAAAAACGGACTAACAGGCAAGCATTCTCCTGTCTACGCTTATTACTTTCTTATCTATACAGCTAAAGAGATTTGTCAAAGAACCAGCAATTAAGAAAACCTGGGTGAGTCAAAACTTTCCTTCTCTTTTACTCACGGAACTAAGGGGGAAGAAAATAAAAATAGCCTATCTTTTTTTTATTGCAAAAAGCTGACATGGAAAATAGCATTATAAAGATTACAACGGATGAGGGGTTTCTGATTGGAAGAGAAAAGAAAAATCTTTTTGATTTATAAGACTTTTGTGTAATATATGTCTGGGACTATTTTTTCTGATCTACTTTTTTTTTGACGAATCTGCTCATTCTTTTTGCTACTAGTTATTTGGACGCTGTGAACTAAAGCTGTTTTTGCACTTCTGGGCATATAAGGGATAAGGGCTGTCTAGAGTGTGACGCCAGTTGGTTGGAAAGATTAACTCCTTTGTAACTGGATAAAGAAATAAACTGCTCTTTGCTTGGGACATTGAAAATTGAAGGAGTTTTGTTCCTTTGGCTTTAAGAATGACAATTAAGAAGATCATGGATGTACAAGAAGGGACTTTATCTTTAGACATGTTTCAGAAAATAATGAATGGGATTAAGTCAATAAAACAAGAACTGAGAAATAATAGACAAGCGTGGAGAATTGAATTTCACGAAATGAGACAGGAGCTGAAAGAAATTCAGGATTCTATGAGAAAGGAGAATAAAGATAGATCTGGAAAACCAAAAAAGGATGAAAGAGAAATTAAAGGCAAGGTTCAAACTATGGAGATTGGATTAAATATGGACATGGAAAAAGATTTGGATTTCCTGGCTGTGATGGATCCTGGAGACAAATATTATGGTTTGGAACTCAGCGCTGTCCCTGAAGGAATTGAAGAGATTGGAGATAAAGATATTATCGGTTCAAAAAAATTCCTGGACTGGAAGGATTTGATGGAACTTGAAATGGAGAAAGTTAACAGAATTAATCCCTGTTTTGTGTCAATGGAAAAATCTTCAAGAGATGTGCTAGTGTATCATGTAAAAAAGAGGAACAGAGATGCGGCTTTGCAACAATACTTCAGTGATACATTTGGAATTGATGGCAAGAAAATATCTGTGATAAAGGAAATTCCTATCAGACTCTTATTATATGACTATGACAGCAAGATTATTGGGTGCGTAAAGATGGAAGATGGAACCAATACGGATAATGGAAGAAGAGCGATTTGAAATTACTGGACTTAGTAGACTTGATGAGTTGGATTAATTGACATGTTTATCTAGAAAAAAAATTGATGGACATATATCTCAAGGATTGGAAACTTCTCTTTGACTTTTTGTGGAAGAATAAAATGATATGATGTTAATGAGATTTGAAACCAATTAAGATAACCACTGGAGGAAGGTGATTTTATAATCTATTAAGAGACAGGCTTGTTATATATTATAGATTTATAGCTGAACTACGACAAATCGGAAGTCAATATTTTTATATATTTTTTCTTTTTTTATTGTATTAGTTATTGATTTGTGTTTTTTCTTTTTGTATTGTTTTGGTTTTGAAAATTTGAATAAAAATTAAGATCTCTGCTATGGTACGTCCTGTCCTAGGGCTCTTCAGCTAGAGCTAGCTAGCGAGGCTCGATGAAATCTACCCTGTTCATCTGCCAGATAGTAGGAAGAGACTCAGCTGATTCCAGACTCAGCTATTGCTGCAACATGTTAAGAGAAGCCATCTGCCTATGTTAGTAGTGAGGGCAAGTTCAGCAGTTAGAACAACCTTTCCCTGTGTATCTAAACTGACTGTGATGCCATGTACTATGTGTTTTAATAATAAATCAAATAGTTTGGTTAAAGTACAGCTGGTGCAGTTTGATCCAAGGGGATTCTGAAAAACCAATAGTATCTCAAACCGCATTCTTGCCTTGGGCCTGTTGGCCAAGGTACTGTGCAGTCCTAATGCTCTATATTCAGTAGGATGGTGAAGGCAGATAATGATCAATTCGATTATTCCAGTGGTTCCCAAATCTTTTTCCCATATGGACCACTTGAAAATTGCTGAGGGTCTTCCTGAGCACTCAGTAATTTTTCTGCCTGTTGTAGCAATTGTAATGTGCTGTGCTAGATACTGTGTGGTTTTTAAGTGTATTTTTACAGACATGCCGTGGACAAACTGAATAAAGCTACTGGACCGCTGGTGATCCATGCACCATAGTATGGGAACTCCTGGGCTATTCTATTGTGGGTTTAATTCTCGTGACACAAAAGGTTGGTCTTCCATGTGGCTCCCAGGGGATGTTGGGTGCAGAGAGGGATAAGGACCTCAGGGTACATCACACTCACGGAAATCATCCCAGCCTTTCTCCCTTGCTGCTCCTTAGGCTTGGAACTCCCTCCCAGTGATGTGGTGGAGCTGATCTCTCCTATTATCATTGAATTAAATATATTTATACCCCTCTTTGCAGGAGACAGCTCACAAAAACAAACAATACAAAAACTTAAAAGAAAACATTTAAAAATCAGGCCAAGAAAACTGAAAGCTGAAAACAAACAGCTAAATGAAACCAGCATAAAAACCATGGATTTCAGTGAAGAGCTAAGTAGAATAATAGAATAGCAGAGTTGGAAGGGCCCTTTGAGGCCATCGAGTCCAGCCCCCTGCTCGATGCAGGAATGCTGCTTAAAGCATACAAAAGTAATACAGAAAGGTTTTTAAAAGTCCTCTCTAAGGTCACTGGTGAAGGGATCATACATATTTTCCAGGAAAAGGAATTCCAAAGATGTGGAATGAGGGTAGCAACTTACACCTCACCAAAAAAAAAAATACGACAAAATAGGACACGGATTGAGATAATATTTACATATGCTACTTTATAAATGCAAATTTAGAAATAATTACTAAAATTTATTTAATAATACAAATAGGGCTCACCATAATGTGGAAGACTGAGCAGGTGACCTATCCCTGTGGGCCTGCTCAGTTTGCTCTCCAGGTGGTATCTGTGAGAAATTCCAAGGCCTTTATTTTCCTTTCTTAGGGTTCTTTATCTTCAAAATAGACTTGGACCAGATAGCCCTTCAAACAGAAGAGTCCTTAGAATACTGTCCTGTGATAGATGTTCCAACAGATGACCTGTTCTCTGCATGGTAGGATATGTGTGCAATTCCCTGGAAAGTACTGTTTCGAATCTTTGCTCAGAATCCACACTTTATGAAGCCTTCTCCAAACTGAACCTAATCTTAACCCTGGCTGCTACCCTGTAGAGCTTCACAGAGTAGCAGGGGGCACAGGCTCCACTGCAGTCCTGCTGAATATACTGGCCAGGGCAGGAGGGAGCAAGTAGATTGCTGCACGAACCTAGAGCGGGCACAACAACTGGGCCCAGATCAAGCTCAATGTGATAGTAGTGGCTCTGGCTTGAGATCCAACAGATAGTCATCCCCTCCCTACCCCTCAGAATGGCCTGTTTCAGGCTTCTTGTTTTTTGCTGTTGGCTGCTGGTGAGGAATCTGCCAATGGCAGTCTGGGCCCCCACCCCCCATGTTTTGCAGGTGGAAGAGATGCTGTGTCCCACCAGTGGAGTGAAACTGATATTATTGATCAGGTGGATGCTGGCTGGTGTTGGCAGGGCTGGGGAGAGGGACACCTCTACTCAGTCCAACCCCTTCCCCGCAGCCTGGTGCAAAGGGGGTTTGGATTGCTCTGTAAGGCTGCAGTCATATGCACACTGCAAAGTGTTTTGTTATGTTGCTTGGTACATTGACAGTGCTATATTAGTAAAATAATGATAGCTGTCGTTTCCCAATTTGTGAGTCAAAACTTTGCTAGGACCACAGGTGGCAGTGAACTTTCCAGTTCAGTCTAAAAATGGTTCTAGCTCATACTGTGAAAGAGCCCATGGAATTTAATTTTTATCTTCCAGTTCTCTCTAGAGTTTAAAAACAGTTGGCTGACACCTAATTAGCATAGGTCTATTACTCATTGTAAGACCTTGTGCAATGGTTACTTTGACTCATGAATTGTTGTTGCCAAGGTTAACTAACCCCTTTAAAAGTACAGTGCAGACAAGCCTTTAAATATTACCTATTCTATGATTTAATTCTGTGCAAGTAATTAGAGAGCATTTCATTGTTACTATATTTTACGCCAAAACCTTTCTGGGCTAAACAATGCTTAACATGGTAAGATTTTGCACTGCTAATATTTTTTTAATTGATTTTAGCTTTTAAATATTAGGAACCTTTTTGAAAGCATTGCTTTCCACAACGCAGGAGCACCATGGGCAGGTGCTTCTTGTTTATCTTGGCAATGCCAAAAGGTTGTTAAGGATGGATATTGACAAGAAGAAAGCAATTTATTCCAGCCAGGAAAGGGCTATAGTAAATTATCCTCACATTCACGATTCATTGTGGCTCCATATGGAGCTTCTTTTAGAAACTGGATGAAAATATAGATCACATTTGATGTTGACATTTGATATGCAAACCTTTCAGAGAGTAAATATTCCTAAAAGAAGGAAGGTTTTCTCTCTGCGCATACAGAGAGGTTTAGGTGCGTGTGTTTAGTCCTTTTTAAAGTGGCAGGGTCACTAAATAAACTTCTTCAATAGGATGGACCTCCCATATTTGTAGACATCTTATGGTAGGAAACATTGAAATGGATGGTGTAAAATGACTTGAAAGGGATGTGGGATTGTATCCCACAGTCTCTGGGCACAAATGGATCAAGCTTCCCCACATCTGCACCCCCTAAAAATCTGCTCCAGATAATTAGAGGAACTTCTGGAGCACATCTGGCAATGATGGTGGGGGGGGAAGAAGGGGAACTCTGCTCACATGACATTGGATGCAACCCATTGTTTTCTGTCAAGATACTACCCCTCTTCAGATATTTGAGGCAAATGCGTGGAGGATAAATATGAGCAGGGGGCAGGGATGGTCATGCAAGCCTCACCCACAGTATCCCTGTGTGTGCAGGCTACATCATATCTTCCCGCATTGAGAGAGGAGGACTGATGAAGGATTCCAAGTGTGTTTGGGTGATCATACTTAGAATCCTCGTTGCAAGAGGGAAACTCTGATAAGACAGGGATCTTGATCACAGGGAGGATTCTAAGCATGTTCAGCTGTCGATCTTGACATCTCTCTTTTGATGTCCAGTTCAAAATATATCCTCCATTCTGAAAAAGCAAAAAGGGCAATTAAATAGCAAAACCATTCTAACAATCTAATATACCCTAAATAGGCTAAAAAATGTTTGCCCCAGCCAATGACCTGTTGCAGCTGTGAACTGCAACATCACCTTAACACCACCTGGATATGGTCCTCACTAGAGCCATTTTTCTCTCAGAATGATTTATGCACGATGCACAAAATGTGTAGCAGCCTAGCTGAAAAATGTAGGAATAAGAAAATGGAAACTCAGAACGTGACCTGTTTTGAAAAAGAACGAACAGATCCAGTGAATTGTTTGGTCTTTTATTAGTGTCCTGAAAAAATAACGGCTGTTTTCAAGGTCATATAGAATTCAGTACTTAAATTCCAGTGATAGTTGACAAAAGAAAAAAGTTAAGAATAAGCCATTCATGTCTATTCACAATGGCAATGGCAAAGCATCTTCCTCAGAACATCTCAGAGAATCCTACTGCTGTAGATGTGGAGATGTGGAGGATCCTTTTCATACCACCTCCCAAAAAGTGTCACTGTTAAGACTGGCTTTGATGTACCATTCTGACTAATCAGCTGTCCATCACTCAAAACCTAGATACGAATAAAAGTGGAAAGGGATCAGTTATAAAGTAATAGTTGCACACTGTGTAAATATGTATTTAATGAATTTAGTTATTTTTATTATGCAGGCTCAAGAGGGGCTGTAGCTCATTGACGAGCACATGTTTTGTATACAGAAGGTCCCCAGTTCATCTCCCAGTAATCTCGAGGGAGGCCTGGGAAAGACCTCTGCCTGAGGCCCTGCAGAGTCATTGCCTGACGTGCACACAATACTGAACTAGATGGGTCAATGGTCATGACTGCATGTTCCTATGAGAATGAAAACAAGAATGGGATAAGGCAATTGTCCAATCCAAAGCACATGCGACTATGAAGTGCACATGGTGCTCTGTTGAGCATGTTAAGCTCTGAGCTCACCATCACTTTAAATGAAATGGCAGCTCTGCACATACAAAAGAAGCTGAGACACAGATCAGGTTCCTGTATTGATGAGAAGCCACTATAAGCAAGAGAGCAAACCACATCACATGAGGTTGCTGGACTAGGGTAAGAACCATCTAAGAGGTCTATTTTTATGGTTTATATTCAAGCAGCTCTTGGGAAACTTGAAGTCTTTGCATAGATGCTGTCACACCAAAAAAGGATAAACTGCATATCCTGAGCAAAAATATTCATGCATCTGGACACCTCTTAGGATATTGTAACCAGTTTTTGCATGATGGTTCCTAAGATCTAGGAACAAGTTTTTTTTCTGTGTTTGGATACAATAGAATGCCATTTTGAACCAAGACTGAACCATTCAAAACTGCACTGATTCTAATCACTGCTTTCAAAACTGCACTGATTTTTTTATTTCTTAGAATTCCCAAGGAAGTCTGGGTATGAGGCTGCTTGTATATGTAATTCAGCAACATTTTGAAATCAAAATTGCTTTTGTTGTTGCTTTTAGAGACAACCTTAGGAAATAATGAGTGTGTGTGGCCTCCACAGATTACCGGGTACAATTGAAGGCATGGCAGAAGTAGCATGATTTTTCTCAGAAACCCACTCTTGTCCTAAGCTGAGCCACCTTAACTTTCTGTTTATTTTCAAACCCATAAAGGGATATGTTTCCATTCTGCTACTACATAGGCACAGCTTGTTCCATGCCAAAAAGAAAATACTTGCAGGCTTTGTTAGAAACACTACCCTACCTGAAACTCTCCAGGTGCTAACTGAACTCCACTAAGCAGGACTTCTGGGAAGACGTAGTTTGTGCTAAACGTGCCACTGAGAGAAAATGAATCAAAATGGGTATGAGCAGTTGTCACAGACTGGCCACAGGTTTTTAGGTCTGTACTTCCACATTTCAGCAATGTGCATATCTAAAAGGAAGAAAAACTGCATTAGAAGAGTACTTTGAACAAAAGAAATTTTACTATTGCTGTATCATTACATTCTCAAAAAGCACTGATTTAAAATGCAACCAGGTTGGTTGTAGGATAAGAACCCTCAGAACTGTTACAGTAATTGTTGTTATGTGCCTTCAAGGCGACTACAACTTATGGCGACTACCCTATGAATCAGCGACCTCCAAGAGCATTTGTCGTGAATCACCCTATTCAGATCTTGTAAGTTCAGGTCTGCGGCTTCCTTTATGGAATCAATCCATCTCTTGTTTGGCCTTCCTCTTTTTCTACTCCCTTCTGTTTTTCCCAGCATCATCTTTTCTAGTATTAATTAATTGATTAAGAAAATTTATATACCACTTGATGGTAAATAGAACCTGTAAAGAGATGGGAAATATCACTATCTGCCCAGTGGTTCACTCAGTTTATTCAATAAATTGCTTTTGACGTGTTAGCTAGAAGAACATTCTACTAAACCCATGTCTGATTTATTCTATTTGGCAGCCCCCACAGTCGCTACAGTACTCCCACACACAATTGCACAATGGCCTCCAAAATTATGAAGCCGGTGCATGTCTCCTTAATCAGAAGCCAAATCAAAAATATGAAATAAAATTGCAATGTTAATCTTATGGTTGTTAGTGTTAGCTTTTAATTGGGTTAGGGAGGCATGTTTAGTCTGCAGTTCTGTGCACACTTACTTTGCTTAGAGCAAACCTCACTGAATGCAGTAGAACTTTTTTCCAAATATACTTAGCCACAACCAAGTTGTTAAGAATTTGGAAACTGGTTTTCACCTTGTTGATGTATAGGCTTTCATTTATTTGGGGCATGATCCACTCAAGAGGCAAGCACATATAAATCATGGTAATTTAAACTGGAGAATTAAACTTACTCTCCAAATGAAATTTGTAGGACACGAGATTGAAAGTGCCTAACTTTAGCCAGATTGTGTCCTATGTTTATATGGTGATATATCTAGGACATCTTCCTCTCTTCCCTGACCCCCATGATGAACAAAAATGAGATCCCACCTCCCCTCATAAGAAAAAAACAAGAGACCTGTAAGTAGTATTGTCCTTCGACCTCATGAAGGCCATCAAATGCACCTAGCACATAGACCTCATCTTCTCGCTTTTCTGTCATTTTGTAGCTCAAATGGCAGCAGAGGTCTTTCTGGCAAACCGTAAAATTGCCAGCTTCTTTGGTGAGTTCAGAGAAAGTGAATTCATCAAAGAAAATTAATCCTGTAAAATTATGGTCCTCAGGGAATGGTTTGATAGTTGTGGCATATAAGCTCCAGTTAACAGATGAAGGATGGGTAGGAGAAAGGGAAGGATGGGAATAGAGCTCTGCAATCAGAAGATGTCCATTTTTCGATTCTGCATCGTAATGATATGCTCGGGATCCATCCGGTGCATAGATACCACTACCTAATAATGACACAAAACAGAAAGACAGAAGCAGCCATTTCATACTGCCTGTGTACTGTCCTAGCACTACCTTAGACATGTGCCATTATTTATATAATACACACACAAATATACAAGCATGTAGACACTCCAACACAAAACACACATTTAAGTAGACCAACATATACACTCAGGTACCCAAAAAACCCCACACATACTGTCTTCCCACTCCCTTCAACTTGATTGTGGTGTCTACCACTTTGTTAAGTAGGGGTATAATGAAAGAAGGTTCTGCATTCCTAAACTTAGGAGAAAGTAGATTGCTTGGACCAAACTCAGACCCAGAGCTTGGAAAAGTTACTTTTTTGAACTACAACTCCCATCAGCCCAATCCAGTGGCCATGCTGGGTGGGGCTGATGGGAGTTGTAGTTCAAAAAAGTAACTTTTCCAAGCTCTGCTCAGACCATTAAAGAAATGAAATTAAAGCCTCCAGGTGGCCTCACTGACAAGATCAAGCAGAAGCTCTGCTACAGCTTATGGCCAGAGGGTACATATAGCTACTAACAGTGCTTTTTTTGGTAAAAAATGTGGTGCCCATACTCATATCTTCATAAAAGTGCCATGGGTGCCAGTACAAAATGGTTGACATGGGCAGCAAGAAGAAGAAGAGGTGATGGTACTCTGTACCAGTCAGTACTTGGATCCTTACTTGGATGATAAGGGAGTCAAAGGTGTACTAAAGAACGATAAGGAGATTGCAGAGAAGCTAAATGAATTCTTTGCATCTGTCTTCACAGTGGAAGATATAGGGCAGATCCCTGAACCTGAACTAACATTTGCAGGAAGGGATTCTGAGGAACTGAGACAAATAGTGGTAATGAGAGAGGAAGTTCTAAGCTTAATGGACAATATAAAAACTGACAAATCACTGGGCCCGGATGGCATCCACCCGACAGTTCTCAAAGAACTCAAAGGTGAAATTGCTGATCTGCTAACTAAAATATGTAACTTGTCCCTCGGATCCTCCTCCATGCCTGAGGACTGGAAAGTGGCAAATGTAACACCAATCTTCAAAAAGGGATCCAGAGGGGATCCCGGAAATTACAGGCCAGTTAGCTTAACTTCTGTCCCTGGAAAACTGGTAGAAAGTATTATTAAAGCTAGATTAACCAAGCACATAGAAGAACAAGCCTTGCTGAAGCAGAGCCAGCATGGCTTCTGCAAGGGAAAGTCCTGTCTCAGTAACCTATTAGAATTCTTTGAGAGTGTCAACAAGCATATAGATAGAGGTGATCCAGTGGACATAGTGTACTTAGACTTTCAAAAAGCGTTTGACAAGGTACCTCACCAAAGGCTTCTGAGGAAGCTTAGCAGTCATGGAATAAGAGGAGAGGTCCTCTTGTGGATAAGGAATTGGTTAAGAAGCAGAAAGCAGAGAGTAGGAATAAATGGACAGTTCTCACAAGGGAGGGCTGTAGAAAGTGGAGTCCCTCAAGGATCGGTATTGGGACCTGTACTTTTCAACTTGTTCATTAATGACCTAGAATTAGGAGTGAGCAGTGAAGTGGCCAAGTTTGCTGACGACACTAAATTGTTCAGGGTTGTTAAAACAAAAAGGGATTGCGAAGAGCTCCAAAAAGACCTCTCCAAACTGAGTGAATGGGCGGAAAAATGGCAAATGCAATTCAATATAAACAAGTGTAAAATTATGCATATTGGAGCAAAAAATCTGAATTTCACATATACGCTCATGGGGTCTGAACTGGCGGTGACCGACCAGGAGAGAGACCTCGGGGTTGTAGTGGACAGCACGATGAAAATGTCGACCCAGTGTGCGGCAGCTGTGAAAAAGGCAAATTCCATGCTAGCGATAATTAGGAAAGGTATTGAAAATAAAACAGCCGATATCATAATGCCGTTGTATAAATCTATGGTGCGGCCGCATTTGGAATACTGTGTACAGTTCTGGTCGCCTCATCTCAAAAAGGATATTCTAGAGTTGGAAAAGGTTCAGAAGAGGGCAACTAGAATGATCAAGGGGATGGAGCGACTCCCTTACGAGGAAAGGTTGCAGCATTTGGGGCTTTTTAGTTTAGAGAAAAGGCGGGTCAGAGGAGACATGATAGAAGTGTATAAAATTATGCATGGCATTGAGAAAGTGAATAGAGAAAAGTTCTTCTCCCTCTCTCATAATACTAGAACTCGTGGACATTCAAAGAAGCTGAATGTTGGAAGATTCAGGACAGACAAAAGGAAGTACTTCTTTACTCAGCGCATAGTTAAACTATGGAATTTGCTCCCACAAGATGCAGTAATGGCCACCAGCTTGGATGGCTTTAAAAGAAGATTAGACAAATTCATGGAGGACAGGGCTATCAATGGCTACTAGCCATGATGGCTGTGCTCTGCCACCCTAGTCAGAGGCAGCATGCTTCTGAAAACCAGTTGCCAGAAGCCTCAGGAGGGGAGAGTGTTCTTGCACTCGGGTCCTGCTTGCGGGCTTTCCCCAGGCACCTGGTTGGCCACTGTGAGAACAGGATGCTGGACTAGATGGGCCACTGGCCTGATCCAGCAGGCTCTTCTTATGTTCTTATGTACCATCAACAAAAAAATCACTGGTTACTAAAAGCCAAATGAGGTAAAAATGTTCTGTTTTTGTTTTAAAAGAGAGCCAGATAGGGATAGAGCTTCTGTGTGTTGTGATCATGGCAAAGGTTGGCCTATAGAAGCCTAAGAACCTGTCTGACTTTAATTTTAGGAAGTACATACTAAGAGCTCCTGCAGACATCCTTTTGATTGTGCATTCATGGTGATCTGTGCTGTTGATGATCTTGGGGTAATTATACACAATCTTCCTTTCATTACTGTTTGCGCCTGCTTCGTTTCCAATCAGTGCATGTCCCATAACTTCCTGCTGAAATCCTGTAACTTTTTATACCACAAATGTTCTGGTTTATCCCCCCCCCGCTTTTGTTGCACACAATGTCAATAATGCAGTAATAAGTAGAGGATGGTCCATGAGGGCAAACCAGGGCATTGACCTAACCAAGGAAATTTGCAAGCAAAAAAATGTAAAGGTTTCCCCCATGAAAATCTCAAAGCCATAATCTTTCTTATGTCCCATGCACTCATTGTCCTTCCATTTGAACTTAGAGAGACATTTCTGTCAAACAGCTGTTCTCTGGCCAATCAGCTCTCTACATTGCTTGGCCAATCCCAATCCAAAGCTATTGCTATGACCAGAAAGTCCCTCCCATCTTTCTCCATGGAGAAGAACCAAATTTAAAAAATTGCATTTTACCAGAGTTAGCTCTAACAGCTTCATAGGTTCCCACCCTCTGCTGTTGTCATGAGGGCAATTCAGCAAATTGGAGAGTGAAAGCCAACTAGTGTATGGAATTAGATAGTTATAAATGATCTTATCTAAAATTATTAATATATTACCTGTCATGTTCAAGTCACAACTATGAGTATTTGATGCCAGAACATTGACTTGCATGCCCATAGCCCATGCTGAATGGAATTCAACAGCTGTTAAATGTGGGAGAACATTCATCCAAGCTGTCGGGAAAAGAATAGTGTCCACATGGTGCTTGCTCACCAGGGCTACCGCAGGATCATGAAACAGGATATCAAAGCATGTGAAAAGGCCAAATTTCCCAAAGTCAGTACTGAAGGTCACAAATTCAGGCTCCTGAGGGAAATCAAACTGATGTTCTACCATAAAAAGATTGAACTGTTGAAAGATAACACATTTGAAAAAACACTATTAAGGCACTTTGGAATAAATAAGAAACTACTTACAAATGAGCTACAAGTTTAAGTTTAGTTTAAATTAATTAAAAGCTAAAGGCACATTTAACTTTTTAAACAACTGGTCTTTTTTCAGTTTCAATTGACTTGTCTTTCTGTCTATGCTAATGCCATCGGTGCAGTCTTAAAGTTCATTTGTGGTCTGCACATACAACATTATTATTGTTGCTGTTGTTAACATTATTTATTTAATGTATTAGTTGCTTGCCACATAGGAGTTTCCAAGAGACTTGCAAAATTCTAAGAGCATAAAGCATATCAGAAAATCAGAAATAACAACATACTTCCATAAAAGACATACCATAACCTATAAGACAAACCCAATAAATAGCAGCAAAAACCTAAGCAGCAAAAATATATCTTCAATAGAAAGCAAAATATGACACATCTCCTGCACTTTTTTGGGGTCTTTTGGCCCCACTCTTTAAAACAATTCCACCCTACACATATATCTCTCTATATGCCCGCCAAATGAAGACCCAGGGCTGGTCCTACCATTAGGCAGAATGAGGCAGTTGCCTCAGGCAGAGGATGCTGAGAGGGAGGGGCAGCTTTCCTCCCAGCCGTTCCAGTGCACTGACTGCAGGACGCATTACACATGTGCATGTGTTGCTCTGCTTATGTGGTTATGCTGATGGCCACTTGCAGCATTTGTCTGAGGAGAGAGTCAACAAGCGCCTGGCGTGGGGCAGCTAGGTATTGGGAAATAAAGGTGTGTGCTTGTCACATGCCTTCCCAGTGCTCCCTAAGCTAGCCTGCTGCTTTCACGTGCAGCTGAGGATACTGTCAGGTCACCGTGGTGAAGTAAGATTCAACTGGCTTCAGTACATGAAATGAAGGACCATCTTGTCCTTTGTCTCAGGCAGCAAAATATCTTGGGATGACCTGGTTAGGAACCCTGATGAAGTGCGCTCTGGCCCATGATATGTATTTCCTAGTCTTATATCTTTTGCTATAACTTACTAATACCTTTACTTCTCTAGAATCTAGAAATCGTAATACACTTATTTATTTATTATTTGATTTATATCCCACCCTTCCTCCCAGCAGGAGCCCAGCAGGAGCCGCTTAAGGGTAGTATTCAGCTAACTTGTCCCATCAGTGAAAATTACCACTAGCAGCTCGCACAATGGAACGTCCCCCCTCTTTCCCCCTGCATGCCCCACACCCTCCCCAAATCTGCTCCAGAGAGTTGGAGAACATAAGAACATAAGAAGAGCCTGCTGGATCAGTCCAGTGGCCCATCTAGTCCAGCATCCTGTTCTCACAGTGGCCAACCAGGTGCCTGGGGGAAGCCCGCAAGCAGGACCCGAGTGCAAGAACACTCTCCCCTCCTGAGGCTTCCGGCAACTGGTTTTCAGAAGCATGCTGCCTCTGACTAGGGTGGCACAGCACAGCCATCGTGGCTAGTAGCCATTGATAGCCCTGTCCTCCATGAATTTGTCTAATCTTCTTTTAAAGCCATCCAAGCTGGTGGCCATTACTGCATCTTGTGGGAGCAAATTCCATAGTTTAACTATGCACTGAGTAAAGAAGTACTTCCTTTTGTCTGTCCTGAATCTTCCAACATTCAGCTTCTTTGAATGTCCACGAGTTCTAGTATTATGAGAGAGGGAGAAGAACTTTTCTCTATTCACTTTCTCAATGCCATGCATAATTTTATACACTTCTATCATGTCTCCTCTGACCCACCTTTTCTCTAAACTAAAAAGCCCCAAATGCTGCAACCTTTCCTCGTAAGGGAGTCGCTCCATCCCCTTGATCATTCTAGTTGCCCTCTTCTGAACCTTTTCCAACTCTAGAATATCCTTTTTGAGATGAGGCGACCAGAACTGTACACAGTATTCCAAATGCGGCCGCACCATAGATTAATACAACGGCATTATGATATCGGCTGTTTTATTTTCAATACCTTTCCTAATTATCGCTAGCATGGAATTTGCCTTTTTCACAGCTGCTGCACACTGGGTCGACATTTTCATCGTGCTGTCCACTACAACCCCGAGGTCTCTCTCCTGGTCGGTCACCACCAGTTCAGACCCCATGAGCGTATATGTGAAATTCAGATTTTTTGCTCCAATATGCATAATTTTACACTTGTTTATATTGAATTGCATTTGCCATTTTTCCGCCCATTCACTCAGTTTGGAGAGGACTTTTTGGAGCTCTTCGCAATCCCTTTTTGTTTTAACAACCCTGAACAATTTAGTGTCGTCAGCAAACTTGGCCACTTCACTGCTCACTCCTAATTCTAGGTCATTAATGAACAAGTTGAAAAGTACAGGTCCCAATACCGATCCTTGAGGGACTCCACTTTCTACAGCCCTCCATTGGGAGAACTGTCCGTTTATTCCTACTCTCTGCTTTCTGCTTCTTAACCAATTCCTTATCCACAAGAGGACCTGTCCTCTTATTCCATGACTGCTAAGCTTCCTCAGAAGCCTTTGGTGAGGTACCTTGTCAAACGCTTTTTGAAAGTCTAAGTACACTATGTCCACTGGATCACCTCTATCTATATGCTTGTTGACACTCTCAAAGAATTCTAATAGGTTACTGAGACAGGACTTTCCCTTGCAGAAGCCATGCTGGCTCTGCTTCAGCAAGGCTTGTTTATTTTATTTATTTATTTAATTACATTTCTAGACCGCCCTATAGCAGAAAGCTCTCAGGGCGGTGTACAACAAATAAAATCACAATTAAAAAATGAGCAAGTGTGAAAAATATAACATGATAAAAATCCGAAATAGAATTGCCATTGAGTTTATAAATTAAAATCCATATTAGGTTTAAAATTAAATTTAAAATGTTTAAAAAGCCTGGGCGAAAAGGTAGGTTTTTACCTGGCGCCGAAAAGATAACAAAGAAGGCGCCAGGCGTATCTCGTCTGGGAGGGCATTCCATAGTTCGGGGGCCACCACCGAAAAGGCCCTAGATCTAGTTGTTGATCTCCGGGCCTCTTTATGAGTTGGGACCCGGAGAAGGGCCTTCGACGTCGAGCGTAGTGAACGGGTAGGTACATAGCGAGAGAGGCGTTCCACCAGGTATTGCGGTCCGATGCCGTTTAGGGCTTTATAGGTAAGAACCAACACTTTGAATCTGGCCCGGAAACATATCGGTAGCCAGTGCAGCTGCGCCAGGACAGGTGTTATATGGTCAAATTTCTTTGTCCCAGTGAGAACTCTGGCCGCAGCATTTTGCACTAGCTGAAGTTTCCGAACCGTCTTCACAGGTAGCCCCACATAGAGTGCATTACAGTAGTCCAATCTAGAGGTTACCATAGCATGGATAACTGAGGCGAGATTCTCCCTGTCCAGATAGGGTCGTAGTTGGGCTACCAGCCGAAGCTGGTAGAATGCATTCCGTGCCACCGAGGCTACCTGAGCCTCAAGTGACAGGAGCGGGTCTAATAAGACCCCCAAACTACGTACCTGCTCCTTTAGGGGGAGTGTAACCCCCTTGTTTTTGCTTGTTCTTCTGTGTGCTTAGTTAATCTAGCTTTAATAATACTTTCTACCAGTTTTCCAGGGACAGAAGTTAAGCTAACTGGCCTGTAATTTCCGGGATCCCCTCTGGATCCCTTTTTGAAGATTGGCGTTACATTTGCCACTTTCCAGTCCTCAGGCACAGAGGAGGACCCAAGGGACAAGTTACATATTTTAGTTAGCAGATCAGCAATTTCACATTTGAGTTCTTTGAGAACTCTCGGGTGGATGCCATCCGGGCCTGGTGATTTGTCAGTTTTTATATTGTCCATTAAGCCTAGAACTTCCTCTCTCGTTACCACTATTTGTCTCAGTTCCTCAGAATCCCTTCCTGCAAATGTTAGTTCAGGTTCAGGGATCTGCCCTATATCTTCCACTGTGAAGACAGATGCAAAGAATTCATTTAGCTTCTCTGCAATCTCCTTATCGTTCTTTAGTACACCTTTGACTCCCTTATCATCCAAGGGTCCAATCGTCTCCCTAGATGGTCTCCTGCTTTGAATGTATTTATAGATTTTTTTGTTGTTGGTTTTTATGTTCTTAGCGATGTGCTCCTCAAATTCTTTTTTAGCATCCCTTATTGTCTTCTTGCATTTCTTTTGCCAGAGTTTGTGTTCTGTTTTATTTTCTTCATTCGGACAAGACTTCCATTTTTTGAAGGAAGACTTTTTGCCTCTAAGAGCTTCCTTGACTTTGCTCGTTAACCATGCTGGCATCTTCTTGGCCCTGGCGGTACCTTTTCTGATCTGCGGTATGCACTCCAGTTGAGCTTCTAATAGAGTGTTTTTAAACAACTTCCAAGCATTTTCGAGTGATGTGACCCTCTGGACTTTGTTTTTCAGCTTTCTTTTTACCAATCCCCTCATTTCTGTGAAGTTTCCTCTTTTGAAGTCAAATGTGACCGTGTTGGATTTTCTTGGCAATTGGCCAGTTACATGTATGTTTAATTTAATAGCACTGTGGTCACTGCTCCCAATCGGTTCAACAACACTTACATCTCGCACCAGGTCCCGGTCCCCACTGAGGATTAAGTCCAGGGTTGCCGTCCCTCTGGTCGGTTCCATGACCAACTGGTCTAGGGAATAGTCATTTGGAATATCTAGAAACTTTGCTTCTTTGTCATGACTGGAACACATATGCGGCCAGTCTATGTCCGGGTAGTTGAAGTCACCCATTACTACCACATTTCCTAGTTTGGATGCTTCCTCAATTTCATATCTCATCTCAAGGTCTCCCTGAGCATTTTGATCAGGGGGACGATAGATTGCTCCCAGTATTAAGTCCCTCCTGGGGCATGGTATCACCACCCACAACGATTCTGTGGAGGAGTCTGCCTCTTTTGGGGTTTCGAGCTTGCTGGATTCAATGCCTTCTTTCACGTATAGAGCGACTCCGCCACCAATACGTCCTTCCCTGTCCTTCCGATATAGTTTATATCCAGGGATAACCGTATCCCACTGGTTTTCTCCATTCCACCAGGTCTCCGTTATGCTCACTATATCAATGCTCTCCTCTAAGACCAAGCACTCCAGTTCTCCCATCTTGGTTCGCAGGCTCCTAGCATTAGCGTACAGGCACTTGTAAGCAGCGTCTCTCTTCAAGTGTCTTTGGCACTTGTGGTTTGGCCTGTGGTAATTTTGCTCTTCTGAATTTATATCCTGTGCCCCTGCTCTCACAATGCCTACTTCTAGGCCTACCCCTTTTAAAATTTCATCATTTCTTTGGTTTTTATCCCAGGGGGGAGGTTTATTCCGAACCGGACCTTTCTCAGCTCCTGTCGGGTTTCTCCCCTCAGTCAGTTTAAAAGCTGCTCTGCCACCTTTTTAATTTTAAGTGCCAGCAGTCTGGTTCCATTCTGGTTCAAGTGGAGCCCGTCCCTTTTGTACAGGCCCGGCTTGTCCCAAAATGTTCCCCAGTGCCTAACAAATCCAAACCCTTCCACCTGACACCATCGTCTCATCCACGCATTGAGACTGCGAAGCTGGGCCTGTCTGGCTGGTCCTGCGCGTGGAACCGGTAGCATTTCAGAGAAAGCCACCTTGGAGGTCCTGGCTTTCAGCATCCTACCTAGCAACCTAAATTTTGCTTCCAGGACCTCACGGCTGCATTTCCCCATGTCGTTGGTGCCAACGTGCACCACGACCACTGACTCCTTCCCAGCACTGTCTACCAAACTATCTAAACGACGGGCGATATCCACAACCTTCGCACCAGGCAGGCAAAACACCTTGCGGTCTACACGCCCATCACACACCCCACTGTCTATGTTCCTAATGATCGAATCACCCACTACAAGGATCCCTCCACCCCCTGGAGATATATCCTCGGCACGAGAGGATAGCTGCTCATCCCCCAAGGAATGGGTCCCTTCTAAGGGATCGTTTCCCTCTTCCTCAGCTGGATGCTTTCCTTCCCCGAGACCATCGTTCTCCATGATAGCAGGAGAGCTATCATCGTTGGAGTGGGACACAGCTATAACGTCCCTGAAGGCCTCCTCCACACACCTCTCTGCCTCTCTCAGCTTTTCCAGGTCCGCCACCTTGGCCTCAAGGAAATGAAGTCGTTCCCGGAGAGCCAGGAGCTCATTGCACCGAGAGCATACCCACGACTTCTGTCCAACAGGCAGATAGTCGTACATGCTGCAGGCGGTGCAAAACACTGGAAAGCCCCCACACCCCTGCTGGCTTCTTACCTGCATAGTTTTGTTTAAGGTTTATTATGTCAATGGGTTGGAGACTGCGGTTTAGTTGAGGTCAGGGAACAGACGGGCAGAGTGGGGGGCCCAGGCCTCCTCGCCCTGCTGCCGAACTCGCTCTGCTGCTTAACTCGCCTTGACGCTTTGTCAGCTGGGGCCGTGACGCTTCATCAGCTGGGGCTCCCTCTAGCTCGTGGAGCAGGCTCCCTCGCTAGGGTGCTCTGACTTTATATGTGTGGCTGGTTCCTCACAGCTACTGCTGCCAGCCAATGATGTGTTACTTGAGGCTGATGGCTATCAGCTGGGGCTTAACTCTTTAGTATTCTCTCAGGCTTCCTTCCTGAGCGAGGGGCGGGGCTGTTTAAGCTTTTGGCTGCTTTTAGGAGGAATCCCTAGAACAGATTTAGGGGGTGCACAGGGGGAGGGGAAAAAAGCTAAGTTGTGCCAGCAGAAATCTTTGCGCTGGCAGAACTACTTACTACTTACTACTTTCTATGTTGGTTGCAATGCTATATGTATATTTTTAGTCATAGCATTTTCAAAGTAAAATTAAGTCCCAAAGGGAGGTATTTATAACTGAGTAGGGGAGGAAACACCCAGCTATTAAAAACGAATGGCAAAGGTTTTTTATTTTTACCTTGTGGTAGCGTGCTACCAGTTTTCCATTTGAGTCAAAGACGACATTTGTATTGTACTGATAGTGACCATCACTAGGGCATTTGGAGTCAGTGTGGTTACAAGGTTTCTTATCCCCAATATTGGCAACCACATAGATAGAGTTGTGCCTTGCCAGACAACTCAGTCTTTCTTGCACTGGGGTGGATCCAAATCTAAATAAATATAATCACAGAAATGAAGGATGTGAAACAAGAGAGATCTGTAGGTAGACCATATAGTTTAATCCCCTGAATTGAGGGAAGGGGAGTCTGCTATAGGGAAACATTCATAGTCAGTGGCGTCACTAGGGTTGGTGTCACCCGGTGCGGTAACTCATGGTGTCACCCCCATGGACCTCCTCCCATACCAGACCTAGGGGGCCTAGGGGCGGGGCGGCTCTAGGTTAGGGTTGCCATATTCCAGTTCCACAAATCTGGCAGGCTAATTTGCATATTATGCATATTGTTTGCATATTATACAAATATTTGCATATTAATATTTGGATTGTCCAGTTGTTTTGTTTTTGTGCCTAGGAATTACCACCAAAAACTGGGGAAAGATGTGAGAAATCTTTTTTTTAAAAAAACTTAACATTTTCAGCCTTAAATGCCTAGACTCTAGTTTCCAACACTATGGAATGTTGATTGATTGATTAAGAGGATTTATATCCTGCCCTTCTGCTGTTAAAAACAGAGCTCAGGACAGCTTACAAATATAATAAAAACAATAAAAATGCACAATCAATATAAAAACATAATAAAAACACAAAATAGCAACAAACAAAGTAAGTCAGGGCAGCAGTACGGTTAACCATTACATATACGATATATTTCAGACATGTGATGGGTGGAGAAAAACAAGCCAAAATGTTAGGAAAAGGAGTCTTTCATGCCACATGCTCAGTTCTAAATACTGTTGCAGCAAGTTTTACAAGTTCCTCCAGTATTCCACTGGTGCAGGCACTCAGACATTCAAAGTATCTGTATGTTTCTTAGGTTTTATAAAAGCAGAACTTTGCTTAACCCAAAATTTCTTCTCCCTTTGATCAACCACATCTACACAGGTTCCACCTCCATACTCAAAATGAAACTGGGCCTGGAAGTGTGCAACAACCCCACACATACCTTGCTAATTAGATTACCAATGCCAGGATGTCTGTCTTATCGATTACTCTCCTGCTCCCCCCCCCCCCGGGCATCATGAAAGACCCAGTCCTGGGCTCAGAAAGAAAATAAATATCTGGTCCTCTTCAAAGTACTGATAAGCCTCTTGTTTTAATTAAAATAATAATTATAAGTTCTTGCTCTTATCACTAATGGGACTTAATTATCTTGCATATGCTGCTGTTACTTCTATGGCTGTAACGGAGTGAGGTTAAAGATAAGTGAAATGCAAACAGGAAAAAAACCCACAAAAGGCAGTAACACTTTCCTAAATGTAATACCATACCAACCACAACAAGATTCCTATGAGTAAGGCAGAAAACTAAGCATCTCACAACCAGTCAGGATTCCTAACCAAAAACCAAAAATAGGATAAATGAAGAAACATTTATATAAGCATGACTATCAAATATATTTATTATTTACACAAACTGTAAAGATATTTATAGTGCAATCCTAGTTTATTTATTCAGAAGCAAGTCCCAGTGTATTCAGTGGAACTTACTCAAACAGGGACAGAACTGCAACCTCAAGTGATAAGCAACTTCATTCACACAACCCAAATTTCTGAATCATGCCACTTTACGCTGTTTTGCAACTGTTTATACTTGTTTTTATGGTTATTGGATATTAAATTATTTAGATCCTTTCCAGTCGGGCTTCAGGACTGGATATGGAACTGAAACAGCCTTGGTCGCTCTGGTGGATGATATGAGGAGGGCATTGGATAGGGGAGAACACACTTTCCTCATCCTCCTGGATCTCTCAGCAGCTTTCGATACCGTTGACCACGGTATCCTGTTAAGTCAGCTGGAGGGGTTGGGAATAGGAGGCACTGTTTTATGGTGGTTCCGTTCCTATCTCTCCAGCAGATACCAATGGGTAGCGTTGGGGGATGAGGTTTCAGACCCTTGGCCCCTCAACTGCGGTGTGCCACAGGGCTCTATCCTCTCCCCCATGCTATTCAACATTTATATGAAACCGCTGGGAGCCATCATCAGGAGTTTTGGGCTGCGGTGTCACCAATATGCGGATGACAGGCAGCTCCATCTCTCATTTAAATCCTCACCAGAGTTGGCTGTGGATACCTTGTCCAATTGCCTGGAGTCCGTAAGTGGATGGATGGGAGAGAACAGGCTGAAGCTAAACCCCGACAAGACCGAGGTGTTACTAGTGGGGGATAAAGGAAGGCTGGGAAATTTTGACCTGGTATTTAATGGGGTGAAATTACTCCTGAAAGACCAGGTCCGCAGCCTAGGGGTCATTTTGGACTCCCAGCTGTCTATGGAGGCTCAAGTTTCTGCAGTGAGCCGGGCAGCTTGGTACCAACTTCATCTGGTACAAAGGCTGCGTCCCTACCTTCCTTTACATCTGCTCCCAAGAGTGATACATGCCCTGGTCTCCTCTCGATTAGACTATTGTAATGCGCTCTACGTGGGGTTACCCCTGAAGACAGTCTGGAAATTACAACTGGTACAGAATGCGGCGGCACGCTTAATAAAGCAGAGCCGTCGCCGGGACCATATTACCCCAGTGTTGATGGAGTTACACTGGTTGCCAGTTGTGTACCGGGCCCAATTCAAGGTGTTGGTACTAACCTTTAAAACCCTATACGGTTCCGGCCCAGTCTATCTGAAGGAACGCTTCCAGTATCACCAAATATGCCGCCAAACAAGATCAGCCTCACAAGACCTTCTCTCGGTCCCGCCGGTGAAAACAGCTAGACTGGTGCGGACCAGAGAGAGGGCCTTTTCGATCGTGGCCCCCACCCTCTGGAACCTGCTTCCTTTTGACCTTCGTCACGCCTCCTCCCTGATGGCTTTTCGCCAAGCTTTAAAGACCTGGCTGTTCAGGCAGGCCTATGGGATTTCTGGGGTGGGTTAGGTTTTTATATTGTATTACTGAAGGATGGTTAGATGAATTGCTGTTAATATTGGAATTTTCTGTATGTATATGTTTTTATACTGTTTTTATATTGTGTACATCGCCCAGAGTGTCCGTTTAGGCAGACAGATGGGTGACTAATTAAATAAAATTTTATTATTTATTATTATTATTATTAAATGGCTTTATTTCTTGTTGTGAGCTGCCTTGGTTTCCAACCCTACCTCACAGGGTTGTTGGAAAGACTACACACACACACACACACACACACACACACACACACACACACACACACACACACACACACTGCAGATGTATAAATACATACAGCCCATATAATAGTTTATTTTCAAACCAGTTGGTCATTGCAGAAAAATCAGTATTAGTTTTTTAAAAATCACTATTAGTTTCCTACAGAATAAAAACTGTAATACCTAAGTAAGCCCTGCCTACTTGCTTTAAAATAGGACTGGAGGGGGGGGGGACAGAAAGACAACACAAACACAATTCTTTTTTACATTCACTCCAAAGTCCCATTGATTTTCAGCACATTCATAACCATGTCTACTCAAAAGTAAATCCTATTGAATTCAATGGGATTTACTCTGGACATATGGGGTTAGCAATGCTTTTACCCCCACAAAAGCAAGTATTGGGAAGGTTTTCAAAACACTGCCCAGGATCTGACTCCTACACACAAGAGGGGGAAAAACTGAAATGTATATACTTACCTAATTTATAAGATTTTCAGATAAACGGGGGGAAACCACCATTTTCTGGCCTTGCAATGAGGTTTACTAGACACTGCCACAGGTCAACCAAACACTTCACTGATTGGCTGCAATCCTGAATAGGTGGGGTTAAAGCTACGAAGTGCTATACAGTAGTTTTAAAAAAGATTTAATGGGGGGGCTGACGTTTTTATGTATATCTCGAGAACCAGACCACCTAGAAACTTAATTTTTTAAAAAATTAAAGCTGAGAATCCGGGCCAGCAACGGGCACTGGGTGGCATGACAAGAATCTGGGTAAAACCCGGCTAACCGGGCAATATGGCAACCCTACTCTGGGTGACACCCCCTTCTCATGGTGTCACCCTGATGCGGTCCGCACTCCCCGCACCTGGCTAGTGACACCGCTGTTCATAGTACAGCAACCCCTTCTTCCTCCAGGTTTCGGGAAATAAAGGCCCCCTCCAGATTTCCTTTTTATTCTGCATTCGTCATGATATGTACTAACAGCAGTATTGGTGTGTTCATATGCAATCCTGATTTCAATCGTATTTGCACTTGCAAGAATTTCAGGGCAGACATAGTGGTTCCTTTTTGATCAGCATATATTCTGCAGCTTCCTACTGAATTCCTGTAACGTTTCATACCACCAGTGGAGGCTGGTGGCTCCGATATCACTGAGGCAGTGAATCCACCAAGCATCTGGGACAGCTCCTTGAAAGTTCAGACTAAAACCTGGAGCAGATTCACTGCCCTACTGACAATGGAGTCACCAGCCTGCACTGCATACCACAAATGTTCCGGGGTGCTTTTTTTGTCCCACTTTTGTTCTATAATACAAGAGTGCCCCACCAGCCAGCAGTAAAGTGGTAACATTGAAGTAGAGTTGCAGAACAACTAATAAAAAGGAATAATGTGTGGTTGGTCCTACCACTAATGCTCTATTAGTGCATCTATCACATGTTGCAGAATACACCTGCAAAAAAAGTACACCAGTCTGGAGGGGCCCAAAGTAGAAAGAAGGTAGAAAACAGATTCTGGGTCATACTAGACCATACATGGAGATGAATGTCAGTCAATTGTTTCAAAATGAAAGGCAGCCATAGGGGGCTGCCAGTTTGAGGACCAATGAGGGGGGGATGAGGCTGCTTAACCCTTTCCTTTCAGCCACTTATCCATTCAGATTGACTCAGCTGAGCTGCTGTTTTTTTGTCTGTGGAAGAGAAACCCTGAGCACCAGCACCTTTCCCCTTGTGGTTAGAAAAATAGCATGGGGGAGGAAGGATTAAGCACACCCTCCTGGCATTGATTCTGTACTCAGACTGGCAACTTCTTGTTGCTGCTCCTCATTAAAAACATTTCCATCATATACATCCCTAAAAAAAGTGCAAGCAAATGGGGGCCAAACTACATGTTACACATCAGCACGTATAACTGTAGCAAACACCTTTTTTTCTTTTACTTAAAAATCTGCTTCAGGAATAGGTGAGGGAGGACGCTGAGGGTGTATAACCTCTTTCTCCATGCCAAATTCTTTCCTCCATCTGCATTATCCGACCAGCAGTTTTGCCCTAATTGGGTTTTAAGGGTATATAAGCAAAATCTGCCTGTTAAGTTTCCCGTTCTCTTCTGCATTTATGTAGAGTAACAACCCAAATAGGATTCTGAGATATAAATAAAAAATTAACATCTCAAGCTGCCCCCCGCCACTGTGTCTGGTTTCAAAAGCTTATTTATTAACGCGTCAACATTCTAGCATTATGAAGTCACAGCCAACGACTGTATATTTACATTCCACACTAATTAACATTTGTAAATTGTTTATTAACCAAAAATATACAGAAGAGAAGTGGTAGATTCTAGTAACTGAATTTTCCCAGTCAAGTTTGCACCCTAACTTTCAAGTGTGATATTTCTTTGATATCTTTTAGGCCAATTAGTACATTCCTGCCCAACTGAAAATAGGTTTCTCTAAAAGCCTTCCCTGCCAAAACATTTATTTTCAACCTCTTTCTTGCTCAACCAGTTATGATATTCATCACAAACTAAACTTTAAAAGGACTCTCTCTTTTGTTGGCTCACTTGTGCGCTCTGTTCCTGAAAAGTGCATAATCAGAAATTGCTGGCTTTACAGTTGAAGCTGTATGTTTTCCACAGCCAAAAAGTAAATGTTGCAATATTATTTGTAAAGCACAAATCTAAAAAAAAGGAAGAGGAAAATGCAGTGTGGTATAGATATCAGGAGAAATCATGATGACTGTGAAAGAAAAGCAATTTTTTATATTAGGACTTGTTCATATGGCTCTTATTTGAGGGACCAGAAGCACTCTTTTGTAGCCTGTGTCCAAACATGGAGGACACACCAGATCCAATAACATTGCAAATCTTATATTATTACTAACTTCTTGCCTTGCCCATCTCCTTCCTTCTACTTTCTAGGATACCATTTCAGATTATTGTCCTGCCTGGCCATAGCATTCAGGGACTATCATGGCATATTGAACTATCATGTATGTCAGAATTACAGGTACTTCAGAAAATTAATCATATGTAGCCTGAAACATAAGGAGAAGGGAGCAGCAGTAGTAACATAGGAAGCTTAGGCCATTGGTCTATCTAGTTCAGTATTGTCTGCATTGACTGGCAACAGCTCTCTAGGGCTTCAGACAGGAGGCTTTCTCAGCCCCACCTGGAAATGCTGGAGACTGAACCTGGAACCTTCTGCATACAAAGCAGCTGCTCTACCACTGAGCCACGGCCCTTCCTGAATAGCTTCCTGAATAGCTTCCTTCTGTCGCCATTTCTCAGCCTAACCTGTCTCACAGGGTTGCTGGGGGACCACATTTACCACCCTGACTTCTTTGGGGGAAAAACAGCACTATCAAAATCTAATCACAAACTGTAGCAATTATGCTACAACCCACTGTTTCAGTGGTCCTCATTCTGATTATCTACCTGCTAGTCTGTATGGTGATCATCAGCCATATAGGTTGCACAGTCCATAAACCTGACTTTACAGCACTCACTAAGTGCTTTGGAGAAATATTTCTTCCTCCAAGTCACCTGGGCTTCAATTTGTACATTACAATATTGATCCCAAGTGTGCAAGAAGCCAACATATTGAAGCAAGTGGGGTTTTTAAAAGCCATGTATGAAAGCAACAAAACAAAGCACACCTTTCTGGGGCAGTACATGGAATCCAGTCGACCTGTGGATCTGGAATATCTTCAAGGTATGGATAAAGTGCTTCCCTTGTGAAGCGAAAACCATATATGCCATCTTCAGGAGTCACAATGATGCGTGCACCCTGTCCAAAGAAGTGAAGTTGAAGCTCTTTCTACCACAGGTTAATATATCTCTATGAATGAAGGTGTATTATCAAATAGTACAAAATACCTGCTTTGCTGCCCCTTTGACAGCCTTTTCCAAGATGTCCATGTTTTTGTTCATCAATTTTAAGGCCTCTTCAGAAGAAACAGGCTTTAGGGTAATTCCTGGCAACATCACCACGTGCTCATACACTGCTGCAATGTATTTGTCCGAGGCAAAGACCCTTGGGCCCACCAGGAGAATATAAACAAAAACATGCCGCAGGGATGCAAAGGAAAGCATTACTAGAGCTATGTCGACTGAAAAGACAGAAAAGAGTCTCAATAAGGCAAAGAGAGGGCAAAGTCCATACTTATAGTCAGCTGATTCTGGATATCATTACTCATTTTGTTTTGAAACAAAGGGTGTTTCACAAGAGCAGCAATGAAGAAAATGATGAACAGAAACTGCCTATTTAGTTTAATCTCAAACTGAAATATGGAAGGGGCACTTAACTGGAAAATCTGTATAATGGGACTTACTTCTGTTCTGAGTAAACAAGCATAGCATTGCATTGTTAGTCTTATTTCTCTTTAAGAACACCAACAGGCATACTCAGCATTTTTCTCCAAGCAGCTTCTGTAATAACTGGAGACCCTGAAACACAGAGTCCCTAAATAACTATATTCTCCTTATAATCTTAAATACTCTTTCCTACATCCCCTTATTTTATGGCTCTGTTGAAAAACAATCCAACTTTACCTGAATAAGTTTCTGTGAAGAACCTGCTTAGACAAGTCTCAAAAGTAGTCCAGATGAAAGCTGTCAGTGCAAATGTGCATAAACATGGCTACCAGATAAAGAACCAAGATGTTGCACAAAAAGGGAGGGGAAATTTACCCAATAGCTGCTACATGGCATTCTAACAAAGTGATCCTTGAAACGTTCCATAGCAAACATCCCCCATTTTCCCTTCCTTTTAGAGTAGCTCTTGTGTTTTTCCTCTCCAGTAGAATACCGCAAGATATATATTTTTTAAATTACCGTATCTAGCTCAGGTTTGCTTTGGAATGTTTTAAATATCACTTCCTCAAATATAGTGTAACTATCGGGTTGAGTCTCTTATTTCAGAACTTTTTTTATCTCCTTTCTTTCTTCAACAATATGTGTTCTTTCTTTTCATCTAACAGAGGTGGAATTTTCTTTAAAATTTATCCCCCACCCATTCCCATAGCTTGAGGGCAAGTTCCTTAGAGTCAAAATGACCTTTTTTAAGGTGCACAATCACTGGGAAAAATGTAATTTATTTGTAATTTATTTACAGCAAACATGTATTTACTCATTTTGAAGTTGCTATCTGTTAATTTGTGAGCGAACAACATGGAAGTTGTTCTCTATTCATGTTTTCCCAACAGTTAATGATATGCCTGTCTTACATCCCCATTCTTTCTTTCACAATCTTCAAAGAATTTCAGAAATGTTGTTATACGATGTAATTAGTAAATGAGAAATGCACATTGACAGTCGGAGAAGTGAGCCTTCAATAGTTGATATGCAACAACTGAGCAACATTTTTAGCAATCTCCTGGAATAGGAACAAAACAGAAGGCGAAGGCAAACATTTCAGGGAGGGCTTATCCACATGGGAGCATTTCTTTGTAGCAAATGCATTGCTTTTACTGTCGTAATAGATTTGCAAGGTCCACGCTTCATGCTCAAATCCGTTGTTTTCCATTCAGACAAGCAGGCGTTCCTCTCAGAAGGATTAGTGTTGCTGTTTCCTTCTGGCCCTGCCCTCTAATTTTACATTTTTACTTCCTCCAGTTGTTCAGTTACTGGGTACGTGCAAATATTTTTGACCTATGCAGTTTTTCCACTCCTTCCTGCCCCTACCGTTTCCTGAAGTTCGGCGGTTGAAAAGAAGTGGGGTCATCTTGCCTCCCTTTCTCTGCTGCCCCTTTTTCCACACTGTAAAAACAAATGAATCAAACAAATCAATATCGACATTTTAAATAAAATATCAGTATTGATATTTTGAGAAAATATATTGTTATCAATATTTTTGAGGTGATTTTGTATTTTAAAAATTCACTTTAAATTTTTTAGAAAAAAATCAGAAATCAGGCACAGAGAGATGTTACTTCAAAATTCTCTCTGCAGAGAACATGAGAAAGAATGATCAAATCCAATGGCAATTCCCATCGCTAGTTACAAGGAGTGAAGGAAGTTTACTCAGGGACAAAGGGAGGAAAGAAGGGAGGGCTGCAGCAAACTTTGAAGGGGGGAAGACAGAGCAGTCGGAAGTTGATGGATAAACAACCGGGGGAAAAATGGAATTAATGGGAGAGTTAGTGGGCGGAGAAAGAGGAATAGCTGAAAGTGATAATTCACCCACCACCACCACCAAAAATCATTGAAGCAAAACGTCTTCAAAGACATGTGGAGTGGAGTGGAGCTGTATTGTTCTAAACTTTTCATATCATCAGCGGACTGGATTAGTATGAATTTATGTGGGAGAACTGCATGATAGCTTCTGTTTGCCAGTAACGTCATGTGAACCATGTGAATTAAAAGGAGATGTGAGTAGCACCAAACACACACTACACCACCATGTAGATGAGCCCAGAGTCTCAAATATCAGCCAACTGCAGTTTCCATCTAAACTGCCTTTCTGCCCTGATTCCTGGGTTTGTGCACCATCTATTGTCCTAGTTTCTGACAAGGCCTTGAAGATGTCCAGAGGCTCTCTGAGGTTGTGCTTGGACAATTTGCTAAAAGGGATTGTCATTATTGGTCTTCATCCCTTTGCTGTGTGCGTTGGATTATGCCTGATTATAACTGAGATTTAATTTATTAGCCCCATTATTAAGTTAGGCACCCAGTGAGAGTGGATGAACGAGATGACAGGTTGAGTAGACCTCCCTCTCAGAGTGGGACGTGGTTTCTCTATTTCCCTGTGGGTCACATAATGTAGGCTATATTGATTTGTGGCTAGTAGTGTTATTTTTCTGGAGTGGCAATGGAGAGAAGCTGGTCAGGATCTGGTGCATTGGGATGGGGAAGGACCCAGCATCCATGGGTGAGGGGCAGTGATAGTGCCTCTACAGGTATTATTCAGGGGAGGGAGAAACATGGCAAGGGAACATCACATGTTTTTATTTATTTTTAAAAATTATACACCTCTTGAATGTAAAGACCTCTAAGCAGTTTAAAAAACATTATCAATAAAACAGTTAAAAACAAGTAATTAAAATG
Organism: Rhineura floridana; assembly: GCF_030035675.1. NCBI lineage: Eukaryota > Metazoa > Chordata > Lepidosauria > Squamata > Rhineuridae > Rhineura > Rhineura floridana. The sequence goes on from NC_084483.1 coordinate 103,669,623, forward strand.
CATTTAATGTATTTAAAACAATTAAAACAGCTACTAACAGCTACTAACTAAAAAGATTAAAATAGATCAACATCTATGTGTCTGGATAGGCTTGCCTAAACAAAAAAATTTTAAGCAGGTGCCAAAAGGAATACAGCAAGGGTTCCTGCCTGATGTCAATAGGCAGGGAGTTCCAAAAAGTAAATGCTGCCACACTAAAAGAATGATTTTTTACAAGTGCAGAATGAGTATTATGTGGCACCTGTTGTTGGATATGTGTGTATGTGCATATGTGCCTCACATGAGTAGCAGAACAAGAAAATGCTATTATGGGGTTAAGCCAGCAAGGATGCGTGCCAAGGACGTTGGCTGGCAGCTGTGTCCAGCGAGGCCAGTCTTATCTACTTAAGGCTGGCAAGAAACCGAAAGCTCTTGTGGGGGGTTTTGTTCAAGGAGAAGAAGTTCTATGAGTGTTTGTATTCTGTGGAGAAAGCTACTCTGTGCAAGGAAACTGAAAGCGTTTGTTGATCTTGCATGCCTTAATGTCCGAAGTAAAGGACTCTTAAACCAAGTACTCTGTCTTGCTCTTCTATTGTAAAGTCCTGGACACGCGGTATATCCGCACACACACCAACAGGGTTATGGGCCCAGATCCAGCGCACTCTACAACAGAGTAAAGACGGTTCAGGACTGAGCCAGAGCTCCGGAAGGCTGCTTGATCGTGCCTGGAAGAGGTGAGCAGAGATGGCAGTTAACATGTCTGGAGGTATGCCCATGGAGAGGCTTACAGGGACTAATTACGTCAGCTGGAAGCTGAGGATGAGAGCTTTCCTGATAAAAGAAGATTTATTTGAAGTAATTGACACCACCCCACCGGCGGCTCCTTCGGCGGCTTGGACGCGCAAAGATGAGAAGGCGCAAGCATTTATTACCTTGGCTCTATCTGACTCTCAGCTGCTTTATGTCAGAGATGAAACCACAGCAAGAGGTATGTGGGATGTGCTACAAACTGTTCATGTTCAAACGACAGCGGGGTCAAAATTGTGTTTGGCAAGAAAACTGTATCAGATGCGGCTAACGGAGGAGAGCACCATGGCTGAGCATCTCACGGAGTTCAGGCGTTTATTTGCTGAACTTGAAGATAGACAGATGGAACATAGTGATCTTCAAAAAGTCTATTTGGTGTTGGCTTCACTTGATGAGACGTGGAATAATCTGGTGATGTCCATGGAGGCGATGCCCGATGGAGGCTTAAATTTGGACTTTGTTGAGGAAAAACTGAACCAAGAGTGGCAGAGACGACAAGAGAAGAAAAAGTCTGAGGAAAGAGAAGCTGCCAAAAGCAAGCAGGCGAGTTTTAAGGAGCAGCAAAGTCATAAAACCTGTTATTTTTGTGGAGCGCGTGGACATATTCAAAGGAACTGTGTAGTCAGGCTGAAAAACAGAGACAGAGGCTGGAGGCAGGCGAGCGTGAACTTTGTTAACACAGGGAAGCCTCAAACTAAAGCGACGGCTTGGGTGTGTGACAGTGGAGCATCTCATTGTCTCGTAAAAGATCCTAATTTATTTCACACGTCGAAAGCAGTGCAGGACTCTGTTTTGCTAGCGGATGGATCCAGGAGAGACGTACTGGCGCGAGGAACAATGAAATTATGTCAAATTGGGATTATTACAGATGTTCTTTATGTACCTGATTTAGCCAATAACATTCTGTCTGTCAGGAAATTAGTGAGTATTGGTTTTTCTGTGCTGTTTGAAAAAGACAAATGCATTGTGTTGAAAGGAGACGAGGTCGTCTGCAGGGGATTTATGACACAGGGGTTGTTTAGAATGACCATGGGTGTGAAGTGTACTAATGACTTGAGTTTAATGGGGCGTAAAAGGGATGATGGTCAGGAATGCAAGATTACTGCCGTTGATAGCCCACCATCGGTATGTACTGCCCAGATGGAGGAGCTTCACAGGGAACTTGAGGAGCCATCCTCATTCCATGCAATTAGGCTAATGCCGGAGGCAGAACAGCGCAGATGGCAGCAAGCCATGCAGGAAGAATTACAAGCCATGCAAAAGAATGGCACGTGGACGTTAGTAAAACTTCCCATGGGTAAAAAGGCAATAGGTTGCAGATGGGTGTTTAAGAAAAAGAAAACAAGTACGGGGGAGGTGCAGAGGTACAGGGCACGTTTAGTAGCCAAAGGATTCACCCAACAGCATGGGACAGATTTTGATGTTATCTTTGCCCCGGTTGTGAAACATGAGTCCATTCGTGTTCTCTTGAAGCTGGCCGCAATGCAGCAAATGAGCATTAATCACTATGATATAGGGACAGCATTCCTTCATGGAGATTTAAAAGAAGAGATATACATGGAACTGCCCCCAGGTTCTGTGTCACAGGAAGGGTTTGTATGTAAACTACATAAATCCATCTATGGCTTGCAGCAAAGTGCACGCTGCTGGAACGAGAAATTGGACAGTGTGTTGCAGAGGATGGGATTTCAAAGGTGCAAGGCAGACCCATGTGTATATGTCCAGAGAAAAGGAACACACACTAATATCTGTGCTGTTTATGTGGATGACATCATGTTCATATATCATGATAAGCAGGAGGAAAGGGAATTCAGTGAGCAACTGGGCAGACAGGTAGACACGAAGAATCTGGGACCTGCTACTCATTATTTGGGCACAGATATTATGCGAGCAGAAGACGGCAGCATAATATTAAAACAGGAAGGGAAAATTAATGAGCTCCTGGAAGAGTAAAATGACGGAATGCAATGCTGTTAAGACTCCCATGGTTGCGTCATTCCAACAAAACATGCAGGAGACGCCTTGTGCAGAACCCGATATGTACAGGCACATAATTGGAAAATTACAATATCTGGTCAAGGTGTCTCGCCCAGACATCTGCAACGCTGTCAGCATTCTAAGCCGGAAAGTAGAGCATCCGTCAGAGGCTGATTGGCAGGGAGTCAAAAGGGTATTACGCTATCTGCAGGGAACAAAAACAAAAGGCCTGGTTTTGTCAGGAGCAAAAGCAGGGAGTTTAGAATGCTTCGTGGATGCAGATCATGCAGGGGAGCTGAGCAGTCGTAAGTCAACCTCTGGCATAGTTGTGATGTGGCACGGGTCCTGCATTGACTGGAGCAGCAAGAAACAGACAGTGGTTGCCACATCGAGTGCAGAGGCTGAATATATTGCTCTATCACACGCCTGCAATGAGCTGCAATGGTTCATATTGCTCATGCAGGATTTAGGCTTGGAGATACAGTTGCCGATAACTGTGTATGAGGATAATCAAACTTGTATCACAATAGCCACATCAGAAGCACATACAAAAAGAACAAAACATATCAGTGTCAGATATTTTCATGTGAGAGACTGTGTGCAGAAAGGATTTATTAACCTAACATTTTGTGACACCAACAACATGGTTGCTGACATCATGACCAAGCCTTTATGTGAGGAGAAATTCAGCAGGCTAGTGCCAAGGCTTGGAGTGGTCTAAGATTCAATGTAAATAAAACATGTAACTGAAAAGTGATGTATGGAACTGAAATGTACTGAAACGTGAACAAAGTGAAATGTAACTTGAATGTACTGAAATGTAAACTGTTGTAATTGTGTTCATGTGAGACACAGGTGGGGGCTGTTGGATATGTGTGTATGTGCATATGTGCCTCACATGAGTAGCAGAACAAGAAAATGCTATTATGGGGTTAAGCCAGCAAGGATGCGTGCCAAGGACGTTGGCTGGCAGCTGTGTCCAGCGAGGCCAGTCTTATCTACTTAAGGCTGGCAAGAAACCGAAAGCTCTTGTGGGGGGTTTTGTTCAAGGAGAAGAAGTTCTATGAGTGTTTGTATTCTGTGGAGAAAGCTACTCTGTGCAAGGAAACTGAAAGCGTTTGTTGATCTTGCATGCCTTAATGTCCGAAGTAAAGGACTCTTAAACCAAGTACTCTGTCTTGCTCTTCTATTGTAAAGTCCTGGACACGCGGTATATCTGCACACACACCAACAGGGTTATGGGCCCAGATCCAGCGCACTCTACAACAGAGTAAAGACGGTTCAGGACTGAGCCAGAGCTCCGGAAGGCTGCTTGATCGTGCCTGGAAGAGGTGAGCAGAGATGGCAGTTAACATGTCTGGAGGTATGCCCATGGAGAGGCTTACAGGGACTAATTACGTCAGCTGGAAGCTGAGGATGAGAGCTTTCCTGATAAAAGAAGATTTATTTGAAGTAATTGACACCACCCCACCGGCGGCTCCTTCGGCGGCTTGGACGCGCAAAGATGAGAAGGCGCAAGCATTTATTACCTTGGCTCTATCTGACTCTCAGCTGCTTTATGTCAGAGATGAAACCACAGCAAGAGGTATGTGGGATGTGCTACAAACTGTTCATGTTCAAACGACAGCGGGGTCAAAATTGTGTTTGGCAAGAAAACTGTATCAGATGCGGCTAACGGAGGAGAGCACCATGGCTGAGCATCTCACGGAGTTCAGGCGTTTATTTGCTAAACTTGATATAGACAGATGGAACATAGTGATCTTCAAAAAGTCTATTTGGTGTTGGCTTCACTTGATGAGACGTGGAATAATCTGGTGATGTCCATGGAGGCGATGCCCGATGGAGGCTTAAATTTGGACTTTGTTGAGGAAAAACTGAACCAAGAGTGGCAGAGACGACAAGGGAAGAAAAAGTCTGAGGAAAGAGAAGCTGCCAAAAGCAAGCAGGCGAGTTTTAAGGAGCAGCAAAGTCATAAAACCTGTTATTTTTGTGGAGCGCGTGGACATATTCAAAGGAACTGTGTAGTCAGGCTGAAAAACAGAGACAGAGGCTGGAGGCAGGCGAGCGTGAACTTTGTTAACACAGGGAAGCCTCAAACTAAAGCGACGGCTTGGGTGTGTGACAGTGGAGCATCTCATTGTCTCGTAAAAGATCCTAATTTATTTCACACGTCGAAAGCAGTGCAGGACTCTGTTTTGCTAGCGGATGGATCCAGGAGAGACGTACTGGCGCGAGGAACAATGAAATTATGTCAAATTGGGATTATTACAGATGTTCTTTATGTACCTGATTTAGCCAATAACATTCTGTCTGTCAGGAAATTAGTGAGTATTGGTTTTTCTGTGCTGTTTGAAAAAGACAAATGCATTGTGTTGAAAGGAGACGAGGTCGTCTGCAGGGGATTTATGACACAGGGGTTGTTTAGAATGACCATGGGTGTGAAGTGTACTAATGACTTGAGTTTAATGGGGCGTAAAAGGGATGATGGTCAGGAATGCAAGATTACTGCCGTTGATAGCCCACCATCGGTATGTACTGCCCAGATGGAGGAGCTTCACAGGGAACTTGAGGAGCCATCCTCATTCCATGCAATTAGGCTAATGCCGGAGGCAGAACAGCGCAGATGGCAGCAAGCCATGCAGGAAGAATTACAAGCCATGCAAAAGAATGGCACGTGGACGTTAGTAAAACTTCCCATGGGTAAAAAGGCAATAGGTTGCAGATGGGTGTTTAAGAAAAAGAAAACAAGTACGGGGGAGGTGCAGAGGTACAGGGCACGTTTAGTAGCCAAAGGATTCACCCAACAGCATGGGACAGATTTTGATGTTATCTTTGCCCCGGTTGTGAAACATGAGTCCATTCGTGTTCTCTTGAAGCTGGCCGCAATGCAGCAAATGAGCATTAATCACTATGATATAGGGACAGCATTCCTTCATGGAGATTTAAAAGAAGAGATATACATGGAACTGCCCCCAGGTTCTGTGTCACAGGAAGGGTTTGTATGTAAACTACATAAATCCATCTATGGCTTGCAGCAAAGTGCACGCTGCTGGAACGAGAAATTGGACAGTGTGTTGCAGAGGATGGGATTTCAAAGGTGCAAGGCAGACCCATGTGTATATGTCCAGAGAAAAGGAACACACACTAATATCTGTGCTGTTTATGTGGATGACATCATGTTCATATATCATGATAAGCAGGAGGAAAGGGAATTCAGTGAGCAACTGGGCAGACAGGTAGACACGAAGAATCTGGGACCTGCTACTCATTATTTGGGCACAGATATTATGCGAGCAGAAGACGGCAGCATAATATTAAAACAGGAAGGGAAAATTAATGAGCTCCTGGAAGAGTAAAATGACGGAATGCAATGCTGTTAAGACTCCCATGGTTGCGTCATTCCAACAAAACATGCAGGAGACGCCTTGTACAGAACCCGATATGTACAGGCACATAATTGGAAAATTACAATATCTGGTCAAGGTGTCTCGCCCAGACATCTGCAACGCTGTCAGCATTCTAAGCCGGAAAGTAGAGCATCCGTCAGAGGCTGATTGGCAGGGAGTCAAAAGGGTATTACGCTATCTGCAGGGAACAAAAACAAAAGGCCTGGTTTTGTCAGGAGCAAAAGCAGGGAGTTTAGAATGCTTCGTGGATGCAGATCATGCAGGGGAGCTGAGCAGTCGTAAGTCAACCTCTGGCATAGTTGTGATGTGGCACGGGTCCTGCGTTGACTGGAGCAGCAAGAAACAGACAGTGGTTGCCACATCGAGTGCAGAGGCTGAATATATTGCTCTATCACACGCCTGCAATGAGCTGCAATGGTTCATATTGCTCATGCAGGATTTAGGCTTGGAGATACAGTTGCCGATAACTGTGTATGAGGATAATCAAACTTGTATCACAATAGCCACATCAGAAGCACATACAAAAAGAACAAAACATATCAGTGTCAGATATTTTCATGTGAGAGACTGTGTGCAGAAAGGATTTATTAACCTAACATTTTGTGACACCAACAACATGGTTGCTGACATCATGACCAAGCCTTTATGTGAGGAGAAATTCAGCAGGCTAGTGCCAAGGCTTGGAGTGGTCTAAGATTCAATGTAAATAAAACATGTAACTGAAAAGTGATGTATGGAACTGAAATGTACTGAAACGTGAACAAAGTGAAATGTAACTTGAATGTACTGAAATGTAAACTGTTGTAATTGTGTTCATGTGAGACACAGGTGGGGGCTGTTGGATATGTGTGTATGTGCATATGTGCCTCACATGAGTAGCAGAACAAGAAAATGCTATTATGGGGTTAAGCCAGCAAGGATGCGTGCCAAGGACGTTGGCTGGCAGCTGTGTCCAGCGAGGCCAGTCTTATCTACTTAAGGCTGGCAAGAAACCGAAAGCTCTTGTGGGGGGTTTTGTTCAAGGAGAAGAAGTTCTATGAGTGTTTGTATTCTGTGGAGAAAGCTACTCTGTGCAAGGAAACTGAAAGCGTTTGTTGATCTTGCATGCCTTAATGTCCGAAGTAAAGGACTCTTAAACCAAGTACTCTGTCTTGCTCTTCTATTGTAAAGTCCTGGACACGCGGTATATCCGCACACCTGTAACACTGCCAGTTCCACAGATCGAAGTGCTCGAGTGGGCACATATGAAATCTGGTGGTCTCGCAAGTAAACTGGTCCCGAGCTGCTAAGGGCTTTCCGGTAACAAATTGACAACCAGTGCAGCTCTCTGAGCGGAGGTGTTATATGCTGACAGGGTCTCACTTTCTGAGTGAGTCTGTCTGTTTCCCTGGTTCAGGAAGGCTGGAGCTTAGAGCTCTAAAGAGAGCTGTTGCTTCAAGGGCCCTGGGCTCATTTGGGAGGAAGGGCAGGATAAATGAAATGAAATAAAATAAAGTAAGACAGTGGTGAGGGCAACACAAAGGTGATCCAGAAAAGGAAAGCTGGTCTTTCAAGAAGAAATTTTGAAGAACCAATTTAAAGGGCCCCTTTTTAATGGACTCTTCAGGGTATTGACAATATGGAGATCAGTTGGGGGGAAGGGAGATCCTGCTCTCTCTGCCTCTCCTCTGAGGAAACCACAGGCTCCAGGTCTGGGAGCAGGACTCAACCCTAACAGAGCATTATCCATTGTTACTCACTGAACCATTATTATACAGCCACTCTCAGCGTGGGTTTTTCACATTCCGCAATGTTAAATTGAAAATACCCCCATGCCATTCTGATGCTTCCCATAAGCTCATTTCAAAACAAAACCTTACAAAACTTATAGTCCTGAACTCAGAAACGCTTGCTTAACAACACTCTCAATTTTCATGGCGATACACAAGACAGTCAGAGAGAATAGAGAGTTCAAAGTCTAAAAAGAGAGAAAAAACCCCACAGCCTTTTTGGACTTTTTTCTCTCATAATATGTTGAAATTCATTAAAAATCAGCTATATTCACAGAATACCTGTAATCCTAATACTGACCTTGCCCCCTTGTCTGACCTTCATCTTCTGCAGTTTAAAAGTTAAAAAATGCCTGGCAGATTTTTAATTAATTTAAGAAATTTTGGCTGGCAGCCTATGATAACACAGAGCATGCTCAGTAAGAACCAACTGTCAGAATTCTAAAAGCCAGACTCACAGCTGCTGGGCTTGTCTAATCAGGGGGCCACACCCGACTTTGATTTCATGACAGTCATGGCTTCCCTCAGAGTATCCTGGGAAGTGTAGTTTGTGAAGGGTCCTGAGACGAGACTCCTATTCCCCTGACAGAGCTCCAGTGGCCAGACTGGTTTAACAATCAGCCACTCTGATTGAAGGTCTGTGAGGGGAACAGGGCGTCTCCTAGCAACTCTCAGCACCCTTCACTAACTACACTTCCCAGGATTCTTTGAGAGAAGCCATGACTCTCCAAAGTGAAATAAAGGCCTGGTGTGGATGTGGCCAGGAAAAACTTTGGTTTAAATTTGGGTGGGAGGCTACATGTGCCTGCTGTAGAATAAAAAAGTGGGGGAAAGTCTGAAAAAGAATGATACCGTTCACAGTGTTTTCCTTTTAGAAAGGAAAGGGGCTTCCCTTCTGCCCAGTGCTCACCCACCCAATCTCCTCCCCCTCCCCTCCCTGCCCCTTCCCTGGGTCAGTGTTGGACTATGACCTGGGAGACCAGGGTTCGAATCCCCACACAGCCTTGGCCCAGTCACTGCCTCTTAGCCTCAGAGGAAGGCAATGGTGAAACCACCTCTGAATACCGTTTACCATGAAAACCCTATTCAAAGGGTCGCCATAGGTGGGGATTGACTTGAAGGCAGTCCATTTCCATTTTCAAACATGATTGCATAGAAATAAATCCCACTGAACTCAAAAAGTATGCAAATGATCAAACCCTCCCTTCCTTCTCCTCCCTCCTATTCCCTCCCTCTTGCCCCTTCCCTCCCCCTTCCTTTGCCCCTCCCTCCGCATCCCCATCCCCTTCCAATCCCCTCCTTCCCTTTCCCCCTCCTCTTCCTCCTCCCCATGGTCAGTTTTACCTATCTTAAGCATGATTGCATGGAAGTAAATACCATTGAACTCTATAAGCATGCAAATGATCAAACCTCCCCTCCCCTCCCCTTTCCTTTGCCGCCCTCCAATATGCTCCTTCTCATTCCCACTCCCACTCCTCCTCCCCCATGGTCAGTTTTTCCTATCCTAACCAGGATTGCATAGGAGTAAATCCCATTGAACTCAATAAGCATGCAAATGAACAGACCTGCTTTCCCCCTCTCCTCTCCTTTCCTCCTCCCCTCCCCTCTTCCTTCTTCCTCCTCCTCTGCCCACTCCAGCCCTCCCTCCCTTCCCCCCCGGTCAGTATTACCTATACTAAGCACGATTGCACGGGAATAAATCACACTGAATTCAATAAACATGCAAATGATCAAACCTGTCCTCCCCCCTCTCCCTCCTGCCTGCTTCCCTCCCAGTCCTCCCCTCTGCGTTTCCTCCCCCCCTCCTCCTCCCCTCTCCATTCTCTGTGGTCAGTTGCACCTATCCTAAGCATGATTGCAGGGGAGTAAATCCCATTGAACTCAATAAGCATGCAAATGATCAATCCATTCTCAAGAAACTTGCACAGGATCCCATTTCTTACCTCCCAGATTGAAAAGCAGGGAAATTCACTAATAGGCAAAAAACCTTGTGGTTTAAGAATGTACCTATAGCCCACAGCTATTTCTATCAAACTTTCAAAAGCAGGGAAATTGGGCAGCTATAGTGAATGCACCAGGGGAGCAGGAGACCTGACCTCCTCTCTGAGATATTATTTATTTATTTATTTGCTTGTTTGTTTCATTTTTAAACCGTCCATAGCGAATAGCTCTCTGGGCGGTGTACAAAAGCATTAAAATACAAAATATCATAATAAAAACAGCCGAACAATAATAAACACAAACAGAAACCACAGAAATATAAAAATAAACATATTAAAATGCCTGGGAGCATAGCCAAGTCTTAACCTGGCGCCGAAAAGATAGCAGCGTAGGCGCCAGGCGTATTTCTTCAGGGAGGCTATTCCACAATTCAGGGGCCACTACAGAAAAGGCCCTAGATTGTGTAACTGTCCTCCGGGCTTCCTGATGTGTTGGTACCCGGAGGAGGGCCTTAGCTGCTGAGCGAAGTGACCGGGTAGGTTCATAGTGGGAGAGGCGTTCCACAAGATATTGCGGTCCCACGCCGTGTAAGGCTTTATAGGTCATGACCAGCACCTTGTACTGCCCTACAAATTGGTCAAAATGCAAACACCATTTGGGTTGGTCTTTCACAGTCCAATCCACTTGCTGTGTAGCTTGGAAGAATTTGGTAACATGTGCCTCCTCCTGTCCACATAGGAGTACAATTGGGCCACCAGCCAAAGCTGGTAAAAGGCACTCTATGTCAAGCTACATGTGTTTCTGTGCCTCTGAAAGTGTATCGTTTGGGGGTGCTCCCATTTTGTCATTTTGTGAGGTTCAGGTGAGCTCTGTGGCGATACATCAGCTAACCCCTTTCTGGACAGGGATAACTTGATCACTGTATCTTGTGTTGGTAACCTCACAACTGGACTACTGTAATATTCTGTATGTGGAGTTTCCCTTGGGATTATCTGGTAGCTGCAGTTGTGCAGAATGCTATGGCCAGGTTGTTGAGTGGAATACTTGGATACACACATATTACATCTGTGCTAAGGGAACTGCACTCACCACCAATCAGTTACCAGACCATGCTCAAGGTCTTGTTGTTAACATCTAAAACCCTGAACAACTTGGGACCAGGTTACCCAAAAGAATGCCTGCCCCTGTATAGGCCTGTAAGATCACTTAGATCACCTGGAGAAATTATACTCATGGCACCATACCCTACAGAATATTACAGGGTAGTGACCCAAAAATGGGCTTTTTCTGCCATTGCCCCTTTGTTTTGGAATGTCAGTGCCCTTCCCTCTGTCATACATGAAGCAATAACCATCAGTTGCTTCAGACATCTTGTGAAGACTTCTCTTTTTGCCCAGGCTTTCCCTGACCCATAAAATCGGACCTTGTTTTTATTTATTGGAATCCTCTGAATTCCTGTTTCATTTGTTTTTACATGCTTTTATGCTGCTGTTTTATTGATTTTATTTTTGTTTTAGTGAAATCTTTTTTATATTGTACACCACTTAGAGATTTTTTAAATATTAAGCAGTTTATTGGTGCTTTTAAATAAACAAAAAAATGATAGTCATAGAGAACCCCGATGTTGTGAGCCTGCTTCTTCACAGGGAGGGCAACCTTGCCCAGAACAGATTGAGCATCACTTATCAGCCGGTCAGTTATTGATTGACTAACTGTTGACAACACCTTGGATTCTGAAATTTAGGAGAAATCTCCATTCTTAACAGGACTGGTTTTGACAAGGAAAGTTTAGCATTTCTAATTGTTTTAGTTCAGATGTGTTTGAGGAACTACAGAAGGAAGAGATTAGATGCATTTTTCCTGATCTCTACAGTTAAACATCACAGGTTGCTTCAGCTCAGGCAGTACGTTTACCCTCTCACATCTAGCTGGTATCCTAAGGATGAATCATAAGCCAGAGGCTCAGGCAGAACAGCTGTTGTACACGTAGAAAGTCCACTGTTGCTGCCACCAATTTACCACCCTTTAATAAAGACCCAGCAGGTAGGTAAATATATAATACCCTCTCTCCCCACCCCCATCTCCTTGGAAGAAGACACTAAATGACTAAAGAAAAGGCTAAGGTAATCTGTGGTTGAGGCTAAGTGCTCCCTTTCTTGCTTACAGCAAAAACGTTTTTTCCAGGTTCACCATTCCTCTCCCTTTAAGATTTATGTACTTGATATAGCAGTTTGTAACAAAATGGTGTTTTAGACCAGAGTATACGTAAGTCAAAATAAGCCCAGGAGAAGTACTTTACTAAAGCATGATGTTTATTTTAAGGGGGGAAGCAATATAAACATGAAAGAGCAATTCAAAACATTTTATTCATTACAAAGTATGTGAGTTCCACTCAAGCTGAGTATTCACTGTGACATAACAACTAGAAGTAAATTGCACTTCTAACTGATTAAGCCTGAAAGAAAAACAAGGTCCAAAAACTTAATTGCAAGTTTCCATGGGGTTAAGAAACCATTTATATACATCAAATCTCTGAACAACACAGATGGAGCCAAACATGGGCCCAGCACATGGCAACTAAGGAACACGAAGCTGCAACAGAACAGTGCAGCAAATCTTTCCCAGAATGCTCATGGGGACGAAGCTCGGTTCCATTTTCTAATCATATGATTCGGGCAAGAGAAGGAATACAAACGCACACATTTGGGTCCAGGACAAAAAGAGGACCTTAGCTGCATAGTGTCCTCTTGAAATGTGGGCAGAACTGACCACACACCCCAACGATAAAGGTTCTTTTAAAGTGCCTTCTCAAAATGAACTAGAGGAAAATAAAAACCATTCATCAAGTATTGGCTCTACCGGGCAGGGAACAGTTTCCAGGAACAGTCAACAAAGAAATGTTTATTTCTTCCTGATAAATGACCATTTAACTGTCTGAACACAGGGAGGGGAAACCTGTGGTCCTCTGAATGTAGTTGGAGTCCACTTCCTATCAACCTCCACATTCAGCATAGGTAGTGGTCATGATGGAGTTGGAGTCCAACAATATCTCCAGAGCCACTGGTTCCCTACTCCGGTTTGGATTGATACTAACTGGCATTAACTGCAGATGACATTTGGCTACAACCCCTTCATAGAGGAGCAGAAATGTTAATATTGTCTAAAGCAAAATTCTCTCTTTGCTGTGTGCCTGATGCTCCTGCTTATGAGCTATAGCAATGAACGGGGGACATGAGAAACTCCATGTGTGTTAATCTATTCTCGTGACTGATAACTGCTCCTAAAACAAGCAGTTTGGTTTGTCCTGCAACATAATATATTGATGCTGTTCCATTTCTGCCTTGTTGTACAACCCCCACAGAGTTCAGGAAAAGAGACATAATTGTGACTGGACTAGCCTTAGGGAATGTTGATAATGTGCAAAGGAAGCAAAATGATGAAAACCTCATGAAAAAGCATACAATGGATGTGGTGAGTCTTTTTCATACCATCTTCCAAAAAGAGCCACAGATAAGACTGGTTTTGATATGCCGTTGCTTATCAAACGTCCATCAGTCAACACCTGGGAGGATGGAAAGGGTAGGTTAAAAAAAATGACACTTGGCAATGGGCAAGCATGTTTTCATGAGAACATATAGGAGAGTGAAGACAAACATTAATCATGGAAGATCTAGCTTTCAATCAACTGAATTTTTCCTGTATCTGATACAGGGTGGCCATATGTCCTACTTTACATAGACAGTCCCCTGTTTGGAGGCATCCTTGTCTGGTCCAAGTCCATCTTAAGAAAAAGAACCATAAGAAGGGCGAGTCGGGGCCTTGTAGCTATCCATCAATAGTTAGCACCTAGAGAGCAGGCTGAGCAAGCAAGCAAGTCACCTGATCACAGTCTTCTGCACTATGGTGAGATGCAACCTATTTCTATTTAAATTATAGTAATTATTTGTAAATATGCTGATAAAATTAGCATATACAAATTGTATGGAAGCCATTGCCCTCTTTTCTGATAATTAGGTTCCTCTTCTTTTTTGGTCACCATCAGATATGCAGAAAGGTCCATTTTTTACCTTTATGTAGAATAGATTCTTCCCATCCCTCTAAACCCAACAAAAGAAGGAAAGAACCCCCCTCCCCTGGAAGGCAGACTCACAACAGTCTTTTGCACACCCACTCTGCCATCTTGGATAATGTCAGTTCCTGTCAAATAAATGTGCCTAGTCTACTGGCATGAAACGGAAGCTTCACATGCCTGGATTCAAGATACCTTTAGGAGAATTACTGGATAGCATGCACAACAGCAGCTTCCATTACCAAATTTGTCTGGCTATATATTTCTCACAAGCAAGCAAGGTGGGTAAGTTGGGCTTCAGCCTCCCTCTCTCTGCTGAATATAGGGCTGGAGCACCTGTGGCCCTCCAGATATTGACAGGCTTTAACTCCCATCACCTCCAGCCTGCATGGCCAATGCTCAGGGATGATGGGAGTTGCTGTAATCCAACACCATCTGGAGGGCCACTGGTTGCTTTAGGCAATATTACAGAGACCAAATTCCCTTCCACACACAGCTGAAAAAGATGTTCAGGAAGTTCAGTACTAGGTACAAACAAAACTGCAGACACTGAATGATTAGGAGCATGACTGTGTATGGGGTGTGTGTATGTACATGTACATTTTAAAATTTATTCTAAACAAATATCTACCTTTGCTGAAGTTTGAAGCAACTTTAGCTCTTCCCTTACCTGAAATTCTCCAGGGGCCAGCTGAGTCCCAGTGAGCAAGACTTCAGGAAACACATAACTAGTGTTAAAGGTGCCACTGAGGGAAAAGAAGTCGAATCTTGTACGAGCCATATCCACTCGCTGCCCACAGGATTTCAAGTCTGTGCTGTTACATTTCAGTAGTGTGCATATCTATGGAAAGTGAGGAGGGGATGGGTAGTTATGGCATTAAGCCATCCAAACAGCCTCAGGTTTATGGAATTGGGGGAAATGTTTCCTGTGTAAGTAGGCTATACATTGATGAGATCCCACTAAGATTTGAAACTGTATGCAATTCAACACTACACAATACTAAGCACAAAACTATCACCTATTCTTTTGAGATAACTCTGAAATGCTTGAAAGACAGACAACTTTCTTTTCACAATATGGAGATTGGTTTTTTTGGGGGGGGTGTTACTTTCTTTGGTTTTTTTGCTGCCCCTGTGAGAATCAACAAACAAGGATTGCTTTTGAAACAAGAGAAGACACGGAGGCCTTTTCTGTATAGAACCTTTGTGCTTTTTTTGTACATCCTTTTAAAATACTATGCAATACTGGGAGAGCTTAACACATGATGCTTTATTTGATTAACAAGCAAACAAACCCAAGACAGAATATGATGTTAAAGAGGAAGTCACAAGGTGGCATTGTGCAATGTAAAGGGACTACAGTAGTTACTTGGTTTATGACCTAAGCAGCCTTTTTTTCCCCAGGATCATCTTTAATTTTTCAAATCATGTCATGAAGCTAAAATATCATACCTATCCTCTATAATAATAATAATAATAAATTTTATTTTTGAGTTGCCTATCTGTCCGAGTTAACGGACACTCTAGGCGACGTACAATAATATAAAACACAGCATACATATCAAACAACCATAAAAACATCTAAAACCAGCCTTCAAATCGTACATAAAACTAATCCACCCCAATTCTATAGGCCTGCCTGAATAGCCAGGTCTTTAAGGCTCGACGGAAACCTATCAGGTCGAAGGTCATAAGGAAGGGAATTCCAGAGGATGGGGGCCACAATTGAAAATGCCCTCTCTCTGGTCCGCACCAGCCTAGCTGTTTTAACCAGTGGGACCGAGAGAAGGTCTTGTGAGGCTGATCTCGTTAGGCGGCATAGTTGGTGATTCTGGAGGCGGTCCTTCAGATAAACTGGGCCGAAACCGTATAGGGTTTTAAAGGTCAGCACCAACACCTTGAATTGGGCCCGGTAGACAACTGGTAGCCAGTGAAGATCTATTAACACTGGAGTGATATGATCACAGCGACGGCTGTGCCTAATCAAGCGCGCCGCCACATTCTGTACCAGCTGTAACTTCCAGACCGTTTTCAAGGGTAACCCCACGTAGAGCGCATTACAGTAGTCTAAGTGGGAGGAGACCAGGGCATGTATCACTCGCGGGAGGAGACCAGGGCATGTATCACTCGCGGGAGCAGATGAACAGGAAGGTAGGGTTGCAGCCTCTGTATCAGATGTAATTCATACCAAGCTGCCCAGCTCACTGCCAAAACCTGAGCCTCCATGGACAGCTGGGAGTCAAGAATGACCCCGAGGCTGCGGACCTGGTCCTTCAGGGGTAATCTCACCCCATTAAGCACCAGGTCTGTAATTCCTAACCTTCTTTTGTCTCCCACAAGCAACACCTCGGTCTTGTTGGGGTTTAGTTTCAGCCTATTCTCTCCCATCCATCCACTTACGGATTCCAGGCACTTGGACATGGTATTCACAGCCAACTCTAAACCAGGATTGATGAACCTGTGGCTCTGGCAGATGTTGTTGTACCCCAACTCCCATCAACCCCAGCCATCATGGCCAATGGTCAAGGACAATGGGAATGGGAGTCCAACAACGTCTGGAGGGCCTTCCCCAGCCCTGCTCTAAACAGTGACTAGCTTCTAAAGAGGTAGATGTCCCTTGGAAGGCTGCATACAATTCTCTTCAATAATAATCCCAATAATTATTCTGACTTGGGTCTTACAGGCTTTTAGAAAAGCTTATGGACATAATAGCCTCCTGTTTCCTCACAGCATGAAACATTAGTATTACAGAGATAACTGGTAGGGCATTTTTTTCTTCAACATAGGCAAGATCCAATCCACCCACCATACCTCAAACAAAACCCTTTACCTGCAGATAATATTCTCCTTCGATGACATGAAGTCCATCAAAGACACCAAATGCATAAACCTCGTCGTCTCGTTTTTCTGCCATCTTGTAGCTCAAGTGGCAGCAGAGGCCCTTCTGGCAGACAGTATGACTGTCCGCTTCTTGAGAGAGCTCAGTGAAAGTGAAATTATCAAAATAAATGCTTCCACCAAACACTTGGCTCTCTGGTGAGAAATGCTTGACACTTGAAGCATATAAGGTCCAGTTGACAGGGGGAGGATACGTGGGGGAAAGACGGGGGCGAGCATTAATTTCCGCAAGCAGGAGTTTGCCATTCTGCGTTTCCATATCAAAGTGATACACCTTGGCGCCTTCAGGTGTAAAGATGCCACTCCCTGTGGGTGACAAAAGGGACTGGGATGAGACATAAGTTTTACTATTCATTTCTTTAGCTAGATGAATGGAGCATTTATGGCATAGCTACAAGGAAGCATTCCAGGATCTCAACATAGTGATTTGGGGCTAGAATCTGAAATGACACAAAGCCCATCAAGACACACTGACTGGAGCAGATGTAGGTAATCTATGGTCCTCCAGATGCTGTTGGCCTACAACCCCCATCAACACTCCAGCCAGTATGGCCAATGGTCAGGGATTATGGGAACTGTAGTCCACCAATATCTGGAGGGTTACAGGTCACCCATTCCTGGACTAAAAATGTGAGAAGACTACGGTTTACATTCCTTTTCATCTATGACATTCACTTGGTGATTTATATTTCTAAATCAGTGGGAAGATTTCAGGCTTGCAGGATCCAATTTGATTTTTACTAGGACACTGAGAGCCACCAAGCGGATCCAAGTGCAAACAGCATCTACTTAGAATTAAAGACTTCTGAGTCTAGGAATTTGTTTTGAATATTAGAACTGAACAGAGCTTAGAGTACTTCTGCGAGCGTCCACACCCACCCACCCACCACCCCTGGTTACTCCAACTTTTCTCCATTTCATCTGGGTGGGACTGGTCATTTTGTTGCTTCTATTATTAAACAATTTGGTCAGAAACTTTTGCTGATCTACTGCAAATCAACCTGAGATCTACCTGTAGATCAAATGTAAACAACTACAAAAAGTTGGTGTGAAGCTAGTGATGCTGCCCTGAGCTCTTTAGAGGACAGGAGAGATAAAGGTGAAACAAAGCAATACATTTAGCCTAGACCCTGGGAAAACAGAGAACACCATCCATCTACTAGCCATCCCAACAGCCTACACATGAGCAGAGAGAAGGCAAACCACACATGCTACTTATGGAGCAATAGTTCCAGAAGATTCAGGATAAGTGCACCTCGCCATAGGCGGAAGGAACTGCAATTTCCAGCTTAGACAGAGAAATGGGGTGGTATGAATGGCACTTTCCTCACTTGCTTATACTTGTTCCTCCTCTCCTGTCTACAGTGCATCAACTAAGGAGCCAGCATGGACTGAGCAGACTCAGTGTGGTCAGAAACAGACTCAGTAGGAACGGTAACAATAGAATCACATTTTGTACTTCTGTTAGTTTCCTCATTCCATAAAGAATAGAAAAGTCATTGCTCCTTTGAGCGATTACAGTTATCATCGACCCTTTGTTATCCCAAATTAATTAGTCGAGAATTGAGATATGTTTTAAAGCAAGGTCATTTTCTACTGATTTGTTTTGATGTTCATAATGAATTTCACAGGGCATTTTGATATATGGCACTGAAAAACCATTTACAATGTTTATTATTTCCATGTTAGCTGGAGTGTGTGTTTGATTTTTTAAAATCTTTTTGGCCTACATTAACATTCCTATAGGCACACAATGGGCTCCTACTGGGAGGAAGGGCAGGATATAAATCTAATGGATATAAATCTAATGGATAAAATGAATAAAATAAATAAATAAAATAAACAGCTTGTCATTAGGCAGTGGCTTCAGGCACCAGATCCTGGGGACTGGGTAGGAGTGGAGAGTGGCATTCATCCCCTAGCTGTTCTCCTCTGTTGAGAATAGAGCTGTATGCATCTCTCTAAATTAGCCTGCTACTCTGAAAGATGCGGAGGATGTTGTCCCGTTGCCAGCACTGAAGGAAGATTCAATTGCTTCTGTACATGGAATTAACCTGAGGGGCACCATCTTGTCCTTTGCCGGCACTGAGTGTCAGAAGCACTCAAAGGCACTTTGTAGTGTTGTGATTTTACACAGTCTTTTTATACTGGTGGTGACAATCTGAGAAGATAAAAAGAAGCAAACTGTTTCTGTTCACCAGTGAATACAAATAATACATGGCCTGCAGAGTCACTGTGTTCCTATCGCCTGACTTGAGAAAGGCAGGCAGAGAGTTCATAACTATACCATTAGCACCAGAGGCTCTTTTGTAGAAGAGATAGGGACTCTGTGATGTCATCAGCTCTATGATGGCAGTTGTAGTCCAGCAACATCTGGAGGGCCACAGTTACTTCATCCTTGTTTTATAAGGTTGATCTCTGAATCAATCACAGTATGAATCCAAATTCTTCTTCAGCAGTTAATCATGTTTCCCTCTGTGCTCCTTCTCACCCCCACCCCCTCAAATTGTCAGTTCTAGGTCTACCCCAAAATTATTCAAGGTAGCCCTTACCTGTCAGGTCCAAGCTGGGCTTGTGTATATTAGCTGCAAGGAAGTTGACACGCATCCCCATAGCCCAGGCTGAGTAGTACTGAACGGCAGACAAGAGTGGTAGAGTGTTCAACCAAGCCGTTGGGAAGAGGACAGTGTCCACCTTGAACTTTTCTACCAACGATATGGCAGGCTCACGAAAATTAAGAACATCAGCACAAGTGAAAAGGCCAAGCTTTCCAAAGGAGGTGTTGATGGTTACAAACTGGGGGTCCTTGGCATAATTGAAGTGTATTTCAGAAGCAAAAAGGTTGTACTGTTTATAAAACAGAAAAAAAGATTGAAATAAAAGTACGCAATGAAGACAGGAAAAACAGTAATAGGAACATAGGAAGCTGCCTTATACCTAGTCAGACCATTGGTCGTCTAGTTCAGTATTGCTACATTAGGAAAGCCAACATGGTGCTTTTTAGATGTTGAAGGAATCCAACTCCCATCAGGCCCAGGCACCATGGACAATGGTCAGGGATGATGTCCAGTAACATCTGGAGGGCACAATGCTGGCTACCCCTGGCTGCAGCTCTCCAGGATTTCAGAGAAGGGTCCTTGTGTTTACCTGAAGATGCTGGGGATTGAACCTGGGACTTTCTGCATGCAAAGCAGATGCTGTCACACTGACCTATGGCCATTCTCCTAAAGGTTGATAATTTTCAACTGATGTTATTTTTCAGCATAGTCTTACGTGTCCTGTATTTTCTTCTGGAAGCAATCATTACATTATTAATTTATAAATAGAGTTATTAAAGCAAACCTCTCAAAAAAGGTTATTTCTCTTTCAATGAAACATATTTTTGCATCCCTGTCAAGGGAACTCCTGCAGTTGATCCAGAGCACACGTGATGCTTCTCTGCCTAGAAGGACTTACTTATGTCAATGGACGGTCTGCCCTATGAACAAAAAAGAGTTGTCTCCTCAGTTAACATGTCCATTCATGTGGGACTTCTATGTGCCCATTGGAGTGCACACCTGTCTCTTATTTTGGTGAAAGAAATAGGAGTTCATTATTCTTAACATTCAAATTTAGCTACATTAATTTGTATTTCCTTCCATGCTTGTACAGACCCTAGTATGCTTTACTTTTAATAGAAAAAATGAAAAACCTGCAGCCTTCCAGACATTGCTGGATTACAAACTCCCATCATCCTTGACCACTGGCCATACACACCATATATTTAAAGCATATTTAAAGCACATGGTTTTCTCCAAAGAATCCTGTAGTTTACCGACCTCACACAGCTACAATTCTCAGCACCCTTAACAAACTACAATTCCTAGGATTTTTTGGAGGGGAGGTCATGTGTTTTAAGTGTGTACACAGCTGGAGCCCAACAACATTTGAACCAAAACATTAGGGAACAGCTTACCTTGTGGTAACGTGCCACAAATTTCCCTTTCAAATCATAAACAACATTTGTATTGTATTGATAGCGACCATCACTAGGGCACTTCAGATCGCTGGAGTTACATGGCTTCTTGTCCCCCATGTTGGCAACCACATAGATAGAGTTTTCCTTTGCCATACAGCTGAGTCTTTCCTGCACTGGAGTTGATCCAAACCTAATGTTGAGAGGAAAAATTCAATAAACAGTGCAAAGCCGCTTAAAAAGGGAGACAACTATTATTTATATTATTATTTATTAATTAGATTTTTATACCGCCCCATAGCCGAAGCTCTCTGGGCGGTGCACAACATATAAACATCCAATACAATTAAAACATTATTAAACAACTAAAAATGAAATGAAATACCAAAAAACCAAAACATAATTAAACATATAAACAAATACAAAACTTCGTACTAAAATATAAACTGTTAAAAAAGTATTAAACTGGTTAATACATTAAGATGTTAAAATGTTGTATATTAAAGGTACAATATTAAACTGTTAGAATGTTAAGATGTTACAATGTTAAAACTTCCTCAGAGTTTGGACCCCATTTTTGAGGATGATGAAGGAGGAAGCAATGACGGTGATGACTCTTGTCGACCTCTCAACCTCAAGAAAATAATCTGTCGTCATCCGGCCTCGCGAGGGGCTGCCCTCTGACTACCCCTTCTGCATCACTCCCAAGCAAGTTGTAACTGTTTAATTCTGACATTTTGTGAACCTGTGAATTCACAATGTGGCAGATTAAAAGAATACACAGTTTTGGGTCTGAGATAAAGGACATTCTTGCCAGACTGGTGACAGAAAAAAACAACACAGGCAAGTTGGATATGTTGGTTGGTCCGGAAATATTCCTGGCTTTAGAGCTGCCTGGAGAGACAGAGATTTTATAAATGGGAAAAGATCTTGACCAGAGAAAAAGAGATCAAGGAAATCTTAAAACAACAAAATGTTTCAGTTTATGTTTCATTTTATATTACAGTGGCAATGATAGGTACCAGCAAATTGTCTATCGGCTAATTTACACTGTACAGGCTCTATATGCAGTGAAGTACAGGACCAAAACTAAGGGTCATGCATCCTCCTCTTGCATTGCATATAGAATCCTTGGTGCTGTAAACTGATTCCTATGACCATATATTCATATGTAAGTATACCCTGCCCATATGATCCACCCACCTCTTCTGCAGCAGGGGATAGCATAGGCAAGGCCTACACATAAATGCAGAGAGGCTAAAATCAGATAACAGTGTAAACTGGCACTGTAATTAAGCTGACAGCTATGGTGCTTAGCATATTATGGATGTAAGTGTGCATAAGTGAAAGTCTTATCAAGAACAGCCTGGATTGTCTAATACTGATACTTTCCTCTCACCAAGTTATAGCAGAACTGTCCAGGCGTGTCTGGGCTTATCAGCTGCCTTCATGCTCATGAGCCTAATTAATGATTATCTTGACTTTCAAAAGGACTGCTATGAGAATGAGTGATGTAAGCAGGGAAGAGCTGCAAAAAACTAGTAACTTACCTACTCATTCTGATGAGGAGTTCTAGTAAATATTTGGATTATGTCTCTGCACCAATGAACTTTACAATGCATACTATTATTTTAAGGCAGTTGAGTAATATTTTTACTACTACTACTACTACTACTACTACTACTACTACTACTACTACTACTACTACTACTACTACTACTACTACTACTACTACTACTACGAAGTTCCAGATTAGTCTTAGAGAATCCATGGTGTCCTACTACTAGACCTTGAGATAATCCTGTGATCCTTCATAACCCTCCCCAGCCCCCCCTTTCAACTTATTTTTCTATGGATCTTCTATGGTATCACACTGGGGAAAGTGCAGGGTTTTTTTTGAAACCAAGAACCACCTCCACATCTTGCTAACTTTATTTCCTAAAACCTGCAATCTTGCCTGTAGGCTGATAAAACCCAAATGACTTCAGTAGAATTTAAACTGCTTACCAATTATATTTGCAGCATTTATCTGCAAATGATAGAACATTTTCAAATGATTTTGATTAATACAGTTTGAACTATAGGTGTCTGATAGTGCAATCCTATGCATGCCTACTCAGAAGTAAGTCCCATTCAATTTAATAGGGATTACTCACAAGTAAGGGTCCTTAGGACTACATCCTAAACTGTTTTTTAATCAAAACATTTCAATGTTAATTTTAGCCAAGTAAATTTGAAAAAATATGCCTGTTACAAAGTTTATTTGGTAGATATCCAGCCAATTTATACAATGAGAGTTTTGTGTTTTTTAAAATTATTATTATATTATTATTATTCCACCCTTCCTCCCAGTAGGAGCCCAGGGCATAGTAGTATTTAATTTCACAAAGCTACATCAGCTCATAAATATCATAGCTGTGCTTCTCGTTTACAGAGAACCAAGTTCCAGTAAGGATGGAAGTCCAGTAAATGACTAGAGAAACCATTACAAGACATGTAGAAAAAGTGTACCTATACTGCCACTTGGTGGTAGAAATTTGGGCAAACAGATGAATTATTTCTAAATTGAATCAGATAAAACATTTACAGAAGTCTAGCATTTGGGGTGTCTCTTTTTCCCCCCACCCAATGTGCTATTGTAGGAAATCTGCAATCTGCTCCTAAACGTGTTTACTTAGAAGCAAATCTCACAGAGCTCATTGTTATGTGTGATATGCTTACTGATAAGTATTCTTAGGATCTGGATCCCAGCTTTAATAGGATTTGAGCAGTAGATTTATAATCAAACAGTATAGATTCTAGTTTGTAGATGGCGATATCTCCCACCTTCTCAGATAAGTTCTTGTAATTTCAACATTCAAACGACTTCCTAATTGCAACCCTGCTCAGATAAGATACAAGAAAGCAATTCCAAAAAAGTTCATTTATTTTAGCACTATATATAATCAGAGTTGGAAGGGACATTGGAGGTCCTCTAGTCCAAACCCCTGCCAAGTGAAGGGTATGCAACTACCACATTCCTGCCAGAGAGCCATCCAACCTCCACTTAAATACTTGTAATGAAGGAGAGTCCACCACCTGAATCAGCCTGTGCCACTATCAAACACTTTATTGTTAGGAATTTTTATTTAACCACAATATGTTTCCTTGCCATTTCTACCCATTTATGCTAGTCCCACTCTGGAGTAAAAGAAAATAAGTCTGTTCTATCTTCTCCATGACACCCTTTCAGATATTTGAGATCTATTATCGTGCCTCTGTTAATTTCATTTTCTCCAGGCTAAACAGGTCAATAGTGTTGTGCAGTTCTTATTATTAACAAAACAGAAACAAATGGCACTGTATTCACAATGACTGGAAGCTCTTGCACACATTCTGAAAACCAGGAGGAAATTTCACTATTGCTTCACTATAACAAAAGGCATGTTTGTTAAGAGACCGCTGAGTCACATTACATAATTTGGGGTATATGCTCTCCGCCCAGGAATTTCTTGTTTTGTCTTAATGAATAAGCTGAAGGAAGCAAGAAAATACCTTTTGGGCTCATTGCATGGAATCCAGTTTACTTGAGGATCTGGTATATCCTCAAGATAAGGATATATAGTTTCTCGTGTGAAGACCCAGCCGTAAATGCCATCCTCAGGTGTCACAATGATGTGGGCTCCCTACAAAAAGACATCAGCAAACAAAATAGTCCCAAGACACATACTGTAGTTGAATTCAGGCAGGAGGAACTTGTGGCCCTCCAGATGTTGAAATCAAATTCCCATCAGCCCCAGCGAGAATGGGCAGTGGTCAGGGATGATGGGAGATGTAGTACAGCAACATCTGAATAGCCCCAGGTTTCTCCTGATCTCTGTTCTGAAGTAGTACCTGCTCAGCAGCTGCTTTGACGGCTCCTTCTAAGATATCCAGATTTTTGTTCATCAGGCTCAAGGCATCTTTTGGAGTGACAAGTGTTGGAGTGGCTCCTGATAGTATCACAGCATGCTCATAGACTGCAGCAACGAAAGTGTCCTCCAAAGCAGAGGCTGGGAGAGTAACTCCAATGAGAAACGCAGCATATATGGGAAGCTGGAAGATAGCCATGCTGGAGGAACCTGCCTATCTGCTGCTCGAGATGAGAAACACCAGGAGGTTACCTGGGCTATTAACAGGGTGAAAAGTGACTCACTCACTTTTCGGGAAAGTCCCATAAGCCCCAACTACGGGAAGACAATATTGTGAAATGTTAGCTAGTAACAAGGTTAGTACAGTATGTGGACATTTGTTGACATAAAAAGGAGTTATGCCAACGATAAACACAAATGACATTTTCTGCCAAGCTAAACCCAGTGAGTTCATAAGAAGGGCATAACAAGGTGCATTAGAACAGGTAGATTACACGTGATATACTTCATTTCCTGAAATTAAACCAGTCTGGCCTGAAAACTTAAAATCCAAGGTTCAAAGGCACATACTAAAACAAGTAAATAGACTACTTTGGATTTCAGAAGCAGAGCAGAGCAACAACTGCTTTTTCCTCTGGAGTCACCAGACAGTGCTATGGGAGACAGGTTATGTGTTGTATCTCAGACACAGAGGCCAACAAGAGTATGGGGCAGGTAGAGCTTCTGCTTCAGCAGTGTGTCCATGTTCCAGGGACATCATTACTTTTGCCCCATATAGGTAAGTAGCGGCCACTTGCTCCCATTGGAAAAAGTAAAATTCTACATTGTTATTTATGCACCCACAACTTGTATACTACTCCAAACAGTTGGTGGCCTGGTATCCTTAGGGATTACTGAAATATATTTCCCTTCCTCCTACCTATCATTATGATGGAAAATTTGCTGCTGCTACTATTGCTGTTAATAATAATGATGATAATGATAATAATGATAATAAGGCTTCATAGGAGAAAAGTTGTAATGATCCCATGTTTTGAAATCACATTATGGTGCCCCCTGCTGCTAATTGCTCCAGGCAATTTGCAGGTGATTGGTAATTTTTCTCTGCCAGGAATGGGTGTAGGACTGTAGATCTGTGATCGAGTGCAAGCTTTTATGTGCAAGATGTCCCAGGTTCAATCCCTAGCAGAATAGAGAAAGGCCCATGTTTGAAACCCTAAAGAGCTATTGTTAGTCAGTGTATGAGTAGGCTTCAGCCTTATCAGATCTTTGTTTTTTACTAGAACCCCAAGATCTCCCAGCGAGAGTTAGGTGCAAGATGCACAGTTAGAATTAAAAACAATGTATTGCTTTTATGTTGTATTTTTGCAGCATCTCTCTAAAAAAAAATAGAGATGCTTTTAAAAAAACCTATCTGGGTGTCCCTGAGCATGTTCTAAGCCAAGGAATTTCTTTACAGTAACTGAGTTGACCTCAGTTTGCCCAGAAGTCCCTTCCTGCTTCGCTTTCATCCCAGCAGCCTACTTTAGGTGGGGAAATTCATTTTGTTGTTGCTATTGGTTTAAACATTTGGGAGTCAGAAACACCTTGCTGACCTACTGGAAATCATCCAGAGATCAGTAGAGCAAGCCTGATCTACCTGCTGCCCATCCCAGGTGTAGACAATACCTGGGAGGGACAAATGGTATGACTCCATAGAAGAAAGCTTCCTATTCTCCTTTAAGTATCAACAACAGCATGTTCAAGTGCTAATATATTTAGGGAAATTCCAAACCCAACTTCACCTTAGCAGAGCCCTGCCACCCATTGAAGAAGTGATAAACAGTTAGGGAGAGGAGTGAGAGCCATACATGTTTGTAGCCATAATCTTATCATGATTGGGCCCCAAGAGTACACTATCAACAACAAAACCTTAAATATAAGGCAGATATGTTTACTTTTACATTGGATTAGATTTTGTGCCAGGTGCCCCATGCGTATGTCTTCAAAGACCTTTCCTGGAGGCAGACCTAAGATGATCTGGCTGTTATCCTTCTCAGTCATGGACAAATAGTGCAGTACTTACTTTTCTATACTTGCATTCCAAGCCTTGAAGTAACATGCTTATCTGTATGAAGGAGCTTGTGTTTCTGAGCATGTATAAAGAGCGAGTCAAGCCCTTCCCCACCTTCCCCAGAAATTAAGATTAGGACTGAAGCAGGTATAATTTGAAGTGGTTCTGGGGCTTAAGTCTGCCTGAATATTATACCTGCGCTTCAGTCCTAATTATTGGGGAAGGGGAGGGGTTACACATGCTCAGAAACACAAGATCCTTCACATGAACATGTTAATGCAAGGTGGTTTGCAATGAAAGATGAAATGCAGAGCTGTGTTGGATACTCCACTTATCTCTTCCCATTGCTTCTTTTGAGGCAAATTCCTCACTGCAAAGAGAGGACCCCCCAAAAAACCCAGATTTCACTCCTCTTTTCTACCTTCTGATCTCACTTGTCAGTGCTGACATTAAGTGGAAAAAGGAGAGGAGAAAAGGAAAATGAACTTGGTAAATAAGAGGTTAACTGGAGTCAATTTCAGACCAACATCTGAAGGATCCTGCTTGCGCATTTCCCCTTACAGTGTCGCCCAGGAAAGGCCTAAACTGAGGAGAGAGATAAAGCACAACAAAGTTGAAAATTCAGAGGTGGGGCCTGGTGTATCTCTTAGGTCACTGATTTTCAACTGGTGTGTTAAGACTTTCTACTGGGTCACAACCTGATTGAAGGCAGGTCATAACAGCAGCACAGCCACCAAATGTATGGTAAAAAAAATGAAGCAACAAGTCCACAACTGTATGTGTGGGTAAAAGGTGGCTCCTCTGTTTATAAAGACTGAAGACCACTGCCGTGAGGAAAGATTCCTACAGGCCTCTACAGTACAGGCTTGATATTAGTTAGAATATCATCTCTCCCTGCCTGCCACTCTATATTGTGCTCACTGCTTGAATTCCTTAACCTTAAATGTTTTAGGATTGTATGTGTGTATTTTTAATTCTTCCATCATCTTTATTGAGCTGTCCCATTGAACGTTTGGACTATGGTCCTCCACCTCTCTTAAAGAGTTTCCCCAGTTAATTTCAACAGTGGAATCCAATCCACAGTTGATGGGAATGACACCTGGCAAAAGGAATGTGCATGTCTGTATTGAAGATAATGGAAAAGTCCACATTCACAGTAGCTGAGTGCACACATCAGAACACAATATTCCAGGGCTACATTCACACCATACATTTATTCCACTATTATTCCACTTTAAACAGTCATGGTTTCCCCAAATAATCCTGGGAAGTGTAGCTTGGAAGGGTGCTGAGAGTTGTTACAAGAGACCTATTCCCCTCATGTAGCTACAATTGCCAGAGTGGGTGAACAGTCGGTCCCTGTTCCCAGGGAACTCTGAGAATTGTAGCTCTGAGGGGAAAAGGGGTCTCTTAACAATTCTCGATAGAGGCACAGGGTTAGTCAGCAGACGCCACCCCCTCCATTGCCAAGGACACATTGCAAGCTGCGCAGGCATGAGCCTCCCCCCCACTTAGACACCTCCACAGACACGCCTGATTGCTTGCCCAGTCTTGGTTTGAAAGACAGTTCCCACGCAAGTAGGGTGCCCACCTGATCCTATTTAAGAGGGTCTTGGAGGCATGACTAACTGTTGCAACAACATCTGAGCTTGTGTAATCACGTTTGCTAAAGCCCTTGTGAGCTGCTGTGACTTGTGTAACCTGTAATTTGATAAATGTCTCAATGTCCTTTCAAGTGGTGCAATAAAGCTTTAAAGAAAAAAAACATCCAGAGCCTCAGAGTCCAAATATGAGAGTGACAGGCAGGAGAAGGACTTTCGCTTATGCAATGGAACTTCCCCTCCCTCTCCTCTTCCCCTGTACCCCCCCCAGTCTGATCTGGAGGATTGTGGTGAGCCCCCAGAACAGATTGATGGGGTGGGGAAGTTTCATTGCACAAGTAGAAGTCCTTGCATGAACGGGACAACTTCACTGGATGCAACCCAATATGCACAAGTATCACTATGAAATCAACTATTCTGTTGGAATTCAGAAAAAGTAAACAAACAACATGGCTTTTTATTAGTGTTCTTTATTTTAAATTAACAGGCAAACAAGGATTTAGGTCACAATATGCCTTTAAAAGGGTTAAAGAATATTATTCTTTTTAAAAAAGTGTTAACAAAATGGACCTTAACAAGATGCACTTTTGAAGAAACTAGACATGCAGATTTATTGAGTGCTGAATATCAGTGATAAAGTTCAAAAGTAGAGTATTACAGAACATATTTCACATAGTGAAATATAATTTTCACATTGTGCAAAATATTTTTTGTCCACCCTTGACACTCACAGATAGAACCAGTTCAAATAGTTTTATCTATGCATGTCCAAAAATGGGCTTCATCATCTAAAACCAGAATGGTACAGTGCAGTGATCAAGACTCCATAGGCCACCACGGAGCATTAGAAACAGGTGGCCACCCTTAGTTGCTTGCTTGTTTCTTTACCTGTGCATTTTGCTCCTCAGTTAGCTTTAAATGGGCAGCAGGGAAGACTTCCAGCTACGTTTCGTTAGGTAAAAGGGGAGCCCTTTCTTGCTCTGTGCCCTGAAGGTTTTGAAGACGGGATCTATGCAAAACAAGAGAAGGAAAAACTCTGGATGTTCTTAGCACGCTACAAAAATGCCAACACACAAATTGCATTATAAAGAGAAACAAGGCTACCCATCACTAGAACTGGGCTGAAAGAGCTGATCTCCTTAGGGGAGCACTGAAACATGTTTTTTGGTTTCAGCAGGTTGCGTCCCTTGTTGCAAGTGCATTTGTGTTGCTTCAATGCAGTTCTCCATTTCCCCTCCCACATTGCCCTCCTCTCTGTCTCATTTGCCAACGCTGCCATTTAGTCTTACTAGCAGCAATGACACACAGGATTTTACTCAACACCATGACACAGCATGAGATTTGATAACATCACAGATGCTTGTAATCAAGACCAAAAAAAGAAATCAGATGAGCTGTACAGCTAATAAGCATCATGGCCAAATTAGACAATTTTGCAGCTCCTGCACCCCCCCACCCCCCCAGTAAAACTCTCTTCCTGAAAGCCACTATTGAATTTGCTGCTGGTAGCTTTCCTCCTGGGAGGAAACCGCAACTTTGGAGGGAAGATTTCATCATGACTATGCCACGGCCCCTATCCCGATCAGCTTCCTTCCCCAGCAGCTCTATTTTGACAGATAACATAGCAGTGAAGGGGGCCTTCTTTGTTATGGCACCATAGTTGTGGAATAGCCTTTCTAGAGTTGGCTGACACCAACTTTGAGTGTTTTTTTTCAGTGCTAAGTGGACTTTTTGTTCACCCAGGTCTTTGAAATGATTTGCCAGTGTCTGACTTGCGATTTACTGTATATTTCTGCTGCTAAACTGTTTCTTTCCCCCCGTTAACATTATTATTTTTATGCTGCTATTTATTGTCTTTCAATATTGCCTTTCAATATAGCAGACTAAATAAAGGAAAAAAGCATAGTGCAAAATGCAACTACGCATTTAATGCAACATCAGCCCTGGCACTTAGTGTCAGCAAAACAAAGCAGAGCACAGGGAAGGCAAAGAGCGAGAAGGAAAATGGCACAAGGTATCTTGCAGCCTGGGGAAGAAAAGGATGCCCAACGCAATGCTCAATGAAATGGTATTTCTTTCAGTAATTTATTGGCTGCATCAAATGTGCTTTTTTCAAAGTGAAAATGGGAATGAGAGAATATTTCACACAGGCCTGCTCATAATGCTATTTGAATGTATTCTGCTAACATCTGGATTAAAGCAAGCCAAGTAATCCAGAAATCAAACAGGAAAAAACAAACTGTTTCAATAGTTATTCATAAGTCTAAATAGAAGTCAAGACTACAGCAATTTAATCTAATTGATTAGATATTAAGAAAAATAGCATTCACATTACCTTCTTCTATGCAAGGCCTCGTGGATATAGTATATTCCAATGGCTAGTCCCTTGACAGAAAACAATTGTTTAGTACATTAGTAACTTGTCACTATTTTAGATATAGCCATAATAGGTCAGGTCAAGAAAACATTGGTCTACGTACACTTAACAGCGCAAATCCACCTTGTATGGCTGCAGCCCATTCAAAGCCCAACTTTTCATTTAGGAATCCACCTAACGTTGGACCTACAAAAGACCTAGAGATCAAGAGAAGAACACACACATTTAACGTAGCTCTGAGAAATAAATATTGACGAAACTTGCATAGTTCTGGGGATCCTGAGTTATGACTCATGGTGGTTTGCCGAAAGGAAACATCCTATGAATTTGCATCACTTAAGAAAAAGCAGAACAAAAAACATTTCTCTCCAAGGAAGAGCCACGAGAAGGATGTGATGGCTTGCTTCCCAGGAGCAGCAGCTATTTAATATCCTCTGCAAGGCAGGGGATGTCAGAGGTGTGGTTACTCCAAGACATTGCAGAAGACTGCTTTGTTTAGTTAGTGCCCCTGAAAGAAAGTTACTGTCTCAAAATGTGTTGGGCTTTACAAACTACGACTAAGTTAGACATCAGTAGGACTTCACTTAGTTAAGAGAAACTTTTCACATGGATTTGAGGAACAGAGTGCCACCAACTTAGTGTGGACTCAAAGCTATATTTCCAATGCAAATTTAGGGTCTTCTGTTCTGCTGCGTTCCCTCACTCCTATCCTCTACCTCACCTCACCAATGACCACTGGATGTAGATAAGATCACATCTATGCCATACATTTAAAGCACATTTATACCATTTTAAGCAGCACAGCTTTTCCCAAAGAATCTTAGGAACTGTAGTTTACCCTTCATAGAGCTACCATTTCTAGCACCCATAACAAACTACAGTTCCCAGGATTCTTTGGGGGAAGCCATGTGCTTTAGATGTATGATGTGGATATGACCTAGAACAACTATGCAGAGGACAAGAGATGAAGTCAAGTTCAGAACTAGAGGGGCTTGAACCTGTCCTGCAGCCACAGAATGAAGGATCCCCATAGAGAAAACAACAGTGTGTGTTGCCTATCAGGGCACTATGGGAATGGGAGATCTGTGCATGCCTCCCTTACACCCCTCCATTTGGTCAAGACATTTGAGCTCTGGGTCATGCTTGTGGTCAACTGGATCAAGCCCAAGTTCTATTTCAAGAAACAAAAAGTCTTTTGATGCAGTCAAAGAGTTTAGAAATGTAACAGATGGTGTGCCAAGAGTCTGAAAGGGCCCTTTTTCCCCATTGTGAATGCACACAGCATTCAAATGTTGATACTGAATACTTTCAAGATTTTCTCCAATATTGCTCTTTATATAAACATTCTTTGCAGCTGATATTAAATTCATACATGAGCTTACTAAACTCTAAATATAACTATATGCTATATATATTTCAGAAAAATGGCAGTTTTGCCCTTCTACATTATGACAGAGGGTTGCAGAGCAGAAGAGTAGTACAAAATGGCAGCTTGTGAGGAAAACATTATGATTACGGTTCTTTTCAGTTGTGCTCACAACTGTCTTTCAGTGCAACAGTAGGATCCAGTTAAGAATACAAGAAGAGCCTGCTGGATTCGGCCAATGGCCCACCTAGTCTAGCATCCTGTTCTCAACAGTGACCAACCAGATGCCTGAAGGAAACCCAACAGTTCAACAGCATAGGAGGACAAAGAGAAAGAGAGCAAAATAACTATGAACCTGTTCAATAGTCAGTGCAAAACAATGCTTAATGGTGTAAGGAGCATATTTTAATGCTTTGTTTTGTTACTAAGGGCTGCAGACAGATGTGTGAGGCTAGCCTTGATGCTGGGCCTTGCCAGAAAAACAGTTACTCGGCAGTTAAGCTGAATGCAGGCAAATACAAACTTGTGTTTAGGAGAGGTTTCTTTTCTTTAGCACTCAAGCTGCAATAATTTGCTTCTGAGGAAAATACAATTCTTCTCTCTGTGTGCAGTCGCTAGCCAATGTGGCTAAGCAAGTGTCATAGGACTGCATTAGGTAATGCTAGGGACATCACTTGTCATCACTGAGGATTCCTGCACTGTTTTGTACCATTTAAAAAACTTTAACCTTTGTAACCTTTTAAAAGCTGAATGTACCCCCACCTCACCAGCACAGAAAAACTCATAAAGTGCTACTCTAGCATTGCTTTATTTTATTTTTTTGAGACTATGAATTCCCCTCCTCCAGCTTTGGATCACACCTCCCCTACTCTTTTTAAAATCAGTCAGTGTCTCTGCCAACAGAGCAAGGCAAACACACACATACCCCTTCGACAGCAGCATGGATATGATGTTTTCAATGTTCAGAGTGCTTGACAAACATTATCTTGTTGTAATTGTAACACCTCTAAGGTAGGTCAGTATTGCAAAAAGGGGGTGGTATGAGGTGGAAAGGATACCTAGTCTATGGCCATTTACTGTTTAATCTAAAGCATGCTTCCTTCCCAGTTAAATACTTGGAAGTGAAACGGTACTTATTCCCTAGTAAGTGTGTTTCAGATTGCAACCTTAATATATTCTTGGCAAAGGTAAGATTCCAACCAGGCACTTGCTGCATCATCGTTCATACTATAAAACCACTACAGTACACTAGCATCCAGGTCAAGATGTCACATTACTGGAACTGCATTAGGATCAGACTATGGAAGTAGAGATTAAATACTAATCCACTGCCTGGAATGATCCTATAAACCTAGGTTAGCAGGACAATAATTTCAGGATTGTGGAGCATCTTTTAATACCTTTTTAGAGTAAATTAATGGATGAAAGGAAGCCTAGTCTCATTTAGCAGATATAAAATTAAGTCCCTGGTGAAAGCAAACCAGGCCAAAAGGATATTGGTGAATATCATTTGCTTGTGACAGAGGCATTTCTGTCATCTAATCTTTTGGACTTTCAAGTACAGGTTTACAACTATTATCAATTCAGTCTCCTCTAAAGGAAAGGTATATTGTTTGCTTTGGTTACTGCTTGATAATTAAGGAGTTGATGACTAAATAAGCAAAACAGGCCCTTTAGCTTTCACTTGATACAACGTAAGAGGTCACTTTCACTAGATGATAATGAGAGCTTAGCTCAGTGACTGCACACTGAGCAGTCTGCTTTACACTCAGAAGAGCCTGGGTGCAATGTTTAGCATCTCCAGGTAGGGCTGAGTAATTCTTCTATCTTCATACTCAGGAGGGCTGCTGCCAGTCACTATAGACCAGCTGGTGTCCTCCAACCAAGTACCTTCCAAATGATTTTGGACAATGGCTCCCACCAGCTCCAGCCAACAGAGCCAAGCTGACTGGGGTTGGCGGGGATTGTACTACAAAACATCTGGGGAGCACCAAGTTGGCAAGCTGGTGCAGAGAAACCATTGGTCCATCTAGCTCAGTTCTGATTCAGCATAAGGCAGTTTTCTATGTTTTGTATATGTCCCAAGAGCAGCGAGTGATATGGCGCCATGGCAAATTTTGCACTAAGCCTTTGAATGTAGAACATCAACAGGAATGCTTCTTGGCATGAAGCACATACACAGCACATTCAGATATTGCACTCTCTCTGTCTTGAGAGAGTTCTTTGTACACCAAGTCCCCTCAGTTTGGCTAAAACCCATCCCAACTCAGCCTTGAAGCAGGATGCTGCATACAAGAGACAGAGAGCCACCAGTTACGTTGCAGCAGTGCTTAGACAGAAGACTGCAAGATGGGTTAGTGGAGTTAAAGGACTTTGCATACTTCCCTGTACTACAGCCCTTCTGCAAACCTACTGATCCTGGTCCCACCTCCACAGCCTACTTGCACTGCGACACAAGTTCAGATGAAGTGCTGTATGGGCAGGGTGAGGCTTCTCCCATCATCAGCAGTTTCTGAAGTGCAAGGGGACAAGGGAGTGGTCTGAACCCTGCCCTTAGCTTGCATTGCAGTGATGACAGGTGAAGATAAGTCAGCTACTCCCAGGCCTGACATGCTCCAAATACACACCCATGAATCCTCTGGCTATTACAGTGCATATGCTTAAGAGCTCATGCAGGACAGTGCCAGCTCAGGTGAACCAGATCACTCCTGCCTCTAGTTACTCTGCAACAGCAGGAGACAGAAGTGCCCAGGCTCAGTATAGAAAAGCTGACGTGGTAGGCTGCTTGATGGCCCTCTCCTTGTCCATTAAACTTTATAGCCATGCAAGTGGGACTGGCAACAAAATGCAGCATAGAGTGCTCCTGTTCAGGGCTCCAGCCATGCCCTCCTCTATGGTACTCTTTGCCATTCCCACTCCTCTACCTCAGGCTCTCAAAATTCAATAGCTTCTGAGTATGCTCAGTCCTCATTTGCCTATTTGATGTCTCTTATCCCAGCCTTAATTTATTTTTTCTAAAGTTTTTAAAAAAACTCATGCAAACCTTAGGGTTCCCCCAAAGCCTGCTAATACCTCCCTCCTGTGAGTAAATAGTGATGCTTTAGCTATGTAAGTATTGGCACATAATGCAATGGAAGTGCAAACAAGGTAGACATTCCATGTCTTTGTACATACCCAAGTGACCATATTGCACTGAAGAGTCCAGATACCAGCCCTAACAAGCCCAATCCTTCCTCAAAGCCATTCTCACTGCAGAAAGAAAGGCAAACAAAAAGATTATTCCCAAATATATTAAATGTTCATTTTGAACTGCTCTAAATTTTGGGGGTCTGCAGCTCATAACCCCACGAAATAAGCAGCATCAACCACAGACCTGCCTGTCCTTAAAGGGCAGAAAGGGAACTGCCAGCTCCCCTTCTCCCTACTATTTTCCCTGCTGGAAGAATAAAGTAATGAAACATTGTCTCTTTAAAATCTTCTCCCCATCAGCTTTGAGTCATGGTCATGGCAAGTAAAAGGTACCACACAAGCGGAATGGTGTTCACCCTGGAGAGAGGGCTCACTATCTCAGAAAGGGAAGTTATTTTTCCTGCAGAAATGCCGCAATCCTCCTAATTCATATTTTATCTTTAGCCATCAGCTTTGCCTATAAAACAGGAGTGGGGAGCCTGTGGCCATCCAGATGTTTCTGGACTACAACTCCCCATCACCCCTGACCATTGGCCATGTTAGCTGGGGCTAACGGGAGTTAAAATCCAACAACTTCTGGGAGGATCAGGCTCCTCACCTCTCATATAAAGAATTGTGGGACAGATCTGTGGTTGATTACTTTTACTATTAAAGTACAAGAGAATCATTTTGTTCTGATTCACCTGTAATGAGCTGCCAAATACCTTTTTTTTAAAAAAAAACAATTTAAAAATGAAGAGAGGATAACTTACTATGCATGACTGAGTATTTCCGGAAACAATGGGATACCAGTCATTCCAAGAGAAAAGCCAATCAGGACCAACATTAGAACAAAGAGCCAGAGCTTGCTGAAAAAGAAAAAAAATCCTAAAATAAATTGAGGAAATAATTCAGCACTTCATTATGCCCTTAATTCATATATCAACATGGTTTGTTTAGTGTCCATAACATTATTTCTCCTATAGGAGTCACTCCCACTGATGAAATACAACATTATTATTAATTCATTCATAATGTTACTCAGTTTATACAAAAAAGCTTCAAAGTGTTTCAACAAGAAAAAATACACAGATAAAAGGAATTAAAAGCCAAAAAATTAACGAACAATGTACAATACAAAATTCCTAAAATACAATTGCTGTTTTGTTAGTCACAGTCAGACTTTCCAAGTTTCAGATTATTGCCATAGTTTTTAGACTATGTTGTCATACAATCACTTCACAATCTTTTAACTCCTTTGTCTCCACACTATACTTTTGGGGAGCAGGCAGCTGTTTCTACTTGCCATGAGGAACAGACTGGAGATGGGAACATAATGTCTTGCCTAAGAGCTCCGAATGAGCAAGGATTTTACATCACACTTCCATAGCTGTTACATTTCCCCCCACCGAATTACAATGATATTGATGTCAGAGCATTGTAGGACTTAGACTGGGGAGGGTGAGCTTGAATCCCTGTTGAGCAATGAACCTCAAATGCCTGATCAATGTCAGTCACTGTTGGGATAATCCCCATTTACACTATCCTGAGAATTTGGAGAAAACCTTAAGACACAAATGAGATAGCAATAAATTTCTTTTAAAAGGGGTCAGGGTGTAGGAATCTTAATATCTCCAGTCAGAAGAACGAACAAAGACAACAGAGTGAGATAGCAGTCATTCTCTTCCTGCCCAAATTGACAGCAGGCTGTGCACAGGCTGAATATAGTAGTAAGAGGATCACAGCAAGATGTTAGAATTCAGCCAGTTTGGGGTACAATACATGCATATTTGAGGACACAGCATACACAGTCCTGCTTACTGATTTCTTGATAAGTGTGAAAGCTTCAGAACACAGGCAAACCTTCAGTTGCCAGACAAAGAAATCCATCAAGTATACATTACCTTTCAATGTGCAAGATGGGAGCTGGTCCTAACATGAAATAACAGAATGCCGTCAGCAAGCCTCCAAAGACCATGAGCCATTTCCTTAGAAACTGCAAGGGACAGAGATGAAAAACAGGACTGTTGTTGAAATTACCACATTTGAATTAAATGAACCCATTAATTCAACTGACAGAAGGAAAAATGATATACCTTAAAAAGTATCACTTCATATGTTCTAAGGCAGAACTATGACATTCAGGGCAGGCTGTAATGATAAGGCCTAGCACAAACAAACCCAGCATCCAACCTCGTATTTTGGGGTGGCCTTTGAGCTTGGAGTCATTTCAAACTGGATTGTAAACCTTCCCTGAAAGGTATTCCCTTATCTGGAATCATTCCTATTCCTTGCTCCTCACTTCCTCTCTCCTTTTCTTCTTGCATACATGTTGACTGTATTATGTTGTTTACACAGTATCATATATTGTAAATTGTACATCCATTCATTCATGAAGGAGCCCCTCCCTTACCACCCACCTTTTCTGTACCATCAAAACTTTAATAAAATTTAATTTTAAAAAACCCTGTTGGGTTTCCAGCTTTCTGTTTTCACTGAACGTTTCCCCCTTAATTTGTCCAAATGTCTGTGCAATGCATAAGATTCTGACCCATGTTTCCACACCCTAGAAGATACTTCAAAATCTTATGAAATGCACAAGTGAGTGTGACTTGGCCAAAATGGCCTCATGGGGCAAATGGGGAGGCCTAGAAGGTCTGATTATGCCCACAGGCCAATGGTTTCCCACCTCTGTTCTAGGGTGTGTAGTCAGTTAACACAGAACACCGACCAAGCATGCATGCGAACTCTAGAATACACACAACATTCCACTATGCCTGGAAGGGCAAGATTTGTAGTGATGTGCAAGCTGTTTCAGAGAATTATGATCACAGTGACTGAGTTTCTCATCAAAAAGCCCCAATTAGCTCCCAAGGAACCCCATGTTTTCCCAGAACACATTTTGAAAACCACTGCATATCCCTGCAAAGATGAGAGCATCCTCCAAGGGCCATTTTGCACAAAGATTTGCTTATGCATTTACATTGCCTGCAAAACAGTCAGTGTGATCTATATCTATGTAGTTATAGCATACACGCTTTTTCCTATGCAAAAGGAATAGGTAC
Source organism: Rhineura floridana (assembly GCF_030035675.1). NCBI lineage: Eukaryota > Metazoa > Chordata > Lepidosauria > Squamata > Rhineuridae > Rhineura > Rhineura floridana. Next base: position 103,707,945 of record NC_084483.1, read on the forward strand.
GTCAGGAAATCACCATATGTGAAACAGACTTCGAAAAGCAGCTTTAGATTATATTATTATTATTTACATTTATACCCGCCTTTCTTTTTCATGAAACCCAAGGCGGCTTACATATGGTTCCCAGGCAGTCTCCCATCCAGGCACTGACCAGACCTGCACCTGCTTAGCTTCAGCAGGGAGCTGGCCTTATGTGCCTTCAGACCATAGCCTGGGATTATAGCTTAACACACACTCACTGCACCTCCCACTGCATATGCTCAAGTAACACAGTGCACTGAATTTGCCACTTTTCTCCACGGTGCTGCCTTCCAGCCTATTTCATCCCACCGCGATATGAGAATTATGAGGAAAGGCCGTAGAATGGACTAGCTCTGCATACTGCCCTCCAACTGTCTTAGCTCTGCACTGTCTCTCTTTGGCATCTCTTGGAAGAATCAGACAACACCAAAGAACACCCCACAGGAATGAGACTTCATACCCAGTAGAGGCTGGCCCATTAGGACAAAAGAGGAAATGCCCCACCAGCTTCCTCCTTCCTTCCTTCCAACCAGTCCAGGTGGCAATGACTGTCAGTTTCCTCCTCCTTAGTCTCAGAGTTGCCCTTGTAGAACTCAGCAGGGAGGAGAATTAATTGGCTCCACCTGCCATTGACCTCTGCGCCTTCTGCCCTATCAGCTCTAATGGGCACCAGCCACCCATGCTGGGGCCTATGCGATTTAATGTATTTTGACTTCAACACAGGGATGTCTAGTATTTTTGAAGTGCAATTAACTTTAATCAATTTATAATGCAGCATCAAACTTGCGACACTAAGTAAAAGGCAGGATTATGTACTCACTGGCATTTTATCACTGAGAAAACCAAGTAATGGTGAAGATAAGGAATAGGAGAGTGCTAGCCCCAAGAAGACTAATCCTACGTAACCAGCTGGCAATTTGAACTATAGAAAGAAAGCACAATTTTTGTTAATCCATAAAAGCAGCCTCTTATGTTCAGTGAAGTTCATAGCCCCCCATCACCCCAATGGGACACTAGGAAGTCCAGTAATATTGTCATTAATTTTCCTGGAAGGGGCAAAAGGCAAAAACATGCAGAATGGCTAGGCTGCAGAAATAAATGGAGAAATTTGGGTGGGCACAAGAATTGCACATCCAAATCAGATGCACCTGGGACTGCTGGCAAATGCTTGAGTGGGCAAGGGAAGATTTACTCATTATATAGGGCTGTATTGAAGTCACTCATTGTGCTACTGGAAGCCAGTGCAATGGGACTTCTCCCCTTCCCTGACCCCCAGCACGTCCCCAGCACCCTCCCCAAAGCTGCTCCATAGGGTGGGAAGAACGCTCAGAATAGCATGCAGGGGAAGGAGAGAGGGGCGATTGTTACGCTGGGAAAGCAGAAATGCTTGCACTGATGAAACAATCTGCCTAGCACTACACTGAATGCAACACATTTTCTTCTGTAATGGATACAGGAAAGGAAAAAATATTAAAACAAAAATCAAACGGCAACGTCTGTACATGTTTTCAGAGTGAACAACTTGCAACAATATTATTTTGAAAACCCAACAAAATTGGACATGCCTCAGCAGCAGAGAAATGCAAAACCTTCTTATGTTTTCAGTGTTTGTTGAAAACTGTTTCTCCCAAATTAGGGCTCAATACAATTTGTATTTATGCCAGGCTGAGGGGATTTGGATATGGTGGACCCCGAGCTTAGTTGGCAAGGTCCCACCAGCAGAAGGCTTCTCAGCCACTGCGGAGCTGGGACCCTGCCAGCTCAGTTGGGTTTCTGCCAGGGAAGCCGAGGCTGGCAAAAGGGGTGCTGGTGGAAGGCCTGAAAAAGGGGCTTTGGGGGGAAATGGCGGAGGAGGAGCCGGGGGGGATTATGCAACATCCAACTCCCTTTCAGAATGCTCCTGGGGGTCCCAATCTGGGCCAAAGTATGCCCAGAAAAGGTCAGTCTAAGAAAATAATTATAATGGAAGCCTATAGAGCGCTTATAGGGGTATTTGTGAGAGCCGCCTTTTTCTTTTGCATTAACGCATACAGCTCCGGCCTGAGCTGATGTTCCTCTGGCCCGGCAGCTCCCGAATGGCAAATGAATGCCATGGAGCTTCCTGCTGGTTCCTCCTCGGCCGGCACCCATTCTGCCGGCTTCCTGAATTGCATCGCTCTGTTACTCTATGTTATCACTGCAGTGTTTAAACTCTTGTTGCTTTTCATGTTTTGAGACTGTTTTAAGATTGGTTTTACGCTTTATATTCTATTTCTATACGCTGCTCAGGTATTCCTTGAATGTAGAATGGTTTATATATTCTGAAACCAAATATTTAGACTATATTGGAACACAAAATGCAATTTTGTTGTAACAGAAATATTTTTGGTTACATACTGGCAATTTACAAACAAAGGGTAGCATTCAATTAATGAATCTAAGATAGTCATGTCTAACATCAACGGGTCTAACTCTGAGTAGGATTTCATTTACAACCCAAAAACAAATAAAAATTAGGGTTTGCTATCTGCCTGGAATGAGGTATGTGTTTATATTACTTAGACGTTAGCTTTATAAATTCTTAGTACATCTGTTAACAAAGATCGGCTTGGCTCTAAGTTGCAGTTATAAAAAGAAGGACCTTGTCATCTGCTGAGCCCTACCTCTGGAACTCCCCCCCCCCCTTTCCATCAGTCTACTTTTGGTCTTAAAGCTACAAGACAACAACTGCCATCGGAATGGCTCAAAGATTGCAGCTGACCCTTATAAAATCCAACAACTTTATATAATAATTTTATATGAAGGGTAGCATCTGTATATTTAAGACTGACCTTTTTTCATTAGTACCTACCTTTTCCAAGACAAACAGTGACATTGTGGGATCGAGAAAGCCCAAGCACGCACTTAGTGTAAACATAGTGAAACAGAGAAGGATAACTTTGGGTAGAATAATAAGCTTCCAGAATGAATCTTTGCTAGGAGTGGAATCTGCAACAAGACATACAAGAGAGTTACCTTTTGGGAAAGTTACTTATTTATATAGCACCATCATTGTGAATGCCGCGTTACAGAGTAGAAGAGGACATGTCCTTGCCCCAATGGAACTTAACAATCTTAAAATTTGACACTGGGAAAACAGAGGAAGGGGACAAAAAACATTGTTTACTTGGATTTTCAAAAAGCTTTGGAGACAGTCCCTCACCAAAGACTCCCATGCACACTTTGCAGTAATGGGATAAGCAGAAGTTCTCTTATGTAACTGGCTGAAGAACAGAAAGCATGAATAAACAGACAGTTCTTGCAATAAAAGGTAAATCATGCTCCCTCCCCCAAAAAGGAGTTCAGTACTGGTATCAGTGCTTTTCATCTTGTTCATAAAGGGTCTGCAGCTAACAGTGAATACTGTGATGATGAAATTCGCCGATGACAACAACTTATTTAGGGTGGTAAAAACAAAAAGGAATAACGAAGAGCTCCAGAAGGATCTCTCCAAACTGGGGGAAATGGGCATGAAAATGGTGGTTCAGTGCAAATGTAGAGTAGTGCACGTTAGGGCAGAAAATCCTAACTTTACCCATATGCTAAAAGGTTCTGAGCTGGACGTAGCTGAAAAGGAAAGAGATATTGGGGTTGTAATGAACAGCTCAACAAAAACATCAAGTCAGGTGCAGGTGTTGTGAGAAAGGTAAATTCCATGTTAGGGATCATTAGGAAACAGCCAGAAAATAAAATTGCCCATATCTTGTCCCGAACCAATCAGTTCGGTTTTCCAGGCTTTTCAAAGCCTACAAATACCTGTAGAACTTGTTGTACCAGAGGAGGTGACACACACACAGTGGGAGACAATGTCACTACTGTGTCAATTTCCACACTATTATCTGGAGCTTTAATGCACTTTAGAAGTATCTCAAGAAAAACACACACACACACAGAAAGCCACTGTCTGCAATATCAAAAGGGGCTTTTTACTACACTTCCCAGTCAGCTGTGTCTCCCACTTTCCAGTCCTGTTGAGTGATAAGACATGAAGCAAGGCCAGCATTCAGGATACACAGCACAAAACCTCCTGAGGATGCGTAAAATCTAAAACGGCTCTGTGGTCAGATGTTACTATCATCAGTATAAACACAGATAACAGGAATGTTCCCTACAGTCTGTCTTTAATACCATTTTTGGCACAAGTATGGACAACAGGGTCCAAGAAAGGAATTTCACAGTGGTGAATTAAATACAGAAGCCATGTTTGCCTTTTCCTACCCAATTTGAAACCGAAAGGCAATAAAGACGCCACATACCATATTTTGGTAAGAGGTACATGTTCAGAGGCACCAGGAGCAGCACTACACATCCAAGGACAATGAAAGGGACTTCATAGCCAAATGACTGGTACAAAAAGCCACCAAAAGGTGGGCCCAGCACTAATCCCAGTCCAGTAAAAACTTCAAGGCTGCCCTAAAAAAGAAGGAAAGGGCAACAATGAAGTCAGATAAGGGGGCCTCGTTGGCCCAACAGGACAAAAATCACAGGCTTGGTAATCACTACCAGTTTCATTAGTATCAATCAAGTGGTAAGAATTACCGCCATGGAAGTCTCCCCTGTTCTCATCAGGCTGTAGTTTTTAAATGTAACTGGTTCTTCTGATGGGTGTGTGTTGTGTGTTGCTGGGCGAGACAAGAGCCAATGTTTCCTGTTTAACACGTGTCTATATTCTGGTGGCAATGTGTGAAACAGAATAACCACTTTTTCCACTGGAATGGATGTTTATTTCATGTATATATTGTAGTTTCCATTATAACAGAAATTGTCAAGTTTCAAACTGGGTGACAACCAAAGTATATCTTCTGTTATTATAATAAATTTAAATGCTTTAAAAATATTATTCACTATTTAATTCACTTTTATTTAATTAGTCTGTTGATCGACTCTTCTGACCAGTTAAATGCTCAACCATCGATGTACAAGGAGCATGTCTCAAGGTGGATAATCTTTTGTCCCTCATGGATTCTCAGGTGCTTCCTGTGTTGACTGTGGAACAAATCATGTCCCACACTCCAAGCACTTAAAAGGTTTCTTCACCATGCAGACCCTCTGATGGCAAAGGCGGCTTGATTTGTCACCAGAGCATATCCCACACTTCACACATTTGTAAGAGTTTGCTCCTGTATGGGTTCTTTCATATCTGTCATAATTTGCCAGAATAACTTTTCTCACACTCCATTATTATTACTATTATTTAACAAATGTATAGGCCACATCCAAACAAGAGATGGATTGATTCCATAAAGGAAGCCACAGACCTGAACTTACAAGATATGAACAGGGTGGTTCATGACAGATGCTATTGGAGGTCACCAATTCATAGGGTTGACATAAGTAGTAATCGACTTGAAGGCACATAACAACAACATAGGCCACTTCACAACATAAAGCCATTGAAGCAGTGTACAAGATCTATGGGCTGTAGCCAATGCTAATCCTACTGAGAATATACCCAATTAAATTAGTGAACCTGAGTTAGCCATGTCTATTAATTTCGATGGGGCTACTCTGAGTAGGACTAGCACTGAATACAATCCTATGTGTTTAAAAGAGTTGTCTCCCGTGCAGCCTCTCTGGTGGTAAATGAAGGATAAAGGTGACCACTCATTCCAGCTCCTCAGAATCTAGTTCAGGGGAAGCCAACGTTGGGCCATCCAGATATTGTTGGACTCCAGTTCCCGTTACTCCTGACAATTGGTTCTGCAGGCGTGGGCTGATGAGAGCTGAAGTCCAGGAACACTGGGAGGCTGCCACAGTGGCAACCTCTGTTCTAGTTCATCTGCCAATGTGATGAGGTACAAGTGAGATGGAAAGAGATGGATGCGACATACGCGGAAGGGAAAAGGTATATAACCAGCCACCTATAGATCATTAGTTCATTTAACTCAGCACTGTCTATATCAGCCTTCTCCAACCTGGTGCCCTCCAGATGTTTTCTACTACAACCAGCCCTATCTAGCACAGCTGATGAGAGTTGTAGCCAAGCATCTGGGGGCACCAGTTTGGGGAAGACTGATGTATGCCAACCAGTTTTCCAGGGTTTCAGACAGGAGAAATTTTCAATCCTATCTGGAGATACCATGGATTGAATTGGAGACTTTCTGCATGCATAGCATGTGCTCTACTAGTGGCTATAGAAGATTAGAAGTTCTGGATGAAGCAACAAAGCACAGGAGAGGAACATGAGATGGCTTTGTGGGGACGTGGAACATGTTAGGCAAGTGAACCTGAATGCAGACACCAGCCAAGACTAAGATAAAGCTATGAAAGCAATAACTAGAAGGCCATCCACCAGAAGCGAGAAACTACTAGGGCAGAGGGTCCCAAAGCTTCCCCCCCCCATGAACCACTTGAAAATTGCTGATGGTCTTGGTGGATGTCTTAATGATTTTTCTGCCTGTTGTAGCAATTGTAATGTGCAGTGGTAGATGCTGTATGACTTTTTAATTGCATTTTTATTGCTTCTTTTATTTCTTACATTGTATTTTACTTATTGAAATTTGCATTCCACAGAATTCAAGTTGCAATACAACAAAATACAATATAAGAAATTTAAGCAACAGTAAAATACAATTAAAAATCAATATGAATATTTAATGTGAACATGCTACAGACCACCTGGATAACGCTCATGGATGACTGGTGGTCAATGCACCACAATTGCCTATGCTAAAGGAATCAGCTGTTTACCATTAGTGTAATATGGGAATAAATAACCATTATTCTTAGGCAAAACCAAAATTTATCTTGGCTGATGGAGTGTTATTGTATATATAAGCTTTTACACCTTTCTTTTTTTTAAAAGAGAGTCTCATCTATTCAGATTCCAGTATAGTGACGTACTGGCTTGTTTTCTCAAAGGAAAGCGGGTTGAGGACAGCATTAGGACCAAGGATACTAAAAATAACTTAACATGGTCCAATAAGAACTAACATATGTTACCATCTAGTCTTGATTTTTCTAGTTTCATGCAAACATTACTCATTTGAAAGGTCAGTTCTTCAAGCAACACAGACCTCTCTTTGTAGTTTACTTCCATTTTCCACACAAAATTAAAATCACAGCTTTATCAGCCCCTACCAAATGAAACTGTCCTCAATGATTTCATTGTTTTAGGACTATGCCCAAAATGTCCTAAGGGTGTGACAAGGGCTTCCCAGTCCCTGTAGAAACATGGAGCAGTTGTGAGGCAGATTCTGGATGCTATTTGTCCCTGCCCCCATGTACGTGCTTTGATATGGCCAACAGCCAAAATCTGAGAGTGCATCCAAAGCGGTACGTTGCATGTTTTACACACAAATGGTCTCCAGTTTAATCCCCAGTGTCTTCAGAAAGGGCTGGAAAAGATTCATGCCTGAAACCCCCGAGAGCTGCTGTCACTTATCATGGACAATACATAGTGTCAACTGAGCTAGTCTGATATAAAGTAGCTCCTATGTTCCTGTCTCCTCGCTGGTAATCAATACAAAATAGGAAGCAGTGCTCACCACTATGGAACGACATACTTCCCTTTTTCTCCTTGCCCACCACGTGGGACAGGATAAAAGTGAAGTTTCCTCCTTGTACGCTTGACATGGTTGGATAGTCTATAGTCTATATGTTTGTGGTGGTAAGACTTTGCACTGAGGGGACGAGATGAGAACGACTTACAGCTGACTGGCCCACTAAGGGGGTGATACGAGAACCATGTGCGTACACACCCATCTGTCCCATTTTTAAGTCTCCCTCTCTGAGCAGAGCTGTTTCTCCTGCGGGTCCTCCCCTAGTCCCCAAGATGCCAATGGTTCCTACTCAAATTGGTTCTCTCCTTCCTCAAAAGTCTGTCCATTTGGGGATGCTGGAAAAAGAAGGAAAGATTTCTTGGGGAGCAGGGAAACCTGAAGTGGACTTTTTTGGTGGAGGGAAAGGAATACTGTGCTGTCTAGTTTCAGGCCTGATATTAAAAAGAGAGTCCAGGAACAAATGTGGCCAAGAGAAGGGGAAGTGAAATAGGGATGGAGAGAATTGGAGTACCTCTCTCTATATTTTTCTTCCAGAGTATTCTGCGGCCCTTTACAGGATGGAGAATAGAGAGATAATGGAGGGCAGTGGGGTAGAGCATAGTATGCCTAGAAAAGTGATAGAGAAAGAAAGCATGAGTGTACTTTTCTGATTTTTTTCATTGCATTATACTGGTAAAGGATATGGGGGCAGAGTTTTAGAAAAGGGGAGATGCTCAATCTGTGTGATAAATCCTGCTAAAATTACATGTTACATTAAATATGTGATCACTGGCTTTTTTGTTGTTAAATAGCCATCCACCTGCTCCTTTATTCCTTGGTACTCCTACCTTGATCACCCAGTAACAACTGACCTGCTACACGTAACAGGGATTATCTAATCAGAGATCGACTTCATACATACCAGAACTGTAGCTATGTTGTTGGGGAAAGCGTTTGCAAGAATAGAAAACGAGGCAGTCATTGCTGCAGCAAAGCCAACTGCATCCACTGCTCGAACCAAAAAACACAGTCCTATGAATATGGGCCCCTCAGGTGCTCTGTCCAACATCCTAAAAACAAAAGTAAAATTAATGCAGCTCCTCAGTCTCCTATGCGTAAATATATCTAGTATAGTGCTCTCATGTAACAGACTTGTTGGCAATGCCTTCTTTTCTCTGGCATCAGTAGCATAAACTACTCTTTATGGTCAGTGTTTGGTCAGTTCTGCCCAAGTTGCTGTCTGCAGCAAACTCAAAACAAGATAACACTGAACAGCATTGTACTGAAGCAAAGGCTGATAGTTAAGAATGGCTTTAGATGAGACATCAGGAACCAACAATCAGATCCATAAGCAATGGGAAAGCCTGGCAGGCTTAATTTCCACTTTTTCCTGTAAGAGTTCTCCTTTAGGATGCGAAGCATAAACATCGGACATGGCAGGCACTTGAAGATCTGCTTGCAATGCTTGATATAACATATGAACTCTCTCTTAAGTGCACATATGTGGAGTTTTCTCAAGGATTGTATGCACTTATTTATCATGAGCATGTCCAACTCATGTAACCCACGTGCACCTTGAACAAAGCCTACACTGGTTCTCATCTGTAAAGCAGCAGCAGAAAACACCAGGCTTTCCTAACCATTTGAACATATGTATCCATTTTATTCCAAGTCAGAGCATCGATCCATATAGGCCAATGTCTCTGGTGAAGAACTTTCCCAGTCCTGCTACTCAGGATCTTAAACCTGAGATTTTCTGCATGCGAACCATGTGCTCTAACTGAACTAGTGATCCTTCCTGAAACAGATAATATGACAGAAGAACTGATCTCAGTGTGTCACTTCTCCGCCCCGCCCGCCCCCCCAAAAAAAACCCCACACCACAACCTAAGGAAGATTAGCAGCTCTGCAACCATTTTGTTATCAGGAACAAAGTCACAGTCTGGTGTAAAGTAGCTTTAATGATCAAAACCAACGTTCACAATATGTCAAAAAGAAGACCCTAAATAAAGTTTTATTTAAAAGAAGATGTTGCATAAATAAGATATATAGACGCTCACCCAAAGAGAATTGTAACACATCCCGAAGTGAACATTCCAGCAACAAACATAAACTTTGCTCCAATCTGTACAAGCTGGAATTATTGAACAAAAGGGTTAGGTTTCAGCCACTTGTAGGATTAAAAAAAAACATTTTATAGAAGTTAGACTACTCAATTTTACTTTGATTTTTTCAGTTTACAGAAAAAAGAAAAAAAGAGTCATGAGCTTAACTTCTTCCCATCCCGCAGATGTACATCCAGCTCATTATCACTCCTAAAAATATTCTAAATGGAAAAGTGAATTAACCTAGATTCACAGTGGTAAGTAAACTGGTACAATTCTATTTCACTACTCTTTGCTACTGATACCCTGTATAACAAAATATACTGAAACTTTCCCCGTTACCATTAGAACCACAGGAGTGCTAATCAATCTACAGCAGTAGCCCAATCTGGAGGTTAGCAGAGCATGAAGTTCAAAGGCCAAGACACCTCTGTCCAAGAAGGGTTGTAGCTGGCAAACCAGCCATCGCTGGAAATAGACACTCCTGAGACTACCAGAGGCTCCACTGAGAGTGCTGGATCTAGGAGCACCTCCAAGCTACAGACCAGATTCTTACATTGGAGTGCAACCCTTTCCAGAAGAGGTCACCTCTCCAACCCAAGAACTTGGCAAAAACAACAACTCTGGAGGGTTTTTTTAGGATTCAGATTCAATTTAATGGCCCATCACTGCCTCCAAGCCCTGGTCTAGCACCTGAACTGCCTCTCTTAATTCAGATGGGACAGGAGAGTCAAAGGGAACACATTGCTTCATGGCCCAAGTCTATTCATTGTCTTCACAATTCAGAATGCTGGATTTCAGTCTAGACAGCCCTGAATTACTTGGGTGCTATGTGATTTAGAGGCCTCATGTCTTATCACATTCCTGTATCTGCTGAGAGAACCCTTCACATGAGTCGACCCGTTTGCCAAGTCTATGGGTCACAGGAACACTAAAAAGTAATCCAAGGAGGTGCTCCACCATCACAGAAAACCCTTCCCTTTAAATTACGGCAATACATTTAGCAAGCTTAAGCATTTTCTAGATGTGCTCAAAGACATTAATCGTGATGTACTCAAGCAAATGTTTCAGACAACATCACACTCATCCAGAGGATATAATATGCTCACACAGACATTATAGAAATGTTTGAGGATACGGTACTTACATACTTTCCCATTACCAAAGAAGTCAAGAAGTTGAATAATGCAAAGCATCCAAAAATGAGTCCAACTACCGTATTACTAGCACCTTTCTTTTCTGCCTTAAAAAAAAGGGGGGGGGGAGAAAGAGGTTGTTCAGACACCAAGAACACAAAAACCTATGGCATACAGGAAATAATTAAAATAGCTTAAACGTGACAAAACATTGCTCATGGGCACTGGAACTCCAATTCAAAATACTCTCATGTCTCTCTTACCAGCAACTGAGTCCAAAGAAACAGAAGCCCACCGGAACACCATAGTAGCTTGCTGCTGAACAACACTTGCAGTTAATGTTCTGCTGATCTATAAGTTCTTGCTGCACAAATCTTTTTTTTGGGGGGGGGGGGAATGGAAAGTCACATTGGCAAAACTCTGTAACCCACAATCTACCACACATACGGCCCAGCAGTTTCAGTTTGGGTCAAACAGCATCTGCTGTGCAGCCTTGCCACTAGACATGGGAAAAAGGAAAAAAAATGCTCATGGGATATTTGGTATGCATGGATACAAAGCTGCTTCCCACACTGCACCTGAAATACAAGGCTGTGCTCAGGTGGCCAATGCCCATCCATAAAAGGTAGAAATGTAAATCTTTCCTATCAGTGTGGAAGGATTCTGATCTGAGAAGACTCTGGAAAGAAGTCTAGACAGAGCAAGGACCAGGATCCTCGGGCCCTCCAAATACTGTTGGATTCCCAACAGCCCCAGTCAGCATAAGCCAATGGTCAGGAACTCAGGGATAATAGGTATTGTAGTACAGCAACACAGAGAGGATCACAAGTTCCCCATTCCTGGTTTAGATCGTTCACAGCCCTTTGATCGAAGTATTATACATGAAAATGCAAAGCAAAAAGTGTCTTTAGATACCTCTCAAATAGGAGAGGAGAGGACATAAGTGTATGTGTAGAAAAGTGCTATTTGCCAGCAATCTTACAGTTTGTCTGCCGAGACTCCTTTAGACCCAGACACCACCACCCATCTTTCTCTCTACCCAGCTTTGTCATGTCGTGTTCCCCACTTTCTTTTTTATCATTCTAATTGTATAGTTTCCTTCATTGTTTTATTATTTGCAAAATGCTGAAAAGTTACAGTAAAAATCTGGTTTTTGAAAGATAGGTTGCTGCAAGAACAAGCATGGCTTTTGCTACACATGTTGCTGGACAAAGTGCCATGAAGCAATTCTATCAAGGTTTTTGTTTTAAAAGTGGTAATAATTTAAACATTAGATTAGATACATAACTTGGCATTTACCTCACTTGGAAAAAAAGGTCCCAAGATTGAATAGCAAATCATTGAACTGAAGTTGATAGATGCTGTTGCTACCAGTGTAAATATCTGATCTTTAGTGAGCCTTCTGGATTCTTCAGTGGCAACTTGTGGTCTGTCATTATCTTTGGAATAAAAAAAGTATTTCTTAGAACATAAAAAATTATGATAGCCTACAGTTTGGAAAGTGGAAACAAATATCTGTACAGCATTCAGGGATAAGGTAACTGGTAAAGAAATACAGAAATATAAGGACAAGTTCAATTACTACTGGAGCCCAATATAACTGCCTGCACCTACTAGCACATTGATGGTCCAGAAATTTCATCCTACATTCCTTATATAAAACACCAAATTAGTTGAAATAAGAAACTCATGAAGTTGTAAAGCACATCTTGCATAAAATACAACCTAAAATGTGCTTTACAACTTCATACTTTTATTTTGACAAATTTTTGAGTTCATATGTGAGAATGTGGTATCGTCTGAGAAAGTTCCAGTCATACAGCACTTAGCGTTAAAAGTCTGTCTTGTGACATGATCAAGAACAGGAAGGTTAAGATCCATGCCCTAATTTGATATGGGCTTTTGAAATTCAAGTCATACGCTACGTACGCACCACACATTTAAACACACACAATCAAAAGATTCTGGGAATTGTTGTTTACCGTCCACAAAGCTGCAATTCCTAGCACCCTTAACAAGTTACAATTGCCAGAATTGGGGGGGGGGAGAGAAATGTGCTTTAAATATGTACACACAGAGAGCACAGATGGTATTAAATACCTTCCTGATCTAAACATTATCTTTGTGTTACTAGGTTCAAGTTAAAGCAAGAAGAGAATGCATATCTATACATGCATTTTAGCATCTTTTCATAAACTCTTCCATTCAAAAGACCCTTTTTTATAGTACTATTTTAATCACATCTATATAGAAGTCAGGCTAAGATGGGGAAGAATGAGAGAGAGAGAGAGAGAGAGAGAGAGAGAGGGAGAGAGAGCGCTTTGGGTTCAAATCCCCATTCACTCACCTTGGAATAGTTGCTATCTCTCATTCTATAACCTACCTTACAAGGTTGTTGTGAGGCTAAAGAAAGGAAGAACCATGTTCACCACCCTGACCTTACTTGAGGAAGGGCAGAATATGAATATTTTAAAATGAACAAACATGCCCAGGCTTGTGCTACGGCAAGTGTCTAACATAACTGTACATACTTATGCTCTTAATGTAAGATAAATATGCAAATGATTTCAGCCTCGATGGGTGTATATCTTCCTGTTCAACTATGATGAAATAAGTTTCTTGACTCCTACAGTTTAACTATCTTTACACACTCAACATATCTAAGGCCACCCCTTTTAACTCACTCCTCAGCAACAAAATAGGAAAGGGGCGAGGATGGGGAAGAAACTAACAGCATCATCCTATGTAGGCATACTCTGAAGCAAATCCCAATAATTCAGGTAAGCATATTCAGAATTCCAGCCTAAGGCTGTAAACACACCAGTCGCTGGATCAAAGTGTTTCCGTTAGCCATACCTGAAGGAGGAATGGGATGATCTGCCCATCAGTTGTGAAACCTCTTTGAAACTGAACTTTTAAAAAAAACGCACTCAAGTTACTCCCACCAGGTTTTACAGTAAAAAGGAGCGGGGTTTGACTAGCACCTGCACCCCCGTTTCCAGAACAGAGGTGGAGAGGTACTGGAACCGGCAGAAAAGTGAATGTGTTTCTGTCCTAAATTACATTAAGAAGGTACAAAATTAGATTAACGAGATATTGAAAGGAAGCCTGACACGAAGAAATTAGCTATCTAGTATCACAGACACAATACCACACTCCCTCATATGAACTCAAAAATGAATCTGGAATAATTACAGCTCCCCCCCCCATTATTCATAGGGTTGCCATAAGTCGTAATCGACTTGAAGGCACATAACAACAACCCAATTATACCCTCCCCCCCCAATGATAACACCACCACTTATCAACAAGCAGAGGAACTGTTAGGATTTATAAGCAATTTCCACTGTCATTGCTTTTTAAAATTATCCTTGTTAGCAGACTACAGTAGCGTGGCTAAAGGCAGCTAAAGCACAACTAATTACACGAAAGCTGCGATCTATCACCCTTACTTGTGCGTAAACCCCTCTAAACCCAGCGGGATTTATTTCTAAGTAAAAATGGGAATGGGCGGACTGGACGTCATCTCGAATTCCCGCCCCTAACGAGGTGTCGGGGGGGGGGAGAGGAAAAATAAAAGCCTACTGGCCTAAGGTCGAACAGAAGCCCACGTTCGAGCATTTTTACACCCACCTGGAAACTCACCGGCCGCTTCGGGACTGCCCATGGCAAAGGAACGGGATGCTGTAACTAGAAGGGTTTTCCCCAGGAGAGCGCGACAGCTCCGCTGCCTTCTACAGGTAACAATCCGAGACTAGCAGCAAAAAAGGAAAAGGCTGGGCAGCTGCTTCAGCGGTTGCTAGCGAACATGCTCATAACCGAGCAATTCAGCGGAGCGATTTTCCGGGTCGCGGGGACTCAACAACTTCACCAGTAACCCAGCATTGAACTCTGATTCTGATCCCATCAGGCTTCACTCGGTTGGCTAAAAACTACAGTCGGAAGTTGCCTCATCCCGAAAGCTTTGCTTGAAAAAAAAGGGGGAGGGGGGAATTAAAGGCGTAAAATACTGCCCGATCTGATTCCAGCTCTGGTATTAATCTGAGACCTTGAAGCTACTTGTGGGTGGCAGGTAGATGTTCTCAGAGAGCCTGCTGACAAGAGTTTGAACTGTGGCCTCTGCCATCTGTAAGCAGTCTCATTTGAAAACAAGATGAAATTAATTCAGTGGGGTTTACTTAGGCTGAAAGGCTAAACATGTCTACTTAGAAGGAAGCTCCATTGAATTCAATGAGGCTTCTTCCCAGGACCCAGGTAAATGCGGTTAGGATTGGATAACAAGGCGTAAATCTTACAGAAGGCTTTTTGTTTGTTTGTTTGCTCGAGCCAAATCCCAACTAGTCCAGCATTCTGTTTGCTGCACAGCAGCCAACCAGATGGCTAAACCTCCAAAGATCAAGCGACCACCCATTCAAGGGGGTTGTATAAGCTACCAATCATTCTGGCTTTCCAGTAGCCGTTCAGAAATGCCATGTATTCATATGGCTATACGGAAGAAACCAACATGCTTAAACAACCAGTCATTTTCATATGCTTCCTGGCAGATTAGTAGTAGATCAAAGTGACAGCCACAAATTCTGTCACAAAATCACAAAGCTGAAATGGACGTAATGTCTTCTTGACAGAAGGCATCTCCAACAAGTATTTGAACAGCACACCATGAAGCTTCCTAGGATGGCATTCTGTAACTTCCTTTAAGCAATTGATGCCTGTGCCCATCTCTTACAGTTCTCTTCAAAGGGTGAGCAATGGTGCCCCTCCGTGGTTTAAACCTTACAGGGGAGGGTTTCTTTGATTGTTTTAGGGGAACCTTCGCATAGCCATGCATGAGTTCTTCCTAAAACTGCAAGGCAAATGCTGTTCAAGTGCCTTCATAATTCCCATCAAATTGTGACAAGTCCAATCCTAAACCTGCTTCCTCAGAACTAAGACTCACTAAATTCAATGAGATTTGTTTCATATGATATATACTTACTAAATGTAAATGTACTGCCTTCAAGTCAATTCTGACTTATGGCGACCCTATGAATAGGGTTTTCATGAGGCTGAGAGGCAGTGACTGGCCCAAGGTCACCCAGTGAGCTTCATGGCTATGTGGGGATTCAAACCCTGGTCTCCCAGGTTGTAGTCCAGCACCTTAACCACTACACCACACTGGCTCACAGTAGTAAATTCTGGACTCCAAGCCAGGGTGAGGAGCTTCTGCCAGCAGAGCTGGCTCAGCTGGGGGTCCGCCATATCCAATTCCCCTCAGCCTGGCATAAATACAAATTAGATTGTGCCCTAAAAGATCTTTTTCTGCCTGTTGCAACAATTGTAATGCACTGTGCTAGGTGCTGTATGATTTTTATTGCATTTTTATTGCTTTTTTATATTGTATTACAATTTGAATTACATAGAATTCAGGTTATAATGCAATAAAATACAATACAGGAAAGAAAAGAATTAAAATACAACTAAAATGGATATGAATATTTAATGCAATGGCTGTGCCATCTCCCATCTTCAACCAAAAATCCAGACATGCTGCAGACCACCTGAAGCTTGCAAACTGCTGGCAGTCCATGGACCACATTTTGGGAACCCCTGGTATATGTCTAGGATTAATCTGTAGATTTTAAAATTACTAACTCTGTAAATGGGATTTCTGAGATAAGAGACACTCTGGTGACAAAATTTTGATATTTCAAAGCGAGCAACCAGCCTTTAAACTAACACCCGATACGTAAGTGTTTGAAACAGAGTGAGATGTTGTCCCACTTCTTTTCAGGCAGACCTATAACTATCCCATTTCTTTTCAAGTAGACACAATTGTGTCTGATCTAACTAAGGCACCCCTCTTTCTCCCTCCCCCTTATTTTAAAATCATCCCACTTCCTTCAAATCCAACCTACTTTGCATGTTGCATACTAGGGATTTAAGGCCCCATCTGCACTATACATTAAAAGCAGCATCGTACCACTTTGAACAGTTGTGGCTTCCCCCAAAGAATGCTCAGAACTGTAGTTTGTTTATGGAGTTGAGAGTTGTGAGGAGACCTGTTTCTCTTAGAGAACTACAGTTCTCAGAGTGACAACAGTCAATCTCTCTTTGGTCTCACTCAAGATGACTTAATACAAAGAATTGTTTGCACATGATGTGTGTTAATTGGCTTACCAATGCCATGATATCTGTGTTTCCAATATCTGCATTTGGAACTATCATTATTCATTATCACTGTATGTACTATTTTTGAATCCTATTTCCTTCTGACATGATTGGTTACAATTCCCACCCCAACCATGTGTAACTGTAACTCAGGATAACCATGCCTTTGATGAAGTGGAATGTAGTCCACAAAAGCTTATGCCATAATAAATTTGCTTGTCTTTAAAGTGCCACAAGACTCTTTGTTATTTTTAATACAATTAGTTATCCTTTAATATGTTATTTATCCAACTTTATTGTCATGATAATTAAAAATTGTAAAATTAAAGAGTAGTAATTAAAGATATGTGCATGCATAATTTGTATATTTATTTTAGTGTGCATTTTTAAATCTTATGCAAGCAATTGAATAATTTGTTTTGCAGCTTAAAAAGTAAAATATATATTATCAAATAAATTCTAAAATGCACACTAGAGGAAAAACTTCACTGTTTCTTTTAATTTTTGAGAATTCATTTGTTAAGGGGTGACTATTAATTTCTGTGCTATGACTGTGCTGGGACAATCAAGGGGCAAGCATTTCTATCTGTCTTGCCCCACCCCTCTGCCTGGGCCTTATCAGGAGGAGCTGTAGGCTGAGACGTGCTGCTGCTGGGGTGAGACTGCTGGGACCATCAAGGGGCAAGCATTTCCATCTGCCTTGCCCCACCCCTCTGCCTGGGCCTTATCAGGAAGAGCTGCAGACTGAGACATGCTGCTGCAGGGATGGGACTGTGCTGGGACCATCAAGGGGCATGCTTTTCCACCTGCTTTGCCACCCACCCCTGCTCTTAGTGACATTTTTCTGGGGACTGCCCTTTACCAGGAAGATTAATGCTTTTGGTTTGCTGCTCCTGTTTTTTTTAGAGATGTTAGGACTTTGTTAGTTTGATTTTTTTTTTGTAAATTGTATTGTTTTTATTTGCATTTTGTATTTGTATTTTTACTTGTGTGTAAGCCGCCTTGGGGGCCTATTTGGCCGAAAGGCGGCCTAGAAATAAAACGTAACATAACATAACATGAAGTCTGACTTACAAGACACATATACAAACTCAATTCATTAATTTGGGAGTCTGATTAATCAATCACCCACAACTACCTACACCTGGTTCTGGGCTCACAATCACTAATCTGTATAAGAATCTGCAATCCAGCAACACACACTATAAACTAAAGGTGATGTTTCTTGATTTAATATGCAATGTACCTTAGAAATGCCTTCATAATTTTTGTATCTATATTTTTGTATATTGTAAACTGCTTTGCATATTTTGTAGAAATTTTGATAATAAAATAAACTTGTCATACAGAGTTTATTGAAATGTTAGGGCCTTTCCAGGCATCATACAAGCACAATAAATATATAGTTGCTACTAATGTGTTTTGAAGAATTCTGACATCTTTTCTAAATGAAGCACTTTTGGGGACATTGCATTGTTTTGCTACTTGGAAAATCTAATTCTTCAGAAAATGCATTCATTGTGGATTCTGTGTAGAATATAGTTGCATGGATGTCCAAGAACCCATTAGATAGCGCCAAAGATATCACCCCATGACAATGTCATTTAATTAATTTAAGGTATTATAAAACCTTCCCCAAGCCAATTTACAATAAGATATAAAAATACAATATTTAGCATCTTTTTAACTTTACAGTCTGAGCATCTGTGCTATTCAAGCACATGAACACCTATACATTCATTTTTAAAATGCAGACATGAGCAAAGCTGCTTGTTGTTCTCTTTGGCTGAAGCAATGCTAACATTTAATGAACCCTTTTCAAGTTTTTGAAGAATGTACATATCCCCTTTACACTGCATGCAGTTTATGCAGCAGCAGCAGCCTATGGCTGTTTACTCAGATTAAGTCCCACCCAGTTTGGCAAGCATAAAATTGTAGTTTTAGGTAATGACTTGGGAGTCAATTCAGATGGAGAAAACATAGTTATGATTTGACTGTTACTCCCCCATTGGTGTATTTAGGGTTAGGCCCAGTTGTAAGGTCATTTATTCAGAAGCAAATACCACTTAATTTAAAGTCCTTTAATTTAAAGTCCTTTATATTTAGGATTAAAGCCATACAGTTCAATCTGGTATGTTCACTCTGCAGTAAATCCCACCCAGTTCATTCATATAGCTATACTGAACTCAGAGGCATAAGATCAAGCTGTTAAAGTGGAAAAGGTTACTCTGTTCTCATTCTGCCTCTGCAATCCCAGTCCCCATGCATTATGTGGGCTCATTATCATGTTGTTGTATTTGAACTGGGACTAATGGGGCAATCCTGCAAAAAAGAGGAACCATGCTTTGGCTGCTACCATGTTATTTCTAAAGTAGGGGGAGCCAACATGGTGCCCTCCAGATGTTATTGGACTTCCAACTGCCGTCAGCCCCAGCCAGCATGGCCAATGGCCAGGGATGATGGGAGTTGGGAGTCCCAACAAAATTTGGAGGGCACCACATTGGCTTCCCCTGTTCTATAATAGTATCAAGAACACATGTATCACGTACAAAGAACAAAAAGCCAGGTCACCCGTAGGTAGGGCTGGGAACATCCCCTATCTGAAACCCGGGAAAGCCACTGCCAATCAGTGTAGACAATTCTGAACTAGATGGACCAATGGTCTGATTTAGTATAAGGAACTTACTATGTTCCTAGGTCCCTGTTCTGAGGAGCAGTGGAGGAAGGGGAGGAAAATGGAGGGAGGAGCAAAAGGGAAAGAATACGTGTTTGTTTCCATTGCAAGTACTTAGGCTTCACTACACTAGAATGTGTAAATTTAGGAATTCTTCCAAAGGGTTAAAGGCGAAGGGATGTGAAGGATGCAAAAGAAGAGGCATCACATAGGTATCATATGAAGCCAGTTTCATGTATACAAGATTGCAAAGGATTGAGGGAGGAGAGTTCTGGAGGACTAAGGTTAGTGGTGCTAGAGGAGTAATGGGAAGGGAAGTACAGTGAGGGGCCACGGAGAGCTTTGAATAATCTGAATTCTTTCCAGAGATAGGTATGGGGTTGAAGAAGTAGTAGGGTTTCCTTTTTGTCTCTTTTTTGCTGCAACTTTCAGATGCAAGGTAGGCAGAAGTTCAATAGGCAAAGCTTTCCTCATATTTTCCAAGAAGAAATTGGAAGCAGCACCTGCTGAATTTGGGTTTTTTAAAAATTGCATTTATATTCCACCTTTTCTCCAAGGACCTCAAGGTGGCATTCAGGGTTCTCTCCCTCCTCATTTAACCCCCACAACAACCCTGTGAGGTAGGCCAGGCTGAGAGGCAGTGACTGGCCCAAGGTCACCCAGTGAGCTTTATGGCTGAGTGGGGATTTGAACCCTGGTCTCCCAGGTCCTAGTCAAACACTTTAACCGCTACACCACACTGAGGCCCAAGAGCAGGAGTTGCAAGTGACTAACTTATGAAGCAGCTGCATTTTCTTTAGCAAAGGACCGTAACTGGGCCTGACAGTCTTACATTAATTTTTCCATTACCTGTGCTTTGACATCTGCTCTGATAATAGCAGTAGTAACCAAAGACAAAATCCACCTAGTAATGAACACAAGGGCTACTTATTTAAGTGACTGCCAGTGATGGTTAAGGTCCAACGGCAGTCAGAATAAGAGTAAGATATTAAACAGCTTCAGCTGCATTCCTGAGCACCAGTTACTTGATCTTAATTTTCAATTAAACCACTAAGACATACTTAGTAAACATGCTAGTTAGGGTGACAAGATGCAAGGGAAGACAAGGCACCTGTTCCTTGAACAGCTCTGCAGGTAAGAGCATTTTAGTGGGGCACCTTTTCTTGCATAGATATGGGGGGGGATTCCTATACAACTACTGATAATACACTAGCATTCTTATTTGTTATCTGGACACTCAGTGTTTAGGTTCAAAATGTATTCCTCCAACATTTCTGAAACCACGGACTGTAAGCCTTTTATAACTGGGATAACATTTCTTTAAATAAATCCATTTCCTAAATAAAAATAAGGACATTATATTCTCACACAAGGACTGCTGTCAGAGCACCTATCCCCATTATGATACATTCTCTCTGCTGCCATCGCATTGTTACATGCCTCCCCAATCTCTGAGTGGTGAGAGGTTTCAGGAGTCCCAACACATAACTTGGGTTCAGTTTCCTTGGAATGGTCACTGGAGACTTTTAGTGCTTCTGTGTTATTCAGTTTTTATTTAGAGATATATACAAGCTGAGCATAGGATGGAAGGTTTGCATCACTGACACTCCAACAGATCCTGCTCCCCCTTAGGTTTCTAGGGAGCTCCCCAATGCCACAGTCCTGAGTGCTCAGAGAAAGGAAACCAAAACTATCACTTTCAGGTCATTTTAAAATTGCCCCTATATTTTTCTCTTTCACACGTAGACACTTTATGGCACACCTCCACCCAGGGGAGGGGAAGAAAGACATATCCAGTTATTTAGCTTCTGTGGCAACACAGCATCTGTACTTGCCCATCCCACTAAATGTAAATATACTGCCTTAAAGCAGATTCCAACTTATGGTGACCCTATGAATAGGTTTTCGTGGAAAGCGGTATTCAGAGGCAGTTTACCATTGCCTTCCTCTGAGGCTGAGAGGCAGTGACTTCCCTAAGGTCACCCAGTGCACTTCAGGGCTATGTGGGGATTCGAACCCTGGTCTCCCAGGTCGTAGTCCAACACTCTAACCACTATGCCACTAGTTATGCAAAATCCCAGGGTTCGGAAGGGCAACCCATAGTCCAACTCTAATCTCATCACACTATTCTTTGGGTAGAAACTCACTGTTCCAGTGAGTCTCCATCTCTCTCTTCTGAAAACAGGGGCACACAACACTAGACAAAGCTTGCCCCTTTTTACTGTAAAACCTGGTGGGAGCAGCTTGAGTGTTGTTGTTTTTAATTCAGCTTCAAAGACATTTGGCAACTGACAGGCAGATCAACCCATTCTTCTTCCAGATGTTGCTAAAGGAAATGCTTTGATCTGGTAAGTAGTGTGTTCCCAGCCAGACCTTTTCTTTAACTTAAGTATGCTTAATAGAATGTTGTAGAACTGAAAGCTATTCAGCAACTGGCTTGGGGCTGGGGAAGTACCTCCCTGCTAAAACAAGATCAGCACAGCAAATGTCTTCTTCCTATTATTTGGGCTGATTGCAGGTGTTGCCACCACTCACCATATGCTCAGAGGCACATGTTACCCAGTTCTTCCAAGCTACACAGCAAGTGGATTGGTCTGTGAAAGACCAACCCAAATTGTGTTTGCATTCTGACAAATTTGTAGGGCAGTTCAATATCTCAGAGAGAAGGTCAGGTCTCCTGCTCCCCTGGTGCATTCACTATAGCTGCCCAGTTTCCCTGCTTTTGAAAGTTTGACAGAAATATCTGTGAGCTATAGGTACGTTCTTAAACCGCAAGGTTTTTTGCCTATTAGTGAATATATAGCTGTAAAACACCCAGAGAGCTTCAGCTATGGGGCGGTATATACATGAAATAAATAAATAAATCTGTTGCCCTAGGACTGCAGCATCAAAGCTAAGTACACATTGGCCTCTGCCACCAGCCAAGTGACCAAGAGTCACTGAGAGGCTGCCTCCCAGGGAGAAAGAGCATCATAAGGAAGAGACCGACAGCCAGTGAAGTGCTGCTCCAGTGCTTGCTTTCCTTTCCCCTCCCCCTCCCTTTGTTTCGTATCTATGAGATTGTGAGCCTGTGGGTGGGAACTGTCTTTTAATACATGCATAGCGCCAAAAAAAAACTGTAGGCACTCATAGTAATAAAAGTCCTAGTAGCCGGTCAAACTTTACAGCATTGACCTGCATGTGCAGGGCAATCAAAGTAACGCCGCTGCTCAGATGCATATTCACTTCGACAGCGCCACTTATGCATGCTCACTCGAAAGTCCGGTGCCGTATATTATTCAATGAGCCTTTCCTAGATAGGAACAGTTTCTAGAGTTTAAGAGGGAGGAGCCGAGACCTCAAACATGGCTACTCCGGAGCACTTGCATATACATGCTAGCGCTACTTGTAAAAAGATTTCTCTGACAAGGTACATTTTCCCACCAAAGATAAAATAGGGATGGGTACAGAAAAGTCAGAGATTCATTAAAGAAAGATACCAAATATTGAGACTGCCTGTAGCAAAAAGGAACAGCTAGAGCGCACGGAAGCGTACTCTGCAGACAACGAATACGATCCAAGCTATGTGCCACATCCGGCTTCTGTAAAGCCAAGTCCACGTAATGAATGCACCACCACACGCCAGCCTTTACAAGGACACCTGGTTATCTCTCTGGCCGTGGCTTCGTGTACTCCTTCCGGCAATAGGATAGACACCTTACCAGAGCACCCCATGAATTTAAAGCTACGTGCCCTTACACCCAGGGACCTCGCGGTGCTGAATTCGCCTACTGCCGTCAACTTTGACAGGGCCGCGCTGATTAATTTTGCTCATCGCAACCGTCAGTTTTCCCGCGAAGACCGTTAGCAGCTACTACTTTCGCTTCTCTCTCCCCCCGGCAAACCAGTTAGACACCTTTCCACTGGCATGTGTGCGGCTGCGCGGGGACGGGAGGGGTCCTTGCGGCCTTAAATAGGCGGCCCCGCCGCTCCGCCCTTTCCTTTTTTACCATCGGCGCGTGGAGGGTGTGAGGTAAGCGCAGCGCGTGCTAGGCCTGGCCCTGTGGAATGATACAGTACTTGTAACTTTGCTTGTTTTCCGCGTGGGGAATTATGGGGACGGGGGGCAATTTGTGCTGCTTCTGCCTGTCCATGCTAACAGACTTTATTACCTGTTTCAGCAACCCCGGGCGGGAGCGTCCCCACCAACCATGGCCGAGGAAGGGTAAGTGCGCGTGCGATGCGGCCTCTGGCGGCTGCTGCCTTCACCTCTGCCAGGGCCGCGAGGCCTCCTGAACAGTTCCTCTCCTTTTTCCACCGTTCTCCCGCGAGGCCCGTCTCTGCACGAGGGGTTCGCGCATTGGCTCCGGCTTGCTCCACGTGGCTGGGCCTGAGCGTTTTCTTGCCCCGCCGGCCAGCGAACTTTATCGTTTGTTATTTTAAAGTATCTTTAAAAGCCGGTGTAACGTCCACCTTGGTCGACGTGGCAAGGGCTTGTTAAACGATGCTTTCTCCTCGCGAAGGGGTCGATCTTAAGGAAAAGTAAACTAAGTAAGTTTGCTGAGAAAGTTTCTCGTGCTTTCTTCTTCCCTGCGGACACGTTCCCCCCCCCCTCCGGTCTCTCCATACGGTGAAAGGGAGGAGGTCCTTCTGAACAATGTGGAATGAATTGAGAAGATGGGGAAACTTTAAATGTCTGTGAATGTTGGTATCATGGATCCTAGGCAAGGAGTTAAGCAGAATGGGTATCTGCCCTGGCAAATTTTAGAGGGATATTTTGTATTAACACCCAGCTGTCTATAATTTCCTTTACTCTTAAGAGGTCATGGTTCTCTCCCTCCCAATTTTATCCTCACAACAACCTTGTGAAGTAGGCAGAGAGATAGTGGCTGACCCAAGGTTACCCAGTGAGTGCGGATTTCAACTCTGGTCTCGCAGGTTAATGCTACAAATATGGTACAAATATTTGTGGGTTAGGACCTAGTTCATCCGATGGCACTCCTCAGGTGGCCTACATGCGTGAAAAAATGTTAAACAGTGAGGTTAGAAGGCCACTTCAGCTGGTGCAGAATGCTGCGGCCAGAGTTCTTACTCGGACTAAAAGATCTGATCATATAACACCTGTTCTGGCCCAACTGCACTGGCTACCAATACGTTTCCGGGCCAGATTCAAAGTGTTGGTTCTTACCTATAAAGCCCTTAACGGCACCGGACCGCAATACCTGATGGAACGCCTCTCCCACTATGAACCTACCCGTTCGCTGCACTCGACGTCAAAGGCCCTTCTCCGGGTCCCAACTCACAAGGAAGCCCGGAAAGCAATAACGAGATCTAGGGCCTTCTCGGTGGTGTCCCCCAAATTATGGAACGCCCTCTCTGACGCGATACGCCTGGCGCCTTCTTTGATATCTTTTCGGCGCCAGGTAAAGACCTACCTCTTTGCCCAGGCATTTTAATCTTAGTTTTAATTTTAATTTTATAGTTAATTAATTGTAATCTCTATTAATTTTGTCTTAATCTGTTTTTAAAGTGTTTTTATATCTATATGTTGTAATCCACATTCGCTGGTTTTTAATGTGGTTTTATTCTGTTGTACACCGCCCTGAGAGCCTGTTGCTAAAGGGCGGTTTAAAAGTGCAATAAATAAATAAATAAATAATAAGGGTAATAGTCTGTGATGCTTTTATGTATATCCTTTATATAGTCAACTGAAGAACTAAGTACTAGAAATATCCAGAAGTTGTGGACGTACTGATCTTTCCCATGTGGATATGTCACAGTTCCTTGTTTCCTTGTCTTTTTCATGGCCTTTTAACCACATTTTGGCTTTTTTCTGCACACACGTGCTACCTAAGCTTAACAATTTATGTATTCGATGACTAGACTCAGTTTTGGAAAAACGTATGACAAAATATTCCTTAGTGTTCTGAGCAGTACATGTCTGTTTTGAGGTGCGCTTTCAGACCCTACCCAAACTGTTTCCAACAGGATATCTCCAACGTATGACTTACTGCCCTTTCTCCAAATTTTAATTTCTTGAGATCCAGATTTTGTTGTGGTGGTCAGCAGCTTCGTGGGTTGCAGCATGTAGAGTGGAAGAGTAGCTTACAATTGTATATACATAAGCCATGAATTATTATTTTGCATTAATTCCCTTAATTCATAAATGTCTTGTGCTTTTTTTCATGTTCATGATCCACTTAAAATCAACATTGTAAGCCACAATCTTGAACTAGGGACTAATTAAAAAGAACACTTTTTTCAACAACTCTTATTAAAGACACCTATCAAAACTGCAGTTTTCTTTCTACAGATCAGGGTTTGGTAAATAAAAGTCAGGTATCTGGAATATACAGCTGTTTCTGCTGAGAAGATAAGAGAAGAATTACCAGACTTTATTATATGATGTGGAGTAATGTGGTCAGCGAGGTATCAAGTTTACAAATAACAGCAAGACTGCAAGACTTGTACCTTGGCTTTATTATTGTCAGCATTAGTATTAATCTTTGCAAAACATTTAAATCTTAAGAAGTTTATCTGTCTGGCAGTGTTGCTCATTAAACAAGGTAGTGTGCAAACTTTATTTGTTTCATATTACAAAACATAGTCACATAAAATTTTAGCTAATGCAGAAAACTCTGTTTTAGGCATTTCTGCATATAGGTAATGTCACTTAAATGAAACCATGTTTAGGCACAATATACCTCCAAAACCAAATGCTGGGTTAGCAGGTACCATGCCAGTTTAGAGATATCTGGCTAGCTCTTTTTAACAGCAAAGTGTTGGCCTGGATGAATGTTGGAGAGATCCAGAAAGGTTCATATTTTTGTGATTTTCGTTTCCTAGCATTGCTGCTGGAGGTGTAATGGATGTCAACACCGCCCTTCAAGAAGTGCTGAAGACCGCACTTATACATGACGGCTTAGCCCGTGGAATTCGTGAAGCTGCCAAAGCCTTAGACAAGTAAGTGCTGGATGTTAACTAGTACACGTGTCTCCATGTCAAGGTTAGATTTAAGAACATAAGAAGAGCTTGCTGGATCAGGCCAGTGGCCCATCTAGTCCAGCATCCTGTTCTCACAGTGGCCAACCAGGTGCCTGGGGGAAGCCTGCAAGCAGGACCCGAGTGCAAGAACACTCTCCCCTCCTGAGGCTTCCGGCAACTGGTTTTCAGAAGCATGCTGCCTCTGACTAGGGTGGCAGAGCACAGCCATCACAGCTAGTAGCCATTGATAGCCCTGTCCTCCATGAATTTGTCTAATCTTATTTTAAAGCCATCCAAGCTGGTGGCTATTACTTGTGAGAGCAAATTCCATAGTTTATGCGCTGAGTAAAGAAGTACTTCCTTTTGTCTGTCCTGAATCTTCCAATGTTCATCTTCTTTGTACGTCCACGAGTTCTAGTATTATCAGAGGGAGAAAAACTTTTCTCTGTCCACTTTCCCAATGCCATGCATAATTTTATACACTTCTATCACGTCTCCTCTGACCCGCCTTTTCTCTAAACTAAAAAGCCCCAAATGCTGCAACCTTTCCTCATAAGGGAGTCGCTCCATCCCCTTGATCATTCTGGTTGCCCTCTTCTGAACCTTTTCCAACTCTAGAATATCCTTTTTGAGATGTGGCGACCAGAACTGTACACAGTATTCCAAATGCGGCCGCACCATAGATTTATACAACGGCATTATGATATTGGCTGTTTTATTTTCAATTCCTTTCCTAATTATCCCTAGCATGGAATTTGCCTTTTTCACAGCTGCTGCACACTGGGTCGACATTTTCATCGTGCTGTCCACTACAACCCCGAGGTCTCTCTCCTGGTCGGTCACCGCCAGTTCAGACCCCATGAGCGTATATGTGAAATTCAGATTTTTTGCTCCAATATGCATAATTTTACACTTGTTTATATTGAATTGCATTTGCCATTTTTCCGCCCATTCACTCAGTTTGGAGTAGCCTCTTGGCTTAATTCCCTTGTGAATGTGCTAGTGCTTCTCTTTTTTCAGGTGTTTGCTCCAGGAGCTATAGAAATTTCAGTTAGCTACCTTCCAACAATTTAAAACCACTTTATCCAGGTAAGGGATCTTAGGCCCCCGGCTTCATTTGGCTCAGAATAGGTTCCATTTTGGCCCATGAGGCTGTTGTCTCAAACCATGCCCATATGCCTCACACCTGACATATTGATGTCAGGTATGGAGCAGGTGGGAGTTTCTCATGGGGAATTCCACAGCCAGCCAATCCTTGAAGGGTCTTGGAAGGATCCATGCTCAGCTCATTGAAGGACTGAGTGTCACTCCAAAGTACCGTGCAGGACCTATTCTGTGCTTTGAAGTGCCATTGGTAAGCAGTGCTTCAAAGTACCATACAGGCCTCTTTGCAACCCCTATGTGGTAGTTGGAACTTCACAGCACACCATCACTTGACATAATTGTGACTGAGGTGAGGTTATAAACAAGTGTAAAATTACGCATATTGGAGCAAAAAATCTTAATTTCACATATACGCTCATGGGGTCTGAACTGGCGGTGACCGACCAGAAGAGAGACCTCGGGGTTGTAGTGGACAGCACGATGAAAATGTCGACCCAGTGTGCGGCAGCTGTGAAAAAGGCAAATTCCATGCTAGCGATAATTAGGAAAGGTATTGAAAATAAAACAGCCGATATCATAATGCCATTGTATAAATCTATGGTGCGGCCGCATTTGGAATACTGTGTACAGTTCTGGTCGCCTCATCTCAAAAAGGATATTATAGAGTTGGAAAAGGTTCAGAAGAGGGCAACCAGAATGATCAAGGGGATGGAGCGACTCCGTTATGAGGAAAGGTTGCAGCATTTGGGGCTTTTTAGTTTAGAGAAAAGGCGGGTCAGAGGAGACATGATAGAAGTGTATAAAATTATGCATGGCATTGAGAAAGTGGATAGAGAAAAGTTCTTCTCCCTCTCTCATAATACTAGAACTCGTGGACATTCAAAGAAGCTGAATGTTGGAAGATTCAGGACAGACAAAAGGAAGTACTTCTTTACTCAGCGCATAGTTAAACTATGGAATTTGCTCCCACAAGATGCAGTAATGGCCACCAGCTTGGATGGCTTTAAAAGAAGATTAGACAAATTCATGGAGGACAGGGCTATCAATGGCTACTAGCTGTGATGGCTGTGCTCTGCCACCCTAGTCAGAGGCAGCATGCTTCTGAAAACCAGTTGCTGGAAGCCTCAGGAGGGGAGAGTGTTCTTGCACTCGGGTCCTGCTTGCGGGCTTCCCCCAGGCACCTGGTTGGCCACTGTGAGAACAGGATGCTGGACTAGATGGGCCACTGGCCTGATCCAGCAGGCTCTTCTTATGTTCTTAGGTGGGTGACCCTGCCCACCTGTCATTTAGCCCACAGAGGGTAGGGAAGATAAGCATCTGGCCAGGTCTAGTTGCCCACTCCTGCACTATATCAGGTGAAACAATTAAAACAGACAACAGATAAAACAATCTTTTAATTGAAAGAAACAGCAGTTAATTAGCAGGTAACACCCCACTGAAATAATTCCTTAGTCTGTGACTCGCAGGGCAATGGCAATCAACAATTTTGATTGAGATGAGAACTACAGGATTTGAATGATGACTCTTAAAATGTTGGAATCCCCTTCACTCTTACTATGAGTGAAAATAATAGTCTGACAAATCTGTAGATACAGGGTTGACTTTTAAGAATAAGGGAGCCAGAAATGGCACAGTAAGGTAAAATCACTTCTTGTAACAAATAAAATGCATTTTAAAAATTGGAACTAAAATAAATGTAACTTACTGGAGATGATGTACTTTAAATGTCATTAAAATTGCAGCCACGGTGTAAAATTCACTGGTATAGTTATTGTGCAAATAGACTGTTATAGTCAGTGGCTTGGATCCCAGGTTCACTTCCATGAACAGAAAATAACATTCACAGAATGGGCCCACACTCTCCACCCCCAAAAACATCCTCTGGGTTTGGAAGGGTTTGGGGAATGTTCTGTAATATGGTGTGGAGGGCTGTGGGTGTGAGGAGGGGGCAATGGCAATCTTTACATGAACAGAACAACAACTTTGGATTGGGTATAACTGCTGAGCAAATTGATTTGGCCCACTGTGTAACTGACGACATACTTATCTGACTATGATACTGTTTTAGACGCCAAGCCCACCTTTGTGTACTCGCATCCAATTGTGATGAGCCCATGTACGTCAAGCTGGTTGAAGCACTTTGTGCTGAACACCAAATCAACCTGATAAAGGTAATTATGTACTACTATAAGATCAATGATTTAATGCAAAAGCATTAGTAAAATACTTGCATCTGTGTGTAACTTCTAGAATGAAGCTGATGCTTGATTTTTTTGTACTGTATACTGTACAGTGATGATAACTTGGCTCCCTCTACTGAGACTTGTGAGGAGAACAACCACAAACGTTACCCTATATGTCTGAGTGTACAGCTTGTTTTGATTGTTTTTACTCTCTTATATTGCGTGCACTTTTAATGGAATATAAATGTCTTTGACAGGTTGATGACAACAAGAAGCTGGGTGAGTGGGTAGGTCTCTGCAAGATCGACAGAGAAGGGAAGCCACGCAAAGTTGTGGGTTGCAGTTGTGTTGTCGTCAAAGTAAGATGATGAAAGTTCTTTTTTAAAAACCATTGATTACCTTAGTAGAGCCATTTCATTTGCTAGGTGTTTTACCACGACTTTAAATTTTGTCTATATTTTGATCTCAAACTGCAGTCTTTTAGGCTTGGTTAATCCAGAGCTGAATATCTTAATTATTATCAGCAAGGAAGCACATCACTTGCTGCTTTGCTAGTTATTGTAGGAAGAGATAAACTATCAGCTAGCATCTGGGACTAGCTGTGGTGGGTAAATTTGAAGTGAGGATTAGAGGGGACTTTCTGCATGTATAGAGAGATTGAGATGAGATCCCCCCCCCCCAATAGCTAATTACTGTTTTGTTGCACTTGTAATTTTCTAAATACTTAACAAATTTAAACTGATGTGCCAGTCATATTTCTTAAATCTGGAAAAAATTAAATGACTGTTTTGTAATTGGAAACAATCAGTTTGCACACTACCTTGTTTAATGAACAACACTGCCAGTTAGATAAAATCTGCTCAACTTTTTTAAGTGTTTTGCAGAGATTTAAAAATATTGCTGGCAATAACAAAGCCAGGGCACGAGCCTTGAAGACTTAAATAGTCGTTGAGGTCCCAATAAATGGCTACATTTGGATTTTAAATATGGGTTGGTGTTACATTACTTAATGCTCTGCCTTTAACCACCCTAAAACAAGCTGCCTTGACGAGTGGCTTACTGTGTTACTAATATATTATCTTATTGTAGGACTATGGCAAAGAATCTCAGGCCAAAGATGTCATCGAAGAGTACTTCAAGTGCAAGAAATGAACAAATAAAATATATTTGAGCCTGACAGTGTTTGTGTTTTGCTGCATTAAGGTAGATCTCCTCACCCCCCCAACAGGACTGGTTGGTGTCTTTTCATGTCCATTACTTTCCATGGTATAGATTTACAAATCCAAGAAATTTGAAAAGTGGACTAATTTGAATTCCAGAATCAGATATTTTAATGGCTATTACGCTCAGTCTGGATTTGAATTGTGTAGAGAGACTACAGATGGATGGATTTATCCATATCCATTCAATATTGATGCTGTATGGGTTCAAACAGAAATTTCTTCTCCCATTTTCTGCACAAAAGATTATGATTGCACAAAATGCACATTTTAAATTGCATGAATATCTCCCTAAGATGGTTCAAAAGAACTAAGAACTTCATTGCAAAAATTCAGAGAAGTGCACAATCCAAAGAATAGCTGCTTTCTGTTCCATGTATTAGTACAGGAAGTGTGAGTTTATGGTGGTTTGATTAAATGCAGACCAAACAAAATTCTCCAGCATCCCTAAGACTTAATCAAAGAGTTTTGGTTTTGGGAAAGCAGTTAGCTCCTGTCAGTAGAACAGGCGACACAGCTTCCATCAGTTCTCCCTGCAACCCCTCTGTCCTCTGAAAATCTATTCCAAGAAGCCGGGGGACCCTCTGGAACAATATGGGGTTGCAGGGGAAGGGAGGAATTGGCAAGAGTCAACCTCCATCAGTGGGATCCTCCACTGGTTCAAAATAGTCAGTTTATTGAGAAACTTCATACAGAAAGAAGCCAGTGTTACATTATATAATGCCATCTGTACTTGAAGACATGTTTCTGAGACAGAACGGGACTGAACTCCTTAAAGCCACCTTTCATATTTCACATTAAGAGGGTGCAGTCTTGAGGGCTTCATAAGTCTTTGGATTTGTCTAGGAACATATGGGAAGAGGTATTCCTTGAGATACTGTGGTCCCAAGTCATACAGGGCTTTATAGGTCAAACCCAGCACTTAATAACATCCAGAAACTGATTGGAAAAAAGCCAGTGAAAGAGAAAACTGGTGTGATATGTTCATAATGCTTATGAACATGTTATGTAACTGAAACCAGGTTATTCACATAGATAGAGCTTGGATTCCAATCAAAGATGGTAAAATACATTTTATGCCAGAATTACTGGTTACACCTGAAGTGGGGAACAGGTTTTGTGTTGGTTTATTGCCATATTTAATATAGAATAGTAGTGTTCGAAGGGGCCTATAAGGCCATCAAGTCCAACCCCCTGTGCAATGCAGGAATCTAAATCAAAGCATTTCCGACAGATGGCTGTCCAGCTGCTTCTTGAATGCCTCCAGTGTCGGGTAATTGATTCCATTGTTGTATGGCTCTAACAGGAAGTTTTTCCTGATGTCTAGTCGAAATCTGACTTCTGCAACTTGAGCCCATTATTCCGTGTCCTGCACTCTGGGACAATCGAGAAGAGATCCCGACCCTCCTCTATGTGACAACCTTTCAGGTACTTGAGAGTGCTATCATATCTCCCCTCAGTCTTCTCCAGGCTAAACATGCCCAGTTCTTTCAGTCTCTCCTCATAGGGCTTTGTTTTCAGTCCCCGATCATCCTTGTTGCCCTACTCTGAACCTGTTCCAGTTTGCATCCTTGAAGTGCAGAGACCAGAACTGGATGCAGTATTCAAGAAGAGGCCTAACCAGTGCTGAATAGAGGGGAACTAATACTTCATGAGATTTGGAAACTACTTCTGTTAATGTAGCCTAATATAGCATTGGCCTTTTTTTGCAGCCACATCACACTGTTGTCTCATATTCAGCTTGTGATCAACAACAATTCTAAGATCCTTCTCACATGTCGTGTTGCTGAGCCAAATATCCCCCATCTTATAACTGCATTTGGTTTCTTTTTCCTAAGTGTAGAACTTTGTATTTATCCCTGTTGAATTTCATTCTGCTGTTTTCAGCCCAATGCTCTCACCTATCAAGTTCCCTTTGAATTTTGTTTCTATCTTCCACGGTATTAGCTATGCCCCCCAATTTTGTATCATCTGCAAATTTGATAAGCATGCTCTGTACTTCCTCATCCAAGTTGTTAATAAAAGTGCTGAAGAGCACTGGGCCCACGACCTAGCCCTGTGGTAACCCACTTGTTCTGCCCAGTTTGAGGAGAAACCATTGAGAAGCACTCTTTGAGTATGATTCTGGAGCCAACTGGATCCACCTGATAGTTGTTCCATCCAGCCCACATTTAGCTAGCTTGCTAATCAGAAGATCATGGGGCACTTTGTCAAAAGCTTTGCTGAAGTTGAGATACATTATGTCCACAGCATCCCCACAGTCTACAAGGAGATTACCCGATGAAAAAATGAGATAGATTAGATTAGGTTTTGTTCTTCATAAATCCATGTTGGCTCCTAGTAATCACCGCATTGTTTTCAAGGTGCTTACAGATTGACTGCTTTATAATCTGCTCCAGAGTTTTTCCAGGGATTGATGTTAGGCTGACTGGTCTGTAGTTCCCTGGTTTCTCCTTTTTGCCTTTTTTGAAGATAGGGACAACATTAGCTCTTCCCCAGTCATCCAGCACTTCACCAGTCCTCCATGATTTCACAAAGATAATGGATAGAAGTTCTGAGAGTTCTTCAGCCAGTTTCTTCAATACTCTAGGATGCAGTTTATTGGGCCCTGCCGATTTGAACTCGTTCAAAGTGATTAGGTATTCCTTGACCATTTGTCTATCAGCCTCAAGCTCCAATCCTGCCCCTTCTACTTCATGTTTCCTGGGAGGGTCACAGACCCTTTTTTGGGAGAAGACTGAGCCAAAGTAGGAATTGAGGACTTCTGCCTTTGTCATCTGTTATCATTTTGCCATCCTCATTGAGTAGCTGTGCCACGTTTTCTTTTCTCTCTTTGTACTATGGATGTACCTGAAGAAAGCTTTTTTGTTGCTTTTAACGTCCCTTGCTAACCTCAGCTCATTCTCAGCTTTAGCCTTCCTGACACCATCCCTGCAGTTCCGTGATACCTGCCTGTACTCTTCCTTTGTGAAGCCACATTGGCTGCTTCTGTTGTTTCCCCCCTTTTTTCCTTGGAATTGCTTGCCATTGCGCTTTTAGAATTTCCTTTTTTAGAAACTCCCACCCGTCTTGGACTCCTTTTCTCATTAGGGTAGCTTGCCATGGAACCGTACTTACAATTGTTCTGGGTTAAAATCAGCTTTCCTGAAGTCCAGGGTGCGCGTATGGCAACTCTCAGCTTCTGCTTCTGTTAAAATCAAGAATTCAAGTATGGTGTGGTCACTTTCCCCCAGAGTCCCCGTAGCTGCCACTTCATCCACCAAATCATCTCTATCGGTTAGAATCCAGTCCAGGTTAGCTGATCTGGTTGCTTCCTCTACTTTCTTTAGGAGAAAGTTATTTCCAACACAAATCAGAAATTTCTTGGAGGGGCCATGTTTGGCACAATTTCTCTCCCAACAGGTATCGGGATATACTGGTTAATAAACCCCTGAGCATTAGTTTCCTGTTTTGGACATAATAAGGACTTAAAGGTAAAGGTGTCCCTGCACTTATAGTGCGAGTCGTTTCCGACTCTTAGGGTGACGTATTACGACGTTTACTAGGCAGACCGTATATATGGGGTGGGATTGCCAGTTCCTTCCCCAGCCTTTCTTTACCCCCCAGCATATGCCGGGTACTCATTTTACCTACCACGGATGGATGGAAGGCTGAGTGGATCTCGACCCCTTTTACCGGAGACTCTACTTCCTCCTTCTGTTGGAATCGAACTCCAGCCATGAGCAGAGCTTCGGCTGCGTTACCGCCACTTACCACTCTGGGCCACGGAGGATTAGTTTAGTTTAACCATAATCTTGGCACAGAAGCCTTGCATGATGGGGGAAACTAGAGGACAGTATTTTTGGTTTAGTAAACTAGTTTCTTAAACTGGGAATGTTGCCTCTGAACTAGCCCATGTTTTGCCATTGTTTGATGCAAGTGTCTAAACTACAAATTTGGAAGTATATGCCAAAAGTTAATGCACAGATGCCATGATAAGTTGCAAACCTAATAATAGGAATTGTGCTCCTTGGTTGCAGACAAGACATTTTGCAGTAATGAGATTTAAATCTTCCATATGTAACTTTATTTACAGGAAAATATTCTGCAAAAATACTGTATACTTGGCTTAAAAAGTAACAGTACAGCTGTTAGATGACACATAATGTCGCAAGTAAGAAGAATAATGTGTAATAACAGGTTACATTTGGTAGATTAAATATATGTATGTAATGTTTGGTTGAAGAACACTAGACCTCTTTAAACATGCTTGGAGATTATTTAAAAGCACTTACAAACTGCTTAGTTTAAAAATCTATTTAAGTGGTGTACAAGAAAAACTACTAAGAATACTTTATTTATTGAATTTATGTCCCACCCTTCCTTCCAGAAGGAGCCCAGGGTGGCAAACAAAAATACTAAAAGCACTCCAAAACATATTAAAAACAAAAGACTTTAAAACATAATAAAGCAAAACATCTTCAAAAATACATTAAAACAAAACATCTTTAAAAACATTAAAAAGCAATTCCAACACAGGTGTAAAGTGTGATAAGGCCTCTACTTAAAAGGCTTGTTGAAAGAGGAAGGTCTTCACCAGGCATCAGAAATATAACAGAGACGGCGCCTGTCTAATATTTAAGGGAAGGGAATTCCAAAGGCTAGGTGCCAGAGAACTAAAGGTCCACTTCCTATGTTGTGTGGAACAGACCTTCTGATAAGATGATATCTGCAGGAAGCCCCTGCCTGTGGGATGCAGTGATCAACTGGATATAAAATATGATACACAACCAGTAAAATGGTTAAAAGCATTAAAAAAAAACTGGATTCAGGGAATTCAGACAAACTCGTCTGATCTTACGGACCATCTGAAACTACGTCTGAAAGCCTGGGCAAAAAGATGTTTGAAGCTTACTGCTTCATGCATGGCAGAAGGAAGGGCATTTGATAGTACAGGGGTAATAGTGGAAAATGTCCATTATTACAGCACTGCCTTATATTCTGTAGGGTACAGTGCCATGAGTAAATTACACCTGGATGGGATCGTAGGGTGGTGAGGGAATAAGATGTTTAGTTTTAAAAGTGGTGTGAAAGAACTATCACTGATCATATGGAATAGAAGAGGATGTGGGACTAGGTTCAAGAGTTAGCTGCTTGCTGGGAGCTAAGAGCAACTCTTTACTGTAAGCTTAACCAATCTCATTAGTGTTTTATGTAAGTGTACATGGCACAAAGATTTTTGAAGCACTTGAGAATTGTAGGACAGAGGTATCAATATCTTGAATTCAACATGTAAAATGCATTATGTTAATTGGTCTTAATGAAGCTCAAGAGATTGTTTCAGTATTCTGAAAACAAACCACTAAACAAGGTTTAATCTTGAAGGAACAGGATTTCAGAGTCCAGCATGCCTTCATTAATTTTGGAAGTTAAGTGTACCTTGCTGGATTGGAATCAGTGGAGGAAGAATTGGAGAAGTTCTGCTAAAAGTGGTATATTATGTACAGAGTTGAACTGGCAACATAACGAGCAATCAAGACAGTTGCTTGGAGTGACAACATTCTATAGATGGTCATGAAAGTGCCTGTAGTCTAGGAAGGGTACCTACAACATTTCCAATATGAAAAATAAGGCAAAATTGGAACTTATAAATAAATAAAGGAAAATAATTATTGGTATGGAGAAATGGAATAACATGTTTCTACAGATTTGTGCAGAATAATATCTCTATAATGCAATATAGGGATGCTATATGCATTTTTGTAGAAACATGATGTTCTATTTCCCTATGAAATGGCTGAGCTCTAGTGATTATTCTAGTGGTAAAACAATAAAATGCCAGTGTTGTTTATGAGTGTAGAATTCACTTTTTTCTCTAAGGTGTTTCTGAAAGATAATCTCTATTTTTAAACTCCCTACCCCTCTAGGGGGGGAAAAAAGTTCAAAACCTTTTCCCCCTCTGGGTTTATGCATTCAAATCAACAGTGTAGTTGAAGAGGGTGTTGCTTGGTTGACAGGGCCTGTGAAGATCCTGCTACTTGGCATCAGGATTGATGAAGATGTTTTAAATAAATATTAAAATAATGCATTGGTCATTCTTCAGAGAAAGTGTTTTGCCCTTTGTTATGGCTTCATGGTAGACTTGAAAATGAATCATGGACCAGAGTTGCAGAATGTAATCAATTTCACCTTGGCAAAATTTATGACATCATGTCAGCATCCAAGTTACCATCATCTAGCTAAGTTGATACGTTTTAACAGCTGAAGAGGAACTAAACAGGTGAAGCTCTCCCATCACTTCATCTCTGCCATTAAAAAGACACAGTCATAAAATTTTGCCTGTTCACACAAGAGTAAAAGTGGCAACTTGTGCTTACTATATAAGTTTTCTTGCGAGTATGTGTGGGAGAAGGATTTCCAATAGAGGAGATTACGCTCTTGTTCTTGTCATAAGAATGACATATGGTCCTTCCAGGCGAAGACAATAACCACTTAACACGGGTATATCGAGTCCAAGACATTATAATTTATTGCAATAAAGGCTAACCCCATCACACAAAGGGTGATACATGAGAGAGCCCCGAGCCCCCTCAAAACAGGGATTTTTATACCCTCTACAAAACAAGCTGGTTAATTTTACACCCATGTTTGTTATGCTCTGCTTCATAAGTAGTCTAGTTAATCTTTTCCCAAGGGTAATCCTTACTTTTGCAAACTCAAGTTTAAACAGTGAGTCACAGTCTGCTGACCATGCCTTAAGCTTCTAAACAAACAAACAAATACAAGCAGTATCTGACCCTTTGTCATGCTGTTTATGCTATTTGCATTTCTTGCACACATCTTATGGTTATACTTTACCAGCTTTACAAGGCAAACAGGAGACAGATAGTTTAGCTAAACATCTTGAGCCAAATTCCTTAAATCATTAGGACTTTACACATCTTAAGTCATCTAGGCTTTACTTTAACAAACAGTATTCCCAAACAGGTACTTTGGACTACCAAGGGCTAAAATTTTCTTTTAACATTCTGAACTATTTAACTCCTGGTTAAAGCAAAATTTCTCTTTTTTCCTCCTGTCAGGAAAAAGATTATATTCTAAATGCTATCCTCATAGAGTCAACAATAAGTGTAAGAGTTTGGCCAGAAGCAAATCCCACTGTATTTAATAATGGTTGTGTTCCTAAAGGTTGTCAAGTTAGGCCCCAAAGTCAAGCAATTCAAAAGAGAACTGTAGACATATCAAAATTACACTGTATTATTTATTTATTTATTATTACATTTGTATACTGCCCCATAGCTGAAGCTCTCTGGGCAGTTTACAACACTTTACAGTGTTTTTTACATACAGTGCCTTGCAAAAGTAATCAGACCCCTGATCAATGCTCTCATTACTGATACATTGTAATTTCATCCTGTATGATATTTTATTTTGGAACACTGAAACTCAAAATCAATTATTGTACGGTGGCATTGGTTTTATGTTGGGAAATGTAAGAAACATAAAAAACTGAAACATGTTGCTTGCATAAGTATTCACACACACACCCGCACACAATATTTGGTAGAGTCACCTTTCACTGTAATAACAGCTTTTAAGACTTTTGGGGTAGGTATGTACCAGCTTTGCACACAGTGTCGGAGGGATTTTGGCCCATTCTTCTTGGCAGATTCATTTCAGGTTGGTTGGACGCCGCTTGTGGACCACAATTTTCGAAGAGCGCCACAGATTCTCAGTGGGATTGAGATCAGGACTTTGACTGGGTCACTGTAGGGCATTCACCTTTTTGTTCTTGAGCCACTCCGTGTTGCTTTCGCCTTGTGCTTGGGATCATTGTCCTCCTGAAAAGTGAATTTCCTCCCAAGCTTCAGTTTTTTAGTGGACTGAAGCAGATTCTCTTGCAGTATTTCCCTGTATTTTGCTCCATCCATTCTTCCTTCGATTTTAGCAAGATGCCCAGTCCCTGCTGATGAAAAACATCCCCACAGCATGATGCTAACACAACCATACTTCACTGTAGTGATGGCGTGTCTTGAGGCATGGGCAGTGTTAGGTTTGCGTTTTGGCCCAAAAGCTCTGTCTTGGTCTCATCTGACCACAACATTTTTCCCCACATCGCAGCTGGGGCACTCTCATGCTTTCTGGCAAACTCCAGACGTGCTTTCAGAAGGTACTTTTTGAGTAACGGCTTCTTTCTTGCCACCCTCCCATACAGGCGAGTGTTACGCAGACCTCTTGATATGGTTGACTGGTGTACCATTACTCCACTCCCAGCCACTGAACTCTGTAGCTTCCTTCAAAGTGATTGTTGGCTCTCTGTGACTTCTCTCACAAGTCTCCTTGTTCAAGCGCTGAGTGTTGAAGAATGGCCTTTTCTTGGCATTCCTGGGTGGTGTGACACAGCTTCCACTTCCTGATTGTTGATCCAACTGTGCTCACTGGGATATCCAAACATTTAGATATTATTTTGTACCCTTTTCCTAATCTGTGCATTTGTATTACATTCTCTCTCACTTCTGTAGAATGCTCTTTAGTCTTCATTTTCCTTCTGATCCACAGCCTGACCAATGATCCTTCAACAGTGGAGTTTTTATCCTGACAATGTGACAGCAACTTTAATGGTTCACAGGTGGAGGCCAATGGTAAGGTAACTGTGTCCTGGATAGGGCAATTTCTTTCATCTCTGTGAACTGGGAACTTCCACAGCACAGGAGTTGAATACTTATGCAAACAACATGTTTCTGTTTTTTTGTTTTTTACAAACGTTTCCCAACATAAAACCAATGTCACCTTACAATAGTTGATTTTGAGTTTAAGTGTTTCAAAATAAAATACACAGAACGAAATTACAATGTACCATTTGTAATTCAGTAATATGACAGCATTGGTTAGGGGTCTGAGTACTTTTGCAAGGCACTGTATGCTAGCAGACACCTTAAACTTGGGCTTGTGCTAAAGCACAAAATGGTACACTTCTGTGTGGTGTCTCCTTCATAATATTGTCTTACCTAAATAAATATGATCCTACATGCTCAGGATTTGTGCTCGTTGCCCCAATCTGCAACACCATTTTGGCTGTTCCCAGCTTAGGTTTGTCATGGCATGAAAAATTATGATGTTACAAGGGTGTTGCAAACGCTCAGTATCACTTTACAGTAATTGGACGGGTCAGCAAAAAGATTTTAATATTCCTACTTAATTCTTGCCAAGGTCTCTCTCAACATGGCTCCTTGCTTGCCATTTTAAAACTGGGTGACTAACATTTGAACTTTGTCTTGTCTTTTATGCAAATTCTACTGAAGCTGACATTCATATTGCCAATGTTCCATGAGAGCTGAATGCTTATATGAGTAACTTTAAAATCTATTATGCAGACAGATATTTTCATTTCACATTAGGATT
Source organism: Rhineura floridana (assembly GCF_030035675.1). Taxonomy (NCBI): domain Eukaryota; kingdom Metazoa; phylum Chordata; class Lepidosauria; order Squamata; family Rhineuridae; genus Rhineura; species Rhineura floridana. The sequence goes on from NC_084483.1 coordinate 103,748,375, forward strand.
TCCCAATGTAATATGCTGATATGTTTTGCAGTTGCAGGGGATTAGGGACTATTGGCAAGAAATCAGTGGACTGGGCAACCACTTAGTTGCTCATTCCAGCCATTCCTTTTAAGCTATCCTATATTCTTGCCAATGAAGGAATACACGATCTGGTAGTAAACATGTGCATTCAAAATGCTTTGCATAGTAGGTTGTCTTGACCTGCTGAAAACTAAATGGTTGTGGTGCATGGATGGCTTGCGAGTGGGGCAGCTAGTGAGCAAATTGTCCGTTGGGTATTTCCCAAATGCGCTAATAATCATGTGTGCACTGGTATTTGACTAAATTAATTAAGTGATCTGGAGTTAGGGGTAAAGAGTGAAATGGCCAAGTTTGCAACACCAAATAATTCAGGACAGTGAAAATTGCCAGAAGCCCCAAAAAGATCTCTACAAACTGGATACATAGATGACAAACAAGCCCGTTGCAATGAAATTCAATGCAATAAAGTGTGGTTTATGAGTGACAAAACAGATACAAATCATAGTAGCTCCTATATGACCTGAAGTAATACAGGTACATTTTTCCTGCAGAACCAGAAGCAATTTTTCAAAGAAGAACCAGTAACCAGGAGTGAAGCCTGTGAGTTTTCTAATAGATTTTTTTTTTTTTTAAATGTGCTTACTATGTGATTAGGAACTTGTGACCTGTCAGATGTGCCAGACTACATTTCCCATCATGGCTGGCAATTGTCTATGCAGCCTATGGCTGATGGGAGTTGGTTATGTGATACGCACCATAAATCTAGCAAAGAGTTATGTGACTGTTCCAGTATTGTTCCTACAGCTCTCTTCAGACCATATCAATGCTGCTGAAAGGGCTGAGTCATAAGCTTTGCATATATTGAAACAGCTACTTTACTGCTTCAGATACTATCAACTAATGTTCAAGAAAATAGGCTGGGCAAATGTTCATTTGGACCTGTTTTTCATGTTACCTGAGGAACAAGGTTGCTGCCATTTGACTAACAGGAAAAAACTTTCACACATTTAGAGTAGATTCCCTGGTTATGTACCATAACTGCCAAGACTAGGCAGATGGTGTCGGCACATTACCAAACTATTTACCCACCCAGTGAAAATTTTACATGTTACCAAACACAGGAACAACTACAGCAGAGGTGGTAGCAGTCCTGCAGCCCAGATAATGGGGAATGTGCATCAAAATCCTGCTCTACTGGATCAGATCATAGGTGGTCAATGTAGTATTAGCAGCAGTGGTTTGTGGCACATGTGGCCTGGAGCTGGTGGATCTTGGCTGGCATGTATTCCTGCTTGCCTCTCCTATGCTCTGCTGATGCCTATTTCTTTGCTCAAAAAAGTAGAAGCAAAATCACACCAAGGAAGGTAGAAAGAGTGGTTGGTCATTGCTAGTTTCAATACCTTCTGTGGTTCTGGAGAGCAGGCTCTTTGTTGCTCTTCAAATTCCTTTTCAGGCATTAAGAACTATGCATGTTTTTTCCCCACTCCCAGAACAGCTATGCTATAAAACCTCAAGTCTACATTTTAAAAGATGTAACAAAAATAATTTTAAAATTGATTTTGGACCCTTGGGACTTGCAAAAAGTTACCTAAATCAGGACATTATTTTTATACACATTTAATAGCAAGTATTTAGTTTTGCCATGAGACATACAAACAATGTGGGATTGTATAATGCAGCTCCCCACCCCCTTCCTCTTCTGTAACTACCCCAGTTTCCCCTTTACTTAACCTTACTGCATGCTTTAAAATTTATAAACTGTTATAAAAATCTTACTTTACCTGGTTGGCTTATTACGCTAAAATTCTTTTCAAAGCTTTACATTTCATATTGCTGACATATGAGATAATTACGTCTGAAGGAGAGATATAAAAATAATAAATACTGTACTCCAGAATGGAGAAAGTAAATGCTAACATCCACGTTAATGCAATCTTACAACCTCCTTCTGATTTTGATGTATGCCTAAAAATTATATGTGTATATATGAGTTCGCTAGGTCAGCAAGTGTGGTATCTACTGGTAAGTATTCTAGAACAGTTCATCCATTCTGTAGTTACGCTCAAGTTAATGTCATTACAGTAGCAACACATCTGACTTGTGGAATTTTAGATTGCATATTTATAGTTTCTTTAAAAAAAAATGGAAGACCACTGAGTGGTGAAGAGCACTTACTCAATTGTGGGGGGGAGGGGACCCATACTGAAAAGTGCTTAGGTTGCATTTTTGCCTGTTAAAAATGTTTTGGGTAAAGGCTAAATAACTAAGGCTGCAGTCCTGTCTTGGGGGGTTATGGGGGTGATTCTGTGGCAGTTGTTCTGCCACATCCAATGTACTATTTGCTCACTGTGGCCAGGATGGGTGGCTTTTTCTTCTTCCCTCCCTTTTCCTGTTTTTACCCTTCCACCAGTGGGAGAGAAATTAATGATGCCAGCTCCAGAGCTGGCCTAGTTTCAGGCCCAATGCATGGGTGTGTTAGGGAAACAGAGGGGAGGGGGCTTTGGATCCTGCTGATAACAGTGGAACCAATGACCTCGGGAGGTGGTGGCATTCAAGAGGCAGCTGGACAGCCACATGCCAGGTGGGTCTTTAAGTTGGGTTCCTCCATTGAACAAGGGGTTGGTCTCGATGGCCTTATAGGCCCCTTCCAACTCTACAATTCTATGATTCTGCACTCTCAATACCCTCCTTTGGACCCTCCTGCTAACGGGACACTGCCCAGTGTATATTTACTCCAGTGCAGCTTTCCACCAGCAGAATCGTTCCAGGGTTGCAAGTGCCACCCTGTGAATAGAGGTCCTCTCTGTTGTCTGAGGAGCACTTATGCTTCTTCTCAACCCCTCAGCTGGTCTTTGGATGGCTTTTGGATTGTTCTGGATAGTGGTGGTGGTGATGACAATTTATTAGATTTATTGTACTTTACTTGTACAGTGACATTGACTGATGGAAGGACATTTGCTGTTCTGCCTTAGGCAGTTAAATGTTTTGGGCCAGTACTGACCCCTTGTCATCCTTTTCTCCACGGAAGGGAGGTGGAGAGTTGGCTGGTTTTGCCATTGCACTGCCTTCCACCCTTTCCTGTTTTGGAACAGGAGGAGGGGCTTGCTTGTTTGGCCCTACTTTATTGACCAAACAACCCCTAGACTTCCTAACCATGGAGCTGGAGTGGGTGGCAAGGTTCATTGTACCACTGTTGGGCCATTCGTAACCGCCTCTGCAATGCCAAGGTTTGGCCCCACATCCTAGGGATTTGCACAGGAGAAAGAAACAAAAACCACTTCAGAACCTGCTGCATGTAGGGGGCACTTAGCTTCAATCTGCAAATAAGAATGAATACTCAGTAAACAGGTGATCTGGAAGCGCCCTCAGCATCATGAAAAGTCATTGTTTTGCTTTCTTGAGGTGGTAGTGGTGATTCTGTAGTTGTCAGACCTGACCAGTATTTTCAATCTGATCCTTTTTTCCTATAATTCTATTTTATACTAAAAATACTATAGTATTACCACCAGTAATGTTCCAGGTTTTGTAAAAGGACAGTTCATTCATAGAAACGGCTTAAACAGAAGGTGGCAGTATTGCTATAGGTCAAAAGCGCCTAGTGTGTGCCAGACGAAAGCACCTATAGGGGAACCAGGAGCCAGTGCTGATAGCTAGTGGAGTTTTTGCAGCAGGTGTTGCTGTGATTTCTTCAAACTGAGTACATAGGAAACAAACGTGAAATGGTTTGTTTAGTGCCACTGAACGCTGTACAGTTTTACAATGTATTTTCCAAGGTTGTGGTCTATTCCCTTGTAACATATTCAAATAAGTTTTGTTTTTAAAAATTGATCTTTAGAAATGTAGTTTTAAAGCACAGCATTGGTTTTCTCTCCCTTCTTTCTGCCTACTGTATGTTTTGTGGCACCATCAAATGGGGCTGATGGTGGAAGTGGTGGGTTGGGGACTGAGGAAGAAATATCTTTACAGCCAGTCCTAGTCCTAAGGTGCTTCCAGATGGAGGCTTAATTTGCAAGCAGGGCATTGACAACAGGCATTTTTGTTTTTCTGACTTAATGGGGTTTCTCCAGAAAGGGTAAATCTGGATCAAATGAGGGGAGATAGGAAATATGGACTGGCATTTTGATGGCAATGACATTGTACTGATGCTGCAAAAACTTGTATGCAGGAAGAGCACGGATCCCACAATAAAAACCTGTCTGGAAGCATCTTTATAGAAGGAGGAACAGTCAACTGTCAGATTTTGTCCTTGGTAGTGTTAAAATATACACAACGTTTACCCATTGTGGCTATTTTCTTCTGAGTATGCATTAAAATACTGCTGCATTTTTTGTAGTTTTCCACTCTGAATGGGTACAACTTTTTTCTTTTTTGCCTATTCAGAAAAGGGGGAGTGCAATTATCAGCCAGCCCAAACTCCTTTGTTTTCATTACCTGGGGCATCAAAGTTGCTAGTTTGTCACTACAGAGGATAGCTAGTGCTAGTGTAGCACAGAGGGTAAGTCACAGACATTGTTAGTGTATTTATATACCACATTTCCACTAATACATTTGTGTTCAAAATGGTTCAATAAACAACAAAACAACATTCCTAAAGCCTCTAAACCGGTTAACTTAATTTTATTTAAGTCATTTTTGACACTATAGAAATGGTCCTTGAAAGTACAGTCTAGGCAAGAAACTAAGCTGTGGCAGTGGCAGGAAGGCTCTGGTTGCAATCTAGTGTTTGTAAGAACTTGTTAGGTGGCCTCAATCAAGCCACTCTTTGGGCAACATCCATTTGAGTCTGTTCACAACTGAAAAAGACTTCTGCATGTGCAATGGGACTCCACCAATCCTTTCTTCCCTTCCCCTATGCTTCCGTATCTATTCCAGAGAGTTGAGGGGCCTTCTGGAATAGATGGAGGGGCATGGGGTACTGCAGGGGGAGAGAGGAAGGGGAAGTTAGTTGCGTGAGCAAACGTTTGCTCATGCAGCATTGGATATCATCTTTTTTCTCTCTTTCTCACTGACAGTCCCATCGTCTCAAGCCATTGAGCATGCCTAGCTGGGTTGATGGTAGTTGTAGTTCAGCAACATCTGGAGAGTCAAAGGTTCTCCATCCCTGCTCTATAGCAATGTTGTTCAACCTTGAGCCCCCAGATGTTGATAGACTATAACTCCCATCATCCTCAGACAGCATGGTCAATGGACAGGGATGATGGGAGTTGTAGTCCAACAACATCTGGGGACCCAAGGTTGAAGAACAGTGTTCTGTAGGTTTTATACACCAAAATTAATTAACATTTTACAAAAATAGAAGGCACAGACGTGTAACTAATTCATTTTGTTGTTGTTGTATAGTTTGTATCTCACCCTTCCTCCCAAAGGTTGCAAAAGTGCCAGGTTAAACGTGTGGTTTTAAAATTCAAGGAGATAGTATGTATGTGTATTACAGACACACATGGAATGGACATGTGCAATAGCATATGCAAAGAATCTATAGTGGAAACTAAAGTGAGAAGCAACTTCAGTTTGGTTTGTATAGTTCTCTGCTGTAGCATTAAATATTTATTGTAGGTTATATCCAGAGAAATAGGGGGCCCTACATTGTCAAAGCTAAAATTGAAGTTTTTAGAGATCTTTTAGAAAAAGACAGTGCTGCCCAGTGTTTTGAGATAAGGTCAGCAATATAAGAGTTCTTTTCTTCACTCTACTGTCTTGATACATTATGGCAGTTCAATAATAATGCAATATATACACATAGTACAATGTATTTAGAACATTCCTCCCCTAAAAACTTGTGGTTAAATTCATAATATACAGCTTGCTGAATTTTTGCTGCACGTAATATAATCTCCATATGTGTAAGGGGCATGCAATATTTTATTTTTTGTTTAAGCTGGGGAATGTGAAATTAAATTCATCAGTTGAAGAATTTGCACAAGAACTCATAAATAGTTCTCAACATGCTTCTGGTGGCACATGGAGGAAAAAGGGTGGTGGCTAGGGGATTGGAGAAGGATGCAAAGAGCTTGCAAGATCCCCGTCGATTTAAAGATCCTCCTTCCTTTCACAACCGAGAGAACTTAATTCTGCTCACAGCTGGGATGGATTTTTTTTGTGAAGTATGGAAAATACTAATACTAATAATTATAATAAAATCATTTGAAACAGGTGTTGCTTTTTCTTTTCTGGGGAAAGGTATCAACCCCAAAGTTTATTAGTCATTGTCATGTTCTTCTGATTTGGTTTGAAAATGCCATTTTAAATGCAGTCTGGAACTTGGATCCAAATTAAATTTACAATGTAAGTGAAAACCGACACTTAGGCACCGCACAGAGAAAGACCCAAGCATCTGTTTTGGAATTGCTTGCTTAAGTATGCATATACCATGTTTAGAATTCCTGTGCCTTTAACAGGTGTGAAGGTGTGGGTATATTCCATAGCATATTAAGCCTTAAAGCCTACCTGTTTACCCAGGCCTTTGCTGGCTACTAATTACCAGCTTGGAACAATATTTATTTCAGGCTAAAGTGGGTAGAATTTTTTAATGACAGTAATGATTTAATATGTGTTTTATCCTGTTGAATTTTTTTTTTGTATTTTGGGAACTGTTCTGGCATTACTCAGATAAAGAGTGTTGCAGAAATATTTTAAAATAAATATACACTCTTAACATTTGTGCCCAGGATGGCTTACTTACAACAAAATGTTAAAATCCATAAATAGAATAAATCCATTAAAACTAAAGAGCAATAAAAACAATAAAAACTGCCATGCAATCAATAAAAACAGCAAATCAGTGCAACAAAATTACAACAGTAGCAACATGCATCAAAAGCTTCTAATGAGTTGGATGTAGTATAAAAAATAAAATACCTAAAACTAGAGTCTATTAACAGCTTGAATAAATAGCAGCATTTTTAACTGGCACCTAAATGAATGAACTGGACTGCCTTTGATTCTGACTTATGGCGACCCTATGAACAGGGTTTTCATAGTAAGTGGTATTCAGAGGTGGTTTACCTAAAGGCTGTTGTGAAAGATTAATGAATTGACAGGAGGGGGTGTCCTACAATGGAGGTGCTACATTCAAGAAGGATCTGCCTTTTGTTGCTGTCATTTGGACACCTAGGGTTGTATGCAACAGTGTTGTCCCATTAGTGCAAGGACATCCCTCTCCTCTCCCTGCCCCCAAAATCCTCTGGAGAAGATACGGAGGACATGACAGGAGAGGGAGTGGAAGCCTGTTGTGCAGGCCAAAGTCTTTGTTAATGCAACACATATATCCAAGTGAGTGCACCTTGAGTGGGGCCTCTGATTAAAATCTTAATAGTATGACAGGTTCATGTGGGGTGGGTAGTTCTTCAGCTACGCAAGGCCTAACCATTTAGGGCTCGATCGGTCAATGCCAGCAGCACTTTGAATTTTGCCTGGAAACAAATCGGAAGCCAGTTCTTTTAGCCTGATGCCTTCTAGTGTGACAGACTCAGAACTGGATACAATTTTATGAGCAGTCCGCTTCACTCTGCTATTAAAACAAATGTAATTCATTAGAAAGGAAAATAAATACACTGTATTTTGTTTTTAAAAAGTAAGTTTGTTTTGCCTTTCTGTTGCTGTCCATATTTGACTTGGTATTTGTGGGGGGGGGGACTCTAGGAGTGCCTATAAGTTTGTCTTCTTGCTGCTGCCAGCAACACACATTCTAAGAGGGTTATTGTCATGTGTGTAACTTGCCATTCCGAAAGAACATCAGATATTCCTCTTTTTACCCCCAAAGAATTTTTTTTGTTAGCAGTACCCTAAAGTTAGCTGATTACAATAGAGTTTTTCTGGGATGGTATGTGGGGTAGCACATATTTTATAATACATATTAGTAAAATTTCATCAAACTCTTTTGCCCTGCTTTTTGCATATTTGTTTATTTATAAACATTTATAGATAGCTGCTCATAAAATATCAGGGTGGTGTACAACAACATTGACAAGTGTAAAAAGCATAAAATGCAGAATAATCATAAAAATGAGTGGTACAACTTCATGAAACGTGTGTGATACTTTCAAGTGGCTCTGTGAGGTTCTGAATGATCTTTCATTCATTGATGCCAGACCAAATTGTCTCCTTTTAAACACTGCTTTTCTTCTCCTAATTGCTAGCCTTGAAATTCTACCAGGGTTATGAAAAAAACTAAAGCAGTGTGTTTCCATCTCAAAGCAAATGACATTCATTTGACAGCACTTAGCTAACCAATTTATTCATGATGGGGAAGCAGAATAAAACCCAGCTTGTGTGTTGTCTCTAGAATGCTACCAGAAGTAAGACAAAATGAGTCTAGTCAGTAAAGTGTCTGGATGTATTAGAAGCTAAAATTCTAAAATGCATTATCTTGAACACTGAAACTGCTTCACAAGGGTGCTAAACTGTATTTCATTGTAGTTGCTTCATCTTATCATGCAGGAATATTCTACATAGATACTGCTTTCATATAGGAAAAGTCACATACACCACCATTCCATATATATATGGAAGTGGACTGCCTTCAAGTCGATCCCGACTAATGGCAACCCTATGAATCGGGTTTTCATGGTAAGCGGTATTCAGAGGTGGTTTACCATTGCCCCCCTGTGAGGCTGAGGGGCAGTGACTGGCCCAAGGTCACCCAGTGAACTTCATGGCTGTGTGGGGATTCGAACCCTGGTCTTCCAGGTCATAGTCCAGCCCTCTAACCACTATACCACACTGGCTGTCGTATATATATATGCACACACACACACATATATATATGTATGTATGGAGTTGTATAGATATACACACATATGTATGTGCACTCTTACATACACAAATATGGAAGCTCACCTTCAATCAAGTTTCCTGCCATGTGCACAGCAAAATAGACACCTGATAAATGTTTTGCAACATGAAGTCATATCTGGAGGAAATGCATCATGTGAGAAGCAGTCTGAAGTTTGTGTACTGTAGATTCAGGCAAGTTGCTATTTTCCCTTTGCAAATTTAGTTTTTACAATTGACCTATTTTGACAATTAGATTGACCATGGTTGTCTGAAAACACTGAGTCTTGAACTGGCTGAAAGGAAGGATATAAATGTTAAAATAACTATAGAAAATGTTCACTGGGAGATGAGTGAAAATCTCACTTGTTGAACAAGTATTGGCTTTGGTGCTCATCTGGCATCGAAACTTGCTGGTTGATTCCCTGCATGATTATTGCAATAAAAGTTGATAACTACTCAGGGAAAAGCATTTGTCATATAGATGCATCCTTGATAGCTCTCTTGGGCTTTTTCTAGGGTGCTTATTTAGTATAACTGATCCTCAAAAGCCCTGGTACATGTAATGACCAAGCCTATGAAGGCATGCTACTTGACTATACTGAAAGTCAATTTGACCTAATACTTAACATATTTGAACTTGGACCTGGCAAAATTGGGTGCAAATTCCAGCTCAGCCATGGACTCCCTAGTCAGAGTCTGTCTTTCAAACATTGTTTGCTAGCCACCCTGGGATCTTTCTGGAGAAAGGGCAGGATAGAAATGTAACAAATAAATAATTCTAAAAAAAAATAGGAATAGCAATGGGTTGTCTCATAGCAGGGTGATGATGATGAATGATAGGCTCGGATCCTAGGAGCTGCTTAGGACATACGTGGGGCTTGCGATAGACCAATGGGGTTTTTGACTCTTCCCCCCTTTAGACAGCTGACTCCCATGCCCTTTCACAAATTGTTTTTAAAACTCCTCATAGTTTCAAAATTGTTTACCATGTAGCATATGATTGCAGGGTTCCTGTTGGGGCAGGCGGGCGGGGGAAATGGAACAGCTCTAAGGTCCCCCGGAACTAGGTTAAGAGGTTATTTTAAACTGCTCCTCTGATATTAATCTCTTCCCTGTTTTCCTGACATGAACACCAGGTGCTTGTACAACTCTGGTTTTCAGTGGGATTTTGCATCTAAGGCAACTTCTCAGTGGAAGACAACTATTTCAAAATGTATGTTCTCCTTCTGTATAACTGCATGTGGAACTCTCCAAGCACAACTCAACTATATATATCTCCGCTCTGCTACATGCAGAAACTCTTTAAGAAAAGTTAAAGAGCTTCCCCCCCATTGTATTTCAAACCATAATTCAACTCAGAGAAAATAAATAGCTACATCAGGTGGATAGTTTAATCATACTCTGCCAAGAATCCAGAATTTAAAACAATAGCCTAGTTGAGTAGAAAGTTTATATATTTAAGTAGACACTTAGTCTACATTAATGGATATAAATACATGGGCAAGAACAGCTGGAAGATATGCAACATTTGAAAACCGTGATACCATGATGGGATTCCAGTATTAGACTAATGATAGCTAAGTCTAATGGTTGGGGATGAGTCAGGGTAAATATGGTGTATAGAAAAGTCCCCTTTCTATACCATTCCACATGTGTGGTCTAAATAATGGGTTCAGCAGTTTCTTTGCTAAATATTTGTTCTGTCCAAAAATGGGAATATGGCAATTAAACACTTTGGGTATTACAGTTAAAATTCATTATGTGATTCCCTCTTGCTTTGGACAACACATCCATTACTATCCTCTGTTTTTTTTTAAAGCAGCGAAGTAAGTCTTGATGGCCTAGTATAAAATGAGCATGATGACACACCTTAATTTTAGTGCCTTGGATCCAAACTTTCCCTCCGTGGATGGAGCAGAGTTCACATTCACAGAAGGGGATTTTTCCACCTCCTTCTTACCTCTGCAGTCATCCTTGTCCCTGTAAAATATTTTCCTTAGGGATGGGAGACGCTTTGGAATACTGTTGGATATGATGTGGGGCAGGGAGGGGGTTGACATGGAGCGCTGGGTAACGGAAATCATTTTCCCCATTCTCTCTCTTTCTCTGTTATTTTAGGGGTATATTGTGTTAAGACTGTGAGCTGTCTAAAGTGACAACCCACTACTTGACAATATTTAAAATGGATAATTTTGAAGTAAGCACCAAAGAATTGTAAACTTCATTCACTCAAACATATCAGTTTTTTTATAGTTATGTGTGGTTTTTCAGTATTTCTGTCAATATCATTGTCATTTTTAAAAAAATGCAGGAGTATGCTATGCATTGTAAGCTTAAGTCATTTAAGTCCATTTATTTCTATTCTGATTATACCTTATTTTTGGACACAAGCTGTAGCACTTCAAAGTGTTTAACTTTGGCTGGAACATGCCCTATGAAAATACAAAAAGTATGTTAAAACAGCATGCATGATGAAAAAATGTAAGCCATGTTTTAAATGCTCAGAACTGTGGCTAGGATTTCTAAATTGTTTAAAACTCACCTCATTGCCCACAACCACATGAAATACCATACATGTCTACCTCCAAATGCATATTGAATCCTAGAATTATACTGAGCTACTCTAATGATGCTGGAACTGCAAGAGAAACCTGAGCAGGTTATCAATGTCAACAAACCTCATATGAAGTCACAGTTTTTAATGTGCTGTTTAGTTATACCTTATTTGCTATAATACACAACAGAGATAATGTTCTATTAAAAATATACAGAAGAAAACATTTGTTAACCAGAATTGTTTAAAGAACAGATTGGATTTGACAGTGAATTGTAAAATGTAGATTCAGCTTTACAGACGAAGGTTGACTGGATACGGGTGTTGTAAAGAAAACAGTATTTTTCTGTTTAGCAGAATTACTCTTTACAGTCTTATTGTGCATTTGCAGCTTCATGTCTGTCGGTCTTTATGACAGGAAGGGTCCAATTAAATGAAGGCCTCATTTTATTCAGAAGCCATTGTCCTTTCATATTGTGGGATTTCTTGAAATAATAAAAGATGGCAGATCGGCTTCATTATGTAAGCTGCTGCATTTACACAATGAGTAAGTTGTCAAGAGAAATGATTGTAAAGGCCTTTTCACACATTATACAAGGCTCACATTACAGGGCCCAAACAATGTTTTTTGTTGGTTTTTTTACACAAACCTTGCACACAGGGCCAATGTGAAAGGACAGCCAGGTTGGGCCCTGGCTGAGGGCCCCCTGGGGCCACAGGGGCCCCTGAAGGGCCCCTCAATAGAGTGGGGGAGGAGTAGCGCTCCCCTTCTGCGATCCGCAGCAGAGTACTACTGCAGATCACAGGGAGAGAGCTTCCCAGCCGCCCGCCTGGTTGCTGGCGCCACCTACCTGTCTCCTGTCTTTTGCGGCTGCGCGGGCTGCACACACAGGGCTGCCATTAACCAAGATGGTGGCCAAGGTTTCCCTAAGGGGCTGATGTCCCTGCTGCCATCTTGGTTGATGGCAGGGATGCGTGCATGTAGTACGCATGTGTGCCATCAACCAAGATGGCGGCAGAGGCTTCAGCCCCTTAGGGAAACCTCAGCCGCTATCTTGGTTAATGGCAGCCCAGCGCACACAGCCGCAAAAGACAGTAGAGACAGGTAGGTGTGGTGCGCATGTCTGTGCATGCACGCCGGGGCCCTGGCATGCCTGGCGCTGCCCCTGCTCACACACACCATGAACCTCTCCCATCCACACAATATCATGAGTCACGAAAGAAAAGTTTCTATTTTAATTCTGAAATGACACCATGGTTCACACTGGGCCTTTTTTACCATACTCTAAACATACACCTGCTTTATGGTGCTATAGTTTAAAATAATATCCTGTCTGAAGAAGAGTCTTACATGTTTTGTAATTTTTTGGTTGGTCCTAATAAAAGTATTATCCTGTCAATGTTTTAGTCTTCTTTATTCTAGTGGACCAATTCACTCTAAGTTTTATTTTTCTGACCTTTTCCGTTAATATTCAGCTAACTTTTTGCACTAGTGTGAGGATTAGCACTAGCTCAGGGGGATTTCCTCCCTTTGTGCCCATCCCATCCTATCCCCAGATCTGTTCTGGGGAGTTGGGCAAACCCCTAGAACGGATTTAGGGGGTGAAGCAGAATGAGGAGAGGAGAGGAAGAAATCATTCTATTGCCCAAAGACAAGTCCTTGCACGGAGAGAACCTTAGCTTTAGCGCTACATGGCTCCGCAGGCTACATCTTTGTTTGGCCCCGGCCTGCAAGCCAACATTGGCATGTGGGTGGGACAACCCACCTGTCCATCACATGACATGACAATAGATGATTGACAGGTGGGTTGTCCCATCCACCAGTCAAAATCTCTTGTGCAACCATATTATTTAATATTGTTGTGTGGCACCCCAATCTCCGAGTTGTGGGATATTCCCAGGGGTGCCTGCACTCACCCAGGGGTTGGATTTCCTTGGAAAGAAGGTCAGCGGAGACTGTGGTGTCTTTATGAAATATGGTTTATTTATTTACACACATTCCAACCTGAGCTTAAGATAGAGGGGTTCAAGGCATCAGCAGTCCAACAGATCTTGCATTTTCCATCAGGCTTACAGGAGGCACCCTAAAGCCATGGTGCAGAGAGCCAGCCTCTCTCCTGCTTCTAGTTCCCAGCCTTTTTTTCTAACCCAACTCAACACAAGCCTCTCCTTGGCCTCAGGAAGGGGGGAGGGCTCTCCTGAAGAGTTTCAATAACTATAGGATCTCCCTGGCCCAGTTAATGGGCACTTGATAGGCCCATTAACTCACCTGGCCACTCTATTAGACTGACAAAGGGAACTCATCTGACCAGCAGAGCGGGTTTTTTCATCCCCAGGTGCAGGGTTCTAAATCAGAGGCTGGAAGGGGACTCATAGAAATCATCCATCTCAACCCCAAACCCATAACAATATCTTTTGTTGGTTGTATGTACCCTGCCCTGGAACCTTGCAGTGAAGGATCGGTTGCAAATTAATTTAATTTAATTTATTTATTATTTGATTTATATCCTGCCCTTCCTCCCAGCAGGAGCCCAGGGCAGCATTTGCATTTGCAAATGCAAATGCAAATAAATAAATATATTTATTTATTTATTTAATTTATTTATTTATTTTATTCGATTTATATACCGCCCACAGCCCGAAGGCTCTCAGGGCGGTGCACAACATAGGATAAAATACAATAAAATCACAAAAACAGTAGAGCATAAATATTAAAAAATAAACAACCTAATATACGTTAAAGCTTAAAAGATAGATTAAAATGCCTGGGAGAATAAAAAGGTTTTCACCTGGCGCCGAAAAGATAGAAGTGTAGGCGCCAGGCGGACCTCATCAGGGAGACTGTTCCATAATTCGGGGGCAGCCACTGAAAAGGCCCTAGATCTTGTTACGACCCTCCGAGCCTCTCTGTGAGTCGGAACTCGGAGGAGGGCCTTAGATGTTGAACGTAGTGAACGGGTAGGTTCATATCGGGAGAGGTGTTCCGCTAGGTATTGTGGTCCCGCACCATGTAAGGCTTTATGAGTCAAAACTAGCACTTTGAATTTAGCCCGGAAACAGATAGGTAGCCAGTGCAAACGAGCCAGAACAGTATTTCTACTGGGGGGCCCTTCCTCCTGCCTCTACACAAAGAATGCTGGGACTGGCCATTCTTGACAGAAAACATATCGCAAGAAAAGCACAAATCCCTCCATCTCTCAAACTACAAGTCCTACATTACCTGCACAAGTGCACACGCTCTGTTCTAGTGTAATACTTTGGCAGGCAAATCACTGTTCAGAATGCTGCTTATTCTTCAGTAGCATTGCTTCTGATTGGCTACAGCAAATCTTACAAGCTCTGTACAATAGGTCTATACCTAATAGGTATGTACCTAAGGAGAGCCTTTGGGAGGGACTGAAGGTAGAGCCTGACACTGATGCTATGCCTTCTACATTAAATTTTACCTTTGTAGTCCCTTTAGTACCACTCCCTATATATATGTATATGTGTGTGTGTATATATATTGTATTTTAATTGTATTTTATGTATTTTAATTTATTTTAATGTCTTTGTTAATTTACAATTTACAATTTTATTATGTACATGTTTGATTTTATTTTTGTAAGCTGTCCCGAGTGCTCTATTATAGGGTAGAAGGGCAGGATAGAAATAGTTTGAAATAAATAAATATGGATACAAGGAAATAAGTTTCCATAAATATCCTCATTCAGGGATGTAGTCATCCGGGATCTCGGTGTCTTAGATCCCTTACTTCTTTGGGAACAGGGCCAGCAGAGTCCCTATGTCTCCAGTGTCCTGTGAGCCAATCAGCACAAAAGGGGATTGTGCTATCCACTGAGAAGAATCTTCTAACATGCTTCCTTGTCCTTTCCTACTGACTGGAGCCAATCAGAATGAAAGGAGGTGAGTCAGCCACTGGGAAGACCCAGTTATAGCCTGGGCTGCCCCTCCTCCCCTGATCTTCAAGTCTAGAGAAAATATCCATGCTTCGGCTCTTTGCATTAGCAGTAGCCAATTTTGGCTCCCTGGCCAGTTAATGATACATGTATTTGCAAAGGAATGTTTGCAAACATTGACATGTTATATTCTTAATTGTACATCTAAGGGGCAGATACTGGTGTTTTAAGTTTTTGTTTTACTGTTAAAAGTAGGTACAGGTGGCCCAACCTAGATTTTGATAATGGCACACGTGGAGGGTTTTTAAAAGACCTTTCCTCGTTCATTGCAGTCCTGAAAAACAATAACTTCCCAGCTACTATGGGTCAGGTTTAAAGAGGTAAACGCTGTGTGTCATAGTCCTAATCTGGATTGGGTGGCCTCTACAGCTGCTATTTTTAAAGTAAATATATACATTTAATGTATTCTCCTAAGAAAAATGGGAGAACAGAAGGAGGAAAGCAACTATAAGCAGTAGAAAAGCAAAATACTGTAATGCCACCCTGGGTTCCTCCTGGGAGGAAGGGCGGAATATAAATAAAATAATAAATTAATAAATTAAATAAAAACAGATTGAAGAAAAGTTTCATAGATATAATTAAAGCCGAAATGTTGTTTCACAGTAAATTAAAATCAAAAAATGTTTTGCCTGTGGCAGGTGAGATTAAACTCTATAGATCGCAACATAAGCATCACTGGAGTAAACACCTTTTCAAAGAGAAGGAAAAAATCACCCTTTATCCTTAGCCAACAAGTTTTATCAACAAGGTGGATGAAATCTGTCAAGAGTGTAACTGCCCAGTATTAAATAATCGCTCAGCACTTTCGTAACATGTTTCTATAACCCGTCAGCACAATGTGGCTGAAAAATAGTCCACAGCATTTAAGATTGCACAGATTTTCTGAATTCAAAATTGCTTTGTTGAAGTGTCTGGAAATTTGTTTTTAGAGCCATGTGCTTTGTTATGATATTAAAATCTTGCCAGTAAACATGGAATTTTACAACCATAATTTGAATATTGGTGTATATATACCACTTTAGCAAAAGCATAAGTATGCAGATAAATCACAGATGCCTGGTTCAAGTCCAAAGTTGAAATCCTGAGTTTTAAACTTTAACACATCTTAAACTCTTAGCCTTAACACACACTTACTATGGAGGGAGGGAGAAAGGCAGGGAGGCAAATGGTGGAAGGAGACTTACAAGAGCCTGTATTCAATTGCTTTCCCCACCCTTACAGCTACTGTCAAAGCTGATTATGTCAAGTATATGATTAGGGATGTGTGCACTTCTCTAGGTGGCACATGATGTTTTGAACACGACACACACCCTTCTTCTGTGCAGAGCTTTCATCCAGAATGTCCTGTGTGTGGATTGCCTTTGTTGGATCAAGGCAAAAACATTTGAAGAATAAGAACTTCATAATGTGAAATTTCAAATTCAAGCTCAAAAAATGTGTGTTGTTTCCAGTGCTGCTGTTCCACTAGAGCAGCAGATTTCCATGTGAGCAATGGATCTTTCCTTTCCTCTCCTCTCCCCTGCAGCCCTCCCCTGCCCCCTGCACATCCTCAAAATCTGCTCCAGAAGATTGGAGGACTCTCTGGAGCTGATTTTGAGGGTGCGCAGGGAGAAGAGAGGAAGGGGAAGTCTTGTGTGAATGGAACTCCATTAGCACTGCATTGGGTACAACCCATGGATTTTGCATTGCAGTTCCATAGCTCAACTTTTGTTTCAGTTTAACCCTCCCTCCCCCAGAAGTAGTTGTGTAACAAACCCAACTCAGTTTAGGTGTTTCTCATTCATGCCACTTTACTAAACTCACTTTAATAAACATACTTGGGGAAGTGCCATAGCTCAGTAGTTAGAGCGTCAGGCTTCCATGCAGAAGGTCCCAGGTTCAATCCCTAGCATCTCCAGGTAGGGCTGGGAGAGACTCTCTGCTGAAACAGCTTTCAGCTGCTGCCAATCAGTAAAGGCAATACTAAGCTAGATGGACCAATGCCTGACTTGACTTCCTATGTTTTTGCTGATAATTCAAGGTGGTGCTCTCAAGGGCACTCAATGTAGCAGGCAAGAAGGTTAAACGAGCTTCCTAATCTTTGTCCTGCCACTGCTGCATCTTAAAATTCTGGGAGTGTTCAGCTTCTGGACAGTTTATTTCATTATTAAGATGAAATGGTTAGTTCACCCTGCAGGATGCTCTTAGAAGCAGAGCCATTTCCACCCGAATACACATTTTTCTGTTAACTGTGAACTTAATATTTAATTATAATTGCTGGCAAAATATAATTTAGCCCTAAAGTATGCTGAATTGGTAACAAAGTGCCCCTTTTACTTGAACAGGAGTATGGATGTGGACCAAAATGTGTCTGCATGGTTCCAATTAAGTGGAGGAATGCTTTATGTAAAGCTCCACTTGATGAATATAACTGAAGTCTCTGACAAGCTAATAAATTGGAGTTTAGAATACAGGACTGTATATATCGTACAGTTAGAATGGTGACACCTAGTTTGGGTCATCAATTTTGGTCAAGCCTTCCTGTTCATTTAAACTAAAATAATAATGTGTGGGTACCTCAGTTTTTTTGCCAGCTGTAAACATGGAATGGAATTCAGTGCAGGCCTCATTCAAGTAAGCCAAAGAGTTTGCTTAGCCATTTTTCAATTTCCATACTAGAACTTTAAAGAAACTTAAACAAATTATACAGAGTAGCAAGAAGCAATCATACACAAATAGTTATGAATTGATACTAAGGTGGATATTTTATGTCTCCTACATTACAGAGAAGACTGTTGTCTACTCTAAGGCAGTAGTGTAGCGCAGGATCCCTTCATGTTAGTCACAGCCACGCCCCTTCCCCCCTTTGCTCCTGGGTTGAGAATGAGATCCTTGTTAATGCCGTTTCCCACAATAACAGATGTTCCTAGGAGCCAATCAGCATGAAAGGGAAGAGTGCTAGCTACCAAGAAGAGTATTCTCAGTTCCTGACTCCATTCCTTTCACTCTAATTGGCTCCAGTCAACAGGAAAAGACAAGGAAGCATGTCAGAAGACTCTTGTCAGTGGCTAACACTTTCCTGTTGATTGCCTCACAGGATGCTGGAGACATAAGGACCCTGCTGGGATCCTGCTCCCAAAAATGTAAGGGGTCTAAGACCCCCTGAGACCCTGAATGACTACACCCCTGTGTGATGTTCCTATATTAATGTATATATGGTAAGTGTTGGTTGTTTAGAAGATATATGGTAAGTAGTGAAAGAGGAGGGGGAGTGAATGGGCAGTAGAATGCTAGATGATTGGCTGAGTGTTTAAAATGGCTGAACGTATAAAAGGAAGAGTGAGAGTGGAATCAGGGGGGGAGAAGAGAACTGAGTGGGTTGCTTGGTGGGGTTTAGAGAGTTGTTTGACAGGAGAGAGTGGAGAAGGAGGGAGGTGGAGTTCGGATTAGTATTGAGTAAAACCATATGCTTATGTGCTTTAAGAAGAAATCTTGTTAATCTTGTTAGCTTTGTTATCTGTAATAAATACTTAATTTGGTTTACCAAAGGCCTGATCCTTGGCTGGGGTTTCACAGACCAGAAGGGAGGGTAAGGTAATGACCAAGGCTGAAGGGGAACTGTAACAAATGGTGGCAGCGGTGAAGAGAATAACAATACCAGTATTCAGAGTCTCTGGGAATACTAGTATTGGGACGTTACTGGTGGTTGCCTAGCAGGGGGATCTGTTGAGATCTGTGCTAGAGCGGGGAGAGAAACCATAAGAGAGAGCGGTCCGGACTGGTGGAGTCCCTGGTGGTGCCTAGTGACAGGCAGTAGCCACGCGCAGGTAGGAACCTGACAGGGAGAGCCAGGGAAGGACGCCTTACACCCTGCTTGAAGGGTGGACGCAGAGCAGATCTCTGTTTGAAGGTGTCCTCTTTTGTTTAAAGGGCTGCCAAGTCCAAGTCCAGTTTAAAGACTGGACCATCTTTACCATCAGAAGAGAGAGCAGAGTCCTTGAGTGTTTACAGTAGGGCCCCGCTTTACAGTGTTCCACTAATACAGCGGTTGTGAATTGTAGAAAGGCCCTGCTTTACAGCGCTTGTTCCGCTTTTACGGGTTTTTTTTGCCGCCGGGCGCCATTTTGGTCAATGTAAGTCAATGGGATCCACTTTACAGCAGTTTTCGCTTTATAGCGGGGGTCCGGAACGTAACCTGCTGTATGAGCGGGGCCCTACTGTATTTATTTTATAAAATTCCATAGGCAGCCCTTCATTAGTCAAAGTAATCACAAGGAAGTTTCCAAACATCATATAAAACATTACAGCATTATTATTATTAGTATTGTAAAAACAGCAGTCTTTAATAGTACCGATCATCAGTAAAGAAGAGCAGCATAAAATAAACCTGAGGCTATGGATAGTCTCAACTAATTTCTTCCAAAATCCTGGAAGAAATTGGTATGTTCTTACTTGGCCACAAATGCCAGCAAAGATGTTGCCATCAGCACCTCAGGGGTGGGGGGGAAAGAGAATTCCACAGTTAGGGTGCAAGAAAAGAGAGCAACCTGTTCTATGTCACTGCACTGTGGGACAACAGACAGGCTTCCCCTGCCAGGAAAGCGTCCTAGCAGGGCAATGAGCAGCACCCCTCTCCCCGTGCTGACCACAGGCTCTAGATGGGTTGACATGGAAGAAGGTATTCGGAAATGAGTACAGTACTTAGCTACTGTAAACCACCCAGAGAGCTTCGGCTATAGCGCAGTATATAAATACAATAAATAAATAAATACTGGGTCATTTAGGGCCGTATAGGTCAACACTAATACCTTAAATTGGGCCTGGTAACAGCTAGTACAGCTCTCACAGAATAAGTGTAATACAACTATATGACAGAGGGCATGTCAATACTCTGGCAGCAGTGTTCTGCACTATCTGCAGTTTCTGGGCCATCTTTAAGGGAAGCCCCACACAGAGGGCATTACAGCAATCTAGTCATGAGGTTGAAAGAGCATGCACCACAATGGCAAGTTCCTGGTGCTTAGCACCTGGACACCAGACTGAGCAGGCACATAGGGCACACTCCTCCCTATTATGGTGAGGTATTGTACTTCTAGTTAAGCTATAGTAATTATTTCTAAATTTTCATCTATAGATAGAAATTCCCATATGCAAGTTTTATGTAAATCTCCTTCATTTATCGTGTGTGTGTGTGTGTGTGTGTGTGTGTGAGTGTGAGTGTGTGTGTGAGTGTGTGTGTGAGTGTGAGTGTGAGTGTGTGTGTGTGTGTGTGTGTGTGTGTGTGTGTGTGTGTGTGTGTGTGTGAGAGAGAGAGAGAGAGAGAGAGAGAGAGAGAGAGAGAGAGAGAGAGAGAGAGAGAGAGAGAGAGAGAGAGAGAGAGAGAGAGGTGCCATTTCCTCTTTTTTGATGATGTGTAAGTGGTCTCCCTAATTCATACTGATCTCAGCAATCTCAGTTTATTCTTTCTTGCTGCTGCAGGTGATCTGGAGCTGGGCTCCAACACCAAAGTATTTAAAAGAGGAAAAGGGAGACATGCAAAAGTTACAGCAGAGGTCTACTCCTACTGGAGCTTTCCCATTGGCCCATGTGGGTGGTATTCAGTGCTAGTCTTACTCAGAGTAGACCCATTGAAGTTAGTAGACATTAACTTCAACTCTTAGTAGGACTTAGTTGAATTTAGCTATGTTGTATTTTATGTTTTTCTTAAAAAAACCACCAAAATCTGTATGCTGCCCAGAGAACTTTCTGTAATGGGCAATATAAAAATGTTGAAAATCAATTCCAATTCATACATAAGGGGAAACCACGTCCACATTTTCTCCTGTGCTCAGACAACCACAGCCAGTGGCCAATGCTGGTAGTGGTTAGGTAAAGCCTCTGGAAGGTGGAGCAGAACAGAAGCCTTTTTTAATACAGGGATGGAGTTGGGAAAGGGAAGAGGCTTTTTTCAGCAGGGGGAGGAAGAAGTGCTGGTGTTACCAGCTGCTTGTCCTAAATGTTAAGAACCAATGAAAAAATGAACATGTTAGTGAAAATAACATAGAAGAATGCATATCAGGAGAAACTGCTTGCTAAAATGTGAACGTTAGTCAAAACTGCCTATGAAAATGTATTTATTAGGAGAAAACTCACGCTAAAATGCTGAAGAATTTTCTTGAAAAAATTTTCTATAATGGCAAATTGCTGCAGAAATGTGGAGAACTGAATTTAAGATTGGAAGAACCAAAACTGACAGATCTTTCCATCCCTGCTTGCCTTGCAGTGGGACACTGCTTTAGTGGCTGCTGCGTAAATGCTGTGAGGGGTAGGATTGGTCTGCCACTTGCCACTACTTTTGACTGAGGTTTGCCAATAGGTAGACTGACAAAAACGCTGCAGAAATCGGCGGAAAGTGGCCAATGAAATGCATCTTGTAGTATATAGTAAGTGACCAGACTGCTGGCAAACCTCCTTTATGCTGCTTTACCCACTTCCTAGGGTTGACAGGTCCAGATCCCAGAAAGGCTTCCATCATCCCTGACCATTGGCCATGCTGGCAGGGGCTGATGGGATTTGGAGTCCAGCAATGCCAGGTGGACCACAGGCTATTATTATTATTTATTAACTTTATATCCCACTGTTCCTTCCAGAAAGGAGCCCAGGGTGGCAAACAAAAACACTAGAAGCACTTTAAAACATCTTAAAAGCAAAAGACTTTAATCTATATTAAAACAAAACATCTTTAAAACATTAAAACAAAACATCTTTAAAACATCTTTAAAAAACAACTTTAAAAACATCTTAAAAAGCAATTCCAGCACAGACGCAGACTGGGATAAGGTCTCAACTTAAAAGCCTTGTTGAAAGAGATGGGTCTTCAGTAGGCATCCAAAAGATAGCAGAGAATCCCCAGTTACTCCATCCATGTACTTTAAGCACTGAAGGGAGAAATTTGCAAGGTACAGCTTCTCTTATCATGATGCTGCAGTGAAGGGAAAAGCTGTACCTCCTGGAATCCCCCAACCCCTGAACTCCTAACAATCCCACAATAGGGTTGCCAGGTTCAGGGCCTGAGACTGATCCTGTATCTTTAGGAGAAGAGAAAGTCAGCCAAGTGCAGTGTTCTTGCAACCCTGTAATGGGAAAAACCACAAGGTGGAATTCTCCCTCCCCCCTCCACAACTTTTAAAGATACAGAAGACCTCTTGGTTGCCAGGCCCCAGAATTTGGCTGACTTTCTCTTCTCCTAAAGATACAGGATCAGTCTCAGGCCCTGAGCCTGGCAACCCTAATCCCACAATGTCTTCTAAAATGCAAGCAGACACAAGTAATTGTACCATGAGCACTTCAGTAATTCTGTTTATTGGTTTTAACCTTTTCAGTAGAAGATAAACTTTCTAGTTAATTTTTTCCTGCTCCCCTCCTTCCTTGCTTGTAGCACATTCACTGAACAAAATATAGAAGTAGGAAACTGTAAAATAGATATTTTGGGTGGTATTCAATGTTAGTCTTACTCAGAGTAGACCCATTGAAGTTAACAGACATGACTAACTTATGATCATTCATTCCAGTGGGTCTACTCTGAGAACAACCTTTTGTAACCACACTTAGTAAACAAGATTCACCTGAGCAGAATACATAGACTTTGATGTTTGTTGTTTGGTCCTTTTAAAGTTAGATTTGCTTATTGCCCCCTTTGAGCTTCCAGAGCCTGAATTTTAATTTTAATTTTAATTTTCCCATTATTGGAACCTAAATGCAGTTTTGTTGTCACCCCCCCCCATGGTTTGATGGATGCAAAAGTCCTCTAATCAGGTCATTGTACTAATAAAAGAAGCCTGGCACTCAGCCGTTAACAGTGATTTTGAGAAGATTGTGTCAGAAGGAAGCTTCTAGGGCACATTGTTCTCTCTCCCTCTGCACCTTGATAAACAAATGGCCTCAAGCTCAGAATAGTCTCTCTCAATCTATCGAGGGTATTTTAGATTTCCCTCAACTTCAGCAGAATTTTGTCAAGGACATTCCTGTCACGTTCCAAGGCATGCTTGCTGTGCTTGGCTTTCTGCACAGGGTGTAGCGAGAGGGACTGACTGGCTGTCCATCATGGCACACTGCAGATGTTGGGAAGGGAACCAGGCAATCGCTGTTTTTTGTTCTTCTCTTCCTCACCCGCATGCTCTCCTTCAACACTGGTTCAACTTTCTTCCTGATCCTTCCCACCTTGTCCTGCATTGTGTGGTCTTCTCATTCTTTCTATTTCAGCAGCCAGACTGGCTCACTTGCTGCAGGGCTTGAAACGTTGTTGATAACCGACTAATGGGTTTATAATCCCCTCCCCTCTCTTTTTTTTTCCTTCCAAAGACTCCAGTCTGGGCCTTTAACAGCTGCATGACAGACAGAACTTTGACAGGTGTAGCTTTTCCCAGCACCACATCTCTGTGCTAAGAGATGTTGCATCTGCTGAATGCTTGCCTGTCATTAAAGATGTATAGTCTTTGGATGCTTCCAGACAACCTGTTTATTGAGCATTCATCCTGATTTGTTTGCAGGGAGATTAGACATTTGCTGGCTATTTAATGAGCATTCATTCTAATTTGTTTACAGGGAGGTTAGAGGACATTACAACAAAGCAAGTGTTGCCTATGCTTTCCAGTGCATTTTCTCCATCATTTTCCTTATCTCAAAAAGTCCGATCTTTTGAGGAAGTGGGTTTGTTGCATGAGAGTCTCAATTAACTATAATTATATAACCTGAATTTGCTGGGATGTGATTGAATTCCACCTGAAAATAATGCCAATCTGGAAGCACCCTTTGCCTGGACAAAATGGTAGTAACCTTACAGCGGAAAAGTGGAGGTTTTTGCCAGGAATGAGGAGTAGGAAATGTGATGGGGTACATCAGTTGTGAACTGGGATGTTCAGTTGTGATTCTTGTCTACAGCTATTTGAAGTAGGTCTAAGGACCTACACGTCCAGGGCATGTAATGAAGCCCTGATGGTCATTAACAAAAGCTATAAAGCAGCAGCTTTTGGAGGGAGATTTTTGAGCTGAGAAGCTGTGTGTGGGAGAGATGCTTAGCCCTTTCACCACTGACTTTTAAAAACTAATAAATCACCCTCCACCCCAATACCATAGCTAAGGAGACCATCAAGGGTGGATATTCACTTATCATCCCAAAAGAGAAAATGTATCGCCAAAGAAGTTGACAAGAGAGGATCCTGATTTGCATAAAAGTTGCATGTGCTGATTTCTATGTATAGGTACACATTTATAAATAAGTACTATAACTTAAAGCGGAAGTGTAATCCATCTCACCATAGTGAGGAAGAGACTGGGACCAGGTGACCTGTGCACTTGCTCAGTCTTCTGTCTGGGACCTAACTGCAGATGGGCCAGTGCTCTCCCTTCTTATGGCTCTTGATCTTTTACCTAGACAGCCCTTCAAACAGAGGACACCTTCAAACTGGGGACTGTTCTCTGTAAAGCAGAAAGAGGGTTGTTTAAGACTAAGTCATACTCAGAATAAACCCATTAAAATAAATGGATGTATTGGCCATAATTCATTTGAGTCCATTGATTCCAATGGGTCTACTCTGAATATGGCTTAATCTGATAGAACCCTCCCTAAGGCCATCACACAATTTAAGGGGGCTGGCCCACTTCCACCTCTCCTATAATCCAAAAAGTGATGCTTCCTAAGCTGTTTTTTTCTTCTTGGAGTTGCAGGAACATATTTATCCTTGCAAAGGTGTACTGGTGTACCAAACTCAGAATGGAAGGATCTGTCAGTTTCGGTCCTCTCAGTTTCTCATTTTTTCATCCTTAAATTCAGTTCCCCACATTTCTGAAGCAATCTGTGTTTGTTTGTTTTAAAGAAATAATATATGCATTTTTTTGTAAACATTGTTAGGTTGGAAAACTGCATTTCAAAATTTGGATAAATGCAAATTTTGAAGGGCGGCTATGTTTTGGGTCTCATACTGTTCCAGAAAGTGTGGATTTGATAGATTTGGCTTGAAATGCAATTTCTTGCCCATTCCTACCTGGAACCTTGCAGACAATGATGCAGCCAGGTAACTTTGGGCTTTTGGGCTAAACCATTTTTGGGGAGACCTTACGTGAGGTCTTTCAAATCAGCTGCCTACTTCATTTACAAACATCTGTTTGTTTTTACAGAACTCCCATTTATACAGGAACAGCCTGCTCAAATGTACATATGGTAGTAACAACTGTACATATCTGAGAATACCGCCAGAATGGAGTGATTTTATTTAGCCAGAAAATAAGACTGACTTAAGTCAGTCATTAAGCAAATTTACATTGTTGTAAACCATGCATTTCCTAAGCAAGTGTATACTAATTTGTTGTTATAACAAGTCAGACTTATCCCTTCATTTTTTCCACCTAGGACCATTATCCAAAACCTCTGGTCATGCAACCCTTAAGTCTTTTGCACTGCACAATTCGATCTGCTTTGCGCATTGCAAAGATTTCTTTTTGGAGTCTGCACACATATACAAGACATTTAGCTAGATCGCTTGTTTGCCATCTAGGGCCACAATTAGATATAGAATTAAAATTAACTGAAGTAAGTACTCCAGGGCAAGGCTATGCTCCATTCATGTGTTGCTCACATTTGTGCAGTGTATTATTAAGGATTTAATCATTTAGAAGATATTCTAGAAGCCATTTACAGATTGACCCTGAGAATATCGTTTCAAGGCCAATTCTTACATTCATGGCAGGAACTCAAAGAGCCACACATAGCAGACATACAGAGAAGGAAACTCAAGAACGGGGCCCAAGTCAAAGGTGACACCTTTCCACTCTCACCAGTAGTGGCTGGTGCTGCACTGGACTGGTTCCACTGTTGTGTTCATACTGTGATAGCCTCCCCATCCCCCTCTTGGTTACCAGCAGCGACCTCTGCACTGGGAAGTTAGAGAAGCAATGCTGCCCCACCTTGCTTCACTCTCCTGGCTGCTCTTGAGTCTCACACAGACAACATAACAGGCAGGCACTCTCAAGCACATTGGTCTTTAGCTATTGGGTCAGGACCCACTATTGGCCTGCAAACTGATCAAACCACTACCACCATACAAATATATGGTAAAAAATTAACAAATGGGTCCCCAAATGCATGTTTGGGTTAAAAGTGGCCTCTGAGTCAGAAAATGGTGAAGACAATTGACAAGCAGACACAATAAAAACATTCCCGCTGGATACAGGAACATAAGAAGAGCCTGCTGGATCAGGCTAGTGGCCCATCTAGTCCAGCATCCTGTTGTCACAGTGCCCAACCAGATGCACGTGGGAAGCCCACAAGCAAGAACCGAGTGCAAGCACACTCTGCCCTCCTGCAGCCCCTGGCAACTGGTTTTCAGAAGCATGCTGCCTCTGACTATGGTGGCAGAGCATGGTCATGATGGCTAGTAGTCATTGATAGCCTTTTCCTCCATAAATCTGTCTAATCCTCTTTTAAAGCCATCCAAGTTGGTGGCCATCACTGCCTCTTTTGGGAGTGAATTCCACCGTTTACCTATGTGCTGCATGAAGAAGTACTTCCTTTTGTCTGTCCTGAACCTTCCAA
Organism: Rhineura floridana; assembly: GCF_030035675.1. NCBI lineage: Eukaryota > Metazoa > Chordata > Lepidosauria > Squamata > Rhineuridae > Rhineura > Rhineura floridana. The sequence continues at coordinate 103,775,232 of NC_084483.1, forward strand.
CATTCAGCTTCATTGAATGTCCATGAGTTCTAGAGTTATGAGAGAAGGAGAAAAACTTTTATCTGTCCACTTTTTCCATGCTATGCATAATTTGATACACTTCTATAATGTCACACCTCTTACTTGTCTTTTCTTTAAACTAAAAAGCCCCAAATGTTGCAACCATTCCTCATAGGGAGACGCTCCATCCCCTTGATCGTCGTGGTTGCTCTTTATTGAACATTTTCCAACTCTACAATATTCTTTTTGAGGTGAGGCAACCAGAACTGTCCACATATTTCAAATGCGGCCACACCATAGATTTATACAACGGCATTATGATATCAGCAGTTTTATTTTCAACACCTTTCCTAATCATCCCTAGCATAGAATTTGCCTTTTTCACAGCTGCTGCACACTGGGTAGACATGAAATATAGTACATGGAATATAGATCACTCATACAACACTCCCCTTTTGTCAGACATGTACTAGGAAACATGCTAATCTGATGAAGAGTCTCACTCTCATGCAATCTGACATCAGACACCTCTACTCTGTCACTGCTAACTTCCCCAAAACAATAAGAGAAAAGTGAGGAAGTCAGGAGTGTTAGGCACCTGTGCAAGTTTAGTAAGAGCATAAGCAGACTAGGGTGGCTAAAGTCTCTTCTCTCACTGACCTAACTCTCAAGGGGGGGGGGTTGCAGCTCAGTGGTAGAGCACATATGTTGCACACAAAAGGTCCCAGGTTAATGTATGACTTGATATAAGGCAGCTTCCTGTGTTCCTGTGGAGCCGGAATGGAGAACCTGTGGCTGTTCAGAAATTGTTGGACACCAACTCCCATCAGCCCCCACCAGCATGTCTGATGGTCAGGGATAATAGGCATTGTATAGATATCGTAGCTGTATTCTCCCACCCGACAAAGTGAAGAACTAAATACTGTCTATTCACCTAAAGTGTACAGGTCACAAAACCCAGGGTGGGCAGAGGAAGTGCTCTATAAACAACCACAGCAACAATAAAAACCAACTAGACCAGGGCATTTCTGCTTGTTTAATAACCATATTTGCAAGCTAGTGCTGCAACTCCAATTAAAAGGCATCTCACTTATTAATTTTGTGCAAATGAAGCCAAAGGGAATTTTGAATGCTGAACTTGCAGTATTTTTGTAGAGCCCCGTCCCACCCTTCCAGGCCCTCCCCCCTTTCTTTGGTGTATCATCTCCCATCAAAGCTGTCTTGACGTCAAACGGAGGCTTAGTGAGGGGAACAATCGTGTTTTACAATATCATATGAATGAAGTTAAATGTTTCTGAAAATGATGCTGTTGTGTGATGCTGATGATGAAGTTTCTCCATAGAAAGCTCGTTGGCTTCGTTAGTCCTCGCCTGTGGAACAGCTCCTGTAGACACATTTAAAACTAGACAGTAATGTGGAATATACTGTAGTAGGAAACAGTCATCATCTGGCATGGGGAGGAGCAAGATAACCTAACAAATCTTTTCCACCCATTGTTTTTCTTATTCCATATCTGGGCCTTCCTCAGGCCAATAGCTACCCACTGGGCATGGAATTTTGTGACCTCGGCAGCCTTGCAGTGTGAAGTGAGCAGAGTCAAGTTACAGATTCATGAGGTGGTATCTCGTAGAGGCCTCCTAACCAGGCTAAGAGTTTACTTTTGCATTTAATTTCTGTAGGGCAAGCACCTGACATAGATGGAATGAAAAAATCTTATTTTATGTAATACATTGTAAAATAATTCTTGGTACATTCACACAATTTTATTACCTAGGTAGTGGCTGATATAAATGCTGTATTAATTAACCTCTTTCCTGTGATTGAGATTAATATTCCAAGACAAAAGGCACCTGTTGTTGGACTCACCATCCCTAACCCTGGCTGTGCCAGCTGGAGCAGATGGGATTTGACATCCAGCAACATCTAGAGGACACAGGTTGCCCATCCCTGCTCTTTATCATGCCCTGACTAACTGCAGTCCCATACAAAAGAATGACTACTGTGTTCCATTTCCCTATATAACCTGCAGCATAGGAAAGGGAAGCTGGTTGTGATGTAGAGCATCTAGGGACCCAAGGTTGAAGAACAGTGGTACAGAGGTTGGGTAGGGGACAGGGAATGTGACTCTGAGTTGGGCAAGTGAATATAGAACTTTTAACCCTTGTTGGTTCTCAGGCAAGCCATTTCTCTCCAGGGGCCTGGAAGTATTTCAGGTGGCTCCACCCCACCCTCCACAGAAGCAGTTGTGCATGTGCTGATGTTCTCCTGCATGCTGTATTTCTCCAAGGTCCAAGCTACGTGTCCTCTTCAAGAAGAGAGGAGTAGCTAACACTAATGGTGTAATAAAATGTACTGTGGTCCCAAACACTTAAACAATAATATAAAGCCTCTTTTAAATTAGAGGAGGGGAATTTAAAAAACAGCAACTGGGGGTGAGGGTGAGTAGTGATTCTAATTATGTTAGAAAGAAGGCCTCAAAATAGTGTAGTGGCCCCCGAACTGTGGAATAGCCTCCCCGAAGAAGTACGCCTGGCACCGACGCTTCTATCTTTTCGGCGCTAGGTTAAGACCTGGCTATGCTCCCAGGCATTTTAATGTGTTTAATGTTACAATTTTAAATCTCTTTGTTTACTGTTTATTTATTGTGATATTTTGTATTTTTGTATTTTTAATCTTTTGTACACCACCCAGAAAGCTACTCGCTATGGGCGGTTTAAAAATGAAACAAATAAAAATAAATAAATAAATAAAATACTGGGAGGGAGTTTTAAAAATTACCTTTATTTCAGCATTTCAAATAGCTACACCAAGGACTACAGGTTAAAAACCTTTTTGTATCAAATCTTCCAACACATAACAGACTGTTCTGACTTCTAAGATTTAAGTGAAGTGATGACAGACTAGTTACACGTTGGGAGGAAAGGGCTCCAGCCATTCTTTTTCTTCTTTTCATGGAAAGGAAGTTGGTTTGGTTTCTCACTTTGACAAATTAGGTTCCTTTTTATAAAGCTTATTCCCTCACCGCTTATTAGTGAACACATCTAACCTTCTTGGGCATCACACTTAAGATCACCCCCTCTTCCTACAACAAGGGATATTTATCACTGACACTTGTCCTTTAAAAAGTTGCAAAATGATTAATGAAACAAATGCATCCATTTACCTCTCCAAAAGCTGGCCATGTTTTAAGACCAGCACGTGTTAAATAATAACACTTCACCCAAAGGGACTAAAAAGTAAGCATGATATTCTTGACACCTTTGTGCCCTGTTCTGAGGCCCAACTCTTATATAGGCAAGGCTGACATAGTGATGAATTTAAGTCCACATTCAGCCTGTGGAATTCATCACAGTGAGACTAGGCCATAATTTTGCACATGCCTTTGATGAAGTGGCTGTAACCTGGACTAGAGTCATGCAGAAGCTTGATAGCAGGGATGGGGGAGAACTTTGATCCACTTCACACAGAACGACAAACCTACCTAATTTGCAGTTTCCAAAACAATAGGCAAACCAAAGCACAGCTATCCTTAGAAATTTGTGCATCTCTGAATTTTGCAATGCAGTTCTCTGGCCACGTAATGTGTATAAAAATGCATATATTCCTGAGAATAACATACAAAAATGCATTATATTCGGGAAAGTCCCTTTTTGGAGAAATGTGCTCTAAAATGCTGATGAATTTTCAGGGTGTTTTTTAAAAATAAAAAAATAAATCACAAACTGATGTGAAAATGTGGAGAACTAAACTTAAGTTTGGGAAAAAATGAGAAACTGAAACTGACAGATTTATACATCTGTCATTGGTAGGTGAGTGGCTGGGAACAGATCTCTGCTACATTGTGATCTTGCCTAAGTATTTGTGCAATTCCTACTGGGTTTGGGGTTAAGTCTGCCCTTGTTGATCCTAGAGTCTGAAGTGAGGGTCAGGTTCCTCCCCCTCAACTGAGTCCACGACATTGGTTCATTTACTTTAGTGAGGATCTCTGAGAACTGACTCGGCCCCGATCTGCATAAGCTGACCTTTTATCCCATATCTCTTCTCTAGATTTGTTTGCAAGTGAGCTTCAGTATTAGGAACAAGTATAGATAGATACACCCAGGGCTTTTTTTGTGTGACAATGCTCACCTCTACAGAGTAGTGGCACTTCCTTTTTTTGCTGTCCATGACAACCATTGTGTGCTGGCACACATGACACTTTCATCAAGATATGAGTACCAGGACCTCATTTTTTAGCAAAAAGCACTAGATACAAACACAGAGAGAGAGAGAGATGGCTGCAAACAGCATATGGAGATCTCTTCAGTGTGCAGAAGGGAATGTTGCCAGGGATGGACGTACCTGTAGGATTAGCACAGCCATGACTAATAGGATAGATATGGGTAATAGGGCTTATCCACATATACATCAGAAAGAGATGCCAAATTTTCAAAAAGGAACAGCGCAGCTTCATTTATATATATATATATATATATATGCTTTGAAAATGCAGTTTGAAGTCTTCCAGATGTGTGTTTGGGCTATAGCTAGGGCTCTGGGCACTGGAAATGGGTGGATGTCAGAACCTGAAGCCTCTAGCTACAATTAACTAGGATAAACAGGATAAACAAGCTGCCTGAATGTGGGGAAGGATAGCAGGTTAAGGGAAATCTGAAGCATAGATTTATTTATTTTTAATAGAACTTGTAAATTACTCTTCCAGGCTGAATCGTGTGCTGAAACAATCTACAATATAATACAGATGTATGCAGTATTTCATCAAGTAGATGTTACTTTATTTGCATGAAGGAGGAGGAGGCAATAGCTGTTTACAAGCCCAAGAATCACTTTCTCATACTAGGTTAAATAAGTGACATCTGATTAGTCCCAAGGTAACATTCTTTTGAATGTGCTTCAACGTGATGAATGGAATGTTTATCACATTATTAGAATGTGTTGTAAATACTAGTGTTACCAAATGGAGATGCATTTCCAGTTCATGGAGACTGTTCGAAATGAACGTGTGAATGAAGAGTCCATTTACTATGAGACTTATGCTTGTTTGCTTGCACTTGAGGCCAAACCAGATGTGCATATATTCATTAAACATGCAGGTTCAGCTAAAAATATGTGGGAGGAGGTAAATCTTTAGAAGGGATGCACAAGGGAGGAGAGTGAAACCTTTCCCATGCCCCTCTGCTTTAAGTTTTTTTCCTCCAGTCTAAGTGGTGCAGTTATGTGAGCGGGGCCTGGAGTTCTGCTCCAAAGCTTTCAAGGAGAGGACTGTCCTCTGTAAAATAGGGCACATGGCTCCTCTAAGGTCGTGGGCCACTCTAGGACGGAGGGAGGAATTGGCCAAAACTGAGAGGAGACAGCTTGTGTGAGCAGAGCCCAATTTCAGTAATCTCCTAAGTTCTCCAGCAGCCCCTCAGAGCCCCATTCTACCCTTGGCCATAGAGTCCCCCACCCACCCAACCTCAATGGTGGTGTTTAAGGCTGCACAGGGGGCTGCAGTGGAGAGGAGAGAAAATAAAGCCCTCTGTTGGGCACTTCTTTCATGTCACAATTCTCAGGTTCCAGCCTTAGAAGATGCTTTCTTTCTGAGATCAGTCTGATGTCAGTTAAATAATGGGAGCATATGGAAATAGATATGAAAATCTGTGTGTGTGTGTGTGTGTGTGTGTGTGTGTGTGTGTGTGTGTGTGTGTGTGTGTGTGTGTGATGTACTTTTACTCTGCAAAGGAACTTGCAGCCAATGACAGCACAGGATATATCTTTGCATACCCTAGCATGTTTCTTCACGCCGTCAAGAGCATTCAGTTTTTTGGAAGCAAAATAAATGTGTAAGAAAAATGTGATCTGCTGATCAATTCATTAAAGTTGGATTTGCTCAATATACCTTATTCATGCCCCACTGGATACAGTCTACCCCTGTGCCTATTTTTGTGGCAGAGTGGTATGGATTTTCTGGATTTAAGGAAGATTAGACCTCCTTTCTTTCTTTTTTATCAGCCTCTGTCTACAAATGAGAATTTTGATATTTAAATAACAAAGTTATCATCAGAAAGTCAGATATTCGTAGCATTGCTCAAGGTTGTTTTTTCTTAAGGAGAAAACTTTGACTGGATTCTTGTGATCTGGCATGAACTGTTGCAAAATATTAAGAGGACCTAAAGCTCAAAAGCTGCTTTGCTATGTTAGTAGGGATTTTTCTTTTCTTTTCTTTTAATGTGAGAAGCATTTCCAATAAATACTTTTTCATATATATGTTTTCAGCATAGCTGTCTGTCAGTTTTTCAGGACAGGAAAGAATTTGGAAACTGGAGAATGGTAAGAACAGAATTGCTTTGAAAGGAATCGCCCCACAGCATTCAGGGCCAAAAGCTTTTATTAAAGTTTTATGAAAATCCTCCCTGGTTTTTACATTCCAGTTGAGTCTATTAACTTTGCAGGTTTTGATGATCCAGCAGGTATAAGTACTTTTCACATTACATGCAGTGTTGACAAAAGAAATTCACTAGCATAGGTTTCATTAACTGGGGATTATACTGAAACCTTTTCCCAGAATTACCAATAAATAGAAGCTTAATCCAAAATTTGGCTTACAAAGTAAGTGCAACAAATATTATTTTATTTGTTTGTTAATTTATGGCTTAAAGTAACACGTTGCTTTCTTAATAGTATGCAAAATGTAATTTATACTGTTAAGTGTGTTCATTTAATGAGTAAAAGAAATGCCTGTAAGGAAATGTGTGGGTGAAGGGGCTTCACTTTTCTTCTTTATGATTACAACAATATGACTCCCTTTATAATTATTTTAAAGTATGTTTTGCTTGATTACCTCATGGAACAAAATTCTCTCTCTGTGTGTGTTTTTTCATCTGTGAGACGAGATAGAGATGTGCATTTGGGATCATGTGGCTCTAGCTTGTCACAGTGGGAGCTGCCAGATTCTTAAACACATATGCCACATTAATATGTGGCTTAATAATCACAGATATGAATGAATCTTATGCTTATGCACACAGCCACTTCCCCCTCCCATCTTGGCACATCTGAATGCAATATGGAAATCTCCAGTTAGCTGTAGTTTTTAGTTTAGAGAAAAGGCGGGTCAGAGGAGACATGATAGAAGTATATAAAATTATGCATGGCATTGAGAAAGTGGATAGAGAAAAGTTCTTCTCCCTCTCTCATAATACTAGAACTCGTGGACATTCAAAGAAGCTGAATGTTGGAAGATTCAGGACAGACAAAAGGAAGTACTTCTTTACTCAGCGCATAGTTAAACTATGGAATTTGCTCCCACAAGATGCAGTAATGGCCACCAGCTTGGACGGCTTTAAAAGATTAGACAAATTCATGGAGGACAGGGCTATCAATGGCTACTAGCCATGATGGCTGTGCTCTGCCACCCTAGTCAGAGGCAGCATGCTTCTGAAAACCAGTTGCCGGAATCCTCAGGAGGGGAGAGTGTTCTTGCACTCGGGTCCTGCTTGCGGGCTTCCCCCAGGCACCTGGTTGGCCACTGTGAGAACAGGATGCTGGACTAGATGGGCCACTGGCCTGATCCAGCAGGGTCTTCTTATGTTCTTATGTTCTTAGTTTCTTGTTTTGTCCAAACCAGGAAACTATGGTTACTATCTTTCAAACAACCCAGGATTTTAAACCATTGTTTGAAGTTGGTTTAAGATTCTGTTCTGAAGGCAGTAACCATAGTTTCTTGTTTTAATTGAAATATGAAAACATGGGTAAATGGATCCAAAGCTGTCCTTTAGCATGCAGAAATTGTCTTCACAGGCCTGTTTTACACTTCCCACAGGAGCAATGAGTTAGAAAAGAGAAATGGATGTACTTACAGAGATGTACTTCCACTTCTGCAAGCTGTCACGCTACCAGAGTAAAAAGAATGAGAATTGCTATAGAGCCTACGTATTATAGCTCTGCACAAACTGTTTCATTAGTATCTGTAGGAAAGCATTCACAGCTATTATAACTATCGTAGCTGTTGCCCTCATGTTCTGCTTGCGTGCTTCCTATAGGCATCGGACTGGCCACTGTGACAACAGGATGATGGACTAGAGAGGCCTTTGGCCTGATCCAGCAGGGCTCTTCTTGTGTTGATATTTGGGTTAGTTATTGTATTGATGGGCAGCACCCCCAACCACTCATGCCGTGGTTTTTATTTTTAACCCAGTTTCTTCATTTGTCTTGGTACCTAACCTAATGTATGTACACATTCTCCACCTTCTCAGTCTGCGTCTTGCATCTATTTTAGTATTGTTTATTAAAACTTATACACATCTTTTTAAGTCTTTGAGAGTTTTGGCTGAATATTTATTTGAAGCTCCCTTCACTTCTCACAATGATACTGCATTTTACTTATTTATTTACTTAAAATATTTCTATCCCGCCCTTCTCCCCTACAATAGGACACTCAGGGTGGCTCACAATAAAATCACACACAATAAAAACACAAAAAAATTTTAAAATAGACTAAAAATAGTTAAGAAATCTAGGGGAGTGATCTTAAAAGGGGACTAAAGACATAAAACTAAAAAAGGGGAGGGAAAATAAATTCAGTTATACCACTTTGTGTATCAATGTCATTCTTCTCTCAGTTGGGAAGTGAGTGTTGGGAAGACTTTCCTCTTCTCCCAGGCATTTTAGCATGTGTTTTTAAATTGCTTTTTAAAATGTGTTTTTAAATTTTAAATGTTTTTAATTGTTGTAAACCGCCCAGAGAGCTTTGGCTATGGGGCGGTATATAAATGCAATAAATAATAAATAATTGTCAATAGGGCACTTGTTGCCAGCTCTTAAAAAGGACCTGATCTCATTGGCATCCAGTTTGTTTCTACAGCCTTTTAGCATCTTTCCACCTTTTTTTTCCCTTGTAAGAGTACATCACTTATGTATACATTCTGGGTTTTGTAAGGAATTATACAGTAGCCTTTTATCTCCACTGACCGTCTGCAAGCTGCCTCTTCCCAAGTCTTCTCCCTCTAGACTAACAGAGGAGTTAACACCATAACTGGGAAATCTAAATTCAAGCTGTTCATTTTTTAAAAAATGTAATTTGTGTTTCATGTCATAGCAAGTTCCACTGGTAAGTCTGTTCCTTGGTGCTCAGTAAAGAAAAACCAAATATTGCCTTTTGTTACGGGCATAGTAAATTCAATTAGTACTTATAATTGCTTTCTATCCTACTCGGTCAGACTGAAATATTGTCAACATGAGACCTCCAGAGTTTGTGTATGATACTTTAAATTGCAAAGAGTTGGAACAGAATCTTATCGACCGTACATTTTTTCCCCCCAAGCAAGCAATGAAATGTTTTAGAAAAATAATAAACAGCTCTTCTGTCATCGGACAGCTTCATTTTCTTCACTAGATTAGGGTGGTCTCTGAAACTCTCAGCAGCTGATCTGACAGAATAAATCTGAAACAAATTGCTATTGCAGTAATCCTTTACTGGCAGTAGGTGTGGGATGGGAAAGAAATAAACTAGAGCTGCAGAACTAAATTGGCTGGGATACCGCCCTGTGTAATCAGGTTAGGTTTGGTGAACAATCTGTTTCTGCAAGTTTATCTGGACATATTATACTTTTAGTTTGGCTGTTGCCTTTGGATGGAAGTGAAACATCAAACATAACAGCCACAAATGTAAGTTGTACAGGCCTTTAGCAAGTAGGGTAGTACAGTGTAAGTAAATTGTGACAGGAATCTTTTCATTGAATCTACCAAGAGTGTGGCATTACTAACTGGGAGCTGCTTAATCCTTCCTAAATGAGGCCCCAGTATCTGGCGTGATGCTGGAATTTATTTATTTATTTTTAAAAGATGGATTGAAGGCTCCCTGACATTGGTATAACATTTCACTAAAGTTGTCTCTCTGATCTGACATCTAAATCAACCACATTATTTTGTTATGGAACCAGAGCTACTATCACTAATTGGATCTTCTCTTTTTTATTTTATTTTACATCATCTTTTTTTCAGCTTTACAATTCTGCATGGCTTATCAGCCAAAAGAACCTGGATAAATCTGAAATTGTTCTAAGGTTTGTTTTTTTAAAAATGGAATTATATCCCAACTTGGATATATGGCTTACCCACCTACCCTCCATGACCCATTAAATGCTGAGAATGACTACTACATGGACAAAGTGACTTCATTGTAACTGGGTTCTGGATCCATTTCAGCACATAAAATAATACGAGTTTGTTTATGTCTCATTTAAGAACATTGTATGTTGTACAATGCTTATGAAATGATGATGACGATGATATAGGATTTTTCTTTCTGAAGTATAATGCCAGACATAAAGGAAAAGGGAGAACCTAAGCAGGCAATTGTTACATTTCACAAAAAGATAACTCCCATCTTTCTCCTCAATCACTTTTTTATTCTTTTCATATTGTCTGACAATGGCAAGGAGTTTGCTAGGATTAGTTGATGGCTAAATCCACATCCTCAGGTTAAGAAGCCCCACCAAATAAAGAAGAAAAGTCTCTCTGCATGTTGCCAAACTGCCAAACAACTGCCAGCAAAGATTCTTATTTTATAGAATTTTGTATCCCACTCTTAGAACATCTGTCTAGATGTTATAAGGTTACCAGGTGTGGCAGCTGGTGTGCCCCACCCATAGTATTTTAGTTGGCATAGCAAGTTCAGGATCACAGACTCTGAGCTCTGTATATAGAATTATTATGTTCTCAAAGAACTCAAAGGTGAAATTGCTGATCTGCTAACTAAAATATGTAACTTGTCCCTCGGGTCCTCCTCCGTGCCTGAGGACTGGAAAGTGGCAAATGTAACGCCAATCTTCAAAAAGGGATCCAGAGGGGATCCCGGAAATTACAGGCCAGTTAGCTTAACTTCTGTCCCTGGAAAACTGGTAGAAAGTATTATTAAAGCTAGATTAACTAAGCACATAGAAGAACAAGCCTTGCTGAAGCAGAGCCAGCATGGCTTCTGCAAGGGAAAGTCCTGTCTCAGTAACCTATTAGAATTCTTTGAGAGTGTCAACAAGCATATAGATAGAGGTGATCCAGTGGACATAGTGTACTTAGACTTTCAAAAAGCGTTTGACAAGGTACCTCACCAAAGGCTTCTGAGGAAGCTTAGCAGTCATGGAATAAGAGGAGAGGTCCTCTTGTGGATAAGGAATTGGTTGAGAAGCAGAAAGCAGAGAGTAGGAATAAACGGACAGTTCTCCCAAGGGAGGGCTGTAGAAAGTGGAGTCCCTCAAGGATCGGTATTGGGACCTGTACTTTTCAACTTGTTCATTAATGACCTAGAATTAGGAGTGAGCAGTGAAGTGGCCAAGTTTGCTCACGACACTAAATTGTTCAGGGTTGTTAAAACAAAAAGGGATTGCGAAGAGCTGCAAAAAGACCTCTCCAAACTGAGTGAATGGGCGGAAAAATGGCAAATGCAATTCAATATAAACAAGTGTAAAATTATGCCTATTGGAGCAAAAAATCTGAATTTCACATATACGCTCATGGGGTCTGAACTGGCGGTGACCGACCAGGAGAGAGACCTCGGGGTTGTAGTGGACAGCACGATGAAAATGTCGACCCAGTGTGCGGCAGCTGTGAAAAAGGCAAATTCCATGCTAGCAATAATTAGGAAAGGTATTGAAAATAAAACAGCCGATATCATAATGCCGTTGTATAAATCTATGGTGCGGCCGCATTTGGAATACTGTGTACAGTTCTGGTCGCCTCATCTCAAAAAGGATATTCTAGAGTTGGAAAAGGTTCAGAAGAGGGCAACCAGAATGATCAAGGGGATGGAGCGACTCCCTTACGAGGAAAGGTTGCAGCATTTGGGGCTTTTTAGTTTAGAGAAAAGGCGGGTCAGAGGAGACATGATAGAAGTGTATAAAATTATGCATGGCATTGAGAAAGTGGATAGAGAAAAGTTCTTCTCCCTCTCTCATAATACTAGAACTCGTGGACATTCAAAGAAGCTGAATGTTGGAAGATTCAGGACAGACAAAAGGAAGTACTTCTTTACTCAGCGCATAGTTAAACTATAGAATTTGCTCCCACAAGATGCAGTAATGGCCACCAGCTTGGATGGCTTTAAAAGAAGATTAGACAAATTCATGGAGGACAGGGCTATCAATGGCTACTAGCCATGATGGCTGTGCTGTGCCACCCTAGTCAGAGGCAGCATGCTTCTGAAAACCAGTTGCCGGAAGCCTCAGGAGGGGAGAGTGTTCTTGCACTCGGGTCCTGCTTGCGGGCTTCCCCCAGGCACCTGGTTGGCCACTGTGAGAACAGGATGCTGGACTAGATGGGCCACTGGCTTGATCCAGCAGGCTCTTCTTATGTTCTTATGTTCTTATGATATCTGTAAAGCCTTTACAGTGACTTCCCTCTTACTGCTGCCATTGGATCAGCTCTGTTTCAGTATTCATAGCTCCATGACTATTCAAAGGTTACAAAGGAAAGGAGAAGTCTTGCTGGATGGCAATAAAGAAATAAATTTATTTATTTATTTATTTATTAAATTTATATACCGCCCGACTAGCGATAGCTCTCTCAAATCTGTTTGCTCTGGTATCCTAATTGCAGCCACTTTTCCAAGGCAATGGAGAAACTGACTCTACTAGATGAACACTCTGCTGAAGCCAATTTTCTTGGGGGAAATTTGCACCTTTTATTTTTAAAGAGCTGCATGAGTAGATGTGTGGATATGTACCCATCTTTTCACGTTCTAAAAATAAAACATCTAAAAACAGTTTCAAAAGTGGCCCAGTTAGGGGCAGATGATGTATCATGGTCATTGTCCAATAAGCACCTGTAAGAGTTACATCAAAATTTACACACATCTTTTGCAACAGAGTTTGCAATGCTTCTTGGGGGCTTGTTGCATTTGCGAGTGAAGGGGCGAAATAAGACAAGGACACATCAGCTGAGGTTGAACAAGGGCCACTTTATTAAACTATACAAAAACACCTTTTAAAGTGACCTGCAGAGGGAAACCTAGGTGCGGAACTATCTATAAGGAAGCATCTTGCCATACAGCTCACAGGCGACCAGCCCCTGCTAGGGACAAGGGCAAGCCCCATCTGCTTACCCCTTCTGCCAGCCACACCCAGTAGGTGAGTAGGGGGGCCTTCTCAGGTTACCACCCCCCGGGGCTGCACAACCCTCGGGTGGATGAGTTAAGTTGGCCCCAAAAGCAGCCCATATCCTGCCCTCAAGCCGCAAAGCTCTGACAGACAGGCCTCTGGAACCGCCAATCACCTCCAAAGGTGCCTAAGGGGGCCACCGAGCTGTCCTTACCTATTTCCCTTTCCGCACCTTCCCACACCAGTGCCCCAATTATAAACTGCCCTCCTAGGGCAATTAAACTTCGACCATAACAAAATAGCCAAATTAGCCAAATTCACCTATTAATCACAACGGCCCCTAACCCGATTCCATCCCACTCTCACAGTGTGGAGTAGGCAAAAAACCTACCTGCCAAACAAGGGTGGGCAGGGTAAAAATTCCTACTCGGTCCCGAAGTGACCATAGAACACATTATAAGAGAGGGAGGGCGGGGTGGGCGTCGCTTGCTGAAAGAGGAGGTAGGAGGGGTGGCCTGGCCTTAAATAGGGCCATGGCCCCTCCCCTCCCTGCCGCACGTCACGCACACATAACGCTGCGATACACAACATTGCCCTTAACGAAGATGGCTGCGGCAGCATCGCTCCCTCCTCGCAACTATGCCCCGCTTATCCATGCTGCGCAGGTAAGTGGGTCTTCATTTTTTTTCATATCCAACCCAGCAAAATCTATTGAACAGAGACCATGACAAGACACACACACAAAAGGAAATTGGATACATATCACATCTAAGCCATAAATGCTACCTTACGGATTTGGGAAACTGCTTTCTGTCTAGGAAGGGATGTGCATTTATTTTAAAAACGAATGAAACGTATGAGCCCCATTTTATTATTTTTTTGTAGTGAAAACAAATGGGAATAAAATGAATGAGAAATGAATGAAATCCCATTAATTGCACATATGTTTATTCCCCCCCTTGCTTTTCAGTAGAACAGTTTCCCAAACAGTGGTCCTTGAGTTTCATTCAGATGATTCGCAGTATGTTTATGAAGATTGCATAACACTTACAAATTGAATTCTGCAGAATACTATGGCGTTTAAATGGTAATACAATAAAATACAATATAAGAAATAAAACAAGATATAACATACAATTAATACAGCAATACAATGCAGCATCCAGCATGCTGCATTACAACTGATCCAACAGGCAGGGGGGGGAAATAATAAAGTGGTCCACCAAGACCCTTAGCAATTTTCAAGTGGTCCATGCAGAAAAAAAGTTTGGGAACCGCTGCAATAGAGAAATAGCCTTAGGAGTTGGGTGATGGGGAAGAGCAGTCAGACTGACAGAAATAAAATGAGCTTTAGTGGAACATCTGGAAATAGTCAAGCTGTTTTGGAGTGAAAACCCCACAGTTACAGGCAGCAAATGCCTCCCTGGGCATCCCATTGAAATCTATGGGAAAGCAACAGCAAATGGGGAAAACCAAATGAATGAACTAAAATGATGAATGAAAAACAAAGCAAGGAACCTCCAACACATAAAAAATTAAATGTATAGAACTTTAAAATGAAACTGAATTGAAAAATACTGTGTGTGTGTGTGCACGCGTGCGTGTGTTTTATTTGCACATCTCAGGCCAAAGTATTTGTCCACCTCACCCAATGTTGGCTATTTTGAGTAGCTCTGCACGGCCTCAGGCAAACATCTTTCACATTCCCTGCTACCTGGTCCTTTAACTTGAACTTGATCCTGAACTTGGGACTTTCTTCATGCAACATGGGCGATCTACCATTGAGTTATGGTCCCTCTTGTGTACACAGACTAAACATCTTTGGAAAATAAAACAATGTATTATTTTGTTGCTTACACCATATGGAGACATGGCTTGCCAGTGTTGAGTGATCTGCAGAGGTGGTGGTGGGGAGGATTTATATAAAGAGAACTGTCAATACCTTAATACCAGGATATATAGCTGTTCCCAAATGTATACATTTGTGCACTGCAATATGGCTAGCGTGCTATGCTCAAGGTGTTGGACTAGCAGATAATCGGTGTTAGGACCACTCATGCAAAAACTGGTGTGCGCGCAGTGGAATGCTGAGATGTAGAATGGACTGCAGCACCTCAGACTATGACCTGGTTTGCATGTCACATTAAACCATAATTTAAAAGCAAGGGCTGCCAACTATTAAGGCCATGAGCACATCTGGATTTTTGAGTGAATGCTGTGGGTGCCATTCCCTCTGGTCACTTCTCTTCCCCTCCTCCCCGGATCACCCCCCCCAAGAGACAGAAAGGTTATTAACAGAAAATATTGTGATACTAGTTCTGACTAATATATATATATAATAAATTGTTAACAAATTTCCAGCACTAAGCATTGTTTAAAAAGTGTAACTTACTAATGGAACTTGAAAAATTTTCTTCTAACTATGGTTTCAGATTCTACCCTGGTGTTGCCTGGCAGTGGAAAGGTTCTTCTTCATCTTCTCAGACCCAGTCCATCAATATGTTGGGATATCTCCAGTTTTGGTTGTGGCTTAACTGTCAGAGGACTGTCCATTTTCAGCAACAACCCTGAGCTGGGGGAAAGAGGGGAGTCTCAACAGCCCAGGGCAGTTACTATTCCCCAATTATGTTCATTGAATGATTTAATATATAAATGAGGACCTAAAAAATGTTGCAATATCTCCCTGGCCTCTAGTAGGACTGCTTCTGTTCAGGCCTCCAGCCAGCCTGGAACAGAAGGAGTCTTGAAGTGTGCTGTTCAAGGTGTACAGTAGCAGTAGGTTTCAGGAGGAGAAAAAGGGACAACTTTTTTTTTTGCACCTTCCTGAAACTTTACTTTCCTAAAAGGTTGAGGTTTTGTGGCTGGCAGGCTCTCAGCTGAGTATATCTAAGCACTTCGTTGCTAAAAAGGATACATATACAGGAAGTGAAAGGAAGGCCAGGCCACAAAGGAAGAGTACAGACAGGTAGCACGGAATTGCAGGGATGGCATCAGGAAGGCTAAAGCTGAGAATGAGCTGAGGTTAGCGAGGGATGCTAAAAGCAACAAAAAAGCCTTCTTCAGGTACATCCATAGTATAAAACAGAGAAAAGAAATGGTGGCACAGCTACTCAGTGAGGATGGCAAAATGATGACAGATGACAATGAAAAGGGAGAAGTGCTCACTTCCTATTTTGGCTCAGTCTTCTCCCAAAAGAGATTCTATGACCCTCCCGGGAAACATGAAGTTGAAGGGGCAGGATTGCAGCTTGAAGTTGATAGACAAATGGTCAAGGAATACTGGTGCCAGGCTGTTTTGTGCCCTAGGCAAGGCTAACTACTTGCACCCCCCCAAAAAATGGCTAACTTCAATTTTCAAAAACAGATGTATTGTAGAAAAAATGAAAAGCACAAAACTTGAAACTGCTAAATTTATTTTAGTTGCATTTTTTCCAATGGTTAAAAAAACTAATCTGCTTAAACTGTGCCCCTCAAAGGTCAGTACTGTGCCCCTCTGAGGTCTGCACCCTAGGCGGCTGCCTAGTTGGCCTAATGATAGCACTGGCCCTGGGAATACCTAATCACTTTGAACAAGTTCAAATCTCCAGGGCCCAATGAACTCCATTCTAGAGTATTGAATAAACTGGCTGAAGAACTCTCAGAACCACTGTCTATTATCTTTACAAAATTGTGGAGGATGGGTGAAGTGCTGGATGACTGGAGGAGGGCTAATGTTGTCCCTATCTTCAAAAAGGACAAAAAGAAGGAATCTGGGAACTACAGACCAGTCAGCCTGACATCGATCCCTAGGAAAATTATGGAGCAGATTATAAAGTGGTCAATATCTAAGCACCTTGAAAACAATGCAGTGGTTACTAAAAGCCAACATGGATTTATCAAGAACAAATCCTGCCAAACTAATCTTATCTCATTGTTTGATTGGGTAACCTGCCTGGTAGACTGTGGGAATGCTGTGGACATAATATATCTCAACTTCAGCAAAGCTTTTGACAAAGTGCCCCATGATATTCCGATTAGCAAGCTAGCAGAATGTGAGCTGGATGAAACAACTGTCAGGTGGATCCACAGTTGGCTACAGAATCGTACTCAAAGAGTGCTTATCAATAGTTCCTTCTCAAACAGGGGGGAGGTAATGAGGGGGTATACCATAGGGCTCAGTCTAGGGCCCAGTGCTCTTCAACATTTTTATTAATGACTTGTATGAGGAGGTACAGGGAATGCTGATCAAATCTGCAGATGATACAAAATTGGGAGGGATAGCTAATTGGGAGGAAGACAGAAACAATATCAAAGGGATTGGAGGGGAGAGAAAGGGAAGGCTGATGGGAGTTGTAGTTCAGCAACATCTGGGGACCCAAAGGTTGGGAAAGGCTGACTGAAGATTCTTGCAAGTGTTCTCAGGAACACTTGAGGTTCCAGCCACTTGAAATAAATCCTCCAGCACTCCTCCTCCAGTGCTCCTCGCCACCGCCTGGTGCGGGGCCTCCTCAACACCAACAACAGCCGCCGCCGCCGCCTCCTCGTCCGCCTCCTCCTCCAGGCAAGTCCCAGGCCCCCAAGCCCAAGCTGCTGCAGCCGCCACCCAACATGAGCCGCCAGCAGCAGCAGCAGCAGAAGCCCAGGGAGCAGCAGCTGAGTGAGTCCGAGGACATGGAGGTGGAAGCAAGCCTCTCTGGACACTGGGGAAAGGCACTTGTATTGTATGGATGCCAATTTAATGTTGCCCAGTATTAGTAATAGCAATAGGGTTGTATGAATATAGATTGATGTATACCTTGAAATCAGCCCCAAAGAGACTTGCTATAAAGGCTAGGGTTAATAGCTGACACAATGATCAAGGAGGATGAAAATAAGGCAAAACTCAGCCACGTTACCATTTCTATTTTGTTTCGTGAACCTGATTCAACCATTTGCACCTACTTAGATAACATCTCAGAGTGGAATAATAGCAACTCCTAAATTGTGATTAATTTGGGTGAAAATTTTCCTCAGTTGTTGGCCTGCACTTGGAAATTCTTTCAGCTACCAGTCTTTCACAATGGTTTATCAAGTTATAAATTAATCATGAGGTACTTAAGGTATTGCAAACTACCAGTACGATACTATTACAAACATTCAGTCACATTTGACAAAAGTCAGTCTCTGTTCTTGCATAATTTGTGATTACACTCAAGCCAAACCAGCTCTCCAAAATATTAGCTTGCAAATAGTACTTGCAAGAAAATATTATGGAGCTCTCTATTTAAAAAAAAGGAGGGGCAACTAGCATAAGAAACAGCTGCGAATTAGATTCCCAAATCCACTAATGGCCATTAGTTGATGCAGCAGAAAATAACAGTTCTGATTTTACAAATGGAATATTTGTTCTCCTTGCTGATTTAAATTGACATTTATAGACTTTTTAAAAATTCCCCTTACAGATATGCAAGGCTTAATCTGAGCTAGGGTTTAACAGGGCTCCCCATATATTTTTCAAAGCATAGGACACAGCCTGGTTCATGCAAAATTAAAATATATGTGTGTGCTTTTAAACATGAACAGAGTGCATTTTCCTGTCCAATAGATCAGTCTGCAACAAGTTCCTACCACAGCTGACGTTAAATTTGTCAAAAGACATTTTACTGAGCAAATGTATGAGATTTTTGTTTTCTCAACAGCCCCACCCTCACAGTAAAGGACACTTTGCAGAATTCTCTCGGATTATTCTCCACCGTTTTTCTTTTTATGGTGGCCACAGTTTCCCCCCAACAATGCCCTGGAATGATATTCTATCTGGGGTGTTGCAGAGGATGCAAAATAGCGACAAAGCTACCGACACAATTGCTACTGTTGCCACTAGCAGCATCAGCAGCAAACAACTTGGGTTCTGGTTTCTCTCATTTTAGAAACCAGGATACACACATATATGAACACATACACATTTACGTCAACAGTGGTTATTTCTCTGAGCTGTTATAATCATTTTATAATTACATTTTAAATGAGTGCAATTGGTCATTGACTGCTTCCAGATGACCTTTTTATTGAGGTTCATCCTGATTTGGTTGCACGACGTTTGCAGGGAGATCAGACAGTGCTGGGTATTTCATGATCATTCATTCTGATTTGTTTGTTTGTGGGAAGGTTATATGACTGTATGCCTTGCAAGTGTTATCACATTTTCCTGTCACTTTCCTTATTGTCTTTTTAATATATATATATTCATTGTGATGCAGAGCCCCTTGAAAACTTATCTAGAGCTCTTACATGAAAATACTTTCCATTTCACTTCTGTGAAGGGCATCTTTGCATCTCTTGGTGAATATTGGTGCTTGCTTGTTCACGGAAGTTCAGAGCATCACTGCTCACAACTAAGCCTTTTTCAGTGAGCATGGATTTGTATGTTTGAATGCAGATGAGTTACCTTCTACATGCATTCGTATGTCCTGTCTGGAATGCTTTACATCATGTTACCTGGCAATTAGTAGAGTTTATATTTCAATAAACCACTGCACTATGTTGTCAGATGTTCTAATGGTGTAAATATTAGTTTGTGAACTTCCCCACTCCTGAAGCAACCAAAACTGTGTCTTATACAGTCTGAACCATTATTGGCATAAACTGGTTCAAGTAAGCATAATCTTATATATCATCTGCAGAGTTAAAGTTTCACTATTGTAAGTCCCTGGCAAATCAAGTACAGATGGACCTCTTTTGCCCTTAGGCCTCGACCTGTCAACTCACTTCTCTCACTTGTATCTTTCTCCCTAACATTTTTCACTGCTAGTAGTCATTGAAAACTGTTTATGTAGATACATTGCAGGTACTAAACATGACACTGAACATTAGTCATATGGGCCTTTCCCCTTTGATCATACTTCCTGACAAAATAGGGTTGGCATGTAATTCTGGGTGTCTGGTTGTACCACCTGGAAAAATTAGCTCTGCCAGTCAACAGATGCCAGACAGATTGTTCCAGTTTGTTGCGAGATGTTTCAGATAAGGAGTCGGGCCAAAAAAATGGTTAAACCTGAGCTGGCAAATTACATCAGGTATTCATGGAAAAATCAATGAAGAGGCATATGTGACCTTAACAGCCTAAAGCAGTGATGGATGCAAGGGTGTTAAAAATGAAGTGATGTTCATTGTTTTAGGGTGCCCTAAGGTAAAACAAAAAGACTTGCAAATTATTAAAGCTATTTGCAAGTTACGAAAAGTCACATTAACAATTCTTGCTAATATATGGCTAATAATGAAGAGGACAAAAATGCATATTTTGAATACAGAAGGGTTGGCAGTCTCGGGATTCGCTTCTGATTACTTTAAGATTTAAACATATTTCCTTTGCTGGTACCCAGTTGCTATTTATTTGGCTTTAGTCTTTGATCTCCCTTATGCTGGCATATCATAAAAAACATATCCCTGTTCAAGTTCTGTGTTATGCAGTTACTTTTTCCTTGGTATGTTCACCAGGCTAGCTGTGCATACAGAATAAGACTCTCTTTGTTTTTGATAGAGTCCAGGTGTTTATCACTAAAGCTTACTAATGGATTTGACCGCAAAAATATACACGCAAAAGGCAAGTTGAAAAATGAATGGCAAAACTACTGGTTTGATAACCTGAGGCCTGCTTTACAGTAACCATACAACACACACCATTGCACAAAGTGAGTTCTGTAAAAGTCAGAATGCTGAATTCCATTCTGGGTTCCTGCTGGGCAAGCCATTACCTCTAGGAAACTAAATTTGAGATTTCCATGAAAACAGAAACTTCTTTTGTGCCACTGAGATCTTTTTAAAACTTGTTTGTCAGAGAAATGACAATATCTTTTGTTCCACAGGAAACAGTGGCCACAGACTTCTATGTGGGCATGTCTTTGTCAATATAGAAATTTGCCTTTGGTAGAAAACAATTTTTTGTTTTCATATACCCAATTTGTAGCAAAGGTCAAACAATAGCTTAACACAGGAAGCTGTCTTATACTAAGACAGACCATTGGTTGATCTAGCTAGTATTGACCACTCTGACTGGCAGCAACTCTGCAGGGGTTTAAGCAGATTGCCTGGAACCTTCTGCATGCAAAAGACGCGAGCTATCACTGGGCCACAACCGTTCCCTATACTCAATACAATGCTTGGGACTGACTCATTACGTTTATTGCTCTCACTAAGATGAGAAATGCAAAGGGCTGGTTCATGTAGTGGGAGAGGTGATAGAGGATCCCCCAGGTGTGCTTATCTACTGGACACACATAACAGCCATGCATATTCCATCATCCCTTCCCTTGGTCTTCTGTATAGCAGTGTTGAGAAAATACAGAGTGTGTTATAATGTATAACAGAAATAAAGTACAGCCACATCGAAGGTCAAAAGACCTCAGGGAACTGTCTACAATGTACTGAGATAAGGATAAGGAAACTAGCTGGAAGTTCTTGTTTATCTTGTTTATGCACATGTAATTGGCAGATAGCCAAACGATAGCACATCTTTAAGGTTTGTTTCCTTTGCTAAACTGCTTGAGCTTTGTAACTTTTTATTGCCACATAGCATTACTGAGATAAGGTATAAAAAGAAGGCCTGCTCAGTAACATGCAGGCAGCTTACTTTTACGCATGAGCGTGTGAGTGTGCCTCTATTCTGCAGAATAAACTTGGGTTGAACCCTCGACTGACTGACTTCTCGTTCTTGGTGGTATATCAGAGAAAGCCTACCAAGGGGAACGGATAGCAATATTTGCAACAGCAGCACAGGCTGATACAGTACAAACAGCAAGGACAGTGAAATTCTTGCCATTGCACAATCCATCACAGTACCTTTGTTTTCTGGAACGGTTTCCTGCCACTCAGTTTAGTGCCCTAAAGCTAGAAGTGTATTGGTAGACAGACAGCCTCATCATAACTGAGTCACTAAGGTCCTTCCACTACAGCAGTTTCATGCAAAAAATGCACTTCTCCACAGGCTGCGCTTCTGTTGTGGAGATACCACTTTTTTGTGCACTGGATGTGCTATATTTTGCAGTTGGATACATATTTCTTCCTGAGCCAAATGGTGCATACCTAGCTGTTCTGATTGCTGTGCAGAATGTGTTTGTGGGATGGACACTTAACAGATATTTATTCATGAACTGAAATGTGAGGAGACACATTCATCCAACCCTTTATCTTAAAAAGATGCTGTGTATGTCTTCAGTTTGCAAACATCAAGGAAAAGGCACTGCTCTTGGAAGATGTAGAGGGGGCATAGTCTGTGCTGTGCCATTCCCCAGAGTTTACAAGGAGTTTTAGGATAGCTTATTATCACACCCATCTTACCACCATAAGTAATTTATCATTAAAATGTGTCTCATATCTTTAGGATCTCTGCAATGAGCCTTTTGCAAGATGAAATGTACAGCACCAAATTTCTGTTTTTGCGATGAAAAAAGCCAATAAACTGCATCTGACAAAGTCAAAGTAGAGCTGTTGAAATCCATGTACTTAAGTTAGCCATACCTGTCTTATTTGCATTGATTTCAATGAGTCTATCCAGAATATGACTTAGTGAGATACAATCTACTAGCTTTTATTCCTTTATTTTAAATTCCCATTTTGCTCTTGCCATAGAAATGTTTCCCTGCTAGGGAAAACTATTCAGATTGTGAGATTTTTAAAAAACAAACAAACATGGTATAGTAGGGAAAGACCCATACGTTACCAAGAAGCTGTGTGCTTCTCTTGGATTTAGAGATCAAATACTTTACATATTAAAAGGACAGTGCATATTTTTCACTACAAACATCAACCATTAATGAAGTAACCATACATTTAAAAAAAGGTTCTTCAAGTGATGACTAGATCTTTGCCACAGCGATGAGAAATGCCAGGGCTCAGAAAAATAAATTACTCTTCTCTAACTCAGTATGAAATGGAGAATTGTTAAAAATGCCGGAACCAAAGCAAAATAAACACACTCAGCATTGCCTAATTAGCACAAGGGCTTTAATTCTGGTTGCTTAAGACAAACCCGAGTCCAGGAAAACAGCAATTTGTGCCCCTCTTATACTCAACAGTAGAACTTGTACGGACATCGAGCATGTGTCAAACAGGATCTTTGTGCCAGGAAGTGACCGAAGGATATGAAAATAATCCCTGGAGTGCATCTGTTCCTGTTAGATTTCTGGATTGCTATTCCAAATACCAATTTTATATATAGGCTCCATTTGATAATGAACAGTCACATATTTAAAAGGGTGCAATCTCTTTCTGAGGGTACAACTTGCACCCTCTCAAACATACAGCTATATTCTAGACACAAATTAACAGCTGCAATTTGATTGCTGCTGAAACCCTAAATACTTGCACCTGTTGTAAACTCTGTTTTGTGGTTGCACATTTTGTGGCTCTTGTTATTTGAAAATATGCAGCCCTCAGGCTCTGCTCCTCAAACTCATTGCAGCGATGCAGACCCAGCTTGCCTTCATGCAGATAAGGGCTCTGTTGGCCCAATGTGTTGATCTGCTGCAGCAGCAAATCTGTGTACAGAATTGGGTGTTAGAATGGTTTTGCCAGTGCAATATTACGAGGGGCATGTACTATTGAGCATAGGAACATAATGTGTTGCTACTTTAATTAGCAGAATTCACTATGACTAGAACAAAGGACACTTTGCACACAAAAATTAAAAAATCCTCCATCACAGTAACTTAAATTATTTTACAACAGAAGCTGAATTCCTCAAGCTATATAAATAATATTCACACTTAAGCAAAATTGCACCACTTATTATGTGTAATTTATTCCACAATTTTTACTCTTACACTTCTGCTTGTTATGAGAAAGAGAAGGAACTAAAAAGATCCCAGGAAAATCTTATACAGCAACTTCTCTGGCTTTGAGATGGTCACCAGGCATGATAACCCAAATATTTTCAAGCATACCACAAGGGCTAGAACTTCTTTCTTTAAAAACCAAAAAGAAAGTTGAGGTTCTTAGAAAACTGAATTCTACACTCAACATTTTGTGCCTTTTTTGCACTTTTGCTGATTTGCAACATACAGCCTTTAATGTTATTATCAGATATAACAAAGTTATTTCATGCAGAGAAGGGGTGGCGGTAGAGATGGGATGAGGACAGGTAGAGGAGCTCAGATGTCACTGAATCCATCAAAGAGAACTTGCAAAGAAGTTTGGACAGAAGGGAAGGCCACTTTCTCATGTACAGGTTGCCCTTTGCAAAGATTGCCCTTTGCTCATACCCTGTTGTCTGCTGTTCAGAGTTATAATTTTTTTGCTGGAAAATACCAATAAAATAGTTTTTAAAATATAATTTATTATCCTTTATGTCAATAGTTACTTTTTGAGCAGGCTCCTTTAACAGTAGCCTAATCTCCACCTATTAGCAGGTGATCACGTTTTGCTCTATGCCATGAAAGGCATCTGCAGAGCAAACTTATGTTAAAGAGACAGAAAGAAGCTAGGTTGTTTGTTTGTTTTTCCTACTCAGTTGGCCAACCCTTTACCATGCAATAGCAACAGTATTAATTTAATTGCCCTACCCTACACTTGGTGGAACTGAATACTGGCTTGGCAATTGTCAGCAGCTGTGGCAGGCAGAGTTTGTCCTTAAGTACACTTTCATTTGGCTGGTGGTATCATCAGCCTGGAGATTCCTCACTGCACCATATGCTTATCATGCCATTTTCTGCTGCCGGAGGTGATAATGACTACAGCCTGGAGGCAAATTTTAAAAAGTGCAGCTGCTTTATTAAGCATTTGATCTAATTACAGCATTCCAAGCTGGTATGTGCTAATTCAGGCTTGTTTCTTGACAGCTTTGCCCATACATCTTTGCAGAATACTGGGTGACTTTGTAGCTGAAGAGATGACAGCAAGCACCAGATCTTCCCCAGTCCAAGCCAAACTCTTGTCTTTCCCCCTGGAAAACAGAGTGCCCTAATGGCCATTTTCAGGAGATTACAGCACACTGTATGAATTTGTGCTGATCTCTTGGGGGAAATTGGCAGCAAAACATGTCAAGGCCTCACACCATCAAGAAAATAAGAAAAGAGAGAAAAAGGAATAAAAAAATAAAAACATAAAAATTAATTGGGAGAGAAGGATCAGATAGGGAAAGGGGAGGATGGGAGGGAATAGGCTCTGGCAGAGCCCACATGGTGTACAGATAATGCAAACAGCTCCAAGTAGGAGTTTCAGATCTCAGAGTATTTATGTTCTTTGTGCCTGAGAGTAAAAGTAGCTCTTTCATATGCAGCCAGGGAAGAAAGTTCCTCTGACCAATGATAATCAGGGGAGCCGTTCAATCCTTCCAGTGCTGAAAGACCAGTCACTTGGCCACTAATACAGCATGCAGGATCCAGCTATGGTGTCTCTCTGTCAAATTCCAGGACATCGGGATACAATGAAGTGTAGCATGAACATCTGAAAATTCTAGAGATGTTCCTAGGACCAAGTTAATGCAAGTAAGGACTTCTGCCCCAAACGGGGCCATGACAGGGCAAGACCAGATCATATATTTCAGTACTGCCCCATCTCACCACAATGCCAACAAGCACCAGTAGATTTAATATGCTTCTGACAGAGACTACGGGGGGGGGGTGTCCAGGAAGCCCAAAAAACAAATTTCTGCTGCATAAGACATAGCCTAAGGTCCAGGAAGAAGAATCTTACAGTGCTCAATATTGATTGCCATTATATCAAATATATGGGGTGCTCCAGCTTCTCTTCCAATCCTCCATAAGGTCACACATATCAAACTTCCCAGCACGCAACAAAGTTTTATGAAAGCAAATTGTAGGTTTCAGAAATTGCACTGAAACTATCAGATCCTGCAACAAATCTGGGGTTCCAGAAGCACTCAAGACCACTGAGCCAAAAGTTGAGACCAGGAGGTGCTGTAATTGCACATGCTGCCACTCTGCTGAAGATGGCACCCTAAACTGATCTTTAATAAGGGAAAAAGACAAGAAGTCCCCTTCGCTACTTATCAGCGGATCCAAGGTAGAGATCCCTCCTCCCACCATCCAACTGTTCAACAACACCTTGCCTCTAATTTTAATACAGGGGTTACACCATAAAGTAAGTTTTTCAAGTGAGTAAGTGTCACATGAGTACTACACAGCCAACTGCCTCCACAAGAACATAAGAAGAGCCTGCTGGATCAGACCAATGGCCCATCTGGTCCAGCAGCCTGCTCTCATAGTGGCCAACCAGTTGCCCATGGGAAACCCACAAGCAAGACCTGAGTGCAAGAGTACTCTCCCCACCTGTGGTTTCCAGCAACTGGTATTTGGAAGCATACTGCCTCCGCCTATGGGGGCAGAACATAGCCATCATGACTAGTATCCACTGATAGCCTTTTCCTCCATGAATTTGTCTAATCCTCTTTTAAATCCATCCACATTAGTAGCCATCACTGCCTTTTGTGGGAGTGAATTCCATAGTTTAACTATGCACTGTGTATGCACTGTGTGAAAAGTATTTTCTTTTGCTGTCGTGAATCTTCCAACATTCAACTTCAATGGAGTTCTAGTGTTATGAGAGAGGGAGAAAAGTTATCATCACTTCAACCCCAACTTTTCTCTAAACTAAAAAGCCCCAAATGCTGCAATCTTTCCTCATAGGAGAGTTGGTCCATCCCATTGATCATTCTGGTTGCCCTTTTCTGAACCTTTTCCAGCTCTACAATACCCTCTTTGAGGTGAGGTGACGAGAACTGTACACAGTATGTATTCCAAACGCAGCTGCACCATAGATTTATATAATGGCAGTTTTATTTTCAATACTTTTCCTAATGATCCCTAGCATGGAATTTGCCTTTCAGAGCTGCCATACCACTTTAATTGCCACATCTGACGATGGAGACTGAAACCCCTGAATATGTTTCGAACCCAGTACACTCTAGCCAGACAATGGAGAAACATAAAAAGACTCCAAAGAGGCTCATGACATAGAAGAAATACACACAGGATTCTGCCAGCCCAAAGCGCTCACCAAAAGGTAAGCCTTGTGGTAGGCCTCTAGATCGAGGAATGCAGACCTCCCTTTGCTCAGTCAACAGTTGCATCTTCTTGAAAGAGACATACAGGGAAGAGGTGTCCTCCTAAAATTTACAGAATAACGAATTAATTTGTGTAAGGTAGCAATGAGGAGCAGAAAGTGGAATGCCTCCCAGGACATAGATCAACCTAGTTAGGACATTCATTTTTATTACATTCACCTTGCCCTACAGACTCAAGGGCAAATGTGCCCACTGGTCCAAATCAGATTGTATTTTCTTAATAATTTGGGTAAGGTTCCCATAGAACTAATGTCATTTGGAATCAAAATGCCCAAGTAAGTCAATTCAGTAATGCACAATTGAAAGTTCCAGGCCCTGTAAAAGCCTAGGAGCAAAAGATAATCTGGGGGCATGAATTCAGATTTGGCCCAGTTGATATGATATCCAAAGAGGTGCCCAAAGGTATTAATGAGAGCTGTCAAAACAGGAATGGACCTGTCTGAGTTTGTGACAAAAAGTAGTATGTCATCAGTATACACAACCACTTTATGTTCCCCACCTGCCATCCAAAAAGCACTGATATCAACACATTTATGAATGGCCCAAGCCAAAGGTTCTAAACATACCTCAAAAAGTAATGGTGAAAGAGGGCACCCCTGCCGCATCTCCCGCCCCATCAACAATGGAGGGGAAAGTATCCCATTAGTAAACGCTTTCGACTGAGGCCACAAGTAGAGCAACTCCACCCAACTGGAGAACTCCTGAGGAATTCCAAAAGTTTCATGGGTTCAGAATCGGAAAGGCCAAAGTATCTTATCATAGGCCTGGGACCTGGGTACTATGAATCTTGACAGAGGTGGGGTGGGCATTTGCTGCGCTGGAAAGGGTGGGCCGGCCCTGTTTCAGGAGGCTATAGCCCCATGTCTTTGGGGATTTAAAGTAGAAGTCTCCTATCTTTATAGTACACAGGGATTTTTCCCAAATTAGGTTTGCTTTCAGTTATGATGAGATAAGGTGTCTCTCCCACTTAAGCAAACTGACATCTCACAAACAAAGGTAATTGATGAAAACTGGCAATGCAGTGATTCTGTGAAAAAAATGGTCAGTTAACAACAAAAGTATGCTTGTGTTTTTTATATTGTCTGATATTTGTTTATGATAGGAAGCCACTTTTTAAGATTGATTAATATTATAAAAAGATGAGATATTTTTAACAATAAAGAAACAAATATGATATTCTGTCACTAGTTCAGTTACATTTCTTGCTATATCACCAGGGTACTTTTCAGAATTAATATGAATTAGAAATTGGTGAACTTTCAAACTGTGCTTAAGAATATGGACCTGAAGCATTGAATAAACAGTGCTGCAGATGTCAAAAAAAGCATTTAGTTTTAATTCTTGGCTAGTGTAACTATACTATCAAGGCATCCAGGACAAATTTATCTGTCTAAATTGTAATAAAGAACTGAAAGCCTTGCGGAGAGTAAATTGTTGCATCTAGCAATAGTCTTTCTGGAGAAATCTCGTATGAGGGAAGATCATACAGTGACATAGCTGTTTGTAATTTAGACTCAGTTGCAGGGAAAACAGAATGTTCCTGAAGGGGAAAGGAAAGATACCACAATGGATTCAATTTTGGGTTTCATGTGTGTGGGCTTTCCTGATTTTTCTGTTTCTGTCTGTACTTTGCATTTCCAACAGCACAGCAAAGCCTCTGCATTTACATTTTGTAATCAGGAATCAATTCCCAAGTACAAAACACACAGACATAAAATGTATCAAGAGCAGTACTTTATTGGCAAATTCAGAAGTGCAGGTCCCTGCATTATAGTCACAGCCACCCCACCCCCAACACTATTTTTTTTTGCTGCTCAGTTGAGAATGAGATCCTTGTTAATGCCTTCTACCACCACAACAGACATTTCTGTTGTTAAGTATGGAAAGGGAGAGTGTTAGCTACTGAAAAGGGTCTTCTCAGTGGCTGACTCACCTCTTTTCATTCTGATTGGATCCTATCAGCAGGAAAGCATGTTAGAAGCCTCTTCTCAGTGGCTAACACACTCCCCTTTCATGTTGATTGAAAGGCTCATAGGATGCTGGAGGCAAAGGGACCCTGCTGAGACCCTGCTGCCAAAAAAATAAGGGGTCTAAGACACACACCCCGAGACCCTGGATGACTACACCCCCGACCAAGAGGGTCCCACTGTTATAAATCAGGACTTCTGTCTGCAAAAGAAATACAGAACGAGGCCAAGCCTCTTCTTGGTTGCTGCTTGCAGGTATTTTATGGACAACTTACAGATGCACCATTTTATTATTTATTTATTAAAGATTCTTTCCTGCTTCTCACCCTCTAGGCCTCAAACTGGCGTACAACAATAAAAACATACAATATACAAAACTGAAAACATAAATTAAACCTCAGAAATTTAAAGTCAGAACATCAGAAACTTTTTGAACATCAGAGAAGCATTCATTATGGAAACGCCTTCTGAAATAAAATGGTTTTAGCCAGGCGTCTGAAGCTCAGCAGGGACGGTGCCTGTCTGACTTCTAGCGAGAGGAACTTCTCGTGACTGGAGGCATTCTAGCAACTTCTAGCGACTGGAGGCATTCAGGAGGCAGCTGGACAGCCATCTGTCGGGAATGCTTTGATTTGGATTCCTGCATTGAGCAGGGGGTTGGACTTGGCCTTATAGGCCCCTTCCAACTCTACTATTCTATGATTCTATTAAGTTCCACAGAGTTGGGTCCACAACAGTGAAGGCATGACTTCTGATTGAAACAAATCATGCTTCTGGTCCATGGGTGGCCAAGTGCTCCCCAGTTTATTCAAATCATCTATAAAGGTTTGAAGATAAAGAGCCGTAAGAAGGGTATCAGGAGTCGTCAGGTTGCCCAGTGACATTTTAGCATGTGGACAGCAGATTGAGCAGCCACACAGGTCACTTGGTCTCAGGCTTTCCACTATGGTGAGAAGTAATTTATTTCTCTTTATTTTATGTAAATTATTTATACATTTGCATGTATACATACAAATTATCATATGCAAATATCATATGCAAATCTTTCATCACCTTTGCCCTCTATTTTGGTAATGAATTCCCCCTTTGTGGTGATGCATATGTGGCCATGCTACCTGCAGTTCAGATTAACTTTTAGCCAGGTGTTTTCTTTGAATTGTTTTTTTCTCTCTTTTTTCGGCTATTTCCTTGCTAGCTTCATAAACATGGGCATTTATTGGTTGACTTTCTACTGAAGTATGAAATGGAAATGGACTGCTGTGATGTCCTTATATGTTAAAACCTGTAAATATGGTAAGTGCGGGTTTATCAAGGGATATATGGTAAGTGAATTGAATGAGAGGGGGGAGAGCATGGGTTGGAAGGCTGGAGAATGCTGGATGATGATTGGCTGAGTGTTTGAATGGCTGAAGGTATAAATGGGAGGATGACAGTTGAGGGGGGGTCAGTTGGTGAGAGTTGTTGGAGAGTTGTTAGTGGAGAGTTATTTGGATGGGTTGGTTGGCAGAGTACTGAGGGAGGGTTGGATTATATTTGGCTGATATTTAGACAGTATATATATGACCAGAAACATAAAGAGTGACACTATATGAAACCATATGCTTGTTAAACATTCCTAAAGTAATCTTGTTATTTCCTGGTGTTATCAAATAAATACTTTTATTAGTTTACCAAAAGCCTGATCCTTGGCTGGGAATACACAGACCAGAAGGGAGGGCAGGGTAATTACCAAGGCTGAAGGGAAACTGTATCATGTGGTGGCAGAGGTGAAGGGAGATATTGTAACAACGTCAAGTATCCAGAGCAACCCAGGATTGTATGCTTTATAGACAAAGATACAAGGGGGTTGTGGACAGCAAGGGCACCCAGACACAAAGTAACAAGCTATAGACAGACTGAGGCAAAGTCTCTAGCGGTATTGTTTACAGGGAGTGACTGGTGGTGCTGCCTAGCCGTGGGATCTTGTGAGATCTGTGCTAGAGTGGAGTGAGAAAAAATAAAAATGACGATCCTGACTGGTGGTGTCCTGAGGTGGTGCCTAGTGAAAGGCGGTAGCCACAAGCAGGTGGGAACCTGACAGGGGGAGCCAAAGGTGGGAACGTCACAACTGCCTTCAAGCAAACATCAACAGGTGTAAGGGGAACAACAACATCTAATAGAAGGTGATCCTAACATATGCAGGAGGACCCAAGCTGTTTGGGGCTTTAAAGATAATAACCAGCACCTTGAAGTGAACCAATTAGCAAACAGGAAACCAGGGCAGGTAAGCTAGGATTTGAATATCTACTTATCTCTGCATAAGGGATATGGACAACTGTTCATTCTCCTGGTCTCTGCTCCCCTTATCAGGCATCAGTTTCTGGGGGTTCTGAGGCTATGCCTCGCTAATGCCAGTTCGACCTCAGGGGAATTCAGAACTCGCTCATTTAGGATTGCTGGCCACCACTTCCCAAATGGCATTGAGCTTGCAAGCAACCCAAATTAAGGCCACCACTTGCTGGCAACTATGGGCACTTCAAGGTAACATTTGCCTGCAGCATGATCAGCATACTGCCATTAACCTTTGCTTTTGTTTCAGGTCAGAAAAGAGAATGGATTATCAGGCACAGCACTGAGCACTGAGCCAAACATCATGCAAGTTCTACACTTTGGTCTGGGTAGCTTGGCTGGTGATTGTAGGTGCATGTATGCTGTATCTTCAGATGTGGTATGAAGTAGGAAGAGCTACACCCACTGGTGGAATGGTTAATTCACTGCTGTGGCCTGCCTGATTTGCTTCTGATACACCTGGGGGAGAACAACCTCTGTGCACGCAAGGGCATCAGCTTGGAGCTAGCAGCAAAGCTGATGATGCCTACTTGGCGGAAGAAGAGCTGTCACCTACTTGGCAGAAGAATACCTGACCATGACATTAGGTTGGTCATCCTGGCTCCAGCGGTGGTAGTGGACAGGTGTGGGAACCCCAGAGTAGAGGTGGCTCATTGTCAAGAGGACATGGTTATAGAGTGCCTAGTCCAAGCAAAAGGTGGCCTGGCGCTTTGTCACCTGCTTATCAAGGGTGATTATCCTGACTTGTATCTGACAGGTGGCGTTTCTCTATCTGCAAGTGTGTAACGATGCCTGGCTTGACAGCATGGCTAATAGCTTTATTTATTGGTTGCAGCAAGGAGAGGGGTTAACGGTGGGCTGGGAAGTGCTGTTCCTAACCCTTGTGGTGGAAGTGGCATTGGACAGGATCAAACATAAGGGGGACCCCCATAAGGGGTCTAGTGGGGGTACATGTGGGCCGCATTCTGCACACACCCACGCCCACTGGTTGACCAGCGGGAGCCCAAGTGCCTTGGCTTGTACCATACTTGGGGTCTAACCCTGGCCAACACCCAAGGGTGGCTCCCCCAACAGCTAGTTGTAGGGACAAACATTCCCTCAGCAGGGGCTGACAGAATGAAAGTGGATCCTTGCCCTACTATCATGCCAACCCCAGTTACCTGCTGTAGTCCAATAACATTGTGGCCTGTGTTCACCCATAAATCATTCTTGGCTATGTTATTCATGTTGCTGGCGGGGGGGACGGGACATATCATGCACCTACCTCACAATAACATCCAGGAGAAGGTGACCCCTAACATATACAGGAGGACCCAAGCTGTTGGGGCATTAAAGGTAGTAACCAGCACCTTGAATTGAACAGGTAGCAAATAGGAAGCCAGAGCAGGTAAGCTAGGGTTTGAGGATCTGCTCTCTGTGATCTATTTCAGAAAGGACACGGGCAGTAGAATTCTACATTGTGGCCCTGTCTGCACCCTACACTTATAGCAGCACCATGCTACTTTAAACAGTCATGGCTTCCCCCAAAGAATCCTGGGCATGGTAGTTTGCAAAGGGTGCTGAGACATATTAAGAGACCCCTATTCCCCTTACTGAGCTACAATTCCCAGAGTTCCCTGGGAAGAGGGAATGATTGTTCAAATACTCTGAGAATTGTTGCTCTGTGAGGGAATTAAGGGTTTCCTAACAACTCTCAGTATTAACAAACTACAGTTCCCAGGATTATTTGGGGGAAGCCATGACTGTTTAAAGTAGCATGATACTGCTTTAAATGTAAAGTGAGTTGAAGACTATCTGTAGCATCTGAATTCTCCTCAATGGCAGCCCCACTTAGATCACATAACAGATGTCCTAAGAGGTGGTCATCATCTTGTGGATGATGGTAGAAAAATCAGAATCAAGGAGGAACAGCTACAGGTGGCTTACCAGATGGATCAGGTCTAAGCCATTCCTGACTATTGCTACAACATTCTTTTGTAAGCTGCCTTGAACATTTATTTTTTCCAAATAAATAAGTATATATTAAATAATAGAACCTGGAATTTCAGAAGAACCCTTAAACTGTCTGTTTAGAGGCACTATGATCCCATCAAGAGTTGGCAGATTTGCCATCCTATATAGATAACCAGTGTTATCCAGGAGATCCTGTAGCATCTTCACTATAACCCACTCAATTACTTTGCCCACAAGCAAATACCGTTTTTGGAGTTCACTGGCTCCTGTCTC
This sequence comes from Rhineura floridana, assembly GCF_030035675.1. NCBI lineage: Eukaryota > Metazoa > Chordata > Lepidosauria > Squamata > Rhineuridae > Rhineura > Rhineura floridana. The sequence goes on from NC_084483.1 coordinate 103,808,858, forward strand.
CAGGATTGTTCTCAAGCTATGTATATAGTTAAACTAGAGAGGGTAACAATTCATTCCTGGAATACTAGTCAATCTGAGTCATCTGTATCTAGTACATTTTTAATCTTAGCCAGAAATGCATGATTAGAAGAGGTTGTTTAATTCTCATGTGGAATTTAGCTGAGCTGCAAATATTGTAAACAAAAGGGTTTTTCAGATGTGGTGAGAACTTTTGAAGTGGATGTTGTTGAGAAGAGGACAGTTGCATGGACGGAAAATGTGTGGCTCTTTCACTCCACAACATTTGCACTGTTTAGTTGAAAATGTTTATAAATTATTTACCATACAGTTTTCTTTCTAGAAGTTGGGGGAATAAAACATTATAAGTGAGAAAAATAGAAAGATTATTGTATGCTACTAGTGGTAGTGTACTGCAGGCAGTGGTGGTTCGTAGGTGGTCAAGAAGGTCACTGGATCTGATGGGGCAGCTAGGTGGCCAAGAAGGTTACTTAGCTAGGCACAAGGAAGTCACGTAGGCAGGGACCAACTATTCTGGTTTTCTCCCCATCCTCCTGTCTTCTAAAGATATTGTGGACATGGAAGCATTGTAGTTTTACAAATCCTTAGCACCTAACTAAACAATGGCTATCTGACCTTATATGGGCTGGTGTGGGTTCATGCCACAATAATTATACATTAATCAGAAGTAAGTCCAATTGAATTTCATGGCGATTGCTCCCTGATAAGTATGTACAGTATTGCATCCTGAATTGGTTAATCTTAAAGGTGCCACACAGGACTGTCAAGAAGGTTCCCCAAACACTTTCAGAGCCCTGGAACAGATTATCTGCTCCATCCCAACTTATTTACCTCTATGCCTTCCTGCCACTGTGTGGAAGAAGGTGGAGGCATATAAGTGGACTTGAACCTGGGAAACCAGGGTTAAAATCACCACTTGCCCATGAAGCTCAGTGTATGTCCTTGGGCCAGTCTCCATCTCCCCACCCAACCTACCTCACATTATTGTATGCATGCTTCTGAATACAAGTTGCTGAAAAATGCAGGAGGGAAGACTGCTCTTGTGTTCTTGTCCTTCTTATGGGCTTCCCATCAGCATCAGGTTGGCCACTGTGATAACAGGATGCTGGATTAGATTGGCCTGATCCAGCAGGCTTTTATGTTCTTTGGTGAGGTGCTTTGTAAAAAGCTTTTTCGAAGCCTATGTACACAATATCAACTGGATCACCTCTATCTATACACTTGCTGACACTCTCAGAGAACTCTAAACGGTTAGGAGCACAGGACCCGCCCTTGCAAAAGCCATGCTGATTATGCTTAAGTAAGCTTTGTTATCCTATATGATTTGTAATTCCATCTTGAAGAAGCTCCATGTCATGCCTGTTTTGGCTTGGAGGCAGAAATCCGATGTTATCTTTCTTGGGTGAGGGCTAAGTCCCACTGAACTCAGTGAGGCTTACTTTTAAGAAAACATACTTAGGGTCACAGCTCAAGGTAATTAGTTTAATATGCCTCACCCAAAAGCTCCAGAGAGTCTTCAAAGAACTCTAAGGTCCTGTCTGCACGCTTCCCATAGGCATCTAGCTGGCCACTGTGACAGCAGTATGGTGGAGTAGATGGGCCTCTGGCCTGATCCAGCAGGGTGTTTCTTAAGCCTTGGGGCTGCCCCAACAGACATCTGACTGAAGCACCTACATGCACACTGGAATGAAAAATCAGGGCAAAAGATCCTTTGTTCATAGGTAGAAGGACATGTGAAACTCCCAAGAAAATAAACCTTACCAGTGGTCAAGTGAAAGTTTATTGTCATTTCAGTGGCTGTGGTGCAAAGAATCATGGGACTAGTTCCACACACCTAGTTGGGCTTTGGGCCCCAATGGCACCTGGCACATCCCTTTTTAAAGGACCTTTCAAAAGCAGATTATAATATGGTATTAGAGCACCTGGATATACTCATTGGAGCCCATTGGATATCAAACATTCCAGCAGCCTTATCCAAGATTTTGGACCTGCCTAAGGTAGCTCTTAGGATCATGGCCACTGATGAAATTCCTTTCATTGTTTTCCAGTTCTCCCTGCTATATGAGAGATACTGAATGAGAGTAGTTTTAAGAGCATCATTAGGAATAGTGTTAACTTGTAGCAATTTCAAATATTCATAGATATGGAACAATCCTTTTTTTAAAAAAAAAGTCAGTCTTCATTTAAAGAACTCATACAACATGGATGCAAAATAGCTCTGTTTGATAGGATTGAATCATACTTTGTAAAATGTTAGGAAACAAGAACCCTAATCCAGTTCCTATTAAAGACAACCGTAGGAATCTTTCCATTGCTTACAATGGATTTGGATAAGATACTAAGACATATTTACTCATTTGACTGCCAAGAACTCCTCCAACATTAAAAGAACCATATTTTCTTTTCTAAGAAAAAAAGGCAAGTATTGTAAGACGAGAACATTTCCTGTAAATGTAATACTTAGAAGCCAGATTGCAGCATAAAGAGAAAAAAACCTTGTGAGCCATTCAGCATGCACAACTGTGTGTGTATATACACATCAGGGCTTCTCACTGTTTTGCTCAATGAGCTTCTTGCACTGCATAGCAAACTGATTTTGAAACTCTTCTTCAGTTGTCAGGTAGTAATGGGAATTCCTGTTGCCAGGGGAATGGGGGCTGAATCACAGAAACTCCAATAAACGCATACTCCAGTTCACATTTAAGATTAGGCCCCCATAGAAGTCTGTCAGAGACATGAAGGGAGGCCCTTTTTATGAGAACTGATGCCTCCGCATTGGCCGGGGTGGGTGAGTTGCTGAAAATCTAGCCGCTGCAATTTATACCTCCGTGCCAATTCCAAAGAAAAGGGCCACTGTAATCAGGGCCAATCAGATGGGGGTCAGGAGGGCTATTTGGCCTGGGCTGCCAGCTCAAAGGGGGCCTCAAATTTAAACACATGTTTATGTTTTGTCATTTGTTTAGTTTTGCAATTTGTTTTTATGTGACACATTCCCTCGGCTTAGAGCTTCAAATTAGCGCATTTGCTCAGGAAAAACATTTGTTAAGTCAAAAAAATTAAATTATGTCTCACTCTTTTTTTTGGTGCCTTTTTATTTTTGTGTGTTGTCATATTTATTTTTATTATGGGGCCTCAAAATCTGGAAGTAAGCCACACCTCTCTCTGAGACGGCTTGACTTGACTATGATCACGTAAATCATGGAGGGTAGGTACAGTCTCCACATGGAGAGTTGAGGTCTTATAAATGGTGCCTCTGTGAGGGCAATGCAAACCCAGCTACAGACCAATGCATGTGCCCAAGATACTTGTGGAGAACCTTCAAAACTATGAACTGACTCTCAGCAAAATTCTGTTTACATATATGTGTGCTTCCAGACTGTCACTAATTTTGGATAGGATTCAGTCACACATCGAGAAATTCAGTTTGCACAATTAAAGTTGATGTGGCACTCTTACACAACTCGATTCCCACCCCTCACCCCATAGACATTTTGTGATAAAAAGACAGGAAAATACACTGCAAAGTTTGGGATAATGATTGCTTGATGAATCATATAATCTCCCTGCAAGAAAATGAGGATGAATGCCCAATAAGCAGGTTGTCTGGAAGTGACAGCTTTCTTTCTTTTTCTTTCTTTGCATCTATCATCCTTCCCAACTGATTACTACTCAAAGCACCTTACAGCAGAAGTTATCTTTAACACAGATATTCCATATAATGCTAACCCCTCTTAATAAGAAAAAACTCCAGCGACTGAAATAGCAGATTAAGAAAACGCAGCAGCAAATTTCCCCTCGTAAAAACTATACTTTTTAAAAAAAAAAGCCTGCTGAAATAAGATGCTAAATAAGATTTGCTGCTTATTTAACACACTCTCTCTCTCTTTCCCCTTTTCGCTCTCTCTCTCTGTTTGAACAACTCCAATCAGAACCTTGGCAGATGCATTCTGAATCTTTAAGGGCATCAGGGCATCCCCACAAAGAATGCACTTCAGTAATCTATTCTGGAGGTGACTAGAGCAGGAATAACCAAGACCTGGTTTTACAAATGATTCAGCTCTCTGAATTTTGGGCCAAGGTTATACACATTTTGTAGCAGGAATTCAATAAAAGGTTGCCCACTTTGGCCTGTGTAAGTCAGATGAGATATTTGAATATTTCAGAACATTCCAAAGCAAAGTTGGAAAGTCTGCACCAGAGCTTTTCTATCATTTTTTTATCTCATTTGTCTTTCAGGTAAACATGGGGACATATCTGTTGGCAAGGTGTAGGGAGCTGCAGGGAGGATCTGTAGCAAGGAGGGGCGGGAAATGTTTGTCAGGCGAAACAAAAGGAAAAGGCTGCCTGGTTGTATTTAGGCTCAGTCAATAGCTTGGTTCAAAGAGAGGAGACATCACCTGTCCATTTGGTCTTTTACGTTTAAGACAAGGGAGTGGAACCTCAGGCCTAGGAGCCAAATGCCGTCCTCCTGTCCTCCCAGTTCTGCCCTTGGGACTTTCCCCAGGCCATGCCTCCTCCTTAAGCCCCCCCCCTGCCTTCCCAAGCCACACCCCACACTAGCTCTTCTCCACATGCTCCTTAAGCGCATTTGCCCGGCAGGAATGTGTCCTTGAACTGTGATCATCCCTCTTGATTGCTTCAGTGGAAGATGGAGAGGGGTGTGTGTTGAAACTTCTGAGTTGTGTGTCTGGAACGTAACCTATTATACAAAGGTAAGTGCCACAGCCATTGCTCCACCCACTTTTTGCCTCTGGTCCCACCCACTACTTGCATGAGGCCCCCTGGAAGGATAAATGTTTCTCTCCCCGGTTTGAGACTTACAGTAATTGCCTCTTGGTTGCTCAGCCATGTTTACTTGCAAGGCTATCAATGACAAGCATATTAGCCAGACCTGTTTCCCAATCAACCCCATTTAAATCACACTAGCTGTTCTATTCTACCCTTCCAATACTCTTCCCCCCCTTCTCTTTTGTCCTTTTCTTCTTCTGCCCTTGTACCATATACTAACTTCCTGATACTTCTTTATATTCCCTTCCCATGAGGAAGTTTTGTTCCTGATCTGTAAGTATTTGTTGTCTATGTTATCAGACAACTCGACAATGGAAAGAATTGTGGAGAATGTTTTTAAATCACCATCAACTGTATGTTAAAATGGGATGGTGCATCTTTTCAAAAATTGGATCTGACCTGTCATTCTATCCACAGTTCATGAGCGAAACCCTAATATACATTCCTGCCCATTACTGTCTTGATAAACCGCTAGCAGCCTTAGCAGAAATAGCTTCTAAAAGCAGAGCTGATGTTTTGATTAGCAAAACTAGCTAAGCCAAACCTGACAATAATGCATGTGCTTTAGATTTCCCTGGTTTGAGGCACTGTTTACTCTGGCAGTGCTATCATTAAGCGAAGCTTCCCCCCCCCCTTGAAGCTGTTACATGGTAGACTGATATTGGCTGACCCTGAAGCAAAAACTTTGAAAACAGCACATTTATTTTCTCCCTAATGCTGAGCACGCATGCAATGAGGCATACTTTGGTCTAGCTCGGGAATTTTTCAAAATCACAACTATTTGTCCCCCATACTTTGTCTTGCTTTTTTTTTTTTTGCTGGTGAGGATAAAGTAACATGCTGAAAACTGATCTTGGGGCACAGGCAGCTGTATGTTTCTCAGGGAGACATAGCTGAGGTCCAGTGCACACAGGCAGATTTTCCTGCTTCATCCCTGTGTTTGGGATCCAAAGGTATCTTCTGCTCATGGAGCATTGCATGGGGTGGGTAGCCAAAGGTGTTTTCCCACTTGTGCAAGAGATGATCTTGCGCAAACGTGAGAACTGCTATAGAACTTGTCTATTATAGAGCAATCTAGAGCACACTCTCATGCAAACATTTGCAGGTCAATGTTAGTAGCCATTTCCCTTCTGCTCACAGTTATTTAGGTCACTCCCAGGTGACCTGTTTGTTGAGCATTCATCTTGATTTTTTTTTGCAGAAAGTTTGTTAGGAAGTTAGACAATGTCAGTTATTTATTGATAATTCATTCTGATTTGCTCAGTGGGAGGTTAGCCGACATTGGATCAAGCACGTGTTATCTCACACTTCCCAGGGCATTTCCCCGACACTTTCCTTATCACTAAAAAGTCTGATTTTCTCCCTTTCCATAACTCTGTGGAACTAAATGACTAGCAGTTTCATATAAAGTTTGCCTGTGTGTATTTGTCTTCTTGTAAGACCCAGATCAGATGAATTCAGCTATTGGATTCCAACAGACAATTCTGTTAATGACTCTCAGGTGTGGTGACACATATATTCCAACTTTTGTCTTACTTTTTTGCCTTGACTTGTTGCCAGTACCACTACTAATCTTAATGCTGCCACCATGCTGACACATGGGCAGGGATGGAAAGAACTGTCAATTTTGGTTCTGTCTGTTTCTCATTTTTCCAATCTGAAATTCAGTTCTCAACATTTCTTCAGCAATTTGCAGATTTTAAAAAAAAATCCTCATCAAAATTCTTCAGTATTTTAGCATGAATTTTCTCCTACTAAATACATTGTTGTATGCAGTTTTGACTAATGTACACATTTTTGCAAGCAATTTCACCTAATAAAATGCATTTTTATATGTTATTTTCACTATTATTCATTTTTTGCACACTTTCCATTCATACATACATTTTTGTAAACATTGGTTGGTTGGTTGGAGAACTGCATTGCAAAATTCAGAGAACTGCAAATTTTGAAGGATGGCTGTGTTTTGGTTCTCATATTGTTTTGAGAAACTGAATTTGATAGATCCAGCTTTAAATGAGAACTGAACTTAATTTCTCCCCCATTCTTCCACATGGGCCTAAAACTAACATTGCTGTCAGTGGTGGAAGTAGGGTTTTAAGGGATAGGGGTCATTGTTAGGAGGTAGTGAAATTCTAATATGAGCCCCTAATAACCAGAACCTTTCACTTGACTCCCCATTAACTTAACCAAACTGTAGCTTGGATGCATATAACTAGATAATACAAGCCAGTTTAAGAAAATATCTTGAGAAGTATCTGAAAAAAGGTGAGCCTCCATCTATATTCTTGTTGCTGTTTTGTCTGATTTGTTTCAGATTCTACCCTCTTCCATGTATAGCACTGATGGTGGGTAACAACCATGTAAAAACACAACACTGGGCCCATCTGCATTATACATTTAAAGCAGTATCATAGCACTTGTAAAGTCATGGTCTCCCCCAAAGAATTATGGGAACAGTAATTTATTAGAGGTTCTGACCATCGTGAGGAGCTCCCATTCCACCCACAGAGCTACAATTCTCAGCGTGGTTTAACTGCCAATTGCTCTTCCCAGGGAACTCTAGGAACTGTAGTTCTGTGAGAAAGATAGGAGTCTCCTAACAACTTTCAGCACCTTTAACAAATACTGCTTAAAATGTATGGTGCAGGTGAGGTGATAGGACCAACAAAAGAAAATACCCAATTACAAACATTATGTTATAAGCACTTGTTATAATTGCCCATCACTTATGACTTTACAGGTCAAAACCAACATGTGTCTTGAACCCAAAAGATGATAGGAAACTAGTGCAGTGATGGTGGAGCATTGGAGTGAGTAAGTGGTTTTGTGAAAGTGGACCACTATGTTTTACACTAGCTGAACCTTCTAGACAGTCATCAAGGGCAGTAGGTTACCGTAGTCTAGCTAATAGGCTGTCAAGGCTGTCCTTCACTCTAGTACAGCCTTTCCCAACTAGTGGGCCACCAGATCTTGTTGGACCACAACTCCATCAGCCTCAGCCAGCATTGCCAATGGTCAGGAAAGATGGGAATTGTGGTCAAACAACATCTGGTGGCCCACTAGTTGGGAAAGGCTGCTCTAGTACAATATATAAAGATAAGTCATGCCCTACCAAACTAGATCTTGCACCATTTGCTCCTAGCTGCTCTTCATTTTTCCAATGTCTGTGGCTTGTTGGACTTCCACAAGGTCTTATATTTATTTGTCCTTCCCTGCTCCCCATTTCCATGGCTATACCAGCTATAGCTATCATCTTACTGGCAGCTGGCTGTGATCTCTGGCCATTTCAGGCTGTTGCACCCACCAGTACTTAATTTTAGTCCAAAACCCACTGGCCATCTCATCTTGTCTCCGGCACACATATTCCTGAACAGATGGGCCAGAACGACATATTACGTACAAAGAAAAATGGAGTTCCCAACCTTGTTCTTGTCTCATTGTAGGGGTGTTCACATGTTACATTCAATTAGTGTACACTCTATGTGCCTGTGTACACAAATAGTTGAGCTGCACGCTCATACAGTTATTCACATGTAATGTTCACATGTACAGTTATTCACATGTAATATTGAGCAGTACAAATCAAGTGTGCACTCTTTCACACAAACACTTGGTACACTCTGATTGCACACGTGCACGCGCACGCGCACACACACACGCGCACACCAGTCTTTCCCTAGCAAGCTCTGGGATCACACGTAAGACCAAGTTTGTGGAAGGAGCTGCAGAGAAAAGTCAAAAGGGTTAAGAATCCTCTATTCCACACATTTTCATCAGGTGGTAAATCTGTGTTTGGGAAAATACATTTGCTGGGGGTAACATGTAGCCCAACCCTTAAAAACACTTTTCTCTACCTGCCCAAGAATTCACACATACATGTGGTCTACGCAAATGGATTTCGGGAAGGACAAACGTTTGGGCCCACATCAAAAAGAGAAAGTCAGTGAGGCAGAAAATCAAACCAACCCTGGATGGCAAAATGACGATGTTACCCTTTAATATGGATAGCTTTGCTGCCCTGGGCTCCTACTGGGAGGAAGGGCGGGATATAAATCTAATAAATAAATAAATAAATCATAGCTTGGGGTAGGCTTCCATGGCATAACTCATCTGATAGTGCCTAGCAAAGGCTTTTCCTCTTTTAGGTTTGTTATATCCCATCAGCTGCATCAGACAAGAAAGAGGGCTAGAAGGAACGCAGTGGCACTCTGACAGTAAGTCCAGCAGACAGAAGTTTGGCTGAGCTCTCGGCTGCACTTGAACTTCGGCTAAGCACGCCATGAAAGAGGGCTTTCAAGTGTGCCAGCTATGGAAAGGTTAATAAAATATAACAAAAGTAATGCAGAGCATTAAAGCTTTAAGCTTTACTGATTTTATGCTTAAGAATAACATGTCGGAGAGGCAGGGCTGCGAACAGTTTTTGCTCTTTGTGTGGCTGTTTTCTTCTTAGAGCTCTTCTAGATGGTCATTTTGGTAGATCATCGTCACTTGTTTTGTGGCCATTTACTAGTGGGTGTATGCACACAGCCCATGGTGCAAATTGTGGTCATCATCTGTTTTTAAACCATGGCTGCCCTCTGAATGCTTGATAGAACTCCACTTTACTTTGTATACTGAATCCTCTAGTTTCTATTGACCTTTGCATCCCACCTGTACCATGGTTGCCCCCTCATTCCCCTTTCTTTGCACTATAAGATGTAGCTGTGCATCCACCCCTTGCTGCATTTAGATCACCCACTATCCATTTAAAGGGCAGATCCCACTTTTTGTTGTCATAGGTACACAGCAAGCTGCCTTCATAGAATCATACAACAGTAGAGTTGGAAGGGCCCATAAGGCCATTGAGTCTAACCCCTTGCTCAATGCGGGAATCCAAATTAAAGCACACCTGACAGGTGGCTGTCCAGCTGCCTCTCAAATGCCTCCAATGTTGGAGAAGCCACCACCTCCCTAGGTAATTGGTTCCATTGTTGTACCGTTCTAACAGTTAGGAGGTTTTTCCTGATGTTCAGTTGAAATCTGGCTTCCTGTGACTTGAGCCCATTAGTTTGAGTCCTGCACTGGGAAGATGAAGAGATCCTGGCCCTCCACAGTGTGACAACCTTTCAAGTGCCATCATATCTCCCCTCAGTCTCTCTTCTCAAGGCTTAACATGGGCAGTTCTTTCAGTCTCTCCTCATAGGACTTTCTTTCCAGTCCCCTGATCATCCTTGTTGCCTTCCTCTGAACCTGTTCCAGTTTGTCTGCATCCTTCTTAAAGTGCAGTGTCCAGAACTAGATTCAATACTCAAGATGAGGCCTAGCCAGTGCCACATAGAGGGGAACTAGTACTTTACGCAATTTGACTTCTACCGAGTCAGATCATTGGTCCATCTAGCTCAGTATGGTCGACCCTGACTGGAAGTCGCTCTCCAGGGTTTTAGGCAGCCCTACTTGGAAATGCTGGGGAATGAACCCGCAACCTCCTACATGCAAAGCAAATGCTCTACCACTGAACCCATTACTGAACCCATTGAACAAATGGAACCCATTGAACAAACGGAACCTATTGAATTGCTGTTCCTGTAGTTATCGTAGCTTGTTGCAATCACACCATATATGACCCCATTGTCACATGGGACCTGACTGAAGGTGGGGGGAGCATGAAGAAAAATGTCCCTGTTTGATCAAGGAATAGCACTAGCAGAAATGCTCCTTCAACCCAGGAGGATGGTGACTGGTTAAAATGAGTCTGTGGTACATTTGCACTAATCAAGTAGAATGATCCAAAGATGTGAACTGAGAAGATGTGAACTGGAATTTGATCACTGGCTGCCTTATTCCGTTTAATTGGATTGTCATAGCATGCTGTCTTGAGAAAAAGAAGGAAGGTTTTCCCACTCATGCAAGTATCATTATACATTAGGAAAACTACCAAGGGGGGACTGTAGAGAAATCTCTTACTGGGAGCTTTAAAAACACTTACATAAATATTTATCAGGGGTGATTTTTGTGTTCCTGGGCTTGCTTCTGGGCATGAGAAATGGACAATGTGCCCCCTTCATCTAAAGGTTTTCTGTTTGAAAGTACAGGAAATTATCATTAATTATTCCTAGACATCCTTTGCAGATGTTGGAATTACTGCACAAGGAACATCTTTTCCCAATGCTAAACAGAAAGACGCATTCACAGCAACGTGACCTCTGCATAGAAGCAGGCCTTTGATTAATGTAGCATTTGGAACTTTCTGCCACTGTGGCAGGGGGTTAACAGGATTTTTTTTTTAAATGCCATCCATATATCAAAAGCCAGTTTGCAACATTTCATCCCACTCAACCAACTTTCCATCACAGCTTGGTGTAATTAAGGCTGCAGTCTTCTGCATGTATACCTGGGAATAAGCCCTACTGAATTCAGTGGGATTTACATCTGAGCAAACATGCATAGGATTGTGCTGTAAAGCTCCAATATTAGACACATTAATAGAGTAAGCCGCATTGAGCTCCACTACACTTTCTCCTGGTCTCAGCTACAGACTGTAGGTGATGTGGCCACTAACCCTAGGGATGGGGAAGAGATTAAATTTAATTCACATTAAAGGTGAACCTACCTAATTCACACTTTCTGGAACAATACACAAACTGGAAAAAGCCGCCCTTCAAAATTCGCCCTTTTCTTCATTTTGCAAGGCAGTTCTCCAGCCAAGAAATGTGTAGGAGAATGTATGTATTAGGGTAAAGTGCACCCACACAGAGAAATGTACATATGTCACAACGGAAGGTAAGATTTCCAAGATTTGGGACCTTAAGTTATGGTGGAAAGATATAGGGATTTTGCTTTGCACACTCACGAGGGGAAAGAATAGCAATAGAACAAAGACTCCAATTTGGCTGGGAAACTGAGGTTTGATTTGTTACAGTGGTTAAGAAGTACAAATAAACATACAAGGGCTATGCAGACGTAGCCCTGCCTAGACTTGCTGCATCATTGATAATTCTCTAGAATAGGAGGAGGCAAGGAGGAGGGAGGGGAAAGTTTACTGTTGTCATTAGCAATTCCTTGTTTCACAGCGGGGAGAAGGAACAGGAGCATGCTCTCATGCAGAGCCGCCTCCCAGTGGTGGTATCACTGCAGCTTACCGGTATGAGGATGGGGCAGTGTGGCACTAAGGTCTGTGCAGAAGCACCAGTGGGAGTACCAGATTGGCTTTGCAGATGTTCCCATGCAGCACCGCCCTCCTTGCCATCCTGTCCCTCCCCATCCAGGTAAGCTGCAGCATTGCCAGTAGTGGGAAGGTAGCTTGGTGGCTCCACTACACCACAACGGCCACTACTGCTCTTGGGGATGTATGAGGAATCTAGGGTTAGAGATGTATACCGATGTGTACTTCAGTATGAATTCTCGGGGATCAGGCTCTCCCTGATGTCTAGGCTATGAAATACCTCTGATTGTCCAGAAGGTGTTGAACCTTTGCACAGTATTATTTTTAACCATTTGAGGGGGTGTGGGAACAAAGCAAATATCACCCCAAAAAGGGCAGGTGGTGGGTAGAACGTCTTGAGTAAAGTATGCATTTTGAAAGATCTGGCCAGGGGCGGGTTTGTGTTTATCTTATAAGCTTAATGAGGTGGCTGGTGTGTGTGTGTTCTAGCCTTAACTTCAAAGCATTTAGGAACACACACACTCACTCGCACAGCGCATCGCTCTTTGCAGCTGGGCAACTCTTCTCCCTGGAAGGATCATGTGACCATGCACCATCCAGTTTCATGCATAACTAGTTTCATGTATGAAAACACGTGTTTCCACTTTTATCTTTTTCTAGCATATAGGTTTGATGAGAAAGATGTTTGACCTTCAAGGCTTTAATTTAAGTTTTAAAAAAATCTTACTGAATTGTGAGTCTGTTGGCTTACTCATTGAAAGTAAGAGCCTTAAATCTGTGGACTCCCATCATGGGCCCTATAAGTATTGTGACAGCTCATTAAGTGGCCAGTGAAACACCAGCATGCCACACATTCATTCTCTAACTCTGGCAGCTGTGGCTGAGTCCAGGGGTCCTAAAGACATATTTCTGATGTTGCTCTGGCAGAATGATAATTTATGTATTCTGTAATTCAAAGGGATTTCAAGGCAGTTGTAAATTAATGAAAAAGGGGGGAAGCTTTTTGTTTAATTTATTGAGTTAAACATTTAAAAACAAATAAAGAATTTTGGGTCAGTTATATTTCCTCCCTCTTTTTTAAAAAAAATCGAAAATAAGATAAATTAGATTAAATTTAATGCTAGGAAGAAAGGGGGGGGAGAAGAAATGCATGGCTTTTGGCCAACACAAAAACTGATTCCCTCCACGCCTCCTCTTTTATTTTCCCTTAAAACCTGCTGTTGATCGCTGCCAAAGAAGTGTAGTAACTTACTACAGATTTTGCTTTCAGTCAGGATTTTAAAAAGAAAGAAAAAGAAAACCCACAAATGAAAGAATCTCGTTAATCAGATAATTGACCAGCTGGTAATCTTAGCTCTTTTGTGACACACCAGTTGGCAGGTACAGTAGTACATAAGCATGAGACTCTCTCTTCATTTCCCTTCCCTTTTGGATACTTATAGAGCTCCTCTGTCTCATCAGTCTCCGGGGATATTGAAGTCCTGAAAAAAGGGCAAGCTATCAGAGGTAATGACTGCCTGTGGACATGCAGATGGCACTACTAGTTATTCTGGCTGTGTGCACAGCATGCATTCAAAGCACCTTATTTCCCTCCAAAGAATCCTGGGAACTGTAGTTTACCCCCAAGCTACAGTTCCCAGCATCCTTAACAAACTACACTTCTCAGTAGTCTCTGAGGAAAATAATGTGCTTTAAATGTATGGTGCCTTTGCAGCCCCAGACTACCGATCATGAATCTAGGAGGGGAGAAGTTCCCTTTAAACAATTGCCTTGACACCAGGGTGTGTTGCCCCAAGAGGCTTATCTTAAAGTAATGTTATGCTATTTTTCTCCCTCTACGCACAAAAGTGTGCAAAGCAGTATTGCTGTCCACAAGAATTCATGATGGTGTTGTCATACCATATCACTTCCATCTAAACCCATCTTAATAAAAACAGAACAGATGATCTGTCCATTTTGACATCTGTGTGTATCTATTTTACTGTTCACAGTTCTAAACATAGGGCTCCAGCGGATGACCTGTTCATTGAGCATTAATTCTGATTTACTTGCACAAAGGTTGTGTGGAGGTTAGAATATGTCTGGTCTTTTTTGAGCATTCATTCTCAGAAACAAAATTCAAAGTGATCTTGATAGACTAGAGCATTGGGCTGAAAACAACAGAATGAAATTTAACAGGGATAAGTGCAAAGTTCCACACTTAGGGAAAAGAAACCAAATGCACAGTTATAAGACGGGGGATACTTGGCTTAGCAGTACTACATGCGAGAAGTATCTTGGAACTGTTGTTGATCACAATATGGATTTGAGCCAACAGTGCGATGTGGCTGCAAAAAAGGTAAATGCTATTTTAGGCTGCATCAACAGAACTATAGTTTACAGATCACGTGAAGTACTAGTTTCCCTCTATTCAGCACTGGTTAGGCCTCATCTTGAGTACTGTGTCCTGTTCTGGACACCGCAGTTTAAGAATGATGCAGACAAACTGGAATGCGTTTAGAGGAGGGCAAACAAGGATGAAAGGTTGTCACACAGAAGAGGGCCAGGATCTCTTCTTAATCATCCCAGAGTGCAGGACATGGAATAATGGCTTAATTTACAGGAAGCCACATTTTGGCTGAACATGAGGAAAAACCATTAGAGCAGTATAACAATGGAACCAATTACCTAGGTATGTGTTGGGCTCTTCAACACAAGAGGCATTCAAGAGGCAGCTGGACAGCTACCTGTCAGGCATGCTTTAAGCTTGATTCCCGCATTGTGCAGGGAGTTGGGCTCGATGGCCTTATAGGCCCCTTTCAATTCTATTGTTCTATGTTTAGGGACAGTTATAAGTCAGTGAGCATTCATCCTGATTTGTTTGTGGGCTGTTCACAAGTCTTCCTATTAATCATTTGTTTATACTGCACTTTTCAGTGCATTTCCCATCACTTTCCAAACTGCAAAAGTCTGAGCTTAAAAAAAAAAAGATTTATTGAGCTAGAGGAACAGTGTGCTTTAATCCACTTTAATCGTGTAAACCTAAATTAAGTGGAAACTACCTGGAGACCTGACGAGTCATTTTAAGCATGTGTTTTGTCATATTAACACTTTATACTTCTCAGCTATTTATTAATATATTATTATTATTTATTAAAACATTTCTCAGATTTTATGTTTATTATTTATTAAATTATTTCTCAGATTTTGTTATTTTTTATTTTTCCTTTAATTTTTAATATTGTATTGATATTTGGAAATTTTTATGTATACTGTGTTTTAAGGTCAATGTTTTAGATGAAGGGGTGTGTGTGTGTGTGTGTGTGTGTGTGTGTGTGTGTGTTATGTGCCTTCAAGTCGATTACAACTTATGGCAACCCTCTGAATCAGCAACCTCCAATAGCATCTGTTGTAAACTACCCTGTTCAGATCTTGTAAGGTCAGGTCTGTGGCTTCCTTTATGGAATCAGTCCATCTCTTGTTTAGTCTTTCTCTTTTTCTACTGTTTTTCACAGAATTATTGTCTTTTCCAGTGAATCATGTCTTCTCATTGTATGTCCAAAGTATGATAACCTCAGTTTCATCATTTTAGCTTGTAATGATAGTTCTGGTTTAATTTGTTCTAACACCCAATTATTTGACTTTTTCACAGTCCATGATATGAGCAAAGCTCTTCTCCAGTACCGCATTTCAAATGAGTTGATTTTTCTTTTATCCCCTTTTTTCACTGTCCAACTTTGGAGTTCAGTGATACATCTTTGCATTTGAGGACCTTTTCTCGGTTTCTCACAGATGCCCTCCCCAGTCCTAGCCTCCTTCTGATTTTTTGACTATTGTCTCCATTTTGGTTAATGACTGTGCCAAGGTATTGATAATCCTTGACAAGTCCAATGTCTACTTTAAAGTTACATAAATCTTCTGCTGTGATTACTTTAGTCTTTTTGACGTTCAGCTGCAGTCCTGCTTTTGTACTTTCCTCTTTAACTTTCATCAGCACTCATTTCAGATCATTACTAGTTCCTGCTAATGGTATCATCTACATATCTTAAATTATTGATATTTCTCCCGCCAGTTTTTACATCTCCTTCATCTTGATCCAAACCTGATGAAACCAAACTTGATCCAAACCAAATGAAACAAAATCAAATGAAACTTGATCCAAACCAGATGAAGGCATAGCTTAGACATTTTCAGAATAAATAAGGAAGGGCCGTAGCTCTGTGGCAGAGCATCTGCTTTGCATATAGAAGGTCCCAGGTTCAATCCCTAGCAACTTCAGGTAGGACTGGGAGAGACCCAGAGCTAGATGGACCAAGAGTCTGACTTGTATAAGGGAGCTTACTGTGTTCCTATAAATAAAATTTATTTTAGATTTACACCTAAAAAAGTAATGTGTGAAGTGGTCCTCAGAGTTTAGTTGCTCTGTGATGCTCGCTTCTGTAAAACTGCATGTTATGCTTCTCACCTTTTATTCTTCCTCTATAATTCCATCTGTGTTTCTCAACCTTTCTTTTAAGATCCGGGAAGTGGGTACACTAAGCTGTTGTACTGTGCTGCCCTCTAATATCCCGTGCATCTCCACATGGCTCTTTTGTAGTTCCAAACTCTCGATTGCCATTTTGGGCATTTTGCAGGTGAAAGCACAAGGCAAATCCTATTTTTAACTGCAAGCTGCCAGAGTTTTAAAATAGTATTGTTTGGTGTTTAAAGAGCACTTTACATGATACAAAATTCCTGGCAATTGACAGGATAGCTGCATTTAGACTGTAATGTGTGATGATTTTTCAAAACTTTGTTTATTTACACAGAATGCATACCAGAACATGCACATGTTACGATTTATGTTCACGTTTCACAGCCTTCTGGGTAGGAATTTTGTAAATTGTGCAGTGGACCTAAGAAGGATTGGGAGGGAGGAGTTGTGGCTCCTAGTTGGAAGTATTTCCACCATGAAGGCTAGGAACCCGTTTTTTCTTCACCGGTCCTTAACATGAACAGCAAACATGTACATTGTCCTTTTTCTTTTTCTTTCTGTTTATTGTTGCTGCTGCTGTGGTTGTCTTGTTAATCCTACATTGTATTTGATGTTTATGATCTATAGACAAAAATAAACTGAACTTGAAAATAAACTTAAGCTTGAATAGAAAACTGACATTGGCTCTGCGCATCTTATTTTTTCTCTCCTGTGTTTGCTCCTGAACATGTGGCATGAATGGTCTCAAAGAAGCATTTCAGTGCCTTGTGTAAAAACATGCCTATGCCCTCCATTTGCACTGCTAATAACACAATCAGAAAGCATACAATAATAGCAGGGGACTAGTTTGCATTACATTTCCCCCTATGTGCAGTGAAGGAACTAGGCTGTGCCTTCCCACTTTCACCCCAAGGTGCACCTGCCCACTTCCAGGCCCACTAAATCTCCATCTGCATGCAGAACTGTCTGGATGAATCTCTGCACTTGAACAGGGCTCTAGTACTGTGACAATGTCAACACTATATGCTCATCACATCACAACCCCCCCCCCAAAGAACCAAATCAAATGAAAGATCTTTCCAAGGCACAAGAAAAGCAAAACCTATTGGCTTGTACATAAACCAATAGTATGAGCTAGAATTTGTTATGCTGAAAAGTGGAGGACAGCTATAATTCCTACTGCTGACAACTGGGAGGGTACGGTACATGTACTCCTGACCCGCTGCTATTCTGCAGCAGCCCCTTGTGCTGCCTGCATGGCAATCACAATGGAGCAGGCACAACAGTGACTTTATTGGCTATGCAGCTACACAGTGGCCCAGGAGGCCACAGGGATGGTGGGCCAGCCAGAGCATATGAACATAGGAATATAGGAAGCTGCCTTCAACTGAGTCAGACTCTTGGCCATCTAGCTCCGTATTGTCTGCACTGACTGGCAGCGGCTCTCCAGGGTTCCAAACTGGGTTCAGTCCCAGCCCTACCGGGAGATGACAGGAATTGAACTGGGATTGCAAAGCAGATGCTCTCCCACTGGGATATGGCCTTTCCCCCAAGCGCCTGCTGTGGCATGGTGTGCGTGGCTGGGAGCTGCCTGGGAGAAGACTTGTTCCTTTTGGTCCACCCCTGGGCAGAGCCTTGTCCTATGCTGTGCCAAACCTTGATATGACTGTAACCAATATGGTTGTGGCCACGTGTAACTTACACTTGGGTCTCCTGTGTTCCTGGGTGGCATGCCTAGGTGTGCCTGGGGCACAACGTGCAGTTGTGGAACAATTAATTAATTAGATTAAAAGGAAGGGAGGAAGACAAACCATTTTTTAACATTTGTTAAATGTTGGCACAATGGGGCACATTTGTGCACAGATACGAAACATTTACTTGAACATTTATTTGATGACAAACTCATCAAGATGATTGTGACAAGTTATGTATATATTGCTGGTACTGCAGATGTTCTTTGTTTGTTTTGTTTTGCTTTTTGTATTTTGTATTTTGTTTCTGTCTAAATTTTGCATAGCTTTTAACAACAATAACAATAATAGAAAAAAACCTTCTGTGGGGATGCATCCTCATTAAAAGGCTCCCAACTCAAGTTCTTTAACCAGGGTAAGATAGTGGCTTCAGGAGAATGTGGGAAGTTAACACTCCTGAGCATGTAAGGAAGGGGCAGCTGAGAAAGTGCTTGCTAACATGCAGCATTATTTGCATCACAGAAGATTTTCCTTTATGTCTGCCTTTGCCTTTTATGCTTTCTCTATTCCTCATGTCTGTTGGCATCTATGAATGAAATGCAGCATGTTAAATGACTGGCATCTATTAACACTCCTTCACAAACCTTGGGCCTTAAATTTGAAAAGCCCATGACATTTTTTTTTAATTATTTTGAAAAAAGGAAGAGAATAAGGGGAGGAGGAAGAGAGATTGGAGAGCAGCGTGTTCTTTGAATCTGACTCTACTGAACCACTGCCAAATGCAGGCCGTTCCATTCAAAGGGCTGAGTGAATAAATGAGAGCAACATCCTTGGGGACCTTTGGGATCAGTTTACTCTGAAAATGCTCAGCCTCACAAAGGGTCAGAGTCACAAGGTAAATGAAAGTGGCTGGGAGGGGACTTTGATGGCTGAAACACTGTAACTGTAGACGACTTGAAAGAAAACTGTATTTTTTAAAAAGGAAAGAAAGAAAGAAAGAAAGAAAGAAAGAAAGAAAGAAAGAAAGAAAGAAAGAAAGAAAAGAAAGAAAGAAAGAACAAGGGGAGGGAAAAGGGCAGGAAGTGACTTGGGGAGGAGCAACTGAAAATGGTAATCTAAAGAATACTTTTCATGCTGCTCATTCATATTTATTATTTAAAATATTCCCACTTAGAACAAAATTGATCATCAGCACCGGTGAAGAAGTTGTTATTGGTGTTTTTTTTGAAAAATCAGAGACATTTTAGGGCATAATCCTATACTGAAGATCTGCTGGCGAAGGATCTATCAAAAGCACCAGGGATGCCTGTCATTGTGACAGATACACACTGAGAATGCCCTAATCCTTCTAATCTCCCAGAGGATCTTGCCAGTGAAGATACACCAGTGGAATGGCTGGGGCAGGTCAGACTCACAGGCGGGGTGGGGTGGGTACAGGGAAGGAAGACACTTATACCATCTCACGGCCTCTCTGCCATCAATGGTGCACGGGAGACAACACATCTTTGGAAAT
Organism: Rhineura floridana; assembly: GCF_030035675.1. NCBI lineage: Eukaryota > Metazoa > Chordata > Lepidosauria > Squamata > Rhineuridae > Rhineura > Rhineura floridana. Next base: position 103,828,465 of record NC_084483.1, read on the forward strand.
CTTAGCTGTACTTCTCCACTGGAAAGCAGTGACAGCAGTGGTGTAGTGGCAAATTCAAAAGTGCAGGGTCACAGCCATGGCCCTTCCCCCCCCACACTTTTTTGCTGCTGGGTTGAGAATGAGGTTCTTGTTAATGCCTTCTCCCACTTCAGCAGACGTCCCTAGGAGCCAATAAGCATAAAGGAGGAGAGTGTTAGCTACTGAGAAGACTTCTCAGTGGCTGATTCATCCCCTTTAACTTTGATGGGCTAATAGGATGCTGGAGACATAGGGACCCTGCTGGGATCCTGTTCCCAAAAAAGTAAGGGGTCTAAGACCCCCTGAGACCCTGGACGACTGCACCCCTGAGTGATAGCAGTGGGTTTGCAGGGCAGAGTAATGGGCAAGACAGTCTGCTTAACCTTCCCTCCGTAACACCTACTCTCTGCCATTTCCCCTCAGCTGTAATACCAGATGCATGCTTGGGATCAGGGTTAAAGAGGGAAAGTGGTGAACGCATGAAGGATTAAACAGTCCAGCTCCTACCCACCATTTCTCCTCTGCAAATGCCTGCCCACAGTTTGTACTGGAAAAGAGTGGCCAGGATTTCCAGATGTATCTTGGTGGCCAAACGTTTGGCTCTGGTGTTAGTCTGATGGAACCGGGATGACGGCTGACCCATAAAGTATATATAGCACATGTGGTACACACATTTCCCCTGGATAGAGGAAGCTTCTTAAAAGTGTTTTGGGGCCACAGAAATTCTATACTGGTCTCCTTGTCATAGACAAAAAACAACCACCACCAAGGACTTTGCCAGCATGACGTATAATTCTGAATGCATATGGTGGCAAGTGCATAGACGATGGAGCGGAAATATTATTCAGATACTATGGAAGTAAGAGCCTGAGACATGATGGTGCTATCTCATCCTTATCCACACACTCTCACACACACATACCCTTCTGATCCTTATCTTCACACACATACACACAAACAGAAAATGGTAAGTAAGCAAAATAGTTTGCTAAATACATCACTTTTCTGGTAGGTGTGGGAAGAAAACCAGTTTCAAAGCTTCATCATACCTTGCACTGCACAGATCAGCCTCCCCCAACCTGGTACCTCTCATATGTTTGAAACTACAACTCCCATCAGCCCCAGCCAGCATGCTGGGTGGGGATGATGGGAATTGTAGTGCAAAACATCTGGAGGGTAGCAGGTTGAGGAAGGCTGGCACAGATGATGCCTTAGTGTTTCTGAATGTGATTGGATTCACTAAATAATTGTGACAGGGAGTCATTTGGTCATTTCAAAAGCTCATTTTCTCCCAGTGGATCCATAGGCAGGAGACAAAGAAAGAGGCCGATTTTGACCTGGTATTTCTGTTACTCACACTGAGCTCCTATGTCCATTGAAGGAAATATTACTGTTTACTTCAGCTGCTTTGAAGTGTAGCATGCCTTTTATCTAGGCAGCAATACATATACGGATTTGCTGTCCTTATGAGGAAGGAAGTAAAATATGACACAACAGAATATCAGTGACAATATGGCAGCCCCCCTCCATTTTTTGTTGTTCAATTTCATGTCAGTGGTCACATTACAAGGACCAAAGGATTTCTACTTTTACATGTTGTCTATTGCACAAGATCATGTGGATCATGATCATATGTCCAGTCCATCCATTTTGGTCATTATACACACTCCTTAATTTCAGGACAATGACTTCTGTTTTTTCTGAGCAGCCAGATGACGAGCTGCTTCAGATGTCACAGCCTGAAGATGTGAGACTCCCACTATAGGCACATGTTGCAGAGAGCTGTGTCCAATCAGGAAGTCCCCTCAATGTATCCCTGTATCAATATAGTCAGAGAGGAAAAATAATCTTTTCTCATACTACTCTGGGTATATAGCTGAGTTATATAATGTTTTCTCATACTACTGTGGGTATATAGCTGAGTTAAAGAACCAGCATAGGTTCTTTTACTAAATCATATTGACCACAGCACCATCTTAAAACATGGTGTGTATGCCTTACATTTGCTGATTTCTCTGTAGTTTGTAGATGGCTCCTTATACCACAGAGAGCCACTCTCAGTACGAAGAACATAAGAAGAGCCTGCTGGATCAGGCCAATGGCCCGACTAGACCAGCATCCTGTTTTCACAGTGGCCAACCAGATGCCTGTGAGAAGCCTGCAAGCAGGATCTGAGTGCAATAGCACTCTCCCCTCCTGCGGTTTTCAACAACTGGTATTCTTACACATACTGCTTCCAACTGTGGAGGTAGAATTATACAGCCATGAGGGTGGCTGTATACTGTAGCCAGCATGGATTTTTATACAGACTCCTATTTCCCTGACAGAGCTCCAGTGGCCAGAACGGTTTAACAGTCAGCCTCTCTTCTTGGGATTGTAGCTCTGTGAGGGAAATAGGGCATCTCCTAGCAACTCTCAGCACCCTTCACAAACTATATTTCCCAGGATTCTTTGGAGGAAGCCATGACTGTCTAAAGTGAAATAAAGGTCTGGTGTGGATGTGGCCAGTGACAGCTCTGGTTTAAATTTGGGGGGGAGACTACGGGCTTATCCACATGGGAGCATTTCTTAATAGCAAATACACTGCTTTTACCATCATAATAGATTTGCAAGGTCCACACTTCATGCTTAATTGTAGCTTTTCCATTCACACAAATAGGCGTTCCTCTGGGAATAATAATAATAATAATAATAATAATAATAATAATAATTTATTTATTGGTTGCCTATCTGTCCAGGTTAGTGGACACTCTAGGCGACTTACAATATTTATTTATTTTATTTTATTTTATTTTATTTATTTTATTTAATTTATATACCGCCCTAAGCCAAAAAGGCTCTCTGGGCGGTGTACATAAAAGAACAAAAAGCTATACATAATATACATATACAAAAACAAACCACAGTCCTAAACAATTTAAAACCAATTTCCAATTAAAACATCATAAAAAAAAAAGCAGCACACAAAAAACAAACAAAAAACAAACAAACACCCAGGCCACCCCAGCCAGCCGGCTTATGTATCCCTCCAAAGAGGGACAGGTGGTAGCAATCAGTCCCAGCTGGCTGGGTACCTGGGGCCTGGTCCTGCAGGATGCAGGTCTGCCAGGCAGAAGTCCCACAGGGAAGGGTGGTGGAGGTGGTGATCCCACAGCAGCAGCAGCAGCAGCAGCACTCTCCTTCCCTGGGCGGCAATGTTCTCTTCCTGCAGGCCCTGGGAAGGATTAGTGTTGCTGTTTCCTTGTGGCCCTGCCCTCTAATTTTACATTTTCACTCCCTCCGGTTGCTCAGTTATTGGGCATGTGCAAATATTTTTGACCTGCACAGTATTTCCACTCCCTCCTGCCCCCAGCCACTTCCTGACATTTGGCAGTTGCAAAGAAGTGGGGTCATCTGCCCCCCTTTCTCTGCTGCCCCTTGCTTTTTCTGAATTAATTTTTCCCTGCTGGAAAAGCAAATCAATATAATACCGATATTTTGAAAAAATATCAATAGCGACATTGAAATGAGAAAATATCAATATTGATATTGATATTTTGGAGGTGACTTTTTTAAAAAAAATCCACTTTAGATTTTTTAGTGGGGGAAATGGAAACCAGAAGCGGAGATATGTTACTTCAAAATTCTTTCTGCACTAGTCTCAGCCCCCAGTCCTATTGGCAAATTGCTCATTCAGGAGACTATCATTCATAATAATTAAGAAAGCAGTGGTCAAGTCAAAATCACAACAATAAAAAAGGGAGCAGGGTGCTTGCCCGCAATAATGAGATGAATTTCCCTGAAATCTATTTAAGGTGGTTTTCTGCATGCTTCTAAGACAGTGGGAAACTATTACTATACCTTGATTCATTCTTGTGGGCTCACAGGGAGTGTCTATAGTAGGGATGGAGGGGAAATTTGATTCAGTTCACATTTAAAAGCATTTTTTTCAAATTTGCATGTTCCACAACAATATGAGAACTGAAACACAATCAGCCTTTGAAATTCACACTTACCCAAATTTTGCTATGCAACCAACCAAGTCTCCAACCAAGCAATGTTTATAAATGCATATATTAGGGGAAAGTGTGCACAAAATGAATATATTGGTGAAAATAACATACACAAATGTATTATATTAGGATATATTGCTTGCAAATGTGTATTTATTTGGAGAAATCTGCACTCAAATGCTGAAGAAATTTCATGAGGATTTTTAAAAAAAATTGTTGCAGAAATGTGGAGAACCAAATTTAAGATTAGAAAAATGAGAAACTTAACAAACCTTAATTGACAGATTATTCCATCCCTGCTAGAAACTCACAAGCATTCACGGCAGCATCCTGATGACCATGGATGCAGCAGCACATGTCCGTAGCAGTTTTTAGGGCCTAACTGAAGCCCTACCATACCTACAAACTTGCTTTGTCAAGTCTCTTTACAGCTAAAAAGGGCAGCATGCTAAGATCCTGAAGTAAATGCTCAAATCACAGTGGATGCCATTCAGAACCAATTTCAATGCCTAGATTCTGTTCCTCAATCTGGTTCTGCTGAATTATTTCTGGTGTAGACTAGAATAAAGGAAGCTACTTGTCCATCTAGCACAGCATTTTTATTCTGACTGCCAATGGTTCTCATGCCCAGGTTTTTCATATTATCTGTAATCCTATCCTTTTAGCCAGAAATCCCCAGGATTGAACCTGGAACCTTCAGCATACCAGGCTGTGCCCTACTAATGAACAATGATTACTAATTCCTGGTGGCAACACACAATGTACTGGAGCAAGTGCCAGTCCCTAGTGGCCCTAACATGGTCCATTGCCACCAGCTCCACCATTGCTGCTGCTGCAATCACTTGGCTCCCTTAGCAGACCATGGTGGTGGCTGGCAAGAATGAGAAAAGAGGCACTGATCAGAGCTCTGGGCTGCATAACCAACCCCTTTGGGCCCCTCTCTGCCCTGTGGGTGGGGCTTGTGGGGGGCCAGCCTAGCAGCAGTACTGATCAGAAGTCTGGGCCAAGTGCCTGAACTCCCCAGCACCGCTGTTTTAATTATGTCAGCCCATCCCTAATGAACACACATGAGAGGGGGCAGAATAATGAAGATGGTGGGGATGATGGTGTTGTGCTGCCTGAAGCTCTGATTAACATCACTGTCACCATTGTGAGTGTACAGGCAGGCAGTACACTTGACCACCAACTAGTTAGCTGGTGGGCCATCAAGGCCAGCCTACCTGGGGCTCCTCGAAACATGAAGCCGTACCTGACTAATTCTGTTACTAATGGAAACATACAGAAGTATAATAATGCTTTGAAGAAGGTGGGGAAAAGGATAGCATCCTTTGATTCACATAAGAGCAGCTGAAGAAGGTGGAAGCTGAAATGTTTTGCTATAATAATTTAATGTCTCTATTTTGTTAGACACTGTACAATAGGTAGACAGACAGTTTGCTAACCATGTGAGATTAAAAGTTGTTCTAAAGATATAAAAGAACTAAAAAATGGCATCAATGGCAATTTATCTCAATTTTGTCGGCAAACACTGTATCTCAGTATTTATTTTTAGTAGCAGGCTTGAGATTTCATTAAAATTTCAGGGGTTCACTCTGGTTTATAAGAGAAATGGTGGTTGAGAATTCAGATCCTCTGGTGATCAGTGCTGGACACAAGTGAGTTTGTTTCTCCTAGGAATATCAGTAGGTAATTTATTGATGAGGCAGGTATTCAAGAATTAAAAGATATGGTTAGTTTAGATCTGACGCCCCAAGTGGTGTTAATAATGGCTAACAAACTGGCTTCTACAACATTATTGACTCTTTGGGTGAGCTGCATACCTATGGTAGCAGGGCAAAACAGGTTGTATTTCTTTTTCCAAGTTTTGAATGCCAACCAAAGTTACACATGGAAGAAATAAGGAAAACCTAGCTTAGCTTATTGCTATGGTCAGCACAAACATATGTTTTAAAGTTTCCCTTTATGATTTCACCTCCTACAATGATTTTCATATAGAAGACTCTTTCGTAAGGTACATTTAAGGCTTTTTCAGAATTGTCTTGATTACCTATCCTGTCCTTCCTGAGCAATCTGACTGCTTTACTAACCTCTGCAAATGAAGTTTTAAATTCTGTCTCTTTTGTTTGGTTTGGGGCCTCTTGGCAAAAATATCTTAAGGAGATCTGGGAGTCTGCTTGAAATTAATTGTTTAGAAGTCAGCAAATTGATGGAAGTTTTCTTCTTTGCAGTGTGCACAACTTTAGCCTTCAGATGGCAGCCCAAGGCAGTTAGACAATCCTTGCATACCTGGGCAGGCCAACATGTGTTTTTGCTGCAATTTGAGTAACCCTTTTTCAGAATATGCTGAAGCAAAAGCTGGAGTTTGCAGCACTCCTCATCTGTCATTGAACTGAGGAGAGCTGAGGCAGCCATATTTAATCAACACTGAAACCTCCTCCTGGGTGATGTGTTGTACTCTCTCCTGCAATATTTTATTCTAAGCCATTTCCCAGGCGGCATTATTGATTCATGTCATTGTCCTCCACATGGCACTGTGCATTTATGCAACATGATACCCGGCTGCCAGTTCTCTTTCTGGGCATGACTTCATAACAAAACAACAACAACAAAAGTGAGATAACTATTGTGTAAGCTTGACCGGGCTGAAAACTGTGTGGAGTACAATGAACGAATATGTCTGTAGGCCATATCAATTTTCTAGATAAGGTTAAAAAAACTGTATATGTGAGAGCTGAATCCTGAATGTCTAGCAAATGCCATGGCAAATGTAGTAGCACCAAATATCCAGGAGAATGTAGAAGACAAAATAATTGTTGCAACTGATTTCAGTTTGGATTACATGTTTATTGAATTGCTCCATGTGTCATACATTATGACACAGCATAATTTGTCCCAGATCAATGAGAAATATATTAATAGCTCCAGTTATCGTCTCAAGAGTTGCCTGAAGGCAGAGTAGAATTTTCTAGATTTTGCATAGGCATACCCAAGTTTTTCCATGTTTTTAAATTTGCCTGAAATATATAATTACTGGATAGGAAAGATTACACCTTTGGTTAATGCAGAACAGACAGCAAAACAGTTGTCTGTGTTATGTTGTATTATCACACATGTTGTTACACACTACTACACATTTTCAGTAGCGAGACATTATAGGGCAGTACCACAGGCTAATTTTTTTTTATTCCTTTGGAGCACTGGACTTCTTATGGTCTTTGTAATGTTTGCTGTAAGAGCCAAACTACATGTCATGGAATGTAGGGCCAGATTCCCAGACAGCAAACTACACAGTCTTCTTAAGATTGCACCCCAAGTTCCAAATACCTCCTGTCATGGCCCTGAATCTCAGAACTCTGCAGCCACCACCTTTCCTTAGTGGTGGATGTCACAATGCATTCAGAACAAGTACAGCTAGAAATTGGCTTCTCTCTTGCTCTCTCTCTCTCTCCTTTCAAAACTGCAAGCAGTTGTTCTTAAGGCTACTGACATGTAATTCAGACCTGTGACTGGATCTTCTGACGTCATGTGTAGTTTGCTCACACACGTGCACAGAGCACTAGTCTCAGCCCCCAGTCCTATTGGCAAATTGCTCATTCAGGAGACTATCATTCATAATAATTAAGAAAGCAGTGGTCAAGTCAAAATCACAACAATAAAAAAGGGAGCAGGGTGCTTGCCTGCAATAATGAGATGAATTTCCCTGAAATCTATTTAAGGTGGTTTTCTGCATGCTTCTAAGACAGTGGGAAACTATTACTATACCTTGATTCATTCTTGTGGGCTCACAGGGAGTGTCTATAGTAGGAATGGAGGGGAAATTTGATTCAGTTCACATTTAAAAGCATTTTTTTCAAATTTGCATGTTCCACAACAATATTTATTTATTTATTTAATTACATTTCTAGACCGCCCTATAGCAGAAAGCTCTCAGGGCGGTGTACAACAAATAAAATCACAATTAAAATATGAGCAAGTGTGAAAAATATAACATGATAAGAATCCGAAATAGAATTGCCATGAGTTTATAAATTAAAATCCATATTAGGTTTAAAATTAAATTTAAAATGTTTAAAAAGCCTGGGCGAAAAGGTAGGTTTTTACCTGGCGCCGAAAAGATAACAAAGAAGGCGCCAGGCGTATCTCGTCTGGGAGGGCATTCCATAGTTCGGGGGCCACCACCGAGAAGGCCCTAGATCTAGTTGTTGATCTCCGGGCCTCTTTATGAGTTGGGACCCGGAGAAGGGCCTTCGACGTCGAGCGTAGTGAACGGGTAGGTACATAGCGAGAGAGGCGTTCCACCAGGTATTGCGGTCCGATGCCGTTTAGGGCTTTATAGGTAAGAACCAACACTTTGAATCTGGCCCGGAAACATATCGGTAGCCAGTGCAGCTGCGCCAGGACAGGTGTTATATGGTCAAATTTCTTTGTCCCAGTGAGAACTCTGGCCGCAGCATTTTGCACTAGCTGAAGTTTCCGAACCGTCTTCACAGGTAGCCCCACGTAGAGTGCATTACAGTAGTCCAATCTAGAGGTTACCATAGCATGGATAACTGAGGCGAGATTCTCCCTGTCCAGATAGGGTCGTAGTTGGGCTACCAGCCGAAGCTGGTAGAATGCATTCCGTGCCACCGAGGCTACCTGAGCCTCAAGTGACAGGAGCGGATCTAATAAGACCCCCAAACTACGTACCTGCTCCTTTAGGGGGAGTGTAACCCCATCTAGGGCAGGTCTACCGTCAACCATCTGGGCAGAGGGCCCTCCCACCAACAGCATCTCAGTCTTGTTAGGATTGAGTTTCAGTTTATTAGCTCTCATCCAGCCCATTATCGCGGCCAGGCAGCGGTCTAGTACATCAACAGCCTCACCTGACGAAGATGACAAGGAGTAGTAGAGCTGCGTATCATCAGCATATTGCTGGAAACGCACTCCAAAACTCCTGATGACCTCACCCAGCGGCTTCATATAGATATTGAAAAGCATGGGGGACAGAACTGAACCCTGCGGGACTCCATATTGGAGTACCCAGGGACTCGAGTAATGTTCCCCCAGCATCACCTTCTGGAGACGATTCCCGAGATAGGAGCAGAGCCACCGCCAAGCAGTGCCTCCCACTCCTAAATCCGTAAGTCGCTCCAGAAGGATACCATGGTCGATGGTATCAAACGCCGCTGAGAGATCAAGGAGAACCAACAGAGTTACACTCCCTCTGTCTTTCTCCCGACAGAGGTCATCATACAGGGCGACCAAGGCCGTTTCTGTACCAAACCCCGGCCGAAAGCCCGATTGAAATGGGTCCAGATAATCAGTTTCATCCAAGAGAGCCTGGAGTTGGCGAGAACTGAATATGAGAACTGAAACACAATCAGCCTTTGAAATTCACACTTACCCAAATTTTGCTATGCAGCCAACCAAGTCTCCAACCAAGTAATGTTTACAAAAATGCATATATTAGGGGAAAGTGTGCACAAAATGAACATATTGGTGAAAATAACATACATAAATGTATTATATTAGGATACGCTGCTTGCAAAAATGTGCACATTAGTCAAAACTGCATACAAAAATGTGTTTTGTTAAGATAAATTCTCACTCAAACATTGAAAAATTTTCATGAGAATTTTTTTTAAAAAAACTGCAAATCATGGTAGACATGTGGACAACTGAATTTTAAAATGAGAAAAAATGAGAAACTGAGAGAACCAAGATTGATAGATCCTTCCATCCCTAATCTATAGTCACTGTCTATAGCTGAGTGGCAGAGCACATGCTTTGTGTGCTTTGGTCCAAAGCTAAATCTCCATCTCTGGGATAGCAGGGCTAGAGAAGACATTGGAGAGTTGTGCCAATCAAATGAACCACACTAGGCTAGATGGACTAATAATTTGTCTCAGAAAAAGGCAAAATCATATCATTTTGTTGTTATGTGCCTTCAAGTCGACTATGACTTATGGCGACCCTATGAATCAGCGACCTCCAAGAGCATCTGTCATGAACCACCCTGTTCAGATCTTGTAAGTTAGTCTGTGGCTTCCTTTATGGAATAAATCATATCATATTGACTAATATAAACATTGGCAGCATAAGCTGTAATCTTTGGATGCAATCTGTCTAGTATATCTTCCCTGCCTCACTGCCATAAATGGGACCTGTAAATACAAGGCAGGTGGCCAGTACCAGATGGTACTGACAACTATGGCGAGTGCCTTTCAGTTTTCAGCTGAGTATGTGTGACAGTGATTGTCATGTATTCTATTTTTCAAGGACACTTAGGAGCAGGCCTCCCATCAGCAGTGTCACTGTGCTTACTGGGAGGAAGAGGGAGAGGAGCAAGGTAGTGGGGTGTGAGCACAATAGTGGAGCCAATCCCGTGGTCCCCAACAACATTTGCCATTGGCTAAACTGATCTAATCTCAGAGACCAGCAAGGCAGGAAAAAGGTGCTAGGAAAGAAAACATAAAGGAAGCATGATTCTAGAAAACGAAGGAATAATGGGAATGGCCCAGAGGAATAGAAGTGGCAAGGAAAAGGTTAATAGGAGGGACTAAAATATTTTAATAATTGAATGTTTGCTGCTTTCTAAAGTCATCTAGTTTTCTTCAGGAAGTGTATATGAAACAATCATAAAACCTTGTTTTAAATCTTCCTCCTGCTGCACATAGTTTCTAACATCAGCTTTCATGTAACACCATTTGCACTAGACCTTCTGCCCTTTGTAGATTAATAACTCAGTGCCAAAATAATTTGATATCAGGACATTTCCTTGATGAGCATTTGAGGGAAGCCCCCCACCAAGAATTTTATTGGCAATTCCTTTCATGTCTTAGTTGTACTACAGGCAAGGACCTCTTGCAAAAATGTATAGTTTGGAGATTTTTGTTTATGGTATCTTTCTCATTCCAATAGCATTCTAAAACTTTGGACCCTAAACTGGCATGCTACAATGAAAAGTGTACAAAAACCAAACAAACCCAGCCTTCCATCTCTAGAACAAAAATCATTTTTATGTACAGTAGGGCCCCGCTTACCGGCGTTCCATTTTCTGGCGTTTTGCTGATGTGGCGGCTTTCAATCAGGGGAAATTCCCCATTTTAAGGCCATTTTTGCGCTTTTGCGACATTTTGAGACATTTTTGCATCATTTTCGCGCAACGCACCCCATTATTTTCGATGGGTTTCGCTTTATGGCAATTTCCGCTTTCCAGCGGCAGTCCGGTATGGAACCTGCCGTATAAGCGGGGCCCACCTGTATCTGTTTTCCCTCTGCAGGATGAAGGCAGTGATATATTAGACTGGCAGTGAAATGTTTTTATAACTGTGAGAGTTTAATTCATGGAAGACAACCAAGTGTCCTTGAAAACACTTTAGAGGATCTGTGTCACATGTAATTCATAGTTTTAATGATTCTAGCAACTGGAAATGGAACAGCACTGCAGACTTTTTTTCCAAAAACAAAAACAATGTAAAAGCAAATAAAAAAGAAAACAGCAGAAGACGTTGTGGTTGTAGCAAAGGTATCTTGGCTGTGTAGTAGAGAAGAACAAGTGCTATAGTTGAAGTATAATGTGGCAAACATAATCCCAAAACTTCCTAAAAACTGATGACTACAGAATTGTCATGAAGAAATAATTTAAGGTAGTATCAATAATCAACCAACCAATCAATTAAACTGCATACTAAATTACTAGCCCTGAGCTCTCTCAAAGGGAGTGGAGGAACCTCAACAGGTGCCAGAAAACATTGTATTTTCAAGAAACATTCTATCCCAGCCATTGCTAGCCTGGCACTCTCCAGATGTTTGGAACTACAACTCCTATCAGCCCCAAGCAGCCAGGAGCTGATGCTGGCTGAAGCTAATAAGAGTAGGAGAGCAGCAGCAGAGACTAGGGCTGGGGGAGAAATTAGATTCAGTTTGCATTTAAAGCCCAAACGATCACATTTGCACTTTTCAAAACAATATGAGAACCAAATCACAGCCATCCTTTGAAATTCGCACTTATCTGAATTTTCTGATACAGATCTTCAACTAAATGATACTTACAAAAATGCATATATTTGGGGGAAATGTGCATAAAAATGAATATATTAGTGAAATTAACATAAACACTTTCTCTTAGGAGAAATTGCTTGCAAAAATATGTGCATTAGTCAAAATGGCATACTAAAATGTGTTTATTGGGAGAAAGCTGCACTAAAATGTTGAAGAATTTTCATGTTGAGTTTAAAAAATAAATTTGCAGAAATCTGCAAAAATGTAAAGAACTGAATTTAAGACTTGAAAAACGAGAAACTGAGAATTAACAGATCCATCCCTAGTGGAGATTGGTCCACTAGGACTGCCCCACCAACCTCAGTCTGCCTTCAGCTAGCTCACCATCTGCCTGTCTTCTTACTTTCAGCTAGTCCAGGGGGTGGCAGCTTATCTCTGAAAGAGTCAAGTGGCTACATCAGAGGGAAATACTCCCTAGTTGTTTACCTTATTCTCCTAGCTCTCACATTGCCGTAGTCATAACATAGTGATGAGACACGTGCTATCCAGCAGTCTCTCACGCTGAGTGTTGAGTTTGCAGCTCACAGTGTGGCACTGTGAAAAGCTGCGGAAAAGCTGCTTTAGCTCCTTAAGGATGGCATTCTATTTACTAATTCTGGTTAACAATATAAACCTCATATAATGACTTCTAATAGCATGGGTTCAAACCCCTAAATACAGTAAACTAGGCATGCTATAAGGAACATTGCATACATCACTTATATGGCAATACATTCAGTCAGAGAATATTAGGCATTAACCAATTATATGCCTTCTAGTCCAGAAAACATCTCTAGACATGAAAGGAGCAAGTGTGGTGTGCCAATATCTAAACCTCCTTGAAATACAATGCTCTTTCAGATTTATGGGCCAGTTCACATGGTGATTTAATGTGAGATGGGTTCTACTTGCATGCCTGTTTAATTCGCACAGTTCACATGATGTAGGAGGCAAAGGGAAGGCATCCCGCTGCTTTCCCCTTTTAATCCACAGCAAATCAATCCAATTTTAATCTGAAAAGGGAAGGAAAAACTGTCTGTGCTTTGCATCTCTAGGGGCTTGTAGACGCTTCCGATGCTTTCGTGAGTCTTCGCTCCCCCCTCCCCCCCTTTGTTTATGTCATTTTCTGCTGGTTCCCATTCTGCAAGCCTGCTGCAAACAGTGCTCTTTTTTTTCTTCCCCCCCAACTTGTGCAAAAAAGCATAGCTCATTCAAACAAATATTTGTATTTCTGCTAGATTCTGAAAATACAAACAATGGCACTTGAGGTTTTTTCTTTTTTTTTAATGAAACTTACTCTGGAACAAACTGAGCATGCTCAGTTGCCAAGGTAACCAGGGGAAGTGATAGTTTGACCTTAAGAGGGCGTGGTCATTAGGAAGCTGCGTGATTGACCCTTTCCCTTCAGTATGAATGGAAAACAGTGGATTGAGGGCTCATATAAGGTAAGAAGTGTGAACCTTTAAACTCTATCGCGATGGGAAAAGCTTCGTCCTTAAAACAGAGTTGATACAACATCCTGGAGCTAAGTTGTTAAAAGCCTTGTAAATTAATACAAGAACCTTGAACAGCAAATGGGGCAGTGGATTAAAGCACCATTTCTCCTTGGTTTGTCAAGATCAGTTTATGACAGTAAAGTCCCTGTTCAATCACTTTCCCACTTCCTGAAACCAGTGGACTTGGAGATAGGAGCACTACTGACAAAGAACTGCTGAACAGCAGGGTGCCCTGGGGGAGAGGAGAAGACAATAATTTTGTTCCTGCCTCCCCCTCCTAAACTGAACGTTTCTGAGGGATGTACATCTGCATGAATCAAATCCTATATTAATTTATTTAAAAGCTGGTGGTGAACCAGAGAAGTATGGATGAATCTGATATTGTATGCAAGGATAAGATGTGCTGATAATGGTCTACCATGTGTCTGACAGCTGCTGTTGTTGGCTTGAACAGAAGGTGGGAGCCATAGCAGTACTTGGGTTCTACCTACAAATGTTTGCTGGTGCTTTTTATACCTAATTACATCAGGTTTAGTGGTTACATTATGGGTGATCTGGATAAGAAGCTTCTTACTGATTATTTTATTATAGTGTTTCATGTCACAGTAGAACTGAGCTCCTGAGACATGTTATATCAAAACACTATCAACAATGTGTAAATGTCATATTTTGCAAGACCTATATTCTCTATTTTAAGTTAGGATCCCCATAGCAGATTGTACCAGTAACATTTTAAATCAAACCGGAGTCTTAAACAGCTAGGCCAGTATAACATTGGCTTGCCTATTTACAATTCTGAAATGCTGAGCAGAGGCTGGATTGATTGACAGGAGGGAGAATTAGAGGTACATAAGTCTGGGGAGTTCATTGGAAACTCACTTCAATAAAGGGGGGTAGCAGTGCATGCACATTCTTTTATATCCCTACATTGCGATGACTGAGTAGCCTGTACTTGCAGAAGTACATATACATGGCATTTGTATGGCTTTGTTTCATTTACAATAAACCAGAATGAGATTTATGGCATGCTAACTACTAGCACATTTATTATGACAAGGGTATCTAGGGTCTACTCAGCAGATCTAATATGGCATAGGTTTTCATGGACTATAAGCTGCTCATCAGATGCATGATAAACTCTGGCCTACAAAGCTGATACCATAATCATAATAACACCGTTCACCTTTAAGGTGTCACAAGCCTCTTTGTTGCTACAGACTAACACAACTGCCCTTCTGGAAGTGGCATCACTCTGTATTCAGAGCACATGACTGTTACTAAGGTACAATATGAGAGATCCACATAGGTCACATTTTGCATGACAAGAAATCATCTAATGAACCTGCCCTGGCCACAACATGCTTTTCATTGCAATATGCTTTTCTTTCACAGGACTCCTTCCTGCTTAGAGCTGGAGATGGGCCTGGCCTGAATTGAGGCACAAACAAGGAAACTGGTAACCATACCCATTGCTGGAAAAATGTAGAGGCTGGGTGTGTGGTGCCCAAACAAATTACTCAGAAATGATTGCCTGGGACTGGGCCAAGTATTATCTCACCAGGCTTCAGCACTCATTGCAATGGCATGACAGGACAAACTACAGTAATCTGAGAAACAGATAAGAATAAAAGAGCAGTGAGAAGGCTTTTAAGCCATGCAGTAGGTGTTGGGTCTCTGCTTTGTTCTTGTTTTCCAAACCAGAAGAGGAAAACCAACCTGCATGTGCAAAGTTATGTCAAATTAGGTTAGCCATCATTTCTTCTTCTGCAAGACATTATATGAATGTTATTAATGCATTTAAATTTTAGCCCGCATCTAGACTCTTAGGAGGTAATGCATGAAAGTAGGATGGCCAGTTGGCACACACACACACACCCCGGTCTCATTTAGACCCACCATCATTTTATCAACCCATTGCACCCTTCCCAAGCAGCAGCAGCAGCAGAAAGAACAGATTGTGACTCTCTCTTGGATTGCTTTTATCTTGGCAAGCACTGCTGGGGATGCCAAAAGGAATTTGAGAGAGTCGCACACTGCTCCCTCTGCTGTAGCCGGGTGCGCCTCCCTTTGGGAAATGGAAAATCACCCAGTGGCCTCTGCATTGTCATAGGCATCTTCCTTTCACTGATGGGTGGAGCATCCAGAGGCTAAGTGAGAAGCAGTGCTGCTTTGCAAGCATCTTCTGGACCTGCTAGCACCACACAGCTGGGCTTAGACAATGATGCAGGAGAAACATTGATGTACCATTCCCAATGGGAGGGGCATCACATAGCAACATAGGTAGCAAGCTGTGACTCTCTTGTGCTCCATTTGGCCCCACTAGCACTAGATTTTTCTGAACAATGGTGCCAGCATGCCCAAGCTGCTGAAATATCATTGTCAGAATTATCTGGCCTTCCAAGCTGTTTATAGGACGGATCCAGCCATCTAGGCTGGAGGTGCTGACGTCTAAGCACACGGGTATATACAACCATTGGAATTAATAAAACAGGTAAAACATAACTAATGTGAGCCCTCCAACACACATACACAGACACAGACACATTTTCCCCTTACCAGGCTAATCCTTGCCATAAAAAGGCAACTCAAGAAGAAAACCCTACAGGATCTGGCTTTTTCAAGTCTGCAGGGGAGTGGAATTCTATATAGAGTAGCCAGCAAGAACATCTTGGTGTATTCTTCATGTCCTATCTTGGTACACAGAAGACTTTTTCAAAAGCCTATTCAGTCTGAGAAAGTGGGGTGAATGACTTTTAGGCATACAAGGCTCAAGAGCTGTAAATTGTTCACCCTATAATTACCTAGCTTTTTCTAATGATGGTACAAATGGAAAACAAATCTAAGGATTTCCCAGATATAGAGGCTTTAAAACATGTTTGTCAATTGGGGTCAGCTGGTTCTTTCCAAATAGGTCACTGCCTACCCCTTGACACCCATGCTCACCCATTGATTAAAACAATGTTGACGTCACCACCTGCCATTCTATAGTTTGAATTCATGAGAAATTAGGTGGCTGACTGAATCATAAGGAATAAGCTTTCTTGAACTTAGTTTGAATCAGTCCTTATTAGGGTCCCAGCCGTGGAATGTATTCTTAGTGTCATGGCTGAGCTAAACATGAGAGCTCAGACCTGGCATAAATGTAGCAAGAGCAGAGGGAAAGAGTGTACAGAGCGCCTTCCACGGACCACTGAGTATCTGGAACCAGTCTCTTACGTAGAAAGTTATCTCTGTCACCTCTGCTTGATGCAACATGGCAACTGGACCCCACTCAACTTTGCTGTTCCTGTCACTACCATCAGTGCTTCTGTTATATGTAAGAGAATCTCTGCAGGCAAAAGCTTTTGCCTAAAGTGTTAATCTTCTGCCAAGCCCTTGCTTTGGCCAGAATATTATTCAGGCAGTACTGAAACTCCCCTACTGTCTTGTCTGGAATGTTAACATTTGAAGTGTAACATTACCTAAGCAAGGCAGCCTAGAAAAGTCATTATTAACTTATCTAATTATGAAAATGATATACTCCATTCCAAGCCCTAGTTTTAAATCCTTCTTTTAAAAATAATGGCATTTTCTGTTAATTACAGCCATCCCTTGTCCACTGCAGTTGCTGGGGAACTCAAGTGGTAAGAGCACTGTTGCCCTCATGTCTTGATTTGCTTGCAGGCTGTTTATGCATCATTCTGTTTGTCATTCATCCACCCCAAACTTTTCAATGCATTTCCCCACCACTTTCCAAACTGCAAAAAGTCACCATCTTTTTTAAAAATAGATTTATTGTGCTAGGGGAACAGAGCACTTTAATCCACTTTGATTATTCAAACCTAAAGTTCTGGTATGCGCTTGAATTCCTCCCGCAGAATAGTGGCTATATTCACACCATACATTTATTCCATTATTACTCCGCTTTAAACAGTCCTGGCTTCCCCCAAAGACACTGGGAAGTACAGTTTGTGAAAGGTGCTCAGAGTTGTTAGGAGACCCCTATTCTCCTCAGCTACAGTTCTCAGAGTGTTCATCAGTCAGTCCCTCTTCCCAGAGAACTGTGAGAATAACAACAACAACAACAACCCACCCTTCACTGAAAGGTCCCAGGGCAGGTTACAACAATTTTAAATACATAATTAAAAACAACCTGAACAACAGCACAGAAAATAGGATGGGTCCTAAAAATATACATCTCAGTGTCGAAGGCCAGGGTAAAGAGATGCATCTTCAGCATTTGCGGAAAGTTGTACATTGAAGTTGCCAGACACACCTCAGTGGGGAGGGAGTTCCACAACTTAGGGGCTGCCACAGAGAAGGCCTTCTCCTGGGCCACCACCCCCCAACTTCCGAGGGTGATACTACCAAAAGGGCTCCCTCTGCTGATCTCAACACCTGAGAGAGTCTGTAGGGAAGGAGGCAGTCTTTCAGATATTTGGGACCTAAGTTGTTCAGGGCTTTAAACACTAATGTGAGTACCTTAAGTTGGGCCCAGAAATGAACTAGCAACCAATGCAGCTGTTTTAAAACACGGGTTAGAACCCCAGCTAATAATCTGGCTGCTGCATTTTGGACCAGCTGAAGTTTCCAAGTTGTCTTCAAGGGCTGCCCCACGTAGCAATAATCATTGCAATAATCCAGTCTGGAAGTTACCAGAGCATGGAGCACTGTGACCAAGTCTTCTCTGTCCAAAAGGGGCCAAAGCTGGTGAACCAGCCAGAGCTGGAAAAAGTCACTCCTAGCCACTGAGGCCACCTGAACCTCCAGTGACAGTGTAGGATCAAGGAGTACCCCCAGGCTACAGACCTGCTCCTTCAAGGAAAGAGCAACCTGATCTAGAATAGGTCATCTTCTTACTTCCTGGACATGAAAACTCTGGACATGTAACACCTCTGTCTTTTCAGGATTCAGCCTCAATTTATTGGCCCACATCCAATCCACCACTGCTTCCAAGCACTAGTTCAACACCTCAACTGCCTCTCCCCATTCAGATGGAATAGAGAGGTAGAGGGAGTTCCACAAGGTGGGTGCCACAACTGAAAAAGCCCTCTCTAGTCCTCACCAGTTTGGCTGTTTTGACTGATGGGATGGAGAGAAGGTCTTTTGAGGCTGATCTTGTTGAGCAGCATAACTGATGATGCTGGAGGTGCTCCTTTAGATAGACTGGGCTGAAACCATATAGGGATCTAAAGGTCAAAATCAACACCTTGAATTGGGCCCGGCAAGCAACTGATAACCAGTGCAACTCTTAGCACTGGAGTGATATGATCTCGCCGGCGGCTGCCTTTAATCAGGAATGCCGCCGCGTTCTGTACCAGTTGCAACTTCTGGACCATTTCCAAGGGTAGCCCATGTAGAGCGCATTACAGTAGTCTAGGCGAGAGGAGACAGGGCATGTACCACTGATGGGAGCAGATGATTGGGAAGGTAGGGGCGTAGCCTCTGTATCAGATGGAGTTGATACAGTGCTGCCCAGCTCACAGCCAAAACCTGAGCTTCCATGGACAGTTGGGAGTCAAGAATGACCCCGAGGCTATGGACCTGGTCTTTCAGGGGCAATTGTGCCCAACTGAGCACCTCACTCCAAATCTCCTGATGACAGCTCCCAGTGGCTTCACATAGCTGTTAAATAGCATGGGGGACAAGATGGAATTGTAGTTCTATGTCTCCTCACACTCTCAGCACCCTTCACAAACTTCCCCTGCCAGGATTCTTTGGCTTTGCCATGACTATTTAAAGTGGAATAATAGTGGAATAAATGTATGATGTGAATGTGATCAATGACAGTCTAGGGATACCCAGTTACTGATCTTCCAACTGGGAGTCTCGGATCAGTTTCCAAATAACCAAGGGTTCCTCAGAATATAATTTAAGAACCATCGGTATATTCAATGTGATACTATTTGATAGCTGATAACATTTGATACATAACATGTAGTGGTATTAGCATCTGACATCATTTGATACAGAACATGCAATGGCAAGCCACTGATGTTTGACTGTATGTGATGATTGACAGCTTATGAGATTCCACATTTGAAGCTTGCCAACATGACAGCTATCAAGAGATGTCAGTAAAGTATTCCAATTTCTAATTGTGAGGTGAAAGAAACAATTGCATCCAAGATAGGAGTTAAATTAGTGAGAGATAACAAAGATGCATGCTTACAGTATATATACAGAAAAGAACTATTACCACTTAATTTGGCCATAGATAATTTCCAGAATGAAAATCAAACATATAAGCAGATTTCATAAAGGGCAAATCAGATACAAATATACATCTAACAGCATAAGCCTATGCCTGTGTACCAAGTAAGTTTACATTATGTCCATTAAATGTTAAACCAGTCATGGCAATTAATTTTCCATGTCAGCTGTTTCTTTCAGTTACTTATGTCAGTCTCAAAGCAGTAAGCATTTCAGAATTTGTATATTTAAATATAAATACTCCTGTGAAAAGGATTCACAACTTTACTTCCCTTTGGGATAAAACGGGTAAAGCTACACTTTCTGGATGGGTCTGTAGACACCTTGCTTTGAAGGGTGTATCTCTGCAGGGGGCTAGATTTGCATCACACAATACACATGAATGCCAGAGCCATTTCAACCCACAGTTTCATTCCTCTTCCTGTTTTTCTAGAAATAACAGTTCCAATACACAGTTTGCCTGAAGTCTCTGAGTTATGGGTGAAGTAAGTTCCCATTTCCTATTGTAGTTGGTGTCTGCTTGCCTTACAGTCCCAGTCTCATAAGGGCATAGCACTAGATGACTCTCCTAAGTACTTAACTGTGCACACAAGTCCCATTAACATTAATGGGACTTAAATAGGCCTAGTTTGGATTATGCCAAAGGTGGTTAATCAGAACCAGTTCAGGTTTTTTTCTCCAAAGCTTTTTAAAAATAGGTTTTATTTCATTGTAGCTAAAAAGAAGAGAATGCATCTCTTCAGTTCAAGGCTGTGTAAGGTTTTTGCCTCAAAATGAAAAAAAAGAGGTGGTTTTCTTTTTAAAGAAAAAGGAAAAAAAACCTTTTGCTTCATTGCTGCCCAATAATGTCCTTCCTTCATCCTTGGTGGCCCTCGGACTTCTTAGACAAAGGCCCTCAATGTGCTATATATGCCTCCTCCTCTAATGTGAACCAGCAGCCCCAATTACCTGTGTGACCTTTCCCATGAGCGTGAGGAGAAATCTCTCCTGGAGTGAGATAAAGAAATTAGGTCTTCATTCTTCCATGGTTTACTCCTAGGAATGCTTCTTGGCTGGACGCTAAGAATAAACCAGTTATTGAAAAGGGGCGCTGAGAAGCTGACAAGCATGGCTAAGCCGAGGAGGGAAATTTGATGAGGAAATAAGATGCTTTGTAGATCAGTGTGTAGTGATTAGTCTTTTGAATGCTGGGATTATTATATAAGCAAAAAGAGAGGGGGTGCTTATTGTAACTGACAGCTTCCACTTATACAGGTATTCTTCCAACTAATGAGAAGCATAATGGACTATTTGTTTATAAATCTTACCCCATACCCCCTGCCTTTTCCTCAGGCCAATTAAATGGGCTGGAAAGCTAGAGACAATAATATTCTTCCAACCCCCTCCTATGGCTGCCTCTCCCTGTATGCTGGAATCACAGTAGTAGGAATAACTATGACTGCAGAGAAATGGGGGGAAAAACACCCTCATTTCTTACTACTTGCATTCAGCTGTGATCACAAAGTATAAAGAAGACACATGGTATTTATAGTTCAAAAGAAAAGAGCTGAAGCCTGAGGGTGGATTTGCTTGTACCTTTGCCATAAAGAATTTTTCTGATTTTTAATTGAAAGAGTTCCAAGCATCATATATACATAAAACCCAGCAACATCCATCAGTTTAGGTTTTATAAATAAGGGATGGCCAGCTAGAGGCGTGGACCTCAGTTATGAACACCAACACAATTTTATTTAGCCCCAGTGGCCAAGGGGATGGCTTTGTTTTGTTTTGATTTTGCTCAGATATCCACTTGTAACATGTTCCTGTGTTGCTTTCTCTTGTGGATTCTGGGACGGCAAATGATCTCTGCCAATTAGCCTCTAAAGGAGATATTTCAGGAAGTACTTTCATTCTGTACAGAGCTGTCTAAATATTCTCCAGTGGTTTTTTTGGCTGAAAGTAGTAAGGGTGGGGCATTTAATGGAGGAGAGGAGGGATAGAAATATTTCTCCACAATATTTTGTTGGGATGTGCAATTGCTTCTGCTAGCTGTCATCTCTTCAGCACTGTTTTATCAACTAGTTTAGCTGATTTCTCCTTCCCTTTGGTGATTCTAGCCAATCAAGGATCACACAGTAAATGGAATATTACTAAGCTCAACTGCTAGTGTGATTATATCACTGAGTGCATATGCATCCAACTGCAAGAATCAAGCATTCAAAATGTTATGAGCTGTTGTGCAGAAATATAGGGTCCAAAAGTAAATCAAGGGCCACACACGTAGAAAGGTCTGACTGACATAATTTCAACAGGTGAAACTTTCTCCATAATTGTACTTCCGTATGAGAAAATGCTTATCCTGTTTAATTTGTGCCAGCTACAAAGCTGTTGAAGGCACAAAGTATCATTTGCTTTGTTGCTGTACCTGTACTTCTCACTGCAGCTGCTCGTGTTAAAAGACAGTGAATCTCTTCAGCAAGGATAACACAGGAAATGCCTCACAATCCTTCCTTCTGATTACTTAGTCATTAAGTGAATAAGTGCTTTAGCAACAGAAGTGCCTTTGTATATGCCTAATAAGCCTTAAAATGTTGCTTCCATGTTTTGCTTTCAAACTTTCTTTGTCTGATTTACTTTTCCTTTTTTAATTAAAGCTGAGAGTCTTGTCCTTGTTGGGTGGTGGTGGAGGAGGAATGAACATGAGGATGAACTAGAAATCATTTGAAATTCTACCCCAAAATAAACTTAATATACCTTTAGTGCACTCTGCAATTATAGGAACTACTTTCAGGTGTAGTTCAGAGATTTTTTTGAACTACTTCAGTAAACTTTGCTCTAGTTCATTCCAAGCACTGTTATTTACCAGAGGTTGCTGGTGAGGTGGTGCAGCAAGTAAGAAGAGGCTGCTCCCTTTAAGTGGTGACCAAGGGGAAACTCCATGGTGGAGTGTTATTCATTTATCCCTAAATCAAAGATGAAAGTCACCACCACCAACTTATTTGCCTGTCTTTCAGCCTAATACTAAACATGTTTACTTGGAAATGTGTCTTAACGAATCCAGTTGAAGTTTCTTCCTTGTAAATATGCTCAGGATTGTAGTCATATGGCTGGTCCATACAACTGTATAATCTGCAGTGTTATTGCTTTGTGTCCTCATTAATTCACCATCATCCATATGATGTTGCAAGCTAGTATGGATTTTCACATTCACAAATCCGCATCAGAAATACCACCGAAAAACTGATATGCTTTCCTGTATTGATAATTAATATCCATGCACTCGTACGCAATGCTGCAGACTTTCCTGTAATAGGCAGTCCATGGGCTTTTCTCCATCATATGCCAAGCCCCGTCTCCTTCCCACCTAATAGCCAGTTGCATTTCTAATACTGAAGTTGGATCCATCCTCTGTCCATGCCACCTCCTCCTTTCTTACAGTTCATTCCTGCTTCTGGTACTAAACTCAGGTACTGCCTCCTTCTGGCTTCTGTAACTGTATTGCATTGGTGTTTTTTTTAAAAAAAACTACTATTTTCTGATCAAATGTGAAATCAACTGTTTAATGAATAATATTTCCAGTTAGAAACTGTTTTGCAATATTCATGGAAAACTCAGAGTTTAAAAGAAGAGGTTTTTAACTGAGCTACTTTGGGCTGATAGAAGGAAAGTTGGGGGAAGAGGAGCAAGCTCTAGTACTTTAATGTGGCATTGATCTTGCAGCCGATCCAGCAGCAGCAGTCTCTCTTTTCCTGCCCAACAATTGCTGGGAATAGGAGGGAGAGCCAAACATACCAAAGAGCCAAAAATCAGGAAACCAGAGGAGGGGAGATCTCCAGGCATCCAAATCTCTCTCTCTCTCTTTCTCTCTCTCTCTCTCTCTCTCTCTCTGTGTGTGTGTGTGTGTGTGTGTGTGTGCGTGTGTGTGCATGTGTGTGTGTGAGACAGAAAGAGAGCACACACACTGTAAATTGTGTTCCTTTCCTCCGAGCCTGAAACTGACTAATCTGGGTCCTCCCTTTGCTAACTTGAAACTGAATGACAGACAATCTCTTGTTTTCTCCCATGGTGGGCAGTGGAGGATTTAATACAATTTGGGAGGAGGAAGCACGAAGAGGAGATTTGGTGGGTGCACTGGGCAGAAGGAAAGTTCTTTCAAAATGGTAACAGCCGGAGATAGTGGGAAACAATTGAACACAGAAAGGGATTTGCCTCCCAGTTTGAAAAATTCAGTGGATCAGCGTCTCCCATCCTTAGCATGCATTATGTTATATGTAACAGCCCAGATGTTTAATTTGCTTGCACTGGGGGGGAGGGATCCATTAACTTTGCCCTTTTGCACTTCCACAAACCTGTGCATGCGTGGGAATTTTTAAAAAAAGATATACTGTATGTGTCTGGGCTCTTCCGAAAAAACATGTGAAAATGACTGTTATGGACCAATCACTTCAAAGGGGTGGACTTAGGGGAGTGGCCAATGCTAAAGTGATTTAGCAAAAAACAAAAACAAAAAAACAGCCCACACATATGGATGCTTGAAAACTGGATTTTCACAGTATAAATCTGGCCACAAACAGGACATGTATGGATCTTGAGGCCACCAACCAAACATGGAAAACATGAATTTTATGGTTAGGTATGGATGGGCCCATAGTCACACTAAATGGGAGGTTTGAGCATATTGTGCTATGTCTTAGAGAATTTCAGTAGGATCAAATTTCAGAACTTGGGATGTAGATTGAAGATTCAAAATGACGGAAGGCCTGAACCATTCATATGCTAATGAGGACTGTTGTGCTGGTGTTGCCTGCCAAATCAACCAGGAGTTTTTGTTAACTTTGGATTCTAACTAGCAGAAACTGCTATCACAGGCAGCTTTTATATTCCAAGTTACATTTCTTTTTTCTGTAAATGTGCAGTGAAATATGTATTTCAGCATTAAATTCATCTGGCTTCTGTAACCCTTGTATGCTTTCAGTTTAGTTATATTATTGCCAAAGATCAAAGTTAGTTTTATTTTGGTCCTAAAAAACAGTTCATTGTTGGTAGGATTCCTAATTTTGTGTGCATGTCTTTTATTTCAATACATGATGCCAAAGAACTGAATACAAACCCACAGGGTGTTTTCATACATGGGTTCAAATATGTTTGTGCTTAGAGCAATCCATGGTGAAAAATAAAATCTGTATTCTTCTGAATATGCATCAGAGTCATCTGTATTAGATCCACACTAATAAGTTTTCACTAGTGGTACAAGATAGTGCAAGAGAGTGAATAGTTTAGCATCACATGGTGAAAAATGGCCATTGGTTTTTTCAGACACTGCCTCCATAGGAAAGCAGAGTGCAGTCCTACACAAAGGAAATTCAATCCTCTCAACTGCTAATTAAAAAAGCATTACCTTTCCCCAGTGCTGACCTCCAGCAGCGAAAAGGATAAAGATGAGTATATGTCAATCATGTTTACCTAACAAACTCTGGCACAATATTGTGATGAACAGACAGATCTAAAAAAGGATGGATGATATTGCTCAGAGCTCCAAGGTACTCTTAATACCACATTTAAAGAAGACTTCATCAGTAATTTGAAACCTCAGCTTGCATGCCAGGGATACACCAGAGCTAAATTTTGCTCAGTCCTGCAGAGAGTAAATATACAGAGTGCAACAGGAACACTTTGGATGTTTGACGAAAGCAATGGATCTCTTGCATGTGGCGCTCATTTGCAGTTCTATTTCCCTTTCTTGAGACCCATCCATAAGGTATATTATTCCATTCAGTTTTGAGGCTTTATTTATTCCACTGCTACATAGAGTTTACCATTAAGGCAAAAGCTGGATATGCTTAAGTTCCGCTATAATCATCTGACAGAAGCACTTAACCTTAATTTATTTCAGTGGGTCTGGGGCATGCATGACACCTTCGGGACTGCTCCCATCCCTGTCCCTGGTTTAACAAAAGATTCTACTGAGCATGGTCTTCTCATTGGGTCTTCCTTGAAGAAGCCTCAACACAGGTGACAAGTTAAAGCTACTCACTCAGTGAAGTTTTACTTTCTTCACGTTTGCCTCAAAGAAAGACCTTGGCTTTATTAAATTCCGGCTGGGCAATTAGCTGGGAAGACTAATGAATATGAGCCAGGACTGAAGAGAGACAAGGCCATAGAGAAGCAGATACAGGGCTGCATCTGTTCCAGGCCCAGAACCAGCAGGGAGTCTATATTATGAGCTTTTTTTTTAGGGCTCCAGTCTAGTCCCTTTAGAACAAAAGTAATGAAGCAAAATGTACAGACACTATTTGAAGCAATTGCTTTTTGAAATAAAGCCTGTTCCCACTTTTCTGTGTTTTTTAGCCAAAGAGTGAAGTCAGAGCTGTGATGGAAGATTCTAATAGAGAAATATAGGGTCATACAGCAAGCCCAAGGGATGTCCCCAAGACAGCTTCTAAATGACTCTTGAAAGTCCCTTCTCCTGGTTCATTTTGAAAGCATGTTTGGGTCTTCCTTGGTACAGGAACGGCTCACCCAGTGGAGGAGAGCCACAGCAATAGCCTTTGGGCAGCAGTGTTCCTGCTGCTTACCAGGAAGTGGAGTAAGGTCGTGGCAGGGTCGTGGCTACAGAGCCAGCTCAGTGCTCCCATCTGCAGTAATGTAACAGGTTCACAACTCATGAAATGACAGAGTTCTTTGCATGGTTTAGGGTTGGCATTAGGAGAAATCAGGGCTCTTCTGCTTTAAACAGCTGTGTGACAGACAGCATCAACAGGCTAAATGTTATCTGTATGAAAATACAAATCTGGGCAAAGCTTCACCAGTTGACCTTCTGACTGACATTTTATTATTTGCATGTGGTGTCCGATTTATTTTGAGGCCTTCCAGGTCACCCACAAAAGAGGACATACATTTGCATATGATGCAAATTATATGCAAACGTTATACAAAAATCCCCTTTTCTGTGATTGGGGTGGCAGACGAATTCAGAAGAGCAAAATTACCACAGGCCAAACCAAAAGTGCCAAAGACACTTGAGAGACACTGCTTACAAGTGTCTGTATGCTAATGCTAGGAGCCTCTGAACCACGATGGGAGAAACTGGAGTGCTTGGTCTTAGAGGAGAGCATTGATATAGTGAATTGATATCCTGTGCCCCTGCTCTCACAATGCCTACTTCTAGGCCTATCCCTTTTAAAATTTCATCATTTCTTTGGTCTTTATCCCAGGGGGGAGGTTTATTCCGAACCAGACCTTCCTCAGCTCCTGTTGGGTTTTTCCCCTCAGTCAGTTTAAAAGCTGCTCTGCCACCTTTTTAATTTTAAGTGCCAGCAGTCTGGTTCCATTCTGGTTCAAGTGGAGCCCGTCCCTTTTGTACAGGCCCGGCTTGTCCCAAAATGTTCCCCAGTGCCTAACAAATCTAAACCCCTCCTCCCAACACCATCGTCTCATCCATGCATTGAGACTACAAAGCTGGGCCTGTCTGGCTGGTCCTGTGTGTGGAACCAGTAGCATTTCAGATAAAGCCACCTTGGAGGTCCTGGCATTCAGCATCCTACCTAACAACCTAAATTTTGCTCCCAGGACCTCACGGCTGCATTTCCCCATGTCATTGGTGCCAACGTGCACCACGACCACTGACCCCAGCACTGTCTACCAAACTATCTAAACGGTGGGATATATCCGCAACCCTCACACCAGGCAGGCAAATCACCTTGCGGTCTGCACGCCCATCACACACCCCACTGTCTATGTTCCCAATGATTGAATTGCCCACTACAAGGATCCCTCCACTTTCCTCTTCCTTGGCACGAGAGGATAGCTGCTCATCCCCCAAGGAATGGGTCCCTTCTAAGGGATCGTTTCCCTCTTCCTCGGCTGGATGCTCTCCTTTCCTGAGACCATCGTTCTCCATGATAGCAGGAGAGCTATCATCCTTGGAGTGGGACACAGCTATAATGTCCCTGAAGGCCTCATCCACACACCTCTCTGCCTCTCTCAGCTTTTCCAGGTCAGCCACGTTGGCCTCAAGGAAATGAAGTCGTTTCCGGAGAGCCAGGAGCTCCTTGCACCGACAGCACACCCACGACTTCTGTCCAACAGGCAGATAGTCGTACATGCTGCAGGCAGTGCAAAACACTGGAAAGCCCTCACACCCCTGCTGACTTCTTACCTGCATAGTTTTGTTTAAGGTTTATTAAGTTAATGGGTTGGAAACTCCAGTTTAGTTGAGGTCAGGCAACAGACAGGCAGAGTGGGAGGCCCTGGCCTCCTCACTCTGCTGCCGAACTCGCTCTGCTGCTTAACTCGCCTTGACGCTTTGTCAGCTGTGGCCTTGACGCTTTGTCAGCTGTGGCCTTGACGCTTTGTCAGCTGTGGCCTTGACGCTTCGTCAGCTGGGGGTTCTGCTAACAACACTGTGTAGATGAAGGTACTGGGTTGGTCTTCAAACACTTTAAAGCATAGGTTTCACTGTTCCGGAAGGTGTTTCTCTCTCTCTCTTTGTCTCTCTCTCCTTCATTCTCTTATAATCCTGTTTTTTAAATTTTTGAAAATTCATTCATCAACACTTTTTGCATGACTGTGCTCCTCGAGATTAGTCAGTTACCCAAAGTAACTGTTGCGGGGAGGAGGGGATGTGTGCAGCAACTTATGATTGTCTTCCAAACATCTGAAAATATACTACATATATAAAAATAACTTCAAGAGCAAATCCCATCTCTTTGATTGAGAAGACAGGGCTGGCATCCCATGACTAAAACAGATGGAAAGAAAGAGAAAAAAATTGGGCTTAGGTAGCTTATGTAGTGTATGTCTTGCTTGCCCACGACATCATTATCATTTTGTCAGGATCCCAAGGCTATCCTGATGAAGTGTGAGCAGAATGACTCACCAAAGCCAGAGCCCGAGCGAGGCCTAGCTCTCTGATCTTCAGGAGCAGCTTATGAATCTTTCCAGTTGAATCTAAGATCTCCTCAGGGAATATGACAATGAGCTCACAAAATCCCTTTTCTTTCTTTTCATTCCTCCCTTCACCATGATGTCTTATTTTCTTGTCTTATAGAAGGAAGGGACCTGTCCTGGTTGAAGTTTTGAAACAAAAAACTATAACAAATTAAATACAGTTGATTTTTGTTTTGGAAAAGCCATACTTATTTGCCAATATTTATAACTGTTCATGAAAGATTTGCTATTGTATTTTGCAAGCTATGGACAAATTTATTGCTATTTTTGTCAGGCATAACAAAGGATTCTGCTTCTTAGCATTATCATTCAGTTACGCCAAAGACCACCCACAAATGTCTGGACAATCAGAAAGGCAGATTAAGGTAATTTTTTTTCCCAATCAGTTTGACCCAGGCTCACTCCTTTAAAAAGAGAAAGCTTTATCTTCAAGAAGGGCAAACCCCTAAAATATAGTTGGGGAAGGGTCACAGCATAGTGGGAGAGCATCTGCTTTGCATGCCAAAGGACCCAGGTACCACCACCAGCATCTCCAGGTGTGGCTGAGAGAAATTCCTGTCTGAAACCCTGGAGAGCCGCTTCCACTCACTGTAAATGTTATTGAAATAGATGGACCACTGGTCAGACTCAGTATAAAGCAGATGCTTATGTTCCTTTAATGTGCATGGGCAGAGGTATTGGTGATCCCATCAATGATGGAGGAATAATATTCCTTGGCTGTTGATGTCTGCCATGGGTTATAATTTATGTGTCCTGGCCATTCCTGTTGGATTTAGACCGAAACTCGCTGGTGTATTTTTCTCCATTATGTTTAATGTGGAACTTCAGTCTAGATTGTTTAATGGATCAGCTTACACGTCACACAGGATTCTGCATCTCTATACAGCATAACTAGGCATGGCTACTCAAAGCTAAGATATTGTTGCTTCAATTAGACATACCCCTCACAACCCTTAAGTAGATTTGGGGCAGGTTGTGTGGGGAAGGTATCACAGAACAGGAATGTGCGAGCAAGTGAGCACTCCTCCTAGTTGGAAAAGTAGGGGCCATCTGAGTCTGCCAGCACATCTGTATGAATGTTCAGGGCAATGGTGGCATTGGCACCTCATTGAGATCCTCCTCCTCAAGAGGAGATGTACACAGTGATGGCTTGGGCAAAGAGGAGGGGTGAAGGGGAGAAGGTGCTGGCTCCCGATCAGCCAGAGTTCTCTCCGTTCTAACTTGCTTCAGCAACCTTTTGTTGCAAGCCACTGGGCCTGTCTCCTGTGCCCCATTGTGTCTCTTCTTCTTGATCACTCCAGCAATGCTCCATGAGGCTCATAGCTTTATGGTAGTAATTGGTGGGGAAATAGGTAAAAGCTGGTGAAACCGTACTGAAATTTAGCATATGTGTATACAATAATACTAGAAGCACTTGCAGCAGACTTTTTGAAAAGAGCAAACTTGTCATACAATTTCAAAAGCAACATCAAAGAAAGATCAGAAAAAGCAGCCCAGTCACAACAGCAAATACAACTTTTCACTCAACACTTGCTACACTTCCAGCAAGAAGTAGGGGGGATACTGTATTTGGTAAAGGAAAGGGAGAAGGGGTTGGTGGATTGCTGGGGGTGAGGGGAAATGGTAGGGTGAGAGGGAGATAAACCAGAAATTGGACTCCAGCTCAAATTTTAATCCAAGCCAGAGAAGAATTCATGGACTTTATAACATCTGACTCTTCTTTGATGTGTTACAAGCCTTCCGACCAGGCGGGAACAGTTTGCCTTGCCAGCATCTCTACAAGGTGGTTGCAGCACAGACCATGTCATGAAGCCCCACAATATAGGTAGCAAAAGGAGGAACCTGGGAACCTGGAAGATGGCTGAAGTGCCGGATGACTGGAGGAGAGCTATTGTCCCTATCTTTAAAAAGGGCAAAAAGGAGGAACCTGGGAACTACAGACCAGTCCACCTGATATCAATCCCTTGGAAAATTCTGGAGCAGATTATCAAGCAGTCAATCTGTAAGCACCTTGAAAGCAATGCCAACATGGATTTATCAAGAACAAATCCTGCCAGATTAATCTTATCTTGTTTTTTGATCAGGTAACCTCCCTGATAGACTGTGGGAGTGCTGTGGACATAATATATCTCAACGTCAGCAAAGCTTTTGACAAAGAACCACATGATATTCTGATCAGCAAGCTAGCTAAATGTGGACTGAATGGAACAACCATCAGGTGGATCCACAGTTGACCACAGAATCATAGTCAATGAGTGTTTATCAATAGTTTCTTCTCAAACTGGGCCCAGTGCTCTTCAACATTTTTATTAATGACTTGGATGAGGAGGTGCAGGGAATGCTGATCGAATTTGCAAATGATACAAAATTGGGAGGGAAAGCTAATACCCTGGAGGACAGAAATAAAATTCAAAGGGATCTTGATAGGCTGGACTATTGGGCTGAAAACAGCAGAATGAAATTTAACAGGGATAAGTGCAAAGTTCTATACCTAGGAAAAATAAACCAAATGCACAGTTATAATATAGGGGATATGTGGCTCAGCAATACTACACTGGCATTCAAGAGGCAGCTGGACAGCCACCTGTCGGATATGCTTTAAGTTGGATTCCTGCATTGAGCAGGGGTTGGACTTGATGGCCTTCTAGGCCCTTCCAACTCTACTATTCTATGATTCTATTATTTGCACAGGTCTGGTAGGATAGAATTGAACAAAGATATCCTTTTACTCAATCTGCCAGCCTCCTATCACCTGCTGCCTGCAGAGTGACGCCAGAGTCACTCCACTGGCATGGACCTGCCATTCACCCACTGAACATGCTGCCAGTGGGAAGCTCCAAAATGAGCTATTCTGAGAGAGGGGAGGGGCTGAGCTCGCCAAAGATCTATTGGATCCTGAGCCTGCCCCTCTGCTGTCAGATGATGGCATCAGGCCTGATGTGGGCCTCTTCACTGCACCAGCTCCATGTTGGCACAGCAATATGCCTGGCCTCCCCCCCACGTTCTGCCTCAAATGACCTGTGCATCTGCCTGATGCTCCATTCAGGTCTGCCAGGCAGCCGCCAGGGTTAGAATTGCCCCCTAAAGTTTTAAGATCACCCTCCATTTAGGTGTTCTCTAAGCTTTTCATGATAGTCCTTTTCTATAGTACAGTAGGGCCCCGCTTTTCGGCCACCCACTTTTCGGCATTCTGCTAATACGGTGGTTTTCAATTAGAGTAAGGCTCCACTCATACGGCGCTTGTTCCGCTTTTATGGCGTTTTTTGGGTGTTGGGCGCCATTTTATTGATGGAGTTCTGCTTTTCGGCTGGTTTTGCTTTTAGGCTGGGGTCTGGAACATAACCCGCAGTATGAGTGGGGCCCTACTGTATACATAGAAATGGGAGCGTTTGAAATCATTTTTAGAGGACTTCAGTTTTGCTCTTTGACTTTTAAGTCTTGCTTTTTTTCAGATGGATCTGCAGAAGTCATGGCAGAAGATGGGGGCCAAAATGAATTTGGGAGATAAAGGAAAGGAAAAATATCAATCATCATCTAACTGCTACAATGTAAACAAATTATACCAGTGAGCAGAATTTCCCATGTGTCTCTTGGGTGATTTAATTTTGCCAGCTGTTCATTTTCATCACTAATGTATCAGCTAGAGCTAAGAAGGAACTTTTCAGGAATGTTCCCCCTGTCTAAATAACAAGGCATTGTTTTATTTAAAGGAGAGTTTAGGAAAAGAGGCAAGAAAACCTGTTGAAATAAATCATGAATGCTGAACAGGATACACATAGACAGAAAGACTAAACACTCAGTAAACAATGTTATTGGCTCTTAACAAAATTTTGGCTGCACTCATATTTTAAAGCCCATGATATCTTATGTGATTGAACACAATTTGGCATGAGTTGGGCTTACCTGGATGAACCCCATGGGATCTATGCTTTTAGCACTTAACTTTGATAAGATCTTGGCTTTTTTTTTGCATTTTCTTTGTCTTTGAAATGCACTGTATAAAACCCTTGTTTCCCCCGCTGCATCCATGAATGCATGTTCTAGGAAATGTCAGAAACTCAATGAATGATTGCTGGCAATTCTAAGATTTCAGGAGGCCGGGGAGAAAGTCAGGAAACTCAAGATATTTACAGTAAATTTTATTTTATTTTATTTATTAAATTTATATCCCACCCTTTGTCCCAAAAGAAGCCCAGGGTGGCAAACAAAAACACTAAAAGCACTCTAAAACATTTTAAAACAAAACATCTTAAAAATATATTTAAAAAAAATGTTTTAAAAACATCTTAATTCCAAAACAGATGCAGACTGGGATAAGGTCTATATCTAAAAGGCTTGTTGAAGACCAATCAAGTTTATGTAGTCAATGACCAATTTTCATCTTTTCTTTGAGCACCATTTATCAGCATAGTATAATATTTAAGCATAGCTTAGGTGTAAATGCTGAAAACAATAGTTTCTGATGTTCATTAGAACATCTCAAGAACCACAGAATGCCTTCAGTAAATGGTCTGATTTCACCCTTTGATCCGTACTTTATGATTGATTGATGATGATGATTATTTATTTATTAGATTTATATCCTGCCCTTCCTCCCAGTAAGAGCCCAGGGCAGCAAACAAAAACACTAAAACACTTTAAAACATCTTAAAAACAAAAGACTTTAAAGCATATTAAAACAAAATATCTTTAAAAACATTAAAACAAAACAGCTTTAAAAACATTTTTTTTAAAAAGTTTTAAAAACATGTTAAAAATCAATTCCAACATAGACACAGACTAGAATAAGGTCTCTACTTAAAAGGCTTGTTGAAAGAGGAAGATCTGAAAGATAACAGAGATGGTGCCTAATATTTAAGGAAAGGGAATTCCAGAGAGTAGGAGCCACAACACGAAAGGTCTGCTTTTTATGTTGTGTGGAATGGACCTCCTGATAAGATGGTATCTGCAGGAGACTCTTACCTGCAGAGTGC
The DNA here is from genome assembly GCF_030035675.1 of Rhineura floridana. Classification (NCBI taxonomy): domain Eukaryota; kingdom Metazoa; phylum Chordata; class Lepidosauria; order Squamata; family Rhineuridae; genus Rhineura; species Rhineura floridana. The sequence goes on from NC_084483.1 coordinate 103,862,089, forward strand.
ATTAACAACAACATTAAAAGAATTCTAAATTGTCTAAAAGATTACTGTACTCAAAATGAAATTTTTAAAAAGATGGAGGAGATAATTGATAATTGTGGTATAGTGATTAAGGTGTCGGACTATGACCTGGGAGACCAGGGTTCGAATCCCCACACAGCCATGAAGCTCACTGGGTGACCTTGGGCCAGTCATTGTGTCTCAGCCTCACAGGGGGGCAATGGTAAACCACCTCTGAATACCGCTTACCAGGAAAACCCTATTTGTAGGGTCGTCTTAAGTCGGAATCGACTTGAAGGCAGTCCATTTCATTTTTTTCCCCATAACTCCTTAACAGTGAACTCAAGTGGTGAGTGTTGACAGAAATACAGGCAAAACAGGGCCACTGGAAAAAAAGACGACGGTATCAACATGCTCAAGAGAATACTGAAGTTTGCAGAAGTACAATTAAAAAAAAAAATCTAAAGGGACAAACCCTTCCCAAAAGCTTAGTTTGAGTATGCGCAGTTGCCTCATAATGTTGTGTTGGGGAAAGAATCAAATGGAATTGAGTATCCTGCAGGAGGGCATGGCTGGCCTACTGGAACACTCCTCTTCAGAGGATACACTGCAATATTTTGTTGCAGGATCCAGTATAGACATCAACTGCTAAACAACAAATAGACAATCTCTTTGGGCCAGAGATATCCATTAGTGCTTTGACTAGTTCTACTGCAAATACTCAGAATAGCTGAAGAACATTCTTATTTCTCTCTTTTGCCATAAATTGTTTAAATAATGCTTTTTCAGGGCAATTCAAAATTTCATTTAATGACGATCATCTCAAAAACCATATTAGAGACTCTGGTTCTTGCCTCATCCAGGAAACAGGACAGACAGCAATACTCAAATGCAACATGTTTATCACATATGGTTGTGAGATGTTCCTTATTTTAAAACAGAAGTGGGAGTACCTGTGACCCTCCAGATGTTGGAGTCCAAGTCCCATCAGCCCTAACCAGCAGAGGGAATGGTCAGGGATTATGGGAGCTGTAGTTCAGGAACATTTGGAGAGCTACAGGTTCCCCACCTCTATTTTCAAAGATCATTTCATACTCCAGTCAGTCACAATACTGCAGAATTCTATGGGCACAATGTAGCCAAAGTTAACACTTTGCAGTTTGATTTGATTTAAGTGGGAAGCAAGGATGGGGGATAAATTCAATTCAGTTCATATTTAAAGCCAAATCTACCAAATCCACACTTTCCAAAACTCTATTGGAACCAAAACAAAGCCATTCTTTAAAATTTGCACTTATCTGAATTTTGCAATGCAGTTTTCCAACCAGCCAATGTTTTAAAAATGTATATATTAGAGAAAAGTGTGCATTAAAATGAGTATATTAATGAAAATAACTTACAAAAATGTATTAGATTAGGAGAAATTGTTTGCAAAAATGTACACATTAGTCACAACTGCATACAAAAATGTGTTTATTAGGAAAAATTCACATTAAAATACTGGAAATTTTAATTAAAAAATGAAAATTGCTGCAGAAATATGGAGAACTTAATTTAAGATTTAAAAAATGAGAAACTGAGAGAACTGAAATTGGCACATCCTTCCATTCCTAGTGAAAAGTTAAACATAGGCGTACATCTCTTCTCCTGAAACCAGAGGGAAAGAAAAATACTTAACTTTGGCTAGGTCATGTACAATACATGTTTCAGGATTCTTGCTCAGAATTCACTGGACAAACCATATCAGTATCATTTCTAAAAACATGTTCTGTTAGTTGTCTGAGATTGCTACACAACAGGGACATTGTAAGTTTTGATAGATTATGGAATGATAAATCACCATGTATATTTTACAAAAGCAAGCATGACTTGAATCAATGCATTCATCAGTACAATACAGTTTGGATAGTAACTCAGATGATGTTTTTATATTATGTATTTACATGTTCAGTTATTTTGAATTCTTTGTTATTTCTGTCTTAAAGACCAAGCTAGACATTCAATGCAAAACCATTTTGTTTTGTCTTTAAATCTTGATAGCTGCTCAGTTTGGGATGGGGGAGGGAAGTCACATACAAGCAGCAGTTGTGACATTATTCTAGCTAAGACTGGTGCGCCAGCTGCACCCGTTCCTAGAGACGCCTGATTTGACTACAGTGATGCATGCCTTAGTTACATCCCGTTTAGATTACTGTAACACGCTCTATGTGGGGCTGCCTTTGAAGACTGTTTGGAAACTTAAACTGGTACAAAGAGCTGCAGCCAGAGTGCTAACTGGAGCTGGTTACAGGGACCATACAACCCCCTTGTTGCGACAGCTCCACTGGCTGCCAGTTTGTTTCCGTTCACAATTCAAAGTGCTGGTTTTGACCTATAAAGCTCTATACGGCCTAGGTCCAGGCTATTTGTCAGACCGTATCTCCACATATGAGCCTACCCGGGTGTTGAGATCCTCAGGAGAGGCCCTTCTCTGAGTCCCAACACCTTCGCAAGCGCGATTAGTGGGGACGCGAGATAGGGCCTTCTCGGTGGCTACCCCCAGGTTCTGGAACACTCTTCCTAGGGAAGCACGAATGGCCCCTTCCTTGCTACAAAATGTTGTAGTGTGAAGTTCTTCCTGTTCAGGATTCAAGCCAGCTAGCCATGCCTGCTTCCAGCACACTCCACTCCATTCCCTCTTCATTTTCCCCTTCCAACAGTCAGTCAGAATTCTGTGTCCACTGAGAATGCTCAGTCTTCACTGAGCTGATATTTGGATCCCAAACCACCACCTTAGGGTTTTTTTTTCTGCAAAGCATTAGATTCCCCAAGCTTGCTGATGCCCCATGGCACTTGTGATGGATGGTGCTGTTTTAGCTACATGAGGATACACACTCAGATATCACAAAGAAGGGCAGCGAAGAGATCGTTTGTAATGTTTCTTAGAGTAACTAACTAGTCCTGTGATCATTTAGGTATTGTGGAAATTGACATTTAAAAAAAAATAGATTTGACATTTCATTTCAGTCACCACATTGCCTGTGATTGTGCACTTGTTGGATACCCACAAGACCATGGGACTGGCTGCTGAGTGGAAGCACAAGTGTCCCCACCATTGAATCATACCTCTTATTCTGCAAGTGCTTATACATGTGAATGTCCAATGGCCCAGCTATGCAGGGGAAGCTAAGAAGTTTGGCATCTAGGACTGGCGACAGCTTGGTCTCATACATGCAAAGCAGGCCGTGTGAGAAGTTCATCCCTTGCACCTGTTACACAAAGTCTTGAAGGCAAAGCCAAGATGCTGGAACGATCCTTCATGTCACATACTGGAACACTTGAAGAATGATTGTGTATGCCAGGCTGACTCCAGCTTCCCTGATTCCTTAGAGTCTTAGCATGACTAGAATGTGCAACGTGGTAATGTGGAGCCAAATCTGGAGAGGATGAGCATATGGTTCAAAATGCACTAGAATGAATCTTTAGGGACAGGGGAGTTTGCTTTTTTAATGAACCTCTTTGTTCTGGTGTTTGGTTTGCTGATGGCTCTTAGTAATTACAACAGATGTACAAAGTGCATTAAACTTTAGGGACAGTGGAACTTGCATACTTAATGAACCTCTTCATTCTGCTGTTTAGTTTGCTGATGGCACTTATTAGTTACACAGATATATAAAGCAGGGGGCGAGGGTCTTAGGGCTGATCCACTTTTAACACATGGAAATGGTCAATCTCAGCCAATGGCTTCATTGTGAGAAACGGCCATTCCTATGTCAGCACTAAACGCTGGCATAAAATGCTCATTTTCAGTTGGAGCCAGTCAAGTGACCTTGCCTTAAGCCTAGCACTCTTTGGCAAGGGGAGGGAAAGGATGGCAAAACTGCCATGACGTTAATGTTATATGCCATTTCTGGACACTGAACAGTCCTTAGAAATGCACATATCTTCAAGTGGCAAGATCAGAGGTTATACCACTTCCTGGCTCCCTACCAAAAGCTCATGCTGTAGATTACCTACTAGTCCCAATGATTAGTCCCTACCTGACACTGAAGTAACACTGGAGGGAAGTAGATGGCGGGAAGAGAAAAGTGCTCTCTGGCTTGGCTGGAGAGGAGCAGATTGCTCTCCATCTACTTACATATCCAGATGGACCTGGTACTGCTGCTGTTGCCAAGAGGTGTCCAGAAATGATGGGTTAAATTGTCTTCTCCCTTGTCTCCATTAGACTGTGAAAGGGCTTTAAAATTTTTTAAAAAAAAGTTATGGGAGAAGGAAGAGAGACTTAACTAGCAGGGGCTAAATGGAAAGCCAAGAAACCAGTCAAGCATCTTCTATTTGTTAATTAGTCCCAGTAGGATCTAATCCCAGTAGAATTGATAGTGTGCAGCAAAGGAGATGCTCCTTCTAGAATCTTGGTCTTTGCTATGTTGTTGAGGGCTATATCCTTGCTGCTAGGCATATGTGCCCAGTAGGTGTCCAGTGCTCAGCTAAGCATCAGATTCTGCTGCACTCAAGTGTGGGGATTTTGTCTTGAGTCGGGGATTCCCATGCTAAACAAGAAAGCTGCGGTGAGTGGAATGGAGAGCCACTTTAGAACTAGCAATACCTAAGCTTTCACAGCATGGAGTTACATTCAGAAGGAATGCTGGCTTTGCAAGAATGAAAGGTGAAATTCTCATTGTGGTGACCTCACGCTATGTCAGGGACTGTGGGGCTCTAACTGTCAGCTGTGGGAGTCAGACACTTTCTCCTTCCTTGCTGTGTCTATATGACAGACAGGGAAGCTGCTGGCCTTACAAACCAATAAGCAGAAACGTCTGGGTGGCATCTCCCCATGGGAAGACTATCTCACACTTCCTACTATATATAATCCACAGATCGTGTTGCAATGCTTCAGTGTGACCAATAGTTCACCAAAGGAAGCCCCTGTCTGCTCTTCAGTGCTTTTCGCACGCATTCGTTTCTGTTCACTTGGTCTGTCTTGGTTGCCCTCCCTGATCTTCCCTTGCTGTATTCCGCAAAGACCACAGCACTGAGTTCCTGTGACATGGCAAAAACAAACAAACATAAGAATCATGCCTTAAGTAATTTGGAAATATTCTATCATTTACTTACAACTGGGAGAGCAAATGTTTGCAGAGTTGGGAGCTAGATAAATGAGAATGAATCTGCAGGGAGGTAATTTCTCTAGGTGCCTGTGTTCATCATGTAACTTTGATTGTGCAGCTTCGAATAAATGCTAAACAAACTAGTAGCATGGATTACTTGCCAATTGGTAAGCATGTGTGTTAGATGAAAAGTTAATCTGGTCATGTTCAGCAGATAACGATCTTGCTCTAAGTTAGGTTCAGTAAAGTTGATCTATGATTCTCATGCCAGATACATGATTTAACTTGAAGGCTATGAGAGCCCATAAAACAGCCGACACTTTCTGCTGTGTTAGTTTGATAGTTGCAGAATGTGCAATGGGGAGGAGAGGAACCAGTTGGACTGTTGTCCCTCCTGCCTCTTCCTGTGCCAACACTTTAAGTGATTATGGTAACAGAGATCCTCCTTTGAAGAGCATTAAGTCTTTCTTGACACATCATCTCTTCTTCAGCTGCATGTGTGTTATCTGATAACTAGCGAGTCACAGACTCCCCTGTAAGTGAGATTTGAATTGAATTGTGAGAGATCTTGGTTGCAAGTTGACAGTCACCAAGAAAGCATGCACAGAGAAATCTGGCAGAAATCTTTGCACTTCTGAATAGATGAGGACTGCTATTTATTGGGAACAACGCCACATGAAAGCATCTTGACAAGGAAAAAAGGAGGATTTAACTGATCCACGTTCAACGGATTTCACAGCTAATATGGGGTTTTTGCCATATTAGTGGAAGATGGGCAGAAAGCTTTATATCCATATGATCATTTAGACAATCCCTTAGAATCCTGAATTCTGTCCAAAACTCTCATCCCAAATTAACCAAAACCAGATCCACAGAAAACATTATTATGTGTTATTGGCCCAATTGCATGGTCACAACAGGCATGACTGAGCCAAATATAAGCATTTCTAATTTCTATTTATTTTATTAGGAGATTTGGTGTAGGTTTTACCTCTTTCTAATTAAAACCTAAGAGACTTAAAAGCTTTGGCTGGCTCGTGCCCAATAACTGATCATGCATGGTCTGATTGCATGATTACAAGGCGTGATGCCCAGCAAACAATCAGATCCATGATTTCATTATATATAGCTAGCATTCACAATATTCCAATACTAAATATTTTAGCACTTTTTTGTTGCATTCATTATGGCCTCCTATCACAAAGATAGCTGGTAGTGTTTGCAGAAGTTTCTGTAGCATAAATTGAGGTCATAGAGCCAGCAGATGTGCTATTGGCAATGGTGAGAAAGCTGACTGTGGAGGAAAGGCTGGAAGCCATGAGATATCCCTGAGGACATGGCACTCCAAGCAAAATCAGTTTCTCCATGCTCTTCCATTGCTTCATAACAGGTAGGATCGCTTACCCAGTGTTGTTGAACAAAGTCAGCCTACTCACATTTGAACATGACAAGCTAACACATATTTTTAATTTCATCCACAAGCATCTTTATATGCTATCCGTCAGATGTCCTGACCCCATTGGTTTAAATGTAAATTAGAGTGTCAGATTAAGACCTGGGACACCAAGGTTCAAGTCCCTGCTTAGCCATGAAGCTCACTGGGTGACCTTGGGCCAGTCATTGTTTCTCAGTCTAACCTCCCTCACAGGGTTAATGTGAGGATGAAATAGCAGGGGGGAGCCATATATGTCACCTTGAGCTTGAAGGAAAGGTGGGATACATTAATTAAATAAATAATAAATATTTTAAATGCTCAGTTGGTAAGCATTATTTTGCATGCACTACATTTTCCTGGCTGAGTAGGCAAGTAACTTAGGCCTTGGCATATTACAGGAAGGGGAACCAAAATATACTAGACTGATTCTGAAAAATGTATAAACAGTCCAATCAAATACAGGTGTACCTAAAACAATGCAAAATAATAAACAATAAAACAGATAAAATAAGCAACATTTTAAAAGGAATACTAAACTATATGTCAGGATAGTGTTGCTGGAATATAAAAATTTCTAGCAGACATCTAAAACAGGATAGTGAGATTGCCTGCCTAATGTTAATAGTCAGGGAGTTCCAAAGTGCTGGTCCTGCCAATGCTAAAAGATTGACTCCTAGTAGATGCAGAACATTATTTTTCACTTATAAAAGTGCAAGTTCTGCTGACTGAAGCAGTAGAGTTATCAGGCATGGGGCAAGATGATCCTTCACATAAACATGTTACAAACTGTCAGTGGCTGTCCATACTAACAGTAAACCTTGAATTTGGTCTGGTATCAAATCTGCAGCTCGTGCAGTTCTTTGAGGAGAGATATGATGCTGGCAGGATCTCACTCTTGTCAGCAATAGTGCTGCAGCATATTGCACTAGTTGCAGTTTCTAGACTAATTGGAATCTAGTTGGTTGTTTTCTCCACCAACTGGAATCTAGTTGGGAATGCATACTAAATCTTTCCCACCCATGGGAAACTGCTCAACAGGACACTCACTTCCACCGCTGTCATTTTGCTAGCAGTATTAAGTCTATGTATGAATAAGGCTGATGCCCATCCCCAAGTCTAGAGGAACAGTTTGTTCATGGTGAGCAGCATAGGTGCAAGTGGATACATAGACTGGGTCAGTATCTGTACATACATTTAAAATATCCTATTGAGTCTTTTCGGCCTGGCCCCATCCCTGGCTGCCTTTCATATTTGGAAATGGCTTTGCTTAATTTGAAACAGAATAATCAAAGTTTCTGCATGTCAAGATTTGGCTACATCTTTTATGTATGCATTGGGAGAATTCCACTATTAGGGACCAACTTTCTTCTCCCTACCTTCCTCTGGTTTATGGTTGTTTCTTAATAGATGTACCTTTATTGTCTGCCTCTACACTGTCCAAGTTCTAGCTTTCCAGCACATCACTTCCGCTGTTGGGGGAGTTCTCTAAAACATCTGTTTTGAATTTGCTTCTCTTTCATTTCCATTTCTCCCTTTTTCAACATTATTGGGTTTAGACTAAAATGCACAAGGACAAAAATAACTACTGTCAGTGCAAGCAATTACACATCCTACCAGATACTTTTCCCTGATAAGTTTTGCTCATTTTTAAAGGATTAATCTGAAAGAAGTTTAGCATAGAAGCACAAAGTAGCAGAATTTAAATTCATGTATTAATTTAGCTGCAAAATATATTTAACACTTCAGCAAGCCTGTTGGAGCTGTATAGTGAGACTCAAGACTACAGAATCATCCAACTCTTGACTTTATCTATGGGCTGCTGCTACATTAAAAACATCATGAATCACTAGCGTGAGCAGCTCTCAGACAGATGATTGTGATACCTGGGATCACTGACAGCATGCATATAACAGACAGTTCCTTACATCAGTGTTTTTATGTTCCCCCAAGAAAGCACTCTAGGCCAAGAGGACAAGAACACACCTGCACCTTTAATAGTTGTGTAGAAGAGGTAATTTCAGCAGATGTGACTTGTCATGCAATTTGCACCTGCTGGAATTTCCTCTTCTGCATGACAATAATGTGCAGAAGCCCTGCACTATTTTTCATCTGGTGACCCTACAGATCTCCCGGTCAGTGTACAAGGCTGGAAAAGGAGAATGTAAGGGAGTGGAGAAGCCCAATCACAAAAGGGGTACTTCCTGACCATGACTATTTTGGGGATGGATTCAATCACATACTGGTGAATTCAGGTTGCACAACTGAAGTGGATTAGGCACTCTTGCAAAACAAACCTGCATGCAACAGCAGTCAGACTTTTTGAGGTAAGGAAAGTGATGGGAAATGCATTGGGAAGTGTGAGATAACAATTCCTTGTTGCAACTTTGTGTAACCTCCCTGAAAACAAATCAGAATGAATGCTCAATAAATAGTGGGTATCATCTACCCTCCCTGCAAATTTGTACAAACACATCAGGGCATGTGCTCAATAAATGGGTTCTCTGGAAGCTCCCTATGGAGAGACATGAAACCAGACTTCTCTTAAATTCAGTAAAAATTAGTTGGCCATTGCAAAACTTTGCATTTTCCCACATGGAGATAAATGGAACTGTAGTAGAAATCCAACAAAGTTCATATTCCATTGATGACATTCGGCTTCTAACCAGTCTTAAAATGTTTGTAAACCACTAGAATATCTACGAACTGATATTATCTCAGACTTGTTAGACATCTAAAGCTGTGGCCCTAGGATAGAATTTGTAGAGATAGTTTTTGTGAAGTTCTCTAAAAGATCTTTTCTGAAAAAAGCAATACCACATTGGTGGTTTTGGCTCATGTGCAAAATTTTCAAAGTCGCTACACTCTTACATGGAAAGCCATAGACACATACGGCAATGAATTACTTACTGTTTATTAAAAATCATAAAGGACCCTGGGTTTCAATGGGAAAACTACATTGCTACATATTAAACGTCTTCAGAAATGTCTGTCTTCATAAATATAAAATACTGAATTACCAGAGCTTGGAAGATTACCTTTAAAAAGTAATAAATTACAGTTCCTGTTACATGGGCCCAAAAAGTAATAATTACCATTACAATTGCTCTGAAAGTAACTGATTACTTTACCGTTACTCAAAAGTAATCACTACAATTACATTTAAGTTACTTTTTAAAAAAATTGCCTACAAGGTGTTGGCCTTGGCTGCTGCACATCTAAGCAGCCTAAAACAACTTTAAAATAAACATACAGACAGAGGTTAGCAGAATTTTTTAATCCATAAGATTAACAGAATGGCATAACAGAATCTCACATCCACCCCCACCCCAGCAATGGTGATACCCCAACACATGCATACTTTTTCACTCAAAATCAAATTTTACACTTGAAATCCTGCTTTTACAATACATTTCTGTTATGTCTCATCTTTGCTCAAAGAGCAAGTCAGACAAAGAATGTCTTTTTACAGTCATTACATTGCCACCAATACTGAACAGGCATTCTATTGTGGCATTTGAAAGCATGCCTGTGTTGTGCTGCAAAAAACACTGCAGCACCCCTTTCAATGAATACACATTTTTATCAATATGGTAATCCCCTATCGTCAAAGAAAAATGCAAACTTTAGTTCTTTACTACTTGTCTTTGTATTTTTTTTTTTGTCAACAGTATAACTTAAAGGTAATATAATCCTGTACATACTTATCTGGGAGTAAGTCTCATTGAACTCACTGGGTAGACAAGTATGCACGATTGAACTGTCAGAAGCAGAACTTAAGAGACATAACGTAGGTAAACAGAAAATGCACATATCGAAAGTAATCCACCAGAATAAACATTCTGCAGTTAAAAATGTAGTCTTACACAACATATAGCAAAACCATGGAATTTGCTACCACAGGAAGCAGTGATGGACACCAACTTGTATAGCTTTAAAAGAGGATTAGACAAATTCATGGAGGATAAAGCTATCAGCGGCACCTAGCAAAGATGGCTATGATCTACTTCCACTGCCAGAGACAGTATGCTTCTGAATATCAGTTACTGGGAATACAAGTGAGGAGAGTGCTGCTCATGCACTCAGGTCTTGCTTGTGGGCTTCCCTTTAGGGCATCTGAATGGCTGCTGTGAGAACAGGATGCTGGACTAGATGGTTGGATCCAGCAGGCTCCTCTTATGTTTTTGTATGTATTGTAACAACAAAAGTTACTTGTGAGGCCTTATAGACTGGGGATAGCCAATGTGGTGCTCTTCAGATGTTGTAGGACTATAATTTCCATCATCCCTGATAATTAGTTATGTTGTCTGAGGCTGATGGGGGTTGTAGTCCAACAACATCTGGAGGGCACTATGTTGAAAACCCAATTGGATTAACACAACTCCCTTCCCACCTACTCACCTGTTTCAAACATGTCCAGAAAAGTATGTATCTTAAATTCTATGTCTGACAGCGTATTCCTTTCAGAGGTAAAAATTAATCTGCAATCCTGCATACTTATCCATTTAACTCAATGAGGCTTAATTTGGAGTAGACATATATAGGACTGGACTCCACCAGAATACATTTCAGCATTTCAGGGGCTATACTTTGTTAATGTTGTACCAACTACAACTACCAACTGCTGCTGATGTACATATAGTGTCTCAGCCTAAGCTACCTCACAGGGTTGTTGCAAAGATAAATGGGGGAGAAAGTGGAAACGGTTACGACATTCACAAATCAAAAGTAAATCTGGGGAGAGGGGCACACACAAGTAATAAGATGTCTGACAGGCAGAATATTAACAGGTGAAACTTTCCCCATAATTCTATTTCCATAGTAGAAAAGGCTTACTCCATTTAATTTCTACCTGCCTACAGCTGTTAAATGCACAAGAGTCTGATCTCCTGCAATGCCAACCCTAAGCCATGGAAAGAACTCAAGTAAAAAAAAAATAACCACAGAATTTGGGCATTTTTTTTAAAAAAACAGAACATCTGTAACAGTATGAAATATGACATTCTCAGGCAAAAAGAAGTTATGAGACAGTAGACATAAAACACACACACACAGCCTTGGCAAACAGTGACAAAAATACTCTGAGCATGAGCATTTTCACATTTTAAATTTTTACTCATTGTTTTTGCTTATTTACTGCCTTGGGCCAGTCCCTAACTCTCAGCCTAATGTATCTTACATAGCTGTTGGGAAGATACAGAATGCAGAATTAAAATGGTTGCAAAAGGAAACTAAGGCTGCAATCCAATACATGTCTACTCAGAAGTAAGCTTTATTGGGTTTAATGAGACTTACTCCCAGGTAAGTATGTACTCCAATATACTCTTGCCCGGGAGTAAGTCCCATTAAACCCAATGGAACTTACTTCTGAGTAGACATGTACTGCATTGCGGCTTAGACCTTGTATTCTAGGCATCAAATGTTACTGGCCTTAACCAGATTGATGCCTTTGTACTATAAAGCATCATATTTTTCTCTCCCTCCGTTTCAAAGTACAGCTTCAAAGCTTCAACCAGTCCTTATCTTGCCTAATTAGTGCAATCCTATACCCAGTTTGATTTACTTGGGAGTAAGCTCAATTAAACACAAAGAGACTTACTTCTGAGTAGACTTGTATATATTGTATTGTAAGTTAACCATACAATCATTACTAACAAGTGCCTGGACAAGTGCAGTGGTAGTCTCTCATCTCTGAGCTGGTAAGGGGGGGGGAGGGAGGCAGAGGCCACTGCTCAGAGCTTCGCACACCAAGCCAAATGCAACCCCTCCACTTTCTCAGCAAAGTAGCCAGGGAGGGTGGCGGAGGCCGCTTCACGCACTAAGTGTGAACGAACGGCATTAATGCGCACATTCTCTCTCAGCCAGCAAGCATTGTTCAACCACTTCCCAGACCCTGCCCTATCAGCAACCAAGGCACGGCCGCCCAAGCAAACATTTTCCCCTGGGGTGCAAAAAAGTTTAAACATTGCAAATGCAGCAAAGTAAAGAGGGAGGGGGTGGAGGCTGCTTCAAGCACTAAGTGCAAAGAAAGTATTGACACACCCATCATCATCTCTCACCTCCACAGTTCTTCATCTCCATTCTGCTGCTGCCTCCTCCTCCTCCTCCTCCTTCATCCACGTCCTTGCCCTCCGGCTGCTTTCTCCCTCCAATCCATGTTTCTCTACCATTGTCCATTTTTGAAACAATTAAAAAAATTCCCTCCGCTCCACCCCATCTCGCTGTCCACCTCCTCCCTGGTCACCTCCTACCCACCCACAGAGCATGAGGGAAAAGCAATGCTATGCAGAAGCATGACTTTCATCCAAGAATCAGAGGAGCAGAAGATTTCCCCTGCTTCCCCCCAAGTAACGCCCAAAAGTAACACTGGAAATGTTACAGTTACAGCTCAAAAGTAATGAAGCTACTCCTCATTCTATTACAGTCAAAATGTAAAGAAACTGCCCACTTGTTTCTCAAAAAAGTAATACATTACAATTAATTCATTTTTTCTAACAAATTACTTCCAAGCTCTGTGAATTACACATGCCAAAGAACAGAGTTATTACAGTTCCTCAAAATGAAATCTTTCAGGCAGTGCGGGCACCAGATATGCCGGGGCTCTTGAGCACCAGCTTGCCCCTGGCCCTGGTGTGTGCACTCATGCACACATACACACACACACGTATGCCCCACCTACTTGTCTCTCCTGTCTTTTGCGGCTGTGTGCGCTGGACTGCCATTAACCAAGATGGTGGCCAATCCAAATTTACCATTCTCTTGAGCCACCCAAATCCTTCTCCATTACTTCCTATACAAATAGACGCCTCTCCCTTAAGCTTCTGCAGTGGTGGGAAGCTTCAGGGAAAGGCTTCTCTGAGGCCTGCAATGTCAGTAGCCCAATTACTTTTTCCAGGGTCTTCTTTGGCCTGGCACACTGCTACACCATACACAAGGCATTTGAGAAGAGATGGGGTGAGAAGAGACTTGCTTTTCTTTTTCCTGCAGCTTGCCACTGCCTCCCAGATGTGCTTCACTCCACCCTGGTAAGTGGGGTGGGATGGAGTAGCTTTGGGGATAATCTGAGTAGGAGGGGAATGGGACATGAATTCTTCTCTGGTTCAGACTCAAGTCCAAACTGCAGAAGAATCCAAGGGTCATAAAGCTGACTCTTATTTGAGGCAAGCATTCTGAGCACTTGAGACTCATACTTTCAAGCTCGGAAGTGCAAGTTCCAGCAACATCACAAATCAGCACAGTGTATCTTTTTCAGTGATTACTGTTAAGTCAATTTATTCTGTGAGGAACAAAATTGCTATCAGACTCAAAGGACATTCGACCCTGCTAGTCATTTGTTACTGGCTCAGGCAATTGCAGAACCTTTAGTCACTGAATGGCAATGAAACAACTACCTCTGTCTTTTCATGACAGTGAAACCTTAGGTTCCCTCTCTCTCCCTGAGAGAAGCTGCGAGATCAGTGCCAACAGTTATCTGAGATAATGATTCACTGTATTCCTCGAAGGTTTTCTTTCATGAGCCTTATGAACACTCAGCAAGGACTGAAATGTAACCAGATCCAGGATTTGATACCTTGTTTCCCTCCAGTTGCCAGCCCTTTAAAGGGTTCAAGTACAGGTTTCCTGTGGACAAATGTCATTATGTGGTCTCTTCTTATAAGCAAGGTTGTAGAGTGAAAGACACCCTAATTGCAAGTCCTGTAAAGAGGGGCATTTTTGAAAGGCGAGGGGAATCTGGCTAGAACAGCCTTAATCCAAACTGAAACACAAACTCTGGCAAAAGAAATGTAAGAAGACAATAAGGGATGCTAAAAAAGAATTTGAGGAGCACATTGCTAAGAACATAAAAACCAACAACAAAAAATTCTATAAATACATTCAAAGCAGGAGACCATCTAGGGAGGCGATTGGACCCTTGGATGATAAGGGAGTCAAAGGTGTACTAAAGAACGATAAGGAGATTGCAGAGAAGCTAAATGAATTCTTTGCATCTGTCTTCACAGTGGAAGATATAGGGCAGATCCCTGAACCTGAGCTAACATTTGCAGGAAGGGATTCTGAGGAACTGAGACAAATAGTGGTAACAAGAGAGGAAGTTCTAGGCTTAATGGACAATATAAAAACTGACAAATCACCGGGCCCGGATGGCATCTACCCGAGAGTTCTCAAAGAACTCAGATGTGAAATTGCTGATCTGCTAACTAAAATATGTAACTTGTCCCTCGGGTCCTCCTCCGTGCCTGAGGACTGGAAAGTGGCAAATGTAACACCAATATTCAAAAAGGGATCCAGAGGGGATCCCGGAAATTACAGGCCAGTTAGCTTAACTTCTGTCCCTGGAAAACTGGTAAAAAGTATTATTAAAGCTAGATTAACTAAGCACATAGAAGAACAAGCCTTGCTGAAGCAGAGCCAGCATGGCTTCTGCAAGGGAAAGTCCTGTCTCAGTAACCTATTAGAATTCTTTGAGAGTGTCAACAAGCATATAGATAGAGGTGATCCAGTGGACATAGTGTACTTAGACTTTCAAAAAGCGTTTGACAAGGTACCTCACCAAAGGCTTCTGAGAAAGCTTAGGAGTCATGGAATAAGAGGAGAGGTCCTCTTGTGGATAAGGAATTGGTTGAGAAGCAGAAAGCAGAGAGTAGGAATAAATGGACAGTTCTCCCAATGGAGGGCTGTAGAAAGTGGAGTCCCTCAAGAATCGGTATTGGGACCTGTACTTTTCAACTTGTTCATTAATGACCTAGAATTAGGAGTGAGCAGTGAAGTGGCCAAGTTTGCTGACGACACTAAATTGTTCAGGGTTGTTAAAACAAAAAGGGATTGCGAAGAGCTCCAAAAAGACCTCTCCAAACTGAGTGAATGGGTGGAAAAATGGCAAATGCAATTCAATATAAACAAGTGTAAAATTATGCCTGTTGGAGCAAAA
This sequence comes from Rhineura floridana, assembly GCF_030035675.1. Classification (NCBI taxonomy): domain Eukaryota; kingdom Metazoa; phylum Chordata; class Lepidosauria; order Squamata; family Rhineuridae; genus Rhineura; species Rhineura floridana. The sequence continues at coordinate 103,877,534 of NC_084483.1, forward strand.
AATCTGAATTTCACATATACGCTCATGGGGTCTGAACTGGCGGTGACCGACCAGGAGAGAGACCTCGGGGTTGTAGTGGACAGCACGATGAAAATGTCGACCCAGTGTGCACCAGCTGTGAAAAAGGCAAATTCCATGCTAGCGATAATTAGGAAAGGTATTGAAAATAAAACAGCCGATATCATAATGCCGTTGTATAAATCTATGGTGCGGCCGCATTTGGAATACTGTGTACAGTTCTGGTCACCTCATCTCAAAAAGAATATTATAGAGTTGGAAAAGGTTCAGAAGAGGGCAACCAGAATGATCAAGGGGATGGAACGACTCCCTTATGAGGAAAGGTTGCAGTATTTGGGGCTTTCTAGTTTAGAGAAAAGGCGGGTCAGAGGAGACATGATAGAAGTGTATAAAATTATGCATGGCATTGAGAAAGTGGATAGAGAAAAGTTCTTCTCCCTCTCTCATAATACTAGAACTCGTGGACATTCAAAGAAGCTGAATGTTGGAAGATTCAGGACAGACAAAAGGAAGTACTTCTTTACTCAGCGCATAGTTAAACTATGGAATTTGCTCCCACAAGATGCAGTAATGGCCACCAGCTTGGATGGCTTTAAAAGAAGATTAGACAAATTCATGGAGGACAGGGCTATCAATGGCTACTAGCTGTGATGGCTGTGCTCTGCCACCCTAGTCAGAGGCAGCATGCTTCTGAAAACCAGTTGCTGGAAGCCTCAGGAGGGGAGAGTGTTCTTGCACTCGGGTCCTGCTTGCAGGCTTCCCCCAGGCACCTGGTTGGCCACTGTGAGAACAGGATGTTGGACTAGATGGGCCACTGGCCTGATCCAGCAGGCTCTTCTTATGTTCTTATGAAATCTACTTCTAAAATCTTGGCCAATTACCTTTAGAGTAGTACTTCCTTCTTCTGCCTCAAGGGCTCAACAGTTACAGAACAGCAGAGCTCCATCAGCTGTAAGCATAATAAATAGGTGATTTGTTTGTCCACATCTTGTTTAATGATAACACAAAGGGGGGACATTTTATTCATAGTATACCAAAATCCCCCATTTTCTCCTTTCTTCTCCTACTTCCTTACTCCCACTGTTGATTTCATCATCCTTTCACCCATAGGCCTTCTTTTAATATGAACCTTGTTATCTCAAAGTTTATTATTCTAAACTATGTTATTCCAACCCCAAAATAAGCTATCATTTTCTATATTCCACAGTAGTCCTTCAACTCTACAGAATATTGCACTTCCAGTGTGGGAAATGATACAGGGTTGATTTGTCTCTTCCTCTCCTGCCTTTTTGCTGTAATAACAGTGAGGGGATTCCTGACCTTTTACTCATTTTGTGCACTCTGTTGTTTGCTATGGGCATCTCCAGAACTTCTTGCTTGCTGTGGAAACCAACACCCAATTCTCACTAGGTTTTATATTTGTGAGTGGATACTTGGCCACAAAATGCACATCTCACATCAAATTTGAAGGGCATATATCTTTAAAATTAAACATATGTTTAATAGGCTCTCTGAAGCAGAGACCAGGAAAAGGCTGGATACTCACTTCTAAGAGACATGAGCTCAGTTATACACATGCCCTTTAACCTTGTTGTGAGGGACAATACTTTGAACAGAAATTCACATACCTAAAATCAGGACTGGGCTCAAGTCTGGATATAGGTGTCTGATATAGGGGTCCTTCAGGTGGCCTGTTTATTGAGCTTTCATCCTAATTTGCTTGCACAAAACTTATGCAGATGTTAGATTATGTCTGGTCTTTATTGAGTAGTTCTGATTTGTTTGCAAGGAGATTATTCAGCAACAACTGCTGATTCCGATTTGTTTGTGTGATGGTATACATCTTCCTGTTACCTAGGAACTTTTCAGTACATTTCCCCCTTGCTTTCCTAACTGCAAAAAATCCAGGGGTTTTTAACTGTGGGTTTGTTGTGTTAGGGTAACAGAGAGTTTTAATTCCTTTTCTGGTATGTGCTTGAATCCCTCCAGCATAATACAACAGTCTGGAGGCAATTATAACCCTTGCCTTGTGTTATTTGAGGATGTCCACATGTTCTCCAACCCAGTGGGATAATAGTTTGAGAAGTTTGATGAGGGGCATAGCCCTGATGATCTTGTGTAATAGTGACCATGAGTTCTTGCATTTGTGTTATTCAAAGCATCAGAGACAAATATGGCAGTTATTGTCTCAGCTTTTTTACTTCTTCCTATAAGCTTTTTGTTGAACTAGGGTGATATCAATTGTGGCCATTGTAATGGTTAACTTTAATGGGACTGTACCATCTGTTGATTCACACAATTATGTACATCACTGGATAACATATCACTGAATGTTTCATCATTGCTCACTGACATGCAGTTGAGCACATGAACTATTGCTGGGCATTAATTAATTAATGAGTTAAATTTGCATCCTGCCTATCCACCAAGTGATGTTCCATGCCATGCTTCAGTGTACTGGCCTATGACTCTAATTGCACTATAGTTCAGAGGTTCCCCAACTTTTTGTCCCCATGGACCACTTAAAAATATTTTTCTGCCTGTTGTAGCAATTGTAATATGCCATGCTAGAGGCTGTATGATATTTTATTGTATTTTGATTGCTTCTTTTGTTTCTTCTTTTGTATTTCATTGTATTACAATTTGCATGACATAGAGTTCAAATTGTAATACAGTAAGATACAATATAAGAAATAAAAGAATCAATCAAAATACAATTAAAACTCAATATGAGTATTTAATGTGGACATGCTCTGGACCACCTGAATGAAGCCCGTGGACCACTGGTGGTCCATGGATCACAGTTTGGGAACCCCTGCTCTCGTTACAAATTGTAACATGTGCCTATATGGGAAAACGTGGATTGATAGCTCTGTGTGTGTACACACATGTGTTTGTGGTGGGTCTGAATGTGCAGACAGATGACATCCACATCTGTCCATAACTAGCCAACTAAGAGCAACTGGGCTGGGATAAGGGAGCAATGGCCCAGTTGCATCAGACATAGAGATGTGCTCCTTTTTCCCCTCTCGCACCCATCTTTTTCCAATGGGTGCAAAATACTACTGAAAAGGTGTGTGTATGTGAAAGTATTCAACACTAGTATGTACTGCCTGCATTGAAAAATGTTCTAAGGTGAACATTCTTTTTGTAGTGTGTGATATATAGTGGCTATTTCACTCATTCAAATAATCACAATACTTCAGTCATGAGATGTTTTATGTTAATTAAGTGGTGTGTGTATATGTAAATAAATAAATAAATAAAATTATTGGGCCATGAACATGCATTTATCGAATCACTTCAGACAAAAAACCTGCAGGGACCTCTTGCTGGGAAATGCACTGGACTACCACATCCAGGTGAGCTCAACAAGAGAGATTTACAGTAGTAGACCTATTTCTAAATTAGAAGTGGCCAGAATTTAGTGATCTAATTGCCCCCTCACAGCATCCCCATATCCCTGCTGGTTTTTGCAAATGCTGTTGGATTCCGGGGGGGGGGGAACTGGACAAGAAGAAACAAATAAGCCACCCAATATTTGCTTGTGGTTTTTGAGAAAGTCTATGCAGCTTGCTTACAGAAAATGCATGCTTCATGTGGCAACAGCAGCTGGAGCTGGTAACCACGACTACTTATGACATGTTAGATGAGAACAAATTCTTATACAGGAGGCCCATTTAATTCAATTATGAAACAACAGCAAAGGGAAGCCAATAGAACTTTAATTCAGAACAGCTATCCATTTAGTTAGAAAACGGCTTTCGGTTCTGTGCTTTAATTTGTAAGCAATGATGCGAAATCATCTGATGATGGTCAGGGCAGAATAGGAACAGTCTTTGTGCTGGGACAAAGCCATACTATCCAGTTTTAATAGCCGGTACATGAGTTGTTGGAAATAGGACATTGAAACCCTCCTCCATCTCCCAAGTCAGCATTATGGGTAGGCAAAGTTTTATTTATTTATTTATTTATTAAATTTATATCTGCTTCCTCCCAGAAGGAGCCCAGGGCAGCAAACAAAATGCTAAAAACACTCTAAAACATCTTAAAAACAAAAGACTTAAAATACAGTAAAACAAATCATATTTAAAAACATATTAAAACAAGCATCTTTAAAAACATCTTTCTAAAAAAAAAAAGCTTTAAAAACATATTAAAAAGCAATTCCAACATAGATGCAGACTGGGATAGGTCTCAACTTAAAGGCTTGTTGAAAGAGGAAGCTCTTCAATAGGTGTCAAAAAGATAACTGAGATGGTGCCTATCTAATATTTAAGGGGAGGGAATTCCAAAGGGTAGGCGCCGCTACACTAAAGGCCCACTTTCTATGTTGTGTGGAATGAACCTCCTGCTAAGATGGTATCTGCAGGAGGCCCTCACCTGCAGAGTGCAATGATCAACTGGGTATATATGGGGTGAGATGATCTTTCAGGTATCCTGGCTTCATAGGGTTTTGTACACCAAAACCAGAACCTTGAAGTTGGCCTGGTAGCTAATGGGTAGCCAGTGCAATTCTTTCAGCAGTGGGGTGACATGTTGGCCATACCTGCCCCAGTGAGCAGTCACGCCACCTCATTTTGCACCAGCTGCAGCTTCCGGACCAACCTCAAGGGCAGCCCCACATAAAGGGCATTACAGTAGTCTAACCTGGATGGTACTAGTGCATGGGCAATTGCCAAGGCCCACACCCTTTTAGGGGGGACACTGCTACTCTGTGGAGCCTTCTGATCCTCATCTTCTTTGATGTTGCTTCCTGTTCACCTGCCATCTATATCCCTGGCATAGTCTCTCTGGTTGGTTGTGTGGATTGGATCCAGACAACCATAGCACCTGGAGCCAGCCCTGCACTTTCTAAATCCTAAAACTTGAATGGGCACTGCAATCTCCATACTGTATGAGAGATGGTTTGGGTATTATGTTCCAATGGATATCAGCATCCCTTACGAGGTCAGCATCCCTATTGTGCACTTCCCACATTCGGTTGTATGTATCTACTCTATTAGAAATTTCCACATGTGCTGGGGACATAATGTAGTCAGTTTCTTTGCTCCTGCTGCCATTGACATAGTGTGACAAAGCACCTTGATCCAGGGAGGTCAGTGTTCTAACTGCACAGCTCACACCTAAGATTTTCCCCACTCCAACAAAAGGTTCTTGCCCTGCCACTCATTCACATTGACACTCCAGGATTCCCCCTCATTCCCACCCAGAAGAAACAGTGGTGCAGTCCCATGCACAGACCATTCCCTGCTTCCTAATTAATATGGGCATGGAACCAGCTGCAGACGATAGAGAGGCTGAAGGGTGTGGAGTCACACAGAAGAGTCATATGGTAGATTCTGCTGCTGAGAGAGCAGCTGTCATGGCCCCTGAATCCACCAGCAATCCAGACACAGAGTCGGAGGCTGCAGAGGCACCAACTAAGCAGCCGGATCAAGTTCAGAACTCTGATCCAGATGCCAGAGATCAGGGGATCACTACAGCTGAGGCTGGCAAACAAAGAACATCTTGGGCCACTAGGACCAGTGCCCAGACCCTCACAGACACTTTCCTCTAAGTTTGAGGAACAAGATGCCTCCCACCACACTTCATCAGTTCAGCAGCGCAGGGACCACACCAGGAGAGAGGTTATGGAGCAGAGGAACCCATATTCAGGCCAGGTGGCTGACCCTCTGAAGTTCTCCATGAGGAGGGTGGAGCCTGGAGGAGATAGTCTGGTGACAGAGGCTTAAAAGGTCTCAATCTGCTTCCAACCCTTGTTGGAGCAAGTTGTTCACTCAGAGTTATCTATAGTCCTGCAAGTTCTGACCAGCCTGCTCCTGCTTTGCCACCAGCATCAGACTGGAGCATGACCTCAGCAAGAATCAGAGACTCTAGAGCCTGCAGCATCCTTGTATTCTGAAAAGGCATACAGGTGTCTAGAATAAGAGCTGCAGCAAACATTATGTTCACTTGGATGATGCTACCATATATGGCCTCCACCACCTGAGCTGTAATGTTTAGAAAAACACTGACCATATGGGAGTCAGGGAAGGCCATTTTCATTGGCATGCCTGTGATGACCATAATTTGTGCCCCAGTCCTAATGTAGTGCCATTTCTGGCCACATTCTTATGGCCTCCTGAAATAGGCTTATACACCTAATATTTGAAAGCCTGTGGGTCAATTGATAAAGTGCTGGACTTTGAACCAGTCCAACCTAGGTTCAAATCTTATTTCCTCTGGAAACCCAGGAGAAGGGTCTTCAGCAAGTCATTGTCACAGTTCCCATGTATAAAGTGGCTGTGTGAACATGTTTCACAGGGCTATTGGAAGGTGTTTTATTGATCTTGTTGTTATGTGCCTTCAAGTTGATTATGACTTATGGCAAGCCTATGAATCAGCAACCTCCAATAGCATCTGTGGTGAACCACCCTGTTCAGATCTTGTAAGTTCAGGTCTGCGGCTTCCTTTTTATTGATCTAAACATTGTAATATACCATTTTTGTGGTTCATTTCCCCCTCTTTGTCACATGGAGCAGTCCGCACTGAGGGTGTATAGCAGTCTTGCCCAATCTGGTGCCCTCCCGATGTTTTGGACTACAGGTCCCATCAGTCCCAGTCAGCATAGCCAAGAGGCAGTGGTGATGGGAGCTGTAGAAGTCCAAAACATTTGGATGGTACCAGGTTGGGAAGGCTGAGGTACAGTGTAGGAGTGTACAGTTCAATCTTATGCAATCTTTCTTTTAAGTAACTCCCAGAGGCTATAAATAGGAGAACAGACTAATTGTAATCCATATACTAGGAAGTCCCTGGTTCAAATATTACCTCACTGTCTCTTAGCCACTGTCTTTTAGCCTCAGTCTACCCACCCTCAGCCTGTGCTCTAGGATAATAAGGGGCAAACCTCACATGTCAGCAGACCCATGTCTTTAAATGCTGTTCTATTCCAGTTGCATATAAAGGAGCATGTGTGAATTAAAGTGCAGAAGGGCACATGGACAGGGGGCTGAACCCTCCAAAATTTGCCACTCTACCTCCAGTCAATCTGCCACGGTCATTTCCCTCCCATCCAGGCTGGAAGTGAGCCCATCAGGGAGAAAAGCTGCTGTGTGGTGCTGGGGAAGGGATAGTGGGTGGCTACGGGCTCAGTCCCATGTTATTGGAGACCCTTCTGCATTTTAAGTAAAGCATTCCCACACCTGCTTTACATGTAATGAGGGAGACTTGTATATAAAGACACAGGCCTGCTGCTCTCAGATGTAATTTCACACTCATACTGTAATTACTCCTACAGGAATGTTGCAAATAATGTATGTGAATCCCTCTGAATGCGTCAAAGCACTACATAAATGAAAATATTAATGTTTTTCATTTAAGAGTGGGGTGTCCATACAAACCTACCTAATATCAATATGTTTTTCATCCCAGAAATAGTGTGAGTTAGGTTGTATGTGTGGATAAACATATTGATCAGGATCAAAAGAGTGACTTTGGATTATGCCCAGAAGCTTATGTGCCTAGTATCTGTATGGGTGTCTTTGAACATCAGATTTCCATGCTATATCATAAGCCACTTTTGAAATGCCCCATTTATTTTTTTAAAACCTGATTCAACGCTCATGCAAGCAAGAAATTTTTGTTTGAACTATCTAACAGAAAACCATGAAATACAAAGCTCAATGAAGTTCTTATCCTTTGGAGGAAGTCCATGAAAGCTCATGTCATATGAATTTGTTAGTCTTTAAAGAACCACAAGGTGGTTGAGGTTTTTTTTTTTTTTTACAATAAAGTGGTATATAAATGTTGTAAATAAAATACATAAATTTTGGAGTCACTGTGGCCATTGAGTCTCTTTCCACTTTTAGGAACAAAGGAATCTGCCTTATATCGCCTCAGGCCATTTGGTACCATCTAGCTGAGTACTGATGAAATGGACTAGCATTGGCTCTCCAGGATTCCAGGCAATAGTCTTTTCCAGAGATTGAATTTTGGACCTTTGCCTGCAAAGCATGTGCCCTACCACTGTGTGGCCTGTGTATGAGAGAGGAGGGAAAGAGCATATGTATGTATGCATATTCTGTAGGAGGGAGAGATATATGTGTGAGAGAGAGGAAGGGAAGGAGGGAATAAACCAGTATATAAATGTTGTAAATAAACCCATTGCCAGGTGTCTGGTTTTCACCTGGAGACTCTGTTTTTTGGGGGTCCTCTCCAGGTCTCCGGATGACTCACCTTAATCTCCGGACTCTTAGCTTTCATTGTTTTAAAAAAGAGTTTCTAGGTGGTTTGGTTCAAAAGATATAAACGAAAATGTCAGGGGCTCCCTTCCGCAACTTTGGTTACTTTCGGCTGCTCTAATCCCTGCCTTTTCAGGTTTTTAGCCAATAAGTGAAGTCAGGGTTGTGATTGACAAGATTTGTTGACCCCAGGTGATAGCTAAACTCACAGTTGCCTTTTCTTGATTGTCTCACATCAGGAATTCAATAAATATATAGCTTTCATAAAGAGTGCTTTCTGTGTACAGGATTAGGACTTGCTTCTGAGTAAACATATATATGTGTGTGTGTGTTGTATTTTATGTATTTAATTGTATTTCAATTTATTTTAATGTTTTTGTGATTTTACTGTTTACAATTTTATTATGTACGTGTTTGATTTTTTTTTAAAGCCACCCTGAGTGCCCTATTATAGGGTAGAAGGGCAGGATATAAATATTTTTAAATTAATTAATTAATTAATTAACATGCATAGGATTGTACTACACAGCAGGATCTTGGTAGGCATAAAAGTGCACATGCAGGGTTTTTTAATTACTTGCAAAAATAGCATATTATACATTTTATCTTTCAAATAATTCTTGAACAGAAGTTTTAAAAAGTGTACATGCTGCAGTGTTATACTTTTCTAATTAAGGAGTCAAACAAATTTAAATTTTACTGGAAGATGGCTGTTTATTTGTCTTATTCATAACCTGTTTTGAAAACCTTCCCAGTATGAAGCTTTTCTGGGAGTAAAGCTGCAATGCTAATTCCACATACCTGGGAGCTAACCCCACTGAATTCAGTTGGACTTTCTTTTGAGTAGACATGGTTAGGATTGTGCTGAAAATCAGTGGGATGTTTTAGTGAACATAGAAAAGGATTGTGATGTAAATCTTTTTCTCCCCCTCTGATCCTTTTTTTAAGCAGTTAGGCAGGGCTCACTTAGGTGTCACTGCTTTTATTTGGTAGGAAACTAATGCTTTTTTAAAAAAAAAACGTTCTGCAATGGCCAACAGTTTATGATAACAAAGTATTATATGGGGTGTATGTATTTTTACATCTCTAGTGTATGTGTGTATGGAATATTTCCAGCAACTCTGTGAGGTAGGGATGGAAACCAAAGCAGCTCACAAGCAGAAATAAAGCCATTTAAAATGCAATAAGTATAAAACAGTTGCAAAACAGCTTAACATGGCATGATTCTGAATGTTGGGTTGCATGAGTGAAGTTCCTTATCACTGAACTGCAGTCCTGTGCATGCTTCCCTGTCTGAGTAAGTCCATTGAATACATTGGGACTTGCTTCTGAGTAAACATGCATGGGATTGCACCTTGGGGTGGTCATGGTCCCCCTCTGTTGTTTTCACCCTGAGGGGCAGATTAGGCTGAGAAGTAGCAATGGTAACCCAGTAACCTTTGTATCTTATTTCCATTTACTGATTGATTGATTGATGGATTGATATCCTGCCCTTCCTCCTAGTAGATGCCCAGGGCTATGACAGAAATGATCTATATGAAGGCAAAGTTTATGAAGTAATGCAGATCCACATGATACATTTAAAGCAGATCCAACTTGCATATAAAGCCCATGACTTCCCTGAAAAAATCCTGGAAAGAATCCCCTTACAATAGTTATTGTATAGAAATAGAAGAGGATAACAAAAAGGGAAGAACAAAAGCCCTATTCCAAAAGATTAGAGAAATGAAAGGGAAATTTAAACCAAGAGTAGGGATGTTGAATAATCAACAGGGGAACATACTGACTGACCGAGATGAAATAAAAGGAAGATGGAAGCAATACACTAAAGAACTCTGTAGAAGAGATGCAAGAATGACAGATTCATTTATGGAGGAACTGTATGATGAAGAACCAAAAATTTTAGAATGTGAGGTGAAAGCTGCTCTTAAAATACTTGGAAGAAACAAATCACCAGGAACAGATGACATACCAACAGAGTTGCTACAAGCTACTGAGACTGAATCTGTCCAAATTTTGACAAAAAATTGTCAACAAATATGGAAAATTAAACAATGGCCCATATACTGGAAGTGTTCAATATACATCCCAGTTCCAAAGAAAGGGAATGCAGTAATTATCAAATTATTGCCTTAATATCCCATGCAAGTAAAGTAATGCTCAAGATTCTACAGCAAAGGCTCTTATCATATATGGAGCAAGAAATGCCAAATGTCCAAGCTGGATTTAGAAAAGGAAGAGGCGCCAGAGATCGTATCGCAAACATATGTTGGATAATGGAATGGACCAAGGAATTTCAGAAGGAAATCACCTTGTGCGTTATAGATTACAGCAAAGCCTTTGACTGTGTAAATCATGAAAAACTATGGAATGCTTTAAAAGAAATGGGGGTGCCACAGCATCTGATTGTCCTGATGCACAACCTATACTCCTGACAAGAGGCTACTGTAAGGACAGAATATGGAGAAACTGATTGGTTCCCAATCGGAAAGGGTGTGAAACAGGGATGTATTTTATCACCCTATTTGTTTAATCTGAGAGCCAGTGTGGTGTAGTGGTTAAGATGCTGGACTACAACCTGGGAGACCAGGGTTTGAATCCCCACACTGGGTGACCTTGGGCCAGTCACTGCCTCTCAGCCTCAAAGGAAGGCAATGGTAAAACCCCTCTGAGTACCGCTTACCATGAAAACCCTATTTGTAGAGTCGCCATAAGTCGGAATAGATTTTAAGACAGTCCATTTCCATTTCCATTTTGTTTAACCTATATGCAGAACATATCATACGGAAAGCGGGATTGGACCAAGATGAAGGAGGTGTGAAAATTGGAGGGAGAAATATCAATAATTTAAGATATGCAGACAATATCATACTACTAGCAGAAACCAGTAATGATTTGAAAAGAATGCTGATAAACGTTAAAGAGGAAAGCACAAAGGCAGGACTACAGCTGAATGTCAAGAAGACTAAAGAAGATTTATGTACGTTTAAAGCTGACAACGAGGAAGTTGAACTTGTCAAGGACTATCAATACCTTGGCACAGTCATTAACCAAAATTGAGACAATAGTCAAGAAATCAGAAGAAGGCTAGGACTGGGGAGGGCCGCTGTGAGAGAACTAGAAAAGATCCTCAATACAAAGATGTATCACTGAACACTAAAGTCAGGATCATTCAGACCATGGTATTCCTGATCTCTATGTATGGATGTGAAATTTGGACAGTGAACAAAGCGGGTAAGAGAAAAATCAACTCATTTGAAATGTGGTGTTGGAGGAGAGCTTTGCGCATACCATGGACTGAAAAAAAGACTAACAACTGGGTGTTAGAACAAATTAAACCAGAACTATCATTAGAAGCTAAAATGATGAAACTGAGGTTATCATACTTTGGACACATCATGAGAAGACAGGATTCACTAGAAAAGACAATAATGCTGGGAAAAACAGAAGGGAGTAGAAAAAGAGGAAGACCAAACAAGAGATGGACTGATTCCATAAAGGAAGCCACAGACCTGTACTTACAAGATCTGAACAGGGTGGTTCATGACAGATGCTATTGGAGGTCACTGATTCATAGGGTTGCCATAAGTCATAATCGACTTGAAGGTACATCATAACAACAACATCTGGTGGAATCTCTTTTTCTATGTCATGCTCCCACAGATACTTCAGAATTTTGTATGATCCTGATATACATGTTACTAAAATTTGAACAATCCTTTTTTCTATTCCAGTTCCCCACAAAAATATTCAGCTGAATGGGAACATTAAAAAACATCCATAACCACAACAATAGAGATGACATTGAATAATTGGCTTTTATTTATACAATGCAAATGATGTCCGCAAGCCTATTGACTTTGTCTGGGCTAAACATATAAACTTTGATGTGCGGAGTTGTATATTTACTGTGGAACAGACTCTGTTGTTTGTTCTTATTATTGCTCTGGTTTGCTCAGGGTCTCCCCCACATGTCCTGAATTAAATGAAAAATTATAGTGGGTGAGATAACGGCTGGAAAAAAGGTCCCACAGACTAGCTAAAAGGACAGATACTTTTTTAAACGAAAAATAAGAAAATATTTTATTTATTTATTTATTTGGTGTTGCAAACACTGTGAACCACAAACAGAAAGACTTCTTGATCGCTCCTTGTGAATATCGATGCCAAGTGAGCAGAGAGAATGGTATATCATAAACAAGCTGCACTGTCTGACACATAACTGCAACCAGCAAAATGTGGAGTGCAACAAGGTCTAAATCTCTGATATTCACTACACATTTGTAGCATGAATCTAGTGGCAGACTACACCAGATTATATGAGACAGACCTGAGAGCTTGAAAAGGATACAGGGGAGTCCTCCAGAAGACCCATTTATTGAGCATTTCTCCTGATTTGTGTGGAGGGTAGAGTATGCCTGGACTTTACTGAGTATTCATTTTGATTTGATTTGTAAGGAGATTGTACAATAATAATCATTCATGCTGATATGCTTGCACAGTCTTTATATGTCTTCCTATTTATTATTCATTCATCCCACACTTTTCAAGTGCATTTTCTTGTCACTTTTCTAAGTACAAAACGTCCAGGTTTTTAAAAAAGCAGATGTGTTGTGCGAGGGCAACAGAATGCTTTAATCCACTAATTGCGCAAACCTAAATATCCAGTGTATGCGTGAATCTCTCCCACAAAATAGGCAGCCTAAGATGGATCCAAATTATTTATTAGTTAGTTCTTCATCATTTACAACCCACTTTTTCTATTAAAATAATAAGAGGTTTATTATAAAATGGGAAAATACACCATAACAAGAAAATTAATGTATTCCTTTTCAAAAAATAACTTTTCACAGATTCAAACATCTCAAACAAGTTAAAGCAAAGAGAGTGAATGAGATATCATCAAGAAACAATATACAACAGAGACATTAAGAAGGAAAAATATGATCCAGAATCTGATATAATTTAAAGTCAAGATCTAAGGATTTAAACATGACCAGTGGGATTCCCCCCACCCCAACGTATGCAATATAATAACCTGTTTTTAAAAGTCTCTTTAATCTCAAATGCAGTCTGCTGTGATCCGAAAGGAGTTGCAGTTGGACAAACAAAACTCTAACCGGCCCTGGGGTATATGGAACTAATTTTATAGTTCTTTGACCACAGCTTAAAAGTACCAAGATCCACTTCAGACCTTCAGTTCTTGATCTTCAGGCAATGGTTTGGAGATCAGGCTCATTATCATATCCTCCCCACTCCCCAATTCAATTTCTGTTTCACATTTTTCTATAACCATAGTTATGCCCAGGTCAGGGTTAACTATACTGAGAAGTAAACAAACCAGGATTTTCCCAAAACATGGTATGCAAGACCATTTCAAATTATGATTTCAGAGCAATCCATACCCCCCTTTTCATGAACATCTGTGAACATCTGTAGTGGCGAAGCCTATGCATGACTTCTGTTCACACAAAGATTCTGGATGTCTGAGGGCAAGCCAACAGTATGGCCAACATCAGGGGTCCAGCCAGGAACATGATCCCAGATATCATGTGATACTGTTCTGAAACAAGCAGTTGTCCCAGCCAGGGCAAAGTGTTCTAGCTCAAGGGGGGTACATACTAGGCACAGAGTCTGGGGACATCAAATCACAAACCCCTAGTACTAGTCTGAAGAAGCCAAATGAGGTCAAACAAAGGTCAGACTCCACCAAGGCCAAGTGAGAGTAAGCAAAAAGAAGAAGCTTGTCTATTGCTCCAAGAACCAGCAAAAGGAGACTGAATCTTAAACAGGATTGTAGCTTCCTCTAGGGCTCCTGCTAGGAGGAAGGGTGGGATATAAATAAATAAATAAATAGGGCAGTTAGTCCTGGCAGTGTGCAGATGTCCAGGATTCTACTATTACCTCTAAGTTGAAGTCTAAGGACGACAATGCAACTTATTCAGGTGAGAGTCACTGACATCATGTGCTCTGATGTGGGGGGCACATTCTTATCCCAGTCCAATATGTCCTCTTAATCTATGGCTTCTTCTTCTGAGGATGGGAAGTCAAAGGTCTGGGTCATGATTAATGACCCCTTAAAATGAGTAATTCAATAACCTAAATCCCTCCAACAATTATACAGAATATCATATCGTTACATGAAGGCAAAGGTAATTCAATAATGTAAGTATATACAAATGTTGGTCATGATCCAGCCAAAGTTAAGCACTTTAAGGCTGCAATCCTATACACACTTACCTGGGAGCAAACCCCATTGAAAATAATGTCCTAAATAAACATATATAGGATTGTGCTATATATTTCAGTGTGTGGAATTAAAAATATGCTTAGCTCTCCCATTGAAATACATAGGACATGAAAGCGCTTAACTATGGTTAAATTATGTCCTTTATGTATATGCAAATCTGCATATCAATGGAGGCTAGCGCGATATACCCTCTACTGTAACTAATTGTAAAAAGAGATATATCCATTCTGTTCTGGAATAACTTGATCTAACGGATAATTCTTTTCTACATTAGGAACATCCTAGAATCCTAGATCCATTTGTACTCACAACCACAAAAACATTTCATAAAAAATGAAGTCTGGGGAAGGACATGCAGAAGGTTCAGCTTCCAATATCTCCCAGTAGGCCTGGGAATGTACCCAGTCTGGAATCCTGGAGGGCTGCTGTCAGTCAGTGTAGACAATACTGAGCTAGATGGACCAATGGTCTGACTGAGTAGAAGGCAGTTTCCTATGTTCCTATGAAAAGTCTGAGGCAAACCGAGGCACTTACCAGTAACCCAATCACCATCTTAGGTCATGTCAAACAATCTGGTGAGTTCCAGTGTTTTGCTGAAGCATGAAATACTTAGCCTCTGCAACAGCACAGTGGAATACATTTTGTCAAACAGGGTAAAAAGTTTAACATGGAGCCCAATCATGTTTTTACAGCCGAATGACTTACAACTTTAAGAGCTGTTTGACAGTTGGGCTTTCCCTAGACTTTTCAGCATTATGTCTATTTTCCAGTTGAGGTTTTGAGTTACTATCTTGCTGATTTACCAGTGTACAAGTCCATGCAGGGCTGAATATGAATGATGCAGCAATACTCTGGAATTTTTAAATGTTATTCGTGTGTGTGTATGGGGGGGGATTTTCATGCACTAGCTGCAACCAATCAACTTCTGCCTGATGCCAAGAAATTAAACACAGTAAAGCCAGACCTCTCTCAGCAGTGAGTTGATTGCTTTAAATAAGGGAGATTTCCTGAATGTTTAAATTGAAACTTCAACTATGATTAAAGCAATGAAAAGTACCGGGATAGCTTCCTAACTATTTAGTTCCTAAAATTCCTGTGAGGTCTGGAGATGACAAATTCAATTCTGATGTGCTGCATTTTACACTCTGCAGGCTGTAGTAAAAAGGAGAAACTAATCAGGCTTGGGTTTCCCAGGGGTTGAGCTTTAAGATATTTTCCCATTTAAACTTGTGGAAATATGTTAAAACCCACATTGACTGGGTGAGGATTATATGATATGAAATGTATGTGCTGGTAGGTGCTTTGTTTTTGTTTTGCTTTGTTTTTCAGTGTGTGCTTATTTAGGCTTTTTGGATTTTTTTTGTTTGTTTAAACTTTCATCCTGCTTGGGGGAAAAAATTACTCCAATCCTGTGAAGAATGGTTTATGATATAATCCATAAAACAGTACATGAGAATTGAATAATTAAAGTTGCAATCCTAAAAACACTAGGAATTCCCAGCTCCACTGGACACAGCGGAACTTACTTGTGAGTAACATGCTGTAGTTTCACACTAGGTTTAAGGCAAATCCATACCATACTATATCATACTCTATATAACATATAGTCATTCTCAATTTAGGTTTAGGCACGAAGGAGGAAGATGTGCCTTCTTCAGTATGTATTTATTTTTATTTATTATTTATTTATTATTTTATTTATATCCCGCCCTTCCTCCCAGCAGGAGCCCCAAACTCTCTGTATCTAATTAACTTTAGCATTATAAGAAGGGCACTTTTTATTTTGTAATGTGTTGCTATTATGCCAAGCAATGTTTGACATAAAAGGGCATTCATTAAGTGCTATAGAGCTACAGAATGAAGACAATCTTTAATACTAGGCACAGTTGATAATCATTTTTATCATTACAGTAGGGCCCCACTCATACGGTGGGTTACGTTCCAGACCTCCACCTAAAAGCGAAACCCACCGAAAAGCAGAACTCCTTCAATAAAATGGCGCCCAATGCCCGAAAAATGCTGTAAAAGCAGAACAAGCGCCGTATGAGTGGGGCCTTACTCTTAGCCACCGTATTAGCGGAATGCCAAAAAGTGGGCTGCCGAAAAGCAGGGCCCTACTGTATTCCTAACAGTAATCTGTATTAGTTCGTTCTGATTTTGCATTCTGTTTGTAAATTTCTGGATTAAAACAAATAAGGGGCATCTATTCAGTCCTATGCAGCTATGGAATAAAGGCAAACTGATAATAATCATTTTGTCAGTATTCCTAATAGTATCAGTTCATTATGAGTTTGTACTCTATTTGAACAGTTCAGGATTAAAAGTAACAAATAAGAAAAGGGTGTTTTTTTTTTTTTTTAAAGGACTGGGGAGAAAAAAGGCAGATTTCCAAGCTTTTCAGCCTCTGCTAAAAAAAAATAGCCCTTGTGGTTACCATGAATTCATACTTGTGTTAGGCTATGTTTATATGAATAGAAAATTAGCTGTTTCAGAAGCAACAAATGTCATCTCTTTACAGCAAGATTCTTTAAACATGCAGTTATATGGCTTTAGTTAGGCTTGAGCTTGTTCAGCGATAAACCAATTTCAGCTCCTGGTGTAGAGAAGCCATTTCTGTTAGTGCTCCAACACAAATGTTGGTTTTAAATTTCTTTTTCCATAAACACCATAGTTTTGACTGATGCACCATAAATGACATCTGTTGATAAGTGTGGCTTAGGTTCCTTTTGAAATAAACTTGAATCAGGCCATTTGTTGTTCAGAAGCATCATGCTATTGTGCGTTCTGAAACTGCAGTTGTAGCATTTGCAATTCCACTTACAGTTAATTATGATCTGTTAAATTTTGCTGGGGCTGCTTCTTTGTAGACAGTGAGAAATGGGATTAAGCAGAAAGTGAAAATCTTGTGACTATTTATTTATTTTATTATTTTATTTATACCCCACCCTTCCTTCTAGCAGGAGCCCAGGGCAGCAAACAGAAACACTAAAAACACTTTAAAACATCATAAAAAGACCTTAAAATACATTAAAACAAAACAATGTTGAAAACATTTAAATTTTTTTAAAAAACATCTTTTAAAAAAGGGTTTAAGATCTTAAAAGACATATTAAAAGCAATTCTAACACAGACGCAGACTGGGATGGGTCTCAACTTAAAAGGCTTGTTGAAAGAGGAAAGTCTTCAAAAGACGCCGAAAAGATAGCAGAGATGGTGCCTGCCTAATATTAAGAGGAGGGAATTCCACAGGGTAGGTGCCGCCACACTAAAGGTCCGTTTCCTATATTGTACGGAACGAACCTCCTGATATGATGGTATCTGCAGGAGGCCCTCACCTGCAGAGTGCAGTGATCGACTGGGTATATAAGGGATAAGATGGTCTTTCTGGTATCCTGGTCCCGAGCTGTATAGGGCTTTGTACACCAAAACTAGAACTTTGAACTTGGCCCAGTAGCAAATGGGCAGCCAGTGCAGTTCTTTCAGCGGCGGGGTAACATTTGAGCAGTCTCACCACTGCATTTTGCACAAGCTGCAGCTTCCGGACCAACCTCAAGGGCAGCCCCACATAAAGCGCATTACAGTAATCTAGCCCGGAGGTTACCAGTGCGTGGACAACAGTGGTCAGGCTATCCCGGTCCAGAAACAGCCACAGCTGTCTTACCAGCCGAAGCTGGTAAACAGCACTCCTAGCCACTGAGGTCACCTGGGCCTCTAGCGACAAAGATGGATCCAGGAGCACCCCCAGACTACAGACCTGCTCTTACTATGGACCTGACTATAGTGATGTAAGTTGGGGTAGCCAAGGTGGTGCCCTCCAGATGTTATTGGACTTCAGCTCCCATTAGCCAAACATCAGTTGCTGCTTTGTACTCAGTTTATAGTAATATAATATGAAAAGGGGGGGCTCTGCCCTGCTTGCTCTGCTTGCCAACCCCTCATCCCAGCTCAGTCCACCCATCTACCCCCAACCCCCACTCACCCATCACCCCCTCAGACAACCTCACTCCCTCACCAACTCCCACCCCATTGGTCACCCTCACTCCTCTTGCCAACCAGCCTGCCTTGCCTGTTCCTTCACTGCCACTACCCCATGCCACCCTGAAAAACACTGTTACCATGCAGCACACCTAGGCTGCACACTGGCCTCCCGCCCATTCACTCAGGCTGCTGCTGCTGCTGCCACCAAGTCCATGTGCCTAGGCTGCACACGAGCCATCCACCACATCCATCCACTCAGGCTCCTGCCACTGTGCCTAGGCCACCTGCTTGCTCGCTCACCAAGGCTGCCACTGCCACCTTGCCTGCTTACCAAAAGGGGCAGAGGTGTGGTGTGAGTGGTGTGCAGGTAGGGGGTGGAAACATTCACACTGCAGTTTGCAGAGCCACCTATCTGTGGCGCTCAAAACTACACAACACGATGCTTACATTTTTATTATATGTATGGATATATTCAGTAACAAGATGTTAGGGCGGGTCCCTCCTGTTGTTTTCTCAGGCATTCAGAAATGTGTGTTTATTTATTTTATTTATGTACTGCATTTTACCCCCAAGGAGCTCAAGGTGGCATATACAGTTCTCCCCTCCCCATTTTATCCTCACAACAGCCCCATGAAGTAGGTTAGCTAAGAGATAGTGAGTGGCCAAGGTCACCCAGTGAGTTTCATGACTGAGTAGAGATATGAACCCTGGTTTCCCAGGTTCTAGTCCAACACTCTAACCACTACATCACACTGGCTCTTCCATGGATGGCCTTCTTACCATCCCACCTTTGGGAACCATACATTATGGGGTGACACAGAAGAGAGCCTTCTCTGGAGTGGTGCCCTGACTGTGGAATACTCTCCCCTCCGAGGTCCGTCTGGCCCCAACTTTAGCTCAAATGCAGTGTCAGGTTAAGACCTGCCTATTTTTCAGGCACTTATGAATTGTTACCTCTACTATATAATAATAAAGGGATCAGCCGCTCTGTTCTAAGATTGTTGTTACTATTTATAGTTTTGTCTGTTTTTTGTTTCATTAATGGATTGTTTTAAATGTACGCTGCCCTGTGCTGTTTGATACAGGGTGTCATAAATATTTTCAGAAATAAATAATAGGCCATGATAGTTTGTCAGAGCAACAACCACTTCAGGGCATGAACTCAGGAAGGCAACTAGGGCACCCCAGAGAGCTGACACCCAGAAGCCAGCTCAGCTGGCCTCATCATGGACTCCATATTCCACATGGCAGAGAGCTGGCATGGAGCAAACTTCTCCTGTGAGCCTTTGTAGACAGTGTATTGTGGATGGATGTCTAAATGTATTCTGAGCTGTCCATGGATGCATCTTTATAACCATATCCATGTTTACTCACTAGTAAATTCCTTCAGTTCAATGAGACTTACTCCAAGTGTACACAGGATTGCAACATCAGACTCCATTCCTCACCATTCTATTTGTAAAGAGAGTTGGTCTTGTAGCTAGGAGAAGTGAACTGAATCCCAAGTTCAGCTATGGAGACAATGCTGTGTGAAAAGAAGTTCTCTCTCTGCCTTTTTAAATTAGAATAAGAAATAGGATAAATGACATGAGGAGTTTAATGCCCCATTGCAGATCTGCTTCAGTAGCTATACATGAATATATATCAACTAAAGGGTATACCCAACACTCTTTCTATCCTTCTGGTTCAGTGCTGTAGTACACAATCAGAGGTTCAGGAGGCAGTCCTGGAGGTGGGGGACTACATTTGGGAGGAGGTGTAAATCTCTATCCCCATAGTTCTCTTTGCTCTGTGTTGAAGGCTAGCAGGGGTGCAGTGTAAGGGCAATGTGGCTGACCTAGAGTTGGCAAGAATCAGCTGTATAGGCAAGGCTGTGTGTAGTCCCTGCTTGTAAAAAAAATCTGCACCAGACAATTCAAATTCCACAGTACAGCTGATTGCACACTAACCCACTTGTAAGCAGATAAATGCAGTTTTTCTCCATCCAGAATTGTTCATATTCATCCTCAACATGCTGCTTTCAATCTAGACTGATTCTAGACACTGTCATCCACAAGAATAGGTGTTTACTTGATACGCATTTAAAAACCCTCCCATTAGTGAAGGTTATCCATGCCTTTTCCTCTCTGCACGTGCTGGTATGGATACAAACCCCTCCCCCCATTGCTGGGACCTCCTACATCAGTTTTGAAATGGACACACTGTGGGGTAATGCAGAATCAATTTGCAATGAGCTGTTGTTTTTGGAATGAAACCAGTTTCTTGAGAAGTACTTTTCAGGGGCAACCCCCCCCCACAAAACAATAGATTTAGATTGTGTGCAAACTACATAAAAAAAAAGTACTGTAGTCAGTCTCCACTGATTCTAGAATAAAATGTTATGTGTCCCTAGCCTAAGATTAGCTAAATTGTGTGGCTTGTATAAAATATGCAAATGTGGCAAATGTACATATTTCTCAAATCTTGCATAATTTTATCCTGGCGTTTTTGTCATGGAGAAGGGCAAGAAGCTATGGAAGGCACTGACGGCATGCCCCAAACTACTGAGGCTCTTATGCAGCCAGCTCTCTGCCTTCAGAAATGTCAGCGGACATTGCCAACACATTTTTAGGCATCTTTGCAAGCATCAGAGATATACACTTGCTTTTTATTTAAAAATTGAAAGGCAAGGAGACTAAATACTGCATTCTTTACTTTTTCCGTGCTCCTGTGATATCTTCACAAGATGCACACAGCACTGCATATTTAAAGGATAGAATGTACAATGAACAATGTGCAAGAATGTGCCACCCTTGATTGGTTAAGATTCATTCCTTCTTTTTTGTTTTATTTTTTTTTAAAAAAGATCTCCCGAACTGGCTGCAGATTCACTGCAACTGTGGCATTTACCTTAAAAGCGAATCAAAGCAAAACTTGGCCAAGCAGAAGCCCCAGCTGCACGTAATTACCATATCCACACAGACTAAACAAAAGGGCTACTGCTCCTCCGCCCTTCCCGATTTCAAAAGATAGGGAATCCTTGGTCAGTGTGGGGAATGTGTGAATTAGATTTTTACCAGGTCAGCTGCAGGATCATTCAATCAGACTGTTATTTCACATAATTGAACATGCTAAGTCCCCCATCAGAGCCCCCACCAAGTTGCAAAGTGATTACAAGTGACAGGCAAATGCAGAAAAAGAGGGAAAAGGAGAGGGGGATGAGATGGTTTGAACCCTGTGAACCCCTAAACACCAGCAGCAGCAGCCCTCCAGAAGCACCGTTTTCCTGCTCAGTGCGACTTGAGACTTAGTTTTTAGGGCTTTTTACTTGGGGAGAAGAAAGGGGTTTCTGTGCTCTTTGAAGCTTGTATGTGCTGCTTAGACAGGAAGCCAGAGCTTCTGTCAGTCAACAGCACATACAAAATTTATCAAGTATATTATTTGACACAGAGGTTATTCTGTCATTACTAACTAACAGCGGTTTGTCAGGGATTTTTTTTTTCTGGAAACATGCTGCCAAAGGCAAAGTGTCCATTGATTGATTGCCACAGCTGACCTAAATGTACAGGAATCATTGTGTAATAGGCTCTTTATCATATATAAACCATTCAAAGCTAAGTTCAAATAAAATTAAGAATCTTACTTATGCCCAAATGCCAAGAAAATGTGTTTGGGGGAGGATCCTAAATCTCTCAGTGGTGCATAGCTTTTGTTTGGGCTCTATTGCTTGAGGTTTAGCTCATGCTTGCCCTGAATCATCCTGAGTACAGTGTGAGTTTCCACCTATCCTGGTTGTTGCATCTCTGAATGTTCTTTTAGCTTTAGACATTTCCCCAGTACTTACAAACATGAATTATACACACTGTTTAGTATTCACATATATTTCACCACTTTTTGTTTGATATCCTCTGCTGAGTGAACTGTATCTAAATCTTCTTTCCTCAAGGAGATCCCAGGGTGGTTTACACATCTATACAGTTAAAATATCAAAATTCATAATAAAAACATTAAAATGTCAAATTAAAAACCACATAAATGTCATTCCACTTAAAACAATCTAGACAACTGAACAAACCGCAGCAAGGATCCTAAATCACAAAAAGCCAGACAGCATCACTCTGCCCCATAGACGCATGATTGCAAAGGTGCATCTTCAAACACTTAAAACTCAATAAAGAAGGACCCATCTGTTCCTTTAGTGGGAGGAAGTTCTATAAATGCAGTGCCACAACCAAGACTCTTCCCTGCTGTGTCACTCACTGCCCTGTGTGCCATGCCCTGAGGCAGGATCAGGAGGACAGCCTCCTGAGCAGATCTTAAGGCGCATGCTGGCAGGTAATGACTGAATGTATTTATAGGCCACCTTTCGACAGCAAGCTGTGCCCGAAGCAGCTTATAACAAACATTCAAAATACAAAGCATTAGGGTGGAGGCGAGAAGTCAGTTTACAGAACAATCTAACAAACAGAATATCAATTGAATATGGCAAAAGAAATAATCTAGATTTAAACAGGTAAGTACAAAGTAAAAAATGAAAAAGAAAGCCAACAGACAATAGGGCTCTTATGTGCACTCCACAGAGCCTCAGCAGCCTGGCTTAGCTGCAGTTCAGAGGGGAGGGGTTCTCTCTCCAGTCTCGGTGACTTACAGCTGGCTTCCTCTTCTCTCCTCCAGAGGAAACCAACAGCAGCAAAAAGGGAACTGCTGGGGATTGATGGGACGTCCTCTTCCCCGGCCTCCTGCAAGTTCCAACTGCTGGTGCAAGACATATTGCACTCCAAGAAGCCTCAACAGCCTGGCTTAGATACAGAATACATTCTCAGTGTAAGGGGCCTGTTTTGTCAGGTTGTCTAGGTGTTGATTCATTGGTGCTAAGTACTAAATAGGTAATGCCAGAGTAAACTCCATTGATTTATAAGATTTTGGGGTGAGATCCAACATTAGTCATACTTTAAGCGGGTCTCCTCAAAGTATGGCATAGTTTGATATCACCCGCTGTGCTCCAATTAGATCAGGAGTAGTGAATCTTTTTCAGCCAGAGGGCCACATTCCCTCGTGGACAAGCTTCCAGAGACCATAAAGCCATGGTGGCTGTGACAGAAGAGGAAATAGCCACCCACCCACTACTCTCCATCTTTTATCCAGGAAAACCACAGATATTCTCACAGTTCAAGGACACATTCCAGCCAAGTCAAATCACTAGAAGAAGGCACAGAGGAGACCCAGTGAGAGACATAGATTGGGTGTGTGTGGCTTGGGCGAAGTCTCGAAGGCCAGAGAGAGGTGCGTGGAGGGCCACATTCAGCCCCCAGGCCTGAAGTTCCCCACTCTTATGTATGATGAACCTGTACAATAAACAGGTGATGGAAGAGAGCTAAACACCTGACGGAGAGTAAATAGATTTACTTATAATCAGTGCATGGCCATCACTGAAGCGAGATGATTTTAGGTAGGCAATGCTTCTAATGCATTTTCCCCACTTTTAAGAATACATTTCTTAAGGCCACCCCATCTCCCCATTTCCCCTACTCTGTTACTGCTGTTGCTGACCCAAAGGTACTCATCAGAGAAATTTCAGGTCAACGCTGGGAGTGCTTGAAAAGCAGTGAAAAGGGGAATAAAGCTGAGGGGATAAAATTGTTCCCCTTTCTTCCTTGCATTTCCTTCCATGATTGCCAATCTCACAGCAGTGGTGTTCTATTGCTTTAGGATAGCGTGTTAATCTCTTGGGTGCATCCAACAACCCAGGCCTGTAAACAGAGCCCTTTCTGCTTCTGCTGTGAATAACCTCAATGAAGGAGATGCGAGTAGTGCAATCCTATGTACATTTACTTACATTAAGAAGCAAGTCCTGTTGTGTTCAATGACGCTTGATTTCAGGCAAGTGTGCACAGGATTGCAGCCTTTTATGCCTGGGTGTCACTGAGATAGTAAATCTAAGTTCAGACTGCAGGTGAGGTTCACATAATGAAATATTCCTTCATGTAAAATAATTCCTCCCACATAGACAACTGGATGGGAGAAGTTTTTTAGCCTAGCCTAGAAGATGCCCCAGAAATCTCTGCAAAGAAGGATCAGGGACAGACATTCACGGGTTGCAGACAGGTCCATGTGGAAAATTATTCCTGGAGGAACAAAGCCATCAGCATTTAGCCAGTGGTGGCTGGTGGCTCCATGTCAATGAGGCAGTGGAATCTGCTCTGGGTTTTAATCCTGAAGCACAATGGACAGCTCCTTGAAAGTTCAGACTAAAACCCGGAGCAGATTCCACTGCCCTACTGACATGGAGCCACCAGCCGCTACTGCATTTAGCTGAGGTTGTCTGTTAGGTTTTGTGATCTTATTTGTCTTGTGCTCTTGCTCTAGGCCACTGTGAGAACAGGATGCTGGACTAGATGGGCCACTGGCCTGATCCAGCAGGCTCTTCTTATGTTCTTATGTTAAATTTCGTTCTGTTGTTTTCAGCCCAATGCTCCAGCCTATCAAGATCACTTTGAATATTGTTTCTGTACCCCAGAGTATTAGCTATCCCTCCCAATTTTGTATCATCTGCACATCTGATAAGCATTCCCTGCACCTCCTCATCCAAGCAGAAAAGCAAGGAGGAAGGCACCCAAAAGTACCACAGACAAGGAGAGGGGAGGGCCCGCAAAGTGCCTTGCCAGTGAAAATCCAAAAGTAGAAAAAAGTATTTTTATTACTGCCCAACACGTTTCAGGTAGAAGTAACCCTTTATCAAGGGCAATCTCAAGGAAATTTAAAGCTGCTGTCTTACCAATATAGTTCTTGATAAATCCATGTTGACATTGTTTTCAAGGTGCTTACCAACTGACCACTTTATAATCTGCTCCAGAATTTTCCCAGGGATTGATGTCAGGCTGACAGTAGTTCCCAGGTTCCTTCTTTTTGCCCTTTTTGACGATCAGGACAACATTTATCCTGCTTCAGTCATCTGCAACTTCAGCCATCCTCCATGATTTCACAAAGACAGCGGTTCTGAGAGTTCTTCAGAGAGTTCCTTTAATACCGTAGGATGCAGTTGACCAGGCGCTGCAGATTTGAACTCATTTAAAGTGACTAGGTATTCCTTGAACATTTGTCTCCTGCCCTTTCAACTTTGACTTTTGGGAGAAGACTGAGCCAAAGTAGGAATTGAGCACATCTGCCTTTTCTTTGTCATCTATCATTTTGCCATACTTATTGAGTAGTTGTACCACCAGTTCTTTTCTCTGTCTTTTACTATGGATGTACCTGAAGAAAACTTTTTTTTGTTGCTTTTGGCAGCTCTCATTAACTTCCACTCATTCTCAGCTTTAGCCTTCCTGACACTATCCTTGCAATTCCGTGCTACCTGTCTGTACTCTTGCTTTCTGGCTTGGCCTTCCTTCCACTTCCTGTATATGTCCTTTTTTGTTTTCAGGTCATCTCTAGGCTTTCTGTGAAGCCACGTTAGCTTCTTCTGTTTTCTTCTCCCTTTTTTCCTTGATGGAATTATTTGCCATTGTGCTTTTAGAATTTCCTTTTTTAGAAACCCCCACACAGCATGAACTCCTTTTTGCATTTGAGTGCCATGGAACCTCACTTATCATTGCTGAGTTTATTATAATTGGCTGTCCTGAAGTCCAGGGTACATGTATGGCTACTCTCAGCTTTGTCTTCCTTTAAAATCAAGAACTCAAGTATAACTTTGTCACTTTCCTCAAAAATTCCTGTAACTGTCACTTCATCCACCAAGTCATCTCTATTGGTTAGAATCAAGTCAAGGATAGCTGATCTCCTGGTTGCTTTCTCTGCTTTCTGTAGGGGAAAATGATCCCCAACAGAAGTCAGGAATTTCTTGGAGGGGCCGTGTTTGGCAGAATTAGTTTCCCAACAGATATCAGGGTGATTGAAGTCCCCCCTCCAAATTGGCAATTTGCTTTTCAAAAGTTTAATCCCTGTCTTCTCCTTGATTGGGTGGTCAGTAGTAGACTCCAACTATCATGCTCCTTCTATTCCTTGCTGCATTAATTTTAATCCAGATATTCTTGGTGGACCTATCAAGCTCATCCTCCTGTATTTCTGTGCATGGGTTTATTTATTTATTTCCCACCCTTCTTCCCAGTAGAAGCCCATGATATAGCACAACTCTGTCTCCCTTTCTATTCCTTCTGTTCTTTTTGAACAAGTTATGTCCCTCCTTCAATCGCTGTATTCCAGTTATGGAAGTCTTCCCACCAAGTTTCAGTTATACCTATCATGTCATATTTACTCTCCTGTATTAAGAGTTCAAGTTCATCCTGTTTGTTTCCCATACTCTGGGCATTAGTATGCAGAAATTTAAGATCATGTGATTTACAGTCTGGCTTCCTTCCTACATTTTTATGAAGAATATTATTGGGTCTCATTAGAGCTGTTCTCTCAGTTCCTGTGACTGTGCATAAGATTTTGTCAGTCGTTACTGCCAAGTTTACGTCTCTCTCCCCCTTATGATTCAGTTTAAAGCTTTCCTGATGAAGTTCTCCATGCTACGGTCAAACACATTCTACCTGGTCCTTCTGCAAACCCATCACTTGCCAGCAGTCCATCTTCCAAGAAGTGTAGCCTGTGGTCCCAGAATCCAAATCGCTCATGTCAGCACCACCTTCGTAGCCAGTCATTCACCCTGAGTATTTTTCTTTCCCTTTCTACTCCTCTTTTAAGTAGCGGAAGGATGGATGAGAAAACTATCTGGCCCCCAAAGTCCTTGAGTTTCTTTCCCAGAGCTTCAAAGTCTGACATGGTTTCTTTGTAGCTCCACTTCATAGTATCATTTGTTCCCATATGGATGAGAAGAAATGGATGTGTCAGTGGGCTTTATGAATGATGGCAACCCTTCAGTCACATCTCTAATCAATCCTCCAGGGAGTTAGCATACCTGGCGAGTTCATGGGTCTTCTCAGCATACTTGGGTTTCAATCCCACACAGTAGGGAGTCTCCCACCACTACTACTCTTCTGTTCTTGTTGTGGGGCATGGTTTCATTGCTTCTGCTTGACTGAGTCAACCTCTCACTTGCTGTCACGCGGGGTCTGTAATTATTCTTCTGCAGGCTGTCCTCCAGTCTCATCCTCAAGTACCCAGAAGTGGTTCCATAGTTCCACTGGTGAAGTGTGTCTTCTAGCTGTTCTGTTCCTACCACCTTTTTCCACAGAGTTTCCTCCACTTTGTTGTTGCTCTCCACAACAGTCTCTTCTGCTTCAACATACTGCTGTTCTTCCACCTCCTGTACTTCACTTTGCTGCTGTTGTTCCAGCATTTTGTCTAAGAACTCTTCATCTTCTCTTATACTCTTGAGTGTGGTCACCCGTCACTCTCAGTCTCTCACTTTTTCTTCCAACATGCCATATTGTTCTCAGGCAAGAAAACAAACGTTGCACACACCTTGCAGGTCACAACCACTAGGATGTCCTTCCCGTCCATAGCCTCTACTGCCTTTTGTTTGTTTCTTTCTTCTTGTATTGGAATGTATTGGAATGGTGCTTTATCCTGTCCTACTTTTTACTTTTGCCTATCCCTCAGTGGTTCACTGTGCAATTGTTAGGTGTTCATTACTTCTGTCACAACGTAATGTGGAAATGGAATTGGTCAGGATCAAACATAAGGGGGCACCCCCAGAAGGAGTCTAGTGCGGTACTTGCTGGCTCAGGACAACTATCCAGCTCAGGACAATCCCCACTGGTTGGCCAGGAGGATCACAGGTGGATGGGCAGGCACCTCACCTACGTCTAATGTTGAGCAACTCCCAGGGGACTTCCACAACTGCTTGTTGGACAAACTCTGCATTCCTTTAGTGCAGGCTGACATAAAGGAAGCAGATCCTTGCTCTACTGCCATGTCAACCTTGCTTACTTGCTCTAATCAATAAAGCTGTGGCCTGTTTTCATCCATCAACCAGTTGTTGTCAGTTTTATTTCCACAGTGAAGGGGGGAATGCATCATGCACCTGCCTCACAAGACAGGGTTCCTGGTTGTGGGGAGGTTTCAAAGTACTGAAACTAAAGTGGAAGCACTTAGAAATCCATACTAATCACATAAAAGGCTACAAAGGAGTTCACACACCTAGAGACATTTGGAGCTCGCCTATTTGGATGAACACCTGGGCACACCTATATATACATCAAATATTCAGCAAAGATATAGGAAATATCTGGCTATGGAGTGAATACATACATGCACCAGAAACTCCCAAACACACACAGGCACTCTCAAACACAGGTAAAGCCCCACCCCCACGCAACTCCCCAAACCAACCCTCCCACCCTCAGACAACTCCCTCCCCAAACAGCCCCCCTGGCACTCACTGCCGCCCCATTTAGACAGCTTACTGGCCTCCCACTGTCATGCTTCCACTGAATGACTCCTCAGAGGAGAATGAGGAGCAGTGGATTGGCACAGCAGACCCAGGAGAGGGAACAAGCAGAACCAATCAAAGTGCAGCTCCAGACCTCTCATCACTAGAAGATGTTCAAGACACAGCTGGAGCCCCTCAGTCAGACTCAAGGAGTGAAGAGGAGGCCCCTCTGCCCCCTGCACAGCGAAGATGCTTGCGAGTAGCAGAGCAATGCAGGTGTTCTGGCCATTTAAGATGATGATGATGATGATTTATATCCTGCCCTTCCTCCCAGCAGGAGCCCCCAGGCTACAAGCTCCCAGGAGTCAGAGGACTGATTGCTAGCACCTGAACCAGGAAGGGGAATTTAAAAGGCAGTGAGAGGCCTTTTGCTGTCCACTGGAAGCAACGTCATATGCCAATGTCAGACCGTTGCCAGTTGTGCCAGACCCTGTTGAGTCTTGAAACCTGGACTGCCTTATAGAAATATTGAACCCTTCAATTGATATTGGCCTTGTTTCTGGAAGATGAACTGGTATGTGGAAACTCAAACTCCTAGACCCTCACTCCTGCTTACCCTCATTCTCCTCAAGCCTTGTCTGATTTACAACCCAGCCCCTGTCTTGGCAGCTGCCAGCTAATTGTTTTACAATGCCATTAATCACCTCAGTGTAGCAGGCAAAGGCTGACACCCGCCTGCCCAAGCTGCTATTGCAGCCATTCCATTTAGGCAGCTTACCAGCCTCCCATGTTATTGCTGTTGCCTGCTCACTCCCCTGCCCCCCGTGCTCACTGCCTGGACCTGGTCGGTTGCTCCCCCGCACCCTCACCTGCCTCCCTGCTTGCCCACCCACTCACCCATCATCCTGGCCTCCCTCACTCCCTCGTTGCTTGCCTGCCATTCTGCCACTATGCTCCGCCCCCTTCTGTGATGGCGTGACGACTTACAAAGATATTCATATAGTTACATAGTAACCTGTCCTCCACACCTGGCTTGCAGCTAGCTGCCGATTCTTGTGTGAACATCTGTAGGATCTGCCTATCTGGGGGTCACTTCTACAAGCAGAATATCCTGCAGGTAATTTTTTTTATAAAGCCCTAAACCAACATTCTAAAAATACTTTTATGCAGCTGTCACCTGTGCACTTTAAACAATTGAGACTTTGTGCCGATTCAAACAAGCTATTTCTGGAATGGGAGAGAAATTCGCAATTCCAGAACCAATAAGCTAACCAAATGACAGTTCACACTCCCAGTTTTGTGATGCAGTACTCCAACCAAACATTGTAATATGCATATATAAAAATGCATGTATTAGTAAAACTAACACACACAAAAACTACATGTATGGGGGAAATTGCTTGTAAAAATAGTATATGTCAGACAAAATTGCACACAGAATGCATTTATCAGGAGAAGTGGGCATGAAAATGCATATAAAACTGATAAAATGAAATGGACAGGGTCATCTATCCCCAGATCACCTCAAAATTCTTATCAAAGTTTTGTTGCACATGCAAAACTTCCATGTTAGGGAACAGGCTAGGGTTAACAAGTAGCTTTCTACACTCTACAGAAAGGATGGCATTGATCTGTAATACTTTCAATCAAAAAGTCATCACATGAATTCTAAGGTGAAGGAATTGTCTGAGAAGACTGTTCCACATCCATTTTGTTCATGGTCAAATTAGTTTCTTTCTTCTGAAGAAAAGGATTTTTTTCCAGGCAAAAATAGATTGAACCCAACTTCTGTTCCAGGATTTATGACAGCTTTGCTGTGCATTTCACAACCCCCTTCGAGCACAGTCACAAATGAACAAATTTATGCCTTTCCAGTTGAAACCATATAAAATATAATTTTGCAGAGTTAGTTTTCATATGGTATCAGCGTGAAAGCAAGTGATGCTTGGTAGCATCAGGTGGGATTTATATTACCTTTTTTGTTCATTTAACCCTGAGATTTAATGTGAAATTCAGGAGGCAAAAATTCACTTGGAACAAAACCAAAATAAATAAAACTCAACTGAAAAGGGCTTTTCAAATTCATAAATAAACTTCTGAGTATTTGTACTCTTTCACAAATACTCAAATTCACATTTACCTCCCTCTGAATGTTTTACTTTGCTTTTGATTAGTTTGACTTCAACCTCAATTAGTTTAGATTGGATGTTGATCAGTTGCCCTTTGATTAGCACACACACAGCACAATCCATAGGACACCACTTGCACGAAAGCCAACTTGATTTCACAAGGGAGTGGGAAGGTTACAAGTGGAAGTACTCCTAATGGAGCAAGGTTATGGACTGTGGCCTAAGTTCATTAAAAGCAAACTAATACAAATAAAATAAAGAACTATGCAAAGCGTATTAAGTCAATGCAGGCACATTTTTTTACCTGTAATCCACAAACCCCTGGATCTGGAGCAGTCCTGATTTCAGTGTGACATTTCTGAGATGATGCAGAAAAAGCTCTTGGTGAATTGTTGCCTTTCTGGCCAGTACACAGAGTTCCACTGCCTTCTAGGGTCCCCTGATATTCACACGTTACCAACATGTCTAAAGAAATAACAACTTTATACATTATAAAATGACAATTCATCTTTATTATGTTTATATCCACCCTTTCTTCCCTGTTGAAGTACAAGGTAGTCTCTCATACAGGCACTGACCACATCCAGCCAGATCTGCTTAGCTTCATCCAGATTACTTACCTACCTGTGTGAGTCATAAGAACATAAGAAGAGCCTGCTGGATCAGGCCAGTGGCCCATCTAGTCCAGCATCCTGTTCTCACAGTGGCCAACCAGGTGCCTGGGAGAAGCCCGCAAGCAGGACCCGAGTGCAAGAACACTCTCCCCTCCTGAGGCTTCCGGCAACTGGTTTTCAGAAGCATGCTGCCTCTGACTAGGGTGGCAGAGCACAGCCATCACGGCTAGTAGCCATTGATAGACGCGTCCTCCATGAATTTGTCTAATCTTCTTTTAAAGCCATCCAAGCTGGTGGCCATTACTGCATCTTGTGGGAGCAAATTCCATACTTTAACTATGCACTGAGTAAAGAAGTACTTCCTTTTGTCTGTCCTGAATCTTCCAACATTCAGCTTCTTTGAATGTCCACGAGTTCTAGTATTATGAGAGAGGGAGAAGAACTTTTCTCTATCCACTTTCTCAATGGCATGCATAATTTTATACACTTCTATCATGTCTCCTCTGACCCGCCTTTTCTCTAAACTAAAAAGCCCCAAATGCTGCAACCTTTCCTCGTAAGGGAGTAGCTCCATCCCCTTGATCATTCTGGTTGCCCTCTTCTGAACCTTTTCCAACTCTGTAATATCTTTTTTGAGATGACGCGACCAGAACTGTACACAGTATTCCAAATGCAGCCGCACCATAGATTTATACAACGGCATTATGATATCGGCTGTTTTATTTTCAATACCTTTCCTAATTATCGCTAGCATGGAATTTGCCTTTTTCACAGCTGCCGCACACTGGGTCAACATTTTCATCGTGCTGTCCACTACAACCCCGAGGTCTCTCTCCTGGTCGGTCACCGCCAGTTCAGACCCCATGAGCGTATATGTGAAATTAAGATTTTTTGCTCCAATATGCATAATTTTACACTTGTTTATATTGAATTGCATTTGCCATTTTTCCGCCCATTCACTCAGTTTGGAGAGGTCTTTTTGGAGCTCTTCGCAATCCTTCTTTGTTTTAACAACCCTGAACAATTTAGTGTCGTCAGCAAACTTGGCCACTTCACTGCTCACTCCTAATTCTAGGTCATTAATGAACAAGTTGAAAAGTACAGGTCCCAATACCGATTCTTGAGGGACTCCACTTTCTACAGCCCTCCATTGGGAGAACTGTCCGTTTATTCCTACTCTCTGCTTTCTGCTTCTTAACCAATTCCTTATCCACAAGAGGACCTCTCCTCTTATTCCATGACTGCTAAGCTTCCTCAGAAGTCTTTGGTGAGGTACCTTGTCAAACGCTTTTTGAAAGTCTAAGTACACTATGTCCACTGGATCACCTCTATCTATATGCTTGTTGACACTCTCAAAGAATTCTAATAGGTTACTGAGACAGGACTTTCCCTTGCAGAACCCATGCTGGCTCTGCTTCAGCAAGGCTTGTTCTTCTATGTGCTTAGTTAATCTAGCTTTCATAATACTTTCTACCAGTTTTCCAGGGACAGAAGTTAAGCTAACTGGCCTGTAATTTCTGGGATCCCCTCTGGATCCCTTTTTGAAGATTGGCGTTACATTTGCCACTTTCCAGTCCTCAGGCACGGAGGAGGACCCAAGGGACAAGTTACATATTTTAGTTAGCAGATCAGCAATTTCACCTTTGAGTTCTTTGAGAACTCTCGGGTGGATGCCATCCGGGCCCGGTGATTTGTCAGTTTTTATATTGTCTATTAAGCCTAGAACTTCCTCTCTCGTTACCACTATTTGTCTCAGTTCCTCAGAATCCCTTCCTGCAAATGTTAGTTCAGGTTCAGGGATCTGCCCTATATCTTCCACTGTGAAGACAGATGCAAAGAATTCATTTAGCTTCTCTGCAATCTCCTTATCGTTCTTTAGTACACCTTTGACTCCCTTATCATCCAAGGGTCGAATCGCCTCCCTAGATGGTCTCCTGCTTTGAATGTATTTATAGAATTTTTTGTTGTTGGTTTTTATGTTCTTAGCAATGTGCTCCTCAAATTCTTTTTTAGCATCCCTTATTGATTTCTTGCATTTCTTTTGCCAGAGTTTGTGTTCTTTTTTATTTTCTTCATTCGGACAAGACTTCCATTTTCTGAAGGAAGACTTTTTGCCTCTAAGAGCTTACTTGACTTTGCTTGTTAACCATGCTGGCATCTTCTTGGCCCTGGCGGTACCTTTTCTGATCTGCAGTATGCACTCCAGTTGAGCTTCTAATAGAGTGTTTTTAAACAACTTCCAAGCATTTTCGAGTGATGTGACCCTCTGGACTTTGTTTTTCAGCTTTCTTTTTACCAATCCCCTCATTTTTGTGAAGTTTCCTGTTTTGAAGTCAAATGTGACCTTGTTGGATTTTCTTGGCAATTGGCCATTTACATGTATGTTTAATTTAATAGTACTGTGGTCACTGCTCCCAATCGGTTCAACAACACTTACATCTCGCACCAGGTCCCGGTCCCCACTGAGGATTAAGTCCAGGGTTGCCGTCCCTCTGGTCGGTTCCATGACCAACTGGTCTAGGGAATGGTCATTTAGAATATCTAGAAACTTTGCTTCTTTGTCATGACTGGAACACATATGCGGCCAGTCTATGTCTGGGTAGTTGAAGTCACCCATTACTACCGCATTTCCTAGTTTGGATGCTTCCTCAATTTCGTATCTCATCTCAAGGTCTCCCTGAGCATTTTGATCAGGGGGACGATAGATCGCTCCCAGTATTAAGTCCCTCCTGGGGCATGGTATCACCACCCACAACGATTCTGTGGAGGAGTCTGCCTCTTTTGGGGTTTCGAGCTTGCTGGATTCAATGCCTTCTTTCATGTATAGAGCGACTCCGCCACCAATACGTCCTTCCCTGTCCTTCCGATATAGTTTATATCCAGGGATAACCATATCCCACTGGTTTTCTCCATTCCACCAGGTCTCCGTTATGCTCACTATATCAATGCTCTCCTCTAAGACCAAGCACTCCAGTTCTCCCATCTTGGTTCGCAGGCTCCTAGCATTAGCGTACAGGCACTTGTAAGCAGTGTCTCTGTTCAAGTGTCTTTGGCACTTGTGGTTTGGCCTGTGATAATTTTGCTCTTCTGAATTTATATCCTGTGCCCCTGCTCTCACAATGCCTACTTCTAGGCCTACCCCTTTTAACATTTCATCATTTCTTTGGTTTTTATACAAGGGGGGAGGTTTATTCCGAACCGGACCTTCCTCAGCTCCTGTCGGGTTTCCCCCCTCAGTCAGTTTAAAAGCTGCTCTGCCACCTTTTTAATTTTAAGTGCCAGCAGTCTGGTTCCATTCTGGTTCAAGTGGAGCCCGTCCCTTTTGTACAGGCCTGGCTTGTCCCAAAATGTTCCCCAGTGCCTAACAAATTCAAACCCTTCCACCTGACACCATCGTCTCATCCACATATTGAGACTGCAAAGCTGGGCCTGTCTGGCTGGTCCTGCGCGTGGAACCGGTAGCATTTCAGAGAAAGCCACCTTGGAGGTCCTGGCTTTCAGCATCCTACCTAGCAACCTAAATTTTGCTTCCAGAACCTCACGGCTGCATTTCCCCATGTTGTTGGTGCCAACGTGCACCACGACCACTGACTCCTCCCCAGCACTGTCTACCAAACTATCTAAACGATGGGCAATATCCGCAACCTTCGCACCAGGCAGGCAAAACACCTTGCGGTCTACACGCCCATCACACACCCCACTGTCTATGTTCCTAATGATCGAATCACCCACTACAAGGATCCCTCCACCCCCTGGAGATATATCCTCGGCACGAGAGGATAGCTGCTCATCCCCCAAGGAATGGGTCCCTTCTAAGGGATCATTTCCCTCTTCCTCAGCTGGATGCTCTCCTTCCCTGAGACCATCGTTCTGCATGATAGCAGGAGAGCTACCATCATTGGAGTGGGACACAGCTATAATGTCCCTGAAGGCCTCCTCCACACACCTCTCTGCCTCTCTCAGCTTTTCCAGGTCCGCCACCTTGGCCTCAAGGAAATGAAGTCGTTCCCAGAGAGCCAGGAGCTCATTGCACCGAGAGCACACCCACGACTTCTGTCCAACAGGCAGATAGTCGTACATGCTGCAGGCGGTGCAAAACACTGGAAAGCCCCCACACCCCTGCTGGCTTTTTACCTGCATAGTTTTGTTTAAGGTTTATTACGTCAATGGGTTGGAGACTGCGGTTTAGTTGAGGTTACGGAACGGACGGGCAGAGTGGGGGGCCCTGGCCTCCTCGCCCTGCTGCCGAAGTCGCTCTGCTGCTTAACTCGCCTTGACGCTTTGTCAGCTGGGGCCTTGACGCTTTGTCAGCTGGGGCCTTGACGCTTTGTCAGCTGGGGCCTTGACGCTTTGTCAGCTGGGGCCTTGACGCTTTGTCAGCTGGGGCCTTGACGCTTTGTCAGCTGGGGCCTTGACGCTTTGTCAGCTGGGGCCTTGACGCTTTGTCAGCTGGGGCCTTGACGCTTTGTCAGCTGGGGCCTTGACGCTTTGTCAGCTGGGGCCTTGACTAGGGTTGCCTTATTATTTATTTATTTATTTATTATTTTATTTATTAGATTTATATACCGCCCGACTAGCAATAGCTCTCTGGGCGGTGTACAACAGAAAATACAAAATACATCCGGGACTTCCCGGAAGGAGTGCTGGCTGGTGGTTGTCTCTGAGGGAGCTCTGCCTCAGAGGAAGCTTTTTTCAGGTTAAAAAGCCAGTCAAGAGGAAACTTTGACTGGCTTAAATGTTCTCCAAGGTATAGGAGAACCGATCAGATTTTCCACGAGACTTCGTTGAGCTGTCGGCGGCTGGAATTGATCAGGAAATTCCTGAGATAAGAAGGCATGCCGATCGGCTGAAGACGGAGTCAGGATTTCCATGCAAGCTGTACTGGAAAAAAGCGAAGCGTTTTTTTTTCTTCTTAAAAAAACGTCCTTAACCAGCGAGCCTACTTCTGTCTAAATCTTATCATTCGGTTTAAATTACTACAATAAAAGGGATTTGTTTACGAATCAGCAATTGAGAAACCTGGGTGAGTCATACTTTTTCTCTTTTAAATATAACTAAGGAAGAAAGAAAATGTAAACAACTTATATACTTTTTCTACGACAAAAAGCTGGCCTGAATTTGGAGTTTTAAAGTTCAAAAACGGATGAGAGGTAATTATTATTTTATGGAAATATATTTTGGACTATTTTTCTCTTTGGACTATTTCTTTTTGGACGAATCTGCTGCTTGTATATGTGACTAATTGTTTGGTGTTGGGAACCAGAATTGTTTTGCATTCTTGGATGTAGATAAGAATTGTGCTGTGCTGGCTGGATTACAATAACAGGCCTGGAATATTAACTCTTTTGTTGGTGGAGGAAAAAAAAAAAGAAATAGACTGCCTCTAGGTTTTGGAACAGTGATTAATATCAGAAATTAAAGGCTTCTCTTGAAAATGACAACTAGAAAAGCAACTAAGGCCCAGGAGCGAAAAGGTTCTACTGATCCACAGGAAGGGGCTATACCCCCAGATATGTTTCAAAAAATAATGGAAGGGATTAATGATATAAAACAGGAAATGAAAACTGAACTGACAGATATAAAAGACTATATTAAAACACAAGTGGATGAGATTAAAGGGACAATTGGGCAAATAAAGGAGGATGCAAAAAACACTAAAGAAAAGGTACAAATCTTGGAGATTAGAACAGATATATTAAATCTGGAATTAGAAAAAAACTTGGACTATATGGCTGTGACTGAAATGAGGAATAAAGAACATTGTTTGAGATTCCGTGCAATTCCTGAGGAAACAGGTGAAGACATCAGAGATAAAATTGTTAATGCTCTAGTAAAATTTCTGGATTTGAATGAAGATCGGATGGAATTTGAAATAGATAAAGTGTATAGAATTAATTCCAGATATGCAACGATGAATAAAATTCCAAGAGATGTGCTTGTTCATTTTATAAAGAAGACGACCAGAGATATGGTATTACAGCAACACTTTAAAAATACCTTTAAAATTGATGGTAAGGAAATACTGGTGATGAAAGAAATTCCTATTAGACTTTTACGTAAGAGAAAAGAATATGCTTTCCTTACAGAGAAACTTAAGCAACGCAAAATTCAATTTAGATGGGATGTTCCAGAAGGAGTGATCTTTACATTCAGACAACAGAAATACAGATTGAATACTGTTCAAAAAGCAAGGGACTTCTTGAGAAAAGCTTCAAAAGATATGGATGAAGATAAACTCAAAGATATGGATATAACTCCTGGGGAACAAAGTCAACAAAGATATGCAGAGGAAGGGAAGGAAGATGATGGATTAAAAGGAGCATCAGGCACATTTTAAAATACACGCTTAAAGATGGATTACAAATATCTAACTTGGAATATAAATGGAGCCAACACGGTGCAGAAGAGAAAGAAAGTGTTTCATTATTTGAAAAAATTAAAATTGGATATAATTTGTTTACAAGAAACTCATATTAAGAAGAAAGATTCCAAATATTTGATTTGTAAAAATTTGGGTGAAGAATTTATTTCGGCTGGACCAAAAAAAAAAAATGGAGTTGTTCTCTACATTAACCCACAATTGCTTCCTAAATTGGTATTACTGGATGATAGTGGTAGATTTGTGGGGGTTGAAATTACTCTACAGGGTACAAACATTTTGATAGTGGGTATCTATGCCCCCAATGAGGATAAAACAAGGTTTTACACAGGACTTATGGAAAAATTGTCAGAGTTTTCATATGACCATTGGTGTGTCATGGGTGATTGGAATGGGGTAATCTCACCAAAAATTGATAGGCTTTCTGAAAAAAATATCAAAGAGACACAGGGTAAATTACCGAAGATTTGCTTTGAACTGATGGAACATTTAGAATTGGTGGATACCTGGAGATATATAAATGATAATGCAAAGGAATTTACTTATTTTTCAGAAAGACACAA
Organism: Rhineura floridana; assembly: GCF_030035675.1. NCBI lineage: Eukaryota > Metazoa > Chordata > Lepidosauria > Squamata > Rhineuridae > Rhineura > Rhineura floridana. The sequence continues at coordinate 103,915,978 of NC_084483.1, forward strand.
AACATTCTCAAGGATTGATATGATTTGGATGTCCAAAATTTTAGTGAAGGATACTTTTAAAATGGATATATTACCAAAAACTTTTTCGGATCATAACCCTGTGATATTAACTTTAAAAAAAAAAAATTGGATTTAGATGGAGACTAAATGAATCTTTATTACAGAATGACAAAGTAGTACAAGAATGTAAGAAGAAATTAAAAGAGTTTTTTGAACATAATTTACATAAAGGAACAAGTGAAAATATCGTTTGGGATACAAGTAAGGCATTTATGAGGGGATATTTTATTAAATGTAACTCTGAATTTAAAAAAAAGAAACAACAGAAAATGCAATTAATTTTGGAAGAAATAAAACAAAAAGAGGAAGAATTGAAAAAGAACCCAACTAAAGTTTCTATTGTAAATCAAATTAAAATGCTACAGAAGCAAGTATCAATGCTGACAGTTAGAGAAATTGAAAGAAAACTAAATTTTGCTAAACAAAGGACTTTTGAATTTGCAAATAAACCTGGGAAATGGTTAGCATATAAATTAAGAAAAGAATGTCAAAAAAATATTATTTTAAAGATACAAGAAGGAGATGAGACGTTGACAGATAATGTAAAAATCAAAAAGATTTTTCATCAATATTATTCAACATTGTACAAATGTCAGGAAATTCCATCTGAAAAAATAGAAGAGTATATATCTAAACAGAATTTGCCTAAAATTACAGACTTTCAGAGACAAGCTATTAATGGCCCTATTACGTCAAGAGAGATATCTGAAGCTATAAACAAAATTAAATTAGGAAAGGCACCAGGACCAGATGGGTTATCTGCAATGTATTATAAATGTTTGGAGGAAGAACTCTTACTACCTTTACAGTCTACAATGAATCTTATCCTGCAAGAGGGAAAGATACCGGATAGTTGGAAAAATGCTAATATAACATTAATACCTAAAGAGGAGCAAGGTTTAACTAAAACAAAAAATTATCGACCAATATCTCTATTGAATAATGACTATAAAATTTTTACAATGATCTTGGCAGAAAGATTGAAAATAATATTGCAACAATTTATTCAGGAAGATCAATCAGGGTTTTTACCTAAAAGACAATTACGTGACAACGTCAGGAATGTCTTGAATGTCTTGAATGTCTTGGAATATTTAGAACAACGAAATGATAAACAAGCAGCTTTGATTTTTTAGATGCTGAAAAAGCATTTGATAATTTGAATTGGAAATTTATGTTTCAGGTTTTGGAGCAAATGGATTTTGGAGACAATTTTATAAAATGGATTAGATCGATTTATACATCTCAGAAGGCTCAGATAATTGTTAACGGAGATTTAACGGATTCATGTGAAATACAAAAGGGTACAAGACAGGGATGTCCTCTATCTCCCCTTTTATTTATTCTGGTCTTAGAAGTGCTGCTTAGAGATATAAGGCAAGATAAAAGAATTTCGGGATTAAAGATAAAAAAAGAAGAATATAAATTGAGAGCATTTGCTGATGATTTGATAATTGTACTAGAAAACCCTTTGGAAGGAATTAATGTATTGATGGACAAATTAAAAGAATTTGGACCGCTAGCAGGATTTAAGATCAACAATCAAAAAACAAAGATGTTGGTGAAAAATTTAACTTTAAGGGAACAGAAAGAGTTAATGGACAAGACAGATTTTACAATAGAGAAAAAGTTGAAATATTTAGGTATCATTATGACAAATAAAAACTCAAAGTTGTTTCATAATAATTATGAAAAATTATGGACAGAGATTAAGAAAGACTTGCTAAGATGGGATAAACTACAACTGTCATTAATGGGTAGAATATCTGTGATAAAAATGAATGTATTACCGAGAATGATGTTTTTGTTTCAAACAATACCTGTAATATCCTCTGATTTACCTTTTAAACAATGGCAAAAAGATATCTCTAAATTTGTATGGCAAGGAAAAAAACCAAGAGTTAAATTTAAACTACTACAAGATGCCAAAGAAAGAGGAGGACTGGGATTACCAAATCTGAGACTTTATTTTGCTGCCTGCTGTCTAGTCTGGATAAAGGAATGGATCTCATTGAGGAATAAAAGACTATTGGATTTGGAGGGCCATAATTTGAAGTGGGGATGGCATGGATATCTATGGTATGACAAAGTAAAAGTAAATGTAGACTTCAACAATCATTTTATAAGACGTCCTCTGTTGAAAATATGGAATAGATATAAACCAAGGTTTTATTCGAAAATACCATTGTGTCTCAAGTCAAGAAGCGTTTTATAGAAGAGAAATGGCTGGAAAAGAGAAATGGTTAACTTATCAAGAACTATTAGAAAATGTACATGGAGAATATATAATGAAAGAGAGAGAACAACTGACAAAGGAAGGATATAGTTTTCAATGGTTTGCCTATTTACAATTGTTAGAAAGATATAAAATGGACAAGAAAATGTATGGGTTTGAAATAAGTAAATCTGATTTTGAAATAGGATTGTGTACAAATGATGAAAATATAATTGCGAAAATGTATAAACTCTTATTGAAAATGGATATGGAGGAAGAACAAGTAAAAGAGTGTATGGTAAAGTGGGCAAAAAATTTTGGTTATAACATACAAATGGATCAATGGGAAAATATGTGGAAAAAAGGCTTGAAATTTACACTATGCTATAATCTTAAAGAAAATTTTTATAAAATGATGTACCGTTGGTATATGACTCCAGAAAAGTTGTCAAAAATGTATAGCAATGTTTCTAATGTCTGTTGGAAATGTAAACAACAAGAAGGATCATTTTATCATATGTGGTGGTTGTGTAAAAAGGCAAAATCATTTTGGGCACAGATAGGTAGGAAGATGCAAAAAATTCTAAAGATAAATATTCAGTCAAAACCAGAATTTTTTTTATTGGGTTTTATGGATAAACAAATAGAAAAGAAATATGGAAGAATAATATTATATATGATTACGGCAGCAAGATTATTATATGCACAAAAGTGGAAAATGGAATCAATACCAACAATGGAAGAATGGCTATTGAAATTAATGGACTTAGTAGAAATGGATAAATTGACATGTTTACTTAGAGAAAAATCGACAGATACATTTCTTAAGGAATGGAAGCCTCTCTTAGACTTTTTGTTGAAAGATCAAAATAAAATGATGATACTGGGATTTGACGATTAATTAAGATAGCCTATGGAGAAAAGGGATTCTGTATGTATATATTAAGGGACAGGTTTGATGTATATTATATACTTATAGCTGATCTGTGACAAATCGGAAGTCAACTATTTTATTTTTACTTTTTATTGTTGTATTGTTATGTTCTTTTTGATTTTGTTTTGTTTGTTTTTGGAAAAATTTGAATAAAAATTATTAAAAAAAAAAAAAAAGAAAATACAAAATACATCTCATAAAAGTGCATAATAAATATTACAAAAATGTATAAAGTGCAAAAATCAAATTACATAATTTTTTAAAATTTAAGTTAAAATGCCATAGAAAAGAGGCAGGTCTTAAGCTGGCGCCGAAAAGACAGCAGCGTCGGCACCGTACGCACCTCAACAGGGAGACTATATTGCCCGGATAGATTCTCAGCTTTAATTTAAAAAAAAAAAGTTTCTAGGTGGTCCGGTTCTCGAGATATACATAAAAACGTCAGCCACCCCCCTCGACTGTTAAATCTTTCTTTAAACAGTACTGTACTATAGCACTTTGTAGCTTTAACCCCGCCCGTTCAGCATTGCAGCCAATCAGGGATTGTGTTTCAGTTTCATTGACCTCAGGCAGTGTCTAGAAAACAAAATGGTGGTTTCACACACCCCCCGTTTATCTGAAAATCTCATAAATTGGGTAAGTATATACATGTCAGTTTTTTTTCCTCTTGTGTGCAGGAGTCAGAGCTTGGGCAGTGTTTTGAAAACCTTCCCAATACTTGCTTTTTGTAAAAGCAATGGTAATCCCATATGCCCAAAGTAAATCTCATTTAATTCAATAGGATTTATTTTGAGTAGACATGTTATGAATGTGCTGAAAATCAATGGGACTTTGGAGTGAATGTAAAAAAGAATTATGTTTGTGTTCTAACTCTTTCTGTCTCCAGTCCAATTTTAAAGCAAGTAGGCACGGCTTACTTAGGTATTATAGTTTTTATTCTGTAGGAAAGTAATACTGATTTTTTTAAAACTAATACTGATTTTTCTGCAATGACCAACTATCAGCTGGGGCTTAACTCTTTAGGATTATCTCAGGCTTCCTTCCTTTGAAGGCAGGAAGGCAGGCTTCCTTCCTGAGCGAGGGGCGGGGCTGTTTAAGCTTTTGGCTGCTTTTAACCTAAGCAAGGGGCTGCGACTTCCAGGCAAGTCTTTTTTATTTGTTGTTTTCCCATCTAGAACAGCCTGACCTTTCTTTAACCTAGGGAAACAGAGCTTGTGGTTGGGTTTCAGGAAGGTAAAGCTGCCCTTTTTAGCAAGAACTGAGCTGACTTTCTCCCTGTATGTATTGGTGGAGTTTCCTTTCTCCCCTTCTCTCCGACTGGAATTTAGCCTTGTTTACAGTGTCCTCTGAAGCTTTCCTGCTAGGGTGGTGTTGAAAACTAGCTTTCTATAGGCTTCCTTCTCCTAGGATCTGTCTCCTAAGATATAGGTTCTTTCAGGATTTGGCTCCTAGCTCAGGGTGACCTTGGGCTGCCCTTATTACTTATTGCTCTGAGCTGTTTTACTTCAATTAAATAATGGAATAAATGGGAGCTACTTACCCTCTTTTCGCTCTGCTGCTTAACTCGCCTTGATGCTTTGTCAGCTGGGGCCTTGACGCTTCATCAGCTGGGGCTCCCTCTAGCTCGTGGAGCAGGCTCCCTCGCTAGGGTGCTCTGACTTTATATGTGTGGCTAGTTCCTCCCAGCTACTGCTGCCAGCCAATGGCAGTCCTGCAAGACCTGCTCCCTGTATTGTTGGCTCCCTGGCCTGCGAGGGTGGAGCCCTGTCTCTCCCTAGCTACAAAAGCAGCAACTGCTGAAGAGTCCAGAGACTATGTGAATCCACTGCTCAGGATAGACTCAGGATAGACTATAGACTACTGGGGTTGAATGTTTTTTTAAGGGGTCAAGATTTAATTGTGGACATTCATTTTTGCTGTTATTGAGGCTATGGCTTTGCATTTTTGTTCTTAGACCTTATTGTGAACTATGTGGAGATTGCTTAGTTTTATATTTATTGTGATGTTTTCATTAGTTTATTGTTTATTACTATTGTTTGGCTACTTATGTTGATTTATTTTTGTAACTGTTGAAATTATGTTGCTATTTTGATGTTGTGAGCCACCTTGAGCATAGCTGCTCTGGAAAGGCGGCATACAAATAAATGATTATGATGATGCCCTGAGACTAAGCTCCCAGTCAATGTAAACCAGCCTTCTCCAATGTGGTGCCCTCTATATATTTTGGACTACAAATTGACACTATCCCAGACCATTGGCCATCTGTCTGGGGCTGATGGGAATTGGAGTCCAACAACATCTGAAAGATTGGGGAAGGCTGTTGTAGACAATACGTGCTGAATTATGTGTTGAATTTGTAACCCACCTTTCCAGTAACTGGTGCTCAAAAATGTGTATGTTAGGAGAAATTGCTTACAGAAATGTGTTTATCAGGCAAAATTGCCTACAAAAAGGTGTATATTTGGAGAAATTTGCACGAAAATTACTCAGAAGTAAGTCCCAAGTAAGTATGCACAGGATTGCAGCTGAAGTCTGATTTGCCACCATAATCAGAGAAATGGAATAAAGAATAAATGAAGAGAATGGAATGGAATGACGATCAGAGGTATGAGTGGCTAATTGCCCCCACAGGCACAGCAGGGGGGTTTTGGTGGTTGGATCTGGAAGTGATGGTGATCACTAGACATAACAATACAGAACCAGGACAGAACAATGTTTTCTATGCTAAAGTTCTATGGCTATGGAAGCTTATGTGAGCTGACGCCCCAAGAAACTTAGGGGAACTAATTAAACACTTATCTATCTATCTATCAGTTGTTTGTTCATCAAATTTCTATCCCACCCTTCCTCCCAAAGGAGCCCATGGCAGCAGATAACAAAGTAGCAAAACAATGCAATTCAAGATAAAGCATAACATATTTAAAACAGTAAATACATTAAGAATATCTACAAACATATTGCTTCCTTTGAAAAAACATTTGATACAAATTAAACAGAGAGAGAACTGCAACAATGTGGCTTAACCTTGTTGTCTCCCATAAATCGAGTCTGATTTTTACCATTGGATCAGTTTGAAGAGAGCCTGCAAAACTTTTGACAAGCTATGTTAGCGAGCCACATCTATTTCTTGGATCACAGATCATGTAATTTGAAGATATGTAGAGTCCCCTTTATATTTTTCATTGTTTTGTTAAAGCACCTGATTTTTTAAAAAAATCTACTTCAAAGGAGGTCTACAGCACTGTATATTTCTTTAGACTTGTGTCTCCAGAACACAAAACAAAGATCGAAGTCTTTCAGTCTCTGAATCACGCAGCAAGATATTTATTTGTACAATTTATCTATCGCTTCATATTTTAAAATACTGAACCAGTATACAACACAGGATTTTACTAAATCAAATGTCTTCACTTGTTTGTAGAAAGAGCTGTAGCTAGTGCTGAATGTGGCAGCTAGGCTGCTTGTGTGGGAGGGGGGAAACTACCACTATGACACCCTTTCTGCAGGATCTGCACTGCTATTATCTTGCAACAGAGTAGGCTCAAGGTTCAGGATGCAATCCTCACACACGTACCTGGGAGTAATTAAACTTACTACTGAATAGACATGTATAAAATTGTGCTGTAAATGTAGTAAAATAACAGAAAAACTTTCCTGTACCTAGATGAGGTACCTGGCTCTCCTACCGGTATGTTAATCAATGCACACCTCCTTCCTCTGAAGGGAGCTTTCTTAAAGCACCACTTGGAGAGCTGAGCTTGCCAAAAATAACATTTTACCATCTTTGCAGCTTGTCAAAACTAGCATTTGAGCGAGACCAAGTACTTAGATGAAAATGATGTTTTCTCAGGAGCAATTTTCCCACCACCATTGAAAATTAAGAACTGTTAGCACATTCTCACTAACTCCATCATTCCATTAAGCTTTCCCATTTTGATAAAAATGTTATTCTCACCAATCTCCTCCTCTAATAAAACATTATTTTTGGAACAGCCTTGCTCCTTATGGAACATTATTTTTCTCTCTCTCATGCAGAACTTCACATTAAGCAAGCCCTTAGGCTAATTAAGCCACAGTGGCATCTATTCCTAATAAAATGTTTTATGCAACTCCAATATTGATAACATGTTACATTTTCAACACCTCCATTCCTAATGAAACATTCATTTTGCCAAGAATGCTTCTGAAACAATGTTACCTTTGGCAAAGTCTGATCTTGATATGCACCATTTTTGTGAGCAAAACTTTTACTAGCCACTTAATACCCAAAATGTCTTTTTTAAACATTCCTTGCTAAACCTTCTTAATGTAAGAGACTGGGTAATACCAGAGCATCAATGTAGTAAGTCCAGCAGTATTTCAGCAATAATCAGACTGCTAACAATGAGTCCCCTGACCATGCTGTGTTTCAAACACATACCATACAAACATTTTCCTTGGAATGATACTACAGATGTGTGAAAGTCACTGGGGGAAATGTTGCCAGTCACATCATAACTCTTTGATCTACCGCTATGTAGTGTTTGCCTACTACCTTGCCTCCAAGGAACTCAAGACAGCTTATATTATACCCTGTAAAACAGGGGTGGGGAACCTGTGGCTCTCCAGATGTTGCTAGACTATAGCTCCCATCATCCCTGATCATTGGCCATGCTGCCTGGGGCTAGGGATGGGGTGTGGTGGCCTGTGTCAGTTCAAAAGCATTCTGTCGACCTAACAGGCTGGTATCTATTTAAGTTCGTTCTTTTGTCCACTAGATGTTGCTTTACCTGATCTGTTTTTCCCTCCCCCAAAATACTGAAATTAATGTTATTTTAGAGTTAGGTTTTTTTTTTAAATCCATTTTCAAAAATAGTTGTGGAAAATTGCTACATAAAAACACAATCTGACACAATAGAGAGTAAGTAAATTAACCCATTGACGTAATAAACCTTAAACAAAACTATGCAGGTAAGAAGCCAGCAGGGGTGTGGGGGCTTTCCAGTGTTTTGCACCGCCTGCAGCATGTACGACTATCTGCCTGTTGGACAGAAGTCGTGGGTGTGCTCTCGGTGCAATGAGCTCCTGCCTCTCCGGGAACGACTTCATTTCCTTGAGGCCAAGGTGGCGGACCTGGAAAAGCTGAGAGAAGCAGAGAGGTGTGTGGAGGAGGCCTTCAGGGACGTTATAGCTGTGTCCCACTCCAACGATGATAGCTCTCCTGCTATCATGGAGAATGATGGTCTCGGGGAAGGAGAGCATCCAGCTGAGGAAGAGGGAAACGATCCCTTAGAAGGGACCCATTCCTTGGGGGATGAGCAGCTATCCTCTCGTGCCGAGGATATATCTCCAGGGGGTGGAGGGATCCTTGTAGTGGGTGATTCGATCATTAGGAACATAGACAGTGGGGTGTGTGATGGGCGTGTAGACCGCAAGGTGTTTTGCCTGCCTGGTGCGAAGGTTGCGGATATCGCCCGTCGTTTAGATAGTTTGGTAGACAGTGCTGGGAAGGAGTCAGTGGTCGTGGTACACGTTGGTGCTATTAAATTAAACATACATGTAACTGGCCAATTGCCAAGAAAATCCAACACGGTCACATTTGATTTCAAAAGAGGAAACTTCACAAAAATGAGGGGATTGGTAAAAAGAAAGCTGAAAAACAAAGTCCAGAGGGTCACATCACTCAAAAATGCTTGGAAGTTGTTTAAAAACACTATATTAGAAGCTCAACTGGAGTGCATACCGCAGATCAGAAAAGGTACCGCCAGGGCCAAGAAGATGCCAGCATGGTTAACGAGCAAAGTCAAGGAAGCTCTTAGAGGCAAAAAGTCTTCCTTCAGAAAATGGAAGTCTTGTCCGAATGAAGAAAATAAAAAAGAACACAAACTCTGGCAAAAGAAATGCAAGAAGACAATAAGGGATGCTAAAAAAGAATTTGAGGAGCACATAGCTAAGAACATAAAAACCAACAACAAAAAAATCTATAAATACATTCAAAGCAGGAGACCATCTAGGGAGACAATTGGACCCTTGGATGATAAGGGAGTCAAAGGTGTACTAAAGAACGATAAGGAGATTGCAGAGAAGCTAAATGAATTCTTTGCATCTGTCTTCACAGTGGAAGATATAGGGCAGATCCCTGAACCTGAACTAACATTTGCAGGAAGGGATTCTGAGGAACTGAGACAAATAGTGGTAACGAGAGAGGAAGTTCTAAGCTTAATGGACAATATAAAAACTGACAAATCACCGGGCCCGGATGGCATCCACCCAAGAGTTCTCAAAGAACTCAAAGGTGAAATTGCTGATCTGCTAACTAAAATATGTAACTTGTCCCTTGGGTCCTCCTCCGTGCCTGAGGACTGGAAAGTGGCAAATGTAACGCCAATATTCAAAAAGGGATCCAGAGGGGATCCCGGAAATTACAGGCCAGTTAGCTTAACTTCTGTCCCTGGAAAACTGGTAGAAAGTATTATGAAAGCTAGATTAACTAAGCACATAGAAGAACAAGCCTTGCTGAAGCAGAGCCAGCATGGCTTCTGCAAGGGAAAGTCCTGTCTCAGTAACCTATTAGAATTCTTTGAGAGTGTCAACAAGCATATAGATAGAGGTGATCCAGTGGACATAGTGTACTTACACTTTCAAAAAGCGTTTGACAAGGTACCTCACCAAAGGCTTCTGAGGAAGCTTAGCAGTCATGGAATAAGAGGAGAGGTCCTCTTGTGGATAAGGAATTGGTTAAGAAGCAGAAAGCAGAGAGTAGGAATAAACGGACAGTTCTCCCAATGGAGGGCTGTAGAAAGTGGAGTCCCTCAAGGATCGGTATTGGGACCTGTACTTTTCAACTTGTTCATTAATGACCTAGAATTAGGAGTGAGCAGTGAAGTGGCCAAGTTTGCTGACAACACTAAATTGTTCAGGGTTGTTAAAACAAAAAGGGATTGTGAAGAGCTCCAAAAAGACCTCTCCAAACTGAGTGAATGGGCAGAAAAATGGCAAATGCAATTCAATATAAACAAGTGTAAAATTATGCATATTGGAGCAAAAAATCTTAATTTCACATATACGCTCATGGGGTCTGAACTGGCGGTGACCGACCAGGAGAGAGACCTCGGGGTTGTAGTGGACAGCACGATGAAAATGTCGACCCAGTGTGCGGCAGCTGTGAAAAAGGCAAATTCCATGCTAGCGATAATTAGGAAAGGTATTGAAAATAAAACAGCCGATATCATAATGCCGTTGTATAAATCTATGGTGCGTCCGCATTTGGAATACTGTGTACAGTTCTGGTGGCCTCATCTCAAAAAGGATATTATAGCTGGAAAAGGTTCAGAAGAGGGCAACCAGAATGATCAAGGGGATGGAGCGACTCCCTTACGAGGAAAGGTTACAGCATTTGGGGCTTTTTAGTTTAGAGAAAAGGCGGGTCAGAGGAGACATGATAGAAGTGTATAAAATTATGCATGGCATTGAGAAAGTGGATAGAGAAAAGTTCTTCTCCCTCTCTCATAATACTAGAACTCGTGGACATTCAAAGAAGCTGAATGTTGGAAGATTCAGGACAGACAAAAGGAAGTACTTCTTTACTCAGCGCATAGTTAAACTATGGAATTTGCTCCCACAAGATGCAGTAATGGCCACCAGATTGGATGGCTTTAAAAGAAGATTAGACAAATTCATGGAGGACGGGGCTATCAATGGCTACTAGCCATGATGGCTGTGCTCTGCCACCCTAGTCAGAGGCAGCATGCTTCTGAAAACCAGTTCCCGGAAGCCTCAGGAGGGGAGAGTGTTCTTGCACTCGAGTCCTGCTTGCGCGCTTTCCCCAGGCACCTGGTTGGCCACTGTGAGAACAGGATGCTGGACTAGATGGGCCACTGGCCTGATCCAGCAGACTCTTCTTATGTTCTTATGTTCTTAACAGATAATTCAATACCAAATCCCATTTAGGCAGAATTCTAGCACATCCTTAACTGAGGCTGATGAAAGTTGAAATCCAAGAAGATCTGATGGGCCACAGCTTCCACATCCCTGCAAGGTAAAATTGCTACAGGGACAGCATCAAAAACCAGAGAGAAAAGAGGGTGGGGAGGCTGAAAGATCACAAAGCGCAGTTTCTTTTAACTTGTAGTTGCCCTTAAGAAGTAGGTATGTGAAAGAGCAATTAATTTTACAATGGAAAATCTGGGATCATCTCTCCAGCAGCTACAAGGCATGGGATTTGGATAAAATTGCAGCACTGCAACAGGGAGGGTTTAAAGATCCCCCCCTTCCCATACTATGTTGTATTGTACCTACATGCAGAGCAAACAATAGCTTGGGGTTGAGAGATTTTCATCCAGAAAATGTCACCACGGGAAGAGGGAAAGGTTAGAGCTCTCCTCTCCCAGCAACATGATCCCAATTTGAATTTCCCCTTCCACATGATAAATACTGGCATTTTCAGACTGTCACTACCTTGTGAGCAATAATCAACTGTATGTGGGCAAAGTTAGGCTGTGTAATTTGTTGGAATATGTGGTTCAACTTGTGGGTTGAGGCTGCATGGGGTTAGAAAGGGTAGCTAGAGAGACCTCCCGATTGCTAGGCTAATACCTATCATTTGATCTCCTGCTGTCTCTCCCTTCCTGCTAGACTGATATGCATAGGATGTTGACTACATCTCCTTCCTTCTTCTTTCTCTTGAGAGGGAGAGCAGACATATTCTCTTTGTCTCTCCCTCTCCTCCAAGCATGAGGGCAAACACTAAGCTTAGTGTTTGCATCTCCAACTTAGCTAGTTAGCTAGATGTAGAACTCTTTCCTATCAAGAATGTACTTCCAGAATAAAATAGTTATTTCTTATTTTAAAGCTTAAAGTCTCTGTCTGACTAATTTGCAGGGAAGGCGTAATCTTTAGCAAAGATTCAAACACAAAGGCTCACTCAGTCTCTTCATTCCCAATTTTGCCACTCTGTGACACAATTAAAGTGGATTTGGAAAAACACCTTTCCAAAAAAACCCACAAACAAGCCCTCCACAAACACAGAATTTTTGCGGTATGAAAAGTGATGGGAAAATATCTCATACTGGAAAGTGTGGGATAATGGTGACATCGGGGAATGACATATAACCTTGGCTCAAACAAAGTGGAACGAATGCTCAATAACCAGCGACCTCATATAACCTCTGCACAAACAAATGAGGATGGTATTACATTTAGAAGTCATTTACCTCTTTGTTTGGCAACTCCAAGTGTTGTTCATCTACATTAGACTGTTAGGCTGCACTCTCTTCTACTTTTTCATATATGTTGTATGTTAACATTGTACCCAGAAGTTATATTATTGCTATTTTTCATGAATAATTATGAATAATTATATTTAAAAATGGACAGGGTTTTTTGGTTTGTTCTTGGTAGTCCTAAATGTTTAGACTGAACCTGCATAGCAGCTTTGGAAGGCTCCTGAATCCTCATGCTTTCCTGGCCTGGATGGTACCCTTGGTACCATTCCTACTTTGTATTACGGGGGGGTGGGAGGAAGGAAACTCAACTTGGCTGGGAAGGATGTAAGCTACAGGAGGCCTCCATCACCTTTACAGTCCCATTTCAGAGTATGTGGCAACAAATGGATTAAAAAAAAAAATCAGCCCTGCTCGCCAGTCTGGTGGGTGGATCTGTACTCTTTGCAAATATGTGGCATCTATAACATGTGACAACAGCTTACATGTCAAGAGGTGGACTGAGATGCGGGCAAAGTAGCTAGACAGAACAAAGGCAGGGAACAGGCAAAAAAAGCAGGTGAGGGATTCTGGGTAGGGACAAATTCAAGGAGAAAAGGAAAGGGCAGTCTAACTGGAACTGAATACCAACTCCCTTCTAGCTTCCTTTTATCATGACCGTTGGGAGGCTGGGACTATTGTAGCAGGGAAAGTCAAGTAGCCTCTGGTGAGATTCAAGACTGGGTAGGGATGAGGAAATCCTCCTGAAATTAGGACAGGCAAAAAAAGGCTGATTTAATCAGAACTACCAGGTGGAATTGATTCATATCTTGTCTGAGGTTCAAATCCTACTGCCCCTATGGAATCTCAAAATATGACTCTCAAACCAATATAAAACAATGCCTGGACATTTATTGAACAGTAAAAAAACCCCACAGTAATTTATTGCCCCTTGATAATGCATTCTATTAAACATAGACAAACAAGAGCAGCTAATTCACTTTTCTAGTAATGATCATTACAGTTCAGGGTATTATTAAAATCCAGTTCTTGAACTTTCAAAAGTTTGTTTGTGACCCTACTGCAGTAGGCAGCAGTTTAAAACTTACCCTGAAATCACATTACAATTCTTGTAATTGGTCTATTTAAAGGCAGGCATTTGCTTTCCAAAATGTAATCCCTTTCTCTTACACTATTCACCTGGCATTTTTGGATGCTCTTCAGCAGATAATTTACATGTCATATGAACTTTTAAAATCCTACATTTAAACTTGCAGGAATCAGAAATGAAAACCAATTGCTGTTAATCTTGCTGTTTATTTTCATTTCTTTATATTTCTTTATCTCATTTCAAAACCATCCTTCATCTGTATAGATCACAGGGCAGTGTACAACTCTCATATAAAATCCAACAACACATAAAATACAATTAAGACAAAGAATCGTATTAAAACATATTGTGCAGCAGAATTAAAACAACTTTGAATCTGGCAGTCACACACAGCCTTGCTCTCCTATTCATTCCCCCCCAAGGGCCTCAATGAAAAAAAATGCCTTTAGTTGGCATTGGAAGATGAACACCGAAGGGGAATGATACAAGGGGGAACAGAATGCATCCTTTTACAAGAAAAAAAAGTATTTTTCATTTGCTTTGTTGAATCAGCTTCCCTGACTGATGAATTAAAATTAACCTTTTGGGAGATAGCAGTGTCTAAAATAATACCACAACATGTTAAGCCATTAATGCTGTGACATCCTCTAAGAAAGATACATTAGGAGACTTCACTTTTGTAGTATATATCAATAAATCTTGTAGTATAAATAGAGCAGTAACATACCATTTAATCCTGCTGTGTGTGCCTTTAATGCTGCTGATTTTTGTGACTGTACTGTTTTGAGAAGGGAGCAGAACACAATATTCTTTTCGATCTGCAAGCACTGAAGGGGGTAGCAAGAGCTGGAAAGTCACATGCCACTTCTAAGGCAGCCCTGCTCAGTCATTCTTCTTGCCACATGACAAGAGGGAAAGCATGAGCATACCAACTACCCCTCTCTTGCATCCCCTTTGCTGGGCCCACGCTCCATGCATCAGGGGTCAAATGTCTGTAGCTGGGAGCTCCTGTACTCATGGAGGCTCTCTGCATGATTTGGAACCCTGTACAGTCTGGGTTCTAAATTCTGTGGGAGCTCCCATGTGTACAGCAGGTTCTCTGCTGCAAATATCCACCCTCTGACATATGGAAGGCTTCAGAACTGGGCATGGATATATGATGGAGGGGGTAGAACAAGTGAATGTATCCTCAGTCTCCCTCATGCAACTCCAATAGTGTGGGGAAACTGAACACCCAAGAGGGCCTTGGGTACATTGCCTATCAGAAAATGGCAGAACACCCTAAAGGCCCTTACATCAGTGCAGGAGCGTCTAGGAGTTATTTCTGCTGCCCCAGTGGATAAGGCATCTGGAAGAAGGGAGATGACCATAAGAAAGTTTGCCAGTATTAGGAGTGCAACTGTTTTTACTAATGCTCTTCAAAAGGGTCTCAAGAAACAGGAAGGCAGCTCACTTACCTATATTTTTTAAAAAAATTCCTGACCAACAAATCAACAGACCCCAAAATCATTAATCTGAGCCCATTTACACCATAATCTGAAATCCTTAGGCCCTTCCACATACATGCCCAGTGCTGCAATTTCCAGCATTACACATGAAGCTTTATTTTATTTATATTTATTATTTGATTTACATCCCACCCTTTCTCCCAGCAGGAGCCCAGGGCAGCAAACAAAAGCACTAAAAACACTCTAAAACATTATAAAATAGACTTTAAAATACATTAAAACAAAACATCTTTAAAAACGTTTTTGAAAAGCTTTCAAGACATCTTTAAAAAAATGCTAAAAACATTGTTTTCTTTTAAAAAGGTTTAAAAACATATTAAAAAGCAGACGCAGACGGGGACAACTCAAAAGGCTTGTTGAAAGAAGAAGGTCTTAAATAGGCACCAAAAAGGTAACAGAGATGGTGCCTGTCTAATATGTAAGGGTAGGGAGTTCCACAGGGTAGGTGCCACCACACTAAAGGCCCATTTCCTATGTTGTGCAGAACGGACCTCCTGATAAGATGGTATCTGCAAGAGGGCCTCATCTGCAGAGCACAGTGATCGACTCAGTATATAAGCAGTGAGATGATCTTTCAGGCATCCTGGTCCCAAGCTGCATAGGGCTTTGTATACCAAAACTAGAATCCTGAACTTGGTCCGGTAGCAAATGGATAACCAGTGCAATTCTTTCAGCAGCGAGGTGACAAGTTGGCAATGCCCTGCCCCAGTGAGCAGTCTCACCCCCACATTTTGCACCAGCTGCAGCTTCCAGACCAAACTCAAGAGCAGCCCCACATATAGCACATTACAGTAATCCAGCCTGGAGGTTATCAGTGCACAGACAATAGTGGTCAGGCTGCAGCTGTCTTACCAGCCGAAGCTGGTAAAAGGCACTCCTAGACACTGAGGTCACCTGGGCTTCTAGCAACAAAGATAGATCCAGGAGCACCCCCAGACTACGGACCTGCTCTTTCAGAGGGAGTACAACCCCATCCAAAGTAGGCAATTGACCAATTATCTGAACCCGGGAACCACCAACCCACACCACCTTCATCTTGCTAGGATTCAGACTCAGTTTATTGGCCTTCATCCAGCCCACCACCGAGTCCAGGCAGCGGTCAAGTGCTTGCAAGACCTCTCTCATTCAGTTGTTACAGAGAAATAGAGCTGGGTATCATCAGCGTACTGCTGACACCTCGCCCCAAATCTCCTCATGACTGCTCCCAAGGGCTTCATATAGATGTTAAACAGCATGGGGGACAAAATGGTACCCTGCGGCACCCCACAGCACAATTGCCAGGGGGCCAAAAGACAATCACCCAATGCTATTCTCTGAAAACAACCCTGGAGATAGGATCAGAACCACTGTAAAACAATGCCTCTGATACCCATCTCACCAAGTTGGTCAATGGTATCAAAAGCCGCTGAGAGATCAAGTAAGAGTAACAAGGTCGCACTTTCCCTGCCCTTCTCCTGATAAAGGTCATCCATCAGAGCGACCAAGGCCGATTCAGTCCCATAACCAGGCCTGAACCCAGACTGAAATGGGTCAAGATAATCTGTTTCATCCAAGAGTACTTGCAATTGCTGTGCCACAACCCTCTCAATCACCTTCCCTAAGAAGGGGGTATTTGTGACCAGTCGGTAAATGTCATAGACCAATGGGTCCAGGATGGGCTTTTTCAGGAGCAGTCAGATCACCACCTCTTTCAGGGCAGCTGGAACCACTCCCTCCCACAAGGATGCATTGACCACACCCTGGATCCAATAAGCCAACCCCCCTCGGCAAGCTTTAATAAGTCAAGAAAGGCAAGGGTTGAGAGGACACATTGTTGGCCGCATCATCGCATCATGGCAAGCACCTTGTCTACATCATCAGGCTGCTTTTATATAAAGTTTATGAAAAAGTCATATATGACTTTAAGCACATTTGCACTGATGAAGACCAGTTGACATTAGGGAGGTGCTTCAATTGGCCCCCACAGGTGATAATTGCCTTGAAGATCACATTTTGTAAAATAAAGAAATAAGTTCCTATTACTATAATGTAGATCTTCTTTCAGTGAGGATGAGTAGAAGATTCTTGGATTCCCTCCCCCTTTCCTTCAACTATTTTTTTTTCTACTACACATATGCCCAATGGGGAGGAAAGATTGGAAATGCAGGCTGTTATCTCATCTTTTTTTCAATTGTGTTAAAAAATACTTTCAGATATATATATATAGACTGACCACAGATTTATTGACATGAATGCCTTGTAAGACAGTTGAAAGAAGGCCACTAATGCAAGTTTATGAGTACAGCTGGTACATTTACTAGTGGGTTTATAAGAACACCTCACGAACTGCTACATGGCTGTGAGAGGTACGGTATCAACAAACGCCATTGGACATATGGGGCTGTTGGTTTGCAAAGCCCCATAAAGCTACCAATAACCACTGCAGCTGGGATCATATAGCTTTTCTAAAAGCTTAAAAACCTGGCGCAAAAATATAACTCTGGATCAGAAATAAACAATAGGGAAGGTCAGTGGTCAGTGTGTGTTGTGTGTGCTTTTAGCCTCTATGAAAAAGCTATTACAATAGCTTTATTTGTGCTTTTAAAATCCATGGTGAATCTACCACAAACCTTTGAAAAAAATCAACAGGAGTTATTTAAGAATGCGGCTTTGATCACCGGTTAGGCTGATACAACAAAGCTCATTTACCTGTGTTAAGAAGAAAGAAATGGTTGCTTCATCTGTAATAAAAAAAACCTTGTACCCTGACCCTATGAAATATGAACTTAAACATTATCCAGAATATAGATCAGGATGTACCAATAACTGAATTAGTAAATTATGGGTTAGGACTAGCAGGGCTGGTTCTAAAGGGCGGCCAGGTTGGCCACCGGCCTGAGGGCCCCAGAGCTACAGGAGCCTCTGAGGGGCCCCTGAGAGGCCCTCCGCTCCCCTTCCATGATCCGTGCCCCCCACGCCCTCCACTTACCTGTCAGACGGCTTTTTAGCATTGCCCTTAATGAAGATGGCAGCCGCAGCTTCCCTAATGTACTGAAGCTGCTGCTGCCATCTCAGTTGATGGCAGAGATGTGCGTGCATAGCACGCACATGTGCCATCAACAAAGATGGCGGAGGAGGCTTCATTCCCCTTAGGGAAACCGAGGCCGCCATCTTCATTAAGGGCAATGGTAAAGACTAGACAGGTAAGGGAGCCATGGGAGGTGTGGGGGGGCGTGCGTGCGAGTGCATATGCACACGTGTGCACACCCACCCACCCACCGGGGGGCCAGGGCAAGCTGATGCCCAAGGGCCCCTGCATGCCTGGAGCAGGCCCTGAGGACTAGGGTTGCCACGTTCAGGGCCTGAGACTGATCCTGTATCTTTAGGAGAAGAGAAAGTCAGCCAAGTGCAGTGTTCTTGCAACCCTGTAATGGGAAAAACCACAAGATGGAATTCTCCCTTCCCCCTGCACAACTTTTAAAGATACAGAAGACCTCTTGGAGTCCAGGCCTGGCAACCAAGAGGTCTACTGTATCTTTAAAATTGTGCAGGGGGAAGGGACAATTCCACCTTGTGGTTTTTCTCATTACAATGTTGCAAGAACACCTGCACTTGGCTGATTTTCTCTTCTCCTAAAGATACAGGATCAGTCTCAGGCCCTGAGCCTGGCAACCCTAGTTAGGACTCTGGCAGCCAGGCATCTGGTAGAGAAGACCCAAGCAAAAGATTTCTATCTAGAATTCATAGCACTTGAGCATCACTAACAAAATAATGAATACCTCAGAAAAGAGGAGAAAAGAGGACAGCGATCTGCACACGTTAAATGATATGCATAGTTGCAAATTTAAAAATTATCATAATTTAAATAGAAATATAATCTGTGACCATAGAACTGTTAAGGGCACAACAGTCCTGCTTTTCCCCCAAAGCCAACCCACAAAGAATCACACAAAGAACTCAAGTTTCATGAATAGTAAACCAGTTGCTGCAGGTCTTTCACAAAACAATCTTAGGCCAACAATACTACAATAGTTGCAAAACCAACAGGTGAGGGTGGAGGTCAAAAAGATTTAAGATTTACAGCAGTCATGGTTCAGATGCCCATGCTTGGATAAATTCAAGATTAAATTGTTAAAATGCAAGTGTATTCTAAGAGCATTTATTGTGGTTATTTATTTATACCTCCTAATAACTACAGCAATATTATCAGCACAGGTCAAACTGCCACCTTTTCCTTTTCCTTTTAACAAAAAAGGATTTGTATCTTTGAGATGAATATACCCATTTAACTGTTTATAGCAGTAGCAACAGCAAGATCCCTTCCCCAAGAATCCCTCTGTTTTCCCTCTATTAGTATGTAAGCAATACTGTATATCACTCCCTCCCGCCCGTGCTGTTGCTACAACCAATGTAAAAGCCCTCCCCATTTCCCTAAAAAAACCCAAAAACAACCCACACCAAGAGACTGGCTAACAATACAGGACTGCACTGCAAGTTTTCTCATGCACTTTCTCTCCCCTGCAACCACCTCAGCAAAATATTAGCATACCAACACTGGGCTGCTTTATAGAACTGATGGAACCCATGCTTTCTCAATAATGTCCCCCCGCCACTCTAATATGGATATACGAATTATGGGTTTTATTTGTGGTTATATGCAATCCCACTTTCAGTACTGTTTACAAAAGTTTTGAAGCAGACATTTTTCTTTGTTTTTATTCAGTATATGTCCTATAGCTTCCAGCTGAAATTTTGAATTGTTTTACATCATAAAAATTGGCCCATTTCTGTGGCGCTATACGGCAAGTGTGCTCCTTCAGATTGCTGTAATGTGGTAACACTCAGGAAGCATTACAGAACAACTAATAAGGCAAGATAATGTGCAGCTGATCCAGTAAAAATCCACCACTAAAGCACTACTATTGCGTCAATAACATTTTGCTGAATACACCCGCAAAAAACTAGTAGTCGGGGTTGGAGGATAAGGACAAGAAATTTACTTTTATTTTTAAAATGAAAGCTCACTGTCTCGGCTCCCTGCTGGCTCTGGGCCTAGTACAGCAGTACACCCTTGTATCTCCACTCTCATTGGCCTTGAACCAGGGCTGGGGAAAATATCAGGGAATTTTGGGGGGGGGGTGAAACATGGAGACAGGAAAAGTGACCCCCCCCCTGCTCAGCGCTTCTCCACGGCAAATTGAGAACTCCCAGTCCCAGTTTCTGCAAGAGAAGCGGTAGCCAGGTTTCAAAGTGTGAGACTGAGACAAAATTTGTAGTTCTGTCCTGAAAAGCTATTGCTGTAAATCAAGACTAGAGAACTTCAGCCCCAAGGGCTGAAAGTGGCACTCTAGTCCTCTCTCTTTGGCCCCAAGGACTCAACCCAGGCCATACACCCCAGGCCAAATCCCTCACTGGCCTTGCTCTTCACCATCTTCTAGTGATTTTACAGGGCTGAATGGGTCCTTGAACAGTCATAATACCTTTTGCTTGCCTGGATAGAAGATAAAGAGCTGTGTGTCTGGCCACACCCACTTTAGCCACATCCACCACTGGTGTGCATTCCCCAGAAGGTTCCCCATGAGGGAATGAGGCCTTTAGGGTGAAAAAGGCTCCCCATCCCTGTCATAAACAATCAAATAGGCCTACATATTATGCAATATGCATGCCTACCAAAAAGCACAAATCCCATTTCAAAGAAAGGGTGACTTGTGTTGGTAACATCTCTATAATTATTATGAGATATCGAAATAGCTACAACAAATGCTCTTTCAAATAGCTAATGATCCTTAATTGGCCACCTTCTGCCACTGACCTATTCTGAAATGGTACACCAGGATGGGGAAAGTCCACACATCCCTACTCCCTACCCTTCCTTACCTCTCCCCTTTTCCTCCTTGCTCTCCTCTGCCAACCCATTCAGTTTTATTATCTTTATAGCTGTGGGACCAGTATGTTCCCACAGAAGCCAGATATGGCACTAAGTTAGGTTTTTGAGCATTTTTCTTCTTAAAAACTTTGACCATAGTCATTCTAATGTAGCATCTAAGGTTGAGGTCACAGTTTCTTCTTCCCCTGCTGACAGACGATCTGAGACACCATTGCTGCATTGCTACTGATAATTCTTTGCTTTTTGGCTGAGCTCCATGACTATGACATCCCAGCCAATAACTTATCTCACAGTCTCTCCCTCAGTCTTGTCAAAAGATTCAGTTTCTCTTCTATATCAGAACTGAAAAATATCTCCTACCCCAACACTGTAAATATGGTATGAGGTCGGGGGGGGGAGGGCATGAAAAGCTATTGTATGGGTTGGAGGCATCAGGTGTATTATGCCCTAAATTAGACCTAAGACATCTACTTACTTGCATGTTAGGACTGCAAATTTCAGTCTATCTCTAATATGTTTCCAAATTCAATCTGGATTTTTCCAGCAGATAGTTTTCTAAAAAGTACTTATTAATGTTCATCTAAATGGCCTTGAACTGAATATTTAATAACAACATGGATTTTACTGCCCTGTCATTTATAACTGTAAAATCTGATTGTTGTTCTAGTTGTTTTAAAATTACTACTACTGCCACCACTGTTATTCCTGCCACCACCCAATAAAGCAAAGTCTTCTGTTACTGTGCAATGTGCATACAGTCCCAGTCATTGCATCATGTTCTGTTGGATCAGAGCCATGGAATCCTGCATTAAAGTGTGGACCTCAATGGAAAGAAATGAATGGAGCCCCAGATTCACATTTTCTTGTTACAATTGCTTAATTGTTGATCTTGAAGAGGATTTGTTCTGCATTCCAGCTGGGTCAGGGACTTTCATGAGTCGAAGGTATTTTGGAAAAGTCTTCCTGGAATCTTGCAAATTGTCATCACAGTCCACAAAGACCAGAATCTAACATGGAGTTAAGCATGCTCAAGTCCATTGTCTGCAATGGACAATCACATTAACATTCTATATTGGATGGTGGCCATATCAGATTGTTATATTAGACAGTTAACACAATGCAGACCATGTTAAAAGACAATCTCTCTTCTCGTTTATTTCACACATTTAACAATTACATATTACCAAGTACTACCAGTTGCATATTAACAAATTTATTACAGTATCCTAAAATTAGAAATACTATGCAATAATAACAATATATCTGTTCACAGAATAAATGTGTTGAAATAAATAAACAAGGAGAAAAACGACTTGATGTCAGCATAATCTTATGCATTTGAGGAGGGCTGTAGCTCAGTGGCAGAGAACTGCTTTGCATGCGGAGTGTCCCAAATTCAATCCCCAGAATTCCCAGGTAGGGCTGAAAAAAACTGCATCTGAAATGCTGGAGAGCTGCTGCCAATCAGTGTAGGCAGAGGTCACCAACCTTTTTGGACCAGCAGGCACATTTTGAATTTTAAGGAAGTGCTATGGGCACCAGTCACAAATGACTGCCCTGAGGGCATGGCATAACACAAAACTAGAGCGAGTACAGCCATTGTTGCTCCCCACCTCCCTGCCTCGGACAACCTCAGGCTCATCAAGGGAAGTCCACTACGTCATGCTGATCTTGATTGTGGAAATCACACCGTACTAGTTTTTCTCTCTCACACATACAAAATGATGCTGTTGCTGTCTAATAACAACAGGGACCATTCCCCAATATTAGGAAAAATATACAAGGTGGCTACACCACACTCACTCTCACACGTACATATACTTACGGCACACATACAGACCACAGACATATATGCATTTCTCTCTCACACACACTCACTCACACCCGCACACTTCACATATACATCTCTTCCTCTCTCTCTGCCCAACTGTGTCACTCTCTATCTCTCACTGACCTCACATACACATAGACCCCACATTCATACCTCCTTCTCTTCTTCCCTTTCTCGCTCACACACATATCTCTCCCTCATACAGACCATGCATACATACATATGCTGTCTCCCTCCTCTCTCATACACAGGCCACTCAGTGGTAGGGCATATGCTTTGCATGCAAAAGTCCAAAATTCAATCTCTGGAAAAGACTATATCCCTGAATCCTGGAGAACCAATGCGAGTCCATGTCATCAGTACTGAGCTGGATGATACCAAATGGCCTGAGGTGGTACAGTAGGGCCCCGCTTTTCGGCGGCCCGCTTTTCGGTCTTCCACTAATACAGCACCTTTCATTTAGAGTAAGGCCCCACTCATACAGCACTTGTTCTGCTTTTAGTGCATTTTTCGGGCATCGGGCACTACTTGGCAATGCTGAGTTAATTAACATATCTAAGAGAAAAGGAGGCCATTGTTTCTATTCAGGCCCAAATGAATAGAGATGAACTTCTTGATGAATTGCAATTCAACTATCACAATATACTGTATGTGCAATGTATTATATATATATTGTACTATTGTAAATAAATAGATCTAAAATTGTCAAGGCATGTACTTCTTTAGCACAGAAGGGTTTGTTGAATTCAAATCTAAGGCCAGCTCAGGCAAAATGTTTAACTACATGCATTCTACAAGTTATATGCTATTCTTGCATATAAGATGTGCACATATTAATAGCATATCGTTTCCCACTCATGCCTTTCATAGGAATTGCAGCCATAGTCTGCTGGTTGTACCTGTACTGCTGAGCTCACACATCACATTATCTATGGGAACATGTACTTGGAGAGTTGGCAGGGAATGCTTGTGTGAGGAAACATACCAGTTTGTGGGAATTGCCTTACATAAATATCAAGCTTGACTGTAACCTCTGAACTTGTACCACACCCCTAAACCTTATGATCCTAAAGTGTGAAACAGATATTGTCAAATAAAGACAATGGGGCAATTGAAATCTGGGACCTCAATTTTAAATACTTGTCTTGGCTGCAAGTCTTCTTTATTTCAAGGGGCCAGTTCCAAGTAATACAGGCATAGGCAGTCTGCCCCTCACAATGCTGCTCTTTTGTATCCTGGTGCATTGCACAGAATGAAAACCATACACTGTGCCAAGAGAGGTGAAGCTGAAAACAATTAAGAAGTTGGGTTGGAAGAAATCCTGACATCCATCATCAGTGTGCAATTCTCAGTGAAACCAACGGGTATCACAGCTATGCAACTGACAAGAGAACTTTGTCCAGAGCTACTGCTTCCATACATTCTCTCACAATGTTTTGCACATATAGTTTACAGTGAGGCAGTCAATAAGACTATATCCACACTAGAATATCCCATACTACCAGTGTGGCGTCTTGATGCATAATTGGACATTTGGGAACAGTTCAGGGGAAGTGGAGAGATTACTATGGCACACAGGGTTTTGTGCATCCAGATGTGATAAGGACTCATTTCATGCTAATTCATTCTCATCTCAAGAGAGGCACCTGCAAGTAAGCCTACTACATAAGAACATATGAAGAGCCTTCTGGATCAGGCCAGTGCCCCATCTAGTCCAGCATCTTGTTCATGCAGTGGCCAACCAGA
Source organism: Rhineura floridana (assembly GCF_030035675.1). NCBI lineage: Eukaryota > Metazoa > Chordata > Lepidosauria > Squamata > Rhineuridae > Rhineura > Rhineura floridana. The sequence goes on from NC_084483.1 coordinate 103,940,428, forward strand.
TGCCCATGGGAAGCCTGCAAGCAGGATCTGAGTGCAAGAGCACTCTCCCCTCCTGAGGCTTCTGGCAACTGGTTTTCAGAAGCATACTGCCTCTGACTATGGAGGCAGAGCACATGCATCATGCCTAGCAGCCATTATCCTCCATGGAGATCCCAGAGCATGTGATTGTTATACCCTTTCTCTTCTCAGTTCATCGCACAGTGAATTCACACATGCATATCTATCATTTGATAGATACAGCAACAATGTACATGAAACAGGCATCACGTATCAACCACCACATCATTTACTGTGCTACCAACTCACAACATTGCAATCATTTTTTTTACTAATGGGGCAGTTCACAAATTTTGGATGAGTCATCAAATCATAAGCCATTGATAGACAGGACATAGAATAACATACTTGTTTGAGTCCATGTGAATCTACCCATAGCTAGCTTTGTTTGCATGTTTGTATGTAAATCCACCCTTAGCTAGCTCACAGGGGCTTGTCTTTATTTTACACAAAATCTTACGTTTGGCATTTCCAGTATCACACAAATATTAAAACAGTTTCTGGTTGTGCATTGTTCCTTATTAAGAATATTATTTGGCAAGTGTGACTGACAGAGTTGGATACCACACAGGTGTTTATCAATAAACAACCATAATTCCTTTAAGTGCCCGATCTTGCCAGCTCCTGGCATTACTTACTTTAAAAAGACAAATGCTACCTGACCCCTGTTCCATTTATTTATTTATTTTGGTCACATCAAAATCTAGAGGTAATACAAGCTGCTACAGGTGTGAAAACAGAACAAATGCAGAAGTGAACTGTTTAAAGGTGCATTATGTAGGTTATGAAAGTTCAGTCATATTGTTTCATATTCTAGCACATAATGGCAGGCAATAGCAATGACTTACGGGTATGGAAAAAGTTCTGTGCAAGTCATGTGCATTCTATGTGTGGAAAATAACAGTCAAGTGGGTGGGTGGTTTATATGGGTATTTTACACTGGGATTTTGTGGCACAATCATCATCTGCCACTAGGAATGGGCAAATCTTGTCAATTTCAGTGTCTCTCAGTTTCTAATTTTCCAATCTTAAATTCAGTTCTTCACATTTACAGTTTGCAAATTCTCATGACCGGTCCTCATGAAAATTCATCAGCATTTTAGTACAATTTGCTCATAATATACACATTTTGTATGCAATTTTGTTTAATATAATGCATTTTTGTATGTTATTTCTACAAATATGCGCATTTTATGCACTACATAGCAAAATTTGGAGATGTGTGGATTTCGAAGGATGACTGCTTTTTGGTTTGTATATTGTCTCAGGAAGTGCGAATTTGGTACAGATAAGAAAGATGGTAAGGCCAGGATCTCCAAGTGGAAGGGAAAGTGGGGTAGATGTGAAGAAACTAGAAACATCTCAGGTGTATGTGTCAGTAAAGACTGACAATAGGATAGGCGGATACATGTTGCATGGGGCAACAATATGTGTCTGTACGCTATGCATGCAAGAACTTTTGCAGAATTCAACATCTTGAGTATCTCAGCTTCCTCCTCCTCTTCCTCCTCCTCTTCTTCCTCCTCTTCTTCTTCATATGTGAGCAATGGCTGAAAATTGTATCAGAATTCAGGAGATGGGAGATTCTTCCAGGGCTCGGAGGATGAGGCTTCAGTGTCCTGCATAGCTCCTTCATGCTCCCCATGACTAACCTAAGCAGAATAAATGATGCAAATATCTAGACAGTAAATTGCTTGACTTGCTTGGCATGCACAGGCTTTATGGTTTTCTTGGCAAATAATTCAGCCTACTTATTGTGGCATAGGAGAGATGCCAGTATTTTTAGTGCAGAAAATACTCAATGCCTTCCTGGTCTAAGACTATTTCTGTGTCCAGATGAAATTTAGATGTAGATTTGGGTGCCATCAAACCATTTACCTGATCCATTAATCATATCTGTTTAATTACAGAAACAAATAAGGATCAATCAGTACCTTTACTATATAGGAAGGCCATGATTACTCTGTCCCGCCCTTCATACTTTTGTTACATTGGCTCAAAGTCCATATTGTGATGTCATTGAATTGCTTCCAGATCAAATGTGTTAAGCCTTTCCATGATACAGCAGTTCTGCTTGATCTGTCTGCTTTCATCTCCTCTACAGCAACTACCCTCTCCCAGTCTTCTATATCTTTGTGTTTATACTAATTTCTTCTAGCTGTGGAATACCTTTGGTTAAGAAAAGCAGAAACAGTTTGGTTGGAATGGGTTTTTGAGAGCCTCACAAAAAAATAATCCTATATGTAAACTATGAAAAAGTAATACATAACAGTCAGTTTTCATATTACTTTTCCCCCGGAGTGAGTAATGTCATATTTCTACATTTCCAGACAAAATGTAATGTGTGACCTTATAATATAGCAAATGTAGGGGAACTGTAATAAAGGATAATAGCCCATTGACCACTGGTATCTCATCCATTTCTCTCTCTCCAGTTTTTCTCTGCAAACATAAAAATCCAGAAATCTGAAAAATAAATGCACTTATAGGAAAAAGATCTTATCCAGAGCACAGCCTTGTCCCGATTTCTTGGATAAGCTTCAGTTGGTACAGCTTGAGGACGTTGACAAGGTGCTTGGACAGGTTCGTGCAACCACTTCTGTGCTGGATCCTTGCCCTTCTTGGGTAATAAAAGCTAGCAGGGATGGAACAGCCGGCTGGGCCAGGGAAGTGATTAATGCCTCTCTGCGAGAGGGGGTGGTCCCTGGGTGCCTGACAGAGGTGGTAGTGAGACCACTCCTGAAGAGACCCTCCCTGGACCCAGAAAATCTTAATAACTATAGGCCGGTAGCAAATGTTCCATTCCTGGGCAAGGTCCTTGAACGAGTGGTGGCAGGCCAGCTCCAGACACTCTTGGATGAGACTGATTATCTGGATCCATTTCAATTGAGTTTCCAGCCTGGTTTTGGCACGGAAACAGCCTTGGTCGCCCTGTATGATGACCTCTGTCGGGAGAGAGACAAGGTGAATGTGACTCTGTTGATTCTCCTTAATCTCTCAGCAGCTTTCAATAGCATTGACCATGGTATCCTTCTGGGAAGAGTGGCTGAGTTGGGAGTGGGAGGGACTGCATGACGGTGGTTCTGCTACTACTTGGCGGGTCAGCTCCAGAAGGTGGTGCTTGGGGAACATTGCTTGACACCCTGGACTCTCCAGTATGGGGTTCTGCAGGGGTCAGTTCTGTTCCCCATGCTGTTCACCATCTACATGAAACCGTTGGGTGCGGTCATCCGGAGCTTTGGAGTGAGTTGCCATCAGTATGCTGATGACATGCAACTCTTTCTCCTTTTCATGTTCTTCAGGTGAGACTGTCAATGTGCTGAACTGGTGCCTGGCTGCGACAATGGACTGGATGAGGGCTAATAAACTGAGGCTCAATCCAGACAATACTGAGATGCTGCCAGTGGGTGGTTCTTCTGATTGGATGGTGGATGTCCAACCTGTCCTGGATGGGGTTGTACTCCCCCTGAAGGAGCAGGTTCGTAGCCTGGGGGTTGTCCTAGAACCATCTCTGTCACTTGAGACTCAGGTAGCCTCGGTGGCACAGAGTGCCTTCTACCAATTTCACTTGGTGGCCCAGCTACACTCCTATCTGGACAGGAATTCAGTTGTCCATGCTCTGGTAACCTCCAAGTTAGATTACTGCAATGTGCTCTACGTAGGGCTGCCTTTGAAGATGGTTCGGAAGCTGCAGCTTGTGCAAAATGCAGCGGCCAGATTGGTAACAGGGACCAGATGGTTCAAACATATAAAACCAATTCTGGCCCACTTGCATTGGCTGCCTGTATGTTTCTGAGCTCAATTCAAGATGCTGGTTTTAACCTATAAAGCCTTACATGGCTTGGGACCACAATACCTGATGGAACGCCTCTCTTGACATGAACCCACCCGTACACTACGCTCAACATCCAAGGCCCTCCTCCAGGTGCCTTCTCGGAGGGAAGCTGGGAGTCTGGCAATAAGGGAGAGGGCCTTCTCAGTGGTGGCCCCCAAATTATGGAATGATCTCCCTGACAAGGTGTGCCTGGTGTCAACACTGTTATCTTTTTGGCACCAGGTCAAGACTTTCCTCTTCTCCCAGGCATTTCAGCATGTGTTTTTAAACTGCTTTTTAAAAAATGTGTTTTTAAATCTATATATTTATTTTTAATGTTTTAATTGTTGTAAACCACCCAGAGAGCTTCAGCTATGGGGCGGTATACAAATTAAATAAATAAATAAATAAATAAATAAAAGTGAAGAGATCACATGGCCAGATCTCAAGGGCTGCTGCACTGTTGCCATGACTCATCATATTGCCATATGAGACTCAGAGTACAGTACAAAGGGACTGCTTGGTGTAGTGGTTAGAGTGTTGGGCTACTACCTGGGAGACCAGGGTTCGAATCCCCACACAGCCATGAAGCTGACTAGGTGACCTAGGGCGAGTCACTGCCTCTCAGCCTCAGAGGAAGGCAATGGTAAACCCCCTCTGAATACCACTTACCATGAAAACCCTATTCATAGGGTCACCATAAGTCGGGATCGACTTGAAGGCAGTCTATTTCGTTTTCATTTTGCCCCTTGGCATCGGCACATGGACCCAGTCTAGAGCCAAATACAAGCACAACACCCACCATTACTGTGCCAATATCCTTCTATTGTCTCTTAACTTTATTGTTGATGCCACAGCAGCCAAAGGCAATCCATAAGGCTGGATTATGCTAGAGACAACTTGTTATTCAGCACTCCGCTGTGCAATCATAGACATAATTTCTTTGACCATGTATGACTTCTTTTCTTCTGGGTTCCCCCCCCCATAAAGGTAATGTTGACACCAGGTTGACCTACTGTGACAGGATAATCAAGTGCTGCTAGATGTGAGAAGATGGCACTTTGAAAAATATTTGGAGTTAACATTCTCCTGGTCTGGCCAGAATCTCAGTATTGATTTCAATGAGATTTGCATTTACTTAACCATGCATTTGATTGTGCCTATCAAATGAATGCTGTCTTAACGTAGAATTGTTGTTATGTTCAGGAAAAAAATTTGGCAGAAATCAACTCCAGATGGATTCCATGTTGGGGCAAACTGGGTCTGATTTTGTCCATGTGAAACTATTCTTACTTTGTCTCAGGTCTTGTTAGACTCTCTTCTCAGCAAAACATAAACAAAACAAAACCCCAATCCCAACAACATAGACTTTGCAAAGTTGATACAACTAACTTTGTAACAGCTACACTTGGAACACTGGCACTTCACTCATGTATTTTCCTTGTAAAGCTCACCAAAACTGATTTCATTAAAGCATGAGAGAAGTGTTGTAGGCATTCTTAGAAATGTGGAAACTGAGCATGGGCCCTGTCTAAACAAGAAGAGAAATTAGCTTACATTTTGAATATGAGCTCTTGAAGGATCATTATTTCTGACATTGTGTCTGATGTCACTCATTTATCACTAACCAGGTACAAGCAGGATACTTTCCCCCCTTTTTAAATGATATATGTACATACATAAATAATTTCCCATGCCAGAAATATGTCAGAGAAATTATACTTCCAGGGCTAGTGTGGAAATGGTGCCAAATCCAAAATTTCATAAATTAGGTCCTAAGTGTGAAATCCCTCCAGCTGTTAGAAGTATCCCATGTCTAATTATATTCACAGTTTTTCAGAAAAAGTCCTTCAGTTTGGAAGATCCAGAAAGCACATAATGTGTGTGCTTGCAAGCCAGGTCTCTTGGATTCTTTTGACATCTTCGCAAAACACAAAGACAGTGAAGAAACAAAATAGACACTTCACATATTTTTGTGTGGGTTTTTAGAAATGTTTTCCAATGTGGCTTTCATTGTTTTTGCAGTGTTTCTATATAAGAATGATTTACTGTAATATGCCCGCCCTATCTTTCCAGATGCTGTGAATGGCTTATATGTAAGAAAGTGCCCATTATGTTGTTTTAAGTATCTGTTACTATAGGAGGCTGACACAACAGCTGCACTAGAGCATTGGGCTCCTGGGGATGAAATGTTTACTCTTGCTTTCTGCTTAAATTTTCTATTCTGATCAATTCCAGAAGCTTTTCATTGCCTTTTAAGATTCTTTTACTTGGGAGCAACTCCTCTATCAGTCAATATGACTTCAGCTAGGACTCAGTCATTTAGTTAGTATCTAATGATATTACCAGCCAGTACTAATGACCAGTACTGGCAGGAGTAGCTACCGTGGTGCTCTGCAGATGTTGTTGGACTACAACTCCCATTATCCCTCACCATTGGCCATGCTAGCTGGGGAGGATGGGAGCTGGAGTCCAAGGGTAGCCAATGTAGTACCCTTCAGAGATTGTTGGGTTCCAGCTCCCATTATCCCTAAACACTTCAGGGAAAGTTCACTAGCTAATGGGAATAATTTGAACTGATTACGAGGAGAAACTGAAGCTGATTTCAGTCATTCTCATTTTCTTTTTAATGACTTTCCACATTACTATACTCAAGGTGACTTACAACACAGAAAAATGACAAAATATATGAAAAAACATTGTATTTACTTTTTGAATGGTTATAAGGTGACAAATAATAAATTAACAAAAATCAATAATCCATTTCATATCCAATATTATGAGATATCAACAAAATATCAGCAAATTACTATACAACAAAATCACCTCATCAGTTAAATAAGACCAAGACAATATCAGGAAAAATACAATACATAAAATGCCACAGAGTGTCCTATGTATGTCTGTTCAGGAGGAGTCACACTGTATTCCATGTGGCCTATTTCCCATTGTGTGTGTATAGGGTTGCAGCCCGAGGTTGAAGTCAGTGGGACATTAACAGGATTGTACTATCAATTTTCTATTCACTAAGTTTAGGGAACCTGAAACTGTGTGACAGGCATGAGATGTTCAAGCTCTCATGGAAATCAATGAAAGAGTTGCAGTGTGCCGGGGATGGGAAACCTATGGCTCTCGAGATGTTGCTCTCAACATCCCTGACATTGGCCATGCTGGCTGGAACTGTGGAGTTGGAGTCCAACAGCATCTGAAGGGCTTCAGGTTCCCCATCCTGCAATATGCCCTGTACTCAACATTAGTGGCCCTGGCGGCTGGCCCATCTCTAGCAGATATTCAATTGGCTAGTAACAGGGACACAATCTTCTTAGTAGTGGTGCCAATTTATTTATTTATTAAACATATTTATTAAATGTAGATCCTGCCCTTCCTCCCAGTAGGAGCCCAGGACAGCAAACAAAAGCACAAAAAAACCCTAATAAAAAAACAGACTTTAAAATATATTAAAAGAAAACATATTTAAAAACATCTTTTTTTAAAAAAAACTATAAAAACATCTTTAAAAGAAACTCCAACACAGACCCAGACTGGGATAAGGTCACTACTTAAATGGCTTATTGAAAGAGGAAAATCTTCAGTAGGTGCCAAAAAGCTAGCAGAGATGGTGCCTGTCTAATATTTAAGGGGAGGGAATTCCACAGGGTAGGTGCCACCACACTAAAGGTCTGTTTCCTATGTTGTGCAAAACAGACCTCCTGATAAGATGGTATCTGAAGAAGGCCCTCACCTGCAGAGCGTAGTGATCAATTGGGTATATAAGGGGTAAGACAATCTTTCAAGTATCCAGGTCCCAAGCTGTATAGGGCTTTGTACACCAAAACCAGAACTTGAACTTAGCTTGGTAGCTAATACGCAGCCAGTGCAATTCTTTCAGGAGTGGAGTGACATGTTGGTGATATCCTGCCCAGAGCTTGGAAAAGTTCCTTTTTTTGAACTACAACTCCCATCAGCCCAATCCAGTGGCCATGCTGGCTGGGGCTGAAGGGAGTTGAAGTTCAAAAAAGGAACTTTTCCAAGCTCTGATCCTGCCCCAGTGAGCAGTTGTGCCGCTGCAGTTTGCAATATAATTTTGTCTCTGGAATAATCTGTCAGACTCCCTCTTGCCACATTTTTAGACAGATGTTGAAAATGTTTTTACTCCAGAAGGTATTTTATGATCAATCATTTACTATTTCTAACAGACAAATTGTTTTATGCTGTAATATTTCAGCAACAATACTTTATTGTTAGTATGTTTTGTTGTACATGTTAATCACTTTGATAATAGTTGTTGAAAGTGGCACATAAATAACCTGAAATAACATATGGGTGTGGACCTGGGAAAGGGGCAAAGATCTGACTCTCCTAGAGTAGAAGTAGCTGCAATGAAGAATGTGGGAATGTCATCCAATATTTGTGTTGACTTTCCTCTTCTCTCCCTGTACTGTGTAGCCATGGAAATGTGTGAACTGATAAACCGTATGTTTTCCTGTCCTTACCCAGTAACAAATATTGTGTATGTGTGTGTGTGTTAGTGTTTGTGTGTGAACATAAGAACATAAGAAGAGCCTGCTGGATCAGGCCAATGGCCCATCTAGTCCAGTATCCTCTTGTCACACTGGCCAACCAGATGCCCATGGGAACCCTGCAAGCAGGACCTGAGCGCAAGTGCACTCTCCCCTTCTGCGGTTTCCAGCAACTGGTATTCAGAAGCATACTGCCTCCAATCATAGAGGCAGAGCATAGCCACCATTTTATTTATTTTTATTAGATTTATATCCCACCCTTCCTCCCAGTAGGAGCCCAGTGCGGCATCGACAGTAGCCATTGACAGCCGCTGACAGCCTTATCCTTCATGAATTTTTCTAATCCTCATAAGAACATAAGAACATAAGAAGAGCCTGCTGGATCAGGCCAGTGGCCCATCTAGTCCAGCATCCTGTTCTCACAGTGGCCAACCAGGTGCCTGGGGGAAGTCCGCAAGCAGGACCCGAGTGCAAGAACACTCTCCCCTCCTGAGGCTTCCGGCAACTGGTTTTCAGAAGCATGCTGCCTCTGACTAGGGTGGCACAGCACAGCCATCACGGCTAGTAGCCATTGATAGCCCTGTCCTCCATGAATTTGTCTAATCTTCTTTTAAAGCCATCCAAGCTGGTGGCCATTACTGCATCTTGTGGGAGCAAATTCCATAGTTTAACTATGCACTGAGTAAAGAAGTACTTCCTTTGGTCTGTCCTGAATCTTCCAACATTCATAAGAACATAAGAAGAGCCTGCTGGATCAGGCCAGTGGCCCATCTAGTCCAGCATCCTGTTCTCACAGTGGCCAACGATCCTGTTCTCACAGTGGCCAACCAGGTGCTTCAGCTTCTTTGAATGTCCACGAGTTCTAGTATTATGAGAGAGGGAGAAGAACTTTTCTCTATCCACTTTCTCAATGCCATACATAATTTTATACACTTCTATCATGTCTCCTCTGACCCGCCTTTTCTCTAAACTAAAAAGCCCCAAATGCTGCAACCTTTCCTCGTAAGGGAGTCGCTCCATCCCCTTGATCATTCTGGTTGCCCTCTTCTGAACCTTTTCCAACTCTGTAATATCCTTTTTGAGATGACGCGACCAGAACTGTACACAGTATTCCAAATGTGGCCGCACCATAGATTTATACAACGGCATTATGATATCGGCTGTTTTATTTTCAATACCTTTCCTAATTATTGCTAGCATGGAATTTGCCTTTTTCACAGCTGCCGCACACTGGGTCAACATTTTCATCGTGCTGTCCACTACAACCCCGAGGTCTCTCTCCTGGTCGGTCACCGCCAGTTCAGACCCCATGAGCGTATATGTGAAATTAAGATTTTTTGCTCCAATATGCATAATTTTACACTTGTTTATATTGAATTGCATTTGCCATTTTTCCGCCCATTCACTCAGTTTGGAGAGGTCTTTTTGGAGCTCTTCGCAATCCTTCTTTGTTTTAACAACCCTGAACAATATAGTGTTGTCAGCAAACTTGGCCACTTCACTGCTCACTCCTAATTCTAGGTCATTAATGAACAAGTTGAAAAGTACAGGTCCCAATACTGATTCTTGAGGGACTCCACTTTCTACAGCCCTCCATTGGGAGAACTGTCCGTTTATTCCTACTCTCTGCTTTCTGCTTCTTAACCAATTCCTTATCCACAAGAGGACCTCTCCTCTTATTCCATGACTCCTAAGCTTCCTCAGAAGCCTTTGGTGAGGTACCTTGTCAAACGCTTTTTGAAAGTCTAAGTACACTATGTCCACTGGATCACCTCTATCTATATGCTTGTTGACACTCTCAAAGAATTCTAATAGGTTACTGAGACAGGACTTTCCCTTGCAGAAGCCATGCTGGCTCTGCTTCAGCAAGGCTTGTTCTTCTATGTGCTTAGTTAATCTAGCTTTCATAATACTTTCTACCAGTTTTCCAGGGACAGAAGTTAAGCTAACTGGCCTGTAATTTCCGGGATCCCCTCTGGATCCCTTTTTGAATATTGGCGTTACATTTGCCACTTTCCAGTCCTCAGGCACGGAGGAGGACCCGAGGGACAAGTTACATATTTTAGTTAGCAGATCAGCAACTTCACATTTGAGTTCTTTGAGAACTCTCGAGTGGATGCCATCCGGGCCCGGTGATTTGTCAGTTTTTATATTGTCCATTAAGCCTAGAACTTCCTCTCTCGTTACCACTATTTGTCTCAGTTCCTCAGAATCCCTTCCTGCAAATGTTAGTTCAGGTTCAGGGATCTGCCCTATATCTTCCACTGTGAAGACAGATGCAAAGAATTCATTTAGCTTCTCTGCAATCTCCTTATCATTCTTTAGTACACCTTTGACTCCCTTATCATCCAAGGGTCCAATTGTCTCCCTAGATGGTCTCCTGCTTTGAATGTATTTATAGAATTTTTTGTTGTTGGTTTTTATGTTCTTAGCAATGTGCTCCTCAAATTCTTTTTTAGCATCCCTTATTGTCTTCTTGCATTTCTTTTGCCAGAGTTTGTGTTCTTTTTTATTTTCTTCATTCGGACAAGACTTCCATTTTCTGAAGGAAGACTTTTTGCCTCTAAGAGCTTCCTTGACTTTGCTCGTTAACCATGCTGGCATCTTCTTGGCCCTGGCGGTACCTTTTCTGATCTGCGGTATGCACTCCAGTTGAGCTTCTAATATAGTGTTTTTAAACAACTTCCAAGCATTTTTGAGTGATGTGACCCTCTGGACTTTGTTTTTCAGCTTTCTTTTTACCAATCCCCTCATTTTTGTGAAGTTTCCTCTTTTGAAGTCAAATGTGACCGTGTTGGATTTTCTTGGCAATTGGCCAGTTACATGTATGTTTAATTTAATAGCACTGTGGTCACTGCTCCCAATCGGTTCAACAACACTTACATCTCGCACCAGGTCCCGGTCCCCACTGAGGATTAAGTCCAGGGTTGCCGTCCCTCTGGTCGGTTCCATGACCAACTGGTCTAGGGAATGGTCATTTAGAATATCTAGAACCCTCTTTTAAACCCATCTATGTTGGTGGCCATCACTACCTCATACAGGAGCAAATTCCATAGTTTAACTCACCACATCACGTATCTAGTTCTGTCCCCTTGAACCTACTCATATTTAGTGGGGCTAACATTTCCTTTCCTTTCCTTACTGCTCCTCCTTGCCATTTCTTCTCAGCTAACAGATATTTATCCTATAGCTCTGTCCTACAAATGTGTTGATATTGTTTGTTAATTTAGCACCATATACAAAGAGTGCTGTCTTATACCTTTCTTTGGGGATATGTAATCATGGGTGGGCTTTCTAATATTCATCTTCCTCCACCAACAGTTGACCTCCACGTGTAATACTTACATGTAGCATAATCCTATGCATGTTTACACAGAAATTATCCCAGTGTGTGCAATGGGGCATCCTCCCAGCAAAGAGAGTATAGGATTGAGCCGCAAAGAACAGCAGAGCAAGGTAGGTGAAGCGGGGGATGGCGGGCATGGCGGGCGGCTCGGCGGGCGGCTCCTATCCTGCGATTCACGGCTCCTGCCACAGATCGTGGAAGGGGAGCAGAGGGCCCCTCAGGAGCTCCTGGAGCTCTGGGGAGCAGAGGGCCCCTCAGGAGCTCCTGGAGCTCTGGGGCCCTCGGGCCAGTGCCCAACCTGGCCGCCCTTTAGAACCGGCCCTGATAGGATTACAGCCTTTCTTTGATCTGTACAATAAATTTTATTAGTGATTAAGGATTGTAGCTGAGTAAGTGATACTCAGAGTAGACCCACTGAAATCAGTATGACTATCTTAAGTGCACTGATTTCAGTGAATCTATTCTGAGTATGATTTACAGTGCAAGCCTAACTACATCTACTCTGAAGTACGTCCTACTGAATTCAATGGTGCTTACATCCAGATAAGTGGGGAGGGGACTGAAGCTTCATTGGATACAACTCTAATAGCTTTCTGCTCCTATATTACCTTTTTACCATCAAAATCAAGGAGGACAGATGCTTGAAAATTTTTAAGTGGCAGTTTAATGACAGGTCAAATGGTAACACAATCCAGTGCCATTAAATGGTCAGTGAAGTCACTTCATTACTAAATTTGATGTAAAGTAATGATCACGTGTTCAAAAAAGATTTTGTTTCTTTGTTTCCTATTCAGCTCTAATTTTAACATATTTAATATTCAGAACCAGACAGCATTTTTGATCAAAATAAAGTATTTTAAGTTATGTCAGGTTGCAAAACATAAAATTTAGCACAGATATCAGTAATTGGCTTTAGAAAAGTGAAGCAGTTCATGTACCAGCTCTCCTGAGGAGAATAAATATGACTTGATGGGTATAACTGAAACTTGGTGGGATGACTCCCATGACTGAAATGCAGCAATTGAAGGATGTAACTTGTTCAAAAAGAACACAAGGAATAGAAAGGGAGGCAGAAGTGCACTATATGTTAAAAATATATAACCCTGCACAGAAATACAGGAGGATGAGCTTGGTAGCTCCACCAAGAGTATCTGGATTAAAATTAATGGAGCAAGGAATTAAAGGAACATGGTGGTTGGAGTCTACTACCGACCACCTAATCAAGGACAAGACAAGGATGAAACTTTTGAAAAGCAAATTGCCAATGTTTTGAGGAGGCGTGATATTGTTGTGTGCCACCCCAATCTCCAAGCGGTGAGGTTTCAGGGGTCCCTGCACTCATCCAGGGTTTGGTTTCCTTGAGAAGAAGGTCAGCAGAGACTGCGGTGTCTTTATGAAATATGGTTTGTTTATTTACACACATTCCAACCTGAGCTTAGGATGGAGGGGTTCAAGGCATCATCAGTCCAATATCCAGCTTTTCCATCAGGGTTACAGGAGGCACCCCAAAGCCATGGTGCAGAGAGACAGTCTCTCTGCCTACCTCCATTTCCTGGCCTTTCTCAGACACAACTCAAAACACAAGCCTCTCCTTGGCCCCAGGAGTGGGGGGTAGGCTGTCCTGAAGAGTTTCAATGACAAAAGGATCTCCCTGGCTGATTCACCAGTTGATGGGCACCTGATAGATCCATTAACCCACCTGGCCATTCTATTAGATTAACAAAAGAAACTCAACTGACCAGCAGAGTCAGTTTCTCACCCTCAGGTACAAGTGTCTAAATCAGAGGCTGGAAGGGGACTCATAGGAATTATCCATCTCAACCTGCAAAACCCATAACAATATAGTAGTAAACCTCCCCTGTGAACTTATTGTAGAGTAAATTTCCCCTGTGAACCTCAAGGACACTGGAACAATTCACCAGCAGGCCCTCAGGAGGGGGAGGAGGAATTTCCCCCTGACTTTTCCTAATAACATCCCAATTTGAAACCCACGCGTGTTTATTACAAGACCTATTACTCCCAAAAGCAAATTGTCACAGCCTCAACAAATGGAGAAAGGAAGCCATCATGAGAGTTTGAAATCAAATAAATCTCTTGAAACCCACCCTATAAAGGAAAATAGATACAGGTTTTGAAGTTCAGATGAAAATAATGAGAGTATCCATGAGGATGTCCCTTTATCTAGCTATTTTTATCTACTTGGTCTTGCAATATGACTTCTAATTGTATGCTGTGCAGTATTTGAATTGTATCATATATTTTTGTGATTTATTTATTTATTGTATCTTTTTTGAATTTTGCTTGGTATATTGTTTTGTTTTGTTTCTTTTGGTACTATGATCTTTATTCCGAGATTTTTTTTTGAAAGTCGCTTTGATTTTCATTCTGAAAAAAGCGACTAATACATATCATTAATAGTAGTAGTAGTAGTAGTAGTAGTAGTAGTAATGGGGGACTTCAATTACCCTGATATCTGCTGAGAGACAAATTCTGCCAAACACGGAAATTTCTGACTTGTGTTGGAGATAACTTTCTCCTACAGAAAGTGGAGGAAGCAACCAGAGGATCAGCTATCCTGGACTTGATTCTAACCAATAGAGATGATTTGGTGGATGAAGTGGCAGCTACGGGAACTCTGGGGGAAAGTGACCACATCATACTTGAATTCTTGATTTTAACAGAAGCAAAAGCTATGTGCGCCCTGGACTTCAGGAAAGCTGATTTTAATAAACTCAGAACAATTGTAAGTATGGTTCCATGGCAAGCCACCCTAATGAGAAAAGGAGTCCAAGATGGGTGGGAGTTTCTAAAAAAGGAAATTCTAAAAGTGCAATGGCAAGCAATTCCCACAAGGAAAAATGGGAGGAAACAGCAGAAGAAGCCAATGTGGCTTCACAGAAAGCTTAGAGATGACCTGAAAACAAAAAGGACACATACAGGAATTGGAAAGAAGGCCAGGCCACAAAGGAGGAGTACAGGCAGGTATCACGGAATTGCAGGGATGGTGTCAGGAAGGCTAAAGCTGAGAATGAGCTGAGGTTAGCGAGAGATGCTAAAAGCAACAAAAAAGCTTTCTTCAGGTATGTCCATAGTAAAAGACAGAGAAAAGAAACGGTGGCATAGGTACTCAGTGAGGATGGTAAAATGATAACAAAGAAAAGGCAGATGTGCTCAATTCCTACTTTGGCTCATTCTTCTCCCAAATGAGACTCTATGACCCTCCTGGCAAATGTGAAGTTGAAGGGGCAGATTACAGCTTAAAAGTGATAGACAAATGCTCAAGGAATACCTAATCACTTTGAATGAATTCAGATCTCCAGGACCTGATGAACTGCATCCTAGAGTATTGAAGGAACTGGCTGAAGAACTCTCAGAACTGCTGTCTATTCTCTTTGCGAAATCATGGAGGACTGGTGAAGTGCCGGATGACTGGAGCAGAGCCAATGTTGTCCCTATCTTCAAAAAGGGCAAAAAGGGCAGATTATAAAGCAGTAATCTGTAAGCACCTTGAAAACAATGCAGTGATTACTAGGAGCCAACATGGATTTATGAGAACAAATCCTGCCAAACTAATCTACTCTCATTTTTTGATCGGGTAACCTCCCTTATAGACTGTGGGAATGCTGTGGACATAATATATCTCGACTTCAGCAAAGCTTTTGACAAAGTGCCCCATGATATTTTGATTAGCAAGCTAGCTAAATGTGAGCTGGATGGAACAACTATCAGGTGGATCCACAGTTTGCTCCAGAATCGTACTCAAAGAGTGCTTATCAATGGTTCGTTCTCAAACTGGGCGGAAGTAACGAGTGGGGTACCATAGGGCTCAGTCCTGGGCCCAGTGCTCTTCAACATTTTTATTAATGACTTGGATGAGGAGGTACAGAGCATGCTTATTATCCATCTTCCAGGAAGCATAGCCCATGGTCCCAGAATCCAAATCTCTCACGTTGGCACCACCTTCGTAGCCATTCATTCACATGGAGTATTTTTCTTTCCCTTTCTACTCGTCTCCTAAATATTGGAAGGATGGATGAAAAAACTATCTGGGCCCCAAAGTCCTTGAGTTTCCTTCCCAGAGCTTCAAAGTCTGATGTGATTTCTTCATAGCTCCATTTGGCAGTATCATTTGTTCCCACATGGATGAGGAGAAAGGGATACCTGTCGGTGGGCTTGATGAGTGATGGAACCCTTCTGTCACAGACAGCATACCTGGCGAGTCCATGGATCTTCTCTTTTGATCCCACGCAGTAGGGAGTCTCCCACTACTAGTACTCGTCTCTTCTTGTTGTGGGGCGAGGTTTCATTGGCCCTGATTGATTGAGCTTCAGCCTCTTGCTCATTGTCGCATGGGGTCTCCTGTAATTTTTCCACCACAGGCTGTCCTCCAGTGTCGTCCTCGAGTGGTCGAAAGTCTCCTTCATCTTGGTCCAATCCCGCTTTCCGTACGATATGTTCTGCGTATAGATTAAACAAATAGGGTGATAAAATACAGCCCTGTCTCACAACCTTTCCGATGGGGAACCAATCGGTTTCTCCATATTCTGTCCTTACAGTAGCCTCTTGTCCAGAGTATAGGTTGCGCATCAGGACAATGAGATGCTGTGGCATCCTCATTTCTTTTAAAGCATTCCATAGATTTTCATGATCTACACAGTCAAAGGCTTTGCTGTAATCTATAACGCACAGGGTGATTTTCTTCTGAAATTCCTTGGTCCGTTCCATTATCCAACATATGTTTGCGATATGATCTCTGGTGCCACATTCCCTTCTAAATCCAGCTTGGACGTCTGACATTTCTCGCTCCATATATGGTAAGAGCCTTTGTTGTAGAGCATTATTTTACTTGCATGAGATATTAAGGCAATAGTTCGATAATTACTGCATTCCCTGAGATCCCTTTTCTTTGTAATTGGGATGTATATGGAACGTTTCAAGTCTGTTTAGTTTTCCATATTTCTTGACAGATATTTCTCAAAATTTGGACAGATTCAGTCTCAGTAACTTGTAGCAACTCTGTTGGTACGCCATCTGTTCCTGGTGATTTGTTTCTTCCAAGTATTTTAAGAGCAGCTTTCACCTTGCATTCTAAAATTTCTGGTTCTTCATCATACGGTTCCTCCATGAATGAATCTGCCATCCTGTCATCTCTTTTATAGAGTTCTTCATTGTATTGCTTCCATCTTCCTTTTATTTCATCTCGGTCAGTCAGTGTGTTTCCTTGTTTATTATTCAACATCCCTACTCCTGGTTTAAATTTCCCTTTCATTTCTCTAAACTTTTGGAATAGGGCTCTTGTTCTTCCCTTTTTCTTGTCCTCTTCTATTTCTATACAATAACTATTGTAATAGTTCTCTTTGTCCCTATGTTCTAGTCGCTGTATTGTTGCATTTAGGGTTCTGACCATGTTTCTATCTCCTTTTGCTTTTTCTTTCCTTCTCTAACCATTTTAAGAGTTTCTTCAGTCATCCATTGATGTCTTTCTCTCTTTTTAACTAGAGTTATTGTCTTTTTGCATTGTTCCCTGATAATGTCTCACTTCACTCCATAGTTCTTCTGGTTCTCTGTTGTTTAAAGCCTCAAATCTGTTCCTTATTTGATCTTTATATTCTTCTGGGATGTTATTTCAATTGTATTTTGGCGTTATGATTGCTTTGTTATTCTTTAGCTTTACTCTGATTTTCAGTACAACCAGTTCATGATCTGTACTGCAGTCTCTCCTTCTCTTGTTTTCGCAGAAAGTATGGAACTTCTCCATCTTCTGCTACCAATTATATAATCAATTTGATTCCTATATTGACTATTTGGTGATGTCCACATGTACAGTCGTCTTTTCGGTTGCTCAAAAAATGTGTTTGCAAGAAACAAATTATTGGCTCCACAGAATTCAATGTCTTTCTCCTGCTTCATTTCTGTCTCCTAAGACCCATTTTCCCACAATTACTAGTTCTTCTCTGTTCCATACTTCCGCATTCCAGTCCCCCATGATTATCAGCACATCTTGTTTTGGTGTGTGATCAATTTCTTCCTGTACTTCTGCATAAAATCTCTCCAATTACTCTTCTTCTGCGTTTGCTGTTGGAGCTTACACTTGGATGAAAGTTATGTTAATAGGTTTCCCATTTAATCTCATTGATATCGCTCGTGCAAACCTTGCGTTGTAGCTTCTAATTGCTTTTGCTACATCACTTCTCACTATTAAAGCAACCCCATTTCTTCTTAATTTCTCATTTCCTGCATAAAATATTGTAGTTGCCTGATTGAAAATGTCCCATGCCCGTCCATTTTAATTCACTCATGGCAAGTATTGTAATGTTGATACATTCCATTTCTTGCTTGACAATTTCTAACTTTCCCTGGTTTATGCTTCTCACATTCCATGTTCCTTTTGTGTGTGTCATACAACTCCGGACTCTCCTTTTGCATATGTGCTCATCAGCCTCTGGGCTTCCTTTCGGCTTTGACCCAGCTGTATCATTAGTCACAGCGCTACTCATAGTCCTTTGTTCTTCCCCAGTAGGTCAGTCAGTGCCTTCTGACCTGGGGGTCTCATCTTCCAGCACTATCTCGTGTTGCATTTTGGATACTCTGTTCATAGGGTTTTCATGGTAAGAGATATTCAGAGGTGGTTTACCATTGCCTTCCTCTGAGTTTGAATGCATCTTAGTCTGGTGTCTCAGCTTTGACCATTCCACCTTGGATGCCCCTGCTAGGAGTCTAGCCTCTTGGTCTAGACTCCTGACAGCATTGCTCTCAGCTTCTTCAAGACTCTCAAACCCCCTCACCACGTTAAGGTCAGAGCTTGGAAAAGTTACTTTTTTGAACTACAACTCCCATCAGCCCCAGCCAGCATGGCTACTGGATTGGGCTGATGGGAGTTGTAGTTCAAAAAAGTAACTTTTCCAAGCTCTGGTTAAGGTGTGTATCCTAGAGGGGACTGCCACATTACAGGACTGATTTTTTACAAGAGCAGAACAAGTACTATGTGGCACCCATACCATGGAAAGCACACCTATTACTTGGCCTGATAGCAAATCAGTAACCAATGCAGTTTTCAGAGCAGAGGTATTATGTGCTGATAGGATCTTGCTCATGTCAGCAATCATGCCACAGCATTCTGCTTTAACTGCAGCCCCCGGGTCAGGTTGTGCTGCATGGGGATTTCTGTCACCTTGGCTGACTGGCTGCCAGGATTTTCCTAGTTTTGGGTTTTGGTTAGGAATCTTGACTGGTTGTGGGATGCTGAGTTGTCTGCCTTACTCATAGAAATCTTCTGGTTGGTACGGTATTGCATTTAGGAAAGCATCACTGTCTTTTGTTTCTCTTTTTCTGTTTGCATTTCATTTACCTTTAACCTCACTCCCTTACATCCATAGAAGCAACAGCAGTGGTTCCATGCGCTCAGCTCAACCCCCTAAAACCCATTGATGATGCACCTTGTTGGTTGCATAACAGTTTGTTTCTTGCCAAATAGTGGTAAAAGAGGATTCACATATTTGAAGTATGGCTGCAATTGTTGTTCCCAAGCTGTTGCCTGTGAAGGTAGAGCAAGCCATATGTGTTTTCTCTCTGTTAGTTATTAGTCACTGGAATTGGGTTGGCTGTCAAAGTGAGTTTATAGCAGCCCACAGGGTAGAGAGAAAGGGTAGAGAATCTTCTTACTCTTACTCATTTCTCAGGCCTCATTCTGAAGTGAAGGGTCCTTTTGTAAAAACGTTTGGAGCAGCCCTGTTAAAAGATAGGGGCAGGGAATTCCAGGCAGGGGGTTGCCAACCCTGTTTGGATGTGGATGTCTTCGCAGAGGAACCCTAGTCAAGCTTTACTGATAGCACAATCCAAACTATATCTACTCAAAAGTAAGTACTGTTGAGTTCTGTGGGGCTTAGTCCCTTAGTAAGTGTGTTTAGAATTGCAGCCTTCAGGGGCATCCATCTTTACTCCTGAGTGCTCCCATCTAACATCTCCACAACACTAGGCTCCTTTTTTCCTACAATGGCCTTCTGGTGATTGGCCTGGCCTGAGGGCACTTAAACCCTTCTTGCTGAACGCAAGTAGGCTAGATTAAATGTTCCCTACCCAGGCTCCATCTTTTAGCTAAGATTTCTGTCTTAATTACTAAATTTCACTAGGGCCCACCCCCTGACATTGCTAGCCCAGCCCCTGAAATCTCAGGTTTTGGGATGCTTCTGACCCGGCAACCCTACTGGACATGTTTAGCCTTGGGAAGAGAAGACTGAGGGGAGATATGATAGCACTCTTGAGCAGAGGAGTGGACTCGATGGCCTTATAGGCCCCTTCCAACTCTACAATTCTATGGTTCTATGTGGTAGTAATATCACTAGATGTCATGTGAAACTATTTGCTCTTCCAATAGGTAGTGCTGTTTCTTGATATAGAAACTAAATATGGTGACAAATTCTAGAGATTGTAGAACACAATCTTGAAGGTTAACACTAGTTACTACTGTTGTAAATCATTGTGCTTATCTTGCATTCATTTGCACTTTGCAAACAAACATCACAGACTGTACTTCTTGTATTTCATACCTTTGTGGCACCTCTGATTACTTCCCCCTCCTCTCTATACCAGTGTACATACAGTATGCTGTGTATCTGTCAACTGGGAGGAGCACTTCCTGGGCTCTATATGAAATCTTTTGCAACAATAAATCTGTTATGCTTTAAGGAACTTTTCTTTCCCTGAGAAAGAGACTTCTGTTTTTCTGCCTCATTCTCAAGGTATTTTAGAATTTCTTCTTTAGAATTTATGTGGGTGAGAGGTTGTGAGCTGCAAGATGGCCATGAATGATGTGTATGTTTTTTCCCTTTCCAATAACCATTTCTCCAGCACTCTGCAGTCTCCTTGGCTGCCAATCCTCATCTGAAAGAGCCACATGGGAGGAATTACTTCATGATATCTTTCCCTGGGTGTTAACTGAAGCATGGGCACCCAAGAAGGCTGCAGAGTGCAAGTCACTGGTTGGATGAGTTGTGTAAAGGATACTCATACGATATCTTGGCCACCTCAAATGTAAGGTAAGCATAACAAAATATGTAACAAAGGATACAAACCCAACCTTTACAAAAGTTGAAAATAAAAGAATTGGGAAAAGTGATGTGCTACACAGGAAGTGGATTGGACTGTGAAAGACCAACCCAAATTGTGTTTGCATTTTGACAAATTTGTAGGGCAGTACAATATCTCAGAGAGGAGCCCAGATCTCCTCCTCCCCTGGTGCATTCACTATAGCTGCCCACTTTCCCTGCTTTTTAAAGTTTGATAGAAATATCTGTTGGCTATAGGTCCATTCTTAAACCACAAGGTTTTTTGCCTATTAGTGAATTTCTCTGCTTTTTAATCCACAAGGTAAGAAATGGGATCCTGTGCAAGTTTGCTGAGAATAGATTGATGATTTGCATGCTTATTGAGTTCAGTGGGATTTACTCCCCTGCAATCATGCTTAGGATAGGTAAATGTGACCATGGGGAGGGAAGCCTGGAGTGGGCAGGAGAAGAGGAAGAAGGAAGAGGGGAGGGGAGGAAGAAGGGAGGAGGAAAGGAGAGGAGAGGGGAAGGAGGGGAAAGACAGGTCTGATCATTTGCATGCTCATTGAGTTTAATGGGATTTACTCCTGTGCAATCATGGCTAGGATAGGTAAAACTGACCATGGGGGAGGAGAAGGGAGAGGGGAGAGTACAGGGAAGGGGGAGCAGGGAGCAGAAGGAGTGGGAGGGGGAAGGAGGTGTTTGGAAAGGGAGGGGTGAAGGAAGGGAGAGGGAAGGGGCAAAAGGGAGATGATGGGAGGGCAGGTTTGATCATTTGCATGCTTATTGAGTTCAATGGGATTTACTCCTGTGCAATCATGCTTGAAAATGAAATGGACTGCTTTCAAGTAATTCCGACTTATGGTGACCCTATGAATAGGGTTTTCATGGTAAGCGGTATTCAGAGGTGGTTTTCCATTGCCTTCCTCTGAGGCTGAGAAGCACTGACTATCCCAAGGTCACCCAGTAAGCTTCATGGCTGTGTGTGGATTTGAACCCTGGTCTCCCAGGTCATAGTCCCAGGTCATAGTCCCAGGGGACGGCGGAGGGTGGATGGGAGGGGAAGGAGAGGGAAGGAAGGGATTGGAAGGGGATGGGGAGGGGAAGGGAGGGGTAAAGGAAGGGAAAGGGGCAAGAGGGAGGGAATAGGTGGGAGGAGGAGGGGAGGGCAGGTTTGATCATTTGCATGCTTATTGAGTTCAGTCGGATTTACGCCCGTGCAATCATGCTTGAAAATGAATTGGACTGCCTTCAAGTCGATTCTGACTTACGGCAAGCCTATTGAATAGGGTTTTCATGGTAAGCGGTATTCAGAGGTGGTTTACCATTGCCTTCCTCTGAGGCTGAGAGGCAGTGTCAGGCCCAGGATGTGACTCAGGAACCAGACCAACGGCTGTAGTTAATTCGTGTTTTATTAGGGTAATGTCCAAACAAAGACTGCGTTTTCTCATGAAGCAATACAGGGATACAGGTCCTGCGGCATTGGGAGAAAGTTGACAGAGCAAGGGACTTCTTCCCGCCTGTTCTTTAAGAAGGGGCCAAACGGGCGCGCAATCTTTCGCTCCTCCTTAACTGCCCCTCAGGTACTGCCCGCCTTCCCCCCCTTCTCTCCTGTCTTTTCAGCTGTCTGCGTGTGCGCGGTGAGGGGGGAAGCATCACCCCCTCCTCTTCTGAAGTTTCCGATTCCAGGATGGGGGATAGGGGAGGGGCTGATGGTAAACTGCCTCCCGCTTTTCGGCTGTGAGCAGCCCTCCCTCTTCCCCCTCTTGCTCTGAGCCTGAAAGAGGGGGAGGCGTGAGAATGTCCAGGGAGGGCTCTGGCTCCCCGTTGCTAAGCGACCTTATCACTGGCAGTTCCTCTGTTTCATCTTTGCTCCAAAGGGGGGAAGTTCCTCCCCCTTCCCTCTGCCATCCATCCGAATACTCTTCTCCCAACTCTCCGGGATCCAGCTCCCCGGGATTGGGACCCCAGCTCTGCCTTCCGACAGGCAGTGACTGGCCCATGATCACCCACTGAGCTTCATAATTGTGTGGGGATTTGAACCCTGGTCTCCCAGTTTGTAGTCCTAGGATAGATAAAATTGACCTTTGGGGAGGAGGGGGGAGGGAGGAGGGGAGGGGAAGGAGGAAGAGGGGGAAGGAGGGGATTGGAAGGGGGAGGCATGACTGAATTGAGAGTTGCTAGGAGACATCCTGTTCCTGTTCACAGAGCTTCAATCAGAGCAGCTGAAACCACTCTGGCCACTGGAGCTCTATCAGGGGAATTGGAGTCTCCTCTCAGCATCCTTCACAAACTACACTTTCGAGGATTCTTTGGTGGAAGCCATGAGTGTCTAAAATGAAATAAAGATCTGGTGTGGGTGTGGCTCCCTGATTAGGAAAGCCCAGCAGCTGGGAGTCTGGCTTTTAGAACACTGATAGTTGGTTCTTACTGAGCATGCCCCACGTTATCATAGGCTGCCAGCCAAAATTTATTAAATTAATTAAAAATCAGCCAGGCATTTTTTTAACTTTTAAACTGCAGAAGATGAAGGTCAGAGTATGGGGCAAGGTCAGTAATAGGTTTACAGATACTCTGTGAACATGGCTGACTTTTAATTAATTTCAACAGATTATGAGAACTCTTCACAGAAAAAAGTCCAAAAGGGCTCTGGTTTTTCTCTCTCTCTTTTTACATTTTGAATTCACAATTCTCTATGACTGCTTTGTGTATCACCATGAAAATTTATAGGGTTGTTAAGCAAGCGTTTCTGAGTTCAGGACTATAAGTTTTGTAAGGTTTTGTTTTGAAATGGTCTTATGGGAAGCATCAGAATGGCATGGGGTTTCTTTTCAATTTACTATGTTTGGAAACCAGCATTATTATACCTACTACAGCAAGTGTAGAAGTCTTAGGAATTAGAAAAATATATTTTCTTTGTTTATTTGACTGCAATGTTATTTTCTATGTGAGCAATGGGCAATTCTGATGCTTGTGGAATCTGCTTTCTCCCGCTCAAATCCCACCAACTAAAGCCAGGTACAAAAGACATGCACTTAGAATTCAAGAATTCTAAGCCCAAGACCTTGTTTTGAGTACCAGAGCTGAGTCCTTCCACACATAGAGGTTGTGTTTTGAAATGAGCTTATGGGAAGGACAGCGGCGTCACTAGCGGGAGTGCAGGGGGATGCGGACCTCCAGTGCGTGCCCTCTCAGGGGCATGGATGAGGTGGCTGGGCTTGTGTGCACATGCGCATGCGCATGCGCGTGCATGCACACGTGCACTCAAGGCCAGCCACCCCATCCATGCCCCTGGGAGGGCGTGCGCCGGAGAGGCACCCAGCCGGAGAAGGCCTGGGAACGCCGGCACACCTCCCTCACCCCGCCAACACTGCTCCTGGTCTTGCCCACCCGCCTCCAAGGAGGAGTTGGAGCAGCCTTGCCAGGCAATGGTACAGGGCGGGGCAGCTCTGGGTGTCACCCCCCTCATGATGACACCCGTGTGTGGGCCGCACCCTCCGCACCCCGGTAGTGACGCCCCTGGGGAAGGATCAGAATGGCATGGGGGGTATTTTCAATTTAACATTGCGGAATACGAAATATCCATGCTGACTATAGTATACAGCCTCTTTTGTGGCTGAATAACAACATAGCAAAAGACCAGAAAGACCACATGCATTTTGACCTCTGTCAGGCCTTCTTCAGTGGTCACTATAAGAAATTTTTGTGCAATATAATAATAGGCCCCTTTTAGGTCCTAAAATATATAACTAAAATAAAATGTAAGTTTATATCATTTTTCACTTTCAAATATTTATAAAAAACAAGGGAGGGGGAGATTTCTATGTCTACGCCTAAGAAACTCACCTACTGTATACAGTATATTGTGTGAACATCTATCTTGCTTGGAAGATCTAAGGATGGTAAGTAGATGTATTTAGTTTAAAAACAAATAAAAATTACAATTAAATTACAAAATGTTAACTTTCCTTCTATTTGTGTCATCTCATATAACACTCAGACTTTCTCTAAGTCTTTCTAATTCAATAATTCTCTTATATGCTAGCCAATTTTCTTACAAACTATGGCTTCAGTATGAGATTATATACATGTCAGGGCTCACTGAATTTTTTTTGGCTTAGTTATTGTTTTTCTTATCAGCATTTTTGGTGAAGCTGGTATATATGTACACAAATAACTGTTGCTGTTATGTAAACCTTTCATCACACCCTATGATATATGTTATCTTATGAAGACATTTGTTTTTATTATGCTTTAAGTATGTTTTATGGTGATAACTTTTAAACAATACATGATATATCTGTTTATAATACCTAAGGCAAGCATAACACCCATGCTACTTTTACAGTTGTTTTATGTCCCCTTTGATAACTTTCAAATGCAGTTTCTTTTCTCACTAAT
The DNA here is from genome assembly GCF_030035675.1 of Rhineura floridana. Lineage (NCBI taxonomy): Eukaryota > Metazoa > Chordata > Lepidosauria > Squamata > Rhineuridae > Rhineura > Rhineura floridana. The sequence continues at coordinate 103,965,610 of NC_084483.1, forward strand.
TGATGGAGAATGGTTGGGAAAATGCAGGAGAAAGTTTTGGCATAGCACTACTTAGAAGTGTCACTAGACACTTCTTTTTGTAGCCAGCTATGTAAGTGGTATCGTTCAAGTTTCTTCTTAGCAAAAATACTGTTGCTATCTGCAGCATTCATTCTAGCATGGTTTCTTCTTGATTCAATAATGATGGTAGTCACACCTGTCACTTTTCTCTCTACACTGACTGATTTACAAAGGGCCTAGAGGCTATCATATCTGCAGGCTACCAAAAAATAATCGTCTCAGGAATAATGCTGTGTGTAAGGCACCAGTCACAGCAGCCTCTCACAAAAAATAAAAAAAGGGTGGGGAGAACCAGCTAATGCACAGGATGAAATTGGATAAGAAGTCAACTTTAAAAAGGTTACCCTCAATTCATAAATTTTGACCTTAAATACAGACAATTTCAGTGATATTTTAGTGTACAGTGCTAGACCTCACATGGGGTGTGTTCACAATCAATAATTTAGCACAACAAAGATGACCCATGGTGAGTCTCATGCGTCTTCTCTTCTTCTCTACCTCTTCTCTACCTCTTCTCTACCTCTTCTCCTCTGACACAGTGGAAACAAACCAAATTCAAACCAACGTTTATGAAGCTATCTTGTTTTCACTAACCATAGATAAGATTAACCACAGTTTAGGGGTTGAATACAATGCTAAACTATGGTTAATCTCAAATGGAAGTGAAAGGTTCTATATTGTTGTGACCCACCCGGGGACCTACTGTGAAGGGCAGGTGGTAACAATAATAATATTTCCTCACAGAAAGATATGCGGAGTGTGCAAGCTGAAGGTTCACTGTGGCTCGTTCTTGTAACACTAAATCATATTTTAACATTGCATGCTAAGGATGTTTATTTTTTATTTTATTAATTAATTAAAGTCTTTATGTGCTGCTTTATTAGGAATAAGTAACCCAGCTTAGCTGACTCACGATGTCTTAAAAACACAATATATACAAGCAGGGTCTTTGAGGTAGATCTCAATGGCTAGGCAGGTTCAAATGGTACAGGAGGTCCTTCGAATAACTTGGTCCCACATTGTTGAGGGGTTTAAAAATTAAAACCAGCACAAAGCCCAAGCCTCCACATGACTTCTCCCTGCAATTTCATGTAGATGTTAAACAACATGAGGGACTGAATAGAACCTTGAGGCACATCACAAGTCAAAAGCCACAGAGTAGAACTGAAATTCCCCAGATCCACCTTCTGACGTCAGGTTCCCTTAATGAAAATAAAAATTCTACAAAACGTAGTGTTCCAGAACATAAACACCCCACAGAAAATAGAGAAAGCTATTTCCACTATTTTTACAGCTTTTCAGAACACCTCAGTGTCATGGGTGCTGTAGAACAGCTACTGTTTGATACTTAGATGCCATTTAAAATAAAATAACATGTCCACCATATTACCATTATTTGGATTAGTGTTTTTGTTTCAAGATTTGGGGTGGGTGGGGGTGCATTGGATTGGCCAGAGGTGTCTCTCTGCCTCACTTTTCCTGGCTAAGTCATGCACTCTTACTGCCCCTCCACCTTCCGCCCCAGCCGCTATGTGCAACATGGCTACAGATGTGGCGGTGGCCTGGCAGTTCCATAAAGGTGGAGAGGTTTGGATTGCACCCTAATATAATGTAATTTTTACTTCAGCTTATTTAATCTCTCATTTTTGGTCAGTGCTTCCATATGCATTAAAAAAAAATCACACCCTTTATTTTGTGTCCCCCCCGAACCCAGTTCTTTACAAAAATACATATCTGGATAGGAAAACCACAAAATTCCACACAAGTACTGAAAGAATGCACAGCACCACAGAAGCTGGCTAATTCTTTTCCCTTTTTTTCCTTCTAAAAGGAATTTTAAGTGTTTGCATACATAGTACCCAAAGTGTTCAACATGAAATCATTTCAAAAGGTATGCAAATGAAGCAGATGTAATTGTTGACAATCATCTAAATCTGAAGCATGGTATATCAGCTTTTAATCCATTCAATAAATTGCAAAAGACGGAACAAAGGGCAAGAGGGCAGGCTGCAGTTTTAAGGCCTAGAGACATCCTTCTTTTCAGCTCCTGTGTAGTTAATCAATGTCAGATCCTCAAGATTGCTTCAATTGGTTTATACATGCTGCATTTTACTTTTTTCTTTCTAAAAGGCTTTTCTCCTTATTTGCTTGCCACAAAATATAAACACCCATTGCAGTGTAGATAAGGAAAATATACAATACACTACCCTAGTGGCAATGAAATAAGTATGTCATTTGCCAATACCGTGACTAGTAAATTAAGATAATGCCCTGTTTTAAAGTTCAGCACTCTGAGCAGTTATACAGCCTAAATTCTGTAACTGGTCTCTAAAACAATCTATCCAGAAAATGGTTTATTCAAACTGAAGTCCAACTAGAGGCCAGACATGAGTGCTCCCATGGGTGTTACAACTGGGTGTAGGGGGGGTGTCCATCCTTTCTAGCAATTGTTTACACCCAAGGGTGGAAAACTGTTTGTAACAACACAGATTAGTAAGTATTTGTTGAGTTTACAAACCAAGCAATAACTACTATTTCTTTATATTTCAGGTTACAGACACTGTCTGAAAGTCCAAGATCAGTGAGGAATTACAGCCCCCAAAAGATATCTCCTGGTTTACATGTCAAAATCAACTGAACTGAGGCTTAATGGTCTTCAACATTTTTGAGATGTAACAAGCACTTTATTTAATTGATTTTTAAAGACTGAGTTTGATATGTGTACTCATCCTGTATGTGTGCTGTGATGATAAAACAACACCTTACGAAATTCTTCCTTTGACTCAATTCTAAACATCACACCAGCCCCAGATATGGCAGCTCTACATGTTATGGAGACACTATCCTACTGAAGTAAGCAGAATACCTGTAAAAGTCTGCAATCTTGCAGCAATTACTCTCTAGACCATGGTGAGGGTTGTGGCCCTTCAGATGTTGTTTGACTACAGTTCTCATGATCCATGACCATTGGCTATACTGGCTGGGGGGATTATGGGAGTTGGAGTCTAATCACATCTGGAGGCCCATAGGTTCCCCACTGCTGCTCTATACACTCTAAATGTGACAATACAGCCAAACCACTAATGATGTCAAGGACCATTTACCTTGTTTCTCAAACCTCCCATTTGTACAGAATCTTCCTATTGGTGGTCCAAAGGCAGTATTTGCCATGAAGAAGTCATTATTGGGCAGAACTTTCTTCATGAAGAACAGCTTGGGAACTATAGTTTTATGAGGGTGCTACAAACTCTTTGTAAAGGACACATATGATCATTATAAAATGATAATTTCCAGGGTTCACTGAAACAGAAACTTAGCAGATTTTTTTTAAAGAGGTGGCAATTTTGCATTCATTTACTTTATATTTACCAATTTACACAATGCATTTATAAATTCAAGAACCATTTACCTGGTGTCCTGCCTGGTTTAGTGAAAACAAGTAGTGTGAGTGGAGATAGTATATAGTTTCCTTAGGTTTGGAGAACAAGGCCTCACTTTTGATTACTTGTTTCCCTTTTCTTTTGGGGTGATCTGTTGAAGGTATATTGCTCTTGCAGTAACAGCTATCCATTTATTGCACATATAATCAGAAATAACATGCAGTAGTGTCAGGTTTATGCAGGGGGCATTTTTGCCCTCTTTCTTGGTCTTCCCCAGTGTCACCAGCCAGCAGGCCCAGCAAGAATTTCTGAGGCAAGTGTTGCTGATCAGCTGGACCTCACTCAGACCCAGAGCTTGGAAGATTACTTTTAAAAAGTAATAAATTACAGTTACAGTTGCATGGCCCCAAAAAGTAGTAATTACCGTTACAATTACAATTGCTCTGAAAGTAACTGATTATTTTTTCTCAAAACTAATCACTACAATTACATTTCAGTTACTTTTTTAAAAAACACCTACAAGGTGCTAGCCTTGGCTGCTGCACACCTAAGTATCCTACAACATTAAAAATAAACACACACATACAGAGGTAGTAGAATAATTCTTTTTATAAGATAGCAATGGTGGTCTCTCCGCTGGTAAGGGAGTTGGGGAGGAGGCAGAGTCTACTACTCAGATGTTTGCACATCAAACCAAGTGCAGCCCCCCCACTCAGCCACCCAGCATAATCTCTCTCACTTAACCACCTCCCAGACCCTGCCCTGCCACCAACTAAGGGACACTCACCCAAGCAAACATTTTCCCCTGAGATGCAAAACAGTTAAAATACTGCAAATGCAGCGCAGTAGCCAGAGAGGGTCGTGGAGGCCACTTTGTGTGCCAAAACATGTCATCTTTCACCTCCACAGTTCATTATCTCCATTCTGCTGCTGCCTCCTTCTCTATCCATGTTCTTGCCCTCCGGCTCCTTTTCCCCTTCACTCCATTCTTCACCACCACCACCCATTTTTTTGAACAATTGTTTTCTCCACTCCACCCCGTCTTGCTCTCCATCTCCTCCCTCGTCACATCCTACCCACCCACAGAGCAGGAGGGAAAAGTGACGCTGCACAGAAACCCAGTTTGAGGCACATGATTTTCATCCACAAATCAGAGGAGCAGAAGACTTCCCCTCCTCCCCCCTCCAAGTAATGCCCAAACGTAATGCTGGAAACATTACAATTACTCCACTAAAGTAATGCAATTACTCCTAGTTCTATTACAACCAAAAAGTAAAGGAATTACCCACTCGTTCCTCAAAAAGGTAATGAATTACAAGTAATTTGCTACTTGTAAGTAATTACTTCCAAGCTCTGCTCAGTCCATGATGGAGCCATGTCTTCCCTTGCTGGTAGTTGCTAGTTGCCAGGCAACCATTCCCACAGTCTCCTGAGCAGGACCTGCTCTAAAGGGCCCCCAGGTGGGACCCTGGCCGAGGGCCCCACAGTCCAAAGGGGCCCCTGAAGGGCCCCTCATTATGGTGGGGCAGTAGTGCTCCCTTTCCACAGCAACCTGCCACGGATTGCAGGGAGGGAGCTGCCCACCCAGTTGCTGGCCCACCCCCACCTGCTTGCAGGCCCGCCATCCTGAGGGCCCTTCATTATAGTGGGGAAGTAGTGCTCCCCTTCCGTGGCAGACTCCCTGCTGCAGATCTCATGGAGGGAGCTGCTCACCTGCCCACCCGCCCCTCGCTCGCCTGCCCACCCACCTGGTTGCTCACCAGCCTGCCCTCTGCCCCTGCCTGCTCCCTCCCTTGCCCTCCCCCCGCTCGCTTGCCCAACCTCCTGCCCAACCTTCCACTCCTCCGCCTGCCTGGTGGGTAGGTAGGTGGGGCATGTGTGCGTGTGCACCAAGGCAGGCTGGTGCCCAAGGGCCCCTGCATATCTGGGGCCAGCCCTGCTCCTGAGTCTAGGGAACAAATCTGAGCAGCCTGTGACGGAGCCAGGTTTTTCCTTACTGGTAGTTGCCAGTTGCCAGGCAACAGCTCTCTTGCCGGTGGTTGCCCTCAACAGCATAAAGTCTTATGCGTGTTAAGGACTCTTCTTTGTATGTATTGCAACAATATATGCACACTCCCTAAAGAGTTGCTTCTAGCACAAAGACTGAAATTAATCTGCCTTTTACGGCATTGTTTTTTCTACACAGTTATTCCAATTTCCCTGAACTTATAAGTGTCTGGTCTCCAACAGAATGGATCCTGTTCCATGTGGAGCTCCTTTGTAGCAAATTGTTAAATATGTGCAATAAATAAATTACAAGTCTACTTTTTCAGCAAATAATGTTTTTCTAATCACAAAACCTTTTGTATTTCTGGTTTACTTCACTCTCATCTTGAGGGTTAGAAAGAGTTCACTAGATTTCATCTTAATTTTTAACCTTTTTAGCATTTAGAATTCCAGAAAACTACAGGAATACATATTTTTGTACTGGAAGTTTTTTACAATGTAAACTGAGGCATTGGTGAACTGCATCTTTCCAAAAGTGTATAAGGCCTGTTTTCATTGGTAATGAAAATTTAATTGCCTCAATTTCCAGATTTGGCAACTTCTCCAGTAAGAGCTTAGATGTAGAGAAAGTGATTAATGTGACAGGACTAAAAGAAGACAGTAGTCATTGTAATATAGGTAAAACTATAAAGCAAGTTCCCTCAATTTAACATTCATCATCATCATCATCATCATCATCATCATCATCAGAATTTATACATTTATTTATTCATTCTATAAGCCATCTTGATATTCATGCATGTTTGTAACTTAGGCCTATACTTTCCCTCATTTTAAGTTAAGAAAACCACCATTTAGGACAAGGCTAATGAGCAGTAGTGTAGTGGCAGATTCAGAAGTGCAGGGTCCCTTCATGATAGTCATGCTACATACCTCTCACAGCCAAGCCCCCTTTTCTACTTTCCCTCATCTCCCTTGCTCTCCCTGTTGTCTCGCAAGCCAATCAGCATGAAAGGAGGGACTGTGTGTTAGCAACTGAGAAGAGTCTTCTGAGTGCCTGACTCATTTCCAGGGCCGGTTCTAAAGGGTGGCCAGGTGGGGCGCAGCCATGGATAGCAGGGCATGAACTTCAGAGCCGCCCACCATTCCCCCACTTCACCTACCTTTCTCTCTGCTGTTTTTTGCTGCTGCGTGTGCAGGTTTGCCATCAATCAAGATGGCGGCCGAGGTTTCCCTAAGGGGCTGAAGCCTCTGCTGCCATATTGGTTGATGGCAGCAATGCGCATGTGTAGCACGCATGCGTGCCATCAACGAAGATGGCGGCAGAGGCTTCAGACCCTTAGAGAAACCTCGGCCGCCATCTTGATTGATAGCAAACCTGTGCATGCTGCATGCGCCACCGAAAAGACAGCACAGAGAAAGGTAAGTAGAACGGGGGAATGGCAGGCAGCTTGGGATCTCCCACCCTGTGATCTGTGGTACCAATCCTGCCACGAATCACAGAAGGGGAGTGCTGGGGCCCAGGGCAGGCTGGTACCCAAGGGCCCCAGCATGCCTGGGGCCGGCCCTGCTCATTTCCTTTTATTCTGTTGTGCTCCAATCAGCAGGAAAGGACAAGAACTCTTCTTAGTGGCTAACATGTTCCCTTTTCATGCTGATTGGTTTTGGTTCATGCATAGGGACCTGGCTGGGTCCCTGCTCTTAAAAAGTAACAGGCTTATGACTACCACCACCTGCATCCCTGGATGACTGCACCCCTGCTAACGAGAACAGGTAAGTTTTCAGATCTTTCCTAAAAGCTTGAATTGTTGTGGTCTCCCAGAGGCTAATTGATAAAGTGTTCCAGAGCCATTTACAAGGAACACCTTCTCCCTTGTACCTGCCAATTTACAGTGCAAGCCCATGTCTAATCAGAAGTAATTCAATGGGGGTTGGAAATGGACTACCTTCAAGTCAATCCCAACTTATGGCGACCCTACGAATAGGGTTTTCATGGTAAGCGGTATTCAGAGGGGGTTTACCATTGCCTCCCTCTGAGGCTAGTCCTCCCCAGCTGGCTAGGGCCTGCTCAGCTTGCCACAGCTGCACAAGCCAGCCCCTTCCTTCTCCGCAACTGCCAGCTGGGGGGCAACTGGGCTCCTTGGGATTATGCAGCTTGGGTGGCAGGGCACGCCACTCACTGTGGGGGTGATCCTTAGCTGGCCCTTTACACCCAGGAGACACGAGCGGGGATTTGAACTCACAGACTCTGGACTCCCAGCCAGGCTCTCCTCCCTATGGTGCTATACCAGCTTACTCCTAGGTAAATCAGGTTAGAACTGAAACCTTAATTACTCTTCATGGTAAGCAGGTGAGAAGGGATTCTGTTGTTGGTCTCAATGTGCAGGCAGGCTGGTGTAGGTGCAGGCAAAATAAACCTTCAGATGACCTCCCTTCTGCCAAGCAATTTCGTACAGATAATGAAAGAATGGGAAACATCCTGCAGGCAAAAGGGAAGAACAGCTGTCTCCCTTCTGAGATCCATCCTCCAGCAATGACAAAACTGTGCCCATAAGCCCCATTCCAGACAGGTGGCTCATGTGGTTTACTGATTGATTTATTTTATAGCCCACCCTTCAACAGGTTCCCAAGAACAAAAGAGCCTCGGAACATAAAAAGGCTTTTGCCTGGCATCAAAATGGTATCAAGTATAGTGTGGTTGATATCACAAGCCACCAAGAGATCATAGAATCATAGAATCATTGAGTTGGAAGGGGCCTATAAGGCCATTCCTGTTCAGTGCAGGAATACATATTAAAGTATACCTGACATGTTGCTGTTCAGCTGCCTCTTGAATGCCTCCAGTGTTGGGCAGCTCATCACCTCCCTAGGTAATTGGTTCCATTGTTGTACTGTTATAACAGTTGGGAAATTTTTCCTGGTGTTCAGCTGAAATCTGGCTTTCTGTAAGTTGAGCCCATTATTCCATGTCCTGCACTCTGGGACGATCGAGAAGAGATCCTGGTCCTCCTCTGTGTAACATCCTTTCAAGTAATTGAAGAGTGCTATCATATCTCCCCTCAGTCTTCTCTTCTCAGGGCTAAACATGCCCAGTTCTTTCAGTCTCTCCTCATAGGGCTTTGTTTCTAGTCCCCTGACCATCATTGTTATTTTATTTATTTATTTATTTAGTTGCATTTCTAAACCGCCCTATAGCTTTGTTGCCCTTTGTTGCCGCATTATTGCCCTCCCCTGAACCCGTTCCAGTTTGTCTGCATCCTTCTTAAAGTGCGGTATCCAGAATTGGATGCAGTACTCAAGATGAGGCCTAGCCAGTGCCAAACCAATACTTAATGCAATTTGGAAACTATACTTCTGTTAATGCAGCCTAAAATAGTATTTGCTTTTTTTGCAACCACTTCACGCTGTTGGCTCATATTCAGCTTGTGATCAACAATCTCAAGATCCTTCTTGCATGTAGTATTGCTGAGCCAAGTATCCCCCATCTTATAACTGTGCATTTGGTTTCTTTTTCCTAGGTGTAGACCTTTGCATTTATCCCTGTTAAATTTCATTCTGTTGTGTTCAGCCCAATGCTCTTACCTATGAAGATCCCTTTGAATTTTGTTTCTGTCTTCCAAGGTATTAGCTACACCTCCCAATTTTGTATCATCTGCATATTTGATAAGCATTCCCTGCACCTCCTCATCCAATTCATTAATAAAAATGTTGAAGAGCACTGGGCCCAGTACTGAGCCCTATGGTACCCTGCTTGTTACCTCCCCCCAGTTTGAGAAGGCCCATTGATAAGCACTCTTTGAGTACGATTCTATAGCTAACTGTGGATCCACTTGAGAGTTGTTCCATCCAGCCCACATTCAGCTAGCTTGCTAATCAGAATATCATGGGGCATTTTGTCAAAAGCTTTGCTGAATCTGAGATATATTATGTCCACAGCATTCCAACAGTCATCCAGGGAGGTTACCTGATCCAAAGGTCAAAGGAAACCAACAGAGATGTAGGGTTACCAAGCAGTTTTCATCCCCAAACCTGATTTGAAACTAGATTGAAAGGGACTCAGATAATCAGCCTCATCCAGATACACTTGGAGGAAGAACACCACGTCTCATTCGAGGATAATTCTTCAGGAATAGTAAACACAAGACTGGTTGAGAGTTCTACAGGCTTCAATATAGTTTTTTTCCCCAGCGTGGTTTAGGCACCACTTCATTCAAAACAACTAAGGGATGCAATAACCACCCACTGGTCCAGCCATCCTCTGGCTGATAGAATAAGCCAGAATAGACGTAGCTCAAGTGAGGAAGTGGAAGATCTCACACCTCCAAGTGTTGAACAAATTGAAATATATCTATACGAAAAGAGGACTGTATGCAAATGACCTCTCAATATTCTCTGCTCTTTTTATGGGCATGGACATTTGGAGTTTCACTGAAATTCTCCAACAGTTTCTCAGGTATGGGACTCAGCATTAGCAGTGGCAGTAACAACACGGCTTCTTTCTCTTTTACTATTTTTTGGTTTTTTGCTGCTATTCTTCCTCAATATACCTGTTACAACAATCGATGTGTTTCAGGAGGGGGAAAAATGCCCAACTTTATAAAATGTTGTCTAACATACCTGAGGTTTGTTTCTTTTTCTTTCTGTGTTTACCAATTACCCACTAGTTTCAATAAGTGTGTTCTAATGCCTTCATATACTGTTTTGTTTATGAATTCACATTTTGGTAAGAAAACCATCTCACTTTAAAATGAAACTGAATTTTAACTAGCTGAATTTGAATTAGGTTTTTTTAAAAAATAGTCACTTTCCTCATAATCATTGTGTGAACAAATGCTCATGTCCATTTGCATTAATGACCTCATGGATTTTGCTAGTTAAAAATGAAAGCCAAGAAACCAGGACTGATGCTTGATTGGCAAAAAGCCAGTTTAGAGAAATTAAGAACATATGTTGAAGAATGCATTTGTAACAGCTTTTCCATTTTTTTAAAATGACAGCTTAAAACCACCAACATGTATGCCTATTTTTTCTTATTCTTCAGTCTCTCCCTCTCTCCCTTTCCCTCTCTCCCTTTCCCTCTCTCCCTCTCCCTCTCTCCCTCCCTCTCGTTCTTTAAATCTTTCTTTATATCAGTCCCCCTTTCTTGGAAACTGAGGCTTATTTCCTGGTGTAGTACCACAATGACAGAAGTAGTCAAAATAATTTTTATATACCTTACACAGTGCATTCCTTTGCATATCTGTTCAGAAGTAAGACCTAGTGAGTTCAATTGGCCTTACTTCCAGGTTAGACTGCAATCCTAACACCTGCCATCTGCTGGTGGGCTCCGCCAGTCCACATCTGGAGCAGCTCTGCTCCAGGCTGGTACAGCAATTGTGCCCATCACATTATGACTGCTATACTCAGCTCTGCCTCTCCCTGCCCTTGGAATACCCTGTTTTGGGGCTGTCTGCTGGTCCCCACGGGAGGGGGAATAGATTAGGTGGAGGTGACCCTCCACCTAGCTCTCCTGGCTCAGTCAACCTCCTACCAGCCACCAACCCTGAAGGTAGCCTGGGGACTGGCTGGCTATATCCCCATTATATAATCTACATTATATAAGAGACCAGTGATTAGAATCTCTTGCCCCACACTATATCTGTATGTTTCCCATGGGAGAAGGAGCACCTGGTAGACAGGACTATTTTTAATGTGGAAAATGACATGGGGAAGAGGATAAAATCCCTCCTCCAGGTTCATGGTCCAGTTCAAATTCCTCCCTCCAGGTGTTACTGTTTTTTCACAAATCAATGGATGAGCCCAATAAGGGTTTCTTGCATAACATCCAGTTGTGCCCGTCTGCTAGCCAGTCTCATGAATCGATGACATTTTTCATTGATTGTAAATTTACTTGAAAATGATTTGTCTTCTTCTGCTCATTTATCAAAGATTTCTGGTTTATTAGTAGTGAGTCTGTGTTGGCTATTTTCAGATGCAGATTATACAGTAATAGACTAGATTTTTGCCAACTTCCACCTCTGTTTTGGTGTTAGGGGTGAATTATTCCACCACTGTTATTTATTATATTTGTATCCTGCCCTTTCTCCATGAACCCTAGAGTGAGCTTGTCCCCTGCCATTTTGTTACCCCATTAGCAAGCAGTGAAATAGGGGCCATTTTGTGATTTTCAGGGATGGGGCAGGGGCAAACATGCTACCAACAGTGCAGTGCTCCTCTTCGTGATCTGATGGCTTATGGCAACCATCCTCCTCACCAAAAATAAAAAAGGCATTATGTGGTAATTTTAATCTGGTCATCTCTTTTTGAAAACAGCCTGAGTACAAAACTTTGAAAACATATCATATCATAGAATTGTAGAGTTGGAAGGGGCCTATAACGCCATCGAGACCAACCCCCCATTCAGTGCAGGAATTCAAATTAAAGCATACCTGACAGGTATCTGTCTAGCTGCCTCTTGAATGCCACCACCTCCCTAGGTAGTTGGTTCCATTGTTGTACTGTTATAACAGTTAGGAAGTTTTTCCTGATGTTCAGTTGAAATCCGGCTTCCTGTAAGTTGAGCCCATTATTCCATGTCCTGCATTCTGAGACGATGGAGAAGAGATCCTGGCCCTCCTCTGTCTGACAACCTTTCAAGTACTTGAACAGTGTTCTCATATCTCCCCTTAGTCTTCTCTTCTTAAGGCTAAACATGCCCATTTCTTTCAGTCTCTCATCGGGCTTTGTTTCTAGTCCCCTGATCATCCTCGTTGCCCTCCTCTGAACCCGTTCCAGTTTGTCTGCATCCTTCTTAAAGTGTGGCATCCAGAACTGGATGCAGTACTCAAGATGAGGCCTAACCAATGCCGAATACTGTAGAGGGGAACGAATACTTCATGTGATTTGAAAACTACTGTTAATGCAGCCTAAACTAGCATTTGCCTTTTTTTGCAGTCACATCACACTGTTGGCTCATATTTAGGTTGTGATCAACAACAATCCCAAGATCCTTCTCGCATGTAGCATTGCTGAGTCAAGTATCCCCCATCTTATAACTGTGCATTTGGTTTCTTTTTCCTAGGTGTATAACTTTTTACTTAATCTGCTAAGTTTCATTCTGTTGTTTTCAGCCCAATGCTGCAGCCTATCAAGATCCCTTTGAATTTTGTTTCTGTCTTCCAAGGTATTAGCTACCCCTCCCAATTTTGTATCATCTACATATTTGGTAAGCATTCCCTGCACCTCCTCATCCAAATCATTAACAAAAATGTTGAAGAGCACTGGGCCCAAGACCGAGCCCTATGGTACTCCACTTGTTACCTCCCCCAAGTTTGAGAAGAAACTATTGATAAGCACTCTCTGAGTACGATTCGGTAGCCAAAGATGGATCTACCTGAGAGTTGTTCCATCCAGCTCACATTTAGCTAGCTTCCTAACCAGAATATCATGGGGCACTTTGTCGAAAGCTTCGCTGAAGTTGAGATATATTATGTCCACAGCACTCTCACAGTCTACAAGAGAGGTTACCTCATCAAAAAATGAGATAAGATTAATCTGGCAGGATTTGTACTTAATAAATCCATGTTGGCATTGTTTTCAAGGTGCTTACAGATTGACTGCTTGATAATCTGCTCCAGAATTTTCCCAGAGATTGATGTCAGACTGACTGGTTTTACAGTGGTTCCGTTCCTATCTCTCCGGTAGATATCAACGGGTAGTGTTGGGGGATGAGGTTTCAGACCCTTGGCCCCTCAACTGTGGTGTGCCACAGGGTTCTATCCTCTCTCCCATGCTATTTAACATTTATATGAAACCGCTGGGAGCCATCATCAGGAGTTTTGGGCTGCAGTGTCACCAATATGCGGATGACACGCAGCTCTATCTCTCATTTAAATCTTCACCAGAGTTGGCTGTGGATACCTTGTCCAAGTGCCTGGAGTCCGTAAGTGGATGGATGGGAGAGAACAGGCTGAAGCTGAACCCTGATAAGACTGAGGTATTACTAGTGGGGGACAAGGGAAGGTTGGGTGATTTTGACCTGATACTTAATGGGGTGAGTTTGCCCCTGAAGGACCAGGTCCGCAGTCTCGGGGTCATCTTGGACTCCCAGCTGTCTATGGAGGCTCAGGTTTCTGCAGTGAGCCGGGCAGCTTGGTACCAACTTCATCTAGTACAGAGGCTGCGACCCTATCTTCCCATACATCTGCTCCCACGAGTGATACATGCCCTGATCTCCTCTCAATTAGACTACTGTAATGCGCTCTACGTGGGGTTACCCTTGAAGACGGTCCGGAAACTCCAGCTGGTACAAAACGCGGTGGCACGCTTAATAAAGCAGACCCACCGCCGCGATCATATCACCCCAGTGTTGATTGAATTACACTGGTTGCCAGTTGTATACCGGGCCCAATTCAAGGTGTTGGTTTTAACCTTTAAAACTCTATACGATTCCGGCCCAGTTTATCTGAAGGAGCGCCTCCAGTATCACCAAATATGCCGCCAAACAAGATCAGCCTCACAGGACCTTCTCTCGGTCCCACCGACTAAGACAGCTAGGTTGGTGCGGACCAGGGAGAGGGCTTTTTCGATTGTGGCCCCCACCCTCTGGAACTTACTTCCCTTTGACCTTCGGCATGCCCCCTCCCTGTTGACTTTTCGCCGAGCCTTGAAGACCTGGCTCTTCAGGCAGGCCTATGGGATCTCTGGGGTGGGTTAGGTTTTACACTGTATTAATGTAAGATGGTCTTCAGATGAGATGTTATGATATTAATAATGTGATGATTATGTATATGAGCACATTGTATTTTATATTGTATTTTATATTGTACGTCGCCCAGAGTGTCCGTTCAGTCGTACAGATGGGCGTCTGCTAAATAAAATTTTATTATTATTATTATGGTCTGTAGTTTCCAGGTTCCTCCTTTTTGCCCTTTTTGAAGATAGGGACAACATTAGCCCTCCTCCAGTCATCCAGCACTTCACCCATCCGCCACGATTTCACAAAGATAATAGACTGCGTTTCCAAGAGTTCTTCAGCCAGTTCCTTCAATACTCTAGGATGGAGTTCATCAGGCCCTGGAGATTTGAACTCATTCAAAGTGATTAGGTATCTAGGATTCACAGATCTTCTGAGAAAGAGTGTTATTTGCATTGTAATTCTAAGATTTTTTTTCTTATAACAGGAGGCTTCAGCTTTACCAGGCTATCAATCTGTGTCCCCTCCATGTCATGCTCAAGCTGTTTGTTCTTGGCTAAGAGCTGCAGGACGAGAGCTCTTTTGCTTGTGCCCTTTGGCTCACACTAAAGGCTCACACCCTTGATCGAAGAAATCACGAGGAGACCCAAATGGTTCCCACTAGACAGTCCAAGGACAAGGGCTGTAATTATGCTGGCCTTTGTGTAATGCAAATGGTTAACAGACTGGACCTAGTAATACTAAATGGGAGTGTAGAAGGTGATATTAATGGTGAATTCACATTTCTTTCAGGTCTGGGAGCCTCCACAATTGATTATGTCATTATTTCATATGAGCTATTAGATCGAGTGGCTTCTTGTAAGGTGGGCAAGCGTATGGAGAGAGAGCATTTACCCATGGTTTTATCCTTGAATCTTGGATCTCAAAATATTCACGTGGATTACGAACTGCTGCTAAACTCTGAGGCAGACTCAAAAACGACATGTGTAAAGTGGTCAAATACAATTGGGCACACCTTAACAGAGTGGCTGTACTTGAAAGACAGTCTATGCCATCGTGAAACCATGTTAACAGCAGATTCCCCAAGGGTAATGCTAACTTTGTTTCAAGAACTGATTTCCTCCTTACATAACAGTTTGAAAACTAAAATTCCGGCAAGACCAAATATTAGCAAATCCAAACATTGGTTCAATCGTGAATGCATTGATATGAAAAAATTCCTAATTGAGAAATATCAGTTATACAGGGATCAAAATCTGTCAGCATTACCTCCTGAATGGCAAAGCCTAATTAAAGCGACAAGAGCACACGATGCTGCAACTTTTTGGAGAGTGGTCTCGAGGGGCTATCCAAAAACAACAATTAATATGGACAGCCATATTCCAGTGACTTCCTGGGAATTGTATTTTAGCACTACCTATGCAATAGGACCAAGCTCTCACCAGACACCACTTCCCATGAAGTCAGAAACCTTATCTCTAAATTGAAAGCTGGTAAAGCACCAGGGAGTGATAATATTCCACCAGAACTCCTTAAGTTAAATTTAGAGTGGTGGGCCCCTGTCCTAGCATCATTATTCACATGCATTGATCACACAGCATGTGTTCCAGAGGACCGGGGGCTGGCCATCATCATTCCAATATACAAAAAAAGGAAAAAGGTCCGATCCTGCTATAGACCGATTAGCTTGCTAAGTATTATTAGTAAGCTATATGCTTCTCATCTGCATGAGAAACTATTAAGCTGGCTAGAGCAGGAAAATATATTCGGTAACGAGCAGGCTGGTTTTAGAATGGGTCGCTCCACAATTGATCAAGGACTTGTTCTTCGACATCTCATGGAAAAGTATGCCTTATCAACGAAGGAGGGGCTTCACACAGCTTTTATCGATTTTAAATCAGCGTTTGATTTGATTTCAAGAGACAAACTATGGGAAAAATTTGAGGCCACAATCATTGGTAGGAGGCTCCTTATACTAACTCGTAGCCTTTATGAAAATACATACTTGAGGGTTAAATGCGATTGTATTGGTCACTTAACGGGTCCCATTCCCACTTTTAACAGAGTGAAACAGAGATGCATTTTAGCTCCCACGTTGTTTAACTTCTATATTAATTCATTGATCGAAATCCTAGCAAAGGTAAATTCACACCCTCCCAAGTTGGCAAATAGACCTGTGTCAATCCTTCTCTACGCTGATGATAGGGTACTCCTGTCATTGTCAACCATCGGCCTGAAACATCTTTTAAGTGCTTTAGCTTTATATTGCAGAGAAGAACGACTGACAATTAACTATGACAAGTCTAAGGTTTTAATTTTTAATAGGAAGAGGAGTAGGCATCGATGGCAGATCAATGACCATCAAATTGAGCAGGTTACCTATTATATTTAGGTGTAAACTTCCATTCAACAGGCTCATGGAAAGTCCAAATAAAAAATGCCATTGCAAATGCCCAGAGAAGCACAAAGGCACTTCTATCTTTTTATTACACCAAAGGTGGTCAATATATCCCCTTGGGCTGCGGCTCTACAAGTTTTTGTTGCTAAGATTATAGCCCAGATGCTGTATGGTTCCCAGCTATGTGTTTATGATAATTTTGCTCCTTTTGAGACTGTCCAAACTAAATTTATAAGAGCAATATCAGGTACCCCGTTATGTGTCCCTAATATAATTTTGTGGCTGGAGGCGGGCCAAATCTCTGTAGAGGCTCACGCATTGATATATAAGACAAACTTTTGGCTAAAATTAATGTTCTTCCCAGTGGGCTTAGCTCCTTTGACTCTGATAGATACTTTTCAATTGAGCTGGAAAAGAGAATTGTCCATGAAATTGTCGCATTTGGGTCTTTCTATTCCCACTATTATGGCATTAGGCTATGTTCAAGCAAAAAAGGCTGTCTCCCAGCAAATCATTTGATTTACAAACCCATTTGAGCTTGGCCGCACTCTATTCTAACTATGGAGATTATGCAAGTAAGTTTACAACAACAAATTATATGAGAATGCTGTCTATTCCAAAGCACAGAAAAGCTTTCACGCTTGCCAGACTCAATGTCTTACCTTCGGCACTTTTAGAAGGAGATTCAATAAGGTGCCAGTACAGGAGCGCTTATGCCCCTGTGATATGGGAAGTGTGGAAACTGCTGCACATGTATTGTTGTACTGTCCATTCTGTTGAGTCTCCCGGTCTGATCTCATCAACCCAATTCTCCAAAAAATCCCAGGGAGGTCTGATGCATTTTATTTAGAACATTTACTCTCAGATAGGAGTCAGCAGGTGACAGCTAATGTGGCAAGATTTTGTGCTTCGGCTGTTACCTGTAGGAGAGTGATGACGGCAAACAACAATAATGGATAACCTCGGGTGGGCCATTCCCCATTGTTGCCCTAATTTTAATACCACAGTTCCATATTATCTCAGGCTGCTGCCATTTGTTTCCTTCTCTGTATAATATTGACATGTTTTATTGTTTGCTGTTTTAACATTTTATAGTGCCGGTCATTGACCATAATAAAGGATTGATTGATTGAAAGGCTCACACCCTTGTCAGGCACAAGCCTTCAATACAGTACCTGGAGAGAGAGAGAGAAGCAGTCTCAATCCCCACTCTCCAGGATCAGTATGGTCGGACATTTTGGTATCTTGTATTAAACAATTTAACTCATTTTGGTATGTTTTTGGTAATGTAATGTAATACATTTTTAGAAGCTATTTTAACTGAGACTGAGTTATAGCCATGCTTTAAACAAGCCTTACTTCCAAAAGAGAACCCGGCTGCTTATATAGTCTGTGTGAAATTATATTGGGCTTATAAACTATTTTAACTTCATTTGAACTTTTTCAAAACAGACATTTTATACCAAAAGTGCTATAAATAATGTGATTTGCTTGATGTGAATGAGAGCCTACAAGTGCTCATATTAGTTCCTGATTCCAGGCAAGGAATTAATACTGTATACTTTAGTGCAGGTGAAATGAATGCCAAATTTACTTAGATTGTCCTACAAAATGAGCAGAGATCACATTACTTATGATGGAACACTTGGGAAAAATGGAGCCATAAGATAAAATATTACCTATAATTTCTTTGTTTTTACTCAGCAGCATACAGTTACAAATATGACAACTGATTATGAACTTTATGGATCAGTTTCCAGAGGGGCTATGTTAGTCTGTTGCAGCAAAAACAAAAAGTCTTTTAGCACCTTCAAGACTAATAAACTGGTTATGGCACAAGCTTTTGTGGACCAGAATCCATTTCATCAGATGCATGAAGTGAATACATGTAATATATTTGATGAAGTTTACCATGCATCTGATCAAATGGACTCTGGTCTACAAAAACATATGCCATGATAAATGTATGGATCTGATGTTTCTTAAAGGCTGCATTTAATTTTCAAGCTGAGATATAACTTATTCATGTCATTTAGCTTTCACTGGTAAGTGTTTTGTGCTTGAAATTCAGAATGTGACTAATACTGACCAGAGACAGAATACTATCCTACACTGACTTAAATAATGGCGATCAAATTAATTTAATGGGCATCAGCATAATTCGTGTGATTTTCAGCTATCCCACAATAAATAGTGGATAAAATTAGTTGCCACTGCCATCATAGCAGTAAACACTTCCGTGTTCAGAGGCAATGTGTCTCTGAAAATGAGATTCTAGGGACAAACACCAAGGGAAGGAGAAGCCTTCATGCTTGGCTTTTAGGCTTTCTAAAGGCAAAATGATGATACAGATTGTTCTTTGGTACAATTCATCAGACCCTTGTGTTCTTACTATAAAGCATCTACAGCCAGATATTTGGAATAATCCCTGCAAAAAGTGTATGGATATTTTCAAATTATTAAATATTTGATTAGATGAATAAATGAATTAAATAGAAAATGATATTTGCAAATTATTAAATGACAATCATTTAATGATTGTCAAATCATTGGTGTTGGTATTGATACTGATTGTCATTTATTATTGCATTACTGAATACACTTCCAGCCTATCCCAAATACTCAATATAAATATAAACATACAAGTAGACTGTGTGGTTATGGATTGATGATTTGCATGCTTATTGAGTTCAGTGGGATTTACTCCCCTGCAATCATGCTTAGGATAGGTAAAAGTGACCATGGGGAGAAAAGCCTGGAGTGGGCAGGGGAAGAGAAAGAAGGAAGAGGGGAGGAGAGGAAGAAGGGAGGAGGAAGGGAGAGGAGAGGGGAAGAAGGGGAAAGGCAGGTCTGATCATTTGCATGCTTATTGAGTTCAATGCATTTACTCCTGTGCAATCATGGCTAGGATAGGTAAAACTGACCATGGGGGAGGAGGAGGGAGAGGGGACAGTTTAGGGAAGGAAGAAGGGGGGAGCAGGGAGCAGAAGGAGTGGGAGTGGGAAGGAGCAGAGCTTGGAAAAGTTACTTTTTTGAACTACAACTCCCATCAGCCCCAGCCAGCATGGCCACCGGATTGGGCTGATGGGAGCTGTAGTTCAAAAAAGTAACTTTTCCAAGCTCTGGGAAGGAGGGGTTTGGAAAGGGAGTGGGAGGGGTGAAGGAAGGGGGAGGGGAGGGGTAAAAGGGAGGTGATGGGAGGTAGGAGGAGAAGGGGACGGCAGGTTTGATTATCTGCATGCTTATTGAGTTCAATGGGATTTACTCCTGTGCAATCATGCTTGAAAATGAAATGGACCAACCCAAATTGTGTTTG
Source organism: Rhineura floridana (assembly GCF_030035675.1). Taxonomy (NCBI): domain Eukaryota; kingdom Metazoa; phylum Chordata; class Lepidosauria; order Squamata; family Rhineuridae; genus Rhineura; species Rhineura floridana. Next base: position 103,985,424 of record NC_084483.1, read on the forward strand.
CATTTTGACAAATTTGTAGGGCAGTACAATATCTCAGAAAGGAGGTCAGGTGCCCTGCTCCCCTGGTGCATTCACTATAGCTGCCCAATTTCCCTGCTTTTATAAGTTTGATAGAAATATCTGTGGGCTATAGGTATGTTCTTAAACCGCAAGGCCTATTAAAGAATTATTCTCTCTATTTACAAAGTTCAGGGATGAGTGTCAATCCTTATGAAGCCAAAACAGTTCACAATGAACTGTCAGACTGGAGTTGCATATAACAAGCCTGCAGTGTTTTTCCATTGGACCCCTATTGCAGTTAGGCTGAGCGGGCAGCTTACAGCAGCCCTGCAATGTTGTCTTCTGTTAATATTGTAGATCAAAGGTGAAGTGGTTATATGCAGTCAAAAAATTCCTGAGACATCTCAGGTTGCAGCAAATATCAATCTATTTACATTTCCCCTTCAGACATCTGCCCAGTCCAGATCCAACGCTCAGTTGCAGGAAGCCTCATTCAGACTGGTTGCACTTAAAGGGGAAAAATTACATATGAAGCAAGACCCAAGTTACAGCAAGGGCATCTGTCTTAGATGTTAACTTCTATTTTTTCAGCCACACGTTCAGGTAACATATGCACACCAGGGATACCTTGCAACATTTACTGCATGGACCCGCTTGTTAGATCTGACTACTTCTTTTCTGCTGTGAAAATGGGTTGAGCATGTAGGTTGTTTCTGGACAATAATGTCCAATTGTTGAATATTTGGACATCTTTACCAGAGCACTTCAGCCAGTTTCTGCTCAGAAAAGAACAATTGTATCAAGCTGGGAAAATAGCAAGTAATAATTTTTACTATTAATGGGTTTAATTGGTGGAAGAAAGGGCAACCTGCACTCTTCCAGGGGTTCAGTTGGGCTCTGGAGTTAAACCTCAACAGCCCTGGTTCAGGGGTAGGCCTCTGTGTGTCCTCACAAGCCCTTGTTCCATAATAAGTTTTCTGGAAAAGAATTAGGAGTGATCCTTCTCACTCCCATTTAGACATGGGCTCACCTGGCAGACTGACTTGCTTTACAGGGATTCTCTAGAGAGGACTAGAAACCTATATACAGAGTATCAGTGGTAACAGAATAATTGTCTGCATATGTGCATTCAGAGTGCTTTCTATATATTTTTTTAATACCATGCAGCTTCTTGAAGCAAAGCTAGTTCAACCGGCTAACAGTGTGCATACTCATGTGGGATGCTTAATTTATCTTCAAGCCCTATTGAAGCTATTGCACTATTGATGTTGCCAACTGATTGTTTTCATGTTGCAGAGAAAAAAATGGATGAGGCATTTGTAAAGCAAATGAGCATTCTACTCAGTTTTAAGCTTCTAGTGTGAAAGTACCCTGTTCGAAGTGTTCTGGCTGTAAAAGAAGAACTAAGCTGGAAAAGAAACCCTTCAGTTCAAACAACTACTGAAACGTATCTTAGAGTGGTATGTGAGCAAATAACTCAAGACCAACAAGGTTGGTTTATTTTTTGTTGAGACCTACAAAAATATTTAAAATGCTAACTGGCTCCATCTGTGGATGCTAACAGCTGTTGCAGAAAAATAGGCTCATGATAGAGAGCACATCGGGGAAATTTTATTGTACTTTAAACAGACATCTCTGTCTTGCATCACATATAACATGTCAAGAGGCAGCTCCATCCTAACCGTATAAACCAAGGTCTTTTTTCTCATCTTTCCTGAACTTGTAACTTGAAAGTAAGAAAAAAGTGAGAGAAATTAAATGATGTGTTTTCTTTCTTTTTATAAATAATATTATCAAAGGAAGCTCATCAATTACTGAGAAGTGAAAGTTGCGGTGAAGTTCTATTTTTTAACTGGAACATGCACCATGCTGTGACATACACACACATCCAAGAAAGGGGAGAGATTGATGGCCAGACATGTAGAGAGAACTGCCACTGATTAAAATCAGACAACTGCAAACTGTGAGGGAGATCCAGGGGGAAACATTTTAACCACAGCAATCTAGTTTTAGTGCACTGTGGTATGTGCTCTCCTATGACTGAAGTCTGCATCATGGGACACAGAGAAGTTGGAGTAGTACGATGGAACTGAAGACCAAATAAGTATCTGTGAAACTAATATATAATGGATGGGGTGTAAGCCTGCTACTTTACATCTAAACTGTTTAAATTCCTCAGGTACAATCCATCTTCCTCCATCCATAAGAACCCTCCGCTTTTAAAAAAATCATGAAAATAAAATGTGCATCTGTATACTATTAGCAAAATGTGGATCTTTATGTACTCAAAACAGTTCCATTAGTGGGTAAAAACAAAAAACAAAACAGCCCAAGGAGGACTCATAGAATCATAGAATAGTAGAGTTGGAAGGGGCCTATAAGGCCATCAAGTCCAACCCCCTGCTCAATGCAGGACTGATCATGCTCAGTGGGCATAAGATCCTGATAGATTTTACAGGAGAAGAAACTGAAAATTAGGAAAGAAAAATGGAATGGAGTATCTAGGAAAACGTCATGGAAGGTTGGCTGTAACCCTGAACAGGATCACTCTACACATTGAAATCATCCAGTCTGGAAGTTACCAGAGCATGAAGTTTAGTGACCAAATCATCTCTGCCCAAAAAGGCAAATCTGCTGGAGCTGGACAAAGGCACTCCTGGCCACTGAGACCACCTGAGCCTCCAGTGACAAGGTTGAATCCAGGGCATGCCAGGTTACAGACTTGATCCTGTCAAGGGAGAGCAACCCGGTCCAGGACAGGACATCTCCCCACCTCCTGGACTCGAAAACTCTGGACACATTTTGTTATGTGCCTTCAAGTCGATTATGACCTATGACCACCCTATGAATCAGTGACCTCCAGTAGCATCTGTCATGAACCACCCTGTTCAGATCTTGTAAGTTCATGTCTGTGGCTTCCTTTATGGAATAAATCCATCTCTTGTTTGGCCTTCCTCTTTTTCTATTCCTGTTTTTCCCAGCATTATTGTCTTTTCTAGTGAATCATGTCTTCTCATGATATGTCCAAAGTATGATAACCTCAGTTTCATCATTTTAGCGTCTAGTGATAGTTCTGGTTTAATTTGTCCTAAAACCCAATTATTTGTCTTTTTTGCAGTCCATGGTATGTGCAAAGCTCTTCTCCAACACTACATTTCAAATGAGTTGATTTTTTTCTTACCTGCTTTTTTCATTGTCCAACTTTCACATCCATACATAGAGATCAGGAATACCATGGTCTGAATGATCCTGACTTTAGTGTTCAGTGATACATCTTTGCATTTGAGGACCTTTTCTAGTTCTCTTATAGCTGCCCTCCTCAGTCCTAGCCTTCTTCTGATTTCTTGACTATTGTCTCCTGCCAAGGTATTGATAATCCTTGACAAGTTCAATGTCCTTGTTGTTAACTTTCAAGTTACATAAATCTTCGTAATGACAACAAAAGATTGACTTTAGTCTTCTTGATGTTCAGCTGTAGTTCTGCTTTTGTGCTTTCCTCTAACTTTCATCAGCATTCATTTCAGATCATTACTAGTTTCTCCTAGTAGTATTGTATCGTCTACATATCTTAAATTACTGATATTTCTCCCACCAATTTTCACACTTCCTTCATCCTCGTCCACTCCCACTTTCTGTATGATATGTTCTGTGTATAGATTAAACAAGTAGGGTGATAAAATACACCCCTCTCACACCCTTTCCGATGGGGAACCAATCGGTTTTTCCATATTCTGTCCTTACAGTAGCCTCTTGTCCAGAGTATAGGACACATGACATCCAACTTTTCAGGATCTAGCTTCAAATTATTGGCCCACATACAGCCTATCATCACCTTCAAGCACTGGTGTAGCACCTCAACTTCCTCTCCTTATTCAGATGGAACAGATAGAGCTGGGTGTCATCTGCATATTGGTGACACCTCACTCCAAATCTCTTGATGACAGCTCCCTGTGGCTTCATATAGATGTTATAAAACATGGGGGACAAGATGGAACCCTGAAGGACACCACAGGACAACTCTCATGGTGCTGAACAGTAGTTTCCCATAACTACTTTCTGGAAACAGCCCTGGAGGTAGGAGTGCCCTTAACCCCCACCTCTCTGAGACACTCCAAAAGGATACTGTGGTCCACAGTATCAAAAGCCACCTAGAGATCAAGGAGAATGAGCAGGGTCGCACTCACCTTCTCTCTCTCCCGACAAATGTCATCAATCAGGGCGACCAAGGCAATTTCAGTGCCATAGCCAGGCCTGAAGCCAGACTGGAATGGATCCAAGTCCAAGCATGTCTGAAGCTGGACCACCAGGACCCTTTCTAGCACCCTCTCATGATGGAATGTCTCTCTCTCTGCCTGCCCTTGGCATGCCTCAACTCTCCAGAGCAGATCTGGGGAGGGCACGTGGGGGCACATGGGGAGAGAGAGGAGAAGCTCAGTTGGACAAGTGGAAATCCTTGCCCATTTTCCCCTTTCTTATGAAACAGAGAGCCTTTTTTTAAAAACTGTGACAGTTCTTTAGGTTCACATTATCCTTTTGGCTTTGTTTACCTCATATGAGACTTTACAAATGAAACGGATTAAACATCCAAATAAATGTTAATCTCTGGTGCAAAAAATTAGATACATTGAGACATTGCAAAGAGCTCCTGGATTTTTATTTTATTTTATTTTTTGCTTAGTAGATGCACAACCATTTCAGTACATTCACTATGATGTTACCTGTCTCTCACCATGGTTACTGAATTTAAACATCCCAAAGACCACCTCCCCGTGCCACCTTGATAGGCTAATAAAAGATCAAAATTATGACATGTAAAAGAAAGGCATGATTCCTCTTTGATTCCTCATGTGCAGCTCTTGTTCCCATTTTTAAATGGGGAAAATATGCTTCCAGTGCCTTGCTTAATGTACATCACTTAGATTACAAAGAGAGTTTGGTATTGGTAACAATTGTGGAGCAATGCACTTGCAACGAGACATTTTTATGTCATTACAGGTATCAGTTTACAGCCATTAGCAAAGCAGATTGATCTGAACCAAAATGTTCTTCTGTGTATGTGTGGACACACAGACGCACATGCACACCTTATCACTAGATCTTCTTCTTCCATTATTCAGGCTTTTAAAAACAAAAGCAGAGAGAAAGAGGGAGACTTTAAGTGCATTATGCTCCGCGACTTGTCTCTGTCCTCTAGTCAGAAATGTCTGAAATAGGTTTTATTGGAAATCATTATTTATATTCCTCCACTGAAAAGAGAATATTGATCTTTTCTACATAATAGTTACCAGACTGCAAAAAGTACCAGAGAGGGGCTACGAGTGGCCTGACAAAATGTCAGTGACAATTCATTTTTTTTACCTGTTAGGATGCTGGTTTAATATCCTGAAAAAAGCACTTAACACCAGCCCTTTCATAGCATCTGTCAGGGCCCTTACAGTAGGCTGTTTGTCAGACTGTGCTCCCAAGCAGATTTGAGGCCTAACCCAGAATCATAGCCCCCTCAGTGGCCTTTGAATTCCTCACACACTCAGTCCCTTATACACACACAACACCCCTCACCACACACTCTGTTATAGCACTGGACACTCAGGAGATAGCCATCATGTGTTCAGAGTCCTACATTATTCATGTATGTCCTATGCTCAGACAGGCACAATACATAATAATGCATAATTTACTCACAGTGTGTCTGTCTGGCCAGTTATTTCCTGCTTTCCGTTTGAGTGTTATCAGTGTCATTTCGGAATATAAATTGAGAATGTGAGTCTTAATTTTGCAAAACAGTGTTACTTTCTCTGTGCCTGTGCACATATGCACATTCCCAATAAAGGCTCAAGTGCTAGTTTGTTTGTTTTTGTGTGCAAACAAGAACAATTTTATGGAAGTCACAAGCTATAACTGTAGGGGCTTGCATATGACATTAATTAAATGCAACTCAAATGGTAAACCATACATGCAGATAAAGCAATGGAGCCATGAGGGAAAAACATTTATTTACATTCATGGAATAAAACGTCCAAAATTACAGCGCCTGGTGGTGGAAAAAGCACACACACATGGAATTCAGCTTTTTCCTTTATTGTGTTGTAATATATAATTAACTTCTGTATGACTGAGAAGTGTGAAAAATGTGGTTTTTGTGTTGCATTTGTTAGTAATGGTAAAAGGTTTTGGCTGCAATTGTATACATACTTACCTAGGAGTAAGGATGGAAAGATCTGTCAATTGCAGTTCTCTGTTTCTAATTTTTCCAATCTAAAATTCAGTTATCCACATTTTGCAGCAATTTGCAAATTTCTTTTTTAAAAATCCGCATGAAAATTCTTCAGCATTTTAGTGTCAATTTCTTCTAAAACTCATGCAGTTTTGACTAATGTACATGTTTTTGCGAGCAATTTATCCTAATATAATGCATTTTTGTATGTTATTTTCACTGATATATTCATTTTTATGAACACTTTCCTCTGATAAATATATTTTTGTAAACACTGAGAGAACTGCATTCAAAATTTGGATAAGTGTAAATTTCGAAGGATGGCTATGTTTTGGTTCTCATATTATTTAGGAAAGTGCAAATCTGACAGATTCAGCTTAAAATTTGAACCAAATCAAATTTCTCCCCCATCCCTACCTAGGGGTAAATTTCCTTGAGCACAGTGGGACTTCCTTCTGAGTAAATGGGCATGGGGTTACACCGTTATTCTCTTACATTTTCCAGTTGTCATTGAATGGATATTAGTGCAAGCTGGCAACAGAAATGACAATTTAGCACTCACTTAATAGTAAGATCCTCCGTGGCACAGAGTGGTAAGCGGCGGTAACGCAGCCGAAGCTCTGCTCACGGCTGGAGTTCAATTCCAACAGAAGGAGGAAGTCGAAACTCTGGTAAAAGGGGTTGAGGTCCACTCAGCCTTCCATCCATCTGTGGTTGGTAAAATGAGTAACCGGCATATGCTGGGAGGTAAAGAAAGGCCGGGGAAGGAACTGGCAATCCCACCCCATATATACGGTCTGCCTAGTAAACGTCGCAAGACGTCACCCGAAGAGTTGGAAACAACTTGCACTATAAGTGCAGGGACACCTTTACTTTTAACAGTAAAAGTAAACCAAAGATTGAAAGGGGCACAAAAGGATGAATTCTAAGAGCATGTGGCACACACTGAAATCAGATTGAGTAAGAGAGTAATTCCATACACCCTGCATTTTCCTTTATTTCTTTTATATTCTGAAGATATGAGGACTGCCTTTGACCATGAGCTCATCCTCCTGAGCAGGTAGACATCTTAGGCATAACAAAATTTACAACCCCATCCTCACATGAATAGTCCATATATATTTTAAATCTTGCTCTTTTGATGTGTTCCTTGGCTTCTTTGTTTTTATTATGTTCCTTTCAATTGTTGTTTTATTGCATTCTTTTTGTTGGCCACTTTAACCTTTGGGTAGATGTGTGAGATATAAATTATTCAAGTACTGTAATTAAACACATTAAGGAAGCCAGTTTTCTTTCCCCTGAGCTGTGGGTATTTAAAAATTACTATCTGTGTGGAAGCAGTGGGAATAGGTTGTCTGAAATGGTCAGATTTGCAATGAACTGTGAGGCCATGCTTTCAACATCTTAGATTTTTAAGAGTTGCCAACAACGTAAGAGCTTCCAAACTCACATGTTTTATGTCTTCCAGTTACTGAGTTTTCTGTGGATCCTGCTATTTAAATTGATTTAAAAGGTAATAAATAAATGCATCCTTCCTCAGGGTCAAGAACCCAATTTGGCTGTGCTCATACTTCAGTAAAGATTAAGGGTCTGTACCTAAGCAGGATTGCTTATGGAGAAATATCCATGAGCACATGTTTCCGGCCAAATAGGACATCCATTCAGCTTACTGGATGACCATCTTTCCAGCATAGGATGATTTGTATAAAAAGCTTGAGCAAAAATAATGCTTGTAGATTTGGAAAATGCCAGATAAGCCAATCTGTAGATACAAACATTATGTGCCCATTGCTCAAATTGAAACCTGTGTTGCAAGTGAGCCTTTATCTAACTATATAATATTTTTGTAAGATGTCACTCAATGTAACAACAGCATTCAGTGGGAATGGGAGGCAGTATGTCAGGTGTGAGGCAAGCAATGATGGCAGTCAGGTGAACGAGACAGGCAGGTGTGAGGCAAGCAAGAAAGGAAGGTAGGCAATCGAGGCAGCTGAGGCGAACCATATAGTCAGGACAGGACAGGGAACTTCCTCAGCAACCATCCTGCTCTGCCGCCGCCTCACCTCATTGACAACCCTGTTTGAGCCTCAGTGGTGGAGGGCAAGGAGGAGGGGGAGTGGTGGAAGAGCAGGGTGGTTGCTGAGACTCTGTCTCAGCCACTCGTGACTATTACTGTGTGGCTTGCCTTGGCCAGTCGCCTCCCTCCTTGTAGGAGGTCTAAAGGGGAAGAGAGAAGAAGGCTTGGTGATCTGAGGATGGGGGGAGGAGAGGAAAAGTCTTGGTGACCTGTGGAGGAGGAGGAGGGAGGCTTGCTGACTGTGAGGAGTGCAAGTAGGCCAGCAGGTGAGGGAGGCAGTAGCTGCCACCATGCAACAACACCTGGTGGGCCCAGGGGGAGAGTGGTGAGGGGAGTTCCTGGGGTTCCCCTTCCTGGGGGTAGGTGGTGGAGTTGGTGCACAAAGTGTGCAGGGGTGAATCTGCTAGTATTAAATCAAAACAGATACTCATAGAAAATATTTACCAACAGAAGAGCATATACAGTGTTTTCACTACTTTAAGTTGGTGTATTGAAACAAACTCATTGAATTCCAGATATATCACTATTTTTAGCAGCCATAGCAATTACATTCTATTTCAGACGGTTAGTAGATTTGCTCATATCAGACAAAATGTATGGATTGGATCCAAAGGGACCCTAGAACTGTTAGGATCTATGGATTATAATGATATTTTGTGGAATTAAGCGCATGCTGTAAGCACTAAGCAGTAGCTACACTTCAGCTTGGTAGAAATTGCACTGAGGGTCTAGTATAAGGAAAATAACAAACTAAGTTTATTGCAGGAAATACATCTAGAAAGAAAAGATCTACATCTGACTGACTAGATAGGAGATGCTGCAGAAGAGATGTCTGCTGCATCAGTGCTCCTCCTCAGGGAGCCATGCTGGCAAGAAGAACAAAAGGAAAACTGAGATCAGACAGCGAGCAGGAAGGAAGATTTGTTTCCTCTGAGGATATCAGTTTACACTTGGAAGGAAAGGTAAGCTTAGGTGAGAGTGGACAGAACAGTCTAGGAATTTAGGAGGACTTCTCTCTACCTCTCTACTTCCCATGTAGCTTGCAGTGCCTTTCAGGCTTCAAGCTGAGTTGCGTTGTCACGTTTCCAACAAGAACAGCATTTGTCAATCTTGGGTCTCCAGATTTTGTTTGAGTACAGTTCCCATTATCTCCAGCCAGACTTGATTGGAGTTATATAGTCCAGCAGAATCTAGGGTCCCAAGCAGAGCTTGGAAAAGTTACTTTTTTGAACTACAACTCCCATCAGCCCAATCCAGTGCCCAGGCTGGCTGGGGCTGATGGGAGTTGTAGTTAAAAAAAAAAACTTTTCCAAGCTTTGGTCCCAAGTCTGAAGAACACTGCCTGGAGGAAGTGGGAGGAATTCTATTTCGACAACAGGGAATTCACAGTTTCTACTAATGTCCATCTAGCTTCAGACCACCAAGCTACATCTGATGCCTTTCCCAAATGTCCCACAACCCTCAAGAGTAGCTTCTCAGTGTAAGTAGGAGGCTGCAGCAGGGATGACATCCCCATTCCACAAGCTCTGCTTGTTGTTTGTTGGATCCAAACCTTTGTAAACATAAATATTTTAAGTTATGAGATACCAAAGAAAATTGTAATGACCTCATGACCTTTCAATTTTTTGTCATAGTCTTTTTATAAAATAATGTTGTGGCCATTCCATTGTAAAATCCTGTAGGAAAAAATATTGTCCTATATTTGACAGTTAAGGTCCAAAACTGCACCAGTAAGGGTACTGCATAAGAACATAAAAAGAGCCTGCTGGATCAGGCCAGTGGCCCATCTAGTCCAGCATCCTGTTCACATAGTGGTCCACAAGATGCCCATGGGAAACCCTCAAGCAGGACCTGAGTGCAACAATACTCTTGCCTCCTGTGGTTTTCAGCAACTGCTATTCAAAAGCATACTTCCTTCAGCTGTGGAGCCACAGCATAGCCATTGTGGCTAGTAGCATAGGTTGCTTCAATTCCAAAATAGTAGAATAGATGAGTAGTCTACCAGTAACAAAAGTATATGGTACATATTTGATCAGTTTCACTTATGAGGTTAATAAGCTTTAGAAAAGAATAATACATGTGATGACATCCTTGCTTCACTTAAGATTCTAGAACAGACACATCTGCTCTGCAGTGCATCTTATTTTAAAATGTTACGCCAACTTCCTGATCTAAAACACATAACAAGGAGTGTGCAGATTAAGACAAGATTCAGTCTTACTATACTAAATAAATAAAGAAGACAATATTCAGTTTGAATCTCACTTCAGTGCTTTGTAAAATAGCTTGCTTCGTCTTGGAGCCCTTCAGGTACAACTCACTTCACATCAAGTCTGAAGCAGAGCCTCACTTTGAAAATCTGTAGCAATTTGTATGGCTCAAATTGCTGTAATTCTTTTTACAGCAAGTTGGATTAAGTTTGCATGCATAATAGTCCTTATTAGTTAATAAATCCTGCCAAAGTTCAGACAAATAGGTGTAGGGGTTTCTCTCCTAAGCGCCTTTACAACTGAGGTGTTTTAAAAGGAGATGCCTATAACCATTTATTTCTTGGAAGAACTGGATGAAATCTGTAGCTATGGTTGTCCCTTCTCAGGAGATGAAGCCTGCAGACTGATAAGTACAGAGGCAGCTGTGCAAGGGGAATCTTTACAGTTTGGGGTGAAAGAGATCCCCCAATTTCTTTTTTCTTTTTTTAGCAATTGTATGAAAACAGCATATATTTTAGAGATTTAAATGTAGATAAGTAACTGTAGCATTTCAGAAGGATAGGGGTAGGGGTTAGGAAGTTCTGATAAATAAAAATAACCAGAGGATTTTGTTTTTGTTTTCTGCTTAATTAGCACCTACTGATAAGTTCCTTCCACATCCCTCCCAAACACATGGTGATTGGAAGTAAAAAGGAAGCTAGAGCTTTCAGGCTGAGTGGAGCAGATCAATCATTTGATGAGTGGAGAGGGGAAACTGGGACCTTATGCATGCAAAGCAGATGCTCTACCACTGAACTACAGCCCTTCTGTTTCGAAAGGAGAAGGTTATGTATAGACACTTCTGTCAAATGTTACCCTTAATATGCAACTAATATAATTGAGCCTGACCTGTTTCATACTGGTTTAGTATCTTAATTACTACCAGTAGCTGCTTTTGTTGAAGTTTCACATTCAGTACTATAAAGAATATATTGCCACTTAAGGTACGTTTTGCTGTATCTATTTATATGCCACTTTTTCCATGCTCAAGATGGCTAACATAGTTAAAGCACTAATTACATTTTATGTATACATCAAAAATTCAAAAACCTTTGTGGAATGTAATCTGCAAGTCTTTTAGAATTTGTAAATCAAAAAGAACAAATAAAAAGTTCTACCTGTTGTTTCACTTTTAAAAATGACAAGAATATGTTCCTTAAAAATATGGTCTAATGCATGGAAAACTTGGATCCAAAGATCCTATAATAAAGGAAAAGGTACTGCTGATTGTTCAAAGTTTCACTGCAATTAATACATTGTCTGGCTGTGTACTCTGAATCTACTGACCACTAGGGGCAATAGATATACAGTAATACCTCGCATTAACGTACTCAATGGGACCAGAGCGAGTATGTAAACCGAAAATGTCCTTAAAGTGAAGCACTACCTTTTAAAACTTTTTTTACCTCTCCTTCATGCGGAGCCTCAAAGCCCAGCGCTAAAGCCTCTGCTGCTGCGCTGCCGCGCCTCCCAGCTAATCACGATCACGCCTCCAAGCTGATTTGCGATGGTGCGATCATGTCTATTTCCACCCCCACGAGCTAAAGCCTCTGCTGCTGCGCTGCGTTTCTGGAGAAATACAGGCATATGTAGCATGTACGTTATAGCGAGGTGACGTTAAGTGAAGCGACGTATGCCTGTAGTTAGTCAGTTGAAAGGGCCCCTGCTTCAATTCTCTGCTTGCTACTTTCCTCAAGCTTAAGCACACCTTTGATTAGTTTAGACTGATATTCTCAAGGCTATCATCACTTCTACCTCCTCCTTCTTCCCACAATCCCCTCTTTCCCTACCTTTGAATTTAGCTGATTTAGATGATTAGGTTTTCCTATCTGAGTGTACTTTCTTAATAAAATGAGTTTATTTTGTTTAAGATAAACACCAGTCTCTTTCATATTTTTTATATCTGCAATGATCTCTGCTGCATAAAGCAACTATCTTCACTGATCACATAGATGGCACTGCTAATTCTTCCATCTCAGTTTGCACCCCTCCTTTGCCCCCTGACAACTGTCTCTAGAAATATATGGTAAATGATTTATCTAAGCAGACAGTGGTGAACATCAAGCCTCCAGAAAGCTCAGGTTCATTCAGGGCAACAAAGAGTAGATGAAGGCAATATTTTTAGTGTTAGGTGAAGTATAACTGAGGATGTACTTTGAATATTGGATGAAATTGTCACATCTAGGAAACTAGCTAATCAGAGTAGCTTTTCTGGAGTTCCCCAGTCCTCATACATATTGTTTAAATTTACTTATTTAAAATCCCACCTTTTCCTTCAAAGATCCCAAGGCAACATCTGATGAAGTGGAAGCTAGTCCATGGGAGCTAGATACATTCACCTCCATTACTGGTTTGCTGACTGTGATGCATTTAAAAATTGGTTGTTTTTATGTCTTTAGCAGTTTGTTCACCTTACTATCTACTCTAACATATTTTTGTTTGCTAGAGTTTGTGCTGTTGTATGCATATGTGCACTCTAGGTAAATTCTGAAAAGGCACTCTCTCCATATAATTAAGGCTAGGGGTTGCCATTTTTTTTCACAGTGTCTCCAACATAGCACTCTTCCACATCATTGCAGGAAACTTAAATGGTAGCCCCCAGTGCAGAGCTTGGAGTTGCCATTTTAATTTCCCATAATACTCTGAACATACTGTCACTTGGGCGCCAGGCTAAAACCTTCCTATTCTCCCAGGCATTTTAATATATTTCTATGTATTTTACTGTTTTAATGTTTTAGCTATGCTAATATCATTTAGTGTTATTATGAATTTGTATTTTTATCTGTGATTTTGTTCATTTATTGTATTATTGTATGTTGTACACCGCCCAGGGAGCCATTGGCTATGGGCGGTTTATAAATGAAATTAAATAAATAAATAAATTCTGGGAAATTTAAATGGCAGCATTTTGCTGAGAACTCTGTTAAACCTAGAGTTAGTAATGTGGAAATAGGTTTACCATGCATGTTGTTATATGCCTTCAAGTTGATTACGACTTGTGGTGACCTTATGAATCAGTGTCCTCCAATAGCATCTATCGTAATCAACCTGTTCAGATCTTGTAAGTTCAGGTCTGTGGCTTCCTTGATGGAATCAATCCATCTCTTGCTTGGTCTTCCTCTTTTTCTACTCCCTTCTGGTTTTCCCAGCATTATTGTCTTTTCTAGTGAATCATGTCTTCTCATGTGTCCAAAGTATGATAACATCAGTTTCATCATTTTAGCTTCTAGTGACAGTTCTGGTTTAATTTGTCCTAAAACCCAATCAGTCTTTTTCGCAGTCCATGGTATGTGCAAAGCTCTTCTCCAACACCACATTTCAAATGAGTTGTCTCCTGCCAAGGCATTGATAATCATTGACAAGTTCAATGTCCTCATTGCCAACTTTAAAGTTACATAAATCTTCTGTTGTCATTACTTTAGTCTTCTTGACGTTCAGCTGTAGTCCTGTTTTGTGCTTTCCTCTTAAACTTTCATCAGCATTCATTTCAAATCATTACTGGTTTCTGCTAGTAGTATGGTATTGTCTGCATATCTTAAAGTATTGATATTTCTCCCTCCAATTTTCACACCTCCTTCATCTTAGTCCAATCGTGCTTTCTGTATGGTATGTTCTTCATATACATTAAATAAATAGGGTGATAAAATACACCCGTCTCACACCCTTTCTGATGGGGAACCAATCGGTTTCTCCCTATTCTGTCCTTACAGTAGCCTCTTGTCCAGAGTATAGGTTGCACATCAAGACAATCAGATGCTGTGGCATCTCCATTTCTTTTAAAGCATTCCATAGTTTTTCATGATCTATACAGTCAAAGGCTTTGCTGTAATCTATAAAGCACAGGGTGATTTTCTTCTGAAATTCCTTGGTCCCTTCCATTATCCAACATGTGTTTGCAATATGATCTCTGGTGCCTCTTCCCTTTCTGAATCCAGCTTGGACATCTGGCATTTCTTGCTCCATATATAGTAAGAGCCTTTGTTGTAGAGCATTACTTTACTTGCATGGGATATTAAGGCAATAGTTCGATACTTACTGCATTCCCTGGGGTTTCCTTTCTTTGGAATTGGGATGTATATTGAACACTTCCAGTCTATGGGCCATTGTTTTCCATATTTGTTGATAGATTTTTGTCAAAATTTGGACAGATTCAGTCTCAGTAGCTTGAAGCAACTCTATTGGTATTTCTATGCATAGGTACTGGGGAAAAAGGACTATCCCTGGCAAATAGTGGAACTTGGCACATACAAGGTACACATCACTGCATTTCAAAAGGAGAGTTTGGGGTCCATTTCACCAAACCAAAAATCTATATTAAGTCAGTTAGTGTTCAGCTCTCCTCCTTCTTCCAGTCCTGACTCTGCTTTTTAGCTCATACTATGTAAATAATGCCTACAACTGCATCTTCCTCTCCAAAATTATGCCAATATTTTGAGCAAAAGACATGAAAATTACAAAATTGCACAGAAATCAAAACTAAACAAACTTCATGGGATGACTTTTCATTCTTGATGCACAACCACAACTCTATACTAAATGAAGAGATGAAAAGATAACCCAGAAATCCACAGCAAAAGCCTCTCAAACAATGCTAACGAATTGCTTAACTCAGAAATCCACTCTGGAAGTTTGAATGGAGTGAATGTTGTCATAAGACAAATATGTTCCGAACAGTTCTTTCTCTGTTGATGGGAGTGCAGTCTATTCAGTATGAGTTCATTCTCATTTGGAAGGATGAATATCAATGTCCCCATCCTCCTCTTGTATTATTATTACAATTTTATATCAGAATTTTCAAAATCTTACAAAGATTTGGAGAAGGGTATCCCAGCCCATTTAAACCCAAGCACTGGAAATAAGGTGTTTGTATATTGTCTCAAACCCACAGAAAATAACCTGTCCTTCCTCTGCCCAGCCAGTAACCCAAGACATGTCTGAGAAAAGAGGCAGCTGTTCTATTTGCTATCAAAGTGGACTAAGTGACATTTATTAAGTGACATTTTTTTGCCATTTATAACATGGTTTCACCCAAGTCCCCAAAGTGGTGTACAATAAAATATAGCACAGTAAAATAATGATACAAAATATCAAATAAAATTATACCAAATGTTTCGGGAGCTTTTTCCCCTGCTCTCAGCATTGTGCTTACTTCCTTTTATAAAATCTTTCAGGGAAAACAATGTTTTGGGAGGTCAAAGCATGCATTTCAAAGAAACAGATAATTCAGAATACAACTGAACAGTGATTGCACAACTGAACAGGAATTGCATAAACATAAACACTGGGTTTTTGTTTTTTTGTTTTTTCTGTCTGTCAGCATTTTTGCTCAGATAGATATAATTGCTTTCCTTCATGCCATTCCAAAAATGCCCTATTGATTACTGCAGGATTTGGAACTGATCTTTATCAAACTGATTTATTTCTCTTAATAAAATGAAAACACATTAATAGATTAAAGGGCAAACCAGCCTTTGGTTAGGCTATGATGACTCAATTTCAGCATTATTCATTTATAATGGTGCATAATATGGACAATCATCAAGGCTCAGCACTAGATCCACAGAAAAGCAACACCCTAAAATTGGCTTCTTTAAATGTCATATATTTTGCCCATATCAAGAATGTGTTTCTTCACTAGGGAAATGAGATGTGACAATGAATGAGTTAGAAATCACTACATAAATTGCACACCTTTGTAGCCACTATTGTAAACTATGAATACACACTTACATATTAATTGCACTGTCAACAAAGTAACATGATTAGGCACAATAAATCTTGGCACTGTAGAGCTCAACTGCATGGCAAGAAAGGCAATAAAATAGGGTAAATTCACATAACCATTTGAACCTATCACAACTTAATTGAGCCCCCTTGCCATTTTGATGTAGTGATATGGTTGTGGAAACACCATGATATATTGTGTGATCACAAGTCATGATATGCTGGGAAATGTCTGAAAGCCAGGTTGAATGTGGACCCAATGAGCTTCATAATGTATTGAAGCATTCACAAGATGCTCAAGGAAAATGTGTAAGCTTAAAACGTTCAAGTAAATTGGTCCATGGAGACTAGAAGCTGTAATTCCATACAAAAAAATCACAGGCATAAAAACATTAAGGAAAATGGGCCTTATTTAGTTAAGTAAAGGCACAGCATTTGTGTGCAAAGGAGTCCCTCAGGGTCAGGCATTCCTGCCCCTCTACCAACACAGGCACGTGTAATGGAAAGTCTGTGTGTTCACCGCCTTATCTCCCTCAATGTGCCATGCAAATTATTCGTGGAGCATGAGAATTCCTGACCACTGCAATTTTCCATTGTCATGATTGTGCATGTGCCTGTGTCTTTGTATTCATTGTGAATGATGAAACATAGCTCTGTTGAGCCCTCTAGGACTCCTCCACTAAGCTCAGCTAGATTGGCCCCTGTGACTCCTGTGTGCTGCTGGGTCTTTTTGAAGATTCCAAAACAACCAAGTGACTGGTTTGACAAGACATAATCTTTTATGTTGTTGAGCGCCACCCCAATCTCTGAGTGGTGAGATATCTCAAACTGTGGTTTGTCTATGATTTTATGAAACAAGGCAACTTCAAACCATGGCTTATGAAGCTGGCTTGATTCAATAAACCAACATTAAAATTAACCAGAGTTTATGATTGAAATGTAATGCAAAACTGTGTTTCATTGAAAATGGAAGTGAAAGCTTCTAATTCCCACCTTACAGCTGTGCTGAAGGAGAAGAGGGAAATACATGAGAGGGTGACTTCCAGAACGTGATCTATTTATGATACAGAAAGTTCATCACATGTATGCGTGCTCAGGAGACTCCCACAATCATCACAAGGCAGCAAAATGCTGTAATAGAAATGAAAGGAGGACCGGTCTGGGACACATTTGCTTGTTTCTTAAAAACTGTCTATCTCTTATCTCAATTGATTTTATTTTTATTTATTTGGAGTATTTATAAGCTACAGGCATTATAAAATGCAATAGTAGTATGCAACAATAAAACAATTAAAAACAAATAAAACTGTGTTTTTTAAAAAGAAAAGAGGAGAAAAATATTTTTAGGGTGGCTTACCATCAAAATCCAATAAAAAATAAACAACATAAGAAGGCCTTTGAATTTCAAATCCTTCAGCCTACCTTTCGGGCTCTGTACCCAGTTTGGTCGTCCCTAGTGCTTTCTGTGTGTGTGTGATGGTACTCACCAGTACAGAGTACCAGCACCTCTTCTTTTGTTTTGACTACTATTGGCATCCCTTTTGTGCTGGCACATTTATCAAGGTATGAGTATGGGCACCTCATTTTTTTTTTTAGCAAAAAAAGCACTGGTCATCCCCATCACAACCCACCCTATGTCAAAGCACACTTTTCACTGTGGAATGGGAAGGGGGTGGGGAGGAGATGGAGAAAGGTATGGCAGGAATGTCCCTACAAGAAGGGCTCTTGTCCCTACAAGAGCTGCATGTGAGTAAAAAATTCAACATCAGTTTGGCGTTTGAGTACTTCTCTTCCTATGGAAAAAATAATCCGGATGGTGCTACTGCAAACCATTTTTATTTTTTTAAAAAGGGCAGTACTTCCTCTTCCTTTTCCTTGCCCAGTTAAAAAAATATAAATTAGTGGTTGATACTGATAAAGATGTGTAAATGCTGTTCATCTTTTAGAAGCTCTTTTAGCTTCCCTTTAAATTTCCTGGCTGTTTGACCTTAAGAGGGCCCTTCCATTTTGCTTTAAATGCTTCTGTAAGTGAAACTGGAGCTGGTATAGCACAGTGGAGAGGAGAACCTGGCTGGGAGTCCAGAGTCTGTGAGTTCAAATCCCTGCTCATGTCTTCTGGGTGTCAAGGGCAAGCTAAAGATCACTCCCACATTGAGTAGCTCAGGGGTTACGTGCCCTGCCACCTGTGCAGCTGTGGGCAAGCTGCATAGTCCCAAGGAGCCCAGTTGCCCCTCCAGCTGGCAGTTGCAGACAAAGAAGGGGCTGGCTTGTGCAGCTGTGGCAAGCTGAGCAGGCCCTCGCCAGCTGGAGAGGACTAGCCTCAGAGGGAGGCAATGGTAAACCCCGTCTGAATACCGCTTACCCTATTCATAGGGTAGCCATAAGTCGGGATTGACCTGAAGGCAGTCCATTTCCATTTTTTCAAGTGAAATTGGGTGGCAACTTTAATAACTAGAATGAGAATGGAAAGAACTTGTGGTAGAATTTTCCATTTGTCTCATACGTTGCAACCTTTGCTTACCTGTGCAGCAGGCAGGAATACTGAAAAACATACAACACACAATCAGATCAGTCATGTTTTTCTTTTATCACCTCCACAGGGGCATCATTTCCCATATGCCAAGCCATCCAGCACACAAAAAGGAGTGCAAAAGCCTAGAAAAGGCTCCCCCCTTAACAATCTATTTTTTTCCAGATCAGAACACTCATACACTTACTACCATCTGGCATATCGGCAGATTAGATCCCGACCCCCGTTTCAGCTCACATCACTCTGCTGAACACCTTTTCAGGCTATTAGTTGACTGCAAGCAGCCAATGCTCTAAGGAAAATGCCCACAATGTGTCTTTTGTGGTCTTCACATTTATAAGCATTTCATCCGTTTTGTCTCCAAACCACACTTGCCATGTTAATAATAATAATAATAATAAAATAATAAAATAATAATAATAAAATTTAATTTATGTGTCGCCTATCTGGCTGATGGCCACTCTAGGCGACGTACATGTAAACAGTTAAAACACAATGTGATAAAATACATTAATACAATATATAAACAATACAGCAGCAACAACAATATTAGTGCAGGGTAAGAGGCATTTCAGTCATAAAAGTTAACCCTCCCCGGAAATCCCAAAGGCCTGTTGAAAGAGCCAGGTCTTTAAGGCTTTATGAAATACATTTTGCCTGTTGGACAGAAGTCGTGGGTATGCTCTCGGTGCAATGAGCTCCTGGCTCTCTGGGAACGACTTCATTTCCTTGAGGCCAAGGTGGCGGACCTGGAAAAGCTGAGAGAGACAGAGAGGTGTGTGGAGGAGGCCTTCAGGGACGTTATAGCTGTGTCCCACTCCAACGATGATAGCTCTCCTGCTATCATGGAGAACGATGGTCTCGGGGAAGGACAGCATCCAGCTGAGGAAGAGGGAAACGATCCCTTAGAAGGGACCCATTCCTTGGGGGATCAGAAGCTATCCTCTTGTGCTGAGGATATATCTCCAGGGGGTGGAGGGATCCTTGTAGTGGGTGATTCGATCATTAGGAACATAGACAGTGGGGTGTGTGATGGGCGTGTAGACCGCAAGGTGTTTTGCCTGCCTGGTGCGAAGGTTGCGGATATCGCACATCGTTTAGATAGTTTGGTAGACAGTGCTGGGAAGGAGTCAGTGGTCGTGGTGCACGTTGGCACCAACGACATGGGGAAATGCAGCCGTGAGGTCCTGGAAGCAAAATTTAGGTTGCTAGGTAGGATGCTGAAAGCCAGGACCTCCAAGGTGGCTTTCTCTGAAATGCTACCGGTTCCACGCGCAGGACCAGCCAGACAGGCCCACCTTCGCAGTCTCAATGCGTGGATGAGACAATGGTGTCAGGTGGAAGGGTTCGGATTTGTTAGGCACTGGGGAACATTTTGGGACAAGCCGGGCCTGTACAAAAGGGACGGGCTCCACTTGAATCAGAATGGAACCAGACTGCTGGCACTTAAAATTAAAAAGGTGGCAGAGCAGCTTTTAAACTGACTGAGGGGGGAAACCCGACAGGAGCTGAGAAAGGTCCGGTTCGGAATAAACCTCCCCCCTGGGATAAAAACCAAAGAAATGATGAAATTTTAAAAGGGGTAGGCCTAGAAGTAGGCATTGTGAGAGCAGGGGCACAGGATATAAATTCAGAAGAGCAAAATTACCACAGGCCTAACCACAAGTGCCAAAGACACTTGAAGAGAGACACTGCTTACAAGTGCCTGTACGCTAATGCTAGGAGCCTCCGAACCAAGATGGGAGAACTGGAGTGCTTGGTCTTAGAGAAGAGCATTGATATAGTGAGCATAACGGTTGGTGGAATGGAGAAAACGAGTGGGATACGGTTATCCCTGGATATAAACTATATCGGAAGGACAGGGAAGGACGTATTGGTGGCGGAGTCGCTCTATACGTGAAAGAAGGCATTGAATCCAGCAAGCTCGAAACCCCAAAAGAGGCAGACTCCTCCACAGAATCGTTGTGGGTGGTGATACCGTGCCCCAGGAGGGACTTAATACTGGGAGCGATCTATCGTCCCCCTGATCAAAATGCTCAGGGAGACCTTGAGATGAGATATGAAATTGAGGAAGCATCCAAACTAGGAAATGTGGTAGTAATGGGTGACTTCAACTACCCGGACATAGACTGGCTGCATATGTGTTCCAGTCATGACAAAGAAGCAAAGTTTCTAGATATTCTAAATGACTATTCCCTAGATCAGTTGGTCATGGAACCGACCAGAGGGACGGCAACCCTGGACTTAATCCTCAGTGGGGACCGGGACCTGGTGCGAGATGTAAGTGTTGTTGAACCAATTGGGAGCAGTGACCACAGTGCTATTAAATTAAACATACATGTAACTGGGCAATTGCCAAGAAAATCCAACACGGTCACATTTGACTTCAAAAGAGGAAACTTCACAGAAATGAGGGGATTGGTAAAAGGAAAGCTGAAAAACAAAGTCCAGAGGGTCACATCACTCAAAAATGCTTGGAAGTTGTTTAAAAACACTATATTAGAAGCTCAACTGGAGTGCATACCGCAGATCAGAAAAGGTACCGCCAGGGCCAAGAAGATGCCAGCATGGTTAACGAGCAAAGTCAAGGAAGCTCTTAGAGGCAAAAAGTCTTCCTTCAGAAAATGGAAGTCTTGTCCGAATGAAGAAAATAAAAAAGAACACAAACTCTGGCAAAAGAAATGCAAGAAGACAATAAGGGATGCTAAAAAAGAATTTGAGGAGCACATAGCTAAGAACATAAAAACCAACAACAAAAAATTCTATAAATACATTCAAAGCAGGAGACCATCTAGGGAGACAATTGGACCCTTGGATGATAAGGGAGTCAAAGGTGTACTAAAGAACGATAAGGAGATTGCAGAGAAGCTAAATGAATTCTTTGCATCTGTCTTCACAGTGGAAGATATAGGGCAGATCCCTGAACCTGAACTAACATTTGCAGGAAGGGATTCTGAGGAACTGAGACAAATAGTGGTAACGAGAGAGGAAGTTCTAAGCTTAATGGACAATATAAAAACTGACAAATCACCGGGCCCGGATGGCATCCACCCGAGAGTTCTCAAAGAACTCAAAGGTGAAATTGCTGATCTGCTAACTAAAATATGTAACTTGTCCCTCGGGTCCTCCTCCGTGCCGGAGGACTGGAAAGTGGCAAATGTAACGCCAATCTTCAAAAAGGGATCCAGAGGGGATCCCGGAAATTACAGGCCAGTTAGCTTAACTTCTGTCCCTGGAAAACTGGTAGAAAGTATTATTAAAGCTAGATTAACTAAGCACATAGAACAAGCCTTGCTGAAGCAGAGCCAGCATGGCTTCTGCAAGGGAAAGTCCTGTCTCAGTAACCTATTAGAATTCTTTGAGAGTGTCAACAAGCATATAGATAGAGGTGATCCAGTGGACACAGTGTACTTAGACTTTCAAAAAGCGTTTGACAAGGTACCTCACCAAAGGCTTCTGAGGAAGCTTAGCAGTCATGGAATAAGAGGAGAGGTCCTCATGTGGATAAGGAATTGGTTAAGAAGCAGAAAGCAGAGAGTAGGAATAAACGGACAGTTCTCCCAATGGAGGGCTGTAGAAAGTGGAGTCCCTCAAGGATCGGTATTGGGACCTGTACTTTTCAACTTGTTCATTAATGACCTAGAATTAGGAGTGAGCAGTGAAGTGGCCAAGTTTGCTGACGACACTAAATTGTTCAGGGTTGTTAAAACAAAAAGGGATTGCGAAGAGCTCCAAAAAGACCTCTCCAAACTGAGTGAATGGGCGGAAAAATGGCAAATGCAATTCAATATAAACAAGTGTAAAATTATGCATATTGGAGCAAAAAATCTTAATTTCACATATACGCTCATGGGGTCTGAACTGGCGGTGACCGACCAGGAGAGAGACCTCAGGGTTGTAGTGGACAGCACGATGAAAATGTTGACCCAGTGTGCGGCAGCTGTGAAAAAGGCAAATTCCATGCTAGCGATAATTAGGAAAGGTATTGAAAATAAAACAGCCGATATCATAATGCCGTTGTATAAATCTATGGTGCGGCCGCATTTGGAATACTGTGTACAGTTCTGGTCGCCTCATCTCAAAAAGGATATTATAGAGTTGGAAAAGGTTCAGAAGAGGGCAACCAGAATGATCAAGGGGATGGAGCGACTCCCTTACGAGGAAAGGTTGCAGCATTTGGGGCTTTTTAGTTTAGAGAAAAGGCGGGTCAGAGGAGACATGATAGAAGTGTATAAAATTATGCATGGCATTGAGAAAGTGGATAGAGAAAAGTTCTTCTCCCTCTCTCATAATACTAGAACTCGTGGACATTCAAAGAAGCTGAATGTTGGAAGATTCAGGACAGACAAAAGGAAGTACTTCTTTACTCAGCGCATAGTTAAACTATGGAATTTGCTCCCACAAGATGCAGTAACGGCCACCAGCTTGGATGGCTTTAAAAGAAGATTAGACAAATTCATGGAGGACAGGGCTATCAATGGCTACTAGCCATGATGGCTGTGCTCTGCCACCCTAGTCAGAGGCAGCATGCTTCTGAAAACCAGTTGCTGGAAGCCTCAGGAGGGGAGAGTGTTCTTGCACTCGGGTCCTGCTTGCGGGCTTCCCCCAGGCACCTGGTTGGCCACTGTGAGAACAGGATGCTGGACTAGATGGGCCACTGGCCTGATCCAGCAAGCTCTTCTTATGTTCTTATGTTCTTAAGAGGCGTGCCGTAGATCTTGTGGGAGGGAGTTCCAAAGGGTGGGGGCCGCCACTGAGAATGCCCTCTCTCTAGTTCCCGCCAATCTAGCTGTTTTTGTCGACGGAATTGAGAGAAGGCTGTGTGGCTGATCTTGTTGGGCGGCATAATTGGTGGTGTTGAAGGCGCTCCTTTAGATAAACTGGGCCGAGACCGTATAGGGATTTAAAGGTTAATACCAACACCTTGAATTGGGCCCAGAAGACAACTGGAAGCCAGTGTAGATCGAACAACACTGGTGTGATGTGATCCCGGTGGCGACTGTTCGTAAGTAGTCGAGCCGCCGCGTTTTGTATAAGTTGTAGTTTCCGGACCGTTTTCAAGGGTAACCCCACGTAGAGCGCATTACAGTAATCCAATCGAGAGGTGACCAGGGCGTGTACTACCAGTGGGAGCTGATGAACAGGAAGGTAGGGTTGCAGCCTTCGTATGAGGTGTAGTTGATACCAGGCTGCCCAGCTCACTGCCGAAATCGGAGCCTCCATGGACAGCCTGGAATCAAGCACAACCCCAAGGCTGCGGACCTGGTCATTCAGGGGTAGACTCACTCCACTGAACTTCAGGTTAACATCTCCCAACCTTCTCTTGTCCCCCACGAGTAGCACTTCGGTCTTATCGGGGTTCAACTTCAGCTTGTTCCTTCCCATCCATCCACTCACGGATTCCAGGCACTTGGACAAGGTCTCCACAGCCAACTCTGGTGAAGATTTAAACGAGAGATAGAGCTGAGTGTCATCCGCATATTGGTGACACTGCAGCCCAAATCTCCTAATGATTGTCCCCAGCGGCTTCATATAAGTGTTAAATAGCATGGGAGAGAGGATAGAGCCCTGTGGTACACCACAATTGAGAGGCCAAGGGTCTGAAACCTCCTCCCCCAATGCTACCTGTTGGTACCTATCGGAGAGAAAGGAACGGAACCACTGTAATACAGTGCCTCCAATTCCCAATCCCTCCAGGCGATGTAAAAGGATACTGTGGTCGACAGTATCAAAAGCCGCTGAGAGATCGAGGAGGACAAGAAAGGTGAATTCTCCCCTATCTAATGCCCTCCTCATATCATCTACCAGAGCGACCAAGGCTGTTTCAGTTCCGTGACCAGTCCTGAAACCCGATTGGTATGGATCCAAGTAATCCATTTCATCCAAGTGTGTCGACAACTGGTTGGCCACCACTCGCTCAATGACCATGCCCAAGAATGGTAGGTTTGAAATTGGGCGAAAGTTATTGAAAACTTGGGGATCCAAGGAGGGCTTTTTCAAGATGGGCTTTACAATTGTCTCCTTGAAGGCTGATGGCATCACACCCTCTTTCAAGGATGTGTTTACCACCGCTTTAATCCCCTTGCCCAATTTCTCTCTGCAGCTCATAAGGAGCCACGATGGGCAAGGATCAGTTAGGCAAGTGGTAGGCTTCACAGTTGAAAGCACCTTGTCCACATCCTCAGAAGGGAGAAGCTGAAACCGATCCCAACTTACCGGCATGCAACTGGCCAACTCTGGTTCACTTACTGTATCCACGGCGCACGGGATCGAGCTCCGTAAGTGTTCGATTTTATCGGCGAAGTGCTTTGCCAATATGTCACAGGAGGCCTTTGACTGTTCCAAGGGTTCGTGGGCAACTGGACCAACCAGGCTTCGGACCACCTGGAACAGCCTCCTGGGACAGCACTCTGCAGACGCAATAGAGGCAGCAAAGAAAGCCTTCTTTCCTGCCTTTATTGCCACTTGGTAGGCAGCTACTGCTGCTCTAACCTGTGTCCGGACATCTTCGGAGCGGGATTTCCACCACCGGCGTTCTAGTCGTCTCACCTCCTGTCTCAGAGTACGCAACCGTGGTGTATACCACGGTGCTAACTGAGTTCTATTCAGGGGGAGAGGACGTTTCGGAGCCACCCGGTGTAATGCCCTGGTGATCCCATCATTCCACTCCCTCACCAGGGTTTCGACCAGGCGATCTTCAGCAGGTTCCAAATCCCCTAGCGCAGTCAGGAATCCTTCCGGATCCATCAGGCGCCTGGGGCGGACCATTCTAATAGGTCCTTCACCCCTGCGGAGGGGGCGTGGCATTGAGAAGTCTATGTTTACCAGGTAGTGATCTGACCATGACACAGGGGTGGAATAAACCACTCCCAACTTCAGAGCACTTCTCTCCTCTCCCAGGACAAACACAAGGTCGAGAGCATGACCGGCTACATGGGTGGGCCCAATATTACTAAGGTGCAGTTCCCAGGAAGCCATGGTTTCCAGGAAATCCCGAGGGGCTCCAGTGAGAGTGGTCTCGGCATGCACGTTGAAGTCACCCAGCACTAACAATTCTGGGGACAACGCCCGTACAGCCGAGACCACCTCCAGCACCTCAGCCAGGGAGTCTGCTGTGCAGCGGGGTGGGCGGTACACTAGCAGGATCCCCAAACTGCCCTTCGGGCCCAACCTCCAGTACATACAATCAACAAATTGAGTCCTATGGAGAGAAGATCTGGCAAAAACCAAAGACTCTCGATAGATGACTGCCACGCCCCCTCCCCGCCTTCCCACCCTCGGTTGCTGTGCGTAACAGAAAACTGGTGGACACATGGCCTCAAGAATGGGAGTAGAGGCCTCGTCCAACCAAGTCTCCGTAATACATGCCAGGTCTGCCCGCTCATCCAAAATCATATCATGGATGAGCGAAGTTTTTTGTGCCACAGACCTGGCATTACATAACAGCAGTCAAAGGTCGGTAGGAACCTTGTGTCCCCCAGTTTTCGTCTGGTTCTGGGCCGACCCGGAACAGGGGATGGGTGTAATGCATCTATCCCCTGTTCCCCTATTCTGGCGTGGTCTGCCAGCAGCACCTTTCCAGCGCCTGCCGCCCAATCTTTCTATAACTTGGCCCCTCACCTCCCTCCCTGGTTTGCACATGCCTCTATCCCTATCTGCCAGTCAACAGGCCACCCACCCTAAAACAATATTGGTCCGGAGACCCACCTCCGTACCCTATAACAACTGTAAATTGATTAAGTTAAATTAAATTAAATTAAACTAAATCAATATAAACACACACTCACACACGACTGACACAGCCACACAAATACAAATAATAAAAAAAGAAAGCAAAAAAAAGAAAGCAGTAGCACAGTAGCAGCAGCCGCCGCCTCTCCTCCCCTTGGGGCGATGGTCTCTTCTTCCTGCAGGCACTGGGTCTCCCAGGCCACCTCAGCCAGCCGGCTTATGTATCCCTCCAATACATGGTGGAGGTGGTGGTCCCACAGCAGCAGCAGCAACAGCAGCAGCAGCACAGCCGCAGCAGCCGCAGCAGCCGCAGCCGCCGCAGCCGCCGCAGCCGCCGCAGCCGCCGCCGCCGCCGCCGCCGCCGCCGCCGCCGCCGCCTCTCCTTCCCTTGGGCGATGGTCTCTTCTTCCTGCAGGAACTGGGTCTCCCAGGCCACCTCAGCCAGCCGGCTTATGTATCCCTCCAAAGAGGGACAGGTGGTGAGAATCAGTCCTAGCTGGCTGGGTACCTGGGGCCTGGTCCTGCCAGACAGAAGTCCCACAGGGAAGGGTGGTGGAGGTGGTGGTCCCACAGCAGCAGCAACAGCACAGCAGCAGCAGCAGCAGCCTCTCCTTCCCTTGGGCGATGGTCTCTTCTTCCTGCAGGCACTGGGTCTCATGGTTAACATGGAGGGTGGGAGGTGTTATCTCTCCAGTTCCTAAAATGTTTAACAAAGGAACTGAATTCTTTCCCCCTTCCCTCTCCCAAAAGGAATCCCTTACATTTTATAAGCACTCTCTTTGGAAGGTGTTTCTGAAAGCTGACCTGATGTGTGAGGAAAGCTTCTGTCTGTTTATATGAACACCAGATTAAAGGGGGCTCTAGGCAGGTCCTTTGAGGAAGAAGTCCACTGTTTCTACCTAACTTCAATGAGGTGTGACTAAAGAGTAGTGTTTCCAAGAAGCATTGTATGTCTGTATACAGAAGGGCCCCGCTTTACTGCGCTTCGCTTTACAGCGTTCCACTAATACAGCGGTTGTCAATTGCAGAAAGGCCCTGCTCCTGCGGCGCTTGTTCTGCTTTTACGGCAGGTTTTGCTCATCGTGCGCCATTTTCGCATCATTTTTGCGCGACGCGCACCATTATCTTCAATACGTTCCGCTTTACAGTGGTTTTCACTTTACAGCGGGGGTCCGGAACATAACCCGCTGTATGAGTGGGGCCCTACTGTATACACTGCAGTACTGTAGTGACTGCAGCCTTTGCCTGGCAAATAATGCCACCTATCAGTTTAGAAAGACAGGGCTGGTCTGCTTGAGGATGCAGGAGATCATCACTTCCCATATTTAAAGAAAACATTCTCATTGCAGAAAAGCTACAAGAGACCAGTAGTGTCAGTCTTTCAGTGGTTTTTCTGGAGTGATGCTAAGATCAATAATTTGTTTGTTTAAAAAATTTCTAAATCACCCCTTCATCCACACATGGATTCCTGGACAGGATACATAAAAATTCCAAATATCAATACAAATCAATATTAAGATGAAGAATAAAAATCAAAACAGCATAAAAAATTGAGAGGTAATAATTTGAGAAGTAATCATAGAATCGTAGAGTTGGAAGGGGCCTATGACGCCATCAAGTCCAACCCTCTGCTATACCTGACAGGTGGCTGTCCAGCTGCCTCTTGAAGGCCTCCAGTGTTGGAAAGCTCACCACTTCCCTAGGTTATAGTTAGGAAGTTTTTCCTGATGTTCAGTCAAAATCTGGCTTCCTGTAAGTTGAGCCAGTCATTCCATGTCCTGCACTCTGGGATGATCGTGAAGAGATCCTGGCCCTCCTCTGTGTAGCAACCTTTCAAGTACTTGAAGAGTGTTATCATATCCCCCCTCAGTCTTTTCTTCTCAAGGCTAAACATGCCAATTTCTTTCAGTCTCTGCTCAGAGGGCTCTGTTTCTAGTCCTGTTCATCATCATTGACCTCCTCTGAACCTGTTCCAGTTTGTCTGCATCCTTCTTAAAGACATGTACAAAGAATATTGAATGTATCAAGTACTTTGTGTGCATTTCTTTTATTTATAACATGGCCTATCCTACAGGGTCAAAGCAGCTTACAGCACTGTCATTGACAGCCACCTTTGTCCTCAAAGGGCTCATAATTAAGTATCAGGAGGCATAGGAAGGTAAACTAAAAACAACACATCCTTTCCACTTACTATCTTATTTTTGCTGTCTTTTTGCTTATCCCAACATCATGCTCTCACACAAATGCAGTTTAATGTAGTTCTGTTTGCCTCAGTCACCCCTTGTGAAATTACAAATACATAATTAAAGGCAAACAAATACATAAACCATTTTTCAAATGTATCCTAGAACTCCCTCCTCTCCCACATTTCTTAGAAAAGTGCTTTGCAATATTTACCTTCTTAATTTTCACAAAATGTATATAAGGTAGCTTGTCATTAAAGTTCATGTTTTATACATGCAGAGTTCAGGCCAAAAGATACAATCTCTCAGTGAATCTATGGCCAGTGGCATCACTAGGGTTGGTGTCACCCGGTGCAGTAACTCCTTGGCGAGCCCCCAAATGTGCTGCTGAGTGCGCGCATGTGCACAAGGCCAGCCACCCATGCCCCTGGGAGGGCGTGCGCCAGAGGGGCACCCATCCGGAGAAGCAGGCCTGGGAATGCCAGCGCATCTCCCTCGCCCTGCCGATGCTGCTCCTGGTCTTGCCCGCCTGCCTGCCTGCCTCCAAGGAGGAGTTGGCTGCTCCAACGCCGACCCAGAGCGCTTCTCAGCTCCTTTGCCAGGCAACGGCATGGGCGCCTTGCCCTGCGACGGGGCGGCTCTGGGTGTCACTCCCCTCATGGTGTCACCCGGGTGCGGTCCGCACTCCCCGCACCCCGCTAGTGACGCCACTATCTATGGCCACATCCATATTACACATTTATACATCCACACTATACTATACTGTTGTGTGCAATCTCTGAGCTGTGTGAGACTTCCAGGGTTTGGTTTCCTTGGAACGAAAGTCAGCAGAGACTTGTGGTGCCTTTAGGATATAAGGCTATATTTACGCAAGCGATGGAAAGATCTGTCAGTTTCGGTTCTCTCCATTTCTCATTATCTCAATCTTAAATTTAGTTGGTGATTCTTTTTTAAAAAAAACCTTCATGAAAATTCTCCATCATTTTAGCACTAATTTATTATAATAAACACATTTTTGTAAACAGTTTTGACTTATACATTTTTGCAAACCATTTCTAGTCTTGCATGTCATTTTCACTCATATATTTATTTTTATGCACCCTTTCCCCTGATATATGCCTTGGCCTTTGATTCAGCAGAGAAGGCAAGCCTTTCTCTATCTTTCCAGTTTCCAGCTCCAAATCAGACCAATACACACACAGAAAGACTATCTGGTGGCCCAGGATGGGTGCGGAATCACTCTCCTGCCAGAGTTCCTATAGCAACAGGACTGCTTTGGAGCATATATTTTGACATGTAGATCAGCCGCTCAACAGGTCATTATCTCACAACTGGCTTGGCCAGAACTATTAACTTATGAAAACAACTGGTCTGGCCAGTTCAGCAGGTCTCTCTGGTACAAACTACATCTCTTCAGATCATAGGCTGGAGGGGACTCACAGACATCATCCAGATCAACCTTCAATCCTATAACCCCACATTTAAAGCACTATAATAGCACTAACAGCCATGGCTTCCCTCAAAGAATCTTGGGAACTATAATTTGTTAAGGGGGCTGAGAATTGTTAAGAGGCCCCTATTCCCCTCACAGAGCTACAATTCCCAACATTCTCTGGGAAGAAAGATTGATTGTTAAACTCTGGGAACAGGAATAAATAGGGTTGAAGCAGGTAGTGGTGTGTATGTGAGGAAGGGAGGAGGTTGAATTTAATCAGCTCAGCCTGCTCCACAATCAGGTAAATTGCACTCTAAATTACACAGTGCTGAATGTGGGCTCCAAACCTTGCATGACCATGAAAACATTCAGAATGACAATTTGTATGGTGAAGCTTGTTTCTCCACAAAGATGTCTCTTACTGGATTGCAGCATATGTGTATGTATTTAGACAATTAACTGGACAAAGCAGCTGAGAATCTGCAGCATAATACACAAAATAGAGAAACAGGTAAATAGCAAAAGGAAATGATCCCTAGTAAGGAGTACTGGAAAGCAGCTTGAGAATTCACTTACCATCCTCTACACACCAGTGTTACCTTACAAGGATGTAAGATAATGGGTTAGGGAATTTCTAGACCTCCAAATGTTGTTGGACTACAATTCCCATCATCCCATACCATTGGCCATACTGACTGAGGCGGATGGGAGTTGGAGTCCAACAACATCTGGATGACCACAGGCTGCCCATTCCTGCACTATACATTTCATAGAATGATAGTTAACAGTGCATTTCTATACACATCTACACAGAAATAAGCACCACTGAGTGGGGCTTTCTAGGCAAGTGTGCATAGCAGGGATTGGGAACCTTTTTCAGCCTGAGGGCCGCTTTCCCTCCGGTGCAATTTTCTGGGGGTTGCATGCCAGGGGTGGGAGGGACCAGATGCAGAAGTGGGATGGGGCCAGATGCTAAAATGAATGGAGCAACAGAGGTGTATCTTACTTTCCAGTATAGTAGGCTATATTCCAATCATGCAAAAGTCAAAGGTGTCAATCGCACACTTTAATCCATCCAGGCCAGCAAGGAGCATTATCACAGAAAAGCACTGAAGAATGATATGGAGCAAGGCCAAATACAGATGCCTGGGGAGGGGCTGCTTTCGGCTCCCAGGCCTGAGGTTCCCCACCCCTAGTATTACAGGACTGCAACTTAAAGCATTTTGACCTGGACACATTGTTGATTGGCCAGTTTAACTATACTATATTGACATAGCCTGAGTTAGCAAACTCTAAGGAGCAGCTGTCCTTACTGAGTTTTTCAGTTCCAGTAATATCTGTCCAGTTTTCAAGCCTTTAATATCTGAAACATACTGGGTTTGGCAAAGAATCAGCATAGTTCCTTTCCAAATTCTTAGTCCCAATAATGTGTGCATAGAATTGCAGCCTCAGACTTGTTGTGCTTGGATGGGATATGCAAAGTGTTTCACCAGCAGAATGTTGCAAAATAGTTATATTGTCCTCTGCTTATGGTATTCAAGTACAAAAGTTGAAGTTCAAGATAAAGATTAAATCTAGCAATTCTTCTTACAAACACATCACACTTTGAGACTCTTAACCAGCTAAAGTTAGCTTTAACTAAGTTAGTTATGACTAGCTTCCCCTGTTGGTGTCTGTGGGACATTAATCTCATCTTAAGCATGTTTAGTCGCTGTATTCAATGGGACTCCCTTTCTAGTAACTATGAAAAATAGTAGGCTTTTAGTTGGATTGGGGATTGGTCTAATTTGTTTAACATAGTTCAATACAGTAACAACTATGCAAGTGTACAAGATATTTAATATTGTGTGCTTTACAGTAAACCAATTTAATAGACAAGGCTAATCTAATATACAATCTAATACACAACCGATCTAACCAATCTAATACATAAGGTCTCCTGACTATGTAACATGCTACCTCTTTATTGGATAGTTTTTACATTGTAGCAGTGATATTGGAATTTATCTCACTGTATCAAAATTGCTGTCATTGCTTTTTCACCAGCACCTTTGTAATGGATGGCAAAGAGCTGGAAAAATGGATTCTCTTCATTTTATTTCTTTCTTGGTTACACACACAGTAACAACAGCTGCCTAACAAAAGTAGTTCTTGTATTTATTTTTCTTTTTGTACTGTGGTTCTGTTTTTGAAATACTTACAAGCATACACACATAATGTGCCGGTATTTGTTTAGTAAGAATAATTTAGTTGGGGTTACCTCTGAATGATAAGCCTGTTATTGGGAATAGTTTTATTCTAGAGCATCACAGTCAGGTAGAATATAACGGTCAGCGTTTATTACAGAATAACCCACTATGAAGAACTTTACAGAATAGATAGAACAACTTTCTATCTTAAAACAGTAAAATTAATTTAGGCTGCGTTCCAAAGCACACTTGTTTGAAAGATATGGCCAATGCTCACTTTATTTTTTGTTTGACAACAAAGAGAAAACACACAAGTTCTGTCAAGTGTATAGAAAAATTACTTGTTATTTATTTAGGCACATATCACAACTATGCATATTTATAAGGTAGTGATGTATATTTCATTATGAATTTGACATGGACTGTCATATTAGCATTCTACCATTCTCTCCAAGTTCCAAGTAAGGAAGGAGCGATTCATTACAACCCTTTTGCTATGTCAAGAAGTGAGTTGTACTCATTCTTCTCCCATGCTGAAGTAGTTATATGAATGACTTTTAAAATTTTGGTTCTCATTCATTTGATGGTGATTTTAAGTTAGCACAAGCAAACACTTCAGACAACCAATTCATCACAGAAAAATAACACAGATTGCTGGGGTCCACTTCCTGGCATGCCTTCCTCCATGCAAAGCTCATTTAAATCCCACTGATTTCAATGGACTGACTTCTAACTAAGACTGAGCATGGGAAGTTCACATTCAGTGTGATTTTTGTTTTCATGTCCCACCAAGGTAAGACCTACCTAAATTTAATTTCAGTCAGTCAGCATAACAGGGACAATTTGCATCAGATTAGGACAGTGGGAAAGAGTAAGGACTTCAGCAACTCTTACAGCTTGACTACACTGAACTATGTTGCATCTACAGCAGTTTGCATCTACAAACTGTGGTCTGTGAACCCCTATGTGTAATATGTAATGTCCACATTACATATTCATATTGATTTTTAATTGTATTTTAGTCTTTTATTTCTTATCTTTTATTCTAGGGAATGCAAATTGTAATACATTGAAAAGAAGCAACAAAAATACAATTAAAAATCGTACAGCATCTAGCACAGCACATTACAATTGCTAGCTACAGCAGGCACAAAAAACATTAAATGGTATGCCAAAACCATCTACAATTTTCAAGTCGTCTGTGGGGGGAAAAATTGGGAACTACTGGTCTAAATAAATTGCACTGACAATGGGACTTGTTGCTAAACACTGGAGAATTACATAGTACATGTACCCCTGCCTATATTTATGTGGAAGTAAACCTCACTGATTTCAAATGAACTTGATTCCAACCAAGAAAGTATTCTTGATACCATGGCTTGCCTCCTTTTTCTAATTTAAAGGCTTCAGTCTTTAAATATGCCTTTAATGTTACAACCACTCTTCCAATATTTTTTCTTTCTTTCTTTAGATGAGCTGAAACACAAAAGGATATTTATCCATTTTGTTCATGCTCTGTGAAATGACACCCCTCCTTGGGTAATTTTATTTTCAAACTCTGCCTCCAAGAGGGCAGATTCAAGGAAAGAGAGAACATGTCCCCATTGCTTGAGGAACTCGGTTAATGTTCCATCAACCAAGGGAGCACATCCAGAAGTGTATCTCAGTGAAAGTAATATAGTCCAACTGAATGGTATCTACATTTGTGCACTCAGATGTGCATGCCATTTCACTGCATTGCATTGTTTCAGTGGGATACCCATTTGCAGAGCTTGGAAAAGTTACTTTTTTGAACTACAACTCCCATCAGCCCAATCCAGCGGCCATGCTGGCTGAGGCTGATGGGAGTTGTAGTTCAAAAAAGTAACTTTTCCAAGCTGTGCCCATTTGGATGCACATCCAATGCAACTAAGTGTTCTTAAGGCATGGGAAACCTATAGGCCTCTAAATCAGGGGTTGCCAACCAGTGGTGCATCTAGCAGGTAGCACAGAACATGAGCTTTCATTTTTTTAAAAAAAGTATGCTTCAAGCCCTCTTAGAAAGAAAATTATGAAGTAAAATATGCAGGTACCCTTCTAAGTGATTTCTGTGAAATAAACCAGTCTGGCTACTCCTGTCTGTCGGTGTTATTAGTCATTGAGTGAAGTCAGAGCTGTGATTGATAAGTGAGTTGTGTGGACACCAGGCAATAGGAATCTCTGGAGTCCTGAAGAGCTGATGTGTTGTCCTCTCTTTTAGAGCATTTTTCCTGCTTCTTTCCCCCCTAATCCTTAGCATCACAGTAGTTTGCCCTTCTTTTTCCCCTAGCAACAAGGATGCATCTTTCCTGTGCTGGGTTTATCTGAGAACAGGTAGTACTTAGAAATTATTTTCTGCAAATATCACTACACAATAAGTGTGGGTGAATGTTAAAGAATCCCCCTCACCTAAAAAGGCAAATGTGAAAACTTTGCAAAGAGGCTGAGGCATGTTTTTCACTTTGCATAAGCTAAAAGCAGGAAGAATTCACTTACAGTACAATGGTACATATGTCTACTCAGACGTAAGTCTCACTGTATTTAATGGGGTTTACTTCCAGGTAAGTGGGCACAGGATGGCAGCCTAAGCTTTGGTTTAGGGTTAGCATTGGATTTAACAGTTGTGTGGCAGGCAGAAATTCAACAGGTCAAGCCTTTTCTAGAATGGAAATACAATTATGGGGGAAATGTCACCATGACTACTGTCCTATTTTATGTAATTCCATGCCCTGTGACAGCCGTTTTGTGATTGGTGCTCAGGTCAACATTCGGTGACCTCTACTCTAGATGTTGCTGGATTCCATTTCTCCTCAGCCCAGGTGTGCATGGCTCATTGTCAGAGATGATATTTGTAGTGAAGCAACATCTGGAAGACCACAAGTTCTCCACTCCAGTCTATCTATTTATTTATTTATTTATTGCATTTATATACCGCTCCATAGCTGAAGCTCTCTGGGCGGTTTACAACAATTAAAAACATTAAAAACAAATATACAATTCACTAATAGGCAAAAAACCTTGCAGTTTAAGAACGTACCTATAGCCCACAGATATTTCTATCAAACTTTAAAAAGCAGGGAAATTGGGCAGCTATAGTGAATGCACCAGGGAAACAGGAGACTTGACCTCTTCTCTGAGATATTGGACTGCCCTACAAATTGGTCAAAATGCAAACACAATTTGGGTTGGTCTTTCACAGTCCAATCCACTTCCTGTGTAGCTTGCAAAAATTTGGTAACGTGCCTCTGAGCAGACCTTCAATCCGAGTGGCTGACTGTTAAACCAGTCTGGCCACTGAAGCACTCTCAGTGGAACAGGAGTCTCCTCTCAACACCCTTCACAAACTACACTTCCCAGGATTCTCTGAGGGAAGCCATGACTGTCTCACGTGAAATCAAAGTCTGGAGTGGGTGGGGGGCCCTGATTAGGCAAGCCAAGCAGCTGTGAGGCTTTTAGAACACTGACAGTTGGTTCTTACTGAGCATGCCCCACGTTATCATAGGCTGCCAGCCAAAATTTATTAAATTAATTAAAAATCAGCCAGGCATTTTTTTAACTTTTAAACTGCAGAAGATGAAGGTCAGAGTATGGGGCAAGGTCAGTATTAGGATTACAGGTACTCTGTGAACATGGCTGATTTGTAATGAATTTCAACAGGTTATGAGAACTCTGAGAGAAAAAAGTCCAAAAGGGCTCTGGGTTTTCTCTCTCTCTTTTTAGACTTTGAACTCTTGATTCTCTCTGACTGTTTTATGTATTGCCATGAAAATGATAGGGTTGTTAAGCAAGCGTTTCTGAGTTCAGGACTATAAAATTTGTAAGGTTTTGTTTTGAAATGAGCCTATGGGAAGCATCAGAATGGCTTGGGGGGTATTTTCAATTTAACATTGCGGAATATGAAAAATCCATGCTGGCTATAGCATACAGCCACTCTTGTGGCTGTATAATTTAAAAAACACACATTTTTAAAAAGCAATTTAAAAACACATGCTAAAATGCCTGGGAGAAGAGGAAAGTCTTGACCTGGCACCAAAAAGATAACAATGTTGGCGCCCAGCACACCTCATCAGGAAGAACATTCCATAATTGGAGGGCCACCACTGAGAAGGCCCTCTCCCTTGTTGCCAGACTCCCAGATTCCCTCCGAGTAGGCACCTGGAGGAGGGCCTTCGATGTGGAGCATAGTGTATGTGGGTTCATGTCAAGAGGGGCGTTCCATCAGGTATTATGGTCCCAAGCCATGTAAGGCTTTATAGGTTAAACCAGCACCTTGAATCGAGCTTGGAAACATACAGGCAGCCAGTGCAAGTGGGCCAGAATCGGTTTGATATGTTCGGACCGTCTGGTCCCTGTTACCAATATGGCCGCTGCATTTTGCACAAGCTGCAGTTTCCGAACCATCTTCAAAGGCAGCCCCACATAGAGCACATTGCAGTAATCTATCTTGGAGGTTACCAGAGCATGGACAACTGAAACCAGGTTATCCCTGTCCAGATAGGGGCATAGCTAAGCCACCAACTGGAGTTGGTAGAAGGCACTCTGTGCCACAGAGGCTACCTGAGTCTCAAGTGACAGAGATAATTCTAGGAGAACCCCCAAGCTACGAATTTGCTCCTTCAGGGGGAATGCAACCCCATTCAGGACAGGTTGGACATCCACCATCTGGTCAGAAGAACCACCCACTAGGAGCATCTCAGTCTTGTCTGGATTGAGCCTCAGTTTATTAGCCCTCATCCAGTCCATTGTCACAGCCAGGCACCGGTTCAGCACATTGACAGCCTCACCTGAAGAAGATGAAAAGGAGAAATAGAGCTGCGTGTCATCAGCATACTGATGGCAACGCACTCCAAAACTCCGGATGACCGAACCCAAAGGTGGAGAGTCCAGGGTGCCGAGCAATGTTCCCCAAGCACCACCTTCTGAAGCTGACCCGCCAAATAGGAGCGGAACCACTGCAATGCAGTCCCTCCCACTCTCAACTCAGCCAGTCTTCCCAGAAGGAGGCCGGGTCAACCAAGAGGTCTTCTATATCTTTAAAAGTTGTGCAGGGGGAAGGGAGAATTCCACCTTGTGGTTTTTCGCATTACAGTGTTCCAAGAACATCTGCACTTGGCTGACTTTCTCTTCTCCTAAAGATACAGGATCAGTCTCAGGCCCTGAGCCTGGCAACCCTATTATGCACCTATCTGGCATTTAGGAGCAGCATCCAGAGTTCTGAGAGCTGGCTGATAGGGCAAGCAACAAACCTGCGGGTGGGGGAGGACTGGAACAAGGCACAGTCGTTAACTGCCTGGGCCGTGTTCCCCTTACCTGGCAAGTCCTCCTCACAATGCCATATTTCCCTCTACCCATCACTACACTAATTGGGGGCCCCTCAAGTCTCCCCATTTAGCTATTAGTCCTCTCTCCCAGGCACATAATCCAAGACCCGCAAGTCCCACAAAAAACCAGGCAGTCTGCAGAGCAGGAGCCACCTCAGCCAGCCAGCTATTGTATCCTCTCCAGGGAAGGGAAAGGTGGATGATATCAGCAACAGCCAGCTGAGTGCCTGGGGGCCTGGCCCTGCAAGCCGTGACAACCTGTAGATCAGAAGTCCAACAGGGAGAGGGTGGTGGTGGTAGCCGAGCAGCAGCAGCAGCAGCAAGCAAGCAGGCAGGCAGGCAGATAACAGCAGCAAATGGCTCTCCTTCTTTCCTGGGCAGTGGTGGTCCCCTTCCTCCTGCAGACATTGCATCAAGCTTCTACTTGCCCCAAGGAGCAATCATTTAATGGAGCAGTTGCTACAAATGGGAATGAAAAATGTGCAGAAGAGTGGAAGCCAAAAAGTATGAGGGTAACAGGTTCTTTTGGCAAACATATCTACCCTTCCTGAAATGGCAACTTTCACAGTGAAAACCAAATCTCAAAGGAAAAAAAAACTTGGAAGAATTCAAATTTTAATTTTTGTTGTTGTTGAAAAAATGTCTGTGCACACATACTCAAGCATTCCTTTCCTTTTGTTTGTTTTCACACTGGCACTTTAATTCAGCCCACGCCCGTAAGGGGTTACAACTATGTGAGTTGTGAAATGAATAAAGGTTTATAGAGATTAAAAACTAAAAAATGCATTTGCTGGAATTTGTGCTTCAGTGAGCAAGCCTTATCTACAATATGCAATCTGACATACGGATTTAAACTATTGTTATTCAATTATATGTTCCAGTTCTTTGGCATTTTTCTCCTTCACTGTATCTTGTTTTTTAGTATATAGTTTACAACCTTAAGTCAAAGTTTCTGAAAACATTTTGCTTCTGAAAAGTGGTTCATTGTGGTATCAAGGAAACAGATGCCTTTAACTCTTAATGTTGTTTTTAATTTGCTGAGTTCCAGGGGTTGCCAGGAGGCTATTAATTGTTACTCAAATACAAGTTGTATATTGGATTTTTCAGCATGCATCAAGTACAATATAGTTAAAACTGCTATTTTCTTTAAAAACAAATTGTAGTTTACTCATAAAATTGCTTTTTATTACCAGTTGCAATTTATGTCCAAATTATCTGGAAGTTCATAGTAACCAATAAATAATTGTTCCCATGTTTCCCAGAAAGCATAACTGCATCTTAAAATATGGAAAAGTAATTTATAATACAAAGAAGGAAAACTTCGCCTACTGCATGATGCTATGTATGTTTACCTGGAACCAAGGCCTAGTGATTAATGGAATTTACTCTAAAGTTAATGTGAACAGGATTGCAGCCTTAGGTTGTGATCTTGTGCACAGTGAGGGAGCAATTTAAACCCAAGATCCGCCAGGATAATTGGAGTTTGGAATAGAGAGATCTCAGTGGCATCACTAGGGTTGGTGTCACCCGGTGCCGTAATTCCTTGGCGAGCCCCCAAATGTCCTGCTGAGCGTGTGCGCATGCTCACAAGGCCAGCCACCCATGCCCCTGGGAGAGCGCGCGCCGGAGGGGCACCTAGCCACAGAAGCAGGCCTGGAAATGCTGGCATGCCTCCCTCACCCCGCCAATGCTGCTCCTGGTCTCGCCCGCCCACCTGCCTGCCTGCCTCCGAGGAGGAGTTGGCTGCTCCAACGCCGACCCAGAGCGCTTCTTGGCTCCTTTGCCGGGCAACGGTGCGGGCGCCCTGCCCCGTGACGGGGCAGCTCTGGGTGTCACGCCCCTCATGGTGTCACCCGGGTGCGGTCCGCACTCCCCACACCCCACTAGTGACTCCACTGAGAGATCTCCAGCTGAAGACACTGATCCTGTCTTAGCAGGAGATATGCTGGTGTAGGTCCTCCATCCCAGCTAGGGTTGCCAGTTCTGCGTTTCTCAGCCCGAGACTCCCATTTTTGGGGGTCCCCTCCAGCTCTCTGGCTGACTCACCTTAATCTCCAGACTTTCAGCTTTCATTTTAAAAAAAAATGTTTCTAGGTGGTCTGGTTTCAGAGATACACCAGCCACTGCCCCCAGCTTCCTTGTTGCTCTAACTCCTGCTCTAATCTCTGCCCTTTCAGGTTTTTAGCCAATAAGAAATCAGGATTGTGACTGACAAGGAATGATAAAGACAAAAATGTAGAGTCAGATTGAATTGTCTGCCTTCAAGTCGATTCTGACTTATGGCGACCCTATTAACAGCATTTTCATGGTAAGAGGTATTCACAGGGGGTTTACCATTGCCTCCCTCTGAGGCTGAGAGGCAGTGACTGGCCCAAGGCTCAGAAACATGCTTTTTCCTGCTTTTCTAAACATCTCACAGATTGAATAAGTAAGCTTTCAGTCTTTTTCTCTCCTGTGTGTAGGAGTCAGGCAGATTTAAATTTTGAAGAGGGCAGTGTTTTGCAAACTTCCCAAATTGAAGCTTTAACCCTCTTTTCTCTTCTCCCAGGCATTTTAACAGCATTTGCATAACATGTGTTTTTAACTTGCTTATCTGTTTTTATGGGTTTTAATGGTTTAAATTTGTATACTTGTTTTTAATGTTTTTAATTGTTGTAAACTGCCCAGAGAGCTTTGGCTATGGGGTGGTATATAAATGCAATCATCATCATCATCATCTAGTACTTGATTTTCCAGAGTAAACATACCCTGAGTAAACCCCATTGAATTCAATAAGACTTCCTTTTGAGTAGACATGGTTATGATTGTGCTGCAAATTGATGGGATTTTTGAGTGAATATAGGAAATAATTGCGTTTGTGTTGTATATCTTTCTCTGCCCCACCAATCCTATTTTTAATTAGACAGGGCTTAGGTATCACTGTTTTTATGATGTTGGAAACTAATACTGATTTTATTTTTTTAATGTTCTGCAATGATCAACTGGTTTTGACAATAAACTATTATATGGGGTGTATGCATTTTTACATCTCCAATGTGTGTGTGTGTATGGGAATCTTTCCAACAACCCTGTGAGGTAGGGTTGCAGTCTGGAAACCAAGGCAGCTCACAATAAGAAATAAATCCCTTTTAAA
The DNA here is from genome assembly GCF_030035675.1 of Rhineura floridana. Taxonomy (NCBI): domain Eukaryota; kingdom Metazoa; phylum Chordata; class Lepidosauria; order Squamata; family Rhineuridae; genus Rhineura; species Rhineura floridana. The sequence continues at coordinate 104,026,228 of NC_084483.1, forward strand.
CCCAATAACCATAAAAACAAGTATAACAGTTGCAAAACAGCTTAAAGTGGCTTGATTCTGAATTTTGGGTTGCGTGAATGAAGTTGCTTATCACTTGAGGTTGCAGTTCTGTCCCTGTTTGAGTAAGCCCCACTGAATACATTGGGACTTGCTTCTGAATAAATAAACATAGGATTGCACTATAAATATCTTTACAGGTTGGGTGAGGGGATCAAGGCGGTGGTAAACGCATCCTTGAAAGAGGGTGTGATGCCATCAGCCCTCAAGGAGGCAATTGTAAAGCCCATCTTAAAGAAGCCCTCCTTGGATCCTCAAGTTTTTAATAACTTTCGCCCAATTTCGAATTTACCATTCTTGGGCAAGGTCATTGAGTGAGTGGTGGCCAATCAGTTGTCGACACACTTGGATGAAACGGATTACTTAGATCCATACCAATCGGGTTTCAGGACTGGTCATGGAACTGAAACAGCCTTGGTCGCTCTGGTTGATGATATGAGGAGGGCATTAGATAGGGGAGAATTTACCTTCCTTGTCCTCCTCGATCTCTCAGCGGCTTTTGATACTGTCGACCACAGTATCCTTTTATATCGCCTAGAGGGATTGGGAATAGGAGGCACTGTATTACGGTGGTTCCGCTCCTTTCTCTCTGATAGGTACCAACAGGTGGTATTGGGGGAGGAGGTTTCAGACCCTTGGCCTCTCAATTGTGGTGTGCCACAGGGCTCTATCCTCTCTCCCATGTTATTTAACATCTATATGAAGCCGCTGGGGGCAATCATCAGGAGATTTGGGCTGCAGTGTCACCAATATGCGGATGACACTCAGCTCTATCTCTCATTTAAATCTTCACCAGAGTTGGCTGTGGAGACCTTGTCCAAGTGCCTGGAGTCCGTGAGTGGATGGATGGGAAGGAATAGGCTGAAATTGAACCCCGACAAGACCGAGGTACTGCTCGTGGGGGACAAGAGAAGGTTGGGAACCGTTGACCTGAAGTTCAATGGGGTGAGTTTACCCCTAAAGGACCAGGTCCGCAGCCTTGGGGTTGTACTTGATTCCAAGCTGTCCATGGAGGCTCAGATTTCGGCTGTGAGCCGGGCAGCTTGGTACCAACTACACCTTATACGTAGGCTGCAACCCTACCTTCCTGTTCATCAGCTCCCACTGGTAGTACATGCCCTGGTCACCTCTCGATTAGATTACTGTAATGCGCTCTATGTGGGGTTACCCTTGAAAATGGTCCGGAAACTACAACTTATTCAGAATGCGGCGGCTCGATTACTCACAAACAGTCGTCGCCGGGACCACATCACGCCAGTGTTGTTCGATCTACACTGGCTTCCAGTTGTTTTCCGGGCCCAATTCAAGGTGTTGGTATTAACCTTTAAATCCCTACACGGTCTCGGCCCAGTTTATCTAAAGGAGCGCCTACAACGCCACCAATCATGCTGCCTGACAAGATCGGCCACACAAGGCCTTCTCTCAGTCCCGCCAACCAAAGCAGCTAGGTTGGTGGGCACTAGAAAGAGGGTCTTTTCAGTGGCGGCCCCCACCCTCTGGAACTCCCTCCCACAAGATCTTCGGCACATCTCTTCCCTGAATATGTTCCGCAAGGCCTTAAAGACCTGGCTTTTTCAGCAGGCTTCCAGGACTTTTGGGGAGGCTTAATATTCTTCTGTTTTAAATGCCTCCTATTATGTATTGCTTGCTTTTATAATTTATATTATTTCACTGCATTTTGTACTGTATTCTGCTATATTTATTGTATATACGTCGCCTAGAGTGGCCATTGGCCAGATAGGTGACACATAAATTAAATTTATTATATTTATATATTTATATGTAAATAATAAATATATTTGATAGTCATGCTTATACAAATATTTCTTCATTTATCATATTTTTGGTTTTTGGTTAGGAATCCTGACTGGTTGTGAGATGCTTAGTTTTCTGCCTTACTCATAGGAATCTTGTTGTGGTTGGTATGGTATTTCGTTTAAGAAATCATCACTGTCTTTTGTTCTTTTTCTATTTGCATTTCATTTGCCTTTATTCTCAATCCCTTTCATCTTTAGAAGCAACAACAGTGGTTCCATGCACTCCTCTCAACCTTCTTAAACCCATTGATGATTCACTTTGTTGTTTGTTTCTTGTCCTATAGTGGTAAAAGAGAATTCACATACAGTAGGGCCCCACTCATATGGCAGGTTATGTTCCAGACCCTCGCTGAAAAGCAAAAACTGCTGAAAAGCGGAACGCGTTGAATAGAATGGTGCATGATGCCCAAAAACCGCCGTAAAAGCGGAACAAGTGCCGTATGAGTGGGGCTTTAGTCTAATTGCATCTAATTGAGACTGCTGCATTAGCGAAGCGCTGTAAAGCGAAGCACTGTAAAGCGGGGCCCTACTACTGGGCAGCGTGGCTGCAATTATTGTTCCTAAGCTACTGCCTATGAAGGTAGACCAAATCATGTGTGCTTTCTCTCTGTCAATTATATTCACTGGAATTGGGTTGGCTGATAAAGTGAGTTTATAGCAGCCCACAGGGGAGACAGAAAAGGGTAGAGAATCTTCTTACTCATTACTCAGACCTCTTTCTGAAGTGAAGGGTCAAATCTGTAAAGAAATTTGGATGTTAAAAGGTAGGGGCAGGACATTCCAGGCAGGGGGTTGCCAACCCTACTTGGATATAGATATTTTCGCAGAGGATCCCTTGTTAAGCTTTACCAACATGTGATATCGTGCTAAGGGAATTGCAGATTGGGATTGGTAGTAAAATAAGGCTGGGAGATACAGAACAGGAAGGGGAGGAGTTTGAACGGGTGGAGCAGAATGTGGCTGGAATAAAGAGGATGAAGACTGATCTCTGGTGTCTCTCTTAAATTGTCTACAATACAACAATTTTGGTAACAAAGGTGGGATGGCGCTTTTGCCTTTGTCTCCCCCACCACCTTTCCTTCAAACCCCGGTTGAGCCTGTGATTCCATTTACTTCTTGGATTAGAATGTTTGATACATATGTACTAGCCATTCATGATGAGGAACTTCCAGAGGCAAGAAAGCATGCATTACTTATTCATTGTTTGGGAGCAGAAGCTCAGAGAATCTTCTATAATCTGCCTATTGTGGATGATAAATATGAGACAGCTTTGACTGCTTTAAGGAATTTCTTTGTGCCTAGAGTCAATATTGTGGCAGAACGCTATAAATTTCGCCAGCGGGGACAGAAGCATGGAGAAAAGACAGATCAATATATTGCTGCTTTAAGAGAATTAGCTGTTACTTGTAATTTTGGAAATATGGCAGAGGAAATGATTCGTGATCAGTTGATAAAGAAGACAGGGATGCCTCACATCAGGGAATGCCTCTTGTTAGAACCTGACCTTACCCTGCAGAAAGCCATGACAATTGCTAGCCAGATAGAATCTGCAGTGGCAGAAGCGAAGTTAATGTGTCAAAGCATGACAGAACCTGTACAGGCTGTGCAGCCTTTACAACTGCAGAAAACAAAAAGATCTTTGGGCAATGTTAAAGATGGTGCAAATAAAACTTTGCAACCTGCAAAATGTGTACAATGTTACCGCTGTGGTTCAATACAACATGCAGCAAATTATGCTAACTGCCCTGCAAAGGAAGCTCAATGCAGACAGTGCAAAAAGAAAGGACATTTTGCACGGGTCTGCCAGAGTACCCAGTCCTTGCAACCTACAAATGAAGTTGCTGTACCAGAAGTTACTGTTTTGAGCATGGATGATCTTGCTCAGGCATCTATAGTGGATAGATTGACATGCATTGTAACAGTGTCTGCACTTGCAAAAAACACTTCTCAGGATATTGAGTTGATGTTAGACACAGGCTCTGCAGTTTCCATACTACCCAAGTCAGTTTACATGTAATACTTTTGTAGCTCACCACTTACAGCACCTAAACTGCATCTCATAAGTTATTCAATGAATCCAATTGCAGTTCTTGGTGGTCTAGCAGCAACAGTAGCATTTGAGAAAAATGCTGTGGCAGCTGAATTCTATGTGGTACCAGAGGGAACTCCCGTTCTGGACAGAGACCTGTTTGTTGCATTGCATGTGCAAGTACTGAATGGGACTATCACTTCAATACCTTCCAACAGTACTATGGAGCCAGCATTGCTTGCAACTATAATCACTCACAGAGGGGAGGAACCTGTGGGCTGTGCAAAGGGGTTCATTCACAGAGTTAAAATTAGAGATAATGTGAAGCCAGTACAACAGAGGCTGCGCCGGTTGCCATTTGCTGTGAGAGAGGCTGTATCACAGGAACTTAAAATATTAGTGCAGAATGACATCATTGAGGCAATTGATTCTTCTGAGTGGGTTTCTCCAATTGTGGTAATACAAAAAAAAAAAAACAGGAAGTATTTGTCTCTGTGTGGATTTGAGGGAGCCAAACAAGGCAGTGGTAATTGATAGCCACCCACTCCCTCATATAGAGGAAGTCTTCACTGAACTGAGGGGGGGCACAGTATTCTCTACTCTTGACTTGCAAAGTGCTTATCATCAAGTTTTATTGCATGAAGATAGTAGGGACCTCACAGCATTCATCACCCGTGATGGCTTGTTTCATTTTAAGTGTGTCCCATATGGTTTAGCATCGCCCCCCAGTGCTTTTCAAAAGATGATGTTGCTCATCCTTAAGAACCAATCAGGAGTACAGTGTTATTTGGATGACATCATTGTGGTGGGACAGACGCCAGCAGAGCATGATGAACAACTACATGCCGTCCTACAGGGTATAGCTGATGCAGGATTAAAGTTGAACTTTTCTAAATGCGTGTTCAGATGGACTGAGCTACCTTTTTTGGGACATATTATATCACAAGATGGGTTAAAACCTAATCCAGACCATGTTAGAGCAGTTACAGAGGCCCCACCACCTAAAGATGTACAAACACTACGATCCTTCTTGGGTCTTACATCTTGGTATGCAAAATTTGTGCCTGATTATGCATCTATAGTGGAACCTCTACATCAGCTGCTCCGTGGATCTACAACCTGGACTTGGACATCAGATGCACAAACCAGTTTTGACGCAGCGAGGTCTTTGATTGTACATAGCCCGGCACTAGCCTTGCTTGATCCAGCATTACCTACTATTGTGACTACTGATGCCTCTCATTATGGGCTTGGGGCTGTTCTAACTCAAGTTCATGGAGACAAACAAGAAAGGACAGTTGCATTTGTATCCAGGACATTACAAGGGGCAGAAAGGTCATACTCTACAGTTGAGAAAGAGGCACTTGCATGTGTCTGGGCCACAGAGAAATGGCACACATATCTGTGGGGTCGCCCATACACATTAAGCACTGACCACAGCCCTTTGACAACCTTGCTGACATCTAAAGGTTTAGGGAGAGCTGGAATGAAAATTGCTAGGTGGTCAGCTAAGCTGTTGGCTTTCACATAAAGGATGGAGTACAGGCCTGGGACTGAGAATGTAACAGCAGACTGTTTACCCCGCCTACCTCTGCCGTCCACAGACAGTGAGCATGAAGATAATGCAGAAGTGGTTGCTCTCATTGCACCTGCCCTGACAGCTATTTCCAAAGAGCAGTTTACAGCTGCTTGTTTGGCCTGTCCAATACACGGCAAGTTGCGGGATTTCCTTGAAGGGAAATGGCAACACCACATGTATAATGAAGATCAGACTCTGTTGCCTTTCTTTAAAATACACGACGAGCTGTCTCTACATGATGGTCTTGTAATCCGTGGTAGTCATCGTCTCATTGCCCCACCAGAGTTACAAGCGAAATTGATACAATTGGCCCGTGAGACACACCAAGGGATTGTACAAACAAAGCAACAATTGCGTGATTTATATTGGTGGCCTGGTATGGATAAGCAGGTTGAAGATACTATTAAATCTTGTGTGACTTGCCCAGAGCTTGGAAGTAACTCGTTAAAAATAACGAGTTACTTGTAATTCACTACATTTTTGCGTAACAAGAGGATAATTTCATTACATTTGCTTGTAACAGAACGAGTGGTAACTTAATTACTTTTCAGCTGTAACTGTAACGTTTCCAACATTCCATTTGCGTTACTTGGGGGGAGGGGAAGTCTGTGATTGGTGGCCAAAAGAATGTGCCTCACACATGGCGAGCCAGACTACAGAAGCAGAATGGAGGTGAAGAACTGAGGTGAGTGGCAATGGTGTGTGCGCGTGCGCATGCATGCGCCTCCACCGCTTGTCCTGCCGCCCCTTCCTGCCTGCCGCCTCCTCTCCTCTCGTGCCTATCGCTGGCTGCCTCTCCCCTCCCTGCTTGTCACTGCCTCTCCCCCGCGACTGTCGTTGCCTCTCCCCTCCCTGGGTGTTGTTGCCTCTCCCCACGTGCGTGTCGTTGCTTCTTCCTTCCCTGCATGTCGTTGCCTCTCCTCCCTGCGTGTCGTTGCCTCTTCCCCGCGCCTGTTGTTGCCTCTCTCCCTGGGTGTGGTTGCCTCTTCCCCGTGCATGTCGTTGCCTCTCTCCTCCCTGGGTGTGGTTGCCTCTCTCCTCCCTGGGTGTCATTGCCTCTCCCCACGTGCGTGTCGTTGCCTCTTCCTTCCCTGGGTGTCGTTGCCTCTCTCCTCTCTGCGTGTCGTTGCCTCTTCCCCTTGCCTGTTGTTGCTTCTCTCCTCCCTGCGTGTCGTTGCCTCTTCCTTCCCTGCGTGTCGTTGCCTCTCTCCTCCCTGGGTGCCGTTGCCTCTCCCTACGTGTGTGTTGTTGCCTCATCCTTCCCTGCGTGTCATTGCCTCTCTCCTCCCTGGGTGTCGTTGCCTCTTCCCCCCCCCCCCCGTGCCTGTTGCCTCTCTCCTCCCTGGGTGTCGTTGTTGCCTCTCCCCACCCTGCTTCTCATTGCCTCTCCCCTCCCTGCGTCTCGTTGCCTCTCCCCTCAGCACAGAGGAAAGGGTCCCCAAATTATGCAAGAACAGACAAAGTCAATACTACAAGAGTAAGTAATTGTATTGGTAGAAATTATGATAGTACATAAGAAACAAAAGGTATATATATATATATGAAATAGAGCAATATTAACAAAATATGTGCAAAAAAGACTCAGGGAACTTCCGGAAGATTTGTTTATTGAACATTCAACCTGATTTGTTTGCAGGGAGATTTGATGACATTGCATCAAAACAAGCCTTGTCCCTTTCCAGTGTATTTTCCTGTTACTTTTCTCATTGCAAAAAAATCTGATATTCAGTGGAAGGTTTGTGGCGCAAGACCCCCTCATCAACTACAATTGTATAACCTGAGTTTGCTGGTATATGACTGAGTCCCACTCAAAACTAGTGGCAGTCTGAAAGTGCCTTCATGTAGTAGCCAAAAAATATATTGGAAATGCAAATATTCTTTTCAAGCTGAAGCTAAGAAGAATGTATTACAGAGTTGTTGGACGGGATCTCCAGATTACATTCTGTTCCTTTGCTTCATCAAAACCAATTCAGAAACGAGTGTGTAAATGTAACTCACATATAATAAATGAGTTCTTCTACATATCTTAGAGCACTATCACTTCTGCAAATATATCTCAATGTCTACTATGCAGGAAGTGAGGGGAAGGCAGAAGTGAAGAAGCCTAGGCCAGGGAGCTTGTGCCATCAGCTCCTGGGGTTGGCCTGGAAAATGTTCTGTATTTGTTGCTTATTCAAAATATTTTAAATGCCTCCCCCCATCTGTATATTGATTTTTAAATAGTAGCAAAAGACAATTGGGTTGCATGATGAGGATCAAAAGTTCACAACACTCTTCACCCCTCCATAACCCCAAGAAATTGGTCCTAAATTTAAACTATAAAAAAGAACAAATATGACACATTGGCTGTACATATGCATGTATGCATGTCCTCACACAGAGTTAATTTTCATTTAGGCTGCCTATCTAATGCAGAAACATCATACATTTTGACTGTTATGTCCTTGAATATAAGAATCAAAACTGGTTATAGAAACAGCTAGCAGCCCTTGTTTGTGATCAGGGTGGTGGTGGAGAAAAGTCAGTGCAGTTATGAAGCCAAAATTCCACAGTGCAGTCCATAAAGGTGGCAACAACAGTGGGTCTAGACATCAAGCAACTTTCTTCTGATGACAAGTACAGATAGGCAGAAACAAGAGCCGTCCAAGAATTATGATCTGCACTGGCTGAGCTACATTCCAGTATTACCATGTACAACTGAATGTTTACTCCTGTTGCAAACCATTGTTGTTATGTGCCTTCAAGTTGATTACGACTTATGGCGACCCTATGAATCAGAGCCCTCCAATAGCATCTTTCATGAACCACCCAGTTCAGATCTTGTAAGTTCAGGTCTGTGGCTTCCTTTGGAATCAATCCATCTCTTGTTTGGCCTTCCTCTTTTTCTACTCCCTTCTGTTTTTCCCAGCATTATTGTCTTTTCTAGTTAATCATGTCTTCTCTGTTGCGCTGTGTGTGTTTGTGTGCTTAATTAAGTTTAAAACAACACAGCAGCAGCAGCAGAGTAACAGCAGATGTTGAAATGCAAGTGTGCCAGCGTGTGTGTGCGTTTACCTAAGAAAGCAGGTTTTTACCCTGCATCAGCATCACTGAGACTTGAGACTTAGTAAAATAAGAAAAGCTAGTTTATTTATAGAAATACATAGTAGATAGAAAGGCATACCTAGTTCTAACTAACTAGCTAAGTTGGAGGCGTAATACCCAGGTGCGGGAGTTAGCCCCATGCTAGGAGAGAGAGCAGAGACAGAGAAGGAAGGAAGTGGAAAGGGCAGAAGGAGGAGGGGCAGGTAAGGTTCCCTAAAGACTTAACAGTCTAGCGACAGAAGGAAGTCAGTCAGAGCATCACAGGTAAAGATAAACAAGCCTATCCATCTGGAGGACCCTTGCTCTATCTCCCTTCTGGAACACAAACAAAAGAACAAAACAGGAGTTGCTCTTGCCCCACTTCCAACATTCTCATGATGTGTCCAAAGTATGATAACCTCAGTTTCATCATTTTAGCTTCTAGTGACAGTTCTGGTTTAATTTGTTCTGACACCCAATTATTTGTCTTTTTCACAGTCCATGGTATGCACAAAGTTCTCTTCCAACACCACATTTCAAATGAGTTGATTTTTCTCTTATCCACTTTTTTCACTGTCCAACTTTTACATCCATACATAGAGACTGGGAATATCATGGTCTGAATGATCCTGACTTTAGTGTTCAGTGATACATCTTTGCATTTGAGGACCTTTTCTAGTTCTCTCATAGCTGCGCTCCCCAGTCCTAGCCTTCTAATTTCTTGACTATTGTCTCCATTTTGGTTAATGGCTGTGCCGAGGTATTGATAATACTTGACAAGTTCAAAGTCCTCATTGTCAACTTTAAAGTTACATAAATCTTTTGTTGTCATTATTTTAGTCTTCTTGACGTTCAGCTGTCGTCCTGCTTTTGTGCTTTCCTCTTTAACTTTCATTATTGTCATGATCTGTGGGTGGGTAGGAGGCGACAAGGGAGGAGGTGGAGAGTGAGATGGGGTGGAGTGGAGAAAACAATTTTAAAAAATGGAGTGGAGGGGAAAAGGAGCCGGAGGGCAAGAACATGGATAAAGGAGGAGAAGGAGGCAGAAGCAGAATGGAGATAAAGAACTGTGGAGGTGAAAGATGACAACGTGTCTGTGTGTGTGTTTGCACTTGGCACATAAAGTGGCCTCCACCACCCTCTCTGGCTACTGTGCTGCATTTGCAGTATGTTAACTTTTTTGCATCTCAGGGGAAAATGTTTGCTTGGGTGAGTGTCCCTTAGTTGGTGGCAGGGCAGGGTCCGGGAGGTGGTTGAGTGAGAGAGATTATGCTGGCTGGCTGAGTGGGGGGGAGGGGGGTTGCACTTGGATTGACGTGCAAAGATCTGAGTAGTGGCCTCTGCCTCCCTCCCCACCTCCCTTACCAGTGGAGAGACCACCATTGCTATCTTATGGATAAAAAGTATTATTCTACTACCTCTGTATGTGTGTGTTTATTTTTAATGTTGTTTTAGGCTACTTAGATGTGCAGCAGCCAAGGCCAGAACCTTGTAGATTTTTTTTAAAGTAACTGAAATGTAACTGTAGTGATTACTTTTGAGAAAAAGTAAAGTAATCAGTTACTTTCAGAGCCATTGTAATTGTAACTGTAATTACTACTTTTTTGGGCCATGTAACTGTAACTGTAATTTATTACTTTTTAAAAGTAATCTTCCAAGCTCTGGACTTTCCAACATCATGACAAGACTACAATCACAGATGTGCCACCATTGCAGCCTGTACCACTTCATAATTCAGCTTGGGAGAAGTTGGCCATCGATATTGTGGGCCCATTTGAGAGGGCACCTGCTGATTGTCGTTATGCCATTACCCTTATAGACTATTTTAGTAAGTGGCCTGAAGTGGCTTTTACTTCCCACGCTACTTCTGCTGCTGTTATCACCTTCCTTTCTGCAGTTTTCAGTCGAGAAGGAGATCCAATGGAACTGATTTCTGACAATGGCACCCAGTTTACCTCGGTAGAATTTGAGACTTTCCTGTCAGAAAGAAATATTCCCCACAGGCGCTCATCAATTTACTATCCACAGGCAAATGGTGAGATATAACGTTTTAATAGGAGTTTGAAACAAAGTCTACAAATGGCCGAACTAGAAGGTAAAGCATGGAAAGCCTTTGTCACAGATTTCTTACAAGTTTATAGATCTACCCGGCATGCCACAACACAAAAGTCCCCAGCCGAATTGTTATATGGACGGGAGATGTGCACAAAGCTGAATGTTGCTGGACTACTCATGCCTAAGTCAGATGCTTCCTTACAGCCAGGCATGAAACAAATAGTACACCAAAAACAACAAAAATATAAGAGCTATGCAGATTGCCAAAATGGAGCTAAGGAACCAGGGATACGATCTGGTTCATTTGTACGGGTCAGGAAACAAGGCATCCTGCAGAAAGGGGGAACCATGATTTACACTCCCCTTCAAGGTACTTGCCAGAGTAGCGAAATACACCTATAAACTGTCAGACGGCCACATATGGAATGCCCGCCATCTGGCCCCTATTCAGCATGACCCAACTTCATATGACCAGATCGGGCAGGATACGCATCCGGCCCCTGATTGTGGTGATCCAGCGAATAATATTACTGATAACCTAGTTCATACTGATTACTCTAATGGATTGCCTCATGCACAAAATTGCCAACCAGAACTCCCGCTTGATCAACAGTTGTCACGCAGCAGGAGACCACCTGTGTGGGCTAAAGACTATGTTATGTAATTTCTAAAGCAAAGAAGGTTACTAGGTTGGTTATTGTTAGCTGTGTTACATATATGTTTGGTAGGGTGGCAGGAAGTAGTTTTCTTAGATAAAGGGGATATGGGATGTCATGCTAAGGGAATTGCATATTGGGATTGGTAGTAAAATAAGGCTGGGAGATATAGAACAGGAAGGGGAGGAGTTTGAACGGGTGGAGCAGAATGTGGCTGGAATAAAGAGGATGAAGACTGATCTCTGGTGTCTCTCTTAAATTGTCTACAATACAACACAACAACACAATCTAAACTATATCTACTGAGAAGTAAGTCCTATTGAGTTCTATGGGGCTTAGTCCCTTAGTAAGTGTGTTTAGAATTGCAGCTCTTTGGGGGCATCCATCTTTATTCCTGAGTGCTCCCATCTAATCTCCACAACACTAGGCTCCTTTCTTCCTACAGTGGCCTTCTGGTGACTGGCCTGGCCTGGCCTGAGGGCACTTGAACCCTTTTTGCCAGAAGCGAATTGGCTAGATTAAATGTTCCCTACCCAAGCTCCATCTTTTAGCTTAGATTTCTATCTTAATTTCCAATCAGATAAACGTTTTTGTATGAATTATATGCACCAAACAACTGTGGTTGATGCTTAATGTATCATGCTTAATGACATCACTTGGGCCCGCCCCATGATGTCACTTGGACCCACCCTGTGACATCACTTGGACCCGCCCCATGATGTCTCCTGGACCTGTCCCAAGACATCACTCAGGTCCACCCCCAAAATCTCAGGCAACCCTAATCCCAGCTGAGCCAAGGCTGGGATAAATACCAAAAAGGGGCATTCTGGGAGAGGGGAAAATTTACCCTTATTCCAAACTCCGTTCAGCTTGTTCACGTGACCTAGCAATCCAGCAGAAGTTACACTGGCAAAAAGGATGGTGTAAGTCAAACTCTACTTAAAGGCTTGTTTTTCCTCTGCTAGGCTCAGGCTGGCTCAGCTGGCAGTAGCCCTGCTCCTGAATGAAGTTTGGGATATGGGTAAATTACTCTGGCATAATTTACCTCAGAGTAATTTATTCTGCCTTCCTATTGTTTGAATTGCTTAATTAGACTACTTCATTCTCATTGACTTCAGTGAACATGTAGTGTGATCCTTAGCATGTCTACTCAGAAGCAAGCCCCACTGCATTCACAGAGGCTATAGTAATAAGAATCTTTGACTCAGTGGTACTTCTGAATAAACATGCAGAGGATTGGCATGCCTAAGGTCCTGTGTACAGAACTCCATTCGTAGTAGACAAATGCTTTGGAGTTTGGACTACAGCTCCCATGAGTCCCAGCCAGCACAGCTTTGCTGGCTGCAGCTGATGGACACTGAAATCCAAAGCATCTAGAGGGCACCAGGTTGGCAAAGGCTGGCACTATTTCTGTCTCTTCAAAACCCTAAGGCAATAAAACAACTTAACCAGTGAAAAAGCCAAGGTTAAATGTACAAATCTATTTTATTGTAAAGGAGTTTTGAAAAGACATCATTTTGTTTTTTCAAAGATAATTCTTGGCTAAACCAGTACTATATCAGATCACTTTTAAAAATATGGGCTTTGTCCCCAGAAGAGGTTTTTTGGGCGGGAATATTTGCTGGTAAGAATGACAGTTTGAATAGAATGCAGACATGCATTTTCCAGCAAAAAGATTTATTTTATGCCAAATGAAAATTTAAGGACACCTATTAATTTAGAACTGAACCCTTTACTGTCAAATCTGATTCCAATCTTTTTTTTTAAAAAATCTATTTCTGTAATCCAGCCAGAAATGCATTAACTCTAAGAAGGTAGCCAGACCCATTGGCAAAAATATATGTAGTTAATTAAAACTATGAAAGAATGTTGGGACAATCGATTAACTTTCGGAAACTTTAAAACACAGAGCTGCTGCAAGAACATCACTGAACTGGCTGGAAAAGAGAAATGGTTAACTTATCAAGAACTATTAGAAAATGTACATGGAGAATATATAATGAAAGAGAGAGAACAACTGATAAAGGAAGGATATAGTTCTCAATGGTTTGCCTATTTACAATTGTTTGAAAGATATAAAATGGACAAGAAAATGTATGGGTTTGAAATAAGTAAATCTGATTTTGAAATAGGTTTGTGTACAAATGATGAAAATACAATTGCGAAAATGTATAAACTCTTACTGAAAATGGATATGGAAGAAGAACAAGTAAAAGAGTGTATGGTAAAGTGGGCAAAAAATTTTGGTTATAACATACAAATGGATCAATGGGAAAATATGTGGAAAAAAGGCTTGAGATTTACATTATGCTATAATCTCAAAGAAAATTTCTATAAAATGATGTACCGTTGGTACATGACTCCAGAAAAGTTGTCAGAAATGTATAGTAATGTTTCTAATGTTTGTTGGAAATGTAAACAACAAGAAGGATCATTTTATCATATGTGGTGGCTGTGTAAAAAGGCAAAATCATTTTGGGCACAGATAGGTAGGATGATGCAAAAAATTCTAAAGATAAATATTCAGTCAAAACCAGAATTTTTTTTATTGGGTTTTATGGATAAACAAATAGAAAAGAAATATGGAAGAATAATATTATATATGATTACGGCAGCAAGATTGTTATATGCACAAAAGTGGAAAATGGAATCAACACCAACAACGGAGGAGTGGCTGTTGAAATTAATGGACTTAGTAGAGATGGATAAATTGACATGTCTACTTAGAGAAAAATCGACAGACACATTTCTTAAGGAATGGAATCCTCTCTTAGACTTTTTGTTGAAAGATCAAAATAAAATGATGATATTGGGATTTGACGATTAACTAAGATAGCCTATGGAGAAAAGTGATCCTGTATGTATATATTAAGGGACAGGTTTGATGTATATTATATACTCATAGCTGATCTGCGACAAATCGGAAGTCAACTATTTTATTTTTATTTTTTTGTTGTATTGTTATGTTTTTTGACTTTGTTTTGTTTGTCTTTTGAAAAATTTGAATAAAAATTATTAAAAAAAAGAACATCACTGAACTATAGTAATAGTCATGAATACAAGAGCAGCTTTTATTTTCTTAACAAGATGTTGATAATGGAATATGAAGTTTTATCAACAGAGATGAGCAAGATCCCCATGTCTTGATTTGTAATGTGCTTTCCTAAAATAAGCAGGTTGCAATTCAAGAAAGGCCCAATACTGAAAACCAACTTACCATGTGAGAACATCTTCTACCACAGTTTTACTTGGTTGTGGTATTAAGGAAAAAGTGGTGAGATTTTCCTGTTCTGCCTTACCTGCTATTGAATAGAACACCCCTACCGATCGACAGGAAAATACGGGGGTGGTGCAACAGAAGGTGTGCAGCTTGCTGCTGTGCTCCCAGAATGGATTTCTGCAGGGGATTAATGCCCTTTGGGAAATCTCCTGAGCATATAAATCACATCCACACCATACTGTTATATAGCGGTCACAGAGAATCCTGGGGAGTGGGTGTCTCTAATCAAATGTTAAGCCTTCCTCACATTAACCATTTAATGAGTTGGTCACCTGTGAGCACAATCCTAGTCTCCCACCCCAATGTTGATGGTTAGATGGGATTAGAAAAGTACATTGGTGTTTCTTTGCCAACCTCTACTGGAAGATAGGAGCACTGTCAGTGGGTGGCTGCGAGGGAGCTCAGAAGCAGTGGAGCCCCCCCACTAAGCCCAGTCAGGTGCAAACCATCATAGGGCTGCCAGATCTCTGGTTTTGCCCAGAGACTCTGGTTTTTGGGGGTCCCCTCTGGGTAACCAGGTTTGTTATCTTAATCTCCAGACTCCTAGCTTTCATACTTTTAACAAATTAAGTTTCTAGGTGGTCTGGTTCAAGAGATATACACCAAAACATCAGCCTGCTTTCAACTTCTGTTAGAGGCCAGCTGCTCTAATCCGGTTTGTAGCCAGTAAGCGAAGTCAGGGTTGTGATTAACAAGAGATTTGCTGACCTCCAGGCAAGAACTAGAACCCATTGTAAATCTTGAAAACAGTTTCCTTTTCCTGTTTGTCTGCACATCAGGATTTGAGTGACCGTATGTTATACTTTTCTAATTATAAGGAGTGAAACAAGTTTAAATGTTACTGAGCTATTGAAGAGGACAGTTTATTAACCTAATTCATACCCTGTTTTCAAAACTTTCCCAATATGAAATTTTAATCCATTACCCGCTTTTCTGGGAGTAAAGCTACAATGCTAATCCCATATACCTGAGAGTAAACCCCATTAAATTCGGTAGGGCTTACTTTTGAGTAGACATGGTTAGGACTGTGCTATAAATCAATGGGACTTTTGAGTGAACATAGCAAAGAACTGTGCTTGTGTTGTAAATCTTTCTCTTCCCCTCCAATACTTTTTTTTAAAAGCAACTAGGCAGGGCTTACTTAGAGTTATTATTAGAATTATTACCCACCCTTCACACAAAGGTCAATGCTTTTATTTGGTAGGAAACTAATACTGATTTTTTTTTAAAAAAAGTTCTGCAGTGACCAACTGGTTTTAACAATAAACTGTTATATAGGGTGTATGCATTTTTTACATTTCCAGGTGTGTGTATATGGAATCTTTCCAACAACTCTGTGAGGTAGGGTTGGAAACCAAGGCAGCTTACAACAAGAAATACATCCATTTATCCAATAACCACAAAACAAGTATAAAACAGTTGCAAAACAACTAAAAGTGGCATGATTCTAAATTTTGGGTTGGGTGAGTGAAGTTCCTTATCATTTGAGGTTACAATCCTGTGCATGCTTCCCTGTTTGAATACATTGGGGCTTGCTTCTGAGTAAACATGCATAGGATTGCACTATAAATATATTTACAGATTGTGTAAATAATAAA
Organism: Rhineura floridana; assembly: GCF_030035675.1. NCBI lineage: Eukaryota > Metazoa > Chordata > Lepidosauria > Squamata > Rhineuridae > Rhineura > Rhineura floridana. Next base: position 104,042,362 of record NC_084483.1, read on the forward strand.
CATCTTTGACATGTATGCTTATAGAAATGTTTCTTCATACTATGTCCAGATAAGTATATGTTTCACACTATGGTTGTACGTTATTATTTCCTCCTCATTTTAAGTATGCCCTTCTTTCTTGGGTTGGTCACGGTCCCCCTCTGTTGTTTTCATCCTGACGGGCAGATTAGGCTGAGAGATGGTGAGTAGCCCATGATCACCCAATAAACTTTGTAGCTGATTTCCATTTTTAAAAGTTAATTAAAATTATTTACATGCAGGCAAAGTATAAGATGTAATGCAGGTCCACAAAATACACTTAAAGCACATCCAACTTGCATTTAAAGTGCATGACATCCCCCCAAAAATCCTGGGAAGTGTAGTTTTCTCCTCAGTTATAGTTCCCACCACCCTCAACAATCTACAGTTCCCATGGTTCTGTGGTGGGATTCATGTGCTTCAAATTATGTTGAATGTGCTTTAAATGCATGGTGTAGATCTGCCCTAGTATGCATTCATTAGTGAAATTAAAATAACAATTTTAAAATATACATTTTAAAACATGGCTGTAGCTCAGTAGTAGGACACATGCTTTCCATGCAAAGGTTCAAAACTCAACCAGACAATTGCCTGGAATCCTGGAGAGCCGATGCTAGTCCATTTCATCGATACTGAGCTAGATAGTACAAAATGGCATGAGCCAGTATAAGGTTCCTTTGTTCCTGAAAGAGGAAAGAGACCCAAGGGCCATAGTGACTAAGACCAAACCATGTGTGTTTTCTCTCTCTCAATTATTACTCACTGGAATTGGGTTGCCTGTCAAAGTGAGTTTATAGCAGCCCACATGATAGGAAGGAAAGGGTAGAGAATCTTCTTACACTTACTCATTTTTCAAACTTCTCTCTGCAGTGAAGGGTCAAGTTTGTAAAGAGGTTTGGAGCAGCCATGTTAAAAGGCAGCCAGGGAATTACAGGCAGGGGTTGCGAACCCTGCTTTGATATCAATATCTTTGCAGAGGATCCCTAGTCAAGCCTTACCAACAGCACAATTCTAACCATATCTACTCAGAAGTAAGCCCTGTTGAGTTCTGTGGGGCTTAGTCCCTTAGTAAGAACTGTGGCCTTCAAGAGCATCCATTTTTACTTCTGAGTGCTCCCATCTAATATCTCCACAACACTAGGCTCCCTTCTTCCTACAATGGCCTTCTGGTGATTGGCCTGGCCTGAGGGCACTTAAACTCTTCTTGCCAGAAGCAAGTAGGCTAGATTAAATGTTCCCTACCCAGGCTCCCTAAACAGGAGAGAACGAATTATCCCGTCACTTCAGCTGGACCTGGGAACATCCTCATTTAGCTAAGATGTCTACCTTAATTTCGAGTCAGAGAATTCTTTTTGTTTGAGTGGTATGCTCCAAACAATTGTTGTAGATGCTTAATGTATCATGCTTAGCGACATCACTAGGGCCTACTCTTGAAAACTCAGGGTTTGGGATGCTTCTGACCTGGCAACCCTAACCAGGTTGGACTATGCAGCAATGGAGGCCTCTGCAGCAGTGTAGGCCTTCACTAAGGCCAGACAGATGTAAAGCCACCAATGGAAGGGGGTTATGCAGCAGTGAAAATCTCTGCTATGCTCAGGTGGGTGGCAGGCAAAAAGACCTGAAATGGGGTACCAGGGCCAGTGCCAGAGGGCAGTCAGGTTGGGCCCTGACCAAGGGCCCTGGGGCTCAAGGGCCCCCTAAAGGGCCCCTCCTTAGGGTGGGTAATGCTCCTTTTTGCGATCTGCAGCAGCATCGGCTCCCGACCCTGCCACAGATCGCAGAGAGGGAGCTCCTAGGCACCCCCTACTACTGCACAGGGCCACGGTGCCCACCTGCATGCCCCACCTACCTCTCCCTTGAAGTAAATGTTGGCTGTGGTGCAGGCACAAGCCTGCCATCAACCAAGATTGCAGCCGAGGTTTCCCTAAGGGACTGATGCCCCTGCTGCCATCTTCGTTGATGGCAGGTATGCACTCACATAGCATGCATGTATGCCATCAACCAAGATGGCATTGGAGGCATCAGCCCCTTAGAGAAGCCTCAGCTGCCATCTTGGTTGATGGCAGGCATGCGCGCACAGTGTGGGCAGCATTCACTTGAAGGGAAGGGTAGGTAAGTGGGGCATGCATGCTGGGACCTGGGGCAGGCTGGTGCCCAAGGGCCCTGGCATGCCTGGCGCTGGCCCTGTGGGGTACTGCTGGGCTGGAATGCTGGTGGCTTTCAATCTACTGGATCCAAAAGTCTCCAGATCCCCTCAGGGGCCCCAAGGTTTGCCAGCTTGAAAATGGGTGGAGCACCTTTTGCCCTGACCAGCATGAGCCAGCAGTGCTTCTGATGTGGTGATGGATCCATGATTCTCCTCCTCCCCAGCCCCATTTAGGCAGGCAGCATCACATGAAGCGGATATTCCTTAGAGCTATAGAGCCTCATAGCAAGAGTTGCTTTTAAGGAACAGATTTTCTTTCTTGCTTTTTCACAGTGGTTTTCAGATTTAAAAAGATTTAAATTTTGCAGCTTGTGTGTTTTCAAATATTCACTTAAGGTTTAGTGTTTGGTTTGCTTTGATAGGGACAGCTTTTCCTTCATAAATTTAACTCATGCTCACTTTTTTGCAAACTGATGCTATAATCCTATCCCTATTTCCATGGTATATTCATGCCTGCCCAAGATAAGTACTGTTTCTCCCCACCCCAGTGGGAAATCACCAGCAGAATGAATACAGTGGTAAAGCTTTCTATCCATGGATAATTGGCCATCTTGACCTAGTTATAGGTCTTGGGATTATGGCTGATGTTAAAATTACTATTTACTGACTGATACATGCCCCCCATTGACTTGATGGCAAGTCTGCATTGGTTCCTTAAAAATAAGAGCACAGTTAAATGGCCAGTTCTGTATCCTACACATTTTTATAAACCTTTACACCATCTATGTTTGTTTAGAAGCACATAACATGATTTATTTATCTATTAAAACATCTATATACTCCCCTCACTGATTCATGGGTCACTGATTCATAGGCTCGCCATAAGTTGTAATTGACTTGAAGGCACATAACAACAACAAATACTCCCCTTTTGGATTTCCAGGATGGTGTACATAAAAATGAATATTATAATACAAAACTAACAACAATAAAACAGGAGATCAAATTGTATCCAATTACATTCATGCAAAGACTTCTACTTATGCAGCAGAACATCCTTTTCCTCTCTTCTCCCCATGTGCTCCCCAGTCTGATCGAGAGGGTTGGGTGAACCTCCATAACAGATTTAGGGGCATAAAGGGAGGAGAGGGAGAAGTTCCATTCTGCAAGCAGAAGTCCTTCAGCAAACAGCAAGATTTTGTTGGATACAACTGCAAATCCTTAAAGCAGATTCAAATGCTTGGGTAAATAAAAAAGGTTTTGCTGAAGATATTGCAATGTAGGCACCAGGTAAACATTGGGGGGGTTCTATAATGGGGGTACTACTACTCTCCCTTGTGGTTGAATACTATCCTTCTGATAAAAGAAGGCATGTGGAGAAGGGACTCAGCAGAAGATCTTAAAGCACAGGCAGTTTGGTAAATGTAGATATATTTATAATATGGCTTTTAGATTACTTTAAGGCTGCAAAAATATTTGTGTCATAGAAGAAGATGTAGCAGCATACAAATGAAGACAAAATTGCACAGGTCAATTTTAAAAAAGCAAAAAACCGTAAGACAGCAGAATACTTTGCACCTAATTTAGGGCTATTTTACCTGTGAAATGTGCTTATTAAGTTTCTTTAATGAGCAGGAGACTGCATGTTTTTGAATAGACCAGGTGTGAATGAATTCGGCAGAAAAGAATGCTAAGCATTATTCATGGGTGAAATATTCTATTTTAAAAAGAATGTGTTTTATAGTATATTTCAGTAACAAAAATATATAAAAGCTCTTTCCAGTCTTAAATAGTCAAAACTTTTAATTCACATCCTCCCTTTCTCCCATTTATGTTGTCTCTGTTCTTTTGTTAAGCACAAAACAAATCACAAAGAGCACCACAGCTTTTTCCTGGTATTATATGCAGGAAAAAAGATTTTGAAATGAAAAAAGATTGGGAAAATATACAAAGGAGTTCAAAATGGCTGGAAAAATTCAATTATTCCCACCTGCATCAGCTCTTCACACTGCATCAGAGCTTGTTTCTTAAGTTTTCCTGAGTTGTGGGTGAGCTTAGCTTGTCCAGATGTGTGGGGGGGGCAGGGATGGAATCTAACTCAATAAGAAGTTAGTTCCACACAGAAGATATGAAGCACTCAAAATATTACATCAAATCATGGCCCTCACAGCTTTATTCAGAGATAACCATCACTAGGAGTGCTCTGGCCTACCCCCACTTCATTTAGAGTCAAAGGAGTGACAAAGCCCTGGAGTATTCTAGACTACATTTCCCATCCCCATATCCCCTGACTTTTTGTGCCTTCCAAAAGTAGTATGAAAAGAGGACAGAAGCAAGAGCAACCTTTTGACACTTTCGGAGGAACTTGCAGACCCTGAATTAATTATCTTTGTTCGTGGCAGATTACCCTCATGCCCAGCAGACCAATCCCATTGTCCAAACAATAGTTTTGGAAAGCAAGCTTAGTTTTTCCCATGAGTGTCAGCAAGAAATACATTCACAACAGGAGATCAGCTCATAACCAGACCCTGCCTTTTCATATGTTGATTTGTAATATATTTAAGATCAGGGTTTGAGACATCAGATGGCAATCTGAGCTCCAACTTGTAACTACACTCTCAAGGAACACAGTGCAGTGCTCAGGGCACAACTTGGGAAGGAAGTTAGTGTCTGAGTGCAAACCTTGAGGCAAAATATTCCTTCCTGCTTTTTAGCTAGAGCTCCTTCACATCACTTAAGCAGTATTCCACTGCCCACAATTTTGCGCCTAGGATAGGTCACTTTTGCTACCTTTTATCTCTTTAGTTTAGAGTTATGAAAGGGTTAGGTTATTAATAAGTAATGCTGCCACACATTCAGTAATTGTGTATCTTTATTCTCTTTTCTTTCAATAAAAAGAAAGCTTTGCTGTAGCCTGGTGTGGATCTATATTCTTGGGTTATACCCACACTCTTTAGACACATTTCAGGTCAAAGAGTCTGGTTATCTTCCAAAAGATTCCTCTTCTCTCTAGGAGGTGTGTTTAAACGGATATGTGGGTGGCAGATTCACGCATGATGATTCCCAATTAGGGATGGATGGATCTGTCATTTTCAGTTGTCCCAGTTTCTCATTATTCCAATCTTAAATTCAGTTCTCCACATTTCTCCAGCAATTTGCGATTTAAAAATCCTCATGAAAATTCTCTAGCATTTTAGTGCGAAATTCACCAATAGGCAAAAAACCCCGTGGGATTTAAGCATGTATCTATAGCCAACAGATATTTGCATCAAACTTTAAAAAGCAGGGAAACTGCGGAGCAGGAGACCTGACCTCCTCTCTGAGATATTGTACTGCCCAACAAATTTATCAAAATGCAAACACAATTTGGATTGGTCTTTCACAGTTCAATCCACTTCCTGTGCAGCTTGGAAGAAACATATAGGAGGGAGGGGAAGGGCAGGTTTGATCATTTGCATGCTAATTGAGTTCAGTGGGATTTACTTAGGATAATTGAAAATGACCTGGGGGAGGGGTGGAGATGAGGGAAGGGGGAGGGAGGAGAGGAGGGAGAGGGGAAGAAGGGGAGACATAGGGAGGAAGCAAAGAAGGAGGGGGAGGAGATTGGGTAGTTGGGCACAGGGAAAGCTCCTTTCTTTTCCAAAAGGAAAACACTGTTAACAGCATCATTATTTTCTGGGGTTTTCTCCACTTCTTTATTCTACAACAGACGCATGTAGTCTCCCACCCAAATTTAAACCAAAGTTGTCCCTGGCCACATCTACACCAGACAATTATTCCACTTTAAACAGTCATGGCTTCCCCTAAAGTATCCTGGGAAATGTAGTTTGTGAAGGGTGCTGAGTTATTAGGAGATGCCATATTCCCCTCACAGATCTACAATCACCAGAATTCTCTGGGAAGTGGGGCTGACTCTTAAACCACTCTGGCCACTGGAGCTCTGTCAGGGGAATAGGAGTCTCCTAACAACTCTCAGCACCCTTCACAAGCTACACTTCCCAGGATTCTTTGGGGGAAGCCATAAATATTTAAAATGGAATAAATGTCTGGTGTGGATGTGGCCCCCTGATTAGCCAAGCCAAACAGCTCTTAGTCTGGCTTTTAGAACACTGTTGAATCTTACTGAGCATGACTGGACTATCATAGATTTTAATGTTAATTTCTTAAATTAATTAAAAACCAGCCATGCATTTTAAAAAACTTTTAAAGTGCAGAAAATGAAGGTCGGTGTATGGGCAAGGTCAGTAATAGAATTACAGGAACTCTGTGAACATGGCTGATTTTTAATTAATTTCAACAAATTATGAGACCACTGACAGAAAAAAGTCCAGCAGGGGTCTGAATTTTTCCCCCTGTTTCAGTCTGGATGCTCTCTGAGTGTTTTATGTACTGCCATGAAAACTTAAGAGGGTTCTTAAGCAAGCATTTTTGAGTTCAGGACAATAAGCTTTGTAAGATTTTGTTTTGAAATTAGCTTATGGGAAGCAGCAAAATGGCACAAGCGGTATTTTCAATGTAACATGGCGGAATGTGAAAAATCCATGCTGGCTATACTATATACAACTACTCTTGTGGCTGTATAATTTTCCTAATAACCATGTTTTTGTAGGCAGTTTTGACTAATGTACATATCTTTGCAAGCAATTTCTCCTAATAGAATGCATTTTTGTGAGTTATTTTCACTCACATATTCATTTTTATGCACACTTTCCCCTAACATATGCATTTTTGTAAATACTGTTTGGTTGGTGAACTTCACTGCAAAATTTTGATAAGTGCGAATTTCGAAGGATGGCTGTGTTTCAGTTCTCATGTTGTTTTGGAAAGTGTGAATTTGATAGATTCACCTTGAAATGCAAACTGAATCACATTTCCTGCCCATCCCCATTCCAAATAAACACGTGTGTAACACCACTCAAGCCAAGAAGAAAGCCAAACAAACAGGAAAAAAACCCCTGAGGTATTCTGAAGTGTATATAATTTTTGTGTGAATTTAATTATTTGATTAGCTTAATCAATTTTTATTAATTCAAATAATTAATAATAAAATAAACTGAAAGTTAATTTTCTCAATATTTTATTGATGTTGTTTTGTTAAACATCATAAAAGCTAAAATGCTGAAACTCCAAGATAATAATAAGCAGGTTGGCTGGGCCCATCCTTTAAAATAATTGGGCAGGCTGGGCTTGCCCTTTCCCCCCTCTACACCTGCTTGGGGAGGTGGGTGATGATTACAAAAAGAAGCTCAGAGATCTCTGGCATCTATAGTGCTCATCACAAGACTTTAATGACTGCTGTCAAAGCTGCTAATACAAATTAGTTACATATTTAAAGTTTCTGTAAAAACTACAAAGTTGCTTGTCATTTTGGTGTGGTAAAATCTTACAAATCAAATTATTTCATAATTTGCATACTGGTAACAATAAAACATTCTCCAGAGCAAATGACTGATAATGTGTCAGTGGAGTAGTATAGGGGAAAGGTAGTATTGCAGAGCATCCTGGACTAGACACCTTTTCTTCCGTGAGGCTACACCCTGAATGAGAATGCCAGGCGCTCTTCTGGCATTACAGATGGATTGCACAAGTGATGTTTAAATGCACCCTCCAGCCTCTTGCTTTATTTGTCATTGGCACATGGGAATGTTGTTAGCACATGGCAGAATATGGAAGAGAAATCAACTGTACACTATAGGCAATGTGGGTTTCACATTTTAGTTAAACCGTTATTTAAGCCAAAGCTGTTTAAACTAGTGCTGTGTCAAAATCTGTCCACCAATTTCTCAAATGTTTTCTACCTCTGCGAACAAGACTCATTCTCAGGGCACTTTATAATTTTGGTGGGTGTGGGATTTTGAGCTTACCTTGCTGTTGTGGGGTGGCCAAGAGTGATATTTTATTCTTTTTCTTTCCAGTAAGCATATCTTGAGCACTCTGCAGCCTCTCTGGATGCCTGATCCGAAAAGGACCCTTTGGAGGAATTATCTCATTATGTCTTCATTTGGGGTTTATGAAGCACAAGCACCTGCAAAGGCTCCAGAGTGCAGGCCACTGGTGAGAGGATTTATAGAATAAAAGAAAGGACACTCATAAGCACCCCTTGGCCACCTTGCGAGTAAAGTAAGCACAACACCCATGAAATTTCACCAACATTTTATCTCCCTTTTGAAAGTTTTCAAATGCAATTTTTTTTCTCATTAATTGATAGATAACAGGTTGGGCAAAATGCAAGAGAGGTTTTTGGCACAGCACTAATTTAAACTTCCAGTTAAAAAGATATCAGGTTAGCTGGACTGGGAAATATCTCTGGGAAGACTGAATATATGGTCTGCCTTAGTATAAAACACCTTCGTATGTAAGACTCGCATTTACGCTAAAAATGTACCTGTTCATACTAAGAAAATTGTCACCATTTATTTAAGATTTGGAAAGATCTTCATCATTGCTTTTACTTATATCAAAGGGGCTGGAATAAGAGTGAAAAATCTCATCTCCAGTATTAATTTTGACACTCTACAGCTTTCCCTGATTTATGGTTTATATACCACTTGGTTTAAGCTCAGCACTCACATTAGTCAAGATCAGGACTTATTCTCTAGAGCAGGAATTGAGAACAGAATCTGTCTTGTTTCACAGTATAATAAATGAGGGTTGTCTCTTTCCCTACATCCTTTCCACATTTTTTAAAGCAAAGTTCCCACCCATTTTCTATTTAGGATCTCCTCATAATGTCATTAGAGGAATATTTGAGACTTTCATAGAATTATTTGCCTGTGTTATTTCAGCAAAAATAGATTGGTTTAAAGGGCCAAACTAGAAGTGACATTGATCATGTGATTGGTCCCTACATAGTTATTTTTATTTTATTAGCAGGAGCACCAGACAAGCCCAATCCAGAATGGGACCATGGCTCAGGGGAGAGTATGAGGCCCACATGAAATTAAATAAATCTACATGATTCCTAGTTGTGGGCAGGCATATGCTCAGAGAAGTATGGAATCTTAAAATAATCCAGATCCAGCATAAGATTTGATCCCCTGTCTGTTTACTTAAAAATAAGTGTCACTGGCATTCATAGTGTACATAAGATTGTATGACTCTAGTATGAATTACAGGAGTATTAGCTGCAGGGCTGGCACCAGGCATGACTGAGTCCTTGGGCACCAGTCTGCCCCAGGCCTGTGGCACCTGCCCACACACCCCACCCACGCTTCCTGTGAATGCTGTGCGCACTGCCTGCCATCAGCCAAGATGGCGGTGAGGGCTTCCCTAATGGGCTCATGCCTCTGCTGCCTTCTTAGTTGATGGCACGCGTGTGTGCTATGCGCACACACATGCCTGCACAACTTGGCCCTGCACAATGCTTCCATGATGTGTTCCTTGTTCTGCACCTTGGTGTGGATGTCTCTCCTGCAATGCAGAGACAGACATGACAAATATTTTGAAGATGACATAAGGTATGTTTTGGTGGCACAGTAGGTAGTGCTATTTCTTCCCCATGCAAAGATATGTCTCCAAGAAATTTCAAACTAGAAAAACAGTATTTTTGCTCATCTACCTGATAATCTGTTTGGTTCAGTCACATTGTTTTTAAAGTTATAAAACTTTCTGTTTTCCCCTTCTAATAATTGATTATTGTTCTTAGACTAGAAAATGATCCATTTGCTTGGTAGTGTTTGTATGGTGGTAATTACTAGGTGTGTGCATTGAGTCTGTGTGTACCCCAAAATATCGGGCAAATTGAGGGGATTCAACAAAGGTTTTCATGTTTCCAAGTTGGATCAAGCTGTTAATGAGGTCTCTCTAGTCAGACCAGGGACTGCTCAAGCCCCCAAGTTCCAAAAGTGTGACTTCTCTGCCCCAAGAAATGAAACCAAGCTGATGGGGAAACGCTCAGAGCTCAGTAGGAGAGGGTGAAGCTCACCCCAACCAACGACCCTTGGGATAACAGCGTCCTTGCTGGGGGTGATATTTCCCCTATCCCAATCTTTACTGAGGATCTGTAGTCTTTTTCCCACCAACCTGCCCCCTATTCCTACTGTACCAACTCCAAAATGGTAAAGTCTGCCTTTGCAGGAGAACCACTGCAATTATCATTCTGAAATTTGGCAGGCTTCATCCTCTCAGAAGAGGTGACCATGCCTGCAAATTATATCCAATTGAGGCAGAAAATTTAAAGTTACAGATTTTCCTTTTTTAAAAAAATGGTTAAAGATGCCCTGTATGGAAACCTGGATGTATGTGCTTACAATTTGGTAGGCTTATTCCACTCTGACTACAAATTTCATCCACTTCTGTGAAAAAGGGGGAACTGTTATATATGTTTTCAGATTCTTCATTAGAGTGAATGTGTGTGTGTGGGTGAAGAGTTTAATTTTTAACAGATCTACTGAGATTAATTGGAAAGACCAACAGTGGCTCTAAAACGGCTTCTTTCCAAACCTACAGATACTGGTAGAATCCTGTGGCTGGTACAGAGCTAATCAGTGCCGGCGCTAGAGGGTGGTCAGGTTGGGCCCTGGCAGAGGGCCCCATGGCCCAGAGGGACCCCAAACAGCCCCTCCTTAGAGTGGGAGATAGTGTTCCTGTTCTGTGATTGTTTTGGCTCTCAACCCTGCTGTGGATCGCAGAGAGGGAGCTCCCAGACACCCTCCCCCATACAGACCATGTGGGCCCACGATGCCCACCCACATGTCCCACCTACCTCTCCTGTTGTGATGAATGCTTAAAGTTAAGGTCTTAAAAAAATTCTTATATTTTTATTTCAATGGAGGAGAGGTAAACAGGTGCTTGGTAATAATTTGGAATATTTTTGCAATATTTCATGGAGAAACTTGAAGTTATTTTAAAAAAGCTTCACAGATTTGTTGCATTCTTTCTGCAGCATTCCACTTGTTCTAAAGCCCAGACAAGTGTAGCATTTTGAACCCAAGCTTATTCACGCAGACATTTATTGCAGCATTAGAAGAAGCAATGAGGAGCAGCCTCCCCACCTACTTTCTCAAAGTGCAGTCAAAATTGCTCTCAAATGTTGGTTATAAACTTGTAATCTGAACTCCTGCCACTTGGCAGGGCTGCAGAAGAATTTACAATGTGCTAAATAATTCCTTTGTTCTTCCCAGTGGTAGCCTGCTGTAGCAATTAGAAAAGCAACTGGCTGCATATGTAAACTATAGCTGTTTTCTACAGCCCTGGTGATTACTGTTGAAAGCCTCAGTAAAAATGACTTGGTATTTTAATAGTACATTTTTTAAATAAATTAACTCTTCATTATTCTACACTTCATTTTATTCCTGGCTTTTCTTACCTACAGCTTACCTACTTACAACTGCACATCACTGCTGATTAGTTATCCTTGAAATAGAAGGACAGTCTTGCTGGATCAGACTGATCTGGCTTTATCTAGTCCAGCATTTGGTTTCTAAGAGCAGCAAGCCAGATGGTTCTGGAAGCTCACAAGCAGGGCATCAGAGGTGACAGCCACCCCGTGTTTCAGTGTATTTTCTGATAGCTAGCACATTTTTAATCATACAGCCACAAGAGTGGCTGTATACTATAGTTGGCATTGATTTTTCGCATTCCGCAAAGTTAACTTGAAAATAACCCCTGTGCCATTCTGATGCTTCCCGTAAGCCCATTTCCAAACAAACCCTTACAAAACTTATAGTCCTCAACTCAGAAATGCTTTATTAACAACCATCTAAATTTCCGATAAAACAGTCAGAGAGAATTGTGAGTTCAAAGTGTAAAAAGAGAAAGAAAAACCAGACCCCTTTGGGTCTTTTTTCTGTCAGAGTTCTCATAATCTGTTGAAATTAATTACAAATCAGCCATGTTCACAGAGTACCTGTAAACCTATTACTGACCTTGCCCCATACACTGTCCTTCATCTTTTGCAGTTTAAAAGTTTTAAAAAGTGCCTGGCTGATTTTTAATTAATTTAAGAAATTTTGGCTTGACTGCAATGATAATGTCAGGCATGCTCAGTAAGAACCAACTGTCAGTGTTCTAAAAGCTAGACTCACAGCTGCTGGGCTTGCCTAATCAGGGGGCCACACTCACATCAGACTTTGATTTCACGTGAGACATGCATGGCTTCCCCCAAAGAATCCTGGGAAGTGTTATTTGTGAAGGGTCCTGAGAGGAGACACCTATTCCCCTGAAAAAGCTCCAGTGGCCAGAGTGGTTTAAGAGTCAGCCACTCTGATTGAACCTCTGTGAGAGGAACAGGGCATCTCCTAGCAACTGTCAGCAGGAATCTTCCCAGGATTCTTTCAGAGAAGCCATGAGAGCCTAAAGTGAAATAACAGTCTGGTGTAGATATGGCCAGGGACAGCTTTGATTTAAATTTGAGTGGGAAGCTAGATGTGCCTGCTGTAGAATAAAAAGGTGGGGGAAACCCTGAAAAAGAATGATAGTGTCCACAATGTTTTCCTTTTGGAAAGGAAAGAGGCTTCCCCTCTGCCCAGTGCCCACTGACCCAAACTCCTCCCCTCCCCCTTCCCTTCTTGCCCCCCTCCCCTCCTCCAGGTCAGTTTCATCTATCCTAAATATGATTGCACAGGCATAAATCCCACTGAAGTCAAAAAGCATGCAAATGATCAAACCTGCCCTCCCCTCCTCCTCCCTCCTATCCCCTCCCTCTTGCCCCTTTCCCTTCCTTCACCCCTCCCTTCCCCTCCCCATCCCCCTCCAGTCCCCTCCCAGTCCCCTCCTCCCCTCTCCTCCTCGTTCTCCTTCCCCTTCCCTCTGCCCTCCCCCTCCCCCTCTTCCTCCCCATGGTCAGTTTTACCTATCCTAGGACTACGACCTGGGCGACCAGGGTTCAAATCCCCACACAGCCATGAAGCTCACTGGGTCACCTTGAGCCAGTCACTGCTTCTCAGCCTTAGAGGAAGGCAATGGTAAACCACCTCTGAATACCGCTTACCATGAAAACCCTATTCATAGGGTTGCCATAAGTCAGAATTGCCTTGAAGGCAGTCCAATTCATTTTCAAGCATGATTGCACGGGAGTAAATCTGACTGAACTCAGTAAGCATGCAAATTATCAAACCTACCCTACCCTCCTCCTCCCCATCACCTCCTTTTTGCCCCTTTCCTCCGACTTCCTTCACACCTCCTCCTCCTCTTCCAAACCCCTTCTTCCTCCTCCCACTCCCACTCCTTCTGCTCCCCTCTCCCCCTTCTTCCTTCCCTCTACTCTCCACTCCCCCTTCTCCTCCCCCATGGTCAGTTTTACCTATCCTAGCCATAATTACACAGGAGTAAATCCCATTGAACTCAATAAGCATGCAAATGATCAGACCTGCCTTTCCCCCTCCCTTCTTCCTCTCCTCCTCTCTTCCTTCTTCCTCCTCCCCTGCCAACTCCAGGCTTCCCTCTCCATGGTCACTTTTACCTATCCTAAGCATGATTGGATGGGAGTAAATCCCACGGAACTCAATAAACATGCAAATGATAAAACCTCCCCTCTTCCTCCCCCTCCTGCCTGCTCCCTTCCTCCTCCCCACCTCCCCATCCCCTGTGGTCAGTTTCACCTATCATGACTGTAGGGGAATAAATCCAACTGAACTCAATAAGCATGCAAATTATCAATCCATTCTCAGCAAACTTGCACAGGATCCCATTTCTTATCTCCCAGACTAAAAAGCAGGGATATTCACTAATAGGCCAAAACTCTTGTGTTTTAAGAATGTACCTATAGCCAACAGATATTTCTATGAAACTTTAAAAAGCAGGGAAATTGGGCAGCTATAGTAAATGCACCAGGGGAGCAGGAGACCTGACCTCCTCTCTGAGATATTGCACTGCCCTTTGGTTTCGTCTTTCACAGTCCAATCCACTTCCTGTGTAGCTTGGAAGAATTTGGTAACATGTGCCTCTGAGCATATGGTATGTGGTGACAACACCTGCAGTCAGCCCAAATAACAGAAACAAGACATGTGCTGTGCGTGCTAATCTTGTTTCAACAGGGAGGAAGCAACTATGTTAAAACAGTTGATATCGTTCAGATAGTCACTTTAAATATGTTTAATTTACTTTGCAATCTTAATGAAGTTTTCTATAGTAAATCATTCTTTTGCTTCTCTTTCTGTGAATATGTGAAGTACAACAACACTTTGCAACACTAAAAAAAGCTCCAAAAACAATTGTGGAATAATGGCACTGACTGTTCTGCAGAATAATTTCCAGTGGACATGAGGAGTGTCTCAGTTTGCACAAGATAGAACAGTGGGAGGTGAAATATATTCTAGCAAAATTGCAGGTGTGCTCTACATTTTTAATTGACCATGCCCATCTTTCCTTAAGTGGAGTAGTTTAAAGATAGCAGACTGAAAACATGCATCTTGGGCAGGCCAAGTTTGTTTTTTCCAACAGCTGGAGTCATTGCTTAAGTAGCAACATATTGTAATCAGTCAGATTTTACATCAAACGGCAGTCTCAGATTCAACTGTTAATGCGCCCAAAATAGAAATAGAGCATAACCCCCAGTTTGAAACACAAAAGGCTGTCTTCACCATCATATGACATTGACTAATAAAAAGGCTTTGAAATTAATAAAAATAAATTTGACACAGATTTCTGCGATGAATAATGAGAGAAATATAATTTTCTAGGTTAGATTCTCTGTAGAAACAATGGTAACACAGAAAAGAAGCAAAGTAAGAAGAACACCAACAAACATACAAAAATGTAATTCTCCATCTTTGGAGATGGCAGGTGTTGCCACCACTCACCATATGCTCAGAGGCACATGTTACCAAATTCTTCCAAGCTACACAGGAAGTGGATTGGACTTTGAAAGACCAACCCAAATTGTGTTTGCATTTTGACAAATGTGTAGGGCAGTACAATATCTCAGAGAGGAGTTCAGGTCTCCTGCTCCCTTGGTGCATTCACTATAGCTGCCCAATTTCCCTGCTTTGTAAAGTTTCATAGAAATATCTGTTGGCTATAGATACATTTTTAAACCACAAGGTTTTTGCCTATTAGTGAATATAAGTAAAAATGGGAGGGTGGCACATTTCCATTCTTACATCTGAAAAGATTGACTTCTAGATTGTGTAAGATAAGAGTAAAAACTAATTGCCACTAATCTCCCCCTCCCCAATGCTTTTTCTGTATGGGTGCCAGGGCTGGGCTGTGGGCACCTGTCTGAGATGAACCTGAAAACTGAAATCAGGGCCATGGAACCAGTCAGGAGTCAGGACTGAAGAGCAAGGATGAAATGATACCCAAAGGATACAGGAACGAGGGATGGACCAATCTGTCTATTTCTGGTCTATGCCAATTTTGCATGTTTTTATTGATAAGCTCCTCCAGTCTCATTTCCAAATTAATGTGTGAATCCTTTACAAAAAAAAAATCTGTAAGAAAAATTGTGCAGCTGCAGCACAGGGAGACTGGGGAAAATGTGCCCTCGGAGTGAGTACCTGAGAATCTAGATACTTGCTTGTTTGCTCCCCTGTCTCTTGAGATAGCTGAAGCCCCTGGTAAGTGCTGTAAGGACAGGAAGGCCCTGCTTCACTCTGAATCCAGTAGAAGGCTGCTGTCAATCTTGCAGCCTCTAGCATCAGCTCCTGGCTGGATCAGGGGGCATAAAAGCCCAGCAACCCTTGGGCAGTGGATTTGCTCCTAGGGTTGCCATGGAAGGGGTATCACCAAAGGGAGTTGTCCCTTGGGGAGCCTGTTAGGGAGTCCTGAGGGCAATGGTGCTACTCTGACTCTGAAACTGACTCTGACTCCTAGCAAGGTGGAGGTGCTGTGGGTTGATGGTTCCTGGGTTCAGATAATTGGTCAGTTGCCTGCTTTGGATGGGGCCATACTCCCTCTGAAAGAGCAGGTTCATAGTCTGAGGGTGCTCCTGGATCCATCTTTGTGATATCAGGGCTAGGAGTGCATTTTACCAACTTTGGCTGGTAAGACAGCTACGGCTGTTTCTGGACCCGGATAGCCTGACCACTGTTGTCCATGCATTGGTAACCTCCAGGCTGGATTACTGTAATGCGCTCTATGTGGGGCTACCCTTGAGGTTGGTCCGGAAGTTGCAAATGGTGCGACATGTGATGATGAGATTGCTCACTGGGGCAGGTTATCGCCAACATGTCACCCCGCTGTTGAAAGAATTGCACCGGCTACCCATTAGCTACTGGGCTAAGTTCAAGGTTCTATTCTTGGTGTACAAAGCCCTATACAGCTTGGGACCAGGATACCTGAAAGACCATCTTATCCCTTATATACCTAGTTGATCACTGCACTCCGCAAGGGAGGGCCTTCTGCAGATAGCACCTGATCAGGAGGTCCGTTCCGCACAACATAGGAAAAAACCTATCCTTTGGAATTCCTCCCTTAAATATTGGACAGGCATCATCTCTGTTATCTTTTTGGCACCTATTGAAGACCTTCCTCTTTCAACAAGCCTTTTAAGTAGAGACCTCATCCCAGTCTGCGTCTCTACTGGAATTGCTTTTTAAGATGTTTTTTAAATATGTTTTTAAGATGGTTTATTTTAATATGGTTTAAAAGATATTTTGTTTTAATATGTTTTAAAAGGCTTTTAGTGTTTTTGTTTGCTGCCCTGGACTCCTTCTAGGAGGAAGGGCAGAATATACATTGAAGAAGAAGAAGAAGAAGAAGAAGTGAATGTGTTTATAAATACATATTTATCACACAATAGTATTTCAATACATATTTTTCATCTCAGTGCATGTATTTCTAAACACATTTTATGCTAAAATATGCATTTCAAAACACATTTGAGTACACTTTTTTGAACCAAGAACTGCAATCACAGAATTCAGAGAAGTGGAAAATTTGGAGGATAATTATGTTGCAATCTGTATGTTAGCTGAGGAGTTTCAAATTGTGCATTGAATTCTGAACCCTATTTACCTATTTGTACCCAAAATATTGACTGAGGATCTAGTTCAGGCATTATTGCCATTTTTCCCAACCTGTGGGTTGCAACCTGCAAGTGAGTCCTGAAGCCTGTGCAGGTGGGTTATGGGCTTTACGACTAAACCCAACATAATTATTGCTTGTAGTCTTTAAGTGGTACTTCTTACAACTTTTTGTTTTGTTGACATATTTTAATGCGGTGTTTCCACCTGAAAGTTGGAAAGGCTTAAGTCTTACCTTTCAGCACTTGGGAATCACTGGTTAGTGGCTGAGACTTAAGGTCCAAAATTCATGTGACAATAAATCAATGAGTCACCATGGCAAGTAAATGTGAACTTGTGGGTTGCCATAGCAAAAAGGCTGGGAACCACAAGACTTCTTAACAGATGAATATGACTGAGGGCTGATCTTTAAGTTATCAGTGCTCTCAGTGACACAGCTCAATTTGAAATTGGATCTGCAGTTAAATACATATCTAATACACTCACATATCTACATTATTTCTGTAAAATTCATAGCACAGTTTAGCATTGGTAGTTTGTGTTCTGAAGCCAGTAATGACAAAGTATGATGATGTCACTATTTCCAGTCATCCTCAGGCATGTCCATCATTGCTGAGAATGTTGTAATTTTGATTCCCCTTGGCTAAATAAATAGGAAGTACAGATATTGAGAGTCCAAAGGAGCAGTGGCTTGGAAGCTTCCATTAACTCACAGAGCACAATGAAAACCTAAATAAGGAGTTTCTGCAGCTCACAAGATCTGTTTAGAAAAAGGGGTGAGGAGGCTAGGAAGTCTCAGGCTGGTTGGCCCTGAGGTGATGTAATTTGATCTGAGCTATACTTCAGGAGCAGGGTTGTTTTGTCTCATAATTGGCATGAACTTTACAAGTATATGTGTGTGTGTGTGTGTGTGTGTGTGTGTGTGTGTGTGTGTGTGTGTGTGTGTGCATTTCTGAACTCCCATTCTAAAATTGAGTGCCATCCCTAATACTGTCTTGTGTTGACTGCTACTGCATGTCAGCTGTCAATTCTTGTCGAATACTGACTCCTACACGTCAGATACAGTTAAATTTTGACTGCTGTTGAATGCCAGCTGTCAAATACTGTCAGAGTGGCCGTTAATTCGGCCAGATAGGCGGCCTAGAAATAAAATTTTATTATTATTATTATTAAATGTTGGCTGCCACTGAAAAAAAAATCTTATGGTGGCAAACATTGATGCTGAATATTAAACACTAATTGGATATCTGCATGGCCATAGACTTTTCAGAGGAGTATCCTACAGTGTAGGTCAGCTGTCCCCAAACTGGTCACTCCATGTGTTATGGACTACCACTCCCTTGAGCCCCAGCCCACAAGGCAAATGAAGGGATGATGGGAATTATAGGTTTGAATACCTGGCACTATTTGCGCTATGCATTTAAAGCAGTATCATATCACTTTAAATGGTCATGGCTTCCTCCCAAAGACTGTCAGAACTGTAGTTTGTTAAGGGTGCTGAGAGTTGTTAGGAGATCCCTATTCCCCTCAGAAAGCTACAGTTCCCAGACTTCCCTGGGAAGTAGGGTTGCCAGGTTCAGGGTCTGAGACTGATCCTGTATCTTTAGGAGAAGAGAAAGTCAGCCAAGTGCAGGTGTTCTTGGAAGGGAGAATTCCACCTTGCGGTTTTTCCCATTACAGTGTTGCAAAAACACCTGCACTTGGCTGACTTTCTCTTCTCCTAAAGATACAGGATCAGTCTCAGGCCCTGAACCTGGCAACCCTAGCCTGGGATATATTTCATGAAGGATGGTATACAAATACTTTAAATAAATTTTCTAACAACAACCTTTAGGCCAGTAATTCCAGGGTAAAATGGAGATACTCCAAAAGTTGCTCTGTGAGAAAAGTCTTATATTGCCTATTTTCAGTTTGGCCAATTTAAGGCCTGTGAATACTGTCCTTCTGAATCAATTCTATAAACTGTGTTGTAATGAACTTTTTTGACCACCCCTTCCTTGATTTTAGCTTATTGGTCAGTAAAAATGGCATGAGAAAACTAGTAATGTCCTGCCCACTAGGAAAAGTCTCAGTAACTGGTGTCATCAGTCTCTGATTATTTTTATACTTTGTTTGACAGACACTTCTGGAAATGTCTCCTAGTTTTACGTTGTCAGCAGAGCACCCAGGCTAAGTTCCTTACGTATCTTTAAATACTGCTAAGCTGATTGGCATTTACTCACTCCCATAAGAATCATGGGGTCTGTCTTGGCAAGAATTATTGTTATTTTTAATTGAGCAGCTGCCTTTTAAAACTTAAGCCTATCTGGCTCTTTTGGGGAGCAAAGGAAGCAGATAAGCATTAAAATCTGTTTCACTAATTGGAGGAAAATGCTCTGTAAACAATTGAAAGGTCTTTTCCTACTTATGGCCTGACATTTCCACAAAATGTTTAATTGCTTGCATGGGCCTAAAGGGTTAGGTTCCTTTTTAAAGCTGCGTATGCTGTCTGCCAAATACTAGCTTAGACATGCTGTGAGTGGTTTTTTGGATCACCAGCAGCTTGTGCTATTTTGGGCTCTGTCACTCATTGCAGCTGTAATTAATTGCAATGATCCTGACAATCATAATGATGGTTGCACTTGTTTCTGCTAGGGCTGCCTTAGGAATATTTTCCTTGAAGAGGATATTACCTTGGATTTTCACTTCCCGAATACAACTTTGCAAGGAGTCTTGTGATCAAAGGGTTATGGTGCAAAGCATCCTTAACTTTGGGAATATCCATCTGGCTCTTTCCTATGGCCAGTGCTAATGCACCAAAGCCATGCATCCAATATCTTAAGACAGATATGGCAATAGCTTTGTGAAAATTGTGGTTTGCATACTGGGATCAAGTCATGTGGATGCATGCTCCCTTCCCCTACCTCCCCTCATCTCTACTGCAAATTCTCATTCAAGTCCCCTTGTCAACTTTAACCACACTTTAGCATATCTTTATCAACACGCTATGAATATTAACCTGATTCCTATCTTAGTCAGGATTTGAAGCCAGGTTTTGCAGTAGCCTTGCAAGAGGGAGCCTGTTTAGCATTGGTGCAGATATAATGCTAAACTGTGGAGACAAATAAGGCAAAGGAGGGATGCATTTATTTGAAGAAGAGGAAATTCATGTGCGTGAGACTTTCCAAACCACAGTTTGCAGAGAGCCAGCATTATGTCTTCACCAGGATTGAAGGTAATGGATGCACTCTTTTATGTGCATGTGATGCCTGTAGTCTATGCACAGTGGTTCCACTGGTTCTGGACAGCCAGTGATGATGCTTTTTCTGCAATGGCTGTTATGTCCACAATGGCTGTTATGTCCACAATGGCTGGCCTCACTTAGTAAAGTCTTCAGAAGGAAAGGTATTTGCTTTATCAAAGAATGATGTGAATGTTTCTCATTTTGGTGGGATGGAGGTGATAGAATAGAGGCTAATCTGGCTCTAATCCTCCCAGATTAGTTTGCCCTCCCAATTGCTGGACCCCCGTGTTTAATTAAAGGCACTTTGCAAATTATATAATCAAACTATAAATTAAAATAAGGGTGCAGTCCTTAGTATGCTTACCTGAAACTAAGGTAACTGTATCAAAATCACTAGGTCTAGCTGCAGAGAAAATATGTTTAAAACAAGAGCTTTACAGGGAAATATAATGTCACTCTAACATGTGAAAGAACCCTCCTCCTGAAATTCTCTTTGTCTTTTCTGTGTCCCCCTAAGTTTTTTTTTGTTCTGCCACTGGAAGGTAGTGTCAATGTGCCCCAGTGGTATGTCCACATCAGTGCCCATTTTTGCAATAAGTATTTGTCACAATTTGTTTGATAACAACTTTCACATGTCCTTTATATACACACATAAAAACACATACAGTGACTGCAGTGTTGAGAAATGGGAAAAACAGGAATGTTCCCCTATCTGGAAATGGCTGGGTAGCGCTATGTGGTTGCTAAGCAGCTTTCAAATACTTCCTCTGTCAAAACTCCAGTAAGGTACTCTGGAGATTTCAGTTCCCAGAGTGGCAGCATTTAGTCTATAGAAGAATAATTGTGTGGTGATCACTTATGTTGCTAGCAGTTGGTGTCACACGCAACAGGTATTCATTTCCAAACCAGAGTTTATATCTGTTAGTGGCAAAGGTAAAAAAATGTTATTCGTGTTGGATTACATCTCCCATCATCTCTGAGTCTGACCAATTGATTGGTTGGGGCTGATGGAACTTCAACAACATCTGGAGGGCACCATGTTGATCTACATACACTATCCCCAAATATAAAAAGTGTGTTCCATTCCATTTTCTAATTTATGTTAACTAAAATGAGTACTGGCAAAATACTACAGAGAGTATATTATGCTGTTAATGCTATTAATGTTCTCCAGCTCTGGGAGAGCTGAAGAAGGAGTGAGTTTTCACCATAGACTCTCTTATAGATAGGAGAATAACAATGCTGTACTGAGTATTATGAATCGCTTCGTCAATTTAACAAACAATAAAATAACAGCAAAGGGATGAATCCTTAAGCCTATTCATTAAACTCACTTTCTGATGAGTTTATTTATTTATTTATTTATTGTATTTGTATACCGCCCCATAGCCAAAGCTCTCTGGGCAGTTTACAGCAACTAAAAACATCAAAAACAAATATACAAATTTAAAACACATATTTTAAAAACAATTTAAAACACAATTTAAAAAATTCAAAACAATTTAAAACACATGCTAAAATGCCCGGGAGAAGAGGAAAGTCTTGACCTGGTGCCGAAAAGATAACAGTGATGGAGCCAGGAGATCATTCCATCATTGGGGGGCCACAACTGAGAAGGCCCTCCGAGCTTCCCTCGGAGTAGGCACCCGGAGGAGGGCCTTAGATGTTGAGCGTAGTGTATGAGTGGGTTCGTATCGGGAGAGGCGTTCCATCAGGTATTGTGGTCCCAAGCCGTGTAAGGCTTTATAGGTTAAAACCAGCACTTTGAATCGAGCTCGGAAACATACAGGCAGCCAATGCAAGCGGGCCAGAATTGGTTTGATATGTTCGGACCGTTTGGTCCCTGTTACCAATCTGGCCACTGCATTTTGCACAAGCTGCAGTTTCTGAACCGTCTTCAAAGGCAGCCCCACGTAGAGTGAATTGCACTAATCTAACTTGGAGGTTACCAGAGCATAGACAACTGAAGCCAGGTTATCCCTGTCCAGATAGGGGCGCAGCTGGGCCACCAGCTGAAGTTGGTAGAAAGCACTCCGTGCCACCGAGGCTACCTGAGTCTCAAGTGACAGAGATGGTTCTAGGAGAACCCCCAAGCTACAAACCTGCTCCTTCAGGGGGAGTGCAACCCCATCTAGGACAGATTGGACATCCACCATTTGATCAGAAGAACCACCCACTAGCAGCATCTCAGTCTTGTCTGGATTGAGCCTCAGTTTATTAGCCCTCATCCAGTCCATTGTCACAGCCAGGCACCGGTTCAGCACATTGACAGCCTCACCTGAAGAAGATGAAAAGGAGAAATAGAGCTGCATGTCATCAGCGTACTGATGGCAACACACTCCAAAGCTCCGGATGACCGAACCGAACGGTTTCATGTAGATGTTGAACAGCATGGGGGACAGAACTGACCCCTGTGGAACACCATACTGGAGAGTCCAGGGTGCCGAGCAATATTCCCCAAGTACCACCTTCTGGAGCTGACCTGCCAGGTAGGAGCAGAACCACCGCCATGCAGTCCCTCTCACTCCCAACTCAGCCAGTCTTCCCAGAAGGATACCATGGTCAATTGTATTGAAAGCTGCTGAGAGATCAAGAGGAATCAACAGAGTCACACTCTCCTGTCTCTCTCCCGACAAAAGTCATCATACAGGGCGACCAAGGCTGTTTCCATGCCAAAACCAGGCCTGAAACCCGACTGAAATGGATCCAGATAATTGGTCTCATCCAAGAGTGTCTGGAGCTGGCCCGCAACCACTCGTTCAAGGACCTTGCCCAGGAATTGAACATTTGCTACCGGCCTATAGTTATTAAGATTTTCTGGGGCCAAGGAGGGTCTCTTCAGGAGTGGTCTCACTACTGCCTCTTTTAGGCAGCCAGGGACCACCCCCTCTCACAGAGAAGCATTAATCACTTCCCTGGCCCAGCCGGCTGTTCCATCCCTGCTAGCTTTTATTAGCCAAGAAGGGCAAGGATCCAGCACAGAAGTTACATCAGATTCCTTACTTCTGATCCATAAATGCCCTGCGGCAGTTCAAATCTGTCATGGATCAGGCTGCTGTGACAACATTTATTCATTTCCAGAATATGGTAGTTAGCGCCATCATGCACCACATATGGTGACATAGTTTCATTAAATCTGTAAAGTAAGAGAGAAATTTTCTGGATAATAATAATAATAATAATAATATTTAATTTGTTTGTCGCCTATCTGGCAATTAGCCACTCTAGGCGACGTACATTAAAATGAGATAAAATACAAAAATTCAAATGCAATCACATAATAACAATAAATAAAATATTGGACAGTCATCGGTACATATAAAAACAGTTATAATAGCAGCATACGACAGATGACAAAATCATGGAGATTTACCCATCCCAAGGACCTCATAGGCCTGTTGGAATAGCCACGTCTTCAGGGCCTTGCGGAATACGTCTAGGGAAGGGGCATGTCGGAGATCACATGGGAGGGAGTTCCAGAGAGTGGGGGCCACCACAGAAAAGATAAAACCCTAATATGGGCTATTAGCTTGTTTGATCCTACTAAAAATTAGATATCTGAGGGACCAGTTTTGGACAATGAGGCTGCTCAGAATGTCATTAGTAAAAAGTGAAGCCATTGTTTGAAATCATTCCTGGCTGGAGAGTCGTGTAGTGGGGAAATATTTTAACAGGTTTTCCTATTAGACAGACTGTTCTCGATATGTAATGCTAGCATTTAAACTCAATGGAGCCTTCAGTAAATGATTTCTGTTCACATGCTTAAAAATAAGAAAATATTTATCTAGCTATTTATATTTCAGCAGAACCTCATGTGACTTGTTTTACTCAACACAATTACTATTTTTTTATTTATTTGTTTCATTTATAGACTGCCCATAGCGAGTGGCTCTCTGGGCGGTGTACAAAAAGGTTAAAATACAAAATATCAACAATAAAATCAGACAACAAACAATAAACACAAGCAGCAACAAAAGAAAAAATAAAAAATAAAAAATTTAAATTATAACATAAATGCTTAAAATGCCTGGGACCATAGCCAGGTCTTAACCTGGCGCCGAAAAGATAGAAGCGTAGGCGCCAGGCGTACTTCTTTGGGGAGGCTGTTCCACAGTTCGGGGGCCACTACAGAAAAGGCCCTAGATCGAGTAACTATAAACCAGTATATATTCCCATTTGACCAGTATATATCCCCATGGGATCAGCAACACTGCATGGTATGGTCCTTCAGTTATTTGTAACATGGGCCATTTCTAACTGAATTTATTATTTTATTTGTTTTATTTTTATCCCACCCTTCTTCTAAGGAGGTCAAGATAGTGTACATGGGTTCCCCACCCAGCAACCTTTTTTATACTCACAGCAACCCTGTGAGGTAGGTTGGGCTGAGACAGATTGACTGGCCTAATTTCAGCTGTGTTGCTCATTGGGGCATTGAATGTGCCTTCCTGGTTCTAGTCCAATACTCCAACTTCTGGTTCTCATATGGAAGACTATAGAATTTTATGGTAATCTCTTGTCTGCATTTTCCTGCGCATACCTTTCAAAACTAAGTTTGCAATCTCATACACACTTATCTGGATGTAAGCCCTATTTAACAGAGTGGAACTTGCTTCTGAGTCAACATGCACAGAATACACTGCAAGGCTTCAAAGTTAAAATATTTTCTTGGGAGCAAATCCCGTTGGCTTTTAATTAAACTTCCCCCCCCCCAAGTAAATGTAGTTACTTAAATGTAATTACTACCTAAATGTCGTTAGGATCAGGATGTTAGATACACAGGGCTTGGAAGTGGAAATGAATATTCAATTCATTTGTGTATGAGTGAGAGATTGTACTCTTTCCCATAAAAGGATATTTGGTTATATAGTTACACAAGAGCTTTGTTTATTTGTATAATATATATATATATGCACACATTACTTCTGCCTATCACATTAGACAAGTTTTACCACTACAGGAAGCTACTTTATAGAAGAATGACCAAAAACGTAAAGCTGTGACATGCATTAGTATTGTTGCCCTAATATGACACACAACTATCTGGCCCCAGTCCAACTGTGAGTGAATAGTCCATTCTGAATAGCAGTGGCCAAACAAATCAGCTGTTGCCACCAAACAGAGAGGGCTGATTAACACTATTGCCAATATCTGATCTGATGATTTGGTGAGGGACAATATATGGTATCAGGCCCAGTTTTAATGGCACAGATGTACAAGAAAAATATACATGTGTAATATTCCACATAGGTGATATGTGTATCATATATACTGGTCACCCAGCTTGCCTATGTGTGCAGAATTAACATGAGCTGGATCTGTAGCTTACCAGGACACTACAATGGTATGCTAAAGCTGTACTTGGAACAGCTTTTAAATGGGATGCCAGCCACATGCAATGCCATCTGGACATTTTTTTTATATGTTCAGAATCATGTCTAAATTGAACTTCAGGGAAGGAACTGCATGTACAACATTCGTTGGTGCATGCAATTCTTCATCCAATTTGGAGTACATGTACAGAACATATACCCTTTATCTGAATCGGGCATAATAATTGATGGGTAAACTGAATTTGTTAGGCACAAGAGATGGTTTATTTGTTTCTCAAGAAATGTGAAATACATCCCTTCTGCATGGTTTTAAAATTTTATTTTGATTTTACTATTTTGTGTGTGCACATTGTGTGTGGCAAATCTGTGAATATTAAAATACTTACTTAAAATAAGGAAAACCTTTCAGCAGAGGAAGAAAACTTCATAAAATCCACAATCCATTATGTCTGAGAGTGTACACAGTGGTTGAACAACATTTTTTGCTGAATGACAAAAGCAAAGAGCTTGGTGCCAATAGGAAATGATCTCTCTGAAAGGAAATGATAGGTTGAATAGCTTTAGTTGTACTTTCACCTCTGGAGAATTGGTTTAAAGCCATATCTGCTATTATTCTCAGGGAAAAGTAAAGACATTCATTGAGGTTGAAAAGTGCCATGGGACCGTGGTTATAATCAAAAATTAGATGACGCTAATCACTGTATACTTTCAGGGACTTCTAATATAATAAAATAGGGCTTTTAAAAAAAGATGTTACTTCCCGGGAAAACAAGGTTGAGTGAGATGGATCAAAGTGATGCTTTGAGAAAGGATAGAAAGGGCCCCCCTCTAAATATAACTATGCAAAATAACAGACACAATTGAAATAAGGGGGGATGAAAAGTTCATAGTTATGCTAATGTTCGCTTTCTATATGTTAATACCAGTTTTGAGAGGTTACATACTCTTGAAGATTGGTTCATTATCTCTTAGACTGATTACATGAATGGATGGCACTAAACAAAGCAAGATGGCTACCTATAAATTTTGGGTGCCATTAAAAGGTGGGAAATCATCAGGTTTTTTAAAAAAATTCATTATTACAATGGAGATGCATTATTTGGATTTTCCAGCTGAGGTGTCAACAACATGTCTAAGATTACCACTGGTTATAGCTCTGCAGGATCATTTTCAAAATCCAAAAGATATTTCTAGTTCAGTGTTTTTGTTCAGCATATCCCATCTTGACAAAGTTTTTTCCAAACCTCGGTGTGGAGGAATGAGATTGGACCAGTACTTCCAGACTGATCCTGTTTCCTCCAACAGACCAATCCTGTTCCTTGTCTGTTGCACTGTAATAGGAAGAAAAAAGGGAAACAGAGAAGATTAGCCTCAAGCAGGTACCAAGAAACAGTTTTCTGAGTTGCCTAAGGGTTTTCAACATAATTTTCATCACAGTAACAACTGAAAGTTCAACTGAAAGGGCAAAAGGGTGCTTTAAAGATTTTATAATGTTTTTACAAACATTGGGCGACTTTATTTATACATATATTTGTATACTACTATTTCATTTAAAAACTTCAAACTGGTTTACAAGTTTAAAAAAAATGTACAGTAAAAACCACTAAAATACAGTAATAAACAGAGGTCAACTATTGCAAAAAGAATATAACTTAGGGTTGTATTCAATGTGGCACTACATTGCTGGTTCTGTCAGTGTAAGGATTTCTCCTTGCAGAAGAGAACATTCTCCTTTCCTTTCCCTGCTTGCCCCCTAAGTCTATTCCAGGGATTTCTCCAACCCTCCAGAGCAGTTTTGGAGATAGTGTGGGGTGCACGCAGGGGGAGGAAGGTGGGTAAATTTAGTTGAATATACTGCCCTTAACTTTTCCTTGGCACCTGTTGAGGTCTCTTCTTATTTTTGGGGTGTGAGAGAGACAGACACTCTGTTTTTTTTCTTTACTTTCTTTTTTGTACTGCTGCACTATAAAAGGAGCTGTGAAACTCTGGTGAAGGCATATATAGCCTGGGCCACCATCAAGTGGTGCCATGGTCAGACATCTGCCAAGGGCCCGTTCTTTAGTTGGGCCCTTTGACAAGAACCTCTGGACCTGCTCTCTTTTTTCACCACTGCAACCAGCTTGCTCGTTTTGCTGCCTTTTGTTCTGACCCAGGTAACAGTGGGGGTGAGAAGGAAGAACAGTGAGTAGATTATATTGCTTGCTTCCTCTTTGAAACTCTGCCTGGCAAACAGGCAAGTAATAGCAGAACTGAGGAAGAGGAGCAGCAGCAGGTGGAAACAATGGCAGTGAAGAGGTAGACTTACTGAGGGAGGGGGACCAAGGGCCCTCTCAAACCTGGAGCCAACACTCTGCAGGGCAGCGCTTACCTCCAAAGCATGAGGAAGTCCAATTCCAACCGCTACTGCTTTGCCCTGTAGATGCTGTGAGCCTGTTCCACAAATTTCCAGATGGGACAGAAAGGGACAATAGCAGCAGTGCTCCCCCCTTACCTGAAAAAGCCCCCTTGTACAATGCTGGTAGTCCTGAGAGCACAGCAGAATGGATAGTTGTGCAACTAGGGCTGAAATGTTTACTTTATTAGTTGAAAAGGCCCTTGATTAACTGGAAACAGTTTTTTTTTTTTAAAAAAAATTCAAATCAGGGGTTGGAAGGGGACCCACAGGAATCATCCATCCCAACCCCCATGCTCATAACACTACACCCTTCTCTGAAAAAGGTCTGTCCCAGACCTGCAAACAAACAACAGAATAACAGCTTTTCCTACAAAGAAATAACAGGTACAGGTTAGTAAGACATTGAAATATACATCATTAAAAGCATAGTCATATTACAGTCTCATTTCCACACAAGTACAAAAACAGTACATTCCCTTACAGCTCCTTTTTCAATGAATTACTCTCTCTTTAGGCTTCCTCTTCTTTCATGGAGCTCCCAGTCACAGTTCTGCATGCAAACAGCTTACCCAGTCCTCATAACTTGGCAGTGGCCAAGATACTGAGTTCTTGACATGTTTAAGCAGTATTACAGCCTCAGTACTGGAGCTCCTTTGTCCTGCCTTGTGGCACTGCAGCACGGTAGCCAGCAACCACATGCACTTTTTTCCTTGCCCCCCCCAAACAGTTGTACATACACCCACAATCCAACAGTGACAGAATAGTAAATCTTAACATTAAAACCTTATTGCAAAAACCTATCAACATAATTTCTAAGAAATCATTAAACAGCTCATATCCCCACCAGCATGCAAAACACACACACACACACAAATCAACAGCATTTCAAAAAGGCAATACCATCAGAAAAATTCCTACAGCAAATCAGTACACAGGCCCATAAGCACAACCCCCACCCCCAGACCATGTGGTTGCTAACATGGCCCTTTGTCTTGGGGCTTCATGGAATTCCCAGTCCAAGCTGATCCCTGCTGCTGCCTGCAGGGTGTTGGGACTCATATCCAGGAACAGATTTGTTTCCTCAACAGCACATGACAGGCTGTAGCCATTTTCTTCCCACTCTCTGCTCTGGGAAAATAAATAAATCTTCTCTGTTCTCCCTCACCATTTCCAGTGTGAATCATGAGCCCAAACAGAGGCAGCTAACCCTCCCAGTGTCTCTTGCCCTCGAAACCCACAGGGTGCTGGGTGCCTCTCACTGTTGGAATTTGCCCAGGGACTGCACCCATCATAGGAGCTGCACCCCACCGTATAAGACCATAATGGGGCACCCAAGGGACAAAGTCACTTTGGGATTTTCTCTCACCCATCTGTCCAGATGCTGGGTGTTCCTCTTGGGCTTGTACTCCCACCTCAGGCTTCTCCTTCTGCACTTCCGCTTGCACAGCCATTTCTCCAGGTGCTGGCAGCAACTCTTGCACACACGCCTCCAACTGTTTCTCCTGCACTTTCTCTTCCACAGCTGGCACACACAGGGCAAAGAAATCTATTGATAGCTGCTCTTCTCCAGCCTCTAGTTCACCTTTCTCCAAGGCCTTTTCTGCTTCCTGCACTACTTCTTTAACAGGCACACAGTGAGCAGAGAAATCTATCAGCAGTATCTCTTCTCCAGCCTCTACCTCACTTCCTTCTGAGGCCTCTTCCTCTTCATTTTTCAGCCTGTCCTCCTTCAACTCTTGGGGCCTCACTTCCAGCTTTCTGCTGTCTTCTCCCCTGGCAGGCTCCTGGACAATTAAAACTTTTTCCTCCTCCGCTACTGACTGCAACTCTTTACAGTCGAAACCCGCCAGCTGCCCATCCACTTTTTGGATCTCTGTAGCCACCCCCGTCTGGGTGCTCTGCAGCTGGACTCCCAGGTCACTCTTGACCCCTTGTAGCGGCTGATCAGGCAGGGCTGTCACCTCCTCATGTGGGGTCTCTTTCCCCCTCCAAATGTGCTTCCTGGCGCTCACGTTGCCTTTGCTCCCGTTCTTCTTGGCACTCTCATTGCCTCTGCTGCTGGTCCTCCTGGTGGTCTCATTGCCTTTGCTGCTGGTATATCAATTTTATCTGTTCCAGGAGGGTTGCTGTTAACCCCTCCATCTCGACTCAGGCACACCTTGCTCCCAATGCTTCTCCCAGGAAACTCAATCCCACTTCTGACACCAGTGTTGTGCTCCTCTCCAATCTCCGAGCGGTGAGATTTCAGGGGTCCCTGCACTCCTCCAGGGTTTGGTTTCCATTGGGAAGAAGTTCAGCAGAGACTGCGGTGTCTTTATGAATTTTTTTTTATTTACACACATTCCAACCTGAGCTCAAGGATGGAGGGGGTTCAATCCAATATCCAGCTTTTCCATCTGGGTTGCAGGAGGCATGCCAAATGCCATGGTGCAGAGAGCCAGTCTCTCTGCCTTCCTTCAGTCTCCAAACATTCTCTGCCTAAACTCAAAACTACAAGCCTCTGCTGGGCTCCAGGAGGGGGGGGGATGCTCTCCTGAAGAAAGGGTCTTCCTGGCCCATTCGCCATTGCTGGGCAACTGATCAGCCCATTATCTTACCTGGCCAATTATTTGGTTAACAAAGGAGAGACTCAGAGTGAGTTTCTGTCCCCAAGGCATAGGATTCCAAATCAGAGGTTGGAAGGGGATCCACAGGAATCATCCATCCCAACCCCCATGCTTATAACAATACTTAGATCAGAGTAAAACTCATTTAGATCATTGGGACTTATTTATTATTTTAAGGCATGTTCAGGAAGACATCACAAAATGCTTACATAAGATCATTGCAACTGCAAGGATTGACTATTGCTTTTTAAGGCAGCTTGTTTGTTTAAGAAACTGTTACTGGTTCTTCTTCCTTTCCTCAGAGTAAGATGGTGCTATAGATGCCCCAGTTGGGGGAAGGAGGGAGGGGCCACTATGGGAGCTGAATGATTTCCAAATAACCATGGTTTGTTTCTTTCTATTCTCCCTTCCCCCTGCACAACTTTTAAAGATACAGAAGACCTCTTGGAGGCCAGGCCTGGCAACCAAGAGGTCTTCTGTATCTTTAAAAGTTGTGGAGAGGGCAGGGAGAATTCCACCTTGTGGTTTTTCCCATTACAGTGTTGCAAGAACACCTGCACTTGGCTGATTTTCTCTTCTCCTCAAGATACAGGATCAATCTCAGGCCCTGAACCTGGCAAGCCTAGTTGTATATGTCTCTGTTTTCCCTCCCACATTCATTTATGCTGAAAAACCTTCCTTCCTTAAAAAATAATTATTACAAGTAAGTACGTAAGTAAGTAAATCTCAGAGGGAGGCAATGGTAAAGCGCCTCTGAATACCACTTACCATGAAAACCCTATTCATAGGGTAGCCATAAGATGGGATCGACCTGAAGGCAGTCCATTTTTCAAGTAAATAAATAACTGTTGCTATTTTTATAATTATTTTTGGAGGGTAATAGCTAATTACTGATCCTCCATGGCGCAGAGGGGTAAGCGGAGGTAATGCAGCCAAAGCTCTGCTCACGGCCGGAGTTCGATTCCAACGGAAGGAGGAAGTCGAATCTCCAGTAAAAGGGGTTGAGTTCCACTCAGCCTTCCATCCATCCATGGTCGGTAAAATGAGTACCCAGCATATGCTGGGGGGTAAAGAAAGGCCGGGGAAGGAACTGGCAATCCCACCCCATATATACGGTCTGCCCAGTAAACGTTGCAAGACATCACCCTAAGAGTCGGAAATGACTCGCACTATAAGTGCGGGGACACCTTTACCTTCAATAGCCAATTGGTGCCCTTGCATGAGTGTCGTCCCTCCCTAGTCTTGGCCTGGTACTAGACATGGAGTCTCAGACAATGAATCAGACATTTCAAAGGTCGGGGACCATAAGGAGCATCTAGGGAACCCTGAATCCAATGCTGAAGGTTCCCATGAGAGGCCCTACAGGTTGATACTAATGAAGAACCTCTGGGACTATCAGAGGAGAAAGTGCGGCACCACCACTTCCTGCAGTCCTTGAGAGCATTGGTGCAGAAAGCTTTGAATCCAGGCTGAAGAGCGATGGCACAGTATGTGTCTACAGATCCAGAGTCATTGGTCTACTCATGAGTAAGAGATCTACTTGTGAATAAGCAATTCCTGATACTTTCACTGCCAACAGCTGTGGTGAGGATGTGGTTTAGGAAGCCAGAGTACATAAGGCCTCCAGCCTTCTAGATGCTGGAAATAATATAGGTATTTGGCTGTTGGAGCTTGGTGTGATTTTGATCTAGAACTGTTGTCTGACTTTGTCTCTAGATGTGGCTCCCTGGTGAAGTCTCCTTGGGGCCTTCACTCAAATCTTTTTTGCACCAGGTTAAGGCTTATCTTTTTTCTGAGGTATTTGACAGACTGAGATGATGTTATTAGTATTATTTATTTTGTTTATTTTGTTTATTTATTATATTTATATCCTGCTCCTGCTCCCAGTAGGACCCCAGGGCAGCAAATGAAAGCATTAAAAACACTTTAAAACATCTTCAAAACAGACTTTAAAATATATTCAAACAAAACATCTTTAGAAACATCTTAAAAAGCAATTCCAATGCAGACTGGGATAAGGTCTCTACTTAAAAGGCTTTTTGAAAGAGGAAGGTCTTCAGTAGGTGCTGAAAAGATAAAAGAGATGGTGCCTGTCTAATATTTAAGGGGAGGGAATTCCAAAGGGTGGGTGCCACAACACTAAAGGTCCACTTCCTATGTTGTGCAAAAGAGACCTCCTGCTAAGATGGTATCTGCAGGATGCCCTCCCCTGCACAGTGCAGTGATCAACTGGGTATATAAGGGATAAGATGGTTTTTCAGATATCCTGGTCCCAAGCTGTATAGGGCTTTGTACTCCAAAACTAGAACCTTGAACTTAGCCCGGTAGCTAGTAGGTAGCCAGTGCAATTCTTTCAGCAGCAGGGTGACATGTTGGTGATATCCTGCCCCAATGAGCAGTCTCACTCCCGCATTTTGCACCAGCTGCAGCTTCTGGACCAACCTCAAGGGTAGCCCCACATAGAGTTCATTACAGTAATCCAGCTGAAGCTGGAAAAAGGCACTCCTAGACACTGAGTTCACCTGGGCCTCTAGTGACAAAGATGGATTTGGGAGCACCCCCAGACTATGAACTTGCTCTTTCAGAGGGAGTACGATGCCATCGAAATTAGGCAACTGACCAATTATCTGAACTCAGGAACCACCAACCCACAATGCCTCCGTCTTGCTAGGATTCAGACTCAATTTATTGGCCCTCATCCAGCCCACCACCAAGTCCAGGCAGCGGTCCAGGGTTTGCATGGCCTCTCCTGATTCAGATGTTTCAGAGAAATAGAGCTGGTTATCATCAGTGTACTGCTGACACCTTGCCCCAAGTATGTTGCCAAAGCTCCCTGTGGCTGCATGGGGATGTTGTTGTATATTGTTTCTATGGTATGATACATTTTTTGTTTTTAACATTGTTGCAAGTTGCTTGGAGACCTTTGGGTGGCAAGTGACTAACAAGTCTAATACATAATAATAAAGAATAATGGATCACATTTGGACTTTGATTTATTCTCTGGCTTGACTTTGGTTTGTTTGGACTGTGCTGCATCTGCAACCCTGCTTGCATTGGTGATTACTTTGTAAAGGTTTTTACCTAGTGTAACTGGGACCCTAAGCCCTGAGGATATCTTCTGGAGTGTGACAGTGAGCTGCACAAGAGCATTTGATCTAGTGGAAGGCATATGTTCATAGAAGAGGAGGGAAGACTAATTCCCCCTCCCCCTGACAGCCCACAGCATCCCTTGATAACCTGTTGTGGAAAGGCCCCTACTCCCCCAGAACAGATTTTCTGCAGAAAGGGGGGACTCCTGGGAAAAGGAGAAATTACCAGAAATTGCCTTCCCTCTTTTTCTGTGAGTGGGCATCTTGTCTGGGTTGCAGCACTAAAAACCCTAATTGGATGTTACCCAGTGTTTAACTGTATAAAAGTTTGAACTGCATTTTTAATGTTTCTGTAAAGTATCCAGAGAACTAAGTTATACAGGTGGTATACAAACATAATAAAGGAAATAGAATGAACAAATAAATTAAAACACAAATGATGCATAAATTAAAATATAAAATAAACAGAAACAACAACAAAAAAGGAAGGGGGAACTTTAAGTAACTGTTGGTGCAATCCTAACCATGTCTACTCAGAGTCAGAAAAAAATCCAACTGAATTCAATGAGACTTACTCCCAGGTAGCTAGGACTTCAATCTTAAACATCAGCTAAGCAAAAAGTGAATGTAATTTCGGGGGGGGGGGGAGAAAAAGCAGCATTATGTGTTGCGCCTAGGGATAGGGAAGAAATTCACATCAGTTCATCTTTAAAGCCAAATTGATCAAGTTTGTACTTTCCAAAACAATATGAGAACCAAAATGCAGCCATCCTACAAATTTTCCACTTACTAAGTTTTGTGGTGCAGTTCTTCAACCAAACAGTGTTTACAGAAATGCATATATTAGGGGAAAATGTGCATAAAATGTGTATATTAGTGAATATAAAATACAAAGTACATTATATTAGGAAGATTGCTTGCAAAAATTTGTACATTTGTCAAAACTGCATACAAAAATGTGTTTATTAGAAATTTAGTACTAAAATGCTGAATGATTTTTATGAGGATTTAAGACTGGAGAAATGAAAAACTGATCGATCATTCCATCCCTAGCTATGTCATATACCAATTATATAAGTGAAAAGAATACAAAAGGTTGCATGTTGTCTTGATATATTGTATATCAATAGTTTATACATGAACTTAAATTTCCGATAAATTTATCTGGTGTGCCTCTTTTACATTGTTTTTAATAATATATTGGTGTTTTTTAATGAAGAGGTTGTTACTCATTGAGTTGTCATTTGTGCCAACCGCAGTTTCAGCTGGATAATAGTGTACTGCAAATAAATAATGAAAATAAATTAGGTATACATTTTCCAATAACAATTTATGTCCTTCATTCATTGCTAGGTTGTCCTGCATCATTTGATATTTATGAGAAAGCCCCCAAGGCATGCTATTCGCTCTGCAAGTTAAGTCAGCAGCTGTGCCACGTTTTACATTCATTTACTTCTCTCAAGAGGATCCCCTGTGTCTCATATGGGGTCTCTAAAGAGCTACCTCATTTTTCTCCCTGCTGTTTCAACTCCAATTGTTAGCAGTTATATTACTGAAACCATCTTCCAATTGATAAATACTGGCTTGGAATCGGGCCTTTGGGAGCTTTTAGTTATCCAGAGGGTTTTAGTCATCCAGATGAATTGCTGAATGACATGAGGTCCTGTATTCCCATATCCTTCCACTGATTGCTAGGGAATGTAAAATGGGGCCTAACAGTAGGATTCACAGTACTAATGTAATCTCCTGAACAGCACTGGATTTAAGGAAGTACTTAAATGTTTTCCTATATCGGTTCAAGAGGACGAATGTCATCGTTCACTTGGTTGCCACCAAACAGTAACAGCCTTCTTGGGAAATCACAAATTCTCTTGCAAGTTAAGTTTAGCACACACATACATGCATTATATTATATATACCCACACAAACTTCCCCATGTATATTTTTATTGAAGATATAAAAAGATATATGCATACACATAACAAATATATTCAACAAATGTTGACTTTTAAAAAATGACGACAAAAATAACACATATAGTGCTTCAGAACATTCAAATGATCATATGGCAAATGTACATTCTGTATGTCAAACTAAGCAAATATTCAAATGTTCTGGGTCTTTTTTTTTAACCAAACTGTAGTCACCACACTCAAATGCTCTGTTGTCCCCAGATTTAGCTACAGTGGGGGGGGGGGGGAAATGCCAGGAACTTCCCTGGCTTGTTTTCCAGGTTAACCTCCACCCTACTTCCCCATTCTCTAAACTAAAGTGGGTCTATTGGGCTTCCGGGAAGGGTGACTTCACTTGTGCCTGATTTTGAGACGGGCTCCCGCCTCAGAAGAAGCTTATTCAGATATAAATCAGTCAGAACATTTTTTTTTTGACTGATGAAATTTCTCCCGGGCAGGGAGAAACGTAGAGATCAACCTCAAAAGCCTGTTTTTGTTGGGAGGACTGGATTTCATTAATTTATGAGAAAAGGTCCAGCCAGCAATGCCGGACGGACTTCCGAACAAGCTCTATCTGATTAATGCGACACGTTTATCTTTTCTTCAAAGAGAAAACGGACTAACAGGCAAGCACCCTTCTTTCTATTTTTTTTTTTTACTTGGTTTAAATTGTTGCAGCAAAAAGAGATTTGTCAAATGAATCAGCTTTAAAGAACTTCTGGGTGAGCTATAACTCTTCTCTGTTATTCATGAAATTAACAGCTTATCTCTGCTTCTATTGCAAAAAGCTGTCCTGGAAGTGTATTCTAAAGATATAAACAGAAGAGGGATTTCTATTCCGAGGAGAAAAAAATAAAAAATATGAACTTTGGAACATTATATTGTCTGGGACTATTCTCTTTTTGGTCTATTTTATTTTGACGAATCTGCTTCTTCACGACGCCACTAACTGTTTTGATGCTGGGAACTAAATTTGTTTTGTATTCTTGAACATAGAGAGATAAGGCAGGCTGCTCTGTTTATACTGTGATGTCATCAAGCCTGGAATATTAACCCAATTGTTGCTGAAATAAGAAGTGGTTCTTCTTTATTTTTGTTTTGTTTTGTTTTGTTTTCGTGGTTTTAAAAATGGCAATCAAGAAAGTGGCTGAGAATCTGGAAGTAATTATGTTTCAGAAAATAATGGATGAGATTGAGATAACGAAACAAACCCTGCGACAGGGCAGTAAGGAGCTGAAAATTGAACTGAGCAAAATGACGCAGGAGCTTAAAGAAATAGGGGATCCTGTGAGAGAGGAGAATGAGATCAGAGATGAGAAAAGAAAAAATAAAGGGAAGATACAAGCCCTGGAGATTGGAACAAATGTGGAATTGGAAAAAGATCTGGAGTTTATGGATATTAGAAATAAAATCTACTGTTTGGAATTTAACGTTATCTCTGAAGAAATTAATGAAGATATTAGAGATAAAGTTATCAATGGCTTGGATAATTTTCTGGACTGGAATGACGTGATGGAGCTTGATATAGAGAAAATCTATGGAATTAACTGCAGCCATGTGACAATGGAAAAACTCTCAAGAGATGAGCCAGTGCACTTTGTAAAAAAGAAGAACAGAGATATGACTTTACAACAATATTTCAGCAACTTATTCAGAATGGATGGCAAGAAAATATTTGGGATAGAGGAAATTCTCAACAGACTCTTATTATATGACTATGGCTATGACAGCAAGATTATTATGGAATACTGATAATGGAAGATTGGACACTGAAATTACTGGACTTAACAGAACTATTGAAGATGGAAGATGGAATTAATATGGATAATGGAATAATGGCTATTGAAATTATTGGACCTAACAGATTTTGATGAGATGGATTAATCGATATGTTTATTTGGACTATGGTTATGACAATAAGATTATTATTATTATTGAGATGGGTTAATCGACATGTTTATTTGGAGAAAAATTGATAGATATATTTCTTAAAGAATTGAAACCTCTCTTTGACTTTTTGTGGAAAGAATAAAGTAATGTTTATGAGATTTGATGATTAATTAAGATAACTACTGGAGGAAAGTGATTTTATAATATAATTTAAGAGATAGGATTGTTATATATTGTAGACCTATAACTGATCTGCGACAAATGGGAAGTCAACATTTTATTTTTTTGTTTAATCATTTTTGCTTTGTTTTGTTTTTTGTCTTTGAATGTTTTATGATTTTGTTTTGTTTGTTTTATGAAAATTTGAATAAAAATTATTGTAAAAAAAAAATAAACTAAAGTGGGTCTATTGACTACTCACTCAATTGGAGGGAAGAATACTATTGAAATACTTAAAACTGATGATGCCTGTCTTTTTCTCTCTGAATCTAGCTCTTCCCCAGCCATTGTCTGTGCTGTTTGATGTCATGGAAAGTTTACAAGTTTTTTAGCTGCTGCGTCAAAAGTGTCAAAGCCATTGCATACAAAACCCACACAGCTGTAGTGAGGAAGTGAATGAACTTCATGCAAGGTGTAGGCATAGGAGAGGATAGCATGGTGAAATCTGCTAAGGCAACAGGCAGCTTCAAATGCAGAGGAGGCAAGGAAGCCAAGAAGGTGGAGAGACAGGGAGTGTAATGAAGAATCCTGCACTAAAATCTTGGAAGAAGAGAGTCAGTGTGTGTGTGCATGCAGACAGATGATGCCTTTATCGTATATGTTCATTCAGAATAAGCACATCTTGGGGTGCAGATCTCCAGTTTATAGTTAGTTGCACACAATATATTTGTATTCTTTTGTTTAACTTTTCCATGAATACTTCATCTTCTGCAACACTTCTGCATTTCCCTCTAGGCATTACTCCTTTTTCTTAAACAAAATAGGCACTCTTTAGTGTTTCGGAAGTTGTCCTGTCGTCTTGAATCCATCAAGTTGTGCATACGTGCTCACTGGTGCTGTAAAACTTGAAAAGGTGGGATCACATAGACAAGCTTCTTAAATACGTTGTTTGTGGTAGGAGGAAAAAAGCAGGCAAGGTGCAATAGATGAAATTAGGCCACACCTTTATTCACTTGGAGAGAGGTTCACAGACATAAATTGGCCAAAGAGGAAAGGAAGAAAGACAGGGATCCATCATTGGATTTTTCTTGCTTGGGTTAGCTGGCATGGCTGTTCATACCACTTTTTGTCTCGTCCCCCCCGGCATGTTGTTAATGCCTATGCTAACTAACTCCAGCGCTACTATGGTGAGTCTCTTGGAGGATAGTCACTGGGCATCATGGTTCCCAACCCGAAGTTGCCCAAATGCCACATTGTGGTAGTAATACTGTCCCAGTCCTCGTCTATAGGCAGGCTTTCTTCTATCCTACTTTTATCCCACCTGCCATCTGCATTAAGTTGCGACAATATTAGTGATATCAAATTATGTACAACATCGCACCCCATGAGGTCCTCCATAAGGAAGACAAAAAAATGCCCCTCTGCAGCCAATTTGAATGGTATGAAAAAAAATCTTTTCCAACCCACTAAAGGATGATTAGCATCTGCCTGTGGGAATGTTGTCTGTAGCTCAACAGGCTGAGACATGTGGAAAATGAGTTCTAGAAGTCTTGGGTCTCATGCAATTACAGCCACCAGGGCTGGCGCCAGAGGGTGGCCAGGTTGGGCCCTGGCTGAGGGCACCTACAGCCCAGAGGGGCCCCTGAAAGGCCCCTCCTTAGGGTGAGAGGGTAGCATTCCTGTTCCACAATTTGCAGCAGCGTCAACTCCTGACCCTGCTGCAGATCGCAGAGAGGGAGCTCCCAGCCTTCCCCATACAGACTGCGGGGCCATAGTGCCTGTCCGCATGTTCCACCTACCTTTCCTGTTGTTTTGAATTCTGTGTGCACTGAGTACGCATACCTGCCATCAACCAAGATGGTGGCGGAGGCAAATGCCCCTGCTGCCATTTTGTTTGATGGCAGGCATGTGCACATATAGTGTAGCGCATATTGCCATCAACCAAGATGGGGGGGCATCAGCCTCTTAGGGAAGCCCCCTCCACCATCTTGTTTGATGGCAGCCATGTGCGCAGTGCGCATAGCATTCAAGACAACAGGAAAGGTAGGTGGGGTATGTGGGTGAGCACTGCGGGCCTGGAGCAGGCTGGTGCCCAAGGGCCTAGTCATGCCAGATGCCAGTCCTGACAGCCACCCAATCTCACAGTGGCTAGAGCCATTGTGTGATCTGCCTCCAGCCAGCTCCCAGTGTGTAGCCATTGGTTGCATCAGGTGTGAGTGGAGTGGAGCTTCCTCCTCCCTCAGCAAACAGCCACTTGGGGCAGGTGGCTGCTGCTCAGTGGGGCCCTCTTTTCAAAGAGTGCACTCTAGAAGGCACTAAAAAATATGGCGGCACTTCCCTTATTCTTTGCCACCAGCTCAACCAATGGATACATTTGAATGGCTGTTACTCCTGACATTGAAGTTCATGGGAAACTCTTTGCATATGAGGGAGCTCTGGCTGGACATGTGGAAGGAGACAGTGGACAAGACTTTTAGAAAATAACCTTAAATGAAATTGGCAATTATGTACACAATAAATTCATCTATTTTAAGGCAAGTTGTGCATGCAGGGTTCAGAACTACCAACAGGATTAAAATCAATCCCTGAACCAAAAGATAAACATATTGTTTACAAAAACA
This sequence comes from Rhineura floridana, assembly GCF_030035675.1. Lineage (NCBI taxonomy): Eukaryota > Metazoa > Chordata > Lepidosauria > Squamata > Rhineuridae > Rhineura > Rhineura floridana. Next base: position 104,082,697 of record NC_084483.1, read on the forward strand.
TCATTAGCAGTGAATACCATTTCACAGGAACATATCTGACTAAATTCCTGAAAAAATCAAATTATTATAACTGGGATTAAGGTGTTGATTACTTTCTGCACAATGCCAGAAATGAAAACTTGTAACAGTTAAATCAAAAGTGTTCATTAGCTATGCCAATAAATGTTTCTATCCATAAAACAATTACAATACATAATATGACACAGATTTGCACCTTGAACTTGTGCAAAACAAAACACCATGATTGTATTGACATTGCCTCTGCTAGAAAGAGAACCATAAGACCTCCTGAGAACTTTGGGACTGAATACTGTTGAATAAAACTTACAGTGCAATAGTATTAGTGATATACAGTTATAACTTCAGGATATCTGCTGAATAGGGTTGCAAGGTCTCTGGTTTCTGCCCAGAGACTCTGGTATTTGGGGGTCCTCTCTGGGTTTCTGGGTGAGTAATCCCAATCTCTGGACTCTCCATTTTCATTTTTTTAAAAAAAAATAAGTTTCAAGGTGGTCTGGTTCAACAGATACACACCAAATTGTCACCCCCCTCCCACAACTTCTGTTAGAAGTCAGCTGCTCTAATCCCCACCCTTTCAGGTTTTTAGCCAATAAGTGAAGTCAGGCTTGTGATTGATGTGAGATTTGCTGACCTCCAGAAAATAGCTAGAACCCATTGCAAATCCTGAAAACAGTTTCCTTTCCCTGTTTGTCTGCGCATCAGAGGTTGAGTGAGTCTATAGTTTTCAGCAGCTGCAAGATTGCCTTTCTATAATAATATACAGTAGGGCCCCGCTTACTGGCGCTTTGCATGCTGGCGTTCCGCTAATGCGGCGGCTTTCAATTAGGGGAAATTCCCCATTTTAAAGCCGTTTTTGCGCTTTTGCATCATTTTTGCGTCATTTTCATGTGACGTGCCCCATTATACTCAATGGGTTCCGCTTTACGGCGATTTCCGCTTTATGGTGGCAGTCCGGAACGGAACCTGCCATATAAGCGGGGCCCGTCTGTAGCAGGAAATCAATAACTGAAGATCACAGCAGGTAGGCATGCACAGGTAGGCATGCACAGCAAACAATTTCAGTTATGATTATAATAAAAGTGTACATGCAGGTTTTTAATTACTTGCAAAAACAGTATATTATACATTTTATCTTTCAAGTAATTTTTGAACAGAAATTTGAAAAAGTGTACATGCTACAGCATATGATGCCATTATAATGTGTTACATACTTTTCTAACAAGTTTAAATTTTCCTGGGCTGTTGAAGAGGGCAGTTTATTCGTCTAATTCATAGCCTGTTTTGAAAACCTTCTCAATATGAAGCTTTAATCCTATACTCACTTTTGTGGGAATAAAGCTGCAATGCTAGTTCCACGTACCTGGGAGTAAACCCCATTGAATTCCGTAGGATTTACTTTTGACTAGACGTGGTTAGGATTGTGCTGTAAATCAATGGGACTTTTAAGTGAACATAGCAAAGGATTGTGTTAGAAATCTTTCTCTCCCTTTCCAATCCTTTTTTTGTAAGCAATTAGGCAGGGCTTACTTAGGTGTCACTGCTTTTATTAGGTAGGAAACTAATTAGGTAGGGGACTTGAGGGGGCCCCAATTGCCGTAGTGACGGGCAGAGGGAGGTATGGCGCTGTAAGAAGGACGTGCCAGGTAAGGGGAACACGGCCCAGACATGTAATGGCTGTGCCTTGTTCCGGTCCTTCTCACACCCGCAGGGTTGTTGGTTGTCCTCTCAGCCAACTCTCAGATCTCCAGTTGCTGCTTTTAAATGCCAGATAAAACCTCCCTCGTCCACGATTTGATTGTGGACGAGGCAGCCGATCTGGCATGTATAACTGAGACCTGGGTGGGTGAACAGGGAGGAGTTAGTCTCTCCCAGCTCTGCCCACCGGGGTACCTGGTCCAGCATCATGATAGATCTGAGGGTCGGGGAGGTGGGGTCGCTGTGGTCTATAAGAGTTCTATCTCACTCACCAGGCACCATGTCCATGCAGTTACCGGTCTGGAGTGTTTGCACCTTGTGCTGGGCCAGAGGGACAGGCTGGGAATCCTTTTGGTGTACCGCCCACCTTGCTGCCCAATGGCTTCCCTAACTGAGCTGACAGAAGTGGTTTCGGAGGTATTGCTGAGATCCCCCAGACTATTAGTACTGGGGGATGTCAACATCCATGCCGAGGCTACTTTGTCTGGGGCAGCTCAGGACTTCATGGCCGCCATGACAACCATGGGGCAGTCTCAATATGTTAGTGGTCCAACACATACGTCGGGGCATACTCTAGACCTTATCTTTGCTACTGGACATGGGGATAGTGATCTAAATGTGTGGAGCCTTACATCTCTCCCTTTGTCATGGACAGATCACTGCTTGTTGAAGTTTAGACTCTCAGCGGCCTTTCCCCTCTGCAAGGGTGGGGGACCTATTAAATTGGTCCGCCCCCGGAGACTAATGAATCCTGAAGGTTTTCAAAGGGCTCTGGGGGATTTTCCGGCTGATAGGACTGGTGCTCCTGTTGAAGCCCTGGCTGATCTGTGGAATGTGGAGATGACCCGGGCTGTTGACACGATCGCTCCTGCGCGCCCTCTCCTGTGTAGAGCTCATACAGCTCCTTGGTATACTGCAGAGCTGAGAGTGATGAAACAAGATAGGAGGCGGTTTGAGCGGAGATGGAGACGAACTCCCGATGGATGCAATTATGCGCTGGTTCGTGCTTCTACCAAGCTTTATGTAGGACCGGTGAGGGCGGTGAAAAAACAACATTTTCCCGCCACTATTAAGTCATCTCTTTGCCGCCCAGCGGAGCTTTTTAGAGTTGTCCGAGGGCTACTCCATTCAGGCCCACAGGACACGGTAGAATCATCGGTGGCCCGCTGTAATGAGTTTGCTGAGCACTTCCAGCATAAGATCTCATGCATCCGCCTGGACTTAGACTCCCATTTTACAGCAGTTGATCCTAGTGAGGTGTCCGGAGCACAGTCTTGTCATGTTTTATTGGATGAGTTTCAGTTGGTTCAGCTCAAGGATGTGGACAAGGTGCTTGGACAGGTACGTGCAACCACTTTGGTACTGGATCCTTGCCCCTCCTGGCTAATAAAAACTAGCAGGGATGGAACAGTTGGCTGGGCCAAGGAAGTGATAAATGCCTCTTTACGAGAGGGAGTGGTCCCTGGCTGTCTGAAAGAGGCGGTGGTGAGACCACTTCCTTGGACCCAGAAAATTTCAGCAGCTACAGACCAGTAGCGAACGTCCCATTCCTGGGCAAGATCTTGGAACGAGTGGTTGCTGGCCAGCTCCAGGCGCTATTGGATGAAACCGATTATCTAGATCCATTTCAGTCGGGTTTTAGGCCTGGTTTTGGCACTGAGACGGCCTTGGTCGCCCTGTATGATGACCTATGTCGGGAGAGAGACAGAGGGAGTGTAACTCTGTTGATTCTCCTTGATCTCTCAGCGGCTTTTGATACCATTGACCATGGTATCCTTCTGGAGAGGCTCGCGGAGTTGGGAGTTGGAGGTACTGCTTGGCAGTGGTTCCACTCCTACTTGGCGGGCTGTCTCCAGAAGGTAGTGCTGGGGGAACATTGCTCGACACTGTGGGCTCTCCAATGTGGGGTCCCGCAGGGGTCGGTTTTGTCTCCTATGCTTTTCAACATCTACATAAAGCCGTTGGGTGCGGTCATCAGGAGTTTTGGAGTGCGTTGTCATCAGTATGCTGATGACACGCAGCTCTACTTCTCCTTTTCATCCTCGTCAGGTGAGGCTATCCATGTGCTGAACCATTGCCTGGCCGCGACAATGGACTGGATGAGAGCTAACAAACTGAGGCTCAATCCTGACAAGACTGAGATGCTGTTGGTGGATGGTTTCTCTGATCGGATGGTGGATATATACCCTGTCCTGGATGGGGTTACACTCCCCCTAAAGGAGCAGGTTCGTAGTCTGGGAGTCTTCTTAGACTCTTCCCTCTCACTTGAGGCTCAAGTAGCCTCGGTGGCTCGGAATGCGTTCTACCAACTTCGATTGGTAGCCCAGCTACGTCCCTATCTGAGTAAGGAGGACCTTACATCAGTGGTACATGCTCTGGTAACCTCGCGCTTGGACTACTGCAATGCGCTCTACGTAGGGCTACCTTTGAAGACAGCTCGGAAGCTACAGCTAGTGCAAAATGCGGCAGCCAGATTGTTAACAAGGACCAAGCGGTCCGAGCACATAACACCTGTTCTGGCTCACCTGCACTGGTTGCCAATATGCTTCCAGGCCAGATTCAAAGTGTTGGTATTAACCTATAAAGCCTTATATGGCGCGGGACCACGATACCTGTCGGAATGCCTCTCCCGATATGAACCGACCCGTACACTATGGTCTACTACGAAGGCCCTCCTCCGGGTTCCAACTCATAGGGAGGCCCAGAGGGTGGTGACAAGATCTAGCGCCTTCTCAGTGGTGGCCCCCGAATTGTGGAATAGTCTCCCCGAGGAGGTGTGCTTGGCGCCGACATTGTTATCCTTTCGGCGCCAAGTTAAAACCTTCCTCTTCTCTGAGGCATTTTAATTTAAGTCACTTAGTTTTAAATCCGCTGTAACTGTTTTTAGATTGTTTTATTTTATATGCTTTGTTGTATTATATTGTGCGATTTTATTGTATTTCTGTTGTTCACCGCCCAGAGAGCTATTGCTAGTCGGGCGGTATAAACATCTAATAAATAAATTAAATAAATTAAATAAATACTGATTTTTTTTAAAAATGTTCTGCAGTGACCATCTAGTCTTGACAATAAATTACTATATGGAATGTATGTATTTTTACATCTGTGTGTGTGTGTGTGGAATTCTTCCAACACCCTGTGAGGTAGGGTTGGAAACCAAGGCAGCTCACAACAAGACATAAAGCCATTTGAAATCCAATAACCATAAAACAAGTATAAAACAGTTGCAAAACAGTTTAAAGTGGCATGATTCTGAAATTTGGGTTGGGTGAGTGATGTTCCTTATCACTTGAGGTTGCAATTCTGTGCATGCTTCCTTGTTTGAGTAAGTCCCACTGAATACATTGGGACTTGCTTCTGAGTAAACACACATAGGATTGCACTATAAATATCTTTACAGGTTGTATAAATAATAAACCTATTTGACCTTCATGCTTATATAAATATTTCTTCATACTGTGTCTTGACATGTATATGTTTTCACACTATGGTTGTTTATTATTATTATCGCTACATTTTAAGTGTGCCCTTCTTCCTCGATCTCTCTCAGGATCCCCGTCTGTTGTTTTCATCCTGAGGGGCAGATTATGCTGAGAGATGATGAGTAGCCCATGGTCATCAACTAAACTGCAACTGATTTCCATTTTAAAAAATAATAAAATTATTTATGTGCAGGCAAAGGTAATGAAGTAATGCAGATCCACATAATACATTTAAGGCACATCCAACTTGCATTTAAAGAACATGACTTTCCCCAAAGAATATTGGGAAGTGCAGTTGCCCCCTCAGTTTTATTTATTTATTTATTTATTTATTGAATTTTTATACCGCCCCACTAGCATAGCTCTCTGGGCGGTGTACAACCATTACAATAAATACAATAGAATCACACAGAACAATACAAAAAATATAAATGCAAATCCACAATCTAAAACCAATTAAAACATGTTTAAGAAAAGCTAAAATGCCTGATAAAATAGGAAGGTTTTGACTTGGCGCCGAAAGGATAACAGTGTCGGTGCCAAGCGCACTTCTTTGGGAAGACTATTCCACAGTTCGGGGGCCACCACTGAGAAGGCCCTAGTTCTTGTTACCATCCTCCGAGCCTCTCTATGAGTCGGAACTCGGAGGAGGGCCTTCGATGTTGAGTGTACGGGCAGGTTCATATCGGGAGAGGCGTTCCGAAAGGTATTGTGGTCCCGCACCGTATAAGGCTTTATAGGTTAAAACCAACACTTTGAATCTGGCCCGGAAGCATATAGGTAGCCAGTGCAAGCGGGCCAGAACAGGTGTTATATGTTCAGACCGCCTGGTCCTTGTTATTAGTCTGGCCGCCGCATTTTGCACCAGCTGTAGCTTCCGAGCTGTCTTCAAAGGCAGCCCTACATAGAGCGCATTGCAGTAGTCCAATCGAGAGGTTACCAGAGCATGAACAACTGAGGTGAGATCTTCTCTGTCCAGATAGGGACGTAGCTGGGCCACCAACCGAAGTTGGTAGAACGCATTCCGTGCCACTGAGGCTACTTGAGCCTCGAGTGACAGAGAAGGATCTAAGAGTATTCCCAGACTATGAACCTGCTCTTTCAGGGGGAGTGTAACCCCATCGAGAACAGGATGAGTATCCACCATCTGATCAGAGAGACCACCCACCATCAGCATCTCAGTCTTGTCTGGATTGAGTCTCAGTTTATTAGCTCTCATCCAGTCCATTGTTGCAGCCAGGCAACGGTTCAGCACATTGACAGCCTCACCTGAAGAAGATGAAAAGGAGAAGAAGAGCTGCGTGTCATCAGCATACTGGTGACAATGCACTCCAAAACTCCTGATGACCGCACCAAGCGACTTCATGTAGATGTTAAAAAGCATGGGGGACAGAACTGACCCCTGTGGGACTCCATATTGGAGGACCCACGGCATCGAGCAATGTTCCCCAAGCACTACCTTCTGGAGATGACCCGTCAAGTAGGAGCGGAACCACTGCCAAGCAGTACCTCCAACACCCAACTCCACAAGCCTCTCCAGAAGGATACCATGGTCAATGGTATCAAAAGCCTCAGAGAGATCAAGGAGAATCAACAGAGTTACACTCCCTCTGTCTCTCTCCCGACATAGGTCATCATACAGGGCGACCAAGGCTGTCTCAGTGCCGAAACCAGGCCTAAAACCCGATTGAAATGGATCTAGATAATCGGTTTCATCCAATAGCGCCTGGAGCTGGCTAGCAACCACTCGTTCCAAGATCTTGCCCAGGAATGGAACATTCGCTACTGGTCTGTAACTATCAAGATTTTCTGGGTCCAAGGAAGGTTTTTTCAGGAGTGGTCTCACTACTGCCTCTTTCAGACAGCCAGAGACCACTCCCTCTCGTAAAGAGGCATTTATCACTTCCCTGGCCCAGGTAGCTGTTCCATCCTTGCTAGTTTTTATAAGCCAAGAGGGGCAAGGATCTAGTGCAGAAGTGGTTGCACGTACCTGTCCAAGCACCTTGTCCACGTCCTCGAGCTGAACCAACTGAAATTCATCCAACAAAACATGACAAGACTGTGCTCCGGACACCTCCTTAGGATCAACTGCTGTAAACTGGGAGTCTAAGTCCCGGCGAATGCATAAGATCTTGTTCTGGAAGTGCTCAGCAAACTCATTACAGCGGGCTACCGATGGTACTATCGTGTCCTTCGGGCCAGAGTGAAGTAGCCCTTGGACAACTCTAAAAAGCTCCGCTGGATGGGAAAGAGAAGACTTAATGGTGGCAGCAAAATATCTTTTTGCCACCCTCACCGCTTCTAAGTACAGTTTTGTAGAGGCACTTACCAGTGCATAGTTGCATCCGTTGGGAGTTCGCCTCCACCGCCGCTCAAGCCGCCTCCTATCTTGTTTCATCGCTCTCAGCTCTGGAGTATACCAAGGAGCTGTATGAGCTCTACACAGGAGAGGGCGCGCAGGAGCAATCATGTCAACAGCCCGAGCCATCTCCGTATTCCACAGTTCAACCAGGGCTTCGACAGGAGCGCCAGTCTTTTCAGTTGGAAAATCCCCCAGAGCCCTTTGAAAACTCTCAGGATTCTTTAGTCTCCGGGGGCGGACCAATTTAATAGGTCCCCCACCCTTGCAGAGGGGAAAAGCCACTGTGAGTCTGAACTTCAACAAGTGGTGATCTGTCCATGACAAAGGAAGAGATGTAAAATTCCCCACATCCAGATCATCATCTCCATGTCCTGTAGCAAAAATAAGGTCTAGGGTATGCCCTGACACATGCGTTGGGCCATTAACATATTGGGACAGCCCCATGGTTGTCATGGAGGCCATGAAGTCCTGAGCCGCCCCAGACAAAGTAGTCTCGGCATGGATGTTAACATCCCCCAGTACTATGAGTCTGGGGGATCTCAGCAATACCTCCGAGACCACTTCCGTCAGCTCAGTTAGGGAAGCTGTTGGGCAGCAGGGTGGGCGGTATACCAACAGGATTCCCAGTCTGTCCCTCTGACCCAACACAAGGTGTAAACATTCCAGACCAGTTGTTACATGGACATGGTGCTTGATGAGAGAGATGGAACTCTTATAGACCACAGCAAACCCCCCTCCCCGACCCTCAGACCTACCATGATGCTGAACCGAGTACCCCGGTGGGCAGAGGTGGGAAAGGCTAGCCTCTCCCTGCTCACCCACCCAGGTCTTGGTTATGCATGCCAGATCGGCTGCTTCATCCACGATCAAATCATGGACAAGGGAGATTTTATTATGTACCGATCTGGCATTTAAAAGCAGCAACTGGAGATCCGAGGGTTGGCTGAGAGGACAACCAACAACCCTGTGGTTGTGAGGAGGACCGGAACAAGGCACAGCCACTACTTGTCTGGGCCACGTTCCCCTTACCTGGCATGTCCTTCTCACAATGCCATACCTCCCTCTGCCCGTCACTACGCTAATTGGTTACGCTACGCTACGCTAGTTATAGTTCCCACCACCCTTAACAAACTACAGTTCCCATGATTCTGCAGTGGGATTCATGTGCTTTAAATGTACATTGAATGTGCTTTAAATGCATGGTGTGGATCTGCCCTAGGCATGATGTGTATTAATTAGTGAATTGAAAAGAACAATTTTAAAAGATACATTTTTAAACGGGGCTGTAGCTCAGTCGTAGGCCACATGCTGTGCATTCAAAGGTCCAAAATTCAGTGTCTGGACAGCAGGGAAATTGGGCAGCTATAGTGAATGCATCAGGGGAGCAGGAGACCTGACCTCCTCTCTGAGATATTATACTGCCCTACAAATTTGTAAAAATGCAAACACCATTTGGGTTGGTCTTTCCCAGTCCAATCCATTTCTTGTGTAGCTTGGAAGAATTTAGTAATGTGCCTCTGAGCATATAGTGAGAGTTACTAGGAGATGCCCTGTTCCCCTCACAGAGTTTCAATCAGTGTGACTGACTCTTAAACCACTCTGGCCACTGGAGCTCTGTCAGTGGAATAGGAGCCTCCTCTCAGCACCCTTCACAAACTGCTAGGTATTTTAAAAATATAAAATGAAATAGGAACTAAGTTTCGTGGTCCTATTTCTTAGCAGAGATATAAATGCAAGCAGCAGAGTGAGAATATAAACCAGCCCAGCTTTCCCTAGGCACAAATAAAAGCAGGCACAACCTTCTTAGGTAAAAGATAAAGAATATTTACTCATGACTTTTCATATGTTCAGAAAACATAGGCTCTAGCTTAGATGAGAGAAAAAGTAGAAGTCTTAGTCCATTTTAGTCTTTGGTAGTGATGCTCTCAGGATAGCATCTGCCATGTGGCCTCACCCAGAGGTAAAAAGGTCAGTAATGGAGATTATGCAGGAATCTCCAGGATAAAGGAGGAGGAAGCCAGGTAACTAATCCCACCCATTAGGAAGTTACATAATGGTAAACACTACATGGGATATTTCCCCAAATATCCCTTAAAGGGAACATCTCCCTTTAACAAGGGAACATGCAATTTTGCCTATTCCAACACAAATAACACTTCCCAGGATTCTTTGGGGGGAAGCCGTGACTGTCAAAAGTGAAATAAAGGTCTGGCCTGGGTGTGGCCCCCTGATTAAGCAAGCCCAGCAGCTGGGAGTCTGGCTTTTAGAACACTGACAGTTGGTTCTTACTGAGCATGCCTGGCCTTATCATTGAGTTCAATGCTAAATTTCTTAAATTGATTAAAAATCAGCCAGGCATTTTTTTTAACATTAAAACTGCAGAGGATGAAGGTCAGAGTATGGGGCAAGATCAGAACAGGATTACATGTACTCTGTGAACATGGCTGATTTTTAATTAATTTCAACAAATTATGAGAACTCTGACAGAAAAAAGTCCAAAAGGGGGTCTGTTTTTTTTCCTCTCTCTTTTTACACTTTGAACTCTCAATTCTCTCTGTTTGTGTATCACCATGAAAATTTAGAGGATTGTTAAGCAAGCGTTTCTGAGTTCAGGACTATAATTTTTATAAGGTTTTGTTTTGAAATGAGCTTATGGGAAGCATCAGAATGGCATGGGGGTATTTTCAATTTCACATTGCGGAATGTGAAAAATCCATGCTGACTCTCGTGGCTGTATAATCAAATGGCCTGAGTTGGTATAAGGCAGATTCCTTTGTGCCTAAAAGAGGAAAGAGACCCAAGAGCCATAGTGAAATTTATTTATATATTTTACTTACTGCATTTATGTACCACTTTATTGCAAAAAAACCTCAAAGCGGTTTACAAAAGGAATTAAAACAATACAATTATTGGCAAAAATAGTTAAAAACAGGTATTTAAAAACAGTCAAAATTATAAAACTAAGAATGAGTTAAAAACAGATAAAAAGCATAATAGGTTCTATCTGTCTGGGTAGCCTCCTCTAGGATGCACACCTTAATGTGGTGATGGGGGTTGAGAGTGTTGAAGAAGCTGAGAGCAATGATGAAAATCCCTGAAGGAGCAGGGAGGGGAGAGGCATGAGTTTTGGGCGCCTCACCTGCCAGAAGACGCAGAAGACCCAGGAGTTGTTGAGTCTTCTTGGGGCCTTGGGGGGGGCAGTGAACTTGAACTCCAGCCAATTCCCATGGGTGGCGTGAGCTCCGTAAAGGAGAGTGCGCTGCCCCCAGCCATTCCTGAGGGCCCGTCAGGGGACGCCCCAGAGGTTGTACCAACTCCTCCCTTGCCAAGCAGTTCCCAGGACGCTTCCAGTGTGACGCCACCTCCTGACCTCGAGCCTGCAGCCCAAGAGCAGGTGTCTTCCGATGGGCCATTGGAAACACCGCCCCTCGCCTCGTGCCCACCGCCGTGAGAAATGGACAGGGCAGAGACAGGACTTACGAAGGAGTCAGAGATTACAATTGAAAACGTTCCCTACATAAGCTGGTCTCTCAGAGAGGGGAGTCACTGAGTCAACTTCCTTCACGCGCCGCAGAGCATGTCTAGAATGTAAGGGGTTTCTAGTGAGTAAGGCAGGTTTCTATATGAAGCGCAATGTCCTAGATGTATCCATTACTCTAATAAAGCAAGATTTAATTGCACCTGTGTCTCCGTCTCGTGGTTCCAGCTCTGGACGGCACAGTGTCAGGAGTCTAGACCAAGAGGCTAGACTCCTAGCAGGGACACCCAAGGCAGAATGGTCAAAGCTGAGACACCATGTATCTAAATTCAGAGGAAGGCAATGTTGACCACAACTGAATACCTCTTACTTTGAATACCCTATGAACAGAGTATCCAAAATGCAACACGAGATAGTGCTGGAAGATGAGACCCCCTGGTCAGACAGCACTCAGCGAGCTACTGGGGAAGTACAAGTACAAGTAACTAATGACGCCACTGGGTCAACACTGAAAGGAAGCCCAGAGGCTGATGAGCACAGATGTGAAAGGAGAGTCCGGAGTTGTACAACCCACACAATAGGAACATGGAATGTGAGAAGCATGAACCAGGGAAAGTTAGAAATTGTCAAGCAAGAAATGGAACACATCAACATTACAATACTTGGCATCAGTTAATTAAAATAGATGGAAATGGGACATTTTAAATCAGGCAACTACAAAACATTTAATGCAGGAAATGAGAAATTAAGAAGAAATAGTGAGAAGTGATGTAGCAAAAGGAATTAGGAACTATAATGCAAGGTCTGAGTGAGTGATATCAATGAGATTAAATGGGAAATCTATTAACATAACTTTCATCCAAGTCTATGCTCCAAAAGCAAACATAGAAGAAGAGGAATTGGAGAGATTTTAGGCAGAAGTACAGTAGGGCCCCGCTTCTCAGTGGCCTGCTTTTTGGAGTTCCATTAATACAGTGCCAGCGGGGCAATCAGCTGGAGGGGGGCTGGAGCTCCCCGCACTCTGGCTGATCATGCCGGAGGAGGGGAAGATCAGCTGTAGCTTGCTACAGCCCATCTTTTCCTCTTCTGGCATGATCAGTCTCCCCCGCTTGAGCTGATCACACTGGAGGAGGGGAAGATCAGCTGTAGCTTGCTACAGCCCATCTTTTCCTCTTCTGGCATGATCAGTCTCCCCCGCTTGAGCTGATCACACTGGAGGAGGGGAAGATCAGCTGTAGCTTGCTACAGCCCATCTTTTCCTCTTCTGGCATGATCAGTCTCCCCCGCTTGAGCTGATCACACTGGAGGAGGGGAAGATCAGCTGTAGCTTGCTACAGCCCATCTTTTCCTCTTCTGGCATGATCAGTCTCCCCCGCTTGAGCTGATCACACTGGAGGAGGGGAAGATCAGCTGTAGCATGCTACAGCTGATCTTCTGCTCCTTGGGGGGTGGTCAGACTCGCACACTCCAGCTGATCGTGCCATAGGAGGGGAAGTTCAGCTGTAGCTCACTACAGCCAATCTTCTCCTCTTCTGGCGCGATCAGACTCCCGCTGGAGCTGATTGCGCCCGAGGAGGGGAAGATCTGATCTTCTCCTCCTCTGGTGCAATCAGTGGGTTGGGTTCCACTTTTCAGCGGTTTTCACTTTCCGGCGGGGGTCTGGAACCTAACCTGCCGTATGAGTGGGACCCTACTGTACAGGAAGAAATTGATCACACACCAAAACAAGATGTGCTGATAATCATGGGGGACTGGAATGCAAATGTAGGAAACAGAAAAGAAGTAGAAATTGTGGGAAAATGGGGCTTAGGAGATAGAAATGAAGCAGGAGAAAGTGTTATCAAATTCTGTGAAGCCAATAATTTGTTCTCGCAAACACAGTTTTTGAGCTGCCGAAAACACGACGTTACATGTGGACATCACCAAATGGTCAATATAGGAATCAAATTGATTATATAATTGGTAGCAGAAGATGGAGAAGTTCCATACTTTCTGTGAAAACAAGTCCAGGAGCAGACTGCGGTGCAGATCATGAATTGGTCGTATCGAAAATCAGAGTAAAGCTAAAGAACAACAACAAAACAATCATAATGCCAAAATACAATTTAAATAACATCCCAGAAGAATATAAAGATCAAATAAGGAACAGAGTTGAGGATTTAAACCTAGTTGATAGAGAACCAGAAGAACTATGGATTGAAGTCAGAGATATCAGGGAAGAATGCAAAAAGACAATACCTCTAGTTAAAAAGAGAGAAAGACCTCAATGGATGACTGAAGAAACTCTTAAAATGATTAAAGAGAGAAGGAAAGCAAAAGGAGATAGAAACACGGTCAGAACCCTAAATGCAACAATACAGCGACTAGTATGTAGGGACAAAGAGAACTATTACAATAGTTATTGTATAGAAATAGAAAAGGACAACAAAAAGGGAAGAACAAGAGCCCTATTCCAAAATATTAGAGAAATTAAAGGGAAATTTAAACCAAGAGTAGGGATGTTGAATAATCAACAGGGGAACACACTGACTGACCAAAATGAAATAAAAGGAAGATGGAAGCAATACACTGAAGAACTCTATAAAAGAGATGACAGGATGACAGATTCATTCACGGAGGAACTGTATGATGAAGAACCAGAAATTTTAGAATGTGAGGTGAAAGCTGCTCTTAATATACTTGGAAGAAAGAAATCACCAGGAACAGATGGCATACCAACAGAATTGCTACAAGCTACTGAGACTGAATCTGCCCAAATTTTGGCAAAAATTTGTAACAACTATTGAAAACTAAACAATGGCCCACAGACTGGAAGCATTCAATATACATCCCAGTTCCAAAGAAAGGGGATCCCAGGGTATGCAGTAATTATTGAACTATTGCCTTAATATCCCATGCACGTAAAGCAATGCTCAAGATTCTACAACAAAGGCTTTTACCATATATGGAGCAAAAAGTGCCAGATGTCCAAGTTGGATTTAGAAAGGGAAGAGGCACCAGAGATCATATCGCAAGCACATGTTGGATAATGGAATGGAATAAGGAATTTCAGAACGATATCATCCTGTGCTTTATAGATTACAGCAAAGCCTTTGATTGTGTAGATCATGAGAAACTATAATAAAAATTATAATAAAATTTTATTTGTTAGTCGCCTATCTGTCCGACTTAACGGACACTCTAGGCGACTTACAACCAGAATTAAAATACAATATACAATTCATCCAATATCAAACATCTAAACACAACAAAAAGCTAATCCACCCCAAGGTTCTTGTAGGCCTGCCTGAATAGCCAGGTCTTTAAGGCTCGGCGAAAGCTCATCAGGGAGGAAGCATGTCGAAGATCATAAGGGAGAGAGTTCCAGAGGGTGGGGGCCACAACTGAGAACACCCTCTCCCAGGTCCGCACCAGCCTAGCTGTTTTGACTGGTGGGACCGAGAGGAGGTCCTGTGTGGCTGATCTTGTGAGGCAGCCTGATTGGTGATACTGGAGGCGGTCCTTCAGATAAACTGGGCCAAAACAGTATAGGGTTTTAAAGGTCAGTACCAACACCTTGAATTGGGCCCGGTAAACCACTGGTAGCCAGTGTAGATCTACTAACACTGGGGTAATGTGATCTCGGCGTCGGCTAAGCTTGATCAAGCGTGCCGCCGCATTCTGTACCAGCTGCAGTTTCCGGACCGTTTTCAAGGGTAACCCCACATAGAGCGCATTACAGTAGTCTAAGCGAGAGGAGACCAGGGCATGTATCACCCGTGGGAGTAGATGCACAGGAAGGTAGGGTCGCAGCCTCTGTATCAGATGGAGTTGATACCAAGCTGCCCGGCTCACTGCCGAAACCTGAGCCTCCATGGACAGCTGGGAGTCAAGAATGAACCCTAGGCTGCGGACCTGGTCTTTCAGGGGTAATCTTACCCCATTCAGGACCAAGTCAATGTCTCCCAGCCTTCTCTTGTCACCCACGAGCAATACCTCAGTCTTATCGGGGTTTAGCCTCAGCCTGTTCTCGCCCATCCATCCACTTACGGACTCCAGGCACTTGGACATGGTTTTCACAGCCAACTCTGGTGAGGACTTAAATGAGAGATAGAGCTGAGTGTCATCCACATATTGGTGACACTGCAGCCCCAAACTCCTGATGATCGCTCCCAGCGGCTTCACATAGATGCTAAATAGCATGGGGGAGAGGATAGAACCCTGTGGCACCCCACAATTAAGGGGCCAAGGGTCTGAAACCTCATCCCCCAATGCCACCCGTTGACACCTGCCTGAGAGATAGGAATGGAACCACTGTAAAACAGTGCACCCCATTCCCAATCCCTCTAGGCGATTCAACAGGATACCGTGGTCAATGGTATCAAAAGCCGCTGAGAGATCTAGGAGGACAAGGAAGGTATATTCTCCCCTATCCAACGCCCTCCTCATATCATCCACCAGGGCGTCCAAGGCTGTTTCAGTTCCATGTCCAGTCCTGAAGCCCGATTGGAATGGATCCAAATAATCCACTTCATCCAAGTGTGTCTGTAACTGTTTGGCCACCACTCGCTCTATCACCTTGCCCAAGAATGGTAAATTAGAAACTGGGCAAAAGTTATTCAACTCTTGGGGATCCAAGAAGGACTTTTTTAAGATGGGCTTTATCACTGCCTCCTTGAGGGCTGATGGCATTGCACCCTTTTTCAAGGATGCATTTACCACTGCCTTGATCCCTTCACCCAGTTCCTCTTTGCAGCTCATGATGAGCCACGAAGGGCAAGGGTCCAGAAGACAGGTGGTTGGCTTCACGGTAGAGAGCACCTTGTCCACTTCCTCAGCGAGGAGAGGCTGAAACAGATCCCATCGGACCGGAATACAACTGGCCGACTCTGGCCCACTTTCTGTATCCACGGCGTACGGAATCATGCTCTTCAGGTGTTCGATTTTATCGGCAAAGTGTTTAATAAATATGTCACAGGAGGCTTTAGAGTGCTCCAAGGGTTCCTGAGCAACTGGACCGACCAGGCTTCGGACCACTTGGAACAACCTCCTGGGACAACACTCTGCCGACGCAATAGAGGCAGCAAAGAATTCCCTCTTCGCTGTCTTTGTTGCCACCTGGTAGGCTGCTATTGCTGCTCTAACCAGTGTCCGATCGTCTGCGGTGCGAGATTTCCGCCACCGGCGCTCTAGTCGTCTCACCTCCTGTCTCAGACCCTGCAACCGTGGTGTATACCAGGGTGCTGTCTGAGTTCTATTCAGGGGGAGAGGACGTTTTGGAGCCACCCAGTCTACCGCCCTAGTGATCTCCCTATTCCACTCCGTCACCAGGGTTTCGACCGGGTGTCCTTCAGTCAGCTCCAAATCCCCCAGCGCATTCAGGAATCCCTTAGATTCCATCAGGTGTCTGGGGCGGACCATCCTAATAGGTCCTTGACCCCTGCGGAGGGTGTGTGGCATTGAGAGGTCCATATTCACCAGGTAGTGATCTGACCATCACACGGGGTTAGAGTTAATAGCCCCCATTTTCAGACCACTCCCTTCCCCTCCTGAGACAAACACAAGGTCGATAGCATGTCCGGCTACATGGGTGGGCCCTGTATTACTAAGGTGCAGTTCCCAAGAAGTCATGGTTTCAATGAAATCCCGAGGGGCTCCCATGAGAGTGGTCTCAGCATGCACGTTGAAGTCCCCCAAAACCAACAGATTGGGGGAGAGCAGCCGTACAGCCAAAACCACCTCAAGCACCTCGGACAGGGAGTCTGCTGTGCAGCGGGGTGGGCGGTACACCAGCAGAATCCCTAAACTGCCCTTTGGGCTATGGAATGCTTTAAAAGAAATGGGGGTGCCATAGCATCTGATTGTCCTGATGTGCAACCTATACTCTGGACAAGAGGCTATTGTAAGGACAGAATATGGAGAAACCGATGGGTTCCCCATCGGAAAGGGTGTGAGACAGGGGTATAATTTATCACCCTATTTGTTTAATGTATATATGCAGAACATATCATGCGGAAAGCGGGATTGGACCAAGATGAAGGTGTGAAAATTGGAGGGAGAAATATCAATAATTTAAGATATGCAGACAATACCATACTACTAGCAGAAATCAGTAATGATTTGAAAGAAATGCCATTGAAAGTTAAAGAGGAAAGCACAAAAGCAGGACTACAGCTGAACATCAAGAAGACTAAAGTAATGATAACAGAAGATTTATGTAACTTTAAAGTTGACAATGAGGACACTGAACTTGTCAAGGATTATCAATACCTTGGCACAGTCATTAACCAAAATGGAGACAATAGTCAAGAAATCAGAAGAAGGCCAGGACTGGGGAGGGCAGCTGTGAGAGAACTAGAAAAGGTCCTTAAATGCAAAAATGTATCACTGAACACTAAAGTCAGGATCATTCAGACCATGGTGTTCCCAATCTCTATGTATGGATGTGAACGTTGGACAATGAAAAAAATGTGTAAGAGAAAAACGAACGTCCTTGAAATGTCGTGTTGGAGGAGAATTTAAAACATACCATGGAGAAGGATCAATTTCTCACAGGAGCAGAACAAGTAGTATGTGGCACCTGTAATATGGAAAACACATCTTGAACTTGGCCTGATAGCAAATGGACAACCAGTGCAAATTTCAGAGCAGAGGTATTATATGTTGACAGGCTCTTATTCATGTCAGCAACAGTGCCACAGCATTCTGCATTAACTGCGGCTCCCAAGTCATGTTGTGTTGCATGAGGATTTCAGTGAGCTTTGCTGATTGGCTGCCAGGTTTTTTTAATTTTGGTTTTTGGTTAGGAACCCTGACTGGTTGACTAGCAGCCCATACGGTAGGCAGGAAAGGGTAGAGAATTTCCTTAACTCTTACTTATTTCTCAAACCTCTCTCTGCAGTGAATGGTCAAGTCTGTAAAGAAGTTTGGAGCAGCCATGTTAAAAGGCAGGCAGGGCATTACAGGCAGAGGGTTGCCAACCCTGCTTTGATATCATTACTTTTGCAGAGGATCCCTAGTCAAGCACACCACAAGCAGAATCCTAACCATATCTACTGAGAAGTCCTGTTGTGTTCTATGGAGCTTAGTTCCTTAGCAAGTGTGTTTAGAATTGCAGCTTTCAGGGGCATCCATCTTAACTCCTGAGTGCTCCCATCTGACATCTCCACAACACTAGGCTCCCTTCTAGTGGGCAAGAAACAAACAGTCATGCAAACAACAAGGTACATCATCAGTGGGGTTTAGGGGGTTGAGCTGAGTGCATGGAGCCATTATGGTTGCTTCTGTGGTTGTAAGGAAGTGAGGTTAAAGGTAAATGAAATGCAAATGGAAAAAGGAAAAAAACAGTGATGATTTCCTAAATGCAATACCATACAAACCACAACAAGATTCCTATGAGTAAGGCAGAAACTCAGCATACTATTACCAGTCAGAGTTCTTAACAAAAAAACTAAACTAAAAAATCCTGGCAGCCGGTCACTCGTCACTCACCCAACCCAAAATTTAGAATCATGCCACTTTAAGCTGTTTTGCAACTGTTTTGTCCTTGTTTTATGCTTATTGGATTTCAAATGGATTTACTTCTTGTGAGCTGCCTTTACCTCACATGGTTGTTGGAAAGATTCCACACACACACACACACACTGGAGATGTAAAAATATATACACCCCATATAATAGTTTATTGTCTAAACTAGTTGGTCACTGCAGAACATATTTTTTAAAAAATCAGTATTAGATTGCTACCAAATAAAAGCAGTGACACTTAAGTAAGCCCGGCCTAATTGCTTACAGAAGAAAAAGGTTTGGAGAGGGAAAGTTTTCTAACACAGTCCTTTGTTGACTCAGAAGTCCCACTGATTCACAGCCCAATCCTATCCATTTCTACTCAAAAGGAAATCCTACTGAATTCAATGGGGTTTACTACCAGGGTATGTAGAACTAGCATTGTGGCTTTCCTCCCAGAAAAGTGAGTATAGGGGTAAAGCTTCACATTAGGAAGGATTTCATAACAAGCTATGAATTAGATGAATAAACTGCCCTCTAAAATTTAATTTGTTCGACTCCTTATAATTAGAAAAATATAACACATTATAATAGCATCATATGCTGTAGCATGTACACGTTTTCAAATTTCTGTTCAGAAATTATTTGAAAGATATACTGTATAATATGCTATTTTTGCAAGCAATTTAAAAACACCTGCATGTACACTTTTATTATAATCATAATTGAATTTTTTACTGTGTGTGTATGCCTACCACGATCCTGCTGTGATCTTCAGTTTTAGATTTTCTGCTATATTATTGTACAAAGGCAATCTTGCTACTGCTGAAATTTATATGCTCATTCATTTTCTGATGTGCAGACAAGCAGGAAAAGGACATTGTTTTCAGGATTTGCAATGGCTTCTAGCTATTGCCTGGCGGTCAACACATCTCTTGTCAATCACAACCCTGACTTCACTTATTGACTAGAAACATAAAAGACAGGGATTATAGCAGCCAGTACTTACAGAAGTTGTGGAGGGGGGTCAGCTGACATTTTAGTGTATATCTCTTGAACCAGACCACCTAGAAACCTACTTTGTAAAAAAAATGAAAGCTAATTGGGGTGACTCACCAGGACAGGACCCAAAAAAACCGGAGTCTCTGGGTGAAAACCAGAGACCTGGCAACCCTACTTTGGTTTCTCATTCTGGCCACTTCATTCTCTTCTCCCTTCCTGCCAATTTACAGCTTTCCCCCCTTTCAGCCAGCATTCTGTTCTCACTGAGACTTAATTAGACTTTTTACAGGTTATCTTCTCCTTAGGGTTTTGGTTTCTATATATTTTTTACTCCTGCAAGCCTTGGTTTTATCCCTAATTTGCTGATACCTCCTGTGTGTGTGTGTATGTGAGTGTGGTAGTGTTTTGTTTACATTTGCACGAGCACACAAAGATCTGAACTGTAAATAATGAGAATGATAATAATTGAAAATGTAGAAAACTGACTAGAGTTCATTGAAATAATCTGTGAAAATTAGGGTTGCCAGGTCAGAAACATCCCAAACCCTGAGATTTTGGGGGCGGGCCTGAGTGATATAATAGGGCAGGTCCAAGTGATATAATGGGGCAGGTCCAAGTGACATCATGAAGTGGGTCCAAGTGATGTCACAGGGTGGGTCCAAGTAATGTCATTAAGCATGATACATTAAGCATCAACCACAGTTGCACATACAATTCATACAAAAACATTTATCTGATTGGAAATTAAGATAGAAATCTTAGCTAAAATTTGGAGCCTGGGTAGGAAACATCTAGTCTAGCCAATTCGCTTCTGGCAAAAAGGGTTCAAGTGCCCTCAGGCCAGGCAAGGCCAGTTACCAGAAGGCCATTGTAGGAAGAAAGGAGCATAGTGTTGTGGAGATGTGAGATGGGAGCACTCAGGAGTAAAGATGGATGCCCCCGAAGAGCTGCAATTCTAAACACACTTACTAAGGGACTAAGCCCCATAGAACTCAATAGGACTTACTTCTCAGTAGATATCATTTGGATTGTGCTGTTGGTAAAGTTTGATTAGGGATCCTCTGCAAAGATATCCATATCCAAGCAGGGTTGGCAACTCCTGCCTGGAATGCCCTGCCCCTACCTTTTCACATCCACATTTCTTTACAGGTTTGACCCTTTACTTTAGAAAGAGGTCTGAGTAATAAGAAGATTCTTTACCCTTTTCTGTCTCCCCTGTGGCCTGCCATAAACTCACTTCATCAGCCAACCCAATTGCAGTGAAATACTTGGCAGAGAGAAAGGACACATGGTTTGGTCTACTTACATAGGCAGCAGTTTTGGAACAACAATTGCAGCCACTCTGTCCTGTATGTGAATTCTCTTTTACCACTATTGGACAAGAAACAAACAACAAGGTGCATCATCAGTGGGTTTAAGAGGGTTGAGCAGAGAGCATGGAACCACTGTTGTTGCTTCTACGGATGAAAGGGAGTGAGAATAAGGGTAAATGAAATGCAAATGGAAAAAGAAAAACAAAGGACAGTGGTGATTTCTTAAATGCAATACCATACCAACCACAACAAGATTCCTATGAGTAAGGCAGAAAACTAAGCATCTCACAACCAGTCAGGATTCCTAACCAAAAACCAAAAATATGATAAATGAAGAAATATTTGCATAAGCATGACTATCAAATATATTTATTATTTACACAACCTGTAAAGATATTTATAGTACAATCCTATGTTTATTTATTCAGAAGCAAGTCCCAATGTATTCAGTGGGGCTTACTCAAACAGGGACAGAACTGCAACCTCAAGTGATAAGCAGCTTCATTCATGCAACCCAAAATTCAGAATCATGCCACTTTAAGCTGTTTTGCAACTGTTTATACTTGTTTTTATGGTTATTGGGTTTTAAAGGGATTTATTTCTTATTGTGAACTGCCATGGTTTCCAGACTTCAACCCTACCTCACAGGGTTGTTGGAAAGATTCCCATATACACACACTCTGGAGATGTAGAAATACATACACCCCGTATAATAGTTTATTGTCAAAACCAGTTGATCACTGCAGAACATAAAAATAAAAATAAAATCAGTATTAGTTTCCTACATAATAAAAACAGTGATACCTAGGTAAGCCCTGCCTAATTGCTTTAAAAATAGGATTGGAGGAGGAGAGAAAGATATTGTCGAGACCCAGGGGACACAGGGAGGCCTGGATCCAGGGCTGGGGGAGCCACAGGATCCATTCCCAGTGCAGAGTGACTCTGGGTGGGAGTGCACGCCCCCAGCTCCGCAGATGGGAGAAATGTCAGATGGCGAGGATGCTCCTGAAGATCTGGAGGGAGGAGACATGCCCAACCGCTCTCCGATTCCCATGGGAATGTCGCCCGCTCACCCAGAGACCCCTCCTTTGCCGAGCGTCCCAGGAAAGCTGTTGGAGCAAGACCTCATGTGCGTGGCAACTCCATCCCTCCCAGGAGTCCTTGGCTGGCCCTTCAAATGCCTCCCTGCCAGAAATGTCTCCTCCCCCTTCAATTGTGCCGGCACCTGAGGAGTCTAGACTGTCCGATGAACAGACGTGTGTGTGCCTTCTGTCACCCCATGCGCGACGCCGAGAAAAGAGGCTTGGTCAGAAGGAGGCACCATGCAGGAGTCAGTGGCTGTGAGCGAAACCTTTCCTATATAAGCCTGCGCCCCCTTGTTGTGGGTGCTGAGTCAACTTCCCTTACATGCTGCAGAGTAAGCCTAAGTAGTTAGTTAGGGATTACAGTGACATAGTTAGTGACCTCTATGAGACGCCTTGCCTTTGATGTTACTTTAATAAAACAAGAATTGATTCCAGTGTCGTCTCCGTTTCATGATTCATACTCTGGGCAGGACAGATATACAACACAAACACAATTCTTTCCTATGTTCACTCAAAAGGCCCATCAATTTAGAACACAATCCTAACCATGTCTACTCAAAAGGAAGTCCTATTGAATTTAATGGGGTTTACTCTGGGTATGTTTACTCTGGAGAGCAAGTACTGGATTAAAGCTTCAATTTGGGAAGTTTGCAAAACACTACCCTCTTCAAAATTTAAACCTGTCTGACTCCTACACACAAGAGATAAAAAGACTGAAAGCTTACTCATTCAATCTGTGACATGTTCAGAAAAGCAGGAAAAAGCATGTTTATGAGCCTTGGGCCAGTCACTGCCTCTCAGCCTCAGAGGGAGGCAATGGTAATTACTGCTTACCATGAAAATGCTGTTAATAGGGTCGCCAGAAGTCAGAATTGACTTGAAGGCAGACAATTCAATTTCACTCAATTCAATATCACTCTATATTTTTGGCTCTATAATTCTTTGTCAATCACAACCTTGATTTCTTATTGGCTAAAATCCTGAAAGGGCAGGGATTAGAGCAGAATTTAGAGCAACTAAGAAGTTGTGGGGGCGGCTGATGTTTTGGTGTATATTTCTGGAACCAGACCACCTAGAAAGTTATTTTTTTTTAAATGAAAGCTGAAAGTCTGGAGATTCAGGTGAGTAACCCAGAGACCCAGAGGGCACCCCCCAAAACCAGAGTCTTAGGCTGAAAACTGAGATCTGAAAAATGAAAGTATGCAAATGTGGGAAACTAATGCAGTATTTTATTTCTAAAAATCATATCCCATTTGTTTAAACGCTTCAATGCTTCATTATCATATTACTAAAAGAATCAAACCACATATCTTGAGACACAGAAGTATTTTCACTTCCCAGCTCAGCTGTTATGACAACCCTGTATGTTTGCTAATATTTTCCTTTAGACCTGTCCTGCACAAGGTGAAAAGCTGAAAGACTGGCCACTGTGAGATGCTAGACTAGATAGGCATTTGATTCAATTTAGCAGGGCTCTTCTACTGTTTATGTTCTTAATGCAGTCCACCAGAAACATATAATGGATCTGTCCGGTAATTGTCAACTCCTCATATTTGGTGTTCCAGTTTTATTAAATGAGTCACCATGCATAGTTGATGGCCTGTGTTTGGAATGAAAGGTGACAACAAATTGTGCAGGCATGTTTGGTGGTGGCCCAAGATATATTACTGCTTGAACCAAGCACCAAATATTGTCCCTCCCCACAAAAACACTTTGTGGCTAACACTTGCAATAAAACTCCTCACTGCAACATTCAGATATCAGTTTCAGCTTTCATCTATCCAGCAAAGCAGTAAGTAAGGTGACCCACAAGTCCAAATTTACTTGTCATGGTTACCCATCAATTTATGGTCAAATGAATTTTGGACCTTAGGTTTTCTCTGTTATCAGCTGCCAGAGAGTGGTTCCCAATTATTAAAATGCAAGACTCAAGCTTTTCCAACATTTGGCTACAAGTGTGAACACAGCATTATATTATGATAACAAAACAAAAAGTTGTAAGAGGTATTCCTCATACCAGTTAAGTATTACAAGCAATAATTATTCTGGATTTACTTATACAGCACACACACCCCTTACACAGGCTTTGCAACCCACTTGCAGGTTGTGACCCACAGGGTGGGAAATGCTGCCCTAAAATCTGCTGTCTGAAGCTACCTGCTTCATCTTGCAACATGGGCTGGCGTTGGCCTCCTTTAGCCCCTGCCCATGTTAGTCAGAACATTGTTCTATCTAACTCAATATTGTCTGCACTGACTGGCAGTAGCCCTCCAGGGTTTCAGACAGGGGTCTTTTCCAGCCCTACTGGGAGACACTGGATGTTGAACTTGGAATATTCTGCATGCAAAGCGTGCACTCTATGACTGAGCTAGGGCTCTTCCTCCTTATAGGCACTATAACATTTCAGACATCAAAGGGCAGACTTGCAGCACTTCCCATTGCATTATATATTGTAGGTGGACTTTTCTCCATGCCCTACCCACTTCCTTATATGTCATATGCCAGAGGACAATGGAGCTTGAGTGGTGTGTGTGTGTGTGTGTGTGGCCAAATACAGTACTGGCTGTTAAAGTGAGCCCATAGGGAAAAATAGCATTTAA
Source organism: Rhineura floridana (assembly GCF_030035675.1). Taxonomy (NCBI): domain Eukaryota; kingdom Metazoa; phylum Chordata; class Lepidosauria; order Squamata; family Rhineuridae; genus Rhineura; species Rhineura floridana. Next base: position 104,107,219 of record NC_084483.1, read on the forward strand.
ACTCAATAATTTGTTCAAAAATAAATTCAGTAATTTCTTCAAAAACTTATTTATATTGTTTTGGATTTATATTGTTTTGGAGAAAGCTTGCCACTGATGTAAACACTGTAAACCATGACAGTTAATTATTAAACGTATCATATTTTCATACTTGCTTAGGTATTAAAATTTTCAAGTACAATATATTCAGTTGTGAAGTAAAGAAAGAAAAGAAGTGTTATTTAATAAATCCACAGCATAGTTGGAACTTCACTTTACAATTATTAATCTATGGTAACTTATCACTGAATTCACAGCTGAACTCTATACATATACTGAAGAGGGTAGATCTCTCTCTCTCTTTTAACCTGAAATCTGAGAACCATGGTAAAAATAAACCCCATTCATTCTCACTCTGTAAGAATCTGAGGCTCTGAATCACTGGCAAGATCCTCAGTATATCATCTACTACAGATTGATGGATTTGCTTTCAGATGAAAGCAAGCCTGCCAATGTATAAAATAAGGCAAAATTAAAGGTATTGTGTGCCTCGCAGTACATGCTCTTGTTCCTGGCATGCAAAGAATCCCATCAAAAGAAAGGGAATGGAGTGGGACCACATGAGCACACAACATATTTAAGATCATGGAGACAGGAACCGCAGGGAAGCAAAAACCTTGTGTCACAAATAAATGCTTTCACTATGAATTTCAAATTCTTAAGTAAATAATGCAGAGGGTGTGTGGGAGGTACAAAGCTTCTTGTATTTGGATGGAATAGAATCAGGTAGGTTATCACTCTGTCCCTTGATTCAACTGAGAAGCAGACTTATGACTAATTCATACATTACCATAACAGTTATGACAGCAGCTTTCATCTGGCTCCAGTAACATCTGTATGCAAGAATCACACAAGCAGGACTAATAACACCATTCATTCCTATCTGAATATTCAGGTGTGTGTGTGGGAACATGCAAATAGTTACACCCATGTGGTTTCTTTGTCCGAATGAGAAATTGATTATTTACAATATATAATTGCACATCAGTTTTGCATAATGTCTGTGAAATTGTCATTTTTGCAAGAGCTATGTCAGCTGATGACATTGCCCTGTAGTCCTGCAAAGATTCCTAAAAGTCTGCTGAAGCTGGAGACACACCATAGGTTTTTTTTTTGAGAGAGAGTTATGATGTACCTATCACTGCTTCCAGTATATATACTCATTTTATTATTTATACATTTATTAAAAAAATTATAGCCTGCTTTTCTATATTCAAGGCAGCTCACTATTTAAAAATAAAACTAACAAAGCTACAAATAAAACAAACATTAAATAATTAAAATAGCACCTGTTAAAACATTTATGCAATATTTAGGGTGCAATCCTATGGTTGGTGATAGGTGTCTCAGAGGCCACAGGATACTATGGACATTCCTCTCCATGGGCTGTTCACCCCCAGAGGCCTCTTCATTGCAACCACAGGAATTTCAATGGCTGTCCCCCACCCAGCCCCACCATCAGTGTTCCAATAGCAGTAGTTGGAAAAGTGGATGTGTTCAGGAGCGGCTCATGAGAGGCGTTGGATTTGCAGGCTAGCCCTGGAACTGGCATACTTGCTTTCCCTCCAGCTGGCTGGTGCAAGACTAGCAGGGATCAGAATTTGGTGGCTCTTCTGCCATCTCCTTCCACTGCTCCCATTAGATTGATCTGCCCATTGAAAGCATGCTGGAGTAATACGTACAGCCTTTACTGACCACCCAAAGGCAGGGTGATGAGGTCAGGCATATGGAACTTTGTCTTCTATATTCTGGGCACCACAACTGAGAAAACCCTCTCCCCCATAGCCACTTGTTGACAAGGGAACATGGAGGAGGGTCTCTGGAGTGGAAAAGACTTCTCAGCCAGGTTTGTATGGGAAAAGCAGTTCAGAAATATTCTGCTCCCAGGCTGCTTAAGGCTTTTGAGGTCAAAGTCAGCATCTTAAACTGAGCCGAGAAACAAATTAGCAACCAGAGAAGTTAGTAAATGATCAGAATAGTGTGTTCCTGTCACCTGACCCTGTCAAATCCTTGGCAACCACATTCTGGCCTAATGGAAGTCCTGCCATCATCTCTGATTAAACAAGTATTGCAGCTTTACAGAACTCTGAAAACCTGACCCAAAAGGCAACCACAACAAAAAAGGAGCACATACAATGGGCAATAATGGTGGCTCTATCATTTTCAACTCTCTTTCTAAAATACTAACAACAAAAAACACTTATCATCCATTTCCCATTTGGCTCAAGATACTTTTCTGTTTTTGGTTCCTTCATTAGAACTACTGTGAAGTAAGCAGTTTGATGACACTAAGCTAAAACTGTTCTATTAACAAACACTCAATCCAAGAAGTGAGTAATGGTCACAGGATCTCTTGCAATTTTGCAGAGGGTGCTGGGGCACAAGTTTCAGATCATGAAAAATATGAGCAATCCAATGACTGTTCTTCAGCATCCTTTGCAACTTTATAAGGAATTGTGGTTGCATAACTGATCACATGCTGCTTCCCTGGCCAAATTACTTATTACTGACCAAATAAGTAACTACTCTGATTGTCAGTGGTGGAGTCAGGCTGGCTTTGGGTACACCAATTATGGGTTTATCTTCTCATACCCAATCATAGACATACAGATGGCGTAGTATGAACTATGACTAATGTGTGAGAAAACAATCAGTTCAGTTATACTGGTGGTATTTAGTTTTGCATGTAAGGCAAGGACAGTTCAGGAGACCAAAGTTGATAGTTTTGGTTATGAGTTGTGTTTCACACCAAGCACAGAAGACTAAGCATGATGTGCCTTTTCTGGTAGCATGCTTTAAATTAACATTCCATCCAAAAGGAACACCATATATACAAGCAGACAAACAAACAAAAGCCCATGATCTTTCTCCTTGGTAAAGAGTTGTGCAAAGTTGAGATAGTCCAACACCTTTTGGTTCGTAAGCCAGAAAATTCAGATAGCTGCTGCCTTCTCCCAAGTGATAAAATTCTAATAGTAAACATAGGTTGCAATCCTGTGCACACTTATCTGGGAGTAAGCTACACTGAACATAGTATGGCTTCTGAGTAAACATGCATAGGACTGCACTTAAATAATAATTTGAAATTGTTCAATGGTATCCTAAAATCTTCCACGTAAGGTGGGGTGCTTTATCCTGCCTAACAACCGTGTGAAACCTAGTGCAAAGGTGCTTCAGTAACAGTGGGATCCTACACAAATCTCTGACACAAAACTAGATGTTATTGGTTATGATAGGGGAAAGAATTGGCTTCAGGCTTGCGTGGTTTCCCTTATAGGCTAATCAGTTCTCTCTGGGAGACCCATAAGTAGGACATGATGTTGAAAGCCCAGGGGTTACCAAACTGTGGTTCATGGACCACTGGTGGTCTACGAGCTTCATTCAGGTGGTCTATGGTATGTCTATGGATTTGTGGTTGAAGGCGAAAGACAGCACATTTGTCGTATTAAACATTATTGATTTTTAATTGTATTTTTATTGCTTCTTTTGTTTCTTATATATTGTACTTTATTGTATTATAATTTGAATTCTATGGAATTTGGATTGTAATACAATAAAACAGAATACATATGAAATCAAAGGAGCAATAAAATACAATTAAAAATCATACAACACCTAGCAGAGTGCATTACAATTGATACAGCAGGCACAAAGAAGCATTGTGTTTCACCAGTCAGCAATTTTTGTTGGGGTAAAAAGTTTGGGAACCACTGTGATGCCATACCTGTTATTTGTCTGCAGTATTTGGTAATTAGAGGTACACTGAACATGGAGGTTGCATTTGTGGGCACTATAGCTGACAGTCATTGATAGTTTTTTCCTCCTTGAATTTGTCTATTTTATTATTTATTGTTGTACTTTTAGATCATCATTTATCAAATATAGTTCATAGTCTAACCAATTTAGAACCAAAGCCTGTAGTTCAGTTCAACTCCTCTGCGTACTGTTAACGTGTGGGGGTGGGACAGAAGCCGCATTCCTACAGTTGTCCAGCCTCATGATTTCCAGCTGAAGTAACACAAAAGCAGTGTATAATAGCAGATAGAGCAGCGTTACCCAACCTTTTTCGACCCAACTCCCCTTTGCAAAATCTTTTTGTGCCCAACACCCCCTCAGATTAAGTATATGCCAATGCTTCCTATTCTTCATCCATCCATAAAATACATGCAAGAAACAAATTGCAGATATAGGTGTTGTTTCTTATTTCACAAATCCTAAAAACATAAGCAAAAACTAATTAAGTCCACACAGTATGAACCAATAGAATACACTGTGTTACTTAACAACAAACTCATTCAGTTTACCGGCATTGTTTTGTTAAACAAGTTCATTTAAACATCACAGAAACAATGGGTAGCTAGTGTGTCCCATTCCTGAAGAAAGCCAGCGAATAACTGACTGTCTGTGTCACCCGTTTGCACACGGCACTCATCTGCTGGAAGAATGCGCCCTCCACCAATACACCCAGCTTATCAAACACTCTCTCGTGATTGGTTCCAACATCCCTCAAGACAGCATCAGAACATTACCCAGTGCTGGGGCGTGGCTAATATCCCCATTCCTGGATATGACACTGGCCGCTATTCAGAATTTCTTTATTAAAGAGCACACACTATTTATAGTGTTATTTCCATAAATTGAGACTATTAAATACATTCTAACTGGGGAGAAAACAGTTTAAAAATTAATGATTTGTGTATTAAATAAAATTAAACTTAAATGCTTCAACTGTCGCATCAGACCGCCAAATGTCAGCGCCACCTAATGAACCCAAACGCCCCCCTAAAGTTTGTAGTCACGCCAATGCCCCCCTGAAAGGCTTTAACGACCCCCGGGGGGGTGCTACTGCCCACATTGGGAATCACTGAGATAGAGCCATCCACTGGACAACTTAGCAGTGATAGTTCTTGGAGGGGTGAAAGTAGCTGCTTATATTGCTTTGCAAGAATCCAAGCATCCAGCAAGCTTTCTTTGACAGGGGTGAACAGAAGATAGATTTGGTTCTACGTGGAGGCTGGCCCATTACGCAAATAGGGCACTGCCCCATCAATCTCAGCATGACCTCAGCCAGCCCCCACTTGCCTGTCTTGTTACAATCAGTCAGGGAGTGACTCTGCCTGTCATTGGCTCTGGCTCCATCTATTGTTGGTTGTCCTACCAGTTCCAATGGGCATCAGAAACCACAGATCCAGGGGCTGTGCCAACCTAGAGATATACTTTGCCGCTTCTGTGCCCTCCCACAATTTTTTTTCTGGTGCCGCTACTGCACTGATTTACTAGTAGATTTGTGGCATCCCTCTCCTTAAACATTACACAGGCACCATTTCTGTTATCTTTTCAGCACTCTGAAGACAAGCCTTTTAAGCAGAGACCTTATCCTAGTCTCTGTGTGTGTTGGAATTGCTTTTTAAAATGTTTTTAAAGATTTTTTGTTTTAAAAAAATGTTTTTAAAGATTTTTTGTTTTAAGATGTTTTTAAAGAAGCTTTAATATATTTTAAAGTCTGTTTTTAAGATGTTTTAGAGTGTTTTTAGTGTTTTTGTTTGCTGCTCTGGGCTTCTACTTGGAGGCAGGGCAGGATATAACAACAACAACAACAATAATGCATTCGATTAGCAAGTAGATTTCTGATTCCCAACTGTTTAACAACAGTAGCAACAAATTGACCTCTTGCTGTCCTAAATAATTGAAATGAAGAAAGTTTACGAGTAAGCAGGAGTGGATTTTAGTGTGGCAGGATTGTAAGCTCCATATGGTACTACTAGAGACAATTATTTAATTCTAAGGGTATGACTTTTGCATGAGGCTCCGGTGGTAAAAAACAAAGCCGACCCTGCAAATCTGAAGTCTATCCACCCCTACTCTATGTAGTACAACAGAAATTGGCCAGTGGCCCCCACCTTCAATACTACCTTAGGGATTCTGCGTTATGCTATCCATTCTGGAGTTCTTGTGCATTGGTTGCTGGGAGAGATATAAGCAGAGTGTGTGAATCTAACGTGTATTTAGTTTTTAAACTCTTGGAGACTTTGAAACCTTTGCCTATTGCTGCGCAAGCATCTTCAGCTCGGAAAAATGGTATCCCTGGGGAGGGTAGATTTCCACAGGAAAAACTAGCCTCCCTTATTGGCAGAACCAGCGGGAAACTGAAGAACCGGCATCACAGCAGGATACTTGCGCGCGACAGGATCGGCTACTGGGGGTGGGGGCCGGGGAGAGGCAAGCGGCTGACGGCCAAAAATCCACGTGCCTCTTCCCTCCAGAGCTCCATTATCAACCAATACCCACGCGAGAAAACAACCAATGACAATGTAAAGCTGCCGCTGGGGGGGGGAGTTGCTGTAAACAGGATTATTCTCTTCCTCCCCCCGCGTAAACGCGCGAGCCAACGTTATTCTGCGACCTAGCGCGCCGCCGCAAAGCTTGCAACAGCTACCACCACAAGCGCAAAACAAGAAAGCGTCCAGAAAGTTGGACAACGTGGCGCGCTTCCCCTTAAGCGCGCGCCTGTGTGTGCATGCTTTTTTTTTTTCGTTTTCAGTTGTGACTGAAAACCTCTATCCTCTTTTGTTTGCTTCTCAGTTGTACTTTTTTTTTACTACGTGAAGAAAGACGGGTGGGGTTGGGGAGAAGGGTGTATCGCTTTGGGAAGGGATATCCTTTTAAAAAAAAAAACACCTAGAGGGAAGCCTGAACTTGGAACAGGGGGAGAGAATAAAAAAATAAAGGAGGAGCAACGACTGCAGGAATAAAAGTAGTGGCAGGAGAAGGTGAGTGCGTCTCTTTCCCTAAGTGTCTTCCACCCCCACCCCCGTGCTTCTCTCAGGGTGGTAGAGGGGCTTTTCTGTCGCTTCTGGGTACGTGGAGACAGGTTTCCCCTTCCCCTAACGCTGTTTACTTAAAAACAGCCGACAAAAAATGAATCGCCTCCTCCTGAGGTAAACGTGCCAGAGAGCCAAAATAAAAATGCTGACGACTGGAGCCTTGGCCGGAGGATTCGTTTAGTACCCAGAGAGCTACTGAAATCCATTTTGCCCTTCGCGTCACGGGACTAGAGCTAGGCATAAAGGGTGTGTGTGTGTGCGTGTGTGTGTGTGTGTGTGTGTGTACGTACAGCAGAAACATCCGACGTTTTGTCGAGAGGGGGACTGTCCTTTAGCGTTGTTGGACTTGCAAAGACTTCTTTGCGCCGTCTCTGCTTTCCTTCAGGTGATGAGGGCTGTTGCTTCTTATTTGCCCGTAACTGGGACAGGAATAAACTTAAGCGTTTAGAAAACTTTCGCCTCATTCTCTCGCCTGAATTCTCACTTCGTCGGGGTAATTCTGTCTCGGGTTTCCTTCCTCGGTTTCTTATGCATTATAGCAAACGTGACATACCGGTAAGAGAAATCAGGCGGTCGCTTTTGATCACCCTGGGTTGCTCGTCGTCGGTGTTCGTGTTCTGTTTCAAAGGATCGCGTTCGCTTAGGGTCCCTCCGCATTTCTAGTCTACCAAAGCCAGAGTGGTGTGCTATTTCAGCTTGGGGATGGTCACGGTCCGGGTGTGGGTGGTTTTTTTTAACTGCAGAGATTGTGAAAGTCTCTAAAAGTTTGATGCGATAACTTGTATTGTCCAACTTGCCAGCAAATTGAAATTGAAGCGTGGATGTCGTACAATTAAGCAACTCGTATTCCGAACTGTGGAAATTTATGCCAATGTTTTTGGAACAACCATAAGTTTTTCTTTCCCCCGGATTTGGATTGTAAAGCTTGGATCTGGAATATATATATTTTGCTCAGTTGAAGAGCTTGGAACTTTCCAGCCTCCCTTTTGTGTCCTTTTAAAAGCAAAATTGCAGTTTGTATTTATTAGAAATTGCTGCTGTCCAGGCAGTCGGATTTCAGTCTGACACTAAAATAAAATACAAATACATTTATAGGATAGTACAAAGTAGAAAGGTACTGTCCACAAGTTGCGTTTTTGTTTCCTCTGTTTTAGAAAAACTGATTGTGAAGTTGTGTGTGCAAATAGGCTTAAAATTACACATAACAGCTATTGCTTTGATAGCTCCTTCTCTTGTTCCTGTTATTGTGGGTAAAGGGGAAATTAACGTTCCTGGTCTCAGAGAGTGTGTCCTGATCTTCATTGAGGTACAATAAACACTATGCTCCAGCTTATGTTTTGATCTGAAAGCAGTTCCACGTGGAGAAGTCTCTTGTATGTGTTCATACTTGAAGTAATAGAATTCTCTGTGTTCATAACAGTGGGCTTTTGGCCATCAGTTTGAGTTTCTGTCTGTCATTAGAACTCCCAAAATCTGCTATAAAAGAGAACCTGGAGGATGTCTTTTTGCTTTATGGTAGGACAGTATGTTGTTCTAATTATCCTGTTTCTCTTAACTTGAGGCAGTTGAATCATTGGGGTGAAATGTGAATTGGTGAAATATGTCTGCATTCAAACTTCCATTATCTGATTTTTTAATTGGATGATCTTACCTTTGCATCCATTTCATTGTCATGCAGTGGAGAACCATTGGCTTGCAAAGTGCTGCTTTTCCAAGGAAGATTCGGTGAACCATGGGGTTTTTATCTACCTGTGAAAGAATCACTGGTATTAAAAGCTGATATGATTGTCATTTAATTTTTAAAGTTGTATTATCAGTTAACAGAGAATATTCCATTACAGTTAGTAATTTACACATCTTAAATACGGATTAAGACAATGATTGCTTAAATGTTTTTATCAAAATACAATTTGAATGCATTCATTTGTTCATAGGGTTAACTGTAGTATGAATTCATTACAGTACATCATGTTGCCCCAAAGTTGAGGTTTTCTATATGGCCCTTTCTCTCTGATCAGATTTTTTAAAAGCAATTGTGGGGATCTAATCACTAACTTTTCTTTGGTTTGCTGGCGCTGCTTTGCTTCTCCTCCTCCCCGTCATGTTTTTGTCAAGACACATATTTTTTTTATATCATCACCATATCTCATTGTTGCTGTATCACTCCAAGAATATAAACATCCGTCTTAATTATTTTATGTCATTTTTATTTAGTGCTTTTATCATCTATGTATGAAAGAACATGCTCGCAGTATGAAACAATTGCTAACATATCTGTTTGGTTTCTATTGCAATGGGAATTTTTTCAGTCTTACCACAAAATAAAATCCCCACATTTACAGATGTGTTATAAGTGTGATTACTAAAGTAATATTTTTTTCTTATTGCTTTGAAGTAAAGTAGTATATATTCAGTATATGTTTATTTCTTCAGGCACATTGTTTTTGGAACCCTTTGTTACTGTGCAGTAGAGACCTGTTTTGACAATAATTGACAGAGACCTCATGAACAGAATTCTAGGTCATACTGCCATAGTGTTGAGTTTCCCGCTATTATAACTCACAATGATTTATTACATAAATTTACTAGAAATACAACTTTAAAGCTGCATTCCTAAGCACACAAACTTGGAAGTACTACTGATATCAGTTGAATTTATTTTCAAAGAAATATTTTTAGGATGGGAGTCACAACATTTTAATAAGCAATTGACACAAATTTGAGATGCAAACAAGTGTAACTACAGCAGTCTACTATATTGACTTAAGTGGGGCTTCTGATTTTCAGGTAATGACTTTTGTCTCCTGAAAAGGAAAGTTAGTATGAGGATTAGATGGATTACTCAATCACTTCTATATAAGCATTGTTTTTTATAAAAGTTACTATTCTAAATTTTTAAAATGTAGACTTTGTGAACCCTGGCCAAAGTAGGTTTTTTATATATATGGTGAGTTTATTTGGCACAGTTTTATATAGCAGCTGCTGATCATATTTCATAGAGCTGTTAAAGCACTTAAAACCTAAAATTAGGTACTGTCTGGTAGTAAATATTTCAAATCGCTGCTTGAAGAAATAAATGGAGAAGTGGTTCTCTAAAATAAGGCTATCTAAATCCATTCCTGAACAAAAGCATGTAAGCTTTTACAATTAATAATAACAAATAACTGGGACAATTTACTTCCATATAATTTGCTTTTAGTTTTCCTTTGTAAACGAGTCACTACTGAGAGATCCTAAACATTTTCTATGGGTATTTTAAATATGGGATTTCATTAACGTGCAACAGCCAACACCTCTGCTACTTAACATCTCTCTTTTTCTTAACCATGTTGTGAAACAGAAGGTTGCATTCACCTGCTTTGTGTGATCAAAGTTTAACATGTTCTTCAAAATATTAACTTTTCTCATACTTTCAGACCTGTGACTAACCTGGAATTTTATAGAATAGCATTGGATAGATACTGATTTTGTATAATTATTGTACTTTTGATTAAAAGAAATGAACTAAAGATGAATAATGTTATGAATAATGCTCTGGACTAAAAATTGTGACTTGCATATAGTTGTCAAGCATTTTTTTAAAATATAGATTCTCTTGATATGCCAGGTTTGACAACAACATCAATCCCAATACAGTGTCCTACACTAATGCCACAAACTTGAGTGTTCTTTGTAGTCTTGGACCCTTCTGTAGTAGCCACCTGGGACATAATTCATAGAAAGGTAGAACATAAACATTTTAAATAAATATTTGTTACAATTGTGAAAGCAAATCGATTTTAACAGTGCTTCTTTAAAATTTTGCAAGACAAATATATTGCTACTTTGTGAATATTTTGCAGTTTCATCAACAATTTTAATGTAAACAAAGCAGCTTTACAAAGAATACATTATCATTTGTTTTAAAGTGGATGTTGTATAAAGATAGCTCAACTATAACCTTTCCCTGTCGTTGAAAAGTGCTAATTGACCTTGCAGACACTGATATAATAGTTTAGTTTGATGCTTGAAACTTCTGCTTTCCTGCCCTTTTAATTGTTCTTCAGATTTCATACATATTCTGCATAAAACTCTTAGGCTGCAATTCTATACCGCTTATATGGGAATAAGTGTCATTTAAATAAGTGGGACTTATTTCTGAATAGACATTTATAGGATTGTGCTGTTACTGGCGTTAAAATGGTTATTAAAGATGAACTTGGTAGGTTAAGTTAAATTTTAAAAACAGCATATTAAGATATATTAAGGTGAAGGGCCATTACTTAGTGGTAGAGCATCTGCTTTGGATGCCGGAGGTGTTAGGGTCAATCCTTGGCATCTCTAGGTAGGGCTGGGAGATAACCCTGCCTGAAACCCCAGAGAGCAACTGCCAGTCAGTGTGAACAATGCTGAACTGGATGGACCAGTGTTCTGACTCAGTATAAGGCAATTTCCAACATTCCTAATGATTTGTAGTAATTAAAGTTTACAGTGTATAGACAGAATCTGGTAGAAGGTGCTCAGCTTAAACTCTTGGTGCTATCTCCATCTAAGGCTGCAATCCTAACCCAATTTACCAGACAGTAAGACTAACTGAATTCAGTAGGACTTACTTCTTAGCAACTATCGTTAGGATGCTGTGTAAGACACCATTGGAGTAGATCCACTGAAATCCACTAACATCCAATGGTTCTAATCTAGATATGACTTAGTTGGACACAACCCTTGCTCAGCAGGGACTAACATGGGAACTGTCTTGGTGGACCATTTGTGTCCACCATTTGTGTGTGAAGTTCCTTACTTATTAAGCACTTCGTTGTTAAAAATATTACAACCACTGATCCATTGATGGTTTATCTGTCATGGAAAAAGAATGGACCATGATTTATCATGACAGGAATGAACTATGGTGAGTCTTAAACTTGTGCGCTCCCCTCTCTTCCTCTGGTGCAACTGTGAGGAGAAAATGAGCTTCTGCTTTCATTTTACATTAAACACAGTTTAGTATTATGACCAAATCCTAAACAGTGATTAATCATAACTATAGTTTGTTGAATGAAGCCAGTTTGATTAAATTGACTTGTTTCAAACAAACCATAGTTGATTTACCACAGTTTAGGGTTCAGACATAATGCTAAACTGCAGTTAACGAAATGGAAGTGAAACCATCTGAACTCCTCATGCCAGAGGAGGAAAAGGGTAGGGGCATTCCCTGTCACAAAAAAAGATGGTTCACTGTCATGTCCAAATGCAGCCAGTTGTATTTTTAACACGTGTCGGTTTAGAGCCTTATTTATTTAAGTAGAAATACCTTTGGAACATTTTCTGTACAGGGCTGTAATTAAAAATATTGGAGGTCGGTTTTTAATTTTTGCTTTAAAATATTACAATTGATCCATGTTTTGCCCAACTATTTCATTTTACAGTTTTTTCTTGCTTTTAATCCAGGCTGCTAGTTTGGTATTCTTTGTGTGTGTATATATACATGTATATTCTCTCTTTCAGTAGAAAGGCAGGTTTTAGTGGGTGAACCTGACAACATAATTTCAGCAGTTCATGGGGGGAGGTTGGAAATTGTCATTGAATAGCTTTCTCAGTGTTCTGCTAAGTTAGTCATAACTGATTTTATATATAAATATATATTCATTGTTTTACAATTCACCAGAAAAAAGAAGGAAAATTGATTTCATTACTAGACAATGATACCTAGAAGTTGTGTACAATAAAGAAATGTCTGACCTGTATCTTGTATGTGTGTGGATAATAATTAACATATTACAGTAATACCACATGATGCTGTCCTGTAGCCTGACATTTCATAACAATGGAGAATCTGTAGTTGGGTTTTTTTAATCAAGTTTAGAATAGTGAATTAGATTTTTTGATACTTTCAATCCAGGTATTATTATGGGTTAGAAAAATCAGCGAATTAAATAGTTAGACAAAACATGGATCATTTGTAATTTTTTAAAATGGAAATTAAAAAACTGACCTCCAATATTTTTTATTACAGCCCTGTACAGAAAATGTTCCAAAGGTATTTCTATATATATATTTACCTAAATAAATAAAGCTGTAAACTGACATGTGTTTAAAATACAATAATTGGCTGTGTTTGGACATCACATTGAACCATGGTTTTTGTGACAGGATGTGCCCCTTTCCTTTTCCTCATTACAATGGAGGATCTGTAGTTGATTGTTTTAGTCAAGTTTAGAATAGTGGACTAGATTTTTTGATACGCATAATGTATAATTAATTTTGATAATGTACTGCATCAGTTCGCACCTCTATTGTGGCATTTAAATTTGTGTTGCTAGCAGTGTAAAGCATTATGCTCTTAACTTCGAAAATAAATAGAAAGCAAATATATTAATAGATCTATAGGTCAGGATTCAAAGCACAATACACGTAGTTCTTACTTACAAAGCCGTTATAAATGAATCAGCAGTTTTGCAGGCACACCACATTTTGAAATTACAGGGACTTTAAAAGCAATTTTTGATGTGGCATAGAAGGTCTGTTGAAGTCAAAAATACCATTGTGTGTGCCTGAATCCTTGGGTGTATCTGTAAAGTAGATCTTTGAATCCTGGTCATAATTAATCCCCAAAACACCTACCTTAATAAGCCATAATAAGCCAGAAGCTTTGCTATCAGTGTAGATAGCCAATTGGAAATAACCTGGATTGGTTAATTAGATGTGCGTCACTTGGAAAAATAGTAAATGGGCATCACTTTTTAAAATATAGTAGTTGTATAGGTCACCTAACGTAAATTACATGTCACACTGCCAGGGCACCACAAAACTACCTTTCCACTCCAGCCATCTGCTGGGTGCTTGGGATCCAATATGCACCAGTTCCTCTTCTTTCAAGGCATTTGCTATTCATAACAATGGAAAAGGAAGCTCTGTATGTGAAAAAGGCAAAATGCACATCTACCTCTAACATAATGATTTTGGCATGCATGGCAGCTCAGTGAATACACTGAAGTTTCATGGTGCTTGTGAATTGTGGTGTACAAATAAATGTCCTGAACTTACAAGATCTGAACAGGGTCATTCATGACAGATGCTCTTGGAGGTCGCTGATTCATAGGGTCGCCATAAGTCGTAATCGACTTGAAGGCATAAAACAACAACAACAACAAAGTTGTTCAAAGCTCTGGCAGTACAGTATCGACCTGAAAAAAGTTATATTAGTTAAAATATGAGGTCTTAATTGGATTTGGATTCCTTTTTGTTGATCCTCTAGGAAATTTTCAGCTCTGGGATTCTAGCCAATGCTCTCCGTGCATGAGTGGAACAGATTCCCTCTAGCACAATGGGACTTCACCTTCTTCTCTTTCCCCTTGCAGTTCCCAGTGCACCCTCAAAATCTGTACTGGAGTGTTAGGAGAGAAGAAAGGAAAGTCCCATTGTGCCAGTGGAAATTTGCTCTCTCAGTGTTGGATTCCACCCTTGGATTTAGTTGTATATAAAGAATACTATCTAAGAATAATTTTTGGATTGAACATCATTGCACAGCACCATGCTTTGAAGAAGTATGATAAACTACACTTTTAAAAATCTGTGAGTAGGTGTTTAGGAATATGCAAAGTTATTTTATAAATAACCTTGTAGATTATTATGGGTGGGTACAGATACTGTTTTTTTCAGACACTTGAAGACAGTAGTTTAGAACTATTATTGCTCATGGGTACACACAGTGAGGGCCACTTCATGTATTATGGGCCATGTGAACTGCCTCCAACCAATTTCCTCTTCCATTTTCAATGCCCTGTCCAGGCTTTTCTTGAGAGATCCTCAGCTCTCGAGAGGACGTGCACATTCAAATGTTTTCTAGATGTGTAGGGTGCTGCATTGGGGAGTAAGAGCTAGGGAATTCCCCTTGCATTAATGTCTTTATGCTCATGCTCCATTGGTTTATAACTCAGTACCTTCTAGGTGTACACCCAAGCTGATTTAAGCGTACAACTTAAAATGTAATATTTGAATGTGACCAATATTCTTATCATAGCGGTACACTTGTCATGGAGCTGGGTTAGCTGTGTTGCAATTCCTGGCTGAATAAACTTTTGGTGACAAATTTGGGCTTGCTGCTGTGTAATGTGTAAAATACCTGTCCCACTGTAGTGTCTGGTTTAACGGGTTAAACAGGTTATGGAAGCATTAGAAAAATACCTATTATACAGACTTTAAGTCTAAAAAACTATTGCCTGTACATAGTTTAAGATTGCCCACCACCTAAAATCCTAGTAGGCTACCTGCCAAGTCAGGATGAAGCAGTGATCTGGCTGCATGCTAAATGTACTCAGATGTGAGGCTGAAAAACAGTATTCTTACTCATCTTGTTTTATTACTTTTTTTCCAGGCTGCAACTCCATTTTGCAGGTAAAACTAGGCTAGGGCTTAGAACAAGATTAAAACAGGTAAGAGTAGTGTCTGCAAACTGTTTCCTATTTTCATACAGCAAATGGTTGTTCCAGTTGAATGACTTTAAAACATCTAGATATTAAAACAGCAGATACTAAAGTAGCAGATTATCTGTGCTATTTATGAATACTAGTTTACATGTTTAACTCCACTGAGAGACAAAACTTGTAACTTTTATGGTACAAACTCCCAATGCAGAATTTCATGTGACTTGAAAGTTTTCAAATAACCTTGTTGGTTCAATTTGTTATTTGCTTGAAGATTATTTTTTGTATTGTTGTTTTTTATGGAAGTATTTGTTTTACAATGGTGTGCAGTATAGATTATATATAATGTTGTTTAGGTAGTTTACAGCTGAAAAATTGGCTGCGTTTGGACATAATGCAAAATCATAATTTAGTGTCAAGTTCGCATGCTCCTTCCTTACGCTTCAACATGGCTGTGAGGAGGTGATCAGAAGTTGTTAGATTAACTTCTGTTTTGTTGGAACAGCCGAAGCCTAAATTCTGGTTAATCTTAAATGTGGTTTGTTGAAACAAGTCAGCTTCATAAATTCATTTCAACAAAGCATAACTAAGATTAAGCATTATTTGTCTAGGTTTGGATATCATGACAAACTTGCAGTTAACCTAAAATGGGAATGAAAAGTTTCATACTATCTGTAGCCATGCTGATGAAGGAGAGGGTGAACCTAGGGCTTGATGCAGCTTGTTCTTGTTACAGGCTCTTGCCCACCTCTGACACGATTGGATTGAGAAGGGCAATATATTTCAGGTGAGGTGTCCAAGTGAAGAGCCAAGTAGATGAGGAAATATCTATAGTATTATACAAGCTATTTTACATGTATGTGTGCGTGTATGTATAGTATGTATAATGTGCTTCTTTTTGGCACAGTCGGTGCAGTGATTGAAATTGGGCAAGCTCTTAAAAATATAACTTGTATGGCATGGACAACTGTGTTCTGGACACAGTGGCATACATCTGAGCAGATTGGGAGATGTCCATAAAGTGTATCAAAAGGTATATAAATATTTAATTTCTGTAACTATGATATATGGCCACATCCCAGCTGATAACTGAATCTAGATGAATACAAAGAATGCACGTTGCTGTGCTAGGATTGAGTTACTGTATGCAATATGTGGTGAACAACACAATTTGAATTCTTTGGAATACAAATTTTGATACAATATAATATAACATAAGAAATAAAAGAAGCAATACAAATACAACTAAAAACCATGCATCTAGCACTGCACATTACAATTGTTACAACAGGCAAAATAAATAAAGTAGTGTGCCAAGAGCCTCAGAAGTTTTAAAGTGAGGGGGGGGGAGGGAGAGATTTGGCAACCACTGTTCTAAAGAAAAGCACAAATTTTGCTTTGTGATAAGATACAGTTCAGTAGTGGAACTGTAATCTCTCCCCAGAAATAAGCATTTGTGTTCTTCCACGAAATTACTGCCTGTTGGGCAGGCAAATACAACAGCATATCGTCTGAGATACAGGCCCTGTATTAGGAATAACAGCTACTTATTTGTAGATATTCATTTTGTGGTATTTTACCTGATTAGTCAAGTTATGTTTTCCAGCTTGATTGTGATTAATAATTAGTAATTAAGTATCAACGAATACAGATTCTTAACTTCTAAAACATAATCAAAACTAGTACTGATTATATTTAGCTTCGCATGCTGACTTTTCTTCATGATTCATTGTAGGGATGTAGTGAACCATTTTGGTGTGTATGTGAGTGCAATTAGACTGAAAAATAACGTGCTTTTTTGGGTTCTGCAATTTGCAAATTTGCTTGTATTTTGTCTTTGGGAGATAACGAAACAAGGCAATTGTTTAAAAGGAATCTGAGATAATGAAACATGACAATTGATTAAAAGGAACCTGGCATATGTCTTTGTTAGCTGCCTTTCTGTCCAGAATACTCTTTGGTTAGTTAATTTTGAAGGGGTTGAAAGTGAGATAAATGTAAAATTAGGTTGGAGTGAGATAAATATAAAGTTAGCATACTCTGCCTAAGCATACAACCTCTTTCTCATCAGTGCTTTGGGTGTTCCCACATACTCATTTAATTTCCATTTGTTTTTATGGCCATTATTGTATAGAATATCTCTAAAACAATAGCAAGGAAAGGATAGTCATTTACTCAGTATTTTCAAATTCTTATGATTAAATTTGTTCCTTAACAGAGACTGAAAAATGAAAATGATTGTCTCACCCACATTTATATGCAGATCAATCACTAGAATTTTGACAGTGTTTTGCATTAATTTGGGAGTAATGTAGTTACTTAATGAACATTAAGAAAAGGAAATTGAAGACTTCCGGGAAGGGTGACTTCGCTTGTGCCTGCTTTTCGAGACGAGCTCTCGTCTCAGAAGAAGTTTTTTCAGTGTAAATCAGTCAGAACATTCTTTTTGACTGATGAAGATTTTCTCTCGGGAAGGGAGAAACATAGAGATTAACCATAAAAGCCTGTTTTTGTTTGGGAGGACTGGATCTCATTAATTTATGAGAGAAGGTTCAGCCAGCAATGCCGGAGGACGTCCATCACACTCTAGCTGAATAAACGACACGTTTATCTTTTCTTTAAAGAAGAATGGACTTAAACAAGCAAGCACCCTTCTTTCTATATTTTTTTTTCATTTGGTTTAAATCGTTGCTGCAAAAAGAGATTTGTCAATGAAACAGCTATAAAGATCTTCTGGGTGAGTTAAAAATTTTCTCCTTTATTCACGAAACTAATGAGGAAAGAAATTGAAAAAGCCTATCTTAGTTTTTATTGCAAAAAGCTGGCCTGGAAGTGCATTTTAAAGATATAAACGGAAGAGGGATTTCTATTTCGAGGAGGGAAAAAAAATAAATAAATTTGATTTATGAACTTTGGAGCATTATATGTTTGGGATTATTTTCTTTTTGGTCTATTTCATTTTGACGAATCTACTTGTTCACGACGCCACTAACTCTTTTGAAGCTGGGAACTAAATTTGTTTTGTATTCCTGAACATAAGAGATAAGGCAGGCTGTACTGTCTACATTGTGACTTCATCGAGCCTGGAATATTAACCCAATTGTGACTGAAATAATTTTTGTTTTTGTGGTTCTAAGAATGGCAATCAGGAAAGGGGCTCAGACCATGGAAGAAATCATGTTTCAGAAAATAATGGATGAGATTGAGATAACGAAACAAACCCTGAGACAGGGTAGACAGAAGATAAAAAATGAATTTAGCAAAATGACGCAGGAGTTTAAAGAAATAGTGGATTCTGTGAGAGAGGAGTCTCTGGAGACTGGAACAAATGTAGAATTGGAAAAAGATCTGGAGTCTATGGATACAAGAAACAAAGCTTACTGCTTGGAACTTAACGTTGTCTCTGAAGAAATTAATGAAGATAATAGAGATGAAGTTATCAATGTCTTGGATAATTTTTTGGACTGGAATGATGTGATGGAGTTTGACATAGAAAAAATCTATGGAATTGGCTACAGATATGGGACAATGGAAAAATTCTTAAGAGATGAGCCAGTGCGTTTTGTAAAAAAGAAGAGCAGAGATGTGACTTTACAACAATATCTCAGCAACATATTCAGAATTGATGGCAAGAAAAGATTTGTGATGAGGGAGATTCCCATCAGACTCTTATTATATGACTATGGCTATGACAGCAAGATTAATATGGGATACTGATAATGGAAGAATGGATATTGAAAATACTGGACTGAACGAGACTATTGAAGATGGAAGATGGAAGATGGAATCAATATTGATATTGGAAGAATGGCTATTGAAATCATTGGATCAAACTGGTTTGACGAGATGGATTAATCTATATATTTATTTGGACTATGGCTATGATAACAAGATTATTATGGGATACTGATAATGGAAGAATGGCTATTGAAGTTATTGGACTTAATAGGATTATCGATAATGGAAGAATGGTTACTGAAATTATTGGACTTAACAGGATTATTGAAGATGGAAGATGGAATTAATATTGATAATGCAAAAATGGCTATTGAAATTATTGGACCTAGTGGATTTGAATGAGATGGATTGGTCGACATGTTTATCCGGAGAAAAATTGAAAGATATATCTTTCAAGGAATTGAAATCTCTCTTTGACTTTTTGTGGGAAGAATAAAGTAATGTTTATGAGATTTGATGATTAGTTAAGATAGCTACTGGAGGAAAGTGATTTTATAACATAATTTAGGAGACAGGATTGTTATATATTGTAGACTTATAGCTGATCTGCGATAAATCAGAAGTCAACATTTTATTTTATTGTTTAATAATTTTTGTTTTGTTTTGTTTTTTGTCTTAAAAATTTGAATAAAAATTAATGAAAAAAAAGAAAAGAAAAGGAAATTGAAGAGAACGCTAAAAACGGCTAGAGAAAGAAGTAGATAGAAAAGAATCCCCTGACGAAGGCTGATAAAACAAAGCCGAAACGCGTTGGGCATTTTAAGAAGACAAAATAAATCATTTTACAACTTCATTGGTCATCTTGGGTTTTGAACCCCCCTTTTTTTCTTTTTTAGTAATGTAGTTCCCTCATGTAACGGCATGAGGAAGGACACAAAACATGGATAACAGAAATAATAGGCCATGACTTTGAGACCCCTAGAAACTTAAATGGCAATGGCCTGTATTTGAAAAGTTTTGCCTGAGTTGACAGATTTAGAGTTAGAAAGGGGTACACCATCCCAGACTTCTCAATCATTAACTGTTTTACCCAGGTAGTGTCCTTTGCCCCATTAAGGTCACTTCTATTGGACTGTTCTTCCACAACTACTGATTTTCGCATCACCACGGGACCCCCCAAATGCATTAGAGATACTATCTGAAAAAGCCTTAGATGAGGAAGAGCAGACCTCTGGTAGCAGCCCTGCAGTGTCTTCTAAGATCTCATAGGTGGAGTGCCTAGAGTGTGGGATAGTGGTGATGAGAGACCCTTCCACTCACTCACCACCACCCCACTCAAGTGTGCAGGCCAGGGAAGCTGCTAAGAATGTTATAGTGGCTAAGAAGTGCCTTTTTGTTTTAGGTATTTGACTTTTCTTCCTCAGAGAACCAACTAGTATGGGCCATCTGCTCTTGATTCTCTAAGAGGACAGGTATTGGCTGAGGTCCTTGAAAGGAGGTGTTTTGTGGGCAGGTTCTTTCATGGAAGGCTTATTGGTTTGGAGAGATTGTGAATCACCCCAATTTCTCATTGGGGAGAACCACATTTGTGTGTGTGTGTGTTTTCAGATTTGAATCCCTCCTCCTAGTTTTAGACTATTGGTATTAGTATCAGTCCTAAATTTCTGGGGGGAATTAGGATACTCATAGCATGTTCCTTCTACCCACACTGCTTGGCAACTTTCAAGGCTTTGTTAGCCTTCTTGCGATTTACATTGGTTTTTAACTCTTTTGCACAAGCTGGGGACTTCTTTTCAAATGAAAAGAAATTATACTCAAGAAATTTAGTAATCCTCCCCACCGTGGAGCTTTTTTCTGAATAGCTATAGATGTGTCCGTACAATCTTAACCTTCTCAGATTGCTGTGTTCTCAGCTTGTACTGGTGTTTCTGCTTGCTGTACTTCTCAATTGGACTATTGCCACTTTCCTTACTGTTAATGATTTCTTAGTTTTTGTCATATTTCCCTCTTCTACATTCCTCATAGGAGGAAAACAGAAAAACGCATGGTAGTGGCTGTGGTAGTGGCAATGGCTCCGCATATAATGGACCACAAACCTTATTGCACTGTTAGTACGTGAAGAGCAATGGATTGGGGTGGAAGAATACCACTGTAGTTTGTGCCTGAACTAAACTGTTACGATTGGGCTATGCTTCAATGCTTGAATGTAGGGTGACCTCAATTCTCTGTTGGCCCATCAGTTGGTTCCAGTTTCTCCTGGTCAAGCACAGGCAGAAACAGGTCTTTTCTGAAATTTGAGAGCTGGGGAAAAAGAAGATGACATTATTTGTCTGTACAGAAGGAATATTATTAAACTCACTTTTTGTTGTAGTACATTTCTTGGAAAACAAGGGAGTGTTGTATTCATAACTTGACTTTTTAGCAATTAATGTATAGTTTTTGTCTTTCCCTACTATTTTTCCTTTCCTAGCTTTTGAATTTGATAATTTAGTTCGATATGTTGATATCTGATGTTAAAATGGATGGAGCATGTTGTGAAGCAAGATTAAAGATACTATTGAATGCATTTGCTGATCAGGAAGCTTGAAGCCATTCTAATGGTTTTTTAAAAAAAATTGGGACATAAAACACTTCATCAACTTTAAATCCACATCTGCAGAAACAGATGCCTTTATTCACACTAACATGTCTGCAAGTTTAAAATGTTTTACAATCATTTAAAAAGTAGTTAAAAACACTTGCTGCATAATAGGGATATAGCAGTTCCCAGCCTCTTTTTAATCTGGTTCTATCAGTGGAATAACGCATGAAGGCTAACTTGATAACTAGATTATTGCCTCATAAACTCCATGACCTTATTATTATCCCTTTGTTTTATATATTATTTAAAGGAATAATACTACCCTTATTAGAATAATTGAATTCTGTAATGTTTTACAAATTAGGAAAACTGTACCCTCAAAAAAGAAGGGACCCTCTCTAACTGCATAAATGTTGTGTAATTAACCACTTGTAATAGTGTTCAATGGCTATTTTTATACTGATTTGTATGTATTACATTGCATTTATTTATTTATTAAACAAATGTATGAACTGCTTCTCAGCCTGAGCCCATCAAAGCAGTGTACACTTGGGTTTGGCATGATATCAGTAAACTATTCTAAATTTTCATAATTTCGGTGACTGCTTTCTTTAAAGTAGAAGCAACATGATAAGCTACACTTTAGAATTATTGAGGCAAGATTTAGTGGAGACAAAACAGATCAACTAGAAAGTTAAGAGGCAAGGGTTCTTTACCTTTTGTAGTATTTTTACAGAAATGTGGTGAATGCAGATGACATTAGTTCCTGCTTTTTGCTTCTCTGTGGCATGATAGAATGGCAAACTATGGTATTGGGGCCTGAGCTGATGGCTTACATTCCCTCCCCCCCCCCGTTCTCTCTAGTCATCTTCTTCATTTCCTTGTTTACAAAAAATATTGCTCTCTGTTAAGAGCTGAACTGGACAAATTTGGTTTGTGCAAATTATTGCAAAACAGAATTGGAAAATACAGTTCGCACAAGGGGAGTAGGGAATGGAAAATACTCATGGTTTGCCATTGTATATGAAGTGAGTTGGTCTGTAGATCAGAGGCAAAGCTGCAGATGGCAACATAAGAAGAGCCTGCTGGATCAGGCTAATGGCCCATCTTGTCCAGCATCCTGGACACACAGTACTCACTGTAACCAACCAGTTGCCCATGGAAAACCTGCAAGCAGGACCTGAGTGCAAGAATACTCTCCCCACCTGTGGTTTCCAGCAACAGGTATTCAGAAGCATACCACCTCTGATTATGGAGGTAGAGCACAGCCATCATGGCTAGTAGCTACTGACAGTCTTATCATCCATGAATTTGTCTAATTCTCTTTTAAAGCCACCCAAATTGGCGGCAATCACTGCCTCCTTTGGCAGTGAATTCCATAGTTTAACTATGCAATTTGTGAAGAAGTACTTTTGTCCTGAATGTTCCAACATTCAACTTCATTGGATGTCCATGAGTTCTAGGATTATGAGAGAGGAAGAAAACCTACTCTCTATCCACTTTCTCCATGCTGTTCATAAATTTATACACTTCTATAATCTTACCTTTTAGTCACATTTTCTCTAAACTAAAAAGCCCCAAATACTATAATCTTTCCTCATAGGGGAGTTGGTTCATCCCCTTGATCATTTTATTTACCCTTTTCTGAACCTTTTCCAACTCTGTAATAGCCTTTTTAAGGTGAAGTGACCAGAACTGTATACAGTATTCCAAATACACCGTAGATTTGTCTAGCGGCATTATGATATCAGCAGTTTTTATTTTCACTACCTTAATTATCCATAGCATGGATTTTGTCTTTTCCACAGCCGCTGCACACTGGATCAACATCTTCATTGAGCTATCCGCTACAACCCCAAAGCCTAGTTCCTGGTCAGTTACTGCCACTTCAGACACCATAAACATTTGAAATTAAGATTTTTTGCCCCAATATGCATAACTTTGCACTTGTTTACATTGAATTGCATTTGCCATGTTACCTCCTATTCACTCAGTTTGGAGATGTCCTTTTGCAATTGCGTTTTGTTTTAACAACCCTAAACAATTTATTATCATCAGCAAACATGGCCACATCCCTGCTCACCCCTGGGTCATTTATGAGCAAGGTAGAAAGCACAGGTCCCAATACCGATCCATTGGGAGACCTATCTGTTTATTTCTACTCTCTGATTTCTGTTTCCTAGCCAGTTTCCTATTCACAAGAGGACCTCTCTTATTCCTAAACTTACTCAGGCATCTTTGGTGAGGTACCTTGTCAAAAGCTTTTTGAAAGTTCAAGTACACTATGTCCACTGGATCACCTCTATCAATGTGCTTGTTGACACTCTCAAAGAACTCTTAATAGTTCTTACCCTGTTGAAGATCAGAGTAAAAAGGTGCGTCTTCAGCTTTTGCTGAAAGTTGTACAATGAAGTTGCCAGATGCACCTCAGTGGGGAGGGAGTTTGACAGCTTAGGGGCTGCCACAGAGAATGCCCTCTCCGCCCTCTTCCGAAATTCAAGGGTGATGGAACTGCCAAAAGGGACCCCTCTGCTGACCTAAACACCCAAGAGGCTCTGTAGGGAAGGAGGCAGTTTTTCAGATGTTTGGGACCTAAGCCATTTAGGGCTTTAAACACTAACATGAACACCTTGAACTGGGCCCGGAAATGAACTGGCAACCAATGCAGCTGTTTTAAAACAGGGATTATATGAGTTCTAAAGGGAACCCCAGCCAGTAATTTGGCTGCTGCATTTTGGACCAGTTGAAGTTTCCAAGTCATTTTCACGGGCAGCCCACATAGAACGTGTTGCAATAATCCAATCTGAAAGTTACTAGGGCATGCAGCACTGTGGTCAAGTTTTCTCTGTCCAAAAGGGACCAAAGCTGGCAAACCAGCCAGAGCTGGAAAAAGACACTCCTAGCCATGTAGGCCACCTGAACCTCCAGTGACAGTGTTGGATCAAGGAGTATCCCCAGGCTGTGGACCTGTTCCTTCAAGGAAAGAGCAACCCCATCCAGAACAGGCCATCTTCCCACCTCTTTGACATGAGAACTCTGGACACACAACATCTCTGTCTTTTCAGGATTCAGTCTCAATGTTTTGGCCCACATCAAGCAAATCAATGCCTCCAAGCACCAACACCTCAACTGCCAGATGGAATTGAGAGGTAGAGCTGGGTGTCATCTGTATATTGATGGCACCTCTCTCCAAATCTCCTGATGACAGCTCCCAGTGGCTTCATGATGGAACCCTGTGGAACACCATAGGATAATTCCTATGGTGCTGAACAGTAGCCTCCCATAACTACTTTTTGGAAGCGGCTCTAGAGGTATAAGCATAACCGCTGAAGCACAGTGCCCCCAACCCCCACCTGCTTGAGTCATTCCAGAAGGATACCGTGGTCAACAGTATCAAAAGCCGCTGAGAGATCAAGGAGAAGGAGGAGGGTCGCATTCCCACTATCTCTGTCCTGACAAACGTCATCAACCAGGGCAACCAAGATAGTTTCAGTGCCATGGCCAGGCCTGAAGCCAGACTGGAATGGATCCAAGTAATTAGATTCCTTCAAGCATGCTTGAAGCTGGACAGCTACCACCTTCTCGAGCACCTTGTCGAAAAAGGAGATATTTGCTACTGGGCAATAGTTGTTTAACACTTCTGAGTTCAGGGAGGTCTTCTTAAGGAGAGGACACACCACCACCTCCTTCAAGGCAGATGGTACTTCCCCCTCCTCCAGCAAGGACCCACCCAGTCAGTCCCCTATGGCTATTTCTCAGCAGCCAGGATAGGCAAGGGTCAGGGGGGCAGGTGATGAGCCACACTTCTTCAAGCAGCTTGTCCACATCCTCAGGCTGCAATAATTGAAACTGGTCCAATACAGGAGGAACACACAGTGCTCTGAATGCCTCCATAGGACTTGCTCTAACTGTGGCATAGAACTCTTTCCAAAGCTAAAGTGCCTTGCAAAATTGTTACAGCAAGCCTCTGAGGGTGTCAGAACTACAGTCTTGGTCAGATGACAAAAGCCCATTCACCACTTGGGAAAGCCCTGCTGGCCGGTTACTTGCAGGTGCAACGGTGATGGAGAAGTAGGCCTTCTTCCCGCCACCATTGCCACTGGTAGGCATGATAGTGCAGCTTCACCTGTGTTTGGTCAGGTTCAGACTGAGATTTGTGCCATCTGTGCTCTAGCCGCCAACCCTCCTGTTGCATCACACGCAGATCACTGGGATACCAAGTTGATCTACATGCTCCACAGTGACGGTGGGTGCACTCAGGAGCAATTGTGGTGATGGCTCTACTCATCTCACCATTCCACAGTGAGACAAGAGCCTTGGCAGTAGCTCTATCACCTGGAGAAGTGTCCTTAGCATGAGAGAATATCTGATTGTTTCCTAAGAAATGGGTCCTTTCTAAGGGATCATTTCCCTCTTCCTCAGATAGATCCTCTCCTTTCCCAAGGCCCTCATTCTCCAAGATAGCAGGAAAGCTGTCATTCTGGGAGTGGGACACAGATATAATGTCCCTGAAGGCCTCATCCACAAACCTCTCTCAGCTTCTCAGGTCAGCCACCTTGCCCACAAGGAAACAAAACTTGTTCCCAGAGAGCCAGGAGCTCATTGCACTGAGGGCACACCCTGACTTCTATCTAATACGTAGATAGTCACATGTTACGGAGAGTGCAAAACACTGGAAAGCCCCCCCCCTGTTGGCTTCCTGTCTGCGTAATTGTTTTTTTTTGTAACCTATTTATTGAAAGCTTAGGTTTTGTTCAGGTCAAGGAACAGACCAACCGAATGGGGTGTCCTGGCCTTCTTTTCCTGCTGCCAAACTCTTCTTAATACCTTGGCAGCTAAGACCAGGACACTGCATTTGTCGGGGGCTCCCTCTAGCTTGTAGAGCAGGCTTCCTTGCAAGGCTGTTCTAAATTTGTATGTATAGCTGGTTCTTCCCAGGTGCTACTCACAACCTATGAGCTCAGGGTGTGTGGCTTAAGTTCCTGCTTTCAGTGAATTTACCTCCCTAGGGATGGGGAGTGAACAAAGGTAGCTGATTTAATGATGTTGGTGGCTCAACTGTCAACTGGAGATTAACTCAGCCTTCCTCTTGAGAGAAAGACCGGTTTAAAAACTTTTACTGTCAACTCCAGCTCTTGGTGAAGGAAGGAGTGGTGAAGGAAGTTGATAGGCAACGCCAACGAAGTTTGGGTTGGCCATGGACAAAATTTGGTGTGCTGGCATTAGCATAAACAATTACACATTTCTGTGTAAAAAGCTTGGTCTGACTGTGGTTTTGTAAAATATCTGCTGGTGGTTGGCCATGTCTAAAGTCAGAGTTACAGAACAACAGTAGTATTTCAATGGGGCAGTGAGGGGAAAGGGTGAGGCATGGGGAACTCAGTGTGGGTTGCAGTGTCAGGAGCATCATATTGGCAGCGACCCCAGACTTGCACTGTGCTAAGCTCCTCCCCCTCAAATGATGCTTGCTGTCTGGAAGCCAGGTATGTGATGCCACCTTGCCTTTGCCACCCTACTGACTGCTACTGTGGAGCAGTAGCTTTAATAAGTACTTAGTTGTCCCTTCCTTTTCACAATTTACGTGCTTTTTCAAGTTTCTTCAGTAGAAGAGTTGCATAAGAAGGGAAGAATTGTATTCTGTTTATTTGATGGGATATGCAAGTCCTAAGTATCTTCGTCTTTCATGTGAGCTGCAGACATCATAACACAGTATTCAAGATTAGTTGTTATCTTTTTGATTCATGTGTTACACTATGATTCATGTGTACAATTCGGAAGTAGTGAAATTCTCGAGTAAGACTTAGCAACTTCATTTCACTTAAGGAATTGTTTTTTGTCTAAAAGTGCTCTGAATGTGAAAAATCAACACAGTTACCATTGGTAGTGTTTTGGGCAAACTAAGAATATCAAAGAGATATTTTATTGTTTAGCAAAAAGTATGAAGTTAGACTTGCATACATCCCTGCAATTATCTTCTCTCTGCTTTTACAGGTTGGCTTTTTAAAGGGTTTTCTTGAATATTAATATTTGGAAATTAGTAAATTGTGTAACTTCTTTTTTGGGGGGGTGAATGCATGGATTTCGGAATCTAGAATCCTGTTCGTGAATCCGAAAAATATTATAGCTCCCACATAAGTGTGTGTGTGTGTTCATGTAAGCCGTTTAAAAAGCAAGTCAGCACAAAATTTTTGATGATATTTCTTGACAGGGGACCTTAATAAAGCTTTGATGTCTATCTCAACTTTTTGCTGGTTGAACTCACATTTTTGCTGATTGCTGATAGCTCTTGGTTGCTGCCAAGGGCTATCATAAATTCTAAAAACTACTTGCATTTAAGAGGGAAATAGATTTTACTCTTGCCATGGGGCTGCCTCTGAGAATGCCAAGCAACTGTAAAAATTTTCCACCTTCCCCATAACATTTAAACATCTGTGTCATTGGGCTTCATTTTCTCCACCAGCTATAGACAATCATTTGGATGTGGAACAGGGAGATTTATGTTATAATATTAGTGTGAGTAAACTGGGTGATATCCAATGTTAGTATCTCTGAATAGACCAGTTGAAATCAATATAACGTTAAGTTCAATGGATCTATGCTGAGTATGACTTAGTCAGATATCAACCAGTATGCTTAACAGCACAATCCTGGACATGTCTACTCAGAATTAAATCTCACTGAGTTCTATGGGATTTACTCCTAGGTAAGCCTATCTTGGATTGCAGCCTTAAAGTTATGGAAGGGGGGAAGTAAGATGTGGGGTATCTTTGGGCTTCCATGGGCAGGGGGACATCAAAAGGCCCACTGTCTATGCCCGCGGTCCCACTCTTTCTGGGCACACAAATAACCTTAGCAACAGGACTATTTTCAGTTTATCCTTGTTTATTAGGGACATCACGCACACTTCCCCCAGTGAATACCCCCCAGCAGTTCTTTGTAGGGCCTAGACTGAGACCTTACACCTCTCTCTGCAGCCTGCCAGTTTCCTCCCAGTAATTTTTCCTTTTTTGGGCTTTGTTTCCACTGGAACTCCACTCAGGCCTTCTCTACCTCATCCCTTCCTTCTCAGTTATATGGAACTCTGAAGCCTTGCTGTCAACAGGTGGGTGTCTGCCCAGCTGTTCCTTATCTGGTTTGTCTTCCAGCCATTGTTCACCAGCAAGCCCTGCTGCCCAGGGATCTGATACATCCACACGGGAGGGAAGACCAGGAGGTAGCGGAGCTGTCTCAGGTGGTCCTTCACAGCATCTGTTATCAGTGACAGTCCTTGCTGAGCTTAACATTAATTCTGCCCTTAGGTATTTTTAACACTTTTTAGCTGCTGTGTTTAAAATGATGATTTTCTTGATGTGGAAGAATTAGCGTGTGTGCATATCAGTGTCTTCCCAAGAGGGCTGGTTTCTGATGAGGAAGTGTGCATATAATGAAGTATTTTATGACTGTAAAAACAAACTAACACTCTTTTTTAAATTTAGGATATCCAGTTGTGATTTAAAGGGAAGGTCCTTTTCTTTGGAAGAAAAGAAGAGTGAATTACCTCCATGGAAGACACTCAGGATTTAAATGAACAGTCAGTAAGTAAAAATTTATTTAAGTAAACACATTTATTTTTTATATGTGCTATGCTATGTTCAAAGTGATATTTTTCATCTTGGAGTATATTGTTAGAATTGGCATATAGATATATATAATAAAGTAGAGTGGGACATGAAGATCATTGTGTTGAAAGCTCTAATATAACCTGTTTATGTTTTGCTTGGATTACTGTTCAGATAATGAAGAGATGCCCAGGGTCATCTTTCATTTCACAGCTTCCTTGAGCTAACAAGTATTGCATAGCATGCTGAAGTTGTGCAGGTAGTGCAGATCTGCTGGGGTATGGAAACAAGTTGGTTGATCCAAAAGCGAAGGGCAGCATATTGATTCTTGCTTAGAAGGCTGATGTGCCTCCAGTTAGGAAACAGGAAATTTCCCCGAAGTGTGTGTGATGATGCAGTGGCCTGTGAGGAGATCTCCTGTTTCCAGACGAGATGAGCTCCCACCAATATTGAAAAGAAGAGGGTGTCATGTTTTTCAGTCTTGGGATTCTGGGCTGTCCCCAGTGGTGTGCTGGAGCCGGCTCGTACCGGCTCGTGAGAGTCGATTGTTAATTTTTCATGAATTTTGCGAGCCGGTTGTTGAACACAGCCATTATTAAAAATTAAATTATATAAACTTACAATTAAATAAATTATATTAAAAACAAGGGTAATAAATACTCAAAACTCATCACTTCCTAATTATTTTACTATATTTTACTATTATCTATGCTCTTGAGGTTATTTATGTCTATTGTATCCAGTGCCGTGCTGCTGGCGGCGGGAGGAACGGAAAGATGAGAAGTGTGTGTGTGTGTGTGTGTGTCTGAAGGGGCGAAGACGGCAGGAAGGCCCTGTGTCGGCATTGCCCTCTTCCCCCTTCTCCCAGCCTGCCAATCTTCCATGGGGGGCTTGGTGTGTGTGTGTGTGCCGCAGGCGGGAGTCATATGGGGAGGGCAGACCTTGCAACCGTTGTTTCTTGCTTCGCCTTCTTTCAGGGTCCCCCACTGAGCTTCGTCTGCAAAAGCAGCAGCAGCAGGAGGAGGAGGAGGAGGAGGAGGAGGAGGATCAGGATCCCCTCCATTTCTCCGGCATCCCCTTTTGGCCCTTTCCCCCCTCCTTCCTCCTCCGGGGGAGGGAGGAAGAAGCTTCATGCCGGGCACATGGGGGAGAGCAGGCAGCGGGGGAGGGGGAGGAATGAAGGGTAACTGGCACTCGCCTCCCCCAGCATGGGCACCCGGGCAAGAAGGAGGTAAGCAAATGACCGGCCCAGAAGTCTGCCACTTGGTAGTCCCTCCCCTTCCCCTCTAGGCATGTTCCCGCTGCCACTTGTCCCACATAGGCTGCTGCTCCCTGCTTGCCTGGCAGAGTGAGGGCCTGTCTGTCCATCTCTCTCTCTTTTCCCCCACCTCTCTCATAATGGTAAAAGAAAAGCAATCAGCTCCTATGTCGCTGGCATAGTGGGCTGGAGTTTTGGAGTGGGGCGGGGGGGGAAGAGAGAGACAGGGAACTGCCGTAGGCTTGTTCTTTTTTTAAAAAGGTCCTGCCCCTGAAGCTCCCCGCGCTACATCTGATCACGGCAGAGAAGGAGAAGAAGGGGGTGGAGGACAGGGCTGGTGCCATATTAGCGGGGCACCAAAAAGCAGGGCCCTACTGTATTCAAAGGGATAGCAAGAAGAGCCTCTGTAGAAGATCTCAATTTTCAGGAAGGATATATGAAAATCTTTTTGGTATAATTCTATGCCATTTAGGGCTTTGTTAGTCAAAACTAGGGCCCCATCTGCGCTATGATTTTAAAGCACTATACCACCACTTTAAACAGTCATGGTTTACCCCCAAAGAATCCTGGGAACTGTAGGTCATGAATGGTGCTGAGAGTTGTTAGGAGACCCCTATTTCCCACACAGCGCTATAAGTCTCAGAGTGGTTTAACAATCAATCCGTCTTCCCAAGTAACTCTGGGAACTGTAGCTCTGTGAGGGGAATAGGGGTCTCCTAACAACTCTCAGCACCCTTAACAAACTATAGCTCCCATGATTCTGTGGGGGAAGCCATGACTGTTTAAAGTAGTATGATAGTGCTTTAAATGTTAGCTACCGATGTAGCCTAGCATTTGGAAATGAATAGGCAGCAAATGCAGTTAGTACAAAAGGGGTAATGTCAGCCCTATATCCCAGCATTGTCTACTTTGTCTATCTGGAAGCAGGTCCCCAGGGTTTCTGAATGAGGTCTTTGACATCACCTGATACTTAATACTTTTAACCAGGGGACTGAACCATGCATAACATTGGCTCTACACCTAATGGTGTGCTACTGCGCATCTCTTCCCAGCTCTGCGTTCAGTGACGTCACGTTGGTAGCTTGAAATCGGCCATGGTGGGAGCTAGAAACTGTAGCTAAAGAACTTGAACTTGAAATTATTAAAATTCGTCAAGGACTGGGACCAAGATGGGCGGCATGTAGTTTATGAGCTGCTACTGCTGTATGGCGCGCATATTCTGCATTATATATGCATTTTTCTCCTTCTTCTTATTCTGGTTTGGCAAAGAGATTAGCTAACATTAATTTCTTGCAAGACCTTGCTTTAATGATTTACATTCTTGGAAGAATTTTCATTACTTTCAACTGCATTGCAGTCAAGATCAACTAACATTCAGAAAGCGCAAAAAGTAATCAAACGCACCATAAGAGCTTTGGAAAATTTAAAGATTGGTACTGGAAAGCATGAATCTCATGTTGAAGATCTGATCGAGTTAGATAAGTTTAAAGACATTCCATTTAATAAAAATAGTAAATGTAATGCTCTTCCTAGGAATATGTTACTAGAAAATATAATTCAACACATGAACTTGCATCTTTTATTGGACAGAAACAATGATGAAAGCATTTTTAATTATTTTGATTTATGAGAACCATCTACTTGGCCTTATGAAGAACTAACTTCACCATGGATATCTGGTGAAAAAAAATTGTATCATTTAAGTGAAATTTTAAAACATGGAATTGATTTGAACGAATTTTGGGATTTTGTAGATAATAATGTAGAATCAAACAATGTTCCAATCCCTGCAACTATACAAAAAGCTAAAAAGATAGTTAGCATTATTGCAGTCAGTAGTGCTGAAGCTGAAAGAGGTTTCAGTTTAATGAATATAATTTGTACGAGGGTGAGAAATAGTTTAACAGTAGATCATATATCAGATTTAATGACAATAAATTTATTGGGAAAAGAGTTAGTGGATTGGGATGCAACTCCATTTGTCAAATCATGGCTGAATTGCAACCATAGGTTGGCTACAGATACAAGAGTTCAGCAAAAATCAACAAAAGCATTCTGTGAGAATCAATTGGCCATATGGAATTTACAATAAAGCATATTGTATATTTTATTATTATTTGTAAATTGCGTGCTACACATCCTTTATATCAGTAACATTTATAATAAACTTATGTATGTATATATATGCATACATTTTTTTCCGGAGAGCCAGTTGTTAAACATTTACCAGCACACCACTGGCTGTCCCTACCGTACTAGTGCTGGATAATGACCAAGGCAGAGGCGTTATTGTGCACATGGCATTCCAAAAGCAGCAGGAGCCAATCTGGTGTTCCTTTGGTGCATCTGCACAGTATTCATCTCTGTCACTCTAGTAAGCTGCTCCTCACCACCAGCTGCTTCTGGTAGTGATATCATTGGGTGGTATCCAAAGGAGACCACAGACAGATATAAGGCTTAGATACTTGTGTCTGTTAGTGGTAGAGTGTCTGTTAGGGGTTAAAGCTTTGAGAAATTTTGGACTAGTTCATTCTGTCACTAGGAACCTTATTCTTTTTTAGAACTGTCATTTTAAAATGTAAAAGTTCTGAATATAATGGGGTCCTATTAATATAATCTTCTTAAAATTGTTTCTTTCATTGTTCATGAAAAACCTAACTTGAACATGTTTGATTTTCTAGAAACTTTTTTGGGAGGTTTCAGTGGAGCTTTTAACAGTGATTATTATAAAAGATTTAAAACCATTATAAACTATGTGCCCTTGATTCAAATGCTCTCTCTCCATAATGACAGTTCTCTTATATTAATTCAGTTTTTCTCTTGATTATTTGTTTAGAAGATTTATATCCTTACTTTTCAATTAAATGGTCCACAAAGTGGCTTATAACACATAGTAATAATACAATACACACACACTTACAACACATTTTAATAAGCACATACACACGTGTCCAGTGCGTCTTAGTCCCCTGGATGTGACAGAGTGTGCTTCCTTTCAATTCTCCTCTCCCAGAGCAACTGGCAGTTGGAACTGAGTGTTGTTTCTTGCACGGAAGGACAAAAATAAGCTTTCAGCAGTTGTTCCTTTTTAATTTCTAAACTCTACATATGGAATTCCCAGGAACAGTTCACCTGGTGGGATGGAACAAATGCAATAACTTCCTGGCAGTGATAGTGCTGCTGCTTACTGGGAGGGAGAGGGGTGAGGTGGGGGCTGTGTGCTTGCACTAGCACAGTGAATCCATCTCTTCTGCCAGTGTGCCCATACAAATCCAACCTCATTTGCCACCTTGACCCTCCCGCTCCTGGAAAATTGCATTAGCATTGCCTTCAAGTTCAGTGGGTGAGTTGGAAGGTTCATGGTTCTAATTTAATTTTACCCAACTCAAATTTCAACTCCTTATGCAGCCATAGGCAAGCATCTCCCTCTTTCTCAACTTTGCCTATAATAACTTAATGGAAATTCTGTAATGTAGGCAGTAATTAACGTGGACACTGGCAAACAAAATAAAACAAAACCACATTATAATGAGGGGGAGGGAGAGTTCCATGTATGCTGAGATGGGTCAAACTGGTTCAATCCTGAACTGGTGCAGTTTCAGCAGCAGTTTTTTCCGGGTGGTTAATTACCTTAAAACACTGCACTTACATTTTATTGCTGCCTATCTTCTTTCTGCATAGCTTAAATAGTGTACTCTCTCTTTCTGCACAGTGAGACAGAGAGGAAGAGAGACTCCTCAGGATAGCCAACAGCCCTTATACTGGGAGAACACCGTGTCTTAACCAAAGACATATCCCAGTGCCTTCTTGGAGAAGAGTAATAGTGGCTGGTAGCCAGCTACCCTGAGGAGCTTTCTCTCTTGCCTGGGGAAACGGGGGGTTGGGGGAGGTGGGAAGAAGTATTAAAAGTAAGTTTGCCCAGCAGCTGTTTGGATAGTTCCCCCAAAAGGAAGCCAGTGTGGTGTAGTAGTTAGGACTAGGACCAGGGTTCAAATCCTCACTTACCTATGAAGCTCACTGGGTGACATTTGGCCAGTAATTGTCTTTCTGCCTAATGTACTTCACAGGGTTGTTAAGATAATATGGAAAGGAGGAGAACCATGTATGCTACCTTGAGCTCTTTGGAGGAAAGGTGGGATATAAATGCTAAAGTAAGTAAATATATAAATGAATCTGCTAAATGTCCACTGCCATTCTTCTGCTTCTAGATAGGGAATGAAAATATCAATGGATATTTTGGCCCAGTCTAAATGGCTAAGATCCAAACAAGATGCGAGGCAATTTAAATTAGGAAGACACCATGAGGAGAAAAAATTAATCCCCTTCCCAGTTCCACAGCCCAGATCAAATTCCCACATCCCATCTCCTCAGCTGCTTTTAAGCATTAGAAAATCAGGTCATGCTGTCTGTGCTTTGGCCTCTGAGGCAAAGGAAGAATCTGAGACCTCATTGCTCTAAAAAAAATATTTGGGCACTCCAGGCCTGTGAGGGATGAAAGAGATCAGAATAGTTGTTGCTTTTTTATTGTAGGGGTTTTCCACATTTGAGTATTATTTAGCTGTTAATCTGCTTTTCCCCATTTGAATTAGATTGGAGTAGTCTACACCTGCATATATTTGAATTTATATGACAAGCAATTTTGATCTTTCCCATTCATGCCAGTAGGAATTCCTTTTTGTGTTTGTCCCCACCTTCTAATTTGTTGATTCAGTTATGATTAAGTACCAAGAGGACATGCACAGATAACTGCACACACATTTTTTAAAAAAACAATTCTCTGCTCAGGAAGTGCACAAAAGCACAAAGTCAGGTATTGGTTTGCTTGTGCTTTCTGGTTTTGTGCAAATCTGAGGGAATAGAAAAAAATAACGCTATGTTCCTCTGTTCAGGAATGCATCAGAAATAGTTGAGTGCATGGCTGGAAAAGAAATGAAAGCAGTTGTAAATTCTCAGCACACACTTTTCAGATTGCTGCACAATATATCTGGTGCAGAAATTGGTTTGCGTCTGTAGTTTTGTGCAAATCTGAGAGATCAAAAGAAAATTTACATACAATATTATGTTCCTCCACTGGAAATAGTTTCGAGCACTGCTGGGAAAGAAATGAAAGCACAACAGTTTTGAGCTGCAGTGTTTGAGATCAGTTATTTTTTTGACAGATGGGTACTTTCAGCCCTTTCAACAGTGGCAAATGGATACTTCCTTGAGCAAGTCAAATATGGGCAAATGTGATACTCCTCATATTTGTATATTGTGCATTAGTCTCATTTCAGCAGGATAAGATTTTGTTTTTAAAAAATACACTCTTAAAGTGTAAGAGTAAGAATTAATAAGCAAGTCATGGGGAAAAGGAACTGTAGTAGATTTATCATTATTATACTGTATACATCTATATACTGTAAACACAATGACTTATTCTTGGATGTATCTTTAGGGGTGATCTAGTGTGAGTGATGAAATAACTTGGCTGTATCTTTAGGGATGATCTATCGTGAGTGATGAAATAACTGATACTCTATTTGAACTGAACTAGGTTCTTGTCTTAACTGGAAGTATAAAGCATTCTTATTCTGAAATAAACTTCTCTGGTAAAGTAAAAGGAACAGAATTCAATTGGGAATATTACTGTTGCAAGGCTGTTGTCCAGTATGACTCCTGAACAGGTAAAAGCCTGCCATGAGGCAAACTAATGCTTAGCTTTGGGTTTTTTGCCCTGAAATCATTTAACACATTCTTGAAAACTTAAAAGATCTAAACCTTTTTCATATGATTAATTACTTGAAAAGATGATATTAAGTTGCATTTCCCTACAAGACATTTAATAACATGAACACAGAGCCTTTGTAGCACTTCACATTTTGGAATAGTAAACAAACCATGTTCCTGTGATAGAGATGTTAACTCTTTATTTTGTTTTACTTCTAAAATGTTTACCATTCAGTCAACTTTTGAAAAAGAAAAATAATACAGTGGCTTACTTCCTAGTATATTATTTCAAGAGAGGCTTTATTAGAAACTCATGTAATTTCATCCTTTAACTTTTATATAAGGTTGCATATTTGGGTTACTTCATTTGTAACTTAAACAGTAGATTAAACTACTGTAAAATGAGAAAGTTCACAGTTATGTATAGTTAAGCTTGCTTTAATTTGGTGACGTGTTGAGAACAGGACATTAAAATGATGCATGCAAATTTGTTTTACATCCATAATAGTGCGGGTAAGGGTATAGTCTTTCTTTGCTTGGCCTCGCCACTAATTCTCCTTCCCCTCCCAACAACCCAATTTCATTTGATATTAAAGCTCTACTAGCTCATATGTGTTTTTGGGCTGCACTGCCCCTGAAGGAGACAAGCAAAGGTAGTTTCAGATTGGTTCAATATATTGTCATATTGGTCTTGCTTCCTGTTCTTGCTGCAAGGCAATCCTTCAGAACCACAGTAACTGCTTGTCTTGTAGCCACGTTAGGCACCAGGGATGAGATTTTGTCTGTAAATGGATTGGCAAGTATTGGATATGAATAATTTCTTTCTGGGTAAGCTTGTAACCTGTTCCACTTGGAGCATGTCAGTGAAACAGAGTTTGGACGGTTTGTGGTGTTAGACTTTGGGGTGGGAGTGTGGAGGATAACGGAAGGCATTTGGAAGTGTTACTAATTTAAGATTCATGGTATTTCATTAATCTAATTTAAATTTGTTACCTGTTAAGCTATTATCACACTACATTTAGTGTATCTGTCACTTGCTTATACCTGGAAAAAGGTACAGTAGGGTCCCGCTTTTAGATGTTCCGCTAATATTGTAGTGCCAGGGATCAGCTGGAGCACACGAGCTGGGTGAGCAGTTACCATGTCAGAATTACAGTAGGGCTCCACTCATATGGCAGGTTCCGTTCCAGGCCCCTGCCGAAAAGTGAAAACCGCCGGAAAGTGGGGCCCTACTCAGCTGTAGCGCGGGAGCTTCCCGCTCTAGAGGTGACAGTGATCAGCTGTAGCACGGGGAGCTTGTGTACTCCAGCTGATCACTGTCAGCTGGAGCGCGGCGGCTGGAGCTCCCTGTGCGATCAGCTGTAGGGTGGGGAGCTCCTACGCTACAGCTGAGTAGGGCCCCACTTTCTGGCGGTTTTCGCTTTTCGGTGGGTGCCTGGAACGGAACCTGCCGTATGAGTGGGGCCCTACTGTAATTCTGACATGGTAACTGCTCACCCAGTTTGATTGGTGCATTGGCTTGTTAGGTGCTCAAGAAGTAAATGAATATTATCACTGTCTACTTTGACTAGCAGCATCTCTTCAAGTTTTAAAGTTATAGTTCCAAACTCTTATAACTGACCCATTACACAATTTGACACAAGAGTTGTTCCTTTAAATGTGCTCTGACAAAAAACTGCAGGGAATTTTGTGGATGACTTCTAATGCAAGTTCTGTGGGGTTACTGTGTACAAAAAAAAGAGAGAGAAAGCAGAGATTATGTAGTTCATACCATCATGGGCCTCACCTTATGACCTAACTCCATTTGCTGGAGCCTTGCAAAAGAAATGCCCTGTTGGTAATTCCTGCACAGTCCCCTGTCAGCAATGTATTCAGAGCTTGGATGAATAACAGGAAAATAGTTTTGATTTTCACATGATTTGACAGGCCTCTTAGATGAAAAGTTCTTCCTTTTTGATACAGAAATTGAAACATTGATTTTTTTAGTTGTCTTAAGTAGGAGAACATTGTTTGCACATTTCCTTTTTTAGAATTTCTAATACCATTAGTGCTGTTTCCTTGGGCACCCTTTCAGCCATTTTGGTGGGTACTAAAATAGTTACGCTTGACTATATGAGCTGGCTATGTGTGAGCTACTGTGCTGAGGCCAAGGAAGCAGAATGGAAATATCACTTTCTGTTAAGCCCCATGGAACTTGTATGGCCACAAAAAGAGCAGAGCTTGGAAAAGTTACTTTTTTGAACTACAACTCCCATCAGGCCAATCCAGTGGACATGCTGGCTGGGACTGATGGGAGTTGTAGTTCAAAAAAAGTAACTTTTCCAAGCTCTGAAAAAGAGCATGGTTGAGAACCTTTTAAGCAGGCAGGTGAAGTGCTGATGAGCAAGGGAAGAGTCAGGAAGCAAGGAAATAGGCAGATCTAACTTATTTCCCCTTAATAAAACTAAGTAGTGGCATCTGCAGTCAGCAGTTTCTCAAGACATGAGCGATCTAGACCAGTTTTTCTTAAACAGTGGGCCACGATTAGGAATAGAAAGATTTGTCAGTTTCAGTTTTCTCAGTTTCTCATTTTTAAAATCTTAAATTCAGTTCTTCACATTTCTGCAGCGATTTGTGATTTATTTTTTTTAAAAAATCCTTATGAAAATCTCCAGCATTTTAGTGCAAATTTCTCCTAATAAAACACATTTTTGTAGGCAGTTCTGACTAACACACATTTTTGCAATCCATTTGCAGCCCAGTGCCTAAATAAGACACAGACAAGTAATACTGGGTTTAAGTAATGGGCCACTTTATTAAAACAGAATCCAATTGGAATGATGAACCTGCAGAGGAGAAATCAATTGCGGGAGCCTCCTGATGAACCAGGCAAAGCCTGCTTACAGCTATAGGGCAGCCAAACCTTGTCAGAGCAAGGGCCTGCACCTGTGCTAGACCCCTGCTCAGGCCACACCCTGAAAGTGTGTAGGGGGTCCAACCCTCGGTGCCCTGAAACTCCGAGCGGATAAGGCACATTGGCCCCAAAGATGGCCTGTATTCTGCCCCTGGGCTGTATAATCCTGAGCTGCAGGCCTCCAGACTGCCTATCACCCCTAAAGGTGTCACCTAGCTGCCCTTCCCTCTTTTAACCTTTTCCCACACTTCTTTGCCCAAGTGACCATTTACACACATCAAAGCCAAACAACCAATTGACCTATTAACGAAAGGGGCACCCGTGCTAACCCTTGACCATCCCATCTAACCACAATGTGGAGCAGGCAAAGCGAGGCAGGCAGGCCAAAAATTCCTAGTCCGCCCCTCAGCGACCAAATTAATCACACTGCAGCAAAGGGAGGGTCGGGCAGGTGCCGCAAATTCAAAAAGAAGGGTGGGAAGCAGGTGGTGTGGGTTTAAATCCTCTCAGCTGCCCTGCCCTCCTCCACTGTGTGCCACGTCGGCGCATCTGCACTGCATGCCCACACCAAAGATGGTTGCTCGGGGTTTGACCATGGCCACAAAGACCGACCCATGACTCAAAAAGTCCTGGGGTGTGGAGTGGGGTTCTCATCATATAATGCATTTTTGCATGTTATTTTCACTCATATATTCATTTTTATGCACACTTTCCTCTAACACATGCATTTTTGTAGATATTGTTTGGTTAGCGAACTTCATCACAAAACTGAAATAAGTTCAAATTTCAAATTTCAAAGGCACCTGGTTGGCCACTGTGAGAACAGGATGCTGGACTAGATGGGCCACTGGCCTGATCCAGCAGGCTTTTCTTATGTTCTTATGTTCTTATGTTCAAAGGATGGCTGTGTTTCAGTTCTCATATTGTTTCTGAAAATGTGAACTTGATACATTTGGCTTCAAATGCAAACTGAATAGAAATTCCTGCCCATCCCTAGCCAGATCCCACCAGTGAGAATTGGGCCACTTTTAGGTGGGCCTCAGTGCCACAGCATGCCCATTTCTCCCTCACTTGTCTGCCTCACCGTCTAGCCATGCCATAGACTTTTGGTTGGACCAAAGGTGGCTGGGAGGCAGGGGGGAAGGAATTGGCCAGAATCTGTTGGGAATTGGCCAGAAGAGGTGTTGAAGGAAATTGAGATAAAAGGTTCATAATAATTAGTATCAATAAACAAACAAACTGGGAATAAAAAGAAAGGGGATAAGAGAGGAAAGCTGGTAGAGAAGGAAGAAGTGAATGTAAAAGGACAAGGGAGGGATGAAAGAAAATGGCAGTTTGGGGGGTTAGGAATATGGTACAAGTTGAGTGTGAAAGGAGAATGGGAGAAGAAATGGCAGGAGATGGGCATAAATATTCTGAGAGTCATGTGGTGGTGGGAAGGGAGAAATAAAATAGAAAAGGTCCTCTCTACTTAAAGTCTCTGGAGCAGGAAATTCTGCCTTAAATGGGGAAGCTCAGTTACAATACCTGTAGATCAAGTCTCCATATTTAGTTTGAGGAAAGCCGAGCTCTGGAACTCAGTGCTACAAGGAATCAGTGTGGCAAAGAATTTAGCAATTTCCAAAAATGGATTAGATATCAGTAGAAAATGACAGTAATTGCCAATTATTAATCCAAACACTGACTCCATTTGCCATCATTATTTGGCTGATGTTGCCCTTGCACCATCATTTTGTGACTCTCGGACCTCATTAATTTTCAGCTGACTCAAGTGAGCCTTGGGGATAGAAAGTTTGAGAAACCCTGATCTAGACCATTGGTCTTCAAGTGGGTCAGGATTCACTACCAGGTAGTGGCCTGATCCAATGTGGATCACAACAGCAGCACTACCACCATACAAATATATACTGTAGTAAAAAATTAAGAAATGGGGCCCCAAATGCTTGTTTGAATTCTAGATGGGTTCCAGGTATGAAAAGGTTGAAGACTACTGATCTAGACTTGTGTAATCTACTCTTTCTGGTGCAAGTAGCCTGCAAAGAGCAGTCAGTCTATCTGATTTTTCCTAAGTTGATTTTTTTTATATATTAGAAAGTTAGTCGCTAGATTATTTTTCTTTTTTAAAAGTTGACTGAATGGTAAACAACATTTTAGAAGTAAATGTTAAAATAAAGTGTTAACATCTCTGTTATAGACACATGGTTTGTTTACTATTCTAAAATGTCAACTGTTACAAAGGCTATATGTTCATGTCATTAAATGCAACATAATACCATTTTTTCAAGTAAGTTGTTGCATGAAAATGTTTTGTATCCTTAAGTTTTCAAGAAAGCATAAAAGATTTAGGGGCAAAAACTCATACACTGCCTCATGGCAGGCTTTTACAAATTCAAGAGTCATACTGGACAACAGCCTTGCAGCAGTAATATTCTGAAGTTTGCTTCAGAATAAGAATGATTTATACTTCCAGTTAAGACAAGAAGCCAGTTCAAATAGAGTATCAGTTATTTCATCATTCTCAATAGATCACCACAAAAGACATAGCCAAGGACATTTTATTTACAGTATATAGAAAAATAATGATAAATCTATTACAGGTCCTTTCCCCAAGGACTTGCTTGTTCAGTCTTATTGTTTCTATTTAAGAGCAAGTGGATATTGAACAGGATATTGAACAGATTTCCTTACCCTGCTGAACTGATACCAATGACTGTTCCCATGAGACAGAAATATGACTAGTATTGAATGTGGTTATTGACTTGCACCTGTAAGTAACCATTTGCCTTTCCATTAACTTGGTGGCAGCAGCGGCAGCAAAGGCATATGGGGAAGAGAGCAGAGGCAGTTTCCCCCCTCTTCCCTGCCCTCCTCCTTTGAGGTCTTGGAGAGAATTACATCTTTCAAATTGTCTTGTGCTCTTTGAAAGCTGTTTGCAATCAGGGCTGGATGATGGAGAAGGGAGAGGCATAGGAGGCATGACCCCTCCCCTGTTTTCCTCCCTGCCTTTACACAACTCCCACTGCATAGTTCAGGAAAGGGAAGAAGGGTGTGTGTTGAGGGTGGGGTCAGGGACAGGGACTGATGTGAGGGATGGGGAGAGTGGTGGAGATCTGGACAGGACTTTTATTTATTTATTTTATATATTTAAAATAGTTCTATCCCACCCTTCTACCCTATAATAGGGCACTCAGGGCGGCTTACAAAAATAAAATCAAACACGTACATAATAAAATTGTGAACAATAAAATCACAAAAACATTAAAATAAATTAAAATACATAAAATGCAATATGGTACTAAAGGGAACCACAAGGGTAAAATTTAACGTAGAAGGCATAAAATCATAAAATCAATGACAGGCTCTACCTTCAGTCCCTCCCAAAGGCTCTCAAGATCGTTTTCAGAAGTCTCTGGAAAACCATCAGGGAGGGAACAGACCGGACTTCTTGGGGTAGGGTGTTCCAAAGCTTGGGGGGCACAGCTGAAAAAGCTCTCTCCCGTGTGTCTGTCTGTCTAACGTCTTTCACTCCAGGCACGCTTGGATAAAAAACTTGTTCTGGAGAATTTTAGGCTTATAAAACTGATTCATGTTTTTCAAGTGAACTTTAAAGAGCCAGCAAAGTTGGTTTCCGAGCCTGGCTTGGCTGAATTTCTCCACCATGTCTTAATTGCAAATATTGTAACAAAATAGGTATATAGTACAAATAGTGCATATTTATAATTATAATTAATTATGGAATTGCTGAAAGGAATTGCTGAGTGGAAGGGTGGGATACACATTTAATAAATAAATACATAAATTAAATTATAGCAAACCTTATGTGTAAGGTTTTTCTACAAGTCAGAACTAATATGATTGAAATATTCACTGCATGCCTGTATATCATGTTATTATTTTAGTATTATTTTTGTGAATGGTTCCCAGCATTGTCTGTACAATCTAGAGAGTAGGAAAGTATTTTAACTTGAGTTTTAACATTAAATTCAAAATGCCAAATTTAACCTCCACGCATAGCAATGAATAGCCTTCTGTAACCTAGTGCCCTTCAGATGTTTTGGAATAGAGCTCCCATCATACCTGACTATTGGCTATGTGGGCTGAGGTTGACGGAAATCATAGCCCAACATATTGGGGAGACGGTTCTACATGAGTGGCTTTGTTTGTGACGGAGCTGGCCAAAGTCCTGTGGCAGCCTTTAAGGTATGTTCCAGAAGTGGATTAGAGAGAGGTTCCTTCTCAGGGACATTCC
Source organism: Rhineura floridana (assembly GCF_030035675.1). Taxonomy (NCBI): domain Eukaryota; kingdom Metazoa; phylum Chordata; class Lepidosauria; order Squamata; family Rhineuridae; genus Rhineura; species Rhineura floridana. The sequence goes on from NC_084483.1 coordinate 104,150,447, forward strand.
CAGGTCCCACACCAGGAAACTAGCTGCCTCACCTGATGGATCCCTGGGACCTAGTGTAGCCAGGCAGCCTGGGTGATGTGTCACTTATTGCAAGTTGAAGATGGCCTTCTTCCCCTACCCACTTACATGACGGAACATGTGGTGGCAGGAAATGGGGTTCTTGGACAGCAGGAGCCCCAGGCTTGCCAAATTGATGAATAGAGAGCGTTTCCCCCCACCCCCGGTAACATATATTCAGAAGGGAGATGTGCTCCTGATGTAAATTCTATATTTTCCAGAAATCACATATTGCCAATGGCATCTCATCCCAGGTGAAGGTTGGATGAGAAATATAATAAGCAAAGAAAATTAATAATAATAGGCCATGGTCTACAAGCACTTACAGGTAGCTTATCTCTTCTAATGTTAATGATAATGGTTCTACCTACTTTATTTGTACAGTACGCTTCACAACATTGACCTTGTCTTAAATGTTTCCACTGTCAAATGTAAACCTCTACAATTATTCTATATACCATATTTATTTAATCAGTTTGTAATCCTGCCATTCCCTAAGCAATTCCAGGATAAAATATAATAAAAACAGTAAATAAAAATAATTTTACAAAATACAAATAATACCTTATACACAAAAATGAAAATATTAAATACAAGAACAAAGCCAGCACCTAAAACTTAAAAAAACCCACAAAAACAAATAAGTAGCAGGCAATCAACAGAATAAATGACTGTCAGAATAATTTAACCTCTACTAATGGCCTGGGCAATAAATGTTTTTTCAGTTGCTGTGGTCCATCTCTTTACAAAGATGCAGCTGCTATGCTAAAGTACACTTACAGAGCAGTTCTGTGTATGATTGCTTAGAAGCTAGTTCCCCCTCTCACCATGTTCAGCAGAGCTTCCTCCCTAGTAAGCCTATTTAAGATTTCAGGTGTAGTGTGATATTTTCATTTCAGAAATAAAGGGACTAGGCATTTTCTTGCATGCATTTTTTCCAAATCTAAGGTATGTCTTATTTATTTCCCTGTATACCACACCCTGCATCCCAGTGGGAGTCCAGGGTAGCTAACAATACCAGTTACATTGATAACAAAACCCCACCTAAAATACCAATAAAGGCATATAAACAAACAGGGCTAGCGCCAGGCATGCCAGGGCCCTTGGGCAAGCCCAGCGCATGTGCACGCGCATACACATATGCGCATGCATACCCCACCTAACTGTCTCTCCTGTCTTGCGGCTGTGCGTGCAGGGCTGCCATTAACCAAAATGGCGGCCAAGGTTTCCCTAAGGGGCTGAAGCCAGACTACTTAACAAAAGAAACTGGTTTGACCAAATTTTTCAATCCTCCTCTGCTGTGGACCTCCATTTAGTCCTGTGATTTTATAGTTGTGAGTTGGTAGATGTATTTTTAAAAAAGGATTCACTGTCCTATATGTTATGGTGACATTTCTGCTTCCAAAGTACATCTCTAACTATTAATTACTATGGCAACAAATCACCTATGGTTGGCCAATTTATGCAGAGGCCCAAACCCAACAATAGAAAATATGCCAAGCTCTCTGCTTAACAAAATTAAGTGGATATTGAACGTGATTCCATACATAATAAAAACATAATAAAGATGTTTAAGGCTGAAAATCTAACTCTCTTTACTTGGGAGTAACTATAAAATTCAATAGAACTTACTTCTGAGTAGACATTGTTAGGATTCCACTGTAAGTGTAACAGTGCAAAAATAATGTATAATTCACTGTGCAGGAAAATCATAATTTAGCATGTGAGATAGAACGAAGCAGTGTTAAATTTGGCTCCTTGTGCGAGGTTCAAGTGCGGATTTTCATATCCTTAGTGGGACCGGACTTTTTTTAAAAAAGCCTTTTCTCTTCTGTTCCTTGGGACCTTCAGGGGACCACTGTTGTACTCTAGCATGAGAAGAGCTAGTCAAGTCATATTTTTCCCCTGACTTCAGTAACCAAGTTTAGCCATTATTTCCCTTGATGCAGGGATTTGTTTTTTTTTAAAGATCTCATTATAAAAGAAGTCACAAGTTGTTTATTTCTGCATTGTCCTGGTTTTTCTTGAACCATAATAAATTACATTCCCCTTAACAACTGGCATATTCTGACAACATATTTGATTCCACAAAACAATTATTTATTTATTTAATTTATATCCTGCCTTTCCTCCTAGAAGGAGCCCAGGGCGGCAAAATAGATATAGGTAGGATTAGAAAACTGCATGTAACAGTGAGTAAATGTAACAAAGCCTGACAGCTGCTTCTTGTAGGAGGGAAAAACACACATTTGGCGGGGTATAATTTGAAGCAGAGAAATGGAGAGTTTAAATTGTAACTACTTCCTGCCCTAGCTGCTTCAGTGTTGTAAATTTTTATTTATTTATTTAATTTAATTTAATTTATATACCGCCCTAAGCCCAAAGGCTCTCTGGGCGGTGTACAAAAAGATAAAAAAACAAGCAATGTATAAATACAATAAATCAAGAAAACAAAACAAACAAACAATAAAAGAACCAAACAACATCCAAAATACAAATAATGATGAAAATGCTATTAAAACACACTTTAAAATGCATACTACAGGAATCTGCAAGTCTCCGTGGTGGGTGATGTGGGCAGGCAGGAAAAGGGTTTAAGTACACAAACTGCTTACTCTTCATTCTAAATCTCCTCCCTCCTGTTTCCAAGTTGCTGGTTTTGTCACATACATCATGTGTAACATGTAATTCACCCTTACAGAAGTCTTTTGACTCAGTTTATTAGTGAAGTGGTAGCCGTTTCTTTTTGAGTATAATGCATGTGGCAGTCAGCTTCTGGGCAGTCAGGATAATATACATATGTGATATTGCTCATAAATTCTTGAAAAACTTTGCTTCTCAAAAGTTCCTTTTGCTAATTAGGAGAGAGAGTGATTGGGAGTGTGTTAGCTCTGGAGAGTTTATTAGTAAGCTAAAATCATGCCTACAGTGAACTTTGATACTATTGTAACATGTAACTAACAAATATAAGTTCTTTCTTTGTTGGCCCATGCCAATTTGACCATACTTTTAGTTTCATTAAAGTTTGTCTCATCACAGATGTTGGATTCTAGTCCTGGCCTTGACATGCCCTCTTCACACGTAGTTTATTTTCACAGTTCCATATTACCGTAGACCAAGAGTAGCCAGTGTGGTGCCCTCCAGATGTTGTTGGACTCCAGTATCTCTGATCATTGGCTATGCTGGCTGGGGCTGATGGGAGCTGGACTGCAAGAACATATGGAGGGCACCATATTTGCTACCCTTGCCTTAGAGAAGCGGTTCCCAAACTTCCTCCCCATGAACCATTTGAAAATTAGTTATGGTCTTCGAGGACCACTTAATTATTTTTCTGCCTGTTGTAGCAATTGTAATTCCATAGAATTCAAATTGTAATACAGTAAAAAGCAATATAAGAAATAAAAAAGCAATGAAAATACCATTAAAAATCAATATGAATATATAATGCAATGAATGTGCCATCTCCCATTTTCAACTACAAATCTACATACACACTGTGGACCACTGGAATGAAGCTCATGGACCACAGTTTTGGAACTCTTGCTCTAGAGCGTTATGACAAAAGGCTCAATCTCCAGATTCCCACATGTCCTTATAATAGAAGCCACAGTGCAAGGCTAGAGGTATGTGGTTTATATACTGTTCCATCTTGTATGGTAGAATTACCTCCTTGGAAATGGAATTACACATCCTAACATTGGTTTGTTTTTAATTTTTAGATGTGTACATCATTGTAACAGTTCAGACCCCTTTAAATAATTTAATAAGTTTGAGTGATGAAGACATTAAGAATTAAAATAGCTTTAATTGTAACATGCGTTAATTAGGAATTAAAGTACCTTTAATTGTAACACACGTTCAACCTGAAATGGTAGAATAGATGGCTAAAGATTACCAGGAAACAGGCTAATAAATAGAACCAGGAACAGGAAAGCTTTCCCTAGTGTAATATTTCTGAAAACAAAATGCAAAGTCACTCCTAGCATTTCTTCCAATTCCCTATTTTAGAATGCTGAGAAACAAGGCGAAGCACGTGAAATAGAATTCTGGCAGGCACTTCTGCTGCCCTACCCCATTCAGACTTCTGGGAACGCAGAATTCTAACGTCACCAGCTACAGAAACCATCTCATCTCTGTTTAGACCCTTTAAATAATTTAATAAGTGTGAGTGATGAAGACATTAAGAATTAAAGTAGCTTCAGACCAGTTTGTGATAATGAACAAGTTTGTACATATTTCTAAGTGAATGTGGAGGAGAAATGGGCTGGTCTATCTATCCAGTTTTCTCTAATTTTGAGTAACATTGTTATAATATTCTTTCACCTCCAAGATAGTTTTTGAAATGTATTTTTATAAAACATCATGTGATTGTAAATGTTGGTAAGCTTTTTACTGAATATTGTTTTTAGGGGAAATCTCTTGCATTTAACTTGAAACAAATTTGTATTGTCACAAGGTTTTGCTGGTGGGGGTGCCTCTTCCTGCTTTTAGAACTCCCTCCCCTCTGAGATATAGCTGGTGCCTACTCTTTTAGTTTCTGGCACCAGCTGAAAACCTGGCTATTCACCCAAGCCTTTGCTGGCTATTATTGCCTGGACTGATTATTTTATCATTTAATATATATATATATATATATAATTTTCCTGCTTCTTTTGTGTAAAAGTATGGATTTGTACTTTAATTGTAACTTGGTCTGAGATTGCATTGCAATGAAGAGTGGATAAGAAATATTTTAAATAAATAAAGTTGTTCTGAAATACAAGCAGGACAGTTGTTTTTGTATTATATTGTATTTTATTGAATTTTAATGTGTACGTCGCCTAGAGTGGCTCTGGCCAGATAGGCGACACAAAAATTAAATTTATTATTATTATTATTTATTATTGTTCAACACAGGGTAAGCATCGCTTTGGCTACCAGCTGTTGTTGGAAACAACTCCTATCAGCCCAGCCAACATGGCCAGGGTTAATGGGAATTAAGGGCACTACATTGGCTACCTCGGTTCAATACAATAGCTTACATTAAACATACTAGGTATTCTATATATTAAGTCTTCTGAGTGAAACAGAAAGAAAGAAAGAAAGAAGAAAGAAAGAAAGAAAGGGAAAAAGTAGAGATTCAATGCACTGCAACTTCCTAACTGTTAGAGCCATATGACAATGGAATCAATTTCCTAGAGAGGTAGTGGGCTCTCTGACAGTGGAGACATTCAAGAGGCAGCTGGAGAGCCATCTGTCGGGAATGCTTTGATTTGGATTCCTGCATTGCACAGGGGAATGAACTTGATGGCCTTATAAGCCCCTTCCAACTCCACTATTCTATGATTCTTATAAAGCACAGGGTGATTTTGTTCTGAAATTCCTTGGTCCATTCCATTATCCAACGTATGTTTACGATATGATCTCTGGTACCTCTTCCCTTTCTAAATCCAGCTTGGACATCTGTCACTTCTTGTTCCATATATGGTAAGAGCCTTTGTTGTAGAATCTTGAGCATTACTTTACTTGCATGGGATATTAAGGCAATAGTTGGATAATTACTGCGTTCCCTGGGATCCTCTTTCTTTGGAATTGGGATGCATATTGAATGCTTCCAGACTGTGGGCCATTGTTTTATTTTCCATATTTGTTGACAAATTTTTGTCAAAATTTGGACAAATTCAGTCTCAGTAACTTGTAGCAATTCTATTGGTATGCCATCTGTTCCTGGTGATTAGTTTTTTCCAAGTATTTTAAGAATAGCTTTCACCTCACTTTCTAAAATTTCTGCTGCTTCTTCATATAGTTCCTGCATCAATGAATCTGTCATCCTGTCATCTCTTTTATAGAGTTCTTCAGTGTATTGCTTCCACCTTCCTTTTATTTCATCTCAGTCAGTCAGTGTGCTCTCCTGTTGATTATTCAACTTCCCTGCTCTTGGTTTAAATTTCCCTTTAATTTCTCTAATCTTTTGGAATAGGGCTCTTGTTCTTCCCTATTTGTTGTCCTATTCTCTTTCTATACATTAACTAATGTAATAGTTCTCTTTGTCCCTACGTATTAGTTGCTGTATTGTTGCATTTAGGGTTCTGACCGTGTTTCTATCTTCTTTTGCTTTTGCGTTCCTTCTTTCTTTAACCATTTTAAGAGTTTCTTCAGTCATCCATTGAGGTCTTTCTTTCTTTTTTACTAGAGGTATTGTCTTCTTGCATTCTTTGATAATGTCTTTGACTTCACTCCATAGTTCTTCTGGTTCACTGTCAACTAAGCTTAAAGCATCAAATCTGTTCCTTATTTGAAAGGCGGATAGAATTTGATGAATGAACCTCCTGAGCAGGGCTATAATAAGAAATAAGGGCTGAGAGATAAGGAACAGCCAGATCTTGTAGAACCTTAACTGTTAGAACAAAAAAGCATATTTAATGTATATAGGCTAAAGATCAGTAGAAAACTGTAACTAGAAAAAGTTGGCATAAAAGTAGTCTGAAAAATTCCAGAATAAAGGATGGGAAATAGCATTATCAATACAAGTAGAGGAGAGCATTGTGTACATCATGAGGTTACAATAAGTGATAATGCTGGTAAAAAAACAACGATGTGGATCAGCAGTAGCTGTTACTATATGCTACGGCAATGTAAATTTTGCTAATAAACTCAAATTATTATCAAAGAAGCAAGACTTTGCATCACATTGTTTTGAGAATCCCACCATCCTATTTCCTGCACTGGCAATCTGGATGCCTATGGGAAACCAAAAGTAGAACATGAGCAATGTATCTCTCCTGCTGTTTCCCAGCAACTGGCATTCTGAGGCATATCACCTCTGTTCCTGTAGGTGGCATTTAGCCATCATGGCTTATAGTCAGTGATCTTTATCCTCCATGACTTTGGATGGACATGATATGACATGAAATGCACAACTCCGTGAACACAACAATAACACAGTGGATTAAAAATGTATTTTTATTTCTTTGTCAAATAAAGCCACAGAGCCAGTGCAATTTAAAAGAGAACAGGTGGATAGAAATCACAGAGTTTAATCATATTAAAACCACAACAGAGTTTAACATTTCTGGGAAAATTAAAAGTTCACCTGTGCTGAAAATACTTTAGTGTAGATAAGTTTAGTGGGGAGCAGGGCCGGTACCAAAGGACCATCAGGTCTGGTCCTGGCCGAGGGCCCCATGGCCCACAAGGGCCCCTGGTTAGGGTGGGGGAGTAGTGCTCCCCTGCTGTGATCCATGGCAAGGTCCCTGCCACGGATCGCAGGAAGAGAGCTTCCAGGCCTCCCATGCATTCACTCGCTCCCCCTCTCTCCTGTGTTCCAGACAGGGCGGCAGAGGTTTCTTTAAGGGGCTGATGCACCTACTGCCATCTTGGTTGATGGCAGGCATGTGCGCACAGCATACTGTGTATGTGTGCAATCAACCAAGATAGCGGTGGGGGTATCAACCCCTTAGAGAAGCCTCCACCGCCATCTTGGTTGATGGTAGGCTTGCGCGTGTAGCAAGATGCAAGAGAGAGGTAGGTGGAACAGGTAGGAGCTGTACACCCAGGGCAGACTGGTGCCCAAGGGCCCAGTTATGCCTGGCAGCATGTGTGCTGGGGCCCGGGGCAGACTGGTGCCCAAGGGCCCCAGCATGCCTGGTGAGCCTCTCTAAACTGGGCATTTCATAACTGGAAGCCATAACTTGAAAGGCACTTTCTCTCATGCTATTTACCATATCTGATTAGGCAAGGTCACTTGAATAAGGGTCTCAGATATTGATCTCATTGTGTTGTTGTTGTTGTTGTTGCAATTGTTTATTTCTACCCCGCCTTTTGGCCAAAAGGCCCTCAAGGCAGCTTACAAAAAACCACAAATATAAAAATACATCAATAAAAACAATACAATTTACAAAAAGCAGCAATTACAGCTTTCAATAAAATACATTAACAAATCACAAAGCGAAAATCAGAAGGGTAGCAGTGAACTTTGACCAAGTGATCCTTGCGGTCTTTGTTGCTCTTAAACTTCTCTGGACAGCTCTCCACCAGGCACTGGTATATGTTGTGCCTCTCTGCCATAACCTGGAAGAGGGAGTCATGCCACTCCAGAATGTGAAGCTCTAGTAGGTGGGCGGAAATTCCCATAAAATTTGATGGCTGCCTCAGATTTCCACACAATGTAGGCGGAGGCATGACTGCTGGGCAGATGTTGTCCCTTCCTCTGCTGGAGTCACCTCCTCGAGAGCTCTTGTAGTCAAAAGTGGAAGCTGCCTGAGGCAACTCATCCAGCAGGGTGCTGGGCATGGAGAGCGAGAAGGCGCCCTGCAGCATCCCCCCCGCCGGCCGGGCATAGCAGAGCATGTGAGAAAAAGGCCGCCAAGCATTCCACCGCCCTGGCCTGGGGAGCATGGGCCAAGTTCTCCACCGCCTCTTCTCTGCCAGAGCAGCTGATAACGGCTGGGTCTGGCTGCTGGTCTGGCGGAGCCACTGCTTGGAGAGGTTCTTGAAAGAGGAAGAGGGCGAAGTGCAAGCTGTCAAATGGGCCGTCAGCCAAATTACTTTTCCAGGGCAGGTCTCTTCAGTCCCCTAGTGCTGCAGCAGTTCCCTTAACACCTGTTGTGCAGGTAAATGTATATGGAGAGAAGTGGTCTTTCACATTGTTGTTGTTATGTGTCTTCTAACGATTACGACTTATGGCGACCCTATGAATCAGCAACCTTCAATAGGAGGTGTTATAAACCACCCTGTTCAGATCTTGTAAGTTCAGGTGTGTGGCTTCTTTTATGGAATCCATCTCTTGTTTAGTCTTCCTTTTTTTCTACTCCCTTCTGTTTTTCTCTCGGTTTCTTGACAAAAGCGGTACTAGACCTTGGCTTTTACAAGGCTAAAGATGCCATTATTCAATGAATAAAGGATACCGAGTTGCAGAATAACTTGAGTTTACTAGCAGTGTTTCCCAACCTACGGCTCAGTGACGTTTCACCCGTGCCTGCGGATTACTTAGCTAATCTGAGTATTGCTAAGTATAGAAAGGCGTTCACACTCGCAAGACTCAATGTACTCCCCTCAGCGCTCCTTGAAGGTAGATATAAGAGAGTCCCCTACGACCTACGGGTCTCCCCCTGTGGGTCCAGGGCAGTAGAATCAGTGGATCATGTGATATTATACTGCTCCTTATATCGAGATCTTCGTGACACCTTTATTTATTTCCCTTACAAAATGTGCAGAGGCCCCGAGTCAGCTGTTGTGCACCAACTCTTGGAAGATCAGGAACCACGGGTCACTATTATGGTGGCCAAATTTTGTGTAGCCGCCATTGCCCGCAGGAAAAAGTTGGCCCAGAGATTTTAAAAGATTTCATTATTTTATTAGTTTTAGTGGACTGACATTTTGTAGTTATACATTTTATGATTATGTTGTCTACTTTCTATTTGCTGGTCATTGACCAAAATAAACTTACTTACATTTACTTTTCAGTGGTTTTTGCCTTTCGGCGAGGGTCCAGAACGCAACCCGCCATATGAGTGGGGCCCTACTCTACTTTTCTAATTAATGAGGAGAGGACTGCAACAAAAACAAGCTGCTTAAAAGAATATTAACTGAAATTATTCTTCCAACATGGTACACCTGATTCTTTCTTGAGGATATCATGCATTTTAATACACAGAACTATACTCAAAATAATAAATGTGGGGGAAATTATTTATCAGTTGGGCTTTCCAGCCTGCTGCTCCCACTGTAACATACTCTGTCCCCTGGAAAGTCTTTCCAACTATTTGGGGAACAGGTAAGCTCTTGGCTGTGGTTTTTATTGTTTTTCAAAGGAAATGTTTGTAGCTCAGTATCTAAAAGTGATAATCAGTATCTCTTTTTATGATCTATGTCATAATATTTAGCTTTTGGATAGCACTTTACATGCAGTGGACAGAAAGTAGATGAAAATGTATTGGCCTACAAACATTTCCCAAGATAAAACCAATGTCACCTTACAATAATTGATTTTGAGTTTCAGTGTTTCAAAATAAAGTTTCATTGTTGTGGTGGTGGTGGTGGTGGTTGTTATGTGCCTTCAAGTCGATTACAACTTATGGCGACTCTATGAATCAGGAGCCTCCAAGAGCATCTCTCGTGAACCACCCTGTTCAGATCTTGTAAGTTCAGGTCTGTGGCTTCCTTTATGGAATCAATCCATTTCTTGTTCGGCCTTCCTCTTTTTCTACTCCATTCTGTTTTTCCCAGCATTATTGTCTTTTCTAGTGAATCATGTCTTCTCATGATGTGTCCAAAGTATGATAACTTCAGTTTCATCATTTTAGCTTCTAGTGATCGTTCCGGTTTAATTTGTTCTAACATCCAATTATTTGTCTTTTTCACGGTCCATGGTATGCACAAAGCTCTCCTCCAACACCACATTTCAAGAAAGTTGATTTTTCTTTAACCAATTTTTTCACTGTCAAACTTTCACATCCATACAGAGATAGGGGACACCATTGTGAACTTTAAAGTTACATAAATCTTCTGTTGACATTATTTTAGTCTTCTTGATGTTCACCTGTAGTCCTGCTTTTGTGCTTTCCTCTTTAACTTTCAATGGCGTTCATTTCTGGTATCTGCTAAGAGTATGGTTTCATCTGCATATCTTTAATTATTGATATTTCTCCCTCCAATTTTCACACCTCTTTCATCTTGGTCCAATCCCGCTTTCCGTATGATATGTTCTGCGTATAGATTAAACAGGTAGAGTGATAAAATACAGCCCTGTCTCATACTCTTTCCGATTGGGAACCAATCGGTTTCTCCATATTCTGTCCTTACAGTAGCCTCTTGTCCAGAATATAGGTTGCGCATCAGGACAATCAGATGCTGTGGCACCCCCATTTCTTTTAAAGCAGTCCATAGTTTTTCATGATCTACACAATCAAAGGCTTTGATTGAACGCTTCCAGTCTGTGGGCCATTGTTTAGTTTTCCATATTTGTTGACAATACATACAGAACAAAATTATAATGTACTGTTTATAATTCAGTAATATAAGAGCATTGGTCAGGGGTCTGAATACTTTTTGCAAGGCACTGTATCTCAGGGAGACTTGCAGAGATCAGTGAAGATTAGAGACTCCCATTTCTCAATGAAAACAAAAAGATGACCACCCCACTATTATACTGCTGAAAAGAAGAAAACGGGGGTTGATAATCAGGAGTGGATTTTTGTGTGGAAATACTATGAGCTCAGTTCAATTCTGCAACCCAAAACAAATCCCTGGTCTAAGAACTATTTAATTCTAAGTGTATATATTTTGTGGCTTGCTCTGGTTGGTGGATCTTGGGTTTTTGTAACAATAATAATGATTTAAAAAATGAATACCAAAAACCTGAAATCTAATCATCCTGATCTAGAGTATTAAACCCTACAAGACAGGTTTGTGTTACCATAAAACCGTGTGATGCAACTACTTCTGACAGCAGTGTCTAATGGAGGCAGCCATTATCATGCATTTGACCATCAGGTGTGTCTAATTTTGATGCATGACACTTGATGCAGAAGGTGAGAGCTGCACAGAGATGAGCAAATCCACATTTTTTTCTTCTCAGTTTCTGGGTATACAGTAGAAAGGTGACATTGCTTTTTTGAGAATTCCTTCTTTGGCACTGTTTTGAAGAGTCTTACCTCTCCTATTGTAGTTTCATTCTTGCTAGCACTCCTTTGAACCATGCTATGATGACTCTGCAAGGTAGGCCCTGTGCCCATACAAATGATTTAGTGCGGCGGTGGCCAGAAGGTAAACTTTAATCTATTGGTAGATCCCTGGGAGATTTGTAGTCAATTGGCAAGCACTTCTGGCTTCCAGTTGTTTAACAATAGCAACAAAAGGACACACACCCATTTGGAAATTTGACAACTGAAATTAAGAATACTGGTGGAAAGTAGGAATAGATTTTTGTGTGGAAAGACTGAAAGTTCATCTCAGTTCTGATAACCCTGTGCTCAGCAGCTTTTCAGAGACATCATGTTCTTTCATACTAGACATATGTCTTTTGCAGTTGGCTGTAGTTAGTGGCTCTTGGGGTTCTAGTAAAACACAAGGTAGATCCCAGACTCGGCAACAAGCAGTGCTCTCCTCGTAATGGCAGCACTGCTACTCGCTGAACAGGGACTGAGGAAGGTGCCTGACAGTTCAGGCTAGTGGCACCACCATCCTAAAGCAGGTGGGCACACACCTGCAGGCTAGTGCTGCATCCCACCATACCCCCAACCTTGCCATCTTAGTGCCACTGCCATTCTGCCCCCACATGTGTCACTGCTGACCTATGCCATCAAATTATTGGAAGAGTCCTGGCTGTATTTCTCTCTCTTGACCTTTAGGAAGACTACAGCTGAATGTCAAGAAGACTGAAGTAATGACAACAGAATATTTATGTTCAACTCATTTAAAATACGGTGTTGGAAAAGAGCTTTGCAGATACCATAGACTGCAAAAAAGACAAATAACTGGGTGTTAGAACAAATTAAACCAGAACCATCATTAGAAGCTAAAATGATGAAACTCAGGTTATCATATTTTGGACACATAATGGGAAGACATGATTCACTAGAAAAGACAATAACGCTGGGAAAAACAGAAGGGAGTAGAAAAAGAGGAAGGCCGAACAAGAAATGGATTGATTCCATAAAGGAAGCCACAGACCTGAACTTACAAGATCTGAACAGGGTGGTTCACGAGAGATGCTCTTGGAGGCTCCTGATTCATAGAGTCGCCATAAGTTGTAATCGACTTGAAGGCACATAACAACCACCACCACCACCACCACAACAATGAAACTTTATTTTGAAACACTGAAACTCAAAATCAATTATTGTAAGGTGACATTGGTTTTATCTTGGGAAATGTTTGTAGGCCAATACATTTTCATCTACTTTCTGTCCACTGCATGTAAAGTGCTATCCAAAAGCTAAATATTATGACATAGATCATAAAAAGAGATACTGATTATCACTTTTAGATACTGAGCTACAAACATTTCCTTTGAAAAACAATAAAAACCACAGCCAAGAGCTTACCTGTTCCCCAAATAGTTGGAAAGACTTTCCAGGGGACAGAGTATGTTACAGTGGGAGCAGCAGGCTGGAAAGCCCAACTGATAAATAATTTCCCCCACATTTATTATTTTGAGTATAGTTCTGTGTATTAAAATGCATGATATCCTCAAGAAAGAATCAGGTGTACCATGTTGGAAGAATAATTTCAGTTAATATTCTTTTAAGCAGCTTGTTTTTGTTGCAGTCCTCTCCTCATTAATTAGAAAAGTAGAGTAGGGCCCCACTCATATGGCGGGTTGCGTTCTGGACCCTCGCCGAAAGGCAAAAACCACTGAAAAGTAAATGTAAGTAAGTTTATTTTGGTCAATGACCAGCAAATAGAAAGTAGACAACATAATCATAAAATGTATAACTACAAAATGTCAGTCCACTAAAACTAATAAAATAATGAAATCTTTTAAAATCTCTGGGCCAACTTTTTCCTGCGGGCAATGGCGGCTACACAAAATTTGGCCACCATAATAGTGACCCGTGGTTCCTGATCTTCCAAGAGTTGGTGCACAACAGCTGACTCGGGGCCTCTGCACATTTTGTAAGGGAAATAAATAAAGGTGTCACGAAGATCTCGATATAAGGAGCAGTATAATATCACATGATCCACTGATTCTACTGCCCTGGACCCACAGGGGGAGACCCGTAGGTCGTAGGGGACTCTCTTATATCTACCTTCAAGGAGCGCTGAGGGGAGTACATTGAGTCTTGCGAGTGTGAACGCCTTTCTATACTTAGCAATACTCAGATTAGCTAAGTAATCCGCAGGCACGGGTGAAACGTCACTGAGCCGTAGGTTGGGAAACACTGCTAGTAAACTCAAGTTATTCTGCAACTCGGTATCCTTTATTCATTGAATAATGGCATCTTTAGCCTTGTAAAAGCCAAGGTCTAGTACCGCTTTTGTCAAGAAACCGAGAGAAAACAGTTTGTTATTTACAGAGTGTTTCCATTGAGATTGAAAAGTATCTGCAAGAGTAAGAGGGGCTAAGCCTAGAGGAGCAAAAGACTTCCTAAGCCAGAAGTTAAATCTAAGAATCCAGGCTCGCGACTCCATTTGGAGGACCCCAACTTCCAGACGTAAAGCAACGTTTGGGACACAGCCTGGAACTCCAAGGATGCTCCTTAGGAATTTAGATTGGATGCGTTCCAGGGGGGCATAATTACCCTGTGCACAGAGTTGCGAGCTGTATAATAACTGGGGAGTGACTTTGGCATTAAACACTTGCATCGCCGAGGGGACGTACTGACCCCCTTTTGAAAAGAAGAAGGTGAGTAGGGCTCTTGCGCTTCTCTGAGCGTTCTCGGCTGCATTGGTAATATGCGTTTTCCAGGTACCAGAGGAGTGGAATGTTATACTCAGGTACCTAAAAACTGGGACCTGGTCAGTTGAGTGATTGTTTAATTTCCAGCAATGTTTTGTCCTTTTACGGGAAAAAACCAGTATCTTAGACTTATCATAATTAACCTCTAAGTTCTCTAACGTGCAAAATAATAAATAATAATAATTAACTTTATTTCTACTCCACCCTTTTTCCAATAGGACTCAGAGTGGCTTACAACTAAAAACAACACCATTAAAACATACAGAAGTATACAATTAAAAAAGAATTAAACTATGAGAAAAATTAAAACCATAAAACGTACGTTAAAAACAGCGGACAATTTAAAATAATAAAATATTAAAATATTTAAAAAATAATATCATATAATATAGTCACCAATCCTATGACACTTAATCCTGGTCGTTCTCTATCCCAAATGCCCGTTGAAATAAAACAGTCTTTACTTGTCGCCGGAAGGACGGCAAGGAGGGAGCTAATCGTACCTCACTCAGAAGGGAGTTCCACAACCTAGGGGCGGCCACCAAAAAGGCCCTATCTCATGTCACGAAGATCTCGATATAAGGAGGTTAATGCTCTCAAAAGACGACGAAGCCCCACCTTAGTTGAAGATAAGAGGGCCGCATCATCTGCGTAAAGCAGGGCAGAAAGAGATCTGCCTGCCAACTTGGGGGTGTGTGTGAATTCACCGCCGCCAGATATTTGGGTAGGGAGTTAATATAAAAGTTGAAAAGGGATGGAGCCAAGATGCATCCCTGCTTAACTCCATTGTAAGTTGGAATTGGGGTGGACAGATGACCATCGCGGTTACACCTTACCCTTAAACATGTTTTATCATATAAACTGCTGATTAAGATTAAAAGCCGCCTATCAATGTTAGTTTCACCAAGTTTTTTCCAGAGTCTCTCCCTTGGGATAGAATCAAATGCAGATTTAAAATCTATGAAGGCCACATAAAGAGCACCACCGGGGGATACCATGTACTTCTCCACCAAATGGAGGAGTACCAGACCCTAACCACTGAAAAGTGGAACTCATTGAATAGAATGGTGCGCGACGCACAAAAAGCACTGTAAAAGTGGAACAAGCGCCGTATGAGTGGGGTTTTAGTCTAATTGCGTCTAATTGGGGCCGCCACATTAGTGAAGCGCCTTAAAGCAAAGTGCCGTAAAGCAGGGCCCTACTGTATAACACAGCAGTATGTACACTTTTTAAGAACTTCTATTCAAAAATTATTTGAAAGATAAAGAGTATAATATGCCATATTTGTAAGTAATTAAAAAAACTGCATGTACACTTATATGCCTACCAAGATCCTGTGTGATCTTCTATTGTAGTTCAATCCTATGCATGGTAGTCAGAAGCAAGTCCCAATCCTGTACAAAGAAAGTACTCTTTATGCTGCTGAAAGTTATATATTTACTGAATTCCTGATTCAGGAAAAGGAAACTGAGTTTAGCTATTGCCTGGGGTCAACACATCTTGTCAATCACAACCCTGACTTCACTTATTGGCTAAAAACCTGAATGGGCAGGGATTAGAGCAGCCGATAGTAACAGAAGGTGTGTGCGTGGCGGGGAGAGGCTGACATTTTGGTTTCTTTATTTTGAACTAGACCACCTAGTAACTTACGTTTTTAATGAAAGCTAAGAGTCCAGAGATTAAGGTGAGTCACCTGGACAGGATCCTCAGAAACCAGAATCTCTGGGCAAAAACGGGACACCTGGCAACCCTATATCTAGCCTTTATGTCAGGGGTGGCCAAACTGCGGCTCGCGAGCCACATGCGGCTCTTTGACATATATATGCGGCTTGCGGAAATATGTTGGCTGAGTTCCTTTTTGTTTGCCTCTCCTTCCTTCCTTTCTTGACTGGCGCTTGCATGGCGCGCACATTGCAAGACAGGGATTTGTCTGTCTCCTGTCTGTCTTTGAACAAAAGCGCTTCTTGAAGCTAACTGGGATCTTGGCCGCGTGGGTGGCAAGAAACTGCCTTTCCAAAGCTGCCACGACACACTTCCTTTGTGCTTGCTGCCCTCCTAGGATCAAGCCCGGCCCGGAAGGGGAGTCAGGGGAGGGATGACCTGCGGCGGCAAGGGCGCTGCGCTCCCCCGGAGCCTCCACGTCTTTTGAATGGTACATGCGGGCGAGAGCGCCTTGACAGCCGCCTGGCTGGGGTGGTGGTGAGGGAGGGTCTGTTGCTCCGGGTGATGGCGCTTGTGCTGGCGGGGGTTGTCATGGCCCCGTTGGAGGACTCATCAGACGATGATGACTCGGGAGTAACAGCAGCAGACCCAGAAGGAGAAACGGAGGAAACTCCTGAAAACCCAGCTCCTTCTCCCCCTCAGCTGCAGAGCACCCCAGACACAGCTGAAACCCTTCAGCCAGACGCAGACAGTGAACAGGATACTCCCCCCTCACCTGCAGAACGTAGACAACAGAAGGTCAGGCAGAAGAGGGGC
This sequence comes from Rhineura floridana, assembly GCF_030035675.1. Lineage (NCBI taxonomy): Eukaryota > Metazoa > Chordata > Lepidosauria > Squamata > Rhineuridae > Rhineura > Rhineura floridana. The sequence continues at coordinate 104,167,362 of NC_084483.1, forward strand.
AGGCCTGTCCACTTAAGGCCAAAACGCTGATGGCTCACACCTGCTGACAAACCTGCTCCTTAAAAGACAAACCTTGGCTTCAGCTTGTTGCTGACTACAACATCAGGCGTGGCTTCATGTGTTTCCAGTTTCCTTGAACCTTATCTTCGACTGACCCCTTGGCAATTGAACCCGGACCTCTACTGACCTCACTTCTGGACTTCGGGCTTGGCACATAAGCTTGGAAAGGGCCTTGCCCTTATCACGCTTCATCCTTGTTAGCCTGGCAGATTTATGACCAGGCTGCCAGCTAAGGACTTTCCCACCCTGGTAAATACCCAGGAATTTCCAGCCCCCGCCTGCACTGCTGTCTTGGTGCAGAGCTGACAGGGGTGCAGAGCTGACAGGGGTGCACGAAGTGGCTGTAGGCTGTTCTTGAGGCGGGGCCAGCCTTGGATTCCCCCCTCTTTTTGAGGGGCGCTTGGATGGCTTGCGCTTTCCTCCCTGGCTGGGCACAGGGGATCCCTGCTTAGGAAGCCCCCCAAGGGCTGGTTCCGCACAAAAGGCCAGAGATGATGAGGACGACAATGGAGAAGGGAAGGTGGCGGTGTGTGTGGAGATATAGGAGGGAATGAAGGGAAGAAAAAAGAGCCCCGAGATGAGGCGGGATGAGAAGGAATGTCTGGCGCCAGTCCGGGGGAGGGAGGCGAGCGGAGCGCTGAGCACCGCCAGCGAGCGTTGTCTTTCACAGTTGGCTCATGCCGGGAGGAGGGGGCACAGAGGCAGCGTCCCAATTAATGGGCCTGGCCCTCGCCACCATTGGCTGCATCTTTTCGAGGGAGAACTCTCTCCCTCTTGCTCCACCTGCCTTGCTTGTTCTGTGAGAGAAGTAAAGGCGCCATGTTGCTCTTTTAATTTACTTTTTCCCCTTGGCAATTATGTGTGTGTGTGTGGAGGAGGGGGCTTTCCGCTTCTGTGAGGGTTTGGTCCCCGGAAAGAAAGCCAAAAGTTTGGAGTGACCACCCTGTGGTTATGTAAGGATTGTTGTGACCGGCATTCCGAGCAGATGGGTGTGTGTTTGTATGATGTGATGTGCAACTTGCACGCTTGTGGGTGTGCCTGTTTGTGTAGAAACGTCATTTGGATCACCCTTAGGCTGCACTCTTACACACACTTCCCCTGGGAGTAAGGCCCTTTGAACATAGTGGGGCTTCCTTCCCGGTAAGCAAGCTCTGGGTTGCTCTTTGGATTTAGGAGTAAGTTTCAGTTGGGCTCGGTGCAAAGGGTCTGAGTAACAAGCAGACTGGGGGTGAAGGTGTGCCTATTTGTGGGGGGTGTGTTTGCCCACACAGGATAGATGGGGAGAGACAAAGGCACATTTCATACAACGTTCTGTGCATAAGTGAGCTGAAAAGTTTGAAGGGAAACCACTTCTTAGTGATTACTGCAGGTGAATTTCCCCCCTTCGCCGGCAGAGGTTTAAAAACCTAGGCAGATATTTACATGATGTCCTGAACTTGCACCCCCAATACTCTCCTAGTGGTTGATTGCTCCTCCACTGTCAGTCAGCTACTTGATTGTGGAATTGTTTGGCCACTGCTTCATTAGATTTTAAAAGACTTCTAACTGCAGAATGTTGAGCATCCTTTGCACGAAGATGATCAATGGCCCAGGCCTTTTCTTTCTTAATCCACAGATTTCTGGGGAAAGTCTTTTGTTTGGGGGGGGGCACTGTAAATTAACAGTTTAAAAACTACATACACATGAATAAATATTATTACGTACATATATTTCTTAATATTTATATAAAATTTTTGTAACAAAATGTGCATGTAACAATAAACACGTGTGTGTAATATTTGTTCATGTCTTGCGGCTCTCAAACATCTGAAGTTTATCGTATGTGGCTCTTACGTTAAGCAAGTTTGGCCACCCCTGCTTTATGTCGATAGTTAATGTCAAAATTCACAGGTCTCCTGGTAATTTTCTAGCTGCTAGCAACTTGGTAAGTCTAGTAATGATCATATAAAGTTACCTACAGCTTGGATTGTCATCCAATTGTATCATTAGTAAATGATTGCTACCCAGCCTTTAACAATGTTTGCTGTCTACAAGGGAGTGCAACAATGGTGGAATCTAAAGTTGAGGGCTTTTTTTGACAGCAGTCATACAGAAAAGCTTGGACAGTTTTTCTAGATATCTGAATTCTACTTTGAATTTAAAGTTCCTCATCTATATTTTGCAATCTTAGTTTTGGATTGTGAAAGTAGTTAACAAATTTATGGAAAATAGTATATATAAATCAAAATCAAAAGATGAGGGATTTGGCTTCCTGAATATTCCATTGTTACATGGGAGGTGCTGTGGTTTGGGTAACACTGCAGTGCTTGCAATGGCTAAAATACAAAGTTGAAACAAAATGTTTTTTGTAAGCCCTTTCAGTGAGAGATCTACCCAGGGCCGTTTCTAAAGGGCAGCCAGGTGGGGCACTGGCCCGATGGTCTCTGGAGCTACAGGGGGCCCCTCAACCACCCCTCCACTCCCCTTCCGTGATCTGCGGCCCCCCACGCCCCCCACCTACCTGTCTCCTGTCTTTTACCATTGCCCTTAACAAAGATGGTGGCTGTGGTTTCCCTAAGGTACTGAAGCCCCTGCCGCCATCTTAGTTGATGGCAGAGATGCGCGTGCGTAGGACGCACACGTGCCATCAACAAACATGGTGGCGGAGGCGTCATCCCCTTAGGGAAACCGCGACTGCCATCTTCGTTAAGGGCAATGGTAAAAGACAGGAGACAGGTAGGTGGGGGTGTGTGTGCGTGTGCATGTGCGGACACACGCATGCTGGGGCTCAGGGCAAGTTGATGCCCAAGGGCCTCGGCATGCCTGGAGCCAGCCCTGGATCTACCCCTTCTGTAGTATAACACTCTGCTTCCTTCCTTCTGTAATTCATAATTTATTTCTGGACTTTTTAAAAAAATCATCTTTGTTTAAGAATTTAAATACAGTTGACTAATTTGTAGATCACCTTGGTACTAGTAATAATTCAGAAAATTTATTTATTTACTTATTTATTGAATTTATTAGTCGCCCATCTGGCTGGCTGTCCAGCCACTTTGGGCTACATACAAAATAAATCTGGGCGACGTACAAAATGAAAATCAGGATTCCTTTAAAACATTTCTGTATTGTTTATCTACAGTGTATAAAATACTGGTGTTAGCAAAGTTTAAAATAATTTAAAAGCACCTTTTTTTTTTGCTTAGGAAGAGATGTGAGTTCGGGGCAGTGGTAGAGACAAGCAAGGCTTACTACCAATATTTTTCACTTCAAAGGGACTCCCCTCCATTGCTTCTTTATTCCATAATTCCTTTGTGTAACTTAAGATCTTAATAATGGCAAAGTGCTAAGTAATTAAGTTTGCAGCCATCCATTACTTTTTAAGTCAGAAACAATCTGCATATAAGGCCAAATGCCATGGCCTCATCCAGTATCTTCTGTCTTTCCCTTAAAGTTCTTTTCCTTAACATCCTGCTGGAGAGAAAGTTCTTTGTAACTTAGACATTTGCAGTACAGTGTTATGAGCCTAAGTTGTTGTAAAATGTATTATTTTACTGAACTTGTGAATTAAAAATATGGCACGCCTACTCTTCCAACATTGGTATGTCTATCTTTATTTGGATATATGGAAGGATCCATTCCATATCTTACTGTTAAAATATTTGAATTAGTTGGGTTCTGCATCTTTTTCATTTGGGATACACACCCCATCTGCAAATCTGTGTCATCGCCAGCTTTATTTAAAAGATGGCACAAATGGTGACATCTGGGAGCCAATTCACCATTTAATTAAATTAGTCTGTAATAAAATCTGCCATAATGAGATTAAAATTAATTATTAATCAGTAGCTGACAGAGGCACAAAGCAGCGTAAATAATAAATGAAGGCTGTGTCTGCTGTTTCTAATTGAAGACCTACTTCACTGCAGTCAATACTTTTTATGGAGTGTTATTGGGCTTTCTGCAGTGCCATAATATATGTTCTTTAGATTGTGATCCTAGACTTGGCTATTTGCAAATAAAATACACTTCCGCTGTCTGTGTAGTGTATTAGTTGGTATTCATAGCAAGTTTGAAAGAGTGGTATTAAGTTTTGGAGAAATAAATATTTGGGTTTATATTGTAAAAAAGAGCGAGGTCATGCCTACAAACATATTCTTCATAGTATTTGCAATCCTGTGCACTGTTAACTGTTCATAATGGCTTGAATTCCATTGATGTAAATTGCGTTTCAGTTTGCTTAACAGTGTACAGGATTGTATCCACAGCCATTTATTAGGACATTTAAGAGGATACATGGGAGGGGTAGGTGGTAAAATTAAGGAGAGGCTTGTGTTCGTCACTGTTGGTTTGCAATGCCATCTACCACTATAATAAGAAACAAATACAAAAGAAATCTAAAATAGAGAGCTGGCCACAAAGAAAACCCTTTCTTATCCTAATGGATATGCCTTTTTAAAACTTAGAACTCGTTTTTATAATGCTGTGAATTTGTCTTGTTTTATACATTGGTTCTGCAGGGTAAGGATTAGTGCACATGGTTAATCCTATTGAAAGAGGACTTGAAAGCTCATTCCAATAGAGATTTTCAAGAAAGTATTTTATTTTGGGTTATAAATTATTCTAACTCAAAGAATTGGGGTAAGTAGTTGAATTATCATACATGTTTTTTAATCATACTCTTGATTGACATTTTGAAGATGGATGAGCTACCCTTCTGTTGGATTCGGGTGAAATAAATTTAGCAGTTTTTCCCCAAAGCAGGAAATGGGCTAGCTTATTTCCATACTAATCTAAAATGTGTCCTGTAAGCCCCTAAACCCCTTTTCACATGTTCAGCCTATTTCCATGTCATCCACCCCTAATCCCCTACTGTAACCTTTCCCTGTAAACCCCATGTCCCTAATTGACACAGACAATGGTGGTGCTGTAGTGGCAGTAAGCAACTGTGGGAAGAGGGAAGGAGAGGTATCTGCCCCACATGTCAGAAGGATGCAAAGCCCAGCAGCCCCTGGGCAGAGCTTGGAAAAGTTACTTTTTTGAACTACCACTCCCATCAGCCCCAGCCAGCATGGCCACTGGATTGGGCTGGTGGGAGTTGTAGTTCAAAAAAGTAACTTTTCCAAGCTCTGCCCCTGGGAATAAAAGGTCTATGGCAAAAGATACTTCATCTGGGTTACTGTGTTTTCTATATTTTCTTTAAATTGAAAGTGTTCATTATTTGTCTGTTGGCAATAATAAAAAGTTATATAGATCTCTGATGGTTGCCTGAGAATTAGTGCATTGATTCTGTAAATACTTAGTTTAAATAGCCATCTTATGAATTATGCAAAGGAAAGATTTCTAAATGTTCATGTGATATTTAGCGTAGGCCTTCGTTCTTGCTACAGTTTTTTCTAGTTACCTGTGATGAGATGGCTTTCTAGTGGTTTTAGTTGTTTATAACTTTTTGCCTTAGACACCTGCATGTTATAGAAGTGTTTTGCTGTTACATTCTACACTTCCCCCAAATACAACAGTAGGCAGGAGGGAGTATTGCCAGCTTTGTTTGCAGGGGTGAAAATGAGCCAGTGGCTATATTTGCATGTCACAATAAGCCAGAGTTGCTGACTTACAAACCATGGTTTAAGGCTGGCTGGTGATCCTGGCTTATTAGGGAGCAACAAACCAAGATCTCTGGTTCATATGTGATAGGAAACCAAGCTTAATCCTGACTTGTTTCTCTATCTCCCACTAGGGAAGAATTGGGCAGCATGCTCAAGAAATCATGATAAGTCAGCAGTTCTGGGTTATTGTGACATGTGAATGTGGCCAGCATGCAACCATCTTTTCAGTGCTTTTTGCTTCCAAATTCTTTTATGTAGGTTTATTTTCTGTGCAGTTCTGCCAAAAGTTATTTTCCATCTGAGCATGTTCACTGTTCTACTGTCTACTTAAATAGGCAAAGTAATTCTAGTTTCTCCTAATCAACGTTAGAATTTTACAAATTCCCTGTTTTCGTCTCTGGGCTCTTGCAGTGCCCCTACATAGTATCCTGTAATAACTTATTTATGATTATTATGATATAATAAAATAACTTATTTATTATATCAATCCAGTGTTTTTTGTTCAAAGCACAGGCTCACTCATTCAGCATACTGTACAGCTTGCAAGGATCATCTGAACAACTGGATGTTAATCACACACACACACACAGAGAGAGAGAGAGAGAGAGAGAATTGTGATTAGAAAATTCTGAACCATGTACTTGCAATGCACACAGCTGTGTGCAACCTCTGGACTGCCTTGCAAAGGAATCTGCTGAAATGCAGATACTGAAGTGGACCATTGATCCAATATCTGCCCAGATCAAACCAGGTGAGTCTGCTTTGGAATCAGTAGGGTGGATTTCTCCCCCGTTCCTAGTATGCCATGATTTTTCCTGGGACTTGACAAGAGGCAAAGAAGAGTTTGCATGGAAATAAGAGACAAACTGTATGGTTGAGCAGTCATCTGTTGTTTCCATCAATATAATTTATTTTAACCAGAGATGGTCTTAGTAGGTCATGAGTCTGAATGGAGGAATGGTGATGGAATATGTGTGTGAGCTTCTTTCTGATAACCTTTCCCACTCAAAATGGCCAAGAAATAAGAGATCAGCAGTGTCCCTACACTCTTTCACTGAGATTCATAACCTACCAAGGCTCCTTCAGATTAAAATAAATAATGTTGGGGGAAATAACACACCACTGCTTTATGATGTCTAGTTTTGCTCTATAATATCTATAACTTATTTCTATTAGTCAAAGAGGAATAATTCCTGACACCACTTTCAATAGCCATAGACATCTTAATTATAGCACTTTTTATGCACATCCCCAACCTTCAAGTCTGCTAAATTGAGGAATATGGAAGAGTATTCCTCTAAGTATATGGCGAGTTCCATTTATATTATGGCTGAGAATATTTTTCCTCCAAAATAAGGGGGATAATACAAATAAGCTGTAAATATAAAATTATTTTACAAGATTATTTTTAAGAGCAAATCTTATGTAAATGAGCCTGGGATACAGCACATTCTGGATCTACTCTGAAGCAGTTATTTTACATTTCAGGATGTGCTACAGACAAAGATTGAAAGGTGTTTGGCAGTCACAAAGATGTGATTGAAAGGTGTATTGGCAACTGAAAGTATTGCTCATCTGTAATTGAATATATATGACAACTGAAAGGATTGTATTTTCAATAGGGTGCTATGCTGTTATCTATTATACCGTTTATATTGAATATTATAATGGTGTTTAGAACCTGGCTTAATATTTGGTAACTGAAAGTATTGTTTGGCTGAATTACATTGTTAAGTTCTATATACCTGTGTGCTGTTACCTTGTTCAAAAGTTTTTTATTACATTGTTATTTTTATATATAAGGTATTTTAGTAAATTTTTTAGGGTTTTTGGCCTGACTTTTAGTACTTATTTCCAATAGGTACACAAAGTTGGTAGTGCTTCTTCATTGAAACATTATAATATTCCCAACAATGTATATTAATATGATCACCTGGTTAAGAGTATGCTGACTTTATTAACAAAGTATGCAAGTGCTCCATAACAGCAGAATCAAGCCCTTTTTCTATAATGGTTGTTTATTTATTCTAGTGGTATCCACAGCAGTCTTTACCTTAACTTTCACTTGGCAAATAAAGGCATTGGATGAAATCCAGTGCTTTTAACCTGGTGAGGCATTTGCTAAAGGAAGAGAAGGGAAGAATATACTCTGATTTCCTACTGCAGCCCCCTACACCCAAACTCTAGGACAGCCTTTCCCAACTAGTGGGCCACCAGATGTTGTTGGACCACAACTCCCATCAGCCTCAGCCAGCGTTGCCAATGGTCAGGAAAGATGGGAATTGTGGTCCAACAACATCTGGTGGCCCACTAGTTGGGAAACGCTGCTCTAGGACATCATTGAACATGGCACAGGGGTGCCTCAGGGTGCAAATTTCTTACCCTCTTTTATATTAGCAGACACATTCACTGTCTCACAAGCTGCTCTGCAAGTGGAACAGCAGCATACGATTTCACCTATTGTGTTTGAATTTAGGCTGGAAATGTTTTAAATATGATTAATTTAATTTACTGAGGTATGTTTAAAGCGTTTACTTAGCTGTAGGCTGTACAAAATTAATAGTAAAGCAAGCAAAAATACTCATGTTTCTCCTTATGACTCAAAACCAAAAATTATTTTTTGGCATGAAGCATTACTTGAAAGATAAAAGGATTTTTGTCTTCTGAAAAGATAATTAATTTGGTTGATTTCAGTTTCTCTTTTGGAACAGTGTTGTAAAGATAGATGAATTGTTTTTAAAGGTTTTCATTTTATATTCGGCTCTTTAAATGACAGATACAGGAGTTCCAGCAGCTAGTCTGCAATCCAATAGACTCTCCCATTCTTTCTACAAATATGTAATAGCCTAGTGCCAAATCTTTAGTATTGTGCCAAATTAAATATAGGTTGATTGGGCAAATCTAGCTATGCAAACACACTTCTGAAAAAATATGTTCACTTTTTACTGACAGGCTGTAACTTCATGTGGATCCCTAATTGTATTGGCACAAAGTCAAGACAATTCCCAGACTATTAGCCTAACTGCTGTTGAACTTCTAGAAAGCCCACATTCCCCATCATTTGTAGGCGGATATGAACTCTCCTGTCTTTACCCTGTGTTCTGGAATTGCCCTTTTGTATTTTTTTTTCTTCCAGGTTCAAAAGTCCAGGCTGGTTTTTATTACCAGAACTTTGAAGTAATCAGATTTTTTTTTCTTTACAAGATGTTTATTACTCTAGAATGCTGATTTCCTCCATTTATTATTTCTAATAAATGAATTGTTCATTTGCAGAGATGTCTAAATAGGACCTAAATTATAAAAAAACTAGCATGCCAAAAAGATTGACAGTATCATCCATACTTTTTTAATATTCTTTCGGACCTATATGTATAGTAGCTGGGTGAATATGCCTGAAAGGAACAGAGTTCTGTTTCTTTAGTTTGGGAATGTTTCATGTCTAGCTGAGTCCTGCTACTGTTAAGGATATGCTAAAGCTTGTTTCTGAAAATCCTGCGTCCAGTGGATTGTAGAACAGTCGTAAGATGTACATCACTCACAAACATTGTTCATGATAATGTTTTCTCTTTGTGGTAAAGATATGTGTTGCATATAAGCATATTGGGCAGAAATTGGAAATAGTTTTAGTGAAAATTACTTTTAATGCTTCTTCAAATAAGAATAAAATAAAGCTTAAACTTCAGAATACAGGGTTCTATTTGAAAGTTTGGTTCCATGAATGGAAGGAGCTTCTAATCTGAGAAGATATCTTCAGTGGGTGGAAGGGATCCTTCCATGAGTGGATCCAATTCATAATTTGTCTATATTGGACTGTTTTCTAAACTTAGGAAAGCATTTTCAGATATTTCCAACTTTCCCATATTATAAGGGGGAAGCAGAGACATGTCAAATACTATTTCCTTAATAATATGGGAAAGTTGGAAATGTCTTTAGATAGATGATTTCAGCAGAAATTACTATTCGTGGGTTTTTTCAGTGATAAGTACTAGTAGGGGTTGTACTGCTATTCCAGTTTAGTTTGGAGGGACTTTCAAGACCCTGCCTGACTGGTCCAGAGGGAGGAGTCATCCTCAGCAGTGAATGTACTCCATTCTACTTGTCAAGCTACAATTCACAATAAGTACCAATTTCCTTTTTCTCTCTGTCTGTGGGTTTGTACCCAGAGAGAGGAAGAAACATACATACAAACTCAGCCCCAGAGAGAAACAAACACACCCCATTGTTTTCCTTCCTTATATTCTCTTCTCCCTTCCACAGGTCCCAGCCCTGAGTGTCTATCAAAAGAGTTTATAGAACTCTTTCCCTCCCAGTATCTCCACTTTCTGCTTTGTTGTTGAGGAGGATTTGAAGTGAACTTGGAAAAGTGAATAGAGTTGAAAGAGAAAGTGGGAAAGACCAATACCCTTCTCTCTTATTCTCTCTTTTCTATGTCTTTTTTTAAGGTTGTGATTGCTCCCTTCCCACTTCTGTAGGGGGTAGGAAGTTAGGGTTGCCAGGTTGGAAGTCCTGACATTTTTTTTGGGGGTAGTGATGTGATGGAGGTGGGCCCTACTGATGTCATTAAGAATGATAAATTAAGCATCAACCACAGTTGCTTGGAGCATACAATTCAAACCAAACATTTCTCTGATTGGAAATTAAGATAGAAATCTTAGCTAAAAGATGGAGCCTGGGTAGGGAACATTTAATCTATCCTACTTGTTTTTGGCAAGAAGCGTTTAAGTGCCCTCGGGCCAGGCTAGTCACCAGAAGGCAATTGTAGGAAGAAAGGAGCCTAGTGTTTTGGAGATTTTAGATGGAAGCACTCAGGTGTAAATATGGATGCCCCTGAAAGCTGCAATTCTAAACACACTTACTAAGGGACTAAGCCCCATAGAACTCAACAGGACTTACTTCTGAGTAGATATTGTTATGATTGTGCTGTTGGTAAAGCTTGACTAGGGGTCCTCTGCAAAGATATCCATATCAAAGCAGGGTTGGCAACCCCTCCCTGGAATGCCCTGCCTCTACCTTTTAATATGGCTGCTCCAAACCTCTTTACAGATTTGACTCTTCACTTCAGAAAGAGGTTTGAGAAATGATTAAGAGTAAGAAGATTCTCTACTGTTTTCTGTCTACCTTGTGGGCTGCTATCAATTTACTTTGACAGCCAACCCAATTTCAGTGAATAATAATTAACAGAGAGAAAACACACATTGTTTGGTCTACCTTCACAGGCAGTAGCTTAGGAACGAAAACAATTGCAGCCACACTTCTCAGGATATGAATTCTCTTTTACCACCATTGGGCAAGAAACAAACAGTCATGCAACAACAAGGTGCATCATGAGTGAGTTTAAGGGGGTTGAGATGAGCGCATTGAACCACTGTTGTTGCTTCTATGGATGTAAGGGAGTGAGGTTAAAGGCAAATGATATTATTATTATTTAATAATAATAATGATAATGATAATAATAATGATAATAATGATAATGATAATAATAATAATAATAATGATGATGATAATAATAATAATAATAAAACTGTTGTGAACTGCCCAGAGAGCTTCGGCTATGGGGCGGTATAGAAATTTAATAAATAAATAAATAAATAAAAAATGAAATGCAAATAGAAAAAGAAAGACAAAAGACATTGATGATTTCCTAAATGCAATACCATACCAATCACAAGAAGATTCCTGTAAGGCAGAAACAGCATCCCACAAACAGTCAGGATTCCTAACCAAAAACCAAAACTAAAAGAATCCTGGCAGCCAGTCAGCTAAGGTCACAAAAATCCCCATGCAGCACAATCTGACCTGGGGGCTGCAGTTAGTGCAAAATGCTGTGGCATGATTGCTGACATGAGTGAGACCCTATCAACACATAATACCTTTGCTCTGAAATCTGCATTGTTTGCTGATTTGCTAGTAGGCCAAGTTCCAGGAGTGCTTTCCATGTTAATGGGTGTCACATAATACTTGTTCTGCTCTTGTAAGAAATCAGTCCTTTAGTGTGGCAGCACCTACGCTTTGGAACTCTCCGCCTACTGATATTAGTCATATACCTTCATTGTACTCTTTTCAGCACCTGCTAAAAACATTTATGTTTAGGCAAGCCTACCCAGACATGTAGAAGCTATTGTGTTTTTTTATCTGTTTTTAATATTGTTGTTTTTATTATTTTGTATGTTTTTAAATGCCTGTCTTTAACAGTTTTTGCCAATAATTTTATTCTTTTAATTCCTTCTGTAAACTGCTTTGAGATTTTTTTTTTTACAATAAAGCAGTATATAAATGTAAATAAAATACATAAATAAATTTCAGAGTCACTGTGGCCCTTCGGTCTCTTTCCATTTTTAGGAACAAAGGAATCTGCCTTATACTGCCTCAGGCCATTTGGTACCATCTAGCTCAATACTGATGATATGGACTAGCATTGGCCTTCCAGGATTCCAGGCAAGAGTCTTTTCCAGAGATTGAATTTTGGACCTTTGCATGCAAAGCATATACCCTACCACTGAGCTGCAACCCTTCCCCTGTTTAAAAAATTATCTTTTGAAATTGTTCTTTTGAATTCACTAATGAATGCACATCATACCTAGGGCAGACCCACATAATTCATTTAAAGCATCTTCAACATGTTTGAAGTACATGAATCACACCACAGAATCATGGGAACTGTAGTTGGTTAAAGGTGGCGGGAACTATAACTGTGACAGGGAAACTACACTTCCCAGGATTTTTTTAGGGGAAATCATGTGCTTTAAATGCAAGTTGGATATGCTTTAAATGTATTGAGTGGATCTCCTACATAAACTTTGCCTGCATGTAAATCGTTTTAATTAATTTTTCAAAATGGAAATAAGCTACAAAGTTTACTGGGTGACCATGGGCTACTCACCATCTCTCAACCTAATCTGCCCCTCAGGATGAAAACAACAGAAGGGAACCATGACCACCCCAAAGAAGGGCACACTTAAAATGTAGAGGAAATAATGATATGCAACCATAGGGTGAAATCAGATACTTATCAGGACATAGTATGAACAAATAGTTATATAAGCATGACTGTCTAACGTGTTTATTATTTACACAACCTGTAAAGATATTTATAGTGCAACCCTATGTTTATTCAGAAGCAAGTCACAATGTATTTAATAGGGCTTATTCAAACAGGGAAGCATGTACTGAACTGCAACCTCAAGTGATGTGGAACTTCACTCGCCCATCCCAAAATTAAGAATCATGCCACTTTGAGCTGTTTTGCAACTGCTTATGCTTGTTTTTATGGTTATTGGATTTTCAGCTGCCTTGCTTTCCAGTCACCAACTCTACATCACAGGGTTGTTGGGAAGACTCAATACACACATAGACTGGAGATATAAAAATACATACACCCCATATAATAGTTTATTGCCAGATCCAGTTGGTCATTGCAGAATATTTTTTTAAAAATAAAACAAGTATTAGTTTCCTACATAATAAAGAGAGTGATGCCTATCTAAACCCGGCCAAATTGGTGTAAAAAATAGGATTGGAGGGGGACAGAAGGATTTACAAGACATGGAATCCTTTGCTATGTTCACCCAAAAGTCCCATTGATTTACAGCAGAATCCTAACCATGTGTACTCAAAAGTAAGTCCTATTGAATTCAGTGGGGTTTGTTCTGGGTATGCGGGATTAGCATTGCATTTTTATTCCTAGAAAAGCGAGTATTGGATTAAAGCTTCAAGCTGGGAAGATTTTCAAAACACTGCCCCTCTTCAACAGCCCAGGAAAATTTAAACTTGTTTGACTCCTGCGCACAGGAGAGAAAAATACTTTTGCTACTGCTGAAAGCTATATACTTAATTTATGAGATTATCAGATAAGTAGGGAAAAACAACAGTTTTCTGGCCTTGCAGTGGGGTCTGGCTACTTCCTGGAAGTTAACAAATCCCTTGTCAATCACATCCCTGACTTTACTTATTGGCTACAAACCTGAAAGTGTGGGGTTAGAGCAGCCAGCTAAGAGCTCATTTAACAGAAGGTAAGAGGTGGCTGTCATTTTGGTGTATATCACGTGAATCAGACCACCTAGAAACTTATTTTTTTTAAAGAATGAAAGCGGAGAGTCCGGAGATTAAGGTGACTCACCTGGAGGCCCAGAGAGGACCCCAAAAGTCTGGAGTCTCCTGGAGAAAACCAGAGACGTGGCAACCCTTTAGGAAGTACAGAGGTCTTGTGGGCCCCAAGGGACGTCTTCCTGGGCACAGCTGCAGGCCAGGTTGGGCACTAAAGGGCGGCCAGGTTGGGCACTGGCTCGATGGCCCTGGAGCTACAGGAGGGCCCCCAGCTGCCCCTCCGCTCCCCTTCCATGATCCGCGGGGCCCCCATGCCCCTCCACCTACCTGTCTGCTGTCTTTTACCATTGCCCTTAACGAAGATGGTGGCTGCGGTTTCCCTAAGGTACTGAAGCCTCTGCCGCCATCTTAGTTGATGGCAGAGATGTGCACGCATAGCACACACACTTGCCACCAACAAAGACGGCGGTGGAGGCGTCATCCCCTTAGGGAAACCGTGGCCGCCATCTTCATTAAGGGCAATGGTAAAAGACAGGAGATAGGTAGGTGGGGGTTGGGGGGGATGGCACACGCGTGCGCACACACACACGCTGGGGGCCAGGGCAAGCTGATGCCCAAGGGCCCTGGCATTCCTGGAGCCAGCTCTGCATGGGTGGCATGATAGAGATACCAGGCCTAGTTCAGTGAATAAATGTTAATATATCTGCTTGTGTGCTGTCATTAATAACTGTGGAGCTTGAGAAGTTTTATATATATATGTATATATATTGTATATTTACGCATTTATTTTACAAATCTCAACAGGAACTCTTACAGAATACTGTAACTTTAAAAATTACTTCCTAAGCCACAGGCTTGTCCTCTGAAACCTGGCTCCTTTCCTGAATACTGCATATTAGTTACTCAAATAAGTTGTAGATTATTTGAATATGTAGATCCAATGTTACTATAAAATAGAAATTTGGCATTTAAAGAGAAAATCAAAGAATAAAAATGAGTACAGAGTTATAGATCAACATTTATTTGTAAATATATTGTTCTGGATATGATGGCACAAAGTAGTATAGTTGATGTTGAAATTGAACCATGGGCCAGGTATATTGAACCATAAGCCAGTTATCACAATCAAAGAAAGCCCAAGGATGAACAGAACTGATGCATGAGATTATATTTTATTTGTTGGCAAACAGCGAAAGTTTCGTTGGAAGTTATTTAGTGTAGCCAGCTAGCCTGATGGGATCAATGAGGCCCATCTATGATGGCTTAGTATTTCCACTTAATCTATTATACTTTGTTTCCTCTTAGTCATGAATTAATTTATCAAAGAAAATAGGATAAAATAAAAATATAAAATTCAAATTGCTGAAATTAGGGACCTGTGATTTTTTACCTGTTCATAAACAATCTAGAGTTAGGGGTGAGTAGTGAGGTAGCCAAGTTAGCTGATGATACTACATTGTTTAGGATGGTTAAAACAAACTTGGATTGCAAAGAACTCCAAAAGGATGTCTCTAAACTGAGTGAATGGGCAATGAAAATGGCAAATGCAGTTCAGTGTAAATAAGGGTACACATACACAGCTGGTATAGCACAGTGAGGAGGAGAGCCTGGCTGGGAGTCCAGAGTCTGTGAGTTCAAATCCCTGCTTGTGTCTCCTGGGTGTCAAGGGCCAGCCAAAGATCACCCCCATAGTGAGTGGCTCAGGGGTTACGTGTCCTGCCACCTGTGCAGCCGTGGGCAAGCTGCATAGTCCCAAGGAGCCCAGTTGCCCCCCAGTTGGCAGTTGCGGACAAAGAAAGGGCTGTCTTGTGCTGCTGTGGCAAGCTGAGCAGACTCTAGCCAGCTGGGGAGGACTAGCCTCAGAGGGAGGCAATGGTAAACCACCTCTGAATACCACTTACCACAAAAACCCTATTCATAGGGTAGCCATAAGTCTGGATTGATTTGAAGGCAGTCCATTTCTATTTTTCACGGGTACACACTGGGGCAAAAACCTTAATTTCACACATATGCTCATGGCATCTGAACTGGCGGTGACTGACCAGGAATGAGACCTTGAAGTTGTAGTGGATAGCTTACTGCCTCAGTATGCGGCAGCTTTGAAAAAGTCAAATTCTATTCTAGGGCTCATTAGGTAAGGTGTTGAAAATAAAACTGTTATAATGCAGTTATACAAGTACTAGCTGGGAGGAGGAAACCTGTGGGAAGAAAGGGGGGGTGATTGGGGCCTCCTTGGCATGGGCTGGTGTTAAGACCCCTTGCCAGCTGGGGTGACTTCACCCATCACATCCCCACCTGTGCTAGTTCAGTGGACATGGCACCCCACATTCCCTTAAAGGGAAGCTGTGGGCAGCGTCCCCTGCTTCCTGGATCAAGATTAGATTAGAAACATTATTTATTTATTTATTATTTGATTTATATCCTGCCTTCCTCCCAGCAGGAGCCCAGGGCGGCAAACAAAAGCGCTAAAAACACTTTAAAACATCATAAAAACAGGCAACTGACCTATTATCTGAACCTGGGAATCACCAACCCACAGCGCCTCTTTCTTGCTAGGATTCAGACTCCGTTTCTTGGCCTTCATCCAGCCCACCACTGAGTCCAGGCACCGGTCCAAGGCTTGCACGGTCTCTCCTGATTCAGATCTTACAGAGAAATAAAGCTGGGTATCATCAGCATACTGCTGACACCTCCTCAAATCTCCTGATAACTGCTTCCAAGAGCTTCATATAGATGTGAAACAGCATAGGGGACAAGATGGTAACCTGCGGCATCCCACAGCACAACTGCCAGGGGATCGAAAGACAATCACCCAATGCTATTCTCTGAGAACAACGTTGGAGATAAGATCGGAACCACTGTAAAACAGTGCCTCTGATACCCATCTCACCAAGTCGGCCCAAAAGGATACCATGGTCAATGGTATCAAAAGCCGCTGAGAGATCAAGTAAGAGTAACAGGGTCACACTCCCCGTGTCCTCTCAATAAAGATCATCCATCAGAGCAACCAAAGTTGATTCACTCCCATAACCAGGCCAGAACCCAGACTAGAATGGGTCAAGATAATCTGTTTCATCCAAGAGTACTTGCAATTGCCGCACCACAACCCTCTCAATCACCTTCCCTAAAAGGGGGGTATTTGCAACCGGTCGGTAATTGTTGCAGACCAATGAGTCCAGGGTGGGCTTTTTCAGGAGCTGTTGGATCACTCATTCAGGGTGGCTGGAACCACTTCCTCCCACAGTGATACATTGACCATACCCTGTATCCACTCGCTCAACCCCCCTCGGCAAGCTTTAGTAAACCAAGAAGGGCAAGGGTCGAGAGGACATGTTGCTGGCCTCATTATCACAAGCACCTTGTCTATGTCATCAGGCCGCATCAACTGAAGCCGTTCCCAAGATATTGCAGCAGACGTTGCATTGGACACCTCATTGGGGACTACAGTAGATGTGGAGGGGGCATCAAGACTGCTATGGAGGCGAGCAACTTTACCCTCAAAGTGCCTTGCACACAATTCACAGTGAGGTTCCAAAGGGTGTAAGACTCCATTTCCTGGAGTTGATGTCAACAGACTCCTGACAATATGGAAAAGCTCCACTGGATGGCTACTTCAGGATGCGATGGAGGCAGAGAAGTGGGCCTTCTTTGCCACCCTCACTACCACACAGTAGGCATGGTTATGATGTTTTACTCGTGCCTGATCAACCTCACAGCACATCTTTTGCAACTTGTGCTTAGCCATCGTCCAGCTTAAAGGAATGAACGCCTGGGGAAAAAACAGCTGAAATATGGAGGACTGGAAAAAAAACTGGGGAAAATCAGAAAAACCATTCCCTCCCCCATTTTTTCCAAAGCCCTTTTTTGTTGCATTTTTTGGAAAAATTAAAAAAGGGGTCTAGGACATGGAAAAGGATGTAGAAGCTTGTTTGAATCTCTGTAAACTTTCAGTTCTTTGGTATCCATGATAAATATGTTGACAAATATGAAGAAGCAGAAGAAACAGAAATTGATAGTGATAGCTGAGAAAATGATACTGATTAAATTTCATGTAGTATTCAATGAGTCTTGATCCCCTCTTTTTTTCTGAGCTCTTTGTATGGAAATGAGTGCTTTATGTCTGCTTGACATTGGAAAACTGCAGGGGACATGATTTCCAGAACACGTTTACTTTTTTTGTATAATGATGGTTTGTGTCATGGCCCCGTCAGAGGACTCATCAGACGAGGATGACTCAGGAGTAACAGCAGCAGACCCAGAAGCAGCAGACCCAGAAGGAGAAATGAAGGAAACTCCTGAGAACCCAGCTCCTTCTCCCCCTCAGCTACAGAGCACCCCAGACACAGCTGAAGCCCTTCAGCCAGACGCAGACAGTGAACAGGATACTCCCCCCTCACCTGCAGAACGTAGACAACAGAAGGTCAGGCAGAAGAGGGGCAGGCCTGTCCACTTAAGGCCAAAACGCTGATGGCTCACACCTGCTGACAAACCTGCTCCTTAAAAGTCAAACCTTGGCTTCAGCTTGTTGCTGACTACAACGTCAGGCGTGACCACTGTGTGTCTTCCTACCCCCTGAACCTTGACTTGGACTGATCTCTCGGCAAACTAGACCCGGACCTTCACTGACGTCTCTTCTGGATTTCTGGCTTGGCACGTAAGCTTTGAACGGCCTCTGCCCTTATCTTGCTTCCTCCTTGCTAGCCTGGCAGATTTATAGCCAAGCTGCCGGCTGAGGACTTACGGCCTGGCAATTACCAAGGAATCTCCAGCCCTGCCTGCACCCCCACCGACACTGCTGTCTCAGTGAAGAGCTGACAGTTTGTTTCTTCTATTTTTATTGGTTTTTTGCCTGATTAGCCTAAATTTGCAAAATGAAAGAAATGCTAGGTTTCTTAAAGTGAACAGGGATAGACTAGATGAGCCTCTGGCCTGTTCCAGCAGGATCTTATTGAATGTCCAATTCCTATTCAAATTGAAGAAAAGCATGGCTTTTGAAATTTTCGTTAGTCTTAGTTAGATGCATCTTGAAAGTGGGAATAGTCCTATAGTATTCCTTTCAGACACCCTTTTATTAATTGGTGGTAGCGTTCAAAGATACATTGGATAGGTGTGAACATAGCATTTCTACTCAGTTTAGTTGCAAATGTAACGATTTTAACAATACTAGAGAATAAAAATGCACCTCTCAAAAGGAATATAAATAAAAATTAAAAATAGAGAAACTAATTAAAATGTTTTGTCTGCTGTAATTTATGTCGGAGGTGGACTGTTCCAACCTATTGCTTTATACAGTTAAACTCTATTGTTTATCAATTTCTCTTTACGCCATTCACTGCCATTTTAAAGAAATCAACTCCTGTATCTTGGGAATTCTTTTTCCCCTCTATTTCCATGGAAAACACATGCTATTTGCCTTGTGTCTCTAGGGTGGTGCTGGATTTCCAGATTATACCTGCACATGTTGTTAAAAGTACCTTGAAACCCACAGATTATAGTGTTGGCAATCCATTTTCATTGTTTTCCTGGGTTTACACCTGGTTGATTCACACTACCTTTGATGGGTTTTCTCCATGAGAATCAATGCGTCATGTCTTAGATGTATAAGCTTGCTGGCGCCCAGGCTCCAAATTGTGAGTAGTTAATTGTAAATCAGGTGTGAGGGGGTCCGGGGGGCAAATGCAGTCCTCCAAGCCTGCCTGTCTGGAACTTGGGACTCTCCCCAGGCCAGGCCATCTTCCTAGCCATAATGTCTCTAACTAGGCCACATCCCTCACCTGCTTTGCACCCTCATTGAGTTTTTTTTGCCTGGCTGACATATGTTCTGGAAATTTGATAATGCTTTCTGCTTGCATGGATAGATTATGGAAAAATTAGTATATGGTACAAAGGTAACATTTACATTTGTTGTTTCATCTACTTCTGCTTTTAGCCCCACCCACTACTGGTATGTGGCCCTTGGAAGTCTGTCCTGTAGAGGATGTTGCCCTTGGACTGAAAAAGATTCCCCATGCCTGTTGTAATTTTATGTAACTACAAGTGCATTCTTGCCAAAATATATTGTGAGCCTATCCTTATTACAACTCAGCCTATTTTGAAAAAAGTCATCCCAGAGATCGAAGAAATCAATCACCTGACTTAGTCTTTGGGCTTATCCACATGGGAGCCTAACTTGGTACTAAAGATGCTGCTTTTACCATCATAATAGATATTCAAAGTCCACACTTCTTGCTCAATAGTAATAATAATAATAATAATATTTAATTTGTTTGTCGCCTATCTGGCAATTAGCCACTCTAGGCGACGTACTTTAAAAGAGATAAAATACAATAATAACAGATGTAATCACATTAATAACAATAGGTAAAATACTGGACAGTCATCAATACATATAAAAGCAATTATAATAACAACATACAATAAATGACAGAATCATGGTGATTTACCCAATGACCTCAAAGGCTTGCTGGAATAGCCACGTCTTCAGGGCCTTGCGGAATACATCTAGGGAAGGGGCATGTCGAAGATCATATGGGAGGGAGTTCCAGAGAGTGGGGGCCACCACAGAAAAGGCCCTCTCCCTGGTACCCACCAACCTAGCTGTTTTGGTTGGAGGGATTGAGAGAAGGCCTTGTGTGGCTGATCTAGTTGGGCGGCATAATTGGTGGCGGTGGAGGCGCTCTTTCAGGTAAGCTGGGCCGAAACCGTACAGGGTTTTAAAGGTTAAAACCAACACCTTGAATCGGGCCCGGAAAACAACACTGGCATGATGTGATCCCGTCGGCGGCTGTTGGTAAGTAAGCGCGCTGCCGCATTCTGTATAAGCTGTAATTTCCGGGTCGTTTTCAAGGGTAACCCCACGTAGAGCGCATTACAGTAGTCCAATCGAGAGGTGACCAGGGCATGCACCACGAGCGGGAGCTGTTGAACAGGGAGGTAGGGTTGCAGCCTACGTATAAGGTGTAATTGATACCAAGCTGCCCGGCTCACTGCCGAAATCTGAGCCTCCATGGACAGCTTGGAATCAAGAACAACCCCGAGGCTGCGGACCTGGTCCTGTAGGGGCAACTTCACCCCACCAAACACCAGGTCAACATCTCCTAACCCTCCCTTGTCTCCCACAAGTAGTACCTCAGTCTTACCAGGATTCAACTTCAACCTGTTCCTGCCCATCCATCCACTCACAGATTCCAGGCACTTGGACATGGTCTCCACAGCCCTCTCTGGTGAAGATTTAAATGAGAGATATTGGTGACACTGCAGCCCAAATCTCCTGATGATCTCTCCCAGCGGCTTTACATAGATGTTAAATAGCATGGGAGAGAGGATAGAACCCTGTGGCACACCACAATTGAGAGGCCAAGGGTCTGAAACCTCGTCACCCAATGCTACCTGTTGGCGCCTATCAGAGAGAAAGGACTGGAACCACCATAAAACCGTGCCTCCCAATCCCAAACTCTCCAGGCGATCTAAAAGGATACCGTGGTCGACGGTATCAAAAGCCGCTGAGAGATCCAGGAGGATCCAGTGTGTGTGTGTCCCCACTTTCCCAGGTGCAGAATCTGCTGTTTTCCATTCACACAAGTAGGCGTTCCTCTGGGAAGGATTAGTGTCACTGTTTCCTTGTGGCCCTGCTCCCAATTTTACATGTTTACTCCCTCTGACGTATCAATAGAAGGCAACATTTCCCTCCAAACATGACTGTTTGGGCTTCAAGGCTGAAGTGGGGAGAGTGCCTTGGCGTGCAGTTGACAAGAAACAATGAAACTTAAGACTCCCCTTCTCTAATGAACAAGCCTGAGTGAAAGGTGGACGGGGGGGAGTGAGTGAAAGGTAAAGTAGGCAGTGGCTACGACAGCTTTTGCGGGCAGCAGGTGCAATGAAAGCATCCTGGGGAAAAGGCTGGGGAGAAAGGGGGTTCTGCACCTGGGAAAGTGGGGACACACACACACTGGCAGGATGAAATACAGTAGCAGTTCTGATTAGATACTGTGGGAAAGGAGCTCATTGCTGGTTACAAGGCGTGAAGGAAGGAAGCTTACTGGGGAAGAAAGGAGGGCTGCAGCAAACTCCTATGGGGAAAGACAGAGCAGTCAGTTGGAAGTTTCTGGTTAAGCCTCCGGAAACAAAATGGAATTCAGGACAGTGGGTGGAGAAAGGTGAACAGCTGAAAGTGATGATTCATTCACCCACTAAAAAACATTGGAGCAAAGCGCCTACAAGGAGGAGCGCAGCGCAGCTGAAATGTTTTTTCCTTCCATTTTCACTTATCAACTGATTGTGTTAATACGGATTTAAAGGGGAAAACTGTGTGATAGCTTCTGCTTCTCTGCAACGTCGTGTGAACCATGTGAATTAAAGGAATGCAAGTAGCACCAAACACACAGTAAATTGCCACGTGGATGAGCCCTTTGCCTAGAAGGAATGGGAAGGAGAATCATGAGTGTGGTTTTACTTATACATCAGCAGTTTCATTCTGTCTCTTGACTGTTCTGGAAATTGCATTCTTTAAATTTATTTTTATATTTAACAAGATTCATATTTATAAACCTCAGCACTAGTTTAAACCACTTCACCTATCTTTTTGGCTTCCTATAAAGAACCTTGGAAACTGTAAATTGAATTCTCTGTTAGCAGTCTTGAGTTCTACATTACAAAACTTCCAATTCCTGGGATGCGCTGGAAAGAGGGAATGAGTTTATTGGCATAGATAGACTGTTAGAAGTTGAGTCAAAACATTTATTTTGAAAAGGCATGTAAACTGATATTTTATTGTTATTTTATATGGATTTTGTGTTCTTTTTTATATTTGTATATTGCATAGGTGTTTTTCTTTCATAAATTGAACGTTTTTAATCTAAACAATACTGAAGTATATAAACAAACATGTTGTTTCATTAGTTTTCTTGTACAGTAGGGCCCCACTCATATGGCGGGTTAAGTTCCAGACCCCCGCCTAAAAGCGGAACCCCTCCGAAAAGCAGAACTCCATCAATAAAATAGCGCCCGATGCCTGAAAAACGTCATAAAAGCAGAACAAGTGCCATATGAGTGGGGCCTTACTCTAATTTTAGCCGCCAAATTAGCTGAAAAGTGAGCCCCTACTGAATACAGATTTAGTTGCTGTTGTTGCATTGCACCTTTTCCTGTTTTTTCCTTTGATTGCTGTAGCAGTAAAGAACAAGGTTATAACAATATGCTTCCTCTAGAATATAAACATGCTTCAGTGGGCTTTTATTATCATAGAGGCAAGCCTGGTTTACACTGGATAATGCAATAAAGTGAGGATTACTTGAGATTTTAATGCTTCAGATAATTACAGAACCTGTAATTAGGAAGTACTCTGTATTTGGGAGTTGGGGAGAGGCGGTAAATAACATTCCCAAGAATTTAATTATGAGAGCTTAGCAGTAGATTTTTTAAAAGATTGTGTGCATAACACATTTCTTATTTAAAAAATGTACATTTCTGAGTCACAACCAGATTTTAGGATATGGGAGAAGCTCAATCCTGACAAAACCGAGGTGCTACTCGTGGGTGACAGGGGAAGGTTGGGTATTGTTGACCTGGAACTCAGTGGGATAAGATTACCCCTGAAGGATCAGGTCCGCAGCCTTGGGGTTGTTCTTGATTCCAAGCTGTCCATGGAGGCTCAGATTTCGGCAGTGAGCCGGGCAGCTTGGTATCAACTACATCTTATCCGGAGGCTGCAACCCTACCTCCCTATTCATCAGCTCCCACTGGTAGTACATGCCCTGGTCACCTCTCGATTGGACTACTGCAATGCGCTCTACGTGGGGTTACCCTTGAAAACGGTCCGGAAATTACAGCTGGTACAAAATGCGGCGGCTCGTCTGCTCACAAATAGCCGCCGCCGTGACCACATTACGCCGGTGTTAGTTCATCTACACTGGCTTCCAGTTGTTTTCCGGGCCCAATTCAAGGTGTTGGTATTAACCTTTAAATCCCTATATGGTCTCGGCCCAGTTTACCTGAAGGAACACCTCCAGTACCACCAATTAAGCCGCCTGACCAGATCAGCCACGCAGGGCCTTCTCTCAGTACCACCAACAAAAACAGCTAGGTTGGTGGGAACTAGGGAGAGGGCATTCTCAGTGGCGGCCCCCACTCTCTGGAACTCCCTCCTGTTCGATCTTCGACATGCCCCCTCCCTGGATGCATTTCGCCGAGCATTAAAAACTTGGCTTTTTGAACAGGCTTTCGGGACCTCCGGGGTGGGCTAATCTTTATCAATATTACTGAATGCCCGTTGTTTATACACTGTTTTATGATGCTGTATTGTATTTGGTCTGTATTTTAAATTGTAATTTTACTGGAATTTAATTGTGTACGTCGCCTAGAGTGACTTCGGCCAGATAGGCGACACAAAAATTAAATTATTATTATTATTATTATTATTATTATTATTATTATTATTATTATTATTATTATTATCCATCAAATTCAAAATTCAGCTATTTATTTCTAGTGCAGTACAGAGTGTGAGTGGGAAATTCTCAGTTAAATAACATCTCAGCAATCTCTAGGCAAGCTATTGACCTCAACCCTACTCCCTGTAATATGAATATCATACTAGTGGCCTACCTACAGGGTCATTGTCAGAGTTGCTGAGATAATGTCTGTAAAGCACTATTTAAATACTGTTATTATTTATTTCCTTCTTTCACAAATACAGCTTGTACCACATGTTATATACTGCGGCCACATTCACACCATACATTTATTCCACTATTATTCCACTTTAAATAGTCATCGCTTTCCCCAAAGAATCCTGGTAAGTATAGCTTCTGAAGGGTGGTGAGAGTTGTCAGGAGACCCCTATTCCCCTCATAAAGCTACAATTCTCAGAGTTTCCTGAGAAGAGGAACTGACTACTAACCCAATCTCAGAGTTGTAGCTCTGTGAGGAGAATGGGAGTCTCCTATAAACTAACCTTCCCAGGATGCTTTGGGGGAAGCCATGACTATTTAAAGTGGAATGATAGTGGAATAAATGTACAGTGTGAATGTGGCCTTTAACATATTATGAGGGCATGGGTTTGAGCGTACCCTTGTGTCTTTCAAAAAGTAATGTGGAAGGTGGTCCTAAATGTATAAGTATTATTAATGACCCTTGGGGTCCTGGCAATCCTTTCTAATAATAACCTGTTGGAGCTGTCAAATGATGGCACAAATATCCTAATCTGCCGAGGTAGCTTTTTAGTCCAAGTCATCAATCAGATTTTATTAGCTTTAACAGAGTCAAGCTGCTGTCACTTAAATGTTGCACTAGGACAATGTGCCGACAGTGTTCTGCAGGTGTAACTTTCACTCAAATGCTGTGTCTGAACAGCAAGCAAGATGTGCTCATGTTGGGAGAGAGTGCCATCTTCCGTTTTAAGTGTCCGTTGTAGAAGAGCATTGAACTTCTGCATTTTGCATCTTTTGTAGAGTGTAAATTTATACCTGCTTCTGCTAGACTTCAGGAAAGAGTGGGAAGCGGGATTCTCAATACAAAACATGTACATCAAAATTTATCCATAAATGTTATTTTTTAAATATTAAATATTATGTAACTATTGCGACATATGGCTTGCAATATGCTAAAGATGTTAGTACTTTTATAACAGTAATAATAGCAACACTCAGATTATTTATTTCATGCCTTAACATGCAAAGTATGGTTGAAAGCATGTATTGGTACTACTGCAACAAAAATATACTATGGCCTGAATTGTGGTAACAAGAACGAACGATAAAATTTTATCTATAGTTTTTGTTTTCTGTCAGGATGATTCTGTCCATTGGGGAGGAGAGGGAGATGATTTGCTACAGATGTTAGAGTAGCATCCATCTTTATTTGGCGTTTGTCTTTTATTTCTAATATGTTACCATGTACTAGTGCAAGTATTATCTACTGAATTCTTATATGGTAGTCCTGGAAGAGAAGGTGATAGTTATTATTACTGCTACTGCTGTTACTGCACTTAGAGAACACTTTGTAATGTAAAATCTCCCAAATGCTTTAGTGCTAATATGTTAACGCTTTATCTAAAATGGAACATTAATATAATGTACCTTGTCTGTATGTGAGAGTGTGTATGTATATATACATACCTACATACACATGGATGTATGCATTCAAATTTTAGAAGGACTTCATACAATAAGAAGCAGATGTGTCACAGTGACAGCAGGCAAGTAGTGGCTGGAGAGCTGAGTTCATTGAAAGAGCCTTGGGATAAATGCACCACATAAGATACCCACTGAAAGACATAAGCTGTTGATGAGGGTGACCTCTGAATGCAAGTCATCTTACTATAAACAGAAGGGTGTAGAAAGTCATTGGTCTGAGACAGGCTTGTTTACTATCCAGATCTCACTTTAGTTAACTTAAGTAAGCCAACTGAGCCTGCCGTGACTGCTCAAGGAAGAACAAAGTGTCTTTAGTTTTGAGTTTGAGACAATAGTGCTGGCTGCAGAATTATCTGATGTTGAAATTGGCTACACACTTCCAGTGGAATTTAGTTGGTACAGAATTTAACACCGCCATATGTTTTTTTCCTGAAATGAGAGTCAGCATGCTTGGGAAATTCTTTTAAATATCTTGAGAGGAAAATGAGGTAAGCTGATGACTTATTTCCATATGGGTTAATGATTAGCACATTCAGAAAGCAGTTGAGAGTGAATAGTGTCTGTTTCATTAAATCACTAATGAGTTTCCCCCCATTTTTTCATATAATTTTCCGTTCTTAGTTTACTTAGTGTGTTTTATATTTTTCATAGATAACGTAACACTTGTATAGAAGTTCTTAACTGCTTTACCATCAGTCATCCTTCTATAAATGATAGTTGTATAAATAATCTGAATGCATATTTAGACATTTCACAGATAGGCATCCAGGTTTTCAGAATGCTTCCTTATTTTTTTCTAATATATGAAATATTTAATTATTAGTTGTTTTCAGGAGAGAAACATAGTTAAGCAATAGAATAATCAGACATTTGGCAGAAATACGTTTTCTTTTTAAAAAAATATAGCAGTACTACTGTGTATATCTTTATTCAGAAGTGACCCCTACTATGTTCAGTGGGGCTCACTCCAGGATAAGCACATGTCGAATTTTAGCCTGTGTGCGTACAGGAAGACCTTTAAAATAGTAATTTGCAGTGTTTCAGAGATGAATTACTGTTTGGAATAGAAATTGATACATCATTTGTAGTACTTCTTTAATTGTTAGAAAGTTTAATCTGACATTCCAGAACTAAAATGTGGAGCTGCATTTTATAACAGTTTTCCTGTGTTTAGAAATCATTCAGGGTACTTTGATGTACTTTATAGCAATGCTAATAATGTAGCGGACTGTAAAACAATAGTTGTTAAGCAATACTGTATCCATGTGTACATTTTTTCTACCTTGTAGGCAGAACAACAGACTAAGCAAAAGTTAAAAGTGCCTTATTGCATTCAGCATAGATGATGTGAATTGGCATTAACAACAACTGCTTCTTAAATGTCTCTTTCATTCAAGAGGACTTGGGAGTGTCTTTTGCTTTAGGAGTAGTATTTTATTACATTAGAAAAGGAAGTAAATTTTAGAGAGAAAAATAAAATGTTTGAACTGTTCATTTGTGAAAATAAATTTGGAGCTGTATTGTTAAGGGAGCCTGTTTTTTGGAAAAGTATGATAAATTATTACAGAACAATATATTCCTCAATTTGGTTTGTATGGTCTAGTGAATAGCAAACAGCAATATCCAGTTACATGTTTCTTTTCTTAGATTGCTCAGTATTTTTTCTGAAACATTTCAGTTCAGTTAAACTTTTTTTTAAATCAGACAGGGCTTGGCTTCTAAACTAACAGCTTTTTGAATACTAAAATCTTACCTATGAATGAATTATACATCTTTTAAATGTTATAATAACCAAAGCCTTCTTCAAAAATATTTTAAGAGGCTTATATTTAAATGTTTATAATTACATTATGTGGTTCTGATAAAATAGTTTAATGAATTCCATAGATGAACCATAAAAGACCATCCGGGAAGACCTCTTAGATTTAATGTTTGGAAAATGATGAGTGTATGTTTAGAAAATGCAAGACAGCTATTAAAGAAATGCATATCTCAAACAGCTTATTAAGTGTACATTGAATGATACCTGGTATTATTTGCCTACCAGTCTGTAATGTGGGTTTATGTACAGATATAATGTACATTATATCTAAGTTAGAATTGAATAGCATTTTTTTTTGCTCTTGGTTAAAAACATGATTTTAATATTTGGAATAGTCTAAAAGAGATGAGTAAAAATCCTTTCCAGTGTTTTAAATGTACATATAATGTTGACCAGTGCTCTTGTTAGTGAAATGCTCAGTTAGGGGAAACCAACAAGATGTGTGTCCTGTAGAAGCCCAATTGAAGAAAATGGAAAGATATTGATTATAAACAAATAGGAAAAAAATCACAATAAACTGCATGTACTGTAGAGGTTACAAGCCAATTGTCTTTTAAAGATTGACCCTCCTTGTCTACTCAAACGTAAGTTCCACTGAGATCAATGAGACTGTCAGGCAAGTGTGTATAGGATTTCATCTTTAGAGTACAATACAACTGAACTTACTGGGACTTATTTCCAAATAGACATATATAAGATTTTTAGTAAAGCAAACTCTATGGTCAGTTTAAAAACATTTCATTAGTGTGAAAATTTGAATAAATTTATTTACATAAATGTAGATAGATATAGTTACATTTTATCTCATACTGTAGCTCAGGGCCAACAATGCTACATATAAAATAAAAATAAAAATAGATTCTGTATCCTTATTTCTAAAAGTAGTAGTAAAAAGATACTTGTTAAATAGCAAGGGTTGTGATATTTAGCTGTCAGGAACTAATATTTAAAACACAATTGTGAAATTAACAGAGCTTTGTTGGGATGGGCTAGAACATTTTTGTTTGTTTTGGTAAGTAATCAAAAACAAATCTTTGTAAACCTCTTTTTTCAAAACTGTCATTTTAGAAATAGCTATCTATTAAGAATGCACCTGAGTATTGAAGATGGGTGTGACTATGGATGTTTTTTCCTATCTACCTGGCAATAAAATGTTAAAAAAGAAAAACATGACAATATTTAGGAATTCTGTGTGTTTTTGCACAGACATCAACTAAAGAGAGGGAAAGTGATAAAAGGTATACATTGTAGTAAATAAAGAAATCTTTTTCTAAAAAAAGAAGTTGTGTAGAAATGTTTAACAGTTAGCATTTTGTATGCACCAAACAGCTATACATTAACAGTGAATTTCTAGGGATGTCTACTCAGAGGTAAGCCCCACCGAGTACAGTAGAACTTGCTCCAAGGTAGTGCGCATAACATTGCAGCCTAATGCTGCAGTCCTATACTTAATTACTTGGCATAAGCCTAATTGAACTCAATGGGGCTTACTTTAGAAATATGTATAGGGTTGTGCTGGTAGTAAATTATCCTTTTCATGTAGGAAAGAGAACAAACAAACCTAAATACAATGAAAAAGGATTTGTTCTGTATTTGAATCCTTTTTTATTATTTAAGAGATTAATAATTGGTGGATTTGGATTCAGATACAAAAAGGAATTGAAAGTAATAATATCCCTTCTAATTCTGGAAATTGTAGCTCCATTGAAACAATTAATTTACCTGTCTGTGCCTGTAGAGAAATCTATATAGGCTGAATATATGGTAGAATTTTCTCTTGGACTGTGATACCAATATTTTGAGCAGGTTGTGTCAAGTGATGAATCTGTGTTGATTAACCTTATGATATTTCTGTAACCAGGGCTGGTGCCAGTGGGCAACCAGGTTGGGCCCTGAGGGGCCCCTCCTTAGGGTGGGACAGTGAAGCTCCTGCTTGGCGATCTGCGGCAGCATTGGACATGGCAGCATCAGGTTGTAGGACTCAGCAATCTGATGCTGCTGTGGATCGCAAAGTGGGAGCTCTCATTAACCACCATGGACCCCCCACCGCGATACATGCAGTTCAGGCTTAAATAAGCCCGCCAGTCCCACTGTCATATCAGCGTGAATGCCCTGCATGCTCCGTGTGCAGGTCTCTCATCACCCAAGATGATGACATGCCTAAGGGGTTGATGCCCCTGCCATCATCTTGGGTGATGGCAGGCATGCACATGTAGTGCACAGTGCATGCATGCTGATGCGCTGACATGACATATTTGATATCTAAGAACATATTGACGGGAGTTCTTTTCTTTGCCTATGTAATGAATGAAATATTATTTGTATATAAATTGTATGTTATATATACACACATATTGTACCTTCAGGATAAGGATTTCTTGTTTATTTTCTCAGGGATATAGACCTTTAAAGATGACAGGGCAAAATTTAGTTTAACATCTGGGCTGGGCACTATATTAAGTAAACCTTGAGCCACCCTACATACTGTTTTCTGGCTGACCTTGAGAGATTTGGAAAAGGCCCTGTAAGTAGGAATGGTGAGTGCCCACTGGTAAGATACTTGGAAGTATCACCTCACATAAAATTTGGACATTTTGAACCAGCTAATACCTATCTTTTGAGATTGGGCAAACCATATGATAAATCCATATCCATCAAAGGATAAAAATATATTCTCAGGAGTAGATAGGTGAGTAGTATAAAAACAAGTTTAAAACAGATTTAGGTTTTTTCCCCCAATTCATGTGGGTTTATTGATTTGTTTATTATCTTGTTCTCTCTATATGCCATAATATTATGCTTTGTTACAACAGCAAACTGTGCATGTAGTGATAAAAATGAATTATATATTATATGTATATTGACCACTGAAGAAGACCCATTAAGGGTAGAAACATGTCTGGTCCACTATCTAAGTATTTGTATGCTACATTTGGTTTATCACAACATTGTTGGCTACGTTAGTTGACATTATGATATATTCCATATATGTGTCAGCAACATTGAGTTTTTAGACATTTGATTTTATTTATTGGTATTTTCCCTGTATTGTTTTATATGTACACACATTCATTGTTTGAGATTAAAGTTGGACATTTTTATTTATTTATTTTATTAACCTTGGTATTAATATTTGTTATACTTGAATACCCACACCCAATTTTATACTGCTATCTGCTTTTGTAGCTTGGGTTTATATTTCCTTGTTCTTTCATCTTCTTTTGAAAATATGCCTTGATCCAATTTTATGTGTGCTTTAGAAAAGTTTTTATGGAAGATTTGTTCATCCAGAATGGAGATGAATATTCGGTTTCACATCCTGTTGAAAGTGCAGATAAGTGGCACCTAACTATTGAACATGGATGGGTTTGTTTGTTTGTTTGATTGATATCCTACCCTTTCTCCCAGGGTGGCATTATACTACAGACTTAATCAGATTTATGTCCATGGTTTCTGATCTATCATGGAAATATGATGGTGTACCCAGATCTCCTTAGTTAGATTGGGATGACAATCCGGTAACTGAACTCTTTTTAGATACAATTCTACATTAAAATTAAATTTGCATAATTTTATAGCAAAATACTTATAACTAAAGAAACTGTAATGCATAAGTAAAACGCATAAAGCCTGCTTTAATTTAAAATCTTACTTAGCTGTTTTCTCCTTACTTTTAAAAAGTATAACTTTTTCTTTCTACTGAAGAAATGAAAATCATTATTAATGGAGCGTAATGTTCAGGTAGAACTCGTATAAGGATGCTAAGCTCGGACTTGCATTCATAATAGAATTGAAAATGCATACATTGTGTAAGTGGTAAACACAATTCTCTCTTAAGGAATGATATTTTAATTCTGCCTTTACTGCTATTACTGTTGTTGTTGGTTGTTTTTTTATATTTAAAAATGTGTGTGTCATTCATTGGCGATCACTCATGGTTGAGTAAGATGATTGTCTTCCAAGATGAGGTCTTTAACGGTGAGTCCGTAAGTGACTGTGGAGGCCAATTCTAGATCCACACAGCCTCCCACAGTGAGGACATCGGTTTTCAGATAGAAGACAGTTTTGCTGAGGATTTGCTTGACGTGCCTTCCGCTTAGCTCGTTTGTCCCTTTCGCCCTGTACTCATGCTTCTTCAAAGTCCATAGCACCATAGCTGATCTCCAATTGGGACGCTCATGGGCCAAAGCTTCCTAGTTCTCGATGCTCATGTTACATTTTTGTAGATTAGCTTTAAGAACATCTTTAAACCTTTTTTGCTATATTCTATATTTCATTTTCCATCCTTAAGTTGGGAGTAAAGTAGCTGCTTTGGAAGACGGTGATCAGGCATTCAAACAACATGGCCTGTCAAGCAAAGTTGACGTTGAAGGATCATTGTGAAGTTATCTTCAAGGAACAGTTTGATGACTGGTGCACCTTTGCTGTTTTTCTATTTAATTTATTACAAACTCTTATAAATTAGAATTTATTACCTGCCCTTCACCCAGAGGTCCCAGGGCAGATTACAATAATTTTAAAACACACAATTAAAACAGTTAAAAACAACCTAAACAACATAACCAAAATAGGGTGGGCCCTAAAAAATATACATCTCAGATGTTGAAGGTCAGGGTAAAGAGGTGCATCTTCAGCATTCGCCAAAAGTTGTACAGTGAAGTTGCCAGATGCACCTTGGTGGGGAGGGAGTTGCACAGCTTAGGGGCTGCCACAGAGAATGCCCTCTCCCGGACCACCATCCCCCAAACATCCAAGGGTGGCAGAACTACCAAAAGGGCCCTCTCTGCTGATCTCAATACACGAGAGGATCTGCAGGGAAGGAGATGGCCTTTTAGATATTTGGGACCTAAGCCATTTAGGGCTTTAAATACTAATGTGAGCACCTTGAACTGGGTCTGGAAATGAACTGGCAACCATTGCAGCTGTTTTAAAACAGGGATTATATGAGTTCTAAAAGGAATCCCCACCAGTAATCTGGCTACTGCGTTTTGGACCAGTTGAAGTTTCTGAGTCATCTTCAAGGGCAGTTCCACATAGAATGCATTGCAGTACTCCCATCTGGAAGTTACCAGAGCATGGAGCACTGTGGCTAAGTCATCTCTGTCCAAAAAGGGTCAAAGCTAGAGAACCAGCCAGAGCTAGAAAAAGCCACTTCTAGCCATGTAGGCCACCTGAACCTCAAGTGACAGTGTTGGATCAAGGAGTATCCCCAGGCTGTGGACCTGTTCCTTCAAGGAAAGAGCAACCCGATCCAGAACAAGTCATCTTCCCACCTCCTGAACATGAGAACTCTGGACACACGACACCTCTGTCTTCAGGATTCAGCCTCAATTTATTGGCCCATGTCCAGGCCATCACAGCCTCCAAGCACTGGTTCATCACCTCATCTGCCTCTCCTGATTCAGATGGGAGGTAGAGCTGGGTGTCATATGTATATTGGTGGCACCTCTCTCCAAATCTCCTGATGACTGCTCCAAGTGGCTTCATAGATGTTAAATAGCATTAGGGGCAAGATGGAACCCTGTGGAACACCACGGGATAATTTCCATGGTGCTGAACATCCTCCCATAACTACTTTTTGGAAGTGGCTCTGGAGGTATGAGCGGAACCATTGAAGCACAGTGCCACCAACCCCCACCTCCTCAAGATGTACCAGAAGGATAATAGCATGATTAATAGCATC
Source organism: Rhineura floridana (assembly GCF_030035675.1). Classification (NCBI taxonomy): domain Eukaryota; kingdom Metazoa; phylum Chordata; class Lepidosauria; order Squamata; family Rhineuridae; genus Rhineura; species Rhineura floridana. Next base: position 104,200,683 of record NC_084483.1, read on the forward strand.
AAAAGCTGCTGAGAGATCAAGGAGAAGGAGCAGGGTCACATTCCCCCATTTCTCTCCCAACAGATGTCATCAACCAGGGTGACCAAGACAGTTTCAGTGCCATGGCTAGGCCTAAAGCCAGACTGGAATGGATCCAAGTAATCAGATTGCTCCAAGCATGTGTGAAGGTGGACCGCTACCACCTTCTCAAGCATCTTGTCCAAAAGGGATATTTGACACTGGGCAATAGTTGTGAAAAATAGGTAAAAAGTATACCATAAAATGGTTATATTCTGCATACCTTAAATAAATAATGCATATGACTCCAATGTTATGTCAGTGAGTTCCAACGAAGCATCCAGAACGTGGTCTTGTCCTTATTTATTGGATGAGTTTCAGTCTGTACAGCTTGAGGATGTTGACAAGATCCTTGGACTGGTGCGGGCGACCACATCTGTTCTGGACCCTTGCCCCTCTTGGCTGGTGAAAGCTGGCAGGACCGGAACCGCCGGCTGGGCCAAGGAGATAATAAACGCCTCTTTGAGAGAGGGAGTGGTCCCTGACTGCCTAAAAGAGGCGGTAATGAGATCACTCCTGAAGAAATCCTCTTTGGACCCAGATAACCTGAACAACTATAGACCTGTGGCGAATGTTCCGTTCTTGGGCAAGGTACTGGAACGGGTGGTTGCCAGCCAGCTCCAGGGGCTCTTGGATGACACTGATTATCTTGATCCATTTCAATCCGGTTTTAGGCCCGGTTTTGGCACCGAAACAGCCTTGGTCGCCCTGTACGATGACCTTTGTTGGGAGAGGGACAGGGGGAGTGTGACTCTGTTGATTCTCCTTGATCTCTCAGCTGCTTTTGATACCATCGACCATGGTATCCTTCTGGGAAGACTCACAGAGTTGGGAGTTGGGGGTACTGCTTGGCAGTGGCTCCGCTTCTACTTGGTGGGTCGCCACCAGAAGGTAGTGCTTGGGGAACATTACTCGATACCCTGGACTCTCCATTGTGGAGTCCCGCAGGGATCGGTACTGTTCCCCATGCTTTTCAACATCTACATGAAGCCGCTGGGTGCGGTCATCAGGAGTTTTGGGCTGCATTGTCATCAGTATGCTGATGACACGCAGCTCTATTTCTCCTTTTCATCCTCCTCAGGTGAGGCTGTTAACGTGCTAAACCGTTGCCTGACCGCGATAATGAACTGGATGGGAGCTAACAGACTGAAGCTCAATCCAGACAAGACTGAGACGCTGTTGGTAAGTGCCTTCTCTGCTCAGATGGTGGATGTTCATCCTGTTCTTGATGAGGTTACACTCCCCTTGAAGGAACAGGTTCATAGCTTGGGAGTTCTTTTCGATCCTTCCCTGTCTCTTGAGGCCCAGGTGGCCTCGGTGGCACGGAATGCTTTTTACCATCTTCGATTGGTAGCCCAGCTACGTCCCTATCTGGACAGTGACGACCTCGCTTCAGTTGTTCATGCTCTGGTAACTTCTAGATTGGACTACTGCAACGCGCTCTACGTGGGGCTGCCCTTGAAGACTGTTCGGAAACTACAGCTAGTCCAGAATGCAGCGGCCAGATTGTTGACGCAGACCAGAAGGTCCGCTCATATAACACCTGTTCTGGCCCGTCTGCACTGGCTTCCTATTTGTTTCCGGGCTAGATTCAAAGTGCTGGTTTTGACCTATAAAGCCCTACACGGCATGGGACCGCAATACCTGGTGGAACGCCTCTCCCAATATGAACCTACCCGTACACTACGCTCAACATCTAAGACCCTCCTCCGAGTACCATCCCATCGAGAGGCTCGGAGGGTGATGACTAGAACCAGGGCCTTTTCAGTAGTGGCCCCCGAACTGTGGAACAGTCTTCCTGATGAGGTGCGCCTGGCGCCGATGCTACTATCTTTTCGGCGCCAGGTGAAAACCTTTTTATACTCCCAGGCATTTTAAAGTGTATTTTAAACAGCATTTCCGTATTTTGGATGTTGTTTGGTTCGTTATTGTTTTTTTATTATTATTATTTATTGTATTTATTGTATTTATATATTGTGCTTGTTTTTATTTTTTTGTACACCGCCCAGAGAGCCTTCGGGCTTAGGGCAGTATATAAATTAAACTAAATAAATAAATAAATAAAATAAATATGACAGCTTTATAGTTTAAACAATGAATATGATTAAATCAGACTACATTTTTGCCTCTCTGAATATATTGTTACTATACTGCATGTTCAACTATTATAGGTACATAAGTGTTAAACATGTCTAGTGCATTTATTTTTAATCTAAAATTATTATACGAGCAATGTGCGTAGCATGTCACAGAGTACAAGAGGACAGGTGCATGCCCTGAGGAGCACACTGTCTAGTTTGAAGCAGAGGGAACTGGATAAAGGAGTAAGCTGGAAAGCAATATGCAGTTCTTTCAGTTGCACATGTTTAGGGTTTGTTAATTGCAATATGGCATGAGAACTGGAGACTTGTGCCACTTTTCATAGAAAAGGTGGATTTTGAGGAGGTATTTGAATGGAGTAAGATGATGTTCTGGGAACTAGTTCCAAGCATGAGATGCAGCAAAGTACAAATAGCAGAGTTTTTGGAAGGATAAGGAGACCTTCAAACAGTGTAGGGTGGTGAAGCTGGAGGAGTGACGATCATAGGCAAGGATGTATTAAGCTATAGGAATGGAAGGATGTCAGGGCAGGACAATGGAGGGCTTTAAAGGTAAGGACAAAGAACTTATGCTGGATCTAGGAGCAGATAGGAAGCCAGTGTATGGATTTCAGAAGTGATTTCATATTAACAGAGTGACAAGAGAGATCAGTGCTTTTGGTATCAGAGTGCAAGCCTTTTAAGTAGAAACCTTATCCCAGTGTGCATCTGTGATGGAATTGCTTCTTAAGATGTTTTTAAAGCTTTTTTAAAAAGATGTTTTGCTTTGATATATTTTAATTAAAGTCTGTTTTTAAGATGTTTTAGAGTGTTTTTAATGTTTTGTTTGCTGCCCTCCTTCTGGGAGGAAGGGCGGGATATACATTTAATAAATAAAATAACAAATAAATAAGTGGAGGACCAAGGTGACATGGTGGAAGACTGGATAGGAGTCACTCAGCCTAATTTGTCTTAGAGATGTTGTGAGGTTAAATGGGATGGGAGTGGTGAGTAGAGAATTATACAAGCTGTGTTGAACGTGAAAGAACAGTAGCAATAAAATATCGTAAAATAAACGTTTGTTAAGATATCTAGGTTTTTAAGAGACAATTGCATTGTGTTATGTGTTACATCATTCCTATCCCCCCCTCCCAAGTGTGGGGTTCAGGCTGGAGTACTCAAAGTGTAGGATATGGTCTGAATATTCACATCAATTTCATTGCTATGTCCCAAAGTAAAATGAATAGGAGTTACAAACAATTATCTTAACAGCTCTTTGTAGTTCTCATTGAGCCACTTCCTACTGCTGAGAAACCTGGAAGCTGCAGGCTGTATTTCTCCAAAGCCCTTCTCCAGATTGTCTGAACCCACAAAATGCTGGGAGATTCAGACCATTTAACAAAAAATTATTGGAAATTCTAGACCACCCTCTCTATTTGCAGAGTCTGTTGCCTTCTGCCCTAGCAGAAATTGGTGGCGGGCTGTTTCTCTAATCCTCTTAGATTAGTGCTCTTGCCACAAAGTTGCAGTAGGAGACAGACAGAAAATATTTGTATGGATTACCTTGGGAGTGTTTTGGTAAGAGAAACCCTCCATTTCCATGAGCCAGTGTTTACTTGAACTTATGAGGAGAGTCAGCATCATGGGGCATCCTCTTAAGTTGTCTCTCCCTCCCATGATGTATTCTGCCAGCTGTTCCATGATTTCGTCTTATGCCCAGTGCACAGAATGCTCCAAAGAGTGCATTGAAGCTACTTTGTTACCATCTGTTCTCCTTACTGGGGCTTGGACCTCACTCTGAGAATCAGTATACTATTCAAAAAGCCTTGCTTGTAAGCAGAGGAAATACTATGCAAATGGAGAAAAAACATAATCAGTTATGTATCATCTGTGGTCTGAAAGTAAACACTGGCATTTCCGCTCCCATTTCTGTTCTTGTCAGAATTCTCGGATGTCCCTATACATATCCCAGAATTATGTCTGTGAATTGGCTTTATTCTGAGCATTGAATGTGCTATTGTAATAAACAGGGAAAGGCATTATGGTTCAAGACAGCCCTGATCCAAGCATATGCCAGCCGCAAGCAGGAAGATGTAACTGGCCAATTGATCCCTGGAACCCATAACCAAGTAACACCTATAATTTGGTTATTAATCATCCCTTGCAAAGTGAATGGATGTCAGCTGTCAGCCACATCCACCCTGATGAAACCAAGCATTCTTGTTGCATGTCCTGAAGAGATATAAGCTCCCTTTTCCAGAATGATAAATCTGCTTTAATAAAATGATTTTGACAGGCAGAGACATTCATGTGACTTTTCTTTAGCCCTTTAGCGTGACATTTAATTGATATTTAATTGAACTAACAGCTGGTATAGCACAGTGGGGAGGAGAGCCTGGCTGGGAGTCCAGAGTCTGTGAGTTCAAATCCCCGCTTGTGTCTCCTGGGTGTAAAGGGCCAGCTAAAGATCACCCCCACAGTGGGTGGCTCAGGGGTTACATGCCCTGCCACCTGTGCAGCCATGGGCAAGCTGCACAGTCCCAAGGAGCCCAGTTGCCCCCAGTTGGCAGTTGCGGACAAGGAAGGGGCTGTCTTGTGCAGCTGTGGCAAGCTGAGCAGGCCCTAGGCAGCTGGGGAGGACTAGCCTCAGAGGGAGGCAATGGTAAACCCCCTCTGAATACCACTTACCATGAAAACCCTATTCATAGGGTAGCCATAAGTCAGGATCGACTTGAAGGCAGTCCATTTTAATTGATATCTCAGGAAAACCAATCATCCAGAGTCTTTAGTTAAGAAATGACACTAGGGTCCATTCCAGAACTTTGTGATAAGTCCTTTTCAGATTCAGGTTGAGATTCACTGATAGGTTTTTTCTATAATTGGATGTATATTGCATCCCCAGTTTGTTCAGCTTCTTGTGACCATATCAGAAGGTTGGTCTATGCTCTTCTTTTTCAGAGGTCTTGCCTCCATGGATGCCTGCAGTATCTGGTTCTGTCTCTTTCTTTAACTTTAGCTAGAAGCCTTACTTGCCTCCTCTATTCCACATTCTCCTTGCTTCTGACCTGTGTGGATTACTTCTCCCAGAATTAGTCAGGACTCCTCTTCAGAGAGGTACCCATCAGTGTCTTTCTAAAGGGGAAGATTTTCCTATTTTAAAACCAAATTGGGAGGGTTCCAGGAAACTAAGAGTTGATATTTATAAGATTAACATAGGCATTGATCATACAGATGTTGTTTGAACAGATGGAGGATTATCCAAAATGATGAACTTCTGTCAAAGCATTCAAGGTTACCTGTGACTCTTCACCTATTGTCACAATGAATTGTCACAATGAAAATTCCACAGACTACAATTTGGGATTTCCATCCCACTCCAAAGTCAGACAGATAATTGTTGCAATGCACCTTTCCTGATCTTAATGACTTTAGCTCTTGCAAGACAAGGAAAGCTAGACTTTGTATGGGAACTTTTCTCCTGTTTGGTTCTCTTTATCTCTATAGGCAACTGTCTAGCTTCTCCCTCTCTATATTTGTAATAGTAACTAAGTGCAAGACCCAGTCAACTAGATTGCCTGTGTAATGTACTGTTACCCTTTTTTGTTTTGTATATTGCTGTAGTGGTTTTTGGAACCACTTTATTACTACTACTAAAACTATTTTATTGTGTTACAAATAAATATTAGAATTGCAACCTTTAATTCACTGGTCCTAATTCACTGGACCCCAAGCACATAGTAATATTGGTTTTTATTGGTCACTGCTATAGCACAGTGCATAGGAGAACCTGGCTGGGAGCAGACTCTGCAATTTCAAATCCCTGCTCGTGTCTCCTGGGTGTAAAGGGCCATCTAAAGATCACCCCCACAGTGAGTGGCTCAGGGGTTACGTGTCCTGCCACCTGTGCAGCTGTGGGCAAGCTGCACAGTCCCAAGGAGCCCAGTTGCCCCCAGCTGGCAGTTGCGGATAAGGAAGGGGCTGGCTTGTGCTGCTGTGGCAAGCTGAGCAGGCCCTTGCCAGCTGGGGAGGACTAGCCTCAGAGGGAGGCAGTGGTAAATCCCCTCTGCATACTGCTTACCATGAAAACCCTATTCATAGGGTCGCCATAAGTTGGGATCGACTTGAAGGCAGTCCATTTCCATTTTCAAAGTCCTTCAAATAAGGAAGATGCTCATAGCCAATGCTGCTCTGTCAGTAGCATGCAAATCTGTAGCACGCAGATTGAAATATCCCAAGGGTAGTACTGCTAATTTCCCAAATTAGCACTTTTCTGTGAATCTGCATGCATGTCGTGCATGTGTTCACAGAGACACTAGCAGATCTGGTAACAAGAAGCTTAGATAACCTGTCCTTTCTCTTCCCAGCTCCTTTGGTCCATTGTCTTTCCCTTAGATGACTTTCTCTTAGAGGTTTAAATCTTAGGCCCAATTCAAGCATAACAATGGTGTCCTGTTACGTTAATAACTGCTATGATCCTCAGACTTATGTGCTTTCCCTTCCTCTCATCCTTTTCTATGGCCACAACAAGGAAAGCAGAAATGTCTGCTTTTAAACACACTACAGTTGACCTCAGAAGTCAGGTATCTCTCACATGTTGAATGGGAAAAAGGCAGAATAAAATAATATTATCAGATCCTGGTTTGATCTGAAGCCATAATTTAAACAAACCTTCAAATCAGACTGTGATTTTGTTTAAAACTGTGGTTTGAAACAGGGTTGGGAAACCTTTTTTCCCCCCTGGCAGGCCACATTTATATCTGCCCTACATTTTGGGGGCCAAATTTGACAGGTAGGTGGGGCAACCCACCTGCCAATCACAGTGATGTCAGGTAAGGAACCTCTTTGAAGATGCTTTCACAGCATTCCTTCAATAAGCTTGCTCCAGGATCACAAAGGGATTTGCACTGAAAACCTTGCTAAAACAGATGATTTCCCCTCTTTTTGTAGCAGGAGTTTCAATACAAAGCCCTTCATGAGCCTGGAGAAAGGCATGCTCCTACCGTCCATCAACTGTTGGATGGGGAGAACATGCCTTGCCTCAGCAAAAGAATGAAAGGGAACTCACTTTAAGTTCCAGATTGTTCCTTTGAAGCCATGCAGGTACTGCCCCCACACCTCATGTCATTTATGATGTGAGGTGTGGAGCAGGTGGGCATGGCTTGCCATGATTGGCCCATGGGCCAGAGGTTCAAATGAGGGGGAAGCCTTAGTACTTCCACAACTTTATTAATATTCACTAATAGGCAAAAAACCTTGCAGTTTAAGAATGTACCTATAGCCAACAGATATTTCTATGAAACTTTAAAAAGCAGGGCAACTAGGCAGCTATAGTGAATGCACCAGGGGAGCAGGAGAGCTGACCTCTCTGAGATACTGTACGGTTCTACAAATTTGTCAAACTGCAAACACAATTTGGGTTGGTCTTTCAAAGTCCAATCCACTTCCTGTGTAGCTTGGAAGAATTTGGAATCCGAAAGCCTAAAGAAAAACCCTGTAACAAAAAATGTGCGTACCCAGCTGCTGGGTAACCAGAAAGCAGGTTCCGCAAAACCTCCAACTTAACTGGGGAGGGACCCTTTTCCCTGAGCAGCTCTGGGTGGGGGCTGCTTCCTGCTCCCTTGCTGATCCTTGACTCCCCCCCTAAACAGCCTGCCCCTGGGACAGGTCGTGCACGAGTGTGCTGCTACACAGATGGAACACTTGTGCCTGAAACAACACAGGTTGTGAGCACAAAACCCTTGGGAACTAAATTCCCAGCACAGCAGCCGTTGTTGAACCTCTTGCCCCGCATTAAGGCAGGGAACAGTAGCAATCGACTACTGGCTCAATAAGTGCCTGCTGTCACACCTGTCCCCAGTCATGACTCGGGCCACTGCCATGAACTGCAGCCACAACTCTGGCTCTTTCTTGTCCCATGGCAGTGTCCTATCACATGCAGCCCGCATACGAAAGACCTCATGATAGGTAAGCAAGCCCAGGCCAGAAGACTCAACATAAGCTCTATATATTATATCCAGGTATTTTACCAGAGGCAACCCCTTCTGTGGCTGCCTCTCCATCACCACCCCACATAGATCAGGTACTCTGGCAGCCAGTTGGCCCACGTCCAATCAAGCTTCCTATGCATGGGCCTCTCAGGCTCCCCCTCGTCATCCTTTTCCCTATCTTTTTTCGGGTGCTCTCGGTAGAGTAGGGAAAACAAATCCATGTGCTCCCCCTGCCAAATTTTGTCTTTGGTCACTGGGAGCAGGTAGAAACCCAGGGTGACAGACGTGTTGCCGAAAGGAATGGCACCCACAGTGACTGACCCCAAGAGATCCTTCACTTTTTCCTGAACTGCGGCTGTAGCCAGCTGTTCACCGACTGGCGCTGCAGGCGGATCTGTCCCCATAGGAGATGCAGCCAGTGCAGTCACCTGTCCCCCCCATGTGTTGCCAGACTTGGTTGCAAGCCACCTGAAGCGGAAGCTGGAGACCTCCTGCTGTCACCACTGTGCCCTGCCCAGTGTTGGATGTGATACTTGCTTCCACCCTGGAAGGAGTATAGAATGGTCCCCATGGAGTCCACTCCCAACTTGGCCACCCACTGGCCTGAGCAGGCCTTGCCAACTCACCAGCTCCCACCAGTGACCCTGTCACACCAGTCACCCGACCCTCCTCCTCTGATGATGGTGTTGAGATGTCCTTGGGTGCATCCTCCGCCTGTTGCGTTCCAGCTGCCTCTGTTGGGGTAGAGGGAACCTCTGCCTCCCCCCGGTCGCAAGCTGGACCGAGCCAGGACTGGTTTCCAGGGCATCTAGCCGGGCTAAAATTAAGGCCACAGCATTTTGGTTAGCACTTTTCTGCTGACCACCTCTACCGCTGCTCAGCACCCTAGCCTTAGCGTGTTTAGACCTGGCTGCCACCCCTGCAGAAGTCCCAGGTCTGGCTGTTGTCTCCATGGCAGTCGGGGGGTGCCTGGTGCCCTGACCAGATGCTCCCATCCCCCATTTCTCTAGCGCCTCCAGTTGTGCTAAAATAGCTGCCTATGGTGGTGCCTCTTCTTCATCTGAACAACCAGCCACTTGGGGGGGGGGTTGGTGGTGGCCCATGGGCCTTCCCTTTCACCCCCCTTTCCCTTTTTTGGGCAGCATTGGTTTATATTTTTATTCTATTTATTACTATTATTTTTATTTATTTATACTTGTATTATGTATTTATTTATTTGTAAGAGAACTGCCTAGGCCACTTGTGTGTACACCTGCCATCCCCCCAACTACAGGGGGGGTAGCCAACAAACCCCCCGACCGTCCTGGCCTCTCTAACGAGGCCCACTCTCCGCCAATCTGAAGCACCAGCAAATTGTGCCGATCATGTGGCCGCCCTTACACCCAGCTAATTCAGCAGCTCAAGCCCATCCTATGCTGTTGCCCTCCCCCAAATGTCCTGGGGAGGCAGAAAACCAAGCCGAATTGGCCCCAATGACGCAAAGCGTCAACAAAATTGTGCCATCCACGCGGCAAAAACAAAATAGCCACCGGTCTCATCCCATGCTGCTCCGTCCTCCTTGCTAAGCTGTCGCGTGCCAAGAGGAGGATAGAAGGGGCGGCGTGGGTTTAAATAGGCCCCTGGTGCTCCGCCCCTCCACACAGCGCATTGTTTGCAAAAGTTGTATGTGATGCACAATGCTGCCCCCTTCAAAAGTGGCAGCCGTGGCATTGCCCCCTAGCCGCAACTACATTCCGCCTGCACAGGTTTCGTGCGGGTGAGCGGAGCGGGACTTATTAAAGGGTGCTGAGAGATGCTAGGAGATGCCCTGTTCTCACAGAGCTTCAATCAGAGCGGCTGACTGTTAAACCACTCTGGCCACTGGAGCTCTGTCTGGGGAGTAACAGTCTCCTCTCAGCACCCTTCACAAACTACACTTCCCAGGATTCTTTGGGGGAAGCCATGACTGTCTCAAGTGAAACCAAAGTCTGGTGTGGGTGTGGCCCCCTAATTAGGCAAGCCCAGCAGCTGGGACTCTGGGTTTTAGAACACTGACAGTTGGTTCTTACTGAGCATGCTCGACATTATCATTAAATTCAATGCTAAATTTCTTAAATTAATTAAAAATCAGCCAGGCATGTTTTTAACTTTTAAACTGCAGAAGATGAAGGTCAGATTATGGGGCAAGGTCAGTAAGAGGATTATAGGTACTCTGTGAACATGGCTGACTTTTAATGAATTTCAACAGATTATGAGAACTCTGACAGAAAAAAGTCCAAAAGGGGTCTGGTTTTTCTCTCTCTCTCTTTACACTTTGAACTCCCGATTCTCTCTGATTGTTTTGTATCACCATGAAAATTGAGAGGGTTGTTAAGCAAGCATTTCTGAGTTCAGGACTATAATTTTTGTAAGGTTTTGTTTTGAAATGAGTTTATGGGAAGCATCAGAATGGCATGGGGGGTATTTTCAATTTCACATTGTGGAATGTGAAAAATCCATGCTTACTATCGTATGCAGCCACTCTTGTGGCTATATAATACCAGAAATCTATAATTTCCTATTATATGAGTGTGCAGCTTCAAAGAATGAACAACAGATGTCCCTGAACCAGATTGTGGTTCTAGTTGTGGAGGGAGCATTAGATTAGGTATGGAATTTATTGTTTGGCACCTATATTTATGCAACAGATCTTTACAATATCAGGTGAGAAAATCAGTTTTAAAAGTCATATATGTTGTATCATGGGCAGAGTAAGCCAATTTAACAGAAGCTGGTATAAGTGGTGCTGGTGCAAGAGTAGTGGGTGTAAATTTCCATCCATTTGCTGTCCAGGAGCCTCTAGGTTGGTTGAATGCCGGATCAGCCAGGGACCAGAATGTAAAAGCTGCTTTCCCAAATACCTCTACTGGGGAGTAAGACCTTTCCATTGACTTCTATTGTATTAATTTTCTTAGGCCGACCTTTTTCCTGGCGTGACTTTTGCCTGAATGGGGACCTGTAGGAGCACTCTGAACACAAGTTGGATGTGGCCCAAGTCCCCTCACCTCGGCCCCTCCCCTGACACACCCACAACATGCCCAGGAAATGGCCCTTTTTGGGGATTTGCGCCAGCTTACACCAACTTTGCTTATGCCAGTCTTGGTTGAGTTGGCTGAGCCCTGGCTGACCAGTGTAATCTCTTCTCTGAAGGATTCGGTTTTAATGATTTAAATCACTAGTGAGGGAGATTCTATTTAATCATCTTTTTTTTTAGTAGAAGTACATTATTGTTTTAATATAACCTTAATACATATTCAGAGATGTAGGTTTTATTAGAAGATATGTGTATACCAAGCAATTATTTTGTCATGATGTGCCAGAATCATCACCACCAAGCAGGCTTTTAAATTGTACTAGTAACGTTCTTCTGGTTAGTTTTCTTCTTCAACAAACAACATTAACAAACCATGCTCATTAATTTTTGAATTGTTAACTAATTTAGTTTTTAGATAAATGTAGAGTTCTTTACAAAATAAAATGTAGACAATTTCGACCAAGTCAACGTGAGAAACTTAAAATATTGGATGGTACAGTTAACTTCTTCACCTTTCTTTTCCTTATTATCCGGGGGGAAAGTACAAGATTTCCTGCTTTTTCAGTTCCACATTTATTTCTCAAATTAGAATGAATTAGTCCAAAGGAAGAAAAAAAAGTCTCTCTACACCTGCAGAAGAGGCTATTGCTGTTAAGAGCTAATCTACCACTTCAGTGGTTTCCTCCTTGTTCAGATCAACTCTATCTCCCCAAATTCTCTATTCATTGACCTTCGCTGTCTTTATACTTAGAGAGAGGCAAGGCTTTGAGAGAAAGAGAGAGAGAGTACACTTCATGTACACAGACAGATTCTGCAGGTAATCTCTTATCTCCATAAACTGGTGTTAACATATTCATAGAATATAATTAGAAGTATAATTAGTATTTATGACCTAGGCTCTTTTTTAACTAATTGTTTTAAGAAAATTGTGAAATGTGATTCAAATTTTTAAAAATCCAATTTACTTAAAAACATAAAATTTAAATTAAACTGATTTTTGATTTTTTAAAAAATCATTGATTTTTATCAACCCTGGTTCTGATGGATTAAATCTGCTCTTTAAAAAAATACTGTTTTATTAAAGGGAAGCTGTTGAAGTCAGATCAACCTGTAGATGAAGAAAAGGAGTATAGGCCCAATCTAACAGAAACACAGAATGATGGGCAACCTTTTTAGCCTGAGGACTGTTTTTTTTTTCATGCTAACTTTCTGGGGTCACATGCTAGAAGTGGGTGGGCCAAAAACCAAACTGGCTGGGGTAGACTTCTTTCTTCTTTCACACACATATGTGCACACACTGCCAGGGCTGTTTCCAAAGGGCAGCCAGGTCGGGCCCTAGCCAAGGGCCCCTGGAACCACAGAGGCCCCTCAGTAGGATGGAGGAGAAGTAGCACTCCTTTTCCGTGATCTGCTGCAGAGTAACTGCCGCGGATCGCACAGAGGGAGCTTCTTCCACCTGCCCGTCTCTCCTATCTTTTGAGGTTGCGCAGGCTGCATGTGCAGGACTGCCATTAACCAACATGGCGGCCGAGATTTCCCTAAGGGGCTGAAGCTTCTGATGCCATCTTGATTGATGGCAGTGCTGCACGCTTATAGCAGCCCACGTAGCTGCAAAAGACAGGAGAGACGGAGCCAGCCAATGGGCGGATGAAAGAAGCTCCCTCCCTGCGAGAGACAGGTAGGTGCGTGTGCGTGTGTGAGCACGCGTGTGCGAGCGTGTGCGTGCCATGGCCCTGGGCAAACTGGTGCCCAAGGGCCCAGCATATCTGGAGCTGGCCCTGCACACTGCCCCGGTCTCTCTCTTACACAGTATCCCTCACCGCAATCTCCCTCTCCTGTTGCTCAGGTAATTGAAAACCAGCTGCGCAGCAGGGAAGAGGGAGCAGACATATACACACCACATCACATGCACAGACATACGGAGTTGGTTTCCCTTGTCTCTCCCCCCTTCCAGTCCTTGAGCAATGAACTCCTTGATGATCGCAGGGGACCTTTCCAGCCAGGAACTGCTCAGAGTCGTCTTCTGGCAGAATTCTAACCCATCCCCTCACCCACTAGTTCTACATTAATTTTCCCTTGGAAAGACAGTGGGCAATGAAAGCTTTCAGTGACCACTGGTTCGAAGTACTCCAATGGAGCTGCTTTCCCTCACAGAGAGTTGGGTGGGAGAGAGGGAGGTGGGGATGGACAGCTATGATCTGCTGGAAGAAAACTCTGAACAACTCCATGCCTGGAAAAGTTCAATGAATTCATCATGTCCAACAAGTTTGGACATAATGAACTGTGGATTGTTTAAAATTTGAACTTTCAGCCTCCGCTTTGTGGATGTGAAAGAGGAAGGAAGGAAAGGGAAAGCATGGGAGCCCAAGGCTCACCACGCATTATTCTTGTAGTAGGACTCTATGCTTTCCTGTTATGCTGAACCCAGCTAATAGATATTGAATATGAGCCTGGAAGTAGGTCAAGTTCCAATTTTTTCTCCTGGATTAATCACTATATCTCACTCTCTTATCTCTTCTATAAAACTTTTCAACATGTTGCAAAAATAAATAAATTGTGTATGTTTTATTTAAAGCATGAGTGTAATTAGGAATATAAGGAATTTTATACCAAAAGTGTGGTGTAGAACACATCTATAATCTGAGAGTTTAAAGCACTTATAACTGTTGATGCTCAAGCACTATGCATAGTGTGGATAATTAGACTATAATTGTGCCCTTATTTGATGACAAATATAAAGTTCTTACCCATATTGAAAAGACAAAGTACATATTATACATACATATGGATAATATTTGCAAAATATTTGAACTGGAGCAACACATATTAAGTGTATTAGATTTAGAAGATGAAAATTAATGTATGGATTATTTAGCTAACACTGCACTTTTGCCACAGAATCTGGTGTTTATTATTGTGAGCTTTAGCAGGAAACAGAAGCAGTATCAGTTGGGAAAACATTTCTTTACAGAATTGAGAACAGTTTGGCATTCTCATTTTTAAGTGGAGAACTTGTCTCTTTGGTTTCTTTGTTCCATGTCAGACTACTCCCAAACTATTTTAGCTGAACATTTTACATACTAATGGAGTCAAAGGAAGTTAAGTTGGCAGCTGTTCGTGGGATAATAATGAACCACACTGTTTAGTATTGCATATCCGCACTGTAAAATGTGAGAAGTATTTTCTAGAAACCATGGTGAGCAGGGCTCTATCCATTTTGTGTGATGTAAGTGCATGAACTATAGGTGAGGAAACTTTTCTGGGATTTTTTTCATGGGGAAGTAACTAGCAATCATTTTCTGTTGCAGGTGAAGAAAGCGTGCACAGATTCGGATGTTTCAGAACCTCAGAATTCCAGGTAAAGGAACTAAACATGGTATTCTGATGCATTCAAGTGCTGTAAAGCATTGATGCTATTTATAAAACTAATAATGAAAGGTAAAGATAAATGAAAATATAATGGTGGATAATTTACTTTCACAGACTAAAATGGACTCCTCCTGTATTCCTCTGAATACATTTCACTTGTGAGGTTATATTTTGGTTGGATTAGGACCTAGAAATTAGCATACTGAATCAGTAGAAAAAATATCTATGAACAAATAATTTTGATGTTAGTGTGCTGAAGACTGATTTCTCATATATATTTTTTCTATGCGTTACTATTTATTTTCAGTGTCAGTGTTTCTGTAGAGTTAAAAGTAAAGCACTGCTACTCTTAGGAAAGCATGACACTGTTCAATGTGTTTTTAGTATTTGTTTTACATACATTACTTTTATGATACTTTTGTCTCTGTTTTGGGCAATAAAATAAGAATGACTGTAAATATGACATCCAATATTTACATTCTGAAGTTGCATCTGTTTTGTGTAAAATATGTAATATGAAACAATTTAGGCCTTTTCTGAGTTGTTTCAATATTGCTTCTGTTTTCAGATAAGTCTGAATATTGCTAGTTTTTAAACAACTTCAACATTGACATGATAAGACGAGCTATCACTAGCAATTAACTGGAACACAGAATTTAAAAATATTTAGTAATAACAATTAGCTTCAAGACCCATCCTGCAAATCCCCTTTCAGAATATTATGCTGTATCTTTTAAAATGAGTACCAAACATCTCTTAAAAGCTGCCTATAAGATCTAGAGGTTTTTCAGTCATCTTGTAGAATCTTTTATTTTGTTTCTTTTTTGCAGTTGATAATACCCTTTCTAGGATTAATATTGTCCAAATGTAACTAAGTGTAGTTTGAAGTATGGTCCTTTTCCTACCAAGATCAATGAGAATTTTGCTATTAACATCAATAGCAAAATGTTCCTTTTCATGCTGTTCCATGAGATTACATCTATCCTTCCTGTTCTTATTAAATGTGGGAGTTTTTAAATATCTATAACTGCTAGGTACAGATATTTTCAATAGAATTTAGAATCCCAGTTCAGTGAGTATATGTTTTAGCCATCCTAAAATCCTGACTTCAGTTGCTGCTCAAGAGGAGGGCCTAGTCTTAAGGCATTGCAGTATCCTCTGATTATAAAGTCTGGTTTAAGAAAAACAAAAATATTTACGCATTTGGTATCATTTTAAGTGTAACTGTTTGTTAGATTTTTATGTAGCCTTTTATCTAAAGAGCTCAGTAGGCAACATGATTGTTGCTGCTACCCCTCATTTTATCTTCAGAACAATCCTGTGAAATATGTTAGGCTAAAAGATAGTGATTCTCATTAGAACTTCATGACTGAATGGTGATTTGAATCAGGATATCTCCAATTCAAGTCTATCCTCTTACATCACAAAGTTGAAGGTATTTTGGGGCTATACACACTTACCTGGGAGTAAGGCCCATTGATCTCAGTAGGACTTTTGAGTAGAAATATATAGGATTGCAGTATAACTTCACTCTCTCTTAGGGCCATTTCACATACATGGAGATCCGGGGTGGTGAGCTGTATGTCTGGAGGGCTGAATCCTTGTCTTTCTCACCCTCTGTGAGCCAAAATGGACATGTAGGTGGAGCATCAGTGGCATCAGGTGACCTATTTTTCCTGCATGGACAATTAGCTGATTGTTGGGGCTTGCAAAATGCCATACACACAAGCCTTGAAAATCAGCTCATCATCAGGACTTTCATAGAGCCACTCTCGAGTTATGCAAGCCCCAACAATATTGCTGCAATCAGCTACATTGCCCCCTTTGTCTTTGCATCTTCAATTTGTCCAAACCTGATGTCATATATGACTTCAAGTGTAGGGCAGGTCTGATTGGCTTGGCCAAATGAAGAAACTTGGTGAGCCTAATTAGGGCTGTGGGACATAGGTTTCCCACCCTTGGCACAGAGGCGTACCCAAGTTAGCCACCATATGTATGTGAAAAAGGGAGATGGGGAAATGTAACAACTATTGGAATTATATGGTGTTAGGCTGGCTGCTGTGGTTTTTATGTTTGTTTTTAATACGGCTCTGCTTTTAATGTTGCTCAGGGTTTTTTTTTAGATTTTAAAAACCTCTAATTTACATGTGAATTTAGTGATGGGATTTAGATGTTGTTTTCTTTGTTTATATATGGCCTTTGGGAGGGCCTTTGTTCTGAAAAGATGTGTACAATCTGCAATTTAATAATGACAACAACAGAGAGCTACAGCATATCCTGGCTCTTTGATTAGTGTACCTGTATGGTAAATGAATGTACAAATATGTGCTCACATTTTACATTTTTAGGTGCATACTTAGATCTTAAGTATTCATATGAAAGCTGGAATGTATGTAGTTCTTAAAATGTGTCTTATAGCTTGCACTCTGCATAATCTTCTGAAGTGGTTTTTTTCCTGCAATCTGTTAGAATTTTAGTCTGCAATCCTATATACACCTGGCTAGAAGTAGGACCGATTGAATGAATAATTTATTTCGATCAAAGATCAGTACCTAAAAAAGCATGACTAACCAAGATCATATAAAGTACATAAAACCATAAATGATAGTAAAAGTACAAAATTAAAATCAGTATCAAATTTCCTATATAGGGTCATTTATCATTGTTTTCCAACATGTGCTAGCAGCAGCACAGAAACTAGCCACTCTTACTGTAACCTGTGGACTCCTGTCTGCCAATAAGTGCGTTAAGTAAAGCTCACTAGGTAAGTCTGGGGTGCTTTGTAAAATTGGGGTAATAAAAGAGTGGCAGAGATCCCTATAAAAGGTGCAATACAATAAAACGTGACCTACAGTTTCCACTTCCTCCATTCCACATGGACAGACCTGTTCGTGATAAGGTACCCTTCTATATCTTCCCTCCAGGAGGGCGGATGGGAGTACATTAAATCTGGCAGCTGTAAAAGCTCTTCTATATTTGGGGATATTCAAATTTGTTAAGTAATGCGTGGGCACCAGTGCCCTACCGTTATCCCTGAACTCAGGTTTCCTACCAGCAAGAGTCAAATGATTTTGTAGTTCTGTAGTTTTGTACTTTTACTCATTTATGGTTTATATACTTTATATGATCTTGTTTACTCATGCTTTTTATGTACTGATCTTTGATCAAAATAAATTATTCATTCATTCATAGGTCCCATTGAACTCAATGGAACTTACTTCTGAGTTGATTCTCATTGGATTGTGCTGTTTTCATTTTCCTTGTCAAAATAAATTTTATTCATTCATTCATTCATCATTTTATTTGTATGCCACCTTTCCACAAAAAAATTGTGCTCAAAGTGGCTTACAATGAGGTGAGTATATCTCAAAAACAACAACTGCAAAAACAATTTCCTAATAACAAAAATAATAAAACAGTAATGTAACAGTAAATATAACAGCAAACAAAAACAACTGTTCAATATAATGAACACAGCAACATTTTATCTCTTGGCAGGCAACGTTACACTTTATGGCAATAGCAAAAATAAGAGAATTTTGACAGTTTCACTTGGCTCCTAGTAACCCACTAAAAATCCCATGATGTTGCTCAGAGTCCCAGTCTGGTAACAACTTCTTATAAGGCTTTCAAAGGCAGGTGGCAGTGGAGAAGCTGGAAACATCCCTTCCATGGTCTGCTTTGAACCCCTAAAAGCACTCTGGAAATGATAGGGCAGTGCTACTGCTGCATCTTAAGAAGCTAGAAAAGCCGCCTTTACCTGACACCATCAATGTTAGCCTGGTAAGGGTTGGTAACCAGCTGTAGTGTGGAGTAGGCGCTCGACGGGAAACATGCAGCGATGTAGTGGCTGCTGGGGCAAAGTGTAGTTGGTGGGATCAAACTCACCAGGCATCACATCTACAGGCACAGACATGCTCAATTGCAGCAGGATTTCATCCAGCATTTTCACAGCCTCCATGCTGGCAGCCTGAGTCTTCTTGGTTAGGTACTTTGCCTTGTTAATGATGTCTCTGCTCTGAGTATTCTGGCTGAGCAAATTGCCCGCCAGAATGACTCTGGAGATGAGGGCTGCACTGCACTGCTCTCCCTCAGTGCCCAGCTGCCCAGTCACCATGTCCACCAGGAGCTGCATGCCCAGAAGACTCTCTCCATCTCTTAGCCATCAAGTTTTAGAGAAACCATAGAAAAAGTTTTAAATTGTCATGTTGTTCTATCCCATTACATCATTTTGAGCAGCTGATTTCATGGATATAAAGATCCTGATCACTATTATCACAGAATTCTTAAAGAAAACATTACAAAAAGACCATCATAGAAGTGAAATAATTTTGCGCCTAGCTGAGTTCACTTGTAACACTGCTCCTGGGTTACTGTTACAAGAATGAGATGTAGTGAGCCTTGCTTACTAGCGGGGAAGCTTGAAGGACCACAGCAAACTAGATTAAAAATCTAGCTAATGGGACAGTTAGCTTAGATTTTTAAAAAGTAGGCTTAGCCTTTTTAAAAAAACAAGCTTAGTGTAAACTTCAGTTTTTCCTAGGTTTAGGCAGTTTTGGTAGGTGCAAAAAAGATTCAGCTGACATTTTCAGCTTTCAGTTTAATTTAAACCAGCTAAACATCAGTCCAGTTTATCAAAGTTATAGTTCAAGTTACAATTTAAAACTAGAGGGTAAAAAAAAATCAAGTAAAAGCTAGCAAGCTTTGTTATTATCAAAAGTTTTTAAATATGAATCTTTTTCAGGAAGAAAGCCTCTTTTCCAAGGAGTTAATCCCCAATTAACTCACTGCCCATTGTCTAGAGATGTGAAGGCCCAGAAAAAAACCAGAAAAATTCAGGAAAAATCTGTTTTTTTCTGAAGTCTTTTTTTGTATTTTTCCAAAAAAATTGGAAAAATTGAAAGAAATGAAGAAAAATGGATTATGGAATGTTTTATTTCACCATGATGAATAAAATGTTTCATTGAATCTTGGTCCCCCCCCCTTTCTCAGATCTTTTTATGGGAATGGATGCTTTATGTCTGCTTGACACTATGGAGGACTAGCGGAGACGTAAATAATTTTCTTTGCTATTAATGTTGATGGTTTTTTCTTTTTTAAAATTGTTTTTTGCCTGCTCCTCATAAACTAGCAAAACAAAAGAGGTTCCTTACAGTTCAGGTGTTCCTTACAGTTCAGGATCTTGTAGATCCACTTGTTACAAAAAAAAGTAAAAATTTAAAAAACTAAATTCAATTTGTAAAAATTGTTTGAATAAAATGTACTTTTAATATACCAAATTTGATCATTTTATGCCAAACCAACTTGTACATAATTACATTTGATGTTCCTGAAGTAACAACGTGACTTTCAATCTGTAAAAAGTGCTAATATTGCATTTTTTCAATTTTTCTGAAAATTTCCATTTTTTCTGAAAAAGAAAACATGGGAAGGCTTCAACATTTCCGGAAACATCTACCATTGCCCATTCCCTACTTAATCAACACTCATTGTTCACTCCCTTTTCCCATGGGAGTAAACTGACTTAATTCCATCCCCCTTTTCAAATTGCTACTTTCAGGAATTTGAGCCGCATCACCTGACCTTATTAGGTGCAGCAGCAGCTGGGAGGAACTAGCCAGGCATATACATTTAGAACAGCCTAGTGAGTGGAGCCACAGCTGATGACGTGTCTCTGCCCCAGCTAACAAAGGAGTACAGCAAGGAGACCAGGTTACGCTACTCGCCTGTCTTCTCCTTCACCGAAACAAAACCTAATAAAGCTCCCAGTAAAAGAACTCAGTAAACTAGAAAATAAGTTACAGAGGTAGAAAGCCAAGAAGAATGCGGGGGCTTTCCAGTGTATTGCACTGCTTTATCGTGTGCTAAATCATGGGTTTGTCCTCTTGTGCAAAGAGCTCCTGGCTGTCTGGGTACAAGTTTGTCACTCTGAGGAAGAGGAAAATGATCCCTGAGAAGGGATCTATTCCTTGGGGGATGAGCAGATACATTGTCATACTGAGGATACTTCTCTGGAGGCCAGAGGGGTTGCTATTGTGTACCTCTTCATTCACTGTTAGTTTCATCTTCTTTTAATCCCAGTCCATAGCTGTTTATGTTTCACAAGTTTATCATTTTTTTGTTCTGGTTTGCTGTAGCTTATGAAGATTTCATCATTGCTTTTGCTGCACCTTACGGAGGACAGGAATGCCTCTTACATAACCGATACTGTAGTATTTTCTTTGTATATGCTTTTTTACTTATCTTCAAGTAGCCATCAGGTTTATCTGTGTTTGCAATTAAATTTAGGCTTTTACATATAGCTTAAGTGTCATTTTTAGTATATATATATATAATTATTTTGTAAACTGTCAGATATAGAATATTGTCTGCAAGATCTTCACTTCCTTTGTTTGTCCCCCAGCCTACAGTTTGTGTGTGAGAGAGACTGAGATGCTGAGCAGGGGCCGGGAGGATGTGTATGTGTAAATACATTGCAAGTAGAAGTGCTGTATTGTTTTCCTCACCTTACACATCACACCCACATGAACCAACTCTACTCATACTTTATAATGCTTAATTCACTTGGACAATACTGAACTCTTTTGCTAATAAATTTGCTTCCATCCCCCTTCCTCTTCCTTTGTCCAAGTAATCACACTGGTGCTGGTGCCTGTAGCATTTTGATGAGGTGACTGAGACGATTTGCCGGAGGCAACCAACTTGTAGGTAACTTTGATTGCTTGGTAAGTTCAAAGATCTACACTTTTCAGCACTTCAGATCAGACATAATGCATAAAAAGCTACGAAAAGTAGTATACAAAAGTAGGACTGAGTTTTTCTAAAACATTAACATAATTTTCAGAGGGTTTTTTTTAAAACAAACCTAGTATGTGAAGATCCCGCAAAAAAATGTGAGTGTTCACAAAAAGAATGATTGTTTTACTTATAGGCATCACAGGAATGAAGTATGGATTAATTCAGTACCGGGTTTGAAGACAATTTCTCCATCTATGTGAGTAGGCAATTCAGTTACTAGAAACATAAATAGCTGGGTGGGTGGTGGGTGTGCGGACACATGGTGAATTGCCTGCCTGTTGCAAAGGTTGCAAGTGTGTTCTAGATAGCTGGGTGGGCGGCTCTGGGGAGGAGTAGAGGTCATGGTGCCGTGAATATAGCAATGTAATTATACAAATCTGTGGTGTGACCACATTTGGAATACTGTGTACAGTTCTGGTTGTCTCAACTGAAGAAAGATAGCCAAGTTGGAAAAAAATCAGAAAAGGGTAAATGATCAAGGGGATGGAGCAACTCACCTATTAGAAAAGGTTACAGCATCTGGGGCTTTTTAGTTTAGAGAAAAGGCAAATAAGAGGTGACATGATAGAAGTATATAAGATTATACATGATAGGGAGAAAGCAAACAGAGAAGTTTTTCTCCTTCTCTCATAATACTAGAACTCATGGTCCTCCAATGAAGCTGAATGTTGGAAGATTCAGGACAGACAAAAGAAAGTACTTCTTCATGCAGCACATAGTTAAATGGTGGAATTCACTCTAATAGGAGACAATGATGGTCCCAACTTGGATGGCTTTAAAGGAGGAGTAGACAAATGCTTGGAAGATAAAAGGCTGTCAGTGCCTAGAACCGTGATGGCTATGTTCTACCTCCACAGTTTGCAGCAGTATGCTTCTGAATACCAGTTGGTGGAAACCGCAGGAGGAGAGAGCGCTGTTGCATTCATATCCTTGCAGGCTTCCCATAGACATTTGGGTGGCCACTGTGAGGACAGGATGCTGGACTATTTATTTATTTTATTTTGTTTTATTAAATTTATATACCGCCCCATAGCCGAAGCTCCCTGGGCGGTTCACAACAATCAATATCAACATACAATAAAACACATTTTAGAACAAATTCAAACAACAGTAAAAATGGGCTTCCTTAAAAATTATTAAATTTAAAACATTTATAACACATATTAAACACATATTAAACACATATTAAAACACATACTAAAACACATATTAAAATGCCTGGGAGAAGAGGAAGGTTTTAACCTGGCGCCGAAAAGATAGTAATGTTTGCTCCAGGCGTACCTCATCAGGACTAGATGGGACACTGGCTTGATCCAGCAGACTCTTCTTATGTTCTTAAAAATGTTTGTATATTCTTATGCTGCTGTTCCCCTCCTCCTCCTCCAGGTACAAGGAGAGAAGATTGAAGTTTCTATTTTCAGTTTTGAATAAGCTCCAGTTTCCCATTGTGTAAACAAGCCATCAATATAGGTACAACTAAAGCAGTCATAATAAAACTTATATCCACATGAACAAGATATCAAAAACATGACAATTTCCCTAAACATATGAAAAATATTCCTTTCATAAATAAGAACAATTATTACAAAAAATACATTTAGTGAACAAATCTTACACTTAACTAACCAGTAGCAGAAAATATGGGAAAAACTTACAGTTTACACCAATTAAACCCAAAGTTTATCAAAGTTGGTAGCATTATAATAAAGCACCATCAGTCTCAGAGCAGAAAATGTGCTTACCTTATCCAACCCTTCAACCTTCTATAAAACGCATGCCAAGGAGGTTCAGTAATACTCTTAAACGGTAGCATAGAAGTTCATCTTTCACCGGGCCCACTTTATCCCCAACTACTCACTTAGGGCATTGTCCATCATAGACTCTTTCTCTCATTAGAGAGCAAAAAAAAAAAATCCACTCCACCAATTCTTGCCATAGCACATACAAAATGAAGTGGTTATCGAAGCACCTTCAGCATCAGGACCACCTTTTGTAGAAGAAGTCAGGGCCACATCCTCCTACAGAGGTAGAAACGAGCCAGACAAAGAAGCGCGAACAAGGTAGCAGGACCCACAGCTAGATGGTCCCTTCACTGTTATTCTGACCACAGTTGTAATAAGCCACAGGTCCAAGTTCAGGAAATATGTAGGAAAGTACTACTTATTCAAAATTGAAAGTAGAAGTTTTCAGTCCCTTTGCAAATGGAGGCGGAAGAGATTTGATAGGAGAGCATCTGAATCTGAGGCTCACCACAGTGTGTTCCCATAATGCTAAGCACAGGGGCCAAATTGTGGATGGTCATTGATAAATAATGATAATTATTTAATGATAATGACCAGTAGGATAAAAATATATGAAATAATAAATAAAGGTACAAACATTATCTGGGGCTCTTCCATTTTAATTGCACATTTCCTCTGAGAATAAACAGTGAGCTTGCAATATTGAATATTTAGACCACTTGGGAAATGGTTTCACTTTATAAATATAACATCCAGAAATTCCTTTGATTGTTTTTCAGTAGCAGTTGTTGTTCATAAGATTGAAATCTGTTCAAAAATATTTAACCAAAAATGTAAATTTCAAGCAGAGAAATTAAAAATGCTATGAAACTATGCATTGTGTAAAAGAAACACCAGTTGACTTTTGGCTACAGTGGCACTAGAGAGCACAGCTATAGTACAGCACACAGGCCTAAGACATGAACATTCTTCTTACAACAAATCTTATGAAAACATTGTACCTAAAGTGAAATGTCAGCAGAAAAATGGATGCTGGAGGTGCTTTCACTTACAGAATAGCTCCTGGCCGGTTACTTGGGGCTAAAGTCTTTCATTTATTTAGCTAGCTTTATTGTGTGTTAGTTTTGGACTTGAAAGTATTAGAATAAATGCAGATGGAATATGTTTTTACAGTAGGGAAGTAATTAAGTTGGGTGTGGGAACTTCGTCTGGAGAATTCTTGGGGTAGCATGTGCAAATTCTTTGTCTTACTTGGCTTTTCTTTTTTTGAAAGAAACATTTGAGCTATATTTGTGGTGCACATGTGCAAAGGAATTTATTAACACAGGAAAATATATTGGAGGAAAACATGATTCTAGGTGTACCTGCTCTGTATGAGAGAAAGGAAGGAAGGAAGAACATTCAGTGTTAGTTTCTTTCCATAAGACAGTCATGCATTTTATTTTGATTACTATATTTCTATAATAATATAAGCTCATATAGGAAATCTGTCACAGAAGTAAATATTTTAAACAATAGCTTGGTAAGTTGAACAGATTGTTGTCATGCTGTAAAAATATACAGTATGCACTTTGGGAAGTTATAGGTAGGAAATATTCATTGGATAGACTAGCCCGGTATGGTATGGCTATGTTGGTTGGTTTCATTTTTTGCTCTTCGTTGCATTTTATGGTCTTAGTTTTTTTATGTTTTGTTTTAATTGCTCCTGTGGTTAGCATTCATTGGTTCTTTGAAGAAGAACAGTGATATATACATTTTTTAAAATCATAACAATATTTTAGTATTCTTGTGTAAATGTGTCATACTTGCCTTTTTGTCAGGGCCACATGTTACTATCACTACAAGTTTGAATTATTTTGACCAGTCACCTAAAATGTGATTTATAGATTAGAATTAGATTTTTTCCAGTTTTTATGGGCCTTGTTTAATTTAGAAATCATTTTGGAAGCAAATGATTTCTATGTTTGATATCCACATATGGGATGATAAAGAAAATATAAAAATGTGTTTTTCTTCTAATAGTAAGGAGTAATTTTTGTTGCAGTTGTATTTTGTGACTGAGAATTCTTGAGTATATATTTTTTTAAAATGACTGCAGGCATGTGCGTGCATGCATGTGTGAGAATTTGGCAACTGCCAAACCATAGTAGTGTATAATTCTAATTGATCCAAATTTAAGTGAAATGTTGTGAGGATTTTAAAGGAAAGTTTAAAAACTTATAGATGCTTTATAGAGAGGGTAGGTTAATGATTATTTGGTTAATGATTATTTGGAGTTGCTTTCAGGGATTCAGGACCCCTGTGCTGTGATTCTTTACAAGATTAGGTCAGGTCCCATAAAACAAAACAGCCCTTCTAGAAATGGAGTTGAATCCATGATACCTTTAAAAATAATCTAAAACTGGATGCAGAAACAAAAAGAAATAGGTAGTTGTGAAATAGTGTGTTTTGTGAATTGATGGGTAGGTAAATAACTAATCTGTCACTAATCACCTGAAGTATCCAGCTATGTGTTCTCTATCTTGACTGAGCTCTGTGACCTCTACTATTCCATTTTTTGCAAAGTGATCAAATGTATGATGGCATCTCTACTCCAGGGGTTTGTTTCTGAATGATAGTGGTTGAAATGGTCTAGAAATAGACAATCTGTTTTCTGGCCTGGTTTTGGATTTAAACAGCCTTGCTCACTCAGGTGGATGATTTGTCCTGGGAACAAGATAGTTTGTTCTTGTTGGTTCTGTTGGACTTCTCAGCAGCTTTCAGTACCATTGGTGTTTGGAATTAGTAATGGTCTGGTGTGGATGAGCAATGGAGGTTTTAGCAAACAATACTGAAATGTTCTTGATCAGTAGGAAATTGTACCTGGCAATGAGTATACAATCTGTTTAGGATTAGAATGCTTTTCCTCTTGAAGAACTAGGTTCATAATTTGAGAGTGCTCCTGGATCTAGCTCTGTGCCTCATTGTCTATATGTAGTGGCACTGGCCAAGAGGAGTATTTTTTGTTTAGTCTTCAGTTGTTGAAGACCAGCATATAGAATTTTTTTTTTTTAGTAAATTAAGTTAATTCCATACTGGATGCAGGAGCATTGCTATAACTGTACCTATTTCTGTCTTTCGCTACTTAAAAGTTCTAAATTACTGAGGGTTAGTTTGCACTTGCCAATGATCCCATGAAATCCCTCAGGTGTGAAGAGCTGCTGGTGGTCTCCTGGCCAAGTTGCACTCACTAGAAATACTGACTGTTGCATTTTGGGTAAAAATTATACGGTCCTTATGTGAAAATTCCAATTCACCCCAAAAACTGTATCCATGTGAGATCACTTTGATGAGTGGCTGAAATTGGAATGGATCAGAGTTGCATGCTTGCATGCATGAATGTAACGGGGGGAGGGAGAAAACCCTGCTTTAATTATAATTATTTTAATCTAAAGAAATATTTACAAATAATACTAACTTCAGCAGATTTCACTATTTTTCACATCACTGATTTATAAAATGTTCATGGGATACAGATTATTCAGATTATAGGTAGTACTCAGTGTATTACTAGGTCACCATTTTTCATTGTCCACATTTTGGATGGCAGTTGGAGGATACAGATGACAGCTATAGAAGAAATTCTGCAATCAGGAGCATCTGGCTCTTTGGCAGATTCTTCAAGCACTTCTCCTAATGCGTTTGGATTTGCCCATGGGCCTTTTATGTGGTTGCATTGCAGATGGGCTGTTTGCGCAACCTGATTATTCTGCAAGATTCCTCCCTGCCCCCCACACACACAAAAAAGAAAAATGGTTTCACTGATTCTTTGACTTGCATTCTTTCCCCCGTAGATAGATTCTTTATGAGTCTCATAAGTTCTCTGTATTATAATATTTCATATAAGCAGTCCAGAAGGCTTCCATATATCCAAAGTGTGCACCCGGAATTTTTCTTGCTGTCGTGATTTAGATTTTACAGTTTAACTGTTGCATTTCAGTATGTTCTGTGTCTGTATTGTTATCCAATTTCTTTGAAAGTGACCAAATATAAGGTCAATTCCCAAAGTAGGGTAACTTTACCTACTCTTTTAAGCGTAAAATGGATTTGCCTTTCCACAATCAGTTCTTCACCTTAGGCTTTCAAAGTTCAAATCTGGATTTGGTTATAAGTGAAAATGAGTATGGTGGTCTCAACCTAGTCCTTAGGGGTTTCTTGTCTGCTGTTCAGAAGAGGCCCAGAACTAGAACTGCAAGGTTGTTTTAGGTCATGATTTAAGGTATATTGGCAGAGTTATGTTAGAAAAGTGCACACAGCAGTTTAGGAATCTCTATAGACATGTTTTTCAGCTGAATGCTTTCACGTTCAGAACACTGAAAAAGGCAGTGAGCCAAAAGTATGAATTTTGAGTTTTATTTTTACGGACAAATTAAATGCTGGAGCCACTTATTCTTTTGCCTGTATGCTTACAGTTCTTATAATAATAATAATAAATTTAATTTCTTTGTCGCCTATCTGGCCAATGGCCACTCTAGGCGACGTACAAAATCGTTTAAAATACAAATAATAAAATACAATGATACAATATAAAAACAGTATAAAAACAGTGCAGCTGCAACAACAATATTAAAACAGGGCAGGAGGCATTTCAGTTATAGCAATTAACCCTCCCCGGAGATCCCGAAGGCCTGTTGAAAGAGCCAGGTCTTTAAGGCTTTCCGAAATACATTTAAGGAAGAGGCGTGCCGGAGATCTTGTTCTTCAGTTCCCAATTGAGAGAAGGCCCTGTGTGGCTGATCGTGTCGAGCGGCATAATTGGTGGCGTTGAAGGCGCTCCTTTAGATAAACTGGACCGAAACCGTATAGGGATTTAAAGGTTAATACCAACACCTTGAATTGGGCCCGGAAAACAACTGGAAGCCAGTGTAGATCAAACAACACAGGTGTGATGTGATCCCGGTGGCGGCTATTCGTAAGTAATCGAGCCGCCGCATTTTGTATAAGTTGTAATTTCCGGACCATTTTCAAGGGTAACCCCACGTAGAGCGCATTACAGTAATCCAATCGAGAGGTGACCAGGGCATGTACTACCAGTGGGAGCTGATGAGCAGGAAGGTAGGGTTGCAGCCTTCGTATGAGGTGTAGTTGATACCAGGCTGCCTGGCTCACTGCCGAAATCTGACCCTCCATGGACAGCCTGGAATCAAGTACAACCCCAAGGCTGCGGACCTGGTCCTTCAGGAGTAAACTCACCCCACTGAACTTCAGGTCAACATCTCCCAACCTTCTCTTGTCCCCCACGAGTAGTACCTCGGTCTTGTCGGGGTTCAACTTCAGCTTGTTCCTTCCCATCCATCCACTCACGGATTCCAGGCACTTGGACAAGGTCTCCACAGCCAACTCTGGTGAAGATTTATATGAGAGATAGAGCTGAGTGTCATCCGCATATTGGTGACACTGCAGCCCAAATCTCCTAATGATTGTCCCCAGCGGCTTCATGTAAATGTTAAATAGCATGGGAGAGAGGATAGAGCCCTGTGGCACACCACAATTGAGAGGCCAAGGGTCTGAAACCTCCTCCCCCAATGCTACCTGTTGATACCTATCGGAGAGAAAGGAACGGAACCACTGCAATACAGTACCTCCAATTCCCAATCCCTCCAGGTGATGTAGAAGGATACTGTGGTCGACAGTATCAAAAGCCGCTGAGAGATTGAGGAGAACAAGAAAGGTGAATTCTCCCCTATCTAATGCCCTCCTCATATCATCTACCAGAGCGACCAAGGCTGTTTCCGTACCGTGCCCAGTCCTGAAACCCGATTGGTATGGATCCAAGTAATCCGTTTCATCCAAGTGTGAACAAAATAGTCAAGTGTACACATAATGGACAATAATGGCTTGGTTCCAAAGAACGTGGAACTCACCTCGTCCATTGTGTTTTTGCCACCACATCCTCTTCACAGCTCTCTGAAAAGCTGCCACTGAGGTCCATGAGGCCCACTGCAATGCAATAGGATGTGGCTCAGGGTGCAACAGCAGGATGGGGGAATCTCAAGAAACTTGAGAGGGGCAGTTGCATGAGGCTGTTTAGTGTGGTATGTTCATGCTTTTACTGCATGTTGCATGAATCCAAAGAGACATTGCATTGGACTACACATAATACATCTTGGTTGTATTATACAGGATGACTAGAAACAGGCTGTTATATAGGTGGCTTTGTGCTAATGGTCTAAGGAAAATTTCTTGTGAGCAGGGAGAGGTTCAGATAACAGACTTTGCTAACTGATGAGGGATTGAGAGATCCTGTCTTTGTTGCAGAGGAATAAGACACTAACATCATATTGATGATTAATCAAAATTGTAGCTATTTCTATGAGCTTTTCATTTTATGTTCATATTTATAAATTAATTTGTTCAATTACATATCCATTCATTTGCTTGCTTCTGTGCTACAGCCATGATGTACAGTTGTAAGGGAATTGAGTAATGTGCTTGTGCTTACTAGCCCCATAACCCATGCACCAGTTATCTGCTATCCTCTGTTTTCTCAGTAAGCTGCCGTATACTTAGTCAGATCCAGGAGCGGCCAGTAGGGAGAAGCAGCAGCAACAGACATGGTGTCCCAGTTCCATTATCACTGTGGCTTGCTGGGAAAGGTGAGGCAGCAGGGAAGTAGGCACAGTGCAGATAATAATAATAATAATAATAAATTTAATTTATGTGTCGCCTATCTGGCCGATGGCCACTCTAGGCGACGTACATATGGCAAGTACAATAAAGTACAATACAACAAAATACAATATAACAATAAAAATTAAGATAAAAACATTGCAGGGTAGGAGGCATTTCAATCAAAAAAAAGTCAGCCCTCCCCAAAAATCCCAAAAGCCTGTTGAAAGAGCCAGGTCTTTAAGGCCTTGCGGAATATATTCAGGGAAGAGGCAAGCCGGAGATCTTGTGGGAGAGAGTTCCAGAGGGTGGGGGCCACCACTGAGAAGGCTCTCTCTCTGATGCATTGCAGAGGTGCCAGAAGGCCAGGTTTGTGCCACTGCCCCTTCGTTCTGGCCACTCCGTCACACTATTGGTCCATCCAGCTCACTGTTGTCTAATGCCTGGCAGCGACTCTCCTGTGTTTCAGATAGGAGTCTTTACCAGCATTATTTGGAAATGCTAGGGATTGAACTTTTGACCTTCTACATGAAAGCCATGTGTTCTTTGATTAGGAAAGATGTGCATTCAGGCCTGAAAGCAGGAAAGGTTTTAGAACTTGTACTAGATTCAGGATACTCAAATGTGCAGGCTATGTAGGCTCCACAAATGTGTGATTGCCCTGTAAACAACTGGAGAGTGGATAACCACAAAGTGCTATAAAGAACTCTGCGTTCAGTGCTTATGTAGACCTGACAGTCTTGTGCCATTCCCCCAGTAGTGGGCAGTACATGTTGACCATTGAACCACACTGTCACTGAGTGTTTTTCCATCAAGTCTGAAAGTGTGGAAATCTGTACCTAAGAGAAGTTATGTCTTTGCCCAGTCTGGGAACGGATAGCCAAGGCCGTTGTCATGGCAGCATCAAGATAGACTGGGAGAGTTCTAGCAGCTATCTGTGTTGAGCTGTGTCTTCTGTGTATTGCCTCTGAACTGAGAGGTTGTCTTCTGTGTTTACCTTTGGAGAGAGATGTACCAGAAGGGGGGTGACTGAAGAAACTCTACATGTATTTACTCTTAAGCCTTTGGCCGTAATGTCTTAATAAAGACTCTTAACATGATCTAATGCTCTGAAGAAGTTTCTTGCTCAACTTAACTTCAACGTAATGTATGCTGTTTCACGCAACAACGCACACACGTCAACAGTACAGACGTGCATAATAATGCAAGAATACCAACTATCAGATCTAGCATTAAAAATATAAAAAATATTGAAGATGTTTGCCAAAGTACTATTCTGTGCACTTTGCATAGTTAGGAGCTATATTAGTCTTCTCAGCCATGCATTGTTCTGCTTAATGGCTTGACAACTTAATAATGAATTATTATTAATCATCACTTAAAAGGACAAGTAGAAATACAACTTCTTGTTGAGGAGCGCAGCCTGACTACAAAGAGGCAGTTTTGGTTTTGACAAGAGAAAGGAAAAGAAGTTTGATTTTTACAGCTAGCTAGCAATAAAAAGTTCTTTGGGTACTGAAGCAATTTTAGGAATTAGTACTTCCTGTGAGTATGCCTGCTTCCCTCTATCAAACTTAAATAGAACCTGTTTCAAAAACATAAATCTTCAGTAGTCTCTCCTCACAACAAAACTGACCCTGTGACAGCTACTCCTAGAATTCCAACAGCTATGGGATTTGGGGAATGCAAAACAATGTATTGTGTACCTATGCAAAAAATAAATAATAACATAAAACTTCTTCTGCCCTTGTGGAATCTTTGGATCAATATGTGGAAGAGTTAGCATAGGAAGTGGGCAGGTAGGAACGTAAAGCTCTTTTTTGTGTAATGTTCCCCCAAATAGTCCCTTCAACAAGCTCCAAAAAAGGGCTACATATGGAGTTGGAACTAGGGATGGGTGAGAATTCCATTGAATTCAGATTTAGCACCAGATTTTTCATAATCTTCATCTTTGTGGAGCAATTCTCTTGGCTCTGTACTTCAGCGGATTTCCCCCCCTTGAATATATTGTTCTTTTATTGATTTCACTCACAGCACAGCATGCTGGTAAGATCTCTCTCTCTCTCTCTGTCTGCCAAGTGGGAGGAAGCAAGCCATGCCTATAATAGAGATAAAAAGACAGGCCTAGTCCTAGACAGTCTCTAGAGAGTCATAAATGTGGGCAAGACTCTAGCCTTGCCATCTAATATCTGTAGTGCTAACCTATTAAACAATTAAAAGTCAAGCCTAGAGATTGGAGAGTCTTGCCCACGTTAAGGACTGTAGGCTTGCTGAGGAAGAGATGGAGGATGGGGAGCACTGAAAGCTGTTTTCTGCCTATCCTTTCCAAAAGAAAACAGATGGTCTCTGCTTGCTAATGTGAAAACTTACCAGTCTCAGTTGCAGCTGAGGAGGAAGAGGAGTTGCCAAAGCTGCTTTCCTTTATTAATGTTTCCTTCCAAAATATTGATGTTTCCTTTCCAAATATTGATATTTATTTTCATTTATTGCTATTTCCTTTGAAAATATATTTCAAAATATTGATATTAATATCAATATTTTATGGAAGAAAAAAATCAGACTGGTAAAAGCAGTGGATAGCAGACAAAGAATGAACTTGAATTGATACCATCTGTTAGGTTGACAGAATGTTTTCAAAGTGACACCAGCCAACTGATTCCATTTGTAGTAGAACTACATCGTACCTAATAGACAAAAAAGTTTCCAAACCTTTATTTGCTAGTAACTAGTGATACCACCAACACTTGAAAATAGTCAGTTTGTAAGTTGAATCTAGCATTTCATAATTCCTGAATGCATATGAGCCCTAACTTCAACAAACAGCAATATTTTCATCATGCAAATAGATTGAGTTAATTTTTATTTTTGGTGCTTGCACAACGTGTCTGTATATGTATATGTGAGAAATCAGGAAGAAATTCAATTCCGTTGAAAGCCAAATCTGTCAAATTTGCACTTTCTGAAACAAAATGCTGCCATCTTTTCTGAATTTTGCACTTTTCTGAATTTTGTGATGCAGTTCTCCGTCAAGCAGTGTTTACAAAAATGCATAAGGGTAAGTGTGCACAAAATGAAGGTATTGTTGAAAATAACATACAAACATGCATTATATTAGGATAAATTGCTTGCAAGAATGTGTACATTAGTCAAAACTGATATAGTGAGCATAACAGAGACCTGGTGGAATGGAGAAAACCAGTGGGATACGGTTATCCCTGGATATAAACTATATCGGAAGGACAGGGAAGGACGTATTGGTGGCGGAGTCGCTCTATACGTGAAAGAAGGCATTGAATCCAGCAAGCTTGAAACCCCAAAAGAGGCAGACTCCTCCACAGAATCGTTGTGGGTGGTGATACCATGCCCCAGGAGGGACTTAATACTGGGAACGATCTATCGTCCCCCTGATCAAAATGCTCAGGGAGACCTTGAGATGAGATATGAAATTGAGGAAGCATCCAAACTAGGAAATGTGGTAGTAATGGGTGACTTCAACTACCCGGACATAGACTGGCTGCATATATGTTCCAGTCATGACAAAGAAGCAAAGTTTCTAGATATTCTAAATGACTATTCCCTAGACCAGTTGGTCATGGAACCGACCAGAGGGATGGCAACCCTGGACTTAATCCTCAGTGGGGACCGGGACCTGGTGCGAGATGTATGTGTTGTTGAACCGATTGGGAGCATTGACCACAGTGCTATTAAATTAAACATACATGTAACTGGCCAATTGCCAAGAAAATCCAACACGGTCACATTTGACTTCAAAACAGGAAACTTCACAAAAATGAGGGAATTAGTAAAAAGAAAGCTGAAAAACAAAGTCCAGAGGGTCACATCACTCGAAAATGCTTGGAAGTTGTTTCAAAACACTATATTAGAAGCTCAACTGGAGTGCATACCGCAGATCAGAAAAGGTACCGCCAGGGCCAAGAAGATGCCAGCATGGTTAACGAGCAAAGTCAAGGAAGCTCTTAGAGGCAAAAAGTCTTTTCAGAAAATGGAAGTCTTGTCTGAATGAAGAAAATAAAAACTCTGGCAAAAGAAATGCAAGAAGACAATAAGGGATGCTAAAAAAGAATTTGAGGAGCACATTGCTAAGAACATAAAAACCAACAACAAAAAATTCTATAAATACATTCAAAGCAGGAGACCATCTAGGGAGGCGACTGGACCCTTGGATGATAAGGGAGTCAAAGGTGTACTAAAGAACGATAAGGAGATTGCAGAGAAGCTAAATGAATTCTTTGCATCTGTCTTCACAGTGGAAGATATAGGGCAGATCCCTGAACCTGAACTAACATTTGCAGGAAGGGATTCTGAGGAACTGAGACAAATAGTGGTAACGAGAGAGGAAGTTCTAGGCTTAATGGACAATATAAAAACTGACAAATCACCGGGCCCGGATGGCATCCACCCGAGAGTTCTTAAAGAACTCAAAGGTGAAATTGCTGATCTGCTAACTAAAATATGTAACTTGTCCCTCGGGTCCTCCTCCGTGCCTGAGGACTGGAAAGTGGCAAATGTAACGCCAATCTTCAAAAAGGGATCCAGAGGGGATCTCGGAAATTACAAGCCAGTTAGCTTAACTTCTGTCCCTGGAAAACTGGTAGAAAGTGTTATGAAAGCTAGATTAACTAAGCACATAGAAGAACAAGCCTTGCTGAAGCAGAGCCAGCATGGCTTCTGCAAGGGAAAGTCCTGTCTCAGTAACCTATTAGAATTCTTTGAGAGTGTCAACAAGCATATAGATAGAGGTGATCCAGTGGACATAGTGTACTTAGACTTTCAAAAAGCGTTTGACAAGGTACCTCACCAAAGACTTCTGAGGAAGCTTAGCAGTCATGGAATAAGAGGAGAGGTCCTCTTGTGGATAAGGAAATGGTTAAGAAGCAGAAAGCAGAGAGTAGGAATAAACGGACAGTTCTCCCAATGAGGGCTGTAGAAAGTGGAGTCCCTCAAGGATCGGTATTGGGACCTGTACTTTTCAACTTGTTCATTAATGACCTAGAATTAGGAGTGAGCAGTCAAGTGGCCAAGTTTGCTGACGACACTAAATTGTTCAGGGTTGTTAAAACAAAAAGGGATTGCGAAGAGCT
Organism: Rhineura floridana; assembly: GCF_030035675.1. Taxonomy (NCBI): domain Eukaryota; kingdom Metazoa; phylum Chordata; class Lepidosauria; order Squamata; family Rhineuridae; genus Rhineura; species Rhineura floridana. Next base: position 104,235,516 of record NC_084483.1, read on the forward strand.
CCAAAAAGACCTCTCCAAACTAAGTGAATGGGCGGAAAAATGGCAAATGCAATTCAATATAAACAAGTGTAAAATTATGCATATTGGAGCAAAAAATCTTAATTTCACATATATGCTCATGGGGTCTGAACTGGTGGTGACCGACCAGGAGAGAGACCTCGGGGTTGTAGTGGACAGCATGATGAAAATGTCGACCCAGTGTGCGGCAGCTGTGAAAAAGGCAAATTCCATGCTAGCGATAATTAGGAAAGGTATTGAAAATAAAACAGCCGATATCATAATGCCGTTGTATAAATCTATGGTGCGGCCACATTTGGAATACTGTGTACAGTTCTGGTCGCCTCATCTCAGAAAGGATATTCTAGAGTTGGAAAAGGTTCAGAAAGGGCAACCAGAATGATCAAGGGGATGGGGCGACTCCCTTATGAGGAAAGGTTGCAGCATTTGGGGCTTTTTAGTTTAGAGAAAAGGTGGGTCAGAGGAGACATGATAGAAGTGTATAAAATTATGCATGGCATTGAGAAAGTGGATAGAGAAAAGTTCTTCTCCCTCTCTCATAATACTAGAACTCATGGACATTCAAAGAAGCTGAATGTTGGAAGATTCAGGACAGACAAAAGGAAGTACTTCTTTACTTAGCGCATAGTTAAACTATGGAATTTGCTCCCACAAGATGCAGTAATGGCCACCAGCTTGGATGGCTTTAAAAGAAGATTAGACAAATTCATGGAGGACAGGGCTATCAATGGCTACTAGCCGTGATGGCTGTGCTCTGCCACCCTAGTCAGAGGCAGCATGCTTCTGAAAAACAGTTGCCGGAAGCCTCAGGAGGGGAGAGTGTTCTTGCACTCGGGTCCTGCTTGCGGGCTTCCCCCAGGCACCCAGTTGGCCACTGTGAGAACAGGATGCTGGACTAGATGGGCCACTGGCCTGATCCAGCAGGCTCTTCTTATGTTCTTATGTTCTTAAACTGCATAAAAAAGTTATTCACACTAAAGTACTTCAGAATTTTCATGAGGATTTTTAAATGATGGATAATTCCATCCCTAGTGTGTGTTATGTTTTGTTTTTTTGTGGGGGGTTCTTAGTAAACCTACAGTAATATTAGGTGTTCTGAGAGCTTTTTTTTAAAAGGGGAGAGCCTGTGCAGTGAACTGAATGATAGGAGAAAGTCACCAGATGCCTTCAGAGTGAGAGTCTGTATCTGGCAGAAGGTTGGCCCTCCCTGGGTGTGAGGCAAAGGGGGAGTAGATGTGCCCAGTGTGAAAGATATTGAGTGGGTTTGACTTTTCCTAATTCTTGCAGAGGCCTACTGGGATAATTGGCTCAGGTAGGTTTTGTGGGTGGGCGCTTGTTGGGTCCATATCAGGTGTTTAGGAGGAGTCTTAGTAAGGAGGGACATGGGCGATGCCACCCCAATTTCAGTGATCATGGGTAGACGGAAGTATAGCCATGGGGGGTGGATTACCATAGAAGACGAGGGCAGGGCTATCTACGCCCAGAGCTTCGAAGATTACTTTTAAAAAGAAATTACAGTTACAGTTACATGACCCAAAAAAGTAGTAATTACCGTTACAATTACAACAGCTCTGAAAGTAACGGATTGCTTTACTTTTTCTCAAAAATAATCACTACAGTTACATTTCAGTTGCTTTTTTAAAAAAACGCCTACAAGGTGCTGGCCTTGGCTGCTGCACATCTAAATAGCCTAAAACAACATTAAAAATAAACACACATACAGAGGTAGTAGAATAATTCTTTTTATCCATAAGATAGCAATGGTGGACTCTCCACTGGTAAGAGAAGCAGGGAGGGAGGCAGAGGCCACTGCTCAGATCTTTGCACTTCAAACCAAGTGCAACCCCCCCACTCAGCCAGCAAGCATAATCTCTCTCACTTAACTCCCTCCAGGACCCTGCCCTGCCACCAACTAAGGGACACTCACCCAACCAAACATTTTCCCCTGAGATGCAAAACAGTTAAAATACTGCAAATGCAGCACAGTAGCCAGAGAGGGTGGTGGAGGCCACTTTGTGTGCCAAAACATGTTGTCATCTTTCACCTCCACAGTTCTTTATCTCCATTCTGTTGCTGCTTCCTTCTCCTTTATCCGTGTTCCTGCCCTCCGGCTCCTTTTCCCCTCCACTCCATTTTTTAAAACAATTGTTTTCTCCACTTTGTGTCACTCTCCACCTCCTCCCTTGTTGTCTCCTACCCACCCACAGACCATGATGATAATGAAAGTTAAAGAGGAAAGCACAAAAGCAGGACTACAGCTGAACATCAAGAAGGCTAAAATAATGACAACAGAAGATTTATGTAACTTTAAAGTTGACAATGATGACATTGTACTTGTCAAGGATTATCAATACCTCGGCACAGTCATTAACCAAAATGAAGACAATAGTCAAGAAATCAGAAGAAGCCTAGGATTGGGGAGGGCAGCTGTGAGAGAACTAGAAAAGGTCATCAAATGCAAAGATGTATCACTGAACGCTAAAGTCAGGATCATTCAGGCCATGGTATTCCCGATCTCTGTATGGATGCGAAAGTTGGACAGTGAAAAAAGCTGATACGAAAAAAATCAACTCATTTGAAATGTGGTGTTGGAGGAGAGCTTTGTGCATAACATAGACTGTGAAAAAGACAACCATTATAACCAAGTGACTTCCTGGAGCTATTATCACAAATAAATAGTCTGAATGCCAGCACTCCCCCTAGCCTCCTAGATCTGAGGCTTTGATTTGTAAGTTTGACAGTTTGATTTAACGTCAGTTCACAAAGCACCAAATATCCAGATAAAGTTGGCTGCAGGATCCCCAGTTCTAGTCTCACTTACTGGTCCTCGATAAGTCATTTGAAACCTGCTATATTAATGAAGCATTATTGCCAGATACCCCAATATCACCACACACATACATATGCAAAGGCAACTCCAGATACATCGCCCAACCACCTCTTTCAGAGTCCGTCTACTACCTCAACACTTTCAGTAAGCTAGGAGCCTCCAGAGAGGGAGCTCATATCTTAGTAGCAGAGGATATGTGTTTCATGCGCTGAGGTCCTAACAGGATATGTGTTTCATGCGCTGAGGTCCTGACAGTTAAGAAGATCTCAGATGACAAAGCTAGCAAAGGCCCTTGGCCTGAGCGGCTGCCAGTCACAAGCAGTAAAACTGGGCTAGATGAGCCACTACTCTGGTTCAGTATAAAGCAGCCTCCTATGTTCAGAAAACATGTTCAACTCAAGGCATCTCCTTTCAAATCCACAGAACTTTCCAAACATGATACACACACTCTCCCCTATGAAGAATTCAATACCTAACAGAAGTTCCTGGGTTTTTAGGACCCAAACAAAACATCCATAATTCCTCCTTCATTCAGAACCTGGAGAACTAACAGTCTACCCTATTTATGTTTACTCAGAAGCAAGCCTCATTCCCGATCCATCTGTCCTTGACCATTTGTGGGGAAGAAAGCAAATATTTCACCAGCGAGCAGAAGGGTTTAAGTTAAAGTAAAAAAGAAAGGCTAAAAACCTATTGGAGCATATTGTATTATTGTAAGTTTAAATTTAAAGCTTCAAAATCTTGTAATAGGACTTTTATCCAGATTTTTAACATTGGATTCATTACTCAGGAGGCAAATTGTGAATTATGACAGGGTAAGATTATAGGAGTTTGGTTACTTGTTGAAAGTGTAGGTACTTTACTCCAAACAGCCCATAACTAAAGGTAACATGAATGCATATTGGGAGAGGGCACTTTTAGAGGACAACCGGGGGAAGAGAGGGATCCTACATTCACCATTCTTAACCTGCAAATGCCCTCTGTGGCTGTTTTCCCCTCATACATTTTTTCTTCACATTTTGGAGTTATTCTGTGGAGAGACGATTTTTTAAAATGTCCAGGAAGAGTGAATTGCTGAGGACCGTTTATGTATGTGAGAAAGTATAAGAACAGTCCATCCTCTACTTCTTTCATGCATATATCCACCCCACTGCCACACTAAAGTTTGGGCTTTGGAGCCTCATGTTTTGATGCCTATTATCCCTTGACAAAATATGATGAATGATCTCTTGTGTTTACCCATGTATGTGTTTAGATGTTCTTTACATAGCAATTTTGGACTTTTATTTTTTACCACTAAATTTTGTCAAAATACTATATTTTCTTATGACCAAAGATGTTTCCATCTCCCCACAGTATTTCAGAGTGGGTCTGCGTTCTTTTGAACTAGCTGACTTCTCCATGCTCAGTGAATAGTTTTTGAGAGTAGTAACTTTTAGGATATCCCTTCGTTCTCCAAGTGGACTGTCACTCTTACTGTTGCAGTACAACTTGCTGTCCCTTTTCCATCTTCATTATCTCTACATATCTCTCAGTCACAGATACAAAGAGGGTTTATTTACTACAAAAACAGTATGAAAAACTTTATTTTGATTTAACACTGAATGCCAATTGTATTTTTCAATATTGACATACTTTGCCTCTTGTTCTCACCACATTTTAGAAGAGTACAGTAGGGCCCCGCTTTACAGTGCTTCGCTTTACAGAGTTCCGCTAATACAGCGGTTGTGAATTGTAGAAAGGCCCCGCTTTACAGCGCTTGTTCCGCTTTTACGGCGGTTTTTTTGCCGCCGGGCACCATTTTGGTCAATGTAAGTCAATGGGATCTGCTTTACAGCGGTTTTTGCTTTACAGCGGGGGTCCGAAATGTAACCCGCTGTATGAGCAGGGCCCTACTGCAGTGCTTTCCCACTTGAAATGTTGTTACAATTATTAACTTTATTCTCTCTCTCTCTCTCTCTCTCTCTCTGGCCTTTGTGTATCCTGCAATGATATATTAATACCTGTTACGACATTTATAGTTGAATTCTGTGGTCCAGTTTTGCTGTAGTAGCACTAATGCTGGTTTTAAGAATAGCCAAAGTGAAACTGTGAGTTATCTGCTAGTTCCACTTCACTGTTCTGAACAGTTAGAGTTTTAAAAGGTTGTGTCAAAGCAGCCCTCTACTACCCAGAATTGTTCTTAGGGTACCACACAAATTAGGTGAGGAAAATACTCTTGCTATCTTCTTTCCCTCCTTCCTGTCGTTATGATATGTTTGTACTCAGTTGGTAACATCCAGTGAATTCATACTCAGAATAAACCCATTATTTCAGTGGGTCTACTCTATGATTAACAATGTTCCCATTGTGGTTTGCAATATTAAAATAGCCAACCAAATATGAAATTACAATCTCATAAAAATAATACCTAAACACAATGTTACCCAAATACAACATACCCAGAAAACCATAAAACACTTTTTAAAAAATCAGCAGCAATTTTGAGTTCTCTTTTTTGTGAAAGACTCACTATTAATATAAAGCCTTACCATAAACAAAATAAGGCTTATCCAATATGCCCACCCCATTTACCATCCAATTTACAGCTGGTGAATTGGGGGAGAGGTTTTCTGACAATTTTCTGGGAGAGAGTAAACTATTCAGATCAGTTTGGTGGGTTGAGGAAGAGAGTCCTTAAGTTATTTTTTCCTTTCTATTTACTTTAAAAAACTGCCACTATTTCACCACAATGCATCTTGAAATGATACTACCATCACTCAGTGACATCATTAAAGATGTATTTGGAGGGAGGGGGAATGGCAGCTAGAGCAAGTGGCATTCTTTTAAAGTGAAAAGAAAAAAAATGTCACTGCCACAGTGAGCACCTTTTAAGTGCCCTCTTCCAAGGAGGATCATTTTAGCCTTACTACAAAGAGTTTACTTGCCAATGTAAAGTGGTGAGGAGGATTGCCAAGCAAATTTTACCTTTCAGTTATTTCCATAATGTGACAAAACAGAAAACATCCACCACATAACCAATTTTTTTGAAGGTAAATGATGGGGAGTTCAATCTGGGAAGTCATGCTCTCTCAGGTACACAAAACAGTGCATTTAGGGCTTTCCACGCTTAGGTTAGGGTAAGAAATGTATTGACAGCCAGTACATTTGAGCTAAAATTGATAAGATGTGATCTCTACATCCTTTTCCAACAAGAAGGGAAGCTGTAGAGATCTGCACTAGCTGCTGTCTCTGGACTGTCTTCAAAGTAGTTCCGCATAGAGTACATTGCAGCAATCTAGGCAGAAGATTACCACTGCATTAGTGACAATGACCAGATAATCAGAGAGATAATCTTTCAGAGAGAAAGGTTTGCAACCCATTATAACTGATGTAGCTGGGAAAAGTCACTCTCTGCTTCTCAAGCAGCAAAACCTATCTACTTCTCTAACCCACTTCTTTATGCTCGTGGTATTGCTGTTAGAATGCAACATGTGACTCCAAAATAGACAATAGAGCTCTGTTCAGTGCAAACCACTTGTGACTACTATTTAGTTCCACAGGATAGCAGCAGGTTCTTTAAAAAATGAAATGCATGAACCCTACATATGCTTCTTAATATTAATTTACACACTTTAGTACTGTATTTAAGTTATTTGGAACCAGGCACATCCATATGCATTGAATGTACAATTTTTTAAACAGGGTGTTAACAAGTGTCCCTCAACGTTCCTTAGATATCTGCAGGTAGATCTGGAACCTTAAGCTTGCATACATTATTAGTTACAGTTTATAATCCACAAAATATGGCTCAGCCTGCCTTCGGAAGTCTTAGGGGATGCTGGCCCAGCTGGGGCATACCTTTTGGGTTGCCCTCTGTGGCCAGTGCTGACACAAGAACATGATTTGAGTGGAATGCTCTGGTTTTCCTCCTGCTCCTTCCATAGGCTGCCAGTTTTACACCGATTTCTCTCCAAAACAAAGTTGAGGAGTATGAGGCTGATTTTAAAATACTGTTTGCTATTTTTCAGTATGTAATTAACAGGGAAAGTGTTTATTTTCAGTGTGTAAATACATACTGTGGCCTAAAGGGGTCTCTGCACACTTCCATAATGTAAATAGTATAGTAATAGTATTACTTTTTTTCCCCTCTAATAGATCTATGGAAATGCAGGATCTAGCAAGCTCTCATAATCTTGTGGGAAGCAATGGAACACCGGGTAGTTCTAAACTGGACAAATCTAATCTTAGCAGCACATCTGTTACAACAAATGGAACAGGCGGTGAGTGAAGACCTACCTCTTTCAGTTTAAAAGCAAAACGTGCTCTGACATCTTTTGAGACAAACTGGTTTATGGTGGCCATAGATCACATTCATGAAGAAGGTGAAAAGTGGGTAGAAATGTATACACTGGAGAATAGTGTAATAAGTTGTGTATGAGATAGAAAGGCCAGTTCTTGTTTACCGATAGCCCCTACTGTAGAATTAGAATTTACAATTAACACCCTATTTGTTTTCCTGTATATACTTGTGTTGTTTTCACAAGTCATGCCTCTGCTTTTCTTCTGTCTTCAGTCTAACTCCAGTAATATCTGGACCTGTCTTCATTTTTCTCATCCTCCCATTTCTCAACTGTTTTTCTTGCTTTACAATTCAGCCTGTACTTGAAACTTTCACCAGCTCTTCCTGCATCTTATTATTCAAACATCCAGCGTGGTATTTACTTTGAATCTTCTTATGTAAAAATTGCCGAGCTTATTTTATTTACCTACACTGAGTCTCATCTTTTTGATCAAGTACTAACATTCAAAGGACAATTTGAATAAATTAACATTTACAGCATTTGAGTAAATTAACAAATGCATTATATTCCCAAGATGTGAAAGGGCGGACTGTGGATCATTTTCAAACTTCTAAAAGTAAATTAACTTTCAGAAGAACAATGTGTACAGTAGGTTGGAACCAGACTTAATCATGTTTAGAGTAGACATTTAAATCAATAGGACTTAAATTAGTCATGATTTCATAGTGTCCATTATGAGCATGCCTAATTCTGGATCTAACCCAACATTAGTATGTTTAATCAGTGTTCAAGGATTTTGTTTTTTATGCCAACTAGTGAATTTCTAAGGTGTCACAGCACTTTTTGTGGTCTTACTGACAAACTATAGTCTGACCCCATGTTATTATCAAATATGAGCTAGGTGAAAAAGCCTCTGCCCTACTCGTACCCTTCTTGTAATGTGTAGTGCCTTTCACCATGTGATTCTTGGCATACCAAAATGAACCACTACTAAGAACAAGCTACAATGGAATAAAACTCTTCATGGCAGTTGGATGTATCATTGGGTACCTAGCAGTATGCATTACAACTACTAAGCCACATTCACACCAAACATTTATTCCACTATTATTCCACTTTAAACAGTCATGGTTTCCCCCAAAGAATCATGGGAAGTGTAGTTTGTTAAAGGTGCTGAGAGTTGTTAGAAGGCCCTTATTCTCCTCACAGAGCTACAGTTTGTCATAGTGGTTTAACAGTCATTTCCTCTTCCCAGAAAACTGAGAACTGTAGCTCTGTGAGGGGAACAGGAGTCTCCTAACAGCTTTCAGCACCCATTACAAAATACACTTCCCAGAACGGTGGAAGTCCTCCAAAATAAATTCATGAGGCAGATCTTGGGTTTGCCCCAGGGGGTTCCATCAGCCCATCTGAGAGCGGAGCTTGGCCTGCCTTCCCTCGCAGCAAGAATTGACCTAGCGTACTTTAGATATTGGCGGAAACTATTCAGGATGGAGGATGGCTCTTTTCCGAAACTTTGTTGGACAGAGCAACTCAGGATGGGGGGATGGGCCACCAGGTGCCAAGTGAAATTAGTGTCCTATAATCTCTCCATGAGGGGGAATTTTCTAGCCTCAGCCAACACGCCCTCAGGAACTGGGTCTTTGACCTTGATGCGTTCCAGGATCGGGCAGCAATAGCAGCAGCCCCTTTCTCCTCCTGGTTCCCCCTAGTTAAGATTAACCATGCCAGACCACACTATTTTGAAGTACTAACGCACGCCCCCTTGTGCTGGGCGTTCATGGAACTCAGGTCCCAAATGATGCCTTCGGCTCATCTGGATGGGAGATACCTGGGAATCCCGACCAAGGACCGGAGATGTGTCTATGGGTGTAACCAGATTGAGGACATCGCCCATTATTTGTTACACTGCCCCCTGTATGAGGACCCTAGAAGGAAATTTCTAGCCCATTACATCTGTATGCATATCCATGCTGGGAAAAATTCCCAGGATCTGGTAGTCGAACTTTTAGCCGACAACTGTAAACAAATAACAGTTGCAGTGGCCAACTTTGGCTTGGCCGCTAGGAAGCTACGGGCGAGCCATATTTAGATTTGTAATGTTTTATGATTATTCAAACTGTAACTATTTTTAGCCTCCTCGACGTTTATTTGTGTTTATCTGTTTTTATCTGTTTTTATACTTTTTGTACTTTGCAAAGGCCTTTGGCTATATGCAATAAAGTTTGTTGTTGTTGTGTTGACTTAATTGAACACATTCTGAAACTGGCTAAACTTGCTTGTGTCTCGCTTTTTAAAAAAAAAGTTAAAGATGATTTTAATGTCATGCAGTAATACTGTATTTGCCTTATGATACAGTGATACTGTGTCTGTGTCAACTTGTATAGTTTTTTAAAACAAAAATACCAGATATAATTTGTGTGTGTATTGCATGAGCCATTTGATACACACAATATCAGTAGGCTCTAAAACGGAAATAGTGGTTTGCTACATGCATAATTGTTGGAAGACACTATCTGAACTAAGAATTGGTATTAATATGGGGTTGGATCCAGACTTTTCATGCTTAGAGTTGATCTGCTGACATCAATGGTACTTAAGTTAGTTCATGGGTCTACTCCAAGCATGGCAAAGTGTTGATTCAGTCTATTCAATTTGCATCGGCGTGATGGACCCTGTCATACAAAAATGTGTGACCAAATGGAATAATGCATCTGGTTTTGGTTCTGTGCTTCTTAATATCATGCTAGTCAAATCTGTTTTTTTTCCTGTTACTGAACAAGTTACTGAAAACGGGCTTGTAAACTATGTAGGTCCATCTGTATGATTGAAGCACTGCACAAACAAAAATTAATTTGCCCAATGGTCCTTAAAATGCTCTAGAGAATTCTTTCTTTTTTCTTATTTTAAAAATATTCCTGTATGTTAAGCAGACAGACAATGAACCATTGTTATACCATTCAAATTCTCAGGAGACAACATGACTGTTTTAAACACTGCAGACTGGTTGCTGAGTTGCAGCACTCCCTCTTCTGCAACAAGTATGAGCAATCCTGATATAGTGCATGTGTGTGGCTGGCTTCTTGATTGCTGTGTTGAAGCTAAGATATTCTGCTTTGTTCTTTTTGCTTTGACGTTTCACTACATTCTGCTGCTCAGAATCTTCAACAAAGAGTTTCTGATATATTATATATGTATATATCTACATCTCCAAATAAAATCAATGTGTTCAGTCGACAGAAAAAATCAGATAATTTGGTTTCTTATATACATGGTTATTTACTAAACCATTGTGAACTTCCCATGTATACTTAGACAACTACAAAATGAATTGTACAAAATGGTTTGTGATTAATCAAGCATATATTTGTAGCCAATCTGAGATATCTTGCCAGCAGAATGAGAAACCCTACAGCAAATGTTTCTCAGCCAGCAAGGGGAATAAATTGCTTACAGTTCCTGGTTATACTGCTAACTTCACTGCTATGCAAAGAGTGGTGATCCAACATGTTGTAACCTCTCAGCACATCTAGCCAGCAATGTTCAGGGAAGATTATATTGCAGCCCATAGCTGGGAAATGAAGAGGCAAGACAAGATGAAGTGTGGGTAAATCAAAGGCCACATTTATTCAAATAATGCCAGTTAAGTGCTTGATTATATCACAAATGATCTGCAGAGAAAAGTGTGGGACTGAACTCTTACCCAATCGGGTGAGGACACCCTGCCATGGAGAAGGGGGTGGTCCAAGCCCAATCCCCTTTCTCGGGCCCCATCCTTGCAGGGTGATTAGGGAGACCTTCATGTTCCATCCCCCCTTGGGGGGTGACATAAAACTGCCTCATAGCTGGAACTACATAAAGACAACCAAAGACCACGAAAACCCAACAAAATAGCTGGTGAGATAGGGCAACGAAGGTCTGGTACAGGAGGATGAGCCCTAGTCCACCCTTAGAGCATCTTCCTTATCCTAAAATCACCGGACGAGTCAGAGATGCCCCTAACCTTGGCCAGAAATCCAATCCTTGGTAATTTACCTGCAATATGTTTTTTTAAAATAATGTTTTAACCCTTTTTTAAAGTTGTTGTTTTTAATGTTTTTAATGCTGTCTTGTTTTAATGTATTTTAAGATCTGTTTTTATGATGTTTTAAAGTGTTTTAGTGCTTTGTTTGCTGCCCTGGGCTTCTGCTGGGAGGAAGGGCGGGAAAATAAATAAATAAATAAATAAATAAATAAATAAATAAAAGGTCTTCACTGAAAGCCCCTGCCAGTGAAGAACCACACAAAATTCCACCGACCAATCCACTGGGATAGGCCAGAGGAGAGAATACCCCCTGCTGAAATGAAAACTGTCAAATTCCCTACCTGCTGGTGGCAAGGGACAACAGTATGGCCTTCTCACCTTCAAACCACCAACCTCCTGCAGTGCCACCGGCATTGGCTCTGGTTGAAGCTTGGCCAAAGGGGCCATCTGTGGCATCTGATGGCGAGAGAGGGCATCAACCACACTGTTGTCCAGACCAGGAACATGGAGAGCAAGAAAAAGAATATTAAATTTAAGGCACTGAGTTACAAAAGCATGTACCAAAACCATCACTCTAGCACTTCTAGAAGTAAGAGAGCTGATAACACACACCGTGGCCTGATTATCACACCAAAAATGTACCACGGAGCTAGCCAAATCAGTTGCCCACAGATGTACTGCAACCACTATGGGAAAAAACTCCAAAAAGGTCAGATCCCTATTGATGCCAACCTCAGCCCAGGCCACCAACCATGCCTCTGCATACCAGCTATCCCATAAAATAATCCGAAAACCTAAATCCCCAGAGACATCAGTGAACTTTTAACTCAGCCTCCAATAACAAATCCATACACCAAAAAGAAACCCCATTAAACCGATCCAAAAATTATGACCAAACTAGCAAATCATCCCTCATGCCCCTGGTAATTCTAACCTGATGATGAGGTCTGCTGAGGCCCTTCATCAGGTGACAAATCCTGCGCAAAAATGCTCTGCCAGGTGCTATGACCCTACATGTAAAAATTGAATGCCCTACCAGTTCCTGAAGCTCTCCGAGGGTCACCTTCCTAGTATCCCTCATGCTGTCAACCCTACGTTTCAACTCCCCTAATTTGACTGCCAGTAAACGACAAGCCTGTGCTACTGAGTCAAACTCAATACCCAAAAAGGTAAGCACAGGCAAAGGGCCCTTGGTTTTTTCCCTGGCCAAAGGCACCCCTAACTCCCCTGCCAACTGCCTAAATGCAGCCATAAGCTGACTACCAGAGCTTGGAAGATTACTTTTAAAAAGTAATAAATTACAGTTACAATTACATGGCCCAAAAAAGTAGTAATTATCATTACAATTACAATTGCTCTGGAAGTAAGTGATTGCTTTACTTTTTCTCAAAAGTAATCACCACAATAACATTTCAATTACTTTTTTAAAAAAATAAACGCCTACAAGGTGCTGGCCTTGGCTGCTGCACATCTAAGTAGCCTAAAACAACATTAAAAATAAACACACACATACAGAGGTAGTAGAATAATTCTTTTTATAAGATAGCAATGGTGGTCTCTCCGCTGGTAAGGGAGTTGGGGAGGAGGCAGAGTCTACTACTCAGATGTTTGCACATCAAACCAAGTGCAGCCCCCCCACTCAGCCAGCCAGCATAATCTCTGTCACTTAACCACCTCCCAGACCCTGCCCTGCCACCAACTAAGGGACACTCACCCAAGCAAACATTTTCCCCTGAGATGCAAAAAAGTTAAAATACTGCAAATACAGCACAGTAGCCAGAGACGGTGGTGGAGGCCACTTTGTGTGCTAAGTACAAACACAGTATACACACACACACACAACTCCGGCTCCTTTTCCCTCCACTCCATTCTTTAACACCACCACCATCCATTTTTTTAAACAATTGTTTCTCCACTCCACCCCATCTCACTCTCCACCTCCTCCCTCGCCACCTCCTACCCACCCACAAGCTGAACACGAAATAGAACATCCCATGGGCAGAACTCGATCTACATAAAACAAACCCTTAAACAAAACCCCCAATAGATCAAAGTCCAAACGGTGGACTGGCAGGAGGTGGAAAACTGACTTGATATCATACCCATGAGAGCGCCTGGGCTGAACCGCCGAACCAACTGTGCTGTCAAAGGAAGTATAACGTACTGAACACAAATGCTTGGAAATAGTATCATTCACCAACTGCCTCCTAGGGTAAGACAGGTGAAGAATGAGGTGATATTGTCCAGGATCTTTCTTAGGAATGTTGCCCAAAGGGGCATAGGAGGGTAATGAAATAGACCCAAGACCAGTCCCTCAGCTACCTCCTTATCTATTTGCTCCTACACCACTGTCTCCATTCCAGCTACCGACTTCAGATTCCCTAACATATAGGGCCTCTGCTCCCCAGCAACTGGAATTCTAAAACCACAACAAAAACCTTCCCCCAAGTAAACTGCATCCGACCGCAGAAGCTGTCAAATATTAATCGGGGTGGGATGCCTTGCCTGAAGGCTCCCTCCAAATCCGGGCTTTCTCCCCTTCTGAAAACCCTTAAATCCCATGCTCTAGAGCAGCTGGTAAAAGGATGGGAGGGCAGAGCAGGGCTTAAATAGCCACCCTGTCCCACCCCGTGTGATGTGGCATGCATGGCCATGCTGCAACGGGGGCTTTGAACCCATGCCAGGTCTTACCCAACAGGGTTTGTTGATGGGCAGGAATTCTGTGGGGAATTTACATAACATGTATCCTTGCTGCCCCTCCTTTCCCATCACCCAGGAGCCCTGCACTAGTTTATAGCAGTGGATTGATTAATCTGGAGCTCGTTGTTTGCAGGCTAGTGGCACACTGTGGTCTGGATTGCATAGGTTGAACTTTGGAGACTGGCGGGCTGGTTATTCTGCCTTTGAGAAGAAGATAGATAACTATTTCCATTATATACACACACCCTTTTCGAGTCTGAAGTAAACATCTCCTATTTGTTTTAAAGAAGCATAGAGAATTTCCCTTTGACAGCAAGTTTATTACATCTCAATCCCCATTATGTTTTTGTATAGTTTTTTTGTTGTTATATGCCTTCAAGTCAATTACTACTAATGGTGACCCTATGAATCAGTGACCTCCAATAGCATCTGTTATAAACTACCCTGTTTAGATCGGGAAAGTAACTCACCTTGTTTTTGTTTTGTACAAATTACAGAGATTTTAGGTGTTTGGATAAATGTTATAGTGGGGTGCAATGAAGATGACAAATAAACCAAGATGTAATTAAAGTCTGTATATAATCATTTGAGTGTTTAGGCTCACTCTCCCTTTCTCAAATAATTTTCTTATTGAGATTCTATTTTTATTTAACTAGATGTTCAGCTGTCAAGATGTGGGACGTTAACTTTGTAGGTAGAGAAATAGAATTGACAGTTCACTCATATCTGACATAAACCTGTTTTGGATCTAACGCACAAGTTTTGAGTTCATGTGCCCTCCCTCTCCGCTTCTCTCTCTTTTGGCATGGCTATGAAGAAGATATTAATATTTTGCTTCTGTTTTCAATTAACTGCAATTTATTGTTATGTTCGACCACAAAACTGTAGTTAATCTTAGCTATGGTTTAGGGAAACAAATCAGGATAATAAACCATAATTTGAAGTTGCATTGTTTCCCTAAAGCATAGTTAAGACTAACCACAGTTTGTCCAGGATGGAACATAACAATAAATTGTTATTAATTAAAAATGGAAGCAGAAGCTCGCAATCACCTCACAGGCATGCTGAAGCAGTAGAGGGATGGGAGAAGCTGATGAACTTGAGGTTCGTACATGTAACACTAAACTATTGTTCAGTGTAACATACAAATGAAGTCA
The DNA here is from genome assembly GCF_030035675.1 of Rhineura floridana. NCBI lineage: Eukaryota > Metazoa > Chordata > Lepidosauria > Squamata > Rhineuridae > Rhineura > Rhineura floridana. The sequence continues at coordinate 104,250,528 of NC_084483.1, forward strand.
TGTATAGCTTTCCAAAGTGTTTTGCTTTTTGTATTGCAGCATTACTGTTGCAATGTTTTTGTTGTAGATGGTAATTCCCTGTTAAAAGTTATTGTGAGTAGCAAGAGAATTCTCAGAGACATACTTCAATGATAGGGAAAATTTGTTTGGTTAGTATTTTTATGCAAAGCTACCTAATTCATACTTTTAAAATTAATACTCAAACTGAAAAGCAACTATCCTTTAAAATGTTGCAATTCTCTGAACTTTGTGATGCAGTTTTCTCACAAAAAAAGTGTACCAAAATATGTATCTAAAGGAAAGTATACATTGCACAAGTGGAAGTCCATTCCACTTGCTCACAGACCCCATTGGATGTCACCTAGTATATAAAAATGCACTATGGTACAGGAAATTGATTGAAAAAATAGTATATTAGGCAAACTTGCATACAAAAATGCATAATTGGGATAAATGTATATGATTTAAAAAAATTCAAACTCATAAGGAAATTGGGTAAACAATTTAAAACTGGAAAAAGTAGAAACTCAGTATTGTAAAACAATTTAGATTTAGCATACTTGTAAAATGCACAAATGTAATGTAAAATGTGAGAAGTAGGGATGGGGGAGAAATTCTATTCCATTTTCATTTAAAGGCAAATCAATTAAATCCACACTTTCCAAAACAATATGCACACTGAAACACAGCTATACTTTGAAATTCACATGTATCCAAATTTTGCAATTCAGTTCTCCAACCAATCAATGTTTACAAAAATGCATGTATTAGAGGAAATTTTGCATAAAAATGAATATATTAATGAAAATAACATAACAATTACATTATATTAGGGGAAGTCACATGCAGAAAATGTGTATAAATCAAAACTGCATACAAACGTAAGTTTATTAGGAGAAATGTGTACTAAAATGCTGATGGTTTCATGATTTTTTAAATACAAATTTGCACATTGCTGCATAAATATGGAGAACTGAATTTAAGGTTGGAAAAATGAGAAACGGAGAGAACCAAAACGGAGATTCTTCCATCCCTTGCTGAGGACCGCTCCAGTTCAAAAAGCAGAGGTTCATACTGGTTATTTAACTGATTTATTTTTCATCCTGCCCATGTGAGTTAGGATAACTAAAGTACCCTAATCTCATTTGCTCCTTATTTTAAAGTAGATTTGACTAAAAGCCCAATTGTAAGAAATACATGAGAAAGTATCCATATGTGATTGTGTAGGATTGCAAGTTGAGACAGCAGCTTGCCCTATATCATATTCTGATCTTCATCGGTTGAACATCGATTTGAACCTTGTATTCCATGTCCAACTCCATGTACTGCAATAACCTGGCTCTGTGCATGGTGTGCTTCTTCTGTTGAAAAACCCTACCTTGATCTTTGAGTTGCAAACTATAATACCTCAGTTTATCTGTCGGATTCCCTTTTTATAGGAAGGAAATTTAACACTCTTCTTCCTGTGTGAAGAATCAGGCAGTTGTAGGAAGCAATTTATTTTCCTTTCATGGCTTCCTGCTGGTTGTGGGAGAGACTTTAACTAATTTTCTATCTTTCTAATGGTCACAGTTACCTACTTTTAATGAACATAGTAACTTCAACTATGATATTGTTACATTTCTCTCTGTTTCACAGCCTGCAATAAACCCTGAAAGATATAAAAACAACCATGGGTTTTTTGAGGCTTTTTATAACACATGTCTGTCTGTTAATATAAATCCAGCAGCATTAGTGCAACTCCGTGTCCTTATATAATGGAGTGTGTGTGTAGGGAATAAGTCTTACTGGTATTATGGAGAAATAGCCATTGACCTTGACAATGCTTTTAAAATATCTATCAGAGAAATAGTTTCCCATGATCTGGAGAGGAAGAATAAATACATAGCGTTCAAATAACTAAATAAGAAAAGAAAAAGGCCCCCAAAATAAGTGTTGTGTTTGGCTGGGAGTTGGAGATAGCCCTGTGGATTATCAATACTTTTTAAAAGGAAAAGAGATTGATTTGATACATTTATGCCTTGCCTTACTTATAGTTTGTCACAACTTTTTGCAAGGGGCAGAAATGGCATTGGACAGGATAATTAACATAAGGGAGACCCCCGTAAGGGGTCCGGGAATGACTTTCAGAATATGGCCTTAGTTCAATGTGTCGGATCTGAAGCCACATAATTCTGGTTTCCAGCAAGACTTAAGATGCCTGGTGAGCACCACACCTGTGTCCATTTTACACTGGCCAACTCCTTGAGTTTCCTCAGTAGTTGTTCTTAGGCAATTGTCAAACAATAAGGGTGTTGTTTGAGGGGATGTCGATCCTGCCTCCAATGCCATGTCAATCCCAATTACTTGCTAAAATCAATAAAGTTTGTGGCCTGTTTCAACCCACACCTGTTGGGGGATCTGTTAGGCAGCACAATGTGTTAACCCCACAACCCTTCGAATCTAAAACCTAAGCAAAATGATTAACAGCAGAACCCCATGTATGTCTGCTAAGAAGTAAACCTTGTTGACTTATTCCCAGGTAAATGCATACAGGATTGCAACCTGAATAGTTAAAAATAAAATAGATTATTTATTTATTTTACAACATATTTTTTGAAATTATATGTAAACTTTTTAAAAAAATGAACCAGTATACAGAGATAATAAAATATGCCATAAAGCAATAAAAGTGTAAATAATATAAAAGCAATATAGCTGAAAACATGCTGTGTTTAAAGATATCAAAATGTCACACACATTATACAATAGGTTCCTGATGCTTTAATAATATGCAGCTATCACAATGGACAGGAGCAGCTAGTGGAAATACTGTAATTCTGTTTTTTCAGTGCAAAATATTTCAGTTGGAAAATTAGATTTGCCTGCCACAGAAATATGTATGCTGAGGGAAAGCATTTAAATCTTATGCAACAAATGGAGAATGATCATGAATTTATTGCACAAAAGATAGTTTGAAAGGTCCTAGAGGAATCTTTGGAAGATATATTTAGAATGGCCATAATTCTTCAGGGCCCCTTTTCTCCTCTTTTGGCAAGAATAGATCTGGTTATGTGTCACTGTATTTGTTCAGGGAAACTTGAAAAGACAAGTTTATATAAGGATACAATAATTAAGTTTCATTTGCCCAAATTAATTCTATTACCTTTTTTAATCCATTGATCTTCATAGGAGGAATTGATACAGGATTTATATTAAAGCATATGTGTATAATACTAGGGTTTTTTTAAGAGAGTAAGTGCATGGGTTTTAAAGATATGGTAGTATTATAACAGAATCATACTAAACTATTTCCAATGTGTGTGCATTTTTGTTGATCCACAAATGAATTTTTTTTGTTGTAGTTTGCATGATGACTTGTGGGTAAAATTTAAGTGTAAGAATCTCATGATTGCTTTTTCCTCTATGTAGTGTCTCTTCTTGCTGTCAAAACAGAACCTATGAACAGTAATGAATCGACAACAACAACAAGTGGAGATGGATCTCTTGACACTTTTACTGGGTCAGGTAAAGGCATAATATGCTCATAGTATTGTCAGATCTGTATTTATGGGTTTTGTCAGTTATTCCTAAACAGTACAGACTACGTAAGGATTCATACTCAACATTCCTTAATAATAATTAGTTATTTTTTATTTTTTAACTATTCTCTTAAAGGAGCCATGATTGGTAGCAGAACCAATCTTTGGTTAAAACTTAGGTAGTAGGGTTGAGAAATACCCATGTTAGATACCTTGATGATTTGCTGCCAGTCATATTAGCAGTAATGACTGCGGTATACCAGTTGTCTGACTTGTCTTTTTTTCTGACAGCCTAAAATGAGAATCAACTAACAACACTCATCTTGTCATGAATTATTATTAAAAGCTAGAAATTAAATTTAAAAGCTATATTAATGCAAACTTGTAAAAGTATGTTATATAATAAATGTCAAATATGGAAAACACATAAAAAGAAATTTAATAATTTAGGTTTAGTAATTTGAAATGCAAGTACCAGAATTAAGACGTAGATAGAACACAAAGGAAGAATTTTTGCATTAAAGCACCTGCAGCAAATCTATATTTCATATAGTAGCAAATGATAACTAGTCAGGTACTCAGCTCATCTACAGAGACGTCATACTGTGGTGATGGTGTTTAGACTTTTTGTTGGAAAATTCAGTTCAAATCCTTGTTATCATGGATCAATATTATAAGGAGCTAATTTGCTTTCTTCACATGTTGAACCATTTCTATTCATCAGTTGGCGTAAAGTGTATTAATTGATTGAATCACCAAGTAACTAATAAAAAGAGCAGAATGCCCATCAATATCATTAACCAAAATTGCAGAAATGCAAAGAAATATGGTACAAACATCCCTTGAATGGTAAAGGAGCTAAAACATTTCTGTTTTGTCTTCATAAAGCAAGATGAATTCCTGTAAACAAACAAACAAAAAAACTTCTGTGGGCAATGGGCACTGATTGATGTAGTTAAACTACATTTGAAAATAATTTGTTTCTTCATGCAGAACAGATTCTATAATTGTTACCAAATGCCAACTTAATGTATACAGAACTTTACTGTGATATTGTGCACTTGAAAGTAAATACGTTTAGAACTGCAAATAAAATAGGCTTAGAATGCATCCTTAGATGAGTTATGTCTTTCCGTTGTCTACTTATATACATCCTTATTATACAGCCACAAGAGTGGCTGTATACTATAGCCAGCGTGGAATTTTCACATGTTAAATTGAAAATACCTCGCATGCAATTCTGATGCTTCTCATAAGCTCATTTCAAAATAATACTTTACCAAACTTACAGTCCTGAACTCAGAAACACTTGCTTAACAACCCTCTCAATTTTCATGGCGATACACAAAACAGTCAAAGAGAATAGAGAGTTCAAATCTAAAAAGAGAGAAAAAAAGGTATGCTCAGTAAGAACCAACTGTCAGTATTCTAAAAGCCTCACAGCTGCTGAGCTTAGCTAATCAGGGGGCCACACCCACACCAGACTTGATTTCACTTGAGACAGTCATGGCTTCCCTCAAAGAATCCTGGGAAGTGTAGTTTGTGAAGGGTGTTGAGAGGAGACTCCTATTCCATTGAGATAATGTTTTAACAGTCAGCCACTGACTGAAAGTCTGTAAGAGGAACAGGGTGTCTCCTAGCAACTCTCAACACCCTTCACTAACTACACTTCCCAGGATTCTTTGAGAGAAGCCATGATTGGCTTTGAGCCATGGCTTTGAGAGGAGCCATGATAAATTGTTTTAAATTGTGTTTTAAATTGTTTTTAAAAGTTGTGTTTTTAAATTTGTATATTTGTTTTTAATGTTTTTAGTTATTGTAAACCGCCCAGAGAGTTTCGGCTATGGAGCGGTATATAAATCCAATAAATAAATAAATAATGATTGTCCAAAGTGTAATAGAGCCCTGGTGTGGATGTGGCCAGGGACAGCTTTGTTTTAAATTTGGGTGGGAGATATGGTTGCCAGGTTCAGGGCCTGAGACTGATCCTGTATCTTTAGGAGAAGAGAAAGTCAGCCATGTGCTGGTGTTCTTGCAGCATTGTAATGGGAAAAACCACAAGGTGGAATTCTCCCTTCCCCCTGCACAACTTTTAAAAATACAGAAATCCTCTTGGTTGCCAGGCCTAGCCCGCAATCAGCCCAAATAATAGAAAGAAGACGTGCTGTGCTGATCTTGTTTTAGCAGGGAGGAAGCAACATTATTAAGACAGTTGATATAGTTCAGATGGTCACTTTAAATATGTCTCATTTACTTTGCAATTTTAGTAAAGTTTCCTATAGGAAATAATTTCCTTTTGCTTTTATTTCTATGAATATGTGAAGTACAGCAACACTTTGCAAAATTTACACTAAAAAAACTCCAAACATAATTGTGGAATAATGGCACTGACTTCTGCAGAATAGTCTCCAGTGGAACTCAGAAGTGTCTCAATTTGCACAAGATAAAACAGTGGGAAGTGAAATATATTCTAGCAAAATTCTAGGTATGCTCTATGTTTTTAATTGATCGTGAACACCTTGCCTTAAATGAAGTGGTTTAAACATAGCAGGGTGAAAACATGCATCCTCTTTCCCAACAGAGTCATTGCTGAAGTAGCAACATATTGTAATCAGTCTGATTTTACATCAAACTGCAGTTTCAGATTCAACTATTAATGCACCCAAAATAGAAATAGAACATAACCTCCAATTTGAAACATAAAAGGCTGTCTTCACCATCATATGACATTGACCAATAAAAAGACTTTGAAATTAATAAAAATAAATTTGACACAGATTTCTAGGATGAATAATGAGGGAAATAAAATTTTCTGGTTTAGATTCTCTGTAGAAACATTAGTAACACAGGAAAGAAGCAAAGTAAGAAGAACACCAACAAACATACAAAAATATAATTCTCCATCTTTGGAGATGGCAGGTGTTGCCACCACTCACCATATGCTCAGAGGCACGTTACCATATTCTTCCAAGTTACACAGCAAGTGGATTGGACTGTGAAAGAACCAACCCAAATTGTGTTTGCATTTTGACAACTTTGTAGGGCAGTGCAATATCTCAGAGAGGAGTTCAGGTCTCCTGCTCCCCTGGTGCATTCACTATAGCTGCCCAATTTCCCGCTTTTTAGTTTGATAGAAATATCTGTTGGCTATAGGTATGTTCTTAAGCCGCAAGGTTTTTTGCCTATTAGTGAATACATTATATTGGCCAGGATCCAGATGAATGTGAAATTGTTACTGTTTTCCAAAGCAAGCTTGGGCTGTGCCAATGGACTGAACTCACTGGGTCCTACCTGTTGCCTTAAAGACATTTTAAAACGTTAAACTCTTAAAATGACTTAAGAACAATGTCATTCTGTGTTCTGTTATATTGAGATGGGTCTTTTAAATTCATCTAGAGAACTTGTAGATATAGACAAGTTTCAGGAGGCTTACTTTAGGGAGCTTATTGCCCTGCATATACCCAGTGGGATTGTTTCTTTGGAACAGCAGCCTCCCATGCCGTAACACAAACTGCTTTTGAAACGTCCATGATTTCTTGAAATAGGTTGCCATGTGAAATGGTGGGTATGCTCTTTAAGAAACTCAAGCCTAGAGGTCCCTGAAGCACATGGAACTAGTTGTCCAGTTCTTTGGATCTTGCCCATAGTATGGCTGCTTTCACACATGGGGCTAATAGCGCTAGTTTAACGGATTAAAAAGGTAGCGCTTCATTCCGGATTTCAAAAATCCCTTTCACACTGCAGTACCTGTTATACCGGCATTTTGCGCAACAGTCTTTCACACAGGTCTTCACCTACCGGTTTGAGGCCTGATCTTTTGGTGCGTGGGGGGGGGTTTGAACGAGGCGCAATCACGATCAGCTGAGAGGCACAGCAGTGCAGCAGCAGAGGCTCTGGTTAAGCAGCAGCAGCATAGGCTGCTCTCCAGGAGCGCTGGGATCGTCTGGGAGGCGCGGCGGTGGCAGTTGGTAAGGGCAGGAATGCACTGCATGCTGGGATGGCTGTCACGTGAGCAGCAGCAGTAGCGCAAAACTCCCGCAATCTTCCAGGTTCCCAGCCTGCTATCGGAATTTTTCAGGTATCATTTATTGCGGAATTTAGCGCTAAACTTCCACTACATTCCACCAGAATTCCGGAGCTACCCGTTCTGTCATGTGAAAGCTCAAATTTTATGTGCAAATTAACAGGAAATAAATCGTCAGAATAACGGAATAAAGTGCAGTGTGAAAGCACCCTGAGTTTTGAAAAATAGTGAGGAACTATTCCATTCTGAAGGCTGGTTGCTAGTAGCATTATGACATATTGAAGAAGGGTATAATTTGAAGTAAAGTTATGATCAATTAGACTAAAGAAATTCCAGTGTTACTTTACACATTGCTTTGATCTTTTTGAAAAGTGAATGAACAGCAGATGGCCTAATAAAGGCACTTTGTATATTTGCTTAGTATGGATTTGCTGTGAAGACGTTGGTTCAAAATTTTAGAGTATATATATTTGGAACACATCTGTCTTAGTCAAGACAGATGGTTAGACGAAAGAAACTGCAAAAGTTTTGGATTCAGTCCAGGTTGGGCAGTACCCTTGAATGATTTTTAATAGGATATGACTGTCACATTTTAAATTTGCTTAGAAACACACAGCGGCCCTTTGTATAAGCATGTATGCAGCTTATGGCTACTGTACTAGAGGTGTTGATTGTTTCTGTGCGAAATTAAATGAATGTGTTATGTCTTAGAAAAAAATTAAGCAAGTCCTGCTGGCAGTCTCCTTGTGTTTGCAATGTTAGGCTTTTTTACATGGAGATAATCAGATGAATTCATCCTATCATCATGACCCTGGATCCAAAGATACATGAAATTAGTTGATCCCAGTGGTTTTCAGATTGTTTTTATTTTCTTTTTTTTTCTAAACTGATTTTTGTTTGAACTGCAGTCCTCTGCTCTCTACTGTACAGCACAATGAGCTGAATTTGAAACGTAGTTCATTGGGCTCAGCTGCTTTTTAAAAATGCGCTGGACTAGTGAAAGTTCATTGTGTAAGCTTTGTATAATGGTCATACTTATTTAGCCTCTCCTAAATTTTATTTTAAAAAATCAGAAGAAAATTGTAAGTCAGGTGAAACTACTTTCTCATGTACTATTGCCCTGAAGTGATTGCTACCCATCTATTTAACTGCAATCTCCATGCATCCAGACTTCCCATATGAGCAAGTTTCCACATTCACTGCAGTGGAGATGGCAGTTACATTCATACTTGGCACTGCATGCATGGTGTGACCTCCCATCTCTTCTTTATTAAATCCCTTGAATGTGCAGAAGGTCCTATGTGCATGGAGCATCTAGAATGGAGTGACTGACCCAGAACTGTAAACAATTTCCTTAGTCTAGCAACTCAGTCTGTGGAGGGAAGGAGATTTATGCAACTGGTTCTGCTATGGCAGGTTTACAAAACCATGCTATATCGTGTAGAGGTAATGAGGTTAAAGTTCATGTGGTAACTTAGTAAGACCTTACTGAGAACCTAGACCTTGGTCCAGAAGATCCTGTTTTGTCACAGCATATGGATATAAATGCCTTTGTTCCTGCAATTTTTGAATCAGAATTTATTATAGTAGAAATCCCCCTCTAGGATGCACATCTTAATGTGGTGAGGGGGTCTGAGAGTGTTGAAGAAGCTGAGAGCAATGCTGTCAGGAGTCTAGACCAAGAGGCTAGACTCCTAGCAGGGACACCCAAGGCGGAATGGTCAAAGCTGAGATACAGACTAAGATGCATCCAAACTCAGAGGAAGGCAATGGTAAACTACCTCTGAATATCTCTTACCACGAAAACCCTAAAGAGAGTATCCAAAATGCAACATGAGATAGTGCTGGAAGATGAGACCCCCAGGTCAGAAGGCACTCACCAAGCTGTAGGCTGCTGTGAAATATGTGTGTAGAGTTTTCCAGAAAGACAGTACAGTAAAGAACTGTCTATAAAGGGGTTAATCTTTGTTCAGGACTGCCAAGGTCAGCTTACAGCAGATGCTGCTGGCGAAGGGCAGTGAAAGCTATATATCCTTGAAAGCGAAAGCACAAACTGTGGGGGATGTTGTTAGAAGTTAGGAGAAGCCAGGAATGCGTTTATGTCTGTAACTTAAAGTCAGTAAAGACTCTTAAACCTATAACTGTCTGCGTCTATCTATCTTGGGTACACTGCTGCTAGCTACAACCGGGTACAACCGGTCACTGGGCATACGCTTGAAATCTCCGCTACAACAGGGGTTATGGGCCCAGAATAGGCAGCATTCGAACCCAGAGTGAGACAAGAGAAGCCCAGAGCAGGGGCAACTAGTTCAGCAAAGAAGCAAGCAAGCCAGAAGCTTGGGAGAAGCGGTAACGTGGCTGAGAGCTTGATCGAGAAAGGCGAGGGAGAAGTGTTCTGCGGAGATGGCAGTTTCACTTTCAGCCGGAATGCCTCTGGAGAGGCTCACTGAACGTAATTATTCTAGCTGGAGACTTAGAATGCAGGCATTCCTGACAAAAGAAGACTTATGGCAGGTAATCGAAGAAGACCCACCGGTAGCTCCGCAGCCAGCAGCGTGGATTCGCATGGATGAAAAGGCAAGAGCGTTTTTATATATTGGCGTTAGATGACTCTCAGTTGCTGAATGTACGGGAGAAAGCAACAGCGAAGCTTATGTGGACTGCATTAAACACAGTGCATGTGAAACAGACAGCCAGTAGCAAGATATACCTAGCGCGTAAACTTTATCAGATGAAGCTGGCTGAGGACAGAACAATGTCTGAGCATTTGTTGGAATTACAAAGACTGTTTGCAGAGCTGCAGGAGCAGAATGTAGAGCACACACAGTTGCAGAGAGTTTATATTATCCTATCTTCATTGGATTCGTCTTGGGATCTGTTAGTCAGTTCATTAGAGGCTATGCCAGATGCAGGCTTGACTATGGATTACGTCTCAGGCAAGCTTCTCCAGGAATGGGAGAGAAGGAAAGAAGCCGAAGGACGGGAGAAAACGGATAAAAGAGAAAGCAGGAAGACAAACTTCAAAGACACAGAAGCAAGGCCGTTTGGACTAAAAGCTTGTTATTATTGTGGTTTGAAAACACATCTACAAAGAGACTGTGAAGCGAAGCGTAGAGGACGAGGCTGGAAGCCGACAAGTGTGCAGCTGGTGAGTGCTGGGACTAGTAAACCGAAAAGCTGTGAGAAAAGAGACAGTGATGTATGGGTTGTTGATTCTGGAGCCACCCATAGCTTAATAAAGGATGAAACTTTGTTCAGAACTTCACTTCCCATGAAAGAGGATGTTGTGCTGGCGGATGACACACAGAGAGAGGTGTTGGGAAGAGGTACAGTAAAACTCAGTGTATTAAATACAACTATGACAGATGTATTGTATGTACCAGGTTTGGAATGTAATATAATGTCTGTAAAGAAACTGAATGCAATGGGATATACTGTAACATTTAAACAAGGAACGTGTGAGATACAGAAAGGAGACAAAATCTGTATGAAGGGGTTTCTGAAAGATTCACTGTTTTACATTCAGTTCAAACATGCAGGATGTGCTGTTACGAGTGCTAACAGAAAGCCTCATGACAGCTGCATTCATCTATGGCACAGAAACCTAGGACACGCTAGTTTTGGTACAATCATAAAAACTCCCAGTAATAGTGTGGATGTAACACTGAAGGAGTGTGACAAATATATAGAATGTGATGTGTGTAATCAAACCAAAGCCACAGTTGCTCCCATATGCAAAGAGGCAGAGTGTAACACAAACGCACCATACCAGATGATTCATGTTGATTTGGCGGGACTGTTTCAAAGTTCACAAGGGGGTGCCAAGTATTTTCTGGTTATTGTGGATGACTATACTAGGTATAGCACCATATATCTGCTTAAGACTAAAGGTGAAGCAGAGGGGAAACTGAAGCAATTTGTAACAAAGGTTGAAGTGCAACATGGTGTGACTATACAAAGAATACGCTCTGATCAAGGGGGAGAATTTACTGGAAAGTCCCTAGAACAGTACTTATCAAAGAAAGGCATAGAACAGAATTTTACTGCACCATTTTCACCATTTCAAAACGGAATTGCAGAGAGGAAAAATAGGACACTTCAGGATGCAACAAGAGCCATGTTGAGGGACTCGGAGTTATCAAATGCGTTTTGGGGAAAAATGTATGTTGTATGCTGCTTACATTCAAAACAGGCTATTCCATAGAGCACTTAACATGACACCATATGAAAAGCTCACAGGGAAGAAACCAAGACTTCAACACATTGCAAGGTTTGGGGCAAGGTGCTGGGTGCACATACCCAAAGGGAAGAGACATGGGAAACTTGCTCAAAGAGCACAGAGGGGAAATGTGATCGGATTCCAGAACGCATATTACTGTGTTTGGGTACAAAGTCAGAAAAAGGTGGTGCTGAGTAGAAGCATCAAGATACAAGACCAAGATTGGGTTCATAGTACATATGTTGATCTAAATAGTTCACACGATGCATCCACAGAACATGACTTAGAGCAGGAGATAAAACAACAAGAAGAAGAACAACCTGTTACTGGAGTGGATGGGGAAAACATAGAGGAAACTGTAACATTGAGATGCTCTGAAAGACCTAACCTGGGGAAACCACCGGAAAGGTTTCAGATTGGCACAATCAGTAGTAAAGAATCAAATAAATACACAGAAAAATATGATGAGGAAACGCTGTATCTAGATTGTGTGAAACCATGATTGTCTGTAATGATTGTAACTCTGTACAGCAATGTAACAAACATGTATTGTAAGTGCAAATGTATGTCTTTATGGAAAAGGTGGGAACTGTAGGCTGCTGTGAAATATGTGTGTAGAGTTTTCCAGAAAGACAGTACAGTACAGAACTGTCTATAAAGGGGTTAATCTTTGTTCAGGACTGCCAAGGTCAGCTTACAGCAGATGCTGCTGGCGAAGGGCAGTGAAAGCTATATATCCTTGAAAGCGAAAGCACAAACTGTGGGGGATGTTGTTAGAAGTTAGGAGAAGCCAGGAATGCGTTTATGTCTGTAACTTAAAGTCAGTAAAGACTCTTAAACCTATAACTGTCTGCGTCTATCTATCTTGGGTACACTGCTGCTAGCTACAACCGGGTACAACCGGTCACTGGGCATACGCTTGAAATCACCGCTACAACACTACTGGGGAAGAACAGAGGACAAGTACGAGTAGAACTGTGACTAATGATTCAGCTGGGTCAAAGGAAGCCCAGAGGCTGATGTGCACAGATGCAAAAGGAGAGTCTGGAGTTGTACGACATATAGAATAGGAACATGGTATGTGAGAAGCATGAACCAGGGAAAGTTAGAGATTGTCAAGCAAGAAATGGAATGTATCAACATCACAATACTTGGCGTGAGTGAATTAAAATGGTCGGGAATGGGACATTTTCAATCAGGCAACTACAAAATATTTTATGCACGAAATGAGAAATTAAGATGAAATGGGGTTGCTTTAATAGTGAGAAGTGATGTAGCAAAAGCAATTAGGAGCTACAACGCAAGGTCTGAGTGACTGATATCAATGAGATTAAATGGGAAACATATTAACATAACCATCATCCGTGCTCCAACTGCAAACACAGAAGAGGGTTTGGAGAGATTTTATGCAGAAGTACAGGAAGAAATTGATCACACACCAAAACAAGATGATAATCATGGGGGACTGGAATGCGAAAGTAGGGAACAGAGGAGAACTAGAAATTGTTGGGAAATGGGGCTTAGGAGACGGAAATGAAGCAGGAGAAAGACTAATTGAATTCTGTGAAGCCAATAATTTGTTTCTTGCAAACACATTTTTCGAGCAACCGAAAAGATGACATTACACATGGACATCACCAAATGGTCAATATAGGAATCAAATTGATTATATAATTGGAAGCAGAAGATGGAGAAGTTCCATACTTTCTGCGAAAGCAAGACCAGGAGCAGACTGCAGTACAGATCATGAACTGGTCGTATCGAAAATCAGAGTAAAGCTAAAGAACAACAAAGCAATTATAATACCAAAATACAATTTAAATAACATCCCCGAAGAATACAAAGATCAAATAAGGAACAGGTTTGAGGCTTTAAACTTAGTTGACAGAGATCCAGAAGAACACTGAAGTCAGAGAAATTATCAGGGAAGAATGCAAAAAGACAATACCTCTAGTTAAAAAGAGAGAAAGACCTCAATGGATGAGTGAAGAAACTCTTAAAATGGTTAAAGAGAGATGGAAAGCAAAAGCAAACGGAGATAGAAACATGGTCAGAACCCTAAATGCAACAATACAGCGACTAGTACGTAGGGACAAAGACAACTATTACAATAGTTATTGTATAGAAATAGGACAACAAAAAGGGTAGAACAAGAGCCCTATTCCAAAAGATTAGAAAAATTAAAGGGAAATTTAAACCAAGAGTAGGGATGCTGAATGATCAATGGGAACACACTGGCTCACCTAGATGAAATAAAATGAAGATGGAAGCAATACACTGAAGAACTCTATACAAGAGATGCCAGGATGACAGATTCATTCACGGATGAACCATATGATGAAGAACCAGAAATTTTAGAAAGTGAGGTGAAAGCTGCTCTTAAAATACTTGGAAGAAACAAATCACGAGGAACAGATGGCATACCAATAGAGTTGCTACAAGCTACTGAGACTGAATCAGTCCAGATTTTGACAAAAATCTGTCAAAAAATGTGGAAAACTAAACAATGGCTCACAGACTGGAAGCGTTCCATATACATCCCAATTCCAAAGAAAGGGGATCCCAGGGAATGCAGTAATTATCAAACTATTGCCTTAATATCTCATGCAAGTAAAGTAATGCTCAAGATTCAACAACAAAGGCTCTTACCATATATGGAGTGAGAAATACCAGATGTCCAAGCTGGATTTAGAAAGGGAAGAGGCACCAGAGATCATATCACAAACACATGTTGGATAATGGAATAGACAAATCTATATGCAGAACATATATGGAAAGCGGGATTGGACCAAGATGAAGGAGGTGTGAAAATTGGAGGAAGAAATAATAATTTAAGATATGCAGACAATACCATACTACTAACAGAAACCAGCAATGATTTAAAATGAACACTGATGAAAGTTAAAGAGGAAAGCACAAAAGCAGGACTACAGCTGAATGTCAAAAAGACTAACGTAATGTCAACAGAAAATTTATGCAACTTTAAAGTTGACAATGAGGACATTGAACTTGTCAATACTTTGGCACAGCCCTATACCAAAATGGAGACAATAGTCAAGAAGAAGAAGTCTAGGCCTGGGGAGGGCAGCTGTGAGAGAACTAGAAAAGGTCCTCAAATGCAAAGATGTATCACTGAACACTAAAGTCAGGATCATTCATACCATGGTATTTCCGATCTCTATGTATGGATGTGAAAGTTGGACAGTGAAAAAAGTGGATTAGAGAAAAATCAACTCATTTGAAATGTGGTGTTGGAGGAGAGCTTTGTGCATACCATGGATTGCAAAAAAGACAAATAATTGGGTGTTAGAACAAATTAAATCAGAACTACCATTAGAAGCTAAAATGATAAAACTGAGGTTACCATACTTTGGACGCATAATGAGAAGACATGATACCCTAGAAAAGACAATAACGCTGGGAGAAACAGAAGGGAGTAGAAAAAGAGGAAGGCCAAACAAGAGATGGATTGATTCCATAAAGAAAGCCACAGACCTGAACTTACAAGATCTGAACAGGGTGGTTCACAAGAGATACTGTTGGAGATCGCTGATTCATAGGGCCGCCATAAGTCATAGTCGACTTGAAGGCACATAACAACAACAACAACAGAAATTGTTAGATTCATAAACAAGTTGCAAACATTGCAAATAAGTCTACAAAAGCTATTAGCCCACAATGTTTTTACTGGATCAACTGTCATACAAACCTGTGTTAGTTACTTGTGGCCTACAAGACGAAGAAGAGCCTTTTTAAAGCCCCTGTCTAGTTACCTGTTGTCAGTCAGCTCACCGCAATTGACTGGGCAAGTAGCTGTTTTGAAGATTCACTTAACTGTTCTGTACATATCACATTAAAAGTTTTGACAGTAACATTGAAAGATGGGTTACTTGAGCTTTATTGCATCTGATACACACATGTTGTGTTTTGAAGTCCCCAACTCTCAACAAAAAACAGTGTACTGTACTAAGCCCTTAGTAGGCCACTTTGCAAGGCTGGTGGGCTGCATTTAGCTTTGTGGATTATAAATTGTGCAGGTGTGATGAAATGGAATATTGGACATTATACTCAGTGGCTCTTATTCATGTCTTATTTATGTTTGATTTCTAGATAAAAATGTAGCACAGTTGTTTAAAGGTTGTCTGTTTCATATTTACTTTGATCAGAGCATTCATACTTAGATTTGACTGTTTTGATATTATTTATAAAATACATTTTGTCTCTAAATCTTCTCATGTATTGATTGAATATTCTGTACTCGTATTTTACAGTAATAACCAGTAGTGGCTACAGTCCAAGATCATCACATCAGTATTCGCCTCAGCTATATCCCTCCAAGTGAGCATGCATCTTCTTACATATTATTCCATATCATTTATTTTAGGTCATTTATTTTATTTAAAAGATTATTAAAAGGAACTGCATAAAATAAAGTATTGGTTTTATATAAAATGCATTTTATATAATCTAAGTGGTCATTTAGTACCATTGACACCCAAGGAATGTACTTAGATGCACCTTCTTTAGGAACAAGAACCAAGTCATAAGATTCTGTTAAGCATATTTTCCATATAAATCTGCCATTGAATGACTGTTGCTTACTCCATATTGCATACTTACCAAGTATACAAGTTATAACCCACAATTTCTTTAGCCCAGAATAATTCTGTAACAGTCCATGTGGCTATATAGGGTTGTATCCAGTAGCACTCCTTGCTCTGCCAGAACACTTTTTGATCCATCAGAACAAAATGGGGAGGCAGTTTTCTCCAATTCTCCCTTCTTGCAGCCCTGGCATGCCCCTAAAATCTGCTTGAGAAGATTGGGAGACTCTTTGGAAAAGGCTGGGAGTTGCCATGGGGTGTGTGTGTCTGGATAAAGAGGGTGATTGATGAAAATTGCCTTGTTCCACTGACAGTAGCCTCTGATGGATCAAAGAGTCTTCAGTGATTGTGAGGGACACTATTGTGTGTAACCCATAGTAGCTTAAATTAATAATGGTAGATAAATTTTGTATTTGCAATTTTGACCTTCGTTTGGGCAAGAACAGTGTACCTATGAGGTGGTAGTCATTGTATGTAAAACATTTTAGTTTTATTTTAGTAATCTATTAATATTTAGAGTGTAACATGTTACACTTTATCTGGGAAGAACTTTTGCCAAAAGTGTGAAAGTAGTATTTTTAGTTGAAATAAAAAGTAAATGAAATTAATAACACATGTATTTTAATAGTTGTTTCATTTTGGTTAATTTTTAATGTATTCATGTTCATTAAATTGCATTTGAATTATTAACCAGTCACTACAGAGTATGAATTTCAAACTATGTTTACATGTCCCTTTTAATAAAAATTGTGGGTAGTTTTGTGTAACCTTTGTTGGTTAAATGTTTCAAGTATTTTCGGTGATACTGTGTATAGTCTCATTATACGATAAGTTGAATTTGAGGGCAAAGCTTTTGCTACAGGCTATGTGAACAGAGCACAGATGTAGTAGACTGATAACTCAGTGTACAGATCTTGCTGCCACTGTATAGTTATTCAGGTATTACTTCTACCTCTTATCTTGGTACATTGAGCTTATGAGCATCGTTTCTGTTAACTTCTCTATCCCCTCTCTCATTCATGATAAATCCATTATCTGTGGTCACAGGGACGTACCACATTTTAAGGATGCCATAGAATCACTTTGTTCAAGTGTTCACTTCTATTCAAGACTGGGGTTGCCAATATGGTGCGCGGGGGCAGAATGGTGTCCTTCAGGTTTTCCTCTACTACTCACAGTGCCTCTGAGCCCCCCTTCTCCCTTGGTCATGAGGTGGTGGTTACCTTTTTCTGCCTTAAAAACTGTATAGTGCTGAAGGAGGAAGTTTGAAGTGTGTCACTTTCTGCAGGATATGCCTTCATCTAAATCACACACACAGTGTTTGGGCATGCACTTTTTTTCTGTCTCTCTGTGGGGAGAGTGATTCAGAGGAGGGGGAAGAAAAGTGACCAGAAGGGGTAGCATCCAGAACACTCATTCAAAAATCTAAATGTGCCCAAGGGTATACTGCTTCATGGGGAAAGGAGTTGGACAGAGGAAGTAATCAAATGAGTCAGTTGCCAAATCTCACAGGGATGAAGGAGTGGAAATAAAGTCTAAGTATTCTGTGAGAAATGTGTCAGTGGTTCACCTGGACTTTGCACAAATTTTGCTAACTGCTACGTGCCACATAAGGCAAAGGGTACCTTATATTATCATACCTCAGGACAGAACTAACCATTACAGTGGGCATGGTGTTGCTGCTGAAAGTGGCAGCCCCATATTGTACTGTCCTCCTACCTGCGTTGTTGTCTTTTCCTGTGTTCTCAAGTGGCAGTTATCGATGTGGATCAAGGGTATCAGGTATGGAAATGCACATGATCATGAGCGTCTGCCTAAATATAAAGTGGGGTTACTGCCAGCCTCGGGAAAGTTATCCTTTGTGCCTGTATAAGACTTAAGATACCAAAATTCAAGTCATGTCTTTTGCCTTTGAATCTACCCCTAATAACCCCTGTGGTTTGAGATTTTTTTCAAATTGCCATTGTTAGGATAAAATTTCCAGAGCTGAGCCCTAGCACTGGAAATGAAATCCAGAACTGTATACAGGTATACCCCGCTTAACATCGCTTCACTTAACACCGCCTCACTATAACGTACATGCTCCATATGTCTGTATTTCTCCAGAAGCGCAGCGCAGCAGCAGAGGCTTTAGCTCGCGGGGGTGGAAATAGACGCAATCGCGCCACCGCAAATCAGCTGGGAGGCGCGATCGCGATCGGCTGAGAGGCACAGCAGCGCAGCAGCAGCGGCTTTAGCGTGGGGCTTTGAGGCTCCGCATGAAGGAGAGGTAAAAAAAGTTTTAAAAGGTAGTGCTTCACTTTAAGGACATTTTCGGTTTACGTACTCGCTCTGGTCCCATTGAGTACGTTAATGCGAGGTATTACTGTACTAGTGAGACCAGATAAATATATCAAAATTTGAGATAGATTCACTCTGGCAGCAAGCAGAACTTTCATCTTCCAGAGACCCAGAAATTTAGCAGGTGAAATTTTTTCCCCACCACTTATCTCCATTCCACAAAAAGCTTCATCTGTTTAACTTCTGTATCTGTGGTTCCTATTAAAGACACAAGATCAGACTCGGTGTCTAAAAGCGTGTGAATCAGAGAACTTGTCAGTTTACCTTTTGTGAATAATTTTGATGGGTTGTGAGGGGGGAATGAGGGATTATTTGTTTGAATCAACTTTCTACATTCTCACCAGTGATGATATTTTCCCCCTGCTGTCTAGGCCCTATCCACATATTCTTTCTACTCCAGCAGCTCAAACAATGTCTGCCTATTCCGGTCAAACACAATATTCGGGAATGCAGCAGCCAGCGGTATATACAGCC
Source organism: Rhineura floridana (assembly GCF_030035675.1). Taxonomy (NCBI): domain Eukaryota; kingdom Metazoa; phylum Chordata; class Lepidosauria; order Squamata; family Rhineuridae; genus Rhineura; species Rhineura floridana. The sequence continues at coordinate 104,269,710 of NC_084483.1, forward strand.
TATTCACAGACTGGGCAACCTTACAGTTTACCTACTTACGGTATTTGACCTCCAGTTGTTCTTTATTCTTTTTACAAGTATATTTGACATCATGGAACTGCTGTGCTTCTCCCCCTCCCCAATCTATAAGAATCAGTTGAAAATTAATTTCTTATACAGATTTGGGTGTAATGTTGCCAGGCATCAAGACAGAAAGTGGACTTTCACAAACACAATCATCCTTACAGACTGGGTGTCTTAGTTACAGCCCAGGATTCTCCACACCGCAGCCAGGCCAAACACCATATTCATACCAGATGCCAGGTCAGTAATCTATTGTCCTTCCTTGCTCTTTTGTATTAGCTTTGAACTATTTTAGAATCTATGAATTTCTTATTTATGTGATAAGTATAAGTATCTTTGGTGAAACTTAGTTCATGTCACTTGATAGGCTCTTTCATTACATTCACAATAGCTGTCTGTTGTTTTTCTTTATATGTACAATAATCTGAAATTCTATGAAGATAACTTTGCTGATTTTTTCTAATCCTTTATCATAACTCACTTTTAATCTTTGTACAGAACAGTCTCATGTTCAGGGTTATGAATTTACTTGTAAATTATCTAATGACGACATTAATGAACTGAGGAGGGAAGGGTTACGCTACAACTGCAAATATGTTGTTGAGAATGAATATGATATAGGCAGCAATCCTAACTGACCCAGACACATGTCAAAGGAGATTTTGGTGTTCCACATCTTGAACATATCTCTGGATACCTGCATGTCCTATTACCTATTGTATTTGGTGTTCTATTTTGAACTTGGAAGATCTTAGACTGGACATTAAATCATTGAGTGCATAAATGTACATTCCATTCTGAACATTTAGATTGTGTTGGATTCTTTATTTGAAATGACCACATGGCTCTTCTTCCCATGGTGGCTCCATCTCCACCCTATTTATGTTGATGAAGGTGGAGAGGTACGCTATGGTAATCCTCTTCTGCCCCTAAATACCTAACAAAGTGAAGGGATGCAGATGGATTTTTTTCTCTACCCTCTCTCCTGTTTTAGCTTAATAGTAAAGTGCATCGGTTGCCAGGCTCAGTCTCTTGCAATTGCAGTTAAAAAAAGATTTCAGATAAGGGGACTGGGAACCTGCTGCAACCAAAGCTGACAGTTCTTGGGGTAAGTACTGTATATATTAATGGTATATTTTCTTAGGCTCTCGCCACTTCATGGACTAGAAGAGCTTTTAGTCCTAGCGGCTATGAGTTGGATCCAAAATTGGTTGTCCTTAGAGTGGACACACTGACATCAACACAACTTTAGTTATAACTAACTTGTCCCATTGATTTCAGTAGGTCTTTTCTAAGCATGATTAAGACTAGATCCAACCCTATATTCAGGATTAGTATCTTTCTCCTATTCACCCACACTCTTCTCCAAACCATCAATCATATTTCATTAGTGTGTCATGGGAACTGAATTCCAGGAGGAAATGACAGGAATCAGTAGAGGCCAGGCTACTGAGAGCATCCAGAGACTCATTAATTTACAGAGTGGTGTTTGAGAGCACAGATGTCTTTATTAGTGATTCTGTGAAGCTGGATTGTTCTATAGGGAAATAATACAGAAGATTAAAGCTTTGGCAGCTAGATTGTTAAAGCAGAAGATATAATTGTTTATTATATGTACTGTAATAATAAATAACAATTTTCCTTATTGAAAGATCAGAACAGCAAATAACTTCACGTTTCATTTACATATTCTTTATATTTATATATGAAACATTCAGCTTTTTGCTTCTGATTTGTATTATGTGTAATGTATTAGTTCTTATAGAGAATTATTCTTTTAAATCTAGGTTCTAGTTTTACACCATCCTCCACTATTTATGCAAACAATTCAGTCTCAAATTCTACAAACTTCAGTAGTTCACAACAGGTATGATTATTTTTTCTATAAAACTCAAAATAGTATATATTTGATTTGGCAATTGTAAATATGGGCAAGAATTGCTGTCATATCACTGTATTTTTAGATTGAAACACTTTTTAAATGCTTTGTGTAATTTAAAACATTGTTTCTATCATCCCAGGATTATCCATCATATACAGCTTTTGGCCAAAACCAGTATCCACAGTATTATTCACCATCAACATATGGAACATATATGACCTCAAACAACACCACAGATGGTACCTCTTCATCATCATCAACATACCAGCTCCAGGAATCTCTCCCTGGGCTGACTAGTCAACCAGGTACAGATCTTCCTCCAGGTGACTTTTTGTTATTGTTTATTCCACCCATCTAGAAGTGGTATTCAGAATTGCAAATACAGCATAGGTAATGAATTCTTAGTTAAAAGCAGAGCTTGGAAAAGTTACTTTTTTGAACTACAACTCCCATCAGCCCAATCTAGTGGCCATGCTGGCTGGGGCTGATAGGAGTTGTAGTTCAAAAAAGTAACTTTTCCGAGCTCTGGTTAAAGAAAATAATTGCAAGATACTGGAGAATACATATTACATATTTTGTTAATTGTGTGGTTAACCAAGCATGCTTAATCTTGCAGCTTTTATTTTGGAGAATAACTATGGGATTCTAATCCAAAACATGCTCCTGATATTGGTTGGAGCCTCATGCCAATTTTCTGCTGAAAATTACTCTCACCTGGCTGCTAAAGGTGCTGCTTGGAGCAAAAACCTTTTTTTCAGTGCAGGGTCAAATCCCAATGGAGGATGTTCCAGAGCAGAACTCCATGGGTGCTGTTTCTGCAAAATAAAAGTAGCCTGGTTAAGCATGCTTGCTCAGTTACGTGACTAATGTTATATGTAGTTTGGCTCTGAGAGTTCAGTCTTCAAGGAGCAGAGAATTTAATTTGCATCTTAAATCCTCATGTTTGCAAAAACTTTTTGCAATGGTACAATTTCCTCAATGTGTAAACAGATGCAATATCATCTTCTCCAATGGGGAAATGAATTGTGATGCAGGAGATAGTGTAAGAAAGGCTATTAATCTCCTTTCCAGTAGTCATTTCCAACCTACATCAAAATACTTTTAAAGCACTGCCACCTTCTTTCTTCATTTATTTATAATCACAGAAAAGGAGAAAAACCTGATATTTAGGTATCTGGCTTAACTAGCACTGTTATATGTTCTTTGTGCTTGCCACCAGCAAATAATTCCCTGAAACCTTAAACTGGATAGCAGTGTAAAATATGTGGGGTGAAAAGCTATTGAAATACATACACAGAAACAAACATTTTTCTTACTAAAATATGCCACACCTAGGTAGACAAACTGAATAATTTCAGCACAGAACTTCTAAAGCAGGTCACACAGAGGCCAGTTGCTAATCTTTTCATCAAGCCCAGCAAGGGGACAAATAATCAGAAAGTCAGTTATTGGGAAGAAAACCATAGCAGTTCCATGGATGTGTCTTGCATGAATTACAGACTAGATAATTTGGCCTAATGAGGATATGGCACATATACCTTAATATCCTCCACCCCTGGTTGGTGCAGAATAAGTATGCATTCCAGTCACTCCCTCCAGCAAGAGGAGAGCTGGTGTCACCCAAAACAATTATAACAAAAGTGGGAGAATAACTACTTAATCAGGCAATTGATTTTAGGTCCACTTTTAGGAAAATTCAAATTATTATTGTTAATAGTTTGTTATTTTTGTTAATAATGTTAATAGTTATTTAATTTTTTGTAAACTGCATTGTTCTTTTCTGATGTGTATTTTGTATTTGTGTTTAACTTTTGTGAGCTGCCTTGAGGGCCTTTTTGGCCAAAAGGCGGCATAGAAATAAACCATACATAACATTATTTGAAGGGAAGTAGTCAGTTACGGTATCCAACAAAGTAGTTCTATTAGCGCAAGGATTTCTGGCTGCACAATGGAACTTCTTTCCCTCTCTTCTCCCCACAACCCTCCCCCCAAATATGTTCTGGGGATTCTGCTAACCCTCCAGAGCAGATCTGGGGAGGATGCAGGGGGTCACACAAGGAGAGGGAGTGCAAGTTCCATTGTGCAAAAAGAAATCTGTGCTAATGGAACTTTGTTGGATATCAGTCTAAATTTTTATTGCCTTCTTTAGAAACTGCCCTCAAACCAGCAAAGAAAAACAAGAGTATTACAGTAGGGAACCAACATTATTAATAACACTAATCCATTTTCTTGGGTAAATGAGAAGCTAAAGTGTCAGATTTTGTATAGATATAGCTCTAACCCTAGCTGATTGCCTCACTGAAGCAATGTGACCCCAGTTTTTCATAAAGTATTCAGGGACAATCAGAAATTAAAGAACCATTACCCAATCATCTGTCACATCTAAATGAGTGAAATGCATTTTTAAGATTAGAATTTGAGGTTTCAATTGTTAAATATATAAAAGAACAAGCTTTGATGAAAAAAATTAGCATGGTTCTGCAAAATAAGTCTTGATTCACCAAACCTCTCTGTTCTTTGAGGATGTCAACAAATGTGTAGATTGGGGATGATCCAGCAGCATTTATATACTTGGGCTGCAATTCTGTGCACGCTTACCTGTAAGACACACTGAACACAGCAGAACTTTTTTGCAGATAAACACATATAGGACTGTACTGTTACGCTCTCAAAAAACTTTTGACGAAGTCCCTCAGCAGAAGTTCCTAAGTAGACTAAAAAGTCATTTTTATTTTGCCAAAGTTGGTTCTCCTCATTTAGGCAAGACTTCAATTTTTTTAAATAAAGGCAAGACCTTTTGTAGCATTTTGTCAGATATGCCTGCTCCTTCTTGATCTTATGTCTTTCCTATTATACAGTGTACATTTTATCTCAACTTCTGTTATTGTGCACCCTATTAACAATCCCCTAGTTCAAAAAGTTTCCTCTTTTGACATTAAATGTGTCCATGATGGATTTTCTGGGCAACTTTCCATTTGAATGAATTTGATAGCACTATGGTCACCAACTTCTTCAACATTTACATGTCATCAGGTTCTGAGCAACACTCACAACTTAGTCCAGGGTTGCTTTTCTTTATCCAGTTGCACAACTAGCTGATCTAAAGCATTGCCTTCTGTTGTCACCTAGGGAGGGGTGGGCTCTCCAACACTGGAGACATTCAAGAGGCAGCTGGACAGCAACCTGTTGGATATGCTTTAATTTAGATTCCTGCATTGAGCAAAGGGTTGGACTCAATAGATTTGTGGGCCCCTTCCAACTCTACTATTCTGTGATCACATCCAGATATTTTGTCTGTTTTGGGAAGGGCAGTTTGTGTATGTGAACATGAATGTACATTTATCCAGTGAATCGTGAGGATAAAAGAAGTCACCCATTATTTCAACATTTCCTCCCTTGACTGCCTTCTTGATTTCTTCTCCATCTCAAAATCACCCTCAGATCTTTGGTGGGATGACGACATGTTGCCAGTACTAAATTACTTTTTGGGTCTCGAATTTCCACCCACAGCGGTTCTGTGAATGAGAATATTCATTAGAAGTTTCCTAGTGTGTTGGACTCTATGCCCTCTCTGATGTATAAAGCAACACACACAATACGCCTTTCTTAATTCATTATATAGATTTTATATCTAGGGACTGATATGCCCACTTTGTCATCCTTGAGCATCAAACATGACAGTTTGGAGGCATCTAGTATTATTTATTTATTTATTATTTTATTTATTAATGATATTTATTAGTCATTTTTTTTCCAAAATGAAACTCAAAGCGACTTACAAAAAAAATCTCAGAAACATATACAGAATAAGGATAACAGTACAAAAGCATACCAAGCAAAACTCAATACAATAAATAGAACAATACAATAAAAATCACAACACACAATACAACTCAAATATAGGTTTTCTGCTACCCCTTCCTGTCTCCAAAACTCTGAACCTACTAGTTCAGCCATCGTAGCCAAGAAACCCCCCCCCCGGCTTAGGCTAAAGGTAGCCCCACTTAAGGTATGTTTGGTGGCAGAAGCCACCTCAGAAAAAAACAAACAGGACACTACCTCATTGGAGATGAAAGCAGGGTGCCTCCGCGTACCAAGCAGGGGGTCTCTGCGGTTGCAGGAAGGCCATGGGGCAACCCAGTGGGCGGCCCCCACCTGTGTGGCTCCAGAGGTGTAGCTTCAGGTGGGAGCCCTTGATGTAGATCTTCTTGCAGCCAGCATAAGAGCAGGTGTGGATGGCAATCTATTTGGGAGGCCAGAAGCGGCATCCCCTCTTGGGCTTGGCTTCCAACAGCTCCAGCAAGGAGGAAGGCGGGGTAATGTAAGGGTAAGTTACATTATGTAAAGCCTACACATTTCATCCTTTTCATATGCAATTTCTCATAAGAGAAATAATTGATGCGGCCTGATAACGTGGACATTGCTTGCGGCAATATGTCCAGCAATGTGTCCTCTTGACCCTTGCTCTTCTTGGCTTATTAAAGCTTGCTAAGGGGGTTTGACCAAGTCGATCCAAGGTGTGGTCAGTTCATCGTGGGAGGGAGTGGCTCTAGCTGCCCTGAAAGAGGCAGTGATCTGACCGCTCCTGAAAAAGCACACCTGTGACCCATTGGTTTGTGAAAACTAGGGATGGATGAGAATTTCAGTTTGCATTTCAAACAAACATTAATTGGAGGCCTAAAAGCTGGCAAAGCCCCGGGCTGTGATAACTTGCCCCCAGAGTTCCTGAAATGTCACCAAGACTGGTGGGCACCTATGCTAGCTAACCTATTCACCCTGGTAAACAACACTGGCCGTTCCCCCGAGGCCTGGCATGAAGCCATTGTTATTCCCATCTACAAAAAAGGACCACGGGATGACCCAGCAAGCTATAGGCCAATTAGCCTTTTGTCAATTGTAGGGAAACTGTATGCCAGTTACCTGAAAGGAAAACTGAGTGACTGGATGGAGGAGGAAAATATTTTGGGTCCTGAGCAGTCAGGTTTCAGGAGAGGAAGATCAACCATTGACCATTGCCTCTTCCTTCACCACCTGGCAGAAAAATACAAGTACCAAATGGGAAAAGCCCTACATGTTGCCTTTGTGGACTTAAAGTCCGCTTTTGACACCATTTCTAGGGACATTTTATGGGATAAATTGGCAAAATCGTCAATAGATAAAAGACTACTTTTTCTCATCTATTCCCTATATCAGGAGACCTCTGGGCAAATTCGCTGCGGAAGCAATGGGGGCCTGTCCAAGTCGATCCCCACTACTAAAGGAGTCAGGCAGGGCTGTGTATTAGCGCCACTACTTTTCAACTTTTTCTTAAACGATCTGGGGACAAGGTGTACCAACCCAAACCTACACTCCCCTAAATTAGGTGATCACAGATGCCCTATCCTGCTTTATGCAGATGATGCCGCTCTCCTGGCATTTACTCCAATTGGTCTTAAACGTCTACTCCGAGTCTTCATGAATTACTGTTCAGACAATCAGTTAATTATAAACTTCTCTAAGACCAAAATACTAGTTTTTTCCAACTGTCCCTTGGTAGCTGACTGGACAATAAATGGCCAAAAAATTGAGCAGGTTAAAAGTTATAAGTATTTAGGCATTATTTTCCATTCCTCCCTTTCATGGGCTTCTCATGTCCGTGCGGTGGCTGCTACGGCCCGTACTTCCATGAAATGTATACTCCGTTATTACCATACCAAAAGAGGGCAGTTTATCCCAGCCGCCGTCCACATTTTTAGAACAAAGGTAATTCCGCAACTTCTTTATGGAGTTCCAATTTGGATTGTTGCTTTCAATGCCTCAATCGAGGCAGTTCTTTCTATTTTTCTGCGTCACATCTTTGGCGTTCCAAGGTGCGTCCCAAGTGCCGCCCTCAGGCTGGAAGCAGGCCTAAGTTCAATTGAATGCCTTGCATGGCGTATGCGATTAAATACTGGATAAAACTCTCCTATGGCCTTGTTAATGGAGTCCTAAAAGGGCTCTGGGAAGACTCATACACATCAAATTGGATGAAAATTTTTCACTCCAAACTTCCCAGATTAGGATACTCTCTAGAACATCTATCCCAATCTGAACCAACTATGACCACTCACATTATTGGAACTAGACTCAAAGACATAGATAGACAAAGTGCTCTTACAGCTGTGGCCAAAACATGTTCGCCGCTCTATCATGATCTGAGTTTCAATATAAAAACACATGCTGATTACTTAAACTTTTTAACAGTCCCTAAAATTCGACACGCCTTTATTAGGGCAAGATTTAACTGCCTTAATTCAGCAGTAATGGAAGGGGGATATCAGGGGATTCCGCATGCGCAAAGGATTTGCCCCTGCTGTGTGGGAGAGATAGAATCACTGTATCATGTCCTATTTATATGCCGAAAATATTCCTCTGTAAGGTCTAAATTCCTCCAACCATTCATCAAACGGTTTCCCAACTGCTCCCCGGTGAGGAGGATAGAACAGCTCCTAAATGGAGTACATAATCTTACAATAGCTGTGGCCAATTTCATCTATGCAGCCCAATCTATACGATCAAGTCTTGTACCTTGAATGGCTTCCTCAGTCAGGGCCTGAGGTTTATTTTAGTCTCGAAGAGTTTTACCATATAGTTAAGTTGAAATTTTTATTATGTATTTTATTAATTTTTCCTTTGTACTCAAATTTGTGTTTGGGTCTGTGACCGCAAATAAAGAATATATATAGCATTTCAAACAGAATTCATCAAATTTGCAATTTGTGAAACAGTATGAGAACTAAAACAGTGCCATCCTCTGAAATTCGCATTTATTAGAATTTTGGGATGCAGTTCACCAACTAAACAACATTTACATTTACAATAATACTTATATTAGGGGAAAGTGTGCATAACAATGTTTACATGAGTCAAAATAACATGCAAGAAGGCATGAAATGATGAGAAATGGCTTGCAAAAATGTGTACCTTTGTCAAAACTGCCTACAAAAATGTGTTTATTTAGAGATTTTTCATGAGGATTTTTTTTAAAAAATCGTAGCTTGCTGTAGAAATATGGATAGCTGAATTTAACATAGGAAAAATGAGAAACACAGAGAACTGAAACAGACAGATTTTTCCATCCCTACTGACAACTACCACCTAGTCACAAATACCCTCTTTTTAGGGAAAGTGATTGAGAGGGTTGTGGCACAGTAATTGCAAATACTCTTGGATGAAACAGATTATCTTGACCCATTCCAATCTGAGTTCAGGCCTGGTTATGAGATTGAATCTGCCATGGTATCTTTCTGGGTCGACTTGGTGAGATGGGTATCAGAGGCACTGTTTTACATTGGTTCCAATCCTATCTCCAGGGTTGTTTTTAGAGAGCAGCAATGGCTGATTGTCTTTTGGGCCCCTGGCCGTTGTGCTGTGGGGTGCCGCTAGTACCATCTTGACCCCCGTGCTGTTTAACATCTATATGAAGCCCTTTGGAGCAGTCATCAGGAGATTTGGGGAAAGATGTCAGCAGTACACTGGCAATGCCCAGCTCTGTTTCTCTGTAACATGTGAATTGGGAGAGGCCATGCAAGCCTTGGACCCATTGGTGGGCTGGATGAGGGCCAGTAAACTGACTCTGAATCCTAGCAAGATGGAGACACTGGGTTGGTGGTTCCCGAGTTCAGATAATTAGTCAGTTACCTGCTTTGGTTGGGGTTGTACTCCCTCTGAAAGAGCAGGTTTGTAGTCTGGGGGATGCTCCTAGATCCATCTAGGTGACCTCAGTGGGAACATAGGAAGTGGACCTTTACTGTGGCGACACCCACCCTTTGGAATTCCCTCCCCTTAAATATTAGACAGGTGCCTTCTCTGTTATTGTTTTGGCACCTACTAAAGACCCTCGTCTTTCAACAAGCCTTTTAAGTAGAGACCTTATCCCAGTCTGCATCTGTGTTGGAATTGCTTTTTAAGATTTTTAAAGCTTTTATAAAAACATTTTTAAAGCTGCTTTGTTTTAATATATTTTAAAGTCTTTTTTATGATCTTTTATAGTGTTTTTTGTTTGCTGCCCTGGGCTCCTGTTGGGATGAAGGGTAGGATATAAATTTAATAAATAAATAAGACATTTTGGTGTCTTTAAATGGCTGTCATTTTTATATGCTCATTGTCAAGTTCTATCTGATCTCATTTTCGATGATCTGAAACATTTACACTGTCTTCTCTAAGGCATGAGCCACACCAAACCAGATACTCCCCAGCCCCTATCAGCTTTCACTCAGAAGTTGATTTAAAAGCTGTTTGCAAAGTTTTAATATTAAATTCCAGTAGTTTGCTTCCAGTTCTCGTTGCCATTCTAGTAGAATTGGTCTCTTGTGGACAGGTTCTGCTTGTTTGAAATTGTTCTCCAGTCCGTATGAAATGGAAATCCTTTGTCCCAAACCTATCATCTCATTCATTCATGGAGTTTCCACAGCTCTGCCTTTTTGGGGGGGTGTTGTGTGTGGAATAGGTAGCATTTCGGCTTGGGTGGGATATCTTGGAGGTCCTGACATGCCCAAGAGGGAGATGTCGGCAAGCTTGACAGAGTCTTGAGGTTTACAGAAGTACAAAAAATGATGAAAAAGATCCCAAAATAGTAAAATTTCTCTTCCCCAAAAGGCTTAAATACAACTGTATCTGCACACCTGTCTCATCCAAGTCCATTGCCATAAAAAAATGTTGGAATTGAGCAATGAGGCTTCCAAAATTTATTGCACCAATATCTGACTGAGCATGCTGGGAGTAGGAAGCAGGAGGAGGAACCAGTGAAGGTTGGGGGAGGATATGAACAAACACAAGATGGAGGTTTGAGCAGAGGATGCTAACAAAGGAGGAAGAGAAGGACAGAGCAAGGTGTATGAGGTGGGCAAAGAGGTGAACAAGCGAATGAGACAAAGCAAGAGGCGGAAGGGGAGGGGGAGGCAAACAATCAGTGAAGACAGGGCGAGAACAGAAATGGAAAGGGAAATGGCAGGACAATTGACGGACCAGAGGAGGGAAAAAAGAGGTGAGAAATGGTAGAAAAAGTTAGATGGGAGCAATAGGGATGGCACTGGGGGAAGGGAAACAAGTGACATAGAAATGTGAGTAAGACACAAAAATTATTAACTCCCACAACATTTCCCAACATCCCAAAAGGTCTTGCTTCTGAGCATTTAGTAGATATAAAGTTTGTTGTTTGAAATGCACATTTCAATGCTATATTTTCCTATACAAAATATATATATATTCAGTCCTGGATAGTGTATTAAATGCTGGGCTTGCATGCACACACAAACATAGTGTAGTGCATACTCTTCTGGACATAATGTCCAACCCATTTTACTCTTTATAGGTGAAATACACAACACACTACGTACAGCAGCTGTGATTTTGGCTGCTTATAATTACCATTTTATTTTATTTCATGTCTTATGTATAGCAACTGCATAGGAAACATGGAAGAAGGAGGGGCTAAGCACACTGTATGTAATGGAATTAGTAGTATCAAAATGCAATCTAGCATGTATTTTAGATGGCAAAACTAAGATACTGTGATGCTACTAATGAACAAGCTGGTGAGAAGGAACAAGCTGTATCTGTATGATACAGAACTATAGTAAAGGTTCATGGCTATGCATTCAGAACATTGCACTCCATTTAGAGGAGTGTATTTTTAAAGTGGTGCAGAAGGATACAGGCATGTGGTGTATTTTCAGAATGGGTGTGACACTGTGCAGTATTGCATGATTTCTTCAATACTTCAGAGATATAGGAAGTGAGTGGACAAACTTACATTTCAGGTGTAAGGGCTATTTAAGAAGCCTTTGTTTTGAAAAGCATATAACACATAATTCTGCTTTATTATTACATGAGCAGAGCAATCCTCCATGAAGGAAGTTGGTGTAAATTAAGCTGTGTTAAGTTACCCTGGCATAAAGTATGCCAGATCCTATCTCCGGGAACCCTTAGGAGGACAGCACTCCAGCTGAGCCACCAGAGCAGGGTAGGAAAAAAATACAAGCAGCAGAAACCAGAGCACTGGCTCAGCTGGAGTTACCATGGGAACTGCAGCCATGTTGTTGAGCACAGGGGAAAGTCCCCAAGCCTCCTTATTGGTGTGTACAGATAGCCCGCCCATAGCCTATGGGAAGCAGCTTGGAAGCACCAGCATAAGAATGTAAACAAATACCAAGCAGGGAACACATGACATCCATAGCAACAGCCACCCTGGCAGCCAGTCAGCCTGCCACACACACCCCAAGTATACCTACCACATGCTCTGCCAATCACACAGCCGCATTCATGGACAGCAAGACACAGTGCCACCAGGTAAACAAACACACATGGACCCCACAAGCACACCCTGCATCTCTCAACACACCCACGTCACCCAAATCTCAAGCACCACAAACACACAGTCACCCCCAGTCACCCCTACCCCCCAAATAACAGGCAGCACATACAGGGATATGCAAAAGGACAGTTTATTGAAAGTAACCTACAAGATACATGTAACTGCAACCCCAGCAGAGACAGCAAGCGGGCAGGAAACACAGCCCACCCCTAACACACCAGACCATGCCATCAGGGGCATCTGTGGCAGGGATGACCCCAGGGATGGTAGCCGACATGTCTTCTCGCTCCACTATTTTCTCCCCCACAGCTGCAGTGGCATCTTAAACCACTATTCTGGTTCCCATTCTCTGAGCATTAGTACTGTTATGAATGGACCTTGAACTTCCTCATGAGCATAGCTCACTGGAAATGCAAGTTCCCCTGTTGAGAGTGCAGCAGGATCTTTTGCTGGAGTTACCCGCACGTCACCCCCAGAGCATGTATAATTTTACCCTTAACAATGACACATACACAGAAAGTAAAATAAAAGAGTGGTTTTATTAAGAGAAGAAACAAGGGAAAATATTGCAGTTTACAATTGCAGTTAACAATGAGCAGCTTTCTAACTATTATTCATTCATTCAGCAACACTGGATAGACTAAAGCAAAGAGACTAACCCTATGAACACTTTCATATTAAGCTCACCCACACAGAAAGGAAAAGGAAAGGAACGGCCCAGAAATTGCATATACCTTTCCTGGAGAGTTGCTGCAAGACCAAGGCTGAGAGAGAGACTTTCGTATCTAGCCCAATGAGCCAAAAGCTCTGCCCTCGTGTCACCAGCGCTAGATTTGAAAGATCTCACTCAAATCCTTAGCTCTGAAATTGTCCCAAAGATGCTAGGGTGTGTTGGTAAGAAAAGCAGCTGTTGAGCCCTCCAGAAGGAGGAACTGCCAACCCCTTCCAACCCCTCATCTTTTATATCTTTTCCTAACTAAACTGACCCCAATGTAAACCCAGTGTAAATGTCTCCAGGAAGATGTGGACGCGACAAATAAGAACAATGAAAAAATTTAGGATCATCAGTCAAGGAATTTGTTTTTTCGCCAGAAACCATTCCTTGAGGGATTCCCAGTTAATGACTGCAATCTCCTACCTGTGAACTCCTAATGTTCTGTCTCTTCCTAAAGGTTAAGATTATCATAACCGTTATGCAGACCATTTCCTAGTTTGAAAGGAGCTATCCTGTCTCCTCCTAAAGGCTTAGATATGCATTACATTTCCTAGTTTGGAAGGAGCGCCTGTTCTTACTGGGTGACATACCTCAAATTTCCATAGGAGTCAGGAAGTCTATACCTTCAGGCTTTCAAGATATGTACTCAGGGGTCACAGAGGGGCTGTCTCCCAGGAATCTTTGCTGTTGCAGGCTTTCCAAACTCTGGTTCACTGAGGTGAATCAAAGATTAAAAATCCCCAATATTTGATTCCTCATTACAGTACACAAACATCATTGGAGGTCATGAGAGCATCTTAAAGAAAACATGCTTCTTGCTTAAGCAATATTGATTTTACCTATTTGCAGATGTAATTTGTAGATGAATACTAATCGACTAAAACTCATATGATTAATCAATTAAAATGTCTATTATTGGGTTGCATTCATATTTAGAACAAATGCTTATGCATATTTCTTAAAAACCTTTGTAACTGCAAATAGGTGACACGAGTTGCAAAACTGTAACTACATTCCTATATTCATAGAATCATAGAATAGTAAAGTTGGAAGGGGCCTATAAGGCCATCAAGTCCAACCCCCTGCACAATGCAAGAATCCAAATCAAAGCATTCCCAACAGATGGCTGTCCAGCTGCCTCTTGAATGCCTCCAGTGTTGGAGAGCCCACTACCTCAAGTGGCTTAAATTATACAGCCATGAGAGTGTCTGTATACTATAGTCAGCATGGATTTTTCGCATCCCACAATGTTAAATTGAAAATACCCCCCATAAGCTCATTTCAAAACAAAACCTTTCAAAACTTACAGTTCTGAACTCAGAAATGCTTGCTTAATAACCTTCTAAATTTTCATGGCAATACACAAAACAGTAAGAGAATCGAGAGTTCAAAGTGTAAAAAGAGAGTCAGTCCCTTTTTGGACTTTTTTCTGTCAGAGTTCTCATAATTTGTTGAGATTAATTACAAATCAGCAATGTTCACTGAGTACCTGTAATCCTATTACTGACCTTGTGCCATACTCTGACCTTCATCTTCTGCAGTTTAAAAGTTAAAAAAATGCCTGGCTGATTTTTAATTAATTTAAGAAATTTAGCATTGAAGTCTATTATAGTGTCAGGCATACTCAGTAAGAACCAACTGTCAGTGTTCTAAAAGCCAGACTTACAGCTGCTGGGCTTGAATGCTCAGGGGATGCACCCACACCAGACCTTTATTTCACTTTAGACAGCTTCCCCCAAAGAATCCTGGGAAGTGTACTTTGTGTTAGAAGACTCCTATTCCCCTGACAGAGCTCCACTGACCAGAGTGATTTAACCGTCAGCCACTCTGATTGAAGCTCTGTGAGGGGAACAGGGCATCTCCTAGCAATTCTCAGCACCCTTCACCAACTACACTTCCCAGGATTCTTTGGGAGAAGCCATGACTGTCTAAAGTGAAATAAAGGTCTGATGTGGATGTGGCCCGGGACAGCTTTGGTTTAAATTTGGGTAGGAGGCTACATGTGCCTGCTGTAGAATAAAAAGGTGGGGGAAACCCTGAAAAAGAATGCTACTGTTCATAATGTTTTCTCTTTGGAAAGGAAAGGGGCTTGCCCAGTGCCCATCCATCCAATTTCATTCCCTCCTCCTATCCTTCCTCTTTCCCCCTTCGCTTCCTGCCCTCCTCCTCCCCTCCCTGCCCCTCTCCCAGGTTAGTTTCACCTATCCTAAGCATGATTGAACAGGAGTAAATCCCACTGAACTCAAAAAGCATGCAAATGATCAAGCCTGCCCTGCCCTCCTCCTCCCTCCTATCCCCTTCCTCTTGCCCCTTCCCTCCCCCTTCCTTCACACCTCCCCTCCCCCACCCCCTTCCAATCTCCACCTTCCCTCTCCTTTCCCTTCTCCTCCCCCATGCTCAGTTTTACCTATCCTAGGACTATGACCTGGGAGACCAGGGTTCAAATCCCCACATAGCCTTGAAGCTCACTGGGTGACCTTGGGCCACTCACTGCCTCTCAGCCTCAGAGGAAGGCAATGGTAAACCACCTCTTAATACCACTTACCATGAAAAACCTATTCATAGGGTCGCCATAAGTCGGAATTGATTTGAAGGCAGTCCATTTCATTTTCAAACATGATTGCACGGGAGTAAATCCCATTGAACTCAGTAAGCATGCAAATAATCAAACCTGCCCTCCCCTTCTCTCTCCCGTGATGGGATCAATTGGCTGGTGCAAGTTGAAAAGTAT
The DNA here is from genome assembly GCF_030035675.1 of Rhineura floridana. Taxonomy (NCBI): domain Eukaryota; kingdom Metazoa; phylum Chordata; class Lepidosauria; order Squamata; family Rhineuridae; genus Rhineura; species Rhineura floridana. The sequence continues at coordinate 104,285,434 of NC_084483.1, forward strand.
TCCATCAACCTAACAGGCTGGCATTGATTTGGGTTTGTTCTGTATCCACTAGTTGCTGCTTTTACTGATCCGTGGGGTTTTTTGCTTGGAAAAATACCTAGATTAATAAATATTGATATTTTCAAGGAAAAATCAACATTATAAAAGGGAATACTGATAAATTTTCAATCTATGTTTTAGAGGCGGATTTTTTTAAAAAGGTCTATTTTCAAAAATAGCTGCGGAAATTCAGTACATTAAAATCCAATCCTCCGCTATTGAGAATAAGCAAATTAATGAAAAATTCAGTACCAGATCTACATTGGGCAAAATTTTAGCACATCCCTACTCTCCACTCACTCTAACCTTCAATCCTCTCTACCCCAAGATGAAGCCCTATCTGTCAACTGTCATCCACACATATAAAAACCACCATCCCCCATTTTCACAGCCAATTAGCACGCAGCATTCAAAAACATTCCAATTCACTCTCACCCTCTCTCTTCATTCACACTCCACTTGCCTTGCTTCTCCTAATACAAGCCAATGCCAACATATATTACAACCTATGACATTGGAACATCACAGGACCCACAGAGGGTTGTGATAATTGTGCTGTACAATCAAATCCCACTCCTGGTCTCTGGCATCTGTATACATATCTATATTCTGTTTAGCAAAAGCTGCCAAGACATTTCCAAGTTCTTTTATCTGCAGTTGCAAGTTCAAAACAAGAAAGCTAAGATTCTGAGGATTCTGCCAAATATTTGTAGCCACACAGATTTTCAGAACCTTTTTTATGCCCTTAACCACAAAACCTTATCGCAGGGTCATTGAGAGGGCTCGTGGGCTACCTCATAATCTTGTTCTGGTATGGTTTGTTTCATTTGGAAAGTTAAGTGTGTATTATTGTTGTTGTTTCTACCTTGGGAGGTTTGATACACTGCCTAGAGAAATAATGTAGTACAAAAAGTTGTGATTGCCTTGTAGACAAACTGGGTCTATGGTATTTTTGTCTGTAGACATTTTTCCTTTGTTGAGAGTTCCATCATTTGAATAACATATCAGTATTAATTATGCCATGCTTGACTGCTTTTCCATAAAGATTACCAAGAAAGCCACCGCAGACATCATAGTTTTTTGTAGCTATAATATAAGTTATTGATGTGCAGATCACAAATGTCTGCCAGGCTAATATGTAACCAAACTATGTCTTGTGTGTCAGCTAGTGTGATGTTTTAGCAAAGATTCCCAAGTGTGATGTTAATTAAATGGTTTAACCATTATCTTGCCTGATGGTTAGTTAACTGTTAATGTATATTAGAATTGTACATGTATGTGAAGACAGATCATGTTGCACGATGGTCTGGTTCAGGTGTAACAACGAAACATACTTTGGCCATTGGATCTGAACCTCAGGTTCTTGCTCTGTCCCCTCCCTCACAATTTAGAGGCAGCTTCTTGAACTGTTATTTAGTGTGTGGCACAGTGTAGTTTATATGTTGCTGAACTGTAAAATCTGTATCTACTATTTTGTTTTTTTTTTGTTTTTTAAAATCAATTAAAATATTTATATCCCAACCTTGGTGCAAAAACATCACTCAGTTGCTATATCTATATCCCCCCTCCCCAATGGGCTCACTTCACAGTTGATCATCAGAACTGACTGTTCTCTAGAGATGTTTGGCTAGTCCCCTTATTGTCTGCTTTTTAGCTGGCATTGAAAACTGTGCTATTTCAGCAGGCCAGTGGCTTTTTGCTTTTCTCTTTCTCCTTATTTATTGTTGTTGGTTATATTGTTGTTCATTATATTGTTTTATTTTAAGACATTTTAAGCCACCTTTTGGAAGGGCATTTTGCCTAGAAAAGCAGGACATAAACTTCAATATAAATAAATCCACTATATATTTTTGAAAGTTATTTTGTTCACTAGGCATTTGGACACCTCTTAAGATATCATAACCAAATTTTGCATGATGCTTCCTGAGATCAAGAAGCAGGCTTTTGTCTGTGCTTGGATAGAATGGAATGCCATTTTGAATCAAAATGTCAGACTGAACCTTTCAAAACTGCACTGATTTTAACAACCTCTTTAAAAACTGAACTGAATTTTGGTTTCTTAGAATTCCCAAGCAAAGCTAGGTATAAGGTTGCTACTATATAATAATTCCATTATTGCCATATGAAATGCATATGGTGATATATTTTGCTGAAGTTGTAAACGCCTGTAAGCTTTCGGTATAGAAGTATATAAGTTTTCAAATGTCATGAACTTCATTATCAAGCAAAATGAAAAGGTATTTAATGCTTAGTTATAAATAGAACATGGCTGTTACAAACGAATGTCTAAGGCATTTTAAGTAGATAGTGCTTTGCAAACATTGAGAAATCATAAGCATTTGTGCCTTGTTCCTGTAATGTAAGTAGGAACTCAAGTGAATTAGAAATAGTTGTATGGGGGAATCAGTTGGGGGTGGGACCAGCAGGAAAATGAAAGAAGAGCTCTCTGTCTGGGTTAGAGATTGCAGCTCTTGGTTCTGCTGCAACACACTGTTAAGTAAAGTTTGTTCCTTCTAACCAGTGTTGGTAGTTCATTTCAAATCTTGTAAATATTACATGGTGTCAGAAGACTACCTAAAAACATAAGGCATTGAAAAATGGACCAGCTGAAGCCTCCAGGAAAGTTGTTGTTTGAAGGAAATGCAGCAGAGAACTGGAGAAGATGGAAGCAATGGTTTGAATTGTACTGCATTGCAAGTGGATCAGATAAGAAAGATGAGAGACACCAGTCAGCATTATTTCTGCATGTGGCAGGTGAAGAAGCAAGAGAGGTATTTCTTCTCAGTTTGATGATGATGCAGATAAATATAAAATTCAAGTTTTGATGAATAAATTTAAAGCATATTGTGTGCCCAGAAGATGATGCAGAAGATGATGCAGATAAATATAAAATTCAAGTTTTGATGAATAAATTTAAAGCATATTGTGTGCCCAGAAGAAATGTTACTTATGAAAGGCACAGGTTCTTCACTAGAATACAGAGTAAAGGAGAAAGTATAGACCAATATGTGACTGATTTGAAGCTTTTGGCTCAGACCTGTGAATTTGGGGAGCTGTGTGATTCTCTTATTAAGGATCGCATAGTGTGTGGCATTCAGAAAGACAGGTTGAGAGCCAAGTTACTGAGAGAGAGTGATTTAACCCTTGAGTGTGCAGTGAATATATGCAGGGCAGAAGAAGTGGCTGCTAAACAGATGAAAGATTTGGGGGCAACAAAAAAAACAAATGGATGCGTTACAGGGCAAAAGTACCTTTGAAAAGCCAAAAGTAAGCCAGCCTCAGAGCAAATGGAGCCCTGGCACTACTACCAGCACCCAAGAAAAAGAAATGCCACAGAGGCCTGTAGAAGCAGCAAAGCCCTGCTACAAGTGTGGTATCAGTCATCATGACATAAATGTTTGTCCTGCATATGGGAAGGAATGCAGAAGATGTGGCAAACTTAATCATTTTGCTAAAATGTGTAAAACTAGAGATAGAAAACTTCAAGGCAGACAAATGTTCTCAGTAGCAGATACAACTAAAAATGCTTATGATTTCTTCATTGGCACATTGAATTCTACAGCTCTGGAAGATGGTGTGTGGATCTTCTCATAAATGATCACAAGTATGTGACCTTTAAGATTGACACAGGAGCACAGGCTAATGCAATGTCTTTAAAAACATACAAAGCTTTGCAAGCTGAACCACTTCAGCATTCAAATACCAGATTAATAACCTACTCTGGAGAAAGACTACATGTGTCTAGTAAATGTAACCTGGATTGCAAATATAAAGATCAAAGAACTGAGTTGGAATTTCACATAGTAGACTTTGATACACAAGCTGTACTCGGTCTCCGGGCTGCGACTAATTTAAATTTGGTGCAAAGAGTTAATTTAATGAAAAGAGCTCCAGTAGATCAATGGGATGTTGCAGTTGAATACAAAGATGTATTTGAAGGCTTAGGTTGCTTACCAGAGAAATATGCCATCAAAATCAACCCACAGGTTCCACCTGTAATTCATGCACCTCGGAAGGTTCCAGAGGCACTAAGGGATAAAGTCCAAAAGGAACTGACTCGTATGGAGCAATTATAAGTCATAGTTAAGGTAGAAGAACCTACAGAGTGGGTGAATTCAATTGTGGTTGTAGACAAGCCTGGCCGGGACCAGATAAGAATATGTTTAGATCCAAGACATATGAACAGAGCAATTTTAAGAGAACATTTTCAATTGCCTACTGTAGAAGAAATTACCAGTAAGCTAGCAGAAGCAGAATTGTTTACTGTTCTTGATGCCAGTAGTGGATTCTAGCAAATTCAGCTAGATGACAACAGTTCCAGGCTATGTACATTTAATACGCCTTTTGGCAGGTACCGATTTACAAGATGCCATTTGGTATCTTTCCAGCTCCTGAGGTCTATCAGAGGATGATCCAACAGACATTTGAGGGTATTGATGGGGTCACATGCTACATAGATGATATCCTGGTGTGGGGGAAGACCAAACAGGAACATAATGAGAGACTGAAGAGAGTTCTGGACAGGTGCCGAGAGAGGAATCTGAAATTGAACAAAGTGAAATGCAAATTTGCCATGACTGAAATAAAATATCTAGGACACATCTTAACCAAAGAAGGACTAAAACCTGATTCATCTAAAATAGAGGCCATCACTGAAATGCTCAGCCCAAGTAACAAAGCTGATCTTCATAGATTTCTAGGAATGGTGACTTACCTAGCAAAGTTTATCCCAAATTTGGCAACAGTAACAACCCCTTTAAGACAGCTGTTGGCCCATGATGTTGAATTTTGCTGGATGTCAGTTCATGAAACAGCATTCACACAACTGAAAGAACTATTAACAAAAACTCCTGTTTTGAAATATTATAATCTGAAAGAACCTGTAACTCTGTCAGTGGACGCTAGTTCTACAGGCTTAGGTGCTGTACTGTTGCAAAGAGGTGCACCTGTTGCATATGCTTCTAAAGCAATTCCTGCGGCCCAACAGAACTATGCTCAAATAGAAAAGGAAATGTTGGCAATAGTGTTTGGATGCACAAGATTCCATCAATTTCTCTATGGCAAAAAAGTGACTGTGGAAACAGACCACAAACCATTGGAGGCAATTTTCAGAAAACCTTTGCATAACGCACCTCCAAGAATCCAAAGATGGCAGTTAACACTGCAGAAATATCAATTACATGTGCACTATAGACCAGGCAAAGAATTAATCATTGCTGATACCCTGTCCAGGGCAGATCTTGAACAGGGTGAAGGAATAAGTTCCGAAGAAGCTGAGGTTGCTGTTAACCTCATGTTCTCTTATTTACCAATCTCCGAATCAAAACTGAAAGAATTTCAGGTGGCTACTGAAAATGATAGCATTTTGCAAATCCTGAAAAATGCCATTTTGCAGGGGTGGCCAGATAGAAGAGTAGAAGTTCCAGAGTGTATACGTGTTTATTGGAATTACAGAGAGGAATTAAGTGTTCATGATGGACTCATTTTTAAAAGTGACACAATCGTAGTACCACAAGTTTTGAGGAAAGAGATATTGAATATTATACATGAGAGTCATCTGGGTGTTGAATTAAGTAAAAAGCGGGCACGAGAAGCTGTATATTGGCCAGGTATGTGTGCCCAAATTGAATAATTGGTACTGCCATGTACCACATGTCACACCTTCAGAAATAAAAACCAAAAAGAACCAATGTTACCTCTTGAAATTCCAAGAAGACCTTGGCAGAAGCTAGGAATTGACTTGTTTGAATTTCAAAGAAAGGACTATCTACTTTTGGTTGATTATTATTCAAAATATGTGGATATATGTTTGCTTGAGGACACTCAGTAATTTTACACTGCAAATCTATATTTGCAAGACATGGTATACCTGAAGAGGTTCTCAGTGATAATGGCCCTCAGTTTTGCTCTAGAAACTTTAAAATGTTTGCCAAAGATTGGGACTTTGTTCACACCACATCCAGTCCACTATTTCCTCAATCAAATGGAATGGCAGAAAGAGCGATCCAAACAGTAAAGAGGATTCTTAAGAAATCTAGTCTGAATAACACAGATCCTTATCTTAGTTTATTGGATTACAGAAATACGCCTGCAGTAGATACAGCCTCACCTGCACAACTTTTAATGGGGATACATTTAAGAACCAGGTTGCCTACCTCAGCACCATTGTTACTACCTCAGCAGGTAAAAGGTGACATACAGACACATCTGAAGAGAAGACAAAAAAACAGAAGCTTTACTTTGACAAAGGTTCAAAGCCTTTACCACCTTTGCAGGTTGGTGATTCTGTTAATGTTCGGCAAAATGGAGTGTGGAAACCAGCGAGAGTGACTGGACAAAACATGACTCCAAGATCATATTTGGTTCATACTGATGATTTAGCTGTCTACCGAAGGAACAGAAGAAATCTTCAAAGCACTGCAAGTTGTGAACCAAAAATAGATGAGACTATTGAGACTGCAATTGCACCTCCATCAGAGGTAGACCTATCAGAGTACCAAGACAACAAAAGTGGAACAGCTGTAGCACAAAGTGCCAGTGATATACCAGAGAAGTTTTTGGACTCTTGAGTTACCTGTTACTACATCAAGAGGCAGAGTGATCAGAAAACCAATTCAATATAGACAGTAGTTTCTATCTTTTTCTTTTTAAAAATGTGAGTAGGAACTCAAGTGAATTAGAAATAGTTGTATGGGGGAATCAGTTGGGGGTGGGACCAGCAGGAAAATGAAAGAAGAGTTCTCTGTCTGCGTTAGAGATTACAGCTCTTGGGTCTGCTGCAACACACTGTTAAGTAAAGTTTGTTCCTTCTAACCAGTGTTTGTAGTTCATTTCAAATCTTGTAAATATTACAGTTCCATATCATTTCATATGCCTCTATATGTTCCTAGATTATATTACTGCATTTCTCAAAAGGGAAAAAACTGGCACTTTTTATATGCAAACCATCATTTTACGATCAAATGATAAAATCCATTTAAGTATATAAAAGAATCATGATGAGCTGTTACTTCTAAAAAGCAAATCAAGCAATTAAACCTACAGTTGTTCCAAGAGCCATGCTCTAGTTATTGGCTTCTGCAGTCTGAAAATAGAATCATACCTTGCATTCAAGGAGAAGACAGCTGGCCATTGTGATTTAGAGATTAGCTTAATGAAATAAATTTGGCTCTAAATACCCAGAACATATATGATATAGTGATTAGTTACAGTACTAGTTAATGGAGAATTATATCATTGTGTACAAATTTGTGTACAAAAATGAAGCCTAGAGCAAATGGTAATGACTAAAGTAAAATGGAAACTGGAAATAATTTGTATTTGTTTACTTTGTGGGGAGAGGTAGAAAGCATATAATAATTGAGATCAGATGCACTGAAACATTACTTAAAGATAAGTAGTTGTGTATATTGTAATAACTAAAACAAATTTTGTCTTGTATTGGACATATATGTTTAGCAGGTAGGATCCAGACTAAGGACACAATCCAACTTACCTTTCTGCTGGGCTGGGGGGAGTTGGATGCCATGGGCTCTGGGCTGCACTGGCAGGCTCCCTGTGCTACCATCATGTCTGGGAAGGGGGAGGTCTCTCAGATATTTGGGGCCTAAGTTATTAGGGCTGTATATACAGAGCAATCCAAATGCTGGGACAGAACCACGGGGGGGACATATACAAGATCCTCCTTGCATTCTGAGCCCTCCCCCATGTCCCTATCTGCTGGGAAACTGCTGGCCAAAAGGCCAGTGCAGTAAAAAATTGCAATGGACCTCTACAGGGAGCGCTTACTCCCCATGAGGCCAATTGATGGGAGCTGGCCCTTCCCTTCCCAGCCAGTTGGTGCACACAGCTCCCAGAGGAGCCAGCATTCAGCCAGGCCATCCTGCAGGACTTTCCACTGGCTCCTCCTGCACTGACTCCCATTCTGCCAGCTCCCTGGCATTTGGATTGCTCTGTAAGTTAGTCATTGAATTCAGTGGGACAACATATTCATAAATAACTTTAGTCCCACTGAAATTAATGGGACTTAAGTGTGACTAAGGGAGCAATCCACAATCCAAGATCTGCCGGGATGAGCAGAATTTGGAATAGGTGGATCTCTGGCTAAGCCACACCACCTGAAGTCCCTCATTCTGGCTGAGCCAGAGTTATGCTGGCAGGAGTCCTTCATCCCAGCTCAGCCAGGGCCAAGTCGAGGCTGGCTGAGCCAAGGCCAGGGTAAGGTCCGAAAAAGGGACATTCCCTGGTAGGGGCAGGGCAGCAGATACTTAGCCCTATTCTGAATTCCAATCAGCTCAGTCACATGACCTAGCAACCCAGCAGAAGTTATACTGGCAAAAAGGAATTTTTAAATGCTTGTTTTCCCTTTGCAAGGCTCAGGCTGGCTCAGCATTAGGCCCACTCCTGAATTTAGTTTGGAATAAGGGTAACATCTGCATAATTTACCTCAGCATAACTAAAGCTGGCTTCCTATATTTGGATAATCTGCCCAGCTGCTAAGCCCTCTTACATAAGAGTAAACCCTGTTGAATTCGATGGGACTGATATTCTGATTAGCAAGCTCAGATTCCAGTCGATGCTGAGTGCGGTACTGCTAGGTCGCTACTGCCAGACACCCTGGGAGCAATGACTGTGTATCTGTGGATCATCTGCGGTGGAAGATTTACCTCACTACCTGCTGGAATGCCCTCTATATTTACATTCCAGGACCAAATTCTTAAGTGAACTGGTAACTCATCAGGGATATTCTCAACAAATACACCTCATCCCATTTCTTTTATCAGACAATGATTTTAGGATCACCTATAGGGTTGCCCAGTTTGCCCTAGCGGCACAAAAACTCCGAGCCAGATGCGCTGCTGAATCGGAGCTTGACAAGGGATGACTTCACAAAAATGAAACTTCACAAAAATGAGGGGATTGGTAAAAAGAAAGCTGAAAAACCAAGTCCAGAGGGTCACATCACTCGAAAATGCTTGGAAGTTGTTTAAAAACACTGTATTAGAAGCTCAACTGGAGTGCATACCGCAGATCAGAAAAGGTACCGCCAGGGCCAAGAAGATGCCAGCATGGTTAACGAGCAAAGTCAAGGAAGCTCTTAGAGGCAAAAAGTCTTCCTTCAAAAAATGGAAGTCTTGTCCAAATGAAGAAAATAAAAAAGAACACAAACTCTGGCAAAAGAAATGCAAGAAGACAATAAGGGATGCTAAAAAAGAATTTGAGGAGCACATTGCTAAGAACATAAAAACCAACAACAAAAAATTCTATAAATACATTCAAAGCAGGAGACCATCTAGGGAGACAATTGGACCCTTGGATGATAAGGGAGTCAAAGGTGTACTAAAGAACGATAAGGAGATTGCAGAGAAGCTAAATGAATTCTTTGCATCTGTCTTCACAGTGGAAGATATAGGGCAGATCCCGGAACCTGAACTAACATTTGCAGGAAGGGATTCTGAGGAACTGAGACAAATAGTGGTAACGAGAGAGGAACTTCTAAGCTTAATGGACAATATAAAAACTGACAAATCACCGGGCCCGGATGACATCCACCCAAGAGTTCTCGAACTCAAATGTGAAATTGCTGATCTGCTAACTAAAATATGTAACTTGTCCCTTGGGTCCTCCTCCGTGCCTGAGGACTGGAAAGTGGCAAATGTAACGCCAATCTTCAAAAAGGGATCCAGAGGGGATCCCAGAAATTACAGGCCAGTTAGGTATTGGGACCTGTACTTTTCAACTTGTTCATTAATGACCTAGAATTAGGAGTGAGCAGTGAAGTGGCCAAGTTTGCTGACAACACTAAATTGTTCAGGGTTGTTAAAACAAAAAGGGATTGCGAAGAGCTCCAAAAAGACCTCTCCAAACTGAGTGAATGGGCAGAAAAATGGCAAATGCAATTCAATATAAACAAGTGTAAAATTATGCATATTGGAGCAAAAAATCTGAATTTCACATATACGCTCATGGGGTCTGAACTGGCGGTGACCGACCAGGAGAGAGACCTCGGGGTTGTAGTGGACAGCACGATGAAAATGTCGACCCAGTGTGCGGCAGCTGTGAAAAAGGCAAATTCCATGCTAGCGATAATTAGGAAAGGTATTGAAAATAAAACAGCCGATATCATAATGCCGTTGTATAAATCTATGGTGCGGCCGCATTTGGAATACTGTGTACAGTTCTGGTCGCCTCATCTCAAAAAGGATATTATAGAGTTGGAAAAGGTTCAGAAGAGGGCAACCAGAATGATCAAGGGGATGGAGCGACTCCCTTACGAGGAAAGGTTGCAGCATTTGGGGCTTTTTAGTTTAGAGAAAAGGCGGGTCAGAGGAGACATGATAGAAGTGTATAAAATTATGCATGGCATTGAGAAAGTGGATAGAGAAAAGTTCTTCTCCCTCTCTCATAATACTAGAACTCATGGACATTCAAAGAAGCTGAATGTTGGAAGATTCAGGACAGACAAAAGGAAGTACTTCTTTACTCAGCGCATAGTTAAACTATGGAATTTGCTCCCACAAGATGCAGTAATGGCCACCAGCTTGGACGGCTTTAAAAGAAGATTAGACAAATTCATGGAGGACAGGGCTATCAATGGCTACTAGCCATGATGGCTGTGCTCTGCCACCCTAGTCAGAGGCAGCATGCTTCTGAAAACCAGTTGCCGGAAGCCTCAGGAGGGGAGAGTGTTCTTGCACTCGGGTCCTGCTTGCGGGCTTCCCCCAGGCACCTGTTTGGCCACTGTGAGAACAGAATGCTGGACTAGATGGGCCACTGGCCTGATCCAGCAGGCTCTTCTTATGTTCTTATGTTCTTAAGAAGGAAATAATGGCATTTACCTTCAGGAAAGAACCAGTTGGCGTGTTGGATTATGGGTTCAGCAACGGCTACCACATTAACAGGCGTTGCTGCTGCCATTTCTGTTTCATTGCCCATAGCTGTGGTGTATATGAAGGAGCTGAACTGACTCTACGTAGCAAGAGAGGGTGCTCAGGGGCGATAGTGTCAATAACAACAGGCTGTCTGCTTATTCAATGGATCAACTGGGTCTTCAACAGGAGAGGCAGTTATGTCAGCTAGAAAATCCCCCAGAGCCATCTGGAAACCAATTGAATCCATCAGCCTGCAAGGGTGGACCATCCTAATAGATCTCTTGCCTCTGAAGGGGGGAAAAGATGGTGAAAGCCTAAATCTCAACAGGAAGTGATCTGACCATGTCAAAGGAATGATGAATGGAACCAATTACCTAGAGAGGTAGTGTGCTCTCCGACACTGGAGGCATTCAAGAGGCAGCTGGACAGCCATCTGTTGGGAATGCTTTGATTTGGATTCCTGCATTGAGCAGGGGGTTGGACTTGATGGCCTTATAAGCCCCTTCCAACTCCACTATTCTATGATTCTATGTTAATATCCCCCACTTTCAGATCACCTTCTTCCTGCCCAGTAAAGAAAACAAAATCCAGAGTGTGGCCTGCCACATGCATCAGGCCAATTAGATGTTGGGGCAGCCCCATAGTTGCCATGGTGACCATAAAGTCCTGAGCCACCCTAGAGTTAATGGCCTCATTATGGATATTAAAGTCCACTAGGACTAACAGTCTAGGAGTCTTCAACGCTTTCTCCAAGACCATCTCTATCAGGTTAGGAAGGGAGACTGTTGGGCAGCGAGGCAGGTGGTAAAACAGCAGAATCCATAGTCTGTCCTGATTACCCAGCTACAAACATTCTAGATCACCGCTCAAGTGGACAGGAAGCCTGGAGAGGGAGATGGAATCCCTATAGACCACAGGAACTCCCCCTCCCCAATCCTCATGTCTGCTTGATGCTGTGCTAAGTACCCAGGTGGGCACAATTCATTTTGATGGGGAAACCCATTTGCACAAGAGTGTTGTCTACTATGGATCTGCTCCCCCATTTAAATGAGTAGCTTTTGTGAACAGAGGAGACTCATGTGCACATTGATACTCCTGTGCCTTTAAGAAATCTGAATCGGAATAAATGCTATTTTCTCCCTGAATCTCCTAGGACAGGGATTCATAAACTGTGGTTTGCGGAATCATTTAGGTGGTCTGCAGTGTGTTTGTAAAAACACTATGAATAACCATGCAATTGCTACAACAGGCAGAAAAATCATTAAGTGGTCCACGAAGACCCTCAGTGATTTTCAAGGGGTTCATGGGGGGAAGGTTTGGGATCCACTAACCACAGCTAGATAACACACATTTTAAGATTAATGATTAGAGTTTCAAGGGAAGCTTCAGTCCCATCATCTTTTTATTATGATAATTAAATATGAACTTCACCTACTTTTAAGGACATGAAAAATAGTGGATCCAAGTTTTGGAAATAATTCAAACACCCCAGTTGATCCTTGTTCACCTCAGATTTAGTTACTGCCACCTATTGCATACGTGGCTTTGATATCCCAATCAAACATATCCAGTACCAGGAATGCTCATAGACGGGATACAGAGCCCTTCTTTAGCCAATGTTGGGGCTCTCCTGATGTCAGCTGAAAAGAAAGGGGGAGAGCTCTCAGGAGTGGAAGTGCAGTCCCATTGAACTCACCTAGGTAAACTAGCACAAAATATTTTTCCAGGCTTTTGGACAAAGCTGCAGAGAACCCTTAATTGGCCCATGCTATTTAGGACTTTAAGCTGAAAAGTAGGGTTCCACTGGCATAACAAGACTTCTGTTTCCTCCTTGCCCCCCCCGATGCTCTGAGGGCCCTCCCAAACCAGCAGGGGAGGGCACTAGAGGGGTGAGGAGGAGGAAGTTCTCCTACGCACATAAATGTCTCTTGCAGTAGCAGAGTGCAGCAATGGATATGGCCCTAGATCTGCAGACTGTTGATGTTCAGTCTGTTAAGATCTGTTAAGAGATGTACTATCTACACTCAAGCTTCATGGTACATATCAGTTTGCTGTTTTTACACTTGCACTGGTGTGTTCCTTTTTTGCATCTACAAAATATATTTCTGCTGGATTTGGGTATGACATCAATTGCCATCAGTACAGATTTCAGTTCTCCTTTTCAAGTGGGATAGACAAGGAATTACTGTGTCAGAAACTGTAAAAGCTTCTTTCCAGGTCATGTTCTGATAATGAACTCTTTACATCACATAACTCTGACCTTTCAGAAACACACATGTATTGTTGCACTACAGTATTCACTGTATTAGGCTTAAGAGGTGAAACATTGAGAATCAGCATGAATCCTACAGAAGTTTCATCTGTTTCATCTTTCAGAGATACTGATTAAATTCTGTCCGTTCCTGATTGCTTTTTTCCCTCCAGTGGCAATAACAAGATAACAACTTTAGTTTTCTTTTTGGAGCCCATAGTGGCGATGCCAGGAAACCATTGTCCTTTAACTTTGTCTGTAAACATAGGTAGCGGTGGTGGTGGTTGGAATTTGCTAACTTCAAACAGCTTGCCCATGATTTTAGGTGCTTAACAGTACTTTGACTGGTGCATGTCTTCCTTCATCACAGGAGACCTACCTCTTTGCCAGTGGATAGCGTGAAACCATGTAGGATTTCATCCAAGGTGTCAGTACTGTCTGCTGTGAAATGGACACGTGTCTGGATTTAAATTAGCTGGCATAGCAGCACATGTTTTTTGATCCATTGATTTGGGATTGAGTTCTTCTAATCCTGTGTCCAGCTTCAACAGCTGGTAACAGCTTAAAGTGTGACCTGCTTTATGAAAAAGTTCCACTAAGTTCTTGCTTCTGGATGCTTTATGAAGTGTGGAGGCAACTCCACTCAATCTCTTGTTTTTCCACAGATAGCCTGCCATCATGTGGGTACTACTGCCATCTAGCGTCTGAAGGCAAGAATGCACTGAAGTCAAAACCTGGGGCCTCAGGCCCCTCCCACTCCAGTTTCATTCTTGCCTTCGCCCGAGGCGTTTGGATATCTAAACAAGCGTAGCTAGTTCTCTATTTCTGTTCTTGTTTGTCTGTATTAGAGTGTGTGATCTTATTGCCTTTTATCCCTTGTGTCCCCCCTCCCTCCTTTTCTGGTTTTGGAGTGTGTGGAATTGATTGTTCTTTGTTGTTTGACCTCAGCTTCCCCTCCCCCGATTTTATTTTTACTGGGGTTTGTTGGGTAGCCCTTTCCCTTCCCTTTGGTTGAGCAGCGGTGGCTGCTTCATCCTTGTTTGGGAGCCCGTGGCTGCGGCTCTATCTCCCTTGCGTTTGGTGCTGGGAAGCCTGCTTTCACGGCTCACTTGTAGGCGCTCCCGTGGCCCCCTCCTGCCCCGACGTAACCTTTAGCGGCGCATTGCTCTTTGCAGCCAGGAGGCTGCGGCTGCAGCTCCTGGCCCTTTAAGCAGCTTGCATTCGACGGCACGTAGCTCCGTTCTGGTGGCGGCAGCGGCAATCTTTTGCCCCCCCCTGGTTTTTTTTCGCCTCCCTGCGGCCCTTCCAGCGCGCGGAGGCTGTCCCAACGGCAGCGGCTTCTCTCGGCTGACCGTTCTGAGTTGTGGGTGCCTGTTCCAGCCTGCTATTGCTCCCTCCCTCCCCGGCCACCTTTTTGGTTTTTACTTTTCCTGCCCCTTTTGCGGATGCTATTTTGTTTTTTGTCCCTTTTCTTGCTCTTTTTGTTCTGCTGTTTTTCCACGAGAGTTTATTGCCCTCTCCTTATTGAGACAACACCTTTTCACATAGCACCAGTACTGCATTCTCCATGCTGCCTGTAGGACCTGCATAGTCTGAGCATGTTGTTTTACAGCGATACCGCACCTTCCCCATTGCGTGTGTGTATCTGGCTCTGTACGTGCCATATTGATGCAGATCTATTTCCTTTGACACACTAGACTGAACAGTGCACATTAGCGGTACCGCACCTTCCCCATTGTGTGCGTGTACTTAGCTTTGGGCAACACTGCATTAAAACTTTTCCTTGGCACGGCTTGAGCAGTGTACAGTAGCAGTCTCGCACCTTCCCCATTGTGTGCGTGTACTTAGCTTGTGGCCCATACTGCATCTCAATTTACTTTTTGGCGCCCTGACCTGATCAGTGCAGTACCAGTACCTCCTTTGTAGACATGTACCCACCGAATTTTAGTGCCATAGCGAACCAAGCCAATTTTTTCTCTTGGCACCTCACCCTGCACAGTGCATCCTCTTCGTCACCATCTCACGGCACAGGAGTGATACTGCACCTTCCCCATTGTGTGCGTGTATCTAGACTCTGAGATGGCAGATCAGCAACCAGAGGTGGCGCAAACCTCAGGGGCAAGTCAATAGCGCAACGCCCCAGCGCAACACAAACCATCTAAGCATAAGCATTCCAAGGCTCTCGCCAAGACTAAGCATCTGTCTGCCCACAGTGCTCCCAAGCGGGCCTGATATGTCTCAGCCCCAGCCTTAGAGGAGCCTGCGCAAGAAGCAGTACCTGCTCTTTTTCAATCCCCTACCGGGTCATCAGAGGACGAATTTGAAGGCTTTCCTAGCCAAACACCTTGCCACTCTGATATTCCTCTGGCTCCTCTGCCTCCGCCAGTGCAGCCTCATCTGCCTTCACAGGAGCATTCTGTACCTTCTGATCCTCCTTCAGGGCTACAGTTGACCCCAGAATTTCTGTTACAGCTGCAACAGGTACTTGGGTTTCTCTCCCAAGCTCATCCTCAGCCTGCAGTTTCGCGGCTGTCCAGTTCTACATGGCAACCTGGCTGTCATGATGACGTCCCTCCATCTTCGCCTAACCCATTCGATATCTCTAGAGGCAGACTTGGCAGTGAGCCCTCAGGGATGGATGACTACTCATCTTTTATGCAGGCAGATCCTGACGAATGGAGTGGAGACTCTGATCTGGATGAGGACTACTCCTATCGTCTCTTCGACCCGGCTGATTACCTACCTCTTTGCCATAGAGTAATGGACACCCTTGGCATCCAACCTGCACAAACACAACCTATTGCCCCCCCTGTAAAGGGTGCCAGAGTCCTCAAGTCCCCCAGGTCAGTGGATCACCCTATCCCTGTGCCAGATCCCATCAACAAGCTGGCCAAGGAGGAATGGGCCTGTTCCCTGCATCCATGTCACTTCTCACCGTTAGCCAACCAACTGTATACTTTGGCCCCAGAATTCATGTCTTTCCTGAATGTCCCTGGTATGGACCAACCAATTTCGAACTTGGTTTCTCAGTCCCTCCTTCCGAAAGAAGGAGACTCACAGTTCAAAGACCCCTCTGTGAGGCAGCTGGACTTTGTTCTACGTAAGAACCACAAGGCATCCGCTTATTCCATCCGGGCCTCTGCTGCCGCCTCCATTTTCTCACGGGCCTCCATGATGTGACTCGATGACCTTTTGAATGATCCTAATCTGGACCCAGTCATGCTGCGAAAGGGTCTAGTCAAGTTACATAAGGCAGCTGCATTGTGGCGGATGCCACTTTGGACGCGACCCACCAAGTGGCACGGGCCCTTGCTGCAGAAATAGTAGCTCGACAAACTATGGCTCTGACACTGGGACACCGACACCACCGCCAGAACCAACTTGTCTATGGCTTCATACTCGGGCTCTCTGCTTTTTGGGGAGGACGCCCTTAAAGCGGTCTTGGTCGACTCCAAGGACAATTGAAAATCTACCTTAGCCACAGCCAAAAAAGACATCCGCAGATCTTTTCGGCAATTTATTCCATACCGTTCTTTCCAGCCCTTTCGGGGGGGGGGCAGCCTGGCGGACGAGGCTGAGATTCCCGAACTACAGATTTCTGCTCTTCCAGGGCACCCTGGCCCAGACAGCGCCTCCAGGGCAGAGCCCAATACCAAGGCCGACAAGCCCCCTCTTCCTCATATGGCAGAGGAGCTCGTCAGTGCAGGCAGTTCTGACGCCATCCCCATTGGAGGCAGACTGTCCTTTTATGCAAGTTCCTGGCTCACCCTGACACAGGTCTCTTGGGTCAGGATCATTTTCACCCAATGTTACAATATAGAGTTTTGGCGGACCCCTCCAGACAGATTTTGCCCCTCCCCTGTATCCAAGTCACGCAGGAGGGTTATGCAGGATGCCCTATGCTATCTATTAGACATAGCCGCTATAGAACCAGTACCACCATCAGAAAGGTCGCAAGTCATCTACTCTGTCCTCTTCGTGGTTCCCAAGCAAGACTCCTCATGGAGGGCGGTCTTAGACCTCAAGTTTGTCAACCGCTTTGTCAAGTACCGCCACTTCAAGATGGAGTCTCTGGTGTCAATTGTGAAAGCACTGCAACGGGATTTCCTGGCATCCATCGACCTGAAGGACGCTTACCTCCACATCCCAATCTGCCTGGCCCACAAACAATTCCTGAGATTCTCGTTCGGCCAGCACCAGTTCCAATACTGGGCCATGCCATTCGGCCTTGCATCGGCTCCTCGAGTATTTACCAAAGTGATGGCCATCATGGTGGCCTTTCTCCGCCTACAAGGGGTTCATATCTACCCCTATTTGGACGTTCTTCTACTTTGAGCATGCTCCAAGGACCTAGCCAACAGACAGCTCCGTTTCACTCTAGAGACCCTAAACTCTCATGGCTGGCTAGTCAACATCGAAAAGAGTCATCTGCAGCCAACCCAGCGCCTCCAGCACCTGAGAGCCATTCTGGACACGTCTCTAGCCATGGTTTTTCTGTCTCCAGACCGTATTGCCACCATCAGAGCCATGGCAAGCTTATTGATGCAACGCTCAAGGGCAGAAGTCATGTTTCTAGCAAAGGTTCTTGGGACATTGGTCTCCACCATTCACATTGTCCCGTGGGCCCGACATCACATGCGACCTTTACAATGGGCCCTCCTACCTTTTCAGGCGGACATTGCCATGTCCAACCATCGTGTGATCCAGATGGAGCCATCGCTGCGGGCGTCATTCCACTGGTGGGCAATGATGACGCACCTCAGCAGGGGTACACCATTCCGGGAGCCAGCCAGGGACATAATCACCAGAGATGCCAGTCTGTCAGGCTGGGGAGCCCACTGCAACTCCAGTTTTGTCCAGGGTGTGCGGTCCACAGCAGAACAACGTCAAAATATAAACTGGCTGGGACTCAGAGATGTTCATCTGGCCGTTCAGCACTTCCAGCCACTGTTTTCGCTGCAGCGTGTGCTCATCAGAACAGACAACACATGCGTAAAATCGCATCTCAACAGGCAGGGGGGAACCAGGTCCCCAGCTCTCCAGGCAGAGGCGACCCAAATCTTTGACTGGGCCGAGAACCATCTACTGTCCCTATGGGCAGAACATCTCAGCGGGGTTCTGAACATGACCGCCGATTGGCTCAGCAGGCAGCATGTGAGCCCGGGAGAATGGAAACTTCATCCGGCGGTGTTCGACCTTCTCCAGCACCAGTTCAGCGCTTTCTCAGTGGACCTCTTTGCCTCGAGCCACAATTGCCAGCTGCCCCGCTACTTCTCGAGGTACCTGGAACCGTCTGCGGAACCTGGATGCGCTGACAGCACTCTGGCCAGATGGTCTGCTGTACGCTTTTCCACCAATATCCCTCCTGGGCAGGACGTTGACAAAACTCCGGCATGAGGGGGCTCAGCTTCTCCTGATAGCCTCATACTGGCCTCGCCGATCGTGGTTCTTGGACCTTCTCTCAATGTCAGTCGCAGACCCCTAGACTCTCCCTTTCAGGCTGGATCTTCTCGCTCACGGACCGATTTGGCACCCAGATCCGGACTGGCTGAGTCTGACGGCAGCTGACCACCGCGGGACTTCCCCAGGGGGTGGTCGACACAATCCTAGCATCTAGATGACCATCTACAAATCGCATTTATCAGAGTACTTGGCTTGCCTTTTCCAACTGGTGCACCTCCAAGGGCTTCCTGGCCTCTCAAGCCACTGTACAGCACGTTCTACAGTTCCTATATAGAGGTCTGAGAATGGGACTATGACTGAACACTGCATCGCCATGCCTCCACCATCTCTTGTATCCTGTCCATCTCCTCATTGGCTGTTCCTGTGGGCGCTCACCCGCTCATCAAACGTTTTTTAAAAGGGGCCGCCCACCTTTCTCCAGCTGTGCGCCACCAGTTTCCTTCCTGGAGTCTCTCGAAAGTCCTGCCAGCCTTACAGCGCCCTCCATTTGAACCTCTTGCTTCAGTGCCTCTCAGACTGTTGTCCTTCAAGGTCCTGTTTCTGGCCGCTATTACTTCCGCGAGGAGGATTTCAGAGCTGCAAGCCTTGTCATCGGCCTGCCATCTCTCCATCTTTCATAAGGACTCAGTGGTGTTGCAGCCAGACCCATCCTTCTGTCCCAAGGTCAACTCTCTGTTTCACTGTAGCCAGGACATTGTTCTTCCGTCATTCTGCCTGAAGCCAGTCCATCCTCTAGAGAAGGCCTGGCATTCGCTGGATGTTCGGAGAGCTCTCAAACTCTACCTCTCTCTCACCCGGGACATCAGACTAACAGAGTCCTTATTCATATCCTTTCACCCTAGGACCTTGGGGAAAAAAGTCTCCAAATCCACATTGTCCTGTTGGTTACGGGCCTGTATCGCTCTAGCTTATGAGTCCCTTAAACTTCCAGTGCCAAATAACATCACGGCCCATTCCACCAGATCAGCAGCCACTTTGGCTGCCTTTGTAACCAATGCACCCCTTGCAGACATCTGTAGAGCTGCGTTTTGGTCTTCTCCTAATTCCTTTGTAAAACATTATAAGATGGACCGTTACGCAGCGACCGACGCATCCTTTGGGAGGCGTGTCCTGCAATGGGTCCTTTATGACGAGTAATCAGTGGGTGGTCCCTCCCTACTGGGGGCTGCTTTGGTACATCCCACATGATGGCAGGCTACCTGTGGAAAATGGTCCATTGGCCTCACCTGAAGGGTGATTTTCATTGGTAGACTGACATCATGGCCCTCCCTGGTGGGGGATATCTGGATGTTCTGTTCCACCTTTATATTCTAGCTGCTTTAAGTTTCCTGTTCTGCACTGTTTATCTACGTCAAAACCTTTATAAAACTGTTGCATTCCATGTTCTCTGTTGTTTTAAGGGACATTGTCTCTATTTTCCTTGCTGCTGGGCCTGTTGGCCTTTTGTTCTTTTCAGATATGCCACTTTGGACTCGTCACAAATGAAACTGGAGTGGGAGGGGCCTGAGGCCCCAGGTTTTGACTTCAGTGCATTCTTGCCTTGGGACTCTAGATGGCAGTAGTACCCACATGATGTCAGTCTACCTGTGAAAATCACCCTTCAGGTGAGGCCAATGGACCATTCTTGAGTTGGCACTAGGGCACCTCCAAGTGGACTGTCCTTCTCCTAGTGCTCAAAGGCAGGAAATGATGAAATTCCAAAGAAGCTACTGCTAGCCATGCCCCTGGAACATCAGTTTATTTCCTGCCTTTGCTTGAAGTTCATCTCTGCAGCTGTGCTTTAGGTTTCTCAACTTTTCTCTCAGGCCAGTATCTTTGTAATTTACTTGTTTGTATTGTTCTTGTGTCTTTGTCAATGTGTGTTTGCCCAGGAAGTCAAATTGTTTCCTCTTGTGTGGGGGCTTGCGTGTTTTTGGTCTCTGTCATTTTCCTCTTATCAGAGTTAATTAGCCCCATTAATTTCCCAGAATTAATTACTGCCATTAAGTCCACTGAATTAATTACTCCTGTTAAATTTTAAGGACCAGCTAATCACATTGATCAGAATGTACTACTCCCGTTGATCAGAATTAAGTACTTCCATGGAGTTTCCAGAATTGTTTACTCCTGTTAAATTTTCAGCATTAATTATTCCAGCGGATTACCACTACTGTTATTTTAATTGTCTTGTACTTTCCAATCAATCAATTTCCCTCAGGCTTTCCTATCTTAATCAGTTGACCAATTTAATTATTTAACACTCTTTTCTTGGCTACATGCATTTTTAAACTCTTCTTCTCCAGTATCTCTGTTCATTCTGTGTGAGCCTCTCCTGCCACCCATATATTTGTTTGGACAATATGAGCCACTCTTGCTACCCATATTTTCCCACCTTTTTGTTCTCCTATCTGTGTATTTCTGCTGCCAATATGAAGTACCTAAAGTAGCAAAAAAGGGAGCTTTAGGGGTCTCCTCGGAGCCAAGAGTAACATCAGTGGCTACTGAAAGGTCAGCAGATGCAGTAGCACTGGCCACACCTGATGGCAAGGGGCTTAGTGAAACAGGTACCACAAGTATGGCTCCATCCTGGCAAATGCCAGATTTTGATGATACAAATAAAATTCCTGATCCTGAAGATGAAGAGTGCAGTGAAGGGTCAAAGTAAGCGTCTGCATGTTTTTTCATTATGTTCCATTGCTGTGCAAAGTGACGGCCATATCAGATGTCAAGGATCTGACCTCTACCTCCAGGGGCCCTTTTATATGTCCCAACTAGGGTTGCCAGGTTCTTGGCCTGAGGCTGATCCTGTATCTTTAGGAGAAGAGAAGCCAGCCAAGTGCAGGTGTTCTTGCAACATTGTAATGTGAAAAACCACAAGATGGAATTCTCACTTCCCCCTGCACAGCTTTTAAAGATACAGAAGACCTCTTGGTTGCCAGGCCCAGCCTCCAAGAGGTCTTCTGTATCTTTAAAAGTTGTGCAGGGGGAAGGGAGAATTCCACCTTGTGGTTTTTCCCATTACAGAGTTGCAAGAACACGTGCACTTGGCTGACTTTCTCTTCTCCTAAAGATACAGATCAGTCTCAGGCCATAAACCTGGCTACCCTGGTCCCAACCCAAAAGGTTCAGCGAAGGTGTTTAGAGTACCTACATTGCTGAAAAAACTAGTTAAGGTTGAATGGGACTCCCCAGTTCAATTGGCTGTATCCTTTCCCAGTAAGTTTTATGTCCTAGATTCTGACACCATGGAGTAGCTTAAGATGCCAGTCATCAACAGTCCCATTTCTGTGCTGTCAAAAAATGCAGATGCAACTATGTGACCCAGCTGAACTCTTGCCATATGCAAGGTGTATGAGGCCTCTGCCCTTACCATTTGAGATTCTTGTACTTGTGATGGGCCAGCCCAGATAATGGCTTGAAGTATACATAAAATGTGCTGTGATCTTTTAGATTTACATATTTTTGATTACATGGTTTAGTTTATAGCTTATTATTGCATGAGAGACAAAACGTAAAAAATGTTCATTTTAAAAATGGGCTTCTGATACCCTCCCTTCTGAACAAAGCAATGTTCAGACCTGGCTGGATGAGGCCTCGGCTCCTACGCTGGGGGCCATGTGTCCAGCCGGTTTCCAATACGCACACCAGCCGAGGGTTGGTAGGCGGGGAGGGGGAGTGGCAGTCATCTACTGGGGGTCTTTGGTTTTTGCCAGACCTCCTCTCCATGAGACCAAGTTTGTTGACTGCATGTACTGGAGGTTGGGCCCTAAGGGCAGTTTAGGGATTCTACTTGTGTACCGACCACCCCGCTGCACGGCAGACTCCTTGACCGAGGTGCTCTAAGTGGTCTCGGCTGTACAGATGCTCTCCCCCAACCTATTGGTTTTGGGGGACTTCAACGTGCATGCCGAGGCCGTCCTCACTGGAGCCCCTCGGGATTTCATGGAAACCATGACTTCCTGGGAACTGCACCTTAGTAATAGAGGGCCCACCCATATAGCCGGTCATGCTCTTGACCTTGTGTTTGTCTTGGGAGGGGAGGGAAGTGCTCTGAAAATGGGGACTGTTCTTTCTAACCCCGTGTCATGGTCAGATCACTACCTGGTGAATATAGACCTCTTAATGCCATACACCCTCCGCAGGGGATAAGGACCTATTAGGATGGTCCTCCCCAGACGCCTGATGGATCCTAAAGGATTCCTGAATGCGCTGGGAGATTTGGAGCCGGCTGAAGGGCACCCGGTGGAAACCCTGGTGATGGAGTGGAATAGGGAGATCACTAGGGCAGTAGACCGGGTGGCTCCAAAACGTCCTCTCCCCCTGAATAGAACTCAGATAGCACCCTGGTATACACCACAGCTCTGGGGTCTGAGACAGGAGGTGAGATGACTAGAGCGCCGGTGGCGGAAATCTCGTTCTGAAGACGATTGGACACTGGTTAGAGCAGCAACAGCTGCCTACCAGGTGGCAACAAAGGCAACAAAGAGGGAATTTTTTGCTGCCTCTATTGCGTCCGCAGAGTGTTGTCCCAGGAGGTTGTTCCAAGTGGTCCGAAACCTGGTTGGTCCAGTTGTTCAGGAACCCATGGAGCACTCTAAAGCCTCCTGTGACATATTTGCTAAACATTTTGCCGATAAAATCGAGCGCCTGAAGAGCACGATTCCGTACGCCGTGGACACAGGAAGTGAGCCAGAGTCGGCCAGTTGCATTCTGGTCTGGTGGGATTGGTTTCAGCCTCTTCTCTCTGAGGACGTGGACAAGGTGCTCTCTACTGTGAGACCGACCACTTGTCTGTTGGATCCTTGCCCTTCATGGCTCATTATGAGCTGTAAAGAGAGACTGAGCAAAGGTTTCAAGGCAGTGGTAAATGCATCCTTGGAAGAGGGTGTAATGCCATCAGCCCTCAAGGAAGCAGTAATAAAGCCCATCTTGAAAAAGTCTTCCTTGGATCCCCAAGAGTTAAATAACTTCCGCCCAGTCTCTAATTTACCGTTCTTGGGCAAGGTGATTGAACGAGTGGTGGCCAAACAGTTACAGACACACTTGGATGAAGCAGATTATCTAGATCCATTCCAATCGGGCTTCAGGACTGGACATGGAACTGAAACAGCCTTGGTCGCCCTGGTGGATGATATAAGGAGGGCGTTGGATAGGGGAGAATATACCTTCCTCGTCCTCCTGGATCTCTCAGCGGCTTTCGATACCGTCGACCACAGTATCCTTTTAGATCGCCTGGTGGGATTGGGAATAGGTGGCACCGTTTTACGGTGGCTCCGTTCCTATCTCTCAGACAGACATCAACGGGTGGCATTGGGGGATGAGGTTTCAGACCCTTGGCCTCTCAACTGTGGAGTGCCACAGGGTTCTATCCTCTCCCCCATGCTATTCAACATTTATGTAAAGCTGCTGGGGGCCATCATCAGGAGATTTGGGCTGCAGTGCCACCAATATGCGGATGAAACTCAGCGCTATCTCTCATTTAAGTCCTCACCAGAGTTGACTGTGGACACCATGTCCAAGTGCCTGGAATCCGTAAGTGGATGGATGGGAAGGAATAGGCTGAAACTAAACCCCGATAAGACCGAGGTGTTGCTCGTGGGAGACAAGAGAAGGTTAGGAGAAATAGACCTGGTGTTTAATGGGGTAAGATTGCCCCTGAAAGACCAGGTCCGCAGCCTTGGGGTCATTCTTGACTCCCAACTGTCCATGGAGGCTCAGGTTTCAGCAGTGAGCCGGGCAGCTTGGTATCAATTACATCTGATAAGGAGGCTGCAACCCTACCTTCCTGTCCATCTGCTCCCACTGGTGATACATGCCCTGGTCTCCTCCCGCTTAGACTACTGCAATGAGCTCTACGTGGGGTTACCCTTGAAAACGGTCCGGAAATTACAACTGATACAGAATGCGGCGGCACGATTGATTAAGAACAGCCGTCGCTGTGATCATATCACTCCGGTGTTAGTAGATCTACACTGGCTACCAGTTGTTTTCTGGGCCCAATTCAAGGTGTTGGTGTTGACCTATAAAGCCCTATATGGTTTTGGCACAGTTTATCTGAAGGAGCGCCTCCAGAATCACCAATTATGCCACCTGACGAGATCAGCCACACAAGACCTTCTCTCAGTCCCACCAGTTAAAATAGCGAGGCTGGTGCAGACTAGAGAGAGGGCATTCTCGATTGTGGCCCCCACCCTCTGGAATTCCCTTCCTTTTGACCTTCGCCATGCCCCCTCCCTGATAGGTTTCCGCCGAGCCTTGAAGACCTGGCTGTTCAGGCAGGCCTACGGGATCCCTGGGGTGGGTTAGCTTTTAATACTGTTATTAATCAGAATTGTAGTGTTTAGTCTAATTATTGATTGTGGCCCTCATTGTTTTATATTGTATTTTATTGTATTGATGTATGTCACCTAGAGTGGCTGTTAATTCGGCCAGATAGGCGACTCATAAATAAAATTTTATTATTATTTTATTATTTATTATTATTGAGACAGAGTAAGAGATGATAAAGTCTAGGCAGACAGCCAATGTGTTCTGGCAAATGTCAACATGAAGTAAGAGGAAGCTCCTGATATGGTAAAGTTAAGCCAACTAGTTGCAAATCGAAGACCTGCCAGGAGCATCTGGTTAACGACCTGATGAAAAGCCTGATGAGGTTGCATAAAGAGGCACAGCAAAAAGGTGTATGTGTAGTGTGCAAGATACGAATAAATAGCACATATTATAAAGACTGTTCTGCTCTCTGAAGTCTGGCTCCCAAATAGAAAATGTCTAGTACTTCCCAAGACTCAAGAATTCTTGAGTGGAGTCTCCTCTATCCTCAGCCTGCGCTGGACGACTGCTGTAGATAACCTGTGAGCTTAGGTGAACTAACGGTTGACATAAGGATTCTGTGTAGATACGGAGGAAGGCAGAAAGCAAGAACCCTTGACTGTGTGAATTCACTGGTAAGGAGGTTGCTTCTGTCCTCTCAAGAGAACTATTTTATGAGCAGGTGACATCTTGGATGAAATGGATCAGGATCCAGACTGTTTAGGGAAAACACTAAATCTCAAGGGTAGCTGCCTTCATTGCTGAAGCCACAATGGACACTACTCATTTCACATCTAGAGCCATTGCAGCTGACATGGTGACAAAGAGAACCCTGTGGCTCCAACACTGCGAGGCAGACCCCAATTTTGATCTCATCTTGGCAACAGAACTCTTTGTGGGTCAGAAGCTGTTTGGAGAGGTGTCCTGGTTGAGGTGAAAGAAAAGAAGAAATCAATGTCCACTACCTACAGAAGCGAAGACCATCAGGGTTTTTTTTGTAGGTTTCAACCATATCAGGCCTTTTGTCACTCACATCCAAGAAGCAAAGGATCAACCAGCTGGTAATATAGCTGCAATAGAAACAATGCAGATACACCAAAACTTCTCAGGAGTTATCTCACTCTTTTTCATTGGGCTGAAATGAGATGGATCCTCGAAGGTGGTATTGGATGTCAAATTTCTCAATTTATGATATAGTTCAAAATCCGAATGGAAACTGGCCTCCATTTGGGAGGCACTCTAGGATTACAATTGGTTGATGTCCACAGATCTGACAGAAACCTATCTGCATGTGCTGATTCATCCATTCCATTAGCAGTTTCGGAGCTTTGCTTATCACCATCAGTATTTTCGGTACAAGGCAATGCCCTCTGGCTTCAGCCCTTGAGGGTCTTCCTGAAAATCTTAGTGACTTTCATGGCTCACTGCTGGCTCCAAGGCATGCACCCTTACTGGTACTTAGAAGATTGAATGGAAGTCGCTGCTAAGGTCTGGTCTACTTTTTGATATTATGTTGGCCAGTGAGAGGCTAATATGGTCATTGGCTTGCACATAGATCAGTACACCTGGCCTGCGTTCTTTCACTTGTATAACAAGTATCATGTTTGGACACGCAAGGCAAGCATTGCAGAGCTGCTCTCCTTTCTACAGGACAGCCTAAAGATGGGGTTGAGGCTAAACACCTTATATCACCAAGCTCCGGTGTTGTCATTTGTGCTGTCTAAATGTGCGGAAGAACGTTTGAGCGCTCATTCTTATCTGAAACAATTTCTCAGAGGTGCAGCCTGGTCTTGTTTTTCAGTACATAACTCTTCTTTCTAGGACCTGTGCCAAATTACCAAGGGCCTTCAAAAATCACCATCTGAGCCTCTGCAGTCTTTCTGTGCATCATTCCCTTCAAGGTGCTGTTCCTAGTTGCCATCACTTCAGCACGGAGTCTCAGAGCGTGGAGGGCTTTCTGTGGCAAAGCATATCTGCATATTCTACAGAGATAGAGTTGAATTAAGGGCTGACCCATCCTTTGTTTCCGAAGTCATTATGGCTTTTAATAGGTAGGAGGAGTGGTGTTACCTACCTTTCTCCCTTGTCCCTCACATCCTTTGTAGTGTGGATGGCATTCTCTGGATGTCTGCAGAGCCCTCAAACTTTATATCAGTAGGACCAAACCAGTCTAGCAATCCAATTCTCCATTTGCGTCTGTATGGCCTGGGCCAATTTGTAATGCCGCAGGGCAAGGTTCTTTCTGGATTTGGATACAATAACTACACAGATGATGTGAAGAGTCATAGGTTTGTTAACTACTAAGCAAAATATATAAAAAGAGAATGCAGAGCAGTTGATCCCACATCCCTACTGCTGTTGGTGAACCCTTCAGCCTTCAGAATGATAGCCAGCAGACCCCTGTGGAAGGTTTTACATAGGACACCATCTTGAGTCTACAGCGAGTTCCAACATGGGATAGTTTTACAGGGCTTTTATACTCTCGAATGCTAATGAACTACACCTGATGCTTTGGTTATTATGGCAGTGTTTTTGTTTTTCACATGTCTTAAACAGCTTTTGGCAGGCAGCCAGGATAGATAACTCATGAGAAGTAGCTAAGATCTGTAGCTGATTAGTGATCATCCCCAGTTATAAACAGCAGGTGCAGAATATGAGATAGAGCTTATTTCTGTGACAGAGTTAAGTGGTCTACATCAAAGGGAGATATTCCCTAGTTGTTCACCTTGTTCTTTTGGCTGGTAAGACATCTGCTATCCAGCACAGTTTCTCACACTCACACTGAGTGCTGAGCTTGCAGCTCACAGCATAACACTGTTAGAGCTGCAAGAAAGCTAATTTAGCTCCGTAAGGGGGGGCTTTTACTTACTAGCTCTAGTTAACAATAAAAGCCTCATATAATGGCTTCCATTAAGCATGGATTCAAGCCCCTGAATACACCAAACTAGGCATGCTATAGGGAACATTGCATATTTCACTTAATCCATGTGTGTAACCCATTTATATGGCAATACTTGTCGTTTCACCCAGCCACCTTGGGGAGGAAAGTCTCACATTCCTCTCTCACAAGATAGATCCATGCAGGTATCTCACTAGCATACACCTCTCTAAACTTGTCTTCACCTACTCACATAATGGCACATTCTACTAAGGCAGCAGCACCTTTTGCAGTTCTTCCTACCAATGTAGCTCTTCAGGAGGTGTGTGGAGTGGCACCTTTGGCTAGCCCAAGCATGTTCACTCATCATTATAAGATTGATATCTACGCTTTGGCTGAAGCAGCCTTCGGCCAGTAGGTTCTTCAGCAAGCACCTCCACAAGTCTGAGCAGCCAGCTTCCACCCAGATGAGGGGGTTAGCGTTGGAATATCTCACTTGGAGGTTTTCTAGTGGCCACTTGAGAAGGGACGATTGGTCTTATCTGAAAGGTATTTCTGAGTGAACAATAAGACCCACTGACAGCTGGTTCCAAACTGTGCCTACAGTCTTCTAGACAGAGGCTGTCAGCCCTTAGCATCTTTGTGTATGCGTTCATGCATTTGTCGTGTGTGTCTTTTAGTGTGGTGTTTTCTATTTTTTCTCAGTAATGGGTTTTCACTTGGCAAGTAAATTGAACTGGCATTTCAGAGGGTGTGGCTAGCAGTAACTTTCTTGGAATGTCATCATTTCCTGCCATCAAGCTCTAGGAGAAAAAAAACAACCTACTTGGAAGTGTACTATTGTTTATTCAGAAATGTCTTTCAGATAAGACCACTGGTCCCATTCATGGATGCAATACACCAAATCCTGTGCAATGCTCAGAATTCTGTTCAGCTGACCAGCAGGCTCTTTGTTGTCATCACCAGTCTCCCAATTATTCTTCCCCTTGAAGAAAAATTTATAGAAGCATCAACAGGCTATCGGGTACAATACTGAGAGCAATTTCAACAGTAACACTTGGAAGACCAAGGTGAACCTTGAAATCACCATGAATCTTCAGTGCAGTGTGTATGAGAAGAACAAACCAATCATCTGCAGCATACTGCAGTTTAAGAGAGTCATCTTCAGTTTGGACTATAGAAAAGATAAACGCTGAAATAAAGAGAAGAACCCAGGAGAAGAACTGCAAAATGTTCATCATCTGATGAGACAAGATGAGGCAGAATTTAAGTTTTAATCCTTTTGCAATTTTCTTTGTAGATTTCTTTGCCTCTCCATTCAATAATCACATAGAAAAGTTATTTTCCAGGATAAGATACCAGGACATAGGGGGAACACATGATGAAGGCTTATTCTGTACACCTTTCTGCCATTTCCACAAGCACCAGTGTTCTAGAGGTAAAGGGACATTTGGAAAGAAGTGACTAGTGTTTGCCATGTTTATTATGTGACCATGCCCAGTCAGGACACTTCTGCATCCAGAACTGTTCCATTTAACAGTTTCTACTCAGATATTCCAGCATTGTTGCCTCTGTTAGCTTCCAGGAGATCTTTCACTGACAGATTATACAACTGACATAATGGGGAGGTGGTCCCATTTTGGATGCAGAAAGGACAGATACATTTTTTTTTACAAATAGATAATAAGCCCTGTTGAGTTTTCATTTTCAGTGCCAGGAACATGGAAGAGATCCTTCACCTTCTACCAAGGAAAGATTAGGATTTCTGCAATCATGCATTCAGAAAGGCCTCTCATTAATATCCTGTTCTTTCTGTCTTATATTCTAAAGAAGGATAGCAAAGGATCATCTCAGATCACACACAAAAATATACAGTTTCTTTTTCAACTCAGTCAACAGTACAATTTTCCATTTGGAGCCTTCTCTCAGTGTTCATAGTGGCCCACCTTGAACTTTACACCCATAGTTTAAAGAAGCTCAGCATCTACTCGTAAGATCTCAGAGCTAGGAGCTCTCTTTGTAAACGGTTACTTGTGCATGTTCTACTGTGACATAGTGGTGTTTGGTTTTCTACAGAGGCAATTTCAGGAGGCAGGTACTACAGTATGTTCTGTGAGAGTGATTTTTGAAGGGCACAGAATAAACATATATCACCATGGCATGGAACTGTTCTTGTACATATGAATGAGAATACTGTCCTTCTACCTGTAGTAGAATAAATGGAGTTTTTTACTTGTCTGTACATTTCCTGTTCTTTCTAGTAAAAGTAGGACAGTAAAAGAAAAATGATTCCATCGTGCACTGTGTGTTTGCTTGCTTATGGCATGATTAGAAAGAGACTCTTCTTACTTCCATGTTCAGATTGTCTTTATCAAGTTACCTAGGAGAGGCCTAGGGGGGTCCTACATTGCTAGGCACAATGTAAGTATATGGGCAGCCTCTACTCTTTGATGATAGATATCACAGCTCCTAGTAAGCAGACTGCCCTATTTTTCATTTAATTTGATTTTTATATATCTAAAATATTTTTAGGCTGCCCTATAGGACATGCACTCTCTGGATGGCTTACAAAATTAAAATTACAATTCTATATATAAAATCAAATAGACACAGATTTTGTGGAAATAAATTTCATGGACAAAGAACAATGACCACAGATTTTAAACAGTATGTACCGCAGCATAAAATAACCAAAGGATCTAACGAAAGCATGGATTAAAACTAATATTCTAAAACAGCAACAACCAAAATATAATTTAAGAGCCAACGGGAAGAAGTGAGTTTACAAGGCTTTCTTGAAGGCTGGTACTGATTGTGCCAACCAACGTGTCTAGGGAGGAGTTCCATAAGTTAGGAGTCACCACTGAGAAGGGCCTGCTTTTGCTAGATAATAATTAATTTACAGGTAAAACAAAAATTCCATTTTCAAAACTTGGGGCTGTTCAAAATTCTTTTGGGCGGTGGTACATATTAAAAAGTGTATAGAAGCCCTTTGTATTGTGTTAAAAATAACATTGCATTTCCATGAATTGTTTTGTTTGCAGGAGAGTTTGATACAGTACAAAGCCCTTCAACACCAATCAAAGATCTGGATGAAAGAACATGTAGGAACACTGGGTCAAAATCAAGGGGTAGAGGACGGAAAAATAACCCATCACCCCCTCCTGACAGTGACTTGGAGGTATGTCCTTGAGAAACTTAGGAACAGTAGCACAAAATTCCCTTCAGATGCAACTTCTGAATGAAGAAATTATTGCATTTACATATGGATTATGATACAAAATATTGTTAATTAGTTCCTTGTCAACCAATCTAGTGTTTACTTCACTACTGCAGTGCTTGCAGGGTCACATGTACCTGCATAGGCCTTTTCTGACTACGGTAGGGTTCCCTCTTGCCATGACCCTCCCCTGCTGTAATTAGGCTTGGCAGAAGCCTAATTCCACTGCAGAACGGTGATCTTTTTGCAAATATGCCCACCAGCCCCAAAAGGTTGGCAATCTTTGGTCTAATGGTATACAAGAGTTGTGTTTTATTTATTTATTTATTTGTTTATTTATTCTATGTTAAATTTATACCCCCCTTCTTCCAGTAAGTCAATTTGGTTTAATAAAGGTACCACCTCATCAATTTTCTTTTTCTTCTTTGAAATAATATGTAAAAGTATACAGACAAGAAGTGACATGGGTTTTCCAGAAAAAAGCTCCTATGCCAATTAATTTGCATAGGATAGTTGGCATCAGAAAAAAATGAATTTGCATTGCAAAGTTTTCTGATGCCCTTTAGTAAGCAAGCCTCTTTAAAAAACTACCCAATGCTAATTTTTTGTCTCAAATATTTATTTCACCTTAAATATTTGGAGGGGAACATTAAAGCACACCACTTTGTTATATTAGCTATCTGCGCAAGTCTTATAGTTTTTCAGAACAACTTCTACATGTGAGTTAATGTTCTTTTTTTTCTCTTTTTTGTTGCATAGTTAGCAAACTCTAGCCCAAATAATTACATCTACCAACTTTTCCCCTTACTTCAGTTTCTTCATTATAATGATGTCAGCACTAGCTTTTTCCTGATTAGAATGTTGCTTCTCTAAATACCTTCAAGGAGATAAGACAGTGTTAAATCTATATATATAAAAATGTACGCCCTCACGCCATCATGATGTCACAGTGTGAGGGCAGAAGAGGGGCAAGCCGGCGAGCTATGTGGTGGCACAGCAAGGACCTCTGTGGCTGTGGCCTAAACAGAAGGCTGGGTGGCAGGCCAGGTGACGGGAAGCCAGAGGCTGCTGGTGAGAGAGGCTGGGCAAAAGGCCATCAGTGAAGGTTGCAGCCTTGGAAGTGGCTGGCAGGGAGAGGCTGGCAGCAGCAGCAGCTCACATACACTGGTTTACTGGGTGGTCGAGGCTGGCCGGTGAAGCTGGGCAGGAGGGAGGCCAGTTGTAGCAGCTGCTGCCCAGGCAATAGGCCAGGTGGGAGAGGCTGCTGGCGGTGGCAGCAGCAGTTTGGCTGCACCAACTTATCAGGCGACTGAGGCTGGCCAGGAGAGGCTGGCGGGAGTCCAGTGGCAGTGGAGGAGATTGCAAGGGGGAGAGGCTGCTGGTGGCAGCAGCTGGGAAATACTCCTGCCTAAAAAAATGGAGAGCTGATGCCAGTCGAAAACATACTGAGCTAGATGGGCCAATTGTCTTGACTCCGTATAAGGCAGCTTCCTATGTGCCTAGTAATGAACTGTCCTAAAATAAGTTATTATTCCTCACCCACACAGCTTTCAAATACAAACCAGTGACATTTATGTACTTGCTAGCAATAATAACCTGAAAAAATTAATTACCACTTTGAAACTGCCAAGCTTGTTTAGTATTTGTAATTGGCATCAAGTCATTGTTACTGATGAATTTATGAAGCAGAAATTTTTCCACGGAAAAATAAACCACTGGACAAATTTAAGTTTTGGAAAATTGTTTCTGGAAATTTTTCAGTTTCACTTGACTACAGAAAAAATTCCGTAGTGAAACTATTTTCTTGCTAGTACTGATACTATATTTATCATTCGAGAGAGTAATAGATTTGACCTGTTTTTCTAAAGGTTGGTGTTAAGAACATAAGAACATAAGAAGAGCCTGCTGGATCAGGCCAGTGGCCCATCTAGTCCAGCATCCTGTTCTCACAGTGGCCAACCAGGTGCCTGGGGGAAGCCCGCAAGCAGGACCCGAGTGCAAGAACACTCTCCCCTCCTGAGGCTTCCGGCAACTGGTTTTCAGAAGCATGCTGCCTCTGACTAGGGTGGCAGAGCACAGCCATCGTGGCTAGTAGCCATTGATAGCCCTGTCCTCCATGAATTTGTCTAATCTTCTTTTAAAGCCATCCAAGCTGGTGGCCATTACTTGTGAGAGCAAATTCCATAGTTTATGCGCTGAGTAAAGAAGTACTTCCTTTTGTCTGTCCTGAATCTTCCAACATTCAGCTTCTTTGAATGTCCACGAGTTCTAGTATTATGAGAGAGGGAGAAGAACTTTTCTCTATCCACTTTCTCAATGCCATGCATAATTTTATACACTTGTATCATGTCTCCTCTGACCCGCCTTTTCTCTAAACTAAAAAGCCCCAAATGCTGCAACCTTTCCTCATAAGGGAGTCGCTCCATCCCCTTGATCATTCTGGTTGCCCTCTTCTGAACCTTTTCCAACTCTATAATATCCTTTTTGAGATGAGGCGACCAGAACTGTACACAGTATTCCAAATGCAGCCGCACCATAGATTTATACAACGGCATTATGATATCGGCTGTTTTATTTTCAATACCTTTCCTAATTATCGCTAGCATGGAATTTGCCTTTTTCACAGCTGCCGCACACTGGGTCGACATTTTCATCGTGCTGTCCACTACAACCCCGAGGTCTCTCTCCTGGTCGGTCACCGCCAGTTCAGACCCCATGAGCGTATATGTGAAATTAAGATTTTTTGCTCCAATATGCATAATTTTACACTTGTTTATATTGAATTGCATTTGCCATTTTTCCGCCCATTCACTCAGTTTGGAGAGGTCTTTTTGGAGCTCTTCGCAATCCCTTTTTGTTTTAACAACCCTGAACAATTTAGTGTCGTCAGCAAACTTGGCCACTTCACTGCTCACTCCTAGTTCTAGGTCATTAATGAACAAGTTGAAAAGTACAGGTTATATCTTCCTTCTGTAACATAAAAATTATACAGCCACAACAGTGGCTGTATACTATAGCCAGCGTGGACTTTTTGCATTCCACAATGTTAAATTGAAAATACCCCCATGCCATTCCGATACTTCCCATAACCTCATTTCAAAATAAAACCTTACAAAACTTATAGTCCTGAACTCAGAAACGCTTGCTTTACAACCCTCTAAGTTTTCATGGCGATACACAAAACAGTCAGAGAGAATAGAGAGTTCAAAGTATAAAAAGAGAGAGAAAAAACCCAGAGCCCTTTTTTCTGCAATTCTCATAATTTGTTGAAATTAATTAAACATCAGCCACATTCACAGTGTACCTGTAATCCCCATACTCTGACCTTCATCTTTTACAGTTTAAAAGTTAAAACAAAAACTGGTTGGTTTTTAATTAACTAATTAATTTGGTAACATATGCTTCTGAGCATATGGTGAGTGGTGGCAACACCTGCCATCTCCAAAGATGGACAATTATATTTTTGTATGTTGGTGTATGGAATTGGTGTTCTTCTTACTTTGCTTCTTTCCTGTGTTACTAATGTTTCTACAGAGAATCTAAACCAGAAAATTTTATTTCGCTCATCATTCATCCTAGAAATCTGTGTCAAATTCATTTTCATTAATTTCAAAGTCTTTTTATTGGCCAGTGTCATATGATGGTGAAGACAGCCTTTTGTATTTCAAATTGGAGGTTATGTTCTATTTCTATTTTGGGTGCATAAACATTTGAATCTGAAACTGCAGTTTGATGTAAAATCAGACTGATTACAATATGTTGCTACTTCAGTAATTACTCTACCTGTTGGAAAAAAGAGGATGCCTGTTTTCAGCCTGCTATGTTTAAACCACTTTATCTAAGGCAAGATGTTCACGATCAATTAAAAACATAGAGCACACCTAGAATTTTGCTAGAATATATTTCACCTCCCACTGTTTTATCTTGTGCAAATTGAGACACTCCTGAGGTCCACTGGAGACTATTCTGCAGAAGTCAGTGCCATTATTCCACAATCATTTTTGGAGTTTTTTTAGTGTAAATTTTGCAAAATGTTGCTGTACTTCACATATTCATAGAAACAAAAGCAATAGAAAATTATTTCCTATAGAAAACTTCACTAAAATTGCAAAGTAAATGAGACATATTTAAAGTGACCATCTGAACTATATCAACTGTCTTAATAATGTTGCTTCCTCCCTGTTAAAAGAAGATCAGCACAGCACATGTCTTCTTTCTATTATTTGGGCTGATTGCAGGTGTTGCCACCACTCACCATATGCTGAGGCACATGTTACCAAATTCTTCCAAGCTACACAGCAAGTGTATTGGACTGTGAAAGACCAACCCAAATGGTGTTTGCATTTTGACCAATTTGTAGGGCAGTACAATATCTCAGAGAGGAGGTCAGGTCGCCTGTTCCCCTGGTGCATTCACTATAGCTGCCCAATTTCCCTGCTTTTTTAAGTTTGATAGAAATATCGGTTGGCTGTAGGTATGTTCTTAAACCTCAAGGTTTTTCGCCTATTAGTGAATAATAAATTAAAGATGGGTTTTATCAGAACCAATCACACTTGAGATAAGAGACAAATAGAGCAGTTTGCACAATGAAGCAACCAATGGTATCCTGCAGATACCATCTTATCACACAACATAGGAACTTTAGTGTAGTGGCACCTACCCTTTGGAATTCACTCCCCTTAAATATTAGACAGGTGCCATTTCTGATATCTTTTTGGCGCCTACAGAAGACCTTATTCTTTCAACAAGCCTTTTAAGTAGAGATCTTATCCCAGTCTGCGTCTGTGTTGGAATTGCTTTTAAAGCTTTTTGGAAAAGATGTTTTTAAAGATGTTTTCTTTTAATATATTTTTAAAATGTTTTTAATATATTTTAAAATCTGTTTTTAAGATGTTTTAGAACATTGTTAGTGTTTTTGTTTGCTGCCCTGGACTCCTACTATGAGGAAAGGTGGGAATAAGTAATAATAATAATAATTAATAATAATAAATAAATGTTTTTTACTACAATTAGTATTGACCAGGGTAGCTGTTGAGAGCCGGCACTTGCAGCATACTAGCTCACAAGTAGCTAGGGTTTTCCTTTTATGACTCCAATGCCCAACCAAGATGAAAGAGTTCCAGGCTAGGGATTGATAATGAAACTGTCAATATCATAATGCCATTACACAAATCTATGGTGTGACAGCACTTGAAATACTCTCAGGGCCGCCAGCAGACAGGTAGAAAGGGTCCATTTTGCGGACGCCTGGAGCCAACAGGGATCCCAGACTCTTAGGTTTCCTTTTTTAAAAAAGTAAATTCCTAGGTAGTCTAGAACAAACCATGCCAAAATGTGACTGACCCATACACACACAATTTCTGTAAAATGAGCTCACCTGCTGCTCCAAGTCTCCACCCCTTCACATTTTTAACCAGTGAGTGTGGTCAGAGCTATGATTGAATCAACCAGAAATTAAAAGCTGCTGCTGTTTGTTTCTTTCTGCTTAGTGTCTGTTTCCTTGTGATCTCCATTTGAGATCAGGTTATGAGTTATTTTCTGAAGATTCTGCTACCCAGTAGTACACCAGTAAATGTGGTTGGTTGTTAAAGGACTCCCCACCCCCACAAAAAAGGCAAATGCAAAACTGAAAACTTCACAAAGAGGCTTAGGACCTAAATTCCAGACACTTGTTTAGAATTTGCTGTGTAATTAACTTACAGTAAAATGGTATACATGTCTACTTAGAAGTAAGTCTATTTGTGTTTAATGGGGCATACTCCCAGGAAAGTGGGTACAAGATGGCAGCCTAGGCTTTCTTGTGAGGAAGGGGCAGAGAATGGTTCATGGTGAGAAGGCACCTTATGCACACCAACCTGGAAGAAAGCTCAGTTTAGATTGGGAGCATCTAAACACAATAATCATGCCAGATGGGCTGAAGCCTGGAGGTGTACTAATGAAGGGCACAAAACATGTTCCTTTATAAAGATACATCACTTTGTTTAAAGGAGGCAAAAACTGATGCCTATAACATAAGCATTAACTCCCCTTTTGCAGCTATTTTATACCATATGTATCTTTACAACAGCTATGTGAGGTAGGTTTGGTTGAGTTGATGACTGTCCCAAGGCAAAACAATTATGAGTTAAGTGAGTTTAAAATGTGAAACTGTATGTGTTCAGAGTACTTCTTTCAAGGCTGGTAAATGGCTTTTGTTGTAAAAGAAACAGGAGTGTAATGTAGCAGTCAAAGCATGGAGGGTGGGGGTTGCCTGATTTCCTGGCTTTGTGTGTGTGTTTATTTTTAGTGTCTAATCATCTCTTTTTTGCCTGTGCTATATTGCGAATTATACAGTTACAGATGTTAATTTTCAATATATATCAGGTTGTCCAAATGTTTTGTTGCTGCTGTTTTTATAGCATGAAGCAGTGGAATAGTGGAGTGGAGAGAAATGTTCCCATGGGGGGTATGGGGGTTCTTGGAGTGGATTGTGCTGCTGGTATAAATACTTAATGTTTGTTGCTGTACAAAGAGGTTTAGAAAAGGGCAACCAAAATGATCAAGAAGATGGAGCAACTCCCCTATAAGGAAAGATGGAAGAATTTGGGGCTTTTTAGGTTAGAAGAAATGTGAGTAAGAGGCAACATGATAGAAGCTTATAAAATTATGCATGGTATAGAGAAAATGGATAGAAAAAGTTTTTCTCCCTCTCTCCTAACGCTAGAACTCATGGAGATTCAGTGATGCTGTATGTTTGTTTGAAGATTCTTGACAGACTGAAGAAATTACTTCTTCACACAGCATGTAGTTAAACTATGGAATTTGCTCCCACAAGAGGCACTGATGGCTACCAATTTAGATGACTTTAAAAGAGGGTTAGACATATTCATGAAGGATAAGGCTATCATTGGCTACGAATCATGATGGCTATGCTCTGTCTCCATGGTTGGAGGCAGTATGCTTCTGAATATCAGGTTGCTGGAAACCACAGGAGGAGAGAGTGCTCTTGTGCTCAGGTCCTGCTTGCAGGCTTCCCATAAGCATCTGATTGGCCACTGTGAGAACAGGATGCTAGACTAGATGGATCATTGGCATGATCCAGCAGACTCTTCTTATGTTCTTAAAGAAATCAAGGAAGTGTATATGGCTCTCCCCATTTCCATTTTATCCTCACAACAAGCCTGTGAGGTAGGTTAGGCTAAGACATAGAGATTAGCCCAAGAGCACCAAGTCATGGCTGAGTAGCATTTCAAATCCTTTATGCTCAAAAACAAAAAAGAAAAAAAACTTGCTGTAGTTATTATAAAGAATTAATAAATAACCACAATAAATGAATGCACTGCTTCTTTTTAACCATTTAAAACTTGAATTTATCCAAGTGTAAGCATCTGAAAGAATTGCTGTTGTTAAATCACTTTTGACCCCTTCCATCTGAAATATCATGCCTGGTTTTGCATTGAATGTAGCATTGACTGCCTAAGACCAGCATATGAAAAACCTATAGCAACGTAACTCATTTACAGCTCATGAACTTTCTTCGCATGGATTAAAGCTGGCATTGAAGGAGAGCAGGGCTCTAGTGTCTTTGACATCTATGTGGCAAGCAGATATTAAACAGAATAAGCCTTTTCTGGTATGGAACTACAATTATTGGGAATGCTTGAACTATTAATAGTCTGTCTGTTGGACATTTTATTATGTGTTACCCAATTTATTTTTGGATGCTGCTCCCCACAACCTACAAAACAGGGTACAAATTTGCATATGACATAAAGTGTGTGCAAATTTGTGTCTTTTGTGAGTGCAGTGGGAGCCTAACCCACATACCAGGCCCAGAAAATCCTGTTGGCACCCCTGAATACTATTTACAGTTCCGGTCACCTTACCTCAAAAAATACTGTAGAACTGGAAAAGGTTCAGAAAAGAGCACCCAAAGCGATCAAGGAGTCAGAGCAACATTCCAGTGAAGAAGAGTTGCATTTGGGGCTTTTTTGTTTAGAGAAAATGGCAAGTAAGGGGGGGCATGAGAGAGGTATATAAAATTATACATGGGGTTAAGTAGGGATGGGTGAGAATTCTGCTGAATTTGGATTTAGCACTGGGTTTTTCAATGGTCTGTATATTCTCCATCTTTGTGGAGCAGTCCTGTTTGCTCCAAACTTCAGCAGCTTTCCCCCAACACCAGATTTCCCCCCCCCTTGAATATAATGTTCTTTTACTGATTTTATGCACAGCACACAATACAGGTTTCTCTCTCTCTGTCTGTCTGTCTGCTACTCTCCTCCATTCAAATAATCCAGGCTTTACACAGAAGGAAGCAAGCCAAGTCTCACCAACGTTAAGGACTCAAGGCTTGCTGTAGGGCTGAGGGGGCACCAAAAGCTGCTTTCCTCTTTTCCTTTCCAAAAGGAAAACAGTCTCTGCTTGCTAATGTGAAAACTGACCAGCCGCAGCCGCAGCACAGGAGGCGGCGGCGCAGAGCTACTTTCCTTTTCTTTATCAATATTTTCTTTCAAATTATGTTTTCTTTCAAAATACTGTTTTTCCCCAAAAAATACCAATATTTTTTTTAAAAAAAACGATATTTTCTTTCATTTATCGATATTTCTTTTCAAAATATCAATATTGTAAAAGAAAATATTGATACTAATATCAGTTTTGTGGGGAGGGGAAAAATCAGACCAATAAAAGCAGCGGATAGAGGAAAAAGAATGAACTCGAATCAATACTGCCTGTTAGGTTGTCAGAATACTTTCGAAGCGGCACTGGCCAACTGCTGCCATCCCTAGTATGGAGAAAGTGGAGAGGGAGACTTTTTCTCCCTCTCTTATAGTGCTAGAACGTGAGGACATCCAATGAAGCTGAATGCTGGAAGATTAAAGACAGACAAAAGAAAGTACTTGACACAGTGCATAAATTGTGGAATTTTAAACCACAAGATACAGTGATGACCACCAACTTCGATGGCTTTAAAATAGGATTAAACAAATTCATGGAGAAGAAGGCTATGTTCTACCTCCCCTGTCAGAGGCAGTATACCTCTGAATACCAGTTGCTGGGAATCACAAATGGGAAGAGCTCTGTGATACTCAGGTCCTGCTTGTGGGCTTTTTAAAGGGACCTGGCTAGCCAGCGTGAGAACAGAATGCTGGACTAGATAGGCCTGTGGCCTGATCCGGCATGGCTCTTAAGTTCTTAACAATTTTTTGTCCACATTTCTACATTTCGGCCCATATCTCCTAGAACTTCCTTTCTTGTATCTACTAGATGCTGTTTGTCCCTTCCCTGTTGCTATTGCTAGACAAATTAGCATAGTGTGGACTTCTCACTCCTTGTTCCAACCAATATGTATTTTAGCCTGCCTCTGAGTGAAGCCTTAAAAGCCATAGTCATTTCCTTTAGGGATGAATGCCTTTTCTTTTCTTTTCTTTTCTTTTCTTTTCTTTTGCACGATCAGTCCAGCAGTCAATTTTCTCAGAAAGGTACTAGAAGAAAGGTACTAGATGAACCCAAATTGTGTGTTAATTATAAATTTATTTTACAATGAATTTAAAATGTTAGGGTGTTCATATTGTCAAAATGAACTTATTTATTTAGATTGTCATATTCTGTTTTGAAATGAATTCACATTAGACTTAACTGTAATGATGGTTTTTTTGCTTTTGTGAGCCGCTTTGGGCGTGTTTTTGTGGGAAAGCGGCATACAAATTGAAATGATAATAATTTTCCTACTGTTCTATGTGTACTGATTTTTGTCAACACCTTTGTTTTCAGCGTGTATTTGTTTGGGATTTGGATGAAACTATCATTGTCTTCCATTCACTTCTTACAGGATCTTATGCACAAAAATATGGAAAGGTATGTGACTGAAATTCAAAACACTAATCCTACAAACTGCTTTTGTTATTTAATTTGTGCATTGAAACTGTTAATCTACTGTAAGTCATGATTTTCAAAGCTTGGAACAGTCCCATAGAATTCAGTGGCATTTCTGGAATAAATTAATACCTCGGAACAATTCATATTCGTATATTGATGTTCTTTATATTTCCTTGGGTATTTCTCCTGTCAGTGACTTCTAGCACCCCCATTTGCTTTTTTTTAAAAAGTGTTTCCAGAAATCTGGATTCCTATCTTCCTAATTTCACCTGGATGTATTATAGTTCATTGGCATAAGAGAAATTCTGTCAGTATTAAATGCTTGAGGACAATTGCAGTACAGGGATAAAATAGATAACTCAAACATTTCTTAGATGGGTAGTGTCTGGAGCAAACAATCTGCAGGGCATCTGTCTCCCGAGGAGGGGAGGATCTGATCTTCTCCTCCTCTGGTGTGATCAGTGGGTTAGGTTCCAGACCCCCGCCGAAAAGCGAAAAGCGGATCAGCTGGAGCGTGCGGGGGTCTGGATCCTAACCCACTGATCGCACCAGAGGAGGAGAAGATCAGATCCTCCCCTCCTCGGGCGCGATCAGCTCGAGCGAGAGACTGATCATGCCAGAAGAGAAGATGAGCTGTAGCATGCTACAGCTCATCTTCCCCTCCTCCGTCGTGATCAGCTCGAGCGGGGGAGTCTGATTGCACGCCAGAAGAGGAGATCAGCTGTAGCATGCTACAGCTGAACTTCCCCTCCTCTGGCGCGATCAGTTTGAGCGAGGGAGTCTGATCGCGCCAGAAGAAGAGAACATCAGCTGTAGCACGCTACAGCTGATCTTCTCCTCCTCCGGTGCAATCAGCTGGAGTGTGGGGAGCTCCAGCCCCCCCTCCAGCTGATCGCCCCACTGGTGCCATATTAGCGGAATGCCAAAAAGCGGGGCGCCGAGAAGTGGGGCCCTACTGTATTTCAAACCGTATACAGAAGCTTTATTCATATATATTATACAGCTACAAGAGTGGCTGTATACTAAGCATGGATTTTTCGCATTCCGCAATGGTAAATTGAAAATACCCCCATGCCATTCTGATGCTTCCCATAAGCTCATTTCAAAACAAAACCTTACAAAATTTATAGTCCTGAACTCAGAAATGGTTGCTTAACAACTCTCTCAATTTTCATGGTGACACACAAAATAGAGAGAATCAAGAGTTCAAAGTGTAGAGAGAGAAACTAGACCCCTTTTGGACTTTTTTCTGTCAGAGTTCCCATAATCTGTTTAAATTAATTAAAAATCAGCCATGTTCACAGAGTACCTGTCATCCTATTACTGACCTTGCCCCATACTCTGACCTTCATCTTCTGCAGTTTAAACGTTAAAAAATGCGTTGCTGATTTTTAATTTAAGAAATTTTACATGGAACTCAATGATAACGTCGGGCATGCTCAGTAAGAACCAACTTTCAGCGTTCTAAAACCAGACTCACAGCTGCTTAGCTTTCCTAATTGGGGCCACACCAACACCAGACCTTTATTTCACTTGAGACAGTCATGGATTCCCCCAACGAATCCTGGGAAGTTTAGTTTGTGAAGGATGCTGAGAGGATACTGTTATTCCCCTGACAGAGCTCCAGTGGCCAGAGTGGTTTAACAGTCAGCCGTTCTGATTGAAGCTCTCTGAGGGGAATAGGGCATCTCCTAGCAACTCTTAGCCCCCTTCACTAACTACACTTCCCAGGATTCTTTGGGAGAAGCCATGACTGTCTAAATGAAATAACAGTCTGGTGTAGATGTGGCCAGGGACAGCTTTGGTTTAAATTTGGGTGGGAGGCTACATGTGCCTGTTGTACAATAAAAAGGAGGGGGGAACCCAGAAAAACAATGTTCACAATGTTTTCCTTTTGCAAAGGAAAAGAGCTTCCCCTCTGCCCAGTGCCCACCCACCTAATTGCCTTCCCTCCCCTTCCTCCCCCTCCCCTCCCTGCCCCTCCCCCAGGTCAGTATCACCTATCCTAAGCATGACTGAACAGGAGTAAATCCCACTGAACTCAAAAAGCATGCAAATGATCAAACCTACCCTCCCCTCCTCCTTCCTCCCTGTTGCCCCTTCCCTCCCCCTTTCTTCACCCTTTCCCCCTCCCCTTCCAATCCCCTCCTTTCCCCTCCTTCGGCTCCCCTCCCCCCCTTCCTCCTTTCCTCTACTCTCCCCTCCCTCCTCCCCCATGCTCAGTTTTACCTATCCTAAGCATGATTGTAAGGGAGTAAATCCCACGAAACTCAATAAGTATGCCAATGATCAGACCTGCCTTTCTCCTCCTTCCCCTCTCCTTTCTCTTCCT
Source organism: Rhineura floridana (assembly GCF_030035675.1). Taxonomy (NCBI): domain Eukaryota; kingdom Metazoa; phylum Chordata; class Lepidosauria; order Squamata; family Rhineuridae; genus Rhineura; species Rhineura floridana. The sequence continues at coordinate 104,328,634 of NC_084483.1, forward strand.
TCTCCCTTCTTCTGCCCCTCCCATCTTCCTTTTTCCTCCTCCCCTGCCCACTCCAGGCCTCCCTCCCCATGGTCTTTTACCTATCCTAAGAATGAATCCACAGGAGTAAATCCCACTGAACTCAATAAACATGCAAATGATCAAACCTTTCTCCCCCTTCTGCCTTCTCCCCTCCGCTTCCCATCCCCTGTGGTCAGTTTCACCTATCCTAAGCATGATTGCAGGGCAGTAAATCCCACTGAATTCAATAAGCATGCAAATGATCAATCCATTCTTAGCAAACTTGCACAGGATCCCATTTCTTACCTCCTGGATTAAAAAGCAGAGAAATTCACTAATAGGCAAAAAACGTTGCGGTTTAAGAACATACCTATAGCCCACAGATATTTCTATCAAACTTTAAAAAGCAGGGAAAGTGGGCAGCTATAGTGAATGCACCGGGGAACAGGACACCTGACCTCCTCTCTGAGATATTGTACTCCCCTACAAATTTGTCAAAATGCAAACACAGTTTGGGTTGGTCTTTCACAGTTCAATCTACTTCCTGTGTAGCTTGGAAGAATTTGGTAACATGTGATTCACCTATTAGTGAATCTTTATTCTGTTGAATTACAGGAAAATGTTTAAAGCTTTTCCTCTGATAGCACTACAGAATTTTCAGCCACTTAATTTTGACATTAAGAGAGGGACAGTCTTTGACATGATTCAATGTCCGTTCCTCAGCCTGACTCCTCAGAACTATAAGTGCTGGTTTTCCTGAGATATTTTTATTTTGTCTCCTAAGAGGCATTCTAGTAGATGGCCCAATCTAGCACAAACGTCCACAGACAGACTGTCTGGCTCCAATTTATGCCCACTGCTAACATAACCAAAGGCATTTGTATTTTGATAGGGAAGTGTTATAGTTGATCTAGTCTCTCTTGCAATGCTGGCAATCTCTGGCTAAAGGTCATGTTCTCTAGAGCCAATGAACTTAGAGGTGTTTGGTTTGGTTTGTTTTTAAATCAGCAATACATCCTTGGGTGGGTGTTTCTTAAGGGCTTGCAGGCATGGAGGATATTAATGCATGACCATTCCTGTATGCTTCAAATTTACAGTACAATCCTAACCATATGTACTCTGAAGTGTGTCCCACTGAATTCCTTACTAATGTGTTTAGGATAACAGCATCAGCCTCCCTTGCAGTAATTTCACAATTGCATAGAATTAAAATATTTGTTTCTTGACTTCATCTTAACCTGCTTTCATGTTTTATTTAATTTTATTTTATGTTATTTTAAATTGAAGATGGGGTCATACATCAGATTTTTCATACGATTGCAGCTGTGTGAAATTTGCTTCATGTGTGATTGACAGTCACCTTGAAATAAAAGTTGGTATAACTGAAATGACACACTCCTACATCAGGACTGTGTATTATTCTCATAAAATAAACTGATTTAACAAATATTTAAATGGTCACAACAAATAAAATGCTACTCAAACCATATAAAGCAATTATTGTTAAGGCTATGATCATTAGTATGAAATATTGTTGTTATTCTTTATAACTATAGTCCAGCATAAGAAGCATGGACTTTCTTGATCTAGTCCTCCAGAAGCTACATTTCTCAATTCCCCATAACGTTATGAAATGTATCAGTTATTTATCAGTTATTTATAAATGTATCAGGCTTTACCCATGCATTTAAATCATGTTAGCTGCAGCTGTGAGAACCCTGGTACCTATACAACCACATCCCCTGTTGTTGGCCCATTTGTATGTAGCCTGCAGTAACAGCTGCTCACTTTTGTCTCCCGATTCTTCCTAAATACAGGCATACCCCGCTTAACATCGCTTCACTTAACGTTGCCTCGCTATAACGTACATGCTCCATACGTCCCCATACCCCGCTTAATGTTCGATGCCGCTGCCATCTAGTGGTGATTGTGTGCAGTACAAGTGAAGACAATTGCTTCACTTAAAGTTTATTTTCACTTAAAGTATACTCTCCGGTCCCATTGAGAACTTTAAAGCGGGGTATGCCTGTACTTGCTGCCTAGATGATTTCTTCTTTATTAACAAGACTTCTCTTTCTGTTCGTACCTCCTAAGCAAAGTTGCATCTTGCAATGATTTTCTTTATTGCGAACATCATGCCATTTCTTCTTCCCAAGATTCACAGCTTTAGAGAGCTGTGTTCCTCTGGTAGGAGAAATAATATTTGAATAAGCGTCACATTGCAGATAGTTCTTTTTCCCCTTCCACTGGTGGTTCTTTTCTTTCTGTCTTTCTTATTTGGAGGGTGATTGAACCATTTCTCTGCCTGCTGGCTACCCACTTAAAATCACTCAAAATCAATGTTCTTCTGTGAGATGTATTGAGTATTGATTTCTGGCCCAGATGAGAGCTGGGGAGTCCTTTGGGAGCAGGGGTCCAATACAATTTGTGCCATCATTCTTATATATGGATTGGTTCTTGCTCTTAAATATCTTACGGCATACCTATGTGGGTTTGCTTAGAAGTAAGTTCCATTGAGTTCAGTGGGACTTACTGATAGGTAAACATGTATAGGATTGCATCCTTTACGTTTCTTCTCTTTATTCACATGTATTTGCATTTTGCATTTTGTATTTTTCCATTTAGATTATTCATATTATTACTGTGCTAGTAATTTATTGTCTCATTTATTGTTCCCGCATTGTTTGTGTTAGTATTTGCTTTTGTGAGAATTTTATTTCTGAATTGCTATTATGATTCTGCATTAAACTGCATTTGAATTGTTGTTTTTACATTGATGATAAGTTGTGTGTGATATTATGTTGATAGATACATATTGATTGTTATAGTGACTGAAACATATATTTATGTTTTTGATGATTTATTATTGTTGTGTGCTGAACTTTTTTGTTATCGTTGGAAAACCAGCATACAAAGATTAGATCAAATCATAACATAAGAAGAGCCTGCTGGATCAGGCCAGTGGCCCAACTAGTCCAGCATCCTGTTCTCACAGTGGCCAACCAGATGCCTGAGGGAAACCCACAAACAGGACTTGAGTGCAAGTGCACTCTTCCCTCCTGCAGTTTCCAGCAACTAGTATTGATTATGACTAATCAAAATGAGGGTTTATAATCCAAATTAGGGATTGAGTTTTCTGGAAGTCTTGATGTCAAGTTTACCCTCACAGATTTTTTTTTTCGCTCTTTGATATCAACAATAAGCAGGTTATTTCCCTTCACCCCCCTGCTAAAACAACAAAAAATTCTTGCATATTATATGCATTGTTACATGCTTTATTATATGTGCTGTTTAGCATTGTTAAACAACAAAATGCATATAACTGTAAAAAAAATCTTTAATATTAACACTTATAAAATTATGTTGTGGAAATATATAGTGCGGGACTTGATTCTCATATGCATCATACATATAATATATTTTGGTGTATAATTACACATGTGGTTTGGACATAAGTGGGCACTTAATGCCATAGGTATTCTGGTGCAGGCAGAGCTTGATCTGGTAGGAACCATCAAATGCAGTGTTTAATTCTCAGGCATTATCTCTCCTTTCCTAGCAAGCTCCATTCCTAACTTACCTGAGTGGCGTGACTTGTCCTTGCAGCCCCAGTTGCTCCAGTGGACATAAGGTTCCTGTTGAGTGTTTGAATGTGGACTCCTCTGTTGTGTCATGTCCTTGGGACTGAACTCCCCATCTTTGGGGGAATGAGGCCATGGATGCAGAGTACCTAAGAATATTAAAGCCAACCCCAAATGTCTCTACTAATCCAGAAGTACTTGTGCAACAGAATCCCACTGGGACAGTAGCTGCCTGACCCAAAGAAGTCACATAGCCCTCCTCTGACACCAGGGATTCCTGCTTAGAATCTCAACTGGAATAACAGGAATTCCAAAGTGCCTCACTTCATGCCTTAAGTTAGAACTTGCCCTACTCTGCCTTACCTTGCTCTGTTGTTATTGTTGCTGTTGTTATTATTATTATTAAAATTTAAATTTATATCCTGACCTTTCTCCCAGTAGAAGCCCAGGGAGGCAAACAAAACACTATAATACTCTAAAATATCTTAAAAACAGACTCTGAAATATATTAAAACAAAACATCTGTAAGACATCTTTTTTAAAAAAGCTTTAAAAATATCTTAAAAAGCAATTCCAGCACAGACGCACACTGGGATAAGGCCTCTACTTAAAAGGCTTGTTGAAAGAGTAAGGTCTTCAATAGATACTGAAAAGATAACACAGTTGGTGCCTGTCTAATATTTAAGGGGAGGGAATAGCAAAGGGTAGGTGCCACTCCACTAAAAGTCCACAACCTGTGTTGTGTGGAACAGACCTCCTATTAAGAGGGTATCTGCAGGAGGCCCTCACCTGCAGAGTGTAGTGATCGGCTAGGTATATAAAGGGTAAGACAATCTTTCAGGTATCCTAGTCCCAAGTTGTATAGGGCTTTGTACACCAAAACCAGAACCTTGAACTTGGCCCGGTAGCTGATAGGCATCTAAACCTAAACTCTTATCTTGGGTCACAACCCCTGTACTGTTGAGGCAATTGGCTGAAACAGAACATGTGGCTTTCCACTGTTTCCTCTTTGCTTCATAGGGGTTATTTATTTTATTTATTTATTATTTGATTTATATCCCACCCTTCCTCCCAGCAGGAGCCCAGGGCAGCAAACAAAAGCACTAAAAACACTTTAAAGCATCATAAAAACAGACTTTAAAATACTTTAAAATTAAAACAAAACATCTTTAAAAAGCTTTTAAAACATCTTTTTTTTAAAAAAAAGGTTAAAAACATAGCTTTTTTTAAAAAAAGAAAGGTTTAGAAACATATCAAAAAGCAATTCCAACACAGACGCAGACTGTGTTATTACCTCTGAGTGAACGTATTATTTTGATTAAGACCGACACTCCTGCCATGCCCCCATCTCCTCCTCCCTTGTACTAGCAGTGTTCTCTTATCAGTGCAAAACTATTGCTATGCTAATGTAACTTTTTCTGATGGTGTAGTGATGTGCTCCAATAGTACAGGGCAGTTTGGAAGTCATCCTATCCTTCCGAGAAGATGTAATTCATAGATATGAATACTCTGTTTATAATTTATGTATATGTATGTATTGCCTTCAAGTCGATTCCGACTTATGGTGACCCTCTGAATAGGGTTTTCACGAGGCTGAGAAGCAGTGACTGGCCCAAGGTCACCCAGTGAACTTCATGGCTATGTGGGGATTCGAACCCTGGTCTGCCAGGTCGTAGTCCCAACACCTTAACCACTACACCACATTGGCTCTCATTTATAATTTAGTTTGGATATAAACCTTTACAAAAGAAATTAGATATGTGTTCAAACCTGACATTAAGATATCAAGAGAATGGTTCCTTAATTTCTTTCCTCTGCAGCACATTCACATAAAACAGATAGTTTATAGTTATTATATAATTATTGCATATTAATTAAACTGGAATGTTTGCCTTTAGAATTCATGTCTCATTCTTCTGAAATTTTCTCTCCAAGTCCTTAACATACTTGGATATAATCAGTGGACTCCTTTTATTGTGTAAATATCTAATTACAGTGCAACTCAAAATAAAACTATGCCAGGCTATATGCACATATGTAACTGAACAGAATTGCAGCTTTTAAGAGTTCAGTTTAGTCTACTCATTACATTATAAATATATTCTTTTTATTATCTTCCCCAAGGATCCACCTGTGGCAGTGACTCTTGGACTTCGTATGGAAGAAATGATTTTTAATCTTGCTGATACACATTTATTTTTCAATGATTTAGAGGTATGTATCTACAGGATGTGGATTAGCCTATGTGCATCTTAGCATCTAATTTCTTCTTTCCTGTAAATTGTCAGTGGCTAGAAATAGAATTTTATAGAAGCTGGTTTGATGCATATATATTCCCTTCCCAAGGGTCTCAGCAAATGTGAGACTGGCAGAAACTGGAAGTGTTTGATGGAGAATAATACCTGACAATTGTCAGCATCTAACACAACTAGATGCTGCACAGAAATTAAAGCCTCAACCTGAAAGTTTACAATCTAATATGGACAGTTTCTTAAGAGTCTTGTGCTGTTACACAAGATCACAGTTAAAAATGGGATTATAGGCCTAGCCCAGATAGGCTTATTTAATTTTTTTAATAAGCTTGGGGTTCTGTGTTTTTTTTGGGGGGGGGGGACTTTGTATTTAGCTTATGTTTAAATCCTTGGGTTTTTTCCCTTCCCCATCTCTTCTGAAAACCTTTACTGAAGTATTTTTAAATGCAGCTTCTTATCAAGTTCTTCAGTGCTATGGCTTCCTGATTTAGCAAGAACCTCTATAGCCTTAGTAGAGAGAATATCTTATCTTCTATCATAGATGTCTTACATTTCAATATAACTGTCCTTTATGGCAAAATGATGTCACCCTAAATCATGGTTTAGTGAGATGTATGGAAGCAGGAAGAAGCTTTTGCTAATCTCTGGATTGCCTGCTCCCCTCCTCCCATTTGGCTAGGAGAAGAACTTTCACAGTTTTTAGCTTCACGTGTCCTGGATCTTGGCTTATCATGTCAACCTGACTAGGGATTGTGGTTTATCATAAATTTTGTTTAGTTAAACAAGTGAGCTTCATAGCCCATGTGTTGGCTTGTTTTGAAACTGACTAAAGATTGTTTTACACCACATTGCTTGGTCTGGATGACAGGATAAACTGAGATTCAGGGAAACTGGAAAAAGCTGCTTGGACTTCCCCTATCCATACAGGAGGTAGAGGGGGGAGCGTGCAAGTCCAAGGGTCACAGTAGCTCCTTCCTGCTCATGCTTATGTTGCTAAATCATGGTTTAGTGTGATGTGTGAACCTGTCCATGGTTGAAAGCAAAGGCATTTGTCCTGCTGCACACTGAAGATAATTTTGTAACAGCTGCAGCACTGGGGGACTGGAGAAGACCTGCCCTGGGAGTGAGTACCTGAGCATCTGGGTGCTTGCTTGCTCGCTGCTCTGGATTGCTGTCTCTTGAGACAGCTGAGGTCTCTGGTAAGTGCTGCAAGGACTGGGACCCCCCGCCTGACCCTGACTCCAGAGAGAGGCTGCAGTCAATCTTGCAGCCTCTTGCATCAGCTCCTGGCTGGGTCAGGGGGCATAAAACCGTGGCTGCCATTGGGGGTTGTCCCTTGGGGAACCCTTTAGGGAGTTCCGAAGGCGAGGACTCTACCCCCTTCTATTTTTCTTTAACCGACCTACAGGAGATTGGTAGCGGGGAGGGCATATGGTGCATGTGTAGTTCCTGTGCAGGGTGAGAGCCTGTGCAGTCAAATAAATGATAGGAGAATGTTACCAGATGCCTCCAGAGTGAGAGTCTGCAACTGGCAGAAAGCTGGCCCTCCCTGGGTGGTGGTGGGGGAAGTAGATGTGCCCTGTGTGAAATATATTGAGTGGGTCTTGACTGTTCCCAGTTCTCTCAGAGGCATACTGGGAGAACTGATTCAGGTAGGTTTTGTTGATGGGCTCTTATTGTGTCCATATTATGTGTTTAGGAGGAGTCTTAGTAAGGAGGAACATGGATGCCACCCTAAGTTCAAGGATCATGGGTTGAGGGAGCCATGGGGAGGTAGCGAGCTACTATAGAAGACGAGGGCAAGGGTATCTATGCCTTGTTCCTTGCTTCCACTCCTCTCATGGATGCGTTCCTCATTGCTCATCTGCTGTGCACACTGGCCTGTGTCTGCTGTTGTGGAACACCAGATCAGTACACAGTAAGACCAGACTCATCCATGGTTTGATCATGGATGATGGTGCTGATTTGGTGTGCATTACCGACCTCGGTGGGTTACTGGGAGGAGGTGATCTGACCCAGCTTTGCCCACCTGGATATTTAGTGCAACACCAGCACAGGCTGCAGGGACAGCAGGGGAGGAGTTACTGTGGTCTACAGAACTTCCATCGGTTACGTTATAGAGAACTGCAAATTTGTAGGGCAGTACAATATCTCAGAGAGGAGGTCAGGTCTCCTGCTCCCCTAGTGCATTCACTATAGCTGCCCAATTTCCCTGCTTTTTAAAGTTTGATAGAAATATCTATTGGCTATAGGTACATTCTTAAACCGCAAGGTTTTTTGCCTGTTAGTGAATATGTTTTTAAAGCTTTTTTTAAAAAGATGTTTTTAAAGAAGTTTTGTTTTAATATGTTTTTAAGGATGTTTTGTTGTAATATATTTTAAAGTCTGTTTTTATGATGTTTTAGGGTGTTTTTGTGCTTTTGTTTGCCGCCCAGGGCTCCTACTGGAAGAAAGGGTGGGATATAAATAAATAATGATATAAGTTAGTATCACTGTGATTTTATTTATTTGTATTTAAAATAATATTCTGATAACACCTCTCAGCATATGGACTCTTCTGTTCAGAGACCTAAATGGCCGCTTCTGATTAATGAGTCCTGTTCTGTGTTAGCCTACTATTTTTTTTTCTTGTCATTTCATTAACTTGCTTGTGAAATCATTTGATGATTTGTAGGTGTAATTCTTGGGAGACACCAGGAGAGAGCTATTCAGAGAGATTACTTTACAGAATAAGAACCTAATTTAGGCAAAGTAAAATAAAATTTAAAAATCTATACCTTTTCTTTAAAGTTAAAATATTCTATTACTTGTGGTAGTTTTATGATAAAGCTGTATGAAGATACTTTTTTTAGGAATAAGTTTGCTTAAGTTATATTTAGAAGTTGGAATGATAAGTACAAGTAAATTTTACATATGTCTCGTAAATTATGAAAATAGTCAACATACACTGTATTTTTTACTATCAGGGAATACATTTCTCATATGCTTAGAAGATAATCCATTCCAATTTTACTCTTGATTCCAGCAGATAATGGTGAATGAGAGTTGTTTACCCTCAAGACTGTAATTTCTCAGAGCTGCTACATAATAGAATTTTTGTTTTTACTGCAGTGAGTCATTGTTTTTATTGGATAATGAAATTACTGACAATTCCAAAAGGATAATTTTTTGTGGGTTATCTGTAGGTTTTGCACTCCTTAGTAAAAATGTCAAGTTTTGAACATTCCTGTAAGGAACTAGTTGCACTGAGATGTGATTTAAATTAATGTTACTGCAGTCAAAATCAGTTATTGTACATAAATTTGTAACCACACAGTAATGGAAAATATATTTTATCTTTCTTAGTTTTGAACTTGCACAGCCAGTGGTCCACTGTGACTTGAGTGTAGCCAGTTCTGTAGCTGTTTTGAAAGGTATTTTACCTTAAAATTAAAATTAACAGAGAGCTTTCCCCCATTTCTATCCCATCTCTATAATGATCAAACAATAATATCCCAATGTTATGCTAGCAGTCTGTTCACTTCCACTGTGAATGGGTGGGAATTAATTTAGGCTGATGTCCCAAAAGCACTTGGATTCCATACTGAATGAACTGTGTACAGTGCTAACTTCAGTAGAATTTTGGAGGTCCAAGCACCTTTAGGAATTTACCCTAAAACCTGAACAGATCATCTGCAATTTGAAACAAATAACTTCATTTTTTGTTTGCAGATTTTTCTCTGGTATGTTGTTAAAATGGTAATAATTGAGTTAAAAATAATTCTGGGGGAAGTGTGTGCATGGAGCACAAGAATTATATCCAAAGTCTTCCTGTTAGTGCTCAGCCATGCACAACTGGAAGTAGGTAAGAACCTAATGTATTAAAAAGGTGAGCCATAGCACCACAGAAGAGGAAGAAATAGGCAAGGCATTTTTTTCATCCTATGACACTCCTGTAGAGCATTGCTCCAGAAACAAAAAATCAAGGAAAAGGAGAGAGAAAAAATAATGTCCCTGGTAGTTTTGATCCACACCATACATTCATTCTAGTAATTTTAAAAATGCGAGGAAAAAAGTATATGAGCAAAAGCAAGGACTCATTCCCTGATATTTTTCATTAAATTATCACATACGTTTATCATTTGGATTTTAGCAGTGAATATTCCACTACTGGATTCATAGCAGCCATAGCAGTTGCACACTATCTAATCATCTTACATAATAATCTTGTATAGTGCTCCATATGCTTGCAAGTCTGTCTGCCCGCCATCCCGTCCTGAACTTCTCACAGGTGTTGATGGGAGAGAGACCTTGGGAAAAACAAAGAGGGACAGAACAATAATAGGCCATGTTTGGGGAATCTGTGACCATTTGTCTTGGACAGAGTTTCTCAAAGGCCAAGAACTGTTTAGGGGAAAGCCACTTCAACATTTTCAATGCCTTTCTGCCATCACTAGCCAGTACACCAATTTCTGTCATTCTTCTCATGACTATTTGCATTACTCCATCCCACTGCACTGTAAAGCTAAGAGGAGGGTAAAGTGGGGTATTGCAGGAGCTACCACTCCAGAAGAACTCTGCGATATAGGAGTGTCAGAAACTGAAACTGCTCTAGCCAGCTATTGTAGATTTAGAGGAAAACTATTATAAGTGCTGAAGTTTGTTTAAGGGTTGAGGCAAAGGTTAGGTCACTTCCCTGATGTAAGAGAAGGAGCTGTGGATGCTATAATCTCACTACCTCACCGAAGTTTTCTAGAAGTTGAGAAAGGATGCTGTTTATTGTGAATATGGGAGTGAGTAACTGAATATGAGGAGCTACCAGCAATCAGCCAAACCTGCTTACATATGCTGAGACATTTGAGGATGTGAGGTCCCTGGGGGAAAACACCCAGGTTATTAAGCTAATTTTCCTGTGTGTTTGCCTTTGGCATCTCACTCACCTATCTAGATTAGACCATTTATGCAGTGCTTGGGGAAACAACGTAACTAGCAGACAGTACAAAGTCGGGGAGCAATTGGATACAAAGATCCTCACAGAACAATGATTGTTAAGCATATTAGACACAGTCAACAATATCAGAAATGACTCTGAGGACTTAGAAATGAGCAAAAGCCAGCAAAGCTACTATACACACACAACTGTGTGAATTGAAAGGTAAACCTCCCTCAGAAATGCTTATTGTGAAAGGATTCACCTGCTCCTAGGACAGGTTTCCATACAGCTTCTGATGCTATCCTAAGAATGGGCTATAGCCAAGTAGGATAAAAGGGAAGAGGGAAAGAAGAAAGGGGGCACCAAGAGGGCCAAGGGGAAGGGGAAAGGAGAAAGTAGGTGATTTGGATGGAGGGAGCAGATGCTAACGGAAGAGAAGAAGGGCAGGAGCAGCTGAGTAGCAAAGGGCAAAAAAAAAAAAGGGAAGCCAAAGCTGGTAATTTTGGGGACTGTGGAGCTAGGATTTGCCTACCCAGTCAGCTGTGGCTAAGGGCCATTTAAATAATACACATTGCACCAATACATGACATCCAGGCTATTTTAGTATTTGGAACTCCTGTGACTAGGGACGTGCTAGAATTCCACCCAATTTGGATTTGGTACCGAATTTTCCATTAATTTGCTTATTCTCAATCACTGAGGATCAGATTTTAATGTAGTGAATTTCTGCAGCTATTTTTGAAAATAGACTTTTTCCCCAGGCATCATGCCTTTGGGAGGGTATTGGCCCCACCTAGTGTCCAAAGGCAGGAATGCACGGGAGTCAAGACTTCTGATGCTCCTTCTGGTGAGACCCCAGTCCATTCCTCACTTTGTCCTAGGTTGGATCCTTTGCCTTAGCTGTTGTGAGTTTACAATGCACCCCTCTACCTGTGTGTGTGTGTTGATTAATTTGAACTCTATCCAACTAATGCTTGGTACCGCTTCTCTCTACTGTGTGCGTGTAGCCATGTTAATGGAACATGATAATGGAAGTGCAGCATTCTGATATGCAGCAGCAGCCATCTACCTTATCAGACTCTCTGGCCTTGGCTGCTTCCCAGTCACATAAGCACAAAGCCTCCAAGACTTCCAAGCATTCCAAGTACACTAAGAAGTCAGCTTCTCCTGTGTCTGCATCCAAGCTTGATACTCTTCCTCCAGCTGAGCAGCAATGGTTATCATCTCCTAATCCCTTCAAAGTTCCTTGGGGCAGGGTCCAATATCCCATCGATACAGAGGTTGAACCACTGGATCCCTTCATCACTCCTGCAGAGGTGGAGGCTGAGTGGAGCAATGAGTTAGATGGGGAGGAGAACCTATCTCATCGTCTTTTTCAGCCCTCCAATTACCATGTGCTATTTCATAAAGCCCTTGCTATGTTGGGGCTGAACAGTCCAGAACCCAAGCCATCGCCTAACCCAGTCAAGGGTGCTAGGTTGCTAAAGGCCCCCAAGTCTCCTGTACTCACCTTTCCAGTTCTGGACCCACTGTGGGCAGACTGGCTCATGAGGAATGGAGCCATCTTCTACAGACTCATCGTGTGACAGCTTTTGCCACTAATTCTATTTCTTAACTCCTGCCTTTATGGATTTTCTGAAAGTCCCTGCCATGGACAGGCCCATTTCAAGTCTAGTTTCCAAATCTCTTCCTCCTAAAGAGGGGGACTCTCAGTTCAAGGATGCCTTCAAGCACAGGCTGGACTTTGCACTCAGGAAGACCCATGATGCTGCCGCATAATCTGGGTTTCCTGTGCTGCCTTTTTTGATTGCCAGGGCTTCCATGATGTGGTTGGATGAACTACTGGAGGATCCTCAGCCCGATACAGTTTGTTTCAGAAAGACTCTGGTTAAGCTTCGCAAGGCAGCTGCATTCATGGAAGATGTGACACTCAATGCTACATGTCCAGAGCCATGTCCACCAGGGTAATAGCTTGTTGGATACTTTGGCTATGCCACTGGGATGCCAACAACACAGTGCAGATTAACCTTCCACAGCCCCTTATTCCAGGTCCAGGCTCTTTGGGAATGATCCTAAGGATAACAGCAAGTCTGTTTTGGCCACTACTAAGAGAGAGGGCCGTTGAGCTGCTAGCAGGTCTTCTTCGTACACCTACCAGCAGACCTTTTGGGCTCTGCAGTCCACAGGTAGGGACCTGGACTTTTGCTCTGCACAAGGCTATTGGAACAAGCAGTGCTTCCCCACACATTCTCAGTACCACTTCTCTGCATGTCAGAGGTGCCCGCCAGCTCCTAGTCAGGATGGACACCAACAATGCCAGTACTGACACCATTCCAGTTGGGGGCAGGCTCCTCCACTTAACCATGGACACTTGAATGAGAGACTCCGTGATTCACAGATGTTCCATAGAGTTTCAGGAATTTCCTCCTCACAGATTTCTTCCCTCACCCCTTCCAAGTTGCCGGAAAGGTGCTCTGTGATGACAGAAGCCATACATCACCTGCGCTTCATAAGGGCGACAGAGCCAGTGGATCCCATGGCTGAAAAAGACCACTTGTAGAGGGCAATTTTAGAACTCAGATTTCTCAACACCTTTCTCAGATGCTGGCATTTCAAGATGGAGTTCCTTGCATCTATTGTGGAGGCCCTCCACGAAGGGGATTTCCTTGCTTCTATCAACTTAAAGGAGGCTTATCTTTACGTCCCAATCTTACTTGCCTATCAGTGTTTTCTATGGTTCACTTATGGCCGGCACCATTTCTAGTACTGGGCCTTACCGTTTGGTCTTTCCTCAGCCCAAAGAGCATTCACGAAGGTCATGGTGACCCTGGTAGTGCACATCTGGCTCCAATGTATACACATATATCCCTACCTGGACAACTTGTCAGTGTGGGTGCCTACCAGGGCACAGGCTCAGGAGCATGTACGTCACACCCTGGCAGCTTTGAGAGACCACAGCTTCCTTGTCAATGTGGACAAGAGTCACCTGTATCCAGCACAACATATTCAGCATGTGGGGGCCATCCTGGACACAGCTTGCAAAATTGTCTTTCTGTCTCTGGAAACAATAGTGACTACCTCTTACCATTCCAACTGGACATTGCCAATTCCAGACACAGAAAACTACCACTTTCCTTGTTACTGCGGGCATAATTCCATTGATGGACACTGACTGTCAATCTAGTGAAGGTCACTCCTTTTTGGGAACCTGAGAGGATGTTAATTACAACAGATGCCAGTCTCCTGGGATGGGGTGCCCACTGCAACTCCCTGTTCATTCAAAGGACTTGGACCACATTAGAACAATCCCTAAGTATCAACCTGCTGGAGGTACAAGTGTTGTAACCAGCACTTTTATCAGAAGTTCCCATTGACCAATGTCCTTGTTCGGACCGTCAGTGTCAGCGTGAAGGCACATTTGAACCATCAGGAGGGCACACAATCAAGAGCATTACAAGCAGAACCGACACACCTTCAATTGGGCTGAGTGTCACCTACTTTCCCTGAGGGCTGAGCACCTCAGCAGCAATCTAAACATTGCAGCAGACTGGCTCAGCAGACAGCAGGTTTGGCTTGGGAATAGCAGCTCCATCCTGAGGTGTTCCTTCAGTTGCATCACATGTTTGGATCCTTCATAGTAGACCTCTTTGCTTTGTCTCAGAATGCACAGCTCCCATGTTTCTTTGCAAGGTATCATCAAGCAAGAGCAGAGGCAGTCGACACCCTGTCAATGCCGTGACCAAGAGGGATCCTCTCCGCCTTCCCCCCAGTTCCTCTGCTGAGACGGACCATCTGGAAACTCCATCAAGAACACATCTAGGTGATACTCCTGGCACCCTTCTGGCCACGCAGACCATGGTTCTCAGAGCTGCTAACCCTCTCAGTTCAAGATCTGTGGTGTCTCCCTCTGCGACCGGATCTTCTCTTCCAGGGGCCGATATGCCATCCAGAGCCTGATGACCTGGATGCTAAGCGGTGTCATTTAAAAATTTCAGGGCTTTCCAAGGACATCATTGCAACCATATTGGATTCCAGATGCCCCTCCACCATTCACATATACCAAAGCACATGGCTGGTCTTTCCCAGGTGGTGCTTCAAGTGATGGGTTCATCCATCTAGCTCTATGATCCATCACCTGCTGGACTTCCTCCATGAGGGACTCTCTATGGGGTTTCAGCCAAACACCCTGCGCAGACAGGCCTCGGCAGTTTCATCCATTAATTTTATTATTTATTAGATTTATATCCCACCCTTTCTCCCAGTAGGAGCCCAGGGTGGCAGCATCCCGACCAGGCTCCTCTCGGATCTCATCCCCTGGTCAAGCACTTCCTAAGGGGAGCATATCTTCTCTCACCACTGGTAGTTCATTGGTTCCTGGCTTGCAGTCTTCAGAAAGTCCTGCAGGCTCTGCAATGTCCCCCGTTTGAGCCCCTGTGATCTGTTCCGCTACACCTGGTCTCCTTCAAGGTGCTTTTTATTTGTGGCAATCACCTCTGAATGCAGTTTCCGATCTGGGGGCTTTATCTACAGACCGTCAACTATATATTTTTCACAAGGGCTCTGTGGTACTATGCACAGATTCAGACTTTTACCCTAAGGTGTCTTGTGCTAAGTTCCTTCTGCCCTCGTCCAAGCCATTCTCTTGAGAAACCCTGGCACACTCTGGACATTCTTCGGGCTCTTAAGGTCGACCTGGCCAAGGCCAGGGATATTTGCCTGATGGAATCTCCGTTCATCTCCTTCCATCCGAGGACATTGGGCAGGAAGGTTGCCAGTTCAACATTGACTTTGTGCCTGCATCACCCTGGCCTATGAGTCCCTTGATGTTCTGGTGCCCCAAAACATCACAGCTCATTCCACTAGGTCAGTGGCCACCACGGCGGCCTTCGGAACCAATGTTCCTATTGCGGATATCTGTAGAGCTGCAGTTTGGTCTGCTCCAAATTCATTCATTAGACATTGCACAGTAGATCAGTATGCCTCTGCAGATGCCTCCTTTGGTAGGCTCGTATTACAACAAGTATTGTCCTCTTCTTAGGCAGCTTGAGCGCACCCTACTGGGACTGCTTTAGTACATTCCTCCTGATGGCATGCTACCTGGGGATAATGGTCTCACCTGAAAGGTGGTTTTCTCAGGTATCATGCCATCAGGGTCCTCCTTGATTGGGGTGGCTGCCTATTCTATTCCAGGGGATGTGATATTCGTAGGTTTATGTGTTCTAACTTGTTCAAAATTGTTTTTTCTCACTGTGGCTAAGGCTGTTTTTTCATATTCATGTTTAATTGGGAGTCAAGTGGAGTGTTTAGTGGTTGTGCATCTTCTAACTATTGTTTCTTCTGAGTTTTTACGGATCCTGAATGTGAGTCATCTGGAATGGACTGGGGTCTTATCAGAAGGAACACTAGAAGTCTTGACACCCATGCATTCTTGCCTTTGAACACTAGGTGGCTCTAATACCCTCCTGATGGCCTGATACCTGAGAAAACCACCTTTCAGGTGAGACCAATGGTCTGTTTTCAAAAAAAGATCCACCTCTAAAATATCAATTGTAAGAATGATAATTTATCATTATTTCCTTTTAAAATACCAATATTTTCTTCAAATGGTCAATGTTTTAAAGGAAACATTGATATTTCCTTTAAAAATATCAATATTAATATCAATATTTTTTCTGAGCAAAAATACCCCAAGGATTGGTAGAAGGAGTGGTTAGCAGATACAGGAACAGGAATTGATGCCAGCCTGTTAGGTCTACAGAATGCTTGTGACCAGCCAATTGATCCGATCCCTACCTGTAACCTTTGGCTGGGAAGAGAGCCTTCCAAAGAGCTCCCTAACTGTGGGAAGAGCAGTAGGGGAAGCCAGTAATAAATGCCTTTCTATATTAAATGTCAATAAACAGATTCCCCCCTCCCATTGTTCTGTTGCTTTTGTGTGTGTTCAAAACTCCAAGAGGATGCTGGACCATGTTGCCAATTCAACCATGAAACTTAAAAAAGAGAGACAATGCTAGAAGAGATAATATTAGTCGTACCCCACCCCCAGGAATATAGAGTGGACAATAAATGCAATAGCCTCACCAAATTGTTAAAATTGGGGTTTTTTGCAGTATAAGCAATTCTTATTAGTAAACATATTTTTAAGTGAATTGTTAGAGAGCACTAAATCTTGATGTAGTGAGAAAGGTTGCAGTCTTTTTAATATATGGAATTGGTGAAAAGTGCTCCTGGCTGCCAGAGCAACCTATAATTCCAAGTACAGCAATCAGTTCAAGAATACTCTAATGTGGAAGGAACTGTTGAAGTTCCTTCTGTTAAAAGAATAGTGGTCTTGCTTGTGAGACCTTTAATGTGCGGATTCTGCCATCTTCTGGCAGTACAAGTTCTGCTCAGCATTAAGTTTTTTTAGAGTCTTGAAGCATTATTGTATTATGTAAATATGGCAAACAAGGTATCAAATGTTCTTTTTAAAGAAATACTTTTTCAACAGGAATGTGATCAAGTACATATAGATGATGTGTCTTCAGATGACAATGGCCAAGACCTAAGGTAAACAATGTCTTTAAAAAAATCATAACAAAATTGCATAACTGTATTTTATAGGAAGTAAAACAATTAACTTTTGCATATTTTGGGTGTTTGCAGTACCTACAGTTTTGCAACTGATGGCTTCCATGCAGCTGCAAGTAGTGCAAACCTTTGTCTGCCAACAGGTGTAAGAGGAGGAGTTGACTGGATGAGGAAGCTGGCATTCCGTTACAGAAGAGTAAAAGAATTGTATAATACTTATAAGAACAATGTAGGAGGTAAGTGTTTTATTATTTTAAAATGTCAGTCACATCTCTACTCTAAATTCTTTTGAAAGAGAATTACAGTCTGCCATTCATACTGTTGGTTTTTTTAAAAAAATCTGCTGGTTTAGTATTTATTCAAGAAAATTGGACAAATGAGGAAGAAATTGATCCTCATGGGATATTTTCAAGAGGATTGGACTAGCTGTCTGCTGGGGATGCTCAAGCTGTGGATTTCCTGCACTGGACTACATGACCTATAAGACCCCCTTCAACTCTGCATTTCTATATTTCATTGAAACATTTATTACTAAACTTATAGACGTGAACTACACGTTCTGAACTGTCAAGGGCTCTAGCCCTTCCTGCACCATACAACTTTCAAGTTCAGATGGAGGATCACTTTTGCCTGCTTTCCCATGTAAAATACCTCCCTGCCTATGAAAGAAGAGGATACCAGATAGCATATCAAGTAGCCTTTCCTGATGTGCTGGTTTTCTTTGTACAGGGTTATTTACATGGGATGTTTATGTTTTACGTTCAAATATTTTATTTCTTACCTGCTGTCTAAAGTGATATATACCAGATGTGGCTGTACTATATAGCCCTGTTCATGGCTTGTTCACACATAGGGTATACCTGTGTTGACAGCAGAGCAGAATTGGACTTTTTGCTCTGCCCTGCTGGGTCTTCCTGTAATAACCGAATGTTACACATATTTGTCTGCAAATAAATTTAAATGCCATGATCCCCACATGCGAGTAGGTGCTTGCAGGAAGGATGATGGACTTGGAGCACTATACTTTATTGCCAGTGAGGAAAATGGGATCAGAGGAAGAGAAATGATTAATTCCTTAAAAACCTGTCCACCTTGGCTCCTGATAGCCCTAACCACTGAGTAGCAACGTCTACCTAAGAGCTACCAAGCACAGATGGAAATGCTGAAGTCTGGGCTGCTTGGAAACTCTTGCCCCATTTAAATATAAATGGCCTTGTCACAGAGCAGCGGCCCAGCCCAGCAGGGGCAACCCCAAATGGGAGTTGCCCCACTGAGTCTTCCTTTCAGGATGTTACAAAGGTGCCATCCGTTTTAGTTTAGTAGCTCTTGTTGTGTATGGGAGGGGCTGCTGGGTAAGAGCAGGGAGCCTGCATCCGTGCTCAAGTGAAAACCAGATTGGGGGGGGGTTCAGCTAGGCGGCTCTACTGTATGTATGATGAGTGTCTGAGAGTATGTGTGGCTGTTATGGAAACTGTGGAGTGGGCTGCGAAGAGGCTCAATGTATGGTTGCAGGGTGGAGCTGGCAGGTGATTGATGATAGTCTGGCTTGTATGGATATCGTTTGGATGGTTATGGAGTGGTGGTGGTGGAGAGGGGTATGGGATTGAGTAGTATTATGTTGGTTGGGTGATTTTGTGTTTGAATGGATATTGAGAGTTGATATTAAGAAGGTGGATGGAGTAGAGTGTTAGGAGATTATTTTTGTCTAGGATGTGCCTATGGAAAGATAGTAGTGGGCAGGTCAGCAGGGGTGCATGCCCAGACACCAATGATTACAGGCAGAGGAAGGCACGGAGTTTGTAGGGAGAGTGGGTCATTTGCAGAGAAGGGGACATAGCCACATACAGCCTGTGTCCCTTTCTCATTTGCCCCCTGTCTCAGTCATCTGGCAGCTCAGTTGATGGGCTATTTATTTATTTATTTATTTATTTTATTTGTTATCTAGATTTGTAGACTGTCCTTTATCACTTATGGTTATTCCAGAGGAAGTTACATAATATCATTAAACAAGTAACAGTTACAAAAACATATATCACTTAAAACTAATTTTAAAAAAGGACAACCTGAAAATACTGAAAACAGTGGCCTCTGTGCTGCAGCACAAATGCCTGGGAGAATAAGAAAGCTTTACTTGACAGCGGAAATTCATCAAGGTCTTCACTATCTGAGCTTCCAGGGGTAGGATGTTCTACAGTCGGGAAACTACAACAAATGTGACAGGCCTGGTAGCAAATAGGCAGCCAGTGTGGATCCCACAATATTGGTATTATATGACTGAGTATACAATCAGAATTAACATAAGCCCTATACATGTTGTTTGCGCCCTACAAGCAGGTAACATGTGAATAGGGCTCATGTTAATTCTGATAGTACACTTCACCTGTGCACCTGATTGTTTCAAATTGATAGTAGTGTTATGAAGCTCACACAGCATTTATTTCTTTTTAAAAATTGTTATTTGATAAGCTAAAGCAAAACAACAAGGTATCTCAGATTCTAAGGGTGGTATTCAAAGCAGCACTAAGCAGATTGTTCTGTCAGCACAAGCATTTCTCCTTGCACCATGGAACAATCTCCCCCTCTCTTCTCCCTGCGGTCCCCTTAAATCTGTTCTGGGTTTTTCCCCAACCCTCCAGAGCAGATTTGGGGAAGATGTGGGGTGTGTACAGGGGGAGGGGAAGGGGAAATCCCATTGTGTTAGGGCTAGCCCTTTTTAATTGGCTGCTGCCCTAAGAACCTCATCAGAATCTGCTAGCTTCCTTTTTTTCTTACTTTTTTGTTTACAGGTGGCACAGACAGTAGGAAGAGTTTTCAAAAAATTGTAGTAGGCTATATAAAAAACAAACACCCAGTTACCAGTTTTCAATAATATACATACATATCTGGGATGTATCCAAAATAGTAGGCAGTTACTATTTTGATAAAACCCAAAGCAATTTATTAGCTCCTATATTCTCTAGTATTTTATCAAAACAGTAACTGTCTTCTTTGGGACATCCTAGATATAAATTTGTGAGTTTGGCTTCCATTAAAGGAACACTATTAATGGTTGATCAGGCTCATAACAGTGAGAGAATCTTACCCAACTTTCCATGTTTCAGTAGCTTCTATGGAGGTGGGAGTTTGCTAGGTAAATAAAGAAGTATATTATACACTCCCACTTCAAAAGTCAAGTTTTAAATAGCCCTCTGGATAATGTAAAAAGCAAAAATTGCAAACCTAGCCAGAAAGTTTCATGATTTTTATCTCCACAATGATTTTAAAAGAGGCCCTAAAATGGTTTCTTGCTATCAGCTTGTATTTTATGCACCCTCTCTTTGGAAGGCCAAACAACATGATCATAACTGGATCCTCCAATATTGTGTATTAAATGCATCTGGGAGAAGTCTTGAAGGATAAGCTGCCAGTGTGATTTAGGGTTGCCAGGTTCTTGGCCTGTGACTGATCCTGTATCTTTGGGAGAAGAGAAAGTCAGCCAAGAGCAGGTGTTCTTGCAACACTGTAATGGGAAAAACCACAAGGTGGAATTCTCCCTTCCCCCTGCACAACTTTTAAAGATACAGAAGACCTCTTGGAGTCCAGGCCCGGCCTCCAAGAGGTCTTCTGTATCTTTAAAAGTTGTGCAGGGGGAAGGGAGAATTCCACCTTGTGGTTTTTCCCATTACAGTAGGGCCCCACTTCTTGGCACCCTGCTTTTTGGCATTCTGCTAATATGGCACCAGCGGGGCGATCAGCTGGAGGGGGGCCTGGAGCTCCCTGCACTCCAGCTGATCGCGCCGGAGGACGGGAAGATCAGGTGTAGCGTGCTATAGCTGATCTTCTCAGGGCGGTCAGACTCCTGCACTCCAGCTGATCACACCGGATGAGGGGAGGATCAGGTGTAGCGTGCTACAGCTGATCTTCTCTTCCGGTACGATCAGACTCCCTCTCGAGCTGATCCCACCCAGGAGGGGAAGATCTGATCTTCTCTTCCTCTGGTGCGATCAGCGGGTTAGGTTCCAGACCCCGCGCTACAGCTGATCCGCTTTTTGGCAGTTTTCACTTTTCAGCGGGGGTCTGGAACCTTACCTGCCGTATGAGTGGGGCCCTACTGTACAGTGTTGCAAGAACACCTGCACTTGGCTGACTTTCTCTTCTCCTAAAGATACAGGATCAGTCTCAGGCCTCGAGCCTGGCAACCCTAGTGTGATTAGAGCAGAGGCCCTGTAGGAGAGGTTATTTTATCCCTTTACCAGCATTCTTTTCTTGACTAAAGAACAGACAGGATTTTACAGTGAACAGTGACAAGATTTTATTGGGAAAACAGTATCAGTGTAAAGAATTAAACACCATTTCCTCCACCTCTACAGCTTTGGTCAGATTGATGGTCCCCAGGACTGCATTTCATTTAAAAGGAGAACAGTTTGATCCAGTTGGGTCTCTCATCGAATGTGTAGTTTGGCCATGCCACTCTTTCATTCTAAAACAAGCTTAGCCAGTCCTAAAGGTACAAAAGCTTTAAGCAGACCTATTTATCAGTTCCTTTATTCTATAAAGCAATCTAATATATATATATATATATATCAAAATTTTACATTGATATGCAAGTGCATTAGGTAATTAACTAAAGCATTTCCATGAAAAAAATGTTGATAGGCCCAGCTTAACATATTACTGCAAATTCTGGCCATTTCTAATAAAACAGAATGTAATCAGAAATGTGCACATTTTCCTTTGTGTATCAGGACTCCTTGGCCCTGCAAAAAGAGATGCATGGCTACAGTTAAGAGCAGAGATTGAAGCTCTCACTGACTCCTGGCTGACAAATGCACTTAAATCACTATCAGTTATTAGTACAAGGTAAGTATGTGCTTAATTTTAAATGCCAATTGCTATATAGAATAGCCTTCTGAAGCAAGACAAAAGTAATTTGTAAAGCAAGATGATATTTTAGCAGACCAGCTAGGAAGGCACCCATCTACCTTAATATAATCTACAATGGCCTGCTTGGGTTTTCCAGGATTTCACAAAGGAGTTTTCCGCATTCCTTTCTGGAGATCCTAGATGTTGCACCCATCCAAGAGTTGCAGTAGTTTTGCAAATGAGTTACAAGGCTGACACCAGTGAACCTTATTTCCCTTCCCCCTCCAAACCCAAACGTCTGCTGAACTGCTAAGATGCCTGTGAAGATCAAGCACAAAAGCAACTCTAATGTCTGGTCATAGAGTAGTATTTTGTTATTAAAGTTGTTTTGAAGCCTAATTAAGCTTTGGTTGCAAAGATTTTGCTGATAAATGAGACAAACGGTTTTAGAGCAATAATTAATGGAAGGCATGCTTTAGAGAAATCATTTTACCATTATATAGATTTTTGCTGTGTCTTTTCCCATAGGAGTAACTGTGTAAACGTCTTGGTAACAACAACCCAACTTATACCAGCCCTTGCAAAAGTCCTGCTGTATAGTTTAGGAGGTGCATTTCCTATTGAAAATATTTACAGTGCAACTAAAATAGGTAAGAAAATTAGTCTCCCTAAACTTACATTGTTTTGTTGATGGGTCTCAAAGTGTCCCTCCCACCACCAATACTATGTCAGTTTTGGCTGAGCTAAGCAATTTATTCAGTTCTTAATTAATTGGTATATATATAGTTACAGGTACTGTGCATAATTTGCATATCAGTTTCATAAAAATTCTGAGTATGTACCACTTACTCAACAAAATCCTTATTCTGAAATTGATATTCTTGAATATATACTGGAATGTGTTCAGCCCTTGAAAACATTGGAGCAATGAACTTTGAAGTTAAAAGCTCCTTGAGAGGAGGAGGGCAGGTAGCTTTGCAATACCCCTGTACCCTGGAGGTGGGCAAACAATTTCTATTTTTGTGTCTGAGGGCAGAAGGGCTTTGATCTTCAGTCCCCAGACAATCTCCTGCATCTGTGTGGGTAGTCAGACTCCAGCAGGGTTCCTTGCTTGTGAACTCCACATCAAATTGGAGCAGCTGCATTTATTATTATTAATAATAATAATTAATTAATTAATTGAAATTAACTATGAAAGGGAACTTGAGAGAGACCCCACAGGCGGGGATCCACTTGAGCAGCTGGCTTAGTTGCAGTAGCGGATGATGAGGCTGCACAACGAATCAGAATAGTAGAGTTGGAAGGGGCCTATAAGGCCATCAAGTCCAGCCTCCTGCTCAATGCAGGAATCCAAGTTAAAGCAGATGCGACTGATGGCTGTCCAGCTGCCTCTTAAATACCTCCAGTGTGGAAGAACCCACTACCACCCTAGGTAATTGGTTCCATTGTCATACCACTCTCTAAGGAAGTTTTTCCTGATCTTCAGCCAAAATCTGTCTTCCTATGTTTTGAGCCCATTATTCTGTGTCCTATATTCTGGAATGATTGAGAAGAGATCCCAGCCTTCTCTGCGTGACAAACTTTCAAGTACTTGAAGAGTGCTATAACAACCCCTTCAGTCTTCTCTTCTCAAGGCTAAGCATGCCCAGTTCCTTCAGTCTCTCCTCAAACGACTTTGTTTCCAGTTTCCTGATCATCCTTGCAGCCCTCCTCTGAACCTGTTCCAGTTTGTCTGCATCCTCCTTAAAGTGCAGTATCCGGATCTGGATGCAGTACTCAAGATGAGGCCTAACCAGTGCTCAATAAAGGGGAACTAGTACTTCACATGATCTGGAAACTATCCTTCTGTTAATGCAGCCTAAAATAGCATTTGCCTTTTTTGTAGCCACATCACATTGTTGGCTCATATTCAGCTTGTGATCAACAACAATTCCAATATCCTTCTCGCATGTAGTACTGCTGAGCCAAGTATCCCCCATCTTATAACTGGTTTCCTTTTCCTAGGTGTAGAACTTTGCACTTGTCCTTGTTAAATTTCATTCTCTTGTTTTCAGACCAGTGTTCTAGCCTATCAAGATCACTTTGAATCTTGTTTCTGGCTTCCAGGGTATTAGCTATCCTTCCCAATCTTGTATCATCTGCAAATTTGATAAGCATTAGCTGAACCTCCTCATCTAAGCCATTAATAAAAATGTTGAAGAGCAGTGGGCCCCAGATTGAGCCCTATGGTACCTCACTCATTACATCCCCCCAGGTTGAGAAGGAACTATTGATGAGCACTCTTTGAGTAAAATTCTGTAGCCAGCTGTGGATCCACCTAATAGTTATTCCATGCAGCCCACATTTAACTAGTTTGCTAATCAGAATATCATGGGGCTCTTCGGCAAAAGCTTTGCTTTTAACTCAGAAGTCAATATAATGTCTACAGCATTCCCACAGTCTACCAGGAGGTTACCCGATCCAAAAATGAGAAAAGATTAGTCTGGCAGGATTTGTTCTTGACAAATCCATGTTGGCTTCTGGTAATCACTGCATTATTTTCAAGGTACTTACAGATTGACAG
Organism: Rhineura floridana; assembly: GCF_030035675.1. NCBI lineage: Eukaryota > Metazoa > Chordata > Lepidosauria > Squamata > Rhineuridae > Rhineura > Rhineura floridana. The sequence goes on from NC_084483.1 coordinate 104,353,354, forward strand.
CTTCATAATCTGCTCCAGAATTTTCCCAGAGATTGATGTCAGGCTGACTGGTCTATAGTTCCCAGGTTCCTCCTTTTTACCCTTCTTGAAGATAGGGACATTAGCCATCCTCCAGTCATCCAGCACTTCACTCAGCCTCCATGATTTTGCAAAGATAATAGTGGTTCTGAGCCAGTTCCTTCATTTTACCCTAGGGTGCAGTTCTTCTTGCCCTAGAGATTTGAACTCATTCAGTAGGTGTTCCTTGACCATTTGTCTATCAATCTCAAGCTGCAATCCTGCCTCTTCAACTTGTGCTTCATGTTTGCCAGGAGGGTCATAGACCCTGTTTTGTGAGATGACTGAGCCAAAGCAGGAATTCTGCTTTTTGTTTGTTATGTTTCCATTTTGCCATCCTCAATGAGTAGCTGAACCACCGTTTCTGTTCTCTGTCTTTTACTATGCAGTATTCAAGGACAGTGCACGCTTAGGTTAGCACAGCATTGGCAAGGGGAGCTCTGCAGGGCCACAAGGTTAAAAAGGAATTCTTGTGACCCCTCGGTCCCATGCATACACTAGAAAGAGGTAGTCCAGACTATTTTAGCTCATTCTCAGCTGTAGCCGTCCTTGCAGCATTCCTACAATTCTGTGCTACCTGTCTGTACTCTTCCTTTGTGGCCTGGCCTTCCTTCCACTTCCTATATGTATCCTTTTTCATCAGGTTATCTCTAAGCTTTTTGTGAAGCCACATTGGCTTCTTCTGCTTCCTTCCACAGTTTTTCCTTGTTGGAATTATTTGCAGTTGTGCCTTTTAAATTTTCTTTCTTTAGAAACTCCCACCCATCTTGGACTCCTTGTGTCATTTAGGGTTGCTTGCCACAGAATCTTACTTATCATTGTTCTAAGTTTAGAAAATCTGCTGTCCTGAAGTCTAGGGTAGGCATATGGCTACTCTCAGCTTTTGCTTCTTTAAAATCAAGAACTGAAGTATAACATGGTCACTTTCCCCTAGAGTTCCTGTAACTGCCTTTCATCCACTATGTCATCTCTGTTGGTTAGAATTAAGCCAAGGGTAGCTGATCCTCTAGTTCCTTCCTCCAGTTTCTGTCAGAGAAAGTTATCAGCAACACAAGTCAAGAATGGGGCCATTTGTCTCCCAACAGATAGTAGGGTAATTGTAGTCCCCCATTGCTACTACATCATGCCACCTGGAAACATTGGCAATTTGCTTTTCAAAAGTTTTATCCTCATCTTCTCCTTGATTGGGTGGTCAGTAGTAGATTCCAGCCACCATGTTTCTTTTATTCCTTGCCCCATTTATTTTAATTCAGATGTTCTCCTTGGGTCTACCAAGTGCATCCTCCTGTATTTTTGTGCAGGGATATATATTTTTAACATATAGTGCAACTCTGCATGTGGGGCACCATTTTTGTCCTGGCTTCCAAACTCAGTGTGTCGTTGTTAACTGACCAAGAGAAGCAAGGCACAGGGAGCCCAGTGCAGCAGAAACTTGGGATTGGCTCCACCACTCTGCACCCTGCCAAGCTCTACATGCCTCTCCCTCTCAGTCCTCAGCAGAGACCCACCATGTTCTAAAGCCTGGAGAGCAATGGTGCCCTACCTGCACAGCTTCACTAGCCGTTACTGCTTAATAGAGACTGAGGGATTCTGCACAGGCACCTCCCCAGCACTGCACTGAACACTGTAGTCTCACACAGTCTGTCCTTTCACCATCATTCTCACCAAAGTTATGGTGTTGTCATGGCCCCTTCAGAGGACTCGGAGGAAGAGGCAGAGTTGGCAGACCCAGGAGAAGGAACTAGTGAAACCCCTGAGGACACAACTCTGGCTCTTCCCCAGCTGGAGAATGTCCAGGACCTGGCTGAAGCCCCTCAATCGGATTCTGGGCATGAACAGGAGGCTCCCCTCCCCCCTGCAGAAAGGAGACGCCAGTGAGTAGCACAGCAACAAAGGAAGAGGTCGGGTCGTTTAAGAACAAGCAGCTCTGAGCAGCTGGGAGACTAATCACGGGCACCTGGCTTAGGGAGTCTGTTATAAAAGGCAGTTCATGGCTGCAGCAGACTGCTGACTACAACATCGGTTGTGACCCCTCGCGTGTAATGCTGTTGCTAGCCTCTAGACCTTCGGACTGGACCCCTGGCTTTCTGAACTCTGCTTCCCTACCTGGACGACGCTCTTGGACACTGCTACTGGTTAGTTTGTCAAGCCTTTCTTCTGCCAGCCAGCTTCCATGATCTGCCTGGCCTTGACTGATTTATTGCCCAGCTAACTGCCGGCTGCTTCGTTACTGCCCAGCCCCCAGCCTGAAGCTGACAGGTGTATTCCCACAGGAAACTTCATCTCTAAAGTGTCTTATGGGCCTGATTTTTAGGTTCTCATCAGATAAAGCAAAGCAGTTCCCCCACCCCACCTTTAGCTGTATCTGGGAAACAGCCAAAGACCAAGTGATGTGAAAATCTGACTTTTAGACACTTCTAGCTTTTTGTGGGACTCTCCTAGCCTTTTGTAGATCTTTATGATTCCTCTTTTTTGATAGCTCAAATAAGTAGTGCATTGTTTTTCAGGCAAAGAAAGCTGTTTTGAGCGTATAGTGTCCAGGTTTGGCACTAACATAACTTATGTTGTGATTGGAGATGGCCGAGATGAGGAGCATGCAGCTAACCAGGTAATTTCTCTCAACTGTATCTCATTTATCTTCCAGGAAAAGAAAGTTGCTTTGAACGAATAATGCAAAGGTTTGGCAGAAAAGTAGTATATGTTGTAATTGGGGATGGTGTAGAAGAAGAACAGGCAGCAAAAAAGGTAACCTGTCTCATGAAATGTCGGTGTGTTACATAGATATTGATGCAAGCTTCTCTGTTTGCATTTCTGTTAGTATGGCACATTGGCAAGTAATTCAAGTTGATAGACTCCAGAAGCCAAAAACATAAGGCCTACAAATTAAACCATTTGGATTCGAGCATATTCTTTATGATGATTTGCATGATTTGGAGATAATCAAAATGGATATTGATCATAGATCTTAAAAGAGCCAAGTGACTTCATATATAATAAACCCGCTTAATAGAGATGTAAGATTCTGTAAAGTGTCAGTGAAATTTTTGGAAGAAAAGCGTGCAAAAGCTTATCTGACAAATGTGGAAACAATAGGAGGCCTGCCAGAAGTCTATCACAAAATGAGATGTACCTGAAGAACCTGATTAAAAGGCAGTTGGTTTCATTTCATAGAGGGCAGCTTCACCTGAAGAACTCTTTATATGCACAGAGCTGTCCACTCTGTTAAATTAAACAAAGAAAGCATTGTAGTCAGGGAGATCCATGAACAAAGTTGTGTTTCTATATCCACAATGGATCACTTTATTGGGGTGTTTATGTGCCATTTAAGTTTGCATTTGGTACATAGAAGACAAAGGCACCACCAAAAACTTACTGTGGCATACTTGGAGTCATTGTAATATGAAAATTTAACAACTGAGTAATAGGTTTCTTAAAGAAACCTAGCTGGAGATCTTTCATAATTCAACATACATACACAAAATGTATTTGTGAAATACATTTTAGGCTCTAACCAGAAATATCCAAAACCATCCTAGACTCGGGGAAATGAACGGATGTATCATTTAATATCAGATTGCATCTACTGGTTTTTGTCTTTAGCTGTAGCGGTTTTATTAACTATTAAATGCTGGTTCCAAATGGTTGCTTTATATAGTAGATACAGTACAGGTGCTGGGATGGTCTTGTAGTTTGTTCAGAAAAACAGGTGGTTGGTTTCTTTACTTTATGGTTAGCATGCTTTCCTCTAACTATAGCTGTTGCTTGCATGAACAGTTGTGGAAGAATAAATGAATGCAAGTTCTTCACAAATAGATCTGAACAGAATGAAAGTAAGGTCCTTAAAGCTTAAGTTATATATGCACAACTTTTTTGTAATGTTTTTATTTACAATCGTACTAAAAGCTGATGATGATTGCATAAATCTAAATCTTTCACTTGTGGAGCAATAATATATTCCATATGATGTCAGCACCTGAAATTCTAGAACACTTGAAACAAGCCCACAGGTGGTGTCTGAAGGTGTGTGTTCACATACATAACAAGTGCTATGCTTGATATATCTCCCTACAATGTAAGGTATGGTTTCCAGTTGTATGTAAACTGGTTCCCAGGGAAGGAATACATTATTTTCCATTGGAAATTGTCATGTATTAAGTTGCTATTATTAGCTGTCATAACTGTGTGATCAGCATTGTTTCTCTTCTACTCTCAATAGAAATAAAATAGAAATTACCTAAGCTCCTTACTGCAAGTCCAGATCTATTTGGGTCTGATTTTTTTCTTACTGTCTTACTAAGAAAAAAACAGGGTAATTCTATAATGTTCATTCAAATTGTATGAAAGCAAATACAAATAACTATGTGTGAGATGTGTCAAATATATTGCTTATTTCTCCTCACCTTTCCCCCATAACTCACAGCACAACATGCCTTTCTGGAGGATATCTAGTCACTCGGACCTCCTGGCTCTACACCAAGCGCTGGAATTAGAGTATTTGTAACTGTGTCACATAGCTGACAAATACTTTTTACATTTCAAAGTACACTGAATATTTTATGTATGATCCAGTGCCTCTGGCTTTTACACATATGTATGGTCTTAAGAAGGAAAAGCAATATTTGGAATGAAAATTCCGTTGTGAAGAATTCACATCACTGAATGATGGAGTTAAAGCTTTTAGTCCTACACAAGGATGTTCTATATGGTCTTATATATATACAACTTTTTGTTGATAATTAAAGAACTATAAAAGGAGGTTGCTGGTACACACCAATTGAGCCCTAGCCAGAGTGAAGAGCTTTTGCAACGGACTCAGACTGGGAAAGCCATGATACGCATTTTCTGATCGGCAAGGGTGGTATTCAACAACATTCCTCACTATGGGATATATTCTCAGCACTGAGGTTTGAATCAAACTTTAGTCTACCTAACCCAAAAAATCTGAATTGGAATGCACTCAAACTGTATGTTGACAATTCTATCTAGATCTGTAATATGTGTAAATTATTGATGAAAATAATTTACTGTGACTTTATTAGCAGCTGACTTTGGAAATGGATGCAATTTATTTCTTTCATTTTTGGAGGTGTGTGGAATGGGGGGGTATATAATTATTGTCTCTTTTATAAGTTTGGCAAACAGAATGTGCATAATGATGTGTTGTGCCTTAAAAGACAAGATCTTGTTTGTGTGTTACAATGTAACATTGATTTAAAAATAATGTAGATAAAAGAAATAAATCTTTGTGATAATTTTGATATGACCAAATTTCAAATTCAAATAATCAAAAAGCAGTGCTGCATCAAAAACACTTAATGGTTTGTTGCAGTGAGAAAAAAAGTATAATAACTGAACCTGTTGCTTTTATTTAGTTTTTTAATAATTCCACTGACTGTAGGAGGCAAGAGAATGTCAAGAAGCTGGAATGCTATGGGGCACCACGGGATAAAACATTTAAAATGACTGGTTACTTGAGAACTATTTCTCCTTTTTCAACTTCAAAGAAAACAAAGAATTACTTGCACTGCAATGAGCTTTATTTTATGAAGTATATATAAGGAGCAGTAAGTTACTTCCCATTTACCAAGTCTCAAATTATGATTTAGCATACTTAACAGCCAAGAAGTTACACAAAAACATGTTTGGGTACTTCCAAAAATATCCTCAAAGTTAATAAAATAAATGAAATGTAATTCAGAAAGGAAAGTCCATTCCAGTTGGCATCAAATTCAACAAAGTAACAGCCTCAGACAAGCCAAATGATATTACTTGGAAGACTATGACTGGAATAATAATACTGCTCAAATTAAATTGCTAATAGAACTCAAACTTTAGTCTTTAGTTCAGGGTAGCCAACTTGGTGTCCTTCATGTTGTTGGAATTCAACCCCTTGGAGGAGTTGGAGTATTGCCTGACCATTGGCCATGCTGGGTGGGACTGATGAGAGTTGTAGACCAGCAATATCTGGAGGGCACTATGTTGACTATTCTAGCTGTAGATTGCTCTCAGTGTGTTATAGCTAACAGTCTAAGAGTTTCCATCAGCATACAGTTTTATTAAAATATTTTGCAACTTGTTCTAAGTCTGCAGGAAGGGGTCAGCATAGAGGTCAATAGAACTCTTTTCCCTTTCACACAGCCCTTAGTCACACAGGCATCACTGAATACTGGTCATTATTTTCAACAGTAGGGCAGTGTATGTGTTCTGTAAACTCTTCCAGGTATTCTTATCCTCTACAAGGCTCCAGGCTATAAGTTTCTCCTGCTCTGTGCATGTAGTATAACCAGTGTGGGCTAGCCATTTGTCACAATGGGAGGGCAGCATATACTTTCCATGTACCCATTCAGCCATTCCTCTCTTTGCGCTCTAGGGCTGTGCCTACCAGTTAAATCTTTTCTGGGCATGTGCAGTTTGTGGGTTGGATCCTTGGGGAGGAGAGAGGTGATACTGAGGGATCATTCTCCTGTTAATGGCTGGTGTACTATGGTATGTGTGCATGGCTGATAGCTATGCTCCATTGAGCTGTATGAAGATGCTGTCCTAGAGGCACAGCTACATTTGTGTGGGGTGAATCATGTACTTAATTTCCTATGTATTTCTTTTTCTTTTTCTGAAATTCTAATTGTGGGAGTAAATTTATGTCTTATTTCTGGAAAAGTTTCTTTTTAATGTCAGCACTTGGGTAGAATAAGTCGGTGTGAGAATTTGGTTTCTGATTTTCTTCTAGTAGTGTCCCACATAAAGAGAGAGAATTATATATACTTGTTCTTACAATCCCGTTCTCTATTTTATGGTTCCAGTGCTTTAATTAAACAACAGTTCCCCAGCAACAACTTTTGGTGCAAAAGATCCTTAAAATAGTATATGATGTGACATATGCCATCCCACTATGTAGTGGGTACATATATTTTATAGCTGCAAAGATGAAAAGGGACATTTGCAGTTTTGTCTTGAAAAATAGTCCATTCTGACCATACTGTGAAATGTTACTCATTCCTGTTTCCAGTTTGTCAGGTTCTTTGGTAAACACACAAATTTTACAATGACTGAGATGCACAGAACTGGGTACCTTAACTCCCTAAGGCATGGCAAAAGGAAGGAAAGTTGTTGGTGTTCAGGTAGGGTGTATTCATTCATGAATCAGACTATAATGTGAATGTAAAACCTACACTGGCTACAATTTACATATGCAGTGCAATCCTGTGGAGTAAGTCCAACTGTGTTCATTGGGGCTTATTCCCAGGAAACTGAACACAGGATTGCGGGCTCAGGTTCTCTTCTCTGCTGTCTCCTGCACTAACAATATTCATAACCAGCAGGAGGGAGGCACAGTGTTGCTGTTTCTTAGCTTCTTGTGTGAAGGTGTGTTTCACTAATACAACAGATGTTCAGTGAATCTCTCCAAACACAGAGATATTGGCAAAGTTTATTGGCCTGGCCTTTGGAAGACTGCCCTAGTCCAGAGTAGTCGATATGGTTCCCTTTGGACATTGTGGAGTACAACTCCCATCAGCTCAATAGCCAGAAATGATGGGAGTTGTGGTCCAAAACATCTGGAGGGCACCACATTGGCCACACCTGCCATAGTCTATGCTAAAATACTTATATCATCGTGTCAGATAAACAAGTTCTTTGTTCTCTGTTGGGCATATATATGTATGTATGTATCTGAGTTGTCCATGAATCAGATTTATGATTCTAAATCTGAGTGACATATCTCTTTGGTGCAACTACTTATACACTATTGATTCAAGTTTTTTTTAAAAAGTTCTTAACCTATATACTTAAAAAAAAAAAAAAACAGAGGCAGCTGTGTTGTTCCATAAAACAAAAGACAAAATCCACACTTGGAATACCTTATTAGGGCCAACCAAAATGTCAGAAAAAAGGAATTTTGAGTTCTTCAGAACTGTTCATCAGGCTAGATTATCATTGTAAATGTAGATTTCTTATAGGATTTTTTTTCTTTAACCATTTTTTGAAAAAAGATGTATTCCAGTGACACACAGAGAATGAAATCCAGCTTATTTTGACAAAACTACAGAATGCCATTACTGGGAGTTTTATTTGTACAGAGGTAGCGTACAGGTGACAGAGCAGTGTGGTCACAACAGATACACTGTCAGCACTGCTCTATTCTACTGTTCATCGAACCTTCTGTACACTGTTCCATTAATGTTCTGATTCACACAAAAAATTGATTGTAAGTGCTGTACACCACACTGAGGCTGCAATCTGGACCCTCCTCCCTTGATATTGATGCTGGAGGAGAGGATCAGCTTTGCAGTGTAGGCCCATCTCCACCAGCCTCTGCCAGTAGAAAGAAGCGCTGCTTGCTGGTGGGGCTCCAGTGCAGAGATGGCCGAAGGAGGTGGTATCCTACCACCAGTGACATTTTGAGGTGGGACATTGGCTTTGAATCTAGGTGGCTTTGAATCCATGAGATTCAAAGCTTTGCAGATCTCCTGAGAGGCCTGATCCTCAGTTGTTCAGCTGTATCAGCCCTGGAATTGGTTCAGCAAAAATTAGTTAAAAGCCATTACCTCTGAACTTTCTGCCGTAGCTGGCAGGAGTTAATAGGGCTTTGGATTTAGCTGTAAATCTGCCTCTCCAACCATCCTCAGCCCTGGTTAGAATTGCTCTGACAGAATACTAAGGGATCAAAATTGCCAAAATTCTGGATACAGAAATAAACTGTGTCAAATAATGAGCTACTATGAAATAAGTCTGTTCATGAAAAAATGGGATGTTGCCACTGAATTTTGCCTAAAGTAAGATTTAAGGCAAATATGGATACAATCATTTAGGTAAAACATCTGTAGAAATGTTGGTGGAAGTGAAAAGAATTGCTGTAAGATTAGTGAAATTTCTCGCATGAGGAAAGAGGAGGTTCCCCACATCTCTACTGAAGCCAGAATTTAAGGCATAAACAACTATTCCAAGTAAAGATGGTTTTGTGCAAATTGAAATTTGGTCATTGGGATTGTCATTGTATTTTAATTCATATGCAATCAAAACCCTTTTCCTTTTAACCCTTACCATACCACAAAGAACAAAAGTATCCCATGTTTTAGAAGGTTGGGCAATTACAATAGTGAACATTGTGCCTTTGCAGTTGCTGTACCAATATAAATGGAAACAGCACTTACATATTAAGCACTTTGGATATTGTGCTTGAAATACAGAAATACAGCACAATTTGAATCAATGTAAATACAAGGAAATAAGGGATAGATGGACTCAATTCAGTAAACCACTAACGTGAAAAGTAGAAAAATGCAATATATGCAGATTGTGCACAAAACTATAGAGCACAGTTTATCCCCACAGTGCTCAATTGAGCCCCCTCCCTCTCACTGGCCCTTGGCTAAAAATACACATACTGTAGTGTATCAGCCATTACCTCTTCTGGGAGGTCCATACATGGTCCGCTCCTTACAAGAACCACACACACAAGCTAGTCATGCTCTGCAGTTGCATGGGAAGGACTGTTCTCACTGTACTGATGAGTATAATTGGGTTTCTTTAGATCTCAAGTAGGAACAACAACTTCAGCACACTGAAAAGAAGTAAACGTATTTGCAGTATGCCTGTGCATTTTAACTCCAAACAGTGAGCTTAAATGCTCCTGAACAATAGATCAAACAACATAATAATCTTAAACCTTTCCATGTGTTGAGGGAGTATAAACCATGCCCGCAGCAATTTTAAATGTGATTTCCATTTCAGATTTCGGGGGAGGGTGCAGCCATGTCTAAATGCTTGAATAAATGTGATAGGTAGTGTCTGTAGAGAGGAACTTAACTGACATGAGCCAATATTGCATTTGAACTCCCAGCAATTGCAGCCTTGTGGAACTGTTGAAGCCAAGGGTCTATGTAATGTAAGTCATGATTTATTTGGGGAAAACGTTATTTAAGAAAATGTAAATTACTATTGAAAGCTTGTAAAAATGTGTATATCTTTACTGTTTCTCAATAAATACACGTGGAAATGTGGTCATTTTCTGCACCATCACCATGTTGCACTATCTTTGATTTCCCACTTCAAATTGTGCTTTTTCAGCAGTTGCCATTTGTCCTAATCCATAGGAGCACACACACAACAGATTTGTTTTGGGGTGGGGGCATTCTTAAATATTAAAATCCAAGAAAACCAGCTGTTTATCAGGAAAAGTGAGTAAGGAGGACTGAATCCAGCCCCTGCTCACCTTCCCAAACATATGCTCACTGGAATTTTAACCGTTTTGAAAGGCTTCCATGCATGTTAGTCTCATTTGTTGGATTATTTATTACTTTTATAACTGGCCCAAGATCACCAAAGGAGCTTAATGGCTGAGTGGGAATTTGAATCTGGGTTTCCCCAGATTAACCACTACACCATGCTGGATTAGAAAGAGGAACCATGCATGTAGCCACAGTGGTTGCCTTTGGAATATATGAGAGTGACCACTGGCCTGGGGATGCTGGTACTTCTAGGCCCAGTCGCCAACAGGAAAAGATGTGCCATACTGGGACTGTAATAGCCTCCTTCTCCTTTTCCTTGCCCAAAAAACAAGTTTCTAGGTCTTGGAGAAGAGAGAGGTGGTGGAGGTGGGTGCTTTGCAAGGGCCTTAAATCCATTTTGATTGGTTGTTTGAAACACAAAAGCTTGGTAGCTTTGTGGGTCGGTAGTGGAATGCTGGGGTATCTCCACGTATATTACCTTGCATTTTAAAAAAATAATTGAAACAGCTGAGCATTATGTGTCATTTGAGTCTGAGTAATAAGAAGCAGTACACAGAAAACGGTGTATTTGGTTACGCCCAGCAATCATCATCTTTGGAAATCGTGTGTATTGTTTGAAAATGAACCACAATATAACCTAGGTAGTTTTTAGAGGGGACCTTTGTCTTTTGTATTTAAATTTTGCAAGCATCCATACTCATCCCCCTACCTTCAGTTTCACTACTCTGAGAATCGTCTAACTTTGCTTTGTATTTTTCTGTGGTCATCTGGTACACTTGTGAACTAGGCAGTTGTACACCCGTGAAAAAGCAGACCTTTCAACTTTTAACCTTACATTTACTCTAATAATGAAATAACATATCATGAGCTTGACAGTAATAAGCTTAGATAGCCATGTCTCCTTAAGTAGAACAGCTATTTTATTGCTTCTTTTACAACTTTTTGTGTATAGATAAATTGCCAAGGCCTGGCCAAAAATTGCCTCATTTTAACAGATTATAAAAGTGTACATGATTGTATTCAGTTCCTCCACCCCCCAAAAAGCTGGTATATGCAACTTACTAGAATTTCATTTTGAAAGCTGGATTTATTAGCTTCAAAATATGGAGACTTTGCCAAATATGTCTCTGGAAGATTGTCTCCTGTGTTGCCATCTATATTACACTAGGTTCCACCAAGACAAAATTGAAAATTCTTAGGTGGCTCTTGTCCTGTCACATTCTGTTCAAACCTAAAGAGAAGGACACCACTATTTTACTCCCTCTTTTCATCTCTTCATTTTTCTTTGCTTTGTGGGTTGCTTGTCCCTACCATCACCCACCCTTTTCCATTTTAAAATAAAGTTTGACAGGTGTACCATTTATTCCCCCAAAATGACTTTAAATTCATCATATAGGTAGTACCTAATAAAGTGACTTGCTTAACTATGATTAATAGAGATTCCACAACTGAAAAATAAAAATGCGAGAAGCATCCATAGTTGCATTGTGTTATATGGTTTGCAGTGGAATACACACAAATCTTCTGAGGGCCAAATCTCACATTAGTTTAAAATGATAGGAATGCTTAATATTCTTAATATTTTTAAGATAGAAAGGGGTGTGTGCTCAGAATGGTAATATCTCAGACACAAGATACACATTGAGCGTGTTCCACAGGACACCATATGATGTACTGTAAGCCATATCCAACACTCCCTCCAAGTCTGCATTACCAAACTGATTGTGGAGAGGGCAATTCATCTTTCAGAGAAGCTGTCATTATCTTTTTAAGGAGACCCTTTTAATCTCCAATAAAAATGTTCAAAGTAGGATTGGAATATTTTATTGGTCCTGTCCCTGTGCCTTTAACAGCAGTCTGCAATGCAAAATTAAGCAGTTGAAGATTTCCTAACATGGAAATAGATGGGAAGGGTTCACCTGCATAATTTTTCCATGTTGGGCTAGATTGGTCCCATGTTTTACCATGGAAGTGCAGTAGACTTGAAGACTGGGGAAATTGTGAATGTCACAAGACAAGTATTTGAAATCTAATCATTGAATGAACATGTGATTCTATACTGTGCTAATATTGGAATTGCACCATTTAGCAAACAGACCAGCCTTTCCAACTTTCATACATTTTCATAAACTGATATAAAATGAGGCTGCATTCACTTTATTTAAAATCTTTGTACCCTGCCTTTCCATCCAACAGAAAAATTAAGGGCAATAACATATTACAAATGTCCTCTGAAATTAAAAAGTGTCTTAAAAAGTGCACCTCAACAATGAGATGTACAAGCAAAATTTTTGGCAGTGAATTTCACAGCTAATGTGCCACCACCATGAAGGGCCTGCTTTGCATAACCAGTCACTTCATTTAAGATAGGGGGAGAGAACAATGATTAGAGTGAACTGGGAGTCATATGAGAGGAGGTTATGAAACCTACATTAGCATGGGTGCCAGATGAGCCTATTTGGGGAGAGAATTCCATGAGTGGGGTGTCACAATGCAAAATGTTGCCATTGCCTCAAAATATCTGTGTTTTGTATAAGTTCATTTTACATCAGTATTGTGGAGGCACAACCTTTAACACTACATCAAAACCTTTCTGCCTCAATCCCAAAAGCGGTATATAAATAAGAAGTGGTATATAAATTATATAAATAAATAAGAGCAGATCAATTTTATATAAACAGACAAAAGAAATATGCTTCAGGGAATAAAATACTGGACTTTGAACCTTTTCATATGTTACCAAGAAGCAAACAAAAACAAACAGTTCATGTGTGTATGTTGTGCCAAAGTAAAAAGAGATGTGTAATAATTGACCAAAAGATAGCGTGTTGCTCTATGTGTTTTCTGTTTGTTATTTTTGGTTCTGCTTTAATGTGTAGGGTACATATGTAAAACATGCCTATTCGAGCCATTTGATGGTACTTGCTTATTGGTGGTTCTGTATCCCATACAATGAATTGACAGATAACCTGCTCATTGCTAATATGTTAGATGATGTAGGTAAATTCTTCCCAAAGTGGGTGTGTGTTTTTGCTTTTGTTTTTGCTCATTGCATTTTTCTTGCCTATTGTGACATCCCTTTCTTTTCAATATTGCTGTACTTGGGGTCGGGGGTGTACAACACTTTCTCCAGATAGCATATGCATTCTATAATATTACTTGGAAAATGGGATTTCACACTATTTGTCACCAAAAATTCCCTTGCAGCATGTTTTCAGTGATTATTTGGGACAACCCCTATTGTCTGCTTAGAGCAGTGGATGTATTTGAAAGAGTTTGCTATTTTTGTTCTTACAGCAGGACACTGGCTAAGATCTAATTATAGATATAAAGTCACAGAGAGGCAATGCCCTGGGTTCAGTGGCTATAAACACATCAGGCTCATATGAAAGGGGATTCCTGATAGAACACTTAGTAGGAACGAAGTATATGGAGGATTCCTGCTCCCTAGAGCTCAATCAAAGGCTCAGAAAAGTCCTGATCTCATACCAGCTAAGCAGGAAAATTGAGATAAATAATTCTGTCCATGGACCATAACTTGGGAAGAAGCCGTCCAGATGGTTGCAGCTGCTGCCTTCCCTCTTCCCCTAAGGCTTTGTGTTCTTGTAAGAGACATGGTTGGCTAGGGATCACAGCTGAAAAGTGAGGCACATGATTTCACACAGAAAAAAAAATCCCAATGACTTTATCGCTTTGGACCTCCTAGTTTGGAAAGTGAGGCATGTGAGGAGAGGTCTATCAATGATTATTGGCCAAAATGGCCAAATGCTCCTTTCCTCTTCATGTTCAGAGACTCCTATTCCTGAATACAAAATGTCGAGATCAAAAAAGGTGAAGAGGGCCAAGTAAGCTCATCACGCAAGAGTTCCTTTGCAAAGCGTGTTCAGATGGCACTAATTTCAGGAAGAGAAAATGCAGTGATGGTAACCAGTATAGGCAGTGCCACAGGGAGCCAATTTAGGAAAATGCATTCTCCCATCCCCACTCCACCCAAAACTGCCTGTACATACAACACACACACATATATGCTGGCAATATCCATGGCAGAATGCAGCTATTGAAAAGCGAAAAGCCCCCAGCACAGGTATGGGCCACTGACATCATCTTATTTGTATGCCACCTTTCCACAGACAAATGTGCTCAATTGCCCCATGCTGCTGGCAGTTCAAAAGCTGTGGGCCCCACATGGAAGATACTGGCCTTTTCTATGTCCACTGCAACCAAGTGGTGCCCCCTGACAAGGGGCTGGAAGTCCCTTTCTCCCTTGCTATTCATGAGCAGCTAGGGATAGAAAGATCTTCAGTTCTCTCGCTTTCTCATTTTTCTAATCTTAAATTCAGTTCTACCCATTTCTGCAGCAATTTGCATTTAAAAAAAAAATCCTCATGAAAATTCTCCCAACATTTTAGTGAGAATTTCTCCTAATAACCACATTTTTGTAAGCAGTTTTAACAAAGGTACAAATTTTTTGCAAGTCATTTCTCAATATCTAATGCATTTTTGCATGTTATTTTGATATATTCATTTTATGCACACTTTCGCCTCATATATACATTTTTGTAAATATTGTTTAGTTGGCAAACTGCATCACAAAATTGTAATAAATGCTCATTTCTAAGGATTGCTCTGTTTCAGTTCTCATACTGATTCAGAAAATGCAAATTTGACAAATTCTGCTTAAAATGCAAACTTTATAGAAATTCTCATCCATCCCTAGTAGCAGCTCTTTACTACTGTCAAGGTGATCCCATTCCATATGCCAGGAGTGGCAGATGGGAATGGCCCACTCAAAAGAACACTGGGTGTTCTTGTTCCTCTCTGCAATGTTGTACATGCGGTAGTGTGCCACCGAGCACATTTCAGCAAATGGTAAACATTAAGCAGTGTACATAGTGGTAGTCATGTAACTCACATTGGTACATGCAAAAAAGCAATTATTACCATGCATGCCACAGCTGAGTAAACTAAAACTGCAAACCAAAAACTGGACACCTGTTATGTTTAAGGGCTGTCACACGGAAGAGGGCAAATATGTGTTTCCAGTTGCCCAAGACTAGATATATCAGGAGAGTAGATTTCAGTTGAACATTGGGAAAAATGTACTACTAATAAAAGCAGTTTAGCAATGGCACAAATTACCTAAAGGAGTGGTGGGCTCTGTCTCACTAGAGATCTTCAAGTGGAGACTAGGGATGTTCTGTTATGGATGCTCCAGCTTTGCAGTGCCTACACTCAACAGGGCCTTGGTCTTGATGATGTACCAGGACCCATTCAGCTCTATGATTTTAAGTCTGCCCAAATGTTCTTGAACTAGGTATATTCTTAAAGGCAGTCTTGTTAAATGGTCCCCAATCATCTGGTTTGGCTGTTGTGACATTCTAGCATTTGTTTTCTATGTATTTCTTTTTTATTTTTAACCTGGGAGCTTAGCTTGCATCGTGAGGGTCAGCCTGATATTATAAATAAAACAAAGGACTGTGTCCTCACCCACTGGGAATGCTCAGAACTGAGTGGCAGAAACAAAATGGATGTGTTGACATTTGCCCTGTCAGTAAAAGCCAAGTGACTTAACAACAGAATGTGCCATCTCTGGTATCCAAGGCTAGCTGGCTTGTTTTATTCTTTGCAGTCTATCTAATTACCCAAGTGGATGATTTCCATCTTTTCCAGCATTTGGAAAACAATTTAGTTTAAGTTAAAAGTACTTGGACTCCTGGACATAGAAAAATATGATGTACAGAGGCCAGTTTTCATTTGAGCAATGAGTGCGGATGTTTACCTAAGACTAACTAGGGCCTGTGTTTCTACTGCTTTGTATTTTTGCATTTGAAAAGAAACTGTTGACAGACTGCACTGTGTGACTGGAGGGAAAGCAACCCACCACTATGAGACCAGTTTATGTTTCTGTCTGTCTGTTAGTGAGAATATATCTCACCTCTCCAAAAGAATATTACCGAAGGCAGCAAAGAATAAAAAGAAAATTCATCAAAATACAAACTAAAACTTCTTTAAAAATTCACCAAAAAAATCACATACCAGAAAAGAAAAGAAATTGCTAATCATATCTACAAGTATCTAAAAACATCCAAATCAAATCAGCCAGCCAATAGGCTGAAAGCCAGCTGAAAGAGAAAGACTGAGAACACTATCGAGACATTCAATTTTCATAGGAACTGTTATTGTAAAAATTAATCTTCTACTTCTTGAGGTAAATCATACATAACTTATGTTTTAAACTGAGCCAGTCTTGCCTTGCTTGTTTGTTTTTTTAAGTCAGGAAGGGCAAAGGTGAAAGAGAGACAAGGAAAGCCAAGCACTTGGGTCTAAACTAGAATTAATTGGGAGCATTTGGTTTGTTGCTCTGCCTCCAGTCTAGACCCATTCGGTTCCCGCACAAATGCCACATTTTTACAGCCAAGCTCCTGTGACAGCTGCATAAAAGGCAGGAAGAGAAAAGGTGCTGCTTTCCCCATCACATTTCTGTGCCAGATAATGCTTCACTTTTTTGCTTATATTATACAGCTGTATACTCAGGGCACAGATACTCTGCCAGAAGAAATGGTGGTGGCAACCCTGTTCACACACACTGGTCTAGAGACAGGTCTTGCAAGGAATCTGCCAGCCATCTTGGGAAGCCCATACCACTTGTTGAGAAGTGATAGTGCTAGGAAAAGAGAATGCAGGTGGAATGATTAAAGTAATCCTAATAATAAAGGAAGCCACAGACCTGAACTTACAAGATCTGAACAGGGTGGTTCACAACAGATGCTATTGGAGGACGCTGATTCATAGGGTTGCCATAAGTCGTAGTCGAAGGCACATAACAACAACAACAATGATTTATAAAGCACAATTTGAATATTCAGAACATTCCCTTGGGGCCTAATCTCAGGGCTGTGGTACACATTATGCAGATGGATATAACTAACCTTTTGTTTGAAAATTACTTTTCGGAGCGCAGATTTGATAGAAGAAAACTGTCTCAAGGAGGGGCACCCCCTCCAGCAGCAACTTTTCCGATGAGTGGTATGTGATTTGGAGCAGAAACTGTGAAAGCAGGAAATTGTTTGTGTCCCTCTTCCCTGTATTTTTAATTGCTTCCTTGTCAGGTATCAGTCAGTCATGCACTTCTCTATATGGTTGAGGAGAGATCTCTATTGGAACCATACTTTTAATCTTCCCTATTGCTTCAGCTTAATATTTTGACAAAATCAATGAAAACGTTTGATGATGATGATTGATGATGATTTTTACACTGGCAAAACAAAACAAGGTATAAAGGTTTAGGATGTGGAAGATAGTTATTACACCCAAAGTGTCTGTCAGGCTTTTGTCTCTAAGAGGGCTGAACATGGTTAATATAGGGGAGTGGAAAGAGGTATGGAGGTAGATTTTCATTTGAGTGACAATTTCTATTATGGAGGCGAAGAGGTAGATAAACCATAGTGTAGGTTCTACTTTACTGAAAGATAAACTGCTTTTATTTGATACAATGTGATCCATAAAGCTGAGCCTGGAGTCTTCTCATGGAAGGGATAATGCTACCTCAGGGTCTAAAGCACAGAGGGTTGCATCCAGTGTTACTCCTACTCGCAAAGTAAACCCATTGGAACTAGGTCTATCAATTTCAATGGGTCTGCTCTGACTACAACTTAGGTGGATACAGACCAGAAGATCTGGGGGTAGCTAAGTTTAAAACCCAGCACAGTGTATGTGGTCTTGTGATTGACTAAGAAAATGAGTGGAAATTTGTACAATGAATGCATTAAACTTTGGCAAGGGGACATAGGCTCTGTAATGATAGGCCATACAGAGTAATTCAGAATGTTTTAGCCAGCCAAACATATTTGCCAGAAGCCATGATTCATCCACAGACTGGACCCGACATAGTACTTCCTTTAAAGAAGGAGCAAAGCATTCTCAAATAAGATTATGCAGTCTTACACATTTCATTTAATTAATGTTTGTACGCTGTGGAGATAGTAGCCAGAGAAACCCCTCTGACTCCAGATAAATATATAAATTTAATATATTTAGTTATTGTAAACCGCCAGAGAGCTTCAGCTGTGGGGCAGTATATAAATATAATAAATAAATGAAGACATAAGAACATAAGAAAAGCCCTGTTGGATCAATCAAAGGCCCATCGAGACCAACATCCTCACAGTAGCCAGCAAGATGCTTATGCCCACAAGCAGGATCTGAATGCAGTAGCACTCTCCCCACTTGTGACTCCCAGCAACTGGTATTCAGAGGCATGCTGGAGATAGTACAGAGCCATCATGGCCAGTAACCATTGATAGTCTTATCCTCCATGAATTTGTCCTTTCAGGCTGTCCAAGTTTGTGGGCAGCACTGCATCTTGTGGTATTGATTTCCACTATGGGCTGTGTGAAGAAGCACCTCCTTTTGTCTCTCCTGAATCTTCCAACATTCACCTTCATTGTAGGGCTTCAGATTCTAGGATTATGAGAGGGGGAAACGCTTCTCACTATCCACTTTCCCTACACCATGCATAGTCTTATACACCTCTATCCAGTTCTCTCTTGCTCATTTTCTTTCCTAAATGAAAAATCCCTCAGTGTTGGTCCTTCCTCATAGAGAAGTTGCTCCAGCCTCGACAATTTTCACTGGCCTTACCTGAACCCTTTTCAGCTCTATAATGTCTTTCTGAGGTGTGGTGACCAGAACTGTACTTACTATTCCAAGTGTGGTCACACACAGACCTTTGGACCTATGTCACCCATATACAAAAAGACTCCTTAAGGCAATCATAAGTACTGGGTTCTGCTCTCATTTACTGCATCATAACTGAACTAAATCACCCTAATTTTGGAGGCCTTATATTAGCAGCTCTCTGGTCCTTAGTTTACACTTGTTTGGGCCGCTTTCCAATATCATTTTATTTTGATGGCTAATTGGTCACAATCCCTATATTGTGTTACAGTGACACCTATGTGCTTATTGTCTGGGATAACATGGAGAAGGGCAATGACTCACTGTAGAACACATGCTTTGCATATAAAAAGTCCAGTCGCAAGTCAACTCCTGTTAAGTAAAATCTAGTCAGCCTTGACTAGTGGATTAGATGAGTCAGTTATGGTCTGATGGTTCTTCCTATGCTATAATAGGCCTGTTTTGTTCATTCAGTTTGAACACTGTATCTAAATATTATTGTCATAAAATCATTGTCCTTCAGTGTCTTTCCTGTACTTATTCCATCTTTGAGACCACAGAAAAGGTGACTTTGTAAAAATAAAAAAATAAAAAGTATGGAGCACTAGCTTAATTTTTGTATTTATCGTGATCACTTAATTTGCCTTCCTGGGTTAACTGTTTAAGAAAATGAATTGAAGTAATCACAGGATACTGCAATAATAATAATAATAATAATAGCATCTTAATGCAATTTTTTAAAATATATTTTAAAATGTGCATTATAACATTCTCATAAACTACTGGCCTGAACTGAATTCAGTGCTGAAGTATGTGCCACCTAGAAAATGCTTCAACAGCCACACTTCCCAAATGAGTAATTGCTCTCAGTCTGTGGTGAAAAAAAAGAAAAAGTCCTTCAACTAAGAGTTATTAAACGTTCCCCCCTGCACCTCCAGTATTTGTCATATACCCAAGAATTAAGTCAACATCATCAAAGGCTCTGGATGTGTTTATTTATTTATTTATTTATTTACTTAATTTCGATTTCTATACCGCCCACAGCCAAAAGGCTCTCAGGGCGGTGCACAACATAGAGTAAAATACAATAACATTACAAAGGTCAGTAAAAAGCATACATATTAAACAGTAAAACAGCCTGGTATAAATTGAAAGCTAAAAAATAAATTAAGTTAAAATGCCTGGGAGAATAAAAAGGTTTTAACCTGGCACCGAAAAGATAAAAGTGTAGGTGCCAGGCGTACCTCATCGGGGAGACTGTTCCATAATTCGGGGGCCACTACTGAAAAGGCCCTGGATCTTGTTACAACCGTCCGAGCCTCTCTGTGGGTCAGGACTCGGAGGAGGGCCTTTGATGTTGAACGTAGTGAGCGGGTAGGTTCATATCGGGAGAGGCGTTCTGCTAGGTATTGTGGTCCCACGCCGTGTAAGGCTTTATAAGTCAAAACTAGCACTTTGAATCTAGCCCGGAAACAAATAGGTAGCCAGTGCAAGCGAGCCAGGACAGGTGCTATATGTGCGGACCGCCTGGTCCTCGTCAACAGTCTAGCAGCTGCGTTTTGCACTAGCTGTAGTTTCCGAACTGTCTTCAAAGGCAGCCCCACGTAGAGCGCATTACAGTAATCCAATCTAGAGGTTACCAGAGCACGCACGACTGAAGTGAGGTCATCGCTTTCCAGATAGGGGCGTAGCTGGGCTACCAAACAAAGGTGGTAGAACGCATTCCATGCCACCGAGGCCACCTGAGCCTCGAGAGACAGGAATGGATCGAAAAGAACCCCCAAGCTACGAACCTGTTCCTTCAGGGGGAGTGTAACCCCATCCAGAACAGGTTGAACATCCACCATCTGGGCGGAGAAGGCACTCACCAACAGCATCTCAGTCTTGTCAGGATTGAGCCTCAGTTTATTAGCTCTCATCCAGTCCATTATCGCAGCCAGGCAACGGTTCAGCACATTAACAGCCTCACCTGATGAAGATGAAAAGGAGAAATAGAGCTGCGTGTCATCAGCATACTGGTGACAACGCGCTCCAAAACTGATGACTGCACCCAGCAGCTTCATGTAGATGTTAAAAAGCATAGGGGACAGAACCGATCCCTGCGGGACTCCACAATGGAGAGTCCAGGGTATTGAACAATGCTCCCCAAGCCCTACCTTCTGGAGGCGGTCCACCAAGTAGGAGCGGAGCCACTGCCAAGCAGTACCTCCAACTCCCAACTCCGTGAGTCTCCCCAGAAGGATACCATGGTCGATGGTATCAAAAGCAGCTGAGAGATCGAGGAGAATCAACAGAGTTACACTCCCCCTGTCCCTCTCCCGACATAGGTCATCATACAGGGCGACCAAGGCTGTTTCAGTGCCAAAACCGGGCCTAAAACTGGATTGAAATGGATCTAGATAATCGGTTTCATCCAAGAGCACCTGGAGCTGGCTGGCCACCACACGTTCTAAGACCTTGCCCAGGAATGGAACATTCGCTACCGGTCTATAGTTGTTCAAATTATCTGGATCCAGGGAAGGTTTCTTCAGGAGTGGTCTCACTACCACCTCTTTCAAACAACTAGGGACCACTCGCTCTCTCAAGGAGGCATTTATCACTTCCCTGGCCCAGCCGGCTGTTCCAGTCCTGCCAGCTTTCACTAGCCAAGAGGGGCAAGGATCCAGTACAGAAGTGGTTGCACGCACCAGTCCAAGCACCTTGTCAACGTCCTCGAGCTGTACCAACTGAAACTCATCCAATAAATGAGGACAAGACCGTGCTCCGGATACCTCATTAGATTCAACTGCCATAATATTGGAGTCTAAGTCCCAGCGGATGCATGAGATTTTGTCTTGGAAGTGCCCAGCGAACTCGTTACAGCGGGTTTCCGAAGATTCTATAATATCCTGAGGACTAGAGTGTAAAATCACTCGGACAATTTTAAAAAGCTCTGCTGGACGGTTGAGGGATGATTTAATGGTGGCAGCGAAGTGTCGCTTTTTCGCTGCCCTCACCGCTTCTGTATACAACTTAGTGGAGGCACTTACCAAGGCATAATTGCATCCGTCAGGAGTACGCCTCCATCTGCACTTGAGCCTTCTCCTCTCTTGCTTCATCACTCTCAGTTCCAGGGTATACCACGGGGCTGCATGAGCTCTGCATGGGATAGGACGCGCAGGAGCGATCGTGTCCACAGCCCGGGTCATTTCCGCATTCCACAGTGCGACCAAGGCTTCGACAGGACCGCCTGTCTTATCAGCCGGAAAATCCCCCAGAACCCTTTGAAAACCCTGAGGATCCATTAGTCTCCGAGGTCGGACCAACTTAATAGGTCCCCCACCCTTGCGGAGGGAAAGGGTGGCTGTAAGCCTAAACTTCAGCAAGCGGTGATCTGTCCATGACAATGGGGTCGATGAAAAACTCCCCACCTCCAGATCACCATCTCCGTGTCCAGTGGCAAAGATCAAATCAAGAGTATGTTCTGACACATGCGTTGGGCCAGTAGCAAATTGAGACAGCCCCATGGTTGCCTTGGAGGCCATGAAGTCCTGAGCCGCCCCAGATAAAGCAGCCTCGGCATGGATGTTGAAGTCCCCCAGTACCAATAGTCTGGGGGACTTCAACAAAACCTCCGAGACTACCTCTGTCAGCTCAGTTAGGGAAGCTGTTGGGCAGCAGGGTGGTCGGTACACCAACAAGATTCCCAGTCTGTCTTCTTGACCCAGCACAAGGTGGAGGCACTCCAAGCCAGTCGTTACCTGGACAGGGTGCTTGATGAGCGAGAGAGAACTCCTATAGGCCACAGCCACTCCACCTCCCCGACCCTCAGATCTACCACAGTGTTGAACCATATACCCAGGTGGGCAAAGCTGGGAAAGAGTAACTCCTCCCTGATCACCCACCCAGGTCTCAGTTATACATGCCAGGTCGGCACCCTCATCGACAATTAAATCGTGGACGAGGGAGATTTTATTATGTGCCGACCTGGCGTTTAGGAGCAACACTTGGAGATCCAAGAGCTGGCTAATAGGACAACCAACAGTCCTGCGGATGTGAGGAGGACCGGAACAAGGTACAGACACAACTTGTCTGGGACGAGTTCCCCTTATCTGGCATGTTCTCCTCACAACACCATACCTCCCATTACCCGTCACTACATTAATTGGGGCCCCCGAAAGTCCCCCCACTTGGAGCGAAGTCCTCTCTCCCAGGCACATAGTAAAATACACATAAATTCACACTCACGTACTCATACACTCACTCAGTCTCATTCACACAAAACACAATCCACAAATTAACTACGCAAAGATTCAAACTAATACATTCGAATAAAGACTCAAACTCCTTCACACTAACACACTAAACACAGTCCACAATTAAACAATAACAACAGGCATTTAAACATTCAACACTCAATCAGATGGGACTGCAGCAGCTGACTTGGCCAAGATAGTGGGTCTCCCAAGCAGGCAATGGGTCTCCCAAGCCCCCTCAGCCAGCTGGCTTATATATCCCCTCCAAAGAAGGGGCAGATGGAACAGTATCAGCCACAGCTGGCTGAGTACCTGGGGCCTGGTCCTGCAAGGTGCCCACGTGCAGAGCAGGAGCCCAAGAAGAAGAGAGCAGAGATGTTAGCCAAGCAGCAGCAGCAGCACAAGCAGGCAGATGGCTCTCCCTCCCTGGGCGGTGAAGGTCCTCTTCCCTTGCAGGCACTGGATCTCTTATTAAAGAACTGAGTGCCCTGGATGCTGTGGAATGAATTATCCATTCAAGAAATTGATATCAGATGAAATATTGATTGCAGCACTCAGTTTCCAAGTTATTGGGTAAAACCCAGTTATGTTAACCTTCATTTTATGAGGTCCTCAGCTGCTGTGCCCCAATCTGAGCAGCAAATACTAAGAGTAAGATCCCAGTTCCTGTACTTCACTGATTTCCCAGTTACCTTTGGATTTGCTCCTGTCTTCCCTACTTCTCAAAGGATTTTTTTTGCATAAGATTCTTTCATGCTCATCAAACATTTCATCAACATACATCAAAGTTGTCCCATTAGTGTAAGGACTTACATCTGTGCAGTGAGACTCCTGCTCCCTGTTCCTTCTCTGTGCCCTCTTGCCTATCCCCAATCTGCTCTGGAGGACTGGAAAACCCCAGAACAGGTTTGGGTGGGCACAAGGAAGCACTGGGAGAGAGGGATATCAAGTCCTGTTCCTAAGAAGTCCTTGTACTAACAAGATGACTTTGTTGGAAACCGCATTAGTACCAAGAATGTCAGAATGCTCCTGTGTCTTTACTGCAAGCAGCTTGATCTGTAATCTTAGCTCATGACAGTGCTTCTCATCATAGACAGATTTTGGCAGATCAAGCTGCTTTTAAAGACAAAAGAGAAGGCCAGCCCATTTTTTTCTGGACAGTTGGCAATCCTACCTCAAATGATCATTTGCACTATAAGTTTTGCATAGGACCTTTCTCCTCCCTGGAAAGAATAAATCTTACCTTATACTCTTTCATCCTTATCTATGGTACCTTATATCATCATCATCATCATCAATGAATTTTATAATATTTTTCAGAATACTGTTTGCTTAGCACTGGAACTCTGTGAAGTAGATTAGGTTCAGCTATAGTGATTTACACAAGACTGCCCAGCAAGATCCATTGCTGATCAGGATTTGTATTTTAGCTCCAAACCCTTTCTGCACAGCATCATAGTGGCACCTTCAAGTTTTTGCCTATATAGACAAAACAGTAACAATAACCATCCAGATCCATCAAATAATAATTTTCACAAGCACAGAGTTCTTTCAAAGATTTCCATCTTATGTAAAGGTCCCTCACACCCTGGAGTTTCCATCCTTTTTTAAAAAATGGATGAGGCTGTAACAGCTACATTAAAAAAGCAACATAGGTGAAGTGCTGCCTATTGTTGCATCACAATGCGGGGAAAATATTTTGATTTCTGCCTGTTTTGAAGCTATTAATGGTGCAGAGATCGAATCTCTCTCTGATAATCTGTATTTCCTGTGTACCCAAGTGAAGGCTCTGGTGATTTATCTAGCCCATGCCTGAGGTCATAGGCCATCCATCCATAAGACTAAGTTACAGAGGATGTTTTTGTACTTGGACGCTCAAAAAATAATGTTTGACTTCTGATCTGCCGCCATTATTTGCTATAGGTGGAAGTATGTCACTATTTGACATATTTGCTTGTTGTGCTTTTAGAATACAAAGTCCTTAATATAATGTTGGCTGTAATTATGGAACTGAATTTCTTGAAAGTAAAATTATTGTTCTAAGTCTTGCTGTACAGAGAGGATTTTTTTTTTGCTACCAGTATCTGAAAGTCTTTACGCCAAAAATGATCTATGTAGTGACATGCTGCCCTCTTCTGGTGAGATTTGTGCATTCTCTTTACTGTACTGCTCCTTTTTATATATAATGGATGAATATAACAACAACAATGTGCTGTAAGCCTTTGTGAGGGATCCTTTGAGCTATGTCACAAATGTAAAAAATAAGCAAATAATAACTACCACAATAGCAGTTTATGGCTTCCCCCAAGGAATTCTTGAAACTGTTGTTTGGTGAGAAACTCTGTGAAAGATCCCCACCCCCAAATTGCTTTCCCTATGAAGAGGAAACGGCGATTAACAGCAGTTTAAGTCTGTACTGTAAACTAAAACAGGAGCAGTCCATGAGGAGGATGCCACTGCACCCTTGGCCTGCTGCTTACCAGGGGAGGGAGTAGGGAGGTGAGCACTGTGTGGGTGCAGCAATGGAGACTTTTCAGTGCTCCTGCTGATTCATCCCTGCAGTGACAACTCCCCACTGCCTTAGTGCTCACCTTCTCCATCCAGGTAAATGGGAACAACTCTATTGCTGAGAGGCCAGGTGCGCAGCACAACTTCTGTTTGTCAACCCCTCTTGCACCCAATGATGAAACTGAGGTTATCATACTTTGGACACATAATGAGAAGACATGATTAATTAGAAAAGATAACAATGCTGGGGAAAACAGAAGGGAGTAGAAAAAGAGGAAGGCCAAACAAGAGATGGATTGATTCCATAAAGGAAGCCACAGACCTGACCCTACAAGATTTGAACAGGGTGGTTCATGACAGATGCTCTTGGAGGTCGCTGATTCATAGGGTCGCCATAAGTCGTAGTCGACTTGGAGGTGCATAACAACAACAAAAAACTTGGACCCAAAGACAGAGGTGCGAAACCTTTTTTAATCCAACGGCAACATTCCTTCCTGGACAACCTTGCTGGGTGGGCAGGGCCGGGGCAAAAGTGGGTGGAGCAACAAATGTAAACTTTACCTTTGCACTGTAGGCTAGTTCCTATGCACACTCAGACCCCCCCCATCCTCCATCCAGGCAAGCAAGAGGCATGCTCCACAGCTGGCAAAGCAAAACTACTCAAGGTGAGTCCAAAGTGGGGTTGGAAAGGGAAATGTGCCCAGGGAGCAGAGATGTGGCTGAGAAAAGTGGTGTAGTGTGACAAGAGTCCTGAGGGGCAGATAGAGAGGTTTGGAGGGCTGTAATTGGTCCCTGAGCCTGAATTTGCCCATACCTGCCAAAGAACATCTGCAAATCATTCACTCCTGTGAACCAGTGCACAAAGTATAGGTAGCTCATCTTCAGTATATTCATCATATGAAATTATTGTCACTGATGCACTCAGCTCTTCTTACTCAGAAACTGGTGGCAGTTCAGATGTTGTTGGCAATCTTTACATTGTCCTTTCATTGTGATTGTATCAGCAATATTTGAGCATTTTGGAATGATGCCTGCAAACCACATTGAAAATCTGTATTGAAAGATGGGGCAGAGATACTGTAATTAATAGGTAAATAAACACCCATGAAATGAACCTTTATTAGATGAGCAGACATTAATGTTTCAACAACCAAAGTTCAACGAAAGAAACCATAATGAGCGAACAGCAGGATACCAGCATACTAGGGCATTATTACCTTAAACCTTTTGAGGTTTCTTTCTTGAGTTAAGAGAAAATGTATACTTTCCTTTTTTGTTTTATAGTTCCATACAAAAGTCACTTTTTTTAGTTCTTTGTGTACTCTGAGGGCTGGCTATGTCCCTTAGTAACACAAGAGGGCATTATATTCTTGGGACTGTATTTTCTATGCTGTCCTCTGGTGCAGAAAAAGAATGAATTATTTACTGTAAATTGTGAATGATTTTTGGATGCTAAATAATAATTTTTTAAAAAAAAATCACATTTGCAGTAGTGTTAATCTTCAGCTAAAACAAAGTAGTTGATCTAGCTCAGAACAACTGGTTGTCTCATAATGTGTAAAGTTAGGGGAAATGCGTATCTGGATACAATGTTCTAGTTTTATGCCACTGACAGCTTGCTTAGAGTGTTGTTGGAGAACCTACCAGATCTATGAGTGATCTGTTCTGTGCTTCTTATCTCTTTTCCGGGTAATTGCAGGCTAGTCTATCCAAATTTTTAACAACACTTTGATGATAGGGTCACTCTGGAAAGAAGAGGCAGGGATCAGTGCTGTGGGTCATTTGCCTATATGTGACACTTCTCCAGGCTAGTTTGCTTTTTTTAACTGAAGATTTCCTTCTTTTAAGGCACATGTGGGCAACTGTACCAAGTCCCACGCAATGACCCTTGTAAATTCATCCTGCTTAGCCTCTCCTTTCCCTCTGCTTTTAGAATTTCATTAAATGTTGGTGGGTATGGGGTGAACTTAGTTTATTGTTTCAAGGTGGTCAAGGGTGGTCTGTGTATTTTTCTTTCTATTAAACATTTCTATAGTGCTTTGCAGCCTCCCCGACTGCCCATTCTTTCTGATCTGAAAAAGGCTCATGGGAGGAGTTACCTCATGACATCTTCCCTTGAGCCAAAAAGATTGGTTGAGTTCAGTGTGCTCGCTTATGTCTTACCTTTAAAAATATTTATCTTCACACTGAATTTTTCAAATGTAAAATTTTTAAAATAACAATGAACAGCTGCCAGGAGCGTAGTGGGCAGCCTCCTTAGCTTTCCTGTACTTACAGGAAAGCCCAGTCAAGGATAGCATGGGGTTTTCAGGAAGCATGGGCACTTGGGAAGGCTGCAAAATACAGATCAGCAGAGATGAATTGCAGAAGGTAAGTGCAACAAAAGCTCCACCTCCCACCCATGAGAATTTCACCTGTATTTTCTATCCTCTTTGACAAGTTTCAAATTCAATTTCTTTTCTAATTAATTGATGGAGAATGGTCAAAAATGTAGAAGAACGTTTTTACATAGCACTACCGCTCCCCTTCACCTTGATGCTGCATGTTTTCCACTTGTGGGCACACTACATGAGCAGTTCTCTAGGATGGAGCCCACACATTTAGAAAAATCATCTGATATAATTCTTCCTGGACTGTAACTGTTTCTGACTGCAGGTGAGAGATTTGATTGTTATTGCAATGTAAAAACTTCTCATGTAGTAAACTAGCACAACTAGCCAAGCTAGAACTTTTCATATGCTAATTTTCTAGATGCAAGGAAGTTTTTGGTGGGGGAATCATGGCTTTTGCTGAACCAGGCCCAGTGTGCGGCATGAATTATATCATATCTGGAAATACAATGTTCAGTTCTGGAATGTACTGTGTTAGCTAAATAAATACATATGTTGGATTGTTGCACTCTTGGAGACATTCAGAGAAAGAAGAGCCTGACTTAAATTGGTTGGACTGAATGGTGATAAAGTCCCTTCTAACTGAGTTAGTACCACATGATTGTACTATATAACCCAATAACATTGCAGTGATCTGTCATCTTTTGGGGGAGGATATGTCACTTAGTCTATTTTCTTTAGCTCTGCCTATAAAAACATTGGTTGCTTAACGGAAAAGGGAATAAACTCTTGGCAAATCACAGAAGACAGGGCAGAGATTAAGCATTTTTTTTAAAAAAAACACTCTAGAAGTGGGGCAATGGCATCAAGGGAAATAATATAGTCTAATTTGCTGCAGCTGCCAGATGAATAGCAGAGACAATGCCAGATGTACTAGAACATGAGCAGAAGAGATTATATGTTGTCCAGTGCCAGAGGGAGTGGGGAATGTTCGTGAGCAAAAGACTAAACAATTTGGTTGTGAACATAAACCCACCTTCCTGGAGGTGTTACGGGCTGTTACAATGGTTGGGTTGTAATTAAAGTTGTTACACAGAACTTAAATCTCTTCTGAATTTGGGCTTGAAGGTTGGCTTGCAAAGCAGCCAGCTTTTCTGTGCTTGGTTTTTTGAAATGTCAGCTAAAGAGCTTATGTTCAAGTGGCTCAAGTGATCCATGGTTCAATATTTTCTCAGCAGGTGTCAGTAAGGACTGTGGACTTATTGGGTGTCTTGTTGAGTGCTCTCTCATCATCAAAACCAAGTAGGGCCATCCTGACGCTGAACTGATATTGTGGAATAACCTTTTTATATGATTTCATGTCTAGATTACTTGTGATCCACTTAAGATCTGCAGATATACAGAGGTTTAAGTAATCAAATGAAGAAAAAGAGGCCACACGTAGTTAAGACTAGACTTCATCATCTGTGGAACAATGGAACAATTGGCTCTTTGGCCTTGGAACTAATGCTGTATCCAGGCCTTGTGTTCTCACAAACCTCACTTCTCTTTTTTACATTAAGGTGAACAACAGTAGCTCTTTGCTCAATAAATCTACTTCCAGCACTAGAACAGGTATGTGGTAAAGAATACAACATATTCAACCTTAGATCCACACCCTCTGCAATATTAGAATGCCACCCCCACCTCCCCGGTAAGGATATGATGCAGAGGATTCATGCCAGGTTCTTTAGTATATCCTGAGGTCTTGCTTTTGTCATCTCAATGCCCATTTTCCCAGAGGAATGGTTGAAGGATGGACTATATTAACCGATGACAAATTGCATGTGCATAATCTTGTGAAATGTTTTGACTACTAAAGCTGTTCCATAGCAGTTCATTAAAAGAAAAATAAAATATTTGAAGTTTACATTTTTATGTAAAGATCAGGAATGCTTTGGCTGATAGTTTTCCTTCTATCAAGCATCTGTTTCTGATTTTTTAAACATTTTGCAGCAGTGGTTAGCCAGTTGTATATTAATAGCTGATCTTAACTGGATCAAAACAATGTAGTTTCATACCAAAGGTTAGCAAGTCACTTTCTACAACGATGCTTCCTATGGCTGCAACCAACAGCAATTCTTTGCACCAACATCTGGTTTCAAAATATTAAAACTGATAAACATTGCCAGATGCAGTCCACTTGGCCTTCCAGTATTGACCATCTGCATAATTTTTTGCTTTCCTTTTAAAACAATAACACAGACTTAGCTCGGACTTAGTACACTTTTGAAAAATTGCCTTCCTTCCAAGTCCAGGGCAAGATGGAAGCTGAGTGTCAGTACATAGCTAGTTGTTGTGTCTAAGAGGGATTCCTTGATGATGGAGACTTAGTTAGCAGATGACACATGGCTGAAGAAGGGAAGAGGTTATGCTGATGTCAATGAAAATTACAGGGACACTTATAATATGCTGTTCCTATGATACATTATAATGGTACTCCTTTAAAACTGAACTAATTGCACATATCTACATAGCAAACCTATAAGGTTTTAATACCAACACAACCATTATGACTTCTCCCAAGAATCCTAGGAGCTATTATGTCACTCCATTTAAACACACAACCAATGTATAATTCTCTCTACAAATATATTTTCCATATTTAAATACACAATTCATTATAGATTGAATACCAATTCATTATAGATTGGTGGGAAATTGTGATAAATATTTGTGCTTATGGCCATTACAAAGGGATGTATAACTAAAAAGGTTGGGGGCAACTGGCAAATAGGAATATAGTGGCTTCCTGGTAAACGCCTTGGAAAGCAGGCTTTAGTGTTTGCATACATATAACTAAAAGCTCCTTGAAATATCTGCATTGCTACAATGTGAAATTATATATCTCTACTACATATTTTGGAAAGTTTGTTCGCTATGCATTTGGACACCTCTTAAGATATTGTAACCCAAATTTGCATGATGGTTCCTGAGATTAAGCAGTAGGGTTTCTGGCTATGTTTGGATACAATTGGACACCATTTTGAATCAATATGGTGGTATGAACCTTTCAAAACTGCACCTTTTTTTTTCTTAGAATTTCCAAGCCATATTGGGTACAAGTCTACTAGTGTATTATACAGCCATGAGTGGCTATACTATAGATATAAGCCTGATATCTCAAATATTGGAGTACTCAGCATTGGGGGAAAGCAACCTGCCCTCCCCTCCTCCTCCCTCCTATCCCCTCCATCTTGCCCCTTCCCTCCCCCTTCCTTTGCCCCTCCCTCCCCTCCCCTCCCCCTTACTTTGCCCCTCCCTCCCCTTCCCCTCCCTTTCCAATCCCCTCCTTCCTCTCCCTCCCCCCGCTCCTCCCACATGGTCAGTTTTACCTATCCTAAGCATGATTGCACAGGAGTAAATCCCACTGAACTCAATAAGCATGCAAATGATCAAACCTGTCCTCCCCTCCTCCTCCTCCTTCCCCCTTTCTTCAGAGGAACACATGCTCAGAGGCACATGCTACCAAATTCTTCCAAGCCACACAAGCAATAAGTACGTTCTTAAACTGCAATTTTTTTTGCCTATTAGGGAATTGATGTCATATGTGTAAGTGCAAAGGTAGACATTGCAACAGGCTGCCCAAAATGCCACCTTCTGCCCCCTGTCCCCCATCATGAAGTTTAATTGGGCTATGATGTAACATCATCAGATCATGCATTTAATTTTACTTTATTTCATGTGTTGCTTATTTCTATGGAGGGGAGATAAACTCTCTGTTTACATTTTCATGTAAACCTATTGTATTTACACTTTCTGGCCCAATACGTGAACTAAAACACAACTATTTTTGAAAGTCACACTTCTCTGAATTTGTGATATAGTTCTCCGACCAAGAAATGGTGTGAAAAATGTATTTATTAGAGGGAAAGTGTGCACAAAAATGCATATATTAATGAGCATAATGTAAAAAAGTAATTATAATAGGGGAAATTGCTTGCAAAAAAAGCATGTATAAGGCAAAATTGCACAAAGAAACGTGCATATTAGGAGAAAAAATGAACACAAATCTTCACAAAAATATTTTTTTTAATTGCAAACTGATGCAGAAATTGGGCAAATTGAACTAAAGATTGGAAAAATGAAGAACTGAAAGAAAGTGAAACATAAATTTGTCCATCCCACTTTTCCATCTCAAGGGTTGCCAAACAACTAATAGAATAACGAAAAACAACTCACACAAACTAAAGCAATATAACAATCAATATGACAAAACGGCACACATCAAAAACTAAAACAAGTCAAAGCTAAATTCATGTCTAAACAACCTCATCAGTCCAACAAATCCATTAAATCTGTAGGAATTAATTCAACAAAGGCCTTCCTTATGGTCTTAATGTCCCACTGCATATCCTTATACTTGGCCTTCAATATACAGTGATGGGAGCTGTTTCTCCATTGTGCTAATGCTTGTGTGGAAAAGAACTACATTGCTGGTCCACAAACCTAGTTTTTGCATATGTGTTGGAAAAAGTAATGGGAAAACATCTTCTATGCTGTTATGGTAACAAACGAATTGCCAGTGACTGACGTCTGCTGGATTGTGTCTATTGTGTTTCATTAGCAGTCTGTCTTTTATTTTGGTAGCACCCTAACTGTTTCTCATACCACCCTTTCTTCCTCCCAAATGTTCTAGCTGGCACTTAATTACAGGGCCAAATTTCCAGCTGACTAGCCTGCCTCTCTTGTGGCTGAAACTATGAATGAAACTGCTACCTGGGACTGTGCTGCTGTTTGCAAGGGAGTGTGTGTTCCATCCATGCCATTATATGCCATAAGCGGTATTAAAATCAAATAATAATAATAATAATAATAATAATAACAACAACAACAATAACAATAATAACAACAACAACAACAACAACAGCAACAACAACAACAACAACAACAACAACAACAACAACAACAACAACAACAACAACAACAACAATAACAATAATAATAATAATAATAATAATAATAATAATAATAATAATAATAATAATAATAATAATAATAATAATGAGGACTGAGTGAGACCAGCCCCACTGTTATCTTTTTGGTGCCAGGTCAAGACTTTTCTCCCAGGCATTTTAGCACGTGGTTTTAAATTTTTTAAATTGTGTTTTTCAATTGTTTTTTGTGTTTTAAAATTGTATATTTGTTTTTAATTGCTGTAAACCGCCCAGAGAGCTTCATCTATGGGGCAGTATATAAATGTAACAAACAAATAAATAAATAAATACTGGGCCAACTTCAAGCTTCTGGTTTTGGTGTACAAATCTCTATACATCTTGGGATCAGGATACCTGAAAGATTGTCTTACTTTTAATATATCCAGTCTATCATTGTGCTCTGCAAGTGAGGGCCTCCTGTAGATACCATCTTACCAGGAGGTCTGTTCTGTACAACATGGGAAGCGATCCTTTAGTTTTGTGCCAGCTTCCCTTTGGAATTCCCTCCCCTTCAATATTAGACAGGCACCATCTCTGTTATCTTTTCGGTGCCTATTGAAGACCTTCCTTTTTCAACAAGCCTTTTAAGTAGAGACCTTATCTCAGTCTGCATCTCTGCTGGAATTGCTTTATAAGTTATTTTTAAAGCTTCTTTTTTAAAAAACATGTTTTTAAAGATGTTTTAATATATTTTAAAGCCTGTTTTTATGATGTTTTAGAGTGTTTTTAGTGTTTTGTTTGCTGCCTTGGGCTCCTTCTGGGAGGAAGGGCAGAATATAAATTTAATAAATGATGATAATAAGTAGTAATAATAATACCTCCCTTGTGGTCATAACTATGGAGGAAGCTGTTGCCTGCAACTGTGTTGCTGTCCCAGGAGAAGGAGCCCCTACCCAGAGAGATGATGTCTGCCCCAACTGCCACTGGGCTGGTTCTCAACAGCCATTTGTGATAAATTATTTTTGAATTATTATGAGTTTGTATTGAACTGCATGTTTATTGAATTAGTTGTTTTTGTTTTACTTATATGCTATGTTTGTATGATTATATTGATGAAAATGTTTGCTAATTTTTAATGCTTTATTCTTACAGAGCCACTTGAGCTTTGTTAATGGAAAAGCAGGATACAAATTCACTAATAGGCAAAGAAAACCCTTGCGGTTTAAGAATGTACTTATAGCCAACAGATATTGCTATTAGACTTTAAAAAGCAGGGAAATTGGGCAGCTATAGTAAATGCACCATGGGAGCAGGAGACCGGACCTCCTCTCTGAGATATTGTACTGCCCTACAAATTTGTCAATATGCAAACACAATTTGGCTTGGTCTTTCAAAGTCCAATCCACTTCCTGTGCAGCTTGGAAGAATTTGGTAACATGTGCCTCTGAGCATATGGGGGTGGTGGCAACACCTGCCAGCTCCAAAGATGGAGAATTACATTTTTATATGTTTGTTGGTGGTGGTCTTACTTTGCTTCTTTCCTGTGTTACTACAGCTCCTACAGAGAATCTTCCCTAGAAAATTATATTTCTCTCATTATTCATCCTAGAAATCTGTGTCAAATTTATTTTTATTTCAAAGCCTTTTTATTGGTCAATGTCATATGATGGTGAAGATAGCCTTTTGTGTTTCAAACTGGAGGTTATGTTCTATTTCTATTTTGGTTGCATTAACAGTTGACTCTGAAACTGCAGTTTCATGTAAAATCAGACTGATTACAAGAGGTTGCTACTTCAGCAATGACTCCAGCTGTTGAAAAAAACAAACTTGGCCTGCCCAAGATGCATGTTTTCAGCCTGCTATGCTTAAACCACTCCACTTAAGGAAAGGTGGGCATGGTCAATTAAAAACATAGAGGACACCTAGAATAGAATATATTTCACCTCCCACAGTTTTATCTTGTGCAAACTGAGACACTCCTGATGTCCACTGAAGACTATGCTGCAGAACAGTTAGTGCCATTATTCCACAGTTGTTTTTGGAGTTTTTCTTTAGTGTTGCAAAATGTTGCTGTACTTCATATATTTACAGAAACAGAAGCAAAATAAAATGATTTACTATAGGAAGCCTCACTAAAATTGCAAAGTAAATTGAACATATTTAAAGTGACTATCTGAATTATATCAACTGTCTTAATATTGTTGCTTTGTCCCTGCTAAAACAAGATCAGCACACCACATGTCTTGTTTCTGTTATTTGAGATATCAGGCTTAGAAGGCAGCCTATCAATTAAGCAAGTTTATGCAAAGTAACTTACTTCTCATGTTTTGCCATAGGACACATCCCAACTAAAGATAAGTTTTTTGTTTTAGTCGCGGAAGAGGTTTCAGCATAGGCATAATCCTCTCTCATCAAAAACATTGGGGTTAAACATACTCAGTTTGGGCTTGTGTTATTGTGAGCACAAGGTTTGCATGTTATTGTAAATATAGTATTGCATTGAATGTCTCTCTAATAATGGAAAGCTCTTCGTTTGAATGGAGGCTCCCATCAGTGGAATGGGAAGGAAAGTTCTTTTTGCATATTACCCTCCTCCCTGCAGCCCCCATTGCCTTCCATCTGCTCAGGACTTTGGGGGAACTCTTTGGAACAGTGTGGGAGGTGGCATGGAGGGTGAACAAAAAGAGCCTCCATCCCTGTTCCATTAAAGAGTATCTAATGAATCAAATAGCTTTTCATCAGTGGACTCAACATGGGGACATAGAAAACTGCTGTATACCAAGTAGACCATTCATCCATCCAGCTCAGTATTATCTACACTGATTGGCAGTGGCTTTACAGAAGTTCAGAGAAGGTTCTCTCACAGCCCTACCTGATATACCAGGGATTGAACCTGAGATCTTCTGCAGTCGAAGCAGATGCTCTACCATTGAGCTATGGTCCTTCCCCTGGAGGGGACACCATTGGACACAACCCATAGTGCTGCCATGCACTTAATTGGCTCCTTGCTGTTGTTTTGGAAACCAAGAACAACCCAATGATATATTCTCCTTTGAAAATGTGGCATTGTAATATTCATGTGGTGATTTGCTGCTTGCAAGAGCAAAATACAATAAATGGACCATCTATGTTAACCTCAGCTTGAAAAGGACTTGGCCTACGTAGACTATACAAGTAGCTAGCACCGAAAGCTTGTTTTAATTTTGCAGCCCAAGACCTAGGGTGAGGTTTTGGCTCAACCTTCCATTACAAGGCTGGTGACTCAGAGATACACATGTAGGCAAATGAGCACATGCATCATTTTGTCTTCTTTACTATCCATTAGGAGTTCAACGAAATGCTTGAATGGAAAGTTTAATAACAAAAGACATTTATGATGTTTACTTAAATTTTCTGGACCATTACGTGCAAATGACATGAGTTATTGGACACCAAGCATAGCCAAAAATTCTTTCTGACCACTCTACTGCAGCATGAGCTGCCAGCATCCCCCCCTTTTTTTTTTGCAGTGAGAGGGGAGAGAAACCTTTGTGGCCAAAACATAGTTTCTCACTGGACTCTGGACTCAAAAATCACCATTTTGGCAAGGACATACCTACTGCAGTTTACATTACCATGGCTATTTATTTATTTCCCCTCAGCAACAATGACAGTGGTTGAGATAAACTGTTTAATTCTAAACAGAAGACACATCTGCTTTCTTTGCATTGTTTGTGGTTGCTGGAGGGGTGACAGTTTCAACCAAGTAGCGTGCAAGACATTTTAAGTGAGATGTTATATGACAGTTTGCAGCTGCTGAGCTCTTCATTGTTAACCTTAGCAGCAGCTCCTGGTGGTTCTGTAGCATTTGAGGGCCATGTAAGGGCCAAGGGACCCATTGGAAGAATGTTGCTTGAAGTAGCATAAGGTTAAGGTTTTACACTTTTATGCAGCTGTTCTAGTTGGCATGAATGGCTCTGAATGACGGCATGGGCTGTCCCATTCACTTCCACATCAGGGAACACTATGCACAATCAATGGGATAATGTGTGTGACGCATTTCCCACCATTGAATGAATGGAGAAGACCCTGTTTATGTCCCTTGTGTAAATAAATCTACCAGTGTTCCACCTGCTTTATTTGGTATTTGCCATAGCTCTTAGGTGATAGTTAATGAGCAAAATCATGTGTTGTACCACTTCAGTTTGAGGTGGAGGGATGTATGCTTTCCCATTCTCTACATGTACAAAGAAAAGGGCTCAGCCTATTTTTATCTCACACATGCTATTCTTCTACAAGTAGGGAGCTTCCCCCCCTACAGAGGACACTCAAACATGAAACCCTAGTTCCACCTGCAGCCTGAAGAAGAGTTCTGGAAACGTTCAAACATGGGCCTCTATACAGACATGATACTTTGCCATTGTTTGCATTAATCTTAGAGTAGAATCTAAATCTTGGCTTGAGTTTCCAAACAAACATGCAAACCATGGCTGAGAGTAGGGGTCTTCAATTGAATGCATATGAATCCCAAACCAAAGCAGGGCTGCTTCAGACAGATTTGGAGCTTTTCCAAGTCAAAGCTATTTCATACTAAATTGCATTTTCACTATACTAATTGCCCACAAAAAGGGAAGCAAATTCTTTCCCCTCGACTCACCTTTAAAGGTATCCCCCACAAAAATCTCTGCATCTATCCTTCTGATATTTGGCAGGTTTCTTACCTAGGGTATTTCTATGATATAAGCCATGTTTGTGCAAATTGCCTACAAAACAATAGAGGAGATTAAGTGAATTATTTTTTAGTCACCCAAAACTGTAGAGCTCCCCTTGCTGCAAAACCACTGCAGCTGTCCTGAAACGTGGCAGGATTTTTCCCCTTAGAAGAAGCTACCATGCCTAAAATTCTGCCAAAATATTATTATTAATAATAAAACTAATAAGCTAGTGTTATTTATTATTTATTTATTTATTTATTATACTTGTATACCGCCCCATAGCCGAAGCTGTCTGGGTGGTTTACAGTAACTAAAAACAAATACAATTTAAAATACATCTTTTTAAAAAACAATTTAAAACACAATTAAAAAATTTAAAACAATTTAAAACGCATGCTAAAATGCCTGGGAGAAGAGGAAAGTCCTGACCTGGCGCCGAAAAAGTAACAGTGTTGGCACCAGGTGCACCTCATCGCATACATCATTCCATAATTTGGGGGCCACCACTGAGAAGGCCGTCTCCCTTGTTGCCACCCTCCGAGCTTCCCTTGGAGTAGGCACCCGGAGGAGGGCCTTTGATCTTGAACGTAGTGTATGGGTGGGTTTGTAGAGGCGTTCCATCAGGTATTGTGGTCCCAAGCCGTGTAAGACTTTATAGGTCAAAGCCAGCACCTTGAATCGAGCTCGGAAACATACAGGCAGCCAGTGCAAGCGGGCCAGAATCGGTTTTATATGTTTGGACTGTCTGGTCCCTGTTACCAATCTGGCCGCTGCATTTTGCACAAGCTGCAGTTTCTGAACCGTCTTCAAAGGCAGCCCCACATAGAGTGCATTGCAGTAATCTAATTTAGAGGTTACCACAGCATGGACAACTGAAGCCAGGTTATCCCTGTCCAGATAGGGGTGCAGCTGGGCCACCAACCAAAGTTGATAGAAGGCATTCCGTGCCACCGAGGCTACCTGAGCCTCAAGTGACAGAGATGGTTGTAGGAGAACCCCCAAGCTACAAACCTGCTCCTTCAGGAGGAGTGCAACCCCATCCAGGACAGGTTGGACATCCACCATCTGGTCAGAAGAACCACCCACTAGCAGCATCTCAGTCTTGTCTGGATTGAGCCTCAGTTTATTAGCCCTCATCCAGTCCATTGTCACAGCCAAGCACCGGTTCAGCACATTGACAGCCTCACCTGAAGAAGATGAAAAGGAGAAATAGAGCTGTGTGTCATCAGCATACTGATGGCAATGCACTCCAAAGCTCCGGATGACCGCACCCAACGGTTTCATGTAGATGTTGAACAGCATGGGGGATAGAACTGGCCCCTGCGGAACCCCATACTGGAGAGTCTAGGGTGCTGAGCAATGTTCCCCAAGCACCACCTTCTGGAGATGACCTGCCAAGTAGGAGTGGAACCACTGCAATACAGTACCTCCCACTCCCAACTCAGCCAGTCTCCCCAGAAGGATACCATGGTCGATGGTATCGAAAGCCGCTGAGAGATCAAGGAGAATCAACAGAGTCACACTCCCCCTGTCTCTCTCCCGACAAAGGTCATCATACAGGGCGACCAAGGCTGTTTCCATGCCAAAACCAGGCTGGAAACCCGACTGAAATGGATCCAGATAATCGGTCTCATCCAAGAGTGTCTGGAGCTGGCCCGCAACCACTCGTTCCAGGACCTTGCCCAGGAATGGAACATTTGCTACCGGCCTATAGTTATTAAGATTTTCTGGGTCCAGGGAGGGTTTCTTCAGGAGTGGTCTCACTACCGCCTCTTTCAGGCTGCCAGGGACCACCCCCTCTCTCAGAGAGGCATTAATCACCTCCCTGGCCCAGCCGGCTCTTCCATCCCTGCTAGCTTTTATTAGCCAAGAAGCGCAAGGATCCAGCACAGAAGTGGTTGCACAAACCTGTCCAAGCACCTTGTCAACATCCTCAAGCTGCTGCACCAACTGAAACTCATCCAAGAAATCGGGACAAGGCTGTGCTCTGGATACCTTCTTGATTCACCTGCTATAACACTGGAGTCTAAGTCCTGGCGGATGCGGATGTAAGACTTATGAGTGATTAGCAAACTTGCTGGAAATAGTTTTGGATGGAGATAGGGTTTTTTTCCCTAGTCACTGAAAATGTCCTTATGTTGTCAGTAAATTGGGTTTTGGCAATCCACAGCCCATACAATATTAAGTGATTGGACTTAAAACAATTAGATCCTATCCATTTCACTGGAATTAAGGTCTGTTTCTAATGGTCATTTATTGTTACATTAAAGTCACCCAATGGTTACCTCTAATTTTTGCACTGTGACTATCCCCCATTTATTGTTTTGTTGGAAGTGGGGCAACAGCAACTGTTTGGGTTCTTTTGTTTGCATTCCAGAAGGAAGATAGAGTTAGGGTCCTCCAGCTGGCTAGGCTTGCCTACCTTTACCTGTGGTCTTCTCTACCTAACTTCCTTCCGTTGTAAACTGATATGCTCAGGGAAGCCTATCTGCCTCTCCTTCCTTTGTCTTCTTAGACTGTCTGAGGAGAGAGGAGACATCTTTGTCTTTGCTCTCTCTCCTGAGCCATGAAGGCAATACCCAAGTCTGCGCATTGCGCCTCCAACTTAGTTAGTTAGAACTAGGTATGCCTTTCTTATCTACTATGTATTTCTATAAATAAAGTAGCTTTTCTTAAGTCCCAGTGATCTAAATGCAGGGTAAAACCTGCTACTTAGGTAAATACATACACACATGCAGCTTAGACCGCTGACCACTGAGTATCTCTGCATATTTCCATAACAAAGAGTTATGCCAGCCCAGTAAGCTAAGTTGAATTGCAAGTTGTGCCTGAAAGCTGAAAAGGCTAAGTACTGTGTGTGATTTACAAAACGAGATCACAAGGAGACTAGGTTAGAGAAAGAAAAGCAGAACAAAAGATAGGAAACCATGGCTGAAGAATCAACATTTAAGACAAGCATCCCAAGGCTGGAAAAGGACAATTATGCAATTTGGAGTCTCTGAATGACTGCACTTTTGGAAGGGGAGAATCTGCATGGAGTCCTAACTGATCTTGAACACTCAGCAGTGGATGAAGCAGCCACTTCTCCTGGAAGCGTAAGCATGCCAAAATAAAGTCTCTTCTTATTTCTGCTTTATCAGATGAGGCTCTAAATGTTTGCATGGGCTGTAGGAATGCTAAAGAAATATGGGAGAAATTTATAAATGTGTATGAGAGAAAATCTAAAAATCATGTGATTTCTCTCTATAAGTCGCTGTAGATGCTGAAACAGTCTAGCAATCTGAATACACATCTAAAGAGATTTACAAGTCAGCTCCAAGAATTAGAAAGATGTGGTAGATCATTGGACAAAGATTTACAAAAGGTCATACTCCTGGCCTCTCTAAATCAACATCATTATATATAATGGCTTGCATACTTCAACAGACAGATCAGAATTTGGATCAGATTATGGCATATTTGAAAGATCAGGACTATAAAGGCAGATAGGAGCAAGCTCTGTCTGAAAAAGCAAATTTTGCTGTGGGCAGAAACAGCAATCAAAAGCACGATAGAGAGGTGAGTCATACCCCGAAGCGACAGCAGGGTACAGACAAACAAAGGAAGAATTGCTTCAAATGCAATTCTCCTAATTACCTTCAAAGAGATTGTCTTGGAAGGAACAGAGAAGAAAGAGTTGCTTTAAAACAAAAGCAAACTGAAAGAAAATCAAACAGCCAAATTGAAGTGAAGCACTGCAGTTAGTTACCATGTATCTGATGGAAAGAATGATGATTATAAAACCAGATTTTTAATTGACACTGGAACTAGTGCCCATTAAATAAATGATAAAAATTTGTTTAAGAATTGTAGACCCCATACACAGAATGTAATGACTGCATCAGGAGACGTTTTCTGTTCTCAAGGAATAGGCTCGTGGAGCTACTTTGCAAAACGTCAGAGGGTGCCAGAGAGCTTCAGAGAGCTTGAACTGAAAAATTGCCTATTTGTTCCAGCATTTAAAGATAATTTCATAAGTGCGACTAAAATAATGGAGCTTGGAGGTGAACTGCATTTATATGACAAAAGTTGCCAAGTTTTAGATGAAGTATGTTGTATTGCAAAATTGAAAAATGGGCTTTTGC
Source organism: Rhineura floridana (assembly GCF_030035675.1). Lineage (NCBI taxonomy): Eukaryota > Metazoa > Chordata > Lepidosauria > Squamata > Rhineuridae > Rhineura > Rhineura floridana. The sequence goes on from NC_084483.1 coordinate 104,395,120, forward strand.
ATTTGGTATATTTTGAACCTATGCATGCAAATACAGCCAAAGAAACCTGTGATTCTGGATGTTTATGTTTGGCATAGAAGAAAGGGACATGCCAGCTTAGCCAGAATCAATGCTCTACAGAAGGAAAATTTGGCTAGAAGCATTAAAATTGGACAGTGTAAATCCACAGGAAAATGTGAATGTTGTATAAAGACCAAAATTTCCTAAGAAAAGTGAAAGTAAAACTACAAAACCTCTAGAATTAATTCACACAGACCTTTATGGACCCATTAGAACACCATAACAAGGTGGAAATTTATACATGCTTACTTTCATAGATGATTACTCAAGCTATACTACAATGTACCTACTGAGAGAGAAAAGTCAAGTACTTCAAAAATTGAAGGACTATGTCAGAATTGTGTCCAACAAATTTGGCAGAAAGCCACAGATTGTAAGATCTGACAATGGAGGAGATTTGTGTCCAGGGCTATGCAAGACTTTCTACATGAGGAAGTCATAGAGCATCAGACTACTGTTGTTTATACTCCAGAACAAAATGGGGTCATGGAACGCATGAACTGGACTCTTGGACAGATGATTTGTTCCTTATTGGAAGATGCACGGTTACCACAGAAGTACTGGCGGGAAGCAGCACTTACTGCCACCTATCTGCAGAACCGACTTCTAGCAGCTGCAACCAACAAAACACCTTTTGAGCTTTGACATGATTGGACACCAAGCGTGTCTCACCTTCGTGTATTTGGCTGCAAGGCTTTTGTGCAAATCCCAAAACAAAAGAGGTCAAAAATTGACAACACTGCCAAGGAAGTAATATTCAGTGACCATTCCTCAATGCAGAAGAGATACCAAGCCATAGATCCAAAAACTGGTGAAATTGGAGTATTCAGAGGGAAAGTGTGCACACCAACCAGAAGGGGCACCACACCAAACAGATGACAGCAAAATGGAAGAAGAAACTAAGCTATTCTTTCACCACAGAAGGGGTCATAATAATACACCAGCAGGCCAGAAGAGGCATCAGAGCCAGAAGGGGCAGCCAAAGCACCAGCACCCAGACACTCTAAATGCACCAACAAAGTTGTACCACCAGACAGACTTGCTTACCTCATGAGAGATGAACTTCAACAGCCAGAGACCTGGAAAGAAATTGAAGCCTTACCCAAAGCTGAAGCTGAGAGGTGGAGGTAGGCAGCCAAGGAAGAGCTGGAAGCTCTATGAAAGAATAAAACTTCGACACTGACCAAGCTTCCTCAAGGAAGAAAAGCTGTAGGCTGCAAGTGGATATTCAAGAGAAAGCCAGATGCTGAAGGAAATGTTGAGAGATACAACACAAGACTAGTAGCCAAGGGATACTCTTAAAAGTATGGACAAGACTACGATGGAACATTTGCTCCTGTAGTCAAACAAACAACCATCAGAATTCTTTTGAGTGTTATTGTAACAAGAAAATGCAGGTGGAGCATATGGATATAAAAACAGCATCATTGCATGGAGAAATAGAAGAGGAAATCTACATGCACCAACCACCAGGATTTGAAGTCCCAGGAAAAGAAACCCTAGTGTGTAAACTTCAAAAATCCATCTATGGACTTAAACAGGCTGCCAGAGCCTGGAATGAGAAACTGAGCAAAATGCTCTTGAAGGAAGGCTTTGTACAAGGCAGAGCAGAGCCATGCCTGTACAGCAGATTCAAGAACAATGGATGGACTTACTTATTGATTTACATTTATGTCCTACTGTTGGCTTATCAAGACCCATTGGATGAGCAACAACTAGTGAATCATCTCAACAAGGAGGTTGAAGTGAAGTGCCTAGGTGATGTCACTCACTACCTCGGAATACAAATTGAAAGAGAAGATTATGGATCCTTCTTGCTGAGTCAAAGACAAAAGATCCAAGACCTTCTCAAGAGTCTAGGACTGAAGGGTGCACTTCCAGCACCTACTCCAATGGAAGTGGGATACCTGAAATCAGACCACAACAAACAACCATGGGAAGACCATGAGAGCTACAGACAAGCCATTGGGAAACTTCTGTATATCAGAACTGTTACCAGGCCACATGTGGCGGTAACAGTGGGGTACCTGTGCAGAAAAACCAGCTCACCAACCAAAAAGGACTGGGAAGCAATCACAAGTGGTGAGATATCGGAAGGACACTGCAACCATGAAACTGAAGTTAGCAGCTACCCAAGATCCCAAACTAGTGGGATATGCAGGTGCTGATTGGGCTGAAGACACTACAGATAAAAAAATCCACCGTCTTCTATGGTGATTCTGTGATCAGCTGGGCAAGTAAGAAACCTCATTTTTTGATCGGGTAACCTCCCTTGTAGACTTTGGGAATGCTGTGGACATAATATACCTCGACTTCAGCAAAGCTTTTGACAAAGTGCCTCATGATATTCTGATTAGCAAGCTAGCTAAATGTGGGCTGGCTGGAACAACTATCAGGTGGATCCACAGTTGGCTCCAGAATCGTACTCAAAGAGTGCTTATCAATGGTTCCTTATGAAACTGGGCAGAAGTAATAAGTGGGGTACCACAGGGCTCGGTCCTGGGCCCAGTGCTCTTCAACATTTTTATTAACGACTTGGATGAGGAGGTACAGAGCATGCTTATCAAATTTGCAGTTGATACCAAATTGGGGGGCATAGCTAATACCATGGAAGATAGAAACAAAATTCAAAGGGACCTTGATAGACTGGAGCATTGGGTTGAAAACAACAGAATGAAATTCCACAGGGATAAATGCAAAGTTCAACACTTAGGAAAAAGAAACCAAATGCATAGTTATAAGATGGGGGATACTTGGCTCAGCAATATGACATGTGAGAAGGATCTTGGAATTGTCGTTGATCACAAGCTGAATATGAGCCAACAGTGTGACATGGCTCCAAAAAAGGCAAATGCTGTATTAGGCTGCATTAACAGAAGTATAGTTTCCAAATCGCATGAAGTATTAGTCCCCCTCTATTCAGCACTGGTTAGGCCTCATCTTGAATACTGCATCCAGTTCTGGTCTCCGCACTTCAAGAAGGATGCAGACAAACTGGAACAGGTTCAGAGGAGGGCAACAAGGATGATCACGGGACTGGAAACAAAGCCCTATGAGGAGAGACTGAAAGAACTGGGCATGTTTAGCCTGGAGACGAGAAGACTAAGGGGAGATATGATAGCACTGTTCAAGTACATGAAAGGTTGCCACATAGAGGAGGGCCGGGATCTGTTCTCGATCGTCCCAGAGTGCAGGACACAGGATAATGGGCTCAAGTTACAGGGAGCCAGATTTCGACTGGACATCAGGAAAAACGTCCTAACTGTTAGAGCCATACGACAATGGAATCAATTACCTAGAGAGGTAGTGGGCTCTCCGACATTGGAGGCATTGAAGAGGCAGCTTGACAGCCATCTGTCGGGAATGCTTTGATTTGGATTCCTGCATTGCGCAGGGGGTTGGACTTGATTGCCTTATAGGCCCCTTCCAACTCTTCTATGATTCTACGATTCTAAGAGACTGTAGCACAGAAGCAGAGTATGTGTCAGCTTCTGAAGCTAGCAGACAGCTGACATGGCTACTTGAACTGTTCAAAGATTTAGGCATCTCTATACCTGGGCCTGTTGTGATGCATGAAGACAACAAAGGATGCATCAGATCATGGAGTAAAAGGGGTGAGTTCACAAACCAAGCACATAGATGTGAAGCACGATTTCATTAGAGATACCTACTGCAGAGGACTACTCAAGATGGAGTATTGTCCAACAGAAGACATGACTGCAGATGCTCTGACGAAGGCATTGGGCAAAGTCAGATACTGCAAGCTGTGAGATAAGATGAACCTTGTGGGCTGAACCAAACACTCATTGAGAAGGGGTGTTGGAAGTGGGGCAACAGCAACTCCTGTTTGGGTTCTTTTGTTTGCATTCCAGAAGGAAGATAGAGTTAGGGTCCTCCAGCTGGCTAGGCTTGCCCACCTTTACCTGTGGTCTTCTCTACCTAACTTCCTTCCGTTGTAAACTGATATGCTCAGGGAAGCTTATCTGCCTCTCCTTCCTTTGTCTTCTTCTTCGACTGTTCGAGAAGAGAGGAGACATCTTTGTCTTTGCTCTCTCCTGAGCCATGAGGGCAACTCCCAAGCCTGGGCATTGTGCCTCCAACTTAGTTAGTTAGAACTAGGTATGCCTTTCTATCTGCTATGTATTTCTATAAATAAACTAGCTTTTTTATTTTACTAAGTCTTAAGTGTCAGTGATTTCAATGCAGGGTAAAAGCCTGCTACTTAGGTAAATACACACATTGGCACACATGCAGCTCAGACCGCTGAGTATCTTTCCATATTTCCATAACAGTTTTCCCTCCCAAACTTCTTTGTCTAATATACATTCGGATGAGGGTCACATTGTGTCTGTATTGTGTACCACACCTAGCACATCACTGTCATTGGTAATAGCAACAGCAACAGCAACAGCAGTATCATGTCAGAGTCTTATAAAGTTCTGCAGGACATCGTAAACCAGATATCTCCGCACACAGAAGCACATACAGAGTATATGTACACTGTGCAAAAGTGGGATTCTTAGAAACCCGACTCCCATCCAACATGATGGTTGAGAAATCTATGGTGAAGACATTACCACATCCTGGCTGGAGTGGGGCTGGTTCACATGTGTAATCACTTGATCACTTCATGACTGTCAGCCATATGTGTGAACTGGTCTCCAGTGAAAAAGAAGGAAAAAAGCCAAAGAGTTTACAATGGTTAATGTAAAATTCTATCCTTGGTTGTTCATTCATGAATGCAAGTCATCCCTTTACTTTTGATTATATTTTCTTACAAATATGTCCCACCTTTCTTCCATTATGGAAATCAAGGCAGTGTACATGTGGTGTGGTTCCTTGGTGGCCACGTATCCAGGCACTAATCAGGCCCAGACCTACTTGGTGGTGCCTTCATGTGCCTTCAGACCTAATAAGAATTAAATTCATCCGTGCATAAACTGGTCCTTTGGTTTTCTTTTGCCTTCAGCTCCAGAAATCCTTAGCTTCCGTCGTGATCACAGTCCTCTTTTGGGTACCATACAAAGTCAAATTCCTTCCCTGGTGCTCTATGAAAACCTGACTTTTTGGTCACAGTTGGTATACCAATTAAAGCTATTGTTCATTTTGTTTTATGAACTGGATCATGCTGTAGGAAAGTCTTGGGTCTCTCTCTGATAGAGCATATTGATGGAATTTGCACTCTCTGTGATGAGTGTTATCACATCTCTGCCAGATCATTCTTTATCAGAGGGGACCTGGAGTTCATATTAAATACAATTTATTTCCCTTGGGATGCACCCAATTGTAGCAAATATTTTAGTAAGCATTCCCAGGGAGGACACTCTACACTAACCCCAGGGTCTCCATCCCACACAACCCTCTTCACATTGTACAGTCTGAACTTTGTGCTACACGATTAAAGCACCCAGTATATTTTCAGAAGTATAAACATTTCCATCAAAGTGGAGCTGTAAATGCAATTTTTAGCTTCGCCTTCTTATAGTCATGAGAGAACATTTTTATTTTACGGGAACAAGAGGAGGATGGGACTCTCTTCCTAGTATTTTAACCTCTATCGTTGGCAGAACATTACTGTGTGGACCTTACATTGGCAATGGTTTCCACAGTCCCATTTCCCCCATTTTGCATTAAGAAGGTGTGAAAAGGGCAGTAAACCAAACAGATACACCTGAAGGAAGGAAGACTGCAAAAAAAAGGTATAGAAAATGCTCTGCTTTGTGAATTATAGAAAATACTGGGCACATAAAGTTGTGGAGAGGATGAGGCTGGGGAGAACATAACTGCTTTAATGATAACAACTGAGTAATAATTATGAAGAGCTTTTATAGAGCTGCTGGGTCTGCATGCAGCTGCCCCATGTGGTGAGCCACTGAACTGCAGATGCCATCTTCTGAGTGCAGATAGCCATTGGAGTTTTTGCTTTAATTTGGATTCTTGCATTGATCAGGGGGTTGGACTTGATGGCCTTTTAGGCCTCTTCCAACTCTACTTTTCTATGATTCCTTGAAAGAAAGTTTAAAATGCTTCCTGTTTCCGTTGAGCCTTTTTTAAGTAGCAAGGTCTTCCTGAGCTCAGGGGTGTTCCTGAATTCTTGGTTATTCCTTGGACCTGACTTCCGTTTTGCTCCTCAATCCTGCTTCCTGGTCTTGGAACAAGTCTGACCATTGGCCCATCTAGCTCAGCATTGTCTTCACTGACTGGCAGTGCACTCCAAGACTTCAGGCAGGGGTCTCCTAGCCCTAGCTAAAAATGCCAGGGATTGATCTTGGGACTTTCTGCATGTAGAGCAGTTGTTGTACCCCTGCGCTGGCCCTTCAGTCCTTGATTATTGCTGTGTCTCATGGCCCCTGGTTCCCAGCTCCCGGCTCACCTCAAGACTACTGCCCAAAGCCCAGCCCTGACAAGATACATTTCTTGATCTAGATCCTTCTCCCTATTTTTGTTACTCCTGACTTAAATGGGTTTCCTTGTGATTTAATAGCTAAAAAAACCCTCATGAAAATAAATCAACATTTTAGCATACATTTCTCCTAATGTATACATTTGCATGCAGTTTTGCCTAATGCATGCAGATTTGCAGAACAATTTCCCCCATTTCATTGGATTTTATGTTATTTTCTCTAAGATGCATTTGTATGGACACTTTAAGGTGAATTTTGGAACACATTACTTAGTTGGAGAACTGCTTTGCAAAATTCAGATAAGTGTACATTTTGAAGGATGGCTGTGTTTCAACTTGTGTATTTTGGAAAGTGCAACTTTGGTAGGGTCACCTTTAAATGCAACCTGGATTGAATTTCTCCCCTATCCCTACTGTGGGACAGTCCCTCCCAGAGCATGTTCCAAATGGCTGGGCATCAAGTAGGAGTATCAGTCAGGGTGTTATTCCTCAAACCTGGCTGCCTTCCTTTTTTGCTGGAGACTAGTTGGAATGGCAGAAGCATGGCTGTCTTAGAGTACATGCAGAATACCCAATATGGCAGCTTCTTGAGAAAGAGGATGGTCTGCAGGAACAATGTGGACTGCCATTGCATTTTGGTGTCCCATTCTCTAATTTCATTTCGTCTTAATAGAATATAATACAGATAATAAATTCTGTACTTTTAATTTTTTATTATTTATTTTGAAAGCATCACACCTAATTTCCAAGGTACTGTAGGCAGCTAATGACACAATACAAAAACTACATTTCAAAATATAAAACAATTCCCAAATTAAAAACCCATGATAAAAAAACCAAACCACAATAATATTTCCAGCACAGACAAAAATACCAGACCAAAAAAACCCAAGCCAAAGGCCTTTTTGAACAGCCATGTCTTTTACCAGCTGCCTGAACATATAACAGGTTTCTCCAACGTGCCTGCAGAGTAGGGTTGCCAGGTTCAGGGCCTGAGACTGATCCTATATCTTTAGGAGAAGAGAAAGTCAGCCAAGTGCAGGTGTTCTTGCAACGCTGTAATGGAAAAAACCACAAGGTGGAATTCTCCCTCCCCCCCGCACAACTTTTAAAGATACAGAAGACCTCTTGGAGACTGGGCCTGGCAACCAAGAGGTCTTCTGAATCTTTAAAAGTTGTGCAGGGGGAAGGGAGAATTCCACCTTGTGGTTTTTCCCATTATAGTGTTGCAAGAACACCTGCACTTGGCTGACTTTCTCTTCTCCTAAAGATACAGGATCAGTCTCAGGCCCTGAACCTGGAACCCTACTGCAGAGGCTTCCCCTGGTGCCTGCAGAGCCCTTTTCCCTCTCCCTGCTGAAATTAGGCTTGAAGAATGCATATTATAGTAGTCAGTAAGCCAGGTTGCAATGTGTGCTTGGTTGTACCATGGTGTGGTGGTCATGACAGTGTCTCTGATTTGCAAATATGCCCAAAGGCCCCAAAACATGGGTGCCCTGCCATATAGTGATGGAGCCTGATGCACCTTGTGATGTTCCTATATTAATGTATATATGGTAAGTGTTGTTGTTTTAGAAGATACATGGTAAGTGGAGTGAAAGAGGGGGAGTGAATGGGCAGTAGAATGCGAGATGATTGGCTGAGTGTTTAAAATGGCTGAATGTATAAAAGGAAGAGTGAGAGTGGAATCTGGGGGGGGAAGAAGAGAAAGAGTGGATTGCTTGGTGGGGTTTGAGAGAGTTGTTTGCCAGGAGAGAGTGGAGAAGGAGGGAGGTGGAGTTCGGATTAGTATTGAGTAAAACCATATGCTTATGTGCCTTAAGAAGAAATCTTGTTAATCTTGTTAGCTTTGTTATCTGTAATAAATACTTAATTTGGTTTACCAAAGGCCTGATCCTTGGCTGGGGTTTCACAGACCAGAAGGGAGGGTAAGGTAATGACCAAGGCTGAAGGGGAACTGTAACAAATGGTGGCAGCGGTGAAGAGAATAACAATACCAGTATTCAGAGTCTCTGGGAATACTAGTATTGGGACGTTACTGGTGGTTGCCTAGCAGGGGGATCTGTTGAGATCTGTGCTAGAGCGGGGAGAGAAATCATAAGAGAGAGCGGTCCGGAGTGGTGGAGTCCCTGGTGGTGCCTAGAGACAGGCAGTAACCACGAGCAGGTAGGAACCTGACAGGGAGAACCAGGGAAGGACGCATCACATGTGGTGTCAGTAGCGGTGGGATACGAACAACAGAGAATCCAGATACGAACCAAAGAGAGTCCCAAAGACACGTGGTGACAAAGGAGACTACGTCACAGGTGTTGGCTGTAGCAGTGAGATACGAATACTAGACAATCCCTAATAGTTGTGTGGCAAACAGAAATAACAAAACAAGATTTCTTGTGAGAGTGACTGGCAAAGAGTGTGTGGCAAAGAGTGAGTGAACTCAAACACCATGGCTGAATACATAAAAATGAAAAGAGAGGAGCTGGTGGAGAAGTGCATAACATTCAATTTACCTCACGAGGGTAAAGGGGTAGATGAATTGAGGGTAGCACTTATAGGATTTGCAACTGCCCAGCAAAAACAACCTGTCAGAGAAGAGACCCCAGAAGGATATTTAAGCAATCCCGCTTATATAGAGTACTTGAGAGAGAAGTTGAGGATGGAAGGTGCAGAGAAGGAAAAACAGAGAGAGTTGGAAGCTGAGAGATTGAGGATGGAGGCTGAGGAAAAAGATAAACAGCGGGAGTTGGAAGCTGAGAGATTGAGGATGGAAGGTGCAGAGAAGGAAAAACAGAGGGAGTTGGAAATTGAGAGAATGAGATTGGGGTTTGAGGAGAGGGAGAAACAACGAGCAGTGGATGCCGAATTACAAGTAGAAAAGTTAAAATTTGAAAGAGAGAAGTTTCATTCTGATGAAACAAGAAAGGACAGAGATGGAGCAAGAATAAAAATTACTCCAAAGGACTTTGCTGTCTATGAGCCTGGTCAAGATCCTCAAATTTACCTCAGTACCTTTGAAAAAGCAGCTCAGTTGTGGGGGCTACCTGAAGATAAATACATGCAGTATTTATCAAACCTGATTAAAGGGGAATTGGCTGAGGTATACCAATATTTCCCCTCAGACAAGCCCGTCACCTATGCTGAATTCAAAGAAGCAGTGTTTAAAAGATTCAGACTGGGGCCTGATTATTTTAGAAAGCTTTTCAGAAATTGCCAGATACAGACAGGGAGGTCTTTTGTGGAACTGGGAGCAAAGTTGATGGATATATTTGGAAAGTGGATGAGTAGTGCCAAAGCTCAGTCAGTGGAAGAGGTGAAAAGCCTCATGATACTGGATCAATTATACCATCAGTTACCACCAGAAATAAGGCTCCTGGTCAAAGACCGTTCCCCTACATCTGTGCAGGAGGCCGCAGAGATGGCGGATCACTTCGCCTCCAATAGAACTGGCTGGGTGGGGAAAACATCAAGAGAGTTTAAACCCAGACCATATAGTGCTGGCAGAAGGGATGTGGTACCACAGCGAGTGAGTCCTCCATTAAAATCTGAAGGGCACAGGACACCCCAGAGTGGATCTGTGTACCCTAAAAGTGAGGAGAAATTATGCTACAAATGTGGTAGACCAGGGCACCTACATTTTCAATGTGAGGTTGCCAACCCCATTAGTAATCCTGCTCAGACAAGGGCAGTGAAAACAGAGCCCAAGGCTTTAGAAACAGCAAAAAAGGTTCAGTTTTGCCAGATAAACTGGACAGAAGTAACAGACCTTGATTCAAGTCTGAGAGAGGAAGTGAGAGTACAAGGGGCAAATTATTGGGCATTGCTTGATACTGGTGCCGCTCAGACATTACTGAGGCCAGATTTAATAAAATCTGAGGTAATATTACCTCAGGAAACTGTGACTATCCAAGGAGTGAGAGGTCAACCAGAAAGTCTGCCTGTGGCCCTGGTGGAAATGACTTGGAGAGGCCGAGAGGGCCGATATAAAGTAGGCATTAATGCCCAGCAACAAGAACCAGTAATACTGGGAAGGGATGTAATGGGCGCCCAAGGAAAGATCTATGTAGTGACCAGACAGCAAATTGGCAGAGAAAAAGAAGCCATATTAAGGGGGGCTGAAACAAACAGGGTGGAATCTGTTAACCAGCCTCAGGTCACCATAGCAACCACTAGCAGGCCTGGTGAAGGAGACAGACAGTATCAAGTGGTCTCTGGGGAAGAAGCAGAGCAATTCAGGGAAGAGCTGCATAAAGATATAAGTTTGAAGCATATAAAGGAACAAGCCCTGACCCAACAGATTCCTTTCACTGACAAACTGAGGAATCAAGTTGTGTGTGAGAATGGGATTTTATATAGACTGTGGATGCCTGCTGAGAGAAAGGATGAATGTGAACCAGTGAAGCAATTGATAGTACCTAGCAAATACAGAACCAGATTGCTAGAGGTTGCCCACAATGTCCCATGTGCAGGACATCTGGGAATAAAAAAGACCAAGAGGAGATTGGCTGCACATTATTATTGGCCAAATATCTCCAAGGATGTAAAACAACATTGTCTATCTTGTGGAATATGCCAAAAGGTGGGAAAGAGTGGAGTAAAGACCAAGGCACCCTTAAAGCCCCTTCCTATAATTGGACAACTCTTTTATAGAGTGGGAATAGATTTGGTGGGCCCTTTTTCCAAACCCACAAGGCATGGCAAGAAATATCTAGTGGTGGTGGTGGATTTTGCCACCAGGTACCCAGACGCAGAAGCACTGAGATCTGTAGAAGCCCCTGTAGTGGCAGAGGCTTTATTAAAAATCTTTATGAGGCTGGGTTTCCCTCATGAAGTGCTGACGGATCAAGGCAGTGTATTCATGGGAGAAGTGATGCAATGTATGTGGAAATGTTGTGGTCTAAAACATCTAAAGACCACTACTTACCATCCCGCCACTAATGGGCTAACTGAGAGATTCAATGGAGTTTCGAAGGGCATGATAAGAAGCTATGTTCAAGATAACCCACAAGACAGGGATGAACGTTTGGGATGCTTCTTATTTGCATACAGAGAAGTCCCTCAGGAGTCAACAGGCTTCTCACCCTTTGAACTGATGTTTACTAGAAAAGTGAGGGGACCTTTGGAACTGCTAAAAAATTCATGGGAAGGAACTCTGGGAGAGTACAAAACTTCTGTAGTAGATTTTGTATTGGAATTCCGCAATAAATTAACATCAATGATGGAGGTGGTGAAAAAGAATTTGAGTCAAGCATAGCAGAAGCAAAGTTACTGGTATGACAGAACAGCCAGGGAACGTGTGTATGATGTGGGAGATATGGTTATGGCGTTCATACCCAGGAAACATGACAAATTACAGGCTAACTGGGAAGGACCATATACCATCAGAGAAAGGCTTGACACAGTGACATATGTAATCACCACAGACCAATTAAACAAAAGCAAAGTGGTTCATGTAAATATGTTGAAGCCTTACCATACCAGGGATGCACAGGTGTTGCAAGTTACCTTATTCCCTGTGGGAAGTGGGCCTGAACTTCCAGATTTGGTACAGGAAAGCAAAGACAAAGGAGGGGTAGATCAAGTAGAATGGTCAGAGGAGGTAGAGGAGGAAGTAAAAGAAGAGATTCTGAGAGTTTTGGAAACCTATAGGAATCTCTTTAGCAACAAACCTGGCCGAACCAGTATAGTTATACATTCCATTGATACTGGAGATCATGCCCCAATCAGATCTGTTCCGTACCGTGTGAATGGGAAAGTTTTGAATGAGATCAAAAAGGAGGTGGAAGATATGCTGGAATTAGGAGTGATCAGGGAATCCATCAGTCCCTGGGCCTCAAGTATTGTCCTTGTTCCGAAAAAAGATGGAACAACAAGGTTTTGCATTGATTATCGGCTAATCAATAAAATTACTGTCCCAGATGCGTATCCTATGCCTAGGGTAGACGCAATGTTAGAGTTATTGGGGGCAGCAACCATTATCTCTACACTAGATCTCTGTAAAGGATTTTGGCAAATGGAACTAGACGAGCAATCCAGAGCCAAAACTGCCTTCAGTACACCAGATGGGTTATATGAGTTTGTGACACCCATGGGACTAAGGAACTCACCAAGTTCATTTCAGAGGCTAATCAATACTGTGTTGCGAGGCATGTCAGATTTTGCAGTGGCCTATATTGATGACATGGCCATTTTTAGCAAGTCGGTGCCTGAGCATGTCCAACACCTGACAACAGTATTGGAGGCCTTAAGAAAAGCAGGCCTCACAATAAAAGCTAAGAAATGCCAGTTTGGACTAAAGGAAGTAATTTATTTAGGACATAAGGTGGGGAGTGGGAAAATCACCCCCTTATGGACCAAGGTGGAGGCAATACAAGCGTGGCCGATCCCCTTAACCAAAAAACAAGTAAGGGCATTTCTGGGTGTGGCTGGATTTTATAGGAAGTTTGTGAGAAATTTTGGGGAAATAGCAACCCCCTTGCATGAATTAACAAAGAAGAAGTGTTCTGAGTGTGTGGTATGGACGGATGAATGTCAGAAGGCTTTTGATCTACTGAAGCAAGCCTTGTGCCAAGGACCCATATTAATAGCACCAGACTATGAGAAACCATTCATCGTGGCTACAGATGCGTCGGACCTGGCGCTGGGAGTCGTCTTGCTACAGGAGAGAGAAGGCACTAGACATCCAGTGGCGTACCTGAGTCGCAAGCTGACGCCGAGGGAGAAAAACTATTCGTCAGTCCAGAAGGAGTGCCTAGCGGTCGTGTGGGGACTGAACAAGTTGCGCCCATACGTGTGGGGACGAAGATTCACAGTGACTACGGATCATCGGGCCTTGTTATGGTTGCAGACTATGAAAAACCATAACACTATGCTGCAGAGGTGGTCCTGGGCCCTACAGGGCTATCAAGTGGACTTCCAGTTCATCAAAGGCAAGGACAATGTACTGGCCAATGGACTTTCCAGGCAAGTGGCTGGGACTGCAGTGACGTGACCAGACGGAGGAACAAAGAAAGACATTTTCCCCGTACAGACTTTTATTTGTTAACGCGACGTATAAATCCTGGAACAGGAATAATACTCTGCTGTTGTTTAAGGGGGGGGAAATGTGATGTTCCTATATTAATGTATATATGGTAAGTGTTGTTGTTTTAGAAGATACATGGTAAGTGGAGTGAAAGAGGGGGAGTGAATGGGCAGCAGAATGCGAGATGATTGGCTGAGTGTTTAAAATGGCTGAATGTATAAAAGGAAGAGTGAGAGTGGAATCTGGGGGGGGAAGAAGAGAAAGAGTGGATTGCTTGGTGGGGTTTGAGAGAGTTGTTTGCCAGGAGAGAGTGGAGAAGGAGGGAGGTGGAGTTCGGATTAGTATTGAGTAAAACCATATGCTTATGTGCCTTAAGAAGAAATCTTGTTAATCTTGTTAGCTTTGTTATCTGTAATAAATACTTAATTTGGTTTACCAAAGGCCTGATCCTTGGCTGGGGTTTCACAGACCAGAAGGGAGGGTAAGGTAATGACCAAGGCTGAAGGGGAACTGTAACAAATGGTGGCAGCGGTGAAGAGAATAACAATACCAGTATTCAGAGTCTCTGGGAATACTAGTATTGGGACGTTACTGGTGGTTGCCTAGCAGGGGGATCTGTTGAGATCTGTGCTAGAGCGGGGAGAGAAATCATAAGAGAGAGCGGTCCGGACTGGTGGAGTCCCTGGTGGTGCCTAGAGACAGGCAGTAACCACGAGCAGGTAGGAACCTGACAGGGAGAGCCAGGGAAGGACGCATCACACACCTCACTCAGCAAGGCATTCCACAGGGCAGGTGCCACCACAGAAAATGCACCCCACAGTTGCCATCAGCTGTGCTTGCAAGTCTGGGGGATCTGAAACAAGGCTTCAGATGATGATTGCAAAATGCAGGGAGGAACATATGGAAGGAGGTGGTTCTTAAAGTACCAAAGCCCCAGGTCATTTAGAGCTTCAAAGGTAAACAGCATTTTGAATTGAGCCTAGAAACAAACTGACAGCCAGTGCACCTCATGGAATCAAAGCGCCTGCCACTCATCAACAATCTGGTGGCAGAATTTTGTGCGAGCTGCAATTTCAAGAGCAGCCCCTCCATGTGTACATTACAGTAGTAATGGCGGTCACTAGGGCATGAATGACTGTAACAAAGTACAATTTTGTTAGGAAGGGTTGTGATGGGTGAACTAGCCAAAACTGGAAAAAAAAGTATCTCCAATATATTATATCCTTTTTTAATACAGTATCCCATATGTGGCTGAGATGTATATAGTATCTCATATGTGGCCAGACTGCAGGTTAATATAAAAGCATTATGTTATTGGCCATTTTATTTTAAATTCCTTTCCTAATAATCTCTAGCACTGAATTTGACTTTTCCATTGTGATCACAAACTGAGTTGATGGTTTGGTTTGATCTATCTTCCATGATCCCAAGATCACCTTCCTGGTTAGTCTCTGTCTATACTTTCAGTCCTGCCTGTGTATATGTATATACACTTTGGAGGAGGAGACGCCTCCTCCCCCAGAGAGCATCAGTTTAGACTTACTTACATTGAACTTCATTTACATTTTGTGTCCCATTCACCCTATTTGGAGAAGTCTTCCTGGAGCTCTTCCCAGTCTTCTTGTATGTTTACCATTCTCAATAATTTGGTGTCATCCTCCATGGCGCAGAGTGGTAAGCAGCGGTAATGCAGCTGAAGCTCTGCTCACGGCCGGAGTTCGATTCCAACGGAAGGAGGAAGTCAAATCTCCGGTAAAAGGGGTCAAGGTCCACTCAGCCTTCCATCCATCCGTGGTCGGTAAAATGAGTACCCGGCATATGCTGGGGGGTAAAGAAAGGCCGGGGAAGGAACTGGCAATCCCACCCCATATATATGGTCTGCCTAGTAAAGGTTGCAAGACGTCACCCTAAGAGTCGGAAACGACTCGCACTACAAGTGCGAGAACACCTTTACCTTTTTTATGAACTTGGCTGCTTCACTGCTCACTCATGACTCCAGATCAGATATAAATGTTAAACAGCATCAGTTCCAATACAGGTCATTGAGAAAATCCACTGATTACTTTCTGGTCTGTGAAAACTGTCCATTTTTCCCTACCATTTTCCCAGGCCTGTAACTGGAGGAGGGGGTCAAACAGGGGAACCGTCTCCCTAGAGCTGTGCTTCACCCCCCCAGATGTTTTGGGGGAAATTGTCTTACTTTTAATTTGTGACATGACAGACAATGACAACCTCCATTTAAAGAATAATAGCTTGTTTTAAGAACAAGAGCAATTTAAGAATTGGACCCTCTGAAAAATTTAGTGAATAAGGGCAAGTGCATAACAAAATCCTCATCTGGAAGAGTCCCCCAAAAGTCTGCTTACTTAAGGCTTTCTGTGACTAACGGTGGATTTTTCAGGATCACAACTACCCTATAATTACTGAGGGGGGGGGAAACAGCCTGTATAGTAACATGACCCTTGAAGAGTTAAATATTAGAACTTTGTATGACAGGCTGGAGTTACACTCCACCCCTTGAACTTTCCTTTTCAGTTTCAGTTGTGTTCTCTATCCAGCCAGAAATGAAGAAGCATGCTTGTTTGCCTGCAGTAAAAAGTAAGAGTTTGTTTATTCTGCAGTTATTATAAGGAAAAGAGCAAGACTGTGTGCTTATTGCTAAAAGGTGACCCTAAGTTACCCTTTACTATACAGTAGGGCCCCGCTTACCAGCACTTCGCTTCCCGGCATTCCGCTAATGCAGCGGCTTTGATTCCCTGTTTTTAAAGCCGATTTTGCCCTTTTGCGGCATTTTGGGATCATTTTCGTGCGACACGCCCCATTATATTCAATGGGGTTCCACTTTACAGCAATTTCCACTTTATGGCGGGGGTCCAGAACGGAACCTGTCGTATAAGCGGGGCCCACCTGTACTCAAAATCATAGTGGCTATTTTTTCTTCTTTTTCTTGAGTAGTTGCTTGCAAATGATGAAAACAGCCATATAGGAATAGAAATATTGCTGTGTACGCTACAGTTAGCTGGCTAGTTGGCTGGCCTAATTGTTGATTTTCCCAATATGTGCAGCTCAGCATGAGGCCTTTTCAGGTTTCTGCACAGGAAAATCAACCCAGCAACAAGTAGAAAAGAAAAATCCAATTGTTTTCCACAATTAGTTTCCAATTGCTTAGTTACAGTGCAATCCAACTCAGGGGAATCAAGTGTAAGTGGTGTCAGTGCAAGAGAAGTTGGCATAAGGTTCCACCACATCCAATTGTCATTCAGGAGCCTCTGGGTTGACTGAACACCAGCTCAGCCAGGAGCTGCATGCAGGGACCAGAAAGTAAAAGCCTGCTGTCCCACATACCCCTACTGGGGAGTAAGCCCTCTCGATTAACTTCTATTGTAATTATTTTCTTAGACTGACCTTTTTCCTGGCATAATTTTTGCCTGAATTGGGACCTGACGGAGTGCTCCAAACGTTAGATGTGGCCTAAGTCTCCTTACCTCAGCCCCTCCCTTGACATGCTCCCAACACCCCCTGGAACACCCCTTTTTGGGAACTTACACTGGCTTATGCCAGCTTCACATGCCAGTCTTTGCTGAGCTGGCCGGGCCCTGGCTGAGGTGGCCTAAGGGAATTACACTGGCATAGCCAGCTGAGCTGGGACCCAGCTAGCTCAGCTGGAGATCTGCTGCATCCAACTTCCCTCAGCCCAGTATAAATGCAAGTTGGATCGCGCCCTTAGTATTTTATATAATAGCTAGTTTAAAATTTTTCCCTTGATTGTCCAACAGGAAGGAAAATATAAAGGTCAGGAAAAATACTAGAAGGAAAGACTCTCAAGGAAAGTTAACAAACACACTTCAAAATATTTATTTTCTCTCTGCTCTTCCCTAAACTTGTTGTTTGGACAAGTTTGTTTTTCAGGTGAAATCTAAAATGGAGATCAAAGCCAAGCTCAGGAGCTCACTGTCATTACCAAAGGTCAGTTCATGAAGAATCGGAGCACAGGGACAGACCACAGGTGGAAGAGAGCTGTAGCTACAGGCAAATCAAGCTTTTGAGTTTGGTATTCATAATAATAATAATAATAAAATTTTATTCTTAGGCCGCCTATCTGGCCAAATGAACGGCCACTCTAGGCAGCGTACATAATTAAAAATACAACGTATAATACAGTTTTAACATATAAAACAATTATAATCCACCAACCTACATCTATACACTGTAAACTAAAATTATCTAGGAGACTTGTATGCCCGCTGAAACAACCAAGTTTTCAATCCTTGGCGGAAACCTACCAGGGAGGGGGCATGGCGAAGGTCGTATGGCAGAGAGTTCCAGAGGGTGGGGGCCACAACTGAGAATGCCCTCTCTCTGGTCCGCACCAGCCCAGCTGTCTTAACTGGTGGGACCGAGAGAAGGTCTTGTGAGGCAGATCTCGTCAGGCGGCATATTTGGTGATGCTGGAGGTGCTCCTTTAGATAAACTGGACCGACACCGTATAGGGCTTTAAAGGTTAACACCAACACCTTGAATTGGGCTCGGTACACAACTGGTAGCCAGTGCAGATCTTCCAGCACTGGGGTGATATGATCCCGGCTGCGGCTGTTTTTAATCAACCGTGCCGCCGCATTCTGTACCAGTTGTAATTTCCGGACCGTCTTCAAGGGTAGCCCCACGTAGAGCGCATTACAGTAGTCTAAGCGAGAGGAGACCAGGGCATGCACCACCCGTGGGAGCAGATGGACCGGAAGGTAGGGTCGCAGCCTCTGTATCAGACGTAATTGATACCAAGCTGCCCGGCTCACCGCTGACACCTGAGCCTCCATGGACAGCTGGGAGTCAAGAATGACCCTGAGGCTCCGAACCTGGTCCTTCAGGGGCAATCTAACCCCGTTCAGCGTCAGGTCAATATCTTCTATCCTCTTATCTCCCACAAGCAGTACCTCGGTCTTGTCAGGGTTCAGTTTCAGCCTGTTTCCTCCCAATCATTCACTTACAGACTCCAGGCACTTGGAAATAGTCTCCACAGCCAACTCCGGTGAGAACTTAAATGAGAGATAGAGCTGAGTGTCATCCGCATATTGGTGACACTGCAACCCAAATCTCCTGATGATAGCTCCCAGCGGCTTTACATAGATGTTAAACAGCATGGGAGAGAGGATAGAACCCTGTGGCACACCACAATTGAGAGGCCAAGGGTCTGAAACCTCCTCTCCCAATGCCACCCTCTGGTGCCTGTCAGAGAGATAGGAACGGAACCACCGTAAAACAGTGCCCCCAATTCCCATTCCCTCCAGGCGATCCAGGAGGATACCATGGTCAACGGTATCAAAAGCCGCTGAGAGATCCAGGAGGACGAGGAAGGAGTGTTCTCCCCTATCCAACGCCCTCCTTAAATCATCCACCAGAGCGACCAAGGCTGTTTCAGTTCCATATCCAGTCCTGAAGCCCGATTGGAATGGAGATCTCCCAAAAAAGAGTGGGTCAATTCAACAGATCACACTTCATTCATGTAAGTTAACACACTCTATGGATGGAGGAGGCTTAAGGGGAAGGTCATTGCCTTTCCTCTTGCCTGGCCTAGCCCTAATGTCCTCTGCACCAGTGGGGGGGGGGAGAGAATTGCCTGGCATTATGTACCTCTTCCCTTTCCAAATGCCCCACCTAGAAATGTGGCTGCCTCACCAGAAAGGAGGGCTGGTTATGGGGCTCATTCTTTAACTAGTTACTAATCCTGTATAAAATCCCCTTATCCTGTGAGTGATATATGTATGCTGAAACAAAAGGTGAGAGACTTTGTGAATAGCTTTTTTAATGTCCGAGTATATAACTACAGATTACTTCTGTCTACGTGTTTGTTAGAACCACAGGAGCATGACTATTGGTCCATCTAACTCCATATTGGTTGCACCAGGGCTGAAGAACCTGTGGTCCTCTGTTGACCATGTTTACTGGGAGTGATGGGAATTGGAGTCCAAAACACCTTGAAGGCCACAGGTGACTCATCCCTGGTCTATGTTGATTGGCAGTGGCTCTTTAGGATTTCTTTCCCAATGTCAGCACAAGTAGCATGGGATGAAACTGGGAAGTTGCATGTGCACTGAACTAAGGCCCTTTCCTCTGATGATGATGATTATTATCTTTATTTATACCCCGCCCTTTTTCCAAACTGGAACTCAAGGCGGCTTCCAGATAAAAACAAGTACACATCATTAAGAACCTATAAAAATATAAAACATATAAACATATAAAATCAGCATTAAAACAGGATTAAACTATTAAGATGTTAAAACCAATTACTCTTAAAATACTGCAACCCAGTTTAGGAGCATACAGGCAAAACAATAACATACAGCATCCTCTTCAGTCACTACCCTTAAAACCTTAGATTAACATTCTAAAAGGTTCTAACATTTCTGTGAAAATGTTTTCACAAAAATGCCTTGCTGATTTGTCATCCCTTGAGATTGCTTTATCATTGTAGCTTATTAATGTCTTCCATACCTAAGATAGACAATAAACTGACAGATCTAAAATGTCCTGGCTCCGGTGTAACAGGATCAGGCAGGCAGCCATTCCACAGAGTCGGTTTCCAATCTTAGCAATTGTAAGAAAGATAGAAAGATTGTGCCTTCTTTGTTTTTGTGTTGAATCAAGTTTTTGTTCTGATATGATCTTAGGTATGGAAGCCTATCCATCTTTGTTGAGAGACTTTAAGAAGTCCACCCACATGTGGTTTGTTGCAGAAGGTTAGAACATTTCCTTCTCAAAGGAAAACATCAAACATTGCACAGGCTCCTCATAAAGTTTCTATAAGGCATCCATGTGTAGCTTGGTGGGGTTCCCCCCACTTAATTACAGTTATTTTTATTGATCTGCTTCCAAAAGATTAGACCTTGATTATAAAAATAAGTAAGTAAATGTTGAATTATTGGATGCCAATAGAATGAGTTGCTAAACCCATCACACTATTCTGTTGCAAACGCTGTTGTGCAACGAAGTGAAAATGCCATAAACAGGACATAGGTCCTTGCTATCTTTTTGGAAGAAGCTGCAGCTACATATTTTAAGTGATTGTTGGTATGTGCACAACTTTATCTTCATTACAAAAACAACATGGATACGAGCGCTGGAAGAAATTTATAGTTGCTCCATGACACAATTAAATTACAAATGTCCCATTAGAGACTGCCAGTTTACCTCTGATAAAGGCTCTTTAAGCCTTTCATTCCAATATTGTTTTCCAGGCCTTAAAAAAACTGTTCTCCTTTTAAATGCATATTATTTTAGAGACAAGTCGTAAATATAGATGACGGCTTTTTTTAAAAAAAATGATAAAATAAATGTAATTAAAGATTCAGGAACAAATAATAGCTATCAAAATCTAATTTACAGGAAATTACATTTCCTAATTCTCATTGCTCATAGCTTGATGGTTGCTTTTTTTTTAACTGAAAGGGGAAATGCCTGAAATCAGAGTCACCTTCTGTACTTCAGTCATTGTGATTGTTGATGGTATTCCATGTGCAGATGGGCTCATATTTCCCCTTTGAATGCATTGCTTTTATTTTCTTTTTTAGGGTGGATGGTCTTATTCCCCTGCTCATGGAATACCATAAAATAATGCATTTATATCCTGCCCTTCCAAAGAACTTACAGCACAATCCCACACATGTCTACTCAAAAGTAAGTCTCAGGTAAGGATGTTGTTTGCAGTTTGCTGCTGATTTAGTTGTCATTTTGATGAACTGGCAGCTGGTTACAGTCCATTTTAGTTAGTGCTTTGTTATTTTCTGCTTTTCATATTTTACCTTTTCCATTGCCAAAAAATAATTTTACTGTTTTCATTTTTTCTAACGATGGCCCGCAATTTTTTTAATTGAAAAGTAAGTGAGTCAGGTCAAGAAAAGGAGACAAAAGTTTTCCCCACACGCAATTAAATGAGGCTTGTGCAGTTGATCTTTTTCCAGCTCAGCTATGTGATATAACTCTAAACGTTGAAAATTGATCCCAATTTGTCTTCGAGCCTCAAGTGCTGCTGTTTGCGGAGTTCTTGACCTTACAGTTAGCATGTCTGAAGTTAACCAACTTATTTTGCTTCTTTCCTCCCACCCTCCACCACTTTGGTCAGTTTTTTAGTGCGTTGGTGGCAAGATACTCTTTGCCTGCCTGAGGCAGCAAACTAGTACTAAACTGTGAATTTGACTAAAGTCACAGAGATTTTTAAAAAAAACCAGACACAAGGGGCAGGCAGGTTAAGAATGAAACAATGAATGTTAATGGTGACCATCATCACCTCAATGACACAGAAGTTAAAGGGAACAGACATTTCAGCAGTTCAGATTGAAGATGTCATTGATAACAATGTTGTTGCATTCACTGCTTTAAAAAAAAACACAAAACTCTGTTATCAGGAAAGCGCCAGAAGCTCTTAACAAACAAAATCAGTCTGCAAAGATAGCAAACTTGCAAACTGTGGGGTAGCCTGATGTACAGTTCGCTTTTATCAAATTTTTCACCCCTTCCTAGTCCCAGGTGAGTGTATATAGGATTACAGTCCCTGGGAATCCTATCCAGAGTGTGGTATCCCATTTTGGGTTATCCCTCATGACAACCCAGTGAAGTAGGTTAAGGACCTTGGCATTCAGACCTTGGCATTCAAGTCTATCCACTCCACTGTACTACTATTTCTTTATTGTGGGTTTTTTAAATCATGTATTAAAATATTTATATACCACCCTTCTAATGATCTCAGTGAACAGGTAAGTCTAATACAGGAAAGGTGTTATCTTAGGTAAACTGGTTCCAAGTTATTTATAGTTACCATATTTGTAGACTGTTACTCAGCCTCAAAGGTAGTTAATAATAAATAAATTCACAGGTCTGAAAACAATTCAAGACTGTAATGATTCAAATAAATAAATAAATAAAAACCCCAATAGGTAATAGTAGCAACTAAATAAGAGCAACATCAGGATAATGAAAACAGAACTTCAGGATAAAGAAACTGTAATGGTTTAGGGTCATTCATATGCCACCCCATCTCTGGCTCATATGTGGATCGGAGGGAATGTGGCACCTATTTCCTTCATCCTCCCCCCTCAGACACTTTCCACCCTGTACTCCCAGAGACCTGCAGAGGAAACCCTCTCTGGTCCTAGCACAACTGGTGTTTGAAAAGCTACCTGGTGGCTTGTGATTTCGATTAATGAATTCCTGAGATATGCGGTGGATTCTGGTGTGAGGTTCAGCTGACCAGTTTGCAAGGGAAATACCTGCTCACACTTCCTCTTAGTGAGCAGCTTTATACTTTTGGAGTACTCCTGAACTCAGCATTGCTTCTGGATGTCCAAATAGCGGATGTGGCCTGAAGTGACCTGTATTGACTTTAGCTGAAGTGCCAGTTGCAGCTGATACTGAAATACTAGAATCTGGCAAAATCATAGGCTGATGATTTCTAGATTCGATTACTGTGCTTTAGGTAAAGCTGCCCTTGAAATTGGCCTGAAGACTCTAACTGATTGACATCATCTGGAGGGAGGGAAAGAGCAGGACCGTTCCTGTTGTGCCCATCCTGATGGGGCATCTCCTGCATGCTGGGTCTGAAAGTTTTAAAGTGGAGGGCCTCAGCCTGACTCTATGTTCATTGACTCCCCATGTGATTTAGAACCCTGATTGTGCAGGGTTTTAAATCATACCAAGAACCTGCATATGTACAAGAGGCTCCTCACGTCAGACTCCACATGTGGAGCATGGGCTGGCAAGGATGTAACAGTGGTGGTGCAGCCAGTGAGCACTCTCTCCCTCGAGCAATTGCAATTTGCTACCGCCTTACTTGAATCTGATGAAAAAGAGAAACAGAGCTGAGTCTCATCTCATCAGCATACTGCACTCCCAGTCTCTAGGTGATTTCATCCAGTAATCTTAAGCAGATATGAAAAAGGCAGAGGAGACAATGCTGAAACATATTTTTCAAAAGGAGGAATAATAATCTCTCAGACTGGCTATGTGCCCTACTCTACAGAGGAAAATCCTCTCATCTGAAAGGCTTTTAGAGGACAGCCCTCTACTTGGAGGTGTCCTCTGTTTGAAGGACTATCTGGTCCAAGTCCATTTTAAAGATAAAGAACCATACGAAGGAAGGGCAGGAGCTTTGAAGAGGAGAGAGCAGGAGTCCTGGAGTCATCCATCGACAGCATTAGACACCAGACTGAGCCGGCTTGCTCATCACCTGGACACAGTCTTTCCCACTGTGGTGAGATGTATTGCATTTCTATTTAAATTATAGAAACTGTTTCTAAATTTGCACGGATACCTATAAGTTAGCATATGCAAATCAGTATCCTCTGTTGTCCTCTTTTTGATGGTGCATTTCTTCTTTTTTGGCGATTCATAAGTGTCCCTCCTATAGTCTTCTAGCACCACCATCAGGAGTCTACTTACCAGGCAGGAACAAAACCACCATTAAGTGGAACCCTTATCTCCAACCTAAGCAGTTGGTTCAGAAAAATGCTAAGATCAATAATAGTGAAGCTACTGGGATATCAAGGAGAATTAGCAGAGACACACTCTTCTCTGCCTGTCTCTGATACACCAAGATGACCAAGACTGTTTCCATCTGACAACTAAGCCTAAACCCAGTCTGCTGTGGATCCAAAGAATCAGCTTCACTCAAGATCCTGGAGCTGCCCAACTTATCAACTTGTTTGAGTGACAAGTTCAAGGCCAGCCTGCTGTTAACAAGGTCAGCAGTGTTCATGCCTGTAAGAGGTATGAAGTACTTACTGAAAGGTCATCCATTCTTCACTGGTGAGTGGATTTCTATTGCAGAGAAAAATCTTACATTTGTGTCCAGTTGCTATTATTGCTGGCTATTGTGGACATGAATATGCTCATATAGCTGTTTTCATATCCAGTCTTTTAAAAAGCAGCTGATACCAGAACAAAGTAAATATGTATTTTCATCATGCTTTTTAAAATGCCATGCCCATCCCCTAGATGATAAGACCTGATAACTTGCCAGCATATTCAACATAGCATGAATATCTTGATTCTTCACATTTTAGTGACTAATTAAAGAGGAATTAATGTGTATAGAGCTGAAAGAATTTGCTCTCAAAAATTATCTGCAGAATTCTCTTTTGTAAATTTTAATATTGCCTCTTCTCCAAACACTGCATGCATGTTCCAATATTCTATAGATATTCTCAGAATATTTGATTTCTGTATTTGACATTTGCAATATCTGACTTGATATATGGCAGTTGATATTTTATAGTATATGATAGCCAACATGCAGTTGTTTTTAAGTATTTCACAGTATTGACAGCTGGTGAATAATGGTATATCAGGGTGGTTTTTGAACTTTCTACCTTCCAAGAACGCTTTCCACATTGACATCTCTCAAGGAACACCAGTGTGTCTGGCACATAATTGCTGCACATTGCAGAGGATTCTGGGGTATGCTCTGGTGTGCACATTCAATTGATAATGTGGCACTATTGGGCCTCAGCACTGCTCACTATGAAGTATGTCCTAAAACATAACATTCCCTTGTTGTTGCACACTGTAGTGAAAGATCAGTAGTGCAGTGGGAGCTGGTGATTCCATGTCATTGGACAGCAGAAGCACCTCAGACAGCTCCTTGAAAGTTCAGACTAAAACCCAGAATGGATTCCACTGCCCCACTGACATGGAGCCACCAGCTGCCATTGCAGTAGTGGTAGGCAAATTCTCGTTCAGCTGTTGTTTTAATTAATGAATATCTGACAAATCTCCAAAGAACCCTGTCCCCCCCTCACCCCAGAAGGTAGTTTGAAAAACACTGGTCTATTGTATTTTCAATATTAAGGCATAGTAGCAAGTTCTATTTAACGAGTGAAAACAATTTCAAATATCCCATGGAAGAATGGCATACTTAGGTCAGTTTAACCACAGCGGAGTGGATCAATGGCCTGCAATACCAGTGGCGTCTCACCAAAGCCAAAGTCCTTTGCTTTCCCTGTGACCCAATACCAGGTGTTTCAGACTCAGCATTAGTTGTGGTATAATGTCTTGCATTCATACATTGACTTTTAGAAGTCATCTCATGAGCAAATTCACATTGAGAATTTATGTGGGAATTTCTTCACAGATAATGCCAGAGCCAAGGCTCTGGCTTTTCCCAGGCTGGCAGCTTCTAGCAGTACCCCATATTACTCTTCCCCTCTAAGCCACATGTAGATGGATTTGCAACCTATGCAAAAGGTGTAATGTGTGTGCATGCATGCATATGTCTATGCCACTATGTTCCCTCCACACTAGTGGGCATGACAAAACAGTGTGGGTGGGAAAGGGACAATTCTGAACATGTCATTTAAAAATCATTAAAAGGCTTTTTTATTATTATTGAGGTGATATTTTGTAGCTACCAGCTTTCTTTTAAAAGGTAGACCAAAAAGTGATTTAGCACTAACTAAAAGATCAAAGGTAGAGAAGTTAACACTGTGCTAAAATGGCACCAACCAGAAAAGAAGAAACAGCACAAGCTACAACGAGATCCTGTAAAGACCTACATTCATATCAAGATCCACGTTTGCATCTCTGTATACACCATATTTACCAATAATGTGATGTTCAACACAATTGTATACAGAATGTTTTAACTTTTGTACATATGTGTGTATTTCATCAGCTTTTTCTAAGTATTAATTTAGCAGTTGATCAATGTTCCCATATTTCATAAATTATACATTTGTGCATACAATGATTTTCCAGTTGTGTGCTTGTTACCATTTTTTTTAATTAATTGTTTTGTTGTTTTATTGTTTGCTGTCTTGGGCTCCTTTAGAAGGAAGGTTGGTAAGAAATTTAATTAATAAAATAATATCTTCAAGCTTTTCTAGACCATGTTAAGGACACTCAGAACAGCTCTAGTCAATATTTGGACATTGTAAAGGATTCAGATCCTACAATATAGAAATGGAAAACATTTCCTGCACTTTATACATAGACTGATTTAATTGGGATTAGTTAATGGGGAGTATATGAGAATCAGAAATTCTAGACAGCAAAACACAATAACCTGCAAATTCCTGATGAACATTCCAATAAGT
This sequence comes from Rhineura floridana, assembly GCF_030035675.1. Lineage (NCBI taxonomy): Eukaryota > Metazoa > Chordata > Lepidosauria > Squamata > Rhineuridae > Rhineura > Rhineura floridana. The sequence continues at coordinate 104,421,683 of NC_084483.1, forward strand.
CCAATTTTAGAAAAGTCAAGATTTAGATGCTTATAAGTGGAATCATTTCTCTGGAAAGAATAAGATCTTCAAGTTTAGAAATCCTTGGCCTATTCTCTAAACAAAGATGTGGGAAACTATTAATGTTTATATTAAAGATCTCCTTGAGGATTTATTGCTCGCTGTGGAATATGAGCAGCAATGTCTTGTAAAACTCTTACCGTCATCATCAACATTTTTATACGAGGCTTCCCAGATAAATAGAACACTGGAACTGGAATATGACCTGACAGGATGCAACTGCTAAAACACCTCACCTGGGCTATTTTCTACTTTAATTCAGCATGGGTCAGATTGGGGGAGAAGGGAGGAAGACTGAAAACTTGGGCCTGGGGCCTGAACCATTGAATTTTAAGCTTTCAAACATTGGCAAGTGTGCCAGTGGTCCCATTGCCTACTGTTACTAGGTAAGGCACTTAACACATTTTGTTTACAATTAGCTCTTAATCAGAATCAAACACCATTTTTAAAATGGTACGGTATCTCTAGTTCTCGCTGTTTGTTTATCATCTTTGGAACGGAAGAAAGATAAAAAGCAGACCCCTCATTATCTAGACCTAAATAATCTAAAGTCCTTAGAGCTGTTCTCACAGGGAAAATAATGGCTTGCTTCTCCATGTAATCCTATTAGGGAAAAACATTTGCTCTCAAATCCATGTGCGGAAGATGCTTCTATATACACAACCAATGGACTAGAATAAAGGCCATAGCACAGCCTTTCCCAACCTTTGGGTCCCCAGATGTTGCTGGACTACAGTTTCCATCATTCCTGACCATTGGCCATGCTGGCTGGGGCTGATGGCAGTTGTAGTTCAGCAACATCTGGGGACTCAAAGGTTGGAAAAGGCTGCCATAGTGTGCCTTCTTAGTATACACATTCAGCACAGGGTGATTTCTGTGACTTTGAACTAAGAGGCACAAGGTGTGTAGGCATTTTAGATATGGTCATGGTGTCATTTCAGACCATATCTTTCACTTACAGGCAGAATGGTAAACATTAAAAGCCCTATTCACCCATACAATCTTTTGTGTAAGGGGGAGAGTAGGACAGTGTTCATTATCCCCTCCATCACACCCCAGTTGCCTGGCCCCTCTGCTCTCCATGTGTCTACAGAGATGGACTGAAGAGGGAAGCTTTTTCTACACGGGTTGGCTTCTTTTGTGATTCAGAATCCTGGTCACACAAGGTTCTAACTCACATGTGATGCTGAACAGGTTCCCAGCTTTTGCAGTGCTCCAGTCTATAATCCTGTGTACACTTACATGGGAGTAAGCTCCACTGAACTCAATAGGACTTACTTCTGTGTTAAAATGCATTGACAGGACTGTTACAAGATTGTGAGTCCTATCAAAATTTGAATTTACCCTGGCTTAAGGTTATATGTAATACTGTTCACCTGTCTAAACACTGGCAGCTGTCAAGAGATGAACCAGGGAGTCAAAGCCACAAAGATCTTGTTGCTCAGTTGTGGTCCAAACCCCCAAGGAAGAAACATTTTATAGTAAAGCTCAATAAGCAGATTGGGTAGGGGCAACTAGTGTAACCTGAGATTAGTCCACTGTCAGGAAGACAGTCCAATGTGCAATTCTGATAGCTCACCACATGGAGCAGCTGAACATAGAATGGAAGGTTCCTGGTTCTAGCCTGGTCAACAGAGTAATACCTTCTACATTCCTGACCACAACTCTGTCTTACTAGCATCTGACAGCAAGTATCCCGGGTAGAAGAACATGTCTAGTCTCTGATAAGACTACCCACAACCTCAGCTTGTAAACCTGAAAGAGAGCTCATCTGTTTAACAGCACGAACGACAGTGAGGCATATGTTGAGTGTGTAAAGCTTTAAATATCCTATGATGTGAAAATCCTGGATGCACCAGCTTCCTGCCATGGGTCCTACTTTACTGAGGACAATCCTCTGTTGAAGGGCTGTCCAGTGCAATTTAAAGGTACAGAACCATAAGAAGAGAGAGCAGAAGGGGCCATGAAACTGTCCAACAGGCTGAGCAGGGACACAGGTCACCATTTTCCCCACTATGGTGAGATATGTTGTATGTCTATTTAAATTATAGTAATTATTTCTAAATGTGCATCTACACATGGAAGTTGCTATATGAAAATGTTATACATATCTGTGTCTTCTTTTGATAATGCTGTTCCTCTTTTTTGGCAATGTGTAAGTGTCATCCTATCCCTACCTGTGTCTAGGGATGGAGAAGAAATTCCATTCGCATTTAAAGGCAAACTTATCTAATTTGTACTTTCCGAAACAATACATGAACCAAAACACAGTCATCCTTTGAAATTTGCACATCTGAATTTTTCAGTGTGGTTGTCTAACCAAGTAACGGGTACAAAAATGCACAGTAGGGTAAAATGTGCATAAAATTCATATATTCATGAACATTGCATTAAATGTATTGCATTAGGGGAAATTGCAAAAATGTTAATATTAGGCAAAATTGCATACAAACACATGTCTATTAGGAGAAATTCGCTGAAGAATTTTAATGAGAACTTTTTAAAAAAATGCAAACTGATGTGGAAATGTGGAGAGCTGAACTTAATGTTGGAAAAATGAGAAACTGAAAGCAACCAAAATTGACAGATTCACCTATCCCCACCTGAACCAGTTGTTCACCCAGGGCCAGCTCCAGGCATGCGGGGGCCCTTGGGCATCAGCTTGCCCTGGCCCCCCGGTGGGTAGGTGGGTGGGTGTGCACACGTGCGCCCCCATGGCCCCCCTACCCCCCACGGCCCCCCTACCTGCCTAGTCTTTACCATTGCCCTTAATGAAGATGGCAGCCGTGGTTTCCATAAGGGGAATGAAGCCTCCACCGCCATCTTTGTTGATGGCACACATGCATGCTATGCACGCACATCTCTGCTATCAGCTAAGAAGGCGGCAGCTGCTTCAGTACCTTAGGGAAGCTGTGGCCGCCATCTTCATTAAGGGCAATGCTAAAAAGCCGGCTGACAGGTAAGTGGGGTGGGGGGGTGGATCACGGAAGGGGAGCAGAGTGCCCCTCAGGGGCTCCTGTAGCTCTGGGGCCCTTGGGCCAGTGCCCAACCTGGCCGCCCTTTAGAACCGGCCCTGTGTTCACCCACCACCATTGCAAATACTCAGTTTTTGTTATGCTGCCATAAGTATCATTGTTTTCCAGTTTTTGGAAATATGCTGAAGTTTATATGGTGCTTACAGCCACTATACACCATCATTTCCATTGACTGCTCTACTGTGTGCTGAATGCTCATGTGAAAAAAAGGCTTTTTATTAGTTTCACTTTCACCTTCAGCCTGGTGTCTGAGGCTAGAGCATTCCTCCTAGGTGGGCCTCCTTGTATCTTATCAAAAATATTTGATTGTATTATGTTTGAAATAACATGTAACCTTAGAGGCTCCCTTAGCTTTTAGGCTGTCATGATGATTAAGGCCTCATTAAATTTCAAAACTACCTAGAGGCAAAACTTGTTATCTAATGTTAAAGATTTTGGAGAGTCTTTATCAGCATTATGTTACATAATGAATGTGGAAGAACCTTTTTACACACTAATTCTTTCTGACATAGCTTACAAGGAGAGTTTAGTGATTTACGTACATTTCAGATGCTACCTACTCAAGCATACTCTGGATGGATAAAACTGCATTTTCCTGCGTCTTAGATTTCTTTGTGCTGTGTTATCTGAAGTTACTTCTACATTAAATATCCACTGATATATCTATATGCCCCACACCAACATCCACACTCAAGAAGCATTATATGTGGCAGCTAATATAAACATTAGGAAAAGAAACAAGCATTAAGGCATGATCTAACCCAGTGATTCCCAAATGTCCCCCCCCCCATGGACTAGTTGAAAATCGCTGAGGGCTACGCTGCTTAATGACTTGTCTGCCTGTTGTAGCAATTGTAATGTCCTGTGCTGGATGCTGTATGATTTTAACTGTATTTTTATTGCTTCTTTTGTTTCTTATCTATTGCATTTCTTATCTATTGTATTATAATTTGAATTCCATAGAAGAAATAAAAGAAGCAATAAAATGCAATTAAAAATCAATATGAATGTGTAATACAATGGATGTGCCATCTCCTGTCCAAATATAAATCCACAGACACACCGGGGACCACCAGCATGAAGCTTCTGCGCCACTGGTGGTCCACAGACCAAGTCTGGGAACCCCTGATATAACCAAAGTTAAGCATTTGTGTCCCATTGATTTTTTTAATTACTTTATCAAACGCTGGAAAGATCTAGTAGACACACAATGTTGGAATGGCTTAGGAGAATATGGCATTTCCATGTCAGTAGTACAGCAGTAAATTTTGAAGTGCAGGAGCTCATCACTACAGCCCCCAAAGACACATCCCCAAATCAATAGCCACCTCCCTCCCCAAGGGGAACCGAAAAGTGCAGGCAACTATGTAAACAAATTCTACTACAAAACTGAAGGGAGTTATTTTCCAAGGAGGAGTCTTGTAGTACCAAGAAGACTAAACATTTTTGTAGCATGATTGCAGGTCTGTAGTTATCTGCAAACTCAGTGGTGCTTGCTTCTGACTACATAGGTTAGTTTTGGCTAGGCCATATTAGACCTCCCAAGCAATTTCTAGTGGTTCCCGTCTCCCGTTCCCTCCACAATTTGGATTCTTTAAAAACAATTTTAAAAACCCCAGCAGGTGGTGCTGTCAGACCCCACCATCACACTGGTGAGGGTGGACAGGGGTTTCAACCCTCTCTGCCCATTTCATAAGCAGGGGGAGAGGTGATGTCATTTATTTTTACGTTTGCAGAAGGGCCCCTTCACTCCCTGGTGTGGTGCAATTGCTAGAAAGTCTCAGGCTGTGAGCACACTAGTTGCCTAGAGCAAAGTGTTTCCATTGGCCACACCTGGAGGGGGAACAGGTTGATCTGCCCACCAGCTGTAAAATCTGAAGCTGAATTTTTTTAAAAAAACTCACTCAAGCTGCTCCCACCAGGCTTTATGGCATGGGTTCTCAACAAGGGGGGAATTCCCCCCAGGGGGGAATTTTAGGGTTCCAGGGGGGGAATTGGGACCACTATTCAGCAAAGTGTGATGTCCTGTAGATTATGTACAATCTGTAAAATTGTAGTTTGTTTTTAATTTAATCTGCGACATTCAATAAAGTTTATTGAATGTCACAGATTAAAATCGATTCTTGAACATGCAGCATTATTTTCATTTGCAAAATTAAATTATTATTTAAAGACCAGAAAGTGCTCCAAGAAATTCTGTTATAATATAAACTAAGAAATTTTTCTCTCACGAGAAACACCACCATCACTCGCGAAACGTCAACACGCTATGAGAGACTATCTTGGGAAGGGGGGAATTATATTCTGAACAATGGTGAAAGGGGGGAATGGAGCAAAAAAGGTTGAGAACCACTGCTTTATGGGGAAAAGGGGCAGGGTTTGACTAGCGTCATGTGCCCCCATTTTCAGAAGAGAGAAGTGGAGACACACTGGAACCGGCAGAACAGTGAGTGTGTGTTTCTCCTACTGGGAGAAAGGGCAGGATATAAATCTAATAAATAAATAAATAATGAAATAAATAAATGTTTGGTTTAAATGAAATAGGAACAATTTGTAGTCCTATTTCTTAGCAGAAGTATATTTAGCAACAGTGGATTTGAGAATAACCAGTTCCACCTTCCCCTCTCATGCACACTAGTTAATTTGAAATAAACCAACAGAGTCAGTCTTCTTAGGTAAAAAGTATAAAGAAGGTTTACTCACAACTTTCATATGTTCAGGAAACATAGGCTCTAGCTTAGATAGAAAAATAGAAGTCTTAGTCCATAGTAAGGGTCATCTTGGAAGAGAAGCATGTGTGTGCTTCTCATTCCCTCAAGCTTAATGGACAATATGGAAAAAGAATCAATATCCCTTAAACAAAGGATGAAGAGAAGGTAAATAACCCCACCCTTTAGGAAGTTACATCATGGTAAACAAGCATAGAGATGTTCTCCAATTCTAGCAAGAGGGGACATCTTCCTATCAAACGGGGCAGCATGCAAGGTTTTTTAAACCCAACAATAAATACCCTCAGAGAGGCTTAGGAAACAGGAAGAAGCACTCTTCCCACCTGAGACTTTCTACAATGGCCCCATGCCATGGAGAAAAGGGCCCCTTTTGGGAAGGTAAAAAGAGGCTTTGTTTTTGCTCTCCTTTACCCAGAGCTTGGAAGTAACTAGTTAGAAGTAATGGATTACTTGTAATTTTTTACTTTTTTGAGTAACAATTGGGTAACTTCATTGCATTTTGCTGGTAATAGAATGAGTAGTAACTTCAGTACTTTTGAGGAGTAATTGTAATGTTTCCAGCATTACTGGGGGGGGGAGCAGGGAAAGTCTTCTGCTCTTCTGATTTGTGAATAAAAATCATGTGCTTCAAATTGGGCTTCTGTGCAGCGTTGTTCTTCCTTCATGCTCTGTGGGTGCTTAGGAGGCGACGAGGGAGGAGGTGGAGAGCAAGCCGGGGTGGAGAAAACAATTGTTTAAAAATTGACAGGAGTGGAAGGAGAAAACAGCTGGAGGCAATATATATATACAAAAAATATGTGTGTTGGGGTATCATGATTGCTGGGGGTGGGGTGAGGGGATGTGAGATTTCGTTATGCCATTCTGTTAAATCTTATGGGGGGGGGAATCTACTACTCTGTGTGTGTGTGTTTATTTTTAATGTTGTTTTAAGCTACTTAGATGTACAGCAGCCAAGGCCAGCACCTTGTAGGCAGTTTTTTTAAAAAAAAATTAACTAAAATGTAATTGTATCAATTAAATTTGAGTAAAAGTAAAGTAATCCGTTACTTTCAGAGCAATTGTAATTGTAACGGTAATTACTACTTTTGGGGGCCATGTAACTGTAAATGTAATTTATTACTTTTTAAAAGTAATCTTCCAAGCTCTGCCTTTACCAATGTTGGCCTAAGGAGCAAAATCTCTGCTGAGTGAGTGAGTGTCTGTGTGAGCTGATGCCCACCCACCCCAGCATAGGCTAAACTTGCAAAATATATCAAACTTTAACAAAAGATCTTTAGCCAGCTGAAATGTGACTGTAAGCTTTTAATTAGGAATGCAAACAACTTTGTAAGTAAGTGCTGCCATTTAAATTGCTAGTTTGAAATAGAAACCCCACCAAAGAAAAGGATCTGCTGGCCTCATTATCACTTCATTCACTTGTCAGAGAAAGGAGAGCCCTTCCTTACCTTGGGGCTCCAGGAGATGACATTATTCTTCTGCTCTGAAAAATGTCCAAGAGCTAAGCTCCCCCATGCATTTTAGAAATATCTGGATGGGACACTTGGCTTGACAAGAGCATTTTCTGATTTATGGCAGTCTTTTATTATATATGGGATCACGATAAAGCCAGATGAAAATATTAGACAAGAAGTTCCTTCAGGTTTTTAATTAGGTGGGGGTTTGTCTCACGTTTCTTGTTCTTTTAGAATTTGATATATGGGAATTCCCAGATCAGTGCACTGTTGTCTACCCGTTGTTTACTTTTAGTTTGCATAACTGTTTCTCCTACCTTATGTTATAGTTTGTACGCTAGTTTTTATAATAATTCTTTTAAGCGTTAATTTTTTTATAAGTACACAGTTTGATGAAGAAGTGCTGGCCTGCAGCAGCCCACTTTTTCTTTCTCCCAAATACCTCTGGGGCCCGTTCCCAACACAGCATCCCTTCGAAATGCTACATCATGACCCAGCAGCCCTTTGGCAAATCTGCTTAAGACAAAGTAGAAGGTAGCTGCTGTAGCCGCCAGGCCTGACGATTCCTTACTCGGGGCTGGGCCTGGTGTTAAAAAGTAGAGATGAAAATGGGGCAAGGCATGCCAGCACCGCCGCCTGTCCCTGCTAGCTTGCCAGGGAGTCAACAGGGACAGTCAAATGGTGCTGATCTGCTGAGTGCCACTCATATATCCACCACTACCAACAACACTTAAAGCTGGATCTGGAGCTCTAGCAATTGCCCTCTACTTTCCCTTCAGTTACCCTGCCAGAGGTCTTGATTTTGCTTGCTTGTTTGTTTCAGGCCAGCAAATAATGTTGTCGTTAGAAAGATAAAATGATGATGTATAGGTCAAATGCAATGTGACATGCACACAAAAGCAATCATAATGTCATAAATTTAGTTTACCTATATCTATTTTAAAAGGTTTATTGATTTTATTTTGTTATGTGCCTTCAAGTCAATTATGACATATGGCGACCCTATGAATCAGCAACCTCCAATAGCATCTGCCGTGAACCACCCCGCTCAGATCTTGTAAGCAGGGCCGGTTCTAAAGGGCGGCCAGGTTGGGCACTGGCCCGAGGGCCCCAGAGCTACAGGAGCCCCTGAGGGGCCCCATAGGGGCCCTCCGCTCCCCTTCCGTGATCCGCACCCCCCATGCCCCCCACTTACCTGTCAGCCAGCTTTTTAGCATTGCCCTTAATGAAGATGGCGGTCGCAGCTTCCCTAAGGTACTGAAGCAGCTGCCGCCATCTTAGTTGATGGCAGAGATGTGCGCGCGTAGCACGCACGTGTGCCATCAACAAAGATGGCGGCGGAGGCTTCATTCCCCTTAGGGATACCATGGCTGCCATCTTCATTAAGGGCAATGGTAAAGACTAGACAGGTAGGGGGGCGTGGGATGGGGTGGGGCCGCACACTTGCATGCGCGCACATCCACCCGCCCACCGGGGGGCCAGGGCAAGCTGATGCCCAAGGGCCCCCACATGCCTAGAGCTGGCCCTGCTTGTAAGTTCAGGTCTGTGGCTTCCTTTATGGAATCAATCCATCTCTTGTTTGGCTTTACTCTTTTTCTACTCCCTTCTGTTTTTCCCGGCATTATTGTCTTTTCTAGTGAATCATGTCTGTTCATTATGTGTCCAAAGCATGATGATCTCAGTTTCATCATTTTAGCTTCTAGTGATAGTTCTAGTTTCTAACACCCAATTATTTGTCTTTTTCGCAGTCAATGGTATGCGCAAAGCTCTCCTCCAACACTACATTTCAATTGAGTTGATTTTTTTCTTACCTGCTTTTTTCACTGTCCAACTTTCATATCCATACACAGAGATCAGAAATAGCATGGTCTGAATGATCCTGACTTTAGTGTTCAGTGATGCATCTTTGTATTTGAGGACCTTTTCTAGTTCTCTCATAGCTGCCCTCCCCAGTCCTAGCCTTCTTCTGATTTCTTGACTATTGTCTCCATTTTGGTTAATGACTGTGCCAAGGTATTGATAATCCTTGACAAGTTCAATGTCCTCGTTGTCAACTTTAAAGTTACATAAATCTTCTGTTGACATTACTTTAGTCTTCTTGACATTCAGCTGTAGTCCTGCTTCTGTGCTTTCCTCTTTAACTTGTATCGGCATTTATTTCAAATCATTACTGTTTTCTGCTAGTAGTATAGTATCATCTGCATATGTTAAATTATTGATATTTCTCCCTCCAATTTTCACACCTCCTTCATCTTGGTCTAATCCTGCTTTCCGTATGATATGTTCTGTGTATAGATTAAACAGTTAGGGTGATAAAATACACCCCTGTCTCACACCCTTTCTGATGGGGAACCAATTGGTTTCTTCATTTTCTGTCCTTACAGTAGCCTCTTGTCTAGTGTATAGGTTGCGCATCAGGACAATCAGATGCTGTGGCACCCCCATTTCTTTTAAGGCTTGTAGCAACTCTATTGGTATGCCATCTGTTCTGGTGATTTGTTTCTTCCAAGTATTTTAAGAGCAGCTTTCACCTCACATTCTAAAATTTCTGGTTCTTCATCATACGATTCCTCTGTGAATGAATCTGTCATCCGGGCATCTCTTTTGTAGAGTTCTTCAGTGTATTGCTTCCATCTTCCTTTTATTTCATGTTGGTCAGTCAGTGTGTTCCCCTGTTGATTATGCAACATCCCTATCCTTGGTTTAAATTTCCCAATTTAGCTTTACTCTGATTTTCTATATGACCAGTTCGTGATCTGTACCACAGTCTGCTCCTGGTCTTGTTTTTGCAGAAAGTATGGCACTTCTCCATCTTCTGCTACCAATTATATAATCAATTTGATTCCTATATTGACCATTTGGTGATGTCCACGTATACAATCGTCTTTTTTGGTTGCTCAAAAAATGTGTTCACGAGAAACAAATTATTGGCTTCACAGAATTTGATAACACTTTCTCCTGCTTTATTTCTATCTCCTAAGCCCCATTTCCCCACAATTCCTAGTTCTTCTCTGTTCCCTACTTTTGCAATTCCAGTCCCCCATGATTATCAGCCCATCTTGTTTTGGTGTGTGATCAATTTCTTCCTGTACTTCTGCGTAAAATCTCTCCAATTCCTCCTCTTCTGCATTTGACATTGAAGCATAGACTTGTATGATGGCTATGTTAACAGGTTTCCCGTTTAATCTCATTGATATCACTCGTTCAGACGTTGCGTTACAGCTCTTGTTTTTGCTACATCACTTTTTACTATTAAAGCAACCCCGTTTCTTCTTAATTTCTCATTTCCTGCATAAAATATTTTGTAGTTGCCTGACGGAAAATGTCCCATTCCCGTCCATTTTAGTTCACTCACACCAAGTATTTTAATGTTGATACATTCCATTTCTTGCTTGACAATTTCTAACTTTCCCTGCTTCATGCTTCTCACATTCCATGTTCCTATTGTGTGTGTGTATACAATTCCGGACTCTCCTTTCGCATCTGTGCGCATCAGCCTCTGGGCTTCCTTTCAGCTTTGACCTAGCTACGTCATTAGTCACAGCGCTACTCATACTTGCCCTTTGTTCTTCCCCAGTAGCTCGTTGAGTGCCTTCTGACCTGGGGGTCTCATCTTCCAGCATTATCTCGTGTTGCATTTTGGATACTCTGTTCATAGGGTTTCCATGGTAAGAGAAATTCAGAGGTGGTTTATCATTGCCTTCCTCTGAGTTTGGATGCATCTTAGTCTGGTGTTTCAGCTTTGACCATTCCGCCATGGGTGCCCCTGCTAGGAGTCTAGCCTCTTGGTCTAGACTCCTGACAGCATTGTTCTCAGCTTCTTCAGCACTCTCAAACTCCCTCACCACGTTAAGGTGTGCATCCTAGAGGGGGATTCTTTTTATTAGTGTTTTAATAATTATTATTTTATGTCTATTTGTTTTTTAATAGTTTTTGTTTATTTTAGCTGTATTTTAACTACAATTGTATTATGTACACCCCTTAGAGAGATCTTTAAATGGCTTACATTTATTTACTGTATATGTATAAATAAATACAAATTACTAAATAAAGCAACACACAGTCTAAAATAAATTCTGAGAGGAGGAAGATTAAAATCAAATAACAAGAGCATTAGCAGTGTCACCACAAAGGGGTGCTATGTAAAATTGCACCATGAAACCCATCCCCCCATCAAGTGCAGGACTTTTCTGTTAGATTCTGCTTGTGCCTCAGTATAGCAGATATGAGGCAATGTAATATATTGGACTCATTTAAAAGTTCTGTAGTGCTTGCAAACTTGCATTTTGTCTTCCACAATCTGATTTTCTCCTAAGCTAACTTCTTTGGAGAAGTGAATCTGAAATTCATATCACAGATCTCATTATGATGGCCATTAGGATTAAATACCTTGATGGAAAAAAATAAAATTCTGCCAGTCCTGAGGATGATCAGCACCATGAAAAAAGCAACAAAGGTCTAACTTTTAGAATCCAGAAACCCATTCAAAGGACTTCCTAGTGTCACCTCTTCTGTAAATGCTGACATGGTTTTCCTGTGTCTGTAAAACATCTCAGTTCATTAGGCAGATGTAAGATAGCAAAAGGTCCATGATGCATTGTGTTGGGAACCCCCAAGGCCTGAGGGGGGGCACATGCCTTCCTGTAGCAACTAAGAAGCCTTTAACCCAGCAGCATTTTTTGTCTAATGGGGAGGAACCTATTTAAGACGAGTCATGCAAAATAACTATGAAAAGTTTGCCGTAAAGTATGACAAAATGCTTTAAATAATGTTGTCTTCATTAAACTTTCAACTGTATTTCTGTATTTTATGGCCATAGTCTATGCTCTTTCTCGGATGTTTACTTCAGCAAGAAATCCATCATGTGAGAACCTTGAAAAGAATTAATCCCCCTACCCCTGGCACAGAACTCAGCTCCAACAATTCAGATCTAAATATTTAGTGATGGATGATACATGTTTATAGAACAGAGGGCAGCATGACATTTTAAATGGGATCCGGAGCTGCTATGGGTGAACCAATGTTGTTGAAAAGAAATTGGAAGCTGAAGCGATGCAGCTATCGGAAGCTGATAAAGCTGAGCCCCGTTTCTGTGCGTTTTCTACTTTCTATCCACTCCTTCTGGGTTTTCAAAGTCTTAGCGGGGAAGGTTACAGCCCACTTTCTGAAAAAGAGAGGTTCTGCTGACTCTTGAACATTTACTGGTGCATCCCATGGTTAAACTAATAGCCTCCTTGGGTGTCAGCCAAAGGTTACAGGCCTCTCAAAATATTCTTGAAGGGGAAAAAAAAGTTTATCACTGAAACGAAGTTTCTCATTAGTAACCCTATGTTGTCTAATCTGTGAATTACATGATTTAACTCTTTTACAGAGACAGCTCCGGATGGCATTTGCATTCCCACAGGAAGTTATTAAAAGTATCACCGCGATAATTTCCCTGCTTTGTACTCTGTCCGTGTGGTAAAGGAAATTCATCATTAGATGAGCCCTTTATAATAAAGCCATAGATCATTCACAATTACTAAATGACAGTCAGGGGTGGTGGTTATTTTTAAAGAACTATGCAGTTGTGGGGAGCAGAAGGTCTAAGGGAAGATGGAAAAAATGGTGTACTTTTGTTTTTCTGTTAAAATTAGCAACATGTTTTCTTTCCTGTTCATTTTGATGTGAAGAAATGAATATAAGCTTTCTGTGCTACCTGTGGCCATCCAGAACTTGCTGGTCTACAGTTCCCATAATTCCTGGCCATTGGCCATAGTGGCTGATACTGATGGGAGTTGGAGTCCAACAAGATCCATCCCCACTGTCATCATGTCTCTAGTTGATGAGTCAAATCATTGTTCACTGTGGTCTGGAAAGGGAGATGGCCTCCAATTCTAATATTTGGGAATATGTGCTCTGGCATCAAGGAAGGCTTGTAGATTTTCTTCACAGAAGTTTTTTTTAAAAAAATTGATGTTCAGGATAGCAGAAATCAGAAAGAATTCACTGCAGATATTGTCCATGGACTCTTGCATCATTTGTTGACTTGATGAGCGCCACCGTGAATCGAAATTGGTTTTTGGCCTAAATATTAAATACTTCCTAGTTTGTTTGAAGATGTCATCAGCAAAGATGGCACTGAAACCTGGAACTGGATAAAGTTCAAGTGCAACTTGTAATTGCTTCATCTGGTGCTAGCACTCCCAGAAAGCTCTTCCTTCCATTTTTCAAACTTAATCTTGCAAAGAAGGGCACAGTGGTGGGGAAGGTTGCAATGAAGGACTTCATCAATGACAGTGGCCTCAGCTTTCAAGGCTTATATATTTATGCAGAGCAGCCATTGCCACCGAGGAGCCTAACAAATGTAATTCTCAGTAATCATATGGGTCCTTGATCCATCTACCTTATATACCAAGCCAAACACTGGTCCATCTAGGCCAGTATTATTTCCTCTGACTAGTAGCAGCTCTCCAGGGTCAGGCAAAAGCCTTCTCCATCACCTGCCAGTTGACCTTTTTTACCTGAAGATACCAGAGATGGAACCTGGAACCTTTTGTATGCAAAGTATGTGCTCCATCTGTGAGCTTTGACCCATCTCCAGTGTTTCACTGCTGTATGGATTAAACCAGCGACTCTATTTCCTATGCTGTCCAGAAACAGTGGATGCCCTCTCTGAGCAGCCAACCTTTAAAGACTCCTGAGGGCAAATGCAATTCAATATAAACAAGTGTAAAATTATGCATATTGGAGCAAAAAATCTTAATTTCACATATACGCTCATGGGGTCTGAACTGGCGGTGACCGACCAGGAGAGAGACCTCGGGGTTGTAGTGGACAGCATGATGAAAATGTCGACCCAGTGTGCGGCAGCTGTGAAAAAGGCAAATTCCATGCTAGCGATAATTAGGAAAGGTATTGAAAATAAAACAGCCAATATCATAATGCCATTGTATAAATCTATGGTGCGGCCGCATTTGGAATACTGTGTACAGTTCTGGTCGCCTCATCTCAAAAAGGATATTATAGAGTTGGAAAAGGTTCAGAAGAGGGCAACCAGAATGATCAAGGGGATGGAGCGACTCCCTTACGAGGAAAGGTTGCAGCATTTGGGGCTTTTTAGTTTAGAGAAAAGGCGGGTCAGAGGAGACATGATAGAAGTGTATAAAATTATGCATGGCATTGAGAAAGTGGATAGAGAAAAGTTCTTCTCCCTCTCTCATAATACTAGAACTCGTGGACATTCAAAGAAGCTGTATGTTGGAAGATTCAGGACAGACAAAAGGAAGTACTTCTTTACTCAGCGCATAGTTAAACTATGGAATTTGCTCCCACAGGATGCAGTAATGGCCACCAGCTTGGACGGCTTTAAAAGAAGATTAGACAAATTCATGGAGGACAGGGCTATCAATGGCTACTAGCCATGATGGCTGTGCTCTGCCACCCTAGTCAGAGGCAGCATGCTTCTGAAAACCAGTTGCCGGAAGCCTCAGGAGGGGAGAGTGTTCTTGCACTCGGGTCCTGCTTGCGGGCTTCCCCCAGGCACCTGGTTGGCCACTGTGAGAACAGGATGCTGGACTAGATGGGCCACTGGCCTGATCCAGCAGGCTCTTCTTATGTTCTTATGTTCTTATGTCCTTCTAGTAGCAGCAGCTCTCAGACTTTCAGGTGGGGTGGTCTTTCCCATCACCTGCTCCTTTTTGTTTAATTAAGGTGCCTGGGATTGAACCTGGAACCTTCTACATGTAAAGCATGTACTCTTCCACAGAGCTATGGTCCCTTCCCCTTGTGGGAAGGGAAGGCATATTGGTATGTCACCGAACCTACAACTAGAGGAAACAAGGGAGCCAGGAATTTACTCCACAATTCAGTGGTGGTTTATACACTCACTAGTGCATGTTCTGGAATAGTAGGAACACATAGAATCAACTGCCTACACACTATATGTATGAAAGAATGTGTGATACAGGTCTTATGCGCATATGTGTGATTCATGCATCCTTGAAAGACTGTACAAATCAGGCTCTTGTGCATATAGCTGTTTGCACATAAGGTGTATGTCATGTGTTAACTTGTGTTGGGGTGGGCGAAAGAGCTCCATGTATGCAGGGATTTGTTCAGATACAACAGCCTTTGAAGAAAGCTTGGAACAGCACTGTCATTTTTATCATGCTGCCTAACCTGTTGGTGTAACCTTGTAGGATTCCTAGACAAGGAGACTAATTGTTCAATGTGTTTCACTTGCATTGCATCTCAGGTGAATTAATATAACTTAGACTGGTTGCCCATACAACCTCTGCTGTACCCCTGATCTTTGTGCATCCCCTAAACTGCCTGGCTGTTTCCAGTGTCTCCCTCCCACCTTTTAAAACCTCTGCTCAGCAAACGTGTGGGTGTATATTGGCTTGGTGAGTTGGGGAAGGGCCCTTAATTTTCCTCCTGGGGAATCTAGCTTGACCTTCTTCCTGCTTCACATTACTTCAAAGAGAATATGTTTCCTTGTGATCCATTTACCTCTTAATTTGTGTCCACAAATACATGGGCTGTAGTAAACTCAAAAGGAGTTTTAACCCTTTGCTTGTGTTTCCTCTTCTGAGCTCTGAACGGAATTAGACATCATAAACTCCTGTGCTGAACATGTAGTATTATATGTTTCTGAATCTGTAGTTGTTACTGTAGTTTTAGTACTGTCCCCCATTTTTTAAAAAAACTAAAAGTTGCAACATGGT
Organism: Rhineura floridana; assembly: GCF_030035675.1. NCBI lineage: Eukaryota > Metazoa > Chordata > Lepidosauria > Squamata > Rhineuridae > Rhineura > Rhineura floridana. The sequence goes on from NC_084483.1 coordinate 104,437,666, forward strand.
TTATTTATTTATTTATTTATTTATTGAATTTATTAGTTGCCCATTTGGCTGGTTATCCAGCCACTCTGGGCGATGTACAAAATAAAATATCCAAATACATTTACATTAAAACATTTAGAATCTCAAACCAGAATAATAAAACCTAACACAAAACCTAAACCTAAGAGTTAACACATACTCTTGCTATTTCAGACACTAGCACCCTGTAACACATTACCTTAGTTTGCTTTCAGACTTCTAATTCATATTTCACTTCAAATGTCGAGGATTCCATTATTCATCATGTTATGTTTTTGTTGGTAGAACACCAGACTCGCAGATGATTAGCGATAACTGATGCAGTGAACCTTCGTAGAAAGTTCAGAGGGTCCTGCCTTATATAAAATCCAATTTCTAAAATCCCTGCCTTTGATGTCTTACCAGGATAAACATTTTACTCGATTAAGGCACTCAGGTTAAGAAGGGCAACTATGTAAGTAAAGGCAATTCTCATTAGCATACCTTGAAAACATTTTAATAGCTCGAACTTATTTCCAGCTTATATGGAACTGTCAGATTCACTGTCAGTTGGGGCAAATCTGCCTCGCTCAACAAGGCAAGCCTATGGTCCTGCTATGGTCCTGCTACTAAAGCTGGTTTGGGTCAAATAGCTTAGATCCTATACATCATCGGCAGCAAAAGCATACCACTTTATGCTAGAAACAAAGTAACAACAGTCAATGGTGGCTGGTGCCCATTGAGCCCGGTGAAGTGGAAGGCATGGCAGATCACAGTAAGGCAGAGACAAAGGTAACAACAGGTGACACTAGTAGTATTTGCTACTGCAACAAAACAGTTCTCAAGTCCCATTTCACAGAAGGCAAAGTGGTGGCACCCAGAGATAAGTAACTTGCCCACAAAACTGGGTGCAGGCTGCAATACTATGCAAGATTACAAAGAAGTAAGTCCAAATGAACTCAGCAGAACTTACTTCTGAGTAGACCTTCACAGGATTGTTCTGCATATCCCATCAATACCTCTTTCTCAGGTGTCCAGATGCAATAGAGAACAGGAGTCCTGCACTTTAGTTGTGTAGAAGGAGGCATTTTATCTTCCAGAAGTTCCCTCTTCTATACAACCACTAACATTGTTGCAAGAGCCTCTTTTGCATCTGGCCAGCCTCCCTGCTTTCATTTGCCCCCTCCCCACTGTAATCTTATGTATGCTTACATGGGAATAAACTCCACTGAATTTAATGGAGCTTACATCTGAGCTGACATACATAGGATACTGCTCTGCAATATTATGTGAAAAATTGGCATGCTTAAGTCCTAACTAAATCAGCAGAATTAAAGACTGCAATCCTACACCCTTGGAAGTATTCCATTAAGCACAAAGGGACTTCTGAAATGAATAAACATGCACAGGATCACATTGCATACTACCAGGTCTCATTGATTTCAGTATAAGCACACCTAACTTTCAGTGGATTGCATCCAGTGATGATAATGCATGATACAAACACAGGAGATGATTCCTTCTGGAGACAACCACCCATTCAGCCCCCACCCCCAATATAGAAAGATCCTCCTTTCACTGCAAAGTAAATGTTTATGAATACAAATCCCGTTCCCAGAATGCACATGCAACCACAAATGCTGTTTTCGTCTGAAAGCCAAAACACCAGAATATATTAAGGGAGCAGCTTTGAGGCAAATACCACCAAGATTCATTGGCATAAAAAATTCAGCAAAAACAAAGGATAATCAGATAAACATAAAGACTGGGTCATATGTGTGGGAAAACTTGAGTAAATAAAGACATTTTAAGTTGATGTTTTAAATAGATACAGAGGGCACCTGCCTAATATGCACAGGCAAAACATTCTACAGAATGGATGCAATCACACTTAATGCTCCATTCGTAATAGCTGAACATCATGAGGCATAATGAGAAGTGCCTCTCCAGCCAATTCCTAATGGTGGGCAAAGGAACTGTAGCTCTATCCGGGTCTCCTACCAACTCTCAGCACCCTTAATCAATTACATTTCCTAGGATTCCTTGGGGGACGCCATGATTGTTCAAGTGGTTAATCTGTATGATGTGGATGTGACCTGCCACACACACAAGTCATGCCATTGTGTATGGATGATGTTCCCACATTAGCCACAAAGAACCAATCAATACATAGCAATAGAAGAATGAACCCATGAGGTCACCTTACATCAGCCTTTCCCAACCAGTGCGCCTCCAGATGTTGCTGGACCACAACTCCCATCAGCCTCAGCCAGCATTGCCAAAGGTCAGGAAAGATGGGAATTGTAGTCCAACAACATCTAGAGGCACACTGGTTGGGAAAGGCTGCCTTACATGTTACACAGACACACAAACACCCTCAACAGTGTACACTACTGTGGCACAGCCAAAATGAGCCCAGGAAGTGACATACTCCACAGTGCCCTGTTGACAGGGCTCAAACCCCCTTATAGCATCAATACAAACATCATTTTCTTAGGACACATCTGATCACAACAGATGTGGCTAGTATCGATTGGGTGAGAACAAATTTTTGTCAAGGGAGTGGGCCAGGTGCAGAAGGAGCCACAATACAAAGCTCAGAAGGACCAGCACCCATCTGGTACCTCCAGAGGAAACAGTGTTAAAATCAGCAGCACCTTGGACAGCTCCTTGAAAGCTCAGACTAAAACCCAGAATGGATTCCACTGCCCCACTGACATGGAACCATCAGCTGCCATTGACTAGAATGAGAAACACACAAGGGAGGGTTTCAATTTTGCCAGTGGAGAAAGACCACAAATCAGCTGTTCACAGCTTAGTGAGCAACAATTATGACAGACGCAAAAAATCTGGAAGAAACAAGAGTAGTATCCATAATTTTTATTCCACAGAGCCACTTGCTAACCACAACCCACAGCAAGAAGAAAGACTGGAGATATGAAGGCCTGGAGAGGGGATAATTCATACAATGAATCATGTCCTCTTCTCCATTTGTTTTTCAAGACCTTCACTTTTCTAAGAAAGACACATGACTGGATCTTCATAACAACATTGGGACCCAGCCCATAGTCCCAGGATTGAGGGAGAGTAATGAGTCTTAATCCACTGGAACAGCGCAATAACAAATTTAGTGCACAGAAGGTCCCAGGTTCAAACCCTGGATAGAAAAAATCCTCCAGATAGAAAAAGTTAGAAGGAGCCACGCAGGCAAACCTGAGATGGTTCAGTGCTGTAGCCAGTCATAGAGAGTGGTGTATGGATCAACAGCTTCAAAGGACTAATTGGCTGGCTCTTAGACCCCAGCAGCTGCCTGTCATTTTCTTGGTCCTTCACCCCATCCAGCCACATCCCATAGTCATGTGGTTGGTTGTTTCTCAGTGTCTACTGGTCATTGGCCCAGCAGACCATATCTATTCCTTCCCCCAGTTTCATGGTTTATCATGCCAACAGTAACCAGGGGGGAATTGTAAGCTAGTAGGAGTCTGCCTCCTTACCTTTGCTGCTTTTAAGGAATGCTCAGGGGGTCAGGATCTGCAAAGGATGCAGACTTTGAGTCCCGACCTACTGCAGGTTCAATCCTGAAAACAGATAAGAGGAAAGGGAATGGCCCTATCTGCTATCCTTCATTACTACACAGAGAAACAACCAGTTGCATAGTTAGATAATTTTAGATGCTTTCGTGGGAGCAGGTCTACTGCATTCGGCAGGGCTTACTTCTAAGTATAAATGCATTGGATTGGGTTGAATGTGAGAAAGACAATCTGCATCTACACAGGAATGATATATTGTCACATTGCCAATGTGGCGCCCATAGGTGTAATGGTGCCCTTCTGGACTTCACCTGATGCCCATAAAGCATCTGATCCCACACACACACACTCTTCCCCCTTCATCATGTGGTGGCAAGGGTGGTTACCTTCCCCCCTGAGACATACATAGGGCTGAAGGAGCTGGAAAACTGATAGTCTTTCCCACTTTTTTTTTTTTTTAGCTCTGTGTGCTTTTCAAGCCCAAGGGCGTCACCTGAGTATCTGACGAGAAAGTGGAATGGCCAAGAAGGTCAGAATAGGAGGGAAAGGAAATCAGTCTGGGAGGCTGTAGGGAGGAAAACAGAGTGACCGGGGGCAGGCAGGCAGGGGGGGGGGAAACTGGGCTGCTGCAGGAGTCAGGCGACAGAGAGGGGAAGAGAGAGGGAGAGAGCTTGGACATGTATCCAATAAAATTGATCCTCTTGAAATCACTTTTTTTTCTTGTTCCTCCTGAGAAAAGAAGCAACCAGAGGAGATAGTGGCCACAGTACTCTCCATTCCACATGTGACCACAAGCCCAAAATGTTTTCCAACCCTATGCACAATCTTATGCATGGCACTTTGAGGTCCCACTGTATTCGATGGAGTAAGTTGGCTCACTGTGCCTGTGCTTTGCCACCACAATTAGACATTCTCTTTTATATTTAGTAGCGTTTAGTAGCTTTTACTTAATTATTTGTAAAAAAAAAAAATCTTAGTCACTGTGGCAAAGTGTCAGTGACACAGGCACTCTCCTGGCCCACCTCACCCAGAATGCCTTGCTGTAAGGAAGGACCCCTTCCTTGTTGGAGAGGAAGACTGAGGCACCATCAGTGCTGCCACCATGTTAGTGGCTGCAAACCAATCATTAATGAGTAAGGAGGGATAAGGGGAGAGGAATTTGGACCACAGCATAGAAGAAGAGCTGGGTAGGCGGGTGGCAGTGGCAGCTGGATGGAGGTGTGCTCTGGTGAGGCAAGCAAGTTGGGAGCACTGCCTTGCCTTATTTTGCCTCATGATAGGGCTTGCCCTAGGGCTCATCTGAAGCTGCTGTGCTGTCTCGGTTTGAAGTCATTCCTGTAGATATTAGGAAGGAGAAGGAAAAATGGCCACCAACTGAGCAATGGCTTGGTGGGAACCAACTAGACTGCTTTCAGACATGGGGCTTATTGTGTTAGTTTAACAGATTAAAATGGTAGCACTTCTGTCTGGATTTCTAAAATTCCTTTCACGCTGCAGTACCTGTTGCGTTAAGTTTTTTCAGCCGTGTGTTTCACACGGCTGCAGTGAGCAACATCTTGTTTTCATCCCTCACCCATTATACACATGCACACTGTAGTTCCCCACTGCATAGGAGGTCTAAGATCTCATCCTATTGCCATGCAATCCCTCTCTCTTTAGCATCAGACATGGATTTTTTAGTTGTATAGACAGGGGTGTGTGTGTGGTAAATGCTGCTGCTACCTATGCCAGAATACTGGTACAATTTTCATCTGGCAAAAAAAAACGCTACTTGCCTAAAGGGCGGGAAAGCATGGCATGCTGTGATGCCTGTGACCGGCTGCAGCTAGCAAAAATCTCCTGTGATTTTCCAGGTTCCCATGCTTGCAGATGGATTATTTCTGGTATTATTTATCATGAAAATTAGGCTAAACTTGCACTATATTCCACAAGATTTCTGGAACTAGCTTGTACGTCACGTGAAAGATCAAATAAAATGCACAAATTACCAAGTAAGCAATTGTCAGAATGAAGGAATAAAGTGTGGTGTGAAAACAGCCCTAGTTCACAGGAGATGAGTGAAAGCACTGCTCCGGAGACTTGTGCTTCAGCAGCCTTAGAGAAAAATGGTCACATAGAGGTTGAAAAGGTGGATAGCAGTACCTGTTGCCAAATGGCTCTGGTTGGAGTAGTGGCCCTTTTCCAAGCAGAGAGAACCTCGGCTCTGCTTTATCGGGATCCCTCATAAGTTGCTATTAAGAAGTATTTCTCAACAACCTCCTTTTTATTAGCTGTTTGTGCCCATTATAATTTTCTAGTTGCGAGTTTGTTATGGCTGTAATATAAATAAGGTTCTAAAAATGTCTTATTTGAAGAGTTGCAGGGCTGGCTGTGCCATTTAGACACAGATAAAAGCAGGCAAAAAGGGTTTTCTCTGTAATAGGTCTATTTTATATTAAATAGAACTGTCATATAAACCTGCACTAACATTTAAGATGCAGTTTCTAGGCTATAAAATAAACACCATTTCTAATATGACTGTTGGCTTTTGCCTATAGGACTCAGTTTGTTAAACTGCGCATATGGCACTTAATGTTGTACTGTCGTGTAATTTACTCCATATAAATGCAGGCAGCAAGTGTCTCTAAATAAGACTATGTAGTTCTTCATATTTTCTGCCTAGTTCACTGCGTCTTTCCTTTTTCCAGTGAGGCCAAAAGTTGCTTCATCTGCGTGTCACCGTTGTTATTAGCGTCATGCTTGGATAAGAACACAAGAGCTCTGCTGGATCAGACCAACGGCCCATCTAGTCTGGCTTCCTGTTCTCAGAGTGGCCAACTAGATACCTATGAGACGCCCACAAGTGGGACATGAGTGCAGCAGTGCTCTCCCCACTTGTGATTCCCAGCAGAAGTTGGTATTCAGAGGCATACTACCTCCAGAAGTGGATATACAACCTAGCCTTCAGGGTTAGTAGCCATAGATAGCCTTATCACCCTTGAATTTGTCTAATTCTCTTTTAAAGCTATCCAGGCTGGTGGCTATCTTGTTTAACCAATGTAGTGTGTAAAGAAGTACTTTCTTTTGTGTGTTCCCATTGGATGTATCTGAATTCTAATATTATGAGAGATGGAGAAAAAGTCTCCTTATCAACTTTCTCCACACCATGTATAATTTTATACACCTCTGTCATGTTCCCTCCAACTTTTTTAGCTGTATGTGTGTATGGTTTTAATATTGGAAATAGTTTAATCTTATTTTAATGTAGACTTTGTATGTTTTTAATTACATGTATTTTTTATCTGGAAGCCGCCATGAGTTCCAGTTTTGGAAAAACGGCGGGGTATAAATAAAGATAATAATAATAATAATAATAATAATAATAATAATTCACCTTTTCCCTAAATAAAAAACAAAAAAAGCAAATGTAACCTATCCTCATACGGAAGGCTTGCCAAATCTGTTTGGCACACAAATATTTAATTTGATTTTATTTTTGTGGTCAGATAAAACAATGCTAAAACCATATTTACCCATCAGAGAGCATTCAAAGGTGGGTGATACGCATGGTTATGGTACATGAATGTATTCTGGGTTTTAAAAATCCTTCATCATACACTGCTGGGATTAATGTAGTACTCTGAGCTTTAGGAACCATATTACCTCAGCCTCACCTGCACTATACATTTAAAGCAGTATCATACCACTTTAAACAGCCATGTCTTCCCTCAAACAATCCTGGGAAATGTAGTTTGTTAAGGACAGTGAGATTTGTTAGGAGACCCCTACTCCCCTCACAGAGTTACAGTTCTAAGATTTGTTTAACAATCAATCGCTCTTCCCAAGGAAGCTCCAAATAGTGCAGATGGGGCCCTAGATTCTCTCAATGTTACATTTGTGGTTAGTTGCTTTTTTGTGTTTTGTTGCTTTATCTCCAAGGTTTCTAAATTATTACCCATTAATAGCCAGTTTATAAATGGAAACATATGCTAATACTTCTGCCTTAAGCCTGGCTGTGCTTGGAGGATGCCATCTTGATCGGTTAGAACTGAGGGAAGAACATACCAAGTATCAGCACTGAGGGGGGACCATTTGTACAGGAGCCATTTGTTGCCTTTTACCAAGTCCCAAAGTCCAGCCAGCAGCCAAGACAAGCAGTATGGTTGGGAATTGTACTACTGGGACAAAGAGTGTAAAATATTGGCAAGATTGTTTTCTGGGTTGGCATTTGTACAGTTCTTGTTGTACTGTAACATTTCAGACTACAGACAGAAGCCAGCATGCTCAAACAAAACCAATCAACCCCCCAATCAACCAACTCATCTTTCTTTCTGATCTCTTGTTTTTTATGTGCATACGGATCTATCTACCTACCAATCTCTCACACAGAGACACATATGGGCATTGGGAGCAGCTTGCCCGGTAGAGCTGACACACAGCAATAGCCTCCTGAAAGGGACATCACTTCCACTTACTAGGAGGGGCAAGGCGGTGGCTGTGTGGGCACACCATACAGGTGCATTGAGTTTGTATAGGTACACTGGCAGGAGTGCCAGATAAGCTCTGCTGGTGCATTCACAAAACCCCAACTAGGGATGGGAGAAAAATTCAGTTCAGTTTGCATTTGAAGCTGAACCTATCAAAGTCACATTTTCTGGAACAATATGGGAACCAAAACACAGCCATCCTTTGAAATGTGCATGTATCTGGATTTTTTTGCAGTGCAGTTCTCCAACCAAAGAATGAGAACATAAGAAGATCATACAGTAAGAAGAGCTTGCTGGGTCATGCCAGCAACCCAACTAGTCCAGCATTCTGTTCTCACTGCGGCCAATCACATGCCTGTGGGACACCTGCAAGCAAGAACGCTCGCTCCTTCTGCGGCTTCCAGCAACTGGTATTCAGAAGCATACTGCCTCTGATTGTGGAGACAGAGCGCTGAAAGCCATCATGGCTAGCAGGCTTTGATACTATTATCTTCCATGAGTACACGCATACCTGCTTTAACATACACAATGGGACCGGAGCGTGTATGTAAAGTGAAAATGTACTTAAAGTGAAGCAATTATCTATGCATGTACTGCACTGCAATCGCCACTAGATGGCAGCGGTGTTATGCCTTTAAGTGTCCATCATTACGAAGCGCATACATTAAAGTGGGGTATGGTGGAGTATGGAGCATGTACGTTATAGTGAGATGACTTTAAGTGAAGTGACTTTAAGTGGGGTATGCCTGTATGTCTAACCCTCTTATAAAGCCATCCAAGTTGGTGTCCATCACTGCCTCTTGTGGGAGCAAATTTCATAGTTTAATTATGTGCTGTGTGAACGTTTACTAAAATGCATATATTAGGGGAAACTGCCTAAAAATGAATCCACTAATGAAAATAACACAAAAAATATTAGCAGAAATGGCTTGCAAAAATGTATGCATTAGCCAAAACTGTATACAAAAAACTGTATTAGGAGAAATTTGCACTAAAATCAGAGGTGCAGTCATCCAGGGTCTCGGATTTGTGTGTCTTAGACCTCTTACTTTTTTGGGAGCCAGGTCCCAGCAAGGTCCCGTATCCTATGAGCCAATCAGCATGAAAGGGGAGTATGTGAGCCACTGAGAAGAGTCATCTAACCTACTTCCTGTTGTGTCCTGCTGATTGGAGCTAATCGGCGTGACAACAGTCCCTTTTAGTTCCTACTTCAAAAGCCAATTTGTGGATAGTGAGCAGTCTGTAACTGCAGAAAAAGAGACAGTGAATCCTGATGACAGCATGTCATCTACATCATCAAGAGTCAGGTAGCAGCAGGAGATAAATGTGACTGTGATCGAGAAGCCTGGTCAGATTATTCTATAACCTTAGAAAGGTTGTATAATTTTAGAAGGGGGCAGTGGCTGTGGTTGTTATGAAGGGACCCTGCACTTCTGAATTTGCCACTACCCTACTGACTAAAACGCTGAAGAATTTTCATGAGGAATTTTTTTTTTTAAAGCAAATTGCTGCAGAAATGCAAAGAACTGAATTTCGGATTGGAAAAAATGAGAAATGGAGAGAACTGAAACGGACAGATTCTTCTGTTCGCTAGTCCCAACCTCACCACCAACTTGCCCCTTCCCCTCCTAGTAAACATGAGAGATGCTGCTGCTGGGATGCTATTGATGCAGCTCTGCCCCACCAGGCGAGCCACTCCTGATGGGCATTCAAATCCTGCAATCCTCCACCAGTACATCAAGATAGTCCAGGTGCAATTTTACCATGTAAGCATCTAGAAGAGCCCAGACTTCCAAGTGCTGAAATTTACACCGTACCCGTACTCAGTCAGAAAGCTGGGGAAGTAAGGAAGGAGTAACAATGCTCTTGGCAGGATCTCCAGAAATGTTTTGCTGCTATGTTGCAGCAAAAACAACACTCTTTGTTGCCTTGGCAGGGTGTTAGCTGAAGCAGCTGACCTGCTCAACAAGTGGTTATATTCACATCATGCTAAGTTACTACTTTTAAATAATTGCCTATATTCATCCAAAGTTAAGGCAAAGGAACTTACATTTGCTTTAAAGCAAATTTCAATCTAGCTTTTCAAGTTAGCTGTTTGGGTGCCTCGTTGGCACATGTGGCCTTATAAGAAAAGGAAGACTCTGAAAAGCTCAGTTGGCCTAAAAGAGATTGTAAGGTCAAAAATTGGTTTTGTCAGTTTTAATAACTGCCTTGAGAGCAAAAGATTTCATTTCAGACCCTCTCGACTTTACTGTGAAGCTGGTTTTAAATGCTTTTGGTAGCAGTCGTCCGCATTATAAATAGCTTCATCTTTCTTGCTCCTTATCAAGCTCTGACATAGGGAAGATAATAAAAAGGATTTTAGAGCTATTGATGGAAAACAGTTGCCCCCTTTAATCATCTTAAGTCAATAGTCCATATGAGTTAATATTCCAAAAGCAGATGGAGTGGGGGTAGGGGTGAGGAGATGGATAAGAGAGAGAACGAGGGGTCACTTTCATTCTGTCCAAACAAGATTCATTGCTCTGTAAAGGTAACATGGTCAAATGCTATTTGTGCACTAACATATTTCTCTTCTTTTTATAGGAGTATAAAGTTTTGTGAAGAAATATTCCATGCCCTCTTAAGAGAGTCTTCAGGGTTCAATGCATACTGCAAGCAGAATGCTGTCAGCAGCACCCAAGCCAATTAGAAGGAAGATAGGAATATCTCTGAGGTAGATGCTTGCACTCAGCTGCAAGTTGCCTTCTTTGAGAAGATAAAAGGTCCCCCCTCCCATCCAGCTGCATTTTCGATAGCCTAAGGATGTGGTTGTGGGCTCTTCCTCTTATTCCTGCCTGCAGCTTTAGGGATCCACTGGATTAGGAGTTCTCATAAAACATTATTGTTAAACATACTCTTTTATTCATCATTCTTGGTTTTCATTTATTTTTATTTGGGGTGGCTATCTACCAAGGGCTTTTTGTGTAGAAAAAAGGGAAGTAAGGGACAGGGAGGGGACATGAGAGAGGATCATAGTGTTGAGAAAGGAGATAGGGTGAATCCCCCTCCTTGTCATAGTGCTAGATCAGTGATTCTCAAACGGTGCGCCGGAGCACACTGGTGCGCCGCAAGAGGTGGCTAGGTGTGCCGCGAATATTATGAAAGTATATTATTATTAAGATATTTTATTCATAGTTTAATATATTAATATATTTTTAATTTTGTACACGGAGTGTGCCAGAAATTTTTTATATGTTTTACAGTGCACTGCGAACCAAAGAAGATTGAGAACCACTGTGCTAGATCCTCAGGATCATGCTACCATATTGCATATGGCACTTATCGTTGCATTGCATGGGCTATCTCAATTTTCAAATCTTTCAGTGTCCCAGTCACAAATTAATACAGTTTGAGCACTGGGAAAAGGGAACGTCACCACAGCATAAGCACTACCTTCAGCAAAGCCTTCCGAGTGGATCTGTCCCAATAAATATATAGAAACTTTTATTGTAGTTACAGGAAGGAGTTGGTTTTGATTAGGAATCCTTACCTACTTAAGGAACAAGCACTTCCTGACAGCTCTGAGTGGGAAAGAAGTAAAAGAGACACTATGAGTTTAAATTGCTTTGCTTCTTCACCATGCATTCCCAGTAGCTACTACTGTCTGTTTTGGAAAGTTGGTTGTTCTCTATGCATGTGGATACCTCTTAAGATATTGTATCCAGATTTTACAGGATGGTTCCTGAGATCAAGGAGCAGTTTTTTGTCTATGTTGGGATACAATTGGGTGCCATTTTGAATCAAGATTGTGGATTGAAGCTTTCAAAAATGCACCATTACCTAAATGTAACCTATCATAATGAAAAGGTGCATGATGGTTCCTGAGATCAAGGAGCAGGTTTTTGCCTATGTTGGGATACAATGGGTCCTGATTTTGAATCAAGATGGCAGGCTGAACCTTTCAAACCTGCACTAACTTTAACCACTGATTTCAAAACTGCACAGGTTTTTTTGTTAGAAGTCTGCTCCACTGCCCTGGCAAAGCCCAGTGAGTGCCATTACCTTATGTCTCAATTTTACAAGCTTACTGGAGAGCTGGGTGTCCTGTTGGCCACTGAAAAGACTGAAGGGCCCTCACCTGTTCTTACCTTTCTGGGCATTGAGATTAACTCCGGAGCTCAGTGTTGTCAGCTTCCTGGGACCAAGCTCAAGGCATTACGGGAGAGGATTGGCAGTGTGATTCAGGCAGAGAAAGTGTCCCTGGCCACCCTCCAGGAGTTGGCCAGGCATTTGAACTTTGCCTGCAGGGTCATTGCACCTGGGCGAGCATTTGCCAAAGGGCTGATTTACTAGAAAAGACAATAATGCTGGGAAAAACAGCAGGGAGTAGAAAAAGAGGAAGGCCAAACAAGAGATTGATTGATTCCATAAAGAAAGCCACAGACCTGAACTTACAAGATCTGGACAGTGTGGTTTACAACAGATTCTACTGGAGGCCAGTGATTCATAGGGTCGCCATAGGTCACCATAGGTCGCAATCGACTTGAAGGCACATAACACACACACACACAAACTTCTCTGGGAGCCCATTCTGACTGAAGATTGGGATAAAAATGCTTAACAAAAACCTAAACTGAACTCACTCTTTTGAACTGCCCAGACATTACATATTGCTTGCGACCTGAGTATAATCCTTAGAAAACAACAGTGCTTTCCTTCATTTGATAATAAAAGGCTGCTTCCTCATTATTGGTAGCAAGCACGAGCCTACAAGGGAAAACGCTCACCACAGCTCTTTCCTTTCTACCAAGGAGGACACATCACAATGGATTCATATGGTGCAGAATTTTCCTCCTTCCGTGACATTTTTATTAAGGTTACGTATATGACCGTCCATCTTCATTCAGCTGGTGCTAATTGCTGTCTATTGGACTCCCTGCTACTGTGTACAGAGAACATATGCTGTCCCCTGACACTGCCATGCCTGCGGGTGCTCTGGATTTTTCTGCTGTCTGCAGACAGGAGCCTGCTGCTCCTCTTGTAGAAGGCCCGATCACAACAGCTGGGAATATTCTGCTTCCAAAAGCTTATCTCCTTGATAGCAATTACACATTGGAAGAAACGAACAAAGAGAATGGGCCCTCAACAAGAAACCCAAGGTAATGGAAGAGAGAGACAGAGAGTGAAGCTTCATGTGATATATGAATATTTCTCTCATCTTGGAATTGACAGGGTTATGTTTAACATAGGTACTTCCTGTTAAGGAGATGTCATTATTGGACAAAAGCAGCAACCACCTAAAAAGAAATACGTAGACAAGTCTGCACACTCTTAGGTCATGTCCACTCAGCTCCTAGGTCCAAACTGCATGCAAGAGTCTGGGAAATCTAGTCAATTGTGCAGCTAGCATCATCTCACAAACTGAAGATCCCAGCAACCTCCCCTTCAGAACTTGAGAGAAATGGCAAATGGAAGGAAGCAGCACAAGGATGCAACTGGCTCTGCTCACTTAGGTAACTCTTGTAATGCCAGGGCAGTAGGATTCCCAACCTCCATTTCACACGTGCTTGAGAAATGTTTGACACAAAGAAATGTACGTTCTGCAAATTGTTCCCATTTTTTAGTATAGTAGCAAAGGGATCCATTTATTCCCATAGGGATAAAAAAAGAGATTTGTACCAAGTCGATGTTCTGCTCATCTTCTTGAATTGATTGTTTATGTGACCAACATATGCATTAGACCCCAGCCCACCACAGACTACAAATATCCCAGCAGCCTCTGAGAGTGGCAGAGGTTGTCGTTCATCTAGCACCTTTTGGAGTAGAGCATAAGTGCTTCGGGTCCAGAGACAGAAGCCTTCATTGAACTCAGGACCACAGTCAAGAGCATTTCTACCTACTGACCAGGCTCCTGACATCATGACATGATAAAGTAATTCAGTTAACCCTCTTTGAGTATGGGCAGGGTAGAGTTTATAAATGTGACTGCAATACACAAGCATATATTTGTTTATTTATCAGTATTTGGGGAACTTCAGCTTTCAATTGATTTTTTATGTGCATTGGTACTTTCCAAATTAGGAGACAAATAGGTGAGGTTTTCACATTCCTGAGTCAGATGGAATTGTCACTGCCCTGGGCTCCTGCTGGGAGGAAGGGTGGGATATAAATCAAATAATAAATAATAAAATAAATAAATAATTGTTAACAAGGTGTTTCAAGTCAGATGAGGGTCTTCCTAAAGTGCCTGCCATGCTTCATTTTAAAGCAATTGCTGCATTTTTTTTTAAAGTGAAACCAAGCTGACTAGGGAAACACCCTGAACCTGAGTGGGGAGGGGATGGAGAAGTGGGGGGGATCTTTCATTTTGATGAACAGGTCTAGGTTTTAATTACAGTGAACTATTATGCTGTGATACTCCACTCACGGTGATTTGGGAGAGGGAGAAATGTTTTTTCACTTAAATCTATGCTATTTTTTCCACCATCACCCCTTACCCTATGCAAGTCAAGGCGGAGCTCTCTCTTTCCCAGTGTTCCCAACAATTTGTGCTGGGGGAGCAGAGTGCCACCCCTACCAACAACTCTTGGGGTGACATGGTCCTTGCTGGAAGGGTGTCATTTTCCCTACCCCAGATTTTCCTGGGGATCCATAGTCTTTCCACCACCATCTCTGCCCCCCAATGTTTCCTGTTGTACCCATCCCAAAACAGTAAAGCCCCCACCCTGTATTAGAGTTGCTACAAGTATCATTATGAAATTTGGCAACTTCGTCCCCTCAGAAGGGACATTCATCCAAGTCTCCGGAAAATAAGAGACTTCTTTTTTTCTTTCTTTTTTGGAAGAAAAACCCCAGACTTTAACTCTTCCCTGCACAAAACCCTCTGGATGTATCTGTCTAGTTGTGCCCACAATTTGGCAGGCTCAACCTGTCCGGCTCAGGCAGGGGTCCGCCATATCCAGCTCCCCTCAGCCTGGGGTAAACAGCAGTTGTATTTTGCCCAAAGATTATATGGTTTGTTTTTAGGGTGCTTCCAAGCTTCCTGTGGCTGTTACAGGGATTGTTGTTATTGTTGTTTGTTTTTATGGTACAATATATTTATTTGTATTTTTAGCAGGGTTGCAGTTTGTTTGGAGACTTTCGGGTAACAAGCAACTAACAAATCTAGTAAATGATAACAATATTTTTGATTTTTTTTCTTTCCATTACAGATTCTAACAACATTTGGAACAAAGAAAGTGTTTCCCCCACTCCTTCCGTCACTTTAATGGGAACAGACCACTGAAATGAACAAGGTATATTACATCACAACTGTTTGTGGGACACCAGAGGGTCCCAAACATGTTGTTCTTGTACCTGTAAACTTTAAAAGGATACTATGTCTCCATAAAGCCATTGTCTTCCTGTTGGCCATTCCAGCATCCTGTACTATTCTGCGGATAGTAAAGGCAATCTAAATTAGGCAAAATACGCTAATACATGCAAATTATTTCCTTTGCGTAATTTATACAGATAGCAACATTTCAGCTTCCTATGCTGCAGAGTTTGATTTGGGAGACATTTTTTAGTATTGTATGTAAATCGCTCAAATCTTTTCCAGCCCTATAATAAAGTATATGTTGAAGAATATTTCACGACCGATGGAAGTGAGGCAGTCTGTGGCAGTGGGGGTTGAGGGTGGAACCTGCCATTGCCAACTTTAAAATGTGTATTACAATTTTCTGTTAAGGGTTTTCCTGTCATACATGAGGCCTGTATCCAGTATCTTTTCAACAGCATTATTACAGACAGTCATTTATCAGGTGTACGTTGCATGGCAGAGTGATGTTTAGAAATTCCATTTGCCATGTGTTATTCATGATCCTTGCACATTTCCTTCATTTGTCATGGGATTTAGAACTCAGCTGTGTTTAGCTTTGGGGGCTTGAGAACAAGTCAGCCCATAGGCAGACACCTAATGATATAATTTTGAGCAGTGCAAAAGGTTTGACTGCCCTCTATCAACCTTTAGGCAGGCAGCCCCTTTGAATACAGTAATGGATGACAGTATCAGAACCATAAATCTCAGACAAACTTCAAGGTTTCTTGAAAAAGACTGCTCTTAAGCTTCATGCTCATAGATACTTGGCACAATGTCAGAAACATTTGGGGCTATTCATTTATCCAACACTAGCCAAAAATAATCCAGGCCTCTCATGTGTCTGTTGATTTGTTTTGAAATCCATTCAGAACAGCAAGGAACTTCAAGAATTAGCAACTGGCAATTGAGAAATGAAACTTCTGAAAAACAGTCTTTTTCTTTTCATCTTGCACTATGTGGTGCTAAGGAAACTGTGCTATATTCCTCTTGTAAAGCATTGCCTTTGGTTTCATAAACAGTATTTGAGTAGCTTGTAGGTAATGGCACAGTCTTGTGTGTGCGTGTGTGTGTGCGTGTTAACACCCATAGAGTTGAAGGTGTTCTGATATAGCTATAGTTGCTACAATGTGCACGCTCATTCCCCCCTCCCCAGCTGCTCCCAGTCCCAATGTTGCCCTTGAACAAATGTGTATTTATTTTTTTATTTATATCCTGCCCTTCCTCCCAGTAGGGGCCCAGGGCGGTGCATTGCAGGTAGGAATGGGATCCGTTGACTAGGGCCGGTTTGAAAGCCAAACCTAACAGGCTGGTATCAATTTGAGTTCATTCTTTCTCCACTAGCTGCTGCTTTTACCAATCCTTTTATTCCCTCACAAAAAAAATTGTAATTAATATCAATATTTTTCAAGGAAATATAAGATTATCATTCTTATAAATTTTAAAGGAAATTTTAAAGGATTTTTAAAGGAAATATTTATAAGATTATCATTCTTAATATCAATATTTTAAAGGCAGGGTTATTTTTTTAAAAATCCATGTTCAAAAATAGCAGCAGAAAATCTCTATATAAAATCCAATTTGTAATGATAGAGAATAAGCAAATTAAAGGAAAATTTGGTACCAAATCTGAACTGGGTAGAATTCTAGCACATGCCTAATTGGGGTGGGTAGGTGGGGTATTTTTTTAAGTTTGGCCAGAGAGAATAACTGGACAGAAGTAAACATTGTGTTAACACCACAGGTAATTGTGCCTCTTCACGCCTTTTGTTCTGATCCAGTTCAGGACTGTATGCATGCTGAATTAGACTTCCATTTGAGTATTCCAAGCCTTATTCAGGAGCCAGGATAATGCATGCATATACACATATAGCATATAACTGGTGACAGCATCTTTCATCTCTTGGAGAGGGGAAGCCGTGGGGAGCTGAATGAGGGCCACTGTTATCAGGGCCACTGTGAACCTCTAAATCACACTTAATTGCTTGATATCCTTCCTGTTGCAGTTATTGCAGATTTGGAGGGGGGAGCTTTTGCTTTGTGATGTCATGTTTTAAATGAAATGTGTTACAGTACCTTGCTGATTGACGCAAGGCGTCTTGTTTTAGATAAAGGTAAGTTTAAAACATTTTAAATAGCAAGAAAATACAATGATTTTATTTATTTATTTATTGGCAATGCCATATGATATGTGTCTAATTATGTATAGGATGATTCCATTGGAACTTACTTCCAGGTTAGTATGTATGGGATTGCAGCCTTTGCAGATTTTATAAGTCCATACAGGGACTTTCATCCCTCCAAGAAAGTCAAGGTAGAGTGCATAGTTCTTCACTGCCCCCCCCCAGTGAGATGGGTTAGGCTGAGAGAGAGTCATTGGCTGAAGGTCATCCAATTTGCTGAGTGGGAATTTACAGCACAATCCTAACCATGTCTGCTCAAATTCAGTGATGATTACAAACCCCAGGTAAATGGGGTTAGGATTGTAGTCTTAGTGGCTATATGTTTTCTCCAATGTAAAATGCCACTGAGATAGTACAAGGAATGTACTGGTCAAAAACTTCCAGACTGTTTCTATTTTTAAGTGGGATGCAGTCCTATACTGGTAAATTCAGGCTGTGCATTTACTTGATTTGGAGCTCTTGTGGAGCAAAACTGCTTCCCCCAAAGATCAGACTTTTGTGATAAGGAAGGTTATGGGAAAATGCACTAGAAAGTGTGGGATAACCCTTGCTTTGATGAAATGTCATCTCACCTCTCCACAGACAAATCAGGATCAATGCTCACTAAACAGTCAATGGTGTCTAACTTCCCTGAAAACAAATCAGAGTGAATCTCAATAAACAAGTCATGTGGAAGAGCCCTGTATGCGTCTTTGCAGTGTTGAAAGGCTCCTGTGGGAATCTGTGAGGCAAAGTTCTTCAGAGTTCATATATCTGACCTTCCTAATATATTGAGATACCTATTCAGATTTTGGGTGGCATATTGATCTGTAAGTGTAAACTAAGAAGGTAGAGCCTGAAACTGATTTTATTTTTCCCCTTTTTAGGTTTACCTCTTTAGTCCCTTTTAATATCACTCCCCTATATTTCTCAACTGTATTTTATGTATTTTTATCTACTTTAATGTTTTTTGTGATTTATTGTGTATTTTTTTGGTGTGTATTTATTGTGAGCCACCCTGAGTGCCCTATTGTAGGGTAGAAGGGCAGGATAGAAATCTTTTAAATAAATAAATAAAAGATAAAACGATTGTACTGATGCTTATTGTATTGTTATGAGCTCATGGTTGCTGTTTCTCTTATTATTTATTATTTATTTATTATATTTATATCCTGCCCTTCCTCCCAGTAGGAGCTCAGGGCGGCAAACAAAAGAACTAGAAACATTCGTGTTTTTTCATTTTCTTTCCCCCCACACACACTTTTTTCTCCTTTTTCCTTTAATAAATTTGCATTAAAATCATTTTTTAAAGTATGCATTGGGATGTTTTCTGTCCATTTCCCTACATCCATTTAAAAACATTAGTAGAGGAATGTAATACAGGAAGAGGCTACAAGAGAAGAAAGCAACTGCAAGACTAAATGGATTTTCATTATATCTAAGAAACGTCAGGAAATTTGATAAAACAACACTAAACAAAAAGAAAGGAGAAATATTTTGCCTTTTTTGAAGTCCCTCAGAGGAAATAAATATCTCAAAAAGATGTTTAAGGGGAGTATGTCAAGGCTTAGTTAAGTCTCAAAAAATAACTAACTTAGAAGTTGGCCATTTGTTGTTAAAGGTTGGAGGTTGGAAGTGTCCTGTCCCCCCGCCACAACATTTTTCTTTTGGTCAGTAATCTTGGAGCAGTCAGGTATTTTTTTTAATTCCAGATGAACTTCTTGTGTGTCCCACAATTAGGGATGTCAGAGAATTCAGACGGAAACAGAAACAGGAGTAGAAATTGCCAGTCTTTGCTTATTTGTCTCATATCTACAATGGAAATCAATGCAAAAAATATGGTCAGTATTTGCTGCTGTTGCTGCTTTCAGTGTGCAAATTATACATAATTGATTACTTTTTTCCCATTTGCATTGTGTTTCCTTTTCGATGAAATGAACAGGGTGGAATAATATAATGAGAATGAAATATGTGTAATTTATGTAATTAATTACATAAATTACATAAGTTACATCATTTTCTCACCGTGGACAGTGAGGCAAATAACCTAGTTTTTTGTTGAAGATGAACAGCAGCAGATGAGACTGAGTGCTGCATCCAACGAATACAAGGCAGAACAGGAAACTATGCCTTCTTATATCTCTACCAATAATTATAATTGTACGTGTGTATTAAGGAAGATGAATCATCCAAGTTTTATATGGGCTTACTTAGACTAATATGTTTTTAAATTTTTTTAAAAAAAATGTGTTTTTAAATTTGTATATTTGTTTTTAATTGCTGTAAACAGCCCAGAGAGCTTCGGCTATGGGGCAGTATATAAATGTAATAAATACATAATGCTCCTTTATCTCATATTAGCCTTTCAGTTTGTTTGTTTGTTTTGATCTTAAATGAGGAAGATTTGTTAAAGCTATAATATGTAGGGCCCTGACTGTTCAATAAACCTCCCAGAGTTTTTTTTTTTTTTGTAAAGGAACCCAGAGCTTGGAAGTAACTCATTACAAATAACGAGTTACTTGTAATTTATTACTTTTTTAAGTAACAAGTGGGTAACTTCGTAATATTTTGCTGATAATAGAACGAGTGGTCATTTCCTTACTTTTGAGCAGCAACTGTAACGTTTCCAGTGTTACTTTTAGGCATTACTTGGGGGGGAGCAGGGGAAGTCTTTTGCTCCTCTGATTGGTGGACAAAAGACATGTGCCTCACACTGGGCTTCTGCACAGCGTTGCTCTTCCCTTGTGCTCTGTATTAGGAGACCACGAGGGAGGAGGTGGAGAACCAGATGGTCGTGCAGCGGAGACAGAGGAAAAAAATTGCTTCGAAAATGGACAGTGGAGGGAGAAAGCCGGAAGGCAAGGATGAAGGAGCAGAATAAAGATGCTCTGTGTGTGTGTGTGTGTGTGTGTGTGTGTGTGTGTGTGTGTGTGTGTGTGTGAGTGAGTGAGTGAGTGACTGAGTGACTGAGTGACTGAGTGACTGAGTGAGAGAGAGAGAGAGAGAGAATTAGGATTACCCTTTCCGGTTTTCAGGGGTGATCTCTGGACTCACTCCAGATGGTGGATCTCCATTCGCTCTCCCACCCTCCCCCCACCTGCAAGCCCGCTCACTCACTCCCTCATTTGCCCTATCACCCTCAACCCCCACTCTCTCACCTCCCCGCTCGCTCACTCTCCCTACCATCCCCACCCCCTGCTCTCTTGCCCCCTGCTCGCTCACTCACTCACTCGCCCTACCACCCCCACTCTCTTGCCCCCATTTGCTCACTCACTCACTTGCCCTACTGCCCCCACCACCACTCTCTCGCCCCCGCTCACTCACTTGCCCTACCATCCCCACCCCTGCTGTCTCACCCCCGCCTGCTCACTCACTCGCTCACTCACCCCCACGCCCCACACCCTGCTCACTCACCCCCTGCCTGCTCACTCGCCCCCAACTCGCTCACTCACCCTACAACCCCCACCCCCTGCTCTCCCATCCCGCCTGCTCAGAAGTTCTCTTCTGCTCTGGAATGATTTTCTCTCTTCCTCTGAGGCGAGAGGAGGGTGTGCAGCCAGCCAAGGCGGTGGAGGCCATAGTGGGGAAAAGGGCAGGCTGCTGCACGTTCTGAGCCTTGCCCCAGCCAATGTCGGCTTGACCAAATCCTCTCTCTTTTCCCCCACCCCTGGTGAAGCCATGGCTGGTACTATGATAGCAGTCGGTCTGACAATAGCTGCTGCTGAATATGCAGATGCTTTGTCTAGAACTGTTGAGTTGACAACATATATCTACGTGTGGGAAAACTATAGACTTTGTGAACTACCATGGGACTTGCCATGGATGTGGTATATGACATTCCTTGGAGTAGATTTTGGTTACTACTGGTTCCACCACATGGCCCATGGTTCTCAACTGAGGAAACCAACTTCAGGAAACACACCACACTGAAGTCTGAATAATGTTTTAGGAAATGTTCTGTAATCCATTTGCTTTTACTTTGATCTGTGTGTCTTCACTCACTTTGGAAATGTATAAATGTGAACAAAATTTTTTATTTTAGGTATGTAAATATAGCAACAATTTAATTTATTTAGCTTTATTTTATCTCAGAAGAGCTAAGAATGTACTTATTCACTTTGTACTTAATGTATTTCAGTCTAGATTATTTCTTTGTAATATTGAATTTATTTTATGTTTTTACATTGTTGGTTTTTGTCCTGCTTGAATTTATTATGTTTTGTAAACTGACTTCTCTTTGTTGTAAGCCACTTTGGGCACAGCTTGCTGTGGAAGGTGGCATATAAATAAACTCAATCAATCAATCCTCCACTTTTTTGTTTGCCTTTCCTTGTTCCAATATTACAGGTTTCTTAAGGTGTTTGACACAGAGGTACATGTTTTATGTTAGTTCCATTAAGGACAATATTGCTTATCCCTGAAACTTTTTAAGGTAAATGGACACTGATTTTATTCTTCTTTGTTGATTGTTCAGAAGAGTATCTACATCTATTGTAAATTTCTAATTTATCATTGTACATCTCCTCTCCTTTCCCCCCCTTGGCTCTGACTGCTGTCTCTCCACTGCTGAAACAGACTGTAAGGTTTATAGGGGCAAAGACTTTTTGCTTATCTTATTCTGTAGACTTCCATGAACGCTAAGAGTGTTATAATAAGATGATTAAGATTGTATCATCCAGGGATGGCTTGCCATTGGCTAACTGAAGTGGCTGCCTCAAGCGTCCTTTTTCTTGTGCATTCATGACTCTCCCATTTTCGATACTGTTTGTGCCTGCAAACATTTTGGAGTGGTCATACTGCTTCATTTCCAATTAGTACATGCAGAAATTATGTGACCTTTTATACCACAAATGTTCCAGTTTATGTGTTTTTTCTGTCGTGTTTTTGCTGCGCTATAGCTCAAGAGTGCCTCTCCAGATGGCAGGAATGCAGTAACATTGAGGAAGCATCGGACTTCCGGGAAGGGTGACTTAGCCTGTGCCTGCTTTTGAGACGGGCTCCTGCCTCAAAAGAAGCTTATT
Source organism: Rhineura floridana (assembly GCF_030035675.1). Lineage (NCBI taxonomy): Eukaryota > Metazoa > Chordata > Lepidosauria > Squamata > Rhineuridae > Rhineura > Rhineura floridana. The sequence continues at coordinate 104,460,181 of NC_084483.1, forward strand.
CAGATATATCAGTCAGATTTTTTTTTTTTTGACTGATTAAACTTCTCCCGGGTAGGGAGAAACGAAGAGATTAACCTCAAAGCCTATTTTTGTTGGGACGACCAGATCTCATTAATTTATGGGACGAGGTCCAGCCGACGAAGGTGGGACAGATTTTCAACAACAAGCTCTATCTGATAAAGCGAACGTTCATCTTATCTTCTAAGAGAGAACGCACTAACAGGCAAGCACCCTTCTTTCTATATTTTTCTTTTACTTGACTTAAATTGTTGCTGTTTAAAAGAGATTTGCCAGATTGATCGGTTTTTGACATCTCACTGGGGAGCCATAACTTCTCTCTGCTACTCACTAATTAATAGCTTATCTCTGTTTTTGTTGCAAAAAGCTGTCCTGGATTTGCATTCTAAAGATATACACAGAAGAGGGATTTCTATTCCAGATTTTTATTTTGAAGAATATTATATTGTCTGAGACTACTCTCTTTTTGGTCTATTTTATTTTGACGAATCTGTTTCCTGACGACCGCCATTAATTGTTTCGATCCTGGGAACTGCATTTTGTTTACTTAAGCATGGAGAGATAAGGCTGTCTGCTCTGTTTATACTGTGATGTCACCAAGTTTGGAGTATTAACCCAATTGTTGCTGAAATAAGAAGTGGTTTTCCTATATTTTTCTTTTAAAATGGCAATTAAGAAAGTGGCTGAGAATCTGGAAATAACTATGTTTCAGAAAATAATGGATGAGATTGAGATAACGAAACAAAACCTGCGACAGGGTTGTAAGGAGCTGAAAATTGAATTGAGTAAAATGAAGCAGGAGATTAAAGATATAGGGGTCCCTGTGAGAGAGGTGGCCCTGGAAGGGGTCCCTGTGAGAGAGGAGACCCCGGAGATTGGAACAAACGTGGAACAGGAAAAAGATTTGGAGTCTATGGACTTTAGAAACAAAATCTATTGTTTGGAGACACAGGAGATTAAAGACATAGGGGTCCTTGTGAGAGAGGAGACCCTGGAGACTGGAACAGGGGTCCCTGTGAGAGAGGAGACCCTGGAGACTGGAACAGGGGTCCCTGTGAGAGAGGAGATCCCGGAGATTGGAACAAACGTGGAACAGGAACAAGATTTGGAGTCTATGGACTTTAGAAATAAAATCTATTGTTTGGAACTCAATGTTATCTCTGAAGAAATTAATGAAGATTCTAGAGATAAAGTTATCAATGGCATGGATAATCTTCTGGACTGGAATGATGTGATGGAGCCCAATATAGAGAAAATCTATGGAATTAACTGCAGCCATGTGACAATGGAAAAACTTTCAAGAGATGACCCAGTGTATTTTGAAAAAAAGAACAGAGATATGATTTTACAGCAGTATTTCAGCAACCTATTCAGAATGGATGGCAAGAAAATATTTGGGATAGAGGTAATTCCCATCAGACTCTTACTATATGACTATGGCTTTGACAGCAAGATTATTATGGAATACTGATAATGGAAGATTGGATACTGAAATTACTGGACTTAACAAGACTACTGAAGATGGAAGATGGAAAATGGAACTAATAGGGATAATAGAACAATGGCTACTGAAATTACTGAACCTAACAGATTCTGATGTGATGGATTAATTGAAATGTTTATTTTGACTATGGTTATGACAATAAGATTATCATAATTAGTAATGAGATGGATTAATCGATATGCTTATCTGGAAAAAAAAAATTGATAGATATATTTCTTAAAGAATTGAAACCTCTCTTTGACTTTTTGTGGAAAGAATAAAGTAATGTTTATGAGATTTGATGATTAAGTAAGATAACTACTGGAGGAAAGTGATTTTATAATATGACTTAAGAGACAGGATTGTTATATATTATAGACTTATAACTGATTTGATCTTTGACAAATGGGAAGTCAATATTTTACTCTTTATTTTTTATTTTTGTTTTTTTTTTTCTTTTTTTTTTTTGTTTAACTATTTTTGATTTTGTTTTTTGTCTTTGAATGTTTTATGATTTCGTCTTGTATGTTTTATGAAAATCTGAATAAAAATTATTGAAAAAAAAAAACATTGAGGAAGCATCACAGAACAACTAATAAAGCGGAATGATGGTATGCGGTCCAGTATAAATCCACCACTAATATACGATTATTGTGTCAATGACATGTTGCAGAATACACCTGCAAAAAAAAAAAAAAAATTCTGGAGGGGTCCTGAGTGTCACGAAAGAACTGCAAATTGTTGTTTAATTTATTATTATTATATTTTTACTGCCAGGGATGAGCAGAGGAAGTTATGGGCTTTTCTGCATCAGGTGCCAAAATAGCTTTCCTGGCCTTGGGTACTAGTTATGCACCTTGACTGCGGGGCGGGGGGATTCCTGTTCTGTCACAGGAGAACAAATGTATTGAAACAGCCCTGCATCATCTGAAGATATGTCATATAGCATGGGATAGACTGAAAGGTAGGCCATCACAACTTCCAGAGCTATTTGCTTTCCAAATATTTGTGATGTAGTGGTTAAGGTGTTGGACTATGACCTGGGAGACCAGGGTTCGAATCCCCCCACAGCCATGAAGCTCAGTGGGTGACCTTGGGCCAGTCACTGCCTCTCAGACTCAGAGGAAGGCAATGGTAAACCACCTCTGAATTCCGCTTACCACAAAGTCCCTATTCATAAGGTTGCCATAAGTCGGAATTGACTTGAAGGCAGTCCATCATCATCATCATGTGTGCCTGTGTGGTATATTCAGAATTTTGCACCTAACCAATTTGAAAAACAGCTTTCAAATAAAATGACAGCTTTCAAACGGAAAGTAAGAAACACACAGACATCATCATGTGTTGCCAGATGCAGATGAAGGAGGAGCAAAGAAAAAGTGAAAAGGAGCCAATCACAGGGGAAAAAAGAAGGCAGGAATATCCAGGAGAAGAAGAGAGAAAAAAGTGTATTGAGCCCAACCCATTTTGAATTGAGTTCTTCACAGAATCATAGAATAATCGAGTTGGAAAAGGCCTATAAAGCCATCAAGACATGCACTTGTCCAGCTGCCTCTTGAATGCCTCCAGTGTTGGAGAGCCTAACACCTCCCTAGGCAATTGATTCCATGCTTGTACCATTCTGTTTGGAAGTTTTTCCTGATGTTCAGCTGAAATCTGGCTTCCTGTAAATTGAGCCCATTATTCCGTGTTCTGCACTCTGGGATGATCAAGAAGTGATCCTAGCCCTGCTCTGTGTGACAAACTTTCAAGTACTTGAACAGTGCTATCATATCTCCCCTCAGTCTTCTCTTCTCAAGGCTAAACATGCCCAGTTCTTTCAGTCTCTCTTTATAGGGCTTTCTTTCCAGTCCCTGATCGTTCCAATTGCCCTCCTCTGAACCTGTTCCAGTTTGTCTGCATCCTTCGTGTGGCTTCCAGAACTGGATGCAGTACTCAAGATGAGGCCTAACCAAGGCCAAATAGAAGGAACTAATACTTCACGCAGTTTGGAAACTATACTCCTCTTAATGCAGCCTAAAATAGCCTTTGCCTTTTTTGCAGCCACATCACACTGTTGACTCATATTCAGCTTGTGATCAACAACCCAAGATCCTTCTTGCATATAGTATTGCTGAGTCGAGTATCCCCCATCTTACAACTGTGCATTTGGTTTCTTTTTCCTAGGTGTATAACATTTTACTTAATCTGTTAAATTTCATTCTGTTGTTTTCAGCCCAATGCTCCAGCCTATCAAGATCCCTTTGAATTTTGTTTCTGTCTTCCAAGATATTAGCTATCCCTCCCAATTTTGTATCATCTGCAAATGTGATTAGCATTCCCTGTACCTCCTCATCCAAATCATTAATAAAAATGTTGAACAGCACTGGACCCAGGACCAAGCCCTGCAATATCCCTCTTGTTACCTCCCCCCAGTTTGAGAAGGAACCATTGATAAGCACTCTTTGGGTATGACTCTGTAGCCAAAGATGGATCCACCTGATAGTTGTTCCAATCCAGCCCACATTTAGCTAGTTTGCTAATCAGAATATCATGGGGCACTTTGTCAAAAGCTTTGCTGATGTCGAGATAAAATTAGTCTGGCAGGATTTGTTCTTGACAAATCCATGTTGGCTTCTAGTAATCACTGCAGATTGACTGCATTATAAACTGTTCCAGAATTTTCCCAGGGATTGATGTCAGGCTGACTGGTCTGTAGTTTCCAGGTTCAGAGGCACTATAAACAGTGTGAAACTATATTACAAACTTTTTATGCAAATTTTAGTTATGAACCTTTGTGTGGGTGTGAAAATATAATTCTCACAATTTTATCTATAGCAAAGCAAAATTATGGAGAAGAGCAACCAAACTGCCCTTTTGATATCAAATGTTTTAATTGCAATACCGTCTGCATCTGTATTGGATTTGAAGTTGTTGTGCTTGCTTTTATTGTTGATTTTTTATTGTTGATCACTTTGAGATATTATACAGGAAGTGATTCATAAACTGAAATAAATAAATAAGATAACTGACAATACAATTAACTGTGAAACAAACTGAAAGGAGCAACACACACAAGTATCTGAGTTTTTGGGCCCAGACGGACACTGCTTGCAAGAAATACTTATTCTCAACTATATAACCATTTTCATAGTTTGTTTCACTGTATATTTTATTGCTAGTGATATTAGTTAAGTAAATGTGTTTTTTACTTTTTTTGCTCACTTTTTTGTATTCTAACTACTTAAGCCTTATATGTTGGAATGGTGAGCATTTTGGCTGTCCTTCTACTGAAGAGATGGTAGGTCCATCTCCACATATTAGTCAATTACACACTGGTCTCAAAAATGACTGCACACAGTTCAGCCTGTTAGTCTGTTATTTATTTATTTATTTATTTATTTAGTTATTTATTTATTTATTTGTTTATTTATTTATTTATTTATTTATTTATTTATTTCCATTTCTATACCGCCCTTAGCCTATGGCTCTCTGGGCGGTTCACAGCAAGGAATAAAATACAATACAGTAAAAATAAAAATCAGATAAAATCACTAAAAACATAGAGCTTGAGCATTTAACCACTTGGAATAAAATTAACTAACAATAAACATAAGCATTAAAATGCCTGGGAGAATAAAAAGGTTTTAACCTGGCACCGAAAAGATAGAAGAGAAGGCACCAGGCGCACCTCATCGGGGAGACCAGGCACACCTCATCGTTCCATAATTCGGGGGCCACCACTGAAAAGGCCCTAGATCTAGTAACAGCCCTCCGAGCTTCCCTATGGGATGGGACTCGGAGGAGGGCCTTAGATGTTGAACGTAGTGAGCGGTAGGTTCATAGCGGGAGAGGCGTTCCGCAAGGTATTGTGGTCCTGTGCCGTGTAAGGCTTTATAAGTCAAAACTAGCACTTTGAATCTAGCCCGGAAACAAATAGGTAGCCAGTGCAAACGCGCCAGAACAGGTGTTATATGTGCGGACCGTCTGGTCCTCGTCAGCAGTCTGGCTGCTGCGTTTTGCACTAGCTGTAGTTTCCGAATCGTCTTCATAGGCAGCCCCACGTAGAGTGCATTGCAGTAGTCCAATCTCGAGGTTACCAGAGCATGGACAACTGAGGCGAGGTCATCACTATCCAGATAGGGGCGTAGCTGGGCTACTAACTGAAGATGGTAGAACGCATTCTGTGCCACCGAGACCACTTGAGCCTCAAGCGACAGGAATGGATCAAAAAGGACCCCCAAACTACGAACCTGTTCCTTCGGGGGGAGTGTAACCCCATCCAGAACAGGTTGAACATCCACCACCTGGGTCGAGAAGGCACCCACCAACAGCGTCTCAGTTTTGTCAGGATTGAGCTTCAGTTTGTTAGCTCTCATCCAGTCCATTATCGCGGCAAGGCAGCGGTTCAGCACATTAACAGCCTCACCTGAAGAAGATGAAAAGGAGAAATAGAGTTGCGTGTCATCAGCATACTGGTGACAACGCACTCCAAAGCTCCTGATGACCGCTCCCAGCGGCTTCATGTAGATGTTAAAGAGCATAGGGGACAGAACCGATCCCTGCAGGACTCCACAATGGAGAGTCCAGGGCATCGAATAATGTTCCCCAAGCCCTACCTTCTGGAGACGATCCACCAAGTAGGAGCGGAGCCACTGCCAAGCGGTACCTCCAACTCCCAGTTCAGTGAGTCTCTCCAGAAGGATACCATGGTCGATGGTATCAAAAGCAGCTGAGAGGTCAAGCAGAATCAACAGGGTTACACTCCCCCCGTCCCTCTCCCGGCAAAGGTCATCATACAGGGCGACCAAGGCTGTTTCAGTGCCGAAACCAGGTCTAAAACCGGATTGAAATGGATCAAGATAATCAGTTTCATCCAAGAGTACCTGGAGCTGGTTGGCAACCACACGCTCTAGAACCTTGCCCAAAAATGGGATGGTCGCAACCGGTCTATAGTTGTTCAGATTATCTGGGTCCAGAGAAGGTTTCTTCAGGAGTGGTCTCACCACCGCCTCTTTCAGACAGCAGGGGACCACTCCCTCTCTCAAGGAGGCATTTATCACTTCCCTGGCCCAGCCGGCAGTTCCAATCCTGGCAGCTTTCACTAGCCAAGAAGGGCAAGGATCCAGTACGGAAGTGGTTGCACGCACCAGTCCAAGTACCATGTCAACGTCCTCAAGCTGTACCAACTGAAATTCATCCAATAAGTGAGGACAAGACCGTGCTCCGGATACCTCATTAGGTTCAACTGCCATAATATTGGAATAAGGATGCATGAGATTTTATCTTGGAAGTGCCCAGCAAACTCATTACAGTGGGTTTGAGATGGTTCTAAGATATCCTGTTGCATCAAAAACAACCCAGAGTCTTGTGGAACCTTGAAGACCACCAATTATATCAAGGCATCAGCCATTACATTTCACTTCATCAAATACTCTAAAACCTTCCTATTCCTAAACCGCATTGAAACTCCTATGGGATCCTGCTTCCCTAGGATGACTCCGTCTCACCCACTCTGGGAAAGAGACCTACAGTGGATCCCAAGGCCCCACCTCTAGCAACGACATGTTAGTGTTACAATTTCTATAATCCTTAATCCAGCCTTCTCACAGGTCCACTAAAAACACTGGAGAGAACAGACTAAAGATTGCTCAGTGGAACTGACTGTAGGCTGGCCATCTTCCACACTTCAGTGAAGAATGACATTTTTTATTCTTTTCACAGGAGTATATGAGTGCAGGAAGAAGGGAAGCTGGAAAGCAGCAGCAGCAACTGAGTTCTTTGGAACGTTGAAACTAAGGATCATGAACTATGAATCATGCACCAAGAATACAGCCAAATTTTTGGATTACCAGAGCTCTTAATAATTAATTAATAGCTGACTTTTATTGCCTGTGCTGCAGATGTGCCCTTAAAGGCAGAACTACTTTTATACTTATGGGAAGAATTTCTCCTGCGTATAAAGGAGAAGCATAAAATCACTGCAAATTATGAATAGGCTTCTAACTGCAGGGGTGAGCAGACTTTAGGATTGCAGGATCTACTTTGCTTTTCATTAGGATCCCGAGGTCCACCGATCAGAGCCAGGTAGAAGGAAGGCAGAGATAGCAGATGCTTTAAGCACATGTTCAACCTAGGAATTTGTTTTCAGTACCAGAACTGGACCTCTCGCACAAATCAGGCAAATCTACTATTGTTTTTCCAAGTGTTCTTGATGTCCACTGGCTAATTTATAGCAAAAAGGAGATTTTACCTATGTTGTTAAACCACTGAGAGTCAGAAACGCTTGCTGATCTGCTGCAAATCACCCAGATATCTACCAGTAGATCTTAATCTGTCTTGCTCCCACCTCTGTCCTAGGATTTTAAGGCTGTGCAAAACACTTGTTTGCAAGATTTTCATTGGGAAATGGAATGTGTCATTCTCATGCTTTCTGGAATTCAGTGTTTCCTATTTCAGTTGCTGCACATTATTTCATTTCCACAAGTTGGATTTAACTCTATCATCTGTAAATATTTATATATATATTAAAATAATACATGGGCAGAGCTGCATTTTTTCCTGATTACTTAATATGCCTTTTTATATGGTGTGTTAGGTTTCACATCTTGAAAAACGTGAGCAGGCACAGTTCTGCAAATGAACCTATATGATAAATCAACAGCTAATGTAGGAAGAAAAACAGCAAGAACACAAGGTTTAAAGGGGCCTTTTAATTTACTAGTTATAGAAGACATGTCCAAGATTATAATCTCAGAGATCTTTGAACATGTACTCAATTTTTTTGTCCAATTGTAACATAATTATATATGTTGAACAGTTGCATTGAATCCTAGTCATGTCTGTGCTGTTAAGCATGTTCAAATTCCTCTGTAGGAAATGAGCCAGGTATAGTTGGGCTAAAGTTGAGAAAACTCAGATCTGTGCTAGGATCTCCTGATGTTTTCTTAAAACATAAAAACAAGCTGCAGCGTTATGGTGGTTGGGTGTGTGTGGGGAGAGATTCAACTCCAATTTGTTCCAAGAGGAAACCCCCCCCCCCCGCAAATTGCAGGCATTGGAGAAATTGCAGGTGCTGGTGGCCTTATCCAGAATGGGATTATAGTTGGAGGCAAAAGGCCTGACTAAATAAATCTGGCTGGCCAATGGGGTCTAGCTTAACTACTCTCTAAGAGACAGAGGTAGGATCTGGGAAGCATTTTGAGGGGGCACTTCAAAAGCTCCCAGAGCAAAGTCTTGAGGTCATCAACTGGGGTCCTTCTCTGACTGCCTCCATCAACTGGGATAGGGCTGATAGCTCAGAGTGGCCATTAATTGTGGAATGTCATTCCCAGAGAAGCCCACCTGGAGCCTCCAATTTGTTAAATAAAAATTAATGTCTTTTTGCATCAACAGGGACCTCTTAGTTTCCCAGATCTGTTGCACTATAATGTGGTTTTTTTGGGGGGGAGGTTGCATGACTGTTTAGCTGTGCAAAATTTTTATTTTGTGAATGTTCTGTTTTAATTTATTATTGCTGCAATGTTTTTAAATTTTTGATATCTGGATTTAAAGCTATTTGTTTTGATTTTACAGTCGTTTACTTTTCTGCTTCTTAATATGACTCATTATAATTGTAATGTTACTTTGCTCGTCACCCAGAGAACTCTTGTTATGGTGGCTGCAAAATGGATTGGTTGACTGAATCAATAAAAACTGCTGCATTTATCGCTTTATGCTTCTTTAATTTCCAAAAGCAGGATACTGAGGAGCAGTGAGTTAAGATTGGAATGATAAGTAAGGCAGTGATGGCTTGCAAAGAGCTGTATGCCACAGCATGGGGTAGAAGATCAAGAATCCCTAATGGATGGTGTCACAAGTAGAAGGGGGGCAGATCTGTAGCACATGGGCATGTGACTGTTGAGTGGCTAGCAGTAATGACATGGGTGATGAAGTCAGCAGCCTATGCTGACTGGATACCACTAGCCATTTAGCATCTATGTGTGCCTCCATGGTCCTCATCTAACAGTTGCTACTGTCTCTACTGCTCAGGGCTGACTCCAGGCATGCCGGGGCCCTTGGGCACCAGCCTGCCCTGGCCCCCGCACACATGCCCCACCTACATTTCCCATGCTGTGTGCACATGCCTGCCATCAACCAAGATGGCAGCAGTGTCAGCAGCCCCTTAGGGAAACCTCGGCCGCCATCTTGGTTGATGGCAGGCATGTGCCTGCAGCACAGCCAGCACTTACTTGAAGGGAAAGGTAGGTGAGGCATGCAGGTGGGTGTTGCGGGCCTGCACAGTAGTAGGGGGTGCCTGGGAGCTCCCTCTCTGCGATGTGCGGCAGGGTTGGGAGGGGAGAGCTACCTACCCACCCTAAGGAGGGGCCCTTCAGGGTTCTTCGGCCAGGGCCTAACCTGGCCGCCCTCTGGCACCAGCCCTGCTACTGCTGCCCTACAATGACTTCTATTAAAGCCACATATCAGACCACCACTCAGTGGCAGAAAGTGATGACTCACCAGCAAACCACCACTAGGTGATGGGGAGAGAATGCCAATTTATGCATCTATTGCTCTCATGTCCTGCTTGCGTGATTCCCCTAGGCATTGGATTGGCCTCCATGAGAACAGAATGTCTGATTAGGTAGTCTCCTGGTCTGATCCAACAGAGTTCTTTTTAATGTCCTTATGTCGGATTCAGCCAGAGATGAGGGAGGTATGCCATGTATGATTGCTGAGACACCCAGGGGCTCTTGCCAGGCCAACGCTAGACCAAACCGCTAGGCCAACAGAGGAAAGGACTGAATGGGCTTCATAACCTAGGTGGATAATATGTGTATTTTTGCTGTTGTGTTGAGCACACTCATGTGGAAAAACAGCATACACATTGAAATCATCATCCTCTGTCTTTACATAGTGTCTCATTAAACCTCTCTCCTGCCCCCACCAAGTCTCTTTGATCTAGCTCCTTGCACATATGATTATATTTATATTCTTTACCTACTATATTCACTTCTGTTCCAGATCCTTAATTTGTGAAGACAATGTTAATATCCAGGAAGTATTTGCATACTTAACACTAATGATGAAGCAGAAGCAGCATAGTACAAAAATGTCCAAAAGACTGTAAGTATTGTACAGAAGTCTAAGAGCTGAGATATTACCCAAACACAGACAATCTAATGGATGGTTGGCTATAAATATGAAGGCATATAAAATAATGTATTACTCTACCAATTATCATTGACTTCTAAACTGTTGAAACTCTCTAATGTGTGTAGGATGTTTGTGATTGTGAAAATCTCCAGGGACTTGCTTGTGGTAATGAGTTGCAGCCTATCTAATCTATCCAAGCTCTTTGGCTATCTGTCCAATCTTTCTAAATTCTTAACCTCGTGCTTCCTCCTTCCTCCTACTAGATGTCCATTGGGACAGATACTGGATACTTGGGATGAAACATTTTCATCCCAGTGCCTATCCTCTTGTCAGCATGTACAACATAAGACCCTGTTTAGTTGTTTGCTTTAGCCTCATTCTTCTGCCTCTTTGCTTGTTCACAAGAAGGCATGGTATGTAGACTTCCTCCATCAAAGAAACTGGACTCTCTCTATCTTTTCCTCTACCATCCCAGTGCTTTTCCAGACCATCATTTTAGCACAATAAATGCCCAATTGTTATTTACTGGTTGCATGGGAAGGACCAACCTTCCTCCCAGTAGCATTTCAGTTGTGGGGACATTACATTTTTCTTGAATTCAAAGCACAATATTCAGATACTGGGGAAATGTGAACTTTTAAAATTATTATTCTTCCACTCCTAACTGGCGTATCTATTGTGGTTGTTCAAATATTCATGCCTGATATTTAAATGCTTATGATCCCGATCTTCCCCAACTTCCCATCCAAGTGCATGCTGTACTCACCTGGTCGTTTAACCACAAAAAATGACACCTTTCACCCAACAGTAGTGCCACATCATTTTTTTAAATATAGGGCACAATCCAGCTAAAATTAAGCACATTTAAACACCATGGATTACATTTGGGAAGAATCAACCACTAGCCTAATTTTCCCATTGAACTCAATGGTGTGCATAATTTTGGCTGAATCATACTTTTAAGCTGCTTTCACATTAACCTTCTTTTCTGGAATTACTCTGCTTTGTTCACCCACTTTTTACGGAGACTTGACACAATGTGGTTTTCCAAACTATTGTAGACTACTGCTTTATTTGTCATCTTCCTGTATTTTTCCCAGGAAGGTCTGTGGTTATTTTGTTGTTGTTTCATTTCAATTGAAATGAAATATAATTGCAGCACTTGCCTGGGACAGGCAAAGCACTATTGAGACTTTTGGGGGCTCTTGTGCCTTGAATTAAAAGTTTCCTGTTTACAGGATTTTTTTTTAAATGCTTCTTATGAATCACAGTTGGATGCAATATTCAATGCAAGTCCTAAGACTCATTGATGTGACTAACTTATGTTCATTAATTTCAGTGGGTCTACTCTGAGTACATCTCAGTTGCACACAACCCTGGGACATTAGTGATAAAGAGCCCTTGGATGTTAGTTTCTGGTCCCACATAATTTCTTCTCATTATGGTTTTCTTTTCTTTTTTTTTTATAGCACTTTGAAAAACAGTGTGTAAAAAAACCCTAGTAGTTAAAGCTGAGCTGAGGGGGGTGCCTGGCTGAGCTGAAGGAGCGCCCAGCTGGGCTAAGGAAGGCGCCTAACTGAGCTCAGTGGCTGTGTTTTTTGAATGTACTGTTTGCAGTGAGCTACGGTGGCAAAAAGCAAGTGTCTATAAACTGCCCCCCCCAAAAAAAAAAGTTTCTACAGGTTGTTTGGGTACTAACTACACAAATGATATTCCTTCAATTGGCTTTAAAGTGTGTTTCCTTCTCAGTTTCCACTTTGATGTCATTTGCGCTAGGTAAAAATCAGTAGAACACAGCTTTACTTTTAGGTGATGTTACCAAGCAGTAAGCACTTCAAATACTATAAACACTATATCTGTTTGAATATATGGAGGGAATTGGGCAATGATTTGGCCTCTGAATTACATAGATTTTTACTCAGAATAACAATAATTGTAAACTGGCGCAAGGCACATATATATTGTATTTGATTATTGGCATGTGAGTTCAAAATCAGTAGACTGTAGTAGCAAAAAAAAGTCAAGAGTGGTGTGACAGCTCAGCAACTAAACAGGGTTATTGGGGAAAGACCTTTCACAAGCAACAGGCTGCTTCAGAAACAAGGACAATGCATGGCTGGCTTCAGCTTCTAAGGGCCCTGGGCCAAGCACACCCTCTTCCATTGTTAGGCCATGACAAGTCAGTGTTGAAGCAGTTTGGTATTAGCAGTGCCAGGTAGCTGAGGGCAGTGCAGACATCAGCAGGCCCAGCAACTGCCCAAGGATACCAGGTGTTGACACCAGTCCTGATCCAATGCCCCCTGCCTAGATGATCCAGTGGTAACTGGTGCCCATAGGGAATGGTAAAGCAGAAGGCAGGGAGCCCAATGGTAAGTGGAGCCAGAGCCAATGACAGGCAGAGCCAATGAATTCTAATTTTGTCCCCATTCGCCTTCCAACTGAGTTCTAGCAGGTGCACCCCCTGGACTGATTGTAAGTAAGAAGCAGGCAGTAGGGGCTGGTCTAGTGCAGACTGAAGCTGGTGGAGCAATTTCCCCATTTGTCTGAATGCACTAGGCTCCACTGCCTGGATCCTCCCTTCTTATTTGCAATGCTCCCATAGATGCAATTCTCTCCTGACAAGCCCGCTCCTATAGAGATGTGTATGGGCAGGAGGGCAATGGTTACCCAGCGGTACATACAAATGAACTGGGTCCCTAGTCTCTTCTTGAAAAGGAGACAGTGATATATGCATATTTTATGTATTTATTTTCAAATACCTAAATATATCTGTTTATTATAAAAGCTGTTTCCTTACGAAAGACTGAAATGGATTGCCTCCAAATGGTTCCCTTTTAATCAACTCTTAGCTGAGCACCAATAGGAACAGAAGCTTACTTAGGAAGCGCTTTTTTCTACTATGAAAATAATGGATTAGCGAAGTGACCTCTGGGGGCAAAGTTGTCGGGACAAGGTGGAGGGTCAGTCAAGAAGCAATTAGGCGATGCCCCAAGGGAAATGGATAAATGTGACCTAAAGAAGTGCGAAGGTTTTGTTAAGGTTGTAGTAATGCAGACATTTTCTACAAAGCAAGAAAAGCAATACTCAGGCTTTCCACAAAACGCTGCAAATTTAACTCAAAGGTTCATATCTAGTACCTTTACTTGGCAATTCTACATTCACAGTTAACATTGAACCATTAGGATAGCAGTATGGTGATAAGGAAGAACCAGCCAGACTGACTTTACAGGATGACCAAATCCTGGTTTCTTCATGTGTATACTGGAGCACACAACTAAACTTTAGTTTAGGGAACGGGAATCACGCTAATGGAAAATATTTATGTTCAAGTTAATGTCTGCTTACTCATTTTTCCTACAGAAGAGCAAGTATCCCTTTTGTGATCTCACAGATCAAAGGCTTTAAAAAAATTCAGAATATATTTTCATTCGAACATGCACAAGGCTGTCTTAGCCTAACAATATCTGCTTTCCATATGGCTGGACCTTACCTAGTTCATTTTTAAAAGTCAGAAATCAGTACAACTTTATTTAAATGGCCTGAATGAAATAGTTCCACAATCATCCCAGCCAAATGTCTTCTTCAGGTGTTTGGTATGCATGCTGCTCTAAAATGAAATGCTAATTCAATCTTGTGAAGGTGAGGTGATTATGAAAGAACTTCTTTTGGTGCATTCATTTGATTAAGCAGATTGCCTTCTCACCTGTTGTGGATGGCAAAGTAACTTAGTATAATTATATTAGGGGTAGCCAAAACGATGGCATCCAAATGTTGTTGCATTATCCCTGGCCATTGGCTATGCTGGGAACGATGGGAGATGGAGTCCAACAACTTCTGGAGCGCACCACGTTGGCTACCCCTGCCCTGTATCAACAAAAGCTGGTCATAGAACTACTATGACTATGTCAGTTTCTGATTTCTTACAGTGATATAAGTACCACCACCTAATCATGATTTCTTTTCTTAAAACAAGCTTCTATGAGAACAAAAAAAATGTATGTGGGAGCAGGTTGTGGTCACTCAGAGGTAAATGAAGGAAACCCTTTCTATGCTCAGAGGCACTCTGAATTACTTTACATAATGTGGCATTTTGTCCTGGTACCAAAAACAGATTTCGGAACCATGACATAATTCACATGCAACACTGATCACTAGCATCTTGCCAGTGCAAGTGAGGTGTATCTAAGAATGTTGCTTGTTATTTTTATTTGCTTGTTTGTTTCAGAAATGTATAGCCACATTTGAGGAAGACAACCTGATGGGTACAACAATGACATGTGAAAAGTGTGCATAATAGAAAACTAAAAATAGCAGAAAATATTAAAACAAAATATTTGTTTTATTATGGAATTATGGAACAATCTTAGTGACGAAGTGCGCCTGGTGCCAACACTGTTATCTTTTTGGTGCTAGGTCAAGATTTTCCTCTTCTCTCAGGCATTTTAGCATGTGTTTTATATTGTTTTAAATTTTTAAATTGTGTTTTAAATTGTTTTTTAAAAGATGTATTTTAAATTGTATTTGTTTTTAGTTACTGTAAACCGCCCAGAGAGCTTCGGCTATGGGGCTGTATACAAGTATAATAAATAAATAAATAAATAAAAAGAGCAAACAAAATCAGCCATCACAGGATTAAAATGTTCGGTGAAAATAAAATAAAATAAAATTTTAAGAACGAAAGCACCCAGTGGACCTCTCTGACGAGGACAATCCATAAATGGCATGCCATCACTGAAAGGGCCCTCTCAATAGTTGTCACCAACTTACCTTTGAAGGTGGAGCCAACCGAAGAAAGACCTCTATAAAGATCTTAATAATAGGGGGAGTTCATAGTGAAGTAGGCATTCTTTTTCAAACTACAATGGACTTTAAAAGTTAACAGTAGCACTTTCTCTGGAAACAAACAGCAAACCAAAGAAGCATCTTCAGTACTGGTGCCAACAATTGCTTCGCTGCTGCATTCTTCATTGACAGAAGTTTCTGATTGGTCTTTAAAGGCAGTCCCACATGGGATAAGCAACACATTGGAGTACCCTGGTTTGGATGTGACTAGTTCATGGCCATTTGCTGCTGCAGGTCCCTCACCTCACTTCATATTCACAAATTCTTTACATAGTAATAGAATTCCAGCTTCATCTATGGGTATGCATGGTGTATGTTTGGGGGGTCAGGGCATCTGTATACTATAGTCAGCATGGATTTTTTGCACTCTGTAATGTTAAATCGAAAATACCCCTCATGCCATTCTGATGCTTCCCATAAGCTCATTTCAAAACAAAACCTTGCAAAACTTATAGTTCTGAACTCAGAAACACTTGCTTAACAACCCTCTAAATTTTCATGGTGATACACAAAACAGTCAGAGAGAATTGAGAGTTCAAAATGTAAAAAGAGAGGAAAAAACCAGATCTTTTGGACTTTTTTCTGTCAGAGTTCTCATGATCTGTTGAAATCCATTAAAAATCAGCCATGTTCAGAGTACCATACCCTCACCTTCATCTTCTGCAGTTTAAAAGTTTAAAAAAATGCCTGCCTGATTTTTAATTAATTTAAGAAATTTAGCATTGAACTTAATGATAAGGCCAGGCATGCTCAGTAAGAACCAACTGTCAGTGTTCTAAAAGCCAGACTCTCAGCTACTGGGCTTCCCTAATCAGGAGGACTTTGATTTCACTTTAGATAGCCATGGCTTCCCCCAAAGAATCCTGGGAAGTGTAGTTTGTGAAGGATGCTGAGAGGAGACTCCTATTCCCCTGACAGAGCTCGAGCGGCCAAAGAGGTTTAACAGTCAGCCACTCTGATTGAAGCTCTGTGAGGGGAACAGGGCCTCTCCTAGCAATGCTCAGCACCCTTCACTAACTACATTTCCCAGGATTCTTTGGGAGAAGCCATGACTGTTCAAAGTGAAATAAAGGTCTGGTGTGGATGTGGCCAGGGACACCTTTGGTTTAAATTTGGGTGGGAGACTACATGTGCCTGCTGTAGAATAAAAAGGTGGGGAAAACATTGAAAAGCAATGATATTGTTCACAAAGTTTTCCTTTTGGAAAGAAAAGGGGCTTCCCCTCTGCCCAGTGTCGACCCACCCAATCTCCTCCCCTCCCCCTCCCCCTCCTCCCCTCCCTCCCCAGGTGAGTTTCACCTATCCTAAACATGATTGCACAGAAATAAATCCCATTGAACTCAAAAAATATGCAAATGATCAGACCCATCCTCTCTTCTCCTCCCTCCTATCCCCTCCCTCTTGCCCATTCCCTCACCCTTCCTTTGCCCGTCCATCCCCATCCACATCCCTAGCCACGATTGCATGGAAGTAAAACCCACTGAACTCAATAAGCATCCAAATGATCAGACTTGCCTTTCCCCTCCTTCCCCTCTCCTCTTCTCTCCTCCTCCCTTCTTCCTCTTCTCTCCCCTTTTCTTTCTTCCTCCTTGCCTGCCCACTCCAGCCTTCCCTCCCTCTCCTCCTCCCCCATGCTAAGCATGATTGCATGAGGGTTGAACTCAATCAACATGCAAATGATCATACCTTGCTCATGCAAAATGAGCTTTTTTCAGTGTTGCAAAGTGTTGCTGTACTTCACATATTCACAGAAACAGAAGCAAAAGAGAATGATTTACTATAGGAAACTTCACTAAAATTGCAAAATAAATCAAACTTATTTAAAGTGACTATCTGAACTATATCAACTGTTTTAATATTGTTGCTTCCTCCCTGCTAAAACAAGATCAGCACAGCACATGTCTTGTTTCTGTTCTTTGGGCTGATTGCTGGTGTTGCCACCACTCACCATATGCTCAGAGGCACATGTTACCCAATTCTCCCAAGCTACACAGCAAGTGGATTGGACTGTGAAAGACCAACCCAAATTGTGTTTGCATTTTGACCAATTTGTAGGGCAGTACAGTATCTCAGAGAGGAGGTCAGGTCTCCTGCTCCCCTGGAGCATTCACTATTGCTCCCCAGTTTCCCTGCTTTTTAAAGTTTGATAGAAATATCTGTTGGCTATAGGTACGTTCTCAAACTGCAAGGTTTTTTGCTTATTAGTGAATTGTCCCTCAGGTGGTAAAATGGCTTGGGCCAGCCCAGGCCCATACACACAGGCCTTGTTCATATTTAATGGCAAGTTCTTGGATTAATAGGTGCAATAGCGCCTGGTGATGGTTGGTGTCCAATGGGACTGGTAGGGCAGAAGACAGGAAGACCAATAGTAGTTGAAGCCAGAGCCAATGACAGGCACAGCCAACTAATTCTGGTTTTGTCTCCATCCTCCTTCCTGCTGAGTTCTACAAGGGCAACATCAAGACTGAGGAGGAAGAAGCTTAGAGAAAGCTCTGGACTGGTTATAAGACAGATGGCGGATGGCTGGGGGCAGATGAAAGTTTTTATTTATTTATTTTATTTAACAAAATTTATATACTGCTTGAATGTAAAGTTCTCTAAGCAGTTTACAAAAGTTGGTGGGGCAGTGTCCCATTTATCCTAATGAACCAGCATTCACTGGCAATAGCCCAGTTACTCCTCCTCTGCTCCTCTCTTGGCTCAAGCAGGTTGCAAGTAACCAGAAAGGGATTGTAATTTGTTTCACCTTAACAAATCATGATTGCTAGCCAGCCTTGAACCATTGTTGGCTCATGTGATCTGGGTTCAGCCATGACAAAGCTATCACCTTCCCGGTTTCTTTATGCATGAAATGAAGTGTGTGCACCAGCTCATTTAGAGGCTGTGTGCACCAGCTCATCTACAGTCTGATAACGTGTGGTTTACCATTATGTGCTAATGCCACCACAGCTACCCACATATTATGGCTGCACCTTTATAAACATCCCCATCATTTGGGAAAATTTCTCTAGTAAATAACATGAATATGGAATAACCTACATACAAATGGGAATGTTGCACAGACTCCCCGAGGAAGGAGACATGAACAAGGGAAGAAGAAAAGTATTAGTCTTGATTCCTCAACACAGAGACAGAAGTC
This sequence comes from Rhineura floridana, assembly GCF_030035675.1. Taxonomy (NCBI): domain Eukaryota; kingdom Metazoa; phylum Chordata; class Lepidosauria; order Squamata; family Rhineuridae; genus Rhineura; species Rhineura floridana. Next base: position 104,478,777 of record NC_084483.1, read on the forward strand.
TGCCAGCACAAATGATGTCACTGTCCTATGTAGTTACTACAGCACAACAACTTGGTAAGATCCTCAAGTAACATTTAGCCATTTAAAAGTGAGCCAGCTCAGGAGGAGGGGGGAAGCACCTTTCTAGACACTGAGATATCATTGATTTCTGGTGGGTTTTTCTTTTTCTGGATTTCTGGTGAAAGAGCCATGAGAATTGTTATAACACACCATGCCCTCCTGCACATCAAATTGTAAAGCCGCAGCACCCTCTACCCAAAAAATGTTTGGATCAGGCTATGTGATTTTTTACCAATCCTCTTCAGTACTACAAAAACAAAAAACAGAAAGACAAGGGAGTATAATGGCAAATGCTTCCAGATTTCCTCTATTTGTCAAGCATTTTCAAAGTCTGTGGGTACGTGGGACTCCCAGATTGCACATTAGTTAAAATGCATAGCAAATTATACTCCTTGTCCTAGATGTCTATCTGAGCCTTTGAGTCTATAATGTAATTTAAAACAATTGTCCCATTGGGAAGGTCTAACACTCTGGCCAGTTGCAGGGAAGAACGTTTGAACTCCTTGAGAAAACCCCTTGAGGTTATATAAATCCAAGGGTAAAACTTCACCACACAGTCATTTCTGGAGGCGATAATGCTCCAGAATTTATATTTATTAATATGGTTTTATTTGGGTCAGACTCCCACAGGAAATCCTGAGGCGTGAACATCTCTCTCTGGCATGCTTTATCTTAGATAGTTCCGTCCTTTTGGTATTGTGGGCTGATAGCGAGACAGATGAATACCTCCGAAAATCTCTGGTCTTTATAGAAGCTGAGGATGACAACAAGCAGGGCCTTCAACACTCTGCAAAGACAATCCATCTACTTTCCCTTGTTATCATTAAAATGTCTTTTAGACGTAGGTCATACTGGGAACCTATAAATGATGTCTGTGTATTGGACACCTCCCACAAAGCTGGATCCTGCTGTGATTACAATTTATCACAGTGTTCTTATGGTTACAAATTCTCTTGAAATGTGTCATTGCTTAAGAGTACTGCTTGGAATCTTTTTGACCCTGATCCAAACTGCTTTGTATTTCCACTTTCCCATACAAGTCCCAAGACTTGGTATTTGTGTTTTTATTTTAAATGCTGTTATTTGACAATTTGGCTTGTATTTGTTTTCATTTTATACAGGTCAGTTATTTTATCCTCTGGTTAGCCATTCTCTTCCACTGAAGCATTTTGTGATGGGAAGCTTTTTATTTTCCACTCTGCTGAAGGAACGATTAATGGTGCATAAGCTTGTATGGTCATACTGGATTTAAAGAGACTTTAGCTTCTAAAGAGTTAGGAAGAAGGTTAAGCACCACACGCACCTGGATCTTAGCCAGGTCTATAATAACCAGGACATAGGAAGCTACCTTATACCAAGTGCATCTTTTTGTCCATCTTACTCAGTGGCAGCTCTCTGGGGTTTTAGGAATAGGTTCTTTTACATCACCTGATGCCTAATGCTTTTTTTTTTTTTAGTGGAAATGTCAGAGATTAAATCTGAGATTTTCAGTGCATGTGTTCTACCACTGAGATACAGTCTTTCCCCACCTGTGAGCAAAAGTAGGCTTCTGCATGCATAGCCAATGCAGATGTGAATGCACGGGTGGGATGCCCATCTACATTTGGGCTCTATTAAATATGCATTATGCAACTTAAATGAAAACAGAGAGATGCACTGCTATCCAGGGCACCTGACTGCAAGCAACTACAGTTAGAAAATGGCTATGGTATCTTCTGGGAAATCAATGAGAGTCAACCAGGTAGTTAACTTTGGTTGTTCTCCTTGACTGAGATGTGGTGCTAACATAAACAGGCTGATCCTTGTGAAGAAAAGTGTGAGCAGGACATTGGTGAAACAGCAACATATGGCTCAGTTCTAACCCCAATGAAACCAAGTAAGCTAGCTGATTCAAATGTAAAGGAGTTCAGGCTCATTGTAAGTTTCTGAATTGACTGATATTCAATACTTTGATGTGCTGAACTGACACTCAGAACACTTTGATTTTGATCTCCTAGCGAGCTATACCACAAATCATACTAAAACAGAACTAGTTTCTGATAAAGGTACTGAAGAAATACATAGTCATACGAGTCATTCAAGCCTGTGCTCATGTGCTTAAAACTAGAGAGGAAGGAGGGAGGAAGTGGGGTGAAGCAGTGCATGAATAAAGTGTTTCACTTGCGTTGTGATGTTTTTAAGTAAACTATGTAAGAACAGCCACAGACTTCAAAGTCATTCCCAGTTTTTGAAATTGTCTGATGTAAAAGGTGCTAGTGCAAGGGGAGGCGAATGGAATAGCCACTTCTCAAAGGGAGCTCTGTAAGAGGTCAAATGCTCAGCTGGCTTGTATGGCTGTTTCTTCCAGTTGTATAGTATATTGTGTAAACTAAATAAAATGTAAAGATGCAAAAGCTTCCAGATATGTCATCTTATAGACATTGGCTTGGATTCAGTCCACAGCTATGTGAAAACATTTACTTTGGGATCTAAAAAGATTATGTGAGTGTTCTATACATTTTGCCTTAGGACTATTACTACCCAGGCAGGAGCCATAGGAAAGACTTAGGTGGCAACCCAAGGCTCCCATACTTGAGGGTCCATTAAGATGAATGGCACTTCCTTTTGAGTAAATGGATTTAGGACTGGAGGATCCAGCTCTGCTCCAAAACATAAGAACTTAAGTCCTTTATAAAGAAGATTGCCAGTTTGAATATAATTCATTAATAGGCAAAAACCTTGTGGTTTAGGAATCAGAGATATTTCTATCAAACTTTAAAAAGCAGGGAAATTGGGCAGCTATAATGAATGCACCAGGGGAGCAGGAGACCTGACCTCCTCTCTGAGATATTGTACTGCCCTACAGATTTGTCAAAATGCAAACACCATTTGGGTTGGTCTTTCACAGTCCAATCCACTTGCTGTGTAGCTTGGAAGAATTGGGTAACATGTGCTCTGAGCATATGGTGAGTGATGGCAATACCTGCCATCTCCAAACATGGAGAATTATATTTTTGTATGTTTGTTGGGGTTCTTCTTACTTTGCGTCTTTCCTGTGTTACTAATGTTTCTACAGAGAATCTAAACCAGAAAATTTTATTTATTTATTTATTTATTTATTGTATTTATATACTGTCCCATAGCCGAAGCTCTCTGGGCAGTTAATAGTAACTAAAAACATTAAAACAAAATCCAAATTTAAAAACACATCTTTTAAAAACAATTTAAAACACAATTAAAAAATTTAAAACAATTTAAAACACATGCTGATTATTCATCCTAGAAATGTGTGTCAAATTTATTTTTATTAATTTCAGTGCCTTTTTATCGGTCAATGTCATATGATGGTGAAGACAGCCTTTTGTATTTCAAATTGTTGGTTATGTTCTATTTCTATTTTGGGTGCATTAACAGTTGAATCTGAAACTGCAGTTTGATGTAAAATCAATCTGATTACAATATGTTGCTACTTCAGCAATGACTCTAGCTGTTGGAAAAAAGAGGATGCATGTTTTCAGCCTGCTATGTTTAAACCACTTCATTTAAGGCAAGGTGGGCACGGTCAATTAAAAACATAGAGCACACCTAGAATTTTGCTAGAATATATTTCACCTCCCACTGTTTTATCTTGTACAAACTGAGACACTCCTGAGGTCCACTGGAGACTATTCTGCAGAAGTCAGTGCCCTTATTCCACAATTATTTTTTGAGGTTTTTTAGCGTAAATTTTGCAAAGTGTTGCTGTACTTCACATATTCACAGAAATAAAAACAAACGAAAATGATTTCCTATAGGAAACTTCACTAAAATTGCAAAGTAAATCAGACATATTTAAAGTGACCATCTGAACTATATCAACTGTCTTAATAATGTTGCTTCCTCCCTGCTAAAACAAGATCAGCACAGCACATGTCTTGTTTCTATTATTTGGGCTGATTGCTGGTGTTGCCACCACTCACCATATGCTCAGAGGCACATGTTACCCAATTCTTCCAAGCTACACAGCAAGTGGATTGGACTGTGAAAGACCAACCCAAATTGTGTTTGCATTTTGACCAATTTGTAGGGCAGTACAATATCTCAGAGAGGAGGTCAGGTCTCCTGCTCCCCTGGTGCATTCACTATAGCTGCCCATTTTCCCTGCTTATCTGTGGGCTATAGGTACATTCTTAAATCACAAGGTTTTTTGCCTATTAGTGAATTTCCCTGCTTTTTAATCTGGGAGGTAAAAAATGGGATCCTGTGCAAGCTTGCTGAGAATGGATTGATCATTTGCATGCTTATTGAGTTCAGTGGGATTTATTCCCCTGCAATGATGCTTAGGATAGGTGAAACTGACCACAAGGGATGGGGAGGGGAGGAGGAAAAAGAGGAGGAGGGTGGGGAGGAAAGGCAGAGGGGAAGACTGGGATGGGAACAGGCAGAAGGGGGAGGGGAGGAGAAGGACAGGTTTGATCATTTGCATGTTTATTGAGTTCAGTGCGATTTACTCCCATGCAATCCTGCTTAGGATAGGTAAAACTGACTGGGGGAGGGAGGGAGGGCTGGAGTGGGCAGGAGAGGAAGAGGAAGGAAAAGGTGGGAGGAGGAAGGGAGAGGAGAGGAAAAGAGGGGGAAAGCAGGTCTGATCATTTGCATGCTTATTGAGTTCAATGGGATTTACTCCTATGCAATCATGCTCAGGATAGGAAAAACTGACCATGGGGGAGGAGGAAGGGGAGGGGGAAGGGGAAGAAGCGTATCGGAGGAGGGCAAAGGAAAGGGGTGGGGAGGGCAGGTTTGATCATTTGCATGTTTATACAGTTCAATGGTATTTACTTCTGTGCAATCATTCTTTAGACAGGTAAAACTGGCCATGGGGAGGAGGAAGGGGAAGGAGGGGACTGGAAGGGGATGTGGAGGGAGGGGCAAGAGGGAGGGGATAGGAGTGAGAAGGGAGGGTGGGTTTGATCTAGGGTTACCAGGCTCAGGGCCTGAGAATGATTCTGTATCTTTAAGAGAAGGTTTTCTTGCAACACCATAATGGGAAAAACCACAAAGTGAAATTCTCCCTCCCCCCTGCACAACTTTTAAAGATGCAGAAGACCTCTTGGAGGCTGGGCCTGGCAACCCTAGTTTGATCATTTGCATACTTTTTGAGTTGAATGGGATTTATTTCTGTGCAATCATGTTTGAAAATGGAAATGAACTGCCTTCAAGTCGACCGAACTTATGGCGACCCTTTGAATAGGGTTTTCATGGTAAATGGTATTCAGAGGTGGTTTTACCATTGCCTTCCTTTGAGGCTGAGAGGCAGTGACTGGCCCAAGGTCACCCAGTCAGCTTCATGCCTGTGTGGGGATTCGAACCCTGGTCTCCCAGGTCCTAGTCCAACACTGACCCAGGGGAGGGGCGGGGAGCAGGATGGGGATGGGAGGAGATTGGGTGTCTGGGCACTGAGCAGAGGGGAAAACCCTTTCCTTTCCAAAAAGGAAAACTTTGTGAACAGTATCATTGCTTTTCAGCGTTTCCCTTAACTTTTTATTCTACAGCAGGCACATGTAGCCTCCCACCCAAATTTAAACCAAAGCTGCCCCTGGCCACATCCACAGCAGGCCTTCATTTCACTTTCGACAGTCATGGCTTCTCCCAAAGAATCCTGGGAAGTGTAGTTAGTGAAGGGTGCTGAGGCCCTGTTCCCCTCACAGACCTGCAATCAGAGTGGCTGACTGTTAAACCACTCTGGTCACTGGAGCTCTGACAGGGGATTAGGAGTCTCCTCTCAGCACCTTTCACAAACCACACTTCCCAGGATTCTCTGAGGGAAGCCATGACTGTCGCTCATGAAATCAAAGTCTGGCGTGGGTATGGCCCCCTGATTAGCCAAGCCCAGCAGCTGTGAGGCTTTTAGAACACTGACAGTTGGTTCTTACTGAGCATGCCCCGCGTTATCATTGGGTTCCAGCCAAAATTTCTTAAATTAATTAAAAATCAGCCAGGCATTTTTTTAACTTTTAAACTGCAGAAGATGAAGGTCAGAGTATGGGGCAAGGTCAGTATTTACAGGTATTACAGGTACTCTGTGAACATGGCTGATTTTTAATGAATTTGAACAGATTATGAGAACTCAGAGAAAAAAGTCCAAAAGGGCTCTGGGGGTTTTTCCTCTCTTTTTAGACTTTGAACTCTCTATTGTCTGTGACTGTTTTGTGTATCACCATGAAAATTGAGAGGGTTGTTAAGCAAGTGTTTCTGAGTTCAGGACTATACGTTTTGTAAGGTTTTGTTTTGAAATGAGCTTATGGGAAGCATCAGAATGGCATGGGGGGTATTTTCAATTTAACATTGCGGAATGTGAAAACTCCATGCTGGCTATAGTATACAGCCACTCTTGTGACTGTATAATATGGGCTAAACAGACTAGAATAATGGATTCATTGGAGCCCGGGCAGAAATAAAACACCACATGTTTGAGTTCCAGTAATTCCTCAGACTTCAATACTTTACAGAAAAATAAAGAACTATCAGAGGATTCTGAGATGGGAAAAATTAATTGGCATTAGCCAAAGACATGTGATTGCTTTCGGTCCCCAGTCTGCTTTGCTGCCTGACCAAAGTGTTTTATGTGCCCTGATGCATAGATGGAGCTCCTGTGCAAGGAGATTCTTCACTCATTTTACCAGACAGAGCATCTCATATACCCTTGATCCAAATCTAGTGGCATGTAGCTAATTGTGTGAAATAGCTAGCGACCCAGATGAAGATAGACATCCCCACTGAAAAACACATTGAAGCAGTTCATTTGGTCCCAGATGAGCATCATGACACAGATGTATATCTCTGCACATTGCATCAGCATCAGCTACTTGAGCAAGAAACCTAATTCCACAGCCTATCAATTTGGCAAGCACCAAAGCAAGTGGGAATAAAAAAGGACAGATTGGGATGAAACAACGGACTATCTGAACACAAGCAGATTGGAACTAAGCAGAGAACCCCATCCCCATTCTTGCTATTCCTTCCCTTACTAGTCTATAAGGAAAGCACTGCAACTGCAATGAAAAACTGCCGCAAGCCAAGACCAGGAGAACAACAGGGAAAATACTGGAATGCAGTGGTCTCTCCATGATATCATCTGGATTTTCTACAATGATGTCAATTCCAGAGAAAAATGGTTAATATAGAAGGGACCTTTGAGTTTCTTTATTTCCCAAGAGAATATCTATGGTTCTGAGATTTAAAAAAAAGAGAGGATGTTTGTTTATTTGTTTTTAAAAACATACTGCTTAATATATAAAAAACTCCAAGCAGTTTACATAAAAGCAATAAAAATACAACATTCAATAAAATTACACAAAAACTAAATGAGATAAAAACAAAACACAACTGTATATCACAAATATAACTGATTTCAGGGTATTTAAAAACCTTGTTATGATTCTTGAAAAGGTCTCGCTTTCCTTTGCTGTGTTATTCATTCACAGAGAAGGGGTCAGATGCACAACAGTAATACAGAAAAACCCCTTAAAGCTTTGATTCTGTTTTGCAGGAGTGTTGCAGGGACGGGGCGGCGGCAATTATTTACATATATTAATCATGTATTTATTTATTTCAACTACTTATTTATTTCAACTACTATTTATTTATTTAGTGTGTTTGTTTAGCACTTTTCAGGTGACCTCAAAGGAGTTTCCATAACAACAAAGAAAACAGTATCATTAAAAATGCATAGAACACAATCAAAACATCAACAGCAAAACATCAATAATAAAACCACTAAAAGGTCAGTGCTACAACACAAAATAGATGCAAGGCTTAAAACAGTCTAACCATGGCCTCAAAAAGCAAGTGAAAAATGTCTTCAGCAAGTGGCAGAACCTATGTTTTACCTTCAATGTGGGAGGCAGTATACCTCTGGATAGCAGTTGCTGGGAATCAGAAGTGGGGAAAGGGCTGTTGTACCCCGGTCCTGCTTGCAGGCTTTCCATAGGCATCTGTTTGGCCACTGTAAAAACAGAATGCTGGACTAGATGGGCCTTTGGCCTTATCCAGCAGGGCTCTTCCTATATTCTTATCATTCTCATGGCCATCCGTGTCTCCAGGGAGAGGAATTTCCACAGCGGGAAGCCCCTACAGAGAAGACCCTGCTCCAGGTCCCTACACAGCAAGCTCCATCCATTGGTGGGCTCACATCTAAGCCACCTTGACTATAGTTTTCCAGGGCAACTTACATTAATGCCAAATATACAACTCCATCAACAAACAAGCACTTTCCATTCAAATTGCAATCAAACAGTTTCAACAAAGCCAATATATCCCACCCCATCAGCAGCCCATACAATAAAACCTTTCAACCTATGTTAAAAGGTTTCTCCAGAGTGGCAAAGCCAGAAGTGGCATGTCTCCGATGGACTACTAGCAGAGAGGCAAGTCCTGGTGTCACATTTTTGGAGGGGAAAATATTTTTCAAAAAGGGACAGGCGGACAAGCATAGATAACAAGAATACAAAAATATACCAGCAGGAAAAGTCTCTGTGTCAGAACAGAGGCTTTGTATGCAAATCCCTGGCCTCTCCAGTTAAGGAAGGACAAGGAGATAGCAGGTGATGCAAATGACCTCCTGCCTGAGACCCTGGAGAGCTGCTGCCGATCAGAATAAACAATACGGGGCTATATGATGGACAAATAGACTGACCTGGTATAAGGCAGCTTCTTATAGTCCTAGAAGAAGAACACATGGATGTATGACAAGGTACATGGCAAGCAGAGATCAGTTCAAAGAAGGAACAGACTCAAACAAGGGGCTGAGGTATAGGAACTGGCTTCCTCAAGGAAAAAAGAACAGCAATTGCAGACAAACTTCCCCAAAAGGGACCTTGCCCACCACCACTGATCTTCTCATACACTCTGCAGCCATAGAGGAGTGTTGCCTGTGAATGAAGACACAGTCCAGGGTTTGCCAATGTGGTGCCCTTGGGCTCACATGCACCCACAAAGGCCTTCTCTGGTGCCAACAGAGTTCCCACTACCCCCACTGAAATTAGGCCTGAAAAAAAGCATTCTAATGTAGCCAACAGAAGGGGTTGCCATTTGTGCTTAGTTGCACTGTGTGTGTGTGGTGCCCATGACAGTTTCTCTGGTTCTCTGGATCCAAGAGGTTAGTGACCCCTGACAAGGGATAAGCGAGTAATCCAACTCCGTTTGCGTTTAAAAGCCAAATTTACCAGATTTACAGTTGCTGAAACAACATGAGAACCGAAACACAGCCATTGTTCAAAAGTCACACTTACCCAAATTTTGTGACGCAGTTCTCCAACTAAACAATGTTTGCATATATTAGGGGAAAGTGTGTAATATATGAATATATTGGTGAAAAGAACATACAAAAATGCATTATATTAGAAGTAATTGCTTGCAAAAATGTGTACATTAGTCAAAACTACATACAAAAATGTGTTTAGCAGAGAAATTCTCACCAAAATGCTGGAGTATTTTCATGAGATTTTTAAAAAAAAAAAATCGCAAATTGCTACAGAAATGTGGAGAACCAAAAGTTTTAAAAAATGAAAAACAGAGAGAACCAAAATAGGCAGATTCGTCCATCCCTACCCCTGACATAGTCTCATATCACTCAGGACAAGCAACAGTGAGATTCAATTGCTCTGGCCAATTGCTCCATATGGACCGGGTGTGTACTGTAGATAACAAGCACAGAGACTCCTTGGCAGACACGTCAACATGGAAAGGTTTCCACTGCTCCATGCAGATCATCGCTGAATGCCCCAAGGATTCAGTACCACTGCACACCAGATGGAGTTGTTGTTACCCTTGCAGAGAACTGTGTTACGGTCCATGCATAGCTATGTCCCATTAAGTATTCTTCAGTCCATTGTAGTACAGTGGTCTGAGGCAGTCACACACCAACAGATACAACTTCAGTGTGCATTATACATAATATTGGGTCATGTTCAAATCAGATCTTTTTGACAATTTGACGGAAGAAACCTTCCATGTAAGTGGGAGAGCATTACTTAACTTTCAGCATGTTGAACATTACAGTCAGTGTTATCTCTGCAATGTTTTTCTTGGAGCTCGGTTGAGAGGAGCTTTCTAAAGTCTGAGGAACTTAACCGCAGAAAGGCCATAACTACAGTTTTGGCTGGATTCTTGCTGGCTGCTTTAAAAAGGGAGAGAAGTGATCTTCAGTTTGTTCTAGTGAGACCTCTAGCTGCCTTTACATGCTAGTAACTTCTAGAAATGAAAAGAAAATGAACTTCAGAAGCTGAAAGCATTCAATGGTTAAGGAGATTATGCTAGTAGGTAGGATTTAGAAAAGTCCCATGTAGTACAGTTTTTGTATTCCAGGCAAGCCTGTGGAATCGGGGGGGGGGGGATATCTTTAAAGCTAACATCATGTCATGGCTATGACGGCAATCCAATGCACATGTACATATACTCCACTGAATACAATGGGGCTTAATTAAAGGCACTTCCAGATTGTCCCTATTTTTTTGGGGGGGGGATTCCATCACATGCAGGCAAGTTCAAAATGGGCAATTATAGTTAATAGGGAGGTCTTGGGCCACAAACCCACTCTCCCAAAAGCTTGGACTTTTTGCAATAAGGAAAGTGATGAAAAAACACACTGGAAAGTGTGGGGTAATACTTGCTTTGATGCATGCATCATCATCTAATCTTGTTTAAAAAAAACTTAAGTGGATGCTCAGTAGGGATGGGGGTGAGAAATTTGATTCAGTTCACATTTCAAGCTGAATCTATTAAATTCACACTTTCCAAAACAGTAGGAGAACTGAAACACAGCCATCCTTCGAAATTTGCACATTCACATTTTGCAGTGCAGTTCACCAACCAAACAATGGGTACAAAAATGCATATGTCAGGGGAAAGTGTGCATAAAATGAATATATGAGTGAAAATAACATGCAAAAATGCATTATATAACAAGAAAAATATTTATATTAGTCAACTCTGCCTACAAAAAATGTGTTTTTAGGAGAAATTTGCACTACAATACTGGAGAATTTTCATAAGGATTTTTTTTTAAAAATGCAAATTGCTGCAGAAATATGGAGAACTGAATTTAAGATTGGGAAAATGAGAAATGAAGAGAACCGAGACTGACAATTCTTTCTGTCCCTAATGCTCATAAACAGGTTTTCTGGAGGTGCCCTGAGTAAACATGTACAGCACTGTGCTGTACAAGTATGGGCTGTGAGCTGGCAAGTCGCACTTTAGATATCACCTCCACACAGTAGGTGGTCTTCAGTAAACTGCTAGCTCTGCATATCTGCAAGATGAGGATAGTATTAGTGACCTACCTTATAGGGCTGTCGTAAGGATGGCTGAGATCAACTGAGAGCAGTTTCAACACTCTAAAATACCATGTAAATGATTTACATTTATTGGTGTGTCAAATCACTTACAGCTCAGTGCAGAGGTTAGAGCTGCGCTCTTGCATTTTAGCTGTCTGGAAACCTGACCCTAAGGAACAAGTTTAGTGGAAGCTTATGCCAGAGGTTTGCATCACTGCAGCTGGTAGCATCTTAAATATGGGAGAGAGGGAGGGAGAGATGTCCAGCTCTGCCAAAGGGGCAAACTATCGGCATCACATCACACTGCAGCCACACGTCATGCAACCCTAACACAGGCTGGGGAACCTTTCTCAGGCCAAAGGCCGCATTCCCTTCTGGGCAACCTTGCAGGAGCCACAGGCCAATGGTGGGTGGAGGCAGAAGCGGGTGAAGCAATGCATGTAAATCTGATCTTTGTACAGAAGGCTCATTTCTATATGCACTCACCCACCCCTCTCTGTCCTCAATCCATGCAAGCAAGGGTGGCTATTGGAGTTGAAGGGCACATTCCAGCCAGGCAAAAAGATCTGAGGAGGCTGTGAAGCAAGGCCAGTGAGAAGATATGGCCTGGGGAGAGTCCCCAGAGGGCCAGACAGAGAGGCTTGGAGGGCCAAGGGCCTGAGGTTCCCCAGCCCTGCCATCAGCTCCTTCTTCCTTGTAAAGTTTGCTGAGGAAGGAGTAATATGCGTTGGACCAGGGTTGGAGCAGAGGGCAAGCTCAAGCCTTTCCCTCTTAGTCACTTTGCCCTTCAAGCGTTTCTCACAGAAACTGTTAAAGCTCTTTGTCCAGATCCATGCTGACTTCACAAACACAGGGCTGGAACCCCACATGGCTGGTGGGGGGAAGGGGTGTTCAAAAGAAAACAGCTGGCAGGGAAAAGGTTAAGTGTCCCCTTCCTTTGTTCCCTGCAAGGTGTTTTCAAGGGAGAATGGCTGTCAAAAGGACTTCATTACATGTAGCTTCAGTATAATATGCACCTTATCCTGAGGGGACAGTAAATCTCTTTAAAGTAAACCGTCCAGAGAGCTTCAGCTATGGGGAGGTATATAAATACAAATAAATAAATAAATAAATAAATAAATAAAGTAGTATAGGGGCACAAAGGGACTAGGGTTGCCAGGTCTCCAGTTTTTGCCCAGAGACTCCAGATTTTGGGGGTCCTCTCCAGGTCTCCAGGTGAGTCACTTTAATCTACAGACTCTCAGCTTTCATTTTTTTAAAAATTAAGTTTCTGGTTGGTCTGGTTCAAGAGATATGCACCAAAATATTTTATATTTTATATTGTTTTAAATTTTTAAATTGTGTTTTAAATTGTTTTTTAAAAGATGTATCTTAAATTGTATTTGTTTTTAGTTACTGTAAACCGCCCAGAGAGCTTCGGCTATGGGGCGGTATACAAGTATAATAAATAAATAAATAAATAAATAAATAAATAAATAAAATGTCATCTCCCCCCCTCCGCAATTTCTGTTAGAAGACAACAGCTCTAATCCCCACCTTTTCAGGTTTTAACCAATAAGAGAAGTCAGCTGGTTCACATGGCGATTTAACATGAGATGGGTTCTACTTACATGCCCGTTTAATTTGCAGCGATCACATGATGTAGGAGGCAAACGGAAGGCATCCCGGTGCTTTCTTTTAATGCACAGCAAATAAATCCAAGTTTAATCCAAAAAGGGAAGGAAAAAACGTCTGTGCTTCATATTTCTAGGGGTTTGTAGACACTTAGCTCCGATGCTTTTGTGAGTCCTTGCCTCCTCCCTTTGTTATGTCATTTTCTGCTGGTTCCTGTTCTGCAAGCCTGCTGCAAATGGTGGTTTTTTTCTTTCCCCCCTAACTTGTACAAAAAAGCATAACATTGTTCAAACAAATATTTGTATTTCCGCTGGATTCTGAAAAAATAATCAATCTTTAGGATTTTTTGTTGTTTTATGAAACTTACTCTGGAACAAACTGAGCATGCTTGGTTGCCTAGGTAACCAGAGGAAGTGATAGTTTGACTGTTAAGAGGGTGTGGTCATTAGGAACTTGCGTGATTGACTCTTTCCTTTCAGTATGAATGGAAAACGGCAATTGAAAGGTACAAAGTGTGCTCTTTAAACTCCCATCGCAATGGAAAAAGCTTCATCTTTAAAATAGAGTTCAATTCCGGTGTAAATAAGCCCAGGGTTGTGTTTGACAAAAGATTTGCTGACCTCCAGGCAAGGGCTAGAACCCATTGCAAATCTTGAAAACAATTTCTTTTTCCTGTTTGTCTGCACATCAGAAGTTGAGTGAGTGTGCAATATGTTATACTTTTCTAATTATAAGGAGTCAAACAAGTTTAAATTTTACTGGGCTGTTGAACAGGGCAGCTTATTTGTCTAATTCATACATAGCCTGTTTTGAAAACCTTCCCAATGTGAAATTTTAATCCATTACCCACTTTTCTGCTGCAGTGCTAATCCCACATACCTGGGTGTAAACCCCATCGAATTCAGAAGGGCTTACTTAAGAAGTATTATTCTATTATGGAAAAACAAAAACTGAAATCATACTGACACCAAGGGCCAGAGGAAAAAGATGAGAGTAGGGTACAGTGCTCTAGTCTAGACAATTTCAATAAGTAAGAGGGTTTATTGTTGCCATGAGAGCTTATATGTGCATGCACCTAGAGATATGAAGGCTTTGGGGGGGACCAGAAAAAGAGGATTTTTTCCAATTGTTTCAATGAAAAAAAGGGGGGAATACTTGGGGGGGGGATCCTGTGAAATATTTTCTCTTTTGGAATGAGTGAAGTGAAAATGTGTTGCATGAAAATTGTTATGTAAGAATCTCCAGCTGGGGTTCCGAAACTGTGGTTCATGGACCAGGCTTCAATCTGTGGATTTATGCTTGAAGAGAAAGATGGTACATCCACTGCGCTGAATATTCATATTGATTTTTAATTGCAATATATAAGAAACAAAAGAAGCAATAAAAATACAATTAAAAATCATATAGTATCTAGCATAGCATATTACAATTGTTACAATAGGCAAAAACGTCATTAAGTGGGCAGCCAAGACCATAAGCCATTTTCAAGTGGTTTGTGTGTGTGTGTATGTGTGTGTGTGTGTGTGTGTGAGAGAGAGAGAGAGAGAGAGAGAGAGAGAGAGAGAGTCTGGGAACCGCTAGAGAGTGGCAATTCTGGTCTGTACTGTAGATGCAGGCAGGCAGGCAGGCAGGCAAGCAGATAGATAGATAGATAGATAGATAGATAGACTTAAATCCAACTTGCATTTCTGTACCTAGAGGGTATGGGGGGGGACTAAGAAACGTGTTTAAGTAGTGCAAGATGAAGCAGTTTGCCCTCTTCCTTTCTCTCTCTGGTATTTAGTTATTCATTTATTAATTAAATTTCTTTCCCACCTTTTCTCCCCAGGTGGCAAACAACAAAGCAATAAAACAACACAATTAAAAAATAAAATAAAAATATTTTAAAATGTTAAAACAATGTAGAACATCTAAAAACATTTAAAAATTTAAAAGCATCTACAAACCTTTTAAAGTACTAAGTATATTAATAATTTTTCTTCTACAACATCAAAGCAATGATACTTTTGAAGCTGCAATCCTATGCATTTTATGTCATTAAAGCAGTAAAACACTTTAAGAGTGATAAGAAAGAAAACATTGCACATATTTCAATTTCTCCTTCCCCAAAAACACGCAGGGCAGGGGACTGTTTCCCCCATGCAGTGGAGACTGGTGGCTCCAATGTGACTGGGGCAGTGAATCCACTCCAGGTTTTAGTCCAAGCTTTCAAGGAGCTATCCAATGATTCACTGCCCCACAAACATCAGAGCCACCAGTCTCTACTGCTCCCATTTCTGTAAACGTTTTGCATCTCTCCACTCTCCAGGCTTCTTATGACTCAACTTTTTATTGCTTACTCACTGGGAAAAACCCAGGGCAGAAAACCTAGCCTAGTAGAACTTAACTGAGAATCTGCTTACTGGTCCACCTAGACCCAAGATTGTTCATGAGATTTTATCAGGGCCAACCATGCATGCAAGGCTCTGCTGCAAAAACGAAACGGCTCACTCAGCCCAGTTCTCTCTCAGCCTGCCTGTGCTGAGGTCTGCTGGGTTTGGCTCTGAAAGAGTCAGTGTGGAGCAAGCAGATCAACTAGGGTGGCCTTAACCCTTTCAATTCTGACCACCCTCTAGCCTTTGGACTGCCTTGCGTTTCCTTCCTGCTGCTAGAGCTGGACTAAGCTTTCCCATGGGAGGTTCAAATGTTTCCCCTCTTTACGCCACTCTGGCTGGCCCTCCAATGATTCTTCTCAGAATCTTTTTAGTGGCCGCCCCTCTACAATGTCTGCTTCATTTATGCTATGAGGGAAGGTGAGCATCCCTGTGATGTCACCTCCTATAATAAGTATGTTTCACCCAGTCCCAGGATTTAAATGACATTCAGTAGATATGGGCTCTCAGAAAACTGTAAGGGCTTTTTTAGTTCTTGTTTTTTAACTGTAATTGAAGGAGTCTTCTCAATCTTATGCAGTATATATTTCCTATAACTTGAAAGAAGTGATTGAGCCCTCAGAATTCTAAGGTTTCCAAAATCAATCACTGCTCATCTTACAGCAGGCCTGCACAACTTGAGACCGACCAAGTCAAATGCAGAATAGCCTTCATATAGGCAGCACATTGCAGTATTGATACACCTCTTGTACTTTTTTATCTGCCTGTGACTGCAGAAACATCAAAGCAGCTGGAAACCATAACAGATGCGGCTCTCTAGATGTTGCTCCACTACCACTTCCATGAGCCCCAGCCAGTATGGCCAATGGTCGAAATGCTTGTAGTCCAGCAACATCAGAAGGGCCACAATCCCACCTCTGCCAGAATACATAGTTAGGGGGCTGCATTTGGATAGGTAGGCCATGTATTGTGCAGGCCCACCTTCAAGGTTGCCCAGATGGGAGCTTTCCTCATAGTTATCACACTAAACCAGAAATGGGTGGGGGTATTGTAAAAGCCAAGCAGTACTGGTTATGTGTACAACAGTAACTGTTTTAGATTTAGACTGTACCACCTGCTAGTCTCTATCCTGTGTTTTTTTTATTAACAGCAATGATCAGAGAGATTGGCATAACCTCAGTCTGAGCTACAGAAAATAAACACGTTGAATCCCTTGTAGAAGATGAAGCCTTGGATACAACTTTTTTAAAAACAGAGCCATTTATTAAGGCAGAAAACATCTTCACACTAATTACATTAAGTTGGAGTTCAGTCCTTTAGGACTAATGTGGAAGATGTGCCTTAAAAACTGTGAGCTAAAAGTATTTTCGCAAGTGAGTTTCAAATTGATTTATATTTAAATTGGTCTATATTACAAATGTAGGCCTGGCGCCAGCACCCGGCATACACAGGAAACTGTCCATGTATCCCAGCAGGACTTACTAGGACCCCCCATTACCTCCCCCCTGCACACATATACATGGCACTGCAACCACTGCACCTGCATGCCCTGGATGCACTCACCCACTGAAATAGCAGCAGTGTTTTTGGAAGGGACATTGGACATTGCATTTTGGGAAATGTCTGGCCACCCACTGCCAATCAGAGTCAAGTAGCCTTCTAAAAGTTTTGATGCTGCAAAAAAAATGTCCAAGGACAGGGGTGATCATGACTGGAGTCAAGCAGGGGGCCAGGTTGGCCTGGGAGGGTTATACAGCTCATATGTTACTTTTTAGGCACTTTTATTTTGTATTAAACAACCTTTACAGAAATACTGCAAAAGAGGTTCAAAGGCATTTTAAGTGTCCCTTAAGCTGTACTCCTCTACATGTTTACATGGGAATCAGTCCCAGTTAAGTTCCATGAGGCTTATGTCTGAATAGCCATGTAAAGGATTGTCCTATTAGTTTATTTTCACATGTAACTCTAAGGGTCTCTTCCAATGCATGTTGCCTCAGTAGTATGGGATCTGCTGCAATGCGTATCTTTCTCACACTAGGAACATGGCAAGATCACATAGGAGGAAGCAGAGGAAGACTTCAGAGTTTGTGTGGGAAAGAGCTATGCCTTGGACCCTTACCCAGCGGCTTGCAGTTTCTGAAAAATCTGAACCTCACACAAAGGTATGCTAAAGTGCAGGGTTGGGGAACCACAGGCCCAAGAGGCAAACGCGGCCCTCCAGTCACTCTAACCAGCCCTTGGGACTCTCTCCAGGCCACAAACCCTCCCCAGACCCACTCCTTTTCCCCAGCTTGTACCTATCACCGGCCTTGAACATTTTTGCATGACTGGAATGTGCCCTTGAATTCTGATAATGAGCCTTGCTTGCCTGGATGATGGATAGAGAGGGTTGTCTGAGTGAGTAGAAACTCACATTCTTTTTTGCATTCTTTGCTCCACCCACTTTTGCCTTTGGCCCCGCCTATCCCTGGCATGTGGTCTTCAGAAAGTTGCCAAGAAGGGACTGCGACCCTTGCGCTGAAAAAAATTCCCCAAAGCCTGCTGTAGCAGATTTAGTGACACTAAGGTAACATTGCAACGATTCCTCAGTGTCATTTGTGAAAATCATTTCCCCATATCTTTTAGGCTTCTCTTGCAGTATTTTAGTGGGCACATAACATATGAAGATTGCTAAAGCAGGCTAGAGATGTAAAGGGAGACATTTTAAAGTTTTAACCAAATAAAAGCAATGTAGACAGTTGTGTTTATATTACACATATGAGATTTTAAAAAACAAAAGCAAAAAAATCTCAAATTTCACAGCAGATGTATAAAGCCTTGATGATTTGTAGAAAGACATGAAGACTGTGCTGAACTCTCACTGAATTTGGTTTTGCATAAACTTCACTTCCAGAAGGACATGTAAAGGCAATGTCCTAAATCTTCATTTAAAAAGATGAATTAAAAATAGGAAGTTGCATGTATTTGAGGCTTGTTATACTCACATGGTTTTGGCAGTTCTGAAATAAACCAGCAAACCTTGATGAATTATGCCTTATTCGCTAATAAGCAGACAGTCAGCTCCTGATTAGAATGCATTAAAAATTGTTGTAAATGAAAAAAGGGGGGGGGAAGGCAAATGAGAAAAAGATGTCAAATCTTTAAGTCTATTCTTACAGTTTATCATTTTATGTGAAGGAATGACAAATAAATATGAATGGCAGTTGTTTACAGACTCTGTCTGCTCCTGCTCAGAAAGTATGATAAACTTGTTTATGCAGTTGGCCACATTTATATTTCTGAACTTCATCAAGTCTGTTATCTTCCTTTCAATAAGCAAGCCTGGCTCAAGAAGAGTACACATAAAGAAAAAGGGGGGTGTCAGGGAATGACCTTTCTCTAGTTCAAAATCCTGAAAATAAAATGTCAGTAATATGCTATTCAGTGCTAAAAATAGGTTTAGGTAAATGGTTCTGTTTTTACAAAACCCACTTTGTCAAACCAAGGAAGACTTTCAATGGCTACTAGTCATGATGGCTAGATATTACTTCCAATATCGCAGAGCTTGGAAAAGTTACTTTTTTGAACTACAACTCCCATCAACCCCAGCCAGCATGGCCACTGGATTGGGCTGATGGGAGTTGTAGTTCAAAAAAGTAACTTTTCCAAGCTCTGCAATATCGGAGGCAATATGCCACTGAATATTTGTTGCCAGGAAGCAGAAATGGGGAGAGCTGCACTCAGGTCTGCTTTTGGATTACCCATAAGCATCTGGCTGGCCACTGTGGGGACAGAATGCTGGACTAGATGGGTCTTTGATCTGTTCCAGCAGGTCTCTTCTTATGTTCTGAAAACCCGACATTATTGTTTCAAGCTATTATGGGCATGTGACCAAGACCCCTTTCTCAGTTTTAAAGTATTGTATTGGGGTACGACAGTCAATCTACATATTACAGGGCTCTTCCAGACTGTTGTCCATCACATACCGCAAATTCAGGTTGCACAATTATAGTTGATTGGGAAGGTTTGTTCAACAAGCCCACTCTAGCGCGCGCACTCTAGGCCAGCCACCCCGTCCATGCCCCTGGGAGGGCGCGCGCCGCCGGAGAAGGCCTGGGAACACCGGCATGCCTCCCTCGCCCCGCCGACGCTGCTCCCGGTCTCGCCTGGCCACCCGCCTCCGATGACTTGGAGCAGCCTTGCCGGGCAACGGCGTGGGGCGAGGCGGCTCTGGGTGTCACCTCCCTCATGGTGACACCCGGGTGCGGGCCACACCCTCCGCACCCCAGTAGTGACGCCCCTGACCACAAGAGTACTCTCCCCTCCTTCTGTTTCAGAAGCATGCTGTGTCTGACCGTGGAGGCAGAGCATAGTAATAATAGCTAGTAGCCATTCCAGTGCTAAGTTACACAGGTTCTTTCAATGCCTACACAAGTTCTTTCAATGACCACCTGGCATGGAGAATGGTCCAGTACAGCAAGTGGAAAACTGCCCCACCAACTTCAGTCTGCTCTCAGTCAGCTCTTATTTGTGTTCCTTCTTACTTACAATTGGCCCATGAAGTTGCACTGACTCTCAGTTTCCTCTGTCTTAGTCTCAGTGTAGAACTTAACAGGAAGGAGGATGGAAGCAAAACTAGAATGAGTCAGCTCTGTCTGCCATAGGCTCTGGTTCCACCTGCCCTTAGTCTTCCTGTCTTCTGCCCATCAGTCCCAACGGGCACCAGCCATCACTGCTGCCCGGGATGGAAAGAATTCAAGGAGAGGAGGGCCATAAGTTGCTGCACTGCACTGATGGTCTTTCCTTGGAGCCTTCTCCTTCCCCTCTGCTGTAGCCTGATGGAATGGTTTCTGCAGGTGACAGCAGATGTAGGGAGAAGCCTGGATTATGTATGCTAAATACATATATAAATGTAAGCCAGAATGTTGTTTTTGTCATGTTTACTTTCTTAGTTAATCTGATTCCATTTGAGCAGGATAGCTGTATTATTATGTGCAACAGGATTTAATGGTGAAGCCTCTACTAATGATTGTCTGAGTCATAAATGGGGTGTGGCAGGTGGAATGATCTCTGTTTGCCATTGAAGTTCAGGAGTTCAGGACAACACTATACATGGCTGAGTGCCTGGTGCATTTTGCTCCTTCAGAACAGCAATAAAGCTCACAAGGAATTTCTTGGAAAATATAGGTTCCATTAATGCTGCAGTAATCCACAGAGTATTGTCCCATCCCATGAAAGACCCACTGAAATGAGTGAAAGATACTTAAGGAGAGTGGCTGGTGAAATGCACCCTAAACTAGCAGATTATATGATCATAACAAACAGTATGTAAACAACTGCTGAGATTGTAATTATGTTTATCTTCTGCATTCAATGTGCAGGCACATTTCTACATTTGAAAGAATGTGGGAAAATAATCAAAACAGCTGTTAAGACTGAGGTTTAGAAAATACTTTGACGCATCTCTGCCTTTCAGTGTGATGCAGCAGAAGAACAGTAGATGCTAAAACTTTAGCTTTCCAGGTCAAAGAGAATGACTTTAGAGGGTTCTCTGCATAGTCACACACAAAGAACCAAAATTCTTGGCTTTGTTGATGCCTCTGACATTGGGCAGAAGAGATCCAACCAGTTCGGGCACAATAAAAGCTAGTGAGCTCTGGCTATCAGGTTGCTGTAAAAAATGAACTCTACACCATTGGAATCCACAAATGGCTACTCAGAGGAAGAGTTTATCCGCACATCACCTTCAAGAACATGGAGCAGGAGCACTGTGGATTCTCATGTAATACTGGCTATCAACAGACAGTAAGATGTTCTGCCTGTGGTGTTTGATCTGAGATGGCTGATTCAGACAGGCAAGTTGTTATTTGAAGTTGCAGTCACAGAGTGATGAATATGCACGTGTGGATGCACCCTCATAGGAAATCAGGGGTTTTGGTAAAGAATCAGAGGGCAAGGCTGTTCTAGATGCAGGGACTGGCATGACAGTATGCATACAGGAATAAGTGGGATGAGACAAAGGCGGAGTTATTGACTGATAGCACATGATTTTATGTGGGACAGAAAAAATAGAAAGTTGCACAGGGCAATGTGTAACAATAAAGTTCAACAGCACAGAGTAAATAGCAATCAGCAACAGACCCATAAAGTCCTGGTGGAACAGGAAAGCTTTGACTGGCTTTGTAAAGATGGTTAAAGAGCCAGTCTAGGGATGCCCACTGGGAGAGTATTCTAGAGCAGCAGTGGGGAACCTCAGGCCCTGGAGCCAAATGTGACCCTCCAGGCCTCTCTGTTTGGCTCTCTGAAATCTCTCCAGGCTGCACCCCTCACTGGCCGTTCTTCAGACCCAAAGTGTTTTTGTCTGACTGGAAAGCGTGTGCAAACCTTAGCCTACGATACAAAAGTCAACATTTATTGCTTCACTCACTTTTGCCCCAGCACTGGCATGTGGCCCTCAGAAGACTGCCCAGAAGGGAAGGTGGCCCTCAGGCTGAAAACGTTTCCCCACCAGTGTGCTAAAAGAAAAGAGCCACAACAGAGAAAACCCTAGTCCTTTTCTGCTTGTCACACGTAATGGTCAGCACTCCTTCATAACAGATCAACCAAATACCCATCACAAAGGGTACAGCACCACAATCGGAAGAATTAGGAGGATAACAATTCTTTGGAAAATTGCTAGTTGCAAAGATATTTTGGACAAATACTATAAAATGCCCAGGAAATAGAAGGAAGACCGGAACTTCTCTGAGTTCTCTTCTGCTTTGATGGCTGCAATTATTACCCTGGGGTCATTTCTGGTTTTCTTCTCATTTCACCATGTGTAATCTTCCCAGAGTGAAGGCAGGAAGTTACAAGGAAAACACTGCAACATTTTAATGAGTAAATACATCCTGAATGTGCTAATTGTACAAACTAACTCAACTCCCTTAAAATATTTTAAAAGAATAACTATTCCATTTCCCAAACCACTGAAATGAAGTCCAGAAAAGTCCTAAGGTGGGGTGGGATATTGCATTTTACTTACAATGTGGACTGTATTAGTCTGCAGCATAGATCCTTGCGCTTGGTTTGTGTGCAGCTAAGGTTCAGCTGGTCTCTGGCATGCTGCAGATTGCTTGAATCAGCAGTGGTGCAGTTAAGAAATTCTAAACTCTGGAATTAATGCCCTTACAGGGGGTGGGGAAGCCCTCTGGGTGGTTCTTTTAGGTCTTTTAATTCACTGACTTAATGTAGTATGTCAGCACTGTTGCATTTGGCAATCCCACATAGTTTGCTGAGTGGGTGTTGTGCTTCTGCCCTAAAGTCCTGCCTTGATGACACCACTGTGCGTCAGACTTTGCATTCAGTAGTTAACATAGGGTCATAAGAAGCTGCCTTATACCAGGTCAGACCATTGGTCCATCTAGCTCAATATTGTCTACACTGACTGGCAGCAGTTCTTCAGGGTTTCAGATGAGATATTCCCAGTCCTACCTGGAGATGCCAGGGATTGACCTAGGGACCTTCTGCATACAAAGCAGATGATCTGTCACTGACCTATGGCCCTTCCCTAAACCAGCCAATGAGCCCCTGTGCCTGTGAAAATACACACACACCCCGGTGCCACCAGTGGTTACATGATGACACAACTGGTCCATATGTGGAATTTCACCTGGAAAGTATTACAATTATAAGTGCGTGCTCAAAAGTCTGATACAGGGAAACACTGTTGCACGCAGCAGCTGGAGCCTGTTTTCACGAATATTTGACATACTCCTTTGGATCACAGCCAGTTTAAGCTGTACCCAACACTTCCATGCTTCCTGTAGCTCCAGAATCCTTTGTAGCTGCTACTTGAGATTTAGATTCAGGGCAATCCAAGCCCCTTTCCTCCCCTTAATGTGCAGGCATCCCACCCTAATTAATTAACCCAACGGTGATTTCATCTTTATGCTCCTGCAGCTTCCCACACTTTGCCCCCTCACTCAGCTCAAGGACATCAGCACATTCCTTACTTCATCACTTGTCAACTCCCTTCTGTCAAAGGGCAGTGTTCCCTTCCCGTGACCTACTCCTTGGCTTGATCTTAATCAAAACTATCCTATTATTGCAAAATGACAGGGCACTGTGCTTGCTGTGACTAAAGCCATGCAGTGTTGTACATTGGTGTTTTTTTCCTGTGAGCCATCTTGAAAAAGGACAGACTTCAAGGATGATTTGCATGATTATCAATGTTTGGACTTCAAACTTCAATTCTGCATTAGAATTACCTTCTGTGAAATGGCTTCAGTACTGATGCTTGCTTGCTTACTTACTTTATTTATATTATTTCAGATTTATAACCCACCTTTCCTCCCCAAGGGAAACCCAGAGCAGCTCAGCTCATAACAATAAAATTGTGTAAAACAATTCAAAATGTCATTATAATATATTACAGACAGGAGTTAAAATCAGCAGTATAAAAACTTCATAAAACTATCAGTCAAAAGCCTTGATTTTTTTAAAAAAGCATTTACATGTTTCCTGAATGGAGGTAAAGAAGGGGACTGTCTGATTTCCTTGGGAGCAAGTTCCATAGCTGGGGTGCCCTGTCATGGGTCCTCTTCACCACTGAGGCACCACTGAGGCACTAGATGGAACAGAGAGATAGAGCTGGATGTCATCCACATACTGATGCTCCAGATCCCCAGATGACATCTCCCAATGACTTCATATAAATATTAAACAGCATGGCAGACAAGACAGACCACTGACGGAACCCATAGCATAAATAGTAATCTCCCAATGCTATTCTCTGGTAACAGCTTTGTAGGTAGCAGTGGAACCACTGCAATACAGTCCTCTCAACCCCCAACCCCCAGAGGTGTTCCAAGAGGACACCATGGTCAATGGCATCAAAAGCCACAGAGAGATCAGGGAGAATCAATAGGATAGCACTCCCCCTATCTCTTCCCAATAAAGGACATCAATCAGGGGCAGCCTAGGTTGCATTGTATAGTAGTAGTAGTATAGTTTATTTATATACCACTTTTTGGCCAAAAGGCCCCCAAAGTGGTGAACAAAATATTATAAAACATATTACAAAAAAAAGATTACATAAGAAATAACCAGAAAAATATACAGTAAAAATACAATGCAACAAATACAATGCAACAAGAACAATGCAACAAAAGCAAAGGGGAAAAATTGCAACAAAAACAACATTTCCAAATGATGCACACAATTACCACAGCAGATGTGGTCTTAGGAGAGGCATTCCTTCTTGTCTCGGAGGCGCATAATGTCGTTGGCCAAGTTGTCTCTCTCCACCTCCACTTGGCCCTTGTTGTTGGTGAGCTGGTCCACCTGCCCAGGCTGCAGGGAGGGTGTCCATTTCAAATTCATCCTGGCTGAAGTGCTCTGAGCAGAGGCAAGCACCCGAGCCTGGGATCCACAGCTTCCTGGATCCTGGTTCAATGCAATTCACAGCCAACATTCACTTCCTCAGCTCATGGGCTTTGGGGAAGCTTGCAGCCCTAACCGGAGGATGGAGACACGTCCCTCTCTCGAGTGCTTGACTTTCCACCAGAGCTACCCCTGCCAAGCTGACTCCATTCCACTTATTCTCCGCCACCCGCTCCACAAATAAACTTTACTCTCCCTCCCATGATACCCTTTGGTATCATACCCAGGCCTGATACCAGATTGAAAGAGATCCAGATAGTAGTAGCAGCAGCACATAGTAGAGATGTTAAGGACTGCAATCTTCAAGCCACTTGCTCCAGGGACAAGTTCATATACATTTTCCCCACAGTGTACATCTTATTCAAGGAACTCTCTATACTCCCAGAGTAATAGGAAATGAAAATGTGCAGTTGAGTTGTTTTTGATAATTCCCTGGAAGATACTTGTGTAACAAGAAATATTGGTTAGGTTGCTTTACACATCCCTCTTAATGCTTGGGGTGGGGTGGGGGGTCACTAATATATTTTGCTGCTCTATGTTGACTGCAAAGAATGGATTGTTCTGTTATCCTACACACTAGTAAGGTTCCCTGAAACATCCGTTATTCAAGTTCTTCCCTTGCTTTTAGTTCTGAGGGTCTTACTTGATCCTGGGCTTGAATTTTATGATCTGAGGCTGGGATCTACCTGGCAAACTACCCCAAACTGTGTGTGATTACACCTTAGAAAACCCTTCAGGGAGATAAGAGAATGGGAATGTGTAATATCAGTCCCTATGATTGGCAGGCAGATGTAAATACCAGCCTATCATCCTTGCCGAGTATACTGAGCAAAACCCAAGCTCCAGCCACTGACTACAGGAATTCTGGACCAGAGAAACCTCTTTATGTCAGTAATAAAGGGCACCAAATAATTTTATCTTCATGTAGAAGAGACTGAATGGCTGAATGCTCCACTACGCATACACATTTTGCAAAGGAGGATTGTACAAATTGGTTCTCTGAGAGTGCTACACTCTCATCATACATTCCCTCTTGTGCACCATGGGAAGGGTGCACATACCCCTTCTCCACATATACTATATTGTGGTGCTAGTTGAGTGTATAAGCTGGCCCATAGGGAATTGATGCTCTTGAAAAATGGTTCCCCCAGTGTTTACTCTGTTGGATAACAGGACTGACCCAGTCAACTTGACCCAGGTTGCTGTAGCTTTTCAAAAGCTCCACAGAGCAGACATATGTTTGTACGGGGGCAGGAAGAGCCCTAAAGAGATAACACTACATACAACTGTTACATTTAGCTAATTTAATGTTGGAGTGATATTGCATTGCTCTGCTTTAAATTAAGCTCTGAAGCAGGTTTTATATGATCCCTGAGGCTAACAAGCAAATGCAGCGTTGAGCATTAGTTTTAATGGAGAGCATCCACAACTTATGTGCAAATAATAATATAGCCATTGGCAGAAAGCCAGGAGCAGAAGCTTGTACATGTCTTCCTAAGCCAAAAAGCTACTTAGTGCCTTTATTTCAAATCACAACAGAGTTACAAATGAAATCACAAATATAAACACAAATTGTATAATGCAGGAACCATCTGATTACTTTTAATTCTATAGTATGAATAAATTATATATGGAAATATTGCAATGAAAAATCTCAAATGGCAATACAGCATGCAAAATTAGGTCCATTGTTGGCAAGTGGTCCACTGCAAGCAAGCTTTTGAGCAATGCATTCCACAGACAAATAAGAATCCTCAGTACCTCTTCTGACATCATGGCTGGCATCTATCTCAACAAATTTGTCTACATATATAAACAGATCAAAGATCCTGCATCATTTGTAACAAAATGCTTGTGGATCTAGTATATACAAGTCCAAACCTGTGCAGGGAATCACCATGGATGCAAAAGGCTCCCCACTTCACACAGTCACCTCCTGTGAAAATGTAAGTCAATGAAAACAGCAACAGAGGGTGGGCAGGGCTACCATGCTGATCCCCAGCAACATCAGCAAAATGTGGTATGGTTACTTTTAATGTGCTTGTTGAATGCTAAGGTGAATGAACCTCCCCCCACTGGAGCCAAAACCATCAGTTTGAAATAGTACCGGCTATGCACAAGTTTTCCACTTTACCTGTTGTTTGTAAGAACTAACCCTAAAAGTCAACAGTTCTTGGATGCTCAGCTGACTTCCTACAAAGTTTTAAAGATCTAGTACATAATTTTGAGAATGGTGACCAGTTCAATAACATACCAGGCTAATAAATCAGGGATGGGAAACTGGATTCAGCCAGCAGCCCAGATCCTTACCTCCCCCACCTACCAGGGGCCAACTTTAACAGACCCATTTTCCTTTGCCGGTGTGGTTTGAAATCAAGCCACACGGGCAAATGCACAGTGCTTTGCAGGTATCCACGATCAGCTGATTGCCATTGCTTGCAAGGCCCTGTGCCTTTGCAAGTGCGACTGTTCAAACCCCCTTTCAGCTGGGAGCCACATCTTTATCTGCTCACACCTGACATATATGACATCAGGGGTAGGGCAGGTAGGCATGGTTTAGCTGAAACAGCTTTGTGGGCCAAATGTGGAGGTCTGGCAGCCTGGCAGATCTAGACCCATGGGCTGGAGGTTCCACACTGCTATAATAGACAGAATATTTGGCAAAGAATGATTAAAATGATTTGCTGTTGATTCACTTCCCATCTTATTTGAGAGGCAACCACTGATAAAATTGGATCCTCTTCAGCACTGAAGCATAAGGTCCTGAAAGAGGGGGAGCAAGGTAATGCAGCAAAAACCTTTGAATATATAATTTCTTATGTGGTATATATGACATCTCTTAATATTAGTCATGTCTATAATTTAGGGAGGGAACAGACCAGCAAGGGAACAGAGTCACTCTGAAACTTAGTTGTGCTCATGCCTAGCTGAAATCAGTGGGTCAATTTAGATGCAACATTGTTTCTATGAGGCTTAAGCATAACTTTCTCTTGCTTGGGGCCACTGGAAAAGCCTATACGTATTATTATTTTGCCACACATTCTCCCACACATTTGCATCTGATTATAGTAAAAAAACACAAAACTCCTTATTCTTTGGAAAGGTAATGCAGATGACCAAGCTATCCTGGAATGGAAAAGCTCAGTTCTAGAGTAGTTATCTACATAGATTCTGTGGTTTGCAAGGTTTGCGTCTGATAATACACCCTAAGCAGTAACATCATTTGTAAGTGTCAACTTCATTTTACTTGTACAAGTTTTTGGCTTTGATTTTTTTTAAAAGAACATGACAGCACCTTAAACTCATTCTTTTGGGGCACATGTTAAGTATGTTCTCCCTCTATTTTGAAATGTTGGGGATTTGAAATGTTGGGGATGAAGACTAGAAAATGAAAGGGTCTAATAAAGCTAAGTAAAATATAGAATAAAGATTCTCAAGCAACACGCATGAGCCTCTGGCACAGTATCTTCCTTCCATTGTATCTTGTCAGTGACCACACTGGGTAATGATCTGTTTTGTCTTACTGGAGCCTACTTGGCAGCAGCAAAAGAAAACAAACAACTGGGAATCCTGATAACTGTAAAGGTCTTGTTTAATGAATGAATGCAAGCGCATTTTTTCTATCAGGACGCTAGTTTTAAGATTATCTTATTCAGATATAAACTTCTGGTTTTCATTTACACATCAATCAAAACATTGCTTTTCTCAGTTCCCTTTATCTAATTTTAAGGTGTCCCCCTCCTTGCCTCTGTGTGTGACATGCACGTCATATGAAGTCCATAAAATGTAGGCCTTCAGGGTTTGGATTTCTATTCAATGCTATGGGTAGGATTGCCATATTGCCTGGTTTGCTGGGTTTTACTTGGATTCTAGCCATGCTACCTGGTGCCTGCTTAGCCCATTAGGTGGCCCAAATTCCCAGCTATCACGTTTTTAAAAAACAAGTCTCTAGCCCTTGTGGATCCAGAGATACAAGGCAAAACATGGAGGCAGTTTTCTGCCCATTTTGTGAGAAATCAGTCCATTCCTGCCTTCCATTGTTCTTAGCCAATGAGGGACACCACAGCTGTCCTGGGAAAATCAAGAATTTTGGTCTGCCTGTCTGCTGCATATGCAGAATCAGAGCTTGGAAAGGTTACTTTTTTGAACTACAACTCCCATCAGCCCCAGCCAGCATGGCCACTGGATTGGGCTGATGGGAGTTGTAGTTCAAAAAAGTAACTTTTCCAAGCTCTGTGCAGAATCTAGCAGTATAGAAAACTGTGTGTGCTCACTTGATCAACATGCACAGCTCCACCCCTTATCCATAAACTTTCTGGTTGAGTCAGCAAGGAGAAGCAGCCTTCATCTCAATTGCATCTGTGTCTCAGGATATGTGTTTTAAGTGGTGAATGCAACGGGGAGTTGTTCTGTCATTATGAAGGATGGAATAAAGGGGTTTGAATCCACCAAATGCTGCCTCCCCTGAACAAATACAAGATATAAAAGCAAGCCTCTCTGTAGAAAAGGCTGAGATATTTGTGTTTGCATTTTTTGGTCCTGCCCCTACCCTGTTAACTGGTGCTTACTCCAAATAAAGTTGCATTGGAATGCAGCCTTGCTCACCCTGTTGCCTGGCAGAGCCCCGTTCAGCAATTCAGAAAAGGCTAAAAGTATTTTCAATATATATCCTTCTTTAAAATGACTGGCAGGCATTTCCCCACCAAAGATCACCCTATTTCATTTCTTCTCTGGGAGCGGATGGATGGGTGTGTGTGTGTTGTTGTGTGTATACATATATATATACACACATGCACATATATACATACACACAGAGAGACTCTATGTATATTCACTAATAGGCAAAAAACCTTGTGGTTTAAGAATGTACCTATAGCCCACAGATATTTCTACCAAACTTTAAAAAGCAGGGAAATTGGGCAGCTATAGTGAATGCACCAGGGGAGCAGGAGACCTGAACTCCTCACTGAGATATTGTACTGCCCTACAAAGTTGTCAAAATGCAAACACCATTTGGGTTGGTCTTTCACAGTCCAATCCACTTGCTGTGTAGCTTGGAAGAATTGGGTAACATGTGCCTCTGAGCATATGGTGAGTGGTGGCAACACCTGCCATCTCCAAAGATGGAGAATTATATTTTTGTATGTTTGTTGGTGTTCTTCTTACTTTGCTTCTTTCCTGTGTTACTAATGTTTCTACGGAGAATCTAAACTAGAAGATTTTATTTTCCTCATTATTCATCCTAGAAATCTGTGTCAAATTTATTTTTATTTATTTCAAAGCCTTTTTATTGGTCAGTGTCATATGATGGTGAAGATAGCCTTTTTTTTTCAAACTGGAGGTTATGGTCTATTTCTATTTTGGGTGCATTAACAGTTGGACCTGAAACTGCAGTTTTATGTAAAATCAGACTGATTACAATATGCTGCTACTTTAGCAATGACTCTAGTTGTTGGAAAAAAGAGGATGCATGTTTTCAGCCTGCTATGTTTAAACCACTTTATTTAAGGCAAGGTGTTCACGATCAATTAAAAACATAGAGCACACCTAGAATTTTGCTAGAATATATTTCACCTCCCACTGTTTTATCTTGTGCAAATTGAGACACTTCTGTGGTCCACTGGAGACTATTTTGCAGAAGTCAGTACCATTATTCCACAATTATGTTTGGAGGTTTTTTAGTATAAATTTTGCAAAGTGTTGCTGTACTTCACATATTCATAGAAACAAAAGCAAAAGAAAATGATTTCCTATAGAAAATGTCACTAAAATTGCAAAGTAAATCAGACATGTTTAAAGTGACCATCTGAACTATATCAACTGTCTTAATAATTTTGCTTCCTCCCTGCTAAAACAAGATCAGCACAGGACATATCTTCTTTCTATTATTTGGGCTGATTACAGGTGTTGCCACCACTCACCATATGCTCAGACGTACATGTTACCCAATTCTTCCAAGCTACACAGGAAGTGTATTGGACTGTGAAAGAGCAACCCAAATTGTGTTTGCATTTTGACAACTTTGTAGGGCAGTACAATATCTCAGTGAGGAGTTCAGGTCTCCTGCTCCCCTGGTGCATTCACTATAGCTGCCCAATTTCCCTGCTTTTTAAAGTTTGGTAGAAATATCTGTGGGCTATAGGTACATTCTTAAACTGCAAGGTTTTTTGCCTATTAGTGAATTTCCCTGCTTTTTAATCTGGGAGGTAAGAAATGGGTTCCTGTGCAAGTTTGCTGAGAATGGATTGATCATTTGCATGCTTATTGAGTTAAGTGGGATTTACACACACACACACACGGCAATCATGCTTAGGATAGGTGAAACTGACCACAGGGGATGGGGAAGGGAGGAGGGGGAGGAGGGAGGGGTGGAAAGGCAGAGGGGGGGACTGGGAGGGGAGAAGAAGGACAGATGTGGTCATTTGCATGTTTATTGAGTTCAGTGGGATTTACTCCTGTGCAATCATGCTTAAGATAGGTAAAACTGACCGGGGGGGAGGGATGGAGTGGGCAGGGGAAGCGGAAGAAGGAAGAGGGCAGGGGAGGAGAAAGGGAGAGGAAAGGGGAAGGAGGGAAAACGCAGGTCTGATCATTTGTATGATTATTGAGTTGAATCGGATATACTCCTATGCAATCATGATTAGGATAGGTAAAACTGACCAGGATGGGCCTGCCAACCAAGACGTCTTCTGTATCTTTCACAGTTGGGCAGGGGAAAGGGACAATTCTACCTTGTGGTTTTTCCCATTACAATGTTGCAAGAACACCAGCACTTGGCTGACTTTCTCTTCTCCTAAAGTTACAGGATCAGTCTCGGGCCCTGAACCTGGCAACCCTACCTCCCACCCAAATTTAAAACAAAGCTGTCCCTGGCCACATCCACACCAGACCTCTATTACACTTTGGACAATCATTATTTATTTATCTATTTATTTAGTGTATTTATATACCGCCCCATAGCCGAAGCTCTCTGGGTGGTTTACAATAACTAAAAACATTAAAAACAAATATACAAATTTAAAAACAGATCTTTTAAAATCAATTTAAAACAATTTATCATGGCTTCTCTCAAAGCCATGGCTCAAAGCCAACCATGGCTTCTCTCAAAGAATCCTGGGAAGTGTAGTTAGTGAAGGGTGCTGAGAGTTGCTAGGAGACGCCCTGTTTCTCTCACATATCTTTAATCAGAGTGGCTGACTGTTAAACCATTCTGTCAGGGGAATAGGAGTCTCCTCTCAGCACCCTTCACAAACCACACTTCCCAGGATTCTTTGAGGGAAGCCATGACTGTCTGAAATCAAGTCTGGTGTGGGTGTGGCCCTCTGATTAGCCAAGCCCAGCAGCTGTGAGGCTTTTAGAACACTGACAGTTGGTCCTTACTGAGCATGCTCTGCATTATAATAGGCTTCCAGCCAAAATTTCTTAAATTAATTAAAAATCAACCAGGCATTTTTTTAACTTTTAAACTGCAGTAGATGAAGGTCAGAGTATGGGGCAAGGTCAGTATTAGGATTACAGGTACTCTGTGAACATGGCTGATTTTTAATTAATTTCAACAGATTATGAGAACTCGCAGAAAAATGTCCAAAAGGGCTCTGAGGTTTCTCTCTCTCTTTTTAGACTTTGAACTCTCAATTTTCTCTGTTTTGTGTATCGCCATGAAAATTGACAGGATTGTTAAGCAAGCGTTTCTGAGTTCAGAACTATAAGTTTTGTAAGGTTTTGTTTTGAAATGAGCTTATGGGAAGCCTCAGAATGGCATGGGGGAATATTTTCCATTTAACATTGCGGAATGTGAAAAATCCCCGCTGACTATAGTATACAGCCACTCTCGTGGCTGTATAATATTCAATGTAGTGGAGGAGTGTAACCCTTTCCCCCCTTAAGACCAATAAGAATGCCTTTTCCCCCTTAAGACCAATAGGACTGGAACAGCTGCCCTGTCTAATTCTAGTACAGCTTGCCAGGTCTCTAGAATTCACTGCTTTTAAAAGAAAAAAAATGTGCCAGTGCTAAAGTCTCCATCAAGTTTCAGCCTTGATTAAAGAAAGCTGCATTTCCCCTCACCCTGATCTGGTATATGAGAATCAGTGTACCAAAGACACTTCTCACATGCTCAGACACTACTTTTTTTAGATGAGATGATTGACTGAACTGATAATATTGAAATCTTGTTTTTTATCTGCGTTACAATTTGTAGTGGTGTGTTCATTTCATATTTCCTAATTGTAGGTACAGGCAACCTCTCAGTCTCAATACTGCTTTAATTGATGCTTTGCTGGCTTTTTGTTTTATGCTGGATTTTTATACTGCTGCATTGACATGTTTTATGCTTTCTTCTATTTTGTGTTTTTATTATGTTTTTACATTGATTGTGTATTTTTATTGTTTGCAAGCTGCCCTGGGCTCTATTTTTAACATTGGAAGGGCAGGATATAAATCCTCTTAATCAATAAATATTACATAGTGTTCGAAACTAGCATCTAGGAATTTAAGGCTGAAAATATGTTTTAAAAAATCCTCACATCGTCCCCTAGTTTTTGGTCATAATTACTATGCACAAAAACAAAACAATTGGACAATACAACCTTTAATATTCTTAATTTGCATAATTAGCCAATAATTTGCATAATGTGTGAATTAGTCTGCCTGGATTTGTGGAACTGGTATATGGAAACCATAGCTATGGGTGATATGATATCTAAGTAAGTCAGAGTGGACCCATTAAAATCAATGGACTTATTATACAGCCACAAGAGTGGCTGTATACTATAGTCAGCATGGATTTTTCGCATTCTGCAATGTTAAATTGAAAATACCCCCCATGCCATTCTGATGCTTCCCATAAGCTCATTTCAAAACAAAACCTTACAAAACGTATAGTCCTGAACTCAGAAACGCTTGCTTAACAACCCTCTAAATTTTCATGGCGATACACAAAAGTTCAAACTGTAAAACGAGAGAAAAACACAGACCCCTTTTGTGCTTTTTTCTGTCACAGTTCTCATAATCTGTTGAAATTAATTATAAATCAGCCATGTTCACAGAGTACCTGTAATCCTGCTACTGACCTTGCCCCATACTCTGACCTTCATCTTCTGCAGTTTAAAAGTTAAAAAAATGCTTGGCTGATTTATAATTAATTTAAGAAATTTAACATTGAACTGAATGATAATGTTGGGCATGCTCAGTAAGTAACTGTCAATGTTCTGAAAACCAGACTCACAGCTGCTGGGCTTGCCTAATCAGGGGGCCAAACCCACACCAGACTTTGGTTTCACTTTAGACAGTCATGGCTTCACCCAAAAAATCCTGGGGAGAGTAGTTTGTGAAGGATGCTGAGAGTTGTTAGGAGACTCCTATTCCCCTGACAGAGCTCCAATGGCCAGAGTGGTTTAACAGTCAGCCACTCTGACTGAAGCTCTGTGAGGGGAACAGGTCCTCTCCTAGCAACTCTCAGCACCCTTCACTAACTACACTTCCCCAGATTCTTTGAGAGAGAGGTCTGGTGTGGATGTGGCCAGGAACAGCTTTGGATTCAATTTGGGTGGGAGGCTACATGTGCCAGCTGTCGAATAATAAGGTGGGGAAACCCCTGAAAAAAATGATACTGTTCCCAGTGTTTTCTTTTTGGAAAGGAAAGGAAAGGAAAGGAAAAGGGCTTCCCCTCTGTCCAGTGCCCACCCATCCAATCTCCTCCGCCTCCCCTTTCTGCCCTCCTTTCCCCTTCTTGCCCCTTCCCCAGGTCAGTTTTACCTATCCTAAGCATCATTGTGCAGCAGTAAATCCCACTGAACTCAAAAAGCATGCAAATGATCAAACCTTACCTCCCGTCCTCCTCCCTCCTATCCCCTCCTGCTTGCCCCTTCCCTCCCCCTCCCTCCCCCTCCCCCTCCTCTTCCAATCCCCTCCTTCCCCTTTGTCTTCCTTCCCCTCCCTTCCTCCCTCCTCTCTGCCCCTCCCCCTCCCCCATGGTCAGGTTTTACCTATCCTAGGACTATGACCTGGGAGGCCAGGATTCGAATCCCCACACAGCCATGAAGTTCACTGGGTGACCTTGGGCCAGTCGTTGCCTCTCAGCCTCAGAGGAAGACAATGGTAAATCACCTCTGAATACCACTTACCATGAAAACCCTATTCATACGATCACCATAAATTGGAATCAACTTGAAGGTAGTCCATTTCATTTTCAAGCATGATTGCACGGGAGTACATCCCATTGAACTCAATAAGCATGCAAACTATTAAACCTGCCCTCCCCTCCCCTCCTCCTCTCTCCCATCACCGCCCTTTTGCCCCTTCCCTCCCGCTTCCTTCATCCTCCCCCTCCCCTTCCAATCCCCTTTTCCCCCTACCCCTCCTTCTGTTCCCCTCTCCCCCTTTCTCTTTCCCTGTACTCTCCCCTCCCCCTCCTACTCCCCCATGGTCAGTTTTACCTATCCTAGCCATGATTACATGGGAGTAAATCCCACTGAACTCAATAAGCATGAAAATGATCAGACCTGCCTTTCCCCTCCTTCCCCTTTCCTCTTCCTTTCTCTTCCTTTCTTCCTCCCCTCTCCTCTTCCTCCTCCCCTGCCCACTCCAGGCCTCCTCCCCATGGTCAGTTTTACCTATCCTAAGCATGATTGCATGGGAGTAAATCCCACTGAACTGAATATACATGCAAATGATCAAACCTGCTCTCCCCCCTGTTCTCCTCCCCCTCTAAAAAACCACAAGCTTTTTTGCCTATTAGTGAATGTTATTTAAGTTCATTCATTTAAATCATTCTACTCTGTGTATGACTAACATTGGATATCAACCATTATTTCTGTGCATTCTCTAAAAACAATTTCTTTTAAAACGTTAAAATAGTAATGTCAGAATGATGTATTTTTAAAACCTAAACACTGGGAAACAGAATTACTTTCATAGGACCACCCTAGGGAAAATTACTTCTGGATTGCCATTTAAGTGTTGCATTTGGTTGGTTGTACAACAAACCATCCTATGCAAGGAGCGAATCCCAATGATTCTTAAAAGAATTCATTATATTTGAATTCTACTGGGCTCCTACTGGGAGAAAGGCAGGATATAAATCGAATAAATAAATAAATAATATTTATTTATATATATATGTCTATACCATTAAATGGGGGGGGGAGTCTTCTCAAAGTGGGGTATGTAAAATCAACATTACAGCAAAGGTGAAAATTCCACCATGATGTTTGTTATGAGTTGGCGGTTTAGAAATATTCTTTAGAATAAATAAAATTAAAAAGATAAAGTTCAGAAGGATGTAAAACTGGGTCACATCATGGCAGGCAGGATAAGCTTGTGTGAATAAAAATGTTTCAAGCTGGCATCTGAAACTAACCATAAAAGACAGTTTCCTAATATACAAAGGTAATGAATTCCACCATATAGGTGCTGCAACACTAAATGCCCCACTCAGTGAGGTCGCCAAACAGATGTGATAAGGGACAGTCAGCAATGCTTCTTTGGCAGATCTCAAAGAATGGGCAGGACTGTATGGAGAAAGATAGGCTGGTCCCAAGTTGTTTAGGGTTTTATAAACAATAATGCCTTAAATATGGCTTGGTAGCTGGTACAGATTCTTCAGCAGCAGTGTCACATGCTGTCGAAACCACTTCCAGTCAACAGCTGTGCTGAGGGTTCTGCACCAGTTGCAGCTTCTGGACCAGCCTTAAGAGTAGGTCCACCCAGAGCACATTGCAGTAATCTAGTCATGAGGTTACTAATGCCTAGACCAACATGGCTAAGCTATCTCAATTTAGGAATAGCTAGAGCTGTTGAACCACCCACAGCTGGTAAAAGAGTTATCTTGGTCACTTACCTACAACTCTAAAACTCATGGGACATCATGTGATTTATTTCCAAGTAAGAAATGTATAATCCCAGGGATTATATATTGTACTGTAGACTACAATAGTCACCCATAGAGCTTTCCTTCTTAGGGAATATGAGAACATATGTATGCTTAGTTCTGCTGTTCCACCAATCTGTTCCAAGCACAGAAACTCAATATACCCACAGATCTCCCCATAATGAAATAGTTTTGTTACTCATTTCAGTGAAGGGATTCTGTGTTTGCATCCATATCTTTGTACACATAGATGAGCTCCCTCTCTGTGGGTATTAAGAAAATCCCTCACACATGCAGGGGCTTTTTTGTGCACATCAGAGCATGCAGAGAACTCTAATTGTGGTTCAGGTTTGTATATGGACATACTCGGATCTCTTCCCTATTCCACCAGGAAACCCCATGGTGTGGCTTTGAGCAATTCATGATCCCTCAGCCTAACCTACTTCCCACGAGCATTATTAAGAACAAAATGAGGTAACCACAATGTATGCCTGAGCACTTTAGAGAAAGGGCGGGACAGAAATGTGGCACATAAATAACTACACTGAGATCATTATCAGGAGATTTATACTGCACTCACATAACTCAAAATGTATTTTAAACAGACTTTTTGTAGGCATAGAACAGTGTAAAAAGTTTATTTATTTATTTTATTTATTTATTTCATTTCATTTTTAAACCGCCCATAGCTAGTAGCTCTCTGGGCGGTGTACAAAACAGAGTTAAAATACCATGTCACAATAAAATCCGATTCAAATAATAGGAAAATTTAAAACATTAAGATGAACAATTAACATTAAACATTAAAACATTAAAATGCCTGGGAGTATAGCCAGGTCTTAACCTGGCGCCTAAAAGAAAATACCGTAGGCGCCAGGCGTATTTCCTCTGGTAAGCTGTTCCACAATTCGGGGGCCACCACAGAAAAGGCCCTAGATCTAGTAGTAATCCTCCGGGCATCTTGATGAGTTGGTACCTGGAGGAGGGCCTTAGATACTGAACGAAGTGGACGGGTAGGTTCATAGCAGGAGAGGTGTTCCACAAGGTACTGCGGTCCCACACCGTGTAAGGCTTTATAGGTCAAAACCAGCACCTTGAATCTGGCTCGGAAACAAATAGGGAGCCAGTGCAAACGGGCCAGGACAAGTGTTATATGCGCAGACCGATTGGTCCTTGTCAACAGCCTGGCTGCCACGTTTTGCACTAGCTGTAGTTTCCGAACTGTCTTCAAGGGCAGCCCTACGTAGAGCGCATTACAGTAATCCAGTCTAGAGGTTACCAGAGCGTGAACAACTGAGGCGAAATCGTCGCTGTCCAGATAGGGGCGTAGTTGGGCGACTAAGCGAAGATGGTAAAACGCATTCCATGCCACCGAGGCCACTTGAGCCTCCAGTGACAAGGAAGGGTCAAAAAGGACCCCCAAACTACGAACCTGTTCCTTCAAGGGGAGTGTAACCCCATCTAGAACAGGTCGAACATCCACCATCTGGGCAGAGAAAGAGTTCACCAACAGTGTCTCGGTCTTGTCTGGATTGAGTTTCAGTTTATTAGCTCTCATCCAGTCTATTATCGCGGTCAGGCAACGGTTTAGCACATCGACAGCCTCACCTGAAGAAGGTGAAAAGGAGAAGTAGAAGTAGTCAGGTTGTAGATCTCTCTGTTTTTCTGATGCTTATTGATGTGCTGAGTGAATGTTTAACTTCTAATACACTAAGAGACAGTATTATTATTTGTTATTGTTATTATTATTTATTTATTTAATTTGTATCCCGCCCTTCCTCCCAGCAGGAGCCTAGGGCGGCAAACAAGGCAGTAAAAACACTTTAAAACATCATAAAAACAAACAGTAGACAGTTGTGGATTAATTCTGAGCAAAATTGTGAATTTCAGAAAGATTTCACATGCAGGACAGGCGGGGGAGAGGGACCCCAAAATGTACCTATACAATTATACATTTGAATGGGGTGGATTAATTTTATCCTAATACCTAAATCTGCACAGTTACAGATGTCATTAATAGTCACAAATTAAGACAACTCTTTTTTAAAAAAATCCATCCACAACTTGTTATCTGTGACAAAGAGCTCAACAGATTATCTAAATGCTTGGGAAAAGAGAAAGGAACGGACCGGGTGGGTGACATGCTTTTACCCATTCTGAACTTGCTGCTCAGTAATTGCCTTAGGAAGCCATATCTCTTTTGTGGTGTAGATTACAATTACAAGTGAGGTATGCTATTATATACCCAGTCCTTTTACTGGGTCAAAATAAGGTTTAGCAATGACAAATATAACTCCACATATGATACTAACTGGCCAAAGAGCAAACTGAGAGAAGATTTTTGGCTGTTTTATATGTTGGTGGCCTCTGGGATACACTCACTTTTATTCCTGCTTCTTACTTGTCAGTGTTAATCTGTGATCGGTTATTTGCCCTTTAAGGCTCTCCAAAGTGATTTATTCTCTGGATAACCTAATAATGTCAAACCCAACACACTGCTATGCTCTGTCACCCACCAGAACAGTCCACAGACAAGGTGGGGGAAGGATCATGGAGAATCGCCCTGCCTTCCACTTTTCACGTGAACATCTGATGAATGGCTAAACCACCAGCTTGGAAATCTAAGCTGGTTATTATAAACAACTCCCTTACACTTTCAAATAATAAGGTATAACAATTACAACCCTAGTGCCCAGCTCTTATTTCCTGAGCTAATTATTCGCCAAGCTTCATTTCAAGCCTGCTTGAAACATATATGTTTTATGTATATATAAAACATGTTTTTTTTGTTATATATGTAAAATATATATGCTTCATGTTGTTGAAGCAATTAAGGGAAACTTTTAATATCCTTTGGCTGTAGAAATAAAGTTTTTCATTGTTAGCATACCGTTTAGAGCAGCCAAGCTGAGGATTATTGTTTTTTTCCTTTGTGTGTGTAACTGTACCTCTCAAGATGCTTTGAAATAAAGTGTATTTGCACACATCATTCAAGTATAGGGATGGGGGAGAAATGCAACTTGGTGCACATTTAAAGGCAAACCTGCCTGGCCCCACAGTTTCTGAAGCAATACAAGAACCAAAACAGAGCCATCCTTTGAACTTAGCACTTTTCCAAATCTTGCAAATGGAAGATCCCCCCCTTAGAGCAGAGGCTGGTTAACCTGTGGCCTTCCAGATGTTACTGAACTCCACCTTCCAGCAGCCCAGACCAACAGGGACAATTGTCAGGGGTGATGGGAGTACTCATCTACCAACATCTGAAGGGCCACAAATTAATTACGGCTACCATAAAGACTAACTGGACAAAGAGGATTTGTGTACTTCATTATGTGTGCACTTAAAAATCAAGGACAGCGCACATAAAAGGACCATATTATGAAGCCCTGAATATTTAAAGCCCTGTACTCCCATGCTTGTCACAATACAGAAATTAGTAGTGAAACATAAATGTGGATACATCAAGATACATGTATCAGTAAAAGGATCCTCTGCAATCTGGCTCCACTGAGTATAATTTACAGCAATGGATGAAGAAGAGGGGAGGCACAGATGCATTACCGACTGGTCTAGAAGTAACATAAGTCATCTGGAGTCCATTCTTTTAATTTATTATTTCTTAGGCTATTCTCCCATCATCCTTGATTCCTGGCCCTGATCACTGGGATTGAAGGGATTTGTAGTCCAAGAACATCTGGAGGATCACAAATTAGCCACCCTTGCTCTATGGCAACCTTTCCCAACCAGTGTGCCTCCAGATGTTGTTGGACCACAACGCCCATCAGCCTCAGCCAGCAACATCTGGAGGCACACTGGTTGGGAAAGGCTGTTCTATGGAGTCATCATCTTCCATTTTTTAGTCTTAATATGACTGTTGCATGGGGCAGCACCATGTTTAGATGTGCCTACATTCCCATGACTACATATTGAGTAGCAACCTAAATCATACAGGATGATCTCATTGGACCTTTAAATACATCATTATAAAATGCTGAACTGGAGCAGCAATTTAACCTCTTGGCACTGATTTAAAGAACTTGGTCAAGATGTATACCAGTCTTTGTCAACCAGGTGCCCTCCAGATGTTTTAGTCTACAACTTCCATCAGGCCCAATCTGCAAGTCCATGCTGGCTAGGGCTGATGGAGCCTGTAGTCCAAAACATCTGGAGTGGTCCAGCTTGTTGAAGGCTGATGTACACACTGATCCAAAGTTATGACAGCTACCTGATGGTACCTAAATATAAATGGAGCCATATACAATGGCCTCCACAGGAATCTATTTCCTTGCATTCTGTGAAATGAATAAGAGTGTGTATCCAATCAATCCAGCATTAAAGAATATACCAACACAAGTTCTGCCCTTTCCAACATGTTTGGAATACAAGATATTAGGAAACAAGGATTAATGGAGAAGGTACAGACGTATGTGAGCTAACACTCACTAAACTTGCTAAATGCTTCCAAATCTCCCCCTATTAGGATTGATAGCAATTGCGATGTTTGGGTTGGCCAGCAAGCAGGTTTGTGAGACAGGACAAACAGGGAGATAACCTTGGAAAACCCTGGAAACAAAATATTGGTTTTACACTGCAGGGTATCTATTACAACAGAATTTCCTCTGGTGCCATCAGGTATTTGAGAAGGCATCTGGATGGATCCCAGTGGGGGTGGGGGTGGGAACTAAGACAGAATTTTGGGGCTGTGTGAATGATGACATAAAAACCATGAATACACCAGAGTAAAGTATTTATCAAACCTATCACAGTCAAAGGATTTTTGTTAAGATGTCATTCTGAAACAGATGGAAGTAGGATGATAATGACCCCTATATTGGTCACTGACATTCCAAATATTCTGAGGTGGAAGAAAATCATAATCAGTTTTTTCAGTTTGCCTTACAAAAATTTTTTTTAAAAGCAAAATTAAGCTGCAATCCAATCCCTCCCTTATGCTGGGCTATGGGTGGTTGTGGATTGAACAGAGGTATCTCACTGCTTCTGTCACTTCAGCCAGCCTCTTTCTGGCTGCTGCTGGGGTGACACAAGTGGCACTCTGTCAACACAGACTCCCCCCTTCCACCCTCTGGCAGTATATCCACCAAAGAAACCCAGTGGAAAGTCCCAAAATGGGGCATTCAGTGGGTAGGGCTTAGCTGCCTTGAGCTGTTTTCACAGCTGGCACCAGCTGGCATCAGGCTTGATCCAGGCCCAATTGCTACACCAGCTTGGAGCAGGCACAGGGCCTGGGCCCGATCTACCTGTCCTTCCACCTTTGCTGTTGCCATCCTGAGTGGCCAGGCTGCGAATGCTTTGTAGAGCCTTAGTGGTTGGGACAGCAGAAGATTTCTATTGCTCTGGCCAAATATGAAATTTCAAATATAAAAATTTTGAATTAGAAATATTACCACAAAACTGAAATGTTTTGGACTCTGTTTTGGACTTCTAGCTTTCTGAGTTATTTTGATTTTGACACGGTCAGAATATGAAATAATATAGAGGACTGACAAAAACCATTGCCTGTCATCTGTCGAATGTTAAACACCATTGCACGTTGATTTTCAAATATTGCCAGATTTACCAAATACCTTCATATATTATTGCATGCCAACAATTAATTGTAGTCAGATAATTGCCATTGAATGTCAGGTGACAAATATAAGATACTGAAATAAAATATAATTTGATGTCAAATATCAATAGCAAATATTCAATGAATATTGAGTGAATGTTCAGGACATATCCAACATCAACATTCATTTACAGAGGACAATTTTGGAGAACAAATTCTAGTTCTACTTTAAACACTTTGAAACACACTCATTGTCCACCATTTCACAACAGTATTGCTGTCCTAGGTTAAAAATATCTATCTATGTGCAAAATAACACCAAATATAAACATCTGGGTATAGGCAGTACTGTAGTATATTATTTAATGTTGCATACATTTCATTATCAAGCAGTAAGCAGGTGGACACACAATGTATCAGATTGGTTTTGCTCTAAAAGGTATTTTTAGCCAGCCTAGTCTCCGTAGACTTGATGTGATGGAACTTCATTGGAGGTCTGAAGGCCAATTCATTAGGCAGCTGTCTGCTGATACGCTTAGAAAAAATGTGTCTCAGATTTATTTGGGTCTTGGGAGACAGTTATTTATCTGATAGGATTTTTGACAAATTGGTTTGGGGGATCTGGGCAGAGCACAGGAAGGGTTATTCCATGTTGCACAACTTTAGCATAGAACAGGTAATAACATCTTCTCTGCCTGTTCACGATAAAAAAAAAAGGCTAATCTGCAAAGTCTGCACTGCTTCCTGGAAATTAGTGATCACAATATGCTGAGCCTACATTTCACTTGGCTGACATTCCCAAATTTTTAAAAAAGTTCAAATAAGCAGGTAGATTGGGTCCTGACAGTTTGGACGACTTTAAGCCATTGGCACCAATGAAAGCTCTCATTCTGGTGTAAATAGCGGGTGTGGGTGCCCCGATCACCACAGAAAGTGACGAAGGACAGGTGACTCCTCCCTCATCTGAACTGGGCCCTCTACCTTCTTATGGGAAGGCTAATCGCTCAGTGACAGCCTATCTACTTTAGATGCAGAAGGTCCCAGGTTCAGTTCCCGACATCTCCAAGTAGAACTGAGAATGTTCCCTGCCTGAAATCCCTGCAGAGCCGTTCCCAGTCAGTGTAGACAGTACTGAGCTATATAGACCACTGGTCTGACTTGGTATAAGTTGGCTTCGTGTGTCCCTACTTTCTTAAAAAACAAACAAACCCAACACTAATTGCTAATTGAGTAAATGGTATCATGTCTAGTTTGGCTCCTGCAGTCATGAAAATGGCTTGAAAATTATGAGGTAGAAGTAGATGTCTCACATATGGCCATCCAATTTTAGCAGAGACTTTTCCTTTGTGTAGTCACTCAAAATTTCCTATTCACTTGCATTTTCAGTGAAAATGGAAGTACTTGAGTTGTAATATTCCAACCCAGGGAATTAACTGTGTGCGGTCCCTTTCATTACACAGACTTCCAACATCCAGGATTTCCCCTTCCTCTCTTCCCCTGACTTACACACAACAACCACACTGTTCCAATCCTGGGTCAAGAGCCCTATCAAGGAACAGTACAGACCCCTGTTAATCACATCAATTACGGGTGCCTTCGCATGAGGTGTTTAGTTTGGAATTGCCACTCTCTGTTCACCCAGTTTTTTTTTTTTACAGGGTATCCATGGCTGCTTCCAGATGGGGGCTTAAAAACACCTGCATGCATTGAGGAGCACCCATCCCATGATAAGCATCCATGTGGAAGCACCCTATAAGACAGGGGTTGGTAACCTGTGGCTTTCCAGATGTTCTTATTTGTTAATTTTATACCACTTAATGCCAAAATAGGCTTCTTAGTACACAATATAAAAACCAGCTATATAAGCATTAAAATGTTGGTGGACTCTGGCTCCTCAGCCCCAACTAGCATGGTCGATGGCCAGGGATGATGTGAGCTATAGTTCAGCAACATCTGGAGGGCCAAAGGGTTTCCCATTCCTGCTCTATGACATAGCCATACGTTGT
This sequence comes from Rhineura floridana, assembly GCF_030035675.1. Classification (NCBI taxonomy): domain Eukaryota; kingdom Metazoa; phylum Chordata; class Lepidosauria; order Squamata; family Rhineuridae; genus Rhineura; species Rhineura floridana. The sequence continues at coordinate 104,522,960 of NC_084483.1, forward strand.
TGTCCTTCTCTGTTTTCCCCATCCTTCTTCCATTTCTTCTGAAAGCTCATTTCATCACTGTTTCTGAAAAAAATAGATCAATAGCGCAATCTCTGCAAGAGTAGATCACTTTTGTAAAACTCTTGTTTGTTTGTTTGTTTTTGAAGATGCATAGTTTGCCTTCAGGCCTGGCCATGGCACTGAAACTGCCTTGGTCATCCTGGTTGATGACATCTGTCAGAAGAGAGATGGGGGAGTGTGACCTTGCTCATTCTCCTTGATCTCTCAGCAGCTTTTGATACTGTTGACCATGGTATCCTTCTGGAGTGTCTCAGGGAGGTGGGGGTTGGGTGCTTCAGTGGTTCTGTTCATACCTCCAGGGCCACTTCCAAAAAGTAGATATATGAAGCTACTGTTTGGCACCATGGGAGCTGTTCTGTGGTGTTCCACAGGGTTTGTCCTGCCCAGAGTCCAAGAGACGAGACAGAGACAAGACTGGAATTATTCTTGTTCTATTAGAGTAACGGTTACATCGAAAGCAGTGTGCTTCATAGACCTCTCTATGCTGACTCACTACTGACCCTAACTAGGCTACCTAAGCATGCTCTGCAGCGTTTAGAGTAAGTTGATTCAGCACCCCAATCAGGGGGGCGCCACCTTAAATAGGAAAGGTCTTCCCCTGTAATCTCTGACTCCTTCAAAGTTCCACCTTCTGACCAACCCGCTTCTCATGGCGTCTCACACAGGGTGAGGGGGGGGTTGAGCCTCCGCCTGCTCATCTGACAGGACAGGCTCAATAGGCGCCTGCTCACCTTCAGGGGGTGGGGAACCCACTGGTGGGGAAGCGTTTGATGTGCCAGGCAGGGAGTCCTGGGGGGTGGAGTTGGTGCACACGAGAGGTTGTCCCCCAATGGCTCTGTTGGGGCGCTTGTAGGTGGATCGAGCTCTGCGTTGATGGGAAGACTGTCTGTGGGAACTGGCAGGCTGTCGACTTCACCCCCTCCCTCAATGCCCTCAAAAACTCGCATCCACCTCTGGCTCCTCTCCCTGATCTATCTGGGGAAGCTGGGGCTTGACCAACTCCTCTCCCTGCTCCTCCTGGGGGAGTTGGGGCTCAACTGGGTTCCATCTTGTCCCCCATGCTATTTAACATCTGTATGAAGCCACTGGGAGCTATCATCAGGAGATTGGGAGTGAGGTGCCATCAATATGCTCTACCTCTCTGTTCCATCTGAATAGGAAGAGGAGGTTGAGGTGCTGGACTGGTGCTTGGAGGCAGTGATGGGCTGGATGTGGGCCAATAAATTGAGGTTGAATCCTGAAAAGACAGAGGTGTCGTGAGTCCAGAGTTCTCATGTTCAGGAAGCATTCCAATGGAAGGACAGGTTCGCAGCTTGGGGGTCCTCTTGGATCCAACATTGTCATTGGAGGCTCAGGAGGCCTCAGAGGCTAGGAGTCCCTTTTTCCAGCTCTGGCTGGTTCACCAGTGTCAATCCCTTTTGGACAGAGATGACTTGGCTACATACTCCATGTTCTGGAATAGTCCAGAATGGATTATTGCAATGTGGTCTGTGTGGGGCTGCCCTTGAAGGCGACTCAGAAACTTCAACTGGTCCAAACTGTAGCACCCAGATTACTGGCTGGGGTTCCCTGTAGATCACATAGGACCTCTGTTTTAAAACAGCGGCATTGATCGTCAGTTTTTTTCTGGGCCCATTTCAAGGTGCTCACACTAGTGTTTACAACTCTCAATGACTTAGGTTCCAAATATCTGAAAGACTGCCTCCTTCCCTACAGACCCTTTTGGGTGCTGAGATCAGTAGAGGGGTCTTTTGGTAATTCCACCACCCTTGGAAGCTTGGGGGGGGCAGAGAGGGCATTCTCTGTAATGGCCTCTAAGTTGTGAAACTCCCTCTTCACCGAGGTGCATCTGGCAACTTTGCTGTACAATTTTATGTGAATGCTGAAAATCCATCTCTTTACCCTGGCCTTTGTCATCTGAGGCATTTATCTTAGGACCCAACCTATTTTGGGATTTTAGGTTGTTTTTAAATTGTTTTTAATTTCATATTTTAAAATTGTTGTAACCCACTCTGGGACCTTTGAGTGAAGGGCAGAATAAATGAATAATCATAATAGTTTCACATAGGGCAGTTGAGCCATATTGTCACATATTCATGGACACACCACTATTATCTGTCTCTACAGCACCATCATAGTAGCATGCTTATTTTTAAATCAATTGTACAAGTTTGTGCTTCAATGCTAATAGCTGAAGTATATATATGGAGCAATAATCACATGTCAGATCTTGTCTTTGGATCTCACAATTTTGTAATGAGTGAAGTAGCTCTCAGAAATGCTTGTTTTAACCTTGATTATCCCAATCTCCAATGTAAAATTCACATTCCTAGATCTAGTGATATCTAAAAAATAAGGGAAGAAAAAACAACTACCTGCATCATATACATACATTCTTTCCCAGGTGACTAGTAACTTTCAGCCACTATTATGCTGCTTTGACATAAACCCCAGAATTTTTTAGTGTACACCTAAACATGTAACATACAAATGGGACAAATGCATATTTGGAATTCAAGTGTTTTGTACATTCATACAGGTATACTGACAAGGGATGGAACACCTAATATGTAGTGGTAGCACCTCCATGTAAGGTTTCAGCTTCAGTCCCTGGCATTTGCAGTTAAAAATGATAAGGTACCAGGCAAGGAAATATGTTTCTCTGCACAAGACCATACAGAACATATGCCACACTTTGAGTAGACAATACTAGATGATCATGCTCAATGGCCTGATTCTCATGCAAGCTAAGCTAAACCATGGGTAAACCAATAGGAAAAAGCAGTTGCTTCACTTCTCCCCTGGTGCTGCCGCTGCTGCATTACCCAGAGCTAAGCCATGGTTCGGTTTAGCATTACTTTTGAGCCCATCTCATGGTTTGTTTCACTCCAGATAACCTACAAACTATAGCGAAGGCTGGTTCTTGGCTTCCCATGTGTGGTTTGTCTTGGGAAGACAAACCATGAAATTGGGTTTAGATATCACACTAAAGCAGTCCATGGCTTAGATCAGACTAGCGCAGCAGCATCAGGTATGGGGGAGGAATGAAGAGACAGCGATTTTTCCTCTAAGTACCTGCACACTCACTTGTTCATGCTTAACTATTGTTTGGCTTGTCATTACACACATGCTAGGCCAATGGAGGGAAGCTTCATATCCTCATCACAGAATAAGCGGGATGGGCTGCTGCTCCCTATTGAGTGTGCACTCCATGGGAAATGCTGGTTTGCTGCCGCATAATACTTGGAAGGGTCCTTATTCTGCAAGTAGTCCTATTAGTGGAGTAAGGTACAGTTTAAAATAAGGATGAAGAACCAGCAGCCCTCTTGATGAATTATAGCTCCCATCACCCTTCACCACTATGCTGACTGGGGCTGATGACAGCTGGAGTCCAACAGCATCCAAAGGGCCACAGGCTCCACATCCTTGCTTTAAAACAAGCAAGACAATTGTCCCTAAATGACTCGCAGAGGCTTTTAATTAATGCAATGCCTCTTGAAATGAATAAGCTATTATTTCAGAATCATTGGAAAAAATCACTTTTGTGCAAGCTATAATTAGAGATTTCCACAGTGAACATTTTATTATATCAATGGATACCTATGAATTTTGGCTTGGGCAACTTCATACCTTATCTGTACTCCTACAACATTGGGAAACTGAACTGTACTGTCTAACTGATTTAGGAAAAGAAAGAAAACAATCAAATGACGGCTCATTCATCATTGCACTTCGCCCACCCCCACACTGACACCTCTATAATGCATCCCAGAGCCGTTTTTTAAAACTTTTTGTTTATTCTAGAGAAAAACAATGTGGGTATTTTTCTCCAAAACATAATCATTTTCTTACCATTTATCTTTCGATGGCAGAGAATTGTGCTCTTCTTGAAAGGTATTGAGGACTGCACTTTTTTGCAAAACATTTGGTAATATCTAAAAACAAAAATAAGGGATCTTATAGATGGGTAGAAGTGAAAGCTATATTTAAATTGGATAAAAATGGTGATTGCATGTACTTTAACTGCAAATCCTTCTGCAAATAAATACATGTGGCTGGGCCATTATGGGTGCAATTAACTATTTCAGATTAATGGTCTCTTTGAAAATTTGGTCATGATAAACTCAAACCAACAGTGAATTTAGTGAGAGGAACATGCAGAGAACTAACTTAAATTGTACTGCTCTTTATAGCGTTTTTTAAAAAACCAGTCTAAAGTGCACATTTATTTATTTTATTTATTAAATTTATTAGTCGCCCATCTGGCTGGTTGTCCAGCTACTCTGGTCGATGTACAAAATAAAAACATACAAATACATTAAAACAGCTTTTTTATACATATCTGCCTATATAATGCCAACATGAAGTAAAAAATTTAAGATGAAATCCTAATCCCACTTACCTGGAAGTAAGCCCCACTGAATTCAGTGGGGCATATTTTTGAGCAGACTGTCACAACTGAAAATGTATATCAAGAAAGGCAGATAATTTTTTTTTAAGGGTGCAGCTTGTTCTACCAAAGAGGTTATGAAATACATAGTGTCAGTTCTGTCAACAATAGCTATAGTATATGGAATGTGTGTTCTCTATGATGCGCAACATTTAAACGAATAAATAATTTCATGTTCATTTCGTAAATGCAGAGCATCTACATGTCTCTGGGTAAGTTACCCATAGAGTTTCTCAAGGCAGCTTCATTGATTTAAATTGCTTAAATTCAAATAAAAGTATTATGGAATGCAGTGTATAGCCTGGCACTTAATTGTTCATTGAACTTTTAAAAAATAAAAATACAAGGTATTGAACAATGAGAGCATGATCCGTGTCTCTCCTCCATGTTCTGAGAGTATAGGCACAGCGTTTAGATGCATGGAGAACAAGAAGCTGGGAGCCATAGGGTGGAGGAAGAAGCACAGGAAATCTCCTCCTCCTTCCCAGCACCATCACTGCACCCCGTGTCTATTCACTGTACTGCTAAGATGCACAGAGAGCTATGTGCATGTAGCAGAGACAGAGTCATTTCCTTCATTGGGCTTCTTTCCAGCATTCACCTTCTATCAGCACCAAGGACAGCTCCTTGAAAGTTCAGACTAAAACCCGGAGCAGATTCCACTGCCTCACTGACGTGGAGCCACCAGCTGCCTCTACTTTCTATCCCCAACCACACTTTCACCCTTGACTTTGTCTCCTCTGCAGTGTGGCAGCGGGTGGGGGGGTGTCAGGGAGATGGAATCTGGATCATGCCCATTGCTGGTTTGTTTAAGTCTGAGAAGCCCTGGAGACAGCAGTAGCACCTCTGTGCTTGAGCAGAAGCTGGGGGGTTCCAACTGAAGCTGTTGACCATCCTGCCAGCAGCCTCTTCCTGCTTCCTTTTGTAGGCACTCTTGGGACGATGCAGTAAGAGAAATCAGGAAAGCTTGAGCAGTCTGGCCTCATGAATCCCAAAGCAGAGGTATTGACGACCAGGTCTGATTCCTGATACTCCCTACTCATACCATGCTCCCTACTCTGGTGGCATCAGAGCTGTGGATACAGGACTCCTAGGAGAAAAAAAGAAAAGAGAGTGAGAAAGGCAAGAAAAGGATTCTAGAGAGAAAAATTGATGGATGAACCTCAGTCTCCAGCATGAGTTTAAGCTCGTGAAACTACTCACAAAATGAGATAAAATAACTACAGCTCCAAACGTTTCCCCTAAGGAAGGAGAATCTTATGGGGAAGGGCTGTGGCTTAGTGGTAGAGCTTTTGCTTTTCCCACAGAAGGTCCCAGGTTCAATCCCTGGCATCTCCAGCTCGGGCTGGGAATGCCACCTGTCTGGGAATCCTGGAAAGCTACTGCAGTCAATGTAGACAATACTGAGCTGGATGGGCCAATGGTCTGACTCAGTATAAGGCAGCTTCCGATGGTCATGTATGTGGCTTTTTTTCCTGTTAGACCCATCATCTGCAAAGCCTTGTTTCAACTTTGGAAATAGCTAGCATTGACTTTTAAAGATCTTAAATGGCTTGGGCTCCAAATATAGTAGAGAAAATCCCCTCTCATACAAACCGGCTTTGCAGCCCCAAACCATCTGGAGAAACCACAAGATAGATACTGTTTACAGCACAAGCCTAGGCATGTCTGCTCAGAAGTGCATCCCGCTGAGTTCAATGAGGCTGACTCCTAGGTGAGTGGGTATAGGATTTTGGCCTCAATTGACTTCCACCTAGGAGCAGGGCCTTCCTATTGGTAGCACCTTTCCTTTAGCATCCTCTCTCCTAAGGGCAACCCACCAGAACAAAATATCTCCAAATATTTGCCAGCTTCCTAATATCTATATTCTAGAAGGCCTTTGTACGTGGAGACTGATTTTAATGTGTTGCTGTTTTAGTGTTTGAACTGTTTACATTATTTTAACTGGTTGGTATTGTAATCTCTCTGTCTCTCTGTGTGCATGTGTGTGTGTGTAATTTTATTGACCGTTTTACCAAATTTATTTATTTCAGCTATTTATATCCTGCCTTTCAAGATACAAGGCAGCTTGCAAGTAACATTAATGCACATTGAACACACACAAACACACACACACAGAAAGCAATATCAACATGTAGCGAGTCAAAAGGATCCTTTCCATAAGATAGTTGGTGATAGATGGTTCTGTTGGGGGAAGCAGTCTAGATGGAACAGGAACAAGCTCCTGATGTCTTCTTGGCCTGCCTCTGTTGCTTTCCAAGGGTCTTTCCCAGAGGGCACTTGGTAGTGGTTAGCCTGGGGTAGCGGGGAAGGCAGCAACTGGAGCAGGCTGTGGGGGCTTCTTCATCTCCCCTTCCCACTCTTCTTTGACAATGGTTGCACTTTTATGTCTCTGATTTGTATTCCCATTGGCAAGTCAAAATGAAATCCTAGAGTACCTGCAAGAAGGTAGAGCTGGCCATTGTACCCCATTTACTTGGCCCCATAGAACTAAACTGAGTCCCTGTTGAGAATATCATCCTTAAACCCACCCCTGTATTGCCCTGTCTTGGGTCTGTTTCTTAGCCATAGTAGAGGCTGCCTCCATACTGTTAGTATTCTGTGGGAAGGATTCAAAAGCGTATCAGGAAACGTAGAGTTGCGCAGTCAAAGTGGATTAAAGGACTCTGTCACCCTAGTGCAATACATCAACTTTTTCTTTTTACGATTTTTTGCGATTAGGAAAGTGATGGGGAAATGCATTGGAAAGTGTGGAATGAATGAATGATTAACGGGAAGACATATAACTATGCCACAAGCAAATCAGGATGAATGTGGGATGAATTCTTATTGCTGTACAGCTTCCCTGCAAATAAATCAGAATGAATAGACCAGATACAATCTAACTTCCATGTAAGCTTTGTGCAAGCAAATCAGGATGAATGCTCAACAAATAGGTCATCTGGAGGAGTCCACAATGTAACAGAATGTGGATGATATGATGATGACAATGTATTTTAGTCACCAAGGAAAGAGCTTTTTAAATTATTTTCCTAGGCTTTTAACCTCCTGGTGTGTTTTTTGTTCCTGCTATGATTGCTTCAGCACTGCCTTTTACTGTTCTGTTGTGTTTTATTGGTTATTGTAAACCACCCTGGAAACTTTGAACTGAAGGGAAACATAGAAATATTTTAAATAAAACCACAATAATTATAATTATTTGCTGCTGTTGTTATAATAGTGCTACTTATACACCACTATCAATGTACATGGTGCTTTAAATATTAAAAAATTATACTGAAACTCCTGAGGTTTTGGTGATTGAACAGATTAGAAATCCTAATAAATCAATAAAATAAGCAGCCAATTTAGGAAATAGCAATGGGTATGTATCCAAATAGCTGAAGTACTTTCTTCCTTATATTTGCCTTGTAAAGTCAATTTTGCTTGTATCAATTTCACTCTCACTTATATCCATGTAAGTGTCTATCTACTCAATTCCATTGTATCAGTTCAGCAACATTCATTAAATCTGCACAGCCAAAATAAGCATGTCCACATAATGGATTCCCAGACATTGCTGAATCTGGTTCAAAACCATTATATTAAATCTGACACCATTTGAATACCTATTTTGTTTTTTTATAGGCAAGGAGAAGACATTTCATGGTGGAGATGGAGGAATATGAGCAGTGATCATGAAACTGTTGTGAAATTAGATGTGTAAAACCTGAGACAGGTGACAAGGACAGATTTCATCGTTATGTGTGCTGACAGACATAAGTCTCAAATCATCATTTGTAAAGTAACACTTTGATCATTTTCTTGCACACACAGGCCATATGCTGTATGTCAGCTGTTCAATTGTTTGTAATGAGTGATTCTCCTTTGATATTGTGTACAAATGTGGCCTTGGGACCGCTCTTACCAATAGTTAACATATTCTGGAGGGTTTTATTTCTCTGTAAGAGACTGGGGATCCAAATCTTAGACTGTTGCATGCACCATAGTTCATTCCACTGATTACGCCCAAGCTTTTAAGGTTGCTGTTCTATTTGCTTTTGTAAACTGGGCTTTTAATGAACATTGTAAATGAATAGAGAGCAAAATTAGATTTAAGGAAGCCTTATGCGGAGGGAATAAAATTAATCTGTCTGGATCTAGCAGTGGGGATAATTATTCATGCAATAAAACAGGCTTCTGCATGCAAACCGCCAGAACCCTTTGCATGTGCGAGTGGCTGATGTAGACAGGAACCTTCACCCCCCTACATACAACCAGTATCCTGTGCAGGCGGTTACAGTCATGGAATTGAAAAGTGACCTCAAGGGTCATTAGCCTAACCCTCTGCCAATGCAAGAAATCTGTTGCAAAAGCATCCCTACTAGATGACCATCCAGCCTCTGCTTAAAATCCTAATGAAGGAGAGTCTACCACCTTGGTTCATAGAGGATAGGACTATCAATGGTTGTTGGGCAAGACAGTGAAATAGGACCTCTATCTACAGAGGCACTATGCCCCTGAATACCAGTTTTAGGTGATAGTAGGTTTCCACAAAATGCTTGTATGTAGAGGCATCTGCTTGGCCACTGGGAACAAGATGCTGATCCTTTGATCTGATCCATCAGGGTTCCTCTTATATCCCCCCTCTACTGTGGTCCAGAGTTTCATGACTGCAAGCTACAGTACTCCCCTGTTGGGAGGAGACTCTGTGCAGACACCCACTCTCTCCACTGGGAAAGATTCTTGAGTGCTATAGCCAGTGCCAGATCCAGGATTTGAGGGTGACCCTTAGGCAGGGCATCCTCAGGGACTTTTTTAACCTGTAAGAGGCTTATTATTTTGTTTTATGTACTAAACTTTTTAGATGCCCAATAGCTGTTACTTTCTGGGTATCCTACAAAGAAATAAGGGGGAGATAGATCTATTAAAACAATCTCAGCCATACACAAAACCCAACAAATATAAATGCATCATCTAAACAGTATAAAATGGAGCTAAACATTATAATAAGCAGCAAAACAACCTGAAGATACCAGGGAGTAAAAGCACATATACTGTAACAGTTTCAGGAACTGAGTATTCTAACAAGAAATAGAAAAACTGCAGATTTTTAAAAGTTGCATTCATTAGGAATTTATGCAGATGTGACAATCTGTGAGTAGAGGGTAGGATTGTGCCCACCAGCACCCCTATGTGCAGCTGATTCTACCAATGCCAGTTTACTGAAATGTGCATAGGAGGCGGGCATGGGGTACAGTCCCACTTATCCCTACTAAGTCTTTCCCCAAAATAATATCTAACATCATTCTATCATGTTCTGTAAAAGCACCAGGACAACTTAGAATGTTTCAGCCTCTGGATAAAAACCACCACTGATTTTTTAAAAAATGCTTAATTTTATAAAATGGGATGGGGAACACCAACATTATAAATGGGGTGTTGTCCAGGGTGTTTTGGGGTCTTAGACCCCTTACTTTTTTGGGAGCCAGGTCCCAGCAGGGTCACTATGTCTCCAGCATCCTATGAGCCAATCAGCATGAAAGTGTTAGCCACCGAAAAGAGTCTTAACTTGCTTCCTTGTTGTTTGCTGATTGGAGCCAATTAGAGTGAAAGGAGTCCCTGCTTCAAAAAGCCAAGCTGTGGAGAGTGAGAATTCTGGAATTGCAGAAAAGACAGTGAATTCTGATGACAGCATCCCACCTACATCATCATGTAGCAGCATGAGGCACATGTGTAGACATTGAATCCAGCAATTCAAGCAATATCTCTGACAGTAGGAAAGGACAATCAAATGGTGACAGTGATACAGAAGCAGAAAGCAACATTCAAGCTTGGCCAGATTATTCTATAATCATGGAAGGTTGTATAATCTTAGAAGAGGGCATAGCTGTAACTATTATGAACGGACACTGACTTCTGAATTTACCACTACACTGTAGGTTATAAAAGCTAACATTAAAAATCTTCCAAAGTACCTTTGATTTGTTTCTTTTAAGCACAAAGAGCTATGAAAAATTCCCAGGTCATGAAATAAAAATATCTTGCCCCAAGTGCCAATTCACTCCCTTTCTGAAATGTTTATTTGCAGAGAATTTGCAGCAAAAAATAAAGTTATAAAAACACGTATCAGATCCAAACTGTTGGAAGGTCTACCTGTGGCACTGAAAGAACCAGGCAGTCACCAAGTTCAAACTTTTTCTGCCTTCTCAGTAGTAACAACTACATGTTAGATTCCCCAAAGAAGTCATGTGATCCATCCAAACTGCCATGGATTACACAAAGCAGGAGTCAGTACACTGTGTCAAAGTGCATACAGACAGAGCATAATGTTCTAGAACTATTCAAGCGCATGCGTGCTTGCTTCGACACATACAAAAACCACTAATAAGTCACACATAGGGAAAAATTTCTTTCCTGACATTAAAAAATGATGTTCAGTTAGATCATGAACTTTAAGAGAAACATCAAGGAAAAGTAATGCATGTGTATGAATACATTTTTCTTTTTCTTTTCCTTCATGTGGTATTTTGTAGTGCCTCAGAGGAAGGGAGTAAAGTTGCCAAGATCTTAGGAAATAGGAGAAATCCCCTTCTAAATTCCATGCAACAGAATTCTAGGGTCGCTTTCAGACTGTCAGCATTTTGTGGGAGAGATTCAATCACATACCAGACATTTAGGTTTGCCCAGTTTACTTTTCAAAAAACTGACTTTTTGCAGTTAGGAAAGTGATGGAGAAATGTACAAAAAATGGGGGGGGGAATAAATGACTGATTAATGGGAAGACATATAACCACCACACAAGCAAATCAGGATGAATGCTCATTGCTATATAATTGCCTCAAAAACAAATGCTCAATAAAGACAAATAAAGACTAACCTCATGATCTAACCTCCTCACAAACTTTGTGCAAGCAAATTGGGCTCAATAAACAGGTCATCTGGAGGACTTTAATTTAGGTTGACCTACACAATAACCATCTGCAGAAATAACTAGCTCAAACCAGATTATGCTTAGCACTTGAAGGCACATGTGTAAATTGAGTATGATTAGAAGCTCCATCTGTGCAGGGTTCTCCCATGGTGAGGTGTTCTCTTAATACTTCCAGATTTGTTGTTGATCCTCTGCTTATAAAGTCAATTGACCACAAATAAATACAGAGCTCTGCAAACACACTTGTAATACTAGAACTTGGGGCCAAACAATGTTGGACAGACAAAAGGACAGTTCTTCACAAGGCACGTAATTAAACTAGGGAATTCACTCCCACAAGCTTTAGTGGTGGCCACCAATGAATGGCTTTTAAAGGGATTTAGACAAATTCATGGAGATAAGGCTATCAGAGGCTGATAGGCATGATGGCTATGTACTCTGGGGTCAGAAGTAATATGCCTCTCTGAATACCAGTCGCTGGGATTTACAAGTGGGGAAAGTGCTGTTATGCTCAGGTCCTGCTTCCAAGCTTCCCAGAGGTATCTGGTTAGCCCCTGTGAGAAGAGATAACTAGATAGGCCTTTGGTCTGATCCAACAGGGCCTCTCTTAGGTTCACTGAGACCACTGTGTGTATATTATAAATGCTAAATTGTGGCCATTATGGCTCGGTTGCATTCACCCAGGGGTAAATTAATTTTAGTATGGAGGTTTTACCAATGTGTTATGCAGGAGGTTGGCTTTATTATCCCTTGAAAAGTTCTCCTTTATCTTTTAAAGAATTATATTTAGCAGCCATTGTTAGAGTTGGCTTAAACATAAACATATAAGTTACCTCTAACTACAACAATGGTCGTGAGTAAATTTAATGTAAACACAAACTTGGATTGCCGTGTAGAACCACATGAGTTGTTAAGATATAAGAGAGAGTCCAAGAAGGAGTCATTTTGTAGGAGAGGTACAATTGTAGCAAAGGTGTAAGAAAACACTCTACAACAGATCTCCTCTGAGACTCCAGTGTCATCCACAAGGCTAAGGATTACAGGAAACTTTTAAATGGTGCTTTATTTTCCTTCCTGGGGAGCCAAGGGACTTCTGAGTCATTTAGGCTAAGGTCATTTGCTATTTGTGCTATAAGGTTACTATCCCTGACTTTCTTGCATCATCTCAGTAAAAGCCCATTTAGCTTAAATCCGTAGTATTCTAACTAACCTGAACAATGCTTCCCCTGCTCTTGCTGAGGATATTTATACTGCTCTGGGATTCTGAATGTTTGCCAAAGTGATGTTGGCTTGTGATCCAGACATGGAATGAACTATTTGCAAGTTTAGATAGCCTATGGACATCCACTTAGGGATGCTTCTGAAATTCTCTTGGTCCAGATTTTTACCTGGATTTTGGAGCTCCAAATTAACTTAAAGCCTTGCAACCATTCATTTGGGTAGAGTGATGTGCATGGGAGGCATCACAGTGGTGGATTCTGGCCCTGACTTGCTTGCATTCATTTGAATATCAGAAGTGATGTCTTTAAAGGTCTTCTGTCTTGTTTCCTAAGTAAGGCCAATACATTAGGAATCCTCCGTCTGACTTACATATCTGCATTTTGTGTAGAAATTCATTGTATCACACCTCTTTGTGTGCAGTGTATGAATCGATACAAAACTACAAAAAGGCTATACATGGTTTCTAAGTCATGATAGCTGTATTACCTCCACTATGTTTCAGAATACCAGTCACTGGGGATCATGAGTGGGAGAAAGCAAGTATGCTCCTATTGTGGGTGTCCCATCAGCATCTGGCTGGCCACTGTGAGAACATAACACTGGACTAGGTAGGCTGTGCTTATGTTCTAAATGCTTATATGACTGAGTGTATCATGATTCTGTTTGAATGGTATTTTCCCAAGGCACAGGAGCACATTCGTGTGCACATCAGTAAAAGCACTGCACAAAATCATTACTGATGAAATCATGCATACCATACCATTAAGATGGGTGGCTTTTTGCTGTATTTTATCAGTGCACATATGTATATTGGTTATATATTTGGGAGTGGGCGTGGGGATTGCAAATATGCCAAAGAAACTTAATGCTACAAGAAACCGCACATGCTCTAATTCCAGACTTAATTTGCCCAGTTAAACAAGAATTCCGAAGGAGTGGAACTCAAGGCAGGATACACCTACTGAACAATAATGGAATGAGGAAAATCCTCTCATCCCTGCATAGTACTATAAATCAGCAAGTTCACCCAGTGAGTTGATTCTTTCCACAAAACATACTTTCTGTATGAAATTCCTAGCCACAGGATGTGATGATGGCCACAGGCTTAGACAAATTCAGGGAGGACAGGTCTATCTATGACTATTAAGGATAGCTACATGGAACCTCCAGGTTATGTGTGCATGCATGTACTTTTAAACACCTACTGAAAACCTTTCTGCTCTTCCAGGTTCATGCAGGCAATTAAGATGCATTTTTACAACAGTTGACATTTGTTTTTACTGTACTTTTACTGGTTTTTACTGTATGGTTATTTATTTATTTATAAATATATTAGTATACTGCTCTTTCATTTTTTTAAAAAAACCAAAGCGATTTATAACAGGTAAAAAATCAAACAGAAAAAACATTGAAAACACAGTGAAAACAAAAGTCAACTATTGTAAAAAGACATCTTGATTGTCTGCATAAGCTGGTGGAACAGAAAGGTTTTCAGAAGCATTTAAAACAGAAGGTGCCTGCTGAATTTCTCTTGGCAGACTGCTTTGATGTGTGTGTTTTTTTAAAAAAATGAAATAGCAGTTTACAAATATTTAATAAATAAAATGTTTTTACTACATTTATATATCTTGCCGTTTTCCACATCATGGGATTCAACATTGCATCCATAGGGTTCCCAGACAGTTTCCCATCCAGATATTGACCAGACTCAGTTCTGCTTAGCTTCAGCAAGGTGGCTGCTTTATGAGTATCAGTTACTAGGGAACAACAGCTGGAAAGAGCTATTGTCTTCAAACCCTGCTTGTGAGTTTCCAAGAGGCATCTGGCTGGTCACTGTGGGAAACAGGATGCTGGACTTTAGGCCTTTGGTCTGATCCAGCAGGACTCACGTTCTTAGGTATCTCCCGTGAATGTGCTTAGTAGCAACCCAGCAATGCCCCAAGAATGAGCCCTTACTTAAGTTAAGGGATTTTGTCTTAGCTGATATGAGAACTGGGGTGGGAATTTGTAGCTCTATCTTTTTAAGATGCTGGAACCATCTTTCAGAACTATATCCAAGCCTAATTACTGGAAAGCAAATCCAATGAATTATTTCTTATCAACCAATTTCATCATGTTCTTAAACCACAAAAATGTAAAGGATTAGCCAACATAGAAACAGCATATAAAGAGAGATTCAGAATCAAAACACTTTAATCTTTTGGTTAAAAGTTGTTATGAAACCTTGGAGTTGTATCCCCCTCAAAAGCTCTTCTGAATATTTGGAAGAAAAAAATGCAACATTTTGTATGACATTTTATAAATTTGATGCATTTCATGTTACTTGGGCCAGTTTCAGCATTATGCTAAGTACACTGCAGAGAGAAAACTTGCAGCCTCTACTATTCCAATTACGTCACTGTGCCTTTGTGTGGAAACCATGTGAAACCTTTGATCTGTACTGGACATCTTTTAAGATTCCTTCAGCACGAGGCACAGAACAAATGGCCATGTTCCTAGTCATGGGGAAACTAAAGTACAGATAACTTGCCCAACTGTCAAACCAGGTTTATTATACTATATTTAATATTCAGAGATGGCCCTCCATGGAGCAGAGTGGTAAGCGGTGGTAACGCAGCCGAAGCTCTGCTCATGGCCAGAGTTCGATTCCAACGGAAGGAGGAAGTCGAATCTCCAGTAAAAGGGGTCGAGGTCCACTCAGCCTTCCATCCATCCGTGGTCGGTAAAATGAGTACCCGGCATATGCTGGGGGGTAAAGAAAGGCCGGGGACGGAACTGGCAATCCCACCCCATATATATGGTCTGCCTAGTAAATGTCGAAAGACGTCACCCTAAGAGTCAGAAACGACTCGCACTATAAGTGTGGGGACACCTTTACCTTTTAATATTCAGAGGTGGCTCTCCCATGTAGACAAAATAGGCAGCTGCCTAGGAGCATTGCTTGGAGGGGCCCCACACAGAGAAACAAGCACCCGTGGTCATGGTGGCTGCTGCACGCTGGCAAATGGGCAAGCAGGCAGGGCAAGGGAGGGAGGTTGGCTGGCTGGCTGGCTGGCTGGCTGGCCAGCAGGGAGGTAAGTGGGCAAGCAAGGAGTGAGGGAGGCCAGTGACCGGGCAGTGGAGGCCTGGGCAAGCTGTGGGGGAAGAGTCACAGCAGGCCAAGGTACTTCTTTGACAACCTGCCTGCTCTGCTGCCACCACTGCCACCCACCTCACCGACCAAGGATGCTGTTTCAGCAGAGGGCAAGCAGGAAGGAAGTAGCGGGAGAGCAAGGCGGTTGATGAGTAGCTGTCAAAGCCTCCCCTGTGGCTCACCTTCTGTCTTCCTTCTGGGAGAAGTTCTGAGGGGGAGGGGAGAGGAGGGTCAGCCGCAGGCAAGGAGGGGCAGGCCAGCAAGTGGATGAAGGAGGTTGGCTGGCAGGCAGGCAAGCAAGCAGGCAGGCAAGCAAGCAGGCAGGCAGCTGTGGGCACCGGGGGAGAGATGCTCTTGGGTAGAGAGAGAAAGGGCGAAAAATGGGGAATGCTGCTCTCAAGGAGAGAAAGAAAGAGAAGGATATGTGAGGAGGGAAGAGATCCTCTTGTCTTGGGTCAGAGAGAGAATCAGAGAAATCGTAGTATGTGGGGTGTGGGGGGAGAGATGCTCTTGGGTACAAAGCACATTGGGGATGCAAACGAGAAGTGGAAGGACAATCACAAAAAGTTGAAAGGATCTGCTCGGGGCGGGCTTTGCAAGTCTTCCCTGTGCTCCTTTCAACCTCAGATGTTGGGATTTTTGACAGATGGGTGGGAAGCTAGAATACCAAGAGGAGAAGGGACAGCGGTCTTCTGATGTTGCACAAAGCATGGGGAACCCATTCGCCTTTACTTCTGAAGTCAGTATGACATCAGATAGTCATCATGCCTCTCTGGGCACAGAAGGAGAGGTGGGGTTTATGCTCTCAGCAAAGAAAAAAAACTTCATTGCTAGCAAACTCATGAATACATTTGTGGACCTTTTTATTTCAGAACTATTCGTTTTTTCCATATGTATATTTTATCCATCAACTCATACTATAAACATGTGTTTAAGCAAATTACAGCTTTAGTAACAGTTAAAACTAATCTATAAATCCAATCTGGTAAGAGCATAAGGATAGGTTCTTATTTGTGCTTACTCAGGAGCAAGCCCCACTTTTTTAAAAAAAGGCTGCATTTCTGAGCAAACCTGTGTAGGGAAAATTATCCCCATATTGTATGGGAAATTGTCCTGTCTAGAGATTAGCAAATACAAATACAATAGCCATTGTTTATTTGAATGTGTTACTTTAAAACAGCAATCATGTGCCATACATTCTAAAAAGGACTTACTTTTGAAAGCAGTGGGACTTACTACTGAAAAATTGTACCTATACAGTCAATAAACCATTGTAATCCCACTATGATATTTTATTTCACTTGTAAAAATCTGTACTTTCCTCCTCGCACCAAGGGGTCCCATGTATGACTTTTGCCTAGGCCTCACTAACTCTAGAGCCGCCTGTGAAGGTGGTAGATTTCAGGTGTGAAATTAGCAAGATTGCTTGAATCTAAGGATGTAGGTATGATTATCAGTTTGTGTGTCTATGTGAGTGTGAAGGATAGGGCATGGAGTCACTAAAGGCAGTTCTCAACTAGACCTGCCAACTCATTTAATCTATTGCTGCTTGCAAACATGCATGAACACACTACATTCTAGTGCTGACAACATTTTGGCATTTTTATTGCAATTTGAATGTACATTTGTGGCTCTTTTGCCACCTTTGAATTCAAGTTGTATGTATATTAAACTGGACACTTCAGGACCTATGACTACTTGCATACCTTTTAAAAAACTATATATTGACAGTTAGTAATCATGGAGTAAAAACAAGCATGAATAATACTGGTCATTTCACATCACCTGCTCTTGCATCTTCAACCATACCCCACCTTCCATTAGAAAACTGAGAAAGATATATTAAATTTCACCTATAATGGAGACCAGAGAAGAGGATTGTATTGATATTATCCCTGCACTGTCTGCTAGGGTTCTGGTTAAGACACTTAGGTTTTGTGTCCTAGCATTTCAGCCACTCATGTTCAATGACATGAACATCTACCTGATATTTTAGTAATCCTCAAGCTGGGAGAGGATCCGTGTACAAGTTTCTGGTATCAATCACTTGGATCATAAATCTTTGCTGTGGAAAACGGCCATTTAGGGATACACCTGAACAAACAACAATTAGGCACATTAAATAAGAAAGACCATAAATCTCAGACCTAATGATTAGTAATTGCGGGGAGGGGACTGGTAGAAGGGATGGTCTAAAGTAACAATCCCTGATAATTAATTAGGCCTGAAATGCTGACAATCCATTTAGTTAATAGTACAGTAAAAACACAAACAGACCACAGTTAACATAACAAGGGGGTAACAGTGCAATCCTATACATGTCTGCTCAGAAGTAAGACCCATTAAGTTTAATGGGACTTACTAGCAGGTAGGTCTGCATAGGGTTGCAGTCTAGGGGAGAGAATTCCCAAAAGGAACCCAGAGGCTATTGATACACTGTTAATGTACTTATCCTATTGTGCATGAAGGGTGTTAGCTTGCACTGAAATGGCAAGTGGTTCAATTTCTTCTTTGCTCTTGTGGATTTTCTGTGACTGAATGAAGCACATGTAGATAAAGAGGTAAGATAGTTTTGTTACTTATTATTAAGAAGGAGGATCAATGTCATGCAATATCCTTTCTTCCAGTACAAGGGAGCTTTTAAATCATCCCATGCTGAGATCTACATGGAACCGCATCTTGTGAAGCATCCAAAGTATTGCAGGCTCTTCTGTCAGCATGCTTACCAAACCTCACAAACAAAATTGTACAACTGTGGGTTTTATATGCCAGGAGCAGGGTTTGTGCCATCATTTCACATCCAGACGACCAGCATGGATGGATGCAACCAGCAATTTTATCAATCAGCAAAAAAAAAAAATGCTAATGCCATAAGGAAATGTTATTGTTTTTAGAGTGCAATAAGATTTTTTGTGTTTGCTCAGTCACCCATGACTTCTTAGTTGCCACCAATAGCTAACAGTCCCCTCCCACTCCAGCCTTCAATGTGTTGGCCATCCTAACAAGATCTTAATTGGCTCATTTACTTTATAGAGAAAGCAGCAACACCCAAACTAAAGAGCCGACTCAACCTTTCTTTGAAATACTATCATCTGAATTGTCCCTACCACGGTCATAGGCAGCATGAAGGTGGGGCAGTGTGCTGCATTTGTATATTGCTAAGATACATCTGACCTGCCCACAGTTCATTAACAAATTATGAGCTACAATCTGCAAGACTGAATTATTGGAGATGCTCCACTTTTCTGCATTGCTTGTCCCAATTTTCTGGCTGCACTGCCATTGCCATGTCCTGGGATGCATGCACCTCCACCCCCGCTGGATTTTTGTAGAATGTTTTTATTCTTAATTATCTCATTTCATTTCGGCAGTGAAATGTGAGTGCACAAACACAAAGCAATTTTATTCCATGGTGGAGTTTGTTTTAAAGTGCAAGTATGTTAATAAAAAAAACAAAACGAAGGAGCAAATTACAGAACTCCTCAGATTTGCAAAAAGGAAACGAGTAATTTAAGGGCCAGGAGCTGGCAGGGAACAGGAATTAATTAAAAGACTAGTTTTAAACAGGAGAACTTGGCTGATTTAGAATCAAATGGGATTTACCTCTGAGTAAAGGTTTTGCCTATGATCTTACCAATGATGATGGATATTTTGGGATTCTTTATGAGCAATATAAAATTCCATTAAGTGTTTTCTGAAACCACAGTCTTAGTGCAGTTCAGCACTAAAGGGCCCTGGGAATGGCATTTCAGTCGCGTTGTGTCTCTGCACCACAGCAGGGCTTTCAGATTGTCCAGCATACAACTGACTGTATAAGGAGGCTTTCATCCCTTTCTTCTCCCTCCCTCCCTTTCTCTAGCATAGTGTCTCCCAAACATATGACAGCTGAGAGGCACCCTTTTTTCCCCAACTTACATTTTCACTCTTACTTTGAAAAGGTTTATTTTCAAAGTTCATAAGAGTACAAACTGCCTATTTCTGAGAAGCCCGTATTCTTGCATGATTTACTGCTTTGAATGGGCCTTTGGATTAGAAGAAGGCGAGTTCGGAACAGTGACTCATACAAAAACACAGGTGTGGGCAGGGGGATATTCCTGTGTGGGATGACATCGGTGCACCAAGACTGACTGACCGATCCAATCACACTCAATATGGAATGGAAGGATAGCTTTGCTAGATTGGAAAGGCCCATCTAACCCAGCAACTTGCTTCCTGCACTGTTTGGGAAGACCACAAAGAAGATACAACTGCAAAATCACTCTCCCGCTCATGTTCCCCAGCAACTGCCTCTGAAACTGGAGGTAATATATAGCTGTCATGATTAGTAGCCACAAATAGCCTCATCCTCCATGAATGTGTCTAATCCCCTTTTAAAGCCATCCAAGAGGAGGCAGAATTCCTCATCTCCTAGCAAGGTTGATTGGAAGGAGGCAAGGCCAAAGCAACTAAACGTCATGCAGAGAAATGGGGGAAGCCTCCTCTTTGGGGAGTGGGCACTTTAGGATTAAATCATGTACTAATGCATGTATTGGATTATTGTTCTGTCCTGACCACAAGTAGGAGCCCACAGGACACAGCAAACACCCTAAGGGTGGCTTAGTCAGTCAGGTAGCATCATGCTGGAGGTGCAAGACCTTGGACAGCTCCAAGTAGACAGCTTGCCCCAATAAAGCCTTGAGCTCAAATTAGGCCTTTAATCCCTCTTGGACCTGCCCAATCCCTCCCAGTCTCTGCCCCCTTCCTAAATGTTGGAGAACCTTAAAAGGATAGTCCTCTGCCCTGGAGCCAAACATCTTCTCATCTTGTACATTGCCTGCTCTAAGCCAGTAGGCACCATACAGGATGAGGCCTAGATGTCAATGGCATCGGCTTCTCAGGGGCATCTGGCTGAGGGATATGTTATTTCTGGGAGTTTCCAGTTTGAAGGTCTCTGGATAAAGGCGTGTCTGACTTATTTCAGACTTGGCAGCAGGACCTGGATTCAGCACGTCTGCAACTTGGACCACTGGTCATTCAGATCCAGCTGTTCCTCTTCCTTTGTCTCAGAGTCCTAGCTGCTGCTTAGCATCTGGGTCTTGACTGGCACACAGATCAGGAATTTTTGCTTTGATGGGATTTCTGCAAAGTAAAAGAGGCTTTTGCGAGCCAAGAAAAGCCTCATCTTTGGGATGAGGTGGGGGTAAAATCCACTTTCTTTCTTTCTTTCTTTCTTTCTTTCTTCTTTCAACAAATCCTTTGAAGCAGGGCTGGGGGACCTGTGGCCCTCCAGATGTTGATGGACTACAAATCTCAAAATTCCTGACCATTAGCCATGTTGGGGCTGATAGGAATTGGAGGCCCACAACTTCAGGAGGTTTACAGGTTCTCCGGAGACTGCAGCATTGTAAAAAAACCAAAACCAAAACAAGACAGTAATGTTACGATTGCCAGGCCAGAACCTGCAGACATAGGACATTGGTGGCCTGTAGCAGCTGGCAGGGCAGGGCAGCATTGCTGACCTGGCTTCCCAAAACCACACATGGCTGCCAGTTACCGAGCAGGAGAGGGAGAAGGCCAAGACAGTGGAGAGCTTGGTATGGTGGGAGTGCAGGGTTGGGCGCATCTTATTGACACTGCCACTGCACCCACACCACACTGAGCTCCCTACTGTCTTGCCCCTCTCCCTCTTATTCAGGAGCAGCAAGGAGCAGCATTGGGAAATCAGGTCAGCAGTGCAGCCCCTCCCGTGCCAAGCAGCTGGTCACTACAGGCAGTGGCTAAACTTTTTTGCCACGATCACCCTTGACCAACTCTCTGGGGGCCATACAACAGCAGTAGGTGTGGCCACCCCCCTCTCTCTCACAACCACACACAGACCCCCTGTCTTCAGTTGATTCATGCAGATCATCTGATGAGGCGGATTATCATCCCCTCCCAGATTATCTGTCTGATGACTGGGGAGGGGCTTGTTTGTATCCCCATCAGGGCACTGTGCTTGGCAGAGAGGTTTTAACCTCTTTGATTGCCCTGAAGTGTGTTTCTTTTCACTGCTGGAAAAAAAAAGAGTCTTGGAAGCAAAAAATGTGCTTGGGATATCCTGATCCAGCCCATGGGTCAGGGACTGGCAACCCTTGCTTTAGAAGATACAGTGCCTTGCAAAAATAATCAGACCCCTGACCAATGTTCTCATATTACTGAATTACAAATGGTACATTGTAATTTCATTCTGTATGATAGTTTATTTTGAAACACTGAAACTCAAAATCAGTTATGGTAAGGTGACATTGGTTTTATGTTGGGAAATGTTTGTAAGAAACATAAAGAACTGAAACTTGTTGCTTGCATAAGTATTCAACCCCTGTGCTGTGGAAGCTCCTAGTTTACACAGATGAAAGAAATTGCCCTATCGAGGACACAGTTACCTTACCATTGGCCTCCACCTGTGAACCATTAAAGTTGTTGTCACATTGTCAGGATAAAACCCCCACTGTCAAAGAATCATTGGTCAGGCTGTGGATCTGAAGGAAAATGAAGACCAAAAAGCATTCTACAGAAGTGTGGATTGTTGAAAGTGGGGCAAGAGCAACTCTTGTTTTGTTCTTTTGTTTGTGTTCCAGAAGGGAGATAGAGCTAGGGTCCTCCAGATGGATAGGCTTGTTTACCTTTACATGTGATGCTCTGACTGACTTCCTTCTGTCGCTAGACTGTGCTTCCCCTCCTCCTTCCGCCCTTTGCTCCTTCTTCTTTCTCGAGAGAGGAGACATCCTTTTGTCTCTGCTCTCTCTCCTAGCTATGGGGCTAACTCCTACACCTGGGTGTTACACCTCCAACTTAGTTAGAACTAGGTATGCCTTTCTATCTACTATGTATTTCTATAAATAAACTAGCTTTTCTTATTTTACTAAGTCTCAAGTCTCAGTGATGCTGACGCAGGGTAAAAGCCTGCTTTCTCAGGCAAACGCACGCACATGCTGGCACACTCGCATTTCAACATCTGTTGTTACTCTCTGCTTGTTGTTGTGCTGCTTTAAATGAAATTAAGCAAACAAATTACACACAGCAACATGGATATCCCAGTGAGCACAGATGGATCAATAATCAGGATGTGGAAGCTGCATCACACCACCCAGGCACTGCCAAGAAAAGGCCATCCCTCAAAACTCAGCACTTGAACAAAAAGGAGACTTATGAGAAAAGCCACAGAGAGTGAACAATCACTTTGAAGGAAGCTACAGAATTCAGTGGCTGGGAGTGGAGTAATGGTGCACCAGTCAACCATATCAAAGCTCTGAATAACACTGGCCTGTATGGGAGGGTGGCAAGAAAGAAGCCGTTACTCAAAAAGTACCATCTGAAAGGACGTCTGGAGTTTGCCAGAAAGCATAAGAGTGCTCCAGCTGCAATGTGGGAAAAGGTTTTGTGGTCAGATGAGACCAAGATAGAGCTTTCTGGCCAAAACTCAAAGCACTATGTGTCGCACAAACCTAACACTGCCCATGCTTCAAGACACACCATCCCTACAGTGAAGTATGGTGGTGGCAGCATCATGCTGTGGGGATGCTTCTCATCAGCAGGGACTGGGCATCTTGTTAAAACTGAAGAAGAATGGATGGAGCAAAATAGAGGGAAATACTGCAAGAAAACCTGATTCAGTCCTCTAAAAAAATGAAGCTTGGAAGGAAATTCACTTTTCAGCAGGACAATGATCCCAAGTACAAGGCCAAAGCAACATTGGAGTGGCTCAAGAACAAAAAGGTGAATGTCCTACAGTGACCCAGTCAAAGTCCTGATCTCAATCCCATTGAGAATCTTTGGAGCTCTTCAAAAATTGCGGTCCACTAGTGGTGTCCACTCAATCTGAACAACCTGGAGGGAATCTGCCAAGGAAAATGGGCCAAAATCCCTCCAACACTGTGTGCAGAGCTGGTACATACCTACCCCAAAAGACTTAAAGCTGTTATTGCAGCGAAAGGTGGCTCTACCAAATATTAATGTGTGGGGGTTGCAAGCAACATGTTTCAGTTTTTTGTTTTTCACAGACATTTCCCAACATAAAACCAATGTCACCTTATAATAATTGATTTTGAGTTTCAGTGTTTCAAAATAAAATATCATACAAAATGAAATCCCCATGCACCATTTGTAATTCAGTAATATGAGAGCATTGGTCAGGGGTCTGAGTACTTTTGCAAGATACTGTATACAGAACTGAGCATTTCACTGTATGGCATTTTCTGCTGCAGAGCTGCTGTATTGACAGGAAACTTCAGCTAATGGAATTTCTTCTTCTATTAAAGTCTTACAACCCACTAAGGTGGTAGGAATGAGACACCCTATTTCATGCATGAATTTTCATTAAAGCATTTTACAGTATTGGATTTGTTTATTTAAATGTTGTTTGTTTGTTTAAATACATGTTTTATCTATTTTAATAATAAATGCCTCCTTTTATTTAAAATGTATCCATTGGCTCAAATGAATTATTTTAATATATTGCAGTGAATGAAAGGTATTACACTGAACTTATTTAATGAATGACTTTAATTACTCATGTTTGACATTTTGCTGTTGTGCATCAACTTATTATTCACCCCCACCTATCCAAGCATGCTCTTCACCACAACATGTCCAGTTATAGGCCTGTTGCCAAGTGATGGAACCAAGCGAAATGTGATTATCATAGATGCACATTACATCCATCAATGTTTGGAAAAGGTGTATAAATCTAGTTGATGTGGAGGGCTGTGAAGTCCATCACCTGTTGGAGTCCTTGGACCACTCCCTTTTCACTTAATTATCACATCTTTCTCACACCCCCAGTGATGGGTAAAAATCAATGCTCACTGGGGGAATATTAATTCTCTGAATCCACATGGTCTACCTGGTGAGATTCAAGTGAAGCATGTGCTAAGGTTCAGTCCATGGATCCAATCTTGTGACCAGAACAGCATAATCTGAGGGCCAATTAACATTCAAGAACTTCAGCAATTGCAGATACAGGAAGGAGGGAAGGCCAGGGCAAAATGGAAAGGGGGATGTGGCTGGTGTGGCAGAATCAAAACCAGCCCAAACACATGGCTTCAAATTCTGTGTAATGGCCTACTGTTGTCTCTGCACTTGTGGAAAGAAACAGGACTATGAAGCTCTAAAGCTGAGTGGTGAACTTGCAGTCCTCCTGATATTTTTGGCCTCCAACTTCCATCATCCCCTATCATTAACCATGCTAACTGGGGCTGATGGGAGTTGGAATCCAACAACATCTGGAGGGCCAATGGTTTCCCAGCCCTGCTCTAAGGCAAGAGTGGCAAACCTATGGTCCTCCATCTCCTGTCAGCCCCAGCCAGGATGGCCAAAGGTTAAGGATGATGAGACATGTAGTCCAACAACATCTGGAAAGCCATAGTGTCCACACTCCTGGCCTATGGGGATCCCTTTGTGAGTGTGCATGCTGCACTCACAGTGGACTGGATTCAGTCCTATTTGTTTATTCAAATGCCATCCCCCAGGAATTGCATCTTGCACACATCTCTGTGGAAAACTGCATATCTTTCTAGACATGTAAAGGAGCCAGATAAATGTAACCATGATCTAAAATATAGATATTGGAAGAAGAAAGTTATTACTTAACATGCCATTTTGGTCTGAAGGCATCTTATTATGCAGTCTTTTTAAAGTGGGTAGCTATCTGGTTAGGGTTTTTTTAGAACAGAAGGGGGAAATTTGTTTTGTGTGTTTTTTTTTAAAAAAAGTATAATCAAAGAAGATATCTGAGAAACACTTTATACTCATTCATTCATTCATTGGCGATCACTCGTGGCCGAGTAAGATTGTCTTCCAAGATAAGGTCTTTAACAGTGGGTCTGTAAGTGACTGTGGAGACCAATTCTGGATCCACACAGCCTCCCACAGTGAGGACATACATTTCCAGATGGAAGATGGTCGCGATGAGGATTTGTTTGGCGTGCCTTCCGCTTGGCTCATTTGTCCTGTTCACCCTGTATTCGTGCTTCTTCGAAGTCCACAGCACCTTTGATAATAGCCGACCTCCATTTGGGATGTTCATGGGCCAAGGCTTCCCAGTTGCCAATGTTCATGTTACATTTTTTTAGATTCGCTGTAAGAACATCTTTAAACCTCTTTTGCTGTCCACCGATATTCCATTTTCCATCCTTAAGTTGGGACTAAAGTAGATGCTTTGGAAGACGGTGATCAGGCATTCGAACAACATGGCCGGTCCAGCGAAGTTGATGTTGAAGGATCATTGTTTCAGCACTGGTGGTCTTTGCTTCTTCCAAAAACCTAACATTAGTCTGTCTGTCTTCCCAAGTAATTTGCAGCATTTTCCAGAAGCAGCGTTGGTGGAATCTTTCAAGAAGTTGGGAGTGGCGTTTATAGATGGCCCATGTTTCACAGGCGTACAGTAAGATCGATAGTACAATGGCTTTGTAAATAAGCATTTTGGTCTCCCTGCGAATATCCCAATCCTCAAACACTCTACGCTTCATTGGGGAGAATGCGGCACTTGCAGAGCTCAGATGATGTTGAATTTCAGCATCGATGTCAGCTTTTACAGAGAGATGGCTGCCAAGATTGGGGAAGTGATCAACGTTCTCCAGCGTCACACCATTAAGCTGGATTGATGGTGCTAGAGAGGGACTAGTTCGCACCTGTTGATGAAGCACTTTGGGTTTTTTTAATATTAAGTGAGAGCCCAAGCCTTCTATATGCTTCTGCAAAGACATTCAGGACAGTTTGAAGATCTTTCTCTGAATGTGCAGACACTACATTATCATTGGCATATTGAAGCTCTATGACAGAGGTTGACATTACCTTATGTTTTGCTTTCAGCCTACTGAGATTAAAAAGCTTTCCATCAGTTGGATATATGATTTCCACACCAGTAGGAAGTTTCCCCTCAATAAGGTGTAGAATCATAGCAATGAAGATAGCAAATAAGGTAGGAGCAATGACTCATCCCTGTTTTGCGCCTGATCCGACTCTGAATACTACATTTACGTCAGCAGTACCCAGGGGAAGAGCGCTAGGTTTCACCAAACAATGGATGAATTACATCTCACACCACAGCTGTGAATAAGTGGAACTCTAATATCTATCATTCCCATTTCACAGATGGGGAAACTCAAGCCCTGAGAGGTTAAACTGACTTGCCAAAGGTCATGCAGGAAGTCCATAGCAGAACTGAACACTATCCAGATCCCTTGGCTCTAAACTGTAGGTCTTAATCACAATGCAAGCAAGCTTCTGTGTTTCAAACTTCCATTCCTTGGACATGTACTTGTAAACAAAACAACAGGCATCCTCCAATAATCAGACACCCAAGAGTGATCCTGTGCATGCTTACTTAATCCCCGGAATGGTGTCACAGATCCTTCATATAAATAAATATGATTTCCAACACACTTATTCAAGCAGTGCCCAGTAATGGCACTATTCTGAAGTAAATGGGTTGTACCCTTTTCTAGGGGCTGCTAACATGAGGACTGACCTCACAGACAGGTGAGAATGGGCAGGAACAGTCAGGTTTTTAAAAATCCCAGAAAAACACTGTAGAATAGCAACAGAACATTTAACCCACATTCATTACTGCAGGGATAGCCTATGTGGTGCCCTCCAGATGTTGCCGGACTATAGCTTCCATCATTCTTTTCCATTGGCTATGCTGGCTGGGGCTGACGAGCGTTGGAGTCCACAACATCTGCGGACCACTAGGTTGGTGAGGTGGTACCATGCGTGTGCACGCATGTACACCTGGGCTGTGCTGCAGCTCTCTTTGACCTAACAATCAGCCTTTCCCAACCTTTGGGTCCCCAGATGTTGTTGGACTACAACTCCCGTCAGCCCCAGCCAGCGTGGCCAATGGTTAGGGATGATGGGAATTGGAGTCCAGCAACATCTGGGGACCCAAAGGTTGGGAAAGGCTGAAAACTGCCAAGAAGAAGAAGAAGACACTAAAGCTTGTATAGTCAACAGCCTAGAGTATGTGCAAGATAGTCCAGGCAATCTCAGCTCCATCATGAACTCAGACAAGTTACCCTCTCTGTGACCCAGCCCTCATTGCTCAGCTGTTCTCCAGGGATTACATTTTTCTGGACTAGGTTACAGAGCTGTTGCAAGCGCTTATGGAGAAGTGCACGAAATGCTCAAAAGCAGAATGGTACTGCTTATTTGTACCAATCCGCTGGCAGAACGTACGAAGAAAGGAAGGTTGGCGTTTGAACCCCTCGTCCAACCTAAGTGGGGATATCTGAAACATGAGACGCGCGTTCTGTTCCGAAAGCGACCGCACAGGGACCTCATCTGGAAACGAGGCCCACCCCTCCAGACATCCTAGGAACCGGAGTGGGTCACACAGTAGCCAGGAGGAAGGAGAGGGAATAAAGTCAAGGGCAGGGGAGGAGGTGGCGGCGGTGCGAGGAGGTTGCCCTGCTCCAGCTCGACTCCACTTCGGGGGTCGCTCGGGTTCCCCTCCCCACCTCACCCCACCCCGACCCCGGTTCCTGGGCGAAGGCAGCGAACAGCCCGGAGCAAGGGCCAGCCTCCGGAAGGCCCCTCCCCTGGCCCGCCGCCGGCCCGCCTCTCCATCTCCCAGATAAATGACTCGAGTGTCCTCCTCATCCAACTCCTCTCCGCCTTCCCTCTCACCCTCCGAAGGCAGGCGAGGGCGGCAGGGCGAGGAGGGGAGCCGAGGCGCGGCGGGCGCACCCTCCCCATTCCCTTGCCCCCTCCTTCCCAGGGGTTGCCGGAGGCCAGCATGTCCACGGGCTCCCTGAGCGATTCGGAAGACCTGCCCGAGGTGGAGATGCTGGAATGCGACGAGGGCCTGACGATGGATGGCTCTTCCCGGCTCCGTCGGCCGCCGCCGCCACCCCCTCCTCCCCGGCGCGGCCCGTCCCACGAGGCGAGCCATGAAGAGGGCTCCGCCGGCGAGCTGGGCTCCCCTCCGCCGGGGAGAGGCGGCGCGCCCGCCGCGGGCAAGAGGAAGAAGGTTCCCGGCAAGAAGAGCCCGCTGAGCGGCCTGGGCCAAGAGGGCAAGCAGGTCCAGCGGCACGCGGCCAACGCCCGCGAGCGGGCTCGCATGCGGGTCCTGAGCAAAGCCTTCTCCCGCCTGAAGACCACCTTGCCCTGGGTGCCGCCGGACACCAAGCTCTCCAAGCTAGACACCCTCCGTCTGGCCTCCAGCTACATCGCCCACCTGCGGCAGATCCTGGCCAGCGACAAGTACGAGAACGGCTACATCCACCCCGTCAACCTGGTAAGTGGCCGAGCCGTCGGGGGCGGCAGGAGGAAGGAGGCACCCGACGGCGCGCTCGGGCTCAGCGCCGCGCCGCCTGCCCCCCCCCATCCCAAGGCAGGCAGGGCTCTGGCCGGCTCTGGCCTCCCCTTTCCCCCCAGCTCCGCAAGTCGGTTGCTTCGGGCTGACATGCACCGCCATCCCTGAAGCCGGTGGTGGGGCTGAGGTAGTTGCAGACGCGGAGCGGAATGGTCTGACGGGAGACACCCGCCTCCGCTCTTTTTGGTAGCAAATGTGCATTCGGGTCCTTACTTCAAAACGTGGTAAGCCAGCCCAGATGCGGGGGGGGGGACTCCTGCTCATTCTACCGAGTGGACGTCTTCTGGCCCAAAGTTTGCCCGCCCCGACGGCAGCCCTTTTGCACCAGACAGGCTCGCTTTTCTTTTTTACTTTTTCCTTTTTTTCTTTTGTAACCTAGGTATTTGGACTGTACCCGATCCCAAGGGAGGAACCGGGAGAGCCACCGCCGCTCTCACACAAGGGAGGGGGGGAGGCAGCAGGAGCTAGGCTATTTGTGCCCCAGAGATCCCTCGATGTCTTTGTTGGGAAATATGATTTCACCCGGAGGGGACCCTAATATGACGCACTGCGGAGCAAACATTGCTGGGTTGCACGCCGGCGTCTTTTCTTCGGGCGATGGATCGTTCATTCGCTTCTTGGTTCAGTTCTCTGCACTTCAGTTGTTGTTGTTGTTTAGAAAATAGTTCTCCTAAGCATGTTTTGAGAGGTTAGAAATGTCCTGTTTCCCCCCTCTTCCCCCCCCTTTTGACCCTTCTGCATTGGCTCATTTCGGGGTAACTAAAAGGGAGGTAAGGAGGACTACTTCGCATTAAGTCCTTTCCAGTCGCCTATGCCTTCGGAATTGGAGGTAGGGTCGCAGCTTGGTTAAAAATAAAGACGAGTCCAAAGATTTTCACCTTAGGCTGGCTCAGGCTTGGAATCTGGAACCTGGGTGTGCGCCACAGAACTATTTTAAGCGCTTTGGCCACCCACTTCGTATTAATCAAGGGGAGGGGGGGGAGAGAGAGATTTCTCTCGCCAAGCGTGCGAAATGATCTGCAAGAGACGGAGATGCCCGACTCATTAACTGACGGGCGTTAAACACCAGGATCTGACCTCGGTCCTACCATATGCTGTAGTTTTCATTGCTGGAAATTTCAGGTGTAGTTTAAGATTCAGCAACAAGCGGATTGGAAAGAACAGTAGCGCGGCCGCTCCGTTATTATTTGCACGTTCTGTCATCAGAATCCTTTCCACGTAAATCGTTCCTATACGGCAGTTGGGGACCAGGACGCACCTTCGTATTTTTCTGGCCACCTCTAATTTCTTCGGCGGGGTCAGCGCTACAATCCGGGGGGCGCCTTTAAATGCCTGTGAGCCCTCTCCACTCCCCCCCATTACTCAGCGCATAGGAGGAGATTCTAAATGGGGCAATATTAATAATAAGGCCAAAATAAAAAATTAAAATTAAAAACCGTTTCCCGTGTGCGCTATGCGTCCGGGAATGGAAATGCCCAGCATCTCTTACAGCGCAATCCTATACCTGCCTACTCAGAAGTAAGTCCCACCTAGTTTAATGAAGTTTTCTTCCAGGTAGGTGGGAATAGGATTGCAATCTCAGTAGCTGAAACGACGAAAATGGTTGATAGCTTAGAAGCCAAAACAAATCTATATAGTTCTGTGGAATAAGTTTCCTACTACAGGTTTAGAAGTTCAAGACCTTTTTATTTTAAGTGAATGAGTGCAGTGGAAAAATTACATTCCTTTCTCTATCTTCCATAAAATATTGTAGTTCTGGACAAATGAAAAGGACTCCTCAGTAGCCACCAAATGATCTGGATGGCACTCCTGGTTTGCTTTTATTATTGTCATATAAGTAAAAACGATTATTGCAACAGCAGCAGCAATTAATTATGTTAATAACAATAATGCTATTAATAATATTGGTTTGTGTTCATACTGATATTTTTATTTTTTTATTACTATTATTATTATTCACTTATGCCCAGTCACTAAAATTCTGTTCCAAAACATGTTCTGATTGATATAATTTTTGTGATATCATATGGCAAGGCTGTGTCAGTCTAGTCATTGCTATTGTATAATTATGAGTATTGTTTTTTATAATTAAGATATCATTCTAATCTATAAGACACTGATATATGAAGGCCAGATCACCTGGGCAGGTTTTTGATTATAAATATTTGTACCTTTAAAAAAAAAAATCAAGTAATTGCAACACTTTATGTCTGGAGAGAAATGCCGTGGAAATAATGGGATTTTATGGTTCTAAACTTATAAATTCAGTGTCTTCATCTGAAAGGTTTTTCACCTCAAAGGAACTTATTGGAAACCAAAAGCCAACTATATCACAGAAGAAAAACTAAATTGCCAATTCTGTAACCCTTTCAGAACCAGATCAGGCTGTTATCATTTTCAAAACAAAGCAAGAGCCGTGCCTTGACATTACCCAGCAGGGAATGGGCAGGGTGTTGTTGTTTTCTTATCTGTCTACCACAAAATGCCTTTGTGAGCTGTGCTAACTATATATGCTTTAGGAAAACATTATCATTTCCATCAAATGTGACACATTTTGTTATCTGGGTTAAATAAACCCATCATCCCCAGGACTGCAGAGAAGTATGATGAGAGGGAAAGAGCGTGCAGGAAGAGAGAAAAATGCCTTTGTGGACCAAGCATTTGTGACTGCGCTGTGATTCTGTGCAATACGGTGGAGCCATCTTAAAGACCTGGTTACACTCAGTAGCTGGGTCTGTCTAGTCTAACCACTTCTTCTTATTGTTTAAAAAGAACACCTGGGTAGTCTTTGAAATTCTGACAGTTGGTTTTGCTTTATCACAGTTCAAGTGCTACACCATTTCAAGCACACTGATCTTCTCTCTCTCTCTCTCTTACCCATCCTTCCCTTTCTCTCTTTCTCTATTCATTTTGGTTTTTATTTTTATTTTATTTTTTCTGGCTACAGACTTGGCCCTTTATGGTTGCTGGCAAACCAGAGAATGAGCTGAAAGAAACAGTGAACACAACTCGGTTGTGTGGTCCTACAGCATCCTGACCCAAGATTTTCAAGCACAGGGATACCAGCCTTCTGTGTGTATATGCAGGTGTTTCTGCCTGTGTGTGTGTACATGCATGCGTGTGCATACTTGTGTATGTGAATGGTGGTGGTGAATTAAGAAGGAGCCAACCACATTGCTTCCCCATGAAAAAACACTAAATCTGAAGAGGAGAGCAAATGCACCACGCCAAAGGCGGCGGGGGGGGGGGGGAAGGCTGGCATCCCAAAGAGCATATATTTAACTTTATTAACTTGTATATATTTGAATATCCTGCAACAACGCCTTGCTGGTTCAAGTGCTGTTCTCTGATCCCACCAGACTTTGCCACTGTCAGTTTTTGTGTGCCCTTCCTTGTGAAAGACGGCGATTCCTAGAATCAATTATTCTGATAGTCACATCTCTCTCAAAGAATTCACATTAAAGATATTCTATGGATATATTTTCTTCAGACAGATTTTGCTATATTTTGTGTGAATAAAAACCTGGTCCTTAAGAGGAAAAGAAACAAAAATAACACATATAGTAGTGTGGGTTTCTTTGAATTTGTTAAAAAATGTTTTTTGTTTTTGTTTTGTTGAACAGGACCATATTATTGGCTCACCTAGAAATCTTAAGACAGCACAATGCATCACAATGCAAAACTATTTGACCCTGGGTTATGAATTGTTTATTTTCTTAATTAAGAAGAGGTAGATTGTGTCCTTTGGGAGAAGGTGCGTTGTTTGGAGGACTAGAAAAACAGTGTGCCTTATTCGGAAGAAGGAAGGAAGGAAGAAAGAAACAAAGAAAGATTTTTTAAATCAAATATGTAATAAGAGAGCTTTAATTGGGAAGTGGGTACGTTATGACATCAGCGGTGGAATAGAATATTTTATGAAGTTAGCTCAATCCAGAAACTGATCAAGGCAGAGGAACTGGATTTTGAAACATTTTCACTACTAATACTTTTAACAGCAGAATCCTATGCATATTTACCAGGTAATTGCATATAGAATTATAGCCTAAGACTAGGATTTATCAGTTGTGAACATAGTTAATGTGAAATTGGATGTGGAAGACAGCCGGTTTTCAATTGCCTTACATTCCAGATATAATATAGGTGTATTTTTGCAAGAGATGAGAACTACGTCTTTTAGTATATGATGTGTCCTTCCTGAATGTTGCCAGTGCACGGCTGAAAGTGGAAGAGAACCACATGGAGGTAAGCACCATATCTTTCAGTGGCATTGCCTTGAAACGAAGTGTTTGTAGGATTAAACAATTTGATTCCTACATGGAAAAAAGCCTCGTGATTTCAGAAGAATGAACTGCCAAGTATGTCTCTAGAATTAGGTTGTCGGTGTCATTGATCGTAAACACCTTTATTTGAAAATAAGTTCCATTTTCATGCACATAAAGTATTTAGGACTGGGGTGAAACTTGGGGGGAAAGTGCTATCAAATTTACATTCCAACATCCTTGCTTAGCTGTGTTGTAGATCTCCCTTTATATAGTTGGGTTGCTTTTCATAAACCAGTAATGATAGAAGGTATCCAGTTACGCTGTCTGCATGCTGCCTGAAGGGATCTGTCAGCAGAATGAGGGAGGGAAGCAATTTTTAATAATTCTCCACCCCCCTGTAGCTCTCCATGTTCCCCTAAATCTTCTCGGAAGGGTCTCCAAACAATCCAGACCAATGGGTGGCAGTGAGACTTTGGAGGATGCAGTCATTAGTCATTTAAGGTCAATAAATGATTGATTGGAGAGAAATAATACATTATCCCAACATCCACTGAGGGCACCTTCTTAATGATGTTATCTGTGCATCTGGTTTATACAACAAGGCCAATGAAAATAGGTGGTTTTGGTGGCTAGTTTCCCCTTCCCCAAACCTTGACACATACACACCCAATCCAATTTCAAGCACCTTTAGGAAGTGTTGTAAGACCTACCTGGATGGGATAGCCTTTAAAACTCAGGAAAAGGACAGAATTTCAATAAATTTGATGAAAACTTACTCTGTTTTGCTGGGATGCATGCATTTGCTTACTCTGTTGTCAGCCTGGTGTGGATTAGGTTGAATGGGCCATACATCTGCCTAACGTTATAATTTATTTTTGGTAAGCATTGACACATTCCTGGTCAGCTGCTACTCCAAATTCTCTTCAGTCCGAGGATCACTGAAGTCTGTAAAGAGAGGGTCCCATACTCTTGCTTTCTATCAGAGATGTGCCTCATTTTGTTGTCTGCCAGAGTGATAACTAGAATGAAGGGGCAGATGTTGCATCACAGTTTTTTTTTGGGGGGGAAGAGGTGTCAGAATTTTCTAGAATCAGGGTCAATAACACATATGTGTATCAAATCTGTGGCTGTGAGCACATTAGTCACAGTAAAGCGTTTCCATTGGCCACACCTGGTGGGGCAACGAGTTGATCTGCTGATCAGTTGTGAAATCTGTTTGAAGGTGAATTTTTTAAAAAAACACTCAAGCTCAGGTTTTACAGTAAAAAGGGGCGGGGTTTGACTAGTGTAGTGTGCCCCCATTTTCAGAAGAGAGAGGTGGAGATGCACCAGAACCAGCCAAACAGTGAGTGTGTCTCTACCCTGCGTTTCTACTCATTATGGAAGATAATTGAACAAATGTTGATCAGTGCATGACTAAATTATGGAAGCCCTGTCTTTAGATATGACCCATGTGTAAATTGTATATATATCCAGTTATGATACACTGATCATCTCAATATGAAATACTGGCAATGCTTCATTCCTCACGAGATTTTGGGGGCTCAAATATCTCTGAATGAACATCATGTGATTTGGAATCCCTATCCCTAATCCTGGAAGAGTCAACGTAATTGTTCCCAAATGAACAGTTAACATTCTACAGTACATTCTCAGATGAATCCCCATCTTCACTGTACTTCGTAAGAGCCTCAGCTATGTAAACAAGATTGGGGCTAATCCGTTTGAGGTGTGGCTTGAATGAAATACTGGCCATTAGTGGCAAAAGGCTGATA
Source organism: Rhineura floridana (assembly GCF_030035675.1). Lineage (NCBI taxonomy): Eukaryota > Metazoa > Chordata > Lepidosauria > Squamata > Rhineuridae > Rhineura > Rhineura floridana. Next base: position 104,558,104 of record NC_084483.1, read on the forward strand.
CAAAGATATCACTTGGCAGTCCCTTGTGAGGCATGATCCTATTGCATGGTGGTGGAGCCAGGGGCACTACCTAAGGAGAATTAAGGAATACTGATGAAGTGGAGTGATTTGCATGGGGGGGGGATACCTCTACATCGCCCAGCCTCATGGTGCCTTCTTGCGTCTTAATTTAAACAACTTTCTTTCTATTGAATTGAATTGAATTGATTTGTTACTCGGTGGGAGATTAAGCTGAGAGATAAACAGAAAGTGCTGGGCTCTTTCCCTTGAATCAGCTCAGTCCAGAGGCAGCTGATGCGCCAGATCCCAGAGAACTGTTTAATGTTTCAAGGTTATGACCGCACTGTTTACAAGATGTCTTCAGTTATTTATACTGTTTTTCCCAGCAGAGGGGCTTTAAATTTCCGCTTCACTTGCTCTTTCAATATATTTCTATATATTTCTGTTCAGTTCAGTTCGATAACCTGGGTATTTTATTGTAATTTTCCTGGGAGGGGGAGTACTACAATCACATCCCCATTGCAGGGGAGGGGGATCACTGCTAAAAGTAAAGGCTGATTTGCAAATGTGCAAACACCCAGTGAGAGGTATGCAACTAAGCAGAGGGAAATTTGTTAAAGGAACATGGTAGGGTGGAGAGAGGTGGTCAAGATCCGTAAATGTAGATCAGCCTTTGCCAACCTGGTGCCCACCAGAAGCTTTTGACTAAAATAACAGTCTTGCTTCCAAGCTGACACTATTTTCTAGATAGGATTCAATCACACACAAGCAAGTTAAAGAGGATTTGGTGCTCTTGTGCAACAAATCCACTTCCAAAAAAATCTGGAATTGTTGTGGGGAAAATAAATGAAGAAAATGCAATGGGAAATGTGGGACAATGATGACATTGGGGGCAGCAGTGCAAGTAGTGGGATGGTTGTGGAGCTTCTCTGCTAACACCAATGTTGCTACTGCTAACTTGGATGGGGCAGGAGCAGGGTGGGGGAAGGTCAGGGCCAAATGGTTGCATTGCTGGCACCACCACCAGCCAATTCAGAGTCCCATCAGTGCACAGCTCTGACCTTGACGTGCCCCATCCCCATCCAGGTAAGCAGTAGTCATGCCACAGTTGGGAGGGAGGCTCTGCCTCACCACATCCACTGCCTGGCGTCATAAAATCTCAGTGCAAACAAATCAGAATGAATGCTTAATCAGCAGTAACGTTATATAACATCTGTGCAAATTTCGTGCAAACAAATCAAGATGAATGCTCAATTAAATGGCTCATCTGGAAGAGCCTGAAGACGTTTAGTGGCAGAAGCTTTAGTGGGCCAGAGACCATTTTGTCAGAGTGCATGAAATGGTTGATATAAATATACTTGATTGCAGACAGAAGACATTTTTAGTTTTTACATGATAATGGCTGTTTTATTGTCGTGTTTCAATGTAGTCAAAGTGATGGAATGTTGAGAAGGCTGACATTTGGGGACTAGGAGCAAGGCCAGTCCAAGACATTTTGCTGCCTGAGGCTGAACAGCAAATAGCGCCTCCTACTGCAACCCTCCAAGTCAAAGTGCATTGCAACTGAGGCCAGCTGGAGATAAAACACCACAAGCATTGTATTTTTACTCCATTTTCCTTTTACTGGAGAAAAGGCTGCTAAAAGGCTAGAATGTTAGTGGTTAGAATTAATTGAAAATAAGTAATATTTACAATGGAGTCGCTGTTCCCCACACTGAGTGTATATGATTGCAGCCTCCATTAACTGGATGCGTACATGAAAGGGTACACTGACAATATATAAAGCAGAAACAGTTGACAATGTGAATGACATCAGTCTCCAACAGCAGTAGTGTAAATAACACAGAACTTCACTGGTGTGATGAAAGACCTAACGGCCAGCCATGGCTTGAAACTCAAATTCTTATCCTATATCAGGAGTAGGCAATGTGGTGCCCTCCAGGTCTTGTTGGACTACAACTATCGTCATTCCTGATGCTGGCTGGGACTGAGAGGAGTTGCAGTCCAATAACATCATGGAAGTACTACATTGGTTACCCCTACTTTAGATTATGGCACTTGTGGGGAAAGTTGACTGATCAAATATGTCACATATTTAAAACAGACAACTTGCAATCCACAAACAGGTTTCTGGAAGTTAATTTCATTAATGATCCAAAACTATACCGACTTCCTATAGTTAGTTTGGACCTATAAAGACAAATAATTCTTTTTTTATTTTGAGAAGTTTCACAGTATGTTCTACTCTGCCAATAAAGCATCATCAACTAGAATATGATGTGCATATGTGCTTGAATACATGGAGATACATTTCATTGGGTCAATGCTAATTTTAAATTTGACAATGCTAAAAATGTGGCATATCTGCTTTGGGTGTCAATGTAACATCAAAGCCCTGCCAGGATAACGTCATTGGGCACAATCCACTGGCAAGTTCTTTTGCACAGATCCCTCTAAAATGAGTGAGAGCTATACAGAAGCACTACTACACTCTTGCACAGCTCTTGCATTTACTTCAGTCTGTTCAGAAATGTGCTCCATTTGCTTGTTTCCATGTTTTGTGATTTGCATTGGTAATAGCCAATGAAGTTGAGCAGGGGCTCAGAAAATGGGCAATAGAATGGCATTTTGACATGCATTTCATGAATGGGAAGGACATACAGTGCCACTTGCTGTGGCAGTTACCCTTCAGCTGTGGCTTATAGTCATAACCATAGGCTCTGAGTGTAAACAGCGCACTAGAACAACGGTGATGGAAAGTATAAAAGTTGTAAATGTAAAGAATACCAGAACCCCTTCTGATTCTTTGACTGATCTCCTGAAAATCATTTAAACCGGACAGCTGAAGCAAGTAACCAGTATATCATCTTTTCCAGGATTTTTTTAATGATAGTTGAGTTTGCATGCGGAGTGCTCCTTTCTGATATGCAGATATTGTGGATGATTATGCTTCTTCTGGGTTTTCTTTTTTCCTCATCTCCACAAAGCCTTTTCCCTTTTGTGTCATGTCTTTTAGACTGTAAAGCCACATCCAAACCCTGGATGGGCAGCAGCAAGGTTTAACGAAGCAGCAGGGCCACTGCAACATATGCAGCCCATGCTGGCCAGAGCAAAGAGTGGTGGAGGCAAATTGCTGCACCTTATTGGGTCCGATGCTATCATGTGCCAGCGTCCGGGCCAGCCTGGAATCCAGCAAATCCTGGGCCAGTTCTGAGATTCCTGTTTCAGGTCTTTCTGTGAGCTGTAGCTGGCAGAATCCCACTGGTGGCACTTTAACCCACCCGCACATTTGGCGTGTGGAATTTGGACCTTCATGCTGGCAGACACCTCCGCCTATCCAACCCTCCACCCAATCTTTGTGCAAAGAGGGTTTGGATTGCAGTCGCCACCTCCGAGAGCAGGGGCTGCCTCATCCTTGACATTGGTAGGTCACTCTGGGCGCCGCTTTTTGGCTGTGGAGTGGGATAAAAATGCTTTAAATAAATAAATAGATTCAGAATCTACAAATGTACGTACACATTCAGGAGTCACAATATACTATGAAGAAGCACCGTTGAACAATACAAATTAAAACTTCATATCAAAAGATATAATCTCAGGTTACAAGCAAGTTCTTATCAGAGTGTGCACCAGAAGAAGTCAGGATATATTAACAGCCATTGTGGGTTTTTAAAAAGTTCCTTTAGAAAAATGCTGTATCAGATGGCTGGGGGGGAAATGTTGAAAAGAAAAATAATACAAAAGTGTACCAGACTTCTGGATGAATAATACAAAACTGTACCAGACTCCATATGCCCATATCTAACTACTGAAAATGTACAACTATTTCCTCAGTACTTAGCAGAGGTAAGTTGATTGTGTTATCACCAATTAGTATTGCAGTGAAGGATCTCTGTGCTTGTTTTCCAAATATTTAAGCTCTAACTGAATTGTCACAGACTATACTTTTTACATTTCATCGCCATTTAACTCCAACCTCTAAATTTCCCTTTACATTCATGTGCATGTATACTTGCCAACTAAGGATTACACTTCATACATTTGATGGAGTAGACAAGAAAGGTTATGCCATAATATATTAGTTTTTAAGTGCCACAAGATTCTTTATTACTTTTGCTGCAACAGACAGGAACATGGCAACCCCTCCGGAAATTAATTCCACCATTGTTTCTTCATGGATCAGCAACTTCACTTGCATGTAACTTAATATTCTACTTTTTTATACCACATGATGGCACTCATGGTACCTACAAAAATAAACAGAAAGTATAAGACAGACTCTATACAAAAAAATTGCTCTGTGGGGAAAAAGTCAAATTTTAAATATTATGTTGAGGTAACACAAAAGCAAAATAAAAACATGTACATATATTTGTTTATTTTGCATAATTTATTATGCTTGTGCTAGCCATGAGATGAAACAAGAAACTAAATGGAGCATCATCCCACCTCCTTGCTCAGCATGTGTTTGGATATCTCGGATTTCAGGAAGAAGAGCAAAATGTTTTCAAGCCGATTTCTGCAGTTGTAAAAGGAAGAAACATCTGTATGTGTTTTCTAAAGCTTTGGTTCTCAGGATGTTGTATTCTGTAGTTGCAAAATATACACACAGGCTAGTAAATACATCTGTATTCTGCAAGCACATTTCTGGCTAGAGTTAGAATCATAATCTGAGGCTGATTAAAGGGCATAAAGAGACAATTCACAGCCCATGTATTCTGTCCCATGTATGTGTTGTTATGTGTTGGACTGCTGGCTTCTATTATGGAGTAAACCTTATGCCTTTTGTTTTGACCATTAGGTGTAAATATTACAAACATGCCTTATAATCAGGAATTCTTAAAGTATCTAGTACATTCAAAACTGCCTTGTACCTAAAACAATAAAGAGCCTAGTGGTACCTTAAAGATTAACAAATTGATTATGGTGCATAAGCTTTCAAGGAATACAATCCACTTGATCAGATGCTCTTGTGGGTATATGCCATAATAAATTTCCAGAGGTTCCTTAGACCTAGTGTTACTCCATAAGTTCATTGACTACAGTGACTAAGAGTGGATCTCAAGCAAGAGTTGTTCCCACCTGGAAGTGCCAGGGGTTGAAGCTGGAATTTTTTGCATGTATTCTGCTCTTTGAGCCATAACCCTTTATCAAATTCTAGAGACGGTGTAAAAATCGCACTGAACTAGAATGATCTTGAATAAATATATATATCTCCATTCAGATCTGAAATATTATACTTTTATTAACTCATTCATAACTAGAACCCATCTGGAAAAAAACCGAATGGCTCAGAACAGCAGCTTCTGAGCTGGCCAAACTAACCAAATTCACAAGACATGTGACTAGATGGAACTGATGCAATAAACCAGGGGTTTGCAAACTGTGGTCTGTGGATCACCAATGGTCTGTGAGTTTCATTCAGGTGGTCCATAGCATGCCTGTAAAAATACAATTAAAAAATCATACAGCATCTAGCATAGCACATTACAATTGCTACAACAGGCAGAATTTAAGTGGTCCACCAAGTCCTTCAGCAATTTTCAAGTGGTCCATGGAGGAAAAGGTTTTGGATCCATTGCAGTAAGCCACAAAACTTCCACAGAAACCACATTCAGGCATCTGTTTCAGCCCATAAATCATGTTGTTGGAAAATAGCTCAGAATGGCAACTTCTGACCCAGTCAAATGAAACGTGTTCATATGTTATTTTGATAAGAATTGCAAATTAAGCAATAAACCTACATACAAAGAAAACTTACGATATCTGTTCTAGTCAATATTTCCAGAAAATTGCTAGGAATGGCAACTTTGTAACTTCCTACATAGATCCCATCTAGTACCATGTGACTGGCAAGTTTGGACAGCTGGGAAGTTCAGGACTGTTATGCCTTGTAGCACAATACAAGTCTACTCAGAAGTAGACACAAAAGTCAGTCTTATTCCCAGGTAAGTGTGTATTAGAGATGGGTGAGAAATTCTATTCAGTTTGCATTTCAAGCCGAATTTAGCAAATTTGCCCTTTCCAGAACAATGAGAACTGAAACAGCCACTCTTTGAAATTCGCACTTATTCACATTTTGCAATGCAGTTTGCAAGCCAATGTTTACAAAAATGCATGTGTTAGGGGAAAGTGTGCATAAAAATGAATATATGAATCAGGGCCGGCTCCAGGAATGCTGGGGCACTTGGGCATCAGCTTGCCCTGGCCACCGGCGTGTGTGTGTGTGCGTGCATGCACGCAGCCACCCCATCTGCTGTCTTTTACCATTGCCCTTAACAAAGATGGTGGCTGCGGTTTCCCTAAGGGGATGACGCCTCCGCTGCCATCTTTGTTGATGGCACGCGTGTGTGCTATGTGTGCGCAACTCTGCCATCAACTAAAATGGCGGCAGAGGCTTCAGTACCTTAGGGAAACCGCGGCCGCCATCTTCATTAAGGACAATGGTAAAAGACAGCAGACAGGTAGGTGGGGGCAGCGGATCGCGGAAGGGGAGCAGAGGGGTGGGTGAGGGGGGCCCTGTAGCTCCAGGGGCCACTGGGCCAGTGCCCCACCTGGCCACCCTTTAGAACCAGCCCTGATATGAATGAAAATAACATAAAATGCATTATATGATGAGAAATTGCTTGCAAAAATGTGTACAGCAATTAAAATTGCATACAAAATGTGTTTATTAGGTGAAATTTGCACTAAAATGCTGGAGAAATTTCATGAGGATTTTTTTTAAAAAATCAAACTGCTGCAGAAATTCAGAGAACTGAATTTAAGATTGGAAAAATGAGAAACTGAGTGAACTAAAATTGACAGATCTTTCCACCCCTACTATGTATAAGATTTAATCATGCCCAGAGGATATTCCTATTCCCCCCAATTTGAAGGAAAAAAAGGTAGAAATGTAGTTTTCAGAAAATTAACGGAACCAGGGGGTCTTGGAATACATGTGCACCAAATGTTATGTTTGTCCGTGGCGTGGAAGTCCTCTCCTAAGAATTTTAATGCTCCAAATTTGAAACCAGTCTATGCATTTTCTTTTTTATGTTTGTGCTAAGACCAAGAAAAATCAACTCATTTGAAATGTGGTGCTGGAGGAGAGCTTTGCGCATACCATGGACTGCGAAAAAGACAAATAATTGGGTGTTAGAACAAATTAAACCAGAACTGTCACTAGAAGCTAAAATGATGAAACTGAGGTTATCATACTTTGGACACATAATGAGAAAACATGATTCACTAGAAAAGACAATAATGCTGGGAAAAACAGCAGGGAGTAGAAAAAGAGGAAGGCCAAACAAGAGATGGATTGATTCCATAAAGGAAGCCACAGACCTGAACTTACAAGATCTGGACAGGGTGGTTCATGACAGATGCTCTTGGAGGTCGCTGACTCATAGGGTCGCCATAAGTCGTAATCGACTTGAAGGCACATAACAACAACAACAAGACCAAGAAGGCATCACTCCCTTTAGCCACTTTTGAAGGCACCAGACCCCTTAACTTATTATTAAGCTGGAGAACTGCGCACCGGGATAAAGATACCCCCCTCTCGCTTCGCTACACCCAAGGCGTGAGAAAGCGGATCGAAGGCCAACTTTTATGTTTCTCGGCCTCCCTGCTGGCCACGCCCCGTCTTCCTTTGCATCTCCGACTCTGAAGAAATCCCTCAGCTTCCCCCTCCGTGAAGGCCCGACAACCGTAACCGGAAGTACACTGGCTAGGGAGAACATCCGGCTGCCACTCTAGGCGATGGGGAAAAGGGGCGTTATCTATGGTGTTCGCGCGCTTTGTGATGTTTTATTGTGTCGCGGGGATTCGGTGGCCTCGAGACCCGGAACAGCTCTGTAGATAGAGGAGACGACGTAGAACGACGGCAGCAACCGGGTTGCGCGGGGGCGTGAGCCCATAGGATTCCGGTGAAGAGGAAGGAGGAGTGGAGAGGAAACACCGGCAAATCCAGCCGTTAGGTTGTGCGGCGATAACGGTCTTCGTGTCGCTATCCGTTCGTCGCCGAGCCGGGGTGAGGGATACGATGAAGGTGGGGGAGGGAAGGAGAAGAGAGGGGCCCGGGTGGGTTTTTCCTCCGTCTGCCTCATGTTCTCGGAAGGGAGCTAAACCCCGAAAGGAAGGAGGGATTTGTGCCTTTTAAAAAGCAAGCAAACCCTCACACTTGGATCTGTCAAAATCGCCCTGTTAATTTTACACTCTAAATTATTCTGGCTCGCTCCTTTCTCCACCCCTTTCGTCCGCTTTCCCCATCTTTTTCTTGCCTGCACACAATCGCTGAATGCAAAACACGATGCCCTCCTACTCCATGGGAAAGGGGGAAGAAGGGCAGGTAGCTAACTGAGTATCCCCCCTCCACAGACACTAGTTTGTTTCCTGGCAACCCTGATTGAGTCATATTAGCAAGGAGCCCTTAGGAACAAGGACCTGTTCTTACCACTGCCAACCGGTTTAAAAAGAGAATTGCCTTTTTAATGTGTTTCCCCCTGATTCTTCTACTAGCAAACTCCATGGTCCTGTGCCTTATAAGTAGTGCAGTGAAACTAGCCTATGTGCACAAAGAAAGTGGTTTCAGTTGTAGATGAGGTTGCACTCCAAGTAAAATGCTAGGCTAGCACTCTGGGGATGCTGATAGATCCAAGATTGTCACTGGAAAGGTCCAAATGGCACTGTGGTGTGCAGCACCCTTCGCACATTATGGTTAGTGCAACCCCTTCTGGATAAAGCTTGGCCATAGTTGCTATGCCCTGGTAACCTCTAGTCTGGATTAATTTGTTGTAGATAGGGCTGCCTTTGAAGAGTCTCAAAAACTTGAGTTAGTACAAAACACAGCTAATAGATTACTGATGGACTGGCTGCACAGACCCCATCCCACCAGTTTTGGGCACATTTCAGGGGCCTGGTTGTTATTTATAAAGTCCTAAATGGTTTGTGGCCTGGTTTTCTGAAGAACCTCCCCATAGCATCTGAACATCTGTCTAAACACTACAGTGTATATCAGAGGCTGGCATCTAAGGTTAGGTCACAAATGCCCAGAGGGAGGGCCTTTTCGGCCATGGAGCCTTACATGCCCTTCCTAAAGAAGCACTCCTCTAGGAATATATACAGTACCTCTGTGTTGAGGTATAGCACAAGACTGGGCATATCATATGATTCAGCTTTGCCTGCCCAGGTCTCAATGCAATACCAGCATAGGTTGGGGGGGAGGGTTGCAGTCATCCATAGAATTTCTATCTGTCTCATCAGGAAACCAATATGGCAGCTGGGTTGTGTACATGATGTTGGGCTGGAGAGACAGAACAGGTATCTCTGGTTTTCATGACAGAATGGATTGAGAACAAGGCAGTGGAAAGGGTGTGTGAGTGTCGCCCCACTGTCATAGATGGACAACTCCCTGGTGAGATTTGGTTTGATTGTGGCTGACTCCCCCTGCAGGGGTGGGGACCTGTTGGTTTCACACACCCCCCAAAAAAGACTTAGGGTATCTGAGGGATTCCTGAATGCTCTGGATTTTTCAACTCTTACTCTAGGGAATTTGTATTACTGGTGCTCCTGTCGAGGCCCTGATCTTGCTATGGGACAGTGAGATTAGCAGGGCTATTCAACACAATCATTCCAAAGTGCTCTCTGGCAATGGAGAGCTCCAAAGGCTCCTTGGTTTTCCAAGGACCTCCAGTCAATGAAGCAAGCCAGTAGATGGCTAGAGTGCAGGTAGTGCAAATCTTGCTACAAATACAACTACAAGGTAAAAGTGTGTACTTGTGCCTACATGCGGTGGTGGTGAAGATTCTCTGCCATCATTGTATCAATGAATCTCCCAGTAGAGTTGTTTTAACTGGTGAGCGGACTAGTTAATTCCAGTCTGGAAGTAGAAACTACTAACAGTAATGAAGCACTGAGGGCAAAGCCACTTGCATCCATTCCTAACTGGGCATCACAGTTGCTGCAATACCTGCAGAGGTCATTAAAGTGCTGTATGTTCAAAGTTTGTGGGGTCAGCTTCAGCTGTTGCAGCCTCAGGATGTGGTTAGGTCATTTGCAGGGGGTAAGCCAATGATGTTGTCTCTTGACCTGTGCCCACACTGGCTGGTAATAAGATTTACCAGGGAGGAACTCACTTAGAGGTTCTACTAAGGCCTTTTATGGAACAGAGTGGTGTCTGCTACGCTGAAAGAGGTGGTGGTGTGATAGCTCCCTAGGAAGACTCACCTTAACAGTTCGAGAACCTGCATACTAAAACAACCCTACAAATATTTGTTGGAACTAATGTCCATCTGTCGGAATGATGCAAAGTAGAAAGACAAGCAATTGGTCTTCCCATTTTAAATGAAATATACTGTGCTAACATTCGGTAACATAAATGGTCAAGAGAAACTGTTCTTTTGTCATGTGAGAAATACTGCTACCATTGGTTTTCATAAGTGATGAAGAATTTGCCTTTAGCTTTCCCATATACTCCTATTATCTTCTCCCACCAATGAAAGATTTGTGTAGAGAACTTTTCTCTCCAATCCCCTGCTGCCAGACTGGGTTTCATGCTAGGAACCGTGAGCTTGTTCTCTGGAACCTTGTAGAACAGAGGTGGCTATGTTTCTTCAGGCTGTGGGCCATGTTGACTCATGGCCATCCCTCTGGGAGCTGCATGTCAAAGTGGGTATACCCAAAATTAAATTCTTGGGTTTTTGAGTGAGTCACAAACCTTTGTGCATCAGAGAATCAAAACAGGGAATCTATGGGAGTACAGCCGCTGAAATTGATAGACTTGAGTAACCAAGTCCATCAGTTTCAATGGGTCACCTCTGAGTATGACTTAGTTGGATATCATCCTTAATTTTTTAAAAAAATCAATAGATCTTGGAGGGCAGCTATTGTTGGACACAAAAAGTTAAAAAACTTTTTTTTAAAAAAATTGGAAAATATTTGGCATCAAGCCACCAAAGTGGGGGACTGCAGGAGTGGTCAATTAAAAAAAACTTAATGACATATGGAGGATCTTTGGGTAAAAAAAAACTGTTTGGGGAAGGGGTCCTGGATACGTGCTATGGGTTAGAACAGGGGTTCCCAATCTGCTCTGCGAGCTTCATTCAGGTGGTCTACAGCATGTCTGTGAACACTTACAATTTATATTCTGTAGAACTATATGAAATTCAAATTGTAATACATTTAAATATATTAAAAATAAAAGCAGCCATAAAAAAATAAAATCACAGCACCTAGCACAGCACTTTACAATTGCAACAACAGGCAGAAAAAATCATTAAGTGGTCTGCCAAGACCCTTGGCAGCTTTCAGTTGGTCTTTGGGGGAGAAAGTTTGGGAACTAGAACCACTGGATTAGAAAATGCTGCATTTCTCATATGAAGTTCTGTGTTTTGAATCTTTATTAAAAACAGTGCTTATTTTCATCTTACTTTGTCATCTAGATTCAACAACTTAAAGATATTTCTTTCCATTTACAAATGTACTAGTTAGTGCTTAGGCAAGATGTTTATGGCTGAAGAACAGATGTTAGAAAGTGAACCAGAGATGGTTGGTAGGATGCCCTTCCTGATCTGCATTGTCTTTTAGGTTATTTGTACTTACAAGTAATTTAAGAGCTCATTGCTGGCTGTCATGAAACCCATAAGAATAAATATTTTTAGTAAAATCTGGTTGGCTAGTAGATTCTGTCCATTCCTAACTGAAGATATGCCATCCTAACTAATGTGCTTTTACTCCTCTCATCCATATTGCAGCTATGCAGTGTCCTATTTGCCAAGATCCTGTTTCCCAGATTTTTAATAATTTGTAAACAGTTTCTTATATCATGCTGAGAAACAATGGTTACGTAGTTTCTCTTTTAGGGGCTGTTCTGACTAGGAGCTGTAGAAGTTCATAAGAAAACAAAACCAGATTTAAGAGGCCTGGAGAAATGAAGTCAATGTGTTTTGGAGTGGAATAGAAACTGAAACAGCATTCCATTAGCCTTCTCATTGGCTAAAAAGTTGGGAGGATGTGTGAAAACATTGTATATAAGTTAAGGTGGAAAATGAGCCATAAGTTGGAGTTGAAAAATTGAAGAGAGAGAGAGAGCTGAAACAGTGTCAGAGAACTGAAGCATGAAGAAAGAAACTAGGAGAAGGGTGAAAACTGAACTGAGAGGTGCATATTGATAAGTACTGGCTTGATTAGAGAAACTGTCTTGTCTAGGTTTAGGTAGATGCATTTTCTTCTATTTATATTTGAGTTATGGACAATTGTTCAAATTCTGTTTTTTTTTTAAAGAAAAGACTATCTTTTCCAAACTTAACTTGTTACCCACAAAAACCATTAAGTGGAGACAGTTTGTTTGGTTTTAAACTTACCCTGCACCTAAGTGCCTTACCATTGTACCCAGTATAGAGAGTTGGATTAATTGGGTCAATTTGTTCCAGGAGTGTTAGGGCTTTTTAGTGGGGGGGGGGAGAGATCCATATGTTAGCAGTAGTGAAATTACGGAGGAGGGGCTTGTTTGCTTGCCTCCGTTCTCCCTCATGATGTAGGCTAAAACCAGCACCATCGTAACATATCTTATTCAAGAGTACAAAAGAAGCTTTAGTGCTAACGTGCAGAAAACAATTCTGCTGTATGCACTGTTTGGTCCCAAAAAAATGTAAAAAAGGAATGAAATGAGTTTTGCAGATGATGTCATTGTACAGCTGAAGCTTAGTCTCATTCGGCCACAGGGTCCCCACTGCAGGACTAAGCCTTGATGTGTTTGTTTTCTGCCAACAAACCACAATGGTTTGTTGACTTGTGAAGCTTGACTTGTTTTAACTGTGGTTTGGTGTTAGTCTGAGCATAACAGCCTTGCTTAACTATGGTTTGTTTGACCAAGCCACCTAAGATGCTTGCCAAACCATAGGGGTATGAGCAGTTGGAAAACAAAACAAACTTTGGAGAAAAATGCCATGGCTTGTTTGCTCATCTGTGAAATGACTTGCAGTTTGTTGAGAAAACTATGATTAAAACAAAACAAAAGGCATAGTTTTTTATGTGACTACCTCCACTGTATGTCTCTAGGAGACATGCTATGCTCTGGAAAGCATGTCTTTTAGGATATTGAGGCCTTAAGGACCTTTTCTAGATAACTGTTTGACCTGTATACCTTCTCTCCTCCACCCCAACAAAGGATGTGATCTTCATGGTGTCGTGTTGGAAATCTTGAGGTTTTATCTGAGTCACCCCAATGGATGCAGAGAGTGATGTTGCATTGGACATTTTAATCACAAATGTAGTCTGTGTCTTCCGAACAAGATGTCATTTAAACTTGCGAAAGATTGCATTAGAGGGAGCAAATGTAATATACAAGCGTGATGTTGGGGTAAGTGACTTAACATCTCAGTTTTGGTTAATTCACTACCTTCCACTGGTCATATTTTGTGTTGAGTTTCATTCTCTATGCAACAACATTTTTTGTATTTCAATGGTCTGAATTATAGATGCATTTTTTTCTTTAAAAGTTGCTGGGTATTATTATAGCCAATACCAAAATACTGAGGTTCAAGATCTCTGTTATGATGCCTTTCAGTAGGGAGATCTAAGAGGTTTTGTTGGTGTGTCTTGTGTTCATTTGTGCTTTTGTGTGAAGGTCATTTCAGTACTATAGATCAGCCTTTCCCAACCAGTGTGCCTCCAGATGTTGTTGGGCCACAACTCCCATCTTTCTTGACCATTGGCAATGCTGGCTGAGGCTGATGGGAGTTGTGGTCCAACAACATCTGGAGGGACACTGGTTGGGAAAGGCTGCTATAGATACAGCAGTTTTGAGGGAAGTATCATGTATTGACATACACAGCATATTGGACAGATCAGGGTGGGGGGAGGAGGATGAAAACCGATTTTGAAGAACTTTGAAGAAGACCTAAGGCTGCAATCCTATGCATGTCTCCTGAGAATAAAGTTGATTTAATTTAGTGGAATTTATTCCCAGGTAAATGTAATCTTGGTAAGTGTAGGATTGTAGCCTATGTACATGAAGTTTTTTCAGTGTGCTTTATATTAGCTTGGGAATTCAGTTATTAAAACATGGGAATAATTACATTAATAGGTTCTGGTCTGGGGAGTTAGGCAGCTACAGGCGGGCCCCGCTTATACAGCAGGTTCCATTCCGGACCACTGCTGTAAAGCGAAATCGCGGTAAAGCAGAACCCCATTGAGTATAATGGGGCGCATCGCGCAAAAATGCCACAAAATCGGCTTTGAAACGGGGAATGAAAGCCGCCGCATTAGCGGAACGCCGGGAAGCGGAGCACCAGGAAGCAGAGCCCTACTGTATTCCCATAGCTTTTACTTTGTTGACATTGATTACTTAAACAGTTATTCTGTATGCAAGCAAAACATGCATTACATTAGGAAATTTCTTGATTTAAAATGTTTTTTTCCTGACTGATTTCAGAAAGTATTAATGAAGCTTAGGAAACCCAGGATTACAGCAACAATTTGGTCCTCAGGAAAAGTAATTTGCACAGGAGCTACAAGGTATGTTTCATTTATTTCTTTTATATAAAATCTCTCTTTCACAGTCACTTGTGTGTTGTTGAATTTGAACCCTTACTTCCTTAACTTTTTAACCAGTAACTTATTTGTTTTCAACCTAGTGAAGAAGAAGCTAAATTTGGTGCCAGACGATTAGCCCGTAGTCTGCAGAAACTAGGTTTTCAGGTAATTCCTTCAATGATACCAATCTAGGGCTGGGTTCACTGGTAAATGGTGACATGTTTATGTCCTTAATTCAGAGAATGTCTGTTTAAACAGATCTGCTTCTAGAAAGCCAGCTGATTAGGCTTATTGCTGAGCAGATTTCCAACACTCTTCCCTTGTTTGTGGTGAGTGCCTGATTTAGCAAAAACCATGTTTGTGAGAGAGAAAACTCTCCTCCTTTCTACTTGTGAAAGAGGAAAGAGAAGTGGCTTCATTTCCTGCAAAAGCTCACCATGCTGCTGATGCCTTGTGTAAAACCCCCGTGTAAAGGGAAAAACAGGCCTTCTTTTTAAGGTGGCACTTTCTGAGAAAGTCCTGGTGGTTTCTCCTCCTTTATATCCTCCAATTTTTCTGTGGAATAAAGGAGGAGTTGTTTCCCATGAGCAGGGTTTTGCAGAAATGCCCAGAACCACTGCTGCAGAGAATGTGCAAAAAAGTTCTTTTTCATAGAAGGCAGAAGCAGCAACAAAAGCCTTGTCTCTTCTACAACAGTGATCTCCATATGCCACAGGACTTGGGAAAAGAAGAGGTTGGTGGTTACTATAGATGATGATGCATTAGTTTTAAAGATTGCTGTTCAGACAGTGTGCCTACAAAAGTGGCTTGCAACAATTTAAAATCATACCACAGAGTTAAAATCCATATCAGACAATCCACAGCATCTAGTGCTAGTAAAAATACAAAGTGCAGGTGGTGGTGGTGGGAATCCGCCAAAGACCTGGGCAACAATTAGTTTTTAACTGCTGGTGAAAACTCATAAGGGTGGCTACAGATCTTTGTGTGTATATGAGTGCGTGTGAGTGGGGTGGGGGAGAGTTTGACAGTTGGGTGGCTGCATACTGAATTCCAGGCAGATGCGGTACTGTCAAGACAGCATCTCCTCCAGTAAGCAAAGTCAAATTTTGTGGATCCCTGCTGACAGAGAAGCCATCCAGACAACCACGAAGCACAGAAAAGGTGAAAATTCATAGAGACATAGGATTCTGCCAGCATGCTAGTGCTACCCAGACTGCTTCAGAGTCAGAGACGCTTTTAGTGCTGTATGAAAATTCCATAACAGAGGCCCAGAGACCACTGGGAAGGTTTTCCCCATTGAATCTCTTCATTTGAATTGGCTTCACATAATTCATGCTATTTCCAATATTGCAGCAGATAACACTTTTTGAAATGCAATATGGGTGGTAACAATATAATAACGTGATTGACAAACATTTCTGCAAATAATGCTATTTAAAAGCTATGCTACTCTTGAGTTTGACAGTGGACATCGCTATATTTTCTTTTGGTCTAATTATCTTGTTGGTTAGCACAGCATATTGCTTCTTTGCCACCTCACAGTGTAGCATTAGCAGATGAATTTTCGTCTTCGAACTGAATTAAATGAGAAATTTAATTTCTCATTTAACTTCAACAGTAAAATTATTAATGGAGATCTATGCTATTTGAATATGAGATGAAAGTGATGGATTTGACATTCTTATATTGATCTAGTTTTGCAATAACATGAGGGGCATGTCTGCCTTGCATATAGAAATTAAGCAGAGTAGTCAAACTAATAAGAATACTTCCTGAAGGATATGTAGGGTTTTTAATAGGAAAAGGTATTCTTTTCCAAAGCCCTTTCTTCTGTACAAATTACATGGCTTGGCCTTAGTTCATGCACTGTCATTTTAGCTAATGAACATGGGGATAGGTGGCCTCATCTGTATGTTTTCAAATTCCGGAGAATGGAGAGGGTTTCTGACTAGCAATCTGGATACTTGATAGGTGTGGGCTTTGAGAACTGGCTTATTATCACTTCATTCTACATAGTTAGGAAAAAAAGAGTAAGGAGCCACTGCCACTGTTGCCCATTGCCAATCTGTCTTTTTTAAGAGCTACCTTTTTAAAAGCAGCAGTTCAGTTTTTCATTTGCTCTGGCAGCAGCCACATTTGCCTAGCTGAGCAAAGGAGAGATTGAACTGTTGTTTTAAAGAAATAGTTACAGTCCATCATCATTTTCTATAAAAAGATTTGTTTGAAACAAAGCAGCAGAGTAATTATAAGAATGATCATGATTACAACAATGACTTTAGAATATTTCCCAACGTTCAGTAGAACTGGTGATTCTTGACTGCCATTGCGGCAACTAGTATAAACAATGCAAAACCAACTAATTGAACTGATGTCAATAAATTTTAAGATAATTGGAAAATGACATCCTTTCTGAAAAGGTTCTTACAGTAATGGGCAAACTCCAGCCACAGTGAAGCACTTTTAGGTTTCATGTGCTTAATTCTCACTGCTGTTGAAACCAATTGGATTTAGGATGCTTAACTTTTGAATGATTGTGCCTAAAGCTTTAACCATCTAACCTATCATCATTGTATGCAATATTTCCCCTCCTTAAATTTTCAGGTAACTGAAAAGTATTAGTCTATTTTTGCAGAGCAAGGGGATTCACATATAAATACTGCTAGGCTGCAATCCCATACACATATACCTGGGAGTAAGTCCCATTGAACTCAGTGGAGTTTATTTCTGAGTAGACATGTATTGAATTGCAGCCTTAATTAGGGGTAATGGCACATGCAAAGAAATACCTTGTAGAACTGTCATAAAATTCTAGACATCTAGATTTTAGAAAGCCCTTATTTTGTTGTTTTTGTCCAAAGTTGTCTTACGCCGTGAACATTTTCTTTTCAAATTGGTGTCTAATATTTCCACTTATGTTCTTTTTCTTTCTAAAAGGTCATTTTTACAGATTTTAAAGTTGTCAATGTTTTAGCAGTATGCAACATGCCGTTTGAAATCAGATTGCCAGAATTCACAAAAAACAACAGACCCCATGCTAGGTATAGTAGATTTTGTATCTATTCTCTCTTTACCTTGCTTTCTTTCTTTGTAACTGAACTTTTGCTTTTCTGCTTCCTAGTTATGAACCGGAGCTTCATCCTGCGGTGTGCTACAGAATAAAATCTCTCAGAGCTACTTTACAGATTTTTTCAACAGGAAGTATCACAGTTACAGGTATTCACCTTTTTGTGAATCAGTAACTTTCTTTGTGTGGTTGCTCAGGTATATGTTTTTGTAGGAGATGAGGCCAGCATGGTGTATGGCTTCCTCCTAAAATGATACCTGTTTCGGTGTACCTGTACCATCTAACTTAGGTAATTACTATAGTAGATTAAAGTCTAGTAGATTCAACGAGAGTTGGATTCTGTTTTGCAGTTTCCAGTGTTTAGGATGAACTAACTCATTAGCAAATAGAATTACCATTCATTTAAACTGAGATTCTTGGATTTAAGCTGTGTCATCACAAAGCCAACAGGGCACTCAGAAACTTAACACCAAAAGTGTAACAAGTGGATCAAGGGTTGCACTGCTGCATCTGCGCTGTCCCAGGCAACTTATAATATAAAATGCAGAAAGCATTCTTTGGAAAATGAAAGTGTCTTTACTGGGTTTTGTGCTGCTGCCTCCTGTCTGGACTTCTGACCCCTCTATTCCCTGGTCTTCAATTTGAGAGGATTGGAGATCAGACCAGGATGGACATGGATGAGGTATGGCATGTACTGAATAAGTGTTTTCAGGTTAGTCTGAAGGTACTTGGTACTTCAATAGTATTAGTTAAGACTGCTACATTAAAATGGTGATTTTTAGAATATTGGTCCATTCAGGTTTAGTAAAAAAATTCAAAACACAATAACAATCAAGGAATTGGAGCCTTGGGGGTTGGGGTTTTGTGTGTGTGTGTATCCTTATGCTTTGTCTTGTCCTACCCTCAGGGCCAAATGTAAAGGCTGTCGCCACTGCAGTGGAACAAATCTATCCATTTGTGTTTGAAAGCAGGAAAGAAATGTTATAATTTGCCACTTCATGGTTAGGTGACCTAACCAAGCACCTTTTATAAGACTGCTGCAGATCGGACTAGAAGCAAAAAAGAAGGTTGGGGGGAAAAGGACAACTGGACCAACACAGCTGAGGAGGTGCAAACTCTTGGCCACAGTGATAAACTCCAGTCCCTTTTGGATATTACCCGGAACAGTGCTGTATTGTAAAAACAAACGTTTACAAGATAAGAAATTGCTGCTTTTTACAAGACATTCTATTTATTTCTGCAGTAATTTCTGTGTGTTCGTAAGCAGAATTGTCATGATATGCACTAACTTTGGAAACACTTCTTTAGGTTGAGCTTGTGTTTTTATTTGTGAATAGCCTTTACATTTTTGTATGCTGACTGTTGGGCACCAAAGAAGCTGTAGACGTTACCTTTTTCACCTGATAAATGTGCACAAATAAAAGTTTGCAAAACTTTTCTTCATACCTGTTCTGTTACATTCCTTCTCCCTTTTCTATTAACAACTGTATATAGGTAAATGACTACAGCAATGTTAGTGTAATTGTCTGCTCTTATTTTGTTCAAATTTTAGTGCGTGTGTAAAGTGATCAATAGCAGACTAGGCTGAAATGAATGAGAGATACATACGTGTTCCATGGGCAGAATTTGTTTTTTCTGCAATATATTTGTAACTAAATGCAGAATTTGGGGAATATTTTCCAGCCAGGATAAGCAAGAATGTACTCTGAATCAATAGTTTTTGGTTAAGAATGTGCTCAGTGAAGAGAGAAGCTTCTTTTCTAAAGTATTTAGCATTAGTCAAATCAGCTACCCTATATGCAGTTTAGTTGCAGGGTTGTTGTTTTTTTTAAACGACCTTGAACTACTGCTAGTGACTGATCTTAATTTTCAGAAGAAATTGTATTTTTTCATTGATGCAATCCTATGCTACTAAAGAACTGTCCACATATTTGCCAAATGTTGCTATAGTACTGTTAGGATTATTTTTTAAAAAAAATGCTAATCAAAGCATGAAAACTTGGCTTTGGCATGTAATCTTGGACTTGAAAAGCCCATATTAAATTTGAATATGGAGCAGATGAGTGGTATATCATAAGGCAAATGAAACTGCAACCCTTGCCATCTACAATAAATATTTAAAAATGTACCTGTTTCTCCCGTATCTAAGCCTTAAGAGGTAAACAATGTGGATATGAATACTACAGGTGCTGTGCATTCATCTCCCAGGTTTGCATTTCACACTGAAATAAACTCAGTGCAGTACTATAAATAAATCCTATTGAAAGCATGTCATTTTTTATTTTTGTGAAATGCTGCTAAATATAATGAGAATCTTCAAAGATGTGGGGAAAAGGATATAGAAAAATCAACTTGTTTGCAAGAGGGACAGAGGAAAAGATACTGGTAAAAAAGGGGGGAGACAATGCTAGCAAATCCTAAAAAGTTCTCTAAAAATGTGTTGCTGGAGGTAGGTGCACAATGTTTGCTCCAAGCAAACAACATGCACTCACGTGGGTAGCAACACATGAACCAGGCAATCATGGGTAAAGCTAGCAATAATTACAGTGGTGTTAGGTGGGAAAGGGCCACCATAATAAAAATGTCACTGACAATATATTTGGTTGCTAGTTTCATGTAGTATGTTACTCTTCATGAGTGTATGCCTGAGAACAGTTGGGATCATTTGCACTAAAAAAAAAAGTGAAGCAGGAGGTGGAGGTGGTGATGAGACAGTTTGGGAAGTCTAATAAGCGAAAATATGTGAATGATATATTTACGTGATGTGTGTTGACTGTCCTCAGAGCTGGATATGTTCTTTGCTAAACAGACTTCAAAACAAGTACCAAAAATTACTATTAAAAAAGTGTACCCGCCCATATATGTAATATCTGTCTGTCAGCAGTCTGCTTGGGAATTGAGTCACAGGAGCTGCAGAATAGGATGACTATCACCCTCTCACCTGCTCCAACACTGGGAGGAAGGCTGGGGATGCTTTGTCACTGTTGATAAGGAGTCGGAACACCCTTGGCAATACAGGCCAACCACATAAGCTTCTGCCACCCTTTTCAGCACAGAGCTGTTTAGAAAATAAAAGGTTGGGGAAACCAAGCTTTGTCATGAAAGGAGAAAGTCTGTCTTGTGTTTAAAAATAAATTTATTTTTTAAAGAACCCACATGTGGCAGATGAAAATATTTCTGGATCAAATCTATGTTTACAGATATTGACATCACTTTTACAGACTAGCAGATCAGTGGGGGGACAAGGATGGTGAGCAACAGCAGTCCATTATGGGCTGCTTCATGCATTATATGTTACTGAGCCATGCTGTGTATCTGCCAAACCGGTAGTGTTTCAGGCATGAATGTTTCAAGTACTCATCTGCTTTGTTTGCTTCCTATTTAAGGTAGAAGGGGATCAGATGTTTGGGGCTGCTATAGCCATAGGTTTTTAAAATTGGGGCTGCTATAGCCATACTGAAGTTTTAAAAATAGGAGTTGGAAAAAAACAGGTCAATGGTTGAAAAAGGCCATTTAAACACAGTAGTTAAGTCACTTTTAAAAAAAGTGAACTTGTCTTTACGCCTTTAATAGGAACATACTTTATTGTTCTTGGCGTTTTGCTAGAGAAGCTGTAGCCCAGGGGTGACTAATTTGTGGCCTTCCAGATGTTGGACTCCTATAAGCACTAGCCACCGTGGCCAACGGTCAGGGATATGTGAGTTGTTGGGCCACAGGTTAGCCACCTTAGTTAATGCCCAAGGTTTGCTAATGTTTCAAGTTTGCATTGTCCAAGTGTGGGGATCCTGGCCCTCCAGATGCTTGCTAGGGCTGATGGGTTGTAGTTCAGCAACATCTGAACGGCCAAAGTTTCTCCACCCCTGGTGCAGTCTTTCAAGACACAACAGAAAGGTTTGTTGAGGACTTCATAGTTTAGTGCCATGGGACTAAGCCTTGATGCACTTCCCCTCTTGTAGTGTGGTCACAAGGGAGGGATTGGCAGCATCTTCTTCCTCCTTTAAACTGATCAACTTACTGTTGCGACCCAAGAGGGCCAAACTGCTTAGTTTGTGGTTTATTTAAACTAGGAAGCAGATGCTTCCCATCTCCTCACTGCCATGCTGGAGGTGAGTGAGTGCTCAAGCAGGCTCATTCACATAGTCCTAAATCATGGTTTAGCTGCTGTCTGACCATACTGGATCTGGGCATCATAAGATGTGCTTTAGTTTGATCGTAATGCTAAACTTTTAGCATTACAAACTGATGCATAGTATTTTACTATTATTATTAGTGTTTCTTACCCACCCTTTACCAGAAGGTTTCAGGGTGGGTTACAGAATTTAAAAATAATTAAAAAACTACCCCACCTATAATCCAGACATGCCCAGATCCATTTTGGTCAGATCCATAAGCCCTAAACAACTGATGAAAGACACTTCTTTGGTTTATGGAGATACAATATGGAGGATATGCTTATATCCAGTTCCCCTGCCATAGGAAGATAATATTTGAGAGATTTGTGCTTTAGAGTGAATTTTTTTTATGGAGTCCATTGAATAAAAATACAGAAAACCTAAGTTAGAGCAAAAGACTAAACATGAGTGTCAGCATTCTTGAGTGTTTTACCATTTTGTCCTCTAAAAAAACAACAGCTGCTCTGGCATGGGGGTTGTGCACCTGGCTCTGTCTAGTAGAATTGTTCATGGACTTCTTTGGTAGGAAGTTCTATAGGCATCAATTGATCTTGCCACTGGCCTCTCCAACACAGAGTATTCGCTGCCTGTTTTCTGGAAGAAAAGAAGAAAAGGTGGTGTTTTTTAAAATTATTATTCTAAGCATTTCTAACCTTTATAGACAACGTTGACAGTTGTGAGTTTGGACTTAACTGGTTAGTAGTTGTTGGGATGGATGGATGTTCCTTGCTACACTAGGCCACTGGCTTGGAATTTTAAATGCATATATAAAGTTTAAATGGAATGATGACAGAAGATGTCATCAGATACAGTCTGACTACCATCACGTGACAGATAACTGCTTGTCAAAAGATTAAATGCAAAGTGTTCACTTAGGTACACTTCACAATATGTTTCACTAGGGTTTTAGAACAGAATTTGAAAAGCTTTGTTTTCATCTGTATAAGCAGAATAAGTTATACAAATTATTGTACAAATCTGTATTTCTTCATATATAATATCAATTTATATGCTTTGTTCTAAATTAGATTTTTAATTTGGAGTAATTTTAGTTTTAAAAAAAACTGACGAGAAAGATAGCATGTGTCAAAGGGGTTAAAATATTTATTTTTAAGGCCCCATAAAATTACTATGTGCATATTACCTGGTTGACCTTATGAGTGGTTAGGAGTAAGAAATAGCAGATATCAGTATCAATTGAAGTATGAATGCTGCTATTAAAACAATGCACTGATTCAAAAAGTCCTTCAAAAGCCTGTTTAAACAATATCTTCCCTGCTTTTTTTTTTTTAAGCTCACAGAATTTGGCTTAGGTGGGGGATTTCTTGATACTGAAGCCACAGTGTAGAAGGTTCGTCTCTGTTACTTGCACTTGTAATGGAGCACTTGCATAGAGATTGAGCACAGGCAGAAAATAAACAGCTAGGAATTGTATCAATGAACAATTGGTTCCCTTCAGTTGCTGCAAAGTGTTACACCATCTGCCCACTAGATGGCAGATTTTTTTTGCCTCTAAAGAGAATGGCCTCATGAAACAAAACTGACTAGCATTCAGATCTGCACTTACCCAGGTGTAGCCTCAAGAGATAGTCACAGGAGGAATGTACCATGCATTTTTTTCATATTTGAATACACTAGGATTATTTAAAAACAGTGTAGCTTATGTACTTACTGTTTTGCCAGTTTCATAGATATTTGCTCTAAGGAGCATCCTTTTGTCTCGGGTATAAAGGCAATGACAAACACTAATGATGCTAGGCTCATCAGTGCATAAATGAAACAGACCCATGGTAAGCCAATACGATCTAAGGAATCAAAAAAAATTGTCCAATATCTCACCGATGTTCTCAGGCCATTTTAGACAAGCAATCTGACATCATCACCCTTGCTATAGAGGTGGGGAGTCTGTGGCCCTCCAGATATTGCTGACCTACAAGCTCATATCAGCCCTAGCACATACAGCCATTAGTATGGGATGATGGGAACTGTAGTTCAGCAACATCTGGAGGGCCACAGGTTCCTCACCCTTGTATTATATATGTTGCTATTTCAATGAATTAAAGATGCATGAATGTAAGCACAACAAAACCATTCTTTAAACAGGTTTTGTTTTTAGTTGGCCCCCGTTGTGCACACACACACACATTCTCTTATACTAAGGCTGAGCAAAAATGACCTCTAAAAATTCTTTGTTATTTATGGGTGGCAAAATGGGGTGGGGGAGTTTGAAATTGCCCCACAGTTTTTCTCAGAAAACTGGCTGCTGAGAAATTGTGGCTCACTGAGCATTGAAACTGTATTGTTAGTTACAGCGGTAGCTGAAGGAACCAGGGGCTAAGAGCGGAGGACGGAAGAAGCCAAGTCTATTCCTTCTTTTAGTAATAAGAAAACAAGATCCACATTGGCACCCAGAATTCATGAATGGTGAAATTGAGGGTGCCATTTTTATCCAACAGTTCATGGGGGAAAAAAAATTCAAACCTTTTATCAGAAAATTCAGTTAGGATGCAATCCAATTAGTATTTGTGCTGGACTGGGGGGAGTAGGACGTGGAGTACTCACAGCTGAGCTGGCAGGGTTCAAGCGCCACCGGACTCCGCTAGCAGAAGCCCCTCATCCCTGCTCAGCTGTGGCAGCCCAGGACCCTGCCGGCTCAGCCAGGGGTCTGCCAGGGATGGCAAGCCCAGCGGACGGAGAACCAGCATAAGCTGGCAGAAGGCCCGAAAATGGGTTATTCTGGGGGCATGGTGGAGGAGGAGCAGAGGCAGGGGGACTTACACATCACCCTCTTGGTGTTCGGAGCACTCCCGTGGGTCCCGATCTTATTGGCCGGCGGAGTAAAATAATTTCCATGGTGGTCAATGGAGAGCTTACTCCCCGGTAGGGGTATTCGCAGGAGCTAGCTTTTGCTTTTCTGCCCACCCACCCCGCACATGGCTCCCAAATTAGCTGGCATTCAGCTGGCCTGGCGGTTCCTGAATGGACAGTGGATGCCTCAGAGCTTTCCACCGGCTCCTCCTCTGCCAACCCCCCTCCCATTGTCTGGATTGTTCTGTTAGTGTCCCAACTAGGGGTAGGGGAGAGGTTGGATTCAGTTTACATTAAAAGCGAATCTCCCTAATTCACACTTTCCAAAATGTGCAAACTGAAACACAGCTATCCTACAAAATTCACACATTTTGCGAATCAGTTCTCCAGCCAAGAAGTGTGCATAAAACGCACAGTGCATGCATAAAAATGGATATAAGTGAAAATAACATACAAAAATGCATTATGCTAAGCAAAATATGCTTTGCAAGAATGTGTATATTAGGCAAAATGGCATAATCCCTGGTTTTTGACACTTGAGAGAGAGATATTTTAAGACCCACCCTATTATAATTGTGGTTTGTTTTAAAATGTTTTTAATGTTGTACTTTAAATTGTTGTGACCCACCCTAGGACATTATGATGATGGAGAAATTTGCATTAAGATGCTGATAAATTTGCGTGACTTTTTTTTTGGAAAAAAAAATTACTAATTTGGAAATGTAGAGAACGGAACTTAAGATTGGAAAAATGAGAAAGTGGGAGAAACCAACATAGACCGATTTGCCCATCCCTAGCTCTGACACACACACACACACACACAGAGCACACACATACCAGGATTCTGAAGCCATTTTAAGCTCTTCCTCACAATACATTTTTTTTCTGTCAGGATCTCCCCCCCCCCCCCCCAGCAATTCCAGGGACAACATTCCTATAGAAAGATGTTGTAGTAGGCAGCAGTGCAGATGAGGGAAATATACTCTAGTATTTCCACTTTCTTGAAAATCAGATTCCTTGGCATGCACAAGGGCTCCAGCATGAAAGTAGCAGTGGCTCAACTGGGCTGGGACAAGGACTCTCTCTGGGAATTGCTTTCACATGTTACCTTTTCAGTAGGTATGCTTCACATGAAGCAGAAATATTAGTTTATTTTGCCACGTTTACTAGGCAAACACAACAAAAACAAAATCAGCCACATTTTGGCATGATTACAGTTTTAGCCAGTGATGACTGTGGGTCTGTCACGTGTTCACACTGAAGGTAAAACCATGGGGAAGTGGCCTTCAGTCTCTGAAGAGGTTGGTTTGAAAGTATAGCTGAAAGGGCTGTGGATTGGACAAATGAAACATTTGTCTGACAGAGTGGTGTTTAAGAGAGTCTAAGGTACGCTGCTCCTTAATGCTGAGCCGCTGCTACTTTCATGCTGCAGGAAGCTCATTGTGGTTGCTAGGGAATCTCTAAGTTACCTGTGAATAGCAGTGCCACCTGGTGAAGTAGTGAACTGCAGCAAGGAAGTATATGTGAATGTGTACCTGTGCCAGGCTACACAGCACATGGCCAAGGCAGACAGTGGCTTGATTCAGACTAAGTAGACTCTTCTTGTCCTGACAGCATGCTCCCACTAAATATATCTTGGGCACGGAAGGACAGTGAGGACTTTCCATTCTAGATGCTAGTTTCACCCTTATACTGACTGGTTCTGATGTTGCTGCAGCTAACAAGGGAATGAAATATTTGTATCCATCTGTCTACTTGACTACTGCCCAGATTCTTAAAATTCTTGCAATAACTGGTTTTATTTCTGCCTTTTGAGAGGATCATGATCCACAGGCCATTATACTCATCCATGCCTGCGCCTTACCTGTTACAGTCAAAAAGGTTGATGAGATTAGGAGATTAACACCCCAGTTCATGCTGGAGGTTAGAGCAATTGCTCTTCCTCTGATCCCGCCAGGAAATATTTCACTCAATACTAGCCAAGACACTGAAATTAAAAATAATAATAGTAAAAATATAAACTTAACAGTGCTCAGTGTTATTTAAAAAGTTGTCTACCTTCATAAAATTCTGTTCTGATCCTATGCACCCTTGTTCCACTAAATGGGGGGGGGAGGAGGGAGAGATTTCAGCATGGATGACAGACCCAGTGGGAGCTTGTGGTGGGCCTGAATAGGAGCTGCAAAGCCCATGATACAGAATCAGGCCTATGCTCCTGCCTGCCTCTCCGTAGCACATGAACTTGGATGCTAAAGTCAGCAGAAGAACACACTATTTACATTCATAGGGTCACAGGGCACTTCCAGGCTGCTGCTATTTTGTGGGTGGGATTAAAGCGGCAAGTTCAGGTTGCTCAATTAAAGT
Source organism: Rhineura floridana (assembly GCF_030035675.1). Taxonomy (NCBI): domain Eukaryota; kingdom Metazoa; phylum Chordata; class Lepidosauria; order Squamata; family Rhineuridae; genus Rhineura; species Rhineura floridana. Next base: position 104,585,029 of record NC_084483.1, read on the forward strand.
TTAAAAAACCTGCTTCCAAACTGGGCTTTTTGCAGTAAGAAAAGTGACAGGGAAATTGTCCTGGAAAGTGTGGGATAATAATTGCTTGGCCTGACGTCATATAGCCTCCTCACAAATAAATCAGAATGAGTGCTCAGTAAACAGCCAACGATGTATAACCTGCCCACAAACTTTGTACAAATAAATCGGAATAAATGCTCAATAAGCAAGTCATCTGGAAGTAACCATAGCTTCCATTCCTAGTATCTTCAGTTAAAAAGGACTTATGCACAGTGCCTCTGAGGCTGATCTTAAAATCCAGTCAGGCATGTATGAGTTCTGGCAGTCCTTCAGATAAGAACGTAAAAACCTAAGAAGAGCCTGCTAGATCAGGCCAAAAGACCCATCTAGTCCAGCATCCTGTTCTCACAGTAGCCATCCAGATGCCCATGGGAAGCACATAAGCAGGAGCACAACACAACAGCACTCTTCCCTCCTGCAGTTTCCAGGAACTGGCCTCTGACAACCTACTCTCAAAGTGGCAGATTCTTCTGTTTCAACATCATCTTGCATTGTTATAAAACTTTCTTCCTTCTGCCAAAAAGCAGCAAGAACCTAATACCAGTACCCAGATGCCAGCTTTGTATCCTGACAGCTGGAAATCTCAAGTCTGCAGCATTCTGCTCAACAAAATAATCTGAACCACTCTATTTGGCACAATAGTCAGCTTTCCACCTCCATTCAGTTAAGAAGCTACATTTCAGAATAAGCCTAACACCTGCCCACCTGCTGCTTTTTATGTATAATATTCCAGTATTTGATTAAGGTCCACTAATAATTATTGAGGACCTTGGGTTTAATAATTAAACTACACAGTTACTAGAAGACTCTCACTGTGACTGATAATATGAAAATAAAACAGCTTATAGTCTCTGGTCTGCTGAACAAAACTTGCTCTGTTACAGCTCTTATATAAACTCTCTGCTTTCTTCTTTCAAGCATCCAAGCTATATTTCCAAACAGAGTGTGCCTTCCTATGACCTTGCAGCACTGCCACTGAAACAGGCATTGAGCCAGAGTGAAAGCCTCTTGACCTACTGTCTCCATTAACTGAGTTATGTAGGTTTGCTGATAAGAGACAATGCATCTTGTTTTTTCCTGAACATATACCTGAGACATTCAATTAAAGAACTTTTCTCTTTGACCTTAACCCTTGCCACTGCAAGAGCTCTGCGGCTGCAATCTAAATAACGTAGTAAAGAATTAACTTGGTTTCCTGACTTTTCTTCCTCTCTGTCTAGCAGGTTTTTAAAAAGCAGAATTCAAAGTATTTGAAACAGGTTCTTTGGGTTACAGAGGTGCCCACTGTTGACAGAAAAGAAGATTAGACAAACTTACAATTTAGTAATGAATGACGCATGGGATATGAAAGCCTCTGAAAGAAATGAATTATTAAGAAGTGGTGCAAGTTGAGGGACGATAAAGAAAAGGGACTATCTCCTAAGCCATGGGGGCAGAATGTCTGGGGTGGGTGTGGGGGAGAGTCAAATACATGTTACACAGTTCCAAAGGCAAGAGCAACAGATGGACTAATGACTGGAAACAAGCCCTAAAAACTTGCCCCATAGGGAAGGGGTTCAGAAGATCCAACTGATGAGTAAATGGAGAAGGTATGGGAGCTGCCAAGATTACAGATCAACACAGCTTATGTCTATCCTGTGAAACTTAACTTTTATTTACACATGTATAGGATTGGGCTGTCAGAATGATTCCATGGGTTTTATCAGTGGAGATAGAAGCCCTAGAGAAATTTGATCCTTGTGAGAGTTGATCTTCACAGGGCCATATTTGCTTGGCTTACTCACCTGAAGCAACCACCCTAGGATGAAAAAGAAATATATGAACATTCAAGAAAAAAACAGCTTGTTCCTGCAAGGCTCTGATAAGTGAAACATGGAATAGGTGTCCTTTTAAATATATGTTTATTTCTTATGCTTCAGGTGTAATGCAGATGCTTGAGACAGCAAGCCAACAACCACCTCGCCTCACCCACTTGCTGGGAAGCTAGCGTAGCAGCTCCACCCCACCTGGTGAGCTGCTTCTGCCTATATATACTTACCAAGAAATGAGTTCCATTTAAATCAACAGAACTTATTTCTGAGTAGATACACATGGAATTGTGAAGCTTTTACGGTATAGTGGCAGCCTCACAAAAGTCCTAGCTGACCAAGGTATGTAACTGGCATGTTTTTCACCCTTCAAGGAATCTGTGTTTTCTCAAGGATGGAAACAGACCTGGGTTATGGTCAATTATTGTGTTTCCAGGGATGCAGACTCAACCATTGTTGTGTTTCTTGTTCCAGCAGGCCTTGGTGCAACCTGATACCTGCACTGCACCTAACGGCCTCATTTGAATATCTACTGCCTCTTCCCCCATTCCATCTTAAGACGATGGCCAGATAGTCATAGTCTAGGGCAGGGGTGGCCAAACCGCGGCTCGCGAGCCACATGCGGCTCTTTGACATATATGTGTGGCTCTCAACAAACTCTCAACTTGGCACTCCAGGGGAAGGATAAGATTGTTTCTGATCTTACTCAGACAATTTTCAGCTTTCAGAATAAAATAAGAGTTTTTCAAAGAGACATATTGTCAAGAAACTTCAGTTACTTTCCCAATCTCAAAAGGAGAGTAAATACATTCCCTGATATTGAAATAAAAGACCACAAACTGGAAGAATACAAATATAAATTAGCAGTAAATAGCCTGATAATTGCAGCAATGTCTGTTCGTGTCATAAAAATATTATAAGACTATAATTTTGTAAGGTGGTATCTGATTAAGATATCTCTAATTTTATTGGTTTACATATTTTCCTCCATGTTTTGACCAGATATTTACTAAGACATATCATTAAAATATGTTTTTACCCCTTTTATTTGCATATTTTTCTTAGATTCATTACTGTATTAAATATGCTCAATATAGTTAAAACAATAATCATTCAGGATTTTGAAAACATTTGCTATAGACATGTACTTTGTGATTACTGAAACTAATACAAATTAACAGTTTAAAAACTACATACACATGAATAAATATTATTACGTACATATATTTCTTAATATTTATATAAAATTTTTGTAACAAAATGTGCATGTAACAATAAACACGTGTGTAATATTTGTTCATGTCTTGCGGCTCTCAAACATCTGAAGTTTATCGTATGTGGCTCTTACGTTAAGCAAGTTTGGCCACCCCTGGTCTAGGGCTTTAACATCAGCCAAAAAAAATGGGGTTTTTTCCTGCTGTTCCTACCGCCGCAGACACAGTTCTGTTCACCATCTACCCTGATTACCCTTTTGAGGTTCGAGAGATCTCAAAATCTTGTGATCTTTTGGCTGGCCTAATAAAAGATATTGCCCTAATATGGACTTTGGAATCCATCAAGTGCCATTAGTAATGGAACAGATCACCATCTGAAGCCAGGGACAGCACAAAAGCACCTGCTGTTCTTATTGTTTATGTGCTCCTTGGGAAACAGCAGAAGTTAGAGAAGACATCAGTATCAGCTTCTAACCTATTTGGTAGCATATCCATGGCATTTAGATACTTAGGCTAGGCCAGTGTTCCCAGAGTCCAACCTGAAGACTCCACCTTTTAAGACCACTGGGGGCAATGTGTGCTGCAGGAGCTGCTCCTATTCCAACTACTCTAGTTATCCACAATTAAAGGCATGACTGGTGCATCAGGCAGGAGAGAAAGGAAGGCAAAGAGACCCCTGAAGCTTTGGCAGAAAGCACTCCTATGAACCTGCAATTGCCACCTTTCTCGTTGCCTTCAACCTCTCAAGAGACAAGTTACTATTTTCAAGCTGGCAACCCTAATCCAAGTTTCTAAGTGCCATTGGTAGCCTGCTCCCTAATGCAGAGCAGATTGGGAGTGCATTGGCCAGGATGCCTTGTGGCGTGCGTGGGGCCAGAGACATGGGATTGGATGGGGAAGACCTCTGAGCTGGGGCATGAAGCCAGTGTGATGCTGGTCAGACCAAATGCCCCCCTGGTTCTTCTCATAGTAGCCAATTGGCTGCCTCTGGAAGCCAGCCAGCAGGACCTGTGTGCAACTGTCCTCTCTCCACTTGTGACTCCCAGTGACTTACTTGGAGGCATATCGCCCTCTGGGGTGGAAGCGGAACATAGAGCAGTGTCCTTTAAACACTCAGAGAGCTGCTCTTGAATGCTGCCAGTGTAGCGCAGAGGGGCTGTTACACAGAATGGCACTTCCAGCAGCCTCTGTGCGGTGCTGTGACACTTGAAACCGGCCCTCTTTGAGCTGTGCAAAGCATCTTGAGCCTTGCGCTTTTGTAGTGGTAAAGTCGTGACCTACAGCTGTGGTGTCTGGACACGCAAGGTAAGTTATGCTAGCAGCAGCAACAGCATTTTCCTTCTCAAGGCCTTCTTTTTCAGAGGGGGGAATGAGTAGGGAGAAACACAGATAGATCTAGGAAAACATTGTACATTCTATCAATTATTTTCTAACATCCTCATTAAATTGGCATCTTCCACCCCCCAAGCCTGTCCTGTGTGTGAGGCTTGACTTTTTAGCTTTTTAGCATGTGTTTTATATTGTTTTAAATTTTTAAATTGTGTTTTAAATTGTTTTTTAAAAGATGTATTTTAAATTGTATTTGTTTTTAGTTACTGTAAACCGCCCAGAGCGCTTCAGCTATGGGGCGGTATACAAGTATAATAAATAAATAATAAATTGGGAAGTTACAAAGAGAGATGCCAGCTCTTCACTTGGATGCTCTGCCTGTACATTTAAATAGTGTACAGATCGTGAAGGACTATCAGCTAGGGCTGCTGCTCCACTACACCCTACATCCATCACAATCGCACCTGCTGTGGTGCAAAGCTAATGGTCTGCTTGGGCAGGCAGAGAGGGCCTGGTGGAAAAATGCCAGCCTTGTATACTGTCTCAGGGCATCATTCTTGGTTTCAGTGTGGCAATCTTATCTTCAAAAAGAAAGCTAAATTGAATCAAGTAGCTTGGTAATGAAAAAAATAGTGTGTGTGTGTTAATGATGAATCATACATCTCAGCATCTGAAACACGCAATGCTGCCAACATAATGCACATTTTAAAAAGAGACGTTTCCTGTGCTCTGGAAAACTCTGCCTACTGACATTAGGCAGCAGCCTTCTCTACACAGTTTTAGATGTCTGCTGAAAACTTCTCTGTTTCAGCAAGACCATACAGACCAGAAACATGATTTAGTTACATTTGTTTTCAAATGTTTTACTGATCTTATCTTTCTTTTAATTGTGGTTTTTATGCATATCTGTTTTTTATCGATTTGTATATTTCAGTCGTGTTTTATATGTAATTGGACTTGTACATCGCTTGGAGAATATTTTTGAGCAAGTTATGCATTTTCTAAATAAATAAATAGTTCCTTTTCACAAAGTAAAATTATCCAGAGTAAGGCAAGCCTCTTCTCCCAACTGCTTTGTTGTTAAGATTCAGACAGGTACTTGCAATGCCTTACATGCATTGTTCATTCTGAAAACAGAAACCCATTTTCCAAGCTGCAGGCATCAAATATGTGCTGCACCTTTTTCCCAGTAGCACTGATATAAATACAAGGGAATCTACTGACTTCATGCTACTGAACTACTATTTGACACATGATTTACTAAAGGCCCTGAGCCAAGAAACACTGGCAGTTCTCATGCAAGGACTGATACACAACTCTTGAAGCACTGCCAAGTATTTTGAGTTGCATCTGAGGATGGCACTTCACGTGGGTTTTTTGAGATGTAGGTTTTGGTCCACAAAAGCTGATGCCACAACAAATTTGTTAGTCCTGTACCATAGGACTTTCTGTAATTTCTTCAGCTACAGACTAACCCCACAGTTACCCCTCTGCATGTAGAAAAAGAATCATTTTCTCACTAAGTGTGGGTCCTCACCGGAACTTTCTTCCATTCTTGGTTCAATGCAATGCCAGACAGGTTGGAAGAAATGCAGGAAGAAAATGCACTTGTTTGTACAAGATCATACTTTGAACCCAGTATCTTGCTGATGGGCCTGCTGCCTATCAAAATGATCACACCACATTGCTAGGGACATGTTAACAAAGCATTTGGTTGCAAGGCTTTGACTCTGTAAATTGAGAACTTTGATGTTCATTTACATCCGTGAGAGCATCTTACACCAACATTTACTTAGCAGTCAAAATAACTTATAAGAAAAGAAATTAAAAATATTATTTGAAACACTTACTTGGTCCAAGTCCTATGGAGAAAGCAGCAACGTAAACTAGCAGGCCAGCCAAAGAAAGCCATTTCAGAGCTGATGGAACTTCCATAGCTCCTGTTGCCACCTGGGATTCTGCTTGGCTTGTGGCAGGGGCTCGCCCCCCTACCCAGGCTGTCCTGTTCTGCTCCTCCACATTAGCAATGTTAGCCTTCCATTGTGAATTTTTGCTAGATAAAGCCATGCTAACAAATTGCTCCTTAAGAGTTTCATTTGTGGAGGTCAGTTTTCCCACTCCATTGAAGGTGGTATCTTCCAAGGACTGGTTTCGACAGACAGTAGTAAAATTCACGTGTATATTAAGTATCACCAATCCCATGGTGAATAATGACACAGACATGAGGGATGAACCAATACAGAGAAATGTCTTGCTTCCTATTTGGTCCACAAAAAGGGTGGCTGGGATTGTACTGACCACTTTGACCACTCCAACACCGGTAGAGGCCAGACTAGCTGCCTCATTGCTCTGGAATCCAACTGATTTCAAAATGGTGGATGCATAATATAAGATGTTAGGTTGCCCTGTTGTTTGTACAAAAAACACTAAAATGAATCCTATCAGCATCCGAGCCCTCATGTTGTCTTTTGAACGGAACAGATCCAAGAAACAGTACCGGTGCTCATCTTTCAAGGACGATTTGATCATAGCGAGTTCTTCAGTAGTGTCTGAAGTTGTCCTGAGTTTTCCAAGTACTTTGCTAGCAGCTTCATCCAAGCCTTTCATAACCAGGAAACGAGGACTCGGCAGAAGGTAATACAAAGCAATGGCTTGTAAAATTCCCAATGGAACGATGAGGCCAAACATGTACTTCCACCCATGGGAAACACTGGCAAAGGCATAATTTGAAACATAGGCAAAAAGGATACCCATTACGATCATGAGTTCATTCAAAGACACAAGCAAGCCTCTTCTGTGCTGTGGGGCAATCTCTGCAATATACACGCATGTTGCAGTGGAAGAGAGTGAAATGGAAACCCCTATTGCAATCCGTCCTACTATAAGTAGTCCATATGAGGCAAACAGTATCAGCATCAGACTGCCCAGTACAAGTAAACAAGATGCTAACATAATGGTAACTCGCCTCCCATATTTGTCGATCAGAATCCCACCAGTTAATGAAGCCAGCAAGGCACCAATGAGAAGAGCACTTACAACTATTTCCTGTTGTCGGCATGAAAGCACTAGTATGCTGGTTAGCTGAAGAAGAGCTCCAGAGATAACTCCTAGTTCGTAACCCATCATAAGGCCACTGATAGCAGCAATGGCAGATGACAGAAGAGTAAGCTTTCCAAATCCTGGAATTAAAGGATGTGAAAATGATCAGTTTAGTATCTTCAGAAATTATTTATAGCCCAATGTTTGCCCAAGATATTCACACAGACCAAGAGGAAATTTCTATCAAAGATGACAAAAATCAGCCCTAGAATTATATCTATTTTACTAATAACTTCCTAAGCTTCATATTTTAAAAAAAGAGCTTATATCTGATTGTCCGTAAATACTTGCATGCTTGCATTTGTATTTTTTCCTCATGTCCTGAGTCCACCTTACCATTTAATCCTTGACTTGTTCAAACTTGTACTCATACTGTAGTTTTAATCCACTTGGCCAGCTCGTTTTTAAATTATTATTATTGCTTTTATGGCTTTATTGTTGTACTTTGTAGATATGTATTTTAATTTTTATTGCAAGCCAGCTTGAGACCAAATACAAGAAGGCAGGATATAACTGCTTAAATAATAAATTAAAAATTAAAACACCATGGTCTATTTTAGATTAACATTCAGTTTCCAAAAGTGGCTGGTCAGATGGCTCTGAAAGATCATGACCAAGAACTAATCATAATGGGCCCAGTTGTTTTTTCCAAAAATCTAGGTTTAGTTTAGCTATCATGATTAACAGTTGTTGATAGACAACCCTTCTAAAAAATTGCCTAATCCTTTTGGTTGCCATGGTCATTTCCTCTGTTTGCAGTGTTTAGGCTGTGACTGCCACAAAAGCACATACCACAAAAGAAGGTTAGTGGGAGACTTGGAGAAACCTGTTTACAAAAGTATAAAAAAAACTTTAGAAAAAAACCCTAAGGAGAGGGGAACAAAACATGCCCATGAGACCTGAGCATGCACTGATCATGGAATGCTGACCAACAACAAGTGGAGTGGGGGAAAGGAAAACAGTTGGAGAAGGAATGGAATGGAGTGCCTGGAATCTTGAACAGCAGCACTCCACACTGCAACATTTTGTTGCAGGTTCTATTTGTATATTTCCTGCTTGATTAAGGTTCATGTGTTGCTCGGACTCTGAACTTCTCCTCACCAGTAGCCTCTGGCTTCTTGACTATTAATTAGCTCAGATACCTAACAATATTTCTAATGGCTACAATATCAATGAAAGAAAATAAAAACCAGAGTGGTAAAAACTGGAGACAAAGAGAGCGCATATGCCATTTTATTTCCAGACGCCAAAGTAAACTTTGCCTTCTACAGCTGCATTGTTTATTATCCTAAGACCACTGTAACTATGCACATTCTGCTTCTAGCGCACCCTTTTCTAACCTAGCAACTTATAATTCTTATGTATGATTGTCCTCTCCTTTCATCACTCGAATCAGTTTCCCTGCATGACACTGACGATCCTACAACTGACAGCCAAATGAAGAACTGCATGATTTTTCCATGGTTGTAAAGAAAAAGGCCATGTTTCTGGAAGCTTGCTTTGACAATAAAATCCTGTTCATTCACACAAAAGAAAGAAAAGTTCTCAGTTTATGGTTGGAAAAAAAATCTTCCTATCCTAGTGTATATAAGCTAATTTTGCTATAGCAATAATTTCCTTTTATTAGAAAGGAAGATTTAACTGAGGTCAGATCAGAGCTTGGAAAAGTTAATTTTTTAAACTACAACTCCCATCAGCCCCAGCCAGCATAGCCACTGGAGTGGGCTGATGAGAGTTGTAGTCCAAAAAAGTAACTTTTCCAAGCTCTGGGTCAGATACACTATAATAAAATGGAGCATTTTGTTCTTTCCAAAGAAAGCTTACAAAGCCCCTTGTGCAGTGCTTCCCAAGTGCCTGACTTGGAAAGTGCTCCACAAGGGGCTTTGCAAGCCCTGTGATTCGTGCTTGAGAAGCAGCGCTTCGAAAGCATGACAATCAGCTGATTGTTGGGTCCCTGGGAAGCACTGCACAAGGGGCTGTGCACTGCACAATTGGGGCTTCCCAAAGGCAAAGCACCCTGGCAGAGCTTCCAAAGCACTGACAATCTGCTGATTGCCAGGTGCTTGGGAAGAGCTGCGCGAGAGACTTTGCAAGCACCACCGAGCCTGCAAAACCCCTCTTGTCCAAGCCTCATCTTTACCTGCCCCTCCTCTGACATCATATATGCCATCAGGTGTAGGGCAGGTGGGTCTGACTTGGCCGAAACAGTCTCGTGGGCCCAATGGGGAAGCCTGGTGAGCCCTCAAGCTGGAAGTCCCCCACCCCTGCAATGTAAGTTCACAAAGGACTCTTTTTTGCAAGTGCCTTGAATAAGATGAATCAAAAGTAGAAAAGGCGGACAGCTGGTTTCTACATTGACACTAAACCAACGTTAGCTAACAGTGGCACAAAACCAATGCAGAACAGCCCCAGAATCTAAATTTAAAAAGGAAAAGAAACAAAACTTGAAGATGAAATATGCAAACTAGGCCATGTCATCGGATATCCTACAAAAAAGCTTCTCAAATAGAAAGTACAACTGGACACAGGGGTGGGGAGGCAAACCATTTGATTGGCTAAAATTTAGAAAAAGGGTGGTTAACCTGTGGCCCTTCAGATGCTGTTGGCACCAACTCCCATCAATCCCAGCAAGCATGGCCAGTTGTCGGTGAGGATGGGATCTGTAGTCCAGCAACACATGGAAGGCTACATATTAGCCACTCCTGGATTAGAAGATGGTGGTGAGAAACTTTATGACGTCTAAGAACCCTGCTGTGCAAATAAGAAAATCGTAAACCTTTATCTGGTGAAATGCCATTTACTGTGTACATATCACCCCAGTGAAACCTATACTCTGAACAAAATCTGCCCCCTCCACACAACTTGGGACTTGAAGCTCTGAAGACATCATTTACTGCAATGATGCTAATAAGAATTAATATGGTGAGAAGGATATCAGTTAAAAAAAATTAGGATGCCATAAGGGTTTTGAAAGGGTTTTTTAAGAGGATTTTTAAAAAACATGTGACTGTTTCTGTTACAGGCCGAACAGTGAATTTTGTTTTCTTTAAAATAAATAAAAGTGAGGGGTTTTTTTAGTGTTTCAGGCTATCTCTGCAAAATCAAGTTAGCACTGATTCTGCAAATATATGAGCCAAAATATTCCCTCTCCGCTTGATTAGCAAAATGTGTACCTACCTACTGCTACTTTGATAACTTGTACCAGTATTTAAATCACTCCTCCCCCTTTCTAAGATAATGGGGCAGAGTGTGGGGTGGGAGAAGGAGTGCATTTCTAAGATAGAGAGATTAGAAACATTTTTCATTTATTGTTCTCTTTAAACAATATGGTTTGAATTCAGGCAGGGCAGCCCAGTGAACAAGCATGATAAATATTTGCTGGAATATAAGCTGACGAGATGAGATTGTTTATACATGGCTTCTGAAAAGTTAAAACCTGTGTAGTAACACTGTGGCAAACATTCAACTTCTGTAATGTGAAATGAGCAGACAAAGACATTGTAAAGGGTGTGCAATCCATCCAGAAAATGTATTGATTTAAACATTTATTGTCAAGATATTATCTTAAAAATGCCCCCTCTCAAGCTTCTCACTGTTGGTTGGTTATGTGAAGCACCACGATATGGCAAAAGAGATTTTCAGTTCCGAGGAAGCTACCTTAAAGCTCTGTATTCTATGGGCAGAATCCAGCCAAAGTTAAACACATTTAAATGTATATATTTCACAAACACAGAACAAAGAAAACAAAACCAGAGTATCCCATAAAGATCATGAGGACAAATAGGTTTATGTTAGATATAAGAATTGCCCAACCTTGGGGGGAAAGTCCGCAGTCAAGTCAGCGACATCATGGTACATCAGTCTAAAATTCCACTTTAAAGTCCTATTGATTTCAGTGAGGGACTTAGGAATTTCCTAAATGTAGAAATACTATTCTTAGCTCTAGTAGCCATTGATCAACCTACATTCTATAAATTTGTATAATCCTCTGAAAACTTTCTATACAACTTGCTATCACAGTAACCTGTGGCAATAAATTCCATAGGTTTTGTCACATGAAGAAATGCTTCTTTTTTGTTTGTTCACAAACTAATGCCCATGTTTGGCTCACCAGATGTGTCCTCTTTATGCAGTCATAGCTGGTTCCAAATTAAAGCAATGACAATCTTCACATGTAGAAGATCAACATAGAGACAGACATGGTATTCTGATTTGGAATATGGATTTTTGGAGATGGTGCAAACGTAGTAATGTTATGGGAATCTGGTCATATTGTGCCAAATGAGGAGAGGGCCATTTTGGTAGGATTTCATGTAGCTTAAAAATGCCTGCTAATTGGCACTGATGGTCAGTTAGTTTTCCCAGCACATGAAATGTAAGACACATCAATCTGCCAGTCTGTGGGTTAGAAAGAAAAGTTTTGCAGTTTGAATCTAGTAAGCATAGTAGAGAAAGACCAAGCTCTGCAGCAGGCTGGGCAACCAACCAGACTTAGAAAAGCTACACGGGAACAGTAATGCTTTTGGGGAACTAATGGGATTTTGTTTGGGTGCCTTCCAGCTATTTCTTGCTGCAGCCTGATGTATCTATCTAAAAAAACAGAAATTACCAAAAGGTCACAGGTCTTCACTGCTCCATTCCACAACTAACCCTATCTCAATAATACTGGTTTTCACCTATTTATGGGTTTCCAACAATAGGCTTTCCTTACACACCCCTGGAATAAAAACAGAGGACTAAACATGGTTATTAGGCAGACCCTTCTAATATCAGACTGAAAAAGTTTTCCCCATGCAAAAATTCTAACAACATGACACAAGTGGTATAGCAAGTTTGATAGGTTTTATTGGAACTTGTTGAGAGTAACTTCAGAGTCTATTCCTTAATATTCTACTACTATTCCTTAATATTCTACTATGTTGATTCTCCTCGATCTCTCAGCAGCTTTCGATACCATCGACCATGGTATCCTTCTGGGGAGACTGGCTGAGCTGGGAGTGGGATGGACTGCATGGCGGTGGTTCCGCTCCTACTTGGCAGGTCGCCTCCAGAAGGTGGTGCTTGGGGAACATTGCTCGGCACCCTGGACTCTCCAGTATGGGGTTCCGCAGGGGTCAGTTCTGTCCCCCATGCTGTTCAACATCTACATGAAACCGTTGGGTGCGGTCATCCGGAGCTTTGGAGTGCGTTGCCATCAGTATGCTGATGACACGCAGCTCTATTTCTCCTTTTCATCTTCTTCAGGTGAGGCTGTGAATGTGCTGAACCAGTGCCTGGCTGCGACAATGGACTGGATGAGGGCTAATAAACTGAGGCTCAATCCAGACAAGACTGAGATGCTGCTAGTGGGTGATTCTTCTGACCAGATGGTGGATGTCCAACCTGTTCTGGATGGGGTTGCACTCCCCCTGAAGGAGCAGATTCGTAGCTGGGGGTTCTCCTAGAACCATCTCTGTCACTGGAAGCTCAGGTAGCCTCAGTGGCACGGAGTGCCTTCTACCAACTTCGGTTGGTGGCCCAACTACGTCCCTATCTGGACAAGGATAACCTGGCTTCAGTTGTCCACGCTCTGGTAACCTCCAAATTAGATTACTGCAATGCACTCTACGTGGGGCTGCCTTTGAAGACAGTTCGGAAACTGCAGCTTGTGCAAAATGTAGCGGCCAGATTGGTAACAGGGACCAGACGGTCCGAACATATAAAACTGATTCTGGTCCGCTTGCATTGGCTGCCTGTTATGTTTCCGAGCTCAATTCAAGGTGCTGGTTTTGACCTATAAAGCCTTACACGGCTTGGGACCACAATACCTGATGGAACGCCTCTCCCAATACAAACCCACCCGTACACTACGTTCAAGATCAAAGGCCCTCCTCCGGGTGCCTACTCCAAGGGAAGCTCGGAGGGTGGCAACAAGGGAGAGGGCCTTCTCAGTGGTGGCCCCCAAATTATGGAATGATCTTTTTGACGAGGTGCACCTGGCGCCAACACTGTTATCTTTTCAGCGCCAGGTCAAGACTTCTCCCAGGTATTTTAGCATGTGTTTTAAATTGTTTTTATATTGTTTTAAATTTTAAAATTGTGTTTTAAATTGTTTTTAAAATATGTGTTTTAAATTGTATACTTGTTTTAATGTTTTTGATTGCTGTAAACCGCCCAGAGAGCTTCAGCTATGGGGCGGTATACAAGTGCAATAAACAAATAAATAAATAAATATGAGGAAAGATCATTTCAGTCTCAGCTTGTATGATACTTTATTTTCTCCCTCTCTCTGGTTTGGATTCCTAAATTTACTAGTGCCTAAGATTCTTGTTCCTAACAGGACTCATGTGACTGCACCATACATTAAATCAAGTTGCTAGCCTTAATGAGATTGCCTATATACACATATATTGTTCGATATCTTCCTATATAATACTTTCGTAAGCATCACACTACATGCTTTCGCACAGGCACAAACCTGTGTAGAAGTGTTCACACAAGGGGCAGCGGTAACAATGCCACTTGCTTGAGGCGCACAGTGCTGGCAATGGTGGGCGAGTTGCCCAGCAGTGGTTGGTGGCAGCACAAGGCGTCTAAGGCACCTGGCGCCTGTGTGCAAGGCATCCGGTGGCACCCGAAGCACCTGGGGGCCCATGGCAAACAGGTAAGGGAGCGAGTGGGACAGTGGCAGAGGTGACTGAGGTGCCCAGGGTTGGGCCTGGACCTTGGTTGGTCGGTCAGTCGGTCATGGGAGGGACCTGGGGAGGAGACCCACGGGGGGAGGGAGAAGGACCTGTGGGGGGAGGGAAGGAGGCCTGGCTGGTGACCCATGGGAGGGGAGAGAGGGGGAAGTGCTGATGATCCATGGGGGGGAGGGAGGCGGTGTGCTAATGACCTGCATGCACAGAGGGAGATGGGGGCGCTGGGGATCCATGGGAGGAGGGGGAGCACTGGCGACCCATGGGGAGAGAACCATGGTGACCCATGCGCAGGGGGAGGGAGGGGGAGCACTAGCGACCCATGGAAGGAAAGGAGAATGCTGGCTACCCATGGGGTGTGTGCTGGCAACAGTAGGCGGGGTTGGTGAGTGAAGCGAGCGGGGCGGAGCCCCTAATACACACACACACATTCTTTGTATCACACTTTTGGGTTTATCCACTTTTTATCAAAGAGGCATACTTAGGGTTTGCATCTCAAAGGGAGGGAGAAATGTTATGGATAGTTTTCATATCCCAGCTATTGTAACAGGCAACCGTTACACTGAGGTTTAAAAATATTTATTTCATAAATCTGCAGTGTTATTGGATATTGTGTGTTAGGACTGTATGCACAAAATATCCTTCTGGTTTGCCCATACCCAAACAATAAGATCACTTGTACAGAGCAATGCTATACACCAAATATTTAAGTGGAGGAAGGATGAAAATACCACTACTTCTATACCAGCAGAATAGCTATTATATCCTGTAAGACTCAGCCCAGGAGGAGAGATAATAATGCACACCAGAGAAAATACAAAACCAGTCCAGAAAACACCCTTAGAAACGTCACCAGCACCCACCAGTCAGATACTGTGCTGTCAGCAACAGCCACATGCTGTCCACACATGGGAGGGAATCAATGAATTCAGGTCGATGGGGACACAAGGCACACCCTTGCATCACCCCACAGCACATGCAGCAACACAAGAGGGCCTCCTCTGCCTTAAGTCCAAGTGGTACGGTCAGCAATGACCCCAATAATGCAAGTCCCCACCATCCCTTCAGACAGAGTTTGAATCCATTTATGCTCCTCATAAGCCACTCCTCATGATCACTGTTGTCCATGCACTTGTAACCTCCAGGCTGGATTACTGTAATGCACTCTATGTGGGGCTGCCCTTGAGGTTGGTCCAGAAGCTGCAGCTGGTGCAAAGTGCAACGGTGAGACTACTCACTGGGGCAGGGTATCGCCAACATGTCACACCGCTGCTGAAAGAATTGCACTGGCTGCCCATTTGCTACTGGGCCAAGTTCAAGGTTCTAGTTTTGGTGTACAAAGCCCTATACAGCTCGGGACCAGGATACCTGAAAGACCGTCTTATCCCTTATATACCCAGTTGATCACTGCGCTCTGCAGGTGAGGGCCTCCTGCAGATACCATCTTATCAGGAGGTCCGTTCTGCACAACACAGGAAATGGACCTTTAGTGTGGTGGCGCCTACCCCGTGGAACTCTCTACTCTTAAATACTAGACAGATGCCTGTTATCTTTTTGGCGCCTATTGAAGACCTTCCCCTTTCAACAAGCCTTTTAAGCTGAGACCTTATCCCAGTCTTTCTTTGTTGGAATTGCTTTTTAATATGCTTTTAAACCTTTTTATAATAACAATGTTTTGTACCCTTTTTAAAAAAAATGTCTTCAAAGCTTTTAAAAAAATGTTTTTAAAGTTGTTTTGTTTTAATGTATTTTAATGTCTGTTTTTATGATGTTTTAAAGTGTTTTTAGTGCTTTTGTTTGCCGCCCTGGGCTTCTGCTGGGAGGAAGGGCAGGATATAAATCAAATAAATAAATAATAAGCACTGTTTATACCAGGGGTGGGGAACCTCCAGTCTATAGGCCAAATCCAGTCTGCAAGGCAGTTTTCCCCAAACCACATCCACTTGCCCCTCACCTGACAATATACATGAAGTCAGGTGAGGGACAGGAAAAGACGCAGCTGGATCAGCAATTGTGCAACCAAGTTCTCTATGGGGAATTGCACAGCTGATCCCTGAAGAAAGCAGGCCTGAAGCAGCCAGTGTCTTCAAGCCTGCTGAACTGGCTGCATGACTGAGTTCCCCGCAGGGCACTTGAACATGCAGCCAATCCCTGCAGAAAGCAGGGTTGAAGTCACTGCCCATCAGCTTGATGGTTGATAACGTCAAGCCTGCTGGTCAGTGGCATTTCAAAGTACCATGCAGGGCTCTTTGCTATGAAATCCCATTGATATCACTCCAACCACTTGTCAAATTTGGCCTGCAAGGGGAAATGAAGATAAGGATCTGGCCCATTGGCCAGATCTGGCTCCCCACACCTGGTTTACACAACGGGGAAGCAGAAGAACACACACAACATGGCACCCACATAGCTCCCAGAGCAGGACAGAACTCCTCCTGGACAAGGGTTCAAGTCCCACCCCAGGAGGAAAAGGCTCTTTTGCTGGGCAGCAAAGGGGAAGGGTCAGGACATGTAACAATGGGACCCACGAACACACATTGACAGCAGTAGCCTTCAGTAGCTTACCACATAGAGCAGGGCTCTGGGAAGCAGGGAAGTTTAAGCCCCACAGGGAAGAATGGGGGCGGGGAGAGAAATGTCCTTACTCATCTTTTCCATGCTTGAAAAGCCCGTCACGTCAGGGGAGCTCTTAGGATTGGAACCCACACTACAACCTCCACAGAGCAATTCCCTATTCACTCAGTTACAGCAGCAGACAGGAAACAGGAACGCCATTTGTCTCTTGGCTGACCGCAGCCCCAAGAGCCAGTCATAGATGCCAAGAGGACAGGAGCTGTGGGAGGAGCTGCAGCAGTGTGGACCAGATCACATTTTACGTGCAGGGGGTCCAAGGTTCAAACCCAGAGTACAACCCTACACTGGGAAAGTTCCCTAATCATGTGCTGAGCCAGTCAGAAAAAATGCTACATGTACCAATAGTCTGGCTTCTGCATGGGCCAATCACCCCTTTTGGACCACCCCCTCTTCCTGTCTGTCGTGTACAAAGAGTGCAAGAGTCTGCTTGGAGCGAGTAAGTTGACAATCATATGAAAGAACAGTGCTTGTGTCTGGAGTCCCAAGGCCAATGTACCTGTTTGGGTTCTACGAAGAGAAGTGTTAGCAATGTGCTCAAGTTCTTAGCAGTGGTCTGCAGGCAGGCTGGTTTGTGCCACATGCTCCCTTTTTGTGCAAAGTACCCTTTCGCACTGTTTCCCATCACCAAAGTTCCTTCTTGTGAGCTTTAAGTGTGCACAACATGAGGCCAGAGAAATATAGTCCATGGCCATCCACCCTATCATCTGACTTATGGCTTCCCTGCGTAGGTTTACATACTAGGGGTAGCGTGCTGGGACTGGATATTGAGTTAAATTATATCCTGTTTCCTGTTATGGCAACATGGGCAGTCAGTCATTGACACAGGGGCAGCTATGTTATCCCCCTCCTATTGAAGTCAGAGAGGGAAATTCCTTGTGCCAGGTCTAGAGTTGGTATAAAGCTGGGTGGGGTGTGACCATGGTCTGGAGGAGCAAAGAATAAGACAAGCCTCCCCACCTCATACCGACCCCATCCCACTCACAACTCCATCCTGTTTTTGCTATTGTGCTATCAAATCTGAGATTTTCTGCTAGTGTATCTGTTATGGCAGCAGCAAATCTGGAGTTCTGCCAATGTAGCGGGGCTTCCATTAAATCCTATGGTTCCTCACCTGGCAGATCTTGGGAATGGGAATGCCTCTTGCTGCTATTAATACACATTGACAGTGATACCTACAAACATACTCCCTCCTTCCCAGAGACCCAAGAATAAATAGGTTATATTAAAATATACCTAGTGTACCTAGCCAATTGATGTCTACCTATCCATATGTAGTAGGTGCAGCAGAGGAAATAAAAAAGGGCTGAAGTGCAGCTTATACATTTACCAGATAAATACATTGTGGAACAGAAAGAACCTAGTCCAACTTACACATGTTCTGCCAGGTATGAGGCCATTTCCAAAGTTCCTAAGTAATGGCCAATTTATATTTTTAGGTTTATTGGGTAGCCCACACCATACAACAGAAAAATATGGTATCTGACTACCCTAATTATAATGTGCCACATAAGCAGGGATATTAAAAGATAACAAGAGTAGGTGTATCATCCAAGACATGAAGCACAGAGTTATTAAAAATGATTCACTACAGTCAGAAAGAGAAAATACTCAAAGGGCCATCTTCAAAAGGAAGGAATTGCAACTTATTTCTTGTTGTTGGCAATAAGGGCTAAACCAAAAAGGGGTGTGTATTTCATGAACAGTTTTTGGCTCCTGCAAGGAGACACATGCTGCCTCCATTTCTGTGATTTGCGGAAGCTGCAAAGAGGTGAAAATGTTCAAAATGTGACTCCTTCCCTCCTTTCAAATTCTAAATTTGGACAATACTTCTGGGCCTTATTTTCAGTTGTGATCATATCACATGGCCAATGTCACAAAGCCAAGTCAGAGTGAGGGCAAGGCTTCCTATCCTCACTCTGAATTGGTTCCGTTACGTTGTCACATAGCCATATTCAATTAGCTATGTGGCATCATGACATCAACAAATTTACAACATGATCCCTAACTGATCAGGGAGGGGAAATGGCAACAGAGGACAGCAACAAACAACAAAAAGGTACAGTTCTTTATGTGGCACAATGAATAAAGTGCCTGGAAGACAGGCCTGAACACACATGTAGCATGCTGGCCTCCTAGTAAAATTGCTTTATAATAGTATCCTTTTAGAAAATATCAGACTGCCATAGAGCATTAAACTGGGATCCATGTGCTCACCTTGCATCATCTTGTTGCTATTCCACCACATCAGAGCAAGATGCTCAAGGCCATCATGGCAGCTTATGTTGTACAGAAATTGTCCAGAACTTAGCCATCCTAAATTTTTCACCTGAGATTTTACCCAATTTAAGCCAGGCAGAGATGCATTCCCTCATTATTTCAGATACAGATAATATATGCTGGGTCCTCGAGTTCTCTTCTCATCCCAAATGGTATACAAAGGGCTTCCACAAGAAGAAAAGAGACTTATTAAAATCAAGTGCTGCCACCCCAAACACCAAGAGGTTTGTGTGGCTATTTCAAGGCCAGGCCTATACAACATGTGACCTATCAAGCTGAACACAGTCCATCAACAGCGTATTGTGGCCTTTCAGGTGCTTGACAACCCCCCATACCTTATTTTACAGAGTAATCCAAATAACAGGAAGATGGTGAAAGGGAGGCTGGAGGAGGAGGAGGTGGCAGAAAGCTCTGTGGGATCCTCCTCCCAATTGGGACCTGCCGGCCTGGCTGACGCTGGCTCCATTAGGAGCCACGCACACAAGCTAGCCAGGAAGCTCCAACAAACAGGTCTCCTGGGGAATAAGTGCTCCCTGTAAGCCATAATGGGAAATATCTTTTGGCCAGCAGAGTTTGCAGGGGGATCGGGACCCTGTGGAGGGCTCTGGATGTGAGGAGAATCTTGTGTAAGCCTCCCCCTGCAGCTCTTCCCCCATCACGACCCCAGAATGCCATATTTTCAGGGTTTCCGCCTGTTTCTGCCGACCCTCCATCAGCTGTGCTGACCATCCCTGGTGGACTCCCGGCGGTGCCAGCAGGCTCCTGGTGGCGGCACCACAGCTCAGCTTAAGCTCCACAGCATCCAACTCACCCCAGCTGGGCGGAAAGGTGAGTTGGATTGTGCACTTAGTCATCTCGGCCAGACAGCAAGAAGAGATTTATTGAATCTCTCTGGGGGGCTGTCCTTCATCGCAGGTAGGCTGCATAGTGTTTGGAGGGTAAGAAGTTGTGAAAGAAAAAAGGGGTGGGCAGCACTAAGTACAAGAAGGCAGAAAAGAGAAAAAGAGGCAAAGCCTCAAAGTGGGATTGAAAATGGGGGCAGGGGATGAGAGAAATTTAACACATGCCCAACATGTTTCGGTGAAGACCAGATTATATATTATATGCATAGTTATTAATTATATGTAATTAGCAACCCATTTTTAAAACAAATTTAAAAAACCAGATAATGTATGGAACATACCTTAATACAATAAACCCTAAACCTCTACTGATCGTAATATAAAACATCACATCTAATATACAAGTTGTTCACTGCAAAATTAAAACTCTCAAGAATTTCTCATGACAAAATTGCGATGTAACAATTAAAAATAACTTTCTGTGCACAAACTCTTACAAGAAATTATAATTGACAAGCAGGATCTGCAACAAAATGGGAGTGCTGCTGTTTCTTGTTCCAGTCATCCAGCCAGCCAGCATGCCTTCCTGCCAGCTACTCGATTCCATTTCCCCTCCCACTTATTTTTCTGTTTCCCCTCCAACAGTCAGCATTCCATGGCTGCTAAGCATGCACATTTGGGGAGAGGGGAATCTTCCCTTAGGGGCTTTTTCCTGAATAATTTTTGTACTTCTGGAAACCTTGGAGTTCTCCAAAGCCTGCTGATACCTGCCTCTTACTCATGGATGGTGTCATTTGGCTATCAAGCAATGGTACTCAAAACCTGAACACTGAAAATGATCATAATAAATATAAACTAATGAACATCTTGATATATAGAAAAAGGAATGAATGAAAAAGATAAGGGATTTATTATGTAATCCTATACATAACTACTCGGAAGTAAGCCCTACTGAGTTCAATGGGACTTTCTCCCAGATAAGAGACTATAGGATTGTTGCCTAAATACTGCAATGATTTCCAGAGGATTGGAAACTTAAAAACTAACAAATTTATTATGCTTTATTATAAGCTTTCATGGACTACAGCCCACTTTGTCAATCTGATGAAGCAGACTGTAGGTCACAATAGCTCATGCCATAATACATTTGTAAGTTTTCAAGGTACCATGTGACTTTGTCCTTTTTGCTTAAATATTGTGTAACTACAAACAGAATGCAACCCACTTTTTAATGCATATGAAATAACAACTCATCAGGACAGTATGCTCCTTGTACAGCAATTTATTTCGAGAATGACGGTTCTTATCCATGGTTTTGTACATAAAAACACTTCTTAGCAACAAACCTTAAAAACTCACTAAACAATAAAATCAAAACTTAAAACAAAAACAAAACTACCACATCAACCTTCAAAATGCTGAAATTAAACTGCAAATAGAAAAGTCTAAATGAGTAAGTAGAATTAACTTGTGAGAATATTTCATCCTTATGAGGGTTTAATGAGAGCAGAATAATCAATGTTTTTGTTCAAACCAACCATAGCAATACAATTTAACCTTCGTATCAATTCTGCTTCTTTCTGCAGCGATAAATAGTAATTGGGTGCACTGAGCCTTTCAACTGCCCAAAATGAAAAATCAGTTGATTTATGCTGCAAACCTGTGAAATGAGCCACAAGAGGTACACAAAGTATTAAGTGTACCCCTCTTAAGTTCTCCAATGCATTTTAGGGGTCTGTTTGTTTTACTGATATATAATTTGTTACATGGGCACCACATAATATAAACCATGTGGTAAAAAATTTAAATACATTTAGGGTGATCTCCAATGTATGAGTGGGTTTCCCCTTCCTCTCTTCCCCATTGCAACTCCCCCCATCTGCTCCTGAGGATCCTTCAACCCTCTGAAGCAATAGCTGAGAGAAGGAGAAAGGAAAATCCCACGGTGTACGCAAATACACACAACTGGATATCACACATAATGTTTGATCAAATGGATTTATTCAAAGTGACACATATCCCCCACAGGTCTCTGTTAGTAAAAAGGCTACAGCTCAGCAGGAGAGCGCATATTTTGCAAGCAACAGGTCCCAGATTTGATATCTTGCATTTCCAGGCCGTGCTGGGACAGACTCCTATCTGAAATCCTGAAGACACTGCCATTCAGTGTAGACAATACTGAGCTAGATGGACCAATTATCTGACCCAGTATAAGGCAGCGTCTCATATTCTTGAGAGAGCCTGTGTAGTGTAGTGGTTAAGGTATTGAACTACGACCTGGGAGACCAAGGTTCGAATCCCCACACAGCCAGGAAGCTGACTGGGTGACCTTGGGCCAGTCACTGCCTCTCAGCCTCAGAGGAAGGCAATGATAAACCCCCTCTGAATACCAATTACCATGAAAACTCTATTCATAGGGTCACCATAAGTCGGGATCAACTTAAAGGCAGGTCATTTTCACATTCTTAGTGCATGAAAAATTACAGGTTCTCTTCCGTCTGGCCATTACCCTTGTAGCAATTGTGTGTGCTGCAAGCTGACTTTTAAGAGGGTGCCTTTATAGATCCATGGGTAGAATGTGATTGTCTTACAAAGGTTGTCTTCTACTTTCTGTGTGTATTGGAAACATTAACACGGATATGACCACATGTAACAAATGTTTAACACTTTAATCTTTCAGTTGCCAAGTAAAAATGCCCCATATCTTTCCATATTCAGCATCAGCACATTCTGTGTGAATATATTACCCCATGTAGCTATTTTGCGTTACTTTTGGAACATAAGAGCTTTGAACTCACTCAGTGAAAGCTTGGAACTCAGTGAAAGACCAAGAGTGAACAACATATTGGATAAATAAGCCAGTGTGGTATAGTGATCAGAGTGCTGGACTAGGACCTGGTAGTCCAGGGTTCAAATCCCCACTCCACCATGAAGCTTGCTGGGTGACCTTGGGCCAGTCACAGCCTCTTAGCCTAACCTACCTGACAGGGTTGTTGTGAGGATAAAATGAAGAGGGAAGAGAACCATATACACTAGCTTGAGTTCCTTGGAGGAAAGATGGGATATAAATGTAATAAATAAATTAAATAATAAACAAAACTGAAGCAACAATGACACTGAGGTCTTGCTTTTTAAAAAAAAAAAAGAAAAAGAAAAATCTAGATATAGTTAAGCTGGTCTCAATGTGTTTAGAACCAAAGCTAAAATCACCACAAAAACACGGAAGGAAAGCATATTCTATGAGGTCTAGAGACTTGTTTTCACAGCATAGCACAAATAGCCAACAGCCATTCCAGACAACAGTGGATGCTGTGATATTTCATGTGGCTGGGCTGCAAAATTGGAAGGGTATACAAATTTCTAAATAAATAAAAAACAATAAGCTACACAATCAAAGCCATAAGCCAAAAGTGTTCTAAAGGCCATCATTCAAGTTGTGAGGTTGGTGTAGTAGGTAGAGACTTGGATCAGACTCACAATTAGCCACCATCTCTTAGTCCACCTCGGTGTTATTGGGAAATTAAAATGGGATAACCAGATTTCCCTGTGTTTGCCTCCCTTGAGAGAAAGCCAAGATATGTGATGAATATCTACATATTAAAACTGTTACTTCAAAAATTGAAATAAAGCTTATGTTTCTGGCTTCTTACAAAAATGTCCCTTTGGCTGTTATATTTACTGATGCTGGAACTTTAGTCACAAGTTAACTTTACCTATTATCCTGCAGGCTTAATTGCCGTTTGGACTACGTTGCTTTACCTGTTTGAGCAGGAAGCTTGTGCAGGTTGTTGCTGCATTGGTTCAACTCCTCTCCTATTTTCTGGCATTGCTGGTTGAGGTCCTCTGTGTTCTGCACAGGTATCATGGCTATGGAACAGCTCTCCAACTTTGCTTCTAGGTGCTGAAGGTCTCTACCGGGTGACAGTTTTACCCTTGCTGTCAAAGCTGGTGGTCCCTACTCTGCTCCTGATCATGGCAGCATGTCACAGAAGCTGATTAAAATCTGAAAGTAGCCAAGCAATCCGTGAGCAACTTTTTCTTTCTCTTCCAGCAGGCTTTGCCCTTTTCAGTGACACAGGCTGTTGCTATTCTGGGCGAGCCTATCACGAGCAAGAGGGAGGGCTTTCATTTAGAAGAATTGTTTTTGCAGTTGAACAAATAGCTGAAGACGTTAGAGGTTTATACAGAGAGCTCAACAGACATTCTAGAGCTTTTTGAGCTTAAAGCTTTCTGCCTCTCCAAGCTGTGTAACTCCCCCCCTTTCTCCTTTTTCCACTGTAAAAAGAAAAATAAAGAGTTGGAAATGACTGCTGCATCAGCATGAAATCGGGCACTGAACAAGCATACAACAGATGGTATTAATTCTGGTGCCATTATGAACAATTAAGAAATAAATTAGGAAAAATGCTCAGTTTCAGCATACAAAGTAGCTAGTG
This sequence comes from Rhineura floridana, assembly GCF_030035675.1. Lineage (NCBI taxonomy): Eukaryota > Metazoa > Chordata > Lepidosauria > Squamata > Rhineuridae > Rhineura > Rhineura floridana. The sequence continues at coordinate 104,609,405 of NC_084483.1, forward strand.
GCCTTTTTAAATAAATAATTAAATTAAAATCTGTGCCACGATAGAGAGAAAGCAGAACTCCCAACATCCGAGAGAGGCAAACAAGTATGCTTAGGCTAGAAACAGACAATGGTTGGTTTGAGAGAGGAGCACGCATTTCTTGTGCCCCATCACCACCTCTGTCCAAAAAAGATTTACTCGTTTCTTAAACTATACAAACTCCTGCAAATTATTGTTTCCAGATGTGAAAGTGGAATGAGTATACACACAACCACCAGTGATTCTACAGGTGCATAGATGGGCCTTTGACCTGACCTAGCGGGGCTCTTCTTAAGTTCCTTGATTGGGTCCCAATAAAAACAGTAGGATCAGCAATTAAAAGCAGCAGACTGAAACAATTAAAACCTCAGAGCCTAAAAGCTTAGAATAAAATACTTGCCTGCCACAAAAAAAAAAATGGCAAAACGGTTGTCAGGCAAGCCTTTCTGGGGAGGGAGATCCACATATGAAGTACCCTAACTTAAAAGGCCCTCTCTCCAGTTGCCCCTCACCTCACCACAGATAGTGGGAGCATGCAGAGAACAGCCTCACTTGCTGATTGCAGCACACAGGCAGGTGGATATTTAATTAATTATTGCTAATATCTATAGCTTACCCTTTCTCCATAAAGAGGCAGGATACAGAATATTAAGAGTGTGTGTGCATGCATGTGTGCCAGGGATGGGATCTGTTGGCCAGTTAAAAACATTCTGCCAGTCTGACAGACGGTACTGATTCGTGTTCACTTTGTCCACTATCCACTTCTTTTAACCAGCCAAGTTTTTTTCTCCAGTCCCCCAAATCGATATTAAGATTGATAAAGGACATCAATAAAAGGAAAAGAATGTGGCTTTCTCACCCCCATCCCGTACCTCTGCATCTTCCTCCACTGTGTCTGAGGCTGATCAGATGGCCTGTTTTCCTTTTGTAAAGGAAAGGAAGAAGTCCTCCCACCCTTAATGTCAGCAAGATTCTCCAGGAGCTTTCATTTAATGGGTTAACACCACAGAGATTAGAAGTCATGCCTAAAGAACCTTGCCCATGTTAAGGACTCCCTAGGCCAGCCTTTCCCAACTAGTGGGCCACTAGGTGTTGCTGGACCATGTTCCTGTATTAATGTATATATGGTAACTGCTGTTTGTATAGAAGATACATGGTAAGTGGAATGAAAGAGGAGGGGGGAGTAAATGAGCAGTAGAATGCTGGATGATTGGCTGAGTGTTTGGATGGCTGAGAGTATAAAAGGAAGGATGACAGTTGAATCTGGGTGGACATGAGTGGGTTGTTTTGGTGGAGTTTGGAGGTGGGTGTGAGTTGGTGTATGTCAGGAGAGTGTGGAGAAAGAGGGAGGTGGAGTTCGGATTAGTAATAAGTCAAATATCATAGTAACAGATGAAACCATAAGCTTGTAGATCATTATCAAAGTTATCTTGTTATTAATGTCATTTAATAAATACTATTTTGGTTTACCGAAGGCCTGATCCTTGGCTGGGGTTTCACAGACCAGAAGGGAGGGTAAGGTAATAACCAAGGCTGAAGGGAAACAGTAACAAATGGTGGCAGCGGTGAAGAGGAGAAGATAACATTATAAGTATCCAGACCAACCCCGAGTTATGAGTTATCTGCATTGATACAAGGGGGTTGGGAACAGCATAGGCACGCAGTCACGAATGTAACCGGATAGAGAGACTCAGGCAAGGTCTTTGGGAACACTGGTGGTAGAACGTGACTGGTGGTGCTGCCTAGCAGGGGGATCTATTGAGATCTGTGCTAGAGCGGAGAAACCATAAAAAAGGACAGTCCGGACTGGTGGAGTCCCTGGTGGTGCCTAGTGAAAGGCAGTAGCCACGAGCAGGTAGGAACCTGACAGGGAGAGCCAGGGAAGGGCGTCACAGGTGGTGGCTGTAGCGGTGGGATACAGACAAAAGAGAGTCCCTAACAGTGGTGTGGCAAACAGAAATAACAAATAAAGATTACTTGTGAGAGTGACTGGCAAAGAGTGTGTGGAAAAGAGTGAGTGAACTCCAACACCATGGCTGAATATATAAAAATGAAAAGAGAGGAGCTGGTGGAGAAGTGCATAACATTCAATTTACCTCACGAGGGTAAAGGGGTAGATGAATTGAGGGTAGCACTAATAGGATTTACAACTGTCCAGCAAAAACAACATGTCAGGGAAGAGACCCCAGAAGGGTATTCAAGCAATCCTGCTTATATAGAGTACTTGAGAGAGAAGTTAAGATGGGAACGTGAGTTGGAAACTGAGAGATTGAGGAGGGAGGCTGAGGAAAAAGACAAGCAGAGGGTCTTTGAAACGGAAGAGAAGGAAAAACAGCGGGAGTTGGAAACTGAGAGATTGAGGAGGGAGGCTGAGGAAAAAGACAAGCAGAGGGTCTTTGAAATGGAAGAGAAGGAAAAACAGCGGGAGTTGGAAATTGAGAGAATGAGAATGGGGTTTGAGGAGAGGGAGAAGCAACGAGAATTGGATGCTGAATTACAGGTGGAAAAGTTAAAGTTTGAAAGAGAGAAGTTTCATTCTGATGAAACAAGAAAGGACAGAAATGAAACGAAAATAAAGGTGACACTGAAAGATTTTGAAGTGTTTGAGCCTGGACAAGACCCACAAATTTACCTCAGCACTTTTGAAAAAGCGGCTCAAATGTGGGGGCTACCAGAGGATAAATATACGCAATATTTATCGAACTTGATCAAGGGGGAGTTGGCAGAGGTATACCAATATTTCCCCTCAGACAAGCCCGTCACATATGCCGAGTTTAAAGAGGCAGTATACAAAAGGTTCAGACTGGGACCTGACTATTTTAGAAAGTTATTCCGAAACTGTCAGATCCAAGCAGGGAGGTCTTTTGTTGAACTGGGAGCAAAGTTGATGGATATATTTGGAAAGTGGATGAGTAGTGCCAAAGCACAGTCAGTGGAAGAGGTGAAAAGCCTCATGATACTGGATTAATTATTCCATCAGTTACCACCAGAAATAAGGCTCCTTGTCAAAGACCGTTCCCCTACATCGGTGCAGGAGGCCGCAGAGATGGCGGATCACTTTGCCTCCAATAGAACTGGCTGGGTGGGGAAAACATCAAGAGAGTTTAAACCCAGACCATATAATGGCGGCAAAAAGGATGTGGTGCCACAGCGAGTGAGTCCTCCATTAAAATCTGAAGGGCACAGGACACCCCAGAGTGGATCTGTGTACCCTAAAATGGAGGAGAAATTATGCTATAAATGTGGCAGACCGGGACACCTACATTTTCAATGTGAGGTTGCCAACCCCATTAGTAATCCTGCTCAGGCAAGGGCAGTAAAAACAGAACCAAAAGATCTAACAACGAAAAAGGTTCAGTTCTGCCAGATAAACTGGACAGAAGTAAAAGACCTTGATTCAAGTCTGAGAGAGGAAGTGAGTGTACAAGGGGCAAATTATTGGGCATTGCTTGATACTGGTGCCGCTCAGACGTTACTGAGGCCAGATTTAATAAAATCTGAGGAAATATTACCTCAGGAAACGGTGACTATCCAAGGAGTGAGGGGTAAACCAGAAAGCTTACCCATGGCCCTAGTGAAAATGCAGTGGAGAGGCAGAGAGGGAAAATATAAAGTGGGTATTAATGCCCAACAACAAGAGCCAGTGATACTGGGAAGAGATGTAATGGGGGCACAAGGAAAAATATATGTGGTAACCAGACAACAACTTGGCAGAGAAACAGAAGCCATGTTAAAAGGGGCTGAAGGAAACAGGGTGGAACCTGTTTTCGAGCCTATGGTCACCATAACAACCCCTGGAAGGCCTGCTGAAAGAAACAACTGAAGAGGCAGAGCAGTTCAGGGAAGAACTGAATAGGGATACAAGTTTGAAGCAAATAAAGGAGCAATCCCTGACACAAAAGATTCCCTTACTGACAAGCTGAGGAATCAAATTGTGTGTGAGAATGGGATTTTATATAGACTGTGGATGCCTGCTGAAAGGATGAATGTGAACCAGTGAAGCAATTGATAGTACCTAGCAAAGACAGAACCAGATTGCTAGAGGTAGCCCACGATGTCCCATGTGCAGGACATCTGGGAATAAAAAAGACCAAGAGGAGATTGGCTGCACACTATTATTGGCCAAATATCTCCAAAGATGTAAAACAACATTGTCTATCTTGTGGTATATGCCAAAAGGTGGGGAAAAGTGGAATAAAGACTAAGGCACCCTTAAAGCCCCTTCCTATAATTGGACAACCCTTTTATAGAGTGGGAGTAGATTTGGTGGGCCCTTTTTCCAAACCCACAAGGCATGGCAAGAAATATCTAGTGGTGGTGGTGGATTTTGCCACCAGGTACCCAGACGCAGAAGCATTAAGATCCGTAGAAGCCCCTGTAGTGGCAGAGGCTTTGTTAAAAATCTTTATGAGGCTGGGTTTCCCCCATGAAGTGCTGATGGATCAAGGCAGTGTATTCATGGGAGAAGTAATGCAATGTATGTGGAAGTGTTGTGGTCTAAAACATCTAAAGACCACCACTTACCATCCAGCCACTAACGGATTGACTGAGAGATTTAATGGGGTTCTGAAGGGCATGATAAGAAGTTATGTTCAAGATCACCCACAAGACTGGGATGAACGTTTGGGGTGCTTCTTATTCGCGTACAGAGAAGTGCCTCAGGAGTCAACAGGCTTCTCACCCTTTGAACTGATGTTCACTAGAAAAGTGAGGGGACCTTTGGAACTGGTAAAAAATTCATGGGAAGGAACCCTGGGAGAGTACAAAACATCTGTAGTTGATTTTGTATTAGACTTCCGCAGCAAATTAACATCGATGATGGAAGCTGTACAAAAGAATTTGAGTCAAGCTCAGGAGAAGCAAAGTTACTGGTATGACAGAACAGCCAGGGAATGTGTGTATGATGTGGGAGATATGGTTATGGCATTCATACCCAGGAAACATGATAAATTACAGGCTAACTGGGAGGGACCATATACCATCAGAGAAAAGCTTGACACAGTGACGTATGTAATTACCACAGAACAATTAAACAAAAACAAAGTGGTTCATGTAAATATGTTGAAACCTTACCATACCAGGGATGCAAAGGTGTTGCAAGTTACCTTATTCCCTGAGGGAAGTGGGCCTGAACTTCCAGATTTGGTACAGGAAAGCAAAGACAAAGGAGGGGTAGATCAAGTGGAATGGTCGGAGGAGGTGAAAGAAGAAGTAAAGGAAGAGATTCTGAGAGTTTTGAAAAACTATGGAGATCTCTTTAGTAATAAACCTGGCCGAACCAGTATAGCCAGACATTCCATTGATACTGGAAATCATGCCCCAATCAGATCTGTTCCGTACCGTGTGAATGGGAAAGTTTTGAGTGAAATTAAAAAGGAGGTCGAAGATATGCTGGAACTAGGAGTGATCAGGGAATCCATAAGTCCCTGGGCCTCAAGTATTGTCCTGGTTCCGAAAAAAGATGGAACTACAAGATTTTGTATTGATTATCGGTTAATCAATAAAATTACGGTCCCAGATGCGTAACCTGTGCCTAGGGTGGACGCAATGTTAGAGTTATTGGGGGCAGCAACCATTATCTCTACGACAGACCTCTGTAAAGAATTTTGGCAGATGGAACTAGACGAACAATCCAGAGCCAAAACTGCCTTCAGTACACCAGATGGGTTATATGAGTTTGTGACTTTACCCATGGGACTAAGGAACTCACCAAGTTCGTTTCAGAGGCTAATTAATACTGTGTTGCGAGGCATGTCAGATTTTGCAGTGGCCTATATCGATGACGTGGCCATTTTTAGCAAGTCGGTGCCTGAGCATGTCCAACACCTGACAACAGTATTAGAGGCATTAAGAAAAGCAGGCCTCACAATAAAAGCTAAGAAATGCCAGTTTGAGCTGAAGGAAGTAATCTATTTAGGACATAAGGTGGGGAGTGGGAAAATCACCCCCTTATGGAGCAACGTGGAGGCAATACAATCGTGGCCTATCCCCTTAACTAAAAAACAAGTTAGGGCATTTCTAGGTGTGGCTGGTTTTTATAGAAAGTTTGTGAAAGATTTTGGGGAAATAGCAACCCCCTTGCATGAGTTGACAAAGAAAAAGTGTTCTGAGCATGTGGTATGGACGGATGAATGTCAGAAGGCTTTTGATCTGCTGAAGCAAGCCTTGTGCCAAGGACCTATATTAATAGCACCAGACTATGAGCAACCATTCATCGTGGCTACGGATGCGTCGGACCTCGCGCTGGGAGTCGTCTTGCTACAGGAGAGAGAAGGCACCAGACATCCAGTAGCATATCTGAGCCGCAAGCTGACGTCGAGGGAGAAAAACTATTCGTCAGTCCAAAAGGAGTGCCTAGCGGTCGTGTGGGGACTGAACAAGTTGCGCCCATACGTGTGGGGACGAAGATTTACGGTGACGACTGACCATCGGGCCTTGTTATGGTTACAGACTATGAAAAACCATAACACTATGCTGCAGAGGTGGTCCTGGGCCCTACAAGACTATCAAGTGGACTTCCAGTTCATAAAAGGCAAGGACAATGTATTGGCCAATGGACTGTCAAGGCAGGTGGCTGGGACTGCAGTGACGTGACGCAGACGTAGGAACAAAAAAGACATTTTCCCCATAAAGACTTGGTTTTATTGTTAACGCGGCGTATGAATCCTAGAGCAGGAATAATACTCTGCCGTTATTTTTAAGGGGGGGGGAATGTGATGTTCCTGTATTAATGTATATATGGTAAGTGCTGTTTGTATAGAAGATACATGGTAAGTGGAATGAAAGAGGAGGGGGGAGTAAATGAGCAGTAGAATGCTGGATGATTGGCTGAGTGTTTGGATGGCTGAGAGTATAAATGGAAGGATGACAGTTGAATCTGGGTGGACGTGAGTGGGTTGTTTTGGTGGAGTTTGGAGGTGGGTGTGAGTTGGTGTATGTCAGGAGAGTGTGGAGAAAGAGGGAGGTGGAGTTCGGATTAGTAATAAGTCAAATATCACAGTAACAGATGAAACCATAAGCTTGTAGATCATTATCAAAGTTATCTTGTTATTAATGTTATTTAATAAATACTATTTTGGTTTACCGAAGGCCTGATCCTTGGCTGGGGTTTCACAGACCAGAAGGGAGGGTAAGGTAATAACCAAGGCTGAAGGGAAACAGTAACAAATGGTGGCAGCGGTGAAGAGGAGAAGATAACATTATAAGTATCCAGAGCAACCCCGAGTTATGAGTTATCTGCATTGATACAAGGGGGTTGGGAACAGCATAGGCACGCAGTCACGTATGTAACCGGATAGAGAGACTCAGGCAAGGTCTCTGGGAACATTGGTGGTAGAACGTGACTGGTGGTGCTGCCTAGCAGGGGGATCTATTGAGATCTGTGCTAGAGCGGAGAGAGAAACCATAAAAAAGGACAGTCCGGACTGGTGGAGTCCCTGGTGGTGCCTAGTGAAAGGCAGTAGCCACGAGCAGGTAGGAACCTGACAGGGAGAGCCAGGGAAGGGCGTCACAGACCACAACTCCCATCAGCCACAGCCAGCATTGCCAATGGTCAGGAAAGATGGGAATTGCGGTCCAACAACATCATCTGGTGGCCCACTAGTTGGGAAAGGCTGCCCTAGTCTCTGTTAGTCTTGACTTGCTTCTTGCTTCTTCCCTGCTTGGAGCTCCTCTTTGGCAAGCACTAAAGAGATTAGAAGATAAGCCTAGACAGTCTCACCCATGTTTTAAGGACTCTCTAGACCCTGTTAGGTTTGGTTTGCTTCCCCCTTGCTTGGAGCGTTAGATTATCCGAGTGGAATAAGGGGTTACAGAGAAACAGAGAAACCTGTACTGCTGCTATGCTGACTGCGACTAAGATCAATATATTCAAAGGGAAAAAATCCATGTTGGGGGGAGACTGCTGAAGTTCAGAACAAACTGGATCAGTCCGCAGATTACGAATATGCAGACCACTGAAAAATTCAGTGCTAAATCAGAAATCGGCTGAATTCTTGCCCATTCCTTCTGTGTGCATGCCATTCCATTGTATTCTACCACAACAGTAATGCCTTTCACATGCAGTTGCAAACACATGGGAGCTGGTTTTCTATGATATTCTCCTACATGACTTTGGGCCTCATGTTAATGAGGCAACTGTGTGGGGAGGGCAGATGGCTTGGGCATTTCTTGCACAATCATCACAAGACCCATGCCATTTAATTGTAGATGAGGGTGCGGACCTGGCTTGTATCATCAGGACTTGGGTGGGGGAGACAGGTAGGTCAGATCTTACCCGGCTCTGCCACACTAGATACTTGGTGCAGCACCAGCCCAAGCTAGAGGGCTGGGGAGGTGGGATTGCCATGGTTTATCAGAGTTCATTCTCCATCACCAGGAAACCTATCTTTTTTGGAGCAGGACTTGGGGGCCTGCCTCTGACATAGGGCTTTAAAAACAGATTTGGAATGCTGTTGGTGAACCGCCCACCCAGCTGCTCAACAGCCTCCCTGACCAAGCTGGCCAAGGTAGTCTTGAGTGAGGTGTTGAAGGAATCCTAGACGATAATCCTGGGTGACTTCAACATTCATGCCAAGGTTGCTACTGGACTGGCTCAGGATTTCATGGCCTCCATGGAACTCTCAGGTTGTCATTGGCTCGATGGAAAGAGCAAGACATACTCTTGACTTGGTCTTTGCTCCAAGTGGGGAGATGGGTGGTCTGTAAATTGGGGGGAGGTCAAGGTCAGATCACTTCCTGGTGAAGTTTGGACTTATGGCAAATATTCTCCTCTGCAAGGGTGGGGGACCACTTAAAATGATCTGCTCCTCCCGAGACTTAAGAATCCTGGTGGATTCCTGAATGCTCAGGGAGAATTTCTGGTGGATAGAGCAAGTAATCATGTCGAAGCTCTCACCTCACTTTGGAATGGTGAGGTGTGGAGGGCTATCAACATGATCACTCCTGAGCACCCTCTCTGATGCTGTGGAGGCTAGAATGCCCACTGATACTCTAGGGAGTTGTGTGCAATGAAACAGGCTGGATGATGGCTAGACCACCGATGGCGTAGAACTCACTCTGAGGCTAACTGAACACTGATTAGAGAACATAATCGCACCTACTATGTGGCAATACAGGTAGCAAAGAAGGCTTACTTCATGGCCTCTATTGTGCCCTCAAGTAATCATCCAGCAGAGCTATTCTGGGTTGTCCAGGAATCTGGTCTCACCTGCTGGTGGAGATGGGCTTCTGGAGGCAATGGAACCTTGCTATGACCATTTGGCCCATCATTTTGAGGGTAAGAACATAAGAAGAGGAGCCTACTGGATCAGGCCAGTGGGTGGCCCATCTAGTCCAACATCTTGTTCTCACAGTGGTCAACCAGATGCCCATGAGAAGCCTGCAATCAGGACCTGAGCACAAGAGCACTCCCCCTGCCATGGTTTCTAGCAGCTGGTATTCAGAAGCATGCTGCCTCTGACTGCAGTGACAGAGCACAGCCCTCATGGATAGTAGCTTTTGATACCATTATCCTCCATGAATTTGTCTAATCCTCTTTTAAAGCTGTCCAACTTGGTGGCCAAGGATAAAGTCGCTCAATGCAGCAGTGATTTAGACGCTACTGTTTTGTTTACAGTTCCAACTGAGGTGTACAATGCTACATCGTCTCCAACTTTGTGGGATCAATTTCAGTTTATAAGGCTTGATGATGGACAGGGTGCTCACAGGGATGCATCCAACCACATCCTGACCGTCAAGGCTATTGATATCGAGCTGAGAAGGGCCAAGGGTGGGTCCAAGGATTGGTAAATGCCTCTTTGCATGAGGGGGTAGTGCCTGCCACCTTAAAAGAGGCAGTAGTGCAGCCATTACTGAAAATTACAGCCATGGACCCAATGGTCTGTAACAACTATCGCCAGGTTGCAAATACTCCCTTCCTGGGAAAGGTGATTGAGAGGGTTGTGGCAGAGGAGCTGCAGACATTCCTGGATGAGACTGATTATCTGGAACCATTCCAGTTTGGGGTCAGGCCTGGGTTTGGGACCTAATCAGCCTTGGTTGCCCTAATAGATGATATTTATAGAGAGAAGGACTGGGAAAGTACAACCCTGTTCCTTCTGCTCAAACTCTTAGACATTTTTGATACTACTGACCATGGTATCCTTCTGGATGGGCTCTGCGGGATGGGGTCTGGTGGCACTATGCTGCGGCAGCTCCATTCATACCTGAAGGGTCGTGTCCAGACAGTAATATTTGGAAAGTGCTTTTCTCCTTGTTCTTCCTTGTCCCTTTTCTCTCATGTGTCGTGCATCTGACATTGTTAGCCTAAGAGCAGTTATTTAACTTTTGTAAATTGTATTTTGTAAATTGTATTTTTTATTGATGTATTTTATATTGTATTTTTATATTTCTGTTTTTTGTAAGCCACCTTGAGGGCCTTTGGCCAAAAGGTGGGGTATAATAATAATAATAATAATAATAAATAAAATAAAAAGTGCTCCTTGGCCACTTGGTATTTATACTATGGAGTGCCACAGGGTACTATCTTGAACCTAGTACTATTGAGCATCTACATCAGTCGTTCCCAACCTGGGGGGTCAGGACCCCCAGGGGGATCGTGAAATCATTCTGGGGTGGCACAAAGAACCAAGAGAAGAATTATTTACAAATTAATTAATGGGTCATCTGTGCACCACCAACTTGCAAGCCTGCACTGCACGTGCACACAGCTACCTCTGCCTCCCCTTCCTTCCTTCCGGCTGGCACAGTCAGTTCCTGCCACACAGAGAGCTGAGCAGCACAGCACTCAAACAAGTGCATCAACAGAAGGGGCCAGCTAGTGGTCTAAGTGCCTCTCTCCACCCTCTTTTGTCAGCAGCAGTGAGGGAAGATAGATCAAGCTGGCTGGCTCTGGCTGTAGAAACAGAGGGACCTTGGGAGGAGGGTGCCTGCCAAAAAAGTAACAGGATGGAGTCCCAGAGCATCCCCCCACAAATACACACCTGGGCACTCATTAAAAATTCACTGTATAGTTAACTTATAATACAATGTATACATGTCTCTGTGAAGGGTCACCAGGGCTTGATGGTCCTAGGGTGGTGCCTGGCCCTTAAGTAGGCCACAATCCATGCCAGAAGGCAACACCCAGGCAGTAACTAGGTATTCCCTGACCATTTGTCTGTCAATCTCAAGCTCCAATCCTGCCCCTTCTACTTCATGTTTCCTGGGAGGGTCACAGATCCTTTTCTGGGAGAAGACTGAGGCAAAGTAGGAATTTAGGACTTCTGCCTTTTCTTTGTCATCTGTTATCATTTTGCCATCCTCATTGAGTAGCTGTGCCACCATTTCTTTTCTCTGTCTTTTACTATGGACATACTTGAAGCTTTTTTGTTGCTTTTAGCATCTCTCGCTAACCTCAGCTCATTCTCAGCTTTAGCCTTCCTGACACCATCCCTACAATTCCGTGATACCTGCCTGTACTTTTCCTTTGTGGCCTGGCCTTCTTTCCACTTCCTGTATGTGTCCTTTTTTGTTTTCAGGTCCTCTCTAAGCTTTTTGTGAAGCCACATTGGCTTCTTCTGCTGTTTTCCCCCTTTTTTCCTTGTTGGAATTGCTTGCCATTGTGCTTTTAGAATTTCGTTTTTTAGAAACTCCCACCCATCTTGGACTCCTTTGCTTGCCATGAAACCGTACTTACAATTGTTCTGAGTTTATTAAAATCAGCTTTCCTAAAGTCCAGGGTGCACGTATGGCTACTCTCAGCTTTTGCTTCTGTTAAAATCAAGAATTCAAGTATGATGTGATACCTTTCCCCCAGAGTTCCCGTAACTGCCACTTCATCCACCAAATCATCTCTATTGGTTAGAATCAAGTCCAGGATAGCTGATCCTCTGGTTGCTTCCTCCACTTTCTGTAGGAGTAAGTTATCTCCAACATAAGTCAGAAATTTGTTGGAGGGGCCGTGTTTGGCAGAATTTGTCTCCCAACAGATATCGGGATAATTGAAATCCCCCATTACTACTACATCATGCCTCCTCGAAACATTGGCAATTTGCTTTTCAAAAGTTACATTCTCGTCTTCTCCTTGATTGGGTGGTCAGTAATTGACTCCAAGCAGCACATTCCTTTTATTACTTGCCCCATTAATTTTAATCCAGAAACTCTCGGTGGAACTACCAAACTCATCTTCCTGTATTTCTGTGCAGGGATATATATTTTTAACATATAGCGCAACTCCACCTCCCTTTTTATCCCTTCTGTTCTTTTTGAACAAGTTATATCCTTCAATAGCTGTATTCTAGTCATGGGAGTCATCCCACCAAGTTTCAGTTATACCTATCAAGTCATAATTGCCCTCCTGTATTAAGAGTTCAAGTTCGTCCTGCATGTTTCCCATGCTCTGCACATTAGTATACAGACATCAAAGACCATGCGATTTATGGCTTGGCTTCCTTACTACATTTTTCTAAGGACTGTCACTGGTACCTATTACAGCTGATTTCTCTGTTCCCGTTACTGTGCACAAGCCTTCATCAGTCGTTATCACCAAGTTTACGTCTCCCTCCCCCTTAGGATTCAGTTTAAAACCCTCCTGATGAACTTCTCCATGCTGTGGCCAAACACATTCTTCCCAGTGCTTGTGAGATGCAACCCATCACTTGCCAGCAATCCATCTTCCAGGAAGCATAGCCCGTGGCCCCAGAATCCAAATCTCTCACGTCGGCACCACCTTCGTAGCCATTCATTCACATGGAGTATTTTTCTTTCCCTTTCTACTCCTAAATACTGGAAGGATGGATGAAAAAACTATCTGGGCCCCAAAGTCCTTGAGTTTCCTTCCCAGAGCTTCAAAGCCTGATGTGATTTCTTCATAGCTCCGTTTGGCAGTATCATTTGTTCCTAAATGGATGAGGAGAAAGGGATACCTGTTGGTGGGCTTGATGAGTGATGGCAACCCTTCCGTCACATCTCTAATCCGTCCTCCTGGTAGACAGAATACCTGGCGACTCCACGGATCTTCTCTGCATACTTGGGTTTTGATCCCACGCAGTAGGGAGTCTCCCACTACTAGTACTCTTCTCTTCTTGTTGTGGGGCGAGGTTTCACTGGCCCTGCTTGATTGAGCTTAATCATCATCATCATATTTGTTTTTATGATGAATAAAAAGTGACATTATAACGCTTCATTGTGTATTTTTTTTCAATTAACAGAGACTAAAATTACAACAATTAGCATGTGGGGTCGTGAAATTTTGTTGAAGTTATAAAGGGAAGCTGTACTCATAAAGGTTGGGTACCACTGATCTACATGAAGGTGCTGGGAGTGGTCATCAGGAGCTTTGGAGCAAGGTGCCATCAGAATGCTGATGATACCCAACTATATTTTGCCATTACATCTGAATTGGAAGAGGCTGTGCAAGCCCTGAACTGGTGCCTGGATGCAGTGGTGGCCTGAATGAGGGTCAATAAATTGAGCCTGAATCCTGGAATGACAGAGATATTGTGGGTGGGTAGTTCCCATATATGGGAGACAGGTCAATTGCCTGCCCTGGATGGAGTTGCACTCCCTCTGAAGGAGCAGGTATGCAGTTTGGGAGTACTCTTTGATCCATCTATGTCACTAGAAGCTCAAATGAGCTCTGTGGCCAAAAGAGTTTTCTGCCAGCTTCATCTGGTACACCAACTACAACCATTCCTGGACCGTGATGGCCTGACCACAGTGGTCCATGCATTGGTAACCTAAAGACTTGATTACTGTAACACACTTTATGTGGGGCTGACCTTGTATCTGCTTCAGAAGCTGCAACTAGTGCAGAATGCAGTGGCCAGACGGCTTACAGGAGCAGATTACTGGCAAAATCTTATCCCGCTGCTGAGAGAGTGCACTGGTTACCGATTTGCTACCAAGCCAGGTTCAAGGTACTGATGTTAATTCACAAAGCCCTAAACAACTTGGGTCCAAAGTACCTTAAGGGCTGCCTGACTCCCTATGTTCTGTCTCAACCACTGAGATCTTCTGATGGGGCACTTTTGCTGGTTCCCCATGCCCTGAGTTTTGATTGGCCCCCTCCAGGGACCGAGACTTTAGTGTGGCTGGCCCTGCCCTGTGGAACTCCCTATCAATAGAGATTCAGCAGGAAACATCCCTCCTTTCTTTCTGGCATCTCTTGAAAACCGAACTTTTGAGACAGGCCTTTTAACCTGATTTTTTTTCCAATTAATGCAGTATTTATTGATGCTTTTTGTTTGTAATGATGTTTTTATTGGTTTTTTAAATTTTATTGTGTTTGTATGTTGTAAGCTGCCTTAATGTACTTCTATGAAAAGAGTGGCTCCTGCTGGGAGAAAGGGTGGGATATAAATCAAATAATAAATAAATAAATAAACTTGCCATGCTTACTTGTTTATGTCAATCACATATGGACCCCAGGAGTGTGGAGCTGCTTCATGGAAAAGTGGTGTCCATGTGGCTGAAAGGCACCTAAGAAACAAACCATGACAGAGCTATGCAGATGACAAGGCAGTGCTATGCAGATTAATGCAGGCTTGGGCTGGAATCACTAGAGCAGGGGTGAGGAACTCTTCCCAGGGCAGGCATTCCTCCTCGGGCCACACCCCTCATTGGCTTTGCTCCACATTCCTTTAAGTGCTTTTGCCTGGAATGTGTTCTTCAACTGTGGTAATGCTTCTTGCTTGCCTGGATGGAGCCTTTTCATGCCTGGAATGCAGCCTTCTGCAAGAGTCGCATTTCTTGCTCCACCCACTTTTTGCTTCTAGCCCTGCCCACCACCGGCATATGGCCCTTGGAAGGTTTCCTGAGGCAATCACAGTGAAACCAAAATCTGCTCGCTGTCCCTTATGCTGAATGACCAAGCCCTCACTGAGAGGGATCTTGGTTTTTAATAAGTTAGGTATGTTTACATAATGCACGTATGCATGTTATTTCTATGTCAAGTAATGTAAGGTACTCCATGTTATGTTCTTGCTTTATAAGAGGTCTTTAATGCCTTCCATGAAGCTTCCAAACATAAACTCTTTATATTTTCTTTTAAAATGGTCTTTACATTTCTACAACACTGATTTCTGAGCATATTAGCCTTTAATGTCCTCAGTTGTCAATGGTGCGAGGAAGAAATGAATGTTTAGCTTTAGAAAAAGAACAATCTGCTATCAGGAAGGCGGCAGCAGGCAACATTAAGCTTCATTACAAAGCTTGGTATTTCAACACTGCATAACAAAACTGGCCAAAGATGCACACCGAAGCTTGAGAGGCCTCACCTTCTCGGAACAAAAAGGAACAGCACCCAGCCCATGAGTGCAATCTCAGTCTGGAAGAACAACCTGAGATCAGCACATATCTGATCACTGGTGGTATAGGACTAATGTATCTCTGGCCATGTTCTGATTGAGTGTAAAAGAAGAAGGCTGGAGCGACTGAACTCCAGATGGTGGGGAGGGGGGAAATATAAGAGCTGGGGCAGAAACAGCAAGGTGGGGGGGGGAAGAACTCTGCATCCAACAGGAGCATCATGAAGTACCTGATGCTACAGCCCTGCTCCTTCCTCCTCCTCTCTGAATGCCTAGACTGGCCATGTAGCAGTCAGAGCACTTATCCTGGTAGCTATACCCCTGCAGAGTGCAAGTTAATATATGTGTGTCTGTATGTATGCATGTGAGTGGAAGAGAGGGAGAGAGCTCTTTGATTTTCTGAATTGTATTTTTAAAAAATTGTTATCTCTCCCCATTAAAAAAGTCTCACTATTTTTCTTGAGGTTGGGCTTTATGCACAACAATCTGCAAAGTTACAGAACACACAGAAATGTATTCTGTCCCATGCAGGCATGTGGGCGGGGGGAGACAGCTTGCAATATATAGAGCCTCTCTCCATACTTATCTGCCCATCGTAATAAACATTTTGCTACCCAACATAAAGTATCACCACCTGTTTTGCATTGAAAGAAATGGGAGTATACTTTTGTACCAGCCTCATTGCAAATATGACAATGTGCATTAAGTCATACACACGTTAAATAACATCAGTGCGGTACTAGGTTTAGTCTCGCAACCATCCAAGGACATTTTGCCTGTGAGGAAAGTTGCCCAAGTCATGTGCATGTATGCCATCTGCTCTATATTGATTTTGGCATGCCACCGTAAATCTGAGTTAGTAATGTCCAAGCTCAGCACATGGCGCTGCATGTATACACTACCAGCTAGGAATAAGCTGAAGCAACTGGAAACAACAAGGGCTAGGCTTGTCCCACAGTTGTGCTCATGCACAAGAGATTCTGATCCCAGCAACTATCCAGCATCAGCTGCTGAACAGAATGTAGGATTTGACAGCAGCAATCTCCTAGTGAAATTAAGCAGTAGATGAGGGATGCAACATAATTTCCAGACAAGCAACTGGCACCAAAATAAGTCACAAGCAGCTGTTGGAGAACAATTTGATTCTGCCTTCTTTGTGGTCCCATCATTTCCTACAGCTCTTGAAAGCCCGAGTCAAAGGAATTTTCACAGCTACTAACATGTGTACTTTGTATAAATTGGAGACATTTGTGCATGTCAAAGTCACATTGAAGAGATTTTTTCCTACCATGCTACAACTGCTCATTTGTCTTAAAATCGATGAATTCGTGTACAGCAAAACAACGCAATTGTGATTGACTACCTTATTATTGCATTGCACAGAAAATCAGAGCCTATAATTCAGAGGGAAACTATTCATGTCACATTGCGTGAAAAGCTACAACATCAATATTATTCATGTGTAGTCGAAATCCTAGTGCAGGAAGGAACTGGAAAGCGCTCTGGCTGCAGTGAATGAATACAAACAAAGAGGAAGACAGGCAGGTCCACACTGTTCAGCAAAGAAATCCTTTGAGGAGAATATATCATAAACTCAGAATGCACACTGAGCATTTGCATTCAGCCAACAAAGAAAAGGCAGGTCAGTCTGTTTTGGCTTTTTTCTCCATGGAAGGGAATCGTAAGTGCAATTAGCTAAGTTCAGAATTAACCAAACAAATGATCTTATGAACAACACACTCCCTCCACTCAGCAAACGTTCTTGTTAACATTAGTGCCATCCAGTCTTCCAGAACTGATGTCTGTAGAGCAGTAGGCTACCTATGGCTACCTACAAGTTAGGATTACTGCAAAAAATATCACTGGTGTTATGCTGGTGCTTCCTACAGGAAACACACCAAGTGTAGAAGTCAGGGATGCATGGACATGTCTTTTAACACTGACACAAATGTTTACAAACCTTGGCCCAACTGGGATGTTTAAAGTAGTGTGTGCATACACGATGCATATATGGTCTGCACTTCAGGTTTAGCTGCAAGAAATTGCTGGTGCAAAACACTAGTGTCTCCACAATCAAAAGGGTGTAGCCTTTAGTAAAGAAGTTTACACTTTTGACACTTGGATTTAACACAACGGTGTAGTGAAAACAGCAAAGATACATGCAAATCCAACAGGTTGTGCTGATCAGCCCAAGCCTGCAAAGGGGATGTGTGCCTGAGACAATTTGTATGGGCTTACTGATGTCTAGTGATTGAGTTCCAATAGCTTCAGTTAAATTACTAATGTAAAGTATCTCTGCTTTCAGGATATTTCCTTCTTGTGCAGCAGGGGTCTCACTGCTTCCTCAAGTCCATGTGTTTTCTGTGTCTATTCTCTTGCTCATGATAGCTCATCCAAGAATACATTTATTAGTCTTTGAAGTGCCGCTGGGCTATTTGTTATTTTGCACATGCCTACTTAAGGCACTTATGAATATGTCCGATAAATCCCAAGGTTGTTGCAGCAATAAAACAGGTTTTGTAATGCAAATATCTTCTTTTGTTCATACCTATATATGGTATCAAACTGAAAAGCGTCTGACATCAACTGGCTCCTAAAGGCACCTACAAAGAGGAGACAGGGGCCTGTAGTTATGCTGCCTTTGAACCCCTTTGTTACAGCTTATGTCTGAAGTTGAAGTATGTAAAAATAAAAGAAAATAGCAACTTATGCATGCAATTTACTCCACAGGCTGCCCAACCCTATACTCCAACAGGATTATAATAGGCTCCAGGTGCTGGACGATTGGCTCAGATGGACTTCTACAGCATCTTCAACTGACCCTCTACTGGGCCTTCTGCTGAGCAGCAGTGTAAGACAGAGGGTGGATTGACTAGGGCCGGGGTCACCAAATTTTTTGTACCAGAGGAAACATTTCAAATTTTGAGAGAGTGCTGGGGACACCAGTCAGAAAATGGCTGCCATAGTGGCATGGTATAACACAATATGGCTACCATTCGACTACTCTGACAAATGACTACTCTGACAAATCAGAACTAGTCACAGTGAAGTTTTTTCTATAACTGTATTTCCATACCAGAAAAGTTGACCTGTTGAATTTCTGCCTACCATACAGCTGTTAAAAAGCACAAGAACCCTGTTTTTCTCCAGTCCCAACCATGAACTAGACTGCCATCCTTAACCCAGTTACCTGGAAGTAAGCTCCATTAAATACAAAGAATTACCACTGAGGAGACATGCATATCATTGTTCTGTAAATTAAATCTATAGTGAATTCTTAATGAGTCCCTAGGCTTTAGTGCCTGCAAAGCAGGAGGTATGTCTAAGCCTATTTGCAAAGTTTTCACATTTGCTTTTTGAAGGAAGAGGGATTCTTTAATATTCACCTGTACTTATCGTGTAACAGTATTTGCAGAAAATTACTTCTAGGCACTGCCTGATCTCAGGTGAACCCAGCACAGGAAAGATGCACCCTGACTGATAAGGGAAAAGGACAAACTCTGGAGATTCCAAGGACACACAAAAAAGAAAGCAAGACAGAAGCAGGAAAAGTTTAGCTCGTAGTTAAAGTCTTTCCTCATTAATCAACCTAGTTTGGCTTAGCATGTGTGAACCAGGCCTTTTCCTACATCGTAATAGTAGTCAGCACTTGCAGAAAGCAAGCCAAGAAACACAAGGGATAGAATGGATAGATGTCAGCACATTCCTGAGAAGGAGCTATTTGTAATGGCAGTCAAGAACATTTTTATGTTTACAGGATGCAAGCTGTATTTATTAGTGAATAAATATGCATCATCAAGTATAAGTTTGAAATGCAGACAAATAACCACTGAAGAATTGTGCAAAGGTGCTAGACTGCTATAGAAAACCAGGCTAAGCATCTTGCTTTGCCCCAAAGATCCTGTGTGAGCATAGACACATCTTTCAGCGTATATTCGTCTTAACTATAAACTGAAATAAAGACAAGAAGCTTTATTCAGTTGTGCATTACCTTAGTGGAAACCACAACCATTCATGCCAGTCAGAGCACCAGATTTTTTGCCAATCCCCTAATGCAGCCTTCCATATCATATCCCATTCTGTTCTGGAGGGTCCCACAACTCTCACGAGCAGCTTTACAGGGACATAATGGGTTGCAGAAAATGCAGTGCCTTGCCTTCCATGAGCTAAAAAGGTTTCCACTAAGACAGAGACGCCATTGGATGCAACCCAGTGGCTTCTCGTCTTGTGTTGGGATAGAACATATTCATGGATCACTACAGCAGGTTCCACAAGGAGAGAGCAAAAGAATTTGGGGGTGCCCATTTACTTGCTGTGAAAACATAATGGAAATCTATTAACTGTCCAGTTGAAACAAAATCATTTCACAAAAGGACATAAGAACAACAATCTGATTTTACTAGAACTGTTGTTGACAAACATTGTGAAGAAGAGAGAGCTTGCTTAATAATTATCCATACAAATAATAACAAACACGCTACCCCCAATGTTACTACTGCTATGAGGTACCTGTATATTTTCAGCCAAAGATAAAGTGTTTGCAGTCACATAATAGCATTTGCTTATCTGTTTGCATATTCGCCTGTCTATCCAGTCATGCACACATCTGTCATATTATTATGAGCCAATGGGTGCAATCGATCTTTAGCACAATAAATGCACCGCTATCACTTATTTGCTGGTGGAACTCAAACATTTCCCAGATAGGGACAACTTCTGTTGTGGAGATTTCATTTTGTTCATTTTGTTGACACTAGATGCCTTGTTTTTGTACCTGGGTAAACAGCTTTGCACAGACAACTATAGAACAAAAGAGAGAAGACTCAAATGTTCAATGAGATCAATATACTAAGGCCTAATGCATTTCTAGTCATAACTTCCAATTTACAGTTGCTCTAGGATAGGGCCTGGGAACCCTTTTTCAGCCAGAGGGCCACATTCCCTCATGAGCAACCTTCTGGGGAACACATGGGTAGGGCCAGAGGCAAAAAGTGGGTGGAGCAACAGGTGCTGACTTACATTTGTACAGTAGACTACATTCCAGACATGCAAAAGTCAAAGGTTTCTATACCACCAACCCCAGTCACATCTCTGCATCCTTCACCCATGCAAGCAAGAGGAGGCATGATCCTGGGCTCCTGCTGGGAGGAAGGGTGGGATATAAATCAAATAATAAATAAATAAAATTATAGTTCAAAGACATACTTCAGCCAGGCAAAAGCACTTAAGGATAGTGTGGAACAGGGCCTGTGAGGAGTATAGCCTGGGAAGAAGGCATGGCCTAGGAAGAGTTTCAAGGACCAAACAGAGAGGTCTAGAGTGCCATATTTGGCCCCCGGGCCTGAGATTTCCCACCTGCTACTCCAAGAGATAGGCATAGGTTGAGTCAGTTGGCCCTGAAGAACAGCCTTATGACTCAAAGCACACTGGGACTTGCTCTCAGTGCACTTTTGAGGTATCTTCCTTTCTTCATTTCTGTGCTGGTGCCTTTCCTTCCTTGGCACAACTGTGCTCATTCTCTTCCCGTTCCTTATTCTATTATACAAATGACATAGATCCAAGGTTTATGATTAATTACGGACAGCATTACAGAGACATCATGCCTCAAGTTTGCCCTGACCTATTAAATAACTAGTGCAAACAGGAAACAATGGATTCTTCAATACGTGGTAATAAAAGCAGTGCTTTTGGCCAGGTATGGAATGAATGATACAAAATGCTTTGTCCACTAGTTGTCACCAAAACTACATTTTTTTTCATAGTCCACTACACTTCAGTGATGTTTCAGGCAAATTGCTGTAATTTTATCATTAACATGGCACTTCAATGTGCAAAAACAGTTGGTATAGCACAGTGGGGAGGAGAACCTGGCTGGGGGTCCAGAGTCTGGGAGTTCAAATCCCCACTCATGTCTTCTGGGTGTAAAGGGCCAGTTAAAGATCACCCCCACAGTGAGTGGCTCAGGGGTTATGTGCCCTGCCACCTGTGCAGCCGTGGGCAAGCTGCATAATCCCAAGGAGCCCAGTTGCCCCCCCCCCAGCTGGCAGTTGCGGACAAGGAAGGGGCTGGCTTGTGCAGCTGTGGCAAGCTGAGCAGGCCCTAGCCAGCTGGGGAGGACTAGCCTCAGGGAGGCAATGGTAACCCCCCTCTGAATACCGCTTACCATGAAAATCCTATTCATAGGGTAGCCATAAGTCAGGATCGACTTGAAGGCAGTCCATTTCCATTTTCAATGTGCAAAATGTTTTACAATCTTAATCACATTAATATTTTTTTCCATATTACAAATTAAGAACTGAGGCTAGGATACTTTTCCGTAGCTACACAATGAGTCCATGGCCATGCTGAAGCTTAAACCCATGTCTAAAACGATCCAAATCTAAATCTTTGTGTACTATACTACAATTGTTTCATTGCAAGCTGCCATTTTAGGTTAGATGTATAGCTCATGCAGTCTTCCACGTTCAGGAAGAGTAAGTTTCCAGACATGAACCACTCCTTTATTCAAAAATTTTAAATGTAATTTTGCATTTACTACAATTTTTGCAAGAGGAAAACTGGTGACTTGCTTAATCCTATTCAGACATCAGGAATTCTGTTTGGATTCAATTACAGTTTATCAAACAGGTCCCAGTCAAGCAGTCTCTACTTTGGCTTAGATTGGCTTGAAGGACTAAACTGTAGATGGCATGAAGTTGGTTGGTTTGCTTAAGTCCAAGAAAAAGCAACTGAGTGGCTAGAATCTCAAGCAGAGGACTGGCAGGGAGAAGGGGCTGCTTAACTCTTTTCCCCATCTGCTGCATGTCTTCTCAAAATCATCCTCCAGCTGCTTTTCATCCCTGCAGATGGAGGGGGAGAGATTTTAAGGAAGCAAAACAACTGGCATGAAAAAGTATTGCCCAGACAACTACACTATCCCCTAGTTGGTCCTGCCGTCATGATTTCAGGCTCCAGTGGCTATTTTTCCTTGGGGAAGAAGTCACTCATCAGGGGGGGAAATCTTAGCACTACACATAATGTGTTTTGGCCTTTACGTAGTCATCAAAATAATTATGTTCTTCTCTGTGATAACATCAGTACACTTAGCCATTAAAATAACTGGCAAAATAAGACTGTTCCATGAATTGGAGGAAGTAGTGATTAGTCGTCGTAAACTGTTACATATTCCCTGTTGCTTCTTCTCAGGTGCACAGAGCCATAAAGAAAGTAGTAGTAGTTCGTTCTGCATGGGTCATTTTAATTTACCTTGGTGTTCCTCAAAGACACTTTTACTTTCTGCTTTATCCCTTTATCAGGGATGCCATCAGGCTATATCACAGTGAGATGGGACAGCAGGGCCTCTCCATTGGCTCAGCAGAGACCAGCAACATTTGACTTCTTGAATTCTTTCAATTCCAGCTAGTTATTACAAGAGCTCTAACTAAGAACTAGTACTGAGCTTGCTTTTTTTCTTCCTCTCTCCCACTCCCTTTTCCTTTTGTGTCATTTCTTTTAGATTGTAAGCCTAAGGCAGGAACTGTTAAGGTGTTGATATCTTGGAGCTGCTCTGGGAGCCTTGTTTTCAGGTGAAGAGATGGATAAAACAATTTACATAAATAAATGCATATTTTGGCAAAACTAGAGCCTCTGGGATACAAACTGACCTAGAAGCTGCACCATTCATTAGAAATTCTGCCTCATGTGAAGATTGGTTTTAGTCATGCAAAATAAATTACTCTGTGAAAACATGCTGAGTGCACATTTCCACCCAGCCTGATCTGGAAAAAACACAATATAGTTGTATAATATAGTTTCTAGTCTTGACAAAGGCTTCTAAAACAAATTTCCAATCTGAAATTAGAGAGCCACAGCAAAAATATTTTTTTTGGGGGGGGGGAGCAGTTGGTTGTGAAAGTGACTACCTCAGCACCAAGACTATCTGAAGTTTATGATATATTCACAAAATGCAGCCATAAGTGGTTGTAGATCCCCACAGAAAATAATACTGCAAGGATGGGGGTCCCATGGTCCTCCAGAGGTTGCTGGACTACAACTCCCTTCACCCTTGACCACTGGACATGCCTGGCTGGGGCTGATGGGAGTTGTAATCCAACTCCAGCATCATCTAGGGGCACAGGTTCACTATTTCTGTAGCATAGGTCACGTGTCCAAAGCACTTTGCACAGATAATCTCACTCATCCCATATAGCACCTCTGTGTTTTCTCCTGTGGGGCAAATGTTAGTTTCTGAGAACAAGTGACTGTCACTGAGAAACATTAAGGAGGTAACGGGTTAACCCTCCCCCTTATCCCAGCACTGCAGTCCTGATCAGATTCAAGGGGTGTGACTGCTAATAAACTTAACACACACACACACACACAAATGTAGGGCATACAGTCAAGGATTTTTTGGTGTTGCATCTAGCTTTAGCCCTCAACTGCTGTGTGAGAAAGGCTGGTATTATTACTCCCATATTGCCAGAGATAAGAATAGCCCTATTGGATCAAGCCAGTGGCCCATCTAGTCCAGCATCCTGTTCTCAAAGTGGCTAGCCAGGTGCCTATGGGAAGCCCACAAGCAGGATCTAACAGCAACTCTCTCCACTTGTGATTCCCAGCAATAGGCATTCAGAGGCATACTTCCACTACATGAAGTACTAGTTCCCCTCTATTAGGCACTGGTTAGGCTTCATCTTTGGTACTGCATCCAGTTCTGCACACCGCACTTTAAGAAGGATGCAGACAAACTGGAACAGGTTCAGAAAAGGGCAACGAGGATGCAGGCAACTGGAAACAAAGCCCTATGAGGAGAGACTGAAAGAACTGGGTATGTTTAGCCTGGAGAAGACTGAGGGGAGATATGACAGCAGCGTTCAAGTACTCGAAAGGTTGCCACACAGAGGAGGGCCAGGATCTCTTCTCAATCATCCCAGAGTACAAGACACAGAATAATGGGCTCAAGTACAGGACGCCAGATTTCGTCTGAACATCAGGAAAAACGTCCTCCATTAGAGCAGTACGACAATGGAACCAATTACCTAGGGAGTGGTGGACTCTCCAACACTGGAGGCATTCAAGAGGCAGCTGGACAGCCACCTGTCAGGTATGCTTTAACTTGGATCCCTGCATTGAGCAAGGGGTTGGACTCTATGGCCTTATAGGCCCCGCCCCTTCCAGCTCTACTGTTCTATGATACTATGATAGTGGAGGTAGAACCTAGCCATCACGGTCTAGTAGGATGAAGGAGTAGTTCACATAGGGCCATGCCTAAATGGAACTGCCTCTCTTGCACTCTTAGCCACTAAGCCACACTACCTTCTTAATGGTACACCAAGACTTGGAATTCAGGAAAGTGCAAAAGATACCACTGCATATGGTCTGCCAGGATTGAGCCCTGGCACTAAAAGCAGGCTCAGACTTGAAGTTGCCCTACTTTGCATAAAGCCCTGGTTTAAAATACTTTCTCATGTTAGGGCCCTGTATAGTTATGGGGGGGGGGTTAACAACAACCACAAGGGTTTGACAGCCCACATTTCATGACAAACTGTACCCATTTACCCGCATGCCCCAGCTGCACAAGGCCCTGCAGCCCAGGTTTTTTCCACCCCCACTACTATTCCACCGTTTTAATTACCTTACCCTTCGTTGCCATCTCTTCTCCAAGTTTCCCTCTTTAAACTAAGGTTGGGAGACGGAGGAGTGCAGAGTAGCAGAGACCAGTCCTCCTTCCTAGCTGCCTCTTTTCAGTTGCTAGAGTGGCCCCTGCTGATCAGGAGGAGAAACTGCAGAACTTCCTACTAAGGAAAACGAGGCTTCTGGGAGAAATGCCCAATAGGGGTTGTTCAGACAGTGAGAATGTTTGGCTTTCAGTAGAATGCATGGGAAAAAAGGTAATGTGAGAATGAGATAAACATGAGGTTGTATCAGGCAAGTAGGGAAAGACAGGACTGGCTGCGGCTCCCTTTAAGGCAGGAATGGGAAAGCTGTTGCCTTCCATATGTTGTTGGACGCCAGCTCCCATCAGCCACAGCCAGCATAGCTGGTAGTCGGAGTTGTGGTCCAACAACACCTAGAGGGCCAAAGCTCCCGATTTTAGTGTGCATTGACTGCAAATTCATTATTATTGTTGTTGTTATTATTACACCTTTCCTCCAATAAGCTCAAGGTGACATGCATGGTTCTCCCCTCTCCAATTTATCCTCACAATAACCCTGTGAAGTAGGTTAGGCTGAAAGTTGGTGACTAGCCTAAGGTTACCCAGTGAACTCCATGGCTTAGTGGGATACCAGCTCCAATTTGGTGAGCGGAGGATGGTGAGGTAAAGTGTGTTGCTCACCAACATCTGTTAATAATTTCTTCTAGCTTAATTTCTTCAGTACTCTAAATGTAAGAGACTTCTACAATAAACTGAATTAGACCTTTTTGGAGGGAGTAAAGTTTTCTGGAGATTATACATTGACTGACATTCAGAAGACGCTGAATGCCCGTTTTGTTATTATAACTCATCAATATTATGTCTGTTATACTGGCTGGTCAATTGACCGTAATCAATCTAATGAATGAATGTCTGTTATAACACATCTCACAAATAGTTTCATATATTATTTAGGGCCATTGAAAATGTGTCTGGATGTACTGAGAACATAAGAAGAGCAGTTAAACCCGCAAAGACAGGCATTCTATATTTAGGAAGGATAATAGAAAGCATTGTACTGAGAGGACGGAACAGACACAGATTAGTATATGGCTGTCTGCTTCTATTGCAGGCTGATAGCTGGTTACAAATGCAAAAGTTACATTTTAATCTCACATCCCAGTAGAAGGTTTAGGGCTCCATTCCTATGCACACTTCCTTGGAAGTAAGTTCCACTGAACCCAGTGGGGTTTCTGGGACATATACATTCATGTGATTGGGCTGCATATTAATTGTGATAAAGTTAATTTCTTTTCCACTATGTTTTCAACATTTTGAAGGGATTACTATCAATGTCATGTATTTTTAAATGGCCAAATAAGCCATCACAAGAAGATTCTGATATAATCTCATATCCTTTTGCCTTCTTAGAAGTGAAATAACACCTCAGTATTTTCCCCTTTAGGATGCACCCCTTAACATGGTGATGGGGGTTGAGTTGAAGAAGCTAAGAGCAATGCCGTCAGGAGTCTAGAGTAAGAGGCTAAACTCCTAGCAGGGGCACCCAAGGAGGAATGGTCAAAGTTGAGACACCAGACTAAGATGCATCCAAACTTTGAGGAACGCAATGGTAAACCACCTCTGAATACCTCTTACCACAAAAACCCTATGAACAGAGTATCCAAAATGCAACACAAGATAGTGCTGGAAGATGAGACCCCCAGGTCAGAAGGCAATCAATAAGCTACTGGGGAAGAACAAAGGACAAGTACGAGTAGCGCTGTGACTAATGACGCAGCTAGGTCAAAGCTGAAAGGAAGCCCAGAGGCTGATGCGCACAGATGAGAAAGGAGAGTCCGGAGTTGTATGATGCACACAATAGGAACATGGAATGTGAGAAGCATGAACCAGGGAAAGTTAGAAATTGTCAAGCAAGAAATGGAAAGTATCAACATTACAATACTTGGTGTGAATGAATTAAAATGGATGAGAATGGGACATTTTCAATCAGAAACTACAAAATATTTTATGCAGGAAATGAGAAATTAATAAGAAACGGGGTTGCTTTACTAGTGAGAAGTGATGTAGCAAAAGCAATTAGGAGCTACAACACAAGGTCTGAGTGAGTTATATCAATGAGATTAAACGGGAAACTTATTAACATAACCATCATCCAAGTCTATGCTCCAACTGCAAATGCAGAAGAAGAGGAATTGGAGAGATTTTATGCAGAAGTACAGGAGGAAATTGATCACACACCAAAACAAGATGTGCTGATAATCATGGGGGACTGGAATGCAAAAGTAGGGAACCGAGAAGAACTAGGAATTGTGGGGAAATGGGGCTTAGGAGACAGAAATGAAGCAAGAGAAAGACTTATTGAATTCTGTGAAGCCAATAATTTGTTTCTTGCAAACACATTTTTTGAACAACTGAAAAGAAGACTGTACACATGAACATCACCAAATGGTCAATATAGGAATCAAATTGATTATATAACTGGTAGCAGAAGATGGAGAGTTCCATACTTTCTGCTAAAACAAGACCAAGAGCAGACTGCAGTACAGATCATGAACTGGTCGTATTGAAAATGAAAGCTAAAGAAGAAGAACAAAGCAGTCATAATGCCAAAATACAATTTAAATAACATCCCAGAAGAATATAAAGATCAAATAAGGAACAGATTTGAGGCTTTAAACTTAGTTGAGAGAGAACCAGAAGAACTATGAAGTCAGAGACATTACCAGGGAAGAATTCAAAAAGACAATACCTCTTGTTAAAAAGAGAGAAAGACCTCAATGGATGACTGAAGAAATTCTTCAAATTGTTAAAGGGAGAAGGAAAGCAAAAGTAAAAAGAGATAGAAACACAGTCAGAACCCTAAATGCAACTATACAACGACTAGTATGTAGGGACAAAGAGAACTATTACAATAGTTATTGTATAGAAATAGAAGAGGACAACAAAAAGGGTAGAACAAGAGCCCTATTCCAAAAGATTAGAGAAATGAAAGGGAAATTTAATCCATGAGTAGGAACATTGAATAATTGACAGGGGAACACACTGACTGACCGAGATGAAACAAAAGGAAGATGGAAGCAATACACTGAAGAACTCGATAAAAGAGATGCCAGGATGACAGATTCATTCACAGAGGAACTGTATGATGAAGAACCAGAAATTTTAGAGTGTAAGGTGAAAGCTATTCTTAAAATACTTGGAAGAAACAAATCACCAGGAACAGATGGCATACCAATAGAGCTGCTACAAGCTACTGAGACTGAATCTGTCCAAATATTGATAAGAATTTGTCAAGAAATATGGAAAACTAAACAATGGCCCACAGACTGGAAGCTTTCAATATATATCCCAATTCCAAAGAAAGGGGATCCTAGGTAATACACTAATTATCAAACTATTGCCTTAATATCCCATGCAAGTAAAATAATGCTCAAGATTCTACAACAAAGGCTCTTACCATATATGGAGTGAGAAATGCCAGACGTCCAAGCTGGATTTAGAAAAGTAAGAGTACCAGAGATCATACTGCAAACATAAGTTGGATAATGGAACGGACCAAGGAATTTCAGAAGAAAATCACCCTGTGCTTTATAGATTACAGCAAAGCCTTTGACTGTGTAGATCATGAAAAACTATGGAATGCTTTAAAAGAAATGGGGGTACCACAGCATCTGATTATCCTGATGCGCAACCTATACTCTGCACAAGAGGCTACAGTAAGGACAGAATATGGAAAAACCGATTGGTTCCCAATCAGAAAGGGTGTGAGACAGGGGTATATTTTATCACCCTATTTGTTTAATGTATATGCAGAATATATCATAGGAAAAGCGGGATTGGACCAAGATAAAGGAAGTGTGAAAATTGGAGGGGAGAAATATCAATAATTTAAGATATGCAGACGATACCATACTATTAGCAGAAACCAGTAATGATTTGAAATGAATGCTGATGAAAGTTAAAGAGGAAAGCACAAAAGCAGGACTACAGCTCAACGTCAAAAAGACTAATGACAACAGAAGATTTATGTAACTTTAAAGTTGACGATGAGGACTTTGAACTTGTCAAGGATTATCAATACCTCGACACAGTCATTAACCAAAATGGAGACAATAGTCAAGAAATCAGAAGGAGGCTAGGACTGGGGAGGGCAGCTATGAGAGAACTAAAAAAAGTCCTCAAATGCAATGATGTATCACTGAACACTAAAGTCAGGATCATTCAGACCATGGTATTCCCGATCTCTATGTATGGATGTGAAAGCTGGACAGTGAAAAAAGTGGATAAGGGAAAAATCAACTCATTTGAAATGTGGTGTTGGAGGAGACCTTTGCGCATACCATGGACTGTGAAAAAGACAAATAACTGGGTGTTAGAACAAATTAAACCAGAACTGTCACTAGAAGCTAAAATGATGAAACTGAAGTTGTCATACTTTGGACACATAATGAGAAGCCATGATTCACTAGAAAAGACAATAATGCTGGGGAAAACAGAAGGGAGTAGAAAAAGAGGAAGGCCAAACAAGAGATGGATTGATTCCATAAAGGAAGCCACAGACCTGAACTTACAAGATCTGGGTGGTTCACAACAGATGCTCTTGGAGGTCGCTGATTCATAGGGTTGCCATAAGTCATAATTGACTTGAAAGCACATAACAACAACAATTGTACCTTTTCTGCACAGAATTTGTAATTTTGTACCTTCATGGATATATCCCAAAACTTTGTATTACCACTTCAGCTTTCATAATATATTCAGCCATTTGAATCACTGCTGCAATAAAAAGAACCAAAACTGATTTATTCTCTTATTGAGCAAGAAACTGAACTGCATGTCTTTACCAACCCACATGGTGTCACTATTTACCTACATTTCACTACAAAATAGTTCAGCAGAAAATTACAATCCTGGCCCAAAGTCTTCTGCAAAGACCCTAATATACCTCTGCAGGTGTTAATGGGGTATTGTGGGTCTTCTTTTGTGTCTTGGTGCTTATATTTAACAGATAACTTGTCCTGTTACTTGCTACTATTTTGGCATTGAGACCAAAAGAATAACCAGTGTCTTAGTGAACAATTTCCAGAGGGATAGCTGTGTTAGTCTGCTGCAGCAAAAACAGTCTTCTGACACCTGAAAACCCTAACAGATTTATAGAGGCATAAGCTTTTATGCATTAAGATCTACTTCATCAAATGCTTCAGGTGTAATATGCAGTTGGCAGGCATATATAAACACATGGGTTTAAAGGAAAAAATGTAAAAACTGGAGTTTAATGGGAAAAAATGCAAAATGTACAGTCTGATCATTTAACTTAGCTTAAATTATTATTATTATTATTATTAAATTTGTATCCCACCCTTCCTCCCAGCAGGAGCCCAGGGCGGCAAACAAAGCGCTAAAAACACTTTAAAACATCATAAAAACAGATCTTAAAATGAATTAAAACAAAACAGCGTTAAAAACATTTTTTAAAAAAAAACAACTTTAAAAAAGGGTTAAAAACATTATTTAAAACATATTAAGCAATTCTAACACAGACACAGACTGGGATAGGTCTCAACCTAAAAGGCTTGTTGAAAGAGGAAAGTCTTCAAAAGGCGCCAAAAAGATAGCAGAGATGGCGCCTGCCTGATATTCAAAGGGAGGGAATTCCACAGGGTAGGTGCTGCCACACTAAAGGTCCATTTCCTATATTGTGTAGAACGAACCTCCTGATAAGATGGTATCTGCAGGAGGCCCTCACCTGCAGAGCGCAGTGATCAACTGGGTATATAAGGGGTAAGGCGGTCTTTCAGGTATCCTGGTCCCGAGCTGTATAGGGCTTTGTACACCAAAACAAGAACCTTGAACTTGGCCCGGTAGCAAAAGGGCAGCCAGTGCACTTCTTTGAGCAGTGGGGTGACACGTTGGCGATACCCTGCCCCAGTGGGCAGTCGCGTCGCTGCATTTTGCACCAGCTGCAGCTTCTGGCAGCCCCACATAGAGCGCATTACAGTAATCCAGCCTGGAGGTTACCAGTGCATGGACAACAGTGGTCAGGCTATCCCGGTCCAGAAACGGCCGCAGCTTTCTCACCAGCCGAAGCTGGTAAAAGGCACTCCTAGCCACTGAGGTCACCTGGGCCTCTAGCGACAAAGATGGATCCAGGAGCATCCCCAGGCTACGGACCTGCTCTTTCAGAGGGAGAACGACCCCATCCAAAGCAGACAACTGACCAATTATCCGAACCACCAACCCACAGCGCCTCCATCTTGCTAGGATTGAGAGTCAGTTTATTGGCCCTCATCCAGACCACCACCGAGTCCAGGCAGCAGTCCAGGGCTTGCACGGCCTCTCCCGATTCAGCATACTGCTGACACCTCACCCCAAAGCTCCTGATGACTGCTCCCAAGGGCTTCATATAGATGTTAAACAGCATGGGGGACAAGATGGTACCCTGAGGCACCCCACAGCACAGCTGCCAGGGGGCTGAAAGACAGTCACCCAATGCTATTCTCTGAGAGCGACCCTGGAGATAGGATCGGAACCACTGTAAAACAGTGCCTCCAATACCCAGCTCACCAAGTCAGCCCAGAAGGATACCATGGTCAATGGTATCAAAAGCCACTGAGAGATAAAGTAAGAATAACAGAGTCGCACTCCCCCTGTTCTTCTCCCAAT
The DNA here is from genome assembly GCF_030035675.1 of Rhineura floridana. Classification (NCBI taxonomy): domain Eukaryota; kingdom Metazoa; phylum Chordata; class Lepidosauria; order Squamata; family Rhineuridae; genus Rhineura; species Rhineura floridana. Next base: position 104,641,007 of record NC_084483.1, read on the forward strand.
AAAGGTCATCCATCAGGGCGACCAAGGCCGATTCAGTCCCATAACCAGGCCTGAACCCAGACTGGAATGGGTCAAGATAATCTGTTTCATCCAAGAGTACTTGCAGTTGCTGCACCACAACCCTCTCAATCCCCTTCCCTAAGAAGTGGGTATTTGCAACAGGTCGGTAGTTGTCACAAACCAATGGGTCCAGGGTGGGCTTTTTCAGGAGTGGTCGGATCACCGCCTCTTTCAAGGCGGCTGGAACCACTGCCTTCTGCAACGATGTGTTGACCACACCCTGGATCCACTTGGTCAGACCCCCTCGGCAAACTTTAATAAGCCAAGAAGGGCAAGGGTCGAGAGGACACGTTGCTGACCGCATCATCGCAAATGAATGCAAAAGAAGCAGAGTGATCCTTTACAACAGCAGTAATTGTTGATAACACTTTGCATTGCAATTTCCAAACCATAAAAAACTATTAAGTGTGGTTTGTGGTTCCCAGAATATTTTACTTAGAAAGACAGGGGTTGCCAATGTGGTACCAGTGGGCACAATGGTACTCTTGAGACTTAACTCTGATGCCAACAAAGCCAATGAGCCTCCAATCCTATTCACTCCTCCTTGGTCATGGTGGTGATGGGGGAGTATGGTTACCTTTTTCTCCCTTGAAAAGCACATAAGAGTTGAAGGAGGAAGTTGGAAGGATTAAGCTCTTTCCCACTTCCTCTTTCACCTCTATGTGATTTTAAAAGCTCAGATTAATTCTGTTAGATCCAGCATTTACCCAGATCCTTTGGAAAAGTGAAGTATGTGTGCATGTGTGCTCTCTCATCCTGTTTCATGCGGGTTGGGGAGTTGTTCTGAGGAAAGGGGAAGAGAAGTGACCAGTGCTGTTTGTCAGGACTTCAAAGCACCACACACTGTGTGGGTGCACTCACATAGTTTAATTTCAAACCACATGGGCGAAAACCATTGTGATGCTAGAATTTTGGTTGGTGGGCAGCCCCACCCCTTTGTCAAACTCGGGAATGGGGGAGATAAGGATTCAGCCTACCAGTCAAATGCAGATCCCCACACCTGATCTACTAAGTAGGTCGCTGGGCAATAAGTAGATGGTAAAGGTTTCTGACTGTCCTGAACCATCATAGTTGATCCTGCCCCCTGAACCATTGTTTTGCGTCTGACTCCAGATGACGGATCACATGGTTCTAGTGAAAAATAAAGTAGATTAAAGCCTAAATTTGCCCACCCCTGGACTACACGACACTGTCATACAATCCACTGATCACCCTAGTGCAATATTTGGGAATTATTGCTGCAATTTTTGCTGCAATTACTGAATAGAATATAGAATACATATACTTGCTTTTCTGTGGGTCTCTTCACATAAGAATAGACTCCTTGAAATATTCTGTGTGCAGGCACAATACAGTTAAGAAGCTAAATGGCTTTCTTCATTATGCTCTGCCTTTTACAGAGGAAAGACTTTTCTAAACATTGAGATTCATCCCTTTTTCCTAATGAGAAATGAGCTATGGAGAAACCTTTCAGGAAAGGCTGTACAGTGTTATACAGCTTTGTTTTAAATGGCAGATTTCTGAAGAACATCTGGAATAGTCAACCCAATGCCAGGTATTCAAGGGGAGTGTATTGTTTGGATCATGCACAACACAGTCTGTGTTAATGCTCTTTCATATGTCATTTTGACAAACTGTATTTAATCACACAAAATGCCTAAGTTAAAAAAAATCAGCACGCTCCATGCTAAGTTAGACATTGTATTGCTACTTAGCATATATTTAACTTTCCCAGTGATATCAGTGGGACTTAAAAATGGGTGGGACTGCAATGTTATGCACACTTACCTGGGAGTAACCTCTGTTTGACTCAATTTACTTCTGAGCAGATATGCATAAGATTGTGCTGTAATTATGGTTGGATTATATTCTAACTGTTCTTATGGAACACTCTTTATATTTCCCGGATAAAAACATATTGTGTTCAGGAAGGGGGGGTTACTGTGCAGAAGGAACAAATACCTTGCATTTCTACATAATCCAGTTACATATTCCCTTAACCAAATATACCACAAGCATTTCCAGACATAATTTCTCTGTAGGCATAACTGCCAAGCAGCAAATATAACATTTATTGGGTCACATCTTCTTCAAATGTTAATTTTCTCAGTTTATTGGATCTGTAATAATTTACTACAGCAGGAAACAAAATATGAGCCTGTGGTTCTATTTAGAAATGTTTAATAGAGACATCCTTGGACTTTCTCAAAGTCATACATTACTGACAAAATTGCAGCCCTTTGCTTTCTGCATTAAACCCTTCTTTCCTGTAAAATAGATCAGTTTCCACTCCAGCTTCCCAACTCCTCTTATACTCTTAGCAGGGAAGAGCTAGAAATTATCTAGTAAACTGTGTAAACAAAGTAAACAGAGAGATATTCACTAGTATTGCCACCCTGGGCTCCTACTGGGAGGAAGGGTGGGAGATAGATAGATAGATAGATAGATAGATAGATAGATAGATAGATAGATAGATAGATAGATAGATAGATAGATAGTAGTTTTGAGAGATTTTCTTATGCATTTTAAAAGAATCTGCCATTTCCATCCTTCTTTCCATATTTAGCTGACAGTATACAACCCCAAAAAATGTGTGCCTGGTCTGTCTGTTATCCTGGAGTTAACTGTGGACAACAGACAGACCTGGCACACAAGTCACCTGGTCACCTATATTTACTGTAGTGAGGAAGTTGAATGGCAACTTCAAGTGCCCTGCTCTCCTTTCCTATGGTTCTTTTCCTTTAAATCAGATTTGGACCAGACAGCATTATAAATAGAGGATGTTTTCAGATAGATGACTGTCCTCTGAGAGCTCTTCAAGTAGAGGACTATGCTCTGCAAAGTAGGCCCCTACTTACAGGCCATATCCTTTTGTTCTCATTTTCTCTGTCTCTGCTCTTGCAATTTAGCAAATCCCCTTGGAAGGCCAACCCAAGGGGATTTGGGAACTATATTTACAGCAAGCAGATATGTGTTGTTCCAGTAAACAAGACAGAGCCTTGATGGATTATCCATCCATGCTGACGATCAGCACAGCCCCATTGTGCATGCACTTTTCAACCTATTGGAAACCTTTATTGCACCTATACAGTAATAAAACAAAGCCTTTATTGCAAACTATATCAACGGAATGATTGCATATAATAAATACATTACATTCCTCTTATCAGGCATGCAGGTGCAAAGCAAGGCCATTTTGCTGCTATGGAAATAAATTGGCTTCAAGGCAAGAACTCTATTTGGCTATCAGCCATGCCTCACAGCTGACTTAACTCAGCTGTGGGAATTGGCCGATAGCTGCGCTGGTCCTCCCTCTGTGGCAAATGGATTTTATTTCATATAAGCATCTGCCAGTCACAAATAAATACAAGATAAACAGAGCTGTGTGTATTTCTGAACATCTGCATTTGCACCCCACACAACTGCAGTATGTGGTCTCAGGTGGACAATCTGGTGTCCTGAGAATCTGTTTTCTAGATCTTTTTCTAGTTAATCTAGATCTTACAGCTGCCAAATGAGCTCAAAAATGTGCTCAGTGAAATCTCACAAGATGAGGGGTGGCGATCAGAGTGAAAGTGAGATACAGGAGGAAATGGTCCTAAATGTGCCTGTTGGTCCAACTAACCCCATGTTGTCTACAGTGAGTGGCAGCATCTTTCTTACCCCATCTTTTTAACTGAAGATGTCGAGAACTGAACCTGGGACCTTTTGCATGCAAAGTATATCCTCTGCCACAGAGCCATAGCTCGACTGGAACTTCCAAACTCCTGCATGCCAACCCCATGCCTCATGAGGTGAGACACTGAAGCCTCCCAATAGCCAGAGACAGGGCTTGAATATTCTACACAACTCTCGGTTTTTCCCATAGCAAGTGAAAGCAGAATACATTATACACACAAGAGATGAGCATTTGTTCATTCCAATGATGTATTACAAAACTCAGGGTGGTTCATGACAGATGCTGTTGGGAGGTCGCTGATTCATAGGATCGCCATAAGTCATAGTCGACTTGAAGGCACATAACAACAACAAAATTACAAAACTGGATGTCTCGATCGTCCCAGAGTGCAGGGGGCTCAAGTTGCAGGAAGCCAGATTTCGACTGGACATCAGGAAAAACTTCTTGTTAGAGCCATACGACAATGGAACCAATTACCTAGAGAGATAGTGGGCTCTCTGACACTGGAGGCATTCAAGGGGCAGCTGGACAGCCATCTGTTGGGAATGCTTTGGTTTGGATTCCTGCATTGAGCAGGGGATTGGACTCGATGGCCTTGTAGACCCCTTCCAACTCTACTATTCTATGATTCTATGAATAGCAGAATTTTGCTTTCCTTAACACTGGAATTATTTTAAATGTATAGTATACACACAAGTACACACCATGTTTTCATTATAGGAATACAGTGGCCTGATTTGCAATTTATCTCACGGCTAAATAACAGAGGAAGTACATCCTACCCCCAGCATTGCATTGGCATAAATATGCCTTTATCTAGTTTGTTTGCATTTGATTGATTTGATTTTTATCCCACACCTTCTGCCAAAGGAGCCCAGGGAGAGAACAATGGGAAAGGAAATAAAAGATCTGGCATCTTCTTCTCAGATCTGCTCCTGACCTCAGGCAAATCATCGCTGGCTCTCCTGCCTCTTTAGGCAATTTTGTTTTTACAGTGCAGAGGTTGCCTCTAGGTATGAAATGCATTGACATATGCATTCAAAATGAGGCTCATTGCTGTATCTGTGCCTGAATATGCATTTTCCCCTTTTATCAGATTGGCTAAAATACTGGTGGTGGTAGAGAAGAAAGGTACTTCTGCACACCTTCCCCTCTAGTGTGTGGGGTGACTCGCTTGAATAATTGGGTGCCTTTTGCTAATCTAAAACCATGATGCAACTACTCTCTGCTTCTAACAAGCGTTTACCATGATGTGAAGAGTGGTATGTCAAGAGCAAACAACTTTGGACCCATTTGGCCCTGTGCTTTGTGATTTTGGAGCCTCATCCAGCTTCAGCTTCCACATATTTGTGCTCATTGTAATGACAATAAATAATATATATATACTATAGTACTAACATAAACAAGTGGGTCCACTTACTAAGGAACTTACTAATAGTTTATCTTTGCACAGCAAGTATCCAGGTTTCCAGATAGTTCTCTTGAAATCAAATTCCTTTAGTCTATTGTTCCCAGCATGCACTACTGGCAACCAGATTACCCAATCCATAAAGCCTTTCTGGTCCCACAATAGGTCTGATTTGGCATTTGGCAATCAGCAACATAAAATACCAGTCCGAAGGTTGAGTAGTGTCAAACTCTGTTCAAAGCATGTTTCCATGCCAACAATTTTCACTACCGTTACCAAAATGTAGTTGGGCGGTTAGCAGCAGACTCCTTGTGGACTTCCCATAGGCATCTGGATGGCCACTGAGAACAGGATTCTGGACAAGATAGGGCTTTGGCCTGATCCAGCAGCACTCTTCTTAAGTCAGTAGTGCAAACAATGGATTTTCTCCTTGGCAAGCATTTTATCAACTAGCTTAAACCTCCTTCTATATCTGAACTTCACTCTACAGTATTGAAAGAATGCTCTCAGCTGCTATAGTAGTCTTCAACCCTAAATGATTAGATGCATACGCACTTCCCGTGTAATGAAAGAAAATGGTATGACCGCATTTGGAATACTGTGTACAGTTCTGGTCACCTCATCTCAAAAAGGATATTATAGAGTTGGAAAAGGTTCAGAAGAGGGCAACCAGAATGATCAAGGGGATGGAGCGACTCCCTTACGAGGAAAGGTTGCAGCATTTGGGGCTTTTTAGTTTAGAGAAAAGGCGGGTCAGAGGAGACATGATTGAAGTGTATAAAATTATGCATGGCATTGGGAAAGTGGACAGAGAAAAGTTTTTCTCCCTCTGATAATACTAGAACTCGTGGACATTCAAAGAAGCTGAATGTTGGAAGATTCAGGACAGACAAAAGGAAGTACTTCTTTACTCAGCGCATAGTTAAACTATGGAATTTGCTCCCACAAGACGCAGTAATGGCCACCAGCTTGGATGGCTTTAAAAGAAGACTAGACAAATTCATGGAGGACAGGGCTATCAATGGCTACTAGCCATGATGGCTGTGCTCTGCCACCCTAGTCAGAGGCAGCATGCTTCTGAAAACCAGTTGCCGGAAGCCTCAGGAGGGGAGAGTGTTCTTGCACTCGGGTCCTGCTTGCGGGCTTCCCCCAGGCACCTGGCCGGCCACTGTGAGAACAGGATGCTGGACTAGATGGGCCACTGGCCTGATCGAGCAGGCTCTTCTTATCTTCTTAATGCTAAAAAATTGGTGATTCAGAGGAAGGAATCATACCTTGATTTTATAAAAGGAAAAAATGACAGCATTTATAGAAATATTGTCCAAGATTTTACTGCAAACCAATGCATTTGGTCACAAAAATTATACATATCGTATAATAACCATGTTCAGTACATTACAATAGGGATATACATTATAGGCTTTCAATTTTTTTTCTTTTTAAATATACATCTAGCATTGCAACCAACTGTACAGGTCTTTTTACAAATACATACAACCAGGAATGCAAAAAACAAACCATAAATAATGCCCAATTTTACAGATGAAAAAGATAATGAAATAAACCAACAGCTTTGACAGGTCGCAGCTGGGGCATTTTGGTCCCTAGAAACCCTCTCTAAAAATAGAAATATTTATACATATATATATATATTTCCATAGCAGCAATGCTTTCTTCAAGCATTTGGGTACTAGTCATTGAAGCCCATCATTAACTGTACAATTTTTACATATTTTTCTTTTAAAAAATCATTTATCTACATTTATTAATTTGTCTTCCAAATATGGAAGGAACAATGCCCCCCACTGTAGTGTGCTTTGTGTCACACTGATGCTTTCAAACAAAATCCATCTGCAAAATGTGCATACCACACTCATACCATTGTCCACATGGCAAACTCTCACACACACGTGAATCCAGAAACACTCCGACAGGAAAAAGCTTTGGAGCTCACAAGACCTTTTCAGGAAAAAAGGCACATTTTCATAAAATCCTCATTACATCCAGAAAGATCTTCAAGCTAGGCTTTTCAGAACAAACTCTCGATACATAACACACAGGATGTTCTTAAGCTTACAATCTATGGCAGCAGTAGCTTTTTTTTTTCCCCCTTCTCTTTTCCTTCTTCTTTCCTTTCTTAACTTCCAAAAGGAGATAGCACCACTTTGGTGAGAGGGAAGAACTGGAAGTGAAATGTTTGTGAGTTCATTTAAAAGGAGTTAAAGTGTGCTCTTCCAAACGGAACAGAAACAAGCAGAATGCTTCCAGCAAACATAGTTGAAATTAAGGCTGCAAAGCTGCCACACAGTGGGAAGATGTGCAAATTTTTCTTTTTTTCCAAGATGACCGGACAACTGGCAGCTTAAGCAGAAGGCCAACATAAGGGTCATTATTAAACGAAGAAGAAGAAAGAACAAACAAATCACTAAATAAAAATTCACAAGAAAGAATCCATGGGAGGAGCATAGGAGAAGCCCAGAAAAGCTTCAGCGGCCTCTTTGACACTAGCAGTGATGAGGATGCTGTCTGAAGACTGGCCAATGGAGTTTGGGACAGGCTCCTCTGTAAACTCGGGGTCAAAGTGTCGCAGATCACTGGGGCCGCTCTGTGAGAAAAGAACGATAGGATCTGTTAATGCTGGACTGGGAAGAGTGTTCAAATCTGTTCTTAACAGGAAAGTGGGTGTGGAGTAGGCCTCACTGTGCTGCCCTCATAAGCCGCCTCCTTTTAAAAGAAATCTGGTAACTTCATGCCAAGATAAAAACAAAACACTTTCCACTGTTACCACCCCTGTACAGGTTTCAAAGGCTCCAGTCACTCTGCACAGCAGTTATTCACCAGTGGCAACATTTTTCACATTTGCATATAATCACCTTGTTGTCCGTGTAATAATAAAGACATTTAATGATGTTCGTGTGTATATATACGTTAGACTTGAGGCTGATGTGATGGGTCAATCTTAGACATGTGACCCAAGTCCCACTATATTCACTGGAGCTTAACTCCCTGGTAGCAGTGGCAGGCTGTGTGTGGGAAGGTGGGTGGGTGCACTGCAAGTAACAGGGCTGCCTGTGTTTGCTAGCAGTGGGATAGGGTAAGGCAAGGCAGCAGCAGGTTTGGGAAACTGAGTTAGTGGTGGCCCGAAGGTGCATGTGCACCTATGGGGCCATCACAGCCAACCCAGAGATTGCTGACACCTTGCACCACCCCAGCCCACCAAATGGCAGTGCCACTGCTCCACCTCCCTTCATACACAGCTATTGCTCCCTAGTAAACGTATCTAGGATTGCAGCTTGAGGTAGTATTGGATTCAATGGGGCAGGGGCAGACAATGTGTTGCCCTCCAGAACTTGTTGAACTCTAATCAGCCCCAGTCAGCATAGCCAATGGCCAAAGACAATGGGAGTTGTAACCCAACATCTGGAGGGCACCATGTTGGCTGCCCCTGCAACACAGTGCTGTGGTCAGCTTGATCTCAGCTTTAGACTGCAAAACTTTGCTACTCAAGCAAGTCCAGTTGAACTCCATAGATTTCCAAGCAAATAAGTGTTTGTGATCAGGGTGTTTTCCCCCCAGCTGGGAGCAATGATGACCCAACGCAAAAGACTGGGAGGCGATGATGTTCCCTGAGCTGCATGGGGCAAGCAAGGCCTCCTCTCAAGTATAAACCGAAGGACACCTGTTTAATGGCTCCTTCAGGGTCACATTCATAATACACTGAAACATTGAAAACTAGGCTGTCATTTTTATCTTCAACCCCTGAATAGAAAAAGCCCTCCTTGCCCATCCTATAATTAGAAGGGATACTTACCACATTTGGGTTAAAAGGGGGTGTAATCTTCTTATTAATAAGATCATCCCAGTTAATTGGGGAGAAGAAGATGTGATTCTTAATTTCCATCTGTTGAGGAAACGGAAATCAAATCAGTTGAGACAAGAGTAATTGAAAAAGACTGGTGTCCTCTGGCCAACTTCCTAAATGCCTCCCCTCTCAGAACTCCCACGGTTATACTTACAAAGTCTTCCTTTGCACCCAGCCTCTTGGTTCTGTCCTTCTGCAAAAGACCTTCCAAAAGGTGTCTAGCGGAGTTGGTAATATTTGGCTTCAGCTGCAGAGGTTTGTTCAAGATGTTGTCATACATTTCTGCTGTGTTTCTGCTATAAAAGGGGGGCTAGAGAGAAAAAAAGCGCAGAGATATTTAGTACAAGGGCCAGATTTACCATACTGCCTCTGCCATAATATACTAAGTTAACACCCTTCTTGAGACACACATACATAGATGTTCAGGAAACTTCTACTGAATTGACCCCTGGTCCATCCAACTCACTACTGTCATGACTCCCCAGGGCTTCAGGCAGGGGCATTCCCAGCCCTACCTAGAAACGCTGGGGATTGAACCTGAGACCTTGTGCATGCAAAGCAGATGTCGTGCCATTGAACTGTGGCCACAAAGACTTGCACTACGACAACTGGATGAAAGACATATTGGAACCACTAAAGCCAACAATTAAAAAAAAACTTCAGTGGAGCCAAGATTCATCTCTGATAATGATTACAGAGGGGAATGCTACTGGTATGCATATGTAATCAGGCAGTCACTCTATTCTCACTTACCAGTCCATAAAGCATCTCGTACAAAACCGCTCCAAGGCACCACCAGTCAACCGTCCGGTCATAGGGTTGCTTGTGGAGGACTTCAGGGGCAAGGTACTATTAAGTTCAGAAAGAAGTATGGAAACATTAGGTTAAAACAGCCAGCCTGCATTCTTTAAATACTCCACTTAAAAAGAACCTCAGTGACCAGAATGAATGGGACCTGCACATGTGGACTGAGGACCACACCAATAACTCTTTAGGATCGATGGAACTTACTTCTGTAGGAGTTCCCATAGTACAGGTGTCTTTCCCTCCCTCTTTTTGCTCTTAAAGGCTAGCATTTGTGGGATCGTGCATTTCTTCCCACCTCCCAGCTTGTCAGCAGGGCTCATCAATCAATGACTGTCTGACTGCTTTACCTAACCAGCACAAAATGTCCTTTTGTCCCATCTGGGAAATTCCTGTCCCTGTCACGCACTTTGGGCACATACATCATTGCCACGTGGGTAAAAAGCAGAATTCAAACCTACCTCGGGAGTGCCGCAAAATGTGGAAGTTGTGCCATTGTGTTCTATGTTCTCTTTGCAGAGTCCAAAGTCAGTCAAGACAATGTGCCCTTGAGAATCCAGCAAAATGTTCTCTGGCTTCAAGTCCCTGTGGCAAAAAGAAGGAAAACACAAATGTCAGCCAACTGGTCTCAGTTCTTACTATTTTTATTGTAAGTAACAGGCTTTTATCAGGGTTTTTTGGAGGGAAGAAGAGAGTTCCTTTGGTAAGACTGGTTTGTGGATAGTCCCCAAACACTTTTTAAAGGCCATCATCCAACAGAATTCAGCCTACATACAACAGTGTGATCCATTTACTGATTCTAATCCCTAACCTGGACATCAATCCTTAGAATTGTGTGCTGCAATGATCCCAGTACCTACTGCTAGCATCTTGGAAGCCCATTGCACAAGGTTCTTGGCCTCCTGTTTGTCAAGTTTTGTTACGTATTGGAGCCTACTTGCCAGTTTTCACAAAAAACATGAATGTGCATAGATCAGGCATCCTGCTTACCGATAAACTATATTCAACGAATGCAGGTAACCCAGTGCACTGGCTATTTCAGCAGCGTAAAAACGAGCCCTTGGTTCCAGGAAGCAACGTTCCCTCTGGAGATGGTAGAACAACTGCAACAGACATCAGGGGAAGAGGGAAATATGTTACCTTTTAACAATGCATTTAATTAATCTCAATATATATAGCTAGAGAGAACAATTGTAGGAAATGGCCTAGTAATCCACTGACTATTTCCTGCTATTAGCGGTTGGCAGGCAGGAGACACTGAATCTAATAACTCCTCCCTAGACCTCCCTTTCGTACTGAACAGGAAAAAAACCCCACAATTTTGTACATATGGCAGGACTTTCAGCAAGGGAGAGTTTGAGCTGAATTGGCTTTGGATCATGCCCTACATATTCTATGCACTCTTCTGCTTACCTCTCCACCATTGATGTAGTCTAGGACAAAATATAGTTTGTCTGCCGTCTGGAAAGAAAAGTGGAGTCCCACCAGGAAAGGGTGCTTCACATTCTTCAGTAGGACATTGCGCTCTGACATGATGTGCTTCTCCTAAGAGGAAAGGGGATGGAAAATTATTAATAATGAGAAGAATAACAGTAGGACTATAATAATTATATTCCTGATGGACATTTCTTATGAAATGGGGAAAATCGTGTCATTTACCTCCTTCTTTTTCAGTATTGCTTTCTTCTGGAGGACTTTCACAGCATAGAATTGCTCTTCTGCCTTATGCCTTGCAAGAAGAACCTGAAAAAAAATCAAAATACCCTTTGCTTAGGCATGATCATGATGCGAGGGAAGTAAGTCACAATGGCGAGCAACTATGCCCTTTCTGCTAACATGGGGCCCAACCTCACAGCAACCTTGCACAACTGGATAGGCTGGCAATATCAGAGCATGTATTAGAACAGCACTGCCCTAAAGCAGGGAATTGGACAGTATGGCCTTCAAATCCCTTTGTGCCCTGTGATCCAAGCAAATTCTCTTATGTACTCTTTTTTAACAAGATGATGACTTTCAGGAACACCCAGCCACATAGCTTCATACAGCCATCTAGCTGCTTCTTTACTCTTTCACTTTTTCCTTCCTTCCTAAATCTTCCGTTACTCCAAGTAGTTTGATGCTAAACTGCGAGTTTCCCAACATCATGAAATAACATTAAAAGGATCTTCCTTCAGAATCCACTCCATTATCAAACACACTGAATGCTCATCCCTAAATATTACACACAATAATAAGGCAAACTAGGCCAATGAAGATGTAAGCTTACCTTTCCAAAACTGCCTTTTCCAATAACCTTCAGGAAATGGAAATCTGATGGTTTAGCATGTGGATTAGATGAAGGGCCAAGATTGATTTGTTGAGATGGGCTGGGCTGCAATGAACAAAAATGAAGAAAACCATTACCATTTGTACTGAAATACTTGGCCTTCAAGCAACACAGTAGATTGTGCTTAATAATTGTATGAAATTATGTTTTGGGGCAAAGAGCAGTACTCTTTAAAGAATTCATATAAAGATTAGGCCACATGTCATTTTTAAATGAAACTGAAAAGAAACAATTAAAAAAAGGTTTTCTTTCTTTTAGACAGAAATGGTGGCCTTTATTCTAAAACGCTTCTTTCCAAGCTACATCGCTATAGTGAGTCCTGATTGCCAGGCTGCTAACAGACAGAAAGGCTATTTTTAAAAGCTGTTTCTAAGTGACACATTAATTTCTTCTTAAGAAAAGCTGTCCATAATAGATGCTACTTACTGGAGGAGAAGGATTGGCATTCATAAGTTCAGGCTCTTGAGGTTGGGAGATCTTCAAAATAGATTGAACTTCAGGGCTACAGGAGATTAGACACAATTAGTACAGTTGCACAAGGTACGGAACATTAAAATATATTACCACCAGGGGGCATACTAATATTCTATTTAGAAAGTTTCAGACTGGCAAGCTACTACTAAAAGCAAACAGCTTACTCAGGTGAAACAGAAGACAGGAATAAACCTTTCTGAGCTACAAGTTTCCTCTGTAATGAGATGTTAGGCTAGAGGAGGGGCTGAGGGATCAGGAAATCTAGACTAAGTGCCATTCTCCAGTTTATTGTTCAGCCAAACAGTGAAACTTAGCTCTATACACTTATTTCAAGACTTGAGAATGTTGAACTCTAGAATACTCTATTTTGTGTCCAGTTTAAAAAAAAACACAAAAAAACCCTATTTATAGCACAGTCCAGTGTGGCAATGTGGTTAGAGTGTTGGACCTGGGAGACCAGGGTTCAAATCCCCATTAGGCCATGTAGCTCACTGGGTGACCTTGGACCAGTTACTGCCTCTCAGCCTAACCTACCTCACATGGTTGTTGTGAGGATAAAATAAAGAGGGAGGAGAACTGTGTATGCCACCTTGAGCTCCTTGGAGGAATAATAAATAAATGCAATAATAAATAAAAATAAGTCCTGTCTCTATTCAAGAGTGAATTCAAGGACACCTACTCCCAACAGCATATAGAATTGCAGTCTTAATGACACATGCTTCTATCGAAAGTCTCAGAAATTCACCTAGACATAATTTTAACAAAACTAAATTTAACACTCCTAAGAATGCTTACTAGGGAGTAAGTCTCATTGAACTCAATGAAGCTTGCTTCTGGTTAAGCATGCATAGGATAATACTGTAAACTCTTAAAAAAAGAAGACAAATATTAAAATTCAGCTGTCTCTCTCTATAATTTCTCATTCCATCTTTTTAAAAAGTTTCAAAAATAAGTTACATGCATTTATTTCCAAGATTATTTCTGCAAACCAAAACGGAGACCACTTACTGTTTGCAGGCGTAAGAGTTCGTAGCTATTTTTTGAATGAAGTCATTGAGCCCCATTCGTCTCTGTTTCATGAAAGCTGCAAATAATAACAAAAAAGGGGATTGCTACATATCAATCCCCGACTATCCTTCTGTATTTAACGTATCCCCCCCCCGCCGCCCACTTGAATCAAACAAATCACTCCACACACAAATATCCTCCCGCTCAGTTCTCAAATACTGTACAGGAGGCGCACGCCACTAGCTCTTTCTTGCCCGGCTTTTTTCCCCTTCTTGTCGTTCCTACTCACCAATCAGTATCGCCACCATCCCTCTCATCTTGGAATAGGTTAACGTCGATCCCGACGCTTCAGTTTTGACCGTCATTGTGGACTTGACCAAGGGAGACAGCGGGCAGAAATATTAATCCAAGCCGAGGAAAGAGGGATGGCGTCGATCCAGGCACACTGGCTTGCTAATGAAATTAGTTAACCCCGAGAAGAGACCGTAGTGCAGCGTGCGCAAGCAAGCAAGCAAGCAAACAAACAAGCAGCCACCACCCTCTTGAGTCAGCTCGATTTCTGCAGCTCCGCCGCTCGCCGGAGGGGTTTATATAGGCGAGGCCTCGGCGACGAAAGGAGCGATTGGGGGGCGAGAGGAAGAAGGGGAGGAGCCAAAGGCGAACAATGAGGAAGAGTCTCGCTCGCCACTTCAGGCGCCCAGAACCGAGTTGAGAAGTACGGCTCTGGCGCCTGGCCCTTGGCAGCGCGCGAGCCGCCCTTCCCCGTGCCGTGACGTTAGAAACGAGTCTCGCAAGCCGGGTTAGCGGAAGGAGGACGCTTGGTCTCCCTCCCCATTTTTTTTCTGTTGTCCTTCTTGGCAGCAGTTTTAGAAGAAGGAAAAAGGACCATCCAAGCCTTCCTGCCTTGGTCCCTCCGGAGGGAAGCGGTGTTAAGAATTTAATTTTTTGCTTCCACGCTTCCAAGCCACGTTCTCAGCCGGAATAGGGCGCAACTTGCCTTGCCAAGGCGCTCAGTCAGGATACTCGCTTGCTTTCTCCGTCCCCCAGCGCATGTAACCCTTGTGGGTTGCCGGTCATAAATTACGTAAGGCCGAGGAGCTGGTTGTGGCCTTTGCTGCCTCTCGAACTCCAGGGGCTAACCTGCGTGACTGTACCGCTGTATGATTCCAGCGCCTCGGTTGCTTCCTGCCCCGACGTTAGGCTTGCCAGAGATCTTTCGCTATTTATATATGGCGTCGCCTTCTATGTTGTTCCTCAAGGCGACAATCCCATGGAAAGGACACTGCCCGCTCTTAACGCTTACATAGAGATCCATCATGGGATATCCCTCATACAGGCAACCACAGGTCCTTATTCAGGGATCAGTTTGTGCCAAAGATGGGGGGGGATTTTCCTTTGCAACATCTAGGACTCTCAAGAGGCCCCCGGGGGAGCTGTGATAGCCATCTCTTGATGTTTGCCCCACACACATACACCGCATCTTATAATTTGAGGTACACAGCCTCTGAACACGAACACGAACATTTCTACTACGGCTACTCCACATTGATATCGATATCCTTCGTGAATTGGTCGGCCATTAGCCCCCAGAAACTGACTTTTTCCCCTTTCAAGTACCAGTGCAGTTGACTATATGAAGCAGTAACCAAAAAAAAGTGTCCTTGAACGTATTTAGTGTTTTACGAGTCAATGGACACAACCACAACTCATCTACGCAAACACTGGAGATTAGGGCTAAGAGTTTCCCAGGAGATGTGAATCCCAAACCAGCCGAGGCACCCTTTCATTTAGACATTAAACCCCACCCTCCTTTTTAAAAGTAATCTGGCGGCATTCCCTCCAAGATTAGTTACTAAAGCAGCAATCCTTACGTACACCTACATTGGAAGACATCTGATTAAACTAAGGAACGGAGCGAACCAAGCATCGAATTGGTCTGAAAGTCCTGTGCCTATAGAGTCCCACGTAAACACATCACAGGCACAAGCACTTCCAAGACGTCAAACGGGAGTGCTCAGAACCGACTTCAGTGTCACTAGTCTGGACAAAACGGCTTGGGAATCTCAGTCGCAGACATGAGTGCTTTAGGAGTCTGAACTTCCTCCCACCCCTCCCTTCCCCTTTTTTTCTTTACTTTTTAAAACCTCAAAGCAAATGTCATTGAGACAGTGAAACAGAAACCGCTGGAGTCAAAGCGGTTCCCTCTTATCAGATGGCATTTATTAATTACAAAAGAGCGTCGCAGCAGGACAGGGTTGTTCATTGGTTGCGTTTGCTGGCACCACCTCAAGGCTCCAAACAAACATCTTCAAAGGAATCCTTGGCTAAATGGAGGCGTCCGGGGGCGGATTAAGCCGTTGTCAGTCAAGTTTTAACTCATTAGAACCTGATAATGGGGAGGAGAACCTTCTTTCCCTTGCAGCTGCTGCAGGCCATCAAATAGCCCATGGACAAGAAAGAGGGAAGCATATCTTGAAAAGTTCCCTTTAGTGTACACTATTTAGTTCTTACCCCAATCCCAGCCAGAAGCAACGGCCCTTTCCGTTCCGTGCAGCCCCGTATGTGAAGCCAGGGGCAGCTGAGAGAGCGCAGCCCAGCGAGGAGGATCGCGCTGCTTGATCTTTGGTTCGGCGGCAAAAGGAAGCCGCTGTTGTCTGCGGCGAAGGTTAAGAAGAAATGGCCTTTCCGCAGGGAGTGACTCAAGGGGACTAGATTTCCTCCCTCGGTTTTCTCAGTTCAGCAAACAAGCGCCCCTTCTAGGCGACCGGCCGGGCCTAGGTATTGACTGGCCGGGGTGTTACCGAAATCGCCTTAAAACATTGGGCCAGAAGAGGCAATATTATATATTAGTAGCAGTGATAATCATTTTTTTAAAAAATGCACTCCTTCTGATGAAAAGAGGAGGTGGTGATGGAAATCTTCCATGTTTGTAAAAGCAATGGGGAGAGGAAAGCTGACTCAGTCTGCAATTTTTTTACAGTCCTTTGAGAACATTATGTGCCCGAATGGTGCCTTTATTTATTTATTTCTCGGCGGCAGTGTTGTGGAACACGTGAGATTTGTTTATGAATGGAGTTGGCCGGGACGCCTCCCACTGGTGACCTGAAGCACTAGTGGCACGCAAGGAATGGCACATTCACAGTATACCTGGGGAGGTTTGTTGGGGCTGAGGCGACATTCCGCGTTGTGGTGAGGCGAGCTGAGCGTTGGGGGGGGGGCGGAGAGGCTGCCTTCGGGCCCGCTTGTTAGTGGCTGGCCACATTCTACCTTCCTGAAAAGTGCAACACACGTTGATGCAAAAGCCCCAGCCCTTCAGTAAAAAGCATTCTTCACCTTGGGGACCGGGGGGGGGGGGAGAGCAAGCTTCTGCTCATCAGTTCGCCTGCTTATTAATTTAGCTCAAAAGCCACTTTGAAGGTAAAGTAGCACGCCTCGTCGTGGACCCAATACGTTAAAGTCACCACCACCGTCTTATTTCTCCTTTCCTATTTCTTAAATTCAAGTGTCGGGGTACGGGACAGGCCTGCAAGCGCAATCCTAATCGGTTTACTCGGGAGGAAGCCCTACTGAGTCCAATGGGACTTGTGCAGCCTGGACCCGCACGGGTCCCCGGAATCCATTCCGGGCTGTTCTGTTTGGGTCCCAATGACTCAACGCTCGTCAAAAGGAGCTTCCAGAGTATTTGCTGATTATTGGACTTTATACGTAAAACTCAGCAGCAGCCCCGTCTCTTCTCCTCTCGATCTTCGCGTCCCCCCGTCCGCCCCTCCCGGCAGAAGCTCTCCGCCCCTCTGTTATTCCAGCCCCCCGCCAACTAACTTTGCTGATTCAAGATTGCAGAGGTTGCATTTGGGCTAATCCAGTCTTTTAACTGCCTAACCGAATACTTCAGGAAGTCGGGGCTGCTGCAGAAAAGGAAAAAAAATCAGTTCCACTCTCTCCTCAATGAAAACACCGCAGCTTCCATAATAAATATTATTTAAAAAAAAAATCATCCCCCGGAGAAATCAATCCCGAAATAACTAAGTTTCCAGATTTCCGAATCGCTTTGCTCCTCCGTTCCTTTCCATGACACATCGCTTCCCCTCCTCAGAGCTTTCTCCCTCGGAAAGAAACGGCCGGCAGCTCCCTGGAGCCCCCGGCAACTCAGCCTTGTAAACCTTATAAGCGGCAGCACATTGCTGGCAGCGTGAGAGGGCGACGGCACTGGAGTCCCCGCAACGCGCATGCTCAGTTACAGCTCCTCCCCGGCTAACCGTAAGCAATTTGAACGCGACGAAACTGCTGCTCTGGAGCCCCTGACAGGCTGTGTCCTAAACCTTCATTCATTCATGGTTTCATTCATTCATGTAAGCCATTGGTAATGTCGCTCTATTGATCAGTAATACATCATTGGTGAACGTCTCCCAAGTTTGTGGATATACATTTCAGGGATCCCCACTTGCATCGTGCGTGACCACAGGAAACTGCTTTTTATCAAATGGTCTGTTTAGTCCAGTGCTGTCTGGGCCCGCAGCACCTGTCCAGAATCTCACCTTGGGAATCGTTGTCCCCCACCCCGCATCAGGGGCCACCTAATCTATTAAACTGAAAATGCCTACCAGCTAGGATGGCTTTAAAAGATTAGACAAAACCGTGGAGGATAAGCCTATTGATAGCCACTACTAGCCACAAAGGCTGTGTTCTACCTCCACTACTGGAGACAGTATAACTCTAAATATCAGCTTCTGGGAATCACAAGTGGGGAGAGTCCTGGTTAAGGGCTTCCCATAAGCGTCCAGTTGCCCACTTGCTGTCAGTCAGTGTGTGTAGATAACACTGAGCTCAGATGGATCAATGCTTTCATATAAGGCATTACATATAAGGCATTCATATAAGGGGGAAACCTTTGGCCTGCCAGATGTTGCTAAAGTACAACTCCCATCAGCCCCAGCAAGCATGGACAATGGACTGGGATGAGGGGAGTTGCCATTCAGCAATATCTGGAGGGCCAAAGGTTCTCCACACATGATAGAAGGCATCCTATGCTCCTTAAAAGTGGCATTCATTACATTCTGAGAGATCAGGCAGGAAGAAGCCCTTTCGTGATACTGAGTTTTGAACTGAACTGGGCCATCCAAACCATTGCCTCTCTCCCTCTTTTTCGTCCCTTTTGACAAGCCACCTACACTTAAAAGCTTTAAGAGAAGCCTACATAACCAATGACGTTCAAGGCAACATGCCTATAGATTTGCCAAGGGATGACAGTTTCCAGTAGGACTTAGGCTCCTAGCTTACATAATAATGCATCTCAGACAGCTGTGCCCATCCACTTCGCCACCTCTTCGTTTTCTTTCAGAGGTGATTGCCTCTGAACTACTCTTATCAGTGGGCCAAAAAACTATTGCGCCTTCAGTCCTTGTCTTGCAGCTCTGGACAGAACTATTTTTGAAAAGAGAGATAACTTAATTGTGTCCATCTCATTTCCAGAGATTCAAGCTCTCTCTTCCTTTCCTAGGTCAGGAGCTGCAAGTTGTTGCAAAACATTTCTATATTCCCCACTGACCTTCAGTCACAACCCTACCATGAAAAAAAAGAGTTTCATTCGACCAACCTTTCAGCGACGACTTTTCTTCTTTTCCTCTCATGGTCGTTCTCTCCCTCTCTTCCTTCTCCTTTGATACCACTACAAGAGCCAGGAGCCGTTTCTTCCCCTCTGTTCTCATAAATCCTTTGCACTGTTGTAATTCCCAACAAAACGTCTCCTTCTTTGGGCCGCCCGGCTCCCAGTCAGCTGGCAGGGAGGCGTGCGATGAAATAAAGAAACTAGCTGATCTGGCTGCCCAGTTTATGAACCTCGTATTAAAGGTGATTTACATACCAGAGAACTAAAGTTCAACATGAGCCACGTTGTTGCAACATAACCCTGAAATTTACTGAAATCAACACTTGCTTATTATACACACACATACACACAACATCCCCCACACCACGCCCAGTGCGGCAACTAGAAATGCAGGTCTCTTTTAACTGATGCATCAACA
The DNA here is from genome assembly GCF_030035675.1 of Rhineura floridana. Classification (NCBI taxonomy): domain Eukaryota; kingdom Metazoa; phylum Chordata; class Lepidosauria; order Squamata; family Rhineuridae; genus Rhineura; species Rhineura floridana. Next base: position 104,660,651 of record NC_084483.1, read on the forward strand.
ACAGGATCTTAGGGAGACTTGAATCAAAACACAATGTTGGAGGGAGGGAGGAGCGAGAGCAGGGAAGGAAATGCAAAGGGGTGGAGAGAATGAAGGAGCTTGCCCATCCTTCAGTGCCTGTGTGGCTTCTTTAAAGTCCATCATTCAACTACTCTCGAGTAGGGATGAGGAACCTAAGTGCCCTGCAGGTATTGTTGCACTCCAACGGGTGCTGGCTGGGGGAGCCAGCACAGCCAAAGGTCATAAGATGATGGGAAATTTATTATTATTATTATTATTATTATTATTATTATTTAGATCTCTTACTAGCCCTTCACCGTGAGGTCCCAACAATTTTAAAATACGATATTAGAAACAGCGTGGTAGCCCAACAGCATCCGGAGCGGGTCGCGGGTTCCCCTACCCCGATGGGGTCTGTAAATTGGAGCCCCCAGGAAAGAGTTTGGGGTGGTCGTGGGGTTAATTCAGTTTGGTTTTTAACCATAGCGGCTCACTGTGGGATCAAGCAGACCATCTCTCTCTCCCCTCCCCCCAAACGTAATCCTCCGGCTTCGTACATGGGGGGGGGGAATAGGCGTAGTTTGACTTGAATTCTTAGGGCTGCCCGCGGCTGAGCACATGCGGGATCGCAGGCCTGGTGTGTGTGTGTGCTTTTCCCACGTCAGACCTACACGATTAGACAACAGTCGCGGGCCGCGTCAGGCAGAGTCCCTCTCCGCCACTCCCCCACCCGCCCGTCCGCTCCACTTCCCCCTTTCTCTTTTTAGCAGCGGAGGGAGACAGCTGGGCTCCTGAACACATGTCATTTTCAGAGGAAGGAGGCCAGTTCTTGAGACCGCCTTTTCCTCCCAGCCCGACCGGCGAAGGGGTGGGGAGGCTGGAGCAGGCGCCCCTCTTCCCCAGTCCTGGCACCTAAGCGTTTCCGAAAAGGAAAGCGAGAGATATACAAAGAGGGCTTTCCTGCCTCCGCCGTTCTGTGCCTTTGCATCCGACTGACGTCTCTTTTCCACCCGATGCTGCTGCTAGCCCTCTCGGTACACACTCACACAAGGGAGCCAGCGGCATATGGCGGACAGACAAGGAGGGCTTCCCTAAGCTTCGGCTCCTCTAGTTACCCTGGAATTGGCGCCCAGGGGGCGCTCGCGTTCACTGCCTTTCCTGGAGGAGGAAGGGAGCCTGCCACCGCATAGTGTCCCCATTTGGATGGGACGCTCCTCATTTTAAAGCGTCCCCCCCTGTTATTCCAGAACGCCTCAGTCCTGCTGAATCTAAATGGATATCCGTTTTGGAAGCCTGCAGTTGCAGGCCAAAGGACGCTCTTTGAAACTTCGGTGTGTGTTCTCGGAAGCAACTGGCAGACTGGCTCCCTGAAATGAGGGCTGTTATGTCTTCATTTTGTACAGTTTGTACGGTAATGTGAAGCACAATTAGGACAAGTTTGCAAGGAAGCTTTCGAGGCTGCTGCTGATACCAAACTAACCCAGAAACATAGGAATCCCCTCCCCCCAATAAAGGCATAAAGGAGGCGTGTTCTCGCAGGTTCCCTTGAATTTGCCACGGAGATCAGCATAGCAATTACAACATTAGCTGTGTGCCTTGGTGAAATCACATGAACCTGCTTCACACTGATTCACACCATCACTGGCTCCTCTGGACCAGCCATGGGCCAGCATGGACCTTAAGACACGGACAGGGTCTCTCCGAACCCCTATCATCTATCAGCAGAAATGTCAGGGGCTGAAGCCTGTGATAACTGCCTAAAATGGTGGTGTACTGAACCTCTGTGCTGATCACTGCTAGGTCAAATAAGCCAGCAGAATCAGTGTAGGCAGTATAGTTATTGGGGTGTATGTACTAGGCAGTGATAGTAGCTGCCCTCTCTGTAGTGTTAATTGTTACCATAGAGATAAGGAAGTATAAGAGCATAACAGCTCTTTCCTATGCAAGACCACATTTCCAGGTTATTTTTGAAGCCTTGGTTAGTTCTAAGGTTGCAACCCTAAACCCTCTTACTGGGGAATAAGCTCTGTTAAACACATTGAGACCGACTCCTGAGTAAAAATGCATAGGACTGAATGATACATCAGTGGTAACCATGACAGGTGCTCATAGGAGGCAATGTAGTAATCAAAGTGTTGGTTGTTATGTGCCTTCAAGTGAATTACGACTTATGGTGACCCTATGAATCAGCGACCTCCAGTAGCATCTATTATAAACCATCCAGATCTTGTAAGTTCAGATCTATGGCTTTCTTTATGGAATCAATCCATCTCTTGTTTGGTCTTCCTCTTTTTCTACACCCTTCTGTTTTTCCCAGCATTATTGTCTTTTCAAGTGAATAGTAATCAAAGACGTCACTATTAACAGTGATTTGCCAAGATTGTGGTTTATTTCCCTATCCCCCCATCCCCCAAAGTGGAAGCAAAAAAATGCTCTTACAGATTCTTTTAAATTTCAGAGAGACTGCAATTTCCATAGTCTTTCACAACGATCTGGCTGCTCAACCAAGCAACCGTATTTTCTAACTGGGAAACACTTTTTGGGAATCATTTAATTATAATGAGTAAAAAGAATCAAGGTAAGAACGAACAGAGTAATTGGAATAAGGTTTACAGAAGAGGATAACTCCTATTACACATTTAACCTGCCAAGGTTACGATGCTGCTTCTTCCAGTTTTTAATGCGGAGAGTGGGAAATCCTTTTGCACCCAGAGGTCTGCATTCCCTTCTGGGCAACCTACTGAGGGCTACATGCTAGTGGAGGGCAGGACCAGAGGCAAAGGTGAGTGGAGCAACAAATGCAAATTTGACCTTTCTACAGTAGGCTACTTTGTTCACACACTCACAACCCCCTCTCTATCCTCCATCGAGACAAGCAAGAGGCATTATCAGAGTACAGGGACACGTTCCAGCCAGGGAAAAACACTCAGGGTGCAAAGCATGGCAGGGAGGGGTGTGGGAGAAGGGTGTGTAGCCTGGGGAGAGTTCTGAGGGCCATATAGATCAACCAGGCTGCATTTGGCTTCTGGCGTTTGGTTCTTCACCCTGGCCTAAAATTACCTCAGTGCTGTGCACCACTGGCAGAAGTGCAATCTCTCGCTGGCCTCCATTAGAAATGAGTTCACTTTGAGGGGTTTTACCAAGCCTGCAGAACAGATTGATCTACTCATTGTTTCACAGGACTGTGTCATGCCCAGAGCTTGGAGGTAATTCGTTACTTTTTTGAGGAACGAGTGGGTTATTCCTTTACATTTTGATTATAATAGGAGTAATTGTATTACTTTTGTGGAGTAATTGTAATGTTTCCAGCATTACTTTTGGGCATTACTTGGGGGGGGAAGCAGGGGAAGTCATCTGCTCCTCTGATTTGTAGATGAAAATCATGTGCCTCAAACTGGGCTTCTGTGCAGTGTCACTCTTCCCTCCTTCTCTGTGGGTGGGTAGGAGGCGACAAGGGAGGAGGTGGAGAGTGAGACGGGGTGGAGTGGAGAAAACAATTGTTTTAAAAAATGGATGGTGGTGGTGAAAAATGGAGTGGAGGGCAAAAGGAGCCGGAGGGCAAGAACATGGATAAATGAGGAGAAGGAGGCAGCAGCAGAATGGAGATAAAGAACTGTGGAGGTGAAAGATGACTCTGTGTGTGTGTGTGTGTGTGTGTGTGTGTGTGCGTGTGTGTGCGTGTGTATATGTGTGTGTGTGTGTGTGTGAGAGAGAGAGAGAGAGAGAGAGAGAAAGAGAGAGAGAGAGTACTGTGTTTGGACTTGGCACACAAAGTGGCCTCCACCACACTCTCTGGCAACTGTGCTGCATTTGTAGTATTTTAACTTTTTTGCATCTCAGGGGAAAATGTTTGCTTGGGTGAGTGTCCCTTAGCTGGTGACAGAGCAGGGTACGGGAGGTGGTTAAGTGAGAGAGATTATGCTTGCTGGCTGAGTGGGGTGGGTGGGTTGCACTTCATTTTACATGCAAAGATCTGAGTAGTAGCCCTCTCCACCTCATTTACCAGCGGAGACACCACCATTGCTATCTTATGGATAAAAACAATTATTCTACTACCTCTCTATGTGTGTGTTTACTTTAAATGTTGTTTTAGGCTACTTAGATGTGCAGCAGCCAAGGCTAGCACCTTGTAGCTGTTTTTTTAAAAAAAGTAACTGAAATGTTATTGTAGTGATTACTTCTGAGAAAAAGTAAAGTAATCAGTTACTTTCAGATCAATTGTAATTGTAATGGTAATTATTATTTTTAGGCCATGTAATTGTAACTGTAATGTATTACTTTTTAACAGTAATCTTCCAAGCTCTGGTCATGCCACCAATTTAACTTCACATGCAGCAGCTCTTTTCTTTCAGTCTAGCTCTCAAGGGCTTGAGGACTGAACCCCTGCAAGTGATAGGTCCATTTCAAAAGTACTGTGTTTAAACCAGTATAGGCCCAGTCTTAAAATGTCACCTGGAAATAAGTCCCATTAATTCCAGAAGAATGTATGCTTCCAAATAAGTATCCCAGGTCCAATCCTAAACACACTGGACCCAATCCAGCAGTTTGGAATGTAAAATAATCATGACTAATGTCTCATACATTTGCTTTCAATGGAACAATATGATTTTGTACCTATGGGTCAGTGGGTTTAAGTACATGTAGCAGTGTATAGAATTGTGGCCATTACAGATTGTATGCAAAATAAGTTAGGTGCACTGTGGTACCATTGAAATCAATGTGAAAAATGAGTCACAACTAAGTGAAGTCCCACTGATTTCAATTGGAATTTAGCTAAACATATTCTGGGTACAGCCCTACATGTTTAGGATGGTTTGTGGTTGCTAGTCCCATTAAGTATACTGGGACTGTTGGCTGAGTTTCAATTGCTTTGCCTTAACTGGGTAATAGATCATGCTGTGTATGTGTGAGCTGTGGACAATAAATGGGGGACATTTATAGATTTAATAATAATAGATTTAATCATCCCAATAGCAGGAGATTTAAGAAGACAGCTGGACACTTTTCTGATAAGAAGGTCAATACTGGCTGAAAAAGCTCCTATGGATCTGATCTGAGTGCCACATTCCGCCAAACATAAATTCACTACCTATTTTATTTCAGTTTGCTTCTAGCCATATAGTGGGTTTATGGCACTGTCAATCAGCAGCTTTAATGGTAGGGGATTAGAAGTGCAGGACTATAAAATGATGAGCAGTTGAACTAGGAGAAAGTAATTCCCCAGCATGGAAAATTACAGCATTTCTTAGCTGGTTTGACCTGTAGTTAAAATGTATAAGACAAACAATGTTTATTTGTTACATACTATTTTGCTTCAATATTCTGTTAATGTTGCTGCAGTTACTTAGATAAAGGTTTTTTAAAGGAAACCTCCGATAAATGATCAGAAGTCTCTGAGATAGCAACATATTATTCAGATTATTCCTTTATATATTTCTGTGCAGTCTAGTGCAGCACGAAAGGCTGAACAAGGAGACATTTAAAACAAAAACATACAAAAGAAAATTGATTAAAATTACATTTATTTGCAAGAAAAAGGTTTCAGTGGAACTTATTTTGTGATGTGTTAGGAGTGGGGTATGAAACCATTTTTAAAAGACACATATCACTAATCCATTATCCATTATCCACTTAGCACTAGATACTAAAATCTGTCCTCAGATTGGTGTCACTGATTCTAAGGGTGCATGGCCATTTTTGTAATATATTCAGTGGATTTCTACAGATACCACCTGACAAGAGAGCAATATTTAATAATTATATCAAAACAGCAGTTATGTTTGTAGCAGCCAAAAAAAATTATTGCAATACGCCAAGAGACTATAACTGGTTTGTTTCACAGGCAACATATTACTATGTCAGATGCATGCATGAATGATCACACACTGTAAACAAATCATAAATCTGGTGATGTTTATCATCCTTATGAATGTGTATTTAGTTTAACACCAATGCTGTTACAAAGAAAATGAGAAACATATACATTGTATTGTATTGAAAACATCTTAACATTTATTACTGTGGCAAGAAATATCATTCTTACTGAGTCTTTTACAATCCAAAATCTGAGCATCTCATATGTACTTGCTTTAACCAAGCAAAAGTTACCATTGCATAGAAACAGGCAGATCATCCTCCTGATGTAGCCTTCCTACATTAAGACCCTGCTTCAGTTTAGCACTCTGGGGACCTTCCAGAGTAATCCAGTTGCATACATGTGGAGCATCCAGAAAGAACATTTCTCAGTATTCTCATGACCCACACATTTGAAGTTTGTGCACAGATTGTATTGATCACAGGCTATTTAAGAGCCTTTTCATGTGGCTGGTGCCTTTCATATAATCACTCCTGGACCTGGCCGAAATCACATGGAAGCAGCCATTGTATGAACTGATGTCTCCACATGTGGGCTGCACACACCAATGCCATCATTTGCACCATTACAGAGGACACTTTTCAAACTGCTTTGCTTACACAAATTGTGGTGGCCCCATAGAGACCTTGTATGCCAATCAATACACTGGTGTCTCTTCACACAACCCTGGCTAGATTGTGATCCTGGTGGTGGTGGCCTGCCACACTCCCAGAGGTTATTGTGTCTCTTTGTGTTCACAGCCTGCATGACCCAGCCCTTTGGGAGCTTCCAGAGGGAGTTTTTATGAATGGTATACTTATAAGGGGACAGGAGATCAATGTCAATCTAAACTGGAGCAGCAGCCAAACTCCCACACTTACAAGCACCTCTTCATGTTAAAAGCGATTTATGGACACTAGAAAACAATGGTCTGGAAATGCCCTTGTGGTTTGCAATTGGATTTAAAAAAGAAGTGTTGTCTTTGGTACACTGAACTTTTTGAATCATTGCTGATTAGGGATTTATAGCTCATGATATTGGTAACTGTCTCATGAAGGATATAAAAAAAGCTTCTATAGACTCTGAAACATGCAATACTTGTCACTGAGGACAGAGCATAATATATGGTAATATATGGCTGAGAATAAAGGAAAACCTTGCTGATTGTGGACCTGTTCTTTCTATCTTGATAATTAAGCCTAGAAATGGGAACCCCCGTCTTTCTTGCTGTTGACTAGAGCAAGGGAGAAGGTGTTCCCATTTTTAGGCTTTATTGGGCTAGCATGGAGAAGGAATGTTGCCCCTACCTTAATTTGCTGTGTACAGGAAACTCCACATTCAAACCCCAAGGTAGCCCTTATGTCATACCTAGTGCAACAACCCTGGTGAGTGGTAGCACTGTGTTGCACTGTGGTTTTAACACTTTCTAAATTCTAGTTTAAACTCTCTTCTATTGCGGTTAGTTGTTTTGTGGCTCTGTGGATCAAAATATGAGATATGATTATTTTAAAACATAAAATAAATACATTACTCATATTAGCATACTTTAGAACATTCAACCTATTCTGTTACTCAAGCAACACATGATAATGTGCAGTTGAGAGCTAATCTCATCTATCTTTTTCTTTGAGAGTTTTTCCATTACCCTCTCTCTCTCTCTCCCTCTGAGCCTTTTATATGGAATCCAAAGCCCAGTCAAAATAAAGGACTGGCAACTGTGCAGGTGCACTTGCCCTCATGTTGCTAGTGAACAACAACATGCCATCCCAGAATCAGCAGGGTCTTGCAGTTAGCCGGAACAGAAGCAAGTGGTTTGTTCTTCTACGCAAGCTGGGACCCAAAGAGATAAACAGACAACAGAAGACATATGCCCTTAGGTACATGTCCCCTGAGCCAATGTCCAGCCTTCAACAGGATTCATTAAGCCAGAGGTGGGGAACCTGTGACACTCCACATGCAGTTGGACTCCAGCATGGCCAATGCTCAGGGATGATGGGAGTGGTAGGGTCATAGGTTCCCCACCCCCAGTATGCTCCAACATTGCAATTTAAAGGATTGGAGGGCCAGAATTGTGATTAGCTATTGTGTCCTCTTGCTCATTGGCTTGATGGAACTACAGGTAAGAGGAGTCTCTACTAGCCAGCAGCTGTGTCCCAAGCTCCCAAGGCAGAGCCTGTCTGGGATTCCTCTGGCCTCTTGGCTCGACAGAGCTGGGCAACAGGAGGCATTGCTAGGTGGCAGCCAATCCTTTAAATTGTGAGTGAGGCTGCCCCCTTACAGCTTATGGACTAGGGGGAGGAGAGGGGGTGGTAATTAGCCTTGGAGAATTCAGACCCTTAGGCACATATTCTCCAAGCACCCTACTGTAACAAACGAACCATCAGCAATTGGATACACATCCCATTAAAACACTGCATTACTTTAAGTGGAATGTGCATTTGGATGTGCATCTATGTGCACAATGACTTGAAAGCAATGCACTTCGGACAGCTCACTTGCACCTGGATGAGCGCTGGGATACATAGCCCTATGGAAAATGTTACATGGGTCTATGCACTAATATATCTTGCTTTTAAAGAGTAACCCGCCCCTGAATGTACATATATACCAATACTAGGCTAAGAGTGTCTCCCTTTTGTGGGTCCATTTTTTTGAATGTGAAAGTGGAGAGGGGGAGGTTGGGTCCTTGTGTGTGTGAGTGTGTGTGTGTGAGAGAGAGAGAGAGAGAGAGAGAGAACTATAAATTGTGGAGATGGGGGCCGTTTTGATAGGAGGGGACAGTTGGAACAGCCACCTTTTCCCTCAAGAATGCCACTGGAAATGATATTATGTCATAATGTTGCATTGTTTCCATTGGGTCATTTTAGGGATGAAATGCAGATGGGCTGCTACTTGCAGCTCCAATACCCTTGAAAGTGGCAGCAATGCTTTCTGTTGTTGGTTTATTTAAAAGTGGTGAAAACCATCTGCTGCCTCCTATCACAGTGGTAAACTTCCTGCCCCCCCAATATATAGAATTTGCCAACTGAAATAGAGCCATTATTCAGGTATTATTTAACTCTTTCACCCCAAAAGGTCAGAAAAGTATAGGCTTGTGCTAATATCACTCATACACACACACGCATGTATATCTGGTTATAGTCATCCCTGAAAGTTGTTGTTACCGAACTAAGTTACCGTGAAAAGTTGATCACTGTTTCTAAGATATGGATAGGTTTAAAATGTAAGAAATACGTCATAGCTTCAAAGGAGCTAATTTGTTTATGTAGCCAGACTTGAAACCATGCTTCATCTGTTTGAAAGTGGGTTGTAAAGAAAACATAGAGAAATGTGCTAAGCCTTATCTGAAACCAGACTGCCTAAATCCCTTTCTAAATTACACAGATCCCATTTGTAAGTATATCAGTAAGCATTCGTATAAGCCTTTGTAACTACTGTGGTGATCCCCACTTTGTTGTTAACAGACGCTTATTGGGAATATATACGTCAAACCATGCTCTCATTTGAAAAGTATACGTAGGGCTACTGTGCTTCAGCCCATCTGAGGTCATACTGACGAAGGATCTGCAGTCATGCAATACCTAAAGTGTTAACCCAGCTATGTGAGGAATGTTTGCCTTTGGATGTTGCAACTGATGGTCGCAGTTCCCTGGGCCAATTACCTTGGCTGTACCTGGAGCAATTTTTCTCCTCAAATGCTTCTATTCACACCTTAGTTATTGTTTATTAAAAAGGATTGTCACATATGCATAATAGTTTTGCACACATCAGTTAGCACAGATCTGTTAAAGACAAGCTGACTTGAAAAAATATGTGACCACAGCAGTATTGTAGCCATATGACAAGGATAGGATAAGACAAGTGGCTTTATTAAATAATTGATAATGTTATCATTATGTGTCTTTTATTCTTATAAGAAGTGTAGCCAGGATACTGCAAGTGCTACTACAACAGTGCTGCCTGCATTGAAGTGCAAGAAGCACCATTAAAAACAGAGATAACCAAGTTCCATTAGTACAGGGGTGGGGAACCTGTGGCCCTCCGGATGTTGCTGGACTACAACTCTCATCATTTCTGACTATTGGCCATGCTGGCAGGGGCTGAAGGGAGGGGGTCAGATTAATGATTTCTTCTGCTATTGAAGGGTCATTCCAGAGTATGTGATCACAGTGTTAGATTATTCTCATGGAAATATGTAACTGATATATTAAGGATGCAAACACACTTAGGAATAAGAGCCAAATGGTTGTGATGGGGCAGTCATCCTTGTTTACTCAGATAAGTGAGTGGGAAGGTCTGGCTTCTATTTATTAATTATTATTTATTTATTATCTTTATTAGATACTTTTCGCATGGAAGTGACCCAAAGTGACTTACATTAAAAACCAGATAAAACACAATCAATCCTTACAAAGAATCTAAGATAAAACAAGCTCAAGATCCCCCAGCTAGCCTCCCCATGCTCCAAAACCCTAGAATTTCCCCCTAGCCTAACTCACAACTCATATTTGAGTCAAGAAAATAGAAAAGTATCTGGATCAACATGACTTATTTTTATTTATTTATTGGATTTATATCCCACCCTTCCTCCCAAAGCTTGGTGATTAAGGGGACAGAGGATTCAGCTCATCTATGTTCATTGATGGATGTGCCACAATTCCAGTTGTACACACCCTGCAACATGAGGTGTACTAGAACAATGATAAAACACTTGTGTGAAAATCAAGAGCCCCCCCCCTGCCCTGGCTGTTCAAATCTCAGAATATATTGTGCTAGGTTTGGTAAACTCTGGCAAAATCAGTAAAGACAATCCTCCTTTCCTCTTATTATTATGTCCCAGGCAGAGAAATTGAGGACAGAGCTCATAAAAATAGTTTTTTCTAGCATTTGTGCCAGGTCCTAGAAATCTAGAGCACTAATATCAGCTGAAACCTTTTTAGGAAAGCCATCAGTGCCCTTTTCTCAAAGTGGGGATCCATGCCCTCCCTATGAATCAGGGTGCAACTCACTGGCAGAGCATTTGGCTGCACATCAAGCAGCCCCAATCCAAATCTCCCTTTGTAGGAAACATCTGTCCATTAACCATTAATGACACAACTCTTTTTTTCTTGTTAATATATCCCAGGCCGAAAAATGGAAATGTAGCTTAAAGTAGTGTTTTTCATGAGTACTTCAAGTCCTTTTGGATCAAAAGCCTTTTTGGGAGTTGGGGCCTGTCACATCTATTATTTGTAAGGCACCACATAGCAGATGGAGATAAACAAGGAAGCAAGTAAAATCCTAGGAGTAGCAGCTGAGGCCTCTTTGGGAAAGGCAGAAGCTTCCTTCTGTATGAGATTGTAGCACAGCCATAGAGCATTTGTCTACAGTCCAAGTGGCCCCTAAGAATTCACATTTTTAATGAACTTCCATCAAATCAGTAGACAACCATCCTTTTCCCCATATCCTAAGTAGATAATGTTTTTGTTTGCCGTTGAAGACTAGTGTATAGACTGCTCAACGCTACACCCACAGTGAAAATTATTTACAACCTTGTAACTAAATTTGCATGTTGCACTTGTACATTGTTGATAAAATGTGCATTCCCCCCCCCCCTTAGTCTGGGAGATATCTGATACTGCCAGAGTGTCTGTGGCTAAATTGCAACCCTGTGTTAAAGACATACATTTCTTTAACAATGGTTTCTGGTTTAAACGATGCTGGTGAGCTTTTATTCATTGCATTGATAAGTTATCTATCCTTTCCTTCGATATCTCAAAAGGCCCCACATGTTTAATAATATTCAGTGATTACTTGAGTAAAATGCATGTTGTTAATCAACATTGGGCCAAACTACATGTGATGCTAAATGCGTCAGTAGAAGTTGCTTATCTTCTTTTTTTTTTTTACCCTAGCTGCTCCAAGGGACCGTGATATGTGATAGGCAGGGTGTAACTCTTTCCTCCTATGCCACAGTCCCAACAAGAATTCTTAGCCTGACTGTGTAAGAAAATCCTCACCACCATCACCACTGTACCACCTCCACCACCACCAATGGGATCTTTCTTGCCCCCAAAAAAGCTTTGAGAGAGGGCAATTTGGGTGGGGCGTAGGATAGGAGGAAAGTGTTAACCACTCCTCCTTATGCATCATGGTCCCAATCCTGATTACACTGAGTTGTCACTGTGAGAGGGCAGAGTTTAAAAGGGGGGGAGGGCAACATCCCGTCACACATTTAACTGACAGCCATGGTCATTTTAAACAAGGCAACACAAATGTTGTATTTCTGGACAAAGTGATGTAAAGCAAAAACATCCTGTATTTGCCATTGCCATTTTTAGCCTAGTAGCCACACTTTTTCTATGCCATTGTTACATATTAGATTATTATTCATTGCATCATCCATGCTGGTGTTTAATTAATTACATGCTACTAAGTTCTATGCACACAAGGACTTGGCTTCCTACATCAATTATCTCCCTGCAATCATATTTCTCAGGATGTGATAGTCAAAATGAAAAGGATGGTAAATTGATTTCCACTATGAGTGGATCTCATTATTACCATGCCATTTGATTTTCATTTGTCTACACACTACATTGTTTTTCCTGCAACCCCCTGCAGATAGAAACAGACATTGATAAGAGGTATTTAGAACCAGAGAATTGTAAGGCAGAAGGGCAGCCTAAATTCTCACCCCCCTAAACACAGATATCCTCATGTCATCTAGATTACATTCCATGCCACAAGATGAAAGCAGAAACAAGGAAAGGCACCAATGGAACCAGCTTCGGAGAAGCCATTTTGTCAGGACTGTGAAAGAAAGAGAGTTAAACTTCTCTGCACCTTCCGTAGTCCCGAGGCTGCCCAAGTTTCTTCTCTGCTACTATTTGCACAATAAAAACCCCTGAGCATTAATTGCATCTGCACAATTTTGCATTTGCACTATTCATGTCATGTCTAGTTTGGCTCTTAGTTGCTAATGGAGGTTGTGAAACCCACCGGATGGCAAGGAAACTTTCTCTGGCATGGCACAACTGTATTTTTCATCTGCTCCTTCATGGACTTTGGACAAGATTCTATTAGTACCTTTGAGCCTTATAACTATATTATTCTATGCATCTAAAATAATTTATCTCCTCCTAAATGCAATCAGTTATTTCCTCCTAAAAATGTAGCAGCTCTAAATGAAGCCAAAAGTTTTGTTTACTGAAAATAATCCTGTCCATGAAGCATCTTTCCAATTGATCTGCCAACCAAAATGTAGATTCCTGCAGAGGCAGCAGGACAAGCCTCTAGTGAAAATAACACTGGAGTTTTGAAAAAGTCTAGGGGGTGGGACTGGACATTGGGATTGCCAAAGAAAATTATAATAATCACGTAAGAACGTAGGAAACTGCCTTACACCAAGTCAGACCACTGGCCCATCTAGAGCAGTATCATCCAGTCTACGTGGACTAGTAGCAGCTTTTCTGTTTCCTGGCAGGGTTCTTTCCCAGCCCCACCTGAAGGCACTAGGGATTGAAGCTGGGGTCTGCTGCATGCAAAGCATGTGATCTACCACTAAACTATGGCTCTTTCCAGTGTTACGTTTAGGATATGGTGGGGAAAAGATAAATGGCTTTTTAAAAAAGGCTTCAACAATGGTCACACATCAGTTTGACATGTGGAACTTGCAGACCAATTTAAGGAGTTCTGCCAGTCCATGTGACAGATGCATGTAAAGAATAAGTCTGTGGAAAACTACAAGTACCAGAAAACAGCAAATCCCCCACTCCCAGGACCATTCTTCAGGTATTTGCTGTTCTACACAGAAATCTAAACATTCTCCACACAGAAGTCACATTCCAGCCATTCCAATGGAAAAGACACGTTTAGGAGGGAAACAACGTTTAGGGACAAGGGTGTCCTCTGGATGATTCAATGGGCAGTTAACTTCAAAAGCAAGCTGGAAGCACTAAAATGCAAACATTATCAAGCAGCCTAAGAGAGCAAACACTTATCTGGAGCCATGGGACTGCCAAGAAAAAACAGGCTGAAGCCGATAACCAGAAGCTGAAGCTGATAATCCTACACCTCTACACACACACACACACACACACACACACGCGCACACACACACACACACACACACGGTAAGTTATATCAGTATTATTAAAATATATGGGAAGTACTCAGACAGAACTAGCAGCTTGATCTGAATCCTAGACTCTCCAGATCCTACTGTCTGATAAGAATAAAACAGCTGTACCCCAGGAGTAAAAATGAAGACACATAGATCCATGTTCTATCATGGATATGCTGCCATGAAGTCGCTTGTGACAACCCAGGCCTCTTTGTCTGGTTCCTCAGACACTCCCAAAGCCACGCTTCTCCCCCAGCCACACCCTTCACCAGCCCTGCTGTGCACCCTCCTTGAGTGTTTTTCTGAGATACAGAGTGGGATGTGTGAGTATGTGTAGAGAAGCCTACTGTACAAAGGTAAAATGAACATTTGTTGTTCTGCCCACTTTTGCTTTTGGCCTTTACCCACCACTGGCATGTGGCCTCCAGAATGTTGTGTAGAAAGAAATGTGGCCCTCAAGCTGAAAAAGATTTCCCACCTGATCTAGGGAACAGCCTTCATAATAACAATTAACTGCTAGGAGAAGAATCTAGAGTCAGCCCTTTTCACTCTGCTGTGATCTGATTCAATTTCTTTCTGGAATTTCCTTCCATTAGGTGCCCTATGTAAAGCAATCTACTTAGTGGACAGACAAAAAACAACAACCCATGTTTTAAAATCCCTAAGGACTAATGTTATCTCATGTGAACAAAGCCTTAAGGACTAAAAGAGAACTTAACCATTTCAATTAGATACAGATCATTACAACTGACTCACTTCAGCTGCAGTCAGCCAAACAGTAACAAATGATGGAGCCCTCAAGTCAATTATTGCACTTTTGTAAAAATGCCAGAATAGGCTTAGAACATGATAAACTGAAAGGGCAATTAAATAGCAACTCTTCTCAGATTGCTTAAGTTACCATTAGCTTATTTTGCCTTATCAGCTCAAGAGATTCTCTTCAAGCAGTGTTCCCAGTTACTTTCCTATGCAGATTTCAGTTTCAGTTTGTCTTACATGTTATAAGCTTGGTTTGAGAGTTAAGTCATTTATTGTAGAATCACCAAATTCTAAATTTCTAAGCAGACATGAATGTGCCAATAAGGGGGAGTAAATGGTTAGTTTAAGACTGAAATTATGGGAACAAGCCCTAATGGGTCCATAGGAGTGGACTATATGTAGACAATACAAATTAACATAGTTTAGAAGCCAGTGTGGTGTAGTGGTTTGAGTGTTGGACTATGACCTGGGAGACCAGGGTTTGAATCCTCACACAGCCATGGAGCTCACTGGGTGACCCTGGGCCAGTCACTGCCTCTCAGCCTCAGAGGAAGGCAATGGTAAACCACCTCTGAATACCGCTTACCATGAAAGCCCTATTCATAGGGTAGCTGTAAGTCAGGATCGACTTGAAGGCAGTCCATTCCATTTTCCATTAGTACATGGAAACTATGGAATTTGCCTCTGGTATAGGAGTCAGCATGTCTCTGAATATCAGTTGCTGGGGAACATGAGTGGGAAGAGTGCTCTTGCGCTCAAGTCTTGCTTGTGGGCTTCCCATAGGCATATGGTTGGCCACTGTGGGAGACAGGATGCTGGACTAGATGTACCCTTTGTCTGACCCAGCAGGGACTGTGAAAAAACATAATTGATTGCAGTATCCTGAAGGATATGTCTTTACTTGCTTAAAGCTATTCCAGTCTTACCTGAGTCGTCATTACTCCAGAAAGTTCTCTGATTAGGTTGAGCCAACAGATCTTCTTTACTGTAAAGTTCTTTCACCTACAAAACAGAAAGAACAAAACAAATCTAGCTATATCTTATAATGCTTTGAAACATTAAAACCCTTTTTCCACTCCAAGGAAGCCTTTTAAAAGCACAGGTGAAATTAATGAGACATGCAATGATGTGTGAACTCTGCACATAACAAAGCATTTCCTCCATGCCCTTGGATAGATTTTCTATTTAAACTTTATGAGGTGAGTTTACAGTGTTAGGGGAGAATCTTATTTCAGTCTTGTCAGTCAGAATGCCTGCACATACCTAGCTAGTATCCTTCTGGCAAAGAAAAATTCTCACAGTAGCATATGAAGGGAACGTGTAAATAGACTACTTGGCTGTGGCCACTTATACGTCACCAAAAGCAGGACAAAAAGAGAGAGAGACAGATTTGCATAAAATGTGCACATGCTAATTCTATGTATAGATGCAAATTTACAAATAAGTACTACCATTTAAATAGAAATCAGGTAAATCTTGCAATAGTGGGGAAGACCAGGTGAACTTGTCCCTGCTTGGTCTGCTATCCAGGTGCTAAGTGTTGATGGGCAATTTCAAGGCCTCTGCTCTCCCTTCTGATGGTTCTTTATCATTAAGTCAGACTTGGACCAAAAAAGTTCTTCAGGCAGAGGACTGATGGCCTTCAAACAGAAGACTGTAAAGTGGCCTCTGTGGGTCACATGGCCCTCTCAGTGATGACTGATGACAGAGAAGCCCATCCTCTTCCCAAAGGGTATTGTTGGTGGCCAAAGCAGATGGTAGGCTGGACCACTGGAGTCCTGGTTCCCAGAGACTAGCGTGCATGCAGTAACCTTAAGTGTTTTGGCAAGACCTAAATAGGAGAGGGCATGCATCTGAACTCCCCATGCTGGATTATATACACATTTAAAAGGGAGCTCCTTTAATATAATTATGAATAATGATATCTTCTAAATACTAAAGCTAGAAAAGCACATTGATGAAAAGTAATGCCACATTCTGGTAGCTCTGCCTATTGGGATGTAATATACAAATGTATAAATATGTGCCTTCAAGCAGCTGTATAGCACAAAACATGAAGAAAAGTGCACATAACATCTCAGTTCAACGTCCGATGATTCTGGAATGTTACAGAGGATTGGCCATGCTGAAATTAGGTAGAACAAGGTCTGGCTTGGCTAATCACTTCCAGTATGGCAGGCTTCCTGTATAACCTAAGAATGGGCCCTCGGTCTTCTGAGAAATTGCAGAAGTTCTGATGGGCACTCTCATGTTGTCTGGCAAACTGAGCATGCCGGAAGCAGGTCAACAGAGCTTGGGTTTACACACAGCTTTTGGAATGGTGGGTGCCTTATGCATTGTGCCATTCTGTCTGGTCTTCTTCTATGGTGGAGCCAGAACCTGGCAGGACAGATCATGTTCTTTTAACTTAAACTGGCATAAAAGTTGACATAAATGTTTATGAAATTGACCTCCAGATGGGAAACATACATGTGTGTATTCAAGGCAGGAAACAAAACACTCTTGTCAACACTTTATGTTAACACTTTATGTGGACAGTGCATAAATTTCATAAATACTGAGAAAATATTTTGTGCAATGACCTACTTATAACCAGGGTGAAAAAAGAAGATGCAACAATGTGATGTATTCCCAGTTTGCTTGTAATTCACTATTGCTGGTTTCTGTGTCCCCACCCCCTCCAATGGTCAAAAACATCAAGTGAAAAAGCAAGAAGCTATACAAAGCTTTTTAAAAAAATGTTTTTAACATTGTTTTGTTTTAATGTATTTTAAGATCTGTTTTTATGATGTTTTAAAGTGTTTTTAGCGCTTCTGTTTGCCGCCCTGGGCTCTTGCTGGGAGGAAGGGCGGGATATAAATCAAATAATAAATAAATAAATGTAAGATTGGAACTGTAGTAACATTATCCAAATGTGTTGTATAGCTGCCATAAAATTCTGGCTGATATGAAAGCACATTATTATTATTTTTTCATTAGCTGTCCAGAGTCCCTCCCCCCATCCCAATAACTGAAGAAGATATGAGCCAACAGGAGTTCTTATCCTCTTGAACTTGGAACATAGGAACATAGGAACCTATCTTATGCTGAGTCAGATCAGCCGTCCATCTAGCTCACTATTGTCTACACAGTGACTAGCAGTGGCTCTCCAGAGTTCCATGTAGTGCACTTTCCCTGCCCTACTTGGAGATGCTGGAGATTGAACCTGGGACCTTTTGCATGCAAAGCAGATGCCCTGCCACTGAACAACGGCCCTTTACTTCCCAAGCTGGTCCTCTTGTTGCATTTTGGCAGGGATTTCCAGCCCTTCCGCATTCAATAATTGTACCTTAAAAATGTTTGCTCCAGAAAAATGAACTTTCTCTGTGCCTTCTTGACACATTCAAATGGCATTTCCCAAAGTTCCTGCTTAGGTTTCTCTTGATATTGCTCAGACTAAGTCAATCTGAATAATCAGACAAATTACTTAATAGCGATGGTTGATTCTTTCATCTCTGTGCTTGTCTAGCACACTTAAGCTTTGGCAGATAATAACTGAAAGTGGTCAAATATTTTAAAATGCTAGTTAGACAATGGATGATCAGGGTACAAAAACCCTGCACAGCTTATTGTGTCATCAGATGCTGAACTCAAAGTCTCCAGTTTCCCAGGTGTGTTCCCCTTTGACCTACAGAAATATAACACAGGAGCTTAAGTAGTCACTTGATCTGCCTTAATTATTCTCACCCGAGGAATATGTAATCTAAGGACTATTTGGGGGAATACAATAATTTATGGAAAATTCTTACAAGTATTTACATTTATATTATATATTGTATTTAAATGTATAAGTCATTTTTCTGTCAGAAGCTTTCCCCAAAGCAGCTTATAATATATATTGATAGAGTACATCACAATATAATTTACCAACAGTAATTAAACCAACAATAGTCAAAATATATGGCAGCATACGAACAAAATCCGGACACCCCCACATCCCCAAAAGCAACAAAAGCCAACATGGGAGTTCTCCAGTGACAAGAGCATAAAAAAGGCACACTCTTCAGGGCCTTTATCATGGGCCAGGGGCCAAGGGGAACTTGGAGGTTATCCCCCTTTTCAAGCCTCCCAGGAAAGAAAACAGCCTAGCATGTGTTTTAAATTGTTTTAAATTTTTAAATTGTGTTTTAAATTGTTTTTAAAAGATGTGTTTTTAAATTTGTATATTTGTTTTAATGTTTTAGTTACTGTAAACTGCCCAAAGAGCTTCGGCTATGGGGCGGTATATAAGTACAATAAATAAATAAACAAACAAACAAACAAACAAACAAATAAATAGTTCCATTCATTGGCCAGAGAAGGAACAGTTACAGGGACTTTGTTTACTCTCTCTGTGCCAGAAAGAACACTTGGCTCCACTTGCTACTTGCTTTCAGACTGCAGAAATGAAGGGAAGTGTGCTCTGGACCCATCCATCAGCTGGGGGCAGAACCAGCCCTACCATTAGGCAGAGCTTGGAAGTAACTCGTTATTTTTAACGAGTTACTTGTAATTCATTACAATTTTAAATAACGAGTGGGTAATTCCATTACATTTGGCAAGTAACGGAACGACTAGTAATTTCTCTACTTTTCAGCTGTGACTTTAACGTTTCCACGTTAGGTTGGACGTTACTTGGGGGCGGGAACAAGGGGAAGTCAGCTCCTGGCTGTGATTGGTGAACACAAGACATGTGCCTCACACTGATTGGACCTCTGCGCAGACTCTCTCTTCCCTCGTGATCTCCGAGCAGAGCTTGGAAAAGTTACTTTTTTGAACTACAACTCCCATCAGCCCCAGACAGCATGGCCACTGGATTGGGCTGATGGGTGCTGTAGTTCAAAAAAGTAACTTTTCCAAGCTCTGCAGAGGTGAATAGGCAAGGCCTGCTAGCGTCTGAGAGGAAAAAATGGACGCTGGAGGAAAAAGCCAGGGCAAGGACAACAGAGGAGAAGGCAGCAGCAGAATGGCAAAGAGCTGTGGAGGTGAGTGACGATGATTTGTGTGTGTGTGTGTGTGTGTGTGTGTGTGTGTGTGCCTCTCCTTACCTCGCTGCTGCCTCCGTGGCACCTTCTGTCCCCCCATGGCCTACTTCTCTTCCTTCCCCCCCTTTTTGAACTCTCCCCCTTGTTCCCATGCATACCTGTGTGCTGTATTTATCCAGACAGAGCACTCCTGCCTTTTAAAATGCAGGCTAGCTTTTTATTGTATATTTATTTGAACTCCATCTTTTTATTTGTATTTTTGTCCTGTTTAATCACAAGACTGAATTGTATGTGGGACAAAAACTGTCTCAGTAATAATAATAATAATAATAATAATAATAATAATAATAATAATAATAATAATAAATCATTAGGCGTATAATAAATGGCTTAAGGCTGATTTTTTTGTTCTTGGCAGAGATGAGGTGAGAAGTAGGGTCCTTGCAGCTCCTCCTCTCAGTCCCCCAGCTCTCAAACTCATGTTCTGTGAGAAAGAGAGAGATTCCCAGTCCCAGAGAGAGACAACTCCTGTAAACCCCATTCTCTCCAACAGCATCCCCAGGCAGGGTACCTGTGAAGATCACCTCTTGTTGAAAAAAATCCATTTATTGCAGCTGAATATCTGGGCAATGTAAAATTAAAATGTTTAACTGATTAATCCTCTCCCTTTCAATAAACTGATCAATTACATTTCAATTGATTTGCTTATCACCAAGACTTCAAATCTATGAGAATTTCCAGAATATAATAATTAAAAGGAGTGCAAGACAATGAAGAATTCAATACAGAAGCTCTAGGGCACACAGTTAAAAAAAATCAAGGCTGATCTTTGTTATTGTTTCATGCATTACCCGGTACAGTAACACACAAAATTACTCTAAAAACAATAAACAAGTGTCTCATATTAAAACTCATTCTTACCAATAAATATAGGCCCCACTGATTAATCAACTCTCCTTTTAGTTAATTAATCTGCTGGAAATTAAACCTTGTAGCCCTAGAGTTGGTTTTTTTTTTAAAAAAAAATCATTTGACCAGGAAGACAAGTACCGTTCAGTTCGCATACAGTGAATTTCAGAGTTGAGATTAATCTGTTCTCATCACAGCCCAGGCTTGTGTATTTATGTGCAAGCCCTTTCTTGATGACATTGCCATGTGGTGACCAAAGCAAGGAGGAGAGAAGTCTCAGGCTGTGTGGTGCAGTCGCTGCAACACAATTGCTGCCTAGAAAAGAATGTGCAGGTGCAAAAAGCAGAAGCTCAAGTAAGCTTCAATAAGATGAACAGTGCCAAAGCTGCACAGGCTGCAATAGGCAATGTTGAGGGGTTTCATCATTACTGCTTTTTAGGAAGTGAAGGTCAACCACTGTCAGTGCCGCCCTGGGCTCCTACTGCGAGGAAGGGCAGGATATATATAAATATAAATATATATATATACAAAAAGAAAGAAAGAAAGGAGAGATGTAAAGGGGAGTATTTCTTTAGATGTTACCCTACTTTCCATTTTTGCTTTCTATTTGCTTCTAGTCCTATTCTGTCACTCTCCAGTACACATGAAGAAGGGGCAGTGAGGGCAACTCCCAAACCTGGGTGTTGCGCCTCCAAGTTAGTTACTTAGAACTAGGTATGCCTTTCCTATCTACGATGTATTTCTATAAATGAAATAGCTTTTCTTATTTTACTAAGTCTTAAGTCTCAGTGATCTCAGTGCAGGGTAAAAGCCTGCCACAAACACACACATTGGCACACACAAGCATCATAGACTGTTGACAATCTCTGCTAATATCTATACAAATGTACATAACATGCATCACCTGAACTCACATGATCTAGAGATACCTTAGATCATGCAAGATTAGCAAATGAGAAGCAATAGGGTTTTATATTAGTTCTGATTGTCTATTGGGCTATCATAGGTTATATTTTTTTTCATTTTCTATGGCAAAAACTCCAACTTCAGTGGAATTTATGTGATGTGTTCTAATCATTTGAATTTGGCTAATGAATGCTTTATTCTTTCATCAGAACTTTAGCAGTAGTACTAAAATATTAATAAAAAAGAAAAGGGAAAGAAAAAAATGCTTTACATACGTCATTCAGCTGTATTGCTAATTATAGATATAGATATAAAAGATAAACAGCATTTTGTCAAAAGTATTTTTGTCTACATTTTATACCTCATCCTTGGTTTTCCAAGCTTGGCATGGAATGCTTCTCATACAGAATTAATTTGAAATGCTGCATATTTATTATCATAATCATCATATTCAAAATAAAAAATATATGTACCGCCTTCAAGTTGATTCCAACTTATGGTGACCCTATGAATAGGGTTTTCATGAGGCTGAGAGGCAGTGACTGGCCCAAGGTCACCCAGTGAGCTTCATGGCTATGTGGGGATTTGAACCCTAGTCTCATTTTGTTCTCACAACAACCCTGTGAGATAGTAGGTTAGACTGGCCCAGGCAGGGTTATTCAGTGAGCAAAAATGATGCAAATAGGATCTCTTTTAATTGTGCTATCGACCTGCTTACTTCCACTCTGACTGGGGGATCTTGCAGCATGGGGAAGAGATGGGGGCACATCACAGCTGAAGTTCACCCATATAGGAGCATTATCTCTTGTTTCTTACAGAGACGCCTGTTGCAGGTTTTGCTGCTGAGAGCAGCAGTCAGTTAGTGCGGCCACTTGAGTCACAGCTTGTTGATCCTGAGGAGGCAAAACTAGAAAGTGAGGTTCAGAAAGCCCTGTGCATGAGGAGGAGGAGGGCATGAAGCAGTGCCAGTTGCCCACAGCCACATCTGCAGAACAGCAAGTACCATGGTTTGGCTTTGAGAAAGCTTGTACATTTGTGAGCCAGAGTGGGGAAAATGTTGTTGTACGATGCAATTACTGCCTTCCAAGGATCAAAAATCTGAGATCAGCTGTTTCCTTCTCATCCAATGTGAAGAAACATTTTGAGGTAAGCCTTTGTCATGCTGGTCCTCAAAGAGTGTCCATTGTCTATTTATGTTTAAATTGTGAAGTTCCTCTTCCATTTTTTCTTGGATTCATGCTTTGTTCTTCTTCCTCAGAGGGCACACCCTGAGAAGCTGAGAGCAATTGAAGAAGCAATAAAGGCAAGGAGACGTGGCCTTCCTGAACCAATGCATGACACCCCTCCTCCCAAAATGCTGAAGCAGCAGCAGACAACCCTTGAGAGGTGGGGATCTGGCAGGGAGCCTGTCACCCAGAGCAATCTCAACAGGAGAATCATTGATTTCATTGTAGAGGAGACATTACCACTTCAGACTGTGGACAAACCATCATTCATTAATCTGGTTCGCATTGGACTCCCCAAAGATCTCACCATCATATGTGCCAAGACTCTGAGAGACAGAATTGAGAAGAGAGCATGCCACATGAGAGAAACTCTTGCAAACCGAATGGGTGCTGTGGCATATATAGCAACCACTGCAGATTGTTGGACCAATGGCAAGAAGAGTTACTTTGGGGTAACAGCCCACTGGATCAACCCAACTACCCTGAAACGTGAGGTCGGGGCCTTGGCTTGTACGCGTCTGAAGGGGCGCCATACATACGATGTCCTTTCAAAAGCACTGCATGATGTACATGTGCAGTACAGGATCCACAACAAAGTTATGTGCACTACTACAGACAATGGCTCCAACTTTGTGAAAGCGTTCAGAGTTTTCATGGCCAAAGAACCAGTGGAAGCTGCAGGCACCAGTGACGATGATGGTGATAACCAGGAGGAGGAGGAGGCTGAGGTGGAGTTTGTGCCTATCTGTGAGATCCTGGACACAGGACCTGAGGCAGAGGAAGAAGCTGCAGACTCAGGAGAGGATTTTGTTTTACCACCACACCAGAGATGTGCTAGCCACACCCTCAACCTTGTGGCAACACAAGACATAGAGGCCATGCTTTCTGACTCCTCCAAAAGTAGTCTTCTTGGTCCTTTCAAGAAACAGTTTCGTTCCTTGTTGGGAAGTGCAGGAAGTTGTGGTCCAAGCAGAACCAGTCAGCACAGATTGCTGAGTATATCCATGCACAATGTGGTGTGTATCTGAAGGTACCGAATAAGACCAGGTGGAATTCCACCTTTGATGCGTTGAAGCAACTACATGAGCTCCTGTCAACTGTGCCACTAAAAATGCATGCCATAATGGACCGCTGCTCCTTGTCCAGGATCACAGCTGCTGAGATTGAAGTGGTACAGGAATACACAGAGATTATGGAGCCACTAGCCCAGTCCCGAGATATCCTGCAACGGGAGAACGGCATGTTCATGGGGTATTTGCTACCAACGCTCTGCAATGTGGACCGCAAGTTAGAAGGACTGGAAAACAAACCTGAGAGGTACACATACTGTTTTCAGCTGCTGAGAGGTGTGCGCGAAGCCCTAAGAAAGCGGTTTGCAGCTATCTGGGAGGACAAGAGGCTTCTTCTGGCAGCCTGCCTACACCCTCGCTTCAAACTAGATTGGCTGGAATCGTGTCAGGCCACCACCCATACCAACAAGTAAGAACATTAGGGAAGCCCTTTGGGTGGATTACTCCAAGGGAAATGTTGTCTCAAGGGAGGCATCAGAGGGCTTAAGGTGGTAGGCAGGGGCTGGGCCTTTTCTTCCTGGGGCTCCTCATCACAACCTTGGGTTGCTGCAGGTAATCCTTAAGGGTCTGCTGTGCTGCCCCATGAGTGTGGTGACTTGGTCACCTTTCTACCTTCCATGTCATCATCCACAGGCTCAGGCTGGACCCTGAACCAGGGGACATGACAAGCATCAGGAAATGAAGAGCAGATGATGGTTTCCTAACATATATGTGTTAACATATCGTCTCTGTTTCTTAGATACACAATGGAAGCCTTGTTGAAAGCTGAAATAAAGATGGGTGTACTTAATGAGGACAGTGATCAGTCTTCAGATAAAGACCAGGAAGGAGATGACTTAGAAGATGACTTCTTTAACTTTCTGCCCCAGGGCAAGAAGTCAGCAGTGGACACTGCTGAGGAGGAACTGGTGAGGTACCTGAGGTCTCCCAGCAGGGAAGTGTCATCACTCCATGGCTTTCCACGTGTGCTGCGGTGTTTTTTGCAGCACAACACAGGCATGCCTTCAAGCGCCACAGTAGAACGCCTGTTCAGTACTGGTGGCAACGTAATGACTGTAAAAAGACATTCCTTGTCTGACATGCTCTTTGAGCATCTTGTTCTTTTGAGACATAACAGAAACATATTATAAAAGCATTTCAAGTGTAAAATTTGATTTCAAGAGTTGGGGTATCATCATTGCTTGGGGGGATGTGAGATTCTGTTATGCCGTTATGTTACTCTTCAAGTGTTGGGGTATCTTCATTGCTTGGGGGGATGTGAGATTCTGTTATGCCATTATGTTAATCTTACAGATAAATTTTTTTATTCTACTACCCCCTGTGTGTGTGTGTTTATTTTTAATATTGTTTTAGGCTTCTTAGATGTGCAGCAGCCAAGGCCAGCACCTTGTAGGAGTTTTTTAAAAAAAGTAACTGAAATGTAATTGTAGTGATTACTTTTGAGAAAAAGTAAAGTAATCAGTTACTTTCAGAGCAATTGTAATTGTAACGGTAATTACTACTTTTTTGGGCCAAGTAATTGTAACTGTAATTTATTACTTTTTAAAAGTAATCTTCCAAGCTCTGCCATTAGGCAGTGTGAGGCAGCCACCTCAGATAGCATATGCTGGGGGTTGGGGAGCAGCGGTGAGGTGTTGGAGGGCAGAGCTGGCTTGTGGCCCATAGGCTAGCCTGCTGTCCTCACAGTACAAGTTGCTGTCCCATCCTTATGTTTGAAGTAAATTCAACTGCCAGTTTGATTAGTTTCTGTACATGGAGGGGGGACACCATCTTGTCATTTCCCTGAAGTAACAAATGTATTGGGCGAGCCCAGGCTGGAGGACTGAGGACTGCTGGATTTTCATGTTTGTATGTCTGTATTTGTGAGTTTTGGGTGGTGGTGGTACTATTACCTGTTGTTTATAATCCACCTTAAGAAAAATTTGATTGAAAGGCAGGATATAAATCTTCTAAACAAATAAATACATAAATAAATACCACAGCAGCAGGCCAGACAGGTATTCCAGACCAAAGGCAGGCAGAATAATACAATATTTGACAGATAATGAAAAGCCAATAAAAAACCTTGGCTCTTTCAGACAACTGAAGCTGAGAGAGGCTTCATGGATGACGTTGCTGCAGATAGAACAGGAAGTACACTTGCCTCACAGTTCCTGTTTCTCTGAATCTCAATCTTACACAAGTTTCCACATCTCCTGGGTGCATTAAGGCCTTTCTAGCACTCTGTGCACCAACAAGAAAGGCTGAAGCATTCTCAATTCTCTGGGCATCAGTGTTATGTCCAAAACCACTCTGTGAAGAATTCTTGGAAATGATGTGCCATCACTTTGGACCCCCATGCTTCAGCCCACATACTTAACCAGGAGGACCAGTGTCACCTATGCAATGGTTGAACACTGACAGGGAGAGTAAGAGACATGGGTATATAACATGAGCACATGTGCCATGAGCTTGTCCAAGTTCTAAAATTCTCTTGGTCACAGAACATCTACCAATCTATTTTTACTGCATGTGTATTGTGTATGATCACAGTGGCCCTTTCCCAGAATATTTAAATATAATATAAAGATTAGGAGCCAACATAAGATTTTCACGTGGCTGCAGCCTATCCAGGGATGTCGGCATGTTTAGCCATCAGCATCAAAACATCAGGTGCTGCAAGGGATATTTTCAATCCTGCTTTCAAATATATGTGCAAGATGGAAGAGATTTTTGTTGTGAAACTTTATAGCCGGGATGGGGAACTTGTGGCCCTTCAGATGTTGTTGGATTCCAACCCACATCATCTCTGACCATTGGCCATGCTGGCTGGGGATAATGAGAGCTGGAGTCCAGCTACATCTGGAGGACCACAGATTACCCACCTCTACAGAATGGGGAACAGTAGTGTAGTGGCATATTCAGAAGTGCAGGGTCCCTTCATGATAGCCACAGCCACACCCGTCTCCCCCCTTTTGCTGCTGGGTTGAGAGTGAGATCCTTGTTAATGCCTTCTCCCACAACAACAGATGTCCCTAGGAGCCAATGAGCATGAAAGGGTATTAGCTACTGAAAAAGAATCTTCTCAGTGGCTCATTTACCTCCTTTCACTCTGATTGGCTCCAATCATCAGGAAAGGATAAGGAAATATGGTAGAAGACTCTTCTCAGTAACTAACACACTCCCCTTTCATGCTGATTGGCTCTTGGATGCTGGAGACATAGGGATCCTGCTGGGACTCTGCTCTCAAAAAATGTAAGGGGTCTAAGACCCCCCAAGATCCCAGACGACTACACCTCAGCTGAGAAGCAAGCATTCAAAACACAAGTTTGGTCCTCCATGTAGATAGAAGATCCTAAACGGAACAGGAAAGTCTTCATAGTGATTTGACCTTGGTTAAAACAGTATGTGTCTGAATACCAGCTGCTGGGAGCCATAAGTAGGTAGAGTGCTATTGCACTCCAGTCCTGCTTGCAAGCTTCCCATGGCCATCTGGTTGACCGCTGTGAGAACAGGATGCTGGACTAGATGGGTCTTGGGTCTGATCCAGCAGGGCTCTTTTGATGTTGTTAGTGACCAAGTAATAATGGTTACTGAGTCCTTGAAAGAGTTGAAATGACCTATGTATTAAATTAGTGCTAGTAGTAGTGTGGTGTAGTGGACTATGTTGGACTATTACCTGGGAGACCAGGGTTCGAATCCCCACATAGCCCTGAAGCTCACTGGGTGACCTTGGGCCAGTTTCATGAAAACCCTATTCATAGGGTCGCCATAAGTCGGAATTGACTTGAAGGCAGTACATCTACTTTAGTTCCTGTATGGAAAAGTCCATAAGCCCTCCCTGACAACCAAAGTAAAGCTAACCGTTCAGTTTGTTTGCATATATTATTTGTATCAAAATCACCTGATGAAGCCCTTTTCTGAATTTCATCTGTAGATGTGTGCTGTGGATCCAAAGAGGGCATTTTAGTGATGGTGGCCCAGCTTTGGTGTACTTGCCTGAAGGAGCAAAGGCTGGTGTCAACATTGTACCAATTTTGGCACCAGATTAAAATGTTTTTAATTGCCTGCGCATGTGTTTTTGTTTTTGTTTAGCTGGGTGAATACTTTTGGTCTTTTACTTTTCAGATTCGGTTTTGCTGCTTTGATTTTTTTCATTGTTCATTTAATACAATATTGATAATTGGAACATTTATGTAGCATTGGCGATCACTCATGGCTGGGTAAGATTGTCTTCCAAGATAAGGTCTTTAACAGTGGGTCCGTAAGTGACTGTGGAGGCCAATTCTGGATCCACACAGCCTCCCATAGTGAGGACATACGTTTCCAGATGGAAGATGGTCATGATGAGGATTTGTTTGACGTGCGTTCTGTTTGTCCCATTCGCCTGTATTTGTGCTTCTTCGAAGTCCACAGCACCTTTGATAATACCCCACCTCCATTTGGGACATTCATGGGCCAAGACTTCCCAGTTCTCGATGTTCATGTTACATTTTTTAGATTAGCTTTAAGAACATCTTTAAACCTCTTTTGCTGTCCGCCGATATTCCATTTTCCATCCTTAAGTTGGGAGTAAAGTAGATGCTTTGGAAGATGGTGATCAGGCATTCAAACAACATGGCCAGTCCAGCAGAGTTGATGTTGAAGGATCATTGTTTCAACACTGGTGGTCTTTGCTTCTTCTAAAACGCTAACATTAGTCCGTCTGTCTTCCCAAGTAATTTGCAGAATTTTCCGGAGGCAGTGTTGGTGGAATCTTTGGGAGTGGCATTTATAAATGGTCCATGTTTCACAGGCGTATAGTAAAGTCGGTAGTACAATGGCTTTGTAAATAAGCATTTTTGTCTCCCTGCGAATATCCCAATCCTTGAACACTCTACGCTTCATTCAGGAGAATGCAGCACTCGCGAGCTCAGACGATGTTGAATTTCAGCATCGGTATCAGCTTTTATAGAGAGATGGTTGCCAAGATAGGAGAAGTGATCAAAGTTCTCCAGTGTCACACCATTAAGTTGGATTGATGGTGCTACAGAGGGACTAGTTCGAACCTGTTGATGAAGCACTTTGGTTTTTTTAATATTAAGTGAGAGCCCAAACTTTCCATATGCTTCTGCAAAGACATTTAGGATAGTTTGAAGATCTTCTTCTGAATGTGCAGAAACCACATTATCATTGGCATATTGAAGTTCTATGACAGAGGTTACCTTACTTTTTGTTTTCAGCCTACTGAGATTACAAAGCTTTCCATCTGTTCAGTATATGATTTCCACACCTGTAGGAAGTCTCCCCTCAATAAGGTGTAGAATCATAGCAATGAAGACAGCAAATAAGGTCGGAGCAATGACTCATCCCTGTTTTATGCCTGATCCCACTCTGAATTGATCACTTTGAAAGCCATTGTTATCCACGTCGCTGTCATGTTGTCATGAAGGAGTCGCAAAATATTCACAAATTTATCAGGGCATCCAGTTTTCAGAAGGATGGTCCAGAGAGCGGTTTGATTCACAGTATCAAAGACCTTCATCAGATCAATAAATGTCATATATAAAGGTCTATTCTGCTCCCGGCATTTTTCTTGAAGCTGTTGTGCAGTGAAAATCATGTCCACTGTCCCCCTGGAAGGGCGGAAACCATTTTGAGATTTGGGGAGGACATCCGCTGAGATCGGTAGGAGGCGATTTGCGAGGATCCTTGCAAGAAAAAAGATACCTTGATAGTTCCCGCAATCTGTTCTACCACCCTTCTTAAAAAGGGTGATAATTATGGCATCCTTAAAGTCTTCTGGGATCTTCTCCCTCATCCAGATTTTTTCGATGAGCTTATGAAGTTGTGTAAGTTCAGGCCCATCTTTTTTCAAGACTTCAGCAGGAATCCCATCAGGTCCACTGGCTTTGTTGTTCTTCATTTGATTGATGGCTTTACTGACTTCATCCAAATTAGGGGATACTGCAAGCTCGTCTCTAGTTTGTTGTGGAATTTGCAAGGAGACCTCACCAGCAGCAATAGAGTTACAATTAAGGAGGTCATGGTAATGCTTTCCATCGCAGTGCAATAGACTCTTTATCCTTAAGAAGTTTGGTACCATCCATTGAACGTAAGGGATTTGTACCGTGATTTGTTGGTCCATAGATGGCCTTTGTGACATTAAAAAAGCCCTGTGCATCGTGACCAGAGAGTTGTCGTTCATTAATGCCAATAGGAACTTCTGACAAGAGCTTCACAAGATCATTTTTAATAGCAAAGCCTACTCCATGTATTCGTTGTTCTTGTTCAGGCAGTCCTTTCCAGAAGAAGGTATAACCTCCTTTTTCTTCCTTCAATTGTCCTTCTCCTGCTCTTCAAGTTTCTTGGAGTGCTGCTATGTCAATATTAAAACATCTCAACTCCCTCGCAATGATGGCAGTCCTGCATTCAGGACATTCACTATCTGTATTGTCCAGCAATGTCCATATATTCCATGTTCCAAAGTGCAATTGTCTTTTGTGACCACTAAGTGGTGACCCCACTGGATGCAGTAATCCAGTCAGGGAGCGATATGAGGCAGACTATGTTTAGGGCACCTTTTCTAGCCCCCTCCCCACACAGGGAGAGCAGAGTGGATCCTGAATAGGACTACTCAGTCATGGATATAGCTGCCGACCTACTCAACTTCTCCGGTCCTTGAGCTGGGATGACTGAGTCTGTATCCACCACTCATGTGCCGGTCCATGACTAGGGGCTTCCGGATTTCACAGTCCTGCCCCCGTCACCATTCTCCAATTGCCATGGGATGTTTAGTTTGGTTTGGTTGGAAGACACCTGTGTGTGAATTTGTTTTATGTGGGGAGATTGGCGCACAACGATCAACACACAATCTTGACAGAAAAAGGCTTTGATCCAATGGGATGGATACCATGATGATTGGAAGTCTTTTATCTGCTGCAGCCTTCATCCGCCTTCACAGCCGTTGTAACATACACATTGTTATCCTCCGCCTGTTCTGCCGTTGAGGACAATATGTTACTACTTAAGCAATGAATCTAGCTGTTGGAAAAAACAAACTTGGCTTGCCCAAGATGCTTTTTAAAGTTTGATAGAAATATCTATTGGCTATGGGTACATTCTTAAAACCGCAAGGTTTTTTTTGCCTGTTATCCTCCGCCTGTTCTGCCGTTGAGGACTTTCTTAGATCATTCTTTGTCTGGTTCCTCTCCCTTGACCTTACTGCCATGGGTGACCCTGCTGGGAGTACATGACTCCCGATGGTATTGCTGACAGGGTTCACTGGAACATGCAAGCCCACTCACCACTACAAGGTGACGATCCAGTGAGGGGAACATTTAGGTATACTGTCCTGGCATTCATGTTTTGATGAAGGGGTGTTTTAGAAATGTTCAAAATAAATAAACAAACACTTACAAAAGTTGTATGGCTCTTACATTCCCAGCGCAATCCTGTACATGTGTACTTGGATGTAGGGCTTAAACAGGTAAACTGACAATGTCATCTTTTTTTAAATACTGCCGAAGATGAGAGACTGCTATTTTTAAGTTTGATTTAGCTACTGAAAAGTAGGAGCTTCTTTACCCAGTTTGCTTCCACTGGGATTTTCCACTGAGATAGCAACCTTGTTACTGCAATGTGAAAAGACCACTTACCATGCTAGTGTAGGCAACTGGCCTCAGGCTGTTAGGCCACTGTACTGATAAAACAGTTGCTGTTGCCTTCAGTGCCTTCAAGTTGATTTCGACTTATGGTGACCCTATGAATCAGCAACCTCCAATAGCATCTGTTATGAACCACCCTGTTCAGATCTTGTAAGTTCAGGTCTGTGGCTTCCTTTATGGAAGCAATCCATCTCTTGTTTGGCCTTCCTCCTTTTCTACTCCCTGCTGTTTTTCCCAGCATTATTGCCTTTTCTAGTGAATCATGTCTTCCAATGAATGTGTCCAAAGTATGATAACCTCAGTTTCATCCTTTTAGCTTCTAGTGATAGTTCTGGTTTAACTTGTTCTAACACCCAATTATTTGTCTTTTTTGCAGTCCATGGTATGCGCAAAACTCTTCTCCAATACCACATTTCAAATGAGTTGATTTTTCTCTTGTCCACTTTTTTCACTGTCCAACTTTCACATTCATAGATAGAGATCGGGAATACCATGGTCTGAATGATCCTGACTTTAGTGTTCAGTGATACATCTTTGCATCTGAGGACCTTTTCTAGTTCTCTCACAGCTGCCCTCCCCAGTCCTAGCCTTCTTCTGATTTCTTGACTATTGTCTCCATTTTGGTTAATGACTCTGCCACACTATTGATAATCCTTGACAAGTTCAACGTCCTCATTGCCAACTTTAAAGTTACATAAATCTTCTGTTGTCATTACTTCAGTCTTCTTGACATTCAGTTGTAGTCCTGCTTTTGTGCTTTCCTCTTTAACTTCCATCAGCATTCATTTCAAATAATTACTGGTTTCTGCTAGTAGTATGATCTCGTCTGCAGTACATGAACTTTTTCATAGTTGTTATATGCACTAATAAGAGCCAGTGTGGTGTAGTGGTTAGAGTGGGAGACCAGGGTTCAAATCCCCACATAGCCATGAAGCGCACTGGGTTACCTTGGGCCAGTCACTGCCTCTCAGCCTCAGAGGAAGGCAATGGTAAACTACCTCTGAATGCTGCTTACCATTAAAACCCTATTCATAGGGTCACCATAAGTCAGAATCAACTTGAAGGCAGTCCATTTACATATATATGCTCTAATCAAACATATGAAAAATTTTCTAAAAGTCACTAGTGCTGAAAAGGTGAAGGTCTAGTTCAAAGTCCATCCTGAGCTATATCTTTGCCTAAGCCCAATTAAGCCCATACTTAATGAAGCTGTGTGCTAACTAAAAGGTAGGTACATCATAAACAATGATGGTAACAAATATTTCAAATGTCTTATTTGAACCATATCTGTGATAGAAAAAAGGGATTTACCTTATTTATTTATTTATTATCTTTATTTTTACCCTGCCCTGTTTTCCAAACTGGAACTCAAGGCGGCTTCCAGATAAAAATACATGTAATTAAGAGCATACAACAGTCCAACTTAAATAGAATTAAACTATTTGCAATATTAAAACCATTCAAACATACACTTAATAAACACTTAATAAATACCTTACTAGAACTGAAAAGGGGACAACACATCCCTATGTTTCCTGGCTATATGGAATATCTTTGTTCTTGACCAACTAACACGTCCTGAAAACCTGAACGTTGTGTTGGCAGGGCCTAATGGGAGTTGTACTCCAAAACATCTGGAAGGCACCTGGTTTGGGAAGGCTAACCCTATCTTAAGAGACCTTTGGGTAATAAATTGAATAAATAAATAAACCTGCCGAGCTTTCTGCAGATGTACTAGGGGGCTCCAGCAATGTAAGTGCTATGCCATGGGGGGGGCTCCCTCTCTGCCAGCAGAGCAGCTCCCACACTGCTTCCAATGGCCTCTGAAATGGCCTTATGCTACCTTTAACATCACTCCATAATTCACATAGTGAGTGATGAGTGATTGGGTAGTCCTGGGTACATCAAGAAGAGATTTATTAACTCTTTGGTGCGATATTGCTCGGTGTATAGTTCAGGCCCAGCACCAGCAGATGGCCAGACTGGGCATGGGCTGAGGGCCACTGAGGCTCAGAAGGGCCCCTCCTAAATCTATAGGCTAGGGCATTGCATTGTGGGTAAATTAGGATGGTGGAAGGCCAGGGGCATCACTGTCTGTGCACTTTTAAAATGCAACCCAGCGAGAAGGATGGTAAGTAGGGTTGGCAGTCCTTACTGGGGCAGCAGTGGCAGAATAAAAAGTGTGTAGATAGGAGGCTAGAGCTCCCGCTCCATGATCCATGCCAGCATTGGGTAGTCCGGTGTGATTTGTGACCTGGGGCTGATGCCCCTGCTGCCATTTTGGATGATGGCAGGCATGCGCATGCAGCATGCTGATGTGGGAATGTGGGAGGTGGGGCAACCAGGCTTATTTAAGCCTATGACATCTGCATTGGGGGTGTTGGGGGATCAACGACCCTGTGCCAAGGGCCCTGTGAAGTCTGGCTCCAGCTCTGCCCAACGGTCCATTCATGCCTAGTGCCGGCCCTGGAACATTTCACAATATTAGATACAAGCACTCAGTTGTCTTCCCAAAATATTACACTCAAGAATCTTTGAGAAATCCAGGAGTATGAAAGGGCTCAATGGAGTTAAAAGAATCTACACCTGATTAGTAAGATGAACACTAGGGCATAATTCAACACTTCTCTGTGTAATGAGATGTAAGCATGTAATGACAGGCAGAAACTTTTGGACAATTTTTCGTTTAGATTTTATTTGATTTGTTTCTGTAAATAATGCAGTGTATGAATACAGCTCTTCATAGCTTCCAGCATTTCACAGATGAATACAGGGACATTTGTATATTAGTAAGATGCTTACTCTCACACCAAGGATCACTGCATGAGGGCTCCAGCTCTATTACTCTGAAGGTTCTTGTCTACATTCTGTACTATATTTTCTCTGAAATAACTTGGCCTATAATATACAATCATGCTTAGTTCAAAATGGACCTCATCAGCTGCAGTATGTAAAACTGCAGGCTGTGCATTACATGGTGCCTTACTGTGCATTTACATGCATGTACAATAGGCCTCTAGTCCCAGAGTGCCACTCAAAATGCCTCCAGTTCCACTCGGAGATAAGATTTTACTCTTAGACAGCAGAAGGGGAATGAAATATTAAGAATGATAGTTCTAGAGCACAAAAGAATATTAAAAATATTCACTCAAATCTCCTTCAAAAATAAAAAATAGAGGTAAATTAGAGAGGTGTTTTACCAGGAACAGATACCACAAACTTGGGACCATGAATATCAACAATCCACTGGATGCTAGTTACATCAATGGCATTTCACAACTTAACTCCGGTTGTGAAGTCATTGACAAGTAATGTGCTTACCCTTGCACAATGTAACTATAACTCCATACCAATGATTATTTATTTTTGAAGACCTTATGACAGAAAACTTTGACATTTTGGCATTAAATGTAAAAGAAAAAAGGGTCTTATACACCTGCTTAAAAGTTTTTTGTTTAGGCATGCCTATCGAGACACATAGATGTTCACCTGGTTTGATTTTTTTATTTAGTAGCTGTTTTAATTGTTTTAGATATGTTTTTAATTACTTGTTTTTAACTGTTCTATTGATTTTTTTTAATAAACCGCTTAGAAGTTTCTCCATTCAAGGGGTATATAAATTTTGTTAAATAAATAATAAATAATATGTGATAAATAGTAGCCAGCGCAGTGAATTTGTGGCTGAGCTGACATTTGAACCAGAGGTACCCTGCTCATACTTCATACTCCTAACCATTACACTAGCTCTTTGTGGGTTTATTTTATGTACTTAGTATGCCAAAGCAGCATCCATAGGGTTTTCCAAGCTGTTTCCCACCCAAGCACTTTCAAAATACAAACCTGCAAGGTTGCCTTCAGACAATGCACCATGAATTGTAAGCAACAAAGTTTATTATGGTTCTTTTAATTCTCCTTTTGGCAATTTGATGTCCATTTGTCATTTAACCAACACAATATATAACTCCACAATTCTGTTTCAATAGCTTAATCATGAATTTTCCCCACAGTTCATTCAAAGTAATCACAAACAGCATTTTTGCTCCTTTAATATGTATCCTTTGTTTTCTACTCTCAAAGCATAATCTGTTATTATAATACAGCAGAAGAATTATTAGCATTCATTCACTTGACCCCATTTACATAACAGTTTTGTTATGTACAGTAATTGAGATAATCTACCTGTAGCACTTTGAACACTCAAGTTCTATAGAAATGTTGCATGCCATTATCACAAATAGCATTAAATATATCATTTGGATGAACTTTCACAGTTCTATATAAGAGTCTCCATACTGATGAATAAGCTTAATACAGACCACAATCCTATATATACTTACCCAGGAGTAAGCCCTACTGAAAACAATGGAGCTTACTTCTGAGTAGATATACATGAAATATCTGGATGATGATGATAATGATTGACATGAATTGTCTCATGATGTGGCAAAAGCCTACACAAGTAATGCTTTATGCATATGAACAATTTAAAGTGGCCATTCAATCAGGCACAATTTGTCTGCATCTACCCAAGGTATAAGGAATTTCAAAAGGAAACCACCCTGTGCTTTATAGATTACAGCAAAGCCTTTGATTGTGTAGACCATGAAAAACTATGGAATGCTTTAAAAGACATGGGGGTGCCGCAGCATCTAATTGTCCTGATGTGCAATCTATACTGTGGACAAGAGGCTACTGTAAGGACAGAATATAGAGAAACCGATTGGTTCCCCATCGGAAAGGGTGTGAGACAGGGGTGTATTTTATCATCCCATTTGTTTAATTCTATATGCAGAACATATCATACAGAAAGCGGGAATGCACCAAGATGAGGGAGGTG
The DNA here is from genome assembly GCF_030035675.1 of Rhineura floridana. Classification (NCBI taxonomy): domain Eukaryota; kingdom Metazoa; phylum Chordata; class Lepidosauria; order Squamata; family Rhineuridae; genus Rhineura; species Rhineura floridana. The sequence goes on from NC_084483.1 coordinate 104,696,944, forward strand.
TGAAAATTGGAGGGAGAAATATAAATAATTAATAAGATATGCAGACGATACCATACTACTAGCAGAAATTAGTAATAATTTGAAATGAATTATGTTGAAATTTAAAGAGGGAAGCACAAAAGCAGGACTACAGCTGAATATCAAGAAAACTAAAGTAATGACAACAGAAGATTTATGTAACTTTAAAGTTGACAATGAGGACATTGAACTTGTCAAGGATTATCAATACCTTGGCAGTGTCATTAACCAAAATGGAGACAATAGTCAAGAAATTAAAAGAAGGCTAGGACTGGAGAGGGCAGCTATGAGAAAAGGTCCTCACATGCAAAGGTATATCACTGGACACTAAAGTCAGGATCATTCAGACTCCGGTTGTGAAGTCATTGACAAGTAATGTGCTTACCCTTGCACAATGTAACTATAACTCCATACCAATGATTATTTATTTTTGAAGACCTTATGACAGAAAACTTTGACATTTTGGCATTAAATGTAAAAGAAAAAAGGGTCTTATACACCTGCTTAAAAGTTTTTAAGTTTTTTTGTATTCCCAATCTCTATGTATGGATGTGAATGATGGACAATGAAAAAAGCAGATAAGAGAAAAATAAACTCATTTGAAATGTGGTATTGGAGGAGAGCTTTGCAGATATGATGGACCATGAAAAAGACAAATAATTGGGTGTTAGAACAAATTAAACCAGAACTATCATTAGAAGCTAAAATTAGGAAACTGAGGTTATCATACTTCGGACACATAATGAGAAGACATGATTCACTAGAAAAGACAACAATGCTGGGAAAAACAGAAGTAGAACAAGAGGAAGACCAAACAAGAGATGGATTGATTCCATAAAGGAAGCCACAGACCTGAACTTACAAGATCTGAACAGGGTGGTTTATAACAGATGCTCTTGGAGGTCGCTGATTCATTGGATCGCCATAAATCCAAATCGACTTGAAGGCACATAACAACAACAAACCCAAGGTTTTAGTGGTAAGGAAAATGTGTAGGGCAGATGTAGGTTGATGAGTGGAGAATATTTTTTTGGGGGGGGGATATGGGAGAGAAAGTATGATTGAATTGGAAGTACACTGGTTCTAAACATTGGCTGAAATCCAGCACAGACTGGGGTGCCAAAAGGGGGGGAGCATTAACAAGAGAAAGGAGATTTGTGTATATTGTAAATGCTTATGTATATGTGTATCTGTAAATTTAGAAAGAATTACTGTAATTTAAATAGAAACACAATCTTCCTTCCTTCCTTCCTTCCTCCTTTCTTTCCTTCATTTCTAACCCACCCTTGCTCCCAAAGGAGCCCAGGGTGGCAAACAGCAAAGTGGTACAATAATACTATTAAAAATAAAATAAAAACATATTTACAGTTAAAACAAACATTGAAAACATTGAAAAACATCAAGAGTACCTAAAAACATGTAAAACAGGCATATACCCTCACAGTTAATAATTTCAGGGTTGCCAGGAACAGTATATTTAAGTCATCAGTTGTCTGGGTGAACAGGAATGTTTTAAAGTTCTTCCTGGAAATTAGGAATAAGGGAATTAGATGCATCTCACCAGGGAGGGCATCTCATCTTAGATGTAAGTCTGTGAGCAGGTGACTTATGTACTTGCTCAGTCTGCAGTCCAGATGCTAATTGCTGATAGGCAACTTCAAGGCTCTTCTTGTGGTTGTCTGTCTTTAAACCAGAATTGGACAGGACAGCCCTGCACAAAGAGAACAATTTCAAATAAAGAACTGTCATCTAACAGCTCTTCAAGGAGCGTCGGGCCACCTTAGAACAGATATAGACAAACTTACTTAAACCCAGTAGTTGATGTTGTGGTGGAATGGTGGTGGTCACCTGACCTCCCAACAGCTGAGTTACTGCTAGTTACTGGGAGGGATGAGGAAGTGGGAGGTTGGTATAGTGAATTCACCAGTGGAGCCAATCTGGCACTCCTGTCAGTGCATTTGCACTGTGCCAACCTATGCACTGCCTTACCCTTCCCTTTCTCCTTCTTGGTAAGCAGCAGCAACTCAGCTGTTGGGAGGTCAGGTAACCACCACCATCCCACCACGTTGTCCACTATTGCTTAAACTCCACTGATTTCAATGATACCTAAGTCAGGTGCATGTCATTGTGTTCTGAGATTGTGGTCAATGCATTCATTTATGCTGAAAAGCATTAATGATGCAGAAGAGAAATTCTGTGTTGTTTGTTACACGTATTATTTGCAAGTCCTAACAACATGGGTATTTGCCTAAGAGTTCTAGTAATCTTAACAATAACTTAATTAGTTTATCTCTTAGCATCTGTTAGGTGTACTTGATTATTCAGTCATTGGAACCATGTGAGGAAACAGGAAACATATAATTTCATCTAGTATACAAGATTTGAAAAGAGACACTAAGGGTGCAATCCTCCTGGTGGTTATGCTTAGGGCTGGCACCAGGCATGACTGGGCCCTTGGGCACCAGCCTGTCTCAGGCCCGCATGTCCCACCTACCTCTCACATCACTTATTGAAGCCCGTGCACTATCTGTAAGGGGGGCCTGAGAGAGCTCCTTCTCTGCAATCTGCGGCAGGGGCTTCCCTAAGGCACTACCCTCCCAATCAAAGGAGTGGCCCTTCAGGGACCCTCGGCCAGGGCCCGAACTGGGAGCCCTCTGGCATCGGCCCTGGTTGCGCTGTGCCCAGGGGATTCAGCATGCAGCATAGCTGTGACAGAGGAGGGAAGGTGTCGGCGCAGAAGTCCTGACACCCAGTTGCAGGTGAGGCTTGGTCAGTGTAAAGGCCAGTGCAGCTGAGACCAGTGCAAGGCTGGAAAAAGTGGTGTTCCAGGGGTGTGTTGGGGGTGGAACTGAAGGGAGGGAAACTTTAGCCACATCCTGCCCCTGTTTGGTTCCATCCTGTGGCCCCCAGTCCTGGCAGATGCTATGTCAGGAGAAAGGGTGCTGGAAAGAAACACACATTTCTTTTCCTTCCGCTGAGCTCTACCGGCGCAGCCAGCATGCTACCTTCCCCAGGACTCATAAACGGAGATAGGATGAGGCGGCCCCTTCCGCCAGCTGCACTCCCACTGGTTCCACTCCCTCTGGCCTCCTCTGTGTTAGACTGCACCCTAAGGATGAATAGCACTCAAATGACTGAGGTGAACAATCTGCATTTTGTTACCTAATAGTCTAACAGGATTAACAGAATACATTATATAATGAAAGAGGTCTGGCATCACTAATGATGGCTCTTCTATGCAAACTGGAGAACTGGAATTACATCAACAGGAAGAAAATCCAGTTGGGTTAAATTTGCAAATTATGTTCATTTACATGGGTACTGTACTGAAAATAATGTATGCCTTGTCGGAATTCTATTGAGTTGCATAGCAGAGTTGCGTAGCGCTTCGGAACGGAGAGTATTGAGCGAGCTTAGTGTGTGTATGTTTGAATCTTTGCTAAGATTCTACCTTCCCTGCAAATTAGTCAGACAGAGACTTTAAGCTTTAAAATAAGAAACAACTACTTTATTCTGGAAGTACATGCTTGATAGGAAAGAGTTCTATATCTAACTAACTAGCTATGCTGGAGCAATGAGCACTGGTCCCAATACTCGCCCTCATCCTGGTTGAGAGGGAGAGACAAAGGAAAGATGTCTGCTCCCCCCTCGAGAGAAAGAGAACACTGAGAAAGGCGGGAAGGAACTGGGATCAACATTCCTTTGCTTATCAGCCTAGCAGGAAGGGGAGAGACAGCAGAGGATCAAAGGGATAGGTATAGCCTCAACCAGCAAGAGCTCTCTAGCTACCCTTATTGACCCCATGCAGCCTCAACCCACCAAGTTGGAGTTGAACCTCATACATTCCAACATGCCTCATCTTTCAAACTGAATGTGTCACAAATGCTGGGATTCTGGGAGTGATTTGTTGCTGTTGGAAGAAAAGCAGTAGCTGAGATATGCCCCCCCCCCCAGACATCCTGGTCAGGAATTCTCTTTGGGTCAAAACTAGGCAACAGATTCAGCATGGAGTTTGCAGAGGTATGGTGAAAAGTAAAACTCCTGCTAAAATAATCTTTAATATTTGTCTTAATTCTTGTCCCCAACTTTAAAATGATTGCTAAACACTGATATAGGTCGCTTCCACAGTAATATCCTTTAATAACGCTGGTGGAGCATTTGCTTTTCTGCAATAGCTGAAAGCAAAATTAAAATGTAGATTCCATACAGCACTTACTATAGCACTATATTATCTGACAATTTCTAGCCTGATCACGAAAATCTTTGTTTAGCCAGATATACAGCCTAATCAGTAAAGGTTTCCTGTCACTTTAATTAGAATCTTTCTCTTTCATGAGTTTCAAACAGTGTGTGTGGGGTAGTAAACTAATTATTCTGAAGTGATTAATCCACAATAAAAAGCACAGAGTGATACCCAAATGAGTGATACACAGAGTAGACCCAATGAAATAAATGCACTTACCAAATTCCACTGATTTCAGTGGGTTTATTCTGACTGTGAGTAACACCAGGTATCCCCATGGTGTTGTTTTAATCCTGGGATACCATGTAGTAATATTACAGCAGGGCACCACTCATACGGCGAGTTATGTTCCGGACCCCTGCTGTAAAGCGAAAACCGCTGTAAAGCGGAACTCTTTGAATAGAATGGGGCTCGATGCCTGAAAACTGCTGTAAAGGCGGAACAAGCATCATATGAGTGGGGCTTTAGTCTAATTGCGTCTAATTGAGACCGCTGTATTAGCGAAGCGCTGTAAAGCGGGGCCCTACTGTATACAGTTACACCTACAACAGCCTCATACATTGCTGTTGTTTTACAAATTCAACTTCAGTGCTTAGGAATGGACTCTCCTTAACTCCCACATGCTTAAATTTGCCTGTCTGGATTAATACTGCCCTCTTTACTTTTCTACTTGGGAAGAGGCAGCAATCTGACCCATACCAAAGGTATTTGCTTGTGTATATGAGGTCTCAGAACACTTGATTAGATTCAAATGTGGTTTACAAATGCTTAGGTGCAGTCGCTGCTTATTTATATAGCAGGCGTCTGACCTATCATGTCTCAAAATCTGAGTCATGCCACACATTTTTAAGCTTTCCTTGGTGTGACATTTGTTCTGCCATCTAGAATTGGGGAAGGGGAGAAAAGAGGGAGAGCAGAAGCACCAGCTGTGTGCTGCACTGTTTGATGTTGTTCATTGGAATGACACATCATTTTAGCCTGCCCATTTGCTGACTGTTCTTCCTCATTTTGAAATTATTTTGTGCTCAGTACTTCTGATGCATCTAAATAAATATTATGCATAATAACCCTATATCAATCCATTATAAAATCATGAAAGCAGATACTGTATTTCAATTTAATACTCAAAGCAAACATCCTGTTCTCTCAGCGAATTCTCCCAACTACTCAGATTTTGCAAAAGAAGAAAATAAAAACTTGATATATTCTTCTTAAGAACCTAAAGCAATGGTCCTGCAATAAGCCTGAGGCATTGCAATATAACTGCTATCTCTATACTGTGTTTTGGCTCAGCCAGAGTAGGTACTTAGCTTGGGCAGCCTCCTGGATCCACTGCTGGTTTTAGAAAAGTAGTGGTCAGGACAATTTTTTAATCAGTCATATCTGATATGTTAGATGTACCCCTTTCTGGACAGCCACGACCTCACAAGAGTTATCCACGTTTTGTTATCTCAAGGATTGACTACTGCCATACATTCTGCATAGGACTGCCCTTGAAGATGGTTCACATCCTGGACTTTGAAGATGGTTCACATCCGGCAACTAATGCAGGATGCCATAGCCTACGTATTGGTGAATATTGTCAGGCAGGAGCATTGTTCAATCCATTCTGTATCAACTGCACTGGTTGCCAGCGGGCTTCAGGGTTGAATTTAAAATGCTGGTTCTGAATTTTTAAGAACCTCACAGACCAGGACTAACATATTAGAGAACCCCTCTTCATCCTACCTTCCTTTTATGATTATAAATGAGCACCCTGCTCCAAATACTCTCCTTGGAGAATCTAAAGGAGCAGAGCTGTCTCAGTGGTTGCCTCAGCTTTCTGCAATGACTTCCCCCAAGAGGTTTGTCGTTGCTCCTCCTTTCTGCTCTTTAGATGAATCTATACTGTAAGGCCCTTCTGTTCTGGAAAGCCTTTGGCTAGATAAAGGGAGGGATGTGCTTTGGTCTGATGGTGTTGCTATTGTAGGTTCTAATAGTCACTGTTTTAGCATTTATTTTAGCTTGTTTTTTTTGTATGAAATTGTTTCACACAATTGATGTTGTCAGCCCAAAGACACAAATTTCTTATCCCTAGAAACTATAGTTACAATCATGGGATGCCTGAGAGCCTTCCCTGACCTGGTGCCCTCCAGATGTTTTTGACTATAACTCCCATCAGTTCCAGACAGTCCAGCTATACTTGCTGGGGCTGATGGGAGTTGTATTCCAATGGCAGATTTAGTTATTTTTAAAATCCACTTTTGGGTTTTAAGACAGAATGGCATGTGTAAAAATAGTCCAAATTATTTCATTCAAAAACTACCTGGTCACTCATCATGCCAACTGTCTCTACGATTGATGCAGCGACTGCATATTAATCTGACCCTGCACAATTACTTTCAGTAGATTAAGGCTGCAATCCAATGCACATTTACCTGGGAATGAGTCCCATTGAACCCAATGGAGCTTACTTCAGAGTAGATATGTACTGGACTGCAGTCTAAGACATAAACAAACCATGGCAGCAGAACACTGACACTCATTTATCTTAACCCTTAACTGAGTATATGAACCTGAACACTGCATTACATGTGAAACAACTGGACATCAGCAGTGAAAGTGTATGTAACGAAAAAGATAAGGGCATGAAGGCAAAGGGAAGCAGGGGAGATGGGAAGGGAAGTGGGGGGAGGTAATAAGGGATTGTTGTAATAATGTGAAAACCCTAATAAGCTATTCATTAAAAAAATAAAAAATGACAACTATTTTCCTGATTTTAAATGTTTTCACTGCTAATGTTGAGGACAGTTCAACGCACTAAGCAAATTACCACTTTATAGAAGAACAGGCTCTAGATAGTATTTCAGGTATAACAGCAAGATGCCACCTTTTACATGTGTTCTGTGTTGAGCAATCTTATTGCCACTTGCTCTTCAATGGAGATGCAATTAGACTTCTATTATAGCATATTATCTATAGACCCTAATATAAGAGGCAATCATAAGTACACAAAAAGATAGCTGAAGTACCAAGGAGCCTGTATGACACACATGAATCACCATTAGTTAATCTGCTAAATTAAACTGAACACTGCATCTGTTGTAACAAGTACAAATGAATATATATTAGATATATTGGCTTCTGGTGTTAACGCTGTAACACAGGTACAGATTCATACATGTGTGTGTGCACCCATACCTCAAGAGGTTTACAGGGGGGGAAACTCTCTAGGCAGTGGCTCTTCAGGTCTCATGCAGAGGTCTTTTCTGTTTCCTTTCTGTTTTTGCAATGGGATATGCCAAGGATTGAATGTGGGACCTTCTGCATGTGTCTTATTACTGAGCTAAAGCCCAGTGGGCAGCAGCGTGGTGGGGTGCTGCCACTCATTTGACTCCAGTCAGCTGCATTGCTGCTGCTCATCAGGAGATAGAGGAGAAGGGGTGAGGCAGTGGTGAGGTTGGCACAGTGTAAACACACCAGTGGTAGCACTTGATTGGCTTTGCAACACACCAGCCTTGCTGCTGTCTCACCCTTCCCCTTCTACCTCCCTGTAAACAGCAGCAATGCCACCAACTGGAGGTCAGGTGAGCAACTGCACCCCAACATACCAACCATTACTGCCATAGTCTTTCCAAACTCTTGCTGGGAGATTATTATTTTTTTAAAGTTTATTACAGTGAATATAAGAAAAACAATTGAAACCCCTAACCCCGGGGTGAAAAACCTGTTGTCAACCAGATGTTACTGGACTTTGGCTGTGTACACATCTTACATTTAAAGTACATTTAAAGCACATCTTCCTCCTGCCCAAGAATCCTGGGAATGGCAGTTTACCCCTCACAGAGGTATAATTCTCAGCACCCTTAACAACCTACAGTTCCCAAGATGGGGGTGGGGTGGGGAAATGTGCTTTCAATGGTGTGTAAGCAGTCTACAACTCCCATTATCCCTGACCATGGAGTTAGAATCCATCTGGACAGCCACAGGTTCCTCATCCCTGGCTTAAGCAGAGTTAGATGGCTTTAAAACAGGATTATACAATGGCTATAGCCTATTATCAATGGCTACTAGCCATAATAATAGCTAATGATGAATACTCAAATTATCATATACAGTAGACAAAGATGGCTTCAGAAGGTGTTGCTTCTGTTAGAAGAAATGACACATTATATGCAAATGCTTATGTAACGTAGACTCCCCCACCTTTACCATTTTTAAGTTGAAAAGTCATGGGGTGAGGGGGATAACTGAGAACAGCAAAAACAACCGAAGGACTCACTGCTGCTTCCTCACTCTCAGTGGCCTCTGCCTGAAGCAGTTTTTCATCCTAATAAAAGGGTCACCAGGCTACAATTGCATGCATTTGCATATGAGGCCAGTTCAAGACACTTTGGTGCCTGAAGCAAAGGACTAGATACAGAAACTGATCAACCTGGCAGTTGAACTTTATGTCAACGCTGGTGAAGGGACAGTATCTGTCACTACTTGAGCAGTAGAGGACCGCATGGTGGAGTGTTACAGTCCATCTGACCTCTGGTCTGTTGTGTCACTGCTGCTTACTGGGAGACAGAGGGGAGAGGGGAGGCAGCAACAAGGTTGGTGCAATACAAATGCACTAGCAGAGCAATCCCGTGTTCCTACTGGTGCATTTACACCATGCCACCTACACCACCACTTCCCTCCTTCCCCTCTACCTCCAGGTAAGTGTCCTGCCTGTCATCGAAAGACTCAGTCGCAGACGTGTCTGTGGTTTTTTCTCTTTTTATTAAAGTTATGGATATATCAAAAGCAGTACGCCTCATTAACCTAACTAAGCTTGCTAGGAACTTTGACTAAAACTAACACTGACTAAGCATGCTAACACAGCACTAAGACGTTGACTCAGCAACGGGGCTCCCCCCCCCCAAGTCAGCTTAAGTAGGTTTGGATCACGCACACGGAGGCTCCTCCTCAACTCTGCCTGTTGAACTTCCTGCCTCTGGTGCCTCCATGCACGGGGTGATGGTGGCTTGATCTCCGGCTCCCCTTCTGGCGGAGGAGGGCTTCTAACAGTCAGTTCAGGCGTGGGAAACTGGGCAGTGCTGGGCGCAGTGCTGAGCGGGGAAATGTCTGACGTGCCCAGCTACATCTCAGTGGGGAGTGTCTGATGAGCTCGGTGGTGATTCAGCAGGGAAATTGGGAGTGAGGGAAACTGTATTGTCGAAGACAGGGGTTGGGGCATCCTGTATTTTTATCCCGCTGTCCTCCCCCACCTCGGGCTCCCAGTCCAAGCCCTCGTCTTCTGACCCATCTTTGGACCAACCCCCTCCCTTTTGCCTGGTTCATGACAGTAAGCCACAGTATAATGCAACTGACCAAAGGCAGGCACATTGCACCACCGGCCACAACTGTCTGCTCCTGAGGTCAGCAGGCTAGTTTAGGGGGTGCAGGGCAGGCTGCTTGGCACACACAACGCTGTCTATCTGCCACCTGACACAGCTCAGCTGCCTCATTCTGCCCAATGACAGGGCCAATGCAGATTGTATGTAATGCCACTGCCAACTTCAATATATTTTGGACCTACATACAACAAACCCCACAATATCACAGTGCAGCTTTGCTTCTCTGGAAAGTGAACAAATGGCCCAAGGGACATGTTTCCAGGCTGGCATTGGTTCAGCTCCTCTGAAGTCACAGCCTACGATGCGATAGAAAGCTTTGGACAACATAGCTGACAGCTTGAGGGCAATGAGGGAGCACTCGAGTCAACACAGATTTACAGGCAACTTTTCGCTACATTGAAAAATAATGGGGTTTTTTTATGCACATTGCTTTTGAATGATGCCTTACCTATCAACAGCAACACATGAGTGGTGTGTGTGTGTGTGTGTGTGGAGTGTCAGTGGGGCCTTCCCTGCAGTGGTGCTGCTGTGTTCTCTGGGACAGGGATGGGACAGATATCTCCCTACCTGGCATTGATGACCTCGCTGCCTTATCCCCATCCTGGTGAGTGGTAGTACCGCTACTGGGAGGGTGTTGCTGCTGCTCTGTCCCCCTCACACATTACTGCAATACCTTACTGGTGTGAGTAAGTTGGGTCAATTAAAGCTGCAATCCTAGTCGTACTTACTAGGGAATTAGCCCTATTGAATACAGAGGAACTTATTTTCTAGTAAATATGCATAGGATGGCATTAGAGGCTTTCTGACACAGAAGAACAGATTCCTCTAGCTGTTTATCAGGGAAGATAATATTTGGAATTCATTATTATTGAAGCCTTTAGGTCAATTATTTTTTAAAAAACTAAAACATTATGAGATTGACTTCCTTCTTTTCCTGCCAAACATCACTTAAAACTGCTATACTCTTACTAATATTTCTATTGAGGGGAAATGCAAATCAACAAAGCAATATAGCAGAATTATGCCAGAGAAAATCTTACTGAATGCTTTATACATTCATATGCTAATCCAAGAGTTGCACAGCCAGTTTACAGAGACTATATATATATATATATATATATATATACACACGCATTCAACTAAAAGCAAAACTGGTCTGCAAACTTGTTGTGCCAGCTCTTTCAAAACTAGGTTATTTACAGTCACCCCTGTTATATAATGTGTGCTTGGCTTTGTTTTGAAAGTACAAGCGTTGAGTAAGACAGCGCATGCTGTAATTGGCAATGTTCACATGGAAGAAAATCATATATAAAAAAGGAACACTTAAAAAAAACCCAATAATCCTTTTACCCAAGTCAAGGATGTGTCTGTATGGGTACCTCCCACACTCCAAGTTCAGCACTTCAGGGTTAAACTGTAAAGGTTTAAAGCAAGGATGAGGAGGACAGCTAGGATGATGTATCATGGAAACAATCAAAGTGGTTTTTATTCATGAAGATGAATCATCTGTGCCAGAAATGCTATCCTATGACCACTCCTGTTCAACAGTGCATTGCAGATGGGCTGGAAGCTAAGGTGGCTTGAAACACTTTGTGTTCTGTGGGTTGATGGCAGAGAACAGTCACTGAAGCAGCATATCTGATCTCTGCAATACTGCCTATCCAAACACTGACACTTCCATTCATCTATTTATTTTGAATTTATACTCCCTCATAAGACAATCAGGATTTTCAAGGCAACTTAACATGCACTTAGTGTATACATATGAATGCTAATGTATGCAACTATTCACATGCAGCAACAAAAGCTTCAGTTTCTGACAAAAACCATACAGGATTATCCCTACAATGCTCTCATTGAATGCTCTGTGTGTGAATGATCTCATACTGTTATCCTTTACAGTAATGTAGTGGCAAATTCAGAAGTGCAGGTTCCCTTCATGACAGTCACAGCCACGCCCCTTCACAATCATGCCCCCTTTCCCACTTTCTCTCATCTCCCTTGCTCTCTGTGTTGTCTCTGACGCCACACTCCACTACAACAGACACCCCTAGCAGCCAATCAGCATGAAAAGGGAAGTTGTGTGTTAGCTAGTGAGAAGAATCTTCTCAGTGGCTGACTCACTTCTTTTCATTCTGATTGGCTCCAATCAGCACAAAAGGGCAAGGTCACTTCTCAGTTGGTAACATGCTCCCCTTTCATACTGATTGGCTCACACATAAAGGAATTGTTTGGGACTCTGCTCCCAAAAAAGTAAAGGTTCTACAACCTCCCCTTGATCCCAGATGACTACACTCCTGATCCTTTATCGTACTGCACTGGTACCCAACAACTGGTAATTCCCTAACTTTTAAGAATGTATTTGCTAGCACAGCAAATCTTAGGGCGGTCCTCTTCACAAACGCATCCAGCACTATGGGAGCCCTTTCCCCATGATGTAATTCCACACTGCTGGGGAGTGTCTGTGAATTTCTAACCATATGGGAAGTCCTGATTGCTTAATCTTCTCATCCAATTGTCCCTTTCCCTCGCCCATTGCTGTGTGATGAGTGGTGCTGGTTGTGTGGCTTCTTCCGTCTGATTAGCACCCTCCCTCCCTGCAAGATGCCCATTGGATGGAAAAAAGCCATGCAATTGGCTGCACCCGCACAGTGTACTCAGTCCTTATACATCACTCTGGTGCAGTTGATGCTCACTGGAATTGGTGGGGCGGAAAGCAGGGAGACCAACAGTGGTAAAGCTAGAGCCAATGACAGGCAGAGCCAATTAATTGTAGGTTTGTCCCCACCCTCCTCCCTGTTGAATTCTACAAGGGCAACACTGGGACCAAGGAGGAGGAAGCTGAGAGGCAGTGCTATCCCTTGCACTGGTTGTAATTAAGAAGTCAGGCAGATGGGGGCTGGTTGAAGGCAGACTGATGTTGGTGGGGCAATGCCCTAATGGATTGCACTTTGTTGGTTGCAGTTGCCATGTGTTTAGATGAGTGTGCAAATCGTTAAACTTTAAATATTAGTCCCTGGATGCCAAGGCTGACTCCTCAGCCCTGCTTGCTGATCTTCCATAAGCAAATTGTATGGATTTCCTATGTGGATATCCTGCTACATGCAAATCCTATGTGCACACAGTCATTTAAGTGGCCTTTCAAACTATGGCAAGATTATAGAATGTCTTCACTTCTTTGAACTTCCTTCTGCTGACTAAACATCTCTTCACTGCCTTTAGCAAAGGGAAAGAGGAGTGAAGAAAATCGCCATTCAGCTAAATCTTTTCCATATGAATGCGCAAATGTAATGAAAACCAGTTATTGAGGCCTTTCTCATGCAGCAGGCTCAGACATGCCCATGATTTAGAGCTAGCATAATAATTTTCACAAGTGTCTTATTTCTTTCATTATTCCATGAAAACTTCATATTTGAGGGGGAAATCATTACTCGAGCTCAGCTTCTGCAGAATAATTAGATTTTATTATAATAGCCAACCTTTTTATTCATCTATTTTTTTCTTATATGACATTACTGTTATAGGCATCCTTTTTCAAAAGGTTTTATTACAAAATCAGGAGATTTGTAACTCTTACTTGGCTTGAAAGGTTGAAAAAATGAAATGGACTGCCTTCAATTTGATGCCAACGGTTTACCATTGCCTTCCTCTGAGGCTGAGAGGCAGTGACTGGCCCAAGGTCACTCAGTGAGCTTCATGGCTGTGTGGGGATTCAAACCCTGGTCTCCCAAGTCATAGTCCAACACTCTAACCGTTACACCATACTGGCTCTCTGCTTGAAGGGTTAACAATGTGGGGTTTTTTTCTGTCTAAGAAACCTAGATTTGTTTGCATGTCGATCCATATAATACATTTAAAGCACATCCAACACATATTTATAACATACGACTTCCACCAAAGAATACTGGGGACTTTGGTTTTGCTCTCTCTATACTACAACTTCCTGTCCCTTAACAAACTACAGTTCTCATCATTCTTTGGGGGGAAGTCACATGCTTCAAATGTGCATTGGATGTACTTTAAATGTATGGTATAGACCAACCCATAACACAGTTTTAATTTTCTAGCTAGTTTAACTATATTAGAATCCTTTATGAGAGGAAAATTGCATATTGACTTGACTATTGACTTCTAATTAAAATGTGTTTTTTTATATTTAACACCACACTTCCATTTGGATTTTATGTGGTTTAGCAGTTAGTGTTGGACTGAGAAAGCAAACACCGTGTTGAAATCCCCACTCAACCCTGAAGCTGACTGTGTAACCTTGGGCCAGTCACTCACTCTCAGCCTGATCTGCTTCACAGGGTTGTTATGAGGATGAAAGGGGAGGGTCATTGTGTGCACTGCCTTTAGCTCCTTGGAAGAAAAGTGGTTTATAAATGTAATAAATAAATAAATATGTGGGATGATACAGATCAGATTTACACCTACTTCGCTTTCAGCAGGGCTTTACTATCTTCCAGGCACTCCCAGACAATTCACCAGGCCAGTTTTAATGAAGGGTTGCACCATATGCTTTTTGAGTATACAGAACAGTAACTGAAAACCGTTTAGCTGCCTCTACCAAACATAGGGGCCACAATTGCACGTGATGGCAGAGTGCCACAAAGCCCCATGATATAGCAAAATTGCTGGGGGAGTGAACCTATGGAAACAACAAAAAAAGAGTGTGTGCTGGGCTTGTTCAGTTGACTTTCAGTTATGTGCATTAGGCTGCCTTAAACCAGCCCATAATAAAACCAGCCCATTATTTTCTACTTTTTTCTATTTTCTCGCTGTGGCTTTCCTGGGTCTCCAGCAGAAGTCTTTTTCTATCAGCTTATAACACTGTCGGAACCAATCTAACACTCCCAACAGTGTGTCAGTGCAGCCCTGCCCTCCCCCATCCAAGTAAGCTACAGGACATCAATGTCAGGATAGCTCTGCAGCTCTGCTCCACCACACTGGCCCCTACTGATGCCAGGAACTGAAGCCAAGGCCTTCTGCATGAAAGACATGGACTCTGCCACTTGATCCCTTCCACATCTACACGACAAGTGAAGAGGGTTCCACTCTTGTTATTAGGCTATGAGTGAGAGACGCATGAGGCATTTGCAAGAAGATTACCATTAGGGGTTGTATATCCAATGTCCTTATTGGACAAATTCATGGAAGATAAGGCTATCAGTGGCTTCTAGCTCCTCCACTGTCAGGGGCAGTATGCCTCTGTATACCAGGCGCTGGGAATCACAAGCAGGATGAGCCCTATTTTAATGATCTCCCACGAGCATCTAGTTGGCCACTGTGAAAACAGAGCTTTGGACTCTATGAGCCTTTGGCCTGATCCAGCAGGGCTTTTCTGATATTCTTCTGTACTGTGAATGGAAGGCATCATGCACAATCAATTTTTCTCTTTCCCATCCTCCTGCCCCACTACCTCCTGAAACCCCTCCCCAGGGTCCTCCAAACATGGGGGATATGTCACATGGGGTTTCAGTGGAAGAAGGGAGCTGTCAAAGGTTGGGTGGAGGGATCTTGAGCTTGCTAATGGAGATGCTGCTAGAGCAAGATTTCTTGACCTGATTTCAGATTATTCCCTTTCTGTTGCAGCTCCACATGACACACCCTCCACTGCTCAGGTGGGCTCTCAACCCTCTCAAATCAGTTTGGGGGGTGTACAAAGGGCTGCGCGAGAGAGGAGGGAAGTGAAATATGGGTTGGACTAGCTGCTTTCCACTCACATTATCACTGGATACAACCCTCTACCTCCATGCAGTCAACACATAACACGCAACAGCTTGTCTAGCAATAGTCCATGCCACTTTATAGGAGTCCCACTTCACTCTTGAATATGTGAGTTGTACCCCTTTCCCCACAAAAATCTATGTGATTTGTTTTTGTTTTTTGTACACAGTGGAGAACTGTGCATGATGTATTCATACATGGATAAGATATGGGGAAGAATTCATCTTACTTTGCAGCTTCTGTGGTCTTCCCAGGAACATGACTCGGTGTCCTGTGGGACAATTCCTCTTTGAAAAGCATGATCACTGAAGCACATCTGACATAATGGAGCCTCAATGTCAGGCTCCCTTTGAGGTATATGCATCACAGTAGACCCCGGGTATTTGAGGCTGCTTGTTTGATGTTTTTCCATGCTAACCATTGGACTCTTAATCCATCTTCGTACCTGTAAACATAAAACAAAACCTCAGTTTATATCAGTCTTGTGAATTTTCTGATATTGGCTATTTCAATCAAAGCACATGTAGACTTGGCTTAGAAGAAAATACATATAAAAACCCAGTCTGAAAGTCTGGTTGAGGGAGAATGCACAAGTCTGTCTAGCGCTGAATGTTACAGAAACCTCATACATCCAGGGCATTTTGCCAGTGTTCGATGAGTTCAGCACATTATTCTTGCTCTGTTCACAAAATAATAACTTTCATGTTGAATTGCTATTTTACCATGTCTCCTCATTGTAGCCTATTTATTTTGTTGCAAAGAATTCACTGGGAGCAGCTGAGAACTGATGCTGCCCATCTCTACGCCTTTGCCAGACACTCTGATCAATAAGACTACTTGTGATCCAGGGGCTTGAGGAATGATGGCAACATCTGTGAGACACAGTCTGCTTACCCAAGGTCCATATGCATGTAAGGGAACTTTCAGATAACCTGTTTATCGAGCATTCATCCTGATTTGTTTGCAGGGAGATTAGATGACATTGTCTCAAAGCAAATGTTACCTAACACTTTCTAGTGTATTTCCCCATCACAGAAAGTCTGATCTTTTGGAGAAGTGGGTTTATTGTGCAAGACCTCCCAATCAACTATGAATTTCCCAGTATATGATTGAATCTACCCAAAAATAAGAAGTCTGGAAGCCTCCCCAATCACTTATGGTCTCTGTTTTCTTTCTGATTCAGAAGACCCTCTCCACTGAACCATCCTAGTATTTTAAAACTCACTGAACTAAAAACAAAACAAAACATAGAGTAGAGTTGGATGTATCTGTCAAGTGGGAGTAATCTTATCTGATAGGGTTGCTCAACTGATGAATGAGAAATTCACTTGATGATTAATTACAGTAACACAGGATGGCTCAAAGATCTATAGCAGCTTCCTGTATGGAGTAACCCAGCATAGTGTTTGGGATGGTTTGTTTGTATCTATTGTAGTCAGTTTCATGCTCTGAATGGGAAATTAACCATTTCATGAATCATTGTTCCTATTGCATCTGTAACAAGAGTCCGGCCTGGTAACTGGTTACCAAGGACACATGATAAACAAACACTATGAAACACAAGTTTCACTGGTGACTCTGATGAGTTGCTAAGTCCAAATTTTGTGGTGTGTGATGCTGGTCTTTTGGAAATCACATAAACATATCTCTCTATGGACACAAAAACAAATAAATGGACTCATCCTCCAGGGAAGGGGGAATATGCCTGTCATTTTCCACGCTTCTTCTGTCTGAGTTTTTCATCCCTTCCAGGACTACCAGGTTCTGCTGATAAGTTTAACTTTGAACTCCTCTGATGTTTCAGTCCTTTTGTGTTCTTCACAAGCCCAGAACCCCTGCAGATGGGTACATGACTCACATAAGGTTTGTGCTCTTACAGCAAAGAACAAGATTTAAAACACACACTCACATACAGGGCACAATGCTGAGTGAAATCATGTTTCTATGATGCAAAAACCCAATGTGTTTTTGATTTGTCTTCTGTTTTTACAATTCCCACATTCCTTAATAGGGTACATGGTCTGTTTTCTATGGTTCTCTTTAGTCTTAGTTTTTGCCTTCAGATTATTTTTTTAGAATTGGCTTTTTGTGTCAAGAACTGGATCTTTTTTAAAAAAAATTTTTTTTTAATTTATTTTGGCAGGTCTTCATGACATTCATTTAGCCAAAGGTCAGTGAGTCTGAGTTTGCTTGGTGCATCATAGATGTGAAATCATAGATGGAGATTGGATCTATTTAGCATGGCTTGGTATTGGGACAAAAAAAAAGTTATTGGACAAACATATAGCTTCTTTTCTGACTCTGCCATGTTGTCAAAGGCATTGAATTATGGGCATCAATGTCGATCTGGTTTTGCAGGGATGAAGTGGATATAAAATTAGTAAATCTGCATCAGAAGCCACGGGAAACATTCTCCTGATGACATTTACTAGCCATACTCGAATACATTTTCGCTATGGTTTTTGGCATCTGCATCAAAATATGAATGATGTTAGAATTTCTCATCAAGCCAAGTCAAGAAAATACTATGTGAGCTCCCCACTTCAGCACAACTCTGCCTTCCTAAGCCCAGCAGCTAGACTGACCTTGTTCCTGGTTTACTACAAAACTAGACAGAAACCGAGCTAGGAAGAGTCAGAGAACAACTTCTGGCTTCCCTAGTGAGTGAAATAAACTGGGATGCCATTAGGGATACAGTGGGCAACGGAAGCAGCAATGGAGGCCCTTTTGAGAGCCAAAAAGGGGAATACAAATATTTTTATAAATAAGAACAACTGCTTCTACCAGGCCTTGTGTCAGCACTTGGCATCCTTGGGCAGTTTATAGGGCACACATGCCCAGGAAAGCCCCTCCTCCAAGCTGACATCTACTGCACTGCCACCAGATGACTTGGCCCTCCCTCCTGCTGCAACAGTCAGTCACTTGCCCCTAATTGACATCAGACATTGTATTTTGGGAAACATGTGATGGTACCCCTCTGATGTCAATCAGAAAGAAAAGCATAGCTGCTCTCCACCCCTGCCAGGGAGGCACATCCAGGGTAGTGAGTGATGGCGTCAGTACTTTGGGTTTCCAAGTGGCAATGAGTGGTGGTAGCAGTACTGGGTGGAGGACTGATGGTAGCAGATGACATTTAGTGATCAACAGCTCTGTGTGTGGGGGGGGGGAAGTGTTGCTTCAGTTTGCAGAGACCAGCTTGGATTTGTGCCTCTGACTTTGCTAATACAAATGTATGAAAATAAACAAATAAAAGAATACAACTGAGCAAACGAATCAAGGCCCGAGACCAAGAGAGATTTCAAGCACCTCAGCTCCCAAGCAATACCCTAGCACCTTACAAGGCCTGCTCACTCCTGCTTAGCAACCACAATGCATCTTACTTAACACTAGGATTAAAACAAAACAAAACAAAAATCAAACTCTGTAGTGCTGCCCCTGGAATGTGAGAAAGTAGATCAAATACCAAGGACAGAAAAGGACTTAAGACTGCAGGAGAGCCCAGGAAAAAGAATGGTCCTGGTTTGACATTTGACCCGATGTGGGCAGAGACACCTGCCAAGGAGGATGTCTAAAGCCTTCTGCACCTGCCAATTATCCCCTGCTAAATACTTTCGGTGTCCATCCCTCCTCCTCCTGGCTCCCCTATAGCTACAGATTTACAGCCCAGCTAGGGCAGGGAGGACACAGGGAGCTGCTTTCAGCCAAGTCAGACCATCGGTTCATCTAGCTCAGAATTGTATACACTGATTGGCAGCGGCTCTCCAGGGGTTCAGATAGGAGTCTGCATGTAAAGCAGATGCTCTACCACTATGGCCCTTCCCCACAAGATTTAAATGTTGCCGGATTGGCAGGCCCAGGAGACTTTAAGTACTCTTGTCATGCTTGTTTGCTATAAACTTTATCAAACGGCACCAGAGGAGAACAAACAAATGTAAGACTGTGTAACTCTCAGAGCTTGGAAAAGTTACTTTTTTTTAACTACAACTCCCATCAGCCCCAGCCAGCATGGCCACTGGATTGGGCTGATGGGAGTTGTAGTTCAAAAAAGTAACTTTTCCAAGCTCTGCTCTTACTGCAACTGATCTCAGACATGGCTGCTCTCCTAAGCTTCAATTCTCTCTTCCCAAGAGCTGCTTTTTTCCATGCTCATGGGGTACGAAAAGAGAACTTTTGTTCCTATTCTTATTACAACTTCAACCCTATATACATTTCACTCTAAGATTCAGCCCTGATCACCATTTATTCTGATGTCTCCTCTTCAAGATGTATTATATACTTTCTATTTTAAAATGGCATTGTTAACTAACGTTCCTCCTTCTGGAAGGAAGGATGGGATATAAATCGTTTCAGCCAATGTGTTGAGTCCTTGTAGCAAAAGCACAGGAAGGGCTGTAGCTCAGTGGGGAAGCATCTGCTTTGGGCCCCAGGTTCAACCCCTGGCATCTCCAAGTAGGGCTGGGAGAGACCCTTGCCTGAAATCCTGGAGAGCTGCTACCAGTCAGAGTAGACAGCGCTGAGCTAGATGGGCCAATGGTTTGACTCAGTATAAGGCAGCTTCCTATGTACCTAATAAAATGACCAAGGACATCTTTATTGCAACTGGATGGATTAAAGAAGGCCAATATGAATGGAAAACTTGATGACTTTAGGAAATAAGCACAAGCACAGTTGGTTCTAAGAGTCTGCAGAAATGTTCATCATATCCAGCCCATGTTGATTTGTCTACCCTACTGCTGGAATCAACGAAAGCCTATTTGTTAATGTTTGGTTAGGCAACATTCTGGTTCGCATGTGTTCAGCCAAGCCCTATGTGGTTTGTTAGTTTAACAGAAGTAGTTTAGGTTTCAGTGCTATGAGCTGCTCCAAATGAACCCCATAACCCACAAAAAAGTTCTTAAGGTCAATTAACTCAAGGCTGAATTTGGCAGAAAGTTCCTGGAAGCTAAGCAGACTTTTAAAGCTCGTGCATTTTAGACGGCAGAGATAATGAGCACTTGGTATATTTGTTAGCAGCCCTGTCAACTTTCAGAAATGAACCCTACCTTGTGCTATAGTTATTTTAAACAATTCAGCAAAATAGGTGCCTATTATTACTGGAACACTCAGTGGAAAAAGTGGATAATTTAACACTGAGACTGGTCCAAAGCATTTCAAATGTTGAAAAGCTCCAAGAAAGAAGTACTGACTGCTTTTTTCTTTGCTGCATCAATACCTAGGGCTGATTTCTGAGGAGGCAGGGGGTGCTGGGTGGGATTGCTTCAGCCACATTTGAGAATACTTTACTGTTAACTTTACTAGTGAAACAGTCACTAGAAGTACTCTGACGGCATCAACCCACTGAAAAACGTGTTGGTTCTCATGAAAGTCACCATGGTGGTGGCCAAGAGCATGGAAGAACTCATTTTCCTGTAAGGAAGTCCTAGCAACATCTGATTTCACTGATGCAGAACCAATATCCCAAACTGAAAATGTAAGCTGAATGGATCTGTGAAGAGTTCTGCCAGTAATTGCTGGTGCCAATTGGAGCTTGTGGGGTAGAAAGCAGGGCTGCTAACCATAAGTGGAGCCAGAGGGAACAATTGGCAGGGCCAACTACTTCTGGTTTCCTCCCCATCCTCCTCCCTTGCAATCCCCCAAAGCAGCATCTCTTTAATTAGGATGGCCAGACCAGATTTTTTTTTTTTAAAAAGTCTCCCACTCCTTGAATAGATGGAGAGAAAAGTGGTACAGCTTGTCATGAAAGTTTTACCTGCTGAAATTCCCTCTTCTTCACAACTGTTTAAGATGTAGGAGACCTGTCCTCTTTTGCATTTGACCAAACTAACCCACACACCACAGCAGAAAGGCCAGACTCACACTCTCAGTATAACCTACTTCACTGGGCTTTTTAGGGTAACCTTCCCATTTTTTAAATTAGTTTAGAAGGGTCTCTCTCTCTCTCCTTCCTATTTTTAATTAGATTGGAAGGTGCATCGATCTTTTTCTCTCCTCTGTCTTTCTTTTTTTAAGCAGAGAAGATGGTTGAGTATATATGGGGGTATGGCGGATGGAGAAAGAATGGGCTCTGGTTCTGGGTTTTCTTTTAGGAGGATGCAGCTCCATTTGCCAGAGCTGAAAACCTATCCCTGGAGTTACATTTGTACTTCCTGGTTTTGATGGAAATGCCATTCTTTCATATATACATATATCTAAAAAAGAGCCATTCCATAGTTATGAATTCTATGGGCAAGTGACGCAAGTATAGATAGTTCAGATGAGGTGTGTTTATAAAAGAAATATCTGATCTACGTTCTAGCTGGGCTGAAGTGTCTTCCATTATTAATCCTAACTGACATTAGAATTGTAGCAAGCACAGACACTCTCATTTGCCCAAAAGGCAGCAGTGCCAATGATGCCTTTTGTAATTATGCATTTCATCTTGCTAAAAGATGTTCATGTATTTGCAGAAAGTTAACTTGGATTTTCTTCTTTATTTAGCAAGGCTATTTTTCTCAGATTTCTTGGGAGGTTTTTTTTAAAAAAAAAACTTTCTGACAATATGATATCTAGTCACATTAATTCCTTAGATTAGAAAATGGCCAAAATGTGTGATTAAGGGAGATTTGACGAGTCATCACAGGATTATTATTTTTTACACCATTCATAGGTTTTCCTGTTACATAACAGTGAACAGATATAGCTTGTCATGCATTTGCCAATGGTATCTGTCAGTTCAGCACACTTGGGGCCTCAAGTCAGCCTTAATTCATAAATCCATCAGATTCATAATAACTACGAGCAATGCTTCCCATGAGAAAATGTTAGTGTGAATTTCTCCTAATAACCACATTTTTGTAAGCAGTTTAGACTTACACAGTTTTCCAAGCAATTTTTTGTAGTATAATGAATTTTGTATGCTATTCTGATTCATTATATTCATTTTATGCACACTTTCCCCTAATATATGTATTTTTGTAAACACTGGTTGGTTGTGAACTGCATGGCAAAATCTGAATAAGTGCAAATGTTGAAGGATGGCTTTGTTTTGTTTCTGATATTGTTTTGGAAAATGTGAATTTGATATATTCAGCTTGAAATGTGAACTGAATCAAATTTCTCATCCATCCCTACTTTGCACTGATGCACACTTACTTCAGAGTAAGCTCTATTGAAATCTGTAGGGCTTATTTCCAAGTAAACATGCATAGGAACAAGATGCAAGTGACCATTAGAAGAGTAATGGGCCCTTTGGACTCTAGATGTTTATTAGAGCTACCCTAAGGCATGAGCATTATAATGGATTCCCTGAGGTACTTTTTAATAATATTCTGACCTTCTAGGAGTCTGTCTCATCCTTTTAGAAACTCAGTTGCACTACTGCCTATTTCTATTATGGGTGGTCGTGAGTTCCAAAGGTCAGTCGCGTTGGGTTTTTCTCTTTCAAAACACTTGGGGAATCTCCAAATGTAACTAATGAATGCCATGTAAAGAGATGTGGACAACACTGTTTGTGTTCAGTACATCTGAGAGAGAGGAGCACATGCTTGCATTTTGGGGTGGAGGCAGACAATAGCACTGACATACATCTGAACATGTGTATGAGAGGTGAGACAGATTCCAGCCACTGGCCCCACCCATGCATATTCAGAGGAAGAGCCTAAATGAAGTTGAAAGAACCTAAGTGCATCACAAACTGTATACGCACACAAATTGTACGCTTTTTCAGATCTTCCGCCCAAATGTGTTTCTGAGGTAAGGCAGGGCTAACTAATGTACCCTCCATATGTTGCTGAATTCCAACTCCCATTAGCCCCAGCCAGCATGGCTAATGGTCAGGGATGATGAAAGTTGTAGTTCAAAGACATCTGGAGGACATCACTTTGGCTACTCCTGCAGTAAGGGCTGAGCTAACAATAATGAGCAGGCATGATCTGGTTCCCACCACCACCTCCCATGTGCCCGGAGAACACCTGAACAGTGCTAATACTTTTTTTTTAAGAGTTAACATTGTTTGAGAGAGGTGTAATCTTCCCATAGCATGCTCACCTATGTCTCTGTTTCCTCCAGTAAAGAAGTCCTGCCTCTAGGCTTAGTCATAAAATGTGCCATAGCCTAAATGTTTTATCAGGGAACCAGAAGTCACCTGGGCCTTTGAGGATATTAGCTCTTCAGGTATAAGGGAACAGACCCTTGTACCACAGGGGAATGGAAACTGGGCAAGATTTTGAAGTCTCATCCTTCGACCACAGAAGAATTCCCTCAAACTCAGATATCTGGGCTCTTTTTTCACCTTTGAAACTAAATCTACTTCAGCTGACCTTGATTTGAATATCAAAACAGATTATTTCCACATTAAAATGAAAACTAAGCTTTCACTTTAGAAAGTCAGATTATGATGATTCTTGGCACACTTGCAGAGATGCAAATCCTGCTGGCTGCTTTAACACCCGTTTCATAACCACTTAACAATTTGTTTTCTTGGCCATCAAGGATGTGAATGTGTTGAACTACTTTTTTGATGTCCCTGGGAACCTGGGTATCAAATTGAATTGTAGGCTCTACAAAGCCTCATTACTGATTCATGTTTCTGTTTGCCTCAACCCATTTATTTTTATAGCTCTCAATCATCCAATTCTGACTCTACACCATCCCCAACATGAATATTCATTTCCCCTCCAGAGAGTAACTAATACTTTATTTGTGATCTAGGCCTGCCGATGTGTCTGCATGTATTCTGTGTCTCAGCAATATCAAATGTTTCCTCGTCCCCTTCTGGTCTAGTTGCAGTCCATCTGATCTGTTCTCTCCTTCCTGAGGCACTATCTAATCACACCTCGGACCATTTTTGTAAATGTAAGGTATGCATTGTATGCAGAGCCCATGGAAATAATCTCCCAGAAACCTTGAGGGTAACCTTCAGGAAATCCACTTTAAATGGCCATGGAACAGATTGTCTGAATGAAAGATACATTGTCCAAACTGTGTACAGTCAGTTAATTAAACAGGCTAATGCTTGCAGAGCGGTTTATATTGCTTTCCCCTGTTTTGACTTTGGTATTTAATTCTGTTTTGCCTCACTGGAAAAGTAATACTGTGAGAAAACAAGTTTGCCAGATAACAAGATACTGTTTCATTCCAAACTGTACACCATGTCATTTTGCTTAATACACATATTATTTTAGATGGAAAATAAATCACCAAAATATTTTGTTCACTCTTGGAACTTATCTAGGAGTGTGCTGCCCTAAATGGCATGAAACTAAATAATGTCACTGTGTTTGTTTTGGCCTTGAGACAGAGTTAAATGCAACGTTTCTCAAACTGTTTTGACTCTCTCTCCCACTCCCCAATCCAGCACTAGCTATCTGTTTCACAGGTGAAAGGGCAGACAACTTTGTCTCCAGTTGTACATGTGTAGTCTGCAGCTGCATCATGTGAGGTTCTGTGGAGCCACTAATTCAACACTGGCTTTAGCAGAGGAAAGTGTGGTGTAGCGGTTAGGTGAGGGATGGGCAATGTCATACCCTCCAGGTGATGTTGGTCTACAATTTCCAGGGGATGATGGGAACTGTAGTCCAATAGCATCTTGAGAGTACCATGTTGGCTACCTCTCGGTTAGGTTGTCAGACTAGAAAGGGGGGCAGCTTCAACTCCCCACTCATCCCTGAAACTCACTGGGTGACCTTGGGCCAGTCCTAATATACTTTACTGGGTTGTTGTGAGGATAAAATAGGTGGGGGGGGACCATGTATGCTGCTTTGAGGAGAAAGGTGAGATATACATGTAACAAATATCTCTCTGACCTCTCCTAAACCTACAACCAGAGAAAATCATTAGAACAAATCAACAGCTTCCCCAGAGCTTTCTTCTTCAATCACATTAGGTTGCCATGTTAGGTCAGAGGGAAATCCAGTGTCAATGAACCTTGGCCCTCTGTTGGGAGGTTTCAACTCTCCCAATCCTTGGTGGATGGGAGGTGCAAGACCGGTCCCTCTCTCTCCGTACCACACAGAGTGCTCTCCTAGGCATCCTGTGCCATGATGACCACGGCAGCTCTGTTCTGAGCCACTGCAATCATGCAAACTGTGGCCATGGTCACACAAAAAGGCATCAGGTCATACAACCGGCACCTCCATGCCAGCAGCTTTATGTGGGTGAAAAAATGTGGGTAACACAGACTCTCAATTGTGTCTAAGACATCATTTACTTTCGAGCACATGGGTAAGATTAAGCATATGCTTAGGTACTTTAAAGAGAGACGTTTCTAAGTACTGTAGAAGCATATTTGTGTGGTATTATGCTCAACTGCTTTGTTGTACTGAGAAGTCCCACTTCTGTGACAGCCAGAGTGAAATAATGCTTAGAACGTTTGACTAGACTTGAGGAAACCTGGGCTGAAGTCCCCACTCTGCCATGAAGCTCAGTGGATGATCTTGGACCAGTAATTCTGTTTCAGTCTTACCTATCAGGGTTGTTGTGAAGATAAAATTGGGGAGGGAAGAACCATGCACATCACTCCACACTGGGGAGGGAAGAACCATGCACATGTAAGTGGAATAAAAATGCAGAGCTTGGAAAAGTTACTTTTTAAAACTACAACTCCCATCAGCCCCAGCCAGCATGGCCACTGGATTGGGCTGATGGGAGTTGTAGTTCAAAAAAGTAACTTTTCCAAGCTCTGTAAAAATGTAATTAATAATAGATATATTATGTAGCCCTGCACCTTCTAAAGACCACGGAAATTATAAACCTCCTTACTGATCTGCTTATTTGCCATAAATGCCTTATTCTTTACATCTTTCCCCAAATAAGAGTAAACAGTTTTCTCAAAACAAACGATAAACAATGAGATCAAGCAAAAGTGGTGGTGGTGGTGGGTTGTTGGCTCAATTTTAGGCAATGACATGCTTATCTTTCAATAGAATCACTATCTGTTTTGATGCACTACACATACTTCCAGTGTGCATTATGAGTACAGAAAGCCAAACACTGTATTGTACATTATGGAAGCAAAATCTCTTCCTGATGGAAGCTTTTAAAAATGCTTTTGTGCTATATACAATGCAGGCACAATGAACAGATTCTGCATCATCCAAATGCATTCTGCTTATAGCTTAACCCTCCATTTTAAATGATAGCAGTGCAGATAGGCCAGAAGCCAGATTTGCCCAACTCATGACCCACTAAGCTGAATGCAGCTGTGTACGGCAGCTCATTAAAGGTTCAATGAACCTTCTGTTTTTGCTTGGCAACCAAGAGGTCTCCTGTATCTTTAAAAGTTGTGCAGGGGGGAGGGAGAATTCCACCTTGTGGTTTTTCCCATTACAGGGTTGCAAGAACACCTGCACTTGGCTGACTTTCTCTTCTCCTAAAGATACAGGATCAGTCTCAGGGATTGAACCTGGCAACCCTAGTTCAAAGTGGAGAGTGACAAGTTGTGCAGGCCTCTCATTAACTTAGCCCATACCTTGGAGTAAGTCCCAATGTATTCAGTGGGTCTTACTTCTAAGTAGACATATAGAGTTTCACTGTCAGTCTACTTTTTTAAAAAATACCAAAATAATCCCTGGGTCCACACTATGTTTCACATCGACAAATCAAGAGTGTTCTTTGGATCTCTTTTAACAGTTAAGGCACAGCTCATCTGTGTTAAGTGATTCTGAGGGTGCACTATTGTGTAAGGTTGTAAGAATGTAGCAGTCTCAGATCAAGGCACAATCCTTCCAGCATTCTCTGCAAAAAGCAGCATGTGATACACTGAAATTTAGCCAGTTTTTCACCAGTAGACTATTATCTATCCAGCACTGCCTAAGCCAATGTAAGTCCAGGCTCGGATTGCTATGCTGATGTTATATAGACATATGAGTAGCACCATTAATATTACAGATGTGAAGGGCTATAGCCATTGTTAGAATTCATGCTTTGCATTTAGAAGGTCCCAACTCCTAGGTTCAGTCCCTGGCATTTGTAGGGAGAGCTGGGAAACTATCTGAAACCCTGGAAAACTGCTGCTAGCCAGTGTAGAGAATACTGATCTAGATGTACTAACAGTCTGACTCAGTGAGTATAAGGCAATTCTTATGCTTCATCCAGCAGATCACCCCAGAATGAGAGACAGATTAAAACAAGGCTGGACCGGGCAAGGATAAATTCTACACAAGATCTCCATCAGCTAGGCAAGTTTGCTAGCATCTAAAAGACTGTATAATTCCATGCCGTCATCTATAAAACATACAAGCCAAAAAATCTGTGGGGGAAAAACAGCAACAGACACAGAGATACCAAACTCCAATGTTCACAGCACCATCATACAGGCAGTGGCAATAATTACACATCTCAGACATTTATACTCCGTCATATTTTCTCTTACTCTGGTATTTTTCCAAGAGCATGGAAACAAACTGCAAGAAACATATCGCCCAAGGTTTTTTAAAAATCAAGTAGATTTGCAAAACCCTCCTGGTAGGAACACTACGATGCAAATCCTTGTTTTGGAAACAGATGATGAAGTAAAGCCACCAACAGTGATTCATCAATTGGAGTCTCAGGGCTGGAGCCTCCCTCGTTGGGAAGTCTATGTCTGAGGTGGCTTGTTTTGATTTCCTTACTCCACATGCCAAGTTTGTTTTGTTTTGTTTTAATATGTGTGAGAGAATTCCAAAGTCTTTTCCTGGTAAACAACCTCCCCTGAGATGCAGACAGGGTACAGCTTTAAAGAGGCAAAAAAATATGCATTACATAATGGAGGGCTATCATCTTTAGTGAAAAGCCCTCCAGGTAGGAGAGCATTTAGGATTTCAGTTTGGCATCCATATGGCTTCATTAGCCAGCATTTAAATTTGGGTCAATGTGACCCAGACTGGGGAAAAAAGGCTCAGATTTTCTTAAGAACTGATTCACAGAAAAGAGAGATGACAAGGCAGGCAATGCATAAGGGCTAATAACAGATGGTAAATAACATGCAATTTTACAAGCGCGTACAAGAATGCTATGAAAAACACCCACACACCAGGATGGGCTTGTCTTCATCGACACACCATCAAGCCCTGCCTGAGGTCTGTTTTTCCTGTTATGATTGCCCATCCTGATGGGAATGCCCCTTCAGAAATTACCCTCATTATTTAAAAGAGATTACCCACACTTCCCCTTGGAAGCACATTCATATGATGGCATTAGTTTATTTCATGTATGGTAAGTGTACAAAGCACAGCCAGGATATTATACAACTTCTGAGAGAACTGCGTTGTTGTTGTTTAGTTAATTATTTCTATGATAGATTTAAAGCCCGGCCTTCCTCCAAACTGAAGCACAGAGTGACTTGCAACAATGATAATAAAATGCCATGATAACAAAACCATTTTTAAAGCCAACAAATAAAATAAAAAAGTGAACATCAGTGATAAAACTCTCTGTAGAGTTGCACCCAAATAATACTGAAGGATCAAAATGCTCAGATAAATAAAAATTTCTTTCTTCTTTCTTTCTTTCTTTCTTTCTTTCTTTCTTTCTTTCTTTCTTTCTTTCTTTCTTTCTAGTGAGGGAAGATCAAATAACATTGGGAGGAAATCCCAGAGGCTAGGGACTGCCACCAAGAAAGTCCTGTCTGTAATGGGTAGGATGAAGTGCAGGCCTTCTCCTGATGACGGTAACACATGAGTCACTTGGCAACAGGAGATACACTCCCTCAGGTACTTTGATCCTAAATTGTTCTGTGTTTTATATGCTAATGGCAAGAGACCTTGAATCAGGGCCAGCAACTCAGCAGCAGCCAATACTATGCTTTCAGGATTATGGTGTAGTTCTGTACCATCTGCAGCTTCCAGACCATCTTCAGGGGTAGCACCATGTAGAGTGCATTGCAATAATCTTTCCAGGGAGTTACCAAAGTGTGGGTTACTCAGGCCAAGCTTTTCCAGTCCAGAAATAGTCATAGCTGGTGAACCATCTGTAGCTAGGTGTAAGTGCCCCTCACCGCTGAGATTACTTGAGCCCCCAGGGACAGTTTGATATTAAGGAGCACCCACAGGATATATTGCTCCTTCAGGAGATTTGTTATCCCATCCAGAACCATCCAGCTTTCCCATTTCTGGACACAGGAACCACCTATACATAGTACCTCCATCTTGTTAAGGTTATAAAAAGAGCCCTGCTGGATCAAGCCAAAGATCCATCTAGTCCAGCATCCTGTTCTCACAGTGTCCAGTGAGATGCCTGTGGGAAGCCTGCAAGCAGAACCTAAGAGAAACAGCACATTCCTCACTTGTTTTTTCTAGCAACTGGCATTCATAGGCATATTGCCTCCAACTGCGTAGGTAAAACCTAGTCATCACGGCTAAAAGCCATTCAGTTAATTTTCTTAGCCCTCATCCAGCCCATCACTCCCTCCATATGCTGGTACTGCATGGATGGAATGGAGAGATAAAGTTGAGTGTCACCTGCATATTGATGACACATCACTTCTAAACACTGGATGATACCCCCCGCCAGAAGTTTCATATAAAATATTAAATAGCATGGGAGATAAGATGAAACTCTGTGGCACCCCACAGCACTGATGCCATGGGGCCAAGTAATAGTCTTCCACTGCAATTCTCTGGTAGTGGAAGTTGGATCTGAACCACCATAACATGGTGCCCCTGACTCCCAATTCACAGGGCTGCCCCAGGAGTATACCATGGCCAAAAGCCAATGTGAAGCAGAGCAGAACCAACAGGGTAGTACTCTCCCTGCCCTCCTGAAGAAGGTCAATGGTGTCCAAGGTTGTTTTGGACTTACCCCAAGGATAAGGAACTTGTTACCCTCCAAATGTTGTTGGCTTCCAGTTCCCATCAATCTGAGCAAGCATGGTCAGTGTACAAGTACGATGGGAGTTATAGTCCAACAACATCTGGTAGAAGTACAATGGGAGTTGTAGTCCAACAACATCCCATCAAAAACATGGTTAGAGTGGTTCTAACCACTGCCAATGAGCTAAGGTGTTACTTTGTTTCCTTGAAAATTGCAAATTAACTTAAACTTCTGAAATGGCTGTCATTACCCATTACATTGTTAAATCACCATGGATCATTGCCTCTGACCACCTCAGGCAAGCAGCCCAAACTGGGAGCCAGGCTGAGAGATGATAACAGCCCATAATCCACAGCCAACTCAGAAGTTAATTTGAATCAATGGTATCCTTGAGGCCATTTTTGCTGCTTCAGTAATCTGGCTGTGAGCTGAAGTAAAAGGTGGACAAGATAAGCAAATCCACCTGCCAGTGAGAAAGCCAAACTGAGAAATATTTCCCCCTTGAGAGGATTAGAGGAAAGATGGAGTGTATAAACTACAGACTCAAGGAGGAACCAGCACTAAAAGCATTAAAGGAAGTATTCAACAACACAATAAATCAAAGCTGTAAACCTAGTTATTAAAAGTGTAGCCATCCAACCTGGACCCCAAGGGAAACATAAGCAGTGACATTATTCACCGATGAGCCACTGTCAAGATGAAATGTACGAACTACAAGATAAACAGCAGGTCCAAAATAATAATAATGAGCTGAGATTCCTATATTCCTCCTGAGGACTTTTCTGAAGGTTTTAGGCAGGCACTTTCTAAATCATAGCGCCCCTGCTCTTGGGGTGGGGTGGGGAATGCATTTATGGTGACAAAATATTACTCTTTAAACACTACAATGGCTGTGGGGAGAACTTTCATGCATGCTTCCAGCTCCTCTTCCTGCTCAAGATCCTAAAGCTTGGAGGAGTGTGAAAAGTGAAACCACATAAGGTGCATGATCCTGCACACAGTTAGGCTCCTTAAATCCCCAATGAAGTCAAAGGGCTTGTTTAATCATCTTACTCTGTGCACAGGGTTGTTTGCAGCTGTACAGCCCAATCCTATCCAGGCCTATATGAACATAAGCCCCACAGAATTTTATGAGACCTATCTGGAGATCACTGTCATAAATTAAACTCTAGGACATATTTCTCCCTCTCAGAACTAGAAGTTCAGCAAGGTTAGATGCTTGGGCTCCTGTGGGGGGCAGGGCAGAATATATATATAAGATTCCCATCTACCCACCCTGTGCTATCTGTAGTCAAACTATAAATGGAACATTTTTTTTTATTTCCTACCTCTTGTGTTGAGAGCCAGTGTGGTGTAGTGGTTAAGGTGTTGGACTATGACCTGGGAGACCAGGGTTTGAATCCCCCCACAGCCATGAAGCTCACTGGGTGACCTTGGACCAGTCACTGCCTCTCAGCCTCAGAGGGAGGGAATAGTAAACCCCCTCTGAATACTGCTTACCATGAAAACCCTGTTCATAGGGTCGCTATAAGTCAGAATCGACTTGAAGGCAGTCCATACATACACATACCTCAAAGTAAGCATGCGCAACCTTGTTGCTTTAGTGAATGGGATTCATATGAAAGTAGAGGTGTAGAGGAAGCTCCAGCTGGATTTCAGTCTATACTAATAGCTCTCAGTGTTTTGCAAATAGACTACAGGGAGTCCACTATAGGGATCTCCCAACCTTGTACCTCTGCTATTCCACATGGTTCTGATTGACTGGGGCTTCATTCTGGACTGGAGAAGCCATCTCACTATGGTGAGATATAGTGCATTTCTATATAAATTACAGCAATTCCTTCTAGATGTGCAACTGTACATATAAATGGACACATGCCAATTTTATGCAAATCTTTGTACTTTTTTTGGCAATTGTTAAGTGGCCACCCTGCCAGTTACAGAGGTTGAATACACACCATATATTTAAAGCACATTCCATCCCCCCCGAGAATCCTGGGAATTGTAGTTTACTCCTCACAGAGCTACAGTTTCCAGCACTTCTTTTGGGGGGAAATGTGTTTTAAATGTACAGTGTGTACACAGAGGGGTTGGGGCCTTCTGCTTGAGTTCTTGGAATGCCACTGCCAGTCAGAATCAACAACCGTGGACTGCAGTGGTTTGGCTCTGTGTAAGGCAGCTTCACATGTGTACAAACAGCAGCACTGCCATAGCAAGTTCTCCTCCACTGTGTAAATACTCCTCACTGTTTAGTAATAAGGGGAATGGGTAATTTTGTTTTCCTGAGAAAGGGTAGGAATAATAAACCAGACTCTACTACAGACTGTGGAAGCATATAAACAGTGGATGGACTGAACGCCTTACATTTAGGGAAAGAATGTACACTCTAGCATCCCAAGATTCTTTAAAATTACCATGAAACTAAATATCCTTGCAGCAATAAATCTGAGCTCTTGCCAAGGGAAGAGCACCAAAGGGAACACTGTTATCCTTGCATGGGCCCTGAGGGAAAACTATTCATTCGCTTCACATTCCTGTGGGGACAAGATTACTGAATAAACACATGAACCTACTGATTAGTGGCCATCTCTGGTTAAAAGCATAAACCTTTAGAAAAACACACCTGGAGAGATGCTTGACACCTAAGAAAGTGAACACGGAACAGTCCTAAAAGTGAAATCTTCAAGCAAGCCTTCTAGCCAGAGAGAAAGAAGGGGGAGGGAGTTGTTACATAAGTTGCTTTCCCTTGATCCAGATGAAAGTTGGCACCTGGGCAACTTTATTCAGACTAGTGTTATTAGGGAGGCGTATGTTTATGGGAAGAACTGTCTAGGACTTTCACATACATTGATAGCTTTTGATCCAGAGATCACGTGGAAGGAGGGAGGGAGGGAAGACTCCTTGTAGAATTTCATGTTTATTAGTGCATTTACAGCAAGGTAGATGAGGCAGTTCAGATGAGCAGTAATCAGAATTTCTGCATGCAGACTTGAAGATGTGTATAACTTCCGGAAAAGATTCATTAGGGAATCTTTGCTTTAGAGGTGCGCTGGCTCCTTCTTTCCTCCCACACACTTGCCCTCCAGATACTAGTTGGCATTCATGAGATGCTGTTTATGGATTCCCTTTGAACTGATGCATCATCAAAGGCAAGCTGATTATCTCAAGAGAGTATTTTTTCATGAATGTCTCCAGTAAAAGTAAATGTGATCTGTCTCATTTTGACACCAACAAAATAAGGGTATCATCCAGGCCAAGGTAAGAATTTTGGAGGTCTCAGAGACAGCATTAAGCATGGCCTTCAGTCTCTCCCATTGAAGTCAATGGGACGTAGACATGATCAACGTTGGTTGGAAGGTGTCAGCTGATGAATTAGTTATAAAATTGGATAAATGTGCAGTCCTAATCCAAATGTATTCTTACGCATATATAAGGTAGTCTGGATAGAGCCAAGCACTGGTTTGTCAGAGAGGGGAGAACAGGAGGAATCAAATCTAGATCTCCAGT
The DNA here is from genome assembly GCF_030035675.1 of Rhineura floridana. Lineage (NCBI taxonomy): Eukaryota > Metazoa > Chordata > Lepidosauria > Squamata > Rhineuridae > Rhineura > Rhineura floridana. The sequence goes on from NC_084483.1 coordinate 104,730,568, forward strand.
CCCTTTTCAAACTGTTTGCTGGCCACAGGGTGAAACAAGACTAACAGGGGAATACTATCTGACTACCCATTAGCTGCTGGACCAAACTGAAAGTGGTTTTGATGTTCAAAGCCCTATACAGCTTGGGACCAGGATACCTGAAAGACCGTCTTACCCTTTATGTACGCAGTTGATCACTGCACTCTGCAGGTGAGGACCTCCTGCAGATACCATCTTATAGGAGGTGTGTTGCACACAACATAGGAAGTGTACCTTTAGTGTTGTGGCACCAACACTTTGAAATTCCCTCTCCTTAAATACTAGACAGGCAAATCTTTGGGGGTTTTTTGGTGCTTACTGAAGAACTTCCTCTTTCAACAAGCCTTTTAAATAGAGACCCGATCCCAGTTTGTATCTGTTTTGGAATTGCTATTTAAGATGTTTTTAAAGATTTTTTCAAAAGATGATTTATTTTTTAAATGTTTTACTATGTTTTGTTTTTGAGATGTTTTAAGTATTTTGTTCTTTGTCTGTCACCTGGGCTCCTTCTGAGAGGAAGGGTGGGATAGAAGTTTAATTAATTAATTAATTATAATAATAACAACAACAATCTTCTAGAGCAGCCTTTCCCAACCAGTGTGCCTCCAGATGTTGTTGGACCACAACTCCCATCAGCCTCAGCCAGCATTGCCAATGGTCAGGAAAGTTGGGAATTGTGGTCCAACAACATCTGGAGGCACACTGGTTGGGAAAGGCTGTTCTAGAGGGTAGCTGTCTTAGGCCCCATCTGCACTATACATTTAATGCAGTATCATGCCACTTTAAACAGTTATGCCTTTCCCCAAAGAATCTTGGAAAGTGGAGTTTGCTGAGAGGTGCTAGGATACCTTAGTCTCCTCACAGAGCTACAATTCCTGAGTGGTTTAAGAATCAATCTCTCTTACCAGGGAACTCTAGGAATTGTAGTTCTGTGAGAGGAATAGGGATCTCCTAACAACTCTCAGCACCCTTAACAAGCGACAGTTCCCAGGATCGTTTGGTATCATAGTGCTTTCAATGTATGGTGCAAATGGAGCCTTAGTCTCTTGCAGATGAAACAACAAAGAATGTTGGGGCACTTTAAAGATCAATAATAATATATTGCACCAGCATACCCTTGTTCATTACATGGATGAAGGCTACCTCAGTTGATCGGGGAGGAATATATGCACTTTTAGTCACGTACTTAGGGCTTAATTACAGCTGGGAGGGAGGGCAATTCAAATTCTTGAATGTCTTCCTTTGGGCATAATTGCCAGACTGAAGGGATATGTGAGCAGCCATATGGATTCAGCTTAGGAAATGTTGGTCACTCTGCATTCCATAAGAGGAAGGCAAATGTCAAATCTCCCGGTATCAGTGGCCAATCTGATAGGGGCAAGGTATATTGGTGGAAAGGAGATTCCTTCCTTACCTAGAAAAGACTACATTGCCGAATCCCAAGCGGGTATGCAGGAAGTGTCAGAAAAAAACCAATGCAGCTATCAATGGCTATTAGTCACAATGGCTATGTTCTACCTCCAGCATCATAGGCAATATGTGCTGCTTGTGGGTTTTGCATAGGCATCTGGTTAGTCCCTGCGAGAACAAAATTTTGGACTAGATTGCCCTTTGGTCTGACCCAGCAGGGCTCTTACTATGTTCTTAAAACCCCTGAGAAAACTGTACAGTTTCCATTTTAATAGGCACTGACACTCACTCTCCCTAGTCCCTGCAGATAACAGTCATAAATTGCAGAGTGTGACAAAACAACGATATTCATTTTATTTTTCCAGGAGCTCTTGTGCAGCTTGTTTGCCTGCCAAGCCAATGCAATGGCCTATTTGGCAGCCTCTTGCATCAGCTACTGAGGAGATCAAGAGTTCTGTTTTGTTCTTTTCAGACTAGACATGCTCATAGTTTCTTAATCTGCACTGGTCAAGAGCCAGCTGGGATCATCTAAGGATGGCGGCTTATGGAAAGTGATATTAGGGCTGTTGAGATGAGTTATGATAGCAGTGCTGTCATCAGACTTGGCAGACTAGCAACTCCCAAGAACTGCATTCCAAATTCCATGTCCTTCCTTGAGCACAGATATAGACATGATCAGAGAGGCATATAAGACATGCATGGGAAGGGGACGAGAATATCATATCATTCTTCTTGCCTGCAGTCAGTCAAATGACATGACTGGAATGAAGAGTAAAGTGATACCAAGATGCCAAAAAAGTATCTAATCCCAATCAGATCTTTTCAGGATGAAGCATCCTTTCACACTTGTGCTGTTGTTCATCTGTGTAAACTGGGAGCTTCCACAGCACAGGGGTTGAATACTTATGCAAGCAACATGTTTCAGTTTTTTGTTTCTCACAAACATTTCCCAACATACAACCAATGTCACCTTACAATAATTGATTTTTGAGTTTCAGTGTTTCAAAACAAAATATCATACAGAACAAAATTACAATGTACCATTTGTAATTCAGTAATATGAGAGCATTGGTCAGGGGTCTGACTACTTTTGCAAGGCACTGTAATTGTATGAGACCAATGTTCTAGACACCTAGATTGTGTGAATCAATCCAGAGATAAGAGATGAGGGAATGGGGAAGCCTATAATTGAAACTGGGATCAAGTAACCCCAATTTATTTGATGTTAATGATTTCAAATTCAAGTATACATTAATTTCTTAAGGCTAAGTTAGGATTTTTAATGAAAATGATTTTAATAACAAATAATTTCAGGATAAGAAAATTGTAGAACTGGATTTTGTCATCTGATTTGTTGATTCACTAATAGGCAAAAAACCCTTGCGGTTTAAGAATGTACCTATAGCCAACATATTTTTCTATCAAACTTTAAAAAGCAGGGAATTGAGCAGCTTTAGTGAATGCATCAGGGGAGCAGGAGACCTTACCTCCTCTCTGAAATATTGTACTGCCATACAAATTTACAAAAATGCAAACACAATTTGGGCTGGTCTTTCATAGTCCAATCCACTTCCTGTGTAGCTTGATAGAATTTGGTAACATGTGCCTCTGAGCATACCATTGGCCATCACTCATGGCTGAGTAAGATTGTCTTCCAAGATAAGGTCTTTAACAGTGTGTCCGTAAGTGACTATGGAGGCCAATTCTGGATCCACACAGCCTCCCACAATGAGGACATAGGTTTCCAGGTGGAAGATGGTCACGATGAGGATTTGTTTGATGTGCCTTCTGCATAGCTCATTTGTCTGTTCACCCTGTATTCGTGCTTCTTTGAAGTCCATAGAACTTTCATAATACCCCACCTCCATTTGGGGTGTTCATGGGCCAAGACTTCCCAGTTCTCTATGTTCATCTTACATTTTTTTAGATTTGCTATAAGAACATCTTTAAACCTCTTTTGCTGTCCACCGATATTCCATTTTCCATCCTTAAGTTGGGACTAAAGTAGATGCTTTGGAAGACGGTGATCAGGCATTCGAACAACGTGGCCGGTCCAGTGAAGTTGATGTTGAAGGATCATTGTTTCAACATTGGTAGTCTTTGCTTCTTCCAAAACGCTAACATTAGTCCATCTGTCTCCCCAAGTAATTTGCAGAATTTTCTGGATGCAGCATTGGTGGAATCTTTCAGGAAGTTGGGAGTGGCATTTATAAATGGTTCACGTTTCATAGGCATACAGTAAGGTCAGTAGTACAATGGCTTTGTAAATAAGCATTTTGGTCTCCCTGCAAATATCTCGATCCTCAAACACTCTACGCTTCATTCAGGAGAATGTGGCACTTGCAGAGCTCAGGCGATGTTGAATTTCAGCATCGATGTCAGCTTTTATAGAGAGATGGCTGCCAAGATAGGGAAGTGATCAATGTTCTCCAGATTCACACCATTAAGCTGGATTGATGGTGCCACAGAGGGAATAGTTCACACCTGTTGATGAAACACTTTGGTTTTTTTAATATTAAGTGAGAGTCCAAGCTTTCCATATGCTTCTGCAAAGACATTTAGGATAGTTTGAAGATCTTTCTCTGAATGTGTGGAGACTAAATTATCATCGGCATATTGAACTTCTATGACAGAGGTTGACATTACCTTATTTTTTGTATTCAGCCTACTGAGATTAAAAACTTTCCATCTGTTCGATATATGATTTCCACACCAGTAGGAAGTTTCCCCTCAATAAGGTGTAGAATTATAGCAAGATAGCAAATAAGGTCGGAGCAATGACACATATCTGTTTTATGCCTGATTCGACTCTGAATGGATCGCTCTGAAAGCCATTATTATCTAAAATTGTCACTGTCACATTGTCATGAAGGAGTTGCAAAATATTCACAAATTTATCAGGGCATCCAGTTTTCAGAAGGATGATCCAGAGAGCGGTTCGATTCACAGTGTCAAAGGCCTTAGTCAGATCAATAAACACCATATATAAAAGTCGATTGTGCTCCCGGCATTTTTCTTGAAGCTGTTGTTCAGTGAAAATCATGTCCAATGTCCCCCTGGAAGGGCGGAAACCATTTTGAGATTCTGGGAGGACATCCTCTGAGATTGGTAGGAGGTGATTTGCGAGGATCCATGCAAGGATTTTACCTGCGGTAGCAAGAAAAAAGATACCTCGATAGTTCCCACAATCTCTTCTATCACCCTTCTTAAAAAGGGTGAAGAATGGCGTCCCTAAAGTCTTCCGGGATCTTCCTCATCCAGATTTTTTCGATGAGCTTATGAAGTTGTTGTGTAAATTCAGGTCCACCTTCTTTAAAAACTTCAGCAGGAATCCCATCAAGTCCATTAGTTTTGTTGTTCTTAATTTGATTGATGGCTTTACTGACTTCATCCAAATTAGGGGATATTGCAAGCTCGTCTCTAGTTTGTTGTTGTGGAATTTGCAAGAAGACCTCACCAGCCACAATAGCGTTACGATTAAGGAGGTCATGGTAATGCTCTTTCCATCGCAGTGCAATAGACTCTTTATCCTTAAGAAGTTTGGTACCATCCATTGAACGTAAGGGATTCGTACCGTGATTTGTTGGTCCATAGATGGCCTTTGTGGCATTGAAAAAGCCCCGTGCATCGTGAGCATTTGCAAAATGCTGGATTTCTTGAGCTTTCTTTATCCACCAGGCGTTCTTAAGTTCTCTAGTTCTTCTTTGGACCTCAGCCTTTGCACTGGCATAGATTTTTTTTCTTAGCAGCACAGTTAATGCCTTTCTGCCATATCTGGAAGGCTTTCCTTTTCTTGTCGATGATATGTTAAATCTCACTATCATTCTCATCAAACCGATCCTGATGTTTCTTAGTTTGATATCCAATAGTTTGTTCACATGCTCAATAATGGATGTCTTCAGTTTAATCCAGTGTTCCTCAACATTTTCAGGGAGTTCTGTTGGTAGATGTTTCTTGAAAGTTGTTTGAAAGCAGGCTTGCTTAATAGGATCTTGAAGGGCATGGATGTTCATTTTACGCCTTGGTTTTCTTCCTTGGAGCCTACGTTGAGGAACAATATTAATGGCCATAGTGGATCGAATTAATCGGTGATCTGTCCAGCAGTTATCAGCACTCATCATGGCCCTAGTGAGGAGTACATCATGACAATCTCTAGCACGGACAATTACGTAATCCAGGAGATGCCAGTGTTTTGACCGTGGATGCTTCCATGATGTTTTAAATTTATTTTTCCAGTGAAAGAGGGTGTTTGTAATAACAAGATTATGCTCTGCACATTTAGTCAGAAGTAGAATTCCATTCAGGTTGCTAATGCCAACTCCTTCTTTCCCAGTGGTTTCTGGCCATAAATCGAAATCACGCCCAACTCTTGCATTGAAATTGCTCAAGAGGATAATTTGATCCTCCTTAGGTATCTCTGATAAGATGGTGTCCAGCTGGTTATAAAAAAATTCCTTGATGTCTTCATCAGCATCTAATGTTGCTGCATAAGCACTTAGAATAGTTGCCTGCTGGTTTTTGGCAAGTTTTAACCGGAGAGTTGAGAGTCGTTCATTAATGCCAATAGGAACTTCTGACAAGAGCTTCACAAGGTTGTTTTTAATAGCAAAGCCTACTCCATGTATTTGTTGTTCTTGTTCAGGCAGTCCTTTCCAGAAGAAGGTATAACCTCCTTTTTCTTCCTTCAATTGTCCTTCTCCTGCGCTTCGAGTTTCTTGGAGTGCTGCTATATCAATATTAAAACATCTCAACTCCCTCGCAATGATGGCAGTCCTGCATTCAGGACGTTCACTATCTGTATTGTCCAGCAATGTCCATATATTCCATGTTCCAAAATTCAATTGTCTTTTGCAACAGCTAAGTGGTGACCCCACTGGATGCAGTAATCCAGTCAGGGAGAGAGATGAAGCAGACTATGTTTAGGGCACCTTTTCTAGCCCCCTCCCCATACAGGGTGAGCAGAGTGGATCCTGAATAGGACTACTCAGTCATGGATATAGCTGCCGAACTACTCAACTGCCTTGGTCCTTGAGCCAGGATGATTGAGCCAGGATGATCCACCGCTCATGTGCCAGTCCATGACTAGGGGCTTCCGGATTTCACAGTCCTGTCCCCATCGCCATTTGCCAATTGCCATGGGATGTTTAGTTTGGTTTGGTTGGAAGACGCCTGTGTGTCAATTTGTTTTATGCGGGGAGATCAGCGCACAACGATCAACACACAATCTTGACAGAAAAAGGCTTTGATCCAATGGCATGGGTACCACGACGATTGGAAGTCTTTTTTCTGCTGCAGCCTTCATCCGCCTTCACAGCCGTTGTAATATATACATCATTATCCTCCACCTGTTCTGCCATTGAGGACATTCTTGGATCGTTCTTGGTCTGGTTCCTCTCCCTTGACCCTACTGCCATGGGTGACCCTGCTGGGAGTACATGACTCTGAGCATATGGTGAGTGGTGGGAACACTTGCCATTTCTAAAGATGGAGAATTACATTACTTTGCTTCTTTTCTGTGTTACTACTGTTTCTACAGAGAATCTAACCTAGAAAATTATATTTCTCTCATTATTCATCCCAGAAATCTGTTTCAAATTTATTTTTATTAATTTCAAAGCCTTTTTATTGGTCAATGTCATATGATGGTAAAGACAGCCTTTTGTGTTTTAAACTGCAGTTTATGTTCTATTTCTATTTTGGAGACATTAAATCTGAAACTGCAGTTTGATGTAAAATCAGATTGATTATTTATTTATTGCATTTATATCCTGCCTTTCTTTCATGGAACCCAAGGTGGCATACATGTTGTTCCCTGGCAGTCTCCCATCCAGTCACTGATCAGACCCAGACCTGCTTAACTTCAGCAAGGTAGTGGCCTCATGTGCCTTCAGACCATATCTTGGAATTACAATATGTTGCTACTTAAGCAATTATTCTAGTTGTTGGAAAAAACAAACTTGGCCTGCCCAAGATGCTTTTTAAAGTTTTATAGAAATATCTGTTGGCTATGGGTACATTCTTAAACCGCAAGGGTTTTTTTGCCTGTTAATGAATTTCTCTGCTTTTCAATCCAGGAGGTAAGAAATGGGATCCTGTGCAAGTTTGCTGAGAATGGACTGATCATTTGCATGCTTATTGAGTTCAGTGGGATTTACTCTCCTGCAATCATGTTTAGGATAGGTGAAACTGACCACAGGGGATGGGGAGGAGAGGAGGAGGGAGGGGAGGAAGGGCAGAGGGGAGCAGGGGGATGGGAGCAGGTAGGAGCGGGAGGGGAGGAGAAGGGCAGGTTTGGTCATTTGCATGTTTATTGAGTTCAGTGTGATTTACTCCCATGCAGTCATGCTTAGGAAAGGTAAAACTGACCACAGGAGGAAGGGGTAGGAGGGGAAGGGGAGGAGGAGGACAGGTTTGATCATTTGCATGTTTATTGATTTCAGTGGGATTTACTCCCGTGCAATCATGCTTTGGATAGGTAAAACTGACCATGGGAGGGGAGGAGAAGAAGAGGGAGGGAGGGAGGTCTGGAGTGGGCAGGGGAGGAGGAAGAAGGAAAAGAGGATGGGAGGAAGAAGGGAGGAGAAAGGGAGAGGCTTATTGAGTTCAATGGGATTTACTCCTGTGCAGTCATGGTTAGGATAGGTAAAAGTGACTATGGGGGAGGAAGAAGGGGAGGGGGGAGAGGGGAGGAGGTTGGAAGGGGAGAGAGAAGTGGAAGGAGGGGGAAGGGGAAGGGAAAGGGAAAGGGAAAGGAGGGGATTAGAAAGGGGAGGAGTGAAGGAAGGGGGAGGGAAGGGGCAAAAGGGAGGTAGTGGGAGGGCAGGTTCAATCGTTTGGATGCTTATTGAGTTCAATGGGATTTTCTCCCATGCAATCATGCTTAAGATAGGTAAAACTGACCATGAGGGAGGGGGAAGATGAGAAGGGGGAAGGAGGGGATTGGAAGGGGATAGGGGAGGAGGAGGGAGAGGCAAAGGAAGAGGGAACGGGCAAGAGGGAGGGGATACGAGGGCAGTTTTGATCATTTACATGCTTTTTGAGTTCAATGGGATTTACTCCTGTGCAATCATGGTTAGGATAGGTGAAACTGACCTGGGAGAGGGGGAGGGGAGGAAATTGGGTGGGTGGGCACTGAGCAGAGGAGAAGCCCCTTTCCTTTCCAAAAGGAAAACATTGTGAACAGTATAATTCTTTTTCAGGGTTTCCCCCACCTTTTTATCCTATAGCAGGCACATGTAGTCTCCCACCCAAATGTAATCCAAAGCTCTCCGTGGTCACATCCACACCAGACTGTTATTTCACTTTGGACAGTCATGGCTTCTCCCAAAGAATCCTAGGAAGTGTAGTTATTGAAGGGTGCTGAGTGTTGCTAGGAGATGCCCTGTTCCCCTCACAGAGCTTCAGTCAGAGTGGCTAACTGTTAAACCACTCTGGCCACTGGAGCTCTGTCAGGGGAATAGAAGTCTCAGCACCATTCACAAACTACTCTTCTCAGGATTCTTTGGGGGAAGCCATGAATATCTAAAGTGAAATAAAGGTCTGGCGTGGGTGTGGCCCCCTGATTAGCCAAGCCAAGCAGCTGTGAGTCTGGCTTTTAGAACACTGACAGTTGGTTCTTACTGAGCATGCCCGACATTATCATTGAGTTCAACGCTAAATTTCTTAAATTAAAAATCAGCCAGGCATTTTTTAAACCTTTAAACTGCAGAAGATGAAGGTCAGAGTATGGGGCGAGGTCAGTAATAGGATTACAGGTAACCTGTGAACATGGGTGATTTTTAATGAATTTCAACAAATTATGAGAACTCTGACAGAAAAAAGTCCAACAGGGGTCTGGATTTTTTTCTCTTTTACACTTTGAACTCTCAATTCTCTCTGACTGTTTTGTGTATCGCCATGAAAGTTTACAGGGTTGTTAAGCAAGCATTTCTGAGTTCAGGACTATAAGTTTTGTAAGGTTTTGTTTTGAAATGAGCTTATGGGAAGCATCAGAATGGCATGGGGGTATTTTCAATTTAACATTGCAGAATGTGAAAAATCCATGCTGGCTATAGTATACAGCCACTCCTGTGGGTGTATAATATGGCAACACAAATTATGTTAAGTACTTGCAAGAAAAGCATATAATTTAGTCATGAATCTTTGGCTGATGATGATCTATTTCCAATATGGACTTCAGCACACAACAAGTTACCCATCCCTCCACTATAGTTTTTGTAATCCCTCTCACTTTTATGTGTCACTTAAGAGTCTGAAAAACAGTAATTTTGCCTCCTTCTTTTGATTATGTTTTGCTCAAGTAAACCATTGCATGGCCTATTTTTTAAAATAAATTTGAATGAAAATGTCTAATTTTGTGCATTGTCAGCTTTTCAGAAGTATTTCTCTCATTTCACCCTGTGCTCTTCTCCATCTGCTTAGCATATGGAATGCTCAAAGGGTTTACAGGAGATGAAAGCATTCTAAGCCTGTTCCAAAGAGAAGCTGATCACCTATATTTCTTTTACTAGAAGCAATTAAGCGTCAATTCAATTCAATTCAGTTGCCCAGTGTGAGGGGGAGAAAACCATGATGGGAAAGAGATTTGCATCTTATTTGGGTTGCAGCCCACCACAGTCTTATTCAGTGAAAATCTGTTTTAAATGCTACTTTCTAACAGCTGAAGAAAGAAAGAAAGAAAGAAAGAAAGATGCCTCCACTTAAACAAACAAACCAAAAGCTTTAGACAGTTTTTTAAAAAACAGCCAACTGTCCCAGATCTAGTTGGCACTTTCAAGATTTCCCTTTCTGTCTCCCAAGGGGAAAGCCATTATCATCTTAAAGAGTCTAGTTTGCAGTGGCTTCTTGGATCTATTCCTGGCATTGCAAAAGTAATGTTGCAAGAAGCAGAGCGTAAAGCTTAAAGCATTTTTCAGATAAATTATACCACAAATACTACTTAACCACATACAGTCAATACTAAATGTTTCTTTTTAAGGGCCTTAAATACTGTTATGGGAGTCTAATATGCAATTAGAAAACAGGCAGATAATTCTGCATCCTCCTCCCTAGCAGCTTACTCCCCTTGAGCGAGTCCTCAGGCTTAGCACTTCTGCTGCGTGTACATGGTTGCTTGTCATTTTGATCCCTCTCACTTGCATGCTAATGACAATCAGCCCCATAATTTTTTTCAGGGGAGGAGATCAGCCCTAAAATGTGCAACCTAAAACTATTAGACTAAGAATGGCTAACCTGTGGCCTGCTAGATGTTGCTGCGTTCCAAACCCCATCGTTTCTGATCATTGGCCATACCTGCTGAGGTTAATGGGAGTTAGATTCCAGCCATATCTGGATGGCCATAAGTTAGCCAGTCTTTGATTAGACAAACGAAGGATGCATCTATCAATGACTATTAACCAGGAAAGCTAAATGGAACCTTCATGCACACCTCTGAATTCCTGATGTCAAAACCAATGACAGAGGAAGGCCATCACCAACATGCCCTGCTTTTTATTCAGAGGTACAATCTGGCTAACCCCTGCTGGGAACAGAATGCTAGGCTAGATCTGATCCAGCTAATCAATACATTTATATCTTCTTATGATGTAATATTAAGAAAGTACATTTTGAACATGAGCAGAGTCCACCGCCTCATCACAGTGAACCCTACATGCCTTGGATTAGGATGAAGAATGTGTACAAGAGGATATAATTCAGGCTGGCTTGACCACAGGCAATTTTTGGTTCAGAAATTAATCACTCCTGTTTTGGAGTATATTTCCCAAAAATACAAGATCATTTTTTGCATGTTTTGAGACATGGATATCAACACGAAGCAGGAAATTTCTCTTTTGTCCTTTTCACCTTACAAGGCTGGCCTCACCAGTAGCCAGAGTGAGTGAAGCCACTGCCTCAGTCAGCAGATAGGAGCACTGAAACATAGGAAGCTTTCTCATACCCAGTCAGACCATTGGTCCCTCTAGCTTAGTATTGCCTGCACTGATTGGCAGCAGCTCTCCAGGGTTTCAGGCAGGGAACATTTCAGCCCTACCTGGAGATGCTGGGAATTGAACCAGGGACCTTCTGTATGCAAGGCAGATTCTCTATCACTGAACTACGGCCCTTCCCCAAGATGATAGAGGATGCAGAGGCAGCCTCCACCCATTTCTCCTGAGCACACCAGCCATTCCCCTCTGTTAGAGGACAGAGCTGTGTGTGCCACGCAGCCTGCCTGAACCCCTTAAAGAAGCCTGCTTCTCTCAGGTGTGTTGGAAGCAGCTACCCCATTCCCAGTGTTGATTCAATTGCCACTCCTGTTGGCTTCTGCATGTGGGATTGGGCGCACGGGGGGGGGGGAATCTTGGCCTTTGCCTCAGGCAGCAAAATGTTTTGGGCTGACTCAAGTCTCCTTTGCTTCACCAAAGTTGCTAATTACTGAACATTTTCTATGATGGACTGGATGAGAGGCCTTCCATCTGTTCTCAGGCTTTTGATGAATGAATCCTAAGTCCATCCAGCAATAAATAAATAAATAAGATTCATTCCTAGAGTTCTCTTGCTGTTTTTTTTTAGAGAAAGTTACATTCCTGATCCCATTCATCATTTATTTATCTTTTTAGCCTTTATCAAATGGACGCATAGCTTTCCCTGAACAAACTGGGAATAGCCGAGGTTACTGCTTTATCTGGCACAGTACAGACATTGCAGGAGCTACAAAACGCCAAACATTTCTTTCTCCCCACTCTTTCCCCCTCATTCCATTTGGTCAGATATCACACCATGTTATTTCATGACAGCTGAAGATGATCTCTCATAAGAAGCAGTGCAATAAACTTTTTTTTAAGGGAATGAGAAACAAAGGCAAGGGGAAGAATGAAATGGTGTACTTCAAAACAACTCTTATTAAAGCCACCTGGCAGCAATTTAGGCAGATATAAAACATACAGGCATAAGAAAAAGGGTAACTTCTCTATCGCAGGAGACACAGAAATGCATTTCAATATCCCCCCCCCAATTTACTGATCAGATCCTCCTAGGATATCACGTCTGTTCTACTAAAAATAATATATAATATTAATAATATGATGACAAAATGAGGCTTAAGAATACCATATAGGAAATTATATCTAATATGAACAAAATGTATTTATCACTTCATATATGAATGATATTTATTTAAGTATTTATTAACAATGCTTTTCTGCTGCTCCATAATTGTCATGTTCTCTGGGCTACTTACAACCAAAGGCTCATAACAACAACCCACCAAACTCCAGTGACTTCCTAGTGCAACTAACTCCTGAATGATAGAATGTGCCAGTTCCCTTCAGAAATTCCTCTCCTGCTGAATGTGCATTGCCTCCCCCTTCAGACCTAATCTACTGCATGCACTGAGGGTAGGAGGGTGGAGCCGTCAGGGAGGGCAACATTAGAATGGGCCCTGTGACAGCAGCTTTGTGCTCCCCCCATGTGTTCATGAAAGGATGGCGAGGGATTTGTGCTTAAAAGTGGCAGAAATATTAACATTTCTAAGACTTTCATAACTACATACGTACTTAGCAAATAAGAATTTAGAGATTAAATTTAAGTTATAAGTCACTCATTTCTAATTCAAATGAAAATTCTTTTTATTTTGGGGAGGTTTAGTATGCCATAGCTGAACACAAAGTATTATTAATGGTTCTGTAGATAACTGTATTGTTTAATCCAGGGAGTCAACTCATAGATGTGGCCTGACTGATAACTGGCCCCACAAATTTAGAACATCAAAGACTGAACCACATGAAGTGCCTGAAATAAGCCAATTTGGGTCTTGTTTCTTGGATCCACATGTCTTGGCCCTCCCAAGGGAAATCAGTCAGTCTCCCTCTTACCTGCATTCAGGAAACATGTGAAGACTTTCTTACTCATCCATGTTTTTGTGACCGATAGTTTTATGACACTTTTACACTGCTGGTTCTAACTGCTATCTGTAATATGTTATAGTGTTATTTTATGCAATTTTATTAGTGTGAACCACCCTGGTCTCTTTTTGAGGAGGAATGATGGGCTATACATTTGAAACAAAGAACAATAAGCAACAGACATGGTGATATAAATTCTTAATTTCATCCTGGATTGGAGCAGTGTCTGGATTTACACCTACACCTTCAATAGTGTAGGTCAAAAGCTTTACTTCCAACCAGAATTGCTACAGTGTTGTCAAAGAAGGCATGCAAATTAATTGGGGGTGACATCAGATTCTCCTCTGAGTGGGACCAGTGCTTCTAATAACTGTCTTAAAATTCATTTCTAAGCATGAATCATCTCATCTCCATCATACTTTTTGAGCAAACCCAAATATAGCTATTCTCATTACCTCAAAATGTTGGAACTGTCAGAGTTGTTTGACAGGGTATGAAGCCAACCAGGAGGAAATTATACCTCAACAAGGAGAGACACACAAACCTCTTGGGCCTGGAGCAGTTTAAGGATTTCTTTCCTTGATCTCTGTAGATTAGGCTGTTAATGTCCCATAATGATGAATTGTGTATCAAATAGTAATTCTTTTCTCCTCTATCAAAAACATCTAGGAAATAATCCACACATTACTAGCTTATGCTATGAATATAGATGTGATTTTTTTTCTCAGAAAGAAGTTTCAAAATTATATCTATAAGAAATTATAGGAAAATCACTTATTACTATAATAAAATAAAATAAAAGCTTGTCTACAACACCTAACTCCTGGCATTGGATAATTGCCCCAACCTTCTGAAGGCGGGCTGTTTGCATACTGAAACAGGTAAATCTTCCTGCACATATTATTTGTTTTCCATAAGAATGCCTCTGTTTCTATCATGTTTTAAGACATACACTTGAAAGAGAGGGCAACCTCAGAATGCTGGAATGATATGGAATGCATTCCAGGTTATTGCTTCAGGGAGCATGTAAATCATGGATTGTGTGTTATTGCTTTTGTGCTCTTATTAATATGGTTTTAAGAGACAAGAACAAGTACACATTTGTTTCTTTAAAAAGAAAATTCCAGTCTGCTTACTGAAATCAGCTTTGCTTGAAGACTGGCCCATTTCTTCTACGACTGAAAAGTTTTTACAGATAGGAAAGGATTTCAATAGATGCTTGATTTAAATCAGGGATTGGCGATTTGTGGCCCTTCAGATGTTGTAAAGCTCCAGTTTCTATCAGCTTCAGCCAGCATGGTCAATGGTGAGGAATAATAGGAACTGTAGCAGAGAATATAAAATAAACATTGTGTGTATCATGCTACAACTCTTAAGAATAAATCCACTGAAATTAGTCATGTCCATTAATTTCAGTGGATCTACTCTGAGTAGTACTAGCATTGGATACAACCCTTAATAAATTTCATACTACCAGTATAACATTTAAGTCACATTACTGCCCCCTATATATGTGCCGCTTTAGCATGATTTGGTGCACATTGCACTGATCGGCTGCTGCTGCTGCTGCTGCACACATTACACCAGAAGAACTTCAAGTACTCCATGTGAATGAATGGCTATGAAGGTGGTGCGGATATGAGAGATTTGGATTCTGGGACCACGGGCTATGTTTCCTGGAAGATGGACTGCTGGTAAGTGATGGGTTGCATCTCACAAGCACTGGGAAGAATGTGTTTGGCCACAACATGGAGAAGTTCATCAGGAGGGCTTTAAACTGAATCCTAAGGGGGAGGGAGATGTAAACTTGGTGGTAATGACTGGTGAAGGCTTGTGCACGGTAATGGGAACATAGAGATTTGCTCTAATAGGGCCCAGTAACAGTCGTCAGAAAAATGTAGTAAGGAAGCCAAGCCATAAATCACATGGTGTTTGATGTCTGTATACTAATGCACACAGCATAGGAAACAAGCAGAACAAACTTGGATTCTTAATACAGGAGGGTAATTACGACTTGATAGGTATAACTGAAACTTGGTGGGATGACTCCCATGACTGCAATGCAGCAATTGAAGGATATAACTTGTTCAAAAAGAACAGAAGGGATAAAAAGGGAGGTGGAGTCACGCTATATGTTAAAAAAATATATCCCTGCACAGAAATATAGGAGCTTAGTAGCTCTACCGAGAGTATCTGAATTAAAATTAATGGGGCAAGTAATAAATGGAATGTGGTGCTTGGAGTCTACTATCGACCACCCAATCAAGGAGAAGACGAGAATGTAACTTTTGAAAAGCAAACTGCCAATGTTTCAAGAAGGCATGATGTAGTAGTAA
This sequence comes from Rhineura floridana, assembly GCF_030035675.1. Taxonomy (NCBI): domain Eukaryota; kingdom Metazoa; phylum Chordata; class Lepidosauria; order Squamata; family Rhineuridae; genus Rhineura; species Rhineura floridana. The sequence continues at coordinate 104,746,214 of NC_084483.1, forward strand.
TGGGGGACTTCAATTATCCCGATATCTGTTGGGAAACAAATTCTGCCAAACATGGACTCTCCAAGAAATTTCTGACTTGTGCTGGAGATAACTTTCTCCTACAGAAAGTGGAGGAAGCAACCAGAGGATCTTCTATCCTGGACTTAATTCTAACCAATAGAGATGATTTGGTGGATGAAGTGGCAGTTACGGGAACTCTGGGGGAAAGTGACCACACCATACTTGAATTCTTGACTGACTTCATTAGACTGACTTCTGAATTCATATATAGCATTGTGCCATACGTGTGCTTAGGACTGCATCCTTAGTGACAGAAAATAGCCCTATTCAGGCATTCACAATGTGGCTTAAATGAATGTGCGAGGAGGTCACAGAATGCACAAGTGCACTAGCTCCACCACCATCTTCATCGCCCTCCATGAATTCAAGCATGACTGTCTGCAGGATGCTACTGTGAATTTTAGAACCCTGGAAAATCAGGGTTCCAAAATGTGCAGAAGCCTTCATGAGTACGGGAGGCTTCCCTTTTGGAAGCAGACACTCTTGAACAGAGAGCAATGAGGACAGGGTAGAGCTAGCGCACTCATGCCTACCCTCTCTTCATATATCAAGCCATATTATGAACACCTGAATAGGGCTTATGGTGGTGGGGACAACTACCTACTGAGTCAGCCCTTTGTTCCATCAAGCTCCAGGATTTCAGACAGGGTTTTCTTCCAGTTTTACCCGGAGACACAGGGGACTGAACCTGGGACCTTCTGCATGCAAAACAAATGCTCTACCACTGAGCTATGACCCTTCCCTGATGGAGAATTGTCTCCAGTTTTCTATCTGATGCAGTGAGATTACTCTTGAATGATTATTCCGAGGCTGTAATTTATGCCTTGGGAATTAAGAGGAGCTAAGCACTAGTGTCTGAGCAGAGGTTCTCTGCATTTGACTGGTGGGCTAAATGAAGTGACAGTTTCCTCCATATACGGCAGACAGAAGGTGAATGGGAATGGCTGAATGAATGAACAGAACTGTCTGCCTTGTTTTACTACTGTTCATTAAAGAGAAACCCTAGTCCTAATTCAGAAAAAAAGGAAACCATTACAACAAGGAACTCGGTAGAAGCTGATCCATCTATCTTGGCTGAAAAAATACCTTCAGTCTTACTTCCATCTCATTTGTTCAGAATCCCTGTGTTGCCACCACAAGGGGAAAATGTTTCTGGTATATTTGCAAAATTCATTGGGCTACTGGAACCCTGAATGACAGCAGATGCTATTAAAATACTAATAAGGAACTATAAGTAGGCAGCTGTGCATGTACCCAAGTGCATAATACCATAAAGGCATTAGCCAAGCATCACATCCTCTCATCAAATACCAAATGCAATTATTCTGACATAAGGATCAAGCAAACGGGCTAAGAAGAACTCAAGGGTTTTAGTGAAGCTAAAGATGCTGTCGTCATCTTACAAAGCAAGCAGCTGTCTGATCTTCATATCGCTTTTATATAGAGGCTGTGGGTTACCGGGTAGATTATAGGAGGTGCCATAGTTTTGCTGAACCTGCAAACAGCTTAGCACAAAGCAGTGAATGGAGGGGATACAATACATCACTTTAGATGTGAATGAATGGACTGGTTTCAGCAGGTAAGGTGGACAAGAGCAGGAGATACAGAGGGAGAGAACTGTGATCCTACTGACACTCACTTCCCATTGTTATATCCATATTCTATATTATATTAACATGCATAGTTCTTTCCAGCATTTGCATTATCACCTTTATAATTCCAAGCTTAAGAGCATTCAAGCCCCCATTTTACAGAAAGAGGAATTAAAGTAGGTCACAGAACATTCTTTTCTTTTTTTCCAGATGGGAAATTGAGAGAGCAGAGGGAAAAACAAAAACATTTGTCACAGAGAGTTAACACTTAAGCAGAGAAGTTCTGAACATAGGAATATAAGAAAAGTCCTGCAGGATCAACCCAAAGGTTCAGCTAGCCCTGGGTACTCTTTCCAACAGTGGCCAGTAAAATGCCTCTGGAAGGACCAGAACAGTTCTCTCCTGCTGTTTGTCCCCTGCTTTTGGTATCCAGAGGTAGACTACTTCAAAACATGGAAGATCCATTTAGCTATCGTGGCTGATAACCTTTGACACCAGACTCAACCCCCAAAAAACACTCTCTCTACTTGTGTCCCCTCTTTCTTCAGATATCTTTCTCCAGCAAGTGCCTTGTTCTGGATACTAGACAGAGGTCTGTGAATGGTATAAATGCGTTCCTCACCAAGCAATGCTTACGTAAGACCATCAGCATCCCCCCCCAATCCACTTTCTGTTTGAAATTGGTACAATTCATACAGCTTCCCTTAGCGCGGTTAAAAAGACTACAATATTGCATGCTATTCAGAGCAATGGTTGGTTCTTCAAACACACTCACACACACATAACGCCCCTGAGTCCCTTTTTGCTGGCATCACAGTAAATAATCGTATCAATAAAAACAGCATGGGCTTAGAGCATCCTTACCCTCTTTTTAAAGAACTGAAAAGCAGAGCACTTCTTGACGGGAAATCCGTTCATGTCTTTGTTGACCATTTTCCTCAAGGGAGGCGTACACAGTGATAGATCCAGTGCAGGACTTGCTTAGTTAGCAGCAGTGCATCTGTTTTCCTCAGTGTCCCTTCTGGGACAGGTTAATGAAGACAGAGTAGGGCAGGAGAAGTACAGGCTGGGCTGAGGCGACTTTCCCCTCACACATTCATTCTGCTGCACTGGCTACTGCAGCCTCAGCAGCAGCTGTTGCTGTTGGCTCTCCTCCCCCCCCCCCAGCTGTGCTTACAAAGAACGTTCCATACATACACACATCAGTGGAGCTGCTACAAAATCCAGAGACAGCAAATCTCAATGGGAGGGATGTGTGTGTGTGGTGGTGAAGGATCTTGCTATGCTTTATGGCTGTGTTTTTTCCCTGAAAGCGTCCTAAGCAAAGCAGGCCGGCAAGTGGATTCGGATTGCTCTTCTTCAGGTGATCCTGTGATTCACTGCTGTTCCAGATGAGAGAGATGGTTTGACTGTGCAAGTTCCAGAGGGAGATGCAGTTCAGCAGCTGCAGGGGGGGGGGGTGGAGAGATGCACAGGAAGAATCAGCAGAGCAGAAATAAGTGCAAAGGATGGGAGGGGGAGCTCAGGGCACAGAAGGAGCACAAGGCAATATGTTTCCCAAGGGAAAAACGATACTGGCAGGTCTTGCATTACAACAAAGCCATCTCAGTACAGACAAGGGAGAGAGAGAGGCTATGAGAAATGGCATTCATAAATGCTCCTTATAAACACAATCTCCAATATCCATCTGCAACCAAAAAATAGCATATCTAATTTTTCAAAGGATAGAGGGCTTTTTGTTGCTTGCTTTTGGTGACAAGATAAAGAGCAAACTATTAGGGGTACACAGAATGTTCTTAAGAAAAACATGACAAATCCTCCACATTTTTGGCAGTGATAATATCGGGGGGAGAAACGGTGAATCCAATGTGTTTCTGTAGGGGTTAATTTCCCCAGGCCCCCAACCTCCTTTTCAGCACCAGTGTGCCGGAATATATGAAATGGTAATAAAAGAAATTATGAACCTCTAAGCATGTGCAGAAGGCTTTCCCTTCCTCACTGAGCAACTACAGAGATGGTCCTCTCACATAGGGCCTTTTTGGATAATTTATTTTATTTATTATTGTTTAATATTTGATTTATATCCCACCCTTCCTCCCAGCAGGAGCCCAGGGCAGCAAACAGAAACGCTAAAAACACTTTAAAACATCATTAAAATACCTTAAAATATATTAAAACAAAACTTTAAAAACATTTTTAAAAAAAGCTTTAAAAACATCTTTTTTTAAAAAAAAGTGTTAAAAACATATTATTAAAGAAAACATATTAAAAACAATTCTAACACAGACGCAGACTGGGATAGGTCTCAACTTAAAAGGCTTGTTGAAAGAGGAAAGTCTTCAAAAGGCGCCAAAAAGATAGCAGAGATGGCGCCTGCCTAATATTTAAGGGGAGGGAATTCCACAGGGTAGGTGCCGCCACACTAAAGGTACATTTCCTATATTGTACAGAACAAACCTCGTGATAAGATGGTATCTGCAGGAGGCCCTCACCTGCAGAGCGCAGTGATCGGCTGGGTATATAAGGGGTAAGATGGTCTTTCAGGTATCAACTTTATATTGCAAATGCCTATTTCTTGTGCAGTATATGATGCTTCTGTTCTGGTGATATTACATTTTCCCTACTTGGAGAATCTTATTCACAGGAATCTACTGGATGAAGCCTACAATACAGCCTTCGCCAACCTGGTGCCCTCTAGTTGGTTTGCGATACAATTCCCATCAGCTCCAGCCAGCACTGGCTAAGGCTGATGGGAATTGTAGTCCAAACATCTGGAAGGCCCCAGGTTGGTAAAGACTGTTGTAATATCACTGATGCTGAGCAGCAACACATATCCCCTCTTGGCAATTCTGCGCCATGTCGCCAATTCTGACCCAAGACAGGAAGGAAATCTCATCGCCAGTTGCACACAACCTTTTCCTCCCAAACTTGCAGCAAGCCTTCAGATTTTACCTAGACTTTCAGATGAGGCAAAACTGACAGGAGCTTCTTCATACGAGTTCCAACTCCTGGGCAGCTTTAGAAAACAAAAACAAAATCTCATACATTCTTCCAATGCCAAACTCTGCACCAGCTACCAGTTTTCCCATGGGTACATGGCGAGCTTTTAGAGCAAGGGTGGGGAGCCTTTTTCAACTTGAGGGCCACATTCCCTTCTGGGCACTCTTTGAAGGGCCACATGTCAGTGGTGGGTGGATCCAGAGGCAAAAGTAGGTGGAGCAGCCAATGTAAATTTTAGCTTTTACAGTAGGCTAGTTTCTGCACACACAGATGCACCCTTTCTATCCTCCATCCAAATAAACAAGAGGCATTATCAGAGTTCAATGATACATCCCGGCCAGGCAAAAACACTTGGGGTGTGAAGCAGAACCAGTGAGAGGTGTTGCCTAGGCAGACTTTTGAGGGCCACATAGAGAGGTCTTCGGGGGCACATTTAGCTTCAAGCCTGAGGTTCTTCACCCCTGTTTTAGAGGCTCAGAATACATACAGCCATAAGGCGCACTCCCAGCCAAGTGTTGTCAAAGGTTAGACATCCCCGTATCTCCTTATTACAAAGAAATATGGAAACTTATAATTGGAATAACCTTCTTGCTAGGTTAGAGTTTGGGCCTTTGGCCATAAACCCCAATATGGCCAGTAGTGATTTAAAAGCATTGGGGATGCTCTGCTAAATCCTCCTCTTTTGGATATACAAGCTGACCCGTGCAGCCACCCTCTGCAAACAGGCAGTCATGCATATGGCAAGGGCAGGCAAGCACCTTTGTCTTGCTAATTCCACATGTGAAATTTGCCACAATAAAGCAGGCTAATTTTGAACCTCACGTTCCCCTCCTAAGGAGAACTATAAATGAGTGTCTGCTTGGCTCTCCACAGATCCACTACAAATGTATTACGCCCATAATAAAATGGAATGTTGTCTTCATAGGGGGTTGGCATTAGTTCCTCTTGTCTCCCAGTGGTTGGAAAGCTTATATTTAACAACCACACAGGATTGGCCTTTTGGCCATCTAAAGCAGGATCCAGATTTCCAACCCTACCTCTAACTGTTAACTGCCCTCCCATCCATGTTGTGAAAGATCTATACAGTTAAGGGAAAAGGAATGTTTATAATGGACCACACACTTGGCATTCCAAGTGTTAAATGTGCACATGCTTTGTCTAACTCTGCATGGTTTCTTTAAATCTTCTATCTTACATTTATTTTATTTATTTATAGAAGTATTTCTATTACCACTATATCATAAAATACAAAACATAGAATCTTCAATATCATGCACACTTAGCTCGTAGCATGAATGACTGAACTCAGTGGGACTTAATTTGAGTATGTGTGCTTATCAGGATGGGGCTGCACAAGACTATGGCCTCACGAGAAGCTCGTCCATTTCCCCCACCCCAATCACTTTCATTTATTTATTTTTGGAGCTCTCTAGCATGTTCGGAGTCAGACAAGGCTTTGATCTCTGTCCCTCAGCTATTTCCCTTCCTGGAGCTTCATACAAATCTATATCTCTGTAGAAGAAGTTCTTTACTCCTTCTGTTTTCTGAACTGATTTAGTTCCCCTGTTTGCATATTAATTGTATGCCACAGATCCCTGATGATATTTCATGAATGTGGTAGTCCCCTTTCTTATTACTTTCATTAATATCTGCTCCACATGCCACAACAATCCACCCTGGGCTCCTTTGGGAGGAAAGGCAGGATATAAATTGAAGAAATAAAATAATTAATAAATAACAATCCCCTCCAATGAAAGCCTGTTAGACTTATTCATACTTTTTCTTTCTTATTTTGATACACCTTACATAACTTTATCACCTGGACAAGCCAACTATGTCTCCACTGTCCTGAAGTGACCTTAAGGAAAAGCCTCACCAGGCAAATTAAAGATAGCCCATTATTAGGTCATATCCTGGACAGCAGTTTTCACATGATGTTCATATTGAAATAAAGTAAATGGTGAGCGTATCTTTATTCTTTGTAACATCACCTGCTTTGATGTTGGCCTTGCAGATAAGCCCAACAAAGTTACTAATCCACAAATATTTTTTGCTAGCTCACACATCCCAGATGTCAATTATATGTGGCACATGAACTGCTTGGAAAAGGGGGAATACCCAACCCTTTCCCTCTTTGCACAATCTTCCTTGTTTGGTCATCTGCAGGCAATTGTTGCTTTTGACAGGTGACTGGACAAATGGCTGTTTACATAACTGGGGTAAAATTTCACTCCAAACTTTGTTTGTGAGAAAACTAGTTCCTCATTTAACAGGTACTAACATCCTGTTGATCATGTCCTTTGCTTCTGTTTAGACAAACATTTCTCATCATGGCTGTTGCCCTGCCTCCTCATAAGCTTTGATACAGCCTATATCACTTAACTGCCTGGATAGGCCATTTTAGAAGCATGACTATTCAACTGTTACTGCACAGTTCCCTACCAAGGTGAAGTAGTAACTTTCACAGCAGGACTGACCAGGATTTTACAAGTGTGACTTCTCTATCCATCCCCTCTAAATGTTGACAAATTGATGGAAGCTGTCACTTAACCTGTCAAATAGACAGACAGAGGTAAACTGAGGTGTGGTGCCATTTTGAAATAACAATTCCTCCAGTGCCCTCATAAAGAGGAAGAGACAAACAACGGAATTTCCAGAGTTGTGAGACTTGGGAGCAAGTGTGTCTGCGGGGTCAGCAGAGAGAAACCCACAGAGAGGAAAGGATTGCCATATGGTCCTTGTGGAGCAATCCCAGAAGTCTTGTTCTTCCTGTTTTTGTAGTGCTGATGAAACATGGCCTTTGCACAAAGGGGATTTAGTGTTTCTATTTAGGGCTTCAGCTCAATTTAAAAGAGTACAACGTGTGTGTAGTTTTGAGATCTGGATGGAAGTTTCTGCTCATTTTGAGAAACGACAGGTCTGCGCTGAATATTGAGCAGATATGTACGCCATGCCAAATGCAGTGGAGATTGCTCTATTTGGGTGAATACAGCACTGCTTTGCCAACCTCTGCCTTCAGCCAGCCATGCCTGCCTGCCATCTTACAACCAGTCCAAAGGGTTGATGGGTGGGGTGCCACCAGCTATCAGCTTCTTAGTTGCCTTTGTAGGACTCAAACAAGGAGGAGAATGGAATCAACGCTAGAATTAGTTGGCTCTCCCTACTGTGTGGGTTCCCTGCCTTCTGCCCAACCAGTCCCAATGGGCATCAGCCACCACTGAGCAAATGTCGAGATTTGGTGCATTTTGCCATTCATACGGGAAGGCTGACAATCTCGGACAATGTTTGTAAATGCTCCCCAAACTCAAATATGCCAATGGATGCTGATAGTCACCTCACTGTGATTGCTAACATTGTATCTCTGAAAAGTGGGGATGGGCAGCAAAGGGAAACACCATTGGGCTGCTTTGACTAATCTTCCTGCTGTTTGAAGTGAGGTCAGAGTTTTCCCTCTTGTTTCAGAAAGGGGCAAAGGACAAGATATCTGTCTTGATAAATCTACCCCTAACAAGAATTGCATGGATTTCAGACCCTGAAACTCACAAAAATGCACGCATTTACATGGGGCATGAATGTTAAATATGTTGAGCCCTGCTTTTCTTTTGCTTTTTACCTTGGGCACAACATGGGAAAATGATGGGGGAAGTTGCAAGGCCCGCTGCTGATCCTGTCTCCCCATGTGAAGATGTATAAATGCTTCAACTATCCCAGTTTTAGTGGCCTGCAGGTCTGTACCATGCAGCCATTGTCACTGCAACATGTAAAGGGATTTTATTTTGTAAGCAACTTGTTGAATTCTCACAAACTGCAAAGAGCATTGTGGCTAGACAGTCTAGGAGTCTTTGTTACCACTGCCTGCACACTTGTCCCCTCTAAGCCAGTGTCATGTGAACAGTGACAGGGGCAAGGAGAAGGAGGTGCAGGCTCCGCTTGCCTTCTCCTGGCTACATGGAAAGAAAGAGGGAAAGTGAATGGGCAATGGTGACAGCAGTGAAAAGGAGGAAGAGGTGGAAGAGTGGTCCAGAGGTCATCTTGCCTAAAGTTCCCCCATAAAGTGGAGCCGGCAGTGAGTTGAGCTCCTGCTTGCCTGTCCTTTCTGCACCCTTTGAACCTACAACCACACTTTCACATTCTATATTATGTCCATTAAGAACATAAGAAGAGCCCATCTAGTTGAGCATCCTGTTATCATAGTGGGCAAACAGATGCCGATGGGAAGCCTGCAAGCAGGACCAGAGTGCAACAGCAACTCTCACCACTTGTGGTTCCCAGCATCTGGTACTCAGAGGCATACTCAGGCCTACTCCACTCAGTGGAGGTGGTTACCATTGTGGTTGCCACACTATTTCAGACCATCTGCCCAAAAGCTGTCCAGGGGATAATCATTTAAATCAAGCAGTCTTCCACATTTTGTATGTACTAGATCAGGCACAAGATTTTAGCTTCTGTTTGGGCACCAAATGTGGGTTTTATGTTGATACACAGGATGCCAGGCACATCCTGGGAAGAAAACTAGATTAAGTTTCACAGGAACTGAGGGAGTTGAGCTGTTCTAATTATGTCTGAATGTGTCCTCAATGGCTTTGCTTAGAGAGACAAGGTAATAGAAGGTCATTATTATCTCAGCCTACTAATTACATTTCTTTACTCCATCTACACTGATTAGCCACAGATAAATTTAAAAGTGGGAGCATATATTTATTCAAAGCGTTTATCATTCTAATTTTTTTCTCCCCATGAACTCCTTTTTTTTCATTTCTGAAATCCATTCACACAAAGGCCTTCATTCAAAAGCAGCTCCACCTGCTTATCAGATCCTTTCTCATACGGAGTGTAGACAATCAATTCTGATGTTAAGCTAGTTTTCTCTCAGTCCAGCCTCCCACAGCTCAGCTTCATTTGTTTACTCCTGTGAGTACATTGTCTGTCTGTGTTGTGTGGTCCAGCATCAGTGAGATTTCCATGGTGACTAACAAATCACAGGTGGATGTAAAAGCCCCAACAGGAGATAGGAAATGAGGCATTATTGGCAGCATGTTATCATTATCATAGGATGGTCACATCCACACCATACATTTAAAGTGCATTTAAAGCATATGACTTCCCTCAATGAATCGTGGGAACTGTAGTTTGTTAATGGTGCTGGGAACTGCAGCTCTGTAAGGAGTAAACTACAGTTCCCAGTTGCTTTGGAGGAAGCTGTGACTGTTAAAGTGGTATAAATGTGCTCTAAATGTATGGCAATGATAACCATCTTCCACACAAGAGGTGAACATGGAAATGGACTGCCTTCAAGTCGATCTCGACTTATGGTGACCCTATGAATAGGGTTTTCATGGTAAGCAGTATTCAGAGGGGGTTTACCATTGCCTCCCTCTGAGGCTAAGAGGCAGTGACTGGCCCAAGGTCACCCAGTGAGCTTCACGGCTATATGGGGATTCGAACCCTGGTCTCCCAGGTCATAGTCCAACACCTTAACCACTACACCACACTGGCTCTCAACACAAGAGGTAGGAAATTAAAAAAAATGTTCCATTTATAGTTTGACTACAGATAGCACAGGGTGGGTAGATAGGAATCTTATATATATATTCTGCCCTGCCTCCCACAGGAGCCCAGGCATCTAACCTTGCTGAACTTCTAGTTCTGAGAGGGAGAAATATGTCCTAGAGTTTAATTTATGACAGTGATCTCCAGAACCACAGCATCTGTTTTCAGTGCCAGAGTTTAACCCACAAACAGATAAAGAACAGATGACCGTGCTCCAATACAATTATAGAGTTGAAAAGGAGGGCCATATAGTATAAGCCATTGCTCAATGCTGGTTCTGCAATGCAGGATGGAACTGCTTCCCTGCCATTTCTTCCCAATGGGTCTAGTCCTGCCCTCTGGAGCAACAGAGAACAACTCTTCTGTGACAGCCCTCCAGATATTTGAAGAATGCTATCATGTCTCCCCTTAGTCTTCTCTGCTGTAAACATAGTTACAGTCATTCCTTAGACGACTTGGTTTCCATGCCGTTCACCCTCCTGCCTGTTGTCCTCCTCTGGATATCATCACCACCACCCATTTATTTGTATGCCACCACTTTCCCACAAAATTGTGCCCAAAGTTAATTACAACATATCAAATGAACAACAATAAGTACAGCGGTTCAAAAAACATATTAGAAACAATCAGTAATAATCACAATGTCACTAAGTAAATAGATTTTTTAAAAAAAATAACACTCCAGTTTGTCAATGACCTTCTTGCAATGCAGCACCCAGGAGTGAACACAGTCATTCAGATGCAGCCTGACCAGCACAAAACAGATCAGTGTCCCCTAATCTGGACACTATACTTCTGGTAATGCAGCCTTGGGTTGCATTTTTTTAGCAGCTACATCCCACAGCTGAGCATGTGTAGAACATATGTTTCTCACCACAGAAGCACCACACATCAGAGATTTGGGGGAAGGGCTTCAAAATCGAAGGGAAGTATTTCTAGAAAGACTTGAATCCTGGCATCTTTTTTCTAGAATTTCCTAACCCACATTTGGGATTGGATGACACAGAGTTACCACTGCCTTCTGTGTAGCTCCTCTCCTGGTCTGAATAGAAAGAATTATGGGTGGGCCAGAAGTGAGGGGTCAGTATTACAGCGGGGGAGGAGCATTTCCCAGGGGAGGTGCTCCCAGTGGATGCATAAGAAGCAGAATGCTTGAGTGTCAGAGAGATGTCCCAGGGGCACTGCCACAGAAGGGAACAGACATGGATTGAGAAAGGCTTACAGATGGAGGAAAGAGAGACAGTGAAATTGGGAAGAAAGGGGGATAGTCTACAAAGAGAGCTAGAGACCGACTAAGAAATCAGTTCTAGGTTGGTAAGCTGAGGAATGAGTTGGAAAGAGAGGACTGGAGAATAGAATCATAGAACAGTAGAGTTGAAAGGGACCTATAAGGCAAAATGGCAATCAAGAAAGTGGCTGAGAATCTGGAAGTAATTATGTTTCAGAAAATAATGGATGAGATTGAGATAACGAAACAAACCCTGCGACAGGGCAGTAAGGAGCTGAAAATTGAACTGAGCAAAATGACGCAGGAGCTTAAAGAAATAGGGGATCCTGTGAGAGAGGAGAATGAGATCAGAGATGAGCAAAGAAAAAATAAAGGGAAGATACAAGCCCTGGAGATTGGAACAAATGTGGAATTGGAAAAAGATCTGGAGTTTATGGATATTAGAAATAAAATCTACTGTTTGGAATTTAACGTTATCTCTGAAGAAATTAATGAAGATATTAGAGATAAAGTTATCAATGGCTTGGATAATCTTCTGGACTGGAATGACGTGATGGAGCTTGATATAGAGAAAATCTATGGAATTAACTGCAGCCATGTGACAATGGAAAAACTCTCAAGAGATGAGCCAGTGCATTTTGTAAAAAAGAAGAACAGAGATATGACTTTACAACAATATTTCAGCAACTTATTCAGAATGGATGGCAAGAAAATATTTGGGATAGAGGAAATTCCCATCAGACTCTTATTATATGACTATGGTTATGACAGCAAGATTATTATGGAATACTGATAATGGAAGATTATCTGTAATAATTCCACATAATGGAAAATTACTGGACTTAACAGGACTATTGAAGATGGAAGATGGAATTAATATGGATAATGGAATAATGGCTATTGAAATTATTGGACCTAACAGATTTTGATGAGATGGATTAATCGATATGTTTATTTGGACTATGGTTATGACAATAAGATTATTATTATTATTAACGAGATGGATTAATCAGCATGTTTATTAGGAGAAAAATTGATAGATATATTTCTTAAAGAATTGAAACCTCTCTTTGACTTTTTGTGGAAAGAATAAAGTAATGTTTATGAGATTTGATGATTAATTAAGATAACTACTGGAGGAAAGTGATTTTATAATATAATTTAAGAGACAGGATTGTTATATATTGTACACCTATAACTGATTTGATCTGCGACAAATGGGAAGTCAACATTTTATTTTATTTTATTGTTTAATCATTTTTGTTTTTTGTCTTTGAATGTTTTATGATTTTGTTTTGTATGTTTTATGAAAATTTGAATAAAAATTATTGTAAAAAAAGAAAAGAAAGGGACCTATAAGGCCATCGAATCCAACCCCCATGAGTGGGGGAAAATAAACACAGAAAGTAAATTAGTAAAAAGGTTCCTGTGATAAGAAAGGAATCCAAGCCCTAGTAGTAAGGTCTCACTAGTTGGTATCTGAAACTAAGTACAGAAACATATTCACTGTTCTGCTGGTTATCTTCTAAAAATGGGGGAGGCACAATGTTTGTCAAAACCCATCCCTTTTTACCATAAAACCTGCTGGAATCAGTTTGAGTGCAGTGTTTTTTTTAAAAAAATTCAGCTTCAAAGATATTTCGCAGCTGATCGACAGATTAACCCATTCTTCCTTCAGGTGTGGCTAATGGAAATGTGTTGCTGTACGCAACTAGTGTGTTCACAGCCTAAGAGGCAACCTGGGGCCCTGAGGATCCTTGGGACCTTCTGTAAGAATTTTGACATTAATGTATTTTCATTAAATTTCACATTGGGGTGTAGGAACTTCAGTGGATGTCAATGGGGAAGATAATTCAGATTTTTCAAAAATTACAGGTATAATTCCACCGATTTAGAAAAAAAGAATTTTAAATAGGTTTTCACTAACATAGCAAGCATTTTTCCAGTTATCATTGAAATAAGAAAAGGCAGGAATTCTTTTTTTTATCATTAATTTTTATTCAAATTTTCAAAGACAAAAAACAAAACAAAACAAAAATAATTAAACAATAAAATAAAATGTTGACTTCCGATTTGTCGCAGATCAGTTATAGGTCTACAATATATAACAATCCTGTCTCTTAAATTATATTATAAAATCACTTTCCTCCAGTAGTTATCTTAATTAATCATCAAATCTCATAAACATTACTTTATTCTTTCCACAAAAAGTCAAAGAGAGGTTTCAATTCCTTGAGAGATATATCTTTCAATTTTTCTCCAAATAAACATGTCGATTAATCCATCTCGTTCAAATCTGTTAGGTCCAATAATTTCAATAGCCATTCTTCCATTATCAATGTTAATTCCATCTTCCATCTTCAATAATCCTGTTAAGTCCAGTAATTTCAGTAGCCATTCTTCCATTATCAATAATCCTGTTAAGTCCAGTAATTTCAGTAGCCATTCTTCCATTATCAGTATCCCATAATAATCTTGTTGTCATAGCCTTAGTCCAAATAAACATATAGATTAATCCATCTCATCAAACCTGTTAGATCCAATAATTTCAATAGCCATTCTTCCATTATCAATATTAATTCCAACTTCCATCTTCAATAGTCCTGTTCAGTCCAGTAATTTCAGTATCCATTCTTCCATTATCAGTATCCCATATTAATCTTGCTGCCATGGCCATAGTCATATAATAAGAGTCTGATGGGAATTTCCTTTATCACAAATATTTCCTTGCCATCAATTCTGAATATGTTGCTGAAATATTGTTGTAAAGTCATATCTCTGTTCTTCTTTTTTACAAAATGCACTGGCTCATCTCTTGAGAATTTTTCCATTGTCACATATCTGTAGTTAATTCCATAGATTTTTTCTATGTCAAGCTCCATCACATCATTCCAGTCCAGAAAATTATCCAAGACATTGATAACTTTATCTCTAATATCTTCATTAATTTCTTCAGAGACAACGTTGAATTCCAAACAGTAAACTTTGTTTCTAATATCCATAAACTCCAGATCTTTTTCCAATTCCACATTTGTTCCAATCTCCAGGGCTTGCATCTTCCCTTTAATTTTTCTTTTCTCATCTCTAATCTCATCAATCTCCTCTCTCACAAGATGCCCTGTTTCTTTAAGCTCCTGCGTCATTTTGCCTAATTCAATTTTCATCTCCTGTCTACCCTGTCTCAGGGTTTGTTTCGTTATCTCAATCTCATCCATTATTTTCTGAAACATAATTTCTTCCATGGTCTCAGCCACTTTCCTGATTGCCATTCTTAAAACCACGAAAACAAAAATTATTTCAGCCACAATTGGGTTAATATTCCAGGCTTGATGACATCACAGTGTAGACAGTACAGCCCGCCTTATCTCTTATTTGTTCAGGAATACAAAACAAATTTAGTTCCTAGCTTCAAAACAGTTAGTGGCGTCGTGAACAAATAGATTCGTCAAAATGCAATAGACCAAAAAGAAAATAGTCCCGGACATATAATACTCCAAAGTTCATAAATCAAATTTATTTATTTTTTTCCCTCCTCGAAATAGAAATCCCTCTTCCGTTTGTATCTTTAGAATGCACTTCCAGGCCAGCTTTTTGCAATAAAAACAAAGATAAGCTTTTTCAATTTCTTTCCTCCTTAATTTCGTGAATAAAAGAGAAGAGTTATAACTCACCCAGAAATTCTTTATAGCTGATTCATTGACAAATCTCTTTTTGCTGCAACGATTTAAACCAAGTGAAAAAAAAAATAGAAAGAAGGATGCTTGCCTGTTAAAGTCCGTTTTTCTTTGAAGAAAAGATAAACGTGTCGCTTAATCAGTTAGAGCTTGTTGGAAGTCCGTCCGGCATTTGCTGGCTGAACCTTCTCTCATAAATTAATGAAATCCAGTCCTCCCAACAAAAACAGGCTTTTGTGGTTAATCTCTACGTTTCTCCCTGCCTGGGAGAAAATCTTACCAGTCAAAAAGAACGTTCTGACTGATTTTAAAACTGAAAAAGCTTCTTCTGAGACGAGAGCTCATCTCAAAAAGCAGGCACAAGTGAAGTCACCCTTCCCGGAAGTCAGAAAAGGCAGGAATTCTTGAAAAACACCAACTGAGAAATCCTTTCAAAGGATGACAAAAATGGTTAAAGAAAGTTGTCTCAGAAAAAGAGAAGCAAGACTGCAAGAATAAGAGTGGTAATGAAAATTCATAATCAAAGAGGTGTGAATACAATTGGGTAAGTGACAATGCATGTATAAATGATCAGCTATCTTGACATCTTCTGGAAACTAATATAAACTGCGTAGTGATTCCAGATGGAGGAAAATGCACTGAATAAATCCCAGATTTATTCACACACACAGTTTCCCACCCATGATGCACAGGTGCAGTAAAATATGGCTAGATCACAAAGTTTATGGGAATGCTGTATGGCAATAAAAGTATCATTTATCATCTATGCATATTGAGAGGTTCAGCCTACCCAAGAGAAAACATTTGGTTCTCTATTATCACAGACCACACAACACTTTGGAAATACTTGCAATACAAAAGCTGGAACACAGTGCTGAATTTAAAGTTGTTGAGTGTACTAAATAAATTTATGAACTTCAGTCAGGCATCCAAATGTGTTCAAATGGTGCCTAAGTGGCCTTGGGTCTAGCACAAGGATAGCCACATGGTATCCTGCAGGTGAATGCCAGTTGCTAGAAGATGCAGTAAGGGAGGATGTTGTTGCACCCAGGTCCTCTCTGGCTGGCCACTGTGAGAACGGGATGCTGGACTAGATGGGCCACTGCTCCAATCCAACAGTGCTCTTACTTTTTTATGTTGATATTTATATTATTTATTTATTAAAGTATTTATAAGCCACACTTTTCATAAAGGTACATCAGCGGCTTACAACATACACATATATTATAAAATTAAAAACCAATAAAAACATCATTAAAATTTTTTTAAAAAAACATCAACAAATACTGCATGGGTTGGAAGAAAAAAATTCATGGTAGAAGGCCTGTCTAAAAAGTTTGATTTTCAAGAGCAGGCTGGTTCTTAACCTTTTCTGTCCAGAGCACTCAAAATCACTCTCTTAGCAGCTTTCTCCATCAGGATTTATTTATTTATTTATTACCTTTATATCCCACCTTTCCTCCAAGAAGGGATGGTTCCTGCCAAATCTCTGTTGGTAGAGAGTTCCACACGGTAGCACCTGCCACACTACATGCTCAGTCTCTGGTGGAGACCAACCAAACCTCAGGGGTGTAGGCTGCGAGGACCCACCAAAAATGCCTCATTAGAAGTTCTCAGTGACTAAAATGGAACATAAGGAGTCAGGCAGTCCTAAAGGTATTATGGGCCCAAGTTGTTTAGAGTTTTGTGAATTAACACAGGTACCTTGAACCTGGCCCGGTAGCAAATTGGCAGCCAGTGCAACTCTTTCAGCAGAGGGATGACATGTTGCCAACAATCTGCTCCTATAAGCAGTCTGCTTGCTGCATTCTGCACTAGTTGCAGCTTCCAGACCAGATACAAGGGAAGCCTCACATAAAGCCTGTTATAGTAATCAAGCCTTGAGGTTACCAATGCATGGACCACTGTGGTCAGGCTATCACAGTCCAGGAACAGTCACAGTTGGTGTACCAGCTAAATTGGGCAGAAAGTTGGACTACAATCCACATCAGCCCCAGCCAGCATGGGCATTCTGAGGAAATTTGAGATGGTGCTATCGACATCCACCATTCCACCTCTCCTGGTGCTTCTCTTTAGAGTCGTGAGTTGTACCACCCATCTCTGCTGCCGCTCGCTTCAGCACTGCCATCCCCCTTGCCTGTGTGTGTGTGTGGGGGGGACCAGGGCACCATGACCTGCTATATGGAATGTTTTACAGACCACTTTCCGGAAAGAGCTCTTAACTGAAGCTGTGGTTGCAGAACTGTAGCAATTATGCGTGAGCACACTTAACTGTACATTGCATTGTGGTTATGCCATTTAATCTGCAACAATTAATCAAGGACCTTGGCATGCAACCCATTGCTCCATTTCCCAGAAACATTCACCTACCTAGCTCTGAGCTTCCAAGACAGCAGAGAGGTTCAGTGGCAGAGCATCGGCTTTGCATGAAGAAGGTCACAGGTTCAACCCCCAGCATCTCCAGGTCAGGCTGGGAAACATGCTGCCAGTCAGAGCAGACAATACTGGACAAGAAGGACCAATGGTCTGACTCAGTATAAGGTATCTTTTTATGCCCCTATGGTCCAATGGCAGCTATAGAGGTTGTGACTGATATCTTGATACTATGAGCAGACTGCATGTTACATGCTTATATGGGTAACAAAGCTCCAACATTTGTTAGTTTAATTTATATCCCAACCATCCTCCCAAAAAGAGCCCAGGGCAGCAAACAAAAACACTAAAGGCACTTTAAAACATCTTAAAAACAAAAGACTTAAAAACCCATTAAAACAAAACATCTCTAAAAACACATTAAAACAAAACATCTCTAAAACATATTAAAACAAAACACCTTAAAAACATCTTTAAAAAACAACATTAAAAACATATTTGAAAACAATTCCAGCATAGACACAGAATGGGATAAGGTCTCTACTTAAAAGGCTCATTGAAAGAGGAAGGTCTTCAACAGGTGCTGAAAAGATAACAGAGATGGCACCTGTCTATAAGGGGAGGCATTTCCAAAGGGTAGGTGCCACAACATGACAGGTTCACTTCCTATGTTGTGCGGAACAGACCTCCTGATAAGATAGTATCTACAGGAGGCCTTCACCTGCAGAGTGCATTGTTTAAAATGAAAAGCAGACTGGTTCTTAACCTTTTCTCTCCAGACCACTCAAAATCACTCTCTTAGCAGCTTTCTCCATCAGGATTTATTTATTACCTTTATATCCCACCTTTCCTCCAAGAAGCTCAAGATGATGTACATGGTTCTCCCCCTCCTCATTTTATCCTCACAACAATCCTGGGAGGTAGGTTAGGCTTAGAGAAGACAAGGATAACACCCACAGAACAACACACAAACCTATCAAAGATTTCAGGCAATTTACAAAGGCTTCTTTTGTGAATAAGACAGGAAGCTGTCTTATTCTGTCAGACCATTTGTTCATCTAGCGGCAGTTCTTCAGGATTTCAAGGGAGGAGATATCCCAAGCTCTACCTGGAGATGCCAGGGATTAAACCTGGGACCTTTTGCATGCAAGATAGATGCTCTACCACTGCGCTACAATCCTTTCTGAAACCCATAGGTGATACCCAAATGACACTGTGCCAAAAGCAGCACCCAAGGAGACTCATGATTCAAAAGCATCTTTCTGACCCCTGCCTGCTCCCCTACTTTCTTGTCATTTCTGTGAGCCAGTCATGATGCTAAAGGCCAATACAGCAGGATATTTTGCCATCTCCTGAGCTAGCTCAACTCTTTGATTGTTATAAACACAATATATACTTTGGCACACTATCTAGCTGCTGAAATTTAGAGGGAAGTGACAAGACAAAAGGCCTTTTCAGTAGTGGTCCCCTGAAGGCCTTTATTTTCCTCCAGGCTTTTTAGCAGTTTAACATTTACAGCAGTAGTTGTATTGATGCTTTAGAGTTCTAACATCTTCTCTCAGTCTGTTTTTAATATGATTTATTAAATTATATGGTTTGTTATTTCCTGAATGGGGACTCTGTGTCTCTTTTAGACTTGCCTTGAAGTAGGGTTTTGTTGGTGTTTATTTATATGATGCATAACGTATCTTAAAAACTGTATTGTATATTTCGTTTTAACTTTAAGCCATTTTTAACTGTAAGTTGCCAAGAGGCATTTCACATTAGGTGGCATATATTTAAATAATAATGGGTAGTATTATTAGTTAGTCCTACTCAGAGTTGACCCATTGAAATTGATACACTTAACTAACTTAGGTACAATTTATGACTCTTAGCTGCATACATTATCAACATCATACTGTCCGAATATTTCAGTCACTGGTTTTACTTCCAACCAACAGTGCTTTCATGGCCAAGCGTCAGCACTTTGATAGTATTTGCTAGGGGACATATTCATTTCAACAACCTCTGACCTGCTAATGATACCAGTCTTAACCTTTACTAACAGCTTAACCTTTAGTAAGCCCTTCATTCTTCAAAGAAACGGAGAAAAAAATGTGTTTTAAACAAGTGTGTAAAACATCCACTGTTACATTACATGAGGCAAGATGAGCGAACGGGAGTTAGAAAGAGGGTTAGAGGGATGGGATTCATGTGAACGGCTTGGTATCACTCACTGACTTTCTTTTTCAACTGCGGGATGAGGAGACCCAGGAGAAGAATGGATTGGGCAAAGAGAATTTGAGTTGTCAGATTGCTAAGTAACAATAGGGATATTCACACATTACATCCAATGAGCGTACAATCTCTGTACCTAGGTATTCAAAACGTTGAGGTGTACATTCATGCAGTCATTCACATATGACATTCAACGGGTGTACCGTCTGTGCATTTGTGTACACAATAATTGAACGGTACAAATCAATCGCTGTACCCTCTTCTACCCAAATGCTTGCACATGCGATGAGACAACTTGTAACTGTGTTCAGAATGTGAACAAGCCTTCTGGGCTAATTTCCCAGCTGTGGACAAGGAGCCTTCCACCCAGCTTAATTGCCCGTGTCCCTGATATGATTGGTGTTTGGAGAGGAGTGAGTGGGGTAGTACAATGTTGCACTTGCAGTGGTGGAGTCTGAGGCTGGGTTAGTGCTGGAATGAATTCCTGTAACTCCAACAGAAACAAACAAAAACAAGTACACATGTATTTACATGTATAAGAAGAAACGAGAATGCCAACTATTGCCTTAGCGTGAGTCGCATTTGACTGGGTATGTGAAGATGGATAGAGAAAAATCAGGATCAGGGTCTTCCTGTTTTCCTTTCTTGTCCATGTTTCTCATAGGAGGAAGAGGCAGGGAAGGAGTAGGGCCCTTTTTGGAGGAAGGGCAGGATATAAATTAATTAAATAAACAAACAACTAATACTTTTAAGGCATCCATCCTAAAGGTTTATTCCTATTCATCAGCTCACTTGATATCACTTGAGGTTCCCATAACACCTCCATGCACTTTATTGGGGAGGGGGCTGTGGGGCCATGTAGTGTATCACTACCCCCATAGTGGACCATGGCTACAAACCCTGCCACAGCCACACACTGTAGAAACACTTCCCTGCTGCTGTCCACAAATTTGGCTGTCAGCAGAAGAGCTCAGACTAATGTGCGCATGCAGCACTCCTTCATGCAAGAAGGGACTCTAGTCTAATCAGGGTCCCTTGTGTGGAAAAGCTTGATGCACACACACCAGTATATGCATCTTTCACATGCCAGGCAAACATGTGGATGGGGGAAGTGCAGCAGGAGGTGTGACCACGATGCACATTGTTGTAGATGCAGGGCTAACCGCATATGTTCTTTTGTGCATGGGAGGGAATGATGTGAACTTCCCATCTATTAGTCACACTTAAAGAAGAAGCTGTATAATGCCTGAAATGACTTTTTTTGAAAGGCATAGTATCTGTGGCGAGTCAATGCTTCTCATCAGTGACGTTTCATTTGTGATGGCTTACTTGCATGTGTGAAAAGAGTCTTGGGAAACCCGGATGTCAAACCATGGAACACAGTCCCAGTCCTTTGCTGAAAATGTGGTCTGGCAAGCCTAACCTGTTGACTTCTAACAGTCTATGTTCAATAGACAGAGTGGCTGCCATCCAAAGCCCTCTGTGTACATGATGTCCCCATTATTGGCTGAGGAAGCCACAGCTCTGCAAGCATCCCAGAGTCTTTCCTTCCTGCCATACGCAACAATGGGCGAGCATCACTTATAAGGACAGAACTGTATTGCAGGCTGACAGCCAACATCTGTAATCTGAATGGCTGGGGTCACATTTTTTAGGGTGGGGTGAAATGGATATGTGAGACTCAACAGTGCTACTTCATTCTTAATGGGTTCTCCAGTTTTTCTGCTTTGCCTATATTTTAGGTAAAGTCCATTTTTTCCTATAATAAAGTGAAAGTCACTAATTGTTTCAAATTTGCAATTAGGGAATTGTAGTTTCATTTGTAGCACAGCTTTGATTATAGCATAATTGTTCAAACAGAAAACCCCCGACTTTTACTGTTGAAAGCTTCTGCTGCGAATTCATACTGTGCATATCTTTGGCACTGTATATCTTTCCATTTTAATTACCAAATGTTTCCCAACAAAGCCTCTGCAAACCTTTGCAGAATTGGTGTTTATACTGTGTGACTCCCACAATATAAAAGTGAAGTGGAAATGCTTTCATGTACAACAGATGAAAGCAGAAGAGCAAAAGATAAATAGACATTTGATGTTTTAAATGCTTTCTCCACGCTTCCAGAATCTTTGTGAAATGCCAAGGAATAGGTCAAATTTATATTTTTTTCCCAGATTTGCATTTCAGTGTCATGCACTTTTCCATTGCTGTCTCTCTGTCAAGCCAACGTTCCTCTACTTAAGTGTCACTACCTTTCCTGAAAGTTTTTTCTATCTAGACAATAGTTCACAAAAATGAATTCATGTGGACTGGTTATGAATCCTGTTATAAATAAGGCTGGGGAACGACAACAGCTTTTCAGAAACTGGGGAAAAGTTTTACAAGGCTCACTGTTCATGGTGGGTACAAGCACTCATTTCACTTTCACCTCTGGTAAACAGGTTGTGGGACAAAAGAAATGTGGGTGGGGAGAGATGTCTCCTGCAAACTACTTTAATCTCCCTTTAAAATTATTGTTTGTCTCTGGCCACAGTGAGTCATTTTAAAGTACTACATTTCCTGGCAGCATTAAGCAATGTGAAAGCCGCTCCAGTGAGATGAGATGGTCCCCACATTGGCAAAGAGTATAATTTCAGGCTTTAGAGTGTGAGATATATATCTGAGACGAGAAAAAGATCTAAGATTGCTTTTTCCCAGTGCAAAGTTTTTGGAATGAGACCAGATATACACAGAATAAATAGGGCTTGTCCAATAGGCAGACAGGATGGCTAAATGTGTTATCAGGTATGTCTGAGTGTGCATAAGCCACTCAAAGTTTGGATGGACTGGAGGGTGGACAAAGGAAGCAAGGCCTGTGGTAGTGATGTCAGCAAAAGTTGGAGAGGTACTGCATTGGGAACAGTCAGCTCTAAAATCCTGGAAATGGGAAACCAAGAGTTAAACAGGATCCAGGAGATCCAGAAAATGATAATATGGTTCTTAATTGCATAGAGAGCCCACTGATCTCAGTGCTTTTTCTTGCCTACACAGCACTCTTTCAGAGGGTCAATCACCTGCAAAGCTGGTAATCTGGAAGCAGCCTTAGTGCACAGAGTAAAAATAACTTTTTAGTGTTTTTCCCCTATCAAAATACAAAGAATATCATAAAGTCTCAGGCCGAAAATATTTCTTACATGTATTCCCTGTTAGAATTTGCAAGAAATTAACAATAGTATAGCTCTCACATATGGTTTAATTTGTGACATGCTCCTGGCAATGATTTTTTAAATAAACATTTAACCACATTAGTATCGAATTGCCAGCTGTAGGTGTCAAGCTGTGATAGGCTGCAATCATAACACCACTTACCTGGGAGTAAGCAACACTGAATTCAATAGGCATACATCTGACCAGACATGGCTACAATTGGGCTGTTAGGTTCACTCTGCTGTTGGCTATGGAGGGTTTGGGAACTACAGCGAGCCTTGTACCTCTTGGTATTATATTTATATTGTGCTGATCAGCATTCCTTCATCTTACTTATGAGCTAAACATCACAGGCACAATCCTTGTAACCTCAGTGCTGCTTAACATGTCCAGTTAACAGTGCAAACCTCTGGTAATTTACCCAGATGCAAGTCAGATTGTGTTTAATGGGGCTTATTCCAATCCTAGTACATGTGTGTGGGATTGCATCCTGAGTGACACAGCTGAGCAGGGTCAGCTCTTATCTCAGGAGCCCTTTATCCTATTGCTCTGACCTGTTTAGTATGATAGTGGTTTACGTTCCGAGTATAAGTTCATATACGTTGCCTATATACACTGCAGGCAAAACTGATTCTTGATGCCCGATTTCCATTACGGGTTCCATTGTACTTCCCGGTTTTCATATAAATCATAGCTTTGTACATGTTGGGCCTTAAATGTTTTTAACTTAGAAAACTCAGGCCATCTCAACACATCTTGTCTCCCTTCCAGGAATGGGAAAAAGAAAGGAAAGTAAGCATAGGAACAGTTGCATTTTCACCAGGCAATGGATAAAATATTGTTCAATATCCCTCACTTCCCCAAGTGGTTAGGTCTCAGGAAAGGCTACAGGGTTTAGTTTTCCTTGGATGGCAGAACATGGGATTTCCGTGGTGTCCTTGTAATATTTGTTTTTCTTACAAATAGGCAAGCAGAGTCATCAAATGCAATTGAGTTCTACAGCAACCTGCAAAACTGCTGATCCAGTATAAGATTTTCAAAGAGAGCAGCTGAGTTGCTTGGAAGGCCTGCAGCCTGCCCACTTGCACCCCCATGACTGCTCACAATCAAGCTAACCTTCAGTTCTCTGGCTCTCCTGTTCTTCAGGCCTTCCCTCTCATGCAATTAACAACTATGTGAGCAGGGGAAAGAACACAGCTTGGCTGGCTGGTTCCGCCCTCCCCCACTGTAACCCCTGCTAGCTCCACCCCTCCATTATCTGAGCATTGAGGAAAATGTCTGCAACAGGAAAGCCTAATGAATGCATGTAGGCCTCTCCTAGTTATCTGGAAACCTGCTTGATCAGGGTTCCACCTAGGGTTGCCAGGTTCAATTCCTGAGACTGTATCTTTAGGAGAAGAGAAAGTCAGCCAAGTGCAGGGGTTCTTGCAACCCAGTAATGAGAAAAACCACAAGGTGGAATTCTCCCTTCCCCTTACACAATTTTTAAAGATACAGTAGACCTCTTGGTTGCCAGGCCTGGACTCCAAGAGGTCTTCTGTATCTTTAAAAGTTGTGCAGGGGGAAGGGAGAATTCCACCTTGTGGTTTTTCTCATTACGTTGTTGCAAGAACACCTGCACTTGGCTGACTTTCTTTTCTCCTAAAGATACAGGATCAGTCTCAGGGATTGAACCTGGCAACCTAGAGTTAACATACTGATAACTTTGTTCTTACATTATTTCCAGCTAAGCTTATGAATAGGCAATCCTCAGTAATGAAATAGCTAAACCTTAGGCAGATAGCCGTTCCCTTCCCATTGCGGGAAGGATCCCAGGAGAGTGATGGAGGCAGCAGGGAAGAAGAGCCTGCCCCAGCAGGATGAGCCCCTCCCTCATACAGGGACACCCACTACCAACTGCCCTGTGGCAAGGATCCCAAGACAGAAAGGGAGGTAGGGAAGGAAACACCAGAGCCTGCTCTGCCTGGACTATCCATCCTCTCCCTCCACCCCATCCCCTCAAGGCTATCAACCACCAACTGTCCAGTTGCACCACACACAAAAAAGAGGACAAATGAGGACACAGATTTAGAAAGGGTTACTATAATTTAAACAGAAATACATCTCACCATAGTGGGGAAAACTCTGGCCAGGTGACCTGCGATGCCTGTTGTCTACATGTTAACTGTTGGTGGGCAACTTCAAGGCCACCCTGCTCTCCCTTCTTACGGTTCTTTATCTTTCGGCTGGGTAGTCCTTCAAACTACATCAAAGAGAGGCCTGTTCTCTGACAGCCCTTCAAACGGAAGAGTGTCCTCTGTAAAGTCCGTCACATGGCTACTCTGCCTTGTGGAAAGGATCATCAAGAGTTTTTATATGTTGATATTTACTGTGGGTGTTTTTAAAAAAAGAAAAATAATGTATTTTAATATTACTTGTAAGCTGCCTTACAAGGATTTATATCCACAAAAGTGGGATATAAATAACTGTAAAGTAGATAAATATCAGTTTAGCTATAACTATTTATATAGCTAGATAGCTGTAATATCTGCAACAAATGTTTTCAAACACATCCATTCTCTGTTGCCAGTAGAAATAGGCAGGGTTAGGATACAAAATCAATTATGGCATATGAATGATGGGCACGTGCATGTTGGGGTTGCCAGCACTTGACCAAAAAGGGCACTGCCATGTGGCTTCATTTTCTGCACAAGAGGTTCCCAGGGTGTGCAAATTATTCACTTCTCAGCTTATATAGAAAGAGATCTAAAATAGCTGTAATAATGTCTTCACTTTGAAACATGATTGTGTGTCTGGTGGGTGGAAATTATGAATAGCACAGTTGCATGCTTGTGCTTTTAGGACTAAAGCTCTACCCCCCTGCTAAGAACTCTGGCACAGTTTTATACTCCCATCTGGGGTTTAACTGTTGTTGTTTTTATTGTTAGTGCTCCTATTTTTCATCCAACCTGCCGCTATGTGAGTTGATTTTGATTGTTGCTGTATTTTAAGCAGGTTTTTTAAAAAAATAAACGACGTTTATTGTTAGTGGCTTTGGAAATTGGCTTATACATGCTGAAAACCAGGATACAAAATTTTAATCAATGAACTCAAATATAATAGGAAGGGGAAAGTATAGAGATGACTTTTTGCATCATTATAATAAACGGGGTGGGGAATGTCTCTTCCTGCCATTTAGCCATCAAAAGCTCCAGAGTGTGTCCTTTAGATTAGGAGCTGATCCTGCACAGAATCCATAGGTTCAGGTTGATGTCAAACTAGTGTGAATCAATCTCATGTTTTCATATTTCCCTAAAAGGGAATAACTCACTTTCCTGACCTGAATATTCTAAGTGGAATATTGCAGTGGTGGCTTGTGGCTCCATGTCAGTGGGGCAGTGGAATCCATTCTGGGTTTCAGTCCAAACTTTCATAGAGCTCCTTGAAAGTTCAGACTAAAACCCAGAGTGGATTCCACTGCCCCACTGATATGGAGTTATCAGCCACCACTGGAATACTAACAACTCTAAGTCCTTTAGAGGAAACAAGAAACCATATAGCAATTTAGCAATCTTTTGTGATGTCTCATTTGTGAAAGGTCAGCGGTAAACCTTGGTGACCTATGACAGCAAAGTCAAAGGAAAGGCATTTAGGGACTCATTACATTGATAACTTATGACAGAGGATCATTATGAAGATGGATGATGGAATCGATAGGTTTGTCTGTTGCTTAAGGGCATTGTGCTCCATTAGTCTCCAAGGTTTGACTGAGCTTCCTCACTAGGCCATTTGCAGCTTCATATTTAAGATGTGGTACTGTAAGTAGGAGTGACTGTATAACACAAGCTGAAATAATCAAGACTTAAGAGACTCATAACCTAGCATCACCTTTTAGACTTAGCACTTACTACTACTAATACTGTGGCCATCTATTCTCCTAACCCTGCTATGCAACATTTACATTGCAAGTGATGGAAGGAGCTGAGAAGATGAATTGGGGAAGTGGTGGCGTTGGTGAGGGTTAACTAGTTATATAAATAGGTTCCCCATTGCATTCAACTCGATCTGTTCCATTTCTTATATCTATTTTCACTCTGTCGCTTTCTCTGTTTTACAGGTTTGGAGATCCTGAAAGTCTTATCACACTATATATCACATTCATACGGATTCCAGTATGAATGTTGCCCTATATAAAAAAACTCCCTGAAACTAACATCAAACTTGATTTCAAGGCAGTTTACAATAGTATAACCAGGAGAAAAGTTTTTAGTAGTGCATGCTCCTTGCTGTTTCCACCCCCTTTGCAAACAGTTTTTTTTAAAAAACACAGGGTTGCTTTCCAAAATAAGACCTTACACCTGTAGTGTGAAATGGTATAACCCATTCTACCAGCTCTTCACCTCATTCTGTTGCATGTGTAGACCAGGCCCCATAGTACCACTACTGGCTCTAGGCGAGTGACTGCATGAGTTATTCTCCCACCCACATAACCCTACAAATCCTATACTTACAATACAAGAAGGTAAGAATAGAATAGGCCAAGGGTCACCAACCTGTTGCCTACATGCACCATGGCACCCACAAAGGCCTTCAGTGGTGCCCCAGCAAATAGCCCAGGATCTCAGCATTTTTTAAGCCTCTAGCCTTTCTAGAAAACTAGTTATGAAGCAAAATGTGCAGGTACACTTCTAAGTGAATTCTGTGAAATGAGCCAGTGGGCTGCTCCCACTGTCAGTGTTATTAGCCAATGAGTGAAGTGAGTTGTTTGGACACCAGGCAATAGAAATCCCTGGTTTCCTAAAGAGCTTCTTGTTTCCTTTCCCTTTTAGTGGACTTTTCCTGCTTCTGTCTTGTTTTCTAGTCTTTGGAATCTCCATAGTTTGCCCTTTCTTTTCCCCTAGCAACGAAGATGCATCTTTCCTGTGTTGGGTTCACCTGAGATCAGGTAGTACCTAGAAATTGTTTTCTGCAAATACTACTACACAATAAGTATGAGTGAATCCCCTACCCCCCCCCCAAAAAAAATTGAAAACAGTTTAGGCATGGTTTTGGATTTGCAGGAGCTAAAGACCAGGGACTTATTAAAAAAACACTTTATAGTTAACTTACAGTACAATGATATATATGTCTCAGAAGTAAGTCTCTTTGTGCTTAATGCAGGTTACTTCCAGGTAAGTGAGTGCAGGATGGCAGTCTAGGTTTTGGTTTGGGATTGGCAGTGGGAAAAAACAGGGTTCTTGTGCCTTTGATAGTTGTATGGCATGCAGAAATTCAACATGTCAAGCCTTTTTTAGTATGGAAATGCAGTAGTGGGCAATGCTTCACCATAATTACTCTCTAATTTTCTGTTATGCCATGACAGCCATTTTGTGTTACGCCATGCCCCCATGGCAGCCATTTTGTGACTGGTGTCTCCCAGCACTCTCTCAAAATTTGAAATGTGTCCTCTGGTCCAAAAAGGTTGGTGATCTCTGGAATAGGCTATAGAATTACTTGCTTGGCATCTAGCTTTCTATATGTAGTGACAGGTTTTTTTAAAAACAAATTGGGAGAATTCATTCATGCAACTCACTACCTTTAGTATGTAGAAGGACAACCTAGGGACCATTTTACCATGTGGTGAATTCTGTCTAGAGATCCTCTTTGTCAATCCTTTTTTATTCAGCTTTCACCATTGTAATTGATGAGACAAATGTGCAACTTCAAGGAAATTGTTACTGTGTACTGGTGAATCAGTATGCAGTACCGCTTAAAGGCTATTGAACAAAGATGTTACAACTTATAGCAACATGCAGACAGACATGACACGCCAGTGTGCATTAATCCTACTGTTACAGCAGCAATTAGTATTGCCACTATACCCAAATGCAGTGCAATTAGCAGCGCACAAAGTCATAGAAACAGATGGGAATGAATGCAGGATGGGGCAAGACAAATAATATACCAACCCAAAGATTTTTGGCCAGCAGTGAGCCTGCCAAATTAGTAGAACCATGTGCATCAAATATAGTAAGCTGCTAAAAAGTGATTGCAGCTGAGAGACAGTATAGTAAAGTTGACTTGCTGCACTTGTTTCTTAGGCTGATACAGCAGAACAATTGGCTTGAAATCCATAACTGAAATGGCATACTTCTAGAGGGTAGGAGTAAAGCAATAAAAATATGAGCAATGACATATTCAAAGAGTTATATCATCAAAAAAAGTACAAAATGCACACATGTAGTCAAGTATACCCTCTATTTGTTTTTTTTTTCATATAATCACATGGGGAAGGGCCATAGTTCGCTGGTAGGGCACTTGCTTTGCATGCAGAAGGTTCAATCCCTGGCATCTCCAAGTAGGGCCGGGAAAGACTCCAAGCTGAAACCCTGAAGAGCCGCCGCCAGTCCATGTGCACAGTACTGAGCTAGATGGACCAGTGGTCTGACTCAGTATAAGGCAGCTTCCTTATGGTAGTGATTTGCACACAAATCACCCACATTCAGTGTCAATATTTATAATCTGTCAGCCTTATTTGTGCTGGACAGGCTCCTTTAATCATTCTTGTGTTTAATTTCATGAAAGCTTTGCAGAGCTGGGAACTGCATAAAAGAATAAAATATCTTTCCTTAACAAGCACCACATCTTCACCCTGCATGATCATCACTACAGATTTGAGACAGGTATCACACTGGTGCCAGAGAACAGTCATGAAACTTGGCTTAGGCCATATCTGCTGAATACAGGCAGTACTTTTATAGCTCTGGCCAACTTTTAACAGATTTCTGCTAGGAATTGGTGTTGGAAAACATTAGAAGCATTGAACACCTGGTCCTCACTATTTACAAACCAGCTTGCTGTGAGCACCTATAACTAATTCAAGCCATGAGCATGCATTTTCAAGGGGTTCATATCAGGGACATTCACAAATAAGCAAGTATCGCTTTTGGTGGTGAACTGAAGTCTGTATTTTCAGTTTCAAGCAGACATTTGTCAAAAGGTGTTTTGTCTGCTTTGATTGCAAAGACCTAGTTTTCTTCTTTGTAAAGTTTTGTTAATTAAGTCACCAGCTTCTCTAACTAGTTACAGAGAGGATGAGCTTCTGTTGTTCACAGTGAGGGAGAGAAACTCAGTTACCAGTTTTTTTATCAATGTCAGAAGTCAGAACTTCAATCAAAATGTGGTGGCAGGAGGAGGGGGACATCTAAGGGGAGATGTGGACTAGTTAAGGGGGAAAAAAGACATCTGCTGGATTAGACCAAAGTTCAATGTCATCTGGAGGTAGTCCAGCAGTGCCCTTCAGATGTTGTTGGACTACAGCTCCCATCTTCCCCTGACCATTTGCTATGCTAGCTGGGGCTGATGGGAGTTGGAGTCCAACAACTTCTGGACTCTGGAGGGCAGCATGGTGGTTAGTCCATCATTTCATTTCTAATAGTAGCCAACCTGTTGCCCCTAGGAAGCACATAAGCAAGGCATGAAACAACAGTCTTTCCACTATCTGGTATTCAGAAATTACTACCTCTGTATTTGAAAGGTCCTCCTACCTTAGCGCAGTGGAGTGAACAAGTTTATATTTTCCACTCCAATGATTCCTCCATTGATTATACTGATCACTCAGTATAATGAAATGGGCTGCCTTCAAGTCAATCCTGACTTATATGGAGACCCTGTGAATACAGTTTTCATGGTAAGCGGTATTCAGAGGGGATTTACCATTGCCTCCCTCTGAGGCTGAGAGGCAGTGACTGGCCCAAGGTCACCCAGTGAGCTTCATGGCTGTGGGGGGATTCAAACCCTGGTCTCCCAGGTCGCAGCCCAACACCTTAACCACACTCTATTAGGAGTGTTTTAGTAAGAACGGTTTTCTCACAGAGCAAGAGAAATTGTTGTAGAGACTATATGAATGGCCAACTGGCCTGTAAGAATGCCTCAGGGGGGGAAAATCCTCAACAAAAAGACACAGACACCATGTGTATTACAGGTAATATTGCTACCTCATGTTCACTTTGGTATGGCAAAGAACTACTGCCAACCTGGTCCTTGGACCACCACCTGGAGAATGGAGCAGCTCCTCAGAATACAAATGTTGGCCATTTGTGGTGCAGCCCACTCTATACCATCATAATCCTACAATTCTTTGATGCTACGGTATAAATTCAGGGCATGGTGAACTGCAAAGAATAAAATGAGCATGGAAGAGCTAAAAACCCTGCTTCTGAATTAACAGCTCTAGCCCTTAGCTATGCCATCTGCTGCACTATGATTTACAAGTAGTAAATTCTCATTCCTCTGTCCCTTACATTTCAAATACAGAGCTCCAGGACCCCTATGAACGCGACAGGCTTTTGTTGCTTGCTCTGTGATCCATTATGAAGATGCTCTTTCACATAATATAAATCAAGCCTTATCAAATTTCCATCTGACAAGCACAGAATGGTACAAAAGTATTTGAAATTGCCCAGTTGGAAGAAATGATGTTGTAGCAAAGCAGACTAGTAAAGCTCCTCCAGCTTAAATAAGTTAGCCTTTTCTACATGAATTTTGCTAACAGTGAAGAGTAAAGCATCCACTGTACAGAACAGATTTTTAAAATGTATTATCATTAGGCATGTGCACAGCCACCCTGATTCCCCCCATGGCTCTGATCTGGGGGGAGGGGAATCAGGCCGATCCACCCTGGGCCAACCTGGGAACCACCACCTTGCCTCAGAGCTAGTCCCAAATAAGTTCAGGGGTGTGTTAATGTTTAAAAAGGGTTAAAAAAATGACTAAACATAGTACTGGGAGAGGGATGGGGGAAGGAGACACTCCTCTCCCAACTAAAAGTGGGGGTCAATTCTGCAGGGTGCTTTTTCACAGGTGGCTTTCCTGCAGGAGTGAGCACCCACATCCCACAGCTGACCAATAGCTGATGAGTGGAGGAAGTGATTCTGTATGGCAGTGGAGGCTGGTCCATCAGGGCAAACATGGCATTGCCTCTGCCCTCAGCCAGCCCCCCCTTGCCTTACTTGCAACCAGTCCAGGGGCTGGCAATGTCTGTCAGCTTCCTCCTTTTTCTCCTCAAATTAGAATTACTTGGCTTTGCCTTTCACTGGCTCTGGCTATGCCTGTCACTGGCCCCTCTGCCTTCTACCCTACCTGTCCCGATGGACGCCAGCCACCACTGCCATGTAGGGCTGCTATGTAGGCAGGAAAGAGAGCCACGGTGTTGGGCCTACCTTCTCTGGAAAGATGCAGAAGATATGTCTTGGCTTTTTCATGTGTTTTCCTGCCTGATGGCTACCTCTTCCTCCTGCCTGATGCCCCGCCCCTGACAGCCCCGGATAGCTCGGGGTCATCCAATCCAACCCGTAGCAATCTGGCTGTCTCAGCCTGACTTGGCTGAGGCCCCAAAATCACTCAATATGTCTGATTTGGTTCAGGACAAAGCCAATTCCAGTGCATAGCCCTAACTAATATATTGTGATCTTTCCGTATAACTTTCTAGCTTGCCTGTGTGCAGTTGATTGTGATGCACATTTTTTCAACCTATGGACTTTGTATAGTTTTGACATATGGTGCTTTTCTCAAGCCCTAAACAACACACACACACATCTTCATCATGCAGGTACCCAGGTGTATTTTTCAAGAGGATGATTCATTCATTTGATTAGAGAGGCATGTGAAGTGCATTTATTTGGATGACTCATAAGATTAATAAGTCTGATTGCAAAAGGCATCCGGAACACCTGTGGCTTCTTAGAGTTCTTTGGGATCATGTGAGAAGGCACTGAGTTAATGGAAAGTCCAAGTGAATTGGAGCCTTGTTTTGATCCCTCTGAAATGCAAGGGTAAACACTTCCTGAAATTCAAGAGCAAACAGTTTGTTGTCCATGAACATGTCAAGGTACATTTTGATGCTAGCATTTCCCTTGATTTAAGTGTAGACTGGACAAGGGTTGCCATGTCTCCAGTTTTCACCTGGATACTTTTTGTGGGTCCTCCCCAGGTCTCCAGGTGAGACATCTTAATCTCGGGACGCTTAGCTTTCATTTTTTTTAAAATTAAGTTTTTAGGTGGTCTGGTTCAAAAAATATAAACCAAAAAGTTACACACACACCCTGCAACTTCTGTTAGTACCGGCTGCTCTAATCCCTGCCCTTTCAGGTTTTTAGCCAATAAGTGAAGTCAGGGTTGTGATTGACAAGATTTGTTGACTCTTAAACCCTAAACAGTTTCCTTTTCCTGCTTGTTTCACATCAGGAATTCAGTAGATATATAGCTTTCAGCAGCATAAAGAGTATTTTTTCTGTACAGGATTGGGACCTGCTTCTGAGTAAACATGCATAGAATTACACTACAAAAGAAGATCACAGCAGGATCTTGGTGGGCATACACAGTAAACAATTCTAGTTATAATTATAATAAAAGTGTACATGCAGGGTTTTTTAATTACTTGCAAAAATAGCATATCATACATTTTACCTTTCAAATAATTTTTGAACAGAAGTTTTAAAAAGTGTGCATGCTGTAGTGTTATACTTTTCTAATTAAGGGGTCAAACAAGTTTAAATTTTACTGAACTGTTGAAGAGGACAGTTTATATGTCTTATTCATAACCTGTTTTGAAAACTTTTCCCAATATGAAGTTTTTCTGGAAGTAAAGCTGCAATGCTAATTCCACATATCTGGGAAATAACCCCATTGAATTCAGTAGGACTTACTTTTGAGTAGATACGGTTAAGATTGTGCTGAAAATCAGTGGGACTTTTGAGTGAACATAGAAAAGGATTGTGTTGTAAATCTTTCTCTCCCCCTCCCATCCTTTTTTTTTTAAGTAGTTAGGCAGGGTTTACTTAGGTGTCACTCCTTTTATTTGGCAGGAAACTAATACTTTTTTTAAAAAAAATGTTTTGCAGTGGCCAACTGGTTTAGTGTGTTTTCTCTTTGTCAATTATTACTCACTGGAATTTGGTTGGCTATCAAAATGAGTTTATAGCAGCCCATAGAGTAGGCAGGAAATAGTAGAGTATCTTAACTTTTACTCATTTCTTAAACTTCTCTGCAGTGAAGGGTCAAGTCTGTAAAGACGTTTTGAGCAGCCACATTAAAAGGCAGGCAGGGCATTCCAGGCAGGGGGTTGCCAACCCTGCTTTTATATGGATATTGTTGCACAGGATGCCTAGTCAAGCTTTACCAACAGCACAATCCTAACCATATC
Source organism: Rhineura floridana (assembly GCF_030035675.1). NCBI lineage: Eukaryota > Metazoa > Chordata > Lepidosauria > Squamata > Rhineuridae > Rhineura > Rhineura floridana. The sequence goes on from NC_084483.1 coordinate 104,780,255, forward strand.
TGCTCAAAAGTAAGTCCTGTTGAGTTCTGTGGGGCTTAGTCCCTTAGTAAGTGTATTCAGAATTGCAGCCTTCAGGGGCATCCATCTTTACTCCTGAGTGCTCCCATCTAACATCTCCACAACACTAGGCTTCCTTCTTTCTGCAACGGCCTTCTGGTGATTAGCCTGGCCTGAGGGCACTTAAACCCTTCTTGCCAGAAGCAAGTAGGCTAGATTAAATGTTCCTTACCCAGGCTCTCTAAGCAGGTGAGAAGGAATGATCCCGTCACTTCATCTGGACCTGGAAACACCCTCATTTAGCTAAGATTTCTATCTTAATTTCCAATCAGAGAATTTTTTTTGTTTGAGTGATATGCTCCAAACAACTGTGGTTGATGCTTAATGTATCATGCTTAATGACATCACTAGCGCCTGCCCCTATAACATCACCAGGCCCTGCCCCCTATGACATCACTAGGGCATGCCCCCATGATATCACTAAGACCCAATCCTGAAATCTCAGAGTTTGGGATACTTCTGACTTAGAAATCCTAACACTTGGGACTGAAAGTTCATAAGGTACTGCACTTTATGAGTTTTCACCCAGTGGTATGGTTATCAAATCTCCAAAAGCCCACAATCTCAGTTTAGTGACCAAACCCAAATAATACATATCTTTTAGTGGGGCTCAGTGCAAGACTATGTATGTTTTCATTTGTACATTGCATTTGTATAGTGTATTTCATTTGTATATTTGTTGTGGATGTTTTTGGAGGGTAAGTTCACTCATCTATAGGAAGATAAGACTTTGTTACCTGCTGGATTGGGATAGTGAACCTTTTTCAACCTGAGGGCCAAATTTCCTTCTTGGTAATCTTCTGAGGGCCATATGCCAGTTGGTGGGCAGAGCCAGAGGCAAAAGTGTATAGAGCAACAAATGTAAATGTTACCTTTCTACAGTAGGCTAGAAAGACATGCTCACAAAGCCCTCTCTATATTCCAGCGAGACAAGCAAGAGGCATTATCAGAGTTCAAAGACACACGCCAACCAGGCAAAAATACTTGAGGTGCAAAGCAGGGCCAGTGAGGGGTGTGGCCTGGTGACAATGGGTGTGACTTGGAGAGAGTCCCACGGGCCAGATAGAGAGGCCTGGAGGGCCACATTTGGCCCCCTGGCCTGAGGTCCCCACCCCTATGTGAAGTGAGATATCTGACAATTAATGTGTAAACTCATGGGGTAGGGAGGAAATTTGATTCAGTTCATATTGAAAGGTGTGTATTCCCAATTCGTACTTTCTGAAACAGTATGAGAACCGAAACACAGCCATTCTTCAAAATTCGCACTTACCCAAATTTTGCAATGCAGTTCTCCAACCAAATAATGGTTACAAAAATGCATATATTAGGAGAAACTGCTTACAAAAATGTGTACTTCAGTAAAAACTACGTACAAAATGTGTTTATTAGGAGAAATCCACATTTTTTTATGAGGATTTTTTAAAAAAATGCAAATTGCTGCAGAAATACGGAGACTCACATTTAAGAATGGAAATATGAGAGAACTGAAAGTGACAGATCCTTCCTATGAGTGACCAAGATTTTTAAACAGGAAATATTCATACCAGCTCTGCTTTTTTATGCCAGTTCACAGTAACGAACACTGGGACAGGCCACTCATCTTCATTTCCTTGGGAGGTAGATGGAGATGGAAAGGGGGGTTTCACCATGCTTGAAGAGTTTCTATCTAGCAGAGAACAACCCAAGACCCAAAGTAGCAACAAATACACATCAATCTAAGGGTATGATTTGCTGCTATGTCCCATATCTGGGGCATCACTCCGCCAAAAGTCCTCACAATCAGCCTTGAAAAGCTTAACACCAGTATGTGAAAAAGGAACACCCTTTTGTAAAGCTTAGCTCAGGCAAGAAGGAAAAAGGAGAGAGATGTGCCCTATTAACAATGAGCAGAGCCAGCTCTACAGGCAGTCCCCTGTGCTATGAGGCATCTGATAGGTGCCTCTCTGCCAGCATTTAGAAAATGAACACCATAGTGCAGGTTAAAATTGGGATTCTAGCATGAATGTCTCTATTGCATTTCCTGCATGCAATAAGTGGAGGTGCTAAAAGCTTTATCCACTCTGCCAAACCATATCCACCAGTGGATACTAAAGGATCAGGGTGTGGAACATATAAAGGGGTAGAACCTGGTGGGAATGTCTGTCCAGCTAAGGGGCGCCACTCTTACATGTGCTTGCAAGTCCCCTGAGTCCAAACAATACCATCCACACATGATACCTGGCTATGAATCTAACACAACCAGATTATAGTAAGAAAGCAGGAAGTGATATAATTTCTCAATATATTTGTAACATGGGAATAACAAAGTTGTAAATTACCCTTAGAAGCGCTCTCGCTCGCTCTCGCTCTCGCTCTCACATACACACTCTCTCTCTCTCTCTCTCTCACACACACACACACCTCTGCTTTGGGGTAACTTGCACCACTTTGGTTCTTTTCCAAAGCTAAATGCAGAACACTGTTTGTCACATCTGGGAAGTGATTCCAACTGGTCTGAATTAGTGTTTACAATGATGGGAGATTTCAGACATAGGAGCTGTGCCTAGCACAACCTCTTTATCTAGCCCAGCTGATCTCATGACATGGTTCTGCAATGCCACTGCCATACCCATAACTTGATACATGGAGGGTTATGTGTATTAGGAACATGATTTTTGCAGGCCATCTCAGAAGGATCCAGATCATTATTGGTTTCACACACCATAATTTTCCTGTCTAGTTTGCTCTGAATATACAAGCTGAAGCCTGAATGTCCAAGCCAGTATGGCTCAACGAGAATAGAGTCAAGACCTTCTCTGTGGTGGCCCCACATCTTTGAAATTAATTACTGCTGCTTTTGAACAAAACCCTGAAGATGTTCTTATTCCAATCTATGTTTGATTAATATGCTGTGCTTGAAGTTTTACTGCTGATGGCTTTAAATTACTCTTTTAAAATTAATTGTTACAGTGAAATTGTTTTTATTTTGACATTTTTTTAAATGTCATGTAAACCACCTGCTGAACCACATGTTTTTGAATAAACAAACAAAAATTAGACATGGCAATATATTTGCAGTAAAGAACTGGAGTGATGCAGGGTGTTACACCAGTGAAGGCACCACCAGGGCTACCCTTGGCATGCTTAACTAAATTTAGATCTCATTTACATCAGTGTATCCCTGATGGAACTGTTGTTCTGGTCCTGAGAAAAGAACTCATTGCCCTGCATTCAAATTTGCATTGGATAATTATAAGACAGGGTGATTCACTGAGCAAGTCACAGCAAGGCCTGGTTAGAATTTGCATTTCAAACACACTACAGATGATTCACTGCCATTGTGCTATATGAAAACTGAGAGCAGGCTCAGCATGAACTGAACCACATCATATTGAAAACAAACTCCAGCCACTTTGGGAAAGGGAGGCCTTTTTGAATTGGTAGAGATCTGAATGGAAAGGGCAGTTCCAGGTTGCTGCTAATTTTGGGTGGGATTCAATCACATACCATCAAATTTGTGTTTTCAATTATAATTGATTGGGAGGTATTCTGCAACAAAGCCGCTTCCCGAAAATATTGGACTTTTGGTGCCAGGAAGATAGTGACAAGAAAATGGACAAGAAAGTTGGAGATAATAATTGCTTTGATGCAAGGTCATCTACCTTCTCGTCCCCCAGTCAGAATGAATGTCCATTAAACAGCCAATGTCTCCCTGTAAACAAATTCAAATGAATGCTCAACAAACAGGTTGTCTGGAAGGGCCCAAAGACAAGACTCTGCTTAACTGAAAAATGATGCCCATATTGCTTTCAAGGGGGACAGAGACAGAGGGCTTATCCAAACGGAGCAGGATAATCCACGGTTTCCATATTCGGTTTGTCATCTGATAGTCCTCACTTTGCCTTTTAGTTCGCTTTTTCCCAATTTAAAAAAACGCTTTTTTGCACCTGCACACGCAGCGGTAAGACCCCTACATTCTTTTCGCTTTTTCCAAGCTCCGCCTCTAAAACCTCCCCCTATCAACCAATTAGTCAGCAAAAAAATTACGTATGCTCCTCTCCCCCTTTGCAACGAAGCACAATATGGCTGTAAAGGAGTTCTCGCCTGGGAAGGAAAGGCTGCTGGTTGGTTTCACGCCTGCCTTTGACAAAGCCTTCCGGAGCAGGCTTGAAACCGACTAGAAGCACTTTTCTTGTTTGCATTTGCGATATTACACTTAAACGAATGTATGCTTTTCTACCTTTATTGATATTTAAGGAGATTCACACGCTGGAAATGCACTTATTTCTCCAAAAAAGCAAGAAATGTGTCACCCCCCTTCTCCCTTTCCTTCCCACTGAGAATGAAATTGACAAAGCTTTCTGGAGCAGGCTTGAAACCAACCAGATATTACACTTAAAGGAATGTATGCTTTTCTGATTTGAAGCAAAAACCCCAGCAAGTAGAATGAAATTGACAAGGCTTTTGGAGGCAGGCTGAAACCGACCATCCCCCCTTTCTCGCTTGCTGTGCCTTGCAGATCTCACCCAGAGTGGCCGCCCAGTTTGCAGGCTGGCAAAAAATAAAATGCATCTGCGCAGTAGTTGCAGACCCCCCCCAACACCCCACCATTGCGATGATTGGTTCAATTTTCCCGGGCTTATTCTTGCACATGCGCAAAAGTGCAGATATGTGATTGGCTGGAATGAGGAGAAGGGGCAAGGGGAAACGCCCAAGAACTGACCATCAGCTGTAAAGTCCGCGGTATTGCATCCTAACTCCTGAAGGCACAGCGGATGATTCCCGATTTTAAACAGCAAATCGCATTTTTGCCGGTATTGCAAGGAGCGGATTTAACCCGCGAAAATGCGTAACAGCGCGAGACGTCATTTGGATGACCGAAAAATAATGAACACACATAGTGGGCGTGTCACACATTTTGCAGTCGTCTGGATGAGCCCAGAATTTCACAACTGGCTAGCTTACAATGATCTCTGGGCCAAACTAGACTTTACTGACAGACAATTGGAACACTGCAACATGGGCAAGCATGCATTTGATCCCTGTGGATGGAAAAAGCTCTGTGTGTGTGTTTGTGTGTGTGTGTGTGAACAATTTGGAAAGTGAATCGTTGAGAATAGGGTTAAGCAGTCATTCCTCTTTTTCCAGTCCTATTTACTTCTCTAAAAATGGCTTTTACTCATTTTTTAAAATTGCGTATCATTACATGTGTAACATCTAGCTTGGCCTTTATTCGAAGATAACAATCTAATCTCTCTCTCTCTCTCTCTCTCTCTCTCTCTCTCTGATGGGTTTACATGATTTGGAAGCAAACTGAAAGCAAGGAAAAGTGATTCAGGAATTACTTGGGACTTTTCTCACCTCTGTTTTTATCATGTTGTAAATGTCAGCGCAAACAATAGCATAGTCATTATCTTGAGTGAGTGGAGTTCAAAATCCATGGAAAACAACAAGGGACTTGTGAATAGGCAGTTTGTCTCCTGAGAGTCCATGAATGCACAATCTGATACTGGGCAGAATCCGATGCCTGGTCCGAATCTTTGAACATCAGAGGCTTAAAAGATTTCTACCCCTCATGACTGTAGATCTGTCATTGCTCCAGTCTAAGAAGCTCTTGTGGGATTGGGAGTTTTAATGTGCACAAGCAGGGCATCCCCATTCACACGAGCTTCTACACTCAACTCATTGCAATGGCATGCAGCTGCTTCTTCATTTAGGTAAAAAAAAGAAATACATTTTCACAGACGTTCTGAATCAAGAAAAAGGTCCATAAAAAGTTTTCACAGCTTGAGGTAGGCAGTCTGCTGCTTATTCATTTCTGTTGACCGCCAGTTACATTTGTCCTTACTACACATTCCTGATGTCCTCCATTTATTTAGTTCCTTTAACTCCTGCCAACCCCACTGATACTTGCCAAAAGGAAACACTTTTTGAGTTTTGCAGTTTTTGAATTTCACAAATGTGGGTTTTGTAAGGAGAAGAAAACATTTCACAATCCTCCAATACAGATTTCAGTCCAGCTGGCATGCCCTTGGAAACAGTTTGCTAATGCCTACATTGACATCTGACCATTTTCCATGCATAAAATTGGTCAAAAAAATTCAGTGTTTATTATTTTGTTTCAGCATTAGTTCATTTTGAGTGTTATGATACATAAATAATATAAGAAAAATAGAATCGTGTAGCGCTGTCCTTTTTTGTTTTGTAATATGTTTTTAATCTCCAAGGTTTGAAAAGGGCCTGCTTGTAATGTCATTGTCTAGCTGAGTGATCAGTTTGTTAATTAATACCATACAAATGTAAGTTCTAAAGATGAGCACTGTGCAATACTCCTTTTATGTTGGATAATCACTGCAATATATTAAGTAAAGACTTTTTTATAATGGTGGGAAGCACAACTGCTATACATCTGGAAATAACAACTGGAGGCAAGTTCCTTATTTCAATGTAACAGCAATCTAGTAATGTGGTAGTCTGTATACTTGAGAGACCTAATGGAACCTTCATTTTATGAACACTGAGCCAACAAATTATTTCTTGACTTCAAAAGCATTTGATGTCAGCCATCAGCTGCATGATGATTGATATCATGTGACTCTGTGTGTGTGTATTCAAATCGCATCTGAAATTTAAATTTGGACAGCAAAACCATTAATTTTTTACATTTTTCCCTTAAAAAATACTGTCAGCTTTGTTTGATTGGTTTACAAAAGGCTCATATGGAAGACTCACAATATTTTCTGCATTACTATGAGTTACAAGCAATCATATCATAGAGAAAATGAGAGAACAGAATAATGTGTACCCTGTTGTCTCATATTTCTTTCAGCACCAGAGTCAAGTAGATAACTGGAATATATGACATAGCTATAGCCAAGTGAGACTAACACAGCTTGATGGCGAAAGTGACCCTTGCAGGACCCAGCATCCAACACCTGTGTGAGGAATCCCCACAGTCATCAGAAAAAGGAGGGTGGTCATGCCAGACTGGAGCTAGCCTCCTGAGATATGCATACGGTATGCTCTCTGGAGCTGGAATGAAATGCCTCTCTCCTAGCAAGCCATTTGCCACATGACAATCTAGAGACACCAAAGGAAATCAGCAAATGTGTTGAGAAATAGTGAAATATGTAAGAGGAGTTCTCTGAAATTACCTGGATCCCTACATTTTCAACAGGGTCACAAAAAAGAAAAACACATGATTGTCACCTGATCCTAAATGAATGCTACATGTATAATGGACACCAATCCAAATTTTGGACAGTTCATAATTTTTAAAAAGTTATTGTAAGCCCCCTGCATGTCACAAATGCAGTGAAAGAATGATATATAAATATTTTAATAAATAATATAATAAATCAGACATCACGGACAACCCCCCAATCTGTCTCTACCATTTTGGAAACCATTATAAAGTTTTTTTTAAAAAGCATCTTCTCCAATACCATATTTGTGTAGTTATGTGGCACATTTTGGGAAAGACCATGGAGAGCCCAAGGAAGACTGTCCCTTCTCTTATCGCAGTGTCTGCTATCTCACAAAACGTCTGCTTCTCTTTCAGCATTTCAGTTCTTTGAATGATGTGTGCTCTCCTGCTCCAACTCTGACAGTCCAGTCTTATGCATGTTCACACATTGCACTCAATAAGACTTACAGCATAGTCCAAACTATGCCTACTAAGAGGCAAGTCCTACTGAATTCAGTGAGGCTTATCCCAGGTAAATAGGGTTAGGATTGCAGCCTTACTCACTGCATAGGCCTCTGTGTATAGGATTGCAGCCTAACTATGAGATGAGGGTTGGTGTTAGTGTAATGTCACTAACACTATGTCACTATGGTGCTAATGTCAGTAAGGTATTGTTGGGTCCATAAAGCAGAGAAAAGCAGTCATATTTCCTGTTAAATTCATAGGAGAAAGGGACTTTGCGACAGACAGATGCATCTCTCTTACATAACAGGCTCCAGTTTCCCAAATGCAACCTATTGCCTTCAATCTCTCCATGCTTTCCAATGATACGTCACCTGCATACATCTGCAAAGCAGCTCAAGAGGAAGGGACTGACAAACAGATAATCTGGCAGATCTGTGTGATAGTGCTGTCCAAGTTATGACGAAAACAACAAATCTATATATCATTCCTACATTTAGATCCTATACATTCTCAAAACAGAATATAAATGTGTGCAATTTCATGTTCTGACTCCTTCAGCAGCTCCAAAAAATAGAGTGGTAACTATTCTAGCAGAAAGCAGTGAATTGCTTATAAATGCTGGAGTAGATGTTGGGACATGTCAACACAAGTGCAGGATGGGGCATGCATGCTGTGAATTTTGCTTTGCCAGCTGTGATTTACAGCATGTCCAGATGGATGTCGCTAGCATGATTATTAACACATATACTTGGAGCTTATTGTAAAAAGCTGTTGTTCCCTTGGAGGATCGGTTGGAGCCCATGAACAGAAGTGTCAAGGCTTTGAGAATCATTTGATCAGGATGGAGACAGGAGGGGGAGGGCTAGCTTGGGTAACATGGTATTATATGTCAGCAGAATGCCTGTATGTTACATAAGCATTTGGGTTGCATATAGACACTTGAGCTAAGACTCCCCAAGCACTTATTGTTAGTTAGTACTAATGACATATTCCGACACTGGCTCAACATGCCAGCTTTATATAATCTGTATCTATAGAATATTGGACAAGCATATTAATCAGATTGTGTGTGTTTTGTTTCTTGAAATGTGTTTAGTGATTATAAATTATAAACGTGTTTAGGGATTATAGAGGCTATACACTGTGTTATAAAAAATAATTTCTTTTTGCATTTGCTAATGGTTTAGCCAGAGCAGTTGCAATATATGACCTTCACTCTAGCTCTTTTCTCCATTATTTTCCTTCTGAACAGTTGAATTGCTGTGTTTATGCCATCCTACTTCCCTTCTTCCCCAGTATCAACCATCTTGGATGGACCTTGTTGGTGGTGGTGCCACCACCAGGGGTTGCCTGGTTGGCATTGACCTGTGACAAGCTGTCATTATTGACTTGCAGGAGGAATTTGGAAACATTCCTGTTTACCCAGATATTTGATGGCTGAAGGGAACTGTTACTAGCAACCTGGAAATCACTGTATAAAAGAATGTTTGTAACTGTAAATGTGTTTTAGAATATTTTTAACTGTTTTCAGAATGCTTTTCTTTTTGTTGTTGTTAATTTGTTTGTTGATGTGTTTCCAGCCCTAGGTTCCTTCGGGAGGAATATAAATACAATCATAACAACAACAGTAACAATAACAACAACAACAACAATAGTGCTCCAAATGTTCACTACAGGGCAGTGCAACACTTTACAGAATGAACTGTGGAGTACCTTGTGTGTAAGACCACTTTTCTGCATGACTCCCCCTGCCCCATTAATTACTTTTTTCTTTTTTTAAAGCTCAGAAACCAGCCACTCTTTTTCTGTATACCACACAGTATATATACAGGCTTCTCTACTGCCAGCTCTGCTCCTGCCAGCCTCCAACGACTCAGAGCTATTTACTATTTACCAAAATGCTACTGTTTAAATAAAAATAAATTATATGGATGAATGCTGTCTCTTACTCTTTCATCCCAAAAGTTAATAAATAAATAAAGCCTATTTCTCAATGAACTGTTGATATTTTACTTCTCTTTTTTTGGTAGATCAATTTAGCCATCTGGGCCACCTCCCATATTTTTCTTAACCAATTGATCAAAGTTAGACTTTAAAAAAAAATTTTTTTACCCAAACTGGGCAATACAAATTTTGGCGGTAGTCAGTAGAGTTAAGACTATTTGTAAGTCCACAGACTCTACTGCTTCTTTTAATATGCAAAGTAATATGATCTTAGGGTTCTTAAGTAGACTGTTTCCTGATATCATTAACTGTAGCAAGTGCCAAATTCCAGAAGCTGATTTTTTCCCCACTTCCAAAATATATTCAAGAAATCTGCTCTGAACCTTTTGCATCTTCAGCAAGAAATGTTAGTTTGGTATATTTTACTTAACTTATGTGGGATGAGATATCATTGGTAGGCTATTTCAAAAGATTTTCCTTAAGAGCAGAACTTATTAAGAGTCTTGGAATTATTCCAAACAGCCACTTCTATTCTGCTGGTTGACTCGTTAGACCAGCCTTTCCCAACCAGTGTGCCTCCAGATGTTGTTGGACCACAACTCCCATCAGCCTCAGCCAGCATTGCCAATGGCTGAGGCTGATGGGAGTTGTGGTCCAACAACATCTGGAGGCACACCAGTTGGGAAAGGCTGCGTTAGACAGTAGTTGTTAAGATCTTTTCCTCATTTGCTCTGATACGTTGGTTGAATCCAATGTAAATCTATACCTGAAAGTATTGCATAAATTTTGCTAATAGATTTCTTAGGCATTGCACTCAATAGATATGACTCAAATGATGTATATGCTCTGGATGGGCCATATCTATTAATTATTTGCACCATTATATATCACAGTTGAAGATACTGGAAAAATGGAGGTCCAGTCTGATTAAATTTGCTAATTAGCTGATTGGAAGACATTATATAACCTTGATCAATCAAGTTAGCATAACATAACATCTCTCCCCAAACAGAACATTAATGGTGTTATACAGATTTCCTTGTACAAATTTATTGGTTACAATTGAAGTATTAGGTGATAAGCCGGGTGCCATTTTGGGGGAGAACTAAATACAGTTCGTCAAAATTGCCTTAGTAAATGACAAAAGTGGCATGTTGATACTGAGGCTTCTAGTTTTGTACCACAAAAGTTCCCAGAGTTGTTTCTTATATTTGGTGAATCAATGATTTAATTGCTGAGTAATAACGAGCTATATTTGGTACTCCTAATCTGCCTTTGTTCATTTTCTGATACAGATTTTCTTGGGCTATTCTGTGTGGCTTGTTGTTCCATACAACTTTTGGCATACGTTTGGCATTCAGCTAGATTACTTTGCCCAATTTCCATTGGGAAATATGATTTTAAAAAACCAAGATTGTTGGAAAGATTATCGATACTGCTGAAATTCTCCTCAAACCAGACAGCAAGTATCTCACCCATGTTTCATCTTATCTTCTTTATCACCCTAGGCTGCTTCTGGGAGGAGGGATAGGATATACATTTAAATAATAATAATAAATGCTTGATTTATTAATAATTACAATTATAATCCCTAGATATCTCTTGATCAGTATGAATCCAAATTCCAATATATCTTGCTGGAGTGCTCTTCCACTAAATCTGGATTTGTTTTGAAATCTTTTGTTGCTGTTCAGAGATTATATTAATTCCAAAACCTTCTGACTTGTTTATATTGATCTCATATCCAGAGGCATTGCTATACAATTTTCAAATTTTGAGAATTGCTTCAATGGATTGTTCCGGATTTGTCACGAAGAGTGTAATATAATCTGCATGAAAAGATATTTTCTGTTCCATGTTACCACATCTGACACTTGTTATTTGGTCACTGTTCCATATCAAAATGGCCAAAGGTTTGAGGAAGAATGCAAACAGTAAGGGTAAGAGTGGGCATCCTTGTCATGTCCTTCTTTGAATATAAATCTCTGTGGACATACAGCTCTTTACATAGAACTTTGGTTTGGGATTCTAATGTTGGAGATTAGAAATGTACAGCCTAGATTCATTCTAGTCCCATTAATTTCAACATTCCCCAGACTTTCTGCTCTCATATGAAACTGACAAGAAACTGACATGTCATGAGACTAACAAGAATTGGTAGTTCACTGTTGTCTTGTAATATTTAACATTTAATGATTAGTGTGTGTTCTGTACACACATGTCCTTTTGAGAAAAAAAAAACCTGAGGCACATGCCCACAATGGTCCTCAGATTTCTGGAACTTATGGTGGGTGAGGAGATACTAACTGAGGAGAGGAGACAACAACACAGAGCACAAATACATCTGCTCAAATAGCGGCCCCTATAGTGTGGATGGGAAACATCAAGATATATTTTGGAGGCATAAAATTGAAAGTGAAGGCACACAAAGATGCACAAGGAATCAGCAACTCATGTACACCCCAGTGTGGACACAGGGTGGCCCATCTACTTCAGTTTTATTGACACTGATGGGCAGCAGACCTTCAGAATTTCAAGCATGAATCCATCCAGCCGTATCTGAAGATGCCAGGAACTGAACCTGGCACCTTTTGTATGCAAAGCATACTGATTTCCATAGAGTAATCACACAAGTCTATTGATTACAATAGGTCCACTCTATCACCCGTTGAGGTCAAGGGCAACTAATCTTCTGCTGGATTGTGACTACTGATTACAGATTGCCATAGCTATCATGGTAAGTAGTATGGGGCAGAAGCAGAGCTTGGAAAAGTTACTTTTTTGAACTACAACTCCCATCAGCCCCAGCCAGCATGGCCACTGGATAGTGCTGATGGGACTTGTAGTTCAAAAAAGTAACTTTTCCAAGCTCTGCAGAAGGCACTGACAACACCCATGGAAAGCCACTTGTTTAAATTGCAATCCAACTCCTATGCATGTGTACTCAGAATTAAGTCTCATTGAGTTCAATGAGACTTTGTCCCAGGTAAATTTGTAATGCAGTCTTATTTTGTTTGTGCCATTTCTACACATGGCCCATTGACTGAAGTTGCCTGGATAGTTTACAAAAATAAATGAAATAAACAAATACTATACAATTACAATCCATAAAAAAATCTCAAGACAAATATAAAAACACAGAACCAGCACAAAACATTACCAAAATAACCTAAAAAATAGACCAAGATAAGACCAACAAATTTAGGTTTCTAGCCTTCATTATCACAATGGTTTGAAAAACAACTTTTGAAAAACTGGAAGATGATCTTGCAGTGTACATGATGATAAATACTTGATAGGTAGAATGCTGAAAACAGATACTCAATGCTGTGATGCTGAGTTATATGGACAATACTAACTTCTCTCTAACTGGAGTTACATTATGTCTGCTCCACCATTTATAGCAATGGCACATAACAGGAAGCAGGAAGAGGGTTTGGTGTGTGTATTGCTGGAAGTGTGATGTGGTTGGGAAAACCCGTGCTGACATTGTTCAAAAGCCTGTGCAGAATACAATCACATGTCAACATTAATCTGGAATATGGATGCCCCCAGGTTTTGCATTGGTATAGAACTGATACCTAATTGACTCATGATCTGGTGCAGATTGCACAGATTAGTTGATCCCCCTCATGCAGCCAATAGTTAGCTCACCCACTGATTTTCATGCTGTACTGTACACAAGGATCCTGAACACAATATATATATTTCTATCTAAAAGGGTTTAGGATTAGGGTTTTACCTATGTATTTTGCTAAGAACTGCTTCATGTATTACATCTTGTTAACTTTAGAGTACAGATTACTACTGGTGGAGCTAAAAATTATCAATTTGTTAAAAAACGCTCAAACACTTCGTTTGCAACTAATTTTCTCTTCTTGGCCTCTAAAATTTACCCCAAAACCTTTTAGATTATATACACGATGAAGTGACTTCTGGTATTGTACTTGCTTGATCCAAATCTTTAATTTGGTTTATTCTTTGTATCTGTTAAAAATATGTACAAAATAACTCTTCAATTGAAAATGTTTACAAATCAGAAATATCTACTGATATGAAACTTGCATTTACTAATCAAGATACAGTAGATTGCTGAATCCCCACTCCCATGACAATTTAAAAGAGATAGTTTATCTAACAGATCTCAAATGCTGGGGAATAATGTAATATCTTATATCTTTCCTAAGAATCCCTTACAATTATCACCTTTAGAATCTTCCCTCGTGACTCCCATGGTAAATATCTAAGAGCCAGTTACATAAAGGCTCTCTGATTGAAATTCATCTTGCTAAGTGCTAAATACGTTAGCTCTTATTTTGCAGATAAATTCAATTAGTTGTTTTAACCATGAGATCCAACATGAGACCATTAAGCTTCTGCTACTTAGAAGGCTTTGCAAATATCTGAAGTTAGTGCAGTGCAGGAAGGGAGAAGCTCTAGCCCATCAACCCAATTTTGCTTGGCAGGGGTCCCCATTTGGCCGGCAAGGCTATTCCTCACAAACCATGCTCACCAGCCCCACACCTGACATCATATATGACATCAGGTTTGGGTGGGTACTGAGTGGCTACAGGAACAATCATGAGCTTAATGCGAGCTCTTGATGGTTCCTTTGCTGGACAATGGTGCACGCCTACTACCCATCAGCTGATAAGCAATGAGAGCATGCCTTGCTCCAATTGCACAGAGTAGATTGCATTGAAACCCCTCCTAAATGCTGTCTTTTCCCTCTCCTTTAGCAGTGGTTTCAGTGCAACTGCTTCATGCTACTGGAGCAAGGTGTGCTCCCACCACCCACCATCAGCCAATGGGCAGTGAGATGAAGCCCACTGGATCAGCTGCATGACCGAGTTACCTATGTCTTCAGCATTAATGTGCCTATGTTCTCATGATAGACAAAAGTTCTTCTGCATCCATGGATAAAAATGGATGGCGATAAAATCCCAGGCATCCTAGGCAACCTTGTACAGTTCAGGATCTCGGGCAGTGTAAAAACAGGTTCATGAGACTCCATTTCCTCTCTAAAAGCTACATGATGTCCTACCTTTATATTCAAAACCAGAAAGATGCAGATTCTAACACACATAAATCTGAAGGCAGGTTCTAGAGCCTATGTTTTGCTAGGATATTTTAAAGCTGTTGCAAAGAGAGAATCGGAATAGGCAGTATGCGGGTATCATTGCTGGAAAAGTCTTGGATTGGGCGGCTTTGGCAGCGTTTGCTAGTTTTACACCCTTTGGGGTTTTCCCAAGCAGTGTCTTTTCCCTTCCCCTCCTGGGCTGAGTGATTATAGGATAGAAGGGGGAACCTTTTTCAGCCTGAGGGCCACATTCTCTTGTGGGCAAGGCCAGGGGTAACAAGTAGGCGGAGCAACGGACATGACTCTTAACCTTTGCTTAGTAGGATATCTTTCAGAGGTTTCTTTCCACACGTATACACCTCATGCCTCTCCATACTTCCTCCAGGCAAGCAACAGGCATGAGGGTTCAAGGACACTTGCCAGCCAAGCAAAAGTGCTTGAGGAGGCTATAGAATAGGATCGGTGATGACTGTGGCCTGCTGAGGGGTGTGTGGCTAGGGATAGTCCCAAGGGCCAGACAGAGTGACCTAGAGGGCTAAATTCAGCCTCCGGGCTTGAGGTTCTCCACCCCTGTTCTAGGATATAGTGGTTTATCCACCAGTGTTTTGGTGGCGGATCTTCTCCCCATCAGCTTGATTAAGGTATAGGATGGCTCTGTAAAACCCATCAATTAGGCAGTTACTGGTAGACAGCCATTGTAAGTAAACTTTAAAAAGCACCAGGAAACCTAAGAAAGCAACAAGAGATCCAAAGGGTGCATATTATTATATCTACAGTGCCATGCATATAACACTTATCACAGAATCTCTCTCATGTGTTCTGCTTATTCTCACTACAGAACTCCAAATGGTACATCGGTGCCCTGAAATGGCTAGCAGCACTACAGCAAAGTCCTTCCAACAGCACTTAAGAGAGCTGTCCAGCTCATGGAAGTCTCATGACTTTGAAATGAAATGAGAGACACAGGCCGTTAGGTAAAATGGGGTGTCACTTTTCCCCTATACTTACTTAGCAGGGTGGCCATAACACATAAAGACACACTGCCTCTGTCAATAGTATGTATAGGACCGTTTCACTTTTAGTACTTGATAAGCAACGTCTGTGTATTTCATATGCTGCATTAGAATATATTGTTTGCAGAATGCCATATTAAAAATATTTTTCCTCCTACCTTGGGCTTACAGTAATTCAAGTCCACCTTTTAGTATTCTGGGAATGATGTTTAAGTGATACTCATTAAGGCCCTTCTAAGCTTCTCCTCACTTGATCGGCTTGTCCTGGTCTCTGTCTGTCCAAATACCAGTTGCTGGAAACCGCAGGAGACGAGAGTGCTCTTTGAACTCAGGTCCTGCTTGTGGATTTCCCATCGACACCTGGTTGATCACTGTGAGAACAGGATGCTGGACTAGATGGGCCATTGGCCTGATCCAGCAGGCTCTTCTTATGTTCTTATGAACTTAACACAACGTTCTCCATTCCTTTCCCCCAGTTGTGCCACCTTCCCAATTTCTACTGAGTACACGTAGCACTCCACACGTTTTAACTCTACCTCATACATTCTAGTTATGTGGACATGTCACATATTCATCTTCTGTTCCTGAAGTACTGTACTCAGAAGTTGCTCATGAGGTGGGGAAGAGCTGCTATGCTACTTTCCCACCAGATGGGTCACTGCTGCTTCCCAGGAAGGAGAGGAGGGGTGAGGCGGTTGCACGGTGCAAACCCATACAACTACAAATCCTGTATGTGAAGTAAAAAAAGAAGTGTGTTTTTGCCTCACACATTATGGAGTATACTGTGTGTACATGTGTTGTATCTCTTTAATCAGGAATAAGTGAAGTGGCCTTCAGTGGGTCTTTCCACTCCACCATGTATACATGCATGAATTTTCACCCATTCTTCATACTCAGCCAGGGCTTGTCCAAGCCATTTTGTTGCCTGAGGCAAAGAACAAGATGGTGCCTCCCCCTTGTTCCATGTACAGAAATCAACTGGACTGGCACTTGAATCTTACTTCAGTATGGGCAATGGAAGAGTATCCTCCAATACATGTGAGGGCAGCAGTTTAGGGAGTGCAGGAACAGCTGTGTGGCACATACAGCTCTATCCCTCAAAAGAGGAGAATGGCCAAGAGCTCAGGAAGAACAGCCAGGGGGCTGCTTCTGCTGTTTCCCGGCATTTGCCACCTGAGGCAATTGCCTCACTCTGTCTAATGGTAGGGCTGGGCTTGCACTTAGCCCCAGGTCTGTCACATATTGCTGGTACTGTGACTCATTGCTCACTGACTAGCTCTCCCTTTGGCACTGTATCACTGGGGCCCCTCACCTCTTCAATCCCTGGATGTCTTGAGCAGCACAACTATACACTATTGGTAGACCAGCCTGGTCCTGTCCATCGACCCAAAGGAAAGCAACTGCGGGGAGCTTACTTCGTCACTTCATCCCTCCTTGCTCCAACTGCCTGTTGTCCTGGGACTGCAGAAGCAAGAGAAAAGAATGCTCTGGCCCTATCCTTTAGTCAAAGGAAGAGCAGCAATCTATTGCTATTCAGGCAAGAACACCAGCAAGGGAAGATCTACCTGGCCTGAACTGGATGCCTTCTTGTCATGGTTTCTATAGCTCACCACTTTCTTCTGCCTTCAAGAACTTATCTCCCTCCTCTGCCTTTTCCCTCTACTCCCCTTTTCTTGTGTGTCTTGTCCCAGGGCCCCTCTTTATTTTTTTTTTAACTGATATGAGCCATTTTGGGAGGCAATGACTGTCTGAAAAGTGGGTTTAAAATATAGTAAACGAACAATCAAACAATCAAATTGGTACACTATTGGTAAAAGAAATATATTTCTTTTTTCCTGGCCCAGTAAAAGTGTTGCTGCCTATGGTGTGCTTTCTTTGGGAGCTGCCTTGGGTCATTCAGTGGTAAGGCCTTCCTGAAGAAGTTGCATATCTGGTGCATCATCAAAGATATAATCATGTGTTTTCAACAGGACAGAATTCCTTTGTAACTACAGCCCAGGGCAGACAGTCATTGAATGTGCAAATGCATGTTGAGAATCAGGATGGTGCCTACTGTCCCTGCCCCCAACCTCCATGTGTAAAGGAAGGCCTCTTTTTTACAGGGGTCTACCTGCATACACTTGGACCTATCTGCATACACTTGTATACGTGCAGTTTCCCTGTGCATGAACCATAGGCACCTATAGATTGCTCATAGGGAGCCTGGAGGGAACTGGCCATCTCCACATGGCTTATGTGCTCATTGACTGTGACATGCAGTGCTTTTTTTTGTGACAGTACACACTGGTATGGAGTACCAGCACCTCCTTTTTTTTTTTGCTGGCATCCATGGCGCTTTTATCAAGATATGAATACCGGCACATCATTATTATTTTTCCAGAGAACTGGTAACACAAGTCATTACTGAAATCCTAGAAGTCAATTAAAGCCTAGTTTTCAAAGGGCAGCACATGAGGTCAACCCCCTGAGGCAGCATGGGGGAAGAGCCCTTAAACAGTGTCATTAATCACCATCCTTGATGGGTTATATGAAGGAAGTCAGCTGAATTCTTCAGGACATTTATGCTGCAGTCCTATACCTACTTACCTGGGAGTAAGCCTTGTTAAACCAAGTGGGACCTACTTCTGAGCAGACATAACTTCATTTAATGAAGACACTTTCTATTGTATGCTCACACAATTTCATTTCCTGCTGCTTCTCATTTCTGTGGGCAGTTTTATAATTGGAATTTGACTTGGCCATACACACTAACTGCATGACTAAAAAAATCTGTTTCACAGTGTGTTAGATATTCAAAACATTGATTGGTTTGTCATCTGGAAAGCAGCAGGAACGGGGTTAGGCACACACTGACCCATTTCCCCTCTCTCCAGTTGCCACATTGCCACAATTAATAACACAAATCATGCCTTCCATATTGATCTGCTTAACTTGATCATTTCCTCAGTGCAGGATCTAGAATATTCACCCAGGCTTTCAGGTCCCCCTGAAATCACTATTTAATTGGACCTTGAACCTATCTGAGTTTCTGAACAGTCTGTGGGAACGTATTATCTTGTTGCTGTTTGGAAATGCTTCTTGTGATTTTAATATACAATCTTGCATGATTTGTTGTTTCTTGTAGTGCATTTATACTTTCATTTGTGAACTGCTTTGTGATTTTGAATGAATAGTGGTATATAAATAGAAAAAATAAAATGAATGAAAAAAATAACATCAACAGTGCAATCCTTTATGTGTCTGAGTTCAATGTGGTTTAGTCCCCAGAACCTTAGATATTGTACAGGATTGATTGCAGCAATAGACAAAGACAGGTACAGAAAGAAAGAAAGAAAGAAAGAAAGAAAGAAAGAAAGAAAGAAAGAAAGAAAGAAAGAAAGCTTCCTCCTAACTGGGGGGGGGAAGAGAGTCAAGGGGCAGTGGCAGCCCTAAGTGCTTTTTACTCGCTTCCAGTAGTGGATGGCCTGGTGTGGTCGGTCACATTGCTGCTGCTTACCAGGAGGTAGATAGGCAAGGTGGCAATGAGGTTGGCACAGTGCAAATGCACCAACAGAACCATTCCTGTGCTCCTTCTGGTGCGTTTGCATTGCATCAACCTCACTGCTGCCTCACTCTTTCTCCCTCTACCGCCAAGCACGCATCAAAGACATGACCGGTCAGGTGAGTGTTGACCCCCCCCCCCCCGCATGCCATCTGCTACTGCCTGCTTTGGGTGTTACATCAGCTGCAAACCTGGAGAGAATGGACTTTGTTGTTGGGCTGGTGACCACTAGGCATTACTGTCTCTAGTAGTTTTCCATGAAGCCTGCAAGTGTGAAGACATAACTGTGGTTAAGGGGGAGTTATGTCTTTGCCTGTCTGGGAACGGACGGCCAGGGCCGTTGCTATGGTAGCCATCTGATAGCGACTGGGAAAGTTCTAACAGAGTCTATGTGTTGTTGTCTTCTGAATTATGCCTCTGAGCTGAGAGGCTGTCTTTTGTGTTTATCTATGGAGAGAGATGTACCAGAAGGGGGGTGACTGAAGAATCTCTACATGTATTTACTCTTAAGCATCTGGCCTTAATGTCTTTCAATAAAGACTCTTAACATGCTCTGAAGAAGTTTCTTGCTCAACTTAACTCCAATGTAATGTATGCTGTTTCACACAACAACGCACACATGCCAACAGTGGTAGCAGAGGATGGTTACGCTCCACAGCGCATTACACCGGAGTAAGTTGCTGGTCTGAACGGCAGACGGAGTTCCAGAGAAGGCAGCTTGATTGATTGAACCAGACGGAGGTGAGCAACATGGCTGTAAACCTGTCTGGGGGAGGCTTGCCGATGGAACGACTTAATGAAAAGAATTTTGGCAGCTGGAAGCCGAGGATGCGGGCTTTGCTGATAACAGAAGATTTATGGGACGTGATTGAGGAAAAAACCCCGGTGGTACCGACCGTGGCCTGGAAGCATCGAGACCAGAGGGCGCAGGCGTTTATAATCTTGGCTCTATCGGATTCTCAACTGATGTGTGTGAGAGATGAGCCGTCGGCTAAACAGACGTGGGACGCGTTGCAGGATTTGTCCCAGGAATGGCAGCGGAGACAGGAGGCGAAAAGAGCCGAGTCGATGGAGGCTGTCAGGAAGCAAGAGGTGAAAACTGTCGTGCCGAAGGATAATAAACAGGAGCAGCAACAGAGGCTGAAGGCTTGTTTTGTTTGCGGAGATCGACGACATCTCCAGCGGGGTTGTCCAGTCAAGCGAAACTCCAGGGACGGAGGCTTGAAGCAGGGAAGTGTGAACCTTGTTTGTAAACAGAAGTCTAAAGACTTGGAACAAATTAACTTTATTGTCGACAGTGGAGCAAGCCATATATTAATTAAAGACAGACGTTTGTTTTACGTTTCAGAAGAAGTTAAAGACTTTGTTTTACTTGCTGATGGATCATGGAAATCCGTAAAAGCTAAAGGTCTGATTAAGTTTGACAAGCTTGGACTAATGACAGACTGTTTGTTTGTTCCGGAATTGGCTCATAATATTTTATCAGTTAGAAAACTGGTGAGTTGTAATTATTCAATTTTGTTTCACAAATACCAATGTTTTGTAATGAGGGGAGATCAAGTGTGCATGCAGGGAAGCCTTGATGATTCACAGTTTAAAATGTCCATGGGTGTGAAGTGTGCTGATGCCTTGAGTTTAATGGGGCGGAAAGGGAATGACCGCCAGAGCTGTAAGAAGACAGCTATGAAAAGCACACAGCCACAGTATTCATGTAATGCAGTCAGACTGATGCCTGAAAGAGTGCATCGCAGCTGAGTTTACAAGCCATAGGGTAAGAGACGTGGCAAACGTGCACCTAGAGCACAAGAGAATGCATATTTCAAAGTTTGGTGTCCAGAAACACAGCAGTTAATTCTGAGCAGAAGCATTAAAGTCTCAGAAAAGCCTAGGGATCAAAGGGAGACAGTCCTTCTTACAGGAACAAATGACACACAAACACAAACACGAACACAATCACAGAAATTTCAGCCAGATGTTGACGTTAAAGTGGAAGGTACACAAATACCTCTCAGAGATGCTTTGAATGAGCTCATTTCTGGAAAACGCAGATCAAAGAAACGAAAAGCTGAGGAAATGGAAGCTCCTGCGCAGGTTGTGCCAAGCACAAGCACAAATGGGGGGGCAGAGAGAGCCGAGGCTCTGGTTCCTTTAAGACGCTCCACGAGAGCGAATTTAGGCAAACCGCCTGACAGATTTACTGTGGGATTAATAACAAGTCCTGGAATGAATAAAGTTGTAGACATGGATCCTGACACTTTATTTGACATGTGTTGAACCAAAGTTTGAGTGAATAAAGTTTTAAACTGTACTGAGATGTAAGTTTGAACTATACTGAACTGAAAATGCAATGTACTGAAATGTATTGCAAGAGGTATTGTAGAAATGTATGACTGTATGATTATGTATTATGGAGATGTATTTCATGTGTATTTTGCAGTCTTAATGGAAAAAAGGGAGGCTGTTGGGCTGGTGACCAGTAGGCATTACTGTCTCTAGTAGTTTTCCATGAAGCCTGCAAGTGTGAAGACGTAACTGTGGTTAAGGGGGAGTTATGTCTTTGCCTGTCTGGGAACGGACGGCCAGGGCCGTTGCTATGGTAGCCATCTGATAGCGACTGGGAAAGTTCTAACAGAGTCTATGTGTTGTTGTCTTCTGAATTATGCCTCTGAGCTGAGAGGCTGTCTTTTGTGTTTATCTATGGAGAGAGATGTACCAGAAGGAGGGTGACTGAAGAATCTCTACATGTATTTACTCTTAAGCCTCTGGCCTTAATGTCTTTCAATAAAGACTCTTAACATGCTCTGAAGAAGTTTCTTGCTCAACTTAACTCCAACGTAATGTATGCTGTTTCACACAACAATGCATCATCCATGCACCAATAACATCCAGACTAAATTACTGTAATGTGCTCTACATGGGACTGCCTGTAAAAACAGTCTGGAAACTTCAAATGGTACAAAATGCAGTCACCCGGCTATCGGTTGGAGCCAGGCATCAGAATATATTACACTTACATTGTACCAGTTGAAGTGATTGTCAGTGCATTTCGAGGCCCAATTTAAAGTGCTGGTGTTGAGCTTTAAAGCCCTAAATAATTTGGAACGGGTGTACCTGTAGGACCACCTGTATCTGTACCAACCTGCCTGTACTTCTGAAGCTTCGCTTCTGAAGCCCTACTGAAGTGCCTGTCTGTAAAGGAAGCTAGACTGGTGAGCACACAGATGAGGCATTCTCTGTGATGGCCCCAAAATTGTGGAATGAGATTCTATAGGACATCAGATAATCCACATCCCTTGCGAGTTTTAAACAAGCCTTAAAGACCTTCCCCTTTCACCATTAGCTTTAGCAACTCATTTGATCTCAATTTTTGCCTGGGTTTAATGATTTTATATTATGCTGTATTAGTGTTAGTCCTCCAGCTTTTAGTAACATCATGAAATTTTGTTTTGAGATTTTTGTGTTGTTTTATGGTTTTCAATTCTATTTTATTACATGCTTGACATGTGGCTTATAAACCACTTTGGGAAGATGTTTTTTCTTGATAAGTGATATACAAATGTATTAAATAAATAAAACAATAAATAAATATGAACTGTGGGGGGGGGAACAGAGGGCGTAGCTAGGATCCACCAGATAGCTTGTTTTATTTTATTTTAAGAAAAATATTTAGAGGCTGCATTTGCAGTCTTCAGAGTGGCTTCAGTTTAAGGAATAATACAACACAGCAGAAATTAATCATTAAGTGAAATAAACTGCAGGAAAATCAGAGATAGGTACAGTGGATAAAACCAACCTAAAGAGGTATTGGGGCAAGGGGGCACCCACCCCAAAAGTTTACGAGGCACAGATATCCTGGTCACCGGCCAGTAAATCGTTCTCTTAATTCTGAGGGTTGAATTCAACTACTCAGAGCAGACCCACTGAAATCAATAGACTTAAATTAGTCATGTCCATTGATTCAAATAAGCCTACTGCATGACTAGGTTGGATTCAACTGGTTTAGCAGACATCCCATGTATTTTTAAAAGGTTCTCTGTGAGCATGAGGACTAGAAACCTTAAAGATGAGAGTGGTGAGAATCTGCAGATGCTAAATTCTATCCATGATACTATATGGGTCTGTTACATGCTCATGAATGTGTGGAATATGCTTGTTTATTTATTATTTGTAATGCACACTGTTTTAAAACAAGAAACCGTTAATTAACAACATCACAACTGCTTTCCTGTCACACAGTTGGAAAAGCAACTGCACAGACATATGCAGCAATTATTTGTCATGCCAATATCACAAGACAAGAACTATAAAGTTATCTTGCAAACGCCAAATCCCAAATTAATAGCAGGACATTGTTAATTTGTCCATTGAGGTGTCAACCGTGCCAGACTATTTCTTTCTCTTTTCTGTTTCCAAATTCCCTGTCAGTTTTAAATAAGTGCTCTTTGGTGATTATAGATGAATTATTAATGAATTATTCCCCATGGACTTCCTTTTCCTGTATCAGACTTACCAAAAGAGGGCCAGGCCTAGTTTTGAAATCAATGCATTTCTTAGTGATTTAGATATAAATATTCCTTAAAAGCTGTTAAAATCTGTACATAGCATGTTTCAGTTTTGTAGTGTAATGAGATTTTGCAGTACAGATCGATAATACAAATGAACTTAGATATCGCACAGTTTTCAAAGCTTCATTTCAGTATCTAATATGGCCAGTCAAGAGCAGCAACCGTTAGACCACAAACCCATTTTCCAAGGCGAAAATACAGTGACAGATACAATTTTTTATAATGATGAAATGTACTTATAAACAAAATTGGCAGGCTCTCATAAGCTATCCATTAGTGTAACAATTTTATATGCTATTTTAAATTCACTTTGACGTCTTTCACGCTGTTTCTCCTCACATTACCACTGTGTAAGGTAGGTATCTTTTACCCATTTTACAGAAAAGAAGCTAAGGCCACTAAAACTGCAAGTGCAATCCTATACATGTCTACTCAGAAGTAAGTCCCACTGAGTTCAATAAGGCTTAGTACCTGGTAAGTGGGTATGGATTGCAATTGCCATCCTGGGCTCCTCCTAGGAGGAAGGGCGGGATATAAATAAATAAAATAAATAAAATAAAATAAACCTTTGTATATGTTTGGTTTTTAAAACCTAGTCTTCCCCCTAAGAATTTAAAGTATGTACAAAAAGAGGGATCCTTGGTGCTTGACTTTCTCTTAAAATTTATTTACAAAATGTATAATCCACTTTCTCCCCAACTGGGAATCAAAATAGCTTATAATAAACTGTAAACTGGGCTCCTGCTGGGAGGAAGGGTGGGATATAAATCAAATAATAAATAAATATAAACTGCAACTCTCGTCCACTGGACGCTAGCTAAAGCCACAATGCAGGCATCTTTCAAGAATGGTGTGTGGTGCCTAACATGGTAAGTGGTATCCTCTTTGGAGGAGTCTGATTGGAGCAAAAGAGGAGCATGTTAGATATAAGTACATTCAGGGATGTTTTTGTGACGGTATTCATTGGTACAGAGTACCGGCACCTCTTTTTTTTTTAATTAAAGAAGCACTGCATACATTTATGTTTTACCTGGCTGGTTGGCAATTATAGACATACATGTGGAAAATGTGTGGTGTTTAGATGTGATTAGGCTAAAACCCCACAAGGCATTCCAGAAATTGGAGTGAGCAAGCTGCAGAAGTCTCTTTCCTTTCTAATGTGATATGTGTCTCTCCGTACTTTACTTTCTAACAGGTGGCAACCATCCATCCATCATCTCTCTATGTCCAGCTCGAACACCTTTCTCTGATAATTACCCTTCAACATCATCACTGTCAGAGAGGTGATTAGTTGCTATGACAATGAGACCCAATAAACTAGCACTATAAGTAAATGACCAGAGAAGATGGTTCCTATGTTGTTTTTTTGTACTGTACAGAGAGAAGAGATCATGTTTCCAGAGCTTCTGAAGGAGCGAGGGAAGGAAGTAGAGAACCTAATTGTTCTGGCTGTGGTTGGTGGGAGTTATTATCTGAAACATCTGGAAGGTGCCAGGTTGGGGAAGGTTGGCCAGCCACCCTCTGACTATGAAGCATTGTTAAAAATAAGAAGAAAGGGAAGATGAGTAGCATTAGACCCAGGTCCTGACATTGGGCCTGTTTGTCACTGTCTGGGTGGTCATTTGGGGTCCCCTAGGTTGTGGGACCCTGAACCTTGCATATAATATGATGGAAGCTTCGCCATGTGTTTTGGAACCCTGATTTCCCACAGATACAAAAGGCTCCCTCTTTCACACAGTCACCTTCCACAAGTTGGAAGAGGATGCAAACGGTGACAGAGGGGGCGTAGCTAGTGTGTGCATCAACACTGCCCCTCCTCTCACATGCTCCCTTTATTACAAAACAGTAAGGCTTGAAGAGGGCTACAACCTCATTAGAATTCTAAGATTTCCCACAGGGATGAGATCCATTACAATTTTCCTTCTTCCACCTTGGAGAAATTTCTGTTGTGGCATGTGAGGCAGCGACTTGACCATGTTTCCTCATTGCATGCAAATTGATGAGCCTGACTGAACCATCACAGCATTGTTTCAGCACCTGGCCTAACCAAATAATCGACCCTCATGCTGCTGGGCTGATATGAACAACAGCTTATTCTCATCAGCAGTGACACACAGGCCGATACAAACCTTCAACAGAAGTGATTTTCATTATGTAATCATTTTTAGAAAGCAGACAGGGGAAATCCCTAGGGAATGGATATATTTCAGTAATGCTCTTATAAAATGTACTTGGGAATGGGACTGAGCTGAAGGAAGAGCTCAGGTTTTTTTGTTTGGGGAAAATATTTTTCTAGGTTGGCTTCTCAAATATCCATGTGTTGGATCCAGAGTGTCCCTTCAAGAAATGGAAGGGCTCCTTCTGTACACAGGTCTGAGTTCCAGAAGTGGGCAGGTCTTGCTGGAGAAAGGAAGTGATTTTCGCTGATTTCTCCTTCCCCCTGCAGCCCCCTCCACTTCCCATACTGTTCCAGAGGGTCCCCAAAGTCTCCAGAGCAGCTTTTCAAGGTGCACTGCAGACTACAGTGGAAAGGGAAATAAATGAAAATGGCCTCCTCTCCTTTTGTCAGCTTAGGCATAGTAGAACATAGTTCTACTCAAGACAACTCTGGAAACAACCCCATTATGTTTACTGCCCTTATGAGTCATGCAATCATTCCTGTTATCTGCCTTTACCAGCCTGTGTGACCTCCAGATGCTTTGGACTACAACTCCCATCAACCTCAGGCAGTATGGCCGATGGTCAGGGATAATGGGAGGTGTAATAATTCAAAACATTTGAAATGCAATAGTTTGGGAAAGGCTTCCTTGTTTCTTCTGTCTACTTTAGTTGAATGTGATATTTAGAACAGGAAGCTTCCAGCCTGGGGCTAGAGACCAAGAGTTCCCCCCTTTGTTTGTGTGTGTGGGAAGAGCTCAGGGTAATTTGATAGAGTGACTGCTGCTTGTGGTATGTACACATCATAACACTTTCACTTCAGGCTTTTGTACTGCATCAGCTATCAGGTCTAAGTTACTCAGGGAAGGAATTTTTATTGTTCTGTTTCATCAAAACAGACCGAGTAGGATAATGAGATGATTCACATCCTCTGCAGGAAACACTATGGGTTCCACATAGTCTCTTGGATCTTCTTCTAGGATATTTGAAGCTATTGTGTATTGTATTATTTATTTATTTATTTATTCATTCATTCAATTTGTATCCTGTCCTTCCTCCCAGCAGGAGCCCAGGGCGGCAAACAAAGCACTAAAACACTTTAAAACATCATAAAAACAGATCTTAAAATACATTAAAACAGAACAGCATTAAAAATATTTTAAAAAACAACTTTAAAAAGGGTTAAAAACATTATTAAAAAACATATTAAACAATTCTGACACAGATGCAGACTGGAATATGTCTCAACTTAAAAGGCTTGTTGAAAGAGGAAAGTCTTCAAAAGGCACCGAAAAGATAGCAGAGATGGCGCCCGCCTAATATTTAAAGGGAGGGAATTCCACAAGGTAGGTGCCACCACACAAAAGGTCTGTTTCCTATATTGTGCAGAATGAACCTCCTGATAAGATGGTATCTGCAGGAGGCCCTCACCTGCAGAGCACAGTGATTGACTGGGTATATAAGGGGTAAGACGGTCTTTCAGGTATCCTGGTCCCTAGCTGTATAGGGCTTTGTACGCCAAAACAAGAACCTTGAACTTGGCCCAGTAGCAAATGGGCAGCCAGTGCAATTCTTTCAGCAGCAGGGTGATATGTTGGTGATACCCTGCTACAGTGAGCAGACTCACAGCTGCATTTTGCACTAGCTACAGCTTCCGGACCAACCTCAAGGGCAGCCCCACATAGAGCACATTACAGTAATCTAGCCTAGAGGTTACCAGTGCGTGGACAACAGTGGTCAGGCTATCCCGGTCCACAAACGGCAGCAGCTGTCTCACCAGCTGAAGCTGGTAAAAGAAACTCCTAGCCACTGAGGTCACCTGGGCCTCTAGCGACAAAGATGGATCCAGGAGCACCCGCAGGGTACGGACCTGCTCTTTCAGAGGGAGTACAACCCCATCCAAAGCAGGCAACTGACCAATTATCCGAACTTGGAAACCACCAACCCACAGCGCCTCTGTCTTGCTAGGATTCAGACTCAGTTTATTGGCCCTCATCCAGCCCACCACCGAGTCCAGGCAGCGGTCCAGGGCTTGCACAGCCTCTCCCGATTCAGATGTTACAGAGAAATAGAGCTGGTATCATCAGCATACTACTGACACCTCGCCCCAAATCTCCTGATGACTGCTTCCAAGGGCTTCATATAGATGTTAAACAGCATGGGGGACAAGATGGTAACCTGCAGCACCCCACAGCACAGCTGCCAGGGGGCTGAAAGACAGTCACCCAATGCTATTCTCTGAGAATGACCCTGGACATAGGATCGGAACCACTGTAAAACAGTGCCTCCAATACCCAGCTCACCTAGTCAGCCCAGAAGGATACCATGGTCAATGGCATCAAAAGCCCCTGAGAGATCAAGTAAGAACAACAGGGCCGCACTCCCCCTGTCCTTCTCCCGATAAAGGTCATCCATCAGGCCAACCAAGGCTGATTCAGTCCCATAACCAGGCCTGAACCCAGACTGGAATGGGTCAAGATAATCTGTTTCATCCAAGAGTACTTGCAGTTGCTGCGCCACAACCCTCTCAATCACCTTCCCTAAGAAGGGGGTATTTGCGAACGGTCGGTAGTTTTCACAAGCCAATGGGTCCAGGGCGGGCTTTTTCAGGAGTGGTCGGATTACCGCCTCTTTCAAGGTGGCTGGAACCACTCCCTCTCAATGATGATGCATTGACCACACCCTGGATCCACTCAGTCAGACCCCCTCGGCAAACTTTAATAAGCCAAGAAGGGCAAGTGTTGAGAGGACATGTTGCTGGCTGCATCATCGCAAGCACCTTGTCCACATCATCAGGCCACATCAACTGAAACAGTTCCCAGGAAGTTGCAGCAGACGTTGCACTGGACACCTCATTGGGGACTACAGTAGATGTGGATGGGGCATCAAAACTGCTATGGAGGCGAGCAACTTTACCCTCAAAGTGCCTTGCAAACAATTCACAGTGGGCCTCCAAAGGGTCTAAAACTCCATTTCCTGGAGTTGATGTCAACAGACCCCTGACAATCCGGAAAAGCTCCACTGGACGGCAACTTGAGGATGCGATGGAGGCAGAGAAGTGGGCCTTCTTCGCCGCACTCACCGCCACACAGTAGGCACGGTTATGATGTTTTACTCGTGCCTGATCAGCCTCACAGCACGTCTTTCGCCACTTGAGTTCTAGCTGTCGTCTAGCCTGTTTCATTGCCCTTAGCTCACTGGTGTACCAAGGTGCAAGCCGGGCTCCACAGTGCCGGAGAGGACGCTTGGGGGCAACCATGTCGAGAGCCCGCCTCGCTGTTCCACAGCGTGACAGACACATTGAAGAACAGCCAAGAAGCACTAAAACAAAGTGAAGAACTGTAGCAGAGCGTCACTTGTACAGCTATTCTGGTCTAAGCGGCTAATTTCTTCTTGTCCACAGGGAGAGAGATTGTTGGGAGTGTTATCATGATTCACCTTATTAAACAGTATGACCATTACCCTGATTTTAATGAATGCATTAAAGTGGTTAATAAGCCTACATAGCATGCAGCTGTGCTCAAAGCAATGTCAAGTCTCTTCCCGGATAAAAACTGAACCTGTGCTCAAATTTCAGAGTAAAGTGTACCGGTGGTCAAAGCAGTTTCGCTTCTCTCTGAACGGAGGGATATTAGCTACTCTCTTGCAGGATCATTTGTTATGTTAATTTGGCCAGTAAGTAAATATTGTCTTTGCTGTTGCTGATGATGTATGCTTTAGTTTTTCCTATGTATGATTCTTACCATACTGTTGTTTAATGACTCTGTTGCCAGCTGTCCTGTTCAAGTTTTATTGAAGGGTGGCATAAAAATATCTTAATGAACAAAATCAATTAATCAGGGACTGGAAGCTGATGTGTGATTGCTAGCTTAGAAACATAGGAAACATGATAGTACTCTTCAAGTACATGAAAGGTTGTCACATAGAGGAGGGCCAGGATCTCTTCTCGGTTGTCTCAGAGTGCAGGACACGGAATAATGGGCTCAAGTTGCAGGAAGCCAGATTTTGACTGGACATCAGGAAAAACTTCCTAACTGTCAGAGCCATACGACAATGGAATCAATTACCTAGAGAGGTAGTGGGCTGTCCAACACTGGAGGCATTCAAGAGGCAGCTGGACAGCCATCTGTCGGGAATGCTTTGATTTTGATTCCTGCACTGAGCAGGGGGTTGGACTTGATGGCCTTATAGGCCCCTTCCAACTCTACTATTCTATGATTCTATGAAGCTGCCTTATACCAAGTCAGGCTATCAGTTCATCTAACTCACTGTTGTCTATACTGACTGGCAGCAGCTCGCAGGTGACATTCCCAGCCCTACCTGGAGATGCCAGAGATTGAACCTGGGACCTTCTACATGCAAAGCAAGTGCCCTGCCACTGAGCCATGACCCTTTTCGACAGCTATGATCCTTCCTAGAACTTCTGTCTATTTCTGTCTATTTGAGCACAGGTGGAAGAGAGAGCGTTGCATATGTCAGCAGTGTGGGGAACCTGGAAAGGGCTCAGGCTGGATCATAGCGCAGCTCTGCCTGTATTTGAAGTATCTCTCCAGTGCTGAGATTTCATATTAGCCAATTGTGAAATCAAGTCTGTGCAGTCACTCTTGTCTCTCTTCAAGTGGCTCTTCCTTATCGCTTTCCGTTCCTGCCATTCCAGAGTCTGCTTGCCAATCCTCCCCTGACTTGTCCAGCAAAATAATGATTGGGAGAAATAAACATCATTTGCAAGTATTCATTCCCATGCCCTATATAGTTTCCAATCTCTACTAAAAGCATGTTGTGAATCCTCTTACATAAAGCTCTTGCCAGACTCTGCAAAAAGCTTTTCATGAAGATTGCTCTTTAATAAGCTCCTAGCTCTCTGCATTAATGGCTTCAAAATTTCAGTGGGAAGAACTATAAAGTACAGTATGTTAGAACTTGGGCCTTTGGAAACCACAACCCCCCCCCCCATAAACCAGATTTCACATTAGTATTAAAGCAGCTCTGGCTGTGATCTGTTCCCTCCTATCCCCATATAACAATGCAAGGAAGGTGCACCTGTGCAGCTGGTGGGATAGCTTTGCTGCAGCTGGATTGTTCATTTCTAAAGTTGCTGCCAGTTTTCAGCCCAGTGATCCGCTGAACCTTTCATTTCCTGATGCATGTATGTGACAATGTGACAATATATGTGGCAATGAGGCAGCCACAGCTTCCCTCACCTATACCTCCTTCTGGTGTTGTCACCCCTCTTGACTACTGTAATGACCAGAAATGCCAGAGGGCAGCTGGGAGAGGGAGAGGCATGCTCAGCAAAGAGCAGCATTTTTTCCTCTGAAGCCTAGGGCTGTGCTAAAGCCTCCTGCAAAGTCCTGCCAATTGATGCTTGCCCTCAGGGTTCATAGTTTTGGGGATATTTGTAGGGATCACAGCAGGGGATGAAAGAGTTAACCCATTCCCCTCTCACCATGGCTCCAGTGGAAAACACCCCCTATTAATGCTACAAATGGAACCTCCAGTGACTCATCTAGTACCATGTCTAGTATGGCCAAGAGAGAAGATGCTGTATTCAGATTCATATTTGCGGGGGGGGGAGGGCCATCTTTGTTGGGAAACATTGGAGAATTAAATCCGTGTCTACACAGGGCAAAAGTAATGTGTTCCTGGAGAACTGCTGGCTGCAAAACATGGATGAGGATATGGGCAAAGGATTAAGAGAACTACCACTCAAATGGGAACTGACTATGGAAACACTCTAGCAGAAATTTATATGCTGCTTTGCAGTTGTCAGCAGATTTAGCAGATGTTCTAACAGCAGTGGTTTGCATTCCACAGTAGCTTGTATTTGGCTGACATAGTATTTTACTGTTGTAAACTACATCAATAGTTTAGTGTTACACTTTCAATGCCATTCTTCAGAAAAGCTGGTACTGCTCAGTGCTTACAGCAGCTGGTCCAGAGAAGTGTCTCTTTCCTTTTCTGTACTGACTGTCCCACTCAGCTGTTGTCCGATGCATAACACTGTCTCTTAACCTATGATAACCTCAAGTTTATATGAGGTTGAGGTGGCTTGAAGCCTTGCAGATTATATATTATGACACTGGAATCTGCAGGAGTCCTATGACGTCTAACAATCCTGCTAGGGATAATATAAATATATTCATGTATAAATCACTAACTGTTTCTAGAGATGGGAAGAGGCAGGGGAAGAACTAACTCTAGTGCCTCCCTCCCTCTTTCTTTTTTCTAGATCCTGTAATTATTGGTCTTCAGGATTTGTCGATCTGCTACAGCAGGGATGGGGAATCCAAATCCCATCAGCCCCAGCCAACATGGCCAGTGCTCAGGCATTATGGGAGTTGTAATCCAACAACCTCAGAAGGGCCACAGGTTCCCCACTCTTCTCAGAGAATTCACATGAGTGACTTTGTAGCTAGCTGCTGAATGGTGGTTAAGATATAAGGATTTTTTTTAGTCTTGGAGGAAACATTGCTTTTCAAGGAGATTTGAAAGTTCTTTCTGTTATTAGGCCTTTCTCTAAATTTCCCTTTACATTGTTATGATCAAAGTTCTAGAAGCTGAACACCTGAAATGACATTAGGTACATACATTTTTCTTCTCCTTCTAAATAAGGGCAAAATGGCTCTAAAAAAACCCCAATTACCATACAATGTTGCTCGTTGTCTAATATAGGGGTGAGGGAATCTTTTTTCATACCAAAGGCCAGGTTCTTATCTCACCAATCCTCTGAGGGTCAAATGGCGGCACCAAAGACCAAGTGGGCAGGACCAATATAATATAGGACTCTAATATACGGAAAAGGGCATTATGAGAAGATACCTCCTGTAAAACATTATTTAAATAGTTTATTTTTTAGCACTGTCAGGTACTTCAGAGTTTCTGCTGGGTTAAAGAACAATGCTCCTCCACCAATGTTTGCTCTTTAATATTATTTTCAAGTCCCACACCATGTGAACATTAAGGAAACCTTTGCATTCTTTCCCCCATGAACAAAGGAGCCCACTAGGCCTTATAAAAAAATCTTTTCATCTTCCATTATGCGTTATTTGGGTTTGCTGTATTTGGAGGCTCCCATCTGTTTCTTCTTAGGAGCATTCTTCAAATCAAAATTCAAATCCTGGGTGTTCAACACAGTTGCCACTCACCACACGTGGTGAAATGGCTATTGACCTGTCGTGAATTGGTACTTTACTTCTACCACCTATTTTTTTAAAATAAAGTTATTTTATAAATGCATCAGTTCAAAAAAGTGTCCACCCTCCACCCTTAACAAATGCAGATCCATCCTTTGGTCCTACACACTTTTCCGACTT
The DNA here is from genome assembly GCF_030035675.1 of Rhineura floridana. Classification (NCBI taxonomy): domain Eukaryota; kingdom Metazoa; phylum Chordata; class Lepidosauria; order Squamata; family Rhineuridae; genus Rhineura; species Rhineura floridana. Next base: position 104,813,555 of record NC_084483.1, read on the forward strand.
TGAAAAGTACAGAATTGTTTTTGAATTCATGTAAGATCCATTTCACTTTGGCACCTACAATTCTCAGCTATCTCAAGAACATGGGAGACTTCTTTCTTTGGAGAAGCACCTTTTTGAGAAAGATGTGATTTTACTTCAAAGCAGTCAACATTTAGAAGATGATTCATTGTTATGATGTGGACTCATATTTTAAATCATTTTTTATTATTTATTTATTAATTATTTGATTTATATCCTGCCTTTCCTCTCAGCAGGAGCCCAGGGCGGCACAATGATTTTGTGGTTTTAAATAAAGTTTTTCCAAAACAGTTTTTCAATTTTTGGTTCAAAGTGGCTCTGTGAATCAACTTTTTCTGTAGTAAGAACGGTGAAATCAAAATATAGGTCGCAGATATTGGACAAAGATTTGGAGGTGGAGTTGTGATGTAGTCTAACTGATTTTATGCCACACAACTTAATGAAAAGATATGTCAGATTTCCCACTAATTCTATCAATATATAATACAAAACATTATTATTTTCTATTAACATGTTCGCCACAATTTTGGCAAATATTTAAAAACTGTTGGACATTGCTAGCTTAAATCATGTTTTAAGAAAGCTGTGGTGTCTGAGGTCATAGGGTAGCCATGTGTCCTACTTTGCAGAGGACAGTCCTCTATGTGAAGGCTGTCTGGTCTAAGTCCTGTTTCACAGTAAAGAACCATAAGGAGGAAGTTACCTGTCAACAGTTAGCATCTGGGCAGCAGGCTGAGCAGCCACATCGTTCGCCTGGTTACAGTCTTCCTACTATGTATTGCATTTATATATAAATTTACATCTATACCTACAAATTAGCATATGCAAACCCCCCACAAATCTTTGCCCTCTTTTGGTGATGCATTTGCTCTTTTTTGGGGGGGGGCAATGCATAAATGGACTTCCTAGTCATAATTGGCTTCCCCAGCAAAGGGGGAGCAGAGGGGCAGCAGAAAGTGAAAATGCAAACAGAGCCTTGGCTAGAGAGCTAGGACCTGGCTTCAGGAAACTTTAAAATCCTACTTCAATCAGCCAATCACTTGGTTGCTTTGAACATAAGAAGAAACCTACTGTATCAGGCTAAGGGCTCATATGGTCCAGTGCTCTGTTCTCACAGTGGCCAATCAGATACCCATGGGAAGCCCACAATCAGGACCTGAGTGCAACAGCGTTCAGCACTCCTGCAGTTTCCAGCAACTGGTATTCAGAGGTATACTGCCTCTGACAGTGGAGGTAGAACCCTCAACCTTAATTCTTCTTCTGTGAAATGGGAATATTAATAGCCAATGTGACAACAGTGTTCCAATGATACATGAATACATCAGGAGTGCATACATCACCAGACCTTCCTCTTAATGAGTGCACAGCATGCAACCCATAGATACTCCTCAGCCATTTTGCAGAGGTCTTCAGCTCAGTTTATGTGTAGCTGTTGGCATTGCTTTGATCCTGAAATGCCCAGCTGGTAGCAAATGTCAAACCTGCTCCTTCTCCACATGGAACCATTTCCTTGGCAGACATTCCCATTTAATTCTCTCTAAAAATTGAGCTGGCACTATCCCAGCAGGTTCATAGCAGCTACTTCTATTTCCTATCTGGATACAGATAACAATGTTTGTACAGGTGCCTAGTCTGGAGAAGTGAATTAATATTTATTTTCTATACTACACAGATTTGTTTCCATTGCCTACATATATTTTTGACCAAAATGAATAAATATAAAATGGGAAGAGCAGAAATCTCTCCGGGACCCTCCTATTGAGTCACCAGGGTTTCTGTCTTGCCAATAGATGCACTTTAACATTTATTGTCATTCTTTTGTCCTTATAATTATCCATCCCAAGACATGGCATGGCATAAAATTATTTTTGTGGGTTGCAGTGAAGATAACATACCTTTCTATGAATTATGCAGAGGATGAACTAAAAAAGCTTCCTATTTATGCAGAACAATAAAAGCCATCTGCTGGCCCAAAGTCACAGTTTTGGAACATTCTGTCTTCTTTGAAGCTAGCAGAGGGTAGCGTTGGTCTTGTGCTGGAAAAAGTGGGTTCTAAATCTCTGGCTATGGACAGTCTGATAAGCCATTGTTCTCTTGGTGTTGTGATTCTTCATTTTGTAAAATGGGAATAGCAGCGGCAACAACCACCCATTTCTCACAGTTGACGTTTGAGATAGATCATGCAGTGCCATGCACATGCGTTGCTTATTCACTGGGCACACTGCTAATAAATGGCTAGTAGCACCAGCTACAAGCTGGTGATGTCATCAGCTCAAAACCCTACATGTAGCCCACATCACTGCACAAGCTGCCTCCTGGCTCACATACTTCCAGCAGACACAGGACTCTCCTCTCTCTCAGTTCTAGCTCAGCAGCTGCAGCTGCAGCTGTTTATTCCTCTCCACTTTACCATCCACAGCTCATATGGGTATTTCAGGTAATAAAAAGATATTCCTGAAGACATAGTTTCTCTATTTAATGGAATCGTGATTGTAAACAACTTTGTGTGCTTTGAAAGTGCATGCACTTAGATCCCCAGCCTGGTACATGCAATGCAGGTGCAAAAGGAACTCTAAGGTTGGCATTGGCCCTCTGCAGACTCTCCTTGTGCTGGAGTTGCACTGCTATTTTAGGATCAAAGAAGGCATATTGATGTTACACTCACAGCTGACTCCAACATCTGAATTAGCAGTTTTATTTCCCACAGGCATGTGCTCCATAGGGAAAGAGCTGTAGGGAGAGGCAGAGCAGGAGCCAATAAAAGAGGAAAGTTGCATAGATAGGGCTGCCACCTCTCTTCTTACCCGTGGCATTGGGGAATTATTACAGAATGACGGCACAGTAATCTTCCACACACACAAAAAAGAGGGGGGGGAGAAGAAAGTATGTTCCGGAAAGAATGGGAAAACATCAAAAAGGACTTTGATGCTGAAGCCTTTTTTAGGGGTGGGCTGTGTCACTGCCTTTACATTTATGTACTGTAGTTTTAAAAAACTTTTTATTTTGTTTTAAACTTTATACTGGCTTTAATAATTTACAGTATTGACTGTAAGTTGCTTTGGGTTCACCTGTGAAGAAAAGTGACTAACAAATATAATAAAAAAAATAAAAAGCAACTCAAGGCAGTATAGAGTATAAAAATACAAAGTGTGAAACAAGTTGTACATACTATACAGTGCTCTTTGAGCCTGCAGTAACCGAAAACAAAACAAAATCACAATTTGTCCTGTCTTATCTTACACATGATGCTAAACATGCCACTGGCACACACATAGGTGGCTTTTGTTCATTGAGTTGCAACGGCAGGGGAGATTTTCATCAGGACAGCAGTTCATAGGGTGGGGAGGTTCAACCCTTCCCTTCCCAGCCATGATCCTGATGAAGATTTTACACACACGCATGCATACACACCTGGCTACAGTTAGCAATAGGGAAACATTTCCATTTGTACCAAAGGGAACTTTCCCTCATCATTAATTGCAGTAAGGGGGTATTTTCTGCAGGATTACAGCATTCTGAGTTTTGTGTCAAGGTGTGTTTTTTGGGGAAGGGGGGCGGGAGAACGCCTGTAGCTGATATTGTAACATTGGCTTGAGCATCCAGGCGTGCTTTATTTCCAATGCTTAGATTTTGATAATTGTTTATTTTTTTATTCTCAGCCTCACCTCTCAGTGTTATGTGTAAAGGTCATTGTGACTACCTTTATAGTAGTTGTTTTGGAGTTTTTCGATTACTAAAGTTATGACTGTCCTACTGTAATCTATTGTTTTGCATGTAATAATTGTTTTATCCCAATGCAAGGTGCGTAATCGTTAATTGTTCCCAGAAACGGGGTCAGAACTATTTTTGGAGAACTGATTAGTTCAGTTATTCATAATTAATTGGTAGCATTCTGATTATTATTGTGTTCTTCCTTTGCTGTTAACGCCCACATTCATCTGTGTTTTATTACATGTGATGTCTGGGATTCTCTGGTGCTTACTGAGATCTGAATTCCAAGAGCAGAGAGCCTCTTTTTCTGTGGTGCTGGCTGATCAGCCATGATGTGTACTTTTCTAGTTATGCTACAGTCAAAGGAATCACCTTACTGCATTATTTACACAGAAAACAAGATACGTCAGAAGGTATTCCCTGGCCTCTCATGGGGGGAACTTCAGTGTCTCTTGTGGTAAATGTAAAGGCCTTTATTTTTAAGTACTGTGTGACATCAGTTCTAAATTATTTCTGGACACCAATAAGCACAGATTAGCAGTTCCTTTTGTAGTCATCTAAACTGGGCTACTAAGCAAGGAGCTTTACTGCTTTGTTTCCTACCAAGAAGGAGACCAGTACAGTCTCTCCAGCTAAAGATGAAACTGCTGTATCTGTGTTACCCTGGCGAACAGAAATAAAGTGTCCAAGCTTAGGTTACAGGGCTAATTAAGAAACAGTTGCATAAATAATGCTCTGCTTTCTTCCTTTAGTTCCCTCCCTCTAAGGGTCTAATATGGAAGGGAAGGGCTTTTGCAGTGACAGTGGTTCCTTTTTAAAGGCCCCAACCTGCTAGATACAATAGCATTATATAGGTCAAGCCCTTAAAACATTTCCAATTTACTTTTCAGATGAAAACATGTGAAATGGGTCACCAGTGCAATTAATCAAGCCAAGAGCCAGTCCCAAAGGCATTACGGTCCAGTGACCTGGCTGGTGTAACAAATGAATTGGATCGATGCATTGATTCAAGTGTGGGCCCTGAGATATCATATTACCAGATGGCTATTTTAAACATTTATGTGGACTCAATTAGACAATACAGGCTGCACTGTTTTTGCTTTACTGATGGATTTTAAAAAATGAAGCTGTACAAAAATAGCCATTTGGAAAGACTTGCAGGACTTGTGCAGGATTGCAAAGAGTGGAAGATAATCTCCAAATATACATTTATGTGAGTGTCAGCTCAAAGTAATATCTCATTCCTGGGCTATTGTTCTTCTTGCTTGTTAGGGGTTTGTAACAATAAGACATTTTTCTTTTTTCACCCTGTGGGAGCCATATCAAGCCACTGGAAAGGGCTTTGAAGTCTCTTGCATTTGTATCAGGATAGTGCAGACATAATACTTAACCATAGTAAGCACTTACAGAGGTTTGGTACCTCAACTCTGATGAAGACCTCAAGCGTAGACTGAAACCATGGTTCACCATAACATGCTAAGCCCACTTTTCACCTCTTTCAGAGTTTGGGAAGGGAGATACCAGCTTTTTGTCACGCATGTGAGGAAGCAGCTTTAGCTGTGGTTTGTTTGAAACAGATTGGCTTGCAGCTTTGTTTCCTTCCAAGGAACGCAAACGATGGATTGCAAACACACTTCAAACCAATTTCTACCTAATGTTTGATCACAGCTTAGGTATTCTTCAGATAATCCTGAACTATGACTAAGTGTTATGTCTGGGTAGAGACCCAGGACTTAAATAGTCTGCTGATTGGATGTAACCCACCCATCCCCACACAGTTGTCCAGGGTTTTTAGTATCTTTTGTCCATCCCCTTTCTAAAGTCTATGATGTGGCATCAGTGTCTACAGAAATCATGTTTGATACTCTACCGTATGCTTCAGGAGAGAGGAAGGGAGAGAGAGGGAGGGAGGGAGAGAGAGGGAGGGAGGGAGGGAGGGAGAGAGAGGGAGGGAGGGAGGGAGAGAGGGAGGTGGTTAGTTCCTTGAATGATCTTTGAATTTTTATGTGCATGTCTGAATGTGGATGTATATGCCCCTGCACTCTGTATCCATTTTATAGGTTATAAAATGCAGCTGCAAATTCAGAGTCCTGAAGAATCTATAGAAGATAATAGACTTTGCCTGGATTTTTAAATTTAAAAAACCAACAAACAAAGAGAACTGCAAGCATATCTTGGACTTAGTAGACCATTTGGTCAAAGGGCAGCAAAATATTATTCTATGCTATTAAAGGTCCGTATCTTTCAATCTCAGAGGCGGCTGTCTATCACTGGCAAAGAAATGACCCTAACAGAGCATATCCTGGTAGCTGCTTTGGAATTTTCAGTACAGGACTGAATTTTATTTGATACTCCCAAATGTCTTTACCAAAACATGTTCCCATCAGACTGAGTGAATATTGGGAATTTTTTTTCTACTTCTGGAAGAAAATATTGGCAGGTGTGCTATAGTTTAAGTTGGCATTTCAGCTTAGATCTACATATCAGAATTCAGGACACTAAACCTATGCTGAAATTACTAGTTGCAAAGATATGCAGTATGCTGGAGATAGGATTTGTTAAATAAATTTGGGAGGCAATACAGTATGCAAAATTATTATATATTACGTTAGGTGTGGGGTACATATAGATGCAGCTGGATCAAAGGGGCTTTGCAGGCAGCAGTAATCAAGTGATTATTGGGGCTTGCATAGCTCAGTGTAGTGAATTATTATTTCAATAAATAATAGATAAATAATTCAACATGCTGATTTACTCTGATTCGTTTGTGACAAAGCACATTATCTTTCTCATCTTGGTTCCAATGGGGCCTTTTCTTCTATGCTTCACAGCTGAAGCAGATTGGGGGGGGGGGAGTAATGGCTGGAGATAAACTTCTCCTCCCTGTGCACTACAATCCCAATAACAACTGCACCTCACAACTTTAATCATTTAAAGAAAAACAAGAGATGCAGCAGCGCACTGCATATTAGCCAGAACATAATTTGACCCGGAGGCCTATCTTGCCTGTACCCCACATTCCGCACTATTAACAATATTGGCAAGTAGACTAATGAAACGTCCTTCATTTTGCTACCCATAATCTACTATACATCTTTAAACTTTGTTCATTCATTGTCTAAAATTAGATAACAAGTTTTTCCTTAATCACCAGCAGTGTGAGGGCCACCTCTATCCTTTCCACCTGATCAATAACATTTATTTTGTTAATTATGTTAAGTCATGGTGTCAAAAGTAGATTTTTAAGCAGCTTTCCTTGTTCTGCGCTGGTGTCCTACTAAGCAGGGCAGACTAAACTGGGTATTTGCTTCACTACTTCTCCAAGTGATTATCTTTCCTTTTTGAAACACAAACCCACGCACACACACACACAACATCACAAGCAACAGCAGGAAAAACAAACCAAAAGATTCAGCTTCCCTGAGATTGGATCATGCCGCTGCCTGTTAGATGCGAGACTCATTATGAACGGAAGCATTAAAAGATTAGTGAGTCATTTGTATTAATTCATACTTCTGGAACATCTCTCTGTGGTTTCCATTCTATTTCAGTTTAGGAATACTGTCTGCCTGTATGGATAAAGAGGCTGATGACAGACAGGACTTCAACACTCATTTCTGGAAAAAGGGTTAGCTAATGCTTCCAAATTCATTTCAGCTGTGTTGCATTAGGGAAAAAAATGAGGGACATTGCAATCATTTCTCTGAACACAATAGTACTAAGATATGAAATATATGACAGTCATGTGGCATTATCTTGCATCACCAGAAACAAGGAAAGATCACATCCTAAAGTAGGAGTGGGGAACCTCAGGCCCCTCCTCTCTCTGACCCTCAAGACTCTTTCCAGGCAACCCCCTTCCCTGACCCTCATCTCTCCTCAGGCCACACCCCACTGACCTTACTTCACCTTCCATGAGTGAAAGATGTGGCTGGAATGGGCCCCTTGAACTCTGACAATGTCTCTTGCTTGTCTGGACAGAGAGGGGTGTGGGAGTGTGTGTAGAAACCAGCCCACAACGAACTTTATATTCATTGTTCCATCCACTTTTGCTTCTGACTCCACCCACCATTGGCATGTGGCCCCCAGAAGGCAATGCAGCCCTCAGGCTGCAAAACAATCCCCACCCCTCTCCTAAAGCCATTTATTTATTCATTTGTTACCTTTATATCCCACCTTTCCTCCAAGGAACTCAAAGTGGCATACATGTTTCTCCTCCTTCTCCATTTCATCCTCACAAGAACCCTGTTGCCTGGCCCAAGGTCACCCAGCAAGCCTCATGCCTAAATAGGATTTGAACCCTGGTCCTAGTCCAACACTCTAACAGTTACACTACACTACCCTCTCAGTATTGCTGCATAGGAACACCTGCCCATCATAGATCATCAGACAAGTGCTTATTTGGTCTCGCATTCTGTCTCTCTCCAGCAGTGGCCAACCTGATACATCTGGTAAGATTAAAAGCAGAGCAAAGGGGCAGGAGCCAATATTTGGGCATTCCCTCCTCCCCTTCTTTCACAGACACACCCACACGCCACTGAAATGCACCTACACATTTAGCCAAATATCAAATGTCAACATTGCAACAGAAGTTAGTGAGGTTTTCCACACAGATGCATTCTTGAAAATGGAAGCATTCGGATGGAACCACCCCACCCCCCAGTTTCTTTCATCACAGCTCAGCTTAAACAGCTTGAAAACAAAACCTGTGCTGCTGCCTTGCCCAAGCAATTCTGATTGGCAAGCGATGTGGCCCCACAATATTTCAGCCTCAGGTTTGCTCAGCTAAGATTTCATCATGCCATTTATAAGTGCTGCACCTTGAACAGTGCAGTGGATGGATACTTGTGCTGAACTGTGACGCTCCATTAGTGCTATCATGTGTGAAGGGGGCACAGAGTTGACCTTTCTCAATTTGTTTCCTCAGGTGCATACTAGAATAGCAAAGGCGCTTGAGATTTTTGCCTTTCTTCTTCATCTGGCTTACCAAATCACAGTTAATAAGTTATGAGGGGAAAAGAGCAGCCTGTGGACATGAAGGGTGGAGGGAAATGCAGCCCTGTTTGTTAAGTTTCTCACTCTGTTCCCGCTGAGAATAAACAATAACTCACTAATTGGTGTGCTCACTAGACTGCAAAGCAATCCACTGTGGTGGCTGGGGTCTTGCCCTAAGAGCCTGTTGTGGCTTGCTCCTTTATATTGCTACCCAAAGCCAACTGAAGCACTGCTCAACACACTCCCTGCAAAGTGATCCACATCAGCATTTTCCTCGCAGCTGGTCTGACTGCTGTGCTGAAGCAGTACTCTGAGATGACTGGCGACATGCCAGGGGGAGCAGGGAGAGGGGGAGTGCTGTTACTTCACACTAGGTACTGTTGCCAGAAGCAAGAAGCTAAATACCTGGGAGAAGCTGGGAAGGAGACATAATCAGAAAGGTTGAGCCATCAAAAATGTGTACATTTCGTTTGATGCAAGGCCCCTGTCAAAGTTCACTTCTGGCTTGGCACACCAAAGTGCTGGAAACCAATGCAAAATTAGTTTACTCATCTTGTGCTCACTGTAACTGGTACAAGGCCAGAATAGTGCAGCTGTGAAATACAGATAATCCATCTCTTTCCCGTTCATTTATGCACTTTAAGTACAACCAAAAATGTGTATGTCTAGGCTGGTCTGCTAGCTGTGATCCTACCTGGACAGAGATAGCTTAGCCTCTGTTTATCTTAGTAGTAGTAGTTTTATTTATGCAGGGATGACCAAGGTAACCATCCCAAACTTGTTGGAATCCAACCTCCATCATCCTTGGCCATGCTGTTTGGAGGTGATAGGAATCAGAGTCCAACAGCACCTGGCGGGCACCACCATGGCTATCCCTTAAGCAGTGGAAGCTGCAACCCCACTTATCTGAGAATAAGCCCCATTGAATTCAGTGGGACTTATTTATTTAGTTTAATTAATTTATATATATACCGCCCTAAGCCCGAAGGCTCTCTGGGCGGTGTACAAAAACTTACTTTTGAGTAGACATGATTAGACGTGCAGCCTAACTTTTTCGCTGTTGCTGTAATATTGTCCCAGAAGGAAGTTATTCATTTCTCAACATAAGAAGGAGCTGCAAGACCTGTGTTTTAGACATTCCAGTAAACAGCATGGCTCACTCACTCTTCCTTTTCCAACTCTCCATAACATCCAAAGGTGCTCTCAGAGAAAAGATGTTTTCCCCTAATTTGGGTTAAATATGAAGTTAAACGTGTCGCTAATGCACTTTACACTAATTTCAGCCATATCCTTGACGTCACTGAGATGTAATGAGCAGCAAGGGGAAAAAAAGCTTCTGCAAGTTCTTATAGGTGGAGAAGATAAGCATTTCAGGAAGACTCAATAGATGTTCAGATGACTTGTAATGTAGAGGTTTGGGGAAAGGGGAGAGAAGAGGGATGACAATGGGAGGCCTTACCCCTGACCTCCATACACATCATGCCTATGTGTAGTCTCTCTCCAAAGAATGCAGGGTCCAGGTTACATGTAGAACACTTACACACATACAGCTTGTACACTCAAAGCTCCTCTGCAGAAGGAGTTACAAGGTTTGCAATTTTGTTTTTGTTTTACCCTATTCTATTTTTGTTTTACCCTTTATAAAGGCAAGCTGTAAATGCGTTAAATAAATTAGTAAATAATCTATGCATGAAGGCTGTGGGCAGAGCTTGGAAAAGTTACTTTTCTTGAACTACAACTCCCATCAGCCCCAGCCAGCGCCATGCTGTAGTTCAAAAAAGTAACTTTTCCAAGCTCCTGCTACTGTAACCCTGGTCCACTCTCCACACGTTGAGGGAACCTTACTATAAGATGTCTGCTCAGGGCTTTTGTTTTCCACTGTACAACTGCCTATATTTACCTGAATGTGGCAGGTAATATATATCTTTATTTTATTTATTCCCTACATATTACTGATCTTGGAAGTGGGCATTCAGTTTATAGTATATAACTCAGTATATAAGGCAATGAATGAATGTCTGCTTTCCAGCAAGTCAGCAATCCCATAGAAAGGACTTCAGGGTCAAAGCAATCAACTTCTGAAGTCATAAAGGCTTTCCAGTGATATAGCTTTGAGCCCAAATGAAGTATGGAAAAGATTTATTCCATCAGAAGGCACTGGTGTAATGAGTTTGTAGTTTGGGAGGTGGAATAATATAAAAATGTCATTATACATTGGTTTCTTTATCTTCTGCTGACGGTGTTGGAGTCACAACTGGTAATGATAATAAGAATTAGAATTACAGTAGCATATAAAAACTTTTTTTTAGGATTTTTAGGCTGTAATCCTATATTAACTGACCTGGGAATAAGCTTAATTCAACCCAGTGGGATTTACTTCTGTGTTGACACGTATAGGACCACACTGTCCTTTTGTTGATAGCACTTGGGGTTTAGCCGATTTGCTCTGTTTTTAATCTGGTTTCTTACACGTTTTTAATTATTCTCAGTTTCATAACCTTTGAGATGGGGCAGCTTCAAGTGGGAAGGGGAAAGCAGGGAGCATCTTTGCTGTTCTCAATGTGGCTTTAAAAAAACCATCATTTTACAGTAATAACTATAAAAACAATGAAAATGCACACATACTGTCACCATTACAATAATATACTTGCAGATCTAATCAACCAGTGGTGGTATGTGAATGTTTTCCTAAAATGCCAGACTGTACATTTTCTTCCCCTTCTTTAATTAACATCATTACTGTGAGTGCATGCTATCCTGTAGCATTTTATAAACCTTCTGCTTTTTAAATTTAGTTTCTGGAGACTGTATATACCCCTCATTACTTTTTCCTAGAACTGGAGAGCACGGCTTCCCTTTTTTTTTATTTTGTTTTTTGTTTTAAAGGCATATGGCTACTCTCTTACAGTAAAAGTTCTCCATATATTTCATGGGCAGGGAATACCACACTACTTGCATTGAAATGGGCCTAGCTACTATAGTAGAAACAAGGAAACTCCAGTTCTTTTCATTCCCTGGAAAGACCCTGATTCTGTCACAAAATTTCTATCCCCAAACACCTTAAAAGGCAGAAACAGTGTTTTTATATAGAGGTGAAGTTTGTAAATAATTCACACTCCTTTACCTCCTTTTTTCTTTCCTTTTCTTCTTTGTTCTTTCTTCCACCCCTGCAGAAAGAAGAAGCGACAGTAAGACTAAACTTCTCCAGAAAATGATCTGAGCATGACAAGATAATCAAGAGAAAATCCCCTACAACCTCCTATTCTGCTAAGAACATGCATTAGTAGTGTGACCTTGAATGTTGGTCCAAATTGTCTTTAGGGGACAATCCCGTAGGAGGAAGGCCATAACTGGGTGTTAGATGATATGATTTGCATGCAATAGGTTCCAGGTTCAATTCCTGGCATCTCCAAGTAGGGCTTGAAAAGATATCTGAAAATCTGGAGAGCCAGTGCCCGTCATTGTAGACCAGTGTCCTTCAGCTTTGGGTCCCTAGATGTTGCTGGGCTACCACATCCATCATCCCCTGCTATGTCACCCAGTGGTCAGGAATTATGGGAGTTGTAGTCCAACAATATCTGGGGGCCAAAGGTTGAAGAAGACTGGTGTAGACAGTACTAAACTAGATAGTCTGATGAATGACTCAGCATAACAGTTCTAGATGAACTGATGGTCTGTAAGGCAGCTTTCTATGTTCCTATGTCATGGCAGCCATGCATTCCTGATTTGGCCTTTTCAAGGCATGGATACTGTTTATCAGAGGTCATAGTATATATGCCACCTTCAACACTAAAAAGAAAACTACCATCAGTTGACAGTTAAATAATCCTTCTGACAAGAATGCATAGGTACAGTTTCAGAAAGTTCCTTTTATATGTCAAGGTGCTAAGCTTTTTATTTCAGTGCTTTCATTTTGATATGTGGCCCCCAGCATTGGTACATTGATAAAGCAGCAACACAAATTGTTTTACAGTGGAGTTTTAGATTTAATCTACTAAACAACACTTTATCAGACAGTTACTTCTTACAGTTAATTAGTTTGGGGGACAGTTCTTGATTTGCCCACTGTGTAATTAGGCTAGAAGGGCAAAAAAAGGAAGTTTCACAAGTAGCCAACACCTGTCACTTTTATTTAGGGTTCTGAAGGCCATGTACACAATCTTCTTCGATCGTCATTTGGAAATAGGCTGGAAGGCAGACAGCTCAGATCATAAAGTATAGTGGTGCAATCTGTTCTTGGCACAGATCACAGTCGTTGAGTATACTTTGCTAAAACTGTGGTTTGTACATAGTTCAAGGGTGTAATTCCATGTAGACACCATTTCAGTAGCCTGTTCTCAGAATGGCAGAGCAACACTGATAACCATGGGAAGAGAAAGGGACACAGCCTACTTGGTAAGCAATGATGATAAAGCTGTGGCAAGAACCTATTTTAAACATACAGTATATAGGTAGATAGGGAGGAAATCCTTAATGACAGAGGATGTGGCTAATTGTTTCATTTCAAATAAGGATGAAAGGGGGTCCAGCCCAATTGCTATTACTGATACTATTACTGGAAATCGCATTCAGTGCACATCCAGAGAAATGTGAATCTGTATATGTCCTGTGACAATCAATGGCACTTGTTAGTCGCAACTAGCCTATCCTATTCATTCAGACCTGAGCACAGGCAACTTTCTTTGGATTGTGTCTATATCTAAATGAACCAAAATCACATATTTTTGGCAGAGTTTGTTTTCTGATAATGTAGTTGAGTTTTTACCTAAAGCTTAAGGCACAGCTTTAACACATGTGCTCTACCCTGAAAACCTTATTTAATGCCCACCCCATCCCAGCCTCCCGCGCTTGTCCTTATACACCAGGAAGCTCCAGTATCTTCTTTGCCTCTTGAAGGCCAGTGGGAAAGAGCGATCCAAATGTGCCACATGATATGCTTTCCAGAATCCTGGAAAAATCTGAAAAGAGAGAACCTATTTATTGAAATGGGTCCAACTGCTTCCTAGCACATGTTGAGGTTGTCTCCTCTGCCTCCTCCCTCCCCAGTTGCCCTCCATCTTTTCTTTTCAGAATCCTTAAACCATCCTTCCTGCAGAAGATGCTTAGAGGATGCGGTGCTCCCATCACTCTGCCTGTTACTCCCAAACAGCCCCTGATCAGTGGAAGCTAGTGCTCATTAGAATTGGTAGGGAGGCCCAGAGTAGGTGGAGCCAAAGCAAATGACAGGCAGAGCCAACTAATGCTGCTTTTCTCTCCATCCTCCTCACTGCGACTGAGGAGGTGGAGGCTGAGAGGAGTGCCACCAACCTCTGGACTGGTAGTATGTAAGGAGGTAGGCAGGTGGGGGCTGGCTGAACACACACTGAGCTTGTTGGGACAGTGCCCACTTGCCCTAAAGGACCAGCTTCTCCTGGCCCTGATTCGATGCAGTAGTATACAGGACCCTTTTATCTTCTCACTGCCTGATCCACACTTTGTCTCATTGACTTCATTTCTTTCCCCTAGCCTTCCACCCCCAATTCCAGACTGACCTTTTTCTGTGCATGGACTATGACCGGCTTGAAGCTTTACCACTGTCATAATTGCTACTTAGCATTCCTGTTTCAGTTCAGTTAGCTCTTTGTTCCCTGAGTGCACATATTCTGTAGGTGTTTCCCCCATTCATTTTTTCCCTCTGGATCACTGAAGTGAATCCAATAGACCAACTGCTAAGCATATGCTGGTACGGAAAAGAATTTAAAATAAGAATAAGTGCTAAAGAGCTGCATTTGGCCAGGACATGCTCTTATCCTTGGTGTCATTGTTAATTTGGCCACAGTTTGGTAAATTTGCAAAGGAAGATTATTTCAGACAAAATGCCATTTTATTTGTGGAATGAGATTGCACATTCTGAAGGTCTGCAAAAGAGCTGATTACTGCCTGAGTGCTTTGTTGAATGACAAAGTGAACTTGGCTACTGAGGCCTCTGCCAGTCAGACCTGGGTAGGCAGGGAGAAGCTTGGTTAATATGGTTGGCCTTAGCATCAAGGAGCCTCAGCTGGAATAGATAAGATAATTTAAGATTGCAGATGTCCAGGAAATGAAAGCCATACCATGTTAAAATTATGTACCTTGCTGTTCTTGGTCTCTTAACAACCTGATTCTCAAGAAGGAGTGGAAGGCTTCAGGATTGCAACCTGTGGCTGTTCTACTGCTTTCTTGTTCCAGAGCTCGAAGGAGTCTGGAAATACTGATCTACTAAGGGCAGTACTCATTTGTGGACTGGGATAGCCTGCCCTGAAGAGGGCTCAGTCCTTATACCCGTCTATCTCATTGCTTCTTGCTTTTCCAGTGGTGACAGAGCTCTGCGATAATGGATGGAAGAGAAGGTGGGAAAGTGAGTTTTGGAAACCATTTCCTATGCTCTCCAAACACCTTTGAATCAGCTGGCCAGCCGGGAGACAAAGCGGGTGTATAATTGCACCAAAGGCATTGTATCACCAGATGGAGAAGCACCTGGTATGGTAAGGGCAGTGTCAGACAGAGTCAGGGACAGTGAAATCCAGGAATAATAGTAGAAGCAGACTATCCTTGAAACATTTTAAACAGAGGCTGGATGGCCACCGATCAAATATCCATAGTTGTAGGATACTGGACTAGATGATCTCTGATGACACTTGCAATACTATGATTCTATAGGAGTAACAGCTCCATTGCATTTTATGTACACTATTACTTTGGGCAAATGAGCCAGTTCTAGGGACAAGGACTGAGGAGATTCAGATTCATTGCTGGCTAATTTTCACCTGGTTTGGGAGAGTAGCTTCAAAAGCTGCTGCTGCTGCTGGGGGCACCAGAGATCATCTTGCTGCTAGTCCAGACGGAGTGGCTGCTCGGGATGTCTACAAACAATTGGAGTGGGATGTTGTTTAGGAGTCCTTGCTGGGGGTCAAGATTTAATTTCAGAAATGCATTGTTTTTGCTTTTATTGGAATCATGGGCTTGTATTTTTCTTGTTAGACCTTATAAAGTATGTGGGGATTGCTTAATTTTGTTGTTTTCATTAGTTTATTGTTTATGGCATTTTGTTATATTTTTCTAACAGCTAGAGTGAATTATGTGGATGTTGTAAGCCACCTTGAGCATGGAAGACTGGAAAGACAGCATACAAATAAATGATGATGATTCAGATCTCTACTCAGCTATGAAGCTCACCCTGAGCCAGTTGCTATCTGTCAGTCTAACCTACCTAGAAGGTTTGTTGCGAGAAAAAATGGGGAGGGGGAGAACCATGCACACTGCCTTGATCACATGTTGGATGCAAACAAAATAGATAAATAAAATGATTCTGAGGTTCTTGGGCAAATTTGGCTATCTTGGACAGCATAGAAATGTATGTGTTCCATGAACGTTGGAATGATCCCTCATACAAGTGAAAAATAACTGAAAAATCTTTGAGTCTCTCTCTGGAAAGAGACAGGAAACACCAGGCTATTTTGAGAATGAGGTATTATTATTCAGAAATGCAGAAATTTAACCCCCACAAATATTAAAATACTTTATACACAGCAGAGGTGAAAACATTTTTCTTTAGACTAATGTGTTATGGTGGAAACAGGAAAAGTTGCCTTAAATACTTAAACCTAGGTAACTGTGGACAAAGTTCTCTAACTTTAGGCTAGCCAAGCAGCCAATATTTTACTTGCGATAGGAACACAGCGAGCTGCCTTATACTGAATTACAACTGTGGCTCAACGTAGCTCATTATTGTCTACACCAGCCTTTCCCAACCAGTGTGCCTCCAGATGTTGTAGGACCACAATTCCCATCTTTCCTGACCATTGGCAATGTTGGCTGAGGCTGATGGGAGTTGTGATCCAACAACATCTGGAGGCACACTGGTTGGGAAAGGCTGGTCTACACTGACTGGCAGCAGTTCTCCAGGATTTCAGACAGAGGACATTCCCAACCCTACCTGGAGATGCCAGGGACTGAACCTGTCACCTTCTGCATCCAAAGTAGTTGCTCTACCAATAATCTGTGATTTAACCAATAACAGTATTTACTGGATAACTACTAAGACTGGGGCCTGAACAGCCAGGAAACTCCCAATTATTCCTGGTTCTGCCCATGAGATTCATCAAATTCTACCAGGCTCTAGTCATGATCCACTAGGCTGGGCCTGCTGAACTTCATGTCCTCAAAATTCTGCCATGGTTCCCCTTAATCTTTAGATTCCAGTCTGCCTCCATCCTGACCCACCAGAATCCTGCCATGTTCTTCCCATGTGTCCTGACTTTGCTTCCTGGTCCCTCCTGTTTTTGAAATCAAAAATTGACAACCCTGATTAAGCACTACTGCTTGCATGTGATGCATTCTGCTCAGAGCTTGGAAAAGTTACTTTTTTGAACTACAACTCCCATCACTGGCTGGGGCTGATGGGAGTTGTAGTTCAAAAAAGTAACTTTTCCAAGCTTTGATTCTGCTCTCACAAGACAGCGAGAGACCTTCCAGTGACCATTCTGTTGCATGGTAAGAACATTAGCACTTCAGTGGTGCTAAGTTTCCTTTCACGCCCAGCATACTGCGTTCTCGGGAGTCAGTGGACCTGATTCATAGGAGTATCCACAGAGTCAGACCATTGGTTCAGCTAGCTCAGCATTGTCTATACCAGGGATGGAGGACCTGTGGCCCTCCAGATCTTGTTGGATTCCAACTCCCATCAGCCCCAGCCAGCAAGGGCAACAGGGATGATGGGAGTTGGAGCCCAACAACATCTGAAGGGCAACAGAAATCCCCATTTCTGATGTTCACACACTGACTGGCAGAGGCTCTCCAGGGTTTCAGACAGGAGTCTTTCCCAGTCCTCCCTGGAGATGTCAGGGATTGAACCTGGGGCCTTCTGCATGCAAAGCAGGTGCTCTGCCATTGAGTTGCAGCTCTTTCTCACTGCATGACACATGGCATGACACCCATACAGGTATGGTGTGTACACAACATATATCTGTACAGAGGCTTGGGGGAAGAGCAGGCCGATTATAAGACATCTGATCCATGCATCATACCTGGCAAGAACTTTTAGATGATTCTACCTAAAGCAAGTATACCACTCTCCATACGATGCTGGCCACAAAACCCTTCTATAATCACTTCCATGGATGTTTATTTCATACTTAGGAAAACTGGCAGCACATCTCAAAGGTGCTCCCAATGTAGTGGTACCCAAATCACATCTGCTACTTTTCAAGCTGTGTTCGGCATCCGTTACTGGCTCACAGCACAGCTCTGCCTCCTGAACATAAAATGTGGTTACCATGGACTCAAAAGTGTGGAATGAATAGCTCTGCAAGTTGAGCAGCACAGGTGTTAAAGAGCATTGAGTATGTATGCTAAAACTGAAGGAAGTTTGTGAACATTGCAGGAGATTTATTTCTTTATTTGCATTGGTCTCCCAAGGCAGCATATATGTGGTTCTCAGGTGCCCACCCATCCAGGTACTGGCCAAATCCAGACTTCAGCAAAGTGGTGGCCTCATGTGCTTTCAGATTGTACCCAGGGACAGAAGCGTACAAATTAACAAAGTCTCATTATATTCTACTTATTTCTACTTATTAAAAGGAAAAAGAACCATTCTGGCAAATGTTTTATCTCCATTGCAAACTCCAATCAACAGAGAAGCACATTCTGGATCACAAGTTTGCTTTCCTCTTCCAAGGACATTGGAGGACATAGGCCTCCTGCCTATGACTACGGCTTAAGAGTGATGTCTTTTAAAAATTACTAATAAAAGGCAGAAACAGTTCAGAAAGAAAATTAATCCCCCCTCCCCAAAGAATGAGCCAGTACCCGCCACAATGTTTATAGCTTTTTGAATAATATTGTTTGTTGCATGCTTAGGCACATAGCTGAATAGGTGTCAAAAGTCCAATCTGGTTCAGTCTAAAAATAACCTTAGAGTACATTCTCTGTCAGCATTCTGTTGATTTTAGCAGTTCAATGTTTCAGAACCTGAGATGAATTTTTATTACAAATTGCTGGTAAGACATCAAACTGCCAGCTGCAAAGGGCAGAACTCATATTATCTGACTTGAATGTCTTCAATTGCTAAGAATATTGCTGCTATGATAGTCAGGAAATGGTGATATTAGGTTCTGAATACTGAGAAGATTGGTAACATAACTGCATGCAATACAAGGAAATTGAGGTTTCAGTCCACAACCCACATATCAAAATGCTTTGTTTTCTTTTTTCCATCCTGTTCTGTCCTGTGGAGCTAAACATTAATGAATTCTGTACAAATCCAAGAATAAAGCTGTTCTACCATAGAATGTCTGCTTATTTTGGTTATAGATTGTGCTACAGTGCCATCAAATGCATGCCTTTAGAGATAACCTCATAGCAGCATCTAAGATGGGTTAAGAACTGATTCACACATGCATATAGAGGTGGTCATGTGCCCTACTTTAGAGCACTCTATTTGGAAGGCTGAAAATAGTTTTCTATTTGAAGGAGTCATCTGTTTGAAAGGCTTTCCGGTCCAAGTCCAGTTTAAAAGTAAAGAGCCATAAGAAAGGAGAGGAGGGGGCCTTGAAGTTGCCCATCAATAGTATTTGGACAGCAGGCTGAGCAACCAAACAGGTCACATGGTCACAGCCTTCACAACTATGTATTGCATCTCTAATTTCTTTCTAAATTTGCATCTCTCTATATAAATTAGCATATGCATTTTTAAATTTTAATATTTTGCAAATCTGTGCCTTCTTTTGTCTTTTTTTGGGGGGGCAATGCTTTTCCTGTTTTCTTTAGCAATGTATAACTGGCCACCCTACATCCGTATGGTTTGATGATTCCAAGATAAGCCCGCAAATTAGTCAGATAGAAAGCTCACACTCACATAGTCAGAATCTGCATTGTTAAAAGACCTATTTACATCATGCATACCTTGCCCTTGGAGGATGAGGTGGCTTAAGGATATTGGGCACTGGTTGCCCATATGTGGGCCAGGTTCAAGATTCCTATATTCATTTACAAGGCCCTTAACAACTTGAGGCCAGGATACCTTCAGGAACTGTGTGGCTCCTTATATCCCTGCTTGATGACTGAGATCTTTGAGGGAGTCACTGTTAGTGGTCCCTCATAGCTTGGATGCATGGCTTGAGTCCACCAGGAGCCATGCCCTCAGTATTGTGGCCCAACTGTGTGGCACTCCCTCCCAGCTGAGATCAGACAGACCCCCCTCTCTTATAAATTTCTGGCACCTACTGTAGGGTGTGTGTTTTTCATTCTTTTAAGCAGGCATTTTAAGTATTTTCTGATTTTATAGTTTTTAACTTATTTTTTATATTTGCTGTATTTGTTGAGTTGACTACACTACTTAGAGGCAATTGTAATTAAGCAGTATATAAATTGTTGAAACAAATAAATATTCATGTGCAGATCAGAACTAAGTTATCCTCTGGGTTTTGCACTTCCCAAATGTGATGCAGTTTTCAGCTCAATCACCATATCAAATACAACTATTTTGAGAGAAAATGTATTTTAAATTAAATAGTTAAATATTATTTAAATGGAAATTTTCATGCAGATTTTGTAAAAACAATTTTGCAGACCCTGTGGAATTCCCTCCCCTTAAATACTAGACAGGCGCCATCTCTGTTATCTTTTTGGCGCCTACTGAAGACCTTCCTCTTTCAACAAGCCTTTTAAGTTGAGATCTTATGCCAGTCTGTGTCTGTGTTGGAACTGCTTTTTAATATGTTTTTAAACCTTCTTTTTCTGGGGGAAAAAGTTTTTAGCCTTTTTAAAAAAAAAATGTTTTGAAAGCTTTTAAAAATATTTTTAAAAGTTATTTTGTTTTAATGTATTTTAAAGTCTGTTTTTATGATGTTTTAAAGTGTTTTTAGTACTTTTGTTTGCAGCCCTCGGCTCCTGTTGGGAGGAAGGGAGGGATACAAATTAAATAATAAATAAATAAATAACGCAGAAATGGGACAGAATGGTCTCATGAGTGAACATATGTGAGAGTGGCAGGGACTGGAAATATACTTGGCTTCATCCTTCTCTAGGTGCGGTATGGTAGATAACTTTTTCTAACTTAGAAATTTCTGGCCACACTGAATTCTTGAGACAGTATTTCCCAGTTGGATATTGTTTTTACATTCCAATTTTTAAAACAGCTCAAGTCAGTTTTGCAATCAAGGATAAAGCTGAGAGCAGAAGGAGTTAAAATAATCAGCTTCTGAGCACCTAATTCCAAACAGACTAAGAATTCTATTCTGGACATGGAATTCTGGGTGATTTCTGGAAGGCTGGACGATGGCTAGAGTGCAAGTGGCAAAAGACGTGCTGTGAGGCTGATCTGGCACGAGTAAAACATCATAGCTGTGCCTACTGTGTGGCAGTGAGGGCAACAAAGAAGGCCCACTTCTCTGCCACCATCGCCTCCTCAAGTATTTATTTATTTAATTTAATTTATATACCGCCCTAAGCCCAAGGGCTCTCTGGGCGGTGTACATAAAATAAAACAGTCAGGAATATATAAATACAATAATACAATAAAATCAAGCCAACAAAGGTAAACAAAAATAATCAAACAGCAGCAAAATACAACAATACATATAATAAAATGCATTAAAATGCCTGGGAATATAAAAAAGTTTTCACCTGGCGCCGAAAAGATAGCAGCGTCGGCGCCAGGTGCACCTCATCGGGGAGACCATTCCATAGTTCGGGAGCCACAACCGAAAAGGCCCTATCGAGCTTCTCGATGGGACGGTACTTGGAGGAGGGCCTTAGATGTTGAGCGCAGTGTACGGGTAGTTTCATATTGGGAGAGGCGCTCCACCAGGTATTGCGGTCCCATGCCGTGTAAGGCTTTATAGGTCAAAACCAGCACTTTGAATTTAGCCCGGAAACAAATAGGAAGCCAGTGCAGACGAGCCAGAACGGGTGTAATATGAGTGGACCTTCTTGTCCGCGTCAACAATCTGGCCGCTGCATTCTGGACTAACTGTAGTTTCCGAACTGTCTTCAAGGGCAGCCCAACGTAGAGTGCATTGCAATAGTCCAATCTAGAAGTTACCAGAGCATGAACGACTGAGGCGAGGTCGTCACTGTCCAGATAGGGACGTAGCTGGGCTACCAATCGGAGATGGTAGAAAGCATTCCGTGCCACTGAGGCTACCTGAGCCTCAAGAGACAAGGAAGAGTCGATAAGAACTCCCAAGCTACGAACCTGTTCTTTCAAGGGGAGTGTAACCCCATCCAGAACAGGGTGAACATCCACCATCTGGGCAGAGAAGGCACTCACTAACAGCGTCTCGGTCTTGTCTGGATTAAGCTTCAGTCTGTTAGCTCCCATCCAATCCATTATCACAGCCAGGCAACGGTTTAGTACGTTAACAGCCTCACCTGAAGAAGATGAAAAGGAGAAATAGAGTTGCGTGTCATCAGCGTACTGGTGACAACGCACTCCAAAACTCCTGATGACTGCGCCCAGCGGCTTCATGTAGATGTTGAAAAGCATGGGGGACAGAACCGATCCCTGCGGGACTCCACAATGGAGAGTCCAGGATATCGAGCAATGTTCCCCAAGCACTACCTTCTGGTGGCGACCCACCAAGTAGGATCGGAGCCACTGCCAAGCAGTACCCCCAACTCCCAACTCCGTGAGTCTTCCCAGAAGGATACCATGGTCGATGGTATCAAAAGCAGCTGAGAGATCAAGGAGAATCAACAGGGTCACACTCCCCCTGTCCCTCTCCTGACAAAGGTCATCATACAGGGCGACCAAGGCTGTTTCGGTACCAAACCCAGGCCTAAAACCGGATTGAAACGGATCGAGATAATCAGTGTCATCCAAGAGCCCCTGGAGCTGGCCGGCCACCACCCGCTCCAGAACCTTGCCCAGGAACGGAACATTCGCCACAGGTCTATAGTTGTTCAAGTTATCTGGGTCCAAGGAGGGTTTCTTCAGGAGTGGTCTCACTACCGCCGCTTTTAGGCAGTCAGGGACCACTCCCTCTCGCAAAGAGGCATTGATTACCTCCTTGGCCCAGTCGGCGGTTCCGGTCCTACCAGCTTTCACCAGCCAAGAGGGGCAAGGATCCAGCACCGACGTGGTCGCCCGCACCAGTCCAAGCATCTTGTCAACATCCTCAAGCTGCACAGACTGAAACTCATCCAATAAATAAGGACAAGACCGTGTTCTGGATGCTTCATTGAATCCAGCTGCTATAATATTGGAGTCTAAGTCCCGATGAATGCTAGCGATCTTGTCCTGGAAGTGTCCAGCGAACTCATCACAGCGGGCTACAGATGAATCTATAGTATCCCGAGGGCCAAGATGTAAAAGCCCTCGTACAGTTTTAAAAAGCTCCGCTGGGCGGGAGAGTGATGCCTTAATACTGGCAGCAAAATATCTCTTTTTTGCTGCCCTCACCGCTGCTGTATATCGCTTAGAGCAGGCACTTACCAAGGCATAATTGCATTCGTCGGGAGTCTGCCTCCATCTGCACTCAAGCCTCCTCCTCTCTTGCTTCATCACTCTCAGCTCCGGGGCATACCAAGGAGCTGTATGAGCTCTACATAGGAGGGGGCGCATGGGAGCGATCGTGTCAACCGCCCGGGTCATCTCCGTATTCCACAGTTCAACCAGAGCTTCAACAGGAGCGCCAGTCTTCTCAGTCGGAAAATCCCCCAGAGCCCTTTGGAAACCCTCAGGATCCATTAATCTCCAGGGGTGGACCAGTTTAATAGGTCCCCCACCCTTGCAGAGGGAAAGGGTCGCCGTGAGCCTAAACCTCAGCAAGCGGTGATCTGTCCATGACAATGGGGTAGATGAAAAAACCTCAACCTCCAGATCACCATCTCCCTGTCCAGTGGCGAAGATCAAGTCAAGGGTATGTCCCGACACATGCGTCGGGCCAGTAACAAACTGAGACAGCCCCATGGTTGTCATGGACGCCATGAAGTCCTGAGCCGCCCCAGATAAAGCAGTCTCGGCATGGACGTTGAAGTCCCCCAGTACCAGCAGTCTAGGGGACTGCAACAATACCTCCGAGACTACCTCTGTCAGCTCAGTTAGGGAATTTGTTGGGCAGCAGGGCGGGCGGTACACCAACAAAATTCCCAGTCTGTCTCTCTGGCCCAGCGCAAGGTGGAGACACTCCAATCCAGTCGTCACCTGTACAGGGTGCTCGGTGAGTGAGAAAGAGCTCCTATAGACTACGGCGACCCCGCCTCCCCGACCTTCGTCTCTACCATGATGCTGAACCGTATACCCAGCCATCCATTGGAGCTTTTCCGTATTGTCACGGGTTTGTTTATATCAACTCCAGGAAAAGGAGTTTGAGACCCTTCAGAGGCCCACTATGAGTTGTTTCCAAGGCACTTTGAGAGTAAAGTTGCTCGTTTTCGTAGCAATCTTGATGCCTCATCCACATTTACTGTAGTCTCCAGTGAGGTGTCCAGTGCAACGTCTGCTGCAACTTCTTGGGACAGTTTCAGCTGATGCAGCCTGTTGATGTGGACAAGGTACTTGCGATGATGCGGCCAGCAATGTATCCTCTCGACCCTTGCCCTTCTTGGCTTATTAAAGCTTGCCGAGGGGGGTTGACCAAGTGGATCCAGGGTGTGGTCACTGCATCATTGTGGGAGGGAGTGGTTCCAGCTGCCATGAAAGAGGTGGTGATTCAACCACTCCTGAAGAAGCCCACCCTGGACCCATTGGTTTGCAACAACTACTGAGATGAGGGAGGGAGAAAAAAACCCCAAGATGCCAGAGACAAAGGAATGTGAGTAAAAAAATTCAAATTGATTTATTGAGAGAATGAGCCCAACGCGTTTTGGACACATAAAACTCTGCCTTCGTCAGGGGCAAACTTGAAATCTGTATCCAAACTTGTCTTTTAAACAAATTGTACAAATATTGCAAAAAGCTTTAGACTAATTCTGCACGTATGAAGTGAATCAGGTAAAGATACCATTGACGGTGGTATCCTTTTGGGCCGATTTGGTGAGATGGTTATTGGAGGCACAGTTTTACAGTGGTTCTGATCCTATCTCCAGGGTCGTTTTCAGAGAATAGCATTGGGCGATTGTATTTTGGCCCCCTGGCAGTTGTGCTGTGGGGTGCTGCAGGGTACCATCTTGTCCCCTAAGTTGTTTAACATCTATATGAAGCCCTTGGGAGCAGTCATCAGGAGATTTGGGATGCTGGTGATACCCAGTTCTAATTCTCTGAAACATCTGAACCAGGAGAGGCTGTGCAAGCCCTGGACCAGTGCCTGGATTCTGTGGTGGGCTGGTTGAGGGCCAATAAACTGACTCTCAATCCTAGCAAGATGGAGACACTGTGGGTTGGTGGTTCCCAAGTTCAGATAATTGGTCAGTTGCCTGCTTTGGATGGGATCATATTCCCTCTGAAAGAGCAGGTCTTGTAGCGTGGGGGTGCTCCTGGATCTATCTTTGTTGCTAGAGGCCCAGGTGACCCCTGTGGCTAGGAGTGCCTTTCACCAGTTTGAGATGGTAAAACAACTGCAGCCATTTCTGGATAGGGATAGCTTGACCACTGTTATCCATTCACTGGTAACCTCCAGACTGGGTTACTGTAATGCGCTCTATGTGGGGCTACCCTTGAGGCTGGTCTGGAAGCTGCAGCTGGTGCAAAATGCAGCAGTGAAACTGCTCACTCGACCAGGTTATCACCAACATGTCACTCTGCTACTGAAGGAATTGCACTGTCTACCTATTAGCTACCAGGCTAATTCTAGTTTTGGTGTATAAAGCCCAATACAGCTTGGGACCAGGATACCTGAAAGACTGTCTTATCCCTTATATATCCAGTTGACCACTGCTCTCTGCAGGTGAGCGCCTCCTGCAGATACCATCTTATCAGGAGGTCCATTCCACACAACATAGGAAACGGACCTTTAATGTAGTGGCGCCTGCCCTTTGGAATTCCCTCCCCTTAAATATTAAACAGGCACCATCTCTGTTATATTTTTGGCACCTACTGAAGACCTTCCTCTTCCAACAAGCCTTTTAAGTAGAGACCTTATCCCAGCCTGCATCTTTGCTTGGAATTGCTTTTTAATATATATTTTTTTAAAAAAGTTTTAAAAGCTTTAGAAATGTTTTGAAAGATGTTTTAATATTTTTTAATGGTTGTTGTGCTTTACTATATTTTGAAGTCTGTTTTTATGAAGTTTTGAAGCGTTTTTAGTGCTTTTGTTTGCCACCCTGGGCTCCTACTGGGAGAAAGGGCGGGATGTAAATAAAATAAATAAATAAATAAAATTCCTGGACATTACTTCTTTAATAGAAATTTGGTACCAGAGATAAGAATAACATGGAAAGAATAGGGATAGGTTCCTGCACCACAAAAAAGAAGAGCAGTTCAACATATTTCAGCTAACTTTTTATTCAAAACTAACAATACGGATGTCTGTAATGAAACAACCAGGTCGGGTAAGCCTTGCATACAGACCACTTGAAGGCTTCTTCCAAAATGCATCCAGGGATGCCTGCCTTTCCTTTTTTCTTTTATCATGTAGCATCTTTCTATAGCAATCTAAAGCTTTGAGCACAATTCTCCTCTCTGTACACTCAAGCAAGCAGGCAAGGGGCAGCCGCCGCCACCACCCTGTGCGCTCTCTCTCTCTCTCTCTCTCTCTCTCTCTGTGCCATCTTCCCCTACACTTGAGCAGACACATCTGTAGCAAACAGTGCTTCCAGGGCGCCCAAAGCACTGTTTACTGCTGAGGCGTCTGCGCCACCTGGCAAGGAGCGCCATTCCAGCTACATGTGTGAGAGAGCTGCAGTTCAGTAGACAAGGAGCCACATTCTGACTGTGTCAGAGTGTACGTCCCCACCATGCAACCAAAAAAGACTTTGTTAAAAGGAGCTTCTTTCCTGGAGGCTTTGTTAACTGAGGTATTACTGTAAACACAGGCACTATAAGCAGGGCAAATTCAAATTCTGAGCCTGTTGTTTATGCATTTCAGCAACATCACTAGTCAGGCAAAAGTTCAGCCTGCCACCAGCTAGCTATTACCAAAGGGTGACTGACCCACCACAGCAGATAAAGAAGCCTCTTTCCACCAACACAATTGGGCATCAGGAGCTACTCTTGGCCTCTAGACAAACTTTGGGTCAAACTTGTTCATAGATCTGAGCAACTAGATGACCAATTCTTGCTGAGCTTGACACAGCATGCTAAGCCAGTAGAAAGTCTGTTATTCAGGTTTGTCAAAGTTCAGACTATTGGTCTGGCTGAAATGTCTGCTTCTTATATTTATGACATAATTCAGAGGTATGATGGCCCTGCTCAAGAACGATGTCTGTCAGACCTCCCATATTTCTACTTGTTGTTAAACCAACCACTTTTTAACTGAGGTATTCTGCAGCCCTAGTCTACACAAGACAACTGTAGTTTCATGCTGTAGTCGCTGTACATACTTGACAGTAAGCCCATTGAATTCAGTGGGACGTATTCGCAAGCTAATATGCTAAAGATTGTATTGCACACATTGTGGAAATTTGTGGAACCTATTCTCCAAAAATGTATTGTGCTGATCTAACATGACTTAATATAACAGATTTTTTTCCAGTAGTTTTTTTAAATTATAGTTGTTAAGTTAGTGAAAACTCAGTTTCCCCTAATAACAACACAGCCAATCTACTAGAAGCAAATAATGGTGGGGTTATCATATCCTACAAAGTCGGCAGGGAAAGATATTTTCCATCTCACCTTGGTTTGTTCTATGTATAAGCTTCACATAGCAAATATTATAGATCCCAGCATAACCTTTTGTC
The DNA here is from genome assembly GCF_030035675.1 of Rhineura floridana. Lineage (NCBI taxonomy): Eukaryota > Metazoa > Chordata > Lepidosauria > Squamata > Rhineuridae > Rhineura > Rhineura floridana. The sequence continues at coordinate 104,841,074 of NC_084483.1, forward strand.
TTAATAACTACAAACAAAAGAGAGAACACAACAGTAACTTACCTAAGGACAGTGTACCCAGAGCTTACATAAACAGAACCTCTCATTCAGGAAGTTGCTCCTTAAAGCCAAATCCTTAAAAAAAAAATCATAAACAAAATTGTTCCATGCAGGCTGCTGGATCAAAGATAAAAAGTTGTTGTGGGTCAAGTTATACAAACATTGTGCTAAGTATGCTGTAACATAGGATGCCAATCAAATTGGTGTGGACAACACATGTACAGTACATCCCAAAGTGTATATCCCATTCTCTGCACTGGGCTTATTGAAAATTCTTCACTGCGTGGATACCTTTCCCTTATCAAAAGTAGAATGGTTGCTCTACTCTGATATTGGGAAACATAGCATACCAGGAGATTAGCCAGCATTAACACTAGCAAAATGACTACTTTTTTTTAAACTGGGCAAGTCCAAAGTGGTACTGTAGAGAGAGTGCTGCATTGCAAGTAGGTGAACCTGGGAAGGACCATCGGTCCACAATGCAACATAACGTATACATTGCAGACAGAAGGTCCCTATTCAAGCCCTGGCACCTCCAGTTTTAAAGGTGATGTGAACAACCTTGTCCAAGGGCCTGGAAAACCCCTGCTAGTAATCAGTATAAACCAATGATTCCCAAATTTTTTCTCCCATGGGCCACTTGAAAATTGCTGAGGGTCTTAGCAGACCAATTAGTGATTTTTTCTGCCTGTTGCAGAAATTGTGATGCGCTGTGCTAGATGCTGTATGACTTTTAATTGCATTTTTATTGCTTCTTTTGTTTCTTATATTGTATGCATTGTATTACAGGTTGAATTCCATAGAATTATATAGAATTCAAATTGCTTTTTTCACAGACATGCCACGGACCACCTGAATGAAGTTCGCGGAACACTGGTGGTCCACGGACCACAGTTTGGGAATTCCTACTGTACACAGTACCGAACTTGATATACAAAGTCTACCCAGGAATAAGGCAACTTCCTATATTCCTATACCCACACAGTCACAGCACTCCTTTGTATTTGGATGCATCAGAAAAGAACCACACCTTGTTTTGAATTTTGTTTATGTATTGTCACTAACAACATTTTTGTCTCAAAGTGTCTTACTTTATATTTTTTAAAAAAACATATAGTACCAAATTTAAAATACCTCAAAAGATAAAGGAACATTATAAATTTGACAAGTGATCACACGCAATGGAAACAATAACCATCTTGTAGCCCATATCAAGTCTGCTCGGCTAAGGTGTATGGGTGTGTAATCGGCAAAGATCCAGGTGTGGACCTCAGTCCTGTCTTGGGCCAACAGAATGTGGTCATTAGGTAGGATTCCTAATTGGACAAAAGGAAAAAATGGACTTGCTTGCTTTTCTGCTTTTAACAGCAGCAGAATCAGTAGGTAAAGCTTTTTACATAATAAAGATAAACATGATCCCCTGCTGATATGTTTTATTTTATTTTGCCATTGGAAAAAAATGGAGTACTATCACTGCTACACTGGACTTTCTGTTATATGGAGGAAGGGCTATAATACTCTACTCTATTCTGTCCTATTGGACTGTCATGCTCTGCAGTAAGGAAGGGGATTTCAGCATATGGGACAATGGAACCAAATCCAGTGTGACAGCTGTACTAGTTGTGGGCTATCCCTTGCTGGAGGTTGTCAAACAGAGGCTGGACAGCCTGTATGTTGGGGGTTAAATTAAATATTCAAGGACTCCCTCCAGCTCTTTCATGACAAACCTTAAAGAGGCATTTAAACAATTTGCCCCTTGAGGTCCAAAACCCGTAGACTACTCCAAAAGAGCAAAAATGTAACTTACTGACTGATACCTGAAAGGTTCTCTTACACCATATATACCCAGTTGATCACTGTGCTCTGCAGGTGAGGGCCTCCTGCAGATACCATCTCATCAGAAGGTATGTTCTGTACAAGTGGCTCTTTAGTGTAGTGCCACCTACCCTTTGGAATTCCCTCCCCTTCAATATTAGACAGATGCCATCTCTGTTATCTATTGAAGACCTTCCTCTTCCAACAAGCCTTTTAAGTAGAGACCTTATCCCAGTCTGCATCTGTGTTGGAATTGTTTTTTAAAATGTTTTTAAAGATGTTTTTAACATGTTTTGTTTTTATTATGATTTAAAAGATGCTTTGTCTTTAATATATTTTAAAGTCTTTCATTTTTAAGATGTTTTAAAGTGCTTTTTGTTGCTTATTTGCCACCCTGGGCTCCTTCTGGGAGGAAGAGCGGGATATAAATTTCCTCCTCCTCCTCCTCCTCCTCCTCCTCCTCCTCCACCTCCTCCACCTCCTCCTCCTCGTCTTTTCATAAATGAACACATACATCAGGTGGGGAAACCCTCTGGCCCTCCAGATGCTGCTGAATTCCAATGACCCTCATCCATAGCTATGCTTACTAGGACTGTTGGGAGTAGCTATACCTGGAGGGCCAAAGATTCCTTACCTCTGACATAAATGATCTCACATTTTCAGGCACAACCAATGAATTAATGCATATTTTGCAAGATAAAACCCCACCCCACACCCATGCCTCGGAGCTCTCAAATGCTGCGAAAAAGACACTTTCATTCTATGTATCTCCAAAACTGATAGGCTGCAGAGAAAATATCCTTGACATAGTTATTTATGCCATGCAAAAATAACCTTGGGATTCAGACTGTACATAAAGACTGTGTTTATTGCCCTCAGAGGGAACATGAAATGAAGATGACTGTGTGACTGCAAATAGGCTCACTGTAGCTGAGTGCATGATTGACACATCCAAGTATATATTATGTAATTTTGGTTTCAACATCACTGCTGAGAACGGGACACTTAGAATACAGTCAAATGTCATATTTCTGACAACATATTAAATTTCAGAATGGCACATTATGTAAAGACAAGGAAGTCTGGCAAAATTAATTGCTCATTTTATTTCCAATTTGCAGACCTAATGGGAAGACATGTACATTTCCTTAGGCAATGGGTGCAATCCTGCCACGTATGAGCATTGGTAAACCCCATTGATTTCAGTGGGAAAATTGAGTACATTAAGCAGGGCTTTAAGATGGATAGAAGCTGTGGACAGGTGATAACCTTCATTACCAGTTTTCTAATGTAATAAATGGGACCAGTGAAAGACGATGCAGAATGCTGATAGGATAGCACAGTTAATATTGTAGGAATCCCTTCTTCAGCAGCTGGCAATGAGGAACATTCTTCCTCCTGCTGACAAGGCAGTGGGGTAAAGCATGGATGGGGAACCTCAGCCCCAGGGACAAATCTGTCCCACTAGGGCTCTCTATCCAGCCCTTGGGACTCTCCCCAGACCACACCCCTCCCCAGGCCACACCTCTTCCTCCTCAGGCCACACCTCTCATCTGTCCTGCTCTGTGCCTTCTTCAAGTGCTTTTTGCCTGGCTAGAATGTGTTCTTGAGTTGTCATAATGCCTCTGGCTTGCCTGGATGAAGGATGGAGAGAGATGCATATATGTGTTTAGAAATCTCTGACTTTTGTGTGGCTGGAATGTAGCCTACAGTACAAAGGTAAGAGTCATATCTGTTGTTTTTCCTCTGGCCTCACTCACCACTGCCATGAGGCCCCTGAAAGAGGATGTGGCCCTCAGGCTGAAAAAGGTTCCCCACCACACCTGCACTAAAACCAGTGGTGGCTGGTAGCTCCATGTCAGTGGGGCAGTAGAACTTGCTCCAGGTTTTATTCTGAACTTTCAAGCCATTGTCCAACGTGCTGAAACCTATTTCCTGGGTTTAGTCCGAACTTTCAAGAAGCTGTCCCAAGTACTGAAACCTAATAGGTTCAGCCCCTTGAACAACTCGAGTCAGGACTAAAACCTGGAGTGGATTCCACTGCCCCACTGACACTGACCCACCAGCTGCCACTGACCAAAACCTTCCTCTTACTTAAGCAAAGGGGAAGGCATGCAGCCAAATAATTTGCCCTGTGATACAAGTCTGGTAATCACTAATTAAAGAAACTACCACTTACTACTGAAATGGGTAGCTGAAAATATTGTGTTCTCCAGATAGTTGTGATAGCTTGCTATACAATTGACAGTGATAACATGTGATATCCTTTTTAAAAAAAGCATTTTGAGAAAAATATTCAAGTTGCAGTTCTGGGACTCCTTCTGAGCAGTCATGTGTAGGACCGTGCTATAGATCTCATTTCCCCAATGCTTGACCAATGTGCTTCTCAGTATTTATTTACTGTTTTGATTTTTTTTTACAGGCTTTCTTTTCCAGCCCTGTATAAGCTCATGAGAATATACACATTTTTAATAAAGAGAATGAAGGCCAAAGTACACGAGTGGCAGGCACATGTTCCTTTTTATGAGCTCATCCTGTTCTCAAATAAAGTAAGGAATGGGGATGTGTTTTACTATGGGTGCTTCTGGACAACCTGCCTATTGAGCATTCATTCTGATGTGTATGTGGGGAGGTTAGATGATGTTGCATCAAAGCAAGTATTATCCCATGCTTTCCAATGCATTTTCTTAACACTTCCCTTTTTGCAAAAAGTCCAATCTTTCAGGGAAGCAGGTTTGTTGCGCAAAACCTCCCAATCAACTATAATTGCGCTACCTGAATTTGCCAGTATGTGCTTGAATCCCACCCAAAAATAGCAGCTAAGGAAGAAAGGTCCTGAATCCTCTTTTCTCCTGCGCCTTAACTCTCAGTGCCTTCCTCTAGGCCTTTATTCTTGACGCCCAGTAGCTGGGGGTGGGGGGAGTGGCTACAGCAACAGTAAGGTAAGGAGAGGTAAGGAGAGGTAAGGAGCAGAGCGGGGAGTGGTCACTGCTGTTAAAGTAAGAACCCATGGCCTTCTCTACATGTTGTCAGACTCCAGCTCCCAGCAGCCCCAGCAGCCAGGGACAATATAGTCCACCAGCATCTGCATAGTCAAAAGTTCTCCATCCTTGTTGTACTCAAACAGGACTGTCATTTGGATCATAGCCCAATCATGTCTAGTTTGGCCTGAGAAGTCAAGATAATTGGATTGCCTTAAATAATGAGATCTGCTTCAAACATGATGTATGGGTAAATTGATAGGGAAGGGGGCAGGTCCAATTGATTTCAGATATAATGCATAATATAAATCTTATGTATGAATAAAAATGATGTAGGCATACATATGGATAACATTTCTTTCGGTTTTGTCTCAATTTGCAGTTTGCTTTCCAGCTCATCCCAACGTATCTGCACTTCCAGGATAAAATCTCTAGCATCCGCCAGGACTTAGACTCCAGTGTTATAGCAGGTGAATCAAGCGGGGTATCCAGAGCACAGCCTTGTCCCGATTTCTTGGATTAGTTTCAATTGGTACAGCTTGAGGACGTTGACAAGGTGCTTGGACAGGTTCATACAAACACTTCTGTGCTGGATCCTTGCCCTTCTTGGCTAATAAAAGCTAGTAGGGATGGAACAGCCGGCTGGGCCAGGAAAGTGATTAATGCCTCTCTATGAGAGGGGGTGGTCCCAGGCTACCTGAAAGAGGCAGTAGTGAGACCACTCCTGAAGAGACCCTCCCTGGACCCAGAAAATCTTAATAACTATAGGCCAGTAGCAAATGTTCCATTCCTGGGCAGGGTCCTTCAACGAGTGGTTGCTGGCCAGCTCCAGACACTCTTGGATGAGACCGATTATCTGGATCCATTTCAGTTGGGTTTCAGGCCTGGTTTTGGCTCGGAAACAGCCTTGGTCGCCTTGTATGATGACCTTTGTCAGGAGAGAGACAGGGAGAGTGTGACTCTGTTGATTCTTCTCAATCTCTCAGCTGCTTTCGATACCATTGACCATGGTATCCTTCTGGGAAGACTGGCTGAGTTGGGAGTGGGAGGGACTGCATGGCGGTGGTTCCGCTCCTACTTGGCGGGTCGGCTCCAGAAGGTGGTGCTTGGGGAACATTGCTCGGCACCCTGGACTCTCCAGTATGGGGTTCCACAGGGGTCAGTTTTGTCCCCCATGCTGTTCAACATCTACATGAAACTGTTGGGTGCGGTCATCTGGAGCTTTGGAGTGCATTGCCATCAGTATGCTGATGACACGCAGCTCTATTTCTCCTTTTCATCTTCTTCAGGTGAGGCTGTCAATGTGCTGAACAATGGACTGGATGAGGGCTAATAAACTGAGGTTCAATCCAGACAAGACTGAGATGCTGCTAGTGGGTGGTTCTTCTGACTGGATGGTGGATGTCCAACCTGTTCTGGATGGGGTTGCACTCCCCCGAAGGAGCAGGTTCGTAGCTTGGGGGTTCTCCTAGAACCATCTCTGTCACTTGAGGCTCAGGTAGCCTCAGTGGCATGGAATGCTTTCTACTGACTTCGGTTGGTGGCCCAGCTATGCCCCTATCTGGACAGGGATAACCTGGCTTCAGTTGTCTATGCTCTGGTAACCTCCAAATTAGATTACTGCAATGCACTCTATGTGGGGCTGCCTTTGAAGATGGTTCGGAAACTGCAGCTTGTGCAAAATGCAGCGGCCAGATTGGTAACAGGAACCAGAAGGTCTGAACATATAAAACCGATTCTGGCCCACTTGCATTGGCTGTCTGTATGTTTCCGAGCTCGATTCAAAGTGCTGGTTTTAACCTATAAAGCCTTACATGGCTTGGAACCACAATACCTGATGGAACGCCTCTCCCAATATGAACCCACCCGTACACTATGCTCAACATGAAAGGGTGCCTACTGCAAGGGATGCTGGGAGTCTGGCAACAAGGGAAAGGGCCTTCCCAGTGGTGGCCCCCAAATTATGGAATGAGCTCCCTGACGAGGTGCTCCTGGTGCCCACACTGTTATCTTTTCAGTGCCAGGTCAAGACTTTCCTCTTCTCCCAGGCATTTTAGCATGTGTTTTAAATTGTGTTTTAAATTGGTTTTATTTATTTATTTTTTTCAATAATTTTTATTCAAATTTTCATAAAACAAACAAAACAAAATCAAAAAACATTCAAGGACAAAAAACAAAACAAAACAAAAATGATTAAACAGTAAAATAAAACGTTGACTTCCGATTTGTCGCAGATCAGTTATAGGTCTACAATATATAACAATCCTGTCTCTTAAATTATATTATAAAATCACTTTCCTCCAGTAGTTATCTTAGTTAATCATCAAATCTCATAAACATTACTTTATTCTTTCCACCAAAAAGTCAAAGAGAGGTTTCAATTCTTTGAGAAATATATCTATCAATTTTTCTCCAAATAAGCATGTTGATTAATCCATCTCATTCAAATCTATTAGGTCCAATAATTTCAATAGCCGTTCTTCCATTATCAATGTTAATTCCATCTTCCATCTTCAATAATCCTGTTAAGTCCAGTAATTTCAATAGCCATTCTTCCATTATCAGTATCCCATAATAATCAAATAAGCATGTCAATCAATCCATCTCATTCAAATCTATTAGGTCCAATAATTTCAGTAGCCATTCTTCCATTATCAGTATCCCATAATAATCTTGTTGTCATAACCATAGTCCAAATAAACATATCGATTAATCCATCTCATCAAATCTGTTAGGTCCAATAATTTCAATAGCCATTCTTCCAATATCAATATTAATTCCATCTTCCATAGTCCTGTTAAGTCCAGTAATTTCAGTGCCCATTCTTCCATTATCAGTATCCCATAATAATCTTGCTGTCATAGCCATAGTCATATAATAAGAGTCTGATGGGAATATCCTTTGTCACAAATATTTCCTTGCCATCAATTCTGAATATGTTGCTGAAATATTGTTGTAAAGTCATATCTCTGTTCTTCTTTTTTACAAAATGCACTGACTCATCTCTTGAGAATTTTTCCATTGTCACATATCTGTAGTTAATTCCATAGATTTTTTCAATGTCAAGCTACATCACATCATTCCAGTCCAAAAAATTATCCAAGACATTGATAACTTTATCTCTAATATCTTCATTAATTTCTTCAGAGACAACGTTGAATTCCGAACAGTAAACTTTGTTTCTAATATCCATAAACTCCAGATCTTTTTCCAATTCCACATTTGTTCCAATCTCCAGGGCTTGTATCTTCCCTTTAATTTTTCTTTTCTCATCTCTAATCTCATCTCTCACAAGATCCCCTATTTCTTTAAGCTCCTGCGTCATTTTGCCCAATTCAATTTTCATCTCCTTTCTACCCTGTCTCAGGGTTTGTTTCGTTATCTCAATCTCATCCATTATTTTCTGAAACATAATTACTTCCAGATTCTCAGCCACTTTCTTGATTGCCATTCTTAAAACCACGAAAACAAAAAACAACAACAACAAAAAAACACCACTTCTTATTTCAGCAACAATTGGGTTAATATTGGCTTGATGACATCACAGTGTAAACAGAACAGCCTACCTTATCTCTTATATGTTCAGGAATACAAAACAAATTTAGTTCCCAGCATCAAAACAATTAGTGGCGTCGTGAACAAGCAGATTCGTCAAAATGAAATAGACCAAAAAGAAAATAGTCCCAGACATATAATATTCCAAAGTTCATAAATCAAATTTATTTATTTTTTTCTCCTCGGAATAGAAATCCCTCTTCCGTTTATATCTTTAGAATGCACTTCCAGGACAGCTTTTTGCAATAAAAACAAAGATAAGCTTTTTTGATTTCTTTCCTCCTTAATTTCGTAAATAACAGAGAAGAGTTAAAACTCACCCAGAAATTCTTTATAGCTGATTCATTGACAAATCTCTTTTTGCTGCAGCAATTTAAGCCAAGTGAAAAAGAAAATAGAAAGAAGGATGCTTGCCTGTTAAAGTCCGTTTTTCTTTGAAGAAAAGATAAACGTGTCGCATTAATCAGTTAGAGCTTGTTGGAAGTCCGTCCGGCATTGTTGGCTGAACCTTCTCTCATAAATTAATGAAATCCAGTCCTCCCAATAAAAACAGGCTTTTGTGGTTAATCTCTACGTTTCTCCCTGCCCGGGAGAAAATCTTTACCAGTCAAAAAGAACGTTCTGACTGATTTTAGAACTGAAAAAGCTTCTTCTGAGATGAGAGCTCGTCTCAACAAGCAGGCACAAGCGAAGTCATCCTTCCCGGAAGTCCGTTTTAAATTGGTTTTAAAAGATGTGTTTTTAAATTTGTATATTTGTTTTTAATGTTTTTAGTTATTGTAAACCACCCAGAGAGCTTCAGCTATGGGGCGGTATATAAATACAATACCTAATAAAATAAATAAATAAAAAGCACAGCTCTTTTCTTCTACCAACCCTGCTCCTTGGAAATCTCATACACAAGCACGCTTACATGCGCAGGCGCACACACACACACACACACAAAGACACACACTTCTCCCTTTCACATCATGCCACATAGCTGTGGGGTACCTTTCCTGACTTCCTTATATGGTTAATGGAGATACATGAAATGAGTAAAATGCAAACACAGGCCATGTCAGCTGACATTATCTTCACAGGTTCCCAGGAGGTTCTGCTCGGGACAGAGATCAACCTGCAATGTTAAATGATTAATGGAATAAAACCAACACAATGACTTCCAAGGCTGCCTTTCCATCAGAGAGGGGGAAAGGGAATTCCTGCCTCGGTGTAACTGGCAAGAGGATATTTGCCCTCTTTGGGTAGAAATACTGTAGATATTATGAGGAAAAGATGGGTTTTGATCCTGGGTTTCTCTCATAGCCTTAAGACTTGTGGCACTTGCAGGGAGAGGCAGTGAATGGCAGGAGATGCTTAACCCTTTCTGCACCTGCTGAGTCTCCCTCCCGCCAAAAAGACATCCTTCTCCCCAGCAGCTTTTAATTGGTTGCCTTCACCTGGTATCTAAACTAGAGACAAGCCTAGCTGGAGGAAATATAACCCCAGGGGGATTTGCAGAGATATGCACCCTTTCCTGACAGTCTGTCCCTTCAGTTGCTCTCCATCCCTCATTTTTCTGTCATTTTGGCACATGTGGAAGTGGGACCACATGTTTCCTGACAGGAGAGCATCCTACCCAGAGGGAAGGAGCAGCTACCTAATTTCATGCATCCACATGGAGAGTTCCTCACCATCGTGTTTTCTTCTCTAGGTGACCCAGACATTTGGACTAGGCTCTGCTCTCTCCTTGGCCATATGCGCACTGATTCACCAAGGCCAATCTGCATGCAAATTCCCTTTCTGGATGAGCAAGGACCATGTAAATGGGTGTTGTATGAGCAGTTTTCATGGCTAGATCTCATCAGTCACTACTCAGGGCTGTGCACTTATCTGCAATGCTCTTGAACTGAGACCGCATGCAGAGTGTTAGACCGTATGGACAGCATAGACCTCCTACTTGGAGGGGAAGGCCTCCATTCTCTGCCCTTACAGGAAGTGAGAGGGGCTCTCCAGGGAAACTAGGATACATGTGCATGACAGCATAAAGAGAACAACCTTCTGCACATGCGGTCCTTTGGATTGCTAGGTCATAGTGTCTGGACAGACCTATCCTTGATTTTTCCAGACATAATTCTGTCCTTTCCCTTTTTTCTCTTGGCTGCACCTTCTACTTCTGGCTCAGTCCTCTTTGTTATCCATCTCCCCTTCCCAATAACAGAAAAAGGACCATCAGACTAACGACAGCTTTGGATGTTGCATCAATGATTTGAAATATATCTTGCCATTTTTACACCCCCACTCTAATGTATGTATCTAATCTAATGCTTATTCATCCCCATTTGCAAAAGTAAAAAGTGTGAGGCTCATAAGAATTGCTTTCCTGCATGAGACGGAGATGCATCTAGTCCACTATTTGATTTCTAGGTTGCCATCTCCAGTTTCCTCCCTCCTAATATCTAATATGCTGAGTTGTATCATTGTCTCTGAACGTGATAGTTCTATTTAGCTATCATGCTAATAGGCATTGACTGCTGCATCCTACAAGGCACTTCTGGTACCATCCCATACTGCTTTAAGGCTAAAGGCTAAAGATTGCACACAATCTTAATCTGATATGGTAAACTCAATCTATACATGTGGATCCTGTCATGAAGTGTGCACAGTTTGCACACAAGCACACAAGTTCTCATATGCAACCCTTGCAACCCTTTTGGGATCTTCTGACACTGAGATCTGAATGGACTCCAGAATCTGCTACCCAAGGGTTAACATGGATCACAGTGATAAATGGAAAGTAATTTTATGGAAGGGGCTTGCAAAGCTTTGGGAGGAAATGGGATGAGAGAAGGGAGATTAAATGTGGATTGAGAATGGAGGAAAAGGCATTTTGAGAAGGGCAAGAGAAGCTAGCTTGCATATTTATTTATTTATTTCTATCCCACCCTTTCTCCCAGTAGGAGCCCAGAGCATAGAGAAGGAGAAAGTTCTGTTGCCAGTTTAAGAGTACTGGGCTCAGAGAATTTTGGTAAGGGATGCAGAAGAGTTTGACAGTGGCTCCCTGGAGCAATTCTGGTGCAGCAAAAGTAACAAAGGAAGGAAATAGAAAAATATGTTCTTGAGGAGTGGGGCCGTAGCAAGAGCGCCCGGAGCAGAAGCAGGACATGCAGCCCCAGGACCAGAGCCCAGGCATGGGCCTTCAGCGGACAACATAGGGGGTGAGTCTCCCTGGGCAGCACAACACCAGGGGCAGCCCCAGTGGGGCTGGCCCCCGTGGGGGTTCCCATACTGGCCCTTTTCCCCACCAGCTGAAACCGAGCGGTATGGGCAAGCGGGGATCTCCATGGGGGCAGGGCATGGTACACCACAACAGCTGCCTCCACTAGGGGTGGCCTGTGAGCAGGTCTGGCAGGCCACTGCCGGAACAGGGATGGGAGTGGGGGCTCAGCCCTCCTGGTCCCCAGCAGAGGACACTGACCCTCTGGCCTCAGTGAGGGAAGGGGCTATACCTTTCGGGGAGACATCAGCTCCACTGGGCTTTTACCTGCTGCCCGCTACAAAAGAAAAAATTTGGAAGGGGGAGTACGTCGACTTATTCTCACTTCTGTACAGGGAACCAGTGAGGAGGGAGAAGGATAAGGGCGAAGAGGCAGAACCTGACAAGCCCAAGAGGCGGCGCATTGAACGCACTTGGGCTAATTGGTTGCCTGCATTTCTGACATACATGGGGGTGGTGATGCAGAAACAGCCACAGAGGGGCCCTATTCTGATTAAATACCTCGATATTATATATCGGGGCTACTCCGAGTTCCAGGGGGCAGCATGGCTCGCCTATGACGAATCGTTTCGTATGAGGGCGGCCTTTGATACCTCCCTCCCCTGGGACAAAAAGGAAGCGGACCTGTGGCTACAGTTTATGTCACACTCCAAGCCCATAGCTAGGGATAGAACGGACAGCGGCCACCTCCTGGCCCGCCAGGCAGCAGCAGCTCCTTCCCGCGGGCCTGTGGGGCAGGGGGTTCAACCCCGCCTGCTCTGCTGGGAGTTCAGCTCCCGAGGCCGCTGTGGTCGTAACCCCTGCAGGTTCCGACATGAGTGCGCAATATGCGGGGGCCCACATTCCTGCGCTGCCTGCCCCAGGGGCCACCCCTGCAGAGGTGGGAACAGGGACTCACCTGGCGCAAGGAGACCGGGAGCTGCTAGTGCAGCTCAAGGAAAGGGGCCCCAGTCCAGTTAAACTCTCCAAACTCCAGCGCTTGCTCTGCTGTTACCCCCGAGTCCAAGACGCCCAATTTTTGCTACAGGGCTTTACAGAGGGTTTCCGGATTCCCTATTTGGGTCCCAGGCACCCCTTCATGTCCCACAACCTAAAATCAGTGGCGGGTTTGGAATCGGTCGTGGGGGAAAAAGTTAGGAAGGAGGTCATGGCAGGCCGCGTGCTGGGCCCCTTTGCAGCACCACCCATCTCTTCACTCAGAGTTTCCCCGCTGGGCCTTGTTCCGAAGAAGGCACCAGGCGAATTTCGCCTTATACACCACCTGTCCTTTCCCCAGGGTGGGTCAGTAAATGACTTCATCCCATCAGACCTCTGCTCTGTCCGCTACACGTCATTCGACTGTGCGGTTCGTATGGTTAGGGACTGCGGGATGGCCGCCCTCATGGGAAAGTGTGACATCAAATCTGCCTTCCGTCTCCTCCCTGTGCACCCACGGGACTTTGAGCTGTTAGGCTTTGCCTTCATGGGCAAATACTATGTGGATAGGGCATTGCCTATGGGCTGCTCCATCTCATGCTCGGTTTTTGAGCGCTTCAGCTCTTTCTTGGAGTGGGCAGTCAGGAGACGGGCAGGCCGGCAATCAGTGGTGCACTATTTGGACGACTTCTTGTTTGCGGGCCCTGCAGACTCGGGCACCTGTCAGGCACTTACGGAGCAGTTCGCAGGGATGGCGGGGGAACTGGGTGTTCCCCTCGCGGCTGAGAAAACTAAGGGCCCGTCCACTACCCTCACTTTCCTGGGCATAGAGATCGATACAGTGGCCCAGTGCTGTAGGCTCCCGCTGGATAAGCTGGTGGCCCTTAAGGGGAAAATCTCAGGGGTGGCTGGGGCGAAGAAGGTGACATTGGCCACACTTCAACAGCTGGCAGGACATTTGAACTTTGCATGCAGGGTAGTAGCACCCAGGCGCGCATTCTTGCGCCGCGTGTACGATGCCATGGCGGGCCTATCACGCCCCCACCATCACACACGTGTTACAGCCGCTCTCCGGGAGGACCTGGCAGTTTGGTCCACCTTCCTGCGAGAATTCAATGGGGTCTCCTTATGGAGAAAAGATCGCCTGTTGGAAGCGGAGCTACAGGTGAGCTCCGACGCCTCAGGTTCCTGCGGTTTTGGGGTCATTTTCCATGACTCATGGTGTCATGGCAGCTGGCCACAGAATTGGGCGCAGGCTGGCCTAACCAGAGACCTGACCCTTCTGGAGTTCTTCCCCATTGTCGTGGCCGTACACCTTTGGCCGGACAAACTGGGCAATTCCTCAGTCCATTTTTGGTGCGACAACCTCCCCACGGTACATGTCATCAACACCCTGTCCTCTAGAAATCCCAATGTTATGTGTTTGGTTCGAGTGTTTGTGCTCCAGTGTCTCCGCTATAATATACAGTTCCTTGCGCGCCATGTCCCGGGTATTGATAATAGCATTGCTGATGCTCTATCATGGAACCAGATGGAGAGATTTCACCAGCTGGCGCCGTGGGCAAGGGCTCAGCCGGACGTGGTACCCTCAGCGCTATGGGAGATTGGAGGACCGAATCAGAACGGGCCATAAGCCTTTCTGTGGCACCCAGCACTTTGGCCAGCTACCAGGGGGCAGGTAGGGACCTGGCAACCTTCAGGGAGTCCAGAGGCTACACCCAGGAGTGGCCCATCCCCGTGGAGCATCTTATGGAGTTCTGCGTGGAAGGGAAGCGGAGGGGGCTTTCAGTCAGGACCATCAGAGGTAAGCTCTCAGGTCTATCCTTCCTAGGGAAAGCACGGGGCTTTCGGGACTACTCCGGTGACTTTAGGGTACGCCGGATGCTGGAAGGGTGGTCCCGTGAGCGCCCGCACACACCTGATGCGCGCGCCCCCTTTTCCCCAGAGTTACTGTTGGGTCTGCGGGGACAGTGGAGGGTGCTATGTTCTTCCCATTTTGAGGCACTGCTATACCATGCTGCGGCCCTCACCTTGTTCTTCGGGGCCTTCCGAATAGGGGAGGTGGTGGCAGGTTCTAAGACGGATAGCTCCCTCCGGGCCCTCCAGGTTTCTGATCTCAGCTGGGAGGCAGGGGGGGCCCGCCTGCGACTCAGGCAGTCAAAGACGGACCAACGCCAAAAGGGTCGCCTGATTGTGTTATCCCCATGCCAACAGGAGGAGCTCTGCCTGGTCAGGGCCCTACGCATTTTTCTGGCAGCCCGCGGGCTGTAGCCAGGGTACCTGTTCAGGCACAGGGACTTCCAGCCCCTTACCAAGTACCAATTTTGGTCGGTGGCAAAGACAGCACTCCAGCGGCTAGGTGTGGATGCCCGCAAGTTCGGGACACACTCCTTCCGAATAGGTGCAGCTTCCACCGCTGCCCACCTGGGTTTTTCCAAAGGGCAGCTGCAGGCAGTGGGCAGGTGGTCCTCGGATGCATATAAGACGTATGTTAGATCACTAACGGAGATGCATGAGGCCAGCAGCTAACGGCGATGTTGTCAATTTTGGCAGGCCGCTTGGAAAGATCGGAACAAGTGAGCATCCTCCTCTGCGGCCACAGCATGATCTTCTGGGCAGGCCGCAGGGCGGCGAAGTCCCGCATTGGAACGCAGCTGGGGCTCAGTCAGTGGGCCTCAGTGCGGTGGCTGGGACGACGGGGGATGCGTTGGGACGGCCTCCTGCCTACCTTGTTCCGGTCGGCTGTGGACTGGGCAGTGCCCCAGGTGCTGGTCATCCACCTGGGAGGTAATCATTTGGGTCTGTTGAGGGACAAGGCCCTAATCGAACAGGCATGTAGTGACCTCCAGGCCATTGCGCTGCGCTGGCCTGGGGTGCACTTGATATGGTCCGACATCCTGCTGCGCAGGATGTGGAATTGGGCTGATGACCCACGGGGAATGGACAGGGCTCGGAAAAAGGTTAATAGGCAGATTCAGAGGGCCATGAAGGGCCTGGGGGGTTCTGTCATACACCACCCAGAGATCAAGCAAGATAGGCTGGAGTTGTTTAGGCCAGATGGCGTGCACTTGACTGACGAGGGCAATGACATCTTCCTAATGGACCTGCAGAGGGGTGTGCACCGGATTCTTATCAGGTGTGGGGCAAGGGGAGACTAAGCAGAGGCTTGTCCCCCTTTTGTGGCAAGGAAGCGCGGGGGAAAGGTTAAAAGGGAAAGGGCAGCTAGGTGACACCTTTAGGCACCTTTGGGGGTGATTGGCGGTCCGGGGGCCTGCAGCTCTGGGCTATACGGCCCGGGGAGGCAGAACACGGGCCGCTTTTGGGGCCAACGTGCCTCATCCGCTCGGACTTTCACGGCTTCGGGGGGCGGTGATGCGGGTTGGACCCCCTACACATCTTCAGGGTGTGGCCGGAGCTGGGGCCTGGCACAGGGCAGCCCCAGGCTCTGGCAAGGTTTGGTTGCCCTATAGCTGCAAGCAGGCTTCGCCTGGATCAGCTGAATTCCCCCGCACTGTATGGTCCCTCTGCAGGTTCATTGGTTATAATTGACTCGGTTTTTAATAAAGTGGCCCATGATTTACCCAATGAACGGTGTCTGTGTTTATTTTGGCAATAGGCCGCAACCCCCGTTCCGTGCCGGGACTTACCGGCGAAGGGACGAGTTTTGCGGCCGCAGCCGAGCCGCCATCTTTGTGAGGGAGGCATGCTCGCAGCACGCTCGCGCACCGACGTAGCACGCAGCGAAGGGGCGGGGCGGCAGACGGCCATTTAAGGCCGTACCGCCAGCCGCCCACCCTCACTTCAAATTTGGCGGCACCCGCCCGACCCTCCCTTGGCTGCAGTGTGATTAATTTGGTCGCTACGGGGCCGACTAGGAATTTTTGGCCTGCCTGCCTCGCTTTGCTGGCGGGTTTCTTTTGCCTACTCCACACTGTGGTTGCAGGGGAGAGTCAAGGGTTAGCACGGGTGCCTGTGGGGGCTAATAGGCTAATTGGTTCATTTTGGCTGAATAGTTTAATGGTCACTGGGCAAGGAAGCGCGGGGGAAAGGTTAAAAGGGAAAGGGCAGCTAGGTGACACCTTTAGGCACCTTTGGGGGTGATTGGCGGTCCGGGGGCCTGCAGCTCTGGGCTATACGGCCCGGGGAGGCAGAACATGGGCCGCTTTTGGGGCCAACGTGCCTCATCCGCTCGGAGTTTCACGGCTCCGGGGGGCGGTGATGCGGGTTGGACCCCCTACACATCTTCAGGGTGTGGCTGGAGCTGGGGCCTGGCACAGGGCAGCCCCAGGCTCTGGCAAGGTTTGGTTGCCCTATAGCTGCAAGCAGGCTTCGCCTGGATCAGCTGAATTCCCCCGCACTGTATGGTCCCTCTGCAGGTTCATTGGTTATAATTGACTCTGTTTTTAATAAAGTGGCCCATGAACGGTGTCTGTGTTTATTTTGGCAATAGGCCGCAAATGCCCTTTCAGGCCGAATACCCCACTTTTTTTCCTTCCCTAGCATGCTTCTCTCAGTTAAAATGTTTCCATCGCGAGTAAGATGTGGATGAGGCAATCAACTGAAGAGTAGAGTTTGGGAGCACTAATGACTTTCTGCCCAGGAGTTAACCAAAGTGCTTTGCCAGCCCTGTAGTCGGTGCTTCCCAAAGCACCAAGCACAGAATTGGCAAAGCCTTCAGCTGATGGGAGATGGGAGAACGAAGCCTGCATTTTGCAAGCATCATCTGTGCAAGGGAGAAGTCCCTCTTGCAGCTGGTGCCTGCAAAAAATAAAAATAAAAATGGGTCTGCAGGAAACAGCATGCACAGCCAAATTGAACTGAATTAACCCCCCCTTCTCATGGCTGATGAGTGTGTGGGGGTAAATCCTGCTGAGAATAGATGTGTACACCCCACCCTCCCACTCATGAGCTGACCTTATGAGTGACATCAGCTACTGGGCAGGTGAGCAGGGTGTGGGGGAAATGGCCTTGCAGGCCAAATTGGAGCCCTTGGTGGGGCCACTGACTTAGATGAGATGGGCCGGGGTTCACTATGTTTACAAGTGACTGGTTGCAAATGTCTAGAGATGTTTGAGGTGATGCCTTGAAATTGTACTATATGACTGCTCTTCCCTAGTGAGAAACCAAACACATCTAGGATCAATCCCACACATCTAGGATTAGGGACAGGCATTCCAGTGTTAGATTATCTCTACGCCTTGCGGAGGAAGTCATGTCAGGAAACATTTCTAAGTGTGTGTCTGAGACGCATTTCCCATATCTATAAAATAGAGGTAATATAGGTACAAAGATAAGGATGTTCTTTTCAGCAGATTTAAATTGGGGAAATGATCTGTAACAGGAAAGTCCTAGTGGTTGCTAATAGACTTTATCCTGCTAAAAGACTTGTGGAATTCCTCCAGAACAGAGACACTGGTCCATGAAGGCAGAAAAAAGGAAAAGATTGTTAAAGCTGCACTTTGTTCCCTGTGGTTTCTTATTAAGTCAGAAGCAGCAATGCTAGCACTAAGAAATCAGCAGCTAGAAAGAATCTGTCCAGATAAGACAATGGTGAAAGGATATATAGGTGAAAGGTGAACCATGGGTGCGTCCATCGTGATTGTCAGCCCAGGAATGCCAAAGTTCAACAACATTACAAGGATACAGGGACAGTCAGTGATACCAATGCTGTCTATATACTGCCCAGGGTGTGTGTGTTTGTGTTTGCAAATCTTGCATAATTTATTCTGCTTCTGCTAGATGTAGGGAATGGCAAAGAGCAATGCTGAGCACAGTAGTCCCTTCTCTTAACTGGAAATCCTGGTCTTTATGGGGAGGATCCATAGCTCAGCAGGAGAACATATGCACTGTATGCAGAAGGTCCCAGGTTCAATCCCTGGCATCTCTGGCCAAAAGGATCATGTAGTCAGTGATAGTGGATAAGACCTTTGCTTAAGAACCAGGAGAGTCACTGACAGTCAGGGTAGATAATACTGGTCTAGACAGCCATGGTCTGTTTCAGTATGAGGCAACATCACTTATTCACAGCCTTAAAAACTTGAAATATGTTTTCTTTTAAAGCAAAAGCTGAGTCTTAGGTTGCTGAATTCCGATGCAATCACAGAATGTGCACAACTCTTGAGTGATGCCTACTGCCTTCCATTTGAACTAAGGTACAAAAACATTGAGATATATCTGTGTTTTCTCTGGCAGTTGGCTTCCCATATTCAAAGTATCCGGTCCTTGCAGTCTACCTACGTATGGTTTCATACATCTGCTCTCCTGCCCAGTCTTTACTATAAATGGAGACACATTGTACCTTTGTCAGCTGACTTTTCATATGCAGTGAAGCTTGGAGATGTGGACAGAGCAGGGCAAGAGCTTAATACATAATTTATTTAACCTCTTCTTTTCCTCTTGTCTCTATTGAGTCATACCTTACATGATAAAATGTGGTGATTGGCTTCAAGCAGCAATCGCGGTGCTCTTTTGCAGATGTAAAAGAGAATTGGATGTCTAAACTCATCTTTCAGTATCATTAAAAAAATATGATGAAATATAGGACCCAGGAAAGAGAGCCAGCGTGGTGTAGTGGTTAAAGTGTTGGACTAGGACCTGGGAGACCAGGGTTTGAATCCCCCCACAGCCATGAAGCTCACTGGGTGACCTTGGGCCAGTCACTGCCTCTTAGCCTCAGAGGAAGGCAATGGTAACCCCCCTCTGAATACCGCTTACCATGAAAACCCTATTCATAGGGTCACCCATAAGTCGGAATCGACTTGAAGGCAGTCCATTTCATTTTTTCATAGGACCCAGGTAGCAACTGTTATCACTCAGGCCATCAGAGGGAAAGGAGGTTGGAATGGATTCAGTGATATTTGGGCAGGAATGTTGTGGCCATTCATATTCTATTTGGTTGGGTAATTCCCCCTCTGGTTATTTGAAATAGAACTCAAGCTTGTAAAAAGTTTCTGAAAGTTAGCAGTGACCTTCATGCCCACTCCTTCTCATTAGATATCAGTGGTATCAACAAAGGGGGTACAGAAGGGGATAAGGAACATATAATTGGAACAAGACTTCAACTCCCACTGTTGAAACAATTGATATCAGTGAAGAGAAATGGAGATGGGAAGCCCCCTCTCTACCTGATTTTAGTAGAATAAGTACACTTAAGGTTTTCAAGTGCTAAATCACAATTATGCAGCAGCTTTTCTAAGGCCAAGAACACTGCAGTATTCCAACTGAACTATGAATACTGAAAATCTTTGAGCATTTAGAACATTCTACCATTCACATGTGTCAGTGTTTAGAATTACATATTGCATGGGTGGCTATCATGTGAGCCCCTGGATGGTGTTGGACTCCAATTCCCATCAGCTCCAGCCAGCAGGTCCAATGGTCAGGGATAATAGGAACTGTAGTCCAACAACATCTGGAGACACACAGGTGCTCTCCCCCTGACCTTTTGGAATGTAAGCAACTGGAGATGTACTAGAACTTGTCCAGATATTGAACTGTGTAGTGTGATGAATGAAGGACCTGCTACTATGTTCTGCTCATAACAGTGCACCTAAAGTTGAATTAGCACGGGGAGCTGGTTGTTTCAGCATCCGCGAGAAGTTGGAATGTGGGGTGAAGGCTACAAAGGTCTTTGTAATTTGTTTTCCCATTTCAGACCAACTACTATGTTCAACTACTGGCCTTGCTCAGGGGAAAGGAATTTGGAAAAGAATGAATAATAGGCTATGGGACCACTCAGGTTTTCATGGTCCCATCCCCTGGGCAAGGGACTTGTAGCACCCTTATACACAAGAAGAACTTACACAGTAAAAATATGCCACTTGCAGCATTTTTTGTAAGAATTAAACCATTCTCCAGTTAGTCTCCCAATACTGCAAGAACAGCAGGAAGCATGAGTTAATTGTTGTAATGAGTCCATGGCTCATTTCAGCAAGCCCATCAAACATCCATGGTCCATGGCCAGCTGTTTAACAATGATGGGAGACCGTGGATGAGCTGGTAGGTAGACTCCCTATTCCAGATGATCTCTTGGCTGGAAGGCCCAATTGACATAATATTTTGGTTCCCATTGATGTTGACCGTGCATTTCAAATATTTAGTTGGCCTCATGAATGTCTCAAGTTGCATCCAATTGACAGCACAACTCAGGCTGTTTCAATTGTTATGGGAGCCCTGCATGGGCTGAGCACTGTGGGATAAGAATAAAACTTGTATTTCAAACATTTTTGAAACTGTTGAATTGTGGACACATCTTGTACCATTGGCTTGAGTTATCAGCCCCAACCTATCAAAAGATACAATAAATCCCGCAGAAGAACATGTGGAACACTATCCTTCATAATTCTGCATCCCCCTTTGGGCAATACTGTTTTTAATCACCATGTCAAGGAGATGAGAGTTGGAGAATATTAAAAAATAATAATAATGAGAAAAAGGAGTTTGCCATTTCCCAATAAAATAACTGCATTATCTCAAAGCATTTTACTTGACCTTTGCTCTGATTATAATATTTATTTATTTATTTATTTATTTAAGAAGTTTATATCCCACTTCAGTTCCAAAGAATTCTAAGCGGCAAAAACAATAACATGATATAAGCACCTTATACAATATACAGTATATAAAATCAATTATCTCTCACATTCTAAATTAAACGCTAACCGAAATAAAAAGGTCTTAACTTGGCGGCGAAAACTAGTCAAAGAAGGGGAAAAACGAATTTCCTGTGGAAGAGAATTCCAAAGGGTTGGAGCTACCACTGAAAAAGATTTGTTCCTAATGCCAATCCGATGAATTTGTGAGAAAGGAGGAATATTAAGGCCGGGGTCTAATGAAGATCTTAGAGGACGAGTAGGCTCATAAAACGAAATACAATTAGATAGATAGATAGGGCCTGAACCAGATAACGCTCTAAACGTTAACATCAAAATCTTAAACTGGACTCGATAAGGGATTGGGAGCCAGTGTAGCTGTTTTAGAAGCGGAGTGGTGTGGACTCGCCAACCCGCTCCTGTTAGCATTCTGGCAGCTGCTCTTTGGACTAATTTTAATTGACGGAGTGTTTTGAAAGGAAGTCCTGTGTAAAGCGAATTACAATAGTCCAGCTTAGACGTAACCAAGGCATGGGTAACCGTGGTTAGGTCAGAAAGCTCCAGAAAAGGGCGCAATTGGCGGACAAGTTTTAGACGGGCCAAGGCGCTTCTGGATGTTGCTAAGACATGGGCCTCCAAAGTCAAAGCCGAATCCAGGAGGACACCCAGACTACGGACCTGGATCTTTAAAGGGAGTAAAGTTCCATCTAATAACGGTACATTCCCTATTTCCAATTTGGTTCGGTCCCCAATCACCAGTACCTCTGTTTTATCTGGGTTCAGTTTCAGTTTGTTCTGCGTCATCCAGATCTTAACTGCTGTTAGACATTTATTTAAAGGGAGAATGGCATCTCTCATATCCGGAGGGAAGGAAAAGTAAAGCTGGGTGTCATCAGCATATTGGTGAAATCGCACTCCAAAACTCCGGATAATCCCACCCAGCGGCTTCATGTAAATATTAAACAGCATCGGTGAAAGCACCGAGCCTTGTGGTACTCCGCATGACAACGGCCAGGGGTTAGAGCTAAAGTCCCCAAACAGTACTCTCTGTGATCTGCCCTCCAAGAAAGAGGCGAGCCACTGAAAAACAGTGCCTCGTAAACCCATCTCAGAGAGGCGTCCCAAGAGAATATCATGGTCAATCGTGTCAAACGCTGCGGAAAGATCAAGAAGGACTAACAGAGACATTCTCCCCCTGTCCAATTCCCTCCGAAGATCATCCACTAAGGCCACCGATACGGTCTCAGTTCCATGACCCGGCCTAAATCCAGATTCAGATGAGTCATAGTAATCTGTCAGATCCAGAAAACTCTGGAGCTGAGAGGCCACAACTCTCTATATATATTCACTATATATATAGTGAATTGGTTCATCTGCTCTGTAAAATAACTTACATGAGCCCACGTTCTTTTTTCTTTGCTGAATTGGAAATTGTTGGGTTCTTTCATGGGATCATGGCAGCAAAGTTTTCCGTACCTGGAAAGAAATGTACTGTGTGTCTTCCTCCATGAATTGTTGGACTTAATAACCAGTTCTAATTAGGGTTACTGAAGGTGAAACTCAAAAGAAGAACCCAGTAAGGGTGTGATGAGAACAAATGAGATCCATAAACAAACCACACTGAAAATAATTATGTTATGACCTAGATTTCATAATCACATGGAAAATCCCCAGATCACTATGGAGGAAAAGAGCCAAATGGGAGGGAAGTGTTATTCGAACCCTGACTGTAAAGTCAGACTGTTGTTTTCCAGCCCACGATGCCAGATAAGTATCATTGTCTGACTGAGGGCATCAGAGAAGCTAGAAAAGCCAGTCATGGCTTCAACCAAATCAGGCCTATAATTACTGTCCATTCACTTCCGCATCTAGTTCCCAGATGTTAAGATTCTAGACATGACTTACAGGTATCATTCTCCCTGTATTGAGCATTCACACCCCTGCACATTCATCCCACCCAACCTTCCTGCTCTAATCCTAATGTAGATATGTTCCTTTTGCCCCTCTAAGCTTATTGGATCTGACAAATAAAATATCAGTGTGTCATTGTATTAAAAGCTATTTTAATGTATTGCCCAAGGACATTCATTCATTTTTAAACTACTCTTTTCAGATGTTTGTTCTAATTCCTGTTAGGGAAGTGCACACACTAGTTTTTTTGCACCACTTTGAATGATTTCTGGGAAATCTTCCATGAATTATTTGAATAATACCAGTATAACCATATGAGCCCCTTTGTCTCTTAAGATCTTCAATGAGAGCCCTGAACAGAGTACCTACAAGAACATCTGCTATTGTCATCCTAGTGCTACAGAGTGGCCTTTTGGAAGGGCTGTAAAACTGAGAGGATGTTTGGCCAGTACAGGGCAGTTGTGTGCCCAGCTGATGTGATCAGCTAGATGTGGTATTTTATGTGTGTATGTGATTTATTTTATGTGATTTGCGCATGCTCCTGTAAACCACTTTGAGCTTGGGAAGAATGTACAGATATTTGTTTAAAATAAAGTAAATATGAACATGTACACACTGTAATTTAGTCCAATTTAGTTACAGGGTAAAACAGTATTGAACATTTCTATATTGGTTGGGTAAAGTTTATTGAATTCATGCGTTGCTTCCTATAACAAAAAGTCCCAAAGCACTTTACAAATTCCAAAATGGAACAGAAGTAGCCCAAGAAATATTTTTATGTTATTATTTTGAAGAAACACTTGTGCTTTTGCACTAGGCGCAAAATAACTGTTAGCCAGTAAAGAGCTTCCTGAATCACCATCTTCAGCTGGTAGCCTATACTGTCTGTGAGATTCCTTGCTCATTTTTGAATCCTGATTTTCCATGGTTTGAAACACCTGGGGAGCATCCACAGATACAAAAGGCTCTCCATTGCAGGCAGTCACTTTCCACAAATTGGAAGGTGACATAAACAATGATGGAGGGGGTGGAGCTAATATGCTCCTCTCCACTGCCCCCCTCACATGCTTACTTCCTCGTCTTTGTAGTGTCTGCATATGGATTTTGTCCATGGGGAAAAGAACATGCCTTCCCGTTGTTAGATAACTGTATCAAGTTTGGCTTTTATTGACTTTACCTTTAGCAAATAATCTAAAATTAATCTCCAGCTTTGCTAACACATTTTTCTTTACAGTACTTCTGTTTCTACCCTTGCAAATGATGTGTATGTTTTAATTAGTGATTGAGATAAAGCTAAATAACCGCTGGCTTTTACATTTCAAAAATAAGAGTGGCCATTGCTTCTTTATTCCTGCATGCTGTGGTGAAACCTAGGATCCTTTGCACTGGGTACATTCTAACAAGTAGTATAACACAACCCTGGAAACGTTTACTAGAAGGAAGTCCCATTGTGCTGCGTGGGAATTATTTATTTGCTTGTAAGAGTGCACAGGATTGCAGGCTTAGTCTGCAAAGAGTTTCCTCAATCAACATCTCAAGACTGTCATATATTGCAGATGAATTGCCATTTTACATTTATCATACCATGCTCTTTGCCAGCAGATTATTTTCTCTTTTATTTATTTATTTATTTAATTACATTTCTAGACCGCCCTATAGCAGAAAGCTCTCAGGGCGGTGTACAACAAATAAAATCACAATTAAAATATGAGCAAGTGTGGAAAAATATATATATATATAGTACAATTATAAAACATTAATAAAATTGCCATTGAGATTTATAAATTAAGATCATATTAAGTTTAGAATGTTAAATTAAAATATTTAAAAATTTACAAAATTTAAAAAGCCTGGGCGTATCATCATATCTCATAAGGACAAGTTCTGTGAAACCTAAAAGCTAGCTGAGTTATTTGAATTAGTTGTTCCTAATTAAGGACTTATGCTATTGTTGCCATATGAAAAAAGCAGCAACAGAATCTTGTGAGAGGGTAGAGGGCAGGTTGATGAGTGTTACAAGAAACAGAGTGAATGCATTGCTTCTTGAACACCAGTATCAAGGCCACCTCCGTGCAAGACCATTGTTAAACACTTTCTTATGATGAGTGATGAGTAATTTTTTTCCCCTGTCCAAACATGTAGTATTGAACACAGGTGGAGAATCTGTAGCTCTTCTGATGTTGCTGGACTGCAACTTCCATCAGTCCCAGCCAGTATGGCCAATGGTCAAGGGTGATGGGAGATGTAATTGAATATCTGAAGGGACAGAGGTTCCCCACCCCTGGTATAGAAAACATCCAAATTCTGAGTAACCAGGCTTGTTTTAGAGAGCTGGCTTATTAAATGGCAAGATGTGCTATAGAACAACAGAGTTCCAGATAAATGGAGACTTCTGTGGTGATTAGAGATGGGGGAGAAATTTGTTTAATGCAAATTTAATGTAAATCTATCAAATTTACTCTTTTCAAAACAACATGAGAACTGAAACACAGCCATCCTTTGAAATTCACGCTTATCTGAATTTTGCAATGCCATTCTCCAACCAAATAATATTTACAAAAAATGCATATATTAGGGGAAAATGTCCCTAAAAATGAATATACTAATGAAAATGCATTCTGTTAGAAGCTGCTTGCAAAAATGCATACATTAGTTAAAACTGCAGATTTTTTTAAAATTTGCAAATTACTGCAAAAATATGGAGAACTGAGTTTAAGATTGGAAAAATGACAAACTGAGAGAACTGAAATTGTCAGCTATTTCCATCCCTAGTGGTGATGGACATGCAAAGCTTTAGACAAGTACAAGAATATGAACAGATTTTTGCTACAAAAATCAGACAACCATCTAATTGTGTCCCTAAGACTTTAGACTGCAAGGAGCTAGGCGTGAATCATAGGAAGTTGGTTACTGCCCTGTGTGCTCATTTCCTCTGAAGCAATGTCAACCAGCAACTATCAGAAACAGCATGCAGAAGAAATGTATGGGCTATTTTCAAGAGTAATACTTAAGTAGGCTTTTGTTTTGTTTGTTTTTTCTCTGCTTCTCTGTGTTTAATCTGAGCAAAAATCAACATTGGCCAGAATATATTGTTACAGCATCTGGATGCCAATTCCTTGTCGGCAGATAAAGTGTTAATAGTCCAGGAAGTTTGGCTGATGTTCCTTTAATGGGAACTAATAGTTGGGAGATTGTTTCTTGATAGGTGTGAGATCAGTGTATTGGAATGATATGCCTATCAGAGCTTGGAGAAGGTGACATCCCTTCAGGTGCACATGTGTGTGCATGTGTGTGTGTGCATGTGTGTATTGGGGGGGAGAGAGAGAGAGACAGAGATCATAGCTTTTTGCTGGAGTTAGGTGAAACTGGCATTGCAGCTTGGAAGGGCTGCTCGAGTTGCTTTCTTGGGAGTTGTAGCCTTGCAGAAGTGCGACTCCACCTCCATTTGTGTTCTGTATGATGCAGATTTGTAAATAAAGCACCTATCACAAAGCTGTCATATCTCCATTGCTCTCTCATCCAAAGAAAGCCAAGTCTGGCTAGCACTGTCCCAGAAATATCTCATTGCTCAGTGAAGGGGGAAACATGAAGCATTATTTTATTTTATTTTAAAGAACTCCCTTCCACTTTTTAGTACCATGTTAATGAAGGTGCCCTTTTCCCTTTACATGGTGAGAAATGTGCATGTGCAGCATTGTTGCAGTTATTTTCTCTGTGGTTGCGTAAGTGTCAGGCCAGTCTGAAAAGTGTTGGTAACAGGACACTGGATTGCTTTGTGTACTGTTCGGATTCCCACATCAAATACCAGCCAAAGAGAAAAAAGGATCCTTTGTTCTATTATAAACTGAAGAATGTTTACACAAACAACAGGTAGAGCCCAGCCACCTTGCAAAGTAACAGGAAGCAACCAGGGGGAGGTCTAAGAGGATGCTTTGCATCAAAGCATGTAAAAGTACAGTAGGTGCGACACTGTCATGTTGTCAGTGAGCAGAACAACCTAATGAATTTATCAGCTGGATGTGGCTTCGGTTCTGTTAAAAGTACATATGAAACCTACATGTCAGAAGAAAAACTGTATTAGTATCTCCATCATTTTTTGTTAGTTTGGGCAGAAGAAATGCTAATTACAATCAGTAACCAGAGCAACAGCCACAGTATAGTTGCCATTTATGTACATGGCTCTTAACAAAGAACGAAAGGTGAAAGAACAGCGGAGTATAGTAAGAAGCTGAATTAAAAGGGATTATTATTATTACACTATATATGTAAATGGCTATTTACCAAGAATGAGAGAACAGACCCAAAGGGGCTTACAATCTAGAAACAGACCAGAGGACAGGAAGGGAAATGGAGACATTGGTAAAAGGGGAAGAACTTGCCATTATTTACATGTCACACAAGTATCTTTTGAGATTAATAAATTAAGGGTGAAATAGACAAGTACAAAGGGAGGAATATTGATGATCATTGGTCCATTGTTGCGGCGGCGTCCCCACCCCACGCTATCCCCAGCAGAGAGAATAACATATTTTAGATTGGGGGAGGCAGGTAAGGCAAAAAGTGTGAGCAGTGGTGACACGCACAGGGTTAAAGGCTGACATGAGGAGTAAGAGCATCAAAACCTGGCAGTTTGTAACAGGAAAGAAAGAGGGGAGACAAGATGCATCCAAGTATTATTTGAAAAGATGGTAGAGCATGAAGAAGAGATTTTGGAGGGACAGCCAGATACATTAATCTGTATAGTGTATGAGAAGAATATATAAAATGAGAGAGAGAGATCTGTGATTCACTCATATACATAATACCAAGGAACAGATGAGCTAATTTAAAATAAGCAAAATAAGGAACTGGCTACTATGACCTCATTCTCTGTGGCCTTCTATGTAATTGCCCCCTTATTTTGTTATCTCTAGAACAATTCAGACTCAGGCACATTCACAAGCCAAATGCATCCCCACCCTGCTGTCTATTGTGGATAGAGATGCTGCCAAGTTTCAGAAGGAGGGCAGTTCAAGATATGAATTTGCCCCACTTAGAATCAGCAGCAGTAGGCGACGGAACCAAGCAACAGTGCCCTCCTGGGGCTGCCAGCCCCGTATTTGCCAGGATGGGGCGAGGCAGCTGTGAGGATGTGGCAGCATCTGCAAGTTTGTGTACATCTGTGGGATACTTCTGTGGCCAACCAGAGCTCCTGCAACCTCACCGCAGCCATGCCCGGCCCAACCCAGCACCACCACCAGGAGGGCATGTTGCTGCTGCTCCCCTCTAATATGTCTCTGCTGCTTGTAATGTTAAGTTATATATTCAGGACCATGCATCATCTCTCTCCTTGCCAAGGTCTTCTCCAGGTTGGATCATTATATGAGCCAGAAAAGAGCTCCAGTTTAACTGAGGCTTAGTGATGATGACAGTTTCCCCAAGGATACCCAGTATATGTGGCATTTGTACAAGGGTTTGAAACCAGGTCTCCCATACGTAAATCCAAGACTCTAACCACTACAAATGTCAGATCTGTTCCAAGTCAATATTAAGACCATTTGTAATCAAAAGGAAAAGGCCAGTAGGGTTTTATTAGAGAAAAGAAGACATATTCTCGTTATATACTCTGAATGAAGCATGCCATTTGCTGCAGGACATGCAGAAAGCTGTAGGAAGCTGGGTTATCTACCATATAAAAGTGCCATTCCATTGTCCTGGTAGGGAAGTCTTGTTTTCATTTTGAATCCTTGTCAAAAAAAGTACTGTTCTAGCAGGCATTGTGCCAGAAAAATATCCTGATTGCAACTGAATCTGAACAGCGTGTCTCCATTTTAGAGCTTAGAAGAATAATCTTTAATCTTTTAATGTTCAATCTTTAGTTACATAGTAAATTCACAGAGAGTAAATGCTCTCGGATAAATGGCCATCAACATAACTCCATCATAAAACAATGCTGCTATTATAGGGCCCATCCATACCTCCTTTTAATGTACGATCTAACCCCCTTGTTGGTCCGTTAATTCACCAGTGTCCATATGACATTCCCCACCATTTCAGACTTTCTCTAGAGAAATCCACACTTCCCATACCCTGCTATTGTTGTGACCCAGGACAGGGGGGGGGGTTTTTGCAGGAGGAGGACTCTGACTTTGAGGACTCGGGTATGGGGTTGAGGGAGGAAGGATCTCAGCGCACCCAAATCCCAACCCCTGCCGTGCAAGTGCAGGGAGAGCTGTCAGAGGTTGCTTCTGAGGACACGCCCCTTTCTCCTTTGCCCAAGGAGCCACATGATCCACTTGCTGATTCCCAGCTGGGCAGTCAGCAGCTTCCCACACTTACCCAGTCAGCTAGTCCCCCTCATTCAGAGGGAGAAGTTGAGGTCCTGCTCCTTTCCTCCCACTCTTGCAGAATTCAGAGGCGTGAAGAACAATGGCCAACGGGGGTTAGGAGGAGCCGTCGTTTGCATGTGAAGGTGAAACCTATTTAAGGGGGACGTTAACAATGAAGGGGTGCTGAGTCAATGTCTGTAACCGAAGGCTTGCTTAGTCAACGGTAGTCAGGGAAATAGTTCTTAGAAAGCACAGTTAGGTGAATGAGTCGAAAAGCTTTTGATATAACTGTAACTTTAATAAAAAGAGAAAACCTTACTGAACCATGTGCGCCTGTGCTCCTCGGCTCTGGACAGGACAGCTATAAACCGATAGTTATTTCTGTCCTGATTATTAACTGCACTAACCGCTGCAGTGAGGACGGCTTGCCTTCCTTTTTTTAAAATTATGTGTGGATGACTGGGTTAGATCCCACCCTTTGTCCACTTCTCTTACTTCCTTACAGTTCACTCCTGCTTCCAGTACCAACCCAAGGTACTTCCTCCTTCTGGCTTCTGTAGCTGTATCGCATTGCTTTAAAAAAAACAAAACCCATTATTTTGTGAACAAATGTAAAATCAAGTATTTAATGAATAATATTTCCACTTAAAAACTATTTTGCGATATTACGCAAACAATTCATTGAAAACACAAAATGCACCTCTGTTACTATATTAGTACATTTTAAGTAGCATGTACTATGTTATATGTAACAGCCCAGGCAAGGGCATTTTATTTTAAAAAGTTTAAATAAAGTTTGTTAATAATAATAACAACACATAATGAGAAGACATGATTCACTAGAAAAGACAATAATGCTGGGGAAATGAAGCCCCACTTACCTGCTTAGCATGGATAAGCGGGGCATAGTTGCGAGGAGGGAGCGATGCTGCCGCAGCCATCTTCATTAAGGGCAACGTCGTGTGTCTCAGTGTTATGTGCTATTTAAGGCCAGGCCGCCCCTCCTACCTCCTCTTTCAACGAGCGACGAGAGGACGACGAGGGACATAGCAGAGAAAGCTGCAGGACAGTCGGCGTTGGTTGGGCCTACTAAGCCTAATTGGTTACCCCCAGAGGGGGTTTTGGGAGCCCCAACAGCTGTGGGTGGTAGCGTTGCGGCGTGGCTGCGACTGGGGCACGCCTCATAAAGGGGCCTGACCAGTGGGCCTCATAGTGGGGCCTAGCAGCGGCACATCCAATACCCCCCCCACCTAGCAGTTGTGGAGGGGTTGATTGAGGCTTTTTATTGAGCAGCGCGACATTAGTGCTGCTGCTGGTTAAAAGAAAGACACAGGAAGTTTAAAAATAAATGAGACTATACTGGATATACAAACAAAATTAAATATAGTCATGTTAATACACCTGTTAAAGACAGACTCATGCACATAAAGGGAAATTAAAAATAAATCAGAATAAAAGGGACGAACAAAAGAAATTGTATCTAATCCTTCTAGTTTAAGTTCCATCTGAGCACTCTCCCCCCAACAGGTTCAGCTTAGCCCCCCCGATGATATACACAGGTTGGTTCTTTATTATATTATTACAGGGTGGATGCATGCTGTGATGGCAGAGCCCTTTCGTGAGGCTTATGACTTCTTGCTATGCCCAGGCATAGGTACAACTTCTTGCTAGGCCCGGGCATGTATGAGGTTTGAAGTACTTAATTATATGATTATTATACTACATACTAGTATATTGGTGGGGCCTAGTGAGCCTTTTTAGCCATTGGGCCTTTCATAGTTATATGATAATAAGGGCGGAGATAACAGTTTGCTAGAAAATGTCTAAATCGCTGTATCTTAAGTGAGCGGTCCTTTTGCATTCCAAGTGTTAATTTCAGGCTATTTCTTCACTCTGAGACAGAAGAGGCATTTACCTGAATTTAGTTAGGAATGGAAAGTTTAGCAGATGGTAATCATATTGATTGGGGAATAGGAATAAAGAGGAAAGCCTGATTTGCCTAATAGAGATCCCTCATATTACAGGATCTTAGACTCTTATTGACATAGGGCTGCCTTTTAAGGTCCAGGCAGACTCTTCCCCCCTTTACTGAGGATTGTGGCACCAACAACGAAACATCATTACCTGAAATTACATTTTAGTTAGGACTTCTGATATCATTACCTGGAATTACATATAGCGTGCAACTGTTGCATTGGCTCATCTATTTTGATATGCGTTGGAAAACCTTGGCTCATCTATTTTGATATGTGTTGGAAAACCTGCTATAGTGCAGCCACATATTGGTGACAGCAACACATCCTCAGCATCTGCTGCTCTTCGATTTATGATATCATTTACTAGAAACGGATATAGGATGTTAATTTTGCATTTTGGACATCTATTATGATAGGTGTTTGGAAGCCTACAAGGGGGAGGCCGCTGCAGTGGACAAATATGGGTGGCAGCGCCGTACTCCAGTATCTGTGCTTTAGGGAACTGGGTTAGCTGATGGCACGCATGCGTGCTGCGCTCTCGCATCCCAGCCATGAACCAAGATGGCTGCAGAAGCTTCAGCTCCTTAGGGAAACCTCAGCCGCCATCTTTCTTAAGGACACCGCTGCATGCACAACCACAGAACAAAGTAAGTTAAGCAAGGGAATGGTGGAGTCCTGAAGCTCTCACCGTGCGCGAATTGCAGAAGGGGAGCGCTGGGGCCTGGGGCAGGCTTTTGCCCGAGGGCTCCAGCGTGTCTAGGGCTGGCCCTAGGCGTGCACATGCACGCGTGTATGTGTGTGTGTGCACATGCATGCCAGGGCCCAGGGCAAGCTGGTACCCAAGGGCCCTGGCATGTCTGGCGCCGGCCCTGCAGATCTGAACAGGGTGGTTTATAACAGATGCTATTGGAGATCACTGATTCATAGGGTCGCCATAAGTCGAAATGGACTTGAAGGCACATAACAACAACAGTAATAAATAATAACAATTTGCACCTTCTGCAGTTGAAGGAATTTCTGTTTAAACACAAACCTGCACATGTGCATTAATTAAAAAAAAAGATATATGTTTTTGCGCTCTTCCAGAAAAGCATGAAAAGCAACCTACTGTTATGGACCAATCACCATAAAGGGGTGGACTTAGGGGCATGACAAAATGCAGAAACGAATTAGATGCCCCACAAAAGCCCACACACATGGATGCTTGAAAATTGGGTTTTAACAAATAAATCCAGCCACAAACAGAACATGGTATAAATTTTGAGGCCACCAACCAAATATGGAAAATGTGGATTTTGAGGTTAGGTATGGATGGGCCTGAAAAGTGGGAAAAGGCAGCTGAACAGCATTTAATACTTCATGTTCTTTTTGGCATACAGAATCGGCACTGTGTTACATGCAAACGCCTTGGAATAAATTTGAAGCCTGTGTGCCCCTAGTTCTCCTTTAATATGAATACCACTAGAAAAAATCCAAGATATTTTGGAGCCTGAAGTGGAAACGCCAAATGGCACCCCCTTGGTAGTAGCAGCAAATGCTGCTGCTACTACTATTAAATAAATGTGGCCACAGTTGCTATTTTTAAAGGTATCCCCAAATCTTTCACATTTGGTAAGCCACTTCTGCCTAACATATTGTATGTTTAACCCTTAGACAGACAAACAAACACACACACCATATCCCTTTACACCTACAGTTTCTATGCATCACTTCTTCATATCAAAGAAGCAAAGCATGACAAGAGCTTTTCTTCTCCTTTTTACCCCTGGAAGTTTACACTGTGGGCCTTTCCAAGCAATCATGTGGCTCTGTGAGTGAGTGTAACTGTCTGTGACATCACAGGTGACAAGTTATGCAACTTTCACCCCTCATCCTAAAATTACCAAGGAGGCATACAAGAGTACGCTTAAATGTAGA
The DNA here is from genome assembly GCF_030035675.1 of Rhineura floridana. Lineage (NCBI taxonomy): Eukaryota > Metazoa > Chordata > Lepidosauria > Squamata > Rhineuridae > Rhineura > Rhineura floridana. Next base: position 104,874,338 of record NC_084483.1, read on the forward strand.
GAAATATCTTGTCAAACTCCCTGTCACATGTTCCTTAAAGGGGAGCTTCTTCAGACTCTGTCTTGTAGCTAGTTAGTTTCAATTCCTGTGAAAGTCCATTATTTGCAAGCTGATGCACTGGATTTTGTCTTTGTTTATGGAACGCTTTCCCCAGGGAGGCCCACCTAGCATCAACATTGTCATTGCTTTGGTGCAAGGTAAAGACTTTCCCCCCCTTTTCTCCCTTTGAGGAGCACTAATGATATGACTGTGTTGCTGAATCTGTTTTTAATATGTTTATGTGATCTTATTGTTATATTATTGGTTTTAAATCCTTTCAGGACTTTTTCTTTTAAGTGGGGAGCCATATATATACATTCAACAACCTTAACCCAACTTGACCTAACCTTACCTTGTTTTTGTAAAATAGAAAGCATCCCAGTCCCACACAGCTACTCCCATTTCTTATTCGGAGACAGGATATCATACTAATACTTTTGAAATGCAATTAATGTATTTGTTCTCTGGACCAGTGGGGTAGGGATAAATATGAATCTGGGCAAGCCTAAGAGAATGAGCCACACGAAATATGGTATGGGAGATCTCTGGTCAGATTTCTGTTTAAGACAACTTGGAAGGCTCTGATTTTGATCAGAGTTGGGAGAACGTGTGTTGAACCATGTCCCTCTCTACTGTTTCCCTGCTATAAATCACTCACATGAAGTTGCTATTAGCCCAGGCACCATATAGGTATGCTTTCCCATCCTTCATCTGCCAGCAGGGCTAATGGCAGGGAGATTTAGAACAGGAGAACAGGAGAAGGGAAAGGATTCTTCCCCCTCCTCCACAGCGCAGTGCCACTGCTCTGAGCTAAGTGTGAGTCCCTGGGGACTGCTTTGAGGTAAAGCAATTGTGAGATCTGTTCATTGATCTTTCGCATTTCGTTTCTTCTGGCTGCCAGGCCGGCAGTGGTAGAAAGAAGGAAGGGTGGCTGTCCAATGTTTTTGAATCTTGTAAAGAATAACAATCGTTGTCCTCCTTCGCAGCAATAAAAATGCGCAAAGTGGACTTTAAAGGGCCTATTAAAAAGATACTGGCAGCTTGAACATTTCCTGCAGTGTGCCTGCTCTTAATTTTGCAATGTTGCATGGAATTTCACAATCCTGTCATAGTTATTTATGCCACACAAGTTCAGTGAGGCTGTTTTTATTGTGTGACTGACTACTGCTTCCTTATTATGGATGGTGAAAACCCCTTCAGGAAGTTTAGTAGACAAATAGATTCACAGAATCATTTAAACTGATCAATTAAAATTCCTTCTAAGAACAATGGCATTCGATCTTCAGATATTTCCACACATATGAAACTCACATTTCAGAGTCCCGAATGTGATTATAGATAACAAAGCAGCAGGTGTTGGGTGACCCTTTCTTTTGAATAATTGACTTGTGGTTTACTGTGCAGATTAAAACAAGGTAATTGGGATGCCAATGTCTTTCTAATGGGGTATCAAAGGAAAACAGGTCCATTTGTGGATGGTCCAATATATCAGTGGTAGAACATCTGCTTTGCATGCAGAAGTCCCCAGGTTCAGTCTCCAGCATCTCCAGATAGGGCTGGGGAAGACCCCTATCTGAAACTTTGCAGTGTCGCTGCCAATCAGTGTAGACAATACTGAGCTAGATGGTCCAGTGGTCTGACTCAGTAAAAGGTAGCGTCCTATGTTCATTTTCTTCCCCATTGATATCAGAGGATTGTGTTTTCTGTAAGATGCTGAGCTCTAACTCTTCTTAACGTCTGCCTCAGTACTTTCTGTTCTGCATGGCAAGACACACAGGAAGCAGTACCAGAAGCCAGGGTTTTCCATGCAGATTATGCTAGCCTTGCTGATCCTCTGATTCCACAGTGTGTACTTCAGTCCATAAGGGGACTAATATGGGACCAGTGTATGGATGCCACGAATGTGAATTTGATGGACTGACTCAGCCTTACCAAGCCCTCCACCCAAACATCCGTTGAAAATATATTCTGAAGAAATCAAGAGGGTTCTCCAAATGATGCCATCCTTATTCCAAGTTCATGAGAATCATCTTTCCCCTAATTTCATGAAAGGCAATTGCAAACCCAGAATTCTAGGAGGAGGACTGAATGGAATATCCTAGAATAAATCTGCTCCTGCTTCTCCTTACTTCTCATCCTGAAGAAGCAGCGTGGGGGGTTTGTGCTGCACTCTCCTACTTTTGAGGTGCCTTTGTAAGGGGCCTTACCTTCCTTCGTCTCTCCAGTGGTCTTCTTTCCACTGATTTACTGGGCACCCACCCTTCCTGAAAACACCGTAACGTCCTTAGCTGGGATGTCCTGTAACCACATGAAGCTGAGGAGGCTGTCTACTGTGCTTGTGGCAGGTCTTCATCTTTTCTTTTTTAAATGAAGCATTTCTTTCTTTTAAAGAAATCTGTGGGGAAAGGTTTTTTTAAAAAAAGCTGAAAGGAAGGAGTTCTCTTACAAACAAAACCAGTGAGTGCAACAATCTCAGGCACTCGGTAGGCAGCCTCCCCAGCTTCTCACATTTCAGTTAAAGCCTGAGGGGAAATGTCATAAGGTAAATTCTACCATGAAGCTTTTTCAGATCAGGAAATTTGGGCAGCCAGGGAGGCTACAGACTGCTGGAGAAATGCTTAGGGGGATGGGAAGTACATGCAACACCTTCGGCCACCTTGCAACAAGGTCAACTCTGCCTGCACCCACCAAAATTCTAAAGAAATTTTAAACCATCCTGTGAATGAGGCAAAAAGACAGAAGTCTCTTTCCTGGGGAAAGGAAAGTTGCACAAAACTGGAGGAAAGGTTTCAGCACAGCACTATTTCTTTGTCTCTGGAAACATCACATGTAGGTATTTACACAATGTTTCCATACATTGTAGATAGAAAGATCCTTTTTGCATAACTATGTTATATAAAATATTTACAATCATGTTGTGAAGTGAGAACTTGAGTAGCAGGACACTGTGTCCTAGGTCAAATTTTCAGTTGACTTATAATCTATTTTTGAGTCATTGACTGGAGCAATATATTGTGTCAAAGAGCTGAAGGTATTTCCGTAACTGTGGCACAACTTACTGGTCCTTACTGGCTTTAATCCTTCTGGCAGTTTAGAAGGTGTGGCCAAATGGCATCACTACAAGATCCACTCATCTAGGATTTCCAATCCAGCTTTAAAAGCCTCCTTTTTGGTTGTTTCTTGATATAATGGTTAGATACAGGTAATAATGTATCCCTTTATAACTGATAAATCCTTTTGTTCAGGAAGCGGAGCTGGGATTTCCAAATTCCCATTTGGAGGCTTTGCATGTAATGCTAAACCATGGTTTAGTGTTACAGTCATGAGCATCTGTGAGTCCGAGCAATGTCTCGGAATAATGGGCTCAAGTTTCAGGAAGCCAGATTTTGACTGGACATCAGGAAAAACTTCCTAACTGTTAGAGCCATACAACAATGGAACTAATTACCTAGAGAGGTAGTGGGCTCTCCAACACTGGAGGCATTCAAGAGGCAGCTGGACAGCCATCGGTCGGGAATGCTTTGATTTTGATTCCTGCACTGAGCAGGGGGTTGGACTTGATGGCCTTATAGGCCCCTTCCAACTCTACCATTCTATGATTCTATGAAATCCTGGTATACTCCTTCTCCTCCGTGCTCTACAGTTAAGCATGATGCATGAAGGCAATTAGCTCCTGAAGAATTCCCAGAAAGCATCCTCTTTTTCTGAATAGGTAAGACTTAATCTCTAAAAACAGATGTGTAAAGGTTTAAATTTGACTGGAAGCTTTGCCAACTGCCTTGGAAAACCTGTTCCTTAATCTTAAATATGTAGGGGACAGTTTGTGGTTACTCTGACCACTCTTCTTTATTAGTCCATCACACGTCAATATTCAACTTTTGTTCTGAAAACAGATTCTAGGCAGAAATTAAGCTCTGAAGTATATAGGAAGGGAATGAACATTTGCTCTCTCAAACGCACACACACACAAAGAAATCTCTGCTCAACTCCTAAGGGTTGGTAACTGTGCCAAATGTATAACTCTTGAGGGCTTTTTCACAATGCTGCCCTGGGCTCCTGCTGGGAGAAAGGGCGGGATACAAATTAAATAATAAATAAATAAATAAAATGCAGAAAATTGTATGAAGCCAGGACCAACTGAGGGACACAGAGAGTACCTCAGTTCAAGATAGGTGTCAGATAATGGAAAGAATTTCGAGCAGGTTTTGACCTGAGTGATCAGAAAAAAACCATAAGCCATTTCAGTCTAAAGTTGGCAACTGAAACCTACACTAGACATTTATTTAATGCTACTCACAGAAGAATTAGAGGTAAACAAGCTTATTCACATGCATATTCCATTATGCTGATTACTGTTTTTGTGGTTGGGAGGGTCTCTAGGGCAGACTTCTCCAACCCAGCATCCTTCCCTGCTGGCTGGGGCTGATGGGAGTTGTAGTCCAACATCTGAAGGTTGCTAGGTTGGTGAAGGCTGCTCTAGGATAAGGCAATGTTGTTTGTTTGGTTTGGTTTATTCTTCCTTCTTCTGGATTATGACATTTTTACCAAGTTGAATGATTTTATTCCTCTTAATTGTATTGTAATGTTGGTTTGCTTTATAATGTGCCTGTAATTTTAAATTTCTTTATATACTGATCTGGAATCCATTTTTTTAGACAAGTATAATTTAAAAAAAAAATGAAGTCTCTGGCTTATCTACATGGTGGTTTACTATGTGTTTGGTGCTACTCACATCTCCTTTTAATTTGCATGGTTCACATGATGTTACCGGCAAATAGAAGCTATCATGCAGTTTCCCCCCTGTAAATCTGTACTAACCCAATCTGCTGATAATACAAAAAGCGGAGGAAAAACCATTTCCACTCCGCTGCGCTCCTCCTTGCAGACACTTAGCTCTGATGCTTTTAGGTGGGTGTGTCAATCGTTCCCTTCTCCACATCCACTATTTCTTCCTCCCTTCTTTCATTTTGTTTCCAGCTGCTCTTCATTCTGCTGGCCTAACTTGTGCGCAAAAGCAAAACACTGCTCAAATAAAGATTTGCATTTTAGCTGTATATACAAACAATCACACTTCTGGTGTTTTTTTAATGGAACCTACTGGAGCTGGTAGAACAAACTGAGCATACCTGGTTGCCAAACAACCAGAGGGAGTGGAAATGTTAAATTGGAGTGTGGTCATTAGGACACTGTGTGATTGATTCTTCCCCTCAGTGTGAACAGAAAACAGGTGGCACTGAGCCCTTACTGTGGACAGTGCAAACAGAAAACGGAGGTAAAAACAGCATCTTTAGTATGAAGTAATGCTCCCATGTGGATAAGCCCTCTGTTACAAATAGCCTCCACATCACAGATGTCCCTTGCAGTGGCCCGTGTGGATAATCAGCATCATGTGGAATGTCACCATGCCAGACATTCCTGACATTCGCTGGTTTTGTCATGATGGAGCCAATCTTTACTGTGTGCTGTTCTACCCATTAGAGCTGCCCCATAGATGCTGTTTTGACTGGCATACAGTTTATCTTGAAGTCATAACATGTTGACTGGCCCTACCGCAGAATAATCATTCAAGCCAGCTCTTTGTAGAACCATTTATAGCAGAGGTAGACAACATGGCACCTTCCAGATGTTGTTGGACCACAACTCCCATTATCCCTGACCATTGGCCATGCTGGCTGGGGCTGATGGGAGTTGTAATCCAACAACATCTGAAGGGCACCTCGTTGGCTACCCCTTATTTTTAGTATTCAATGATTTTGTATATGGAATAAAGGCATTTGTAGCAGCAGTTCCTTACTAGCCCACAGCAGAAATATTGGTTGTTTTTTGTAATGTCACCCACACTTCTTAGCACGAGGGGAAAAAATTAATGATGCAGCCATCATGATTCAGGCTTCAGTGGTCAAAGTTAAGAAAGTGGTGCATAATGATTCACACCTCATTCTCTGGATGGATCTTTGTGAAGGGGCTTTGAGCAACAACTGATTAAAAAAATATCCACTGGGACAGAGGGCAGCAAATAGGAGAAAGACATTTTGCCAGGACAAGATTGAGAAACCAAAGGTGCCAGTCTGTAAAACTTCATGACTTGCAAATTCAGAAATGTCTGGGCCATGTAAGACAACTTCTTCTCCCAGCAAGTTCTCCTCTTCAGTCTAATTTAATGCTTCCTCACGCAATCACAATAAAAATGTATTTCTAACTCTGTCTGCATTAAAAACAGGCTCTATTTACTTACCTGTCCCCTCAAAAAAGATTGTTCTTGGTTTGGTTTATCATCAGCTGTAGTGCTCACCACAAATATGCAGTAGTATCTAGATTAATCATAGCCTTTATGCCTGCACTGTCCCACTTAACATTGTTCTTTTTCAATTAATGCAATGCCAAGGACTTTTTCAAAACACAGCATAGTTTTGTTCAGCTGAGAACGCTCCTAAACCATAACTGCTGTGTTCTCAGCTTATCTAAAGGCTTCCTACGGGATCACATGAGTGGAAAAACTAAAATCCTGAAAGCAACCACATACCCTAGCATATATACAGTGTGGTATTAGCTGTATAAGCATGAAAGCTGCTGGCTCACTGTTAATGCAGAACAGTTTGTTTCACTCTGCTGTCTGTCAAAAAAGAAAATCCTAGAATAGGACTCCCATGAAATCTGCCGCCACATAGTAAAGTTGATGAACCCGTGAACTCTTGGTAAACTCCATTATCCAGGGACCCTTTATTCCCAGACGCCAGTGCTGGTTTACCTCAAGCATACTTGATCTCACCTTTTATTAAGATAGAAAAGGGAATAATCTGATAGGCCAGTTACAGCATGGAGGTCTGATTCCTTTTCCTGATATGTGTGGGATCAAGAACGGGTGCCTGGCTAAACAACAGAGTTTACCAAGCGTTCATGGGTTCATCAAGATTTCATAGGGTGACAGATTTTATAAGAAAAAACAAACTTGCTTTTTGACAGAGAATATTCCACATTTTGGTAACACCATGACCAAAAAGACCCCTAACTCTCTACGTGACATGCCTTGACAGAGGTACCCAAAGCAGGGTGTTAACAGATGGGTAGGTTCACATGCAAGCAGTATGTAACCATTCTCCATCCACCTCTGTGCCTTGGCTTTGTTTTGCACCTACCTACCTACCTACCTACCTATCAATCAATCAATATAAACAAGTGTAAAATTATGCATATTGGAGCAAAAAATCTTAATTTCACATATATGCTCATGGGGTCTGAACTGGCGGTGACCGACCAGGAGAGAGACCTTGGGGTTGTAGTGGACAGCACGATGAAAATGTCGACCCAGTGTGCGGCAGCTGTGAAAAAGGCAAATTCCATGCTAGCGATAATTAGGAAAGGTATTGAAAATAAAACAGCCGATATCATAATGCCGTTGTATAAATCTATGGTGCGGCCGCATTAGGAATACTGTGTACAGTTCTGGTCGCCTCATCTCAAAAAGGATACAGTTGGAAAAGGTTCAGAAGAGGGCAACCAGAATGATCAAGGGGATGGAGCGACTCCCTTACGAGGAAAGGTTGCAGCATTTGGGGCTTTTTAGTTTAGAGAAAAGGCGGGTCAGAGGAGACATGATAGAAGTGTATAAAATTATGCATGGCATTGAGAAAGTAGATAGAGAAAAGTTCTTCTCCCTCTCTCATAATACTACAACTCATGGACATTCAAAGAAGCTGAATGTTGGAAGATTCAGGACAGACAAAAGGAAGTACTTCTTTACTCAGCGCATAGTTAAACTATGGAATTTGCTCCCACAAGACGCAGTAATGGCCACCAGCTTGGATGGCTTTAAAAGAAGATTAGACAAATTCATGGAGGACAGGGCTATCAATGGCTACTAGCCATGATGGATGTGCTCTGCCACCCTAGTCAGAGGCAGCATGCTTCTGAAAACCAGTTGCCGGAAGCCTTAGGAGGGGAGAGTGTTCTTGCACTCGGGTCCTGCTTGCGGGCTTCTCCCAGGCAGGGCCGGTTCTAAAGGGCAGCCAGGTTGGGCACTGGCCCAATGGCCCCTGGAGCTACAGGGGGCCCCTCAGCTGCCCCTCCGCTCCCCTTCCGTGATCCGTGCCCCCCCGCATCTCCCTACGTCTCCCCACTTACCTGTCTGCTGTCTTTTACCGTTGCCCTTAACAAAGATGGCGGCCGTGGTTTCCCTAAGGTACTGAAGCCCCTGCCACCATCTTAGTTGATGGCAGAGATGCGCACGCGTAGCATGCATGCGTGCCATCAACAAAGATGGCGGCGGCTTCATCCCCTTAGGGAAACCGCAGCTGCCAATTTGCTTAATGGCAATAGTAAGAGACAGGAGACAGGTAGGTGGGGGTGGGGTGGGCTGCACACATACAGGAACACAAATGCGAACGCGCACACACGCCAGGGCCCAGGGCAAGCTGATGTCCAAGGGCCCCGGCATTCCTGGAGCCGGCCCTGCCCCCAGGCACCTGGTTGGCCACTGCGAGAACAGGATGCTGGACTAGATGGGTCACTGGCCTGATCCAGCTGGCTCTTCTTATATTCTTATCTCTCTCTCTCTCTCTCTCTCTCTCTTTCTCTCTCTCTCTCTATCTCACATGCTTTGGAAGCTCTTTTTCTAATGTAGAAACAGCTTCAGAGTAGGATTACTAACAGGTTTGGCTGTTTTTTAAAGCTTCTTTTGGGGCCAGTTGCCAGAAAATCAAATCCCTAGCCATTTTTTCTTTGTAAGCCATGCATCTTAAGTGAACAGAGTTTGTGCTGGACTCTTCCTCCAGAGACATCAAAAATTGATGGGCTCCCCTTGATCTTGCTTGCTTTGCGACCAGACCTTCCATTTCAAGATTTGGCAATTCAACACTTCAGGATCAGTTTTCACTATTTTTCCTGGACTGTTTACGAATCTGTCCTCCCAATGAATGATATAGCAGTTGCTACTTGGATTTCATAATTAGGCCCTCTGTGCATGTAACTCTTACAGTATTTGTGATTAAAAGAACATGAACATGACCATCTTGGTAATTAAGCCTGATGCATTTGCAACATTCATGAGAGAGGCTAATTTATCATTTGTAGTTATATTTTTGTATCTCAGTCCACTGATGGAGCTCAGAGTGATATCTTAGCTTTGTAACAACAGCCAGTACCTGAGGCAAGAGGGGGAAAAGGAAGTGAAATTGTTAGGTGGGCCACATTCAGTTATGTCTGCCTGAAACAAAGTGGCATAGTATCTCAACCATCCCTACCCCACTTTGAGCACTGATAACAATCTATGACATAGGTTTAGTTTAGAAATATTGACTCATCCAAGACCATCCACTCCAGTGCACTTCATAACTGAGGAGAGATTTAAATAGGATCTCCTACATCTAAACCAGTGTGGTAGCCAGAATGGTACCCTCCGGTCATTCTTTGACTACAACCCCTAGCATTCTTGGCCTTTGGCCATGCTGGCTGGGATGATGTAGCCAATAACATCTCATGGACACATTAGCTACCCCTGTACCACCCTGACTGAGTCTGTCTTCTACACCATTCCATGGTCTAGTATTTCACACTTTCTGAGATTGTATTAGGGGATCTGGAAACTTATTTCCAAAGATAATGGCAAAAAAAATTACCAATCTAATTAATTTCAATATTTTTAATCACAATTCAATAGATGAATTCAGTTTGAGTTTCCATAGTAACCTTGCTGACTTCTTCATTAGCATGACCTTTATTTGGCAATGCTGAAAATTTTGAGACTGTTCTGCAGGGAGAAAATCTCATTTGTGAGAATCGTATGCTAATTTTGAGTTTTGCTATACTGGTGCATTGTTTCTGCGAGGAAAGCAGTTTTAGCACTTTGATGGATTTGCAGTACAGTTCATGAAGCAATTAACAGTAAAGACCCAAGCATGTTTCCTCAGACATTAGTTCCACTGAGTTCAGTAGGGCTAACTCCCAGATGTAGGATTATACCCAAGCCACCATGCTTAGTTACAATGGACTGAAGTCTACAGAATTCAACTAACATGATCATGACTTTTTAAAGTTTCTTTAACTCTTGGGTCTTGGCTCCTTGCGCAGAAAGTAATATGTCTGATGGGCAAAATGAAAAATAATGGAAGTCAGATGTAGAATAGACAATAAGGTTTAATCACTGAAACAAAAGGTTGGCATATTTCATAAAGGCTTTCTGGCCTTTTGGAAAAGCTACAAAATCCTCCTGTCTATGAAGGCATTTGGTCAATATACTATGATTATTTTTGTCATGTGCAGTTTAGTTTGTGGTTTTAGAATATTGTTGTGAGCTGTGGAGAGGTGGGATACAAATGAATGCATCATCACAATGAAACATTCAATTAAAAAGGAATATAATCTGTCAGGAATGCTTCAAGATAGGGCTTGAGGTCAAACTGAGGCTCTCCTCTTCCATTCCTCTGGGGAGTTTGTTCTTCATCAGTATTTGCAGGTGATGTATGAATAGAAGGAGAAAATTAATGAGGTAGAGATAACACCAACACATACTTACATCCAGAGGTTTTTGGATACCTTTATGCTGCTTTTCTAAGCAAAGCCGCAAGATTATTTTCACATTTGTAAGGTTTATTTTTAAAAATGCACATCATAGTTATGTTTGAAGAAAATCCTCTTGTGTAACTCTTCAAGGAACATTCTGTTTGAGGTATTCAGAATTTTGCCAAGGAACTGATGTTGACACTGAGCCAGTTCTTTGTAGTACTGCATGTAATAACACATTTAATGGGGAAATGTCCTCTCGACCCTTGCCCTTCTTGGCTTATTAAAGCTTGCCGAGGGGGTATGTCCGAGTGGATCCAGGGTGTGGTCAACGCATCATTGCAGGAGGGAGTGGTTCCGGCCACCCTGAAAGAGACGGTGATTTGACCACTCCTGAAAAAGCCCACCCTGGACTCATTGGTTTGCTACAATTACCGACCGGTTGCAAATACCCCCTTCTTAGGGAAGGTGATTGAGAGGGTTGTGGCGCAGCAGTTGCAAGTACTCTTGGATGAAACAGATTATCTTGACCCATTCCAGTCTGGGTTCAGGCCTGGTTATGGGACTGAATCGTCTTTGGTTGCCCTGATGGATGATCTTTATTGGGAGAAGGACAGGGGAAGTGTGACCCTGTTACTCTTACTTGATCTCTCAGGAGATTGACCATGGTATCCTTCTGGGCCGACTTGGTAAGATGGGTATTGGAGGCAATGTTTTACAGTGGTTCTGATCCTATCTCTAAGGTCATTTTCAGAGAATAACATTGGGTGATTATCTTTTGGGCCCCTGGCAGTTGTGCTGTGGTGTGCCACAGGGTACCATCTTGTCCCCCATGCTCTTTAACATCTATATGAAGACCCAGGTAGCAGTCATCAGGAGATTTGGGGAAAGGTGTCAGCAGTACGCTGATGATACCCAACTCTATTTCTCTGTAACATGAATTGGGAGAGGCCATGCAAGCCCTGGACTGCTGCCTGGACTCGGTGGTGGGCTGGATGAGGGCCAATAAACTGAGTCTGAATCCTAGCAAGACAGAGGCACTGTGGGTTGGTGGTTCCCGAGTTCAAATAATTGGTCAGTTCCCTGCCTTGGATGGGGTCGTACTCCCTCTGAAAGAGCAAGTTCGTAGTCTGGGGGTGCTCCTGGATCCATCTTTGTCACTGGAGGCCCAGGTGACCTCAGTGGCTAGGAGTGGCTTTTACCAGCTTCAGCTGGTAAGACAGCTGCGGCTGTTTCTGGACTGGGATAGCCTGACCACTGTTGTCCACGCACTGGTAACCTCCAGGCTGGATTACTGTAATGCGCTCCATGTGGGGCTGCACTTGAGGTTGGTCCGGAAGCTGCAGCTGGTGCAAAATGTGGCAACAAGACTGCTCACAGGGGCATGGTATTGCCAACATGTCACCCCGCTGCTGAAAGAATTGCACTGGCTGCCTATTTGCTACTGGGCCAAGTTCAAGGTTCTAGTGTTGGTCTACAAAGCCCTATACAGCTTGGGACCAGGATACCTGAAAGATTGTATCCCTTATATACCCAGTCGATCACTGCACTCTGCAGGTGAGGGCCTCCTGCAGATACCATCTTATCAGGAGGTTTTTTCTGTACAATATAGGAAACAGACCTTTAGCGTGGCACCACCTACCCTGTGGAATTCCCTCCCCTTAAATATTAGGCAGGCGCCATCTCTATTATCTTTTCAGTGCCTATTGAAGACCTCCCTCTCTCAACAAGCCTTGTAAGTTGAGACCTTATCCCAGTCTGTGTCTATGTTGGAATTGCTTTTTATTTTATTTTTTTTAAAAACAATGTTTTTAACCTTTAAAAAAAAAAGCCTTGAAAGCTTTTTTTAAAAAAATGTTTTTAAAGATGTTTTGTTTTAATGTATTTTAAAGTCTATTTTTATGATGTTTTAAACTGTTTTTAGTGCTTTTGTTTGCCGCTCTGGGCTCCTGCTGGAGGAAGGGCGGGGTATAAATCAAATAATAAATAAATAAATACATATATACATAAAACTGAAGGGAAAGGTTGTAGGGCTCTTGACTTGCATTAACATAAAAGGCTAAATGCCATGATATAGTCTTAGAATGCCTTTAGGAGGTCCAGCAGTGCCATGGAAAATAAGTGCATCATTGCAAGCTAGCCAGCACAGCTACACAATTCCTGATCATTAGGTACACATGATCCATTAACAGTTGCAACAATATATACAACAGATATTTTTGGACCAAGTTCTGATGAACACATTATTTGTCCCTATGCTCTTTGTAATGTTTATGATGAAGTGGGAATAGATTCTATACTATGTACTAAGTCAGAATCACAGCATGCAGAGAAGTATTTTCAGCTCTGGAATTCTCTTCCCCTGGAGACTCATCAAAGCCCAAGTCTAAGGATTAGTTCACACATGCATGTACACCACTAATATCTCAGTTTCTCATGAGTGGAGTTCATACATGCATCTGGCTGTCATCAAGTACTGACATGCAGAAAAATCAGTTTTACATAATTTATGAAGCAGCCTCAGTGATTCGCAATTACGTGTATGAACTAACTCAACTGAAAAGTCTAATGTTTAAGACAATGCAAAAATTCTTATGCATTCACATGCATGCAAGTCATCACTGGGTATTATAGCAATCAAATAATAAAATGAATGCGTGAAATAGACTTTTGTGTCTTCCAGTAATCATGTAAGGCCTTTCTATTCGAAGTGTCTCTTGGTGGCCTGGGACAGAATGAGACTGGGCAAGATGGAGTTCATCAATAAAAATGGATGTTTTATGAGCAGAAGATTGCTACTTCTTCCCAATCCAAGATCTCTCCAAATAAATAATCTGGAAGATCAGTGGTGCTATTTGCGTGCTGTATGGCAAAATCCATAGCAAAGTCTCAGTTGTTCCAAACTCATTTGGGGGAATCATACAATCATAGAGTTGGAAGGGGCTTATAAGGCCCTTGAGTCCAACCCCCTGCTCAATGCAGGGATCCAAGTTAAAGCCTACTCAACAGGTGGCTGTCCAGCTGTCTCTTGAATGCCTCCAGTGTTGGAAAGCCCACCACCTCCCTAGGTAATTGGTTCCATTGTCATACCACCCTAACAGTTAGGAAGTTTTTCCTGATGTTCAGTTGAAATCTGGCTTGCTGTAACTTGAGCCCATTATTCCTTGTCCTGCACTCTAGGATGATTGAGAAGAGATCCTGGCCCTCCTCTGTGTGGCAATTCTGTGTGGCCAGTTCTTTCAGTCTCTCCTCATAGGGCTTTGTTTCCAGTCCCCTGATCATCCTCATTGCCCTCCTCTGAACTCACTCCAGTTTGTATGCATCCTTCTTAAAGTGTGGTGTCCGGAACTGGATGCAGATGAGACCTAACCAGTGCCAAATAGAGGGGAACCAATACTTCATGCAATTTGGAAACTATACTTCTGTTAATGCAGCCTAAAATAGCATTTGGCTTTTTTGCAGCTGCATCACACTGTTGGCTCATGTTCAGCTTATGATCAAAAACAATCCCAAGATCCTTTTCACATGTCATATTGCTGAGCCAAGTACCCCCATCTTATAACTGTGCATTTGGTTTCTTTCCTAGGTGTAGAACCTTGCACTTATCCCTGTTAAATTTCATTCTGTTGTTTTCAGCCCAGTGCTCCAGCCTATCAAGAACCTTTTGAATTTTGTTACTGTCTTCCAAGGTATTAGCTATCATTCCCAATTTTGTATTGTCTGCAAATTTGATAAGCATTTCCTCATCCAAGTCATTAATAAAAATATTGAAGAGCACTTGGCCCAGGACCAAGCCCTGCGGTACCCTGCTCATTATTTTCCCCCAGTTTGAGAAGGAACCTTTGATAAGCCAATTGTGGATCCACCTGATAGTTGTTCCATCCAGCCCACGTTTAGCTAGCTTGCTAATCATAGACCCTCTTTTGGGAGAAGACTGAGCCATAGTACAGTGGTAGAGCACCCGCATTGCATGCTGAAGGTCCCAAGTTCAATCTGTGGGGTCTCTAGGTAGGGCTGGGATCTGCTGCAAGTCAGTGCTGACAATATTGAGCTAGCTCTGACTGGTTATAAGGCAGCTTCCTGTGCTCCTATGTCCTTGCTTTAAAAAAAAACTTTTTTATGAATATTCTTAAAAATAAAATGCAGATAATTTGTCTAGTTTCTCTAATTTGGAGAAGTGGGAAGGCTGGAGAGAGAAGATGGAAAACACAAAAATGAAAGGGGTAAGATGATAACAGAGAGGGAAGGGTGGGGAAAATATGCTTTAAAAAATCTTTATAGAGCTGAATGTGTGTAGGACTTTGCAGGGCAGGCAGAAGTGACTGTGGGAAGCATCAGCCACCAGCCCCAAAGTCCCCCCCCCCAATCTATTTTTCAGAATATGCCAACAAAGAAGTATGTGGGATGGGAAATGGGATAGGTGTTCTAACGCGTTACACTGCAAACTTAGGCATGTTTACTCATAAGGAAGCCCCATAAAATCTGTGGGGCTGAAACTCAGATATGTGAAACTCAGAGTGAGGTGAGAATGAGGCTATAGCAAGCAACTCTGGAGAAGAGGAAATGGAGGGCGGATGGTCAGAGGGACCCTGAGAGTGTGAGGAAAGGAAGAGAATGACTGGGAAGGAGGGCTGCAACCGGGAACAGAAAGATTGAGGAATAGGAAAAGGAGACATGGTGGGGCTGCTGGTGCTGCATGTTCTCTGACCTCCTCTTCTCTGTTTCTCTCTCTCTCTTTCACACATACACACACACCCCTCAGCCAAGCAGAAGAGCTGGCTGGCTCCCAGCGCTCCGCTCCCTTGAAGGAGCCCCTTTCTGTCTGTTGTGTGGTGGTGGTGGTGTCTGCCGCTGCGACCTTCACTGCAAGTTCCTAGTCCCACATTCTTCTCCAGCTCCTGATGCTGCAGCCGCTCCTCCCCCCCCGCTCCCCTCTCCAAACCCTTAGCTTCTCACTCCAGCTCACGTGCCACACAACAATAGCAGTACCTTCTCCTCCTCCTATCCCTGTCATCCATGCACACTGCCAATTGGGCCTGGGACATGAGTCACCCGGAGATTGGACTCATCGCCTGGGCAGCCCAGTGGCAGAAAGCAAGGCCCATGAGGGTGAGGGGCCCCTCTGAGCTTCTGGGGCCTCAGCCAGTGCCCCACCTGGCTGCCCGCTAGCGCCAGGCCTGAGACCAGCCTATTCTAGCAGAAGAGACAGAAGTGGATGATCTTTAAGTGCCCCTTTCTTACAAGTCTACAAAATCAAACAACTAGGTGCTATAAAAATACATTTTCCTTATCCTAGCATCCCTTGCTTTTGAAACACCTTGCATAACAAGTGCCTTGAAAAATGGAAATGGACTGCTTTCAAGTCTATTCCAACTTATGGTGACCCTATGAATAGGGTTTTTATGGTAAGTAGTATTCGGAGGGGGTTTACCATTGCCTCCCTCTGAGGCTGAGAGGCAGTGACTGGCCCAAGGTCACCCAGTGAGCTTCATGGCAGTGTGGGGAGTCAAACCCTGGTCTCCCAGGTCGTAGGCCAACGCCTTAACCACCACACCACACTGGCCTTAAATAGTGTTAAATGCACCACACATCCTTAAGCAGCAGAGAAGGCAAGTGTAGTGTTATGAAGTTTAGAATTGAATTCCTTTGCACAAAAGAGAACACTGGATGATGGTATCCCTATTCAGGCATACAACGTATGCAATAATGATTGCGTGAGGCAGGAAAGCCAGGTCACACACACTCGCCATGCTTCCAGATTTCTTACCCTCTGCCAGCCCCTCCTCAGTCCTGCCCATGTGCTTGGGAGGGAGGTAGCCTGCCAGTGCGCATAGGCTGTTCTCATGAGTTAGAACTCTGAATGCCCAGCGTTCAACTTCTAGCTCATGTGGACAGCCTACAGATATTTGGTAGGCTGCCCTGCTACAGACCCTGTGGTACACTGGGACAAGTGAAGGGTGAACGTGACATGCACAGCCCCTCTCTCCTGCCTCATTCGATGATAATTGTGTGTTTTGAACAATAGGGCTGGTGTTTTTGCAATATCTGCTTAATTTACAAACATACAAATCAGTGCATACTGTAAGCAAATAACACCTATAACAGGAATCACAACTACTTATCTTGCCAAGGCTGGAGAGGGATTGGGGAACATTAAGGATCATTAACGTCCTTTTATTATGTTCCCTATCTACAATCAAGTTTATCAGGCAAAAGCATAGTGATAAGCCTGTTTATACTAAATGAGACAGCGGCATTCACAGTGGCAGCACCTAATTATGTTTCTTATGTACGTAAGCCAAGGATCATTAATGTTACTGACTTTCTGTATATTTATTTATACTACGGAAGCACCCAGTGTTTGCTGATTGGTTAGTCTAGTCCTTCATCAGTAGGCTGGACC
Source organism: Rhineura floridana (assembly GCF_030035675.1). Taxonomy (NCBI): domain Eukaryota; kingdom Metazoa; phylum Chordata; class Lepidosauria; order Squamata; family Rhineuridae; genus Rhineura; species Rhineura floridana. The sequence continues at coordinate 104,891,277 of NC_084483.1, forward strand.
TTCCCATTATTCCTCTCAGGCTCACCTTAATAATATGCAGCATGTGAGTACTTGTCAGCAGCCCTTCCTTGTTATGTGAGGCTCCCACATTTCCAGGTGGGGTATTTTTTTCAGGGTGTTTGTGTGTGCCAGCAAATCCTTCCCCCCCCCCCATTCACTGGTGAGAGGATGTGAGGGTCAGGCCAAGGAAAAGGAAAATCAGTGCCCTCCCTCTTACTACTCCTCCATGCAGTGAATGTGTTAACTTACATAATGGGCTATGTAATGGTCAAGTTAACAGAAAATTTAGTATGAACATCAGCGATTAAATGATTGGCATTTTTTTTGTTACATAAGAAAAAAGATGTTAAAAGCGAACAAGGGGATCCCAAAAGGTATAAAACAAAATAGTTTATGTTATAACTAAGACGTTAAAAACTATTGTGGAGCTTGTTTGCTCAAATATTCAGTTTTAATCTTGCTTCAAGACAACACTAATACAAAAAAAAAGGTTTAGAAACAGAGTAAGAGCACACTACAATGCAACCATAGTCAAGCATTTGGGAAAGTGGTGCTGAGAACAATGTGCATAATTTCCTTGTTGAAGTCAATGAGATTAAGACCTGAACTTTACAAAATAGTTATTGCATAATAGACTTTCTTTTGTAAAGAAAAATGCTTATAAAAATGCTTGATAAACATGCAAGGAAGCTTTCTTCAGAAACCCTGAAAAGGCCTCATGCTGAGCTGTTCATATTGGAGAAATAAGAAATTAGGCCTAAGTTACAGCCTAAGTGGCCAGCCAGCCAGCTAACTGTAGCGTGCACAGCCGTGTTTCTGTTCTTCTAGGGCTGTTTTAATCCTTTCTCATCAAGTACTCAAGAAAAAGAAGGAAAAATAGCCACTATGTTTGTGAGTATAGTGAGTACTTTAAGAGAGTAAGGGTAACTTCGGGGGGGAGGGTTCAGATCACTTTAAATTATCTCTTTATTTCACCCTTTAGCAAAAAGCACCCAATCCTGCTCTACTCATCATGATAACTGCAGAATAAAAAAACTGTTACTTCTTACTGCAGGCAAACAAACATGCTTCTTCACTTTTGGCTGGGAAGAAAATACAACTGAAACTGAAAAACAGAGCAACAGAAAGAATTGGAGATGGAGTCTAACTCTAAACCATAATAAAAAGTTCTAATATTTAACTCTTCAAGGGTCATGTTCCTAGACTGTTTTTTTCAGGATCACTTAAATAATTATAGAGTGATTGTGATAATGAAAAATCCACGCGTATTTATTTATTTATTACATTTATACCCTGCCTTTCTTTTCATGATAGAAATCCAAGGCGGCTAGTTAGGGAAAGTCTTGAGTGAGCAGACTTTTAGGGGCATTTCCAGATTAGGCTTTTGTTGTACACTCACCTTGCCTTATTCACTGAACTTTACTGTGGGTCCTACTCTTAAAATGTTCCTCTTCTTAAAACAAGTTGTCGTTCCTTAAATGGAGGTTGTCACTGTTGGTTTTGTCACAAATGTAAAAGCAGATAATTTCCCACTCTTCAAGGGCCATACAGGCTGGTTTCTTCAGGATCACTTAAGTAACTATGTGAGAGTCAGTGTGGTGTAGTGGTTAAAGTGTTGGACTATGACCTGGGAGACCAGGGTTCGAATCCACACATAGCCATGAAGCTCACTGGGTGACCTTGGGCCAGTCGCTGCCTCTCAGCCTCATGAAAACCCTATTCATAGGGTCGCCATAAGTCGGAATCGACTTGAAGGCAGTACATTTACATTTAAGTAACTACAGTATAGGGTGATTGTGATCATGAAAACTCCACCCTCAAGGAAAGTGTTGAGTGAGCAGACTTTGGGGGCTCTTCTAATGAGGCTTTTGTTGTGCACTCACTCTACCTTGTTCACTGAATTTTTCAGAGGGCTCTGTTCTTAAATTATTCCTGTTCTTAAAACAAACTGTGATTCTTTAAATGGAGGCTGCATTGTCGGTGTCACAAATTCAAAAGACAGTTTTTTAAAAAATTAATCGGTGGGGGTGGGGAAGCACAGCTGTAACATGGGTGGTGTACCCATTTGCCCCACCCTGGGTATAGGGCTGCTTGTCAGGCAAGGATGTTTACAATATAGATGCCAAAGAATAGGTTTCCATTGTTTATTCAATATAAAAGGAAACTAGTTATGAAGAACATCTGGTGTCAAGGCCTCTGCTTACCCCAAAGAGGATTGCCACCCTTTTCAAAAAAGAGATCTGCCGGGGGGGAAATATATAAAGGAGAAAAGCTTGCAGAGAAGGAAAGCATCAAATGAAATGGTGTTAGATATGGAAATGCAACGTATCATTTGCAAACTAGAACTAAAAGCTTTGTGCATTGCTAATACTGACATCAAAGTGATGTTTGAAACCTTACTTACAAAAAGCTATTCTTGCACATACATTCATTCAGGCCATGAAATGGTGCCTCCAAGTAAGGGCTCCAGACTCCAGCCCCAGTAGGAGGAGTGAATTGATTAACCTGATCACTCTTGCAAGGGCAGATGGCCAGTATACCAGTTAACCCAGTTCTTCTTTAAGCCTTCCTGTGCTTTTGTTTTAAACACCACTCAGGCAGATTCGTATCAGCCAGGGCCACTCGCACTGAACACTCAGTGATCTCACTGATGTGCTTGAGGACAAGGGGGTTTCAACTGTAGGAAAATTAGACCACATTTTTGTTGTGATTTCGTATAGTTTTCATGTTTTATGTTTTATAAAATGGTATTGTTGTAAGTCGCCTCAGACCTTTGCGGTATAAGATGAAAAAGGAGAACCAATCCTGTTAGTGCATTACTCTTTGTCCTTTTTTCTATTTGGTCTTTTCCATTGGCTGCTTCCTGTTTTTTGTCTACATAGCTTTGTGGTATAAGGCGAGAAAAGAAATAATAATGATTAAAAAATAATTATAAAGATTAATTATTAATTTGTGTTTTTTTAAAAAAGCAAGCACCTAAAGAAGAGTTTTGTGCAATTCACAGTACAATCCTATACATGCCTACCACACAGTATGCATCTGTATTGGAATTGCTTTTTAAGATGTTTTCAAAGATTTTTTTTAAAACTGTTTTATTTTTAAGATGTTTTGTTTTGGGGATGTTTTAAGATGTTTTTAGTGTTTTGTCCCTTGCTTGTTGCCCTGGGCTCCTTTTGGAAGAAAGGACAGGACAGGACAGAAATTTATTTATTTATTTATTTAATAATACTCGGAAGTCAGTCCCACTGAGTTTCATAACATTTATTCCCAGGAAAGTGGGTATAGGACTGCAGTCTACAAAACTTCTTTTTAGCATTTTGAACCTGAGTTGGTCCAATGCAATATCCCTTCACTTCCTGTGTGTGTATTTTTTTGGTTGTTATATGATATCATACAGCAGCTTTTAGGGCTCTGATTTAACAAACAAAAAATACCTTTTCCAGGATTGACCTAGTTTCATGTTGTTGCCCCAGTTTGACAGGGCAGGCTTTTACGTAAGAAAACAAGGAATGGTTTTGTAATACTTTCTAGCATAGCTTGGCGATGTGCATCATAAATTACAAAGCTGTGACAAAGCAAGAATGGGAGTTATGGTTTTGCTTAGACAACCACTGGCAACCATGCAGGTACATACAGTAATGAGTGCTTGCAATAATAATAATAATAATAAAATAATAAAATTTAATTTATGTGTCGCCTATCTGGCCGATGGCCACTCTAGGTGACGTACATGTAAACAGTTAAAACACAATGCGATAAAATACATTAATACAATATATAAACAATACAGCAGCAACAACAATACTAGTGCAGGGTAAGAGGCATTTCAGTCATAGAAGTTAACCCTCCCCGGAAATCCCAAAGGCCTGTTGAAAGAGCCAGGTCTTTAAGGCTTTACGAAATACATTTAGGGAAGAGGCGTGCCGTAGATCTTGTGGGAGGGAGTTCCAGAGGGTGGGGGCCGCCACTGAGAATGCCCTCTCTCTAGTTCCTGCCAATCTAGCTGTTTTTGTCGGCGGGATTGAGAGAAGGCCCTGTGTGGCTGATCTTGTCGGGCGGCATAATTGGTGGCGTTGAAGGCGCTCCTTTAGATAAACTGGGCCGAGACCGTATAGGGATTTAAAGGTTAATACCAACACCTTGAATTGGGCCCGGAAGACAACTGGAAGCCAGTGTAGATCGAACAACACTGGTGTGATGTGATCCCGGCGGTGACTATTCATAAGTAGTCGAGCCGCCACGTTTTGTATAAGTTGTAGTTTCCGGACCATTTTCAAGGGTAACCCCACGTAGAGCGCATTACAGTAATCCAATCGAGAGGTGACCAGGGCGTGTACTACCAGTGGGAGCTGATGAACAGGAAGGTAGGGTTGCAGCCTTCGTATGAGGTGTAGTTGATACCAGGCTGCCCGGCTCACTGCCGAAATCTGAGCCTCCATGGACAGCCTGGAATCAAGCACAACCCCAAGGCTGCGGACCTGGTCCTTCAGGGGTAAACTCACCCCATTGAACTTCAGGTCAACATCTCCCAACCTTCTCTTGTCCCCCACGAGTAGCACCTCGGTCTTATCGGGGTTCAACTTCAGCTTGTTCCTTCCCATCCATCCACTCACGGATTCCAGGCACTTGGACAAGGTCTCCACAGCCAACTCTGGTGAAGATTTAAACGAGAGATAGAGCTGAGTGTAATCCGCATATTGGTGACACTGCAGCCCAAATCTCCTAATGATTGTCCCCAGCGGCTTCATATAAATGTTAAATAGCATGGGAGAGAGGACAGAGCCCTGTGGCACACCACAATTGAGAGGCCAAGGGTCTGAAACCTCCTCCCCCAATGCTACCTGTTGGTACCTATCGGAGAGAAAGGAACGGAACCACTGTAATACAGTGCCTCCAATTCCCAATCCCTCCAGGCGATGTAAAAGGATACTGTGGTCGACAGTATCAAAAGCCGCTGAGAGATCGAGGAGGACAAGAAAGGTGAATTCTCCCCTATCTAATGCCCTCCTCATATCATCTACCAGAGCGACCAAGGCTGTTTCAGTTCCGTGACCAGTCCTGAAACCCGATTGGTATGGATCCAAGTAATCCGTTTCGTCCAAGTGTGTCGACAACTGGTTGGCCACCACTCGCTCAATGACCTTGCCCAAGAATGGTAGGTTCGAAATTGGGCGAAAGTTATTGAAAACTTGGGGATCCAAGGAGGGCTTCTTCAAGATGGGCTTTACAATTGCCTCCTTGAAGGCTGATGGCATCACACCCTCTTTCAAGGATGCGTTTACCACCGCTTTAATCCCCATGCCCAATTTCTCTCTGCAGCTCATAAGGAGCCACGATGGGCAAGGATCAGTTAGGCAAGTGGTAGGCTTCACAGTCGAAAGCACCTTGTCCACATCCTCAGAAGGGAGAAGCTGAAACCGATCCCTACTTACCGGCATGCAACTGGCCAACTCTGGTTCACTTACTGTATCCACGGCGCACGGGATCGAGCTCCGTAAGTGTTCGATTTTATCGGCGAAGTGCTTTGCCAATATGTCACAGGAGGCCTTTGACTGTTCCAAGGGTTCCTGGGCAACTGGACCGACCAGGCTTCGAACCACCTGGAACAGCCTCCTGGGACAGCACTCCGCAGACGCAATAGAGGCAGCAAAGACAGCCTTCTTTCCTGCCTTTATTGCCACTTGGTAGGCAGCTACTGCTGCTCTAACCTGTGTCTGGACATCTTCGGAGATAAAGAATAGTGTGTGATGCACGCTTGCACAGCACAAGAAGGAAAACCTGTGCATTGACATCCATTCATTAATAACAATATTAAAGAGAAATAACCACTCTCCACTTTGTGTACGTTGATTCATTTAAATGCATACAATGGCAGAAATGAACTTTACAGCAGACTAGGATGGACAGTGAGTATAAGGAAAAAAATCCACCTTTCTCTTCTTCCTCCCCCACAATCTCCATCTATCCACATATACTTTAATATAGACCTGATGGGAAATACATTCATCACCTTTGACAGGTACTGCACAATGGGAAGTAAGCAAGTAGGAATGACATATTTCTAATTAAACTCACCCCCTAGGGTAAACATCTCTTTTGGACTTTGGACAGAGGTTCTGTGCTATAAAACAGAGGCAACTAACCTGTGGCCCTCAGATGCTGGACTACAACTCCCATGAGCTCAAGCCAACATAGCCAATGGTCAGAAATGATGACAATTTAGTCCAGTTTTAAAACAATTACAAATCAGGGCTGGAAAAAACATGGGAGAACAATCTAGAAAACACTGGAATGCAACCATTTGTCAACAATGTCATCTAGAGACCCCTAATCATCTGCGACACTTATGTGCAAGCAGTTGCTCATGCATAGGCACCCCATTGCAGACATCCATGCTCAAATATGTAGACATCAAAGCATAGGCAGCACAGTGCCCAACACTGATCAAGGCCAGGAGTCACGTCCCCTCTCCATATATTAGATCTTTGTGTGGAAGGAACACATGGATAGATAGAGGTACTGAATTCACATTTTTGGGATTGCTAGTTGTTTAAAATATTTTTGTTTTAAATTGCTTGGTTTTTTAAAACTTGGACATCATTTTAATTTTGTTGTCTGAGTGCTTAAAGAGGTGAGATAAAAATGTGCTACATAAATATAACACCAATTGTATTTGGCTGTGAATGTAATGCCATTTCCTTACTTCCGGTAGCATAACGTTTTCCCAAACACCACACTTATTATAAATATTATCCTCTACCAAACAATGGAGATGCTTGCAGTATCATTACATGGCTTTGGAGACCATTGAGCCAAACACTCTCAAATGGGTGCCTTAGCCTAGAAGAAGCAGACCATTAAATGGAGAATTCTTTTGCAATGCACTTGATATTCTTGGGTGCTCCATGCGCAGTGCTGGGTGTGTGTGTTGCTGTATCCTTTGCTAGTCTTGGGGCTCTTGCAAATGGTCAATCCTGTCAGCCTCTGGATCTGGCCTAGATGCCTGATTCTGCTTTTGGAGCCCTCCTATCTAAAGATGCCAAAGATGACTGCATCATATCATCAGACAGGAAGAGCCAGATCATCCAATCGCTGGGAGAGACTCTAAGAGACACTAAGACTATCTGCAGGTACTTCCTGCCAGCAGCTGCTGTATACCTGGGTTCCTACACAGGGATGGCTTCTGACAACCTCTATAGTGCTTGCCCATGAACAATGAACATAATAGTTGTGTATATGAAGCAAAAAAACAAATCACCCCATACTTATTGTATCAATGAAGGAATTAAGGATAATTGATAAGTAAAGAGGTTGACTTATTTCCTCATGTTTGACAGGTTGCAGCCGTGCTTTAAGTGTGCGTGTTGTTTTTTAAGTGAGAGACTTAAACTACAGGCTTCTAATATGCTGAGATTCTGTTGGCTTAACTGTGCTCATTAAGTGGATGATCACAGATCTTTGAAATCAAACTATATATCTTTTCTGGCATCAGAGTAATATAAAAAGGTACTCTGGATTCAGCACAGGCCATGAAAAGTAACCACTCTACAGGGTTTTTGAAAGACAGATTATTATTGCCCAGCTTGTAACAGCAGTTAAGTGGTTAGCTCCCACAAGCCAGTTTGAAAACAAAACTTAATGTTCTACTCCTGGGAAGTTTATGGATATGTGCCCTACACAACCAAATGCATGAAACACAACAAACAATTAGCTAAGCCTCAGGAGCATCTTCTCTACAAAGAGGTCCATTTATTTTTTAAATGCCTCTTCGCTAGTGCTATATATATGACTGAAAGGAAACACAAGAAGCAGTTTACCTCTGATGAAATGTTGGCTTGTCTTCCAGCCAGAATCATATTAAAATAGCTCCTGGAACTATATGGGAGGCCAAAATTCATAGTACGAAGATGTCTAGAGCTCTGAAACTCTGCCAAAATGTCCCTCATCTGCTGTTGATTATAGTGCTGAACATCAGCATTCTGCCACCGAGCAGAAGCAGAGAGAGGGCAAGGGATGAAAATAGAATTCTTTTTTCAGTATGTTGGATGAAGAGGTTAATATAATTGGTAGCGGTAGTTGGGAGGGGAGGTTTCCTTCCCCCATTATTCTCCCGCATGGTCAGTATTATGTAGGATGGCCAAGGGGAAGGGTGGCAGTTTGTGGACGCGTTTGCTTTCACGTGGGAATGTCGAGTAGATGGTTTTTTTCTAGTGCTGTGATGAAATTTTCTCTTGCCGTTTTTCAACCATTCTTCATCAATTAATGAAAAGAGAAATTGCATTTGAAAATTATCCAGGGGGAGAGCTGAAACCTCGGTGAATTCTTACTGGTGGGGTGCATGGCTTTTAGGAACAGAGGAAGCTGCCTTATACTGAACCAGATTGTTGATACAGATAGCTCAGTGCCGTCTACAATGACAGGTAGCAGCTCTCCAAGGTTTCAGAGAGGGGACATTCCCAGCTCTACCTGGTGATACTGAGGATTGTACCGGGACCTTCTGCTTGCAAGGCAGATGCTCTACCCCTGAGCTCTTTGTTGTGTGTACCTTACTTTTACATCCAAGGGATGTTTGTGAGTATCCTTTATTTCATTCTATGAATGATCTTTCAGGTGGTCTGCGCTCCACAGCTTTCTTCAGTGCCCACGTTTCCTGAAAAACCCATGTCATCCTCAGCAGGCTTTTCTTGTTAGCACAGAAAGTTGAGAAGACTGCCCATTGTGTGCCTGGCAGCAGTTCTTCAGCTTTTTTTTATTTTTTTTAAGTGAGATCTTTTTACTTTTAAATAAATCAGTTCTGAAAGATTTTTTTAAGTGTAGACTTATTTTTACTGTTAGAGAAATGAGTGCATAAAGTTGATGTCAACAACAACCACAGTGAAGAGGAAAAGGTTAAATCTCAGCAACCCTCGTGAGGTAAATTGAATGTTATGCACTTCTCCACCAGCTCCTCTCTTTTCATCTTTATGTATTCAGCCATGGTGTTTGAGTTCACTCACTCTTTGCCAGTCACTCTTTGCCAGTCACTCTCACAAGTAATCTTTATTTGTTATTTCTGTTTGCCACACCACTGTTTAGGGACTTTCTATTTCGTATCTGGACTCTCTTTTGTTCGTATCCCACCGCTACAGCCAACACCTGTGACGCCCTTCCCTGGCTCTCCCTGTCAGGTTCCTACCTGCTCGTGGCTACTGCCTTTCACTAGGCACCACCAGGGACTCCACCAGTCCGGACTGTCCTTTTTTATGGTTTCTCTCCCCGCTCTAGCACAGATCTCAATAGATCCCCCTGCTAGGCAGCACCACCAGTCACGTTCTACAACCAATGTTCCCAGAGACCTTGCCTGAGTCTCTCTATCCGGTTACATTCGTGACTGAGTGCCTATGCTGTTCCCAACCCCCTTGTATCAATGCAGATAACTCATAACTCAGGGTTGCTCTAGATACTTATGAATGTTATAATCTCCTCTTCACCGCTGCCACCATTTGTTACTGTTTCCCTTCAGCCTTGGTCATTACCTTACCCTCCCTTCTGGTCTGTGAAACCCCAGCCAAGGATCAGGCCTTCGGTAAAGCAAATAGTATTTATTAAATAACAGACATAACAAGATAACTTTGATAATGATCTACAAGCTTATGGTTTCATCTATTACTGTGATATTTGACTTATTACTAATCCGAACTCCACCTCCCTCTTTCCCCACACTCTCCTGACATACACCAACTCACACCCACCTCCCAACTCCACCAAAACAACCCACTCACGTTCACCCAGATTCAACTGTCATCCTTCCATTTATACTCTCAGCCATCCAAACACTCAGCCAATCATCCAGCATTCTACTGCTCATTTACTCCCCCCTCCTCTTTCATTCCACTTACCATGTATCTTCTATACAAACAGCACTTACCATATATACATTAATACAGGAACATCACACCCACGTTTCCTGAAAAGCCCATGTCATCCTCAGCAGGCTTTTCTTGTTAGCACAGAAAGGTGAGAAGACTGCGCATTGTGTGCCTGGCAGCAGTTCTTCAGCTTTTTTTTTTTTTTAAAGTGAGATCTTTTTACTTTTAAATAAATCAGTTCTGAAAGATTTTTTTAAGTGTAGACTTATTTTTACTGTTAGAGAAATGAGTGCATAAAGTTGATGTCAACAACAACCACAGTGAAGAGGAAAAGGTTAAATCTCAGCAACCCATGGACAGGAAAAATAGGATAAGGGTGTGTCCGTTGTGGTGGTGGTGGTGGTGGTGATTAGGATATGGTTATTGCTAATAATGAGCTAGGTGTCAGATGTAGTTTGGCCCTAAGGAAAAGCCATTTTGGAAGGGAGCAGTTTGAAACAGAGAAGCATCAGGAGGGAATGAGGTGTTTAGGCCTTCCTCCACCCATTGCTTTGCTGCTTAGAACAAATGAATAAATCTGCATTTGGAACTCTGCTGAGAGAAACTCAGCTGGTGGAGAGAGCTGCAACAGAAAAGCAAGGAGCAATCCCCAACATTTTTGTAATGCATTATTTTATCGCCAACATTTCCTGAAGCTGCTTTTCCATAGAAGAAAGGACTCTTGGTGTTTTGCTGCATGCATTTGTTTGTAAAATGTCATTTGGCCTTGAAATATCAACTGTAGGTTATCAATGAAAGAACAGGCTTTATCACAACTGTAAAGCACTTATGTAAGATGATGTCATTCCTCTAAAGTCCAATGGGAGTCTGTCTCTGTCAGAGCACACCAACATCCCCTGTGAATTCAGCACCCTAGCAGTACTGAAGGCTCCCTGATCCAATTTCATTGTTTTCATGTAATTATTCATTGATATACATTCCATATGATGAACAATGTTTCTCTTGCGCTGTGAGTCAGCAATCAGTCTATGTCTTGTGTTTCTACTTGACTTTGGAACGGACAGCATGAAACTACACTTGTTTTGACCTGTGCCATACAGACACCTTTAAGGGCTGTTTTTCAAATGTCAAATTCAAATAAACAGCTTACCACTTGTGTACAAAGATGAATGCATTTTGTGTTATGGGCATGGCCACACGAGAGATGGATATCTGGAAGTGGAAGCTAAAGTTAAAAGATATTTGCATGGTCATTCTTGCAAAATACACACACCTTTGTCCGCAAGTGTAGATGTGTCCGTGTGACAATTTAAGTGCCATCTCTGGTTTTGTCTTCTAACTGCACTCTATGCTGATACTCCCAGAAAAACAGCCAATCAGGAAGTGCCCTTGTTTCTTCAGGCCTGCACAACAAAACCGGATTGAGCTAGAAAAGGCACAGGGGAAATATCATTGGTCTCCCGGGCGGTGTTAATGAATTTGCAGTTGACTTGTAGGGAAGCAAGTCAGTACTCACGTATCTCCAGCCAAGGTGCAACTCAATCCCTTCCTATTTATATTTACAAATGTAATTTAAACTGTCACATGGTTTACCTTTAAATAACTTTGGACAAGAACGAGTAGTTCAGTTCTGCAGTAGAAATCCATGTTATTACAAGAACGCAGTGCAAAGCTATCATGCACTGTCAGGCTGAAGCACAAACTCTGTTATAACAAACCCTGTTTCTTCTTCCAGATATCCATCTTTTGCATGTCCATTCCTATATCACACTAATTTGCCACCTCAACTCCCAGGCCATTTACTTGACATTCTTTTCAATGGCGCTGGTTTGCAAGTAACTAAATCTGCTTCAGATCACAGTCCAGGAGAGTTTACACCAGGCCTGTCCAAATGGTGATCTGTTGAGATGAATGCAGCCCACCAGACATGAATGCTGTCGTGCTGGACAACCTCCTGTTTTTGCAGCCACTGGCAAGTAGCAAAAAAGATTTACAGATCCCTGGTGGGATACTCCACATGGTCAATGAGCTGTGTAGGGTTTAGAGGGGTGACCAGGTGCTTCTGTACCAATAATTTTGTGTAGGCCTGGTTTACATGTTCAGCATAGCTGTTAAGAATAGGAATAATTGTTGTGATGTATAGGAAGTCTTTGCATGAGTGAAGGACTCTACACTGATTAGGTGGCAAGAGATTTTCATTATGTATACTAATAGTGAACTCAGATGCTGGAGTCAGCACTGATGGAGATATTAACTCCTAGCCTTCCAAGACAGTTATAACCACCAAGATCTCTTGGAGGCTGGGCCTGGCAAACAAGAGGTCTTTTGTATCTTTAAAAGTTGTGCAGAGGGAAGGGAGAATTCCACCATGTGGTTTTTCCCATTACAGGGTTGCAAGAACCCCTGCACTTGGCTGACTTTCTCTTCTCCTAAAGATACAGGATCTGTCTCAGGGATTGAACCTGGCAACCCTACCACCAGGAGAAGCAGAAAATAAGCAACACATTCATTTTTCTATACATAAGGAAGGAAAAATACCCGACTAATGTGATTCCCTTCCCAGTGATATGAGGTTATGCATATCAGGAGCCATGCATTGCAACCAGCCATGGGCTCAATACGCTTCCTGTTGTTGCTGCTGTTTGCTGCCTGGGTTGTGCAGGCCTGGTTGTGAATCAGCAGGAAGAGTGTTGACCTAGGAAAAATTGTCTTTAAAAATCATTTCAGCCATGGCATCATTTGTTGGCCTTGAGCAAGCCCCAATCTGTCAGCCTCTATTCCCCAGAATTAAAATGAGAACATTAATTCTTTACCTTGCTTGAGGCACTGGGAGGGTAAATGAGCTGAAGGCTGTAAAGTGGTTGGCACTCTAAAAATACTGTACAATGTTGTGTGCATAGGAGAGTGCAAATTCCCCTCCCTCTTTACTTCTTTACCATGTGCTTTCTGTCTTTGAGGGAATGTGGCTTTCTGAAATAGTCATTTCTCATTCTTCCGTAGGAGTGGGAAATGTAACATGCAAAGAAGGCAAGGAGGGAGAGTGAAAGTTTCATCATTCGGATTGGTTAATTTGCCCAACTAAAGCTTTCTGTAATTATAAATGGAAGAACAAACTGAGCTGCAGGCTGGACCATAAATGGCTGTTCCGTTTTTAATGGTAGGATCTGATTTATGGAATCTGACTGGAGTAATTCTGAACAAAAGAAACACCACAGGAAACACACTCCTACAACAGCAGAGTGGGATGGATTAAGGCGGGGCCCTCTAACTTGGGCAAAGATCAAGAGGACTATGCATTGATTTTGGTCTCAGATTTAGAAGTGAGCTCAAATAGGACAGCAGGCAACAGAAACAGATTTGCAGCCAGCAATAATGTGGAAATCTTGGAACAAAAGATTGGCCAGGACAACAGCAATGACTTGGCTAAACCAACAGTTCAAAGACTTATTCATAACTCGGAGGTATGCCTACTTTGTGCCCTTTGCATACAGGGAAATAGCATGGCTGACGGCTGAGGTGGTTTGTTTGCTGGTTTGTTTAGGGAACACAAACAATCCTTCAGACGTCTCAGTCATTGATTCTGTCTCTGTCAGCATCTCCTCCCTTTTCCTCTGCTAACCCCAATTATTTCATTATCTCTTTTGTTACCTTCCTATGCTTCATTGGCCCAGCTCCCCACAGCTGGGGAGTCTTTTCTGCTTTCCTTGTTTAGCATAGGGTGGCCTCTTACATATCACCGAAAAAGAGAACATGCATCACACACACACACTACCAAGAAAAATAGAGCACAAGAAAACCTAGACCATTCCCATGTACCCTGATCTACACATTTTTATATAAAATATTAAAATTGTATCCTTAATAAGGGTACAAAGAAGTAAATTGATTGACTTTGGGATACTGAGTCTGCTGAACCAGCATTACTTGTTACTTCCCTCTCCATCCCCCATACATGTCAAGGAATATGGGTTTATCACTTGTCCTGCTACGGTTTCTCAGGAAATAAAGCTGGGAACAGAAGCAAAGCATCATCCCTGACTATTGGCCATGTTGGTTGGGCTGATGGGAACTGGAGTTCACCAACATCGGGAGTGTATCACATTGGCTACCCCTGATTTAGAGCTAACTTAGAAAATTCTTATAGGAAGCTTTCCAGAACACCATGCCAAATGGCTCCTCCTCACTACAGCAAATGCAATAGATTCATGACAGTCCTGAATTCCTGGGCCATTGTAGCCACAATGACACTGTGATGGGAGTGCATGTGCTTATTTCCTTGTTCCTCCTGAACCCTTTGTCCCAGTCCAAGTTCAGAGTACAGTGATCGAAAATAGCCAGTAGGAAATGAAAGGCCATGTGGATTAAATGAGAGGATAAAACAAGCTTTCTGGAGAGTGCTGCAGGTCCCTGGGTTCCCTTTTTTAAGTACAGTATGATCCCAACTTCTATAATAAAGTTTGGGCTGTTGAGGAAGCCTCCCTAGCATTGCTATCAGATAGCCCCATGTGAGGTAAACAGTGAAGGCGGCCACTAACATAAGGGTGTTTTCAACTGTGGACCACCTGACAACATTTGACTGCCACATCTAACCCTATAGCATCAGGGCGAGCTCCAGGTCTGAAGGAATCCTGAGCAAAGCGTTCTCTGGTGGACTCTGTCTCTGTTGGTCCCTGTTGACCATACTTCAAGCAACAGAGGGAGCCTGGGTCTAGTGACTCTTAAATTTCCCACAATGCCCTCCAACAATGCTAGGTCATGAGCATTGTGGGAAATGAAAAAGGTGGCTAAATCTAGCTGCTTAGAGTTGCTTTGGGTTGCCAAGTCCAAACACAAATTAAGGAACATCAAAGGCAGACATCAACAGTGGGCCCTGGCAGGCTGCTGGGTTCCTGGCAGTTGCCCAAGGATGGCATTTGCAGCTGTCAGCCCTTTTATGGATGTGTGAAATAGATCTGGGCAAGTTCTCTACCAAATCAGTATGTTCTTCCATAGTTCCCCATTGTTTTTTATACATGATGGCTAAGGCTGCATTCCCAGGATTCTTTGAGCGGCAACATGTGATTTTAGTGTATGGTGTGGGTTTTAGGATTTTCCATTTAAATAAATGGTACAACTAAAACCTGAATTAATTTTAATTTAATAGAGTTCTGTGGGTGCAAATACATTTAGAAGGGATGCAACTTTTGGGATGCAGCCCACGACCCAATTATATTGAAGGAAGTGGGTTGTAGATTGCTTCTTTTGTGACTGGTTTATTACTGTTCTACTTTTGTGACAGCATTACATCACCTTGTTTTTTAAAATTATTTTTTAATGTCAACTTGCTGTTAACTGGCACAGTACAACAATGGGCCAACTCCACTGATTCTGATTTGTTTGCAAATACAGAATGCTGAGAATGTACTGGGGGGGAAAGTCCTGCGGTGTTTTACAGAGGGAACATTTGTTCCCTTGACTATTCAACCAAATATTCAAAAGTAAAGTTTGCATGTGCATTAAGCTTAGCTGAAAATGAATTGTGTAGGGGGAGTAAGGGCTGTTTGCAGGCCGCTGCTCCGAGATACAGCTGACGCCTCTTCCTTTAAAATGCTTCACATTCTTATTCACAGACTTTTATTGGTATGGCACATGAGGGGAAAATAAAAGAGCCCTGCAGGAAAAAAGGGCATGGGGAGAGCAGGAGTTTCAGTACTAAGTTAAGCACAATAAGACAGGTCAACATAGAATTAGTGCTGAGCCAAGATAGGGGGAATGGCTGCTTTCATTAAATCTTTCCCCACATCTATAAAAACTTTTCCCCATGTATAAGAGAGTCCCTCCACACACATAATCTTCCATGCCGTGTGTAAACAGGGTGTCAAAGATTGCCCCCCTGGGGTCCCTTGACCTCAGCACCCCAAGGGGGTTCTTTGCTTCTGAAAACAGTCCCAGTTCCCTTGGGTCACTGCTTCCCAGGCAAACTCTCTCTCTTCCAGGATTAGTTTTACGGTAGAACTGCCACCACCCCTTTCTTAGCCTCCACTCTGAATAAGGGGAATTCAGAGCACTAACGGAGATCCTGGAACAGACCTATTGTTACACCCTCTGCTCTAGGGCATTAACCCACACTAATCTACGGTAGTCAGTAGCATCCAGTGATCAAAGACTGAATTTAGAGTCATAGCCCCAAGCAATACACACCATTAATAAAAGGGTAGTTTATTTAAAAGAAAATAAAGGTACATACAAAAAGAGAACAGCATATATTTCCTTTAAAGTTGATTGCCCTCAACCGGGCTAAACAAGAATTATATTTGCATAATACTGTGAGAGATTCAAACAGACAATCAACACAACAAAACTTAACCTAGCTATACCCACTACAGTAAATGCTTGGTTCCCAACAGCGTATCTGCAAAGTCAGGCAGGTCAAGGTAGTTGGAATAGGGAATGGGAACGGGAACATGAAATCCTCCGTGGCGCAGAGTGGTAAGTGGCGGTAACGCAGCCAAAAGCTCTGCTCACGGCCGGAGTTAGATTCCAACGGAAGGAGGAAGTCGAATCTCCGGTAAAAGGGGTCGAGGTCTACTCAGCCTTCCATCCATCCGTGGTCGATAAAATGAGTACCTGGCATATGCTGGGGGGTAAAGGCCAGGGAAGGAACTGGCAATCCCACCCCATATATACGGTCTGCCTAGTAAACGTCGCAAGACGTCACCCTAAGAGTTGGAAATGACTCGCACTACAAGTGCGGGGACACCTTCACCTTTACCTTTTTTTAGCTGGCAACAGAGAGGGGGGCAATTAGCCATCCTAGGCACCCCTTCCGTGATTACTTCCTTTGCAGATAAGTGAGGCTAGACAGTCCCACCCAGCAGTCCTGATCTGCAATACCCACTCTCTCTGACTTTGTTCTCAGGAAGCAGATAAAAGATAACAGATAAGGTTCAGTTGCCTCTTCTTGACATTTGATTACTAGCCGTGATGGCTGTGCTCTGCCACCCTAGTCAGACGCAGCATGCTTCTGAAAACCAGTTGCTGGAAGCCTCAGGAGGGGAGAGTGTTCTTGCACTCGGGTCCTGCTTGCGGGCTTCCCCCAGGCACCTGGTTGGCCACTGTGAGAACAGGATGCTGGACTAGATGGGCCACTGGCCTGATCCAGCAGGCTCTTCTTATGTTCTTATGCAAATTGCCTGTCTGGCACTTGGACTTCTCCAGCAGAGTATCTGAGGGACAAAGCTCCCAGAATTCTCTCTGGTTGAACCATTTTAGCTTGGCCAACTTTAACTCAAAGTTAGCTATTCTTGACATAGGGGTGGGAATGTTTGACAAATGTTTGACTTTTAAAGGAGGCAAACTGAAGGTTAAGGGCTGTAGCTCAGTGGTAAAGTGCCAAGTTCCATCCCCAGCATCTCTAGGTAAGGCTGGGAGGGATTCCCTGACTGAAACCCTAGAGAACCGCTGCCAGTCAGCGTGAATAAATCTGAGCTAGATGGACCCATGGTCTGTGCATACAGCATGCATCTTCCTCATCCCTTCGCCAAGCATGTTCGAAGAGAAGGGAGAGGAATCACGCTGTTCATGTTTGGTGTTCTTGTTTTCTTTTTAATGAGGGGTGGCCTGCCTTGCGGCAGAAGCTTTATCCCCTGCCCCATGTGAAACCCATGTGCCCCATGTGAACAGCAAGTTTCACATGAAGAACCATGTTCGGCATTATACAGGCCCTTATGAAAAGAAAAAAAACTCAGAAGAACATACCACCCTGTATTTGTATTATAGCTGTGATACAAAGAATCGGTTAAGGTTTGCATCAAGTGCACGGGGAAAATAAAATTATAGCAAAGTTATCTGTGCTCCTGTATTTTTGCAATGGGGTAATGTGTGTGTGTGTGCACGCACACACACACATGCATGCAGGGGAGGTGAAATCTGATGATCAAAATTATATTATTTGTTTTTCCCAGAGACAGGCCCATAAGGAAATAGTCAGTGTGTGTATATAATGTGTGTGCACTCATGTACACCTGTGTGCACACATAGACAGGGGCATATTCAGCCAAAGTTAAGTTGGTTTGCATCCCATTGATTTCAGTGAGAGAAAACATCAGCTTGACCCACAGTCACTGGGTAGTATTGGTGGAGATGGAAGACACAACATCCATTGTCCAAGCATATTGTTTTTATCAAAGGTCTAGAAGTATCATCCCCTACAGTCAATCAAGAATCTACCATTGGTAACTTCAACTCCTCCTTTATGAGGAAAAAAAACACCCTGATCCCCACCATTGTGACACAGACTAGCCAATAACTTGTGATGGAGGCAGGGGTTGGGTAAAGCTAATAGGGGAAACCCATTCTAGGACTGGTTGACATCTGTGTCAAATTCAGATGACATTGCTGTGCACACTTACTCAGGAGTGAGCTCTACCAACACAATGGAACTATGAGTAAGCATGCCTAGAATTGTGCTGCATGAAATCTAAGCACTGGATATATACCAAGGAGAGAAGCAGGACTATTCCTTTACCTCTGCTGACAGACCAGAAACCTCAGCTTGGCCTTCCTTCAACTGTCACCTAGTAGCAGCCATTCCATCAGGCTGCAGGGCAGAGGGAGAGAAGAGAAGCAGGTTTATTACATCATCTCTGCTGAAATACCAGCTGTCTTTGGCCCTCCCTCAACTGTCACCAGCCATTCCATCATGCTACATGAACTGTTCCCATCACTGCAGATTGTTACAAGAACTACCTTTAAGATCTAGTGCCCCAGCATGTGTTTTTCTTCTCTCTCCGTTCCTTTTTCCTTGTGTGTTATGTATTTTAAATTGTACACTGGACGGCAAGACATCATTACTAATTTTTGTCAGCTGTTCTGGGAGCCTTTTCAGTTTGGTAAAAACATGATAGATGATAGATAGATAGATAGATAGATAGATAGATAGATAGATAGATAGATAGATAGATAGATAGATAGATAGATAGATAGATAGATAGATAGATAGACAGATAGATAGACAGACAGATAGATAGATAGATAGATAGATAGATAGATAGATAGATAGATAGATAGATAGATAGATAGATAGATAGATAGATAGATAGATAGATAGATAGATAGATAGATAGATCACAAAAGTACTTTTTGGCTGTGATGGGGATTGATAGTTCTTTGCCCCAGATTTTTAGACAGTAGGCTTAGAATGATTGTAATTGTTGGAAGCATCGTTTTTTGGGGCAGAGTTGAGGTGAGAGTTGAAGGTAATAAGCAGTCATAACCTATTGGTAAGGAAATGTACTTAACTGGTATTATCAAGAGGCTGTGCAGGTGTTGACTCTGTTTCCAATTCAAGATATCCACATTCATCACTTGGCTGGATATAGGCAGGTGCATGTAAGGTGGAGGGCACAGCCAAAGAAATATGATTGTCAAGAACTGAACAGGTCTAATTGACTTTGAAGTTATTGGACTCCCTAGGGCTTATCTGCACAATTACTTTTGTAATGAAACATGGGAGAGCTATGGTTCTGTGGATATAACAAGCCATTCATATCAATAACAGTGGCATATATTTTCAATACTGTCTCACTATAGCTGTTTTATGTTTAACATTTGTGACAGATCCATTCCTTGATCTATACTATTCCTTGATCATACTGTGTCAGGATGACCTGCTTGTAATTACTGGTTAATCCATTCCAGGATTTATATTAGAGTGGCAGGACAGAGATCACTCTGGGGAAAAGAATGAGAAAGAGCGTTATCACATGCTTGAGTGAAACCTGAGATATTAAATCCCTACACTGAGAGCCAGTGTGGTGTAGTGCCAGATGAGGACTGAGAAAGACCTAGCTTCACATCCACCACTCAGCCATGAAGTAAATTTGGGCTCCGGTGAGGATTTAATGTGGGTTGAGAAGAACCTTGTGCACCATTCTGAGCTCCTTGCAGGAAGGGAGAGATAAAAAAATCATATTTCTAAGACTCCCATATTATTAGGGCAAAACACTGGGAATAAAGGAGGTAAAGAACCCCAACACAGAGAAAGAAAAGGAGAAATTCAAAGAGAAGTACTAATCATGATAGACACTTTTTCACATTCAGCTGGTTTTCCTAAAGAGGTCACATTCTTCCCTCCCTTTTTTTTAATCTGTCAGGGGAAAGGAAACAAACAAAACAAAACCCCTCATTCTCACTCACCCCCATCAGGCAACAGAATTGCCATAACAACAAAAGAAATTGGGGCTCTGCCTACCAATGGCTGACTTAGTAGATTTTATCCAGTTTACACTGGTGGGGGAGCCCACATCAACTTGTCTGCCATGTAGTCTTTGCATGTGTGGCAGAGTATTTGGGGGTCATATTGTAGGATGAACACAGGACACCAGCCAGGCCTCTTAGGTTGTGCGGGATGAACTGAGAGGGCACCCTGGAGCATCCTCAACCCACCCACCCCATCACTCTGTGTTGCTGGGGGAAATCGGTAAATATTGCTTCAGTGTCCACCATTACTAACCTTCTCACTCAGGATTTCCTGAAAGGTCTCTGAGGAAGCCCAGGGTTACATGGGAAACATTTGAAAATGTCACACTACATAATACACTTGCAAAAAAAAAAACAGTAGCAGAATAGGGTGAAAAGGGCTTGGGATTGCGAAAAAATTAAAATTTAGCCCCCAATGGGCTCCTCTCCAACTCTCAAGGGCTTTGGGCTTGATATGAAAACCCCAAGTATTGAAGCCTAGGGAGTACATAAGACTGTGAGAGCCCAGAGCCCTCTTGAGGCAGAGAAGGAAGTATGGATGTGTGGCATTCCATTCACTCCTGCAGACAGACAAGATGAAACCTCTGGGTCAATACCAAGAATCTGCCCTTCTGCCCTTGCATGATCAACAGAGCAGACTCTTCCTCCTGCTGCCTTACTGACTCTGGTTTGTGATTCCATCTCAGATTCCCAATTGTAGCAACAGACAGGTCACTCAGGTGGAAACCCCCTATCCCAGCTCTGGCTACTGGCACCCATGACACCAGCATTGCCCTGCCTGATGCTGTTGGAGGTGAAGGAAGAGTGGCTGTTTGCCAGAGAGCTGCCTAGTTATGGCTAAGGAGGATAAAGTGCCATGAAGCATGCATCTCCCCAAACCAGGGAGGGCAGTATGAGTAATTCTTCTAGTGTCCGGCCAACATATGTATGAAAACACTTTCCTCCCACAAACAATATAGTGCTACTTGAAAGTTCTTGCTGCTGTATATCATCTCTTCTGGCAAACCCCTGAAATCATTATTATTATTATTATTATTATTATTTATTAAATTTATATCCCGCCTTATGGCCAAAAGGCCCTCAAGGTGGCTTACAAAAACATGAATATAACACATCATAAAGCATAAATACAATAATGCAATTCTCAAAATTAAATAACAAATAACATTATTAAAAGAAAAGAAAAAAACATTTAAATGTGTCACAATAAGAGAACCAAACACTTTATAAAAAGGCCTAGATAAAAATCTTCAATTTCCCAGCAAATAAGTAGCATTTTTATTTTTAACATATAAATATACACAGTATATAAGTAGCCAAACAATAATAATAAACAACAAACTAATGAGAACATCTCAATAAATATACAATTAAACAATCCCCACACACTTCACAACAGTGTTTAACAAAAATATGCTATAGTCCAAATAACAGCAAAAATGAATCTCCAAAATTAAATCTTGACCCCCAAAACAACTAAAAAACAACTAACCCCAGTAGTCTATAGACATCCCGAGCAGCAGGTTCACACACACATACAGAAATGTTCTAAATGTGTTTATACTTTCTCTTGTTCTGATCTAAAAAGGGATGAGCTCCCCTTGCCTTATTTAAAATGTGTTCAAGCAAAAATTGTTTATATTCATTCAAATTAGTTTTTAACCCAAGTCAGTTCCAAAGTTCATGCACTTGGTTAAGTTATCAGAAATAAAATGAGGCCTAGAGGTCATCCTATCATTGCACCCTCCACTATGGGAAAGGGTTTTGGAGGGGCCTCCATTAGCCTCTAGATGTTGCTGTGGAAACATCCAGGTGTGATGAATTACAGGGACCACATTTCCCATGGTTTCTAATGTCCTGGACATTGCTGCAGCCACGTCTACCGTTATCCATGCTCTGGTGACATCCCATCTGGATTCATGCAATATGTAATGCACAGGGCTGCCTCAGAAAACACCCTGGAAACTTCAGTTAGTGCAGAATACAGTGGGCAGGGTTTTGAGTGGTATTGTTCACTCAGATCATGTCTTGCCAGACTTAAAAGAACTTCACTGGCTGTCTAGATGCTTCCAGGGCCAATTCACATTGCTGGTGCTTACCTCAGTGGCTTGGCACCCAAGTACTTGAAGGAGCACCAACCTGCCCATATGCTAAGATCATTGGCCAGTGCCCTTCTCCAAACATTACCAGAGCTGAGATTTACATCTACAAGGGAGAGGGCTTTTTCAGTGGTGGCCCCCAGATATGAATTACCCTCCCCATCACGGTACACCTGGCAGCAATTATGCTGCCTTTTAGGCCCCAGGCAAAAATGTGTTTATTCATCCAAACATTTTAAAACAATTTTACAATCTTAAATATCTTCAACTGTCTGAAAACTGCTTTGCTCTCTTACCTGTATTATTTGTATTGCTATTGTTGTTTTAACTTTTGTAAATCCTCTTGAAATTGATCAATAGGAGGTAGTTTTTCGTTTTTTGCGTTTCTTTATTTGCATTTCTACCCCAATTTTCCATCCAAAATATGCTGGGTGACATTCAAGCAAACAATCAGGGGCTGAATGGAGGCCCCATCATAAGCTCTAACTTCACATTGAAGCCAAGTAATTTGAGATTGGGAAGGGAAGGGAATGGTGTGGTAAGGAGGCTTCATGGTAGCTGAGCTTATTAGGAACTAGGCCTGAACCTCTAGGGTCCTGGTTCATAATGGGTTCAGGGGGTTTCAGACACCCTAATTCCAAACTTTGAGTTGTATTCAACTAATCCTACTTAGAGTAGACCCACTGAAATCAATGAAACTAAGTTAGTCATGTCTATTCACTTCTATGGGTTTATGCAGAGTAGGCCTAGCATTGAATACCACCCTTTGTTGCTATCACTGCTTTGGACCAGATTGTGAGGTAAAGGAGGAAAACTGAAATGCTGAATAGGTCCAATTCTTTTTATCACTGCTCCAACTTTTATAGCAGATGACAATGAAGGAGCTTCACCCCATTTTTCATCCAGAAGAAGGCTGAAAAATAATAATCCTTACAAATAAGGCGCTTGCCAACAGTAGCACATTGAACAAGAATGTCAATAGGCAGGGGGTTCCAAAGTGTACGTACTGCCACACTAAAGGATCGATTTCTTATAAGAGCAGAACATCATGTTGTGGCACCCATAACATGGAAAGCACACCTTGAACTTGGCCTGGTAGCAAATCGACAACCTGTGCAGATTTCAGAGCAGAGGTGTTATGTGCTGACAGGGTCTCACTCATGTCAGCAATCGTGCCACAGCATTCTGCACTAACTGTAGCCCCCGAGTCAGGTTGTGCTGCATGGAGATTTCTGTGACCTTGGCTAACTGGCTGCCAGGTTTTTTTAGTTCTGGTTTTTGGTTAGGGACCCTGACTGGTTGTGGGATGCTGAGTTGCCAATTCTGCTTTGATATCGATATTTTTGCAGAGGATCCCTAGTCAAGCCTTACCAACAGCACAATCCTAACCATATCTACTCAGACGTAAGTCCTGTTGAGTTCTATGAGGCTTAGTTCCTTAGTAAGTGTGTTTAGAATTGCAGCTTTCAGGGGCATCCATCTTTACACCTGAGTGCTGCCATCTAACATCTCCACAACACTAGACTCCTTTCTTCCTCCAATGGCCTTCTGGTAACAGGTCTGGCCTGAGGGCACTTAAACCCTTCTTGCCAGAAGCAAGTAGGCTAGATTCAATGTTCCCTACCCAGACTCCTTAAACAAGTGAGATGGGAATGATCCCATCACTTCAGCTGGACCTGGGAATACCCTCATTTAGCTAAGATTTCTATCTTCGTTTCCAATCAGAGAAATGTTTTTGTTTGAATTGTATGCTCCAAGCAACTGTGGTGCTTAATGTATCATGCTTAATGACATCACTAGAGCCTGCCTCTGTGTCATCACTACATCCCGCTGCATGACATCACTAGGGCCCGCCCCTGAAATCTCAGGGTTTAGGATGCTTCTGGCCTGGCAACACTATTTCTATGTTATAATAATACAAGTTTACCACCACATACAAAATAACAAGCTATACTCTTTAAGGAATTAGGAGCTATCAGTAAATTGAGAAAGAGCAGTTGAAATGGATTTTTTAATGGTGATCCAGTACAACTCACACAGTAATAATCTATTTATTCCCACACTGTGGTACTCAGCTGGATACTGTAATTAATTCTGACTTTCACAGAGGTTTGTAATGAGATGTGTTTTGAAGTGGGAATATACTAAATTACTTTGAATGATTTTACAAACAATCTGCAAAAAATCCCACATCAGTTAGAATAATGGATACAAATAAAAGTCTTTAAAATAATAAAAAAGATTCTGACTAAATGCAGTACTTTTTATTTTGCAATTACCTTTAAAATTTATAGACTGTTTCAGTAAACGTTTCTCATCGCTTAAAATAAAACATGTTGATGCTTAATTAAGCTAACACTTAAGGATGTACAACATACTCAAGATAATCAATTACCACTTAATTTTTGCAGTTATTATATATTAATACTTTATTAGCTTCCACTTTCTAGCACTATTCTATGTAAAAATAATGTACTATTCTCATTTTATTTATCTTTATCAATAGCCTTCATTAACCACTGTGAATATGAAAACAAAATGACAGTTAAAGGAATTTTAGGTTACCAATCCATGTTAAATGATATGGCCTCTAGTTAATTACTTCAGGTTATAAACTGACCATAGGCCCATCTGTATACTAGGCTGAACATAGTAATCATTGTGGGTCAACTTATATGTTTATTTACAGCATGACAAGTTTGGTGACCTTTGATTATCCTTCCTGCCCGATGAAACATTCTTGTGACTATTTATATATGACAACATCCGCATGAATGAGACAAATCCTTGGCCCCAGCCTAGCTGTACCTACAGACAAGTTATGGAGCATTACCCTGATCCAGCAGGCTCATCTTATATTCTTAATCATGCATAGCAGCTTGTGGCCCTATATCTGTATCCCTATTCAACTGATGAGCAGAATCTCCTCCAGCCTCTGTTCAGAATTAATTTGGTCTTTTTGAGGTTTCTTGGAGAACTCTCAGCTTTTCCCAAAAGCATTCTTGATAGTACTATCTTATATCATGTCTAATCAGAAGTAAGCCATACAGAGTTCAATAAGCTTGTTCCCAGCTAAGTGATTACAGAATTGCACATTTACAGTGCAATCCTATACATATTGACCCATATTTACTGGGGGGGAAATCCCTCTCTGTTCAGTGGGGCTTGCTTCTTGCTTCTAATTTATTTACTTATTCAGTTATTTATGTATTCTTTAGCAGGTACATAAAAACACAGGGAGATGCCTTATCATACCATTGGCCCATTGAGCTCAATACTGCGTGCAATGACTAGCAGCAGCTCTTCAGGGTTTCAGGCCAGAGTCTCTCCTGGCCCCACCAGAGATGCCAGAGACTGAACAACAGTCTTATTGCTTATTGCTAATATTGGAGCCAGGCTGGGGAGAAAGGGCTGAGCGCGTGAGGCAGCGAGAGATAAGGCAGTGGTAGGGGAGGATTCAGCTCTTCTTGCCCAGAGATCCCTTTTTCTGTTAAATGTAGACCTCCGACACACATTATAAATCAATGGGGCAAACATGATGTGAATAACAAATGTGGCTGCTCGGATCACATATAGGATGCAAACATAACATTCATTTAAAGCACATCCCCTCCCCCAAAGAATCATCAGAACTGTCGTTTGTTAACATGGAAGAGTGTTGGGAATTGTAGCTCTGTGAGGGGTAAACTACATTTCCCAGGATTTTGGCAGAGCTTGGAAAAGTGGCCATGCTGGCTGGGGCTGATGGGAGTTGTAGTTTAAAAAACTAACTTTTCCAAGCTCTGGATTTTGGGTGTTTCTTTGCGTGTGCTTTAAATATATGGTGTGTATGCAGCCATAGTTTGACACTAAGTCTAAGCTTTGGAAAGTTGACATATTACTTATACAAACACAGAATATAAAAAAAGCCCTCCTGAAACAGACCAAAGGCTCATCTACTCCAGCATTCTGTTTCCTACAGTGGCCAACCAGATGCCTCTGAGGAGCCCACAAGCAGAAGACGAGGGCAACAGCTGTCTCCTGCAGTTGTTCCCCCAATGACTGGTGACTGGTTGCCTCTGATGCTGGAGATAGCATTTAGTCATCATAGCGAGTAGCCACTGATAGTCTTATCCTCCATTAATTCACCTCACACACACCCCTTTAAAGACTCTATGCTGATTGTGGTGGCCCCTGTGTGAAGAGGTTTCTTATGTATAGGGCTTCAGTTTCTAATACTACATGATCCAAGTTATCATAAACAACGAAAGAAAGAGTTCCTATTAAAAAACAAACGCTTCTGCAAAAAATCATCACAATACTTTGTGGACTTGGGAGGAAGTAAAGAGAAGCTTGGAAGATCTCTAGAAACAGCTTCTGAAAAGGAAGCTCTGGGGAAAATATCAGGTATGTGCAGGTCCTCTGGAATGTGGCCTGAATTTTTTTTTTTAATCTATGTGGTTCTGTATACTTTATTTGACAATGTTTCCACAGAGAACAGGCAGAATGCAACTGTACTCCTTTGTAAAGTCTAAAGAATTTTTTAATTTAACTTTGCTATTGATTGCTCCTCCCATTTTTCTTTGTTGAGGTTAATTTATTTTTATAATCTCCAAAGCACTCTGAAGTGTAATAAAAGAAGCTTTATAAATGAATACATTCAAATGAATGTAACTTCTTGCCAACCCAGAAAATCTGTACAAGTTCCTCAAATGAATCACATTTCATACTGATAAAAAACCCATTCTTCCTGAATTATGTAACTGGAATTGATGGCTTACCTTTCCATTTGTCTTAGTTAAATCATAGGATAAAATGAACAAGTGTGAATTAAAGGCAATAAAGCAGCACTTAATCCACTGGGTGAAAAGCACTGCAAGACTCCTTCAGGTAAATTTGGTACATTTAGCCCTGAATTAAAAATGATTTTAAAAACCAGTATTTGCCTAGAAGTGAAATGGAAGATGCCAGGGCAACACTTTAGAGCCGGCAAGTATTACATAATATTGGTAATTCCAGTTATATTTGTTTTCTTCCAGAAGAGTAGGGAAGTTTAAATAGAACAAATAGTGGGGAATGTGTGATAATTTAAAAATAAAAATAAAATCTTGTGTCCTCAGTATGGCCGGAGCCTTGCTTAGTAATAGTAACCTAATTAGGAAGCTGATGTATCCAGTCTTGTTTACTGTTCATGCATGTCTATAGAGGTTATTCACTAATAGGCAAAAAACCTTGCGGTTTAAGAATGTACCTATAGCCCACAGATATTTCTATCAAACTTTAAAAAGCAGGGAAATTGGGCAGCTATAGTGAATGCACCAGGGGAGCAGGAGACCTGACCTCCTCTCTGAGATATTGTACTGCCCTACAAGTCTGTCATAATCTGTGGGCTATATATAGTGGTTAAGGTGTTGGACTATGACCTGGGAGACCAGGGTTCGAATCCCCACACAGCCATGAAGCTCACTGGGTGACCTTGGGCCAGTCACTGCCTCTCAGCCTCAGAGGAAGGCAATGGTAAACCACCTCTGAATACAGCTTACCATAACAACCCTATTCATAGGGTCACCCATAAGTCAGAATCGACTTGAAGGCAGTCCATAGGTACATTCTTAAACTGCAAGGTTTTTTGCCTATTAGTGAATTTCTCTGCTTTTTAATCCGGGAGGTAAGAAATGGGATCCTGTGCAAGTTTGCTGACAATGGATTGATCATTTGCATGCTTATTGAGTTCAGTGGGATTTATTCCCCTGGAATCATGCTTAAAATAGGTGAAACTGACCACAGGGAATGGAGAGGTGAGGAGGAAAAGGGAGGGGAGGAGGGGGAGGGGAGCAGGAAGGAGGGGGAGGGGAGGAGAAGGATAGGTTTGATTATTTGCATGTTTATTGAGTTCAGTGGGATTTACTCCTGTGCAATCATGCTTAGGATAGGTAAAGCTGATGGGGGGGATGGCTGGAGTGGGCAGGGGAGGAGGAGGAAGGAAGAAGGGAGGGGGGAGGAAGGTAGAGGAGAGGGGAAGGAAGGGAAATGCAGGTCTGATCATTTGCATGCTTATTGAGTTCAATGGGATTTACTCCTGTGTAATCATGGTTAGGATAGGTAAAACTGATCATGGGGAGGGGGAGGGGAGAGGAGAGGGAAGGAGAAAGGGAGGGGAGAGGGCAGCAGAAGAAGGGGGAGGGGAAGGAAGAGATTGGAGGGCGAGGGGCAAAGAAATGGGCAGGAGAGGGCATGTTTGATCATTTCCATGCTTATTTGTCAAAAAAAAATTGTCAATTTTGTCAGTTTTTTTCCGCATGCTTAATTGAGTTCAATGGTATTTACTCCTGTTCAATCATGCTTAAGATAGGTGAAACTGACCATGGGGAGGAGAAGGGGGAAAGAGGAGATTAGAGGGGGTGGGGGAGGGGAGGGAAGGGGCAAGAGAGAGGGGATAGGAGGGAGGAGAAGGGAGGGTAGGTTTGATCAGTTACAAACTTTTTGAGTTCAGTGGGATTTATTTCTGAGCAATCATGTTTGAAAATGGAAATGGACTGCCTTCAAGTCGATCCCAAACTATGATGACCCTATGAATACGGTTTCCATGGTAATAGGTATTAAGAGGTGGTTTTACCATTGCCTTCCTCTGAGGATGAGAGGCAGTGACTGGCTCAAGGTCACCCAGTGAGCTTCATGGCTGTGTGGGGATTCGAACCCTGGTCTCCCAGGTCACAGTCCAACACTGACCTGGGGGGAGGAGGAGGAGGAGGGAGGGGAGGAGATTGGGTGGGTGGGCACTGGGCAGAGGGGAAGCCCCTTTCCTTTCCAAAAGGAAACCATTGTGAACAGTATCATTCTTTTTCAGGGTTTGCCCCACCTTTTTATTTTACAGCAGGCACATGTAGCCTTCTACCCAAATTTAAACCAAAGCTGTCCCTAGCCACATCCACACCAGGCCTTTATTTCACTTTGGACAGTCGTGGCTTCTCTCAAAGAATCTTGGGAAGTGTAGTTAGTGAAGGGTGCTGAGAGTTGCTAGGAGACACCCTGTTCCGCTCACAGACCTTCAATCAGAGTAGCTGACTGTTAAACCGCTCTGGCCACTGGAGCTCTGTCAGTGGAATAGGAGTCTCCTATCAGCACCCTTCACTACTATGCTTCCCAGGAGTCTTTGGGGGAAGCCAGAACTGTCTGAAGTAAAATCAAAGCCTGGCGTGGGTGTGGCCCCCTGATTGGACAAGCAAAGCAGCTATTAGTCTGACTTTTAGAACATGGACAGTTGATTCTTACTGAGCATGCCCGACATTATCATTCAGTTCAATGCAAAATTTATTAAATTAATTAAAAATCAGCCAGGCATTTTTTAAACTTTTAAACTGCAGAAGATGAAGGTCAGAGTATGAAGCATGGTCAGTAATAGGATTACAGGTACTCTGTAAACATGGCTGATTTTTAATGAATTTCAATAGATTATGAGAACTCAGAGAAAAAAGTCCAAAAAAGATCTCATTTTTTTTCTCTCTCTTTAGACTTTGAACTGTCGATTCTTTCTAACTGTTTTGTTTATCGCCCATGAAAATGTAGAGGGCTGTTAAGCAAGCATTTCTGAGTTCAGGACTATAGGTTTTGTAAGGTTTTGTTTTGAAATGAGCTTATGGGAAGCATCAGAATGGCATGGGGGGTATTTTCAATTTAACATTGTGGAATGTGAAAAATCCATGCTGGCTATAGTACAGACACTCTTGTGGCTGTATAATGAGTTTGGACTTTTTGGGTACAAATTGCCTTACAGTGGGGCTCCCAGACATGTTTTTGAAACTTGGGGATAGTTTTACTTTAAAAATAAAATAAAATAAAATAGAAGCTCAAAACATTACTTTAGGACACAAGGATCAGCTGGCTGCATAGGGAAATATAAGAGGGAGCAACACCAAATTGCTTTAATAGAAAATCTTTCAGGCTTGAAAGTGCAGGCAGCTTTTCTTTTCAATTTGCAGTTCCATACAGAGGTCAATGAAGTTCTTTAAAAGGGAATCAAGAATAGATATTCTCTTTTATTTGTTCCTGCTCTGAGTTCACATGATGTGATACCACTGCAGTAGGAGAATATTGCTATGGCCTATAATGTTTTCCAGGCTATTGATTATAACAGTCCACTTTATGAGTGATGTTTCAGCAGTACCCCCCAAGTATGCTTACTTTATACAATACAGATGAGATTCCTGTTATTAGAATTGCTGCTGCTATGCTCTACCACTCCAGAGGCCTTCACCTTTCTTCTAATTTATAGTCACTAAGAGGGAGTCCCAGCCACCTTATAGAAAATAGGTTACCCAGACCAAATATTTTTAGTCCATCTCCTCTCCTCACACCTAAGATAAGACAGGCACTTCAGCAAAGTCAGTGGTGCCATCAAGGTAGGACTTTGTGGCAAATGTCCAGGGCTTTACTCAGCAGAATTGAGTAGAAATCCCATCCCATTCCTGAATGCACTCGGGGAAGGAGGGAAGCTTTTGTACCACATTTGGAAATAAGTGAAGAGATGTACATTACCATCTGGAGGGTGGGCATAAGACCATCAGGTCCAGAGTCTATCATTTCCTAACTGAACCACTGGGCAAAGTTGAATACATTTGCATCCGACTGATTTAATGGGAAACTTTAGCATGTAAATTTCTCCAAATGAAATCAGTGAAATATAAAAGTCTGCTATGGACCCTTAGAAGATCTAAGAGATCCTTCTCCAGGTTCCCCCTCTGAGGGAGGCTGGGGGGGTGGAGGACAAAGGAGAGAGCCTTTTCAGTTGTGGCTCCCCATCGGTGGAATACACTCTCCAGTGAGGTCCACCTGGCGTCTTCATTGACATAATTTTGGTACCAATTAAAGAAGTACCTTTTTTCCCAGGGACTGCGATAAGATGTTGTTGTCCTTTATTAGTATGATGCCAAATTGTCCTGTGACTGCATAGGGGTGTTGCTGTTTTATGTTTCTGTTTTTATATTATGATATATTTGTTTTTGTTTTAATGTTGTTGAAAGTTGCTTGGAGACCTTTGAGTATCTAGCGACTAATGAAAATAATAATAATAATAATAAAACAATTATTATTTATCAAGAAATGAGTACCTCATTTTTTACCATAGTACTGGTGCAAGGTAACTATGAGCCTGGGAACTCTAGTGTCTACCATTGGTCCCTTGGGACTAGTTAACATCTATTTTTAAAGTCTTCATTTCTGGTCTGAATCATACCAAATATAGGTTCAGTTGAGTAAAGTTAAATCATAAAGAATGAAAAAAATTGAATCCTGTTGCCTTGATTAGAGCAATGTTTTTCATTCTAAGGAGAATGTCTCCTTAGCAAACCTTCTTGGTCCACAAATCAAGGCTGATCTAACAATGAAATCTGCTGCTTCTTGTATCTCTTTGTTGTGAGACAATTGTTTCACAGACATAGATAATAAAATGATTCCATGTTTCAGGGGTATCAGATAACTGATGAGAGATCAGACATTGTCTGATATTGTCAAATACTGTCCTCCTGGGAAGAAAAAGAAGTAATTCATTTTCTTCTGACATGTATCAGGGTTCAGGGTCTGAAGACATATGAGGTCACCATCTGGTTAGAGCTAAGAAGAAGATGGGCCTGGTAAGTGCCTGGAAGGGTGGTTGCTGGGGAACCTCATGTAAGCTGTCTTGGCTTCTAGAATTTGAGAAAGGTGGGATATAAATGTAAGGAAGTAACAGACATTTGACTATTTCTTTTACTTGTTGAAAGCATTTTCTCTATAATTAAGGGGCATACATGCATTGGCCCTGAAACTATGATGCAGTCACAGTCTACATTAATCATGTTGTTATGGCTGCCACCATTTCATCTGCAAGTTTACTGCTCTGTTCTCCATCCTCTCTCTGTCATGTGCTTCCCTTTACCAGCATAATGCCTCTTGTATGTACAGCAGCAGCAGATTTTATTCCATTTGTCTTTTCCAGTTCTCCAAACAATCACACAGTGTCAATTCATATGTTCTTTAGATTCCAACTGGGAGCATGTGGAGTCAGCAGCAGGTTCACAGCCCCAGAGGGATCAGTCAGACCTGCCATTTGTTTGAACTGGCATCTGCCTGAAGGGCTGACTTGGTCACCATGATTCATGCATACATCAACTTGTCAAAGGAGCTGATCCCTTCTGGGCTCCTTTTGTCGCATTATTCCTACAGAGCAAGAGCATGTCACATGATCCCTACTGGTCAAGAGCTTACCAGTCACCTTCCACAATCCTCCAGGCTCCTGAGAGCAACATGCCTAACACTTGTCCACCAAAATCTGCATTCTCTCCTAATTTCTTCATCGTGGTGTTGGGGAATGTTTATTCCGCGAATTCATCTAGGAGTTCACTCGTGGCAAAGAAGCATCTTTCATAAGACACAATCAAAATAGCAACATCTGTTTAGAATAAAAGAACATTTCAACAGCTGCCCCAAACATCACTGGAATACTCTACATTTTGCCACAAGGTAGATGCACTGTTTGAAAGATCCCTTTGATCTCTTCCTCTCTTGATTTAAGGAAGTTTACCGCTACCAGATTTCATATAATCATAAATTGTAGAGTTAAAAGGGGCCTATAAGGCTATCGAGTCCAACCCTCTGCTCATTGCAGGAATCCAAATTAAAGCATTCTTGGCAGGTGGCTGTTCAGTTGCCTCTTGAATACCTCCAGTATTAGAGAGCCCACTACCTCCATTATCATACTGCTCTAACAGTTAGGAAGTTTTCCCTGATGTTCAGTCAAAATTTGGCTTCCTGTAGCTTGAGCCCATTGTTCCATCTTGCACTCTGGGATGATCAAGAAGAGATGTTTAGTCTGGAGAAAAGAAGAGAAGTCTAAGGGGAAATATGACAGCACTCTTCAAGTACATGAAAGGTTGTCACACAGAGGAGGGCCAGGATCTCTTCACGATCATCCCAGAGTGCAGGACATGGAATAATGGACTCAAGTTGCAGGAAGCCAGATTTCGACTGGACATCAGGAAAAACTTCCTAACTGTTAGAGCCATACACCAATGGAACCAATTACCCAGAGAGGTAGTGGGCTACCTAGAGAGGTAGCAGGGGGGTTGGACTTGATGGCCTTATAGGCCCCTTCCAACTCTGCTATTCTATGATACTATGAATTTCATGGGGCACTTGTCAAAAGCTTTGCTGAAGTTGAGATATATTTGCTGAAGTTGAGATATATTATGTCCACAATATTCCCACAGTCTACCAGGGAGGTTACCCGATCAAAAAATGAGATAAGATTAGTCTGGCAGGATTTGTTCTTGAAAAATCCATGTTGGCTTCTAGTAATCATTGCATCGTCTTCAGGGTGCTTACAGATTGACTGCTTTATAATCTGCTCCAGAATTTTCCCAGGGAAAAAATCCACCAAATCTTCCTCACCTTCTTGTTTTGGGTATGTGCCCAGTGAAACCCAGAGTCTTAAACTGCTTAGAATAGAGTCAGACATGCTGTGAGCACTGAAACAAAAGGAAGCAACTTGCTAGCTGTTTAGCCCTACCCACATTTACTTAGATAGATTGTCGTGGTTTCAGTAAAAAGTACTTCAAAATACCAGTGCTGAGAGATGCAGAATTACAGCACTTGTCTTATGCATAGTTACTCATAAATAAGCCCTTCTGACTAACTTCTTGGAAAGTGTGCATAGGATTACTGTCTTAAATATGCATGCTTACTTATAAGTCCTATTGAACTCAGTGGAACTTACTTCTGAGGAAATGCACACACAGAATTGGGTTGTACATGTATTTTGGAAAGATTATTACTCAAATAAGAGCAATCTATTTTAAAATACAGTCAGATTTCTTTCTGCAAAGTTATAGCAAGCAATGACTCAGGTAGATTGTTTCGTCCTCCTGAGTTGCAACTTGATGCTATCTCTGTGTGTGTGTGTTTCTATAGTGTTCCTCCAACTCTTTTAGGTTATCCATTTTTTATCTGCTGTGAGATTGCCCTAGACTGTGTGCAAACAACAAATGGCAGATAAAAACTAAGAGTGACTGTGTCAATGGACCACCATGTTTAACAAGTCCTTGTACTGTTTGGGCTGGAGCCAGGATGCTGCTCTGTCATCGCTCTGAGTCTCAAAGCTCTCTCTGCATGCTGTCAGCTTGAATTGTTATGAAATTTTAGGCAACTGACATACACCTTGTCACTGATAGCAAGCTAAAAAACAAAAGAAAAGAAAAATTTCAATTACGAAAATCTCCCATGGGCAGACAGCAGAGCATGCTGAACAGCTGATGCTTCTATTTTTTGATTCTTAATAAACACTTTCCATTGTAAATATGTCTTCTGATAAATCCACACTGTACAACGTGTTGGCTTGCCTTTGGTCCAGCTGGGATGTTAACGCTGGAGATGAAAGGAAGCCTAAGTGACACCTCAGTCAAGCTTGAGAGGAGAGCAGTTCTTGGGAGAAGTGTGTGAGACATACAATATGCCATCTGATCTACCAGAAAGATTTAGAATATCAGTCGTTTTCAGCTTGCCTATTAA
Source organism: Rhineura floridana (assembly GCF_030035675.1). Lineage (NCBI taxonomy): Eukaryota > Metazoa > Chordata > Lepidosauria > Squamata > Rhineuridae > Rhineura > Rhineura floridana. The sequence goes on from NC_084483.1 coordinate 104,925,982, forward strand.
TTGCCGGTCAGTAGGCCATATCTTTGTAGCTAGTAGAGCAACCTCTGTAAACATGAAGGCAATAGAAAAACAGAATCAGCTGTTGAAGCAGTAAAGCTTTTTCCATGTGATGACTGTTTGGCAATTTTTCCTGCAGTTCAATGATAAAATACACTAGAACATGGGGAGGGGGAGGGGGAGGGAAGCTAGCAGTGAGCCAAATCCCATTTTTCATAATGAGATTGATTGGCTGTTGGAAAATTCTTTGAAGTGAAGTGCTTGTCAAATCATAGAGAAATGAATAATGTCAGCTGACATTCTAATGCTTTGGTGCATAAACTTCTAGTACAGAACAAAATTTCCATCAAAGCATTGCTGGCTCATGGTCATTTTTAAGGGATTCAGCAAAAATAGGAGACTTATTGAGGCTGAACAATCACTATTTTTATGAAAGGAACATAATCCCCACCCTCCCTAAATCTGTTTACATTGTCTAATATTTGCAACTAAACAGAAAGAGAGACAACATAAGACATTCATTAGCTTAAATAGAATATAAATCCAGGGATACAAAACAATAGGATGTAAACAATGTCTTTTAGACAGCAGAAATGAGACCTGCAACAACACTTTGCAGAGTGGAATACTTCCTGGTCACTCCATTCCATTGCCTCCTCGATTTTCCCTTTCCACCCTAGCAGTCAGTTAGCATTTCATCGCTACTGAACATGCTCAGTTTTCATTGGGCTGATCTGGGGCTCCTTTTTCATAGTTTTCAAAAACTATTTTTGGAACTTCTGAAAAACGTGGGCATTCCACCCAGCCTGCTGACACCCCCCTCTTCTGTGTGTGTGAGATGCCATTTTGGCCACTTAAGCAATGGCTGGAACATCAGAAATAAAGAGAATGATTCTAAGAGGGAGTGTAGAGAATGCCAACACCTACGCAAAGAACTAGAACATAAAAAGAAGGGAACTGCCAAGTCTCTAGAGGACATCTTGAATATGAGGCATCGGCCCCAATTTAGCTCTAACTTCACTTTGTTATGTGCAATTAGTGGTCCCAGCTAGGGATGTTGATCTCATCCACAACAGAGCCATCCATCAAGTTCAGTGGCTGAACATCACAAAGTGCATATGGATCAGCTGTCAAATGGATCTCCCTTGATGAACTGGAGAGATAATGTTTAGGAACCTGGGACTGGAGAACAAAAAGTTATTTTCTGTTCCATCTATCAGTGCAAGAAAATGGAGGATTTCCATCTCAGCTGTGAAGCAAATTGGTGTAGTGCAACTCTTTTTCATCTCAAAAACTTAAAGTACATCAGAATTATGGGGTTTAAAGCGCATAATGTAGCTATGAAATGAATGGAAATGGACTGCCTTCAAGTCGATCCTGACTTATGGCAACCCTATGAATAGGGTTTTCATGGTAAGCAGTATTCAGAGGGAGTTTACCATTGCCTCCCTCTGAGGCTAGTCCTCCCCAGCTGGCTAGGGCCTGCTCAGCTTGCCACAGCTGCACAAGCCAGCCCCTTCCTTGTCTGCAACTGCCAGCTGGGGGGCAACTGGGCTCCTTGGAACTATGCAGCTTGCCCACGGCTGCACAGGTGGCAGAGCACGTAACCCCTGAGCCACTCACTGTAGGGGTGATCTTTAACTGGCCCTTGACACCCAGGAGACACAAGCAGGGATTTGAACTCACAGACTCTGGATTCCCAGCCAGGCTCTCCTCCCCACTGTGCTATACCAGCTGTAATGTAGCTATAAGCAGAGGTAAAAGTTTACTAGCCACCATAGAAATGTAACAACCAGCATTTATAAACTACATATTTGCATATGGCTATATGGCCCATTGTTTATTATATTGTTAAAATTGAGCATATACCTTTCTTAGTGTGCAGAGGCTTGTCTCCGTATCATTTTACAATATTCCAGAGCCCACTCTCTCTCATTCCCTTTTTCATTCCCTTGTGCTGTTTCTCAGAATTAAAATGAGAATGACGCTATTGTCATGAACCAACAGATTTCAAGATCCTCAAATATTCAGAGAGCACATTTAGGGAGGATCAAGATTGTGACAGCAAGACCCTCTTCCTGAACAACATGTTCAATAGATCATCTGTATGGTTCCTATGTGTATACAAACTATGAGTTTAAGCATGCTTGAACAATTTTTAAAAAGTATTGCACAAGATCCGAAATATGAAAATTTATCCTGTATGCATATATTTTAATATGATTTATATCCCACCTTTTATCAAAACTCTTCAGGGCAGATAACAATATTTAAAATACATAAGACAAAAAATACAAACAAAATATAAAAAATATAAAAAATAAAGCTTTCATCAGAAAAAGAAAATGTCTATATAAGTCAAAGATCTCCTCTCTCAAAGGCTTTCAGCTGGTGCCAAAAGATGGATAGTGTTGGTGCCAGCTGAACCTCAAGGGGAGGGTGTTCCAAAGCCAGGGTGCCATCTGTATGAGATTTCAAGCAAGAATTATTTACAGTGCTCAGTTTAACATTCCTTTTATTCTTCTTAACAATATCTGGATGTCATTGTTTCTTCCCCACTCCCTGGCACAATGTGACCCCAAACACTGGCTAAATCCAACTGCACATGGACCTCAATGGAATCACACCCACTCTGAGTTAAATTCTTCCCATTTGTGTTACACGTTACAATACAATTACTTATTCATTCTTTAATTGACTTCCAAGAAAATAAGATTTTGAAAAGAAGGTTAAGATTAAGGTTCACAGATTAGGATGCAAGTATGAAGCTAAGCTGTATGGGAAAATTGGTAGCTCTTTTCCTTGCTGCTTAAATCCATTCTCCAATTTAACATGCACCTTTTAATGTAGCAAAGCAAAATGACTTAATTAACGGCAAAATGATGAATAGTAAATCTTTTCTACTTCTTTCGCATGTGATAGACTCTGTTTCTAAAATATATTATCACACCACATAAGCCACTCTCACTTAGGTCAGGACATGGATAGCTTGTGTGCTGGGATCTTGAAGATGTGCAAGGACCCTGGATCCTTCTATGGTGCATCATTACTTCCTATGAGGGATGGAAAGCTCTACCAATTTCAGTTGTCTCTCATTTTTTCAATCTTAAATTCAGTTCTCCACATTTTTGCAGCAATTTTTGATTTTTTAAAAATCGTCATGAAAATTCTTCAACATCTTAGTATGAATTTCTCCTAATAAACACAGTTTTGACTAATGTACACATTTTTGCAAGTAGTTTCTTCAAATAATAGTGCATATTGTATTTCCCCCCACTAATATATTCATTTTATGCACGCTTTTACCTAATATATGCATTTTTAAAAAATTGTTTGGTGGGAGAACTACATTACAAAATATGGATGTATGCGAATTTCAAAAGATGGCTGTGTTTTAATTCTCATATTGTTTCAGAAAGTGTGAAATTGATAGATTCACCTTTAAATGTGAAGCAAATCAGATGTCTTTCCCAACCCAACGTTCTACTCTGGAACTAATGCCTGCACTGAGATATCATGATATATTATGGGCTGTATCCAAGAGTTCTACTCAGAGTAGACCCATTGAAATTAATGGCCCTAAGTTAACAATATCTATTAATTTTAGTGGGTTTACTCTGAGTACCCTGATGCTAGATACAACCCTATGGCTACAAAGAGACCAGAAGCTTTCATTTCTGATTTTGATTAACCAGAACTCACTGTATTATCCAAACTCAACAGTGAACAAAGGAACATAGGAAGCTGCCTTCTACTGTGTAGGGATGGAAATATCTGTCTGTTTTGGTTCTCTGTTTCTCATTTTTCCAATGTTAAATTCAGTTCTCTACATTTCTACATTGATCTGCAAAAAAAAATTTTTTAAATCCTTAAGAAAATTTTCCACCATTTTAGTGTGAATTTATCCAAATAAACACATTTTTGTAGGCAGATTTGACAAAGGTACACGTTTCTGCAGGCCATTTCTCATCATTCATGCCCTTTTGCATGTTATTTTCACTCATGTATTCATTTTTATGCAAACTTTTCCCTAATATATGCATTTTTGTAAATGTTGTTTCGTTGGCGAACTGCATCCCAAAATTCTAAAAAATGCGCATTTCGAAGGATGGCTGTGTTTCAGCAGTTCTCATATTGTTTTGGAAATTGTGGATTTGATCAATTCTGCTTGAAATGAGAACTGAATAGAAATTCTCACCCATCCCTAATACTGCATCAGGCCAATAGCTCAATATTGTCCACACAGACCGTCAGCAGCTTTCTGGGATTTCAGACTGGGTTCTCTCCCAACCCTACCTGGAGATACCAGGGATTGAACCAGGGACCTTCTTCATCTGAAGCAGATGCTGCGCCACTGAGCTACAGCCCTTCCTTTTGTATATGTTAAGTGGCTGTCTTCATGAACCACAGTTTTAAGTTGGTTTCAAACAAATCATAGTTAGGATAACCACAGCTTGTCAGGTTTGGCTGACAAAGCAAGCTGCAGTTAATCAAGAATGGAAGTGAAAGCTTCCAAACTGTTCCTCGTGGCTATGCTGGGGGAGGAGAGAAGTGCATGCGAGCCCATGGAAAAGTTAAGCTAATACTCATAACGCTAAACTATGCTTTATCCTGCCATCCGAACGCATGTATGGTTTGCCAAGAACCAGCAGCAAAGTGGCTGGGGAAGAATTCTATAATGTCTTTTTGAAATTTCCTCCTGTGCACAGATTCTACATTGTCGTTGAATTTGTATTGTTGTAAACTGATTTCTTTTCCAATATTCCCAGTTACCGATGCTATTTTGCTTGCAAAGCACAACCAAAAAACAAGGTGTGAAAGTACTAAATTTGGCAAACAGAACAGCATTGCCTTAAAATCCATGAACAAGAACACTGTACAACATTTCAAAAGACAATTCTGAAAAATTCTAAAGATTAGCTCAATTTTGATTTTGTACAAAATTCATTTTGAGTTCCAAAGAGCCAGAACTAGTCCCTTAGCAGTAGCGCAGATGGTGGATGATATTCAGAGCAATGCCGGGAAACTGTTAGTGTTATTAACGTTATTTTTCTATGTATACAGTTTACATCCCAGCCTTCACCAGACCGACTTATAGCAAATTGAACAATTGCATTAAACAATCCATAAAACCCTTACATGATCCTCTAATTTGAGTTTAACTATACAAATTTGTTCTTTTGATAGCAAAATATAGGTAACTACTCTTCCTCATGACAAAAGAGAAATGCTTTTATCTGATGCTGTAATCTACCCAATGTCAGTGCCTGCCTGATCTCAGACTGTGGAGATTGTTCCACAACCAGGGTGCCACCACCGAAAAGGCCCAGTTCTGAGTTCCAGCCAGCCAACATCAGTTAGTGATGGTATAATAATAATAATAATAAAATTTTATTTCTGAGTCGCCTATCTAGCCGGGTTAGCGGCCACTCTAGGCGATGTACATAATAAGATAAAATACAACATATAAAATACACATATAAACCAGAAGCCTCAACTATAATTAAGCTGAAACCACACACAACTGTAACAGGATAAGACTAGTCCACCCCAGGAAGCTTGTATGCCCGCCTAAATAGCCAGGTTTTCAAGGCTCGGCAGAAACTTGGCAGGGAGGGGGCATGGCAGAGGTCATAGGGCAGGGAATTCCAGAGGGTGGGGGCCACAATCAAAAATGCCCTCTCTCTAGTCCGCACCAGCCTAGCTGTTCTAACTGGTGGGACTGAGAGAAGGTCTTGTGTGGCTGATCTCGTCAGGCGGCATATTTGGTGATGCTGGAGGCGCTCCTTCAGATAAACTGGGCCGAAACCGTATAGGGCTTTAAAGGTTAATACCAACACCTTGAATTGGGCCCGGTAAACAACTGGTAACCAGTGTAGATCTTCTAACACCAGAGTGATGTGATCACGGCGACGGCTGTTCTTAATTAATCAAGTCATCCTGTTGGGTCATGGGTAAGAGTACAGGGAGAGGCAATCTTTCTGATAACTGTTTAAGGCGTTATACACCAAAGTCAGCACCTTGAATTGGAGTTGGTGACAAATAGGAAACCACTGTGTATGATCACGGGCAGATGATCATGACATTCTGCATTAGATGCAGTCTCTGAACCATCTTCAAGGGCTTATGTAGAGCACATTACAGTAGTCAAGCCATATGTAGGCATTGGTTACTGTGGCCAGGTTATCCCTATCCAGAGGTGGCCATAAGTGGTGAACTAGATGTAGCTGAAAATAGGCACCTCAGCTTCCAGTTACAAGATGAAATCAGGAGTACACCCAGACTATGTACTTGATCCTTCAGGAGGAGTGTGACACTATCCAGAACAAGCCACACACCTAATTCCTGAACTCAGGAATCACCAATCCACAACAGATCTATCTTGTTAGGATTCAACTTCACTTTAGAATTATGATCATTCATATTCTACATCAGCTTTCCCCAACCTGGTGTCTTCCAATCTTTAAGAACTACAACTCCCATCAGCCCCAATCAGAATAGCCAACAGTCAGAGATGACCGGAGTTGTAGTCCAAAATATCTGGAGGGCTCCAGGTTGGAGAAAGTTATTCTATAGCATGTATCATTTGGAAGCTTGATGCAAGGGCCAGCTACCTGAGTCCTGACACCAAGTTCAGCCCACTGAAATGTACTACCTTCCTCCCACTGCAGTAGCTAAACCAGATGTGCCCAAGCATGTGAAGAGAATATCGTCAGCCCATTGCTTCATTCTCATGTAGCCCTGCAGGAAATCAAGCTGTGTTCGGGACTTTAATGCGTTTTCCTGTGTAAGCTTACCCTGCTACATAGTACAGCTGGCTTTAAGATTTGTCTCTGCATTCAGTTTTGCACAGCAAATTTTCTTCTGTGGAACTTCTTCCTATGCAATTTCCTTCTGTCTGCACATGATGGAATCAGTTATCTGAACATGCACATATACAGCACCCTGTGTTCATGTTTTGTGCTGCTTGCAATTCTGAAAAGGATATGTTGGAGGAATTATTTATAGAACAAAGGGAACGATCATTCCAGTGTCCGGAGCCTTCCTGTGTGCTTTCAGATGGCTTGAAAGAGATGCAAAAATCTAACCAAGGGAGAATGACAAAATACTCTCAACTATTGGCAGTGCACTGCTCAACGTCGACTTTGCTTGGCTCCTTTTGTCAATACTGGTACGTTCTTTGTCTTGGGGCCTCTTAAGGTTCTGATGTCAGAGAGACAAAGAAACAAACATTTCACCAAAAAAAACCCACATGAAAAATCAGGGTACCCATTTATTCCTGCCTCCCCTCTAAGGTGAGTAAAAAAACAGCAGTTAGGAGGTGGGAGCCTGGCAAAGGTGAAAGGGTTAAGTTGCTCCTTGTATCCCTTCCTTTTTCATCAATCTTGGTAGCTACCTTAGCAAAACAAAAAACAGGCATGAGGGTTAGACAGCACATGATTAATGGCATGTGCAATTTAAGCCTGAAGAAACAAATTGAAGATTGTGTGTGTCTGTTCTAAATGGATTTTGTATTGCAAGGTTCTAAATCAACCTTCCTGAACCCTAGGTTCCCAGATATTGTCAGACAACCCCATTATCCCTGATCTTTGGACATGCTGACTGGGGGTAAATGGGGGCTGTAGTCCAAAACCTAGTAACCCAAAGTTGTGGAAGGCTGTTTTAAAATGTTACCTGTAATTAAAAGCTCTCTCACGCACACGCACACACACACACACACTGTTCCTTTAAGACAGGGCTGATTAACCTTTTTTGGCCCAAGAGCCATAGTCACTCTTGGCCAGTCCCCACCAGCAGTGGGTGTGGCCATAATTGTGTATAACAATGTCACATTCTCAATGTAGCCCTGCACTCTCATGTGCACACAGACACACAGGGCATTTTTTTTAGCTGATCCATATAAATTAACTGTGGGGGATTAGTGCCCCCTCTCAGTTTATCAAATGATGAATATGATGACTAGAAATGAGGAGATTTGCATCTCCATCAAGGTGTTGGGCTTCGACCACTCTAGTATTGTGTCTACGTCGAGATTTTTTTTTCCTTTTTGCCACTTCTGACAAGATTGGAGGGATTTGGGGGGCCAGAAAAATTGGCTTGGTGTGGTGGCAACTTGCTCTCTTCTAGTTCATGTCATAGGTACAGAAAAGTTCTCTTAAAGCAAGGTCACTGAGCCAGTTTGGGTACTGGGGGTTAGAGAAGTTATCTGTATCTATGCCATTAACTAGGAGACAACAAAGACACATCCAAATCTTCTCCCACATATCCATGGAGAATGTTGTCCTTCTATTTTTCCCTGGTGTCAGAAAGGGGAGATTGAGCCCATTCTGACTCTATTGGTGTCACTATTTAACAGTGTTTTATTTGTGTTTATATTTGTACAAAGTGATTCACCTGTTTGATTTGTTTAACCATATGATTATCTAGGGTTGCTGGGTCAGAAGCATCCCAAACCCTGAGATTTCACGGGTGAGCCCTAGTGATGTCACAAGAGCGGGCCCTAGTGATGACACAGGGGCAGGCCTTAGTGATGTCATTAAGCATGATATCTTAAGCATCAAGCAAAGTTGCTTGGAGCATACCACTAAAAAAAAAATCCAACTAGAAATTAAGATAAAAATCTTAGCTAAATGAGGGTGTTCCCAGGTCCAGATGAAGTGACATGATTAGTCCTTCTCACCTGCTTAGGGAGCCTGGGTAGGGAACATTTAATCTAGCCAATTTACTTCTGCCAAGAAGAGTTTAAGTGCCCTCAGGCCAGGCCAGACACCAGAAGGCCATTGCAGGAAGAAAGGAGTCTAGTGTTGTGGAGATGTTAGAGGGGAGCACTCAGGTGTAAAGATGGATATCCCTGAAAGCTGCAATTCTAAACACACTTACTAAGGAACTAAGCCTCATAGAACTCAACAGGACTTACTTCTGAGTAGATTGGGTTAGGATTGTGCTGTTGGTAAGGCTTGACTAGGAATCAAAGCAGAATTGGCAACTCAGCATCCCACAACCAATCAGGGTCCCTAACCAAAAACCAAAACTAAAAAAACCTGGCAGCCAGTTAGCCAAGATCACAGAAATCCCCATGCAGCACAACCTGACTCGGGGGCTACAGTTAGTGCAGAATGCTGTGGCACGATTGCTGACATGAGTGTGTCATGTCCAGGTTGAAGCTCAGGAACCAGACCAATTGGTGAAAGCAAATCAGTTTTTATTAAAGTAATATCCAGACAAAGGCTACGTCGTCTCATGAACTTTAACTACTAAACATAACCTGTGACATAGAAGAGAGTTGACAGAACAAGGAACCACTACTCCCACTGTCCCTTAAGAAGGGTGCAAGCGAACGCGAATTCTCTCACTCCGCCTCAAAGTGCCCTCATCCACACCCTGCCTCTCCCCCTTCTTTTGCAGCCTTTTTTGCTGTCTCCTTGTATGTGGTGAAGGGGGTGCCACCGCCCCCTCCCCTTCTGAGAAATCTGACTCAGGTATGGGGGAAAGTGGGGGGGCAATGCTTAAACCATCGGGCTGTTTCTCCTTGCTTTTCCCTGGATCAGGAGGGGGTTGGATTCCTCCTTGCCCTCCCTCCTTCTCCAACTCTTCCAAGCTCGGAGGGGGAGGAGGCGTGGGAAGCTCTCGGCAAGAATCTGTGTCTGTTGGACATTCAAGGTCCTCGGTCCCAGACAGTTCTATCTCTGAAATTCCCTCCCCCTCTTCTGCTTCTCCTTCACACGACTCTGGCCAAATGACCCCCTCCCTCTCCTCATCGTCTGAAACTTCAGGGCCCCCATCCTGCATCCTGACAGAGTGAGACCCTGTCAGCACATAATACCTCTGCTCTGAAATCTGCACTGGCTGTCGATTTGCCAGCAGGCCAAGTTCAAGGTGTGCTTTCCATGTTGCAGGTGCCACATAGTACTTGTTTTGCTCTTGTAAGCAATCGATCCTTTAGTTGGCAGCACCTACGCTTTGGAACTCCCTGCCTATTGACATTAGGCAGACACTTTCATTGTACTCTTTTCAGCACTTGCTAAAAACATTTTTTGTTTAAGCAAGCCTGCCCAGGCATGTAAATGCTATTATGCTTTTTATCTGCTTTTAACTCATTGTTGGATTTATTATTTTAAATGTTTTAAATACCTGTTTTTAACTGTTTTTGCCAATAATTTTATTGTCTTAATTCCTTCTCTAAACCAATCTGAGTTTTTTTACAATAAAGTGGTATGTAAATGTTGTAAGTACCATACATAAATACATTTCAGAGTCACTGTGGCCCTTGGGTCTCTTTCCTGGTCTTCAAAGACACCCCCACGTAGAGAGCATAACAGTAATCCAAATGTGAGGTGACTAGGGCATGGTTGAAGATGATCAGATCTGAAGATCTAAGATAGGGTTGCAGCTAGTACAACAGTTGAAGCTGAGCAAAAGCCACCCTGCCCACCTCTGCTACTTGATCTTCTAGCAGCAAGACCAGATCCAGGAGGACTCACAGACGGCAGACCCGCTCCTTCATGGAGAGTGCAACCTCATCCAGAGTGGGCCAACAGCACCAATCCTGATTAGCATCTCTGCTCACCAACACCACCTGTGTCTTGTCCAGATTTAATTTCAGCTTGTTCACCTGCATCCAGTCAATCACATCCTGGACTGCCTGATCCAGCACCTGCACTGCATCCTTGGGATTTGTTGTGACTAAGATGTAGAGATGGGTATCTTTAGCATACTGCTGGCAGCCCAGCCCTCATCCTTGGATAACAGCTCCCAACGGTTTCATGTAGATGTTAAATAGCATGGCAGACAAAAAAGTTCCACCAGCCAGTTCCTCGCAGTTACAATGGTGGTAGAAAAAAATCTCTTTTTTGCTGCCATCACCACCACAAAGTAGGCTCTAAAATGAGTGTCCGGACGTATGAGTGCTGTAATTATAGTATCTGAAAGTAGGAACTAATGAGTTCTTAGAATAGTTGTACAGGAGGAAGGAGTTGTGAGGAACACCTACTAAGCAACAGAAATCAGAAATAGCTGCAATTTTATCCATATTTTAAGACTTTTATATGGTTAAGTGAAGTTCCAGTCTCCTGTTTGCATTGTTTTATAAAAAATGGGTGGCAGCAAGTATTACAAATCCTATTTAAAATTCAGATTTGGTATCTCTTTTCATACTGGGCTAAAAGCAAACCAATTTAAACACCTCTTTACTTTGAAGTCACAGGACCAGTATCTGATTCTGCAGAACAGGCTCATTTTTCACAAGCTGTAGCCCTGAGCACTGAGGCACAGGACTTATGGTGAATTAGGCTCCTAATGTTACAGTTAATTATGTTCATAGTAAATTTCACAAAGGCATTATAGTAAGGCTTACAACATGTTTATCCTATATTTTTGTCATACAACAATGTTAACTTAAAATGCAGATGCAAGACATATTAGCCTTTCTATGGTGCTATATTTTTTAGAAAGTTATGAGCTAAAAGGACATATTCATATTTTTCTCTGCCTTTCATGAGAAAATAAATAGTATCAAGAGATGGCATCTAGGCTATTTGCAATCTATTGAAACATGCATATTAGAAGAAAATACATTATTTATGAAATATATGGCTTAAGGTGAAAAACTTTAAATTGAGTTTGGTAAGTTTTGCAATTTTGGGTTATGCACGACACAGGGTAAAAATACAATGAATTATTCAGAACAGAAAACCCGCCAGTGGGAATAAGCACAAAGCAGATATGGAAGCTGAGAAGTGCTTTCATATTATTAAACAAAATCTTTAAAAAAAATAAATGGCAATTTTGAACACTACTATATTTAATTTCCCCTTCCCTTAAAATGTTAACTGAGTGAGAGGCAGTTGTTAATTCTTTTCATTGGGCAGATGTAGATGGGCAAGAGAAGGCTACCCTCTGTTGCCCTCTTCATGCACAGGTGAATGAGCAAGGCTTCCACATGCTCTGGTGTGTGTGTATGTGCATGCACGCATAGCAGTGTGCGTGAAGGGATGATCCGGCACATGGGATGTTATTATTTTCTCTTGGGGTTCATCTATATCAGGTGGGTTGTCTTTCTTAGATATGACACAGAAACATATGGGGCAGTCCATATCACAGCCCATCAGTACTCCTAATTCTTCCTTCCTTCCTAAGTAAGAGCATTGCAGTCTAACATGTGAATCGAATTTGTCTCCAAGTTACATACTCCCTCCCTCTTTGAACATTTTTGCCTGGATTGCATTTGTCCTTGAACTCTGATAATGCCTCTTGTTTCCCCTTGCTGTAGACAGAGAAAGGGTGTGGGAGTGTCTGTGGAAACCAGACTACTGTTCAAGAGTGAAATTTTACATTTGTTGCCTCCCTCACTTTTGCCTCTGCCCCCACCCACCACTGGAATGTGGCCCTCAGAAGACTGCGCAGAAGGGAAAGCACACAGTCTTCTGAGGGCCACATTGTCAGCAGATCCACTCATACCACCAGCAGGGCCGTTACTACACATGAGAAACTGCTCTGTTTCTCTTTGCACATGTGTACGCAAGACAGATGGAAAAAGTAGGACAGGAACTTGAAAAGACTGTTCGTTTTCCTCAAGGGCAGGTTGGATTAGATAGGCACAACCTGATTTGAGTAAGACTCTAATATTGGGACTGGGATGAAGCTCTATCTTAATGAATTTGTGGAAATGTTACAGACATTGATACTAGCTTGGTACAGACTGATGCTGTACATTAAATGTATCCACAGAAAAATCAGGAAAATCATAGTGAAAGTGCATATCATTTTCTTTTGATAATAAAGAGCTGGAGCCCATGGATACATTTGCCGCAGTCTGTGCCCAGCCGGCATTTTTAAAAAGAAAATAAAAAGTGAGTTCTTGTCCCAGGTAATAAATTTTTATTTTTAAAAATGTATTTGTATTTTAAAAAATGGATCAGTTGTCCCAAGTAATAAATAGTGCTTTCAACTGCTATACTCATAAAAATAGTTTGAAGACATTGATTGCACCCAAGTTCTCAGTCTGTACAAGGTAAGCATATTGCTTTGATATTAATAGGAGGTACCCCTGCACTAGGGAAATCTGCAATGATAGTGAAAGGAAATTGGCAAGACCACAACTCCAAATTAAAAATGATGTTTCACAATTACAAAATAAGCCTAGAACTTGCAAATGTTATTGCCCCCATAATATTTCTTTGCCAGCTTCAATTTTGTTCTGCTAGAAAGGATGTACTGAGGCTGTGTCAAGGAACTGAATTAAAGTACAACCCACCCACCCTCAGTTTTCTTGACATTTTACGCATTCCGTCTTGGCTTTCTCTTCAGAAAAAGGGAGAAGATCTCTTAGAATGTCCTAGGAGAATATCTGTCATTCACCTGCATATCAAAGTGATTGATAAACAACACTTAAAGAAAGAATACAAGCTAGTGCCAGAGCAGATACACTACTGCTATACAACTACATCAAATTCAATTTACATACCTATATATGAAGCTGAGCCAGACCTACCTACTGAGTCACACCACTGGCCCATTTAGCCCAGTACTGTCTACACTGACTGGCAGCAGCTCTCCAAAGTCCCAGAAAGAGGTCTTTACTCACTTGGCTACCTGAGATCCATTAACTGGAGATGCCAGGAATCAAACCTACAGCCGCCTGCTAGCAGATAATATGTGCTGCTCCCAATGAGTTTTGGTTCCTGCATATCACATCTTATCTCCCCAGCTTCACTTCAAAGTTAGTGTCCCACAGACTCTCACATATGATCCAGAATTTTATATCCCTCCCAGTACTCCCAATCTGTGTAATCTTGCTTAGAGGCAGAGTGCTGCTCAGTACCCAGAATGCACCAGGATGGCCCAGTGCACATTGTTAAAGGCTAGTTCACACTTGGTGGTGGCTCCCAGACAAACAGCTGAGGAGCATGCAGAGTCAACAGCAGGCTCATTTAGCTGAGTAGTGCATGCGCACAGGGAGGCAGCCATTCAGGCATATTCCTTCAAACCTGTGATCCAGCTAAATGTGCATGCAGTACATTATGGACCCCAAGATAATGAGCAATAACATCGGTCAGCTATTCTTATATGGAGGAGGAGGCCATGGGAGGGGAGCTAATCCCAGCTCCCCAATATGGATTCCAACAGCAATGAATTGCTGTACTCATTTCCTGTCTGCTCCCCTTATCTTCAGAACCGCCCATGGTTCCGCCCCACAACTCTCAGCTCCTAGATCCCAAGACATCCTTGCTTGTCATCTTTGCTCCTCCAGCTACTGCATGCTCCTCTCTGTCTGAAGATCTCCTGTTCCCTCAAAAACTCATTGCTTTCTCCCTTGCTGTTCTGTATGCTTAGAATTGCCACCCAGAATCCTTCTCAAGACACACCTTTTCCATGTGGCCTTTTGTTCAGCTTCCTAGTTCTCATGCCCTACTGCTGAAAAAACCAAGCTGTATGCAAGCCTAAGCATGTGTAAATAAAACAACTGCACTTTGCTCCCCTGTTACCACCAGCATTCACTTCCTTCCCCTTCCTCTGTTGTCTCCCCTTTGTCAAGTTTTCAGTTGTAGCTCCTCAGGGCATGAAATTCTCATGAGCCAACTTATATTTTAAATAGAAACACAATGCATCTCTCCATAGTGGAGAAGACTGTGACCAGGTGACCTATGTGCCTCTCAGTCTGCTATCCAGGTACTAACTGTGGATAGGCAACTTCAAGGGTCCTGCACTCCCTTCTTAGGTTTCTTTTATCCTTCTAAATCATATTTGGACAGACATTCCTTCCAGCAGAGGACTGTCCTCTGCTTTCCTCCTTCAAATTGGCATTGCGTCCTCCACACCAGCTGCTCTTCCACCACAAGAGAAAAGATACAAGTAGATATTACAAGTAGAATTAAAAATAGTACACTCTAATTTTTTCTGTATATTTTATTTTGAAACACAGAAACTCAAAAATCATAGAATCATAGAATAGTAGAGTTGGAAGGGGCCTACAAGGCCATCGAGTTCAACCCCCTGCTCAATGCAGGAATCCAAATCAAAGCATTCCCGACAAATGCCTGTCCAGCTGCCTCTTGAATGCCTCCAGTGTCGGAGAGCCCACTACCTCTCTAGGTAATTGGTTCCATTGTTGTACAGCTCTAACAGCTGGGAAGGTTTTCCTGAAGTCCAGTTGAAATCTGGCTTCCTGCAACTTGAGCCAATTATTCCGTGTCCTGCACTCTGGGACGATCAAGAAGAGATCCTGGCCTTCCCCTGTGTGACAACCTTTCATATACTTGAAGAGTCCTATCATATCTCCCCTCAGTCTTCTCTTATCCAGGCTATACATGCCCAGTTCTTTGAGTCTTGCCTCATAGGGTTTTGTTTCCAGTCCCCTGATCATCCTTGTTGCCCTCCTCTGAACCCTTTCCAGTTTGTCTGCATCCTTCTTGAAGTGCGGAAACCAGAACTGGACACGGTATTCAAGATGAAGCCTAACCAGTGCTGAATAGAGGGGAACTAATACTTCACGCGATTTGGAAACTATACTTCTGTTAATGCAGCATAATATAGCATTTGCCTTTTTTGCAGCCACATCACACTGTTGGCTCATATTCAACTTGTGATCAATGACAATTCCAAGATCCTTCTCACATGTCATATTGCTGAGCCAAGTATCCCCCATCTTATAACTGTGCATTTGGTTTCTTTTTCCTAAGTGTAGAACTTTGCATTTATCCCTGTTGAATTTCATTCTGTGGTTTTCAGCCCAATGTTCCAGGCGCTATTGGATGAAACTGATTATCTAGATCCATTTCAATCGGGTTTTAGGCCCGGTTTTGGCACTGAGACAGCCTTGGTCGCCCTGTACGATGACCTATGTCGGGAAAGAGACAGAGGGAGTGTAACTCTGTTGATTCTCCTTGATCTCTCAGCGGCTTTTGATACCATCGACCATGGTATCCTTCTGGAGAGGCTCGCGGAGTTGGGAGTTGGAGGTACTGCTTGGCAGTGGTTCTGCTCCTACTTGGCGGGTCGTCTCCAGAAGGTAGTGCTTGGGGAACATTGCTCGACACCGCGGGCTCTCCAATATGGGGTCCCGCAGGGGTCAGTTTTGTCCCCCCTGCTTTTTAATATCTACATGAAGCCGTTGGGAGAGGTCATCAGGAGTTTTGGAGTGCGTTGTCATCAGTATGCTGATGACACGCAGCTCTACTTCTCCTTTTCATCTTCTTCAGGTGAGGCTGTCGATTTGCTGAACCGTTGCCTGGCCGCGACAATGGACTGGATGAGAGTTAACAAACTGAAGCTCAATCCAGACAAGACTGAGATGCTGTTGGTGGACGGGTTCTCTGATCGGATGGTGGATATATACCCTGTCCTGGACGGGGTTACACTCCCCCTAAAGGACCGGGTTCGTAGTCTGGGAGTCTTTTTAGACTCTTCCCTCTCACTTGAGGCTCAAGTAGCCTCGGTGGTTAGGAATGCGTTTTACCAACTTCGGTTGGTAGCCCAGCTACGTCCCTATTTGAGTAAAGAGGACCTTACATCAGTGGTACATGCTCTGGTAACCTCACGTTTGGATTACTGTAATGCGCTTTACGTAGGGCTACCTTTGAAGACAGTTCGGAAGCTACAACTAGTGCAAAATGCGGCGGCCAGATTGCTGACAAGGACCAAGCGGTCCGAGCATATAACACCTGTTCTGGCCAGCTTGCACTGGTTGCCAATATGTTTCCGGGCTAGATTCAAAGTGTTGGTATTAACCTATAAAGCCTTATACAGTGCGGGACCACGATACCTTGCGGAACGCCTCTTCCGATATGAACCGGCCCGTGCACTACGTTCTGCTACAAAGGCCCTCCTCCGGGTTCCAACTCACAGGGAGGCCCGGAGGGTGATGACAAGATCTAGGGCCTTCTCAGTGGTACCCCCGAACTATGGAACAGTCTCCCCGAGGAAGTACGCCTGGCGCCGACTCTGCTCTCCTTCCGGCGCCAGGTCAAAACCTTCCTATTCTCTGAAGCATTTTAAGTTACACTGATTTACTTTTAAAAATGTTTATTGTATTGGATTGATGATTGTATTTTAGTATTATTTTGTTATTCATTGTATTTTTATGCTATTTTATGTTCACCGCCCAGAGAGCTATTGCTAGTCGGGCGGTATATAAATTTAATAAATAAATAAATAAATAAATAAATAAATGTATCAATTATTGTAAGGTGACATTGGTTTTATGTTGGGAAATGTTTGTAAGAAACATAAAAAACTGAAACATGTTGCTTGCATAAGTATTCAACCCCTGTGCTGTGGAAGCTCCTAGTTTGCACAGATGAAAGAAATTGCCCTATTGAGGACACACTGACCTTACCATTGGCCTCCACCTGTGAACCATTAAAGATGCTGTCACAATGTTAGGATAAAAACCCCACTATTGAAGGATCATTTGTCAGGCTGTGGATCTGAAGGAAAATGAAGACTAAAGAGCAATCTATAGAGGTGAGAGATCATGTAATACAAATGCATAGATTAAGAAAAGGGTACAAAATAATATCCAAGTGTTTGGATATCCCAGTGAGCACAGTTGGATCAATAATCAGGAAGTGAAAGCTGCATCACACCACCCAGGCACTGCCAAGAAAAGGCTGTCCCTCAAAACTCAGCACTCAAACAAGAAGGAGAATTGTGAGAGAAGCCACAGAGAAGCCAACAATCACTTTGAAGGAGCTACAGAGTTCAGTGGCTGGGAATGGAGTAATGGTGCACCAGTCAATCATATCAAGAGCTCTGTATAACACTGGCCTTTATGGGAGGGTGGCAAGAAAGAAGCCGTTACTCAAAAAGTACCATCTGAAAGCACATCTGGAGTTTGGCAAAAAGCATAAGAGTGCCCCTGCTGCGATGTGAGAAAAGGTTTTGTGGTCAGATGAGACCAAGATAGAGCTTTTTGGCCAAAACTCAAAGCACTATGTGTGGCGCAAACCTAACACTGCCCATGCCTCAAGACATACCATCCCTACAGTGAAGTATGGTGGTGGCAGCATCATGCTGTGGGGATGCTTTTCATCAGCAGGACTGGGGATCTTGTTAAAATCAAAGGAAGAATGGATGAAGCAAAATGCAGGGAAATTCTGCAAGAGAACCTGCTTCAGTCCACTAAAACACTGAAGCTTGGGAGGAAATTCACTTTTCAGCAGGACAATGACCCAAGCACAAGGCCAAAGCAACACTGGAGTGGCTCAAGAACAAAAAGGTGAATGTCCTATAGTGGCCCAGTCAAAGTCCTGATCTCAATCCCACTGAGAATCTGTGGCGCTTTTTGAAAATTGCAGTCCACAAGTGATGTCCACCCAACCTGAACAACCTGGAGCAAATCTGCCAAGAAGAATGGGCCAAAATCCCTCTGACACTGTGTGCAAAGCTGGTACATACCTACCCCAAAAGAGTTAAATTTGTTATTACAATGAAAGGTGACTCTACCAAATATTAATGTATGGAGGTTGAATACTGATGTAAACAACATGTTTCAGTTTTTTATGTTTCTTACAAACATTTCCCAACATAAAACCAATGTCATCTTAATTGATTTTGAGTTTTGTGTTTCAAAATAAAATATCATGCAGAACAAAATTACAATGTATCATTTGTAATTTAGTAATATGAGAACATTGGATACACACACACACACACACACACACATCATGTATCTCTTAATTATAAGATTAAGAAAAGAAAAAAGGTGGCAAGATTCAAATCAGAGTGGAATAATAAAATGTAAACCTTAGAAGTAATCATAATCACATCTCATAAAATTGAAAAGGGGTATACATAACCTCCACCTGCTTATTGTTCCAAAGATACAGGTATCTTGACAAAAAGATTTTCAAAGAATGACTTCTTCAATTGCACTGCAAGCCACACCTGATCATGGGAAGACAACTTATTTGAAATTCAGCAAGTAATTGGGTCACACATTGGGGGTAGTCTGTTTCATGTGATTATTCTTTGTCATTTTGATTAATATTTTATAGACACTCTTAAAAGGGACTGACATCCAGCATGGAATCATAAATCTTTTATCAAGCTAGTCATGTGTGTATTCCCCCCTCCTTGCCAACTCCCTCTCAATGGTAAATTTAGGTTTTGTTTTTGATTTTGATTGTAAAGGATAGCTGGTTTTTGTTTGAGTTTTGCTTAGTTTTTCAACAAGAACACTAATTGGTTGTCATTTTTCATTAGGAGTGTGGTGAGAAGAGCTAGAGGGAATTTTTGTGCCCGAAGGAAAGAAAGATACACTTTTCTGGATGGAGTAATTGAAAGCTTCCGAACCAAAAATTACAGCTTGGTTTGTGGGGGTTTTTCATGGAAAAAAATTATTTTGGAAGGAAAGAATGAGAAATCTTTGAAACTGAACACTAAGCTATAACTGCATTTTACAAAACAAGGTGCCATTTCAAAGTCTCATTTGATTATTCTGCTTTTAGATTGTCTACACAGTTCATTTGATTTCAGTTACCTACAAGGAAAATAAACTTTGTGGGAAATATTGTGATCCTCATTTGTCTGGAAGTTGGTTAAACATCAGGTATAACACCATCATCCTTTGTATTTAAGAAGATATAATATAATATATGATATTCCCCTAACATATTTTATTTTATACTTGTAAATCATAGCTCAAAACACCAGCTGGTTATTTAATTTTAGTAGACATCTTCTTTGAAGATTTGAGCTGTTCTCTCATAAAAGATGGTTGAGCAACATCTCTGCCTGTATGTCAGTCTTGCTAATGGTTAATACATGAATGGATATTCAGGGGACCAGTGTGGACATCATAGTTATTCACAGCTCAGCCAGACCTTTTATTAGTCTTGGTACTTAACTCAATGCTGAATGCAGAACAGCACGAACGCTTTCTTTTGCATTGGGTTGCCTTTGCAGTAGTAAAAATCCACTGAGCCTCTATTGGGCACATTGCAGTAATACAGTAAAAGTAGACAGCAGCAAGCCAAAATTCCATGTGGAGTATGGCAGGGCATCCTGTGTTACAGGAAGTGTGCTACACACCATGTGCCTGTCCTTTCTGCTACTGGAGCCCTATTGTCTGTCTCTCTTCACTTCCCAGAGCAAAAGAAAGCATAATTGAAATCAGTATCATCCTTTTCTGTAGTTTTGTGCATTCCGGTTATACACTACAGTTATGCAACCATGTCCTCCCTACTTGAATTACAACCTTTAGCTAGAAGGGACTGGGCAGTAAGACAGGGGAGGGGGGAGGGTACAACGCATATTGTCTCCTCTATTTCTGATGTGGCCAAGAGAGAGATATTGGCAGGCTCAGAGAATCCCAAAGTTTGCAAAGTACAAAAAAATATTGAGGGGAAAAATAATCAAAACTGCCCAATGAAGACTGAGGGTAGAAACACACTCACTGTTCTGCCGGTTCCAGTGCATATCCCCTTGTCTCTTCTGAAAATGGGGGCACACAATGCTAGTCAAACCCCATCTCTTTTTACTGGTGGGAGCAGCTTGGATGCATTTTTTTTTGCAACTGTTTGGCAGATCAACCTGTTCCTCCTCCAGGTGTGGCTAATAGAAACGCTTTGATCTGGCAACTAGTGCTTTTACAGCCCGAGCTTGCGCAGTGGCCATCATACTCCAACTGGATGTGATGGGGGGGGGGAAGGCTGAAAAACTCCTGAGGGGGAGAAAGGAAAATGGAATAGAGTGGAATCCTGAACAGCAGCTTTCCACACTGCAACATTTGGTTGCAGTTCCAACCTGTACGTATCTACAAAGATACAAAGACACAAAGGATCTGGAACTGCTAGCTGTCTAGTGTCCAATTCTTAGGGTTAGGGTTATGCCTACATTGAATAAAAGGTGTTGGGCTGAACTGTTACATAAGAACAAAAGAAGAACCCTTCTGTATCCAACCAGAGGCCTATGTAGTCCAGCCTTCTGTTCCCACAGTGGTCAAGCAGATGCCTATGGGAAGCCTACAAAGAGGACATGAGTGCAATCACCCTCTCTTGTCAGGGCTGGTGAAAGAACATTGATCATTTTGGTTGCCCTTTTCTGCTCTATGACATTCTTTTTGAGGTGCACTAACCAGAACAGTACATAATATTCCAAGTGCAGTTTCACCATAGTTAGTGTAAGGATATTGCACTGTGGCAGCTTTATTTACGATTCCTATTCTTTATTAGTGGGTGATATATTTCTTTCAGATGCTTCCATGTTGCGTCCCAACACATGTAGCTTCACTGCCCTTTAGCAACTGGTGTAGCAGTGTATTCGATTGAATAATCATCAAAGCCAAATCCTAGAGTTTTACATATTGAAGTTAAATTGGATTGTTTGTGGGTTTCCCCACAGCTGCTAATATGCTCTAAGCAGTCTAAAAATGGTTTCTAATCCATTTGCAAAGCAGCAGTCTTTGAGATACTTATGGAACAAGATGTTCTAGTTTCATATATTTGGCTATTTCAGTCCAGGATTCATCAGAAATGTTTCTAAGAAGAACAATATGAAATGGACTGGCTCTACCGCTAGTCAGAGTGAGGCAACTACCTCAGGCACCTGATTTTGGTGTCATAAAAGGCAGCAAATTGTTATTAGTGTATTTTTACTCTCAGGGCAGCAGCAGAACATGGGAATGGGGGGAGTCAGTGGAGGCTAGTCCATTTGGCAAATGGGGCACTGCCCCAGCAACCCAAGTCTGCCCTCAGCCAGCCCTCACCTGCCTCCCTTTTGACTTGTTTACATCCAGTCCACGAGGTGGCCCTGGATCACCTTCCTCCTCCTTATGTCTCTCTCAGTTTTGCCCTTTGTAGGACTGAGCAGGGAGGAAGATGGGGCCAAAACTATAAATAGTTCGCCCTGCCTGTCATTGGCTCTGGCTCCACCTACTGTCGGCCTCTTTGCTTTCTGCCCTACCAGTCCCAGCGGTCACCAGCCATCATTGGGTAGAGTGGCAACAGGATGCCAATGCCACCAACCCTGGCCTCCCTCGACCTTGTCACCTCCTCACCAGGGACCCATCCGTACCTCAGTGAGCAGCAATGCTGCCAACAAGGAGAATGCTGATCCCCCCCCCAAACTCCCACAGCACTACTGCCTTCCCAGGGAGAAGGACATGTGTGGTTTTCTTTTTCAGATACTGACCTAGCTAGCCTTGAGGAGTATGCACCTTGTTTTGAGGCAGAGGGTGGCATTTGGAATTCTGCAGAGCTTGGAAAAGTTACTTTTTTGAACTACAACTCCCATCAGCCCCAGCCAGCATGGCCACTGGATTGGGCTGATGGGAGTTGTAGTTCAAAAAAATAACTTTTCCCAGCTCTGGAATTCTGCCTGAGGCAGCAAAATGTCTGAAGCAGCAGCATCAATAATGAAATGGGAGTTGGATTTAGGACGCACCAGGAATGAAGGCACATTGCAGTTTGGTAAGTAGAAGCAGAGGTTTCTGCCATATGTTATGTTGGTCATATGATACCAAACACAAGATAAAACCATATTTTATGGTTCCTTTCTCTGAGATGTTTCAATCTTTATTTAGTCATGAAATAGTATCATCGAGTATATTTAGTAGTGAACATGATAAACGTTTGAAGGATCAGGAAATAACACAGCAGGTTTCCTTCATTCAGGGAAAAGTTTTTATCACTGCAGTATTCATTTGGAAATTCAAGGAATTCAGGCCGGCTGGCATATTCCATTTTATCCCCACCACAACCCTGTGAGGTGGGCTAGTCTGAAAGAGAATCACTTAACCCAGTGGAGTGTCATGCCCAATGAAAACTGGAACCAAAGACTTTTCTGTCTAAAACTGTCCACTGTGTCACAAACCTGTTCTCTATATGTACAAGCAGGGAACAGGTTATGAATGACCAGATACCTCTGCAAGCCCATACCATGCCCTGACATGCTCCTATCAACATGAGTCAGCATGTGTTGTCAGATGTCAAAAATGGGCTGCTATTAAGTAACACTATATAAAAATATAAATTTCACACATGCTAGTGAACTTGTCACTGTCTGATATGGGCTGATACAGTGAATATGGTGTAACAATCAGAGCATGGGGCCAGGACTGAGGAGATCTAAATTAAAATCTTGCATTCAACCAGGAAAATCACTGGGTGACCTTGGCCCAGTCACTGTCTGTCAGCCTAACCTAACTCACAGGGTTGTTGTGAGGAAGGGGAGAACCATGTATGCAACCTGGAGCGGACTGGGAGAAAGGTAGCCTAAAAGTGTAATAAATCAGGGGATGGGGAATCTGTGGCTCTCCAGACATTGCTGGACTACAGCTCCCATAATCGCTGATCGTTGGTCACCCTGTCTGGGGCAGATGGGAGTTAGATTCCAACAACATCTAAATGGTCCTATAATAAATAAATGATAATTTTTAAAAAGTAATTCTGGCATCAGCATAGAAAGTAAGAACATAAGAAAAGCCTGCTGGATCAGGTCAGTGGCCCATCTAGTCCAACATCCTGTTCTCACAGTGGCTAACCAGATGCCTACGGGAAACCCACAAACAGGACTTGAGTATAACAGCACTCTTTCCTCCTGCAGTTTCCAGCAACTGTTATGTCTGAGTCATTTAGTTGAGTGCAATACTCTAGTAGTAGCCCATAGTTGGGCTATGTTTTCTATAATGGAAACACAAGTGTTATCAGGAGACAGTGCCGTTATCATACTTTAGTCACCACCATTTTCAGCAAGGTTGCTATGGCATTATTACACAGTTCTAACAAAATAACACATTGTTCTTGGATAGCTATGCAGAAATAACTCCTGTCACTCGTGCACATATTACATGCACTAGGTCATTAAAATTCTCTCTGGTGAGTGATGGAGTAAGTAACTGGAGCTTAAACCATTCCCATTCAGGGGAAACATCCAAGCTCATATTTTGTTTGATGAAGTAATGCACATTTGTGTCACAAACCCTAATGCTCAATACAGATACTAACTAAAGACCTATGTAAGTCATCAAAAGACAGAACATCTAGTATCTTCTAAATGAGTTTGAGTTATATGGTTGTATTCCAACGTTAGTCATACTCAGAGCAGAACCATTGAAATTAATGGATGTGACTATGACTAACTTAGGTGCATTCATTTCAGTGGGTCTGTTTTGAGTATAACTTACTTGGCAATAACCCAGTGGCAAGACTACAGAACATGTTATTGATTTGGTTTGTTCATCTATTTATAGCCCTCTCTTGGTTGCATTAATTCAGTGTCTTAGGTTTTAGAATAAGCCAGTATGATTCCTATTTTACAAAGGAGAAATTGAATGTCAAGGTGAATAATCAACAGAAGACCATTCACCAAATTTGTTGCTGAACTGGAATTAAAATCTTTGGATATATCTATGCTACAATTTACATTTGTTTCATACCACTTTAGCTGCCATGCGTTCCCCAAAGAATTCATAAGAACATAAGAACATAAGAAGAGCCTGCTGGATCAGGCCAGTGGCCCATCTAGTCCAGCATCCTGTTCTCACAGTGGCCAACCAGGTGCCTGGGGGAAGCCCGCAAGCAGGACCCGAGTGCAAGAACACTCAATTCGGGAGACTGTAGTCTAGCCAGCATGGTAAGATTTCTCTGTTTAACATTCCTAGTTCCAGTTAGGAACTACAGGTCCTAGGGTTCGCTGTGGAAAGGTAATGATTGTTAAACCAGATGAAATGTTTTGTATAGATGCAGATGCAAATTCAAATACCAATTCAGCAGATTTATTTAAACAATGTCACCTGTCCTGTACATGAACCCACACCATAATTTGTGTTTCCTCAACTTCAGTTGCACTGAAAATAAATCAAATTTTGATAGGCTCTTCTCTCTCCATTTCCCACCAACTGAATGTTATGGTTTAATATCCCTAAGTATATCTACATATGTCTGTATCTGTTCCTTTATCTATATTTACACCTACCTACCTACCTACCTACCTACCTACCTACCTACCTATATTTTAAATAGTCATTTCTCACTGATGGATCTCATATTGAATTGTATAATCCAGTGAGTAGGTAAGGACTGGAATAATAATTTAGAAAGAACAAGTTAAAATGACATAAAAGTTTATATGTTTTTAGCCAGATCCTATGCATGTTTATTGAGGAGTAAATCCCACTGTGTTCATTGAGGCTTACCCCCAAATGTGTGCATAGCATTGCAGCTGTAGAAAATCAAGCTGAAAAATTGCGCATATTTGACATCTGAAATTGTTCGGTCAGCTGTTGTGCCATTACCCAGAGTATTACTGCCAGACATAACTGCTTCAGTTCAATGGTCCATGAAGCCCATATTTGTCTGTACTGACTTGCTGTAGTTCTGGCTAGCCTCTAGTCTAGCTGATGTTTTTTTCTGTATATCAGAAGCTTTGGAAGAGCATTCAGATATGCAATATTCCACATGCACAATGTATTCTGAAGTGGTACAACCTTTTAGATATCGCCATACATCAGCCTTTCCCAATCTGGTGTGTTCCTGATGTTTTGGACTAACAACCATACTGACTGTAGCTAATTGGAATTGTAATCCAAAACATCTGGAGGGCACAGTTTGGGGAAGGTTGCCATACATGGAGTTTGGATCTCAGGCCTTTCTCAGCTCTGATTTCTGATATTGCTGTCAGGAACTGAACTGAGGCCTTTTTCTTTTTTTATGTAGCTCACATAGTGGTTCCAGATGATGTCAGATTCTAATTTCTGTCAGCCCCAGTAGCATGGCCAATGGTCAGGAATGATGGGAGTTGGAATCCAACAACACCTGCAGGTCACCACATTGGATGTGAAGCATGCAACCTATGTGGAGCCATAACCTCAGTTAAACCATTTTTAGTATAGACAGATATGCCCACAGGTGCAAATTCCACACCCCATCCAGTAAAATATTATGCTCCCAAGAAGGCTCTATATTAAATAGTATTTCTGCTGCCATCTATGAATGATTCCTTATTTAGATTCCGAAGTGAGAGAGATCTCAACAGTTCATCATTTGTATTGCTTGGAGAACTTCTTGGTTTGTAAATAGCGGCTATGGCTTTGAGAATTTGTGTTTGCATTTTGTAATTTTGTATTCTATATACACATCTATATACACATGTTTATACATACAGTTGTTCATGTTCTTATAATTATTTTTTATATTCATTTTCATTTGGGTTCCTGTGACTTTGTCTTTTGTTACTCATTTAGTATTTCCGACTGGGACTGAAGAAATAAATAACATCGCTCATTACACTGTTGGCACTGTTCTAACATGAATAATTGAAAAATATGACAAATATGAATCTACAATTTAATATTGCTTTGAACTAAACCTGAAGCTGAAATAACTTGAGCTTAGCTGATTGCTATATTTGTCAAATCATGCAGCCTTAAATCAATCTGTACGAATATAACCTTGGCTGATTTCAAGATATGGTGCTAGAATGTTGTCACAAGCAGACAGAATTCAATATTGCCTTAGAAAACAAGGAGAACACACAGTCCAACAGGGTTACATCAGGTCTACAGCAGAATTTCTCATATCGTACAATAACTCTCCCCCTGTTTTAAACTGTGTTTTAAAACATAAAAGTTTTCATTTCATGAATCAGCCTTAAAAACTGTTGCAGCTGAGGTGCGAAATAAAACACAGAGACATCAGCTTGGGTTGAACAAGGGCCACTTTATTAAATTACAGCAAACAGAAAACCCAATTTAAAGTGACCTGCAGAGGGAAACCTAGGTGCGGGAACTGACTTTAAGCAAGTAGCTTGCCATACAGCTCTCAGGCTACCAGCCCCTGCTGGGGCAAGGGCAAGCCCATGTGCTTACCCCTTACCCCGGCCACACCTTGTAGGTGAGTAGGGGGGCCTTCCTACGTCATCCCCACCCGGGGCCGGATAACCCTTGGGTAGATGAGATAAGTTGGCCCCAGAGGCAGCCCATATCCTGTCCTCGAGCCGGAAAAGCCCTGACAGGCAGGCCTCCGAAACCGCCAATCACCTCCAAAGGTGCCTAAGGGGGCCACCTAGCTGTCCTTACCTATTTCCCCTCCCGCACCTTTCCGCCACGAAAGGGGGACAAATCTCTATTTAGTCCCCCTTTACCCCACTGCCGAGAAGCACCTCTCGCAGACACCTCTGCAGGTCCCCCAAATATGTCATTACCTGCATCTTACAGGTGAACGTTATCGGCCCTGTATAGTTCACTCTTCCAATGCTGAACGTGGGGATGCAGAATGACTAACCCCCATGCCCAGGAAGAGCCAACCGAATCAGCTGGTTAGCCTTCCTTCGCTAAACCCTGCATGTGAGCATGTCCGACCACAGCAGACGTACCGAAGGCTATCGTTGCCTTGCCAATTGCATGTCACACATGCCTGCCAACTGAGGGCCTTGCCCTGAGTAAATGAGGCCGTCGTAGCCTCTCCGCTCCATGTCACACATGCTTGCCAACTGAGGGTCTTGCCCTTAAGTAACTGAGGCCGGCGCAGCCTCTCCGCTGCATGTCATCCATGCTTGCCAACTGAGGGTCTTGTCCTGAAGTAATTGAGGCCGTCACAGCCTTTCTAGCTGCATGTCGTCACATGCCGGTGATCTGAGGGCCTTGCCTCAAGTAACTGAGGCCATTCCCACCCGGGGGAAGGACCACCACTTGCGAACTCGTCCATACTTAATTATGCTGGAACAAAGTGGGTAGAAGTCCATCGAAATGCATTCCTCTCCGGGCAAGCCACTGTAGTGCAGCCCATTGACCGAGGCCCAACTGTGAGCCCATGCTCAATTTCGAGGCCCTCCAGGCTGCCCAGAAGCCCATGCTGTGGCCGCCTATTAGGATGCGCATCTGCTCCGTCCCCGTCCAGCAACCTGTTAAATAATTATAACTTGTTAGGCTTTGAAATTCCAAGGCCCTCTAAAAGGGTTGAATATAGCCCTTATAAACCTGAGGACCAGTGTCCAACAGCCTGCACCTTTGCCTGGGAAAACCCCTAACCTGCTGCCGTAGAAGCAGCTCCAAGTCCAAGAGTGGATATCAAACTCTGAGTGGTCATGCCCTAGACCTGTAAAAGCCTGCTTTGTGAGCACCCAAAACTAGTATTTTGTGAGGGGGTCCTCACTTGCATGGGGGAATAAATATCCTTCTCCAGATGCCCCTGGCCAATGTACGGTCAGCCCCATACACCTCTGGTCCATCTTAGACCTTCTCAATTGTATACAGGCACAACCCCCCTTCCATGTAGATGTCTGATAGCTGGAGGGCACGTCGAGACGGGTCTCACTTGGATCCAGCCATCACCTTACCTATCCTAAAAGCTCCAAAAAAACAGCGTAAGGGCTACTGCCTGGAATAGTCTGGCTTCACAGCTGGAGGGCATACTGTATTCCCACTGGCTCACCATACCCAATAAAATGTCCAGTGAAAAAGGGGGGGCGACGGGGATAGGGAAAAACCACCAGCTTAGCTATGAAGGAAAGTCCCGCCAGCTTACCTTGAGGTGCTTGGACTAACAGGCCCCTTCTCCAGCCATCCACTGGGAATTTCAACAGGTGACTCAATGGAAAAGGCCATTCTGGCACATAGTCTTTGCTGGCCCAGAATTCCTGAATCGCCCTACCTGCTCTGTGGTAGCTGGCGAGCGTGCCGGGGGAAATGGAATCTACAGGAATTCCAGTGCGCAGTTCACAGGAATAGGCCATCTTTGCACAGCCTCTGCGGCCCTTTCTGCATTCTGATAGCTGGCGATCACACTAGGGCAATGGATAGGCTTATGGCCATCTCCGACTGGGGCAGATCATCCCTACTCCCAGCTGTCAAGGGAATCCCCAGGTACATAGCCATACTATAAGCTGTGACCTCAGGTGCTAACATGCATCCCAAAATCTGCCATACCCCTGAACAGCCAATCACACAGATAGTGCCCCACTACTTCTGGGCCCACATGTCTCCTGATTGCTCCCTCCCAGAAGAATCTGAAGCACTCCATGTAAGAAATATAGCAGTCCATAGGCAATGTTCTGCCGCATAAATGCATAAAGCACCTCTGCCACATGTGTGAACCATGTTAAATGAAGTGTAGCGCATGGTACCTAGACTATCAGGTATGAACCACTTACAGCCGAACCCCTTCAATAAGACTGGTGGTGAATCAGGTGTAATTTGCATCTTTACACTCTGTCCCTGGCAAATTACTGCCGTAACGAAAACAGATCAAAGATTGTAGGCCATGAAGGCCAGCCCGGAGTTGGAGGCCATAAAGGCCAGTCGGGAGTTGGAGTATGGGACTAGGAAACCAAAAGGAAAACACCATAACACAGACAAACCTTCCCTTAAACCGGGTAGCCAGCAAGCAAAGTTCATAGTACCTTGAGTCTAACCAGGGAGGGACACATGTCCTTGAGCAGCTTATGCTGGGGGCTTCTTCTTACCCCTTTGAAGGGCTCTTGTCTCCTATCTCACTGTTGCATATATCCTTCTGCAAAAGGGAAGGAAATCATTTATGAGTAAGTACACTTTACCAACTACTAGTTCATTGCAGCGAACCCAGTTCCCTTAAAGCAGAGACTTCAGGTAATTGTTATCAAAAATCCCAACAAAGAAAGGTTTTGTTATTGTTGTGAAGTCATCAGGAAAGGGTGAAGAGTCTGCCTGGATCTTAAAATGCAGCCTCTGTGTCAAAAACAGAGTCTAATCTTCCATCAAGGCAGCCCCTGTTTCAGTAAAGTCCAAGATCTTGGCAATGAGGATAAGATCCTGATAAGTGATGTCTTTCCTCTTTATCGCTATCCACCCATCCAGCCACACTATCATCTGCGAGACCTGCAATTCCCTGAAGAACTTTGCATGTCCTTCTGTAAATATATCAAATGCCATATGCTTTGTTTTTGATATGAGACCAAATTCAAATAACTGCGACTTCTGACTCAGAGTTAACAAGGAATGTGTAACTGACACTTGGAAAAGGATCACTGTCACCTAAGTAGTGGCTGTGATTTAGACATTTCCCACCAAACCCTGTCATCTGTGCACACCATTAGTATCCAAATATGAAAGACCCAAAAGGCTCACCTGGCCCCTCAAAGGCCACATGTAATATAATAATAGAATTAACTACCTCAACCTACTATATTCCTGGGCCTAGCAGGAAGTCAGAAGCCTAACCAAAGAGCTCCACTCCCCCCAAGCAACCACCCTGTAATAAAATTAATAGAATAAAGTACCTTGAACCTAATATAGGCCCGAGTCAAGCAAAGGCCGCAAGCCTAACCAAAGAACCCTTCACAACAGCCAAGAGAGGCTGCCAAGGCCTCACCCACATCTTTCACTGTCTTGCGCCCCCTACCTAGGCTGAACTCACACCCAGCCTTGGCAACCAAAGGGGGGTAAATAGGGCCTGTTGAGACTAGAAAGGCTTGTGCAGCCTCCTCTCCCGTAATTAGTTCTGAGCCTGCAGCCCACGGCTATTGGGGAGATTCGAACCCTGGTCTCCCGGGTCACAGTCCAGACACCTCAACCACTACCAGAAACTTATCCCATGTGCATGGGGTGGTGGTGGTTTAAAATTGCCCAAAGGCCTGCATTTAATGAGGGGACCTTTCACCCCCCCTTTCTTTTCTCAATTGGCAAGATTACTCAAATCCTCCCTGTCCTGTAATAATAATTATGAGAAAATTATTATTATTATTATATTATTATAAGCCACTGACTATATGGTGTAATTCACTTATTCCCAGACCTCAGTCTATAACAATAAGTCCAAATTATTATTGTTACAAGCCACTGACTGTATGGAGTAATGCACTTATGCCCAGTCCTTAGCTTATAACAAGAGGTATTTTAATTACTGATCCTATTTTAACGTCAATATTGGAGCAATGTGATGTCGCTTTACTGGCTGCAGAAACAGCCCTGAGTATTTTAAAGCCAACGTTGTAAGCAATGTGTGATCTTGCTTAACTGGCTGCAGGAAAAGCCTTGTATATTCAAAGACTTGAAAACCAAAGCCTCCACGTGTGATCTTGCTTTAACTGGCTATAGTAATAGCCTTAGAGGTGGTGCACCTCCCTCCCCCTCCCACCGGGGGGGCATAGCGTTTGGCTCGCAAGCCTTTTAAAAGGCCTACTCCAGCTGCAGCCGCTGCTCAAGCCCCTCGCCGCTCGGCCGCAATCACCACTCCCTTTGGGGAATAGAATAGGCCTAAACGGCCCACTGGAAGCAGCCTGAGCCGCAGCAAACCAGCGCTTAATGGCGCAGAGGCCACCAACTCAGCCTGTGCTGCCAAAGATCTTCGCCTCCAAACGGCGCCGATCTTGCGGCCGCCTTAAAACGGCCGCCGCTGTTCTTCTCTACATTCGCTCTCCCTCGTGGTCCCTCGTTGCGCTGCAAAGAGGAAGGTAGGAGGGGCGGCTGGACTTAAATAGTCGCAGAAGCCCCGCCCCTCCATGCTGCACGTCGTGCGTGTGTAATAAGGCACGATGCATGACTTTGCCCCATACTAAGATGGAGGTGGCAGCTTCGCCCCCATCTGCAACCATGCCCCACTTGTCAGCTGCGCGGCGAGCGGGGCGTCTTTGATTACTAATAGCTTTGATAGTTTATGCTCCTATATTTGGTTTCTCTACAGCCAGAGATCTGTGTCATGTGCTTGGGTGTTCTCCAAATGCCACCCACCTCCAAATTAGATGCCATGAGATCCCACCCAAAGGAGTCACTCCTCCCTGGAAAACAATTACTAATTCTCTGGAAGAAACAACCAGGATACTGTTGCAGTACCACAGGAAGGACTGATAACATCATGTGGGCTGTACATTCCTTTGTGTCGGCAGACGCAAGTGGGATGTTCCTTTTCAAGACCTACAGTGCAGAGGAAGTGGGCCTTGAAACACAATGTACATTGAAACTGGTTTTCATCTAAAGATCTCATGGTATTACAACTTGTGCTCAGTGATGCTCATTCCATCTGCAGCAGCATTTTCTTGATGTACTTCCCTTCTTTGTTACAGAGGGAAAGGCAGACACAATATAATCACATGAAGAGCATTATATTATGGAACTGAATGCTTTTCTTACACACACACATATGTTACAGAGCTACAAGCTTTAATCAGTTCAGTCATCAGCGGATTAATCAACTAACGGATTAGTTGATTAACTGGATGTGACATGCTTAAAGTGCAAATGTTAACCAGTAGGCCTCAGAGTTAAGGGCACATTTATTTATTTGTTGGGTCTGCTATGGTTCTGGTGGTATACTGTAAAAAGGAAAGAAAAAGAAAATATATGTTTATGTGATGAGGATTTATGCTACAGAGAAGAGCTGAGGGCCACTAACACGAGATGGCTTTAAAAGGGGAATTCATGGAGCATGGTTCTATCAGTTGCTACCACCCACGTCAGCTTTATGGAACCACCAGATTCAGAGGCAAAATGGCAATACCAGTTGCTGGGTGGGAAGGGAACATCATGGAAGGTCTATTGCTTTCCAGCCCTGCTGGTGTGCTTCCTCAATGCAACTACCTGATCACTGTGGAAAACAGTATACTGGATTAAAGGAACCTTTGGTCTGATCCATCAAGGTTCTTTTTATGTTCTTAAAATATTAACCATGGCTTTAACATCTAACATGTGCTAGATTTTGTACATTTGGTTTGTACATCTTTTCACGCTTCAATATCTAAAAAAACCGGACATGATGAGGTTTTGATAATAGGCAAACTTTATTTAAATTTGATCAGTTAATTCAGACTTGTGGAATATGTGACCCACTTAAAAAAATATGGTCCATTAGCCAGCATGGTGTAGTGGTTAACAGAGTGTTGGACTAGGAGGGTCAAACCCTCACTCAATCGTGAAGCTCACCAGGTGACCTACGGCCAGTTGCTTATTGTCTCTCAGCCGAACCTACCTCGCAGGGTAGTTGTGAGGATAAAATGGGGAGGAGGAGAATCATGTATGTCATCTTGAGCTCCTTGGAAGAAAGGAAAGAGGAAATATACTACTACTACTGCTACTGCTATTAATTATAATAATAATGAGGAGGAGGAAGCCATTTATGGTGATCCATGATGGGCTCAGTGGATATGCTTTCTGATGCCTCCCTGGCATTGCAAAACAAGGAGGTTTTCAGACACCAGGGCAGGGCATAATACATGTTGTTCATTAACAATGGGACCCTTGCAGAAGGTGGGCTTTGGGAAGTGCCTGATGATGTCAAATCCTTACACCATTCCTGCCTGTTTTATTCCACTCATGCTCTGCTTGTACATTTGTAAATAAAATAAATATTGCAGACACCATACACCCCCCCAGTGCTCATGTATCCAAGGAAATTTAACTCAGTAATGCTATCCCTGGAACGTCGTACTGCTTAGAAAAGAGGAAACACACGTGCTGTATATTATCTCTCCATTCTGTGTAAGTTTAATATTTACTGTGATATTGTAACATCGCATAAATCCACCTTTGCTCATCCCAGAATAAATAGTACTTAATCATGAGAGGCTCCACTATAAAGAAAGGTGTTGAATGCTCAGAAATATAAGACGTAACGGCTGATTCTAACCACATGAATAAACTTCAGCTCTCGGGAACCTGCTGCAAATTTGCATCCAGGTGTTCTCAGTTAAGAGAACACTGAGGGGACAACACATCTTTGTGAGAGGGAGTCTTCCCAGCCACCCTGAAATAGGCAGTGATATGACCTCTCCTGAAAAAGCGCACCCTGGACCCATTGGTTTGTGACAACTACTGCCTGGCCGCAAAAAACCCGTTTTAGGGAAGGTGATTGAGAGAGTTGTGGTGCAGCAATTGCAGGTACTCTTGGATAAAACAGATTATCTTGACCCATTCCAGTCTAGGTTCAGTCCTGGATATGGGACTGAATCGGCCTGGGTAGCCCTGAAGATGACCTTTATCGGGAGAAGGACAGGGAGAGTGCAATCCTGTTATTCTTGCTTGTTCTCTTAGCAGCTTTTGATATCCTTCTGAGCAGACTTGATGAGAAGGGTATTGGTGGCACTGTTTTACAGTGGTTCAAATCCTATCTCCAGGGCCATTTTCAGAGAATAGAATCGAGTAGTTGTCTTTTGGCCCCCAGGCAGTTGGGCTGCGGGGTGCTGCAGGGTACCATCTTATCCCCAATGTTGTTAAACATCTATGTGAAGCCCTTGGGAGTGGTCATCAGGAGATTTGGGGCGAGGTGTCAGTACTATACTGATGATACCCAACCCTATTTCTCTGTAACATCTGAATCAGGAAAGGTCATGCAAGCCCTGCACCAGTGCCTAGACTCGGTGGTAGGCTAGATGAGGGCCAATAAACTGAGTCTGAATCCTAGCAAGATGTGGTTCCCAAGTATGGATAATTGGTCAATTGCCTGCTTTGGATGGGGTCGTACTTCCTCTGAAAAGCAGGTTCACAGTCTGGGGGTACTCCTGGATCCGTTCTTGTTGCCAGAGGCCCAGGTGTCCTCTGTGGCTAGGAGTGCCTTTTACCATATTTGTCTGGTAAGACAGGTGCAGCTGTTTCTGGACTGGGATAGCTTGGCCACTGTTGTCTGTGCACAGGTAACCTCCAGGCTGTGTGGAACTGCTCTTGAGGTTGGTCTGGAAGCTGCAGCTGGTGCAAAACGTGGCAGTGAGACTGCTCACTGGGGCAGAGTATCACCAACGTGTTACCCCACTGCTGAAATAATTGCACTGGCTGCCCATTAGTTTCCAGGCCAAGTTAAAGGTTCTAGTTTTCATATACAAAGCCCTAAACAGCTTGGGACCAGGATACCTGAAAGATTGTCTTATCCCTTATACACCCACTCAGTCACTGAGCTCTGCAGGTGAGGACCTCATGAAGATACCATCTTATCAGGAGGTCTGCTCCGCACAACATAGGAAGCAGACTTTTCGCATTGTGGTACTGACATTTTAGAATTCCCTTCTCTTAAATATTAGACAGGTATCATCTCTGTTATGTTTTTGGTGCCTCTTGAAGTCCTTTCTCTTTCAACAAGCTGTTTAAGTAGAAGCCTTATCCCAGTTTGCATCTGTGCTGGAATTGCTTTTTCAGAAGTTTTTAAAAGATTTTTTAAAAGATGTTTTGTTTTAATATGTTTTTAAAGACGTTTTATTTTAATATGTTGTAAAGTATGTTGTTTTTAAGATGTTTTAAAATGCTTTAGTGTTTTTGTTTGCTGCACTGGGCTCCTTCTGGGAGGAAGGTCGGGATATAACTTAATATAATACATAAATAAATAAATTTGTCTTGCTGCTGAATGAATGCAGGGCCAAGAAATAATGTATGAAGTATCTGCCATAGCTGTGAAACTGTTCTGTCATTGAAGAAGAAGGAGAAAACTGGTATTTTTCTCAGTTCAAAGTCTATCATTGATTTCCATATGCTTTTTTGAGGGGATAGGGTGGGCAAAGTTTAATCTATGCTGTAAGTCAGTGTTTCTCAAGCAGTGGGCCAGTGATTCAGTTCACTTTTAAAGGCAAACTTACCTAATTTGCACTTTCCAAAACAATATGTGAACGGAAACACATCTATCCTTCAAAATTCACACTTTTCCAGATTTTGCAATGTACTTCTTTAGCCAAGTGATGTGTACAAAAATGCATACACTAGTGAAAATAACATACAGAAATGCATTATATCAGGGAAAATGCTTCACAGAAATGTGTATATTAGGCAAAATTGCATACAAAAATGTTCATATTAGGAGAAAATTGCACTAGAATGCTGATGAATTTTCATAAGGACTTTAAAAAAAAGCTGATGTGGAAATGTGGAGAGCCAAATTCAAGACTGGAAATGAGAGAAATCAAAACCAAGACATTTGCCTATCCCTGGCTGGGACCAACCAGTGGGCCTTGGACCTCTTTCAGGTAGGCCTCAGTTCCACAGCCTACCCAGTGCCTCCTCACTTGCATGTCCTGCCCCTAGCCATGCCATAGCCTTTTGGCTAGATCAGTGCAGGAGGCAGAGATGTTTGGGGGGAGGGGGGAGGAAAGGAAGGCCTCCTTTTTATGTTAGAGTTGGATAGGGATGGGGGAGAATATTCACTAAATCAGACTTAGTACTGGATTTTGACTCAGTCTGACAGTACGCTGCCTTTTTGAACCTGCACTGATTTCTTGCAGCAAGTCACAGCTGTCATCAGCATGGTTTTGTTTTTTTAAAAAAATCTACTCTGAATATTATGTTATTATCTTTGTAACTTGCTCTCCACTAAGATGATGGATTCTTAAAGGCTATCTAGGTGATAACCATCGCAATTTACATCCATTAACCTCCCTCCATTTTTCTCTTTGTTTTGCTAATTCTCAGAAATGGCTATTAACATTCATGTTAATTTTTTTTTCTCAGTCACTCTGTTCTCTAATTCTTCTGTTGCTTAAAACTGTTTAGGTTAAGTAATCATTTTGGTCATTACAGTAGGGCCCCACTCATACAGGTTCCGTTCCAGATCCCCGCTGCAAAGCGGAACTCATTGAATAGAATGGTGTGCGACGCCCGAAAACCGCTGTAAAAGCAGAACAAGCTCCATATGAGTGGGGCTTTAGTCTAATTGCGTCTAATTGAGACAGCTGCATTAGCGAAATGCCATAAAGCGAAGCGCCGTAAAGCGGGGCCCTACTATATTCATTATCAAATTAAATCACAGAAGGAAATTTAGTTTTCTCAATCTACCAAATGATGTTTCAATGCAATGCAATTTTCCCCCCATTTTTGTCTGTGAAAGACTACGTAATTTTTCTTCTAAGTGGCAGCAACATCACAGATACTGCACACAGCACAGCAGACACTCTGCGTGGGTCTTCTGTGGAGGACCTTAAATAATGCTTTGTTGCAGAGTGTGCAGATTGCACTGGCAGACAGAGGCAGATGGACATTGCATTAAGGTTTGCCAGGAAAACAGCAGCATCAAAACATCATTAGAGTGTTTTTAGTGCTTTTGTTTACCACCCTAGGAGGAAGGGCAGGATACAAATCTAATAAAATAAACAAATAAATAAATGCTTTTTTATTACAACAACCTGTGTGTCAATTGCAGCAGTTTCTTTCTTACACTGACTTATTTAGATGCTGTTTTACACATACATGAAAAAATTGACTACTTCTCTTTGAAAAATGGGCTGCCTTCAAGTCGATTCCGACTTATGGGCGACCCTATGAATAGGGTTTTCATGGTAAGCGGTATTCAGAGGGGGTTTACCATTGCCTTCCTCTGAGGCTAAGAGGCAGTGACTGGCCCCAGGTCACCCAGTGAGCTTCATGGCTGTGTGGGGATTCGAACCCTAGTCTTCCAGGTCATAGTCCAACACCTTAACCACTACACCACACTGGCTCCTTACTTACAACTATATGAATTGGTCATGTTTGCCCATTGCGCCAATTATGAAAATAATTACATTTTACTGCAATGCAGTGAAAGACACTACTTTCTGAATGCAATAGGAGGGACTATCTTCATTCACGACTTAGTACTCAGCATATTTGTTTGGCTTTCTTTTGTAAGTTATATAAATAAGCTCCCAAGTGCTGCTGCCAGAGGAGGAATGACAATGCTTATTGGTACTGCAGTGCATAATGCGTCTGCCATTTGCATTGCCCATCCCATTGCTATATGGCATAAGCGTGCCCACATTGTCATCATCAGAGGGAATCCGCTAGGCTGCTACCAGGGCAAGAATCTTCTAGGCTACCATTCCTCCCTTCCTTTTATGTATTTTTAACGGCTGATTTTATTTATATTTTGAGGGGAAATAGGCCAACTTCTTTTTAACTTCTGGTGTTTATTGATAATTGTAATGTATATTTTATATTTTCGGTGAACCCAGTTAGAGGTTTTTATGATTAAGCAGTATACAAATTCTATTAATTAATTAATTAATTAAAATGTCCATTAGGACCTGGAAACCAGGGTTCATATTCCCATTCAGCCGTGGAGCTCACTTGGTGACCTTGGGCCAGTCACTGCCTCTCAGCCTAAGCTACCTTACAGGATTATTATGAGGATGAAATGGGGAGGAAAGGTGGGATATAAATGTAATAATATAAATAAATAAACAAATAAGCACAGCCACATGGCTGTCATGGTTTTGACAGGAGTATTCTGTGTTTCATGTTATGCTGCCGTTTAAGGAATCCCTTGTTAGTCTTTCATCTACAAACGTCTTCTCATGGCTTAGCAGGTGCTGCTATCTTTTGTGCATTCAATTCTCTCCCCTCCTCACATCAATCAATCAAGCATGGGGATTTAACATTATGCTGTCATTGCAGATGACAGAATCGCATTAACACAAAGTAGAACCTGTCAAATAGATGGGTGCATCGGTACACACATGTACCACAACATCTTTATAGCCATTTTTATTTATTTACTCTTCTGATTATCACACAATCAGCATACTATGTAGCACTTTGTGCAGTAAAATAAGCACATGCACAGAAAAGGAGCTTACAGAGATAAGGGGGGAAAGGCTCAGGAAAGAGTAACAAGAATGAACACAAACAACTGAAAATATAGGGTCCATCCAGATGATCTTTTTCTTATGCATTAATGATGATTTGTGCTCATAGTGCTTTCATGACAGTCACACACAGTCCTACTTTCAATACTGTTTGCACCTGCAAATATTTAGGGGTGAACACACTGCTTCACTTCTAATCAGTGCATTTCCTGAAAC
Organism: Rhineura floridana; assembly: GCF_030035675.1. Taxonomy (NCBI): domain Eukaryota; kingdom Metazoa; phylum Chordata; class Lepidosauria; order Squamata; family Rhineuridae; genus Rhineura; species Rhineura floridana. The sequence continues at coordinate 104,964,631 of NC_084483.1, forward strand.
ATCTGGCTGAAATGTTATACTACAAATGTTCTGGTTTCTTTTTGCCCCACTTTTGTTGCACTATAGCTCCTCCAGACAGTAATAATGTGGTAGCACTGGAGAAGCAGCGCAGTGCAATGCAGAATAAATCCACCACTAATGAACTGTATGTGTCAAGAACATGTCGCAGCATACACCCATATGAAAACATCAGTCTGGAGGGGCCCAAACACAAATAAGCTTCCTTTTAGTTGGGAATAGGCTGTGTGCCTCGTATAGTAGATGCACAATGCACGTTTTATGTTATCCATTAGAAGGGTCTTCCCTGAAAGAGGGGCAGCAGAGCAATTGCATATTCCTCGTAAAGAACATGCCTATTGGAGTTCTGAGGATCAGAGAAGGTGAGGGAACATAGGAACATAGGGAGCTGCCTTATACTGAGACAGACCCATTGGTGTGTCTAGCTCAGAATTGCCTACACTGACAGGCAGCGGCTCTCCAGGGTTTGAGACAGGGGTCTTTCACAGCCCTACCTGGAAGTAGCAGGGATTGAACCTGGGACCTTCTGCATGTAAAGCAAATGCAAAGCAAAACCAATAACCTTTTCTAACTGGCCCTCCAAAAGAGAAAACGATGTCTCGACAAATGTAGCATCTTTATTATTTATTTTGTCAAACTTTGTTTATCGCTTATTAATATTATAATTGTTCTTTCAAACTTAACGCTGCAGGTTATTGTGATCAAGTGCATTTTAACAGGACCTCCCATGAAAGAAAATGGCATTGTTTCCAAAAGCATGGCATAAAGGATAAACCTTTGATGAACTATGTGATGTTAGGCCAGTTTGCACAGTCACTGGCTTCAGGAAACCACAAGATGAACTGTGTATAGATCTGGAAGAACTCCTAAAAAGTGATCCAAAGGTACCTATATCATATAACACAGGAATTGTGTGTCAACATATACATCAGTCTACAGAGTAGAGACAGAAAGACCTGTCAATTTCAGTTCTTGCAGTTTCTCATTTTTCCAGTCTTAAATGCAGTTCTTACATTTCCCCAGCAATCTGCAATTTTTAAAAAAAAGTCCTCATGAAAATTCTCCAGCATTTTAGTGCAATTTTTTCCTAATAACCACATTTTGTAGGCTGTTTTGTCTTACACATTTTTACATGCAATTTCTCACCATATAATGAATTTTGTATGTTATTTGCACTCATTATATATATTTTTATGCACACTTTCTCCTAACATATGTATTTTTGTAAACAGCTGTGTGGGAAGAAACTGCTTTTCCAAGAGCAGTTTCCAGATGGCTGAGAGAACATTAAAATGACCCATCCATGTGTGTGAGGTGTAGTTTCATGGTCCTTCTCCATGGAATTAGCGTTAAATGTTTTCCCAGCCATGATCCATGTAGAAGCTGGCCACAAATAAGTGATTCCCAAATGCCAGGGAGGATGTGTACCCTATCCTGAAGAGTTATTTAAGGCACATGGCATCATAGGAGTAGCACCAAAGTGTTCACGTCAAAGTGATCTTCCACATTTCAGGGTTTTGAGCAGTAGGACTCTTATGATATCACAAGGCTGTGCCAATCAGGGCTATATTGCAAACTTGCAGAGTGATTCCCCTCCCTCCCAGAGCTCAACGCTGGAAAGGCAAAGATTAGAGTACAAAAGACCTTCCAAACTGAGATCACTGCTTTTCAAATGTTTTGTCTGCTTTATGCTAAATATATTTCATGTTTCCTGCAGAAGCACTCTTTCTCTCACTGTTGTTCCTTATGATCTGCACTGTCTGTTTATATTTAGTTTGAAGATTATCGACTGAAAAGTCTAAATGAAATATGAGGTTCTTTTCATGTTCCTTTACATCATGTGACATTTTTGTTTTGTGACTTGCAAAGAAGACAAAATCATTAAACGGAGTAATTTATTTTTATTACTGTGTATCTCATATGAAGGTGATAAGAAGTGCTGTGACACCTAGAGACTAATGGCTACTTTTGTAGCCCTCATTATAAAGGAGTGAACCATGGAGCTGTCAAGGAGCTGTGGCGAGCATTCATTTAACTTGTAACAAATCAATAAGCCTTGACAAGTCTGCTAGTAAATTACCATGGAAATACCCTTTTAATGGGAAAAACTACTTTATTTGCACTTGTCAAAGCTGAGGAGCTCTTTCAGGGCCAGATATTTTCCCCAGCAACTGGCAACCTTTCCAGAGCTTGGAAAAGTTACTTTTTTGAACTACAACTCCCATCAGCCCCAGCCAGCATAGCCACTGGATTGGGCTGGTGGGAATTGTAGTTCAAAAAAGTAACTTTTCCGAGCTCTGCTTAGGCTAAATCTGGAACACTGAAAGGAGCCTTCTGGGCCCAACACTGTCAACTGCAATGGCAAGCAAATGGTTGTGGAAGAACAACATTCAGTAATGGAATTGGTTACGAGGCCATTTGAAGGATGAGAGGTGACAGCCTGGTCTACCTCTCTTTGCTCTATTCTCAAAGGGAACCCCCAGCAAAAGTGGATTGTACTCAGGTCTATTTGCTGGGCTGCTTCTTTTTTTATCTTGCATTCTGAGATCGTATATATGGAATACAAGACATAATATATTTTCCTCTGTGTTTTATTACCTTTAAACTACAGGTGCAACTGCAATCTATCAAGCCTGTTAGGGTCTGTGGTGATCTGGGATGCTTTTGTTTTGACTCTGCTGTTTTATACTGGCCATATGTGCACATAACAATGAGCCAAACCATGGCATAGCATGAATTCACAGACATGCTGGATCCCAAGGAGGTGATCACACCTATTTGGCTCCACCCTAGTCCTTTTAGCTCAGTACACCATGGCAGCTAAGCCGAGGTTTGGCTGAGAGTCTTGTCCAAACCTGGGACTGTGGTTAAGGGTTCTGCTCCTTAACCATGATCTGTGGCCACAGTTTGCTCTTGGCTATGGATCATGGCTAAGGAGGAGAGAGCTTAACCCCAGTCCTGGATGTGGACAATATGCTCAGCCAAACCTTGGCTTAGCTGCTGCACCACACTAAGTAGCTGTAAGCTTCCTTATGTCTGCTTTGCAGAGAAAAGTAGGCTATAAATGTTTATATTGAATCATCATTATCAAATTACTCAGAAAATGTACATGTCCCCAAAGTCCGTTGTTTCAGCTAGGACACGCTCAAGAAATTTTAGCAAGATAGCTCAGGGGTGGAGCATCTGCTTTGCATGCAGAAGATCCCAGGTTCAATCCCCGGCATCTCCAGGTAGGGCTGGGAGAGAACCCTGCATGAAACCCTGGCAGACCGCTGCCAGCCAATACAGGCAATACTGAGCTAGATGGACCAACAGTCTGACTCAGTAGAAGGCAGCTTTCTGTAATCTGACCAGACTTGCAGTTGTATCTAGCTTCACTATTGACGGGGAACTCAATCGCACACAGCCGATCCCTGCAGAAAGCAGGAATGACATCATCACTTATCGGCTGCTAGGCGGTGAGTTGAGCCCTGCTGGATCTGCTGTGTGACTAAGTTCCCCATGGGGAACTCAACTGTGGAACCAATCCTGGCAGAAAGCAACTTTCCCAGCCCTACAATTGCCAAAGCCCCTTTTGCTGCAGTTCCCTAGCGTCTGATGACCATCTAGCTGTCAGGTTTGGGAAATGCTGTGCAAGAGACTTTGACAGGTGGGTGGGACAACACATCTGTCAATCATCTGAAGTCAAAATGATGTCACGTGATTGCCAGGTGAGCTATCTCACCCGTCAACGTTGGCACATAGGGGTGGGGACAGATCTGGCTCACCAGGTCAAAAAGGTTCCCCACCCCTGCTATCAATATTAGTAGTCTGCGTTGGCTCTGTGTACTCCCCAAATTACAAGGATGGGTGATTTGGGTGAGGTTTCACATGCCTGAGTCTGCTGTTAACAAGGGGTCTTCAGTTAGATCAGAGATACTCCAAGGTCTTGAGTCACTCTGTGGACTTGAGTGCCCCTTAAAAACTACATTTTTAAAGTGAGCACTGCATTTGTTTTTCTTGCTTAAGTGAAATCAAGCTGACTAAGGAAAGACCCTGAGCTCCAGTGGGGAGGGATGGAAAGCTGAGAGGGGTGGATCTCTTGTTTTGGTGGACAGGTCTAGGTTTTAATTACAGTGAATTATTTTCTGAGGGCATTCCAATAACAGTGATTTGAAGAAAGGAAATTGAAGCAACTAAAAATTGTTCTTTTTTCATATGGATCCATGCTGTTTTTTCCACCACCACCCTTTCCCCTATGCAAGTTAATGGATAGATATCATCCTCCAGGGAGAAACCTGTATCCCCCAAAATCTGTGGTGGGGCATGTATCCCACCCCCACCAAGCCTTAGGGTAACCGGGTCCTTCCTAGAAGGTGACATTTTCCCCACTGCTATCTTTCCTGGGGATCTATGCTATTTTTTCCACCACCTTCTATGACTCCTATTGTACCCATCCCCAAATGATAAACTCTGCTCTTGTGGAAGAACTACTGCAGTTATCATTCTGAAATTCGGCATGGTTTCATCCCCTCAGTGACCAGAAGGATGGCCATGCCCGGAAACTGCATTCAATTCTGACGGAAAATAAGAGATTTTTTCTCTTTTTCTAAAAAAATAAATCTTTAAAGGTTCCCTGCATGGATATATCTGCCTACAATTTGGCAGGGTTAATCTGCTCTGGAGTGGCTCCTATGTCTACAGATTGCATCCATATCTGTGATAAAGAAGAACAGTTATAACCATAGGTTCTCCATTATAGTGAAGGGGAAGGGGACATTAAATCTAAACGGATTTAATTTGGCCCTGAATACTGAGTTGAATTAGAAAGACACGGAGTATATCCAAAACAGAGTGGGCTGGTTCCCAGTGGAACAGTTAGAGAAACTTGGTGAATCTTGTGGCTGGTGCACTCCCTAATAAATTAAATACCCACTGGTTTTTATGAAGATTTGGATTTTCTTCCATTGCTGTAACTTTTCCTTTTTCTGGATAATTATGTTTTTTGTTAGCCTCTACAAGTAAGTATGATAACTTTTCAATTTTCAACACCTTTTTAATTTTTCTGAGGTTTCCAGTCAGTTTTTATAATTATACTTTTTTCATTCATTGGATACCTGACACTGTAACCAAAGAATTATTTCTCTTGCAGCTCTGCACAATTGCTGTGTTTTGTATACATTCTTTAGTTCTTGAACATGATTGCATAGTGCTCATTGTAGGTAGACCTTGAATTTGTTTGATTATAGAACAAACAAATCTTACTTGGTTGTCCTCTCTCCCCCCTCATCCATGGTTGCCATCACATGCAGGGGGCAAATGGGGCAAGCCTCTTGTGTCTGCTCCCTTCCACACATCCCTGCTGCCATTCATGCAGCGTCCCACATGTTATGGGCTGACCTTCTGCAGTGGGGAGCCTGGTGTACTCAAGCAGGCTTCTCGCATGAATCAGAACCCTAATCTAAAGGGGGAAAGAGATTTATTACATTGATAACTACCAGGTTTATCATATGGAGAAACATTTGATAGCTCATTTCATAGACTAAGGCTTCTATGACTCCTGACAGAACGAATCATGTCACAAGTAGGTGAAATTCAGGGTTAGAAAGCCTTCACTTTCATAAAAAGGAGGGTGATAGACAAAAAAGGGGGGAATGGAAGCAGGGGGTTGTAATATCTAATCAACCATGATTGTTTCCTGTGCAAAAGTCAGCTGTGTTTCCACACAATAGCTAAGCTGTTCAGCTTCCTGGCGCCATCCCAAGGTCACTGATTTTCTATTGTTGCTTCTGCCTTATGGAAAATTCCTGTGGAGGGTTTTTGGGGGGGGGGTTGCTTTAGTTTTTTTGCATATATGCTAAATTTTCTCAGTGGGGAAAAAAAGATCCCTAGTCTTGACTGCCTCTTGTGGTTACCAAAGATGGTCTGAAAGTCACTCAAATATTGGGGATTTTCCCTCTTATTTAGAGTTGGCAGCAATTTGGGGGGGAGGGGGAAAACAAGACCTCCTTTTTTCATTTGCATGTACAAAGTGGCATTTATGAAAATTTAAAATTGGCGATTGTGGATAGGGAGCAACTAAGACATACAAAATGTACCTATTTAGAAAGAAGTTACATGGAAAACACGTTTTCTCCAGTGATATATGAAGATTCACTTAAATGGGTATATGATTGCTCCAAGATCAAAAAGATTGCATTCCATACTTCGACAAACTTTGGTTACATTCCCTATAATACTCTTATAATTATTAGGGACTGTGGGCCATTTTCAGGTATATTATAAGCTGCAGGGTGGGTTATACCATTAAAATGAGGTGGCCACTTCAAACAGCTGATCTTGTGTGTCATGAAAGGACAGTAAATTGTTAGTTATTTCATTGATTATTAAGTTATATTTTTTAAATTATTGTATGATTATTGCAGGGAGAGACGCTTCTCTGATTTTGGCGTCAGTTTGATCAGCCTTGAGTACTGTACTGCTTGTATTGGGCTGGGGGGTCTTGTCAATTGCTCCGTCTCAGGCAGCACAATGTAGTGGGCTGTCTTTGATAGGCTGCAAAGACTGAAACTTCCTTATATTTGGTTTGAATAAACTTTGTGGGGCTGATGATACTCTAGTTGTTCTTTGTTGCATGAGATGTGGGAGCAAACTGTTAACACTCAAATGCAAATCACAAAGCCCTGAGAGTTTTGTTTTCAATGAAAAGCAATCTCAAGAGGCTGTGATTTGAACTGAGGGACCAGGGAGACTGAGAGGAAGTGACTATACCTTTCCCTCCTGATTTTTCTCTGCTCAAAATCATCCCCTTGAGCAGTATTCCTTCTGCAAGATTCCAGGTGCATGTTTACAAAGATAATTATACATCTGGAACTCTCTCTCTCTCTCTCTCTGTGTGTGTGTGTGTGTGAGAGAGAGAGAGAGAGAGAGAGAGAGAGAGAGAGAGAGAGAGAGAGAGAGAGCGCAGGAAACAGGAGGAAGACTTGTGTGTGGGAAGGAAACAGGTGGGAGACCTGAGTAAAAAAAACAGCCAGCAGGGGAAACGTCAAGTTCCTACCACTGCTCCACGGAAAACTGCAATCTCCTGATTTTACAGTTTTCACTTAAAAACCAAACGCTTCCTTTCACATATTTGCATACAATATGTACTTTGGTCTTAATGGTTGGTGATAGATGGGGAGGCACTTCCTATTTGCATCAGATGTGTTTCTTAAAGTTCAGTAATGACTGGATGAGCATCATGATATGCATCCACCGCACATCAGTTTGTAGGGTGGCCATGTGTCCTTTACAAAGGACAGTTTTCTATTTGCAGGGTGATGGGAGCACAGTCCTCTGTCCACTCCAAGTCCAGATTAAAGGTAAAGAAACCTAAGAAGAAAAGCAGGCGCTTTGAAGTTGTTCATCAACAAGTTGCCTTTGAACAGTAGACTGAGCACTAAGCAGGTGCACACAGATCACCTTGTCACAGTCTTCCCCGCTAGGTGTATTTCCTTTCTATTTTAATTATAATAATTCTTTCTAAATTGTGTCTATACATATGAGTTTGCATGAATTTGCAAATTTTATGCAGATCTCTGGTCTCTTTTGTCCTCTTTTTTGGCATTGTCTGAGTACCCTATCAGTGACCCACACAGATTCCCTTGCTGGATTTGAGAAAACATATTTAAGAGGTCGTATACTATTGGAGAACATGTAAAATAGTTCCCATTTAATTGATTTGCAGGCTGCTATTTTTTATTCATATAGCTCAACATTTCCTTTAAAAAGGAAGGCAGATATCCATGTTGTCCTTGCAAAAGAAGCAGGCATCTTTGTTTCTCAGGATGAATTCAGATAACCAGTTTTCTCATCCAGTGTTCTCCATATTAAACCATCTTAGACCAAAATGTGTGTGATTTATCTGTGTATCACAAGGTGAAAAGATCATTTCAAGACAAGGTGGGTATAGCCAAAGTAACTGTGAGGGCCATTTTCATAGTTGTATCAAATTTGTTTTTTTATTATCTTCACCTGCACTTTTTTTAAAAAAAAAAATGCTACATTGACTAAAATATAAATTCAATTTAGAAGCAGTGCCTTTCCACTTTTTATGCTACATTAGCAGCACCCACTCGACACAAAAAGGTATTTGTAGAATCAGTTAGAAAAGTGATCTTAGATAGTTCTTGGAATAAAAGAAATGGATAAACAGGGTACTAGTTCTCTGTTAGAAATAATATATGTATTACAATGATTTCTTCTTGGATTTTTCTTCTTCTCACAATCGATTCTTAAACCACTCTCATTCTCTACCTATCAGATAGCATTGCCACATTGTGTCAGAGCAGAAATGATAACTACATGTTCTCTTTCAAGCCATCTGTCACTCTTGAGAGAAAGTTATGTAGAAAACAGAGACTATGTACTGTGCAGCTTTTAAAAGAGATACTTTGCTAGTTTTCATACATACATTGTTTTCATTTTGTTCCAGTGCTTTGGTTTGCTTTCCTGGTAAGCATTTCTCTCCTTCCACCACCAACCCACACACCCCTGAAGTATGTTGCATGCTTTAAAATGTATATGGCCCTTTCTATGTGAGAAACGACTTTATGAACTGTATAGATCAGAGGTTCCCAAACTGTGGTCCGTGATCATTCAGGTGGCCTGTGGTGTGTCTGTGAAGAACACTTACAATCTGAATTCTATAGAATCCCATGGAATTCAAATGGGAATGAAATGTAAATACAAGATAAGAAATAAAAGAAGCAACCAAAATACAACTAAACATCCTACAGCATCTAGCACAGTATATTACAATTGCTACAACAGGCAGAAAAAAATCAACTAAGGCTGCAATCCAATACATGTCTACTCAGAAGTAAGCTCCATTTGGTTCAACGGGACTTACTCCCAGGTAAGTGTGTATTGGATTGCAGCCTATCACCCTTTCCTGCCACCTGTGGCACCTCCCATGCTATTCCTGAGGGTCATCTGGAAAAAATGGGGGGGGAAGCATAGGTGGCTGAAAGTGGAATTGACAAATATTGTCTTCCCCTTGTCCCATAGGAGGATCCATTTAGCATAGTTCCACACAATTCTAAATCCAACCCATTACATTTTCTTCCTGATCCAGCAAGGTGGATGTATTCTGTGAATGGAAATTGTTTTCTGCATACATAAAGCAACCATCTTTTTACACATAAAAAGAAGATGCAGCCATTGTGAGAACAAGATGCTGGACTGGATGAGATGCTGGCCTGATCCTGAAGGATCTTCTAATGTTCTTAAGTTGGGAGAGTTACAATTGCCATTGTAATATGTGTAGTTCCGACCCTAATTCAAAAATCTTTGAACTCAACACCAGTTTATGCACCCTTAAGTTGTATTTCAGAAGCCTTTGCTGCCCATTGCAGATACCATTTTTTCCTTGTTTAATAAGAGAGGGGTATGCATTGAGCAGGAGGTTGGACTCAATGGCATTATAGGCCCCTTCCAACTCAACTATTCTATGATCTCCCTGAGCAATCTGTAAACTGGGGTCAACAGCTCTGTTTTGGGAGATCAGGGCCACAATGGCCTTATACCACCCCCACCCGCCATATATGCACTAGGAAGCACAACTGACTCCTTCTGTGATTTAGAACTCAGTGTGATGATTCCACATTGGGGGGGATGTACATGCATTGAGTAGGCTCTATTCTGCAGACATGCCCCCCTGTAATGCCAGGGGGGACAGGGATAGTAGGGACATTCCACTACTGGTATGGCCTGCTTTCCCCATTATACAATGTTTAAACAACTACTTTGATAATCCCCAAATAGGCTTGTGTTGTACATGAACATGTCTTTCTCATCCAGAAAGCATCTGATGCAGTAATCTATGGATGCCAATCTTTGTCTACGAAGTAATTTTTTTTAGTCACCCACAGAACTAAAGAACAACTTTTTCTTACTATATTATATTGTTCTAAGCATTCATTAGTAGCTTGATGCTGTGAGGCTAGACAGGCAAGGTGGCGGTGGCGGCAGTGTGCACAACATCTGGCAGCTGCATATAAGGCATCTGGTAGTGGCAGTGTGTGAGGTGCCCAGCAGTAGGGGTGTGTGAGGTGCCTGAGAAGCCTAGTGGTGGTGATGGTGTGTGAGGCACCAGGTGGCAGCTGTACATGAGACACCTGGTGGTGATAGTGCGCAAGGAGACCAGTGGCAGCAGCGGTGATGTGTGGGTGAGTGAGCAAGTGAGAGGGGAAGAGGCAGGTATGCTGGCTGGGCCTGGCCCCGGGTGGGTCAGTGACAGGGAAGGAGGGAGAAAGGGTGGGTGGGTTGGTGACCTGTGAGGGGAGGAGAGAGGGAGGGGTGAGTGACCTGTGGGGGAAGGGAGTGCAGTTGACCTATGGGGGAAGGGAGGGGAGCACTGGTGACCCATGGGAGGGAGCACAGATAACAGTAGATGAGGTTGGTGAGTGAAGCGAGCAGGAGCGGAGCCCCTAGTAACAATATAATAATTTATGTTTGTATGTTTTATAAAAGAAAAAAGTGCCATTGACAAGACTATATGGAGACTGTGAGAGGAGGGAGATTTGCCTGTGTAAGTGTGATCCAGCATAGGTGGTGATCTGAGGAAATGTTTTTTGTACCACTACTAGGCAGCATCTCACTAACATGCTCTTACAACAAGCCTTTTAAGTTGAGACCTATCCCAGTCTGCGTCTGTGTTAGAATTGCTTTTAATATGTCTTTTAATATCTTTAACCCTTTTTTAAAAAGATGTTTTTAAAGTTTTCTTTTTTATGTTTTTAACGTTTTGTTTTAATGTATTTTAAGGTCTTTTTATGATGTTTTAAAGTATTTTTAGTGTTTCTGTTTGCTGCCCTGGGCTCCTGCTGGAAGGAAGGGCGGGGTATAAATAAAATAATAAATAAATAAATAAACATGCTACAGAATTGAGAATGTGTTGCATCACCCTTCTTACCCACTACAGCAAGAAAATCCAGAGGAATGCACTGTGAATTTATATGGCTTAGTCAGAAAATCCCTAGCTGGGAATCCAGGCTCATGACATCAGAGAGAACAAAGTGTCTTTAGCTGCAGTAGTGTGGGCTGAGTTGTATGTGTCATAGACTACCACACACTTATTATTCTACCATCCATGTGCATTTTTGTGTGTGTGAGAGACAGGGGCAACCTAAAATTTTGGGATTACATAGAAACACTAATTCTATTCACTGCTTCTCTCTTTCCCGCTGCGGTTTACAGCTCTCATATACAAAAGAACATGAAGGTGGTTCTGCTGTGCAAATGAGTCATGTCAGACTGGCTGGGGCACTTTTGAATCAGCAAACGAGTGTGGGAGAAGCCTCTTTCTTTTACATCTGGTTTAAATTGGCAGCAAGACTGTGGCATATGGGAGAATTACTAGAAAGCAGGAGGCAGAAGACTACCAAAAATGTCAGTGGTTTTGAAGCTTTTTGGAGGGAGTTGTTTTGTTTGCTATTTGTTCTTTCAGAATCTGTGATGCAATGCCAGCCTGAGAAGACAATGCCTTCAAAACAATGGCTGAAGAAGATAATTGAATCATTTTACATTAAGGTCTCTTTGGACATAGGACGTCAATGGCAAGAGGCGGGCACCTCTGGTACTTTTCTCTATATGATGGCAGTAACACATCAAAGCCATAATTGATCACATCTATGCAGATGAACATGTGACACATCCCTACTCAGAAATGCAGTTCTGACATAGGACCCTTCACATGATCAACCCCAATAAGATGGTACATTGTTTACAAATGCTACCATATGGAAGCTGCTTTGTGTTTTTTTGCTTTGAGTAATGCTCATCGTGTAGGGATCATAACATCTCCACTAGCTATCAGAAGGCCCTCAGACAGCTAGAAAACTGAGAACACTTGCAAACAGCAACCACCCCTGGAGGAAGGCACACAGAAAGGATGCAATCAAGAGAAATTAGTTCTCAAAAGTGCCAACCATTTATCTTTCTTGTAGCACAATGTGTTTTGAAACAGAAGTTCCTTCATCAGGTGCAGTGTAGAGATAAATTAAAAATATAAACACCAACCATTGACATATATATGACAGGTGACATCCAAACAAGTCAGAGTAGACCAACTGAAATGAATGGATCTACTGTGAGAATGGCTAACAATGGATATCACCCAGACTCTTTAAAATATTTGAGACATATACTATCAAACAGAATAAAATGTAACTAAGAAGTATCAAACAAAACAATGCACATGGTTGGGACTTTTTTTGGAAAAAGATACATAATGTGACACTGTTAAAAACTTCAAACAAATCTTTTTACAACAACATGGCAATATTATGAACTCAATTTTAAAAAATATCTCCTTTGCTTCTGCCCTTTCATCCAGGGATCTAATTCCTTCCCCTGATGGCTGAGATAGAACTTAAAACTCTGACACTTCAAGCTGAACTCTGAGGCCTGGAAACCCTAGTTAGATTTCTGTCAGCTAGGGAAAACAAACTTTGTTCACCTTTTCAGACTGGCCTCTGACTCTCAAACTAAAGATCTGGTTCCAGCCCTGAGGGAGCAACCAATTGTCCAAAGCATCTGTATTTGCTAAGATTGCCACTGAAGATTTGTGCCTGGGTGGGTCCTTTATGCTGTAAGTGTCACCATCAGTGACAGCTGATAGCTCCATGTCATTGGAACAGTAGCATCTGCTCTAGGTTTTAGTCAGAACTTTCAAGGAGCTGTCCAAGGTGCTTGACATGGAGCCACTATCCGCCACTGGTCACCACTTAGGGCACCTCCTTGCATACAGGCTCCCACTCTCAACTGATTTTTACTAGTCTTCTCAGGTTGCAAAGCAGCACAAGAATGGTGGCAGTGTGGCCATGAACCTCCTCTCAGCTGAATACTTTCTACAGTTCTTTCCTCATTTGTATTTTTAAGGATGCCTCCAGACTGTCAGTATTTTGTGGGAGGGGTTGAAGCGCATACTGGGAAATTTAGGTTTGCACATTTAAAATAGATTCAAAAATAGATTAAAATAGGTTCTGTCACCCAAGCACTACAAATCCACTTAAAAAAAAAAAAGAAACAGACTTTCTGCAGTTTGGAAACTGATGGGGAGATGCATTGAAAAGTGTGGGATGAATGAATGATTAATGAGAAGATGTATAAACACCCTGCAACCAAATCAGGGTGAAGGATCGCTGTCATATATGGGTTCTGCATCAGGGGCATATAAAGAAAAATCAAACCACCAGAGAGGAGCCTCCTTTCTATTTTTTTTAAACACACGCTAACATCCAAACAGTATTTTTACAATGTAATTAACGAGAGCTTTTGGAAGTAAAAAATGAACTCTTTAATTACATGCAGAGTTAGTTGAATCTAATGGAGGCAATGTCATTCAGAATGAAAGCCAGAATAACGTACATTTACTGAATTCCTGATGTGAGACAAGCAGGAAAAGGAAAACTGTTCTCAGAACTTGAAATGGGGTTTAGGTATTGCCTGGGGGTCAACAAATCTTGTCAATCACAACCCTGACTTCACTTATTGGCTAAAAACCTGAAAGGGCAGGGATTAGAGCAGCTGGTACTAACAGAAGTTGGGGGGCGCTGACATTTTGGTTTATATCTTTTGAACCAGACCACTTTTTTTTTTTTAAATGAAAGCTAAGAGTGGAGATTAAGGTGACTCACCCAGGGACCTGGAGAGGACCCCCAAAAACCAGAATTTCTGGGCAAAACTGGAGACCTGGCAACCCTAGTCCATGGGGGTTTTGCCTTCCTCATAGAGTGTTTGTACTTGTCCATTATGTCACATGTATACCAGCCACAACTTGCCCAGGGAGGGTGTTGGGCAGGATCCAATGAGTATGAGGGGATCCCCATAAGGTTAGGTCCCAGGGACAGATGCCACACACCTCAGTTGCTGCAGGACTCACTGTTTTAACCTGCCTACCAGGCAGGCTTGGCAGAGGATTGAGCCAGCAGTCAGGCTGCCCAATGGACAGATCCTTGCCCTAGGCACACTAACCCCAATGTACTGCAATCAATAATGTTATGGCCATTTTTAATGCCCATGTCACATATGTGTCACTTGCCCCTGCCTCCCTGGGCTGGTGTGCAATATGTGCAAATGAAAATCTGGTCACAAAGTACAGAGGTTCACATCTTCAAAACCAATAAATGTATGATTGTACGAACATGTTTGTATCTATAACTATCTATATGGTAGCCTACTAAATTACACCCCTTAATATGAATATTTGAGACCTGAATGGTTTTTGTTCCTCAGCTGAGAGGTGAGGGAAGTGCCATTGCCTACTATGTTGGAAAAAGTGGTTTCTATACTCCTAGGGTGAGAGCTTGGTGGGCAGTTTCTGCCCCTTGAGTGAGAGACAAGAGGGAGTGTTTGGTATGAATGTGTGTGCATTATTTGGCTGTGTATAGTTTTGAGTGGTTGTCATGGTGATGTTCATGATATGTACATGTGCGTATGCTGTTTTTAGGATGTGAAGTTGAGTTATGTGAGTGCTTGTAGAGTGTGATTTGAGGTAATTGTGAGTGTTGGTTTAGAATGCTGATATGTTTAAATACGAATGTGCTGATCTTGTAAGGAGGGTGTGTTTGAGTAAACGGAACAATTTTTTTTCTTTTCCCAACAGTAGCAAGACAAAATTTTGTTATAATGAGGGTCATCTGTTTTTATTGTTTTGGTTTTTATTATACTGTGATTAAGAAATTAGCTGATTTGTTTAATCTATTATGTTTAAAAATAAGCTTGTTTTAACATGTTTGTTTTTCCTTGAAACTTAGGGAATATTCTGTTTAGTCTATTATGTATATTATGATTTTTTTATTTCTTGTACTTAATTTTATATGCAATGTTCATATTATGTTGATACTAAAGAGGATGTTTTGTTCAGTTGACTGTATTTTATTGATTTTTTTTGGTAGTTGCTGTTTTAAGACGTTTTGACTTGTTGTACACCGCTTAGAGTTTTATTTAAATATAAGCGGTACATAAATGAACTAAATAAATAAATAAATACATAAATATCATACTTGTAATTTAGATTTCCTATTTTAAGGTAGGTAACATGCAATTTACAGTATCGGATGGAGATATTTATCATTCACTGATTAGGAGATGTTCAGTTTGCATCAGCCATAAAAAGGTTCCTCAGGGCTGTTAATAATTGAAGCTAATCTTTTCAATGGCTTATCCAGTTGTAACTCTATGACATGAAATCAATATAATTACCTAATTATCTTTAATCTGCAGAGGGTATAATTAATTCACATTCTTCTTCAAAAGGGGCCAAACCTCTCTCTTACACCCACCCGCAGTCTCTCCTCCTCTTTCTGGACAAGCTTGCCAGTTCAAAGAGGAGGAAAATTAACTGGAGTCTTTGTAAAGAAAGTATCAGGGGTGACCTTATCCTTTTTGCCCATTTCTAATGCTGATCAAAGTTTCAGAGAATTCTTATCATTTCTATTTTTTTAATACATGCTACAACTGAACAAGCTAGTTCACTGAAAAGACCACACAAAAACTCAGAGATCTTAGTTTTTGGCACGTGTGGATTAGTGGCGCTCCCCCTCCCTTTGTTGAAAAGAAGAGTTTGTGAACTTTGCATACATTATACCTTCCACTCCCCTGCCGCTCTCTTTTCTACCAGACTTTTAAAGTAACTGCCCTTTATCAATGGCATCCTTTCTCTCAAGAAAACATCACAAAAACCAGCTGAGCTCAGCATAATAGTTATTATGCCTAGTATTTGCATATTGTACATGTAATTATTTTACATGACCCCCCCCCCATAACTGCATAAACAATTAATTACTGAACTTCTCCTTGGGTGCTCTTATATTGCAAAGAGGTCAGTCAGAACAGATTTTTCTGTGAGCGCATTTAGGTTAGCCCTACACTTTCCAACTTCATTTTGTTTGTTTGTTTGTTGTAGTCACTGATATTCATTGCTATTCTGCTGCTTGCAGTCCACACCAGTGGGCAGAGCCTGACATAATATATCTGGAGGGTTGGGGGAGTTGTCCTTCTCCCTCAGTCACTCTGCCCCCTCCAGTGCATTTTTCTGTTCTGGGAATGCACACAGATATTTCTGTGCCTTTTAAAAAAAATCCCAGGAAGTGTGCAGGAGCAAATATTATCACCAGTCTTAGTTATCATATTTCACATCTGGACAAAATGGAGGTATGTGCTTTTGTGAGGAGAGGAACAATATCTATTTCTATTTGAGGTCTTGCACAAGAGTGATATTGATCTGACGTAGGCCACATTCACCCCATACATTTACTCCACTTTAAATAGTCATGGTTTCCTTCAAAGAATCCTGGAAAGTATAGTTTATGAAGGAGGTTGAGAGTTTTTAGGAGACTGCTATTCCCCTCACAGAGCTACAATTCTCAGAGTTCTCTGAGAAGGATTGACTGTTAAACCACACTGAGAATTATAGCTCTGAGAATCTTCTCTCAGGACCCTTACCACACTACACTTCCCAGGATCCTTGTGGGGAAGCCATGACTGTTTAAAGGGGAATGATAGCGGAATAAATATATAATTTAAATGTGGCCTAAGGCTTGAGGGTTCAAACCACAAAATCTCACAGTAGCCTTACCTTCTTAGCCTGGAGCACTGAGATAACTTGTGGCAGGTCTGAGCCTTGCAGCTCTACAGTACCACCTTAATAGTGGCAGAAAGAGAGACTGCAGCTGGTCAGGCCAATTGCAAAGTCAATAGAGGCTCTGCTAGCCTTGTATTACCATTCTTAGGCTTGGCTACTCTGTCTGAGTGCTATAGTTAATCACTGAGAGAAGCAGCATACCTTCATTTCACAAGTATTTGGAAGCCATTTATCTGTTTTGGGCCACATCACCTGCCTCTGGTCTCTCTGATGCCTTCCTGCCTGCTCTGGAACCTGACCACCTGACCATCTTGGATCACATTACCTGCCTCTGGTCCTTTGAACACCCAGTGGCCAGCTGCAGCCTGTGACTGCCCTGGATCATACTGACTGCCTTGAAATTCAATGAGCCCTGAGAGGGATCGTGTGTAAAATGGACAGTCCAAGGGCATGCCTCCCACATTCCCATTCAAATGACTGCTGCTCCATGTGTATGTGTGCATGTGTGCACGTGTGTATGTGTGTGTGTGTTACAATATAAATGGTTTTACTCTTGTTATCCATGGTGACAAGTTAAAATGTTGCCAAATGCATTTGTCTTTTATAGACTGTTATGCTTAAGGTACAAAAGGCACAGCAAACAGCATGCTCCCTGCTGGAGATGCCTGTATAATTCAAGGC
Source organism: Rhineura floridana (assembly GCF_030035675.1). Classification (NCBI taxonomy): domain Eukaryota; kingdom Metazoa; phylum Chordata; class Lepidosauria; order Squamata; family Rhineuridae; genus Rhineura; species Rhineura floridana. The sequence goes on from NC_084483.1 coordinate 104,981,936, forward strand.
ATAATTTTGGAAAAGAATTCTAGATACAAGAGCTTGCAGGCTTTCCATAGGCATCTGGCTGGCCACACTGAGAACAGAATGCTGGACTAGATGTGCACTTGGCCTGAATCAGCAGGGTTCTTCTAATGTTATGTTCTTAAGAGAACCACATTTCACATTTCAGAGGCACACGTACACCAACAAAGCCAAAACTGTTGGGTGTCGTTCACATGTTTTTATCCATGGCTATTGCACTGTCGTCTACACAACTCTATTTTCTATAAATTTTCTCCATGGCTACAATTATCAAATGAAACCCTACTAACCAGTGTAGTCACTATATTTCCTTTATCCACCTATTTGGTGATAAAAGAGCCTGCCGACTTGGCAAAAATCCCTGTTTTACAGATCTACTTCCTTTTTTCCTTTCCTCTGTAATGATACTGAGCCAAATTTAAACTGGGCAGAACCCCAGTGAAATCACTAGAGTTTCATTAGACAGGAATTTTTTCCATTATACAGGCCACCTGGAACTACATAGCTTAGTGCTTTCTTTTATTGTCACCGGTGGAAATGTAGAAAAAAAGAAAAACATATGAGGCTAACAGATAAAACAAAACAGTTTCAGTTCTATTAATCTTTTTTTAAAAAAACATGGTAAGTGATAATCTCATTCAATACAATTACATCAGGGTTTCCCTACCATAGTTCACTCTAATCTCAGCCAATGTGCAACTCTCTTTTACGTACAGGGGTGTAGTCATCCAGGGTCTCAGGGGATCTTAGATCCTTGACTTCTTTGGGAGCAAGGTCCCAGAAGGGTCCTTATGCCTCCATCGTCCTACAAGCCAATCAGCATTAAAGGAGAGTGTGTTAGCTACTGAGAAGAACCTCTAACATGCTTCCTTGTCATTTTCTGCTGATTGAAGCCAATCAGAGTGAAAGGAGGTAAGAGAGCTACTGAGAACTCTTCTCAGTAACAAACACACTCCCATGTGGATTGGCTTCTAGGGATGACTATTGCTGTGGGAAAAGGGACATGCAGAAAGGACTCAGGAGGGTGGAGATGATGAAGGAAAGCAAGCAAGAGAGTGAGATGGCGTGGCTGTGACCATCATGAAGGGACCCTGCACTTCTGGAGTTGCCACTACACTACTGTTACATATAACTAGCATTAGCCCTAAAGAGCTAGAAGCTCATGTCTGTGCTAACTAAATGAGCAAAAGTGACAATTTAAGGAAATGATCTCATTTTCTTCTTCACTGTAAATGATCTGATCCACTGAGATTTGACTTGAGCAAATGAAATTTTGGAATACTTCTAAATGTTACTGCTCTGCCATTTTTTTTTAACCATTCTCCATGAGTTCATGATAAAAGAAATTGCATTCAAAAAGTATAAAAATAGAGAGAACATTTCAGAGATATCCTCATGGGTTGGCTGATGAAGGGCTCTGTGGATATCTTTCCTTTCAGTTTACAAATAATCTCTCTGGTGGTTTACATTAGGAGTGGACAGAGTGCAGGTTTGCAGGATCTTCTTAGGGATTTTTGTAGAATTCTAATGCACCACTCAGGGTCTTGTGTAAAACAAACCAAAAAATTACTTAGCATTAAATATTGTTACCTATAGCTTGTTGTATGTCTGATATTGTCATATGTCAACATCTACTACAGCATCTCAGTTTTCAAATATTATACTGATCGCTACTAGATAGCTATCAAATAGATATTGTATTATTGTGTATTTTAATGATGGATGTTTATATTTTAATGTCTTTAATGTTTAACAGTTTTTATACTGTGCAAACCACTTAGAAGCGTATTTTGGCATTAATAAATACATTTCATCATCACAGGTACATATCAGATTCTGTCAAAAACTGCTACTGCATGTCTGCTCTCATATATTATGAAATACCTACTGCTGCACCATGTAACCTGTTAAATGCTGTCAAAGATTTAAATAAATAATTATATTTTAAAAACTGTATTTTGAATTTTTGGTGAGGGAAAACTTATGAAAAATTAACTTATCCGTGAATTATAGGGATGTGTTCATAAGACCAGAACCTTTTGAAAAGTTGTTAAGGTCCTCACTAAAGAAGTGTGAACAAATAAGGCCTCTATCTCATTCTAACCACATTTTCACCAGTGTGAAATAAACATAAATCCTTTACTTGTTGGTAAAGCAATAATTTAGTCTTCTGTTAATTGGAGAGTAGGGTTTGCCACCATTCAGCTTCCACTGCTTTTATGAGATGGTATTTTCAAGGAAGGCATAGCCAAATCCACATTCAGGTGTGAGCTAGCTTGAAAGAGGCCTTTCAGAGACTAGTGGCCACACACAAGGTGCCTAACAAGTCCTTAACAAGTTTGTCCACACCTCTGAATCATGCCTGAGTCACCTGTCTATATGCCAAGAACATTCAGTCTTTTCTAGGAGGAACAAGCAAACTCACTGGTTTACACAAGATTAATTGAGGGGAAAGGTAAAGCAGTATGTTTATGTCAGCCTTGGTTTATTAAAGTACCCATGCCTAGCAACACCTCAGAGATGGCACGGCATTTGTTGTTCTTTTTCTTTATTTGAAAATATACAAAATTGTAAAAGGACAAAGTGCTGACAAACCAGTGACTGCAGGAAGATTGCAGGTAACTCTTGTGCCTCCTCCTGCCAGATCACAGTGTGAATTTCTGCTAATAAACACATTTTTTTCTAGTTTTTACTATTGTTCATATTGTACATATTTTGCAAGCAATTTCCCCTAATATAATATAATATTTTTTCACCAATATATTCATTTTTATACACGTTTCTCCCTACTGTATGCATTGTTTGGTTGGAGAAACTACATTGCAACATTCGGATAAGTGCAAATTTGGAAGGATGCCTGTGTTTTGGTTCTCATTGTTTCAAAAAGTGCAATTTTGATAAATTCAGCTTTAAATGAGAATTGAATCAAATGTCTTCCCCATCCCTAGTCTGATGTATGATTCATATATGACAGTATATCTATTATTCATTTCACATAATAGGACATCTCTCATCATGCCCATTGAATGAATTTGAAGGCTTACCACTTAATCTGGTGTCACAGCTGATGATTTACCTAACCTGATTAGGAGTAAACATATGGCTAAATACTGATCTAATCAGGCTATAAATAAAGGGTGTGTCAGTATTTTAGCTAAGCTGCTTATAGCCAAAACGTTATGTTGCAGAGATCACTGCTATCTAGGGGCTCTGCACAGCAGATCATGACTCTCTTGTTGCTACATATTTTCCATCCTCTCAGAGCACTATCATTGCAAGAGATATACCTGTGAGCTAAAACAGCAATCCTCAGATTAGTAGACTACAGGTATGCCATATTTTGAATTTGAACTTGTCAGTTATTGCATCCATATACTATATTTAATGACACACAGCCAGGGATGACTTTAGGGGTGGGTGAGCTGGGTGGTTTCCCAGAGTGCCAAGGTGAGGGGGTGCCTATCTGAGCTCAGTGGCTGTGTTTTTTTAAATGTACTGTCTGCAGTGAGCTAGGATGGCAAAAAACAAGTGTCTGTAACATATTTTCAAGGTTCTACATGTTGTTTGGGTAGTAACTACAAAAAAGATCTTCCTTCAATTGGTTTAAAGTATGTTTCTCAGTTTTCACTTTGATGTAATTTGTGCTAGGTAAAAATCAATGGAACACACCTTTACTTTGAGGCAACATTACCAAACACTTAGCACTTCAAATGCTATAAACACTAGAAGCACTATATAAATAATAAAATTAAGCTGTAAGCTGTAAGAGGTCAGCTGGATACATTTTTATTTATAACTTTCTTTTATTCTTTTTAAAGATAAAAATAATGGATATTCTAAAACAAAGTATGTGTAACAAAAGATAGGAACTGCTACAAAACAAAACAAAAGTAAAAGTAAAACCTGAGACAGCTGAGGAGGGAGTACTGGACCTCAGGGAGGAGTGCTTACAGCAGGAGCCATTTTGTGTGTGTGTGTGTGCTGAACATAATAAAGAATACAGGCCTACAACTCCATGAGGCCTATAACACCATGAGAGTCATCCTTTGAGAGCCACTAGGGTTGGCAGGTCAGAAGCATCCCAAACCCTGCAATTTCAGGGGCCGGCCCTACTGATGTCATTAAACATGATACATTAAGCATCAACCACAGTTGCTTGGAGCATACAATCCAAACAAACACATTTTTCTGATTAGAAATAAAGATAGAAATCTTAGCTAAAAGATGATGTTTCCAGGTCCAGCTGAAGTGGTGGGATCATTTCTTCTCACCTGCTTAGGGAGCCTGGGTAGGGAACACTGAATCTAGCCTACTTGCTTCTGGCAAGAAGGGTTTAAGTGCCCTCAGGCCAGGCCAGTCACCTGAAGGCCATTTTAGGAAGAAAGGAGCTTAGTGTTGTGGAGATGTTAGATGGGAGCACTCAGGTGTAAAGATGGATGCCCCTGAAGGCTGCAATTCTAAACACACTTACTAAGGGACTAAGTCCCATAGAACTCCATAGGACTTCCTTCTGAGTAGATATTGTTTGGATTGTGCTGTTGGTAAGACTTGACTAGGAATCCTCTGCAGAGATATCCATATCCAAGCACGGTTCACAAACATTAGGGCTGGCTGACGTTGCAGGGGCTGGCTGAAGTTTTGGTGTATATCTCTTGAACCAGACCACCTAGCGGCCATTTTTTTTAATGAAAGCTGTGAGTCCAGAGATTGAGGTGACTCACCTGGAGACCCAGAGAGGACCCAAAAAATCTGGAGTCTCCAGGCGAAAACCAGAGACCTGGCAACATTACAGAGAATTCATTGGGGTCCTAGAACTGGATCAGAAGTGCAGGAGAGCAGTAAATAAAGTAAATAAGAGGTAGCTTACTTTGGGCCCTTTTCATAGACATTGATGGGGAAAAGCCTTGGAGTAGCACAGTTTACACTGCTATGTTTTGCAGTCCTGCACAAGCTATACAACTTGGTAACATTGCAAAGTTTCAGAGCTGCTGGGGGGGAGTGTCAACTGGGGCAATTTGCCCCAGGCCCCCACAAAGCAAGGGGCCCCTGCCTCAGTTCCTTTGTGTACCATTGTCCCCTGTCCTGACCCTGCCACATTGCTCACAAGAATTCTTGGTATTTTGTTAAAACATGTGATGTGACATAATGGGAACCCTCCCCAGCGATGATGATGTAAATATTTTATAGAGTTGCGTATCAAACAGAATAGATGCTAATTTAAGGCTTAAGCTGGCTGTAAAATGTATCTTTGGAAGGCTGGAAGGGTGGGGCCTACTTATTAGTTAGGCATGTAGCTCAACTATAAAGGAGCCTAAATTAATCATGGTAAGGTAAAATCTTTTTTTTCATGTCTGGGCAGCAATAGAGATAAGATTGATCAGGCAGACTTATGAATGGCCCAGGCCAAATAGCCCCAGTTACAGAGTTGGTTGTAAGGAAAGAAGCAACACAGAAGGCTTTAAAGAGGGATTCTATGACAGAGCAGGCAGCCTGTTCTTGTCACAGAAAGAACTCCAGGCCCACAAGGGAAAGAGGTCAAGTAGTGAGTGAATGAGTAAGTGAACGCCACCTAAGATTTCCAGGCAAGGTATCACTGAAGAGTAATTTTCTGTGGTAGTTACCACAGGAAAAGGTATAGGAGTGATGTGAGACCAGGCCTTAAGGGAGGAATCCTTCCTCAGTGAGTAGTGGAGAAGGTCAATAGCAGGCCAGAACCGGAAGACCTGTGAGACTGAGCAGAAAGAAGCTCTGCCAGAAGGGGTTTGGAATTTGGAGGAAGACTCAGGAGAAGCCCAACCCGATCCTTATTTCCTTATTGCCATGTAAGAAAAAATGAAGCACATCTATCATTCTGCTTAATCCCAGGGCAAGGAGGAGCTGCAGGTGAGAATTCTCACATGTTGCCCGTGCATGCAATTATTCTTGCATGTGGTCCACATGCATTGGTCCTGGTAGGGGTCAGCAGCAGGGCCCCCAACATCACACCTGCACCAGGCCCCATAAACACTCTGGGTGGCCCTACAAAGCTGCGTAGCCAAAGGCATTCCTTGCCCAGGGCACTATTTATCCCCAGGCTGATCCTGCACACAGTTGAATATGTGAACCAATGGACTCTGTTGAAAACCACTATGTTTGGTCCAATACATTCATTATTTCCCATGGGAAAAGCAGGGCCATGTGGGAAGAGCCACTAATATCAGAGGTCTGATCAGGAAGACATTGTGAGCATGATTCTTCCCATCTGATCCTGTCCTCCTCTTAGGATTACTGCAATCTTACATCACTACCGTAGCCTTGGAGAAAGTGCAGCCATGTCACTCCTGCACAGAGCTTGGAAAAGTTACTTTTTTGGACTACAACTCCCATCAGCCCACTCCAGTGGCCATGCTGGCTGGGGCTGATGGGAGTTGTAGTTTAAAAAAAGTAACTTTTCCAAGCTCTGCTCCTGCAACATAAATACGGGTTTTTTCTGGTCATATGAAGGCTCTTTCTGTGTATGATGATCTGCAACTACTTATTCATATGCTGCGGCAATCATATGTATGTGAACCAGGCCTTAGAGTTTCCCTCCCTCTAGTTAAAAAGCAGAGAAATAGGCTGTACCATGATTAACACTTCTCCTTGTGAAAGCACTATCACACTATTGCTTGTGAATGTGGACACCAGCATGGTAAATGGTTTGTGGGTGTGTCCAGTGATGTTTTAAGAAGAATACTGTATTTCATATAATGACTTAATAACCTTGTAAGCATGTCTCTTCGGTCAATTGCACAGAATTGCCTCCTTGACAGACTCTATCAATTACACAAAGAACTATCCATTTGATTTCATTTTCCCCTAGTCCCCACAGCCACTCATTGGATTGAATTTTCATTTCACAATTGCAACACTCCTCCTTGCCATTGCAAATTAAATGTATGCTCTTAGCAGGGAGCTTTCATCAGGTGGGGATATTCAGGCATTGTTGGATGTCTCTTTAAGTACAGCCCAGCCTTGAGGCTCTCTGATCCCTCTCTTCCTAGAGGAAAACTGGCAACAAGCCTAAATCAGCAGCCCTACCAGGAAGCTATATATTGCCTTTCAAATAAATTGGTTGCGTTATGGACACCTGGGTAGAGATGACATAAGAGGGCATTGTGCCCAAATAGAAGTTCAGGAAGGATTCTGCCCAGTGTGATTTATAGTTAATAAAATCATCTCCAGGAACAAATAGTTAAAATCATATTGCAAATTGCAGCTATGGTTCATTTGGAGCAGAGGAAATACCGAAGGATTTACTTTGGAGAAACTCTCCTGTTTTATTTCATTTGTGCTAAACAGCAAGAAAGTTATCTAAACATTAAGTAGCAACAGATTTTTGATCACATACTTCTCATGTGATCAAAGAAGGCAGAGGAAATTTACTAGATTAACAGTGCAATCTACCCAGAAGTAAATCCCATTGAGTATAATGGAGCTGTAATCTTATGCACTATAAGGTGCATAAGGTGCACTATAAGGTAATAAGAATTGCTCTGCTGGATCAGTTTCTTACTACCTCATGGTTTGGATTGGAATCTAAAGTATAATAATGACAGATAGCATCAATTCCTACAGGTAGGTATTAAGGTGTAGATATCTTGAGAATAAGTGTGTAAGCTTCGTGATCACCACTGGGTGGTAACCAAGGTCACCCAGCGAGTCAGTTCATGGCAGAGTCAGGATTTGAACCCTGGTCTCCCAGGTCCTAATTCAACACTCTAACCACTATGCCACACTGGTTCCATATTTATTTATTTATTATTTGATTTATATCCTGCCCTTCCTCCAAGCAGCAGCCCAGGACGGCAAACAAAAGCGCTAAAAACACATCAAAACATCATAAAAACAGACCTTAAAATACACCAAAACAAAACAACTTTAAAAACATTTATGCTTTAACAAAACAACTTTAAAAACATATGCAAGACAAGGGGTATATGTATGATCTGTTCCACATTTTCCATAACAGCAGATAAAATATATTGTTGCGCACCTCCCCCAATCTCCGAGCTGTGAGATTTTGGGGGTCCCTGCGCTCCTCCAGGGTTTGGTTTCCTTTGGGAAGAAGGTCAGCGGAGACTGCGGTGTCTTTATGAAACATGGTTTATTTATTTACACACATTCCAACCTGAGCTCAAGGATGGAGGGGATTCAATGTATCAGCAGTCCAATACCCAACTATTCCATCTGGGTTGCAGGAGGCACTCCAAAGGCCATGGTGCAGAGAGCCAGTCTCTCTCTGCCTTCCAGTTCCCAGCAATTCTCTAGACACACACAAACTAAGCACAACTTCTGCTAGCTGCCAAGAGTGGGGGGGAGGCTCTCCCGTAGGGTTTAAATGACAAAAGGGGTCTTCATGGCCCATTCTCCGTTTCTAGGCAACTGATCGGCCCATTATCTTATCTGGCCAATCTATTTGGTTAACAAAAGACTCATTTGATCAGCAGAGAGTTCATCATTCCAAGGCACAAGATTCCAACTCAGAGGCTGGAAAGGTGACCCACAGGAATCACCCATCCCAACCCCCATGTTCATAACAATATGCTTGGCCACATTTCCCAGTAGATACCTATTAAAAGTTGTACACTGCAATTCTATGTATGTTTAATCTGAGGACCCACTGTGTTCCCCAGTGAGTATGTTTAGGACTGCAGCCTTTGTCTCCAACATGACTTTATGTAATTGGAGACTAAATCATTTCTAAATGACTTGTTGGGCTGCCATTCATTTGTGATGTGCTCTCAGTGATATGATTCCAAACTCATAGCAACACCATTAAATGCAGGGCAACTACATTCAATCCTTTGAGTTACAGTCCTGTGCACACTAACCTGGGACTAAGCCTCACTGAAAACAATAGGAATTACTACACATGCTAAACATGCGTAGGATTTCCACACTCCATGCCTATCTGTGCTTAAGCACCAAGAAAAACAAACATCATCACTACTAGCCATGATGGCTGTGCTGTGCCACCCTAGTCAGAGGCAGCATGCTTCTGAAAACCAGTTGCCGGAAGCCTCAGGAGGGGAGAGTGTTCTTGCACTCGGGTCCTGCTTGTGGGCTTCCCCCAGGCACCTGGTTGGCCACTGTGAGAACAGGATGCTGGACTAGATGGGCCACTGGCCTGATCCAGCAGGCTCTTCTTATGTTCTTATGTTCTTATGTTCTTATCATTGGGGTTGAAATGTGGGCTGGTTCAGTAGTCTGAGATTGCTTGTGAATATGTAAGATGGGTGATGGATTTCTGAAGATGGCTTGCATGGGCAAGTCTGTTTGTCCTGACACGTAACTTCATTACTGGTAGGAAAACTCTACCACCCACACAGTGAAACTGCTGGTGTACCTCATCTTTCTCAAGCTGCTTAAGAGATTTAGCTAGCTTGGAGGTACTTCCAAAAAAAGATTCTCCAGTAAGGCTTTACCTTATCTCAGTGTATGACTAAGTGATTTGATATATAGCCCCCCTGACAAGTTGTGATGAGGAAATACCCTTTCTTATTGAAACACTGTCCCAACATTTTCTGGTCCATGCGAGACAAGTAATTCAGGCACGGAAGCATCATTCTAAATTTGGGAGTCTATGTCGAGTATCATGCAGCTGTTTTCAAGGACTTAAGCATATAAGGAAAAATCAGGGTTTTAGTCTAACTGGTTTAGAGCTGAATTACATAAAAACGTTGTCATTTCATTTGCTTAAGAAGAAGAAGAAAAAGCAATGTCCTGAAGGTACCCTGTGAAGTATGGAAGCTATGAGCCTTTATATTCCACCAGCAGCAGCCCTCTCTTCTTCCTGTGTTTACCGTGTGCACTTTGGCACACTTATGCTGCAATCCAACACCTGTACCTGGGAGTAAGTCCCATTGAACCCGATGGAGCTTACTTCTGAGTAGACCTGTACTGGATTGCAGCCTAGGACATTTCATTCCCGTGAGACCTAATTATTATTCACCAGCAGACCTTCTCCCCTTTACCTGGGAAAATAAATTCACTGTGATGAAGACTCCAGGACTTCTTGTGTATTCAGAGTTTACATAGCTTTTCTTTATTTCCTCATTTAATGCCAAAGAAAATATACTTCTTAACCTGTGGTTATAAAAAGATGCTTTTGATGGCTTGGATCATTACCTTAGGTCAAACATTGTCTAAAATTCCTGTTCTTTACTCAAAGTATATGGACCAAACAAATGGGGAAATCACTGGGACGTCCATTAATTTCAGTGGGTCTTCTCTGAGTGTGATCTCCAGCAAATGATAATAGATCACACAGATAGGCTGCAAAAAAGTAAATAAATCTGTGACAATGTACTAGGGTTGTTTGCACAGATGAATGAACTGGACTTTTTAGGAAATTGCTTCTGCTTTCTATTAATTTCTACAAAACGGGAAGAGGATTTCCTGCCTTTAGTAGCCATATATACACAGACTTATTTGTTGTATATAAAAATGCAGCTATTTATCCTGTACTATAGAAATCTGCCAGTTACGATGCTTCAGAATTCAGCTCCTTACTATGTTCCATCTGGCTTCACTACATATGCAGTGCTTAATCTTGGGGTTAGGTTCACTTATTCAGCATGATTGTAGCATCAGCACTGAGCATGATTGTAGTATGTGTGAATAAGGACCCCACCAGATGTTCTTTTTGTGCTCCTCATAGTATCAGAGCAATTATACATGATCCTGGTTTCAATACTATTCATGCCTGGAAATGTTTCTGGGCAGGCATACTCCTTCAGTTCCAATTGGTGCATGTCTCATGGCTTCCTACTGAAATCCTATAAATTTTCATACTACAAACATCCGGAGTTTTGGGTTTTTTTGTCCCACTTTTGCTAAAGTGCAACAGCAATAATGCAGTAACATTGGGGAAACAGCACAGAATAACTAATAAAGTGGAATGATGTGTGGACGGTCCAGTATAAATCCACCCCAATGCACTGTCATTGCATCAATGACATGTTGTAGAATATAAAAAATGTGGCTATTTCTCATGTAGTATAGACATCTGTTGCAGAATACACCCACACACCAAAGAAAACACGAGTCTGAAGGCACCCAAAGGCATCACAGATCAAATAGTGCAGACAGAACTATAACCTCTCCCCAAAGAGTGCTTTTGTTTTCAACTGAATGGGTTTACTTACTCTATTGCAAGCCATTAAGTGATGAGAAATCAAGGGTGACAACAGGTGTAATATTTTAAAAAGAGGAGTCAAAGCACATTCAGCATCTTTCAATGAAAGGGAGAAACGAGTTCAGCTTTCTTCCATCTCAGTCTCCCAGTTATGTGGTGCTTATGTGTGTGTGTACTGCTTTCAAGTCGATTCTGACTTATGGCGACCCTATGAATAGGGTTTTCATGGTAAGCGGTATTCAGAGGTGGTTTTACCATTGCCTTCCTCTAAGGCTGAGAGGCAGTGACTGGCCCAAGGTCACCCAGTCAGCTTCATGGCTGTGTGGGGATTCGAACCCTGGCAGTGAGTGATGAATAAGGGTAGGCAAGACTGGTGGCTGAACCAACATTCAGTCTGCTGGTATGTGTCTTTTCCACTGTGTAGTAGGATGAAACTGCCGTAGATCCTCCTTTTATCTGTCTTCATCCCAAGTGGTATACATGCTTACGTAAAGCAGCTCTTAGAATGAGAGTGTTCAAACTGACCAAAAGTTACCAAATTCAGTACACTAACTAAAACAAGAAATCCCACAACCTTCAAACCCTGTTTATCTTAGACAAGTTGTTGCTATCCAAACTATGAACATAAAGGAGGAATTAGCATTCCCGAGTTACATGAATAACATAAGGATTGGTTTGGTAAAACAATCTAGAATTTATGCAAGTAATCTAAGCCATGCACCACAGGGAAAGACAACTTGTGTTTCACAGGGTCATTAGCCAATCAAATTGGAGGAAAAGTTCCTTGTCAATGCTGCAATCTTCTGTGTCACTACTGTACAATAGCTGCACTCTTTTCAGTACTTGCTTAAAACATTTTTGTTTAGGCAAACCTATCCAGACATATGGAAGCTGAGATTGAAACATATGCCTTTTTAGCTTACTTTTGATTGTAATTATCATTTGAATGTTTTAACTCTGTTTATTTATGAGAGGGTTTTTTTACAATCAAGCAGTATATAAATTTTATTAAATAAATATTTTTAAAAAAATACTAGTCAAGAAGATTAATCCCATCTGCTCTAAATGTTCTGAATGTGTTCTGAATGTGGAATGCAACCCATACTTGAAATGAAATCCAAGAAACAATGCTTATGTCACACTTGATTGTAAAATGAGATTGAAACAGTTGCACCACAGTACTTGAATACTGGCAAAGGTGGTATGTTATTCCTGCAATACTAGCATAAAATTGTGAAAAGTCAGAATAAAAGCTGATTGCAGATTGATTCGGCATTACTCTGTAGTGTGTCTACTTGAAAACAGATGGAAATAGATGTAGGTGGTCCTGGCAGTGAGTGTGTATGTATATCCGCACCTACCCAATAATGTTGTAGGTGGGCATACACAAAGATCGCAGTCACTGTTTCCTTCTTCATTCACTTGGAGCATGTAAGGGACAGAATAGGCCGGGATAACCTAATCAAGGGGAGGGTTTTCAAACACATCTATTAACCACACCCAGCTTTGTGGATGGCAAGATATAGAATCAAGCTAGACTGAAAGCAGTATGTTGAGGATGAAAACGAACAATTCCGGATTAAGAATGACATTTTTCCACTACAAACAGGCTAGTGTTTATGCAGCTCAGGTACCACTCGTTTTAGAATGCCTGAAACATTTTAGTGTGCTGTTTTCAAGCTGGACTGAATGCTTTGCTTTTAAAATCTATTCATTCTATAAGAATGGAATGGTTTGGCTCGTATAAAACATTGAATCCTGGACTGCTAAAAGCAACGTTACATAGCATTGCTAAGCCAGGAATAAAACGTAACTAAAATCTCAGGGTGCATAGAAAGAATGTAAAAAATTCTGCTCTGGAATTTCCGAAAAGGAACTGCATGTTGGGATTCAGCCACAGCAAAAGATTATGTAATCTTTTTCTTATTGTTCACAAGTATAACATTTGTAAAGGGTGGCAAACAAATAATTGGGGGAAAGGTGAAAGACACACTTTGCGGTTAGCCTGCCCTTACAAAATCGTACAAGAGCAGTCTGCTTTGTTTATTATCTCTAGTTCATGTCAGTCAATGCATACCAACAACCTGAAGTGCCCTTATCAGACTTGAGTGCTGTGCAATCAAAAATGTACAGAACACTTGAGAGTTGCATGCTATAAGAAGTATGACATAAAAGTAAATAATAAAAAAGTGTATTAGCTTTGGCTTGCTGCATGATAGCAGAGTTGCTGGTTATCACAAATGTGCTGGATCACAAATGCTGCCCCGTCTGGTGATTAGAATATCACAAGTGGAATCTGAAGCAAATTGTTGCACTTGTATGTTGCTGCACCTCTCCCTCAGCTTTCTTCTCCTCTGTATCCCCTGTCCTCACTTGCCTCTTTGTTCTTCTCAGTTTATGCTCTTCTTCCTGCTTTCTTATTCCCTCCTTGAGCTCTTCGTTTTCTCCTCCTCTTCCCGGCACACATGACATAGTCTGTCAGCAAAATCATTCAGATTCACTGTGGCTTTCTTTGTGTGTGGCTTGTGCTGTGAAGAGGCAGCTTGGCTGACTGGCCACTTCACTGTCCCATATTTATTTTCATAGAATAGTAGAGTTGGAAGGGGCCTATAAGGCCATCAAGTCCAACCCCCTGCTCAATGCAGGAATCCAAATCAAAGCATTCCCGACTGATGGCTGTCTGGCTGCCTCTTCAATGCCTCCAGTGTCGGAGAGCCCACTACCTCTCTAGGTATTTTATGCCTCTTCCTTCTCCCTGGGAAAGTGGCAGGTGCACAATTCACCTGTTTCCTGTGTTGGTGGCGGTAGAGAAGATTTGACCCTTACTATGTTGTTTGCTTGCTTATTTTTAAAATCTTCATCTTGGGGTTCACCCAAGCAACTATATATCTCCCTCTTGCTTCTTGATGGAGCCCTTTGCCTACGAGGTTGTCGGCATGGCCCACCAGAGTTCAGCATTAGAGGGAGTAATAAATAATATTGTACCAAATTTACAACCTTTTAACACAGTGTGGGGAACTTTGGGCCCTCCAGATGTTGCTGAACTACAACCCCATTATATTCATTATATTCATTATATGAACCTACCCGTACACTGCGCTCAACATCAAAGGCCCTCCTCCGGGTGCCTACTCAGAGAGATGCCCAGAAGACGACTACAAGGAAGAGGGCCTTCTCAGTGGTGGCCCCCGAATTATGGAACACCCTTCCTGATGAGGTTCGCCTGGCGCCTACATTACTATCCTTTCGGCGCCAGGTGAAAACCTTCCTCTTTGTCCAGGCATTTTAATATTTTTAATATTTTAATATTTTTTGTACTTGTTAATAGTTTGTATTTGTATCTAATGTTTTTAACAGACAGTCATACGACACACCTTTTATAATTGGATGATTAGCTGGTTTTAGCTGCTTTTTAAATTGTTTGTGTTATTTTTTATGTACACCGCCCAGAGAGCATTGCTATGGGCGGTATAAAAGTTCAATCAAATAAATAAATAAATAAAATTAGCCCCAGCATGCCCTTCCAATGGCCAGGCATGATGGGAGTTGTAGTTCAGCAACATCTGGAGGACTACATGTTCCCCACACCTGCTCTAGCAATATTATATGCTCTTGTTTTGCTTACAGCTACCTCAACTGTATTATTCATATGAATCTATATGTATGGTCAGTCAAGCATTATGGCAGCCAGCCAACTAATAGGCATGACTATGCAAAGCTGCTTTATCCTGAGTCAGACATAGAGATCTGTCAGTGTTGTCAGTGCTGGTTGGCAGCAGCTCTCCAGGGTTCAGGCAGGTCTTTTGCATCTCTGCCTGGAGATGCCAGGGATTAAGCCTGGGACCGTCATCATGCAAGGCACCCACTCTGTGAATATATGGCCATTAGGCTAGGTGGACTGTGCATAGGAGTTCGTGTCATGACTTATCTTCAGAACTTTAATATTTTTATTTCCACATTTGGATGTCTGCTCTCTATGATAAGCACTGTACCTGCTTTGGACATTACTGTTACTTCCTGCCAGCCCAGCCTTTGCAGTGGTGGTACGGTTTGAAAAAAGTCTACTGCGCATAAACGTGAGGAGAGAGATGCTCACAATATCTACTTATCTGCAGTGCCCATTTTTACAGGTGACTATAAGCATGTGTGTGTGCGTTAAAATGCAAAGCATGGTAGATGGATGTAGACTCCTTTGAAGTACGGAAGAAACGGTGAAGACAACATGAGTCATGAAGGGAAGAAAGATTGTTTTAAATTGTTTTAAATTTTTAAATTGTGTTTTAAATTGTTTTTAAAATATGTGTTTTAAATTGTATATTTGTTTTAATGTTTTTGGTTGCTGTAAACCACCCAGAGAGTTTCAGCTATGGGGCGGTATACGAGTGCAATCAATCAATCAATCAATCAGTAAGAGAAGAAAGAGCCTGTGTTGTAATGATGGATGCACAGTCCAAAAGAACATCCTGTAGGGCTATAATTCTGATTTAGAGTCCTAGAGACTCTTTTCATATCACAGGAACTGCAGCTTCATTATGAGAACTCTCAGAGTTATGCTTTTGAGGCATATTATGGAATTTCTCAGCTGGGATGAAGGTGGAATATACTTTTAATTTTCTTGTATACCATCTAGGTCCTACAAACTTGCCAAAAGGACACTAAATATTTTTGGCTTCCTTGCACATGTCAAGCAGTTGAGAGGCTGATGACAAATGACAACTTCATACTGGGCCCTGAGTAGCAGAATCAATATGGGAAACAAATCCATTTATTACAATAAAAATATGTGCATTTACATTTTAGCTTTTAACATTTTTATGTGCTGGCCATTAAGCTGATTGATAATGGTGTCCAAAGCAACAATATTTTGCCCATGGTATTTGGCAGCCTGTGTTAAGCCAGTGATAGAACAGGGATGAGGAACTGAATCCTGCCAATGGGCTGGATCCAAAACTGGCCCACCCACCATAGGCCATTTAGACAGGTGAGGAGAACTTCCCATTCTTTCCAGCGTGGCTTTCACTGCAAAGGAAGGATCTCGTGCTGCTTTCCCTGTGGAAAGTGGGGCTTGCATCTGATGGTGAATTTAAGGCTTGTGAACACACTAGTCATCTACCCCAAAGCGCTTTCATTGGCCACACCTGGAGGGGGAACAGGTTGATGTGCTGATCAGTTGCAAAGTCTCTTTGAACCTGAATTTTCTAAAAAAAAACCCTAAAGCTGCTCCTACCAGGTTTTACAGTATAAAGGGGTGGGGTTTGACTAGCGTTGTGTGCCCCCATTTTCAGAAAAGAGAGGTGGAGACACACTCAGGGCTGGCGCCAGGCATGACTGGGCCCTTGGGCACCAGCCTGCCCCAGGTGCGCAGCTCTTGCCTGTTTCACCTCCCGCTCTCTTGTGTTCTGTTGCTGCGTGTGCTGCGTGCACAGGACTGCCATAAACCAAGATGGCAGCGGAGGCTTCTCTAAGGGGCTGATACCCCTGCACCATCTTAGTTGATGGCTCGCATGTGCGTTATGGTATGTGCGTGCACATGCCTGCCATCAATCAAGATGGCAGTAGGGGCATCAGACCCTTAAAGAAGCCTCTGCCACCATCTTGGTTGATGGCAGCCCTGCACACACAGTGCTTGCAGCAGCAGAACACAAGAGAGAGGTAGGTGGAATGAGTGGGTGGCCTGGAAGCTCTGTCCCTGCCCTGCGATTCATGGTAGGGACCCTGCTGCGGATCGCTGAAGGGGAACGCTACTCTCCCACCCTATCAAGGGGCCCTTCAGGGCCACAGGGCCCCTCAGCCAGGGCCCGACCTGGCCGCCCTTTGGTGCCGGCCCTGGATGCGCTGGAACCAGCAGAACAGTGAATGTGTTTCTACCCGAAGTATCAAAAGAAACCCCTGCTTGCAACAGGGATCAGCTGCACTTGGGGGATCTAATCAAGAGCTCTTGAGTACAGCTGATCCCAGCAAGGCTTGTATTTGGCACTAAATTTAAAAGGCACCAAAAACAGACCTTATTTGCAGTGCACTCCTGATTGTTCCTTTGCTGCCGTGGTTGTACCTTACCCACACCTGATGTCATATATAAGGAGAGAATCGGAGCAGGTGAGCAGGGCTTGGGGAAGCAGTCTTGCATGCCAAATTGGGATCCCTGTGCCTAATAATGCTTGCACCACCCCTGCCCATGTAGAGCAGGGAAGGTATAAAGAGAATCTACCTGCATTTGCTTGAACGCAAGTAACCCCCCCCCAAATCAGGGACCCTGATAAAGCAGGATTCCTGATCACACAGATCTCACCTGTCCAAGTGAGTACAAGTAACCCAGGAAGGTCAGGACCTAAGTAGGCAAGGATGCAGACACTGGAAGCAGGATCAGCATGTGTTAACTCATGTGAAAATTTACTATTCTGGCATAATGGCTTAAGTGAAGGCTTAAGTGGAACCTGTGGCCCTTTCAGTCCCAGACTCCCTACCCTAATTAGCAGTGGGTTTTCAGGGAGGACACGGAATTGAAAGGTAACCACCTGCTGTACTATGAGCTATGTCTTTCAAAAAAAATTTCTGACCATTTTCTACTGGGTACAATGAATACTACAACATAAGGTAGAAGCCCAAACTCTGTCTTCATAAAGATAGATCATTCTAAATGCCATCAGCAGAGGCAAAATACAGAAGGAAGCTTCTTCTGTCTCTGTAAACCTGGACACTAGCAATATTCTCTGGCCCATAGAATTTAGTGTCTGGAGAAATGACATTTATGCAATAAAGGCCAACCTGTAACTGGGCCATCTGCAGTAGTGGGAACCCTATGGCCCTCTGTTGCTGCACTACAACTCCCATTATCCCTGGCTATTGGCCATTCTGATGGGAGTTGGAGTCCTGCAACCTTAGGACAGCCACACGTTCCCCAAAGCCTGATTTAAAGAGGTGCTCCTGGGAATATCTAAATAGCAAAAAAATAGTGTATTTCAAGATTCCTATGCATTTTTGCTTGGAAACAATCCCATTGAAATCAGTGGGCCTTACATTTGACCATACAAGCTTAGTACTAAAGTGCAAAAGCATGGATTGTGGTTATATTCTTTTACCCTATAACAACTGTAGAGGTGTTACTGACGCTGGTCAAATGATCATAGACCCATTTCCTTGTGTATAAGAATAGTCTCACACTGTGTAGAAGTGCTGAGTTGGCCAGGAATACAAATGCTCCTTCTGAGGAATTATCACAAGTGATCCAAGGGCCAAAATGCACATTATATTATTCACACTTTAAAAAAAAAGCAGGACATCAGGAAAAACTTCCTACAACTATGGAACCAATTACCTAGAGAGGTAATGGGCTCTCCGACACTGGAGGCATTCAAGAGGTAGCTGGACAGGCATTTGTCAGGAATGCTTTGATTTGGATTCCTGCATTGAGCAGGGGGTTGGACTTGATGCAACTCTACTATTGTATGATTCTATGAACTTATTTCCCAATCTCAGGGAAGCTATAAATAAGCTGCAAATGAAAAGGAGCTATATTTATATTATACCTTCAGATTACAAAAGATTTGAGTTACTCCCTGACTGTTGTAGGGTTGTCATCAAGCTAGAGTGCCAATGTGGTTTAGGAGCTCTGACTTAACAAGAGTTCGACTTTGCAGATGTAGGTCCAAGTAGGTGGTCTTGGGCAATTATCTACAGATCTTCTTCAGTCATTGTCAGCTTCCATCTGTAAAAAATGGAAATCAGAGCAACCACCTACTTGACAAGAGGTAGCATGGGAATTTCTGCGATAAGGCCCCTTTTCACATTGGCAGCCCTTTTCTACAGTCCTGTAACAAGATGACCACTGCTTTACTATTGCTTGCACTAAGACATGTCCTGTCTGCACCTTGCAGTCAATCCAACAACTTTTAAGAAGAAAAAGAAATGCATAAAGAAATTACAACCAGTGTTACATAATCCGTAGCAACGGTGCAACTAGTCTCAGGTGTGCTCACAGTCAACTCCCCTTTGGCAGCTATGTATGGCAAGTACTGATCAGCAGGTGGCAATGTTTTGACTGCAAAACTGATAGCTCTTCACCCTTTCTTTCTCTTCTCTCATAAACAATGGCCAGGGATAGATGCTGACAAAGGAAATAGCTCCCCATTTATTTGGTTCCCTTGGCCACAATAGCATTGGCTGGTGATTAGGAAAGGTAGAATACATAATTGACTTGAATGGGCATCTGTCACAGAAACTAAAAGTATGGACAAGGAGGCACACTCACCATAAGTACATAGACCAAATAGGTAAACTTTGCCTTAACACAATAGCCTAGTCAATAGGCTATTGTGAGATACTGCCATTATCTGCCATTATCTTGCAACAACCCAGCCCAAAGCATATTTCATGAATCTGCTAAGACTTATAAGTGGAAAGAGGTAGAGGCAGCAGGAGAATCTGAGCAAGGTAGCAGGATCAGAACCCAGGCCACCTCATCTAAAAAGAAAGTTTAAGAAACTTGGTGTCTTACAGCAGCAAGCTGACCCACATGAGACCTGAAACAAAATGTGGATTCCTGTTCAGGGTTCCAGCCATCCATGACCTCTACTCGGATACTCTAAGCTAGTCTCCCCGTTTTTCTATTCTCTGGAAAGGCCTTTCCATTCCCATCAGTCAGCATTCTGTGCCCATTGAGCATGGTCTGTATTTATTGGGCTGCTTTGCAGTTACCCCCTTACGGTTTTTTTTTTTATCATTAATTTTTATTCAAAGTTTCAAAAAACAAAACAAAACAAAACGAAACAAAACAAAAAACAAATTAATAACTAATACAATAAAATAAAATGTTGACTTCCGATTTGTCGCAGATCAGTTATAGATCTATAGTATATAACAAACCTGTTTCTTAATATATTACAAAATCACTTTCCTCCAGTAGTTATCTTAATTAATTATCAAATCTCATTAACATCACCTTATTCTTTCCGCAAAAAGTCAAAGAGAGGTTTCCAGTCCTTGAGAAATATATCCATCAATTTTTCTCCAAATAAACATGTCGATTAATCCATCTCATCAAGTCTGCTAGGTCCAGTAGTTTCAATAGCCATTCTTCCATTATCAGTGTTAATTCCATCTTCCAACTTCCATCCTTGCATCCATAATGATCTTGCTGTCATAGTCATATAATAAGAGTCTGATGGGAATTTCCTTCCTCACAAATATTTCCTTGCCATCAATTCTGAATGTGTTACTGAAATGTTGTTGTTAAGTCATATCACTGTTCCTCTTTTTTATGAAATGCACTAGCACATCTCTTGAGAGTTTTTCCATTGTCACATATCTGTAATTAATTCTATAGATTTTCTCTATTTCAAGCTCCATCACATCATTCCAGTCCAGAAATTTTTTTGAAACATTGATAGCTTTATCTCTGATATCTTCATCAATTTCTTCAGGGACAACGCTGAATTCCAAACAGTAATCTTTATCTCTAAGGTCCATAAACTCCAAATCTTTTTCCAGTTCCACATTTGATATATCTGTTCCAATCTCCAGGACTTGCATCTTCCCTTTAATTTTTCTTTCTTCTTCTATTGCTTATCTAATTACATCTTTTATCTCATCAACCTCCTCTCTCATAAAATCCCCTATTTCTTTCAGCTCCTGCTTCATTTTGCCAAATTCAATTTTCATCTCTTGTTTGCCATGTCTCAGTTTTTGTTTCGTTATCTCAATCTCATCCATTATTTTCTGAAACATATTTACTTCCAGGGTCTCAGCCACTTTCTTAATTGTCATTTTTAAAACCAAGAAGAAAAAAAACCCTTCAATTTCAAATATAGCACTATTCCCAAAGAGCAATTGATTTCTTTTTCCAGCAACAAAGGAGTTAATATTCCAAACCTGATGACATCATAATGTAGACAGCACAAACTGCCTTATCTCTTATGTGTCCAAGAATGCAAAACAAATTTAGTTCACAGCATCCAAATAGTTAGTGACATAAAGAACAAGCAGATTCGTCAAAATGAAGTAGACCAGAAAAAATAGTCCCAGACATATAATACTCAAAAGTTCATATAAATCAAAATTTTTCTCCTCAGATTAGATATCTCTCATCCGTTTGTATTTTTAGAATGCTCAATTCCAGGCCAGCTTTTTGCAATAAAAACAAAGATAAGCTATTTCGATTTCCTTCCGCCTTAATTCCGTGTATAAAAGAGAAAAGTTATAACTCACCCAGGGATTCTTTACTGCTGATTCTTTTAACAAATCTATTTTACTGCAGCAATTTAAGTCAAATGATAAGGATAGACAGAAGAATGCTTGCCTGTTAGAATCTGTTTTTCTTTGAAGAAAAGAAAAATGTCTCGCTTAATCAGTTTGAGCTTGCTTGAAATTCCCTGGCTCCGTCCGACGTTGCTGGCTGGTCCTTCGTTCATAGGCGATCCTAATGAATTCAAGTCCCCCAACAAACACAACGAAGCTTGTGGATGATCTCTTCGTTTCTCCCTTGCCTGGGAGAAAGTTTTTACCAGTCAAAAAAACCTTTTGACTGGTTTTAAAACTGAAAAAGCTTCCTCTGAGACGAGAGGCAGGCACAAGCGAAGCAATCCTTCCCAGAAGTCCACGGTTTGTTTGTTTTTTAAAAGTAGTTTCTGCTTAAGCAAATTGGGTTTTTTCCCAAGCCTGCTAATGCCTCCTCCTTGTTCATTTTGGCTATATAAGGATCCACATTTGGAGAATGAGTCTGATATAAGTATTATATGTACATATTATTGTATTGGATGGTTTCCCTATATTGGATGGATTTCCTGTCTTCCACCCACATTAACTAATGCAAGTGATCTGCTCATGGAAGCCTGACTCTGCAAATCCTCCCCTGACGTCACAGAAGATTCCATCGGTGATATCCTTAATGGATTAAGAACACTGAAAGCAGATATTTCAGTAGTCATCACCACCCCTCAAAAACTGCACACTCTGGCATTAAATGAAGGTTAATAAAGGTTTGATGTTGAAGCTCAGGTATATACTTGTAGACAGACTGGCATCACAGTAATACAGTTCCCCGCCTGTATACATGGATGTGCCTTCTCATTCAGTTTTGCATCCCCCCTGGCTCCCTGCCACCCTGAAAATCTGTACTAGAGGCTTGTGAGAACCATCAGAACAATGTGGAAGATACCACAGGGGCTGCACTGGGTATGGGGAACTGCAGAAAATTCTCTCAGGTTAGTGGATGCTTCTGGATGAAAATATGTCTGCTATAGGTGTTCATTTTGTACTGTTTTTAACCTGATCTTCAGTTGCTTTTTGTACTGCTTTTAAAACTATTTTAGCTGCTCTTATGGTGTTTCTGTAAATGACCTTGTAAAAAGCCATTTTTAAATAATAACAATAGCCATTCTGTGAGCGTGACAGCGGCACTGGATTTCACTTTTTTGCCCAGCCTTTCAGAATATATACTCTTCTCATAAAATAAAATAAAATAAAATAAAATAAAATAGCTCCTTTTTAGAAGTTTAGACAAAAAGTTGAAATAGGAAAAACTGTGAAAGAATTCACCCTTCTTTATAACAGAACTTCCAAAATCTGTGGGAATGGGACTCTTTAAAGTACATTTTAACAATCTGCGTTGGGAAGTGCTTAGAAATTCAAAGAAGCATTTGACACTATTTGTCTGTCCAATTTGCATCCCCCATTCTTCTAAGGAGCTCTAGTAGTATACATGGGATGATCTAATTTTAGCCTCATTACATAAGTTTGTGAGATAGGCTAGACAAAATAGAGTTTTGGCCTCATGTAACATGAGCCTGTGAGAGGGGTTATAATGAAATATGACTATTGGGCTGCTATAGTCATGCTCCTATGCTTTGAATAGCTGCCTGACATACATAAATTAAGATAATGATCTCTCTCTCTCTCTCTCTCTCTGTTCTTTTCTCCATGCCAGGAAAACTTTCACTAGGTTAACTTCTGGGTGCCAGCGTACCATCAATCCAACTTCTAGAGATGTCACCTCCTTCCTGCCTCTGCTCTAAGGCTTTTAGTAGAAGTTGACGTGAAGCTCTTAAGCAGATGAAGCTGTACTATCACTTATCGTCATGTCAAAGAAAGCTGCACATGATAGATATTAGTTTATCAAGCTGCTATAGGGCCAGGTTGTGGGGTTTTTAAGTAACAATCTAATATCTAAATAGAGTTGCCATTCTTTTTCTATCATGGCTCCTGTGCTTTTAATGGTAGCACAAGAAGCAGAAATTCAGCCACTGAATCTTTTTCAATATATAGAGATGCAGGGATGGAATAATGTCCCCACTCTGCAGATGTTATCAGTATAGAAGACCACCTTGAACAAAATTGGTATCTCTAATTCCAATTAGTACATTAAAAAAGACTAATTAAATGAGTAATTTAGGTAAGGAAAATTAAAAAAAATCAATTAGATGAATTGTTTGCCCAGTTTTCTGCCTCTTTGATTAATGAATGGGCACTGAATTAAAATGGGATAGCCTGCCTGGAAAGTGGCTAAATTATCAGCTAAGAGTCAGTCTTGACAGGAGCAAATGGGCAAGAACATTTTCCCCTGGCTTTGTACTGTGTTCAGTTGTACAAAGCACATGTCAGCAAGTGAACCCATGTGTTCAAGGAATCTTCAGAGGGCAATAGAATGACTCACATTATTTCCATCCCATGTTTTCCATTTCCCATTTGACACTCACAGTGATGTAATCACCATTGTTTTTATCGAGGTTTTGTTTTGCTTTTGCTTTTATTTTCCTGCGCAATGGCTTTTCGAATGATCACAAGACAAAGCAAGTGTTCTGCAATGTATAGTACTTTAAGTTCTCATTTAAATAAATAAGTAAATAAATAATGGCATTGTCTAGTTTAGAGTTCTTCAAGCTTGGGTCCCCAGATGTTGTTGGACAACAACTCCCACAATCCTCAGCCAGCTTAGCCGATTGTCAGGGATGATGAGAGTTGTGGTCCAACAACATCTGAGGACCCAAGATTGAAGAATAGTGGTCTAGATCACAGAGGCTCAACTTGTGGCCCTGGAGCCTCATGTGGCCCCCATGCTCATTTCATTCATCCCTTAATGCTTCCTGAAGCTGCCTTGTTCTTCTGTCTCATAGGAGTTCCTTCCCTTTGCTGTTGGCTTCCTCCTTATTCACCTAGCGTTTAAGAGGACCCACAGTCATAGGTGGTATTTGTCTGAATACCAGGTGCTGGAAACTGCAAGACGGGAGAGTTTTCTTGCCCTCAGGTCCAGCTTACAGGTTTCCCACAGGCATCTGGTTGGCTGCTGTAAAAACAGGATGCTGGACTAGATGGGCCATTGGCCTGATCTAATATTTCAGTTTCAGATCAACTAGGAGGACAGTATTTAAGTTTATAAAAATGAACTGATCCTCCTTCCAATTTCCTGGTCATATAGTCTGCGAGGGGGGTATTTTTCTCCAGCTGTCTGAGAACAAATTGTGGGCTTTTGCATATGCATGCATATAAAAAAAATAGCTCACTAAAGTCAGAAAAGACATGCATATAGAGGAGAGCCTGGCTAGGAGTCCAGTCTGTGAGTTCAAATCCCCGTTCGTGTCTTCTGGGTATCAAGGGCCAGCTAAAGATCACCCTCACAGTGAGTGGCTCAGGGGATACATGCCCTGCCACCTGTGCAGCCGTGGGCGAGCTGCATAGTCCCAGGGAGCCCAGTTGCCCCCCAGCTGGCAGTTGTGGACAAGGCAGGGGCTGGCTTATGCAGCTGTGGCAAGCTGAGCAGACCCTAGCCAACTGGGGAGGACTAGCCTCAGAGAGAGGCAATGGTAAACCCCTCTGAAAACCGCTTACCATGAAAACCCTATTCATAGGGTCGCCATAAGTCAGGATTGATT
This sequence comes from Rhineura floridana, assembly GCF_030035675.1. Classification (NCBI taxonomy): domain Eukaryota; kingdom Metazoa; phylum Chordata; class Lepidosauria; order Squamata; family Rhineuridae; genus Rhineura; species Rhineura floridana. The sequence goes on from NC_084483.1 coordinate 105,006,971, forward strand.
TGAAGGCAGTCCATTTCCATTTCCAAAGTCAGAAATGAATTATTTTCACAATGACCAAACTAACATTTACAATATGCCATTTTTCATATATTTAAAAAGTCAGAGTTCCACATAGAATAGAGGGTAATGTCAAAAGGTAGGTGTACATCACATTCAAATATTCTGTTCACTAACAGACAAAAACACCCTTGTGTTTGCAGGCCAACAACATTCTGAAATCAATTGTTCAATAAAATATTTCAGAGTAAATATATATAGGATCAAGACACAATCTCTTAATTCTTTTCAGCTGAAGTTCCATTGGACTGAGCAATGCTGTTAAGAGTGCTCTCATGTGTCACTGAAGATACCACCGAGCTTGTGTCATGCAGTCATATTAATTATGCTAATATGGGATGGGAATTGGACAAGAGACATTTTAAAATCAAATGCACATGAGATGTGGGGAACCAAAAACCAAATTGCACTGAGTGACATATGCTGAGGGTAGGCAACACTAGGGATGGATGAATCTCTCAGTTTCAGTTTCTCATTTTTCCAGTCTTAAATTCAGTCCACATTTCCACAGCAATTTGGGGAAAAAATCAAAATTTCAGCATTTTAGTGATAAACACATCTTAATGCAGTTTTGACATATTTTTACAGCCAACTTTAATATAATGCATTTTTCTCTAATATATGCATTATATGTACAGTTTTTCCTAATACAGATAATTCTGTTGGTTGGAGAAGTGCATCACAACATTTGGAGAAGTACAAATTTTGAAGAATATGTGTTTCAGGTTGCAGTTCAAGAATATGAACAAGGTAGTTCCTCATTAAAATGCAAAATGAATAAATTTCTCTTCCATTCCTAGGGGGTGATGCCAGCCAGTGAATTCTTGGCTTCTGTTAAGGACTTTGAATACAGGTAGGATCCATAAGCAAGGAAAAGGGCAAAACCAACGGTTTAATGTGCAAAGGGTGTATTTGCACTTCCCATTTTGAAGAGCAGTAATGTACTCTCACATTCATTTTCATGCTGCCTGCTGACCACGTTGAAAGCAGCAATTGGTATTTTACTCAGAGAATGACACTGCCAGGACTGTCACCAGGCATGACTGGGTCCTTGGGCACCAGCCTGTCCCAGGCCCACAGTGTCGTAGCCCAACCCCCCCAATATATGTAGCATGGGGCTAATAAGCTCACCTACGAGTCCGACCTACCTTTCCTGTTCTTGTCAATGGTGTGCACACTGTGCTCGCATGTGTGCCATCAACCAAGATGGCAGCAGGGGCATCAGCCCCTTAGGGAAGCCTCTGCCACCATCTTAGTTGACGGGAGGCATGCACATGCAGCGTGCACACCATTCATAGGGATGGGAGAGATAGGTGGGGCATGCGTGCGGACTTATTGAAACCCACACTGACTGTATAGGGTATGCCCTGGAGCTTCCTCTCCGCAATCCAGGGCAGCCAATGCTGCCATGGAACAGGAGCGCTACCCTCCCACCCTAAGGAGTGGGAGTCTGGGCCTCAGGGGCCCTTGGCCAGGGCCCAACCTGGCCATCCTCTGGCACTGGTCCTGGAAATTGTCCAGGCCCAAAGAAAGAGTGACTTACATCAATTGCTTAAACACTAAAGTAGCTATTGGGCCTTTTTTTATAATTGTTCTGTTGTCTGAGAGTAGAGGTGGGCAAGAAATTTAGTTCATGTTTCAAGCTGAATCTATCAAATTCACACTTTCTGAAATAATATGAGAACTGCAACACAGCCATCCTTCAAAATTCACACTTATTTCAATTTTGCAATGCAGTTTGCCAACCAAACAATGTTTACACAAATGTATGTCAGGGGAAAGTGCATAAAAATGAATATATGAATGAAAATAACGAACAAAAATGCATTATATGACAAGAAATTGGTTGCAAAAATGTGTACACATGTTCATTATAAGAAATTAGCACTAAAATGCTGGAGAATTTTCATGAGGATTTTATCTTTTAAAAATTGATTGCTGCAGAAATGCAGAAAACTGAATTTAAGATTGGAAACATGAGAAATGGAGAGAACCGAAATTTACAGATCTTTCTATCCCTGTCTTGGAGCAAAGCAAAGTTACCTGTAAGAGGAAAATCCCAGAGGCAAAGACATTTTCATTTGCTGCAGCAAAGACAACAAAGTCTTGTGGCAATTTAACAAACAGATTTATCCTGATAGATACATTTATGCCAGGATAAATTTGGTTGCTACAAGACTTGGCTGTATTTGGACAGGAAAGTGTCCCTTCTGGTAATCTTGTTATTATGTAACTGGTAGCATTATAATGCTTCTCCAAACAATGCAAGACAAACCAATAAATATATACTGATTCTCTTTCTTTTCCACCAGTGACAGCTGATTAGCCATCCTAGGAATTTTTAGAAAGATTGTTTTCTCATTATCATTGTATGTTGGGCCAACCTAGATGTTTAAATAGCACACAGATGTAACAGATTCCCAGTAACGAAAAGCAATGGATGGGGGGGGGGTTGGTTAAAATCTTGAATAGAGAAATAGCCATAGGAAATGACAGCTTACACCATAAGCAGTTCCTCCAGCTCATTTTCTCCTCTAAATCACCTCCCAGCTGCTTCTCCACCCATGAGGAAAAAGATGTGGGTACCCAAATCAGTGGTAAAATGACTTGAGGGGGAAAGGATTCAGCAGTCCCTTCCTCTGCCACTCCTCTGTGAAAAGCTGCAACCTAGGAAGCTTTGGATTTGAGAAAGCCAGAGAGAAGGTACACGTGACCCTGGAAGCCCAGTCTGCCTCTTTGTGGCGCATGCAACTCTGAAGCAATTCCACAACACTTTGCTCACACTTTGGACAGGTGATGGATTTTATTTGGAAAGTGTTGCTCATCAATGTTTAACTGGCAGAGTTTTTATCTAACATGAACTTTCTTGGTTCACAGGAACTGAAATCCTAAACAATAACCATCATCTGTGTGGGAAATTTGGACAAAGTGCAGATATGCATGGTACAGCCCGAGTTATAAAGCTACTTGTATACAATTCACATGCTGCTCTTCCTGCAAATTATTACCTTTCACTCCTGCCTAGCACTCCTTGAGTCCTGGGGGGGGGGATGGGAAGAGGAGAAACCCCAGCAGAAATATGCTTTTTCCCCTGAAGCTGTATGCTCCCATTTTAATAACTTTGGGGGGGGGTGTTTTTGAAATTATTGAGTTAGATAGGGCACAATCCTACTGGTATTTATGTGTATCCCCAGCAGAGGAGGAGGGAGGGAGAAGGGAGTGTGTCAGCATGGCTGAGCTGTTCCAGTAAGAATCCCCCACCCAGGTGCAGCAATGGCAGAGGCAGGGAAATCCAGCACCGCCCAGGCATAGTTGGGGAAGAGCCGGCTGAGCCAGCACAAGTGAAGCCAGCAGAAGGCCTGGAAAAGGGGCATTGGGGGGTGTTGGGGGTGTTACTGAGGAGAAAGGGAATTACGCTGCATCCTGAGCCCATTCATCTTGGCCCTGCAGCCCCCCAGTCCCAGCAGACAATACTCCAGGGAGAAGGGTGGTGTAAATAAGCATACCTAATGGAAGTTAATGGTGATGGCAGCTGAGCCAGCAGTTTTATGATGTTTGACTTGTCTGGTTTTATTTTCCCTCTGCCAGGCTCTACTGGTATAGCTAGTGTACTCCCCCCCCCAAGGGCTCCTGAACGGAGGCAGGATATGGCGGGACCTTATGCCACCGTCTCTTGCGCCAGCTCCACTTATGCCAGCCTCTTCTCAATAGGATTGCTCCCATAGTTATTTGAAGGATGTGAATTAATGTCTCCATATTTTTTTAAATGAGAGAAACACACTTCCGTGCCCAATGCAGATCTATCCCCAATGCACCAAAAATCATTATCCTCTATTAACATTTGCATTTAATGCCTTAGTGCTGATTCAGAATTAGATCTAGTGACACCATAGTACTAAGGAGTTCCTTCTGGTTCTTAGAAAGTAACAGTGTGACCTGCAACAAAATGTTGCAGAGTGGAATGCTGTTGTTTAGGATTCCAGCCACTCCATTCCATACCCCATGTCCCCAATCAACCAGCATTCTGTAGCCATGTTCATAACTAGGTTTTGTGTGTGTCCCCCTTAGGGTTTTTTGTCTCAAGTTTTTATGGTACATTTGCAAACTTTTAATACTTGCCACTTGTGCATAGGTGGTAATGTTTTGGCTACAAAAGCAATGGCACTCACCCCCTGATAACTGGAAGCAGAGGGAATGAGGACTTAACAGAGGCGATTGAGTAAACACGTTGAGCCCTAATGGATCTGCTTTATTTGTTTATTAATCAACCACATTTCTAGATTCCCCTTCATCCCAAAAGATCCCAGGGCGGTATACAGCTAACCCAGTAAAATACATTCTGCACAACACTGAAACCATAAAATCATGAAAGAAATAAAACACATCGATTCCAGCCACACATGCAGTCATGAAGCAGATACATAACTTTTAAGGTCAGCTATGCCTAAGCACCTGTCGAAAAAGATAATGCTAGAAGGCTGACAACAAAAGGGCCATGTATTTCCAGCGGGGCGGGGGGAGTTCCACAACCAGGGCACCACAACAGTATGTTTACTGTCAGGCAGTATGTCTGTGAATGCCAGTTGCTGAGAATCACAAGCAGGAAGAGTGCTGTTGCATTCAGGTCTTGATTTCAGGTTTCCCATGGGGATCCGATAGGCCATTGTGAGAACATGATGCTGGATTAGATGGGCCATTGGCCTGATCCAGTGTGGCCCATCCTATGTTCTTAATGGTGAAGGCCCTGGCTCACAACTGCACACCCCAAACCACATGGGCAAGACTTTTTTGCAGGACTTTCCTGCAGATCTCAAAGCATGCGTAGGAAGATATTCAGAGAGGTCTTCCTTGAAGTACTTGGGTCCTTGAAGTACTTGGGTCCTGATACCTCTTGAATTGACAGCCATGGTAGCCCTTTGATCTGGGGATGAGGTTTCTAAGCCAGATAGTGGAGTTTCCAACTAGGTGGAGACGTGAAGCATTTGTTAACATAAACCAGAAGCTCATGCCAATGACTGCTAAAATTCCTGAAAAATTGGAATGTCTTCAAGGTATTTGAAAAAACAGATACAACACTTGACAGAGGGGTTAAAAAATTCCTTTCAACGCCTATTCAAAGCAGGGTGCTCTGATAGGATACACCACTGGTTCTGTGATCATATTGCTAAAGCACAGGTGCCCATGTAATTATTCCTAGGATCTATTTGTAATAATAGCTGGAGCTTGTTTTCAGTGAAATGAATGGAAAGATGCCTTTATAGATGGGTGAATTTTTTTTTTTTTAAAAAATTGAAATGTAAACTCATCCATTTTATAAGGATTTTCTTTTCTGGAGTCTGAACAACAATCAATACAAATATGAACACTATTTAAAAACTTATATGAATTGGACATAACTGAGCTGGTTAACACTGCTATTCATGGACTGTGTGGGTTTCTTTTTATATATCTTGCATTATCAAGCACTTATTGAACAATGGTGCATAAACATGCAACATTTCACAAAACAACACACGTGACAACCCATGGTGAGGCATTCTTCCTTCAAAAATGATCAGGCTGTTTTTCTTTTCTTTCCAATCATGTCCTTTTATAGTAAAAAAAACCCACCTTCGATGTTGTCAAAATATTTGCCTTTGTGTATGCAGATGCTGTGATATTATTGACAGGCAGTAGAACTGGGGAGCGGCAGCTTTCATCATCAGCTTTTGTAAAATTACCTGTTACCAGAAAAATGCAGAACTGAGTTCTTTTGTGTATGAAATTTCAAATTCCCATATGAAACACGGCAAAGCAACTTGTTCCATCAAGCTGAATGTTCTCATATAGTAACTCAGGTACATTTGGGTTAGGATATCACCACAGGGAAAGCTGATGAATCTAGATTCCAGTCCTAGGCCCCCCAAGCCCCATGTTCTCAAGACTCTCATCTAAATCTCAGCTGCTGAGAGTGTTGAGGAAGTCTCACATAATTGTTTCCGGTTACCAAGCCTGCATTGTTACAGTATGGATTACCTTGAATGTAGGGATGGAAGGATCTCTCAATTTCAGTTCTCTCCATTCCTCATTTTCCAATCTTAAATATAGTTCTCCACATTTTGCAGCAATCTGCATTTTTTCAGAAAAAATTCTCATGAAACTTTATCAGCATTTTAGTGTGAATTTCTCCTAATAAACACATTTTTGCCTTTTGATAGCTGTGTTTCAGTTCACATATTGTTTCAGAAAGTGCCAATTTGATAGATTCACCTTTAAATGCAACTGAAGCTTGTTGGTGCTGTCAGCTGGTCTTTATTCTGGGTTCTGCCTCTAGAGCCCTCAATGTGGTGGCAGCCATGGGCACCATGACTTCACCAGACATTCCTCTTGGCAGTGGCCTAGGCCCCTGCTCCTCCAAAAACTTAAAAATTGAGGGGGAGTTATTTTTTGATTGGGAGGAGCTGCCTGTTTTGGTGGGGGGTATTAGCTGCTTTTTTGTCTGTGTTTTACTTATGGGGGGTGCAGGTGTTTGTTGGAGGATGGGATTTTGAGCACCACCTTTTTTTCTTTTGTAAAATGGGTATTTTCTGGTGCCCATAACAGTTTCTTAAACCTTACAAATATGACCCTAGGCTGAAAAAGGTTAGAGACCTCAGCAAGTGAACTAGTCAATGGGGCACTCCTTTGCAGAGGTTTCTTATGTATTGTGTGTATATGAGTCCCAGAGATCTTCTACTACATGCAATCATCTTTGTAATCTTTCTCTGAGTTAATTGCACATTTTTCTTGTTGATCCATGCATTCCATTATAAATACACCTGAATCTAGTCCTGGATCTAGCCTCATTGGTCTGAGCAAGCCTGTAAGGTTTGGCTTATGTGCTGTTATACACAGAAACAGCAAGTGAAATAGGATTCTGCACTGATTACAAGAATTTGAGGGATATATCTTTGTCAGATAATAGACAGAAGCTGTAAAATTATATCAAGGCAGAATTATATAGCCAATAATGCTAAAGAAGAGCATTTTGATCATCTACATTCTTTTCAAATTCTAAATTACCTTTTTTTTTACTGCCCACCCTTTCCTGGGGTAATAAACTGGAAGAATAGGACTTGCTGTGCTTGATCTGGCCACTGCTTCCAGTGACTGAAATTTTGTACACAGAATAAAACCATTGAGTCTGCACTTCAACAATGTCCTTATTTTAAAGACAGTACTTTGGACTATGACGATAGGATAGACCAAAGTCCTGTCTCTGAATTAAGGACCGTGGTGCAGTATTAATTCTAATGTCCCAGAAATGAATGATCTGTGCCCACAATTGATTCCAGCGTGAAAGCATAAGGCTATGTGTAGCTAGGCAGGATCAAAGTATCCATCAATTATGTGTGACGTTTAGAACAGCCGCCTGATTAAGTGCGTATTTTTCAAACACTAGACCAAATGTACTATTTTATGAGAATTTCAGTTTGGTCTGATGCCAACTGGATCCTTAGGTTGTATTAGGATGACAGTGGAGTTTTAGAAGCAATGTACAATGAAAGACAGTGGACAAGACTGAAAATGTAACAGTAACATTTTCCTACAAATATTTTAAAAATGAATTTTCATTACGTTTCTGTGGACACGAGAGTCTTCCATACAATCAAAATTAACAAAGAATCTTGTAGTACCTTATTGGCTAACAAATCTATTGTGCCTTGTTTATTATTATTAGTTATTATCTGCAAAAGACTAGGAAGTGGTTCCATGTGAATCAGTCTTTTTCTACACAGCTACTTTGGAGCAAGTTTTATGTACATCAGATCTGGCACAAACCACCATGTGCTGGGGTTTTTTTTTTGTTTTTTTATGGAACCATCATTCACACATGCAGGACTCGAGCCAAGGATGATCTGTGCATGGATTGCCCTTGTTGGATTGGGCAGTCTAGCTTTATCCTGGTACAAAATTTACCGATAATTTTGTTTGGGGGTGGGGGTCATGTTATTTTGGGATGTATAGTATGGCACATATATGGGACCAGGGACCACCCAACCTGGCTCAGAGCCACTCCTGAATAAGTTCAGGGGGGGGCCCATGTTTAATTAGGGTTAAAAAATGTTGCCTCTCCTTTCCCCCCTTCTGACCAACAGCAGGATTAATTTATCCTTCACAATGCCCTTTGCAAAATGGCATTGTGCAGGAAGGAGCAACCCTGGGGGACACTGTTTTGCAACGGGTTTTCCTGTAGGAAAGCTCGGGATTCCCCAGGATTGTTCCCCCCACTCTTGAGTGGAGGGAGCAAAGGGGGTGAATTTGCACAAACCTGTTTTGCTTACAAAATAGCACCTACACCCCCAGAGGATCACTGCCTCAGCTCATTTCTGTCTGATACGCCAACCCCTGACAGCCCTGGGTCACTCTTGGTCATTGAATCCGACCTGTAGCGATCCATGGCTGTCAGAACCCAAGTTGGCCAAGGCCCAAAAACATTGGATCGGGCCTTGGCCAAATCTGGTGCACAGCTTTTATTTTCATGTTCATTTAAATGTTCTAAATTATCAGTTGATGATTGTGGAAGAAGTCTGTTTGATGAAAAAGCTAAAATATCTAACTATACAAAATATTTAAGTAATGTGTGAGAATGTTTCCTCCTCTGAGTAAAGTGATCAGAGAAACTGAACCTCTATCATAAAATATTAACAGACTCTAAATAATTGATAAGCTCTCGGTGGGATTTGATTGTCATCCCCCAATGTACGCAACTGATTCCATCACCACACTTAATCCAATTGACCCACTGGGAACTTATCTGTGTGTTGTAGTTTGAGAACCTTTCTTTTAAAAAAAATTTGAAAGGAGATCATTCGCCAAGGAATCCAATGACATTGTATATAGGTCCATTTTAGGATGAATGGATTTTTTACTATTTGTTCATGACAACTACCAATGTGCCTGCATATTCCTCTAGATATGATACACTGTGGGCCATTTTCATATTGGGTTGTGAATCTGGAACCATAAAAAGCACATACTATTAGGGAAAGAAGGCATGTTTGCAAGCCAAAGCAAAGCAAAACAAAACCATTGTGGCCCATGGCTTAACGTTACATTAGAACTGCAAACATTTGGGTCCAGTCCCACAGTGCATGCTCCATTTAAACAAATAAAGGCTGTACAGAAACAGCACTGTGGTCTTGGCCCCTTGTGCGGCTCCTCTAAATAAATAAATAAAAAACACAGATTACCAGCAGATTATAAAACAAAACAGCCTACAAAATACTTTCAATCCTTTCCTATTGTCTCGTTCCAGCTTGCATTCCATGCACCCTTTGTAATGACTGGATTTTTTTGCCCCATTTTTCCAGTGTTAATTTGTAGTTTTCCATATTTTTTTGAAGTCACACGTCCTGACCTTTTGTCCTGCGTAGTTGAATATCCTGAAGTGCATACTGATGCAAGAGAACTCTGAGTACACGGGGTTCATTTTTCTTTGCTTGGGAATGTCTTGAAGATATTGAACTACTGTGACATAAAACTTGGTTACTAAATAACAGAGATTTAAAGATTAGCGCCGCCTAAACAGGAGCAAAATGTGATCTTATCTCCTCAGATGGCATGGCCGGGGAGAATAAGTGGGGCTGCATATTTTATCATGTATCCAATTAATTTATTTTTTTTACGTGAGAGAAAGCATGAATATTCCTACTAGGATAAATGAACTATTTTATTCAGCATTTCCTTTGATCAGAGCCCAGGTATAGAGGGGAGAATATATATACGCTGTTCAGACCTTGTAAAACAAGGGTAGGGAACCTATGATTCTCCGTGCAAATATTAAAAAACTGCTCCCCTGTGAGAACCTGGCAATAGCTGCACTAATGGCCTTCCCATCTATTTCCTTTTTACTGATCAATGTCTATATTCCCCCCTCTCCCTCAAAGAAAGAAACCACTTCAGCCTGGGAGGCCCTAGAACAATATATAATGGGCCTTGAATCTCTCTACCCCAGAGCCTATCCCATAATTATGGGGGATTTTATGCAAGGATAGGCCCCAATAACACCTCACTTTTTTCCTCTGGCCTTTGGGGGGCTGCAGACATTGAAAATTTTATTTTTAAATATGATAGAATTTCAAAAGATCCTAAGGTGAACTATGGGGGTATTTGCCTGACCCGCCTGGTTGGCTGCTTTAACTTAGCAATCTTGAACGGTCTACCTCAGATCGATAACAGTGCGGAGTTCACCTTTGTTGTGGGTCACGGCAGTAGTGTTGTCGATTATGTTCTGATCCCCTTTCCTCTGATCAATTTGATCTCTAACTTTGCTGTGGGAAACAGACAAGATAGCGACCACCTCCCCCTAAATTTTTCCATCCAATTCCCCGAGAAAGGTCTTTTGGTAACCAAATGTGACCCCCAGGACAAAATACCATCCCTCAAGCACTGGAGAACAAAATGGTCAGCAGAAATGTTACATAAGACCACCTCTTATCTTGACTCCCCCCCGGGGCTGAGTCTTAAAAATCACATAATAGACGCTCCTGACCCTCTCTCCGCTCTAACTGCCTATTCTTCATTGACTTCTGCCTTGGGCACAATTTTAAAATCCAAACCACCAGCCCTTAAGTCACATTCCACACTAGGCCTCTCAAGGTGGTTTGATAAAGCCTGCCTTGATGCCAAGCTAAATTTAAGAAAGATATATCTCCAATATAGGAGGGAAAATTCAAACTCGCTCCCTCCAGAATATTACACCACCAAAAAGCAATACAAACACTTAATATCTATTAAAAAGAGACAGGCAGATGGAAGGCTCTGATAAACGCCTCCGATAAACGCCTCCAAACTTAAAAACTCCAAAATCTTCTGGTCCTTAGTTACTGATGCCCTAATTTCTTCTAATCCTACCCCCTGTAACATCCCAGCTAGCATTTGGGAACTACACTTTGCCAACCTGTTTGCGGTCCAAAGTAATCATCCATTGTCCCATTTATCTTTCGTGGACTGTACCGTTTTACCTCCTTGGCCACCTGTTGCACACAGCGAGATCAAGTCTTTGATCAGTGCCCTGAAATCCGGCAAAGCTCCCGGCCCAGACGCCATTCTGCCCGAATTATTGAAGTCCCACCAAGCCTGGTGGGCCCCCCTCCTGGCCAGTTTATTTACTCTGATCAACAACTCCGGCCACTTTCCAGCAGCCTGGCTCGAGGCTATTGTCATTCCCATATTTAAAAAAGGAGCCAGAGATGATCCATTGAATTATAGGCCCATCAGCCTCTTATCAGTCATGGGCAAGCTTTATGCCAGCTACTTAAACCTAAAGCTGACCCGCTGGCTCAAGGAGGAGAATGTCATAGGCCGAGAACAAGCTGGCTTCAGAAAAGGGAGATCCACCCTCAACCACTGCATTCTATTAAATCATATGGCAGAAAAATACACGGGCCCCCTGGGTAACGGCTTGTTCGTAGCTTTCGTTAATCTTAAATCTGCTTTCGACGCCATTCCAAGAGACAAGCTTTGGGCTAAACTTTCTCAGTCTAACATTGATAGGAGACTCCTTTATCTCATTTATCGTCTCCACCAAACTACAACCCTCCACATTCGTTGTGGCGCCAATGGGACACTAATGAGCTCCATTCCTGCCCCCAACGGGGTCAAACAGGGCTGTATCCTAGCTCCTGCACTTTTCAATCTCTTTCTGAATGACCTCAGTACACACTGCCACTCTCCCGCTTTCCATCCCCCCAAAGTGGCTGACCAAAATTGCCCCCTGCTGCTATATGCAGACAACGCTGCACTTTTATCCTTGTCCCAAGTAGGCCTGAAAAGACTTTTCTGTGCCTTCATGGCCTACTATCTATAAACCTATTATCTATAAATTTCGATGACCAAAATCCTAGCCTTTTCCCTGCGTCTTTCACTGTCCTAGTGGACAATTAATGGACAAAAAATCACCCAGGTTAGGCAATATAGATACCTGGGGGTTACCTTTCACTCCTCTCTTTCCTGGTCCCCTCACATATGTACTGCGGTGCAAACCGCCAAAAATACATCAAAAGCCATTCTCGGTTTTTTCTATACCAGGGGCGGGCAGTACATACCAGCAGCCTCTCAGGTCTTTAAGTCCAAAATCTTCCCTCAACTCTTGTATGGTGTCACCCTTTGGGCCCCGAGTTTTAATCCTAAAATTGAATCAACTTTATCATCATTTCTGAGATTAATTTTTGGGGTCCCCCATTGCGTCCCGGCTGCCGCCCTCAGGCTGGAGGCGGGCCTGCCCTCACTAGAATCTATTGCCTGGACTCTAACGTTCCGATACTGGGTTAAACTAGCCTATACAAGTCCTTCCTCTGAATATTTATATTTCCTCTGGCGTGATTCCTTCTCCAGCTCTTGGTCCAAAGCTCTCCTTGCCAAGTTGGCCACATTGGGTTTCTCAGTGGAATATCTAGCTTCACTGGATCCCATGACAGCCAGACAAATCATCGAGATTCGGATTAAGCACATGTATCTTCAGAGCTCGATGACTAATGCCGCCAAAATCTGCTCCCCCCTTTACTCTGATGTAAATTTCACATTCCCTAAACCTGCTCCCTATCTAGAACATCTGACCATGCCTAAATTCCGTCAAGTTTTCTCTAGGGCCCAATTTAATTGCATCTTCTCCTCATTTTCAGTAGGCTGTTTTCAGGGCACCCCTTTTGAATCTCGTTTATGTCCCTGCAAGAACGCAGACGTCGAGACCTTGCTCCATGTCCTCTTTGACTGCCCCTACTACACAGTCGAACGTTTCAAATACTTAAATCCAATTTTAAAAAATCTCCCCGGCAGGCCTAAAACCATACTACTGCAACATCTTCTGGTTGGTTATGACAAACCAACAACTCTATCTGTTGCTAAGTTTATCTCTGCCGCTCAACGTATCCATATGAAGATTCCCCCGTCTTCTTAGCAAATTAACGTTGTTTTAATCACGAGCTTTGTTTGATATATTTTATATATTTTATAACCATAGATTTTACTTCTTCCAAAATTAATTGTATTGCGTCCATGACCGCACAATAAATTTGATGATGATGTTGATGGTAGGGAACCTATGGCCCTTCAGGTGATGCTGGACTCCAACTCCCATCAGCCCCAGGCAGCATGGCCAATAGTCAAGTATGATGGGAGTTGCAGGTCAACAGTATCTGGAGGATCACCAGTTCCCCATGGGTGTTGTCATATATTTTGATATTTGCTGGAAACACCACAGCTCTGTAGCTGGGGAGGGGGGCAAATGGGAGTACTGCTGTGCTTCACTCCCCCTCAAGGATTTTTTGTTAATTGTCTGCTTTTAAAATTGTGACACAGGGGCGTCCCTACCGGGGTGCAGAGGATGCGGCCCGCATCCGGGTGTCACCATGAGGGGGGTGACACCCAGAGCCACCCTGCCCCACGCCGTTGCCCTCCTCGGAGGCGGGTGGGCGAGCGAGAGTAGCGTCAGCGGGGCAAGGGAGGCGCGCCGGCGTTCCCAGGCCTTCTGCGGCTGGGTGCCCCTCCGGCACGCATCCTCCCAGGGGCATAGACAGGGTGGCTGGCCTCGAGTGCGTGCGCACAGGCGCGCACATGCAAGCCCAGCCACCTCGTTCATGCCCCTGGGAGGGCGCGCACCGGAGGTCCGCACCCCCCCGCACTCCCGCTAGTGACGCCACTGTTGTGACATAACAAACAGTGACAATCTCCATTTAAGGAATGACAACTTGCTTTAAGAACAGGAGCAATTTAAGAATAGGACGGTCTGTAAAATTCAGTGAATAAGGCAGGGCCCCAAAAGTCTGTTTGCTCCTTTCCCTAACTAAGGGTGGTTTTTTCATTATCACAATCATTCTATAATTTAAGTGATCTTGAAAAAATAGCCTGTATAGAAATATGACCCTTGAAGAGTTAAATATTAGAACTTTGTATTATGGGCAAGAGTTAGACTCCACCTCTTGGACTTTCCTTCTCTCTGCTTTTCAGTTTCAGTTGTGTTTTCTACCCAGCCAACAATGAAGAAGCATGTTTGTTTGCCCGTAGTAAGAAGTAAGAATTTGTTTATTATGCAGTAATTATAATGAGTAGAGCAGGATTGGGTGCTTATGGCTAATGGGTGAAATAAAGAGATAACTTAAAGTGATCTTAAAAAATTCCTTACTCTAAGTTACCCTTACTCTTTTAAAGCACTCACTATACTCACAATCATAATGGCTATTTTTTTCTTCATTTTCTTGAGTACTTGATGGCAAAGAATGAAAAACAGCCCTAGAGGAATAAAAACACTGTTGTACACACTACAGTTAGCAGCTGACTGACTGACCACCTAGGCTGTAACATAGGCCTAATTTCTTATTTTCCCAATGTGTGCAGCTCAGCATTAGATCTTTTCAGGGTTTAATAGGCAGAAAAATCAACCCAGAAACCAGTAAAAAAAAAAAAAAGAACTCAGTTTGCTTTCCACAATTACTTTCCAATTGCTTAGTTAGTCATTTATATAGCAACCAGTTAAAACGTTTTCCGTTGATTGTCCAGCAGGAAGAAAAATCTAAAGGCCAGGAACAAGACAAGAAGGAAGAACCATCGAGGAACCTTTTGGTATCCCCTTGTTCACTATATCCTTTACATCCTTTTTTCTTATGAAACAAAAGATATGCCAGTCATTTAATGTCTGGTGTTCATAGTAAATTGTCTGTTAACTTGACCTTTATAAAGCCCATTAACACACTCTGTGGATGGAGGAGTGAGGGGAAAGGTCACTGCTTTTCCCTTCCTCTGGCCTGGCTCTCACATCCTTTCCACCAGTAAGGGGAGGGGGGAATTGGCTGGCGCCATGCACCTCTCCCCCCCCCAAATGCCCCACCTAGAAATGTGATTGCCCCACCTAACAAGGAAAGCTGACTACCGGGCTGAAACCTACGTGGGAAACTGTTAGAACAGAACAACCAACATTCTGAACAGTGAACAGAGAATGGCAGATTGTGAGTGTGTGAATTTGTGTGTTTTGGAAACTCCAGGGTTTGTAATTTGAAAAACATAGAGTTACGTGCCACTCTATCTGACCTCTCCAAAGAACCAAAGTCCTATAGTTCCTGAAGGAGCCATTAGCCAATCACTGGGTTGTTCTGACGGTATAATGGGGTGAAGAGGAACTATATACACTATTTATAGAAGCAGCAAGGGTAGGATATAAATATAATAAATCATAAAATCATAGAAAAGTAGAGTTGGAAAGGGGCTATGAGGCCACTGAGTCCAACTCCCTGCTCAATGCAGGAATCCAATGTATAAAAATGAATTGCATTATTTATTTGGGTAAAAAAAATCTTCTTTTGTGACACAACGATTACCTATACATAATTTTTTATTGTTTTAGGGCTGAGCAGAGACTAGGGATGAAAAGACCTGTCAATTTCAGTTCTCTCTCATTTTTACTATCTTCAGTTTTCCATATTTCTACAGCAATCTGCATTTTTTTTTTTAAAAACTCCTCATGAAAATTCTTCAAAATGTTTGTGCAAATTTCTCATAATAACCACATTTGGTAGGCAGTTTTGACTAACTTACACATTTTTGCAAGCAATTTCTCATCATATAATACATTGTATGTTAATTTCACTAATTATATTCATTTTTATGCACACTTTCCCCTAACATATGTACTGGTGTAAACATTGGTTGACAAAATGCATTGCAAAATTAGAGTGAGTGTGAATTTTTATAGGATGGCTGTGTTTCTCATATTGTTTTCGAAAGTACGAATTTGATCTATATGGCTTGAAATGTGAACCAAATTGAATTTCTCACCCATCCCTAGTACAGACTGCCCTGGCCACAGGGTAGTGGTCTCATCTCTGCATCTGTAGAATGTGAGGAAGGCCATCTTACCTAACAGATATGTTTTGAGACAAATAAGATAAATAAGCATTGTAATGCACTGTTCAGCACAGACTGGGAGGGAGGAAAGCATATCTCCTTGGGAACCTCCTGCAGCCTTGCACAAAGCATTTTACAACAATGTACCAGGTTGCACAGTTTTTGGAATACCTTTCTGTCCATGCCTTCACCGCCCCTTCTGACTTGGTATTCTTCCACAATTCTCATGGTTGACCACAGGCTGGTACAAACTGTGAACACATGCTGTGCACAGGTGCCCTGTCACTTAAAGTGATCATTAAGGCACATCCAAATCCCAGAATGGATGTACCCTGAAAACATTTTGTTTGTTTGTTTGTTTAAAATATTTATATACCACCCCTCATTATCAAAGTCCAGGATGGTGAACAATAAAACAATAAATTAAAATCATAAGTGCAGCAATCCACAGCACAACAAACAGAAGCTGATACATTTCTGACAAGTATTTTGTATTGTTTTATAGCATGTTATGTTTTATTCTATTTGCATATTGTTGTGCATTGCCTTGTTATTTTATCTGAGTGAGCATTATATAAATCTTTTTATAAATAAATAAATAAAATGTGCATTTCTACAGCAACCAGATGGGTAGAGAGTGGGCAGTTTATATATTCTGCAGATTCAAGTGGTAAGGAATTTTGCCTCTGGATTTCAGGCTGCAGGTGGTGGGATTGCATGCTTGAATGTTTCCTCATGGGCAAAAGTCCTTGCATGCAGAAAGATAGCACAGCAAGAAAAAGGTTTTGGCATAGCATTTTCCCTGCTAGTTTTCTATATGGGCAGAGTGTAAATTCTGCCTCCAAGTTGAAATCGTGATGGATAGGCCTCCCCTTGCATTCAGTTCAGAAAATAGATTAATTTGGAGAACATCTGCCGGACTCCCAAAATTAATGTTTTTACCAGAGAAGCTTCTAGACCCTGTTATGCTCCCAGTAATGGAATCAGACATGGAATGGGGCCAAGAGGCCTAAACTCAGAATAGGTCGAGATCCACCCCACCAGTAGCTTAAACTGATAGAATCCAGAAGAGGAGTCACTACTTTATTCTGCTGACTGTTAACTGATACCAAGGATAGGGTCAAGGAGGCATTTTCTTTGAAATAAGATATGTGCGAAGAGGATTGCACTTGTACACAAAACACATTCTTCAGCCACTTCTCCCCCTTTATATGTCCCTTCCCCTTCCTCGATAAAGCAAGCTGTTGGTTATAAGGAAGCTGACTTTGATTTATTTTTCCTTGGGGACACCAGATTGTGCCTAATATTCATGTCGATGGCATCTATGCCAGCTGCCACTTACACCTGCAACGGAGCACAAACACCCATGAGATCACTGCAATACAACAACTTGTAAAACTTTTACAGAAACAAGATCTTTCCATTCCCACCATGTGAGTGTGAAGTGTTCTTGCTGACTTATTTTGCATGCCTAGAGGGCGTCTGGCTTAACACTCGGAAACTTTAATCTCCTTTTAATATATGATAGCCCCAATGGAGACATTAGTAATTCAGGTCTGCACTCTTGTGACTTACCAAGTCAAAATGCAGCCAACCAGCTATGCATGGCAGTCCAGTGGTGCACTGATCAGCTGTGTGTGTTTCCTGCTTGCCCAGGAGAGCAGAAACAGGAGGAAAGGTTTGCCCAGGCATAATACAGGCTGCATCAGTTTATCATGTCCTCCTACTAACCACCACCACCCAATATCACCAAAAGCACATGCACTTTTCATTCAGTATAGGGCAGCAGGGAGAGAGTTTATTCCACGCCAGTTGCCAAGCTCACACTGGGTGCAAATGGCGAGCCTCTGATTTACCGTTTGAATGTGTAGACAAATCAGAGATTGAAATTAATCAGATTTCTCCTGAGGATAAATTGTTCTTTCACTAGCCCAAAGCTGGAGAGTTGGCAGGGCTTCTGCATTACCTTTTCCCACCTAGGTTGTTGTAGTAAGTTTATTGACAACAGCAACGTTTCTGTTTTTTCTGATTTGGTTGCTTCGATGAGGCCAAGAGGACTGATTTCCAGCATTTATACTTTTTTACACACACAGAGCAAAAAATACCAGCCAAGCTTTTATGTTCAAGCTTCTCCACTTGATACTTGAAGCAGTGCCAGCTGTCCTGCTTCTAATTTAGTAGATGACAAGCTTCAGGCAGTTACTTTATATACTTGAACTTCACTGCATGCTCCACCTTTCCACCAGTGAAAAATAGCCAAATTGCTAATGTAGAGAGACCAAAGCGCTCCCAATGAAAACGAGGAACATTTTTCCCTATTGTGTGCAATGAGCATTACACTCTTTTTATTTAATGGCATCAGAAAATAGGTCATTTGATACCATGGCAGGCTGCCTAAAGGAGAGAGAGCTATTTGTACGAGCAAACAATTATGCAATCATTTCATTTCAATGCTGAGTGACAAGGTTTGGTCTTTTTAATATTTACTTGGCACAATCTTCCAGTCATGTCCAGTTTCTACTGTTTTTTTCCATTCTGCTCTCTCATTTCTGACCGTGGTCTGTCCAAATCCATTTCTTTTGTATTTTCCTCTGACATTTCACTTGTATAACTATTAAACAGATGGTTGTGTTTGTAAGCAGTAAAGCAAGCCATCCTCTTCTTCCACACTGCTGTCATCTCAATGAGGAGGTGCAAATCAGGGATTGACTTCTAACTCCCACTGAACTAGAAACTAGCACTAAAACAAATATCACCACTACCCTCAGACTACTCAAAGTTTCTCCTTGCAAATTTGGTTGTCAAATATGCTTGGGGTATTCCTGGAGCACTGGCATGTTCTCTGAATATTTGCCATCTGTATTTGACATGCAATTACATTTTAGTTCAATGTTTGATATCTGGCAAGTTGATATTTTGCAGAATTTGGTCATTGTACCATGCTACAGGGACCATCTATCGCTCTGTTTTACCACAGGAATTATTGGGATTTCTTTCAGTTATGAAAAGTTTATCATTGCTATTAAGCTTTTCCTCTTAGAGGCCTGGACAGGGTCTCATGTTCTCTAGCCTTGGAGCTACAGCAGTCCTTTTTTCCTGCTTTACAGAGGATAGTCCTCTCTTTGAAAGTACCCTCTGGTTGAAGGGCTCTTCAGTCCATGTCCAGTTTAATACATACACACACACACACACACACAAACATGGGGCTGCACCCCTGCTTGCTCCACTTGACAACCATCTACTCCCCCACATTAACCCCTATAGTTTCCTCTTCCTACCCCATGCAACTAATAAGGTCCCTTTTCACCTTCACAAACCCAATTCTGAAGCTACTTCTATTCTGCAGTACTGCTTTGCACCCATTTTCATCTTCACCCCCATGTCCATATCTCCTCCTCTTTTGGGGCCTTGCACACAGACCAACCCTATAGTAAACTCCTGCATCTCCCTTCTCCCACACATTACAACTGTTGGCCCTCCTGATATTGTTGACTACAACTCCCATAATCCTTGACCATTGGCTGCACTGGTTGAGGCTGGTGGGAACAGCAGTCAAAGAAATATATTTATGTAATTATGCTGCATTAGAGCATAGCAAAAAAAACACCCATTGCTTTACACAAAGAAAAACAAAAAATCAGCTGCTGCCTCGTGTTATTGTGCCTAAAACAGCTCAGCAATGTGCTTGCTTTGTTATTGTTGCTGTGTTGGTCTCAGATTTTATTATATATTGTATTTTAATCCCGTTTTGTACACCGCCCAGAGAGCTACTAGCTATGGGCGGTCTAGAAATGAAATGAAATAAATAATAAATAAATAAATAAACTATTAAGCACCCTTTTACCTACAACTCCTACTCCCTCCTTCTTGGTATCCTTCTGGACTGCCTTAGAGGATTGGGGCTAGGAGGGGCTGGTTCTGGTCCTACCTCGAGGGTCACGTCCAGAAGGTTGTGCTTGGGGACTGTAGTTCGACCATTTGGCCTTTGGAGTTCTGTAAGGCTCCATTTTGTTCCCCACACTATTTAACATCTACATGAAACCATTGAGGGTGGCCACCTGAGGATACGGGCTGGGTTGCCAGCAGTATGCTGATGATACCCAGCTTTAGATCTCGATCACATCAGATCCCAAGGATGCAGTGCAGGTGCTGGATTGGGGGCTCCAGGCTATAATAATGGGCTGGATGTGAGTGAACAAGCTGAAATCAAGACTGTGGTGTTGTTGGTGAGCAGAGATGCTAACTAGGATTTGGGTTGTTGTCCCACTCTGGATGGGGTTGCACTCTGCTTGACAGAACAGGTCCACAGTTTGGGAGTCCTCTTGAATCCAGCCTTGCTGCTAGAATATCAGGTAGCAGCTGAGGCCAGGGGAGCTTTTGCTTCACTTTGGCTGTTGCACTAGCTGCAGCTCTATCTTGGACACGAAGATCTGACCATCCTCACCCATGCCCTAGACACCTCACGTTTGGATTTATTTATTTATTTATTATTTAATTTGTATCCTGCCCTTCCTCCCAGCCGGAGCCCAGGTCAGCAAACAAAGTGCTAAAAACACTTTAAAACATCATAAAACAGATCTTAAAATACATTAAAACAAAACAGAGTTAAAAACATTTTTTTAAAAACTTTTTAAAAGGGTTAAAAACATTTTTTAAAAACATATTAAGCAATTCTAACACTAATGCAGACTGGGATAGGTCTCAACCTAAAAGGCTTGTTGAAAGAGGAAAGTCTTCAAAAGGTACCAAAAAGATAGCAGAGATGGCGCCCGCCTAATATTTAAAGGGAGGGAATTCCACAAGGTAGGTGCCACCACACAAAAGGTCCGTTTCCTATATTGTGCAGAACGAACCTCCTGATAAGATGGTATCTGCAGGAGGCCCTCACCTGCAGAACGCAGTGATCGACTGGGCATATAAGGGGTAAGACGGTCTTTCAGGTATCCTGGTCCCGAGCTGTATAGGGCTTTGTACACCAAAACTAGAACCTTGAACTTGGCCCGGTAGCAAATGGGCAGCCAGTGCAATTCTTTCAGCAGCAGGGTGACATGTTGGCGATACCCTGCCCCAGTGGGCAGTTTCGCCACCTCATTTTGCACCAGCTGCAGCTTCCAGACCTTTAGTGTGGCAGCACCTACCCTGTGGAATTCCCTCCCTTTGAATATTAGGCAGGTGCCATCTCTGCTATCTTTTTGGCGCCTTTTGAAGACTTTCCTCTTTCAACAAGCCTTTTAGGTTGAGACCTATCCCAGTCTGTATCTGTGTTAGAATTGCTTAATATGTTTTTAAATAATTTTTAAACCCTTTTTTAAAGTTGTTTTTTAAAAAAATGTTTTTAACGCTGTTTTGTTTTAATGTATTTTAAGATCTGCTTTTATGATGTTTTAAAGTGTTTTTAGCGCTTTGTTTGCCGCCCTGGGCTCCTGCTGGGAGGAAGGGCAGGATACAAATTAAATAATAAATAAATAAATAAATATTTTTGAGGTGACTTTTTTTTTAAATCCACTTAGATTTTTTAGGGGGGGGGGAATCAGAAAACATGTCTGGAGAGATGTTACTTCAAAATTCTCTCCGCAAAGATAGAGAATGTGAGAAAGAATGATCAAATCCAATGGCAATTCCCTTCACTAATTACAAGGAGTGAAGGAAATTTACTCAGGGAGAAAGGGAGGAAAGAAGGGAGGGCTGCAGCAAACTTTGAAGGGGGGAAGACAGAGCAGTTGGAAGTTGATGGATAAACCACCAGAAACAAAATGAAATTCATGGGAGGGTTAGAGGGCGGAGAAAGTGGAACAGCTGAAAGTGATGATTCACCCGCCCACTAAAAACCATAGAAGCAAACTGTCTTCAAAGAGATGTGGAGTGGAGTGAAGTCGTATTGTTCTAAACTTTTTGTGTTATCAGAGGAATGGGTTAGTATGGATTTACAGGGGGAAAACTGCATTATGGCTTCTGTTTACCAGTAACATCATGTGAACCATGCTAAGAGTTATGCGCAGCACCAAACACACACTAAATCATCATGTAGATGAGCCCTAAGTTCAGCTGATGGATGTTGTACATATATGGGTGTTTGCTTGTTGATAAAATATCTGTTCTAATTTACTACATTGGATCTGAAACTGTATGTTGAATACAACACATAATACCAGAAGTGAAATACATTGTGTGAAGGTAATATGGATTATTTATTTATTTATTATTTGATTTATATCCCGTCTTCCTCCCAGAATTGAGGGCTCCGCATCCTTTATCTGTTTCACATGAAGCAACTGAGGAATGGAAGAGGGACACATTTGAGTACAATGAGAGTAAGGAGGGGAGAGGAAAAGTGAAAAGTGATTTTATTATATCTAAAACAATTCTTATTAAAAAAAAAACAAAGAACCTTCATTGGGCTGAAATTTGGTTTGTAAGACTTCTGCCCCAGAGCACGTTTCAGAAAATTTAAATCAGCTTAGGTGTTCCAATATACAAAGAGGGAAAACAGTCATGGAATTTTGGCCTTCTAGTGACTGTTTTTACTTGATCCTCCAATTACTTTATTCTAACCATCCCTTGGCAGCTCATCTTCTCTCTTTTTATGCACTCACTCAATGTTATTGACTCCAACAGGACTGTGCAAGCATAAATAAAGCAACCACCAAGTCTTCTGCCTTCATGTCTCAGAATGAAACATTGATTGCCACCAACCTCCACTTTGGAATGAAGCATTTGGGAAAAACAGCATTGATTTCTCTGTCAGTGATCTGGAATTAGTGGTAAAGACCAGGCACTAGGGACAAACAAAAGGGAGATGGCCTTTCTCCAACATTCTCTGCTTGTCAGTTATCTGGTTGGCCAGGGCTTCTCTTAGAAAGAGTTCTGGGCTCTAAGTCACAGCAATTCTTACAAAGCAGATTCAATTTATGTACAGTAAAATGTAGTGCAATGGTTAGAGCAGGGGTGAGGAAACTGTGGCTCCCCAATTGTTTGGGACTCCAGCCAGCATGACCAATGGTCAGGGATGATGGGAACTGTAGTCCAGCAATGTCTGGAGAGGCACAGGTTCCCTATCCCAGGTTACAGTGTTGGGTATCAATGCCTACATTCTCACCTCTTATACCTGCTAAGCCATTACACCTCCTGGGCCAGTTCATATGTAATGCCAAGCACTGTTTGGCAGTCTTTGGGTTTGCATGTGCCCTCCTCCATGTCCTACTTATGCTCCAGCTCTCCCCCCAATCTCCTTTGTTTGCTGCTGTTTTGTCTGAATCAGCAAACTATTGTGTGTGCTTATTATCAAAACCACAATCAGAAACCATGGTTTAAAGAGGTTAATGGTTTGGAGGGCAGGTGCAAACCATAATTTGCTGATTCCATGACAAAATATAGTTCACCCGTACTAGAACATGGGAAAGGAACTGGAGCACATCTGTCTAGGAGAAAGAGTGTGGGAGTCCGAGACTTGGGCTCAATAGACTAGTCATGGTTTGACCATCACATCTGTGCCACTCCACCGCATGATCTCAGACAGGTTTCTACCTCACTGAAACATCTATTGTTCAGGCTGGCTGAGAAAAAAATCAAATAAAGATATATTGTAAACTTCGCTGACACTCATGGTATATGGTGACAGGAATGAAATCTAAAGATTTCCATATAACTATTGCTAGGATGGTATAGTACAGATCCAGGAAGCATCATTCATTGCCTGTAATTCTCATGGCAGTGTGTCCATTCTGTGATTCCACCTATACACATAGATGGTGGTATTGGACATGGAATTTAACATCCCAAAAGTGCCCGTTTCATTTAAAATATAAGAAAGAAGGTTCCAGCCCTCAAGAAGATAAACACGACAATGTATAGTATATGTGTGTGCGTGTGGGAGAAATATCTGCTGAAATGTCCAAAATCAAAAGACTTCAGCAGACTTTCTAATGCTCGAGCAGCAAGGTCCAGATGTTCACCATAGCTGCTTCCCTTCACCATATTGGACCAAGACTAGTTGATCAGCCACTACTTCCCTCAATGGGCTGTTAGGCATACAGGCATCTTATCCATGTGATAAACTAATATCCCACATCTGAAGGTCAATATAACCCTATATGAAATGAACCCTATATATCTATTCATAAATACCCTCATATCCAAATGCATAGACTTGAACTGTCCCTATTTATTAGGGCCAGATCCCATTTTCTTTCATCTGTCCCTATTTTTTGTATTTTTTGCCATCTGCAAACACCTTATTTAAAATCATAGTGTGATTTAAGAAGAGTTGCTATTCTTCCAGGCGTACTTCCTAACTCCTTACTTAGGGTTCCCAAAAGCTCTAGGTGGGCTAGTGGATGCATCTTATCTCTAATGTATATGCACACAAATGCTTGCACATGAGCACCACCATGAAGCGCATGATGTGCCATTTTACACACTACTTTACACACAGTTTGGGAACTAGTACTTGTGCTTGATTCCCATCTGCTTGACCTATATATTGGTAAATAAACAGTTTATTACAAAATGCTCTGTAAACCTCCAGCCCTCTCTCTATGCAAGGAAGGCTATCTGTAAGGCTGGTCCTGGGACTTCAGGGGAGCACCATTTAATATTGTCCCTATCACCTGCTGCCATAATTTGATATCTATAAATCTCCCTCTGCTAGGAAGCCCAAAGTGTCCAGTTTGATTCAGTCCTGCTCAGGAGGCAAGCAATCACGAGACTTAAAGAGTCCCTAACCTTTGCACTTGGACACTTGCAAGGGTTCAAAATAGCTTATCATTGACCTCTATCACCAGAATTGTTGGGAAGGAATACTAATGTGAAAACTGCACATTGTCCTTGATATGGATGGGTGATGATGCCTACTGATGCACAGATAGCCCTTTGCACAGTTGGTTTACATTGCAGGAAGGGCAATTGTAAGTTAGATTTTAAACACGACAACCCGACATTTTCAAACCAGACCTGTAGCACAGTAGGAATGCCTACCTAAAGCAGGCTCAAACCTGTTTCATCAGAGTCTTTAATGAAGAGAACAGATTTCTGTCATGGTAATGAGATAATCCTAATGAGCTGAACATCTCCATGCTACTCCTAAAGCTCCAGGGCAAGCATTAAAAAAATAGGAAGCTGCCTTACATGAAGTCAGATCACTTTCCCATCTAACTCACTATAGTCTACTCTGGCAGTGGCTCTGCAGGGCCTCAGGCAGAGGTCCTTCATATCACCTCTCTGCTGCCAGACCCTTTTAACTGCAGATGGCAGGAATTGTGCCTAGGACCTTTTGCATGCAAAATGTGTTCTACCACTGAGCTATGGCCTCTTCCCACTGAGGAGCCTATGATCAAAGTTTAATGAATTCTACACCAGTCGATGGGACTACATGATCTTTGGGGACCTAAGGGTCCAATACTCCAGCTTTATGACTGTGATATCCACCCAGAACCTAGGGACTCCCTAAGTGTACATGAAAGCTTTGATGTCAAGTTCTCAAAACCTGATTCCAGCAGGCACCTGCATTAGGCAACTCCAGTAAAGGTTACAATTTGTCTTTTAATATGAGCATGACAAGGAGAAGGTCTTTCGGCCCCCTGGCAGTTGTGCTGTGGGGTGCTGCAGGGTACCATCTTGTCCCCCATGTTGTTTAACATCTATATGAAGCCCTTGGGAGCAGTCATCAGGAGATTTGGGGTGAGGTGTCAGCAGTATGCTGATGATACCCAGCTCTACTTCTCCATAACATCTGAAGCAGGAGAGGCCGTGCAAGCCCTGGACCGCTGCCTGGACTCGGTGGTGGGCTGAATGAGGGCTAATAAACAGACTCTGAATCCTAGCAAGACGGAGGCACTGTGGGTTGGTGGTTCCCAGGTTCAGATAATTGGTCAGTTGCCTGCCTTGGATGGGGTCGTACACCCTCTGAAAAGGCAGGTCCATAGTCTGGGGGTGCGCCTAGATCCATCTTTGTTGCTAGATGCCCAGGTGACCTCTGTGGCTAGGAGTGCCTTTTACCAGCTTCGGCTGGTAAGACAGCTGCAGCCATTTCTGGACTGGGATAGCCTGACCACTATTTTCCATGCACTGGTAACCTGCAGGCTGGATTACTGTAAAGCACTCTATGTGGGGCTGCCCTTGAGGTTGGTCTGGAAGCTGCAGCTGATGCAAAATGTGTCGGCGAGACTGCTCACTGGGGCAGGGTATCCCCAACATGTCACTCCGCTGCTGAAAGAATTACACTGGCTGCCCATTTGCTACCGGACCAAGTTCAAGGTTCTATATACCCAGTCGATCACTGCGCTCTGCAGGTGAGGGCCTCCTGCAGATACCATCTTATCAGGAGGTTCATTCTGCACAATATAGGAAATGGACCTTTAGTGTGGCAGCACCTACCCTGTGGAATTCCCTTCCCTTGAATATTAGACAGGCGCCATGTCTGCTATCTTTTTGGTGCCTTTTGAAGACTTTCCTTTTTCAACAAGCCTTTTAAGTTGAGCCCTATCCCAGACTGTCTGTGTTAGAATTGGTTGTTAATATGCTTTTTAAATAATATGTTTTTAACCCTTTTTTAAAGATGTTTTTAAAGCTTTTTTTAAAAAAAAAAGTTTTTAAAGTTGTTTTGTTTTAATGTATTTTAAGGTCTGTTTTTATGATGTTTTAAAGTGTTTTTAGCATTTCTGTTTGCCGACCTGGGCTCCTGCTGGGAGGAAGGGTGGGATATAATTCCAGTAATAAATAAATAAACAAACAGAGATAGTTTCCCAATTCACTACATCTCTATGCCAAGAAAAGCTGCATACGCCTGATGAATTTCTGCCGGTCAGAGACATGCTAAAGCATCGTAGCCCAGGAAGAGACAGATGTAAATCAAACAGAAGGGGGTCTGCTTTTTATTTCAGTTCATAGAAATCAAAAACTTTGTATTAACCAAGCAAAATGAACAATGGTGGCCACTGCTTTAAACAAGTCCTAGTTGGCACAATTGTATATAAAGGCCTATTATATAGATGAAGATAAGTTTTTGAAGGTCAAAATGCTGAAAAATAACTTAAAATGGGAAAAGGGATTACAAATTTTAATTTTTTCAGTTCATTCTTATTTGTATCGAATTTTATTTCTCTAGATTATTCTCTTGGCTAAAGGAAACATTTTATAAAATGCTTTCTCAATAGTGCTTCATATTCACAAAAATGAAGTAAATATATCCGTATTCTAGTAGATTTTCACACTGCATGAAGTACATTTTGTTGTCCTCCAGCACCTGAAGATCAAGCCATTTGGAGGAGAAACTGTGAAGATTAAAAGATGACAGGATATGATTTGATGGTCATTCCATATATGATGTTAAGTTATATTAAATATGTAGTCCTATCTAAACACCAGGACTAGATGGGAACTTTAGTGATTGCAGCAAGGCTGTTGCAGCTTCAAAATGGAAGAAAATTGTTCTCCTGCAGTTCAGGAATGGATAGATACGGTTTTGTTTGTTGTGACTGTGAATCTCATTTTGATCAAATGAGTAGTAGGAATGGATTTGCTTCTATAGCCAATGGAAAAAGAATAATTGTTAACATAACATAACATAGCCCATCTTAAAAAAGTCCTCCTTGGATCCCCAAGAGTTGGATAACTTTCCCCAGTCTCTAGTTTACCATTCTTGGGCAAGGTGATAGAGCGAGTGGTGGCCAAACAGCTACAGACACACTTGGATGAAGCAGATTATTTAGATCCATTCCAATCAGGCTTCAGAACGGGTCATGGAACTGAAACAGCCTTGGTCGCTCTGGTAGATGATATGAGGAGGCCGTTGGATAGGGGAGAATATACCTTCCTCGTCCTCCTGGATCTCTCAGCAGCTTTTGATACTGTTGACCACGGTATC
The DNA here is from genome assembly GCF_030035675.1 of Rhineura floridana. Classification (NCBI taxonomy): domain Eukaryota; kingdom Metazoa; phylum Chordata; class Lepidosauria; order Squamata; family Rhineuridae; genus Rhineura; species Rhineura floridana. Next base: position 105,034,746 of record NC_084483.1, read on the forward strand.
TTGTTAAATCGCCTATAGGGATTGGGAATGGGGGGCACTGTTTTATGATAGTTCCATTCCTATCTCTCAGGCAGATACCAACGGGTGGCATTGGGAGATGAGGTTTCAGATGCTTGGCCTCTTAATTGTGGAGTACCACAGGGTTATATCCTCTCCCCCATGCTATTTAACATCTATGTGAAGCCGCTGGGAGCCATCATCAGGAGTTTTGGGCTGCAGTGTCACCAATATGCTGATGACACTCAGCTCTATCTCTCATTTAAGTCCTCACCAGAGTTGGCGGTGCAGACCATGTCCAAGTGCCTGGAGTCCGTAAGTGGATGGATGGGCGAGAACAGGCTGAAGCTAAACCCCGACAAGACCGAGGTATTGCTCGTGGGTGACAAGAGAAGGTTGGGAGACATCGACTTGGTGCTTAATGGAGTGAGATTACCCCTTAAGGACCAGGTCCGCAGCCTCGGGGCCATTCTTGACTCCCAGCTGTCCATGGAGGCTCAGGTTTCGGCAGTGAGCCGGGCAGCTTGGTATCAATTACATCTGATACCGAGGCTGCAGCCCTACCTTCCTATGCATCTGCTCCCATGAGTGATACATGCCCTGGTCTCCTCTTGTTTAGACTACTGAAAACGGTCTGGAAATTGCAGCTGGTGCAGAATGCGGCGGCACGCTTGATAAAGCATAGCCGTTGCCAGAATCACATCACCCTGGTGTTGGTAAACCTACACTGGCTGCCAGTGGTGTACCGGGCCCAATTCAAGGTGTTGGTGTTGACCTTTAAAACCCTATATGGTTTCGGCCCAGTTTATCTGAAGGACTGCCTCCAGTATCACCAATCAGGCCGCCTTACAAGATCAGCCACACAGGACCTCCTCGTGGTCCCACCGGCCAAAACAGCTAGGCTGGTGCGGACCAGGGAGAGGGCGTTCTCGGTTGTGGCCCCCACCCTCTGGAATTCTCTCCCTTATGATATTTGACATGCCTCCTCCCTGATGGGTTTTCGCCGAGCTCTTAAGACCTGGCTATTTTGGCAGGCCTACGGGAATTTTGGGGTGGATTAGCTTGCTGTTGTATTAGTTGATGTTTCTTGATGTTGGATTAATGGATATTATGTTTTGGATTGTTATTGTATTTTATTATGTTGCTGTAAGTCGCCTAGAGTGTCCGTGAATTCGGACAGATAGGCGACTAACAAATAAAATTTTATTATTATTATTATAATGCCCAGTACCATGGTCATGATCTAGGTGAAGCAGTGCCGGTGTCAGGCTATTTTGCACCCTAGGCAAGGCTAACTACTTGCACCCCTCAAAAAAAAAAAAGCTAACTTCAATTTTCAAAAACAGATGTCTTATAGAAAAAATGAAAAGCACAAAACTTGAAACTGCTAAATTTATTTTAAATTGCAATAATAAGTAATACAACAATATTTCATTATCTTTCTCAAATACAAAAGAAAATGTTTCAGCACACAAATTATTTTGAATAATTTGTGAATTATGATGTTAAAATTTAAGTATCTTAAAAGTTTCAATTTTAGGCACATCAAAATCTCACTTTTCCTTTTCCTTTGGAAATTTTGTCACCAATTCCTTCAGGTCAAGTTCTGATGCTTGGGCATGTTCAGTTGATATAGTTGCCAAGCCAATTAGTCTCTTTTGCAACATTGTTGAGCGTTGGTAAGTTTTTATAAGTTTGAGCTTTGAGAAACTGTGTTCACCACTTGCCACTGACACTGGAAGTGTGAGAAGGATCCTTAGAGCAACAGAAACATTAGGCACATTATCCAGGAGTTTTTGTTGTAATATGAAGAGAAGTACTCCTTGTGGCGGCATAGACTTTGGAAGTCTTCAAGCTATTGCTATAAGTTCACAGCACAGATTGTCAGCATCAGTATCTTTGTTTCGTTGTGCATCAATGATTTTTCCAAATTCTTGCAGGCCTTAAGTACATCTTCAGTAGATTTTTTGTTGATACTGTATATATTATACAGGAAGCCAAATAGGGAATTATATTGTTGTAGCTGTTGGAATCTCTCTTCAACAGATTGTATGGCCATGTCTAAGACAGCATAGTAGAAACCTACTTTGAATTTCTGCTTTGGATCTTGCGGTGCCTTTCTTGGGCCTCATACTCAAACTGCCGTTTCTCCTTTTTCTAACCTGTTCTGTCTCAAAGTTTGGTAGTATTTCTAGCTCCTTTGCAATCTCAGCAGCATATTTCAAAACTTGTTGAAAACCCTCATCACACCTGCAGCCCACAAGGTAATTCTTGATCACTTGCAATTGGCTTGTAGCTGAATTTAAATCAGCTTCCTTATTTTGTAGTAGCTTGCTTGTAAGATTGACTTCTAAAAGGATGTTGTACCATGTAACAAGGGATACCACAAACTTGAACTTACAAATTGCATCAGCAAGGGACTTAGCTTCAATTCGGGAAGTATTTCCAGATAAACCTTTTAGGCTTGTGTCATCAAAGATCTCTATTAAAGCATCATATATACTACCAAGATGATATTTCAGTGGTTTCAAAGCATCGATCCGACTCTCCCATCTTGTTTTGCTCATTGGCTTAACAGTTATGCCTAAGTCTGATACATGGCTAGTTAGAATTTGCCAACGCTGAGTCGATGCAGAGAAATAATTATAGATCTGTTAAACGAAACTGAAGAAACTAGTTGCTCCCAGACAACACTTAGTGGCATCATTGACTACCAAGTTTAAAGAGTGTGCATTGCAGGGCACAAAAAAGGCACATGGGTTTATGTCCAGGACTCTCTTTTCTACGCCATTTTCTTTGCCTTTCATGTTACTCCCATTATCATAACCTTGACCACGCAGATTCTCAATTGGTAATCCCATTTGTTCAAGCTATCCAAGAAGAGTTTCTGTCATAAAGGCACCTGTAGTCTCCTTTAGTGGAACAAATCCCAAGAAATGTTCTCTTATGATAAGCTCAGGCAAAGACATCTCATTATCTGCTAGTTTGATTACATCAACATAATGTACAATCATTGTCATTTGTTCAATATGACTAACATCAGGTGTGCAGGCCAGAATAATTGAGTGGTATTTGGCTGAGTTTGCATGTGCTAAAGTTTTCTGCTTTATAGCACCTGCTAGAAGCTGTATAAGCTCATTTTGGATATCTTTTCCTAGGTAGTGAACCATTGTTTCTTGATCTTTAACTCTGTGCAAATGTTCATTCATGATAGGATCAAAAAGAGCTAGATATTCTACAAACTTCAAAAAATTTCCATTGCTAGCACTTCACAACTTTGCAGTTGTACCATGAAATGCCAAGTTTTGCATGCCAAGAACTCTGACCAAAGCAATCAAGCATTCCAGGATTTGTTGCCGATATTGTTCGTCTTGCCTAATTTTCTGCTGGTTAATATCATCAATTGTTTTTCCTTTAGATAAGCGCAATTCAAGTTCTCTCCAGGTCTAATAGTTTTCTAAATGGTCAGTATTCCTCTCATGTGAAGAGAGAATTGCTCCAATGTTCTTCCAGTCTTTTGAACCTGTATCTTGTAGGGTTGATGCACCATTTAAAAAAAACTAATCTGTATAAAACTGTATAAAAGGTCAGTACTGTGCCCCTCTGAGGTCTGCGCCCTAGGCGGCTGCCTAGTTGGCCTAATGATAGCACCGGCCCAGAGGTGAAGTAAAGCACTTACCAGTTACACTTATTTCAAATGGTGTGTGTGTAATTCATCACAAATTGTGCAGCACAATCTTAAACAGGTTTACTCAAAAGTAAGTCCTGTTTTCACTGGGATTTACTCTCATAACAGTACATAGGATTGCAAACTACATTTCTCAAATTGCAATCAATGCTGTTAGCATTGGCTAAATCTTCCTCCATATTTTTAATGTGCAGGGTTGCTCAGGAATTTTAAGAAACCAAAACAAACAGTGCAATTTTTAAATCAGTGGTTAAAGTCAGTGCAGTTTTTAAAGGTTCAGTCTAACATCTTGATTCAAAGTAATGTCCAATTGCATCCAAACACAGGCAAAAACCTGTGGCCTTTGGCCAAATCCAAGATCCTTCTCGCATGTAGTATTGCTGAGCCAATTATCCCTCATCGTGTAACTGTGCATTTGGTTTACTTTTACTAAGTGTAGAACTTTGCACTTATCTCTGTTAAATTTCATTCTGTTGTTTTCAGACCAATGCTCCAGCCTATCAAGATCCCTTTGAATTTTATTTCTGTCCTCCAGGGTATTAGCTATCCCTCCCAATTTTGTATCATCTGCAAATCTGATAAGTATTCCCTGCACCTTGTCATCCAAGTCATTAATAAAAACATTTATTTATTTATTATTTGATTTATATCCCACCCTTCCTTCCAGTGAAGAGCACTAGACCAAGGGCCAAGCCCTGCGGTACCCTGCTCATTACCTCCCCCCAGTTTGAGAAGGAACCACTGATAAGCACTCTTTGAGTACAATTCTGTAATGACCTTTGGATCCACCTGATAGCTGTTCCATCGAGCCCACATTTATCTGGCTTGCTAATCAGAATATCATGGGGCACTTTATCAAAAGCTTTACTGAAGTCAAGATATATTATGCCCACAGCATTCCCATAGTCTACCAGGAAGGTTACCCGGTCAAAAAAATGAGATAAGATTAGTTTGGCAGGATTTTTTTTGATAAATCCATGTTGGCTTCTAGTAATCACTGCATTGTTTTCAAGGTGCTTACAGATTGACCCCTTTATAATCGGTTCCAGAATTTCCACAGGTACTGATGTCAGGCTGACTGGTCTGTAGTTCCCAGGTTCCTCCCTTTTGCCCTTTTTGAAGATAGAGACAACATTAGCCCTCCTCCAGTCATCCAGTACTTCACCCAGTCTCTATGATTTCACAAAGATAATAGACAGTGGTTCTGAGAGTTCTTCAGCCAGTTCCTTCAATACTCTAGGATGCAGTTCATCAGGCCCTGCAGATCTGAACTCATTCAAAGTGATTAGTTATTCCTTGACTGTTTGTCTATCAGTCTCACACAACGTGTGAAAGGAATGTCTTTTGTGCTATGAATATTAGCCAACTGGGCAACCAATGTATAAAGCGGCCAAAAAGGTTTTATATGTGAAGAAAAAAACCTAAACAAATAATTCACCTGAACAATGGTGCATTGTTGTTATTGTTATTGTTATTATTGAGAGACAGTATGGTGTAGTGGTTAGAGTGCTGGTATATGACCTGGGAGACCAGGATCCAAATCCCCACACAGCCATGAAGCTGACTGGGTGACCTTGGGCCAGTCACTGCCTCTCAGCCTCAGAGGAAGGCAATGGTAAACCACCTCTGAATACCGCTTACCATGAAAACCCTATTCACAGGGTCGCCATAAGTCAGGATCGACTTGAAGGCATTCCATTTCCATTTTTCATTATTATTATTATTATTATTATTATTATAGCTGCCTGGGCTACCTAAGAAAGCCATTCAGTGTAATCCTAGGCTGTTTATTCAGTAACAGGTCCACTGTGTTCATTGGGGTATACTCCCATTAAGTGTGCTCAGGGCTGCAATCTTAGGGCAGAAATGTGTATTTCAGTTGACACAGGGAGGATGCTGATAACAGCTGTCGTCTGTAATGTGTAGAGAAATTTGTCATGTGTTGTGATATAATTGCATCCTACATTTCTCCACCCCTGCTAGAAGCAGCCAATGATATGGAGCAGAAGCAAGTAAATTCTAAACATGGTGACATCTTCACATGGGATAAGTTATGCTGTACATCAGTGGTAGCCAACATGGTGTCCAAAACATATTTTGGACTACAACTCCCATCAGCCCCAGCCAACATGGCCAACAATCAGGAAAGATGGGAGTTGAGTATCCCACATTGTCTACCTCAGCTATACATTATGGGTGAGAGGAGGAGGACTACAAAGACATGGGAATGCCAAGTGTAATGTCGAGTCTAGTTCCACCTTTAGTGGATGAAATCTTTGAGTTCATTCATGTGACATCTCATTCATGTGATATTTCTGATACCAAATCTTAAGTAAAAGTCTACCCTTTCATATGCCCGTTAAAACAGTTTGCTGTTTACAGAAAGCATGAGCAAGAAATGTTCTGATTTTAATTCTGATCTCCCTATCGACACTGTTTAATCTATAAATATTTCTCTTTGTTCTCTTACATAATGAGGTTTACTAAACGTATCTAAAGCTACATTATAGCAACTGCTCCACCATCACACACACCCCAAAATACTATCATTTGTATTATATTCACATGACAATTCATGATCATTGGTTCATACTGATTTTGGGTACTGCTAGCCATTAATCAGCAACATTCCTGCACAGTGATGTACAAAAATCCCCTGTCTCAGCTGTTTCCAACAGACGTCTGCTGATAGTAGTGCTGGGTTCCTCTCTGTCTCAGTCACCACTCAGCAAAAAAAGCAATTTACTGCTTGCTGCTTTATCTCATTACCTACTGCTGCATCTGTCTGCATGAGCCATGTCTCCTTCCACTATTACTGGTCACAATAGTTCTGTTTATTTCACACAGCTATACCACTGGATCATGACCTATGTCAGCTGTTATGAAGACATACTTTTTCTTCCGATTGATGCTATGGCATAAATGTGACAGCTGCGTTTGTGTCCTCCATTCTCTCCAGAAAATATTAATAGATAAAGAACATCCCTTACCCCCCCCAGTTAGCTCATCCCCTATGTATCTTTCCAAAGTTGTGCAACAGATCAGCATATGAAGTGTTCCGCATACAGAATGCAACTATTGCCTTCCATATCTGACTAATGGGTTAGATAATCATCATGGAGGTGGAAAACTGAATGAATTGGTTTGGACAGATTCCCCATGAAACAGCAGAGCGAACACAGCCATGGGACTTGAGAGATATATAGTTAAATACAGGCTGGAAACCAATGACTTTCTTCCAGAGGCTCCAAGGCTGAGTAGACATTGGAGAATGACAAATGATCTAAATTAGTTATTCCAGGAAGCTAGAGTGCATCTAGCAGTAATCTAGATACATTTCACTTTTGTAGTTTTGTTCAACTTTCTTTTATCCTGCTTGTCTTGGGCTGCAATCCTGTACCCACTTACTTTGATTGAACTCAAGTAGACTTGTTTCCAAGTAGGTATGTACAGGATTGAGCACATATCTCAGTAATACTTAGTTTTTTTTATAAATCTCCTTGTAGTTATGTCATTGTGAGGGACTAACGTGGATTGTTTTTATTTGGGGCATCCCATTGTCTATGAAGGTGGCCTTCCTAATTCCCATGAAGTCTGGGTTTGGGCTGAGTCCTGTTTGGGTTCCCCACAGAGTAAGCTGAGGTCTCGCTTGTGGAGCCCTTGATGAGCTAGCTTCTGTCTCAGAGCAGCTTCGGTCAAAATGACTAATGCCCAGAAGAAGGCAAGTGGAAACTTGATTTTGACAGATGAGAAGATGGATTTAGTGTGTGGAAGAGACATGAAACCATGTTGTCTACTTTCCTTTTAGAAAACCATTGGTAAGCTCCTTTTTTGGGGGGAAGGCCCACATCTCAGTGGCAGAACACATGTTTTGCATACAGAAGATTTTTACAGTAGTTTTCTTCTTTTTTGGGCGTTGGGGAGGAATAGGTAAAGCCTTATTGCCTGGTTGTTAGAAAGTTGGAGAAAGTGGTTTCTATACCCCCTAGGGTGAGATTCTAATAGGGTAAGAATAGATTCCACCTCCACCCTATGAGAGATGAGTGGGAGTGCTTAGTATAGATGTTTTATTTGGGATGTGTGTGCATTGTTGCTTGTTCTGTATATCAGTATTTGTTTAGGTTTATACGGGTCTCATGGTGTAGCATGTGAGTAGGATGTTGATTGAGAATGCATGATTGAATGATGGGGGTAGTTGCAGAGTATGAATTCGAGGGTGTGCTAGAAGAGTCAAGTTAAGCTGTATTGGTTTATAGTATTTACACATTTGGTTATTGTGAGTGTGTTGATTATCTAAGAATCTGCTTGAGTAGAACCGATTGGAATGTATTTTTAGTCATAGTTATATTAAGTTGTGTCCATCATTGTATAGGGGGCTGGAAATTTAACTGAATTGGCTTGTCTAAATGCATGATTGATTGGGCAGATGGTGAGTTGGAAAGAGTTAGTTTTTCTTTGCTTAGCTGCCCATTACATTATTTGAAAATGTGTAATTTTCATTGTATTTTTTTGTAGTTGGTTTTCATGTGTAATGTTTTAATCTTGTGTTTAAGAAGAATTAGATGCAGATTGTGGTGTTCTATAAAGTGACATTTTTGTAGTATTTTTTGTATTTGAAATTTCAACGTTGTCATGGTTTAAGATATGTTGTAAAACCATTTAGAGATTTTCTCCAACCTCTAAAATATAAGTGATATATAAAGTGTCTAAATAAAATAAATAAATACAGTCTCTGTAATTTTCAGTTAAAGGTATCACAGGTAGCAGGGCTAGGAAAGACCTGTTCCCCTAGACCCTTGACAACTGCTGTCAGTCAAAGGGCTCATCCAGACGACTGCAAAATGTGATACACAATCGCTTTGTGTTTTCACTATTTTTCGGTCGTCCATATGACGTCGCGTGCTGTTGCACTTTTTCATGGGTTAAATCCGCTCCTGTCAATACCGCAAAAAATGTGATTTGCCTTTTAAAATCGGGAATCATCTGCTGTTCCTTCAGGAGCTAGGATGCAATATTGCGGACTTTACAGCTGATGGGCGGTTCTTGGGCGTTTCCCCATACCCCTTCTCCTTATTCCAGCCAATCACATATCTGCACTTTTGCGCATGTGCGCACATATCCGGGGGAAAGCCTGGGAAAATTGAACCAATCATTGCACTGGTGGGGTGTTGTGGGAGGGGGCTCTGCAACTACTGCGCAGATGCAAAATTCCAAGTTCATTTTTAGCCTGCCTGCAAACTGGGCGGCCGCTCTGGCTCCCAACCCTTATTTGTAGGCAGAAACCTTTCTCATTCCATTGATTTACATGAAGCCATACTGTGCTGTCTAACCTCCCCCACAAAAAAGAAAATAAGAAAAGCCTTATACAGCTTAGGTTCAGGTTATCTGTTAGATCGTGTCTCCCTCTATGAACCTATCCGGACTTTAAGATCATCTGATGGGACCTTACTTACTATTCCATCTTTTCCGCAAGTTCTTCTTGCGAAAACACAGAATAGGGCTTTTTCGCTGGCTGCCCCCAGATTGTGGAACTCCCCAGTGAGGTTCGATTGGCCCCTTCGCTTTTGTCTTTTCGTGCCCAGGTGAAGACTGTTTTATTTAGACGAGCTTTTAATTGAAATTGATAAATATTTTTATTTTTTCCTTGATTTTTAGTCATTTTAAATGTCTTAATCTGTATGATTACTGTTTTAATTGTTTATGGTTCTTAATTGTAAGCCGCCCTGAGTTCTACGGAAGTAGGGCGGGGTATAAATATTATAAATAAATAAATAAAATAAAATTTCACAAGGGTGGGGGAACCGACTTATAAAGTACATGGACCTTTGTCTTTGCTCCTAATTTTCTACGAGTGGATTATAAAGGTAGAAAAGCAGGGAGCAGGAACCCGCCTTTGGGGCCCCCTCCTGGAGGAGCTGTTTTTGGAAGGCAGCCAGGCTTTCCGGTGTTCCGTCTAATAAAAGAAATGAAAATGGAAGGGCAGGGAGCAGGAACCCCCCCTTTGGGGGCCCCTCCTCGAGCAGTGTAGTCCCTTCCTGTATTTTTGTTAGCTTGAGCGGCTGTATGCTTTTCTACCTTTATACATATTAACGTTTCTGGAGATACACAGGGCTGACAATACCACTTATTTCTCCAGAAATGCAGGTAAATGGGAGGGGGGGTGGTAGTGGTTGTGACAAGGCGTTCTCAAAAATGGAAGGGCAGGGAGCAGGAACCCCCCTTGGGGGGGCCCTCCTCGAGGAGCTGCTCTTGGAAGGCAGCCGAGTCCCGGCTTTCCAGCGCAAAAAGAAGGGAGCCAGCAGTTTTGTCCCTTCATGTCCCCTCTCCTGCTCCCTGATTGGTTCTAACGCAGATAAAATGAATTATAATTGTGATGGGTAATAACAGAAGAAAACATGAATTGTCTTTGGGTGGGCTCGAACCACCAACCTTTTGGTTAACAGCCGAAGGCGCTAACTGATTGCGCCACAGAGAGACATGTAAGTAGCAAGCAGCAAGGAACTCCATTACAGCCACAGGAAAATTCAAACTTTTACACTCTAACGTTCAAGCGCATGCACGATATTGTGCGTTGCAAAGGGGGGTAGGAGCACACGTCATTTTTTTGTGAACCAACTGGCTGATGGGGCTGGTTTTACAGGAGGGGCTTGGAAAAAGCAAAAAGGATGTACGGATCTTCCCACTGCGTGTGCGGGCACAAAAAACACGTATTTTTTTAAATCAGAAAACAGCAGGGGGAAAAGACAGTGAGGACTGTCAGATGGCAAACTGGATATGAAAAACATGGATTATCCCGCTCCGTTTGGATGAGCCCAAAGTTAACAATGCTGATGAACAAGTGGTATGGCTGAGTATCTGGCAACTTCACATGTCCAAGTTAGGCAGAAGCAGCTTGCTGGGAAAAAGTCATACCAATTGGAAGCACATGGGGATGGCTACATATTAACCCTCGGCTGATTTGCATTTGCACTTGACAATACTAACTTTTGCCCTACTGTGCTCGGACAGATTATCTTACAAAGAATTCCACCAGCTGTATCATTAACAGAAAATAAACAACAAATCTGTATATATATATGTTTGTGTGTGTGTATACATACACACTGGCTATACAAATACAAAATATAGTCAGAAAATATTAACTAATATTGCATATCAGTATGGGATAGGGTTAGAAGTAAAGTGGCCACCCTCTATTTGAAGGTGTTCTCTGTTTGAAGGGTGCATGTCCAGTCCAGTCCAGTATCTTTAAAGAGCCATAAGAAGGGTCTGTACGGGTCTTTAAGCTGCCCATCACCAGTATTCACACATGGATAACAGACTGAGCAGTACACAGTCTCCTCCCAATATGGTGAGATGTAATGGGTTGTATGCAACAAAGTCATTGTGCAAGAAGAGCAAACTCCACTCATGCAGCAGAACTCCCCCCCCTCTCCCCCATACCCCCCCAATCTGCTCTGGGGTTTCCCCAACCCCTCAAAGCATCACCTTTTGAGCATCACCTCTTGTTTGCCCCCGGCCCCAGTTATCAAAATGTATAACTGCCTCTGAATATTGACATTTCATGTAGCTATTATATGTAGCAGCCATTTATGGACCTCATCCAAAAATTACATATCACACCTGTGCTCAGAGGAGAGAAATTTTACAAAATTGTAAAAATAAGAATTAATCCTATCAATTGATCTGTGTTCCATTTCAGATTTGTTCCTCAGGATTATATATGTTGTGGTATCGCTCTGACTTGGCTTGTGATTCCCCACCACAAATCAATATTAGATACAAAGTTGTGTGGCCTTTTGTGGACTAAAATAGTGCAGAGACTAATCAGGGACTTGGCTGCAGGAAACATGCCTTCCTATGACAGGAAGCAAAAGGGAGACTGCAGGAGACAGCAGTCCAAACGTAACCAATTGCCAAAAAAGACAAAATGGCTGTACTGGCAAATCCCATAGCAGGAAATCTCTGAATTATGCATTCAATCTGCAGAGCAATTTAGCATGTCATCTGCTTCCTGACAACAGATACTTGGGAGTCATTTTTTATGCATTTCAGCTCCCATAATCATACTTAGGCCACCGTCCTCTACAGAAGCCAGGAAGTCAAGGTCACAGAGTTTTTGGACTTTTACCCTCAAAAAATATTTGTAACCCATTTTCCTTAACTGTTTAAAAAAACTCTACTGTATGCAGTTTTAGGGTTTGAACCTCTTGTCTCTGTTTTAGCCTGTATCCAGGGACAGTGTTTGCGGAACCTCTCATCTCCATTTTACCTTGCATCCAGTCACCCCAGGACAGTGTTTGCCCATGCCAAAAGAAGCCTCCAGGCAAATGAATCAAAGAGACAGGCCGGGGAGGGGGGTGTATACTTGAAGGAGAAGAAAGGACTACTGATAGAGTTCTACCATCTGTATGGTCAAAGAAAACATGAAAGCACAACATACACATGATTTCGAAATACAAAGAAATATCATTTTATGTATTGTGACAGAAGCCCTGTTCAAATGGCACATGCATGTTTATGAATGAATGGGGGGGGGCAGAATCACTCTTGGCCTCCATGCATTCATCTGTGTTAACAGGGTCTGTGTACTGGTGGGTTCTCTGGAAAGGACACGTTATGGAAGGTATCATCCATCAACCTATGTATCCTCTCCCCCAGTAATTTCCCCAGTAAATCTGACAGCCAGTATGCTATGTGCATACTGTTATCACACTGCTCCTATTATCACAGTTCGGTTATGTTTGATTTGCCAAAGATGGGTTATCCATTTGTTCTGATTTGTCATGTAATGGAGGAGAGACCCTTTTCATACTAGGCAATGAGGATAGTCGCATCATGAGATGTGACTCTCCTCATTGACTAGTACAGTGGCTCCCAAACATTTTTACCCATGGACCACTTGAAAATCACTCATGGTCTTGGCAGACCGCTTACTCATTTATCTTCCTGCTGTAGCAATTGTAATGCTGTCCTAGATTATTTTTAATTGTATTTTTCTGATTTCTTTTATTTCTTACATTGCATTTTATTCTATTACAATTAGCATTTCATAGAATTCAAATGGTAAAGCAATAAAATGCAATATAAGAAATAAAAGAAGGAATACAAATGCAATTAGAAATCAATATGAATATCTAATGTGGACATGCCATGGACACCTGAATGAAGCTCATGGGCCAGTGATGGGTCCATGGACCCTCGTTCGGGAACTCCTGGCCTAGCATGATAAGTACCTGCTCAGAATCTGCTTCTGTTTCAACTGTTATGACCATTATCACCAGATAGGTACAACACATTTTCAGTGTCTTACAATATAATTCTATACAAGCCTACTCAGACGTAAGTCCTCTTAAGTTCAATAGGACTTACTCGCACATAGGTATTTATAGCTGGGGTGGTTGCATTCCCTCAGGGGCCTCATACCAGTCAAAGGTGAGACAGAGTTGGAGCCAAACAAGGGTGGGGCTTAGGTATGGGGGAGAAAATCAATTCAGTTTACATGTAAAGCTGAATCTATCAAATTTGCACTTTCCAAAACAATATGAGAACTGAAACACAGCCATCCTCTGAAATTCACACTTATCCGAAGTTTCAAATGCAGTTTTTCAACCATATAATGTTTACAAAAATTCATATATTGGGGGAAGTGTGCATAAAAATGAATATAACAGAATTCATTTTTGTATGTTATTTTCACTGTTAGGAGAAATTGCTTGCAAAAATGTGTACATTACTAAAACTGCATATTAAAATGAGTTTAGGATAAATTTGCACTAAACGCTGAAGAATTTTCATAAGGAATTTTTTTAAATATCACAAATTTGAAATGTGGAGAACTGAATTTAATGTTGAGTAAATTTCCACTTGTATTATTTACACAAACCTTTCAACAATATATTGGTATGTCACCTACCTGTAATTCTGGATTGTTTGGGTTTCTGCAGTCATTTCTGTCGAGTCTATTTTCCCGAAAATCTTATCACTTCTTTCTTTCTCTTCTGCAGGAATACACCAAAAGTCATTGCCCTGCCATATGTATCTTATTTTTTTTCTCTTCCCCCAAGTTCAATAGGAGCAAACTCTTTCTGCTTACTTCAGAGAAAACCATTGTGAAGAGTGACTCTGCATCTCTATTTCTGAGCAGAAAGAAGCACTCCTTTTGTTGGACTCTTTTTTTAAATGAGCAGGGATCCATATTTCAGCTGAGATCAAATTGGTTTGTCCATCTCATAAATTCAGTCGCAAAGTTCTTTTGAAGCCTGCATTTCTGTGATAAGAAGAGGAAGAAGAATGGTAAAAGTTACTTGCAACACCAGAGGATAAGGAATTTGTGTCCATATGTTATGGACATCTGGCTATGACACAGAAACAAATGTATCCAAATTTCTTAGATTTATGCCAATTTATAAACCAATTCACACAATGGCTTTTGGGGCTCCTTTTCCAATACAAGCAAGATGAAAGGCACAGAGGACACTGTGTGACTGATTACGTGCTAGCAAATTATCGGCTGCTATAGGTCAATGGAAAAGGGAGAAACTAAGCCTAAGCAGATAGTGTGCTGCTTAGGACATTGTCTTCTAGGGTATATATGCAAATTTATAACAGTTTTATGCTACTTTGTTTGTCATGGCTTTCCTCATAGGATCCTTGGAATTGTAGTTTAACATCGTGAGAACTCTCTGTTAGAGATCTTTATCCCATCCCCTCACAGAATTACAACTTTAGTATTGCATGACTCTGTGGTATATAGTTATGGCCATAGGGCAGCCTTTTTTATTCACCTGATATGGCAATAGTGGCCTGCATCTCCATTAGGGTGGCTAGGTGCAAAAGAAGACAGGGCTCTTTTACATTTTTGTGTAGAAGAGGAAATTTCAACATGAATTTCTGCACAACTATTAAAGGTGCAGGAGCCTATCCACTTTTGCCGCTGGCTACCCTAATGTCCATGTTAGTATGTCAGTTCAGGCTACTGGCCTTTGAGCAGGCTAGTAAAAACATTTGCCATCTACCAGAGAAAACACTTTCATAGTGTTTCAATTGCATAGACAAATCAAGTTGACTAGCAGAGGAGAAATGAAGTCATCTGTCCTTCCTCTGCCAGGCTGCTTATTCGCTTGGATGAAATTCCTGTTCACCCGTGGCTACCAGGCAAGTTGCTAAACACAACAAGGCAATTTTGCAGTTAGGGCAATTTTGGTTATACCATCACGGTAAAAATGGTAGTGTTACAGTGCAACCCAAAGCATTGCCTATTCAGAAGGTAGTCCCATTGAGCCCAGGAAAGTATGCATACAACTGTGGCTTTAACCTACCATCTCCTCCTGGAAGTAATCCCCATTGGGACTTGCTTCTGAATTGGCATGTATAAGATTGTGCCATGATTGTGCAATGTGCAATCATTGTGTAATGTTTTAAAGCGGGACGCTGTTGAAAAGTTTAAACATTAAACCTTCTGAAGTATATTGTACACTAAAAATTCTAGTGTATCTTTTGAAAAAATGACAGCTAAATATTTTTATTTATTTATCACCAGAGAGTATATAATATAAAACAATAAAACAACATCTTTTTGTTTGCCACCCTGGGCTCCTACTGGGAAGTAGGACGGGATATAAATCTAATAAATAAATAAATAATAAAATCCACTGCTTAAGAACACCTGCAGTGATTTAAAGTCGGTGACTATATCAAAGGGTTTCTTTTTCTGTGGAGGCTTATTAAAGACTCTGTTCTTTGGAGCTTGCACAGTACACAGAATCACAGTGAGCCTGCTGTGAAATAAATTAATTTGACCATCATGATGGAAATTACAGCACACGGGAATCCCTATCCATCCTAGCTGGAAGTCCACTTGATTATGCAATTGCTATTTGGAAAGGTAAGACAAGGGCACCAAAAGTATCCTCGACTTCCTGAAGCTACATCTGACATGCATCAGGCTCTTGCAGTGAAAGTGGTTTGCGTCTTATTTCCTTTGTAAACATTCAGTTCTGCACATTTTTTTTGTTACAATAAAAGAAAGATACTGGACTTCTTTTTCCCTTCAGACTAGAGATGACTATTATACCTATTAACTCCAGTTTAGGGAAGAGAAACTCCCAGCTATCATGAACATAGGAAGCCAACATATAATAAAGCACAATCTTTAACAGAAGCACCACAATGAGTTTTTGAACATGTAGGGATTGTGAACATGGTGCCACAGGCAACCTCTCTATGTACATGATCACCATATATTGGTGAAACATATGTGGTGTGCATTATATCCTATTTTTGTATCTCCCTACACATGGAGATTCTAGCCACATGATCTATCAATTGGAAAAGTGGGGTGTTTGGATTGTGCAGCTGGAGGCTATACACATAAGTCAATATGCACATGGTTGATCATTGTGTGGAGATGGGACTGAGCACACGTTTGAAATTTATAACACACACACAAACACACACTTTTGCATAGATCTTATGTACACATAGCTCAACGTTTCCCTAGATTTAGAGATGTGTGGTGGAGTTAGTACCAGATTTTCCATCCAGATGCAGCCAACCAGACACTGCACAGTCAGCCCACCTGCGTTGCTCTGTGTGCGAACTGCTGAGAGAGTGAAAGGTTTGTGTGCTGTTGCCACTAAACTCAGCAAGGAGGAGCAGAGGGAGGGAACATAGAAACAGAAGACAAGTGAACTGAGAGATGGAGGGACAGAGATGTGTAGACGGGGAAATACAAATCAAGGGGATAAAGAGAGAAACAGGAAGTTAGCAGCTTAATTATGGATGCTCATTTGTGATGACAATATTTCAAAACTGTCTGACTTCCTATCACTTTTTATTTTTGTCCTTGTGCACTA
Source organism: Rhineura floridana (assembly GCF_030035675.1). NCBI lineage: Eukaryota > Metazoa > Chordata > Lepidosauria > Squamata > Rhineuridae > Rhineura > Rhineura floridana. The sequence continues at coordinate 105,051,288 of NC_084483.1, forward strand.
GCTTTGAGAGTCAGATTAAAGTCATTGATTTCAATCCATGAAAATATATGCAGCCACCATAAATAAACTGAGCCATGTGCATGATAATTCCATGCCCATTTATACCATGGTTAGCACTCCCCCCCCCCCGATTCTGTGCAGGGTACATAATATAACAACAGTCAACCAATGCATCTTTTTATAACCATCAAAGTTCATAATTTGTCTCCTGGAGTTGAAGGTCTCCTTTTCAACTGAAAGCATAACTTCCTCCCTGTTGTTTTTTTTAAAATGTGTCTGCCTGGCAGGCCAGCGCCACTGGCTGTCTCTCCATTAGGCTACTGCTGTTCCCTCATCCTGTTTATTATAGGTCACTGAAGATTACCACTGATGCAGCATGACCAAGCTGGCCCTCCCAGAGTAGCCAGGATGCATGACATTAACCTGAGCAGCCTTTTTGGAGCCGAACATCCATCCCTCATGCTGATCCTTCACAGAGCAATATAATTCCTTTTGTTCGCTTGTTTCTAAAGCACCAGTTTCCTATCTTCAGCACAGCTGCTATATGTAGTCTATTATTTTAGCTGCATAAGAGAGAGAGCACCACTTATGAAGCAAATAGCATTCCAAGCAACCTAAAGCAACATCAAACAAATGGAGATCCATCTATTTCTTCCTTGACCAGCAATTATCTCCTAGTTTATAGATATTATAATATTATAGGAAGGAAAAACCAATTTGAAAATCAGAGCATTGCAGAAAAATGGGGAAATGAATGGTTACGCCGGCACTCTTACGACCACTTACATGGGAGGCTTGCTCAACATAGTAGGATTTGCTTCCAAGTAAGCATGCATAGGATAAGACTGCACATGGTCAGCTATCATGAACTCTCATAGGGTTGTATCCAATGGCTGTGTAGGTGGAAAGCACACAACTGACCTTTCCTTCTTACTGTAGCCCCTGGTATCCACTACGAAGTCTCTCCAGAGAGCCAGGTACCTTTCTAAAAATTAAGGGCTGTGTCAAGAGTTGCCTGAAATTGGGCAGAGGAATTTTGCACCAGCAGCACTGTACTCATGAAAGTTCTCCCTGCCTGATTTTGGGCACCTTCCTCTCCTAGCAGGACTACAGCTGAATGTCAAAAAGACTAAACTAATGACAATAGAAGATTTATGTAACTTTTAAGTTGACAATGAGGACATTGAACTTGTCAAGGATTATACCTCGGCACAGTCATTAACCAAAATTGAGACAATAGTCAAGAAATCAGAAGGCGGCTAGGACTGGGGAGGGCAGCTATGAGAGAACTAGAAAAGGTCCTCAAATGCAAAGATGTATCACTGATCAGCAATGTCAGGATCATTCAGACCATCGTATTCCCGATCTCTATGTATGGATGTGAAAGTTGGACAGTGAAAAAAATGGATAAGAGAAAAATCAACTCATTTGAAATGTGTTGGAGGAGCGCATTGCGCATATCATAGACTACGAAAAAGAAAATAATTGGGTGTTAGAACAAATTAAACCAGGACTACCATTAGAAGCTAAAATGATGAAACTGAGGTTATCATACTTTAGACACATAATGAGAAGACATGATTCACTAGAAAAGACAATAATGCTGGGAAAAACAGGAGTAGAAAAAGAGGAAGGCCAAACAAGCGATGGATTGATTCCATAAAGGAAGCCACAGTCCTGAATTTACAAGATCTGAGCAGGGTGGTTCATGACAGATGCTGTTGGAGATAGCTGATTCATAGGGTCACCATAAGTTGTAATCAACTTGTAGGCACATAACAACAACAACAACCTCTCCTCTCCTTCTTCAGCCCCCTAAGGCACAGCTTCCAATGTTCAGTAAAAAAAACCCACCAACCTCTAGAAATTCTTTTCAGGCGGTATAGGGGGCTTCTCAAGGAAGAAGAAGACTGCTTGTGCAACCAACCCATAGTACTGGAAACTGCAACAAGAGACTCCAAATCTGAAGTGTGCAAGAGAAGGAGAATGGGGGGCTAATCTCCAGACTGCAAGACAGAATTTGTATAAGATGCGAGAAAACCCCTAAAGGGAGGTCTCTTGTGCAGAGATGAGGTAGTCATCTGTGGAGACATTACAATGAAAGAATCTGCTCTTGTATGCTCTTACTACAAGAATATACCATTGTGAAAGCAAAATGATGATACATGATGCTGTTGCAAACACATTCCAGGCCCAGGTAAGTAATTTTAAGTTCCACTGATTTCCTTCAAATAAATTTAAGTACCAGCTTAACTCCTCCTTAGAAATCAATAAGGCCAAAAAGTTCTTCTCTTTGGCTGAATTACGTCCTGTTATTTTTTGTATTGTAACTTTGGCCTTGAACTGCCAAAAGATGGAATAAACAGCAAACATTAGGGCAGGCACATAAGTGATGTTAGGAATCAGTAACTTGGAGAAGCACTTGTGAACATATGAAGATCCCTGCTGGATTAGGCCAGGGGCCCATTTAGTCCAGCATCCTTTTCTCACAGTGGCCAGCCAGATGCCTATGGGAAACCTACAAGCAGGACCTGAGGGCAAGAGCACTCTCTGCACTTGTGCTCCTCAGCAACTGGTATTCAGTGGCATAATGCCTCCAGCAGTGGCTTATCCTCCATGAATTTGTCTAATCCTCCTTTACAGGTTGATGGCATCATTGCCTCTTGTGGTAGCGAATTCCATCGTTTATGTGCTGTGTAAAGAAGTACATTTCTCCACTCCATTCATAATTTTAAACACCTCTGTCATATCCCTCCATTACTGACCTTTTGTCTAAAATGAAGTCACAAATGTTTATTTATTTGTTTGTTTATTTATTATTTGATTTATATTTATTTATTTATTTATTTATTTTATTTATTAGACTTTTATACCGCCCGACTAGCAATAGCTCTCTGGGCGGTGAACACAAGAAATACAATAAAATACACAGTATAATACAACAAGGACATATAAAAATAAAACAATCTAAAATCAATTACAACAAATTTAAAATTAAGTTAGCTTAAATTAAAATTAAATTAAAATTAAAATGAGAATGCCTCGGAAAAGAGGAAGGTTTTAACTTGGCGCCGAAAGGATAACAATGTCGGCGCCAAGCGCACCTCCTCGGGGAGACTGTTCCAGAGTTCAGGGGCCACCACTGAGAAGGCCCTAGCTCTTGTCATCACCCTCTGGGCCTCTCTGTGAGTCGGAACCCGGAGGAGGGCCTTCGTAGTAGAACGTAGTGTACGGGCCGGTTCGTATCGGGAGAGGCGTTCCGACAGGTATCGTGGTCCCGCGCCGTATAGGGCTTTATAGGTTAATACCAACACTTTGAATCTGGCCCGGAAGCACATTGGTAGCCAGTGCAGGCACGCCAGAACAGGTGTTATGTGCTCGGACCGCTTGGTCCTTGTTAACAATCTGGCCACTGCATTTTGCACTAGCTGTAGCTTCCGAACTGTCTTCAAAGGCAGCCCTACGTAGAGCGCATTGCAGTAATCCAAACGCGAGGTTACCAGAGCATGTACAACTGATGTAAGGTCCTCCTTGCTCAAATAGGGACGTAGCTGGGCTACCAACCAAAGTTGGTAGAACGCATTCCGTGCCACCGAGGCTACTTGAGCCTCAAGTGAAAGGGAAGAGTCTAAGAAGACTCCCAGACTACGAACCTGCTCCTTTAGGGGGAATGTAACCCCATCCAGGACAGGGTATATATCCACCATCCGATCAGAGAAACCATCCACCAACAGCATCTCAGTCTTGTCAGGATTGAGCCTCAGTTTGTTAGCTCTCATCCAGTCCATTGTCACAGCCAGGCAATGGTTCAACACATCGACAGCCTCACCAGAAGAGGATGAAAAGGAGAAGTAGAGCTGCGTGTCATCAGCATACTGATGACAATGCACTCCAAAACTCCTGATGACTGCACGCAGCAGCTTCATGTAGATGTTGAAAAGCATGGGAGACAAAACTGACCCCTGCGGGACCCCACATTGGAGAGCCCACGGTGTTGAACAATGTTCCCCAAGCATTACCTTCTGGAGATGGCCCACCAAGTAGGAGAGGAACCACTGCCAAGCAGTACCTCCAACTCCCAACTCCGCAAGCCTCTCCAGAAGGATACCATGGTCGATGGTATCAAAAGCCGCTGAGAGATCAAGGAGAATCAACAGAGTTACACTCCCTCTGTCCCTCTCCCGCCATAGGTCATCATACAGGGCAACCAAGGCCGTCTCAGTGCCAAAACCGGGCCTAAAACCCAATTGAAATGGATCTAGATAATCAGTTTCATCCAAGAGCGCCTGGAGCTGGCCAGCAACCACTCGTTCCAAGATCTTGCCCAGGAATGGAACATTCGCTACCGGTCTGTAGCTGTTGAAATTTTCTGGGTCCAAGGAAGGTTTTTTCAGAAGTGGTCTCACCACTGCCTCTTTCAGACAGCCAGGGACCACTCCCTTGGCCCAGCCAACTGTTCCATCTCTGCTAGTTTTTATTAACCAAAAGGGGCAAGGATCCAGTATATCCTGCCTTTCCTCCCGGCAGGAGCCCAGGGCTGCAAATGTTGTGACCTTTCCTCTTAAGGAAGTTGCCCCAGCCTTCAATCATTTTACTTGACCTCTTCTGAACCTTTTCCAGCTCTTCAATATACTTTTTGTTGTGAACTTGGCCTAGTAGAAGGGAAGGGCTACGTCCCCACCACACAGACCTCCTAATTCAGAAGTAGCCAAAGTGGTGTCCTCCACATGTTGCTGAACTTACTCCCATCAGCCCCAGCCAGCAAAGGGCATGTGGAATTGCACATGCTAATTTATATGTATAGTTACACATTTAGAAATGGTAACTACAATTTAAACAGAAATACAGGAGATTGTACCCTAGCAGGGAAATCAGTGACCAGGTGTCCTATGTGCTACCTCAGTCCACTGTCCAAGTGCTAATTGGTGATGGGCAACAGCAAGGATCCCGCTCTCCCTGCTTAGGGTTCTTTATGTTTAAACCAGGCTTGGACCAGACAGTCCTTCAAACAGAATTATTAAAGGTGAAGGGGCCCTGTCCTCTTTTACATCTGGCTACCTTATGCATAGGGAAAGACTAGCAACAGAAATGCTGGGGTGGACCAAAGTCACATTGGACCTATTAGAGTATAAATGTCTACCTACACAATTTGCTTATGTGCTCCTCTCTGAGGACTACTTGGCATATGTCTTTAAAATCAAAGCTGGGAATAAAGGAAAATCCATTGCTTTTATTGTGGTTAGCAGCCTAGTTTACAGTCATTCCTGTAATGAAAGATTTAGAGCCAGGTCCACTTTCTGAGATAGGGTCGCTACTATACTAGAGCTCTTTAGTGCAACGGAGGTATTACTCTTCTGCAATTAGCTGGAAGTGGCATCAAAGGGAGGTTCCACCTAGCACGTAATATGTGCTATTTATCCACCAATGTCCTTCCTCTTGGACAAGAGCTTCCAATAATGTCTACTCACAAGTAAGTTCCATTCAGTACAAGACTCTGCTGATGCTAATTGAAGCCTTCGGTTTGCAGGTTCAGCTTAGTTCTCTTTCCTATTCCTCTAATGACAAAAAATTCCTCTCCTGGCCAATTGGGGTGACCAAGGCAGTTTCTGTGCCCAAACCAGACAGTTTCTGTGCCCAAAGGACTGAAATCAGAGTGAAGTGGATCTAGATAATCAGTCTCATTCAACAATGCCTATAGCTGCACAGCAACTACCCACTTGAACACCTTGCCCAGGAAGGGAGAACTAGTGATGGACTTGTTACAATCTTCTATGCCCAAGGATGGTTTTTTTCAGGAGCGCTCTGTCACAACTGCCTCTTTTAAGGACTTGGGACTACTCCATCTCATAATCACATTCACTGTTTCCTTGAACCAGTCAGCCAATTCCTTTCTGCTCAGAGTTATATAAAGTCACGTAGATGGCTCATAAAAAGTGAGTGAACAAAGGAAGGCAACTTCAGAGAAAAAGACTAGTGTAGAAGCAATCATAATCTTACAGATACATTAACCGCTATGCTGATCCCCAGCTAAATTGAAGTGCCTGTCTGTATCCTAATGAACTTTTGTACCAAGGGTACCTACATCCTGTTCCTTGTGACAGTTGCTTCTGTTCAGAAGATGAATGCTGTTTTCCATCAGAACAGTGACCTTTGCTGTCTATATGATAGCAGTTTCTGTCGTGGAAAATGTGATTTAAATTGCAACCAAGAGGTCTTCTGTATCTTTAAAAGTTGTGCAGGGGGAAGGGAGAATTCCACTTTGTGGTTTTTCCCATTACAATGTTGCAAGAACACCTGCACTTGGCTGACTTTCTCTTCTCCTAAAGATACAGGATCAGTCTCAGGCCCTGAGCCTGGCAACCCTAGCCTGAATACATATATAATGTCAGGTGTGGGCCTTAGAAGACGCAGCTGCCTGAAAGCAAGATTTGCAGGCACTGTTAGTCAGCTGATCGTTGGCACTTGCAAAGCACTGTTCCTTTGCCCACTGTTGTATTCTGTTAATAACTTTTAGTTTAAGAAGGTTGTCCTGAGCAGGGCCCAGTAGTTGAGGGGAGGAGCTGGGAAGGAGGGAGCAAAGGAAGAAGAGATTACTCCAGGAATGTGACTGGATGTAATTAATAAGTTGTCCTCAAGAATCCACAATGTCTAATGGATTAAAGGGGGGTAGATACTAAACCCACATAGGCAAAGGAAAACAAGCCACCTGGTATTGCAATGTCAGGTGATTGACAGGTGGGTAAACCCATCCGCCTGTCAAACTTGCCCCATGGGGGAGGAGGTAAGGATCTGGCCCACCAGCTGGATCCAGTTTCCCACCTCTGATTTATGCCATCACAGCCAGCCCAAGACATTGTGATGCCTAAGGCAAAGGATAATATTCATCCCCACTCCACTTCTATGTACAGAAGCAACCGAGCCAGCCACTGAATGTTACGTCAATACTGCCAAGAGGGTAACATCCTCCAGTGCACCAGACAGCAGCAGGCTAGTTTAGGGGATGCATGGCATGCCTGTGGCACACATCGCTCTGATCTCCAACAAAGGGAAATGGACGGAGGGCTCAGAAGGAACCACTGGGAGTTGCTGCTGCCCTCAGCATCTGCTGCCTAAGGCAACTACCACTCTGCCTAATGGTAGAGCCATTCCAGTATGCCATACATTTTATGGAATTATACCAAAGCACATAATCCAGCCAAAATCGAGGACTTTTGAGCCCCACTAATTTAAGCAGATGTTTCACTCCCTCACACTGAAACAAACAGGACATAAAAGTGTTTAATTTTGTCCGGATCATTCCAAATGGATTTACTTTAGTAAGGTCTCCAGTGACCTAACAGAACACAAACATACAAACTGAAATTGCTTAATAGTATGGCATAGGTCACGTGGTATAATAGTGCAATTTGCAAGGAAATAATCAGAGTAAACGAGACCAAGTAAATCAAGATATGTACATGGGGGAGAAAATAACAATTTGCCAGATGGTTTGAAAATGCAGATATTCTGACTGAATTGAAAAAGCACTGTTTATTTTAATCCTGTAAATGTAACTACTTTCAATTAACAAATGTGCAAAGCAAGACATGGAAAGTTTTAACAAATTGCCTTTGGATTCATCCTTAAGGATCATTTGCACATTATATTTTGTAGGCTTATTCCTCTGTTTGGAATCCACAACTGAACATAACAGCCACAGTTCTAGGGGCTCCATAACTTCTGAAAAGAGAAAAAGGTAGCCAGGCTCAAAAGGACTTCCTGAAGTCAAACTCTCTGCCCTGGAAGTCCCTTTGTGCTTCCATTTATCACGACTGATAGTCGTCCCTCATTACTGAAGAAAATTCACTCTGCATGCGTTCTGAGGTATGAAGGGCTAAATTCTGATGCTGAAGCAACTTTCAGGGCCTGAGTCTGAAGTCAAGCAAGGGCTTCACCCAGTCGCTGACTCCAGTGTCAAGCATAATCCAATGCACATCCCCAACATTGAAGGGAATGGCTAAACCCTTGCATACAGCTGGGCACATCATAGCATCTATAAAGTTTCTGTTCAGAATCTAGAGTGCTGCAATACAGTGTTTGTTCAGATGTGAATTGTGTGTGCAATTCATTCCAGTCTCAACTATGTATGTGCATAGCCCCAGAGTGATGTGGTAGATACAGTTTTGCCCTTGGATTGGGAGAACTGGTTTCAAATTCTTGCTCTTATCTATAGAGCTCATAGAGGGCTTATCCACATGGGAGCATTTCTTCGTAGCAAATACACTGCTTTTACCATCCTAATAGATTTCCAAGGTCCACACTTCGTGCCCAATGGTAGCTTTAAATCCATTGCTTTCCATTCACACAAATAGGCATTCCTCTGGAAAGGATTAGTGTTGCTGTTTCCTTGTAGCCCCACCCTCTAATTTTACATTTTTACTCTCTCCGGTTACTCAGTTACTGGGCATATGCAAATATTTTTGACCTGCACAGTGTTTTCACTCCCTCCTGCCCCCACCACTTCCTTAAGTTTGGCAGTTGAAAAGAAGCTGGGTCATTTGCCCCTCCTTTCTCTGCTGTCCTTTGCTTTTTCTGAGTTAATTTTTCCCCACTGGAAAAGCAAATATTTCAATATTTTAAAGAAAATATCAGTATTAATATTTTGAGAAAATATCAATATTGATATTGAATTTGATATTTTGAGGCAACTTTTTTTAAAAATCCACTTAGATTTTTTAGGGGAAATAATTGGAAACAATGTGTGGAGAAATGTTACTTCAAAATTATCTCTGCAAAGATAGAGAATGTGAGAAAGAATGATAAAATCCAATGGCAATTCCCTTCATTAGTTACAAGGAGTGAAGGAAGGTTACTTGGGGGAAAAGAGAGGAAAGAAGGGAGGGCTGCAGCAAACTGTGAAGGAGGCAGGACAGAGCAGTCAGACGTTACTTGATAAACCACCAGAAACAAAATAGAATTCATGGGAGAGTTAGTGGGTGGAGAAGGGGGAAGAGCTGAAAGTGAAGATTCACCCGCCCAGTAAAAACCATTGTAGCAAACCGTATGCAAAGACACATGGAGCAGAGTGGAGCCTTATTGTTCTAAACTTTTCATATTATCAGCGAATTGGGTTAGTACGGATTTACAGAGGGAAAACTGCATGATAGCTTCTGGTTGCCAGTAACTTCATGTGAACCATGCAAATTAAACGGAGATGTGAGTAGCACCAAACACACACTAAATCACCATGTAGATGAGCCCTGAGTGACTTTAGGCTACTGATTCTGTTCCAGCATAACCTACCTCACAGGGTTGTGAAGATAAAATGTGATAACCCCCAGTTTATGTCACCCCAAGCTCTTTTGGGGGAAGTATTGGATACAACTGTAATAAATAAATGCAGAGGCTGGTGGAACCTAAACCTGATGGGGTGCTTCTGAGGTCACACGGGCAGAGCCTTTGACGTCCCCACCCTCCTTCCTTGCAAAGAAACAGTGGGCACTAAAGCTGTACAGTTCTACAAAAACTTAGCACCTAAAAGTGCTTGGTTCAGAAGGGATCCCTGAGGTTACAGTTGTAGTCATTGCTCCTTTTCCCCACACACACTTAAACACACCCCACCCCGCCCCAGACAACCTCATGTTTACCTTGGGAAGTCATGCTGGCTGCTGCACAGACTCAGCAACACCCACAGGAAGAATGCATAGTTCTGACTGACTGATGGACCTCTGGCTCAGGACAGACTTCTGCCCCCCTTTCTTTTTTGTGGCTTGTGTCCATTAGCTACTAAGATTAAAAAGGTGGGAGGGGACAAATGGACAGCATGTTTCAGCCAGTTTCTTCCTGCTACCTTGCCTAGAGTCTTTCCAATATGAGCAAATAGTTGCTTGATTTTCCCTCCCAGGAGACAGGTGGGAAGCTGCTCATAATGATTATGACTGAGGGTAAGGAGAGAGAGGAGATGGGCAGAAGCATCTAAGAAGCCTCTCAGTCAGTTTCAATGTATTCATATGATTGGGGATGACAAGAGGAAGACTGGGCTATGGCTTTGGTGCTGGGGGGTCAGAATCTTGGGATGGGGCTGCCTCACTTGGCCCAACAGAGAAGCCTCCCCTGAACAAATGCACCTCTGGAAAATTATCTTAAAGTAACATGAAATTTTATGAACAATTCTGCTGCTCTTAGCGGGGCCCAGATTGTACCCAACAAACCTGATGGGCTTTCTCTCTCTCCCAAACATTAAAGTCTTTTATCTTTTACTCAGCTCTTAGACACCTGTTTCTTAGAGCTAAATAAAATGCCACTGTTCTCCCACCCAATACACTGTAACCATTATGTTATGTTTAATAGGTAGGAACTAAATAATAAAAGCTACAAAATGTCATGCATTTTTAAAAACTTTGATATTTGTATTTACTCCTTGTTGTTGTTGCTATATGCCTTCAAGTCGACTATGACTTATGGCGATCCAATGAATCAGTGACCTCCAATAGCATCCGTCATGAACCACCCTGTTCAGATCTTGTAAGTTCAGGTCTATGGCTTCCTTTATGGAATCAATCCATCTCTTGTTTGGCCTTCCTCTTTTTCTACTTTCCTCTGTTTTTCCCAGCATTATTGTCTTTTCTAGTGAATCATGTCTTCTCATTATGTGTCCAAAGTATGAGAACCTCAGTTTCATCATTTTAGCTTCCAGTGAGAGTTCTGGTTTAATTTGTTCTAACACTCAATTATTTATTTGTCTTTTTCTGAGTCCATGGTATGCTCCAACACCACATTTCAAATGAGTTGATTTTTCTCTTATCCACTTTTTTCACTGTCCACCTTTCACATCCATACATAGAGATCGGGAATACCATGGTCTGAATGATCCTGACTTTAGTGTTCAGTGATACATCTTTGCATTTGAGGACCTTTTCTAGTTCTCTCACAACTGCTGTCCCCAATCCTAGCCTTCTTCTGATTTCTTGACTATTGCCCCAATTTTGGTTAATGACTGTGCCAAGGTATTGATAATCCTTGACAAGTTCAATGTCCTCGTTGTCAACTTTAAAGTTGCATAAATCTTCTGTTGACATTACTTTGGTCTTTTTGACGTTCAGCTGTAGTCCTGCTTTTGTGCTTTCCTCTTTGACATTCATCAGCATTCGTTTTAAATCATTACTGGTTTCTGCTAATAGTATGCTATCGTCTGCCTATCTTAACTTATTGATATTTCTCACTCCAGTTTTCACACCTCCTTCATCTTGGTCCAATCTCACTTTCCGTATGATATGTTCTGCGTACAGATTAAACAAATAGGGTGATAAAATACACCCATGACTCACACCTTTTCCGATGGGGAACCAATCGGTTTCTCCATATTCTGTCCTTACAGTAGCCTCTTCTCCAGCATAGGTTGCGCATGAGGACAATCAGATGCTGTGGTACCCCCAATTCTTTTAAACATTCCATAGTTTTTCATGATCTACACAGTCAAAGGCTTTGCTGTAATCTATAAAGCACAGGGTGATTTTCTTCTCAAATTCCTTGGTCCATTCCGTTATCCAACGTATGTTTGCAATATGATCTCTGGTGCCTCTTCCCTTTCTAAATCCAGCTTGGACGTCTGGCATTTCTCGCTTGATATATGGTAAGAGTCTTTGTTGTAGAATCTTGCGCATTACTTTACTTGCATGGGATATTAAGGCAATAGTTCAATAATTACTGCATTCTCTGGGATCCCCTTTCTTTGGAATTGGGATCCATATTCAGCGCTTCCAGTCTGTGGGCCATTGTTTAGTTTTCCATATTTCTTGACAGATTTTTGTCAGAATTTGGACAGATTCAGTCTCAGTAGCTTGTAGCAACTCTATTAGTATGCCATCTGTTCCTGGTGATTTGTTTCTTCCAAGTATTTTAAGAGCAGCTTTCACTTCACATTCTAAAATTTCTGGTTCTTCATCATATGGTTCCTCCGTGAATGAATCCGTCATCCTGGCATCTCTTTTACATAGTTCTTCAGTGTGTTGCTTCCATCTTCCTTTTATTTCATTTTGGTCAGTCAGTGTGTTCCCCTGTTGATTTAACATCCCTACTCCTGGTTTAAATTTCCCTTTCATTTCTCTACTCTTTTTGAATAGGGCTCTTGTTCTTCCCTTTTTGTTGTCCTCTTCTATTTCTATACAATAACTATTGTAATAGTTCTCTTTGTCCCTACTTACTAGTCGCTGTATTGTTGCATTTAGGGTTCTAACCGTGTTTCTATCTCCTTTTGCTTTCCTTCTCTCTTTAACCATTTTAAGAGTTTGTTCAGTCATCCATTGAGGTCTTTCTCTCTTTTTAACTAGAGGTATTGTCTTTTTGCATTCTTCCCTGATAATGTCTCTGACTTCACTGTTTACTACAGATTGGTGGATTTAAAAAAAAAATCAGCCACACACACTATAAAACATTATTGCTCTGTGGTCAGAGAGAAAATGATGTCAACACATTGCACTCTATTCCGCCTCTTTTTCTGTCACAGCTCTTACTGTGAGCGCCTACAAACATAATTGATCACGTCTCACTGCATTTTATGTTTATATATATAATGATATAGAAATACATTGTAAAAGACAATGTAGATGAACTTAAGGCTTCTTCTGATGCACTATTCGGAAGCGTAACAGTAGCAGGGCTATGAGTTTAAAGAAGAGACTGCTGCAAATTCATGATTAAGGTTTTTGTCCACACAAAAGTTGGAAGAGGACTCATATATAATTGTACCATTTTCCCTAAGGCCCTTTACAATTTCCCTTTGGGGAGGGGAGAGAGAGAGATGGTTCAGAGTCTTGAAATTTGCTTCTCCTGGATTCAGCTGGCAGCTTTCTCCTGTTATGGAAGATGTTTGCATTTTTACAAATTTGTCAGGCAGTACAATATGTCAGAGAAGAGGTCAGGTCTCCTGCTCCCCTGGCGCATTCACTATAGCTGCCCAATTTCCTTGCTTTTTAAAGTTTCATAGAAATATCTGTCGGCTATAGGTACATTCTTAAACCACAAGGTTTTTTGCCTATTAGTAAATACTATAAAAAGACAACAAAAATGTTCAAGATGCTTTGAGTTCACTGTTAAAGTTCACCAGAATAAATGTGTTGGGTTGTATTGGGCCACAGGACTCTTGTTTTTTGTCAAAGCACAGTTTAAGTGGTCCATAATCTATCTCTCTCTCTCAAATTTTCAGACCATGAGTAACTTATTAACCAGTTAGCTCACGATGGAAGTAAGGGAACTGTATGGTGAATAATTCTTTTCCAATAATGTTTAAGTATTTCCTGGTTCTCAGAAAACAATGCACAGAATGTACAGAGACACTGAGCCAGAAAAAACATGCCTAACATTTTATTGCTACGTCGCCCACTTCTGTCAAACATTTAAACCTTAATGTGGCATCTGTTGGAAAGCCACATCTATCCATATGATCTCCTTACCCAAACATTTCCAATCAGTTAGACTGGATTAGGTATATTTACATTCTGATAAAAGGCATTGAACTAGAGAAATAGGCCCAAAACCAGTTCATCAAAAATGCTGGGAAAATGTACAATGGAACTTAATTATGCCAATATGATTGTGTTGGTTTCTTTCCTTCCATTGACTTGATGGGCTGATAGGTTCTGAATACCCAAAACAAAAACACTATGTATTTTTTTGCTTGAATATCAGATACATCAACTGTTTTAATATTGTTGCTTCCTCCCTGCTAAAACAAGATCAGCACAGTACGTGTCTTGTTTCTGTTATTTGGGCTGACTCCAGGTGTTGCCACCACCCACCATATGCTCAGAGGCACATGTTACCAAATTCTTCCAAGCTACACAGGAAGTGGATTGGACTGTGAAAGACCAACCCAAATTGTGTTTGCATTTGGACAAATTTGTAGGGCAGTACAATATCTCAGAGAGGAGGTCAGGTGTCCTGCTCCCCTGGTGCATTCACTATAGCTGCCCAATTTCCCTGCTTTTTAAAGTTTGATAGAAATATCTGTGGGCTATTGGTACATTCTTAAACTGCAAGGTTTTTTGCCTATTAGTGAATTTCCTTGCTTTTTAGTCCTGGAGGTAAGAAATGGGATCCTGTGCAAGTTTGCTGAGAATGGATTAATCATTTGCATGCTTATTGAGTTCAGTGGGATTTACTCCCATGCAATCATGCTTAGGATAGGTAAAACTGACCATGGGGAGGGAAGCCTGGAGTGGGCAGGGGAGGAGGAAGAAGGAAGAGGGGAGGGGAGGAAGAAGGGAGGAGGAAGGGAGAGGAGAGGAGAGGGGAAGGAGGGGAAAGGCAGGTCTGATCATTTGCATGCTTACTGAGTTCAATGGGATGTATTTCTGTGCAGTCATGGCTAGGATAGGTAAAACTGACCATGGGGGAGGAAGAGAGGGAAGGGAGAGTAGAGGTAAGGAAGAAGGGGGAGAGGGGAGCGGAAGGAGTGGGAGGGGGAAGGAGGGGATTGGAAGGGGAGGGGGAGGGGTGAAGGAAAGGGGAGTGAAGGGGCAAAAGGGAGGTGATGGGAGGAAGAAGGAGAGGCAGGTTCGATCATTTGCATACTAATTGAGTTCAGTGGGATTTACTCTCATGCAATCATGCTTGAAAATGAAATGGACTGCCTTCAAGTTGATTCCAACTTATGATAACCCTATCAATAGGGTTTTCATGGTAAGCGGTATTCAGAGGTGGTTTACCATTGCCTTCCTCTGAGACTGAGAGGCAGTGACAGGCCCAAGGTCACCCAGCGAGCTTCATGGCTGTGTGGGGATTTGAACCCTGGTCTCTCAGATTGTAGTCCTAGGGTAGGTAAAACTGACTATGGGGGAGGAGAAAGGGGAAGGGGAGGGCGGAGGGAAGGGGAAGGAGGAGGGGGAGGAGGAGGGGGAAGGAGGAGATTGGAAGGGGATGGGGAGGGGTGAACAAAGGGAGAGGGAAGGGGCAAGAGGGAGGGGATAAGAGGGAGGAGGAGGGGAGGGCAGGTTTGATCATTTGCATGCTTTTTGAGTTCAGTGGAATTTACTCCTGTGCAATCATGCTTAGGATAGGTGAAACTGATGTGGGGGAGGGGGGAGGAGGAGGGCAGGAAGGGGAGGGGAAGGGGAAGGGGAAGGGAGGAGATTGGGTGGGTGGGACTGGGAAGAGGGAAAGCCCCTTTCCTTTTCAAAAGGAAAATGTTGTGAACAGTATCATTCTTTTTTAGGGTTTCCCCCACCTTTTTATTCTACAGCAGCCTCCCATCCATATTTACACCACAGCTATCCCTGGCCACATCCACACAGACATTTATTTCACTTTAGGCCATCATGGCTTCTCCCAAAGAATCCTGGGAAGTGTAGTTAGTGAAGGGTGCTGAGAGTTGCTAAGAGATGCCCTGTTCCCCTCACAGAGCTTCAATCAGAGCGGCTGACTGTTAAACCACTCTGGCTGCTGGAGCTCTGTCAGGGAAATAGGAGTCTCCTCTCAGCACCCTTCACAAACTACACTTCCCAGGATACTCTGAGGGAAGCCATGACTGTCTTTCGTGAAATCAAAGTCTGGTGTGGGTGTGGCCCCCTGATTAGACAAGCCCAGCAGCTGGGAGTCTGGCTTATGGAACACTGAATTCTTACTGAGAATGCCCAAGATTATCACTGAGTTCAAGGCAAAAATTCTTAAATTAATTAAAAGTCAGCCAGGCTTTTTTTTTTTTAACTTTTAAACTGCAGAAAATGAAGGTCAGAGTATGGGGCAAGGATTACAGGTACTCTACCATGGAGCTATGAAAACCTTTCACCTCAACTTTCAAAAAGCTAAACTTTGGGAAACACATAGCCCAAGACAACTCAAGAACTAGAAAAGTATGAAAACAGGGCATTTGTATAGCTATACAAATTCTGCACATGAAGCACTTCTCTCATAACATTAACACAAAACCAGCAAAGCCTCATGTGGACAGGATGCAGGCGTATAGGAATCCCCCCATCACAAACCTGAGATAGGCAGAGCAGCACCACCCCCACATGTACTTGTGAAAACCCCCCCCACAAGAATCATGCACTATGGTGATTAAGGGGGGCAATGACAGCTGCAGGACTCATTAACTTTTATGTGCCCAAACTGTGCATCTTCAAAAACCTTCCATTAATGTCAGCTGCTTTTCAATATTGTAATCTATGAAGGCATCTGCAAAAACACCACCACAAATACTTCAAGTTTCAGACTAGAAATATGCAAGAGAGGAAATGGAGGCACCTGCAGCAGACAAATACCAGCCTCATTTGCACAGATAAATCAAATTTAATCACACCAAGATATGAATTATGAAATTGGTAAATGCAGCCTCTGGAATATGCACTGGGATACAGATCTTTTATTACTGTCTACCAAGTTTTTCCAATATAATCAATGGTGCATAGCCCACTGTCCTCACAGCATGTATGAATGATGTTTAACAGAACTGTCTCCAATTGTTTATTAATATGAACTGTTCAGAGTGCTGTTGCATATAATCAAGTACTGTTGATAATAGGAAGCTCTCATATACAGAAATAGGATACTCATTCTCCAAGTCTGGATCCTAATGTAGGCATCATACAAGCATAAAGGGAGATATCAGCAGGCTAGATGGGACCCCGAAGCTTGCAGGAATACATAAAGAAACTTTAGAAAATCACCTCTAAGGGGAAAAGAATTCAAAAAACATCTCAATGAGGACTGAGTATGCTCCGTGGCCATGGAATGTTGATAGCCCGTTGGAGGGGAAACAGAAAAAAATGGGGCAGGGGAGGAGTAGAATGGAGCATCCTGAAAGAGGGCATGATAGGCTGGCTGGAACATTGAGCAGGAGTACTCCACACTACAACATGTCATTGCAGGTCTCACTTAGTAATTCCGTTCACTTACTTAGATCATGGTTATGCAAAGCCCTAGAGTTCAAGACAAGATGGAAGAGGAACAAGAAAAGTAGTTACTTTGTGAGTGGGGTCCAGCTCAGAATTCATGAAACTAAACATAAAAAGGTTTTCATTCAAGAGTATAATTGCGCTCCAGATTAACTGTAATTGGGCATGTGTCCCAATTTACCAAGGAGAGTCCCTGTTTTCTAGTACTTGTCCCTGGTAAATCACTTTTCATATTTTGTTCCTATAAAGTCTTCTGGGGATGCATTTTTTAAAATGTTGTTAGTGTACACACAGAGACTTGCACTAGAAATGCAATTTTTGGGTTTTCACCATTCTTTAAGAAAGTTTACTATCTGAGAGTGGAAGTACAAGTTCCTAAGGTAACATTACTGCAGGTGAGGCTCACTGGAAGGGAAGAACTGGTGGGCAGGAAGGGGAGGAGCTTAGCCCTCCACATAGTTACTGATTCTCTTTTGCAGTTCTTCTCCATACAATATGTCCTCCCCACTGCCACCCCATCAGAATTATCTCTAGTTCCAGAACCTGGCTAGCGAAAAATAATTGGTCAAGGCAGCATTTTCAGGAGAGAACCAGCTGGTGTTCACCAGTTCTAGATATCTAACAATAGATTGCAGTCTACCTTCTGTTCATCTCTGCCTTACAGATCTGTGATCTCAAAACTGAAATTCGTGTATTTTAGATTCTAAACTGCTTAGGGAAGGGAACCACCCTCTTGTACTCTGTACAAAAGTGCCATTCACATTGATAGCATAACAACCCAACACAAAGCCTGGGTTGTGACACTTAGGTGCAACTGCTTGCTTGCCATGTAGGGTAGTCTTCAGAGAATTTGCATCACTGTGTGGTCTGAATTTTGAGCAGCCAGTCTTCTGTCAGCACAGGTAGACCAGAACCACACTAGAGCTTTGCTAGTTGTTACAAAATAAAGACTGATTTGATGTATTTTACAAATTGTTTGTTCACCGCCCTGAGAGCTATTCTGCTAAGGGCGGTATATAAATTGAAATAATAAATAAATAAATAAATAAATAAATGTAACTTACAAGGCTACAGCCTGGGATGAAATGGCTCCATGATGGAGAGCACTGGGTGGCTGAACATACAGGACATTACTGTATTATTTCCAGTATTCAATATTTTAGAATGTGGGGTGAAAGCTGCTCTTAAAATACTTGGAAGAAACAAATCACCAGGAACAGATGGCATACCAATGAAGTTGCTACAAGCTACTGACACTGTCCAAATGTTGACAAAAAATTGTCAACAAATATGGAAAACTAAACAATGGCCCACAGGCTGGAAGCATTCCATATACATCCCAATTCCAAAGAAAGGGGATCCCAGGAAATGCAGTAATTATCAAACTATTGCCTTAATAGCCCATGCAAGTAAAGTAATGCTCAAAATTCTACAACAAAGACTCTTACCATATATCAAGCGAGAAATGCCAGATGTCCAAGCTGGATTCAGAAAGGGAAGAGGCACCAGAGATCATATTGCAAACATATGTTGGATAATGGAACAGACCAAGGAATTTCAGAAGAAAATCACCCTGTGCTTTATAGATTACAGCAAAGCCTTTGATTATGCAGATAATGAAAAACTATGGAATGTTTAAAAGAAATGGGGGTGCCACAGCATCTGATTGTCCTCATGCGCAACCTATACTGGACATGAGGCTACTGTAAGGACAGAATATGGAGAAACCGATTGGTTCCCAATCGGAAATGGTGTGAGACGGGTGTATTTTATCACCCTACTTGTTTAATCTATATGCAGAACATATCACACGGAAAGTGGGATTGGACCAAGATGAAGGAGGTGTGAAAATTGGTGGGAGAAATATCAATAATTTAAGATAGGCAGGCAATACCATATTACCAGCAGAAACCAGTAATGATTTGAAACAAATGCTGATGAAAGTTAAAGAGAAAGCACAAAAGCAGGACTACAGCTGAACATCAAGAAGACTAAAGTAATGACAACAGAAGATTTATGTAACTTTAAAGTTGACAAGGAGGACATTGAACTTGTCAAGGATTATCAATACCTTGGCACAGTCATTAACCAAAATGAAGACAATAATCAAGAAATCAGAAGAAGGTTAGAACTGGGGAGGGCAGCTATGAGAGAACTAGAAAAGGTCCTCAAATGCAAAGATGTATCACTGATCAGCAATGTCAGGATCATTCAGACCATCGTATTCCCGATCTCTATGTATGGATGTGAAAGTTGGACAGTGAAAAAAATGGATGAGAGAAAAATCAACTCATTTGAAATGTGGTGTTGGAAGAGAGCTTTGCGCACACCATGGACTGCGCAAAAGACAAATAATTGGGTGTCAGAACAAATTAAACCAGAACTACCATTAGAAGCTAAAATGATGAAACTGAGGTTATCATACTTTGGACACATAATGAGAAGACATGATTCACTAGAAAAGACCATAATGCTGGGAAATACAGGAGTAGAAAAAGAAGAAGGCCAAACAAGCGATGGATTGATTCCATAAAGGAAGCCACAGACCTGAATTTACAAGATCTGAACAGGGTGGTTCATGACAGATGCTGTTGGAGATAGCTGATTCATAGGGTCGCCATAAGTTATGATTGACCTGAAGGCACATAACAACAACAACAATATTTCCTGGATCTTTTCTGAAGTGCCCATATGGCAAAACTCAATTTTGCAGAGTGTTAAGACTTGCACTTTAAGGCTATTCTGAATGTTTGTTAAATGAAAGCCTATTTAAAATGAGATAAAATTGTTCTGGATTTCCAGGAGACAGGCACAAATTGACATGTGTATTCAAAATATGAAGATCCTTTAGAGATTAGTCCCTTCCAGAAGACCATTTATCCACTGATTTGGTGAATAAGGTTTATGTTGAGGTTAGGGGGCATGGGCACTTTTGAAATCGGATTTATGCTGATGTTATGGACAGTTCATCACTGTTCATTTTGTCCCACTGAGTCTCCCAGCTGTGGTCAGTGCAAGCTGGAGCCAACAAACGCAATAAAGCCCATTGTGCTGAGATCATTAGAAGGTCACAAGGACTGCCACAGCAGAAGAAAGTCAGGCACAGCAAAGAGGGAAAGATTTTGCTGTAAACAGAATGACAAAATAATTACATAAGTCTTTCAACAACACAATGCCACATTACATGTGTTGATTATAAAGGTGTGGGGAACTTTATGCGTTGATTATAAAGGTGTGGGCACTGGTCATGCTTGCTGAGGCTGATGGGGGTTGTAGTTCAGCAACATCCAGAGGGCCACACCTGGTAGAGGGTAACTCTAAATACAGATGAAGCCGCCTTAGACCGAGCCAGTTCTCTGCTCCATCTCGCTCAGCACTGCCTTCCCTAACACCCTTTTAACTGGAAGTGCCAGAGAGTGAACCTGGTGCTTAATGTTGGAATGTATGAGGTTCAACTCCAACTTGTGGGTTGAGGCTGCATGGGGTTATAAAGGGTAGCTAGAGAGGAGACCTCTTGGTTGCTAGACTATACCTATTCCTTTGATCTCCTGC
This sequence comes from Rhineura floridana, assembly GCF_030035675.1. NCBI lineage: Eukaryota > Metazoa > Chordata > Lepidosauria > Squamata > Rhineuridae > Rhineura > Rhineura floridana. The sequence goes on from NC_084483.1 coordinate 105,071,711, forward strand.
TGTCTCTCCCTTCCTGCTAGACTGATATGCAAAGGATGTTGATCCCAGTTCCCTCCTTCCCAGTCTTCTTCTTTCTCTCAAGAGGGGAGCAGACATCTTTCCTTTGTCTCTCCCTCTCCTCCAGCATGAGGGCGAGCGCTGGGCACAGTGCTTGCTGCTCCAACGTAGCTAGTTAGCTGGATATAGGACTCTTTCCTATCAAACATGTACTTCCAGAATAAAGTAGTTGTTTCTTATTGTAAAGCTTAAAGTCTCTGTCTGACTAATTTGCAGGGAAGATAGAATCTTAGCAAAGATTCAAACACACACACATAAGCTTGCTCAGTAATCTCTGTTCCGCTACGCAACTCTGCAAGGTCCTACAGGACATTGGGCCCAACGTCCTATACTTAATGCAGCTGCCTTGAACTCTTATTTCCTTACAAACATGTATAGGGTGTCTTTATGAGTCAAACTCACTCAAGGATGCTTACAGAGCAATGCAAAAACACAAATTACAATAGTAAAGTAATACAATAAAATATCGTAAAAACAGATTCTATGACAGCATTAATATTTTTTAAAACCCAGCAGTAAGTATATATAAATCCCAAAATAAAACTCAGTTTCAGCAGGTCCATCAGTCCCAAAGCAGAATAATAACAGAGGAAAGGCAGATGAAAAACAACACATAAATAAATAAGTCATGCATACATGCAAAGAATGCACTCTGTCACTGAACTATGGCCTCCCCCGAATCACATAACTACATGTAATTGCATCACAATCACACTGAGCTGTATTCAAGTAAGTCCTAAGTAAGTAAGAGTAGATCCACTGAAATTAATGAACCTCGGTTAGGTGGCAATCCAACTTTCATTTATGCCAGGCTGAGGGGATTGGATGTGGCAGATCTCCACCAGAGCCAGCTAGGTCCTGGCTCAGCTGGGCTATGGTGACTCAGCTGTCACCCAGCTGTCTCAGCCGAGACTGGCACAAGTGGAGCCAGCATAAGACGGTGTAAGGCCCAAAAAAGGTGCATGCCGGGGGCATGTCGGGGGCATGTCAGGGGAGGGACTGAGGTGAGGGGACTTGGCCACATCTAATTCATGCGCTCCTTCAGGTCCCAATCCAGGCAAAAGTTATGCCAGGAAAAAGGTCCATCTAAGAAAATAATTGCAATAGAAGTCAACGAAGATGACTTACTCCCTGGTAGGGGTATTTGGGACAGCAGGTTTTCCTTTCTGGTCCCTGCACACAGCTCCTGGCTGAGCCAGCAGTCAGCCAACTCAGAGGCTCCTGAAAGGCAAATGGATGTGGCCGAACTTTACGTTGGCTTCTCTTGCTCCAGCACAACTTATGCCAGCTTCCCCTGAGTCAGATTGCTCTGCCCATCATGCTTAGTTCTGCTCTGAGGAGGAGGACTATATTGAATACCACCCAGTGTGACAAAACACATGTAGGAAAGGATGAATGTGTGGCTTGATCTGGAAGAAATCAAGCTACCATTTCAGTTTATTCTAGAAAAAGTTCCAAATTTTCATGGATGATTTGAACTATGGCATGATGGTCTTATTGTCTGAAATGCTCAAAAAGTGGCAACAGTTACAAATGCCAGTGGTCCCTTCTAGATGCAGGAGTTCTAACAGAAATGGAACTCCTTCACTGATTCAAACTTTCCCCAGAAAAATCTGTACGCAAGCAAAAGAGGAAGTATGCTGAGTACAATGCCTTATGAGCAGAGACATTACTTTGGGAGGCCACAATGTATGTGTAGAGAGCCAGGTCACACACATTAGGTTCTCCTAAAAATACGACGACATGAAGTGTGTAACCTAGAGAATATTCTGTTTATCTTACCTGGCCCCAACTATGTTTGACACTTCTGCAGATCAAGTATTTTCTATCCCTTATCAGTTCTAGCACTTGATGCTTAATTTCTGAACACTGTTCCTTTGCATGGCATGTTTTTTGTAAACTGCTCAGGGGTTTTCTACAATCAATTGGTATATAAATTTTGTAAATAATAAATAATAATGTTGATAGAGCATTCAGACTGCTAAATGAAGTTTCTGGAAAACTGTAATTGACTGTATACATATGATACATTTAAAGCACCTTTAAAGCACATGGCTTCCTCCAAAGAATTCTGGGAACTGTGCTGTGTAAAGGTGCAGGGAACTGTAGCTGTGAGAAGGGGGTAAACTACAGTTCACAGGATTCTTTGAGAGAAGCCATGTGCTTTAAGCGTATGGTGTGTACACAGCCGAAATCCAATATGGACCCATTCTCACATTGTCTCTTATCTTTTATGGTAAGCAGCTGTCTGCTTGAACCATGTGAATTAGGCTAATGGGGTGGTGGTGGTGATGATTTATTCGTTGCTTGTTACCCAAAGGTTACATCACTAGAGACCAGTAGGCATATCTCCCTTCATACCCATACAACTGCTGCTAGGTGGGAGTAGTATGACTGACACCAGCTCCAGGAAATGGAGTCTTAGACCCTTCAGAGGCCCACTGCGAATTGTTTGCAAGGCACTTTGAGGGTAAAGTTGCTCGCCTCCATAGCAGTCTTGATGCCCCATCCACATCTACTGTAGTACCCAGTGAGGTGTCCAGTGTAACATCTGCTGCAACTTCTTGGGAACAGTTTCAGTTGATGCGGCATGATGACGTAGACAAGGTGCTTGCATTGATTCGGCCACCAACTTGTCCTCTAGACCCTTACCCTTCTTGGCTTATTAAAGTTTGCCAAAGTGGATCCAGGGTGTGGTCAATGCATCATTGCAGGAGGGAGTGGTTTCAGCTGCCCTGAAAGAGACAGTGATCCGACCGCTCCTGAAAAAGCCCACCTTGGACCCATTGGTCTGCAAAAATTACTGACCAGTCACAAATACCCCCTTCTTAGGGAAGGTGATTGAGAGGGTTGTGGTGCAGCAATTGCAAGTACTCTTGGATGAAACAGATTATTTTGACCCATTCCAGTCTGGGTTCAGGCCTGGTTATGGGACTGAATTGGCCTTGGTCACCCTGATCGGGAGAAGGACAGAGAGAGTGTGACCCTATTACTCTTACTTGATCTCTCAGTGGCTTTTGATACCATTGGCCATGGTATCCTTTTGGACCAACTTGGTGAGATGGGTATCGGAGGCAATATTTTACAGTGGTTCCGATCCTATCTCCAGGGTCATTCTCAGAGAATAGCACTGGGTGATTATCTTTCAGTCCCCTGGCAGTTGTGCTGTGGGGTGCCGCAGAGTACCATCTTGTCCCCCATGCTGTTTAACATCTATATGAAGCTCTTGGGAGCAGTCATCAGGAGATTTGGGGAAAGGTGTCAGCAGTACGCTGATGATACCCAACTCTATTTCTCTGTAACATCTCAATCAGGAGAGGCTGTGCAAGCCCTGGACCACTGCCAGGATTCGGTGGTGGGCTGGATGAGAGCCAATAAACTGAGTCTGAATCCTAGCAAGACAGAGGCGCTGTGGGTTGGTGGTTCCAAAGTTCAGATAACTGGTCAGTTGCCTGCTTTTTGGAGTCCTCCCTCTGAAAGAGCAAGCCCATAGTCTGGGGATGCTCCTAGATCCATCTTTGTCGCTAGAGGCCCAGGTGACCTCAGTGGCTAGGAGTGCCTTTTACCAGCTTTGACTGGTAAGACAACTGCTGCCATTTCTGGACCAGGATAGCCTGACCATTGTTGTCCATGCACTGGTAACCTCCAGGTTGGATTACTGTAATGCGCTCTATGTGGGACTGCCCTTGAGGTTGGTCCGGAAGCTGCAGCTGGTACAAAATGTGGCAACAAGACTGCTCACAGGGGCATGGTATTGCCAACATGTCACGTCGCTGCTGAAAGAATTGCACTGGCTGCCCATTTGCTACTGGGCTAAGTTCAAGGTTCTAGTTTTGGTGTACAAAGCCCTATACAGCTTGGGACCAGGATACCTGAAAGACCGTATCCCTTATACTGTCAATCACTGCACTCTGCAGGTGAGGGCCTCCTGCAGATACCAGGAGGTTCATTCTGCACAACATAGGAGACGGACCTTTAGTGTGGTGGCCTCTGTTATCTTTTTGGCGCCTATTGAAGACCTTCCTCTTTCAACAAGCCTTTTAAGTTGAGACCTTATCCCAGTCTGCTTCTGTGTTGTAATTGCTTTTTAATATGCTTTTAAACCTTTTTAAAAAATTTTTAACCTTTTTTTAAAAAAGGTCTTCAAAGCTTTTTTAAAAAAATGTTTTTAAAATTGTTTTGTTTTAATGTATTTTAATGTCTGTTTTTATGATGTTTTAAAGTGTTTTTAGTGCTTTTGTCTGCTGCCCTGGGCTCCTGCTTGGAGGAAGGGCGGGATATAAATCAAATAATAAATAAATAGTATGAATAATACCGAGATGAAATAAAAGGAAGATGGATGCAGATTACTGAAGAACTCTATAAAAGAGATGCAAGGATGACAGATTCATTCATGGAATAACTGTATGATGAAGAACCAGAAATTTTAGAATGAAAGGCACATAACAACAACAAATATACAAAGGGGGGAAAGTGTTTCTTTGACCCATCAGGAAATGCATTCTTGCATTATGCTAAACCAACAAGCCATGTTGAATTTCAAGAAGAATTTGGAAGCTTTCACTTCCACTTTTAGCTAACTGCACTTTGTCTTGTAGGGATGGGTGAATATGTCAATTAAATTCAGTTCTCCATATTTGCATATCAGTTCATGATTTTTTTTAAAAAGTCCTCATGAAAATACATCAATATTTCAGTGCAAATCTTTCCTAATATACACATTTTTGCAAAGCAAATTTCCCTAATACAATGCATCTGATATAATGCATCTGACATGCTTCCTAAATTATTTTCTGCAATTGGCAATCCATATTTCCAAATTTAGACATTCAGATTAATTACTTTATTTATCCGTATTATTCCAACTGTCAGGATGCTATTTCAGAAATCATGGGAATCTTGGTTTCTGAGCAGCTGTAAACACTTGGTTGGTGATTACATCTGTTCCCTAGATTTAGTGTATGTTCTGCCTACCTTGAACAAACAGTTTCAGCTAATCCTACCAATGATGATAAAAGTCTTCCTAACAAGCTCCTTATGTTCAGCATTAATGATATGTAAATAAGTGTTGCATAGGCTAAGTTCTCCTGTTGGAGTTTTGTCTTTAGCAATACCACTGCTTCTTGACTTTAATTGCTCTTGATAAAGCAAAACACTTTGGAGCAACCTTGCGATCCAAGTGCTTATGTGGACCTTACTTGATAAACAAGGGAGATAAGAATCCTTTACAGCTTTGAAGTGATCTCGAAGGAACCAGAACTAGCCAAGCCAAACTTCACATGGTGTTTGACATTCCACTGTAGTTTGTTATTAATCTGATAGAGTGTTCCTGTTTTGTTTGTGATCCTCCCTTTCCGATCTAGGGGATATCTCATCTATAATATGTAAACACTATCACTTCCTACCTTCTAGGCTTGCTCTGGTTTTGACCTCATTTTATAAACCTAGGCTAGGAGGTTTTGGTTAAAGCTGTACTATTTCCTGCAACCCTTGCTTGCTATTAGACGCTTAGCCAGCACTCTGCACATTTGTCCGATATCAATGGGTAAAAGCAAAGACATGTTTAGTGCTCCTTAATGGAATTCAGTTATTCAAATGCTTAGATGCTTACCTTCATGGAGGAAGATAGGTCTATCAAAAGCTATTTGTCTTTTTTTTTTTTTGTTAAATGGGACTTCTGTGTACAAAAAGAAGGTCAGTTTGGTGTGGTAGTTAGGGTGAAATAAAATAAATAAAAATACAACAGGTGAAGACTATCACCCTCATATATTTCTTGTGAGCTTCCAAAGCATCTGGCTTGTTGCTGTTGGATACAGTATCCTATATACTAAAAGTGAATTCATTTTCTGAGTATGGATCTTTATGTATTCGAAACAGCTTCATCCACAAAGAAGAGGGAGGTATCCAAAGGTTTGCAGAAGTACGAAAAACTTTAGAAAAAATGTTAGGGGGGAACCCCCAAAACAGCCCAATGACCTCTGAGCATGCTCATTGACCACAGAATGCTGACTGACTATTGAGGGGGGAAATGGAAAACTTTTGTGGGGGATGGAATGGAGTATCCTGGAAGATGGCATGGCTGTCTGGCTAAAATCCACACCAGAAATACTACACATTGCAACAACTTGTTGCAGGTTGGACATGCACTGAACTATATGGCAAAATCTACCCTTGTAATCACTTTGCTTTATCAAGAGCAATTAAATAAAGAACCACAGGAATTTCTGGCACATAGATACCTTGGCCTGATCCAGTAAAGCAAGTCTACTGGATCAAACATACAATATGCCTTTCACCTGGTGGCTATAGAGCTTAACTGGGAGCTGATTACCAATATTTCATCTACCACTTACCTTTGGCAAATAGTGAGCTACATTCCACTTATCTCCTTGCACTATTACCCTACCCAAAGTTTAAGCTATGTCTTGCTATACAAATCACTCCTCATTGCAATCTCTAGGCCAAAACCCAGAATATGATATTATCTTATGGACTTTGTCTAGTACCAAAACATTGGCAAATCTTCATAACAAATCTTCTCTTGCTTAAGAACCAGGAAAGATCAGGCCTTGGTTCAGAGGGAGAAAATAAAAGACATGCATCACATGAAAGGGAATGTTCCCAAGACCAAATGAGGCATAACAGTGCTGGACCTCTGTTCTTAAAAGCTGGGTCTTGCCCCCCAAGCATTTATAAATCAGAGTAGTCTAATTTAAATAGGAAACTGAATGCATGTTTGTGGGGTGCCAGATCACTTAATCATTAAAAGGTTTTCAAACTTGACTCAGTGCATACTGTCCTCACACAGCACTTTACAAAAAAAAAAAGTTTTAAAATGGATACAATCATATAGACAACCCACAGATATAGTAATGTACTATTTCAACCATTAATTTAAGCAGTAGCAGCAGCTAAAAAATCCAGTACATTAACCAAATGCAGAGTGGAATGAATATGTCTTTAGAGTTCTCTTAAAAACCAGCAGTGATGAAACTGTATGTATACTCCTAGGGAGGAAATTCTAAAGGTGTGATGCCATCACTGAAAAGGTCCTGTCCTTGATACCAACCATTCTAACAGCTTACGTTCTTTCAGTCTGTTACTTCGCATTACTTTTGCCTCAGCTAAGACCCGGTACTGGAAGTGAGTTCTGCTAAGAGGGCACGAGACAGGTTACAGTCAAGAAGATACCATCACATAGTTTGAGCTCTGATCAGAAGAAATAATCAGAAGTACAGATCAGTACATCTGGAAAAGTAATTTATGGGCATTTCATAGTAGTCTGTAACTTGCACTTGCAACAGCTATAGATAACAAAGCTGTTAATCACCTTTCTGCCATAAAACATTCTCTAGTTGAGATAATAATTCATATCTAAAGAGCACTGTAGCTGAACTTACTGTCCTGACATCACTTTTATTACCTTAGTCACCATCATTCATTTCATCAAAGTATTTGGAGCCATTTGAAAAAGAAAAAGAAGTTTTATAACACTACAAGTAAACTGCACCCTCAAAGTTTAGTTAGTGACTAGGATTGCATCTCTGGTCAGGTCAGTAATTTATGTTAAGGTATCATCTTATGACTGAAGAAGTTGCATGGAAGTCTTCAATGCTGTTGAGCAAATAACTAACAATTATTTTCTTGTTTGATTTGGCTGGGTTTGGGTGAAGTGTCCTGGCTTTTCAGCATGCCAAGAACTAAAAGTAAATAAAAAGCAGACCATTCTAGAAAGAGTTATGGTGTGAGCAGGGAACAAACAAACAAGAATAGAAGAAGGTGTGTGCAAAAGGGTACACGGGTTAATGGATTTGACTCACATTGGTTATGATGGAAGGGATCATCAGAACTGGCATGCTCTATATGCAGAAGATTCCAGGCTCAATCCCTAGCATCTCTATGAAAAAAGAAAATAAAAAAGAATTAGATAGGCAGCAGGTGATGTGAAAAGAGAGCTTCGGCTATGGGGAGGTATACAAATGCATTAAATAAATAAATAAAAGCCCTCTGCCTGAAACCCTGGAGAGCTGCTACCATTCAAAACTAGACATACTAATGGTTTGACTTCATGCAAGGCAGCTTCCTATGTTAGAGTGACCATTAAGTTTTTTGACAGTGCTACACTAGCTGCTAGGTACCATGATCTTTAGATATTTGAGAGCCAGTGTGGTGCAGCGGTTAAAGTGTTGGACTAGGACTTGGGAAATCAGGATTCAAATCCTCACTCAGTCATTAAGCTCACTGGGCGACCTAAGGCCAGTTGCTTGCTGTCTCTCAGCCTAACCTACCTCACAGGGTTGTTGTGAGGATAAAATGAGGAGGGGGAGAGCCCTCTCTGTCACTTTGATCTCCTTGGAGGAAAGGGGGGATATAAATACAATAGGAAGGAAGGAAGGAAGGAAGGAAAGAAAAGAAAGAAAGAAAGAAAGAAAGAAAGAAAGAAAGAAAGAAAGAAAGAAAGAAAGAAAGAAAGAAAGAAAGAAAGAAAGAAAGAAAGAAAGAAAGAAAGAAAGAAAGAAAGAAAGAAAGAAAGAAAGAAAGAAATTAAGGGCACTTCCAGGCTGTCACATTTTCTGGTAGGATTCAATCACATACTGGGAAATTCAAATTGTGTAATTGTAGCCAGTTGGGAGCTCTTGTACAACAAACCAGCTTCCCCATAAGATCAAACCTTTTGCAATAAGGAAATGCACTGGAAAGTAAGCAGAAACACTTGCTATGATGCATCATCATCTAATCTTCCCACAAACAAATCAGAATGTGAATGTTCATTCAATAGCCAACGTTACCTAATCTCCTTGCAAACAAATCAGGATGAATGCTCAATAAACAGGTCATCTGGAAGCACCCTAAAAGCTACTAAATTGTGTTTTAAACAGAGCTGGCCCAAGACATTTTCCTGAGATGGAGCAGCAAATGAGGTTCCAGACTTGGTGTGTAATACCCAAGGCTAGCCAAGATATTTTGGCACCTGCAGCAGAAAATCCCACAAGCATCTCTCCCCTTCCCTGGAAGTAAAAATAGAAGAGCAAATTAAATAGTTTGCTACCCTTTCATGAAACCCAGAATTAGCGGCCTAAAATAGCTACCTCGGTCTGCCCAGTGAAATTGCTGGTCCTGCCTCCCCGATGGTATTTCACTGCACTGACCACCATTTTCCCCCTTCAGCGCCCTTCTCTGCATTGCAGATACAGTCAAAAGCAAGACTAGCATGGACCCCAGTCTAGATTGTGAGATGCTCTATGGAGCTTACTTTCAGGCAATCAGGATTGCAGCCTGACTTACCTTGTTTGTTGTGGTAAGGTTAAAGCTTATGCATATATTGTACCTTGGTTGGGGAATTAATCAGATGATTTTGAATACAGAGTCTCGGGATACTCACATTTAAGGAAATGCTCTGTAGTGAGTAAAGTCAGTCAGTGAGTATTTTATTTGCCAAAGCCAACATTTATTCAAAAAGTGGTGTGTGACATATGTTATATATAATGGATATATTTAATGTGATTTACTGTAAAGCTTTCTGGGTTTTGTATCAATATATATTGGATGATATGCCATACCAGTCCTACTCCAAGTAGACCCATTTAAGTTAATGGAAACAACTAACTTAGGTTCCTTAATTTCAATGGGTCTACTCTGAGTAGGACATGGTTAAATACAACCCATTATTTTTTGTTCTCATAGTCTATTTCTATTTTCTGCAACATTGTGAACATTTTATTCCCACCAAGGCTGTCAAATGCTTTTTCTGGGTCAGTAAATGATATATCAGTAGCCTTTCGCATTTCTAATCTTCTCTCAAGCAATATTCAGATCAAAAGGGTACGTTCCTCTTTGTTTTGTGCAACCAAACCAACCATCACTTAATGGTTCATTTAATGTTACTCTAATTCTTTGCTGAATTACTTTTGCAACATTTAAAAAATATGGCTAAAAAAAGTGAATACTTCTGTTTGCATAGCCCTGTGGTTGCCTTTTGGGACAGATGTCTTATTCCTAAAAAAACAAGCAATATATTGATACCCTTACATGTTTTGTTGATTCTTTTCAATAGGCGTGTTTTAGTTCTTTGCCTCTATTCTCATACCCTAATTACAATTTTCTGGGTTTTGTATCAGTTAAATGTTATTTCCCCCCCGGAAGTCTGTTTCTCTCTTCTACAACGTTGCAAACAAATGTATTTTGAAAGACGTCTCCTGTTTGCTTCAAAAGTTCGGATGGAATATTACAGATTACTGTGAGTTTATTTATTTTTAGCTCTTCTATACTAATCTTACAAGAAATTCCAATCTAAGAATGCATGATCCTCTCTTGTCTTTTCCCACACCAGTTCCATTCATCCAACAGAAGTGAAGCATGGACCGATTAGCAACAGGGACTATTGGGAAAAGAAGATGCCAGGGCTAAAGTACATTTGTTTATTTATTTAATATTGAATTTTGTCTTCTGGTGTCTTTTCGGATCACAGAGAATGCACACATCTATAATGGAAACACTCAAATATTAATTTATCCCTCAGTGTGATATGATTTATGAACATGAAAATAGTGCAGAATGACTAGCCTGGACCCTGAGAACATAATCTGAGGCCCTTTCTCTGCTTGCCTCCTTTGAGGGAGGTCCAGTGGGTGGCAACAAGAGAATAGGCCTTTTCTGTAGAATGAACATAAGAAGACCCTGCTAGATCAGGTCAGTGGCCCATCTAGTCCAACATCCTATTCTCAAAGTGGCAAACCGTGTGCCTGAAGGAAACCCACAAGCAGGACCTGAACACTCTGTTGACATTGTTAATATGCTTTTGTATTTAACGGTATTTTATTCTTGCAATCATTTCAGGCCGTTTGGTTGTGGGAAGTGGTTTATAAACTCAAATAGTTAACTTATCTCTTGTTTCTACTGGTATTGTTTGGCTTTCTACTGCATTGTTGAGAGCTTATAGAAGGACGACGACATTCCACTGGTGCTGCTGATTCTGGCCCTTTGTGGCAGCTGCTGTGGGTAGCAGAACCATAAGGTTTGTCTGTCCATTGCCTAAGGGTTATATGATGGATTAAATAATGCCCAGCACTGTTTGTTTTTCTTTTGGGACAGCACTAAATCTGACATGGTAAATTGTGTTTGCCTTATTAAACTAATGCAGGGGGGATATTGTATATAAGAGAATTGGTGGGTGGGGGGAGATGCTTAATCTTCCCCTGCAATTTATAATCCATTTTTTTTCCAGCTGGGCTCCGAGTACATATATAGTCCAAACTGGGTGGAAAACATTTGCAGGGAAGAATCAGTGAACGCAAGCAGAGCACCCTCCCCCTGCCAAGCCACTGATTCTCCCCTATAAATGCCCTTCAACTCCCATATACTTGGAAATATACATTTGCAAAAGTAACATGTTGTCCCATCCTTAAAGGCAAGTGTCATTACATTCATCTCTGGTTTAGTTTAATATAATTTACTCCTTCTTTCCATACATATAAATTACTGCTTAATGGGAAAAACAACCACGAATTATTAACTTCCAGCAATGCAGAGATTAGAGAATACACCATTTTCAACGTTGCTATTAAATAAAATCATGAGCACAACTGCAAGTAGTTCAACATGAAACTGCATCACAGTTTGAGATCGATTTAAGTTAATATTCTTGGACCCACATGCCTGCTGCTTTTCCAGATTTCATGATAGTGGGCCATTTGTCAGTAAGAAAGTGGAATTCACATTTTTAGAATATTAAGTGAACAGAGAATGAATGCACAAACAACTTTGGGAGCTATTGTTAGGCCTAATGATAACTATAGGCAATTTCATGCAAATGCTTGGGAGTTGCTCCTCATGGCAATTTACAACAACCTCCTTTTGAAGCACAGATGGGGAGGTGTCAACAGCAGCAATTTCTAGTGACCTCTTCCTTTGCAGCTGTGTGGTTCTCTTCTTCAGTTGCTAGTAAAAAAAAAAAAATCCCACAAACAAATTCATGTATCAACTATCAGATGGGAAGAAAGAGAAGGACATAAAGGAAGTAAAACATGCTGAAGAGTTTTAGAGCCAAACTAGATGTGATATTTGCAGGCAGCTATATCTGTTTGCTTGTTCATGTGTCTGTCCCTCTCACATACAATGCAGGGGGAGGGTGTAACAAAGGTGTTTGACAAAGGGACCTAATGGATACCAATCAATTTTTCACTTTTTCAAAACAGACAAGGCTTTTCATGGGAGGGGGAGGCATATCACATGTTTTTACTGGGCTTAGGGAGATGTGCCCTGGGTAAGAGGGGGATATAATCCAGAGGTGGTTAGGCCTACTTAACTCCCATTGAAGCCCATGGAAAAGATGGACCCGTTTAGGATATAATTCCCACTGAGTTTGGGGGCATGTAACGCTCGCTGGATTGTGCCTAGTATGGTGTAAGGAACATTTTGTTTCTAACAAAACATTTTCAGCAGCTTTAAGAAACGAATGCCTGCTTTGGAATGTCTGGTTATGCAATGAATGAATGTGCTGAAGCCAGCAGAGCTGTAAGGCTTAACTGTGTTTGCTCTGTATTCATTTATTCCTCTTGGTCTTCCATGAAGTTATACTTCAAAAGCCCTATAAGAAGGGGGGTTGGGAGGTTAATGTAGAGTATAGTATAAAACAGAGACTGTTTCTCAATAAAACATTCCAGGGAAGATGGGAATGTGCCAAAATAAAACATTGCAGGAATTGTGTCCTCAGGATGCAGGTGCTGGGTCCTCAAAACTAACTTGGGCTACTGTGCCCTGGGCTCCTTCTGGGAGGAAGGGCAGGGTATAAATTTTAAAATAAATAAATTTCCACAACTAGCATTCATTTGTTGCCTTCAAGGCAGCTAAAATGTGACATAAGTAGGAATGCATACTTTAAAAAGGTTTTCAGGGCATCTTGATTGAAAAAATGGACATAAATTAGTCAGGAGCAAACTAGATATTACAGCAGTAAAAGTGGAAATGAACTGCCTTCAAGTCGATTCCAACTTATGGCGACTCTATAGTTTTCATGGTAAGCAGAATTCAGAGGGGGTTTACCATTACTTTCCTCTGAGGCTGAGAGGCAGTGACTGGCCCAAGGTCACCCAGTGAGTTTCATGGCTGTGTGGGGATTCGAACCCTGGTCTTCCAGGTCATAGTCCAACACCTTAACCACTACACCACACTGGCTCTCATTAAAGCAGTACAACCTCTATTATTGTTATTGTTATTCACTAACTGGCAAAAAAAATAATCTTGCAGTTTAAGAACGTATCTACAGCCAACAGATATGTCTATCAAACTTTAAAAAGCAGGGAAATTGGGCAGCTATAGTGAATGCACCAGGGGAGCAGGAGACCTGACCTCCTCTCTTATTGTACTGCCCTACAAATTTGCCAAAATGCAAACACAATTTGGGTTGGTCTTTCACAGTCCAATCCACTTCCAATGTAGCTTGGAAGAATTTCAATTTAACATTGCAGAATGTGAAAAGTCTATGCTGTCTATAGTATACAGCCACTCTCATGGCTGTATAATTAATAGTAATATTGTTATTAATGTGCTGCCAAGCTTCCTGTGGCCGATATGGGGGTTGTTTGTTCTGTTTTATGGCATTGTATATTTATATTTATGTTTTAATGTGTTGCAGGTCGCTTGGAGACCTTTGGGTAACAAGCATCTAACAAGTCTAATAAATCATATTCATCATATATATTAGGAGGCAAGTATTGTTGATTTCATATAAAGCAGTGGTGGAGTGGCCATATAAAGCACAACACAGCTAGGCAAAAGGGACTGCTGAATCATTCTGGCAAACATTTTTGCCACCCCCTATTCTTTTACACTTAGTGGGGGTTACTTCCTGCCTCAGAAACACACAATCCTAACCATATCTACTGGTGTATATCCTACTGAATTCAGCTGGGCTTGAAAAATGGAAATGGGCTGCCTTCAAGGCAATCCCGACTTAGGGTAAGAGGTATTCAGAGGGGGTTTACCATTGCCTTCCTCTGAGGCTGAGAGGCAGTGACTGGCCCAAGGTCACCCAGTGAGCTTCATGGCTGTGTGGGGATTCGAACCCTGGTCTCCCAGGTCATAGTCCAACACCTTAACCACTGTACCACACTGGGTCTCTCAGCTGGGCTTACTCCTAAATAAATTGGATTAGGACTGCAGCCTAATTCACAACAGATTGGATGAAAGTTGTTTCAGAGAAAAAGGATAGGCAAGGGAAAGATTCAGTTCTGCACCCTTTCTCCTTGGCTGCACTTCAAACCAACCTTTTCCACTACTGGTTTTGCAGGAATTCAGCTATAAATTTCATCCAATATTTGCAGGCATACCATACTTTTCTATGAGTAGTTAACTACACACTATGCAATTTTCATACCTTTATAACTTTTAGATATCACTAGTGCTTTTAACGGCATGTAGACATTCCCTTGGAGATGTTATCCACCCATCCACCCATCCATCGATGGCCTTATCATTATTATGCTGTCAATGGTTCCTGGCAGGAGGCAATAGCAGCAAAGGAGATGATGAGGGTCACAATCACAGGGGAATAACAGGAATAGCATACATTCAGTTACACATACCAAGGCTGAAATTTCTGTCAGGGATGAAGAAAAAGTTATTACATTAGGTCAAAGGTTAGTGCATAACATAGCAGGCTATATCTGCTATATTTATTTATTTTGACAATTTATACACCATTTATATTTAAACAAAACTCTAAATGGTTTACAATCTAAGTTAAAACATCTTAAATAAACAGCAATACAAAAAAACCCTCAGAGAATTCCTGCATTCCATAAAACACAATTAACAATTAAATATAGCATCCTCTTCAGTGTCAAAACAAACATTACACATAACATCAGCTACAAAAGTACAAGGCAAATTCATAATAAACATAATGAACAATTAAGCAAAATATCCTCTCATCACAGGAAGTAAATTATGATCCCGAATAGGGATCCCTACGAATAGGGTTTTCATGATAAGCGGTATTCAGAGGGGGGTTACCATTGCCTCCCTGAGGCTAGTCCTCCCCAGCTGGCTATGACCTGCTTAGCTTGCCACAGCTGCACAAGCCAGCCCCTTCCTTGTCCATAACTGCCAGCTGGGGGGGCAACTGGGCTCCTTGGGACTATGCAGCTTGCCCACGGCTGCACAGGTAGCATGACATGGAACCCCTGAGCCACTCACTGTGGGGTGATCTTTAGCTGGCCCTTTACACCCAGGAGACACGAGCAGTGATTTGAACTCACAGACTCTGGACCAGAGCTTGGAAAAGTTACTTTTTTGAACTACAGCTCCCATCAGCCTAATCCAGTGGCCATGTTGCCTAGGGCTGATGGGAGTTGTAGTTCAAAAAAGTAACTTTTCCAAGCTCTGCTCTGGACTCCCAGCCAGGCTCTCCTCCCCACTGTGCGATACCCACTGTTGATAGACAAAGGCCAAAGAAAATCAACTCACTCACTTCCCAACCACTATGCATCAATCAATCACATTGATTAAACAAACCAATCTAATTAACCCTGTAAACACAACTTTTTAAATTGTTTTTATTTATTTTTTAAATTGTGTTTTTAAATTGTTTTTTGTGTTTTAAAATTTGTATATTTGTTTTTAATTGTTGTAAACCGCCCAGAGAGCTTTGGCTATGGAGTGGTATATAAATGTAATAAATAAATAAATTTATTTATTTATAAATTTATTTAAATAAATAAATAAACTTTAACTACAGCTGGAAATACATATCATTCAATTCACTCAAGCACACCTTTATATGATCAACACACTTTAGTACTCTAAACCAGGTTTGGGGAACCTTTGGCCAATAGTACAAATGATAATCCACACATCCCTTATCTTGATGTCCTTCTCACCATGGAAAACAACAAAATAGCCACTGATCTCTACAGCAAACCTCTACTGATGCCCACACCTATCTAAACTGGAAATCCTGCCATCCTAATCATATAAAGAGAAACACTGTTTCTCTGCTTAGCTCTGAGAATCAAACTTATTTGCAACAATGAAGATTAATACCTGTCCTGCCCAGAGTGAGAATCATGAAATGGAGGCAAGACTGGAATTAATTCCTGTTTTATTAGAGTAACATCGAAGGCAAGGTGTCTCATAGAGTTCGCTAACTAACTCACTATAACCCCTAACTAAACTACTCAGGCTTACTCTGCAGCATGTAAGGGGAGTTGACTCAGTAGGAAAGGTTTTCGCTCATAATCTCTGACTCCTGCGCGGAACCTTCCTCTGGCCAAGCCTCTTTTCTCGGCGGCGCACACAAGGTGACAGAGGGTGCGCACACATCTGCTCATCAGACAGTCTAGACTCCTCAGGTGCCAGCTCCATTGGAGGGGGAGGAGACGTTTCTGGCAGGGAAGTGTTTGAAGGGCCAGACAAGGAATCTTGGGGGGTGGAGTTGACGCACGAGTGAGGTCTTGCTCCAACGGCTCTCCTGGGGCGCTTGGCCAGGGAGGGGTCTCCACATGAGCAGGCAAATTTCCTGTGGTAATCAGAGAGCGGTTGGTCATGTCTCCTCCCCCCAGATCTTCAGGAGCATCCTCCACATCTGACATCTCTCCCATCTGCAGAGCTGGGGGTGTGCCCTCAAACAGCTCCCCCCCGAGTCACTCTGTGCCAGGAAGGGGCCCTGGGGCTCCCCCACCTCCTGATCCAGGCCCCCCTGGGCCACCTGGGGCTCGACATCACCAGAGAAGGATCAGTGAACTTAAAGAACACCTTCTTCTGAGAGGATATCCTCCATATATTATCGATTGCAACATCCACCGAGCCTCCATTATGTCCAGAGAAAACCTCCTCCATCATAATGAGGTTTCAAAGAACAAAGAACAACGGATTCCATTTGTGGTAGATTTCCATCCAGCATCTCCTAACTATCACCAAGCAATGAGGGAGACCTACAATTTCCGATCAAACTCTAATCTTGCTAGAGCCATCAATAAGCCTCCTATTGTAGCATTTCACCAGCCTCCTAATTTATGCAGTTTATTAGTGAGAGCTGTGCCTAAGACACCTCTCAGCAATCCTGGGTCTCATCCTTGTCATTCCAAACGCTGTATCACCTGTGTGTACCTCATGGAGACAGCTACTTTCAAAAGCACTAGGACAGGCAGAACATACTGCATGCACTGAAGCTGATTTTCAGATGGTACCTCACTCCCCACACCCTACATAGAATCAATAATAAGCTCTCCCCCTTGTGTTGGAGAGGGTGTGGGGAATGAGGTACATTTTATCATATGTGGTGGTCTTGCATGC
The DNA here is from genome assembly GCF_030035675.1 of Rhineura floridana. Lineage (NCBI taxonomy): Eukaryota > Metazoa > Chordata > Lepidosauria > Squamata > Rhineuridae > Rhineura > Rhineura floridana. The sequence goes on from NC_084483.1 coordinate 105,089,060, forward strand.
TGATTGTTCCCTTTTGGGAGGAAGTATTTAACGAAATCAATAAGATTACCAATCAATCCCTTCATTTAGACCCGTCTCTGGCTCTCCTACTTATTTATAGCTGATGAAGCCAACAATAAAATCATACACAAAACTTTGACAAACTTTCTTCTTACAGCAGCACAACTGGTGATAGCTGCTTCCTGGAAAACATTTGACCCACATATGATTCAAAAATGGTATCAGGAAATATGGAAATTAGGACTTATGGAAAAACTAACACATAGTTCAAAAGCAATGAGACAAGAAACAGATGCAGACAACTTCTATGAACAATGGTATAGCTTTATTGTTTTTGTTAGTCAAAGTGATGGGGCTTGCAAGCCTCCAGCCTCACATGGTTAGATTTGGCGGTCCACATTGGGATAATTATCTGGAAAACAGTTCAGGACAATAACCATTTAATATATGCTTACCTCCCTAGAGCAGTGTTTCCTAAACTTTCAACATGCGCATACCCCTTTTGAGACATTGATTTTACCGGCGTACCCAACTTTCACAAAAATAATTGGGAGAGGGGTAAGGTATTATAACACATTCGTAATTCCTATAATTTTATATGAAATGTTTGTAAAAAAAAATAAATGCAAAGTAAGTAATAAACATTTTAATAATAGAAATAATATTTATATAACAAAAATATATATTCAAAAATATAGAAATAATTCATATACTATTAAAATAACTACTATTCAAACAAAAAAAACCATTCTGGAAATAAAGAGTAATACTGTCTACCTCTGAGCATCCTTATCTGTACAAGGAGAACAGCAACAACTTACCTCCCCAGTCTGTTGAGAGAGGGGATTGATGCAAGGATTCTAAAGTACTTTGTCTATTAAAATTATGGTTTTCTTTACATATCAAACACATCCACAAAAAAGAAACCTCTATGAAACATGGCATACACTTACATGATACTAATTGACATCAATCTGCTGTGTTGTGCTTAAAGGAGTGTTGTGTGTTGTGTGTTGAAGATGTAGCTTACAACAAATGTGTACCCTTCAATTCACCTTTTGAGGATCTCAGGTCCTCTCTTCTCTGAAGAACTTGGAAAAACTGCCACATTGGCAGATCAGGTGAAAAATGACAGCTGCTGCTGAGGCTGTCACAAATGAATCAACCATACATGGCTGCCCTGCCTGAAGCTGCCTTGCACTCTCCCCCCACTGCCTCCACCCTTGGATGATGTTTTTCCTTTGACCCATTCAGAAAATCTACTCTTTCTGTCACCTGAGTGAGAGAGTTTAGCTTATGTAAATCCGCTGACAGATCTGGGTGCAGGTTTAAAGAAAGGTCTTTCTCTAGCAGTGCATCTGTGGTCTTAGCACACAAGTGAGAGAATCGGATCTTCTTTACAGCTAGAGGTATCAAGAAGGGGCACTTCAGGCCTGCAGCAAGAAAACCAACAGCATGGTTAAAGCTCTTTCCCAACGCTTGAACTTTTATACATGCCTCATAAAGTGCATTGGGTAAGCTGCAAACACAACCACAAACCAAACGCATATGGTGAGACAAGGCCTAAATGGAAAAGGCACATTGAATGGTACCTACCTTTCTTTCATAGATGTTTTCCCCCATATTTCTGGTTTGGCACTGAAATCACTGGAGCAATTGAGTTGTTGTGACTTAGTTCCTATTTGCATCAACGGGACTTGATAAAGTTCAACTAACTTTCAGTGCAATGCTATATGTGTCTACATGTGAGTACACTGAGTGAGGTATAGGACTGAAGCCTTAGTCCCAACCCCACATTCCCATCCAATGAATTTAAGAATTCATTTTGAGGTTGTTTGTTTCACTTGCAATACAATTTCTGTAGCTGCCTTTTTAAAAAGCTGGGTTGCTTTAAACTGTGATGAGTAATTTTGATATGTGTTGATTTTTTAATATATATATATATAATAATCTGGGACCAGATGTTCTCTTACACATGATGCCCTGTACTTGGCTTCTGTGACATTCACCATATTGCACATTATTTGTGGTCCCCATATTTAGTAATAGTTGGCTGGTATTTACAGTTTCAGACTGCCTCTAGATTATTCCGCAGCAGGTGTCCTGATTACGTAAAACAGAATGCTATTCTTCATTATACAGCCACGAGAGTGACTGTATACTATAGCCAGCGTGGATTTTTCACATTCCGCAATGTTAAATTGAAAATACCCCCCATGCCATTCTGATGCTTCTCATAAGCTTATTTCAAAACAAAACCTTACAAAACTTATAGTCCTGAACTCAGAAACGCTTGCTTAACAACCCTGTCAATTTTCATGGCGATACACAAAACAGTCAGAGAGAATCGAGAGTTCAAAGTCTAAAAAGAGAGAAAAAAACCTCACAGCCCTTTTGGACTTTTTTCTCTGAGAGTTCTCATAATCTGTTGAAATTCATTAAAAATCAGCCATGTTCACAGAGTACCTGTAATACCTGTAAATACTGACCTTGCCCCATACTCTGACCTTCATCTTCTGCAGTTTAAAAGTTAAAAAAATATCTGGCTGATTTTTAATTAATTTAAGAAATTTTGGCTGGAAGCCTATTATAACGCGGAGCATGCTCAGTAAGGACCAACTGTCAGTGTTCTAAAAGCCTCCCAGCTGCTGGGCTTGGCTAATCAGGGGGCCACACCCACACCAGACTTTGATTTCACTTGAGACAGTCATGGCTTCCCTCAGAGAATCCTGGGAATGTAGTTTGTGAAGGGTGCTAAGAGGAGACTCCTATTCCACTGACAGAGCACCAGCGGCCAGACTGGTTTAACAGTCAGTCACTCTGATTGAAGGTCTGTGAGGGGAACAAGGCATCTCCTAGCAACTCTCCGGAAAGAAAGAAAGAAAGAAAGAAAGAAAGAAAGAAAGAAAGAAAGAAAGAAAGAAAGAAAGAAAGAAAGAAAGAAAGAAAGAAAGAAAGAAAGATCTGGAATAATAAATAAAGGTAAAGGTGTCCCCACACTTGTAGTGCGAGTCGTTTCTGACTCTTAGGGTGACGTCTTGTGACATTTACTAGGCAGACCGTATATATGGGGTGGGATTGCCAGTTCCTTCCCCGGCCTTTCTTTACCCCCCAGCATATGCCGGGTACTCGTTTTACCGACCACGGATGGATGGAAGGCTGAGTGGACCTCGAACCCTTTTACCGGAGATTCAACTTCCTCCTTCCATTGGAATCAGAAAATACACATCATTTATTACAATTACCAAAGAAATGAAACATTATTAAATATATTATCCTTCCCATCCATATTTGATTTGATCCTTGTTTACTGTTCTTTCTGCATTTCATTTCTGACCACTGGCAACCTGCCCTTTTAAAGGGCCAACATAAGAATGTAAGGGCCTTAATAGACTGGCTTAGAATAGCACAGGAAGCCCGAGTGTGGGCTGAAGCAAGTTCCGGTACTTGGGAACATAGGAAGCTGCCTTATACCAAGTCAGGCCATTAGTCCATCTAGCCCAGTATTGTCTATACTGACTGGCAGCAACTCTCCAGGGTTTCAGAGAGAGGACATTCCCTGTTGTACATGGAGATGATACCAAGGATTGAACCTGGGACCTTCTGCATGCAAAGCAGATGCTCCACCACTGAGCTGTAGCCCTTCCTGGGGTGATGGTGTTAACTGAAAGGGAAAAACCAAGCCAGGTGTGCTATCTTCCTCCTTCCCTTTATAAAGAATAGGGTTGATCACTGGAGAGAGAAAGAGAAAACAGAAGAGGAGGGTAACTGGAAGTAAAATAAATCATTGACACAGCTTGTAGTCAGTCATCAGGAGCAATTCAAGCAACCAAATATGGCACACCAGCGTGCCCAGGATATTGTAGTATGGCTTAGGGCACAGGGAAAGAGGACTACTTGCAGGTTCACCAGTGTCTTTACTTGTTTGTTTACTCCACTATGCTTTGTCCCTATTAAAAACACACCCTTTCTCAGCTCTTTCTCCTTTCAGCACTCTGTTTTATAGTCATCTTGTGATCATGAGAGCACTCTGTTTTACATTCATCTTGTTGGCATAAGGTTTGCTTTGCAAAACCACTCCCTACCCCCGAAAGTTGTAAATATAGTTCAGGGATCTGGTGTTAACACCACCCACAAAACTATGTAACAGAGCCCTCTATGACTGTCACCTGTGTGAAAGATAAATGTATCAGACCAATACAATTGCCATAATTATTCCAAGCATGCTATAACATCTAACATGGTGGTGTCTATAGTGGCAGCACACAGCAGCAGCAAGGAACTACAGGAGTACGTACAGGCATACCCCGCTTAACGTCGCTTCACTTAACATTGCCTCGCTATAACGTACATGCTCCATATGTCCCCATACCCCGCTTAACATTCGCGCGCTTTGCAAGAACGTACATTTTATTGGCATGACGCCGCTGCCATCTAGTGGTGATTGCATGCAGTACAAGTGAAGACAATTGCTTCACTTAAAATAGATTTTCACTTAAAAGTATACTCTCCGGTCCCATTGCGAACGTTAAAGGGGGTATGCCTCTACCAGGGAAGTTTAGGATCACAGACAGTGGAAGACAAAGGGGAGACAGAGCAACTAGTAATTCTGAAGTTCAAAAATAATGGACTCAGAATATGAAATTAGATAGTGTGTACATGAATGTATTTCAAGGTGGGCTTCCTTGCCTTTAAAAATGATCTGAATGTGATTCAAGATGGACAAAAGAACATAAGAAGTGTCCTTCTGGATCAGGCCAAAGATCCATCTAGTCCAGGATTCTGTTCTTACAGTCTCCAACCAGATGTCCATGGGAAGCCTGCAAGCAGGACCCGAGCACAACAGCACTCTCTCCAACAGAAGGATGCACTTCTTCACACGGTGCATAGTTAAACTATGGAATTCACTACCATTACATGTGGTAATGAATGACAACTAGTTAGCTTTAAAGGGGTTTTAAACAAACTCAGGGAAGATAAGAATGTCAATGGCTATTAGATACGATGGCAATATGCTATTTCAAGAATGCATCTAAATAGCAGTTGTTGGGGAACAACAGTAGGAGAGGGCTATTGTGTCCAGTTTATGGGCTTCCCAAAGATATCTGGTTGGCCACTGTGAGAAGCAGAATGATGGAACAGATAGGCCAGGGGCAGCAAACATGGTGCCCTCCAGATGTTGTGGACTATAACTCCCATAAGCTCTGACCATTAGCAATGCTGGCTGGGGCTGTTAGGAGCTGGATTCAAACAACATCTGGGGCTGTTAGGAGCTGGATTCAAACAACAACATTGGGTATCCCTGAGATAGGCCTTTGGTCTACACACACACACACAGAGAGAGAGAGAGAGAGAGAGAGAGAAAGAAAGAGATGTAATACATATACATATACACACACAATTATATTTAACATTCAAATAATTTCTGTTCCAGGACACATGTAGTTTATTTTTTTAATGTGTTCAAGTTTACATTTAAACTTGATTTCCAAAATGACCCATGTGCTTTGCATGGCCTACCTCTTGCATTACAATTGTCCAAACTCCATTCAATTCATTTGGGCTTGTTTGATTTGGTTGATTGAAACTGATATTCTACAAGATTATATTTCACTCTGAAGAAGAAAACCAGCATCAAAATTAATGTCATGGACACAGATCTTGCTTAATATTGCAGACAGGAAAATAATCTACTTCTCATGCCCAACCACTGATAATTACTCTGGAGTAAGTGGATTGTGGGCTGCTTATCATGCCCCACCAAGTACACTGGTATTTCTTGCACAGTTAACTAAGCTCTAGAGGTGATTTTTCCTTTTTTTTACATAAAATTTGTTTTGTTAAAAAAGAAACCTTAGGCATAAGAATAATGTGTCCTGTTACTCATCTAGTACAAGGGAAAACATGTGTCATAACAGTACTAGTAATGGTGCATGAACATATTCCAGGATTACTCACTGAAAAATGGCTATGCATCATTCTCCCTCTGATGGCAAGAACAGAAATGTGTTTGTGCAATACAGTAAGGAGTCATAAATTAGATACAAGCTGTTCTTCTTAGAACACCTATTGAATTCTCTCTTTTAAGTGGCCAGGCTTCCTCAGTTAGAAGTCTTCAGTCTCCTATCATTTTCAACTGACAGGAGTGAAATGATGATTAAATAACATTATAAGAAACATGACAACAAATAATTATAAGAATATATGCTAAAGTAATAACAACCCATCCACTCTGCTGTGACCATGACATTAAACGCCTAAAGTTATTTACACCGAAAACTCATTCCCCATGATACGATACCGCTTGCACAATCTCTTATCCGGATTCAATTAGTGCTTAGGTTTGAGGATTTTTTTTAAAAAAACACAAGTTATAGTAGTACTTCATAAAACTAACTCATCTCATAGCAATAGTCTCTTTATGGCGGGGATGGGGAACCTGTGGCCCTCTAGATGTTGATGGACTCCATATGCCATCAGTCCCAGCCAGAGTGGCCAATGCTCAGGGATAATTGATGTTGTAGACCAATAACTGATAGAGTGCCACAGGTTAGCCACTTCTGCCTTACGGCCACGTAAACACACAAATATGCAATCCACTTATTTTGTTGCACACACCTTCCTCTACCAAATGTTTCATTCCTTTTTTTAAAAAAAGTAATCAGATTGTGCACATGTGCATCATTCCCTACCTTTTAGATAGGTTGTGTCTTTTTTTGTTTGTTTCTCATCTTGTTCAGTCCTTACAGTTTTCACATGGACTATGCCAACCTCCACAAGCCAACTATGACTAAACTAACAATGGTAGTTTCAAACCACTTTGGTAGTAAGGGGGACGTTCTTATTTGGGTACCTCCTGTTCTGCTTCCTGTTTTGGCACCATTTATTTCCTGCTATCTAGCAGCATAGCAGAAGATGAGCAAAGCCACAATATTATTTTCCCTTTGCCAGTATGAGTTAATTTCCTATGCTGCAATATTCTGGTTGCCGGGAGTGCCAATCTCCAGGGTAGAAGGAGGTTGATATTGGTATATTCGTTGAAGTTATACAAGGTCCCAGAAGATTATTGCACATGGAATTCCTCAGAAAACCCCCCAAACCTGTCAGATTACTAAACCTTCTCTGGTACATAGGTGAGGGGAAAGTGATTTTTATTTTGCCGCTAGTACAAGAAAAATTCAAACAGGAGTAAATGCCATGAAAATCTATTCTCTCATCAGTGTGCCTCCATTTAAAGCAATGGAGGCCCACATCTGGCTTGTGTAAATGAATCTTTTTATTTTTTCTAGGTGATTCATGACAGAAGCATCAATCTTGTTGACAAAGATAAAATGTCACATCCATAGTTTACAGAAAACATGGTGCAAGTTTGTACTGCTTCCAGCAAGTTAAAAATAAAAATAAAATAAATCTATACTTGTTTGACTGTTCTCTTGGAATGTAGTGCTATGTGGGCTCTATTTCATTTTTACAATATCTTGGATCTGAGTAGCACCATCTTATGAAATAACCTGAATTGCAGCTACTCAAGTTGCATCTTGCACTCCCAGAGAAGCTAATGTGCAACCTAGTGCCTATCAAATGGGGTAGATTTCTCTGGTCTAAGGCAAAACAATCTCCATTCTTCCTTTTACACAGTATATTGCCAGAATATAGCTTTACAATAATATATATCAAAGCTAGTAGAGAACACAAGACAAGGGAGAGACACTGTAAATAATGTTTGGGCAACATGTGTAGTGTTTTGCTTGTGTTGTATTTGTGTTGCTCCTCACAGGGCAGCTTATTGACTTACTCATCCACTTATTATATACCAGGACACAATGATGCAATTAATCCAACTGAAAATCTTGCGGACACAGGTTTGCTAGTTATTAAGTCAGAAGCTCTTTAGAAGCTCTTTAGAAGCTCCAAAGTTGCAAGAGAGGATTGCAGCATCTGCCACCCACTGGACACTTCTTGCTTCTTCCATGTTCTGCTATGGGGCAAAACTCAAGTTGCTATAGCAAACTGTGTGTGTGTGAAGAGAACAGTGAAGAGAACAGGACAGGGGGCGCAGTGGCTGTATCTTTTCTCAAAGCTTCAGAGTTTTTAAAGCAAGGATATGGAAAACTGGACCTCCAGATGTTTTTGGACTCTGACTCCCATCAGCCCCAGCCAGAATACCCCATGGTTAGAGGTGATGGGATATGGAGTCCAATAACATCTAGAGGGCCACAGGTTTCTCATCCTTGTTTTAGAGAAACATGATCTCCAACTTGATAGCTCGCAACATTTTTGGAAGCCATACTTTGAACACGCTGTAATAAATAATAATAAATAATAAAATTTTATTTTTGAGTCGCCTATCTGGCCGAATGAACGGCCACTCTAGGCGACGTACATAATAAGTAGGATACAATATAAAAACCAAAAAACCATATCAATAATTAAAATAACACCAATTAATGACAACACTAAAAAGACTAACCCACCCCAGAAAACCTATAGGCCTGCCTGAACAACCAGGTCTTCAAAGTCCGGCGGAAACTAGTCAGGGAGGGGGCATGGCGAAGATCAAACGGGAGGGAATTCCAGAGGGTGGGAGCCACAACCAAAAATGCCCTCTCTCTGGTCCACACCAGCCTGGCCAATTTAGCTGGTGGGACCGAGAGAAGGTCTTGTGTGGCTGATCTTGTCAGGCGGCATGATTGGTGATGCTGGAGGCGCTCCTTCAGATAAACTGGGCCGAAACCGTATAGGGCTTTAAAGGTCAATACCAACACCTTGAATTGGGCCCGGTAAACAACTGGTAGCCAGTGTAGATCTATTAACACTGGAGTTATATGATCACGGCAACGGCTGTTCTTACTCAAACGTGCCGCCGCATTCTGTACCAGCTGTAGTTTCCGGACCGTTTTCAAGGGTAACCCCACGTAGAGCGCATTACAGTAGTCTAAGCGGGAGGAGACCAAGGCATGTATCACCTGTGGGAGCAAATGGACAGGAAGGTAGGGTCGCAGCCTTCGTATCAGATGTAATTGATACCAAGCTGCCCGGCTCACTGCTGAAACCTGAGCCTCCATGAACAGCTGGGAGTCAAGAATGACCCCGAGGCTGCGGACCTGGTCTTTCAGGGGTAATCTTACCCCATCGAACACCAGGTCAATATCTCCCAGCCTTCCCTTGTCTCAAGCTGCCCGGCTCACTGCTGAAACCTGAGCCTCCATGAACAGCTGGGAGTCAAGAATGACCCCGAGGCTGCGGACCTGGTCTTTCAGGGGTAATCTTACCCCATCGAACACCAGGTCAATATCTCCCAGCCTTCCCTTGTCTGCCACGAGCAACACCTCGGTCTTATCGGGGTTCAGTTTCAGTCTATTCCTTCCCATCCATCCCCTTACGGATTCCAGGCACATGGACACGGTCTCCACAGCCAACTCTGGTGAGGACTTAAACGAGAGATAGAGCTGAGTGTCATCCGCATATTGGTGACACTGCAGCCCAAATCTCCTGATGATGGCCCCCAGGGGCTTTACGTAGATGTTGAATAGCATGGGGGAGAGGATGGATCCCTGTGGCACACCACAATTGAGAGGCCAAGGGTCTGACACCTCATCCCCTAATGCCACCCGTTGACGCCTGTCTGAGAGATAGGAACGGAGCCACTGTAAAACAGTGCCCCCTATTCCCAGTCTCTCCAGTCGTTCTAAAAGGATACCGTGGTCAACGGTATCAAAAGCCGCTGAGAGATCCAGGAGGACAAGGAAGGTATATTCTCCCCTATCTAACGCCCTCCTCCTATCATCTACCAGAGCGACCAAGGCCGTTTCAGTTCCATGTCCAGTCCTGAAGCCCGATTGGAATGGATCTAAATAATCTGCTTCATCCAAGTGTGTCTTTATTCAACTCTTGCGGATCCAAGGAGGGCTTTTTCAAGATGGGCTTTATTATTGCCTCCTTAAGAGCTAATGGCATTGCACCCTCTTCCAAGGATGCATTTACCATTGCCTGGATCCATCCGCTCAGCCTCTCTTTGCAGCTCATAATGAGCCACGAAGGGCAAGGATCCAGCAGACAGGTGGTTGGCTTCACAGTAGAGAGCACCTTGTCCACTTCCTCAGAAGGAAGAGGCTGAAACCGATCCCACTGGACCGGAATGCCGTTGACCGCCTCCGGCTCACTTCCTGTATCCATGGCATACGGGATCGTGCTCTTCAGGCGCTCGATTTTATCAGCAAAGTGTTTAGCAAATGTGTCACAGGAGGCTTTAGAATGCTCCATGGGTTCCTGAGCCACTGGACCGACCAGGCTTTGGACCACTTGGAACAACCTCCTGGGACAACACTCTGCTGACGCAATAGAGGCAGCAAAGAAATCCCTCTTTGTTGCCTTTGTTGCCACCTGGTAGGCAGCTATTGCTGTTCTAACCAGTGTCCGATCGACTTCAGAGCGAGATTTCCGCCACCAGCGCTCTAGTCGTCTCACCTCCTGTCTCAGACCCCGCAACCGTGGAGTGTACCAAGGTGCCGTCTGAGCTCTATTCAGGGGGAGAGGACGTTTCGGAGCCACCCGGTCTACCGCCCTAGTGATCTCCCTATTCCACTCCATCACCAGGGTTTCGACCGGGTGTCCTTCAGCCGGCTCCAAATCTCCCAGCACATTCAGGAATCCTTTAGGATCCATCAGACGTCTGGGGCGGACCATTCTAATAGGTCCTTGTCCCCTGCAGAGGGTGTGCGGCATTAAGAGGTCTATATTCACCAGATAGTGATCTGACCATGACACGGGGTTAGAAGAAACAGCCCCCATTTTCAGAGCACTTCCCTCCCCTCCCAAGACAAATACAAGGTCAAGAGCATGACCGGCTACATGGGTGGGTCCTATATTACTAAGGTGCAGTTCCCAGGAAGTCATGGTTTCCATGAAATCCCGAGGGGCTCCAGTGAGGGCAGTCTCGGCATGCACGTTGAAGTCCCCCAAAACCAATAGGTTGGGGGAGAGCATCCGTACATCCGAGATCACCTCGAGCACCTCGGTCAGGGAGTCTGCTGTGCAGCAGGGTGGGCGGTACACAAGTAGAATCCCTAAACTGCCCTTTGGGCCCAACCTCCAGAACATGCAGTCAACAAACTTGGTCTCACAGAGAGGGGGTCTGGCAAAAACCAAGGACCCCCGATAGATGACTGCCACTCCCCCTCCCCACCTACCAACCCTCGGCTGTTGTGCGTATCGGAAACCGGCTGGACACATGGCCTCAAGTATAGGAGCTGAGGCCTCATCCAGCCAGGTCTCTGTAATACACACCAGGTCTGTGCTCTCCTCCAGAATCATATCATGGATGATTGTTGTTTTTTGTGCCACGGACCTGGCGTTACACAACAGCAATCGAAGGTTGGATGGAGTCCTGTGTCCCCCAGTTATCTTCTGGTTATGGACAGGCCCGGAACAGGGGATGGATATTATGCATCTATCCCTTGTTGCCCTAGACTGGCACGGCCTGCCACCCGCACCTCTCCAGGATCTGCCACCTAGCCTTTTAATCTCATGGCTCCCCACTCCCCCTACGGTATCCCCCTCAGATCTGCACATCCCCCCTCCCTGTCTGCCCACCCGGCAGGCCCTCACCCTTGACCGCACAATATGCCTTAAGTCTAACAGACACTCCAGTCTCAGCTGTTTTGTTGACGATGATCTGGTCGTTACCCTCGTACATCCACGTAGGGTAAGAGGAAGTGCAGGCAGAGGTGGTAGGGTGCTGTAAGTCCACTACAGCTCTTGCTTACAGAACTCAAGCTCAACGAAGTTGGCAGGGCACTGAGCTGTAGCGATAGTCCCAGGGCTACGTAAAAGCGGTGTTGAAAAGTCCAGCACACTGTGATGGCCGCAGCAGATGGCACTGGTCGTGAGGAGGGTCCGTTACGCTCGCTAGCTGTAGGGTCGCTGTATGAGGCAGAAAAGCAAGAAATGGGGATCTACCCGTATAGCAACTCTTTGGTAGCGCACAACGTCCAAACAGCGTGGTGGATAAAACGTCCCTACACTTGATGTCACAAGTAATTCATCCTGCTTAAATTTAGAGGAAGATTTCATAAGAACATAAGACCCTGCTGGATCAGGCCAGAGGCCCATCTAGTCTAGCATCTTGTCCTCACAGTAGCCAACCAGATGCCCATGGGAAGCCTGCAAGCAGGCCCTGAGCACAACAGCGCTCTCCCCTTCTGTGGTTTCCAGCAACTGGTATTCCGAAGCAGGGTATAGCCATCATGGCTAGTAGCCACTGACAGCCTTCATCTCCATGAACTGGCTAATCCTCTTTTAAAGCCATCCAACTTGGTGGCCATCTCTGCCTCTTCTGGGAATGAATTCCATAATTTAACTAAGTGTTGTATGAAGAAGTACTTTCTTTTGTCCATCCCAAATCTTCTATGTCCACAGGTTCTAGCATTATAAGAGAAGGAGGTTCTCTATCTACTTGCAAGACAAATAGAATAACAAAATGAAAGATAAGTAGTGGTACCTGATCTGAATTATGTGGTTTATATTGGAGATACATTCTTGTTATTGCATCTGTTAATGAAAAGTTACTCTGCCTGCCCCACAGTGGACCTTTGTAAGGGGACAGTGGCCAACACGAACCACATCTAGATGTGTTCTATGGGTAGGAAACAGCAGCAGGAAAGAAGATGAAATAATTTATTCTTATATTATCTGATAAAAGAAATGGGTTGTAAGGAATGTTAAGTGACCTCAGCTTGAGTCATTAATGCTAAATGACCACTAATACACCATTTGCAACGAACTGATGTAATATCGCAAAAAGTTGGTCTCTCAAGAGATCTGTTTGCTTTGAAAGAGCTCATCTGTGTGCTGATGACATGACGCAGTGGGGGAGAAAGCATTTGAAAACTGAAGGTCAGCCAGCCGTGGGGGTTACCTGCAGTTGGACACTGACTAAGTCTCGCTCCTTGTAGTTGACTCAGGACTTTACATTGTACAGCAGGGCAGGGTAATCTCTTGCAGGCAGATAAAGGTTTAATTGACCTGTGAAAAATTTGTTCTTTTCTCAAACTATTCAAAGCCACACTTCAATTACCTTTTGGAGTTTATTTCATCCAGGTCTTTCAGAACAAGCCCTTATGACTTTGAAAGCAATAATAATGTACTTTACAGAACCCCTTCATCTTCAACTGTTTCCCCACTCATTTAAATAAAGGGATCAGATCCTCATACACACAAAGAATGCAGGCAGCATTATACAGGTTCAGCCAACACATTTTCCCCAACAGTCAGTCAGCATTCCATATCCACTGTGCATGTTTAGTCTTCATAAGGCTGCTTGGACACAACCCTTAATGTTTTCCCTCCCTAAAGATTTGCTGTACTTCTGCAAACCTTGGGGTGCCCCCAAGCCAGCTAATCTCTCTCCCTTGTGAGAGAATGGTGCCGGTTTGGCTGCAGAAGGACCCACAGTCTGGGAATTAGTTCATGATTAGCTCTAGCTGGGGTGTGGGGATCCTTTTCAGCCTGACGGCCGCATTACCTTATGAACAACCTTCTGGAGGCAATATGCCAGTCCTGTGCACAGCCAAAGGCAGAAATGGACAGAACAATGAATTACCTTTATACTAGGGGTGGGGAAAGCAGGCCAGATCTTGATCTCCCGCACCCCACGCTGTGGGCCACCTTTAACAGGTGGGTGGGGCCATCTGCCTGTCAATCATCTGACATCATGATGATGCCAGGTGGCGATAGGTGGGCCGCCTTACCCACCTGTCTAAGTTGACCAGCAGGGGTGGGAGGAAGGGTCTGCTTCACCAGCACACTCCCCACAGGAAACACAGTGGTGAAGCAGCGCCCAGCAGGATGAACTCTCCACTCACTGGCTGAATTCAGTCCTGCTCCCTGCAGAGCTCTGCTTCGACAACTTGTGTCCCACAAAGCTGCACCCACCAGGATTGAATCCTCACCTACCCATCAGCTGATGTTGCCCAGTGATTCAGCTGATTGACAGGTGGACGGGTTTGGGGGGGAGTGGCCTCACAGACTAAATTGGATCCCTTGGTGGGCCTAGATTGGCCCATGGCTTGGAGGTGCCCCAACCCTGCTTTATACAGTAGGCTACATACAAGCAAGTAAGAGGCATGACATGATCACAGTTCAGAGTATGATATGGTGTGAAGCAGGGCTGGTTAGGGTGTGGCCTGGCCCGGGGAGAGGGGAGACTCCTGAAGGCCAGATACAGTGGCCTAGAGGAATACAATGTGAGGTTCCCAACCCCTAGTGTATAGACACAGGATAGCAGGGAATGGCAAATGGTTGCCCTCGCTCCTCCCTTTTTTTCAGGCTGCATTTCTCAAGCAGTACTCATAACTGTGGCAAGTGCAGTAGTTTGAAACAGTGAGAAACTATTGTTATAGATTTGGCTATCTAGTCCCATATTGGCCAGTCTGCCTGGCAGACTGGGTCTCAGACTTTCCCATCACCATCTTTTTGACTGGTAACGCTACGGAATGAACCTGCATGCAAAGCATATTGTTATGGGTTTGGGGGTTGAGATAGGTGATTTCGATGAGTCCCCTTCAAGCCTCTGATTTGGAACCCTGCACCTGGAGGAGGCCTCTGCAGCAGAGAAACCTGCTCTGCTAGTCAGATGAGTCTCTTTTACTAATCTAATAGAGTGGCCAGGTGGGCTAATGGGTCTGTCAAGTGACTATTAACTGGTGAATGGTCCAGGAAGATCCTATTGTTATTTAAACTCTTCACGAGAGCCCCCCCCCTTCTGGGGCTAAAAGAGAGGCTTGTCTTTTTAGTTGAGTCTGAGGAAAGGCTGGGAACTGGAGACATGCAGAGAGGCTGGCTCCCTGCACCATGGCTTTAGGATGCCTCCTGTAAGCCTGATGGAAAAGCAAGATCTATTGGACTGCTGATGCTTTGAACCCATCCATCTTAAGCTCAGGTTGGAATGTGTGTAAACAAATAAACCATATTTCATAAAGACACCACAGTCCCTGCTGACCTTCTTTCCAAGGAAACCTAATCCTAGGCAAGCACAGGGACCCCTGGAGATCTCTCACCACTCAGAGATTGGGGTGGCATGCAACAGTATGTTATATCATTCCGCTGTGGTCATTCCCAGAAAAAGTAGTACCAGGGCAGCAATTGCTAACCTATTAAAAACCAACATAAAAAAAATCCTTCCAAATGCCGCACACTCCCCTCATTAGTATAAAGCAGCAGCAGCATTAAACAACCATATTAAAGGTACTTAACAGACTGATCAGTCTAACAGAGCTTCCTGATGGGAGGTATATGAAATATCTGCAGCAAATCCACTCCTTTCTGCAAGTTATACTTTATCCAAGGCCTTTGAACTTCGTCATGAATTTCTACCACCTCTCACCACTCCCCTTCCCCCAAAAAACTGAAATGAACCTATTTTCAAGTTTAGAAACATAAGAAGAGCCTTGCTGGATCAGATTAAAGGCCAATCTAGTCCTGCATACAATTCCCACAGCAGCCAACTTCTGGAAAGTTCCCAGGCAGGACATGAAGGGAGTAGCCACCTCTCACTTTATTGGGTGGCAAATGAACTCAGACAACTTTATTGGGTGCCAAATGAACTCAAAAAGCCTGTTCTGAGCATGGAGTGTAGGCTTGAGGGGGGCAGGAAGTGGTCTACACAACTGAACTGACCAAAATGACCACAGAAATCAAGTGAGAATATTTTGGGGTGAAATTCACAGAGGGTTGAATCTGACCATAAATTATACTCAGATAGGCTAGAGTCTACGTAGTAGACCCATTGAAATTAATGGGGTTGTTTGCTTTTCCCATTGACTTCAATGGATCTTTCTGAATAATGCTTATAGTTGGATTCAGTCCAGAGAATTAAGCCATTTCTATGCCCAAAGTTTTACTCAGCTTTTTTTTTGTGCCATGCCCTTCTTCACAATGCTTCTAACTAAGCACTAAGGCCAAGTAAGCATTTGGAGTGGTGATCTCACTACAGAAAGTGATTGATCCACTCCACTGTAAGTCTTAACAGTGCAAAAACAGTCACCCCTAACATTAAGAGATGACCCACCCCACATTCATCAGTTGCACTGTGAGCCGGGTTTCACCATTAAACAGACAGACAAGTTTATCAGCCAATTAACCACGAAGTCAAGCTGTCAATCTTGTGCCTCTCCCTGCTTAGTCACTCTCTCTTGTGCTGCTGTGGCAAATGTAATGCCAAACTTCAAAAAGGGATCCAGTGGGGATCCCGGAAATTACAGGCCAGTTAGCTTAACTTCTGTCCCTGGAAAACTGGTAGAAAGTATTATTAAAGCTAGATTAACTAAGCACATAGAAGAACAAGCCTTGCTGAAGCAGAGCCAGCATGGCTTCTGCAAGGGAAAGTCCTCTCTCAGTAACCTATTAGAATTCTTTGAGAGTGTCAACAAGCATATAGATAGAGGTGATCCAGTGGACATAGTGTACTTAGACTTTCAAAAAGCGTTTGACAAGGTACCTCACCAAAGACTTCTGAGGAAGTTTAGCAGTCATGGAATAAGAGGAGAGGTCCTCTTGTGGATAAGGAATTGGTTAAGAAGCAGAAAGCAGAGAGTAGGAATAAATGGACAGTTCTCCCAATGGAGGACTGTAGAAAGTGGAGTCCCTCAAGGATCAGTATTGGGACCTGTGCTTTTCAACTTGTTCATTAATGACCTAGAATTAGGAGTGAGCAGTGAAGTGGCCAAGTTTGCTGACGATACTAAATTGTTCAGGGTTGTTAAAACAAAAAGGGATTACGAAGAGCTCCAAAAAGACCTCTCCAAACTGAGTGAATAGGCGGAAAAATGGCAAATGCAATTCAATATAAACAAGTGTAAAATTATGCATATTGGAGCAAAAAATCTAATTTCACATATACGCTCATGGGGTCTGAACTGGCGGTGACCGACCAGGAGAGAGACCTCGCGGTTGTAGTGGACAGCACGATGAAAATGTCGACCCAGTGTGCGGCAGCTGTGAAAAAGGCAAATTCCATGCTAGGGATAATTAGGAAAGGTATTGCAAATAAAACAGCCGATATCATAATGCCGTTGTATAAATCTATGGTGCGGCCACATTTGGAATACTGTGTACAGTTCTGGTCGCCTCATCTCAAAAAGGACATTATAGAGTTGGAAAAGGTTCAGAAGAGGGTAACTTCTGGAAAGTTCCCAGGCAGGACATGAGGGGAGTAGCCACCTCTCACTGTTGTTGTCAGCAACTGGTATTCAGTGGTATGCTGCCTTGAGGTTTTGGTGGCAGTCTTGTCCACTTGTAGGGCCACGCCCTGCTTTGCTAGAAATGGTCAGAAGATTAAAGTAAGGGGCCGTGAAGCACCTCACAGGGGAGGAAGGCATGCTCCTACAGCTGGAGAAAAAAGGTCCGGAGTCAGCACATGGCTCATATTGTGGTGTTTTCCTATGCCTTTGGCATATATTCAAATTAATTTACCATTGGCCCCTGGTCTTGGCAGGCTGAATAGAAAAAGGTGCATGGAAATGTGCCTCTCAGGTCATGGACACAGGCAGGCCCAGTGCCCGGCTGCTGTTCAGAGCAATGCTGAGCGTTTTCCAACTCTTTTTCATCATGCAATTTGTGGGAGTAGCAAGGGGTGTGCTGGGCATCAGCCAATCTGACTCAGAGGGCAGATGGTAAACCTGAAGGCCATGACCAAGCTAACATCAGCCAAGGTTCCATTATGTAATCAGCAGTAACGACAGTTCAGTAAGCCGGGTCAATGCACTTAAAGCCAGTGCTATATTGTTGGAATCTAAAAGCATTAGAACACAGGATTTCTGGTTTCATTCAAAGGAGATTGAAAGTTCTGAAACATGAAGTGAAGTTGGAAGCATGCTGAATGACTCGAGATAGGGGTATATGGCTCACACTTTGTGGATGTGGATGTTTGTGTGCATGCACTGTAAGCCTGAGCAGCAAGAATCTTTCCTTGTTAAATGTATTGCAAGAGAAGAGCAGGAAATGTGGGATGCTGTCTGGGGAATGATCAGTAGGAGAGAAGGAGCCCAGTGATGGGGACTGAAGTTGGACTTTGCTGCATCCCAGAAGCAGGAGACGGGAGAGAAATCCTTTGGGGGGGGGAGCCCAGCAGCAGCCACAGAAGTCACACCCTCTGAAGAAATGATCCCAGAGTTGGCAACATTTTCATCGTAGAACCTTCTAAAAGTAATCAATATGAAGGAGAACTTAGAACATTAGGGAAGACCAGCTGAAACCAGCAATCAAATGCAGAGTGCTCCTGTTCAGGGTTCCAGCCAGCCAATCCCTGTCCCTTTCATTAGACATGCAATGTCCTGTAGCCACTGAGCATGCTCAGTCCACATTGGCCAATCTGAGGGTTCCTACTTTTTTTCTTGAAAGAATTGTACATCTGTAAAGTGCAAACCTTGAGGTTTCCCCAAGCCTGCTTTTACCTCCCTTGTGTGTTACCTCCCTTACCTTGTGTGTGGATGGTACCATTTTAGCTATATAAGGAATATGGGCTAACAATTAGTATACAGGATGAGGCAAGCATCAGGAGCCTCTCACTTCACTATCCAGAGCTTTCTTCCCTCTGACTTACCTTGAAGGGATTGTCTTTCCTCCTATGGGTGTGTTTAAGAACATAAAAATTGCCCTGCTGGATCAGACCAAAGGCCCATGTCTCTGGGAATCCCACAAGTAGGACATGAATACAACAGCAGTCTCTCGCTCATGTTCCCCATGACTGGCATGCAGAAGCTGGAGGTAATACAGATATCTCAACTGGCAGCCAGCCTTATAGTTAATAAATTTGTCTAATCTCTTTTGAAATTGTCTAAAAACCATACTTCAGTAAGTATCCAAATTTTCTGCCTCTTCAGTATTTAAACCATGGTGACTTATAACCCAACTCTCCTCACACACACAAACATTGATGAACACCAAATAAACTGTAAAAGAAAAAAGTCCAGATGCTACATCCTTACAACTTTGCAAGGCACTTTAGGGACAAAATCTCTCAGATTCGGACAGAGTCGGATGCCACAGTTAGAGCAAGTCCAGTGGAGGTGTCCAGAGCACTGTCTGTTCCATCTGTACTGGGTTTCAATTATTGTGGCCTGAGGACATTGACAAGCTGCTGGAAGAAGTGCTGACATCCACCTGCCCCCTTGACCTTTGCCCAGCTTGGCTTCTTAGAGCTAGGCACAGGAGGTTGACTGGATGCATCCAGGGAGAGATTAATGCTTCACTGGAGGAGGGAAAGGTACCATCTGCCTTGAAGGAGATTAAGGACCTCCCTGGACCCAGACGTGAAAGCTATTGCCCAGTGGCAAATATCACCTTTTTGGGGCAAGGTGCTCGAGAAGGTGGTGGCTGTCCAGCTTCAAGCATGCTTGGAGGAAAATTACTTGGATCCATTCCAGTCTGGCTTCAGGCCTTGCTATGAAACTGAAACTGCCTTGATCGCCCTGGTTGATAACATATATCAGAGAGATAGGAGAAATGTGACCTTGCTTGTTCTCCTTAATCTCTTGGTGGCTTTTGATACTGTTGACCACAGTATCCTTCTGGAGCGTCTCAGGGAGATGGGGGTTGGTGGCACTTCAGTGGTTCCCCTTATACCTCAAGGTTTGCTTCCCAAAAGTAGTTATGGGAGAACAGTAGTTTGGCACCATGGGAACTGTCCCATGGCGTTCCACGGGATTCCATCTTGTTCCCCATGCTATTTAACATCTATATGAAGTCACTGGGAGCTGTCATCAGGAGATTTGGAGTGAGGTGTCATCTGTTCCATCCTAATCAGGAGACACAGTTGAGGTACTGGACCAATGATGGCTGGATGTGGGCCAGTACATTGAGGCTAAATCCTGAAAAGACAGGTGTTACGTATCCAGAGTTCTCATGTCCAGGAGGTGGGGAAACCATTCCATCCATCCTCCTCCTGTAGAAGAGCAGGTCCACAACTTCGGGGTACTCCTGGATCCGACTTTGAGGCTCAGATGGCCACAGTGGTTAGGACTGCCTTTTTCCGGGTCCAGTTGTCCTGCCCAGAGTGAGAATCATGAAACGGAGGCAAGACTGGAATTAATTCCTGTTTTATTAGAGTAACATCGAAGGCAAGGCGTCTCATAGAGTTTGCTAACCAACTCACTGTAATCCCTAACTAAACTACTCAGGCTTACTCTGCCGCATCAGCACCCTCATCAGGGGAGTGCGGGCTTAAGTAGGAAAGGTTTTCACTCGTAATCTGACTCCTGCGCAGAACCTCCCGCTGGCCAAGCCTCTTTTCTCGGCGGCGTGCACAAGGTGACAGAGGGCACACACACATCTGCTCATCGGACAGTCTAGACTCCTCAGATGCCAGCTCCATTGAAGGGGGAGGAGACGTTTCTGGCAGGGAAGTGTTTGAAGGGCCAGACAAGGAATCCTGGGGGGTGGAGTTGATGCACGCATGAGGTCTTGCTCCAACGGCTCTCCTGGGGCGCTTGGCAAGGGAGGGGTCTCCACATGAGCAGGCAAATTTCCCGTGGGAATCAGAGAGCGGTTGGTCATGTCTCCTCCCCCCAGATCTTCAGGAGCATCCTCCACATCTGACATCTCTCCCATCTGCAGAGCTGGGGGTGTGCCCTCAAATAGCTCCCCCCCGAATCACTCTGTGCTGGGAAGGTACCCTGGGGCTCCCCCACCTCCTGATCCAGGCCCCCCTGGGTCACCTGGGGCTCGACACCGGCTGGTTTGCCAGCTTCAGCCCCTTTTGGACAGAGATGACTTGGATAGAGTACTCCAAGCTCTGGTAAATTCCAGATTGGATTATTGGAATGCACTGTTCATGGGGCTGCCCTTGAAGACAACTCAGAAACTTCAACTAGCCCAAAATGCAGCAGCCAGATTACTGGCTGGGGTTCCCTTTAGATCTCATATAGCCCCTGTTTTAAAACAGCTGCGTTGAGCCCAATTTAAGTACTCATACTAGTGTTTAAACTCTAACAACTTAGGTCCCAAATATCTGAAAGACTGCCTCCTTCCCTACAGACCCTCTTGGGTACTGAGACCAGTGGAGGGGGCCCTTTTGGTAGAACTGTCACCCTCACAAGCTCGGAAGGGTGGCCTGGAAGAGGACACACTCTGTGGTGGCCCCTAAGTGGTGGAACTTCTTTCCCACAAAGATGCATCTGGCAGCTACATTGTACAGTTTCAGATGGATGCTGAAGATGCACCTGTTTACCCTGGCCTTTGACACCTGAGATGTATATTTTGAGGACCCACCCTATTTTGTGATTTTAGGCTGTTTTAATGCTGTATTTAAAAATTGTTGTAACCCACTCCGGGACCTTTGGGTGAAGGGTGGGTAATATATGTTAATAACTGATTAATTAAGAGAATTGAAATTACTTCATAAGAAATATCCAATTATCCTATTACTGAACAAGACAAAAATAATGTTTCCACTGAATCCTTGCAGTCCTTTCTTGCAAATAATTGCCAATTCAGAACATGAAAAGCAAAATTAGTTTTCTTTGGTTCTTGAGGACACAAAGTAGGCACAGTTTTCAGATTCTATCTAGACAGATTGACAAACTGATTTTGTAAAGCAGTCTCCTTTTTTGTCTAAACATGACCAGAAGCTACAATCTTTCCAAGAGATGCTGCTCAAAAAGCCATTCTGATGAATAGTTAACTAGATTTTACTGTTGACCCCAAGATGTCAGTGAAAATCTTCCCAGTCCAAGACTCCCTGGACAGGTGCCTAGTTTTAGCTAGCTAACCAATTCAGTAGAGTTTAATTCTGAAAATTTCCCTAGCATTGTATTTTTAGTTTGGGGTGTAGACTTTTCGTTTGGGGTGTAGAATGTGGGTGTAAATACTATGCAGTGTTTTTAGTGTTTTTGTTTGCTGTCCTGAGCTCCTACTGGCATGGCTTCCCATAGAGAATCCTGGGAAGTGTAATTAGTGAAGGGTGCTGAGAGCTACTAGGAAATTCCTGTTCCCTTCATACAGCTACAGTTGCCAGAGTACTTTACAGTCAGTCCCTCTTCCCAGAGAACTCTGAGAACTGGAACTCTATGAGGGTAATAGTGGTCCCCTAACAATTCTCACCAGCCTTCACAACAGTGGCATCACTAGGGGGGTGTGGGGGGTGCAGACTGCACCGGGTGACACCATCAGAGGGGGGTGACTCTCAGCTTTAATTAAAAAAAATTAAGTTTCTAGGTGGTCTGGTTCTCGAGATATACATAAAAATGTCAGCCGCCCCTTGTGGCGTCATGCGGGAGGTGCGGGGGTGCAGACCACACCAGGTGACAACATCAGAGGAGGGTGATTCTCAGCTTTAATTTTAAACAAAAATTAAGTTTCTAGGTGGTCCGGTTCTCGAGATATACATAAAAACGTCAGCCGCCCCTGTTAAATCTTATTTTAAACTACTGTATAGCACGTAGCTTTAACCCCGCCCATTCAGGATTGCAGCCAATCAGTGAAGTGTTTGTTTGACCTGTGGCAGTGTCTAGTAACCCTCATTGCAAGGCCAGAAAATGGTGCCCCCCCGTTTATCTGAAAATCTCATAAATTGGGTAAGTATATACATTTCAGTTTTTCCCCCTCTTGTGTGTAGGAGTCAGATCCTGGGGAGTGTTTTGTGGGGGTAAAAGCATTGCTAATCCCATATGTCCAGAGTAAATCCCATTGAATTCAATAGGATTTACTTTTGAGTAGACATGGTTATGAATGTGCTGAAAATCAATGGGACTTTGGAGTGAATGTAAAAAAGAATTGTGTTTGTGTTGTCTTTCTGTCCCTCCCTCCTCCAGTCCTATTTTAAAGCAAGTAGGCAGGGCTTACTTAGGTATTACAGTTTTTATTCTGTAGGAAACGAATACTGATTTTTTAAAAACTAATACTGATTTTTCTGCAATGACCAACTGGTTTGACAATAAACTATTATATGGGCTGTATGTATTTATACATCTGCAGTGTGTGTGTGTAGTCTTTCCAACGACCCTGTGAGATAGGGTTGGAAACCAAGGCAGCTCACAACAAGAAATAAAGCCATTTAAAATCCAATAACCATAAAGCAAGAATAAACAGTTGGAAAACAGCCTAAAGAGGCATGATTCTGAATTGTGGGTTGGGTGAATGAAGTTTATTTATTTATTATTTGATTTATATCCCACCCTTCCTCCCAGTAGGAGCCCAGGGCAGCAAACAAAAGCACTAAAAGCACTTTAAAACATCATAAAAACAGACTTTAAAATATATTAAAACATCTTTGAAATAGTTTTTAAAAGCTTTAAAAAAACATTTTTTTTAAAAAAAGAAAAGGCTTAAAAACATATTAAAAAGCAATTCCAACACAGACTCAGACTGGGATAAGGTCTCAACTTAAAAGGACAAGTTGAAAGAACAAGTTCCTTATCACTTGAAGCTGTAGTTCTCTGCACACTTCCCAGTTTGAGTAAGCCCCATTGAATACATTGGGACTTGCTTCTGAGTAAACAAACATTGGATTGCACTATAAATATGTTTACAGATTGTGTAATTCATAAACATATTTGAGAGTCATGTTTATATAAATATTTCTTCATACTGTGTCCCAATAAGTATTTGATTTCACACTATGGTTGTAGATGCTTTTTTCCTCTACATTTTAAGTGTGCTCTTCTTCCTGGGGGTGGTCATGGTTCTCCATTGTTTTCATCCTGAGGGGAGGATAGGCTGAGAGATGGTGAGTAGCACATTTAAGGTCTCTTCACCTCCCCCCCTTTTTTATTTGTATTTATTTTATATTTCTCCAATATCTTCCCCTGGCTGTTTTTATGTATTTTAAATATTTTTAGATTAAATAAATATGAAATCATAATTGTGAACCTCCCTAAAAGCAATTTACCTATCCTTATGTTTTGGCAAAGTGATGGTGTGAAGGCATGCTGGTAGAACAAGAGACCATGTTTGAGACATGCTATAAGGTGTTTGAAGACTTTGTCACACATTACTTTTTGAGACCTGTAGATTCATGTTGGAAAGAACACGTGCACGTATTGAATGGTGGCTTGGGTGCTGTTAGCTAGCTTCATAACGTGAGAATGAAAAACATTTGGATCACCATTCACTTGTTTACTTTTCTCACTATTGAGACCACTTCATATATTACTTTTTCATACACAGAAATTTAATCTTTGTATAGGAAAAAGTATTTTGTAAAATGTGAAGGACAGTGGCTGCCCAGTCAGTATAACCACTGTACAAGATCTACTCAGTCACTGTAATTACCTTTTTGTTTTGAGTGCCCTTTTGTCTGGGTCTTGGTTCAGGTGTGTATCCAACTTTGATGTGCTTATGGAAGGGGTGTGCAAGTAGTACCCCCCCAAGTGTGGAGGCTTGGACAAACATTGTGTTATGGAAAACCAAAGTCTGTGTGAAACTACATATTTGGGAATGCCATCAGTGTTATCCTAAACACACTTAATAAATAATATCGAACTTGCATGTCACAAAATATATTACAGTCATGTCCATAAGCACCAGGAGGGTAGTCGCCCAGGGGATCTTAGTCCCTCTGCTTTTTTGGGAGCAGGGTCCCTATGTCTCCAAGCATCCTACAGTCAGCATGAAAAGGGAGTGTGTTAGTCACTGAGAAGAGTCTTCTAATATGCTTCCTTGCCTTTTCTGCAGATTGGAGCCAATCAGAGTGAAAGGAGGTGAGTCAGCCACTGAGAAGACTCTTCTCAGTTGCTAACGCTCTCGACTTTCATGCTGATTGGCTCCTAGAGATGTTTGTTGTTGTGAGAGAATGCATTAACAAAGATCTCTTTCTTAATCTAGGAGCAAAAAAAAGGTGTACTATCATGAAGGGACTCTGCACTTCTGAATTTTCTACTGAACAACTGATAAATACCTATGTAACTTTGTGTCTGGAGACTTATTATTAAGAATCACTTTCCATAATTGTAAGGAGGTATGTCCACACACAAGCATCCCAGGCACCTAAATGAGGGGTGAGAGCAGCATATGGACATAAGCAGGTGTCTTATTCCAGGGGTTCCCAAACCTTTCTTCTACATAGACCACTTGAAAATTGCTGAGGGTCTGAAAGTATCTGAAAATTTACTATGGGCATATGCAAGATAATTAACTCCCATTAGTGATAAGAGCAAGAATTTGAGCTGTGCGTATGATATTGTAATTTAAAGGTGTAATTTTAATTTTGCTAGTTGTTTATGTCACTACTATTGCCATTACATTCAGTGATATATGGGAATTACTATTTACGAGTAACGTTAGTACAAAAAGCATTACTAAGGATTCTGTATGGTCTGATATGGGAGGAGGTCCATGGGGGTGACACCATGAGTTACCGCACCAGGTGACACCAACCCTAGTGACGCCACTGCTTCACAAAACTATACTTCCCTGGATTCTTTGGGGGAAGCCATAACTATTTAAAGTGGAATAATAGTGGAATAAATGTATGGTGTGGTCTGAGAGTTATTAGGAGACCCCTATCCCCCCCGAGCTATAGTTCCCAGAGTTCCCCAGGAAAAGGGATTGATTGTTAAACCACTCTGAGAACTTTAGCTCTGTGAGAATAGTAACAACTCTTACCACCCTTAACAAGCTACAGTTTCCAGCATTCTTTGGGGAAAGCCATGACTGTTTAAAGCGGTATAATATTGCTTTAAATGTATAGTGCAGATGGGACCTTAGCTAATTTGTCATACTGATTTTAGTAGCATGACTAACTTTCTCTGGATTGGTTCTCTCTCTTCATCTTATGCTTATGTTCAATCAAATTCTGCATGTATCACTATCCAATACTTTAATGATCTGTCAATTACTTTCAAACAAATGGGGAGAAATAATACCCTCTGCACATGCTTCTGTCATTCAGTCATATAGATGTCACTTAATAGCACCCCAATCACCTATGAGTGCATATGAGGCAGATTGAATCCAATGATCCCCCACCGCGCCCATCCCATTCAACCATTCCTTATCACAGTCAACATTGCCGGCACTCTTCTTCAGTGGGCAAAATCTCATCCTCACCAGCACACCCTCAACAGAATGCAGACACTCAATTTCTGTGCATGTCCTTGCATAAAGCGCTGGATTGGGACCACTATGCTGAATGAGATACGTTGTGATATTGTGGCCCAGAAGCGCTAATATTTGGTTAGATTTTCATTTGGTTGTTTTTAATTGATTATTACATTTATATCTCACCTTTCTTCCAAGGAGCTCAAGGTGGCATATAAACATGGTTCTCCCCCTCCCGATCTTATCCTTACAACAACCTTACAAGGCATGAGAGACAAAACTGACCCAAGGTCACCCAATGAGTTTCATAGCCAAGCAGGGATGTGAACCCTGGTGTCCCAAGTCCCAGTTGAACACTCTAACCTCTGTACCGTGGTGGTTCTCAACCTACCATGCTATGTGATTAATAAAATTATTATTATTTTTATTTATTTAATTTATTAGTCGCCCATCTGGCTGGTTGTCCAGCCACTCTGGGCGACGTACAAGATAAAACAATACATTAAAACATTAAAATTTAAAACCATAACAGTAAGAAACCTAACCCACCCCAAAAGCCTGCCTGAAGAGCCAGGTCTTCAAGGCCCGGCGGAAGCGTATCATAGAAGGGGCATGGCGGAGATCATTTGGGAGAGAGTTCCACAGGGTGGGGGCCACTATTGAAAAAGCCCTCTCTCTAGTCCTCACCAGTCTAGCTGTTTTAACCGGTGGGATCGAGAGAAGGTCTTCTGAGGCTGATCTTGTTGAGCGGCATCCCTGACGATGCTGGAGGTGCTCCTTCAGATAGACTGGGCTAAAACCGTATAGGGTTTTAAAGGTCAAAACCAACACCTTGAATTGGGCCCGGTAAACAACCGGTAGCCAGTGCAACTCCTTCAGCACTTGAGTGATGTGATCTTGCCGGCGGCTGCCTTTAATCAGACGAGCCGCCGCATTCTGTACCAGTTGCAGCTTCCGGACCATTTCAAGGGTAACCCCACGTAGAGCGCATTACAGTAGTCTAGGCGAGAGGTGACCAGGGCATGTACTACTGGTGTGAGCAGATGGTTGGGAAGGTAGGGGTGCAGCCTCCGTATCAGATGGAGTTGATACAGCGCCGCCCGGCTCACAGCCGAGACTTGAGCCTCCATGGTCAGCTGGGAGTCAATAATGACCCCCAGGCTGCGGACCTGGTCTTTCAGGGGCAAACGTATCCCATTGAGCACCAGGTCCACATCCCCCAGCCTTCCCTTGTCTCCCACAAACAGTACCTCGGTTTTGTCAGGGTTCAGCTTCAGCTTATTCCTTCCCATCCAGCCACTCACCGACTCCAGGCACTTGGACAGGGTTTCTACAGCCAACCTCGGTGAAGATTTAAATGAGAGATAGAGCTGCGTGTCATCCGCATACTGATGACATTGCAGCCCAAATCTCCTGATGATTGCCCCCAGCGGCTTTATATAGATGTTGAACAGCATCGGGGAGAGGATGGAACCCTGTGGCACCCCACAAGTGAGAGGCCAAGGATCCGAAACCTCATCCTCCAATGCCACTCTTTGGTACCTACCAGAGAGGAAGGAATGGAACCACTGCAATACAGTGCCCCCCATGCCTAACCTCTTCAGGCGGTCCAGGAGGGTAACGTGGTCAAGGGTATCGAAAGCCGCTGAGAGATCAAGGAGGACAAGGAAGGTGCATTCGCCCCTATCCCAAGCCCTCCTCATATCATCTACCAAGGCGACCAAGGCTGTTTCAGTCCCATGTCCAGGCCTGAAGCCCGATTGAAATGGATCCAGATAATCCGCTTCCTCCAAGTGCGCTTGCAACTGTTTTGCCACCACCCGCTCAATCGCCTTGCCTAAGAATGGCAAATTTGAGACTGGGCGAAAGTTGTTCAGATCTTGGGGATCCAAGGAGGGCTTCTTTAAGATTGGTTTTATTACTGCCTCCTTGAGCGATGATGGCATTACTCCCTCTTCGAGAGATGTATTTACCACCATCTTGATCCCCTCACCCAGTCTATCTTTGCAGCTCATAATGAGCCACGATGGGCAAGGATCGAGTAAGCAAGTGGTTGGCTTTAAGGTTGAAAGCACCTTGTCCACTTCATCAGATGGAAGAAGCTGGAACCAATCCCACACCACCAAAGCACCACTGGTCACCTCTGGCTCGCTCACTGTGTCCACAGCGCACGGAATAGCACTCTTAATACGATCAATTTTCTCCGCAAAGTGTTTAGCAAACTCGTCACAGGAGGCCTTAGCATGTTCCATTGGTTCTGGAGCAACTGGACCGACCAGGCTCCGGACCACTTGGAACAGTCTCCTGGGACAGCACTCTGCAGATGCAATAGAGGCAGCATAAAAATCTTTTTTTGCTGCCCTTATTGCCACATTATAGGCTGCCGCAGCCGCTCTAACATGTGTCCGATCGTCATCAGAGCGAGATTTCTGCCATCGGCGCTCTAGCCGTCTCACCTCCCGCCTCAGAGTTCGCAACCGTGGGGTGAACCACGGTGCCATCTGAGTTCTATTCAGGGGGAGAGGGCGTTTCGGAGCCACCCGGTCTAATGCCCTGGCGATTGCGGCATTCCACCCCTCCACCAGGGTCTCAGCCGAGTGGCTGTGTGCATGCTCCAGAGAATCCCCAAGTGCATTCAGGAATCCATCAGGATCCATCAGACGCGGGACTTCCCGGAAGATTGCTCCGCCTGTGGCTGCCTCTGAGATGAGCTCTGTCTCAGAGGAAGCTTTTTTCAGTTTAAAATCAGTCAAAAGGGAACTTTGACTGGTGTAAATGTTCTCCCAGGCAAGGGTGAACCGAATAGATTATCCACAGAAACTTCGTTGGGCTGTCGGTGGCTGGAATTGATCAGGAATTCCCTGGGAAAGGAAGGCATACCTAGCAGCCGAGGACGGAGTTAGGACATCCAGCAAGCTGGGCTGAAAAAAAGCGAGACGTTTTTTCTTTTAAACAATCCATAACGGGCGAGCTTTCTTCTGTCTAATCTTATCATTTGGCTTAAATTACTACAGTAAAAGAGATTTGTTTAAGAATCAGCAATTAAGATACCTGGGTGAGTTACACTTCTCTCTTTTATACAAGGAATTAAGAAGGAGGAAAGAAAATTTAAAAAGCTTATCTTATTTTTTATGGCAAAAAGCAGGCCTGAATTTGGAAACTATAAAGATTAAAACGGATGAGGGGCAATTTTCCCGAAGAGAAAATCTGATTTAGATGATTATTTGATTGATATATGTCTGGGACTACTTTTTCTTGGACTACTTTCTTTAGACGAATCTGCTGTTCATGTATGTTACTAATTGTTCCGCGCTGTGAACCAAATTTGTTTTGCATTCTTGGACGTGTGGGAGATAAGAACTGTGCTGGCCAGATGTCAACAGGCCTGGAATATTAATTCCCTTATTGCTGGAAAAAGAAGCAAATTACTCTTTGCTTGGGAATTGTGGCTATATTGGAAATTTGAAGGGTTTTTTTTTCGGCTTTAAGAATGACAATCAAAGAAGTGGCAGAGACCCTGGACGTACCCCTGGAAGGGTTTTCCCCTCTGGATATGTTTCAGAAGATAATGGATGAGATTAAGATAACGAAACAAGAACTGGGACAGAGTAGACAAGAGATGGCAACTGAATTTGGTAAAGTGAAACAGGAGTTGAAAGAAATAAAGGATTATATGAGAAAAGAAGCAGATGGACAAGCAATAGAATATGAAAAAGAAATTAAAGGGAAGGAGCAAATTCTGGAGATTGGATCAGATATATCAAATGTGGAATTGGAAAAAGATTTGGACTTTATGGCAAAAATTGAAGGGAGGATGCAAGTCCTGGAGATTGGAACAGATATATCAAGTGTGGAACTGGAAAAATATTTGGAGTTTGTGGATCCTGGAGATAAAGATTACTGTTTGGAATTCGGTGTTGTCCCTGGAGAAATTGATGAAGATATCAGAGATAAAGCTATCAATGTTTCGATGGAATTTCTGGACTGGAATGATTTGATGGAACTTGAAATAGAGAAAATTTATAGAATTAATTCCAGATATGTGACAATGGAAAAACTCTCAAGAGATGTGCTAGTGCATTTTGTAAAAAAGAGGAACAGAGATATGACTTTACAACAATATTTCAGCAACACATTCAGAATTGATGGCAAGGAAATATTTGTGATGAAGGAAATTCCCATCAGACTCTTATTATATGACTATGGCTATGACAGCAAGATTATTATGGGATATTGATAATGGAAGAATGGCTACTGAAATTACTGGACTTAACAGGATTATTGAAGATGGAAGATGGAATTAACATTGATAATGGAAGAATGGCTATTGAAATTATTGGACCTAACAGATTTGTTGAGATGGCTATATGACTATGACTATGACAGCAAGATTATTATGGGTGCAAGGATGGAAGTTGGAAGATGGAATTAACACTGATAATGGAAAAATGGCTATTGAAATTACTGGTCCTAGTAGACTTGATGAGATGGATTAATTGACATGTTTATTTGAAGAAAAATCGAGGGATATATTTCTCAAGGAGTGGAAACCTCTCTTTGACTTTTTGCGGAAAGAATAAAGTGATGTTAATGAGATTTGATGATTAATTAAGATAACTACTGGAGGAAAGTGATTTTGTAATATATTAAGAGACAGGTTTGTTATATATCATAGACCTATAACTGATCTGCGACAAATCGAAAGTCAACATTTTATTTTATTGTTTAATTTGTTTCTTTTTTGTTTTGTTTTGTTTTGTTTTGTTTGAAAATTTGAATAAAATTAATGATAAAAAAAAGGATCCATCAGACGCCTGGGGCGGACCATTTTAATAGGTCCTCCACCCCCACGGCATGAAGAAAGAAAAAAGAAGCTAGTAAGGGTAATATAGTAAAGTAAGGTAATAAAATCTTGATCTCCTTCTTTTCACTTCCTTTCATCTTGCTTTTTCTTTTCATGATGGGAAAAAAAGATGCCCAGAAAAGCCAAAGAAATGCCCTTAGGATTTCCTATTCAAGCTGCTGCCAAGAGATAATGAAAAAAAACTGAGTTACATAACATTTATAAGCATCTAGCTTACACAGGAAATTTAATCTGTGAAGACACAATGTACCTTATGACTTCCTAAGTACCAATATTATCTATGAAAGGAATAAGCACTATTAATTTCACTTCCAAAGAATGTGTACATTTTCCCCTTCAAACTTATCTGAAATTCCAGTATATGTGGCAGAGATTAATGGGCAGTAAGATTAAAAGGCTCTAGACAACTTTATTGGGTGCCAAATGAACTCAAAAAGCCTGTTCTGAGCATGGAGTGTAGGCTTGAGGGGGGCAGGAAGTGGTCTACACAACTGAACTGTCCAAAATGACCACAGAAATCAAGTGAGAATATTTTGGGGTAAAATTCACAGAGGGTTGAATCTGACCATAAATTATACTCAGATAGGCTAGAGTCTACACAGTAGACCCATTGAAATTAATGGGGTTGTTTGCTTTTCCCATTGACTTCAATGGATCTCCTCTGAATAATGCTTATAGTTGGATTCAGTCCAGAGAATTAAGCCATTTCTATGCCCAAAGTTTTACTCAGCTCTTTTTTTGTACCATGCCCTTCTTCACAATGCTTCTAACTAAGCACTAAGGCCAAGTAAGCATTTGGAGTGGTGATCTCACTACAGAAAGTGGATTGATCCACTCCACTGTAAGTCTTAACAGTGCAAAAACAGTCACCCCTAACATTAAGAGACGACCCACCCCACATTCATCAGTTGCACTGTGAGCCGGGTTTCACCATTAAACAGACAGACAAGTTTATCAGCCAATTAACCACGAAGTCAAGCTGTCAATCTTGTGCCTCTCCCTGCTTAGTCACTCTCTCTTGTGCTGCTGTGGCAAATGTAATGCCAAACTTCAAAAAGGGATCCAGTGGGGATCCCGGAAATTACAGGCCAGTTAGCTTAACTTCTGTCCCTGGAAAACTGGTAGAAAGTATTATTAAAGCTAGATTAACTAAGCACATAGAAGAACAAGCCTTGCTGAAGCAGAGCCAGCATGGCTTCTGCAAGGGAAAGTCCTGTCTCAGTAACCTATTAGAATTCTTTGAGAGTGTCAACAAGCATATAGATAGAGGTGATCCAGTGGACATAGTGTACTTAGACTTTCAAAAAGCATTTGACAAGGTACCTCACCAAAGACTTCTGAGGAAGTTTAGCAGTCATGGAATAAGAGGAGAGGTCCTCTTGTGGATAAGGAATTGGTTAAGAAGCAGAAAGCAGAGAGTAGAAATAAATGGACAGTTCTCCCAATGGAGGACTGTAGAAAGTGGAGTCCCTCAAGGATCGGTATTGGGACCTGTGCTTTTCAACTTGTTCATTAATGACCTAGAATTAGGAGTGAGCAGTGAAGTGGCCAAGTTTGCTGACGATACTAAATTGTTCAGGGTTGTTAAAACAAAAAGGGATTACGAAGAGTTCCAAAAAGACCTCTCCAAACTGAGTGAATAGGCGGAAAAATGGCAAATGCAATTCAATATAAACAAGTGTAAAATTATGCATATTGGAGCAAAAAATCTAATTTCACATATACGCTCATGGGGTCTGAACTGGCGGTGACCGACCAGGAGAGAGACCTCGCGGTTGTAGTGGACAGCACGATGAAAATGTCGACCCAGTGTGCGGCAGCTGTGAAAAAGGCAAATTCCATGCTAGGGATAATTAGGAAAGGTATTCCAAATAAAACAGCCGATATCATAATGCCGTTGTATAAATCTATGGTGCGGCCGCAT
Organism: Rhineura floridana; assembly: GCF_030035675.1. Lineage (NCBI taxonomy): Eukaryota > Metazoa > Chordata > Lepidosauria > Squamata > Rhineuridae > Rhineura > Rhineura floridana. The sequence continues at coordinate 105,121,879 of NC_084483.1, forward strand.
TTGGAATACTGTGTACAGTTCTGGTCACCTCATCTCAAAAAGGATATTCTAGAGTTGGAAAAGGTTCAGAAGAGGGCAACCAGAATGATCAAGGGGATGGAGCGACTCCCTTACGAGGAAAGGTTGCAGCATTTGGGGCTTTTTAGTTTAGAGAAAAGGCGGGTCAGAGGAGACATGATTGAAGTGTATAAAATTATGCATGGCATTGAGAAAGTGGATAGAGAAAAGTTTTTCTCCCTCTCTCATAATACTAGAACTCATGGACATTCAAAGAAGCTGAATGTTGGAAGATTCAGGACAGACAAAAGGAAGTACTTCTTTACTCAGTGCATAGTTAAACTATGGAATTTGCTCCCACAAGATGCAGTAATGGCCACCAGCTTGGATGGCTTTAAAATAAGATTAGACAAATTCATGGAGGACAGGGCTATCAATGGCTACTAGCCATGATGGCTGTGCTCTGCCACCCTAGTCAGAGGCAGCATGCTTCTGAAAACCAGTTGCCGGAAGCCTCAGGAGGGGAGAGTGTTCTTGCACTCGGGTCCTGCTTGCGGGCTTCCCCCAGGCACCTGGTTGGCCACTGTGAGAACAGGATGCTGGACTAGATGGGCCACTGGCCTGATCCAGCAGGCTCTTCTTATGTTCTTATGCTGGCACCACCACGCTCTCCACCACCAGTTAGAGAAAGTTAACAAAATGCTCCACACTAACTAATCAAGTCCATTGAGTTCAACGGGTCTACTCAGAGTATGACTTAGACAGACACAACCTGATGTTTTCCCCTTCTGAATCTGCATAAATTTGGATGTGAATAATTGTTCTAAAAAGCCATATGATCAAGGTTTCTTTAATAAGGTGACAGCACTGAGTTTGTGTTTTTCTCTCTGAGAGACTGAGAACTGTGGTTAATCCAACACAGGCTGATTTGAAAAGTTGCTGAGGAATGGGCACTGTAGACTGAAACAAGGAGATCAGATGCTGCCCTCACCCTGATTCAGGCGATGAACTCTCAGTGGGCAAAAAAACTTTGCTAGGGGGAAGGAATGTAGTCTTCCTGCAATCCAACACATAATTACAGTGGGCTAAGAAAGAAACCACATACTCTGGTACCATAGAGCCATCTAGTGACTCATTTGTGCAGCTGGACACTATAACTTCTTAAGGAGCAGCGCTTGTTACAAAAACATAGAATATTTGACAGCTGTTCTTCCATTAATTATTTGCCTTACCACCATATATGAAAATGAAAAACACCTGGATTGGGAGTATTTGTGAGCTCTCCCCCACTGGAAGTCTTCAAGCTCTGAGAGCCAACTCTAATCTATTCTTAAGATTCAGCTTCTTCATCCATGTGAATGATGCACTTTGGTGAATGTGGTTGGCGGCTGGTTGGGAAACCACCAAAGGCATAATTGAAGCGGTTCATTTTCTGTAATTGAAACTACTATGGATGTAAACACTTCTGCACATCTCTACAGAGTATCTCTCTGTTTGAACAGAGGTTTCAGCCTCCAAACACTGGATATCCATGTAGCATCTGCAAAAGTCTTCAACAACAGGCATGGGTGGGGGAGAGCAGTTGGAGTCACATAGTTGCTCGTTACGGACCCAAAGGATCCAACTCATTATTCTGCAGAATTTCTACTCTTGAGAACTTGTCCAGACTGTTTTCTGCCATTAAAAAAAAGAAAAAGAAACTAAAAAAAAAAAAGATGGAAGGAGGAATTTTCTTATGGCAGTTGAGTCAGCTGGGCTGGGGAAGCCAATTATCATTTTGATTCTCCATATCAGCACCAGAGTCTTTCTGCCATGAAAAGAACAGCAGAGTCATCTGCATCACCACCACCAGTGGCCTATAGTTAGAAGCTCTGCCCTGCCCTTTAAGACTGAAGCATTCGGCTCCCTTGGCAGCCATTTTGAGAAATGAAATGGCTTAGTTTGGAGCCCACTGCAGGTAGCAGGTTGCTTCCAAAGGGGGAGTTTCTTCAACTCTTCTACTGCTGGTGAAAATGCCTGGGGCATCTCTTTTCAACCCCCTACCCAGCATGCAATTATAAGGCCTGCTGGAAGAGTGATCTGCAAACTACTGGGAAATGTTTTGTTTGCTTTGTGTCAAGTTGGTAATTGAACTTATTTGCAATTTGAGCTTCTAAAATGAGCTTCTAAAGTGGGGGAAACTACTGAGACCCCATGGCATGTGTGGGAAGAGTAAGGGAAGTTAAGACAGTGGGCTGAGGATAACTCATTCCTGGGGAAGGAAGGTTAGGGAATTTAGGACTACCTGTCTTTATATGCTTCTCTGTCCCAAGACCCCCTGGTTGGCAGGGAAACAACTTCCCTGGACTCTGGGTGCTGCTTCTAAATGTCAGATCCATCAATGGAGAGAGTCCAATTCCTTCCAGGATGTCATTCTACATGAGCATGTGACCTGCCACATATCACCAAGTGCACATTTAATGAGATTTGCAGGGGGAGAGGTAATCCTTCCCGTATTTGTCCACAAGCATTCTTAGCAGTGCTGGGCTGAAGCATTTGACCGACACATTTTTTTACCCGGGGGGGGGGGAGAGAGAAACCCCGTGAACATTTTAGTGATATTTGGGTGTTGGACAATTTTTTAAAAGTTTTTTGGGGAAGGTCCCACGTAGATCAACTAAAAAATGTCCTAGAGAACATCATAAGATTGCATCATTCTCAGTGAGGAATGCTGCCTTGTGGCTCTGGCAGCTACTGCTGTTTGCTCATGACAGAACTGTTTCTAATAGCAAAATTCCAGTTGATGAAATTCCATGTGATGAAGGGGGGGCATTTTCACCCCAGATTTATTTCACAGTACAGCATCAGATTAGGGCTAGGGAAACAGGAGATCTATCAAGACTCCTAACAAAAGTTCCTTCAAAAGGTACTTTTAGCTCTCAGAGCATAAAATGGAAATGGACTGCCTTCAAGTTGATCCCGACTTATGGCAACCCTATGAATAGGGTGTTCATGGTAAGCGGCATTCAGAGGGGGTTTATACCACTGCCTCCCTCTGAGGCTAGTCCTCCCCAGCTGGCTAGGGCCTGCTCAGCTTGCCACAACTGCACAAGCCAGCCCCTTCCTTGTCCGCAACTGCCAGCTGGGGGGCAATTGGACTCCTTGGGACTATGCAGCTTGCCCACAGCTGCACAGGTAGCATGGCATGGAACCCCTGAGCCACTCACTGTGGGGTGATCTTTAGCTGGCCCTTGACACCCAGGAGACACGAGCGGGGATTTGAATCCATAGACTCTGGACTCCCAGCTAGGCTCTCCTCCCCACTGTGCTATACCAGCTCAGAGCATAGGGCAGGTGAAAATAAAACAGAAAATGGGGAGGGTGAAATTCTCTAAACATTTTGGGTGGGAGAGTGGACCAAAACAGCTACCTCCATTTTGTGGTACAGTGGTCAAAAGGTTGGATGCAACTGATCTGGTCCTAGCATGTCACAGGTTCCCCAACACTGCTTTTAAGCATATTTATTTAATGCTTTTCAGCTCAAAGGCCCCCAAAACAGTGAAGCACATATTAAAACAAAAATATACAGCAGGGTCCAATAACATTCCACACATCATTCAGCAAGCAAAACAACATAAAACAGCAAAATCGGAGGCATGCATATAGGCAATGCATGGTGAAATCTCAGAAGTCAGATGCTGGACCTCTAGTGGTCATGGAGTATACTCTACATAGCTCTGTGCCCAAAGCAAAATAAATTCAGCAGAACAGAAGAACACAGGAAGTTGTCTTATACTGAGTTAGGCCATTGGTCCATCTTGGTCAGTATTATCTATGCTGATTGGCAGTAGCTCTCCAAGGTTTCAGGCAGGGAATCTTTCCCAGCCCTACCCGGAGATGCTGGGGGTTGAACCTGGAATCTTCTACATGCAAAGCAGATGCTCTAGCACTGAGCTATGGCCCTTCCCCAGGAGTAGATCATTAGCACATACTATCAACGGCCATGAATATGTTAGTTTCCTATCCCACATCCACACCAAATGGAAGATTTTTATTTCACAGCAATGACTTCAGTAGGACTACCTGCATGTATAGCTACTTGAGAAAGATGGGCTACGTTAAATTGGTGATGACTTTCCCCCCTCAATATATATTTGTGATTCATGCTGAAGTCTAACTAATGGCACTGGAGAGGTTCACATGGGGAAATATTCCTCACAAAGCAAGCACGTCTAGGCATTTAGACCAATTCATATCTCACAGTAAGTGTGTGCTCAGCATCTGAAGAACGCATCAAGGGAGCCATTTCCATTTCTCTGAGAAGAGCATCAGCCTCCTGCAAGCAGTTTTACTGCACATACTTACGATTAAGATGAATGTGGGTCTGTAAGCTGCTTCATCAGTCAGCTGTGTTGCACACACTTTTCCAAATAGGGTCACATTTGTCACTTAAAAAAAAGTAACAAATTTCTAAAAAGTCCCATGACTCAGAATAAATGATTGCTTAGAAAGCAAATATATTCATGCCAACAATTGTGTGATTCTTCCAGTGAACAGATAACTTTTGTTCATTGGGGAAAGGTATTTACCGCATGTAATTCAAGGGCCACATTTTCTGAAGCTGGTGGGAATTTTGGTCTAAAACATCTGGAGGACACCAGCTCGGGGAAGGCTGTATTATGGTGGGACAAATTTCAGACCCTTGGTATCTAACTCTTGCACAACAAATTAGTGGCATAGCAATAGTGGTCACTTTATTTATTTGTGCCCCCTTTGGGAACCCTGCTGAGCTCCAAGTAAGCATGTTCTGGATTGGGCTGCCAGGATGAAGACCAGAATCCTAAACACACTTGGGAGAAAACCAGCTGAATTTTGTGGGGATTACTTTGGAGTAACTAGGTTTGGGATTGGACTTTAGAACCTTTTCCTCTAAAATGTATTGGGTCAACCAGAAAAGATTTCACCTTATTTTTCAATTGTAAATAAGCTCAGGGCAGAGACCCATCTTTCTGCTTCTCATACTTTTCTTCACCGCCGGCGTCCTTGCCACCACGGCTTGTGTTGCCTTTCCTCGCTGCTCGACACCACCTGCTTCAGCGCCGGCATGGCCATCTTCAGACTCCTCCTGAAGCCTTTGTCCTGCTTCTTCGCCTATCGGATGTGCCGGGAGTGCAGAGGAGAGTGTGTCTTGAGCGTAGACTGGGAAGGTTCGCCGGAGAGACACGTTTCCCGGGACAGTGTTGACTCTGTTGCTGTTTACCTCATCTGCCATTGCTGGGCCAGCTTCTTCTCTCTGCTCCTTCTAGAGGGGCTTTTCTTGCTTTGTGGGTGTCTCTGCCGGTTTGGAGATGGGCGTTTGCCTCCCATCTTTTCTCCTGGACCCTTTTTAGAAGGCCAGGAAGAGAGAGGAGTGAATTTTTGCTTTGTGATTTGTTAATGTATTTTATTGGATGTTGTAATTGCTGCTTTTTGTAATTTGTATTGTTTTTATTGATGTATTTTTATATTTGTGTTTATTTTTTGTAAGCCGCCTTGAGGGCCTTTTGGCCGAAAGGCGGGGTAGAAATAAACAATAATAATAAAAATAATACTAATATTTATAAACCACCAATTCATAACAAAAAAAAAGCAATCAAGGCTGTGCATAATAAAATCATTAAACCATAACACCATAAAATCATAACATATAGAACAAATGACTGAATCAAATTCATTCTTGAAAAACAATTGGCAAAACAAACATATTTTCAGCAGGCAATGAAATATCAAATTGCAGGTGTCTACAAGAGGAACAGTATTCCAGAACAATGGTGCCACTGCTGCACGACTTGGAGAAACTAAACCAATATGAAATAGCTGTGGAACAGTCAGGAGGGCCTCTCCAGATGATCACAGTGATCTGGCTGCTATATAAAGGACAAGGAGGTCCTTCAGATAACCCGAACCTAGGCTGTTGAAGGCTTTATATGCTAATAGCTTAAATTTAGCTTCGTAACATAGTGACAGCCAGTGCAGAGCCTTCAGGCATTGGTATAATATGCCAATACGGAGCTGCTCCAGTCAAAAGCCAGGCTGCAGCATTTTCCACTAGCTGCAATTTCTGAAGGAACCTCTAGTTCCACATATAGCACATTGTAATAGTCCAGTCTAGAGGTTACCAGTGCCTGCACCACTGTGACCAACCATCCCTGTCCAGGAATGGCCATAGCTGGCATACCAGCCAAAGCTAGAAGAAAGCACTCTTAGCCCCTGTGGACACCTGTGCCTCTAGTAACAGTGATGGATCTTAGAATACTCCCAACCTATGTATCTGCTCCATCAGGGAGAGTGCAACCTCATCAAGAGTAGGAAACCTGCAAATTTTCCAAACTTAGGAACTGCTCATCCACAGAGCTTCCATCTTACCAGAATTCACCTTCAGTTTATTGGCCCTCATCCAGCTCATCATTGACTCCAGAACTTTCATGGCCTCACCTGATTTGGATGTTTCAGAGAAGTAGAAATTAGCGTCATCAGTATTGCTCCAAATCTCCTAATGACCATTCCTTAAAAAAATCCACAGCAATAGCCTCCCAGGAACAGCATCACTGCCACTTACTGGGAGGAGGGGGGAGGGGCAAGGAAATAGTGAGTCAAGGTGGCACAGGCACACCAGTGGACACACTGGATTGACTCTACCAGTGTGCCCGCAAAATCCCTACTTATTTAAAATACTTGTTAAAAACTATTGGAGGCAAAATGGCACCCTGAAGGACCCCACGGCACAAATGCCAAGGGTGGGAAGACAGTCATCCAAAGCCACCCTCTGTGAAGGTCTCGCAGGCAGGAATGGAAACGCTAAAGTACAGTGCCACCAATTCCCATCCCACAGAGCCAGTCCAGGAGATTACCATGGCTGATGGTATCAAAAGTCACTGAGAGATTGAGGTACAAAAGTCACACTCCCCTTATACCTCTCCCAATAAAGGTAATCCATTGAAAAGACTAAGGCTGATTTGGTCTCAAAACCAGACCTGACGCCAAACTGAAATAGGGCAAAATAACTGGTATTTTAAAGACACACAGGTCCATATGAATAAGATGACACACAGAAGGAGGTTTTCAGAGCTGGGTAGCCACTTTCATATCACAGAGGCCAGAAGTTGAGGACTGTGCACGCATGCACGCACACACACTTTGCTGTGGTTCTCTATCCCACCTGTGGATGGGAACAGCTGGTCATAAAGGGGAGTGCAGCAGTAGACATTTCTTCTTCTGTCTAGCAAGAAAAAGCGAGGGTGAAGGTGTGGTGGCATCAGCCATGGCCATATGGCAAGGAGAGAAGTGGAAAAGTAGTTTCCCAGCTCTTTTTAATTCCAGCTGCCTGTATCAGCTAGTGTACCTAGTGACTTTATTATATATACTCTAGTTTTAATATGTGAGCTGCCCTTTAGTGAACTTCAGTTTCTATGAGGAATTATATCCCCCGTTTTCATCTGTAGCAGCTACATTACTTTTTCCTTTCCCCAGTTCAGTGCCTCTTTATAATACTTTCATCTATTAAAAATGCTTTGTCAATAGGGGTACTTTCACATGTTGCTCAATGACCCTAATGCACAGCAATACATGGCATTCACTTAAGGACCCATGACTTAAGTCCATGTTGCAAGAGGCAAATTGGCAGGAAAATAAAGGAAAGTAGAAGAAACGCCCAGCTGTGATGGATTTTGCAGAGATTTTCCCCACCAGATCTCTGCTCAAAGATTGCTTGGAAGAAGGAAGATCTCTGCCCTATTGTCCCAGGCTCTGTTCTGCTAGCTCCCTGCACTGCATTTTTTTCAGGGGGCAGGGAAGAGAATGACACATCCTTCACAGCAGTTTCCCTATTTCTCCCACTTGTCATCAAAGTCATAGCAAAGAGAGACTCTGCCTTAGTCACCACGTATGTATATAAAGGAGGAGGCACAAGAAGGGGTTAGAGAGGTGAGGCAAAGTGAATTGTGAGTTTTATTTATTTATTTATTTATAATATTGTGGTCATGTGAGGGAAAATAAGTTCAGGGACTAGACTTGATGACCTGTCAATTTCCACCTCACTATACTGCTCATGGATGGATGACTTTAGGCAAGTCATCCTATATATTAATAGCAAACTCACTATTTGCTGTTGCCAAGATGGCACAATTCACACACAAGAGGAAGGAATTAGCCAATTTGGAGGAACTCCAAGGTTTGCAGAAGAATGCAAGTGTGTGTGACGCAGAAGCATGCACACACACACACACACACATACACACACATTCTTACATACATAAACACAAACTGGGGTGCACGCAAAAAGCAGTCCAATGAGGACTTAACATGCGCAATAGCCAAGGAATACTAGTTGAATGTTGTGGAGGGTGGATGGAATGGATTATCCTGGAAGAGGGCCCAGCTGTCTAGAATCCTGAACAGAAGCACTCCACACTGCCACATTTTGTTGCAGGTCCCACTTGCTCTCTTTCAGTCTCAGTTCCTTATTTATAAAATGGGAATGCCAGCTATAAGAGTTACAATGCTGTTGTGGGGATGGTAAAAGTGTTTTGTGCAGTAAAAAAAAAAACATTCATACTAAAGGAGAGACAAAGAATTCCACGGCTTCTCTTCATGCTCTGCCAAATAAATTACCACTGCAATTTGAACCACCCTTTCTAATTGTTGTGTTTACAACTTCATAAAGGATTTTGAAAAATGCCCAATACCACACCTAGCCATTTCCAAGGAAACAAATGTGCTATTCGGAGGAAGATATAAATAATTCCCACAGCCACACAATGAAGCTCCACATCCGGTGGTTGAAATCGTATAAACTGCTGATCTGGATTTACTCAAGTGTAGTTTGTTAACTTCTATTTGGGGATTGGCCTTACAAAGAAGGGTCAATCTCACCATTCTGCTACAGGCAGGCTTTGCTTCCAGGAATCCAGGAGTCCTCCCCAGTCTGAACATGACAAGCAGGAAATACCTCATGACTTGCTAAATTCCTAGAATAGACAGGACAACAGGCGGAGGGGGAAAGAAGCATCAGATAAGGGTAGTACAAAAGAAGATCAGACCTTTGCTTATGATTCATACACTTTCGCTACAAGCAATAGAAGTCTGAATACACCAGCTAGGGTTTGTTCTTTTCATATAATCCAAAGCACAGCAGGCACCATGGAGATGGCAGCTCTTCCTCTTGTTTTACTACATTATGTTGTCTTCAAAGAAAAAAAAAGTCATAGACCTATTCACTCAATACCAGACTTCTGGAGCTATTTAGGAATGAACAAGGCTGTCAATTTCCAGTCCTTTCCTCACCGAGTGCTGGTATTGCTGCTGCTATTGTACTATGGATATAGTATGGAGGAGCTGCACCATTATCACTACCGTTGCCATAGCCAGTTTCCCATAGGCGCACATGACACCCATACGACCGTATTCCAGATAGTGCTCCTTAATCACAATGGCCCTGGTAACTGGGGGAATGAATATTTTCTCAGCAATTATATATGGCTTTTCAATGTCAAGAGGCTGTGACATCCTTGAAATAGAAGTGCTTGCTTGAGAGGGGACATCTGGGTAACAGTGATGAAGGAGCAATACACCTTGGTTTACACTCATCCTCTGGGAAGGTCAAAAGGAGCAGTGGAGAAAGCAGCAATCATGTAATAGCCTGCCCCCAAAACTCCCCAACCACCACTTCAGGATGCAAAGCAAACACTCCTAACTTCAGTAAAAGAAGCTGAAATCCCTATGAACACTGCCTCATAATCTCCTTAATTGTCATGCAGGCGTCAGGGAGATGTGGGAACAGAAGAGGATACATCTTGCTCCAAATTCACATGGGAAGAGCTTCCCCCCCCCTTTTTTTTTGAGCAACCACTACCTGCCTTCAGCTCTTACTGGCACCCTCTTAGCATGGATTCCTATACATTCATCTGTTTCACCAACACACACACACATCCTTTATAGGGAATAAAATGCACACCATTACAATAATACAAGAATGAGTCATGTTAAATTACACAGAGCCAGTACACTATCTTTGGATAATTGTTTAAAGAGAACGATAATGATCTCTCTCGATCTCTCTCTCTGCACAGGAAAGAATATATGCTTTGATGCACATAATAGCAGGATTTAATTGGGTTCTATCAGAAATTAGCATGGTCAATAGGAACCGCTCCCCAACCCATGGATGAGTAATTTACCTCACACTGTGGGGATGAAAGAAGGAAGCTCCTATAGGATTCACCACCACACAAGAAAAGAAAAGCAGCCAATTAGAGGCAGATTATTTGCCTGTCTTATTCAATACTGTCTACTCTGACTGGCAGCAGCTCCTCGGGCAGAAAGAGCATTTCCCCTGCTACCAAAATGATCAAGCGGATGGAGCGACACCCCTATGAGGAAAGGTTGCAGCATTTGGGGTTCTTTAGTTTAGAGAAAAGGCAAGTGAGAGGTGACATGATAAAAGTTTATAAAATTATGCATGGCATGGAGAAAGTGGATAGAGAAAAGTTTTTCTCCCTCACAACACTAGAACTTGTGGACATCCAATGAAGTTGAATATTGGAAGAGTCAGGACAGACAAAAGAAAGTGTTTCTTCACAAACTGCATATTTAAACTGCAGCATTTGCTCCCACGGGTGGCAGTTTGGATGGTTTTTTAAAAGGGTTAGACAAATCCATGGAGAAGACAGCTGTCAATGGCTACTAGCCATGATCGCTGTGCTCTGCCTCAATGGTGGGAGGCAGAATGCTTCTGGAAACCACAGGAGGAGAGAGTGCTCTTGTGCTCAGGTCCTGCTTGCATCTGGTTGGCCACTGTGGGAACAGGATGCTGGACTAGAGGGAGGCACTGGCCTGATCCAGCAGGTTCTTAGGTTCTTCTGTTCTTGCCCAAGAGTAACTTTTAAGTCAAAAAGTCAAGGATTGAACATGGAGCCTTCTGCATGCAAAATATGTTCCACACCACCAAGTGGGACCACACTAGTGGGACCCTCTCTCAGAAGAGAGAGGTGGAGATGTATTGGAACGGACAGAACAGTGAGTGTGTTTTTACCCTTATAGCACTCTTTTGTTTTACAGGTGCTTTGTTGTTTTGCCTTCATAAGATACCTCTGATGTAGCTTTGTTATTGTTCATTTAATGCATCAGGAAACTGAGGGTGCTCCCAGACAGGTCTTTATTGTGGGATTGGTGCTCCTCATGCTTGCAAGTGTTTTGGAGGGACCACATGACGTTATTGTTATCAAAATGCCAGCCCATGTTTTCCCTCTTTTAATCCAGATTGACCCTTTCTAGGGAAAATCCAGTAAGTTAAAAGAAAACCAGTTGCCTATTGGCCACTGATGATATCTCCGCAACCTGTTTGCAGTATTGTCCCATCTAGAAGCTCTGCCAGCCTGGAGATATTGGCCAAGCAGGTGTTTGCAGCTCAGTCACCAAATGTCATATCTAAAGGCTGCTTTTACAAGCCATGCTTAAATCCATTTTTGCACTTTAATTCCATTTGCCGATGAGGGATCTACATTGGCCAGAAGTATACACCAGCTAATAAACAGCTTCATATTTAACAACATTCACAAGAGATGCATTCCAGAGGCAAAAATGTCCTCCGTGTTCAATACGAAAAATTCCCTAAACCTTTACCCGTTTGAACTATATGTCCTTTCTTATAGGATTGCACCATCTTTCACTCCCACTCACTTTGGACCACTCATTTCCTGGCATTTCCAGTCGATTGAACCAGCAATCCACTGCACAAAGAAGAAGCTGTCAGCAACCTGTGAGACATGTGCTTAACTGTGTAAGCAAAAAAAGGGGAGGTTGCTTGCACAGTTAAGCACATGTCTCATTTCCATAGTACAATACAGTGACAGAGTTCATGGACAATGGAAAGATTCTTCCATTTTCAGCACATTTTACCATACTCATTGGATTTACAAGATGATGATGGGGGGGGCTGTTAGAGGAGAGGTTCTTTGCTTTTCACATGTTCCAGTATGACCCCAAAATCACACCGTTCATGATCTAGTCTTTCTGATTATTATTTTGCAAGGGAAAAGTGATACATCCTGAGGAAAGGGTGCAGTTCCCTTTATCTGACGACTGTCCAAAAGCCACAAACTATATTAACCTCACAGGGACTCTTCTGGGAAAGTGAGGTGGTGGAGGGGAGGGTAAAAGAAAAGACAGCTGTTTGCCCTGACAGCATAAAACAGAAGCCAGCACAAATTTCCTATCCTAGAAAAGTAGTAAAAGTCAATGGGCAGCAGCAAGGACACACAAAACAGCCTTCGAAGTGTCTTACAAGTTTAAAACACAATTGTCAAAAGAAGAAAACAAATGAAATAGATTAGCAAACAAAAGCAGCAACAAAGCAACTTTTAGTCTCTAATCACAGAAATATTAATGGAGAACCAGGCAAAAAACACATAGGAAGTTTCCCTTATACAAATTCAGACCCTTTATATTGTCTACACTAACTAGCAACTGCTCTCCATGGTTTTGGACACGAGTCTGTCATGTCTGTGAACTCACTCCTTGGTCAGCTTTCTCTGATACTTACTGATATGCATGGATAGTAATGATGATAGTAATGACCTTCCTGAACAAACCCCATCCTCAGATTTGGAATCATGGCTGCCTAGTTGCTCACCCAGTCTCCTAAGGGTCACACACTGAGGACACTCCTGGACAACCCATTTACTGGGCATTCACCTTGATTTGTTTGTGTATTTATTTATTACATTTCTATCCCACCTGTCCTCCAAAGAACTCAAAGTTGCATACAAACATGGCTTTTATCCCACTTTTATCCTCACAACAACCCTGTGAGGTAGGTTAAGCTGAGAGGCACTGACTGACCCAAGGTCATCCAGTGAGTTTCATGGCCGAGCGGGGATTTGAACCCTGGTCTCCCAGGTCCTAGTCCAATACTCTAACCACTACACTACATTGGCTCTCTTGTTTGCAGGGAAATTAAATACTAGCTATTGAATAAGCATTCATTCTGATGTGCTTGTGGGGAGATTAGATCATGTTGCATTAAAGCAAGTGTTATCCCACACTTTTCAGTGCATTCTGGCACTTTCCTTAATGCAAAAAGTCCAGTCTTTGGGAGGGGATGAGTTTTTTTGCACAAGACCTCTAAATCAACTATAAGAGCCAGCATGGTGTAGTAGTTACAGTGTCGGACTAGGACCTGGGAGACCAGGGTTCAAATCCTGACTGAACCATGAAGCTCGTTGGGTAACCTTGGGCCAGTCACAGTCTCTCAGCCTAACCTACCTCATAGGATTGGTGCAAGAATAAAATGGAGAGGGAGGAAAACGATGTACACCACCTTGAGTTCCTTGGAGGAAAGATGGGATATAAATGTAACAACAACAACAATTGTGTAATTTGCCAGTATGTGATTGAATCCCACCAGAAAACAGCAACAGTCTGGAAGCACACTGAGAAGAGGAGGAGGAGGAACGTGAGATCTTGGCAGCAGTACTTATTGGATATAACCTAATATCTCCTCAATGATGCCAAATGGCACTGCTGCTTTCTTGCTTAGGTAGCACAATGTCTTATAGTGGTATAGGGAGAGACATGGCGTGCAAAAATAGATAATTTTTGGCTGTATGGTGGGAGGGAGAAAAGGTTTTGTCAAAGACCAGTATCAGCAGTTTTTTTTTAAAACCCAGAACAGAATGACTCCTGTCTCCACTACCCCTCTCTAAGGCCTGCATGGATGATGCATGTGGAAAAAAATCCTCATTGGAGAAAAGATTTCATAGCTCCTGCTCTAACATCCCACACAAACACCAGATTAGCTGTTGTGCATGAATCCCTGTGAAACGTGCTTTGAAAGTGAGGTTTCACAAGGCAAGAATTGTTACATGCCTTGGGGGCAATGATCCAATCTTGTCTTTTCCCAAAGAAATTGTACTGAAACATCCACAAACAACACGGTAGAGATCAAGAAACATTTAGAAGCAGCACCAGAAAGTGAGAAAACAGATGGGCTGTGCACCATATACTACATAAATAATTAATATGGCAAATTAAATAATTCATGCAAGGAGCTGAGCAGATTTACATTATATGCTCAGCAAATTTTTAATGTCTTGTTCAGTTAGCTTCCCGGATGGAACACTTAATCCTCTCCATTTATGCATCATCTCAGAATACAAACAAAACCCATCAGTGAGTGAAAAGCATGGTTTAATTTCCGGTACCAATGCCACATAATACCTAATATACCTACTTCAGAACCCCCCAAAACACAGCACCTCAGCAGACTACAACTTGGCAGGCCCTGGGGCTTTGTTCAAAGAGTTCCCTCCTGAACATCATAAAACTATGGTTAGTTCTTTAACTGTCAGTTGATACAGATAATAAACATTCTCAAGATGTTGAAGCTGTGGCCCTTGGGTGGTTGTTGGACTACAACTCCCATCATCTCCCATCATGTCTGGGGTTGATGGGAGTTGTAGTCCAAAATATCTGGACCACCACAGGCTCCCCATCCCTGCTCTAAAAGAATGGCCATGGTGGTGGGAACTGCCCCTAAAGACCCCAAAAATGGGGCAAGCATTTACCAAGTTATGCTCTCTAGTTAAAAAATCCACCCTGTCCCATGTGATAATCTAAGCACGCACCACCAGTAGAAAAAGCAGACCCCAAACTGGAAATTCTGTAATTTCTAGATTCTAAAAGGGCAGCAGAGAGACCAAGCAGAATTCCATGGAGTTTTATTTAATAACAGGTGCAGCACTAAATGACAGTTTGGATTTTGTTCCCCCTCTTCCTTCAAATCAACAGGCAAATAAAGCCACTAACAATGTCTCAAGCTGTTCCATTTTTCACAGATAGAACATGTTAGCTTCTCAATTTAGCTTGGGGGGGGGGAGAGAGAACACACCATCCTAGTGGTTCACCTTTGGGAAACTCCCTTTGGCTGCTTGGGTGGCATACATAATGCAAGTGCTTCGCAGTATTTCACACCTTTGGAAACATGTTCAATTACCACTTGCTTGACATTTTTATTAGTGCTTCTAGATTCTGTACTCGCACAGTAAGCCTGAAGATGCACAGAGTACATGAAGGGCTATGAAATTATAGTTCTGCTGAGCAAAAATACAAGCAATCTGTCACCAGTAATATACACCTAAATTCAGAGAACGTGGGAATGGTGTAAGAGTGTATGCTGCCTGCCTGCTTAGGTAAGAAGGTGGGGTTTCATGTATACGCTGTAAGTGGTATGTTGGAAATACTGCCAGAAATTTCTCAAGACATTTGTACATCCAGTACAGGTTGTTCCATATGCTGCAAAGCCTGTTTCCAAATACACACTGATAATTGGAATAAGGGCGGCCACTTTTCTGACCACTTTCACTGAAGCAAACCCACTAAAGTTTACAAACTGATTAACATTTCATTTTCTATAAACATGTAAACACACACACACACAAAACCTACTCCCCAACATTAACACACAGAAATGGGAACCCAGTCATGCTTCCAGGTTTCATGCAGGGAAAGCTCATCGTCTACAGATGTGTGTGCCATTCACCATTAATGGTACTGTCCATGTATTTTCCTATTTAAACTTGAGTAACTTTTGTAGCAAGTGTAAACAGTAGAGCTAAATTGGCTCCCAGGGGTCAGTGATGACTTATCATTATCATGCTTGAGAATTTCTGGGAGCCACTTCATCCAAGAAAGGCAAGGGCTTCCCACGCTGCACAAGGAGATAAACAGCACAGAAAAGTATTAGCTGGAGAAATTTAACTATGGATTGCAAAACTGTTCTCTCTGTTCTTAAGTAATCTAATTTTGTTCTGTGAGAACCATGAGAAGGAGCAGCAGTGTAAGAACAGCAGAGCTTTCCCCTCCTTTATCAGTAATACACTGGAATGAATTTATTCATTCATCCGCATTTCCAGACTGCTTGTTTTAAAAATATCCTTAAGCAGGACACAAAGTGTAACATAAAAACCAGTAAAAGAGCATCATAAAAACAGATAAGAGAAATTCAGTAATGGGGTCCAATCTTATGGGTCAGGGGAAAGTCTGAGTAAAAAGATGTCTTTTTACAAGACATCTGAAGCAACTGATTGTTACCACTTCGTATATGGCAGACAGAAAGATATTCCACAGTGCAGAGGGAACAGTGGAAAATACTCATTTTCAGGACACCATGCTATGATATTCTGTAAGGTGTGATGCTACTAGTAAGAATTCCCCTCAAGATCTAAGTGATGTTATAGACCTATACAGGGACTGGTGGTCTTTCAGGTAACCTGGTCCTGAGTTGTTCAGGGCTTTATATGTTAGTAACAAGATCTTGAACATGGTTCAGTAGTTGATCTGCATGCTTATATACACAAACAAGAGGATTATTAGAAGGATTGGGTGGGATCCAGAGCAAGTAAGTCCCATTGTAATGAGTAGAAAAAGTTAACCATGACTAGTTTTAAGTCCCAGTTATTTCATCAGGACCCAAGCATGACTGATTTGGTCAGAATCCATCCCAAGGTAAATATTTTGAGAAATATTTTCTTTTGTGTGCTTATGTACTTCACACATGCACCTACATTTTGCATACATTTGTGTTTTCAGTACAAAAATGTCCCAAAATTTTCAACATGAGTTCAACATGTACAGTTCAACGGATGAATTGCATATTTTCTGGAAATACAAGAATTTGAAATGCTTTCACAAGGGAGCAAGGATTAAATTAAACCTTACCAACAGAAAGTTTTAACAAATTTGCTGACAAGTATGCTCATTTTTCTGTGGGTACTACCAAAATGTAATCAGAGATTAAAGAAGTCTTCTCATCTCAATTCAGAGTGGACCAATCCCTCATTTTTTATATGTGAATGAGACAGAAAGGGAGATTACTTCCATACGATCTATTTATTGAGAATTCATCCTGATTTGTTTGCAGGGAGATTAGACTACATTGGCTATTTATTGAGAATTTATTCTGGTTTATTTGAGGAAAGGTCAGCTGATGTTGCATCATTAACCCACACTTTCCAGAGCAATTTCCCATCACTTGCCTTATCACAAAGAGTCCAATCATTTGGGGAAGAAGATTTGTTGCACAAGACTTCCAAATCAACTTTAATTGCACACAGGGCTGGTTCCAAGGGGCGGCCAGGTGGGGCACTGGCCTGAGGGCCCCTGAGGCTACAGGAGCCACTGAGGGGCCCCTCTGCTCCACTGCTGCAGATCGCATGGTGAGAGCTTCAGGGCTCCGCCATTCCCTTGCTTAACTTACCTTGTTCTGTGGTTGCGCACGCAGCGGTGCCCTTAAGAAAGATTGTGGCTGAGAATTTCCTAAGGGGCTGAAGCCTCTGCCACCATCTTGGCTGATGGCACACATACATGCTGCGCGCTCTCATCCCTGCAATGAACCAAGATGGCAGCAGAGGCTTCAGCTCCTTAGGGAAACTTCAGCTGCCATCTTTCTTAAGGGCACCGCTGTGTGCGCAACTGCAGAACAAGATAAGTTAAGCAAGGGAATGTCAGAGTCGCAAAGTTCTTTTATGAGATAATATAAATAATTTATAGATAAATAAATAAGATGTGCAGGTGTCAAATTAGGACAGAAATTCAAAAGAATGCAGACAAACGCTTGAGAATTTTGTCCTGAAAGCTCCAGCCCAAGCTGAAAGCCACATTCCATGAATCTGCCTGAGAAAAACAAACCTTAGAGCAAAACTGAATCAGGCAATGAACTTCGCCACGCAGTAGTGGGAGAGAAAAAACTTAGACACAAGAATGCCATTATCCTGTGAATGGCTTTGAAAAAAACTGGCTTTAAGCCAAAGAAGATTCAACAGTACACTCACTGTTACATAATATTTAATTTCAAATGACACTCAATTTTCAGTTTTATTCACACCCTAAAATTAATTGCTAAGTTGTAACTGGATAATGGTTCTAGCTTTCTTTTGATTACGGGGGTTCACTGAAACCGCGATAGAAGCAGAAAGAGAAGTATATAAAACAACTGTCTCTCTGATGCAGACAGACAGAAATGAGCCCCAAAATGGGGGATGCAAGGCCATTTGTCAAGGGAAAAGCCTAGGGCTGTGTATGCACATTCAGCACCAGCTTTCCTCCTCCTCATGTTGGGTTGGGTCATATAGCTGTAATGTATAAACTGCAGAACTGTGAATTCAGCAGAAGGCTGCACACCTACACCTGGCACACACAGAGTTCTAACAAGTCTGCCTGGCTGGAAAGACAGAGTCTGTCATATGGGCCCGGCTAGCTAGAAGGCAGGATGGCACCTAGGATAAGCATCCCCTCACAAAGATGTTTATTAGTCTGTGTTTTTTTTAAATTGAAAACTCAGAGCAACTTACAAAATCAATCACAGTTCTCCATGAAGATTTCCTAAAAGTCTCGAAGAAACATGAGTTCTTTGAAATCTATAAAACTAAATTTTGAACAGCCTGTGTTCTCAGACTTGCCACATATAATGGCCCAGTATGATGTCTGTTTTGTCATTTTCATGTCACCTCTGTCTTCACACAAAAGCATTCTTCCTTTGTTTTTAATCAAAATCTATTTTTTAAAATATAAATTCGTGGAGAGAATTCCTGGGGAATATTAATATATATTCCTGGTGATTTTATTTTAATTTCTTAGCATTATTTGGAGAAAAGACTGTGAAGTCCCAGACCCAATTAAAAATGTGGCATGACGACGTACATGTCTAGATTGGGGGCAGCGGAAAATCAGCTGGCAGTAGTGGGACAATCAGATCTGAGTTGATTTCCATCTGTAAGAATTAACAGATAGGCTGACTCTTCAGACTTATGTAAAAATGATAAACAAAATCCTCATGATGGCTAGATGACTTCTTTCACCAGATAGGACAGCTGGCAACAAAGAAGGTTAAAAAAATGAATCCATTGCCCCAGGAATGGAAAACTACAAGATTCTTGCTGTTGTCAGACTGCATCTCATAGGTCTGGTGTAATGAATCTCTTTCCCTCTCCATGATTTAACTCTGAGGTTTCACCATGAGCAGTGAAAAAGAATGAAAGTACAGTGGTTTCTACCCTTGGAGTCTCAAATATGCAGGGAAAGCTTCTAACTAAATCCTCTTTTTCCTTTTATTTATTTATTTTTCATTAGAGATTTGTTCCATTCTGCATGATTTTCTTAATGGTTATGAACAGCATTGAAGAAGAAGCATTTCTGAAAGGCAGAAACTGATCATACACCAAAACAAGATGTGCTGATAATCATGAGAGACTGGAAAGCAAAAGTAGGGAACAGAGAAGAACTAGAAATTGTGGGGAAATGAGGCTTAGGAGACAGAAATGAAGCAGGAGAAAGACTTATTGAATTCTGAGAAGCCAATAATTTGTTTCTTGCAAACACATTTTGTGAGCAACTGAGAACACGACTGTACACATCAATATAGGAATCAAATTGATTATATAATTGGTAACAGAAGATGGAGAAGTTCCATACCTTCAGCAAAAACAAGACCAGGAGTGGACTGCGGTACAGATCATGAACTGGTCACATTGAAAATCAGAGTAAAGCTAAAGAAAAACAAAGCAATCACAATGCCAAAATACAATTTAAATAACATCCCAGAAGAATATAAAGATCAAATAAGGAACAGGTTTGAGGCTTTAAACTTAGTTGACAGAGAACCAGAAGAACTATGGAGTGAAGTCAGAGACATTATCTGGGGAGAATGCAAAAAGACAATACCTCTAGTTCAAAAGAGAGAAAGACCTCAATGGATGACTGAAGAAACTCTTCAAATGGTTAAAGAGAGAAGGAAAGCAAAAGCAAAAGGAGATAGAAACATGTTCAGAACCCTAAATGCAACAATACAGTGACTAGTACATAGGGACAAAGAACTATTACAATAGTTACTGTATAGAAATAGGACAACAAAAAGGGAAGAATAAGAGCCCTATTCCAAAAGAGTAGAGAAAAGAAAGGAAAGTTTAAACCAAGAGTAGGGATGTTGAATAATCAACAGGGGAACACACTGACTGACCAAAATAAAAGAAAAGGAAGATGGAAGCAATACACTAAAGAACTATGTAAAAGAGATGCCAGGATGACGGATCCATTCATGGAGGTACCGTATGATGAAGAACCAGAAATTTTAGAATGTGAGGTGGAAGCTGCTCTTAAAATATTTGAAAGAAACTAATCACCAGGAACAGATTGCATATCAATGGGGTTGCTACAAGACTTCCGGGAAGGGTGACTTCGCCTGTGCCTGCCTTTGAGACGAGCTATCGTCTCAGAGGAAGCTTTTTCAGTTTTAAAATCAGTCAGAACGTTTTTTTTTTACTGGTAAAGACTTTCTCCCGGGCAGGGAGAAACGTAGAGATTAACCACAAAAGCCTGTGTTTGTTGGGAGGACTGGATTTCATTAGTTTATGAGAGAAGGTTCAGCCAGCAGTGCCGGACGGACTTCCAAACAAGCTCTAACTGATTAAGCGACACGTTTATCTTTTCTTTAAAGGAAAACGGATTTTAACAGGCAAGCATCCTTCTTTCTATTTTTATCATCTGGTTTAAATTGTTGCAGCAAAAAGAGATTTGTCAATGAATCAGCTATAAAGAATCCCTGGGTGAGTTATAACTCTTCTCTTTCATTCACGAAATTAAGGAGGAAAGAAATTGAAAAAGCTTATCTTTGTTATTATTGCAAAAAGCTGGCCTGGAATTGTGCATTTTAAAGATACAAACGGATGAGGGATTTCTATTCCGAGGAGAAAAATAAATAAATAAATCTGATTTATGAACTTTGGAGTATTATATGTCTGGGACTATTTTTTTTGGTCTATTTCATTTTGACGAATCTGCTTGTTCACGATGCCACTAACTGTTTTGATGCTGTGAACTAAATTTGTTTTGCATTCCTGAACATATAAGAGATAAGGCAGGCTGTGCTGTCTACACTGTGATGTCATCAGGCTTGGAATATTAACCCAATTGTTGCTGGAATAAGAAGTGGTTTTTTTTTTCTTCGTGGTTTTAAGAATGGCAATCAAGAAAGTGGCTGAGATCCTGGAAGTAATTATGTTTCAGAAAATAATGGATGAGATTGAGATAACGAAAAAAACCCTGTGTCAGCTCTACACTGCGTCAGCAGTGCCAGTGGGGGGGCTGGAAATTCCTGGGTGGTTGGCAGGGACTGCTGTATCTGGGGTGCTCAGCAGCTGAGGGGGAGAAGGAGCTGGATTCTCAGGAGGCTCCTCCATGTCTCCTTCTGAGTCTGCTGCTCCTGGGTCTGCTGCTGTTACTCCCGAGTCGTCCTCATCTGAGGAGTCCTCTGACGGGGCCATGACACCATCCCCCGCCCCACGACCAACCCTCCGCCTCCCACCAGGGCCCGGCTTATCCGGGTAGCGCTGGTGGAAGCGCCGGACCAGACGAGGGGCATGCACCTGCGTCGCCTCTTCCCATGAACGTTCCTCAGGGCCGTACCCCTGCCAGTCTATGAGGTACTGGAGGCAGCCACGATGCCTCCGGGAGTCCAGGATCTGTGCCACTTCGAATTCCTCTTCCCCGTTGACTTGTATCGGCGGCGGGGGCGGCGGTTTACTACTCAAGGGGTGAGGTGGGAGAGCGGGAGTCAGCAGTGATCTATGGAAGACAGGGTGAATGCGGAAGGAGGCAGGGAGTTGGAGCCGGAACGCCACCGGGTTAATTTGCTGGGTGATCCGGAAGGGACCTACGTTCCGAGCCTCCAGCTTGTGAGACGGCCGTTGCGAACGCAGGAATTTGGTCGACAGCCATACCCGGTCCCCTACCTTCAGCGGCGGGCCTGGTTGGCGGTGGCGATCAGCAAAGCGCTTATACGCGTCCTTGGCCTGCTCCAGCTGCTCCTTCAGGACTGCCTGCAGGGCCTGCAACTCCTGCAGCATGACATCCGCAGCGGGGACCGGTGACGGGGGTCGCACTGAGGGGAAGAATCGGGGGTGGTAGCCGTAGGAGGCAAAGAACGGGGTGTGGCGCGTGGAGGCATGCATGGAGTTATTATATGTGAACTCCGCCAGCGGTAACAGATCCACCCAATTGTCCTGTTGGAAGCAGGTGTAACACCGCAGGTATTGTTCGACGGTGGCGTTGGTTCGTTCTGTTTGTCCATCTGATTGAGGGTGGTGGGCGGAGGACAAGTGGATCTGGACGTGCAGGGCCCGAAACAGGGCCTGCCAGAACCGGGCGGTGAACTGGGCTCCTCGGTCAGAGATCAGGTGGTCGGGGAGGCCGTGCAACCGGAAAACCTGCGTCAAAAACAGTTGCACAGTTTCTGGGGCAGAGGGTAGTCTGGCACAGGGGAGGAAATGGGCCATCTTGGTGAACAGGTCTACGACTACGAGGATGGTGGTCATTCCCCGGGAGGCTGGTAAGTCCGTGATAAAATCCAGGGAGACTGAGCGCCAGGGCCCTGGGGGGGTAGGCAGTGGGAGCAGGAGCCCCGGGGGCTTGCTGGGGTGGCTCTTGGCTCGCTGGCAGGTATCACAGGCCGCTACATAGTCCTTGACGTCCACTTGGACCCGGGGCCACCAGAAATCCCGTAGGACCAGGTGGAGGGTTTTATACGTTCCAAAATGCCCTGCAGGCTGGCTGTCATGGCAGAGGTGGAGCACCTCTCCCCGCAGAGCTCCCGGGGGAACGTACAACCGGTTCCGGTGGTACAAGAGGCCCTGATGCAAGGAAAAGGGGCTGTCCCGGGTGGCCGTCCCGGACTGGAGCTCTCGCTGCTGGGCCAGGGCATAGGGGTCCTTTTGCTGCTGCTCCTGCACCCGGTCCAGGAGGGGTTGTGGTTGGTGTGTAGCAGCGAAGTTCTCTGGGCGGAGGATTGGGTGAAGGGGGCGATCGACCTGCTCGGCTCGGTATTCTGGCTTGCAAGAGAGCGTGTCTGCTAGGGTGTTTCGGCGGCCAGGGAGGTAGGTGACCGTGAACTGGAACCGGGAGAAAAACAGGGACCACCGGATCTGGCGTTGGTTCAGCTGTCGGGTGCTTTGCAGGTGCTCCAGGTTTCGGTGGTCCATTCATACCTGGACCGGATGGTGTGCCCCTTCCAGGAGATGATACCAGGTCTCGAAAGCTACTTTGATGGCCAGTAACTCCTTCTCCCAAACGGTGTAGTTCTGTTCCGAAGCGTTGAGTTTCCGGGAATGGAACGCACAGGGGAGCAGGGACTGCTTGCTCCCCACCGGCTGAGGTAGGACCGCTGCCACTGCCTTATCAGATGCATCGGCCTCCACTATGTAAGGTCGGGTAGGGTCGGGTTGCTGGAGGATGGGTTCAGATGTAAAGGCGTGTTGGAGGCGCCGGAAGGCCTGTTGAGTGGCCTCCGTCCAAACAAACTTCTCTTTGCCTTGAAGCAGGTCTGAGATGGGCGTGGTGAGTTCGGAGAAGTGGGAGATGAACCAGCGGTAATAGTTGGCGAAGCCCAAGAAGCGCTGCACATCTTTGGGGCTTCGCGGAGCTGCCCAGTGGAGGATGGTCTCAATTTTGGCGGGGTCCATCTGGATACCCGAGGGCGAGATCCGATGGCCTAGGAAATCCACAGTCATGAGGTCAAAGGCACATTTTTCGAGCTTGGCGAAGAGGCGGTGCTCCCGCAGGCGCTGCAGCACCGCTCGAACGTGCTCCTTATGTTCCGAGGGGTTCCACGAGTAGATCAGGATGTCATCCAAGTAAATCACCAGGAAGCGGTCTAGGAGGTCCCGGAAGATGTCGTTCATGAAGTGCTGGAAGACAGCAGGGGCGTTGCACAAGCCAAACGGCATCACGGTGTACTCAAAGTGCCCATAACGGGTGCGGAAGGCCGTCTTCCACTCATCGCCCTCCCGCATACGCACCAGGTTGTAGGCCCCTCGCAGGTCTAGTTTGGTGAAAATGCGAGCGCCCCGCAACCGCTCTAACAGTTCTGGGATCAGGGGCAAAGGGTAGCGATTCCGAACTGTAATCTGGTTGAGGGCGCGGTAGTCATTGCACAGCCGGAGTTCCCCACATTTCTTTTTGACAAAGAGGACAGGGGCGGCTGCAGGGGACGTGGAAGGGCGAATGAACCCTCGGCGCAGGTTATTGTCTAGGAACTCTCTGAGGGCTGCCAGTTTGGGTTCTGACAGGGAGTAAAGCCAGCCCACGGGAATCTTGGCTCCGGGTAGCAGATCAATGGGACAGTCGTAAGGACGATGGGGCGGCAACTGGTCTGCCTCTTGCTTCCCAAACACATCCGCGAACTCCCGGTACTGCTCCGGTAAGGCCTCGAGTGCGGAGCTTGCCTCCCGGGTCATCAGGATGCTCTCCTTTGGCCTCCAGCAGGTGGCTTGGCAATAGGGGGATCCGAGGGTCAGCTGGCCCGTGGACCACTGGATGATGGGGTCGTGCCGCTGGAGCCACGCCAGGCCCAGCACGACCAGGAAGTGGGGTGCGGCAGCCAGGTAGAACTGGAGGCTTTCCTGGTGCTCCCCCAGGGCCACATCGAGCGGCACTGTCTCCTGTACTACAGGGCCCGAGGCAAGAAGCTGGCCATCAATAGTCTCCACCAGGAGGGGGCGGCGAATGGGTTGACTAGGAACCGGGTGGAGCTTGGCAAAGGACACGTCCATAAAATTGCTGGTGGATCCCGAGTCCAGCATGGCGGGTACTTGTAGGGTCCCCCTTCCGGGGACTGTCAGTGTGATCAACACGGTCAGATGTTTGGGCAGTGAGGAACTGAGGTGGCAGGCCCCTTGAACCACGAGGTTGCCCCGGCTCAGGGGCCTGTGAAGGCCAGGGCATGGACGTTTCCCGAGGCAGGGGCTGTGGGTCGTTTCATGGAACACTGGGCTGCAAAATGTCCCGGGGCCCCGCAATACAGGCAGAGGCCCTGTTGCCGGCGTCAGCAGCTTTTCGGCCGCAGAGAGATGTGGCCGAGCCCCTCCCAGCTGCATCGGTTCTGCTGGGGGTGTAGGGTCCTTGCCGACAGGCTCTGAGGGCCCAGCCACTGGGGCTGATGCTCTGTAGACTGGCCGGGGTCAGTTGGCAGCATGCCTGCTTTCCAGTCTCCCGTCAATCTGGAGACACAGGCGTATGAGGGCGTGCAGGGTTCCAGGGCGCTCCACCCTAGCTAGCTCATCCAGAAGCTCATCCGACAACCCCTCCTGAAATTGGTCCATGAGAGCTGCTTCGTTCCAGCCCAGGTTTTGTTGTAATAAACGAAAGTCTGTTACATATTCCCCCAAGGGGCGTCGGCCTTGCCGCAGCCCGCGTATGCGGCGGTTGGCTGTAGCTGATCGGACTGGGTCCTCGAACATAGCCTTCAGTTCTCTGGTGAAGGTGGCTAAGTCGTTGAGCACGGGGCTCCGCTCGAGGAGTAGGGGCGTGGCCCATCTAGCTGCGGCCCCGGTGCACAGGTTAATCAAGAATCCCACCTGGGTCTTATCATCTGGGAAGGCCTCTGGTCGTAACTCCATGAAGAGCTGGGCCTGGGCCAAAAAGGCTGGGAGCTGGTCGGAAGCCCCAGTAAATTTCTCTGGGAGAGTCACAGGGCACTTGGCTCTCCCTGTAGGGAGAGGGGGTGGGGCTGCTGCTAGCTGGGTTTGCAAGCCTTGGACGGCCAACAACAGCTGGTCTACTTGTGAGCGCAGGAGCAAGTTTTCCTGCTGGAGTTGCTCCATGGTCAGCACTTCCCCCACTCCCTCGTTTGCCTGCTTTGTTTTGGCTGACTGCAAACTGTCAGCTCTACACTGCGTCAGCAGTGCCGGTGGGGGGGCTGGAAATTCCTGGGTGGTTGGCAGGGACTGCTGTATCTGGGGTGCTCAGCAGCTGAGGGGGAGAAGGAGCTGGATTCTCAGGAGGCTCCTCCATGTCTCCTTCTGAGTCTGCTGCTCCTGGGTCTGCTGCTGTTACTCCCGAGTCATCCTCATCTGAGGAGTCCTCTGACGGGGCCATGACACCCTGAGACAGGGTAGACAGGAGATGAAAATTGAATTTGGCAAAATGAAGCAGGAGCTTAAAGAAATAGGGGATCTTGTGAGAGAGGAGGTTGATGAGATCAGAGATACAACTGGACAAGCATTAGAAGATGATAAAAGAAAAATTAAAGGGAAGATGCAAGCCCTGGAGATTGGAACAAATGTGGAACTGGAAAAAGACTTGGAGTTTATAGATATTAGAGATAAAATTTACTATTTGGAATTCAACGTTGTATCTGAAGAAATTAATGAAGATATTAGAGATAAAGTTATCAATGTCTTGGATAAATTTCTGGACTGGAATGATGTGATGGAGCTTGACATAGAAAAAATCTATGGAATTAATTACAGATATGTGACAATGGAAAAACTCTCAAGAGAGGTGCCAGTGCATTTCGTAAAAAAGAAGAACAGAGATATGACTTTACAACAATATTTCAGCAACACATTCAGAATTGATGGCAAGGAAATATTTGTGATAAAGGAAATTCCCATCAGACTCTTATTATATGACTATGGCTATGACAGCAAGATTATTATGGGATATTGATAATGGAAGAATGGCTACTGAAATTACTGGACTTAACAGGATTATTGAAGATGGAAGATGGAATTAACATTGATAATGGAAGAATGGCTATTGAAATTATTGGACCTAACAGATTTGTTGAGATGGATTAATCGACATGTTTATTTGGAGAAAAATTGATAGATATATTTCTCAAGGAAACCTCTCTTTGACTTTTTGTGGAAAGAATAAAGTAATGTTTATGAGATTTGATGATTAATTAAGATAACTACTGGAGGAAAGTGATTTTGTAATATAATTTAAGAGACAGGTTTGTTATATATTGTAGACCTATAACTGATCTGCGACAAATCGGAAGTCAACATTTTATTTTATTGTTTAATTATTTTTGTTTTGTTTTGTTTTTGAAAATTTGAATAAAAATTAATGATAAAAAAAAAGAACCAGAAATTTTAGAATGTGAGGTGGAAGCTGCTCTTAAAATATTTGAAAGAAACAAATCACCAGGAACAGATTGCATATCAATGGAGTTGCTACAAGCTACTGAGATTAAATCTGTCCAAATTTTGATAAAAAATTGTCAACAAATATGGAAAACAGACTGGAAGGGTTGAATATATATCCCAATTCCAAAGAAAGGGGATCCCACGGAATACAGTAATTATCAAACTATTGCCTTAATATCTCATGCAAGTAAAGTAATGCTCAAGATTCTACAACAAAGGCTTTTACCGTAAATGGAGTGAGAAATGCCAGACGTCCAAGCTGGACTTAGAACGGAAAGAGGCACCAGAGATCATATTGCAAACATACGTTGGAAAGTGGAACGGAGCAAGGAATTTCAGAAGAAAATCACCCTGTGCTTTATAGATTACATCAAAGCCTTTGATTGTGTAGATCAAGAAAAACTATGGAATGCTTTAAAAGAAATGGGGGTGCCACAGCATCTGATTGTCCTGATGCACAACCTATACTCTGGACAAGAGGCTACTGTAAGGACAGAATATGGAGAAACCGATTGATTCCCAATCAGAAAGGGTGTGAGACAGGGGGTGCATTTTATCACCCTATTTGTTTAATCTGTACACAGAAGACATCATACGGAAAGCGGGATTGGACTAAGATGAAGGAGGTGTGAAAACTGGAGAGAGAAATATCAATAATTTAAGATAGGTAGACGATACCACACTACTGGCAGAAACCAGTAATGATTTGAAACAAATGCTGATGAAAGTTAAAGAGGAAAGCACAAAAGCAGGACTACAGCTGAATGTCAAAAATACTAAAGTAATGACAACAAAAGATTTATGTAACTTTACCAGTTGACAATGAGGACATTGAACTTGTCAAGGATTATTAATACCTTGGCATAGTCATTAACCAAAATGGAGACAATAGTTAAAAAATCAGAAGAAGGCTAGGACTGGGGAGGACAGCTATGAGAGAACTAGAAAAGGTCCTCAAATACAAAGATGTATCACTGAACACTAAAATCAGGATCATTCAGACCATGGTATTTCCAATCTCTATGTATGGATGTGAAAGTTGGATAGTGAAAAAGGAGAATAAGAGAAAAATCAACTTATTTGAAATGTGGTGTTGGATGAGAGCTTTGCAGATACCATGGACCGCAAAAAAGACAAATAATTGGGTGTCAGAACAAATTAAACCAGAACTGTCACTAGAAGCTAAAAGGATGAAACTGAGGTTATCATACTTTGGATACATCATGAGAAGACATGATTCACTAGAAAAGACAATAATGCTGGGAAAAGGGAATAGAAAAAGAGGAAGGCCAAACAAGAGATGGATTGATTCCATAAAGGAAGCCACAGACCTGAACTTACAATATCTGAACAGGGTGGTTCACAACAGATGCTCTTGGAGGTCACTGATTCATAGGGTTGCCATAAGTCCTAATCGACTTGAAGGCACATAATACAAACAATCAATTAAGGGAACAAAAAATGCACTCTGCTGCCCTCATATGGACATAAGTGGCAGATATATCTGAAACAGTAATTATTTTAGTACAGCTTTGCCTATCTCTAAAGCTCACAGAATGAAACCTTGTCTCCATTTACTTATTCCTACTCGCATCTACCCCATTAAACAGATCTTCTTGTATTTCCAATTGAAAAGGTTAAAATGAAAGTAAAGGGCATTTTGGCCTTTTTGGCAAGCCAGAGATTGCTAACATGTTGCCAGCAGATGCTGTGGTATCCTGGAGGACTTCCCCTGGTGCCCACAAAGCCTCTGAGCCCTCCACCCTTCACTTTGATAATGAGATGGTGAGGATGGTTACTTTTTTCTCCCTTGAAGAGTATATAGAGCTGTAGGAGGAAGTTGGAAGAGTGACACTCTTTCCCTCTCCCTTGTTCAGCTCTGTGTGCTTTTCAAGGCTCAGATTACTTCTACTAAATCCAGCTTTTATCCAGATCCCTTAAAAACGTGGAATGTATGCGTGCACACTTTCTCTCTTTCTGTCTTTCTCTGTGGAGGGGGAGGTGATCTGGGGAAGAGAAGTGACCAGATGTGGTGATACTCATGGAACAAACTCAAAAATCCAAACATGCCCATAGGCCTAAAAAGGTTGGCAATCCCTGTGCTAAGTCAGATGTTTGTTAAACCATACTGTGCACAAGCTATGTACTGGTACATACAGCCTGAATGCTCTTCCTGCACTCCTCCCTTTCCCAAGTAGCAAAACAAAGCACAAAGAGCAGCTGGCTTAGTGCTATCAACAGTCATGGTGCGTTTTGCATAAACAAACCACCAGGATTGGTAACCTATGGTTTGCTGTTGGCTTCCCTGATCTTGGCTCGTTTAGGGAAAACACACCATGATCAGATGCATGCAAAACCATTCTTTTGCCTTAGCCTTGCATGTAAATATAGCCAATGTGTGCACTTAAGTTTATTTTTCCTGTACTAAATAGCCTTGCGTTGCAAGTGTATGAATGTTGCGCTTAGATATAGGAACTCTAGGTTACTGATGATGAAATTCCCAAATAGGATGACAAACGCCAAAGTTAAGAGTCCATACATAAAATCCACAGTTGATGGAGAATTTCAGCTCAGATCTCCCTGCTACAAGGACAGCCCGTACTGGCCACATAGAAGGACTTCTCAGCCAGTCTCATACGACTACCAGCCTGATATTTGTCCAAGCCAAGAATATTTCATATCCCATTGCAATACAAATGGACCTTGAGTTATTTATCCTGGGGGAGGGGAGGTATTCTGTTCTTCCTAGTCTTACCTTAACCAATGGGCTCAAGGAGCAGGCCAGATAACTGCAGACTTAGTAGGAGTGGAGAGTTTTGCAAAGCTGGCACAAGGGTAAGGCATTTGTAATGCAGAATTTTTATATATCCACACATATAAAGATAGATATTAGAAGATATATGATTATGAAACATAAGGTATATGTTTTAGAATCACAAGGAACTAAGCAGAAACTCACAGGCCTTTTCAAGACCCCAACCCTAAAAATCCTAGCATTAAAATAAGAACTGTGAGTAGGCCTAGAAAAAGCAGGTAATGGTCAAGTTCACCTTACTGTGAACTCCTGCGTTTGCCAGAAACAGGCCTGTGCGTGACTGACAATTATTATTGAGTGTATTGTTCAGAGCAATGAGCATATAACCTATGACTGATGTATTACATTGTTAAAGAAAGACACAGTTGGCAATTATATTCTTGTTTTATAGTATTCTGTAGAGCAATAGGCCCGACTACTGGAGAAAGTTTATAAGCTTAGCAGAGCACAAATAACATGAAACTTTGAGCTTTAATACTGAATTTTAAAATAACTGTGTGTTCTGTTTCACTTTTGATAAATAGAATACAACTTGGTAAGTGAGTATTCATGGTAAAAAGGTATTTTGAAGTGGTTTGCCTTTTCCATTCCTCTGAGGCTGAGAGAGAGTGGCTGGTTCAGAATTACTCAATCCCTTGTCTTAAATGTATGGTCTCCAGGCATAGTACAGCACCTTAATCATAACCCTTCCTCCATAGCTATGTACTTTTACAGTTAGGAATGCGATTTCTAAGAAAATATAAGAAATAAGAACCCCTATAACAAACTATTAAAACTGTGGTGCTCATGAAATTTCAGCCACCCTAAGCTGAGCAAGCCAAACCCAATCTGGTATCGTTAAGGAACATGCTAGCCTGGCCAATCAAGAACAAAGGAACAATGGATGTACTGGATACGCTTGAAAGCCCCTTCACAATAGTAACTGGTCTCAACTGGCCCCCAAAACCATCAATAAGGTGAGACAGCAGAACAATGGTGATATTCATAAGATGGACAGAATATTGGAATAAGAAACAGAATTACCAATGCGTTCTGATTGGTTTGGAAGGATTGCAGGGAGGAGGAACTGTGAAGTTATGTGGGCAGGAACTCGTGGGACTGGTGAACTAATGTCACATGCTGTAACTGTACTGTATAAAAGAGCTTGCACACAGTGTCTCATTGCAGTCCTCTCCAGACTCTCTGGGAGGCTGACCCTGCATATGCTTGTAGAGAATAAAGGCCTATCTTTTTGCTTCAAGCCTGTGTCTTCAAATTTATTCAAGGACCCCCAGTCAAGGATCCCAAAGGAGACAAAATTCTCCATCATTTGCAGGCCCCATTTGCCCCAAAATGGGCATTCAGTCATAAGAGAACCCTGCTCTTCTCAGCCAGTAAAAGTATAATACCAATGCAGGTATAAATTATGGATTTCAGAGCACATTCCAAGCCAACCATGTCTTATTATACATTCAAGAGACACACACACAAAAAACCCCACAATATTTGTTTATTAAGGTATTAAATATTTTCATCAGTATATTTAAGTGTGTTTTATGGTAATGGTTTTCACCTCAGTGAAAAACTCATAGGAATCCTTTGCTCCTTCTCTGCCTATCCCTGAGGCTTTCATGCCCCCAAAAGGCAAATTCAAGTCTCTGATAAGCCAACAATTGGTCCACACCAATCCAGACTTCAGTCTCTTAGCAACACGATGAACCCGCCCCACATCGCTTGACCAGACAGTGGCTGCCAGGCCATATTTGACTCCATTGGCTCTCCTAATCACTTCCTCTTCTGTGCCAAACTCTGTGATGCAGGTTATAGGACCAAAGATCTCATCCTGCATGCAACATGAGTCATCAGCAATTTCAGCAATTACCGTTGGAAGCATAAAATAGCCATTCTGGTTTCTTGGAGGAAGAGCCAAGGAATCTATTCCCTCTCCATATAGGATCTTAGCCCCTTCAGACTCTGCTTTTTTGATGTAGTTCTTTACCTAACAACAAAATATCATTATAGAAAGGGTTGCAGTTTCCAATTATCCATAAATTGACTATGGAAATAATAATATATTTAATGTTTAATAATAAATTGACTATGGAAATAAATAATATTTATATTTAGTAAAAGTATTTATATACCACTCTTTCATAAATTATCAGGGTGGTGTACAGCAACAGGTATACTATAAAATATAAAAATAATTTAAAACAGAACAAAGTGATAATTAAAATGACTGGCTATTCAAAAGGTCTAGGCACACGTCAGCTGTTTGAGAAAGATGCTATAATACCACATATCCTTTTCTAAAACAGCTGACTTACAATGTTTCGAGGTACTTACTATGAGTATTTCATGGATGAATATTTTTCCCTTTCTCCCTCTTTTGCCCTTTGCCATGTATTTTTATCAGTTACAAGGCCAGGGAGGAAAACATCTGTCGAAATGTATTGGGCATTGATCTGAAGTTGCATGTTGAAATTTGTTAATGAGTTTATACTGGGTTTAATAAATTGTTTACAATAAACTGCACTCTATTTTCAATTTAGTGTTTTAAATCTGTACCTAAGCTCATTCCTGGTCAGTCATTGCCAGCTCAGACTCCATGAGTGTATGTGAAATTAAGATATTTTTGCCCCAACATGCATCACTTAACATTTGTTGACACTGTATTGCATTGGCTATTTTACCGATTTTAAGCAATGATGATGGTGATAATTAATACTAATCAATGTTGGAAAAATTCTATGCACTAAAATTTGATTCTTGGGAATCAGAAACTTTTTTCCCAGCCTTCTTGTCAACACATTTGCAAAAGCAAACTAACAAGAGGAAATAAATTTTGGAGCTTTTTGTCACTTGGGATGAATTTAAATGCCATTCTGAGAATTGCAGAGCTCCAATTTCAGAAGGTATCCTGGGTATCAAAGGTATTAAACTAACATATCACATCGGCGCAATAATTTCTGCTGCTGCAATGGGGCTTCCTGCTCTCCTCCCCCCACATATGTCCTGTGCCCTCCCCAAACCTGATCCGGAGGGTTGGGGGAACCTGTAGAACAGATGGGGGTGCAGGGGGAAGTTTTGTTGTGCAAATAATAATCCTTTGCTGATGGATTTATTGCTACGCTGGATACAACCGAAAGCAGCTAAAAGTTCTGCCCATTCTTCATCCTAAAATGACTGTGAATTTACAGTGATGTGAGAAAAAAAGCACTCTCTCTGTTCTGAGTTTTTTTTCAGGCCAGTAGGAGGAAGAGACTTGGCTAATATATTGAGCATGTTATTTGATCACAAATAGATAACCTCAGTTCCACCTTTTTCTTTTCTTTACCTTTGCTAAATGCTCTTTACTTATCAATGCTCCCAGGTCAACCGTGGGATCTGAGGGGTCTCCAATTTTCCATTTTTTGACAGCTTCCACAAACCTTCTCAAGAAGTCCTTGTAAATGCTCCTCTGGACAAAGATTCTGCTAGTGCAGAGACAAATTTCACCCTAATAGGGTGGAGAGAAAGAAGAAAAATCTGTCAGATGGTCATTACTGCAAATTTCCAATGTATACACACACACACACACACACGTATAAAAACAGGATTCTTATAAGTTACATAAAGCAATGGAGTGAAATACCGACTTTGTGGAAAACATTGTCATTTATTTCATCGAGGGAAGCTTCTCCCCAAGACCTCAGAGAAAACAATTTGGCCAGGTTAGAGAGTTTGGACAAAGAGAAAAATTGTGAGGTGTAATATAGAATTACTCAGGGTCGACCCAAGACATTCTGCTGCCTGAGGCAAAGGACAAGACTAGCAATTGAATGGTACTTTAGCACTGACAACAGGATACCATCTTCCACAGCACCTGAAGGCAGGGAAATTTTGTCCCCAGCATCTGCTGCCTAAGGCTGTTGCCTCACTTTGACTAACAGCAGGGCCGGTTCTGGAATTACTCCATCAAGTGCAAGTATCACCATGTGATCATACTGTTTGTCGCTTAGTGCCACATTAGTTATCTTAGCAAACAGTGTGCATCCAACTCCATGTTTGCCAAAATAACAGGGCACTCTGGGAAGGAGATTACTTACAGAGACAATTAGTCTACATGAGACATGTAGCCCCCTCCTCTGATTTATTCTCTCCTCATACACACACACATTTTTCCTGCAATCAAATTCATTTCTGATTTCAGATCCAGGTTATTTAAGATGGGGCAGGGGTGGTAATCTGTTAGAGAATTGTGTGTTATGCACCTTCAAGTCGATTACGACTTATGGCGACCCTAGGAATCAGCGACCTCCAAGAGCATCTGTCATGAACCACCCTGTTCAGATCTTGTAAGTTCAGGTCTGTGGCTTCCTTTATGGAATCAATCCATCTATTGTTTGGCCTTCCTCTTTTTCTACTCCCTGCTGTTTCCCCAGCATTATTGTCTTTTCAAGTGAATCATGGCTTGTCCAATTGTCCAATTTTCACATCCATACATAGAGATCAGGAATACAATGGTCTGAATGATCCTGACTTTGGTGTTCAGTGATACATCTTTGCATTTGAGGACCTTTTCTAGTTCTCTCATAGCTACCTTCCCCAGTCCTAGCCTTCTTCTGATTTCTTGACTATTGTCTCCATTTTGGTTAATGACTGTGCCAAGGTATTGATAATCCTTGACAAGTTCAATGTCCTCATTGTGAACTTTAAAGTTACATAAATCTTCTGTTGTCATTACTTTAGTTTTTTTGACATTCAGCTTAGTCCTGCTTTTGTGCTTTCCTCTTTAACTTTCATCAGCATTTGTTTCAAATCATTACTGGTTTCTGCCAGTATCATCTGCATATCTTAAATTATTGATATTTCTCCCCCCAGTTTTAACACCTCCTTCAACATGGTCCAATCATGCTTTCCGTATGATATGTTCTGTGTATAGATTAAACAAATAGGGTGATAAAATACAACCCTGTCTCACACCCTTTCCGATGGGGCACCAATCCGTTTCTCCATATTCTGTCCTTACAGTAGCCTCTTGTCCAGAGTATAGGTTGTGCATCAGGACAATCAGATGCTGTGGCACCCCCATTTCTTTTAAAGCATTCCATAGTTTTTCATGATCTGCAAAATCAAAAGCTTTGCTGTAATCTATAAAGCACAGTGTGATTTTCTTCTGAAATTCCTTGGTTTATTCCATTATCCAACGTATATTTGCAATATGATCTCTGGTGCCTCTTCCCTTTCTAAATTCAGCTTGGACATCTGGCATTTCTAGCTCCATATATGGTAAGAGCCTTTGTTGCAGAATCTTGAGCATTACTTTACTTGCATGGGATATTAAGGCAATAGTTCGATAATTACTGCATTCCCTGGGATTCCTTTTCTTTGGAATTGAAATGTATATTGAACGCTTCCAGTCTGTGGGCCATTGTTTAGTTTTCCATATTTGTTGACAATTTTTTGGTCATAATTTGGACAGATTCAGTCTCAGTAACTTGTAGCAACTCTATTAATATGCCTTCTATTTCTGGTGCTTTGTTTCTTCCAAGTATTTTAAGAGCAGCTTTTACATCACATTCTAGAATTTCTGGTTCTTCATTATACGGTTCCTCCATGAATGAATCTGTCATCCTTGCATCTTTTTTACATAGTTCTTCAGTGTATTGCTTCCATTTTCCTTTTATTTCATTTTGGTCAGTCAGTGTGTTCCCCTGTTGATTATTCAACACCCCTGTGTGTGTGTGCGTGCATGCGCGCATGCCGCCTTCAAGTCAATTCCGACTTATGGCAACCCTAGGGTTTTCATGAGGCTGAGAGGCAGTGACTGGCCCAAGGTCACCCAGTGAGCTTCATGGCTATGTGAGGATTCGAACCCTGGTCTCCCAGGTCGTAGTCCAACACCTTAACCACTACACCACACTGGCTCTCTCTCGACATCCCTACTCATGGTTTAAATTTCCCTTTCATTTCTCTAATCTTTGTAATAGGGCTCTTGTTCTACCTTCTTTATTATCCTCTTCTATTTCTATGCAATAACTATTGTAATAGTTCTTTGTCCCTATGTACTAGTTGCTGTATTATTGCATTTAGGGTTTCTATCTCCTCTTTTGCTTTTGTTTTCCTTCTCTCTTTAACCATTGTAAGGGTTTCTTGAGTCATCCATTGAGGTATTTCTCTCTTTTTAAACTAGAGGTATTGTCTTATTGCATCATCCCCGATAATGTCTCTGACTTCACTCCATAGTTCTTCTGGTTCTCTCTCAACTAAGTTTAAAGCCTCAAATCTGTTCCTTATTTGATCTTTATATTCTTCTGGGATGTTATTTAAATTGTATTTTGGCATTGTGATTGCTTTGTTCTTCTTCTTTAGCTTTAGTCTGATTTCCAGTATGATCAGTTCATGATCTGTACCGCAGTCTGCTCCTAGTCTTGTTTGCACAGAAAGTATGGAACTTCTCCATTGTCTACTACCAATTATATAATCAATTTGATTCCTATATTGACCATTTGGTGATGTCCACATGTACAGTCGTCTTTTCGGTTGCTCACAAAATCTGTTTGTGGGAAACAAATTATTGGCTTCACAGAATTCAGTAAGTCTCCTGCTTCATTTCTATCTCCTAAGCCCCATTTCCCCACAATTCCTAGTTCTTCTCTGTTCCCTACTTTTGCTTTCCAATCCCCCATGATTAACAGAACATCTTGTTATGGTGTGTGATCAATTTCTTCCTGTACTTCTGCATAAAATCTCTCCAATTCCTCTTCTGCTGTGTTTGCCGTTGGAGCGTAGACATGGATGATGGTTATGTTAACAGGTTTCCCATTAAATCTCATTGACATCATTTGCTCAGACCTTGCATTATATATGGAGAGAGGAATATATGTGAAATAGCCACCACAGACCAAAACTCCAGAGTTTTATCTGACACCACTTCAAACCTAATATTTTACTATAAGAGCACTTGTCACATTTAGTGGCAAATCACTGAGTGTTGAAATATCAAGTAATTCACATGGCATATTTGAATCAGCTTAAGGCAGCCTTTTGAAATAAATGCAGCCTATATCGTCATAGGGAATGCAGTGGTAGATGTGGAGACTGAGATGTGGCTTGCAGCTTCCAAGATAATGACTGAGTATTTAAGAGATTTAACCGTTGTTGTGCAGAAATTTGGAGCAAATTACCAACACAGGTCTGCCATCTGACTGATGTCACACTATCTTTCCTGCATAATTACTGAATAGTGATGCCACTGAAGTTTGCAATTAGTCAGCTCAGAAAACAGATTTGACTAGCTTGTAATGCTCAATTAACAAATGACTGCCATTGCCATCCCTCAAGATCACTGAAGATCTTAAGGACTAACATTTCTTCACATGGGCAGTCAACATTCACCAGACAAGGTAGCTAATGTAAAGAGTGTATGTGAGGAGATCATTGCAAATTTCTTACATTCATTGAAGGTTTTGTTAAAACTCCCATGTGCAGTGTGAAATTGACCCAAACATTGTGCTGTGTGGAAAAAGCTATTCAATCACATTCATTCCTGGTTTTTAAAAAATTGTACATCTGCAGTATACAGATGATTCACCAAACCCTTCTATTAAATGTCTGTAATAATGAATTCTCACACCTTGGCAAGTCTCAAAACCTAGAACTTGAGATCTGGGTTTCACTTGCACTGCAACAGTTTGAAATTGTATAGGCTCAATAGTACAATGTGTGCAGCCAAAGATCCGTAATTGCACCTCCTCCAAACATCCCTGTCCATAGCAAATCAACCACCCAATAAAGCAATGCTTCCTCAATGAGCATTTTCTCCATTGGGTCCTGACTGTGCATGAATACATCTTTCATTGCCTCCCATCAGTAAGGTTCTCCCAGTCCAACTAGTTGCTCTCCTGCCTGCGTATGTGTGTTTTCCCAAGTGGCTGCCTGCCATGGCCCTACACATGAGGTGGTTTGGGGGGGGTATGGTGGCAATTAATGCATGTTTCATTGTCATCAATCATACCCAAGCACTCTTCTGCCCTGGGAGGATTTCCCCAAGTGGCTTCCTGCCATGGCACTATTGGTGTGTGTAGATTCATAGAATCATTACAGTTGGAAGGGGCCTATAAGGCCATTGAGTCCAACCCCTTGCTCAGTGCAGGAATCCAAGTGAAAGCATACCGGACAGGTGGCTGTCCAGCTGCCTCTTGAAGGCCTCCAATGTTGGAGAGTCTACCACCTCCCTAGGCAATTGATTCCATTGTTGTACCGCTCTAACAGTTAGGAAATTTTTCCTGATGTTCAGTCGAAATCTGGCTTCCTGTAACTTGAGCCCATTATTCCGTGTCCTGCACTCTGGGAAGATCAAGAAGAGATCCTGGCCCTGTGTGGCAGCCTGTCAAGTACTCACTCTCATATCTCCCTTCAGTCTTCTCTTCTCAAGGCTAAACATGCCCAGTTCTTTCAGTCTCTCCTCATAGGGTTTTGTTTCTAGTCCCCTGATCATCCTTGTTGCCCTCCTCTGAACCCGTTCCAGTTTGTCTGCATCCTTCTTAAAGTGTGGTGTCCAGAACTGGATGCAGTATTCAAGATGAGGCCTAACCAGTGCCTAACAGAGGGGAACCAATACTTCACATGTGTGTGATTGCTGTTGTAGATTTGAAAGGGAACTAGAAAGCAATCTCAGAGGCATTTGCTCGGAATAGCAACCAAACAACAATTCCCAATGTTCTCATACTCATGCACAAGAAAAGGTATTCATGGGATGTAAGAAACACCAGCTATACACTGGAGGCATTCAAGAGGCAGCTGGACAGCCACCTATCAGGAATGCTTTAAGTTAGATTCATGCATTGAGCAGGGGGTTGGTCTCAATGGCCTTATGATCCCCTTCCAACTCCGCTAACCTATGATTTTATGCACATGCACCCATGCAACACATTGTGGACTAGGAGAGAATTCTCACACAGAGCCCAAACCTTCTCTGAATGTGCTTTGAGAAAGCTCAGCAAGCACCATCCAATAATAAACCAAGAGGCACTTCCTCATCCATTCCTATCATTCAATATTTATGACACAATACCCATTCAGAGATGGTACCATGTGGGATAGTCTTGAAGAAGCCGAGGTCCTGCAGTTCAGAACTACCCCCTCAGTCTTGACTGGGCTAAATTCTTTATGAAGGGCATGCAGAGTTTTTGAGCCTCACAAGAAAAGCAATAAATCTAGTATAAAGAGACAGGGTGTTGCCTTTTCCCCTTACCTGATTAGCAAAGCTGGATCTTACAGTGGCAGAAATGCATTCATCCAAATTGGCATCCTCAAAGATGATAGCTGGATTTTTGCCTCCAAGTTCCAATGAGAGCTTCTTACAATATGGAGCACTCCTTTCAATGATGTGCTGGCCAGTGAGTGTGCTTCCCGTGAAGGAAATCAGAGACACCTCCGGATGGGAAACTAGGGCATCTCCAGCTTTTAGACCACTCCCTAACACGATGTTCACCACACCCGGAGGAAACCCTCATAAGCAGAAAGATACAGCATACTAATGCTCATGCAGTACACTTAAGTCTCTTTGTAAACTTGGTAACATGTTCCTTTAAGGCAATTAATTTCAATGGCTATAGTGAATTTTAGTGAACATTGGTTGTATATGATGCTCCTCCCTTACCACTAGTTATACTTTTGGTCATGGAAATGTTCCTTCATACATAATTTAAACAGTATACAGTTATAATTACTGTTAATACCCAATGTCATGCTTGATGGCATATTATTTATTCTTACATTTATATCCCACCTGTCCTCCAAGGTGCTCAAGGTGATATACATGTTCTCTCCTTTCTCATTTCACCCTCACAACAACCCTATGAAGTAGGTCAAGCTGAAAGACTATGACTGCCCCAAGACCACCCAGTGAGCTTCATGGCTGAGAGGGGATTTAGCCCTGGTCTCCCAAGTCTTAGACCAATACTAACCACCACAGCACACTGGTATGTACACACTGGAGAGATATTACTACTACCCATACTTCAGGGGTATAACTTCTGTCAAAACTGGTCATATAGCTGGAGCTCAAGAAAATATTGTTACACATACCCCAGTCTCCAAGCAGTGAGAGATTTACAAAGTGCCAGCACATACCTTGGGTTTGGTTTCCATAGACTGAATGTCACTGGAAACTGTGATGTTTTTGTGTTATGTGGCATTATTTATACATATATACAAGCTGAGCATAAGATGGAAAGCCTCATGGCATTAACACTATTGCTCTTCCATTAGGTTTTTAGGCCCCCGGCCCAAGCCTTGGAGTCAGCACAGAGAGCAAGGCAAACCTCTGACTCTCTTTCTAGCACAGCTCAAGATGGACCTGGCCCCTGGTCTGTTGTTCTCTTACATACAATGATGACATCACCCCTAGCGGGGAGGGGCTTCTTCTTTTCAGTCGCCTTCTAGAAGTATATCGACGTAGTAGTTTCTGGGGCAACCAATCACCTAACCCCAATAGCTAAATTCTACCTTTTCTTTCAGAGGCAGTATGCTGCTGGGAGTCACTGGTGGGGAGAGTGCTCTTGTGCTCAGGGCATGCTTTCAGGCTTCCTGTAGGCAT
This sequence comes from Rhineura floridana, assembly GCF_030035675.1. Classification (NCBI taxonomy): domain Eukaryota; kingdom Metazoa; phylum Chordata; class Lepidosauria; order Squamata; family Rhineuridae; genus Rhineura; species Rhineura floridana. The sequence continues at coordinate 105,162,248 of NC_084483.1, forward strand.
CTGGTTGGCCACTGTGAGAACAGGACGCTGGAGGTGGGGCACTGACCTGATCCAGCAAGCTGTTTTTCTGTTCATATGTAACTGTGATCACTAATCAATGCAAAAAGATACTTAACAGGCTTGTATAAACCTGTTAATTTAACAAAGACTAGGGACACTTCCGCATCACCTCTTGACTGAGCATTTCCAAATTTGTTTTGCAGGGAGGTTAGATGATTTTGGCTATTTAACAAGTATTCATTCTGATTGGTTTGCAAAGATTAGACAATGTTGCATCAAGGCTGAGTTATCCCACACTTTGCCGTGCATTTTTCCTGTCCCTTTCCTTATCAGAAAAAAACCCAATCTTTTAGATAAGCAGGTTTGTTGTGCAAGAACTCCCAAGCTATTATAATTGGGCAACCTGAATTTGCCAGTACATGATTACATTCCACCCCAAAATGCCAATACTCTGGAAGTGCCCTGGTTTGATCACTTTGTCAGGCTTTTTTCTCTATAGAGTCCATTCTTACGGATGTAAAACCAAGGGCTTGGAGGGGATCTCAAGACAACATCCAAACTACCTCCCCTCCTAAGTCTTAGACTATATACACATTGGAATGTAAATACTCCAATTGTTTTATTACTACATTGACACCTTACAGATTGGTTTACATAAAAATATGACATCCCCATCCTAATAATTTATTTGTCTACTTTCTTGGGATTACCTGCTTTATTGAGAAGTTTGCACATCATCCAAGCAGTGACAGATGTCATTTCACTGGGTTTGGCAATGACAGTGTTTCCACATGCAACAGCTGGGGCAATTTTCCAGGTCAGCAAGTAAAGTGGCAAATTCCAGGGACTAATTAAGCCAGCTTTTTTTAAAAAAAAAAGAAGGAAAGAAATTAAACAGGGCAGATAAATTAATTTGTTTAAACAGGAGTCTTGACACTTTGAAAAAAGTTGAGATTTTTGTGATACCAGCATGACTGCACTGTATGGAAGTTGCCTATATTCATTTAATCTATGCTGTGATTGATATATCCCTGTTTGGAATAAACTATTGCTGACCATTAATAGCTTTGTAAATGGAATGTTTATTTATTATTCATATATTTTATAAGACTGCTTAGCTGTCCTTCACCATTAAGGTCCCAGGGTGGGTTATGACATCATATACATTAACATCTAAAATAAGGACCTCATAAAATCAGTAAGTCCACCATTTAAAATAGGGGTGGGGACCTGTGGCCCTACAGATGTTGTAGGACTCCTCCTCCCATCAGCCCCAGCCAGCGTGGCCAAGGGTCAGGGGTGATGGGAATAAGTCCAGCAACATCTGAGGACCACAGGTTTCCAATTGCTGGTTTAGAATTATGAATTCTGGATCACTGAATAATCTACAACCCACAAATGGAAATTCCCACTGAGCTAGAAGTGCTAACAGTACAAAAGCAAATTCCTAGGAAGACTAGAAGCTGCCTTATACTGAATCAGACCATTGGCCCATCATCTCAGTATTGTCTGCAGTACTCTGTGGAAGTGGCTTTTGAGGGTTTCAGGCAGGAGATGTTCCCAGCTCTACCTGAAGATGCCAGAGATTGAACTTGGGACCTTCTGCATGTGAGGTAGATGCTCTGCTACTGAGCTACGGCCCTTCCTACAAACTTTACTTTATTGTTGGAATAAACTACTGTTGTTTCAGAGAATACCTTGGTGTGATGAAAACTGGATTATTTATTATGAATAGTATTTTTTTAAAAAAAAATGAAGTAAAATTGTGACATCTAGTGGTGTATCTGTGGAATTTCATAAACAGAAAGTGCCTTGTACCAGCCAGTACTGGAATAAAAGTAGCTTACATTTTGCAGAATGTGTAGCTTATGTGCCTGTATTTGCAATGTACAAGCAGAACATTTATCTGTTCTTTCTGACCGGAAATCCTCAACCCCTGGATCTATGGAAGGCTGTGAGGTGGTTTGCTTTGTTTTAAAATCTATGGTGTGCAAACTGTAAAAACAAAGAAACAAGGGATGAAGTATATGCGTCTTCTGTGACATGGCTTGATATAGGCTGGAATGTGGCTCAGTGACTATTTTGTTAAGTAACCTGAAATATTCAGGAAGGTTCTGGCAGGTCTATTGTTCTCCAAAATGTAATCCCTGGCGCCCTGTGCCCTTCTGGAAAATCATGTTCTAAATTGAGAAGTCATGCCTTAAGGCTCCAGCCTAGAAGTTACCCAGGTGTATTGCTTCAGCTGAATGTTATTTATTTTTAACCCTTGTTTGTTGCATCAAAAAGAGGCATGATCACCAGGCGTTTTAGAACAGTTTTACTCTCAGGCTCATATCTCTTCATTTATCATGCCATCAGAATTCTGACACCTAGGAAGACAGGATTTGTAGTCTTTGCCTTTATTTTAGTTTTGCCTTTATTTTAGTTTTTGAAGTCCATCTTGAGCATATGGTGGTTCACCTTAGCAACTAAGAATTTTTTGCATCCCAAAGAGACCTCATTTCCCTGCCCAGGAACTCTCTTGTTAATGCCAACTTGCCCCTCTTCTTCTTTGCCTTCCCTTCTCTAACACTTTTTTGTTTCTGAAGAGGTACTCACCCCACATACCATATCCTCACCTCAGACATTAGGACAGGTACACTAACCTCCTTCCACTCTGGCAAGTCCATCAGCAGGCCAAGCCTCCCTCTGTCTTCTTCCCCTAATCTTCTGCTTTCACACCTAGTGAGGCCCCTCTTTCTTGGGGTGATCTCTTTCTTCCTTCCCCTGTCTGTGCTCTCTTTCTCTCTTTGTTGTCTCACACCAAAATCTCATATATCCTTTCCCTCATAGCAGTCCATGACTACTCTTTTTCAGAAACCAAACTTTTATCTCATCCCACTCTCTAGCAGTGCTTCAGAGTCTTCCAACTGTTTTCTTCTGATTCTTGCCTCACAACTTTCCCAAATCCCACAAAAACAACCACTACTCAAGCTCCATTCCTCCTCTGAAAACTGCCCATTCTTTTTCTAAAACAAGCGGCCTTAGTCAGAATCCCTTTGTTTTCTGATATCACTTTCAGCCAAGTTTTCCCTTTCTCTTTGTTTCAGTGAATGTCCTCTGCCCCCACCACCCTTTTTCTGGCCAATTTTATAGCATCCTAGTTTTCCTGTGTGTTTTCAGCATGTTTTTAGAACTCATAGCTTGAATAACTAATTTTATTTATTTATTTATCATTATTAAATTTATATCCCACCCTTTCTCCCGGAAGGAATTCAGGGAGGCAAACAAATAACAAAACACAAAAAGCATCTATAAAACATATTAAAAACAAAAACACCTTAAAAACATCATAAAAACAAGGCATCTTTAAAAACTTATAAACAAAACATTTTTTAAAGCCTTTTAAAAACAATCCTTAAAAACTTCTTAAAAACAATTCCAACACAGATATGGAGTAGGATAAGGTCTCTACTTAAAAGGCTTGTCGAAAGAGGAAGGTCTTCAGCAGGTGCTAAAAAGACAACAGAGATGGCACCTGGTTAATATTTAAAGGGATGGAATTCCAAAGGAATTTTAACTCTTTAAAGCAGCCTTCCCCAACCAGTGTGCCTCCAGGTGTTGTTGGACCACAATTCCCATCTTTCCTGAACATTGGCAATGCTAGCTGAGGCTGATGGGAGTTGCGGTCCAACAACATCTGGAGGCACACTGGTTGGGAAAGGCTGCTTTAAAGCTAATAAGCTTTTAACTCTTTTAAACCTAATGTTAGTGTGCTGTTTGTGAAAGTCTGTCTCACATATTCTAAATTAATAAGTAAAGCTAAATCCTTTTGAGACAAGAAAACAGCTTTTGATCTATATTTATTGTCCTTGTTAAACTTTGGAGTGCCAAATGCTGGAGCGTGTTCTGGTCTCAGTGTCAAAAGATTCTAAAGGGAGTGTCAAGTTCACATGTGAGAATTGCAGGCTTGTTTGTAAACTGCACACTCTTACCAATTCCCACTGGCGTTCTCTCAGTATAATGCATACAGCCCATGTGATCCATCTGTGTACATTCAGTTGTCTGGTGAAGGATGGAGGATGAAAAGAAACGAAAATTGTATACTGCCCGGGGGACGTCCACCATTCTAGCAAACGTTATGGTTTTCCCTGAAACAGAGATCCAGTTAATAAATGCCACCATACTTCTGCAATGGTTGCTGCAGTCCTTTTGATATTTAAGCAAGAGCACAACTTTCAGTGTTGTTGCACAGGGTGAGAAGGATAAGTGTAATTACCAGGCCAAACAGAATAATGTCTCAGAAAAGGAACACACAGCAAAAGTGTGGGGGTGAAAGTGTTATTAGTAAAACCAGAGAAAGACAGACGATGTGGTCACAGAGACAGTCTTTCTCTGGACTCCATGCCCCATGCAGTATATAAGGAGGCTGTGCTCAAGCTTTTCACTGTTGTGATGGGAAAGGGAGTACCATGGGTCAGACAGAGAAGACCACAAGCTGGTGGTTCCCTATCCCTGCTCTTTGTTTCAAAGCAATGTAGTGCAATTCCTCATGCCATTTAGACGATCTACAAAAATAGCAATGTGGAGATAGAAGTGGGCCAGCTGCCACTCACCACTAGCAGAAACGCATGCAGCTTACAGACCCGTGCAAAGGAAAGGAAGAAAGTGCACATGTGCACTTGTCACTTGATGGGGGATGCAAGTATTTTGTATTGAGTATGCAAGATGAAGGGCAAGTAGGAAGACAAGAATCAGCCCTTCATCTGAAAACTCAAGAGAACTACACGATTTCCTCAATAAATCATCACTTGGAAGCACAGCCCAAATGGGCTTCTGCCTTTACCTTGATCCTTTGATTCTGCTTCTGCAAATGACTCCAGACTTTCTTCAATAAGGTCTGCTAGCTTGCTCATTATTTTTGACCTTTCTTGGGGAGTTTTGGCAGACCAACCTGGAAAGGCATTTTGGGCAGCTTTGACAGCAGCCTCTACCTTAAAAAGATAACGAACAGATACATTTCAGGGGGCATTCAGCAAAACACAGTAATTATGAGAAAAGAGGAAGGGCTATAGTTCATCTACTTGGAATGCAGAAGGATCCCAAGTTCAAACCCCAGCATCTCCAGGTAGTGCTGGAAAAGATCCCTGGCAGTCCCTGAGCTAGATGCACCAATAACCTGACTCTCCATAAAGCAGCTTCCTATGTTCTTATGAATGTATTGTATCTTCCTCTCGAGGGCTTAATTTGGGCCAGAGCACATTCCCAAACTTTCTGTCTCTTAGGGTGACGTCTTGCGATGTTTACCAGGCAGACCGTATATATGGGGTGGGATTGCCAGTTCCTTCCCCGGCCTTTCTTTACCCCCCAGCATATGCCGGGTACTCATTTTACCGACCACGGATGGATGGAAGGCTGAGTGGACCTCGACCCCTTTCACCGGAGATTCCACTTCCTTCTTCCATGGGAATCAAACTCTGGCCAAGAGCAGAGCTTTCGGCTGCGTTACCGCCGCTTACCACTCTGCACCACAGAGGATCTTATATTTAATTAAAAATATAAAAATATGCTGTAAAACAGAGATGAGGAATCCATGTTGTTGGACTTCAGCTCTTCTCAGCCCCAGCTGGCATGGTGAAAGGTCAGGGATGACGTGGGAGTTGGAGTCCATCATCATCTGGAATAGGGATGGGATCTGTTGGCCAGGGCCAGTTCAAAAGCATTCTGTCAAACTAACAGGCCGGTATTGATTCAAGTTCATTCTTTATCCATTAGCTCCTGCTTTTACTGATCCATTTTTTGTTGCAAAAAATATTGATATTAATATTAATATTTTAAAAGGAAAATATTATTTTAAACAGAAATATCAATCAATGAAAGGAATTATCAATAAAATCATTGTTCTTCATATCAGTGTTTTAGAGATGGATTTTTTTATATAAAAAATCCATTTTCAAAAATAGCTGTGGAAAGTAACTATATAAATATCCAATCTACAATAATAGAGAATAAGTGAATTAATGGGAAATTTGGCACTAAATCCAAATTGGGTGGAATTCTAGCACATCCCTAATCTGGAAAACCAGATTCCCCATCCCTACTCTAGAGCACATATATAGACTGCATTTGTGTCACACTGTTCAACCACAGCCATCTCCCATGTCTGGGAGTCATGGACAGAACCTTTGGTTAGAAGGACATTATCTTCTGGGCAGCCCTGAGACAGGGACCTCTCTTGTAAAAACAGAAACTAATTATTAAATATTACAAGCAGCCCACACTTCCCCAACCTTGGATCCACAAGTATTGTTGGTCTACAACTTGCATCATTCCTGAACATTGACCATGTTGGTTAGAGATGATGGTGCTTGTAATCTGAAGACCCAAAGTTGGGAAAGGCTGCACTAATCCCTTCTAGGAACATAACGGTATTTCTCCATCTATATGTGTAATCTTCCAATTTATTACTCATCATTTAAACATTAGGTGGCACTATTGAGCTTTCCTTTTAAGTGTAACACCTTCTAATGAAAGCTGGAGAAACCAACTATTTCTTCAGCTTGCAAATGGCAACCATAAGCTAAACTGTAGCCAGGAGCAACAGGGACCAATACTGGTCTCACTGGACATGAGGAACACTGATGACCTCAAGGAGTGGATGCTCTAATCTCCAGTGTTTGAAAAAGCGCTGTCTAATTGACCTGTCCAATTTGCCATCTAAAAAGCCAAGTTACAGTTTAAATTTACCAGAGCATGATAAATGGCGAATTCTCACCAATGCTGTCATAATGTTTGGAACAGGGGTGAGAAATGGTCATCCTCTTGACGTTATTGGGCTCCAACTACCATGTGTTCCAGTCAGCATGACCCAAAGATCAGGGATCATGGGAGCTGGAGTCCAGCATCACCACTGGGGAACACCATAGGTTCTCCATCCTTGCTTTAGGATCACTCATCACACAGACTGAGGGCAGCAGGATGTGCGTTTTCCAAATCATCTGTCATTGGCTGCCACTGGCAGAGAAATTCACCAAGTGAGAGTCCTGATCCACATGATGAAATGTTCTTAGATGTTACAAAAGATGATGATGAGAATGTTCCACGGTGGAGTTACCAGCTGTTGAAATCAAAAGTGCAAAAGTTTTTATCTAAGGAGTAAACACACACACACAATGCTGTGTGTGTGTGTGTGTGTGTGTTTGTATGTGTGTGTGTAGGGCACCACTTTGGGGAAGACTGGACCACAGCTTAAGATAAATGACTATACTCAAGGCACTCAAACTATAAAAGCATGAGAACAAGTTTAAACTTTAGCAAATCCAGCTAGTTACACTTTAACCATTACTTATCTGTGCTTAGCAAATATTTGATTGACTGATGCTGAATGCTAAAGGTTGAGGTGAAACTGCAGGGATTTTTTTTTTTTTTTGCAGCTTCAGTCATCATCAAACAGATTTTTATTTAAATCAGTTCTTTTCAAAGCATTAAGGATCAAGGCACACAACGCATTAAGTGTAAAAGGCCATACATACAGTCACACAGCAAGCTGTTGGTTGCCTTCTCCCTTCACCTTGTCATGGGACAATTTCAATTTGATCTTGACAATTTCATCTCCCTGGTTTGAGAAGCTGTTTGTCAAAAAAAAAAAAAAACTTCAAGGGAAAGTATGCTAAACTCGGGTACAGAAGATCTAGGGCTTCAACTAGTGGGGAAAAGGTTTCAGCGCTTCAGACCGGGGCCATTAACCACTGCCACAGACTCTGTAAATGTTTACCAGTGTAACATAAAAAATAGGGCTATTTCAATATTAGTTTTAGACTACGAAAATTTGCAAAACAAGCATCATGTTAAAATCAATTGCAAACAATTGTTGGCAATTCTCCACAGAATTGCCCTGCTATCATGAAACGGAGTTGCATGTAAATCTGTGCAAAAACTTACCTCTTCTCTGCCACTGTCTGGCACCTTGCAATATACTTCTCCTGTGGAAGGGTCGTAAGAATCTAAATATGAGGAGCAAGGAATAAATTGGCCTCCTATATAGTTCTCCAAAACCAAGTGAGTCTTTGAACTGGCCATTGCACCTCTGTTTGCATTATCTGAGACTCTCACTGAGCTTTCGGTTCATAGTGCATGCCTCTCTATTTATGCTTATAAGCTAGAACTCCTCCCTCTTTTTAAAAGTTCATTAACTGGATCCAAGAATGGGAAATTTCCATTTCTCTTCAGACAGTGCTATTTATCAATATACACCATATTTTACAATGCAACTAAAAAATGGTGTTAATGCTATACACCATGGATATAACCCAACAACAGGGACTATTAGGCTCAATTCACTGGTTTATTTTCCAGAGGATGCTGCCCACATGTCATGACTTTCCCATGTTCATGTGGTGATGAGTGTGTAAAATAGCTCCCTCAATTGAGATAGGGATCAGGATAACTGCATAAAATAACCTCCATGTGAAAAAAATTCAAATGCTTCCCTACATGAAAGACATGCCTTAAGACTTTAAATCTTCAAGAATAAATGTGACTTTACTCAATGAGAGAGGAGGGAAATCGGGCATGAGAAGCATAGGTCAATAGAGTCCTACGCATTTTTCAATATAGTATATGTAATACATTTTTGTAGTACACTTTCAGTGGAGAATATACTAAGCACGCACAGCTAGTCATTTAATTGTTTTGATGTCCATTCAGTTTCATTGATGAGCTTAGTCCCTGTTCCAACAAGAGGCAGCTTAGATCATTATAAGTGGTTTTTCAGCTACTAACATTTCTCTAGAAGCAGATATATTACATATTAGCTGAATATCTACTTTCTCATTAAAATTTGGCAAATGTACTACATTTGAAGTTATCTGCGTAGTAAACTTCAAAAAAATGGAATGTGATCTAACAGGCTACAGCCTCCAAATTCTTTTAAAAGAAATTGAAACCAGGAATTTTGTGCATTGAATGGACATGGACATTATACTGCTATTATTGGACCTCATTTTCCTAAAACAATGCCCTCCATTTTGACTTATATGATATGTGATCAGTTTCTTCTTTATATTAAGGAAAGTAGCAAACCATTTATTGAAAAACTGCAAGTAGAAACATGTTTCCATAAAAGCTTCAATAAAATGCAGAGGGCTGCATAATAAATACCCAAGTGATTCCATTGTCTCTATGCTACTCCCTTTATGCAAAGCCATCTGAGCTGAAAAAGCAATGGCTGATGTCGCAACCTTACATAGCTCATCAGAACTGGATGTTATACAGCTTCATGAAACTTTAAGTATGATACGTTCCACACAAACTCTGTTCCAGGCCATACTGTGTTGGACTTACAAAGAAATCCTATTAAAATTATATATATATATATATATATATATATATATATATATATATATATATATATATATATATATATATATATATATATATATATATATATATAACTAGATTTGCTGGAATTTGACAAACTGTATGAAAAAGTGAACCACTAGAAAATGCATGTAAAAATGTACACATTGAATTTTTTTAGATGTTTTTAAACTATTTACTTATCAAACCTAAAGCATAAGATTGATTTAATGTACTGGCAGGAAAAAAAAATCCTGAGGGTCAAATCCAACAAATGCATCCCATTTATGCAAGGACTTCCCCTCCGTCTCTTCCTCCGACGTCCTCCACAAATCTGTTCTGGGTTTCTCCCAACCCTATACAGTGGACAAGTGCTTCATCACCCACACCTTCGCCTCTCTTGTTCAAGTACTTTATCCCCCAACAAAGAGGACTGTTCACTTGTTAGCCCTATACAGACCAGCCTATGAAGTCCAGAACATACTGTGTCATAGATAGTAGGGGGCTTGCAGAGATGGCTCAGGCCAGCTTAGCAAAAACTCTGAAGACGACAAAATCAATCTCAAAGACACTGCCAGTCTGATGAAGGGATGGGGCTGGAACTCCCTAGTGATGAGTCAATCCAACCCCTAATTACCAAGTCACCTTTATCAATGAAAAAATAATTGACATCAGCTTCATTTTAGAACTGCTGTTGTAATAGCTTGTTTCGACCAGGTAATGGTTATGTAAAGAGAAAATTAATACACTTAGCCTATCATTAAAAGATGACACATGTAAAATGTAAGACTCGAGGGGCAGCTTTAGACTTCATGAGTCTTCTGATATGTGTAGTGTTAATAAACATTCATTTGTTATGTGCCTCCAAGTCGATCACAACTGATGGCGACCCTAGGAATCAGCGACCTCCAAGAGCATCTGTCATGAACCACCCTGTTCAGATCTTGTAAGATAAGGTCTGTGGCTTCCTTTATGGAATCAATCCATTTCTTGTTTGGCCTTCCTCTTTTTCTACTCCCTGCTGTTTTTCCCAGCATTATTATCTTTTCTAATGAATCATATCTTCTCATTATGTGTCCAAAGTATGATAATCTCAGTTTCATCATTTTAGCTTCTAGTGATAGTTCTGGTTTAATTTGTTCTAACACCCAATTATTTGTATTTTTTGCGGTCAATGGTATCTGTAAAGCTCTCCTCCAACACCACATTTCAAATGAGTTGATTTCTCTTACCTACTTTTTTCACTGTCCAACTTTCACATCCATACATAGAGATCGGAAATACCATGGTCTGAATAATCCTGACTTTAGTGTTCAGTGAGGACCTTTTCTAATTCTCTCACAGCTGCCCTGCCCAGTACTAGCCTTCTTCTGATTTTTTGACTATTGTCTCCATTTTGGTTAATGACTGTGCCAAGGTATTGATAATCCTTGACAAGTTCAATGTCCTCATTGTCAACTGTAAAGTTGCATAAATCTTCTGTTGTCATTACTTTATAGTCTTTTTGACATTGAGCTGTAGTCCTGCTTTTGTGCTTTCCTCTTTAACTTTCATCAGCATTCATTTCAAATCATTCCTGGTTTCTGCTAGCAGTATGGTATCGTTTACATATCTTAAATTGTTGATATTTCTCCCTCCAATTTTCACATCTCCTTCATCTTGGTCCAATCCTGCTTTCTGTGTATGTTCTGCGTATAGGTTAAATAAATAGGGTGATAAAATACACCCCTGTCTCACACCCTTTCTGATGGGGAACCAATCCGTTTCTCCATATTCTGTCCTTACAGTAGCCTCTTGTGCAGAGTATAGGTCGCACATCAGGACAATCAGATGTTGTGGCACCCCCATTTCTTTTAAAGCATTCCTTCGTTTTTCATGATCTACACAGTCAAAGACTTTGCTGTAATCTATAAAGCACAGGGTGATTTTCTTCTGAAATTCCTTGGTCCGTTCCATTATCCAACATATAAACGTTCAGACAGATGTTATATGCTGGGGTGTGCGCTTTTGTCTTCAAAACATGTAAAGTTCACAACATATGACAGATGGGTGTGTTTACTTTTCCCCATATCCAACTGTATCCTCTGTGTCAAGATTCGTATTTGTACAAACATGAACAGAAACTAATATTATGCTCAGGCCAAGCTACTTTATTCTACAATTTAAAAAATAAAATTAGCCATTATTAGACAAGCTATGTCTACACAACAAGTTTTTAAATTAATGTGGGATAGAAAGAAATTAAATTTTTGGGTGCAGCATTACATAATGGTTTATGAAACATTAGAAAATAAGGTTATTTGAAAATGCATTTGTATAAAATCTGGAATATTGTAGCCCAATTGAATTAATTTGTGAAATAGTGTGCAGCAAATAAGCACCCCCCAAACTGTAAACAAAGTTTAAGGCTGGAAGTAACATGCTTTTTTTTCATGAGTCATCCTTTAGTACATCATTCTGATAAACTTTTCATAAAGGACCACCAGAGCTACCAATGTGAAGGTTTAGATGGGAAATATACTGGAACTTGCGCACTGAGAAAGTCCAACAAGTATTCCTGTTGGCATACTGTTTTGCAACAATGGCAGCTTCAAAATGTTTGAAGAACACCCAATGTCTCATCTGTTTAAAATAAATCTTTGTTCCTTCAAACTGTTACGACTGGATTCATCAAGTAAGCATATTTGGACATATTTAATTTGGTTGGATTGCAGAAGTCCTGGCACAGCTATCATTCTTTAATCTAAAAGACAAAAATTTTAAAATGTAGTTGAAAATTTCAAAGAAGACATTGACATTTATTCAAGGTTTCAGAGAGTATAAATACAAAGACCTACAATCAGGTTTAAAGGAGTACTGGACAAGGCCCCTTGCCAGCCCGCAAGTTTCCAGATTTATTTATTTTTTTACCTTCCATAATTCACAACAGGGATAGGGGGATTGTGGAGAGGAGAATTACAACTGGGGAAATAGCATGAAGGAAAGTTTTTTGAAAAAACAAAGCCCTCTCCTAGCACCACAGCTCCAACTGAAACTCCCAGCTGCTTCTAAACAAACAAAAAAGACATTGGGTGACCCAAACACAGTTCTCCCACTGTCTTTTGGCCATTAACCTTTTGTAAGAGAACTCAGAAAGACCCCTTGCCTGAGACCACAGACAAGCAGCTGCCAGTCAGAGAAGTCTCTACTGGGCTAAGTCTCTATGCACCAGTCCTATTTAATTTAGTCATAAAGGACCTGGAGTTAGACTTAACTTATTTTTAAGTGGCATTTAATTATTCACTTAAAAAAACAAGTAAACTATTATGAACACCTCCAAATCATGTGCAATGCATGTCATGCACACATTTACAAAGGACAAGTTTTTATCAATGGGTGTAAGCCATGACAGGTTAAATGGAAGCAGTATTGCAGTTGAACTATAAGGTCTTAAAAGTGCACGATCAAATTCTTCACTATTTTCATTCAGGGAAGCGACTCTTATGCCACCTTGCCATGTGAAAATTTGGGCCACTCAAAAGCCTGTATTCTTTCAGCTGAATGAACAATTCATCACATTACTTACTTGCCATCTCTGAAACATTAAAAAATACTTGCCTACCACAGCCAATAATGGTATTAAATCAGTATGTATTTTTACACAGCAGTACCCTCTGAAATAGCACAATTTTGGCTTTCTTTACAACTCAAGACGCTTGGAAGGGCATGTAAGGCTGATTCAGGCCATTCAGACACAAGTGTCATGCTGAGGATTAAGGGAATTTAAATGGTGCTGCTTTCTACATTCCAACAAGTGGTTGACCCACCACCTCATTTTCTGAGATAGACTATCTTGGGAGAACCTGAGACCCAACCTGTTGAGGATTGGGCTAACCAAGCCTCTTCTAACAGATTCAAATTCCAACCAAAGCAGAATGCAATGCTGGGCAGTTCATCTCCATCAAGGAAAAAACTCAATCAGTTAATTACAGGCTAGCACAGGAGAAGTGTAAATCTGAGAGAAAATAGGCAAGACAATAGAATGAGAGCTGGATATAAAACAGACTTGATAAAGATTTTGGCTTGGGAGACAAAAAAGTGCTAATATTTCTAAGTTTTTTTTATTTCTTTAAAAATGTTTAATAAAATATCCTCATTCTTAAGTCTGATTAACTATCCAAGTAGTTTTTTTTAAAAGCAGCTGGAATGTCAAAGCATAAAATACATAATTATAAAATAATGTATAAAACACACACTGTACCTCTGTGACAACTCCTGCAGCTATGGTGGATCCACCGTAGCGCAACATAAACCTTCCGAGTTCTTTAAAATCTTTATAAACTTCCAGAGCAACAGGCCTTTGTGTTTGCAGTTCTATTAAAGCATTCTGCCCTTTAGTTAAACACCTGCAATGAAAAAAGTATAACTGTTATCGGATCTGCTAATGTGCCTGTACACATGTGTTTGTGAAAAACACTCATTTTGGAGAATTAGTAATACTATCCTTGGGATCTTTACTGGAGAGAAATGCACACTACAGACAGAATTACATTTGCTGGGATTACCAAGATTACTTTGAAGAATTTAGCAGAACCAATGAAAACCAATTATTGATTGTGCTGGCTCTAGAAACCCAGCAACGATCACACCGTGTTTGCATCTGTGCTCTTTATTTGTACAAGAACACAATAATTTCGAAGTAAAAATGGCAGCTTTGTGGCTTGAAACACCAGTACAGAAATATGAAGAGTACAAAAAAGATTAATAGGTCATTTCATAGGCCATCTATCTGCCTGGACTATGCACTTAGTTACTATTTTGGAAAAAGGAATGAGAAGGCTGATGGTAGAGAGTCACTTTACACAGCAAGAAGAGGCACAGCCTTAAGGACTCAGCCTAGTTAGAGAGAGACTAGGAAGAATCAGAACCAGGAAACATTCACATGTAAAGTACTAACTTTCCCAATCTCACCTGCCCTGTGGTAAGAGGAAAATGGGGAAGCCAAAAGCTGGATTTTCACTACAGCCTAGAGGTGCACTAGCACTAATGGGCTGGAGTCTATGTCTGAGATGCTGGACGTAGCATCATTGCTTAACAAAAGTCAAGGCTGATGAGTTTTCCTGGGTCGACTCAAGTTATATATGCTAAGTGTAATACCATGAGGCTAAATAAAGTCACAGGGAACTTCCTGCCCATTGAATCTTTTTCTAATAAGGTGAACTTGTCTCTGCTGAAAGGTACTAAGCGTGGACCTATCAGCAAATGCAAATATTTAACTAGATATGCTGGCTGGCATCCATTCACTTTGCAAAGGATGATTATTTATTACATCCACATCCCACTTTTTCTCCTAAGAGCTCAAGGGGGCATACATGGCTCTCCTCCTCTCCATACTATCCTCACAACAGCTCTGGAAAGTAGTTTAAAATTGAGAGTTAATGAGTGCCCCAAGGTCACAAGGTGAGCTTCATAGATGTGAACCATGATCTCCCAGGTCCTAGTTTGACACCCTAACCTCTAAACTACACTGGCTCTAGTGAATGGCTGAATTATAGGCATCAGTTGAATTATATATGGCAATGGGTTCCAGGGATCAGTTGGAAATATGAAACCTCCTGTTTGTGTTCAGGGATCAGCACTGGCTTGCATCATAAAGTTTTTCTCTGGCTTCCCACAATGAGAGTTAAATAACTGGAAGGGGGCAACAGACTCTTAAGACCAAGTAGCCCTGTACTGCATCACACAGAGTTTGGACAAGAATGTGCCACAAGCAGAGAATATACAGCCAAGGATGGTACTGAGAGCACATATTTATCAAGAACTCAGCAAAGACAGCTAAACAACATGTTCAGAACCTCAGCAACATGATACCTGAACTTGTTTCAGGATACTTTGAGATATAAATATAAAAACAACTGTTTTCAATACATATCCCTGCCTGATTATCACTCTTCCCATTTCCACCAAGCTTAACATGATACAAATTCAAACAGGACTTGCTACACAACATTTATTTTCAACAAAAGTTAAAATACTTACTTAGGTTTTTTCTTTGTGACTTCACCTGTACTCTTGTGAAGCACACTCAACAACCTTCTAATAGTGGCAGGCTCACTTACAGTTTGAAAATGTAAAAGCACCTGAAACAATACTTTGTTTTTAATTGACACCAGGCTTAAACACTTAACATTACTTTGAGCAGGTGATAAAACATGAAAATTACTAAAAAAAATCTTCTATAGAGGCATTTTGAAAAATGCAAGATAGCAATGTTGCATTCAGAGCTGGAAAAGGTTCAGAAAAAGGCAACCAGAATGATCACGGGACTGGGGCAACTCCACTATGAGGAAAGGTTACACAATTTGGGGCCTTTTAGTTTAGAGAAAACGCAAGTAAGAAGGAAATGGTATTGGTAATTAAGATTATGCACATGCATACAGAAATGTTTTTCCCCCTCTCTCATAACACTAGAACTCAGGGCCATCCAATGAAGCTGAATGTTGGAAGTTTCAGGACAGAAAAGAAAGTACTTCAGCACACAGCTAAACCATGAAATTCATTCCCATAATGAGGCAGTGATGGCCACCAACTTGGATGATTTTTTAAAAATTAGACAAATTCAAGGAGGATAAGGCTATCAATGGCTAGTAGCCACAACAGCTACGTTCTACTTCCGTTATGGGAGGTCTTATGCCTCTGAATACTAGTTGCTGGGAATTATAGGAGGGGAGAATGCTGTTATGCTCAGGTTATGCTTGTGGGCATCCCATGTGTGCTTGGATGGCCGCTGTGAGAATAGAGAGTGATATCCAACATATTCTATCTGCATAAGGATTTCAGTTTGCACACAAAATTTCCCCTCTCTCTCCTCTCCCCGTATCCCCCCTCCCCAGATTTTCTCCAGACATTTGGGGGAATCCACAAAACACATTTAGAAAGCATGCAAGAGGAGAAGAGAGAAGGAAGTACTTTTGTGGAGCCAGAACTACGTCACTGGATGCTGCCCAGGGACAGAACATTGTGCAATACTAGCACAATGAGAACATAACATAAGGAAGAGCCTGCTGGATCAGGCCAGTTGCCCATCTATTCCACAATCCTGTTCTCCCAGTGGCCAACCAGATGCTCATGGGAAGCCCACAAGCAGGACCTGAATGCTAGAGCACTCCTCCCTCCTGTGGCTTCCTGCAACTGGGTTTCAGAAGCATATTGCCTCTGACTATGGTGACACACAACCGATAAAATGCTAAAACATAGAACATAATATCTTTAGAAAACAAAGATAATGCCCCACACTTACAGGGAATCCTTTGGTGATAGGGATTTCAATATTGAAGATAAGGACTCGAGCTCTGAAACGTGTGCAAACTTTAATAGGTTCCTTGGGGCAACAAAATACACAGCCAAGACTGCAAGAGAAAGTAAAGAAACAAATCAGACTGTGCAGACAGGTTTTCAATATGATAATGCCAAGAAGCCTTTTTAGATGACAAACAGTAAACTAGCATGGAGGCTCCATCCCTTCCTGCTGCCCTCACTCAGTCTGTAGCAGGATGCTGCCTTCCCACAGGGACCAATCCTGTCTGTGTATCCAGAGTGTGCCAGGCATATAAGACTTGCCCTGCAGTTCAGCTTGATGTGATTGGCAGCAGCAATGCTACTGACAGATACTCTGGAAGTAATGCATTTAACGCTGTTTGGCACTGCTGGCACTTCTAGAGGGCAGATACATCTTGATAGGCCAGAGGGGGTATTGCACTGGAAGTGCATTGTGAACAAATTATGGAAGTGCTCATTTTATGTATGATATTTTGGCAGCACCTTGCCATCTACCTATTGATCCAAATGCTATAGAAACATTTCACACACATAATATAAAGCATAGAGCAGCTGTCTGTTATATGCTCTCAAAGTAATTCTTGGTGTGATGTACAGAAGGTTGTGGCAATATTTGTTCACAACCTTCTAAAAATCTGGCAAAGGATTCTATCAATGTTTGTGAGCTTTAAAGAATCAAAATGACAGTTTACTGGGAGAGCTTTCAGAAGCAGGCCTGTGTATTTCTTTCCTCCCCCTCTCTAGCTACTCTCAAGACTAATACAGAGATCATAATGTCAAGATCACTTAATCTCTTTTCTCATGTTCTTCTTTTAAGTCAAATAATATAGGATTTATTCAAAGTAACTTCCGAGACTGCAATCTTAACCCCATTTACCTGGGCGTAAGCCCCATGGAATTCAATAGGACTTCTCTCTAAGTATGTATGGTTAGGATTGTGCTATTCAATTGTTAATCAACTGACCCATTCTCCTGCTTCTGTTTCATACACCGCCCCCAACACCACCAAGTTTAATTAATCATTAAAAAAAATAAGATTATCTTAGTATGTAGAACACAATGGTGGTTTGCACACTAAACTTTGATAGTGCTCATTTTTGAGGGGATTGGTACCTTAATGTGGAATGCCAGTTTTGGCTCTTGTGTAATTTTTCTACAAGCATTTGGAGGAAGACAGGAACTAACTTTTCCTGGATCATCATAGCCTCACCTCTTCCATGCTAAATTTAACCCTTCCTATCCACATGGGGTTTTTTTGAGCCCCATCTTCTCTCTTCACCCTTTGGCTTGCCAACTCAGTCATATGGCAGTAGTAATGCCATTTTTCTGCTCCTCACAGTATCAAGTGTACCAGCTGTGTTAAAATAACTGTTGTTTACCAGCAGCAAAGAGCTTTTTAAAAACACCAATGCTGTATGCAATCTACTCTTTTGCCTCCTAAAAATTCAGATGAACACTATGACACACCATTAAGCCTAGCCCTTATTAATTTTTTTAACCAAACAACTGTCTGATTAGGATCAAGAACACTGTCAGTTTCACATTGTCTTTTGCATGCAAGCTAGGTGATCTGCAATGTTCTGGTTTTAAAAGTCCAGGTAGCCAACTTCCCACACCCTCCCTCCCCAACCGGTAAACCACTGATTATCAACTGCAACGGTTAGAAAACTTCATGTTAAATATAAACCGTTGCTTAGGCAAAGGCTTTTCTGCACTCACTTGATTTTGATGATATCCATGCCAGTCAAAGTGAGAATAACATGATCTCCTGCTGCAGCCCAATCCACTGGTTCATCATGCAGGGCAATTCCTAGAAATGAGTAAAACCAGAACTAAACAGTGAACTACCTTGGTTTAACCGCTACAAACAGCTCTGTTTTTGCCAATACTGCTGCATCAATCACTACTCATCAGTTTTCAGTATGAATGAGGTGATAGTAAAAGCTGTTGATTAAAACCTCAGAGAAGTCTTCTTGTTGGGAACCACCATAATCTAAAGTCACTTTGGCTTATTTAATGAGTTTTTTGCAAGTCACTGCATTGAGCTATATGCATATCACACAGCGCAGATGCCACTATTTTGAAAGTATGACTGCACAAGAATTTAGGAAGACTCATGTTCCTTACAGTATAAGCACCCTTTCCGCAAACGTTTAAATCTCTCGGTGGTACCAGCTTTCATTTTTCATCAAATGAGTTTATGCTTGCTTTCGACGTGATGGTGAAACAAATTTATGTGCTATGAAGCACACTAAACTCTCTACTAAGTCATATGTACAAGTTACTGAAGAATTTCTGCAATTATACATAGACAACTAAATACATACACATCTTGGGCTTTGAAGCATTCATACGCCAGTTGGAAATAATAACTGAAAAAGAGGAGGCAATTTGGAGGAAAATGTTCTGCAAATACTGCACTTCATCTAAAAGTACTAAGGTTTCAGACAAAAACGCTGTCTTGTTAACATAACATTTGATTTTTCAAAGTCTCTCCCCTATCTGGAATACAGTAAAATCAAACTAGTAAAAAAGCCTTGTCCATTAAAACAGTTTCATCATTTAGTTATCTACAATAAAAATATTCCACCAGTCTTGAGAACCAATCAAATTAAAGGCATAGACTGTAGCCCAGAGAAAGATATATATACAAACAGACCCAGCTGATTTTAATGACTATTGCAAAGGATATTGTAAATAGCAATCTTTTATATAAAAATAAAAGAATTAATTTTAAATTAAATAAACTGACTTAGAGGATAACTTTCTCACTGGGTCAGTGAAAAAAAGAACCACCAACAGGAGGACAAAGAACAAATGAAAATCTGGATGAAGGAAAGGCAACAAACTTTTGCTTTTCTTAAATTCAACAGAGAGGAAGCTAATCAAACCTAACTAAGCAGGGCACTACATTATTGGGTGCCCCACCTGAAAAGGCCCTGTCTTGCATCTCAACCAGACACACTTAATCAGAAGGCAGCAGAATGGGAAGCAAGACCTCTTAAATGACAACCACAGACATCTGGCAGATTGACGTGAAAAGAGGTGGTCCTTAAAATATACTGGTTCCAAGCTGTTTAGGACTATATAGAAGATTTAAAAAGCTCTGAATTGTCTCTGGAAACAAACTGGAAGTCACTAAAGATAGGAAAAAACCCAGAGTAATATGCTCCAGGGAAAGTTAGAAATTGTCAAGCAAGAAATGGAACGTATCAACATTACAATACTTGGTGTGAGCGAACTAAAATGGACAGGAATGGGACATTTCCAATCAAGCAACTACAAAATATTTTATGAAGGAAATGAGAAATTAAGAAACGGGGTTGCTTTAATAGTGAGAAGTGATGTAGCAAAAGCAATTAGGAGCTACAACACAAGGTCTGAGCGAGTGATATCAATGAGATTAAACGGGAAACCTATTAACATAACTATCATCCAAGTCTACGCTCCAACATCAAACACAGAAGAAGACGAATTGGAGAGATTTTATGCAGAAGTACAGGAAGAAATTGATCACACACCAAAAGAAGATATGATAATCATGGGGGACTGGAATGCAAAAGTAGGGAACAGAGAAGCACTAGGAATTGTGGGGAGATGGGGCTTAAGAGACAGAAATGAAGCAGGAGAAAGACTTATTGAATTCTGTGAAGCCAATAATTTGTTTCTTGCAAACACATTTTTTGAGCAACCAAAAAGACGACCGTACACATGGACATCACCAGATGGTCAATATAGGAATCAAATTGATTATATAATTGGGAGCAGAAGATGGAGAAGTTCCATACTTTCTGCAAAAACAAGACCAGGAGCAGACTGCGGTACAGATCATGAATGGTCGTATCGAAAATCAGAGTAAAGCTAAAGAAGACCAACAAAGCAATCATAATGCCAAAATACAATTTAAATAACATCCCAGAAGAATATAAAGACAGAAACAAAAACAGAAGGGAGTAGAAAAAGAGGAAGGCCAAACAAGAGATGGATTGATTCCATAAAGGAAGCGACAGACCTGAACTTACAAGATCTGAACAGGATGGTTCATGACAGATGCTCTTGGAGGTCACTGATTCATAGGGTCACCATAAGTCGTAATTGACTTGAAGGCACATAACAACAACAACAACAGCAGCATGCTCCAAGAAGCACACACAGAGTGTGATAGAGTAATCCAATCTGGATGTTACAAGGGCCCAGTTAATTATTTCTGCTTTATACAGGAAAGGATGCAGCTGGCACAACTGTCACCTGGACCTACAGGAGCAAAGCTTCTCTCAAGTAACATCTCACAGTTCAGCAGGAGAAATAACAAAAGTTCATTTTAAGCTTTTACATATGACAGTCTTGGTTAACACATTCTAAACATGTTTGCAGTGTAAACCCAAAATGAGAGCATCCATCAGTCTGTAAACTTTACCTTTTACAGTGCAAGTTTCATTAGGAGGCATTGCCAGCAGTCTATCTCCAACCTGAACATATCCTGCTTCAATTTTACCAGTCACACAAAATCCTGATCCTTGATCTAGAACAAAAAAGTTGGTTTGAGAAAGTGATTAAAGTATCATGCACCCGTTTTGGAAGTTGAATCACGAGGGATGCAGATTTTCAATAAAAAAAATAGTTGCACAATTAATTTTACATGATAATGAAAACTGGACACTGATTTCTAAAAAACATGCCCCAAGTCCTTAACCAGGAAATGATGCCCTTGCTTTAAACCAAGCATGGGGAACCTTTGGCCCTCCAGATGTAGATTAAACTCCAACTCCCACCAGCCTCAGCAAGAAAGGCCAATGGCTAGGGATGATGGGAGTTGTAGTTCAGCAACATCCAAGGGCCAAAGTTCCCCACACTTAGTTTAAACAAATGCCCACTTCATCTTCCTCATTTTTCTGGGTCTGGAGGAGGGAGGATTGGTTTGTTCTCTATTATTTTATCAACCAAAAAAGTCTCAGACTTTCCAATAATAAAACAATAAACATCCAACCAGTAGGTTTTCTGTATGAAATACCTACACACACCCATATTTTTGATGTTCTCTCAGACTACATAGTGCACTTCAATAGTTTTAAAACTATTTCCCCTCCAAACCTACTAATATGTGATTGGTGAAGTTAAAACAGAATGATCATGTTGGTACTATAGTTGCCAGTCCAGCAACAGCAACTATGCTTTTCTGCAAACACAGTTCTCAATCCAGCCAGGGATGTGTACATGCAGTGGAGGATGGTCTATTAGGATAAAAGGGACACTGTCCCTCCCTCCCTCGATCTACCCTCAGCCAGCCCCCATCAGCCTGCCTTAATTACTACCAGTCCATGAGCTTCTTCCTCCTTATGTCTCAGTTTTGCCCTTTGTAGGACTGAGCAGGGAGGAAGATGGGGACAAAACTAGAAGAAGCCGGCTCTGCCTTCATCTACTGCCGGCCTCTTTGCTTTCCACTCTACCAATCCCAACGGGCACCAGCCATCACTGCATACATGAAGCCTTCTTCAATGTGAGCACAGTCCTTGTCGGATTGGGTAACCTTACAAAAACTGCATTTAAGACACTTTTGTTCTCCTCCCTCTACAATGAAAGTATCTGTGAAAGGGGGGGCAGGAAATTAAAAAAACAGGGACATGGATTTCATATCTGTGTGCACTATTTTCTCTTTATACTATATTTTTGTAAGATGTCATGCCGTCATGGCTTCACATGTGACATGCGGGTGTAGCAGCAAAATGTCTTCCAAAAAGATGGTCCCTGGGCCCCAACACAACAGGGCCCAGTGCTCAGTGGGCACAGCCTGGGGCTCAGCCTCACCAGGTGGTTGGGAGGCCAGCCTTGATGACCCCTGGAGTGGGGCACAGGAGGGAAGTTCTGGCAGCCCCGGGGGTGGGAGGAATGGGGGCAGATCTACAGCGAACTGGGGAGGGGG
The DNA here is from genome assembly GCF_030035675.1 of Rhineura floridana. NCBI lineage: Eukaryota > Metazoa > Chordata > Lepidosauria > Squamata > Rhineuridae > Rhineura > Rhineura floridana. Next base: position 105,184,821 of record NC_084483.1, read on the forward strand.
CCTTTGGTGACCCGGGGGGGGGCTTTGGCAATGGTAGGCAGGGTTGGCAAGCAAAGTGAGTAGGGATGGAGCGCCTAGTATACTCTAAAGAAGCAAAAATTATTATAGGTGCAGACACTGCCATGTGCTGATAAACTTGTGCTACCTTCAGTAAGTATATTTATTTTTATTGATTTAACAAAATGTATACATCACTTAATCAAAATGTACAGATCACCTAATCAAAGAAAAATCTAAGTGGTTTACATAAAAAATGTGAAATATTTGTCCAAAATGCAGGTACAATCAACAAAATTTAAACACAAACATATGAAATAAAATGATCAAAAATATAAATAAACACAATACAATTTAAACAGAAATTAGAAAAGGTATGTCTGATTCCCCAAACCTAAGAACTGTAGTGCCACAAAATGCATTTATGGTTACACATTCTGAGTAGTGCAACAGTGCAGCACCACATGCTATGCAGGGAGCCTGCTACAACTGTAACTGTAATCATCAGGATATTGGGCGGTATTCAAGTAACTGTTTGTGCTAGCACAAGAGGATTCCTCACCTCCCAATGCATGCCTCCCACCATCCCCAAAACTGTTTTGGAGGGTTGGGAGAAACCCAAGAACAAATGTAAGGAGGGTGCGGAGGAGGAAAGGGGGCAATTGTTCCATCACGCAAGGAGAAATCCTTTAAAAAAAATTGAGCAAACTTTACTACTAACCTTTAAAAACATCAGATACACACAATCTGAATGGTTTATCCACTGATCTTTGAGGTGGTTTGAACGAATCTGTGAATAAACCCATGTGTTCTGTTAATGGTACATCCTTTGACTTCCTTACAGCAAACATGATTTATTTGTCTCTGCTGCATTCCCCCAACTGTCTTTTGAAACTGTTCTAAAATCTTGAGAAGCATACACTCACCTATTTGTTCTAACAAGCATTTTCCTTCATACCATTTGGTCAGCTCACTCGTTTGACTCCTTGTGACAAGATTTTCACCAGCAAGCCCGCTTGTAGGGATATAAGCTACATCTGACTCCTTGTTGAGAGAAATATTTAATTTGCAGTGAGAAAAAAACAAGCAACTGTTCCACAGCATTACAAGGCATTTCTAAGCTTTTGAAACTGAAGCTTAGATTCTTTGTTTTCTCAAAGAAGATATAAAACTAAAGCTATTTAAGAAGTTATCGAAGTTGATATGCCCTGTCATTCAAGGAAGATGACTGAGAAGCAGTTTTGGAAAAGCTCTAGAAAGCAGCACCAGTCACAATCAGACCTCTCCTGTCATCACTGTATATAGCATTTCACACACACACAGACTGACCCCTGGCATTTCCCTTCAGAACCCATAAAAAACAGGCTTCAATAAAGCTATTTGCCTTCTTTGCAAGGGCCTGTCCCCATCTTGCAAGTTTTGCTGTAGAATCTTGCTTGGATGAAACGCTCTCTCTTTTCATCCCGTTCGCCAAAGGAAAGGAAAGGCACTCTTTGTAAGGTGGGCTTGTGCAAAAAGCACCAGTCCCACTTCTCTGCTACTTCCTGCAAAAACTGACAGGAATGAAAAGAAACCACCCCCAGAAGGGGTAGCCTCTTTCTCTTCCATTTAAGTTTTTTCAGAAATGCCAGTGGCGCTTCTCCAAAAACTCAGCTCTTGGTGAGAGTAACAGTGGCGTCACTAGGGTTGGTGTCACCCGGTGCAGTAACTCATGGTGTCACCCCCATGGACCTCCTCCCGTACCAGACCATACAGAATCCTTAGTAATGTTTTTTGTACTAACGTTACTCGTAAATCGTAATTCCCGTATATCACTGAATGTAATGGCAATAGTAGTGACATAAACAACTAGCAAAACTAAAATTACACCTTTAAATTACAATATCATACGCACAGCCTAAATGTATTTACATTTATACATAGTGTCATGTGGTTAAAGTGAAAATTCACCACTGAGATTAGGGAGCAGAAGGAATATGGCAAGCAGGGCCGCCCCTAGACTGGTTGTAAGTAAGGAGGTAGGCAGGCCAGACTGGCAGATGAGGGTTGGCTGAGGGCAGACTTAGCTTGGTGGGTGGTGCCCTACTCGCCCTAATTAATGAATCAGCCTCCAGTGGAACTTCAGTGTCGTCCCCTCAGTTATTTTGGGAGTTAATGGCATTCCAAATGAGAATCATGGTTCCACACACACACCCTGCAGTAGTGCAGATTTAGGAACTTTTACTGTTGTGTAATTTTTATAGAGGTGAAAGAGCCAGGCTTATTTTGTCCCTTAATTGCTCCCTTCCTAGGAAGACTTTAGAAAGGTTTAGAGCTTTCCTGGACACTGATAACGCAACCTGAACCTCATGTAACCGGTAGGGCTGGGAAGGACTCCAGTCTGAAACCATGGAGAGCCGCTGCCAGTCAGTGTAGACAATCCTGAGCTAGATGGACCAGATGACATAAGGCAGCCTTCTATGGGTGGTATTCAACTCAGTCCTACTCAGAGGAGGCCCACTGAAATTAATGGACCTAAGTTACAGTGCAATCCAATATATGTCTACTCAGAAGTAAGCTCCATTAGGTTCAATGGGACTTACTCCTATGTAAGTGTGGATATGAGAAAAATCAACTCATTTGAAATGTGGTGCTGGAGGAGAGCTTTGCACATACCATGGACTGCAAAAAAGACCAATAATTGGGTGTTCGAACAAATTAAACCAGAACTGTCACTAGAAGCTAAAACGATGAAACTGAGGTTAATATACTTTGAACACATAATGAGAAGACATGATTCACTAGAAAAGACAATAATGCTGGGAAAAACAGCAGGGAGTAGAAAAAGAGGAAAGCCAAACAAGAGATGGATTGATTCCATAAAGGAAACCACAGACCTGAACTTACAAGATCTGAACAGGGTGGTTCATGACAGATGCTCTTGGAGGTCACTGATTCTAAGGGTCGCCATAAGTCATAATCGACTTGAAGGCACATAATAACAACAAGAAGTGTGTACTGGATTGCAGCTTTAGTCATGTCCATTAAGTTCAATAGGTCTGCACTGAGTAAAGACTAGCAATGAATACCACCCAATACAATTAAAAACAAAATAAAACATTTAAAACAATTGAAACAACTAAAAGCATGTTTAGAATCTTGTTTGGAAGAAGGATTTGGCTAAAATGGGGGGGGGCTTTGAGATTCCATTATGGCACTCCCCCTCCAAAATTTCCAGCACTGCTCCCATGTAAGTGTACCTAGGTTTGCAGCCTGAGCAGTAGACCCATTGAAAATATGGGGCATGACTTGATCCATTCAGTTCAATGGCCCTACTTTGAGTAGAAGTGAATTGGCTAAATAAAACACAACCCAGTGCTTTATTGCTGACACTCTTGCCGCCCTGGGTTCTTTTCAAACCATTTATTTCAATGCCTCTACTCTGAGTAGGGCTGCTACGCACCCCTCCACTAAGTGTAAGCCCCCGCGGAGCTCAACGGGGCTCCCCACCAGGGAAAGTGAGACTAGGCAAGCAGCAGCCTTGGAGAATCATGACTTACCCGAGCTGGCCGGCTGCTTGCTCAGGGCTGTCCCTAACCGGTAGCGCCCAAGGCCAGCGCATCCTTCTCATGCTTCCCGTCACCCCCCCTCCTTCCTTCCAGCGGGGCAGGCAGGGCCACCCGGCCGGCGATTGCGCCGGGGAAGAAGAGAACTGCATCACTCCCGCCTCTCCACCGCTGGGCCCCGCGTGGGCGGCTGAATGCTGGCTTGCCCGCCAAGAGGCCGGCATCCAGCCAACCAGCCCTCAGCAGCAGCAGCAGCCGCCACCGCTGCACACAGCCTAAAGCCAGGAGGGATTTTCTGGGTTGCTTTGCGGCATGCCCGGCCTCAGGCTGCTGGAACTGCGGAGAGGGAGAGAGATCGCACCATTCTGCCAGCCTGTGAGGCGGCAGGGCGGGTGCTGAGTGAAAAGGGCAGTTGCTGCGCTCGCTCCTCTCTCTCTCTCTCTCTCCCTTGGCCGCGCCTGCCGCTTCCCGGCCGCGGTGCCTAGGGCGGGGGGCAACTCGTGGTGTCACCCCCGTCTCGTGGTGACACCCGATGCGGCCCGCACCCTCCGCACCGCGGTAGTTACGCCCCTGGAGAGTAACACTTCTCTTTTCCTCCACAGAGAACCGGGATGAAAGGAAAGGAGCTTTCGTTCTATAATTTGGGTTTTTGAAGGAAGCAGCAGGTTGAAGTACTGCTTTCCCAAGCAGTGGAAGCTGATATAAAACATCTATCCATGAAAAAGCACAGGACTAGAACTGCAATTTGCTAAGAAGACAATTCTTGGGAGTCAGGAGCAAATTAAGGTATCAGCACTGAAAAAAAAATTAAATAAATTTATTGTAACGCAATTAAAATACAGAAAATGAAACAAAATATACAAATCTAAACTAAACAAACCAACAAAGCCAATAAATACAAGGTTATTCACATATAAAGTCAAATGATAACTCAAATGTAACATGTCTATTTAAAGCATGAGGGGAAAAAATACAGAATGCATTAAGAATAATGCCAAACAACAGCATAGTGTTTTGGTATATGGGGCCTTTAAGGTTCACTCGCCATATGTGAGATGAATGACCACCATACTGCAGAAAAAGCATCTGGTTCAGTTTGGCTCTCCCTACTTTCAGATGATGCATCGACTTTTCCAAAACAGCTATAAATAAAAGTTTTTAATACCAAGCATCCAGATTCAAATTTTGTGCTTCCTTCCAATTCTGAGATATAATAAGTCTTGTGGCAACCAACATAAAAGTGATTAAATCCTTTGAGCAAAGATTCACTGCTTAATCAAGTAAAATAGATAGAAGGCAGACCAGGATCATAAGAAGCATCAACATGTAAAATAACCCCCAGGTCTTGCAGGACCAACTCCCAGAAACTCTTCACAACAGGGCAAAACCACCATAAGTGGAAATAGGTACGTCTCTCCCTACATTTTCTCCAACACAGAGAACTTGAATTCGGTGTAGTCCATGACAGTCATATTGGGGTGTAACACCACCGGTGCAGCATTTTTAAGGGAATTTTGCTTAATACTTGCAAAGACTGAGGCAAGTGGTTTGGACTTCCAAACGCAATTCCAGACATTTTGATCTATCTCCACAGCCAAATCGACCTCCCATAATGCCTTCAGTGCTGAAGTGGATCAGAATATTAGTTCCAACACAATTACATAATCGTTCAAAATTGCTAGATGCCAGCCTAATTTTTTTAAGGTTACAATCAGTCACCAGAAATTTTGCCACAGCTCCACCACTTGTTTAGAACTGTTTGTCCAGACATTCAGAATGGGAGCACTAGGGGCATTTTGTGATCTTCACCTGCTTTCAGTATACAGGGGAGATGGCCACTGAAACCTGAGCCTGTTAAACCAGTCACCTCAATGTTATACCATTTTCTTTACCTTAAAGCCCGCTTGCTTAAGGAACTGCCCAAGTTTACCAACAATATCCTGAAATCTTTCCTGTTTCCAACTGACCTGCAACAAACACATAATTCATCACTGAAGAAGTAAGGTTAATGTCCAAACACCACTTTTTAACAAAAACAAAAATATCTCTTACAAAGAAAATTGCAACATCAGTAGTAAGACTACAAAACAACAACAAGGCAGCCCAGTAAAAAAATACCAAGAAAAGACAATCTGGAAAGTCTTCACTTAAGTGTCAGGTATACCAAGAAAAACATTCTATAGGTGTACTTCTCCTGACACAATTCTGTAAAGCCAATCCTGAGGGACCAGGGTTCCTCCAGAATTGCATGGGTTCTGCACAGGGGATTGTAGCAGGAAGGGGCAATTGGTGAAACTCCAGCGGGGAGGGTCAACATGTGACTGGAAGTGTCTTCTACCTGTGCAAGGAACCCTCTGGATCACTTTGGGAAATAGTGACATTTATTTATGAGTAAACACGTATAGGGAACAACTGTGTGTGATTATTTAAAATATTCTGATGTGCAAATACATTAAGACTTTCATGAAGGATATGCTCCATCTCAATGAAACTGTATGGTAACATAAACCGTTTGCAAAAATAGAGCATATTTTTCAATCTGCATTTCTATTGAATGAATGAATGAAATCCTTTATTTGCATTAGCTACAAGCCATTGCAATTAAAATATATTCAATAAAAACAATACAAAGCAAATATACAACTTAATCAGATTTCCTGCTAAGATTTTAACATTTCTATAAGACACCAATCAATAGAATTAGTGTATCCATGGTCCCACATAAGAGAGATGGATAAGTAAAGCTAGCAATAAAAAAGAATTATATCAGGATAAAATTCAAGGAACCATTGTAGATCTTATTCTAATGGCACCTGCTAAAAATTGAATTTAAACATTTGCACAGAGTGGTCGCTGTGTTTGTTGCAACAAACAAACAAAAACAGAATTTTGTGGACAAACGCTTATGCCATAAAAAATTGGTAGCCTTGTAAGGCGTCACAAGACTGATGTTTCTGAAGGAATATAGGGATTTAACTTCCAGAATAAATCTACTTTCTTCAATTTCAGAATATCTTTTCAGGCCCAGGTACTAGATCAAGATGCTGAATTTGAGTTTGCAATATTTATATAATATATACTGCATATCAAGAAAAAAATCTTATCTAAGTGGTATACATTATAAAATCAGTATATAATAAGATCAAATTTAAAACCATCAAAAATCAGGTAACATAAAACTGGGCCATATGTCTAGGAAAGCCTGAGTAAATAATGCCTTAAATTGAAGTCCAAAAGTAAATACCTAACATGTGTGGGCAAAGCATCCACAAACTTAGTGCAATCACACTTAATGTTCCACTCCTAGTAGCTGTGCCTCTCCAGCTGATCTCAATGGGTGGGTAGGGACGCATGGGAAAAGGCGATGCTTCAGATAAGTATATGAAGCCCTAAACAACTTCAGACTAGACTAACAACAGCACCTTAAATTTGGCCCAGTAACATATTGGCAGCCAGAGGAGACCTTTCAGCAAAGGTTTCACATCATGCCAATAACCAGCTTCATTTGTAATAACTCTGTGTGCGTTTTCTTCTTGCGTTTATAAAAGAAAATAAATTTTAAGAAAGTCAAGGGAAAATACCTGGTCCATTTTATTGACAGCAACTGCCAACTGTGTTACTCCAAGAGATCGAACTAATAGACCATGTTCTCGTGTCTGTCCACCAGTCTCAAATCCTGCTTCAAATTCCCCTCTGCTGGCATCCACCACTAATATAGCCACATCAGCCTAAGGAAAAATAATTATTATTACACAGTATTCCTTGGAGTTTCTTACCCTTGTCATATTAGAGTCCAACCACATCTGGAGTTTCTTCCTAAGAACCTTCCCCCCTTTAAAATAAAATATATACATATTTGAGTCGCTCAAAAAACAGAAAACCACAATGGCACCCATTATATTGAAAAGAAAGAAAGGACCGCAGAGCTAAGATTCACTATGCCATCCCACAAACAACTGTTTGCTTTGCATATGAACACCTTAAGATACTGTAACCAAATTTTGCACGATGGTTCCTGAGATCAAAGAGGAGGATACTCTGTGTTTGGATACAATTGGATACCATTTTGAAACAAGATAGCAAACTGAACCTTTCACTAGTGCATTGATTTTAACCACTGATTTTTTGGGGGTTCTTAGAATTCTTGAGCCATGCCTGGTAAGAGGCTGCTAGTAATAAACATTCTCTTTCCATTGACTATCATAACAACAACAACAACAACAAATCCATCCAGGTACACTGTAGCACAGTAGAGGAAAAATAAGTGCCAGTGTATGAAACGGCTACAAAACTCAATTCAAAGGGCCATATTCAATTAACTCATTGTGCTGACAGAAGCCAGTGCAAGGATTCCCACTAGCGCAATGCCCAACTACCCCAGTCTCCCTGCATGCGCCCTTGCACCCTTCCCAAATCTGCTCCAGAGGGTTGGGAAAGCCCCCGGAAGAGCACATGGGGGTGGAGAGTAGAGATCATTCTACAGGGGAAGTTGGCAGAAATGCGTGCACTGATAGAACAATCTCCTTAGTGCTACATTGAATACTACCAATTATGTTATCACTTCTATTTGGACAAGGGATACTAAAAAAGCAAGTCTTTACCTTTGCAGCTCCTGTGATCATATTTGGAATGAAGTCTTTATGGCCTGGAGCATCCATCAATGTGATAACTTTTGTCTTTGTCTCAAATTTGGTCATACCTACATCCATCGTCACTCCCCTAAAAATAAAGCACCGGTATGCAATGTGTCATTTACAATTCTTTTCAAAGTTTACCACACATACTCATACACATAACTAGTGCTAAAAATGAACTAGTGCTAAAAATAATGCACCAATTATTTGGGATAAGCAGGTGATTGGCCAAAAATGCCTAATATGATTATAGTGCAGTACTGTCCTTCCATGATAAGGATACTCACACAATCATTACATTCCAGTTACATGAAAAAGCTATCACCAAGTTGGTACAGTAAGCAATCCTGAGAAATGTGCCAACATGGGAGCTTGCAATATCAAGAAACAATGAAATGGTGGAATGAACAAGGATGTGCTGAGCTGCCATCCTGGCCACATGCCAGAGCACCATCCAAGACTGGTTACCACATCAAAGAACAGCAATCTCATGGCTACTTCACCATGTCAACTAGTCATGAAATTCAGCCCTAATTTTGAATACAGGAGGATACACACATCCTAAATGCAATGGCAACAACAAAAGCTGGGATCAATAGCCTTACAGCAGGATGTTTTCAAACTGTACCTGGAGCACTCCGAGGTTCCCTAGAATCTGATCAAGGGAGCAGTGAGAGCATAGTAATCCATCCAAGCAGTTAGTCCACCATAACCAATATTATCCAACTGTGCACCTTCACAAGAGAGTTTTGGGTGTGTTCTAGAGAACTCCCAGTTCATGTAGAGTAGTGGTTCATATGAGGTAACACTGTGACCCAACAAACTGAACGTATGCTCTAGATTCTATGACTTAGATGCTTCTTATTTATTTATTTAATTAATTTATATCCCACCCTTCCTCCTAGAAGGAGCCCTGAGGCAAGCAAAAACACACTAAAAAGATTCTAAAACATCTTAAAAACAAGACTTCAAATTCAAAACATATTAAAACAAAGCAGCTTTAAAAACATGTTTTTTTTAAAAAAAGCTTTAAAAACATCTTTAAAAGTATTTATTTATTTATTGTTAGATTTATATCCCACCCTTCCTTCCAGTAGGAGCCCAGGCTGGTAATTCCAACACAGTTGCGGAGTGGGGTAAGGTTTCAACTTGAAAGGCTTGTTGAAAGAGGAAGGTCTTCAGCAGACACCGAAAAGATAACAGGGATGGTGCCTGCCTAATATTTAAGGGGAGGGAATTCCACAGGGTAGGTGCCGCTACACTAAAGGCCCACTTCCTATGTTGTGTGGAACGGACCTCCTGCTAAGATGGTATCTGCAGGAGGCCCCCACCTGCAGAGCGCAGTGATCAACTGGGTACATAAGGAGTAGAACGATCTTTCAGGTATTTTGGTCCCAAGCTGCATAGGGCTTTGTACACCAAAACCAGAACCTTGAACTTGGCCTGGTAGCTAATGGGCAGATTCTTGCACAACACAAACAAGAGTGTGGAATGAACAAAGTTCAGAACGTATGAAGGGTCTGCTGGATCAGGCCAAAGGTTAAACTAATCCAGCATCCTGTTCTTACAGCAGCCAGCCAGATACCTATGGAAAGCCCACAAGCAGGACCTGAGCGCAAGAGCACTCTCCCCACTTGCAATTCCCAGTAACTGGTAGGGAGGCATACTACCTTCAACAGTGGAGATAGTGCACACCCATCTTGACTAACAGCCATTGATATCTCTATCCTCCTTTCAACATTCAGTTTCACTGGGTGGGCCTGGGTTCTAGCAGTATGAGAGAAGGAGAAAAAATGCTATGTACTTTCTCCACACCATTCATAAACCAAATTCTACCAAGCTACACAACAAGTGGATTGGACTGTGAAAGACTACCTCACAGGGTTATTGTGAGGCTAAAATGGAGAGAGGGAGAAGCATGTACACCACCTTGAGCTCCTTGGAGGAAAGGTGGGATAGAAATGTAATAATACATATATATTGTCCACCATTTCTCACCCTTTTTCTAAATTAAAAAGCTCCAGATATTGTAAGCTTTCCTCATAGGGGGAATTGCTTTGTCCCCTTGATCATTTTGGTTGCTCTTTTCTGAACCTTTTCCAGGTGAAACAACCAGGACTATATGCACCATTACAAGTGTGATTGCAGGAGGTCCCTCTGCATGCAGAAAGTTTGAAAACCACTGTCATGCAACAAGTCACTTCCTTGGTTTATAATAATAATAATATAATAAATTTAATTTATGCGTCGCCTATCTGATCAATGGCCACTCTAGGCGACTTACATGTGAAAAATTAAAACACAATACAATAATACAAAATACAAAATAGAACAGGGATAACAATTTTAACATCATAGCATTTATATCAATCACTTTTATTCATGCTGGCAATAGTAAACATCAACTTATGCTACAAAAAGTACATTACAAATAATAATTCAAACTAAAAGGAGTATTTCTAACCTCTCTCTCTCTTCTCCTGTCTCATCCAAGACCCATGCATAAGCAAATGATGCTTTTCCAGCTTTCTTGGATTCCTGCTCATATTTATGCATAGTCCGTTTGTTCACATTGCCCAGAAGATACAGCAAATGACCCATTAGAGTACTTTTTCCTGCATCAACATGTCCTAAGAAATAAGAATAAGAATAAGAAATCTGTGCGGTATTATCTCTGACAGATACATGTTAGAAATCATATTACCCTTGAGGAAAAAGCGAAGAATCGTATGCATATTCAATTCATTTTCACTCCAAAATATTACCTATTACCACAAGGTTAAGCAGATGCTTTCCTCCTTGTCTCTTCTCCAGCTCAGTTTTCACATCTATTTGCTGTTTTGCTTTTCCAGACTTTTTCACTGAAGTTGGTGCCAGTGTTGGTTCTTCTGATGCTTGGACAGTCTGGGATGGAAAAGGTGGTTTAGGAAGAATCTCTGTTATCCCCACATTGGCGTCTCCAGCCGAGAGTCCCTTTTGTGGTATAAAAGCATTATGTCCATTCTCTTCGGCATTTATGCTAGAGGAAGTAGAAAATGCATTTCAAAAGAAGAAAAAGTTCCAAAATTTTATGGAACAGTTTACCTTAAAACATCAAAATTTAAAGAAGGGGTAAACTACCCGATAGCCACAGACAGTGGGTGACTATAGACAGCCATTTACCAAGAGGTAACTTACCACAGTGTGCATGTAACCATTTGGTAAAGTGGTTGGCACGACAGGGCAGATTCAATACAGAAGGGAATCTTGGCATTTTTCTTGTTCCCTAGATATCAGACTTGTTAAGGGTATATTGTGCCAAACCGTTATATTCACACCGTGCTAAGTTGTCACTTGACAAACAGCCATCTGCAGTCACCCATTGAATAGCTAGCCTGAAATGCTGACTTTACAAAAGATAAATGACACTTAGGTTGTATCTAGAGGAGCATCTCTCCTACCAGAAGGCTCTTTCACCCAGCAGAGGCTTCTTTTGGAAGAACAGGAAGAGAGGCAGTTTTTGCTGATGGCCCCTCTGCTCTGCACACTCCCAAAAACTGCTCCAGAGGTTGGTTCCCTGCAGTCCATGCTCCCTTCAGAAGAGCATGGCAGATGATATAGGGACTGCAGAAAAGGAAACTGGCAAAAATCACCTCCCTTCATGCCACTGAGAGAAGCCTCTGCTGAATAAAAATATAGAACTATAAGCAGAGAGACACCACATGACATAACCCTCCATGTCTAAGCAACATTGCAGTAATGAGTGATACAATACAAGGAGCTGCATCTGACAGGAGTCATTTATATTATGTTCTTAAGCAAGAGTGCATACTCAGGATTAAGGAACAGATTTGAGTACTAGCTCTTAAGAAATGCTGAATATAAACTCATTTTGTAAATTTAAAATGTGAACTGTGAGGATTCTAATAAAAAGAAGCCTGTGCAAGATTGAAACTGCCCCATTCATTTTAAAGCAGATGTTTAGATTATGTGATGTGGCCATATTTATTTCCCCAACTACCAGCATACGTGTGTTGCATTCCCACTGTTACTTCCATCTTATTGACTTGGTTCAGAGTTTTCCTTTTGTCAAACATGCAGACATAGGTAACTAAAAGGTCTGGTTGAGAATATCTGAATCATGTACCCATTTCAGAGTTACTTGTAGCAGGCCATACTCTGATCCAAAGAGCTGTGTGGAGAGCTCCATGGCTGCAGCAGGACCTCTGAACCCTTTCAGAAGCAGTCCCTTGAATTGTATCACTTGCTAGGACAGCATTGCTTATACATGAAGAGTTGTATCAGGTGGTATCCCTCTGATTATAGAAGGCTCTTTAATCCAGTAAGTGTAGAGGCTTTTATGAGCAAATCAGGCCAGTCAGTACAACCATCACAGGCCTACATATGGACACCATCAATCCTCTTTTCTTGCTCTTATACTTCAAATAATTTAGCTTGCAACAATTCAATTTGCGAAATTATATTACAAACCTTCAGAAAACTTAGCACTTTGTGAAACAGATGTTTTAAAGTGAAGTGGCTAGCTGTTCTGTCTGTGCTACTCAGAATGAAAGGGTTTTTCAAAAAAACTTACAAATGCAGGATGCCCTCCTCTGAAAGTAATTATGAGTCAAATAAGAAGCCACGCTCCTTAGCTTTGTGGCATATTAAGACTAAATTGCTGTAAAAATAGACAAAAACATTTTTGCTACAGGTGCAGCAATCTGAAGGAAGAGTGATGCAAGTGTACCTTCTGAGGGATGAAGGCTTACCATGGAACTTCAAAACCAGTAGCTTGTTTCTTTCCAGACACTGTCATTTTGGTAACTTTGGGCACAACATCAGATTCAATTCTGGTTGTCTGTGAATCTCTGGCTTTTTCTAGTGGGAGGAAAAATAATGCACATATAGTGTAAGGATAGAGTAAGAAGGCTGAATCCCCAGCAGTCTACTGTGTGATCTCAGTAATTTGACAATAGGTAACTTGTATCTTTTTAAAAGCTAGACCCTAAAAATGATTTGTGTAGCTGCCTACAAGCATCTTATAAAAACCCATTTCTGCAGCAATGTAGACTAAACTTTTGAAAATTCAGAACTAATTAAAATTCTTAGCCATACTGAGCTTTTCAAAGAGGAAAAATGGAAACCTAAAATTAATAAAAATAATAAATAGTTGGTATATATACACTTTCTATCTGCAGAGGGGTGCCAAACATTTATAGCTGATGTCCCTCGTCAAATTTGGTGTCCTATTAATTTTTGTGTTAGAAAAATGTTTTTGAAACTCCTCAAACTTCAACCGGGAGTGGTTCTTATTGTTTAATCTTTTGTTTTATCTAAGCTGTATACTGACATTTGAGATAGTGTCCCTTTAACATTTTCCTCCTCCTACCTCATGTCTGAAAGACCTAGCTGTACTGTCTGTTTCCCTTTTCATTCAATTATCAAAAGTCAGGGTATAAAGCATATATACTGTTATATTTGTCTGCTCAGACTTTCCCTTGCTTCTTCTTGGATATATATATCCAAGAAATTAGGTTCATCTTTCCAGACATTTGTTTCTTTTTGCAGGATTCTGGGGCTGAAAGTTTCTGCAGCAGTATCCCAGGTGTTTTCTAGCCATTGTGATAATATTGGGATTTGTGGATTTTCCTAATATTCTGCTATAGTTTGAGTTTGGGTGCTCTCTCAAGCTAAATGTAGACAGGGAAGGGGAGTTACACTTTCCTATGGGACAGAGTGAGATTTCACTTCCTAGCTTAGCCCTTGACTACATGTCCTGAATCCTGGCTCTACACCCAATTATCTCCAACTTTCGTATTTCTCTAATCATTAAAAAACACACACAAAATCTTTCAACTCTTCAATTCTGGAAAGAGTATTCAAAGCAAATGTATGTTTGACTAATCTGCATAATTTATTCTAGTTATAGAACATGAATTTCTGTGGTTCAGATTTAATTGGCCCAAGGCACAAACAACCTTGCCAGTCTTTTACATTACAGTGTGTTGTACTTGGTTTTCCTGATTTTCAGCTGTGGTATGCACCAACGGTACATTTCAAAACAAGAGGCTTTAATGTTTTAACGGAACATAATGAACAAGATGCACCAGCCACTGAACAACAGGAGGAAGCCACGCATCCTGGCCATCCACACTGCTGTATTCCCCTGCCTACTAAGCACTGGGGTCATCACCCAGGCGTATGACTGCATGCAGAATTGAACTAAGCTGTACCAAACACTCCAGAGACATTAAGCTCCTTGCAAGTTGTTTTTGAATAATTCCCCAAGTGAGAACAATGAGTTATTTAGAAAAAGGTTATTTCCTAAATAGAAATTACAGAAGGGGGTTTCCAAGTACAAGCCCCGTTGCTTTCAGCTACTACTCCCTTACAAAGCTTAAGAGCCTGTTTGCACACTGTAATTTCTTTTCCAAATGAGCTGTTCAGTGCCCCCAAGTAGAAACCCACAAGTACAATGTGTATTGTAAAGAACCAGGCAGGTACAGTTTCAGACTGGTAGCAATTTCCGTGATTGCAGCAGTCACAATAACTAAGAGCCACCTGGAACACACAATGCATTTATCTTGCGACCAGAGTTTCAAGACAGCATTGTATGTGTATTTAGAGGTTGCGTGAGAGTTTAGAAAAATGCATTTTAAAAGGGTTTCAACTAGAATATAACCCAGCTACATATTATTAATTTAGTATAGATATCAAGAACATTGTTCCTTGAAGTATTTAAGAACATTAAAAAGAGTCCTCTGGATCAGTCCAAATGTCCATCTAGTCCAGCATCCTGTTCTCAGCAGCCAGATGCCTATGGGAAGCCCACAAGCAGGCCCTGGGATAACTAGATAGGTCAGCTAGATTTGTTTCTGTAGAATATGGCCAGATAAAATGCAATCCCCTCCAGATATATATTGCAGTGGGCTATTCTGACAAACCATTCCTTTAAATGTTTTGTCAATAAATGTGTCAACTGGAGTAAAACAGTGCTTAGCACCTACAGAGGGCAAGATTCAAATTTCTTGCACTAACCTTATACTGAAAGTCAATGCTATTGCTCAACAGGTAGCACACAAAGCGTAACTGTCACAGAGTATAATAAAAGTGGTTGTGCATCATCTTTTGCAAGCACAAGACACTCACTGGTTTTGGCTGTTGCGTTACACAAAGAATGAGGCTTCTGTTAGTAGAATGGCTCTTGTATGACCAAGCTGTCACAATTGGATATTATGCAATCTAGAACAGTGTTTTTTTAACTAATTAGTGCACATTTGACACATATAGCATGCATTTGCCCCACACAACAGAATCAACAGAGTTCAGTACAGTAATAACTTTGCCTGGCTTGCAAGAAAAACATACACCATAAAACAGAAATTGCTGCCTATAGCTGGAACTTGTTCATGGGATTTTGTGCTCTTGCTTCTTCATTTTACAGTTGCACTGCATTAGTTATCACATATATGTGAAACAGCACACACAGTGTAAAAGGTAAAACATCAGATAAAGACTGACCAACAGAGTGAAAAACAAACCATACTCAACTTGTGCTACATTAACGTAAGATTTTAGGGAAAAGAAAACACACTGGAGTATAGGAGGGGAGCAGATGACACAAGGCAAACAGTCTGAGAGAAATGAGAGTCCAAGCTGTATAAAATGGAACTGAAGACATCCACTGTGCATACATGGGCTAATACATTCAATTTTCTCCAAGCAAATTGTTGCCTTCAAGTTCTGTGAGAGTAGTATTCAGGAATCATTTGTGCATTAAACATTTTATTCAGTATGCTTCCACGGAAGGTCTCTAATCACTTGATTCTCACATTCTGCAATAACCACAACTGTTTGTGGTGTTTTCTTATTCAATGTATCTTACTAAATGACTGCAATGTGTGTTTCATCGACAACCAGGGAAAACATTGGTCAACGATATGCAGTTGTCTGACCATAAATAGGCATGCAAAAAGCAGTGTCAGCACTAAATGGGGGATAGCCCTGTGAACATTTCTCCACAAACCAGTTAATCTAAACTGAAAATGTATATAGTCTATGGTAACGTTCAACAGAATTAATAGCATTTCTGTTGAGGTTCTGGTTCATTATGAGTATGTAAAACTGAAAGTACAACATGTAATGAGTCGTATTTTTACTGCAATTTAGTCTAGTTTCCAGAAACAAAGTAGCATCAGGCAACAAATCTGACATTACTACACCAGAGGATGGCGCTATTAACTGGTCAGTTACAAGTGTGCTTTAGAAATCAACAATGTATACATTTTACAGAAACACAGCTAAGCCTGTATAGTTGTATCTGACAAAAGCAAATTCTGAGTAGACCCACTCAAATCAGTCTCTAACTCAAGGGCACTGATTTCAGTGGATCTACTCTAAATATGATGTGTACTCAGAAGCAAGCTTCATTGGGTTCAATGGAACTTACCCCCAGGTAAGTGTGCACTGGATCACAGCACTACCACACTCTCACTGTGTACACTCATGGTAGTGCACACAGTGAGTCTCTATCTTAAATTAATGTGTCCACAACTCTTCAGACAGGCTCTTCTGAACAGGAATAAAAATTACATCAAAGAGAGAGAACATAAATGTGGCTTTTCTATTCTGGGAGAAAGCATTTCTTCATTCTAAAACAAGATGTTAAACGATAAAATCAAAGTTAACAATGCAGAAAATGTTGTAAATGTTGGGACTTCATGGTGAAACTACACATATGAAACACAACGTTGCTGCTGACAATGGGACCCTGTTGAATTCTCCCCCACGCAATTTGTACCTCCAACTTATTGTGCCCCAATGTCATTGTGCTTAACATTTCCCAGCCCCAGTTGCATGGAGGGGTAGCTGAAATGCACAACAGGATGGTGTCAGCGCATAACTTAAAATGTTACTGTTACTACATGTTACTGAGGAAAGAGACACAACCCAGGCTGCTGACTTGGTGGAAGCCCCATGCATCTTGCAACGTTTCCTTCTTTCCTCAGATTCTCTTGCCCAACGCAGGGTGGCTGCATACACACAGCATGCGTGTTATCGGAAGATATTTCACCTTGCTCTCCTTGCTGAGTTATTGTTACAGGCATGATGCATCATGAATATGACCCGCAAAGCCCTGTGGACAGAGATCAAAGAACCCAGTCCTAAACATCAAGGGCAATGATAGTGTTCCAAGACACTTCAAGTATTATGCACAGTCCAAGGTACTTGCTACATTATCCAAAAATTAAGTATGCCAAAAATCCTGCAATTTTCCAGGGCATTATAAGCTTCTGCTTTTTAATAGTATGTTAACCATTCTTGGGATAATAAGAATTGACTGCTTTAATAATTCAGCCAATTTAAAAGATTTCAAATTTTGGGAACCTGACAGGAAGTTTAAATTTAATCAGCAAACCAAATACAACTTGGATTAAAGTTTTTTTAAAGTTTTTTTTATGTTTTTGTTTTGTTTTAATGTATTTTAAGGCCTTTTTATGATGTTTTTAAGTGTTTTTAGTGTTTCTGTTTGCCGCCCTGGGCTCCTGCTGGAAGGAAGAGCGGGGTATAAAATAAATAAATAAATTACATTGGATGCTGCCTAAACACACACACACACACACACACAGAGCTCATGGGAAATTGAAAGGAATTAAAAGACACATTGTTCTCCTTTGCACATGTAAATGAGGTAAAGATTTCACACAAATCAGTTTAAAATAAAATTTGCTGAGAATGCACACACCTTTTAAGTGCACAAAAATAGGTAGCAGATGATATGTAGCTACTGAAACTTAAAATAGCAAATGAATTATTTTATAAAGCCGCATCCAATGTGTGCTTGCCTTGGTTTAGGAATTAGAGGAATGGAAAAGTGAGCCAACAGTTTGAAAGTTCCAAAGTGTACAATATCTTGCGAATATCTCTACTCTGGTAAATACTTCCCCTCCCTGTTCTATCACCCATAACACTCATCCACCAGTTCTCAAGGTTAAAATAAATGAACTTCTGTAACAGTAACACTTTCAATGTACTAAGCACCAGCAGAAGGGGCAGCCTATGGCCATCTAGCTGTTGCTGGTCTCCCAGCTTCCATCATGCCCGTCAGTTTAGCCAAAAGTCAGGAATGATGGGAGTTAAAATCCAACAACATCTCATGGGTTAACCCATCTTACTCGACATCTCTTGCACACATA
Source organism: Rhineura floridana (assembly GCF_030035675.1). NCBI lineage: Eukaryota > Metazoa > Chordata > Lepidosauria > Squamata > Rhineuridae > Rhineura > Rhineura floridana. Next base: position 105,203,175 of record NC_084483.1, read on the forward strand.
TTGGAGGAAATTCAATTTTTTTGGTTTGCCAATTTATTTATTTCTCAAGTGACTTTTGACAACCCAAACCAAATTTACGCATACACTGTAAAGTACAGCACAATTTCACACTTTTTGCTTTCACCATTAATATGTATGCTTGCAGCACAAACAATTATTTGGTAGTATCAAGGTTTACAATATATATGTTTCAAGGCAATTGCATGATAAATCAAAGTCTATTATTAATGCCTTTTTTGTATGCATTGAGGAGGGGGATTACAACTGTAGCATCAGGCTCAACCCACTCTGCAGATCTAATCTCCATTCATTGGTTAAAAATGTGTACAACATACATAGGCCTGGTTCACATGTCACACTAAGCCAAACCATGGAAACCATGATTTGGCTTAGCAGAGGGATGGAGAAACCTGTGGTCCTGCAGATGTTGTTGGACTACAACTAGCATAATTCCTTGCCATTGGCCATGGTGGCTGATGGGAGATAGGAGTTGGGAGTCCTAAAGCATCTGGAGGGCCACATATTCCCCATCCCTGGGTTAGTGTGACCAGGCCATACACAGGCATGGATCCTGAAATGCTCCTCCATGATGTACAACAAGGGTAATTTCTGTCAACTGCCTCTCCATCTGCAGCCCTCCACACTGTACCACATGATTCCTAAGAGTCTCTCAACCCAGAGCAAATGGTTTTTGGTAGGGAGCATTTCAAGTTGAAAGGTAAAAAACAAGAAGTTGTAGGATTTGTCTGGTATCACACATAACAGCATAATCACTTCCTAATGCCACTCTTCATTCATTGAGGAGTATTTATATCTCACCTACTAACTGTAGTTCAAGGTGTTTTCCAATGTATTTAAAATACAGTAAAATAAACAATAGTACAATAGTTACAAAGGTGGCTGTTGAAGTATCCTGGAAATGGCTGCCCAACTATCCATGCATTAGTGCCTTACAGGCTAGAGCTTCCTCACTGGCCTATGCTCACTTCCATAGTGGAAAAACAAGAATGGATATAAATTCCACTGACACTTGCCTTCTTAAGAATTACAAGTGATATTCCATACACTGGTCCATGGACCACCTGTCATCCATTAGCTTCATTCAGACGGCCTGTAATGTGTCTGATTTAAGTATTTGTATTAATTTTAATTGTACTTTATCGCTTTTATTCCTTATATTGTATCTTACTGTATTATAAATTTGAATTCTATACAAGAAATAAAAGTAGTAATAAAGATATAATTAAAATCATACAGCATCTAGCACAGCACATTGCAATTACTACAGCAGGCAGAAAAATAATTTCCCTCAGCAATTTCCAAGTGGTGGGAGGGGGCAGTTTGGGAACCATTGGCCCACAACCTTTTCAGGTCTGGATCTCCACCTCCCTGAATTGCACAAACGGCAATAGGGGACCCACTTCAAATGTTTTACCATCACCCATTTTTCTCCTTTATTCTTCAGGGTAATTAACTGCAAAACTGTATTTCTAGACATTTGTATAAAAGAGAAGGGTTGCTTTTTGTTTGTAGATTCTTTGTAGATCATGTTAGGTAAAAAAGCTACATCTACACAACTATTAAATTATTATATACCACTTATATGCCAAAATGGCTTAAATAGTTTGCATTTGGTCACATCTTTAACCCTTGATTTTCTTTCTGCTAATTTCTGAGAAAATCAGAAGCATGGATCACATAGATATGCTTTCTTACTTTCCATTTATGAACAAGGTTCACCTTTTATTTTTTATTTATCTTTTATTTGAAAAACTAAGGTTATTTTTCTACAAAATTAGGTAGGGAGCCAGCAACATAGTTTGACATTCTATTTTGTAGGTATGTTACATTAACCTAGATTTATATGTGAGAATGTCAATAACAGCAGTGCCAGGTTAAAGGACATTAAAAATACTGAATAGATGATTTCACGTTCGTTATCTAAATGTGTTAGCAGTAACACATTTACGGAAGGAAACATTTGAAATCAGAGTGTGAAACTGTTAAAGCTGCTTTGAATCCCATTTGCAAAACATAATACTAAGCTGTATCAATGCAGTGGGCTGATTAAGTACACTGAACTAATCAGCACTCAATTGCTTCTATGATATCCAATGTTACCAATTTAATGCACACTTGAGAAAAATCTGCACAGTTCATAAGTATGGTGATACTTCTTGTACATTATACATAGAAAAAACTACAGTATTTGACTAAAAAGGTATCAGTACAGTTAGGCATTACATCATAGAACCTATACTGAATTATTGATAGCTATATGAAAGTTTACCAGGGTAAGCTATCCAATGTGCACAGGTTGCTATATTTTTTTGTTTTTTCAAAATTCAGTGTCATGATAGCTATCGGCTACCTGCTTTAAAATAAAGGAAATGGTGAATTATGGTTGCAATCAAATGCACATTTAACTGACAGCACATCCCACAGAAGTTAATGAAACGTACAGCTGATTAAACGTGCTTAGGCGGCATCACCAGCCTAGAGAGAGAAATGTCCTCATGGGCCAATCTCCATAACCGGCCTCTCTATCCAGCAGTAGCCACTGAATGAAGTTTGCAGCCCAGTTAGGAAGACTTGGGGCCAAGGCTCATCATACAACATACAGATAACACCAGATCATCCTGTGCGGAGCAAAATCAGTACCACTTTCAGGAATTTTGATGAGAAGTGCTTTATGTGTGATGCAAGAGAAGAAGTAGGCAGAAGACAGAGAATTGCCCAGCTTCATCATTATCCTCCCTACTGTGCCAGATTCAGGACAATCTTTTACGCTGATATAACTCTGTGTCAAGAAAATGGGAGTTAAGAGCATAAATATGGAACTTTGTAGTGGGGCAGAACACTGGTTCTCCTCCTCCTCCTCTGACCAACCCCAGTTCGCCAATGGCTCAGCAGAGGTTTCTTCCTGCTTTCAGTAGGTCAGTAATGAAAAACTAAAAAAATTGACTTTTTGCATGCAAAGCTAATCTTCACTGACTATAGCAGTCTACAGCTGTTCCCACCATACAGCTCTTCAAACCAAAAATCACTCACCTTCTAATACATAAAACTTCATTACATTTCACCATTGGCAAAGGTTAAAATGTGTTGGGGTTAACAATGAAGCCTCTATCTGTGTTTAAGACCCCACAGCACAACTTTTAGAATCAAGACGATTCTAAATGATTCCCTTGGTGAACGCTGACTTTTATGCTGTGTTTATGTATATGTTTATGTATATGGATATTGATGTTTGTTTTGTAAATTAATTTGATTTTTTATTGTAACTTGTGTATTCTACTGTAAAACCCTTTGAGATCTTTTAGATAGTAAGTGGGCTATATATGGAAATAATAAATAAATAAATACATTTAAAATTATGATGCTTGTAAATATTATAAGAATTGCTAAGCTGAAGTATTTTTGTATACTAAAATAATGGGAGTAATTTACTCCTGATTAAAAAAAAACTAAAAGAAAATGAGGAGAGACTGGAGGTTCCAAACAGTGTGTGCAGACAATGTAGTTTTAGATAGTGTCAGGAATCATTAGTAAATAGTGCACTATCTAACTTAGATTTTTAAGATTTTTCTAACCCAACGAACTAGGTTGAATTTAATGGGCACTAAGAAACTACGCAACATTCAGAAGTCTAATCCAAACTGCTAGAGATGCAGAACATGGGGTAGTGACAGGCAGATATACTGTGAGAGAATACATCTGTACCAGCATTGTGAAAATATTGATAGCAAAACAACATAATTTATGTTAATTCATTTCCGTTTCGTTCCCAATATAATGGAAATTTACAAAGGTAAAATTATGAAAATGCATAAAGCAATGGTTGTTGATAGCTATAATGATGGTAAAGTTCATAAAACTAAGCACACTGGAAGAACAAGGGCATTCTTACAAGATTAAACAAAAATTTGATGAAATGATACATATTATTATTGGAACATTTATCAATGGCTTTTTACAAACGTAAGTCTCGAAGCAATTTGACAAGATAAATAGCTTGCAATACATGAAGCACTGCATTTAGAAAATCTTTACAGAAATATGAATTTTATTTTCTTAGCTACATTTAGACTTCGAAGTACTAATGATGGAAATCAATTATTCTGAATACTTTGGAAAATCTTGTGAAAAGTTTACGGTGAAAATTGTTACAACTGATCATTTTAAAGGTGAGTTTTGTTTCCAAAGTTTTCATATTAAGAAACAGAAATAAAAAAAGCTATTAAGGTTTATCTGGGGTTAGTAAGGTGATACTCTAGGATTTTTAATCAAATGATATTAAGAGGTACAAGTTACAGCTCACAAGACTGCAACAAACAAGGCAGCAGATATATATGGTAGCAATAGGAATATTGTACTAGTAGTATCTTAAAAGTCTGTAAAATACTGTGCCAAGGTAATCCATATTCTGCTACCTGTATGAAATATGCACATTAAGTAGTGGCTAGAAGATTCAGTTTGGCTTGGGGAGGTCACCATCTCTTAGCCTTGCCAATTGTGAAGATAAATGCAAGAAAGCTACCCAATATGATAGCCAGACAATAATAGCCACTTCCTTTTTTTCTACAGACAACAGAGGACAAAGCCTTCTATATAAATATAGGTTATTTTTCTGCTTCTGATCTTTAGTATATTGTAACCTACTACGATATGAGCCTTGTAGAAGGAAATTCAGAGAAGTAATTCCCGTTGAATATGTAAAATTGCTCATATCTTGAACATAATAAATGCCACTATCCTTTTAAATTAATATTAGCATGGTTTGTTTGTTTTTTACTGAACTCAGTTATGGAAGAGAACACTAAACATGATTTCATTATTGAGCCATACACAGCAGCACATTCTACTGATTTCCTGTTGATACGTAAAAGAAATCTGTCCTAGCTTTTAAAGTGGTGTTCTTTCAAAATATTCTATGCTAGCGTTAAGACTTGCAAGACCAAATATCTCAGGGGGAAAGTCTTGGGAGTGTCATTTTTTCCAGTGTAGGTGTATATACAAAGTGAAGCTCAAAAACATGTTGAAATGTTTCTCACTGCTTTTGACATAAGCCACTTCCTTTCTAAAGCCCACACACAGCTGTATCAGACAGACTGTCAATCTTGTTACCAAATGGGTGATTCTTGCACAGGAGGCTCTATTCACTATCCCACATTATTACTGATGTAAAAAAAATGACGAAGCTTTTAACCATAGCTACATTCTAATAGCTGTTTCAAATAAGGATCATTTTGCACACATGTGACTACTTAACATTTCAGGAGACTTCAGTGAAGCAGTGCTATAACAAAACACATACGCAATACAGCAGTGGTCAGTGGAGTGCCTAAGATGGGGTTGCGTAGCTGGCTTCTGGACAGCAAATGTTGCTGCCGCTTATCACAGGGGCCAAGATACAGGGAATACAGTGTGGTGTGGGTACAACGACAGGAGTGTCAGATTGGCTTCACCACTGCGCCCACATCGTGTTGTGCTCCCCATATCTGCCATCCAGAAGTGAGCTGCACAACCCCGCCTCACCAATCACTACTGACTTAATATAAGCAATTTTGACATTAGGCATACAGTCTGTATACCAACTAGAGTTGTCTGCACTGACAATACAACACACCTGGGTAATCTAAACTCTGCACCAAATATGAATTTGTTACCCAATATCAATTATTCAAACTGACCAGATTTGTATAATTTCTTTTATTTTGCATAATTCATTCTGCAACTATTTTGTATTATTTGCTCTCACTTTGCTAGTCACATAGTAGGGCCAGGAATTACACAGGGCACAGAATCCCTAACCATCAGAAATCTATTTCAGTCACACTTGACTTCCAAGATTTCAACAGGTATTACATACATGATATCAAGCATTAAAGAGAGTAGTATTGGGAGACTCTTGCTTGGCCCGAGGCACTGTATGTTGTGGGATTCCATGGGGTATCACCTTGTCTCCAATGCTCTTTAACATCTCTATGAAGCTGTCATCCTGGTACCATCAGTATGCTGATGACATGTAGATCTATCCATCCATTCCATCTGAATCAAGAGAGGCCGTTCAACTGCTGAATTGGTGTCTGATGGAAGCAATAGGCTGGATGAGGGCAAAGAAAGTGAAGCCATATCATGATAAGATGGAGGTCTTGTTGGTGAGTAGCTCTTGGGCCCAGGAGAACCTGCTCTGGATGTATGCCCCCTAAAAGAACAGTTTTGTAGCTTGGGGAATGTTCTTGGAATCATTTTCACTTGAAACTCAGGTACTCTCAGTAGAAGGAGCAACTATGACCAGCTCTGCCTGGTCCACCAGCTGTGGCCCTTCCTGGACCCAGACAGCATAACTATGGTAATACATACTCTGGTACCCTGTCAATTAGACTATTTCAGTGTGTTCTATACAGGACTGCTCTTGAAGATTGCCTGGAAGCTGCAGCTGGTGCAGAACGTTGGCTGCCAGGTTGTTGACTGATGCCATGAAGTGGGATCGTATGCCATCAGCACTGGCTGCCTGCTTAGGTGTTGACTGTGGGCTCCAAATACTTGAAAGATCACCTCCCCTATTACTAAACCCATGCTGTAAGATCTGTGGAGAAGGCTCAGCTCACAGTTCCATCTGCAGCTACAGTATGTGATGCAAGTGCAAGGAAGAGAGCCTTTTCTGTTACAGCATCCCAGATGCAGAATTCCCTTTCCATGGGAATTCCAAAGGGAACCTTTCCATGTTATGATTGTCCCAAGATTAGCTGTGTTTGTCATATCAAGATGCATCTGTTTTCTCAGGTTTATGGACATGGCTGATACAAGACCTAAGCTGCTGCTGGATTCTTTCTGACTTTGCTAGTTTAATTTTTTTTAAAAAATGTTTTATATCATTGTTTTCAATATCTTTGCATTGATGTATATAAAATGCATATTTTATGAATTGTTGTGTACAACCACGGGAACGTTCAGGTTGAAGGGCAGGATATAAAAAAAGCTAACATTCTCAGGAAGCTGAATTGTGCACCCAATGCCGCATTAGAGCACATACAACAGTGCACAATGTGGAATACACACAGCTGTATCTATAAGATATATTTACATAAATATCACAGAGGTACATGCTAGCAGTAAACACTGCAGTGGAGCAAACGTAACAGACATGAAAATAGCTATCTAAATTGTGATTACTCTAACCCCTGCTGTAACACATATAGTGACAGATGGCAGTCATCATGCAGAAGGGCCCATGTCCCTATAAATGTTACAGCAGGGAAGATACAGAACTCGCCCCAGGAATGCTATTCCCAGATACAACTCTGGTGATTTTAACGTCATCAAATTCCAAGAAAGGAATACTTAGATTTATTGAACTTCCCAGAAAACAAGTGCTTCAGATGAAGGCATATCAGTTGATAAACCAATAACATCACAAACCAAGATAGGAACTTTATGACACTGTAGCAGATCCATACAGGCACAATGGCTTATGACAGATCATTTACAAATACCTGGAATTTTCCTTAAACTTTTGTGCAACAATGTTACTTTATCTGTATGACCATTCAGCTTTCCAATAAAAAAGGATGACTAAAATTAAGTTAATAAGAGCAGCGAGATTTAACTACTGAAATCTGCCAGCAGTACTCAAATAAGCACCATGAAGATTCCTAGTAGTAACACAATGTTAAGCAAGCAGCCATGAAGTGGAAAAATATGATGGACCAATTCAGTGAAGATCTCTCTGACCTATAGATAGGAAGGAAAACACTAAAGTATTGAGTCACATGAATATCCTCCCCATCTCTTCTGCCTTTCTCTGAATTGCAGATATCAAACCCTTATGTACATCTTTAATTAAAATACACTTCTTGTAATATCAACTAATCAATATACACATATATCATGTGACAAACAAAAGCAAATTCCCAAGTTTTAATGTACTTAAACTGCTTAAGAAATAAATACACTGAAGTATGGAACTCTATGTTTTCAAGTAAATTCCCTTTAGATATTGCCACAGATTTAATTGTCTGAGAACAAAAGGTTTTAGTCATATTCTTGAAAGGCAGAGAGAGTGGGGAAAATTAAGGGTACAATCCAATACATATCTACTCAAATGTAAGCTCAATGGGTTCAATGTGACTTACTCCCAGATAAGTGTGTACTGGATTGCAGCCTAAAACTGCAACTGTTGTTGTTATGTGCCTTCAAGCCTATGAATCAGCGACTTCCAAGAGCATCTGTCATGAACCACCCTGTTCAGATCTTGTAAGTTCAGGTCTGTGGCTTCCTTTAAGGAATCAATCCATCTCTTGTTTGGCCTTCCTCTTTTTCTACTCCCTTCTGTTTTTGTACTCCCTTCTGTATTTCCCAGTATTATTGTCTTTTCTAGGGATCATGTCTTCTCATTATGTGTCCAAAGTATGATAACCTCAGTTTCATCATTTTAGCTTCTAGTGATAGTTCTGGTTTAATTTGTTCTAACACCCAATTATTTGTCTTTTTTACAGTCCATGGTATGCGCAAAGCTCTCCTCCAACACATTTCAAATGAGATGATTTTTCCCTTATCCACTTTTTTCACTGTCCAACTTTCACATCCATACATAGAAATCGGGAATACCATGGTCTGAATGATCCTGACTTTGGTGTTCAGTGATACATCTTTACATTTGAGGACCTTTTCTAGTCCTCTCACAGTTACCCTCCCCAGTCCTAGCCTTCTTCTGATTTCTTGACTATTGTCTCCATTTTGGTTAATGACTGTGCCAAGGTATTGATAATCCTTGACAAGTTCAATGTCCTCATTGTCAACTGTAAAGTTACATAAATCTTCTGTTATCATTACTTTAGTCTTTTTGATGTTCACCTGTAGTCCTGCTTTTGTGCTTTCCTCTTTAACGTTCATCAGCATTCGTTTCAAATCATTACTGGTTTCTGCTAGTAGTGTGGTATCGTCTGCATATCTTAAATGATTGATATTTCTCCTTCCAGTTTTCACACCTCCTTCATCTTGGTCCAATCCTGCTTTCCGTATGATATGTTCTGTGTATAGATTAAATTAATAGGGTGACAAAATACACTCGTCTCACACCCTTTCCAATGGGGAACCAATCGGTTTCTCTATATTCTGTCCTTACAGTAGCCTGTTGTGCAGAGTATAGGTTGCGCATCAGGACAATCAGATGCTGTGGCACCCCCATTTCTTTTAAAGCATTCCATAGTTTTTCATGATCTACACAGTCAAAGGCTTTGCTTTAATCTATAAAGCACAGGTGATTTTCTTCTGAAATTCCTTGGTCTGTTCCATTATCCAACGTATGTTTGCGATATGATCTCTGGTGCCTCTTCCCTTTCTAAATCCAGCTTGGACATCTGGCATTTTTCGCTCCATATACGGTAAGAGCCTTTGTTATAGAATCTTGAGCATTATTTTACTTGTATGGGATATGAAGGCAATCGTTCGATAATTATTGCATTCCCTGGGATCCCCTTTCTTTGGAATTGGGATGTATATGGAATGCTTCCAGTCTGTGGGCCATTATTTAGTTTTCCATATTTCTTGACAGATTTTAGTCAAAATTTGGACAGATTCAGTCTCAGTAGCTTCTAGCAACTCTATTGGTGTGCCATCTGTTCCTGGTGCTTTGTTTCTTCCAAGTATTTTAAGAGCAGCTTTTACATCACATTCTAGAATTTCTGGTTCTTCATCATACGGTTCCTCCATGAATCAGTCTGTCATCCTGGCATCTCTTTTATAGAGTTCTTCAGTGTATTGCTTCCATCTTCCTTTTATTTCATCTCGGTCGGTTCCCCTGTTGATTATTCAACATCCCTACTCGTGGTTTAAATTTCCCTTTAATTTCTCTAATCTTTTGGAATAGGGCTCTTGTTGTTTCCTTTTTGTTGTCCTATTTCTATACAATAACTATTGTAATAGTTCTCTTTGTCCCTATGTACTAGTCGCTGTATTATTGCATTTAGGGTTCTGGCCATATTTCTATCTCCTTTTGCTTTCGTTCTCTCTTTAACCATTTTAAGAGTTTCGTCAGTCATCCATTGAGGTCTTTCTTTTTAACTAGAGGTATTGTGTTTTTGCATTTATCCCTGGTAATGTCTCTAACTTCACTCCATAGTTCTTCTGGTTCTCTGTCAACTAAGTTTAAAGCCTCAAACCTGTTCCTTATTTGATCTTTATCAACTGCAACTAGCCACAGACATATTCAAGGATATGTTCTGTTGTGTTGTACACAGGGTTGTTTATCACAGGGTTGTTTATCAATTTATTCTTGGAATACCAATTTCACCCCTGCTCCCATAGAACCTATTTTACCTAAACTTCCCCCTCAAAAGAGTACGCTGACAAAAAGCTGTGAAGATTGAAATTAGCAATTCTGAACCAAGTATCAAAAATATAATTGCATGGATAGAAATACATGGTTTTTATACTTTTTGGATTGTTGTAATAGGTCCTATATAGCCCACAGAATAACCAAGAAACACTAATAACCAAACTACTAAATGATGTTTAAGCATCCTTCCAGCAAGCCATTGTGACAAACATTATTATCAATTTAGTTCCAATTACCAGAATCAAGTACACTCAGGAACACTGTAATTTTGTCTAAAGATTTGCTAATAGGCTACTCTTGAAGGACTAAAGTTGAAAGTGATGCCCATTTATTACATTTCCCAAAATCTGAAAGTAACACTATTTTTAGAGTTTTTAGGATTGAAGATACAAAATTCTGTTTTAAAAACCCCTTTATTAGCGGATAACCCATCAATACAAGGTATTTAAGCCTTCACAGCAAGACACAGAAAACAGTGTGCACTAAAGAACTGGTCCTCAATTAAAATTTATTATTAATATATTTCATGAAAAACAAATTACAAGCCAGTTTACTTTAAAATCCTTAATTTTGAATACATAAAAAATTTAGATACTGACTTCACAATACTCTGAATATTTTGAATAGCACATTTTAGAGATCCAAAGTACACATCCAAATATAGTTTTTTAAAGTTTCAAGAGATATAAAAATCGTACCACATATATACATGCAAAAACATAGGATGGCTTCAGAGCAGTAAAATATTAGTAAAATGTAAAGGCATGATGAATTCTTGCAGGGATCAGGGATGTAACTTTGCTCCCTCACCTCCAGTTCTTGGTATGCACACATTGTACAGCATGCTGGCCATTATCTAAAAGAGGAAGCCAGTGCACACCACAAATATAGCAACCCATATGTCCTTCATATCTGCAGGTTACCACCCCTCTGAACTGAAATTAACGTGCAGGCTCAAGATTTGGGAAAGAGGGACAGATGGGTCATTATAAAGGAACAAGCGGCACACAGCAGCCTCGCAATGTTAAAAGATAGTGTGTGGCATTAAGTTTGCACATGTCCACAAGCCAGCCAAGACAGAAAAGAGGAATTTATTAAGCTCCAGGTCAAGCCCCTCCAAGGCATGTAACAATGCCCATAGGAGAATGGATCATGCCGTAAGTATCAAAGAATGTTTATCAATCAATCAGAAATATTTTCAAAGCTGAAAAGTCATAAAAAAAATTAGAAAGCAAAAATAGTTACTAAACAAAGTAAATTTCATCTTTGGTCAAACACTGTTCTTATTGTAAATATATATACCTACATCATTTTTAACAATTACAGTATCATAACACTATTTTAATTAAATATACAGTGTGTCTACATTTACATAATGGCCATTTCATGATCTGTCTGAATAATTACTCCATGGCTTAAAGCTGTGGTCAAATGGGTGATCACACCACAATAATCCCAGTAGTGCTGCCTCAACCACATCTGTCACAGGCCATCACACTAATCCCCCTACATCGCAAGGACACCTTCCTCTCACTTTCTCCTTTATTTACAGAGGTTCTCTATGAGGCTGCAGCTTTGAGACCTATGCTGGAAAAGAGAGTAGCAGTACTGGAATCCCACACAATTACATGGGATGATTGTGAGAAAACTTTAATCAAAGGTGACAAGGAAAAAAATTCCACTTAGCAGAAGGAACTAGGAAAAGACTCTTTTTGTCATCAGATGCAGTAAGCATTTAGAAATTGTGATATTTAACAAGCCCACTAAAGTGTAACACTGAATGTCAAACAAAAACCATTTTTCAAAATAATGAAAAATGCACCAAATGCAATGGTATATATTTTAGAATATACTTTTAAGTTACATATCAGAATTATTCTACATTTTTACATAACTGACATAACATATTAAAAAATATCTCCAAACTACATAATAGCTGCCTGTTAAATTAACAAAAAAGATAAGGTAGGGTGTTTACTGAAAATATAACAATGCATTATGCTCCGTTCAAAACACTTGATATTATAAAAAACAAAGGAAGTCTTAACATGTGACAAATGCCCATAATCCTTGAGAATAAGAACAGAAAAGTATGGAAAGCACCAGAAACTGAAAGCTACCAGAACCCACCCCCACCCAACAAAAGAAATCATATCACCACTTAAATTAGATTTAAGATACTGGGTACTCAAAATAAGAGTCTTTTACAACATACTGCATTCTACAAGACTGCAGAACTAAGTATTTTGGTTACTAATTAAATTATTTCTCAGCTGAATGGAGAACAAAGTTCCTGATTAACATATATTAAAGAGAGTGTTTTTATTAGCCTAAATCTTTTAAAGGGCCATTTCACATGTTACAAGCTTTACATATGTAAAATATTTTGCTTGTTTCTTTAAAAAAAATTACACAGCAGACACATGCCTAACTACCTGCATGATGTATGTTTGCACCAGAAAGATGGAAATGGCTGTAGGTCCCTGCTTTGCACACATGGGGCAGCAAACACAATGACCACTTGACTTAACATGTGAAGTAACAACAAAATCAAAGAATGAAGAAAAGTAATTCTAAATAATTTGTTTGAAAGGAAAGGATATGTGAAAACTACCTCTTTGTAAATTATTCACAGGCTGTGCTTTTGAATAGATAATTCTGGTCCCACCACAAGTGTACAAATGGTTTACCATTATGTTAAAATTAAATGTTTTTTGTCATTGGGATTTTAATGTGCAAAAACAAGCACTGACGAACTCAATTTTCCAAGAAAGGAACAGGTTAAAAAACACCTCTCTCATGCCATTAGGCAGCTACAAACAATAACAGCATTATATTAAACATATTAGTCATTAAAAATGTAAATATTACATTATGGGAAATTCATTCCCAGCAAATATTTAATAATCTGGTCCCCAGTATATTTCTTAAAAAGGTAATCCTGAAACCATAAATTAATATGTTCTTTACAGTAGAGACAGCACATTCTTTCTTGAAGTTGTATTTTCAATATTATTTGGAAAAGATTCAGCACCCAAACACATTTTTCCAAAACTGCTTGGTTATTAAAGATTAAGAACTACCTCTACCAATTGAGGAAACAATAAAAAAGGACTGAAATTCCGTGCATCTCTTCAAAACTTTACTACAAAAGTTTGTTAGCCAATATAAACTGACAATTGTATTTCCATTTAAGACATTTATTCCACTTTGCCATTCAAAGTCAATCTGTATAAAATATTTTTTTTAATGTAAAAATAATCTTTGTACTGTTATCTAGAGAAGGCTTTCTTTTGACCTAATTTTACAATGTCATCAGGAGATGGTGATTTGAAGTCAAATGGAGTTATTGCTAATAAGGGTCCCGTTTCACTAATTTTTACTTCTTGCATTTGCCTGCTGTATAAGAAAGCCTTATGAAGATTAATAGTTTGACGCTTACATCTCTTTGGGGGATAATGAAGACATAAAGTTATAGCAAAGGCTGATGGTCTTGCAGAGAGGGCCTTTGTCCATGAAACAGTGCCTTCTAAAATATGTGACCTCATTCTCTTTTTGCTCCTCTTCCTTTCTTTAACTACAAACATTTGTTGTCCTTGTTGTAAGAATAAAACTTCAGTTTCTGGAAACGGGGCACCTGACTGTACCTGTACAGGTTCTGGAGATAATGTCGATTTTCTAATAAGAACACTTAGATCAATATCTGAATTCGGAACTGCAGGATGCACTGTTTTAGCTACATGAAGCTCAGAACAGTTGCTTGTTGTTTGAGGCTTATCAAATTCAATGGATTTTGCAATTAAATCTGAAAGTGATAAACTCTCAATCTCTTTTACTGGGGAAGACTTGGAGAATGTCAGGGAAGATAAAGATCCTGACAATTCTGTCATTCCAGATGACATCTGAGGTTGACTGGCTAGTTGGGACAATGGTGAATGTCCTAATTCCATGTCTGTGAAGCCTGCTGATGGATTACAAACACCAGACAAGGGATAACCCTTGTTTGAATTACTCCCTTGATGTTCCTGCAGGAGATCAGCCAGTGATGGACTTTGAGATACGGAAAATGTTGAGCTATTGTCTTCTAAAGTGCTGTTGTATCCTTGGAAGCAGCCTTTATTGTGCAAAACTGAAGGGATATTTCCAAACAGTTCAGTCTTTTCCTTGAGCTGATGACTTACCTCATTATCTAGCATCAAATTCCCAAAAGCATGTATAAAACTAGGAGGACTATCCAAACAGCTTTTGCTCTCTTGATCAGTGTTTTTCTGAAGAAAAGTTAATGCACTATTTTGGGCATCTGCTGAGTCACCTATTTCATTAAGCCTGAGCAAGCCCTTCAAGTCTTCAACTCTTTTACATTCAGACTGATTCCAAGAGACCTTTTCTGATGGCTTTTCTTTCAGCAATTCAGCCTCTGAACTAAAGCTTGCATCACATTCACTGCAAGATCTCAAACTTGTTGTGCTGGGGCTGTCAACTAGTGGGAGCACTGCCTGCTTGTTCAATGGTTCAAAAAGTGATTTGTCATTGTCACCGAAAGTTAAAGGAAGAGCTCCCAAGGATTCACAAGAGAATTTTAAGGTTCTCTTTTTGACTGAAGATGGTTTGACATATTTCGGTTTGAAGGTAATTTTGTCAATTGGAGCTGAAGGATTACAAGGAGATTCAACATTCACTATGAGGCCACCTAGACTACAGCAGGAGCTATTGGAATCTGAAGTGTTTTCTACAGACTCAGTCAAGTTATTCATATTAGAAAGTATTTCTGAGCAAAATAAGCCTTACCTTACAAGAGCCAACAATGCCAAGGGAGATGCAGGGTCAAAGCCAAAACAGTTCCGATTTGTGGTGAAGCAGGAAAGGCAACAGTAAAGTAAAAAAACACGAAAAGGCATTTAATTAACAAACATTGTTAAAACTATATTAGACGTGTACATTCAGTTTTAGTCATGAGTTCAGTTTTGTAACTATGTTGAATTAGACACAACTTTGAAGCAGTAGAAACTTAGCATTACTAAGTTAGAAAATCACTACGTCACAAATATTCTTGCTGTTATCTCTACAATTACCCACGCAACAACTAATTTACAATTTAACCAGTACCTGCTATAATTTTAATTCAAGTTATTTAGCACAATATATAAATTTAATGCTAATTATAATTACAGAAAGCAGCAGTTATCCCTGCAAGAGTAAGGCTTAATGGCATCTTAAACATCTTTCAGGGGTTGTCTCTATATATGCCATCTAGGCTGCAATCCAGTAACATCTGGGAGTAAGTCCCATTGAATCTAATGGAGCTTCCTTCTGAGATGACATGTATTGGACTGCAGTCTTAATATTAACTTTATTTATAAATAGAAAACATGAAAAGAAACAAAAAGCTTCTTATACTGCTGATACAAACTCTGCTCCTGCTGAAAAAGCCACACACTAAATCCCAAGAAAATTAAACATAAACATACCTTTTGTTGCCTTCCCTGCAGTTACAGCATCCTCATTCTTGACCTTCATATTTTGCTTATTGTCTTGGGCAAGTACAGATTCCAAAGCTTGCTGTACATCAAATTTACTGCTCAGTACTGCTTCCACCATCACTTTCTCAGACACAGAGCCTCCAAGCACTTCTCTCATACGGTCAAGACACAAAACAATCTGAGCTAAAAAGAAAAAGAAAAAAGCAAGGACTTTTGCAATGACTTTAAATAAATATTCAGACTTGGATTAAAATTTGAAGAGATGCACTCTAATTTTTTCTTAACTAAATCACAGGCATCTTCTTCCAGGAACGAATATCCCTTCTTTGCCCATCTAGAATACTTTATTTCCCTAAGCAGTATAATAAAGTCATCTGTTTTTAGGACTTCATAAAAGGCTGAATATTTACCAGTATAGTTATTATCAACACAAACAGCATTTACACCAAAGAGGAAAATACACATATTCAGCATTAAATAATTCAACATAATTTGATAAGTCACTTAACAGTACATTTTAAGCATTGACAGATACAGTAATTAACTTCTAAGGTAAACTGCATCTTCTCAGGCCTCAGGATTCAGCAGATGGGTAACCATAACTGCAAGTACTGAAAGTGGGGTGTTAATAAAAATCTGCTAACTACAAGCCTTTAACTTCCTAAGAACTGTGAATACCTTGTGATTTAAAATTCAATACATTTCTAAAAGGCTTTCCACCTACTCAAAACTCTATTATGGAAGCACAGTGAAGAGTGAGAAGCTCTGAAGAACATCAAAAAGTGGGGGGAAATATAAGGTTATACAACATTAGCCTCCCAATAGGCATTTGGCAGTTTTCAGTTGAATAAAGATAGCGAACACAGTGTTGGGGTGCACACAAATGGGAAACTCATGACCCACTAGATGCTGTTGGACTCTAGGTCTCATCAGCGCCAGCCAGCCTGATCAGCTGTCAAGAATGATGGGATCTGTAGTACAATACTACCTGTTGTGCTCCAGGTTCCCCACCCCTGGTCTTAGAACAAAGACTTTGTGAATGATGAACATGCTGTAACAGTACTGACTTATATTTATAATATATGCAATGATTTTGAGAGGTTTGCTGGGCAAAACTTATCAGCAGGATGAGCAAAAGTGGCATAGTGAATGTGGCCTCAAACATCACTAGTCAGCATCTTATCCTTTAGGTACACCCCTCTCCCACAAACACATGCACATATCTTGTTGGGCACTACCATTAACAGGAGAAACAGATATTTAGAAGTATCATGTAACTCTCAAGAACTAGAAATGTAAATTTCAAACCCCTGATAGTTCATGAACTTTATATATGGAAATGGACTGCCTTCAAGTCGATCCCAACTTACGGCAACCCTATGAATCGCGTTTTCACGGTAAGCGGTATTCAGAGGTGGTTTACCATGGCCTTCCTCTGAACTTTATATTTTTTGTTGTTATGTGCCTCCAAGTCGACTGTGACTTATGGTGACCCTAAGAATCAGCAACCTCTGTGTAATGGGAGTTTAATATGACTTAAATGTGAAGTCTGATCTAGATTGTAGCTACAGTTTGCAAACCAAGACAAAAATATTTTAGGCACTTTAAAACAGTTTCTGCTGAAGATTTCCAAGCATTCTATAAGAAACAAAATGTAGACTGAGGATCAGTTAACACCACAGCACCCAGTGATGACCTATAACCATGAACAAATACCTCCCTAAAACAGCTGCTTTAGTAGCTACCCTAGCATGACTATGACGGTGCTTTCCCCTAACCACAGGACAAGGGGGAATCAGCATGCGAGACAGCAACAGACCAGGTGACGTCTCTCACACAATGTTAGCAGCCCACCAAGTTCTTATGCCAAATGGACCAAATGACTTTTAAAACTTGGATCCAGAGATGTCGTATATGGACGTAAAGGCATTTCTGTCTCTCTATACAGTAGGGCCCTGCTTTACAGCGCTTCGCTTTACGGTGCTTCGCTAATGCGGCTGTATTAGAGGCAATTAGACTAAAGCCCCACTCATACGGCGCCAGTTCTGTTTTTACGGCGGTTTTCGGGCATCACACGCCATTCTATTCAATGAGTTCTGCTTTTTGGCGGTTTTTGCCTTTCGGCGGGGGTCCAAAACATAACCCGCCATATGAGTGGGGCCCTACTGTACTAATTTATCATTACTAGAATATTTTAGTCTCTTTATCTCTGTTTTAAAGCTACTGTTTTTTTTCATAGATGTCATATTTGCGCCTTTTTTAATTGTCCAACTGTAATTATGATTTTAATTTGTTATTACTTTGACGTTTAGCTGTTTTTATTTTGTACATTTGTTAGTGGGGAGCTGACAAATTGAGTAAGTAGTCCCAAAATAACAACCACTCAATGCCCATGTAAGTTTCCACAGGCAGATCATATAAAGAGATTTGGGGGCTGGGGGCATGAAGTAAAGTTTTCCTCCCTGTTCTGTCCTCTCCAATCACTGCCTATTGCTAAAGCAAACCCAATTAAGCCAAAGTTTCCTTGGCTTAAGTATGTTCTGGCAACAGGTTTCTATAAAACCATCTGCTGGAACAGACTCAGGGACCATTTAATCCAGCATCCAACATCAAATTCTCATGAAAGGCAAGCCAGGTGTTTCTAGAAAGCCCACAGACAGGGCATGAAGGCACTATCTCCTTAGAGACAGCTGTCAGAGAGACTCTGCAGTTGCTGCCAAAATAACCCTTCCCCTGCCAAAAAAAACCCAGCTTGAGTATTGAAACCTTAGCAACAGCGATAATTACTAGGACCTTTCTAGGAACAGCGCTTATGGAGTGGACGACAGCAATGTTTCCCAATCTGTGGATGACAACCCACAGTGGGTTGTGAAGCCTGTGCACATGGGTCATGGGCTTTGTAAGTAAACCCAAAATAATTATTGCTTTCAATCCTTAACTGGTATGATGAATACCTCTCGCAACTTTGTTTTGTTGGCATACTATAAATAATGCGTTGACGCTTGTAACTAAAGGCAGCACCTGCGCATCAGAGGTGAGCTGTAATAGTCACTCAAAGCAATTCCTTGTATGAGCACCTTGTGGCAAACCGTCAACAGATCTGCTGCTAGTTTAGTTAACAGTTAAGCCAAGGGTGATTTGGTGTTTGCTCAGACCAAACTTGTCCCCTACTTTTCTGCTGAAGACACAGAGAAGTTCAAGTGATGTCACTCTAGTGTCACAAAGTTGTCTCTATCTGTGTAAAAAGAACTCACTGGCCTATCATGAGGTTATCGGAATTTTGGCTTCACATTACCAAAATTACTGTTACCATTCAGTATCCTGAGCTTGGTAATGAATGCCATTTGGTAGTATGTATCTTTGGAAAACAGTTCTTCAGCAATGACTGCTATGAAGGCAAAATACAGTAACTAGGTTTTTAGAATAAATATAGTTAATGGAGCAATATTATGTAGCCAGATGACTGGTACATTCCCATAAAAACAACTGTGAATAACATTGGCAATCTTATAGATATTTCAACAAGTACCACCTTAATAGGGGCATTAACTAAATTTTTGCTTGGATGCCTCAAGTAACGTTTATAAAACAGGCAAATTTGCAGTTAAAAGTGCATGAAGCCGATAGCTGTTAAAAGACCTAAGATCCAAAATTCATGATACAATACATAAATGGGTCACTGTATCAAGTAAGTTTGGACTTGTGGGTTGCCATACCAGAAAGGCTGGAAACCAATGGACCACTGAAGAGACTTTCAACACTAGAACAAAACCTGCTCAAGCTGCATTTTCCAGCCTGAACAAGGCTGGTCTGACAATGTCCCTTGGGCCCACATGACAGTCATCTCCATGCAGCCAGCTTAAACAGGAAGCCAAGGAGATCTGAAGGATGAGCTGTTTAATAGGCAAGAGTAAAGGAAGTGATGCAAAGTCTCCTTCCTTCACCTGTCCTTCTCTCCACATAACAGTTTGCACCTATTAAATATAACAACTTTAATGCAAACTTCATAATGTGATATTACTGTGTCACTTCTTTCACATGCATATGTTCTGGTGGCTACTCAATCACATCAGTTTATTAGTCAACATCGCTGTATTTCTCCAAACCAGCTACGCAAAAGCAAGATCTAAACACAAGATGAGAGTTTTATATTTTCCCCACAATTACCTTTTTCAGCACCAGTTAGCTGGTGACTGGAAATACAATCATTACTATGTCCTGCATCTTCATAGCCATATTCTCCTTCTAATGTCCCGGCATATGCGGAAGGATTATCCCGTCTTGAATAGATAAATTGAGCAGCTATAACATAAACCAACAGTAGAACAGTTTCATTTACATTCAATTGTCCTACAGTTGTCATATCCTAAATATTTTGTGCCAATTTAAGAAATATCTTGAATATTTTTTTAAACATTTGAAGCAAAGCAGCTATTTGTTATTCTAACTACAGTATTTAGGATATATTTTTCTTCACACATTTCAAGTTTCTATAGTTTATCTTATTCTTGCCAATCCAGATTCCTGTTATGATCAACACAAGGTTGTGAACAACTAGCTTGACTTGAGAGTACTTCATCTGAAGACCAAGCTTAACATTAAGTTGTTTTTAGCGTAGTCATATGGTCACAGCTGAATAAAAGAGGTCAGATGATCAGATCAATAGCCGTAAGCGGTAACAAGCAGGTGAATTACACAGACCTGTTCTTCAGGCAGGAAGACTGAATTGGAAATGAATTACAATCTCACCTCTAAAGGTAATTTCAGGCAAGTTGCTTTAGTAATTTGTGCCTCCATTCTTCCTTCCATTCATGGCCTTGCCAAACAATACTGCAAAGTTTTTAACATATGTCAATTCTTTTTAGGCATCTTTACAATATGAAAGTAAAATGCCATTTTGCAACTCAAATTCCTACGGTTACTAACCACATACCCTCTGTGTCAGAGGGAACACCAGACAAAAATGGCTAAATATTAAACTAACCTGTTGAAGGTGAAATGCAATAATCATCCTCCACAGACTGTCCATAGAGATCATCTTCTTCAAAGTCTAAGAAGCAAAAAGACAATTAACCTTCTTACAACCCAATTTTAAATAGCTTTTTAATATACATTGTTATAACAAACAGTAAGCTACATTATAACTCAGACATGACACATCCAAGGGCCAAATGCAGCTCTCCAGGCCATTCTATCTGGCCCTAAAGACTCTCTACAGGCCATTTTATCTGGACTTGCTCTGTGCCCTTCTTGAGTGCTTTTGCATGGCTGGAATGTGTCCTTGAACAGTGATCATGCCGGAGGTGCGGGTGTGTAGAAGCATCTGACATTTGCATAGATGGAACCTAACTTTCAGGACAAATGTAAGAGTTGTGACTGTTGCTCCACTCACTTTTACCTCTGGCCACAGCCACACCCACTTTTGCTTCTGGCTGTATCCACCACCACTGGCACATGGCCAAAAAATGCCTACAAGGGAAGGCATCCTTCTGCCCGAAAAAGGTTCCCTGCTGCAGCTACAATTAAAAGGGACTTCCACGCTCTGGTTTAGGACAATTTAACTTCTGAAATATAAAAAATACAAACTATTCTGTATTAGTAAACCATACTAATTATGATTCAGCAACTACCCTTGCTTCAAGGAACATCAGGTGCCTTCAAATTCTAGTTACTCAAAGTCAGTGGAGTCTAAACTTTCGATTAATGCATGCAGATTACAAATATTTATGTAATACAAGAATACCTTCATTTATCAATTTGTTTGTCTAGAATTTTAATTTTCACGGTATAGTATTTTGCTTCCTTTACAGGAGAATATTTTCTGCTTTGAGAGCCTGAGTCAAAGCTCCAGTTTAAAATGATACACACCTTTAAAAGGTTGTCTTAATTTGGTTAATTAGTATAATTTTTCAGGCTGCAGAGTTTACAAGAGTTTTCATAAACACTAGCCCTAACTTTACAGTTGAACACTCATGAGGTTTCAGCACTGTAAGCTAGTCAGTTTTCATATGACCCTCTCTCTTCAGTAGAGACCAAAACTTGAACTAGATTTTGAAAAGTTTGGTTATTTGTTAGTCTTAAGGTCCCTTTCAAGAACCTATGCTTTCCTTCAAAAGTCCAAAATACATTCTTTTAAAAAAATTTACATGCAAGAGGCCCAAATAATTGTTGCTTTATAGTAGTCTAAGAAGCAATTATGATGTCATAACATTTTGAAAATACAATCTAAAGAGTGACAAGCAACAGCCTGTCACTATTTCCCAATGCTGTAATTTCTGCAATATGATTTTAGGCATCAGTGCTTAAACACGGAGAAATCAAATTCCTAAACTTCAGGACTAAAGCCTAACATTTAAAAATATTATTCCATGGGATATTTGAACAAGAAATGTGTGAAGTATCCATAGCATGAGGGAAGATGATTAATATAAGGGCAGTAATCAATCCAGAATGGTGTTGAAAATGGGTGGGGTGGGGTGTAGAATCTTTTTATGCCAGAAAGAAGGTGTGGGAAACTTTTGACCTTCCAGGTGTTGCCACTGGCCATGCTTTCTGAGGCTGATGGGAGTTGTAGTTCAGCAACATATGGAGGGCCAAAGGTTACCCACATCTGTCATAAAGGAATCATGTTGAGATTGTGCTCATTTTATCTTAAATATTTAAAGACAGATAATTCTGGAAATAATGTTAATAGTTTACAGTGCAATCCTAATCATGTCTGCTCAAGGAGGATGGTTAAAAGGTTCTGCAATACATAAATTACAAATAAAATCTCTCACAATCAATTTATTTCCAAGCCTCATACAACAAAATATCATTTCTTATTGGATAATATTATGATTAAAGTTTAGAAATTTGGCTAGTTTTGACAAACTAGCATTGCACTTTCTTAATGTTTATGCTCTGAAGTCATTGCAATCTCATTTTGGTAAGACATGTTTTAGTATTCCAGATTTTATTTATTTATTTATTTAATTATTTTATTTATGCCCCACCCTTCCTTCTAGCAGGAGCCCAGCGTAGCAAACAGAAACACTAAAAACACTCTAAGATATCATAAAAAGACCTTAAAATACATTAAAACAAAACAACATTAAAAACATTTTTAAAAACTTTAAAAACATTTTTTAAAAAAGGTTTAAAGATATTAAAAGACATATTAAAAGCAATTCTAACACAGACGCAGACTGGGATAGGTCTCAACTTAAAAGGCTTGTTGGAAGAGGAAAGTCTTCAAAAGGCGCTGAAAAGATAGCAGAGATGGCGCCTGCCTAATATTTAAGGGGAGGGAATTCCACAGGGTAGGTGCCGCCACACTAAAGGTCCGTTTCCTATATTGTACAGAACAAACCTCGTGATAAGATGGTATCTGCAGGAGGCCCTCACCTGCAGAGCGCAGTGATCGGCTGGGTATATAAGGGGTAAGACGGTCTTTCGGGTATCCTGGTCCCAAGCTGCATAGGGCTTTGTACACCAAAACCAGAACCTTGAACTTGGCCTAGTAGCTAATGGGCAGATTTTGAATATTATGGTCACAACCTAGCCAAAGTTAAGCACATAACTCTCACCAATTTCAGCAGGAGAGATTTAAGCATGTGTTTAACTTCCCCTTAACACAAACAAGACCCAGAAGTGTTTAGCTTTGGATAGATCCTGCTTTACATGTTGTTTTTCTTCATGGAAGCATTTTGTGTTTCACACTTGAAAGTTATCATATGACCAACGGTTATGGCTCATTCATGGTCTTTCAGTGGAGCAGAAATGTATTTTAAGAAACTTGAAAGCAAGAATTCCTCCATATACCCAGTTATGGCCACCAATATGCCTCTTCTGACCTCACAGGAAAATATAGTATTTCATAGATGTGCCGGATTTAATCGTGTTGATATTATTTTGACTGTTTTTATAAAGTGTTTTTAATTACAGGTCTGTAGTCCAATGGTATAACTATCAGACTGTATTATCTTCCTATATATTGGTGTAATAGAGAACATACAATATTTTGCAATCATTTGTTTTAAGTACAGTACTTATAAATTCTACATAAGTTGTGTAATTACAATATATTAATAAAGCATTATTAAAAACATGTTTTTTGTAAATATTTAAATAGAAAAATTTTGAGGTGTTCAAGGCTAGACCACCCATGTATGGATGTATCTTTAAACCTCCTATATAAATATAGGTTTATAATAAATAATATTTTTCCAATCAGCAGCTGTAAAGTCAAGGTTTCTGCATTGAAGCCAGCAGGATTTTATCTCTTCCTTTCCAACACTGGCCCACCAACTGCCTGTTTACACTCATCTTGTGCAGTAAGAGCCATGCCTTTTTGCTTACAGCAGTAAAAAAGCAACCTATGGCCCTCCAGATATTGGGAATACCACTCCTATTATCTCTGATCATTGGTCATGCTGGCTGGGGATGCTGGGAGTTTGGAGACCAGTAACACCTATAATAGGTTCCTCGCTCTGGGCTTATAGTATCCCAGAGGTACACCCTCTCCAATTGTGGAGTTTCCATATGGTTTTAATTTACTCTCTTCCATTATTTGTCCAGTTCTTAAGCCACAGAATCAAAATGGAAACACTTCTGCCACGGGTAGGATCAAGTGAGAGTTGGGCCCCACCAACTCTTTTGGGGAGAAATGCAGAATAGGAGGAAGGGGGCCACTCGTGAGGATACCTCCTCAAAAGAGTACCTACCCACACAACCCGACTCAACTTGGGCCAACCAGCCTCCCTACAATGGACCTGCCCTCCCTTTTGCTCCCCACCGCCTCTCAATTCTCTCCTCCGGTCCCACTCATCGCCACTTATTCCCCCCTCCCCCGTCGCCGGGCAGATCCTAAGCGTGCTAGTGACGTCACTGACACACACACACACACACACAGAGAGAGAGAGAGAGAGAGACTCCTTTTCGTTCCTTCCTTTCCCTCATCCCGTCACCGGCCTATCAAGTTTGTAGCAGAGGTTCTTTATGAGGAAGAGAGAGGGAAATCTTCACAAGCACAGCAACTCTCTACCTTCGTCGTAGTTATAGCCACGCACGTTCCTGTGCCGGGCCATGGCGAGCGCGCCGATGGCGACCTGAGGTAAATGGGAGAGATTTGACCTGTAATGTCCCTTAGACTTGGCGCCTACAGTATCCCCGGGTCATCATGTTGTTGGTTTGGGCCTATCAGTCCCACCTCACCCTCCACTAGTCGGGCTTCTCGCGCATGCGTCTCTCTTTTTTTCGCCCAACGCGATCAGGAACACGCGTGCGCGATTCCTCGCTACATTTTAACGGCTAGCATCGCGCGTCAGGCTGGAATGGAGAGTGGGACTGACGTACTGCCCCCGTCCGGCCTGACTTGTTGTTTGTTTGAGCTTACCTAGACTACGTCAGATTAACTTCCCGATCGCTCAAATCAGGTGGCCAATCAGAGCCATTCCCTCAATGGCCGTCCTCTGTGTAAAGCAGGTTGTCAGGCCGGCGGATCTTGGCAATTTGCAGATTGAGCATGTTTTCTCAGAAGAAAGTCCCTCTGAGTTCAGTGGTAGCTGCCATACTCTCTCAACGCCACCATCTAGTGTAGATACTCACAAGAGCAAAATAAAAGGGGCACATGCTGCCTTCATATTCATAGTACACATATGCCTCAACTCGACACCAAGGATTAAAACAATGCCCTGTGTAGGGCGTATTTCCTCTAGAGTTAATTCAAAGGCGTGTAGTCTCGGCAGGGTGTTTTTCTTTTCTTACATTTATCTGGGGTTAGGTATTATTATTTTATTTATTTATTTATTAGTCGCCTCATACCCACTGGTCTCTAAGCAACTTACTAGTAAGCCAACCTAGCCTTTGACTATGATGATCCAAGTGCTGGGATAAGAAATATTTGTGAAATTTTAAAAAATCCTACCCTTCCTCCAGCCAGTGCAGGGCAACATACCTTGTTTCTCCCCTGTTAACCTCACAACATCCTGGTGAGGTAAGTTAGGCGAGACTGCTCAAGGTCACCCAGTGAGCTTTACAACCTAGGTTGCAGTACAACGCTTTCCAGGGACTCTTATTGGATTTAATGGCACTTACTTCTGAGTAGACACCTGTAAGATCACATTACGTGTGAGGATTTTAACCCAGGTCCCCTCATTCTAGTCTTTTTACACAACATTTACACTGCACTGATTCTCCCAATACCAAGGTCCAAAGAAAGCACCATATTTTTTCATGGCTATTATAGTAGTGGTAAAGCACAATACAATAGGGCCCCACTCATATGGCAGGTTACGTTCCAGACCCCCACCTAAAAGTGAAACCTGCCAAAAAGCGGAACTCATTCAATAGAATGGTGCCCGATGCCCGAAAAATGCTGTAAAAGTGGAACAAGCGCTGTATGAGTGGGACCTTACTCTAATTGAAAGCCGCCGTATTAGCAGAACGCCGAAAAGCGGGGCCCTACTGTACTTGGCTTATAGAGATCTCATTTCAAATCCCCTTTTAATCAGTCTCACTGCATAACATTGGATATGTCACTTTCTTTTGGCTCCGAACATATAAAACCGATTCTGGCTTGCTTGCACTGGCTGCCTGTATGTTTCCGAGCTCGATTCAAGGTGCTGGTTTTGACCTATAAAGCCTTACACGGCTTGGGACCACAATACCTGATGGAACTCCTCTCCCGATACAAACCCACCCATACACTACATTCAAGATCAAAGGCCCTCCTCCGGGTGCCTACTCCAAGGGAAGCTTGGAGGATGGCAACAAGGGAGAGGGCCTTCTCAGTGGTGGCCCCCAAATTATGGAATGCTCTTAGTGGCAAGGTGCGCCTGGCGCCAACACTGTTATCTTTTCAGTGCCAAGACAAGACTTTCCTCTTTTCCCAGGCATTTTAGCATGTGTTTTATACTGTTCAAATTTTTAAATTGTGTTTTAAATTGTTTTTATAAGATCTGTTTTAAATTGTATTTGTTTTAATGTTTTTAGTTACTGTAAACTGCCCAGAGAGCTTTGGCTATGGGGTGGTATACAAGTATAATAAAATAAATAAATAAATAAATAAGTTCCCTGTTTGTGAATTGGTCATAACAATGCTTTATATAGTTATATGGGAGGAAGAAGAAAAGAGATTGTAAGATTTCATGTGACAAAAACGCTAGAGAAAATATTAGAAAGGTGGTGCTTCAGTCAGTTTGTTCAGTGTTATGTATTAGGCTTCAGTTCTTTTTATTTGAAAGACTTATATACCACCTTTCAGCAGAGCTTTCAGGGCAGTTTACAAAAGCAAGATGAAATACAAACCAACAGAAACAACATGCTAACAATTAATACAAAAAATACACCAAAAAACCTGAGAAAATAAAAATGTCTTTGCCTGGTGCAGAAAGGATAACAAGCCAGGCAAGCCTCTCTGGGGAAGGAATTCTACAAACTGGGCACACCACCTCTGTAAAGGCTCTCTCTCTCTGGTCACAACTCGCTTTACATCAGATGACAGGGAGGACCTGGAGAAGGGCCTCCAAAGATAGTACACAGACAGGTTAGAATGGGAGGCTGGTTCTAAGCCATATAGGGCTTTAAAGGTAAACACTGGCTTCATTCAATGGATCTGATAACCAAGGAAAATGGATCAAATCATCCATTTGTCGGCATATTTAAAGTTCTTCACATGTCTGACACGTTCCATTGCCTGTTGCTAGAACAAATATACTATCTTTGAATGACTAATCTTCTATAACAGATATATTCTCCATTTTATAAATCTACACGAAAACCTATCTGATAAAAGTTCATCCCTGCAGTATGATGATTCTTTTATATCAACGTGCTTGTCACTCTGCCCTTTAAAAAAAAATATAGTAATACCACAATGTTGGGTGGATATTGAAAATATGCATAGCCTTGATAATGAGAGACACTGCCCACAAATTTTATGAAAAACATGCTAAAAAAAAGCTTCAGGCAATTGTATTCTTGTAATATTAAACACAATATGCCTAAATATTTCAATATGTGTGTTTGTGATAAAATAAATATTTGTGGGATCACATGTCAGTCACTACAAGGTAATTACTTCAATATGGGAAAAATGTCATAGGTAAAGTAGAGCTTTCTGGGTAGCCTTGTACATGTCACCTTCATTTCTCCATCTGCAGGAATAGGCATAACAAATATGACACAATTAACAAGGATTGTAAACAGATCCTACGAGGTAAGATGGCTGTCGCTTTACCTATGCAAGCTGTCTGTTCTGTCTTCCATCCCATTTAGTTGCCATCCCATCGTTTGCAATGATGAAGGGCTCATATCCTGTTAGTTCATTTGCCCTCTGTATGGCTCTAATGAGGGCCGCTGCTGTCCTACTGTAGTTTTTTCTGTTCCTAAGGTCTTGGCACAGAGAGAGTTTTGGGGATGGAAGTTAAGGGCGGGGAAAGGCTATGTTGGGAGGCTTTCTTTTGCTGGAGGGGTCTATGGGTTTTTCTGTTTGGTGTTCATCATGTTTCATGAGCTTGTCTGTGTGGCAGGAAGTGTACGTGCTGTTTGTTCTCGTGTGATCTGCATTGACATTATTCCTGTGTTTTGAACTGTGGTTTTGGATGGGTTTAAGATGCAAGGGTCCTAGCACTGAGGATGGGATGCCACCTAATATAAACACAGATACATAACTATTTGGAAAAAGGCTTGTTGACCTATGATATACACATAAGGGCCATCAGTTACTTCCTAGAGTACCACACTTTTCCCAGCAGCTGCAGTCTCAGAGATGACTGCAGGCTCCCCACATCAACCTCTCTCTACATACTCATGTTCGCTTGCACATAACTATGCAGACAAATTTGGGAATCTGAACGGCCCTAAATTGTCAACTCAACTCAGATGTTCCATAACAATTGATAGGATCAGATGCCAAGTATTGTAAAAATTACAAAGCACACTAAAATGTCTATAGAAAAGCTATGCAACTATGCAACATGAATAGCAGCTTCTGGAGAAATTTTATTTGTGGAACTGCAGTCTACAGAATGTAACAGGGCAGTAACTCAAAAACAAGCATTTTCCCCCATTGCCCCTGCGCCATGGAACGTCCTTTCCAAGAATGCATGTACTGGGGATAATGCTGCTTAATTTGCCAACTGCTGTTAAACTAAGATGTAGCATAGCAAAGTACATTAAGAAATCATTAGGCCCTTTCCTCATTGATAAGACTGGTGTTTGGCTACAATATAATGCCACTATGGTCTAATGGATAATAACTTTGACTTTTCTCTTGTCTCCAGTGCTGTTCACAGTTAAGGAATCATTAATGCAATTAGGCAGGCTCTTCCTCCTGTAAGTGTTTTTGAAGTGATAATGAGATGATCACGCACAGAGTAGCAAGTAAAAGAAAGGGAAAGGGAAAAACTATGAGCAGTTGGTTGGTTGACTGAATGACTTACTTCTGAATCAATATGCCAAGGACTGAGTGTAAGTCCTGGAGAGTTCAATGAAACTAACTCCTGTGTTAATAATATATTAATTATGCAATTATAGTTCTAGACTTGCAAAGCTACATGAGGCCTTAATAACAGGCTCCTTGGTCTTTAGCGCTACTTCTGTTACACATGTACTAACAGTATTCCAATCTTGCTTTTTCTTCAGACAGTATCTCCTGTGGTCAGTCATCTCTTCCATTTTCTTGTCTTCAGAACTGCTGGCTACAACTGCGTAATCTGCACATAATATGTACATCTACTATAGACACTGAACAATATCAGACCAACACAGGTAACCTTTGTCATTGGAGGTAATGAATATGACTAATGTTTATACTGTCCACCTCTTAATATGAGCAAACATTAAGCTATCACCTGTAAAGGACTGCACTGCAAGAGGCTCTTTTCTGGTTACCCCGCCTTCAGAGGTTGGGCAAGTGATGTTCAGGGAGCGGATCTTACCTGTTATAATGCCCCATTTGTGGAATACTCTGATATTAATAACTGATGTTAATTTTGTTGTTACTTCTGGCTAGGTGATATTCGTTGGTAGTCATACTCAGAAGAGACCAACTAAAGTTAATAGACACAGCTAACTTATGTTCATTAATTTCAGTGGGTCTGCTCTGAGTAGGACTTAGTTGAATACCACCCTTGTTGTTTATATTAATCTATTACAATGCATGACATCCAGTGTTATGCAAGCAGACTTGCCCTTTCTCTCCTCTTCCCTGCAATCCTTCACACATCCCCAAATCTGTTCTGGAGGATCTCCCAACCCTCTGGACAAGTTTTTTGGGGTTGCATGGGGGGCTGTAAAGGGAAGGAGAGGAAGACGAAGTCCCATTGCACAAGTAGGAATCTGTACTGCTGGAGGATGGACACTGTTGGATGTCAACCAATGTTAAGTTCATCTACTGATGGTATTTTAATTTTTTGTAAGCCTCTTTGTAAAGTTATTTCTTAAAAGTTAGAGTAGAAATAATTTAAATAATAAATTCACGAATAGGCAAAAAACCTTGCAGTTTAAGAACATACCTATAGCCCACAGATATTTCTATCAAACTTTAAAAAGCAGGGAAATTGGGCAGCTATAGTGAATGCACCAGGGGAGCAGAAGACCTGACCTCCGCTCTGAGATATTGGACTGCCCTACAAATCTGTCAAAATGCAAACACAATTTGGGTTGGTCTTTCACAGTCCAATCCACTTCCTGTGTAGCTTGGAAGAATTTGGTAACATGTGCCTCTGAGCATATGATGAGTGGTGGCAACACCTGCCATCTCCAAAGATGGAGAATTATATTTTTTAATGTTTGTTGGTGTTCTTACTTTGCTTCTTTCCTATGTTACTAATGTTTCTAGAGAGAATCTAATCTAGAAATTTTTATTTATGTTATTTTTATCCTAGAAATCTGTGTCAAATTTATTTTTATTAATTTCAAAGCCTTTTTATTGGTCAGTGTCATATGATGGTGAAGACAGCCTTTTGTGTTTCAAACTGGAGGTTATGTTCTATTTCTATTTTGGGTGCATAAACAGTTGAATCTGAAACTGCAGTTTGATGTAAACTCAGACTGATTACAATATGTTGCTACTTCAGCCATGACTTAGTCTAGCTATTGGAAAAAAGAGGATGCATGTTTTCAGCCTGCTGTGTTTAAGCCACTTCATTTAAGGCAAGGTGGGCACGGTCAACTAAAAAATTAGAGCACACCTAGAATTTTGCTAGAATATAGGTCACCTCCCACTGTTTTATCTAGTGCAAATTGAGACACTCCTGATGTCTACTGGAGACTATTCTGAAGAATAGTCAGTGCCATTATTCCACAATTATTTTTGGAGTTTTTTTTAGTGTAAATTTTGCAAAGTGTTGCTATACTTCACATATTCACAGAAATAGAAACAAAAGAAAATGATTTCCTATAGGAAACTTCACTAAAATTGCAAAGTAAATCAGACACATTTAAAGTGACTATCTGAACTATATCAACTGTCTTAATAATGTTGCTTCCTCCCTGCTAAAACAAGATCAGCACAGCACATGTCTTCTTTCTATTATTTGGGCTGATTGCAGGTGTTGCCACCACTCACCATATGCTCAGAGGCACATGTAACCCAATTCTTCCAAGCTACACAGGAAGTGGATTGGACTGTGACAGGCCAACCCAAATGGTCTTTGCATTTTTACAAATTTGTAGGGCAGTACAATATCTCAAAGAGGAGGTCAGGTCTCCTGCTCCCCTGGTACATTCACTATAGCTGTCCAATTTCCCTGCTTTTTAAAGTTTGATAGAAATATCTGTGGGCTATAGGTATATTCTTAAACCGCAATGTTTTTTGCTATTAGTGAATATCTCTGCTTTTTAAACCGGGAGGTAAGAAATGGGATCCTGTGCAATTTTGCTGGGAATGGATTGATCATTGGCATGCTTATTGAGTTCAGTGGGATTTACTCCCCTGCAATCATGCTTAGAATAGGTGAAACTGACCATAGGGGATGGGGGGAGGGGGAGGGGGAGGGGGAGGAGGGAGGAGGGAGGAGGGAGGAGAGGAAGGGCAGAGGGGAGGAGGGAGATGGGAGGAGAAGGACAGGTTTGATCATTTGCATGCTTATTGAGTTCAGTGAGATTTACTCCCGTGTAATCATGCTTAGGATAAGTATAACTGACCGGGGGGGGGAGGGCTTGAGTGGGCAGGGGAAGAGGAAGAAGGAAGAGGGCAGGGGAGGAGGGAGGGAGAGGAGAGAGGAAAGGCAGGTCTGATCATTTTCATGCTTATTGAGTTCAATGGGATTTACTCCTATGCAATCATGGTTAGGATAGGTAAAACTGACCATGGGGGAGGAGGAGGTGGAGGTGGAGGGGGAAGGAGCATATTGGAGGGGGTAAAGGAAGGGAGAGGGCAGGTTTGATCATTTGCATGCTTATAGAGTTCAATGGTATTTACTTCCATGCAATCATGCTTAAGATAGGTAAAACTGACCATGGAGAGGAGGAAGGGGAGGGGGGAGGGGAGGAGGGGGGAGGGGGGAGGGGAAGGAAGAGATTGAAAGGGGTTGGGGAGGGAGGGGCAAAGGAAGGGGGAGGGAAGGGATAGGAGGGAGGAGAAGGGAGGGTGGGTTTCATCATTTGCATACTGTTTGAGTTCAATGGGATTTATTTCTGTGCAGTCATGTTTGAAAATGGAAATGGACCGCTTTCATGTCGATCCCGACTTATGACAACCCTATGAACAGGAATTTCATGGTAAACAGTATTCAGAGGTGGTTTTACCATTGTCTTCCACTGAGGCTGAGAAGCAGTGACTGGCCCAACATCATCCAGTGAGCTTCATGGCTGTGTGGGGATTCGAACTCTGGTCTCTCAGGTCATAGTCCAACACTGACTCAGGGGAGAGTAGGAGGAGGGGGGTAGGAGATTGGGTGGCTGGGCATTGGGCAGAGGGGAAGCCCGTTACCTTTCCAAAAAGAAAACACTGTGAGCAGTATCATTGCTTTTCAGCGTTTCCCCCACTTTTTTATTCTACAGCAGGCACATGTAGCCTCCCACCCAAATTGAAAGCAAAGCTGTCTCTGGCCACATCCACACCAGGCTTTATTTCACTTTGGACAGTCATGGCTTCTCTCAAAGAATCCTGGGAAGTGTAGTTAGTGAAGGGTTCTGAGAGTTGCTAGGAGATGCCCTGTTCCCCTCACAGACCTTCAGTCAGAGTAGCTGACTGTTAAACCACTCTGGCCACTTCAGCTCTGTCAGTGAAATAGGAATCTACTCTCAGCCCCCTTCACAAACTACACTTCCCAGGATCCTTTGGGGAAAACCATGACTGTCTCATGTGAAATCAAAGTCTGGCGTGGGTGTGGCCCCCTGATTAGCCACAGCCAGCAGCTGTGAGTCTGGCTTTTAGAACACTGCAGTTGGTTCTTACTGAGCATGCCCGACATTATAATTGAGTTCCAGCCAAAATTCCTTAAATTAATTAAAAATCCACCAGGCATTTAAAAAACTTTTAAACTGCAGAAGATGAAGGTCAGAGTATGGGGCAAGGTCAGTAATAGGATTCCAGGTACTCTGTGAACATGGCTGATTTTTAATGAATTTCAACAGTTAAGAGAACTCAGACAGAAAAAAGTCCGAAAGGGCTCTCGAGTTTTTCTCTCTCTTTTCAGACTTTGAACTCTCTATTCTCTCTGACTGTTTTGTGTATCGCCATGAAAATTTAAAGGGTTGTTAAGCAAGTGTTTCTGAGTTCAGGACTATAAGTTCTGTAAGGTTTTGTTTTGAAAGGAGCTTATGGGAAGCATCAGAATGGCTTGGGGGGTATTTTCAATTTAACATTGCGGAATGTGAAAAATCCACGCTGGCTATAGTATACAGCCACTCTCGTGGCTGTATAATAAGCAGAGCCTCTTCTATCAGTGAATTGTTTTTAGAGCCTAAGGCCTACTTACTGCAAGTCAGTGGGACTTAGTTCTACAATAGTATGCTTAGGATTGGGCTTTTAGCCAGTTAACTTCTATTGTTTTTATTGTATCATATTTTACCATGTATTTTATCGTGCTTTATTGTACGCCGCCTAGAGTGGCCATTGGCCAGATAGGCAGCCTATAAATTAAAGTTTATTATTATTATTATTTATTATCCTCCAATCTGAACTTATTTTCCTTTTTTTCCCCTCATGCAGTATTAAGCCAATTAATAGAGGCTGACAAGGTTAAGCATTTGTAAAAGCTATTTACACATGATCTCTCTAGTTCAGCAGCACTCGGGGAAAAGTTACACTGTTTAGGATAGTGAATGGATGCAAGTGGTACTTCAGAGTAACA
This sequence comes from Rhineura floridana, assembly GCF_030035675.1. Taxonomy (NCBI): domain Eukaryota; kingdom Metazoa; phylum Chordata; class Lepidosauria; order Squamata; family Rhineuridae; genus Rhineura; species Rhineura floridana. The sequence continues at coordinate 105,237,281 of NC_084483.1, forward strand.
CATTTTCTACACATGAGAATGCTTAAACTGACAGTCTGTTCAAGAGATGCATCTACGATTATTTATAGTCTCTCACTGAATGCGCCTCACACACTTAATTCTGTGAACAAATAGTTTGCCTGGGTTAGAAAAGTGTGTTTGTAAGCATTGTCACATGGCAAGCAGTACCCTGCTGAGAGAAATACGGAGCAACAGCTTGTGCCCTCCTGGAATGAAATGGGCCAGCTATGTTGTGGTGGTTTTCTTCACAGCAAACCTTTGATTCTTTCATGACAGAAAATTTGCATCTTTTATAGCATAGTGTGCAAAATGTAGATAGCTCATGCTTGAATATATTGCTGAATGTGTTGATCTGATTCTCAGTAGGTGAGTTGCCAAGAATTTATAGGCGCTTTGCCAAATAGGCAAACTGGGGGTTATAGAAGAAATAAAATACTACCAACATGTAAACTTAGGCTGCAATCCAATACATGTCTACTCAGAAGTAAGCTCCATTGGGTTCAATGGGACTTACTCTCAGATGTGTATTGGATTACAGCCTTAGTCGGTTTTCCAGATCATGGAATGGAAGGAATACATACATGCTTCATGAATCTGAATCAAAGACAATATTCTGTTGATATATTTCCTTATATTGGGAACCAGTACATGAATCAATTATAGATTGCTTTCTTACAAAACACAGGGTTCCTGTAAACACCCAACTCTGCTCAGAAATCTCTTATTGTCGGTATTGGATAAGCTTCTCTGTCCTGGTACATTTCTCCCTTCTTCACCTTAATTTAGTTAGTAAACTCTTGAGGCAAGGAACATCTTTTGATTATATTGCTGTGTAAAGCACCAGGTACGTTGATGGCACCAAATAAAAAAAATACATGTCTGCTGGTGTTTTCCTCTTCCTCCTTCCAGGAAGAGTAGACACCCAACAAGCTATATAAAAGTACTGCTGTTAAATTATAAATACTTTGCATTTCTAAATGATTCCTTAAGTGATATGAAAATTCATGATCGTTAATAATTATAATAAATAATAGAGACCAGGAAGAATTGCTTGCCAGTTTAGTTATACTTTTTTCCCATATCACAGCCTCTTCAAAATGCAAGGGGAAAGGAAGCAAGGTGTCACATGTGGAAATAATGTGTTACAGACCCTCGCAGGAACACTGTTGCAAATTTGTGTGGCAGCTTTTCTATCATGGTTGTTTTTAATTTTTTAGGTCCAACAATTAACATTCTCCTGATATACACTGTTTGAAGTTCTGAGATGTTTTCACAGTAACACTGTAGCTCTCAGCAAGAAGCACTTTTTATAAAGCCACAGTCTTCTGTTGTGGTTGGAACCTTAGTAGAAGTGCACCAGGTGTTATCTTACAAGCTCACAAAGTGTAAGAGATAAAGGAACCCCATGTGTCAAAAGGAGACAGATACATACGTACACGCACAGATCAGTGCGTAAATTAATAGAAATATGCAACTTTATTTTTCACTTTAAAAAACCAGGAAGGCCATGGAACTCTTGAACAGGTGCCTGGAGGGGTTTGGGGGATGGATGTGAATGAACTGAAATTTAATCTAGATAAGATAGAAGTGCTGTGGATTGGGAAACTGGCCAATCTAGATGGAGGTGTGCAATCAATCCTGGATTGCACTTCCCCCTGAAAGACCAAATTTGCAGCTTGGGAATTCTGGACTCATTGCTATCTATGAACGTGCAGGTAGAACTGGTAGCCAGGAATTTTAGGAGCTTAGGCTGGTACACCAGCTGCATACCTATCTAGAGCAGTTGAATCTTGCATTGGTTACCTTGCTTTCAGGACAGACAAAAGTAAGTACTTCTTCACGCAGCACATAGTTGAACTATGGAATCACTCCCAAAGGAAGCAGTGATGGCCACCAGTTTGGATGGCTTTAAAAGAGGATTAGACAAATTCATGAAGGATAAAACTGTCAGTGGCTATTAGCCATGATGGCTATTCTCTCCCACTATGGTTGGAAGCAGTATGCTTCTGAATACCAGTTTCTGGAAACTGCAGGGTGAGAGAGTGCTCTTGCACTTAGGTCCTGCTTGCTGGCACCCCATAGGCTTCTGGTTAGCCACTGTGAGAACAGGATGCTGGAGTATATGGGCCATTGGCCTGATCCAGCAGGTTCTTATGTTCTTACTCATGCACTAATTGAACCCAGACTTGACAACTACAATGCACTAAAGTGGAGCTGCTTTTGAAAATAATTCAGAAGCTTTAATTGGTGCAAAACTGGTGCCTGGTTGTCGTTGTAGGCCAGAAGATTAGAATATGTGCCACCAGTCGTGCACCAGTTGCTGTTTCTGGGCCCAGTTCAAAGTGCTGATGCCAATCTTTAAAGCCCCAAATGGTCTTTGGGACCAGATTAACATAAGTCAGCCTTAACCTGTACTATCCTTTCTCTTTGCTAAGATCTTCAGAGGCCCTGCTCATTTGCCTGCTGTAATACTGATGAGTTTGAAGGAAACAAGAGTTAAAGGGATGTTTCCAAGAAAATAATTATGTGAATAGAACTACTTTCACTTGTACAACAGAACTTCTCCATCTCCTCCCCCCCCCCGCCCAACCCAAAATCTGCTTGGAGGGTTCCCTCTCCCCTCCAGAGCTGCTTTCAAGACAGCAGAGTCAAGGGGGGGGGACAGAGAAGTTACGTTGTGTGAGCATAAGTTGTTCGGCTCTTGCAATGACTTTGTTGAATTTGGCCCATAACCTTCTCAGTGGCAGCCCCATAGTTATTGTGATCTACCTATGACCACTAAGTGGTCTACCTATGGCCCCTATGGTGCAAGACTTCCAGTTGGGCCTTAACAACTTACCTGTTCTATGACGTATTCTCTGAAAAATAGAGCCAGCAGTGAGACCTCTGTGCTTGTTTACTTGGAAGAAAGTCCCATTAAGTTCAAAAGGTGGTATTCCCTAGTAATGGCGAAGAGAACTGCATAATTAATGTATCTGATGGAAATATTTGAAGTATGGTTTAGGCCTACCTCATAAGTTGATCTCTTAAACTGTTTAGTATGCTTGATCTGACCATTTCAACATACGTTAATGCATCTTATTTTGTTATGTGTGCTGTCTTGTGAGGACTGTGCCCTGAAAGACTGCCTAGAAATACTTTAATATAAATAAATAAATATTTGGATTAATATCAGTGATTATATACATTTTATTTATTAAGAATACTTAGTATGAAAAAGTTGTATTTTAATTAAGGTTTGCACCAGGTAAAAATATAAACGACCAGGAAAAATTGGTACCCAGAATTGTTTATGTTTAATCCTTTCTGGTCTGTACTACTTTGGACTAAACGAGGGGAATTCCATTTCTGAATACCTGAATACTCTGAAAACACCTGAAAAACAACAAGTCTGTCTAGGAAAGGCTACCATACCAGAAAGAATGATACTTAAAGCTTTCTTCCTGACAATTTCCATGGACAGGAAGTTGGAAAGTTGGTTGGTTGGCATCGTACCACCAGGAGCATTCAGCCGTCAGATTCCCCCAACTGCAGTTTGAAGTGATACTGTCTTGGATGCATTATAGTACTGTACATTTTTTCCCCTGCACATTTGAATGCAGTGGAAAGTAAATATTTGGCCAAGTGGGAAATCTAACCATTAGATCAGTAATTCCCATAATTCCTGATCGTTGGCCCTGCTGGCTGAGGCTGATGGGAATTGTAGTCCAGCAACATCTGAGGACCCAGAGGTTGGGAAAGGCTGCTCCGGTATTCAGTTTGGAGAAGTATACTCATTTCTAGTAATTGGGAAGAACAGTAATACATGACATTGGCCTGCCCCAATTTTTAGAAATATTAAGAAGAAATTTTACCAAAAATGGAAACCCACCTACACACAGGAGAAACAGTTTACATGAGATAATTTTGAACATATTTTTAACTCATTCATTCATTCATTCATTCATTGGCGATCACTTGTGGCCAAGTAAGATTGTCTTCCAGGGTAAGGTCTTTAACAGTGGGTCCGTAAGTGACTGTGGAGGCCAATTCTGGATCCAGACAACCTCCCACAGTGAGGACATAGGTTTCCAGATGGAAGATTGTCACGATGAGGATTTGCTTGACATGCCTTCCACTTAGCTCGTTTGTCCTTTTCGCCCTGTACTCGTGCTTCTTCAAAGTCCATAGCACCTTTGATAATGGCCGATCTCCAATTGGGACGCTCATGGGCCAAGGCTTCCCAGTTCTCGATGCTTATGTTACATTTTTTTAGATTAGCTTCGAGAACATCTTTAAATCTCTTTTGCTGTCCACCGATATTCGGTTTTCCATCCTTAAGTTGGGAGTAAAGTAGCTGCTTTGGAAGACGGTGATCAGGCATTCAAACAGCATGACTGGTCCAGCGAAGTTGATGTTGAAGGATTATTGTTTCAACACTGGTGGTCTTTGCTTCTTCCAAAACGCTAACATTAGTCCTCCTATCTTCCCAAGTAATTTGCAGAATTTTCCGGAGGCAGCGTTGGTGGAATCTTTCAAGAAGTTGAGAGTGATGTTTATAGATGGTCCATGTTTCATAGGTGTACAGTAAGGTCAGTAGTACAATGACTTTGTAAATAAGCATTTTGGTCTCCCTACGAATATCCTGATCCTCGAACACTCTACACTTCATTCAGGAGAATGCGGCACTCACAGAGCTCAGACGATGCCATCTGTCAGCCATCTGTTGGCAATGCTTTGATTTGGATTCCTGCATTGAGCAGGGGGTTGGACTTGATGGCCTTATAGGCCCCTTCCAACTCTACTATTCTATGATGCTGAATTTTAGCGTCAATGTCAGCTTTTACAGAGAGATGGCAGCCAAGATAAGAAAAGTGATCAACATACTCCAGCATCACACTATTAAGCTGGATTGATGGTGCTACAGACAGATTGGTTCACACTTGCTGATGAAGCACTTTGGTTTTTTTGATGTTAAGCAAGAGGCCAAGCTTTTCATATGCTTCTGCAAGACATTTAGGATAGTTTGAAGATCTTCCTCTGAATGTGCGGAGACTAAATTATCATCGGCATATTGAAGATCTATGACAGAGCTTGTAATTACCTTACTTTTTGCTTTGAGCCTACAGATTAAAAAGCTTTCCATCTGTTCAATACGTGATTTCCACGCCAGTGGGAAGTTTCCCCTCAACAAGGTGTGGAATCATGGCTATGAAAGTAGCAAATAAGGTCGGAGCAATGACACATCCCTGTTTGACGCCTGATCCCACTTTGAATGGATCACTTTGAGAGCCATTGTTATCAAGAATAGTTGCCATCATGTTGTCATGGAGTCGCAAAATGTTCACAAATTTATCAGGGCATCCAATTTTCAGAAGGATGGTCCAGAGAGCAGTTCGATTTACAGTATCAAAGGCCTTAGTCAGATCAATAAACACCATATACAGAGGTCGGTTTTGCTCCCTGCATTTTTCTTGAAGCTGTCATGCAGTGAAGATCACGTCCACTGTCCCCCTGGAAGGGCAGAAACCATTTTGAGATTCAGGGAGGATGTCTTCTGAGATAGGTAGGAGGCGATTTGCGAGGATCATTGCAAGGATTTTACCTGCGGTAGCTAGAAGAGGGATGCCTCTGTAGTTCCCACAGTCTGTTCTATCACCCTTCTTGAAAAGAGTGATAATTATGGCATCCCTAAAGTCTTCCGGGATCTCCCCCCTCATCCAGATTTTTTAAAAAACTTATATGACTGAAATGCCTACCATGGCAGAAAAGGTCAAGAAGTTAGCGATTAGAAGATTTGAAAGAAGCTTATTTTACCCATCCCCAAAAATATAGTAGAATTTGGATGCACACCCAAACATTGCATTAAAAGTAAAATGTGTTCTGTAATATCTTCTGATAATGAAGAAAGTATCTTCTGAAAGAAGGGCTGCAACAGACTTTCAACCCAAGGCATTTTTGTTTTGTTTTTATTGCTATCATGTCTTCTGCATAAGCTCACCCAGCATCATTTCATTATTTCTGCCAACGCTTTTCTTATGAGTCAGTAGAGAATCTAGTCTGCTTTTTATTTGTTTATTTTTTTAAAAAAATGAGAACAGATTTCTAGGCCATATTTATTTTACAAACGCAGATGATAGATGCTGAGGCCTGTTTTCCAGGCTGAGCTATTCTCCAGTCAAAACCTATATTCTGGGATAGTCACCTTTGCGTTTGTTTGGCCATTGGAGGTGGTGGGGATAGCCCCTCATAGATGGAAACAGTGACTAACAGCTGCCATGATGGGGTAGTTCCTGAAGACACTACAATCATAACTAGAAAACTACTGATGCATAGCTTACAGGTGTCTAGTCAAAACTGTAGAAGCTATGAGAGTATAAGTCTACTACAGTCCTCTACTATACCAACATCATATGATTTGACCCAACTCTCCGTATTACAGATGATCTAACCAGAATCATCTGAATCATGATGATAGTTGTGATGACAAACAAGAAAAGAATTAAGAACAGTGAGGTTGGGAACTTAGGAATGTTAGTTGGCTTGGAAGAGGGAACTAGAGAAGAAGCTGTGATAAACAATATTTCAGTTGAGCTCAGTGGGAGAAGTCCCCACTTGAGTGTGTTCTTAAGATGTATACTGAGAAGTTTTACAGTGGCTGTAGATCATATTTATAAACATTTAACATTCAGAAGCATTTACTGGTATCTGAAAAGTTATATGTTTTCTTTAAATGCTAGAAAGACAATCAGAGTAATCCTACAATCATGCCACATCAACAGCTGCAAATACCAGAGTAATAGCAGCATTATTGGGATCCTGTGCACTCCCAGCAGAAAAATGAAGCAAAATTATATCCTTGCATTCTTGTCCTTTTATCCCCAGTTGCAGGAGTGCAACTGGGTATTCTCGAGTCCTGAGGTAAAGTACCTGTAATGGTATGGAGAAGACTAGCATTTGGCAACATCCTCTTTTTATATTGGTTACTAGCCATGCCTGTCTGTTACTGTTTCAAACTCCTTACTTCTTCTGACAATTTCCCATCACCAAGTCCCCACTTGTGTGCTCTCCAGATATGACACTAGAATGATGTAGCACCATGCCTCATGCGCTAACATCTGTGTTGCATGCCTAGGGTTTATATACTACCGGTGGTCTGCCAAAGCTGCAGAGTTATTCAGTATCCAGTGTTCCATGATGAGTGTAGAGGTGGAGGGAAGAAAGTTTGGGGCAGGGAGAGAGGGGAAAGAGTAATGTTTGGACCTCCATTGATTTCAGTGGGAGTGTATTAACGTACACCACATTTGGTAGTATTATGCCTATCACCAAGGGAAGTACAGAATGCTAACTAAAGCTGCAATCCTAACCATGTTTACTCATTAAATTCAATTTAGTCCCATTAAATTCAATGGGGATTACTACTGGGTAAGTGGAGTTAGGATTGCAGCATGAGTCCTGTTACTATTATTTTACCTTTGCACAGTGGGAGTGGCCTATGTCAGTCTAACTCTGAGGCTATGGTAACATAGACTGCAGACATGTATATGTTGAGAATCTGCTGTCCCAACGGGAATTAATCAGACATGGTATCCTATAGTTCTTCAGCCAACATGTGGAGTAGAGGACTGCACTGTAAGATTACCATGATTATTTAAAATAGGTTGTTTACAATAAATGAAGAGCTATCTGATTATACATTTGGACAATTAATGATGCAATCCTCAGCATATATCATTAATCTAATTGCCACCAAAGTAACCAGAATTACATAGATGAATGTAAGATTTCATCCAGTAATTTTAGAAACATATAATTATATATTTATAATTATTATATATTTAGGCAAACACTAGAAAGGTGGAACAGCTTGACCAAGTGTCCAAATGACCAAGCGTGCACAGAAGCCACAATGTTGACACTAACTAGGTTGGGCAGGGGTTTAATAAGGGAAATGGGTTAGTGGGCCTGATAGAGCTTCTGATGCCTTATGGCAGGAGTGGGAAACTGTGGCCCTCCAGATGTTGCTGGACTACAGCTGTCATCATCTCTGACCATTGGCCATGCTGGCTGGGGCTGATGGGAGCTGGAGTCCAACAACATCTGGAGGACCACAGCTCCCCCCATTGCCACCTTATGGTATCCTGGAAGAAAGATTAGAGTTGGAGGCACACATCACTCAGCGCTAATTCTTTCTCCCCATCACCCCAATTTAGGATGTTACAAGCTTCAGAAGGTTCCGACCACTTTGAAACTAAGTGTCACAATAGAGGAATTTATTAGAATTGTAGGGAAATCACTTCTTCTAACCCCAGTGAATTATTCCAAAGATGCTTTAAGCTGTATCCTGGAAGGACCTCTCCAAAAATATTTTTTATTGTGCATTCATGATTATTTGTGTTCATGATGGTATCAAGGCAGTTACACATGATCCTGCTTTCAATGCTGTTCGCCTGCAAAAAAAAATGCGGGAGCATACTGCTTTGTCTTGTACATGTCCTGCAACTTCTTGCTGAAATACTGCAATTGTTATACCAAAAATGTTCCATTTTTGGGGTTTTTTTGTCCTGTTTTTGTTGTGCTGTAGTACAAGAGTGCCCTTTCAGATGGCAATAATGCAGTAACATTGGGGAAGTATTGCAGAACAACTAATAAAGCGGAACAGTGTGATGGGCAAGTATAAATCCACCACTAATGCAGTATTATTACATCAATGACATGTTGCAGTATACACCCACAGAAAAACCACCAGTCTAGAGGGGCCCAAAGAAGAAGTTAGAAATTAGGATCTAACAATGTGCGATACCTTGATTCCAATTTCTCTCTCACATACACTGTGGAGAGAGAAGTAAATCTACACCACATTATGTTGCTCAGATTCAAGTTTCAATGAACAGCTTCCTTCTCATCTAGCCCCAAATTTCAGTACCATGCTGTTGAGGTTCAAGCAGGGCTATGTGAGCAGGGAGGTACTCATCTAATGCCAGTACTCAGCTTTCTCATACCATTGTGTTAAGAGACAGATTTCCCAATTGTTTATCCCTTCCTGCAATTCCTAACAGGTCCCACCTTGTTCCTTTTAATATTGAACTTGGTGGTCCCATCCTCCCTATCATCAGGGATGTGAAACGTGGCCACCCACAGATAAGGTAAGGGTTTCTGGTGAATTCAGGGAGGGGGGGCTCTGTAGCTAAGCAGGAAAATAATCATTTGCTTTTTTTAAAAAATTGTCACCACCCATGAGGACTGTGCATGTTCATTTCCCTTCAGGAGGCACAGAATGTTTAGGGTTCAAGAAAGAAAATGGGGGGGGAGATGAAACACCTGGGGGAATAAGCTTCATGCAGTGAAGTTAAAAACCTTCGCTCACCATGCTTACAAAAAGGTTTTGGGAAGGGAAAGGGAAAAACATTTTCCTCCTTCCCTTTTCTTCAGATATTCTCTCCTCTCCCAGTTATATAAGCAATAAAGCACCTAGATTCAGGGCTAGTAGCCACCTCCAAACCTGAAGCCCCAGACAGTGCCACAAAGCTACAGTTCCCAACTGCCTGGAGTCCAGAGAAGGGGAGCACTCATGTTAGGAGCTGGGGAAGCATCACAGAATTTGGAATCCCCAGTTGTTTACAATATTTCTCAACTACAGAAGAGTACAATAATGCTGTTGCTGAGCCCACCTAAGCCCTTATATCCCAGCCCAATCACTGAGATCATCCAGGGGAGCACTGTTAATCATCCCCCATGTTGCAAAGACCTGACTAGCCTCAGTTGGACATTTAGTGTCACTGGTCCCATGCTGTGGAACACTCTTCAGGCAGAGATTCGGCAAGCATCCTCGCTTTTGACTTTCAGGCATCTCTTAAAACTTTTTTTGTGCTGATAGACCTATGCAGCTGTTCAAAATATTTTCTGAGTAGCTCATCATTGGAATGATTATTTTGCATTGATTTTAAGTGTTTTTATGTTGCTGTGCACTGCCCTGATGTTTTGTGAGACGGTGGTATATAAATACCTTTACAAATAAATACATAAATGAATAAAATCACTGTTTAATCTGACTACTCACTTGTTGTATATAATGCAAAATACCTTCATTCAAACTGAGAGCTCAATTTATATATGAGGTCCTGTACATTCAAGCATCCACAATGCCCAACATTATTAGTTTTCCTGTGCAGTATTTAGTGTAGGAAGTGTTTGATTTATTCTGTGGTTTACTGAGTTTGTGTGAGGCAATGCCAAAGCTTAACTAGATTGGCCAGTGCAAAGTGACATCATGCGCTACACTAGAACATGCCCCAATATTCTCTGCAACTCACAAGGGTTCCTCAACAGAGTTCGTTGAAGGTACAAAGCCTGAAAGTCAGTGCTGTAAATTGAACAAAATATTTAACATTCACTGTGAGTCAGACCAACACATTCTGTATGAGACTTTTATTCAGTATATAATATATTAGGACATGACATTTCAGTCAGTTGACAACTGTGCTATATTCTGTATTCCCTCCATGTCTATAAGGGGCTCTGTTCGCTAGCACAGAGGGTGGTCAGTATTCCTTTAGGTGAAGATCAACTAGTTCCTCTGTTCTAAACAGTTAAGAATAGAGTTGCTTATAAAAAGTAGGAAATGCTTCCTGGAATTTAGCCAATATAAGTTTTTGATCCTCTCTTGATCTTTATTTTCACTAATCCTTTTCTTTTTGTGTTCTTTCCTTTTGTTGATCTGCCAAGATTCTGTCACTCTTCTTCCTTCTCTGTCTGTCTTGCTCTAAAAATATTTTTTTGCTAAATTTAATTAAACATTTTACCATATTTGCCAAGAGCAAGTTCCCATAGTGACATAAAATCTCTCATCAAAGTTTCCAGGCAATTAATAAGGATTAATTGTAACCTTTAAGTTTTTATTTCCAGGGTTTTCATATTTTTCAGTCTTACTTTTTGAATAAATGGGTCCTGGACTTTGCATCACTCCAGTCAGTTTCTGTTATGATCCCAGTGTCAATCTCCAGCTGACAATTATCCCCGTTAAAAAAAAAAGCTTGCTCATCTTTTTGTGATGTTTTAGCATTTTTGTATATCCAAAACTAGTTAATTTAGCATTCAGGGTTGTCTGCAGTACAAAACTGCTGTTACAGTTATGGCCATAAAGTTTGTTACATTAGAAACATTTTACAGAATAAATAATCCAACAGCAAAACATCAGCAGACATGGACTCATGCACCACACAATGGGAAGCTCTTTCAGATGCTGTCAGTAACTGTGAAATAGAGTACTACTGAAAGAAACTAGCTAACCAAAAAAACAGTAAACAAAAAGTGGGTGTTGGCAGAACAACAGGGACTGCTATAACGTTTGCTTCTCTGCACATCTCCTCGATCCTTCAGATCCACCAGAACCGGGAGCCTAGGCACGGGGGAAGTGTGAGGAAGGAATGAAAACTTACTTCCCTGTATGTTCAGATTTGTGAGATTCACTGGAGCCAATCAGAAACTGCATTACAGCAGAACAGGCAACATTCTGAGCAATGAGTTTACTGGCCTAGGGCTTTTTTTAGTTGTCCGAGAGACAGAGAGATTTGGGCTTCCCTAGGTGACATGCTTTCTTGAAGTCCCAGAGTTCCTTGTGTATAGGCAAGAGGGAGGAACAGTTGATGGCAGTGACAAAGTGCCATAATTGATCCCAGAAACAGCAGGAGCCAGTGCTGCTGATTTACAGGCCCCAAATACATGCAATGTCTGTGCACACATGCATGCATCATACTGCCATGTTTGACTATCAGTACAAATCAGGAAGCCAGAAACAAAGAGGTTTAGCAAAGTGAACTGAAAGAAGTTAAAAGATGCCAATTGGTCCTCCAGTTTTTCAGGACAGACTATATCTTTCCTAAGTCTAGCTCACGCAATAAAATAACTAGGACCAACCAAATATTTATAAAGTAGTTAGCAAGCTTTCCAAGACTCTTCTTCAGGTTACATTACTCAAAAAATAACAAAAAGCAGGGAGAAGGTAGGGACATGATAGAAAAAGCCTCAGCTGACCCATAGAATAGTTTCAGAAATATAGAAAACATCATTCTGGAATTAAAATAAAAACTTTTATGATATTTATGTATATGTGGGATGAGATCATGGTGTGTGGGAAGGGGCCCAAGTTACAAGTTTGTACTGCCTCCCCCACCCCCCAGCGATGCTGAGGCCTCTCAGAACCTACTAGGCTCTGATCCTGACCAGATACTAGCATTTTTAAAATCAAAAGTTGGCAATCCTAAAGGCTGGTTAAATTTGTGGGGTTGACAGTCCCCCTTTGTCAGCATAAACCATAGGACACATAAAATGTAGACCACACATTATATGAACAACAAAGAGTATATCTTCTGATATGAGGTGCCAACAGGATTTCCTGGGCCTGGTACACTATATGTAGATTGAACCTCCTACATTCCCACCCATCCCTACCTTTCAACAATGCATCGGCAATAACTGCTGCTTATTACCAATATATATTACCAATATGAACAGTTATTTTGAATCCACAGTTTTAAGATGTAATTATTTGTCATGCCCCCCTCAGAGGAAGCAAGGAGACAGCTCAGAATCCTTCACCAGACCAGGGGCAAGCCCCTGAGGGAGCCCGCCTGTCAGAGTCAGAAAGCGACCAGGAGGCTGCCCCTTCCCCAGCAGAGAGAAGACGCCAACAGGCGTTGCAGCAACAAAGGCAATCAGCTCATTTAAGGAGCAGGAGAGCTCACAAGAACACAGGCTGATTGGAAGAACCTGGCCTTGAATGCCGAGCATAAAAGACTGGAAGGAAAGGGAGACTTCTTGCTAGAGTCAACGTCAAGCCTTGCTGCAGACATTGCTCCACCTCCCCTGTTGACCCGTGCCTTGGACCCTGCCCTGCCTGAATAGATCTCTTGGTTTCTGGACCTGTGGACTACCTTAAGGACTTGACTCCACTGCATCCTCCTTCGGCGCTTCCCAAACGGTAAACACGCTGACTGGCACCTGGTTCCTCCTGCCTAGCAGATTTATGGTCTGGCTGGCGTCTGGTATATGTTAATTAGGTGCTAGCCACTGTGAACCCACCATGTTTGATATTATTTAACTTATCTTTAACCTGCCTTTCAGTGTTTCTGCTCTCACAACTTGTGCAGCTTGACTAACCCAACTCTCAGCCTAATGTATTTCATAAGATAAAAGAGGGAGGTAGGACCCAGGAAGAAAAGTGAGATTCAAATATATCATGTCATATTTAGAAACCATGTGGGGGGATCATGCACACAGGCAGCTTCCCCCAACACAATCCTATGCTATGTCTACTCAAATGTCCCACTGACCTACAGCACAATCCTAACCATATCTACTCAAAAGTAAGTCCTATGGAATTCAGTGGAGTTTACTCCCAGGGATGTGGGATTAGGATTACAGTTTTACTTCTAGAAATTGAGTATAGAATTAAAGCCTCATGTTGGAAATGTTTTCAAAACAGGCTACAAATTAGGTAAAGAAACTGCCCTATTCAGCAGCCCAGTAAAATTTAAACTTGTATGACTCCTTCTATGTAGAAAACAACATATTGTAATAGCATCATAAGCTGCATGTACACCTTTTTATTTCTGTTCAAAACTTATTTGATAGATAAAATATATTCTATTTTTGCAAATAATTAAAACATGCATATACTCTTTTATTATCATAATCACTGAAATTGTTTACTGTGCATACTTATCAAGATCCTGCTGTCCTGTGTGTGCTTCTTTGATCTTCTGGCCTTGTGCTGGATGTGCACACAGAGAGAAAAGGGGGCAAGTAGGTATACATAGGCTGCTGCTGAAAGCTATAAGCTTCCTCAACTCATATGATGAGCACATTAACCAATATGCAGAGAGAAGCAGAGAAAGGCTGTTTTCAGCACTTGCAAAGGTTTCTAACAATTGCCTGGTGTTCAACTAATCCTTTGTCAATCATAACTCGGACTTCACTCATTGGCTAAAATCCTGAAAGGGCAGGGACTGGAACAGCCAGCAGGCTCATTTTACAGAAATTGCTAGTGGGGGCAGCTCACATTTTGGTTTATAACTTTCTCCCAGAGCACTTAGAAACTTATTCTTATTTTAAAAAAGGAAGCTAAGAGTCTGGGCCCCCTGCTGGTCCTGAGCCCAGTAGAAATGTACCCTTTCTATCATCTGTCACCGGCCCTGCTTCAGGTTGCAGTCCTTTATGGCTTAATTATGCCAGCTTGATCATTTTCAAAATCCTGGTATGAAGAGTGGGTTCATTCTGCTTCCTGGATTGGGTTTCGGTAAATCATCAAATGTTTTGAAAATTGTGTTTTAAATGATGGGTTTATCCACATGGGAGCATTACTTCATACTAAAAATACTGTTTTTACCTGTTTTCTCTTTGCACCGTCCACAGTAAGGGCTCAATTCCAGCTGCAAACACTGTGTTTTCTATTCACAGTGAGGGGAAGGATCAGTCACGCAGTTTCCTAATGACCACGCCCTCTAATTTAACATTTCCACCCCCTCTGGTTGCTTGGCAACCAAGCATGCTGCAGTGAGTTCCTTTAAAAAAAGCCTAGAATTGCAAATACTTGTGTTTGCCCTGGTAGGATACAGCTGAAATACAAATCTTTGTTTGAGCAGTGTAATGCTTTTGTGCACAAGTGGGGGGGGGGAGAAAATAAAAGCACCATTTGCAGCAACATAAAAATGCTACCAGAACAGAGAAGAGCAGCCAGAAGTTCCTTTTCATCCTACAGGAAATAACATGAAGGAAGGGAGGAGGGAGTGGGTGTGGAGAGGGAAATGATTGACACACTCACCTAAAAGCATTGGAGCAAAGTGTCTGCAAGCACTAGAGATATGGAGTGAAGGCATGTTTTCCTTCCCTTTTCATATTATCAGAGGATTGAGTTACTATGGATTTACAGGGGGAAAACTGCGTGATAGCTTCTATTTGTTGCTAAGGTCATGTGAACCATGCAAATTTAAAGGACATATAAGTAGCACTAAACACACAATAAACCACCGTGTAGATGAACCCTATCACATGCTAAAGAGATAGTGGATATGTTTGGGGATACTGAAAAACTTAATTTGGTGCTTAGCCAGCAAGAGGAATAAACTTGTGGGATTACGTTTGTGTGTCTGCAACTATTTGTGTGTGCTAGTAAAGATAAGGATTTGGCTTCTAATGAATTGAAAGAGCAGGGGATAATTCAGAACAGGGTTCTGCATAGGGCTCCCATGCCTAATAATCTGGCCCTGAAGGGTCAGGAATATAAAATTGATGTTAGGAAAGAAAGTTGTGTTTGCGCCAATAAAAAGTCATTCTTTATGGGGGGTGAAATAAAAGAAATCCTGGATAGTCTCCAAATGTCAACAAGATTATAATCAGCTAATTTGTTCAGGACGAACTTGACAGTTTGAACATTTTACCCTAAGCCACCATCCCTCTCTTTCCTTCAACCACTTTCCCCTCCTGCATTAATTTTGGCAAAGCTAATGGCACCAGGTCCATCATCTTCATAGTAACATACATACAACACCTTTGGGAAGAGATGCATGTCTTGTCCTCTGTCAGGCAACATCACAAACGATATTATTGACCAGTCAAAGTGGAAGATTTCCCAATGAAGCTATAATTGATTGTAACATATACTTGTAATTACATGAATTATTCTTTTGTTTTTTTAAAAAAACACCTCTGGGCTTTTGCTGTATTTTTTCATCCAGACACAAACTCTTCTGGTCTTTAATACCCCCAAGCTATGAATGAGTTTAAGCATTCGTCAAATCCCCTGCCTCCTGGTTTCACGCACTCTCATCCCACACCTGCAAACCTAAAAGCCAATCCTCCTGGCTGACCTCTACCTCATCATCCCATCTTCACTGTCATTGTATGAAATGACTGAATGAAACACTAAAAAAAAAAAGACAATAAAATAAGGCTCTTTTTACAGCCTTTTCAGGCAAATTGTTTCAGAAAAAGTTTGGGCCGCAGCATAACCAACAATATGGTGTGAAGTCCTAGGCTTGGAGAGAAAAAATTACCTTCTTAATATGTTGTATCCCTCTTTTGAGAGCCAGGGTGCAAAATGTCCCCTCACCTCTCATGTTCTCTTGTGGATTCTTCTGTCAGATTTTCTGCCTGCTCAACACGTGCTACCCAAATCAACACCATTCTTTATAAGCCAGACATGGGAGGGGGGTTGTAGTGAAGCCCATGTGGTCAGAGTGACGCCTCTTGGCTTGTCCTAGGAAAGCAAAGCCTGATAAACTCCTGTGACAGCTGTATTAGGAGGGAAGGCATCAAGACAGCGTAAGGATGAATTTCTTGGGCAACTCTCAGATAACATACTGATGCCTGACCATGAATTTCAGAAAACCTGCTAGGCCATCAGTGCTCCATCATCTGCCACAGCTTATAATCACATCTACCATGAACCAGACTTCATTAATAAACTTCATTCATAAAAACTGTATTGACATATTTATCACCTCTCCTCATTGTACTTACCTTGGTTCTCTGGGTTGAGACTTCTGGGCTATGTGCTCTCTCAATACTGTCCTGGGGTAAATATTATGAAACCTTAGGCTTTAATCCTATCCACACTTACCTGAGATTGTACTGTTAAAATAAATAAGTACATAAAATCATTCCACCTCATCTGTTGATCACACACTGTGCTCTGGATTGCATTTGTTAATTGGTTGCGGAGGGACAAAGGCATTCAGTTTTCCTGCCTTGTAACGGGATTTAATGTGGACACCTTTCTGTGCTCTGCCAATATCATGATTTTATCACTTATAGAGCTATTTTAAACTCAAGATTTTCTAGCTGAAGGACCATTGGATTTGGTAGAAGCCCCTCTGGGCTTCTAGAAGAACTAGAGATATACTTCCTAGCACTAGAGATACATTGGCAAAACTGTCCAGATATGCCAGCAGAACACTCTGCCAGTGCAGCTGTTCTATTAGCGAATATGCTCTAGTGGAATGACTAAAATGCCTAATTATTTAGTCAGTAATGAGCAGCATAGGGGAAGAGCACATCTACACCATATTGTAAACTCCTCCATACCACAGCCACATGCCTGTCAGTGGTGCAAAGATAATTTCTCCCATTGACTCAGTGGTGCTCTCACAGCAGGTTCCCACGAGGCAAGGTAGATAGCCCAGTGGTTGCAGCACCATGGAAAGCTCCAAGTAAGCAACTTTCTGGAGGTGAACAAGTAGCCTTAGGAGTTCTTCCCTCCAATCCATCCTTCCCAAGCTCCACCCCCTGCATAAAGAGTGCCTGTACATGGGTAAAAGTCCATCTGGCCTGAAGGCAAGGGTTTCTGGTCTTTCTGTGGCCTGCTGTCTGGCATGCTTCCTACACTGTTGTGCAGATGTGGAGGAGCAGGAGCCCCTTGACTCTTCAGGCGAATCAGGCTGTGGGGAAGATGACCACAAGAGTCTTGGCTTGGGTCCCAATGGCTCCTGATCACTAGCCTCAGATTCAGTATCAGGAACCCAGTCCAGTTCATCTGCTGATGATAGCCCTGCTCTCTAATCTCAAAGTCAGAGCCATGACAAGTGGAGGGGTTAGAAAACCACTGAGCATTGATGCCCCACTCACGTTGCCATGACAGAACATAGGATATGGTGTAACTCAGCACCAGTCTCAGCACACCAGCACCACAAACGAAAACCACAACTCAGATGACAAGGCTCATGGCATGGAGCTATAGCTCTCTGGCCTGATGTGCACTTTTGGAGCTCACAAGGGGGAACTCTTTCCCTTTGCACACCAAGGGAGCGCTTTGCACAAACAGCCTGTCTCAAGAATACACATGGGATAGTGCTAATACTTCTCTGCCCAGAACCCTTAAAAATAACTTGCTTTAGGACTCCACACACACACACACCCCTTCCACTCCATTCGAACACCTAAGGTGCCAGGTCAGAGCCACCGACATAGACTAACAAGGAAAAGGAACAACCATGCTACTTAGTAGAACTGCTGCCACATTCTCCCATGTTTCCGCCCATCCCCTTTCCTATATGTGAATAAGATGCAAGAAGAGCCAGCTAGATCAGGCCAGTGGCTCATCTAGTCCAGCATCTTGTTCCTACAGTGGCCAACCAGATGCCCATGGGAAGCCGACAAGTAAGACCTGACTGTAACAGCACTCTCCCCTCCTGTGGTTTCCAGCAACTGGTATTCAGAGGTATACTGCCTCCAATAGTGGAGGTAGAATACAGCCATCAGGGTTAGTTTTGGGTCTTGTCCAAACGGTATTGTTCCAATATTCTTCCCTGCTCCTCAACAGAGGGGAGCAGTGTCTCCCACACACAGGGAAGGCAGTCATTCCCATATGCAGATAAGCCCTATTTCACCTCCCCATAAGTAGGGGGCCAAGACAGAACACCCCTTGCAGGTAAGGAAGGGAGGGAGAAGGGCAGCCATGCTGCAAAGTGTGACTGTCTGTTTCCCATGTCCCCACCACCACACTTTCCCATGTGAAAACTATCATGCCTAGTTCTATCGCTCACCAGCAGTGGTGAACCGTGCCTCCCTCCCACACAGAGATTCCATGATGGCATTGCAGTTGTTTCCATCTTTATGGACAGGCGGGGAGAGGCAACGTAAACTAAGACTGAACAGGCTGAACATCAAGGATTGTATGAGATTCATGAGCAAGCCCAATCAACTAAAGATGCTCCAATGCAGGTCTGTTCCCACATAGGAATGGAAAGATGCTGGTGACTGAGCTATAACTCTCAGATAGCAACCCCCATGAATGAGATTATTTCGCTTTTCATACAGCCACTGATAACACAATTCACAAAAGAAAAAGGAACACACAAATCAAACCTGTTTGTAGAACTGACAGTTTAGGGCATGATGGAAAGACCATAAATCAGTGAGTGTGTCTTTCTTTCCATGGGTCTTTGATAACATCATCTGACTGTAGGCCAAATATATGTCAGTACAATTTACTGTGGAATATAATGTGAAAAACATATAAAGTGCAGTTTAATTAATAGGAGTGGGATTTCACAGAAAACAAAAAGATCCTATGTAAACCAGAAGGGCAATGCTTCTGCTCTCTCTCCCCCCCCTTTTTTCCTTTTTACAACTTACCAAGAGATATTGCAAGAATACCAGATACATATTTCTAGAGGAGAAAGGGAAGAACTACTAAAGCCAGGAATGTGGAACCTGTGGGCCACCAGATGCCATTGGACTCCCATCAGCCCCAGGCAACATGGCCAATTGTCAGGGATGATGGGATTTGGAGTCCAACAACATCTGGAGGACATACATCTGGATGCCCTATCCGTGGTTTAAGCCTTCAGTGTGAACCTGCTTGTACTGAGTCGTCCTATTGGTCTGTCTAGCTAAGTACAGTCCATTCTGTTTAGCAGCAGACCTATGACCAACCTGCGATCCCCAGGGACTGAACTGGTTACCTTCTACATGCAAAGCAAATGGTTTACCACTGAGCTATTAAAATAGCATTCAGATAATAGTGTGTTAATCAGGAATGTTGGCTCTTATAAATAAGGCCTAAACTAGATGACAGAAAGAAAGAATGCTTAAATACGGTTTATCTACAGTAGAACCGACTTACAGAGATACAGTTTCAAAAGCCGTGGGAGTTGAAGTGAATGGTGATGAGATTAAGATCATTGTTCCATCAGAACCAAGTGCCCTTTTCATCAGATAAAAGAAAAGAAAGAGGAAAGTAAATTGTTCTGAAGATATCTACAGTGTAGTATCTATACATACATGGGGCACAATCCTGTCAGAGCTAAGTACATAATAATGAAATTCTACACATGTGTACTCAGAAGAAAATCTAATTGAAATCAATGGGACTTACTGCTTGGTAAGAATGTATACAATTGCAGCCTCAAAGTTCCATTGCTTTTCACAGAAGAGTTAAGCACATATGTATGTCCAATAGGACATAAAGTGCTTAGTTATGACTGGATTGTGCCCTAGATTAACTTTGACTGACCTTTAATCTTGCTATTCAGAAATAAATTATAGAGTAAGATAATACACTACCAAGAAATGCAGAGTGTGGTTTCACTAAGAGGCAAATGTATGTATTAAAAAACATTTTAGTATGCATAGTACATTTTTGGTAATTATGATTGGTGGCCAGTTTGTTATAAGGAAAAAATAACATATGTAACTAGTAATAAACTTATGGTTGGTCACAAGCAATCTATGATTGGGTAACCACATGTGTCCTTGACTCTTGCCCTTAATGATAAACTGATAAAAAGTTGTGAAGAGGGGACGGCTGGTTAGGCTAGGGAGGTGATTAATGCCTCTATATGAGAGGAAGTGGTCCCTGCCTGCTTAAAGGAAACACTAGCAAGACCACTTCTTAAGAAGCACTCTCTGGATCTAGTAAATTTAAACAACTACCAACCAGTCCTTAGTGTCCCCCTTCTTGGGCAAGATTATTGAGCAGGTGGTCATTAACCAGATCCAGGCTCTCTTGGATGAGACTGATCCAATTCAGTCTGGGTTTAGGCCTGGTTTTGGCATGGAAACTGCCTTGGTCACCCCTGTATGATCACCTTTGTTGGAAGAGAGACAGAAGAAGTGTGACCCTGTTGATTCTCTTTGATCTCTCAGCAGGTTTCAGTATCATCAACCATGGTATTTTTCTGGAGAAGCTGTCCAGGTTGGGAGTGGGGGGTACCACTTTACTTATATGGCTTCTCCAGAAGATGGTAGTTAGGTGATGCTGCTTGGCCCCATGAACCCTCCAATGTGGGGTGCCACAGGGGTCAGTTTTATCCTCCATGCTGTTTGAGATCTACATAAAATTGCTGAGGGGGTCATCCAGGATTTGGAATATGCTGTCATCAACAGGCAGATGAACTGTAGTTCTATTTATATTGGCAGCTGTGGCAGTGAATGTGCTAGATCTGTGTCTGGGCTTAGTAAATAACTGGATGAGAGTCAATAAACTGAAACTAAATCCTGATAAGACTGAGGCACTATTAATGGGTGGTTCCCTAGACTAGATTAGTGGAGTTCAACCTATTCTGGATGAGGTTGCACTCCTCCTAAAGGAGCAGGTGTGCATTTTTGGGGAACTTCCGGATCCGCTATTGTCACCGGAGACACAAGTTTCCTCAGTGGTATGAAGTGCCTTCCATCAGCTTTCGCTGGTGGCCCAACTGTGACTAGACAGGGAGGGCCTAGCTTCTGTTGTTTACGCTCTAGTAACCTCCAGGTTAGATCATACATGGGGCTGCCTTTGGAGACAATTCAGAAACTGTAGCTAGTGCAGAATTCAACAGCCAGATTGTTGAATGGGAGTAGGAGGTCAATCCTGGCTCGACTGTGTTGTCTGCCAATTAGTTTCCAGGCTCAGTTCAAAGAGTTTGGTTTTGACCTATAAAGACTTATGCGGCTCAGAACCCCAATACCTTAGGGACAGCCTCTTGCAACGAGAACCTACCTGGACATCATCCAAGGCCCTTCTTCATGTGTCCACTCCAAGGCAGGTGTAGAGGGTGGCAACACAAGAATGGGCCTTTTCAGTGATAGCTCCCTGATCGTGGAATACTCTCTCCAAAGAGATGAACTTGGCCACCATAATTATCAACTTTTGGGTGACAGGAAAGACATTCCTGTTCACCTAGGCATTTGGCTCTTAACTGGGATCACATGTTATAATGATACCTTAACCTTATCTCAGTCTGCTTGGATTTTTAAAAAAAAGATATTACAAATATTTATTAAGAACATAAGAACATAAGAACATAAGAAGAGCCTGCTGGATCAGGCCAGTGGCCCATCTAGTCCAGCATCCTGTTCTCACAGTGGCCAACCAGGTGCCTGGGGGAAGCCTGCAAGCAGGACCCGAGTGCAAGAACACTCTCCCCTCCTGAGGCTTCCGGCAACTGGTTTTCAGAAGCATGCTGCCTCTGACTAGGGTGGCAGAGCACAGCCATCATGGCTAGTAGCCATTGATAGCCCTGTCCTCCATGAATTTGTCTAATCTTCTTTTAAAGCCGTCCAAGCTGGTGGCCATTACTGCATCTTGTGGGAGCAAATTCCATAGTTTAACTAAGAGCTGAGTAAAGAAGTACTTCCTTTTGTCTGTCCTGAATCTTCCAACATTCAGCTTCTTTGAATGTCCACGAGTTCTAGTATTATGAGAGAGGGAGAAGAACTTTTCTCTATCCACTTTCTCAATGCCATGCATAATTTTATACACTTCTATCATGTCTCATCTGACCCGCCTTTTCTCTAAACTAAAAAGCCCCAAATGCTGCAACCTTTCCTCGTAAGGGAGTCGCTCCATCCCCTTGATCATTCTGGTTGCCCTCTTCTGAACCTTTTCCAACTCTATAATATCCTTTTTGAGATGAGGTGACCAGAACTGTACACAGTATTCCAAATGCGGCCACACAATAGATTTATACAACGGCATTATGATATCGGCTGTTTTATTTGCAATACCTTTCCTAATTATCGCTAGCATGGAATTTGCCTTTTTCACAGCTGCCGCACACTGGGTCGACATTTTCATCGTGCTGTCCACTACAACCCCGAGGTCTCTCTCCTGGTCGGTCACCGCCAGTTCAGACCCCATGAGCGTATATGTGAAATTAAGATTTTTTGCTCCAATATGCATAATTTTACACTTGTTTATATTGAATTGCATTTGCCATTTTTC
This sequence comes from Rhineura floridana, assembly GCF_030035675.1. Classification (NCBI taxonomy): domain Eukaryota; kingdom Metazoa; phylum Chordata; class Lepidosauria; order Squamata; family Rhineuridae; genus Rhineura; species Rhineura floridana. Next base: position 105,259,962 of record NC_084483.1, read on the forward strand.
CGCCCATTCACTCAGTTTGGAGAGGTCTTTTTGGAGCTCTTCGCAATCCCTTTTTGTTTTAACAACCCTGAACAATTTAGTGTCATCAGCAAACTTGGCCACTTCACTGCTCACTCCTAATTCTAGGTCATTAATGAACAAGTTGAAAAGTACAGGTCCCAATACCGATCCTTGAGGGACTCCACTTTCTACAGCCCTCCATTGGGAGAACTGTCCGTTTATTCCTACTCTCTGCTTTCTGCTTCTTAACCAATTTCTTATCCACAAGAGGACCTCTTCTCTTATTCCATGACTGCTAAGCTTCCTCAGAAGCCTTTGGTGAGGTACCTTGTCAAACGCTTTTTGAAAGTCTAAGTACACTATGTCCACTGGATCACCTCTATCTATATGCTTGTTGACACTCTCAAAGAATTCTAATAGGTTACTGAGACAGGACTTTCCCTTGCAGAAGCCATGCTGGCTCTGCTTCAGCAAGGCTTGTTCTTCTATGTGCTTAGTTAATCTAGCTTTAATAATACTTTCTACCAGTTTTCCAGGGACAGAAGTTAAGCTAACTGGCCTGTAATTTCCGGGATCCCCTCTGGATCCCTTTTTGAAGATTGGCGTTACATTTGCCACTTTCCAGTCCTCAGGCACAGAGGAGGACCCAAGGGACAAGTTACATATTTTAGTTAGCAGATCAGCAATTTCACCTTTGAGTTCTTTGAGAACTCTCGGGTGGATGCCATCCGGGCCCGGTGATTTGTCAGTTTTTATATTGTCCATTAAGCTTAGAACTTCCTCTCTCGTTACCACTATTTGTCTCAGTTCCTCAGAATCCCTTCCTGCAAATGTTAGTTCAGGTTCAGGGATCTGCCCTATATCTTCCACTGTGAAGACAGATGCAAAGAATTCATTTAGCTTCTCTGCAATCTCCTTATCGTTCTTTAGTACACCTTTGACTCCCTTATCATCCAAGGGTCCAATAGTCTCCCTGGATGGTCTCCTGCTTTGATTGTATTTATAGAATTTTTTGTTGTTGGTTTTTATGTTCTTAGCAATGTGCTCCTCAAATTCTTTTTTAGCATCCCTTATTGTCTTCTTGCATTTCTTTTGCCAGAGTTTGTGTTCTTTTTTATTTTCTTCATTTGGACAAGACTTCCATTTTCTGAAGGAAGACTTTTTGCCTCTGAGAGCTTCCTTGACTTTGCTCGTTAACCATGCTGGCATCTTCTTGGCCCTGGCGGTACCTTTTCTGATCTGCGGTATGCACTCCAGTTGAGCTTCTAATATAGTGTTTTTAAACAACTTCCAAGCATTTTCGAGTGATGTGACCCTCTGGACTTTGTTTTTCAGCTTTCTTTTTACCAATCCCCTCATTTTTGTGAAGTTTCCTCTTTTGAAGTCAAATGTGACCGTGTTGGATTTTCTTGGCAATTGGCCAGTTACATGTATGTTTAATTTAATAGCACTGTGGTCACTGCTCCCAATCGGTTCAACAACACTTACATCTTGCACCAGGTCCCAGTCCCCACTGAGGATTAAGTCCAGGGTTGCCGTCCCTCTGGTCGGTTCCATGACCAACTGGTCTAGGGAATAGTCATTTAGAATATCTAGAAACTTTGCTTCTTTGTCATGACTGGAACACATATGCAGCCAGTCTATTTTTAAAGATGTTTAGTTTTTAAGATGTTTTAAAGCTGTTTTTAGTGAGTGTGGGGGTGGGGGTGTTTGCCTCCTGAGCTCCTTCTGGCAGGAAGGGCAGGATATAAATTTAATAAATAAATACAACCCTGCATTGGTGTTCATCTTTTAGTAGGGTGGGGTAGGATTTTTCTTTTTTTATCTTATTGCAGGATGAGCACTTCTAGTCAGTAATATTTTTATATCTTGTTAATTTATTTTATATTTTGTATTAGGCATGCTTTTATAATTGTAAGTAGCTTTGAGACATTTTATGTAATAAGCAATGAATGAATGAATGAATGAATGAATGAATGAATAATAAGCAATAGGAGAAGGCTATGCCCCTCATGCCCTATTTGAGATGTTTACAGTAACAGCTACTCTTGGGAATGCTACACTATGTACATCTTGGCTTGGATCCAGTCTTTATTTACTCAGAGACAACAAAAACATGTGCTTCTTGCTCCATCAGGCTGATGGAATAAGTCATGAGTGGTAAATGTGAAAAAGCTTTGAACATCTTACATTATCTCATGAAATCTGTACAGCTGGAAAGCTCAATTCCATTAATTCAGTTGTTAAATCATATTTGTGGTAATGATTGTTAATCAGAATGCTTTACGAAGTAATCTATTTGTATAAACCTTCTGAATTCAGTTAATTCTCTTTAAAAACTAGACCTGTGTGTAGCACAATGTGTGCATTTCTCCAAATACGGACATTTCTCAAAGAACAAACCAAGAGCAACATACAGAGAAAGTTAAATATGCATAGGTTTTCTTGAAACTAATGGTATTTAAATACAGACTGTAAGATCCTGGCATACTTAGTTCAGAAGTAAGTCCCACTGTATTTAATGGTGCTTAGGCCCAAGTAAGTATGCATAGGAGGGACAGTAGTCTTAACAGTGCAGTTATTGCTGCAGTGAGTGTGACACACGCTCGCCTGGGAGTAAGACCCACTGAACTTAAAAGGGCTTATTTCTGAATAGACATGTATTGGTTTGCACTTCCTATGCACATTTTTATAGATATCCCATTGAACCCAGCGGAACTTAGTACACAATAAACATGCACAGGATCAGGCTGCATCCCCACTACTTCACTTTCTCTGGATTGCATCCACATTATAAATAAAATCTAAATCTACCATGAAGAGCTTTAAACAATATAACACATGTCCTTGGAAACCAGCCCTTAAAAGATTCTATTACAATTGGTTTAACATAACAGAAGACTGAAACATTTCTCTAAGAATCTGCAGACCAAATCAGATAGTTCTCGGGAAGTGATTTTCACACAGACAGAACAATTAAAACTTCTTACAGTTTCATTACTTAAGCCTGCAATACTGTGCAGATTTGCCTAGGAGTAAGTCGTTTAAATGGCCCTTACTTCTGAGCAGACATGCATTGGATTGCATTGTTAGTGATCTCAGGCAATTGCTTAGCTACTTAAACCTGAATCAGGGCCCCCTTGAGCTTAGCCACTCAATTCTTCCTTCATTCTTGTCACCTGGAAAGATCTCATATTTATTTTCATCTTGGTAAAGTATAGAACATCTGAAAAAGTTAAAAAGAGTTGCATACCCCACAGCTAATAATTTCAAGATTGCTGGGAACAGTAAATTTCAGCCATCATCAAATGCATGTGAGCAGAAATGTTTTAAAATCCCCCTGAATATTGAAAATGAGGGAGACAGATGTATCCCATGAGGGAGGGCATTTCATAAATGGGAAACTGCCGCCAAGAAGGCCCCATCATAGCACAACTGGAAAGCACCACCAAGAGGGCCTCCTCTGCCAATGTCAGGCATAAGATGGTTGCTCCTTTTCCTGTTTATCAGATAGATACAGATTTAAAAAGTAGAAAGTTATTCTTCTATTATTTGTTCCATTTCACAGATGGGGAGAGTGAAGCTGTGGGGCTGTGATATACCCAAGGTCTCCCACTGTCCCAGTGAGTCTGTGATAAGAATGGATAAGAATAAGATAAGATCATGATAAGATCATGGATAAGAAACCATGCCAGACCTCTAATATGATTACATTAACATTTTTCTTTAAGTATCCATTGAACAGTCTGATTATGAACAGAGATACAAATTTGAACAATCTAACACAACTTCAGGGCATTGCCTGTGATTCTTGCCTCTGCCAGCTAAGCTTCTCAAGGTGCAGTATGAAACATGTAAAGTAATATGCAGCAATTCCTTTGAACATGTGCAGATGCTCACCTTTCTCTCATCAGTACCTAGGGTTGCCAGGTCAGAAGCATCCCAAACCCTGAGATTGCAGGAGCAGGCCATAGTGATGCCTTAGGCTGAGCCCTAGTGATGTCACAGGGGTGGGTCCTAGTGATATCATTAACCATGATACATTATTTTATTTTATTTATTTATTATTCGATTTATATCCCACCCTCAGACCAGTCACCAGAAGGCTATTGTAGGAAGAAAGGAGCCTAGTGTTGTGGAGATGTTAGATGGGAGCACTCAGGAGTAAAGATGGATGCCCCTGAAGGCTGCAATTCTAATCACACTTACTAAGGGACTAAGCCCCATAGATCTCAATAGGACTGAGTAGATATGGTTTGGATTGTGCTGTTGGTAAAGCTTGAACAGGGATCCTCTGCAAAGATATCTATATCCAAGTAGGGTTGGCAACCCCCAGCCTGGAATGCCCTGCTCCTACCATTTAACATGGCTGCTCCAAACTTATTTGCAGTTAGTGCAGAATGCTGTGGCACGATTGCTGACACGTGTGCGACCCTATCAGCACATAATATCTCTGCTCTGAATCTGCACTGGTTGCTGATTTGCTACCAGGCCAAGTCCAAGGTGTGCTTTCCATGTTACAGGTGCCACACAGTACTTGTTCTGCTCTTGTAAGAAATCAATCCTTTAGTGTGGCAGCACCTACACTTTGGAACTCCCTGCCTATTGACATTAGTCAGCTGCTTCATTATACTGTTTTCAGCACCTGTGTTTTTATCCATGTTTAACTCATTGTCAGTTTGATTATTTTGAATGTTTTAAATACCTCTCTTTAACTGTTTTTAAATTCCTTCTGTAAATCACTTTGAGATTTTTTTATAATAAAGTGGTATATAAATGTTGTAAATAAAATACATAAATAAATTATAGAATTATTTAGGAACAAAGGAATCTTGCCTTATACCGAATCAGGCCATTTGGTACCATCTAGCTCAATACTGATGTCATGGACTAGCATTGGCTCTCCAGGATTCCAGGCAATAGTCTTTTCCAGAAATTGAATTTTGGACCTTTGCATGCAAAGCATATGCTCTACCACTGAGCTACAGCCCTTCCGCTTTTGAAAAAAGTATCTTTTAAAATTGTTCTTTTCAGTTCACTAATGAATGCACAGCATACCTAGTGCAGATCCACACAATTCATTTAAAGCACATTCAACACACACTTGAAGCACATGAATCCCACCACAGAATCCTGGGAACTGTAGTTAAGGGTGGTGGGAACTATAACTGTGAGGGGAATCTTCACTTCCCAGGATTCTTTAGTGGAAGTCATGTACTTTAAATGTGAGTTGGATGTGCTTTAAATATATTGTGCGGTTCTACTTAATAACCTTTGCCTGCATGTAAATCATTTTAATTAATTTTTAACATGGAAATGAGCTATAAAGTTTACTGAGTGACCATGGGCTACTCACCACCTCTCAGCCTAATCTGCCCCTCAGGATGAAACCAACAGAGGGGAACCATGACCACCCCAAGGAAGAAGGGCACACTGAAAATGTAGAGAAAATAATGTACAACCATAGAGTAAAATCAGATACTTATCGGGACATCGTATGAAGAAATGTTTATATAAGCATGACTGTCAAAGATGTTTATTGTTTACACACCCTGTAAAGATATTTATAGTGCAATCCTATGTTTACTCAGAAGCAAGTCCCAATGTATTCAATGGGGCTTACTCAAACAAGGAAGCATGCACAGAACTGCAACCTCAAGTGATAAGGAACTTCACTCACCCAACCTAAAATTCAGAATCCTGCCACTTTAAGCTGTTTTGCAACTGTTTATACTTGTTTTTATGGTTATTGGAATTTAAAGGGATTTATTTCTTATTGTGAGCTGCCTTGGTCTCCAGTCAGCAACCCTACCTCACAGGGATGTTGGGAAGACTCCATATGGAGATGTAAAAATACATACACCTCATATAATAGTTTATTGTCAAAACCAGTTGGTCATTGCAGAATGTTTAAAAAAATAAAATAAATTCAGTATTAGTTTCCTACATAATAAAAGCAGTGATACTTATGTAAGCCCTGTCTAATTGCTTTAAAAATAAGATTGGAGGGGAGGAGAAAGATTTACAACACAAACACAGTCCTTTGCTATGTTCACTCAAAAGTCCCATTAATTTATAGCACAATCCTAATCAGGTCTACTCAAAAGTAAGTCCTATTGAATTCAATGGGGTTTACTCTGGGTATGTGGGATTAGCATTGCAGCTTTACTCCCAGAAGAGCAAGTGCTGGATTAAAGCTTCATATTGGGAAGGTTTTCAAAACAGTGCTCTCTTCAACAGCCCAGGAAAATTTAAACTTGTTTGACTCCTGCACACAAAAGAGAAAAAGACTAAAAGCTATATACTTACTTCACTTATTGGCTACAAACCTGAAAGGGCGGAGTTAGAGCAGCCAGCTATGAGCTCATTTAACACAAGTTGGGGGGCAGCTGATGTTTTGGTGTATATCCCTTGAATAAGACCACATAGAAACTTTTTTAAAAAATATGAAAGCTAAGAGTCCAGATATTAAGGTAACTCACCCGGAGACCCAGAGAGGGCCCCAAAATCCAAAGTCTCCGGGCAAAAACCAGCAACCTGGCAACCTTATCAGTACCACAATGAACACATTTGAGATCAAAGCTAAGGCTTTTGGAGCATAGATTACCAGGGCATGGACTGGCTTAAGCCAATAAGCTGTACCACTGACCTTAACAAAATGATCCCAGAATTCTGGATATGATGAAAAAATAATTGTAAATATCGAATCATTTTTAAAATTAAAGCTGCTTCTGCTTCCTATCATATTTTATATCTTGAACCATATCTCCCTCTCTTGTATAAGACTAGAACTTGGATCACCCAGTGAAACTGATTGGCTGAGTCAGGAAAGGAAAGTACTTCTTCATGTAATGCACAATTAATGTATGAGATTCGCTGTCACAAGATGTGGTAATCTTTGTGAGCTTAGATGTTTTTAACGGGATCAGAATAAGTCATGGAGCACTAGACTATCAATGGTAACTAGTCATGAAGGCTTCATAGAACTAGACTAAGTGGCAGCTGTTGGGGAGCAATAACAAGGGAAGCTATTGACTGGGTCTGATCCAGCAGGAGTCTTCTTATGTTACAGAAAATGATACATATAGTCAATTCAGAGGTGTACCTGCATGTATAGCGGGGAATACTGCATAGACAAATATCAGTCCTGTATGGGTTGCATATATGAATCCACCCTTTGCAAATCCTCACCGAAGTCAACTGGCCACCATTAACTAATAATATTATAATATTAATATGATAGGTATAAGTTTTATATCACAGGTATGTTACTTCATTCATCACTGTCAGACACTGACAGATGGAAATTAAAATACAACACATTAAAATTCTGTTCATTGCCCTAGGCATGTTCTAGTTGTTCATTTTAGCATTTCATGTTTAATAATTTACCTGATGATTATGTGTAAAAATAATAATTAAACCCCAATTTAAATAAATATATTAAGTTCTTTTGTAGGGGATGGCTTATATGAAGGCATGCAACTATCAGATTTATTAAAAATCTCCAACAGAAGATAACAACCTCTTTTTTCTACTGTATAAGGCAGACAGAGTTGTTGGGGTCAGAATTTGCAAATGCAAGTAGTATCCTAACTTTAAAAGATGCTCATGCCATTCATGTAATGCTTTTTAATTTGGGAATAATAAAGAGCAATTTGGAGGTTCTGCTGCACCTTTTTGTGAGCAGAACTCCCAGAAAAAACAGGTATATACAATTCCTCTTGGATTAGAGTTAGACTTGACTGGGGTGCCTCCAGACTGTATTTTGAGGGAAGGATTCAAGTGCACATCAGAACTTTAGGTTGGTGCGAATAAAGTCGATTAAAGTACTCTGTCGCCCTAGTGCAACAAAACCACATTTTAAAAAAATATTCTTTTGGGTTGTTTGGGAAGGGACAGGGAAATGTGTTGAAAAGTGTGGGATGAACAAATGACTAATGAGAAGATGCATAAATATCCCACAGGAAAATCAGGAAGAATGTTCATGGTCATATAATCACCTTGTAAACAAATCTCTTCTTGATCATCCCAGAGTGCAGGACACAGAACAATGGGCTCAAGTTACAGGAAGCCAGATTTCAACTGAACATCAAGAAAAACTTCCTAGCTGTTAGAATGGTATGACCATGGAACCAATTAGCTAAAGAAGTGGTGGGCTCTTCAACACTGGTAACCTCATGTTTGGATTACTGTAATGCGCTTTACGTAGGGCTACTTTTGAAGACAGTTCGGAAGCTACAACTAGTGCAAAATGCGGCGGCCAGATTGCTGACAAGGACCAAGCGGTCCGAGCATATAACACCTGTTCTGGCCAGCTTGCACTGGTTGCCAATATGTTTCCGGGCTAGATTCAAAGTGTTGGTATTAACCTATAAAGCCTTATACGGTGCGGGACCACGATACCTTGCGGAACGCCTCTTCCGATATGAACCGGCCCGTGCACTACGTTCTGCTACGAAGGCCCTCCTCCGGGTTCCAACTCACAGGGAGGCCCGGAGGGTGATGACAAGATCTAGGGCCTTCTCAGTGGTACCCCCCAACTATGGAACAGTCTCCCCGAGGAAGTACACCTGGCGCCGACTCTGCTCTCCTTCCGGCGCCAGGTCAAAACCTTCCTATTCTCTGAAGCATTTTAAGTTACACTGATTTACTTTTAAAAATGTTTATTGTATTGGATTGTTGATTGTATTTTAGTATTATTTTGTTATTCATTGTATTTTTATGCTATTTTATGTTCACCGCCCAGAGAACTATTGCTAGTCGGGCGGTATATAAATTTAATAAATAAATAAATAATAAATAAACACTGGAGGCATTCAAGAGACAGCTGGTGAGCCACCTGTTGGGCATGCTTTAATTTGGATTCCTGCACTGAGCTGGGGGTTGGACTCGATGGTCTTATAGGCCCCTTCCAAGTCTACTATTCTATGAGATTTATGAGATCTTTGAAATGAGAACGAATGCTTAGTAAAGACCTGACATAGTCTAACCTCTGCATAAGCTTTGTGCAAGCAATCAGGATGAATGCTTAATAAACAGGTCATCTGGAAGAGCCTTCAAGGAGCAGTGCTACAGCCAAAGGCAAAGGAAAATCTAGCAGCGAAGCTCTGGGCTTAAAAATGCAGTAGCAAGGAAGATTAAAGTTTATAGGGTATACCAAAAGCAATATATGATTTCCTACAAGTTGACCCAGATGAAGAAAGTATTGGCAGTTTGGTTGAAATCATATGGAAGAGATTGTTTGTTATTGGGCATTTATTGCTGAGAACCTGACACTTTTTTTCATCCAATGCCTATGAAATGTGGAGAAAAGATGGCACAGAATCTGTCATTATTTATTTATTTATTTATTATAGTTATATCCCACTTTTTCTCCCAGAAGGAGCCCATCTATGTCATCTATGCCAGAGATCTGTAGGATGCTGAAAAAATGGAATAATTCGAAATTCAACCACAAGTTAGAAGGGTGAAAAAATATATCTGAAAACCCAATTTATCCAATTTTTATAACATTGCAATAGGGGCCACTAAGAAAAAAAGATCCTTCTTAACATCACATTTCCTAGGAGTGATTTTGTCACTGTGTTTCATGTAGCAGCTTCTGCATCGTAGCCACTTATCTCAAGCTTGCCTGAAAGGAAAACAACAGCCATGTGTTTCCTCAAGACAGACGATATCACCTTTCTGATGGACAGTGAAATTCTTTATCTGTAGATAGATGTTAAGAGTCCAAGGGTTGATAGAAGAACAGAATTGTTAGCTTATCCTTAGATGGTGAGGGTTCCTGTGGAATGTTCTGGAGGCATGGGCTTTATGGTCCTGTGCCAAGTACCCTGGGTACTACAGACACAAACAACAAGATTTCAGAGTCTGGACATGATTTGTGCAGTTTTTCTGACCATGATAGCCTGAGAGAACGTTAAAATGTAAGAATCAGGAGTTCAAAGTTCATGTGAACCAGACAATTAAGGCACAATTGCACAAGAAATGACTGTTAAAAGAGCTGCAATGTGAAGGCAAAATATCTGATCATAACTTAAATTAGTAAAAATCAAAAAGAGAAGTCCAGAACATACAAAGCATTTATGTCATTAGTACTCTGAATTTTTTTGTGTGTGGGGGGGAATAATTGTGAAAAGCTTACCCATTGCATTTTGGTTCAAGCTGACCAGGTAACCAGTTCAGACATGTTTTCTCTACTAGCAACATGCTAAGCTGCAACACAAATCAGTTTTATTCATTTAATGTCTGAATACCACAAAGACTCATCTTCACTTTTTGGACATAGGCAAGGAAAGAGGCTTACCTTCATAGTGTTATTTTATTTTATTTTAAAAATAATATTAGGGGGATTTCCCACAGCTCAAGAGAAAGAGAGAAAGCACACCTGTAAAGGCTGAATATTCGTGCTAATTTGGCATAGAATGTGCTTCCTGTTCCAAAACTTGCTGGAACACTTTGGAACACTTTTACTTTAAAAAAACAAAACCACAAAAGCCTCTTCTTTTTGTTAATGTGCAACAATAAAAAAAATTCTAACACCACAAAACTGTAGTTTCCCACTAGTTCAGGTCTTAACACGACTAGACTATTTTGTGTTTAGACAAACATTGAAAATTGCTTCCACCCCTTTCCGATTCTTACCTCCCAGCCTCTCTCTGTGATTTATTGTCTCTCTCTCAAACATGACATTTTTGTTAATATTCTTAACCATTACTACACCCACCAAACTATACTATTGAAATAGGGTTTTTCTCCTCTCTTCACTTCCTCTCAGCTTGCTTACTGGTATGCCATGATGCAGATAGTAAGCTAGAGTGCACAGAGCTGATAAGCTCCTTCTTTTTCTTTTTTGAAATAACGGTTGGGTCAGGGTTGCTCAAAGCATAGTCAGAAAGGACCTGGACTATCAAACAAAGCTAAAATACTCAAGAGCTTGGAGCATCTTCTCTACAGCAAAAAGCTAAAGCATGGAGGAGGTTATACTGCAGATTAATGAACAGAGTAAAGAAAAAAAGACCCTTCATTCTCTCTCTTGCTCATATTTAAGAAACTCAGTGGCAATAGGTTCAGGGCAAACAAAAATACTTCTGCATGCAATGCACACTTAACTCACTGCCCCATGGTGTATGAGAACTGAAACACAGCTTTTCTTCAAAATTCGCACTTATTCTAATTTAGCAGTGCAGTTTGCCAATCAAACAATATTTACAAAAATGCATCTGTTGGGGAAAGTGTGCATACAAATGACTATATGAGTGAAAATAACATACTAAAATGCATTGTATGACAAGAAATTGCTTGCAAAAATGTGTACATTAGTCAAAACTGCCTACAAAAATGTGTTTATTAGGAGACATTCACATTTAAATGCTGGAGAAATTTGTATTTTTTTTAAAAAAAATGAAAATTGCTGCAGAAATGTGGAGAACTGAATTTAGACTGGAAAAATTAGAAAACTGATTACTAAGAGAACTGAACTGAAGAGAACTAAGAGAACTGAAATTGACAGATCTTTCCATCCCTAACTTACAGGCATCAGAAATGGAGTATGCGGCACCAGGGGCAGCGCTACTTGGTGCAGTCCCATCCCTTGCCCCATTTTTATCAACACAGGGGCTATAAAATCTGTAAATGGGCACATGTCTAGTTTGAAGTTATCTTCTTGCTTCTAGATGACCTGTTTATTGAACATTCATTCTGATGTGTTTGCGGGGAGATTAGATGATGTTGCACCAAGCAAGTATTATTGCACACTTTCCAGGACATTTTCCCATCACTTTCCTTATTGCAAAGAATCCAACCTTTTAGGGAAACAGGTTTGTTGCGCAAGGCCTCCCAATCAACTATAATTGTGCAACCTGAATTTGCCAGTATGTGATTGAATCCCACCCCAAACTAGCAATAGTCTGGAAGCGACCTAAGATCAGAGTAGGAAACAAGAATATAAAACCAACCCAGAGCTTGGAAGAGTTACTTTTTTGAACTACAACTCCCATCACCCCAATCCAGTGGCCATGCTGGCTGGGGCTGATGGGAGTTGTAGTTCAAAAAAGTAACTTTTCCAAGCTCTGAACCAACCACACAAAACAAAGATCCAGCTTGGTATCTTTACTGTCACAATAAAAATCTGGGAGCAGTGGGGGGGGCACACCAGGAGGACTAGAAGAAAATCTATGGGCATTTAAAGTTCAAATCCCATTCCCAGCACAGAGACAGCATTATCCTCACTTGCACCTTAAACTGATATCACTCTTGTACCACTAGAAGACAGAAGAGGGACACGTGTCCTCTGCCTGAGGTATCAATAGCATAAGCAATAGGTTCAGTAAAATAAATCTATAAATCTATAATAAAAACATTTATTTAGAAAATGTACACAAAATATTGATGATTATAGAACAATACATATCCTTATCATTGTTTCCTTCTATCAGAAGTTCAGAAAACCTTTAAGCAGGAGACAGCTGTAACTTTTGTAAAAATGGCTCTTATTATATATTATTCAACTAGAGGAGGAAAGTGTGAACTTCTTAGCACTGATGCCTCCACAATTGCAATCCCTCCCACTGCCTTGCCTGAATTCAAGTCTGTCTTACAGGTTTCACTTTTCCAGTATCAGGAGAAAGAGGTATCACTTTCTCCTGTTGATGTTCCTTGACATAAACTAGTGTGTTGACTGTGTGATATTTAACAAAAAGAACCTCTAACATTATGCAGCCACATACCAGCATGACATCTGTTGTAGGGAAAAGGTGTTGAGCTATGCTCATCCAGACTGAAAAGTTCTTTAGTTCTTTACATGAACTTTTTGGTGGAGACAAAGGCGAGGAAAATCTCTGCATAGTCCAAGTTCTGCTACCTTTGTCTTTATAAAATCTAAAATATGCTCCTGGTTTGCAAAACAATATTCATAAGAAGCAAAGTAGGGACAATGAACTTGTGGCCCTTCAGATGCTGTTGAACTCCATGTCCCATCAGCCCCTGATAGCATGGTCCCTCGTCATGGATGATGGGAGATGTAGTCCAACAACGTCTGGAGGACCATAGGTTTTCCATCCCCGGTATAAAATTTCTCTTCTCCATGATACAACCCATGGTTGTATTATTTTGCTTGAAATTGTTTGTAATTGTTTGCTTTTGTTGCAAGCTATTTCAATTATTGTATAAGTGGCTTTGAGTTCTATTGTTGAAAAAAAGTGACTAATTAATAATAATAATAATAATAATAATAATGGGGGGGAAACAGACCAAATGAAAATCTGAGCATATCTGCTTGGAAGACCCTTCTTTCCTTCTGTAGTCGTGTGTAAGGCACTGGGGTGGGGGAGATCACAGCAGTAAGGTTGTAGTACTTAACCTACATTAGGTGCCGCCTGCATTGTGTTTCTATGGCAAACCAGGTAAACTGAGTTTGATGATTGATACCATCTAGATTGCAGTACCAGCCTGCTTGAGCTTTCAGTTAGCTGATTCAAAGGGCATCAGGTCCTAGAAATCCCTGGTCTCAGATCCCCTTCCTCAGCTTCAGTAACTCAGTGTGGGAACTTTGCCTATCTCCTGCTCTGTTTTCCTGATTGCTGCTTCGGATAATAATCTCTACTTGTTTTTGAACCAACTTCTGTTCCAAGTGACTCTCTGTTGCTACCTTGGAGCTTGGCCTCTGCCTGATTTTGACCACGCACTTGCCTCTGGCTGCTCTGAACCTCTGTACTTGACTCCTGCCTGATTTGGATCATACACCATTTTGTATGTATGGACAACCGGTTTGTCAAGTCTCAGAACCTGATCTGACAAATGGGACATAAACTCTTTTATGGGCCTGGAGTCCATAAAATAGATTGTATATTTCCCCTTGGCAGCTACCTTGGAGTTTTTTCTTCCCCTCCTCAGGAGTTTCCACTGGTGATTGTTGTCAAGAGCCTGGCAATGAGCCTATTTCAGCCTCTTCAGCTATTTCTCTCCCCTCATCTCCCAAAGAACACTTTTTAACTGTCAGATTCCACCTAACATTCCCCCATCTCTGACACTGGCACTTACCAGGTTTCCTTCAAGTGGACATATGACAACTCACATATGGTTATATCGATGTAGAGATTTAACAGGGTTGGTCATATTTGGTAACAAACTACCTAACTTGATCCTGTGCATCCAAGACATCATGTGTCTATGCACCTTGCTTCTGTGCTACATGCAGTACTAAACTGATAACTGACCCAGTCACAGCACCAATTATCTGTTGGATAGAGGAACTGATTCTATGCCCACTTTCCTTACCTCGCTGATCACTGCTGTTGAAAAGACTAAGGCCAAGTACACATTCCCGGCTTAAAGCACAGCTAGGTGGTTCTTTTTCTCATTTCAGATCGAAACTGGTTAGGGTGAAAATGCATCAACGTTTCATAAGAACTAGGCTAGATATACAGAATAGACATGGACTGTGGCTAACATGTGTATACCGCTTCCTAAACCGATGGTGGGAACACATGGGATGCAGAGTAAATGAGTGTGCATACACAGCCTAACTTTCTGTTGACTGCTGTGTGCAAAGTCTCTGATAGAGACCATAAAATATAAAATTGTAAATGATAATATCATGAATTCAAACACCTCCCTGAAGGCTTGATTCTTGGCCGCCAAATGCCCTTCCAGACAGAAATGCCCTAGCCTTATATTGCTTCTGCATACAGCATAGGCTGAATATCAAACTAGGTGTTCACAAAGAGCCAGACTGCTACATCCAGAGTGACACACATACCTACCTGCCTTGCATGCAGCTATAACTGCTGAGGCCACCAGAGGGTGGGACGGCTGCAGCTAGGCAACCCTTCATGTCTGGACTCAGCTCCAGCTAAGAACCCCCTCTTCCCAGCAGCATTTTGCATTGTATTTTAATTCTTATTTGTGTTGGATTTTAATTGCTGTGAGCTGCTTTCAGATCTGATGTTTGACTGAAAATGACTAACATATTAATATAATATAATATATAATATAATATAATATAATTCACTAGAAAAGACAATAATGCTGGGGAAAACAGAAGGAAGTAGAAAAAGAGGAAGGCCAAACAAGAGATGGATTGATTCCATAAGCCACAGACCTGAACTTACAAGATCTGAACAAGGTGGTTCATGACAGATGCTCTTGGAGGTCGCTGATTCATAGGGTCACCATAAATCGTAATCGACTTGAAGGCACATAACAATATAATATAATATAATATAATATAATATAATATAATATAATATAATATAATATAATATTTAACAGTCGCCAATATATTATGTGTCCCACTCTGAGATTCCTCTAAAGTAAATGAAACCATTTATTGCTTCTCAACAGCCTGCTCCTGTCTCAGGCTAGCAAAGGATCATATAATCCTTTAAACACTGAAAGAAAATTGTAAATAAAACACAGGATGGCCCCCAGGGTACTAGAAAATGCAGAGAAGACAGAAAATCTGATGACATAGAATAAAGACTCCTGGGAACTTAAGAGCTCTGCCAGCTTAATATGCCAAAAAGAGAGGGCTGGGGGGAGGCAAGACCATTTCTGTTCTTCGCTTTAATAGGAGTTGGGTGGGTGTTAATCTCTGAATAAGGTGGAGAGCAATGTTTAAAATGAAATAGCCTGCTATTCTGGATTGCCCTTGCCAGATGTGTGTGTCAGTGGGAAAGTTAAGCACATGTGCTTGATAGGGGAATTCCAGAAGAATGTCAACACAAAATGGACAGTTCTTTGTAGACCGGGATTTCAAAGACTGTATGGCAAGATATGATTTCTTCTAACCTATGAGAAGCAGCCTTCAGTTTCCTCAAGCAACTGCAGAGGCTTAAAGAGATGAGCAGACAGCTATTGAAAGCAAGATTGTGCCTGCTTGGGGGTTCTATCTGATTTGCAGATCAACTCCCCAAATAGGGGAGGCATGGTAGACAAGTGAAAGCTATTATGCTTTTGATGTGAGGACCAACATTTAAACAGATGGAAGAGAGTGAAAGGGGGAGATGAGGCATTTGCGAACATTATGATAAAAGGGATACTATTTGAGAAGCCACTTGACTCTGGGGGAAAGAGGAAAGCAGAGAATTAGCAGGAGGGGTCAGGGGGAATACCAGCTTGTCCCAAATCACAACAAAGTAGTGCAGAAGAAAGCAGTTAGTGAAGGAAGAAGTAGCATTACACTCCTCTGAGCTTCCTTTCAGAGCTTGTGCATGCATGTTTTCTTGACATTTCTTGACATTTACAGGCTCCAAATTATTCACCATCCATCTCAATGATTTAACACTAGAGGCAGGCGGTAGTTACTATCTGGCAGATAATCCCTTAATTTTGTGCCAGGGCACACTAAAGTGCCATAAGAGGGGCTGAAGCGTACCTTGAAAAAGTAAACCTGCATCCACCACTCTATGGCTTGGATCCTAATTTGGTTTTCCATTCACATAAGGCAATCCTCCCCTCCAACTTCATACCTCACCCCACTATTTCCAAGGGTTCCTTATTCCCCAGAAGAAGATTCCCCAGAAGAAGAATAGAGAGTGATAAATACCTCCAATTTTAAGCTAGCCTTGGGGATCAAAAATTTGTGAAGCTCTCTTAACTAGAGAGTAGTTCCTAAACCCCACACACACATCTGGGACCACTTGAAAATTTCTGAGGGTCTTGACGGACCAATGAATTATTCTCCTGCCTGTTGTTTAGCAATTGTAATGCACTGTGCTGGATACTAAAACATTTTAGGGGGACATTATACTGAATTCAAATTTTAATAAATTAAAATACAAGAAGAAGTAACAAAAATACAATTAAAACCAATATGAATACTTTAATTCAATGGATGGGCCTGTTGTGTTAAACAGTGTCCTTCAATGTTCAATGTAACTTTGAGTCACTCTTTTTCTCTGGCATGCACTCTCTCTTAGCTTCTTCCCCTCTTTCTTGCTGATTCCTTCATTCCCATGTATTGACTCCTTTCAAGTGCCTTGTCAGCCTCTTTTCCCCACTCAGGACCTTCCTCCACCTTGTTGCCCACCACAGCTTTATTCCTCTGAGAAAGGCAGAGTCTCCTCCCCCCCCCCCGGTCACATCCAGTCTCTCCCACTCATCTCCTGGGCAGACTGCCGGCTTCTAAGAATGATGGAGCAGCCGCTGCACCCGTGGTTCTTCACACACATAATGATGCCACTCCACAGAGTTGCTGCCATGGACCACCTGCTGCTAATTCTCCTCCACAGCTGCACACACACCCTGCACGGCATAGAATGCTGTCCTGGAGTGTCTTCCAACCCTGGGATGCTGGTGAATGTGGCAAAAAGGGAAAGGCAGAAAAGCTCTGTTGTCCAAGTAAATTCCATATGTCTACAAGATTCATTCTGGCATGGGTTGACTGCAAGTACTGTCTATATTACTTGTTACTATCAAGTAGGCTGCAGTGACTGCCTCATAGATTGTCACATCTGTACAAAAGAACTCCTAGCAGCCACTGCTTAGTTATCATTCAGCAATCTAGATGTAAATTCAGCAGTTTTATCTGAGGACATCAAGCAAAAGGTAAAGTATGTACAATGTACTCTGCATTTCAGTGGTCATACAAAATGCCCAGAAATCAACCCTTTCACTCAAAATAATTTGCCTAAATCACCATTTTCTTGCTATGTGTATGCCTCTTTATGCATATATTGCACAGCCACTATAGACCTACCTACACAAGACTGCAGGTACCCTAGACAACCCAATATGATAAAGCTACTGAAGCTGCTGTTCCTGTAACAAGCTAGTAGCATCCAAGGTTTGGCAAATGGGCCAGAGCTTGATGGGTCTACTTCACCTTACTATAGAAAACAAATAAGCATCTAGGTACAGAAATGCTCTAACAAGTTTTTTCTGCCCATGAAACATGCAAATGTCCCTATAGCTTAGTGGTAAGAGCACATGTCTGGCAGGCAAAAGATCCAAACTTCAATCTCTGATAGGTGGTGGGACACCATTTGAAAAGATCACATAGCAGGTGATATGAAAGACCTCTCTGGAGACCCTAGAGTGCTACTGCCAGTCAGAGTAGACAAGAGATGGATAAATTGTCTGATCTGATCTAAGGCAGACTCCTATGTTCCTAAATAAGATCTCTAAATAAACAAAAATAAATGTAGCATGTGAAGGACGTGTCACCAAAGGGTCAGGTGCTTTACCCTAATACGCATGTCATAGTTTTGCTAGTTTGGGCTCAATGAACAGAACCTTGATTCATTGATAAGGGTGTGAACACTCCATCAGTGAGACGCATGTGAACTTGGAAGCATCTGGCAGCCCCTACCAGGATGTGAAAAGGCTAAAGGGGATTTTTCCTTTGCACATTTGCTTGTATAAAGTTGGCACACTTACCAAAGTTCATTCTCGATCTGAAGAGATTACTGTGCTAGGCACATTCTCTTTGACAGGGACGAGCTGAAAACTGAGGGTGTCCTTTTACAAGTACAACCAGCAAGGCTGGTCAGTTATGGTCATGGAGCAATACACCATCCATTCTCTTTAACTGCAATTCTTTATTTATTTATTTTAAAAAGGTGATACAATAATGAATCACAAAATGAATTGCTCCCATATGCAACCCAGATACACTTTTCTGTGAAGTACTTCCATTAATTTCAGTGTAATAAATTTATCTCCATTTTACCCCATATAAATAAAAGCACCTGATCCTAGCATTATCTGTTTGTTACATTTCTAGGCTACGTTTTGGCCATATTGCCCTCATAGCACTTTACAACAGCCATGAAATACAGCTGAAAACATATGTCAATAAAACCCAACATAATTCACATAAAAACAAGAGATATAAAAACACAGTTAAAACACAAAATAAACAGGCTTTATTCATCTAGCCCCACCACTCTTGAAAATGAATCAACCAATTAATTAATTAGAGTTAAAGCACTATGGCCATTACCCAAAGATGGAACAAATATATATACGAAAGGGCACACCGCTGGAATTGTCTGTAGTTGTAGCTGCAGCTATCTCTCCTGCTGAAGAGGCTAGCTTCTTTTAAAGCAGAATAGCAGTTTATTTCTTTGGCAGTGAGAAATGTTGAACAGACTATGCAAAAGAATGGTCCAGCTACACATGACATCCCCTTAAATACTTTGTCCTTTTTTGGGGTCATGGTTTTAGTTAGACTAAAACCCAGAAGCCCACAAATTATTTTTTGAACAGCTGTCAAAACCAGAATAATTATACTATGTAATCTTCAAGTCAATAAATCACATGTGAATGGATGGAAATGTACTGATGGGAGGGGTACATCTTCAAAAAGTAATTCAATGCTTTATATTTTCTATTTTGAATAAAATATATTTTCTTGTTGATAATCTTATAGAAGTATTTGCTTTATGTCTAAAACACACATGCACACACAAAACTCTGAGGCTTTGAATTATTTAGGGGAGGGGGCAGTGATACTGTCATTTTTTCCACTGATCGTGACCACATCCAATACAAGTCAAAACAAGTATCCGGAAGACAAGCTATGACACTCTGGTACAGAAATTAGAAAATCTAGCTAAGCTGTTCCTGCCTGGACATCATCACTAAAATTAACAATTCAAGAATTAGGTGATTCATAATGAAGAGCAAGAGGCAGAATATCTACATTGACATTGGCTGTTTAGCACTGGCATTATTAGGCATGTTTTTCTCAGCTCACTGTCCAGATATGACTCAGAAGATGTGAAAGAGTCAGAGTTCCAAGATACAATTTTTAAAGTGATATTCCTCTTTAGAATCAAATTGAAACAACTGACCCTGCAGGTAAATGGCTATAAATTGTAAATGAACTATCTCTTGCCTTATGCCATGAGAGTTTTTTTTAAAAGAGTACATGATTCAGACAGACAGACAGACAGACAGACAGACAGACAGACAGACAGACAGACAGACAGATAGATAGATAGATAGATAGATAGATAGATAGATAGATAGATAGATAGATAGATAGATAGATAGATAGATAGATAGATAGATAGATAGATAGATAGATAGATAGATAGATTTTTATCCTACCTGTCAGGCCCAGGATGCGACTCAGGAACCAGACCAGAGGTTGTAGTTAATTCGTGTTTTATTAGAGTAATGTCCAACAAAGACTGCGCTTTCTCATGAAGCAATACAGGGATACAGGTCCTGCAACATTGGGAGAAAGTTGACAGAGCAAGGGGCTGCTTCCCGCCTGTTCTTTAAGAAGGGGCTAAACGGGCGCGCAACCTTTCGCTCCTCCTTAACTCCCCCTCAGGTACTGCCCGCCTTCCCCCCCTTCTCTCCTGTCTTTTCAACCGTCTGCGTGTGCGTGGTGAGGGGGGAGGCATCACCTCCTCCTCTTCTGAAGTGTCCGATTCCCCTATGGGTGATAAAGGAGGAGCTGAGGGTAAACCATCTCTCCGCCTTTCTGCTGTGATCAGCCCTCCCTCTTGCTCTGAGCTGCGGAGAAGGGAGGGCCTGGGAATGTCTGGGGGGGATTCTAAAACTTCAAGGCTCTCAGGCTCCCCGTTGCTAGGCGACCCTATCTCTGGCATGTCCTCTGTTTCGGCTTCGCTCCACAGAGGGTAAGTTCCTCCCTCCTCCCTTTGCCAGCCATTTGAATCCTCTTCTGACAACCCCCCAGGAGCCCAGCTCATCCTCCCGACACCATCCCCCTTCTCAAGCTGTGCCCCCCTCCCCCTGTCTGGCTTGGGGCGGTGAGGAAAACATTGATGGAAAAGTTTTACTAACTCTGGAGCATGCACATCATCTGCATTTTCCCATGATCTGTCAGCCACTCCATAGCCCTTCCAGTGAATCAAATACTGCAGCTTGTGGCGTCTGATCCTGGAATCCAAGATTTCCTCAACTTCAAACTCAAGCTGCTCATTTATCAGGAGTGGGGACCCAGGAGGCTCCTCCGGCCGCAGCTCACTGGGAGGGGCAGCTTTCGTCAAGAGGGATCAATGAAACACAGGATGTATTTTAAACGTGTCAGGTAGCTTCAGCCGGTACGCCACGGGATTAATTTGAGTTTCTATTTCAAAAGGACCCACCCTTTTGTCTTGTAATTTTCTACATTTGCCCGGCATCTGGAGGAAACGGGTGGACAGCCATACCTGGTCTCCTGGTTGAAGGGGGGGGCCCTCCTTCCTGTGCAGGTCAGCAACTCGCTTGTACTCTGTTTTGGCTTCGTTTAACTGCTGTTTCAGTGTTTGTTGCGCCGCTTGCAATTCTTTTAGGAAGTCCTCAGCTGCCGGTACCAGCATTCCTTCTGAGCTGCTTGGAAAGATTTTAGGATGGAATCCATAATTCGCGAAGAATGGGGTTTGTTGAGTGCTGGAGTGTAGAGAATTGTTGTAGGCGAACTCTGCAAAATGCAAATATGATACCCAGTCAGTCTGTTGATAGGACACATAACTTCTTAAATATCTTTCCAAAACGGCGTTCAAGCGTTCCGTTTGCCCATCTGTCTGGGGGTGATGGGCAGAGGAGAGTTTTAATTCCGTCTGCAACTGTTTCCACATTGCTCTCCAAAATTTGGCTGTGAACTGAGTTCCTCGGTCTGAGACTACACTGTTTGGCAACCCATGCAGTCGGTAGACTTCTTTGATGAATAACTTGGCCGTTTCCTTAGCCTCTAAGGCCCCTGCACAAGGGAGGAAATGCGCCATTTTGGTGAGTAGATCTACCACGACTAAAACGGCTGTCATTCCTTGGGATTTGGGTAGATCAGTTATAAAATCCATGGAGAGATCCTTCCAGGGTTCATGTGGGACAGGTAGCGGTTGTAACAGTCCTGCTGGTTTTCCTGTTTGTGTTTTTGTCCGCAGACAGACAGAACAGGACTTTACATAGCTTTCAATATCCCTACGCATTTTAGGCCACCAGAAGTCCTTGGCCACGTTCTGAATGGTCTTGTAAATCCCAAAGTGTCCCGCTGTGATGGAATCATGGCACTGGCGTAGGATTCTGAGCCTTAATTCTCCTTCTGGCACATATCTGGCTGTTTTGAACCATAATAGTCCATTCCTCCAGTGAAAGGTTACTTCTGAGTCTTGACTTTGTCCCGTCTCCTGCCCATATTTTAGTACGTCTGCATCTTCTTGTTGTGCCTTTTTGAGTTCCTCTTCCCACGAAGACTGGCATGATTCCAACATTAATTTCTCTGGCGGGATCACGTACTGAGGCTGGTCCTCGGATTCACTTTCTTTGTACTGTGGCTGTCTGGATAAGGCATCAGCTCTCTGGTTTTTGGCTTGGGCTTGGTAAGTGATCTTGAAGTTAAACCTGGTGAAGAACTGGGACCATCTTATTTGTCTCTGGTTCAGCTTTCTGGCAGTTTGGAGGCTTTCCAGGTTCTTGTGGTCGGAGCGCACTTCGATCTGATGAGGGGCCCCCTCTAGGTATTGTCTCCAGTTTTCAAAAGAGTCCTTGATGGCCAGCAGCTCCTTCTCCCAAATTGTGTAATTCTTCTCTGCAGGCTTTAACTTCCGAGAGAAGTACGCACAGGGGTGCAGCTCCTTTCCTTCTTGGTCTAATTGCAGAAGGACCCCCCCGATAGCAAAATCTGAAGCATCTGCTTCCACGATGAAAGGGCGGGTCGGGTCAGCAAAGTGCAGAATGGGCTCGGAAGCGAACCTTCTCTTCAGCTCCTCAAAGGCCTGGGTGGCATTCTCTGTCCATTGAAACTTCTTCTTTCCCCTTAAATAGTCAGTCAGAGGAGCTGTCAATTTGGAAAACCCTGGAATGAACTTTCTGTAATAATTGGCAAACCCCCAAAACCGTTGTACATCCTTTTTGGTGACAGGTTGGCCCCAGTCCAATATACAGCTTACTTTCCCTGGGTCCATCTCCATGCCTTCCGCTGAGATTCGATATCCAAGGAAGTCTAGAGACTTGAGGTCAAATCCACATTTCTCTAATTTAGCATACAGGTGATTTTCTCTCAGTCTCTGCAACACCATCTTCACATGCTGGTCGTGGTCATCCTGGTTCTTTGAGAACACCAGGATATCATCTAAGTAACAGATTACATATGTGTCCAACAAGTCTCTAAACACGTCATTCATGAATTTTTGAAAAATTCCTGGACTTCCACAAAGTCCGAACGGCATGACCAGGTATTCATACTGTCCGTAAGTGGTCAAGAACCCTGTTTTCCATTCATCTCCCTGCTTCATCCTGATCAGATTGTACGCTCCTCTCAAATCCAACTTCGTGAAGATTTTTGCAGAGCGCAGTCGGTCCAACAACTCTGAGATCAGGGGCAGCGGGTAGCTGTTGGGGATGGTGATCTGGTTCAATGCGCGATAGTCGTTACAGGGTCTGAGTTCCCCCCCTTCTTTTTCACAAACAATAGTGGCGCTCCAGCAGGGGATTGTGAGGGGCGTATGAATCCTCGTCTCAGGTTTTTATCCAGGAATTCCTTCAGGGCCTCCCTCTCAATCTCTGTGAGAGAGTAGATTCTCCCTGATGGAATGCTGGCTCCTGGCACTAGATCAATCGCACAGTCGTAAGGGCGGTGGGGGGGTAAAGTCTCTGCCTCCTTTTCATCAAACACATCTTTGAATTCTTCATACTTTGGCGGCAGGATCACTTGCTCGATCTCTTGCACTGCCCCCGCTAAGGTGTTCTTGATTCCTTCAGGTTGACAGTTCTCCTGGCAATACTGTGAGGTGAACCACACCACCGCCTCCTTCCAACTTATTTTGGGTTCATGCTTTGCTAGCCAGGGCATTCCCAGAATCACCTCAAAGTTCGAGAGATCTGACACGTATAGCGAAATGAACTCTTCGTGCCCGGGGATTTGAAGTTTCACTTCCTCCGTGGCTTGTGTCACCCCTCCTGACTTCAGGGGTCTCCCATCGATAGTCTCCACAGCTAGGGGAGCGTTCAGTTTCCACCGGGAAATTCCATGACACTTGACTAACTTTACATCAATAAAATTTGTGGAGGCTCCACTGTCAATTAAGGCAGTGGAATTAAACACCACTCCTCTGGAAGTTGTAATCCGAATAGGCAAGACCAACACCCCCTTTGAGGGAGGTTGGATCGTTGGGGGGCCTTTATACAACGCTGCCCCCAGTCCACCAGCCTGCACGTGGACTGGGTGTTCTAGTTTCCCGATGGCTCAGCTTTCCCCCCTTTTAGTCCACAGTCTCTGGCCACGTGGCCCGGCTTTGAACAATAAAAGCTTAAACGTTCTCGGCGGCATCTTTCCTTTTCTTCTTCCGACAGTCTTGGCCTAGCCCCTCCCTGTCCCTCAGCTGCATTACCTGCCATTCCTGCAGAGGGAAGGGTCTTGCTGCGAGATGCCGAGGCTGAGTATCTCGGGACCTCCTGCTTCCTTTCCAGGCGCCTTCCTTCCATCCGGTGATCTATCTGTAGGCATAGCCGGATGAGCCCTGGTAGGTCAGCGGGGGGGGAGGTCCTGGCCAACTCATCCAGGATTTCAGCATTTAATCCACTCCGGTACATAAACATCAGGGCGGCGTCATTGTAACCAGTTTCCTGGGACAGAATTTTAAAAGCGTTAGTGTACTCGGAAACAGTCCCTTTAGCTTGCTTCAGAGCGCCTAGTTGCCGCGCTACTGTTTCAGCTCTTTGCGGGTCTTGGAACATCTCGGTCATCTCCTGTATAAATCCTCTGTACCTTCTTAAGACAGTATCTTTTTTCACGAGATACGGAGTCACCCATTTTGCAGCTTCTCCCTCCAGGAGGCTAATCACAAAGGCCACTTTAGCCCCATCATCTGGAAACTCCATGTGCCTGACATCCAGATATAACTCACATTGAGCCACGAAAGTTGCCAACTGATCACTTTGTCCCGCGTATTTTGGGGGCAATCCAATGGGAACCTTTACTGCGGCAGCTGGAGGGGCTGTTTGCATCTGGTCTATCGTGGCCTTCAAGGTTTGATTATCCGTCTTCAGCGCCTTGACTGCTGCTAGCAGGGCTTGGACATCCGTCTGCAATTCAGCTACCTTAGTCCTCAAGAGTTTCACTTCTTCCGTCTCAGAAGTGGGGTTCGTCCCCCCCGCTGCTCCCTTTGACATCTTGTCCCAGTCAAGTGAAGAGAGCGTTGAGGGTGATTTAGGTGGCTCTGTCAAGCTGTCAGGCCCAGGATGCGACTCAGGAACCAGACCAGAGGTTGTAGTTAATTCGTGTTTTATTAGAGTAATGTCCAACAAAGACTGCGCTTTCTCATGAAGCAATACAGGGATACAGGTCCTGCAACATTGGGAGAAAGTTGACAGAGCAAGGGGCTGCTTCCCGCCTGTTCTTTAAGAAGGGGCTAAACGGGCGCGCAACCTTTCGCTCCTCCTTAACTCCCCCTCAGGTACTGCCCGCCTTCCCCCCCTTCTCTCCTGTCTTTTCAACCGTCTGCGTGTGCGTGGTGAGGGGGGAGGCATCACCTCCTCCTCTTCTGAAGTGTCCGATTCCCCTATGGGTGATAAAGGAGGAGCTGAGGGTAAACCATCTCTCCGCCTTTCTGCTGTGATCAGCCCTCCCTCTTGCTCTGAGCTGCGGAGAAGGGAGGGCCTGGGAATGTCTGGGGGGGATTCTAAAACTTCAAGGCTCTCAGGCTCCCCGTTGCTAGGCGACCCTATCTCTGGCATGTCCTCTGTTTCGGCTTCGCTCCACAGAGGGTAAGTTCCTCCCTCCTCCCTCTGCCAGCCATTTGAATCCTCTTCTGACAACCCCCCAGGAGCCCAGCTCATCCTCCCGACACTACCACAGAGGAAATTAACAAAAGCAAATCTATGTCCTAATCCAGCTATCTTTTCTTGGCACAGGAACTCAATAGGTTAATGCAGAATATTTTCTCCATTTGTTTCACTGGGGGAGTCCACTCTGTTGTTGTTGTTGTTGTTATGAGCCTCCAAGTCGACTACGACTTATGGTGACCCTATGAATCAGTGACCTCCAAGAGCATCTGTCATGAACCACCCTGTTCAGATCTTGTAAGTTCAGGTCTGTGGCTTCTTCGTTTCAAATCATTACTGGTTTCTGCTAGTAGTATGGTATCGTCTGCATATCTTAAATTATTGATATTTCTCCCTCCAATTTTCACACCTCCTTCTTGGTCCAATCCTGCTTTCCATATATGTTCTGCGTATAGATTAAATAAATAGGGTGATAAAATACACCCCTGTCTCACACCCTTTCCGATGCGGAACCGATAGGTTTCTCCATATTCTGTCCTTACACTAGCCTCTTGTCCACAGTATAGGTTGCGCATCAGGACAATCAGATGCTGTGGCACCCCCATTTCTTTTAAAGCATTCCATAGTTTTTCATGATCTACACAGTCAAAGGCTTTGCTGTAATCTATAAAGCACAGGGTGATTTTCTTCTGAAATTCCTTGGTCCATTCCATTATCTAACATATGTGTGCGATATGATCTCTGGTACCTCTTCCCTTTCTAAATCCAGCTTGGATGTCTGGCATTTCTCGCTCCATATATGGTAAGAGCCTTTGGTGGAGAATCTTGAGCATCACTTTACTTGCATGGGATATTAAGGCAATAGTTCGATAATTATTGCATTCCCTGGGATCCCCTTTCTTTGGAATTGGGATGTATATGGAATGCTTCCAGTCTGTGGGCCATTCTTTAGTTTTCCATATTTCTTGACAAATTTTTGTCAAAATTTGGACAGATTCAGTCTCAGTAGCTTGTAGCAACTCTGTTGGTATGCCATCTATTCCTGGTGATATGTTTCTTCCAAGTATTTTAAGAGCAGCTTTCACCTCACATTCTAAAATTTCTGGTTCTTCATCATATGGTTCCTCCGTGAATGAATCTGTCATCCTGGCATCTCTTTTATCGAGTTCTTCAGTGTATTGCTTCCATCTTCCTTTTATTTCATCTTGGTCAGTCAATGTGTTCCCCTGTTGATTATTCAGCATCCCTACTCTTGGTTTAAATTTCCCTTTCATTTCTCTAATCTTACCCTTTTTGTTGTCCTCTTCTATTTCTATACAATAACTATTGTAATAGCTCTTTGTTCCTACGTACTAGTTGCTGTATTGTTGCATTTAGGGTTCTGACTGTTTTTCTATCTCCTTTTGCTTTTGCTTTCCTTCTCTCTTTAACCATTTAAAGAGTTTCTTCAGTCATCCATTGGGGTCTTTCTCTCTTTTTAACTAGAGGTATTATTGTCTTTTTGCATTCTTCTCTGATAACGTCTCTGACTTCATTCCATAGTTCTTCTGATTCTCTGTCAACTAAGTTTAAAGCCTCAAACTTGTTCCTTATTTGATCTTTATATTCTTCTGGGATGTTATTTAAATTGTATTTTGGCGTTATGATTGCTTTGTTGGTCTTCTTTAGCTTTACTCTGATTTTCAATATGACCAGTTCATGATCTGTACCGCAGTCTGCTCCTGGTCTTGTTTTTGCAGAAAGTATGGAACTTCTCCACCTTCTGCTACCAATTATATAATCAATTTGATTCCTATATTGACAATTTGGTGATGTCCACGTGTATAGTCGTCTTTTCGGTTGTTCAAAAAATGTGGTCACAAGAAACAAATTATTGGCTTCACAGAATTCAATAAGTCTTTCTCCTGCTTTGTTTCTGTCTCCTAGGCCCCATTTCCCCACAATTCCTAATTCTTCTCTGTTCCCTACTTTTGCATACCAGTCCCCCATGATTATCAGCACATCTTGTTTTGGTGTGTGATCAATTTCTTCCTGTACTTCTGCGTAAAATCTCTCCAATTCCTCTTCTTCTGCATTTGCCGTCGGAGCATATACTTGGATTATGGTTATGTTGATAGGTTTCCCATTTAATCTCATTGATATCATTCGCTCAGACCTTGCGTTGTAGCTCCTAATTGCTCTTGCTACATCACTTCTCACTATTAAAGCAACCCCATTTCTTCTTAATTTCTCATTTCCTTCATAAAATATTTTGTAGTTGCCTGATTGGAAATGTCCCATTCCTGTCCATTTTAGTTCGCTCACACCAAGTATTGTAATGTTGATGCGTTCCATTTCTTGCTTGACAATTTCTAACTTTCCTTGGTTCATGCTTCTTACATTCCATGTTCCTATTGTTTGCGTCGTACAACTCCGGACTCTCCTTTTGCATCTGTGTGCATCAGCCTCTGGGCTTCATTTTGGCTTTGACCCAGCTGCGTCATTAGTCACAGGGCTACTCGTACTTGTCCTTTGTTCTTCCCAGTAGCTCAGTGAGTGCCTTCTGACCCAGGGGTCTCATCTTCCAGCACTATCTCGTGTTGCATTTTGGATACTCTGTTCATAGGGTTTTCATGGTAAGAGATATTCAGAGGTGGTTTACCATTCCCTTCCTCTGAGTTTGGATGCATCTTAGTCTGGTGTTTCAGCTTTGACCATTCCGCCTTGGGTGCCCCTGCTAGGAGTCTAGCCTCTTGGTCTAGACTCCTGATGGCATTGCTCTCAGCTTCTTCAACACACTCAAACCCCCTCACCACATTAAGGTGTGCATCTGAAGAGGGGGAGTCCACTCTACATTCTATGAAACACAGTCATCCTTTGAAATTCATACTTATCTGAAGTACCAAGCAATGTTTACAAAAATGCATGTATTAGGGGAAAGTGTGCATAAAAATGAATACATTTGTGAAAATAACACACAAAATGCATTGAATTAGGAAAAATTGCTTGCAGAAATGTGTACATTAGTCAAAATATGTACAAAAATGTGTTTCTTAGGAGAAATTTGCATTAAAATGTTGAAGAATTTTCATGAGATTTTTTTAAATGTAAATTGCTGCAGAAATGTGAGAACCAAATTTAAGATTGAATAAATGAGGAACGGAGAGAACCAAACCGACAGATTCGTTCATCCCTAATATATGCTCAAGTGTATCTATTTATAGGATAAAATACCTACTAGAATATAACATACAGTTAATTGTAACCATTTTTTGCCATCTGAATCTTGCTTGATGTAAGCCAGTTCTAACAGGAGAGTTTTACCACATTAAGAACATAAGAACATAAGAAGAGTCTGCTGGATCAGGCCAGTGGCCCATCTAGTCCAGCATCCTGTTCTCACAGTGGCCAACCAGGTGCCTGGGGGAAGCCCGCAAGCAGGACCCGAGTGCAAGAACACTCTCCCCTCCTGAGGCTTCCGGCAACTGGTTTTCAGAAGCATGCTGCCTCTGACTAGGGTGGCAGAGCACAGCCATCACGGCTAGTAGCCATTGATAGCCCTGTCCTCCATGAATTTGTCTAATCTTCTTTTAAAGCCATCCAAGCTGGTGGCCATTACTGCATCTTCTGGGAGCAAATTCCATATGTGCTGAGTAAAGAAGTACTTCCTTTTGTCTGTCCTGAATCTTCCAACATTCAGCTTCTTTGAATGTCCACGAGTTCTAGTATTATGAGAGAGGGAGAAGAACTTTTCTCTATCCACTTTCTCAATGCCATGCATAATTTTATACACTTCTATCATGTCTCCTCTGACCCGCCTTTTCTCCAAACTAAAAAGCCCCAAATGCTGCAACCTTTCCTCATAAGGGAGTCGCTCCATCCCCTTGATCATTCTGGTTGCCCTCTTCTGAACCTTTTCCAACTCTAGAATATCCTTTTTGAGATGAGGCGACCAGAACTGTACACAGTATTCCAAGTGCGGCCGCACCATAGATTTATACAATGGCATTATGATACCGGCTGTTTTATTTTCAATACCTTTCCTAATTATCGCTAGCATGGAATTTGCCTTTTTCACACCTGCCGCACACTGGGTCGACATTTTCATTGTGCTGTCCACTACAACCCCGAGGTCTCTCTCCTGGTCGGTCACCGCCAGTTCAGACCCCATGAGCGTATATGTGAAATTAAGATTTTTTGCTCCAATATGCATAATTTTACACTTGTTTATATTGAATTGCATTTGCCATTTTTCCGCCCATTCACTCAGTTTGGAGAGGTCTTTTTGGAGCTCTTCACAATCCCTTTTTGTTTTAACAACCCTGAACAATTTAGTGTCATCAGCAAACTTGGCCACTTCACTGCTCACTCCTAATTCTAGGTCATTAATGAACAAGTTGAAAAGTACAGGTCCCAGTACCGATCCTTGAGGGACTCCACTTTCTACAGCCCTCCATTGGGAGAACTGTCCGTTTATTCCTACTCTCTGCTTTCTGCTTCTTAACCAATTTCTTATCCACAAGAGGACCTCTCCTCTTATTCCATGACTGCTAAGCTTCCTCAGAAGTCTTTGGTGAGGTACCTTGTCAAACGCTTTTTGAAAGTCTAAGTACACTATGTCCACTGGATCACCTCTATCTATATGCTTGTTGACACTCTCAAAGAATTATAATAGGTTACTGAGACAGGACTTTCCCTTGCAGAAGCCATGCTGGCTCTGCTTCAGCAAGGCTTGTTCTTCTATGTGCTTAGTTAATCTAGCTTTAATAATACTTTCTACCAGTTTTCCAGGGACAGAAGTTAAGCTAACTGGCCTGTAATTTCCGGGATCCCCTCTGGATCCCTTTTTGAAGATTGGCGTTACATTTGCCACTTTCCAGTCCTCAGGCACGGAGGAGGACCCAAGGGACAAGTTGCATATTTTAGTTAGCAGATCAGCAATTTCACATTTGAGTTCTTTGAGAACTCTCAGGTGGATGCCATCCGGGCCCGGTGATTTGTCAGTTTTTATATTGTCCATTAAGCCTAGAACTTCCTTTCTCGTTACCACTATTTGTCTCAGTTCCTCAGAATCCCTTCCTGGAAATGTTAGTTCAGGTTCAGGGATCTGCCCTATATCTTCCACTGTGAAGACAAATGCAAAGAATTCATTTAGCTTCTCTGCAATTTCTTATCGTTCTTTAGTACACCTTTGACTCCCTTATCATCCAAGGGTCCAATTGTCTCCCTAGATGGTCTCCTGCTTTGAATGTATTTATAGAATTTTTTGTTGTTGGTTTTTATGTTCTTAGCAATGTGCTCCTCAAATTCTTTTTTAGCATCCCTTATTGTCTTCTTGCATTTCTTTTGCCAGAGTTTGTGTTCTTTTTTATTTTCTTCATTCGGACAAGACTTCCATTTTCTGAAGGAAGACTTTTTGCCTCTAAGAGCTTCCTTGACTTTGCTCGTTAACCATGCTGGCATCTTCTTGGCCCTGGCGGTACCTTTTCTGATCTGCGGTATGCACTCCAGTTGAGCTTCTAATATAGTGTTTTTAAACAACTTCCAAGCATTTTCGAGTGATGTGACCCTCTGGACTTGGTTTTTCAGCTTTCTTTTTACCAATCCCCTCATTTTTGTGAAGTTTCCTCTTTTGAAGTCAAATGTGACCGTGTTGGATTTTCTTGGCAATTGGCCAGTTACATGTATGTTTAATTTAATAGCACTGTGGTCACTGCTCCCAATCGGTTCAACAACACTTACATTTCGCACCAGGTCCCGGTCCCCACTGAGGATTAAGTCCAGGGTTGCCGTCCCTCTGGTCGGTTCCATGACCAACTGGTCTAGGGAATAGTCATTTAGAATATCTAGAAACTTGCTTCTTTGTCATGACTGGAACACATATGCAGCCAGTCTATGTCCGGGTAGTTGAAGTCACCCATTACTACCACATTTCCTAGTTTGGATGCTTCCTCAATTTCATATCTCATCTCAGGGTCTCCCTGAGCATTTTGATCAGGGGGACGATAGATCGTTCCCAGTATTAAGTCCCTCCTGGGGCATGGTATCACCACCCACAACGATTCTGTGGAGGAATCTGCCTCTTTTGGGGTTTCGAACTTGCTGGAGTCAATGCCTTCTTTCACGTATAGAGCGACTCCGCCACCAATACGTCCTGCCCTGTCCTTCCGATATAGTTTATATCCAGGGATAACCGTATCCCACTGGTTTTCTCCATTCCACCAGGTCTCCGTTATGCTCACTATATCAATGCTCTCCTCTAAGACCAAGCACTCCAGTTCTCCCATCTTGGTTCGGAGGCTCCTAGCATTAGCGTACAGGCACTTGTAAGCAGTGTCTCTCTTCAAGTGTCTTTGGCACTTGTGGTTTGGCCTGTGGTAATTTTGCTCTTCTGAATTTATATCCTGTGCCCCTGTTCTCACAATGCCTACTTCTAGGCCTACCCCTTTTAAAATTTCATCATTTCTTTGGTTTTTAGCCCAGGGGGGAGGTTTATTCCGAACCGGACCTTTCTCAGCTCCTGTCGGGTTTCCCCCCTCAGTCAGTTTAAAAGCTGCTCTGCCACCTTTTTAATTTTAAGTGCCAGCAGTCTGGTTCCATTCTGGTTCAAGTGGAGCCCGTCCCTTCTGTACAGGCCCGGCTTGTCCCAAAATGTTCCCCAGTGCCTAACAAATCCAAACCCTTCCACCCGACACCATCGTCTCATCCACGCATTGAGACTGCGAAGCTGGGCCTGTCTGGCTGGTCCTGCGCGTGGAACCGGTAGCATTTCAGAGAAAGCCGCCTTGGAGGTCCTGGCTTTCAGCATCCTACCTAGCAACCTAAATTTTGCTTCCAGGACCTCACGGCTGTATTTCCCCATGTCGTTGGTGCCAACGTGCACCACGACCACTGACTCCTTCCCAGCACTGTCTACCAAACTATCTAAACGACGGGCGATATCCGCAACCTTCGCACCAGGCAGGCAAAACACCTTGCGGTCTACACGCCCATCACACACCCCACTGTCTATGTTCCTAATGATCGAATCACCCACTACAAGGATCCCTCCACCCCCTGGAGATATATCCTCGGCACAAGAGGATAGCTGCTCATCCCCCAAGGAATGGGTCCCTTCTAAGGGATCGTTTCCCTCTTCCTCAGCTGGATGCCCTCCTTCCCCGAGACCATCGTTCTCCATGATAGCAGGAGAGCTATCATCGTTGGAGTGGGACACAGCTATAACGTCATTCTGGAAGATACTAGATAATAAATGTTCAGGAAAAGCCAAAAGCTATGGTGCAGCCTTCCAGAATATATTTTAAGCTGGATACTTTTAGGATAGTAAAAGCAGCTCATGGATTTTATTGAATTTACAAAAGTCAAGTTCTCCTTCAAAAAAGAGGGGAGGACATATATAAAAACAGTAGATCTGTTTATCTCATTCCTTTTAATAACATACGTTATGTATTTAATTTGTGTATGCACACAACCTGATTATTTTGCTGTACCTGTCATATTTAAAGCCCATACTCAAAGCCAACAGTAGATGGCCCACTTTTCACAGAAAGAAGGACCTGAAGAACCCTACATAGCTCCATGAGGAAAAGGAGTACACACAGCTTTCATTATAAACTTGGCAGTCATTTGCGAGAACAAGTGAAAACATGATTAGGAAAAGAAAGAGGTAATTTCTTCCCTCAAACATATGGGAAACACATAGTCATAAAACATTAAGTAAGACGGATACCGAAACCAACATGACCCAGAATATAAAATCATTATAGACATAATGAAAGGAACTGGAACAGTAGCACAAAATTGATATAATATGAATATTTAGCTTTTAAAAAATAAACAAAAAACAAAGCTCTCTTTTTTAACACAAAGGAAATAGTTGGCTAGTTAGGGAATATCTTCAGAAGAGTCTTCAAAATAATAATTTTCAGAATAAAAACATATAAAAGAGCCAGTTCTAAGCAGAACCAGTTAACAGAACAGGACTGGCTGAGAAGTTGAAGAGGGAGGAATATGCAAATAAGAGCAAGCTTTATTCTCAATAGTTATGGAGCAGGGGTTAGCCCTCACTCTTAAAGGTCTTGACTTTATTTTCTCCCATATGACTGAATGGTTACTGTTCACTTTCACTGGGATAACAAATGCTGGACTTGGGAATTCTATGGTAAGGACAAAATGTACCCAGCAATGGCTGAGCCAGCATCCACTGAGAGAGAATTCCCCAGAAACCCTTGCAGTACACATGATTGCCTTCCTCACACATAGTTCACCCCATCATAGTGATGGACATTTTCCTACTAACTAATGCCTAGCTGCACACAAAGAGAAACTTTGGCTACACTCCTGGTTTTCTTCTACACCATAACTATGCATTCTCTCAAGAAATATAAACTGCTTCCGTTTCATTGTTAAATGCAGTTGTTTTCTTGGCTGACACCAGTGAGAATAATATACAAATAGCTCCATGCCCAGATCACTTATTTATCATTAATATATCTACATGTGAACCAGTAATGATTTGAAACGAATGCTGATGAAAGTTAAAGAGAAAAGCACAAAAGCAGGACTACAGCTGAACATCAAAAAGACTAAAGTAATGACAACAGAAGATTTATGTAACTTTAAAGCTGACAATGAGGACATTGAGCTTGTCAAGGATTATCAATACCTCGGCACAGTCATTAACCAAAATGGAGACAACAGTGAAGAAATCAGAAGAAGGCTAGGACTGGGGAGGGTAGCTATCAGAGAGCTAGAAAAGGTCCTCAAATGCAAAGATGTATCACTGAACACTAAAGTCAGAATCATTCAGACCATGGTATTCCCGATCACTATGTATGGATGTGAAAGTTGGACAGTGAAAAAAGTGGATAAGAGAAAAATCAACCCATTTGAAATGTGGTGTTGGAGGAGAGCTTTGTGGATACTATGGACTGTGGGGGGAAAAATTGGGTGTTAGAACAAATTAAACCAGAACTATCACTAGAAGCTAAAATGATGAAACTGAGGTTATCATAATAAGAACAGATGATTCACTAGAAAAGACAATAATGCTTGGAAAAAACAGAAGGAAGTAGAAAAAGAGGAAGACCAAACCAGAGATGGATTGATTCCATAAAGGAAGCCACAGACCTGAACTTACAAGATCTGAACAGGGTGGTTTATAACAAATGGTATTGGAGGTCGCTAATTCATAGGGTCGCCATAAGTCGTAATTGACTTGAAGGCACATAACACACACATATCTACATGCGTATGTGTATATGTACATGTGTGTGTGTGTGTGTTATATCACACACACAGCAGGGCCTGACAGAGCAGCAGTCACTGGTGCATCTGCAGCCCCATTGTTCACGCCACCCGGGGTGGAAGTCGGGAGGAGAAGGCAAATTGCTGTGCCAGACTGGTACAACGTTCAGGCCTTGATCTATCCCACTGTTGTCAAGTAAAGAAAGTAGGTCCAGCTCATCCCCATCCACAGAACACCCTTTTGGGGAGCTTTCTATCACCTACTATCAGCAGAGATCCTGCTATAGATACTTCTGCCTGCCCACATGGTCCGAATTGGGAGCTTTGCACTGACTGAGTGACACTGGCATCACAGAGGTGAAGGGAAGCCACTGCCCAGTCCACCATCACCATCCCAGCCCCGCCCAAAATGGGTTTGGATTGCAGCCTTAAACCTCACATTGCAATCTCGGATGCAAGGGAAATGTAGGCTTGAAACCTATTCTGAAGGAAAATCAGATTGTAGAACTCTTTATGGTGCATTGGAATTGCATGATGAAATGAGGCAATTATCCTTTTTACGTGGGGCAGCCATGTGCTTCTCCTGCCCTCCTCCCATTATTTGAGGAACCACTTGATACTGTACAGAAAGAATAACTGTCACATTTCATTTTCCCCCCCATACAATTCCTTCGGGGAGCAACAGAATGTCATCAAATCACATCACTCCCAGCTGGGTTTGTTCTGTTGTAATTCAAAGCATGTGGCAGCAAAGAGCCCCATGCAATAAGTGCTCCAGACTGTGGGTGGCTGGATGAACTATTTTGGAGTTTTTTTAAAAGGAAAAAAAATTAAAGGTAAAGGCAGTGTTGTAGCCCTCAGACCACCTCATAAAGAGATCAGCAGGACTACGGATTCTAAAGTAGAATGACCTGACTTGGGTTATGATCCATCCAGATTGAATTAGGTGAGTTCACTTTTGAATTCAAGTTCTGTGAATTCATCCCCCTGCCCATCCCTACGATGAATGCTTGTCACCACCAGTGAAAAACTGAGATGGAAAACTGGACAAGAGGTCAACTGAACATGCTTCTCGTAGAAAAAGGAAGGGGTGGGTTGGGCAGATTGATGGTTTATACCACCCCTATGTAGCCTCCTCCAGTTTATTAAATAAGTATTTATAAAGTGAAATTGACCCTAATTATCCTACGTTTAGTGAAAGTCTAGCTCAGTTTGGAAATCACATTTAAAATGTTTGCTTGCTGCCCTTAAAACTAGTATTCTTAATTGCAGTCTTCCTCTTGATGGTGTGGGATAGGTTTGAAATCTAGTCCATGTCTCTTAATTGAATTGAACCCCCACATATTTCAATGTCATTCATTAAATAAAATTTATTTACAAATAAAATTGTAATTAATTCATAATACCAAGCTGTTATAGAATGGACTGATAGAAAAATCATTTCTGTCGCTGCCTTCAGCTGGGTGATCATGTATTTATTTACTCATACATTATATTATTTCTTTCCTCCTGCTAAGGATACAAATTCTTCTAAGGTGGTTTACAAGTATAATCTAAATATAATGAAACAATATGAAAGCATAACAAGTCATCGAGATCCTTCCCACAGGATAGTTGATGTCGGTTGGCCCTTGGTCAGGAAAGACCATCCAGCTAGAACAGGCTCTGAGGCAGTAATGGATGGTGTGCAACGTTGCTGCCTCTTTGCTCCTCCCATCTCTTGGTAAGCTGCAGCAGCCTGATTGCCCAGAGGCCAGGTGAGCAGCTCTACGCCACCGCACCATCTGCTCCTGCTCTGAGGTCTCCCACATAGGAAGCTGCTTTATACTGATCCGGACCATTGGTCCATCTAGTTCAGTAGTGTCTGAACTGACTGGCAGCAGTTCAGGGCCTCTCCTCCCAACCATACCTGCAGAGATCAGGGATTGAACCTGGGGCCTTCTGAATGAAGAGCAGATACCCTACCACTGAGTTAGGGCCTCCTTTGCTCTTTTGCCGTTTTGAAGGAACATTGGAAATACTGGAAAACTTTGGCTGAGGTCCAAAGAGGTACTTTAAGCAAAATGAGGGCTTGAACTCATCCTGTGGAATTTTGGACTTTTCCACTTTGACCAGCAGATGCCATCACAAAGTTCTTTTGAAACTTAGCTCTGTTTCTAAAATTTGGCATGTGGGGCTGCTGTTTGAGAAATAGAACTTCAAAGGCCCATTGGGAGAGTAGAACTGATTACACTGTTTCTTTCCTGGCATACGTTTCTTACAATCAGTAAAATCTCAATATCTATCCAGATAGCTGGGGCAGAAGTGACATTTATCTGCAATACAGAAGAACAGAAATGCAGCCATCAACATAAATTTATTAAATGGACAGCTAGTGGAGTGAAAAGAACATTACAGAGTCAATGAGGCTCTCACAGAGAAGTGTGAATATGGTGTGGTTTACTGTAAATACAGCATTACATACATTTAAGAGAAAATAATTTTCACACAAGTTTTATATTAACTTGTAAGTGTATTTCCCCAAGTTTCATTATTGGTGTGTTAC
This sequence comes from Rhineura floridana, assembly GCF_030035675.1. Taxonomy (NCBI): domain Eukaryota; kingdom Metazoa; phylum Chordata; class Lepidosauria; order Squamata; family Rhineuridae; genus Rhineura; species Rhineura floridana. The sequence goes on from NC_084483.1 coordinate 105,297,415, forward strand.
ACCTACCTATTCTGTATTATCTAAACCCATAAAGACACTTCTACAGGCTGTTCAAGAAGAGCAACACAACACCTCAAAGGTAACTGTAGACAGTGGGAATGCTGTGGGCATAATATACCTTGACTTCAGCAAAGCTTTTGACAAAGTGCCCCACGATATTCTGATTAGCAAGCTAGCTAAATGTAGGCTGGATGGAACAACAATCAGGTGAATCCACAGCTGGCTACAGAATCATACTCAAAGAGTGCTTATCAATGGTTCCTTCTCAAACTGGGGAGAGATAACGAGCAGGGTACTGCAGGGCTCAGTCCTGGTCCCAGTGCTCTTCAACATTTTTATTAATGACTTGAATGAGAAGATGCAGGGAATGCTTAGCAAATCTGCAAATGATACAAAATTGGGAGGGATAGCTAATACCTTGGAAGACAGAAGCATCATTCAAAGAGCATTGATAAGCTGGAGCATTGGGCTGAGAACAACAGAATAAAATTTAACTGTGATAAGTGCAAACTTCTAAACCTAAGAAAAAGAAACCAAACGCACAGTTATAAGATGGGGGATACTTGGCTCAGCAATATTACATGTGAGAAGGATCTTGGGATTGTTGTTGATCACAACCTGAATATGAGCAAACAATGTGATGCGACTGCAAAAAAAGGCAAAATAACAGAAATATAGTTTCCAAATCACATGAAGTATTGGTTCCCCTCTATTCAGCACTGGTTAGGCCTCATCTTGAGTACTACATCCAGCTCTGGACACCACAATTTAAGAAGGATGCAGACAAACTGGAATGGGTTCAGAGGAGGGTAACGAGGATGATCAGGGGACTAGAAACAGAAGCTCTATGAGGAGACACTGAAAGAAATGGGCATGTTTAGCCTTAAGAAGAGAAGACTAAGGGGAGATATGAGAGCACTGTTCAAGTACTTGAAAGGTTGCCACACAGAGGAGGGTCAGGATCTCTTCTCGATTGTCCCAGAGCGCAGGACATGGAATAATGGGCTCAAGTTACAGGAAGCCAGATTTCAAATGAACATCAGGAAAAAATTCCTAACTGTTAGAGCAGTACAACAATGGAACCAATTACCTAGGGAGTGGTGGACTCTCCAACACTGGAGGCATTCAAGAGGCAGCTGGACAGCCACCTGTTGGGTATGCTTTAAGCTGGATTCCTGCATTGAGCATGGGGTTAGCCTCTATGGTCGTATAGGCCCCTTTCAATTCTATGATTCTATGAATTGTACCTCACCTTGCCTGTCACACTAGCCATTTCAGTCATTCTTCACTCATGCAAGGCTTCCCCCAGCCTATGCACATTTTGTTGTAAGGTCTGAAAAGACTCCCATCAGTAGAGCTATACATGTGTGGGCTCTCTCCACATGTCCAAGAAGTCCAAACTTCCATACATGTGCAGGAATCTTTTCAGATCTTACAGTGGACATGCATGGGGTGGGGCCTGTCACCTCAGCACTGTACTCATCTACACACACATGTACAGCTGATTCACACACATATACACATCACCTACCGTATCATTATTGGATGACATTATCACTTGATTGCTCAGAATTGAACATATGAATGGTAGACATGGAAATATATTGCACTTGAGGTGATGAAAAGTTTGGCTGTGATATTTGATCTGTGATGGGCTGTTCCACTCATGCACATTGTCACTTGGCTTCACAGTTATAGAGTGACAAACATGTATGTGACATCGTTATGTCTAACTCTTCAAGCAGTACTGGCAACATGCACCTGCTCTCTTTGTGGCACAGTGTATTATCAATGAGAACATGGCATTTAAATTAAATATTTTAGGGAATTGTCTGCATTGCTAATTTAAGCAATCTGAAACCAGTTAAAACCTGTTATGGCTCCCTCTACTCCCTCTGAGCAATAGTTTTGGATGGTGTTTGGACTAGGTAGAAAAAACAACCCATCCATTCTAGAATAAAATGTTGTGTGTATGCAGCTTTAGTATACTTAGCCATTCATGAAAGTATTGCTCCCTAGATTTCTTGAATAAAACACCTAACAGTGAAAACCTGGTTTACATTTGTAGTGTAGACACAAATATTAATACTACTAAACCGCTTAAGAGTGGATCTCCCAGTATGAACCAATCAATGCTCTAAGATCTTGTGGGGAAGCCCTGCTTGTGATCCCACCACCAGACATGGCCCAGGGTATGGTGATGAGAGACAGGACTTTCTCAGTGGTAGTACCACATTTATGGAACTCTCACCCAAGGGAAATATGGCTAGTCCCCAGATTGTTAAGTTTAAGGCAGCAACTAAAGACATGCCTATTCACCCAGGTTTGGGGCATGTAAAATGTAGACTAGAGTCTTACTGCTGACATTGTGCTATTATTCAAGGCTATGTCCTGCTGTGTTGACACTATTGATATTGTTGCATTGTGAGTCTGCTTTAATTTTTCTTGTTGTAGTTGACTTTTTCTTAATCATTACTGAATTACTGGGCCAAGTTCAAGGTGTTATTATTAGCATATAAAGCCCTTAACAGCTTGGGACCAGTTTATGTGTGAGACCGCCTTATCCCATATGTGCTCCCTCAAGCATTTCGCCCTGTGGAACAGGCACTGTCACCAGTGCCACATAATACTAGTTCCACACTTGTAAGCAATTGTTCTTTTAGTGTGGCAGCACCTACTCTTTGCAACTCCCTGCCTACTGACATCAGGCAAGTGCCTTCGCTGAATTCCTTTAGTGGCTGCTTAAGACTTTTCGTTTAGGCAAGTCTTTCCAGACACATAGATATTGATCTATTTTAATCTTTTTAGTTAGTAGCTGTTTTAAATGTTTTAAATATGTTTTAATTACTTGTTTTTAACCATTTTATTGATAATTTTAATGTTTTTTGTAAACCATTTACAGCTCTTTACATTCAAATGGTATATACATTTTGTTAAATAAGTAAATAATAAACATTTTTGTGTTGTGTTCTTTGAGACTACTACTACTTCTGCTACTGCTGCTGCTGCTGCTACTATTACTACTACTACTACTACTACTACTACTAATAATAATAATAATAAGGTATTTTAAAATGTTTGAGTTGCACAGATCATACTCTAGTTCAGAGAGTTGGGCCAGAAGATCTTCCAAGGTGTTTCTACAGTCAGTGACTCCAATCTCATTATCAAAATTTTATCTTTTACGATCATAATCACACCTCGTATTTTACCACTTATATTTTTTCATGCAAAGAAAAGTCACTAATAACACTGATGGCAGATTCAAATAACATATGAGAAAATAAATAGAATAAAATAATGAAATAAACCAGGAGCTGGAACTGCTCCAAGTCATTTACAGCTCAATCCTACTGTCTACTCAGAAGCTAGATCAATTGAATTCAATGGGGCTTGCTCCCAGGTAAGTGGGGTTAAGAATGCAACTTACAGAACAATCCTCAGTATAGGAAGCTGGTGGAACTTAGGTCGTCTTAAATTAAGCCAGTGTAAACCACCCCCATTCCAAACTTGATTCAACAGTGGGGCTACTGCCGGCTGAGCCTGGCAGAGGGAAGACAAGCCTTTAAAACAGAGTTTGACTTATACCACCCTTTCTGCTGGCATACATTCCACCGAGTTACTAGGTCATGAGACTGAGCTGAAAGAGGTTTGGAATAGGTGCATTTAAAAAAAATAAAGCCACGCCTCTAGAGCACCCCTTTCTGGGGACTTACCCAGGTGTAAGTTCCACCAGCTTACTTTCCACCACCCGAACCCTGTCTGAAACCCAATTGAACCAGAATGAGGGAGTTTTGCCAGTGTAGCTCCAGCTGAGCCCCTGTTCAGCTGGGACTGTTTAAGATCCACCTATTCCAAATGCGCTCAGCCAGGCAGATCATGGGTTTAGATTGGATTTTCCAAGCACAAACATAATCTGGATTCCAACTACAATGTATTTCCCTGAATAATATTTCTATATGGTTTGTCAGGAAATGCATAGCCTAAACTAATTTTCATAACTCCAAATCTTTTTTCTCAACTATGTTCCTCAACTTAGATTATGATAAAACATATGTATTAAGATTGTCACTCAGTTAAGGATACCTTGGTTGATTAGTTTTATATGTTTTTCAATCAATTAACAATCATTTTTAAGAAGCCATACATTATTGTTCTTGTTGTTGTTGCTACTGTTATCATTGTCGTCATCTGTCTGTGTGTCACAATAGGCAGTTATGTAAAAGAGACATTCCCTCCTATATGTGAACAAGGGGATACTCCTGTTCTATGATGGTGCCTGCCATCTGCAGTTTTTGTAGGTCCCTATATTAAAAATACTTAACATTGTGACTACTGGTCTGGAGTGTTTGCACCTTGTGTTGGGTCAGTGGGACAAACTGGGGATTCTGTTGGTGTACCACCCACCCTGCTGCCCAACAGACTCCCTAGCTGAGCTGACGGAGGTGCTCTCGGGTGTACTGTTGAGATCCCCCAGACTCGTGGTGTTAACATCCATGCCAAGGCCACCTTCTCTGGGGCAGCTCAGGATTTCATGGTCTCCATGACAACCATGGGACTGTCCCAATATGCCATTGGCCCAACACATGTAGCAGGACATACTCTAGACTTGGTTTTTGCAACTGGACATGGAGAGGGTGATCTGAATGTGGGGGGCCTTACATCAGTCCCTCTGTCATGGACAGATCACTGCTTGCTGAAGTTTAGACTTACAGCAGCTTTTCCCCTCTGCAAGGGCGGGGGACCTATTAAGTTGGTCCGCCTCCAGAGACTAATGGATCCGGATGGTTTCCAAAGGGCTCTGGGGAGTTTTCCGGCTGATAGGGCTGGTGCTCCTGTTGAAACCCTGGTTGAACTATGGAATGCAGAAATGACCCGGGCAGTTGACATGATTGCTCCTGACCACCCTCTCCTGTGTAGAGCTCGTACGGCTCCAGGGTACACCCCAGAGCTGAGAGCGATGAAACAATATAGGAGACGGCTTGAGTGCAGATGGAGACGAACTCTTGGTGGATGCAATTACACACTGGTAAGTGCCTATGGTAAGCTGTATTTAGGGGCAGTGAGGGCAGCAAAAAAACAATATTTTGCTGCCACTATCAAATCATCAATCTGCCACCCAGTGGAGCTCTTCAGAATTGTCCGCGGGCTATTACACACTGGCCCCAAGGACATGGTAGAGTCATCTGAGGCCTGCTGTAATGAATTTGCTAGGCACTTCCAGGATAAAATCTTTAGCATCTGCCAGGACTTAGACTCCAGTGTTATAGCAGGTGAATCAAGTGGGGTATCCAGAGCACAGCCTTGTCCCAATTTCTTGGATGAGTTTCAGTTGGTACAGCTTGAGGACGTTGACAAGGTGCTTGGACAGGTTCCTGCAACCACTTCTGTGCTGGATCCTTGCCCTTCTTGGCTAATAAAAACTAGCAAGGTTGGAATAGCCAACTGGGCCAGGGAAGTAATTAATGCCTCTCTGCAAGAGGGGGTGGTCCCTGGCTGCATGAAAGAGGCGATAGTAAGACCACTCCTGAAGAGACCCTCCCTGGACCCAGAAAATCTTAATAACTATGGGCTGGTAGCAAATATTCCATTCTTGGGCAAGGTCCTTGAACGAGACACTCTTGGATGAGACCGATTATCTGGATCCATTTCAGTTCGGTTTCAGGCCTGGTTTTGGCACAGAAACAGCCTTGGTCGCCCTGTATGATGACCTCTGTCGGGAGAGAGACAGGGGGAGTGTGACTCTGTCGATTCTCCTTGATCTCTCAGCGGCTTTCAATACCCACCATGGTTTCCTTCTGGGAAGACTGGCTGAGTTGGGAGTGGGAGGGACTGCATGGCAGTGGTTCCACTCCTACTGGGTGGGTCAGCTCCAGAAGGTGGTGCTTGGAGAACATTGCTCGGCACCCTGGACTCTCCAGTATGGGGTTCCGCAGGGATCAGTTCTGTCCCCCATGCTGTTCAACATCTACATGAAACCATTGGGTGTGGTCATCCAGAGCTTTGGAGTGCGTTGCCATCAGTATGCTGATGACACGCAGCTCTATTTCTCCTTTTCATCTTCTTCAGGTGAGGCTGTGAATGTGCTGAACCAGTGCCTGGCTGCGACAATGGACTGGATGAGGGCTAATAAATTGAGGCTCAATCCATAGTGGGTGGTTCTTCTGACCGGATGGTGGATGTCCAACCTGTCCTGGATGGAGTTGCACTCCCCCTGAAGGAGCAGGTTCGTAGCTTGGGGGTTCCCCTAGAACCATCTCTGTCACTTGAGGCTCAGGTAGCCTTGGTGGTACAGAGTGCCTTCTACCAACTTCGGTTGGTGGCCCAGCTACGCCCCTATCTGGACAGGGATAACCTGGCTTCAGTTGTCCATGCTCTGGTAATCTCCAATTTAGATTACTGCAATGCACTCTATATGGAGCTGCCTTTGAAGATGGTTCAGAAACTGCAGCTTGTGCAAAATGCAGCGGCCAGATAGGTAACAGGGACCAGACGGTTCGAACATACAAAACTGATTCTGGCCGCTTGCGTTGGCTGCCTGTATGTTTCTGAGCTCGATTCAAGGTGCTGGCTTTAACCTATAAAGCCTTACACAGCTTAGGACCACAATACCTGATGGAACGCCTCTCCCGACACAAACCCACCCGTACACTATGCTCAACATCCAAGGCCCTCCTCCGGGTGCCTACTCAGGGGGAAGCTGGGAGTCTGGCCACAAGAGAGGGGGCCTTCTCAGTGGTGGCCCCCAAATTATGGAATGATCTCCCTGACAAGGTGTGCCTGGCACCAACACTGTTATCTTTTCGGCGCCAGGTCAAAACTTTCCTCTTCTCCCAGGCATTTCAGCGTGTGTTTTTAAATTGCTTTTTTAAAATATATTTTTAAATTTGTGTATTTGTTTTTAATGTTTTTAATTGTTGTAAACCGCCCAGAGAGCTTCGGCTATGGGATGGTATACAAATGCAATAAATAAATAAATAAATAAAGATCCAATTAATTGGGGGCACCTTTCACTTGATTAAACAGTTTTAAATGATAGATCTGATTGATCAGCTAAACATTGCATCCCTGATGAGCAGGCACAAATTGAAAGAGAGGCTGTCAACAACCAAGAGACAGACACTTATATATACCTTTCACTTTTATTAGTAATGGGGAACATGCCACAGAGCCTTTATTAAATAACTGCAAATATAACTTCTCAGGTTAATAAAGCAAAAGCATTTGTTAGTCACTCCAATATCTTAGTGTAAGTGTTCTGCAGTATTTCTGAAAGTCTAGAGCTGGCTGGGTCTAGCCGACATGATTGAATACTACTCATATGTGTAGCTGACTAGTGTAAAAACATAAAACGCCATTGCGTATGTAGAACTAGAGTTGTGATTCTTTGTCAGCCATATGACCCCCTTTGGAGCCAGATGTTAGGATGCCTTATTTATCCATCCCACCTTTCCTCCAAGGATGTCAAGGAGGCCCACATGGCCCTCATCCCCCATTTTATCTTCAGAACAACCCTGTTAGGTAAATTAGGCTGAGAGACAGCGACTGACCCAAGGGCACCCAGTGAGCATCATGGCTGAGGAAGGATTTGAAGCCAGGACTCCCTGATCCTCATCTGACATTCCAGTTTTTATGCGACACTGGCTCCACGCTAAATGCATGATATGAAGACTGGGAATTATTTTAGAAAGTGCAGGCATGGAGGGAAAGGGGTGAATCTAAAAGAAAGTGTTTCTGAACAGGAAAACAGGAGAATTGTAGGTTGTGAGAAAAACAGTTGTCATTTCTGTTCTTCTTTGTCAAGCTTTGGAGAAGTTCTTGCATTGATGTTCAAAGCAACTAACAGAAATAAATGAAACAAAATCTGACCTTCAAGCCCCAAGCAGTGTGAGATACTGAGCCAATACCTGGGTAGGTTGTAAGCACAGTTGCTAGTAAATTGTAAGAACGGTATAATAATTCACCCCCTTTCCCCAAACCATAGAGAGGGGAATGGCGGAGATGGGGATAGGATTGGAGGTTCACGTGAAATACCTTACTGCCTCCGCAATCATTCTGTGACCACAGCACTGGCTACCAAAGTTGTGCAAAGTTACGCTCTTGCTCCATTTCCTGCTCCGTGATTCAACCTGTGGCCTCCAATCCTTGCTTCCAGTTGTCAAATATTTAGATGCAAAGCAGGACATAAGGCACTACAATATGGCATTGTAACCAAATGATCCTAATGGTGACTATGCTGGCTTTTCTAGTGAATGTACCTAGAGTGAAAGCCTGGAAAGCACTCCTACATGCTATTTCTAAACACACTTACTTATTGACAGGGCACACTGGTTTCAGTGGAACTTACTCCCATGTCGTATTCTTAGGGCTGCAGCTTGAGGCATGCTCTTAATAATGTCTTTGAATCTTACATTCATTTTGTGTTCTTCATTCAGGGCATTGGCCAGGCCATACCATGAAATTCCTATGTAACATGATTGTAACGTATTACAATCCAACATGTGGTGGTTTTGTTGCATGTGTCTACAATGTTCATGCTGGGATGATGCAGCCAATCATGACTTCCCTAGTCATATACCAACAGTGAAATTCTATGTGTAGGACTGTTGCACACTACAATTTACAGATGGATGATATGTTGCTCCCTTCCATATAGAATTGTGTAACATGTGAAGTAGCTCTTAATATGTTCATATCTCTGAATGCCATGCCTGTCACCATGTTGTTTTGTTTTAGGCAAAGTCTTGCTGTCCTAATGTACCAGAAAGAGAAGTAGGCAATGTCACTAAATAATGAAAACAGGGATGGGGCGTCAGTGGCTCTCTGGATGCTCTGGGACTACAATTCCCATCATCTCTAACAAGTGGGTATGTTGGCTAAGACTAATGGGAGCTGGAGTCAACATCTGGAGAGCCAGATGTTCCTCATCCCTGCACTATAGGATCTATGTTTGCTCTTTAGCTTCTAATTACTACAAAGCTTCAACAGGAGATACCAGAAAAGCCCTTTTCTTATCAAATGGGCCTAATTATTTCTTATCAGTACCAATACAGTTGTTGAGATCAAGCTAGAGTCAAATTCCAAAATATTTTTAAAAGACTTATTTTTGACAGTGTACTTGAACAAAAAGCATTTATGCTCACTGACTTTAATGAAATGAATACCTCAGAAACACATTTACTGAGAAGAATGATTATCAGAGCAACTACTTACTTTCATGCAAGTATGCTTAGGAATAGAGCCTAAAACCACTTAAAAGGTGCTGTGTTCTGAGCTATACTGCTTAAACTGAGAACTTTGCATATTTCACCAATTTCTTTCAAAATGTGAGTCATTTATGTATTTTAAAAAGTATTTTCTGAGCCATTTGAGATCTTATTAGACATCCTCCTATGACAAAAGTAACAAAAGGTCTTCTGTCATAAGCAGAGAAAAATAAGAGTAAAAATCCAGCAAGACTATTGAAAAAGTAAAGCAAAATAATACCTTATTTCATCAACACTGCACAATCCCTTCCTAATTACTTGTGTTTTTAACTACTAGCCTCTAACTTAACAACAACAAGCTAACTAACAAAGTAGGAACATGTAAGAAAGTTACATACAAGAGTACCATTGATCCACAATTGAAGCCAAACATCTGTAATATTTGTGCAGATTATTATGGGGCTTCTACTTGTAAATATTACTCAAATACCACAGACTTGCACAGGCTGCAGTAACAGTCCTATACATGTTTATGTGGAAGCAAGTCCCACTGAACTCAGTGGAGCTTATTCCTGAATAAGATTGCACTGTTTAAAGGCAAACCTCCTGGAAGAAAATGCACTATACCATAGGGTGACCAGATGCAAAAGCAGACAAGACCAGGGCTGGCCCAAGACACTGTACTGCCTGAGGTGCAGTAGCAAATGTTGCCCCATTCTCCACCCAAGTCTGGGTGCATAATACCCCAAACCAGCCAAAGCAGAAAAATCCCACAAGCATCCTTTTCCCTCCCTAGCAGTAGCTAACAATGTGCTGCCTTTTCACAACACCAAAATCTGCTACCTCACACTGGGTATGGCAGGGCCCTAGACGAGACTCCTGCACCTTCAACAGTTGCACTAAAGAACAAATTTCAGCAGGTGTACCTTGCTGAAATGCCTTCTTCTGCCCAACTAGCCTGGGTGCCAGAGCTCTTATCTACTTTTGCATCTGGCTACCTTAATATGCAATTACTCAGAGTTTCAAAGAGAAGCACACACATAATAGATAATATACCCACAAGCCTATTGTATGTGCAGAGACATGTCCACAGCAGTGAGTACAAAAGTGTACCATGCACAGCCGTTATGCATTTTCAAATTAGTTTTACTTATCTAGAGCATTTTTATACCAACCATTAACCATAAGTTGTCTGAACAGCGCACAAAAAACCTTTTAAATCATAAAATATAAAAATACCACAGGGTAATAAAATCAAACACCAGTTAAAACATCATTGGAATAAATCAGAATAAAACTGGTAGTTGCTCAATGCCTAAAAAACACTGATTTAAAAAAAAATACCTGGGAAAATAAAAAGGTCTTAACAACACTGATGGTAGGCAAGGCTCTTTGGGGAGGGTGTTTCATAAACAGGATGTCGCCACAGAAATGCTCTGTCTTAAATAGTCACTTGCCTTGCCACATGTGGTGAGGCTACTTGGAGAAGGACTTCTGATGATGATGATCTTAGAACCTGGCAAATACATATGCTGGGGAGACAATCCTGTAGGTAATTTGGCCCAAAACGGTTTAGAGCTTTAAATGATAATATCAGCACTTTGAATTTGGCCTGGAAACAGTCTGGAAGCCAAGGCAATTGGCAAAGCACCAATGTAAAACGATGGTATCAGCCAGTTTCTGTTGATAATCTTGCTACAGAGAGCCAGTGTGATGTAGGGTTAAGGTGTTGGACTATGACCTGGGAGACCAGGGTTCAAATCCCCACATAGCCATGAAGCTGACTGGGTGACCTTGGCCATTAACTGCCTCTCAACCTCATGAAAACCCTATTCAGAGGGTCGCCATAAGTCGGAATTGACTTGAAGGCAGTACACAATAATCTTGCTGCCCTATTTTGGACCAGTTGAAGTTTCTGGATCATTTTCATAGGCAACCCCATATATGACACATTGCAGTAATCCAAATGAGAGGATGTATGAACTCAAAAAGAAGCTCTGACCATGCACAAATTTTACACACAGAAATCCTTGTACACAAGTAAAGCTGGCATGTAATATAAAAGTTTGGACATATGAAAAATGCTGAAGGCATTGGTAGGTACCTTTAGTTACTTGCAAATCCACACATGTATTGCACACACACCCCTCAGATACATAAGCAGCAGCTTGGGCTCCAAATATCTAAAGCCTACCTCCTTCTCTATAGACCCTCTTGGGTGTTAAGATCAGCAGAGGGGGCCCTCTTGGTATCTACCACCCTCAGAAATTGGGGTGTGTGTGGCAGCCTGGGATGGAGCATTCTCTGTGACAGCCCCTAAACTGTGGAATTTCCTCCTCACAGAAATGCAGCAGGCACATTTATGTTTTAAATTGATTTTAATATTGTATTTTTAACTTGCTGTAACCTACCTTGGGGAGGTGAAGCGCAGGTAAGAAATCAAAATCATCACCCACATTGCAGGCTTGTAAATAAGAAATTACATCTCCCCATTCCAAATGTTGCATGTTATTCATCTACATGGAGGGTCTTTTGAGATGTAAAATATTGGTTCACTTCTTAAAGTGACCTCAAACAAGTGAACAAGTTATAGAACAGAAATTGATTATCCACACAAATTTTCCCAAATGAACATGAGAAGAGGCCTCTAGATTTTTTTGGGAGGGTGATCACATTTCCGGATTCAGCTCCGGAAGATGTTCGTGGATAACCAGTTTCCTTGTGTGCATGCTCCTACAGAATATGTTGTAATTAAGATGAAATTACTATTTGGTGTTTTTGAAAGATGTATGATCTACTTCTGCACTGTTTACACATTTTAAGAACAGGAGTATATCATGCTATTTTACCTCCTGAAGGATAATGCACAGTGGGGATAGTCATGAGTTCTTTGTGGTTCTGTTTCCTAGTATGGTAGTAAAGTGGTAAAGTGGTTTGAGAGAGTTGTTTGCCAGGAGAGAGGGAAGGAGGGAGGTGGAGTTCGGATTAGTATTGAGTAAAACCATATGCTTATGTGCCTTAAGAAGAAATCTTGTTAATCTTGTTAGCTTTGTTATCTTTAATAAATACTTAATTTGGTTTACCAAAGGCCTGATCCTTGGCTGGGGTTTCACAGACCAGAAGGGAGGGTAAGGTAATGACCAAGGCTGAAGGGGAACTGTAACAAATGGTGGCAGCGGTGAAGAGAATAACAATACCAGTATTCAGAGTCTCTGGGAATACTAGTATTGGGACGTTACTGGTGGTTGCCTAGCAGGGGGATCTGTTGAGATCTGTGCTAGAGCGGATAGGTAAACCATAAGAGAGTGCGGTCCGGACTGGTGGAGTCCCTGGTGGTGCCTAGAGACAGGCAGTAACCACGAGCAGGTAGGAACCTGACAGGGAGAGCCAGGGAAGGACGCATCACATGTGAAGGACTCTGGACAAAGAAAAGCAGGAAACACCCAATTTCTGTCGCACAAACAGGATTTTGACTGGAGTCCTGTGAACACTTGTTGGATTGGGCTTTAGCTCAGTGGTAGAACATTTGCTTTGCATGCAGAAGGTCCTAAATTCTCTCCCAGTTAAAGCTGGGAGAGACCCCTGCCTGAAATGCTGGAGAGCTGCTGCCAGCCAGTGTAAACAAACTGAACTAGATAGGCCAATGGTTTGATTCAGTATAAGGCAGCTTACTACTCTGACTATGCTTGGCAGCAAGTTGCATTGAATTCAGTGAGATTCCTTTACAAGTAAACTTAATCCATTAATTTATTCATTCAAAATATTTCTTAAAATATTTCAGGGTGGTATACAAAAGTGAATAAAACTATTTACATATATGAATATAATAATAAATAAGATAAAAGACAGGCTAAAAAATAAGAAACAAATAAGGTATTTTTGTCTAAAATAATCAAAAATGTCTGGGCAAATTGATAGGTCTTAACCTACCACCAAAAATAATATCAGCCCCTAGGAAGGACATCCCAAAATGGGGGTACCACAACAACACAGAATTGAACTTTTTTTAAAAAAGAACAGTCTGTACTCTTATTTCTTCCTAAGTTTAGTATCTCAGGGTAGAAATACACATTATATGAGACACAGGACTGTGGCCAAAACAGCCACTCTGCAGAATGTGAAGTTCTCCCCCTATATAGTATAATGTACATCCATGTCCTGTCATTACACTAAGCATTTCCTCACATCATCATCATCAGTCTGTTATGTAGAATGGGAGCAGGGAAACACACAGCTTAATGATTACAGGACATGTGGCAAGTTGTACAGAGGTGGTGGTGGTGAACTTGACACAGGGCCGCCATTTTTAGTAGCAGTCTGTTTCTTATAATGTGTTATATCATCGAGATATTGACTGCATCAGAGCTCCTCAGTTGCCTCTCCATTCATTTTGATTTGTCATCTCTCTTTAGCCGTCTTTGTTCCCATGCTGCTCTTTACATTGCACACAGATGCAAAGATCCTCCTAGGAATAATGAGGGGAAACAGATGCTTCACTGAAAACAGGTAGTCTGCCTACTTGCAAATAAATTTACTTGCAAAGGTACACTATACAGTAATTTCAACAAGCAGTCAGCTTGAGGTGGACAATGATCTTCAGGATATCTGGAATACTGCTGGAAAGTTCAAACTTAAAAAAAAAAAAGGTTCTGACTGTTCCAGCACAAAAGTCCAAAATGGAATTCAGATCACCTGGATACCACCTGGAATCAGGTACAGGTACAGGCTACACTGTGTTGGAACATTTCCTAGGAAAACAGTTGATGCAGTCATATCAAAATCTTATTGGCTTCCTCCCTGCCCCCTGCCTTAAATTGTTATCTATCACACATCACAGAATGACTGTATATATGGGTAATACCAGATTACTTTGTTGATATTATAAATTCATTTTTATTGTAAACAATAAAGAGTTTTAAATTGACACGGAGGCCCAAGTGATCTAGCTTTGACCATTTTTCACCAACTTAGGTTTCAGTTGTAGTCCATCCTGGATGGCAATATGTCTGGCCATGGTCATTCATTCTCTGATAATCTTGAAGTTAAGACTACTGCAATATATTGTTCACAGGGCTACCTTTGAACACAGTTCAGAAGCTGCAATTATTCCAGAACATAGCTGCTAAGCAATTAACTGGGTCCAGATGGCAGAATCATTATCTTTCTAGTATTAAAACAGCTTTACTGGCTCTTGCTCTATTACTGAGCTCAATTCAAGGGACTGGTGTTCAATCTTTAAAGTCCTGTGTACTTGCTGGAACACCTTCCTCCTCACCAGTCTGCCCAATCATTCAAATTATCAACTGAGTCTCTTCTCTGGATACTCCTGCCTTCTAAGATATAATGGATGGCGATAGGAAAGAAGGCCTTTTCAGTCATGGTACCCCACCTTCGGAATGACCCTCCCTTTATATTTTTGGCACTCGGCAAAGACCTTTTTTTATTCTTCCAGGCTTCTTTTGCATCTTTTTTGTTCTCTTAAAGTCACTGCTAAGTGTTCACTTTTTGTTTCTCCTTTCTTGTGTCCTACATCTTGGTTTCTGCTGTTTTGTTTTTTATTTTTTGTTAGCCACCCAGAAAGCATTCATGCTGAAAGCTGTAGGATATAAATTTAATAATAAATTAAAAATAAAATGGAAGTAAACAGTTCATGCGAACATGACCATGGATGGATACAGTGCATGAGTGTCTACACTACAAAATACCCTACAAACTCACAAAGAGGCTTTTCCAATTACTTTTATGTATCTCACAGCAGGGCTGGCTCAACCACAGAGGTAAATTTGGCTTCCATCTAGGGTTCCCACCTCATCTATGTAAATGTCTTGAAGATCCATTGCTTGTGCCTTTGGAGAAAGCACACAGAAACAGCTTAACAGCTCATTGGCTGCATACTAGGGGCTTATCCAAACAGAGCGGGATAATCCACGGTTTCCATATTCAGTTTGTCATCTGATAGTCCTCACTTTGCCTTTTTGTTTGCTGTTTCCCAATGGAAAAAAATGCTTTTTTGCGGCCACACACGCAGCAGGAAGATCAGTACATTCTTTTCGTTTTTTTCCCGGCTCCACCTGTAGAACCACCCCCTATCACCCAATTGGTCCGCCAAAAAATGACATATGCTCCTCTCCTCCTTTGCAACGAAGCCCAATATCTCACATGCGCTTGAACACGTGAAAATTTTCCAATGTCCGTGAAGGAGTTCCTTTCCGCTTTCCACTCTGCAGCGCTCATCTGTGGCTCCCAGCTCCTCCACAGAAATGCTTTCCCTGAGGGAAGCAAACAGCCCCCCCCCACACGTGGGTAGCCGCTCTTGGCTCGGGGCAGGGAATGCAAACAGGCGTTCCAGTCTTCCCTTTACTAAAAGAAACCTTCAAACCACTTATATAGCAATCGTTCTTTTTTTTTGCTTCTATTTGCGATATTTCGATAAACCGCCTGTGTGCTTTTCTTCCTTTATGCATATTTAAGGAGGTACACATGCTGTCAATTCCACTTATTTCTCCAAAAAAGCAATTAACATGTCATCTCTAGAAATGACGTACGCTCTCCCCTTGTCATCCACTCAACAATGTGCACGCGCTTGAACGTATGAGCATGAAAGTTTGCCTTCCCTGTGACAAAACCCACATTCAGCCACCAGATTTCTCTACCAAAGTTAATAGAGTAAAGACGTGTAATGTCTAGGATGTTGGAGCAACACCCTGACATTCCTGCTCATGAGCAATAGTGGAAATTTATTCAAAGAAAGCTATTAAGGTGGGATGTCTTGGCATACTTTGGTGTGGTTGTCTATTTCTGCATTTGCGCTATTGAGAAAAAACGAGTATATCCATCATTGTCTTTTCAAATCTACACAAATTGGTCCAGTTTTCCCCGGGTTTCCATAGCACGTTAACGCACATGCGCACAAGTGAAAATACATGATTGGATGGTAAATGGGTGGTTCGAAACGCCCTGCGTGTGCACAAATGAATATTTCCGCTTCCGCACAGCATAACCTAACAAGAACCCATGGCTATGATTGGTTCAGTTTTCCCGGGGTTTCCATACTGTTAAAACGCAGGTCATCCAAATTATGTTTCTATCCCATGAAAAACCAGACTGTGCTGTGATTCCCACAATGTAGAATATCCATAAAGGCAGAAAAGCGTATGTTCGTTTAAGCGTAATATCACAAATACAAACAAGAAAGCAAGCAGGCTTCAAATGGGTAGACCTGGTGGCCTGGTCTACCCATTGAAATGCATTGACTTTGGGCCGCCAGGTCTACCCATTGAAATGCATAGATTTTCCAGATGCTAGGTTTACTCATTGAAATGCATAGACTTTCCGGACACCAGGTTTACTCATTGAAACACATTATTATTATTATTATTATTATTATTATTATCATCTTTATTTATACCCCGCCATTTTTCCAAAACTGGAACTCATGGCGGCTTCCAGATAAAAAATACATATAATTAAAAACATACAAAGTCTACATTAAAATAAGATTAAACTATTTCCAATATTAAAACCATACACACATATAGCTAAAAGAGTTCAGACTAGTTTAAAAATGATATAATAGACATTAGCAATGCAGCACCCTTCACGCCCTATCCTTAGCCTTCAATTCCAAAGGCTTGTTGGAATAGGAAGGTCTTTGCTTGTCGGCGGAAGGACTGCAAAGAGGGGGTCATTCTTACCTCCCTAGGAAGGGAATTCCAAAGCCTAGGGGCAGCCACCGAGAAGGCCCTCTCACGCATCCCCACTAGTCGTACTTGAGAAGATGTGGGTATTGAGAGAAGGGCCTCTCCTGAGGATCTCAGGGCCCGGGCAGGCTCATACAGGGAGATATGGTCTGATAAATAGCCTGGACCTAAGCTGTATAGGGCTTTATAGGTCATCACCAGCACTTTGAATTGTGTCCGGAAACAGACTGGCAACCAGTGGAGCTTTTTTAACAGCATTGGCTGTTGTGACACCAGGTCTACCTATTGAGATGCATGGGCTTTTCTGCCCCCAGTTCTACCCGTTGAAAGTAATGGGCATTCCCTGCCCTGCATATGAGTGGTTTGCTACAGTGTCCCCGCCACCTGGAACCATAGAGACTGGAAAACCATAGAGCAAGAAACGTGACACCCCCCCTCCTTCTCCCTTTCCTTCACATGGCGAAATGATTTGAAACAAAAAACCCAGGAAGTAGAATGAAATTGACAAAGCTTTCTGGCAGGCATGAAACTGACCAGCAGTCCCTTTCTCACTTGCTGTGCATTGCACATCTCACCCACAGCGGCTGGCAAAAAATAAAATGCATCTGTGCAGTAGTTGCAGACCCACCCTCCCAGCACCCCACCATTGCGATGATTGCTTCAATTTTCCTGGACTTATTCTCACACATGTGCAAAAGTGCAGATACGTGATTGGCTGGAATAAGAAGGGGCAAGGGGAAACGCCCAAGAACTGCCCATCAGCTGTAAAGTCCACCGTATTGCATCCTAGCTCCTGAAGGCAAGTGGGTTATTCCCGATTTTAAACAGCAAATCGCATTTTTGCCAGTATTGCAAGGAGCGGATTTAACCCGCGAAAATGCGTAACAGCACACAATGTCATTTGGACGACCGAAAAATAATAAACACGCATAGCGCGCGTCACACATTTTGCAGTCGTCTCGATGAGCCCTAGGAGACACAACTGAGAGACTTCTGATGTTCACTGGCCACAGTTGTAAATATGAGGAAGTAAACAAGTGCCAAACATTAAAAGCGAATAACACAAAGACATTAGTATACTGGTCTACTCTTGATACTATTGTTATATGGCTTAGCATATAATAAGACTAGATCCAAATGTGGTGGTAACATTTTTACTTGCTCAGGGCAGCAAAAAAGCGTGGGCCAGGAGTGCCTCATGGGGATACATAATGGGTACACACATCCCATATATTTCCCTCCAACACTGAATTAATCTGGTAAATGCCAACAGGGCTGCGGCCAAAACAGGGCCACTGAAAAACAAGAGGAATGTATCAGCATGCTTGGGGAAGCCCCAAGGTTTGCAGAAGTACAAAAAAATCTTAAGGGGGGAGGGAACCTAAGGAGGCAAAGAGCCCCCAAACAGCCCAATCAGCATTCTTAACGGCTACAGAATGCTGGCAGTGTGGGGGAACAGAAAATGAGTATTCTACACTGCAACATTTTGTTACAGGTCACACTTGTATGCATATAGTGCAGAAACATGGATGTGCAATTATCTTGCAATTCCTATCTTGCATTATAGATATATGCAGAAACTCTATACCTACATACTTTTGCACTGTTCATCTACAACTAGCACATGTGCAACGGGTGCACTGTAGCAGAGGCCACTTCTGGGCTGTAACAATCCGGATGGAAGGTATGATTTCAAAACACTGGAAGCAGTCTGTCAGCAGCTAAATACGAAGCACAGCCTGCTGCAATCTCCTCTCACTAAGCTGAAACAGGGTTGACACCACCTTTCTTCCTGGCTGAATTTCTGTGCCTTTATAACCGATAGCATTACCAGTACCACAGTAATTCTACACATACGGTTTCTCCCGATAGGGAGTTTACTCGACAGGGAAAATGGCACTGCATCTGTTGGATGCCTGCCTGTTAGGCAGCTGTTAAAGGCACAGAAACCGTCAGAAAAGCTGGCAACCCTATCCCCTACACACACTCCAAAAAAAGACAGGTGGACCTGGCAAATAGTAAGTTCCAGCTTAGAGTTTCTTCTTTGGCAAGCCAAACGGGCAGAGCGCCAGAGAAAGTTTTAGCCAACCATTATCCTTATGGGAACAGCAAAGTGGGTGAGGGGAACGCCACATGGGCCCCTCGAACGCAGCCTGGCATGGCGTCTCACAGCCCTCCAGACCCCGCTTGTGTGCGCACACGAGTTAGCCCCTGTTCATCTGTTTCGGCGGGGAAGTGGTTGTCGAGTGTGTGTCAGTAGGACACGTCTCCGCTGAGCGGGGCCGCGCAGCAAAAGGCGCCTCTCCCGCTCTCTCTCCCCCTGGAGTTTAGCTCCGGGCTGTCGCCGCCTCAGCCGCGCGGGCTTGAAGCCACACACAGAGCAGAATGGGGGGAAGGAGTTCCTCAGTGCCAGCAAGACCCACGGCCAGCGGCTGGAGAGGCGCCTGCGCACTGCAGGGGCGCCAGATTTGGCGGGAGGGGGAGTGTCCAAAAAGCCCTTTGTTTGATGGCATCTCTGTTTACAGAGTTTACTCTTTCATCTCAACCTGTTTCCTCCTCCCCTCTGCTGCTCCTGAGAACTTTACGGCGGAGCTCTTCTTAAGCGGCAAGAAACGCCAAGCACTTCTTCCAGCAGCATAAAGCCCTCTCCTCCCCTATCCGTCCACCCACTTTTCGCCTTTCCCCCAGTGACTAATGCAAGGATGGCCAGGAGATCTAGGCACAGGTAAAAGAATAAAAAACAAGCAAAGCTCTTTGCAACTCCAATGCATTTTTGTCTCTCTCTATGTGTGTGTGTACGTCTTGTCTTGTTTCATAGCGGTAGGATTATTGGGGGGACGACGGTTTACAGTGTCAGAGAGGAAGAGATTCGGAGATCCTGTATAGGCTTTTAAGAGGAAGAGAGCTGTGCCAGTTGTTTTGCACACCTGTCAGAGCGTGCATGAAAGTGGTGCATTATTTCAATAAAACGCCAGGCTGCATCAGTAAAAGTTTTAGCAGCTTACTTTCTCCTCTCTGCTAGCCACATCCCCCCCTCCCCCGCTTACGCTCGTCTAAAATCTTACGAGTTTGGAAGGATCGGATCTTTGCAATAAGCCGTTCAGGTCGTCCAGTGCGCGCGCGCGCGGGGTGGGTGGGTGTTCTTCTCCTTGGCTACACGCTGTACGCGTGGGCCTAAATAATGATATAAACGCATGAAGGCCCGTTTCGCGACTTGCCAGGAGCACCCGCAGCGATCCGGCGAGCGCGATGAGCGTCCTGGTTCCGCGGTCGGCAGGGGCTGGAGGAAGCGAGCAAATGGCATACGGTACGTAAAGAAAAGGGAGTAAAATGTCGGAGCGGCTTGGCTGCAGGTACTCGATCCCCATTTTCATTCATTCTCCGTCTCATTCATTCTCGGTGAATATGTGAGTGTCAGGTGGATGACAGGCTGCGCGGAAGGGAGACCCAGCTCCTCCTTATGCATTTGCCCAGCATTGTTTTTCGGGACTCCAAACCCAACGCTCTTCCGATTCCCCTCTTTTAACAACAACGAAAATGCCCCAAAAACAGTGCTGTGCAATGAGGCGTTTATAACGCACACGCCGTTCTTCACAAGCAAGAGCTCGAGCATTCTTTGCAGCAACGCGTGGAACAGTTTTGGCAGGAGAGGATGCAATGAGAGGAGAGAGTAAGGAAGGGGTCCTTGTCAAGAACTGTCACTTGTTTGCTAATACTGACCCTGATCTTGCGAGGATCGCCTGCGAGTGTTATGGAGGAATTTTCTTAGGAGAAAAAAATATATTGCAGGATAACCGTCTGTGCAAGGGGGGGGACCCTTAAGGAATGGTCCAGGGCTAGGGAACATTGTGGTTTGGAAGAGTGGAGGTGGCTCAAGCTACCGGAGTTGCTCCTTTCCCCCTGCGCTGGGGTGGCGTGCAGCAAACTGGAAGGAAAAGCAGTGCCTCGTGGTCTGAAGAAACGCTGGCGCAGTGCAGGATTGTTTTCTAATTATCTCGGGACAGTCGCTCCACGTGGAGCCAGAACTTGACTTTCTCTTTCACAGTGTAAGACCAGTGATTATTCTCCTCCTCGTGGTCTGCCCCGCGCTCTCCTCCTTTCCCCTTGGCTGGCCTTGCCACAAAAAGCAAAGTCCTACCTTTGGGTCCCACCTTAAAGTTTCCCTTTTCTCTTTCGGTTATTGCGGATCTCTGGGGAAAGAAGGATAATGGGGGGACGAGAGAAATCAGCATGGGTTATGCATGCGTGCATGCTTGTGCCCGCTGCTGAAGTTGTAGCCTGGGTCATAAAAGAGATTTCAGCGGAACTAGTTGTGCGCTCTGGGCTGCCCCGTTTCTATCGTGCCAGGGCATTGCCGCCGCCGCCACATGCTTCACCGCCCAACATTCGCTTGCTTCCTGCAGATCTGCGGTACTCTGCGGGAAAGTTGCGGGCGTAGTTCAGCTTCGCTTTTGCAAAGCCTGAGGGAGTTTGGGTGGAAAGAGTTTGAACCCTGCCGAAGTTAAAAAGAAAAATCTGGTGTGGAGTTGTTTTTGCTTTCTTTTTAAATGATGGTAATCATGCATTACAGGCCATTTCCTTTTCAATCATGCATTCTGTACGGGAAGGAATTGTCTAGCGCGTGAAGCAGAATGGAACTGCAAGTGGAAAGGGTAGGTCGCTTGAACTCCAGGGTGGGGTGGGGAGATTGCAAGAGGAGGCGATAAAATCCCCTATTGGCACGGAGGGAGGAAGAGGAAGAGGAGGGAGAAAGAAAAAGAAACCCCTCAGGCTGGCTTGCTCTCCAGCACCTGGCTGGAGGTGGAATCGCGTCAGAGCAAGGAAAGGGGCTGCCCTTGGGTCGGAGTTTTTCTTCAATCACAGTGTCAGTGATAGTAGTAGTAAGTGCCAGTAACAAATCACTTCCTCCCCGCCCCTCCCACCTCTTCCTCCCTCCCTCTCTCCCGTTTGAATCGGTTGCACAACTTGGTTTCCTTGACAAAAAGGCTAGCGTTTAGGAGTGGAGTATTTGTGCAAAACTTAGCAGGTGGGGTGCTGTTAACCCTTTAGGTTCCTTCAGCCTGACACGTCATCTCAAGCCTGAGACACTGAACAGTTATCACACTGTTGGTTCCAGGAAGGAAGGAAGAAAACGGTGTGGATCTGTTATTGGAGCCACACTTACTTGAAAAAAAGAAAAGAGTAGCTGCAAGGCTGCTCAACAGGCTACAGAGGTGGTTTGAAATGTGGAGACTGCAGTGCTCTCACTCTTACTGTCAAAGCCAAAGGGGTGCTTCCAGACAGGGGCTTAATAATGTATTGCAGTCTGCTCAATCTCACTGTCCCCTGCAGAGCCCCATACAGATATTGTATGGTAAACGGGACATTGGCAACAGGCTTTTCTAACTTAGCAGTTTCCCCCTGACATCCAGGTTAAACAGCGGTGGCAGGGGAGTATGGGCTGGCATTTTAGTGACAACGGTGTTGCCAAAAACCCCAGCAACCTTGCATGCATGTGGAAAACTGATCCCACAGTAAGTCCATGGGTGGAAGCACCCTAAGTTTCATTGCTTGCTCCCAACTGAAATCAGCAGGAGTCACTTCTACTTAGCATGCATAGGACAGGGCTAGTAGACATTCAAATAGTGGCCTAATCATAAAGGCCGAAGGCCGAGATGCAGCTAAAAGTAGTCATGATAGTCTTATTGATATCAGGGAGACTTTACTCACAACTAAAATTGTTCCATTGGTTTCAATGGGACAAGCAGCAAAATCCTATGCTTGTTGATTCAGGAGCATTCTCAATGTGTTCAATGAGATTTACCCCAAGATAAGGGTGCGAAGGATTGCTGCTTTAGATAGGGATAACTTTAGCAGGATTGGAGCAAAAGGATATAACTTTAGTGGCATTTACTTGTTAGTAAATGTGATTGCTATCAGTGGGAATTCAATGGGACTGACTTTTAAGTAGACATGCTTGTGATCAGTGGTCAAATCAGTAAAGCCGTCTTCAGACATTTCCATTGGCCTGATTTGCATGTAACTCTACACCATGGTTTATTAAACCAAGACTTAGTGTTATGTGTAAGCCCAGCAGCTTAATTACGGTTTATTAATTATGGTTAAAGGTTGTACATTAGCCAAGGCTTATAGCTGATTTATAAACTGCAGTTAAAATTAACCATAGCTTAGTATTATGTGTGAACCTGGACTTCCTCATTAACCATGGTTAAGGAGCCATCACTACTCAAAAGCTACAGAGCTGCAGTGAAGAGCAGTTCTTCCTGACTTTTGTCTTCTTTCTTCTTCTTTTTCTTCTTCTTCTGAAAGGCCAGAGTAAAGAGGTACATCTTTAAGGTTGAAAGAGAGAGGGATGTAATAAACTAAGGTTTAAACTATTGTTTGCCAGATATTTCAACTTTTAAGTATGGCTTGCTAACTATAGTTAACATTAACCATAGCCTGAGTTAGTGTTATGTGTGAACCAGGCCTTTAAGTGTTCTCTAAACATGCCAGCTTTGCCTCCACCCCCATGCCCCTTCTATGATACGCTTCCGCCGGGCCTTGAAGACCTGGCTCTTCAGGCAGGCTTTTGGGGTGGGTTAGGTTTCTTACTGTTATGGTTTTAAATTTTAATGTTTTAATGTATTGTTTTATCTTGTACGTAGCCCAGAGTGGCTGGACAACCAGCCAGATGGGCGACTAATAAATTAAATAAATAATAATAATAATAATAATTACTGATCTCTAACTTGTGGAGGGTGACTCTCTGCAACCCAGGGAGTCTTCTGTACTCACAGATGCTCCCTGGGTATTTTAGAGCTCTGGAAAACATGGTTCTAAAGTGTGCAGGGATCTGATATGCTCCTTCCCACTACCCTCCCTTGGGTGTTTACTGGTCACAGCCTGAATGTCCAAAGAGGACTATAGTGTGTGACTGACAATTGGAGTTGCCAAGCTACATTTTTTAAAAATTGAACCCAATAGAACATCTGTTTTCTGTAGTGGCCCATGTGGTGAGGCAGAGCCATGAAGGTGTCCTCCTGACACCAGCATCGCTGCAGCTTACCTGGGTGGTGGACAGCAAGGTCAAGGCTGGGCAGGCACTCCAGCAGAACTTATCTGGTGTTTCTGCCTATTTGCTGCACAGCCTGATCTCACTGCCACCCTGTAGAGCCCCATTCGGGTCAGCTGCAGTAATGCTGATGTCAAGAGGGCAGCTGTGCCCCACCACACAGTCACTACTCTTTTTCTTTATTTCTTACAGTTGTATTCTGTTTTTCAGCCAAGATTGCATCCTAAAGCAGCTTACAATTAAATCCGTACAAATGCATAATATGGAGATGCACTGGTGAGGGCAGACCACTCTGACCTCTGGTAAATAATGGTGATGCAATCACGTTTTTTTGTAACATGGAGTGCCTTTAAAGCTGCAGGACTGTACCCTCAGGTGTTAGTTTCTTATATAGCACTTTTGGAATCCTTAAAGCCCTGTAGGGGGAATCACTATTGATCCAGTTTTACACATGGGAAGCTGAGGCGGAGAGCTGGAATCTTACCCAAGGCCACCAGTAACAGCCAAGTTGCATGACCAGCTGCACTGAAAAATGCATCTATTGCTGAAATGTAGCACTTCAGCCTGAGTGTTGGAGACTAAATATTAATACTTACCCAGATAACTATTTACTGCACATACAAAGAAGGTGTGCCATGACCATTTCTAGGGCATGGTAGGGATTTTTAAAAGTATTTAAAAGGGCAGCCTTTAAAAGGAAGCACTTAAAGTGGTTATGGGAAGCTTGTGGCCCTTCAGATGTTGCCTGGACTACAACTCTCATCATCCTTGACTATTCACCATTCTGGCTGGGGCTGATGGGAGTTGAAGTCCAACAACATCTGGAGAGCCACAGGTTCCCCACCTGTGAAATAGGAACATTTGAATGAGGTATAATTACAATATCTGAATTCTGAAATTGTACAGTCTAGCAACAGATGTGAGTCTTTTGGAGGTAGGTTTTGTCTCTAGTGCTATGACTGAGCTTGAATTCTTGTTTCAGGTGACCTAAGTTTATTTATTTATTTATTTATTTAAGCTTATATACCGCCCGACTAGCAACAGCTCTCTGGGCGGTGAACATTAAAAATACAATAAGAAATAACACAATATAGTATAACATAGTATATAAAAACTGTACAAAAAACTGTACAGTCTAAAATCAGTTGCAGTCCAAAGTATCTGGAAGCCAGCAGGATGGGGACGGATGCCTAGAATCATAGTTAAGAGGTCAGGTGTGGGACTCAAACTTACACACTGCACCCCTTCCCAAACTTCTCCTTGGCCTTAGGCCACGTTTTTGCAGAGACATTAATTGGGATCCTTCTTAATCTTAACAAACCACCTTCAGAAGCATGCTTAAAAGTTAAGTTGGATCAGATGGAATGTCTAGTGTCTACCTTTCTCCATAAACCACATAGTCCTAGCAATGCTTACTTGATGAATGGCATGATAGTTTAGTGATAGTAGATAGTAGGGATGGTGTAGAATATTCGCAAAATTGGATTTGGTATCAAATTCTGGGATAATCTGCAAGTTTGTCTCATCATCAAACAGGCTCCCACTCTGCGTGCATTCACGGCTGTTAGCGACACTGTATTATTATTATTATTATTTTTTAAAAGTGCGGTGAGAATTACATAATTTTGTAATCTGCTGTATACATTATATAGAGTAGCACAAGGAATAACAGAAAATTATGTAATTTTTCAGAAAAAAAAAGAAAAAAGAACTGAGAGTCGCAATAACTAGCAGAACACAATTTATAGCAAATAGGAACTGGCAGCCTATTTGATTAATTGAAAAACGGAACGGAATCAGATAGTGAACCCCATCCCTAGTAGATATTAAGTTCTGAGTGGAATTGGTAGCCTAAAGTTGCATTTAGCTTATGATGGGCTCCCAGTTTCAGCACATGTATCTGTGTAGATTTCAACATCAACTGCTGTTTTTGCATATAATTGTATAATGTCTTTGACAAGCACCATATGACAGATGTTCTACAGATAAAAATAATACAGTTTTTATCTGTAGAACATTTGGCATATGGTGCATCCTTAGAGGTGAAAAATCATTTCACCTTTATTTGAAGTGGTGGTAGAGCAGCTAACCTATAGCCCCTAAACTACTGCTACTAAGTAATCCCACTGACCCCATTGGCTCTTCATTTGTGTAACTAGTTGAGGCTCTCAGCCATTAGATCTTGTTCCAGTGTTAGTCAGGATTGATTTAATAAGCAAATGTTTAAATTTCATTTGATGTTTTCCCCATGAGCATAATTAGCCCTAAACCATCCATATTTTCTTTTCTACTGCAAATACAATCAGTAAGCGAAGGTTTCAAAAGTTATGTTTATGTTTTCAAGTTGGAAATAAAACATTGCACAATAGAATTGAAGTAAGGCAATTTGTGTTGCAAAACACTTTGTTTTAATTTTACTGAACTGAGTAAGTTAAACTAGATATCTGTGATTGTTTCTATTCATTGTGGTCTTTGAAGAAATCCCAGGGCAATCAGTTAGCAGGTGAAAATACATCAAATGGGCTAGAAACAAGAAAACTATAATTAAGTAATGTGATTGTTCACTTCAGTGCCATGAAGATTTCAGACTGTACATTTGTCTTCAAGTTATAGCTGTAGTTGGCCATGAATTGTGGGCTTGTTGATACTACTATACATTTACAAAACAAACTGATCACTTGATGCCCTTACATTTCATTTGTTTTGAGAAGCCTTTGCCCTCGGATATTTTTAGGCTGCAGTACTATGCGTTTGTGCAGCCTGACCCTGTGCATGTTTGTTTGGAAGCAAGTGCCACTGAATTCAATGGAACTTATTTCCTTGTAAGTGTGCAGAGGAATGCAGCTTTACGTGGCATCAGTCAAGTTGAATGTAGCAGGTCTTCTGTATAAGTGTATATAGGATCAGGCTATTAGTCTTTTCGTAATCTGATAGAGTATTGTGCAGAATATATTTCCTTTTAAAAATACCTAGCCCTTTAGCATTTATCATCTGGGACTTGAATATGCAAGCTTCGTAATCAGCTGTGTGAAAGCATAGAGCATTCTTCAAATGATTTGGCATAAGTTAAGGATTTTGAGTATGTACTTGGGCAAGGACACAGCCTCCGTTCTCTTTATTGTCGTAAACATTGTATTTTAATTTGAAACCATCATTGGTTGAACAGCTGCCAAATGTGTAATTTGCCACTGATCTAACAGTATGAGCAGGTCTAAACATGCACAGTAATAAGAAAGTTGCCAATCTTTTGCTTGTATCTGTGGATACCAAAAACAGCAGAACCAGTTCAGGATACTAGAACAGAATGTAGAACAAAATCTTGCTGTGCAAGTTTCCAAACAATTACCCTTATAACCTTTTAAAAGATTCTTGTGTTTTCCTTGATTTTTGTAACTCCTGTTGTTCTAAACAGCTTTCACATTCTGTCCTGTTTTGTCTTTGTGTTCTGTTTGCCCAGCATATACAGCAGTGATGATGAGGATGAAGACCTGGAGGTGTATGACCATGACTATGATGGCCTGCTGCCCAAGAGTGGGAAACGTCATTTAGGAAAAACGCGGTGGACCCGGGAAGAGGTAAACAGTGGCCCATGTCTTGAAAACTTAGGACAGACAAAGTGATGTGCATAATTAAAGCTGTAGAATTCACTACTGAAAGGTGCAACACTGGCTACCAACCTGAATGATTTTTTAAAAGGTGGATTAGACAAAATTAATTGCAAATAAGGCTATCAGTGGCTACAGGTCATGATGGTAATATTATCTCCAGGATCAAAGGCAGCATGTCTCTGAATAGTGGAGAGCACAAGTGGGGGAGAGTGCTATTGTGCTCATGTCCTGCTTTTGGGCTTCCCATAGGCATCAGTCCACTGTAAGAACGGTGCTGGATTAGATGGGCCTCCGATCTGATCCAGCAGAGCTCATGAAAGGTGTGGATAAAAATTCTAGACTCATTTGTCAGGGACTTCCTAAGCACAAGAATGGAAGCTGATTCTTGCTAATAAATATGCGACTGAACATTTTTAAAATTTCTCAGAAGCTGCCTTGAATAGGCCTGTGACTAGAAGGGAGGGTTTTTTGTTATAAATAAATACACTAAAAACAAAGGGAAATACCCAATTAAATTCACTGGGGGGGGCATAGCAGACTGCTGGGGGCGGGAGGGAAAGATTGTTTGTGCAAGCTTCGTTGGATATAACCCAAACACCACATTTTGAGGGGAAATCTTATTTTAAAAATGACAGATATAACTAGTTCACTTCAGAAGCAGCTCACCTGATGGGATAGGGCCACAATGTTCTCTTTCTGGCTGTTGTGTCACTGCAAGGCAGGCACACTGGCGGAGCCAATCTGGTGCTCCTTCTGGACAACCTGCATCAATCTCCCTGACACCTCACCTTTCCCCCCTCCTCTTGGTAAACCGCAGTGACGTACCTTTCAGGAAGTTACTGTGGAGGTTCTGCCTTGCTGGGAAAGCCTTTTCTGGTGAACTTCATTGCTTACCAAGTAGCTTGTCCCATATGGCCATCAGGTATTTTTGGTGCAGCCACTGTGGCATAGAATTGGAGATGAGAACAGATGGGGGAGAAACAGGAACAGTGCAAGTGGCTGCAGTAAGAGGAAGATGTATGAGAAGCATTGATGGATTCATATCCCTACACACTCCTGGGATCCTGAGGATTACAGCTTCTGGGGTAAAGATGATGGGCAATGTGCATCTCCCATTGGTTTCCATGATTGTAGACCTTTCTCTGTTGAAGTCAACAGAGCAGTAATCACTCCATTGATTCATGTGGAAAGGGAAAGGGTCTTGGGCGGGATGCATCCACCACCTCCTATTGTGTTGTGACTGAGGTTGTATTTGTAGCCATTTGTAGGTAAAGATCTGTATGTGACAACTGGTCAGCTATGCAGTACAGGTGTGAAAACTGGGGTTACCCACCTGTTCCGAAGTTTACTGAAGACCTTACTGAACGTTATTTGCTATATAAATTTATTTGTGGATGGATTACAGTGTTTCATACGGTTGGGTTATAAGATGACGAAGTATGAACATTTTACAAGTCACACTTTCGCTCTGTTTGTTTAATGTTAGTGCCAATTCTTGTTTCTAACGGTTACTGCATGAGGAACAAAGACAGCAACATCTTGCAGCACATGACTGAGCACAAACTATTGACCCCTTATACATGGGCTATCAAGCTCCAAGTGTTGTAGGAATAGCTAGAGGGGGCTTGCTTCCATTCTGTTGATTTTCAGCAATGTCTAATAAGAAGGTGATACATACAAGGCAGTTAAAGAGTTGGAAATTACTAAGGCTGCAATCCAATACCTGTCTACCCAGAAGTAAGCTCCATTGGGTTCAATGGGACTTCCTCCGAGGTAAGTGTGTATTGGATTGCAGCCCAATTCAATCAGTCGCTTATAAAGAAAGGCAGATGCTGTTGTAAGGTTGATTCCTTACTAAAGACTTCAGGACTGTGGCTTGTATTCAATGTAGTGCTAAGCAGATTGTTCCATCAGTGCAAGGATTTTTCCGTTGCGCAATGGAGCCATCTCCCCCCCCCCGAGCTCCCAGAATCTGCTCTGGAGTTCCCCCAGCCGTCTAGGGTAGATCTGGGGGACAGCACAGTCTGCATGGGGGGTAGGAGGAGGGAACCCCACTGTGCTGACACTAACCCCAGTGCTAGCACAAAAAGTTAGTTGAATACTGCCCCACTTGTTTAATACATACTCCAAACCAGTGGGAACAACTGTTGCTTCTGAACAACTGAATTGCACCTCTAGAATAGCAACTCTTTAGAAATCGAAGAGCTAAGATACTGAAGAACTATTTATTTACTACCCAGTTTTGTTTTCTTTTTTTTCAATAATTTTTATTCAGATTTTCATAAAACATACAAGACAAAATCATAAAACATTCAAAGACAAAAAACAAAATCAAAAATAGTTAAACAAAAAGAAAAAAAAGAAAAAAAAAAACAAAAATAAAAAATAAAGAGTAAAATATTGACTTCCCATTTGTCAAAGATCAAATCAGTTATAAGTCTATAATATATAACAATCCTGTCTCTTAAGTCATATTATAAAATCACTTTCCTCCAGTAGTTATCTTACTTAATCATCAAATCTCATAAACATTACTTTATTCTTTCCACAAAAAGTCAAAGAGAGGTTTCAATTCTTTAAGAAATATATCTAT
Source organism: Rhineura floridana (assembly GCF_030035675.1). Taxonomy (NCBI): domain Eukaryota; kingdom Metazoa; phylum Chordata; class Lepidosauria; order Squamata; family Rhineuridae; genus Rhineura; species Rhineura floridana. Next base: position 105,327,576 of record NC_084483.1, read on the forward strand.
CAATTTTTTTTCCAGATAAGCATATCGATTAATCCATCTCATTACTAATTATGATAATCTTATTGTCATAACCATAGTCAAAATAAACATTTCAATTAATCCATCACATCAGAATCTGTTAGGTTCAGTAATTTCAGTAGCCATTGTTCTATTATCCCTATTAGTTCCATTTTCCATCTTCCATCTTCAGTAGTCTTGTTAAGTCCAGTAATTTCAGTATCCAATCTTCCATTATCAGTATTCCATAATAATCTTGCTGTCAAAGCCATAGTCATATAGTAAGAGTCTGATGGGAATTACCTCTATCCCAAATATTTTCTTGCCATCCATTCTGAATAGGTTGCTGAAATACTGCTGTAAAATCATATCTCTGTTCTTTTTTTCAAAATACACTGGGTCATCTCTTGAAAGTTTTTCCATTGTCACATGGCTGCAGTTAATTCCATAGATTTTCTCTATATTGGGCTCCATCACATCATTCCAGTCCAGAAGATTATCCATGCCATTGATAACTTTATCTCTAGAATCTTCATTAATTTCTTCAGAGATAACATTGAGTTCCAAACAATAGATTTTATTTCTAAAGTCCATAGACTCCAAATCTTGTTCCTGTTCCACGTTTGTTCCAATCTCCGGGATCTCCTCTCTCACAGGGACCCCTGTTCCAGTCTCCAGGGTCTCCTCTCTCACAGGGACCCCTGTTCCAGTCTCCAGGGTCTCCTCTCTCACAAGGACCCCTATGTCTTTAATCTCCTGTGTCTCCAAACAATAGATTTTGTTTCTAAAGTCCATAGACTCCAAATCTTTTTCCTGTTCCACGTTTGTTCCAATCTCCGGGGTCTCCTCTCTCACAGGGACCCCTTCCAGGGTCACCTCTCTCACAGGGACCCCTATATCTTTAATCTCCTGCTTCATTTTACTCAATTCAATTTTCAGCTCCTTACAACCCTGTCGCAGGTTTTGTTTCGTTATCTCAATCTCATCCATTATTTTCTGAAACATAGTTATTTCCAGCTTCTCAGCCACTTTCTTAATTGCCATTTTAAAAGAAAAATATAGGAAAACCACTTCTTATTTCAGCAACCATTGGGTTAATACTCCAAACTTGGTGACATCACAGTATAAACAGAGCAGACAGCCTTATCTCTCCATGCTTAAGTAAACAAAATGCAGTTCCCAGGATCGAAACAATTAATGGCGGTCGTCAGGAAACAGATTCGTCAAAATAAAATAGACCAAAAAGAGAGTAGTCTCAGACAATATAATATTCTTCAAAATAAAAATCTGGAATAGAAATCCCTCTTCTGTGTATATCTTTAGAATGCAAATCCAGGACAGCTTTTTGCAACAAAAACAGAGATAAGCTATTAATTAGTGAGTAGCAGAGAGAAGTTATGGCTCCCCAGTGAGATGTCAAAAACCGATCAATCTGGCAAATCTCTTTTAAACAGCAACAATTTAAGTCAAGTAAAAGAAAAATATAGAAAGAAGGGTGCTTGCCTGTTAGTGCGTTCTCTCTTAGAAGATAAGATGAACGTTCGCTTTATCAGATAGAGCTTGTTGTTGAAAATCCGTCCCACCTTCGTCGGCTGGACCTCGTCCCATAAATTAATGAGATCTGGTCGTCCCAACAAAAATAGGCTTTGAGGTTAATCTCTTCGTTTCTCCCTACCCGGGAGAAGTTTAATCAGTCAAAAAAAAAAAAATCTGACTGATATATCTGAATAAGCTTCTTTTGAGGCAGGAGCCCGTCTCAAAAGCAGGCACAGGCTAAGTCACCCTTCCCGGAAGTCTCTACCCAGTTTTGTTTTCAATGTTATCTCCTTTTTGGAAAGCTAACAGTACAATCTTATACCGTTCAGCTCTGTACCTCAGAATTGAGTCTCGTTGCTTTTAATAGATATTATTGGTAGAACATTGTATATAGAATTGCAGTCTAAATGTAAGAACTTGAGTGCTTTGCAATGCAATCCTATACATGTGTACTCAGAACTAACTCCCAGTGAGTGGGGCTTACTCCCAAGTATGTGGATATAAGGATTGCAGCCTCAGTTATTTTAAGTCACTCTAATGACTGTAGATTTAGTTTCCATCCAGTTTTTATAATACTGTTTTGGCTTGATTAACATGATGACCTGATGTTGTTATGTAAACATTAGCAGGTCATTTCCCAAATGTAAATGCTTAGGCTGTTTATTGCAGTATTCTGAACCTTCCTAAATAGCCTTTTGGCCTAGTGTTGTGCTCCCTAAACTTTTGATAAAGGTTTTTGGGACAAGACAGCAGTTCTCAAACAATTTTGCTAGATTAGTAAATTGGTTGTCAGTGAGACTATTCAGAAATAGATTAAGACTACTTGGAAATAGATTGCTGTCTTGCTGCTCAATCAACAAACCAATTACGCATGTACTTTAATATAATGGTGGTCAGGAAGGGGGTCAGTTGAAACATTACACCCTAACTGCAAGTGGAGGTCACTGAAAAGTGTTTCTACATGCACGTTCTCCATGTGCTTGGGATAATGTTTGAAAACACTATTGACCCAATTCTATAGAGTGTTGAGCTTGGAATGGTGAAAGCTGCATTTGAATCCTTGCTCAGTCGTGAAGTGCATTGAGTGGCTTTTGTCAAGTCACTGTGGGTGAAACTACATGCTATGATAATGATGCCAAAACCACCTATACGTTGAATTCTCCGCTTTCATAACTTTCAGTAAAAGTTACCAGTCCACTGGCATTATCACATAGTGCATTGGTGTACCTTTAGCCCATGATGCAGGGTGGGGAGCAGTGACATTAGACCACAGATAAATTTCATTACTGTACATAGAATGAAAAGGACAACTCAACACAGGGTTGCTGCTAGGCCTGCATGTATCATAATGTGTCATTCTCATCCTAACTTAATTTGCTAGGTTGTTGTAAGGATAAAATACACACAGGCATGTGCTTCTTGCAGGAGAGGTGGAATATAAAGGTAGCAAGTGGGATCTGCAACAAAATGTTACAGTGCGGAGGATTCCTGTTCAGGATGCCAGCTAGCCATGCCATCTTTCAAGTTTCATTCTGTTCTTTTCACCCCACCTCCTTTCAGCAATTAGTCAGCTTTCCATTGCCACTGAGTATGCTCAGTCCTTATTGTGAAGTTTTGGAGTTCCCTTTTCCTCATGTTCCTGCTCCCCAATCTTTTTTAAATTCTACAAACCTTAGGTTTTCCACAAACTTGCTGATACCCCCTTCTTGTATATGATTAGTACATAATGATAATGTCATCCAGGATAGTACCTCAATATTCATTTATAACACAACAGATCATGACACTATACCAGTCTGATGGTGTACTAAGCAGTTCTAAGCATTCGTGAATAATATATTAGGTCATACATTTGATATCAAGCTCTAGCTTAACTTATTATAGGTAGCCTGTGATACTGAGTAAGTGCATAGGATTGCTGTCTCATGTATCAAGATACTTTGAAGTGATTTTTAAGAAGTCTAATGAATTCAGTTACTCAGATTTGCTTTGACTTCTGTGGCAAATTTCTGCATACAGTATGCTGATTGTGAAGACTTCCAATCTTGGTTCAAAATTCCAAAATATAAAACAATGCACTGTTTCAGTGAAGTTGCAAAATCCTGCTAACAACTCATTAAAAATGTACAACATATGTAGGACAACCAATTTAAAGATTTCCCTTTCCATGTTTGTGAATAGCAAAGTGGCAGTGATAATCAGTAATGCATAGTATTGATTAAAAACAAAAAGCAAGTAACTTGGAACACACATTGCCTTTTCTTGAAATGTCTTAGGATGAAAAGCTAAAGAAACTTGTGGAGCAGAATGGCACAGAAGATTGGAAAGTTATTGCCAATTTCCTTCCTGTAAGTAGGCCTCATTTTCTGTTTATAACCACACATTTATCAGTGGGTGAGAGCAGAGGAGGTTGTTTCAGAATTACAGAGGGGGACTTAATACAATTATAGCAATTTGGGAGGCTTGCAGGACTTCACCATGTATGCTCACATTTAAATGTATTTCTTTAACTTCTCATGAAATGGAGGAAAGAAAAATGTTAAAAACCTTGGGGGGAATTCTATGTACAACAGATGGTTGGTACATCATGTATATATCAATGGAACAAAAAAGTGTCAGTGCAGAATAGATACGGGCTTTGATCTATGGTTGTTGCTGCTGCTTATTAAATGTACAGTATTTTGATGCAGTTGTTGATATGCAGCCGGTAAAGTTTATTATATATTTATTTTTAACTAATAGTGGGTATGTTAGGATGCAACTATACTTGTATCTGTGTGCTAGCTGCAATCGAAAATTAAAATGCTATAACTTATGAAAAGGTGCAGATGAAACAGTCAAAGTATCCAGCTCTTCCTTCTGAAGATCCACATTGCAGTTTTATATCTATCAGTGGCCTTATCTTTGTTATCTTTGTGTGATGGTGGTGTAAGCAATAAAATATAAAGATTACTTGTGCTGTAAGCACGTATGCTGATTTATAGTGCAAAACTACAGACTCAAAAGTACATCTGTAAGACATTATTTAACAAAGTTGCAATTTTTCTTGCAGCTGTAACAATTAGGTAATAATTGGTTGGGGTTTTTTTGTGCTGTTAGAATCGGACAGATGTACAGTGCCAGCATCGTTGGCAGAAGGTACTAAATCCAGAGCTTATTAAAGGTCCATGGACTAAAGAAGAAGATCAACGGGTAAGTAACAAAATGATTTTAATGTAATTACTCCATCAGCATTAAATGTTGGCTGTGGCCAACCTACATCCATTTGTGCTGAAATAATATCTGCACTTAATTATACAACAACGTGGAAATAAACTGAGATTATAAATGATATTTACAACCCTTAACATTTCTTTTGTCATCCAGCAGCACTTTAATTAATGCTAAAGTGAACTGTCCACATGAGTGGTGTAGTGTAGAGTGGTTGAGAGACTGAGCTATGAACCAGGAAGTCCTTGACTTAGGTCTTAACCATTATCTCATTAGATAGCCTTAAAAGCAAGCCAAACTCTTTCAATCCCAATCCGCCCATCATTAATTTGGGGATAAATATACGAGGGTTGCTTCCAAATGATCTCTTTATTTAGCATTGTTCCTGATTTGCTTGCAAGGAGGTTAGACAACATTGACTATTTATTGAAAATTCATTCTTATTTGTTTGTGGGGAGATCAGACAACATTCCCTCAAGCTCTTGCCTCCATGAAAGGGTTATCCTTCACTTTCTCATGTATTGTCCCTTTACTTTCCTTATCGCAAAAAGACTGATTCTAGTGGGTTTGATGTGCACCTGAAAATTGTGACAGTCTAGAAGTGCCTTAAGACATAAGTAGGAAACTTTTTTTTCTACACAACTGCCTTTGTTTTTCCCTGATAATATTTGAGCCCATTTTTACCCCTGTTTTTCTTTCCAATTGATACAAGCCTACTTACAACCGCTGTTTTAAGGGTTATTGAAACGATGCATATGAAGTAGTTAAGGAATTTAGGGAAAGTGCTATTGTTATTTGTTACTACTGCCAATAATAAATTATTATTTCTGTTACTCCTCAAGAAAAGTGCTTTTGAGACTCTTGATTAGGACTACAGTGTTTATCAGTTAAAAACCTTTGAAACAATTAAAAAGGTGGCATCAGTTACAGCTGAATTTTTTAAAAATACTTTTTTTCTAAAAAACTTTATTGAAAAACACAGACAGACACCATTTTAGAAGAGACAATCCTCCTCTTGTATAGCAGGGTATACATCTTCTAAGATGATGCCTTCTATGGCATGTGTATGTCTTCCAAAAGCAAATACATTTTTTTCTTTCAGAATTATTTATACATGTGCAAATCTATAACATACCTCTGTTCCTCAAAAACTAGTCTCATTGGGTTTCATGATAAATGTGTGGTTACCCTGTTAGCACAAGGACTTCAGCTTATCAAATGGGACTTCTGTTACTTTCTGTGCATGCCCATCACCCTGCCCCCCCAAATCTGTTCTGGAGGGTTAAGGGAAAACCCAGAACAGATTGCAGGGAGACGCACAGGGAGAGGAAGTCTCGTTGCATAGGCAAAAGTCCTTGTTAATGGGATAGCTTTGTTGGATACAACCCATTGTGTTCAATAGGGCTTATTCACCAGTAAGTATTATTTAGAAGTGCAGCACCTTGCGGTACAATCTTAATCATGTTTATTCAGAAGTAAGTCCTGTTGAATTTAATGGGGCTTATTTCCAGGTAAATTGAGTTAGAACTGCAGCCTTAATCAAGTGAAAACATATGATTAACCACCTATGATTTCTGTAGTCACATCATAGCACTAAAATGCTATGAAGCAAAAGAGAATAATTGCAATTTGGTATAACACTTAAAAGCTAGAGGTGGCTTTTCTTGTGCTTTTCTGAAGGTGATAGAGCTTGTGCAGAAATACGGCCCCAAGCGCTGGTCTGTCATCGCTAAGCACTTGAAGGGAAGGATCGGGAAACAGTGCAGAGAACGATGGCACAACCATTTGAATCCAGAAGTTAAGAAAACCTCCTGGACAGAAGAAGAAGATAGAATTATTTACCAAGCACACAAGAAATTGGGAAACAGATGGGCAGAAATTGCAAAGTTGCTGCCTGGACGGTAATAACAAGGAATAGCAGTTTAAAGGAGAGGCTAGGGTGGAGGTGGGAGATTGATGAGACTCTTTCCCTTTTGTCATCTTCAGCAGAACAAATATAGTGCATGTTAAAGGTCAAATTTTGGCTACTAGTAAATAAATTTATATGAGTGCAGGGTTAAGCTAATTAGATAAAAGTGTTTTGTATTTTATAAGTTGATAATAAGCTATAGCTATTAACTTTTAGCTTTAATTGCAGGGGAAGTTTTCTAAATTTTATCTGGTCAATGAAACATGCAGCGTCAGGAAGGTATTGGAGGTCCTCTCTGAAGGAACGGGGCAAACATTTGTTTCAGATTATTTACGGCTGAGTGAATCCCTGGTGACCCAGAAAATCTTACCAGATGATCGTGTGGAACACTTCATAGATGTTACAAAGAAGGAAGGAAGCAGGTCTTCCTCATTTCTACCATAATAAGGGTTGTGCGGGACTCGCTGATCTGTCATGTGGAGAGTGCTTTGATCCCTCTATCGAGAGAGCCATCTCCCACTACCCATGTTCCCATAGAAGTGAGGAAAGAGGAATCATAACTGACTTAGTACTTCCTGTTTTTACTGCTTTGTAATGCACAAAGCACCATGTAATGAACAGAAACTTTATTTTGCATAATATGAAAGCATAATTATAAAGTAATAACTACAAAAAGAATAAAATTATTATTATGTTTATCATAATCTGAGTCCTCTGAAGAACATGGCAAAACAATAATCTGTTTATTCTTTGAAAAAAGTCTTCCTTTTGCTGAGTATGAACATCAGGGTCATACAAGCCCTAACAAGCTCCGTCCCAAGACTTTGGAAGGTATCTGAGATCCACACTAGATTGGATACAGGAGATTTGTGATCAGGATCTCCCACTTTTTAAACTTAACAGCCCTATGGAACTGCTTTGAAGGAAAGTGATGCTCTAGGAGAGAGTGTTTAATGCTTCCTTGTTCTTGCCCTTTCCCAAATCTAAATCCTCCACTCCCTAAAGCTGTTAAATCCACTAGCATAGGTTGGGGAGAGAATTCCACACATTATTGTTGAGGTGTTTTTAAAAAGAGAGCTCACAAACTGTTTAGGATTAAGGACTCATGCATATAGCCTTCAAATGAGCTCCATCTTGAGATAACCAGATACAAAGCCTGAATCTAAGAAGAGCAAACCTGTTTGCAAAACTGACCATGTATCAGGTTTCAATTTTCTAGATTATTGCTTGGAGGTTTGCTTAGAGGGTGACCCTTTAGCATTGTCTCCATGCAACTGTGGAATGTTGCAGCAGTCTTTTTGGAACGGTAGCATTTCAAAAGCTGAAGGGTCTAGCACACCAAAGATCAGGAATGAGATACAACTGAAGTGATTAATTTCTCCAGGTGGAATATAAGTAAAAGAAGGGCACTAGGAGCTGACTTCAAAATTGAAATCAGGAATGCAAGGAGACTTGGTTTTATGTATGTCACTGTTTTACCTATTTAATTTTTGTTGTCAATTAAAGCAGTGGAGCACTGTTGAAATGGAGTGTGGATAGTTGCATATTTTGACAACAGTAAGAACCAGTCTGTTGTGAACTTACAGCAGAAGTTCAGGCCATGTGAGCATAATGACGTATTCCAATAAAAGCTCCATTAAAGCTCAAAGGAGATTCCTAGGTGATTATGGAAATGTTGTATGTTAACTACTGTCTCCTGCCAGTTAACCTTAATTATGCCTGAAAATTGTATTTGTACATTTTTTCCCCCTTCACTTGCCTATGTTTTTCTGCAGAACTGATAATGCTATCAAGAACCACTGGAATTCTACAATGCGGCGAAAGGTTGAACAGGAAGGTTATCTTCAAGAGTCTTCCAAAATCAGCCAGCCTTCAGTAGCCACAAGTTTTCCGAAGAATAACCATTTGATGGGCTTTGCCCACACTCCACCTTCGGTGCAGCTGCCAGCCTCCACCCCAACCCCAGCTACCAGTGACTACTCCTATTACCATATTTCTGAGACACAAAATGTAAGCTGATAGAAACAATTCAATCAGTTGACAGCTAGAACTCCCAGTAACTGAGATCTTGTAACTGCCATCCATGGCCATGGCAGAAATGGAGAAAAGGAGGCTACTTTTAATACCTATATTATGCTATATCTTACTTTTGCATGAGGTTCCCAGTGGTCTCTTGTCTGAGCGACTAATCAAGACCATACCTGCTTAGATTTACTCACCTTGCAGCATCAGCTGTTCCTAGACCTCCTATTGGCGCTGGGCAGGATGCTAGTTAGAATTTGTCAGTAGAGACACAATGGCTGTAATCTTAACCCTACTTAACTGTGAGTAAGCCTCACTGAATTTAGTGGGGCTTATTTCTGAGTAGACATAATTAGGATTACAGCCATAATGTTGGCTTCACCTTTTCTTAAACAATGGGTGATATGCAACTAAATCACTGAAATTCAAGTAGTACAAGTCAATTTATTTGAATAGCTTTACACTGGATATCACCCAGTGTTTTTAATTTTAAATCCATGAAGCTGGCTCAATATTTTTTAAAAAATTGGATTCCTATAACAGTGATGTAAATATGTAGCTGTGAGCTAGACTTGCCTGTTCTCATATTTTTGTGGGAAAGCATTTTTAATATCTTAATTTTAACAAGAAGTTGAAAGTAATCATTAAGCTTTTGTAATTTCTCTGTGGGGTCTAAACCTGTAGCATTCTCCTGTTCTAGACTTCCAGTGGTTTACAAATTGGCTGCAGGTCAAGTAAGTAGTTATAGCTAATATACTATAAGTAGTTACGAATACATGGTCATCATTTATTAGATTATGTGAATCTAAAGAAATTTATAGTATTAATTATCCCAAAGCCCAGCAGGACCCATATCTAAATATATGTAAAATGTAATTATTTTATTACAGAATACTGTAATCCTTATGATACATGGTTAAATTTGATAATACAGGGAGAACCCATTCAGAATTTTGCCAGTAAATACAAAATGTCAAACATTAGAACATGGATGAAATTTAAGCACATGTTCCTTATCCTTTTAGTTTTGTATTACATCACTTGAGGTGTCTTCTTAGCACCATTTAGCTGTTCTTGATAGCAGAAACTAATGCGGACGTATAGTTAAGCGTTCTTACATGAGACATAAGAAGTAGCATCACATGTTGTGTTTTCATGTGAGATAATTTAACTAGTCATTTCCCCCAACCTTTAGAACTGATGGGCAGATTATAACACAGTCCACAAGCCATCAGATCTACTGCATGTACAGCTTCCCCATCCTTTCCTTATGTTCTCTCTCATTGTTAAATGTATGGGGAAACCGTCTATGTGGTGGGTCTGAAGGGTCATGGTCTGCATTACAATGCACCAATCAGTTCTAAAGGATGGGAGAACATGTCTTGTTAAATGCCTGCTGGAACAGACCAAAAGTCCCATCTAGTCCAGCATCCATTTTACAACAGTGACCATTAGGTACTTCTGGGAAGCCCATAAACAAGATTTATTTTTATTTTATTTTGCTTTCATGGAGAAGTAAAAATCATGTTGTGGACCTTTTATCTCCTTCTACTTTGAAATGTTTAGCCATCAACCCAACACAAGCGGTCATGATGCCATCTGTCTGTTTTGTTGTTGCTGTGGTTTATTAAATTTGTTAGGCATGTTTTTCAAGCAAGTCCCAAGGTGACTTATGGGAGTATAAAATATACAAATGAAAACTCAAATAATAAAAGAGTAAGTCACTCATGTAATACAGAAAATCAAAGCAACCCCATAAAAATTAATACAATAAATGCCTGCAAATTAATACATTAACAAAAAATTAAAAATTAGTAATTAATAAAAACAGTTACAGGTGGTGGAGGGTTGTTTTTTAATTGATTAATGGATGTTTACTACACTGTCAGTTGAGAACTCCCATTTTAAAGGGTTACTGAAATGGTTACATTTGAAATGAGATATCCATTTTATTTCAAGGAAATAAGGTTTGGTATAGGAAGTACATAGTGTGTTTGATGTTTAAGCCCATCACATTATTGGGAAGTATGTAAACTGCATGAATAATTTGGGCTGTCTTTGTCTTTTGGTCTAGGTCTCTGCTCAGATCCCATATCCAGTAGCACTTCATGTAAATATTGTTAATGTTCCCCAGCCAGCTGCTGCAGCTATTCAGGTAGATAAATTTAAGAATATTTTCAAGGGTCAATTTGCTATACATTTCATATGCAAGTTAGATGCAAATGCCTTACCTTCAAAAAAAAAATCAGGGAAAGCTACAGCTATGTATTGAACATAGCAGATGATGAAGAAGGGCCTGTGCAACAATGCTGGATAACCACATTTCCAACAGATTGGGTGCCAGCCTTGAGAATGCACACTCTCCCCTCACAGCTCTTCCACTCCCTGGAGCAAATTCTCCCCCACTTTGATGATTAAGCAGTTTGTCATCATTGTTCACAGCAATAAGAGCTAAGCAGGGTTTCCCCTATAGAAAAATCGGAAGCCCACAGTTGAAGTAGATTTCAGTTCCTGGTTTTAGAGAAACCTGGGTTAGCTTTCATCACAGTTACCACTGGTAAGATGAAGTGCAGTTAAGTGGGAGAGGGTGGAAGTTGCTCCAGAAAAGGAGGGGGCACTCGTTCCTGAGGATGGCATCTGATTTGCTTACCTTACCATTGTTAGCAGGTACCCACTGTTATGTTTGCACTGGTAGAAAAAAAATTGGACCATGGAGGAAATGTTTATTCATTTAAGTAAAAGATACCAGGGCAAACTATAATTATATTAACCAATGTCTGGAATGATTTCTTAGATTCCCTGATTGGTGTACAGGAAGCATCAAGAAAACAGGTTTCATGTTCTTCACTTAAATATCTGTGCAAACAATTCAGCAGAGATACCGAATTTTGTACAGTGGAAGAGCCTCTTGGGCTAATTTGGCTGTGATTCTGCAAGGTGGCAAGCCATCATCATCATCACTGTCATTTCAGCATCCAACCAGGCCTTTACCTTCTCTTTTCCCTTAACTCTTAATTGCAGAGACACTATAATGATGAAGACCCTGAGAAAGAAAAACGAATAAAGGAGTTAGAGTTGCTACTAATGTCGACTGAGAATGAACTGAAAGGGCAGCAGGCATTACCAGTAAGAATGTCACTGTGTGCTTGGATGGAGGGATAGCAGCTTTACCCCAGTGCTTCTCTCTCTCTCTCTCTCTCTCTCTCTCTCTCTCTCTCTCTCTCTCTCTCTCTCTCTCTCTCTCTCCCTCTCCCTCTCCCTCTCCCTCTCCCTCTTGTATTTGCCCTGTTCTCCTGACACTAATCAAGGCTCTATATTTCCATTTGAACAGGACAAAACATCACATCGTCCCCCATAAGCATTTGTTTCTCTTTCCCATTCCCAAATTACAGTAGTACATAATTTCCAGCATATTTATTTTTACGTACAAATTGATAGTAATGGTGGCCACTCACTATTACCTTTTCAGAAGAATAGTCCCCACCAGATTTCATACTGAAGGGGAATCTTTGTCTCTGAGAACTTTAAGAGACTGCGTATGATGAGAATGTAGTGCCTGCTTCTTACTCCCCCCCCCTGCTGTATTTCTTACCTTCAGCTATTGCACCCTTGGGCTGTGATCCTCAAGCCATTGTAGCAAATGTAGCACAAATCACCCCCCAAAATATGAGGGAGTGCCATTAAAAAGAGTACTACATACTCAACCCCTCAACCTCACCCCAAGCTTGGACTGGTTTTGTCTCCAGTCTGCTAAATCTGTGAGCACTACTGCATGGAAGTAGACCTGTTTTTGTGGACTAGCCACATCTCGAAGCCTGTCTACTTCATTTCAGAAAGCCGTGCTGCCTGTGCCACTTGTGGCACATGTACTGCAAGTTAGGAATAGGTCACCTTTAATTGGCTTGGGAGACGACTGCCCCCACCAAGTGGTTTAGGAATCACAGCCCAAGTAAAGTTGAGAATTTTTTTTGCATGTTTGGTAATGTTCCTCTATGAGGAAAGTTATTCTATAACCGCATGTATGAAACCAAAGCTGGCTATTACTGAATTTTATATATATGTACATACATACACTTAATATATACACACACTTACGTATTTCAGTGTGTTGGTTATGAAAAATAGCAAAGCAGCTGACATAATAAATTAATATGGGAAATGCAGAAAAAAGGGGGAAAAAACCTAGGTGATAGCCAGCAGGAAACATCTATGTATAATTAATTCATATTAATAATTAATTAATTTTTTACTTAATGATAAGCCAACTGTGTGCATGACATGTTAGTGTGGCCACTTCTAATTTTTAGTTGACGTTTTGCAATGTCTTCTCTTGCATGGTTGTACTGGAAAGAGACTTCTGTTAATTTGCTCTTCTGTTTTCCTAACCACGTTGATTTTACAGCCTTTTCTTCGCATTGGTGTAAGCTGTAGTGCTAGGCAGAGATAGGACAAAGGTGGGGAGGTATAAAACAAAACAAAAAAAGCAACTCTGGTATTTATCCAAATCCACAAAAATCAATAGAAAATTTACCAGTGACCTTAAATGTGATGCAGAATTTGACTTCTAATCCTTTAGGTACAGATTAGACTGAATTTTGCGCTAGGGAAATCCTGCATTCTTTACTTCCCACAACAACAAAATAGATTCATGCACTTTATGGACTTAGGAGGAACAGTGTATGCACGTAGCTGCATTGCTTATTATACTATAGATACTTATCCAGGATGCAGAGTTGTTGCACAAGATGAGGTAATGCCAAAATGAAAGCTATAAATTGGCTACCCTTTCAAACAAGCTGTTGCTGCACTGATGAAAGGAAACATCTTGACAACTGTTTCATAGGCATTAAGTGCTTAGATGATGCAACCACTTTTATCTTTTCCTTCAACAGCCATCTGACACCTTGTGCAATTTCATTGCTAAGTTCCTTCTGCCTCTTTCCTTCTTTGTGCTCTCTTCCCTCTCCCCCCACTTCCCCCCTCCTTTAGCCACAGAACCACACGTCAGATTACCCAGGATGGCACAGCACCACACTTGTGGACAGTACCAGAACTAGTGGTAACAGTGCACCCATTTCCTCTTTGGCGGAGCATCTTCATTGCATTCCATCTCCACCAGTGGACCATGGGTGTTTGCCTGAAGAAAGTGCATCCCCTGCAAGGTGCATGATCGTTCATCAGAGTAACTTCCTGGATAATGTTAAGAATCTCTTAGAATTTGCAGAAACGCTTCAGCTGATAGATTCCGTAAGTAGTATGATCATCTTCTAAGATGTGGCTGGTATAGGGCTGGAGACATATGATATTTCTTTATAAATTTGTTTTCTTATGTACTGTCTGTGTGTGCTTGCTTGTTTCTTTGTTTTTTACTGGAAAATCTGATATCTAGGATAAATTTTCACCATGGCCACCTGCTTACCAATATTTTAAGCAAATGGAAGGAGACATACAACCCTAGTCATATTTATACTTACTTGGAAGTAAGTCCTGTTGAAATAAATAGGCTAGTATTTCTGAGTAAACATGGCAGAACCAGGGTGTTTAGCCTAGCTTGTTGTTTGTGGGTTCCAGTATTTTTCAAGTACAGATCAACATTTGTCTGTTATAAGTATGTATAGAACCATTATTGTTACAGTTTTCAAGTTGCTTATATGTTAATCTTCAAAGAATAAATTTATTTTATATGAGCTGGCATATTTAAAATTGAATTTTAAAATTATTTCTAAATATGTGCCTTAAACAGTGAAATCAAACTGTACATTTTTGTGGCTATGGACACTTCTATATACCTTCCTGAATTCCTGCTTTTTTGTGGAACATTCATAGCATTATTGGTTTTCTTCACTGAAAACTTCGAGAAATTTTTGAAGAGTCTAAAACCTTAGTGTAGAACTAAGTTTGACACAGGGATCTTTAAGCACTATAGGGTGAAGCCAAAAGTTTATTGAAACAAATTCAATATAACAGCATCACATACTCTGCTTTACCCTTTTCACTAAAGAATCCTGACTCCTTGTTAAAGTAGATGGGTCACACAGAACATTTCTGTGTTAACAGACTGACTGAGCTGTTGGTAAGAGAGGGAAGAAGAGTTGCTGCTTTTCAAAATCCACCATTAGAATAGTTTGCTTTTAATGTTCACGCTTTGGGGTATCGGAACTGGGTCAAACTGACTTAAAAGAAAAATTGCTTTTTCTTTACTTTGTTTCCCTTTTATTAAAGCTGCTATGTTAGTGCTATACTTTTTATGAGGGGGCATCATACATTGTCTCATAGATTCGTGGCTTCCCCCATTGTTTTTAGGATCCTTCATCATGGGGTGATCTCAGCAGTTTTGAATTCTCTGAAGAAGCAGATACCTCGCCTAGCCGAGCTCTCTCAGGCAAAGCCCCACAGCTTCATCAAACAGAGGCCAGTGCATGTAGGCCCGAAGGACACCCTCTCTCAAACTTGAGCAAAACCATGTTGAGTCAGGAATCCCTTGTGTTGCCTAAGTCCTTGACTGGCTCAAAATGCGGCACAGCTCCGTTGGTCATTCTGCGCACAAAGAGAGGGCATCCCAGCCAATTAGCCAGTGGCCATAATAAGTCCTTCATACTTGCTGATGTCAGCAGCTCAACTCCTAAGTGCTCCCCTGTCAAAAGCCTGCCATTCTCTCCCTCGCAGGTAGAGCAAGATTTTTGCACAGATGTTACTAATCCTCAAAAGTCAGCAAGATGTTAACAGCATAGCGAAACTAATCATTGGAACAAATGACTAATTTCTGTTGCACTCATTGATTGCACTCCCATTTTTAATTTACTCATAGCTCTTACTCTTCACCATTGAGTTTAGACTGCCAACAATCTAACTGATAAATTTGCTTTTTCCCATGTGTCTCATTCTTGGTGGTTTTGAAGGGGTTGGTGGTTTCTTTGCTTTGCTCTTGCTTTTAATTCTTTCACCTAACAGAATTTAACATTTCTGTTTCCTGTAACCTTTCTTTTATTCAATCCTTTGTACACTGACTCTCCCAAAATTCAGACTAAGACAATGGGATCCAAATTATGCTACAAACTAACAAGTGATTTTTTTAAAATCAACATTAAATGATTAATGATGATATGAAAACATTTTTGATGGTATGGGTGGAACTATACAGTGTGATCTACAAACCAGTTCAGTGAATATACTTGAGCTATCTTCATCTCGTTGAATGGGCTAAGCAGATTTACAAGTGTATTGAGTTAAATGGTTTGTAGATTTCTGCTTAAACATGTAGAGTCTGAAACAGCCTACTGCGTTAATCACAATCTTTACAGCCAATGAAGTCTATTTCCTAAATTCTTCAGTAGCAGCCCCTTTTTGGTAAACTAAACATTACATCAAAGTAATAATTTTTAAAAGCTGTACTTGCTATACTGTGAAAGTAAAAACTATCACTTTTATTGTATAAAATGGGAATTGTGCGTGTATTTTTAAATCTAATTGCCATATTTCATGCCACATGTTTCAGTGGGTGATACCCTAATAAGTCATATTCTGAGTAGACCCATTGAAATCAATGAAGTTACTGAAGTCCATTAATTTCAGCGGATCTACTCTGACTTAGGTGGGTATTCCTCACTGACCAAGCTCCAAGGTTCGTTCATATTATTAGACATTCCTTGCAAAGGTAAATAAGTGCAGTGGGGTAAAACAAATATTAGTTTCTATAAATAATCTTTGAACAAAACGTAAGGAATATATTTGTATAGGCCAAGCACTAAAAACGCGAAACTTTGCTTTGGGATTATTGCAACCAAAATACTTACTGCCACACAATATGACACTACTGTTGAGGCACACAGTTTCACTGTGAGTCAGTAGAAGCACTCCTGTTAATTTATCTTCAGATTTCTTTTTTTCAAATTTTCTGGATTTGCTCAACAAGATTGTCTAAGAAGCCAAATCTGTACTTTACATTGTTTTGTTTTGTTTAATCTTTGCAGTTCTTGAACACATCATCAAGCCAAGAAAGTCTGGACCTTGACAATCCTACTTTAACTTCCACTCCCCTCTGTACTCATAAAGTCGCTGTCACACCTCTTCACAGAGACCAAGCATTTAAGACGCAGAAGGAAAATAATATGTAATTCCTCTTAGCTTATTTTCAAAAATTTGCACTTTTGCCATATTACTAGAACAGCAACTATTGACTATGAGCATGCACATTGATTTCTTTCACCCTGATCCAGAGTTTGTCAGGTTTTGGTGTGCACATAAAGCTTCTGTGTCTGTGAGCATCCCATTCATTTCAGTGGGGGGCAGCTTCACTTTGCACACTTGGAGCTGCCTCTTATATTGACATGAATGTGGTGGCCAGATAAGTAGGGTGGTTTTGTGGTGGCATCATAGTTTTTGAGCTAGTGAGGGGACCACACAGTCAATGCAGCTGTTTAGAGATATGTCTTATTGCTACCATCTTACAGTGGAACACTTTCTGTGCATATAACCTTATTATAACATAGATGCACTCTTTATCCACCATAAATACCTATATTAGTGAAAACTTATTTAAATGGCACTCTTCCATATTAAGTTTTTGGGCAGAGCAAGCCATACGCTGGCCAGAGAGCAGTGGAGTGGTGTTTGCGCTGCTGCTTGTGCTGGCCAGAGTTGAAGGTGAAGGAGATGTGTATCCCCATAGTATAGATGGGAGGTTGGAACTGGGGACTTTGCAGAACACAAATAAGCCATTTAACTTTGCAGTATTCTAAACCAGGATCACAGTAAAAAAAGATTCAAACTACTTTCTAATTTCTCTCTTTGTCTTTCCCCTTTGCAGCCTCAGCTTCAGAACTCCAGCTATCAAAAGATCAATATTGGAGAGCTCTCCAAGAACACCCACACCATTTAAAAATGCACTTGCAGCTCAAGAATTCAAATATGGACCTTTAAAAATGCTGGTAAGGAGAAAAGCCATGATATATATGGGATTTATAAGAGGATGCTACAAGGAGTTTCATGTTGTTTCAGTGCATATTTGTCTTGCTGTTTTAGCCTCAGACACCAGCTCACCTTGTAGATGATCTGCAGGATGTTATCAAACAAGAATCTGATGAATCTGGCATTACATCTGGCTTACATGAAAATGGATCTCCTTTGTTGAAGAAAATCAAACAAGAGGCAAGTTAAACCATATTTATTTAAGACCACTTTATTAAACTCAACTTACTTTGCCCAGAAATGTCTCTAAATTAATTCACTGACTGTGGCAAGAAACCAGTTTTGGCAAATTGATTTCAGAAAAGAACTTGCTATGCTTTACTTTTTGAGATCATCTAGAACTGAATCAAATTGTTTAAAGCTTTCCTAAATCTTAAATTTTTGGAAGCAAACAATATTGAATGAAGCATCCATAGAAATACATGAAAAACAATATAGGAAAGTAGATGAACCATAATATGTCACAGAGACAGCACTGATAATTCTGGCTTCCAGTTTCAGAGAAGGTCTTTGCTGCTATGGTAAAAGTATGTATTTGGTGCCTAGTTTTGTCAGATGAGATTAGATGGTCTTGGCCTTTACAGAAGTGTAGTCATTTGCATACAACAAAATACATCCAGCCTTGTAAACCAGTTTTTGAAAAATATATTGCACTATATAGCTCAGGATGCTTAAATGGACCCATTGGTTTTCAGTGGAATTTTCAGGAACCAGAAAGTTAATCAACGAAGCCTTAGAAATCTTTTTACACAATGCTATCTCATGTTATTTTTCACTGATGGCCAGTGTAACAACATATCTGCCTTCTATACTTCCAGGAGCTTAAATGTTTCTTTAAATTATCTTTAAAAATGGAATTAATGAATCCCGATTGCAAAAACTTAGTGTTATGTCATTCAGAGATGGACTATTCAAGAACTAATGTACATTGACAAAGCTAATTTCTGGTGTAGGCCAAGCTCATCCAGAAACATTTTCAGCTAAGCAGGCATAAAATATGTCAATTGTTGCCATTTGAAAGATGGCTCCACTTTCTGCTTGCAGGTGGATTCTCCAACAGGCAAAGTAGGAAACTTCTTTTGTTCAAACCATTGGGAAGGGGAAGGGTTGAATACACAGCTATTCACACATACATCTGCTGTGGAAGATGTGCCGGTATGTATTAGTAACATGAATCTTGTCTTACCTGTTTTTGTAGCATTGCATATTTGCAAGCAGGGGTAAGCAGGGTATAGCTCAGAAGCCACTTACATCTGGCTCATTTCCCCTGGCCCTGTTAACATGCGACTATGGCATCTTGCCTACAGACTGGGCATTCTGTCCAGCAAGGGATAGGAAACTTTTTCCAAAGAAAAGACCTTGGATGGAGCCACTTGCTTACTCATACCTGCTCCCCACCCCCTTCTAAAATGCAGGTGATACAAAAATGCATGACCCAAGGTGTGCATGTTGAAATCTTTTTGTTTATAACTCAAGCCATGTTTAATTCTTCCTTCAAAATCAGCAGGACACCAAAGTGCTTAACTTGGGCTGGATCGTACTATAACAGTCCCCAACCCCCTAAAGACCATCACTTCTTCATTATATTTTATATATAAAAGCACTGTGCTGGTACAGAGTACATTTTAAGATATGTAAAAAGCTGAGCCAAAGTTCTTTTCATAATTGGATCACTGAAGTGTTTGCTGAAGTCAGTAGAATTATTAGGCAATCAAATGTTTACTTTCCTTGCCCAGCATCCTTTGTTAATGGCATAATGTAGTTTTTAATATAAATGGGATTAGAGCACAGTGTAGTCCAATCAGCAAGTCATTTTTGCTGCATACTTGTACTTAAGCCAATTTACTGCTATTTTACTTTTATTTCTTGCTGTTCCAGTAAAGTTACTGTTACCAGATTTAGCCTCATGTGTTTCCAGTTTTACTGGGCTATGTGAGTCAGACTACATGTTAGTACTGTCAACCAAAGGACAAGGAAATTCCCAGTTTAGTATGCATGCCCCTGTTCTAATTCTTTCAATTCAGCATGCTGCTTAGGTGTTTAGCATTAAGTTAAGCATAAATAGTTTGCTGAAAATAAGCCTTATATATCATTTAATATCATTATGATTTCTCTTTTGAGAATCTTGACAGTCCCATCCTATGCTTCTTTAATCAGACCTAAATAAGTTTTACTAAGTTGAAAGGGGCTTAGTGCTCAACAAAGGCATGCGGTTTAGTGTTTCTGAAGGGTGAAATGTTTCCTGATCATTCCTGCCCCAATATCCATCCTTTTTTCTTGCCTGTTCACTGGCATTTGCTGCCCCTCTCACCAGCTGCTCCATATATTTCCCAGTTAACTGCCTGCCTCTTGTTGTTCCTGGCACTTTTGAGGATCATGTTGTGAATGTAATTCCATGGCTCTATATAGCCAATTAGATTTCGTGGTATGACATCATAACAGCCAAATCAGAAATTTACACAGGAAAAAATCCCATTTGGAACTTTCTTCCAAGTAACTGTGCTAGGATAAGATTGTAAATGGCAAAATACAGCATTATCTTTTACACAAGTTACCTTTTTGAATCCTTGAAATATTATTTGCTGATTAAAATAATTCATTCAATATTTATTTATTTATTTTATTTATTTCGTTTCATTTTTAGACCGCCCATAGCTAATAGCTCTCTGGGCGGTTTACAAACAGGATTAAAATACAATAGTATAATAAAATCAATAACACATAACAGCAAATTAACTAACAACGTTAAACATGAAAACATTAAACATTAAACATTAAAATGCCTGGGAGTATAGCCAGGTCTTAACCTGGCGCCTAAAAGAAAGTACCATAGGCGCCAGGCGTATCTCCTCAGGTAAGCTGTTCCAGAGTTCGGGGGCCACCACATATATTCATTCTTCCTTTTTAATTGTCACAATTTGTTTTACTGTTTCTCCAGAATCTACTTACCAGTTGTGGTTTGAAGATGTCTGTATCAGAAGAAGAGGACAACACTCATAAATTATTTGCATTACATAGAAATAGGTCATCGGTCAGCCCGCTTCAGGTAAAATTCAAAAAACAATTTGCAGTATATGACTCCTTACACAATAATATAAAATACTTTCAGATGCAAGGAAGTATCTGTTGCAGTTTACAGAGTCCATTGATTATGAAACTTGAAAGCTTTACTTTATTATTCAAGAAATAAAATGTTGGAGGTGTGCTCGACTAAGTACTGAAGCAAACGAACATCACTGTTGAATGCAGTGTTATTTGCTGACTAGAAATTCAACAGACAAGAATCTGTAAGGAACACAGAATAGCTGACCTGACATTTTGTACAGTAGTTCAAACATGGCATTCTTTTGTTCTGCATCCTGAAAGAAAGATATTTGGTGTATTGTCAAAATGTAAACAGCATGGAAGGCAAAGAGGCTATTTCTCCCCTCCTGTTGCGACTGCTGGCCATATTTTTATACTTGTGAAGCATACTGTTCTAGTTCTACATATCAGTTTCCTTGGACAGTTCATTTGGCATGATTGGCTTTATTATAAGTATGAACTTCAGCTAAATTCCACAAGATAGCTCAATGGAAAGTCAAGAGTGGAAAAGTAGCCAAGCCCTAGAGAAGGATCTTATATCAGTGGCAGAAGATGTGCTCTGTGCAGAAGAACCAGGCTCAGTCCCTGGTATCTCCAGTTAAAAAGATAGGGCTGGAAAAGTCATTTCTGAAACCCTAGAGAGCCAATGCAGCGTAGACACTATTAGCTAGAAAGACCAATGGTTTTACTTGGTGTAAGGGTACTTCCTATGTTTAATAAAAAAGAAAGGTTAGTTACTAATGCAAAAGGTTTTTGGTAATAAGAACATAAGAAGAACTTTCCTGGATCATATCAAAGGTTCATCTAGTCTGGCATTCTATTTCCCACAGTGGCCAACCGGCAGTCTATGGGAAGCCCACAAACAGGACATAAGCGCAATAGCCCTTTCCAGTTCTTCTTCCCCGTAGAAAATGTTCCCCATTTAAGGCATGCTGCCTCTGATCCTGGAGGTACACTTTAAGGAGATGAGTTTCATGTAGTACTTGTGATTATGCTATTCTCTGTCTGAAATTATGAAATACTGTTTCATACACCAGGAAATATTTTTAATGTGTGACTTGGTAGACATAAAGCATGGTCCCTTGCCACTTCCTTACATAGCTGTAGAGATAAATTGGACAACAATTGCTCATATGCTAATAATTCTCCCTCTGGCCTAGTGTGTAAGATTTTTTTACATCACATCTACTTCTATAGAGCTGAGCTAACAAATAGGTAGAGCATTTTATTACTTCTACTTAAGCAAAGAGGACCAATTATTCCTTGAGTAAATGAAATAGAATTGGCTTATTACCTTAGCTTGAATTTTGCATTAGAGTTTTATTTGTTAACCTAGAGCTAATAAATGGTCGGTGAAAGAGCTTGCTCCCATTCCAGACCACCAGGAATATGTATCCTCAGTAGAAGATTATGCATGGCTATACTAACAGAACGCTCCTTCCTTTCTGCTTCTGAATGAGGCAATCAGAGAGGCCAGTCAGGCCATCTTGTTCCTAGACAGGAGCAGAGGAAGGGGGTGGGAGGACTTGATTCTGCATGTTGCTCTTCCCCTCCATAACCTAAAAGGTAGCAAGCAGTGTTACCTGTCAGGAGGAAGTTTGATTTTCTTCTGCCTCCCACCTTCTCCAGGCACATGACTTTTGTGATTATGCTGCATATCCATGCATAGATACTTATTTCTGGATTGTGATTGCTGTTTTTCATTATTATATCCGTTACACTGTTCCCACTTTAGCCCTTGGCATGGCATTTCCACTTTCTCCTTGCATAAGTTGATCCTTCTACTTCCTCTAGTAGGCAAGGGCATTACCCAGGCCCGCCCTTAGCATGTGCGGGGCCCGGGGCAAAAGCATAGTTTGGGGCCCCCCACATTCTTTCAATGTAACAGAGACAGCTATGAATAGCTTACAAAACAGTATCATTTCAAGACCATTCCTGGGAAGGAAAAAGCTGTCTGTGGTGCAAATTCAGAAGCCTGACCTACAAATTCCCAAGGAGCGTGAAATGGTGGAAGACATTCGCCCCAGTTAGCCCTGGCTTGGGGGGGGGAGGCGACAACAACATATGCTATCTATCCCTTGAAGGAATGAAGCTGCCCGGTGTTTTTTTATTTGCTTAAGAACTAGCCACTTTATTCTGCTACATAATGTCTGGGAGGAAAGAAGAAGTGAGAGTCCAAAGCCCACACCTGGGAGAAGATATTTCAAGAAAAAAATAGGCCTTCATGTAACCAACTCTGATTGGTTACACTGGTGTCATGACCCTTGATTGGCTTGACCATGTAGCCGACTAGAAAAACCTTTTCTTAAGATAGACTGTGCCCAAGTTCAATCTGTTGAGATGGGCAGTGAACAGATGGGGAGGTGTGAAATGGCAAGGATTCAAGGGGCATCCCCCCCCCAAAAAAATCCCTTTACTAGACTGAAAAATTTCACACTCCAAATTTGTCTAGACCTATTCTTCACAAAATATAGTGATCACAACAGAGACACTCATGGATGTTAGACAACTAAGGTATATTCAAGATAGAACCAATGAGCCACATGTAGTCATGCTGATTATTTTCAATGAATAGAGCTAACAATAGATAAAGCCCACCATGACATCACCCAGATATGAGGAAGAACCACAGAAATAGCTACCAGGTCACTCCAGGTGTAAATTGGCCTAAATTTACATTGATGTTGGCTGGATGCTATGATTGTCTACACACCATCAGTCAGTGCACTCTGATGATCCACTATGCTATTCCAAGTGTGTGTGTGTGTGTGTTTTAAATAAACTTTGAGGCCTTTTTAAGCTGGAGAAAGCCTCTTTTAGTTTTGCAGAGTGTATCCTCAATGTGTATTGTTTGTGTATTGTCTTAGAAAGTGTGAATCAGGTAGGTTTGCCTTTAAATGCAAACAGAATCAAATTCCTCCCACATCCCTACTGGCGACCCCATGGTAAGCATCATCCCAACCCCTCCTTGACTCTTCATCAAATTTCTTCCTTTTGCAAATGAGACAGAAAAAAACCCGGCCTCATATTGAGAAAGCAAAGTCATTTATAAAAGTAGGGGTCAGGATTCAGCTCCGTGCTATTCCAGGCCATGCCCTGTGACCTTAGTAACATATTGTGGCCCACCTATGAGACAGAAGTAAGATGAGGGATTGTGTCAAAGTAAAGAACACACATACAGTACATACCCCAAAGGAAAACAAACAAAGGATAAATTAAATGCATTCCTTAATAGACTAATAAAAAAGATTTAAAGAGGAGTTCATTTATTTATTAGGAGTTATATAAAAATCTAGTAAAGCAACTGCATAATATGTACTGTCCATTTTTAAAAAAAGAATATAGCTTTTAAAACCACTCTGTGAATTGGACAGGGAAGTGATAAACCCACATCTGGAGACCAATTGGAGATTTACCATTTTCTTTGGAAGCAATTACATACTTACTAAACCATTTTGCAATTTTATGACTTTGGGATTTGCAGATATGAATGTCTTCCTTCTGTGGAGAAGGACATCTAATAAGAGTTCAGCTTTTTTTTTTTTTTTTAAATCCAGCTCTCTTATTTTTCACTTTGATTTAAAACAACAATTGTGGGGTTTTTTTGTACATTATCTACAGGCAGAGCTTGGAAAAGTTACTTTTTTTGAACTACAACTCCCATCAGCCCCAGCCAGCGCATGCTGGCTGGGGCTGATGGGAGTTGTAGTTCAAAAAAGTAACTTTTCTAAGCTCTGTTACAGGTTGGGTGTCTGTTGGGGGCTGTTTTAGATATAGGCTTTTGCTTGCCTTTTCTGTTGCTGATTCTTGGGCCTGGCTGTCACCCCACCATCCAATGCTGGGCTCGCTTGGTGCCCGCCACCAGGACCCTCCTCGCCCAGCTGGGCTCCATTTGCCGATGAACTACACCCCCTCAGCTTGCCCGCTGGAGGGAGGGAGCCGTCTTGAAACCTGCAGCGAGCCGCCTATTCATTTGCAGCCCGCCGCGGTGTGCACGCTCCTTCCCAGGTCGCCGCTCCCGCCACGTTACAGCAGCTGCAGCATAGCGCCCCCGGACTTCCAGCAAGCGCCCGAGCGCTGGCGCCGCCCAGCCAAGACTGACCGTGGTGGCAGGAGCGGGACAGGCGGCAGCAAGCACATCCCCGTCGAGCGGCTGCTGCCTCCTCCTCTGGCGGCAGCACCCCTTTATTTTTTGCACCCTGGCGGCCTGCTTCCCCGCCCCCCTTGGTACGCCACTGTGCAGATCGCCAAGCGTGCCCCCCCCCAAAGTGCGGGGCCTGGGGCAACTGCCCCGTGTCCCGGTGCCTAGGGGTGGTACTGGCATTTCCCATGTAACAGCAAACGTTTTGAGGGATTCTGGCCGTATGTTTGTGTGGTCTGTTCCAACATCCATATGTTTCCTTTGTTACAGCAAACTGATCATATTTTGGAGTGGGTTGGGCTGTTGGGATTCTGTCCTGTCTAAAGCTTCCATGCAGATACAGTACAAGAAGGCACAGAGGCCAGCTTTTCCCACCTAAACACTACTGTAAAACAAATCCTGAGTAAATAAATGGTTTGTAACTTGTGCCATCTTAACAATTATTGAAGAGAAAAGAGATCTGTTGGTCTCACTATGGATGCAATCCTGAACTTTTAATAGTTTTACTGTTAATTTCAGGAGGCCTGGTTGGCAGCCATTTTGTTTCCAATGGCCTGTTTCGTTGTAAAATAATCAGGTCAGTGTTCTACTTAATTGCATCTGTTCAAGTACAGAGTGACTGAAAACAATGCCGTAATCATGGTAAGGTATTTATCTTGGCCTGAGGTAAAATCCGACTCTAATTAAAATGTGATTCCTATATTTCAGACCAGGTGGAGGCCACCAGTTTTGAATGTGGAATTCCCAAAAACTGGTATAAATTGTATAATATGTGTATTCTACATGTGGGATGCAGAAACCTACAGTTTAACACATGTATTGCATATTCACACTTGTTTCACTCATGAGTGTTTCCTGCTTACACAGAAGCAAAATGTGTGAATCAGTCTTTACAGTGAGTGGGTGGAGGAAAGCACCTTTGCACAGCCTTGTCTTATTGCTCTGTTTCCCCTAGAGGGTTCACTTTTATTTAAAGTGCTTTAACTGGATATCCCAGTTAAAGCTTTGACAATTTGTTTACTGTTCAGTCTTGCCTGGGGCAACAGAAGGCACGTTACAGGATAAGTGAGATAATTGCATTGCTAGAAGAAGGATGTGCTGGTAGGATTACTGATGTAGCAAAATGAACCAAGAGTGACATAGCTGAAAATACACCATGACTTGATAATTATATATTAACTTAATATAAACATATAGAAGATGACTTTCTTTCTATTTTCATTTTTAAAATGGGTAGTAGAAGTCTGGTGTGAAAGAACAAAACTATTGCTTTAGCAGTATTTGCAGTAGATTAATAGCAGACATCACAGTCTCATATAATTCAGCGTCTTTATCCAAAACATGTAGGCAGCCAGTGATTTTTGCTGGCTTTTGACTAAGTGCTCTTAGCAATGCACTCAGAACCCCATGACTCAGTCTAGCAAAAAAGTAGCCAGAGCTAAATCCCCTTGAAACCAATGGAACAGGAGTCACAGCTAGCTTGCTAGGTTGAACATTGGTCTTTTGTGCAACACTTTTTCATGAATGGTAGTGAGTTTTGTCTGTGGACCAGTGGCAGCTTTTGAGGGATATGGCATGTCGGAAGAGGCCATTGCTGATGAGTAGCAACCTAGGTGAAGTAGGGTCCTTTGCTCTTACTGATGAGCATTATGAGGGGGGAAGGCAGAGGGGCATCTGGATTAGCACTGTGCAAGCATGCCTCTGTTGACTGGCCAAGCCTGCCTGTGAAACAAATCCCATAAAAGTCCTTGCTAGGGGCTGTGATACGTCGGAAGTGAAGCAACTTAAGAAGGAGACCCTTTGAGGCACCGATGAAAGTGATTATTTGCTCAGGGAGAGAGGTGGGAAGGAGCTTTCTTTGTCATTACACAGGGTCTCCTCCTTAGGTCACTGCGTAGCAGTAGCAGCTTCCAAATGCCATCTTCCCTTGCAAGTAGGCCAGGCTCTGGTCACTGCTTCAAAGGGAGAGAGGATTGTATTAGTATTTCCTACATCTTCTGTTTCAGTCTTTAGTAAAGTTTGATTCTGAACTTGATGTTCTGTCCTTTCTTCCAATATGTATGTTGGGCTTTGTTTTCTGTGTAGGAGCCAAAGTTTCCTTAGCATCAACAACACGGATGTCAATCTGATGGCATGACACGAGTAGTCTTCTGGGCTTTTTTTATGTGGCTTTTCTCTTTTATACCATGACATCTTGGGAGATGTGTTTATTTCTAAAATTGCTCTTCAGTGACCAATCGGCATTCTGTAGGTCAGTTTATAAAACAAATAATTCAGTAAAACAACAGCACAGGATGAAAACTTAACTTATTCATCGTGGTCTAGAAATGCATGTGCCTGTCTTTGTGTGTATGTACCAAGTATGGAAGTGGGGCCTTTCGAATTCCGAGGACATTTGTGTATGTCTGTGAAAACAGCTTCTAAAACTGGCAGAGCACAGGTAGCTTCTAACTTTAGGCAATGCAATTCTCTCCTCTCCCCCCAATATTCTTGTATTACCAGACACAGATATGCTGTTTGGGTCTATTTGTTTTGGATTTGATGCATATAACCCTATTCAAATAATGGCTGATGCACAGACATTTGAGGGTGTAGAGGAAGGAGAGGTGCTCTCGAGCAGGGTAGGAAGGATTGATCACAGTCCACCATACTTAGGGACTGTGTAAAGAAGAACATCATCCAAACTAGACCAAAGTAGTTTTGGACGTGTTCTCATAGACAATCTTTGTTTACACACATAGAGAATCCCAGAGTATTGTAGTGAGCAATGGGGTGTGACTATCTTTGGCTACTGTCAGGTCACTGTATGCTTTTAATGAATTCTGATCCCTACCCACTTCTGCATATTTTAGATAATGGAACATGCCGCTGTTTATATGGTCTATGGTCCCTTATCATGAGAAGAAGCAGTAGCCAGACAAGAGCATCTGTCTATCACTTTCTGTTTTATATCAGCATATTTTGTTTATTTATGTGAACAATTTCTACCTCCCCTTTTTACAAAAATAATGGACCCAATGCATGCTGCAGGGTACATACATGACATTAAAACTTTTGCAAAACAGTCAAACTAAAACTGTTCAAAATATTTAAGATAATATATGTCTGGGCCACTTACATTCTCATTAGTCCCTGTGATCTGCAAAACAAATAAGAGACTGAAAAGAGTTAAAGGGTTGTCCTTAACCCATAGTGTAAGGCAGATTTTGTCAGGCACATCCACAGAGCTTAAGCAACTTCAGACAAATGTAACTGCTTTATCTTATTTTATTTTATTTAAGGGGCTTCTAAGCCACCTTTCAAAACATATCATCTGCATTTGTGACTAGTTTTAGGGCAAATGTCATAGCTCAGTGGTTGAAGATATGCCAGGTTCAATCCCCACCATTTCCAGGTAGGGCTGGAAAGCGCCCTGCCTGAACCCTACAGAGTTGCTGATAGTCAGCATAGACCAGGGGTGGGGAACCTCAGGCCCAGCGGCCAAATGGATCCCTCCAGTCCTCCTAATGTGGTCTTTCCCCCAGGTGACACTTTCTCCCCCCCCCCCATATATGCCCCTTAGTGGCCCAGCTGTTCACTGAGCAGGCTTCTTGCTTGCTTCATTGGAGAGGTTGGGGGGTAGAAACCTCTGACTTTTGTGTGTGGCTGGAATGTGGCGTATTGTACAAAGGCTAGAGTCGCATCTGTTGCTTTATCCACTTTTTGCATCTAGCCCCACTCACCATGGGCATATGCCCTCCCCCGAAGGTTGCCTATGAAAGGGAATATGGCCCTCAGGCTGAAAAAGGTTTTCCCCACCCTGGGAGTTGACAGTACTGAGGTGGATGGACCAGTGTCTGACTTGGTATACGTTTGTTTCTGTTGCTAGTTGATTCCATCATTTTAAGATGTTAAATGATGATTGGGGGGACACTCCCCCATCTCCCATGCTCCTCCCACCACTCAGACTAGTTAATATGCTGGCTACTTACAGTACAATCCTAAACGTGTCTCCTCAGAAGTCCCTTAATGAGTTATCAAGGCTCTCTTTATTAAAATAGAGGAGCATGCTGTCTTTCCCTGGAGGCCATTTTAGCTGGCTAAGCTAGAGATTCTGCAAACACTTTCCTTTTTCTTGTCCTGGGTTTCTGGCCATGAGAGATCTGCCACACAGCACAAGTCAGTCCAGCGCCTAGCAGTCAGTAAAAGCCATTCTTGCCTTAATACTTCTTTTGCAAAAGTACTGCCATCATCCCAGCAGTCTCCCTGAGCAGGCTGGAGCTGTTGGACTTACAGTGAAGACTGAAATTGCACCAAGCTCCTCAAAGAGGGTGAAGCTGTTTATTGAAGTCATACCAGAGGAAACAGTAACACTGTGGTAGCATGTCCGTGAAGGGGTGCCCTACATTTCTAATTCGCAGATACTCACATTCCAATCATGTTTGGTATTCAAGCACTTTGACTATGCAGCCAAAATGACCGCTGCCCCCAAAGCTTAGCATCTGAATCTCAGTAGCAGAAGCAGTGTGTTCAGGCTTAGACCTCTGGCAAATGTGCAGAACAACTTGGATCTAGAAGTGTGGAACACCCATCACAAATGTCTCTATATGATTCTTGATAGTAAAACTTGATAAATGGATGGTATTGTGAAGAGAGGAGCTGTTGGCCACATTCAGGGAATAAAATGTGAAATACAGTTCCATGCTGTAAAAAACATCCCTCTCACCATCCTGCGCTGTAGCGTTCAGGTCCTGCATGCAGGTTTCCCATAGGTGTCTGGTGGGCTGCTGTGAGCACAGGATGCCAACTAGCAGAGATCTTCCTTTTTTCCTTTTATACTCGCATAAGCTCGTCACAAAGACAAATGGTTGAGTACAAGTCCCCCCCTTCCCCCTCACAAAGATTTTGCCCTTTGCTCACTGTCTACTCCCTTGTAAATTTACACTCTGAGAACTATGATGTGAGATCGTTGTATTTAGAATTTTGAAAGAAATCGGACGTTGTGTGCTTTGTTCTGTTTATGTATAAAAACTACCTGTTCTGGCAGCAATATAGTACATAAAAATGGGTAACAGGACAACAAATCTGTATTGACAAATTCCAAGGCGTGCTGAAATTTTTGCCCTGCTTTTAGCGTGAGGCACCGAAAGATAGTTTGCATGTCTGGGGAACAAGCAAATGACTGGGATGCAGCCCTGGGTACACATATGTTTATCTCTGTGCAGCACAGTGCTGAGGAGAGCTTCTAACCTTCGTAAATACCACAAGAAGAAAATGGTCTTAAATTATGGTTAAGAAACGTGTTTCTGTCAACAGTCTGTTTTTTTCCCTACCTTTCACAATGGAACATTTACCTCTGGCTATGTACTAATGTACGAATGAAGTTATCTGAAAATACTGAGCTATTTGTTAACTGAGTCCAGAGAGCAGGATGTGTGAATCTTCGTTTCTGATTAGCCTAAGCAAGTTGGGCAAAGCAGTTTTACCTGCAGCCTGCAAGTCCAGCAACTATCTACATGAGGGCTGGGGAACTTGTGCTCCCCTCTGAAGTTGTAGGTCTCCATCTCTCATCAGCCCCAGCCAGCATGGCCAGCAGTCAAGAATTATGAGAGTTGAAGCCAGCAACATCTTAGAGGGTTGCAACTGATCTACATAGTGCAAGAACAGCTTGCCCAGTGGGGCGGAGCTGCAGCAATAGCCTCCTGGCAGCGGTGTCAACTGTCACTTACCAGGAAGTTATGAGGCGCAAACAAGTTCAGGGCTGTGTGCACACACCAATGGACCCAGTCTGGCATTCCTGCTGGGGCACCCACACAGTCTCGAGCTCACCTGCTCCTCCTGCTAAGTGGTAATGATGCTACTGTCAAGAGGCTATTGCTGTGGCTCTGCCCCACTGTGTGAGCTGCTGCTGACATAGGGGTTGTTGCCAGTTAAATCCCTTTTATAATGCTTAATGAGGCGTATTACTATTGAGTTGCTTGGGAATATTTTTAGCATTATTTATTCATTCATTCCCTCCTTTAGCATATTGATAACCCACTCTTTAGCCCAAGGTGACTACGGCTAGCAGTAGTTTTTTTAAAAAATGCCAGTATGTTAAAACAGCAGAGCAGCATAAAATGGCATGAAAAACAACTAGCATACTCATACTTGGATTAAAAGCACAAATCTAAACACATAGGGTTGTATTCAACATAGCACTAAGGAGATCGTTCCATCAGCGCAAGCATTTCTGCTTCCCCAGTGGAATGATCTCCCCTTTCCTGCACCAGTGTGGTGTTCTGGGGGTTCTCCCGACCTCCTGGAGCAGATTAGGGGGCTGCAAGGAGGGGGGCATTGCTGTGTGCTAGCAGAAATCATTGAGCTGGCTTCCTCTAGTGCAACAATTTAGCTGAATATGGCCCACAAGCTGTAAAGAGCCTGGACAAATAAATAGATCTTCAGCTGGTAGTGCAAAACAAAAAAAGAAGAGTCTACCCATAGGCAGAGGATTCCTAATACTGGAGCAACCACTGAAAAGGCCCTATTTTGGATCACCAATCACCTCATCTCTGAAGGTGGAGAAACCTGAAGAAGGCACAAAAGTAGAGGATCAAATTCAGCCATCGTAAAAACACAAAACGCAGCTTTATAGGTATATATTGTTGCCAATTGCTGAATTCAGATCTAATGCGGGCTATAAACAATATTTAGGTAAATTAGCTGGTGCACACAGCCCAAATGATCCCACTTTGCTTCTTCCTTCGTTGAGTGGGGAATGAGCCATAGAGGGTCAAAGCCAGCTGCCTCATGGTTTTCCCACTCAACTATGCAACGAATTTTTGGGCTGCATGCAGAAGCACACAACTTGTGTGCAAGCTAATTTGCCTAACTATGCTTAGTGTTACATCGAAACATGGCCAATATGTTTTGGGAAAACTCTTTAACATGGGAACGGTTTTTATGCTTTTTAGTAAAAACTGCCTGGGACAGCTTGTCTGCTTCTGCTCACCAAAAAGCCTTAACGCGCTGGGAACCATATCCATCTCTGCAGCTGTCTTTTGTTTAGCTTGGGGACCTGAAAAAGAGTCTCAGAAGGCCTTAATATCTAAGCAGGTTCATCTGGGAGAAGGCAGTTGTTACTTTACTGGTGTACACAAACATTGGGGTTTACCTGGCAAGGAATGTATGCTGCACCATCAGGGGTTTGTGTGAATGGTACATGGGTATTCAAGTGGCTGGAATTCCTCGCAATGAGCAATTGCTTATTCCTCATAACCAGTTAGGAAAGCTCTGATTTGCTGCCCTCAGGTTTACTCTGAATCTTAACAGAAGTCTTCAGCCCAGTGGAGGAGCAGGAGTGCTGATAGCACAGGAGGGACTGGATTGTGCCATAGCTTCTAAAATCGTGTTTCTAATATTTTCCTCTGCATTTATTTTCATTCTTAGCATTTGAGCAACACATGGGACTCGGCATTCTGTGGGAAGACAGAGGATCAGCTCACCTTCTCGGATCCTGCACGCAAACATATGAATGCATTCTCAACTCGAACTCTGGTCATGTAAAAGAGTCTTCCAATAAGCATTATGTTTTCTTTTCAAAACACTTCTAGATGATTAGGATTTAAAATTCCTCTACATGGGAGAAAAGCCTTTTTTGTTGTTGTGGTTGTGGTACAACATTTGGGAGCAGCACAAAGTGCATATAGTCACAAAAGCATGTATGTATATATATTATGTTGGGTTTTACCCAACTTAAAAGAAAGGAAGAAAATAATTCTGTTTATTGATTATGCTTACCTAAATTATTAGGTTTTGAATTTTATGCAATTAATTGTTAATAATGTGAATGCAGATTTTAAAAACAAAAAACAGTGATTTTTAAATGATTCAAAAACCTTTTTGGGAGATCAAAATGCACCAGTATTAATTCAATGAAGAGTTGCCACATGAGTTCCCATACCAGTGAAGATGCTTCTCGAGGTTGCGTTCTTTTCTTTTTTTTAAGAGCTGGCACTCAATCAGTAGCTTAAG
Source organism: Rhineura floridana (assembly GCF_030035675.1). Lineage (NCBI taxonomy): Eukaryota > Metazoa > Chordata > Lepidosauria > Squamata > Rhineuridae > Rhineura > Rhineura floridana. The sequence goes on from NC_084483.1 coordinate 105,360,434, forward strand.
TCTGAACAAATGTCTTGGTATGAAATACTGCAAGAAAAGCATTACTGCAAATGCTAATCTAAAGGTGTAGGCCGAGGACGCAGCTAGATTGCGAAAGCTCACACAGCTACACCATTTGAAGTACTGTTCTTATTAGAGCTGTAGACTGTTTACGTGTGTTTACGTGTGTGTTTTTTTAATTAGCTTGCTTTAAACAAATTATTATGGTATGAAACATAGTTTTATGAGAACAAATTATATTTTTTATTCAGTAATTTAATTTTGTAAACGCCAAATGGAAACTGGGTTTTGTTCTTTTTTTGGGGGGGGGGTGCTACAGATGTACAGCATGTGGATGGGCTACTAAAGGGCCATAGAGGTTTTTAAAAGAAAGAGAAACCTGGGGTGGCGGGGGGGAGGGTAGTTAACTTGACTATGCACTATCATTTCTGACTTCTGAAACATTATCGCTTTTTACCCTTCCCTTTTGTTTTTACAAGCAATACTTTAAAACACTGTTCTTGGGAGATTTTATGTGCCTATCTGTATGTATGCTCATGAGTTTGCCACAACACAGAATGCAAACTTCAAGCGTTTGGGAGATCACAATCTTACTTGTTCTTCTTTTGTCTCATGTTTAGTCTAGATAGTCCATAGCGTGGATTCCACACACACAATAATTTTTTGTGGTCTTTTGGACTGCCATATCAAACTTTCTCCAATACTAAAAGAAGATTGCTTCTTTTTCATATAATAGATTCTGACTTTGCTGCCTTAACAGAATTAGGTGCAGCCTTTTCTGCACTTAACTTTTTATAATACACTGTACTGCCTTGTAGATAAATAAAGTGTGTCATTTTGTAAAAACTTTTCATTTGTTTAAATGTGCCTGAATTTTATCATGTTGTTTTAACAAAAGTCATCTTGCCCCATCCATCTGTTCAGTGAGCAGGTCTTGCAAAATAACAATATGGCCCTCATCATCAAGCATTGGCAAAGAAATGGGAACCAATGGAACTTGTCCTATGGCTTGGCTGTCTAAGGAGCCCATCAAGTGGGGGATTCTCAAGAGTTAGTCTATGGGGGGGGGGAATCAGGATGTTTAAGGTTGATTTGTTTAAACAAAAAGGTCTTTCTGTGCCATTTTTTCCATTCAGTGTGAGTATGTCTGTGTGTAGAAAGGATGGGGCTCTTGCAGTGCAGAACAGCAAAATGTAGCTTGGTGCCTGAGTCCAGGATCAGTACTCTTGCATCTCTCCTGGTTCAACAGGGAGGAATGTCTGACCACATGCTAGCAATTAATTTTCCTAGATAAAATTAAAAATGCATATCCTGTGGAGTATGCTTATCATAGTTCAAAATACATATACACCTGGTTAGGTATGAAAGGCACATGGGTGTATTTTGCACCACATGTGAAATACATACAAGCCAAAGTCCAATCAGCACCTCACATGCATTTTAAAGAGTAACACAATGAAACATTAACCCAAGTACATTTCATACTTGGCACATGTGCATTTTGTGGTTGGGCATGTATACCTGAGGGGAAAACAGTCAAATGAGTATCATAAAATGCATTGCTTTCATCCAGACACTGGCTAACCTAGGTTGAAGGGGACTGGAAGGAGGCTTAGAAATGTGGTCTTCCGTACATTCTTCAGTGTTTGCCATCAGTCCAGATAATTTGAACTGCACTTTGAATCACAAAATTGCTTCTAAAAGGTTTTCTGATACCGTTCATCTTACAATTAAAATCAAGTGTGAGATGTGTCAAAGCTTCAGCACATTGGCCTGTCACAATCCTCTGAACAAGCAAAGGTATCCTGAACTTTGCAAGAAAATGTCACATGCTATGAGATGCCTGCTGCTACAATTGTTATTGTTCACTAATAGGCAAAAAAAACCTTGCAGGTTAAGAATACCTATAGCCAACAGCTATTTCTATGTAAAAAGCAGGGAAATTGGGCAGCTATAGCGAATGCACCAGGGGAGCAGGAGACCTGATATTGTACTGCCCTACAAATTTGTAAAAATGCAAATAGTGTTTGGGTGGGTCTTTCACAGTCCAATCCACTTCCTGTGTAGCTTGGAAGAATTCTTTGGGGTGAGCCATGACTATTTAAAGTGGAATAAAAGTCTGGCGTGGATGTGGTCCCCTGATTAGCCAAGCCAAACAGCTGTTAGTCTGGCTTTTAGAACACTGACAGTTCTTACTGAACATGCCTGTGCTATCATAGATGCCAATGTTAAATTTCTTAATTAAAAATCAGCCAGGCATTTTTTTTAACTTTTAAACTGCAGAGAAGATGAAGGTCAGAGTATGGGGCAAGGTCAGTAATAGAATTACAGGTACTCTGTGAATATGGCTGTTTTTTAATTAATTTCAACAAATTATGAGACCACTGACAGAAAAAAAGTCCAGAAAGGTGTGGAATTTTTTTCACTTGTTTTACACTTTGAACTATAGATTGTCTTTGAGTGTTTTATGTATCACCATGAAAACTTAGGGGGTTGTTAAGCTTTATAAGATTTTGCTTTGAAATTAGCTTATGGGAAGCAGCAGAATGGCATTGGGGATATTTTCAATTTAACATGGCAGAATGTGAAAAATCCATGCTGGCTACAGTATACAGCCACTGTTAGCTGTATGATGTATTAAATTATTTTATTGCACAAAATACTTTAATAAAGATAAATACTATCTTTGCAACAACCCTGGGGGTGGACAAAGCTCGATGCTCACCAAAGACTCAGGCCTCTGCCAAACATAAAAAAAGGGGCAGAGGAGACACAATTTGAAGGTGACAAATGGAGGTCTGTGATGGTTAACCTTGCTTCTGCCTGCCACTTCCTCCCCCAGCAACAGGGGAAAGTGATTAAGAAGTGAAGAAGCAAAAATGAAAGAGTTCAGCTCCCCTACAAATCCATGTGCCTCTCAAAACTTTCAGTCTTTTTATCATCTTTTCAGGCCAGAGTGAGAATCATGTGAGTCAGGGTGGATGTGGCTGAAGCCCAAAGTGGGTGGGCCAGAATTACTTATAGGCCACTCGTTTTCTTTTGTCAACCCCTTTCAATCCTCTCTCTACCATCCCTTCCTCGCCAAAAATGTCCTGCCCCTCATCGCAATTAGGGGTAGAAGAAAAGGTCCCTTTCGCTTTTCCTAAGTTTAATTGCCATGCAGAGGGCAATTTTCTGAGAGGGCACAGGGCATGGAGAAGGAAGGGTTAAACTCACTGCAGGTGCCTCCCCCCCCCAAAAAAAACCCCACCTCCCCAATATGGCAATAATTAGGGTTACAAACAAGCTCATCTTCATGCAAGTAGGAGCTTTTTCATAAGTGAAGAGGGGAGGAGGAGGCCATGGATTGGCTCCAAAGGCATCACAGCTACAAAGTCCTCATTTTCTTGACTAGGTATTTAACAAGTTTCTCTGCCCTTTATTTCAGTTCACTGATTTCCTTTTCCATTTCACATCCAGCATAAAACTGTCCTCACCTTTCCAGCTTTGCCCAACTTCCTTCTGTGCCCTGAGGAGCAGGGAGATGTTGCTTCACTTTTTCTGCTTTGAGGTACTGTAACATCCCGTTCAGGGGTGCCGTTTTCCACAGCCTGTCAAGTCCCTGTTCCAAAGTGACGGAGGAGCTGCTTGCTTTGTCTTCCAAGCAGCATTAGACCTGACAGGACACTTTAAGGGGGGCTCCTGCCAACGCCTGAGGAGACAAAGTAGTCCTCCCTCAGATCTTTTTACTATTATTATTATTATTTTTAAGAACATGGAAGGTGGGTGTTACTTCCTGACCTCTTTTCAGGTAGAGATGGGCAAATATGCAAGTTTCAGTTTCTCATTTTTCCGGTACTATGTTCTATACTCCATATCACATCAGTTTGTGAATTTTTTAAAAATCCCTATGAATATTCATCAGCATTTTAGTGCGAACTTCTCGTACATATTTTTATATGCGATTTTGCCTAACATAAATTTTTAAAAAGCAATTTGTCTAATGTTTTTTGTATGTTGTTTTCATTAATGCATGTATTTTTATGCACGCTTTACCCGAGAACATGCATGGCTGCAGAACTACATTGCAAAATTAAGATAAGTGCCAATTTCAAAGGATGACCATGTTTTCATTCATATATTATATCGGAAACTGCGTATTAGGCTTGCCTTTAAATGCAAACTGAATCAAATTCTCTTCCATCCCTCGTCTCAGGCCCATGCATATCTGAGAACCTTTTCTCTGGTTTGTGAACCTTAGATGCTTACATACGTCACTCACTTCTAGCCAGCTTATTTCTGTCAGACTTACTTTGTTTCCCTACACACATTAAAGATATGTGTGGAGAAGCTACTGTGAATGCTTATAAATGCATGTCTTGAGCTCTGAGCAGACAACTAAATGGGATCATCAGTGCACGGAGGGGGTGGGAGGAATGAATTTGCTGTTCCATCTCTTGATCAGCTACTCTGCACACAGCCTCTGCATGTACCAGCTCTTTGCTCAAAGTTTTGTGCAGAACAGCTGATCACCATGGTGAAGCTAGGGGCTGTGGAGCTAGTGGGCACAGTTCCCTCATCCATGGATTTATTGTTCCCACCATTAGTCATAGGCACATAATTTCTGTATCATTTATTTAATTATTTATACATCTGCCCTTTGTCATTAGGCTTTCCCAGGACAGGACACAATATTTATTTATTTGTTTGTTTGTTTATTTATTATCTTTATTTTTACCCTGCCCTTTTTCCAGAATTGGAACTCAAGGCGGCTTACAGATAAAAGTGGATACATATAATAAAAACATACAAAAATCTGCATTAAGCTAAAATTAAACTATTTGCAACATTAAAACATTAACATACACTCAAGATACTTAGAAACAATTTTAAAACAGTGCAATTAAAACCGTGAGCAATACAGCATACCTCGTAAGGCCCTGTCCTAAGCACCTTCTGTTCCAAAAGCCCGTTGAAATATAAAAGACACAACAACAAATAAATACATTGTAGGATAAATGTAATAAAAAAGAAAAAGCTTGCTGCAGTTCATGGGCAGTTTACAAACATTAAAAATATACAAGATACATTTTTAAAAAAAAAACAGCAAAGACCAAATACACACAATACAAATCAGCATACATCCGACCTATCTCCCTAAGCTAGCATTAACAAAAGCAACATTTTTCTTTTATTTAACAAAATTTGTACACCACTCAGTTGTAACAAAACCTCTAAGCAGTTTACAAAAAATATTTAAATTATCAATAAAACAGTTAAAAACAAGTAATTAAAATCATATAAAAAGACAATAAAAATTAACAGTAAGCTAAAAATATTAAAACAGGTCAACATCTATGTGTCTGCATAGGCTTGCCTCAACAAGAATGTTTAAAACAGACACCAAAAAGAGTACAGTGAAGGCGCTTGGCTGATGTCAATAAGCAGGGAGTTCCAAAATGTAGGTGCTGCCGCACTACTTGTTAGAGGCTGGTGGAACCAGAGCTGGTGGAAGGGGCTGCCACATCCAACCTCCTTTCGGGAGCCGCTGGGAGGGGAGGATGCTGTCTGCACTGGTAAGGCGCAGCAGAAGGAAATGAAATGTGCATTTCCTTCTGCCAACCCTTTTCCTGGTGTATCGGCTGCTGGGATGTAGCGAAAGTCCCCCTCCCCTCAGTGCCACCCCTGTAATATCCCTTTTTTTGGACCTTCCACCGGTCTCGGCTGAACCAGCTGGGCCCTGGCTGCATCCAGGTGGCGGCTGAGTTCCCTGGCTGTGCTGTGCCTGGTAGCACCATCATCCTTCTTCCTCTTCTGCAACTATGCTGCATCCTGAATCCCCTCAGCCCTGTATCTATCAAGAGGATTGCACCCTAAATTATAAATTCTTTACAAGTAGAGAATGAGTATCATGTGGCACCTGTAACAGTGCCACTTCTGCAGGTTCAAACAGTCAAGTCGACACATATGGGGTAAGGTGATCCCGCAAGTGATCAGGTCCCAGGCTGTCAAGTGTTTTATATACCTCGAACTTGGCCTAGTAACAAATCAGCAACCAGTCAGATCTCTGAGTAGAGATCCTTCCATCAGCAACTGCGATTTCCAGATCAAGCACAAGGGAAGCCCCACATAGAGTGCACTTTAGTAATCCAATCTTGAAGGCAACATAAGATCCAATATAAAACCATCATAAATTTTATTTATTTATTTATTCATTTATTTATTTATTTCATTTTTAAAACGCCCATAGCGAATAGCTCTCTGGGCGGTGAACAAAACAAGATTAAAATACAATATTACAATAAAATTACAATAAAATCAGCAACAAGTTAAATGAAAAAAAAATTAAATGAAACACATTGAACATTAAAATGCCTGGGAGTATAGCCAGGTCTTAACCTGGCGCCTAAAAGAAAGTACCGAAGGCGCCAGGCGTATGTCCACAGGTAGGCTGTTCCACAGTTCGGGGGCCACCACAGAAAAGGCCCTAGATCTAATAACAATCCTCCGGGCAACCTGATGAGTTGGTACCCGGAGGAGGGCCTTGGATATTGAACGAAGTGAATGGGTAGGTTCATAGCGGGAGAGGCGTTCCACAAGGTATTGTGGTCCCACACCGTGTAAGGCTTTATAGGTCAAAACCAGCACCTTGAATCTGGCTCGGAAACAAATAGGCAGCCAGTGCAGGCGGGCCAGGACAGGTGTTATATGCGCAGACCAGCGGGTCCTCGTTAACAACCTGGCTGCCGCATTTTGCACTAGCTGAAGTTTCCAAATGGTCTTCAAGGGCAGCCCTACGTAGAGCGCATTACAGTAGTCCAGTCTAGAGGTTACCAGAGCGTGAACAACTGAGGCGAGATCGTCACTGTCCAGATAGGGGCGTAGTTGGGCTACTAAGCGAAGATGGTAAAACGCATTCCTTGCCACCGAGGCCACTTGAGCCTCAAGCGACAAGGAAGGGTCAAAAAGGACCCCCAAGCTACGAACCTGCTCCTTCAAGGGGAGTGTAACCCCATCTAGAACAGGATGAACATCCACCATCTGGGCAGGTAAAGAGCTCACCAACAGTGTCTCAGTCTTGTCTGGATTAAGTTTCAGTTTATTAGCTCTCATCCAGTCCATTATCGCGGTCAGGCAACGGTTCAGCACATCAACAGCCTCACCTGAAGAAGGTGAAAAGGAGAAGTAGAGTTGCGTGTCATCAGCGTACTGATGGCAACGCACTCCAAAACTCCTGATGACCGCACCCAGAGGCTGCATGTAGATGTTAAAGAGCATGGGGGACAAGACCGACCCCTGAGGGACTCCACAATGGAGAGTCCAGGGTGTCGAGCAATGTTCCCCAAGCACTACCTTCTGGCGACGATCCGCTAAGTAGGAGCAGAGCCACTGCCAAGCAGTGCCCCCAACTCCCAACTCCGCGAGCCTCCCCAGAAGGATACCATGGTCGATGGTATCAAACGCCGCTGAGAGATCAAGGAGAATCAACAGGGTCACACTCCCCCTGTCCCTCTCCCGACAAAGGTCATCATACAGGGCGACCAAGGCTGTTTCAGTGCCAAAACCAGGCCTAAAACCGGATTGAAACGGATCCAGATAATCGGTTTCATCCAAGAGCGCCTGGAGCTGGCCGGCGACCACCCGCTCCAGGACGTTGCCCAAAAAAGGGACATTCGCCACCGGTCTATAGTTGTTCAAAATATCTGGGTCCAAAGAAGGTTTCTTTAGAAGAGGTCTCACTACTGCCTCCTTGAGACTACCAGGGACTACTCCCTCTCTCAAGGAGGCGTTTATCACCTCTTTGGCCCAGCCGGTGGTTACAGCCCTGCTGGCCTTCACCAGCCAAGATGGGCAAGGATCAAGGGCAGACGTGGTCGCCCGCACCATTCCAAGCACCTTGTCCACTTCCTCGAGCTGCACCAACTGAAACTCATCCAACAATGAAGGACAAGACCGCGCTCTGGACACTTCAATGGAGTCATCTGTCATAACATCAGAGTCTAAGTCCCGACGGATGCAAGCAATTTTATCCTGGAAGTGCTCCGCAAATTCATTGCAGCGAGCTTCCGATGTTTCCTTAGTATCAGGAGGGCCAGAATGTAAAAGCCCTCGTACCACCCTAAAAAGCTCCGCTGGGCGGCAAAGAGATGATCTAATGGTGGCAGCAAAATATGACTTTTTTGCCGCCCTAACCGCTTTTACATACAACTTAGTGGAAGCACTCACCAAAGAATGACTACATCCGTCAGGAGTTCGCCTCCACCTGCACTCTAGCCTCCTTCTCTCTTGCTTCATCACTCTCAGCTCCGGGGTATACCACGGTGCTGTTTGAGTTCTGCACCAAAGGGGGCGCGCGGGAGCGATCATGTCAATGGCCCGGGTCATCTCCGCATTCCACAGATCGACCATGGCCTCGACAGGAGCGCCAGTGCTATCAGCTGGAAAAACTCCCAGAGCGCTCTGGAAAGCAACAGGATCCATAAGCCTCCGGGAGCGGACCAACTTAATAGGTCCCCCACCTCTGCAGAGGGAAAGGGTTGCCGTGAGTCTAAAGCTCAGCAAGCGGTGATCTGTCCATGACAATGGAGTAGATGAAAAATACCCCACCCTCAGATCACCATCTCCATGACCAGTGGCGAAGATCAAATCAAGAGTATGTCCTGATACATGCGTCGGGCCAGTAGCAACTTGAGACAGCCCCATGGTTGTCATGGAGGCCATGAAGTCCTGAGCTGCCCCGAACAAGACAGCCTCGGCATGAATGTTGACATCCCCCAGTACCACAAGTCTGGGGGATCTCAACAATACCTCCAAGACTATCTCCATCAGCTCAGCTAGGGAAGCCATTGGGCAGCAAGGTGGGCGGTACACCAATAGTATTCCCAATCTGTCTCCTTGGCCCAGCACAAGACGAAGACACTCCAAACCAGTCGCCGTCTGGACAGGGTGCTTAGTGAGAGAGAAAGAACTCTGATAGACCACAGCAACCCCGCCTCCCCGGCCCTCAGATCTACCACAGTGCTGCACCGAATACCCAGGTGGGCAAAGCTGGGAAAGAGCAACTCGTCCCTGCTCACCCACCCAGGTTTCGGTAATACACACAAGGTCGGCACCCTTCTCCACAATCAAATCGTGGATAAGGGGTTTTTTATTAACGACCGACCTAGCATTTAAAAGCAGCACCTGGAGATCCGAGAGCTGGCTGACAGTACAACCAACAGTCCTGTGGATAGGAGGAGAACCGGAAGAAGACACAGACACAACTTGTCTGGGACGAGTTCCCCTTACCTGGCATGTTCTCCTCCCAACGCCATACCTCCCATTACCCGTCACAACGTTAATTGGGGCCCCCGAAAATCTCCCTGCGAGGCCCAAGGCATGTTCTCCCAGGCACATCTTAAAATAAATCTAATACAGCAAAACACTTAAACAACATAAACACAAACACACATTCACTCAATCTCATTCACACAACAACAGACAGACAAACAAACAAACAAATTAAAATACAGCCAAACTTATTGCAAGTTATAAAACGGAGGGGAGGCGTTCCTGATCCCAAAAATAACGCTAAAAGGTGATTAAAAGGTGTTAAAAGAAACATATGGTGGCGGAGCTCCAGCCGTAGCGAGCTCTTACGCCGCCATCTTCATTATGCCCAGCAGCAGATCTTCCCAGTACAAGCAGTTCAATGAGAAGCGCAGCAATGATGACAATCAAAAGAAGACAGGAGCAAACAGCAATAATAGCTCTCACTCCCTGGGCAGCTGGAACAAATGCTGTATGTAAGAACCAAAGTAGCAGCCACAGCTGCTCTCTTTCTCTAAGCAACAACAATGTTCCTCTTCCTGTAGGCAAAAAGGTCTCCACACGTCCCTCAGTCCGCAGTCAACATATCCCTCCAAAGGGTAGATGGAAAAAATAAACCACGGCTGGCTAAGGTTCCTGGGACCCAATCCTGCAGGATATAGTGCAAATCATAAGAACATAAGAACATAAGAAGAGCCTGCTGGATCAGGCCAGTGGCCCATCTAGTCCAGCATCCTGTTCTCACAGTGGCCTACCAGGTGCCTGGGGGAAGCCCGCAAGCAGGACCCGAGTGCAAGAACACTCTCCCCTCCTGAGGCTTCCGGCAACTGGTTTTCAGAAGCATGCTGCCTCTGACTAGGGTGGCAGAGCACAGCCATCATGGCTAGTAGCCATTGATAGCCCTGTCCTCCATGAATTTGTCTAATCTTCTTTTAAAGCTATCCAAGCTGGTGGCCATTACTGCATCTTGTGGGAGCAAATTCCATAGTTTAACTATGCGCTGAGTAAAGAAGTACTTCCTTTTGTCTGTCCTGAATCTTCCAACATTCAGCTTCTTTGAATGTCCACGAGTTCTAGTATTATGAGAGAGGGAGAAGAACTTTTCTCTATCCACTTTCTCAATGCCATGCATAATTTTATACACTTCTATCATGTCTCCTCTGACCCGCCTTTTCTCTAAACTAAAAAGCCCCAAATGCTGCAACCTTTCCTCGTAAGGGAGTCGCTCCATCCCCTTGATCATTCTGGTTGCCCTCTTCTGAACCTTTTCCAACTCTATAATATCCTTTCTGAAATGAGGCGACCAATCCAACAGGGAGGGATGATGATCTTGTTTTACATTTCTTTATTGCTGTCGCCAAACTACAGATGCAAAGAGAGACACATCTATGTGGCATTGTTCTTCAAAGTAGAATCATTTTCTTGGTTTTGGTTTTACCTTGATAATGTTGTTCATGTCCTGTTTAAGATGGATAATGCTCCTTTCACTGCCAATAACCGCTTGTAAGTTAAGGCCGTTCGGCTTCCCACGCACAGCTGCTGATAAGGAAAGTCGCCGGAGACGCTGGAGAGATTAGGCCTTTCAAAGCTTTTAAGATTCACAAGGTTAGCAAATGAGTAGCAGATAAATTCCTTGGAAGCCTTAGATCCTCAAAAAAATAATTGGATTAAACAGGTGAACAGTCCAGTGAAAAAGAGCTGGATAGCTGGTTAAACACTCGGTCGGCCGGGAGAAATTAGAGCCTGGTTATGCCTCCGGCCGCCATCTTGATCTTGCAAGGGGACAATAAACTAGTGCAAGTATTTTAAAAACACCAAACATATATACCTAGTGTAAGTTGAAAGGCTTGAGAAAATAAAAAATGCCTTCACCTAGTACCTAAAGGTCCATAACACAAGCACCAGACTAGTTTCTAAGGATATTCCATAAATTACTCCAGTTGTAATATTGTTTACTGTAAAACGAATTGCCAAAGAAACCAACCCTCTCTTATTTAATTAGTACAAGCAATATATTGAACATATCAAAAATCTAGAAATTATAACTAGGGGAACAGTTCCATAATTACACATAAAAGAATGTAGATGAAATATTAAGAACTTACTAAGTACATGCCATCCGTTGAGAGTGCTACAGATGGCCTCAGAAGGTGCTCTTCTTCATTGCGGTTTTTAATCAGAGACCGGATGGCAAACTATCAGGATGCTATGCACTGGCAGGCAGCTGGACTGAGAACCTTTGAGGTTCCTTCCAGCTTTATGATTCTATGCAAGGGCATTATTAGGGAGAGGCCTAAGCTGCTGGTCTTTTGTACTGGGCCCCATATCTCCTGCCCCTCCACAATATCACACACACACACACACACACACACACATACACACTTTGCTTACATAGCTGCTGGCATGATGCAAAGTCACATGTTGGCAAGACCCTAGACACCCTCCATCTTAATTTGCTCAGAGACCTAAATATGCATGCAAATGCCACACAACTTTATTTTATGGTCTTGTGCCCTGAGCCTTTTAAGTAAGTAGAAATGTCCCAGAATATATGACTGGATGCGTCCAACAATGGCCCTTAGTGCCAACAATAGACAAGAGCAATGGTCTTCAACAGGTGGGCCAGGACTCACTACCATGCAGCATGACCTAAGATGGGTCACGACAACAGGACTACCATCAAACAAATACATGGTTAAAAACTGAAAAGTGGGTCCCAAAATGCATGTTTGGACTAAAGGTGGGTCCTGGACCTGCAAAGATTAACACAAGACCATAAGAGCAGTACAGTAGGTGAGCTGGATACATTTACTTATAGGTCCTTTGTAAAACAGTTCTAGTCCAATTCACAACTGCAAAACTACCAACAGCAAAAAAGTTAACATGCAATAAAGGAGGTGCTTGTTCTCTTAGTTCATGATGAATCATCTAGGTGGTTTCATGTAACCTTTTGAGGATCTATGCCTATGAGAATTAGAGCATGTGCGGAGAGTGATGTCATTACTTTCCATATCTATGTGTGATCATTAATCTTCATCAGACATGCTTTTACAGAGCTCCCAATGAAATATGTGCTTATGCTCCTAGTATTAAATCTGCAGTTTTTAATCCCTAAATGTTTCAGCTGCCCTGGAGAACTCACAATATTAAGCCATTTTGAGGCTAGCCCAATCATGTACTGCAGTTGTTATTGGCCATATACATACTGTAAATAAATAAATAAATAAATAAATAAATAAATAAATAAATAAATAAATAAATGTAACATATCTGTGACACAGAAATCAAGTAGCTCCATCTTCAGATTTATTCAGCATTGTGTCCATGTGACTGACATTCACATAAAAACCATGGATGTGTTTGCAAATTATTGCACAAATAAATATATACATAAATGTCCCAATTCAGCGATCTGTTTCAGACGCAATGCTTCCAATGCATGCAGAGCCCTTCTCAGACAGAGTGCTTTTGCAGAGAGAGGCCTGTCTGCATATGTATTTACTTACTCATGGAACACCTCCATTTCAGTCTAGGGAGATCTGTGAACACAAACGAATGGGGATGCTCCATGGGGCAATTTTTTATTGTATTAATTATATTACATCTGTCCTTCACTTTATTAAAAAGAAGTCTCAAAGTGATTTAGCAAGATAAAACACCATAAATAAAAGCAATTTAAAACCAGAAAAAATTAAAACAATGAACAGTACAAAATACCTGAAATGCTCATCCCAAAAACATGTTAATAAAGGCAAAGTTCTACCAACTCCACTCAAAGATGGACACCATAGTAGTGCACACTTAGATGCAAACATGCATCTTTTGATTGAGGTAGATGTCTACAATTTTATGTCAATATCCATCTACAAGCTACAAGGAACCACGATACTGCCTTTTTTTTTGCTTTGCTTTAGAGTTTCAAGCTATCCTCAGTCTCCTCGGGCCAAGAACATTTATATGTGCCTTTTCGTTCTGCAATTCACTCTGCCTTACGTAGGCTGTGTACACACCAGATTGTTAATGTGCACAAGGACCACACACATCCAATTGTTCCATGTGCAATTTGTGCATGTGTCCGCACGAGTGCTTTCAGTGTATCTCAATGAAATCCACCCTGCCTGCCATGATTTATCTAGATACCCTAGTTTCCATCTCTATATTAGAGCCTGGTGTTTAAACACTAGCCTGGTAGCCATAGGAAAGACAGAATGACATGCAGATGAGTGAGTGAGTGTGCTGGCAGAGGAGTTGTGGAGCATTGCACCTGTGTCTAATGTAGAAATGCAGGAAACTGCTGCAGGGGACAAATCTCTCTTTCCCCTGCCAGTCTCCAGCAGGCTAGGGGTTTTTGTTTGTTTTTGCAGGTGAGTAACTTTTGTGGCCCTACAGCTATACTATCCTGAACATGCCCGATCTCATCTGATTTCAGAAGCTAAGCAGGGTCAGGTCTGGTTATTACTTGGATGGGAGACTGCCTGGGAATACCAGGTGCCGTAGGCTTAGAGGAAGGCAATGGTAAACCACCTCTGAATACCTCTTACCATGAAAACCCTACGAATATATATATAAAAAAAGATTCATAGGGTCGCCATAAGTCGTAATTGACTTGAAGTCATATAACAACAAAACTTTTGTGGACTTTTAAATTTATTCACAAGGGTGCAATTTTGTACTGCGTGCCACACTTCAGCCAGGGTTTTGGTTCTTTAGTATACACAAATAGCTACAGTGTATCTCAGGCTCATGCCTTTTCGCCATCTTCCAGGTTTATTGCATTTGGGCAGGGTGCTTATTTATGAAAATGGCCTATATGTTAAGTATATTCTTCACTTAGTCTTTTAAAGAAAAATAAAATTTCAGATCCTTTAAGGACTGTAAACGTTTCTACAGTCTGGTTCTTATTATATGCTGTGCATGTCATCTCCAGGTACACCTGTTTTCCCTGTCAGCTTTTGATGGCTGGCACGACACCAAAGCTGCCTTCTCTGAATGTGCCGGGGTTCTTCTCATACACAGTGCTGGGAAATTAATGACCCCAAAACACCTGTGTCCTACTTTCTTTTCTTTTTGCCTCAGGCATTCTTACCTTTTACAAAACATATATACTTACAAGAAGTTGGAACTCTTGTTTTTATTATTAAAGTGACACTATTGAGATTTGCATCCATCAAGAGGAAAGTGATCCACTTCCTCCACAAAAGCAACCATTACAGCAATCACGTGGCGGTCGTCTTGAGCTGTTTTCACCTGTCACTACTTGTTCATTTACTGCAATCACTGCTGCACAAATGTTTTTGCTTTGACAGTGAAAGGCAGATTTGGAGACCTGAGCTACCTGCAGACAAATTATATAAAATCAGCCATTTCAAGAATGCCTACACCTTGATATCTTAATACCTGCTATTTTAGATCAGGGGGGGAAAGTGTCTGGTTACAAAATTAGTGTAAAGCAAAACAAACCTTTGACGTAACTAGGGATGGGAGAACTTACCCTTTGAGAAATTCTCTTGTTAATTATTGAAAGTCACACTGTCAGCTCAGATGAAACTTTTCCATTTTTAAAGGTTTTATAAGTATACATTTTTTAGAGTAAGAGACTTCTGCACATAAGCATTAAAATGCATCTTGAGAATGTATCTGATGTTATGAGTTTCTGATGTGATGTATTCATGCGTCACCACGATAGAGTTGAACGGGATGCCTGCATCCAGCCCTGTTGCTAGCTTTCCTTGTTAGGTGGAGCAGCCACATTTCTAGTTGGGGTAGCCACATTTCTAGGTGGTATAGTTGGTGAGGGGAAGGTGCAGAGCTCCAACCAATTCTCCTGCCCCCCTCACTAATGGAGAACATGTGAGGGCTGGGGGGGAAGGGAAAGGAAGTGATCTTCTCCCTCACTCCTCCTCCATGCAAAGAGTGTGTTAACTTTCATAATGGGCTATGTAAAGGTCGACTTAATAGAAAATTTACCATGAACACCATGGAATTAAATAGCTGGCATATTTTTTGTTTCATAAGAAGAAAGGATGTTAAGGATACAGTGAACAAGGGGATACCAAAAGGTGTAAGACAAACAAAATAGTTTATGCTATAACAAGGAGTTAAAAACTAGCATGGAGCTTGTTTTCTCAAAATTTCAGTTTTAGTCTTGCATCATGACAAACCTAAAAAAGGTTTAGAAATAGTGTAAGAGCACATTGCAATGCAACCATAGTCAAGCATTTAGGGAGAGTGGTGATGAGAACATAAGCATAACTATATTGTTGAAGTCAATGAGATTGAGGCCTTTGTACTATATTTACTGCATAATAGACATCCCTTCGTAAACTTATAAAAATGCTTGATCAACATGTGACTTCCGGGAAGGGTGATTTAGCCTGTGCTGCCTCTGAGACAAGCCCTTGTCTCAGAAGAAGCTTTTTCAGCTTTAAAATCAGTCAGAATGCTTTTTTTTGGACTGGTTAAGACTTTCTCCCGGTCAGGGAGAAACGTGAGATTAACCACAAAGCCTGTTTTTGTTGGGAGGACTGGATTTCATTAATTTATGAGAGAAAGTTCAGTCAGCGAATGCCGGATGGACTTCCATCAAAGCTCTTGCTGATTAAGCGACACGTTTACCTTTTCTTCAAAGAAAAACGAACTAACAGGCAAGCATCCTTCTTTCCATTTTTTTTTTAACTTGGTTTAAATTGTTGCACCAAAAAGAGATTTGTCAATGAATCAGCTATAAAGAACTGCTGGGTGAGTTAAAAATTTTCTCTTTCACTCACGAAACTAAAGAGGAAAGAAATCGAAAAAAGCTTATCTTTGTTTTTATTGCAAAAAGCGGGCCTGGAAGTGCATTCTAAAGATATTAACGGAAGAGCGATTTTTATTTCGAGGAGGGAAAAAAATTAATAAATTTGATTTATGAACTTTGGAGTATTATGTCTGGAGCTATCTTTTTTTTTTGGTCTATTTCATTTTGACGAATCTGCTTACTCACGACGCCACTAACTGTTTGAAGCTGGGAACTAAACTTGTTTTGTTTTCCTGAATATATAAGAGATAAGGCAGGCTGTATTGATGTCTGCAAGCCTGAAACATTAACCCAATTGTGGCTGAAATAATTTTTTGTTTTTGTGGTTTTAAGAATGACAACCAGGAAAGTGACTGAGACCATGGAAGAAATTATGTTTCAGAAAATAATGAGTGAGATTGAGATAATGAAACAAACCCTGAGACAGGGCAGACAGGAGATGAAAATTGAACTTAGCAAAATGATGCAGGAGTTTAAAAAAATAGGGGATTCTGTGAAAGAGGATTTTGATGGGATTAGAGATGAGAAAAGAAAAATTAAAGGGAAGATACAAGCCATGGAGACTGGAACAAATGAGGAATTGGAAAAAGATCTGGAGTTTACGGATGTTAGAAATAAAGTTTACTGTTTGGAATTCAACGTTGTCTCTGAAGAAACTAATGAAGATATTAGTGATAAAGTTATCAACGTCTTGGATAATTTTCTTGACTGGAATGATGTGATGGAGCTTGACATAGAAAAAATCTATGGAATTAATTACAAATATGTGACAATGGAAAAACTCCTAAGAGATGAGCCAGTGCATTTTGTAAAAAAGAAGAGCAGAGAAGTGACTTTACAACAATATTTCAGAAACATATTCAGAATTGATGGCAAGGACATATTTGTGAAGGGGGAAATTCCCATCAGACTCTTGTTATATGACTATGGCTATGACAGCAAGATCATCATGAGATACTGATAATGGATGAATGGATACTGAAACCACTGGATTTAACAGGACTATTGAAGATGGAAGATGGAATTAATATTGATAATGGAAGAATGGTTATGGAAATTATTGGACCTAATAGATTTGACGAGATGGATTAATCGATATGTTTATTTGGATTATGGCTATGACAACAAGATTATTATGGGATACTGATAATGGAAGAATGGCTACTGAAATTACTGGACTTAACAGGATTATTGAAGATGGAAGATGGAATTAATATAGATAATGGAGGAATGGCTATTTAAATTATTGGACCTAATAGATTTGAATCAGATGGATTAAGCGATATGTTTATTTGGAGAAAAATTGAAAGATATATCTCTCAAGGAATTGAAATCTCTTTTGGACTTTTTGTGGAAAGAATAAAGTAATGTTTATGAGATTTGATGATTAATTAAGATATCTACTGGAGGAAAGTGATTTTGTAATATAATTTTAGAGACAGGATTGTTATATATTGTAGACCTATGGTTGATCTGCGACAAATCGGAAGTCAACATTTTTTTTTGTATAATTGTTTTTGTTTTGTGTTGTTTTTTGTTTTTGAAAATTTGAATAAAAATTAATTTTAAAAAAAATGCTTGATCAACATGCAAGAAAGCTTTCTGAATGGTAGGTTCACAGTACATCTTTTCAGAGAGAGAAAAATGTATAGCACCTAAAAAGCATACTTTACAACAGTTGCAGCTTTCAATTTTTTTCTAGAATTAAAGTAATATATATATATTATCAAAATTAAGGTTAGCTGTACTTTCTTTTTCAAATGCAAGAAAAATCAAATTTGCTAAATGCTTGTGAGTCACTGAACCCTGAAAAGGTCTCATATTAAGCTGCACACACTGGGAAAATCAGAAATGAGGCCTGAATTACAGCCTAGGTGGTCAGCCAGCCAGCTAACTATATCGTGCACAGCAGTGTTTCTATTTTTCTGGGGCTGTTTTAATCCTTTGCCATCAAGTATTCGAGAAAAAGAAGAAAAAATCACCACTGTGACTGTGAGTATAGTGAGTGCTTTAAAAGAGTAAAGGGCAACATAGAGTAGATATTTTTGCAGATCACTTTAAGTTATCTCTTTATTTTACCCTTTAGAAGAAGCACCCATTACTGCTCTACCCATCATAGGAAGTGCAGAATAAACAAACTCTTCTTACTGCAGGCTCTCAGGCAAGCAAACATACTTCTTTGTTGCTGGCCGGATAGAGAACACAACTGAAACTGAAAATGAAGAGCACAGCAAAGGAAAGTTCAAGGGGTGGAATGTAACTCTAGCCCATAATCAAAGCTTGGAAGATTACTTTTAAAAAGTAATAAATTACAATTACAATTACTTGGCCCAAAAAGTAGTAATTACCGTTACAATTACAATTGCTCTGAAAGTAACTGATTACTTTTTCTCAAAAGTAATCACTACAATTACATTTCAGTTACTTTTTTAAAAAAACTCCTACAAGGTGCTGGCCTTGGCTGCTGCACATCTAAGAAGCCTAAAACAATATTAAAAATAAATACACACACACAGGGGGTAGTAGAATAAAAAAAATTATCCATAAGATTAACATAATGGCATAACAGAATCTCACATCCCCCCAAGCAATGAAGATACCCCAACTCTTGAAATCAAATTTTACACTTGAAATGCTTTTATAATATGTTTCTGTTATGTCTCAAAAGAACAAGATGCTCAAAGAGCATGTCAGACAAGGAATGTCTTTTTACAGTCATTACGTTGCCACTAGTACTGAACAGGCGTTCTACTGCGGTGCTTGAAGGCATGCCTGTGTTGTGCTGCAAAATACACTGCAGCACACGTGGAAAGCCATGGAGTGATGTCACTTCCCTGCTGGGAGACCTCAGGTACCTCACCAGTTCCTCCTCAGCAGCGTCCACTGCTGACTTCTTGCCCTGGGGCAGAAAGTTAAAGAAGTCATCTGCTAAGTCATCTCCTTCCTGGTCTTTATCTGAAGACTGATCACTGTCCTCATTAAGTACACCCATCTTTATTTCAGCTTTCAACAAGGCTTCCATTGTGTATCTAAGAAAGAGAGAGGATATGTTAACACATATATGTTAGGAAACCATCATCTGCTCTTCATTTCCTGATGCTTGTCATGTCCCCTGGTTCAGGGTCCAGCCTGAGCCTGTGGATGATGACATGGAAGGTAGGAAGGTGACCAAGTCACCACACTCATGGGGCAGCACAGCAGACCCTTAAGGATTACCTGCAGCAACCCAAGGTTGTGATGAGGAGCCCCAGGAAGAAAAGGCCCAGCCCCTGCCTACCACCTTAAGCCCTCTGATGCCTCCCTTGAGACAACATTTCCCTTGGAGTAATCCACCCAAAGGGCTTCCCTAATGTTCTTACTTGTTGGTATGGGTGGTGGCCTGACACGATTCCAGCCAATCTAGTTTGAAGCGAGGGTGTAGGCAGGCTGCCAGAAGAAGCCTCTTGTCCTCCCAGATAGCTGCAAACCGCTTTCTTAGGGCTTCGCACACACCTCTCAGCAGCTGAAAACAGTATGTGTACCTCTCAGGTTTGTTTTCCAGTCCTTCTAACTTGCGGTCCAGATTGCAGAGCGTTGGTAGCAAATACCCCATGAACATGCCGTTCTCCTGTTGCAGAATATCTAGGGACTGGGCTAGTGGCTCCATAATCTCTGTGTATTCCTGTACCACTTCAATCTCAGCAGCTGTGATCCTGGACAAGGAGCAGCGGTCCATTATGGCATGCATTTTTAGTGGCACAGTTGACAGGAGCTCATGTAGTTGCTTCAATGCATCAAAGGTGGAATTCCACCTGGTCTTATTCGGTACCTTCAGATACACACCACGTTGCGCACGGATATACTCAGCAATCTGGGCTGACTGGTTCTGCTTGGACCACAACTTGCTGCACTTTCCCATCAAGGAACGAAACTGTTTCTTGAAAGGACCAAGAAGACTACTTTTGGAGGAGTCAGAAAGCATGGCCTCTATGTCTTGTGTTGCCACAAGGTTGAGGGTGTGGCTAGCACATCTCTGGTGTGGTGGTAAAACAAAATCCTCTCCTGAGTCTGCAGCTTCTTCCTCTGCCTCAGGTCCTGTGTCCAGGATCTCACAAACTCCACCTCAGCCTCCTCCTCCTCCTGGTTATCACCATCATCGTCACTGGTGCCTGCAGCTTCCAGTGGTTCTTTGGCCATGAAAACTCTGAACGCTTTCACAAAGTTGGAGCCATTGTCTGTAGTAGTGCACATAACTTTGTTGTGGATCCTGTACTGCACATGTACATCATGCAGTGCTTTTGAAAGGACATCGTATGTATGGCGCCCCTTCAGACGCATACAAGCCAAGGCCCCGACCTCACGTTTCAGGGTAGTTGGGTTGATCCAGTGGGCTGTTACCCCAAAGTAACTCTTCTTGCCATTGGTCCAACAATCTGCAGTGGTTGCTATATATACCACCGCACCCATTCGGTTTGCAAGAGTTTCTCTCATGTGGCATGCTCTCTTCTCAATTCTGTCTCTCAGAGTCTTGGCACATATGATGGTGAGATCTTTGGGGAGTCCAATGCGAACCAGATTAATGAATGATGGTTTGTCCACAGTCTGAAGTGGTAATGTCTCCTCTACAATGAAATCAGTTGATTCTCCTGTCGAGATTGCTCTGGGTGACAGGCTCCCTGCCAGATCCCCACCTCTCAAGGGTTGTCTGCTGCTGCTTCAGCATTTTGGGAGGAGGGGTGTCATGCATTGGTTCAGGAAGGCCACGTCTCCTTGCCTTTATTGCTTCTTCAATTGTTCTCAGCTTCTCAGGGTGTGCCCTCTGAGGAAGAAGAACAAAGCATGAATCCAAGAAAAAATGGAAGAGGAACTTCACAATTGAAACATAAATAGACAATGGACACTCTTTGAGGACCAGCATGACAAAGGCTTACCTCAAAAGGTTTCTTCACATTGGATGAGGAGGAAACAGCTGGTCTCAGATTTTTGATCCTTGGAAGGCAGTAATTGCATCGTACAACAACATTTTCCCCACTCTGGCTCACAAATGTACAAGCTTTCTCAAAGCCAAACCATGGTACTTGCTGTTCTGCAGATGTGGCTGTGGGCAACTGGCACTGCTTCATGCCCTCCTCCTCCTCATGCACAGGGCCTTCTTTCTGAACCTCACTTTCTAGTTTTGCCTCCTCAGGATCAACAAGCTGTGACTCAAGTGGCCGCACTAACTGACTGCTGCTCTCAGCAGCAAAACCTGCAACAGGCGTCTCTGTAAGAAACAAGAGATAATGCTCCTATATGGGTGAACTTCAGCTGTGATGTGCCCCCATCTCTTCCCCATGCTGCAAGATCCCCCAGTCAGAGTGGAAGTAAGCAGGTCGATAGCACAATTAAAAGAGATTCTATTTGCTCACTGAATAACCCTGCCTGGGCCAGTCTAACCTACTATCTCACAGGGTTGTTGTGAGAACAAAATGAGACTAGGGTTCAAATCCCCACATAGCCATGAAGCTCACTGGGTGACCTTGGGCCAGTCACTGCCTCTCAGCCTCATGAAAACCCTATTCATAGGGTCACCATAAATTGGAATCAACTTGAAGGCGGTACACATATTTTTTATTTTGAATATGATGATTATGATAATAAATATGCAGCATTTCAAATTAATTCTGTATGAGAAGCATTCCATGCCAAGCTTGGAAAACCAAGGATGAGGTATAAAATGTAGACAAAAATACTTTTGACAAAATGCCGTTTATCTTTTATATCTATATCTATAATTAGCAATACAGCTGAATGATGTATGTAAAGTATTTTTTCTTTCCCTCTTCTTTTTTATTAATATTTTAGTACTACTGCTAAAGTTCTGATGAAAGAATAAAGCATTCATTAGCCAAATTCAAATGATTAGAACACATCACATAAATTCCACTGAAGTTGGAGTTTTTGCCATAGAAAATGAAAAAAACATATAACCTATGATAGCCCAATAGACAATCAGAACTAATATAAAACCCTATTGCTTCTCATTTGCAAATCTTGCAAGATCTAAGGTAACTCTAGATCATGTGAGTTCAGGTGATGCATGTTATGTGCATTTGTATAGATATTAGCAGAGATTGTCAACAGTCTATCTCTCTCTGGGACTGGGAATCTCTCTCTTTCTCACAGAGCATGAGTTTGAGAGCTGGGGGACTGAGAGGAGGAGCTGCAAGGACCCTACTTCTCACCTCATCTCTGCCAAGAACAAAAAAATCAGCCTTAAGCCATTTATTATACGCCTAATGATTTTTTATTTTTATTATTATTATTATTATTACTGAGACAGTTTTTGTCCCACATACAATTCAGTCTTGTGATTAAACAGGACAAAAATACAAATAAAAAGAAAGATGGAGTTCAAATAAATATACAATAAAAAGCTAGCCGGCATTTTAAAAGGCAGGAGTGCTCTGTCTGGATAAATACAGCACACAGGTATGCATAGGAACAAGGGGGAGAGTTCAAAAAGGGGGAGAAGGAAGAGAATTAGCCAGAGCTTGGAAAAGTTACTTTTTTGAACTACAGCTCCCATCAGCCTAATCCAGTGGCCATGTTGCCTAGGGCTGATGGGAGTTGTAGTTCAAAAAAGTAACTTTTCCAAGCTCTGAGTAGGCCGAAGTTTCAGAAATGCCTTGTGATTGATGGGGGGGGTGGCAGCAAGGCAAGGAGAGGCAGTGGGAGGGGCAGAAGGGGCAGAAGGGGCTGCGGGGGGTGGGGGGGCAAAAATGCCACGGGGGCGGAAGGGGCCGTGGGGGGGCACACACACGCACACACACACACACACACACACAAATCATCGTCACTCACCTCCACAGCTCTTCGCCATTCTGCTGCTGCCTTCTCCTCCGTTGTCCTTGCCCTGGCTTTTTCCTCCGGCGTCCATTTTGTCCTCTCAGATGCTAGCAGGCCCTGCCTATTCACCTCTTCCCTCGTGCCTCCTAACACAGATCACGAGGGAAGAGACAGTCTGCGCAGAGGTCCAATCAGTGTGAGGCACATGTCTTGTGTTAACCAATCACAGCCAGGAGCTGACTTCCCCTTGTTCCCGCCCCCAAGTAACGTCCAACCTAACGTGGAAATGTTAAAGTTGCAGCTGAAAAGTAGGGAAATTACTAGTCGTTCCGTTACTTGCCAAATGTAATGGAATTACCCACTCGTTATTTAAAATTGTAACTAATTACAAGTAACTCGTTAAAAATAACGAGTTACTTCCAAGCTCTGCCCATAATGCAAAGTTCTAATATGTAACTCTTCAAGCATCATGTTACTATAAGAGAGTGGTTTTTTTCAGGATCACTTAAGGGGATTGAGATAATGAAAAATCCACCCTCAGTCAGGGAAAGTCTTGAGTAAGCAGACTTGGGGGGCCCTTCCAGATGAGGCTTTTGTTGTGACTTTGTTGTTGTTATGCACCTTCAAGTCAATTACAACTTATTGCGACCCTATGAATCAGTGATCTCCAATAGCATCTGTTATAAACCATCCTGTTCAGATCTTGTAAGTTCAGGTCTGGGGCTTCCTTTATGGAATCAATCCATCTCTTGTTTGGCCTTCCTCTTTTTCTACTCCCTTCTGTTTTCCCCAGCATTATTGTATTTTTTAGTGAATCATGGATTCTCATTATGTGTCCAAAGTATGATAACCTCAGTAGTCATTATTTTAGCTTCTAATTTTAGTTCTAGTTTAATTTGTTCTAACACCCAATTATTTGTCTTTTTCACGGTCCATGGTATCCACAAAGCTCTCCTCCAACACCACATTTCAAATGAGTTGATTTTACTCTTATCTGCTTTTTTCACTGTCCAGCTTTCACAACCGTACATAGAAATGGGGAATATGATGGTCTGAATGATCTTGACTTTAGTGTTCAGTGATACATTGTTGCATTTGAGGACCTTTTCTAGTTCTCTCATAGCTGCCCTCCCCAGTCCTAGCCATCTTCTAATTTCTTGACTATCATCTCAATTTTGGTTAATGACTGTGCCAAGGTATTGATAATCCTTGACAAGTTCAATGTCCTCATTGTCAACGGTAAAGTTACATAAATTGTCTGTTGTCATTACTTTAGTCTTTTTGACATTCAGCTGTAGTCCTGCTTTTTTGCTTTCCTTTTTTACTTTCAACTGCATTCATTTCAAATCATTACTGGTTTCTGCCCATAGTATGGTATCATCTGCATATCTTATTGATATTTCTCCCTCCAATTTTCACACCTCTGTCACCTTGGTCCAATCCCACTTTCTGTATGCTGTGTTCTGTGTATAGATTAAACAAGTAAGGTGATAAAATAAACTCCGTCTCACACCCTTTCTGATTGGGAACCAATCAGTTTCTCCATATTCTGTCCTTACAGTAGCCTCTTGTCCAGAGTATAGATTGTGCCTGAGGACAATCAGATGCTGTGGCACCCCCATTTCTTTTAAAGCATTCCATAGTTTTAGTTATCTATAACACACAGGGTAATTTCCTTTTGAAATTCCTTGGTCCGTTCCATTATCCAGCATATGTTTGTGATATGATCTCTGGTACCTCTTCCTTTTCTAAATCCAGCTTGGACGTCTGGCATTTCTCCTTCCATATATGGTAAGAGCCTTTGTTGTAGAATCTTTTGCATTACTTTACTTGCATGGGATATTAAGGCAATAGTTTGATAATTATTGCATTCGCTCGGATCCCCTTTCTTTGGAATTGGGATATATATTGAATGCTTCCAGTCTGTGGCCCATTGTTTAGTTGTCACTTGCCCTGCCTTATTCACTTAATTTTTCAGAGGGTCCTGTTTTTAAATTTTTAAATTGCTCCTGTTCTTAAAACAAGCTGCGATTCTTTAATGGGGCTGTCATTGTCGGTCATGTCACAAATTAAAAAGGCAACTTCCCCCAAAAAATTCTAGGGGGTGCATAGCTCTGAGGGGGGCAGTGCCCCTCCACTACAGGGTTGCCTGCAACTTGAACTGCTAGAGCAATTGAAGGCAGCAATAGTGAACCAGCAGGAAGAAGTAAAATAAGTACATGCATGTGCATCTGAAAAGGGACTTTTACAGTTCCTTAAGCTAGTAAAGGGTTACAGCAACTTTTCAGCAAAGATGGCAATGACTGATGCTTAGTCATGCAGAACACGCATGTGCAGAAACGACAAATTAATTTGTCACCAATCTCAGCTTGAATTTCAAGTATATTTAAGTTTGTTGGAGAACAGGGCTCAGCACACATCTAGGCATTTTCAAACCTAACAAATTCGACCAATGAACTGACCATTGTGAGTTTCAGAAGCATCATGAATGAGAGAATTAAGTACACTGACCCCAGGATTGGGGTAAATGATGGGGGAACAAGGGGGCTTAGGAACCTGTGGATCCCTGGCTGCCCCAAACATGCCCTTCCAGCACCCTCTCTCTCTCTCTCTCTCTCTCCTGGTGAAATATTGGCAGAAGGACATCTATGGCCACTGAACTTTCTGCAAACATACTGGGGGGAAGGTTCTGGTATGGAGCAGCATTTAAGACACCTTCAACAGCCCCTCAGCCAACCTTCCAGCTGCTTGAGGATTCTGCTCTAAGCCTTAGTATGTATAACTGAAACAAATGCATATGCTTCCCCTGCTTGTCCCATCTCTGTTTCCGTCTTTTCCATGTTTCTTCCATGTCAAATTTTAGAATTTTATACTGTAAGCTCTTCAGGACAGTGACTCATCCTCTTATACTTTGTAGAACATGATGTGCATTGATAGTGCTATGTAAATAAAATGTAACAATGCCAACATTCTTCCCTTACCTCCATCAAGCATGTGAAACAGTTTTCAACCCTGCGCCGCCAGAAGTGGCACTGAATACTGGTTTTCAGTGGAATGTTTAGCTCTTAGGAAGTAACAATGTGTTCCAACAGGGTATTTTACATTTGTGGAATAATTCTATGGAGTCATTCCCGAGGTTGCAAACATGTGACGAAAAATCTGTCAGAAAAGGCCAGCCATGGAACTTGCTCGTCAGCGATCAAACTGTTGAAGCACAGCTATCCAGGAATTCAGCTCCTATTAATAGAATGGTGCAAATGAGGAAATGTGCAAATGAAGGAAATCTTTCCACATATATACATTTTCAGGAACCAGTAACTGTTCAGAGTCTATATTTGGACCAGATTCAGCCATTTAAATATGTTTTGTTTTTCAGGATGTTTTAAAGCATGTTTCTAGTGTTTTATTACTTGTTTGCCACCCTGGGCTCCTTCTGGGAGGAAGGGCGGGATATACATTTAATAAAGAAATAAAGTTCCTTCTACTGCTCTTGGTCTTCTGAAGTCAGTCAGAACTAATGGAGAGAATTATTCAAGCTGTCCTCCAAAAATTCTTGTTTGTGGGTCACAGTTGGTTTGCTCAGCCTAGTATCAGCAATGAACAGCCTTGACATGGACCATTTCCAACAGATATAATAATACCACCAAACCAGTAGGACTGGATGCACATAACAAAATGGGACAATGTGCTCATTTGTGAACGGTATAAGAGAGCCCTGGTAGTTAGTACATGATTTGCATAATCACATTAACTTTCAGGATTTAACAATGCCTCTCATTGTTGAAAGCCACAGCTGTCCATGCTGATCTGACAGGAAGTTGAGTTGAGCTGTCACAGAGCAAGCATCTTCACTGCCATTCAGAATCCAAATGTGAAAATCCGAAAAAAAGTATGGCAGCTCAAGGAAGCTTTGCTCTCTAGGAACACCTGGATTGTAAAGCTCTGTCAACATCCTATTTCCTTCTTTGATTACTCTTATCTGATTGCCATCACATTTAAGACTATAGTGTGAGAGACGGAACACACACACACACCAGACATAAAATTGCTTATTAAAATGTAGCAGTGAATAACTATGAACTATATTATATAGCTTGAGGTGCATTTAGTTTTGGCTCTGAAGAGGTATAGTGAGGAACATCCCAAACATATATTCTATACATCACATTTTCTACTAATATAATTGGATAGGTCATATGCATATCAATCTTCCTTCCTATATAAGTTCATCTGTTTCAAAAGAGGTAATCTATGTCGTCTGGCCACTAGCACCTGAGAAGAGGAAATCTTTACTTACAGTAACATGAACATCATTCTAACTGGGACAAAATTTACACGAAGACTCATTGTGACTCTGAAGAAAGAAACCAATCAACTAATCCCCAAAGAATGCATTTTGGCATAGCAAATAATTATAATATTTATTTTTAAATATTTCCCAGATTTTTGCTTAGCCCCCAAAAGTGTTTAAGTTAGCTGCCTGAAGCAGAGATTCTTCACCAACAAATCCCAGTTGCTTTCCTTGTTATAAGTAAGAATACAACTTCTATTTTTATTTAAAAAATACAGCCTGTATTTATATTTCTTCCTTTAACATACATAGAACCCGCAAGCAACTACTAAAATGGTAATTTTATTAGACCAGCTCAAGTTGTTGAAACATGCAAATTTACAAGTTACCCAAAATTGTTTATTTAGGTGTGTGCAAGCTGTTGTGCTATACATCTCTTTCATTGATAGAAGTTCACCCAACTGCCCCGGGCCCATGTAATCATGCTCCCCAACACCACTGCCCAAAGCAGGGTTAAATAGGCCCACATGCCTCACCTACCTCCTGCATCACTGCATCAGAGCACTAATACGCTGCATCCTCACCCCTGCCATCACCCAAGATGGTGGCAGAGGCATCAACTCCTTAGAGGCGCCTCCGCTGCCATCTTGGGTGATGGCTGATGAAGCAACATGGGGTGTATATGGGATGGGCGGGCCTATTTAGATCTGTGCTGCCTACCTGGGGCTGTTTTCTGGGAGGATGGAACTTCCTCTCCATGATCCACGGCAGCATTGGGTCACTGGGCCCTGCGTTGAACAGGAGCTCTACCCTCACAGCCTAAGGAGGGGCCCTTACAGGTGCTTCTGGGCCGCAGGGACCCTTGGTCAGTGCCCTACCTGGCAGTCCACTGGCACTAGCCCTGAACAGAAGGCACTGTATATACCAGGGGTTTCCATGGGCCACTGGTGGTCTGCAAGCTTTATTCACATGGTCCACAGCATGTCTGTAAAAATGCATTTAAAAATCATACAGCATCTTTCACAGCACATTAAAATGGCTGAAGCAGGCAGAAAGTTCATGAATTGTTCCGTCAAGACCCTCAGCAATTTTCAAGTGGTATGTGGGGAAAAAGTTTGAGAACCACTGGTATATACTATGCTCTAGTGCTAACACTACAACAGATTTCTTAAACAAACTTTGAAGGCATGAATAGTATTTTATTAAAGAATAAACTCTCAGCAAACCAAAGTCTGGTTCCCATTCAGATATTTTTTTGAGGCTCTGCTTCCTACACTCACAGGAGTAAAGTGATACAGCACATAGGCTCAATTATGTCAGTTTCCTCAATCCCAAAGCACCGAACTATACCTTTAAGATTGTGGAAACTGTGATGGTGGGGAACCTGTGTTTCTCCAGACTTTGTGAGACTACAGCTCCCATCATTCCTGCTTATTGGCTATGCTGACTGGGACTGATGGGTATTGGAAGTCCAACAACATCTGGAGGGTTATTTCTTGTGCAGATTCATCCATCACTGCAATCCAACAAAGATGTGGGCACTCTTCAACCCATTAATTTCAATTGACAACTCTTTGCTACATTGTGGCCTTAATGTAGAGCTAAAACAGCCTATCCCAACTAGTGGGCCACCAGATGTTGTTGGACCACAACTCCCATCAGCCTCAGCCAGCATTGCCAATGGTCAGAAAAGATGGGAATTGTGGTCCAACAACATCTGGTGGCCCACTAGCTGGGAAAGGCTGAGCTAAAACAAAGAGGTGAGGAACCTTTCACTCTTCAATGTTTCAAACACCCATCAGCCCTAGCCAGCAGGACCAATGACCAGGGATGATGGGTGTCATAGTTTCCCCAATGCTTTAATATTAGGGTTTGCACCTTGAAAAGTGAACCAGTAGTGGGTAAATCCTGCGTTTTAGTTAAGAAGCATTGGTGTTTATTCTGCTTCAGAATTATGGTTCCAACCCAATCTGTCTTTCCTGTCATTTTTTTGCAACGTGCCGAGTTGGCTGCCCTACACAGAAAAGTCTTTGCTTCTCTCTTTGAAGAAAGGACAGGGAGATGCCATCTGCTGGCAGTCATTCAAAAAAAATGTTTGTTTCGATTATTCAAAAATTTATGGCTAATTGAAAAAAGGCTTTTGGAGAGAGCAGGAATGTGTCTTGGTGAATTGTGTTTTTCCTGGTTCATTAAGGTGATTTCCCTGCAATGCAAGAAAAGGCTTAGCCAGACCATCTATTCAATGTGTATGTATACTGTACATTCAGTGTACACACTCTCCATTCCATATGTGTGCAGTCTTTATGGGATAAACCTGCAAAGGCACAATGCAATATATTTAATCCAATGGTTGGTTTGGACCCTGGTCTTCCTTCCTCCTAGTCAGCCTGTACTAGAAACAAACAATTCTACTATCTGCTGTTATTCAATCACTCCCAATGCACAGGTACAGGAGAAGTAGCTCAGGGGAGGCTACATCTCTGCACCCCCAGATCTCTTGCATTTCCACATACCCAGATAATTGACTCATGCAGAAACCAAGATGGATCGGTCCCTCGAAGGCGAGTCATTATTTCTGATACACGCTTTAAAAGTAAATCTTTCCAAGTACAAAACTGAAATGTACTTCCAATTTTGATAAAGGCATTCAACTAGAATCTTCTGAAAATGTATGATTTGGGAATCTCCCCCCATTTCATAAACTCTCTTCCTATTCCCAAAAATATATATATTATACTGTTGGTACATGCTACATATTACACAAATTAATGGGCATGTACACCTGTGTGCCACATGTACCTCCAGGCTCCCTGTTATGGGTAAGAGTTCTGTTTGTCCTTTTAAAAAACAAGAGTGTGCATACCACAGAATTCAATGACCAATCCTAGTAATGTATAAATGGTAGAAAAGACTGACAGAGAAGACAGAGAGAAGACACATTTTGTGCATATACCTCCGTGGCGCAGAGTGGTAAGCAGCGGTAACACAGCCGAAGCTCTGCTCACGGCCAGAGTTCAATTCCAACGGAAGGAGGAAGTCGAATCTCCGGTAAAAGGGGTCGAGGTCCACTCAGCCTTCCATCCATTTGTGGTCGGTAAAATGAGTACCCGGCATATGCTGGGGGGTAAAGAAAGGCCGGGGAAGGAACTGGCAATCCCAACCCATATATACGGTCTGCCTAGTAAACGTTGCAAGACGTCACCCTAAGAGTTGGAAACGACTCACAGTATAAGTACGGGAACACCTTTACCTTTACCCCTAGTAAACATAGTAGGTGGTATACCATTCTAGTCCTACTCAGAGTAGACCCATTAGAATTAATAGAGATAATTCATTTAGGTTCATTCATTTCAGTGGGTCTAACTGCAAGTAGGATTTTGTTGAATACAGCACAGTATCCAGGAGCGTCCATTTACAGCATACTGTAGTTCAGGAATATGTGGTGTGTGAAAGACCCAAAACATATCTACAAAGTAGGAATTTGTATGTCATATAAAGAATGACTTCCCAGTGGAAGAAGTAAATAAAATACATTAACCTGTTTTAGCAACATTATCCTGGATATCACTATGCTTAACAAATAAGAAAGACACTTGTTACAGTTCCATAGTAGGTGTCCTCCCTTGACCCCTCATTATTAGGTAACTATCGTCCAGTCTCCAATATTCCTTTTTTGGGCAAGATAATAGAACGAGTGGTAACCGCCCAGCTCCAGAGATTTTTGGATGAGACAGATTATCTAGATCCATTTCAATCTGGTTTCAGCCCGGCTATGGGACTGAGACGGCTTTGGTCGCCTTGGTGGATGACCTATGCAGGGAACTGGACAGGGGGAGTGTGTCCCTGTTGGTTCTACTGGACCTCTCAGCCGCTTTCGATACCATCGACCATGGTATTCTCCTGGGTCGACTCGCTGGGATGGGACATGGAGGCATGGTGCTACGTTGGCTCCGATCCTTCCTAGAGGGGCGAACCCAGAAGGTGGTTATGGGGGATACCTGCTCGACCCCTTGGCCATTGACCTATGGGGTCCCCCAGGGTTCAGTCCTGTCCCCCATACTATTTAATATCTACATGAAACCGCTGGGAGAGGTTATCCGGAGTTTTGGGGTTCGGTGTCACCAATATGCGGATGACACCCAACTCTATTCCTCCTTTCCACCTAATGAAACCAAGGAAGCCGTCCAGGTCCTAAACCGCTGCCTGGTATCAGTGATGGACTGGATGGGGACGAACAAGTTGAAACTAAATCCTGACAAGACAGAGGTGCTCCTTGTCAGTCGGAGGGCGGATCAGGGAATAGGGATTCAACTTGTGCTGGACGGGGTTACACTCCCCCTGAAATCTCAAGTTCGCAGCTTGGGAGTACTCCTGGACTCGACTTTGAGCTTGGAGGCGCAGGTCTCTGCTGTGGCCGGGAGTGCCTTCGCTCAATTAAGATTAGTGCACCAGCTGCGCCCGTTCCTTGACCTGTCAGACTTGACTACGGTAACACATGCCTTAGTTACATCCCGATTAGACTACTGTAATGCGCTCTACATAGGGCTGCCCTTGAAGACTGCTTGGAAACTTAAATTGGTACAAAGAGCGGCAGCCAGAATGTTAACTGGAGCTGGGTTCAAAGAACATACTACTCCTTTGCTATACCAGCTCCACTGGCTGCCAATCTGTTTCCGGGCACAATTGAAAGTGCTGGTTTTGACCTATAAAGCCTTATACAGCTTAGGTCCAGGCTATCTGTTAGACCGTGTCTCCCTCTATGAACCTGTACGGATTTTAAGATCATCTGGTGAGGCCCTCCTTACTATTCCATCTTTCTCGCAAGTTTTTCTTGCCGAGACACAGAATAGGGCCTTTTCGATGGCTGCCCCTAGATTGTGGAATTCCCTCCCTAGCGAGGTTCAGTTGGCTTCCTCGCTATCATCCTTTCGCGCCCAGGTGAAGACTGTTTTATTTAGGCGGGCTTTTAACTGAAAATGTTATAGTTTTAATCTATTTTGATTTAATCTATTTTTAATTGTTTTTAACATGTATATTGGTTGTTCTGATTGTTTATTGTTTTAATTGTGAGCCGCCCTGAGTTCCTCGGAAGAAGGGCGGGGTATAAGTATTTTTAATAATAATAATAATAATAATAAATAAATAATACTTGCACTTGGGGTGGGTGTTCATGGCTGATACAACTTACTTATGGGGAAAGGGGAGAGCGGTTCTGAGTTTTATTTTATTTTAGAAGAATATATAAAAAATTGAGAAATTATGACAGGACAAGGAGAGAGTTGTGTGTTTTTTTAACACCACCACCAACTGCCATGCGTCCTAGCTATGCAATTAAACCAGTGCCTAGTTTCGCTTAAAAGAGGTGCCAAATGGAGAGAAGAGGGCATTTCCTCCCTCCCTTGTTCCAGATCACATGCAATTCCTCATCAGGTAGCCAAAAGCAAATGTTCTTAAGATACATTGCTTCTTCTTTTTTTTAATGTACTCAGGAGCAGCCCTTTGAACCTTAATCCTTGTCCTTCACAATGAATCTTGGTGTGGTGCCCTTTGTTCACAGGCAAGGACATTGGGAACTAACTCTAGCTCTGTTGCCCTTTTATTAAGCCTACCCAGTGCCTTGATTCCTCCTCACTATGCCAATGAGCGTGACTTCAAGTAGCAGGTGGGGCCATGTTAACAAACAAAGAGCAGGCCATAAATTCGCATGTCCTTTGTGAGGGCTGCTCTGCCAGCACAGTTTGTTGGGCACTCCTGACCCACTGTGGGGTGATCCATCTCTTTACATTAGCATGCATGAACAAAAACAATAGCTCCTTGGTAGATGAAGTGCGCCACACTCCTCCTGGGTGGAAATTAATTTATTTGAATTGAACATTTGGCCCATCTGTGCACTGTTGCTAGCTGTCTCTCCCCTCGCCTTACCACCCCAGATGCAAAAATCTTGCTCTCTTCTTTCTGTTACAGAGAGACTTCCATCTTATAGCTAGGCACGCCACCTCTTGCCCGCTTAACGTGCACAGCTTTGCTGTGCTGTCTGGCATAGCAATACATGCTAACCTTGATCCCTTGGGAGGTGAAGCGGAAGCTGGTCTTCACTATTAAACATTTTTATAGATTGCAAAGTCCATCCTTCCACCTGCATCCAAAGCACCAAGGCAGCTGGCAGAACAAAGCATGTGAGCAAAAGAGCTGACTAGAATGTGTCTGCAATTGCCAGCATCCAGGTGCAGCCTTGTTTTTATCATCTCACTTGAGGGAGCCTCTAGTGATTGTCAATGTTTACTGAGCCTGATTAACCCTTTCTTTCCCAAGAGAGATTTCTAAGATGTATTTACATTTCTATAGTTGCAAAAAGGATATACATAATACTCGGATGTCAACAGAACAGCTATCAAAAACAACATTCATTTTGAAGTCCCTTTCCTGTTTAACTGAATTTTTTTTGCAGTAGGTTAATTTATTTTATGTATGTGTTGTTGTTTTAATTTACACACACATACACACGTGTGTGTGTGTAACTGTGTTATATGTTTTATTATACTGTAAATTGCTTTGGGATGCCTTATGGAGGTGATTCATTAAAAAAAAACATCATCATCATTATCATCAAGCAACAGGTTATAAACAGACCAAGAGAGGAGGAGGAGGAGCACTACTAAAAAGCCATTTGAACTTGTGGCTACGTATGATAGTGGACTGAACTCCATAATATTCATTATGTCTTCTGTGAACAACAACAACTAGACACCGAGGTGGCCTCAGTGGCTAGGAGTGCCTTTTACCAGCTTTGGCTGGTAAGACAGCTGTGGCCGTTTCTGGAACAGGATAGCCTGACCACTGTTGTCCATGCACTGGTAACCTCCAGGCTAGATTACCATAATGCACTCTATGTGGGGCTGCCTTTGAGGTGTGGAAGCTACTAAATTGTTCAGGGTTGTTAAAACAAAAAGGGATTGCAAAAAGCTCCAAAAGAGCGAAGAGTGAAGACCTCTCCAAACTGAGCAAATCGGTGGTAAAATGGCAAATTCAATGTAAACAAGTGTAAAATTATGCATATTAGAGCACAAACTTTGGGGTCATAGTGGATAGCTTGATGGAGATGTTGACCCAGTGTGCAGCAGCTGTGAAAAAGGCAAATTCCATGCTAAGGGATCATTAGGAAAGGTATTGAATATAAAATTGTCAGTATCTATGATGCAGCCAGATTTGGAATACTGTGTACAGTTCTGGTTGCCTCACCTCAAAAAGATATTGTAGAGTTGTAAATGTTTCAGAAAAGGGCAACCAGAATGATCAAGAGGGTGGAGTGACTCCCCATGAGGAAAGTTTGCAGCATTTGGGGCTTTTTAGTTTAGAGAAAAGGCAAATCAAAACCGACATAATAGAAGTGCATAAAATTGTGCACAGCATGGAAAAAGTGAATGGAGAAAAGTTTTTCTCTCTCATAACACTAGAACTCATGGACATTGAATGAAGCTGAATGTTGGAAGATTCAGGACAGACAAAAGAAAATACTTCTTCACACAGCACATAGTTCAGCTATGGAATTTGCTTTCACAAGAGGCAGTGATGGCCATCAACTTGGATGGCTTTAAAAGAGGATTAGACAAATTCATGGAGGACAGGACAGGGCTATCACTGGCTACTAGCCATGGTGGCTGTGCTCTGCCACATTAGTCAGTATGCTGCCCAATACCAGTTGCTGGAAACCACTGAAGGGGAGAGTGCTCTTGCACTCAGGTCCTGCTTGCGGGCTTCCCATGGGCATCTGGTTTGCCACTATGAGAACAGGATGCTGGACTAGATGGGCCACTGGCCTGATCCAGCAAGCTCTTCTTATGTTCTTGTTTTCTTAAGCTACAGCTGGTGCAAAAAGCTGCAGCGTGACTGCTCACTAGGGCAGGATATCAGCAACATGTTACCCCACTGCTGAAAGAATTGCACTGGTTGCCCATCAGCTGCCAGGCCAAGTTTAAGGTGCTGATTTTGGTGTATAAAGCATAGACAGCTTGGGACCAGGACCTGAAAGATTGTCTTATCCCTTATACACCTAGCTGATCACTGTGCTCTGCAGGTGAGGGCCTCCTGCAAATACCATCTTATCAGGAAGTCCATCTGCACAACATAGGAAGCAGACTTTTAATGTTGTGACACCTACCCTTCAGAATTCACTCCCCTTAAATATTAGGCAGGCACCATTTCTGTTATCTTTTCTGCACCAACTGAAGACCTTCCTTTTGCAACAAGCCTTTTAAGTAGAGACCTTATCCCAGTCTGTGTCTGTTTTGGAATTGCTTTTAAAGATATTTTAAAAGTTTTTAAAAATGTTTTTAAGATGTTTTATTTTCAAGATGTTTTTAAGATATGTTGTGTTTACGATATTTTAATATGTTTTTAACGTTTTGTCCCTTGTCTGCCGCCCTGGGCTCCTTCTGGGAGAAAGAGTGGGATAGAAAATAAATAAATAAATACTTGTTCAGATGTCTTTTTTAAAATATAAGTTAGATGAATTTATGGAGGGCAGATCTATCAATACCAATTAGCCATAATTGTTAAATGGAATCTCCCATTTAAGACACACTCTGCCCCTGTATTGTGATGCTATGAAGCACTGTGGCCGGTTTGGATGCTACACTTGAAGGATATAGACAAATTGGAATGGATTCAGAGGAGGGCAATGAAGATTGCAAGGGGTATGAAAAACAAGTTCTATGAAGAAAGGTTGAAGGAACTGGATATTTTAGCCTAGAGATAAGAAGACTGGGATAGGATATGATAGTACAAATATCTGAAGGGTTGTCACATAGAAGGCAAATACTTTTTTTTCCTGCTCTGCAGAAGTCAGAACTAGATCTAATAGGCATATGTTACTGGGGAGGAGACTTCAACTGAATATTAGGGGAAAGTTTTTATGATAAGAACAGTTTAACAATGGAACCAATTATCCAGAAGGGTAGTGGGCTGTACTTCGCTGGAGGTCTTCAAGCAGGAGCTGGACAGTTGGGGATGCTCTAGCTCTGGATTTTCTGCACTGAGCAGAGGGTTGAACTAGATGGCCTACAAGGCTGCCTCCAACTCTGTGATTCCTCTTCAACTCTATGACTCTTTCACCTCTGTGAGCTTCCAGAGGCATCTGCTTGACCACTGCTGTAAACAGGATGCTGAACTGGGTGGATCTCAAGACTATCATACAAGACAATTCTTACAGTCTTTCAGCACATATCTTTGTGCTCCATTCTCAGTTGATATTGTCTCCCTCTTCTTTCTAACCCTTTTAAATATGAAAATGCTGCCAGTATCTATTTTCTCTAAACATTTCCTTCTCCTTCTGCCAGTCTGCATGTGGCAGGCTTCCTAAACCTTTTATTTGTTCCTCATAGCTTTCCTTTTAATAATTTCCTGCCAATGAATATCTTCCTAGAAATCTGGTGCATCAATAGGTTGAATACTGTTAATTTCCAATTATTGCAACAGTAATATTCTGTTCTTATTCTGTTTTATTAAATCATAATCATTATTAACATTTATTAGGGTGCAGGACCCAACTGGTTGAGGGTCCATAGGAAGCGGTGTAAGTTCTGCTCCACTGGCACAGAGGGAGGAGGCCCACTAGTGAGATTACACTTATACGACCAGTGCCCCCCAGGGGGTATACCCACATAAATGTCCATGGGCATAGATCTCCTGCTGCAGGCAGTGTTCCACTGAATATGAGATTGTGCCAGTGGCAGCTGAGGAACCACACTCTCATTCCCTGATGGCCTTTCCAAAGGCGCCCTCTATGCCAGTCCTGGAGGTGACATGGATGGGAGGGGGAGCCAATGGGAAAGGTAAAGAAAAGCTACCTCTTGACCTATCCAGAGCAAGCCAGCAAGAATTAGGAAGGGTGGTCGGTCCACCACAGAATCTACACACAAACAAATTCATATTATTGCTCTGCCCATTGGTTTTCCAAAAATGAAACACCGATCAAAATTAAACCATTGCAATAGTGAAAACTGACAAAAGAAAACAGAACAGCAGCATTAAACAGCATTAAAACTAAAAATAATTTAAACAATAAAACAATACAACCACCAATCAGTCAAAAGTCAGTGAATTAGAAGATGTTGTTTAGCCCCCATGGAGAATGAATTTTTAAAATATCAGATACTGGAGTTGACAAAGTGGACATACTACATACTGTATGACGATTTTGTCAGGACATTAAAATTGAAGAAACTGGTGACATTTGTCATAATGTTAGAAGTGTTAGAAGAGATTCTGCTAGGCCATTAAAATATGCTAGAGATAAAAATATAAACAAGATGATTTTTAACTTTTTAAGAACAGTAAGAATAGAGAAAATATGGAGGTGTAAACACTTAAAAAGTTATGTTAGTGAATTAACAAATCCTGGTCTTTTAAAGAACAAATGCTATTTAAATTTAGAAGATGCAGTCTACTGGCATATTTCAGATTATTACCACTTGGGCAGAAACTACTTACATATAATGAATAATGTGCCTCTTTTATCTGGGCTAGATTGTTATGACTTTGAACATGCAAATGATTATTTCATATGTATTGACAATTAATATAATAAAATGAAAAGTCATCATTCATTCAGGAAGAGGTAGATGTCAGTATGATGCTGCCAAATGATTACATCATGGTCATGCCTGGCTTTCCAAGATCACTAATTCAGTCTTAGCAGGCTGTCAACTTCTTCAGAAAGCCAGTTGTTCAACGGGTGTTGTCTCTGTTTGCAGATATAGGGAAGGACAGCATTGTTGTGGTGGAGGCAGTATTCTGACTCCAGCTTTAAAAACTTGATCTGCCTCCTGTGAGCCATGTTCTATATACTGAATTATTTCAAAGGAATTTATTAAGCAGTAACCAGCAACTCTTCAATAGATGCCAACAAAGGACACTTAACTGCTGGGATGTATGTAACTCTTCCTACCTGTGTGTAGGTGAGTTAGACACAAAAACAAATTGTCAGCTGGGGCTGATGGGAGTTGTAGTCTAAACATCTTCAGGGCACCAGGCCAGAGAAGGCTCTGATAAGCTGTGGTGCCTTCTCCCAAATGCATACTTTACCATGGTGTCTATGCTCCTTTTGTTTTCTTCTGCTTACCCTGAGAAACACATTGGTATTGAGAATAGTATCAAATCATGTTGATAAGATATGTTTTTAAGATGCAAGATAGTATGTTAGACTAACTGTGACATGATTGCAAGTTACAGGAGTATACAAACCTTGGTAATCTCAGGTCCAGGTCACATATGTCTATGCACAGTATATACAAGAGTTGATTTCTCATCATCTGGCTGTGCTACTGCTACTTAGCCTTATGCTGATGGCCTTAATTCCAGGTATAAACAGTGCACAGAGGGAGAAATATTATTGCACCTTATGACCTTGCTCTGAACCTTCATGGTTTGATAGTGTCTTCTGCATAGACTCTGGCTGCTATACAACATACAGTTAAAGTACATCGACACACACACTGAGAATCCTGGGAACGATAGTTTGCCCCTCACAAAGGTATAATTCCCAGCACCCTTAAACCCTTAAAAGGAGAGAGAGTGAACAGAGGGGCTGATGGTGCTGGAGGGAGAAAGCATCACATCGAAAATAAGAGGAGTTAAGAGAGAGTTATAAAAGAGAATTCTGAGTAGAAATTGTAATAAAAATTCTTCTCTGCTAATAAGGTAGCAATATGACTCTCTTGAGTTAGCAAAAAGCTAACAGGGGCCTAACAGTGGGAATGACTGGAGTTGTGCATTCTTTATATTAGATGAGATGGAAGTTCTATCTGTGGTGACTTATTCACAGATACAAATTACCACTTCATACTGGAGTGGCCAATTGCATATTGCCACAAAAGAGTATATTTGCAGATGCTCATCTATATGCATAGATGGAAATATAGAAAGAAGTACCATAACTTACATAGAAATATAATACCTCTCACCTTAGTGGGGAAGACTGTGGCAGACCAGATGGAATGAGTGTCTGCTGACCAGGTGCTAACTATTGATGCACAACTTCAGGGTCCCTCCTCTCCCTTCTTCTAGATCTTTATCTTTAAATTGGACTTGGACAGGCAGCACCGAAGAGGGCGTCTTCAAATAGAGGACTGTTCTCTGACAGCTCTTCAGACAGTGGGCTGCCTCTGTAAAGGAGAACACATGGCCACTCTACTTCATGCTGCAGTTCTCTAGTGATGAATATGTATCTGTGAAAATTAGGTGATTCCCAATTTTCTCAGCTTATCATATGTCAGAATACTTACTAAATAGTAGCCCCATTCATTCAGTCTCAGTTATATGAATGTCAGCCAAGCCACTGGTATTAATGAGGCTACATTAATAGTAGCGGGGGGATCAGTGCAGATCATCTAAAAGAATACATAGGAATTCCTAGATTTTTCAGTCCAAAGCTATGTAATTACAATCTGTATACAAATGAATATAATACTTTCGGATTTTTTTGTTTGCTTTTGCAGAAGATTTTTTTTTTAAATTCAGGCTTAATTTTAGTTATGGACTTGCCAAGGTAGTTTGGGAGTTAGAACATAAGTATATGTGAGGAAAGAAAGGAGGGTTGAGGCTGAGCGAAGAGGCTGTACTTGATGGAGACATTTCATTCAGGTGCACTTTAATTTCTCACACTGGAGTCCTAAACAGAATTCTTTAGCAGTGTTTCCCTATTACTTCAATAAAGTTTATCTTCAAGTAAATAGTTTTGTTCAGGATGTTGGAGCTGACTCACTCAACCACTTTTTGCCTTTCTTTCAGCCCATGCAGATTAATTTTGCTACACAGAATATATATGTAATTTATATACTATACATTACTGAGAAGTACATCTTATTGTTTTCAATGGAGTTTGCTTCTAAGTCAATGTGCATAGGATTGCAGCATTAAAATTTGGCACTGAAACATCAGTTCCACCCATGACTGGGGGCTGTATTCAACTAAGTCTCTTTTAACACCCTCATGGGAAATGTGAGAGAGGCATTTCAGAAAATAATGGCAATTTTGTACATACAGCACAGTCAGGCAAGCATACGGCCGCCCTGATGATGTATTTGAAGGGCAGAGTACAAATCTTAATAATAAATACATGGATAAATAAATAACAATTTTGCTATTACTATCCAAAACACCCTTGTGTTTGAATTATCTGGTTTTACATCCCCCTTTACCATAATTTTTCAGTATCTTTACTATCTGAACAAGCTGTGTTCATTACTTACATGACATTGTATATTAGACATGAAAACAGGAACTTAACATGCCATTCCCTCTTGTGATTGTAAGTCAAGGCCATTTTGCATATATATAAAGCTTCCATTCAGGGTAGGAAATGGTTTGCTCCTTCATTCACAGAGATTAGATGAGAGACACAGATAAATGCTTCATGATGCCTTGGAACTCCTAGATTGTGCAGGAACTG
Source organism: Rhineura floridana (assembly GCF_030035675.1). Lineage (NCBI taxonomy): Eukaryota > Metazoa > Chordata > Lepidosauria > Squamata > Rhineuridae > Rhineura > Rhineura floridana. The sequence goes on from NC_084483.1 coordinate 105,401,063, forward strand.
AAGCTTTAGCACCATAGTGATAATCTAATGATGCAAAGAACTTGGACACCCTTCAATTGTATCAGAACAATAGGTGCTGTCAACCTGACATAGGTAGCTCCTAATAAATGACAAACCGGGGCTGCCTATAACTCTTGTTCGTTCCTGTGTTCTCTCTTGCTGTTGAGCTTTACACCTCATTTTTCAGCCAGTGAGTTTTATATATGGGAAGGTTAACGAATAGGGACCTGCACAACAGTATAGCTCTCACTTTGGTCCTCCACTAGTAAAAATGTTGCCAGTGATTAGATCTTAAGCACCCATTTGCTCAATATGACTTTTACTGTTAAGAAATGAACGACAACAACAAAACGTTTCGGACACAAATTTGTCTCTCACACTGTCAAAAAATGAGACAATAATCCCCTGAGGCATGGACCACCTTTTGTTATTCTGTGACATGTCACATGGATTGATGCTGGTACAGTAGGGCCCCGCTTTACGGCGCTTCGCTTTACAGCGATTCGCTAATACAGCGGTCTCAATTAGACGCAATTAGACTAAAGCCCCACTCATATGGCGCATGTTCTGCTTTTACGGCAGCTTTCAGGCATCGCATGCCATTCTATTCAATGAGTTCCGCTTTACAGCGGTTTTCACTTTACAGCAGGGGTCCGGAACATAACCCACTGTATGAGTGGGGCCCTACTGTATACATATACATATACATACATTAAAGTGGCCAGATACAAAAGTGGATAGGGCTTCTGTACCTTGAAAAGTTGTGTAGAAGATGGAATGACAAGCATGACAAACTACATCTGCTGAAATTAACATTTCTACTCAACTATCAAGGGTGCAGGACCCCTATCCCCTTTTGCACGTGAACATCCCAACACAAATGCTAGCTCCTGATGGCAAAGTTGCCATCCAGCCATTCATGTACAGTGAAATCCTAGGCAAGTCTCACCAAGTTGAGTGAGATTTACTTACTTGTAAATGTGCTTAAAATTGCAGTCTTACTTTTACATCCCAGCTTTCCAGACCACACAATGCCTCGCTGACAAGGGGTCACCACGATCTATTAGCCTTCCTTCTACCATCCACTTCTGAGTAAACATGCTTAGGCTTGCACTGTCAGTGAATGGGTGGATGACACTGAGTATGTTATCATGTGTCAGGAGATAGAATAAAAATAGGAATAACAGCATTGTTCTCCACTGTTACTGCAGAAGGATAAGAAGTGGAAGCTTAAAAATGCTTTGGAACTACAGTACTTGGTAATGGACCTCTCTAACATGATAAATATTAACATGGAGAGATGCAGGGCAATTCTATAATGCAGGGTTAGCTAATGTACTAGCCCAATCCATTGGAATCGGACTCAGACTCGCTGGTGTGTCTTTCTCCAGTATGTTTAATGAAAAACTCCAGGTTAGTAGGCTTCATGGATAGGCTTACAGATCATACAAGATTCTGCAGCTCTACCTGCCATAACTAGACATGACTACTCAAAGCTAGGACTTTGTTGCAGCAATTAGACACACCCCTTATAAACCTTAAGTGGGTTTGGGTGGGCTCTTTCTACCTGTGTAAGGAAGGTGTCACAGAACGGGAGTGCATGCCCACGTGAGTGCTCCCTTGAGGTGGGAAGGTAGGAGCCAGCTGAGCCGCCATCTCTGTTGTCTGCATGTCTAAGGCAATGGGGGTGATGGCACTTCATCAAGATCCTCCTCTTCTACAGGAGGTGTGCATGGGGGCTGTGGCTTAGGAAGAGAGGGGGCTGGAGGGGAGAAGAAGGGATGGGCTCCTGATCAGCTGACATTCCTTATGTTGTAACTGGAGCTAAGGGGGAGGAGCAGTCACTGTCCAAAGTCCTGAAGTCTACTGCCTCAGGACTTCCTGGTTGCACATTGCTAAGACCCTCCCCCAAGTCCCATTCCGTATCTTCATCCTCTTCTTCATCACTCCAGGACCGCTCCGCAGGGCTCATGACAGCTAATCTTTTTTGGATCAAGAAGACCAATCATCTGGGGGCTGCATGCCAACAGTGTGTGTGGCCATCCCATACACATATACACTCACAGACACACATCCCTTTCCACTTCTCAGCTGAATTGTGCAGATCTGTTGACAAGGGAAAGCTATCATCCCTCTCCACTCATCAAATGATCACTCTGATGACCAGGGAGGAGGCAATATACATCTCCATCACTGGGCTCCACCCATTCCAAGATTCTCTCTTTCCAAAACTGAAGAATTGGGGGGGGGGACGAAAAAATTGTGGGAGGGAGTTGGATCAGAAACTGGGAGTCAACCACCCCAGTCTGAATGTCTATTCCGAAGTAGGAATGGGTGATGCTTGGGGGGGTATCATTTGGCTCCATGGAGCCTCCAATGTGGGGTTCCGGAGGGTTCAATTTTATCTCCCATGCTATTTAATATCTACATGAAACCACTGAGTGGGGTCATCCAGAGATTTGGAGTAAGTTGTCAGCAATATAGTGACAACACACAACTCTATCTTTCTAGACCAATTTCTTGCCTTGGTAATGGACTGGATGAGAGCCCACAAACTGAAGCTGAATCCAGACAAGACTGAGGCACTGTTAGTGGGTGGTTCCCTAGACCAGATGGAGGGGTTGTAGCCTACTTTTGATGGGAGTACTTTTGGATCCACTACTGTCGCTTGAGGCTCAAGTGGTCTCAGTGGCAAGGAATGCCTTCTATCAGCTTCAACTGGTGGCCCAGCTATGACCCTAATTGGACAAGGATATCCTGACTTCTGTTGTCTATGCTCTGGTAACCTCCAAGTTAGATTAATGCATTCTCAGAGCTTGGAAAAGTTACTTTTTTGAACTACAACTCCAATCAGCCCAATCCAGTGGCCATGCTGGCTGGGGCTGATGGGAGCTGTAGTTCAAAAAAGTAACTTTTCCAAGCTCTGTGCATTATACATGGGGCTGCCTTTGAAGACAGTTTGGAAACTGCAGCTGGTGCAGAATTCAGCAGCCAGATTGCTCACCAGAACAAGACGGTTTGAGACATAACACCAATTCTGGCATAACAGCATTGGCTACCAATTAGTTTCCAGACCCAATTCAAAGTGCTGGTTCTGACCTATATGGGGCTCAGGACCCCAATACCTCAAGGACCGCCTCTCCTTATATGTTCCAACCTTGACCCTGTGCTCAGCATCGGAGGCCCTTCTTCATGTGCCCCCTCTGAAGGAGGTGCAGAGAGTGGCAACATGAAAACAGGCCTTCTCAGTGGCAGTCCCCCCCCCGGTTTGTGGAACACTCTCCCCAGAGAGGTACTCCTGGTACCATCATGATCCATCTTTAGGCACCAGGCACAAACATTTGTCTTCTCCCAGGCATTTGTTTCTTAACTTTGGAAGGCTTTTGGAGGACTTCTGTTGTGTAGCCTTCCTAGGAAGGGTTGCTCCACTGCCTTTATACTGCTTTTTTTAAAAACTATGTATCTTTTACTTTTTATTAACTATAAGTCACTTTGAGTGTACATATTTGGGTAGAAAAGCATCTAACAAATTTAATAAATAAATAAATAATATACATTTTTGCAAAGCATTTATGCACACTTTATCATGGTAGCTGCATTTTTGTACACATTACTTTGCGGCAGAACTGCCCTGCAAAATTCAGAGATGTGCCAATTTTGAAAGATGATTGTTTTGGTTCATGAATTGTTTCAGAAATTGTGAATTGGATAGATTCGCCTTTAAATGTGAACTAAATCAAATTTCTCCTCTGTCCCTACTCAGAAGTAAGGCTTGCTGGATTCGATGGGACTTACTCCCAGGTAAGCGCGCATAGAATTGCAGCCTTAGGAAGATGCCTCATACCAGGTAAGAGCATTTGTCGAACTTGCTGAAGTCAACTCACAAAAGAGAGCTGCAACATTTACTAAGGTCTTAGATGAAGATGTCTTGCTCTAGCTCCAAAAGGTTGCCAACATGGTGCCTACGGGTTCACATGTATCAGCAAAAACCTTCCCTGGTGCCACAGGGTCCTTTCCCCATGCTGAAATTAGGCTTGAAAGAAGCCAACAGAACAGGTTGTGGTGGGTGCCTGGCTGCAATGTGTATGAGGGTCAGTAGTTTCTCCTGTTTGCAGATATTTCCACAGACTCCAAAAGTTGACAACCCCTCTTCTGATTCCTTGCTACAGAGAAACTAGAGAAGAGGGGAAAAACAAAAACAGGGATATGTTTATTGCTGCTTTAATGATTCATGCAAGGAGTGAGTTATACAACTTACTAGGAAAGTGTTTTTCCTTACTTATCTCCATCCCGTTCAGTATACAAACGTGCTCATTTCATGATCGGTGGGGAGGTGGGGCTGCCTCTCTTTTTTCGTGCCAGTACCTCCAACATGTATCTCTTATCTCTTGATCATAATTATCTCTTCATTTAAGAGTACTACAAAGCCTGGGGGAAAAGAGAACCCTTTCTCTTTCCACTCTTTCAAGAGAACCAAGACTCCGAGGCTTTCAGCTGGTCTGGCCATGCTCCATCCCAGCCTTAAAGCAAAGAAGGCCCAACTATTAAAGGGAAGACAATAATTGCAACGTGAAAAGAAAATATCCAAAACCAACCAAAAGGATTGCAATGTTTCTAGACTTAAACTAACACAAGAGTAATGTGAGGGCAATGTTCCCAGGGCCACCTAATGTAACCTTCAAAGGCATGACTTGCAACACTTCTCTCCCTTTCTGGAATCTCGATTTCAGATTAGAGCCATCATATCCATTGAACTTCAGACACTGAAGGCAGGGCCTCCTGCAAGTTATTTGTAAACAATTATAGATCCATTTGATTATCTAAATATCAGTTGCTGAGTATCACAAGTGGGAAGTGAACTGTTGCACTTAGGTCCTGCTTGTGGGCTTCCTGTATTTATTTATTTATTATTTGATTTATATCCCTCCCTTCCTCCCAGCAGGAGCCCAGGGTGGCAAACAAAAGCACTAAAACACATCAAAACATCACAAAAACAGACCTTAAAATACATTAAAACAAAACATTTTTTTTAAAAAAGCTTTAAAAATATTTTTAAAAGGTTAAAAACATACTGTTTAAAATAAAAAAAGCATATTAAAAGCAATTCCAACAGAGACACAGACTGGGATAGGTCTCAACTTAAAAGGATTGTTGAAAGAGGAAACTCTTCAAAAGATGCCGAAAAAATAAGAGAGATGGCACCTGCCTAATATTTAATGCAATTGTACTGCCTTCAAGTCGATTCCGACTTATGGCGACTCTGTGAATAGGGTTTTCATGAGGCTGAGAGGCAGTGACTGGCCCAAGGTCACCCAGTGAGCTTCATGGCTATGTGGGGTTTTGAATCCTGGTCTCCCAGGTCATAGTCCAACACCTTAACCACTACACCACACTGGCTCTAATATTTAAGGGGAGGGAATTCCACAGGGTAGGTGCTGCCACACTAAATGTTTGTTTGCTATGTTGTGCAGAATGGACCTCCTGGTAAGATGGTATCTGCAGGAGGCCCTCACCTGCAGAGCGCAGTGATCGACTGGATATATAAGGGATACAATCTTTCAGGTATCCTGGTCCCAAGCTGTATAGGGCTTTGTACACCAAAACTAGAACCTTGAACTTGGCCAGGTAGCAAATGGGCAGCCAGAAAGCAATTCTTTCAGCAGCGGGGTGACATGTTGGCGATACCCTGCCCCAGTGAGCAGTCTCACCACCTCATTTTGCACCAGCTGCAGCTTCCAGACCAACCTCAAGGGCAGCCTCACATAGATCGCATTACAGGAATCCAGCCTGGAGTTTACCAGTTTGTGGACAACAGTGGTCAGGCTATCCCAGTCCAGAAATGGCCACAGCTCTCTTACCAGCTGAAGCTGGTAAAAGGCAATCCTAGCCACTGAGGTCACCTGGGCCTCTAGCGACCAAGATGGATCCAGGAGCACCCCTAGAGTACAGACCTGCTCTTTCAGAGGGAGTATGACCCCATCCAAAGCAGGCAACTGACCAATTATCTGAACTCGGGAACCACCAACCAACAGTGCCTCCATCTTGCTAGGATTCAGACTCAGTTTATTGGCCCTCATCCAGCCCACCACCAAGTCCAGGCAGTGGTCAAGGGCTTGCATAGCCTCACCAGATTCAGATGTTACGGAGAAATAGAGCTGGGTATCATCAGGATACTGCTGACAGCTTGTCCCAAATCTCCTGATGACTGCTCCCAAGGGCTTCATATAGATGTTACAGAGCTTGGAAAAGTTACTTTTTTGAACTACAGCTCCCATCAGCCCCAGCCAGCATGGCCACTAGATTGGGCTGATGGGAGTTGTAGTTCAAAAAAGTAATTTTTCCAAGCTCTGGAACAGCACGGGGGACATGATGGTGCCCTGCAGCACCTTACAGCACAACTGCCAGGGGGCCGAAAGACAGTCACCCAATGCTATTCTCTGAGAGCGACCCTGGAGATAAGATCAGAACCACTGTAAAACAGTGCCTCCAATAGCCATCTCACCAAGTCGGCCCAGAAGGATACCATGGTCAAGGGTATCAAAAGCCACTGAGAGATCAAGTAAAAATAACAGGGTCGTACTCCCCCTGTCCTTCTCCCGATAAAGGTCATCCAACAGGGCTACCAAGGCCAATTCAGTTCCATAACCAGGCCTGAACCCAGACTGGGATGGGTCAAGATAATCTGTTTCATCCAAGAGTACTTGCAACTGCTGCGCCACAACCCTCTCAATCACCTTCCCTAAAAAGGGAGTATTTGCAACCGGTCGGTAGTTGTCACAAACCAATGGGACCAGGGTGGGCTTTTTCAGGAGCAGTCGGATCACTGCTTTTTTCAGGGTGGCTGGAACCACTCCCTCCTGCAACGACATGTTGACCACACCCTGAATCCACTTGGTCAAATCCCCTCAGGAAGCTTTAATAAGCCAAGAAGGGCAACGGTTGAGAGGACACATTGCTGGCCACATCAATGCAAGCACCTTGTCTACGTCATCAGGCCGCATCAACTGAAACCGTTCCCAAGAAGTTGCAGCAGATGTTGCACTGGACACCTCATTGGGGACTACAGTAGATGTAGATGGGGCATCAAGACTGCTACGGAGACGAGCAACTTTACCCTTAAAGTGCCTTGTGAACAATTCACAGTGGGCCTCCGAAGGGTCTAAAAGTCCATTTCCTGGAGTTGATGTCAACAGACCCCTGACAATACGGAAAAGCTCCACTGGACTGCTACTTGAGGATGCGATGGAGGCAGAGAAGTGGGCCTTCTATATGTACCTAGTTGGCCACTATGAGAAAAAATGCTGGACTAGATGGGTGGCCTCTTATGATCTTGAGGGTAAGGGTCCCAGGTTGTAAAGGTACATCTAAGACTACCACTCAAAGCAGCTCCTGTGCTATTCTTTGTACATGAAGAGTGCAAACATGCAAACAACAGCCAAATAAAGAGGTATGGAACAGCTGGGACAAAAGTGGTTGATGCCTAGCTGATATCGGCTGCCTGATGTATGACGATGAAGTCCAGACCCACAGGACTTATTTCCTATATTTATTTAATATCTTTTTAGGCTGCCTCATCAAACAGGAACCTCTCCAGGTGAGTTACAAACACAGGGACCAGATTTAATCTTTTTAGGACATTTCACTATTTCTTTAGCACTTCCTTTCCCTAAATCAGATGTCCTCTGTTTTTTCAATCATTTGGCCTTGTCCATAAAATTCTCTTCTACCCTTATGCTCAGTGCTGCACATATTCTGTTGTCCGAAGCTCTGAGGAGTGCCACAGGAACAAGACTGGACATATTAGTAGATAGCATTGCCTTCAATTACACCAGTGAGTCAGCCTTTGCTGGCTCAATGGGTTCTGCAGTGCTTGTTCCAACTGAGATAGCTTTGTCCATCTTTGTAGGACTAGAATGTTTCTTCGGTTATGACAAGAGTAGCTTCACAGGATGTCCATGTTTTCTCCTCCTCCTCTATAATACTATTATCAGCAAGACACCATGATGATGGGAGTGCCTTTAGGCTATAAAACCCTAAACACTGATGCACACTGAGGCTTCTCCATGCACCCATGTACACAGGAGAGACTGAACAGAGAACAGAGGGATGAGCAGCTTGCACATAGACCTGCCCAGAGATTGAGCTACCACCAGTTAAATCCTGCAGACAATGAGGGAAGTCTTCAATGTGTACTTGTTAACAAGAGAGGATTGGGAGTGACTGTTCTGGTGCCCATGGCACACACTTGATCCATTTGTTCTTCATTGTGTGTACTTTTCAAATGTCACTTTCTTATTATGTTATATTGCCAAACCATAATGAGGATTAACCCCATTTCCCCCTCCTTTTTTATAAGCCCATTAAAGGCTTATGCATGTTGCTATAACTCAGCTATAGAATTCATTTTTAGAGGCTGATGTTATTCAAATCATCATGCACACAATTGTGTGTTGTGACAAGACAAGTTAGAGTAATGTCCTTACACACACAGAAAAATAAGTCCTGATACAAAATTAAAGCTTCTTTCAATGTTATTAAAATTCTGTAGATGGCACACACAGTAGTTTATAATATGAATAGCTGATGGTCTTCTAGTTAAATAAATGTATGAAAAATATTATGTCCTTGTATTTATGGGATCTAATGGAAATTGCTACTATTACGATGACAAGTATTAAAACATGGATAGTAAGTATGTTTATTATTATTGTACCTTTCTTTTTTGCTACCATTTCATTTATTGTGACTCATTCTACCTCTTCACATTCCTAAGCAACAAATACAAATACAATTGGAGAGCATTAAGAAATTAAAACATATTATTTGTGCATTTATGGAAATTACTTGTCCTACCTCCACATTTTGTTTTGGGGAGACTTTGATAATCCCATTCTGTATTTACAACATATTATGAAGACATTTGGTCATCTTAGCCTGCACTTTGTTACGTTATGGGCTGCTCAGTTACAAATGGCATTAGTACAGTGGGTTCTACCTCTGCAGAGGTAAAGAACTGCAAGATTAGCTATGATGAATTTCAGCTCTATTTTCCCCACTGCCCTATTAAAAACACTGTGAACCAATATATGAAAAATATTTCTTTAAAATGGTATACTGAAATTGCAGGGTAAGCATATTTGCATGTGTGTGTGCGCACAATCACACACATGAATCATCCCCATGGCCCATTTTTCAGTGACAGAGGCTTTTGAACTCAATAGTCAAAGATTTCCATGTCAGCCTTGACATAAGCACAGCCATTTTAAAAACCTTTTTACAGAAAGTTGCAAAATAACCTATTTTGTTTTGTGTTTAATCCCTCAAAAAGTGCGGCTCCATTTTATTCATCCAAATAAACTAGAGAGTGTTCATCATGTACGTTTCTGGAAATCTAGATGCATGGAAAGGGGTCCTCCCACAACATGATGTAGCGAAACAGCATAAATTGCAGTTGGGGGTGACAGACAATGGGGCAATGTGAAACTTACTGAAACACAGCCAGAGAGAATAATGTACTCTTCATCAGATTTGTTTTATTTTTTGAGGGTTTGAAGATCAGTGGAGGCCCTGCCAATACAGCAGGGTCAAGTCACCTTTAGGTGGCACCATGAGGGAAGGATAGATGAAGGCAGGCACTGGGGGCTGCATGGGGTAGGGGCAGGGCTGTCCCTAGCAGGGCGGCAGGTGACATTTGGGCACTGCTTCAGGCAGCAAATGTCTCAGAGCCAGCATTCTTGGAAACGCAACTTGTTAAGTACATTTTACATTATTATTCTTGTCCCTGACTGCCACGTTTGGTCAGGCCTACCTGCATTTTATGTTACAGAGTTTGAAACATCTATTTCGTCGCAAGTCTGTCGCAAGTGAATTGGGTGTTTCAGTTTGCCAGACCTGTCATAATAAATTAATTACAGGATGTTGCAGAAATGGCTGCATTCCAGCAGCATCGTGCACAGTTTAATATAGCCCAATTTCCCCATTTCTTCGTATTTGTGGTTAGATAAATCCTCAGAAAATTTACAGCTGCTGCAGCTAGCTTTCTGTGCTCCCAGCCTGTGTAACTATAGAAGTGTAACTAAAAATTGATGTATTTTTTCTTGTATTCACGTATTTCTTTACTGGGAAAAGACATTGTTCCACTAAAATTATTATGTACGTGCTCAATTTTATTGTAAAGCCGCCCTGAGTGCCCTATTTTAGGGTACAAGGGTGGGATAGAAATATTTTAAATAAATAAATAAAAGAAGCATTTGCAGGCTAAAAAAAAAAAAGGATTGGCATCAAGGCAACAAAAATTGAATTGGTCAACCACCTAGACAATGCCACTAAAATGGTGCTTCAGTTGAATATACTACCATTGTTATTTTAAATTTCCTAACATAAATCCACAGCACATAAATACAGCTAGATGGGGAGAGGAGGGGTAACTCCTTTGAGGTACAAAGTAGCAATCAGTTGGGTGCTATAGGTTATCACAGTGCGGACCTGGGCAAAGTGCTGGGTGCACCCTTTCCTGTTAGTGGGACCAGGTGGACTTACCTGGCAGTGATGATGGGTAGCAGCAGTTCTCTGAGTAGTACTAGGTGGTGGGGTACCACCATTAAATTTCCCACAGTGCCCTATACTGTCATTACATTGGGGGCACTGGGGGAAGATAAAAAGACAGCTAGACCCTGCCACCCAATTCTGCCTTTGAGAACATAAAGAGCCCTGCTGGATTAGATTAAAGGCCTATTAAGGCTAGCATCCTGTTTCGCACATTGGCCAACCAGATGCCTATCGGAAGCCCGCAAGCAGGGCATGAGGGAAATAGTCCTCTCCTGCTGTTGTTCCCCAGCAACTGTTATTCAGTGGCATGCTTTCTCTGATCCTGGATGAAGCGTATCATCATTGTGACTAGTAGCCATTGACAGCCCAGAGTCAGATTTTGTTTTAGAAGAGGTCTCAGTCGACGGTGGGCCTTGCCAGCTGGCCCTGATCACAAGAAAATCTGCTAAAGCACTGAGTGAAATGGGATTGTCTCCATTCACTTTCACCCGAAACCTGGAGTCTTTGAGCCAGGGGAGTCACTTAGGTAGAGCAGTCACCCCTTGGATTTTAGACTGCATGTGTTATGCAAACACCTACTGGCACTCCCAAAAAAGAACAGAAGAAATTTCACCAGCACTGATGACATTTTAACAGTGAGTAGAAAGTATAAAATTAGAAAAGAACTGTAAAATATGTTTTTCTTTTCCTTTCTTTTTTGGTAGTTTGATCTGGAATATATCTAAAAGGTGTTTGGCTTTCAACCAGGCAAATATATCCATCCTATATCCAATAGATGTCTGGTACCATGGATATTGCTCCCTCCACCTCCACAGTGGCTCTGCTTTTAACTCCTAACTGCAGCCTTTGTCTGCAATAGGGATGGGGAACCTGGGGCCCTCCAGATGTTGTTAGATTCCAACTTCCATCAGCCCCAGTCAGCATAGTGGGAGTTGTAGTCCAACAGCATCTAAAGGGCCACCCTGTGTCTACAAGTTCTTGGACAGTACAGTTATCTCAGAATAATATGGAGGTCTCTATTGCCCCAAATGCAACCTTCAGAGAGCAGTTGATAAGAATGTTGCTGTTATTTTTCATTTCATTGGTGCTGAGTGCCTTCCATCAGTTTAGGCTGGTGGCCCAACTGTGACCCTATCTGGACAGGAATAACCTGGCTAATCAATGCTCTCAATGTTGGATTATTGCAATGTGCTTTATATGGCGCTACCTATGAAAACAATTCAGCAGCTTTAATTAGGGCAGAGTGCAACTGCTCGATTGTTGGTGGGTTCAAGACGAATAGAGCATATAATACCTATCCTGTTTTAATTGCACTGGCTGCCTGTATGCTTCTGAGGACAATTCAAAGTGCTGGTTTTACCTACAAAGCTCTTTATGGCTCAGGACCCCAATATCTTCTGAAACACCTCTCCTAATAGGAACCTACCCAGACCCTTAGATCTTCTTCTCAGGCCCTTATCCAGGTCCCCCGTCTGGGAGAGGGCCTTTTCAGTTGTGGCTCCCCATCTGTGAGATCCACCTGGTGCCTTCATTGTCATCTTTTCGGCACTAGGTAAAGATGTACCTTTTCTTCCAGGCATTTGATAGACTGAGATGATATTTTGTTTAATATTCTGCCAAACCTTCCTGTGGCTGTGTGGGGGTGTTATTGCTATTGTTTTGTTGTTGTTTATTGTTATGTTTTTATAGTGTGTTTTGTTTTTAACATTGTGTAAGTTGCTTGGGGACCATCAGGTATCAAGCAACTACTTCTACTACTACTAAATCTCATCTTTCTTGCATGGGACTCAAAGTGGTATAGATTGCATTCCCAAGCTGTCTCCCATCTTGGTACTGGCCAGACCTATGAAATGTACAACAGTAATAAAAATACGTTATTAAAAATCAGAACAAATGGAGGGGAGGCAATATTATTTGCCTGGGTGCCATCTGAGGTAGGTCATTTGATCTAGCCCCTGCCCAGTGTCTTTTCTTCAGCTACTGTGAAAGTGTTCTTCATAAGTTTTCTCCACTTACTATAGGTCTTTAAAACAACAACAGTACCAGCAGTATGGCAGCCACAAAACTGAGTATCCCTGATAACTCCATGAACTTAACCTTTGGAACTCTTTAACAAAATGAGAAATGCTCACTCATATTAATGCCCTTGACATGATATGATCTGGTCAGATGAATATAATAATATCATTTGTTAAGAGACAACATAACAATGTTTTCAGAGTTCCAAAAGAAGAATCCAAATACTTTATTTTTGGAGAGAAGCAACACAAAACGGATATCAAGAAATGCAGCATATTTACCTCAGAAGAAGAGAAAGAGTTTGAAAGTAAATAGGTTTATCTCAAGCAGGGGAAAGACTGAAACTTCCCAATCTTGTAAAAGGACACTTCCTCACAAACTACTAAGCTTTTGTCTTTTGTTACTATGCTCTCCTCTGATTATCCTGTAATACAAAGCAATCTTCTTCATACTGATTCAGTCTTCCTTTCCTTGCATTACATAGTTCATTTCTAAGCCCATACTTTAATTATGGAAACCACAAGGAACCTAGAATCCATGTGACACATGTATAAATTATTTTCTTCAAAGCACTGTAGATGAAATGACTGAACTGGAAATTCATGTCTTTTAATCACCACCAGCTATAAGAGAAACCCTTGATTTAAATCAAGTTTGTCCCTTATAGTTCTTCACATATTTCTTAAACAATGGTGCAAATCTGATTACTAAAACATGTTAATTTACAACTCAATATAGCATTTTACAATGAGGGTACACTTTGTGCAATTGTTTAGATAACTTGATTTTTATTAGTTTAGGAAATAGGACATAATATTGTCTGTGGAAACCTGCAGATGCTTGTTTTTTTGAGGAAAAAAGTATAGAATGGAGTTCCCTAGGGAAGCTGAGTTATGCTGAAGTAAAATGGGGAATAGACTTATGGCACTACCATTATGGTTTGCCATGATGTTCCAAAATAGGGGGCATGTTATGTAATATATAAAGTAAGAAAATGACACCTAGTGCATCTTTCTGTAATGTAAACTTTGGTTATAGATTCTAAACCCAGTTAAGTGATTAAACAAACCGTTAAGGAGCTATGATTTTTTTCTATTAACATCCAACAGTGTTGAATAACACTAAAAGACATATGAGTCTTGATGAATGATGCATTCCCATAAGCATTACAAAGTTAATTCTTCAATTTACTAACAGGTGATCCACATTGTTCTTCAGACATGTCCACATCTTCATCCACATCATTTTCTCCCAATAAGCAGGTTTCATGATGATGTTTCATCATTCTTGCAACTAGGCCCTGCTTCTACTTCTTGCATTATTTACATTTTGCACATTTTCCTTTTTTGCCCAGGGAAGGAATCTCTTCAGAATATTCCCAGATAGGGTCTTGCTTGCACCCAGAAGCCATGACAGTATTCTGTTTCCACTGTTCCTTTTCATTCTGCCTCCAACTGTCCTTTTCTGTATTGTCTCTGTCCTAACTCCTTTGCCTTGTGTGGCCCAGCTCCAACACCACATAAACTCAGAACAACAACAATCCCATCCCCATCCAGCTGTGCCTGTGCACATGTAACTTTAATCAGGGAAACAGAAACTGAAAGCCTAGAACTTCCAAGAAGCAAGAGTTTGTAACTGGACTGCGCAGAGCCGTTTTCATGACATGAAAAACGGATATGAATGCCCATGTTTGATTGGTAGGTAATTCAATGTGTGCGTGATAGAGCCATTAATTCATTTTAATGAGATGGTAAGTATAGGTTTAGCATATTAGTAATAAGACAGAATTTAATGAGAGAGAAAATTACTATTATATTAATTATTTATTTTTAAAAAATTAAAAATTCCAATTTATTTTTTAACTTTTTTTAAAAAATCACTGATTTTTATCCACCCTGCTTTGGTACCAAAATATGAAAAACCCATCCTTGTTTGACAAAACACAGATAATTTACTTTGTTGTCTATATAACGTAATTAGTTTTTTTTAAAGTTATTAGGGTTTTTTTAAGTGATGCTAGTTTATTTATTAGTAGAGGCAAGCCCTTAAAATAAAAAAACAGTCCCTTAGAAGATACATTAGGTTTTAAGAATTCTATCTGCTTACTTAAACACAATTGACAATTGAACAGTTCACCATCTACCCACTTGCCCCCAAAAGCTGGTTACTTACTGCACTGCAGATGTTTCATAAATGACACTTGCTAATGTAAGCTGCAGTTACTGCAGAACTGTAGTTACCACAATGTCATATACACTAGAAAAGATTTCTTTGCAGAATACTCTGATTTGTGTTTACTAAACAAGTGTTTCCCCCCTTTCTTTCTCCTCTTCCCGCCTTAGATTCAGTATCTCCTATTCACCTTAGTAATTAGAGCAGAATGATATAGTGAATGCAGTGCCTCATTATTAAGCTTGTATCCCTGGTCTCTGTAGAATGGCTGCCATGCCGGCTATTTTCATAGCTGTCTGCTTTTTGTGTGTGTTGGACCATTGTTAACCCTAAATGATCCTGACATTCAATTCTTCGGAAGACAATTGGGTCCAGCTGGCAGACTGAGTTCACTAGTCAACGGAGACTCTCAATTGTCATGTGTTCTCATTAGCCCTTGTTTGATGGTGATCCCCTTTTGTTGTTTGAATTAAGTGATGCTACAAGTACCTTGCTCTGCCTTATAAGACTTTAAGGCAAAACCCAAATGCAACATGATGGTTGTGGGAGATGGCAAGGGCATATGTGGCATCATCTTCTCTCCTTTTTAATGGTTTTTCTGTTTGCTGTTCACTGTGCCCTTGCTAACCCATTTATACGTGTTAAACTAGGCTTCTTTTTAGGACAAATGGACTTTAAAAAATATCAAAATAACTTTTAAAATTGGGCTATAACTTAATACAAGCAAATGAAAACAGAAAAGGGCAAATCAGACCTCTTTTTAGCAGATCATGCCAAGCCTCTAAATCTCTTAAATGTACATGAAACATAAACTTATTAGGTTCTTGCACACCTCCAATGAACTCCTGCTTTAGAACTTCCTGGTGCTGTGCCTATATATAACTTAACCTACTTCATTCTGAAAATAGTTCTTGCAATTAACTCAAGTTAGAGCAAAAGTTTTCAGTTTACATATAGTAACTAGTTTCTCAAGTCAGAATATTATCCAACAAATCATGTAATGCCGAATTATTTTTTGTTAATTTAATTTTGCATTTCTACTTAAACACCACCTCCTCCACCACCACCACAAAGACATTTGTTTTGGAATATAGCCTTTTCTTTAATCAGAAGCATTTTATAAAACTATGTCAGTAAACTAAGCTTTATCTAAGATAGCTTCCAATAAATTAACAGCAATTTTTCTTATGTGTGTTCCAGATGGGATATGGAGTGGCAGCCAGGAACATGTCTTCCAGTGGGCTAAAGCACATGCATGTGTTCCCATTCACACTCTATAATAAGGATGGGAGGGGGGATTTTGAATGGTAAGTAAGAATTTATTGCAGAACGTAAGTGGTATTTATTAGGATAAAGTTAGGCTTGAGAAACACAAAGGCCCCATTCTTAAGAATTTAGCATGTATGAGTGTGTACATATTTGTTGGTGTGCATAGTTGTGTATGTGGGTGCACAACATGCTGCTGCAGGGTGCAGATCAAGACCATATGCAGACAGACATTTGTACTTTAATCTTCTCCAGGTGAGGGGGAAAACAAAGTTGTGACCAAAGACGGATTCTCAGATTCATTTCCAGTATTCTACCCAACTGAATCTACACACACCCTACATACTTTCTGTTGAAACCGGTCCTTTCAGAAGCACACGTCAATGATGAAAGTATTTTTTTTAACACAGAAATGAGCATTCCTTCACATCCGTGAACAGAAGATCTCACCTCTCCACTACATGTAACTTTTTGGGGGGGGCAGGGATCCTCTCTCTGAAAAGGTAATGATTTTTCTTAGTTTGTTGGTTAGATTTCTGAAAAGAGCAAACAACGCAAAATAGTTTTTGTGATGTGCTGATACTTACATTAAAGGAAAAGAGCCCTATTAATAGGCTATTAATGCAAGGCATTAAAAATCATTTGCATGCTGTTTTGTCAACACATATCTGTACTTCGTGTCACAAAGAAAGGCAGATAGCTATTAATTCTACACCTAAGAATGCAAAACAGGAGAAAATTCTTAACTCCCATGAGTTGGGAGGAAAGGTGAATGCCAATAAAACCTATCCTTTTGTCATATGATAATAGCAACAACACAGTTTTAAAGAGAATGTTTTCAGCTCCATAAATCTTCACGTTGGGCCTTTTATCTGATTTCTCTCCTTAATTGTTATTTGGAACAGTGCCTTAGAACAGACTGCTGCTGCCTTTCTGCTCTCAATTTGGAAAGTGTGGCCAAGCAGCTCTATTCAGCTTCAGAGCTGTGAACATAATTGGAGCCCTAGTTTGCAAGCATGAAAGAAGGCATTGTGTCATTGAATACAGCCACCACCATCAGTACAGTGTTTATGTGAAGTGTTATTTCTATCTTCAGTGTGCAATGTCAAATTAATACAGGCATACCCCGCTTAACGTCGCTTCACGTAACATCGCCTCGCTATAACGTACATGCTCCATACTCCACCATACCCCACTTTAACGTACGCGCTTTGCAATAATGGACACTGACGGAACTTGCGTTCCACGTGCGTTGCGAAGCATCATCTTCTTAGCGATCTGAGCGGAGCAATTGAGCGATCTAGCGATCTGAGCAGCTGCTGCCTTGGAGACAGAACCTTTTACAGTACTGTAATCATTTAAAGATATTTTATTTTACATTTAAGTACTTTACTTTACAGTACTGTAAAGAGCGATCGGAGCTCTGCCTGCCCCGGCCTAGGTCGGTGGCGGCAGTGTGTGTGTGTGTGGGGGGGCACCTTGTGGTCTTTAGATCCCCCTGATTTCATTTTACTGTCCCATTTTATACCTCTCCCTCTCCATTGTCCCATCTGCTTTACTGTAATTGTTTGTGATAAAAAATAAAAAAAATTATTTAGATCCCCCGATTTCATTTTATACCTCTCCATTGTCCCATCTTCCTTTCCTGCTTTTTCTCTCTGTCTCTGCCCATCATTAGTTCTGGCTTTTGCCACTGCTGGCTTGTGACTCCCAGTAGTGTGTGTTGTGTGTGGGGTGTGTGTATTGGTATTGTTTTCCCTTGCCTTCAGTACAGTACAGTACAGTACAG
Source organism: Rhineura floridana (assembly GCF_030035675.1). NCBI lineage: Eukaryota > Metazoa > Chordata > Lepidosauria > Squamata > Rhineuridae > Rhineura > Rhineura floridana. The sequence continues at coordinate 105,418,857 of NC_084483.1, forward strand.
TATTACAGTACAGTACATAATGGCAGATACAAAGAAAAGTCATAAATCTATCACCTTAGATATGAAGCTTAAAATGATTAAACTGTCTGATGAAGGTGTTTCTCAAGCTGAGATAGGCCAAAGGCTAGGCTTCACTCGAACGACAGCACAGTCATGAGGAGCAAAGAAAAAATTCTTGCAGAAGTTAAGAGTGCTACGCCAGTGAACACAACAAAAATTAGAAAAAGGGATAGCGTTGTTGCAGATATGGAGAGACTCTTAATACTTTGGATAGAAAATCAGACTGCACGCCAGGTTCCTGTCAGCCAGGCAATGATTCAAAGTAAGGCCTTAAGCCTATTCAATGACCTGAACAGTAAGAAAGGTGAGGCAGTGAAGGATGCCGAATTTGTTGCAAGCCGTGGATGGTTTGACAGGTTCAAGAAGAGGTCTAACCTACGTAACATCAGAATGCAAGGAGAGGCAGCTGCTGCAGATACTGAGGCTGCAGAAAGCTATCCACGTGACCTTGCCAAAATTATTGAAGAGAGAGGCTACTCCAAAGAACAAATTTTTAATGTGGATGAGACTGGGCTGTTCTGGAAAAAGATGCCTGCAATAACCTTCATCGCCAGAGAGGGGAAAACAATGCCAGGCTACAAGCCAGCTAAAGAAAGAATAACCCTTCTGTTAGGTGGCAATTCCTCTGGTACCTTGAAACTGAAGCCTATGCTAATTTATCGTTGGGAAAACCCTAGAGCTTTAAAGAACGACGTTAAAACTAGATTTCCAGTGCATTGGAGGTCCAATAGAAAAGCATGGGTGACTGCAGCAGTTTTCAAAGATTGGTTTGACATCTGCTTTGTACCAGAGGTGAAAGCCTATTGCAGGGACAACAATATCCCTTTTAAAATTTTGCTCCTTGTAGACAATGCTCCTGGCCACCCTCGAACATTAGATGAACTGAACCCTAACATTCGAGTGGAATTCCTACCACCGAATACCACCTCACTCCTGCAGCCCATGGATCAATGTGTCATAGCCACCTTCAAGTTGAACTACTTGAAAAGAACCTTCAGCAAGTGTATTGTAGCAATAGAAAATGAAGAGGGGACAGGGCAAGAAGTCCTAAAGAAATTCTGGAAAAGCTATAACATCTTGGATTGCATCAAAACTATAAGAGATGCATGGAATGACATCAAGGAAACAACAATGAAACAGGCCTGGAAAAAATTATGCCCACAGTTATTTGATGATGTCGAAGCCTTTGAAGATCCTGTAGCTGATGTTACTGAAAATATTGTAGAGATGGCAAGGCAGTTAGAGCTGGAAGTGGAGGCAGAAGATGTTGCTGAACTTATGGCGTCCCATACTGAACCCCTCAGCAATGAAGATCTTCTTGAACTTGAAGAGGAGAGAGAGGAAGAAAATGTGCCAGATGAGGATGAGACCATGGAACAGCTTGAAGGCCTAACTCCAAAAGTTCTCTTGGAAGCTTTCCGTCATCTTGATAGCGCATTGGCTCTTTTTGAAAAGCATGATAGGGACTTTGAAAGAAGTTCCAAAGTCAATGCACACATTTCAGGGGCTTATGCCTGTTACAAAGAAATCTACAGAGAAAAGAGCTACAGTTCAAACCTCCTTAGACACCTACTTTCTCAAAAGGCCAGCAGCAGCACCCAGTCAATCTCCCAGACCATCAACATCCACTGATCCATCTCTAGCATCGACATCAGCCTCAAGCCCTACTCCTACTTCAGGTAGTCCATCCAAGTCACCAGCAAGAAAGCGTCTAGCTCTTGATTACTCGACTTATGAAGTAGAAGATATGCCCTCTCCTTCATCCTTCCTGCAATACATGTAAATTTTCGTTCATCCATCTTGCATCTGCCAGCTGACATTAAAGGTAAGCTTTATTTTATTTTATGTTTATTTTTTATGTGTTATTTACATCAGTTATGCCCATATATGACAATTGCAGTGCAGTACATGCATCAATAAGTGAAAAAAAGTTGTTATGTGCCTCCAAGTCGACTACGACTTATGGTGACCCTATGAATCAGTGACCTCCAAGAGCATCTGTCATGAACCACCCTGTTCAGATCTTGTAAGTTCAGGTCTGTGGCTTCCTTTATGGAATCAATCCATCTCTTGTTTGGCCTTCCTCTTTTTCGACTTCCTTCTGTCTTTCCAAGCATTATTATCTTTTCTAATGAATCATGTCTTCTCATTATGTGTCCAAAGTATGATAACCTCAGTTTCATCATTTCAGCTTCTAGTGATAGTTCTGGTTTAATTTGTTCTAACACCCAATTATTGGTCTTTTTTTGCAGTCCATGGTATATGCAAAGCTCTTCTCCAACACCACATTTCAAACCAATTGATTTTTCTCTTATCAGCTTTTTTCACTGTCCAACTTTCACATCCATACATAGAGATTGGAAATACCATGGTCTGAATGATCCTGACCTTAGTGTTCAGTGATACATCTTTACATTTGAGGACGTTTCCTAGTTCTCTCACAGCTGCCCTACCCAGTCCTAGCCTTCTTCTGATTTCTTGACTATTGTCTCCATTTTGGTTAATGATTGTGCCAAGGTATTAATCCTTGACAAGTTCAATGTCCTCATTTCAACTGTAAAGTTGCATAAATCTTCTGTTGTCATTACTTTAGTCTTTTTGACGTTCAGCTGTAGTCCTGCTTTTGTGCTTTCTTTAACTTTCATCAGCATTCGTTTCAAATCATTACTGGTTTCTGCTAGTAGTATGGTATCGTCTGCATATCTTAAATGATTGGTATTTCTCCCTCCAGTTTTCACATCTCCTTCATCTTGGTCCAATCCTGCTTTCCGTATGATATGTTCTGCGTACAGATTAAATAAACAGGGTGATAAAATACACCCCTGTCTCACACCCTTTCCGATGGGCAACCAATCGGTTTCTCCATATTCTGTCCTTACAGTAGCCTCTTGTCCAGAGTATAGGTTGCGCATCAGGACAATCAGATGCTGTGGCACCCCCATTTCTTTTAAAGCATTCTATAGTTTTTCATGATCTACACAGTCAAAGGCTTTGCTGTAATCTATAAAGCACAGGGTGATTTTCTTCTGAAATTCCTTGGTCCGTTCCATTATCCAATGTATGCTTGCCATATGATCTCTGGTGCCTCTTCCCTTTCTAAATCCAGCTTGGATGTCTGGCATTTCTCGCTCCATATATGGTAAGAGCCTTTGTTGTAGAATCTAGAGCATTACTTTACTTGCATGGAATATTAAGGCAATAATATTATTCGATAATTACTGCATTCCCTGGGATCCCCTTTCTTTGGAATTGGGATGTATAAGTAACGCTTCCAGTCTGTGGGCCATTGTTTAGTTTTCCATATTTCTTGACAAATTTTTGTCAAAATTTGGACTGATTCAGTCTCAGTAGCTTGTAGCAACTCTATTGGTACGCCATCTATTCCTGGTGTAAAAAAAGTAGTGCTTCACTTTAAGTACATTTTCACTTTACATACACGCTCCGGTCCCATTGCGTATGTTAAAGCGGGGTATGCCTGTAGTTAACACTGCCTTCCTAACGAGCATCCAGATCTTGGCCACTGCTCAGCTCTCTCCAATTTGTAGCATGATGTCATGTTTAACTATTTACTTTCAAAACCTGAGGATGAGAGATGTTTAAAGGGGGGAAAACATTACATGAAATGTGACATCACCACCAGGACTAGAAAATTATTATTTATTATTAATTAATTAATTAATTAAATTTATATCCCGCTCAGCAGGAGCCCAGGGCGGCAAACAAAAGGTCAGAGAGCTAGAATTAAGCAAGCAGAAGAGTCAGAAATTCAGTGTTCTTACAGTATTGCACGGAAACAAGAGTTTGTTCTGTGCCTTTAAGTCATCACGACTTATGGTGACCCTATGAATCAGCGACCTCCAGTAGCATCTGTTATAAACCATCCTGTTCAGATCTTGAAAGTTCTGTGGATTCCTTTATGGAATCAATCCATCTCTTGTTTGGGCTTCCTTTTTCTACTCCCATATGTTTTTCCCAGCATTATTGACTTTTCTAGTGAATCATGTCTTCTCGTTATATGTCCAAAGTATAACCCCTATTTCACCATTTTAGCTTCTAACAATAGCTCTGGTTTAATTTGTTCTAACACCCAGTTATTTGTCTTTTTCGCAATCCATGGTATCCGCAAAACTCTCCTCCAACACATTTCAAATGAATTGATTTTTCTCTTATCCACTTTTTTCACTGTCCAACTTTCACATCCATACATAGAGACTGGGAATACCATGGTCTAAATGATCCTGACTTTGGTGTTCAGTGATACATCTTTGCATTTGAGGACCTTTTCGTTTTCTCATAGCTGCCCTCCCCAGTCTTAGCCTAAGTATTAGCTCCTATTCTTTTACAATCATCAGATATTAAGGAATCCCAACCTATGGCGACCCTATGTTTTCATGGTAAGTGGTATTCAGAGGTGGTTTACCATTGCCTTCCTCTGAGGCTGAGAGGCAGTGACTGGCCCAAGGTCACCCAGTGAGCTTCATGGCTGTGTGGGGATTTGAACCCTGGTCTCCCAGGTGGCATCTCAATTTCATGTATTTTTGGATGAAACCAATTAACTATATCCATTCAATTCTAGATTCCATCTTGCTTTTGAAACCAATAAAGCCTGGTTACCCTGGTAGATAACATCCACCAGGAGATAAAACATGTTGATTCTGGGGTTGACCCCTAAACAGCTTTTGATACCAGCAACAGTGGTATGCTTCTCAGGGTAGGAGCAGAAGCATTGTGCTGTGATGACTCTTCACCACCTCTGTGGTGTTGCTCCTAGAAGGTGGATGACTAGTACTCCATCCATGGCCTTTGGCTTCCATCTTGTTCCACATCTACATGAAACAGATGGATGAAATCATGCAGAGCTTTGTGCTGAAATGTCACTGGTATGCAGATTATACACAGCTCTTCTTCTTGTTTCCATAATCTGATCCTAGGAAAGGTGTGGAAACTGAACTGGTGTCTGGCAGCAATTCTGGTGTAGATGAAGGCACACTCACTGAAAGTTAATCCAGAAAAGATGGAGATGCTGTTGGTTGGGGGACCTGCTGCTGTAGATAGTAACACTTGTGGTTCCCAAACTACAACCCTAACTGAAAAAGTATATTCGATGCCACATACTCATAACCTAGCTAGGGATGTTGGAGAAGTCTAACAGAAATGGGAACATGGGTGTAAATTGCTGATGTTCACTTATTTCTCCTATGTCTGGAACAGAAATCAATCCAGCAAATACAATTATTTTATTTATTTTATTTTATTTATATACCGCCCTAAGCCCAAAGGCTCTCTGGGCGGTGTACAAAAAGATAAAAAACAAGCATTTTCAGTCCACGAACAGTACTTAACAATACGGAATTGATTACTTTACCACAACATTTGCATTGCATTTCCTTTGCATTGAAATGAATGGTGTGGAATAATGCAATCACAGAATAATGAATAATTACCTAAAATTTCACCATAGCTGACAGCAAGATGAATGTTTGTTTTTTGAAGCCAGACTGGAGCAGAATGAAAACAGTGTGGCATCGATGAATATGGGGCAGAATGAAAATAAGTGCCTTCTTACATCCCTAACCCTAGCACAGAGATAGCCAATATGGTGCCCTCCAGATGTTGCTGAACTCCCAAATCCCATCAGCCCCAGCCAGCATGGCCAATCAACAGAGTTGATGGGAAATGTAGTCTAATAAAATCTGGAGGGCACATTGACTACTCCTGCCCTAGAGACATCCACATTGGGCTATTGTAATGTTCTTCTGTACAAACTACATTTGTACAATTTTTTTGAAGGAAGAAACTGAGCTTTATACAGAGAATCATGTTTATGTGTTTCTATGACTGCTAAACATGTGCAGGGTTGGTACGAAGTGTATATATTGAATCCTTTGCATCTGGGTGTTATTTTACACATCAGTGGTTGACATGGTTATTCTCAGTTCTTTTTTTTAATGGAATCAAATGCCATGACTACTAAAAAAGGGGTTTCTAATTTTATGTTATTTATTGCTTCAGAAAGGAAGGGGGCAGAATTTCCTAACATGGTATAAATAACCTGGACATCTGAAGTCAACATACACAAGAGGACCATAAATAAATCCTTCACAATTTAATGCTTTTTAATTTAAAAACAGTTACACCTGAGCATAAATATATACTACACAAAAATGTATCCCACCCACATATTGATAGAAAAACTGTTTTTCAAAACTAAAAAACAAATTTGGCAATACTGCTTTGAGCATAACAAAACAGAATTCTGCAAAAACTTTTGTATTAATAGCATACATTTTAAACTTTTATTTTAAAAACCAACATACAAAAAATATTTGTTGTATCCCTTAGTGATGGTGGCTGTCAGTTACCCATATAGAGATTCAGGGTTGTATTCAACGTAGTGCTTAGGAGATAATTCTGTCAGTGCAAGCATTTTTGAACTATTTACCCTCTCCTCACCCCATGTGCTGTTCTAGGGATTCTCCCGACCCTCCGGAGCAGATTTGGGGAGGGTGTGGGAGGCACATGGGGGGGGAGAAGAGGGGTGAAATCCCATTGAGCAGGTGGGAATCCCTGTGTTGGCTTCCACTAGCACATCAGATATGGTTCTCAGATACTGGGTGGTATGCAGTGCTATTCTTACTCGCAGTAAACCCATTGGGTTCATTAATTTCAATGGGTCTACTCTGAGTTGGACTTAGTTGAATACAACTCTTATTATTCTTCATTCTCATTTGCTGATATACATCAGAATGTGAGACTGTTGCAAAAGCCAGTCCTAAATATACACATAGCATGTACTAGTAAGAATAAAATAGTATATTGGGCTTATTTTTCTATTGCTCCAGCTCCTTCAGAGTTACCAGATACTAAGCACAAATAGTGTACTCCTTTATTTGCACCAAACACAGATTTTTGTAGCGTTTCTCACCCAGCTAAGTTGCTTTCCTTTAATTCATGGGCTACAATTTAAGTCCAGTTTTGCCTTTACCCAAGAAAGCACTTTTTACTTTAAATAGCCACTTTATCTTGACTTGAATAGGCCCAACAAAAACCTAAATATTTCTTTAGTGTAGATACTGAGACATTTCAAAGTACTTTCTACTGGCAAAAAAAAAATACTGAAGTCATACTTGATGCTTTAATTCATCTGCGTTTCAGTGGAACATTCAGTACATGTTCTCCTTGGCCTCCCCACACCATGTTAAATCTCTAATGGTTTGGGGGTAAATTTATGTATTTAACAATACTTCATGTTCTCAACCATGTGAGATCATCATTCCACAACAAACAGTAATTCCATATTTTTCCATACTACTTTTTATCCATGAAATCAGCATCCAAGAACAAAATGGAGACTATGCTTTGGGGGAGTCCAGCTGGAAAGCATCATTTGAAGTTCCACTTGAACTTGTGGTTTTGACAGCCCTTTTCTTTCTCCTCTTCATCATGCTTTTCTTAGGTTCATCCTCAACACCATTAGATGGAAAGCTGTCAAGTGTAATTATATTTGCCTTGCATTCTTTTGCTTCTGTCTGCTCTGTTTGTAGATCTATCTTTTTTATCTTCTTCTTTGTCCCCCTATGAAGAAAGCAGGGTAAAAGCCTGAGTTAGAGATTTGTCAGCCTATAACTGTTTAGACTGGGGGGCAGATCTGCATCACACATTTAAGTGGGGTGGACCTGCCCTGGGTTTCTTCCCCCGCAGCTGGTCTTTAAATTCCATTTCCGAGGCTGCTAAGGGCTGATCTCACGATGCTGGCATACACTAAAACAAGAGCAAGAAAAGAGTGTCTAAAAGAAAACATGATCCTCCAAAAGAACACTCTGAAAATGGATGCACACTTTGAATTAGGACCTTTTGACAACTTGCTGATTGCTGTTTCAGAAGAAACCCAGATAGGGGGATATTAAGGAAGGGTTATATTCAACTAACTTGACCCATCAGTGCAACGATTATTGTTAGTGCAGTGGGACTTGCCCCCCTCCTCCACACCCTTCCCAAATCTGTTCCTTAGGGTTGGGGGAACACCTAGAATAGATATGGGGGGGCGCAGGGAAAAGGGGGGGAAGTCCCATTGCACTAACAGGAATCCTTGTGCTGATGGGATCCTGACTTAGTACTACATTAGAAACAACTCAAAAGGGAATAATTTTCAGATCTTCAAGGGAAATATCAAGAATTCAGAGATGCAACTCTAATTGCTTGGCAACCCCCACCCACCCACCCACCATATAGTAGCTCGGCCAGCTATAGACAACCCAACTTAACTTTGCTTGTGCAGTCACAAAGATATGCAGATCGTAGTTTGCCCAACATTACTAAATAGCAGGGGATGGGGTAAAAAACGTGGAGGACAAGAGATCAGTGAGCACTTCAGGAAAGACTCTCACAATTGAATAGGATGCTGGATTGTGACTGGACACCCAGTGATTCCTTGCCCTCAAGTTTCCCTCTTCCCCAATTTCCATATCCTCCTATGTTATTTACTCCATCCTTCAATGAAATTATTATAGTTATATTCTTTCGCCTGAATATGGACTCTGCTTCTGCTTAGTAAAGGACTTGCATGCCTTATCGTATTCTGCTTCCTACTATTGTTTGTCAAAAACCTTTTCTGCATGTACCTGACTTCTAAGGGAGTGATATGTGCTGCTTCATTGCCTGTACATTGATCTGTAATCAAACATTCCTTTGGCCTAAATTTATGACCTTTTGTTGTAATGCATACTGTTCCGATTCCTGCACTTGCCTCCCATATTCTATATAATGTACCTACCTAAGCAGTTCAACAAGTGGCTCCAATTTAATTTCAGTAGGTGCTCATCAAAAGAAAAGAAAAACAGCATCATGGTTGATGACACAATATACCCACTGGAACATTTTGGAATATGGCTGTCTATTGCCATACAAACCATGGTTTTAATTTTATTAAATTTATCAAATAACTTCTCTGAACCATTTTAGGAAAATTTATCCACATTTAGTTTGTTATCAAGTGCTGCATTAAAACACAATTTTCAGTTTCTTCCAAGCAATGGAACAAATGAAACAGGCTGCTTGCACAAATTGTTGCTTACTGTGTGGCTAGGTTGTATGTGTCATTCTCTGAAATTAATCTTTGGTCTCCTGACTTAGTAATGACCGCTGACATCTGCAAAAGAGGAAAACTTTAATAAATAAAGGAGAAAAGAGAGGGGGAAGAGAAGAAAATGGGGTCAACACGTGTACGATGAAAAACCCATGGGCTTCCTGAATGAGGAGAGAATATACCGCGCTTCAGAAAGAAGATCCCTCATGCATGAAATTCTCACCCTTCGTGGTTAAAAAGGAGGAAACAGTTCCACAGCTTTTAAAGCCCCTTGAAATGTTCAGGTGTGTTTAGTAAAAACATGCACATAAACCCACACACACCACAAGTTATGAATCTATGCTTGAATGAGGCTTAAATGGGGATTACATTTGTTTTTAAATATTATTGACACCGTATGACCATCAACAACATTTTTCACTTTGAGGCGAGAATTGTAAAAATCCCAAAATTTCTACTGCTAGCATTGATTGTTTTTAATATCAGTTAACAGTAGCAGCAGAATCTGTTTAAGATTAATTGCTGAATATTAATTAAATTAAATTACCAATTGATTACATCAACTACAAATGTTATTGCTATAAATTAAAACTCAGGGTATGGTCAAAGTAATCTAGCACCTATACATTCTACCTGAGTGCTGCACTGGAAATCAGTTATGGATCATTATTGTCTAGATCCATAATTAGAGCTATTATTATTATTTACCTGCCCCTCACCCAGAGGTCCTAGGGTGGGTTACAACAATTTTAAAACACATAATTAAAACATAATTAAAACAGTTAAAAACAACACACAAATATATCTGGACAAATAAAAAATTCTTGTTTTAAGCATATTGACTCTGAAATGAAATACATCATCGAGCAACTGGTGGGCAAAATTATATTTTTTCCATCTTTCTGAGTGGCTGGTGTTCATTGAGGTTGTTCCAAGTAAGACCAATTGAGTTTGGTTCACTGTGAAAGACCTGTTCAATTGTTTGCAGAAGAGCTGATTGGAATATGCCACTATCTCAGTCCAGATATATGGTGCAAAAAAGTGGTGGTGGTGGTGAGTGCACATGCACATAGTTGGAATGACAGCAAGCCATACAAGCAGTTCAATAAAATGGCCATCTAATTATAGCTTGATAACAAGACAGAGTTCGTCACCCAAATGAAAGAGAAAGAATCAATTCAAGTGCTGGTTGGCCCAATCTGTTTGAGTATAGATTAATTTTCTTCTATAGTTGCTTTGGCTCACATTCAGCCCCCAAGGCCTCAGAGAGGAGACCTCTTCTTTTATTTGCCCACAGGGGAGACTAGGTGATGAAATCTTCTCTGAAATTGACCCCATGAAACCCCACATCCCATGCTGAAACCATGGCACAATGTCAGTCAAGGAGGGGAGGTAGAGCCCACTTTCTTCAATATATGGGGTGCCATGGTTGGGGCACAAGGCTCCAAGTATGCTACACCAGACTCCCAGCTCCTGCTCTTTCCAGTCTCACCTGAGAAGGACCCAGCCCCTACTTTATGGTGGGACTGCTGTGAGTAGCACACAGATCCTTTCTGCATGCAGGTGGCCCCCAAGTCATTTCATTGCAGGAACAAATCTGTAGGCTCAAAGGAATGTGCCAAACTAGTCATGTTAATTATGCCAAACTAGACATGATGTTAATTATGTGAATCCAGTTAGTGTGCATATTGCTGCTGTAGGGAAGCTTGAGCAACCTTGGGACCATGGGGATTGGGGACTTCAAGACTTACACTGAAATGCAAATAGCAGCTTTGGAACTGCATTTTTTTTTGTCAGTAGCACAGCAGGGAGAGAGCAAGAGCTAAACTCTCTCTTCCCATGAGCCCCAGGCCCGTAGCTATGCAGACTTCCCATGACTGCTAAATGTGCACGTTAATTGCATTCACCCAATTAATGTCACATCTAGTTTGGCCCTCAGAATTGCTTCCTTCCTTGCTGTGCATAGAGAAGCATTTGTGGCCAAGGAAGCTTTGTGTATGTGTTACTGATTCTGGACCCATCACATTTTAGAAAAACAACAACAAAGGTCTTCATCTAAGTTACACTTCCATATTTGTTTTGTCCATGTGCTGACTGGCAGATAGGGACACTACGATGCTGAACTTTCTAAACCAAAAAGTGAATGCTTCACTGCATCACTGTGCCTTTTGCAGCAATCTGGCAAATTTATTTCATTTTATGACATGCTAACAGTCATGTTTGGGGAGAGGGGCAGGAGCAGCTTACTTTTAATGGTGAATCAAATTAGTATTGAATTCTATAGAAGTTAATAGGTTACAGTCCAAAAACTTCCTCTTTATTTATTTATGTCATAGATTTATATAACTTTCTACCTTATGGGCTAACTGCAGCTTAAAATAGTTTTTCCAAATGCAAATATTTATGCCCACAAAATAGGTTCACAGTCCTTTAGGTGTGCAAAAGACCTTCCTCATGTCCTACTATGCACAGGGCGCTCACTGCACAGCCCTCTGGATTGTGGATTTAAGGTATTACTGACTGACATAACCACCTTTGCCTGAAGCTACAATATGAAAGAAAAAGAAACAATTGGGAATATTAATTTTATTAGCACTTCTGAATAGGTTTACTGAAGAATCAAGCTAAATAATTTGTAACAATAATTTTACTTTAAATTTCTCCTCTCTCTTTCTATCATGTGAAATGTTTCCCAAGATGTATGGATTGTATTTTGTATGTATACAAACCTCCAGGCGTGCCCTCTTTGAGAGCTGCTGAATCTATGCAAGTCCATGCATGAAAATTAACATATGCTGAAAGCAATTGGCAATGAACCTGTTACCACAAGAAATGGAAAATGCAATCCCATCTTGCGCAATTATGGCATATGCCCTTCTTCCTAAACTGTTACCCCAGGCATAGCTGGTGATGCTGCTTCTGTCAGTTCACTGGATACAAGAGGAATAGAATCTTCTGCTAATCCTGAAGATAGTTGTTCTTCATATTGTGCTGAAAATAAGTCATTAAATATGAAAAATTGGTACTGACGAAATGACCTAATTTGATTCATAGCATTTTGGGTTAGCTCCTCCATTGTTAGTCAATATACCCATTTCAATAATTCAAGACAATTGGTTTTTGTAGTGCTTCTAAAGGTGTTGTATATGGTACAGAAAGAAGAGTCTACTGTCTCTCTCCATACATCCATACTCTTCATATATCATCAGTACTGTAACATTTAGAAGGCAGACTACAAAACAGAGAAAATGCTTAGCCAACTGCCTTGACTCTCAGCTATGTGCTTACCACAAGCCTCCGTTCTAGCCCTTAAGAAGTTCATCAAATAGATATTAGACATTTAGAGGTGTATGAATAGCAGTTACAGGGAATAATTCAAACACTGGACGTTTCATAGGGGGCTTTTGCACAGTGTGGCCTCTGGTGTGGAGACAATTCTAACATCAGTGGGTACAATTCTTGGTAATATGAATGCTTTGCAAGAGAAAGAACACTGACAGAATTGTAGGGATTGTGCTGAGATAGTCAGGCCTGTGTCTGCCCTTGTGCTTATCTTGCTTATGTGAGATCACACATGCCATATTTTTTTTAAAAACCTTAATCGTATGAGTTTTAGTTGATTAATCTATTAAGTTTATGTAAATTTACAAATGGGTTTAAATAATACATCTGAAGCAGGAAGCACACTGTCTTTGTTTTTAGGTAATGCACACACACTGTAGCAGACATCTCTTAGAAACGGCATTTCTTCCTATATGAGATAAAACGTGGAATGCCTTTTAAAATGGTGCTTGATAAACTTAATTTAAAAATAATAATAAAGAGAACACACATCCTGCCCTCAATATTTAGATAAAATCAAATGTTCAGCAGAGGGTGTGCACTGAACATGCAAAATAGCATTTCCAGTTAAAAGACAATGGTCATCAAAGCTAGGAAACTCTCTGCCTTGAAATGTTGCTTTCAGAAAGTTAGTGAACAATATGACAGTTAAATGGGTCTCCGTATATGGTAGCTCTTCACATTATTGGTTGAACTACTGCATATTCATTCTATTTTCACATTTAATCCTACTTCAATTATTTGAATATATCAGATGTGTACTAAACACATGAGCACATTTAGGCACAGAATAGCAAATCTTTGATAATCATTTACGGCCCCATAAGCATAATATACCAGGAAGAAGCATTATACGTACTTTGGCCAACCACATAATTGGCTGGAAAATAGCCTTGCTGTCCATTCGCCAGGCTGCCAAACCACCAGTTATCATTATCTTTGTATAACACTTGGATAATGTCACTGCAATGGATGGTTAGCTCATCTGATCGATGAGCTGTGTAGTCATAAAGAGCCACTACCTAAGAAACAGATAAGACCACCACAGCTTTATCACAAGTGTACCACAGAGACAAAAGGCCAACATTCACTTCCTCTAATAGAAAAGTTGCTGTAACCAAAGCTACACTTGGGTGAAAGCTGAGGCTGTCTCAGGTTTGGGGGCTGGTGGGAACACAGCAGGAGAAGGAAGATAAAGCATTTGTGGGATTTAAGAAAGAGTTAAGAACATTCAAAGTCACCAAGATTAGTTTCAAAAAAACAGAAGCAGCTGTTGGTTTTATAAGCAAATAAAGTTTGATACATTTACTTTTATAGAATTGTTATACCACTTTCAGAGCTCACATTATTTGTGAAAGTTTCTGTACAGAGGTACAAAATAAAAGAATGTAATGGAATATAAACTTGAGATACCAGGCAGTTTTGATACAAGGAAAATTTCTGGAACATTTTGGACCACTCTATGTTGATTACTTTTCTACATTGATTTCAAATGTGTATTCATTTATTTCTAAAATTCTTTCCCACCCTTCTAGCACCCAAACACCACTCAGGGTTTACCATAATATAAAGTCAGTCAAAGTACAATCAAATACATTAAAAAATCAATAATGAAGATCTGCACACATGTTTTATATACTGGATCATTTTTAAAAAACTATCAGTGCAGTGGTTTCCACATTTTTAATTTCAAGGAATCCTTTTCACATTGACTGGACTCCTAAAAACACCCCAGCATATCTGCCACAGAACTCACTCATCACAAGTGGCATGAGATTAGGGTGGGGGCAGACAAGTAGCTCACCTCCCCCTACCCTTGCTGTAACCTTGAGGTTACTTGAAAGAAAGGCACTTTTGACATGCAAATTATAACTTAATAATAAATTGGAAATTAAAATAATGCTGCAATTTTAAGCAGTTGAAACTTGAAAGTTAAACTTCATTAAAATCAACAGGACTTGCTTCAGTGAAAATACGCTTAGGAAGGAAGTGTTAATGTGACCCGTGTGTATGTATATATCTCTATAGATGCATTCAATTGTTTTAATTGTTTATATATATGTATCATATTTATTTATTTATTATATAATAATATATATGTTTTTATTATATTGTAAATTGCTTCAGGATGCCTCATGGGAAATGATTCATAAATGAAAAAGTATATCATTATTTCTTTCAGAATTCTAACGTGTGCATCAATGCACTTTGCCCTCTCTGTGCCCCCACCCGCTATATTTTGTTCTGGTGCCACCACTGCCCTGTGTGTTGCAGAGTTTCTGGGAAGTGATCACAAGCAAAGCTGGGCAGACCTGTTGGGTTTCTCTTCTGAGAGTGCATCCTAGAAGACACTGAATATTTCCCTGTAGCTACACAGGAGGATGAGTCATGATGGGCCAGCTCTAGCTGAAGATGACAGGAATTGAGCTTGGGACTTTTGTATGCAAAGCATGTATGTGCTCTACCACTGAACTATGGTCCCTCCAATACACTATGATCCTTCCTTCCAATGAATTTTGGGGTCCCTAGTAGCATTAAAATGTTTTGCAGCACTCTACTAATCTACTGTATGGACAGAATTTTAGCAGACTTCCTTGCCCTGCAGAGATTATTCACATCTAATATTCATAAATGCTCCTGGTTTTTCTAAAAAAAAAAAAAAGTGGATTACTTTTAATTACTGTCTCAGTTTTCTGAGAAAAGAAAGAATTAAATGATAAAGTAATACATTGCTCAGTACACTTCATATTATTTACTTACATAGCACACTCATCTTACTCTAAAAATGGCTGTAGTTAAAGCAATTACAAACATTAGGTAGCAGATGTATTTTGGCACAGTTGCCTATATGGCCTTAATGCATTCAGATGAATTCAATTCAGGTATCCACTCAATCAAGCATTGATTTGCATTTTTAAAGGCAGCTACACATCACAAACGACAGGCCTCCTTAGATCGTAATACATAGAAGGTCCTTTCGTTTAAGAATCCATTTGCCTGCAACAACTCAAACTTTCACCATGTTACTAAACTCACATTTAGATCAGTGAATTGCCACCTCATGTTGGATACTTTTAAGCTGCATTACATCTCATCAAGGATGCTTTTTCCATGCAGAGAAGTCCAGTGTCACCACATCACTGTAAACCCAGTTTTATTTAGGTGATGTCTTGGTGACATAGTAATAATAGGCTTCTTTGCATGAAGTGGGCAATTCCACCAATGATGTAATGAATAGCAGCTTCCACGAGATGGTTCCTTGTGTGTAACTGTGAAAAGACAGAATAGTTTTTGCTCACTCACAACTCTTTCCCACTATTGAGAACATCTGTATCATTGTTAAGAGGAAACTAGGAGGACAGCAGAGCTCATGGAAGGAGACTTGCAGTATGGCTGTTTACTGTGGACCTGCATGAGCATATTTTTTCTTTCATTCACAGTGTAAACAGTGGATCCCATCCATCCAGTATAATTGATTTAGAAGAGATATTTAGAAGGATAAAACACTGTTTTCAAAATCCCATCTTTGTATACAATTGATAATATGGGAAATCTTATTTTAAACAGCATCACCTAACCCACCCTTTAAAGTGTTAAGAACTTTTGGTTGATGCTTCAGCCCATGGTGGAGCATTGCTACAAAAGTTCACAACTGAAGTGGAAATCTCTTGTAAGTGGCTACATTTCAAAAGTTTGTAAAATATTAGAAGACTTATACTGAATCCTAGTGCTATCTTTATGCATTGTATTTCTCCAAAACTACTAAAGATTGCTCTTTTCCTAGTTTTTGCACTATAGAAAAAAAAGTAATTTGGATCTTGGATATATTTGGAGCCAATATAATCCTAAAACTAGTGGTGAAGAACTTAAGGTTACTTCAGAAGAACTGATTAAAATCATTAAGCTAAACAATTGCACAATCAACACATAATGGAACAAAGATTAAAAAATTGCATGGTGCTTACTGTTTCTTGGACAGAGATTGAACTAGAATTAGTGTCTTCTCTCACATATGGTGCTGCTGGAAACTCAGCATTCTAGAAGAAATGTTTAAACATTAATAGACTGCATTAACAAGAGTGTAATCTTAAATGGGATTGGGGGGTGCAAAATGGTGGATTGTCCGCCACTTCCAAACCCTACTGGCTTGTGCTGCCCAGGGTGGGAGGTGCGGACTGCGCAAATCCTTAAAAAAAAAGAATTAAATATGCTAGCTCCAGGTTGGCATGGATGGGAAACCCAATACTGGAGTCTCCATGACAAAGGGAGGGATTCCTCCATTTCACCCCCGCCCGACAATGTCCCATTTCAACACTTAATGCCAGCTACTGTTGGCAGGGACACCACTCACAGTAGATCTATGCCCGTGGTATCTCCTTGGTACACTCCTAGCCCCCCCGCAAGTGGATCTGAGGACTGGGATTGCTCTGACTGACATAACTTTAGAATTTATGCCCATATTGTATTTGCATACTTATACAAGCTAAGATACAGCAAATATACAATAAAATGGTATAAATGTTGAATGACATCACAAATTAAAGACTGTGGTAACAGTCATACACAAACAGCTTAGAATCACACTAATTTCACTGGGAAAACTGCAAGCAATGGAAACTATCCACCGAGCACTGACACTGTGTAGGCTCCACACATTGTACAGTAGGGCCTTGCTTTACGGCGTTCCGCTTTACGGCACTTCATTCATGCAGCGGTTTTCAATTAGGGAAAGGCCCCGCTCTTACAGCGCTTGTTCTGCTAATACGGCGGTTTTTTTCATGCGACGCAGCCCATTATAGTTATGGGAGCCCGCTTCACGGCGATTTCTGCTTTACAGTGGGGGCCTGGTCCCTAACCCACTGTATTAGCGGGGCCCTACTGTAATGTAACTTGTACAAGAGCCCACCATAAATCTTTATGAACTGGTTGGGGGTTTTGCTCAGCAGTGTTTGGAAGAGTGCACTATGGGCTGGCTAGTAAGAAATATAGACATAACCGTAACCATAGTCGTTACTAATTTAGTTTTGGGGATGAGTAGTCTTTTACCTTCTTTCCCAAAAGATTTATTTCCAAGAAGCCAACAGTTCGTCCAGATGACCCTTTTATTCACCATTCATCCTGACTTGCCTATTTATTATTTATTTAAAACTTTTATGGGCCTACGGCCATACTACCCTGAACACGCCTGATCTCAGAAGCTAAGCAGGGTCAGGCCTGGTTATTACTTGGATGGGAGACTGCCTGGGAATACTGGGTGCCGTAGGCTTAGAGGAAGGCAATGGTAAACCACCTCTGAATACCTCTTACCATGAAAACCCTACGAATATATCAAAAAAAGATTCATAGGGTTGCCATAAGTCGTAATCAACTTGAAGGCATATAAACAACAACAACAACAAAACTTTTATATACTACTTAATCATTCATATTTCTAAGTGGTGTACATAACAACAAACCATACATAAAATAAACAATAGAACAATAAAATCATTATAAAACCAAATGTTACCTTAAAATGCCTGCTGGAACAAGAAAGTTTTAGTCATACTCCTGAAGCTCAACAAGGAGATGCCTATCTAATCTAAATTGGGAGGGAGTTCCACAGGCTTGGGCCTACTACACTGAAAGCATGACTTCTTGTCATTGTAAGACATGCATCTGAGCCATGGGGGACCACCAACACAGACTTCCCCAGAGATCTCAGTGATCGGGCCAGGATATAAGGGATCCAGTGGTCATTAAGATCTAGACCCAAGTGGTTAAGGGACTTGTAAATTAATAGAAGAAACTTGAACCTGGCCCGGTAACATATGGGCAACCGATGCAAGCTGTTAAGCACTGGAGTTATGCGTTGGTGAAGCCACAGCACTTTGCATCAGCTGGAACTTCCTGACCAGGCACAGGAGTAGCCCCACATAGAATGCCTTTCAATAATCAATCTTTGTAGTTACCAATGCATGCATCATTGTTTGCACAAAATTTACACTTTTGCAGCAGTTATATTATATCTGGTCTTTACAGTTTGTTTATGGGGCAGTTATACGACAGTGAGCATTCATCCAGTATGCCTCCTGATTTGCTTGTGCGGTGTTTACAAGGTGTCCTGGTAATCATTTATTCATTCCACACTTTTCAATGCATTTTTCATCCCTTTCCAAACCACAAAAAAACCATTTTCCAAATAAGTGTTTTTGTTGCACTAGGGCAACAGAGCACTTTAATTCATTCTAAATGTGCAAACCTAAAATTCTGGTATGCCCTTGAATCATTCCTACAAAATACAGAGAGCCTGGAGGCACACCAAGATCCTTTGATCCTGTAACAGGCACAGTGGAAAAGACCCAGACAACCATGAGTGGAATTCCACTCACACAACGAAGCTTTCCTCTTGCTGCACCTGCCTGTGCCCCCCTCCCCCAAACACTCCTCAGAATAAGGGAGTCCTCTGGAACAGTGTGGAAGGTGGTGCAAGGGGTGCTGTGGAAAAGGTAAGTGGATGGAAACTGACCCCCCCCTTACATGAGTGGATATACCTTTTATTCATACAAGGGACTCAGGTAGCAAGTGAACAGGAGAGCTGACAGGAGTTTGGCACAGGATTTTGGTGGAGGAGGTCAAAGGGGAGGTCTCTAAAAAAATTTTTCTTGTACAACATACCACATACCAGTGGGACTTTCCTGTTTACCCTGAAGTAGGATAGGACAAAGCACAGGTCATTCCAATACAAGCAAAAAGAAAGAAACAAAAGGCAGTAGAGACTATGGAGACTCCAGTAGTGGTGACCTGAACGGTATGTGCAATGTTTGTATTCTTGCCTGAGAACAATATGCCATACATGTGCAACAAGTGCAAGCTGGTGGTGCTTTTGGAAGAAAAAGTGAGGGGCCTGGAACAGCGGGTGGCCACACTGAAGAGTATAAGAGAAGATGAAGAGTTCTTAGATAGAACACTGGAACAACAGCAAAGAGAAGTACACAGGAGGTGGAAGAATAACAGCATGTTAAAGCAGAAGAGGAGACTGTTGTGGAGAGCAACAACAAAGTGGAGGAAACTCCATGCAAAAGATGACAGGAGCAGAAGAGCTAGAAGACACACATAGTTCACACATAGTTCACCAGTGGAACTATGGAACCACTTTCACGCACTTGAGGATGAGATAAAAAGACAAACGGCAGGGGAAGAATTACAGGAGACCCCATGTGATGAGTGAGGCTGAAGCTCAATCAAACAGAGGCAGTAACAAGATGAAGAGAAGAGTAGTAGTACTGGGAGACTCCCTACTGTGTGGAATTGAAACCCAAGTATATTGAGAAGATCCATGGACTTGTCAGGTATACAGATTAGAGATGTGACGGAAGGGTCGCCATCACTCAGATATACCTTTTTTCTCATCTATGTGGGAATAAATGATACTGCCAAACAGAGCTACAAAGAAATCACGTCACACTTTGAAGCTCTGGGAAGGAAACTCAAGGACTTTGGGGCCCAGATAGTTTTCTCATCCCTCCTTATGGTACTTAGGAATAGAAAGGGAAAGAAAAATACTCTAGGTGAATGACTGGCTACAAATGTGGTGCCGATGCAAGAGATTTGGATTCTGGGACCATGGCCTATGCTTCCTGGAAGATGAACTGCTGGCAAATGATGGGTTGCACCTCACAAGGACTAGGAAGAATGTGTTTGGCCATACTATGGAGAAATTCATCAGGATAGCTTTAAATTGAATACTAAGGAGAAGGGAGACGTAAACTTGATGGTAATGACTAACAAAGGCTTGTGCACAGTAACAGGAATGGAGAGAATGGCTCTAATGGGGTCCAGTAACAGTCTTCATAAAAATGTAGGAAGGAAGCCAGGCCATAAATCACATGGTCTTTGATGTCTGTATGGGGAACAAACAGAATGAACTTGAACTCTTAATGTAAATGTACTGCCTTCAAGTCGATTCCGACTTATGGCGACCCTATGAATAGGGTTTTCATGAGGCTGAGAGGCAGTGGCTGGCCCAAGATCTCCCAGGCCGCAGTCCAACACCTTAACCACTACACCACACTGACGACTTGGTACATATAACTGACACTTGGTGGGATAACTCCCATGACTGCAATGTAGCTATTGAAGGATATAACTGTTGGCTATTAAACCGAAGAAGCAGAGGTTAAATTTCCACAAGTGAGCTACGTGGAGTAGAAGCGAAAAGTTGGCAGAGCTAGAGCCATCCCAAGGACATGTTACCAGGCAACCGTGGCTCTTGCAGCTGGCCTTATCTATATAGAGGGCCAGCAGACACTTGTAGAGTGTGGGGGTCGAGGAGTTTGTTAGTAGAGAGAAAGAGCTTGTAAATGTATCCTGAAACTTTTCATGTCAGTAAAAGTGACTCTTAAAACCTATGTCTTGTCTGGCTGAGTGATTCAACTGGGATCTAGCCTGTCACTATTCTGTTCTGCATTCTGGGCATCTGCTTGTGCCCGATCCAACATCCAACAATAACTTGTTCAAAAAAACAGAAGGAATAGAAAGAGAGGCAGAGTCACGCTATATGTTAAAAATATATATCCCTGCACAGAAATACAGGAGCATGAGCTTGGTAGCTCCACTGCGAGCATCTGGATTAAAATAAGTGGGGCAAGGAATAAAAGGGACATGGTAGTTGGAATCTTCTACTGATCACCCAATCAAGGAGAAAACAAGGATGAAACTTTTGAAAAGCAAATTGCCAATGTTTCAAGGAGGCACGATGTAGTAGTAATGGGGGACTTCAATTAGCCCAGTATCTGTTGAGAGACAAATTCTGCCAAACACGAAATTCCTGACTTGTATTGAAGATAACTTTCTCCTACAGAAAGTGGAGGAAGCAACTAGAGGATCAGCTATCCTTTACTTGATTCTAACTAACAGAGATGACTTGATGGATGAAGTGGCAGTTACGGGGAAAGTTCTTCATTTTAAAGGAAGGAAACCCTGAAAGTAGCCATATGCGTACCCTGGATTTCAGGAAAGCTGATTTTAATAAACTCAGAGCAATGGTAAGTAAGGTTCCATGGCAAGCAACACTAATGAGAAAAGGAGTCCAAGATGCGTGGGAGTTTCTAAAAAAGAAAACTCTAAAGACACAATGGCAAACAATTCCATCAAGGAATAAAGGGGGAGACAGCAGAAGAAGCTAACGTGGCTTCACAAAAAGATTAGAGATGACTTGAAAATGAAAAAGGACACATACAGGAAGTGGAAGGAGGCCAGACCACAAAGGAAGAGTACAGACAGGTAGCATGGAATTGGGGGGATGGTGTCAGGAAGGCTAAAGCTGAGAATGAGCTGAGATTAGCGAGGGATGCTAAAAGCAACAAAAAAGCTTTCTTCAGGTACATCCAGAGTAAAAGACAAGGAAAAGAAATGGTAATACAGCTACTCAACGAGCATGTTTAAATGATAACAGATGACAAAGAAAAGGCAGAGGTTTGGCTCAGTCTTCTCCCAAAAGAGGGTCTATGACCCACTTGGAAAACATGAAGCTGAAGGGGCAGGATTGCAGCTTGAAGTTGATAGACAAATGGTCACGAAATATCTAAGAACTTTGAACAAGTTCAAATCTGCAGGGCCTGATGAACTGCATCCTAGAGTATTGAAGGAACTGGCTGAAGAACTCTTGGAGCCACTGTCTATTATCTTTGCAAAATCTTAAAGGATGGGTGAAGTGTCAGGTGACTGGAGGAGAACTAATGTCCCTGTGTTCAAAAAGGAGGAACCTGGGAACTACAGACCAATCAGCCTGACATCAATTCTAGAGTAGATAATAAAGCACTCAATCTGTAAGCACCTTGAAAACAATGCAGTGATTACTAGAAGCCGACATGGATTTATCAAGAACAAATCCTGCCAGACTATTCTTATCTCATTTTTTGATCGGGTAACCTCCCTGGTAGACTGTGGGAATGCTGCTGACATAATATATCTCAACTTCAGAAAAGCTTTTGACAAAGTGCCCGGTCCTGGGCTCAGTGCTCTTCAACATTTTTATTAATGACTTGGATGAGGAGGTGCAGGGAATGTTTATCAAATTTGCTGATGATGCAAAATTGGGAGGGATAGCTAATACCCTGGAAGACAGTAAAAAAAAATTCAAAGGGATCTTGATAGGCTGGAGCAGCCTTTCCCAACCAGCGTGCCTCCAGATGTTGTTGGACCACAACTCCCATCTTTCCTGACCATTGGCAATGCTGGCTGAGGCTGATGGGAGTTGTGGTCCAACAACATCTGGAGGCACACTGGTTGGGAAAGGCTGGACTGGAGCATTGAGCTGAAAACAACAGAATGAAATTTAACAGGAATAAGTGCAAAGATGGGAGATACTTGGCTCAGCAATACTACATGCGAGAAGGATCTTGAGATCGTTGTTGATGACAAGCTGAATATGAGCCAACAGAGTGATGTGGCTGCAAAAAAGGAAAGTGCTATTTTAGGCTGCATTAACACAAGTATAGGTTTCAAACTGTATGAAGTATTAGTTCCCCTCTATTCACACTAGTTAGGCCTCATCATGAGTACTGTGTCCAGTTCTGGACATTGCACTTTAAAAAGGATGCAGACCAAACTGGAACAGGTTCAGAGGAGGGCAACAAGGATGATTAGGGGACTGGAAACAAAACCCTCTGAGGAGAGACTGAAAGAACTGGGCATGTTTAACCCTGAGAAGACTGAGGGGAGATTTAATAGCACTCTGCAAGTACTTTCAAGGTTGCCACACTGAGGAGGGCCAGGATCCGTTCTTGATCGTCCCACAGTGCAGGACACAGAATATTGGGCTCACTGCAGGAAATCAGATTTTGGCTGAACATCAGGAAAAACTTCCTAACTGTTAGAGTGGTACAACAATGGAACCAATTACCTAGGGAGGTGGTGGACTTTCCAACACTGGAGGCATTCAAGAGCCAGCTGGACAGCCATCTGTCAGGTATGCTTTAAAGCTGGATTCCTGCATTGAGCAAGGAGGTTGGACTTGATGGCCAACTCTATAATTCTATAACTCTCTGGATGCCTCTGTCAATGTTTTGACTCAGATAGGATATTTGTATTTTATTGGAATACGTGTCTAAATTGTACACTGATTTTTTTAAGTGCTATGATCATAGTACTTAGCATACATCCAATGCCTTGCTTCCAGTTTTGGTTGACATCCTTTATAGAATAAACAGCTGTACAGTAGTTCTTACATACATCAAACTTACAGTACCAGTATTTGCCAACAGGCATATACACATAGTGCTTTCTACAAGGAACTGTCCTTGAAGATGGTCCAGAGGCTACAGCTAGTGTAGAGCGCAGCTGCTAGGCTGGTAAGTGGGCAGCCTGATGGGACTGTGTCCCCAAAGAGGTGCACTGGCTGCCAGTGACCCACCAGGCTCAATTCAAGCTGTTAGTGTACAAAGTCCTCAACGGATTGAGACCTAAGTACCTAGCTGAACTTCTCCAGTATCAACTGTCTCAAGCCCTACGATCAGCAGGGTAGGCCCTATTGTGTTGGTAGTGGTGCTACTGGGTACTGCCCAGTTGGCACTGACCGATGACACAACCTTCTCAGAGGCAGTTCCCCATTTCTGGTCAGCTGCATCTGTCCGCTCACTATGAATGTTCAGAAGGAATTTTAAAATACCCATGTACCCAGGCATTTGATAACTGAAAGGTATTGCTGCTGGCAACCCTGAAATTATTACCTGGAAAGGTATGTGAAGGTTTTACACGTCTTTAGATTTTAATGTTCCTCTAATGGTTTTTATATATTTTAAATATGTTTTACACTTATTTTTAATTGTATTGTTTTATCACTGCGCCACCCTGGGTTCCTTTGGGAAGAAGCGCAGGCCATAAATTTAATAAACAAACAAACAAACAAACAAACAAACACATACACGCATACATACTATAATGTGGGAATACTAGGTTTGAGTTAGGTAAGCTAGATGTGATGGTGGCAAATCTGTGTTTCAATTTGCACATATAGATAATGGGGATGGAGGTTATTTCAACAGGAAAAGTTCAGGGAGATGAGGGATGCTGAACAGTCCACGCGCCCACAACTTACGTCCCTGCAGCCTATCCCCTATCAAGGCATTTTATTCTCTGGGAGGCTTTAATAATGGAAGCAAGCCTTTCTGGGGGGAACATACTTGTTGAAAGGAAGGTAAGCTACTTCATGCAAGTGGGAGGCTATATGCTCCTCACCCATCTACCCCTTTTGCTGTTTAAATCACCCCTTCCCCAGTTTCTAATGAATTGTAGCTGATCCAAGTTTAATCACACAGATCTGCCACCAGCACACCCCTTTTGGCTCTTACAGCAGCAAACCAGTGGATTTGCCTAATTGTCATTTCTCAATGCTGCCATGCAAAAGGGGCAAGTTTGAGCCTATTCTTGGCTCTTCTTTACCTGATGAGGGTTTGTACAGTAGCAATACTCTAGAGACAGTGAGTTTTACCTGAAGGGAAGGAGTGGCTCTTGTTACTCAGTGATGAGTCATCACTGTGATGATTATTGCTATTCTCATTATAATTCTTTTTTAAAAGATATTTATGAGCTCTCCAAAAAGCCTCATCAAACTTCCTTGAGCTGAGGTAAGCTTTAGGAAATAATAGATTAAAAACTTCAACACGCCCTGGGATATTTTGAATGCTCCAGATGTTGTATTAAAGTTTTTTTAAAAATGTGGATCCGAAGTGCTTCCACCTAAAGAAACATGTGCTTTACTTGTCAAATGTTGTATTTGGGATGATACATAACCTCTATTTGAGAACTTAAAGAAAGATGGTTAGCATTCTTTCTGCTCTTTAATGTCACAAAGCATGCCAATGTTTCCAGAGACAATTGGGCAAACTGAAAAATCAGCAGATAAGGAATGATAGTGACTGGACAGTAGACATGTCACTAAATTTAGCCTAGGATTTCCTAAGGCAGCAAACTTAAGTGAACATTCAGATGCACTGATCACTGCACAGAAGGCTGCTTTCAATCCTTCTTCATAGCAGGTGCCTCCATATGGTAGGATGACATGCACCAGTATGCCACACAGAGGAGAGGATTTAGGGTTGTCACTTTTTCATTGGCTTCTGAGCCATTAAACACAGCCTGACATATAGGGATGACAACAAGATTGCTCCACACATCCCATTACGATAGGTATATATACCCTTTATACAAGATAACGTATATGTCTCTAATATATTTATATTATTATTATTTATTAGATTTATATCCCACCCTTCCCCCCAGCAGGAGCCCAGAGCAGCAAACAAAAGCACTAAAAATACTTTAAAACATCATAAAAACAGACCTTAAAACATATTACAGCAAAACATCCTTTAAAAAAAAGCTGTAAAAACATATTAAAAAGCAATTCCAACACAGATACAGACTGGGATAGGGTCTCTACCTAAAAGGCTTGTTGAAAGAGGAAGGACTTCGGTAGGCACTGAAAAGATAACAGAGGTGGCGCTTGTCTAATATTTAAGGGAAGGGAATTCCAAAGGGTAGGTACCACTACACTATGGGTCTGCTTCCTATGTTGTGCGGAATGGATCTCCTCATAAGATGGTACTTGCAGGAGGCCCTCACCTGCAGAGTGCAGTGATTGACTGGGTATATAAGGGGTAAGAAAGTCTTTCGGGTATCCTGGTTCCAAGCTGTATAGGGCTTTGTACACAAAACCAGCACCTTGAACTTAGCCTGGTAGGTAATAGGTAGCCAATGCAATTCATTCAGCAGCGGGGTGACATGTTGGCAATACCCTGCCCCAGTGAGCAGTCGCACCGCCACATTTTGCACCAGCTGTATCTTCCAGACCAACCTAAAGGACAGCCCCACATAGAGCGCATTACAGTAATCCAGACTGGAGGTTACTAGGGCATGGACAACAGTGATCAGCCTGTCCTGGTCCAGAAATGGCTGCAGCTGTCTGAGCCACGGAGGTCACCTGGGCCTCTAGCGACAAAAATGGATTCAGGAGCACCCCCAGACTATGGACCTGTTCTTTCAGAGGGAGTACGACCCCATTCAGAGCAGGCAACTGACCAATTATCCACACTGGGAAACCACCAACCCACAGCATCTCCGTCTTGCTAGGATTCAGACTCAGTTTATTGGCCCTCATCCAGCCCATCACCGAGTCCAAGCAGTGGTCCAGGGCTTGCATGGCCTCTCCTGATTCAATGTTACAGGGAAATAGAGCTGGGTATTGTCAGCATAGGATCCTCTGTGGCGCAGAGTGGTAAGCGGCGGTAACACAGCAGAAGCTCTGCTCACGGCCGGAGTTCGATTCCGATGGAAGGAGGAAGTCGAATCTCTGGTAAAAGGGGTCGAGGTCCACTCAGCCTTCCATCCATCCGTGGTTGGTAAAATGAGTACCCGGCATATGCTGGGGGATAAAGAAAGGCCGGGGAAGGAACTGGCATTCCCACCCCATATATACGGTCTGCCCAGTAAACGTTGCAAGACGTCACCCTAAGAGTCGGAAACGACTCGCACTATAAGTTTGGGGACACCTTTACCTTTTTTATTGTCAGCATACTGCTGACACTTGCCCCAAATCTAATGACAGCTCTCAAGGGCTTCATATAGATGTTAAATAGCATGGGGGACAAGATGGTACCCTGCGGCACCCCACAGCATAACTGCCAGGGGGACAAAAGACAATCATCCAATGCCACTCTCTGAAAATGACCCTGGAGATAGGATTAGAACCACTGTAAAAGAGTGAGTCCAATACCCATTTCACCAAGTCAGCCCAGAAAGGTACCATGGTGAATGGTATCAAAAGCCGCCAAGAGTTCAAGTAAGAATAACAGGGTTGCATGCCCTGTCCTTCTCCTGATAGAGGTCATCCATCAGGGTGACCAAGGACGATTCAGTCCCATAACCAGGCCTGAACCCAGACTGGAATGGGTCAAGATAACCTGTTTCCTCCAAGAGTACTTGCAATTGCTGCACCACAACCCTCTCAATCACCTTCCCTAAAAAGGGGGTATTTGTGACCGGGCGGTAGTTGTCACAAATCAATTATATTTGCCATGTAGATATCTAAAATAGTTTTGATATGACAGCCACTCAAACTTCTGTTTGAAATACTGGAGAGCTCTTGCCAATCTGTGTAGACCAGGAATGGGGGACCAGTGGTCCTTCCGATGTTGCTGGACTGCGATCCCCATCAATCTTGACCATTGGCCATGCTGGCTGAGGCTGATGGGAGCTGGGAGTCCAGCAACATCTGGAGGGCCACAGGTTCCCTACCCTCAGTGCAGACAAAATTGAGCTAGAAGAACTAATGGTCTGGCCAGTATGAGGCTGCTTCATATGCTCCTAATGCATGCAGAAACTTTCCTGGAAATTTCCTGGAAATTACAGCGGGCTAGATGAAGCCTACAAGCTGTAGCAACTCAATACTGACAAGATAGAGGCACTATAGGTAGACAGGTCCCAGGCCCTTGTTAGTCAATTTGCCTGTTGTGGATGGGTTGCTCTCCTTTTGAAGGAATAGGGGATGCTCCTCAATCCAGCACTGTAGCCTCCATGGCAAGCAGTGTCTTCTGCCAGCTTCGGCTAGTGTGTCAGCTACAGGTCAAGGTGTTGTACTATCATACAAAACTACCAGGGATTTGATACATTTCTGTTGAATTTCTTTCCTCCCAAATATAGCTGGCACCAACTGTTACAACGTTTCAGTACCAGCTGAAGGCTAACCTATTAGCCTAGGCCTTTGAATGAGTCTGGTGGCCTTTTGAGTTTGCTTAGAAGTTTTGTTTTTTATTGTGTTACATTTATTTTGCCATTTTATGATGTTTCTATTTTCAGGTTTGTTGTAACCCACTTTTACTAATGAAGGGCAGGTAAGAAATATGTTAAATCAGTAAATAAGCATAGTGTTGGTAAAGCTGCACATGCAATTTTAGTTTATTGCATGTATGTAACATGTATTTTAATTTCCCAGCCTTTATACTAAAAAAATTCTCAGAGCAAATAAATAATGTTGTGCAACTTTAAATCTATGAGATCAACTTCATTAAGAATACAAGTTATTTTGCAAAAGCCCTAAAGGTTATTTTTCTTAAAATTGACACTGGCACATTACTGATCTAATCCCTACTCACTGTTGGCCTTGTTTGTTTCCTGTATTAGCTTAAACTATACAGAAGAGTCCACAGATATTTTTGGATTATTTGAATAGGATCTGCAGGGGATGAGGGCTAATTTTGATGGATTGCCCCTGGAGGCTGAAAAATCTAGATAGGTTTTTTTATGTCTTTGCGAAGGTTTCCTGCAGCATTAGCCAGAGGTCCTACCAGGGCCCTAGTTGCTGCCTAGAATGAGACAGATATATCCTTGACGAAATGGTAAAGCCATGTTGGCTCTTTGGTATTCAGAGGAGCTGAGAATAATGAAGGATCAGGCTTACAATCATAGCACATATTCCAGAGAAATTGTTGCAAACATGATTGAACAAAGGTGAGAAGACATCTTCAGGTATGTATACTGGGGGGTGATAGTCCTGAAGAAATCTTATTTCCCTACCACCTTTGCGCCCACATAATACCAGCCAGCAGAGGTGTTTCAGATGGTGAAGATTCATCTTCAGGGAAGTCTGGCAGTGCAGATGAAGACCTGTGACCAATTTCCTTTACATTTTGCAGATGTCCACAATGACTTAAATACCATAATTTTAACAGAATCCGAGATGGATGTAGCTGACGTATCATCTAACCATTTTGTTATGGGTACATTCAACTTGTGCAGTCTGGGGATGAGGTTAAGCTGCTTGAAGGTTTGAGGTGTACAACCTAGTTTCTGGATTCATGCAGAAAGATTATTTAAAGCTTTCAATACTATCAATTATAGTATCCTTTTGGGTCACTTTGCCAGGTTGTGCTTAGGAGGCAGTGTTATGGCAGTTATGGACCTTCCTGGAGGGTTCCCAGAAGGAGGTGCTTTCTCTTCCACATAAGAAGAGCCCTGCTGGACCCATCTAGCCCAGCATCCTGCTCTCACAGTACCATACATACTGACTGAATTGGTCCTAATGCACTGGCAAAGTGCTGGTGTTAATCTTTAAAGCTCTAAATAGTTATTGAAGGACCATCTTCACCTAAACGAATGCCCGTGCTCTAAGGTCATTGTCAGAGGTCCTCGTTCTGCTGCTCTGGGCTCCTTCTGGGAGGAAGGGCAGGATATAAATTTAATAAATAAGATAAAATAAAAATAAAATAAAACTAATTTTCCTGCCTATAAGATATATCAGGTTGGAGGGCATGACGGACAGGACCATCTCTTTGGAGGTCCCTTGTTTATGGAACTCCCTTCCTACTGAATTACAGTGCAGGCCTTCAAATGAACCATAAACACTCATATGTATCTGGTCATTGTTTTACATTGTTTCATACTATCTCGGAATTGGCTTTAAAATTGTTGTTTGTTTAGAATGTCATTTTACTATGTATTTTATGTAAGTCGCCATGTGAGAGCTATGTCCCAAAAAGCAGTCTAAAAAGCATTCCTTACTTTCTTAAAGAAGGTAAGTAAGTAAATAAAAGAAACAGAGTGATCCAAGGGGGCTGAAGGAGAGAAGGCCAAAGGTGGCAGAAGAACCACAATATACAAGCCCTACTGAGCTTCTGCTGGTAAGGCAGTAGGGCCATATCACTCTTTTTTGATATCCCATTCTGGGACCCCCCCCCTCCTAAGCAGTTTCTTCCCACTGATTCCTGTAGGGAAATAAACTACACCAGTTCCAGGGCTGGCATAGCTTGACCTCTGTTCTGGGGAGTTATTGGGAAACAGAAGGGATTTGGAACCATAGTCTGTCTCAACATGCCACTTCTTTGTCCACTCCACTGTCAGAGAAACACCACCTTTTTGTATCCCAGAGGAGCCTTGCAAGGTCAGATCTCCCACTCCAAGGGTGGACATCTCTGTCTGCCCTTGGAGAAGAAGATCTGAAAACTATGGCCCCTGGAACGCCCCTCAAGGGACTGCAGGAATGCAGCCTTATGCTATAATTATTTGGCAAGATCCAGTTGTGTCATCAGATGCAAAGCCATTCCCATTCCTCCTCTCCTCCCTGCAGCCCCGCCACACCCTGACAATCTAGTCCAGGGCATCTCTTACGTCTCAGTAGCAGATTTTGGGAAAGGAGAGAGGAGAGGAAGGGTAAATCCTTCTTGAGTAAGCAGACGCCTGTTGCACAAATGGGCCACCACAACTGGATATAATCTATAATACTAATACTAATTATTGTTGTTTTTAATATCCTGCTCTTCTACTAAAAGTACCCAAAGCAGTAGTTTAACATAATTTTAAAGCCTATAATGTTATCATTAAACAGTACAAATACAATTCACTAATAGGCAAAAAAACCTTGCGGTTTAAGAATGTACCTATAGCCCACAGATATTTCTATCAAACTGTAAAAAGCAGGGAAATTGGGCAGCTATAGTGAATGCACCAGGGGAGCAGGAGACCTGACCTCCTCTCTGAGATACTGTACTGCCCTACAAATTTGTCAAAATGCAAACACCATTTGGGTTGGTCTTTCACAACCCACTTCCTGTGTAGCTTGGAAGAATTTGGTAACGTGTCTCTGAGCACAATAAGGAGGAGGAAGGGAGAGGAAAGCCAGGTCTGATCATTTGCATGCTTATTGATTTCAATGGGATTTACTCCTATGTAATCATGGTTAGGATAGGTAAAACTGACCATGGGGGAGGGGCAGCGAGAGGAGAGGGAAGGAGAAAGGGAGAGGAGAGCAGAAGGAGGGGGAAGGAGGGGATTGGAGGGGAAGGGGCAAAGGAAGGGGCAGGGGAGGGCAGGTTTGATCATTTGCATGTTTATTGAGGTAAAAGGCGGGAATTGGAGGGGGAGGGAAGGGGCAAGAGGGAAAGAATAGAAGGGAGGGTGGGTTTGATCATTTGCATACTTTTTCAGTTTGATGGGATTTATTTCTGTGCAATCATGTTTGAAAATGGAAATGGATTGCCTTCAAGTCGATCCCAACTTATGGCGACCCTATGAATAGAGTTTTCATGGCAAACAGTATTCAGAGGTGCTTTTACCATTGCCTTCTTCTGAGGCTGAGAGGCAGTGACTGACCTAAGGTCACCCAGTGAGCTTCATGGCTGTGTGGGGATTCAAATCCTGGTCTACCAGGTCGTAGTCCAACACTGACCTGGAGGAGGGAGGAGCAGGGAGGGGAGGACATTGGATGGGTGGGCACTGGGCAGAGGGGAAGCCCCTCACCTTTCCAAAAGGAAAATATTGTGAACAGTATCATTGCTTTTCAGGGTTCCCCCAACTTTTTATTCTACAGCAGGCACATGTAGCACACAAATTTAAACCAAAGTTGTCCCTGGCCACATCCACACCAGACCTTTATTTTACTTTATACAGTCATGGCTTCCCCCAAAGAATCCTGGGAAGTGTAGTTAGTGAAAGGTGCTGAGAGTTGCTAGGAGATGCCCTGTTCCCCTCACAGAGCTTCAATCAGAGCGGCTGACTGTCAAACCACTCTGGCCACTGGACCTCTGTCAGAAGAACAGCAGTCTCCTCTCAGCACCCTTCACAAACTACACTTCCCAGGATTCTCTGAGGGAAGCCATGACTGTCTCACATGAAATCAAAGTCTGGTGTGGGTGTGGCCCCCTGATTGGACAAGCCCAGCAGCTGTGAGTCTGGCTTTTAGAACACTGACAGTTGGTTCTTACTGAGCATGCCTGACATTATCATTCAGTTCAATGTAAACTTTCTTAAATTAATTAAAAATCAGCCAGGCATTTTTTTTAACTTTTAAACTGCAGAGGATGAAGGTCAGAGTATGCGGCAAGGTCAGTATTAGCATTATAGGTCCTCTGTGAACATGGCTGATTTTTAATGAATTTCAACAGATTATGGGAATCAGAGAAAAAAGTCCAAAAGGGGTCTGGTTTTTCTCTCTCTCTCTTTAGACTTTGAACTCTCAATTCTTTCTGACTCTTTTGTTTATCACCATGAAAATTGAGAGGATTGTTAAGGAAGCATTTCTGAGTTTAGGACTATAAGTTTTGTAAGGTTTTGTTTTGAAATGAGCTTATGGGAAGCATCAGAATGGCATGGGGGTATTTTCAATTTAATATTGCGGAAAGTGAAAAATCCACACTGGCTATAGTAAACAGCCACTCTTGTGGCTGTATAATTTAAATAGAAATATTAAGTTCTTTTGACAGTACTTTATTCGTTCATCCTCACAACAGCTCTGACAAACCAATCTTATCCCCTTTAAATACAGATAAATATAGAGATAAAGTACTGAGTTGTCAGTCATTTAACCTAAAATAAATGAGCTCACACTGACAGGACGCCCATCTAACATCAGGCTTTATCCTATATTTTGTAGTGGGAAAAAATCCCAATTATAAACAATTGGTAAGAAAAAGGAGCAAAAGTGTTAAAATCTAATAGATGTAAGAAGTAAGTAAACTATGGTCATGTGTTGGTCTTTTTATGGCATAGATCATTAAATTACTGCTGGTGCTACCACTTTTGCTTTCCTGGGTTTTCAGAGGACTATGATCCTGATTTGATTACAGTCCTTCAAGCATTTAATGAGCATGGGAATCTATAATCTGCCTAGAGGAAAAGCTGTGCCAGGATGCACTTTCCTGAGTTCTGCAATGTACAAACACAAAAAAGAAACGCAAACACAGCTGCTTCGAAAAAGCTTGCAGGGATTTTTTTTTAAAAAGGGATGAATTTAAAAGTAGGTGAAATAATTCAACTGCTAAGATTAGTCCAAAACTATCTTGATCCATTCTTCTTTAATCAGCAACACTTTACTTTCAACTTTAAAGGATGTCAATTTACATACTGTTAGAACATTTTTTACCACTACCATAAAACAATTAGTTTAACTAATTCCATAATGGATTTCCCATATCTGCTTTCCCTCTTTGGTTTAAGCTATTCTGGACTGACATACCAGAAAATAATTCTCAGTCAAGAATTTATGGGCCAATGTAGCGAAAAAATTACTTGCAGTACTAACTGAGGAAAGACAGCTTGTTATACAGCCACAAGAGTGGCTGTATACTATAGTTGGCATGGATTTTTCGCATTCCGCAATGTTAAATTGAAAATACCCCCCATGCCATTCTGAGCCTTCCCATAAGTTCATTTCAAAACAAAACCTTACAAAACCTATAGTTCTGAACTCAGAAACACTTCCTTAACAACCCTCTCAATTTTCATGGTGATACACAAAACAGTCAGAGAGAATTGGCAGTTCAAAGTGTAAAAAGAGAGAGAGAGAAACCCAGAGCCCTTTTGGACTTTTTTTGGTCCGAGCTCTCATATCTGTTGAAATCAATTAAAAATCAGTCATGTTCACAGAGTACCTGGGATCCTATTACTGACCTTGCCCCATCCTCTGACCTTCATCTTCTGCAGTTTAAAAGTTTAAAATATGCCTGCCTGTTTTTTAATTAATTCAAGAAATGTTGCCATGAACTCAATGATAATGTCAGGCATGCTCAGTAAGAACCAACTGTCAGTGTTCTAAAACCCAGACTCACAGCTGCTGGGCTTGCCGAATCAGGGGGCCACAACCACACAAGATCTTTATTTCACTTGAGACAGTCATCTTCCCCCAAAGAATCCTGGGAAGCGTAGTATGTGAACGGTGCTGAGACAAGACTCCTATTACGCTGACAGAGCTCCACTGGCCAGAGTGGTTTGACAGTCAGCAGCTCTGATTAAAGCTCTGTGAGGGGAACAGGGCATCTCCTAGCAACTCTCAGAACCCTTCATTAACTACACTTCCCAGGATTCTTTGGGGGAGACCATGACTATCTAAAGTGGAATAAATATCTGCTGTGGATGTGGCCAGGGACAGCTTTGGTTTAAATTTGTGTGGGAGGCTATATGTGTCTGCTGTAGAATAAAAAGTTGGGGGAACCCTGAAAAAGAATGATACTGTTCACAATATTTTCCTTTTGGAAAGGAAAGGGGCTTTCCCTCTGCCCAGTGCCCACCCATCCAACCTCCTCCAATCCCCCTCCCCTCCCCATTCCTCCCCTCCCTGTCCCACCCCCAGGTCCTGGGAG
The DNA here is from genome assembly GCF_030035675.1 of Rhineura floridana. NCBI lineage: Eukaryota > Metazoa > Chordata > Lepidosauria > Squamata > Rhineuridae > Rhineura > Rhineura floridana. The sequence continues at coordinate 105,453,453 of NC_084483.1, forward strand.
TCCAGGGTTCAAATCTCCACATAGCCATGAAGCTCATGGGATGACCTTGGGCCAGTCACTGCCTCTCAGCCTCAAAGGAACACAATGGTAAACCAACTCTGAATACCAGTTACCATGAAAACCTTATTCATAGGGTCACCGTAAGTAGGAATCAACTTGAAGGCAGTCCATTTCATTGTAAAGCATGATTGCATGGGAGTAAATCCCAATGAACTCAATAAGCATGCAAATGATCAAACCTGCCATCTCCTCCCCCTCCCATCACCTCCCTTTTGCCCGTTCCCTTCCCCTTCCTTCACTACTCCTTCCCCCTTTCCAATCCTCTCCTTCCCCCTCCCCTTCCCTCCTTCCGCCTCCCACTCTGTCTGCTCCCCTCCCCCCGCGGGTCCCCCTTCCCTCTACTCTCTCCTCCCCCATGGTCAGTTTTATCTATCCTAGCCATGAGTGCACAGGGGTAAATCCCCCTGAACTCAATAAGCATGCAAATGATCAGATCTGCCTTTCCCCTCCTTCTCCTCTCCTCTCCGTCCATCTCCCTTCTTCCTCTCCTCCCCTCTTCTTCCTTCCCTGCCCACTCAAGGCTTCCCTCCCCATGGTCAGTTTTACATACCCTAAGCATGACTGCATAGGAGTAAATCCCACTGAACTCAATAAACATGCAAATGATCAAACCTGCCCTACTCCTTCCCCTCCTGCCTGCTACCCTCCCCCTCCTCCCCTCCCCATCCCCTGTGGTCAGTTTCACCTATCCTAAGCATGACTGCAGGGGAGTAAATCCCACTGAACTCAATAAGCATGCAAATGGTCAATCCTTCTGAGCAAACTTGCACAGGATTCCATTTCTTACCTCCCAGATTAAAAAGCAGAGAAATTCACGAATAGGCAAAAAACCTTGCGGTTTAAGAACGTACCTATAGCAACAAATATTTTTATCAAACATTAAAAAGCAAGGAAATTGGGCAGCTATAGTGAATGCACCAGGGGAGCAGGAGACCTGACCTCCTCTCTGAGATATTGTACTGCCCTACAAATTTGTCAAAATGCAAACACCATTTGTGTTGGTCTTTCACAGTCCAATCCACTTCCTGTGTAGCTTGGAGGAATTTGGTAACATGTGCCTCTGAGCATATGGTAGCAGCCCATAGAACAGAAACAACTCATGTACTGTGCTGATCTTGTTTTAGCAGAGAGGAAGCAACAATATTAAAACAGTTGATCTAGTTCAGATAGTCACTTTAAATATGTTTGATTTATTTTGCAATTTTAGTTAAGTTTCCTATAGTAAACCTTTTTTACTGTTTTGCTTCTGTTTCTGTGAATATGTGAAGTACAGCAATACTTTGCAACACTAAAAAAAGCTCCAAAAACAATTGTGGAATAATGGCACTGACTGTGCAGAAAAGTTTCCAATGGACATGAGGAGTATCTCATTTTGCACAAGATAAAACAGTAGGAGGTGAAATATATTCTAGCAAAATTCTTGGTATGCTCTGTTTTTAATTGACCATGCCCACCTTTCCTTAAGTGGAGTAGTTTAAGCATAGCAGGCTGAAAACATGCGTCTTGGGCAGGCTAAGTTTGTTTTTTCCAACAGCTAGAGTAATTGCTTAAGTAGCAAGGTAATCAGCCTGATTTTACATCAAACTGCAGTTTCAGATTCAGCTGTTAATGCACCCAAAATAGAAATAGAACGTAACCTCCAGTTTGAAACACAAAAGGCTGTCTTCACCATCATATGACATTGACCGATAAAAAGGCTTTGAAGTTAATAAAAATAAATTTGACACAGATTTCTAGGATGAATAATTGGAGGAATATAATTTTCTAGGAAGAAACAGTAGTAACACAGAAAAGAAGAAAAGTAAGAAGAACCCCATCTTTGGAGACGGCAGATGTTGCCACCACTCTGAGGCACGTCGCCAAATTCTTCCAAGCTACACAGGAGGTGGATTGAACTGTGAAAGGCCAACCCAAATTATGTTTGCATTTTGACAAGTTTGTAAGGCAGTACAATAGCTCAGGGAGGTCAGGTCTCCTGCTCTCCTGGTGCATTCACTATAGCTGCCCAATGTCTCTGCTTTTTAACGTTTGATAGAAATATCTGTTGGCTATAGGTATGTTCTTAAACCGCAAGGGTTTTTGCCTATTAGAGAATAAATATAAACAATGCTTTCATCCAGGCACATAATTAGCATGGAAAACCAACAAACAAAACCTTTATATATATATAAATAAGAACACCTCCAATCTAGAGCCTCTGTTGAGCATGATATGGGGTGCTGGTGCACATATGGCATTCTGGGTGAGACCCCTGCCTACAACAGAGGAAATTATGTGCATATGATGGTGATGAGCAAAGTTGTTCCCTAGATCTGAAATGAATGGTGGGGGAGGGGGCACTCTGGTTGTGTGATACATAAGTGTGTGAACACTGAATTTCAGCAAAGGCAGGGGTGCAAAAACATAGCCATTTATTGAGGCCAAAGCATTTGTAAGGGAGGGAACAGAAAATGATGCGGGAGGAACACAGATGTGAAGGAGAATTAATAATGTATGGTGGCTTCTGTATGGGACTCACAGCTGAAAATAAATAAATAAATAAATAAAGGAAGTATAATCTTTGGATACTTGGAACAAGGGAGTTAATATCTGCAACACAATTTAACTCCTACTCCCTACAACAAAATTTGTCACAATAGTATGAAATTTCAAGGTTATATATTGTTTCTTTTTTAGCAAACTAAGAGACAGGTATGGGAAACCTTTGGGAGACAAATCAGTTAAATAACGTGACCTTGTTTAACGCTAAAACACAAACAATATTCTGATACTTTATTATCTTACAGTAGGCAAAATCCAAAATATAACTAAAATTTCAGTCCAGTTATTACACAAATGGTTTAATATGAGACAATCAGTTTGCAAATGCTCAGTTAATGATGATCTCTCTCAATTGGAAGCACAATCAATTAACATATAAGTTAAGCCCCTGTTGTGTTCTTTTCCGTATTCTCTATAACAAACTATCTATAGAAATACTACGGATACAGAGTGAAAATCTAGGCATACCTAATTACAATGAATCACAAGCACACTGTGCAAAGATAATATTGGATCTTTTGTTCTCTGGTTTTCAGAAAATAACTATAGGACACAGAAAGCCTACATGGATGATGATTTTCTGGAAGGCAGTTCTTTTATGACTGAAGGGAAATACAAGAAAGCAATGATAACTTTTAATGAAAGATTTTTAAAAGTTTACATATATGCAAAAAGAAAAAAATTCTGAAGTCCTTACCCTGTGTAGTCCAGCTGATGGTGTTCGGCAAAAAGAATTTCCTACTGGGATGAAGCTCCCTGTGAAAAGACAAAGCTACAAAATGTTTGCTTGTTATCCCCTTTCAGTCTAATAAATGATTTTATTTTTTAAAAAAACATGATGATGGTAAGACATTTCACAAAAACCTGAATAAAGCAGCACCAGCTGCTTTCAGCCCCAACTATGCATCTTTCAGTCAGGAACAGTTGGAGGGTTTATCTCACTGACACAAGGTTAGCTAATCCAGTATTTCCATTCAAATGATTTGGAAAAATAGCACAAGCAGTGACCACATACCTCCTAGCACTCAGAATTGACACTATTATTTAAAAGCAACACTACCTTTCCCCATCATTGAATCTTTGAGTTATGCACACAAAGTTTTTCTTCCCCACCAAAAGCGATCACAACACCTCTGCATTGAATTACTCATTTTATCTGAAAGAATAAGTATAAGCTATTCAGTATGTTCCCTTTGATCATATGACTTCCTGGCATCACACGTCGTGCTGTTTATTTTATTCCAGTTCACTATAGTACATTTAAAAAAAGATTTATTTGTCATTTGGGGTCCTTTTGCATGCCTTATTATACTAAGCTCACACAAATCCTTTCAATAAGTATGGCTTCATCTTTTTTCTTTTCTTATTGTAAACGATGTGAGTGAAGCTCTAAGGAAGGAAACATCTTTAAAGAAACCTTTTTTTTTTTTTTAAAGACAATTCTCCACTCCTGTAAATTCTAAATGCCAATGAGAAAGAGAGAGAGACAAAAAGCCAGTTTGGTAAAGTTGTGACAGAGTTGGCTTGCAACAGGGATAGGTAACTGGATCCAGATGGTGGGCCAGATCCTGACCTCCCCAACCCCTGTGGGCTATTTTGATAGGTGGGCAGGGCTACACACCTGTCAATCATCTGACATCAGGTGAAGCATTTTGCTTGTCCTGTGTGGGTTAAAATCAAACCACATAGGCAAAGGCTCAGGGGTTTGCAGGCACCAACTATCAGCTGAATGGTGGAGCTTACATGGACCACTTTCAGCAGGGAACACCATCTTTACCTGCCCCATGGCTGATGCCATAAATGACAACAGACATAGGGCAGGTAGGCATGGCTTGGAGAAGACAAATTAGGATCCCTAATAGGCCGGTGGGCCAGAGATTCTTGAATGCTGGTCTAGAAACTGGTGTGATCCAGATTCAATCCCTACTCAGCCATGAAACCTTACTGGATAGTCTTGAACCATTGCTATCTCTGTGACCAACCTGCCTCACAGCATTGTTGAGAGGACAACATGGGGAAAGGGAAGAACTGTGTGCCTTGCCTGTAGCGCCTTAGAGGACAGGAGGAACATAAATATAATAGATAAATAATGTACTGTACCAGACTGTTTATGATGTAATCAAAAGAAAAATAGATTGAGAATTAAAGTTCGTAGTGATTATGCATCCCCAAGTGATGAAAGAAGTCTCACTGATAAAATTCACCACCCAAATCTTTTGTGACATATGCTGTAGTTATCTACCACCTAATGATCCTACTGTAGACTCACAACAAAAATGTAAATTTATGCCATTTCATTTCAGGGTTTTCCCTTTCCTGTCTCTGAGAATTTAGCTGACCACTTGCATGATCACTTGTCCTGGGAAAACAATATATGACTGACTCATAAAAAGAATGAATCAGAAAAGAAATCTGAACAAAGCTAATTGTCCACAATCCCAGTCAGAGGCTCTTCATTCATATCTTTTCATTGCACTGGTCACAGAGATGAAGGCTACCACTGACTTCTTTCTTTTGGCCCACAGCTCCTCCTTTCAAAACATCAGCTGCAAGGCTACACACTGCTTTTGCCATGTGGATGCCACCCAAATTCGCATCCCCATGGCAAATGCTCCATAGCCAGCTGTAACCTGAAAACAGCACTCACTGTCTGAACCAAGCGCATTACATTGTTTTCCTGTCTATGACAGCAGCAACAATGGTGTGCACACACGCACGCACGCACGCACACACACACACACCATTCAGTTAAGTGCTCTGGGTGATACCTGCTCATCAGCTGCCCTGATTCTCAACTAATGGGAAAGCTTAGGTTGAAATTATTCAGGTGCATTGGCACATATCCATGGGGAAATTTGCACAACCTCCATCTGTACTTTGCCAACCTTAAGCCAGTGGTATTAGTCACACTCATAAGAAATTTCTTCACAAATATTTGAACACTGAAATATATTTATGTATGTAATTAGATGGCACCACCTCAAAGAGCTAGTTTGCCCACAATCTTGCAAATGCCTTTAAGTTTCAGTCTTAATAGGGTTATGTGTGCTCCAGTTATCCATTTCCCCCCCATTAACATCTTTGCCAGCGTGTGTGTGTTATGTGCCTTCAAGTCAATTACTACTTATGGCGATCCTATGAATCAGTAACCTCCAATAGCATGTCATGAACCACCCTGTTCAGATCTTGTAAGTTCAGGTCTGTGGCTTCCTTTATGGAATCAATCCATCTTGTTTGGCCTTCCTCTTTTTCTACTCTCTTCTGTTTTTCCCAGCATTATTGTCTTTTCTAGTTAATCATATCTTCTCATGATGTATCCAAAGTATGATAACCTCAGTTTCATCATTTTAGCTTCTAGTGACAGTTCTGGTTTAATTTGTTCTAACACCCAATTATTGGTCTTTTTCACAGTCCATGGTACCTGCAAAGCTCTCCTCCAACACCACATTTCAAACGAATTGATATTTCTCTTATCTGCTTTTTTCACTGTCCAACTTTCACATCCATACATAGAGATGAGGAATACCATGGTCTGAATTATCCTGACTTTAGTGTTCAGTGATACATCTTTGCATTTGAGGACCTTTTCTAGTTCTCTCATAGCTGCCCTGCCTAGTCCTAGCCTTCTTCTGATTTCTTGACTATTGTCTTCATTTTGGTTAATGACTGTGCCAAGGTATTGATAATCCTTGACAAGTTCAATGTCCTCATTGTCAACTTTAAAGTTACATAAGTCTTCTGTTGTCATTACTTTAGTCTTGTTGATGTTTAATTGTAGTCCTGCTTTTGTGCTTTCCTCTTTAACTTTCATCAGCATTCGTTTCAAATCAATACTAGTTTCTGCTAGTAGTATGGTATCGTCTGCATATCTTAAATTATTGATATTTCTCCCTCCAGTTTTCACACTTCCTTCATCTTGGTCCAATCCCGCTTTCCATGCGATATGTTCTGCACATAGATTAAATAAATAGGGTGATAAAATACAACCCTGTCTCACACCCTTTCTGATGGGGAGCCAATCAGTTTCTGCATGTTCTGTCCTTAGAGTAAAATTCCTTAGTCCATACTATTATCCAATGTATGTTTGCAATACGATCTCTGGTACCCCTTCCCTTTCTAAATTCAGCTTGGACATCTGGCATTTCTCACTTCATATATGGTAAGAGCCTTTGTTGTAGAATCTTGAGCATTACTTTACTTGTATGGGATATTAAGGCAGTTCAATAATTACTGGATTCCTTGGGATCCCCTTTCTTTGGAATTGGGATGTATATGGAACGCTTCTAGTCTATCGGCCATTGTTTTGTTTTCCACATTTGTTGACAGATTTTTGTCAAAATTTGGGCAGATTTAGTCTCAGTTTTGTTGTTGTTGTTGGACTGCCTTCAAGTTGATTCTGACTTATGGCGACCCTACGAATAGGGTTTTCATGGTGAGTGGTATTCAGAGGGGGTTTACCATTGCCTTCCTTCGAGGCTGAGAGGCAGTGACTGGCCCAAGGTCACCCAGTGGGCTTCATGGCTGTGTGGGGATTCAAACCCTGGTCTCCCAGGTCGTAGTCCACCACTCTAACCACTACACCACACTGGCTCTCTTCAGTCTCAGTAACCTGTAGCAATTCTATTGGTATGCCATCTATTCCTGGTGTTTTGTTTCTTCCAAATATTTTAAGAGCAGCTTCCACCTCGCATTCTAAGATTTCTGGTTCTTCATCATACGGTTCCTCCGCGAATGAATCTGTCATCCTTGCATCTCTTTTATATAGTTCTTCATTGTATTGCTTCCATCTCCCTTTTATTATATCTCGGTCAGTCAGTGTATTCCCCTGTTGATTACTCAACATCCCTACTCTCAGTTTAAATTTACCTTTAATTTCTCTAATCTTTTGGAATAAAGCTCTTGTTCTACCTTTTTTATTATCCTCTTCTATTTCTATACAATAATTGTTGTAATACTTCTCTTTGTCCCTATGTACTATTTGCTGTATTATTGCATTTAGGGTTCTGACCGTGTTTCTGTCTCCTTTTGTTTTTGCTCTCATTCTTTCTTGAACCATTTTAAGAGTTTTGTCCGTCATCCATTGAGGTCTTTCTCTCCTTTTAGCTAGAGATATTGTCTTTTTACACTCTTCCCTGATGTCTCTTGCTTTAATCCATAGTTCTTCTGGTTCTCTATCAACTAAGTTTAAAGCCTCAAACCTGTTCCTTATTTGCTCTTTATATTCTTCTGGGAGGTTGTTTAAATTGTGTCTTGGCATTATGATTGTTTCGCTGTTCTTCTTTGTCAGACATAAGCCTAAATAATAACCATGCCTGATTTAGGAAAAACACAACTCAATTTAAAAGATTATTGGTGAACTAAGGGCTCTGCCCCTGCTCGCTTCACTTGGCAACCCTGTCTACCTTCACCAAAACCCTATTTCTGCCCGCAAGTTGGCAAAGCTCCTCCCTCATGAGTTGGCAAAGCTACTCCTTCACGAGTCTTCCCCTCACGAGTCACCAATGCTCCCATCAGCAGGCAGCTCCCTCAACTGCCCCCCCAGGCACTAAACCGCCCCTACACTACTTACCTTGGTGCTGCTCCCACTCATTAACCCCTTGCACCCCGCCTCCCAGCACTGCCGGTCACCATCCTTTTTTTGTTTTTTGGTAAGCCGTTTGCCACCGTGCGCATACATCACACTGTGTGGTGTCATGACAGCGTGATGTCTTACAAAAATATAGTATAGAGATATATTCATATTATTTGAGTCTAAGAGGTGTACAACATAAGAATGTAAGAATATAAGAAGAACCCTGCTGGATCAGGCCAATGGCCTATATATTCCAGCATCCTATTCTCACAGTGGCCAAACAGATGCATATGGGAAACCCTCAAGCAAGATCTGAGTGCAACAACACTCTCCCCGCTTATGGTATTCAGAGGCATACTGCCTCCGATACCAGGGGTAAAATACAGCCATCTTGACTAGTAGTTGTTGATACTATTATCCTAATTGTCCTATCAGAAAGAATTTGTCTAATACTTTCAAAGCCATTAAACCTGGTGGCCATCATTACATCTTGTAGGAGCAAATTTATTTAACTATGAGGAGAGCCTGGCTGGAGTCCAGAGTCTGTGAGTTCAAATCTCCGCTCGTGTCTCCTGGGTGTCAAGGGCCAGCTAAAGATCACCCCCACAGTGAGTGGCTCTGGGGTTAAGTGCCCTGTCACCTGTGCAGCCGTGGGCAAGCTGCATAGTCCCAAGGAGTCCAGTTGCCCCCCAGCTGGCAGTTGCAGACAAGGAAGGGGCTGGCTTGTGCAGCTGTGGCAAGCTGAGCAGGCCCTAGCCAGCTGGGGAGGACTAGCCTCAGAGGGAGGCAATGGTAAACCCCCTCTGAATACCACTTACCATGAAAACCCAATTCATAGGGTCACCATAAGTTGGAATTGACTTGAAGGCAGTCCATTTCCATTTTCATGCACTATGTGAAGAGGTACTTTCTTTTGTCTGTCCTGAATCTTCCAACATTCAGCTTTGTTAGATGACTCCAAGCTCTATTATTATGAGTGGAGGAAAACGCCTCATTTTCATTTTCCCCACACCATGCATAATCTTACACAAACACACACCTCTATAATGTCTTTCCTTACTAACCTTTTTTCTGCACTAAATAGCTGTAACCTTTCTTCATAGGGGAGATGATCCAACCCCTTGATCATTTTGGTTGACCTTTCTGAACATTTTCCAGTTCTACAATATCCTTTCTGAGGTTGAGCAAACTGAATTGTACAAAGTATTCCAAGTGTGGTCTCACTATAGATTTTTATAAAGGCATTATGATATTGGTAGTGTCATTTTCAGTCCCTTTCCTAATAATCCTTAGGATGGAATTTACCTTTTTTTACAGCTGATGCACACAGGGTCAACATCATCCATCAAACTAACCACGACGTCCCCAAGGTCTTGTTCTGGTCAGTCACTGCCACATCAGGCCATGTGAGCGTTTGTGTGGAATTTTTGTTTTTTGCCCCCAGTGTGCATCACTTTACACTTGCTTACATTGAATTGCACTTGCCAATTTACTGTCTATTCACCCAGTTTGGAGAGATCCTTTTGGAGTTCCTTGTAATTCCTCCCCCCTTTTTTAACCACCCCGAAGAATTTAGTATCACCAGCAAACTTGGCTACCTCACTTCTAATTCTAGATCATTTATAAACAAGTTAAAAAACACAGGTCCCAATTAAAAAAACCTTTCTATATATCTCCAGAGAAGTGTTCATTTATTCCTGCTCCCCTTTTCTGGTTTCTTTACCCATTACTAATCTTCTTCTTCCATGATTGCTAAGCGTACTCAGGAGCTTTTGGTGAGGTACTTTGTCAAAAGCTTTAAAAAAGTCTAAATCAGGTGTCAGAAACCTTTGGCCCACCAGATGCTACTGAACTACAACTCCTATCATTCCTGGCCATGCTTGCTGGAGTTGCTGGGGGTTGTAGTGCATCAACATCTGGAGGGCCAAAGGTGATCTAAGTACACAATGTTATGTGTTCTAGGTACACAGTGTCCGCTGGATCACCTCTATCCATATGCTTATAGACATGCTCAAAGAACTCCAAAAAGTTAGTGAGACAGGACTCAACTCTTTCAGAAGCTATGCTGGTTCTGCTTCAATAAGACTTCTTCTATTTTAGGGGTGGGGAACCCCGAGCCCTAATTAGACCCACCAGGCCTCCCCCTTTGCCCCATGAGACCATTTTGGCCAAGGAAGGCCATGCTCACCTGCCCTACACCTGACGTCATGTGAGGCGCAGGAAAAGATGCAGCTGGGCCAAAGGGAGTTTGTAGCTGACTGTTGGAGTTTGCAAAGTGCCACACATGGAGCAATGGATGTGTTAGAATAAGCAAATATTGCATGGTCACTTTAAGGAATATTTGGGAAATATCCCATGTACCTGTTTTACCATGATGTAACTTCCTAATGGGTGAGGTTACTTACCTGACTTCCTCTTCCTTTGTCCTGGGGGATTTTTGAATATTCTCCATTGCTGATCTATCCACCATTGAGAGAGGCCGCATGGCACAGATGCTCTCTCTGAGAGCATCCATACCAAAGACTAAGATGGACTGAGACTATTTTTCTTTCATCTAAGCTAGAACCTATGTTTCCGAACATATGAAGAATTTGTGAGTAAATGTTCTTTATCTTTTACCTAAGAAGATTGTGTCTGTTGTTATTTATATAGAGAAAGGTGGGGCTGGTTATATTCTCATTCTGCTGCTTGTATTTTTACAACTCTGCTAAGAAATAGGACCAACCAAATTAGTTCCTATTTCTGTGTGTATTTTTATAATACTGAACAGGAAGTCCTGATGATCAGCTAATTGTCAGGGGTTCCCAAGCTCCATGCATGGCACTATACAAGCCCCGATGATTGGCTGATTGTCCATGCAGGCAAAAACTGGTTACCTGGTGTCACTGTGACATCAGGTGATTGACCCACCACCTTGACAAACTTTGCCTGGAAGGTGTGGAAGAGATAAAGATCTGGCTTGCCAGCTGGATCCAATTTGCCACCCCTGTTCTAGATCCTTGGTAATCTATCCTTAATAATGCTTTCCAACAGTTTTCCTGAAACAGATGTTAAACAATACTATGTTCACTGTGTAAAATTCCTCTTGAGGCCCATTATCACCACCCACAGCAATTCTGTTGAGGAATCTGGAGACTGTTTCTTTTCTACAGCCCTGGCTTATCTCAAAATATTCCTTGTGTCTAACAAATTCAAACCCATCGTCCTAACACCACTATCTCATCCTCATTTCTGCTTGTCTACATTGCTCTGCACATGAAACAGGCAGCATTCCAGAGGAAGTAATTTTCAAGGTCCTAGCTTTCAACTTTCTACACAGCAAGCAAAGTTTTGCTTCCAGGACTGTACAACTATATTTCTTCCTCAGTACAGTCTATCAGGCTATGTAGAAGATGCATGACATCTGTAGCCTTCACACCAGGTGGGCAAGTCAATGTGTGGTCACCCATCATATTGATTGAATCATCCACCATCCAGGAGCCCCCTCCCCCGGAAGAGTTTCCTTGGCATGAAGGAATATCTGTTCATCCCCAAGTAGTAGGTCCCTTCTAAGGGATCATTTTCCTCTTCCTCTGATGGTCTTCTCCCCCGAGACCCTCATTCTTCAAGATGGCTAGGGAGCTGTCACCCTAGAAATGGGATGCTATACCATGTCCCCAAAGGCCTCATCCATCAACCTCTAAGCTCTCTCAGCTTCCCAGTGTCAGCTACTTTAACCTCAAGAGAACAAACTTGTTTCAGGAAAGCTAGGAGTACATTGCACCAAGCACACACCCATGACTTTTGTCCAGCAGGCAAGCTACTACTTACATTTATATGGTAATCCCAAAGCTATTTAACAGTACATGTTCGACACAATCCAGTCAAAGTAAAGCTATTTCTAAGACTCACTGATTCCAATGGCTGAAATTCAACACATGCTGAACTCTACCACTGAAATAAGACTTAGAAATGCTTATCTTTGGCTGGATTCTGTCCACTGTATTTCAAACTAATGTATGAATTCATCATTGGAAATCTAGTTCCTGGTTTCTTATAGCTTATAGTGGACCTCCCTTAAGAGCCACAGACAAAGCTGTGGCCATGGCTAGAACAGATATGAATTCCTTTGTGACCCTGAATCATGTTTGTGCTAATGCCTTGAGTAGACAGGAGTGTAAGTTCTATGTCAATCTATATGCCTCCTTATCCTAGTCTATGTAAGTGGCCATGATGTTGATTTTACTATTTGAAATTCCAGGGGGCATTTTTGTTTCCCCTGACATCTGTGCCATGGAAATCTTACAACAATTCCATTATGATGACAAAAATTTATGTAGTGCTTTAGACAACTAAGCTGCTTACACAGCATGCCCCGTCTGTAGGCTTACAAGAAGGTTCGTCTCCCAGCCCTTTTACATTAATCTGCCTGACTGCTGTCTGGAACAAGTGAGAACAGTTTATCAATCACTTAGCTTTGTCTCTTTTTCACTTGTGAAACTTTAGTTTTTAAAAGATACATGTAGAACAGAATTATAAATATGGGAAAGGCTGAAAACTAGAAAAAGGAATGAATAATTATTTCTGAGAAGAGAATCTGAATGTTAAGCAATAATTTTCAAACGTTTTTGAGGCTACTACAGGAACTGAGTTTAAAATGATAGAAAAATTATAGTTAATATCAGGAAGAACTTCTTTAGTATAAAATTAGATAGGCAGTAAGAGTAAAGGGTGATTCACCACAAGTGAAAATTAAAATAGGTCTTACACTAAGGATAGATTTGGATTTTTTGAAAATTAAACTTTGCCTCAATTGTTAGTGGGGATAATTAGTTACCAATAAATGAGAAATTTGCTCTGTCTCATTGTGGGACCAGTCCCTGAAGTCAAGTAGATTACTTTCTCAAGACAAATTCAGGTCAATTGAATCCATGGGACATTAGTTAGAGGGGATAGATAGCCAAAGAAAGTACATTAAATTTCCATGAAATTGTGGCCGAAAGTGATTCCACAAACATAAACAGGAACATACAAGAAAAATAATATTCTGTCAGATGAGTGAAAGCTGCCATTTCCTGTCCTTAAGATCCAGTGATTAAAAAGCTTTTTTCTTTGGCTTATAAGAATCCTCTGCTGAGTGAATAATAAACGTGTGGCACGACTATTTCAGATGTAATGGTAAACTGCATATCGAGTTCAACAAGCACTGTATGAGCCAGAACAGCACAGCTGCCAGCTGTCGACTGAATGGCCTGGAGCAGGAGGGCTTTATCCTTCTGGGCTCTAGGCCCCACCTTTAACCCCAAACTGCAACAGATAATCAACTCCAATTTTTATTTTTATACTCCAGTAATACCTCAGTTAAGAAATCCTCCAGGAAAGAAGCTCCTTTTAACAAAGTCTTTTTGGGGGGTGGGGAGCATGGAATGGAAATGGACTGCCTTCAAGTCGATCGCAACTTATGGCGACCCTATGAATAGGGTTTTCATGGTAAGCGGTATTCAGAGGGGGTTTACCATTCCCTCCCTCTGAGGCTGAGAGGCAGTGACTTGCCCGAGGTCACCCAGTGAGCTTCAGGGCTGTGTGGGGATTCGAACCCTGGTCTCCCAGGTCATAGTCCAGCACCTTAACCACTACACCACACTGCCTCAACAAAGTCAGAATGTGGCCTCTTGTCTACTGAACTGCAGCTGCTGCAGGCTGCTCCCTCACACGTGGCTGCCCTGAGTAGGACTAGCATTGAATACCACCCTGTACTCAAATCAATCACATCAAACTTGATGCTTTGAAATTCTAAATAATTTCAGTAGGCTATACCTAAATTTAGAGAACAAAAGAAGTCTTGCTATATTTACAGACATTAAACATCTATGTAAAGATCTAATTCTCTGTTTCCAAGATAAATTGTTGTGAAGTTAGATCCTTCAAAAAAGATAATTTCTATTGTTATCTTGGAGAATGCTCCAGTGGATGTTGAATACTGCTTTTTAAAAATGCTATAACTTTCTGTGTTCTGACTAGCACTGACTCACCCTTTGCTTACAATGCTTACCCAGAACAAGAGGTATCTGTCGGCAGGCAGATGTGATGGTTATGACAACAATATTGTTATGTAGTCACTGTTTCCAAAACACTACTGGAGGTATATTTGTAAAAGTATTGCTTTGACTCTTAATTTTACTACTAAAGTAGGGCCTCAGATTCAGTGATAAATTCTGGAGGCACAAGGCAGAATCTATATAGCAGGGGTAGTGCACACTCGCATCCACTCACACAGGACACACAAATATACACAGGTGCACAGCCCCCTTCTTAGATGACACATGTAGATCAGCTGAGGAGGGGCATTATTGCCCCTTCTCTACTCATCAATTTTTGTTTATCTTTTATTATTTTTTTTAATAATGTTTTTATTCGTTTTTAAATTTTATTGTGAACTAAAGTAATGACAACAGAAGATTTATGTAACTTTAAAGTTGACAATGAGGACATTGAACTTGTGAAGGATTATCAATACCTTGGCAGTGTCATTAACCAAAATGGAGACAATAGTCAAGAAATCAGAAGAAAGCTAGGACTGGGGACGGCAGCTGTGAGAGAACTAGAAAAGGTCCTCAAATGCAAAGATGTATCACTGAACACTAAAGTCAGGATCATTCAGACCATGGTATTCCTCATCTCTATGTAAGGATGTGAAAGTTGGACAGTTAAAAAAGCAGATAAGAGAAAAATCAACTCGTTTGAAATGTGGTGCTGGAGGAGAGCTTTGCGCATACCATAGACTGCAAAAAAGACCAATAATTGGGTGTTAGAACAAATTAAACCAGAACTATCACTAGAAGCTAAAATGATGAAATTGAGGTTATCATACTTTGGACACATCATGAGAAGACATGATTCATTAGAAAAGATAATAATGCTGGGAAAAACAGAAGGGAGTAGAAAAAGAGGAAGGCCAAACAAGAGATGGATTGATTCCATAAAGGAAGCCACAGACCTGAACTTACAAGATCTGAACAGGGTGGTTCATGACAGATGCTCTTGGAGGTCGCTGATTCATAGGGTCGCCATAAGTCGTAGTCGACTTGGAGGCACATAACAACAAATTGTAAGCCACATTGACACACTTCTATGAAAAGTGCAACTTATAAATACTTCAGTAAATAAATAATAAATAAATGAATAATCTGATGTCTGGGGAGATTTGCATTCCCATCAGGATACTGGGCTCCAAAAACATCAGTGCTGTGTTTACTTTCATTTCCCCCCTTTTTGCTGCTGTCAACATTGGTGGGGTCTTGTGCAAGGCAGAAGAAATGCTTGGGGATAATTTACTTGGTGATTAGGCCCTTAATCTGGGAGGAGGGACAGTCACCCCTAAATTAGAATGTCTGCACAGGGATGAGACCAGTCGAAAGTAGTGTGGAGTATGAATGCTCCACCACTCATGATTAGCTTGGCCCCACTAGGTTCTGTAACAGAACTGGGGCACCAAGGCCACTGTGAAATGCAGAAGGGATCCAAGAAAGCTACAATTCTCAAGAATCCTGGCATGCAGGAATATGCTCAGCAGAATTTTAGGTGAGCCCATTCAGAAGCAAGCCAGTGGAAATTCACTCAGGATGGGGAACCTTTTTCATCTCCAAGGCCACATGCCAGTGGTGGGCAGGGCCAGAGGCAAAAGCAGGTGGAATAATGAATGTAAACTTGACTTTTGTACAAGTGTACAGTTTCTACATAGACTCACATACTCCTCCCCTACCTCTATCCAGACAAGCAAGAGGCATTATCAGAGTTGAAGGACTCATTCCAGTCAAGCAAAAATGGTTGTGGTGGGAAGCAGGGCCAGTGAGGGGTGCGGCCTGGGAAAAGGTTGGGTGGTCTGGGGAGAGTTCTGAGGGCCAGATACAGAGGCCTAGAGGACTGCATGTGGCCCCTAGGCCTGAGTTTCCCGACCCGTGGTCTGGACAGCAAGGAATAAGTGAAGCATTCTGTTTTCTTAGACCTCAGAACCTTTTGCCTCTAGTATCATATGAGAGCCAAGCTTCATTTCAGGGTCCCTGGCAGAAATACTGGAAGAAAATCTCCCTCACACCAATATTCTAATAACACATATATGATTTAAAATATGCACATTTATAGTTTCAGTCACAGAGGCCGGCTCTTTTGCTTCCTGAATTAATAGGGTTTTTTTAACCAGAATGTAGAGCTCCCAGCTATAATGAAGTAAGACCTGTTATATCAAATCTAAGAGCAATAAAAGCCAACATTTTAATTAGAGATTAGAATCAAATATATTTAGCATCTGACACACCCACTTAATGATTCCTTAGTAATCTTATAAGGTCATTGCATTTCTCCTACAAATATGAAAATCTCTGTAGAATCATGCAAACTCAGGGATGACAAGGGCAGGGACTAACTTTTCAACCCCTTCCCCACAAGTCAGATAGGTCTCACTGTCCCATGGCCCTTACTGTTACAGACCCAAGTAGAAGTCTTTCTGTTCATGCATTCCCACAGAAGAATCGCCAAGTAAATTTATAGGAGCATATGATGAAATGCTCTCATAAAGCAGGCCTTGCATTAGGAAAGGGAAATAATGAAAGCAAGCTAAAGAACACAAACATTATTTTTCATGTTTTCTTATTAAACAACCACCATCACCTACTAACTTGGGAAATAATCTAACTTTGGGTACTAGCAGTCTTCACATTTAAACTAAATAAACAATTTACTACACAGGATGGTGGAGGGATTTTGCTTCTTATTCAACTTGTAAATGGTCATTGTATTACTGACACTATAATCTAGACGTACGGATTAATATATGATGCAAAAATTGGCTGACATATGAAAGATCCTGCCTTAGGGTAGTTGTTGGATCTGATCCCTGTTGCTTAATCTATGGCTTGATGAGGTCAGCCAAGAGTTTCTGATCAGCTTATCAAGATTGTCTTGTTCCCTTCCTTAGCCATTGTTCCCACAAATCTGTCTACTGTTATTAGCCACTGCTACCCACATCCGCCCCATCTTGCTTATAACAATTCACATAGTATTATTGAAAATACGGTGAAGAGGCTGGGATGCTTGTGACAACAGGAGGTACAACACAGAATCTGAGGCAGAGTAGATGGGCCAGAGGGCAGACCTCCTCTGCCCAATTTGTGTAAAACTACAGCTGGTATAGCACAGTGAGGAGGAGAGCCTGGCTGGGAGTCCAGAGTCTGTGAGTTCAAATCCCCGCTCGTGTCTCCTGGGTGTCAAGGGCCAGCTAAAGATCACCCCCACAGTGAGTGGCTCAGGGGTTACATGTCCTGCCACCTGTGCAGCCGTGGGCAAGCTGCATAGTCCAAAGGAGCCCAGCTGCCCCCCCAGCTGGCAGTTGCGGACAAGGAAGTGGCTGGCTTGTGCAGCTGTGGCAAGCTGAGCAGGCCGTAGCCAGTTGGAGAGGACTAGCCTCAGAGGGAGGCAATGGTAAACCCCCTCTGAACACCGCTTACCATGAAATCCCAATTCATAGGGTAGCCATAAATTGGGATCGACTTGAAGGCAGTCCATTTCCATTTTTACCCTAGATTATCCTTTGTTCTCTTCCCACCCTATAATTTTCCTAAAGAGAACAGAAGTTACACCTAAATTCTTGCACATTGGCTGAACTTGTGATGTTGTGATAATAATCAAAGCCCTTCATGAATAATTTGTAATGCAAAATCACCTTAGATAATGTCATGGAAGCCTTAGAGGATATACATTAGGAAGTCAGATAAGAACTGCATTGCCTGTCCCTCTCTTTCAAACATGAATGTAAACTGCTGACTCCACCCAGATATAACTAATTCCAGGGCCATCTAGGGACAAAATGATATAATGACACTATCCACATAGACATAATACATAGACCAGCTAATACATAGAGTAAAAAAACCCGTCCATTTCTGCGTTACTCACTTTGCTCTATAAATTGTATGTTGACTAAAAGCAAGTGCAACAAAGAGAAATGTTCTAAAACCAAAAGCACCCAAATATATATCCTGCTTTCATGTTACATTATTCAGAGAAAAGACTTCCAAGCAACCACTCATGCAACATTCTGGAAAATGTAAATCAGTTTTCTTCTGATGTCTTTACTCTGACCACAATAGCCACTACTTGCATATTAGCCCCATTTCCCTCCTGATGCAGCACTTTCAGAAATAAAAGGATATTCATTTCCAGACAACCATTCTAAGAACCCTGATGGCCTTGCAGATTGCCTAAAAATTTAGGCCACAATTCACTCCACTGAATTTTTATTTTCAGCAAACAAAGCCAGCTTGGGTTCCCCCCCCCAAAAAAATCCCCCCCTCCATATACTAGAATTATAAATTGTGTGAAGTACAGATACGGGGCCCAGCTTAGCAAGCAACTCTGATATTTTAATTGTTCAAAAGTGCTTCATAACCTAGTTGTTATAAAATTGAAGAGGATGGTGAACCTAGCTCTCTGATATCACAGAACTGAAGATAACTTACTGAGTCAGGTCACAGGTCCACCAAGACCAGGACTGTCTGTTCTAACTAGTGGCAGCTCTCTATGGGATTCAGATAGAGATCTATACAGCATAGTTACCCAAGATTGGCTTAGCGGATATGCTAGGGATTAAATTTAGAACCTTCTGCAACTAACTCATATTCTGTATTCCATGGGGCCCTGCTCCTTGGGCGCACATTAATGAGGTGCCCCATTATTGCAAGAGTTAAATGTGTGCATTGGAGCATTCATGGAGCACTGGAATGCGATAATGTGTTCTAGTTAGAGTCACTTCATGCTTTATGCAACACAGCAAGTACACCAGTGGTATATTTTCAGTGACACATACTGTGAAGCTATGTTCACTGTGACTTCCCAGTTTGTTTCCATTGCATGTTTCCCCTTCACACTTCTTAACATTTATTTTATGGATCTATACCCTGCCTTTCAGAAAAAATATTCTGACAAGGCAATATGAAACAAAACCAAAAAAATACAAACAAAGCTATAAAGATTCATACAGAGACCTCTTTCAAAGCCTCTACAAAGAGAGGGGGACTGCAGAAATCAGTATGCCTCAATGTGCCATTCTTTCTTTGACGGTATACACAAAATACATTTAAAGCATTCCCCCACCCCAAATCCTGGGAAATGTAGTTTAAGGGTCCTGGGAATTGTAGCTTGATGAGAGATAAACTACAGTTCCCAGGAATCCTTGGGGGACAGAAATGTGCTTTAAAATGTGTGTATATATGGTGTGTACACACCTTTGGTATTACGTTTCTTAGACATGTCATTATTAATAAAATGTAAACCACTTTGAGCGCTGTGGCCGAAAGGTGGCACATAAATATAATAAAAAAACAAACATCAGCGTCTCTAGGTGTGATGCCAAGAGTGAAGCAGCTCTTACTGTGCTGTGCACGCTTGAGAAAGGAATGAAAATTTATCTCCCTAGCCTAGGATTGGGAACCTCTGGCCTTTGGGCTCAATGCAGGACTCCAGGCCTCTGTAATCAGCCCTCAGGACTCTCCACAGGCTGCACCCATAATTGGCCCTGCTCTGCATCTTCCTCAAATGTTTTTGCCCATCTGGAACGTGTACTTAAAATGTGATAATGTTGCTTATTGCCTGGATGGAGAAATGCAGTGGGATGCAGGGCTAGAATGTAGTTTTCTATACTATATCGCCACATTCATTTCTCACCAACTTTTGCCTCAGGGTTCCACCCACCATTGCCATGCAACCCCTGGAAGTGTCAGGCCCAGGATGTGACTCAGGAACCAGACCAACGATTGTAGTTAATTCGTGTTTTATTAGGGTAATGTCCAAACAAAGACTGCGTTTTCTCATGAAGCAATACAGGGATACAGGTCCTGCGGCATTGGAAGAAAGTTGACAGAGCAAGGGACTTCTTCCCGCCTGTTCTTTAAGAAGGGGCCAAACGGGCGCGCAATCTTTCGCTCCTCCTTAACTGCCCGCCTTCCCCCCCTTCTCTCCTGTCTTTTCAGCTGTCTGCGTGTGCGCGGTGAGGGGGGAAGCATCACCCCCTCCTCTTCTGAAGTTTCCGATTCCACGATGGGGGATAGGGGAGGAGCTGATGGTAAACTGCCTCCCCGCTTTTCGGCTGTGAGCAGCCCTCCCTCTTTCCCCTCTTGCTCTGAGCCTGAAAGAGGGGGAGGCGTGAGAATGTCCAGGGAGGGCTCAGGCTCCCCGTTGCTAAGCGACCTTATCACTGGCAGTTCCTCTGTTTCGTCTTCGCTCCAAAGGGGGGAAGTTCCTCCCCCTTCCCTCTACCATCCATCCGAATACTCTTCTCCCAACTCTCCGGGATCCAGCTCCCCGGGATTGGGACCCCAGCTCTGCCTTCCGACAGGAAGGTTGCTCTTCAAAATGGCGGAATAAAGGCTAACCCTCCAGAGTTCCTTTCTGAAGCAAATGGTAATTACAGAATCTATGATTTTATAGGAAGACCATGGGAATCAGGACTCCTGTAAAGATACATCTTTTCCTTGCTCTGCCTGTGCAGCGCAAAAAAATACTTAGTGGTTTCAGAGTTCACTGACAAATCGTATGTAACAATTTTCAATTTAAAAAGGTTCTAAAGCATTATATGAAACTAATTAAATTAAATTTCTAAAAACAAAAACGGAATGTTGACCAAATTTTGCTTTAAACAAGAGAAGCAACAACACAAGACATGTTCATAAACACCTTTCCTTCAAAGGCCTGGTGAAATAAGAATGTCTGCACTTGCATTTGGGAAAAAAAATGGCATTCCAGAGTTCTGGAGCCACCCCTGAAAAATGGAATTCCAGAGTTCTGGAGCCACCCCTGCTCATAACAGAAATCAGATATCAGATTGGACAGAATCCAGTGCAGGGCTTCATTGGCAGATTTCAATGCTCAGCGCAGGCACGGTGGGGAACTTATGTGAGATGCTCTCTGGGCTAATCAGGACACAGGTAATTTTGATCTTTATAGGTCAAAACCAGCACCTTGAATTGGGTTAGAAACAAACTGACAATTGACATCTTAAAATCAGTGTGATAAGATTATTATACAGCCACAAAAGTGGG
This sequence comes from Rhineura floridana, assembly GCF_030035675.1. NCBI lineage: Eukaryota > Metazoa > Chordata > Lepidosauria > Squamata > Rhineuridae > Rhineura > Rhineura floridana. The sequence goes on from NC_084483.1 coordinate 105,474,696, forward strand.
CGTATAATATAGCCAGCGTGGATTTTTCACATTCCACAATGTTAAATTGAAAATACCCCCGTGCCATTCTGATGCTTCCCATAAGCTCATTTCAAAACAAAAGCTTACAAAACCTATAGTCCTAAACTCAGAAACGCTTGCTAAACAATCCTCTCAATTTTCATGGTGATACATAAAGCAGTCAGAGACAATAGATAGTTCAAAGTCTAAAAAGAGAGAAAAAACCCCAGAGCCCTTTTGGACTTTTTTCTGTCAGAGTTCTCATAATCTGTTGAAATTCATTAAAACTCAGCCATGTTCCCAGAGTACCTGGAATCCTATTACTGACCTTGCCCCATACTCTGACCTTCATCTTCTGCTGTTTAAGAGTTTAAAAAATGCCTGGCTGATTTTTAATTAATTTAAGAAATTTTGGCTGGAACCCAATGATAGTGTGGGGCACGCTCAGTAAGAACCAACTGTCAGTGTTCTAAAAGCCTCACTGCTGCTGGGCTTGGCTAATCAGGGGGCCACACCCACACCAGACTTTGATTTCACGTGAGACAGTCATGGCTTCCCTCAGAGAATCCTGGGAAGTGTAGTTTGTGAAGGGTGCTGAGAGGAGACTCCTATTCCACTGACAGAGCTCCAGTGGCCAGCCTGGTTTAACAGTCAGTCACTCTGATTGAAGGTCTGTGAGGGGAACAGGGCATCTCCTAGCAACTCTCAGCACCCCTCACTAACTACACTTCTCAGGATTCTTTGGGAGAAGCCATGACTGTCCAAAGTGAAATAAAGGCCTGGTGTGGATGTGGCCAGGGGCAGCTTTGGTTTAAATTTGGGTAGGAGGCTACATGTGTCTGCTGTAGAATAAAACGGTGGGGGAAACACTGAAAAACAATTACACTGTTCACAATATTTTCCTTTTGGAAAGGTAAGGGGCTTCCCCTCTGCCCAGTGCCCACCCACCCAATCTCCTCCCCTCCCTGCTCCTCCCCCGGGTCAGTAGTGGAATACAACCTGGGAGACCAGGAATACAACCTGGGAGACCTGGAATCCCCACACAGCCATGAAGCTCACTGGGTGACTTTGGGCCAGTCACTGCCTCTCAGCCTCAGAGGAAGGCAATGGTAAAACCACCTCTGAATACTGTTTACCATGAAAACCCTATTCATAGGATCACCATAAGTTGGGAACGACTTGAAGACAGTCCATTTCCATTTTCAAACATGATTGAACAGAAATAAATCCCACCGAACTCAAAAAGTATGCAAATGATCAAACTCCCCCTTCCTCCTCCTCCCTCCTATCCCCTCCCTCTTGCCCCTTTCCTCCCCCTTCCTTTGCCCCTCCGTACCCATCCCCATCCCCTGCCAATCCCCTCCCCCCTCCTCATCCCCATGGTCAGTTTTACCTATCTTAAGCATGATTGCACAGGAATAAATACCATTGCACTCTAAATGCATGCAAATGATGAAACCTGCCCTCCCCTCCCCCTTCCTTTGCCCCCCTCCAATCCGCTCCTTCCCCCTCCTCCTTCTCCATGGTCAGTTTTAACTATCCTAACCATGATTGCATAGGAGTAAATCCCATTGAACTCAATAAGCATTCAAATGATGACCTGCCTTTTCCCTCCTTCCCCTCTCCTCTCCCTTCCTCCTCTCCTCCCAGCTTCCTTCTTCCTCCTCCCCTGTCCACTCCCTCCCTCCCCCCTGGTCAATTTTACCTAACCTAAGCATGATTGCACGGGAGTAAATCCCACTGAACTCAATAAACATGCAAATGATCAAACCTGTCTTTCTCCTCCCCTCCCCCTCCTGCCTGCTCCTCTCCCCTCCCTCCCCTCTGCCCTCCCCTCCTCCCCATCCCCTGTGGTCAGTTTCAGCTATCCTAACCATGATTGCAGGGCAGTAAATCCCACTGAACTCAATAAGCATGTGTCAGGCCCAGGATGAGACTCAGGAACCAGACCAGGGGTTGTAAGTAATTCAGTTTTTATTAGAGTAATGTCCAAACAAAGACTGCGTCTTCTCATGAAGCAGTACAGAAATACAGGTCCTGCGGCATTGAGAGAAAGTTGACAGAGCAAGGAGCTGCTTCCCGCTTGTTCTTTAAGAAGGGGCCAAACGGGCGTGCAACCTTTCGCTCCTCCTTAACTGCCCCTCAGGTACTACCCGCCTTCCCCCGTTCTCTCTTGTCTTTTCAGATGTCTTCGTGTGCGTGGCGAAGGGGGAAGCATTGGCCCCTCCTCTTCTGAAGTTTCCGATTTAAGTATGGGGGATGGTAAACTGCCTCGCGGCTTTTCTGCCTTGGGCAGCCCTCCCTCTTCTCCCTCCTGTTCTGAGCCTCGGAGAAGGGGAGGCGTAGGAATGTCCAGGGACGATTCTGAAACTCCAAAGCTCTCAGGCTCTCCGTTGCTAAGCAACCCTATCTCTGGCATTTCCTCTGCTTCGTCTTCGCTCCACTTGGGCGAAGTTGCTCCCCGTCCTCCCTGCCATCCATCTGAATCCCCTTCTTCCAACCCCCCGGGACCCCAACTCTGCCTCCCAACATCATCCCCTCTCCCAAGCTGCCCCTCCCTTTTGCTGACTTGGGGCAGTGGGGAAAACGTTGATGGAAAAGTTTTACCAAGTCTGGAGCATGCACGTCAACTTCATCTTCCCATGATCTATCAGCTAGTCCATAGCCTTTCCAGTGAATCAAGTACTGCAACTTGCGGCATCTTATTCTGGAGTCTAGGATTTCCCCAACTTCAAACTCAATTTGCTCATTTACCAGGAGCGGAGCTCCGGGAGGCTCCTCCGGCCGTAACTCACTAGGAGGGGCGGCTTTTGTTAACAGGGATCGATGAAACACAGGATGTATTTTAAACGTGTCAGGAAGCTTCAGTCGGTACGCCACGGGATTAATTTGAGTTTCTATTTCAAAAGGACCCACCCTCTTGTCTTGTAATTTTCTACATTTACCTGGCATTTGGAGGAAGCGGGTGGATAGCCAGACCCGATCTCCCGGCTGCAGGGGGGCGGGGCTCCTTCCTGTGCAGGTCAACAACTCACTTGTACTCCGTTTTGGCTTCGTTTAACTGTTGTTTCAACATCTGTTGCACCGCCTGCAATTCCCTAAGAAAGTTCTCTGCCACCGGTACCAGCATACCCTCTGAGCTGCTTGGAAAGACTTTAGGATGGAATCCATAATTAGCGAAAAATGGGATTTGTTGAGTGCTGGAATGCAGGGAGTTGTTGTAGGCAAACTCTGCAAAATGCAAATATGATACCCAATCAGTCTGTTGATAGCACACATAACTACGTAAATATCTTTCCAAAACGGCGTTCAAGCGTTCCGTCTGGCCGTCTGTCTGGGGGTGATGGGCGGAGGAGAGTTTTAACTCCGTCTGCAGCTGTTTCCACATGGCTCTCCAAAATTTGGCTGTGAACTGAGTTCCTCGGTCCCAGACTACACTGTTTGGCAATCCATGCAGCCGGTAGACTTCTTTGATGAATAACTTGGCCGTTTCTTTAGCCTCTAAGGCCCCTGCACAAGGAAGAAAATGTGCCATTTTGGTGAGTAAATCTACCACTACTAGAATGGCTGTCATTCCTTGGGACTTGGGTAAATCAGTTATAAAATCCATGGATAGCTCCTTCCAGGGTTCGTGTGGGACAGGTAACGGTTGTAACAGTCCTGCTGGTTTTCCTGTTTGTGTTTTTGTCCGCAGACAGACAGAGCAGGACTTTACATAGTTTTCAATATTCCGATGCATTTTAGACCACCAAAAGTCCTTGGCCATGTTCTGAATGGTTTTGTAAATCCCAAAGTGTCCCGCTGTGACGGAATCATGGCACTGGCGTAGGATTCTGAGCCTTAATTCTCCTTCTGGCACATATCTGGCTGTTTTGAACCACAACAGTCCATCCCTCCAGTGGAAAGTTACTTCTGAGTCTTGATCTTGTCCCGTCTCCTGCCTATATCTTAGCATGTCTATATCTTCTTGTTGTGCTTTTTTGAGTTCCTCTTCCCATGAAGGCTGACACGATCCCAATGTTAATTTCTCTGGCGGGATCACGTACTGAGGCTGGTCATCTGATTCACTTTCTTTGAATTGTGGCTGTCTGGATAAGGCATCTGCTCTCTGGTTTTTGGCTTGGGCATGATAAATGATCTTGAAGTTGAATCTAGGGAAGAACTGGGACCATCTTATCTGTCTCTGGTTCAACTTTCTGGCTGTTTGGAGGCTTTCCAGATTCTTGTGGTCGGAGCGCACTTCAATCTGATGAGAGGCCCCCTCTAGGTATTGTCTCCAGTTCTCAAAAGAATCCTTGATGGCCAGCAGCTCCTTCTCCCATACTGTGTAATTCTTCTCTGCTGGCTTTAACTTCCGAGAGAAGTATGCGCAGGGGTGCAGCTCCTTTCCCCCTTGGTCTAATTGCAGAAGGACCCCCCCGATGGCAAAATCCGAAACATCTGCTTCCACGACAAAAGGGCGGGTTGGATCAGCAAAGCGCAGAATGGGCTCGGAAGCGAACCTTCTCTTCAGCTCCTCAAAGGCCTTGGTGGCATTCTCTGTCCATTGAAACTTCTTCTTTCCCCGTAAGCAGTCAGTCAGAGGAGCTGTTAATTTGGAAAACCCTGGAATGAACTTTCTGTAATAGTTGGCAAACCCTAGAAACCGTTGTACATCCTTTTTGGTAACAGGCAGGCCCCAGTCCAATATACAACTTACTTTCTCTGGGTCCATCTCCACTCCTTCCGCTGAGATTCGGTACCCAAGGAAGTCCAAAGACTGGAGGTCAAATCCACATTTCTCTAACTTGGCATACAAGTGATTCTCTCTCAGTCTCTTCAGCACCGTTTTCACATGCTGATCATGGTCTTCCTGGTTCTTTGAGAACACCAGGATATCATCTAAGTAACAGATTACATACGTGTCCAACAGGTCTCTAAACACGTCGTTCATGAACTTTTGAAAAACTCCTGGGCTTCCACAAAGCCCGAACGGCATGACCAGGTACTCAAACTGACCATAACCGGTCAAGAATCCCGTTTTCCATTCATCTCCCTCCTTCATTCTGATCAGATTGTACGCTCCCCTCAAATCCAGCTTCGTGAAGACTTTTGCGGAGCGCAGTCGGTCTAGCAGCTATGAAATCAGGGGCAGCGGGTAGCTGTTAGGGATGGTGATCTGGTTCAATGCGCGATAGTCATTACAAGGTCTGAGTTCCCCCCCTTTCTTTTTCACAAACAATAGTGGCGCTCCAGCAGGGGACTGTGAGGGACGTATGAATCCTCGGCTCAGGTTTTTATCCAGGAATTCCTTCAGGGCCTCCCTCTCAGTCTCTGTGAGCAAGTAAATTTTCCCCGATGGGATGCTGGCTCCTGGCACGAGATCAATCGCACAGTCGTAATGGCGGTGGGGGGGTAGAGTCTCTGCCTCTTTTTCATCAAATACATCTTTGAATTCCTCATACTTTGGCGGCAGGGTCACTTGCTCGCTCTCCTGCGCTGCCGCCGCCAAGGTGTTCTTGATTTTTTCGGGTTGACAGTTCTCCTGACAATACTGTGAGGTGAACCACACCACCGCCTCCTTCCAACTTATCTTGGGTTCGTGCTTTGCTAGCCAGGGCATTCCCAGAATCACCTCAAAGTTCGAGAGATCTGACACGTATAGCGAAATGAACTCTTCATGCCCAGGGATTTGAAGTTTCACTTCCTCCGTGGCTTGTGTCACCCCTCCTGACTTCAGGGGTCTCCCATCGATGGTCTCCACAGCTAGGGGAGCGTCCAGTTTCCACCGGGAAATTCCATGATGCTTGGCTAGCTTCGCATCAATAAAATTTGTGGAGGCACCACTGTCAATCAAGGCAGTAGAATTAAACACCACTCCTCTGGAAGTTGTAATCCGAATAGGTAAGACCAACACCCCTTTTCAGGGAGGTTGGATCGTTGGAGGGCCTTTATACAACGCAGCCCCCAGTCCACCGGCCTGCACATGGACTGGGTGTTCTAGTTTCCCGACGGCTCGGCTTTCCCCCCTTTCAGTCCACAGTCTCAGGCCACATGGCCCGGTCTTGAACAATAAAAGCATAAATGTTCTCGACGTCGTCTTTCCTTTTCTTCTTCTGACAATCTTGGCCTAGCCCCTCCTTGTCCCTCAGTTGCATTACCTGCCACCCCTGCAGTGGAAAGGGCCTTGCTGCGGGATGCCGAGGCTGAGTATCTCGGGACCTCCTGCTTCTTTTCCAGGCGTCTCCCTTCCATCCGGTGATCTATCTGTAGGCATAGCCGGATTAGCCCTGGCAGGTCGGTGGGAGGGGTGGTCCTGGCCAGCTCATCCAGGATTTCAGCATTTAATCCACTCCGGTACATAAACATCAAAGCGGCATCATTATAACCCGTTTCCTGGGACAAAATTTTAAAAGCGTTAGTGTACTCGGAAACAGTCCCTTTAGCTTGCTTCAGAGCGCCCAGCTGCCGCGCTACTATTTCAGCTCTTTGCTGGTCTTGAAACATCTCGGTCATCTCCTGTATAAATCCTCTGTATCTTCTTAGGACAGTACCCTTTCTCACCAGATATGGAGTCACCCATTTTGCAGCTTCTCCCTCCAGAAGGCTAATCACGAAGGCGACTTTAGCCCCATCGTCTGGAAATTCTGTGTGCCTGACATCCAGATATAATTCACACTGAGCCACGAAAGTTGCCAACTGATCACTCTGTCCCGCATATTTTGGGGGCAATCCAATGGGAACCTTTACTGCGGCAACTGGAGGGGCTGTTCGCATCTGGTCTATCGTGGTCTTCAAGGCTTGATTATCCGTTTTCAACGCCTTGACGGCTGCTAGCAGGGCTTGGACATCCGTCTGCAAATCAGCTACCTTAGTCCTCAAGAGTTTCACTTCTTCTGTCTCAGAAGTGGGGTTCGTTCCCCCCCTGCTCCCTTTGACATCTTGTCCCAGTCAAGTGAAGAGAGCGTTGAGGGTGATTGAGGTGGCTCTGTCAAGCTGTCAGGCCCAGGATGAGACTCAGGAACCAGACGAGGGGTTGTAAGTAATTCAGTTTTTATTAGAGTAATGTCCAAACAAAGACTGCGTCTTCTCATGAAGCAGTACAGAAATACAGGTCCTGCGGCATTGAGAGAAAGTTGACAGAGCAAGGAGCTGCTTCCCGCTTGTTCTTTAAGAAGGGGCCAAACGGGCGCGCAACCTTTCGAAGGGGGAAGCATCGGCCCCTCCTCTTCTGAAGTTTCCGATTCCAGTATGGGGGATGGGGGGGACTGATGCCTTGGGCAGCCCTCCCTCTTCTCCCTCCTGTTCTGAGCCTCGGAGAAGGGGAGGTGTGGGAATGTCCAGGGACGATTCTGAAACTCCAAAGCTCTCAGGCTCTCCATTGCTAAGCAACCCTATCTCTGGCATTTCCTCTGCTTCGTCTTCGCTCCACTCGGGCGAAGTTGCTCCCCCTCCTCCCTGCCATCCATCTGAATCCCCTTCTTCCAACCCCCCGGGACCCCAACTCTGCCTCCCGACAGCATGCAAATGATCAATCCATTCTCGGCTAACTTGCACAGGATACCATTTCTTACCTCCCGGATTAAAAAGCAGAGAAATTCACTAACAGGCAAAAAACCTTGGCTGTTTAAGAAAGTACCTATGGCCCACAGATATTTCTATCAAACTTTAAAAAGCAGGGAAATTGGGCAGCTATAGTGAATGCACCAGGGGAGCAGGAGACCTGACCTCTTTTTTGAGATATTGTACTGCCCTACAAATTTGTCAAAATGCAAACACCATTTGGGTTGGTCTTTCACAGTCCAATCCACTTCCTGTGAAGCTTGGAAGAATTGGGTTACATGTGCCTCTGAGCACATGGGGAGTGGTGGCAACACCTGCATTCAGCCCAAATAATAGAAACAAGACATGTGCTGTGCTGATCTTGTTTTAGCAGGGAGGAAGCAACATTATTAAGACAGTTGATATAGTTCAGATGGTCGCTTTAAATATGTCTGATTTACTTTGCAATTTTAGTGAAGTTTCCTATAGGAAAAAAAATTTTTTTGTTTCTATTTCTGTGAATATGTGAAGTACAGCAACACTTTGCAACATTTACACTAAAAAAACTCCAAAAATAATTGTGGAATAATGGCACTGAGTATTCTGCAGAATAATCTCCAGTGGACATCAGGAGTGTCTCATTTTGCACAAGATAAAACAGTGGGAGGTGAAATATATTCTAGCAAAATGCTAGGTGTGCTCTATGTTTTTAATTGACCGTGCCCACCTTGCCTTAAATGAAGTGGCTTAAACATAGCAGCCTGAAAACATGCATTCTCTTTTTTCCAACAGCTAGAGTCATTGCTGAAGTAGCAACATATTGTAATCAGTCTGATTTTACATCAAACTGCAGTTTCAGATTCAACTGTTAATGCACCCAAAATACAAATAGAACATAACCTCCAGTTTGAAACATAAAAGGCTGTCTTCACCATCATATGACATTGACCAATAAAAAGTTTTTGAAATTAATAAAAATAAATTTGACACAGATTTCTAGGATGAATAATGAGGGAAATAAAACTTTCTAGATTAGAATCTCTGTAGAACCATTAGTAACACAGGAAAGAAGCAAAGTAAGAACCCCAACAAATATACAAAAATATAATTCTCCATCTTTGGAGATGGCAGGTGTTGCCACCACTCGCCATATGCTCAGAGGCACGTTACCAAATTCTTCCAAGCTACACAGCAAGTGGATTGGCCTGTGAAAGACCAACCCAAATTATCTTTGCATTTGGACAAATTTGCAGGGCAGTCCAATATCTCAAAGAGGAGGTCAGGTCTCCTGCTCCCCTGGTGCATTCACTATAGCTGCCCAGTTTTTGTGGGCTATAGGTACGTTCTTAAACCACAAGGTTTTTTGCCTATTAATGAATACTATCTAATGACCATCAATTGGACAATGGAATTCTGTACAGCTGAAGTTTACAGAGTGTCTACATAGAGCAGAGCAATCTAATCAAGGACCAAGAATGAAAATGCCAGGTTTCTTTTTCCAGCCGTGATGCAGCTGGCCAAGCAACTCAAGTTTTTTAAAAAAGAAGAGTTCTCACCAAAGCCTTCTTCAAGACATGGTCTAAATTATGTGTTGATAATCATATTGACCTGGTTCAACTAGCCTCCTATCGCTGTTGTTATTAGCCATAAAATGCAGGAGTTGAATGGGTACTTGATTGGTTGTATTTTTCCAAAATCCTTGTCTACATCCACAGGTGATATCAACTGATGCTCATTTAAGCAAATGTAACTACCAGAACCAAAGAGGTTTCCCCTACAGATCCTGAAATCAATGTAATGCCCAAGCTGGAGGAGATAGAAGTGACTTCATATGCAAATTCCTTCACAAACAAGCTGTGGATAGTTCGATCTCTTTGCTTGCAGATGGGTGTACGAGGAATAGTTCACCTGGCTACCGCAGTAACCTCCCAGCAGTGATGTTGCTGTTGCTTACCAGAAGCAACAAGGTGGGGGCAAGGCTGGGGCTGTATAGATGCACCAGCAGAGCCAAGCTGGGCTCCTGCCAATGCACCCAAGCAGCCCCAACCACGCCAATAACGCCTCATTCCTTCTGGAAAGTGGTAGTGACTTCATTGCTGGGAGGCTATTGCAGCTCCACTCCACTGGGTGAGATGCTTCTACGCAGCGTTGCTGTCCAGAAGAGCTCTGCTAATCAGCATTGTGGAGATGTAATGCTGGCAGGCAACTAGGATTTCTTTGGCTCCAGCACTGCTATAAAAAGGACATGCTGAGTAGCCTATCACATGTTCTAGCTAGAATCAACCTTTTCATCCAGAACCAAATTCTTGATGAGTGTTTCTTCACTGATCTGACATTCAGTAGTATCAAGTTAAGGGTTGGTTTGAAATTGATGGGGTATCCAGAATTCTATGGAGAAGGAATCAGAAAGCGGGCTAGCCATCAACTGCCTGAACCTTCCAACCCTCACCAAGTCATAACCCAATATTATATCTGCCTTCCACCCAAACATACTTAGTTGTGGCTCCAGAACTCTCTAACAGCCACCCACCCTACCATTCCCCAAAACACTTATTTCAGTTTAAAACTAAAGCAATAAATTTAGGTGCAATTCTCTCACTAAATGTAAGTAGTGACCTCACTCTGCAGTTTATAGAATGTGAGTGGCAATTAGGGCACCATCCTACTATTATAGGATAGCACAACTAAAAATTTCTAACCACTCTAACTGACCAGAACAATAGGTGGAAAATTATCTTTACTTCTCTTTAAAACTTTCTCCAACATCCTATCAAGGATCCTGGTCCTCACCTCTGTGTCATCCCAAAGTATCAACCCCGAAGGTCAAAGTCCTTAAGAGCCATCCTCTGGTAACACCTATGGTAGCCTCTCTTCAGCAAAACAGGCCCATACAAAAAAAGCTCCCCAGCTAAACCAGTCCGGGCTAGTGCAAATATGCAATCCCCTCCTAGGAGTAGAAGTATGCTAATTGAACAGTTACATTTCCCCTCTAACTTGTGTAAGATAAACCATTTTTTGTCCAGTATCTTACTACTTTTGATGATCAATTGCCAGCGTGGGCAATTAAAAAAAATGATTTTTTAAAAAAATCATTGATATTTATCCAACCTGACAATTAATCATTGAAAGTAGAAATATACAAGACAAAACTAGTAAAATACAAGATTAAAAAGTGTTAAAATAGTTTTTTTTTAAAAATCAACTACAGTTAAAGAATTGGGCAAAGTAGATATACGAACAAGTTGTATGTTGCCATAATTTTACGAACATGTAAACATTCAAATTAAATTGAATATTTATAACATTGAATCATTAAGTAAATGAACTGATCTGTAGTATTCACTGTGTCTTTAAAAGTGATTATTGATGTTATGGATATAGATGCATACTCTATAAATATGACAAAGATATTTATTGCAGAATGAATTTAATCTATAATAAAAATCAGTTATAGTAACCATATATTTTTTAAAAATAACTTAGCTTATAATTAAAACTAAATTTTAAACAAATGAACCCTATGCTTATAATATCTTAAAAACTGGAGTCATTACCATCTATAAAACAGATTAAGTTAAAGGCTGCTAATTCTATGTAAAGAACCATTGAAAAATTTCTGAGGTTAAGTGCTACAAACAACACAATAAATAATGTGTTATATTTACTATTGTGTGTTTCCAAGAATCCAAGGACTAGCAAATCAGCATAGGTTCAAGGATCCAGGAGATGCCATCGTGTATATCACCATGCTCATCCATAGAGACATGTTCTGGCTCTTCTACTTTATGTTCTACAACTATCTGTAATATGTTCATATCTCAAATTATGAATATTTATTTCTTTATTTATTAGATGTATAGCTCATCCTTCCTCCCAGTAGGAGCCCAGGACATAAACAGGACTCTGTTAACCAGCAGCAACACAGCAACTACCAGCCTACAAATCAACCGTTCTGGGCACTTGCAGCTTGAACTTCTGCATTTTTATTCTGAAATAATCCAACTTTCTTATGGGATATACTTTCAAATAAGTTCACAGAGAACTGCAGCCTTAACCTATGTGGGGCTGCCCTTGAGGTTGGTCCGGAAGCTACAGCTGGTGCAAAATGTGGCAGTGAGACTGCTCACTGAGGCAGGGCATCACCAACATGTCACACCACTGCTGAAAGAATTGCACTGGCTGCCCATTTGCTACCAGGCCAAGTTCAAGGTTCTAGTGTTGGTGTATAAAGCCCTATACAGCTGGGGACCAGGATACCTGAAAGACCATCTTACCCCTTATATACCCAGTCGATCACTGCACTCTGCAGGTGAGGGGCTCCTGCAGATACCATCTTATCAGGAGGTGCGTTCTGCACAACATAGGAAACAGACCTTTAGTGTGACGACCGGGGCCGGTTCCAAAGGGCGGCCAGGTTGGGCACTGGCCTGAGAGCCCCGCAGCTACAGGAGCCCCTGGGGGGCCCCTGAGGGACCCTCCGCTCCCCTTCCGCGATCCGTGGCACAAGCCGTGCCGCAGATAGCAAGACAAGAGCTTCCGAGCCACCCGCTGTCGCCCACCCCCCTGCTTCACCTACCTTTCTCTGCTGTTCTGCGGCTGCACGCACTGTGCGCACAGGGCTGCCATCAATGAAGATGGCAGCAGAGGCTTCAGTCCCTTACGGAAACCTCAGCTGCCATCTTGATTGATGGCAACCCTGTGCGCACAGTGCGCGCAGCCGCAAAGAACAGCAGAGAATGGTAGGTGAAGCGGAGGGGATGGTGGCAGGGGGGATGGTGGCAGGCGGCTTGGAAGCTCTTGTCTTGCGATCCGCGGTGCAGCTTGTGCCACAGATCGCGGAAGGGGAGCAGAGCAGCCCGGGGCAGGCTGATGCCCAAGGGCCCCGGCATTCCTGGAGCCGGCCCTGGTGGTGGCATCTACCCTGTGGAATTCCCTCCTCTTAAATATTAGGCAGGTGTCATCTCTGTTATCTATTCGGCGCCTTTTGAAGACTTTCCTCTTTCAACAAGCCTTTTAAGTTGAGACCTATCCCAGTCTGCGTCTGTGTTGGAATTGCTTTCTAATATGTTTTTTTAAAAAATAAATGAATATGTTTTTTAACCCTTTTAAAAAGATGTTTTAAAAGCTTTTTTTTAAAAATTGTTTTTAAAGTTGTTTTGTTTTGGTGCATTTTAGGGTCTGTTTTTATGATGTTTTGATGTGTTTTTAGCGCTTCTGTTTGCCGCCTTGGGCCCAGGAGTGCTGGGAGAAAGGGCGGGATATCAATCAAATAATAAATAAATAAATAAACCTTCAAGTACACGATTTTGCTTGTATACAGGTTGCATATAGTTATCTGCAAACCAGTATGTTTTAATTTATCTTCAAGTTTCAATATGAATTTTAAATTGAGAAACTTGATATAAAATCAGGAATTTAAAATAGATCTTTTTTCTTTATTCATGGCTTAAATCCTCCCCAGCTATTTTCTATTTTTAAAGATTTGCTTTTAGTAATTCCTCATATTAAAACTAAGCTGAATTCTACTCAATCCTTTTCATATGGCTGATCGTTTTCCTTCTTTGCTATATAATTAAAAAAGAGGCAGGAACACATTTTGGCAAGTAATTTTCACAATACTACGTCATACCTTGATTTTGCAAACCACAGCGATCAATGCCAAGTAGAGAGTAATGCTTGATTTAATCCACACCCTTGTATAATTTGGCTGACAATACTTCCTTTATCCCAAAGGCACAGCAGTAATTATCCTACCATATACCAATTTCGTATAAATATGAGTTATGTTCTCTTGATAAAGCTTTTGGAATCTTCAAAGTTTTGCAGCTATTGTGCTCAGTATTCTATATTTTTCCAGTTAAATATTTTAATTAACATGCCTAGAAGTAACATGAAAAAGAACACATAATGGAGGAATCTGTGCAGTCTTGATTTCAATGTAAACAGATTAAGCAAGCCAAACATTTAAAAGGCATGCTATTTTGACATCTGTATTATTACTTGTAGAAAATGGACCATTGGTCTCACCTGAAGGGTGATTTTCATAGGAGAATGCCATCATGCTGGATTATAGCTCGTCCTATCGTCCAAAGGCAAGAATGTTTCTGAAGTCAAGACTAGGGCGTCAGGCCCCTCCCACTCTCCAGTTCATTCGCAGCGAGTCCAAAGAGATATATCTAAACATGCAGGAAAAAAGGCCAACGGGCCTAGCAGCAAGAACATAACATAATAATAGTAACATTAATAATATCTGACTCTAACCTAGCGAAAACAGTAATAGAAGTCTTGACTTCACTAGAGAATTAAAATTTAATGTAATATAATATAATATAATGACGAACTGTAATATATAAACCATCCCAAAAATTATGTAGTTATCCTCCAACTGGGAGGGTCATGATGGCATTCTCCTATGAAAATCACCCTTCAGGTGAGACCAATGGTCCATTTTCCATAGGAGGAATGCCATCATGCTGGATGTACCAAAGCAGCCCATAACTGGGAGGGACCACCCACATACTAGTTGTCATTAAGAACCTGTTGCAAAACTCGTCTGCGAAATGAGGCATCGGCAGAGGCATAACGATCTATTTTATAATGCCTTATGAACGAGTGTGGAGTAGACCAAACAGCAGCTCTACAAATATCGGCAACAGGAGCGTTAGTAGCAAAAGCAGCCGAAGTGGCTGCTGATCTAGTGGAATGAGCTGTTATACTAGGCGGAACTGGAATCTTAAGGGACTCATAGGCTAAGGTAATACATGCACGCAACCAGTGGGATAAGGTGGAATTAGCTACTTTATGCCCCATAGACCTTGGATGAAAGGATACAAACAAAGACTCAGTCTGTCGTATATCCTGGGTCCTGGACAGGTAGGTCTTGAGAGCCCTCCGAACATCCAACGAATGCCAAGCCTTCTCGAGCGGATGAGTAGGATTCGGACAAAATGAAGGTAGAACAATGTCCTGGTTGCAATGGAAAACTGAATTGACCTTGGGACGGAATGAAGGATCAGTTTTCAGCACAACAGAATCCTTGTGAAAGACACAGAGGTGGCGAGCAGAAGACAATGCGCCCAGTTCCGAGACTCTTCTCGCCGATGTAATCGCAATCAGGAACAGGACCTTGAAAGACAACAGACATAAAGGCACAGTCCTGAGTGGCTCAAACGGAGGACGTTGTAAGGCCTGTAGAACCTTTGACAAACTCCATGATGGAAAACGGTGAGCTACAGCCGGCGAGCGTAGAGCAGTGCCTCTAAGGAAGCATTTAATAAACGGATGTGAGGCAATAGGGGCGTCAGTGGAAGATACTGAAAGAATGGACGACAGGGTGGACGCATGTCGACGTAATGTGTTGGGTCTAAGTCCCAACATGAGGCCCCTATGAAGATATAGCAGCACTTGTTGTACTGTAGCCTTGGAAGGATCGATGTGTTGAGACTGACACCACCTGGAGAATGCTACCCAAGTATGCTGATATATACGAGTGGTGGATGGTCTTCTCGAGGCCAAAATAATGTCAATAACAGCGTCTGACAGGCCGGCCGATCTCAAATGTCCCCGTTCAAATGCCACGCTGTTAGGTTGAGCCACTTGGGGTCCTGATGCCATACTGGGCCTTGTGATAAGAGATCTGGCCTGACTGGGAGTGGCCAGGGATCCGTCACCGACAGTGCCAGGAGATCCGAGAACCACGGTCGACGGGGCCAATATGGTGCTATCAGAACCAGCTGTGCCCTCTCGCGACGTACCTTCTGCAAGGTTTTGGCTAATAGTGGTATTGGAGGGAAGGCGTATAATAGTCCCTCCGGCCACGGCAATGACAGAGCATCCACCGCTTCCGCTGTCGTGTCCAGGTATCGAGCGAAGTACCTGGGTAGCTGGCAATTGCGACTGGAAGCAAAGAGGTCGACTGAGAAGGGGCCGAATCGACGCTGGAGAAGATGGAACACAGTCGGATGAAGTTTCCATTCTCCCGGAAAGACTTGTTGTCTGCTGAGCCAGTCTGCTGTGAAATTCCAAATTCCTCTGAGATGTTCTGCTTTGAGGGATTGCAGATGTTGTTCTGCACAGTCGAATATGATGGAAGCTAGGCTCTGTAGAGGTCTGAACCTGGTGCCTCCCTGTCTGTTTAAATGAGATTTGGCACACGTGTTGTCCGTTCAAATGAGGACATGGTCCAAGTGGAAGAGAGACTGAAAATGAAGCAGAGCTAAGTGGACAGCCTTTAGTTCCAGTCAGTTGATGTTTTGAGTTTGTTCTGCTGTGTTCCAAACTCCCTGAACGAACTGGGAGTTGCAGTGGGCTCCCCAACCCAGGAGACTGGCATCGGTGGTAATGACAGTCCGGTGGGGTTCTCTGAACGGAGTGCCTTGGGTGAGATGTTGTACCCTTGTCCACCAGCGGAAAGACAAGCGCAGTGTGGGACTCAGGGGGATTGCTCGATGGTTTGAGTTGGCAATGTCGTGTTGGAATGGCAACAGGGCCCACTGTAGCTGGCGCGTATGTGCCCGAGCCCATGGCACAATATGGATGGTGGATACCAACATTCCGAGAGCCCTGGCTAGAAGCATGACATCTGCAGAAGATTTGTGCATCAGAGACCTTGCAATGTCTGTGATAGCGGTGATGCGATCTGGGGACAGGAATACAGTTGCTTGCAGTGTGTCTAACATTGCCCCTAGATGCTGCAGGCATTGGGTTGGTTGTAGATGGCTTTTGTCGAAGTTGACTAGCCAGCCGTGGGCCTGTAAGATATGGAGCGTGAGTGTTAGATGACGATGAGTAAGCTCCCTAGACCTTGCGCATATTAGGAGATCGTCCAGATAGGGGTAGATATGGACCCCTTGAAGCCTGAGGTAAGCCACTAGGGTAAGTAGCACCTTGGTAAATACTCTCGGGGCAGACGAGAGTCCGAACGGCATTGCTCGATATTGGAAGTGCTGGGAGCCAAAGGCAAAACGAAGGAATTTCCTGTGGGCTGTGCAAATAGGGACATGGAGATACGCTTCCTTTAGGTCGATAGAGACAAGGAAGTCACCTTCTTGCAGGCTGTCTGTAATGGAGTGGAGGGATACCATTTTGAACCTGCAATACTTTACGAAACGGTTAATGAACTTGAGGTTCAAAACCGCCCTCCATGAGAGATCGCGTTTGGGCACAGCAAATAGGAGGGAGTACACCCCTTCCGACCTCTCTGCTTTGGGGACTGGCTCTATCGCCTCTATGTCCAAAAGGTGCTGTATCGCAGTCTGCATGATGCAGCGCCTGTCTAGTGCCCTGGGACAAGGGGAAGGATGAAAATTGTTTGGAGGTATTGCCCAAAACTCAATTGCATATCCATAACAAAAGAGGTCTCTGATCCATGGGACCTGAGTCAGCGGTAGCCAAAGTTCGGCAAATAGAATCAATCTGCCCCCAACTAGTATTGCCTTAGTATTGTCTGCGTTGGCGAGACCCTCCCCTGTATGAGGACGTTGAGTAGCCTCTGTGGCCCTGGTACTGACCTCTACTGGGGAAGCGTCTATTCCAGCCTCCTCTGGTGGAGCGGAAGTCAAATGCTGGGAAGTCACGGCCTCGTCCCCCGGGCCGGGTTCCCCGAAAGGGCTGAGACGTGCGATATGAAGCGAAACGCCTAAAGGGTCTGCGCTCGACGTTTTTGACGGTGGCCAAGACAGGCTTTCGAGTGTCCTTAGGGTCGACAAGCACTGCCCTTAATGCCTCTTCCCCGAAAAGTAATGAGCCTGCATAAGGTGCTCGTGAAAGATTAACTCTGGCAGTAGAGTCAGCCTGCCAGTGACGAAGCCAGAGGGTCCGTCTGGCAACGATCTGAGCCGCCAGGGCGCGTGCTGCTAGTTGATTCGCGTCCAAGGTGGCGTCGGCCACGAAAGCAGCTGTTTTACGCAGTTTTAGTAGCGATCTGCGCAGGGAGGCAGGATCTGGATTGTGGTCCTCGATGAGGTTGTCTAACCACATCATCGCTGCCCTGGTGAAAATAGAGGCAGATGTGGATGCACGCATGGAAAAGGCGATGGCCTCATGGGTCTTGCGTAAAGCAAAGTCCAGTCTCCGTTCAGTGGCATCCTTTAGATGAGAGTCCCCTTCCCTCGGCAAGAGGGACCTGGAAACTAAACTGGAAATAGGCTCGTCGATGTTAGGGACAGCCAGTCTGGTAGAAAAGTCCGGGGCCAAAGGATAAAGTCTGTCTGCAATGTTATTAAATCGGCGTGCCTGTAAGGGGTGGGACCATTCGTCCTTGGCCAGTTTAGCGATGGGGTCTGGGACAGGGAGGAAGTTTTCAGCTGGCGTAGGGGATTTCAAGACCCTGGCCCCTTTTAAAGTGGGAGTGGAAGCTGCAGTTGGAGTGGATTGAAGACCAAGGGCGTTCAAGACTCTGCGCGCCAGGGGCTGGTAATCTGAAGAGTCAAAGAGGCGATAGGAGGTTTCTGGCTCTGGTTCCGAATGGTCACTCCACTCGTCCGCTTGGTCTTGCAGCGCGAATGCAGACTCTGCATCAAAAGAGGCGTCATCAACGAACCTGCCCCTGGTAACGTCAAATGGGTCTGGAGAACCTGATGGGTTTGTCTCACTGTGTACACTTTGAACCCCGCTGTGTTGAGGGATAGCGGGAGGTTGTGAAGATGATTGACTCTGAGTAAAAAAGGACAGCATGCCCTGAAGTTGTGTAATGAACTCGTGGGAAAGCTGTAGTCCCGGAGATGTAGATGGTTGCTCTTGGATAGGCGGAACTGTAGACGGCCCCACAGGTAGTGAAGAAGAGCAAGCTCTGGGTTGGCTGGACATTGGCTGTACAGGAAATCCAGGAAAGTCCTCCTCATCAGAGGAAGCCACAGGAGAATGAAAGAGAGTAGTTAACTGTGCATGATTTGAGTCCTCTGGCACTGGAACAGAGACATAGCGGGGCCGCTTGATTGTGCTGTGGCTAAGATGTTTGGTTTTGGCAACCGCTTTAGAGTGCTTATGTTTGACCGCCTTAGGAGGTTTAGGCTTGGTCATCTGGTTTGTCACAGGCTGTTGTATCGGCTTGGTTGCCTGGGTTGTCTCTGGCTGTTCTGCCATCATATAGATAATAAGGGTAGCTGTACACGGCACACGACTGGGGCAGAATGCACAGACCCGGGCAGGCACAGTACACGGCACACGACTGGGGCAGAATGCACTGGCAGATGGCAAAGTACACTGCCACGATGGGGCAGAATGTACGCTATGAACAGTCTTAGAACATGCACAGTACACGGCACACGACTGGGGCAGAATGCACTGGCTGATGGTAGGTACACTGTCACGATGGGGCAGAATGTACACTTGGAGGAAAGGTGATATTGCACAACTTGCACAGTATAGTCCAAATAGCTTTGTATATTTTCAATAGTCTTGCGCACTAACAGATGGCCTGGTGCACTGTTATGGCAGTATTAGTAAATTTGATGAAAAGTCACATGTGCACAGTAGTTGCAGTGATTGTAGAAAGCCACAGTAACCCAGTGGTTGCCAGGGTCAGCCTCAGAGATGGGGTTGGTAAAGGAACTTATGTAGAGGTAAAAATTCTATCTGCAGCACATAAACAGGGAGCAGATCACACAGAGGGAGCTGACAAGAACCTGGGCTCTGCAAACCCCAACCCGTGAAGGAAAAAATCCCCTTTTGTAATACTAGTGGGTTCTCAAAAGGGATGGGAAAAAACGGCCACTAAAATGGCGCCCGTAAAAAGAGCGGGAAAATTCGAACAAAAATGACGGATACTTTGCCCAGCAACAACTGTTGTATGAAGAAATGAGCAAGGTGGGAAAAATTTTTAACTGTAAAAATGGAACCGCCCACGGTAGAAATACAGCCGCGGGACTAAGAAGGTAATCACGGCTGAAAAAATTAGCCTGGAAAAAGACTAGCGGACTTCCCGAAGCCGAAGAGAATCGGCCAACAGGCAAGCCGCAGCCGCGGGCTGAAGGGACTGACTCCGCGAGGAACCAAGCGCCGCAGATGATCGAGAGAGACAAGGCAGCCCAAACAAGAGAAGTCGCTAAAAAAGGGGAAGGCAAAGAGCCGCAGACATCGGCTCCTGACGGGCGAATGAAGCGCCGCCCATAAAAATGAATGACGAAGGGAGCCACAGCCGCAGGCTCCTGATCGTCAAGGCACAAGGGGAAATGGCAAAAGGGCCGGAGAAAATAAAGTACGAAAGAAGTCGCAGCCGCGGGCTCCTAATCGTCAGGGCACAAAAGGAGGATCGGTAGAACAAAAAAGGGGGGGCGGAGGCTGCCGCCGCAGCTCCTGGCCCCGCTGAGGAAAGAGACCGCAGCCGCGGTCTCTGTAGTTTGGGAGTAAAAAACACACCCCCAGGAAAACGAGAAATTGACAAGGAAATTGACACACAACACACAAACCGTGGTAAGGGATGAGACAAAGGGAAGGAACGAGACGAAACAACGTACACAAAACTCCACCCTCTATCACACAAAGACAAAAAACTTATCTAGTCACTAGCTAAAGATCTTGCAGGGACGAAAGGCAAGAATGAACTGGAGAGTGGGAGGGGCCTGACGCCCTAGTCTTGACTTCAGAAACATTCTTGCCTTTGGACGATAGGACGAGCTATAATCCAGCATGATGGCATTCCTCCTATGGAAAATTATCAATCAACCAGAGCAATCTGGAAAGTCATATTTGAAAAAAAAAAGATAGCCAAACTGTTGTCATTGCTGGAGAACTAGCCATCACAAAGTTATATAAACATCTTTTTGAGATTAGAAATTTCCACTTAGAATTTTGTGCTTAAAAAATCAATTTTGTTATTCTTTTCAAAAGGACAACATGCCACTTTCCAACTAATTTCTGGGTTCAGAGTCAGATCATGGTTTGGATCACCCTTTTAGAGTGTTGAACTATGACCTGGGAGACCAGGGTTCGAATCCCCACACAGCCATGAAGCTCACTGGGTGATTTTGGGCCAGTCACTGCCTCTCAGCCTCAGAGGAAGGCAATGGTAAACCACCTCTGAATTTACCATGAAAACCCTATTGATAGGGTCACCATAAGTCGGGATCAACTTGAAGGCAGTTCATTTTCTGATGTACTTCTTTTGCATCCTGTCAATAAAGCAAGATTTAATCATTTTCCTGGCCATTAGCTCAGTTGCCCTCAGGCAGCTCTAAATTAAGCTTAGCTGATTTGATCCTCCCTAGTCCTAAGAACAAGGAAACATTTCCAGAGGTTTGTCTGGTTTTTTGTTTATTCATTCCTTTATTCATTCAATACATTTCTATTCCACCCTTCCTCCCGAAGGAAAGAATGATCCCATATGGTTAAAACATAGGCTGTATCTAGAAATAGCATAGGACCTGGCCAAAAGAAATATTAGAGTTGCAATCTACTTACTAGACCAGCCTCATTGATGAACAGCACTATCCTAGAATAAACAGCATTTGTGTTGTGAACAGGGGTTAATTATTTGTATATTAATATGTTATATGCATAAAATATGTATAAAAGCATGTTAGGCAATGATGCCTCTACATAATCCAAGTATTTTAAAAGCAATTTATTTCAGGAGCTGTTTCTCCTGTCCCTCCACTTCTCTTCCTTATCTCCTTCAATAACAACAAGGAGTACAGCTGAGAAAAAGAGGCACACTTAAATCCCATTAAAGTCAATTGGTCGAAATCTTACTTGGGAATAAGTCTCATTGAATTCAGTGAGACTAACCCTGCATACACACCATACATTTAAAGCACATTGGAAGCATATTCCCCCCCCAAGAAAGGATCCTGGGAACTATAGTTTCTTAATGGTGCTGGGAACTGTAGCTCTGTGAGGGGTAAACTATAGTTCCCTGGATTCTTGCGTGTGTGTGTGCGTTTTAAATGTATGGTGTGTATGCAGTCTTCCTTCCCGGTCACCAGAAAAAGGATCAAGCAACTTATCACTGCAAATTGCTTAAACCTGCTAAATTAACAGAATCATTACATATGATATTTATTTATTAGGCATACTTTTATCTCACCCATCATTATATAATCCCAGGGTGGGTTACAGTTCTGTTAAAACATACAATAAAGAGCAGATAGAAACATTTATTAAACATCACATGAGGCCAAGCAAGGCTCTTCATTGCGGAAATAAACTAATACTAACACATCCTGCAAAGGCCCAGGCAAACAGGTAGGTCTTTGCCTCGTACCAAAATGTTGACAATGTTGGTGCCAGTTGCACTTCCAGGGGGAAGGCATTCCATAACCAGGGTGCCACTGTGGAGAAGGCCCTTGGAGATCAACATTCCATCATCAGTGTTAAGAGTGTTAGCATCAACACTCCTGACTTTTCACTGGTTGGTGAAGATACATCTTTTTGGCCAGGCCTTTGGGAAGGGGTGAGAACTACAATGAGCCACTCAGTTTAAAGTTGTCTGTTGATCTTGTGCATTTTAGGGATGTTTTAAGCTTTAATTATTTTATATGATTATTTGTTTTATTGACTAGTTTTATTGTTGTATTCCTGCCCTGGGTAATGGGTGGGTTATAAATACCATAAATAAAAATAAAATTGCACCCAGAAGTGAACCATATCCACTGTGTCTCTTACTCCCAACTCACAAAGTTTATTCAGCAAGATGGTCAACAGTATCAAAAGCAGCTGAAAGATCAAAGGGAATCAGCAGGGATGCATTCCAACTGTTTCTCCCCAAACAGAAGTCATTCATCAGGGTGCCTGAGGCCTTTTTGGTGCCAAAACTGGGTCTGAATTCAGGCTGAAATTGGTCTAGATCAGTGGTTTTTAAACTTTTTGGGTCACAGATCCCTTTGAGATTTGATGAAAGCCATGGACTACCATAATTTTTTTTTTGCATTGGAAATTTAATTTTTGTTCCCATTTCACAGAGCCCCTGAAGCCCACTCATGGACCCCCTAGGATTAACCCCCCCCACGAGCTTAAGAACCCCTGGTCTAGACAATCTGCTTCTTCCAAGAGCTCCTGGAGCTGACCAGCCATACAAAAACACCCCAAACACCTTTCCCCCAGAGTGGTTATTTCCAACCATGTAGGAGTTGATGCCCCCTTTAGGATGCACACCTTAACGTGGTGAGGGGGTTTGAGAGTGCTGAAGAAGCTGAGAGCAATGCCGTCAGGAGTCTAGACCAAGAGGCTAGACTCCTAGCAGGGGCACCCATGGCGGAATGGTCAAAGCTGAGATACCAGACTAAGATGCATCCAAACTCAGAGGAAGGCAATGGTAAACCACCTCTGAATACCTCTTACCACGAAAACCCTATGAACAGAGTATCCAAAATGCAACACGAGATAGTGCTGGAAGATGAGACCCCCAGGTCAGAAGGCACTCACTGAGCTACTGGGGAAGAACAAAGGACAAGTATGAGTAGCGCTGTGAATAATGACGCACCTGGGTCAAAGCCGAAAGGAAGCCCAGAGGCTGACGCGCACAAATGCGAAAGGAGAGTCTGGAATTTTACGACGCACACAATAGGAACATGGAATGTGAGAAGCATGAACCAGGGAAAGTTAGAAATTGTCAAGCAAGAAATGGAGCGTATCAACATTACAATACTTGTTGTGAGTGAATTAAAATGGACTGGAATGGGACATTTTCAATCAGGCAACTACAAAATATTTTATGCAGGAAATGAGAAATCAAGAAGAAACGGGGTTGCTTTAATCCTCTATCAGATTCAGAAGTGTCTGGGAGTGGACCATCTTAAAACAGTCCCCACTTCCACCACCCTGCAGAGGAGAAATGTTGCAGTAAAATTCAAACTTCACCAGGAAATGGCCTGACCATGTGTGGTGTAGTGGTGTGTCGGACTGGGACCTGGGAGAGCAGGATTCAAATCCCCGCTTGGCCATGAAGCTCACTGGGTGACCTTGGGCCAATCACAGTCTCTCAGCCTAACCTACTTTACAGAGTTGTTGTGAGGATAAAATCAGGAAGGGTAGAACCATGTTTGTATGCCACCTTGAGCTCCTTGGAGGTAAGGTGGAATATATAGAGAGATAATAATAATAAATAAAAATAACAGGGTTATATTCTCCCCAAATCCAAAGCATTAGCCCATTTACAAAGACCAGATCTGCTGAGTGCTGATGTACTACTCCAGCCCTACACTTCATCACCAACAGTCATGAACCAGTCATCCCAAGGTAGCCCCAGTATGAGTGCTGAAGTCCCTGACCCTGAAGAGGTCTCCAACACATACCTAACAGAATGTTCCCTCCCTCCAATATCAACCAATTTGGGTCCTATGACTGACAATGGAGGTCTTGCTGGGTACTGCCGGTTGGCGCTGACCTGTGACAGGTTCTTCTCAGAAGTGGTTTTCCACTGGAATGCCCTCCCTAGCGAGGTGTGTCAGCTTCCCTCATTAACAACAGGCAAGAGAAATTTTAAAACATTCCGGTTCACCCAGGCATTTGATGGGTGAAAACTGCTATTGTAGGCAACCTTGAAATTAAGGTTGTGAAGCAGCTATGGAACTAGTTTTAAATACTTCTAATTTTTAAAATTGTATTGTTTTGCTGTTTGTGGCCTTGGGCTCCTCTGGGAGGAACAGTGGGATAAAAGTTTGATAAACCTCATACTGAACACCACCTCCACCAGCAAATTTTTTATGTCCTTCTAGTGCTCCCTTATCCAATGCTTTATTTTCCCCTTCGAGTTAACCAAACTCAGGCAATGGCTTTTATTGCTATAATGAGCTGATGACTAATTTTAATGACAGTTCTTTGTGTGACCTAGAATATCACTTAAATACAGCACTCGTTCAAGATCCATGGTGTCAATTTTAAAGTTTCTCCTTGTATAAAAATGTATCAAAATAGGTGTATTAGAATTCTTAATTACAGTAGAACTATTCAAGCTATGAAATGTGAATGGATGAATATTTATTATTTGTCTTCTTGTTATAACCAATACCATTTTAAATGGTTGAAAATCCTATATAGATAGAGTATCATAAGTTAGAATAGCAACACATAACTTCTTCACTTAAGATTCCTGTGGCTGAAGTGAGATTCCAATTCTGGTTTGGAGGCAATGTATAGTTTGTGTAAACTACAGCTCGATGGATTCAAATATAATAATAAGCAATCGTTTGCCGGTACTGAGAGTTGATGGATTTCTTTGCGAGTGTCAGCAAGCATATAGATAGAAGTGATCTGGTTGACATAGCATACTTGGACTTTGAAAAAGCTTTCAACAAGGTAGTCACTCAGGACTCCTGAGTAAACGTAGCAGTCATGGAATAAGAGGAGAGGTCCTCTTGTGGATTAGGAACTGTTTAAGCAGCAGGAAGTGGAAAGTAGGAATACAAGAACAGTTCTCCCAATGGAGGGATGTAGAAAGTGGAGTCCCCCGTGGATCAATATCGGAACCTGTGCTTTTTAACTTGTTCATAAATGATATAGAGTTAGAGGTGAGCAGTGAGCTGCCAAGTTTGCTGATGATACTAAATTGTTCAGGGTCATAAAACAAAAAGATTGAGACAACCTCCAAAAGGTCCTCTCCAAATGGAATGAATGGGCAGTAAAATAGCAAATGTAATTTAATGTGAGCAAGTGTAAAGTGATGCATGTTGGGGCAAAAAAAAAGTTAATTTCACATAAACGCTCATGGGGTCTGAAATGGCAGCATCTAATCAGTAATGAGACCTTGGGGTCATAGTGGACATCTTAATGAAGATGTTGACCCAGTATGCGGCAGATGTGAAAAGCAAATTCCATGTTAGGAATCATTAGGAAAGATATTGAAAATAAAACTGCTGATATAATGATGTTATACAAATCTATGTTGTGATCACATTTGGAATACTGTGTACAGTTCTAGTTGCCTCACCTCAAAAAGGATATTGTAGCAATTTAAGTGTTGTGAGAAAATAATTCTAACCCTATAAATCGGGGTGCAGAGAAACTTTTTCAGCCTGAGGGGCACATTCCCTCTTGGGTAACCTTCTGGAGGCCACATGCTAGTGGTGGGTGGCCCTGAGTCAAAGGTTCACAGGACCAGAGGCAAAAGTGAATGGAGTAATGGATGCGACTCTTACCTTTAGTACAGTAGACCAGCCTTTCCCAACCAGTGTGCCTCCAGATGTTGTTGGACTACAATTCCCATCTTTCCTGACCATTGGCAATGCTGGCTGAGGCTGATGGGAGTTGTGGTCCAACAACATCTGGAGGCACACTGGTTGGGAAAGGCTGCAGTAGACTATATTTTGATCACACAAAAGGTTTCTACTGAAAGTCTCAGGACAGACAAAGGGAAGTACCACACAGTGCATTGTTAAATTATGGAGTAGCTACCAAAGATATAATGATGGCCACCAACTTGGATGGCTTTAAAATGGGATTAGCCAAATTCATAGAAAATAAGGTTATCAGGGGCTACTAGTTATCATGGCTATATATATTATCCTGCAGTATCAAAGACATTATGCCTGTGAGTACCAGTTGCTGACGAACAACAGTGGAATAGTGTTTTGTGCTTCCCACAGGCACCTGGCTGGCCACTGTCACACAGAATGCTGGGCCAGATAAGCTTTTGGTCTGATCCAGTAGGGCTCTTATGTTCTTATGCTAAATCTGCAGCTTGAGGCAATCATAGCTCATAATGCAAAATACCACATAAAACCACAACGCAAGTCATGAAAGAAAAGTGAGAAGAGCTATGAACGGAAAGACCCAGGTTCTGGCAGCTCCAAAACAGGAGAACTGAGAGATGTACAATAAATGTAGACCAAAAACAGAGTTAGCGTTGCAAACCCCACCCCCTTTTCTTTTTGTTCTGGCCTTCTCTCCTCAGTCTTTCCCTGTTTTTATCAGCCCACTGCCGCAACCTGCCTCAGGCTCCATTGTTTCCTTACTGTTCTTCCTTGCATGTTCCATTACCCTTATCTTCCCGTTCTCAGCTCACTGCATCCTTTGCTCCTTTCCTTCACCATCCCTAACTCTGTCCCTAAGCTCTCCTCTTTTGGTCAACCAGTGACATCATTGGTGTTTACCTAATTGCTGTGGAAGGTTTCACACCACCACCAAATCCCTTACACATGATTAAATGGATTCAGGGCAGAGGATCCAGAACAAAGGCCAAATGAGTGACATGTGCTGCCCAGCCCCAGCAGGGGTTTCTTTTATACCTCTTCCACGTAAGGGAGTTTGATTTTACTGTTTGCTTGTGACAGTAATTTTTTTAAAATAAGCCGAAGCCCCCCATATCCTAATGCAATCAAGACAACATCTTGCCACTTGATATTTGATTACTGGGAGCCCTGAGTTCTTGTGTGACCTTCCAAACACCACTGAAACAGACCCATCCAGAGTCAAGTTTCCTTCTGTACAGAAAAGCACAGGCAGCAGTCAGGCCCATGTGGAAATCCCCTTTTCAGGTGCATCTCTTCCCCCCCCAAGACTATAACTGCTGTTGGGCCTCACACCCTAGTCATTTCTGTTTCTGAAGGGCTTATTCGCTGAACATAGAAAAGTAGGTTTCAGACATGTATAGAGACGTGTGCCCTGAGCAACTGTAGTAAAACCTGCATTGATAATATTGAAGACACTGCTTAAAGTCCCTGACCCTTTGGGAGTGTGGAGGGATCCCGATAGAGGAAGAAGAACATGCCCTGAACAACAGACATTTTGTCAGAACACACTGTGAGCCATTTTGAAAGAATGAAACTCACAGAAAGCCTGAACCTCTGAAAAAGGAGCCTTGGCAAAAACAAACAAGTCTGGAAATCCCTCATCAAGATGGAATCACTTATTCATCTGCCTGTGCCATTATGTGTATAATGGTCTATTCAAATATTCAGAATCATTTAGTTTTGCAACCTATGCATTTCTTGCACAACATCTTCAAAACGTACATTGTGACAACCTGCACGCACCACATCTCTTTCATTCTCTCAAACGCACTCAAACATAAACAATCATAGTCTTCAGCTTAGTCAGGCAGAAATTAGTTTGTGGTCTTCAGCTTAGTGAGCTGGTGCAGCGCTTGAGCTACTTGCTATATTATTGCTTAAGAATAATGCCACTGTGTGAATTCTGGATTAAAAGCCCCTAAAGGTCAGTAGGAAATTCTGCTTATGAACGTATTCCCTGCTAATATAGAAAGGGAGCAATCCAAACCCAAGATCTGCTGGGATGAGTGGAGTTTGGAACAGGCAGACCTCCAGATGAGCCTGGGCTACCCCAGCAAAAGACCCTCATCCTGGTTCAGTCAGAGATATGCTGGCTGAAGTCCTCCATCCTGGCTCACTCAGGGCTAAGCTGAGACTGGGGTAAGTCCCCAAAATGTTCAAGGGATGGGACAGGACAGGGCAGGGGAAGACTTACTCCTATTCCAAGCCCTGTTCAGCTTGGTCATATGACCTAGGGCCCAATCCTTAAAAATCAGGCCCACACTCACCTACTGGCTCAACAGCAGAACCTCCCAGAGGATTCTGAACTGAGTTTAGAACAGGCACAAATTATGCCAGCCTAAGTGACCCCAGCTTCCAACAGTAAGGATTGCTCTGTGAGAGCATATGGGATAACTCAGCATGTGCTCCAAATACCTAATGAGGTGTAAGTTTCAGGAAGGGAAAAAGAAACACTGTCCCTGGAAAATTCTTTTTGCACTCGGATAAACAAAAGTAAACATTTCCTGTATTGGGAGTTCAAAACAGGTTATATATAAGCAAAATATTAATTTAAATAAGAACAACAAATATTTTTGTAAGAAAATATACGGTTCGCCATATAAAGTAAAGGATGCAGAACTGAACACTTCTTCCTGCTACTTATTCCTATAGTGAAATAAATAAAAGTAATCAAACAAAGCCTCAGAGACAAGTCTGTAACACAGATTCCTTTCTTCACAGTATATAGCTGATGATGAAAGATATGCCAAATGAATAATTCCCTCCCATATCTCTACAAAAAGAATGCTTATACAGAATGAGGACCACAACAATGCAACCAGGTAGCAATTGATAGGCGCTACAATGTCACCAAAACTGTACTGATTTTCTCATGGGAAAAACTACAAAACCAGATACCCCTGTAATATTTCACAGTTTTTTCCTAAAAAGGTAAAGGTGTCCCCGCACTTATAGTACGAGTCGTTTCCGACTCTTAGGGTGATGTCTTGCGACGTTTACAAGGCAGACCGTATATATGGGGTGGGATTGCCAGTTCCATCCCCGGCCTTTCTTTACCCCCTTCGGCTGCATCTTAAAGATACAGAACAGTATCTCACTCCAGCATGGTGAGCTATGCATTCTTAACATATTATACTCTTAACAATTCAAATTTATAGGACATAACTACTGCATAACTTTATATGCTTTTCTTTTGTAAGGGAACATTGTAGTAATGTTCAGAAAGCAGTGATTATTAGGGATTCAAGGACAAGCAGTTGCAAGGTGAACACTCCTCTTCAAAAGCTCAGGAGCAGGACAAATATAGCCTTGCTTGCAGCCTGCCATGATTGCCCTGAGTTTATGAATTGGTATCACCTCCCTGCCCATCCTAAGGCCCTGGACAGGCAAAGACAGTGACACACCCTGAAGCAGGCAAAGACAGTGGTGACTTTGGGCGCTCCCAGCCCCTGGCAGCATCTTTCTGTCAGTGTCTAGAATGTGACTACATACACTATGTGGATGATCAAGATCTGTATGGCAGTTTTAAACAGGCAGCTTTCCCCATCTCTTATTTTCTTACTGCTTTGAGCAACAGCTGCTAAACTCAGACTCTAGATCTTCTCATTCATCTCTGTTGAGCCTTTATGATTATGATGACGACTACTACTACTACTACAAGAGCATTGATAGCCTGCCTTTCATCATATGATCCTAGGCTGATTTACAGTAAATCACCCAGACAGCACGATAACAAAAGCAGTTCAACACAATTATAAAAGCAGACAAAAATGTAGCAGCCTTAAAAACATCCAGGGATTAGTTCAAAATCTGTATGTTAAACATAGCCATGTTAAGAACTTACAGAAAAGCAATAACTGAGCAAGTAAGTTCATTTAATATAATCACAGAAGCAAAATAAAAATATGCTACAGAAACAGAGTAAATCACGTTACCACTTGGAGAAGAAAGAGGATACAGAGGAATTGGTGGTTTGCCCAGTGTACTTGCCAAACTTAATTTGGAATGTGGTGACAGCAGAGATGGGCTAGGAACCAATGGACTGGAGCTGGCCTACAAAAGGAAAGCAAAATTGTAATTTCCTCATTGGGACACAAGGCATCAAATGCAAAACATTCACTTACAGCACAATGATTGTTAGATCAGTGCAACAGTAGATTTATTTTAAAAGCAAGAATAGGAACTTTAAACAGTTTGCTTTTTGAAAGGATAACATAGGAGGGTGTTTTTTTTAAGTATCTGAGAAGACAATAAATTATTAACTATAATTGATTCCATCCTGTCTTCTAGAAGAACATACCAACTTCCTTTTGGCCGCCTTTTTTGTTTTAATTGTTACATCAACACTGTGGGCTCCAAGCTGCAAAGTAATAAATATGTCTCTCCATCTATTGTGGACCAAAATTTCTATAAACTATGCTAGGAATATAGTTTTGCTGATGTATTTTCAATTAGGTTTAAGATATTCCTGGAATAATTTAGTTAATGTTCCTCTCAGAGTTAGCCGTTTTCTAGTAAAGGTTTTGGCCAGATTTCTAATCCAGAAAATAAATGGAGGGGTTCATCTAACGCAACTCAGTGGAGTCCCAGAAAGTGGCTATACATCATAACATGAAGCCCCTTACTGGGAAATTGTACAAAATAAAAGATGGCTGCTCCCCTGTACATAAAGGTGTAGCCATCTCTCCCCCTCTGCTCCAAATACAACTCCCTTGTCACAGGTGGAAACCAATGTCCCTCCAAACTTCCATTAGCCCCTGCCAGCGTGGCCCATGGCCAGGGATGATGGTAGTTGTCGTTTAACAATATCTGGAGGGCCACAGATTCCTCATTCCTGATTTATATTGATGATGAGCTTTTTTCCTAATCTGATAAAATATACCCGAGGTTTAGAAAACAGCTCTAAATATTGTGTGCGCACATGTGGAAATTAGCTGTTGGGGTTATCACATTTGAGGAAATTCAGTCAGTTCTCTCACCAGACCCTATAAGTTGACTACTTGAATGCACTCTAAATATCAGAGGGTCCATTGTAAAGGTAACCTCAAAGTAATCCTAAAATATGTAAGTGACAAATAAACCTCTAAAGTTTATATGGCCAACTTTCATAATGTATTATCCAACAGATTAAGGCTGGCTTACACTGGAACCTCTGCCCTAGGGTATATTTCGTTAGGACCCACTGAATGAAATTAATTTAAACCCCAACATTCTTTGATCTACTTCATTCCTGACCTATGACATCCCTTCCAAATATTTAGTTTACTAATCCTAGGATCCTTCTCCGTTCAGCAGAAGAAAGCATCAAACACTTTGGGCTTTTAAAAAAAGATCGGTTTAGCTGTACAGCAACTCAGTGACAATATTATTCCTCTTATGTTAACACATAGTAAAATCCTTTTCTATTATTGAGAACTAGCTACTGTGATATAGTAGCTATAAGGGAAGAAGTACATGTTAGCTCAGCAAACAGGTGTTCTCAATCCTGTGTTTGCTGAGGTAACACAAAGGCACAAACACGAAGGCCTTAAAGAGGAAAATGACAGGTGGAGAGACTGCTTAAACCTTTCCCGTGCCAGCCCCCATCTAGTCTTATTTCCACTCTTAGAGCCTGAGTAGTTTGTTTAAAACTGATAGGGGAGGTAGGAGACATGAGAGAATCAGTGCATTATAACATGTAGTTCCAACCTTAGAGACCAAGCTGTGAACCAACAAACCCCCATTCAAATCTCTCCTCTGGCAAGAACTTGCTAGGTGGCTTTAAGCAAGCCATTAACTTCCAAACCTCTCCCCCCCCCACCCATTCAGGTATGTAATCCTACTTTACAGGATTCTTTTAAGGACCACACAGATAATGAAGACCTCTGAACACTCACAAGTAACTATATGATTGCCATTAATTATTTTTATATAACAAAATAACATTTACAAGAAACACATATAATTCATATGTCCTCGTAAGTCTCTGCCTATACTTCATTGTCTGACTTCTTTTAAAAAATATAAACTTATCATTTGACAAAAATATGCCATAACAGCATCACTGATGTATTTGACAAGAGTGGTGAAATTCCATCTTCCTTCTTCACAAAGAATAGGGGGGCATAGATATAATTCAATAGGTGGATCTCTTGTGCACAACCATGTGAACTGAATTACAGTTGCATAACAGTCTTTAGAGCCATTCAGTTTTCCCAACATAAATTCAAAACATTTGACTTCTATCCAAATATCCTACTGCACAAATGGAAGAATTCTCTGTTCTTGTGGATAGGGTATGCATGTCTCTGATCCCCCCCCCAATCTTCAGCCTCTTCTCTCTTGAAAGAATATTCTGGCATTACTTTTCTATGGGGAAAGGCAAGTTACAGAATTGGAGCGGAAGTAAATCTAGAAACACCACCTCCCCAAAATGAGCAGAAGTGCCTTATGCTTACACATTGCAATCTCTGGAGTCAAATTCTTACTACAGCTCTTATTGAGCTATTATCTATAAAAGGGATACATAAGCCAAACAAGGTACGTAAACCAAATGTAGATATGGCTGGCAATTATTTTCAGTGGTAAGTAGGTAAACTTGATATATGATGCTGCCTTTTAAGAAGTAAGCTTACTTTTTTTTCTCTTTGTATTTAATAGGGCAGCATGTATAACATCGATGGAACAATTACAGTGAAGTAATCCTCATTTCTGAAATGCAGGCTGTGGGAAGGGATTGCTAAACACCTTTTCAACAACAAGAAAAGGTTGGCTAAGATAGTTAACACCAATCAACTCTTTTTTCATAATGCACTTTGCTTGCTTAACCTAGAAACCACAGTTGTATCACAGACAGTTTACTACAAAGCCAGGGTTGAGCAAAGCTACAAGTAAAAAAAATGTCAGGAGTGTTCTGTTTTATTTTTTTGTTTCTGGGTTCTCTCTTTTCTTTTTTTAAGATAAGCCCACATACTTTCTGCCAAGTTTAAACAAAGCTGCTTTGCATTCTCTTTTTGTATTATGGCAGTTCTATGTAAATTATGCAAATATTCATTTTCAGTGGGCCTAATTTTCATGTAAAAAAGTGAACTGCACACAGAAATAAAGAGAATTCAAGTGAGTTCAAGACCAGACAAGCTAATAACTATTTCGCTGAGTTTTCTCCGATAATTCAGTGTTGTGACCTTTTCAACTAATAGAATCAAAATTTCCATATATGCTTGCAAGTCAAATTAGGCTGGCAAAGCCAGCACTGTACCTTGTCCTTTTGTTTTTAAGATTCTTTTTTGAAGTTTTGAGCCTTTGGACACCCTGTTCTTGAACAAATAGCAGTTCTTAAATCATGATTTTCTCAGACTATGAAGCTGACAATAGTCAGCTATAAAAAACCACTCTCTTTTGTCTAATACTGGAGTGGCCCCACATGCAAAACCACTTCTGCACAAAAATATAGTTTCACAATTTAATCTATGCAAACCTGAACTTTGATCCTACATATATTACTTGTTGCTGTATGTCACAGAATGACAAAAAAGGCAAAGTCAATTAGTATTCAAAAAGAATTTACTGAAAAAATATTTTCCTATATTTATGTTTTCCTAATTTTCTAATACATTTTGAAGAGTTAATTTCTCTTCAGAGCAAACTGTTCACCATTTCTATGAAAGCTGCTCTCTTTCTATGATTAGCTATTGCCACTGCAGTAGAATGCTTGTATGTGCAGGTTTCCCATCAAGCTGTTTCTCCCCCCAGGGTATACAGGCAGACACAGTATCTCCCATATCCCCATCTAGTCTACCTTCTGTGCACAATGCAAGGTGTTTGTGCTCTGGAACAGCATGCACCAATTGGCTTTGAGCAGAACTTTGCAAAACGCTGTGAAGGGAATCAACTACACGTGTCCTTCCTGCAGCACCACATTGGTGCAATCAGCTAAGTGATGTAAAGAGTTGGATCCAGCAGAAGCTCCAACTAGAGGAAGGAGGGGAGGTGTTCTTGTCGATTCTTCCTTCACCCGTAGGCTTCAGAACCATCTCCCATGCTGTTCAGGAAAGTCCCCTCAACCATCTGAAGATGCATTTCATGGGGTACAGGGTGAAGGAGGAATCAGCAAAAATTTGCTAGCAGGAACATCTCATGAGCGGAGTGTTGGAAGGTAGTTTATCCCACTCCAAGGAAAACAGACATGACTGTAAAGTTTAAACTGGACCTTTACTTAACACCATCAGCCATTACATGTTACAGCAGAAGCAAGGAAGGGGAAAGGGAAACTAAATGAACAACTCATGAAGGCCACTCAACTTCCTAGGCCTATATACATTAACCCTTTAGCAGCTCTTTTTTTCCCTCTCAGTACAGTGGGTATCAATTAAAGCAGGGATCGCCAAACTTTTTGGACCACAGGGCACATTTCAAATTTTGAGAGAGGGCTAGGGGTGCCAGTCTCAAAATGGCTGGCATGGGGCACATGGCATAACACAACATGACTGCCATAGGAGAGGAGTCACAGTGAAGCTTTTCCTATAACTGCATTTCCATACTAGAAAAGGGTTGACCTGTTAAATTTCTGCCTGCTGTACAGCTGTTAAGAACACAAGAACCCTGTTTTTCCCCAATGCCAACCCTAAACCAAAAGAGACAGTGTGGCATAGTGGTTAGAGTGTCAGACTACAACCTGGGAGACCAGGATTCAAATCCCCACACAGCCATGAAGCTCATAGGGTGACCTTGGGCCAGTCACTGCCTCTCAGCCTCAGAGGAAGAAAATGGTAAACCCCCTCTGAATACTGCTTACCATGAAAACCCTATTCATAGGGTAGCCACAAATCGGAATCGAACTGAAGGCAGTCCATTTCCATTTTTCAACCCTAAACCAAAGCCTAGGCTGCCAACCTCTTCCCACGTACCTGGAAGTAAGACCCATTAAACACTTCTAAGTAGACATGTTTGCCATTGTACTGTAAGTTAACTATACAGTTTATTCTTAATGAGTCTTTAGACTTTAGCTCCTGCAAAGCAAGAGACATGCTATGCCTAAATCTCTTTGCAAAGTTTTCACATTTGCCTTTTGGGGGGGATTATTTAACATTCACCCACATGTACTGTGTAATATTTGCAAAAAATAACCTCTAGTGACTATGAGGAAAGATGCATCCTGGTTGCTAGAGAAAATGGAAGGGCAAACTATAGAGATTGCAAGGACGACCAAAAAAAGGCAAAAGCAGGAAACATGCACTAAAAGGGAGGGGAAAACAACAGCTTTTTGGGACTTCAGAGATTCCTATTGCCTAGTGTGCAAACAACTCACTTATCAGTCACAGCTAGGACTTCACTCATTGGCTAAAAACACTGACAGGCGGGAGCAGCCAGTCTGGCTCATTTCACAGAAATTACTTGGAAGGGTACCTGCACATTTTGCTCCATAACATCCTTTTTAGGTAAGCTAGAAACTTACTAAAAAAAAAAAAGCTCAAAGTCCAAGCCAGCTGCTATGGGTGCCACTGAAGGGCTTTGCAGGTGCTAGGTTGGTGACCCCTGAATTAAAGGTTGTTGCTTATTCCAACAGAGTTCTGCTTACATGAACTCTGGATCCAATGCAAATTTATTTGCAAATGAAGCCTGCAACAAAATGTTACAGTACAGACTGTTTCATTCCATTCCTCCCCCAACTGATTTTCTGTCCCTCCACCCCCCAAAACTCAGCACTGCATGGACACTGACCATGCCAATTCCTACATGAACTGGTTCAGGGAGTTTTCTCCACATTTGGGTTTTTTGAGACCTCTGATAACTCCCTATTGTGTGTGGATAGTGCATTTTTATTTATTGAACAAAATTTATATATTGCTTGATTGCAATAAAACCTCAAAGTGGTTTACAAAAAACCCCAACACATTAAAATTAACAATAAAAAGGTAGGAAGACAGGACACCCCTGACACTGTGCTTGTCCCGTCGTCCTGAGTGAGTACATCAAGTCTGCACATCAGGGATTGAGGAAAGGGATTTCTAGATCAATGGAATTCTATATCAGACTGGAGCCCTGGAATAGTTTTTTCTTGAAATTAAATACTGGAATCCAAATTTGTATACTCGTTTTTAATGTTTTTAATTGTTGTAAACGGCCCAGAGAGCTTCAGCTATGAGGCAGTATAGAAATGCAGTAAATAAATAAATAAATAAAACTAGAAAACTTGGGAAATATTAAGAAATTCAATAAAATTGCATAAAAGCTTTTATTCAATTTTATATCACTGCAAAGGTTAAAAAAAAGGTGGGAGAGAAAAACTCTTAAAAGATGGTTTATATAAAAGGAAGTATGTTAAAGTTATTGAAGTTATTATTACTGGAAAAATGTATATAAAAGGAAGAAGCGTAGGGGGAAAATGGAACAAGCAAAAATGGAGGTCATTTATTAAGCTGAATATAGAAGCCTGCAACAATGTCAAATGAATGCAAATGTAAAACTATGACTATTTTA
Source organism: Rhineura floridana (assembly GCF_030035675.1). NCBI lineage: Eukaryota > Metazoa > Chordata > Lepidosauria > Squamata > Rhineuridae > Rhineura > Rhineura floridana. The sequence goes on from NC_084483.1 coordinate 105,510,839, forward strand.
TTAATAAGGGTATACATCTGCATTTGAATTAGCCATGCCTCTTCACAGACTCAAAAGACAACACATAATTTTATATATACTTTTGGAAGGTTCCAGGCTATGGTCTGAAGGCACATGAGCCAGCACTCTGCTGAAGCTAAGCAGGGTCAAGTCTGGTCAGTGCCTGGATGGGAGACTGCCTGGGAACCATATGTAAAAAGCCGTCTTGGGTTTCTATCATGAAAAGAAAGGTGGGGTATAAATGTAATAAATAAATAAATAAGGTATAATATAAACAATTGTCACTTATAAGACATGCCAAAAATTATAATTATGTTTTCTTCAATCAAAATTTGCACAGGTCTTTCATTTAGTTCTGAAACATTTATGGCATTTGTTTTTGGCAGGTATGAAAGGACTTGTGTATGCATATTTTGCCTTAAGTAATAACAATATTTACATACGCATATAGCTTTTTCATATTTAATTGTATTGATCTTAGACAATAAATCCGTGTATTGTTGTGTCATGCATATGCATCTTTTTAACCACTTTGTATTAAACTGAACGAATTTTTCTTTCACCCATTGGGATGCATAAAACTGTTCACATCCACCACTTGGAAATGGGACCGAAACAGGAAGTGCTAGAGGTAAAATAGTGTGTGAGACAGCAAAGAGCATACTATCTAGGCAACACCATGTAACTCCTACAGAGCAGAGACACTGTTGCAAACACTTCTGAAATGCTTTATGTAGTAAGAGAAGGGATAGTGTTGCTGAACCCTGTGCATCTTGTAATAACATACTTTCAAGATACTGTACATCTATTCTTGTCTTTATTATACAAAAATATGTAATTGTCTGTTACTCCTCTATTTGGGGCTGGGTGGGTGTTTTAGCATTGCTGGTTGATTCAGCACTGAGAGTGTTTTGTAGAAATTAATTTGTATTATACATTTTTAGTTACTGTTGTATTTTAAAATTTATTTTCATGTGGCAGAACAATCCACAAACACACACGACTCTCATTATGCTGGGCTCTGAGGGGTTTGGACTGAATGGAAGTGTTGGTCCACTCAGCTGTCCTCCTGCTACTTGCCAAACGTCCATGCTAGTAGAGGCCAGCAGAAACCTGAAATGAGGCATTCCAAAGTGGAGAGGGGCTGAGCTGGCCCAGGATCTGCTGGATCCCAATCATCATGACCCAGCATCAGGCCCAATTGTTCTGACTCCCACCCTTTGCTACAAGTGGCCGGGTCATGGATGTGGTGGTGGTTCCTGATGCAGGGGTTGGGGGGTTGGATTATATAAGCCATCTTGAGAGAGAGTTCTACTCCGAAAGGCAGCCTATAAATATTTTGTATAAAATAAATAATAACATGAGATGAAAAAAGCGGTAAGCCTGGCTAAGCTTCCTTTTACTAACTTCATTTCCCAATATTTAGTGATCTAACAGTGCTGATTAATTCTGCCCATCTACAAGTGAAGTTAAGGCAGAATTGTATTACATTGGGGATATTTCTGAGATTATTCTTCTCTATTCACATTTTTAGGGGGACCTGTAGAGAAATGGGAAGACAGTGGCTAGAGATGCCAGGGCTTGTACAATTAGAATGATCATGTTTGTTTGGCATATGCAAACTAGTGGACAAGCACTGAGAAATTTTGCTGTTACTAATCAGTATTTAAATGTTCAGTTTTGGAAGAGCACAACATAAATTGAGAGTGAGGAGCTATAAGTTCTTCAGACACAGATACTGAATAGAGCAGATGGAGTTCTCGCAGTTTTTTCAGTACGATACTACTACTAAAATATCTATTTATACATGGGTAGAGATGTGCTAGAATTCCACTCAATTCACATTTGGTACCATATTTTCCATTAATTCACTTATTCTCTATTGTTGCAGATAGGATTTTTATGTAGCAATTTTCCGTGGCTATTTTCGAAAATGGGTTTTTTAAAAAAACACACACCTCAATATTGATATTAAAATGATAATTTCCTTTTAAAATATTTCTACTAAATTATTTTTACAAAGGAAAATGTATTGGTAAAAGCAGCGAACAAACCTGAATCAATATCGGCCTATTAGGTCGATGGAATGCTTTGAAATCAGTACCAGCCAATACATCGCATCCCTAACCATGGCTGGTCTTGCTTACAATTAATATATTTACACATACATTCATAAATCTGGCAGTCCAGCCACAGTATTTTAGAAAAAACTCCCTGCTGATCTCTGTTGGACAACTCATTTCCTCTAAGCTGAATCTATTTTACAAGGTTGTTGCACAGATAACATTAGTTAAAATGTATTGTAACTTAACCTGACCCTTCGGAATAGAATGGTTATAGTAAATGAAATAAATAGACAAACCCACGTAAACCCACATTTGTCTACATATAGGTAGGTTCTTTTGCATCTGCACAAAAAGTTTCATGGCAGATATATTTTAGGCATTATTTTTGTAGGTTATAGTCAAACTGGTATAGGTCATCCTTCTTCAACTTGGTGCCCTCCAGATATCTGGGACTGCAACTCCCCTCATCCTTGATTATTGGCCATGCTTGCTAGGGCTGATGGCATTATAGCCCAAAATATCTGGAGAGCACCAAGTTGGGGAAAGGCTGGCATAGATTATAACCTAATTTATTAATGAACATACATACTAAATAGAACAGAATTCTATGTTCATCAAAAGCAACCAGACCCTAAAACTACTAAGAATCCTGTGGCATGTAGAAACATCTGTAAGCAAGTGTCTATGTACTCCCTAACTATAAAAGAGCAATGCAAAAAAATATGAAATGGACTGCCTTCAAGTCGATCCCGACTTATGGGCAACCCTATGAATAGGGTTTTCATGGTAAGCGGTATTCAGAGGGGGTTTACCATTGCCTTCCTCTGAGGCTGAGAGGCAGTGACTGGCCCAAGGTCACCCAGTGAGCTTCATGGCTGTGTGGGGATTCGAACCCTGGTTTCCAGGTCATAGACCAACACCTTAACCACTACACCACACTGGCTCTCTAAGTAAAGAGCAATACTTAATTCTAATTAGGGATGGGGGAGAATATCCGCTAAATTGAAATTAGTACCGGATTCCGACTGAATTCAACAGTCTACTATCTTTTTGGACAGCACTGATTTCTTGCGGTGGGCTGTGACTGTAATCGGCACAGATTTTTTTGCCGCAGGCCGCAGCTGTGATAAGCACGGATTTGTTTTTCTGATTTTTTCCCTGATTTTACATAATTATCTTCATAATTTCATCTAAGCTGATGCATTTGTAACAGTATGTAGGAGTGATATATAGGAAAAAATAAACCACATGGAACACCATGATCATTTACACAGGCATTTACGTTAAAAATTAAGCATATTTTTTTTTGCAACAAAAGAAATCAGTGGATCAAATTGGCAAGCGCCAAAACAAGTGGGAACAAAAAAAGGGCAGATCAGGATGGAACGACGAACTATCGGACTACAAGCACATTGGAACTAGGCAGCGAACCCCATCCCTAATCCTAATAATAAAGAACACCACAGTCCAAACAACTGGATGCTTACCAGAATAGGAAAAATTTCACTCCTCTCTGGAAATCTGATAATGACAAACTAGCACATTTCATTGCTGATAAAACTCCAACTAGAGCCACAGCTTGCCCCAAGCTCTGTTGGTCCCAATACAACATTGCACTTGAAGCAGGACACCCCCAAAGAGCAGAATCCATACAAGGAGAGGCACTCCCTAAGGTGCCAAGACATTTAGGCACTTGAGCGACAAATCCAAATCCCTCTCCTCCCACCTTGCTCCACTACAGATTGGCAGTTAGTGGGAAATAAGAAAGAAATGTAACCATACCGTAACAGAATCCAGTTTTTGTTTGACTTTTTGCATCCTCATAGATACTCTTGCAACACTGGCAAACTGGTCAGCTGGAGACATTGAGTCTTTCTGTACAGAAGTATCAGCAGAATTGCTAAGAATTTGTGGACCTCTGGATGTTGTGGATAAATGTAATCCTCTAAAACCTTTTACTAATTCAGCTTCCTGCTGGGCAACTGCAGAGGGAAAATGGAACACCACTAAGTTGATCTATTAATAAAAGTCTGCGAAACCCTGTATCCCATTGGAGCAGAGAGGTCCCAAACAATAAACAAAGAAAAAATAATTTTAAAATCCAAACTCATCATCAGTTAAATTACCGTGCACACATGGAATGCATACAGCAGATCAAGAAGGGTACCACCAGGGTCAAGAGGATGCCAACTGGTTGGTCCTCAGAAGCTTGTTATCCAGCTTCTACTGCTATGACTTAACCACCTTCTCTCATGTTAACCAAGAGACACAGGCACAATTTGAACATAACGCTACACCGTACTTCAATGCTATACAGATGAGCCTCAGGCTCACATGCTTCCCTCACCTCCTTCAGCATGGCTGCAAGGAGCACAGAAACAACGGCTTCCAGGTTTAAACTATAACTAGAGTTTGTCAACAAAAACAAATGTTGGATAATTTAAATTGTGGTTTATTGAAACAAGCCAAGATCAGATTGTTGTTTCTGATCCTAGCTTGTCCCAATTAACCACAGATGAGCAACACATGGGTCTCAAGTGGCCCCACCTCCTTTATACCTAGCTGCTGCCACCCCTCCCGCTGCAGGGGGGGGAACAGTCTGTCAGGCAGACATACTTGTGGACATGCAGGTGAGGGTAGTTCTTCTGAACGTTCTGTGGTTTTCTGGATAGACTGGCCCTTTAGAACGTGACTTTGCTCTGCAGCTTTTCCTCCAGATTGCCTCCCGACGTTGTGCCAGGAATCACTTTATTGACTACAGATAATTGGTAAAGGCACTTTGGCTGCCAGGTATGTGTGGGGATGGGGAGCCATGGTGGGTCCTTATGTCAATGGATATGTCTGTGTTGAGTAAAAGACAAAGAGAAAGTGTGCACCCATCCTTCACTTTTGGCTTTGGCTCCACTGGCAATACGTGGTCCCTGACTACTTTCCCCAAGGGAATGAGGCTTTTATTATAATAATAATAATAATAAAATTTTGAACAAGAGATTGCCTACCCCTACAATAAGCCATGACATAAACCAGGCCTTCCAAATGTGGCTCCAGCTCCCATCAGCCCAAGCCAGCATGGCCTATAGTCAGGGATTATGAGAATTACTGTAGTCCAGCAGCACAGATTCCCTATCCCTGGTTTAAACCAGGAAGTAGATGCTTCCTGTCTCCTCCTCTGAAGTACACTGGAGGAGGAGGAGAGGGCAGAGGAGTGTTCAACAAGCTCATTCACATAGTGCTAAACTATGATTTTGTGTTATGTTGGGACCAAGCAACAGGCAAACAACAGTCAGCAGCTGAAGTGCACAAGGAGAAAATCCCATCACCCTCTTTATTTATTTATTATTTTAGTTATACCCCGCCCTTCCATCCAGCAGGAGCCCAGGGTGGCAAACAGAACACAGCTGGTCACACAGCTTTGGAGTGTGTGCATGCATGCATAAGGGATATAAAAAACTATTTACCTGCATCCTGGTCCACAGGTGTGAATCAGAAGGCAGAATCAATGGTGCTGACTATTCAGCCTTAGCTTATTTAAAATTAGTTAACAAGATGGGATATAAATGTATTTACCACATTTTTATCTAGCCTTCTCTTGAAGGTGACTGGGGCACCATACCTGGGGTTATTTCATCTTATCCTCACAATAAACTTCAAAGTAAGTTAGGTACAACTATTACAACTTTCCCAAGGACACTAGTGAGCTATGATTGACTAGAGATTCGAAATGCTCTTAACACACCACAGAGGCTCAATGAATTGAAAGCTGATAAATGTATAGGAGAAAGAACACTTTAGCACACAAAAGACCCAGGCAGATGTCTCAATGAAGGACATTCATATGAGATTCATCCTGTCCCTCCTACCATGCCATCCCCTACTGCCTTCAAGGTGAAGGAAAAACCATCAAATGATCTACCACTTTCCTGACATTTTCTCCTATGTTTTCTTAATGCTTCTATTGACAAAGGAAGGGGCAGAATTTATCTTAATGTGCACATCTCAAATTCTGCACTCTTTCCTCAAATCCCAGAATGCCAGAAATAATAGTGATTTCCTCTTTAAAAGCTGAATGTGGAACAGCCTTCCCCACCTCATGCCTTCCAGGTATTTTGGACTATAACCTCCATCAGTCTACAGCCGTGCTGGCTTTGGCTGACAGGAACTGTAGTCCAAAGCATCTGGTAGGGGGAAGGATGGCATAGAAAATATACCTCATATGACTTTGATGAACTGCCTGGAAGGCTGAAAGCAGAAATCTAAGATATAAATACTTAAAAACAAACTTGCTGACTCTTATTTGATTTTAAGAGGGGGGAAGGAGGGAGAATCTTGCACGTAAGGAGCTTATGAGTGCTATAGAAGAAAATCATTTATCTCTGAATACTGAAGGCTTTACAGCCATTTATTCTTCTGATTACAGCCTTTACAATCTTTTAAAATTAACATGTGACAATGATAGTCAATGACAAAATCATTGTCCAAAAGGTCTTCTGTAGTAGTTGAGAAAGGGAGCTTCTTTACTACATCCCAAAAGATGCTCCAAAAGGGTTTGTCTGCATCAGCGGCAACTAGAAATTACTCACACTTGCACTGCAAACTATGCAGCTGTAGCAGGAGTGTAAGAAGAACAAAAACAAAAAAGTTTTCCTCTTCATGCAGCATTGATGTGACTCAGAGGACACTATTCCTATGACAGTGCAGACTGCCACCCCACACTGGCACCACAGATATCTATGTTTGTAATGCATATAGTGGTAGGATGATCTTGAGGCACAGGTCTGGATAAGCACCTCCTAATTCTTGGCAATGCAGACCAGAGCTTGGAAGTAACTCGTTATTTTTAACAAGTTACTTGTAATTAGTTACAATTTTAAATAACGAGTGGGTAATTCCATTACATTTGGCAAGTAACGGAACGACTAGTAATTTCCCTACTTTTCAGCTGCAACTATAACGTTTCCACGTTAGGTTGGACGTTACTTGGGGGTGGGAACAAGGGGAAGTCAGCTCCTGGCTGTGATTGGTTAACACAAGACATGTGCCTCACACTGATTGGACCTCTGCGCAGACTGTCTCTTCCCTCGTGATCTGTGTTAGGAGGCACGAGGGAAGAGGTGAATAGGCAGGGCCTGCTAGCGTCTGAGAGGAAAAAATGGACGCCGGAGGAAAAGCCAGGGCAAGGACAACGGAGGAGAAGGCAGCAGCAGAATGGCGAAGAGCTGCGGAGGTGAGTGACGATGATTTGTGTGTGTGTGTGTGTGTCCCCGCGGCCCCTTCCGCCCCCGTGGCATTTTTGCCCCCCCTGCCCCCCATGGCCTGTTCTGCCCCCCCCACTGCCTCTCCTTGCCCAGGTATGCATGGGAACAAGGGGGAGAGTTCAAAAAGGGGGGGGAAGGAAAAGAAGTAGGCCACAGCTTGGAAAAGTTACGTTTTTGAACTACAACTCCCATCAGCCCTAGGCAACATGGCCACTGGATTAGGCTGATGGGAGCTGTAGTTCAAAAAAGTAACTTTTCCAAGCTCTGGCCTACTTCTCTTCCTTCCCCCCCTTTTTGAACTCTCCCCCTTGTTCCCATGCATACCTGTGTGCTGTATTTATCCAGACAGAGCACTCCTGCCTTTTAAAATGCCGGCTAGCTTTTTATTGTATATTTATTTGAACTCCATCTTTCTTTTTATTTGTATTTTTGTCCTGTTTAATCACAAGACTGAATTGTATGTGGGACAAAAACTGTCTCAGTAATAATAATAATAATAATAATAATAATAATAAATGATTAGGCATATAATAAATGGCTTAAGGCTGATTTTTTTGTTCTTGGCAGAGATGAGGTGAGAAGTAGGGTCCTTGCAGCTCCTCCTCTCAGTCCCCCAGCTCTCAAACTCATGTTCTGTGAGAAAGAGATTCCCAGTCCCAGAGAGAGATAGACTGTTGACAATCTCTGCTAATATCTATACAAATGTACATAACATGCATCACCTGAAGTCACATGATCTAGAGTTACCTTAGATCTTGCAAGATTTGCAAATGAGAAGCAATAAGGTTTTATATTAGTTCTGATTGTCTATTGGGCTATCATAGGTTATATGTTTTTTCATTTTCTATGGCAAAAACTCCAACTTCAGTGGAATTTATGTGATGTGTTCTAATCATTTGAATTTGGCTAATGAATGCTTTATTCTTTCATCAGAACTTTAGCAGTAGTACTAAAATATTAATAAAAAAAGAAAAGGCAAAGAAAAAATACTTTACATACATCATTCAGCTGTATTGCTAATGATAGATATAGATATAAAAGATAAAAGGCATTTTGTCAAAAGTATTTTTGTCTACATTTTATACCTCATCCTTGGTTTTCCAAGCTTGGCATGGAATGCTTCTCATACAGAATTAATTTGAAATGCTGCATATTTATTATCATAATCATCATATTCAAAATAAAAAATATATGTACCGCCTTCAAGTTGATTCCAACTTATGGTGACCCTATGAATAGGGTTTTCATGAGGCTGAGAGGCAGTGACTGGCCCAAGGTCACCCAGTGAGCTTCATGGCTATGTGGGGATTTGAACCCTAGTCTCATTTTGTTCTCACAACAACCCTGTGAGATAGTAGGTTAGACTGGCCCAGGCAGGGTTATTCAGTGAGCAAAAATGATGCAAATAGGATCCCTTTTAATTGTGCTATCGACCTGCTTACTTCCACTCTGACTGGGGGATCTTGCAGCATGGGGAAGAGATGGGGGCACATCACAGCTGAAGTTCACCCATATAGGAGCATTATCTCTTGTTTATTACAGAGACGCCTGTTGCAGGTTTTGCTGCTGAGAGCAGCAGTCAGTTAGTGCGGCCACTTGAGTCACAGCTTGCTGATCCTGAGGAGGCAAAACTAGAAAGTGAGGTTCAGAAAGGAGGCCCTGTGCATGAGGAGGAGGAGGGCATGAAGCAGTGCCAGTTGCCCACAGCCACATCTGCAGAACAGCAAGTACCATGGTTTGGCTTTGAGAAAGCTTGTACATTTGTGAGCCAGAGTGGGGAAAATGTTGTTGTATGATGCAATTACTGCCTTCCAAGGATCAAAAATCTGAGATCAGCTGTTTCCTCCTCATCCAATGTGAAGAAACATTTTGAGGTAAGCCTTTGTCATGCTGGTCCTCAAAGACTGTCCATTGTCTATTTATGTTTCAATTGTGAAGTTCCTCTTCCATTTTTTCTTGGAGTCATGCTTTGTTCTTCTTCCTCAGAGGGCACACCCTGAGAAGCTGAGAGCAATTGAAGAAGCAATAAAGGCAAGGAGACGTGGCCTTCCTGAACCAATGCATGACACCCCTCCTCCCAAAATGCTGAAGCAGCAGCAGACAACCCTTGAGAGGTGGGGATCTGGCAGGGAGCCTGTCACCCAGAGCAATCTCGACAGGAGAATCAACTGATTTCATTGTAGAGGAGACATTACCACTTCAGACTGTGGACAAACCATCATTCATTAATCTGGTTTGCATTGGACTCCCCAAAGATCTCACCATCATATGTGCCAAGACTCTGAGAGACAGAATTGAGAAGAGAGCATGCCACATGAGAGAAACTCTTGCAAACCGAATGGGTGCTGTGGCATATATAGCAACCACTGCAGATTGTTGGACCAATGGCAAGAAGAGTTACTTTGGGGTAACAGCCCACTGGATCAACCCAACTACCCTGAAACGTGAGGTCGGGGCCTTGGCTTGTACGCGTCTGAAGGGGCGCCATACATACGATGTCCTTTCAAAAGCACTGCATGATGTACATGTGCAGTACAGGATCCACAACAAAGTTATGTGCACTACTACAGACAATGGCTCCAACTTTGTGAAAGCGTTCAGAGTATTCATGGCCAAAGAACCAGTGGAAGCTGCAGGCACCAGTGACGATGATGGTGATAACCAGGAGGAGGAGGAGGCTGAGGTGGAGTTTGTGCCTATCTGTGAGATCCTGGACACAGGACCTGAGGCAGAGGAAGAAGCTGCAGACTCAGGAGAGGATTTTGTTTTACCACAACACCAGAGATGTGCTAGCCACACCCTCAACCTTGTGGCAACACAAGACATAGAGGCCATGCTTTCTGACTCCTCCAAAAGTAGTCTTCTTGGTCCTTTCAAGGAACAGTTTCGTTCCTTGATGGGAAAGTGCAGCAAGTTGTGGTCCAAGCAGAACCAGTCAGCACAGATTGCTGAGTATATCCGTGCGCAATATGGTGTGTATCTGAAGGTACCGAATAAGACCAGGTGGAATTCCACCTTTGATGCGTTGAAGCAACTACATGAGCTCCTGTCAACTGTGCCACTAAAAATGCATGCCATAATGGACCGCTGCTCCTTGTCCAGGATCACAGCTGCTGAGATTGAAGTGGTACAGGAATACACAGAGATTATGGAGCCACTAGCCCAGTCCCTAGATATCCTGCAACAGGAGAACGGCATGTTCATGGGGTATTTGCTACCAACGCTCTGCAATCTGGACCGCAAGTTAGAAGGACTGGAAAACAAACCTGAGAGGTACACATACTGTTTTCAGCTGCTGAGAGGTGTGCGCAAAGCCCTAAGAAAGCGGTTTGCAGCTATCTGGGAGGACAAGAGGCTTCTTCTGGCAGCCTGCCTACACCCTCGCTTCAAACTAGATTGGCTGGAATCGTGTCAGGCCACCACCCATACCAACAAGTAAGAACATTAGGGAAGCCCTTTGGGTGGATTACTCCAAGGGAAATGTTGTCTCAAGGGAGGCATCAGAGGGCTTAAGGTGGTAGGCAGGGGCTGGGCCTTTTCTTCCTGGGGCTCCTCATCACAACCTTGGGTTGCTGCAGGTAATCCTTAAGGGTCTGCTGTGCTGCCCCATGAGTGTGGTGACTTGGTCACCTTCCTACCTTCCATGTCATCATCCACAGGCTCAGGCTGGACCCTGAACCAGGGGACATGACAAGCATCAGGAAATGAAGAGCAGATGATGGTTTCCTAACATATATGTGTTAACATATCCTCTCTCTTTCTTAGATACACAATGGAAGCCTTGTTGAAAGCTGAAATAAAGATGGGTGTACTTAATGAGGACAGTGATCAGTCTTCAGATAAAGACCAGGAAGGAGATGACTTAGAAGATGACTTCTTTAACTTTCTGCCCCAGGGCAAGAAGTCAGCAGTGGACACTGCTGAGGAGGAACTGGTGAGGTACCTGAGGTCTCCCAGCAGGGAAGTGTCATCACTCCATGGCTTTCCACGTGTGCTGCGGTGTTTTTTGCAGCACAACACAGGGATGCCTTCAAGCGCCGCAGTAGAATGCCTGTTCAATACTAGTGGCAACGTAATGACTGTAAAAAGACATTCCTTGTCTGACATGCTCTTTGAGCATCTTGTTCTTTTGAGACATAACAGAAACATATTATAAAAGCATTTCAAGTGTAAAATTTGATTTCAAGAGTTGGGGTATCTTCATTGCTTGGGGGGATGTGAGATTCTGTTATGCCATTATGTTAATCTTATGGATATTTTTTTTTATTCTACTACCCCCTGTGTGTGTGTGTTTATTTTTAATATTGTTTTAGACTTCTTAGATGTGCAGCAGCCAAGGCCAGCACCTTGTAGGAGTTTTTTTAAAAAAAGTAACTGAAATGTAATTGTAGTGATTACTTTTGAGAAAAAGTAATCAGTTACTTTCAGAGCAATTGTAATTGTAACAGTAATTACTACTTTTGGGCCAAGTAATTGTAACTGTAATTTATTACTTTTTAAAAGTAATCTTCTAAGCTCTGATGCAGACATACTCACCCATGCCTAGCCATTTGGGGTGGTAAACTCAAATATCAAAAACACACTTCCTGTATTGTCATTGCAATAACCCTTCTCAACCACTAGGGGATGCTGGCACAGATTCAACAATAACCTCCTTTATCCTTTCTCTGGCTTTTGCTACAGCTAAAAGGTGCTTTCATATTTTACTAGCATTAAACCTATTTGGGCTATCCCCAAGATTTTTTAAAAATCTATTTCTGAAACAACTGGCAGAAGAATACATCCAAAAGAATAGACGCAGCTTGCAAGGATTGCAGAAATAGTCTTGCACAGAACATTTAAACACAACAAGGGTAAATATCTTTGACAAGACCCTTCCGCCAGACTGTTAGGTCCTACCTAGGTCCAAACTACACATTATGCTAAATGTGTAGCGTGCAGCTGTGCTTGTATTTATTCACTAATAGGCAAAAAACCTTGCGGTTTAGGAATGTACCTATAGCAACAGATATTTCTATCAAACGTTAAAAAGCAGGGCAATTGGGCAGCTATAGTGAATGTACCAGGGGAGCAGCAGACCTGACCTCCTCTCTGAGATATTGGACTGCCCTACACATTTGTCAATTGTTACCCAATTCTTCCAAGCTACACAGGAAGTGGATTGGACTGTGAAAGACCAACCCAAATGGTGTTTGCATTTTGGCAAAAGAAAAGCACCGATGTAGCTCATGACAAAATTAATGTCTAGTTTTGCCCTTAGTAAACTACAGTCATAAGGCTGTCAGATTCTACTAAGTGATGGTCAGTTTTCTTTTAGACTTAGGACTGTTTCTTTCAGCTTCAAGGCTGCTTGTAATCTCAAGCAGAGTCTCACAATTTCAAGTGACGTCTTAGTTTTCTGCCACTAAAGTGGTCAGAATCTCGGCTGCAATTCAGCTGAGATGGCAAAGGGCAGGCAGGAAAAGAAAGAAACCGCAGCATGTCAAAGGAGGACTTCTGGGGAAGAAGGGTGGGCCATTACTAAAAATGGCCCCAAAGCTCTCAAGGAATACCTATAACCACAAACATTTCAATATTATTAATTAAATTTCTATCCTACCCTTCCTCCCAGAAGGAGCCCAGGGTAACAAACAAGAGACAAAACTCTAAAAACATATTAAAACATCTTAAAAAGAAAACATCTTTAAAATATATATTTTTTAAAATCTTTAAAACATCTTAAAAAGCAATTCCAACACAGATGCAGACTGGGTAAGATCTTTACTTAAAAGGCTTGTTGAAAGAGGAAGGCCTTCAGTAGATTAACAGAGATAGATATCTAGATAGATAAAGGTCTAAGGTATAAAATTCTGGGCTGGCCATGCTAGCTGAGGCAAAACTGTACTTGCCAGTTTCCCATCACTCCCAGCTCCTCTTCCTTAGAGGCGGAGAACCTATGGGCTTTAGCTGATGTTTCAGCTGATCAATAGTGAAGAAACATTTGCCTGCCTCTCTCTCCTGCAAGAAGGGAAAGTGGAAATATAAAGACTTCAGCTGATGCTGGTTGGTATGGCACTCAGAGTACCACTACTGCACAGCAAACCAAAACCCCATGCCACTCTTTCTTTTCCCTAGACAGGAAAGGGTGGAGGGCTTGCTCGTTTAGCCTAGCCAACCGTGCCACCACCATTCCTGCCTTCCTCTCAGCAATGGAACCAGGGACGGGAGCAAGAATTCCTGCAAAGTTGCTGGAATGATCCCTGCCCACCTCTGCAGCTTCAGAGTTAAGAGAATGGCTTGTTATATTTGGCAGAGGATGGTTCCACACTCACCACAGCAAGCATAACTGGCAAACAACTAGATATAACATACACAGTCACACACTCATTACCTTTGTAATCATAAATGTACACAAGTATAGGCTGGTTTTGACCAAAGGCACAGAAGGACACCATATGCTCATGTGGATGAAAGGCAACATCACGAAGTGGACATGTGAAGGAAAGATCAGAATACATGGCTACCTGATCACCTACAAAAGGAAAATAAACAAAGATAGACAGCACTTTAAACAACAGCTATACATCTCTTCCTCAATATGGACAGTTTGTAAACTACTAATTCTAATGGGCCCTATAACCAAAGAATGGTCTCAAATTTGCCATTTGAGAATGATAGACAAACATCCTGCTCTTAAGGTATTTAGCTTCTCTCTTTTTTGTACAGGTACAAAATATTCTTATGTCACAAAATATTTGGCTGCTGATCTGTTTCGTTATAATGGATTTTATGCTGTGTCTAGAAAATAGTCTACATTAAATTAATTTAAAAACATTATTTGTCAATGTACATGTCAACTATATCAGTACAAGTACTGGTCCAGAGCAGTATATAAACTTTAGTTCAAGCCTTGGTACCTCCAATTAAAAAAATAAAAGGTAGAAAAGATCAGAAGATCTGAAACTAATGGTGTACAAAGACTACAAGATTTGGTTTGGAGACTAATAAAATATTTCAGAAAACAGCCCGCCTGACTTCAAGGCTCTCCATTGGGTGCCAGATTCAGCTTGCAGTCCATCTGAATCAGCTCTGTTGCCACCCAAATGCCATACACCATTGAACACCCTTGTATGTTGCATATTAGCATTTAAGCTAATGCTATGCACCCCTCTAAAACTAATCACCCCTCATCCAGAATACTTACTATAAGATGTTAGAGATTTGAACAGGCCAACTCCTCCTCATTTCACCCACTTTCAGTTTCTACCCTTTCCCTTCCACTGATACTCAATATTAAATATGACCCAGAAACTCAGATTCTTGTCTGGGTGGGTTTTTTTTAAATCTTTGGTTTTATTTTCATTTACACTTCTACATACCTAGGGAGTCTCCCAAGTATGTACAAACCACAGCCTTGGGGTTGTAGCCAATGAAATAATTCCATTAATGCAAGGACTTCTGCTTTCTCAACAGAACGTCCCCGCCCCTCTCCCCATGCACATCCCCAGATCCGCTCCGAAGGTTGGAAGAGCCTCCAGAACAGATTGGGGGTGGGCATGAGTATGAAGAAGGAAAGGAAGTTCTGTTGCACAAACATAGGTCCTTGCACTAACAGGATGACTTCATTGGATGTAATCCATAGTGATTATTCAGACCAGATCAAACCCTGGACTTGAGGGCTATATAAGGCTTAAGCAGATCATTGTTTGCCCAGTTTGGACAAAACACTAAACTATGGATCACCAAGAACGCAGACATTCATGAAAAAATTGTTGTACATGGGGGGAAGGGATCACATGAGCCCATTATAGACTAACTCATATAATTCATCTCTCTTTCACACACAAACACCTGTTCAAAATTAAGTAGAAAAGGGGGGGAAAGGTCAGTCATTTGGTCAGCAGATAGGGAGCAATGCACAGAAGATAAACAGAAAGGAACCATTTTATTCACCAGAAAGGTGTTTCTCTGGGGCTGCCAGGACACCGCCAAGTGGGTACTGTCTCTCTTTCCTGTTGGTTGAGGCAGGAAAGCATTAACACTCCAAAGGACTCTCACCTTAGCCCCTCCAATGGAGTGTCAGTTCGCCATCTGCCCAAGCTTGAAAGTATTACACTTATAACACTAACATCATGACTCAAAATAACACTGAATTTGCTGAAGTCAATATCAAACATGGACTTGCAAACTATTAGGTTAGTTCTCTGACCCTTCAACCTCCCCCAATTTTCCTTGTGCTGTTCATCCTCATGTTACATCGCAGGATGGGCTTTGGCGGTGTCCTGGTGCCCCCAGAGAAACACCTTTCTGGTGAGTAAAATTATTCCTTCTCCAGTGGGCACTTCTCATACCCACAAAGTAATCCCTGAAATACTGCCATGCTACAAGAACCTGCTGAGTGCCAGTAATCTCAAACTTAAGCTGCTGTTTAAATGAACACAAAGTAACACAAACCACTCAGAAAAAAATTCAGACACAAATCAAAAACAGTAGGGAAAGATTTGGGATTCTAAAAAAGCCAGCCAGACTGAAGAACAAAGCTAAAACAGCATTGCTCAAGCCACTCCGAGGGAGGGGCTAAGGTGAGAGTACTCTGGAGTGTTTCCTGCCTCAAGCAACAGGAGAGGAAGACAATACCCACTTGGGGGTGTCCTGGTGCCTACTGAAGAATCTGCATTTGTACTTTTCCACCAAAGTTATTTGAAAACCCCTTTTAAAACAAGTCGACCTCTAAATAAACTTTAAAAATGGCAACCTTTTCCAACAGTTTAGCATAATGAACTTGCATACCTGTTTCTGGATTCCAGACATAAGCTACTCCATCTTCACTTCCAGAAAAAAGGAATGTTCCACATGGTGTTAAGGTACTGCGAATTTTTTCTCGATAGTTTGTAGCACCTATATATTTCTTTGTGGCAAAGCTAAAAAATTTTCAAAAGGAAGTTATAAAAGCTGAATTTCACTTTAATGTCAATTCTCATTTCAGGACATGGTAGGAGAACATTTTAAGACCTCCAGAATAACCCTCCTTCAGAGTCACCTGACAGAGACAGAGCCAATCTAGAAGCATTAGCCAAATGAATAGGAGGCTCTCAGCTCTGAGATGACTTTGATCGCCATAACTTCAGTTAGTCCCTTGAACCTAAAATGATATACAGTCAAAGGGAAATAACAGTAGAACAAATACTAAAGGTATAGTATCCAGGTAGATGAAATAGAAACAGGTCACCCCCTCCCCTGGGGACTAAAACTGTCTCCCTTCAAAGCCAGTGAAAATGATCAAGACTGAAGGTGAAAAAAATGCCCTCCTGCCATATCCTGGAATGAGCCTTCAAGCTAAATTGTCCCTACTGGGTGGGGTCACACCTGCCTGCCATCATGCCCTATAGCTGAGTTAGGGCCATTACTTTGATGAGAGGATTTCCCAACCCATAGGACTTTATGGTAACAGAAAGATGGACTAGATAGGCCTTTGGTCTAATCCAGCAGGGATTTTATGTTGGTTGTAATTCTGTGCATCTCTATTCTTCTAACAGGAATACCCAGTCCCTCTGCATGTCTACGACAGCTCTCAGATGCTAGATTACTGTGAGGGTACAACAGAGTTGATGCCTGTTGTAAGTGTATCTTACCTTTAGCAGGTTCTAGCCTTTTGTCTTGAAACAAAAATACTCCAAGGGGCTTTTCCCTTAAGAATGCTTTCCTACTCCCAATCTTTAACCCACAAATTACAATGAGTAAAGAAAAGACAGCTACTACAGTAGGGCCCCATTTACTGGCGCTTCGCATTCCGGCGTTCCACTAATGTGGCGGCTTTCAATTAGGGGAAATTCCCCGTTTTAAAGCCGTTATTGCACTTTTGCGGCATTTTCACGCGACGTGCCCCATTATACTCAATGGGTTCCACTTTACGGCAATTTCCGCTTTACGGCGGCAGTCCAGAACAGAACCTGCCATATAAGCGGGGCCTGCCTGTACTTGAAAAATAAAAAATGCTTGGTTCAGGCACCACAAAGGGGCAGGGTTTAGGAAGAACCCTGCCTACCTGCTCACAGCACAGAATTGATCTGGAAGCCCTTCCTCCCTTCTAGATTAACCCTGCTTTATGACCCCTGAACCAAGACATTCCTAAAAATAATAGGGCAATTTAAGTTATTTTTAAGAGTGTGGTAAGAAAAGATGACATATTATAATCAAATATTAACTCTTTAAAGCAAAGACAGATAAGTCACTTTGAGATACCTACATTCGGAGATCCATAATTCTCACGGTACTGTCTTTAGCATGAATCAATAAGCGTCTTCCATTTGGATGCACCTCCAAATGATTGATTGCAGTCCCTTTAAAATCATCATCTTTTATTTCCTGCAAAAACAGCACCACCAATAGAGCTAGTGAAAACATGGATGCAACACAATACACTCATAAGTACAGCCCTACTGGATCAAACCAAAGGCCTGTCATCCAGCAATCCACTGTGGCCATCCAGATGCCCATCTCCCACTCGTGTTCCTGAGCAAAGGCCATTCAGAGGCAAACTAAAAGTAGGTAGTTCTATCTCTCCATTAATTTGTCTAATCCTCTTTTAAATCAATCCAAGCTGTTGGCCATCACATCTATGCCCTATGCAACTACGTGCTGTGTGAAGAAGTACTTTCTGTTGTCTGTCTTGAATCTTCCAACGCTCTTCTTAATTGGATAGCCCTGGGTTCTAGAATTATGCAAGAGGGGAAAAGATTCTATCCTCTTTCTCCAAACCATGCATAATCCTATAAATCCCTATCATGCCCTCCCATGACTTGCCTTATCTCTAAACTAAAAAGCTCTAAATGCTGTAACCTTTCTCATAAGGAAGTTGCTCCAGCCCCTTGATCATCCTGGTTGCTCTTTTCTGAACCCTTTCTAACCCTACAATATCCTTTTTGAGTTGAGGTGACCAGATTTACTGACAAATTATTTAACTGCTTCATGTACAAAGCAACAACTAGGAATAGTGCCTGTTCCAGCCTTCCCCAACCCAATTCCCTCTAGATGCTTTGGAGTATGACTTCCATCAGCCCCAGTCAATAAAGTCATGCTGGCTTGGACTGATAGGAGTTGTAGTACGAAACTTGTGGAAGGAACCGGGTTGGGGAAAGTTGGCCTTTTGTATCTACCTTTGCAAAAGGAATTCCAAGAAAGTCAAGTGGCCAAACTTCACTGAATACAAAAAGATTCAGGAATACACCAATGTCAGTGGGACTGAGGAACAAATCTTTTTTGGGGAGTAGCACACAATGTAATTGGTAGAACAACACATGTTTAGACAATATCAATTTATTGCAATCTAGGATGAAATCTGTTCTGGTTTTACTCACTACATTCTGAAAATAAATCAGATTTTAAAAAATCAAACATTTGATTCTGAGACTACAGTGCTGTACACCAGATTACCAGACCTCAAGTACAAATCAAATTTTCATAGCAATGATGATGATTAAATTATGATCATGGGAAAGGTTAACAAAACATGAATCATGGAGAGATGCTTTCACATACCCTGCAAATAAAATACTAAGGATCAGATACAATTTTTGTTTATTTATTTATTTGATATGATTTATATCCCATCCTTTCTCCCAGTAGGAGCACAGGGCAGCAAATCAATAGTGCCTAACCTTTTATTAAATCCACTTGTATCAATGTAAGAGTATTCAGCAACAACAACCTTGACTAAATTCTACGTACCAGTTAACTTCTACTAAATAGTGTTGTGGAATTTACGACTAGGTTCTTTTTGGAGGAGACTCAATAATGAAGCCAAAGCCTGTTTTATTCAGCAAAGCGCTTCACTGGAGCAAAGTACGCAACTTGACTAAAGAAACTACGGTTGGGTACAGACATAAATACCCCTACATTCGTCAAAGCCATAGCAACAGTGTCATCCAACTATTCCACGCCACTGTAATATTTTGTTCCCATATTAGCTACACCCCTCTATGCATTCTTGCGAGATCTGTGTCTTTGCACATGTTCAGTCTGCTACAGCACCTCTAACTATTGCCTACGTGGCTCCCCTGCTCAGAAGGAATGGCGACCAGAATCCGCATCAATAGGAAATAAACTCAAAGCACTCCTACATACTGCTTCCAACCTACTAGCTCAACATCTTTCCATAAAAATTGCATTAAATAATTTATTAATTAATATTAATAAAAATAATGAAATAACTTTTATGCAGGTAATGGATATTTATTTTATTAATTTAAAAAATCATATACCTTATCAATACCCCAGTGTTGGACTGGTGATTGAGAATTGCCTTTTACAAAGGTATTCCAGATGATGATCAGTCCCGTGCTGTCTCCAGAAAACATGTGAAACCCTACAAAATAATTTGTTTACGTAAATGTGATGTTCAGATCACACAATTAACAAACAGAAAGGTTTCTGAAAAGATTATCTCGTCAAATTTCTTCTCTTCTTCATCTCTTTTTCTCCTAAATGTGCCTTTTCCCTATTTCTCTAGTTCCGTCTCCCGATTGCCTCCACAGCTCAGTCCTTAGCTCCCTGTTTTTCTCTGACCTTACAGTCTCTAAGCATGCTCATTGAGACTCACTTTGCAGTTTATACAGCAGCAATCTTTGCCATGGATATACTGACATGCTTCCCTACAGTTGCAAACTGTTAACTCTCATCCACAAGTATACACCTTACAAGTTTGTTGTGGGAAAACATCAGTATGTTTGGGAAAAGGGAAAACCTCCATGGCATGCATAACGTATGAAGCAACCACTAGTCTCATAGTTTTAGGGCCCAATGACATGTGATGTGGGAGATCGGTAACTAGGTTACACATATTGTACATAATTTGGACCTTAACTAATATCTTCTGCTCAAATCTTTTTGTAGCCCTATCACCTCACCTTCAGTCCAGTCCCATGGATTTTCCTGCACAATCATTTTTTCAGTATTTAATGTGTATTTGGCTCCCATTTGCATGTGCTTTGATTATGGGGATAACATATTTTCTGAGCAAAGGGCATTAAGGGGAACAACATTCTGCAGGTAGCACAGGTATGTCTGATGAGCCACATAACATTCCCCTATTGCCAAAATGGCTGCCACAATCTCTCATCCTCTATCTATAAAATAGCAACAGTTACACGATACCTGACAGAGTTATTGCAAAGGTGAATGAGATAAATTGTTACATACAGCATTTTCAATGTGAAATTATTTACAGCTTACCTTCTGCATCAAAACAAAATGTATTGATAAAACCTCTGTGACCATCAAACTCTTGAAGAAGCTGCCCATGAATTTCCTTCACGTTTGCATTCCATACTCTAATCACAGAGTCATAACATCCTGTCACTACAATATACTCAGCTACTGGATGGTACTTAGCAGTGTAGACAAATGAAGGATGAGGGAAAACTTTCACAGCTGATGTAGCCTGGGCTTTAATTTCCCACATTCTAGAAGGAAACAACATTTAGGAAAACTGTGTTACCTTAATGTTCTAGAAAATGCAATATGTGGTTTCAATATCTAGTCATATATGAAACTGCTATCAGGCGTTGTGCTATCAAAGATCGTTTCCACACTAGCCAGATCTCTAGGATCAATATCATTTCTTCGCTGAGTAACAGAATCCAGATGACATTGCTGAAAGCCACTGTGTTTTTGTGCTGTTTCATTCCTAAGATGTCATTTGTGGGGTTTTTTTTTAGCTTAGAATGCCTTAAGTAAAATTTGTATCTAAAATGACATTTTAAAGTGCTGCCCTGTTTACAACCAGCAAAATGTTATTGATATAACTGGAAGTTTGCATTTTTCAACATTCTCATATCTGTTTTAATGCAACAGTGAAAGTGCAGCAATAAAAAGTAGTAATGTCTTTCTGTTGTTGGTGTGATTGAGCAATATAGCTGTTGTTGTTACATGCGTGCAAGTCAATTACGACTTACGGCGACCCTATGAATCTTTTATATATTCGTAGGGTTTTCACGGTAAGAGGTATTCAGAGGTGGTTTGCCACTGCCTTCCTCTAAACCTATGGCACCCAATATTCCCAGGTGGTCTCCCATCCAAGTACTAACCAGGCCTGACCCTGCTTAGCTTCCAAGATCAGATGAGATCGGGCATGTTTAGGGTAGTATGGCTGTGGCGAGCAATACAGTAACTTATATTAAATGATCTCCCCAGTCCTTTCATGATGAGTCAGAAAATACAAACCTAACAACACTCTTGCAGGGAAAAAGAAAGCAACAGGTAAGTTCCAAACAATCAAAGACCTACTCCCCTGAGACATAATTAAAAACATGGAGACTACATGAAAAACAGTTTAACCAAGTTGAATTGAAAGCTCATGGAACAACAGATCCACATAAAACAAACATATGCATGGTTTATTAGCATGGTCATTAGCATGATTCAAACTAATTGTCCTGTTCGCATGAAAAATGCAAAGATGTTTTGCCACTGATAACACATTCTTCTCCGAGATGCGTCTAGCGGACATGATTGCCACTAGAAAAAGCACCTTGAAAGACAAGAGACGAAGAGGAAAGGTGTCATTTGAAGCATGGTCTCTGAAGTGCTGCCAAGACTGTTCAAAGTCTCCAAGAGGGGTATCTGTGAACTGTGGGTGGGCAGAATGTCACAGCCCCTCTGAGAAAACGCTTAATCAGTGGATGAGAACCAGTTACTCCTGGGGAACACAGAGACAGGACCAATAAGGCTGATACTTGATGCTGCAGGGTGTTGACTTTCAAGTCCAGGGCAAGTCTATCCTGCAGAAAGCTGAGTATGTCCGAGACCGAGGCATTGGTCCGGAGGATGTTCCTTCAGAGGCTCCAGGTAACAAAGCTGCGACATGTAGAGCTATAGAGCAGTTTTGTAGATGGATGACACGAAGCTAAGACGGTAGACATCACTGCTTGTGACAAGCCCACTTCATGTAAACAGTGCCGCTCAATCACCAGGCTGTCAACTTCAGGCTGGATCTGGATGGTAAATCGGTCCCTGTGTCAGAAGATCTGGCTGAGATGGAAGTTTCCAAGGAACCTCATATGAGAGGTGAAGCAGGTCCAAAAACCATGGATGTTGCGGCCAGTACGGAGATATCAGAACTATTCCTGCATGCTCCTTCCTCAACTTCCTCAGGGTGCGTGCTATCAAAGGAATTGGAAAAAAGGCATAAAATAATCCTGGGGGGCAACTGGCTGACAAAGCATTTATTGCCTCTGCATATGGGTAGCAGGCAAAGAACTGGGAAAACTGATGACTGACTGGAGAGGCAAAGTGGTCCAAGATCAGTGTTCCAAACCGATGCTGGACAAGGGCAAACACCTTGGGGTGAAGCATCCACTTCCCCGCCTGAAGATGCTGGCGACTCAGCCAACCTGCAGTGAGGTTGCTGTCCCCATTGAGGTGCTCTGCTGACACCAAGTCTTTGTGAAGTTCTACCCAAGAGAAGAACAGGGCAACCTCGCGCTGGAGGGTTTGTAAACGTGTGCCCCCTTGTCTGTTGATGCAAACATTGTTGGTACGAAGGAGAATGTGGCGAAGGTGGAATATTGGTGCAAAATGCTGAATGGCTAGACTGGCTGCCTTGAGTTCCAGCCAGGTGATGCTGTAGTGTATGTCTGCTGGTGACCACTGTCCCTGGACAACCACAGAGAGGCAATGTGCGTCCCATCCCAAGAGATTGGCATCTGTGGTAATTGTGGTACATAAGAACATAAGAAGAGGCATGGAGGATCTCGGAAAGAAAGGCCCTTCTGAAGATTGTGGGACACCATCCACCATCTGAATGAGCTTCTCAGGCATGTGGGAATGCACAGCTGACAGTGGTCTGGAGGCCATGATGTCCTGCTGATAAGGGAGCAGGAACCATTATAGTGGATGAGAGTGATGACGTGCCCATGGGACAATGTGGATTGTAGAGATGAAAAGAACCATAGCTTTGGCCAAGAACATGAGGTCTGCCGAGTCTGAGCAGAGTAGAGTCCTTGTGACTCCCTGCAGGTTCTCTACCCTCTCTGGTTACACCGCACGAGTGTTGAGACTGCCACCAGATGCTGGAGCTGCTGTGTGGGGACCAGGTGACTTTTGAGGCCGTTGATTAGAAAACTGGGGGATGCCAAGACTGTCAGGGTGAGATGGACATCCCGCTTCGCTTGAGAAAAACTCTCTGTCCAGATTAACAAGTTGTAGAGGTAAGGGTAAAAGTGGACACCCTGGCAGTGAAGATATGCCGCCAGTGCAATAATCACATTTGTGAAAACTCGAGGAGCAGATGAAAGGCCGAATGGTATTGCCCAGTATTGATAGTGATGGTGTCCGTAAGAGAAGCGGAGATACCTCCTGTGTCGTGGGTGAATGGGAATATGCAGGTAAGCCTCCTTGAGATCTATTGATGTCAGATAGTCATGATGATGGAGGGCCTCCCTGATGGATGAGATGGACTCCGTCCTGAACTTTTGATAATGGAAAAACTGGTTCAGGAGCTACAAATCTAAGATGGCTCTCCATGTTGTTTTATCATGTTTGGGCATGATTTCCTTATTACATTTATATACCGCCCCATAGCCAAAGCTCTCTGATGAAGAAAATGGAGTAATCACCTGAGAATAGTTCTACAGAGGGACCTGAATCTGGAAGATGTTGAATGGCCTCTGCTAGTGCCCAGCGTTTCTGAGGACAGCTTGAAATGGGGGAAGGCACAAAGTGGCTAGGTGGAATGCTTTCCTATTCTATTATGTAGCCTTCCTGAATTGCTTCCAACACCAACTGGTCTGTAGTTATATGAGACCACCTCCGAGAAACAGTGTGCATTGACCTCCCCCATTGGAGGAACATCAGCATCAGTACTGGCGAGATAGTTTTTGAGACCTGCTGCCCTTGGAACCTGAAGCTGTTGAGGAGTACTTGCTTCTGGCATGTGGATTGGGTTTTCTGGAAACCCAGTTTCAAGACCAGTTGTGCTGACTAGGTTTGTAATCACATCCTCTCACCATCAGTGAGGGATGAAAGGACTGGAAAGATGAGTGGTAGGGGGTATAGGGGCAAAATGGTTTCTGCTCATCCCAGTGCAAAGTAGCCAGGAATGGTTTGCACTTTCCTTGGAGCCCACCAGAATATCCTGGAAGGCCTGTTCCCTGAACAGTTTCAGCCCTACATACGAAGCGGTAGATAAATTAACCCATGCTCCTGAATCGGCACCCCAGTGGTGCAGCCACAATGTGTGTCGTGAAACAATCTGTGCAGTAATGGACCTTGAAGAGAACTGAACTGCATCCAAAGTGGTGTCTGCAACAAAGGCTGCTGCCCTGTAGAGCTTGAGGATTGTTTTGCGGACTCTGTTACGGTCCTCGTTGAGGTCCTGAGAGGAACATTCCAACGGTTCATTCAGCCAAACCCAGGATGCCCGTGAAAAGATAGATGCCACACAAGAAGCTCTGACAGTGAGGGCAGCTGCCTCATGAGTCTTACGGAGAGAGAAGTCTAATTGTTGCTCCAACATGCCCTTTCATTGCACATCCCCTTCCTTAGGTAACAGGAAATGAGAAACTAAGGCCGATATGGGACAATCTAAGGCAAGAATGTTGAATGGATCCATGAGGGCAGGTTCTAACAAGTAAAAACATGTAGCCAAAGCAGCCGAGCAGCTAGTTGGGGGGGCGGGCAGCTGCCATTCAGACTGAGCTACTGCTTTAAATGCTTCAGGAAGTGGAATAGTAACCACGGTGGCCTTAGGAACCTTCAGAACGGATGCTCCTTTTCAAGGAGCCGGCGGTGGATCTGATGACGGAGAGTTGATATCTAGCACTGACAGTGACTTACATCGGAGGAGCAAAAAATGTTCTGCATGGAACAACCTGTGTGAAGTAGAACTGGTTGAAGACAAAGCTGCCTCTATCCCTGAGCCTGCATTCCACTCATCATCGCACTCGGGGTCCACAAATGGATCCAAGGGGTCTCTGGGTGGCACACTGGCTATACGGCCCCTGGAGGCTGCCAAAGGGTCCAGAGATGGTACATCCTCGTTCTCTGATGAATGTTCCACAAACTCCCTGGGCAGCGAGTGCCTGGTGAAAACTGTCAGGTCCCTAGATTCTTGCCAGGCATTGTAGCTACTCTGGTGGCAGGTTCGGTAGCTGCAGGTCTTGGGTCAGAAGTCAGGTGCTGTGCAGAAGCAGGAGCCAGGAGTTCAGTAGACAGGGCCCCAATAAGGGTCTCCTGAATATGAGACAGGGCCTCAGGTGTTAACTGGAAGGGTAGGAAGCCCTGACATTTACCTCCCCCCCAGCCTCAGGGGCACTGGCTGGCTGGGTGAAAGAGGGAGCTTGTAAATAGGAACCTCCAGCTTCTGTAAAGCCTTCAAAGTCCTCCCCTGATGAAGTAGTGGGATAATTAAATAAAGGTATGAGCTTTGCGTCTGCAGTGGGCTCATCCTCCTCAATATGCTCTGTGGCTGGACTGCTGACAGCAAGATGGAAGAGGGAAGCCTGAAAATGGACCTTAGAGCCTTTTGACTTTTGGCGCAGGTGGTGGGCAGCATATACTGGCTTAGAGGCAACCACTGGAGCTGGAGCCTTTGCCATTGGACTGTTTACTGCTGAAGCCTGGATGACAGCCATTCCGTTCATTGACTCATCCCACTGAAGGCCCTAGAATAGCAGCTGCTTTCTTTTTGGCGGGCTCCACTGAGGCAGCCAAGTGCAAAATGGCAGGCGCTGCACTGCTGACTGTGACAGTTGTCGTTTTTGCCTCCGCTGTGGAGAAGCTGCCCGATGCTTGGATTCTTTAAGCGCCTTGCGCGGCACTGGCCCACCGCTGCAGTTGCTGGTGCAATAGGAGGTTTATGCATGAGCAACCCACTCTCACCTGCCAATGATGAGATTAGAGTGACTGGAGGGTGTAGCTGTTGATATCTGGACCGTTCGAGATGTATGCAGCGGGTCGGGGTGCGACTGCTTCAGCAGAAGGCTAGCAGCCTCCATCCCACTCAACTCACACACATGTGCATTTCTGGAGTGTGGAGGAGCACCGAAGAAAACTGCAGACAAATTCCCCTGGTAGCTTTCCGCAATGCGCTCTAATTCGGTCTGGCAGGTAAACCACTTTCTCTCCTGCTATACGGCCCAGGCAGGGGAGGGGGGAAGACAGGAGCAGGAGAAAGACATGGGCAATTAAAAAAAAATAACAAAGTGAGAAAGTCAAAGGGAGGGACTCACCGCACCAAGATAATAATATGTACAAGAAAAAGAAGCTGAGGCAAAAGCATTAGGAGCAAAGGGAAAAGACAACCGCCTAGGACGACGAGGCAGGAAAGGACTGGGCAGATCACATGGTTGAGGCAACGTACTCCCCGCAATTCAGCTGCTTTTTGTGCCTATGGATGCTAGGTGGTCCTCTATACTCACTTGATGTACTATCATCCAGGAAGAATGCATATCAGATGTGGAAGGGGACAGGAGATCTAACACAATCTCTTTACCATGCTACCTGATAATTTCAGATGCAGGCACGGGGCATGGTTTTGCTTTACTTTCTCTTCAAGAGATTGCCTCTGCAGAAAAGAGATCCTATGAGGGTGATGTTTATTAAAATAACCAAAATATCCTTACACATACTAAGACCTCTAAGATAGGGAGCAGTTCCAAAAATCCCAACCCTCCACCCTTCTTGCAGTGGAAATGTAGTGGTTCTGTTGCAGATTCTGGTCAGAGTGGAATTCTCCCACATTTCCATATGTGAAAAACAAGGAGGGGGAGGGGAAAGAGGCAGACATATTTTAATTCACTTTATGTCACCATTTTAATAGGACAAACTCTGTTATACTGACCTTGCAGTACCATCTGAGGATGCAGTAAGGAGATATTGGTTGTCTTTTGACCAGCAAAGATCATACACAATGTTCAGGTGCCCATAAAATTCCACCAACTTTTGCCCAGAAGGAATCTCATATACTGATGAAAACACAAAATGATTTTAAAGGGGTATGGAATACATGCAATGAAGAAACCATTAAGGAAAAATCCAAAAGGAAAGTTTCAAAAAAGTTTCTTCACATAAACACGTAATTTATGGAACTCATTGTCATGAGATGTTGTGATGGCCACCAGATAAGATGGCTTTAAAAGAAAATTGGACAAACTCAGGGAGAATATTTATCATTATTAAGGAGGAGCCCAGGGTGGCTGTCAATACGTACCAGACATGATGACTATATCCTACTTCCACTGACACCTGGTTTTCAAAACTCAAGATGAAGTGGCTACCAGATATATGTTAATAGTTTAAATTTAAAATAAGTATGCAAGTATCTACTTCCACCTAGTGGTTGAATGAGAATGATGTATGTGTGATAAACTTTTAAATAAAGGGTTTTTGCACCAGGGCATTATAAAGTAGGCCAAATCAAGAACAATTATGCTATTTCACTGTCCTCTCCTGCTTCACAGCTGGTCACAAACAGGGAAGGTAACTGAAGTACCACAAACACCATCAACAGTCTTTACTGGCTACACTATCACTTGCTGTATATGACATATTCATTTCCTTTACATATTCTCATCTTTCTTCTATGTCAGTCCTTATGATAATAGCAGTTTACTGTTTTTTCTTAGCCACGCTGCCTCATGCTCATCTTTCAAATGCCTCAAGACAACACTTCCTTCTTCCCAAAACCTTTATTGAAACATCTCAGCACCTACATAGCTATTTATTTATTTCCTTACATTTATATCCCATCTTTTGTTTGTTGTTTGCTGCCCTGAGCCCCTTTGGGAGGAAGGGTGGGACAGAAATTTAGTAATACTCCTTTTTCCATCATGAAGGCCAAGGCAGCTTTACATGTCATTCCCAGGTTGTCTCTCATCCAGGGTCTGACTAGACACAGATCTGCTTAGCTTCAGCTAGCTAGTTGCCTCAAGTCCCTTCAGATCATACACCAGCTCTATGTTCTGTTGCACACTGACCATTTTCTCCCCATTTTCTCATATACCTTTGTCCAACCTTTCCAATTTGACTTCAAAAATAGCTACACTTTAATATTATTACTATTACTACTACTACTACCAATAACAACAAAAATTATTTATTATTATTTGATTTCTTACTCGCCTTTCACCATATGGTCCTAGGGCACGGCAGAGCAACTTAAAATACAATACTAAAAACGAATTGCAGCTGCAAGAGTAGGGTGGGTCCTAAAAGTGTATATCTCAAATGTCAAAGGCCAGGGTAAAGAGGTACATCTTCAGCATATGATGGTAACTACCATCATGAAGATGCCAGACACACCTCTGTAGGGAGGAAATTCCATAGAGACTATCACAGAGGAGGTCCTCTGGGCTGCCACTCCCCCCGCCAAAAAAACATCTGAGGGCAATAGAACTACTAAGAGGGCACCTCTACTGACCTTAACACCCAAGAGGGTCTGTAGGGAAGTGATCTTTCAGCTGTTTGGGGCCAAAGTCATTGGCATGACTTCCCAAGGGATTAAAAAAATTACTCCTAGGCATAGGAGGAGTCACAAGACGCGCACTTTTTTCTATTGTTAATTATGGGGGGGGGCTGAAAATTGCCTCCCTTTCCTTTTTCCATTGACCAATTTCTTCTGCTTTTCAAAGCATGAAACTTATTGGAGGACAAAACAGTTCTTTAATAATTTTGTATTAAAACTGAAACATGCCTTAAAGCTGCAACTTACAAATTATAGGATAACCATCTCTTCCTGCACAACCTGCTGCTAATGTTCGTCCATCTTCAGAAAAGTGAATACAGAAACATCCCATATCTCCTGCTCTCAAGGAAAACAGATGCTTATTTGGTATTCGACAAACCTGCATTTCCAAAGCAAACCATTATTTGTACAGGTGTATTTTAAAAATTGGGTAAATGTACTGATTTCCAGTAGAGTAATAGTGTTATACTATTGCAGCAAAATCAACAAAACATTAAATGTATTATGGTGTAAGCTTTGGTGGACCAGAGCCCACTTCCTTAGATGCATGGAACATTAGCCTAAGTAGGTAGGTACATACAGGAATACCCCACATTAACGTACGCAATGGGTCCAGAGCGAGTATGTAAACCGAAAATGTACTTAAAATGAAGCACTACCTTTTTTTACTTATCGATGCATATACTGCACTGCAATCGTCATATACGGGCATAACTTATGTAAATAAAGCATTTATAACTAAAATAAACACAGTAGGCCTTATTTTAAGAAAAAGTTTGTAGTTGGAAACTGATCGGGCGGTGGCATCATGCAGTTAAAGTGTCCGTTCTTGCAAAGCGAGCATACGTAAACAGGGGAATGGTGCTACTGTAAATATGTCTGTACTCGCGAGTGTCCGTAAAGTGAAGGTCCGTATAGCGGGGTATTCCTGTACACACATGGATGCAGGTGTCGTTGGAATGGTAAACAATGAAATATAAGGAATCAATGGACCTATTCAAATGTTTCTTCATTCTTGTGAAGAAACTGGTGTGAAACTGGGAACAGGCCTCAGGCTTGTACGCTCCTTCACTTACTCCTGCCACTTTACCACTCACCTCAACAATAGCATAAGATAATGTCTGCTGAGAGCCAAACTACATATTACATTAAGTAAGCATCTATAAAATCATGATGGTCACTTTTAATTTGAAGAAAAATTAGCCAAGGTACCCTAATCCAGAATGTGCTACTGATCTGAGCTCTACATTAGTTTATCGCTTAACCCAGGCAGAGCAGAGATAGAAGGGAGATTGACAAGAAACTGGTGCAAGACCCCAGTTCTGATCTGGAGCACATTCTGTGTATTGTGGCTGCTTTTTCTTCAAAATAAAAATGATCAGTTTAAGCATGCTCCTTTAAAAGAATGAATAATGTAATGTACAGTTTTGCCATGGGAGAGCCTACGTTTAAACGTAAGATCTCATTGACTCTATTAGACAGATCTTGCAAAAAACGCAGTTTCTTCTGAAGATGTGCATTGCTCTCTTGGTGGGAAACAGGGGAAGAAACATGTGAGCTTGAGGGCATGGCATTTTCCCATTCTCCCACCCAAGCAGATTTCTGTGGAAGGAAGTAGTGAACAAGCCCAAAGAAATCTGGAGTTAATAGAATCATAGAATAGTAGAGTGGCCTATAAGGCCATCAAGCCAATCCCCTGCGCAATGCAGGAATCCAAATCAAAGCATTCCCAGAAGATGGCTGTCCAGCTGCCTCTTGAATGCCTCCAGTGTTGGAGAGCCCACTACCTCTCTAGGTAATTGGTTCCATTGTCGTATGGCTCTAACAGTTAGCAAGTTTTTCCTGAAGTTCAGTCGAAATCTGGCTTCCTGCAACTTGAGCCCATTATTCCGTGTCCTGCACTCTGGGACGATCAAGAAGAGATCCCAGCCCTCCTCTATGTGACAACCCTTCATGTACTTGAAGAGTGCCATCATATCTCCCCTCAGTCTTCTCTTCTCCAGGCTAAACATGCCCAGTTTTTTCAGTCTCTTCTCATAGGCTTTGTTTCCAGTCCCCTGATCATCCTTGTTCCCTCCTCTGAACCTGTTCCAGTTTGTCTGACTCCTTCTAGAAGTGCAGAGACCAGAACTGGACACAGTACTCAAGACGAGGCCTAACCAGTGCTGAATAGAGGAGAACTAATACTTCACATGATTTGGAAACTATACTTCTAATGCAACCTAATATAGCATTTGCCTTTTTTGCAGCCACATCGCACTGTTGGCTCATATTCAGCTTGTGATCAACAACAATTCCAAGATCCTTCTCACATGCTGTATTGCCGAGCCAAGTATCCCCCATCATATAACTGTGCATTTGGTTTCTTTTTCCTAAGTGTAGAACTTTGCATTTATCCCTGTTGCACTTCATTCTGTTGTTTTCAGCCCAATGCTCCAGCCTATCAAGGTCCCTTTGAATGTTCTTTCTGTCTTCCATGGTGTAAGCTGTGCCCCCCAATTTTGTATCATCTGCAGATTTGATAAGCATGCTCTGTACCTCCTCATCCAAGTCATTAATAAAAATATTGAAGAGCACTGGGCCCAAGACCGAGTCCTGTGGTACCCCACTTGTTACTTCTGCCCAGTTTGAGAAGGAACCATTGATAAGCACTCTTTGAGTACAATTGTGCTGCACACTGCTTTTTGTCATTTTGATTGTGAAGCCATTTCTTAATTTGACTGTCCAAACTAATACATGCCTCAACTGCAAAACATTCACAATCAATATGGAAATCAATAGCAGTAGAATTTTTTCATATACACTGAAGGGAAAAAATCAAAAGTGCTGCTATAAAATTCTGGATTGCATCCTAGAACCACAATGCTTATCCATAAAAGATAGAAAAACTCTTGCCTGTCCAGGAAGTCTCGACCACTTAAATGGTTCTTCTTTTTTCACTTGTGGTCCAGAATTATTAGATTTTTTGCAGACTTCATTTTGTAGGTCCAAGTACGATGGAGAATGATATTCCTGCTGAACAGCCATCATAGAACGTAAAGAAGGATCTACCTACAAATAGATTAAAAGTGTAATAAAACAAATTTATTTTGGCAGATGAAAACTATCACAGTGATATCCAACTAAACCACTTGCTTTCAGTGGGTCTACTCTGAATATAACTACTGCTGGATATCAGTCCACAAGAACTGTGCAATGGCTCTTAATGCAATATGAAAATGAAACTGTATATTAAGAAGAACTGGAACAAAGTCTAACCAATATTTCTGAACTCTACAAGGATTTATCTTAAAAATTATATTTAACAAAAATTACCACATGGATATTTTAGCATTTTTGGTAGAATATGTATTATTGCAAATCTATTCACTTGAGTAGGTTTTCACTAGATTGAGTGAAAGAATCAGCAGGAAACGCTTCATGGATACCTTTTCTTGTTTTTTAAATACAAAATCCAGCAGAAAAGTACTCTAAGTATCAGAGATACTGATCTAGCACCACCTAAATGTGAAACGTTCAAGTACTGAAGAGAACATGCCAATTTTTTCCTTTCTTTAGAGGGCCAACAAAGAACAGATTTTCTCAATTTCATGCCCAGAGAAATATTTCTGGTGAAGTTTCGTTGGTGCATTTGCAACTTAAACTTACATGATCAGGAAGTTTAATGCCCTTTACAGTTACATATAGTGTTGAGGGGTAATGATTTCTGGGATATTTTGCCCACCAATCATAAACTTCCACAATATTTAGTTGTGATCTGGACCTTGGCGGAGGGCAATATAGCTGAAGGCGTAGTTTTCCACCAACATTCAGAACTCCATTTGCACCTACAAGCTGGGAAAACAAAATGCTTAAAACAACAAAAAAGTGTAATTACAAGTTACAGATGACATGTACTTTTACTAGCTAAACGCTAGTAGAACTTCAAAGAAAAGCCTTTCTTGATGTCCTGTCACTGTTAGAGATATAGTATGCTATGACATGAACCAGAGGTTCAAAATGCAGTGCAGGGCTGTTTGTAAGTCCTTTTGCAAGCAGCCCCATACTGCTCTTTGAACTTCCAGGTTTTGATAATTTAAAGAGCAGCGTCCTCCATTTCAGCAGCTAGGGAAGGGGCTGTGTGACAAGGAAAAAATGTTTGCCCATTCAGAGCAAAAGCAGCAAGTATTGAGCTTACATTGATTTGGCTTCCTGACTATGTCACAGAACTGAAATAGAACTTCAGGCCTTCACTCTGAATAGCTGTATGTCTGCTTGGACACAATGCCTATGTGATTCCCAATTGGCTGGGATTGCCTCAGAAAAAAAGCCATTTTGATTTTTAAAAAAATGATGTTTCAGTGATGAAACTGAAGATTGGAGAAAGCAGCAGCTGTGAAGAAGCCACCAAATACTACACAAAAAAGGTAAACATAGGATTTTATGAATCTCAACACCACCAAACTCCACTTTCATTCAATACTTCTTCATGGGAGATTTCTTTGTGCATCAACTACATTTTCTACATTTATCTGAAAAATGTGCTTACAGTTTTCCATGATCATAACTAAGATTTGAAATATAGTTTTCCCACTGAACACAGAAATAGTTGTTTGTGTTTACTTCTTCTTAGATTTTATTTAGATACCGTAGAAACAATATTCTCATGTTTAAAACCTCTTAAATACCTTTAGAAATGCCCAAGAGATTTTCCGAAAACCACTTTCCTTTGCTTGCACATCAATATTCGTCTTTGTATCATTCATGCTCAGAAAATCAAGGATCTAGCCA
This sequence comes from Rhineura floridana, assembly GCF_030035675.1. NCBI lineage: Eukaryota > Metazoa > Chordata > Lepidosauria > Squamata > Rhineuridae > Rhineura > Rhineura floridana. The sequence goes on from NC_084483.1 coordinate 105,544,369, forward strand.
AGTAGAAAACAAGTTGTATTTAGCTTACATTCCTGTAATCACATTTACCCCAAAATCGTCACAAGCTATTCTGTAAAGGAGTATTTTTTAAAATCTTGTCCAAGTCTTTATGAAGATAGGAAGATGACTTATACTGAGTCAGACTGTTGGTCTATCTTTTTCAGTATTGTCTACACTGAATGGACCATTGGTCTCACCTGAAGGGTGATTTTCACAGGAGGACTGCCATCAAGCGGGTATCATAGCTCCACCTATCGTCCGAAGGCAAGAATGTTTTGAAGTCAAGACTAGGGGCATCAGGCCCCTCCCACTCTCCAGTTCATTCGCAGCAAGTCCCAAGAGAGATATCTAAAAATGCAGGAAAAAAGACCAACAGGCCTACCAGCAAGAACATAACACAATAGCAATATTCATAATAATATGACTCTAACATAGCGATATAACAGTATTAGCAGTCTTGACTTCACTAGTAAATCTAAATATAATAGCATAACAGAAATGTATAAAAAACCCCAGAAAAATATCTAGGCATCCTCCAACTGGGAGGGTCGTGATGGCAGTCCTCCTGTGAAAATCACCCTTCAGGTGAGACCAATGGTCCATTTTCCACAGGAGGCCTGCCATCAGGCGGGATGTACCAAAGCAGCCCATAACGGGGAGGGACCACCCACAAACTAATCATCATTAAGTACTTGTTGCAACACCCACCTGCCAAAAGAGGCATCGGCAGAGGTATAACGATCTATTTTGTAATGCCTTATAAACGAATGAGGGGTAGACCAAACAGCAGCTCTGCAAATATCAGCAATAGGAGCATTGGTAGCAAAAGCAGCCGAGGTGGCAGCTGATCTAGTGGAATGAGCTGTTATGCTAGATGGAACTGGAAGCTTAAGGGACTCATAAGCTAAGGTGATACATGCGCGCAACCAGCAGGATAAGGTGGAATTAGCTACTTTATTCCCCATAGAATGTGGATGAAAGGATACAAACAAAGACTCAGTTTGTCGTATATCCTGGGTCCGAGTCAAGTAGGTCTTGAGAGCCCTCCGAACATCCAACGAATGCCAAGCCTTCTCCAGAGGATGGGTAGGATTAGAGAAAGGGAAGGAAGAACAATGTCCTGGTTGCAATGGAAAACTGAATTGACCTTGGGACGGAAGGAAGGATCAGTCTTCAGTACAACAGAGTCCTTGTGAAAAATACAGAGATGTCAGGCTGAAGACAAGGTGCCCAATTCCGAAACTCGTCTTGCAGAGGTGATCGCTATCAGGAACAGGACCTTGAATGACAATATACGTAATGGTACGGTCCTAAGGGGTTCGAATGGAGGACGTTGTAAAGCCTGCAGGACCCTTGACAAACTCCAGGAAGGGAAACAGTGGGATACAGCCAGCGAACGGAGAGCGGCTCCCCTCAGAAAGCATTTGAGGAAAGGATGTGAGGCAATAGGAGCACCCGTGGAGGAAACTGAGAGAATGGACGACAGAGTGGACGCATGTCGACGTAAGGTGTTGGGTCTAAGTCCCATTGTGAGTCCCCTATGAAGGAATTGCAGCACCTGCTGTATTGTGGCCTGAGAAGGATCAAGATTCTGGTAACGACACCACTTGGAGAATGCCACCCAAGTATGCTGATATATACGAGTGGTAGATGGTCGTCGAGAGGCCAATATAATGTCAATAACGGCTTCAGACAGGCCAGCAGACCTCAAATGTCCCCGTTCAAAAGCCACGCTGTTAGGTTGAGCCAGTTGGGGTCCTGATGCCATATTGGACCCTGGGATAAAAGGTCTGGCCTGACTGGGAGCGTCCAAGGATCTGTCACTGACATGGCAAGGAGATCCGAGAACCACGGTCGACGGGGCCAATATGGGGAGATCAGAACTAGCTGGGCCCTCTTGCATTGCACCTTCCTCAAGGTTCTGGCTAAAAGTGGTATTGGAGGGAAGGCGTACAACAGGCCGTCCGGCCACGGTAGCAACAGAGCATCCACCGCTTCCGCTGTCATGTCCAGGTATCGTGCAAAGTACCTGGGTAGCTGGTAATTGTGACTGTAGGCAAACAGATTGACTGAGCAAACGCCGAACCGACGCTGGAGAAGATGGAAAATGGTCGGATGAAGCTTCCATTCTCCCGGAAAGACCTGTTGTCTGCTGAGCCAGTCTGCTTGCACATTCCAAATTCCCCTGAGATGTTCTACTTTCAGGGAACGTAGATGTTGTTCTGCCCAGTCGAATATGAGGTAGGCTAGGTTCTGCAGAGAACGGGACCTGGTTCCCCCTTGCCTGTTTAAATGAGATTTCACACAAGTGTTGTCCATTCAAATGAGAACATGGTCCAAGGGGAACAGAGACTGAAAATGGAGCAGAGCTAAGTGGACAGCCTTTAGTTCCAGCCAACTAACGCTCTGAGTCTGCTCTGCTTCGGTCCAAACCCCCTGAGAGAACTTGGAGTTGCAGTGGGCTCCCCAGCCAAGGAGACTGGCATCTGTAGTGATAACAGTCCTGCAGGGTTCTCTGAACGGAGTGCCCTGGCTGAGATGTTGGACCATTGTCCACCAGCGGAATGAAAGGCGCAGTACAGGGTTCAAGGAAATTGTGCGATGATTGAACCTGGCAATGTCCTGCTGAAACGGTAACAAAGCCCACTGAAGTCGGCATGTATGCGCTCGAGCCCATGGCACAATATGGATGGTGGACACCAACATTCCGAGAGCCTTTGCTAGTAGCATCACGTCTGCAGTTGGGCGATGCATCAGACAGCGTGCAATGTCTATGATGGCGGTTATGCGGTCGGGAGACAGGAACACCATCGCCTGCAGGGTGTCTAACATTGCCCCTAGATGTTGTAGGCGTTGGGTTGGTTGGAGATGACTCTTGTCAAAATTGACTAGCCAGCCATATGTCTGCAAGACGTGGAGCATGAGCTTTAGATAGCGATAAGCCAGCTCCCTGGAACTTGCCCGTATTAAAAGATCATCCAAAAGGGATCTAGAGACTAGACTGGAAATCGGCTCGTCTATGCCAGGGACGGCCAGTCTATTTGTAAATTCCGGAGCCAAAGAATAAAGTTTGTCCACAAGGGTGTTAAAACGGCGTATTTGTAACGGGTGAGACCATCGTCCTTGGCCAGTTTAGCAATAGGATCTGGTACAGGAAGGTAGTGCTCCGCTGGTTTGGGGGATTTCAGGACCCTGGCCCCTTTAATAGCGGGAGTGGCAGCTGCAGGTTATGTAGATTGTAGACCAAGGTTGTTCAATACTCTGCGCGCAAGGGGCTGATAATCAGAGGCATCAAACAGACGATAAGATGTATCCTCCTCTTGTTCCGACTGATCACTCCAGTCGTCACCTTCGGCTTGCATAGCATATGGTGGATCCTCACCACAAGAAACGTCATCGACAAACCTGCCTCTGGCAATGTCAAAAGGGTTTGGAGAACATGATGGATCTGCCTCATTGTGTACATAGTGGCTCATATCATCAGGTTGTCTGCAAACACTCCGCTGAGGCATAGCAGTGACCTGTGACTGCGTTTGAGAGAAGAACGACAGCATGTCTTGTAGTTGCGATATGAACTCCTGAGACAGCTGCAGCCCCGGAGCGGGAGATGGTTCCGCTTGTAGAGGCAAAGATATGGGCGGTTCAGCAGGCTGAGAAGATGAATGAGCCCTAGGTGGTAATGTGGGAGGAGGATAGCTGGCTGCTGGCTGGTCAGGAAACCCTGCAAAGTCCTCCTCCGAGGATGTGGCCGGAGAATTAAAAAGATTTGTTAATGGTTCCTGGCCTGCCTCCTCAGAAACCGGGACAGAGACGTAGCGTGCCCGCTTGGTTGTGCTGCGGCTGGATATATGCTTGGTTTTGGCAACTGCTTTGGTGTGCTTGTGCTTGGTTGCCTTAGATTGTTTAGGCTTGGTTGCCTGAGCTGTCACTGGCTGTTCCGCCATCATATTTTTTCGAGGGGGTTCAGTACACGGCCACGGATGGGACAGAATGTACAGACCCAAACAGGCTCAGTACACGGCCACGGATGGGGCAGAATGCACCGGCTCAGATGGCTAAGTACACAGCCATGGATGGGGCAGAATGTACAGTTCAAACAGCCTTGGTACACAGCCACGGATGGGGCAGAATGTACCGTTCAAACAGCCTTGGTACACGGCCACGGATGGGGCAGAATGTACAGTTCCAAATAGGCTTGGTACACGGCCACGGATGGGGCAGAATGTACAATTTCACAGTGCTTCAGTAGTCAGCCTCAGTCAGCAGAATGTACAATTTCAAAGCTCTTCAGTAGTCAGCCTCAGTCAGCAGTTTAAGTTGAGGAGCCTGTGCAGAATTATAGGAAGCCTATCCTGCCACACACACACATAAACGTAGATCCCGCTGTGGGATTTGAACTTGCAAACCTTGGCTCTGCTACCCACAGCTCTTCCCAACTAGGCCCCCCTTCAGAATTGAACAGGCTAAACAGAAAAGGCGGGAAAGAAGGAACAAACAAAATGGTGACCGTTAAAAGAGCGGGAAAAATATACGACCAAAAAGGGCGTAGGGAAGAGAAAGAAGCAATGGCGGACAATGAGGAGCACCAACGAGCTCAAACAGGGCTGACCGGGAAAAACTGTCTCAGCAGAGTGACCTCAAAATACGCTCTACAGCCGCGGGGCTGAGAGGCGCCATTGCGGCTTTAAGGGCAGGTAGGAAATCTCTGCTGATTTTTTTTTAAAAAACATTTTAAACTTTTAATGTGTTTTTATATTGCTACACGTTTATTGTATTTTTGATGTTTCTTGTCTTGTGAACTGCCCAGAGAGCTTCGGCTATGGGGCGGTCTATAAGTTTAATTAATTAATTAATTAATTAATTAATTAAATAAATGAAATAAAGAAGCCTCAGCCACAGGCTCCTAAAGGCCGCCGCGGCTAGATTTAAAATACCGTGGAACGAGCCAGGAGGCTGGGCAGCCCAACTAATATGAGGCTGCTGAAAAGTAAAAGGAGCAGCAGCCGCCGGCTCCTGGGAGGAAAAAATTAAGGGATCCGCTGCGTTTAGAAATGCCGAGGCACGAGCCGGGGGAGGCGGAGCAGCCCAACAACTAAGGGTCCGCTGTAGACAAAAGAAGCCACAGCTGCAGGCTCCTGGGGTAGGCTAGTTGAAAAACCCGAAAAAAGTGGCGGCGCAGAGCAGAAAGCTGCAGCCGCAAGCTCCTGGATTAAAACTGCGTCTGCCGCCTGAGGAAGGGAGAACCGCAGCCGCAGTCTCCCTGAATCGCCGATCAGCTAGGGACTGAAGAAACACGAGAACAACCCCCCAAAGAAATTCCCCAGGAAAGTAGAAGACAAACAAAGAACAGTCAGTCCCACAGACTCTAAGGTAAAAAACAGAGGGAAGGAAACGAATACGAATACACACACAAACCTCCCCACCCTGTCACACAGATACAGAGACTTATCTAGAAGCTACGCTATGAATATATTCGAACTTGCACGGACGAAGGCAAGAATGAACTGGAGAGTGGGAGGGGCCTGATGCCCCTAGTCTTGACTTCAAAACATTCTTGCCTTCGGATGATAGGTGGAGCTATGATACCCGCTTGATGGCAGGCCTCCTGTGGAAAATGGCATTGGCTCTTCATGGTTTCAGGCAGGAGTCTCTCCCAGCCGTATTTGAAGATGCTGGGGATTGAATTTGACGCATCCCAACATGGTGAACCCTTCCCCCCCCCCAAAAAAAATATCCAGAACAGGATAAATCCAAAGTCCTCCTGTACTTGATGCATCTCAGCTCACCAAAAGTGGGAGCCTACTTAGATCAACAAGCAAAACCCCCTCAAATATGGTAGATAAGGGTTTTCATAGGAGGAAAGCATGTGGGGAGCCATGTTCAGGAAGATATAGGCTATTCATTAAGGATCTAGGAATCTTCTCAGCTAATGAGCTGGCAGCCTCCTAGATATACTTGTCTTCTTCCCCAGCTCCCAGCTTGTTAGGATACAACAGTTTAAACAGAATGCTGCACCCACTATCATCTGAAGGCTTCTCTGCAGGTGCCCCATTAATTTTTCACAAAACCTAAGATCTCCGCAGGAACACACAGAAAATCTCTCCTAGGCATTTAGCATAGGGTCAGAACCAGCACCAAGTATGACTGGGCCTTTGGGCATCAGCCTGCAATGGGCCTGCAGCACCACAGAGCCCAACACCAACACTCTTAATACAGGCGGCACAGAGCTTAAATAGCAGCCTGCCCCACCTACCTCTTGTGTCAGTGCATGCACACACCTGCCATTAATCAAGATGGAGGTAGGGGTGTCGGAGCCTTAGGGATGCCTCCATGCCTTTCTTGGTGATGCAGGCATGTGCACGGGGCATGCAGGATATACATGCTGATGCGCTAAAGCAACAGGTAGGTGGGCCGGGGGTCTTATTGAAGCCCACACTACCTATAGGGGGGGTGTTCCTGGGAGCTTCCACTTTGGGATCTGCAGCAGTATCAAGTCACATAACCCAACACTGCTACGGATCACAGAGCAGGAGTGCCATCTTCCCACCCTAAGGAGGGGCCTCTGAGGGCTGCAGGGGCCCTCAGCCAGGGCCCAAACTGGCTGCCTGCTGGCACTGGGCCTGCATAGGGTTGTATCTAGGGCTGTGACCAGATTTAGCTAAGACCCGAGCTAAATCAGACCTATTTGGAAATACTTAGGCATCTCATTAGGATTCAAACAGCCATGGATCACTACAGGTCGGGGTAGATGACCCAGAGCAATCTGTGGCTATCAGAGGGCAGGGCATCAAGCAAGAAGGAGAGCCAGGCCAGGTTGGGGAAACCCTGTGGAAACGCCAAGACCTACCTCAGATCACCTGCCATGTCTTCTGTGAGAAGGTGGGCCCAGGTTCCTGCCTGATGCCCCCACCCAACCCCCGGGAAGGATCCCTCAGCAATTCTGCAGGGTGTAGATAATGGTCCGCAATGGGGTTTCCTTTAGAAAAGCCGTTTGCAGAGCATTACCCACACTGGATCAACCCCTTCCCTCAACAGCTGTTCAACAGAGGGTTTAATTCTGCAGAGTGCTGCAATTCCTGCCCCCCATCAATGCTTCATTGATCCTGGAGGAGGGGAAGCATTGCAACACCCTGCAAAATTCACCCCCATCTCAGTCGGGGGGCAGGGAAGAAGACGAAAGGCTGTATGTTTAATTCAGGTTTTAAAACCCTAATTAAACATTAGCCCCACCCCCGAACTTATTCAGGACTGGATCCCAGGGGGGTCAACCTGACACCTTCCCCCAGAATCAGAGACACAGGGTAGATGGGGGTGCTGTGAACAACCCTAGTTGTATCCAATGAAGTTGTTCCATTCATGCAAGACATCTGCTTGTAGAACAGAGCTTTCCTCTCTCCCCTATCCCTGCACACACACCCAAATCTGCTCTGGTGGGTTGGGGAAAAGCCCAGAACAGATTTTGGGGTGCACAGGGGGAGAAGTTCCACTGCACAAGTGGAAGTCCTTGTGTAAGCAAGACAACTTTTCTGGATACAACCCATAATTCCAATACCACCTATCTTTGAAATAATCTATTTCATCACTACCAAATTAAAATACAAAAAATACGCAGCAGAATTAAAGTGAATGTGATAAAATGGAAATTAATTCTGTACCTCGAAAAACAGGATTACTCTTGGACTTTCTTCAGCGTTTTGAAGAAAATAGTTAAAGCATTCATTGAATATTATTAGCTCCTCCCATTCTGGAAGTGTTGACTTTAATTTTCTAAAATCATAAGGCTGGGTCATAATGGGAAGAATATGTCCCACTTTCTCTTGTTCATAGAAAGATGAAACTGGTCGGCTACTGTATAAAAAACAATAAACTCTGTTGAATCCAAGCATGCTAGACTTTTGGCAAAAAGAGACGTATCTACAATCTCAGTAGGCATTCATGCTACAGGGGGAAAAATGCAATGTTCATTATCTGTGTGTTAGCTGGCTATAATACATCTTATTCCATCTCAAAGTATTCTAGGCATAATATACACAGCCCTGTGAAGTGCAAAGAGAGCTTGAATATCTATTACTCAAAGCAAATGTCACAATACATTAATGCAAGGCACACTTAAAGGAAATAATCTAAATCATTGTCAATTCACTTTGTCTACATTTTCATAAAAATGTGTATTTTTCAATGCTTTGTGCTTAACTATTTTAACCCAGCCTATTTTGTTAAAGCATGACCCTGAGCTGACCCTGAGCTACTTGAGAGGTTTTACATGCGAGAGGAATAGCTTAATCCTATGCATATTTACTTGAAAGTTAAGTTCCACTTAACTGAGTAGTCCTAACAGTAAATCAAGTTTGCTTTTGGGATATAAATTAAGTAATGGGAAAAAAGAGAAGGGAAACTTAAAAAGTCAGTGAAATCACCTATTTTCTTTCTTGACATAAAGCCCAGTTTTCTGATCAATCACATGAATCTTAACCATAGGATGCGATACCATGAGATCAGTTTTAAGTCGATCCGTTCGATGGATGTATACACCTAAAACAAGGCTATCATCAAAAACGAGTTTTGATTCTGGTGAAACATTTCCATCAATCACATGTGATGTGTTCTCATCAGCATTTTCAAAACTTTCTTCTAATGCTAGGAACGGAAGGAAGATTGCCACAAGTGAGAGTAAAATACAGTACTATCAAAACTGAATTGCACAAACATTGCAGTTAACAAGCTCAATTAGTTCTACTGTATATATAATGTGTTATTATAATCCATTCAGCATGTTCAACTGCATATTTATTTCTATCACTGCATATGTTATTGAACAAAACTATGCATTTATTATCATCATCATCATCTATATCCTGCCCAGGACGGTAATAAATTCTTTTCCATATGAGGCATATGGTCTATTTAAGATTTCTTTCAAAATGCACTTACAGCCATCTGATATGCTATGAAACAGCCTCCAATTAGTATGTGTAACATTACTCTTTATACATAAACGTAACAATAAACAGAACTGTAGCGGGGGGGGGGGGGGAGAATACTTCCAGAAGATGTAGCTAAGATTTCCCTTGAGCAGGAATTTTTACATCTCTGGTGCACGCTTCTCATTCCAAATGCATGTTCCAATTGATCAAAAGAATACACTATTTCCATAAATTGTTATTCACACATAGCAGGGCCATTCCTCAACAGGGCCATTCCTTACGAACCGGCTCGTACACTACAGTCTACTACGAAGGCCCTCCTCCAGGTCCCGACCCATAGGGAGGCCCGGAGGGTAGTAACAAGATCTAGGGCCTTCTCAGTGGTGGCCCCCAAACTGTGGAATAGTCTCCCCGAGGAGGTACGCCTGGCGCTGACACTATTATCCTTTCGGCGCCAGGTTAAAACCTTTCTCTTCTCTGAGGCATTTTAATTTAAGTTATTTATGTAAATGCTGTAATTTCTATTTTAGATGGTGTATTTTTATATTTGTTATACTGACTTTTAATTTTATTATTGTATATGTTGCTATGTTTGCCGCCCAGAGAGCTGTTTGCTAGTCGGGCGGGATATAAGCTGAATAAATAAAATAAATAAATAAACATATGAGCCAGTCACTATTCAGATTTTTTAAATAAAATAAATGGGATATAAGGCCATTTCACTCATCCTTTATGCTCACAATCCAATTTTCACTCTAATTAGATTGCATGATGCTTACAGCCTATGGTTCAGGAGTACAAACTATTATTTTGCATGCTACAAGTCAACACAGGTTTGGAAGGCTCGCTTGTGCACAATCAGTGTGGATCACATATAGAAAAGTTCAGATCTTTTTGCTACAAGGATGGTGCAATTTGGGCAACAACAAGCACATATTGTAGTCACAGAAACTGGGCCCTGCATTCATATGCACATGTGGGGGGGGGTTGGATTCTAGCCACACAAACCTTTTTTGGGTTTTTTTACTTTCTTTCCTTTAGATTTCTGTTTTTCAATATCCTCCTCCAGCTCCTGTTCCTTCGGTAACACATCATCCGTTGTTGATTTTGATATGAGTGGTCTTTCCAATGATCTCTTTTTGCCGGTATTTTCTTCCTCTGGGTCATTCTGTAGTTCAGAGAGGGACATTGCACTGCAATGAAGTAAGCCCCATTGTTAAACAAGTGTATGCATGCATACATACACACACATCTGAACTTGCCAAGGTAATGATTACAGCCTGCCAGAGGTACAAGCAAGGAACATTTTGCCTCCCACAACCAGCCAAGATTAAGTTTAAAAGTCAGCCACGGGGAATCTTGGACCCATCTGTCTAATTAGGCCCAGAACAGGTCCCAATTTGGCCTGCAATGCCGTTCCTTCAAAACCACACCCACCTGCCCCAAATCTGATGTCAAAGTTATTGCCAAGTGCGGACCAAGGACAGACATGGATGTCAATGGACAATCACGAGCCTTAGAGTGCACTCCAGGTTTTTCATTAGCAAAGGAGGCTTGCTGTCAGCTGACTGGTGGTGAGAACATGCCAGCTGATGTCGACTGTGCTACTGATTTCCCCATCAGGCTCTCTGTGGCACAGATGACTTTATAGAAAGCAAAGCTTTAAGTTAATGTTTACACACAACAGAGTTCTCCATGGGGAATTCAGTAACACATCTTATCTCAGCAGAAAGAGGAGCTTGAAGTCAATGCCTATCAGCTCATAGGGAAGGAGCTGATCCCAGTGAGCTACTGAGTTCCATGTGGGGAACAGAAAATCCCAACAGAAAGTGGAGTCAGTGCTCATCAGCTGATTAGCCATAACTTCCAGCCTGCTGGAATCAGCTTGGTTTTTCCTTTGTACTGGGGCCCACTGGCTAGATCCACTTCCCCATACCTGGTTTAGGTGGAGGAGAAAGAGGTAATGTAAATTTAAGACAGGGTCAACACATTGGAAGTGCACTGCTTCCACTCCTAGAATTAGCAGCAACAACTCATTGCTTCCCTGAGACGCAGAAAGTAACTTTACACAGAGGGAGAAGAAATGGTGTACTGATCATCTGTTTTCAGATGCAGTAACACCATGACATTTTCTCTTATAAAATCGTATGTCCAGGTGAAAAAAAAGCCACAGAACTCTTTCCATCTCAACAACAAGAAAAATCAAACATTTAAGATTTAAATCCACACCAATTTACTATTTGCCACTATACCTCGTTTGAGCTTCAGATACAACCGATACATCTTTTTTCTTTTTCTTCTTTTTGCTCACTTCATTATTCACTACCACTTCTTGGCTTTGAACATTGGCGGTGAATTCAGACATCTGTTCTTTAAGTTTCTTTTTTATTTTCTTCTTAATTGCATTTGCTTCTTCCTCGGCCACTTGCTGCTCATAGGCTTGAATTAACTGTTCTTCCTCATCTAATTCAGATCTCTCTCTCATTCCATTCAAGGCCCTTTTTATGTTGCTCTCCCCTTTTTGATGAAGTGCATCTGCCTGCAATAAACTTTTTGTTTTTTTCTTTGAAAAAACATGAATCTGTTTTTCAAAACCGTCCAACTTAGTTTCCCACAGGTTTTCTTCCTCATTAAGTTGTCCGTGTAACACTGTCTTTTTCTTCTTCTTGTTAGACGTTGCATGCTTGCTTTCCTCTTCACTAACGACATTTTTTATTTTTTCTGCAACCGAAGATTTGTCTCCGAGTTTGTTTTTTGTAAACTGTGGACTCGTTTCCTCTGGGTTATAAGCGTTGCTTATAATTACCTCATCATTTTCACTTTCTTTGGTAAGATCAAGATGATCTTTGAATGTCTCGAGCTACAATCAAAACAAAAACACTGAAAAGTCATCTACCTATATATAATTATTATAATATTAATATTTTGGTTTTAGTTTTATTGTGTGAACTGAAAGTTTAAATGCGTCTTAATTGTTTTAGGTAGCAACCAACAGATGGAATTCATATGAAACATGAAAAAGTATAGATTTGAGCAAGCTTCTAATGTGTTCTTCAAAGTTTAAAGCCCTCAGCTGTATTCTAGTATCTTTGGAAAATTGTTCTGCCAACATGGCAATATTGCACATTTTTAAAATATGAGTTGAAACAGAATTAAGTAACATGTCAACTTGAAATGTAACACAAATATTACTGGGGGGTGGGGTGGAGGGTATAATTGACTACAGATCTAGTGTCACTGAAATAATGTTTAACAAAACGTGCTCATGATAGTAACCAAGATATTTTAAAAGTTCTGTTTACTAACAATTTGTTTAAAGAGTTATATCCAGATTGTAATTAGGTCATGAAATTAGTGTAAATGTTTTTGCACTATGACATGGCAATTCAGATATACTTTTGAGAGCGAACTGAAGGCATGAAAAACTAAACTTCAGACTCTACCAAAGAATCTCTCCCAAGACAGCTGAGAAACATGAATTTTGAAGAGGTGTACAGCTTTTTTCTATAAAAGGTTTGCATCTTCTTTTATGTAGACTTCTTAGAAATTGTTTACTCACACTTGCCTCCCATTGCTTGGATAACTATCTTCCTAAGTTCCCTTCTCTCTGCACCAACCTCAAGCACATATTGGACCTTTAGGTTTCCACATTCAAAGTGGATGAATGCACTCTGTTGCACCAGCACAACAAATCCATAAAAAAAAAAAAGACTTTTTACAGTTTGGAAAGTGACAGGGAAATGCATTGGAAAGTATGGGATGAACAAATGACTAACAGGAAGGTGTGTAAACACCCCACGAGTAAATCAGGATGAACACTGGGTAAGTGCTCACTGCTGTATAGCCACCCCATAAACAAACTGGAACAAATTCTCAGTAAATGCTGCATATAATCTAACTTCTGGGTAAGCTTTCTGCCAGCAAATAAGAATGAATGCTCAATAAAGAGGTCATCTGGAGGGGCCCTCTAATTCCTTTTGATATTCCTCCCTCAGTTCCTCTACTATTTTCCTCAACAAACTCAAATACATCTCTTCTTTGAGCTGCTCTAGACAGCCACACAACTGCTGAAAGTACTCTAGTGTTTCCTGAACCAAATGTATAGAGTGTGGATGAGACACACAGAAGTTTAAATATCTGTGTAAACTACTAGCACTCAATCTTTTTTCTCAATATAGGCATTAACAACACAAGGTGTCTGTCTAATGTTTACAGAACCTCCTTCATGTAGGAAAAAGGATGAAATGGTATAATGATTGAGCACTAATTACAGAAACAGCAGTCATGAATATGAAGGCTGTGCTCTTCTATATCATGAAAGAGATTGAAATGATGGTGTTTGCGAGTACCTGTGAAACCTTAAGGCTCCACCAATATATTTTCTTCAAAAAGAAGCTAAGGCTTCGTTCAAACATGTGGTTTATTAGTTTTACTGAATATAGTGATAGAGCTTCTGTCCCAATTTGTAATGTTACTTTCATGCTGCAGTGCCTGTTGCATTATGAAGCTGTGGCTTTTTGCTCAATAAATTGCCTTGTGCTAAATTTAATTCATCCCAGTGGGCATGGTGTGACACAACAATGAACATCACCGGACATCCTCCACCCTTTCCATACATACGCATTTCTATTTCCCTATTATTCACCCATGAAAATGGCAGGAAAAAAACTATTCCGGTATATCACCCCAAATTTCATCCCTTTACTCCCGCGATTTTCTAGGTTAATAGGGTTGCAAATGGATTTTTTCTGGAAGCAATTAACATGGAAACTAGTGCTAAACTTCCACTATATTCTGCTAAATTTTCAGAAATACCTTTTACATTGTATGAAAGATAAAATGCGTAAATTATCAGATAAGGAAACATTGGGAAAATGGAACAAACTGCTGTCTGAATACAGCCTAACTGCTAAGAACACTCCAAATTCCTTCACTCTTCTTAAGGAACTGAGTTTGAAAAAGCCCCCCCTCCCCAAAGCTGTCTGCCACACAGAAGTTTCAGAGAGCATTCAACTCACCACAATATTCTCTGGAATGTCTAGTGCTTTCTTCTTTAATTTCTTTTTATCAGTTAGGCCAGCATGGTTCCTGAATATCTCTTCAAAGCGAACCTTCGTTTTTGCCTTGGCCTCACTCTCCACTGGAAAGGTTAAACAACATTTTCATAACTTTCAATTAATTTATTATACCAAAATGGTTATCACAATACAACGATCCTCTTCCAGACATTTTAACCTAGTACAGGGGTTGCCACATGGCACCCATAGACACATATGTGCCCAAAGATATCTTCCCTAGAGCCCACAGGGTGCTGAAATTAGGCTTGAAAGATTCATTCTATTGTCACCAATAGAAAAGGTTGTGGTATATGCTTGGTTGTGGTGCCCACAATAGTGTCTCCTGTTTGCAGATGTGCCTATGGGCCCAAAAATGTTGGTAATCCCTGCTAACATGTTGCCACAACTCCTGCTAGACACAGAAAGCAAGAGCAAATATCCTGTTTCCAGTTTGCAAGACCTCACTGCAAAAAGGCAGAGCGCAGATCGGCAAAGTGGCCCAGGTCTGCAATGCTGAAAATTATATTGCGTTATCAGTGTGGTGAAGTGGTTAAGGTGCTGGACTACAACCTGGGACACCACACAGCCATGAAGCTCACTGGATGACCTTGGGCCAGTCACTGCCTCTCAGCCTCAGAGGAAGGCAATGGTAAACCACCTCTGAATACCGCTTACCATGAAAACCCTATTCATAGGGTCACCCATAAGTCGGAATCGACTTGAAGGCAGTCCATTTTTCCAATAAGAACACTTATTTTAACAGATAAAATTTAACAGTAAAAAATAGCTAAAGTTTAACAGTAAAAAACAGTAAACAATGTATACTATGACAACAGTTAAAAATACTGCAAAATATACACTACATAAAAGTTCACACCTGCTAGCATTTTCATGTCTCTGATAAGCAACTCAACACATTTCACTTTTCTTCATTCTGCTCTTCATTCTGCATACAGAAATAGAATATGTTACAGGATGCTGCTGCTAAGACAGCTGTCAATGAACAATTAAACACAAACTATTAAAACACAATACAGAAAGGTTTTGAAGGCTTTCTAATTTGGGCTGATATCCAATGGTTACTGTCCACTGGAACAGGAAAAGAGGCAATTTTCTGTAATCCCCCTCCCCACAATGATGCTCCACATCCTCTATATGTGCACTACAAGGTTAGGGGCCCCACTGGAAGAGATTTAGAAGGAGGGGGAAATTGCTGAAAACTGCCTGCCTCCATTCTACTAACAGATTCCCTTCCATCAGCAGACACTCGTAATTGGACATTATATTGTTTGAACTCTCAGCCACCCAAGACTTTCCATCATATACCATCACTTTACATTAGGGATGAAACAAGTGCTTCATTTCATCAACAGCTATCCTAGGCTAAGTTCCAAAAGACTCTTCAATTAGTTTTTCCACAGACTCAGTTTTGTTAAGAGCAAGTTTCTTGAACAGCAGACCACTATGCTATGTGGCAAAGACTTACATAACAGGGGGGTTGCAAAAGTTCACTATATTAATCTAAAAAGCCCTGAACTAGGGTTACCAGGTCTCTGGTTTTCGGCCGGAGTCTCTGGTTTTTGGGGGTCCCCTCCAGTTCTCCGGCTAGCACCCCTTAATCTCCAGACTCTCAGCTTTAATTTAAAAAAAAAAAAGTTTCTAGGTGGTCTGGTTCCCGAGATATACACCAAAATGTCAACCACCACCCCACACAACTGTTAAATCTGTTTTACAGATCTTTATAACAGCTCCTAGCTCTAACTACAACTCCCATCAGCCCAATCCAGTGGCCATGCTGGCTGGGGCTGATGGGAGTTGTAGTTTTAAAAAAGTAATTTTTCCAAGCTCTGGCTCTAACCCCGCCCTTTCAGGATTGTAGCCAATAAATGAAGCCAGGGTTGTGACTTGTTGATCGAGGCATGCCTAGGCTTAATTTCAACGTCAGAAAATGGTGGCTTTGAGATTTTGCAGTTTGCATAAGTAATATGGCTGAACGTGTTTTTTTCTCTTGTGTGCAAGAGACAGAGCCTGGGCTATGAAATATGAAAGTATTTAATCCAATACTTGCTTTCCATGTACCTAGAGTAAACCCCATTGAACTCCATTAGGACTTACTTTTGAGCAGACATGGTTAGGAGTGTGCTGTAAATTAATGGGACTTTTGAGTAAACATAGCACAGACTTGTTTGTGTTGTAAATCTTTCTCTCCCCCTCCAATCCTATTTTTAAAGCAATTACGCAATTTTTAAAGCAATTATTTTTGATTTATCAAAGGCTGTGGCACCCTGTGCTGAAAATTTAATGCAGCAATAATTCAAACTGTATATAAATTAGTTCACTTTATCTAATAAATGTTGAATATGGCACCCCATTACAAACCATCTAATCTTCAACCATCAGAAGCCAACCCGTATATAAATTTTACATACAGGAAAAAATAAGGAAATGGGGGTGTGCACCCCAAAATCTGCTCTGGGCCAGGACAAATCATACACCCCAGGAAAGGGGAGGGTGTCCTCTATGAGATGCCACTGTGTCCTGCCTGGCCCAGAGCTTCTGCTAGGCGCAGGGCATGAATAAGGGCAACTATGGAAAACCAAACCAGAGCAAAACATACAGGAAAAAATAAGGAAAAAAGGGTGTATGATTTGTCCTGTCCCAGAGCAGATTTTTGAGTGGGCACCCTCAGTTCCTTATTTCTTCCTGTATGTTTTTCTCTGCTTTGGTTTTGCATAGATGCCCTTATCCGTGCCCTGCACATAGCAGAAGCTCTGGGCCAGGCGGGACACAGTGGCATCTCGTAGAGGGCATCCTCCCCTTTCCTGGGGTGTATGATTTGTCCTGGCCCAGAGCAGATTTTGGGGTGGGCACCCCCAGTTCCTTATTTTTTCCTGCACATTTTTCTCTGGTTTGGTTTTGCATAGATGCCCTCATTCATGCCCGGTGCCTAGCAGAAGCTCTGGGCCAGACAGGACGCAGTGGCATCTCGTAGAGGGCACCCTCCCCTTTCCTGGGGTGTATGATTTGTCCTGGCCCAGAGCAGATTTTGGGGTGGGCACCCCCAGTTCCTTATTTTTTCTTGTATGTTTTTCTCCACTTTGGTTTTGCATAGATGCCCTCCACCGTGCCCTGCACGTGCAGGACGAAGTGGCATCTCGTAGAGAACACCCTCCCCTTTCCTGGGGTGTATGATTTGTCCTGGCCCAGAGCAAATTTTGGGGTGGGCACCCCCAGTTACTTATTATTTATGATTTTATGACATCATTATGTATTTATAATATCAGAAGCCTGACGATTTTGATTGTATAAATGTATTGTTATTCTTGACGGGGAGAGTCCCCTGATCACAGTGATATAACATACAGGGTACCCCAACATATAGTTTGGGGTTCAAAGGCATGTTAAGTTTGGCTTGAAGTTGCTGTAGCTGTCAACTTTTCTTCTTTTCCAGCGTTTTGAACTTTCAAGCAAATAAGGAACTGGGAACTAGGAACCGTGAACTAGGAAACAACTTCAGCGTCGTTCATAAAGCTTAGTATCTTTAACAAACTGCCACATTAACCATGTCCCAGAGACTCTTATCTCGAAGAGCCGGGAGGGCGCTTCCCTTTCACGAGCTGAGGAACAGCTCCGTCCACTGTGCGCGTGTACATTCTAGCCCAGCCAATAACGGAGAACCTCAAGCAGCAGAATCATTCAGCTCTGCTTTTAGAATTGCGCCCGCCCACATCATGCGCCTTCTCCTAATAGGACCTCATTCTGCCATGGGGAACCACGGGAGTTGTAGTCTGCTGATGTTGCCCACGGGTGCCCAGACGAGCGCATCCTAGAGCCATCCTCCTTTCTCTCGCCGGCTTTACTACGTCAGTCTTCTCACCTCAGGTTTCTCCATTAACAACGGCCAGGGCGATGCCTGCGCTTGTTCTAACGGAGATGAAGGGAAAGCAAAGACTGACGGTTGCTTTGTGGGCGGGCCGGCTGGGGCTCTGAGGTGTCCTTTAGCTTTTGAGCGAGTGGGGCAGGCACACAAAGGGGGGGGAGCGCACTAAGTTGCCGGGAGTTGAACCAGCCTCTACGGAGCTCGTCCCGCTCAAGCTTGACGATGGCCGCCGGCTACGAAGCCTTCTGGCCGAAGTAAGCATCGGCCCGTAAGCGCCTCTCTCTGATTCATAACAGCTTTGGAGGAGCAATAACCACCTGAAGTAGTTCGTTTTTCTTGGCTGGAATACCGGCCGCTCTTTCCCCTTGGCCGCCCCTTGAGCGACACAGCGCCGACAAAGCGGTCACTGCCACTTACGTTTTTTTGCTGGGGTGGGTGGGCTTGCTCCGCCGCCCTCCCAATCTGTCACGCAGCCAGTGCCCAGAATCCTGCTAGGAACCCAGTAAGAAGAAGGGGGGGGAGAAGAGACTAACTTGTCTTCCGATTGCTCCACTCTGTCAAACCCTGCAGCTACTGCCTCCTCCGACACTTCTGGCTGTATGTGATGCCTTCGCCTTCACCCTCCGGGTCAATTGGTCTTCCCTTTCATTCTGTTTTTCATCTCTTTCCCCCCTCTCTTGTCCAAATGGTTTCGCCTCAAACAAGCTAGTAGCTGCCAAGGAAACAACGCTCTCCAATGTGCGCGCATGTGCAGATGACATGGGGAAGAAAAGCTCGGGGTGTCTGGTGCGCAAGTCCTGGAGAGAGCAATTGCTCTGTCTTTTCTTTTTTTAACCAAATATAAGTACTACTCCCATTGCGTTCAAGGGCGTCCGCAAGGAAGGAATGCTAAATGTAATGGTGGGTGGAGGGGGGTTGCCAATAACATACACCTCCCCTCCCATATTTCTGCGGATGCTCTTTGTTGCGTTGCTAGATTATATACGGTACTTGGGTAGTGTCCACATGACGTCGTTGGTATCAAAATCCCGGCCCGTATTCCCTACCCTGGGAGATTGTTCCTTTCCGAGGAAAACCTGACAATTATTTTTTAAAAAACAAAAACCTGGTTCCCATGTCCCGTTTGCAATATTGAGCCCCCGTCTGAAAGCGCCCTTACTCTTTCCTAAAATAGGTATGGAAAATAACAAGTACTACAGATTAAAATACAGAAATGTAGTGCATTTTGAAAATCACAATGAAAATATTTTAAAAGCAAATATTTTTATTTATACAAAAACTTATATCCTGCTTTCCCCCCAAAGTGACTGACAAGACAAGAAACAAAATGCAACAGTAAAGGTAACAGCCCCATCACTAAAACAAGCAAGAACATAAGAAGAGCCTACCAGTTGATCAAGCCAATGGCCCATCTAGTCCAGCACCCTGTTATCACAGTGGCCAGCCCAATACCTGTGGGAAGCCCACAAGGAGGACCTGAGTACAACAGCACTCCCCCACCTCCTGCCATTTCCAGCAACTGGTATTCAGAGGCATACTGCCTCCCAACAGTGGAGGTAGAACATAGCCATCATGGCTGTTATTATTGTTATTATTCATTGAATGTATATACCACCTTTCCTCCCAAAGGAGCCCAGGGCAGAAACCATATCAACAAAAATGAATGAAGAAAAAGAAAAGCATTCTAAAAAAATTTCTTAAACACCAATCAGGTCAGTGCCACCTGGGTTTAGACATTGATAGCATCATCCTCCATGAATTTGTCTTAACCTCTTTATAAGCCATCCATGTTGGTAGCCATCACTGCCTCTTTGGGAGCAAATTCCATAGTTTCATTATATGTTGTGTTAAGAACTGCTTTATTTTGTCTGTACTGAATCTTCCAACACTCAGCTTCATTGAATGTCCCTGAGTTCTAGTGTTAGGAGAGGAGAAAAACTTTTCTCTATCCACTTTTCCCACACCATGCATCATTTTATACACCTCTGTCATGCCTCCTTCTTACTCACCATTTCTCTAAACTAAAAAGCCCCAAATGTTGTAACCCTTCCTCACAGGGGAGTTGTTCCACCCCGATCAAAGCATGTACCAAAGTTTGCTTTAAAAAGAAATATCTTCAAACACTGGTGGAACACTAATAAAGTAAGTTTTATTCCTACACTGTCCTCTAGGTGGTGGTGAAGTTATACTGAAGTTATATCATAGATTCCTGCCCCCCTCAAAAGTCTGAACAGTTACTTTTGAAAGCACATTTTTACTGGCAATGTTTAGGGCCAATTCACCCATTATGATTGTGCCAATTTTTATAGAATTAATACTCCCATATATGTAAGCAGAGGAACGTCATATATGTGGGATGTGACTGACGCCATTGACAGTTCAATAGTATAACCTTTCCTCCCAAAAATCTGTAATAAATGTAAATGTACTGCCTTCAAGTCGATTCCAACTTATGGCGACCCTATGAATAGGGTTTTCATGAGGCTGAAAGGCAGTGACTGGCCCAAGGTCACCCAGTGAGTTTCATGGCTGTGTGGGGATTCGAACCGTGGTCTCCCAGGTCATAGTCCAACACCTTAACCACTACACCCCACTGGCTCTCTGATAGTATATTATATAGTACTTAATAGAAAATATACAAGTTACATTTGTGTAATTAAGTTTGTGTTAGTGTGCAAAATTCACGCGCACACACACATTGGGTACAGGGACTGAGTAACTTCCTTGCTCTCCAGAGTATCAAAATTGTTAGGGTATTCTCTCTCTCTATAACTATAGTCCAAGGCAACATAGTTAATGGTGAAGACTTCTGGGGTTGGTTTTAGCTGGAAAAAAGGGGTAGGGATATTTATTTATTTATTTATTGTATTTATATACTGCCCCATAGCCGAAGCTCTCTGGGCGGTTTATAGTAACGAAAAACATTAAAAACAAATATACACATTTAAAACACATCTTTTAAAAACAATTTAAAACAATTTAAAAATTTAAAACAATTTAAACACACATGCTAAAATGCCTGGGAGAAGAGGAAAGTCTTGACCTGGCGCTGAAAAGATAACAGTGTTGGCGCCAGGCGCACCTCATCAAACAAATCATTCCATAATATATATAAAATATGCATTGATTTAAAAATTGCTGGTTTAAGACCAAAGATACAGCTATAGCATGTTGGCTCAAGCTCTACAAAGCCAGGAAAGGAGAAGCTAAGGCTTATGCCTTGACACATGTGCCCCATGAAGAGCGATGTCACAAATTGTGCTTGCTTACAACATACCCTTCATGCACCCACTCTTTTTATTAGTCTTTCAGACCCAGATCCAGGTGCGCTTTGAAGCAAAGACATGGTGTGCTGGAAGAGCATGCTTAACCCTTCCACTTATCACTTCTTTTCAACTGCAGCACCATGCTCTCCACCCCACCCACCCCATTTTATCTCTACTGAGCATCTCAGATTCCAAAGTAACCACAGATGTCCTGTAGCATGCCTGCTGGAGGGAATCTCAACATGGTGAATGAATATTTTTCTCTCATTCATCATGTTGCAGTTCCAAATCCACAATAGGAAACTTGACCTTTTATGTCATTCAGTCTTGCTGTAGTGGGACACAAAAACCTCCTTTGTTAAGCCAGCATAAGGGTGGTGAAGGGTGCTAGAAAAGGGGCCCCATCTTCCACTCTTCAGCCATATCTCTTTTCACCCAGGGTTAGCAACTCTTTGTGTTGCTAGTGTGACAGTAAGATAGCGACTGTGGTAATATATTCCTGTGGAACACATGCCATGTGTTTAACTAGCAGTTAAACCACTACACTGCCTCTTCACTTTGGACAGAAGCAACTGTGGCATTGCAGTGCATTATTGGCAGGCAGTGTCATTTACTCAGCTGGTTAACATATGGCATGAGGTTCACAGGGCTACATTTCCACAATCACTGTATCTCCACATGACTTACCTTACTGTGTCGTGGTGAAAAATAAAGGTGGTATACAAAAGACAATCATCGCTATTCTCTTCCTGTAACGTGGGGCAGTGTTGTTTCAGAAAGTTTAACCTGTGGTGGGTTTCAGTATGGAGCTGCGTGTGTGCGTGTGTGTTTCAATATGATGTGGTGTATATGGGAGGAAGGTTGGTGTGGGCTAAGGGGTATACTGGTGATGGGGGTTCATTATAAGGCATGGTGTGGGATGAGTTTCATTATGGGGCAAGATGTGTATGTGTTTTAGCATGGACCAGTGTGTGTGGGATTCAGACTGCAATGTGTGGTGTCTGGGGTATCACTGCAGGGTGGAGTGTGTGTGGAGTTCACTGTGGGGAGGGGCAAAATGTGTAGAAAGGTTTTCAATGTGATGGGGTGGGTTTCAGTGTGGGGTGTTTGTGAGTGGAGTTTTAATGAGATACATGGAGAGTTGGGTGTGGGGCAGGATGTGTGGGGGTCAGTGTGGGATTGGTTATTTGTGAAGGATTTCAGTATGGGGAGGGGTGTGCAGGAGCTTCAGTATTGTGGGGCCTTTTAGTGAGATAGAGTGACTTGTGAGGGTTTCAATGTGGTGCATCATGTGGGGTGGTATAACGGTTATTGTGTGGGGGTGGGTGAATGTGAGGGTTGCTCTTTGGACAGTGCTGGGGTTGCAATGTGAAGTGGAGTATGAGTCTGGGGGTTCAGTGTGGGGCAGGGGGTGGGATTTCAATGTGGGGGTTTCTCTGGGGGCAGCATTTGTGGGGGTTGTGTGGGGTGAGGCAGTGTGAGGGTTACAGTGTGGAGCTGAGTGTGGGGAGTTATCTGTGGGGTTATAGATGTGGGGTTTCAGTATGGGGTAGGATATATGTGGGGGGCATCAGTGTTGAGTGTTGTATGTATGTGTGGGTTTCAATCGGGTGATATGCTTGTGAGGAGGGTTCATTGGGGGGCAGGATGTGTGGGTTTATCATGGGTAGAGTATGTATGGAGGATTTCAGTGTGCACCGGGGTGTGTGAGGGATTTTAATGGAATCATAGAATCACAGAATAATAGAGTTGGAAGGGGCCTACAAGGCCATCGAGTCCAACCCCCTGCTCAATGCAGGAATCCAAATCAAAGCATTCCGGACAGATGGCTGTCCAGCTGCCTCTTGAATGCCTCCAGTGTTGGAGAGCCCACTGCCTCTCTAGGTAATTGGTCCCATTGTCGTATGGCTTTAACAGTTAGGAAGTTTTCCCTGATGTCCAGTCGATATCTGGCTTCCTGCAACTTGAGCCCATTATTCCGTGTCCTGCACTCTGGGACGACCGAGAAGTGATCCTGGCCCTCCTCTATGTGACAAGTCCCAAGCCATGTAAGGCTTTGTAGGTCAAAACAAGCACTTTGAATTGGGCCAGAAAACAATTGGGCCAGAATCGGTGTTATATGCTCAGACCGCCTGGTTCCAGTCAGCAACCTGGCCACCCAATTCTGCACTAGCTGCAGTTTCCAAAATGTCTTCAGAGGCAGCCCTCCATAGAATGCATGGCAATAATGCATGACACATGCCAGATAGGCTTCCTCCTTCTCCACAATCAAATCATGGATAAAAGAGATTTTAATAAGAATCAACCTGACACTTAACAGCAACACCCGCAAACCTGAAGGCCGGTTGACAGGACAACCACTACCACCATCACCCCAGCTGGTCTTCTGCTGCATCCCCCCGGCATCACCTGCCTGGCCTCTCCTCCCGTGCCATACTTCCCCCTACCCAAATTCACTGACACTGGACCCCCCCCGTGCTCCCTCCAAATGAACCCTCACTTCTCCTAGACGCATGAATCGTGCCTATAGGCCTAGCCCCAAACCAGGCAAACCAAAATAACCCCGCCTGGCAAACAAAACACTGTGAGATCAGGATAACATAGCTTTGCCTCACCTTCTGAAAGCAACCTGACAGATAAAGAGCAGAACCACTTGAGTGGAGCACCTCCAGAAGGAGCCAGTGGGATCAAAAAGCTGCCACGAAGGTTTGCAGCCCTCCAGATGCTGCTGTGCCATTAACCCTGCGCACCGGCCATGCTGGCTGGTGGGAGGTGAAATCCAACAACATCTGGAGGGCCACCCAGGTTGCCAGGAGTTGGGCTGTTACCAGCTCCGTGAGCACTGGTCCCAAAAGGGGAGCCCTGCCGGTAGATAGAGAGAGCCAACAAAGCTCTCTTGGAAGCAGCCTGCCTCTTCTTCTTTAATGTGCCTCTGAGCATATGGTGAGTGGTGGCAACACCTGTAATCAGCCCAAAGAATAGAAAGAAGACATGTGCTGTGCTGATCTTGTTTTAGCAGGGAGGAAGCAACATTATTAAGACAGTTGATATAGTTCAGATGGTCACTTTAAATATGTCTGATTTACTTTGCAATTTTAGTGAAGTTTCCTATAGGAAATCATTTTCTTTTGCTTTTATTTCTATGAATGTGTGAAGTACAGCAACACTTTGCAAAATTTACACTAAAAAAACTCCAAACATAATTGTGGAATAATGGCACTGATGTCTGCAGAATAGTCTCCAGTGGACCTCAGAAGTGTCTCAATTTGGACAAGATTAAATAGTGGGAGGTGAAATATATTCTAGCAAAATTCTAGGTGTGCTCTATGTTTTTAATTGACCGTGCCCATCTTGCCTTAAATAAAGTGGTTTAAACATAGCAGGCTGAAAACATGCATCCTCTTTTTTCCAACAGCTAGAGTCATTGCTGAAGTAGCAACATATTGTAATCCGTCTGATTTCAAAGTGCATTTTCAGATTCAACTGTTAATGCAGCCAAAATAGAAATAGAACATAACCTCCAATTTGAAACACACAAGGCTGTCTTCGCCATCGTATTACATTGACCAATAAAAAGACTTTGAAATTAATGAAAATAAATTTGACACAGATTTCTAGGATGAATAATGAGGGAAATAACATTTTCCAGTTTAGATTCTCTATAGAAACATTAGTAACGGAAAGAAGCAAAGTAAGAAGAACACCAACAAACATGAAAAAATATAATTCTCCATCTTTGGAGATGGCAGGTGTTGCCACCACTCACCATATGCTCAGAGGCACACGTTACCAAATTCTTCCAAGCTACACAGCAAGTGGATTGGACTGTGAAAGACCAACCGAAATTGTGTTTGCATTTTGACCAATTTGTAGGGCAATACAATATCTCAGAGAGGAGGTCAGGTCTCCTGCTCCCCTGGTGCATTCACTATAGCTGCCCAATTTCCCTGCTTTTTAAAGTTTGATAGAAGTATCTGTTGCTATAGGTACGTTCTTAAACTGCAAGGTTTTTTGCCTATTAGTGAATTATTCTTAAAACTGGAATAAAAAAGGTAAATGTGTCAGTTTTGCAGCGATTTTTAAGTTGCTGTGTTTTTGGCAGTTTTTCACAAATTGATCTGAAAATCATCACACTTGCAGACCTCATCAGGTAGATTCCTCTTGCCAAGTTTCATGTTATTATCCCAACCAGTGGCATATTTATAAGCAATAGAACTTCGAGGCTTAAAATAGCAGAATTTCTTTTTCCCTTTTTTTTTTGTAATTCACATTAACTACAGTAGGGCCCCGCTTTACAGCGCTTCGCTTTACAGTGATTCACTAATACAGCTGTCTCAGTTAGATGCAATTAGACTAAAGCCCCACTCGTACGGCTTGTTCCACTTTTACGGCGGTTTTCGGGCATCACGCGCCATTCTAGTCAATGAGTTCCGCTTTACAGTAGTTTTCGCTTTACAGCGGGGGTCCGGAACGTAACCCGCCATATGAGTGGGGCTCTACTGTATAGGAGCACTCCTGTGTTCCTTTAATATACATTTTGTAATGCTTCAAAAACCTGTTTGATCAAAAGATACGTAATGTGTGGACCTCATGAAATAAGGCTTCTGTCATACTACTGTAACGATTTTCTCTTTCCAGCTACATTAGAAGTATGAGGATAATCAAAGGTGCAGAAAACAAATACTTGGAAAACTTGAAGGAACAGATATGTTTATCTAAAAATTCTATCAATATGTGGGTAGGGGTGTTTTCAATATTCAGAGCAACCTCTCCTCCTCTTCACTTCCTGTATACCGAAGTTGGGCTAAAAAAAATGGGTTTAAAATACAAGGTGGTAGTTTTAGGCTGAAAGTTCGGGGAAATCTTTTGACTTTGGACAGGATATGCTGCCTAAGAGTGTGGTGGAATGTGTTTTCCTTGGATTTTTTAGAGCAACAGTTAATGGCTGTCTCTGAGGAATATGTTAGGTATAGAACATCCTCTGTTACTTGAGGAACTAGACTAGAAAAAGCAGCAAGTCGCTTCCAATCTTGTGAGCCCATTAAATGTCAACAGTAGCAGCTTCATATGTGAGAATCAAAGTTTTCTACCATGTAGATACCATTGTGGCTGAGCATCAAAACTGAAGTTTGCTGTTTTAACAAGATTTTAAGTCCCATATGATTGTGAATTTATGTCACATCACTGTTGCCAACAATACAAATATGAATGTGGAGGGTTGTTTTTTTACTCTTTAGTCAGCCAAGTTTGTATCATAGCTCGATAGATAAATATATACACACACCCCAACTCCTTGCATGGGGGATTCAGTTTAAACAAATTCAAAATCTCAAAAGGGAAGTCTAGACTCCTCTTTTAAAAAGTCATTATGGGAAACAAATAAAGACAGTGGAATGGGGGAATGGGGTATCAGTAGAGTTTCCTGTGGAAAATAACCACAATTCAGAAATACAGACAACTTGTAGTTGCAACTTAAAAGTTCTGGAGACAACCACAGATGAGACCTAAATCTGTTTCTGCTGCTTCCCATCCTGCTTTATTAGCATCCTGTGCAGAAGAAATAAGCATTCCTTTGGTCAAAAGTTTTCTAGTTTCTCAAAATTATCCATTAAAACTAGGTTCCCCATTTGCCTTCAGGATACATTTATCCTTATGACACCTGTTCTTGTTTTTTAAATCAAATCTTGTATTCCATTTTGATAAAGCAGTCATAATGGAAACAAATGTGTATATAGACAAGTGTACATATTACCTGGTAGGGAGGTTGTGTTCAGGAAGGGAGAGAAAGGATGGGAAACATGTAGAAGTGACAAGGAACCATTCAGAGTGCAAATGTCTTGCTCTTTGACTACAGTATGCCCCGCACAGACCTCTTTTGTTTCTGTGCCTTTAGTAGTCACTGCCTTAAACTCTCACGCATCCATACTTTTCTCCATAGCTCTGTAATTATTCATTCATGAATTTGTTTTCATTACCAGAATGGCGTTTTCATATAAATATCAATTCCTAGTTTTTTCTAAGCTCCCTTTATATAAGCAAACTAATTTAAAGAAAAGGAAAATAAATAAATAGTCTTTTTATTGCTGCTGTAACACATTTGGGAGTCAAACCCTTGAAGTTCTACTGCAAGTCACTCAAAGATCTTTCAGTAGATCCAAACTACTTTCTTCCCACACTTGCTCTAGGATTCTGTACAAGACAGAAAATCCTGGTCTCTGGAACGCCAAATGATGTACATATGCTAGACTCTTCTCTGTAGCTCTCAAATGGACATTTATTTATTTATTTATTAGATATATATCCCACCCTTTCTCCCAGTAGGAGCCCATTTTGCATTTGACTTAATCACCTAGGTTCAACATACACACTAACTAAGGTGGTATCTGGCTGCAGCTATTTACCAGCAGAATTGACTTCTGCTGGTAGAATAAGACTTCCTCTTCTAGCTCTTTATCAGCATAGATAACTTCAGCCACAGCGGAGCACCACCTGCTTTCCAGTCACCTACTGTCTAATTTTTTCTCTTAAGTTATCTTAAACAGTAACATGGTGCTGAACTGATAAAAAAAGGTTTTCTTCTTCAAAGCTTTGCAAATCCTCCTGTTTCAGCCCAGTCCTATTTGATTTGCTCAGAGTATGTCCTGCTGAGGTCAATGGGACATTGTTCCAAATACATGTGCATAGTCCTGGGTTACTATCCTACCCATATTTACCAGTAAGTAGAAAATAGTCGTGGTGGTGGTCATTTTAATTTGATGTTTTCCCCCAAATCTGACTCTGAGTGTTAACCGTCTGAGCTCCAATGGAGGTGATGGTGCCAATATTTCTGGGAGGAAGGGTGGGATATAAATTTAATAAATAAATAAATAAATAATATTTCATACCTGGTAGCATTTAAAAATTAGTAGCTATCTGGAACAACAGCTATGAACCTGAGCCAAAAACTCAAGGTTCTATAGTATTAAAGAGCTTCTAGGATGCTGATGAAAGTTAAAGAGGAAAGCACAAAAGCAGGACTACAGCTGAACATCAAAAAGACTAAAGTAATGACAACAGAGGATTTATGTAACTTTAAAGTTGACAATGAGGACATTGAACTTGTGAAGGATTATCAATACCTTGGCACAGTCATTAACCAAAATGGAGACAATAGTCCAGAAATCAGAAGAAAGCTAGGACTGGGGAGAGCAGCTATGAGAGAACTAGCAAAGGTCCTCAAATGCAAAGATGTATCACTGAACACTAAATTCGGGATCATTCAGACCATGGTATTCCCGATTTCTATGTATGTATGTAAGTTGGACAGTGAAAAAAGTGGATAAGAGAAAAATCAACTCATTTGAAATGAGGTGTTGGAGGAGAGCTTGCGCATACCATGGACTGCAAAAAAGACAAATAATTGGGTTTTAGAACAAATTAAACCAGAACTATCATTAGAAGCTAAAATGATGAAACTGAGGTTATCATACTTTGGACACATAATGAGAAGACATGATTCATTAGAAAAGACAATAATGCTGGGAAAAACAGAAGGGAGTAGAAAAAGAGGAAGGCCAAACAAGCAATGGATTGATTCCATAAAGGAAGCCACAGACTTGAACTTACAAGATCTGAACAGGGTGGTTCACGACAGATGCTCTTGGAGATTG
This sequence comes from Rhineura floridana, assembly GCF_030035675.1. Taxonomy (NCBI): domain Eukaryota; kingdom Metazoa; phylum Chordata; class Lepidosauria; order Squamata; family Rhineuridae; genus Rhineura; species Rhineura floridana. The sequence goes on from NC_084483.1 coordinate 105,573,145, forward strand.
CTGATTCATAGGGTCACCACAAGTCGTAGTCGACTTGAAGGCACATAACAACAACAACAGGATGATAGTATGATCTAGAACTCACTGGTTAGAAGGACCTGGCTAGATTTCTTCTTTTTGTTTATAATGTTTTATTGATTTTCCAGATAAAATTTACAATGTGATATAACAGACATTTTTCTTGTTTCTTCCAAGAGGGTAATACACACATAGTAGATAATTAAGAACATGCATCTTTTACACAAATGTCAACTTCAATACAACCAATTACAAGCCCCTCAAACAAACCCCCCTCCTCCCCTACCAGGCGGCATTACTTAAGGAATAAGGGGATGTGGGAGGGGGAGAAAAAACAGGGGGAGGGGAAACAGAAAGGGGGGAAACAATGGTGGATGAAGCAGGTGAGCAAAATACAAATTTCTAAATTTGTTTAATGTTAGTCGCCTATAATAAGATGGTGGATTTTGATTGTGCTCTCTATTGTTAATATGTTGGATGAAAGGAAACCATATTGATGGAAATTTGTCAGTTTTAGAAATACCATGGGGAGCTCTTAGTTTGTTTGCTAGTTTTTTCCATAAAGGCAGTGAACCAGATCTTGTGATACCAATATTGTATCATCACTCCTTTTAGGTCTTTCCAATGTTTTGCTATTGTTACCATAAGTAGATGCCCAATTAATGGTTTGTCCCTAGTTAGATTTCTAATGTTCTGGCTTCTGAGAACAATTACTTCAAGCTTCCTGCAAGGAATGTGTACTTGCACTTGGTCACATTGGTGCTTATTATAAACATGCATATTGATGAAGAGAAGTTAATGAGCTTTATTTAAGGTTGAATAAAGGGAAAAGACAGCTTTCATAGTTCTCTTACTGAAAAAGCCTTAGAATAGCGTCATCTATATTCTCTGAATTCATGTGCCGATTCTTCTTGTAATCTATCGAAACTGATGCTCCCACATACCTTGTCCTCTAAAATGCTGAAATTTTGTCTATAAATATTTTGAAAGACTCAAGTGTTTTTGTTAATTTGGCCTTGCCTCCTCTGAAGGCTTTATCCCTGCTCGATTTATTCCTTGATTAACAGAGATGTATCTTTTGTATGCATTCTTGTATTCCTGTTCTGTAAACTTCAGAACTTCCAGGCAGCCATTGTTTATTTCTGCCCTAGAAATAGAGTGGCAACAGCTGCCGGACACAGTTACCCAGCAATGCAGAGGTATAGAACATCACTGATTTGTGTCAATACTTGGTAGAATAACAAAGACACTGTTAGAAAACCATTGGGTTGGCTTTGCCTTTGTAGAAAACATTTCCACTTGCGCATGGCTGGGCACTCGATTTCCACCAATCTCTCCTATCCATTTTTGGGTGGATTCTCAATCCCGTGACTCCGCAAAATTCCTCTAATATTTTAATATTCTTGTTCATTTTAATTTAATCATTACTTACAACAACCAAGTTGTCCATGAAAGCTAGCAAAGTCAACTTCCAAGAAGCTCTTTTGACCCCATTCTCTAATTCTTCTAATTTAATTAGGGGATCCATAATTAAATTGAACAAAAACGGCGACATTGGGTTACCCTGCTTGACCCTAGATTTTAACATGATTTCATCCATAAAACCTTTATTTTTATTTTTGTAGTCGCATTCCTATGTGAATCCATTATTACATTTTTACATTTATAAACTGCTGGTCAGTTTGCCTTCTTGTCAATACATCTCTAATATGTTGGTGCGATACAGTGTCAAAGGCTTTAGCAACATCTATCAAGATAATGCCTAGATTAATTCGATCTTGCTTGGCTTTACATATCAACAAGTCAACAATCCATAGATCTTCCAAACAGCCAGAGGCCTTGGTGAAGCCTCATTGCCTTGAGTTAATTTTACATGCTGTTTCTAACCTTTTAGTTATTATTTTCAAAAATAGTCTCAAAAGCAGAGAACTAATAGTTAATGGCCTCCAATTACTTACATCCTCCCGCTCTTCTTTTTTCATAGATTTAGGAATTAAAGTTGATTTATTTTACTTGCTGCTTTCTGGCAACATCCCTGCAGAAAGCCATCTTTATTAAATTTCTTTATATCCATTACCCCAATTTTGTCCGGACCAGCTGCCGTACTTACTTTGACACAATTTAAAGCATCATTATACTCGTCCTTACCAGTCTAGTTAAAAAATTGTTATTCGCCATCTCTTTAATTGCAAAATTTTCCAAGCCTTTACATTCAGTTTCCATGCTCCACTTATTACAGAAGACCTCATGGACTAATTCTTTATCCAACATACACTGTTCATCTCTAACTTCGTCCAGAATCCATTTAGCCGCTTTACACCTGTTATTTTTAAACAATTCTTGTGTCTGTTTAAATAAAAACCAATGGGACCTTTTTTTGATCTTATTATTAACATATCTCCTCCATGTTCTCCTATTTTTCAATCTGCATTCTTTCTTTTTCTTATTGTCGACCCTGCGTGTCGATTTTAATTTATCCAATTTACTCTCTTTTTGTTCTGTCAACTTTCCCAAAGGCTCCAAAATCAAGTTCGAGGTGGTATTAACTAATTGTATTTTTGCTTCATCATTCAGATCAGTTAGCAATTTTTCATATGCAGCCTTAATCATCCCATTTTTCACCTGACCATCTTCGATTTCCTAATGTATTAAATCTTTAAATTGTAAATCAGCACCGATAACACTTTTATCTGTGACATTATTTTCCTCTATTGGATTACCCCCCAATGTTTTTACTTCCCGAGCCATCAATTAGCCTTTGTTTATCAGTGATTTGTTTAGCTATTTTAGTTGTTAATTCTTTCACAATTTCAGCATTGATCTTTGTACTATTTTGGTATTTAACACAAAGTTCTTTAAGTTTTTCCACTTCATCCTGATTCCAACAGCTTAGGTGTTTCCCTCTAAAGGTCTCTCTATTTACTTTGACCTTCTTTATATGTTCCTGGTTTCTGACTTCGGGATGCACATGTCACTTATGCTGAGATATTCCAATACTTGTTGCCCACTTCAATCCGCATTCACCACATTCCAATTCCATCTTACTTTCCTTAGGTTGTTGAACTCCTTTACACTTTGATAAATGAACTAGGATTGAGTGTACTTTCTCATTAGTTCTTCCACACAATTTGCATCCAAAGTAAATCTTATAAGTTCAGTGTTGGCACAACAGATGATTACCAAGTGTCGTAGGACTATGGGGCAAGGTGGACTATCATCAGGAAGCCATATTATGCTCTTTTGGGTGGCCTCAGCCTGAGGCAGATCGTTCTTATTATCTACCTCATCTGCTTTGCCACCAATAATCATGGCTACATCATTTTCTTCCTCCACACTTACTCCTGAATGAACCGGCCCATGCACTACGTTCTGCTACGAAGGCCCTCCTCCGGGTTCCAACTCACAGGGAGGCCCGGAGGGTGATGACAAGATCTAGGGCCTTCTCAGTGGTGGCCCCCAAACTATGGAACAGTCTCCCCGAGGAAGTACGCCTGGCGCCGACTCTGCTCTCCTTCCAGCGCCAGGTCAAAATCTTTTTATTCTCTGAAGCATTTTAAGTTACACTGATTTACTTTTAAAAATGTTTATTGTATTGGATTGTTGATTGTATTTTAGTATTATTTTGTTATTCATTGTATTTTTATGCTATTTTATGTTCACCGCCCAGAGAGCTATTGCTAGTCGGGCGGTATATAAATTTAATAAATAAATAAATAAAATAAATAAATATTAGGTGGGTCCAGGCCCACAACTGTATCTTCAACTGGGATCCCTTTCCTCATGTCAACAATAATCGTGTTCAGGCTCGCAACTGTGTTCATAATCACCACTTCATTTTCCATGGGGATCTCATCACTCAATAGCTTCACAGATTGGGGTATATCACTCCCCTCTCTGTGTAATGGTGTATTGTCCACATCTGCCAAAATTACTTCAGGGTCTTCGCCAGTCTGTATAGCAACAGATCTCTTCATTTCAGACAGACAAATCAAAATCCATGTATAATTACCGTTCTCAAAGGTGAGAGAATCAGTAATGCCCACATCTAACTTCAAAAGGTAATATGGGCAATTTACACTACACAGTGAACTGTGTGCCGTCTTTGGTCGTTAGTTTAAAAAATTTGGGGGGGTGATACGATCCTGGACTTAGCCGAAACTAAATGGTTGAAAACAGGCATTGTCCTAATATATGTAAACTAGATTCATATTGTGCCCCACACTTCCTACATGTCTTATTATTTTCAGCCCTTCCTCTACCTAAAAATTCTCTATTAGGGAAGGTATTTGCTCTTAATTTTATTGATGTAATAAATTCCCGTTGACTCATTTTATTCTTTGTTTTGATCCACATATTGCTTACAGGATCATTCTTAAAACACTGAACAGCCTTTCCTTGACAGACAAAGTCATCCATTATTACAATACCACTATTTACTGAATCGGCTTCCTCTCCTCTTAGGTTCACATCTTCTATTTTCCTGCCCTCTTTCAGCCATTTTAATGTAATTTCATTAAGCAGATCAAATTCACTCACCATTGCTCTAATTACTTCATTGGTCAAATAACATATGGAGAACAGTCTATATATTATTCTACATAGCACTACTTTTTCCAGTCTTGGGACATTCAGGCCACCATCACATGCACTCGTATATAACATATGTGAACACGTATTATGTGGCAGATGCAACCATCTTTTTACATATTGTCTAATATTACTATTAATTTTCCTTAGTTGCATCCTTGAAATTTCAACTTGCTCCAGACAATAATATACTCTAGGAATAATATGCTGTAATAACATGTCTAATTTATGTGTGGGCTTTAATTTAGCTGAGTTTAATCGGTCCATCCATAACTGCAAATTAACTGAAAGTTTACTAATGTCCATACCTGACCATGGATCTATTTCTGATCCAAGGTACTTGGTGGTATCACCAGAAGTAATCATACGAATAGCTTCTTTGTTGATCTTCCATGGTGCTCTCCTATTAACAATGAAGCTATCTTTAGTGCCTTTGAGATAAAATGCTGAACATTTTTTTGGATGGATTCTCAATCCGGTGACTGCAAAATCCCTCTAATATTTTAATATTCTTGTTCATTTTAATTTAATCATTACTTATAACAACAAAGTCGTCTGTGAAAGCTAGCGAAGTCAACTTCCAAGAAGCTCTTTTGACCCCCAAAAGTCCATTGCTTATTTGATATACATATGGACCTTCTGATGAATAAATGTTTCTGCCACTCATTACAATGTAAGGGACAGTTCTGCACATGTAGTGGTATGGTTTAGGGGCAGAGAATGACAGGCCTCCATGTACTTTTTCTGACCCAAACTAAGTGGTCCCTGTTATACAGGCATACCCCGCTTAACGTCGCTTCACTTAATGTCGCCTCGCTATAACGTACATGCTCCATACATCCCCATACCCCACTTAACGTTCGCACGCTTCGCAATAACGTACACTTTATTGGCATGACGCCACTGCCATCTAGTGGTGATTGTGTGCAGTACAAGTGAAGACAATTGCTTCACTTAAAGTTTATTTTAGCTTAAAGTATACTCTCCGGTCCCATTGCAAACGATAAAGCGGGGTATGCCTGTATTGATCAGGATGAGGCCAAGGATAAAATAACAGAAAAACATCTGAGCTCGTTCTGTGCTAGACTTCACCCAGCACACACAACACTGACTAACTCCAGTAACTAAATCAGTCTAGATCCCCCTAGGGTGTGTAATACCTTCTAGAGAAAGTTAACTCTTTCTTTGCTGTGCATCTAACCTAAAGACACATTTCACTACATTTCCCTTTCTTTGAGTTCTAACTTATTTTGTGGGGGGGGGGGTTTCTATCAGCAAATATTGTGTAGAATTACATGTAGTCTCTGTAACTTTCTGGTTTTCGAATTACTCTTCCTCTGGATGTCACTCTCTTCGGGCTCTCAAGAGATAGGCTGTCTTTGACAGGTGATGCTTGCTTACAAGAATTTGTCAGTTCTTTGTTCTCAGTCTTTTCAGATTGTTCTGGCAATGAATTCTGCTCGTCTGGTATTTCTGCCTTTGAATTTTCACTTTGTTGTGAAATTGGTTGTGGTTTGGGAACCAACTGTAGATGTCTCCTGTTCCTTTGGAATGTTCCATTGTTGATAGTGACAACATAAGATCTTGAAGTTTGACTTTGGCTCTGGACTGTTGCTGGTTCAGACCATCCTTTCTGGTTGTCCAGTATCGGTCTTACTTGTGAACCAGGTTGTAATTTTGGAAGTATCTTCACTCCGTAATGTCTGTCATAGTAACATTTGTAGTTTCTTTTAGACATGTTGTCTGTGACATGGACTTTTCCCAAATCAGGCCACTTTGGATACAAATTTGCTTCTAAGGTTGGAATTTGTGTTCTTACTTGTTTTCCCATTATCAGTTGTGCAGGACTGCAGTTCGCTGCATTGATAGGTATTGCTCTGTAGCTTAGCAGTGCTAGAAAGGGATCTTCCTGACATAAGATTCGCTTTGCTGTTTGTACTGCTCTCTCTGCTTCCCCATTGGCTTGTGGGTCATGGGGACTGGCTGTAATGTGACAAAAGTCATATTTCTTTGTGAACAAAGTAAACGATTTCCCTGCAAGTTGAGGTCCATTATCTGTTACTAGTTCATTTGGGCATCCCCATCTGGCAAAGATATTCTTCAGACAACTGATAACAGTAGAGCTTGTTGAATCAGGCATGTATACAATCTCTATATATCTGGAAAAATAGTCTATTGCAACTAAGTACTTTTGTCCTCGTAATTCACAGATGTCTGCTCCCACTGTTTTCCATGGTCTATCTGGCAATGGAGTGATAATGAGTGGTTTCTTCCGTTGTGACGGTTTATTTGTCTGGCAAAACTCACAGTTTGCTATTATTGCCTTGAGGTCTTGCCCTATTCATGGCCACCAAACAGCCATTCTTGCATGTTGTCTGCACTTCATGATTCCTTGATGACCTTCATGGAGTTTTCCAACATTTCCTGTCGCACTGTAGCAGGAATGACAATTCTGTCACCAAATAGGACTGTTCCTTCCAAGTCTGTAAGGCTTCCCTTTTCTGCAGAGAAAGGTTTAAGGTTAGTTGTCACTTCAGACATGTAAAATGGCCAACCAGTTCTGACAAATTTCAGCACCATTGAAAGGTCTATGTCAGTGCTGGTAGCTGTTTGAATGCATTGAAGGAGTGTAGTAGATATTGGTTTAGAAGCTTGTAGAAGATTTGCATAGACTTTGATTTCCTCAACTAACTGGGTTGTTTCAAGGTCGGGAGTTTCCAGTGAATTTCTGACAGTGTGTCTGCTACAACAAGAGTCTTGCCTTGTCTGTATTCTGCTTGAGGATTGTACCTCATCATGCTTAAAAGGAGTCACTGACATCGTATTGGTACTCGATCCAGGTCTTTGCAATTTATCAGCAGTACCAAGAGTTTATGGTCTATATAGAGTATAAATGATTCTAGCCCATAGAGATGTTTTGAGAATTTTTCACAAGCCCAAACAAGAGGTAGACATTCCTTTTCTATTTGAGCGTATCGGGTCTCAGCTTCTGTTAGCGTTCTTGAGCAATAGGCCACTGGTTTCAACTCTCCATCATGATTTCGGAGTAGTACTCCTCCCAGGCTATAACTGCTGGCATCAGCACTCACTGCTGTCTGCCAGTTAACTTTATAGTAAGCAAGTACTGGAGCCTCTGTTAAGAGTTTTTTCACTGTTGAGAAGGCCTTTTCTTGGTTTGGACTCAAGCACCATGTGCTGTCTACTTTCAAAAGTGTATTTAATGGGTGTAAATTCTCTGCCAAATTTGGCAAGAAGCGTCCTAAATAACGTATCATGCCCAAAAATCTTTTCAGTCCTGTGATGGAGTCTGGAAGTTTGATTGTGGAAATGGCTTCTACTTTCTTAGGATCTACACTCACACCATGCTCATTTATGCAGTGTCCAAGATATGCAAGGTCTTTCTGGTGTGAGATGCATTGGCTGTTGTTGAGTCTTAACCCTGCTGCCTTGACTGTTGCTAAGACTTTGGCCAGTCTTTCATTATTGTGGCACCATAAACCAACACATCATCCATGAACACTGAAACGCCTTCCAACTGTCGTATCAGCTGCGACATTTCTCTCTGAAACAGCTCAGGTGCACTTGAAATTCCAATTGGCAATCTCTTGAAGAAGTATCTCCCAAACGGAGTGATGAATGTAGTCAATTTAGCAGTGACGGCAGCTAGGCGGATATGCCAGAATCCACTTGCAGCATCAAGCAATGAAAATATGCGGGCACCAGCTAACTGTGGCAGGATATCATCCATAGTAGGAAGAAGGTACTTTTCCCGCTTGACAGCTTTATTTACTTGTTTTAGATCCACACATATGCATACTGTTCCATCCTTTTTTTGGTACTGGAATCATTGGCGTGCACCAGTCAATAGGTTCTGTGATAGGTTCTATGACTTCACAGCAAACTATTCTATCCAGTTCTGCCTTTACTTTGGAAAGCAGTGGAACTGATATTGTTCTGGCAGTGTGAATAGCATAAAGTACAGTCCCTTCTCTGAGCTTTATCTGTACTGGTGGTGTCTTCAAAGTTCCAATTGTATCAGGAATTTCTCCGGAAAGCTCATCTGAACATTGCATTAACCCCAACCTAGTTGCAACTTCTGGGCTTAGGAGGTTATTAGTCTTTGCACAGCTCACATAGGCCTTAAAGTCATAGTCACTGTCTCTATAGCAGGTTCTTGCTATAAAGTATCCCATACAATTTAGATTTTGTCTCCAGGACCATTAAAACTACTGTTGTTTGCTGGAGACTAGGTGGGTTAGAAAAAGACTTGTAAACAGACTCAGAAATTATGCTGACATCTGCACCAGTGGAAGCCTCTTTTTGCCAACCCTTTATTGAACTATTGAAGGGCAGTTTATCTTGCTGTGCTGCCCTGGAAATCTGCCCTTTGGTATTCTTGCCAGTCACCGGAGACCACAAGCTGCTTCTCACTTCTCCCCTGCAGACAATTGTCCAGCACCAGCAAATCACACTGTCTAACTGAAAATCCTAAACCTGCACCCATCAATCGAAATATGCATACTGGGAATTCTAACTCCCAACTGTCAGAAAACATGCCACATAAAATACATTATAATATACAGTACAATAGAAATATCAGAACACGTTACACTATACTCTTTAAAATTTATTCAAATAAACAGGATTTCACCACAAACTGTAACTTCTGTGTGCATGTAGAGCTGGACCAGGGCCATTGAATAATAAAATATTTTTAGAGAAATCAACACTTGGAAATCAGGCTTTATTTCCTTTATCACATTCTCATATTACACAACTGGTACAGTTCTCTCCCCCCCCCCCCGGGTTTGGTAAACTAGGATAAATGAACTCTCCAACGCTGCTCTGTTTCTATATTCTATGTTTTAAAAATATTCATCTTCCTTGTTAAGTAGAATCATTGCATTGTTTCCACACCCTTCCAGATCTTAGGTGGAATGGTATATACTGGTCACTGCCCAAGATTAAGGAGCACTGGTTCTGGGAATTGTTCTGACTCCATCCTTCCTGTTAGATTTATCATATCAGCTGTGTCACTTTGTATTGTACAGGTCACATGCAAGCTTGTTTGAAAATGCTGAGTTACGACATTTTGCACATGTTAACATTTTAACTTTTAATAAATGGAACACATTTTTTAATTATTTAAAAAATCAACCATTTATAAATCTATACTATATTCTATTTTAGGAAACATTTACTTCATTAAAATTTTAGAATAAGGGAGGGACAATATAAATAAATGTTTGGAGTGTCTTCAGATAGTGTATCTGAATTTTCTTGTTTGTGTTTCAGATGAGAACTAAGTAACAAATGTGCCTGTTATTTACAGAGTAAAATGAAAAACAATGATAAATGTGTTGAAAAACTATTCATAGATATTGATCAGAAGGGAATTTACAAATTCAGAAAATAACCGTACCTGACTCTGTGAAAAGGATTTTTCCTCATCTCAGGTTGTCTTCATAGCACATTTCAGATGATTCAGCAATGTGGATTTTTTTTTAATTTAAAAAAAATCAAAGCCTATTCCTTATACTGATGTATAGAACTGGGCAATCTTCAGCCTATTTTTGTGGCTCTCAAAAGTGCCAGGTAGAATAATTATATTCAGCGTCACCCATGTGTACATCTGCATTCTTGGGCAGAGCAATCCAAATGCGAGGGAGCTGGCAGAAGGGGGGCTGGCAGAGGAGGAGCCGGCGGAAAACTCTGTGGATCCTCCTCCCACTCAGAAGCCACTGCCCCAGCTGAACAGGCCACCTGAGGAGTAAGTGTTTCCTGTAGGCCACAATAGAAATTTAGAAAAAAATATTTCACTGCTGGTGGAGTTTCTGGGGGGATCAGGACCTGGGGGAGGTGTCTGAACATAGGGAGGATCTCGCGCAAGTTCACATAATGGCTCTTCTCCCACTACACACACACTGTTATCTGGGCATCCGCCAGCTCTCCAACTGCCAGAAAGGCCATCCCCAGCTGATCTCCGGCATCCCAGCTTGTTGAAACTATTTGTTGTCTCTTTAAGGGGAATGGTTTGGGTGTAACACATAGAGAGACCTGAGGGGATATTTTTTATGTAACTCCTATTGGAGTTTTTCCCGCTTTTTCTCTCTCTCTTCCTTTTCCTCACAGTTTGTAGAAGCAAAGCTTAGTTTTGTTGTAAGCAAAGTTTGTTGATTAATAATCAGTATTAAAGCAGTCAAGCCTCCAAGAACCATTATTCCTGTTAAGAAGACCTTACTTGTTGTTGCAATACAGCTCAACCACAGCAGAGGGCTGCTGTTGGCGGAGTCCAGCACAGTTGGGAGCCTACCAGTGCTGCCAGGGATCCACAGCATCCAACTCACCCAGCCAGGTGGAAAGGTAAGTTGGATTGCACCCTTAGACTGCAATCCTCACAATTATCTGGGAGTAGGCCCCCTTGAATACTGTGGACTGAATTGTTTTCCGAGTAAACAGGATTGCACTGAAGGGCACTTGGCTTTGTTTAGCCTTCCATTTTCAAATGTCACATTTTAGTATATTGTACCTAGGGTTTCCAGGTGTCCATTTTCACCCAGAAACTCTGGGTTTTGGGGGTCCTCTCCAGGCCTCTGAGTGAATCACCTTAATTAATCTCTGGACTCTTAGCTTTCATTTTTTTTTAAAATTAAGTTTCTAGGTAGTCTGGTTTAAAAGACACAAACCAAAATTTCAGCTCCCGCCCCCAACTTCTGTCAGCACCGGCTGCTCTAATCCTTGCCCTTTCAGGTTTTTAGCCAATAAGTGAAGTCAGGGTTGTGATTGACAATGGCAATCGCTAAACTCCATTTCAAGTTCTGATAACAGTTTCATTTTCCTGCTTGTCTTACATCAGGAATACAGTAAATATATAGCTTTCAGCAGCATAAAGAGTATTTTCTCTGTACAGGATTGGGACTTGCTTCTGACTAAACATGCATAGGATGGCACTACAACAGAAGATCACAGCAGGATCTTGGTAGGAATAAAAGTGTACATGCAGAGTTTTTTTTAATTACTTGAAAAAATAGCATATTATACTTTTTATCTTTCAAATATTTTTTGAACAGAAGTTTTAAAAAGTGTACATGCTGCAGTGTTATACTTTTCTAATTTAGTTGTCAAACAAGTTTAAATTTTACTGCACTGTGAAGAGAGCAGTTTATTGTCTTATTCATAACCTGTTTTGAAAACCTTCCCAATATGAAGCTTTTCTGGGAGAAAAGCTGCAGTGTTCATTCCACATACCTGGGAGTTAACCCAATTGAATTCAGTAGGACTTACTTTTGAGTAGACATGGTTAGGATTGTGCTGAAAATCAGTGGGACTTTTGAGTGAACATAGAAAAGGATTGTGTTGTAAATCTTTCTCTCCCTCTCTGCTACTTTTTTAAAGGAGTTAAGCAGGGCTTACTTAAGAGTCACTGCTTTTATTTGGCAGGAAACTAATACTTATTTTTAAAAAAATAACTAGTTTTGACAATAAACTATTATATGTGGTATATGTATTTTTACATCTCCAGTGTCTGTGTATACCCTGTGAGGTAGGGTTGGAAACCAAAGCAGCTCACAAGAAATGAAGCCATTTAAAATTCAATAACCATAAAACAAACATAAAACAGTGGCAAAACAGCTTAAAAGTGGCATGATTCTGAATTTTGGATTGGGTGAGTGAAGTTTCTTATCACTGAATTGCAGTCCTGTGCATGCTTCCCTGTCTGAGTAAGCCCCATTGAATACATTGGGACTTGCTTCTGAGTAAACATGCATAGGATTGCACTATAAATATCTTTACAGGTTGTGGAAATAATAAACATCTTTGACATTCATACTTGTATAAATATTTCTTCATGCTATGTCGTGATATGTATCTGATTTCACACTATGGTTGTAAATTACTATTTGCAAATTATTATTTCTTCTACATTTTAAATGTGCCCTTCTTCCTTGGGATGGCCATAGTCCCCCTCTGTTCTTTTCACCCTGAGAGGCAGATTAGGCTGAGAGACGGTGCGTAGCCCATGGTCACCCAGTAAACCTTATAGCTTATTTCTATTTTAAAATTTAATTAAAATGATTTATATGTAGGCAAAGGTTATGAAGTAATGCAGATCCACATAATACACTTAAAGCACATCCAACTCGCATTTAAAGCATATGACTTCTCTAAAGAATCCTGGGAAGTATAGTTTCCCCCTCACAGTTATAGTTCCCACCACCCTTAACAAACTACAATAGGGCCCCACTCATACAGTGGGTTACGTTCCAGACCCCCACCAAAAAGCGAAACCCACCAAAAAATGGAACTCCATCAATAAAATGGTGCCCGATGCCCAAAAAACGCCATATAAGCTGAACAAGCGTCGTATAAGTGGGGCCTTACTCTAATTGAAAACCGCCGTATTAGCGGAATGCCGAAAAGAGGGCTGCTGAAAAGCGAGGCCCTACTGTACTGTTCCCAGGATTCTGTAGTGGGATTCATGTGCTTCAAATGTATGTTGAATGTGCTTTGAATGCATGGTGTGGATCTGCCCTAGTATGCTATGCATTCATTAGTGAATTGAAAAGAATTTTTAAAGTTATGTTTTTAAAAAGGGCTGTAGCTCAGTAGTAGGGCACATGCTTTGTATGCAAAGGTCCAAAATTCAATCTCTGGAAGAGATTATTGCCTCGAATCCTGAAGAGCCAATGCTAGTCCATGTCATCAGTACTAAGCTAGATGGTACCAAATGGCCTGACTCAGTATAAAAGAGGAAAGAGACCCAAGGGCCACAGTGACTCCGAAATTTATTTCTGTATTTTATTTACAACATTTACATACCCCTTTTTTGGGGGGGGGGAAACACCCTCAAAATGGTTTATAGAAGGAATTAAAGAAACAACAGTATATCCATTGCACTTAGCTCAACCCACTTAAACCCACAGATGATGCACCTTGTTGGTTACATGACCGTTTGTTTCTTGCCCAATAGTGGTAAAAGAAAATTCACATACTGGAAAATGTGGCTTCAATAGCTGTTGTTCCCAAGCTACTGCCTGTGCAGGTAAACCAAACCATGTGTGTTTTCTCTCTGTCAATTATTACTCACTGGAATTGGGTTGGCTGTCAAAGTGAGTTTATAGCAGCTCACAGGTTAGGCAGAAATGGGTAGAGAATCTCCTTACTCATTTCTCAAACCTTTCTCTGCAATGAAGGGTTAAATCTGTAAAGAAGTTTGAAGCAGCCATGTTAAAAGGCAGGCAGGGCATTCTAGGCAGGGGGTTGTCACCCCTGCTTGGATATGGATATCTTTGCAGAGGATCCCTAGTCAAGCCTTACCAACAGCACAATCCTAAACATATCTACTCAGAAGTAAGTCCTGTTGAGTTCTATGGGGCTTAGTTCCTTAGTAAGTGTGTTTAGAATTGCAGCCTTCAAGGGCATCTATCTTTACTCCCGAGTGCTCCCATCTAACATCTCCACAACATTAGACTCTCTTCTTCCTACAATGGCTTTCTGGTGACTGACCTGGCCTGAGGGCACTTAAACCCTTCTTGTCAGAAGCAAGTAGGCTAGATTAAATATTCCTCACCCATGCTCTCTAAGCAGGTGAGAAGGAATGATCCCATCACTTCAGCTGGACCTAGGAACACCCTCATTTAGCTAAGATTTCTGTCTTAATTTCCAGTCAGAGAAATTTTTTTGCTTGAGTGGTATGCTCTAAGCAACTGTGGTTGATGCTTAATGTATCATTTTATTCTATTTTTATTTGATTTCTATACCGCCCACAGCCAAAAGGCTCTCAGGGCGGTGAACAACAGGGAATAAAATACAATAGAATCACAAGAAACAGTAAAAACATACATATTAAACAATTAAATAACCTGGTATACAATAAGAGCTAAAAATAGATTAAAATAATAGATTAAAATGCCTGGGAGAATAAAAAGGTTTTAACCTGGCGCCGAAAGGATAGAAGTGTAGGCGCCAGGCGCACCTCATCGGGGAGACTGTTCCATAATTCGGGGGCAGCCACTGAAAAGGCCCTAGATCTTGTAACGACCCTCCGAGCTTCTCTGTGGGTCGGAACTCGGAGGAGGGCCTTTGATGTTGAACGTAGTGACCGGGTAGGTTCATATCGGGAGAGGTGTTCCACTAGGTATTGTGGTCCCGTGCCGTGTAAGGCTTTATAAGTCAAAACTAGCACAAAACTATCATGCTTAACATCACTAGGAACGCCCCCTATGTCATCACTAGGGCCAGCCCCCATGACATCACTAGGGCCTGCCCCTGAAATCTGATGTTACATTCAGATGTGCGTAACTTTACCACAGTTTCTTAGAGAAAAACAGCCTCCGGAGGCCACAAACGAGCAGAAAAATGTGGTGGAGGGAGCACCTTTAACTCTTTGGTCATTTTTCTCTTTAAAATAAGCCTGCTGTCCCCCCAACTCTTCTCTCTCTGCTAGGGTAGAGAGGGGAGAAGATTAATGGCCAAGGGAGAGAAAGTTTTAAGGACTTCTCCTTGCTGATCTTCCATTCTTGAATTGAGGCCTTGCAAGGCTTTTAATTTTAAAAACTCATGAGAAAGCTACAGGCATGTTCTGTAGCATTTAGTTTGGATCTTAGCTTTTCAAATAATATAGCAGCCCATTGCACAGTTCCTACTCAAACAGCCTTTTGTTTTATGCCATCCCTTGCACTATAACTAATTAGATAATGAAACAACTTATCTGACTGAATGGCTGGTCTAGGTCATACTGACCAAAAGTCTTTGATTACTTTACATCTTAGTAGTGTAAGGATATCAAAGAGAAATCATGTACGTCATTGTTCTTTTAAAAAAAGTTAACACTGAAACTTGTTCTAAGGCTGTTTTACCCTATGTAATCTATAATAGCATCAGTCTCTCTACAGAAGATGATAAAACATTTGGCTTCATGAAATTCAGGATTAAATTATTAGAAAGCCAGTTTTCCAGTGAAATAGCCCACTGCATTTTGTGTAACTGACATTTTCCTTCAGTTGAACTCTTAGCAGGACACAGATGTTCATCAGTTTATCCATGTGGAGCATAGCCCAGCACATGTGTGACTACTCTGGTGCTGACATGCTAAAACATTTTGCAGAAGAGCAGAGACAGCTGTGTACAGAAAGTTTCCAGTATTGGTATAAGATACTTTCCAGGCATCATCTTTCAGCCTAAGAAGAAACCTAGTGTCTCTTTATACAAAGCTAGTGGAGAAGTGCGATCTAAACTTGCAAAATAAGGACTTTGACTTTATAGAGAAACTTTGCAAGGCAGCTTACCTTAGAAATTTTAAAAGTTACATGGTAAGGAAAAGGATTTGAGCTTGAGAGAGGTTTAAATTTTAATCATGATTGTCTATTAAACCCATGTCAATAGTAAACCAGAGAAAACAGATTGATATAATTGGCAGAAACAAGGCACACACAGAACTGCTTTTGACATACGTATGGGTCTGTGAATCCCAGCTGATAAGTATGAAATTACACTTATCTGTGTTGAACCATGGTAGAAATGTTTCCGTTTGCATAAGCCACACATAAGCTTGTCTACTAGAGACGGATCTGTGCCATATATCACTGTTTTTCGAATGGTGTGTTTGTTCCTCACAGCTGCTTATTCCCACTACACAGATGACAGGAATTCTACTCAAATCTATGAAGAAAGATAAAGATCTTGACCTCTCTTGTGCAGAATCGATGGATGAGTTTTCCACCACAAATCTGATGGGAAAAAATCTGATATTGTTTAAACAGGAAGTACTAATTGAAAATAGCTGGGATGAAATGAGGAACATGAAAGAACAGCAGAAGCTCACAAGGGGGAAAATAGTTTTATTTCCTCTTCAACTTTGACATGTTCCAGAGATTGCTTCTAAATTAACTACTTTGCTAATGGAGACAGGTTTTGAGGAAGGGTGGAAGGTGGTAGCCCAGCCCCCTACTAGCACTAGATTGGAATGCAGGCATCTGTCATAGGCACCAGCGTCTTTGTCTTCCACAAGCCCATCTTGCTTCTCTGTTGACATCAGGGGAAAGCATGGTAGTATGTTCCAGAGGGTTGGATTTAGCCCTGATGCTAATCCCTACTTGACCATGGCCTCCTGGAACACGTCCACTGTGTTTATGAAGATATACCTGCCATTCACATTTTAGGTAGTCTCTCCAGAAAGCACCAGCTGATGTAATTATAGATTAGCCACAGTAAACATGATTGCTGTATAACATATAAAGCAGCCCTGGGGTTTTGTAATGAGGAGAAAGCCAAACATAAAAGCCTCTGAAAAATTATGTGTAATACAGTTGTTATTCAGAATTAATTGTGCAAACCAACAGAATATGTGCAAAGCTCCATATCCTGGATATGTTAATATGTATGTATTTCCTTGAACATGTAGAAATTGCTATTTTCTTTGCAGTGTCCACCACCACCACCACAATATAGCAGTTTAGGGACAATGGAAAGATAATGATCAGAAGTGACTGGAAGCAAGAGACAGGAGCAGATGGATAATCAGAGCCCCAAAGCTCTGTATACACAGCTGCTGGAATCTGTATGTTTTCAACAATATCTGCAAAATCATAAGGCTAGAAACTTGTTGCAGGGGAATATTAAGTAAAAGCTGAGCTTTTAAGAATTCTGTTCATTTAGCTTAGTACTACTGTGTCTGTATTGTCTAGCAGGAGCTTTGCAGTCCTGCCTGGAGATTCGAGGGATTGGACCTAGGACCTTTTGCATGTAAAGCATGTACTCTACAATACCAGGGTAACACCAGCATTTTCGCATGAAGCTATGCTTGCAATAAAGCCAACAGTACAACAGTATCATTAGAAAAAAAAATCTACCATTGCAACAATGGCAGCCACTTCTAGATTAGCCCTCCACCATCCATCACCAATTGTGTTGTCACTTACTAACAGCAACCTCATAACTAACTGCATGGAAGAAACCAATCAACACAGTGGGAACATTATGATGATATCATACTACCAGTATGCTTCCACCTCTCCCTTCTAAGTTGCAAGCATGCTCCTAGGAGTTGATGGCCACAGTTCCCCCATCAGAGCCTCACATGGCCCAGTGGTCTGATGACTCGCACATAGAACTCCAGCTTCCCAAGAGACAGCTTTAAGCCCCACTGGTAGTGCTGGAGGTGGTGGGACCAATAGGCAGTGCTTGTAGCTCATTTGTAATGTTACCTTTATGTGTTCCAGAAGGGGGGATATTTTGCAAAGGTGAGGAACAGGGCGGGATATAAAATAAAAAAATAATAAATAAATAAATGAGAACGAATGCTACAACCAAGGGGTGCTTCCATTCCATTCTGTTTTTCTGCTGGTCATAGAATAGTAGAGTTGGAAGGGGCCTATAAGCCCATTGAGTCCAACCCCCTGCTCAATACAGGAATCTAACTTAAAGAATACATACAGGTGACTGTCCATCTGCCTCTTGAATGCTTCCAGTGTCAGAGAGCCCACCACCTCCGTGAGTAATTGGTTCCATTGCTGTAATAATAATAATAATAATAAATTTAATTTTTGTGTCGCCTATCTGGCCGAAGCCACTCTAGGCGACGTACAAACTAAAATTCAGTAAATTACAATACAATACAGATAAAATACAATAAAATCAATACGGTCATTAAACATAGCAGCATGAAATCAGTTAGGGCGATCAATAGATAATAAAATATCCCAAAAAATTAGCCCTCCCCGGAATTCCTGAAGGCCTGTCCAAAAAGCCAAGTTTTTAATGCCCAGCAAAATATATTCAGGGAAGGGGCATGGCGAAGATCGAATGGGAGGGAGTTCCAGAGAGTGGGGGCCGCCACTGAAAATGCCCTCTCTCTAGTCCCTACCAACCTAGCTGTTTTTGTTGGTGGGACTGAGAGAAGGCCCTGTGTGGCTGATCTGGTTGGGCGGCTTAATTTGTGGTACTGGAGGCGCTCCTTCAGATAAACTGGGCCGAGACCGTATAGGGATTTAAAGGTTAATACCAACACCTTGAATTGGGCCCGGAAAACAGCTGGCAGCCAATGTAGGTGAAATAATACTGACGTGATGTGATCACGGCGGCGGCTGTTTGTAAGCAACCGAGCCGCCGCATTCTGCACCAGTTGTAGTTTCCGGACCGTTTTCAAGGGTAACCCCACGTAGAGCACATTGCAGTAGTCTAATCGAGAGGTGACCAGGGCGTGTACCACCAGTGGGAGCTGATGAATAGGGAGGTAGGGTTGTAGCCTCCGTATGAGATGTAATTGGTACCAAGCTGCCCGGCTCACTGCCGAAATCTGAGCCTCCATGGACAGCTTGGAATCAAGAACCACCCCGAGGCTGCGGACCTGATCTAAACTCACCCCATTAAACTGTAGGTCAACAGCACCCAACCACCCCCTGTCACCCACAAGTAGCACCTCGGTCTTATCAGGATTGAGCTTCAGCCTGTTCCTTCCCATCCATCCACTCACGGATTCCAGGCACTTGGACAAGGTCTCCACAGCCATCTCTGGTGAAGATTTAAAGGAGAGATAGAGCTGCGTGTCATCTGCATATTGATGACATTGCAGCCCAAAACTCCTGATGATAGCTCCCAGCGGCTTTACTTAGATGTTAAATAGCATGGGAGAGAGGATAGAACCCTGTGGCACTCTGCATGTGAGGGGCCAAGGGTCTGAAACCTCATCTCCCAATGCTACCTGTTGATGCCTGTCAGAGAGAAAGGATCGGAACCACTGCAAGACAGTGCCTCCTATTCCCAGTCCTTCCAGGCGATCCAACAAGATACCGTGGTCGACGGTATCAAAAGCCGCCGAGAGATCCAGGAGGACAAGAAAGGTGGATTCTCCCCCGTCTAATGCCCTCCTCATATCATCCACCAGAGCGACCAAGGCTGTTTCAGTACTATGTCCAGTCCTGAAACCCGATTGGTATGGATCCGATTGGTATGCTTTAACAGTTAGGAAGTTTTTCTTGATGTTCAGTCAAAATCTGGCTTCCTGTAAATTGTGCCCATTATTTTGTATCCTGCACTCTAGGACAATCGAGAAGAGATTCTGGTCCTCCTCTGTGTGGCAACTTTTCAAGTACTTGAAGAGTGCTACCATATCTCCCCTTCAGTCTTCTCTTCTCAAGGCTAAACATGCCCAGATCTTTCAATCTCACCTCATAGGGCTTTGTTTCCAGTCCCAATCATCCTTGTTGCCCTCCTCTGAACCTGTGCCAGTTTGTCTGCATCCTTCTTAAAGTGCAGTGTCCAGAACTGGAATGCAGTGTTCAAGATGAGGCCTAACTAGTGCCAAATAGAGGGGAACTAGTACTTCACACAATTTGGAAGCTATACTTCTGTTTGATGCAGCCTAAAATAGTGTTTTCCTCTTTTGCAGCCACATCGCACTACTGGCTCATAATCAACTTGTGATCAACAACAATTCCAAGATCCTTCCTACATGTAGTATTGCTGAGCCAAGTATCCCCCATCTTACAAATGGGTATTTGGTTTCTTTTTACTAGGTGTAGAACTGTCTTTTGGGTGCTTGTTGTTTATGCAAAATGCACCATTACCAAAGTTCCCACATGTGTTCCTACCAAATTCTCTGTTATAGTACGATGCTGGGCATGTTTTTATATATGTACTCTGTATTCCCTGGCTGGGTCCTATATATAGTTAGTGGTGTACTTTAAGTAGGTAAGGAAGGATCTGCCGATTTCAGGTCTCTCAGTTTCTCATTTTTCCAAAATTCAATTATCCACATTTCTGCAGCAATTTGTGATTTATAAAAAAAAAAATCTCATGGAAGTTCATCAGCAATTTAGTGTGAATTTATACTACTGCACACATTTTTATATGCAATTTTGACTAATGTACACATTTTTGCAAGTAATTGTATATTATTTTCTCTAATATATTCATGTTTATGCACACTTTCCCTTAATATATTAATATCTGCAAAAATTGGTTGGTTGGAGAACTGTATTTATTTAATTTATTTATTGTATTTGTATACCACCCCATAGCCGAAGCTCTCTGGGCGGTTTACAGTAACTAAAAACATTAAAAACAAATACACAAATTTAAAACACATCTTTTAAAAACAATTTAAAACACAATTTAATTTAAAATTTTTAAAACAATTTAAAAACACATGGTAAAATGCCTGGGAGAAGAGGAAAGTCTTGACCTGGCGCCGAAAAGATAACAGTGATGGCGCCAGGCACACCTCGTCAGGGAGATCATTCCATAATTTGGGGGCCACCACTGAGAAGGCCCTCTCCCTCATTGCCACCCTCCGAGCTTCCCTCGGAGTAGGCACCTGGAGGAAGGCCTTAGATGTTGAGCGTAGTGTACGGGTGGGTTCATATCGGAAGAGGCGTTCCATCAGGTATTGTGGTCCCAAGCCGTGTATCATAAAGTTCAGATAAGTGTGAATTTTGAAGGATGGCTGTATTTCAGTTCTCATATTGTTTCGGAAAGTGAGACTTTGATAAATTTGGCTGAATCTATTTCTCCCCCAAACTGAATCTGAATGCAAACTGAATCTATTTCTCCCCCATCCTTATTTGGAATGGGACTTAACTGTTAGAACATGACCAAAATTATCTTTCTATATCTATTCTTCACTCTTCTTCCAATTCTCTAGTCTAAAACATTCCTTCTACATTCTTTAGTGTTCTGAATATCATAAAAGTTCAGAAGATCAGTTGATTTAATTTTATTGTGCTGAGCAATAAAGTTTAAAATTGGCTTAATCTATAAACAAAACTGTCACTGGCATAATTGTGAATATAATGGCTAAATATAAGCACATTCTTAGCTGCTCTATTTTAGAATACCTCTTTTAACTGCCTACTATCATCCATAATAATGCACCCAGTCTGTTTCCCAAAGGGCTGATAATTTATCTGACACCCAGCAGTGAAGGCTGTGTTGCCTTGCTATGTGGGTGGGGGAAAGGAAGCTCACTCAAGAAAGACTGGAATAATATTTACATTCTGTGGCTGCCATTATGACATATATAGGTGGAAATACATACACTAGCTGTTATTGTACAGATACTTCTTTTAGTTATAAGGGAGCTAGTAGTATGAAAAAGAAATATAATAAAATGTGTGTCCAAGTTTTGACTTTTTTTTATTTTTCATTGCATTTTTTGGAAGACTAAAGCATAACAAACCATCAAAGTGTGGTATTTACTGAAGGAGCTAATCCAAACATCATAAACCATTTCCAAGCTTCAGGTAAATCTATGCTCTTCTCATGCAACATGTAATATCTCCAACTGTCTTGTTGGCTCTTTTAATAAGGCTTCTGTCAAAATCACACAGTTCTGTTAGCATATCTTTTGTTCTATCAATGACCTTCTTACAGTTGTTTTTTTGCATGAATACATTCCATATTACTAACAAGGCCTGTTAACTCTGACACTTTGGTCCTTGTTTCATCTTCCTGTGCTCCTGCAATATGAAATTTTTACTAGTGATGATAGGTGGGTCCTCCATGGTTTGCCTTGACAAACAGTTGGGGTTTTTCAGGCTTTCTAAAGAATTTTTTTTTTTTAGAAAAATGAAGTTTTTGTTTTCTTGATAAAAACTTAGCTGAAGCACATACACCCTCATTGCCAATAGACCCACCAGTGCCAGGTATGACTGGGCCCTTGGGCACCAGCCTGCCATGGGCCCTTGGCACCTGCCCATATGCCCCCCTACCTCTCCCATCGCCTCATGTAAATGCTGTGCATGCTGTGTGTGCATGCTTTCCATCAACCAAGATGATGTCGGGGGCTTCCCTAAGGGGGTTCCTTGCTTATTTATTTATTTATTTATTTATTTGATTTATTAGATGCCCATCTGGCAGGTTGTCCCACCACTCTGGGCGATGTACAGTAAAAATATATAATACACTCAATATAAAAACATATACACAGAAATTAAAATCACAACCAAGATGGCACACAACCAACAGAGGTGGAGACACACTGGAACCGGCAAAACAGTAAGTGTCTCTCTCTCTACCCTAGTTTTCTCTGCCTCCCAACTGGATTGGTGAGTCAGAGAAAATTACATGTTCCCCTAGTACTTCTGTGAAGACCCTGGCAAAGTCTCTAGAGAGCCCTCCTTGCCACCAAGCACCTCCTCTACCCTTTCAAAGGTAATGTTTTTGTTTTTGCTTGGGAAGGAAGAGGGGACTGTAAGGAAGGTCAGGGCTGCATGCATTTGAATCAGCTCAAAATTCAAAGGGATCTGAACCCAGTTCAAAACGAGGCTTTTCAAACTGGTAAAGTTTGTATTTTGAACTCCTCCATTGCAGTTTTGCCTTCATTATGCAAAGGTTAGACAATGCCTGATATTTATTCAGCATTTGTTCTGATTTGTTTGTGGACAGATGTTATGACAATGAACATTCATCCTGATTTCATCCTGTTTTGCTTGTGGGGTGGTTAGACACCTTCCCATCAATCAAGTCATTTATCTCACAGCTTTTGATGTATTTCCCTGTC
Organism: Rhineura floridana; assembly: GCF_030035675.1. Classification (NCBI taxonomy): domain Eukaryota; kingdom Metazoa; phylum Chordata; class Lepidosauria; order Squamata; family Rhineuridae; genus Rhineura; species Rhineura floridana. The sequence goes on from NC_084483.1 coordinate 105,596,249, forward strand.
ACTTTCCTAACTGCAAAAAATCATTTTTTTAAAAAAGTGGATTTGTTACTCCAGAGTGCTTTAATACACTTTAATTGTGCAAATCTCAATTTCCAGTATGTGCTTGAGTCTCTCCCAAAATATACTGACAGTCTGGAGGCTACCACGGAATCATAACCATTCCTTGACCCGTCCAATTTGACCACGGTGACACATGCCTTAGTCACATCCCATTTAGATTACAGTAACGCGCTCTATGTGGGGCTGCCTCTGAAGACTGCTCGGAAACTTCAGTTGGTACAACGTGCTGCAGCCAGAATGTTAACTGGGGGTGATTACAAGGACCATACAACTCCCCTGTTAAAAAAGCTTCACTGGCTGCCAGTTTGTTTCCGGACACAATTCAAAGTGCTGGTGCTGACCTATACGGCTTGGGTCCAGGCTATTTGTCAGATCGCATCGCCCTCTATGTGCCTGCCCGGACCCTGAGATCTTCAGGAGAGGCCCTTCTTTCAATACCTACATCCACACAAGTACAACTAGTGGGAATACGAGATAGGGCCTTCTCGGTGGTGGCCCCTAGGCTTTGGAATTCCCTCCCTAGGGAGATAAGCAGAGCTTGGAAGTAACTCGTTATTTTTAATGAGTTACTTGTAATTTGTTACAATTTTAAATAACGAGTGGGTAATTCCATTACATTTGGCAAGTAACGGAACGACTAGTAATTTCCCTACTTTTCAGCTGCAACTTTAACGTTTCCACGTTAGGTTGCACATTACTTGGGGGCGGGAACAAGGAGAAGACAGCTCCTGGCTGTGATTGGTTAACACAAGACATGTGCCTCTCACTGATTGGACCTCTGCGCAGACTCTCTCTTCCCTTGTGATCTGTGTTAGGATGCACGAGGGAAGAGGTGAATAGGCAGGGCCTGCTAGCGTCTGAGAGGACAAAATGGACGCCGGAGGAAAAAGCCAGGGCAAGGACAACGGAGGAGAAGGCAGCAGCAGAATGGCGAAGAGCTGTGGAGGTGAGTGACGATGATTTTTTTGTGTGTGTGTGTGTGTGTGTGCCCCCCCGTGGCACCGTTCTGCCCCCCTGCCCCCCCATGGGCCCTTCTGCCCCCCCATGGGCCCTTCTGCCCCCCCACTGCTTCTCCTTGCCTCTGCCACCCCCTCCATCAATCACAAGGCACTTCCGAAACTTCGGCCTATCAGAGCTTGGAAAAGTTACTTTTTTGAACTACAACTCCCATCAGCCCTAGGCAACATGGCCACTGGATTAGGCTGATGGGAGCTGTAGTTCAAAAAAGTAACTTTTCCAAGCTCTGGCCTACTTCTCTTCCTTCCCCCCTTTTTGAACTCTCCCCCTTGTTCCCATGCATACCTGTGTGCTGTATTTATCCAGACAGAGCACTCCTGCCTTTTAAAATGCCGGCTAGCCTTTTATTGTATATTTATTTGAACTCCATCTTTCTTTTTATTTGTATTTTTGTCCTGTTTAATCACAAGACTGAATTGTATGTGGGACAAAAACTGTCTCAGTAATAATAATAATAATAATAATAATAATAATAATAATAATAATAATAATAATAAAAAATCATTAGGCGTATAATAAATGGCTTAAGGCTGATTTTTTTGTTCTTGGCAGAGATGAGGTGAGAAGTAGGGTCCTTGCAGCTCCTCCTCTCAGTCCCCCAGCTCTCAAACTCATGTTCTGTTAGAAAGAGAGAGATTCCCAGTCCCAGAGAGAGATAGACTGTTGACAATCTCTGCTAATATCTATACAAATGTACATAACATGCATCACCTGAACTCACATGATCTAGAGTTACCTTAGATCTTGCAAGATTTGCAAATGAGAAGCAATAGGGTTTTATATTAGTTCTGATTGTCTATTGGGCTATCATAGGTTATATGTTTTTTCATTTTCTATGGCAAAAACTCCAACTTCAGTGGAATTTATGTGATGTGTTCTAATCATTTGAATTTGGCTAATGAATGCTTTATTCTTTCATCAGAACTTTAGCAGTAGTACTAAAATATTAATAAAAAAGAAAAGGCAAAGAAAAAATACTTTACATACATCATTCAGCTGTATTGCTAATGATAGATATAGATATAAAAGATAAACGGCATTTTGTCAAAAGTATTTTTGTCTACATTTTATACCTCATCCTTGGTTTTCCAAGCTTGGCATGGAATGCTTCTCATACAGAATTAATTTGAAGTGCTGCATATTTATTATCATAATCATCATATTCAAAATAAAAAATATATGTACCGCCTTCAAGTTGATTCCAACTTATGGTGACCCTATGAATAGGGTTTTCATGAGGCTGAGAGGCAGTGACTGGCCCAAGGTCACCCAGTGAGCTTCATGGCTATGTGGGGATTTGAACCCTAGTCTCATTTTGTTCTCACAACAACCCTGTGAGATAGTAGGTTAGACTGGCCCAGGCAGGGTTATTCAGTGAGCAAAAATGATGCAAATAGGATCTCTTTTAATTGTGCTATCGACCTGCTTACTTCCACTCTGACTGGGGGATCTTGCAGCATGGGGAAGAGATGGGGGCACATCACAGCTGAAGTTCACCCATATAGGAGCATTATCTCTTGTTTATTACAGAGACGCCTGTTGCAGGTTTTGCTGCTGAGAGCAGCAGTCAGTTAGTGCGGCCACTTGAGTCACAGCTTGTTGATCCTGAGGAGGCAAAACTAGAAAGTGAGGTTCAGAAAGGAGGCCCTGTGCATGAGGAGGAGGAGGGCATGAAGCAGTGCCAGTTGCCCACAGCTACATCTGCAGAACAGCAAGTACCATGGTTTGGCTTTGAGAAAGCTTGTACATTTGTGAGCCAGAGTGGGGAAAATGTTGTTGTACGATGCAATTACTGCCTTCCAAGGATCAAAAATCTGAGATCAGCTGTTTCCTCCTCATCCAATGTGAAGAAACATTTTGAGGTAAGCCTTTGTCATGCTGGTCCTCAAAGACTGTCCATTGTCTATTTATGTTTCAATTGTGAAGTTCCTCTTCCATTTTTTCTTGGAGTCATGCTTTGTTCTTCTTCCTCAGAGGGCACACCCTGAGAAGCTGAGAGCAATTGAAGAAGCAATAAAGGCAAGGAGACATGGCCTTCCTGAACCAATGCATGACACCCCTCCTCCCAAAATGCTGAAGCAGCAGCAGACAACCCTTGAGAGGTGGGGATCTGGCAGGGAGCCTGTCACCCAGAGCAATCTCGACAGGAGAATCATTGATTTCATTGTAGAGGAGACATTACCACTTCAGACTGTGGACAAATCATCATTCATTAATCTGGTTCGCATTGGACTCCCCAAAGATCTCACCATCATATGTGCCAAGACTCTGAGAGACAGAATTGAGAAGAGAGCATGCCACATGAGAGAAACTCTTGCAAACCGAATGGGTGCTGTGGCATATATAGCAACCACTGCAGATTGTTGGACCAATGGCAAGAAGAGTTACTTTGGGGTAACAGCCCACTGGATCAACCCAACTACCCTGAAACGTGAGGTCGGGGCCTTGGCTTGTACGCGTCTGAAGGGGCGCCATACATACGATGTCCTTTCAAAAGCACTGCATGATGTACATGTGCAGTACAGGATCCACAACAAAGTTATGTGCACTACTACAGACAATGGCTCCAACTTTGTGAAAGCGTTCAGAGTATTCATGGCCAAAGAACCAGTGGAAGCTGCAGGCACCAGTGACGATGATGGTGATAACCAGGAGGAGGAGGAGGCTGAGGTGGAGTTTGTGCCTATCTGTGAGATCCTGGACACAGGACCTGAGGCAGAGGAAGAAGCTGCAGACTCAGGAGAGGATTTTGTTTTACCACCACACCAGAGATGTGCTAGCCACACCCTCAACCTTGTGGCAACACAAGACATAGAGGCCATGCTTTCTGACTCCTCCAAAAGTAGTCTTCTTGGTCCTTTCAAGAAACAGTTTCGTTCCTTGATGGGAAAGTGCAGCAAGTTGTGGTCCAAGCAGAACCAATCAGCACAGATTGCTGAGTGTATCCATGCGCAATATGGTGTGTATCTGAAGGTACCGAATAAGACCAGGTGGAATTCCACCTTTGATGCGTTGAAGCAACTACATGAGCTCCTGTCAACTGTGCCACTAAAAATGCATGCCATAATGGACCGCTGCTCCTTGTCCAGGATCACAGCTGCTGAGATTGAAGTGGTACAGGAATACACAGAGATTATGGAGCCACTAGCCCAGTCCCTAGATATCCTGCAACGGGAGAACGGCATGTTCATGGGGTATTTGCTACCAACGCTCTGCAATCTGGACCGCAAGTTAGAAGGACTGGAAAACAAACCTGAGAGGTACACATACTGTTTTCAGCTGCTGAGAGGTGTGCGCAAAGCCCTAAGAAAGCGGTTTGCAGCTATCTGGGAGGACAAGAGGCTTCTTCTGGCAGCCTGCCTACTCCCTCGCTTCAAACTAGAGTGGCTGGAATCGTGTCAGGCCACCACCCATACCAACAAGTAAGAACATTAGGGAAGCCCTTTGGGTGGATTACTCCAAGGGAAATGTTGTCTCAAGGGAGGCATCAGAGGGCTTAAGGTGGTAGGCAGGGGCTGGGCCTTTTCTTCCTGGGGCTCCTCATCACAACCTTGGGTTGCTGCAGGTAATCCTTAAGGGTCTGCTGTGCTGCCCCATGAGTGTGGTGACTTGGTCACCTTCCTACCTTCCATGTCATCATCCACAGGCTCAGGCTGGACCCTGAACCAGGGGACATGACAAGCATCAGGAAATGAAGAGCAGATGATGGTTTCCTAACATATATGTGTTAACATATCCTCTCTCTTTCTTAGATACACAATGGAAGCCTTGTTGAAAGCTGAAATAAAGATGGGTGTACTTAATGAGGATAGTGATCAGTCTTCAGATAAAGACCAGGAAGGAGATGACTTAGAAGATGACTTCTTTAACTTTCTGCCCCAGGGCAAGAAGTCAGCAGTGGACACTGCTGAGGAGGAACTGGTGAGGTACCTGAGGTCTCCCAGCAGGGAAGTGACATCACTCCATGGCTTTCCACGTGTGCTGCGGTGTTTTTTGCAGCACAACACAGGGATGCCTTCAAGCGCCGCAGTAGAACGCCTGTTCAGTACTGGTGGCAACGTAATGACTGTAAAAAGACATTCCTTGTCTGACATGCTCTTTGAGCATCTTGTTCTTTTGAGACATAACAGAAACATATTATAAAAGCATTTCAAGTGTAAAATTTGATTTCAAGAGTTGGGGTATCTTCATTGCTTGGGGGGATGTGAGATTCTGTTATGCCATTATGTTAATCTTATGGATAAATTTTTTTATTCTACTATCCCCTGTGTGTGTGTGTTTATTTTTAATATTGTTTTAGGCTTCTTAGATGTGCAGCAGCCAAGGCCAGCACCTTGTAGGAGTTTTTTTAAAAAAGTAACTAAAATGTAATTGTAGTGATTACTTTTGAGAAAAAGTAAAGCAATCAGTTACTTTCAGAGCAATTGTAATTGTAACGGTAATTACTACTTTTTTGGGCCAAGTAATTGTAACTGTAATTTATTACTTTTTAAAAGTAATCTTCCAAGCTCCGACAAAATGTGTCTAGTTGCACCTTGCATGAGGCCACTACCTTGCTGAAGCTAATCAGGTCTGAATCTGTTCATTGCTTTGGATGCGTATGCCATGTTGGGGTCCATTATGGAAGACAGAGTGGATATATAGAGAAAGACAAACCTGTCAATTTTGGTTTCTCTCAGTTTTTCATTTTTCCAATCTTCCATTCACCACATTTCTGCATCAGTGTGTAAAGTCCTCATGAACGTTTACCAGCATTTTAGTGTGCATTTCTCCTAATATACTCATTTTGTGTGTACTTTCCCCAGTACACCCATCTTTATGAGCAGTTTCCCTAATATCTATGCATTTTGTATGTGATTTTCACTTATATGTGTTTCTATGCACACTTTCTGCTAATATATGCAGCTTTGTACACATTATTTGGTTGAAAAACTGTCTTGCAAAATTGAGAGGAATGCAAATTTTCAGTGAATAGGTGCATTTTGGTTTCTGCATTGTTTCAGGAAGTGCTAATTAGGTAGGTGAACATTAAAATGTGAACCAAACTGAATTTCTCCCTCATCCCTAATTATGGTAACTCTAATTGTTGCCTTCTTGACAGACAAATGGTAAAATATTACATCCCTGCGTTCTTGAAGCCACTAAGAATGCTGGCAATGAAAGACAAGAATTTTGGTGCTCTGGCTGTGTGCTCTTTGTCTTGGTGAGTGCAGTTTCTCTAGCGCTATTTGAAAAAGTAATGAATGCATTATCATACATGCCTCTGTCTGAGAAGGCCCAAGTACATCAAGATCTCCTGAAGCGGCCCTGGAGTCTACAGATGTTCTCTCAAAAACAGACATCTATATTTTAAATCTTGCATTAATTTTTACTGCATCTTCAGTCACAGACTTGGCTCAGGAGAGTGCACCTATATGTTTAGAAAAGATAAGAACAAGACTGACAACCTAAGACATGTGGTACATGACACAGAATGAATAAGAATGTGCTTAGGAGCCTTTACTTCTTCAAAACACCACAGCCAGGCATTTCTCTGCACCGTTAAGTAGCTTTATGCCCATATTAAAGATAGCTGCCTTATAAGTCAAACCTGTTTCTGCTGTTGTTGAATCTATATCATGGTGTATTCTAAATAGTTCCAGCGGTCATGTGTTATATAACTTAGTTGTACCTAGTAAGTGGTATGAACTACGGATTCTAAAGATGTAAAATTTTAAGTTCAGTTCCCAGACTGCCAACTCTGTTACCTGGATGTTGACTGTAATACTGAGGAACGTGATAAGAACATAGCTTTCACTTTTTTTCTGTACGCCACAGTCCATTCTATGAAAGAGATTCTGCTAAAACATAAACAGCAAAAGTAGAACGGATGAAAGTTTAATATTTTGGTGAGAGTTTAACATTTGATGCCAAGATGCACTAAAGCAGAAACATTTAAAATAACAACTTATTGAGATAGTTACACCTTGCATAAGGAAGCATACTTTTGCTGGAACAGAAGTGGCACATTCAGACTACAATGCTACATTATTTTAGCTGTACTGTACAGTATGTTATGTTTGCCATTTGTTATACTTCTGTGGCATGTTTTGAAAAAAGGACAGTAGGTCACAGTAGCTGATTTTAACATGCTGAGCTATTGTGGTGACTCCATTCTTGCACAAGGGTGTTCATTGGGCCACAGACACAACCACAAAACCAACCCAGTGACGCAAATTGGCAACTGACATAAACAAGCTGAAAGAAACCAGAAAGCCAGCTTAAACTTTCAGGAACTGCTCATTTTTTTGTTTAGGCAGACAACATTTCATATTTCATAACTGGAAATGCATGGAAATTCAGCAGGCCAGTTTTACTGTTTATAAATGAGCATTGCACCATATATGTTTGCAATATATGTAAGTGTGTACACATAGACATTTTTCCTTTCAATTTGTGTGCATGCGCTTTCTTTTATGTCTCAGTCAGTCCTATGAGTGTTTATTCAGATGTAAATTTCCACTGTGTTCCAATGCGGCTTACTCCAAAATACAGGAAGTTCTAAGGAAATATGTATGATATGATATAACTAGAGAGGATTGCATTTGTATACATGTACCCACACATACATAAATGAAGCCCAGGATTCTAGAGCTGAGATTATCTGCCTAGTTAGTAACCATTACATACATCCAGCTTTGATCTAGAGACCTTGTGCACTGATGTTGAGACTTAGACTACCAGTGTATTCTACATCACTATGCTATGAACATGTATTCTGGCACGTTCTTAGGTTGGGAATGTCCTTTATTTATTTATTTGATATCACATATTTCCATCAGAACCTGCCCTAAGCAGCTAACAGTATTAAAATTAATAGGAACTAGAAAGTTATAATGAAATATCACACTGCATAAAACCAAAGTGAATAAAACAATGTTAAAAAATGAAGCAGTACAACAGCAGCCAGTTAAAACCAGCATGGAAAGAGATACGCACAGCAGCAAATAAAAATGAATCATGTCTAAATTAAGAAGTTTTCACCTGCCAACAGAAGGTCTTCAGAGAGGGAGCTAAGCCCTCCCTCAGAGAGAGCGCCAGAGCCCAGCAGCAGCTACTGAGAAGACTCTCCCTAGGCCTTGCCAAATGTGCCCTGTGTGTTGGTGGGGTCAAGATATGAGCTTCTCCCGAAGATCTTAAAAACATGGCAGCTTATACTGGAAAAAGTAGTCATTCAAGCAACCTGGTCCTAAGCCTTTTAGAGTCGGGGTTTTTTTGGTAAATTTATTTTATTGATTTTCTGAATAAAAAACACATAGAAATGATTGAAACAAAAAGTAATTGTCAGTCTTTCTGACTTGTACATACACCTCAAGTTTCTGAATTCACAGATAAGTCATTCATTATGTAATGATCATTGTTAGGATAACCATCCTCCTCCAAACAATCCCCCCTCACCCCCAACAAAGTGGTACTGCATAAAATAATAATAATAATGGAGACATATTCCATCTTTCTTTTGGCATTTGTGATAACATTCATCATTCAAAATTTTGATATAATGAGATGCAGGGTTTTGGTTATGTTCTTTTTGGTTAACATATTGGATGAAGGGGAACAGCACTGAGATGAATTTATCAATTTTAAGAGTTCCACAAGCAGCTTTCAATTTATATGTCAGCTTTTCCACAAAGGCAATAAACCAGACTTTATGATACCAGTACTGAAGTCCAGAGCTTGGAAAAGTTACTTTTTTGAACTACAACTCCCATCAGCCCAATCCAGTGGCCATGCTGGCTGGGGCTGATGGGAGTTGTAGTTCAAAAAAGTAACTTTTCCAAGCTCTGCAAGTGTGGTGCCTTTTAAACCCTTCCAGTGCCTTGCCATCATTAAGTGAGTTATCATAAGTAAGTGTCCAATTAATGGCTTTTCCTTGCTGTCTGTATCCATGTTCGTGAAAAAGTTAAGAAGCGCCACTTGTGGAGTCCTGTCCATGGGTCCAGACACAATCAATTGAATTTCATCAAATGCTACATTCCAAAAAGTCTGAACCAATGGACATGACCACCACATATGGCAGTACGGCCCTCATTCCTAACAACCCCTCCAACAATTTCTGACAGTGCCGGATTTATTTGAGAAAGCAATATTGGGGTGATGTACCATCTATGTACCAATTTCAACATAGATTAGCATAGCTGGTTTTATTATACGTCAGTGCCAATAAGTGTGCCATTCACCATCATCTATAAAAATATTACAGTCGACTTCCCATTGTGTCTTAAGACTCAATAAATCAGAGCTTTCAAGTGATAATAGCACTGAGTACCGTTGGGAAACAATTCTTCTCTCACTGTTTCTCACAGCTACCACCAACTGTTCAAATGCTATGAGGCGACAAAGGGCTTGTTCTTTCCTTTTAGGGTTTTATGGGTCATAACCAGCACTTTGTATCCAGAAACAGATTGGTAGCCAGTGCAGATATTGTAACCATAAAGGTCACATGTTCCCTGTAACTGGCCCTAGTCAAGGGACTGACTGTAGCATTCTGAATAGCTGTAGTTTCTGTGTGCTCTTCAGAGGTAGTCCCATGAAGAGTGTGTTACATAGTCCAAATGAAATATAACTAAAGAGTGTGTTACCATGGTCAGATCTGACATCTCTAAGAGTGAGCTCAGTTAGTGCACTACTCTTAGCTGTACAAAGGTACTCCTGGCCACCACCAAAACCTGGGTTGAGAGCTGAATCTGGGATCACACCCAAACAGAAAATCTGAGTGTAACTGAATCCAAGACAAGCTGCAACTATATTCCCTCATGAGCCATTTGTTATGACCCCAAAGTCTGTTTCCCCATCTTTGAAGGATGAGGTCATAGATTCAGAGGTTATATCAAACTGGAAGAGGAAATTTCCCTCACAGCCATCCCTACTATCCTGGAAGCACTGGCACAAGAAGAGCCATTTTGCCAGCACCTCTCTGGCCCAAGGAGGTCATGTTGCCCTCTGATCTAGCCCAGAAAGCTTATCAGAACAATGGCCTCCTTTGCCTTGTGTGAGCCAATGGCTGCTTAAACAGGCTAGGCCCGTTTAACTGAAGATGCTCCTCTCACTGAAGGTGCAGCAAGCCATCCAGCTGGAGCTTCAGCTCTGCTGAATGCTCAGTCTGAGTTTATGCAGCTTTGTTCTGCTTTGACAGAACCAGGACATTTGACTTAAATTCTCATACTTCTAAGGGCATCATGTGGAACAGAACAAAGGATTGAAACCACCACAAAACATGCCTCCAAGTCCCATCTCATCCATACAGTCCAAAAGGAGACCTGCAATGCTATTGATCTCTTTTGTGTTTTCTTCTCTCTCTTTTTGCCAATCAGCTGATACCTATTATAAGCATTACTATAATACAGGGTTTCCCAACCTTTGGGCCACAGATGTTGCTGGACTACAGTTCCCATAATTCCTGACCATTGGCCATGCTGGATGGGGCTGATGGGAGTTGTAGTCCAGCAACATATGTGGCTCAAAGGTTGGGAAACCCTGCTATAATAGAAATTAATCATACATTGCAATTCCACAACTCCTGTGTCAGGATATATTCCTTTAATCTGGATGTTGCCCAAGGGTTGCAAGAATTGGATTCATTGCAATAATTTTATATCATGGACCTGGAAATGAAATGACTCATACATCCACTTCTTGTGCCCTTAGAATAGAGGCAAAATTACAGATAATGCAGTAGTGTGATGTCCAACTGTTCAACCCTGCTTGTAAGCATAACAAAATATGTCCCCTGTTTATATGGATACAGCCAGGGCCGGCGTTTGCAAATGCGGGGCCCGATTTGGAACCTTGTGGCGGGCGCCGATTTCTGCAAAAGCAAAAACGGAAATAAGCACTGCCGCTCGAGGGTTAAAAAAGGCACAATTCCCCCATGAGCATGGTCCCCCTGCTAAGCGAGGGGCCCGATTGGGTCCAATCGGTATTTTGCCAGCCCTGGATACAGCCTGTGGTGTTTTACAGTCACACTAGCAATGGGCACAGTAGCTAAGGTTTCTAAGGTTTGGCTGCATGAGACTTCTGTTATTTTCTGGTTTTGATCATCCAGAAATACAGTGGAAGAAGCCTTTGCAGTTGAGGGGTGAAATAAAACACAGAGACGTCAGCTTGGGTTGAACAAGGGCCACTTTATTTAAATTATAGAACAAAACCCAATTTAAAGTGACGTGCAGAGGGAAACCTAGGTGCGGGAACTGTCTATAAGCAAGTAGCTTGCCATACAGCTCTCGGGCGACCAGCCCCTGCTGGGGCAAGGGCAAGCCCATCTACTTACCCTTTACCCCAGCCACACCCTGCAGGTGAGTAGGGGGGCCTTCCCACATCATCCCCACCCAGGGCCGTATAACCCCTGGGTAGATGAGGATAAGTTGGCCCCAGAAGCAGCCCATATCCTGCCCTCGAGCCGTAAAGCCCTGAGAGACAGGCCTCTAGAACCGCCAATCACCTCCAAAGGTGCCTAAGGGGGCCACCTAGCTGTCCTTACCTATTTCCCTTCCCGCACCAGTGCTGAATCCATTGTCCTGTGAGGCATGACCTGCAAATACTTCAGTTAGCCAAATGAGCCAAATCTGCCTATTGAAAACAACACCCCCTAACCCGATTCCCTCCCAGTCCTATAGTGTGGAGCAGGCAAAAAACCTGCCTGCCAACGAGGGTGGGCAGGATAAAAATTCCTACTCGGCCCTGAAGCGACCCCATAGGCACACCATAAAAGAGGGAGGGCGGGGTGGGCGTCGAGCAGCAGAAGAGGAAGGTGGAAGGGGCGGCGACTCAAATAGTCCTATAGACCCTGCCCCTCACACTGCACGTCGCGCTGACGTCACGGGCACGACGCGCGACGTTGCCCCATTAACAGATGGGGGCAGCGTCTTCACCCCCACCTGCAATCATGCCCCGCTCGTCAGCTGCGCGGCGAGCGGAGCTTCGTTTGCAGTTGAGGGGTGAAATAAAACACAGAGACGTCAGCTTGGGTTGAACAAGGGCCACTTTATTTAAATTATAGAACAAAACCCAATTTAAAGTGACCTGCAGAGGGAAACCTAGGTGCGGGAACTGTCTATAAGCAAGTAGCTTGCCATACAGCTCTCGGGCGACCAGCCCCTGCTGGGGCAAGGGCAAGCCCATCTGCTTACCCTTTACCCCAGCCACACCCTGCAGGTGAGTAGGGGGGCCTTCCCACATCATCCCCACCCAGGGCCGTATAACCCCTGGGTAGATGAGGATAAGTTGGCCCCAGAAGCAGCCCATATCCTGCCCTCGAGCCGTAAAGCCTTGAGAGACAGGCCTCTGGAACCGCCAATCACCTCCAAAGGTGCCTAAGGGGGCCACCTAGCTGTCCTCACCTATTTCCCTTCCTGCACCTTCCCGCCACAAAAGGGGGACAAATCTCTATTTAGTCCCCCTTTACCCCACTGCCGAGAAACATCTCTCGCAGACACCCCTGCAGGTCGCCCAAAATAAGTCGTTACCTGCATGAGACAGGTGAACGCCATCGGCCCTGTATGGTTCACCCTTCCAGTGCTGAATGCGGGGATGCGGAATGGCCAACCCCCCCTGCCCAAGAAGAGCCCACCGAATTTGCCGGTTGACCTTCTTCCATGCATGATCAATTCCAGCTGGATCCCATATGCCGCGCCATGTCTGACCACATCAGACACACCAAAGGCCAACGCTGCCTTATCACTTGCATGTCCTTGCATGCCTGTACGCTGAGGGCCTTGCCCTGCTTCACGCCGCGGTCATTACCACCGAGGTGGATGACCATTGCCTGCAGAAATATCTGCACCACACCTTGCTGGAACAGAGGGGGTAGGAGCCACTCCCCGTGCATTCTTTGCCGGTCCAGCCACTGCACAACAGCCCCTCTACTGAGGCCCAACTGCGAGCCCATGCTCAAATTCGCTGCCCTCCAGGGTGCCCGGAAGACCATGCTGTGGCCGCATATTAGGATGTGCATCTGCTCTATCCCTGTCCAGCAACCTGTCAAAACAATGAAGATTGTGAGGCTGCTACATTCCCTTGCCCTCTAAAAGTGGGGAATATAGCCCTTGTACGCATCAGAGGACCAAAGTCCCACGCCCTGTACCAGTGCCTGTGGGAAACTAAAACCTGCTGCCGTAAAAGCAGCCCCAATTCGAGATGAATAGGTTCCAACTGTAAGGTGTTGTACCCCAGCCCCTACAATGCTCGTTTGTGAGGCTGCCGCATCCCCCTGCCCTCTAAAAGGGGGGAATATAGCCATTATATGCATCAGAGGCCCAAAGTCCCACATCCTGTACCAGTGCCGGGAGGAAACCAAAAACCTGCTGCCATAGAAGCAGCTCCCATTTTAATTGAATAGGTTCCAGACTGGAAGGGGTCATACCCCAGCCCCTGCAATGCTTGCTTTGTTAACGCCAAAACTGGTATTGTTGACCCAGACAGGCATATATGGCCTATAGCTAGGGGGTCCAGATTAGCCTGGGTGAATAAATATCCTTCGGCAGAGGTTGGGCGCTGAGGCAAGGTCAACCGTACGTGCCTTCCCTTACACCTCTGGTCCGTTCTAGACCTTCCATGTTGAGCAAGCATAACCCCCCCTCCCTGGAAACATCAAAACTGAAGGGCATGTCGAGAGAGGTCTCACGTAGAGCCAGCCACCACCTCTTTTCTCCTGAAAGCCTCAAAACAGTGTATGAGCCACTGCCTGGAATAGCTTGGGTCTTCACTGAAGGAACAGACCATTTCCCACTGGTCCACTACACCCATAAAATGTCCAGCGAGAAGGGTCGATGGGGATAGGGAAAAAACCGCCAGCCTGGCTAAGAAAGCTTACCTCTAAGTGTTCCCACTGCCATGCCCGTCTCCTGCCGTGCCATCTATCAGGAATATCAGCAGGTGAGTCACCGGAAAGGCCACTCTGGCATATAGCCCTTGCCAGCCCAGAATTCCTGAATACCTGTTTCTGGAAGCTGGCGAGCATGCTGGGGGCAATGTAACCCATTGAATCCAAGGGAATTCCAGCGCACAGCTCACGGGATTAGCCCCCCTTCACACTGCCCCTGCTGCCCTATTCTGCATTCTGATAGCTGGTGATCATGCTAGGGCAATAGATAGGCTTATGGCCTTCTCTGACTCCCTGCATAAACTTCTCCCAGAACAACGGGACAGGCAAGGGCCATGAATTCTAGTGTTCCTAATTATAAGAGAGTTATGAGACCCGACCCCAGGCCATGAGCTCTTCTGTCCAAAAGTAGCCTTCCAACCCCGGAAAAGAGTTAATGAAAGGTAACATTCATAGTTAAAACCCCTTCCCGAATCCAGGCTTGCAACCGCAGGAAAGGGAACCACACGGCCAGGTCGGTGCATAAGGCAGCCATAACCCTGAATTCGTAGTATGAGTGTTCAAGCCCCATCATAGCATAATAACCCCATTAAAAGACCCCTAACATCAAGAGGGCCGAAAGGAAACACTTCATGGTCCCAATCCAGGATCTCATCTGGAACGGTTCAAGCTTGCCCCTGTGCAGCTTTCAGCCCTGGGCAAGAGTCAATCTTGTTACAGAAATGTGAACACCGGGGCAGGATCCTTCATGCTATAAGCTGAAACCTCAGGTGCTAACATGCCTCCCACAAGCTGCCATACCTATGAACATCCACTCAGACAGATAGTGCCCCACTGCTTAGGAGCCCACTTGTCTCCTGACTGCCCCCTCACGGAAGGCTCTGAAGCACTCCATGCGAGAATTATAGCATTCCGTAGGTAATGTTCTGCCACTACAAATGCATAAGGCATATGCGCGCACTATGATGATGGAGTGCAGCTCACTGATCCTAGACTAACTAGTGTGGACCCCTCACTGCCTGCCCCTTTGAATAAGACTGGTGTGACCAAGTGTACTTCTGTACATTCTGACCACAGCCATTGCCATGACTAAACGGGGTGAAGATTGTAGGCCATGAGGGCCAGCCGTGAGTTGGAGGCCATGAAGGCCAGCCAGGAGTTGGTGTATGAGACTGGGAAACAAAAGGCAAACACCATAACATAACAAACCTCCCCTTAAACCGGGTAGCCTGCTAACCAAGTTCATAGTACCCGGAGTCTAACTGGGGAAGGGACACCTGTCCCTAAGCAGCTGGTGGCTCCTTCTTACCCTTTTGAAGGCCTCTTGCCTCCTATCTCCCTGTTGCACATATCCGTTGAACATGACCCAGCAGTGTGATGCTGCAGCAAAAAGGGCAAACGCGGTTTTGGGCTGCATAAACAGAGCCATAGTTTCCAGGTCGAGGGAAGTAATAGTCCCACTATATTCTGCATTAGTCAGGCCTCATCTGGAATACTGCGCTCAGCTCTGGGCGCCTCACTTTAAGAAAGATATAGACAAGTTAGAGCGGGCTCAGAAGAGGGTAACGAGGATGATAGGCGGTATGGAGAACAAGTCTTATGAGGAAAGGTTGAAGGAACTTGGCATGTTCAGTCTGGTGAAGAGAAGGCTGAGGGGTGACATGATTGCACTCCCCAAGTACTCGAAGAGCTGTCACACAGAGGAGGGTACAGATTTGTTCTCTGTTGCCCCAGAGGGTAGGGCTAGGTCTAATTATTTTAAGTTGCAGGAGCGTAGGTTCAGATTGGACATTAGAAGGAACTTCTTGACAGTAAGGGCAGTTCGGCAATGGAACCGACTGCCTAGGGAGGTGGTGGGATCCCCTTCGCTGGATGTCTTCAAGCAGAGGCTGGACAGCCATCTGCGGGAGATGCTCCAGCTATGGATTTCCTGCTGTGAGCAGGGGGTTGGACTCGATGGCCTATAAGGCCCCTTCCAACTCTATGATTCTATGGTGCTAGCATCAACCCTTTTTTTTCCAGGGATTGGCACTGTAAGGCAGCTGCTAAGATCTCACTGCCTCAGGTAAACTCACAGACACTACTTGGGAGCAGCAGCTCCTTGGAGTTACAAGCCCCATTGCGTGGGTGGGTGGTTGTCTGCTATGCCTCCCCCCCACTTTGTGCCATGCACAGCAACACCTCCTTCTCAGAAGTCCGGTGGCACAGGGCAATTGCTGCTCTCGCGCCTCAGAAAGTGAGTAGTGTTGCAAGGAGCAGTTGCCACTGCCTCCAGTGCCACGCCTGCCCTCTTGCTCTAGGCCTGGCTGTGTAACAGCAAGGATGAGGAGCACTGAACTGCCATGGGAGACAATGCAAATGAGGAAGAGGAGGTGGCAACTGCTCTTGCCTCTGCCCCCCCCCAGTTGGCATGGCAAAGAGAACTTGGAACAAAGGGGCATCTAGAGAGAAAGGAGGCAGGGGAAAAGAGTATAACCCCAGACAGCACATGCTGAGGACTAGGCCCTATGCTGCTGCCAGAGATCAGCCTCTGCCTGTTCACTTGTTTTCCCTTGTACGTTTTGTCTCAGGTTCTACAAATGCTAGAAACGTACTATTTTTATTTTTATTTTTTAAATGAAAGCTGAGAGCATTATTCACCCAGGAAGGAACAAGTGCCCCCTTGGCCTCTCCGTTGGGGACGCCCATGGCTCACGACCTGCTTGCGAGCTTCCCATACTGGGCATTTGGTTGGCCATTTTGAGAACAGAGCCCTGGACTAGGTAGGCCTCTGGCCTGATCCAGCAGGGCTCCTGTTATACCCACTCTGTCGCCCTGGATGGCGCCTCTGCCACTCTCTACTTATGGCCGCCCACGGTGGCCCCTCCCCGCTCCTTGCCCCCACCGCCGCTGGGGGTGGGCATCTCCCCCCCCCGCTTTGGGGGCCTTTCCTTTCCCTTTTGGCCCCCCTTGTCCTTTCTTGGGTGGCATATCTAGCTGATTTGGGTCTCCCTGGCCCAACCCTGTCTAGAGAGGGAGATTGGGGCCCCGCTTACAAAACGACGTGATTTCAAAACGTTGTGAAGGGGCCTGCCTGCTTATTCTATACCCCCTCACAGCACCCAATTATCCAGGGGGGGAGCCTAATTGGCCTGCACGCGGCAAGGATTGATGGTTGGGGTCGTGCACCACCTACCCCCGTGTTAATTAAAATTTAAATTTAAAAATTGCCCGCCAAAGGCCGTCTCGCCTGTGGTCCTCGCCGCTGCTGGCTCCGATCCTGCGCTGCCGCCTCGTAGTGACTGCACTGCCGCTGCCGCCGCAGGGCCTCCCAATGCCAGGAGCCTTGCCGCGTAGGCCTTGGTGCCAGCCACCAAGCCTCGCTATGCGCCACCTCGCCGCCGCTGCCTCCCTGTCTCCCGATGAGGCTGGGGGGGGGGCTCGCCGCCGCACAGTCAGCCTGGCCTCAGAAAGCCTCCGGAGGCCCACGTGCATCGAGCAGCAGAAGAGGAAGGTGGAAGGGGCGGCTGGACTCAAATAGTCCTATAGACCCCATCCCTTACACTGCACGTCGCGCTGACGTCACGGGCGCGACGCGCGACGTTGCCCCATTAACAGATGGGGGCAGCGTCTTTACCCCCACCTGCAATCATGCCCCGCTCGTCAGCTGCGCGGCGAGCGGAGCTTCGTTTTTCTTGAAACCGTGTAATGTTGCATCATATATATTCAGTTTGGCTTGATATCAATTTAATTAACACAGTTCACCATTCCCTGATTACTCCTAAAAGATCAAGTGGTTCTTGCCATTTTTAGCATAAGTCTCAGTGCAGAATTTCTGTCTTGGCTATCTTCCGACATAATAGTAAATAATCAAGCACTTTTTGAATATAAAATATGAAAGGCAACTTTTGTTGAACTGTAAATTATAACATTCTCTTGCAAACTCAGAGAAACTGATTATATAATTGCCTCATGCCTGTTCAGCATTCATTAGAAAGCCGCTTTTTAAAACAAATTTTGCAAACGAAAGCTCCCATCAGGTGCTATTTGAGAAAATAAATGATTTCACCCTCCAAGATCTCCATCAAAACCTTTACTAAATTGTTTAGAGTAATGTTTTCTAGCTATTTAAGTAATATGAGCATTGCAGAAGCCTGTTATTTCCACCTTGCTGCACATGTGGCTTGCTGTGGTGAATTTGTATGAATGATGTTTCTTCTGTGGTTTCTCTGGAAACACTGGAGAGCTGGATTATGCAAAAGGTAGCAGGAGCTTTTCCCATACTGGATAAAGAAAGAAATACAATTTTGAGTAGTAGTTTACAGTTTGTCGTATATTGTCTCCCAGTTAAGCTACACTGGGAATCATGATATATCTAGGTGTACTTTTGATATTCTCATTTGCAGTTACTAACCACAGGTCATACAATCAAGTATGGCTGAAATAAGCATTCATATGTACATGCTGTAGTTACAATTTCTGGAGCAATCTAACCTCTGATACATTTATTCCAGTATTCTGCTAGTTTTTATACTGTAGGTTTCACTATATTTAAGTTTTTAACTTTCCTGTGCCTGTGTTTTACAAGTCAGAAATGTTGAGTACTCTTTAGGACTGAATGGCATTTTTCTAAATAAATAATATTGTTAGGATTGGTTTGGATAAATGCTCATCATATGGTAATATTGTACATGGACCATACCACTTCATTTTGCAGATGGGAGACTATATGTTTGATTTTATGTTCACCATTTTTTCCCCTTTAGGAAAAATAGCCCCCACATGTAGAAGTCATTCCATGCACTATAGCTTATATTCTTACATCCTTGCTTCTAACTCAAACTGGATGGAAGAGCTTAGACCAAATAGAGATCACATTAGTTTGCTTGATATTATTTTCATGAAATACAGGAGATTCCCTCAAGCCTCAGTTTTAAGTTGAAGAAGCGAACTTGTGTCTTCCAGTTTCCCCCTTGAATGTTTTTGTATTATTATCATCATCGTCATTGCAAAGGCCTTTGGCTCATGTGATCAGGCTTCGGTTTATTTAGTAGGAGAGAGGTCAAAGGAAGAAAAGGACAAGAGGAGACAAACTGAGGAAAGAAGGGGACAATAAGAAGGGGGCAATGGAAGAAATTCACAGGTCTAAGATCAGCTGAATATTTTATATATTTAGAGGGAGGGGGGCAGAGGCCAGAGTGCTAGTGAGACATTATAATGTGAATATTGAGTTTTGTAGAACTTGTAAAACATTCTTAAAATTAAAAAGAAAATATTTAGCATTCTTATTAGGAAGCTGCCTTAGACCAGCTCAGTCTATTTGTCCCTATAGCCCAGTGTTGTCCAATTGGAAGTCACTCCAGTTAGAATTTCCCATCATTTGCTACTTAATTCTTTTAACAGGAGATGGCAGCGACTGAACCTAAGACCTTCTGTATGCAAAGAATGTGTTGTGCAGTACCACTAAGCTACAGCTCCTCTGCTCCACCTGTATTGTAAAACAAGACCTCCTGAACCATATGTTTTAGTTACTATTAACATTAATGGAGTCCTTTAACATTTTACAATTTTTTGTCTCTTGTCACCACAATCCTCTAATGCAGGAGTGGATTACCTTTAGTCTGCCAGATGTTGCTGAACTACATTTTCCACCATCCCTGTCCATTGGCCATGCTTGCTAGGCCTGATGGGAGTTGTAGTTCAGCAACATCTGATGGGCCAAAGGTTCTCCTCTCCTGCTCTAATATGCCATCATAACCTCCCAGAGACATAATAAATTTGCGCAGATTGCCTAGTTTCCTAGGGCTCATCCAGACGACTGTATAATGTGTGACATGACCACTTTGTGTTCTCATTATTTTTTGGTCGTCCTGATGACGTCGCTGGCAAAAGCGCGTTTTCGTGCGGTTAAATCCACTTTGGCAGAACCGCGGAAAATGCGATTATCTTTTTTAAAGCGTGAATCATCCGCTGTGCCTACAGCTGCTCAGATGCAATACCGTGGATTTTAGAGATGACGCTGGTGCATGGGCAGTCCTTGGGCAGTTCCCCATTCCCCTTCCTCTTTTCCAGCCAGTCCTGTGTTTTCACGTTTGTGCATGTGCGCAAACACCTGTGGGAAAAGCCCGGGAAAACGTAACCAATCCAACCAATTGGATGATAGTGGGTTGTGTCAGGGGCAGGGCTCAAAAAAAAGCGAGAAGAATGCCGCATCTTCTGGCTGCGTGTGCGGCTGGAAAAAAAGTGTGCTTTGCATATCGGGAAAGCGGGAAAGGAGTGGGAAAAGGGGCGAGGACTCTCGGATGACAGAGCGGATATGGAAAACCTGGATTATCCCGCTCCGTTTGGATGAGCCCCTAAACTCAAGCCTAATAGTCAGATTTGAGTAACAACACTGTTCTTTCTCAGTATCTTGTCTTACTCCCTACTTTGTGTTCCTTGAGTTGTGTAGCATAAAAGAACTAAAGAGGATTCTAAGCTCACATAGCTCACATGTGAACTGCTCTTTGCGAGATCCATGCACAGGAAAGGAAGTTGTTGGTGAAATAGAAAATGAATACACAGAATACAAAATGATATTTTTAGAATGCCCAAAAAAGTTTTGTGCGTGAGCTTTGACTTGAAGAGCACTGAAAATCTTTCTGAGATCAGTTAGCTGTTATCCACACCCAGCTTTGTCCATCTCTAGAGATTGTGTCTGAATAGAAGGATTTCCTGGAATGAATGAACTGGATAAGCATATATTTTAATGTTAATGAATGACTTCCAGGCAGCCACACAACATATATCAGTTGTCAGAAAAAACATCATAATGAAAACCTACCCTTTGTACTTAAGGTGAATTTTAAAAGGTTAAGTTGTATTAGAGAGCTTTTTTAAAAGGGAGGAGACAACACAAGAGATAAGGACAAAGTGTCAGAGTAAGACTGGAGACAGACAATATTTTAAAGAGAAGGACATCGCTCATATCTAACCTATCTCCCTGACTTCCCAAGCCATCCTACAGGCTTGTCTGAACTGAATCCTTCACTCACCTATTAAAAGCTTCTATGCTCAAAATAGTTTCCACAATCATTGTGTGATGCCATCACTTGGAAGTCAGCTGGGAGAAAGGACGGGTTTTGTATGCATACATATAACCATGAGACTTGCAACTGCCAAGCAGGTGTTGGGCCTGTTCCCAGTTGATTAATCTGGTCAGCAGCTGATGGATTCCTATTTCAAGAATACTATTCACTGTGATCTTTTCAGAAAGTCCCCCTAGTATCATACCTCCTGAGGAAAGTTGATTAAAGAGGTTTGCAAGATAATGAAGACCTTGAATTGGGATGCTACTTTCACTGCTTCCAATAGCAGTGGGGCTAGTAGTGGGTCACCTTTCTCTCATCACATCTGAGTACAACTTTGTACATCAGTTTTTAGGTATAGTATTCAGCAGAAAAAATGAGGGGATGTTATGACAGTGACTGCCTGGGAACTATATAAATGCCACCTTGAGTTCCAGGATGTAAGAAAGGCAGGATTTAAATGTAACAAAATAAATAAAAGGGGAGTACTTTGAATAGCTGTGGAGTGGTACTTTGATGCAGAAATGGGGATGTAAGAAGGCATTGTTTTCTGTTCACTGTATTTGTCACATGCACCACCGTTTCTGTTATACTGCAGTTCATCTTCTGCCAAAAACTACATTATTCCTCTTGCTGTCCACTGTGGCAAAATTATATAATTGACATAATTATGTAAATGAACTATGTAAGTTCCATAAATTATGTTGGAATTCCATAATTTATGTTAATCCACCCTTTTCATTTAAATACAAAGTTAACACAATGCAAATGGGCAAAAAAAGGTAATCAATTGCTCATTGTTTGCAGACTGAAATCAACAATGAATAATGATTATATTTGTTGGACTGAGACAAAAAAATTGTAATGAGCAACAAATAGATAATAATAATAATAATAATAATAATAATAATAATAATAATAATAATAATAATAATAATAATAAAAACAGTGGCAATTTCTGCTCCCATTTCTGTTTTCATCAGAATTCTCCAACATCAGTAAGTGCAGAAGAGCAGGTCTATGCGTGACTCCAAATTTCTATAGACAAAACAAGACAGTTTAGATATCTAGGTATTACTAGAACTGCTAGAGTATACCAGAATGTCTCTGCAATAGACAAACTGCTTAGTTGCCTGTATTAGTTATTATTAATATTTAAATCAAGTTAACCTTAGCAGAGACGTGGTATAAAAATGTAGTAAATGAATAAAATAAATTAATAATTTATTCCATAACAATTTATAATCCAATTAGTCTGCAGTATTCCTATACTTCTTAGTGACAAAGAATTAGATTTTTGAGTGTCAATATTGTGGTAAATTGATGAAGCTAATCCCAGAATTCATTTCAACTTTGTACCCTAAACTAAAAGTTGTTCCATTTATTTTTATTTTTTCCCTTTGTCTTGATTGCAGTTGGAAGTAGTCATCATTGTTTGTTCTCTGGGATAGGGTTATCACAAAATATTCCCGGAGATACAAGTGTTTGCTAATGCTGTAAATAAGAGGCATTACAAGAGAAATACTAGCAAATTAAAGAGCAATCTCTTGCAAACTGCCGTCTCATTCAACTCCTACTGACTTTTATTCTAAAGGTGTTTATATAACACCATGGCTTGTACTGTTGCAGCCTTTCTCTGAGCCTTTACCAGTTTTACACAAAAAAGATATACTCAAAAAAGTGTAAAGCATGTGTGCAAAGAATGCTTGTTTCAAATACACCTTATCTATGTACTTCCTGTTGCAGACTCAGGTGCTTCTGGGAATGGTAGGAAGATATGAGAATGAAACAGGACATAGAGACATTTTGGATGAAATAAACAGCTTTATTGGTTACAGAAGCTTGTAGGCTTGGCTTGGCATAGGGCAAGAATCCAGTCATCAAACAGCCTGCCTGCTAGCTAATGGATAAGCCTTACCCCAGCCCAAGTGCTAGGGCATCCATGGGAGTTGATATGATAGGTTAGGTCCACCTCTGCATGGATCAATTCTGGTGAGCCTACAGGCCAACTGGGGAGCTTGTCTACCCATTTTGGCCCCCAAGCTAGAGCTCTGAATGGATATTGCCTCAATCACTTAAGGGGATCCCTAAATGGGAGAAAACAGGGAGCCCATCCCTCACCATGTTCCCAGTGTGGATCCTGTGCAATGCCAATCCCACCACAGTAAGTTGTGACAGCAAAATAATATCTGCCAAATAACTTAAAACCTCATTCTCTCCCTTATGAAAACCCTGGAGGACCTAGCCAGTCTGCCTGCCAGTAAATTCCTTCCCAGCCCTGTCAAACAGTGACTAATGTCTGCAGCAAGGTGACTGAACAGGAGAAACCAAACAAAAGCAAACAAATAATCCAAAATCTAAAACTGAACAAAGGGTGGGAAGGTGGGTAAGTGCAATGACAACTGATGTGGGGCAGAAAGGGCAGGTGGCTTAAACAGCCCAGAGGAAGGCTAGTGTTTGGTCTGCTTGGATGCCCAACCTCCCCATATGAGACAATCACCCCTCTAATTGCCTCATGGTGGAAAGCCCTGCCTCTGCACCAATGCAACTGCCTTGCCAGTGACGTGACCTCATGGCTGCGCAAAATGGTGCCTCCCCTTGTCCTTCTCTCCTGCCCTGTGCCAGGCTGCAAAAGCTCCGCCCCCTCATATGGTGAGGAGCCTGGTCTTCTCATGCAGCTGCAACCTAAATCATCCACAATGTTAGTACAACAATAGCAATTGGCCATTTAAGCATCATTGTTTGATCTGTTAGGTCAGAACTAGATGTAGCAAGAATTGCAGAACAACTGCTATTCCATGCCTCTTTCACTTGCACTTCCTGGTAAAGTGTCATAATATAGCAAAATGTCATAATATAGCACAATTTGGTTCATGTGTCCAAATAACAGGTTATGAATGTGTGGAGTGGGGAAATAGGTTTATGGTGGCAGATCCCAACCCTGACCTATGAATTTATTTATTTATTTATTTATTTATTTATTTATTATTTTATTTATATCCCGCCCTTCCTCCCAGCAGGAGCCCAGAGCGGCAAACAAAAGTACTAAAAACACTTTAAAACATCATAAAAAACATACTTTACAGTAAAACAAAACATCTTTAAAAACATTTTTTTAAAAGCTTTGAAGACATCTTAAAAAAGAAAAAGGGTTAAAAACATTGGGTGTTTTCTTTTAAGTTTACAAACATATTAAAAAGCAATTCCAACACAGACACATACTGGGATAAGGTCTCAACTTAAAAGGCTTGTTGAAATAGGAAGGTCTTCAATAGGCGCCGAAAAGATAACAGGGATGGCGCCTGTCTAATATTTAAGGGTAGGGAATTCTACAGGGTAGGTGCCGCCACACTAAAGGTCCATTTCCTATGTTGTGTAGAATGGACCTTCTGATAAGATAGTATCTGCAGGAGGCCCTCGCCTGCAGAGTACAGTGATCTACTGGGTATATAAGGGATAAGACAGTCTTTCAGGTATCCTGGTCCCAAGCTGTATAGGGCTTTGTACAGCAAAACTAGAACCTTGAACTTAACCTGGTAGCAAATGGGCAGCCAGTGCAGTTCTTTCAGCAGCGGGGTGACATGTTGGTGATACAGCCCCAGTGAGCAGTCTCACCGCTGCATTTTGCATCAGCTGCAGCTTCCGGACCAACCTCAAGGGTGTCATCTCATCATCTACAAATGGACGTTGAGACTGAGAGAGTGAATGCCACGTTGGAGCAATATCTCTGTTATGTCAGCTACCAGCAAGACAACTGGGTGTCCTTTTTGCCCTTAGCAGAATTTGCTTACAACAATGTAGTGCATGCTACCACGCAACAGACCCTGGTCGTTGCCAACTTGGGATTCCACCCTTGAGCTTTTGCCGCCCCACATGTCAGTACCGTCTTTCCGGCAGCCGAGGACTTTGTGCAAGAGTTCCAGGCAATGCAGCAGTTGTTGAAGGAACAGTTAGAGAGGGTGAAGGTGGACTATAAGAGAGTTACCATCATCAACAGGAGGGGCCAGAAATCTGTGTGCGAGACAGAGTGTGACTGTCCACATGTTATCTGCCTACATGGGCACGATTCCAAAAAATGGAAGACAGAAAGGTGGGTCCCTTTGAGGTTGAGGCTCAGATCAATCCAGTGGCTTTTTGTCTGAGGTTGCCTCCTTCCCTCAAGATACATCCAGTGTTTCATTGCTCCCTGCTTACCCTGAAGCACCCTCCTGATCCTCACAGGATACCAGAAGTGCCTCTGCCCCCCATAGCTGTGAATGGACAAGAAGAATATGAAGTGGAGCAGATTTTGGACTCGCAGAAGCGCTGAGGGCAGCTCCACTACTTGATCCACTGGAAGGAGTACGATCAGACGGAGCATTCGTGGGAATCAGTTGATGACATCCACATGCCAGATTTTATGAGAGAGTTCCATGACACCTACCCGGACAAGCCCAAGCCCAGGGGATGGGGGGAGATAGAGCATGAAGGAGGGGGTGATGTTGCACCCCAAGCGCAAGGGGAGTTAGATCAGGGAGAGGAGTCAGATGAGGACAAGGTCCCTGGGGGTGTTGAAGGAGGGGAGGACTCTGCCAGCCCACAGACTTCCTCGGCCAGCACCCCTATCAAGGCAAGTCCAGCCCCATTGAGCTCCCCACCTGAAGTGTTGGGAAGCGAATCTTCGTGCACGCCAACTCCACCCACGCAGGAATCCCTGCCCGGCACTTCAAATGCTTCCCCACCAACCAGCTTCCCACTCCCTGAGGTCACACCAGCACCTAGCGAAGCCCCGCTGTCAGATGGGCCATCAGAGGCTTGCCCCCCCCTCGCCTCATGTGAGAAGGCATAAGAAGAGAGACTTTCAGAGGGTGAAACTTCGGAGGAGAAGTAGTTTCTGTGTGACCTTCCCTACTTAAGCAGGTGCCCACTCAGGCTCTAGTACTGAGTCAACTCTCCCCACATGCTACAGAGACTGTTACGTAGGCTAGTTAGGGAAAGTAGTGGATCTGAGTAGACAGGTTTATGAAGTGCACCGCTTGGGATGTAACCATCACATTAATAAAATGAGAATTAGACCAAACCTCACCTCCGTCTCGTGTCTCGGACTCTGGGCAGGACAGTAGCTGTCTTACCAGCCGAAGCTGGTAAAAGGCACTGCTAGCCACTGAGGTCACCTGGGCCTCTAGCAACAAAGATGGATCTAGGAGCACCCCAGACTATGGACCTGCTCTTTCAGAGGGAGTAAGACCCCATCTAAAGCAGGCAACCGACCAATTATCTGAACTCAGGAACCACCAACCCACAGCACCTCCGTCTTGCTAGGATTCTGTTTACTGGCCCTCATCCAGCCTACCATTGAGTCCTTGCAGTGGTCCAGGGCTTGCACGGCCTCTCCCGATTCAGATGTTACAGAGAAATAGAGCTGGGTATCATCAGCGTACTGCTGACACCTTGCCCCAAATCTCCTGATGAACGCTCCCAAGGGCTTCATATAGATGTTAAACAGCATGGAAGACAAGATGGTACCCTGCAGCACCCCACAGCACAACTGCCAGGGGCCCGAAAAACAGTCACCCAATGCTATTATCTGAAAACGACCTTGGAGATGGGATCAGAACCACTGTAAAACAGTGACTCCGATACCCATCTCACCAAGTCAGCCCAGAAGGATACCATGGTGAATGGTATCAAAAGCAGCTGAGAGTTTAAGTAAGAGTAACAGGGTCGCACTCCCCCTGTCCTTCTCCTGATAAAGATCATCCCTCAGGGCAATCAAGGCTGATTCAGTCCCATAACCAGGCCTGAACCCAGACTTGGAACAAGTCAATATAATCTGTTTCATCCAAGACTGCTTCCAATTGCTGCACCACAACCCTCTCAATCACCTTCCCTAAGAAGGGGGTATTTGCGACCAGTTGGTAATTGTCGCAAACCAATGGGTCCAGCGTGGGCTTTTTCAGGATTGGTCGGATCACCGCCTCCTTCAAGCCGGCTGGAACCACTCTCTCCCTCAACGATGTGTTGACCACACCCTGGATCCACTCAGTCAAAAACCCTCAGCAAGAAGGGTAAGGGTCGAGAGGACATGTTGCTGGCTGCATCATTACAAGCACCTTGTCTACGTCATCAGGCCGCATCAACTGAAACCATTTCCAAGAAGTTGCAGCAGACGTTGCACTGGACACCTGATTGGGGACTATAGTAGATGTAGATGGGGCATCAAGACTGCTATGGAGGCAAGCAACTTTATCCTCAAAGTGCCTTGCAAACAATTCACAGTGGGCCTCAGAAGGGTGTAAAACTCCATTTCCTGGAGTTGATGTCAACAGACCCCTGACAATACGGAAAAGCTCCACTGGATGGCTACTTGAGGATGCAATGGAGGCAGAGAAGTGGGCCTTCACAGTAGGCACGGTTATGATGTTTTACTTGTGCCTGAGCAGCCTCACAGCATATCTTTCACCACTTGTGCTCTAGCCATCGTCCAGCCTGTTTCATTGCCCTTACCTCACTGGTGTACCAAGGTGCAAACTGGGCTCCACAATGCCAGAGAGGGCACTCAGGGGCAACTGTGTCAAGGTTCGACGTGCCTCACTATTCCACAGCATGACAAGGGCTTCAACAGGGTCTCCTGCTCTGTCTACTGGGAACACCCCCAGGGCATTCAGGAATCCAGTGGATTCCATTAGTCTCCGGGGGCAGACCATCTTAATTTGTTCACCACCCCTGCAGGAAAGGATCAGAGCCATAAGTCTAAACTTCACCAGGAAGTGGTCTGACCATGACAGTGGGGTGACATCCACCCCCCATCTCCAAACCACCCCTTCCTCCATCTGGAGCAGAAACCAAGTCGAGGGTGTGCCCTGCCGTATGTGTTGGTCAAGTGACAACTTGAGACAGCCCCATGATTGTCATGAAGGCCATGAAGTTCCGGGCCAGAATACTAGAGGCAGCCTCAGCATGGACATTGAAATCACCCAGGATTATAGTTCTGGGCTCCCCCAATACCACAGCCGAGATGGCCTCCACCAGCTCAGTCAGAGAAGCTGCCGGGCAGCAGGGTAGATGGTACACCATCAGCAAACCTAGTTTCCTGTCTCCTTGGCTCAACACCAGGTGCAGGCCCTCACAGCCAGCTCCAAGACAGAGTGGTTTCCCGGTGATAGAGATGGAAGTTCTGTAGACCACAGCAACTCCCCCCCCAACTCTGCAGCCTGTGCTGCTGTTGCTCCATGTATCCAGGTGGACAAAGCTGGGTCATACCAACTCCTCCCAGCTCACCCACCCAGGTCTCAGTAATACACACCAAATTGGCATCTTCATCCACAATCAAATCATGGATGAGTGTGGTCTTATTGTGTACTGATCTGGCGTTAAACAACAACACACGCAGGCCTTTGGGCACAGCAGATGAGCAATGAGGAACCCATCCATGAGAGGAGTGGGAGGGAGGAACAAGGCGTAGATAGCCTTGCCCTCGTCTTCTATGGTAATTCACCCTCTACCCATGATCACTGAAATTGGGGTGGCATCATCTATGTTGCTCCTTACTAAGACTCTTCCTAAACACCTGATATGGACCCAACAAGAGCCCACCAACAAAACCTACCTGAGCCAATTATCCCAGTAGGATCCATGAGCTCTTCTACACAGTGCCTGCATGTGTACAAGTTGTATGCAGAAGAGTTGATGAATGCATGAATCTTGGAGGTGAAGCCTTTTGTTGCGATCCTGTTACCCTTGTATTTGCATCCTCTGTGTGGCCTCCTCTTTGTGATTCTTTTCCGGTCCACCTATCTCAGTATTGACATTTCTGACTGGCAGTGGCTCTCCAGAGTCTGAGAGAGGAGTCTCTCAGTTATAGCTGGAGACGACAGGGATTGAACCAGGGACCTTCAGATACTGAGTTACGGCGCTTCCCCACAAACATAGGAAGATGTCTCATAATAGAGTCAGACATTTGGTCCATCTAGCTTCGTATTGTCTAGACTAACTGACATCAGATCTCCAGGTTTCGGGCAGGGGACATCAGTGCCAGGGATTGAACCTGGGATCTTCTGCATGCAAAGCAGTTGCTCTGCCACTGAGCTATGACCCTTCTCTATGGAGTCCATCCCCTGGGTGGACCGCATTCAGGATAACAATGGCAGGGCTATCCTTTATAACTAGTTATGTCAAGTGGCCTTTGAGGAATTGTAATAAAAAAAATGAACACAACTACATTTGCTACTGTACCTACCATTCTCTGCCTCTTACGTTCTAGCAGTCCAAACACTGAAAAGCAGATTTAGCAACAATCCTGCAGAGTGTATTCAAACAAGTGGTGATTACACGTTGTTTCTTGGAATGCAGCTTCAGTGTGTGGGAAAGAAGTATTGCCTTTTACACAATGATGATAGGTGCTATTGGCTGAAGAACATACTGTTCTGCAAAACCTCAGACATATACACAAAATGAAAAGCAACTCATTCTCTGGAGAGAATTTTGAACTCAAATTTTGAACCTGTCAAAATATTGCATGCAATGAGCTGCACCCTGCTTTAGCAGTAGTATCAGCGCTCTTCTAGAGTTTGCTGATAAACCAGTTTATACAGGTTGTACAAATGACTATGAAAATGCAGATTGAGTCAGAACTGTGGGACAAACCAAGGAAACAAGCTCAGAGGGCAAAATTCAGCATAGAGTTAGGCATCCTTAAGCCCAGTGAAATAAATTTATTTATTTATTTATTTATTTTATTTATATACCGCCCTAAGCCAAAAAGGCTCTCTGGGCGGTGTACATAAAAGATAAATCAAGCAAAATATATAAATACAGTAAATATAACAGAATCAAAAGTCAAAACAACAAACAACAACAACCAAGCAACATCAAAATATAACAATAATAAGATACTGTTTAAAATACACGATAAAAACAATTATTAAGATACATTTTAAAATGCCTGGGAGTATAAAAAGGTTTTCACCTGGCGCCGACAAGATAGCAGCGTCGGCGCCAGGCGTACCTCATCGGGGAGACTATTCCACAATTCGGGGGCCACCACCGAGAAGGCCCTAGTTCTGGTCACCACCCTCCGAGCTTCTCGATGGGATGGCACTCGGAGGAGGGCCTTAGATGTCGAGCGCAGTGTACGGGTAGGTTCGTATTGGGAGAGGCGTTCCACCAGGTATTGCAGTCCCATGCCGTGTAGGGCTTTATAGGTCAAAACCAGCACTTTGAATTTAGCCCGGAAACAAATAGGAAGCCAGTGCAGACGGGCCAGAACGGGTGTTATATGAGCGGACCTTCTGGTCCGCGTCAGTAGCCTGGCCGCTGCATTCTGGACTAGCTGTAGTTTCCGAACTATCTTCAAGGGCAGCCCAACGTAGAGCGCATTGCAGTAGTCCAACCTAGAAGTTACCAGAGCGTGAACAACTGAGGCGAGATCATCACTGTCCAGATAGGGACGTAGCTGGGCTACCAGTCGAAGATGGTAAAAAGCGTTCCGTGCCACCGAGGCCACCTGGGCCTCGAGAGACAAGGAAGGATCGAAAAGGACTCCCAAGCTACGAACCTGTTCCTTCAAGGGGAGTGTAACCCCATCAAGAACAGGATGAACATCCTCCATCTGGGCAGTGAAGGCACTCACCAACAGCGTCTCGGTCTTGTCTGGATTGAGCTTCAGTTTGTTAGCCCCCATCCAGTCCATTATCGCGGTCAGGCAACGGTTTAGCACGTTAACAGCCTCACCTGAAGAGGATGAAAAGGAGAAATAGAGTTGCGTGTCATCAGCATACTGATGACAACGCACCCCAAAACCCCTGATGACCGCACCCAGCGGCTGCATGTAGATGTTGAAAAGCATGGGGGACAGTACCGATCCCTGCGGGACTCCACAATGGAGAGTCCAGGGTGTCGAGCAGTGTTCCCCAAGCACTACCTTCTGGTGACGACCCACCAAGTAGGAGCGGAGCCACTGCCAAGCAGTACCCCCGACTCCCAATGTATCTAATGTTATTTTGGATTGTGCCCAAATTGGATGGCAGTAAACTCTCAGATTGTCCTGAAGGCAACCATGGTATAAGAACCTCACCCAGGCCTCAGAACAAGAGGAGGTATATATATGTCTGTATGAAAGGGGATGAGAAAAGTGCTGGTTGAAGGACTAAGAGATGAGGCATGCAAACTGATTGAAGGAAACAGGCCAGAGAAAATAGTGGACTGAACACCGGGGACTCAAATAAATGACAACTGGTAGAAGGACAGAGTTGAAGGAAAAAGAGCTGTGGGAGTGTCCAGTAATAGATCAAGTGGTGAGCTTTGGCAGAAAGTGAACTTGTTTCTATTGGATATAGCTATAGTGAGCTACACTGTTGTCTATGTGTGGGCAGGGAGTGGACAATCAACCACAGGGGCTTGGGGGGATGGAGAACTCTTTGTTAGAGAAGCCACACACAAAAAACTTTTGTGGATGAATTTTACATATATGTGAACGATTCAGCCAGGTCTTCGGCTGCAGATCTTGAATGTCATTTATATCCAGCATGTATCACTTACAAAACATAAACAATGTGCTGGACATTGTACAGAAACAGATGCCTGCTGGCTAACAATCGTTTTTTTAAGGAGACAAAAGGGGAGTTAGAGGTGAAGTACCCCCAGATATAAAAATCTTTCTTTATTTCACTTTCTACTCTCCCATCTTTTAGTCCTCTAGATGCCTTTGTATTTTTTCGTCAAACTGCTAATCACAACTTTGGAATGTTTTTGGTCTAATGTTTAGAAATGATTTTTAAAAAACCCTAGTAATAATAAAACAGCAAGGCAAAGTAAAAAATGAAAAGAAGAAATTTCAACTAAGTACACATTCTGTGGAAATAATGCTATCTAGAGTAATTTTCTGTCGAATGTTATCTACCCAGTTCCCACCCACGTCTGCCTTTTTGAAATTTTCCACAGTATCTTGTTATGTGCATTTTCCCCTTTTAAAAAAAGGCTTGTTACAGCTATATGTCCTTGATTTGTTTATTTTGGGGAGTACTTTAGACAAGGCCTAACAAAATGAATTTCATTCCTTTGAGCAAGTTATCTGTTTCGCATTCCACTCCAGTTCAAAAAAATGAAACGGAAAAGAAAAAGCAGGAAAGAATTCAGAATAGACAGAAATCTGTTCTCTGCCTTCTTTATTATTTAAATGCATTTCCAGAGGCACAAAATCAATGGTCAATATAGCACAGTCTCAGGTCCACTAATGATGTATAGCTGGACCCTAACTAAAACCAACCAACCAAAAAGCCTTTCCAAAATCTGACGGTATTGCAAGAATGACCAGGAAAAGAAGCAGATTTGTAAAACAGCACTAGCAAATAATATCTGTAGGATTCTGAAAGTATCAAGAACTAAAAGCATTTTATTAGCAAGCCATCTTGACCTAGTGACCAAAGCTAGATCACAGAAGCTATGAGAAAACGAGAAAATGAAACTAGAATGGGGGGAAAGATGCACCTGAAGAGCAGTGTCTAACTTACCTTCTTTGTAAAGGAACACCAGTGGCCACTGCAAATGGTAAGCCGCTGCTGCCTAGTCATGATAGTGAATTTTTTACACTCTCTTTCTCTTTCTCTCTGCAGGGGGGAAAAAAACTTGAAGAAATGGGCACTTATTTCAGGGGCTGAAGTTTCACTGCCCTCCAAATTAAGCTGAAAGTACTCATGTGAGAACTTTCATTTCAAACCAAATTCCCATCTGATATATGAAGAAAGTTGCCAAAATGTTAGTCTGGTTCTGTAGTGCTGCACTAGAAATAGGGATGGAAGGATCTGTCAAATTCGCTTCTCCCATTTTCTCATTTTTCCAATCTGAAATTTGGTTCTCAATTCTTCAGCAATTTGCAATTTTAAAAAAAGAAAATCTTATGAAAATCCTGCAGTATTTTAGTGAGAATTTCTCCTAACAGACACATTTTTGTATGCAGTTTTGACTAAATGAACACATTTTTGCAAACAATTTCTCCCAATATAATGCATTTTGTACGTTATTTTCACTAATATGTGCATTTTATGCAGTTTCCCCTAATGTATGTATTTTTGTAAACATTGCTTGGTTGGAAAATGGCATTGCAAAATTCAGGCAAGTGTGAATCTAAAAGGATGGCTGTGTTTTGGTTCACCTATTGTTTTGGAAAGTGTGAATTTGATAAATTCAGCTTTAAATTCAAACGGATTGAATTTTTTCCCCATCCCTAACTAGAAATCACAGTGGTGCAGAGGACCCTGATTGGCTGGTCTTTGTCATGTGAATACGATTGATAGTGTTGCCATTGCCCTCTCCTGCCATGGCTTCTCTGCTCTCACCTGATTCATGTAATACCTTGCAAAATGTAGTTGCAGAACCCTGAGGAAGAGTTGCCATCTCTTCGCCATACCATCCCTCATTGAGGCCATTGCCAAGGGCAGAATAATGAGATCTTTTTCTAGATCTGTTCCTGTCCTATATTCACTGGGATGGAAATAATGTGATGTTGAGTGGGAGTATTGGGGAGGGGGAGGAGATGAAAATTTGGAAATGGTGGTTTTGAATGGGGGACAAATTGTGATATGGACATGCTGAGTGTGGGAGCGGTGAAGGGATAAAGCAAGATAGGTGGGGAGTTAAATTATTTCATATATTTTATTTAAAACATGTATATTTCACTTTTTAATTAAAAAGCAAGGAACCAGCACCCCTCAAAAGCAAGATAAAAAAAATCATTAGAATATCAGAGAATTATTAAAGGCAAACTCAACATTACACAAGGCACACACATAAAACAATAAGCAACACAACAATAAATTCTCAAAAGCAACACTGAAATCAACATCACTGTTCACGAATATGAAATGGATTTTCACTTGCTGCCTAAAACATATTCGGAATAGGCTCCCTGTAGGTATGGGGGAGAAATTCAATTCAGTTTGAGTTTAAAGCTGAATTTATCAAGTTCACACTTCCCAAGCAATATAAGAATCAAAACAGACATCCTTCAAAATTTGCACTTATCCAAATTTTGCAATGTAGTTCTCCAACCAAACAAGGTTTACCAAAATGTATATATTCAGGGAAAGTGTGCATAAAAATGCATGTATTTGTGGAAATAATGTACAAAAATGCATTATATTAGGAGAAATTGCTTGCAAAAATGTGTACATTAGTCAAAACTGCATAAAATGTGTTTATTAAGAGAAATCTTGCACTAAAATGCTGAAGGATTTTCATGAGGATTTTTAAAAAACATCGCAAATTCCTGCAGAAATGTGGAGAACTGAATTTCAGATTGGAAAAATAGATAATTCCATCCCTGGTTCCTGGTTAATATCATTGGAGAGAGAGGTGCATAACTGGAGGGCTGCCACAGAAAAAAACCTCTCTCTGCTTGGAAGGGAAACACTTGAACTGTCCCTGCCGCGAATACCCACACCCTATCTCTTCAGCATCATTGGCCTTTTAATAGTTAAAAATACTTCTGATTTTTCTAGAAATAGGACTGCAATATATGTTCCCTGCTTCCTCATAAACACATTGTCACTGAAAGGAGAAGTAAAGTTGTTATGTCAAACTATGCTTTTCCTCAGGGAAGATTTTCAGGATTGCATTGATGATTCTGATCTTACTGATAAGCCCCATGTTTTACAAATGTGCCACTTGGCAGGGCTGTCGACACTTCACATGTGTGCCATGGCTCCATTCCCCCACTTTGTGAAACATGAAATTCTATTATTTCATGTATTCATCCCCCTCCCTTTGCAAATGGTCAGAGATGAGACACAAGAGAATGAAGTGATTGCTACATGCCATTGGTGACACAATCCATTGTTTTATGTATTTACTTATTTAGCTGTGGTTTCATAGAATCATAGAATAGTAGAGTTGGAAGGGGCCTATAAGGCCATCAAGTCCAACTCCCTACTCAATGCAGGAATCCAACTTAAAGCATACCCAACAGGTGACTGTCCAGCTCCCTCTTCAATGTCTCCAGTGTTGGAGAGCCTACCACCTTCCTAGGTCATTGGTTCCATTGTTGTATCATTCTAACAGTTAGAAGGTTTTACTGATGTTCAGTCAAAATTTGGCTTCCTATAACTTGAACCCATAATTCCATATCCTGCACTCTGGGATGATCGAAAAGAGACCCTGGCCTTCCTCTGTGTGTCAACCTTTCAAGTACTTGAAGAGTGCTATCATATCTTTCTCAGTCTTCTCTTCTCAAGGCTAAACATGCCCAGTTCTTTCAGTCTCTCCTCATAGGGCTTTGTTTCTAGTCCCCTGATAATCCTTGTTGCCCTCCTCTGAACCTGTTCCACTTTGTCTGCATCCTTCTTAAATTGTGGTGTCCAAAGGATGAGGCCTAACCAGTGCCGAATAAAGGAGAACTAGTACTTCACGTGATTTGGAAACCATACTTCTGTTAATGCAGCCTAATATAGCATTTGCCTTTTTTGCAGCCACATCACACTGCCGGCTCATATTCAGTTTGGGATTAACAACAATTCCAAGATCCTTTTCACATGTAGTATTGCTGAGCCAAGTATCCCCCATCTTATAAGTGTGCATTTGTTTCCTTTTTCCTAGGTGAAGAACTTTGCACTTATCCCTGTTAAGTTTCATTCTGTTGTTTTCAGCCCAATGCTCCAGCCTATCAAGATCCCTTTGTATTTTGTTTCTGTCTTCCAAGGTATTAGCTATCCCTCCCAATTTTGTATCATCTGCAAATTTGATAAGCATGCTCTGTACCTCCTCATCCAAGTCATTAACAAAAATGTTGAAGAGCACCGGACCAAACCCTGTGGTACCCCACTCGCTACCTGACTCCAGTTTGAGAAGGAACAATTGATAAGCACTCTTTGAGTATTATTCTGGAGCCAACAGTGGATCCACCTGATAGTTGTTCCATCCAGCCCACATTCAGCTAGTTTGCTAATCAGAACATCATGGGGCACTTTGTCAAAAGCTTTGCTGAAGTCGAGAAGCATTATGTCCACAGCATTCCCACTGTCTACCAGGGAGGTTACCCAATCAAAAAAATGAGATAGTTGTCTGGCAGGATTTGTCCTTGATAAATCCATGTTGGCTTCTAGCAATCACAGCATTGTTTTCAAGGTGTTTACAGACTGACTGCTTTATAATCTGCTCCAGCATTTTCCCAGAGACTGATGTCAGGCTGACTGGTCTGTAGTTCCTAAATTCCTTCTTTTTGCCCTTTTTGAACATTAGCCCTCCTCCAGTCATACAGTTTCTCTCAAATAACCTTGCATAGTTTCTTAATTTTGATTGCAGATAGACTGCAATCTGTGAATGGTACAGAAAATAGGATTGCCAGGTCAGAAGCATCCCAAACCCTGAGATTTTGGGGATGGGCCCTAGTGGTGTCATAAGGATGTGCCTGAGTGATGTCATGGGGCAGGCCTAAGTGATATCATGGGGTGGGTCTGAGTGATGTCACGGGGCAGATCCGAGTGATGTCATTAAGGATGATACATTAAGCATCAACCACAGTTGCTTGGAGCATACAATTCAAACATTTCTCTAACTGGAAATTAAGATGGAAATCTTAGCTAAAAGATGGAGCCTGGGTAGGGAACATTTAATCTAGCCAACTTGCTTCTGGCAAAAAATGTTTAAGTGCCCTCAGGCCAGGCCAGTCACCAGAAGGCCATTGTAGGAAGAAAGGAGCCTAGTCTTGTGGATATGTTAGATGGAGCACTCAGGACTTGGGCTGCAATTCTAAACACACTTACTAAATGACATAGAACTCAATAGGACTTACTTCTTAGTAGATATGGTTTGGATTGTGTTGTTGGTAAAGCTTGACTAGGGATCCTCTACAAAGATATCCATATCCAAGTAGGGTTGGCAACCCCCTGCCTGGAATGCTCTGCCCCTACCTTTTAACATCCAAATTTCTTTCCAGATTTGACCTTTCACTTCAGAAAGTGGTCTGAGAAATGAGTAAGAGTAAGAAGATTCTCTACTCTTTTCTGTCTACCCTGCAGGCTGCTATAAACTCACTATGACAGCCAGCCCAATTCTAGTAAATAATTGACAGAGAGAAAATACACAAGGTTTGGTCTACCTTTGTAGGCAGCAGCTTGGGAACAACAACAATTGAAGCCACACTGCCCACTATGTGAATTCTCTTACCACTATTGGGCAAGAAACAAACAAGAAGGCTCATCAATGGGTTTAAGAGGGTTGAGCTGAGCATGTGGAACCACTGTTGTTGCTTCTACAGATGAAAGGGAGTGAGGATAAAGGCAAATGAAATACAAATAGAAGAACAAAAGACCGTGATGATTTCCTAAATGCAGTAACATACCAAGATTCCTATGAGTAAGGCAGAAAACTCAGCATCCCACAACCAGTCAGGATTCCTAACCGAAAACCAAAACTAAAATAATCTTGGCAGCCAGTTAGCCAAGGTCACAGAAATCCCAATGCAGCACAACCTGACCCCGCAGGCTAAAGTTAGTGCAGAATGCTGTGGCACAATTGCTGACATGAGTGAGATCTTATCACACATAATACCTCTGCTCTGAAATCTGCACTGGTTGCTGATTTGCTGCCAGGCCAAGTTCAAGGTGTGCTTTCCATGTTACAGGTGCCACATAGTATTTGTTCTGCTCTTGTAAGAAATCAGTCCTTTAGTGGGGCAGCACCTACACTTTGGAACTACAAACTGCCTATAGACTTTAGCAGGTGCCTTTATTGTAGTCTTTTTGGCACCTGCTAAAAACATTTTTGTTTAGGCAAGCCTACCCAGACATGTAGAAGCTATTATGTTTTTATCTATTTTTAACTCATTGTTGGATTTGAATATTCTTAAATACCTGTCTTTAACTGTTTTTGCCAATAGTTTTATTGTTTTAATTTTTTCTGTAAACTGATTTGAGATTTTTTACAATAAAGTGGTATATAAATATTGTAATTAAAATACATAAATAAATTTTAGATTACTGTGGCCCTTGGATCTCTTTCCATTTTTAGAAACAAAGGAATCTGCCTTATACCGCTCAGGCCATTTGGTGTCATCTAGCTCAGAACTGATGACATGGACTAGCATTGGCTCTTCAGAATTCCAGGCAATAGTCTTTTTCGAAAATTGAATTTTGGATCTTTGCATGCAAAGCCTATGCCCTACCACTGAGCTACAACCCTTTCCCTGTTTTAAAAAAACTTTTAAATTGTTCTTTTCAAATCACTAACGAATGCACATCATACCTAGTGCAGATCCATACCATTCATTTAAAGCACATTCAAAACATATTTGAAACACAAGAATCACACCACAGAATCATGGGACCTGTGAGGGGGAAACTACTCTTCCTAGGATTCTTTAGGGGAAGTCATGTGCTTTAAATGCAAGTTGGATGTGCTTTAAACATATTGTGTGGATCTACTTAATGAACTTTGCCTTCATGTAAATTGTTTTAATTAATTTTTTAAAATAGAAATCAGCTATAAAGTTTACTGGGTGACCACAGACTACTTACCATCTCTCAGCCTAATCTGCCCCTCAGGATGAAAACAATGGAAAGGAACCATGAACATCCCAAGGAAGAAGGCCACACTGAAAATGTAGAGGAAATAATACTGCACAACCATAGTGTGAAATCAGATACGTATCGGGACATACTATGAAGAAATGTTTATATAAGCATGACTTATATATGTTTATTATTTACACAAACTGTAAAGATATTTGTAGTGCATTCCTACGTTTGTTTACTCAGAAGCAAGTCCCATTGTATTCAGTGGGGCTTAATCAAACAGGGAAGCGTGCACAGAACTGCAACCTCAAGTGATTAGCAACTTCATTCATGCAATTCAAAATTCAGAAT
Source organism: Rhineura floridana (assembly GCF_030035675.1). NCBI lineage: Eukaryota > Metazoa > Chordata > Lepidosauria > Squamata > Rhineuridae > Rhineura > Rhineura floridana. Next base: position 105,635,065 of record NC_084483.1, read on the forward strand.
CATGCCACTTTAAGCTGTTTTGCAACTGTTTATACTGGTTTTTATGGTTATTAGATTTTAAAGGGATTTATTTCTTATTGTGAGCTGCCTTGGTTTCCAGTCTGCAACCCTACCTCACAGGGTTGTTGGAAAACTCCATACACACACACACACACACTGGAGATCTAAAAATATATACACCCCATATAATAGTTTATTGTCAAAACCAGTTAGTCATTGCAGAACATTTAAAAAGAAATAAAATCAGTATTAGTTTTCTACATAACAAAAGCAGTGATACCTAAGTAAGCCCTGCTCAATTGCTTTAAAAAATAGGATTTGAGGGGAAGAGAAAGATTTACAACACAAACACAATTCTTTGCTATGTTCACTCAAAATTCCCATCAATTTACAGCCCAATCCTAACCATGTCTACTCAAAAGGAAGTCCTATTGAATTCAATGGGCTTTACTCTGGGTATGTGGGATTAGCATTGCAGCTTTACTCCCAGAAAAGAAAGTACTGGGTTATAGCTTCATATTGGGAAGGTTTTCAAAACAGTGCTCTCTTCTACAGCCCAGGAAAATTTAAACTTGTGTGACTCCTGCACACAAGAGAGAAAAAGACTGAAAGGTATATACTTACTCAATTGATGAGATTTTCAGAAAAGCAGGAAAAAACAAGTTTTCTGACTTGCAAAGGGCTCTAGTTACTGCCTTGTCAATCACAACTCTGTCTTCACTTGAAACCTGTCTTCACTTGAACATGTCTTCACTTGAAACCTGAAAGGGTGGGATTAGAGCAGCCAGCTACAAGCAGATTTAACTGAATTGCAGGGGGGGTGACATTTTGGTGCATATCTCGGGAACCAGACCACCTAGAAACTTAATTTTTTAAACAAATGAAAGCTGAGAGTCTAGAAATTAAGGTGACTCACCCAGAGACCTGGAGAGCACCCCAAAAATCTGGAGTCTCCAGGCAAAAACTGGACACCTGGCAACCCTAACGAGAAAGTGGTCTCCTTAACTTTCTCTAAAGATTCATCTTCAAGTATTTGAGCAATGTTAGTTTTTCATCATGGGGGCTCAGCTAGAGACAATTTTTCCCTGTTTGCTGTTTGCTAAATGGCCTAAACTGAACAAAAACTATCAGTCAAGTCTGAAATGTTTTTGAAATGCAGTTAAAATATCTGCTATTGATTAATAATTACCTTAATCTTTTCTCCAGTTATCCTGGTATTGGCTCCACCCTATAGCACATTAACGTACTGAGAGGTCTGCTTATCTGAATTTTTTTATGTCATCCAGGCTATGGTAGTGTAAATACACTAACTTGGGCTGATTGGAGGCACTTCTTTTTGAACATGAGCTACTCTTTTAACATAAAGTCAGGTCCCAATAAATAAGTCTCCAAGCAATTGTATTGAAGCATAATGTGTGTATGTGTGTTTAATTTTATCTGTGTTTCATCTTTTTTCCAAATGTGTATTTTGATTGTATTTTCCAAATGATGAGCAACAGAAAAGAACCAGAGTGATGGAGTGCTCATAACCTGAATTGTGCCTTCCAAGCAGTAGAGCTAATGATGGAATGTGATGGAACATGGAGGACCCTCTAATCCTCCGCTTTGGGGCTTAATGACCACTTGGACTGGTCCAAAAATAAACTTTTGGTGGGGAAAGGCCAGAGCTTGGAAAAGTTACTTTTTTTGAACTACAACTCCCATCAGCCCAATCCAGTGGCCATGCTGGCTGGGGCTGATGGGAGCTGTAGTTCAAAAAAGTAACTTTTCCAAGCTCTGGGAAAGGCCTTGTTGTGTCCTCATCTGTTTGCCTTTCCCTTTGTAACAAAACTGTCCCATATCAGAATGTTTCTGTGTATGATCAGCAGCATTGTCCATCAGCCTATTTGGAGCTGCAGTGGAGCAGCCCTAGACTACACCATACGAACGTAAGAACTACCTGCTGGATCAGGCCAGTGCCCATCTAGTTCAGCATTCTGTTCTGCCAGTGTACAACCAGATGCCCATGGGAAGCCCACAAGCAGGAGCTGAGTGCAAGAGCATTCTCCCCCCCCCCACTATGGGTTCCAGCAACTGGTATTCAGAAGCTTACTGCCTCCCACATAGGGTTGCCAGGTTCATGGCCTGAGACTGATCCTGCATCTTTAGGAGAAGAGAAAGTCAGCCAAGTGCAGGTGTTCTTGCAACACTGTAATGAGAAAAACCACAAGGTGGAATTCTCCCTTCCCCCTGCACAACCTTTAAAGATACAGAAGACCTCTTGGAGGCTGGACCTGGCAACCAAGACCTTTTTTGTATATTTTTAGGACTCACCCTATTTTTTGTGATGTTGCTCAGGTTGTTTTTAACTGTTTTAATTATGTGTGTTAAAATTGTTATAACCCGCCCTGGGACCTCTGAGTGAAGGGTGGGTAATACATCATCATCATCATCAATGTGTACCACTGTGGGCCTGCATGAAGTTTAATACTATAGTTGGTGGTGGCTGCTAACAGTAATTTCAAGTGGCCACTGTAAACTCAATGACCATGTAAATTGTACCATGGTCTCTGGAAGTCATGGCAGTCAGAGGTGAGGTGACACTCCCCACAAAAAAAAATCTAGATGTATTCCCATTATATTGGTATAAAGCTGTATGTGTAAGAAGCCAGGAAGCAACAATAAACCCCAATAACTTAATGAAAAGTCTATTGTTACCCTACTGGTACATTTTTATCTTTGTAATTCACTGTTCAGTAGAATACGTTTATAACTTTTAAAAGCATGGCTTCCCAAAGCACCAGAAATAAGTCATAAACACTGATGCACTTGAGAGAAAGGAAACTGAAATGGTGGAATATAGGTCAGATCCTGATAAGAATATAGCCCTAGCAGAGCAAAAAATACGCCCAGCAGTCTCTCTCCAATCAGATTTCAACAGTGATTTCTCGAGGGAGGAGAAGGGCAGCCAGGATGAATAAAGCAATCAGATAATCCCAGCGAACATGTGGGTTTGTTTGCCACTCAACTAAAGCTTCCATGTGGTTTAAGATTCTACCATTTCCTGTTCAGTAGCCAGGTGGAAAGGAAGTTTCATGTGCTTCCTGGAGTTAGAAGTGACATGGTAAAAAGGGCAGCCAGTAAAAGCAATATTCAAAGCATTACAAAAATACGGTGACTTCAACCATATTCAGCTTTGTTTCATCCCACCTAAAAACCATTGTTGTTTCTGTAAATTTAACTCAGTTCCTGACTAAAGAAATAATATTTGAAAGGCAATAAGACCCCCTTCTCCTCTCGGCCCATAAAATGCATTTTACGATTCATTTCAAGACTGACAGGCCAGTCAAAATAATTTCCCTTCTTCCTGACTTCAGTCAAAACATTTAAGCCCTATTCAAGTGTCTGGGTGAAAGCATATGGGCTTAGAGGGAAGAGGTGTAAGGGCATGCTTGCAAGTCCCACCCCAACATCCCTGCGCATACTAACTCCACTTCTGACCTTCACATATTGAGTGCAAAGGTGTGAAAGGAGAGTCTATGTTCAACTGAAGTTTGGCTAGAAGCCTGCCCACAATCAGGAACCCTGCGTTATCATAGATTCAGTAGACTATCACAAGAGACCCAACACATGTATAAACTGTACATAAATGGGCTTGTCCGTGCACTCAGGAATTCTGTTTTTTCCCAAGATTCATAAATGCAGCCACAGAGTCACCTCTGTCACTGCAAGCCCAGGTGGTACAGAATGCTCACTACCAACTTTGGTTGGTGCAACAACTACAATAATTTCTCAGTAGGAATAACCTGGCTACTGTGGTTGACACATTAATAGCTTCTGTCCATGCACACAGGCTTTCTGAATTCTCATTTGGCTTCTCCCATCCTCCCACTATAATGTACTCCTGGACCATCTCTTTGACTTGGGGGTAATGTTTTATGGTGGTCCAACTCTTACTTACAGTAGGTTCCAGAGAGTAGCACTGGGTGACTGTCTCAGCCCTCTGGCAGTTGCACTGTGAGGTGCCACAAAGCATTGTCCCCTCCCCAGTTCTACTTAACATCTATTAACATTGGGAGCAATCATTAGGAGATTTGATGCAAGGTACCATCAGTATGCGAATGACACTCAGTTCTATTTATCCAAAACATATGAATCAGGAGAGCCTGTGCACATTCTGAACCAGTGTTTGGAGGCAATCATGGCCTGGATGAGAACTAATAATCTTGAGAGGACCAAAACCTTGTGGGTAGATGGTTTTGAGTTGTTTACCTATTCTAGATGGGGTTGCACTCCCTCTGAAGGAATAGGTACATAGTATGGGAGTGCTCCTAAAGTCACCTCTGTCACTGCAAGACCAGATGGCATGGAATGTTCACTAACAGCTTTGGTTGGTGCAACAACTACAACCATTTCTCAGTAGGAATAACTTGGCTACTGTGGTTCACACATTGGTAGCTTCATAGGTTAGACTATTGCAGTGTGCTGTATGTAGGGCTGCCCCTGCACTTGGTATAAGAGCTGCAGCTAGCCGATAGGATGCTCAATGTGTCCCTTAGCTATACACATATTACCCCTTTGCTGAAAGAACTGTACTGGCTGCCTATTATCTACTCATCCATATTCGAGGTTTAATTGCTGACATATAAAGCTCAAAACAACTTGGGGCCAAGATACCTAGCAGCCTGCCTTCCCCGTTAGATCCTTGGTCAGTTTCTCAGATCTTCCAAGGAGACCTTGCTGATCACACTACCCTTGGTGAAATGCCATCTTATGACACCTCATAAGCAGGTCTTCTTGACCGTGGCCCCCATTCTCCAGAACACTCTCCCCCTTGTTCATGATGCAGAAACAATTTAAATGTCTCCTGAAAACATATCTTCACACTGCTCTGTTGTACTGATATCTTAAAGGTAAAGGTGTCCCCGCACTTGTAGTGCGAGTCGTTTCCAACTCTTAGGGTGATGTCTTGCGACGTTTACTAGGCAGACCATATATATGGGGTGGGATTGCCAGTTCCATCCCCGGCCTTTCTTTACCCCCCAGCATATGCCAGGTACTCATTTTACCGACCACGGATGGATGGAAGGCTGACCCCTTTTACCAGAGATTCGACTTCCTCCTTCCGTTGGAATTGAACTCCGGCTGTGAGCAGAGCTTCGGCTGCATTACCGCCGCTTACCACTCTGCGCCACGGAGAATGGTTTATTGATAAATGAATGCTTTATTGAATGCTTTATTGATAAATTTTCCATTTATTGATAAATTCTCCATTTTTATTTTATCACTTTCTAGTTTCTATCACTTAACCCCCATTCTCCCAAAATACTGAAGCAGCACTGTGCAGAGGCTCTTGCTGCCTCATAACTCCCCCCCCATATCTCTTGTTCATAGTGTTCAATAATTTACCTTTCATTTTGCCCTATAAATAAAATCCCTCTTTTTCTGGTTAAGCTTTGATGTTCTCTATTACTCTCTCACAAGTACCGTATGAGGGCACTCTACTACTTAGACTAAAATTACCTACACTGTGCCCTTTTGTATTTTGGAGAACTTGTTTGTTTCTGGGCCAGTTATACTAGACCAGCCTTTCCCAACTAGTGGGCCACCAGATGTTGTTGGACCACAATTCCCATCTTTCCTGACCATTGGCAATGCTGGCTGAGGCTGATGGGAGCTGTGGTCTAGCAACACCTGGTGGCCCACTAGTTGGGAAAGGCTGTACTAGACTGATAGCAGCCTGTTTGGCAGAACAGAGCCAGGGCCACAGAGGAGATAGTCCCCCTAGTACTAGAGTAATTTCATTCAGTCATTTGTGCTCCAGAAAAGCTTATTCCCTTCATACAGAGAAATAGATTTCAGACATGTATAGAGAAGCATGTCCTGAGCAACCATGGTAATGACAGTTAAACACTTTGGCAGCTGGAATTGTTTGTAGAGCTAATGTTCTTCCAAGTGCAGTACCTCCCTCTCTAATGTAAGGAAGCATTAAACTGAACCTATATACATTGAGGAAGAGTTTAAACCACATATTAACTTAATTTGCAAGCAAGTACTCTCACAGCAGGTCATAAATACAGCAACCAGTTTTTCTCTAAAGCTGTCAGTTCAACACATTTCAAAAATAATTTGGCATGCACCATTTCAACAGCCTCTTCCAAAGTGTAAATACCATGAAAGTATTTGTTTTCACAACAAAAAATTAAAAGCGTTTTTTTAAAAAAAAACAAAAAACCCTGAGTGAAACAATCATTTAGTCAAGCAAAGAAATACAGTCCTATTGGCCATGCTGGAAGAGCTTCAAAGAAACTGAGAGATCATAACTAGGACAGTAACTTTGGAGAATAACTAACATTAACAACAAATGTTGGTTCTCTCTGTTCATTTTTATTTAGTCATAATCTGTATATTTCTATGCCGTATTGTCCACAAAATATTTGTGCTCAAAGCAGTTCACAGAAAATAGTCTAAATACAACAACAGTGCGATAAGCATAATAAAAGGTGTAATATCTCTATAGCATTACACATAACAATTCAACAATTAACCGTTCTATTAAAATACATGAAAAAGTGAGCATAAAGCTTAGATCAATTAATAATATGCAGTATCTTCACACCCAAAATACCTCCAAAGCTTATAGAAACCCCTTCAAACCTGTTTAGACCTAGATCCAAAAGTCCCCTCATAGTTTGGCAGCAGCTTCATTATGAAGGCTCCTAAGACAGAGTCAAGGAAGGCAAGTGGAAGCAGCCATCACTCAAGAGCAACCAGCATGATGGAGCAGGGCCACAGAGCCGTCCTTCTGACAGTGGTGTCTCTGCCACTTACTGGGACAGCAAGTGGGGCGTCAAAGGGCAGCAACAACGTTGGGTTTGTGCAGGTGCACCTGCAGGAGCACTGGATTAACTCTACCAATGCACCTGTGTATCCTTGACATCATTGGCACCGGCCCCACTCCTGCCCAAAAAAGTTTCAGTGATGTTTCTGTTGAGAGGGCAGCTTTGCATCCCTGCCCCACTGCATTGGCTGCTCCTGCTATCTCCTGATGGCACACAGAGTCTCTCCGATGAAGACATCATGGCCTGGAAATTGTTCTTGAGATTCTAATGCTGGATCACTCCAAAGTAACATGGTGATGAGAAACTGTTTGTTCACACTGGCTCTGTTCCTTCAACAAGGGGCCCAGAACAGATTTTTAACAATAATTAACTCCTCTTTTCTCAAACATGATTCCATTTATTGATTCTTTCCCAGTGGGCTGACTTGTTTAGAGGAGTCCCCCCCCTGAAAAGAAATATTACCTAAGTTCTGGTAACCAATGTTAATTTTTAGTAGGGCACATCGAAATATAACTTCAGATCTATATAGTTTATAATAGATTGCTTCTTTCTCTTACACTGTTTGGTAGAATGATCCATGCAACCTCAGTCCTGTCTCATTGTGGTCTTGGGGACTAGAGGGCTGAGCCGCAGGTTTGAACACAAGGCTTCTTTGAAATTTCAGGCTCCTGTTAGCCTTTGGTCTAAAAGCAAACTCTGCTTGCTGCCAATAATCTTCTCCAAATATTTATTGAGGTTTTAAAACTAATTTATTCTGATCAGCTGAATTATATATGAGTGCAACAAAAATGCTTTCTCCAAAAGTCAGATTTCTTTGTTTCTTTGGCCAAACTTCTTTAAAAAATGTCCTTATTATGGCTACTCTTTCTCTCTTTTTGGCTCATTTCTGTTTTAACTAACTTTTGGCACAAGTGCAATTGCAAGTACCTTACCTGAACCTCTGGTTGGAATGCCATTGATTCGTTGCTAACTCATAGATGTCTGCATGCTCATTTGTTAAAGAAATAAAACACTTTTCATTTGAGGGGTCAAGAATTTCTTTGCCACAGGGATTTATACTGATATTTTCAGATTGGTAAGTGCCTCTGGTATTTATTTCTTCCTCATTTCCTCTCAGAAGTTGCCCTTCTTGAGCAAACGGATGCATTTTATTGAATGCTGCTGAGAAAAATATATAGAAACTTGTATACATTTAGTGTATTTCTCCCACAGGGCTCATGGTGATGAATGCATTCTGATGTGTTTGCCACCCTGGACTCTTTTGAGGAAGGACAGGATAGAAATTTAATAAATAAAAAAGTTGCACAGTAAACAAGAGAGACTATACAATAAAATAAAGGTTCTTACCTCCAATGCCTAAAACACCTTGGGACCTGAGTACCTCAAGGAGCACCGCTCAGAGCAGGTGCCTCCTTCCTGCATTCCACTGAACCTCAAAGGCAGTAGTGGTCAGCGACGTGGAACAATGCTGTTCATATGACTCCCAGTCACCCACGTCATTGCTGTATACGGGGATGAGGAGTGACAAGGCAGCAGCGAGGTCAGCACAGTGCTAACACACTGGCAGAGCTAATCCAGCATCCATTTGGTACCTTTGTACCACTCCACCCTCACTTCTGCCTCACCCCTCTCCATTCTGGTATGTAGCAGCAACACTGGCGACTGGAGGTCAGATGAGCGTACCACGCCCCCCATTCTACCACCTGCTACTGATCAAAGGCCCTGCAATTGAATTTCAGGAGATGTCTACTACTAGCAGGGCCTTTTTGGTTGTAGCACCAACTTTATGGAATACCCTTCCCAGAAAGGCCTACCAGACTTAAGCACTCGGGTCCTTTAGGTGCCAAGTTCAGATTCAGATTTACTTATTTGTATCTAGTCATCAGATGATCACTAAACATTACTTTAACAAGGGGAACCACATAACAATATAAACACAAGGTAACATCAATAGAAATGAACTCAGATCCAAATAAAACTATATACAACATAAGGATGCCGGTCAAAATCCAGCTTTTCAAGGAAGGCCTTTGAGCCTATGGTATTTTTAGGGCTGTGTACAGCCCCCCATCTGCCCCATGGGTCTGATCCGGGAGTCATCAGGCTGACCCACTCCAAGTTAACCTGGGGGCCACCATCATGCCCCAGATGCAGTCCTGAATAAGTTTGGCGGCAGGGCTAGTGTTTAATTAGGGTTTTAAAACTGTAATTAAACATATAACCAGGAGACGGTTGGGGGAAAGAGACCTTGCCAACTGAAACATTAATTTTGCAGGGTGTTGCAATGCCTCCCCATCCCCAGGATCAGTGCCTTCAAGGGGGAGGCATCACAGCACTCTCCAGAATCGACAGCTTCACTGAACAGCTGTTGGTGATGCTCCACAAATGGCTTTCCTAAAGGAAAGCGGCTTGCAGAGCATTACCTGCATGATGCAGAATTGACCCCTCTGCTGAACAGTGCAGGTGAAGCTGCGCAAACAGCTTCCTAAAGGAAACATGCTTGCAAAGCATCGCCCGAACACTGCAGAATTGACCACTTCGCTGAACAGCTATTGAGTGGAGGGGGCAAATCTGCATAGGTGGTGCTCAGCAAGCAATTTTAGGAAAGCCACTTGTGGAGCATCGCTCGCATACTGCAGAATCACTCCTCATTGAAGAGATGGATGCAGGGGAGCAGGGGGAGGCAGCAGGCAGGCAGGCAGGCAGCTGGGCCTCCCTTCTCCCAAATCTGAGGTAGGACTTGGACTTTTCACAGGGTTTTCCAGCTCTGCTTGGCTCTCCTTCTTGCCTGATGCCCTGTCCCCTGACAGCCACGGATTGCTCTGGGGCATCCAACTCGACTGGTAGCAATCTGTGGCTGTCTGCTCTGAACCCAACTCATCCAATGCCTGAGTTGCTCCAAATAGGCCTGATTTGGCTCAGGCCTCAGCCAAATCCATCACACACAGCCCTAGTATTTTTAACTGGGTGTGGATTTCCTTCTATTTCTGACACTTAATTTTATTAGTTCTTGCTGAATTGAAGTGACATTAAATTTGTCTTTTTATTATTTTTGTTGTTTTTGACAATGTTTTTCAATGTAATCTGCTTTGGTTTAAGCCTTTAAAAAGTTATATTTTTTAATAAATAAACCTGAATGCTGGCATGATGCATTCTGCAGCTTTAGGACAGAAACACTTTAAAAAGGATCCAGGAGTAGTGCTGAAAACATCAGCCATGAGGCAACAACAGCCTTCTCCCTCAATAATGTCTTGTTCAAATTACCCAGTGTCCTGAAGTCGTTATAATGGATGCCCCTGCCCTGTCTGCAGCAGCCATTTTTAGTGATAGGGCAAGGAGACATATAGCAATGCCTTGAGTAGACGGAGTAAGTTGAACATATTGAGGGAAACTCCACATGGGGTGCTGGTTTTGGCTCCATATTCTTTGTACCATAAAGCTACATACTAAGGCTGCACACCTAAACATACTTGCCAGGGAGTAATCCTGACTGAACAGAGTGGGACTTACTTCTCAGTAGGCATGCATTGGATTGCACAGCACCCATAGTAAGGAGTAGATCTGCTTCTAAGTAAGGGTTTATATTTATTTATTTTTGAAAGGAAACCATTTGTCTTATTTGTTTAAACAGTTCTTGGCTACATTGTCTTTTAAAAATTTGAATTAATATCCATATTCTGTGTTGAAAAGAATGCCTACAATATAAATGGTGTGTTGTGTATGCCCTTGTGAACAGTTTGCTCTCCTCTCCTGCATACCTTACCTCTTGAAATGTAAGTGCTGGAATATGGCTACTCCCATGTACAACGTCCTGAGCCTGGCAGGTTGCCCAAGGTTAAAGGACTCTCTTGCATGTTGGTTGCTCAGCCCAAAGCATTTTTCCCTCTTCTTTCTCCTCTAGGATATCTAAAATAACTAGAAATCCATACAATCCAGTACTTCCAGTAGAGCAACATATTCTTAGGCGCTTTTCTGATGACAGCTGAAAAATCCTTTTGGTGTTAAATTAGTGTTAGCTCCAATCTAGCAAGACTCTATCTGTCCACTAAATTTGGTTCTTATGAGATTTTTTTTCTTTTTTTGCTCTAGATGTGAATAAATACCCAAGTGTGAAATACATAAGCACTTAGGGCTGACACCTGATAAAAAATTGATTACCGTAGTTCAATTTATACATGTATCCAATGGTGGCTTTGTATTGGCAGGAAACACTTCTCCTCATGCAAGGCATGGTAACTGTTTTTCGCTGATCCACCCGCTGAAGTTCTCTGCAATAGCCCATACTGTCCCCCAATCTGAAGTAGGTAGGGGTGCTCCACCTTACATGAGCAGAAGTGCTTTCTGCTAGCACAAAACAAGCAAGAAACGTGTGTTTAAATTATACATGCATGTGCTATGCCCGGCAATATTGTAGAAAAGTCATCCTCTCCTATGTGAGTGAAAAACAGAGAACATTTGATAGTGTTTGACATCTGCAGTTTTTGTAATATTTGTGTTAAAAATTCTCACCCCTCCCGCCTCTCGCTATATGCTGCCTAATTAATCAGAGGCTAGTCAGTTCAAAGGTGGCTTTTTTTAAGTCAACTAATCTAACTGATAAATCAATTAAATGTTGCAGGCCAAATGCAATGTGTGTATGAATTTTATCAGGAGCCCCATTTCTCCAGCATTACATGTGAGCAGAGATACTGTCATCCTCAGGTCCTATGCCAGATCCCATGGAGAAATCAGCAAGGCTGGAGGCAAGACAAAGCCGGAGGCGAGGCAAGGCACGGCTGGTCAAAGGTTGCTGGACCATAGACAGCTCTGAGTGAGCAACTTGCTCCAACAAAGGTTGGGATCCCACTTAAGCTTTTTAAGCCTCTGTCCAGACTACCTCCTCTATGTTCCACCCCACCTCCAGCAGAGAGCTTCAGAGCCTCAAAGGCCAACCCTCTGGCATGAAGACAAGCACTCCTCCATTCCATAGCCTCCTTCCTGGGGCACTCCCTGCAGATTGGTGATGTGTGGGAGGAGGGGTCTGATTCTTCAGGTTCAGGGGGAAGTGCCAATGAGGGTCTAGGCTCTGCCCTTATAGGCCTTGGTGATCTTGGAGGTTCTTCTGGGGGCTACTGCCTACAGACTCAGAGGCACTGGCCTCCATGTGTTCAGCAGTCATCTCTGAGCCCTGAACCCGTCCTCTGCAGCCTCTGCTTCTGTGTCCAGATCACTGCTAGATTGAGGGGCCATGACAGGCAGAGCCCAAGACTAGTAATTTACTAATGTTTCTACAGAGAATCTAATCTGGAAATTTTTATTTCCCTCATTATTCATCCTAGAAATCTGTGTCAAATTTATTTTTTATTAATTTCAAAGCCTTTTTATTGGTCAATGTCATATGATGGTGCAGACAGCCTTTTGTGTTTCAAACTGGAGGTTATGGTCTATTTCTATTTTGGGTGCGTTAATAGTTGAATCAAACTGCAGTTTGATGTAAAATCAGACTGATTACAATATGTTGCTACTTCAGCAATGATTCTAGCTGTTGGAAAAAAGAGGATGCATGTTTTCAGCCTGCTATGTTTAAACCACTTCATTTAAGGCAAGATGGGCACAGTCAATTAAAAACACAGAGCACACCTAGAATTTGCTAGAATATATTTCACCACCCACTGTTTTATCTTGTGCAAATTGAGACACTCCTGATGTCCACTGGAGACTATTCTGCAGAATAGTCAGTGCCATTATTCCACAAATATTTTTGGAGTCTTTTTAGTGTAAATTTTGCAAAGTGTTGCTGTACTTCACATATTCACAGAAACAGAAACAAAAGAAAATGATTTCCTATAGGAAACTTCACTAAAATTGCAAAGTAAATCAGACATATTTAAAGTGACCATCTGAACTATATCAACTGTCTTAATAATGTTGCTTCCTCCCTGCTAAAACAAGATCAGCATAGCACATGTCTTCTTTCTATTCTTTGGGCTGATTGCAGGTGTTGCCACCACTCCCCATATGCTCAGAGGCACATGTTACCCAATTCTTCCAAGCTACACAGAAAGTGGATTGGACTGTGAAAGACCAACCCAAATGGTGTTTGCATTTTGACCAATTTGTAGGTAGGGTTGCCATATTGCCCGGTTATCCGTGTTTTACCCAGATTCTTTCTATGCCATCTGGCGCCCATTTAGCCCCTTAGGTGGCCCGGATTCTCAGCTTTAATTTTAAAAAATTAAGTTTTTAGGTGGTCCGGTTCTCAAGATAAACATAAAAACGTCAGCCCCCCCACTGTTAAATCTTTTTTTAAAACAAATCTGTACTATATTGTATAGCACTTCGTAGCTTTAACCCCGCCCGTTCAGGATTGCAGCCAATCAGTGAAGCCAGGGTAGTGTTTCAGTTTGGTTGACCTGAGGGCAGTGTCTAGAAAACCTCATTGCAATGCCTTTGCATAGGGACTGATAGGCAGACGTGCCGGCAGGGTAGTTGCTGAGAGGTGCGCGCGCGCACACACATGGCTCCTTCCATTCTTCCCTGCAAAGCAGCCTCCTGGGAAAGGCAAATGGTGGCGAGAGCTGCAATCCCTGTTGCCCGCTGGAGCTGGCAGTCTGGTGGGGCGCGACAATTGCATGAGGGCAGTGGGCAGAGGCGGCTGAAGAACACAGAGGAGGAGGGTGAGTCTTGCCTGCCCTAGGTGGACACTGGGCTGGCTCACTCCTAGCAGTGACTATTGTATTGTTTAACATTAAGTGTCAGCCAAATACTTTTAAAATCAACCAGTGATATTCGTGGTTTGCTTTTTGTTATTGCTGTTGTTGATGATGATGTTTTTATTACACATTTAAGGTCTCTTCACCTCGCCCCCCTTTTTATTTGTATTTATTTTATATTTCCCCAATATCTTCCCCTGGCTGTTTTTATGTATTTTAACTATTTTTAGATTAAATAAATAGGAAATCATAATTGTGAACCTCCCTAAAACAATTTACCCAAGGGATCTTAGTCCCCCTGCTTTTTTGGGAGCAGGGTCCAAGCATCCTACAATCAGCATGAAAAGGGACTGTGTTAGTCACTGAGAAGAGTCTTCTAATATGCTTCCTTGCCTTTTCTGCTGATTGGAGCCAATCAGAGTGAAAGGAGGTGAGTCAGCCACTGAGAAGACTTCCCAGTTGCTAACGCTCTCCACTTTCATGCTGATTGGCTCCTAGAGATGTTTGTTGTTGTAAGAGAATGCATTAACAAAGATCTCATTCTTAATGCAGGAGCAAAAAAGGGTGTATGTAGTCGTAACTATCATGAAGGGACCCTGCACTTCTGAATTTTCTACTAAACTACTGATAAACACCTATGTAACCTTGTGTCTGGAGACTGAGAGGCCTGCATGTAGCCCCCGGGCCTGAGGTTCCCTACCTCTCCTGTGCACATACACACATTTATTTGGGAGTAAGCTCCATTGAACTCAACGGAATAAGAATTTCTAAGGTTTAAAAGTGATTTGAGAGAGGCTTCACGTGCCTTGGTGTGTACAAAAACACTTAGTTTGTCCCACTGTCACATTTTGGTGAAATAGTTTTTGGCAGGCTATTAAGTAATACTGTTATAAGCTCCCTACTTCCAAGTGTTGAGCAGTTCCAGGGGCAGAATAGTAGGGTTTTGTTTCCTTTGGATGATAGAGCAGTTGAGACTTCTAGTGCCTTTGTAATATCTGTTATATTTATAAATATAGAAGCAGAGTGTAGTGGAAGCAAACAAATATTTATGCAAGAAGCAGCAGATCCTGACATCCCTTCTCCCCAAGGCTTCACCCCCAGGTTCAGCTAACACCAGCTAGAAAACTCTGATCTTCCTCTTTGTCTTTCTCACTGGAAACTGCATCACTTCAACACAGTGAGAAAATGTCCTTTTTCTCCAGTGTTTGATACTTAATGGTGGGCGCAACACAAGTTTATACTTTTTTTTGGCAACAAGGAATAAATTGATCTGTCTTTGTAACATGGCATCCAACTTCTTTTTAGGTAGAACTGGAACCCAAAACCATTGTCATTCTTTTTAAGACAAATAACTAAGCCTGGTCTAAATCTTCCTTAGAGCACTTATCCTATTAAAAGTCTTCATAGCAAGGTCACCCAGTGAGCTTCATGGCTAAGTGGGGATTCAAACCCTGGTCTCCCAGGTCATAGTCCAACATGCTAACCACTACGCCACCCTGGCTCTCTTACTCCCAAGTAAAATTGGAATGCAGCCTCTTTCATCCTGTTGCCCGGCAGAGCCTCTGTTTAGCAATTCAGAAAAGGCTAAAAGTGTTTATTAATACATTTCCTTCTTCCAAATGACTGGCAGGCATCTCCCCACCAAAGATCACCCTACTTTATTTCCTCTCCAAGGATGGATGGATGGGTATATATATGTATATGTTTTTGACGAAAAGCAGTATATAAATATTTTTGACGAAAAGCAGTATATAAATATTTTTGACGAAAAGCAGTATATAAATATTTTTACTACTACTACTATTTTTGGCAGGATTCCTATACATTGTATACTCAAAATACTCTGAAGTTCAGGAAAACCTTGCTGCATACCAAGGTTCTGTTCTTGCTAGTGGCATATTAAATACTCTAAAGATAGAATACATCATTCCTATTTACTTGCTGATCTTCAATTTACGGCTTAGCATACGTATAAGCTTGGGTGTCTTCAGGTACGTCAAGGATTCTATGACAGCACTGCTTGCTTTGAAGCTGATTAGATAAGATTATTGACTGAACTGATAATATTAAAATCTTGACTTCTATCTGTGTTACACGTTGTAGCATTCATTTCACATTTCCTAATTGATGCTAAGACAACCTCTCAGTCACAATATTGCTTTTAATTGACTGTGTATTTTTATTGTTTTTGTAAGCTGCCCTGAGGGCAGGATATAAATCCTATAAATAAATAAATAAATAAATAAATAAATAAATAAACATTCCAAAGTGTTGGGAAAAACAAAAACAAAACAACTGGACAATCCAAATATTAATATGCAAATAATATGCAAATAATTTGCATAATATGCAAATTGGCCTGCCCAGATTTGTGGAACTGGAATATGGCAACCCTATTTGTAGGGCAGTACAATATGTCAGAGAGAAGGTCAGGTCTCCTGCTCCCCTGGTGCATTCACTATAGCTGTCCAATTTCCCTGCTTTTTAAAGTTTGATAGAAATATCTGTGGCCTATAGGTACATTCTTAAACTGCAAGGTTTTTTGCCTGTTAGTGAATTTCTCTGCTTTTTAATCCAGGAGGTAAGAAATGGGATTCTGTGCAAGTTTGCTGAGAATGGATTGCATGCTTGAGTTCAGTGGGATTTACTCCCCTGCAATCATGCTTAGGATAAGTGAAACTGACCAGAGGGAATGGGGAGGGGAGGAGGAGGGAGGGCAGGAAGGGCAGAGGGGAGGAGGCGAATGGGAGCAGGCGAGAGGGGAGGAGAAGGCAGGTTTGATCATTTGCATGTTTATTGAGTTCAGTGGGATTTACTCCTGTGCAATCATGCTTAGGATAGGTAAAACTGACCGGGGAGGGACGGAGGGAGGGCTGAAGTGGGCAGGGTAGGAGGAAGAAGGGAGGGGAGGAGGAAGGGAGAGGAGGGGGAAGGGGAGAAAGGCAGGTCTTCCCAGGATTGTTTGGGGGAAGCCATGACTGTCTCACGTGAAATCAAAGTCTGGTGTGGGTGTGCCCCCCTAATTAGGCAAGCCAAGCAGTTGTGAGTCTGGCTTTTAGAACACTGACAGTTGGTTCTTACTGAGCATGCCCAACACTATCATTCAGTTCAATGCAAAATTTCTTAAATTAATTAAAAATCAGCCAGGCATTTTAAACTTTTAAACTGCAGAAGGTGAAGGTCAGGGTTTGGGGGAAGGTCAGTAATAGGATTATAGGTACTCTGGGAACATGGCTGATTTTTAATGAATTTCAACACATTCTGAGAACTCTGACAGAAAAAAGTCCAAAAGGAGTCTGGGTTTTTTCTCTCTCTTTAGACTTTGAACTCTCGATTCTTTCTGACTGTTTTGTTTATTGCCATAAAAATTGAGAGGATTGTTAAGCAAGCGTTTCTGAGTTCAGGACTATACGTTTTGTAAGGTTTTGTTTTGAAATGAGCTTATGGGAAGCCTCAGAATGGCATGGGGGGTATTTTCAATTTAACATTATGGAATGTGAAAAAATCACGCTGGCTATAGTATACAGCCACTCTTGTGGCTGTATAATTTCTCATGTGTACTTTAAGGGGTACACATTTGGGAAAGGGTTGTAGCTCAGTGGTAGAGCATCTGCTTGCATGCAGAAGGTCCTAGGTTCAATCCCTGGCATCTCCAGGTAGGGCTGGGAGAGACTCCTGCCTGAAACCCTGGAGAGTTGCTGCTAGTCAGTATAGACAACACTGAGCCTGTTGGACCATTGGTCTGACTCAGTATAAGGGAGCTTCCTATGTTCCTGTATTACTAAGGAGGAAGGGAGCTAAAAGAAATCACACATAAGGACTTCATATAACTTTGGTATAGAAAAGGAAAGCATGAAAGAAATATCCTGAGAACCCACCCTCTGTTAACGTGGAGTAACATTGCAACTGTGCGGATTGCTGTGCTGAGCATTTTTTAAAGTGAACTAGAAGTATGGGAAGTTGCTGTGCCCAATATGCACCCAGCTCAGTCACATTCTGACTCTGCCTTTGTTGAGATCTTTGGGCTTTTCCAGAGGACCTGTTCATTGAGCAGTCATCCTGATTTGCTTGCACAAAGTGAACACAAAGGTTTGATGATGCCCGATCTTTATTTGAGCTTTCATTCTGATTTGTTTTCATGGGAGGTTATATGACAATGAGCCTTCATCCTGATTTGCTTGCATGGTGGTTGCACATCGTCCTGCTAAATGCATTTTCCCATCACTTTCCTAACTGCAAAAAGTCTTTTTCTTTTTTAAAGTGATTTGTTGCACTAGGGGAACAGAGCACTTTACTCCACTTTAATTGCACAAACCTAAATTTCTGGTATACAGTTGAATCCCACAATCTGGAGGTGACCTCTGTTCCTTGTAGGTTCCTTTCCAGATCAATGTGATGTAAGTCATACTACGCGGTAGCTATAGTGAATCTGCTGTTGTTTCCCAGCCCGCTGAGAAGAGTGGAATCCTTCTATTGCAGACTGTGAGCACCTATCAAATTCTAATGCTAGTGGTGTTTTCGAGCACCCACTCATGGCAGGTAGTCTATATAGTCTAAGGCTGCACACACCCCATACATTAAAAGCACAATTAAAGCACATCCCCCACAATAATCCTGGGAACTGTAGTATACCGCTCACAGAGTTACAATTCCCGGGACCCTTAACAAACTACAGTTCCCAGGATTCTTGGGGGAGATTGGCTTTAAATTATGGTATGTATACAGTCAGAATCTTGTCCTCTCCCAAAGTGATGTGCTTATTATAGTCAAGCTTCGCCCTCATTGATATGAGCGGAGCTTGCATACGATAGAAAGATATCCAAGAGAGGAAGCACACAGACTCACTGTATCATCTAGGTAATTGGCCATAGAATGGCATTATTGTATGAATCCATATAAATAGGAAGTGGGGGAGATAATTTAGTCAGTATATTCTGCAGTTTATATCTTTTGTAGTCCCCCAGGATGTATGTTTCATATGCATGTTAATGTCCTTCTCATACCCGCAGGGTTGTTGGTTGTCCTCTCAGCCAACTCTCAGATCTCCAGTTGCTGCTCTTAAATGCCAGATCGGTACATAATAAAACCTCCCTCGTCCACGACTTGATTGTGGACGAGGCGGCTGATCTGGCATGCATAACCGAGACCTGGGTGGGCGAGCAGGGAGGAGTCAGTCTCTCCCAGCTCTGCCCACTGGGGTACCTGGTCCAGCATCATGGTAGATCTGAGGGTCGGGGAGGTGGGGTTGCTGTGGTCTATAAGAGTTCCATCTCACTCACCAAGCACCATGTCCATGCAGCTACCTGTCTGGAGTGTTTGCACCTTGTGATGGGCCAGAGGGACAGGCTGGGAATCCTTTTGGTGTACCGCCCACCTTGCTGCCCAACGGCTTCCCTAACTGAGCTGATGGAAGTGGTCTCGGAGGTACTGTTGAGATCCCCCAGACTATTGGTACTGGGAGATGTCAACATCCATGCCGAGGCTACTTTGTCTGGGGCAGCTCAGGACTGGGGCTGCCATGACAACCATGGGGCTGTCCCAATATGTTAGTGGTCCAACACATATATCGGGGCATACCCTAGACCTTATCTTTGCTACTGGACATGGGGATAGTGATCTGGATGTGGGGGGTCTTACATCTCTCCCTTTGTCATGGACAGATCACTGCTTGTTGAAGTTTAGGCTTTCAGCGGCCTCTTCCCTCTGCAAGGGTGGGGGACCTATTAAATTGGTCCGCCCCCGGAGACTAATGAATCCTGAAGGCTTTCAAAGGGCTCTGGGGGACTTTCTGGCTGATTGGACTGGCGCTCCTGTTGAAGCCCTGGCTAATCTGTGGAATGTAGAGATGACCCGGGCTGTTGACACGATCGCTCCTGCGTGCCCCCTCCTCTGTAGAGCTCATACAGCTCCTTGGTATACTCCAGAGCTGAGAGCGATGAAACAAGATAGGAGGCGGCTTGAGCAGAGGTGGAGACGAACTCCCAACGGATGCAATTATGCGCTGGTTTGTGTTTCCACCAAGCTGTATGTAGGAGCGGTGAGGATGGAGAAAAAACAACATTTCACTGCCACCATGAAGTCATCTCTCTCCCGCCCAGTGGATCTTTTTAGAGTTGTCCGAGGGCTACTCCATCCAGGCCTACAGGACATGGCAGATACATCGGTGGCCCGCTGTAATGAGTTTGCTGAGCACTTCCAGCATAAGATCTCATGCATTCGCCGGGACTTAGACTCCCATTTTATAGCAGCCGATCCTAGTGAGGTGTCCGGAGCACAGTCTTGTCATGTTTTATTGGATGAGTTTCAGTTGGTTCAGCTCGAGGACGTGGACAAGGTGCTTGGACAGGTACGTGCAACCACTTCGGTACTGGATCCTTGCCCCTCTTGGCTAATAAAAACTAGCAGGGATGGAACAGTTGGCTGGGCCAAGGAAGTGATAAATGCCTCTTTACGAGAGGGAGTGGTCCCTGGCTGTCTGAAAGAGGCAGCGGTGAGACCACTTCTGAAAAAACCTTCCTTGGACCCAGAAAATTTCAGCAGCTACAGACCAGTGGCAAATGTTCCATTCCTGGGTAAGATCTTGGAGTGAGTGGTCGCTGGCCAGCTCCAGGCGCTATTGGATGAAACCGATTATCTAGATCCATTTCAATCGGGTTTCAGGCCTGGTTTTGGCACTGAGACGGCCTTGGTCGCCCTGTTTGATGACCTATGTCGGGAGAGAGACAGAGGGAGTGTAACTCTGTTGATCCTCCTTGATCTCTCAGCGGCTTTTGATACCATCGACCATGGTATCCTTCTGGAGAGGCTCGCGGAGTTGGGAGTTGGAGGCATTGCTTGGCAGTGGTTCCGCTCTTACTTAGCGGGCCGTCTCTAGAAGGTAGTGCTTGGGGAACATTGCTTGACACCATGGATTCTCCAATGTGGGGTTCCGCAGGGGTCGGTTTTGTCTCCCATGCTTTTTAACATCTACATGAAGCCGTTGGGTGCGGTCATCAGGAGTTTTGGAGTGCATTGTCATCAGTACGCTGATGACACGCAGCTCTACTTCTTCTTTTCATCATCTACAGGTGAGGCTGTCGATGTGCTGAACCATTGCCTGGCTGTGACAATGGACTGGATGAGAACTAACAAACTGAGGCTCAATCCTGACAAGACTGAGATGCTGCTGGTGGATGGTTTCTCTGATCGGATGGTGGATACATATCCTGTCCTGGATGGGGTTACACTCCCCCTAAAGGAGCAGGTCCGTAGTTTGGGAGTCCTTTTAGACTCTTCCCTCTCACTCGAGGCTCATGTAGCCTCGGTGGCACGAAATGCGTTCTAGCAACTTCGGTTGGTAGCCCAGCTACGTCCCTATTTGAGTAAGGAGGACCTCACATCAGTTGTACATGCTCTGGTAACCTCGCGTTTGGGCTACTGCAACGCACTCTACGTAGGGCTACCTTTGAAGAAAGTTCGGAAGCTACAGCTAGTGCAAAATGCGGCGGCCAGATTGCTAACTAGGACCAAGCAGTTCGAGCATATAACACCTGTTCTGGCTCGCCTGCACTGGCTCCCAATATGCTTCCGGGGCAGATTCAAAGTGTTGGTATTGACCTATAAAGCCCTATACGGCGCGGGACCACGATACCTGTCGGAACACCTCTCCCGGTACGAACCGGCCTGTACACTACGGTCTTCTACGAAGGCCCTCCTCCGAGTCCCGACTCATAAGGAGGCCTGGAGGGTGCTGACAAGATCTAGGGCCTTCTCAATGGTGGCCCCCAAACTGTGGAATAGTCTCCCCGAGGAGGTGCGCTTGGCACCGACACTATTATCCTTTCGGCGCCAAGTTAAAACCTTCCTCTTCTCCGAGGCATTTTAATTTTAATCTTAATTTAAGTTAATTTCAATTTAAGTTAATTCAATTTTAAATATGTTGTATTGATTTTAGTTTGTGTTGTTTTTATATGCTCTATTGTATTGTATTGTGTGATTTTATTGTACTTGTGATTTTATTGTACTTGTGTTTACCGCCCAGAGAGCTACTGCTAGTCAGGCGGTATAAAAGTTGAATAAATAATAATAATAATAATAAAGGCTTACTTCAATTCTATTTGCTCTCTAAATGTCTCTAATGATCAGTTCAGCAAGCTGCATATCACTTTTATGAAGAATTCTTTCTATGGATCTTCCTCTGCTTGGTATCCCATCCTATTGTTCTTTCTTCATTGCCATCTACCTGATATCCATTCTGCAAACTGCATCAACCCGTTTCACATTTGACCAATTCCTTCATGGCTGCTCTCTCTCTCTCCTCTCTCTCTCTCTCTCTCTCTCTCTCTCTCTCTCTCAACCTACTCTATAACAGGTGTTTGAGTCCTAGCCACTTAACCCCTTGTATAATTCATGCTACACATTTTACTGCCTGTTTCTCTTCACTTGTTGCCACCATTCTCTTCTCTGAATGGGCATTGTACGCTCACTGTCCAATTGTAGGCAAAACAGCTCCCTGATGAACACGACATCATGCATTTTTAAATGGATGTGGAGTGGAAATTAAGTGCTTCTAATCTTTCGTACACCAGTAATTTATTCTCTAGAGTCCATTGCCAGGCTTGTCAGCTTCCCAAATGTATTTCATTTAATGCACGGCAGGATTCCAAAAAACAGATGGCAGCTTTTACCTATGCCAACTTCTAGGGCCTTTCCAGACATTTGCCCTTTCACTGGGAGGGTATTGCTTCCCTCTGCTACTGCTGTACTCACATTCACCATATGATATTATATTCACTAATAGGCAAAAAACCTTGCAGTTTAAGAACGTACCTATTGCACACAGATATTTCTATCAAACTTTAAAAAGCAGGGAGATTGAGCAGCTATAGTGAATGCACCAGGGGAGCATGAAACCTGACCTCCTCTTTGAGATGTTGTACCGCCCTACAAATTTGTAAAAATGCAAACACAATTTGGGTTGCTCTTTCACAGTCCAATCCACTTGCTGTGTAGTTTGGAAGAATTTGGTAACATGTGCCTCTGAGTACAAAATTGCTGCAGAAATGTGGAGAACTGAATTTAAAATTGAAAAAATGAGAAACTGGGAGAACTGAAATTGACAGATCCTTCTATCCCTATGGTGAGCTCATAAAAATCAATGATGATGATGTATAATAAAATTGCATTGCTCCTACTGTTGCCTTCTTTTCCTTCTCCAGGTGGAGAAAAATTGCTTGCAGGTAGGAATGAGGGAGAAACTCGATTCAGTTCTCATTTAAAGACAAATTTGTCAAATTTGCACTTTCCAAAACAATATGAAAACCAAAGCACAGCCATCTTTCAAAATTGTCACATCTGAATTTTGAAATGCAGTTCTCCAGTTAATGTTTTAAAAAGGCACATATTAAAGGAAAATGTGCTTAAAATCAATATATTGGTGAAAATAACATACAAAATGTATTTTCTTAGGAGAAATTGCTTGCAAAAATGTGCATTAGTCAAAACTACATACAGAAATGTGTTTACTGGAAGAAAAGTGCAGTAAAATGCTAAGAAACTTTTCAGGAGGATTTAAAATAAAAAATAGCAAATTGCTACAGAAATGTGGAGAACTGAATTTAACAGTTGAAAAATGAGAAACTGAGAGAACCAGGATGGACAGATCCTTCCATCCCTAGTTGCAGATAACCAGTTTATTAAGCATACGTCCTGATTTGTTTGTACTAGATTTGAAGGAAGGTTAGATGTCAGCTATTCACTGAATGTTTATTCTGATTTGTTTATGGAGAGGTTAGATTATGTTGGCCATTTATTGGGTACAAGGTGCATTCTTAGCTTCCTCCACCTAGAGGAAGAGAAGGCAGCAATAGCAGTAAGGGAAGAAGCAGGCAGGCAAGACTCATATCTTGAACCAGCAGTTGATATGCTGCTACACTCATCCATAGACTTTGCAAACCCAGGAAGAAGCTGCTATTCTCTTTTTATTTTATGTCTGTCATCAATTCACACATGCACACTGATGGAGGGTGGGGTGGAAGAGACAGAAATGGAACAAAGGGAATGAAAGCTGTGGCCAAATGTGAATGCATAGCACTTTGGAAAACATTCAGACATAAAAAAAAATAAGCAATGGTGAATTTGTAATGCATTTTAACAAGACCAGGTAATTTGGAACTCTGAATTCCATGTAGAACTTCAATGAAAATGCTGGAAGCATCCTTACAGTCACAACCCATTTTTCAGTATATTTTTAGAGACAAGGAAAATACGGGTTAAATGGCAAATTGGGGGCATGCTTTCTTGCACAAATCTATATGCACACAATTTGATCCCATGAAGTGGCCCTGAATTAGGTCTGCTGTTATTGCAAGTAGAACTTGGGCTTGAATATTTCAGTTCTAGTCACTGAAAAAAAAATCTTGTTCTGAAAATTCAGACATGTTTCCCAAGATCCACTTGGCTTTGCACTGAATCTTGCATATTTTCCTGAAGGTTTTTCAGTATTTTTAGTATTTCTTAATGCCACAGCAATGGACATGCCTCAGTCTTCTGACACTTCAACTCTTTCATACCAAATCACCTCATTGATTTCATCCAGTCCTATGGTATTACCTTTTCATGATGAAAAGATTGATTAAAAGACTGCAAACTCAGATTTGCTACTTTCTTTCTGAGGATGCCTCCAGACTGTCACTATTTTTGTGAGCCATATTCAAACACATACTGGAACTTTAGGTTTATGCAGTTAAAATGGATAAAAGGGCTCTGTCGCCCTAGTGCAACAATTCCACTTTTAAAAAGAATTGGACAATTTGTGGTTTGGAAAGTAATGGGGAAATTCATTGAAAAGTATGGAATAAGCAGATGACACATGGTTCCTTTGAGAGGAAGAGAGAGGCATAAATTAAATAAATAATCACACCAAATATCAGACGTCTCATGGCTGCTAAAACTGACACACTGAGATTTATTAATATGGTTTAAAAGACTTTGGCTGGAGTATACCAAGTCATTCAGGTTTTACCCTGAAACTCCTGCACAGATCTCCCACATTGGTGTTGATCCTCTCAATATTGTTGCATGCCACCCCAATCTCCGAACTGTGAGATTTCCAGGGGTCCTTGTGCTTGCCCAGGGTTTCCTTGGGAAGAAGGTCAGCAGAGACTGTGGTGTCTTTATGAAATATGGTTTGTTTATTTACACACATTCCAACCTGAGCTTAGGATGGAGGGGTTCAAGGCATCAGCAGTCCAACATCCAACTTTTCCATCAGGGTTGCAGGAGGCACCCCAAAGCTATGGTGCAGAGAGCCAGCCTCTCTGCCCGTCTCCAGTTCCCAGCCTTTCTCAGACACAACTAAAAACACAAGCCTCTCCTCAGCCCCAGGAGGGAGGATGACACTCTCCTGAAAAGTTTCAATGGCAAAAGGATCTCCTGGCTCATTCACCAGTTGATGGGCACCTGATAGACCCATTAACCCACCTGGCCACTCTATTAGATTAACAAAAGAAACTCATCTGACCAGCAGAACAGGTTTCTCACCCCCAGGCATAAGTCTCCAAATCAAAGGCTGGAACGGGACTCATAGAAATTATCCATCTCAACCCCAAACACATAACAATATCATTCAGTAATCAATCTTATGCTAGGGTCAGGTTTAGAGTTAAGAGGCTATAGGAAGTGAAGTGCAAAGGAGGAACAAAACACGCCCAGAAAATTTGCTTTAAAATTAGGAGATTATCAATGCAATCCCAACCATGTCTGCTCAGACATAAGTCTTTTTTATTTCAATGGGGGTTACTCCAGAATAAGTGGGATTAGTATTGCAGCTATAATGTATCAAATCCTTCCCAGCACAAATTTTACTTGTTGGCTGTGGACATGTCAGTCTCTTTCCATATAATCTATTGATTTGCCTGCAGAAGACCTCAATTTCAGTTCCTAGCATCTCTTTTCAAAAAAAAGTCAGGTAGCAGGTGCTCTGAAGTATATTATTATACTACGGACTACTCCACAATTTTGTGGAATGTGTTTTTTGTTTTGAAATGTCATCTTTCAAAGTTTTGTTTTGCTTAATTTGCCAAACAATTTGTATCGGTTTCAAAATGATTTGGCCTTTATTTCTGCTCTGTTGTTTTGCCTCCAAAGCACATTGGCACAGTGGTTTCTGTGTATTTTTTAAAAAAATTAGTCAGCCAATCAGCAAACACATTGATGTTAGGTTTTGTATTACGATATGTATGACATTACTGTTGTATTGTTGCTGTAAGCTGCTCTGATGCCATTCAAGTAGCGAGATATAATATAAATCCCACATTAATCCCACAAGCAAATATAATGACACATGATATCATGACAGTTTGCGGGGGGGGGGAAGCTAAAATTATAACTAACCCTGAGATGACTGTATAAATTATTGTATTTTTCCTCTTTCCCTCCACCCAATCTCATTTCCTCTTTTAAAAGAATAGTTGTTTGAATAATATATGTGGAAACTTGAGCGTAAATATTCAATTCCAAATGTCAAAGCCCAGAATTCATTGCAGAAGGTGCCGGACAAATATAGAGTTCTTTTTAATTCCATCTGAAAAGCATAGCTCAGCCACAGGAAAGCATTCAGATCACATTAATGCTGTACATTTAAAGCACTCTTCTTATACTACTTTAACAGCTATGGCTTCCCTCAAAGAATCCTGGGAACTGTGGTTTGTTAGGGGTGCTGACAGTTGTTAGGAGCCTCCCTTGCAGAGCAACAGGTCCCAGCACCCATAACAAATTACAGTTCCCAGGATTCCTTGGAGTAAACCATGACGGTTAAAGTGATATAAGAGTACTTAAATGTATGGTGTGGATGTGACCACAATGTCTCTGTGCGCTAGAGCCATGCTCTTCCAGACATGCTTCCTGACCATGATCTTTGCACATACAGTATCTCCACAGCAAATTGCTAGTGGGACTTGTTATCCATGCAGTTTGTTTAATCTTCTTTAGAAGTTTTAATGGAAAAATTTGGTGGTTGGAAGAGATGACACACAGGATGCCTTCCAGCGCTAAGATTTTATGGTCTTACAATCTGTATAATTTATAACTTGAATAATGATTTATGAGTCATCATGCCCTCCTGATAGATCAAGTGCCCCTGAGGATGGTGTACACCAAAATGCGCGGGGCACTTCACATCTCTCATTAAAATGATATATATCCTCTGACCCTTTGATATTTTTTTTTTTGCCTTTTTATGTTCTGGTGCTGATCCTTTTTCTTCCACTCTTCGTAACTGACATTTTGATCCATATCCTAACATATCTATTTCCCCATTCTCATATTTGTTTAAGAACAGAATGCATGCATTTTAATCTGTGTATGTTGAATGTTTCCTTCAAGCAGCAAACCTTGACATCTCATGACGTTGCTGCACTGGAGGGGCCTCCAACTTTCAGGATGTTTCTAGGGATGGGGCATAGGAAGTGGCCTTATACTGAGTCCATCTATTGGTCCATCTAGCTAAGTATTGTCTACACTGACTGGCAGTTAGCCTTTCCTAGACCTACTTGGACATGCCAGGGATTGAACCTGGAACCTTCTGGCATGCAAAGCAGGTGTTCTACTGCTGAGATAAGGCCCTTCTCTAAGGGGACCTGCCACTGGAAAGCAGAGCTCAAAAGTCCAGAGCATTAACAGAAGCACTTCTCAGCAGCTCATTCCCTTTCCAAAGTGGACACAGGCTAAAGGGGTTGTTGAGGGATCCCAGGTTCTTTGATGGGCCTTCAGCCCAGTAAGTATCATAGGGAACGGCATCCCTCCTCAGAGAATTTTGTGTTGATCATTGTTCTTCTAAACCAAGCTATGACAGATAAATGACAGAACTTGAGAAAATTGCTCCCAGACAGCACAATTACAAAAAAACAAAACAAAACTCAATGAATGTACTTTGACTCACCCTGTGTCTTTCCCAGGATATAGAAGTTTTCCATATCTGGGAAAATATGTGTGTCTCTGTGGGAGAATGACCTAAAATCCAAAGAAAGTATGGATTCATCTGATGTATGCAACAAGACTTTTTCTTCTTCTTCTTGGTTTTTTTTTAAAATTGGAACCATATCACTTGCCAGTAGGACAAAACTCATATTGGTTTTTGAGGGAGTCCTGTTGCTTTAAGAAAATCTTTTGCATTATTTTTTCCTGATTACTCAACTACCTTGGGTCTAGATACTGTTCAGAAACAATCATACAGCCCTGCTCTTGAAGAACTCAAACAGGTTTGTAGAAGATAGCGTGGAAAGCCAGTGACCATCAACATCAGAACTACAATTGGATATTCAATTCAAAGCCTAGATTGTTACATAAAAAGGTTTACATTTCTACTGTCCATGCCTGGTATGGCTGTTTCTGTCCTCCCCTCCAGGCATCCCATTCTGCTCTTGTCAGTCAAGCTTAATAAGTGAGTCAAGCAGGTCTGTTTGCCTCTTATCTGGATTAGGTAACCAGATGATGTTATATCAAGTGAGCTTAATAATGTAGGGTTTATTTATATATTTATTTACAGGGTTGCTTTGAATGTTCCTGTGTATGTACAACTTTTTTTTTCTGGAGTGGCATTGAATTATACTATTCA
Organism: Rhineura floridana; assembly: GCF_030035675.1. Taxonomy (NCBI): domain Eukaryota; kingdom Metazoa; phylum Chordata; class Lepidosauria; order Squamata; family Rhineuridae; genus Rhineura; species Rhineura floridana. The sequence continues at coordinate 105,663,171 of NC_084483.1, forward strand.
TAATATGAGTTAGAGGTACGCACTTTATCATTTCTGTGCACTTTCTAAAAACAGTTAGACTTATTTATACCTCCTTTATTTTGGCAATAATATTAAAATAATAACTGAAGTTGAATTTCAGAGCTATTGATTTTTTTAAAAATGAAACTTTTGAGTAAAAGATGCCCAGACTGGACAACTGACTGAATGCTGATGATGTCACTACAGATGAAAGGTTCTGTCACTTTTGGTTCTCTTGCTTCCTCATTTTTCCAATCTCAAATTCAGTTCTCCACACTTCTGAACAAATTTGCGTATTTTTCTTTAAAAAATATTCTTGAACATTCTTCAGTATTTTAGTGCAAATTTCTCCTAATAAACACATTATTGAATGCAGCTTGGACTGATGCGCACAGTTTTGCAAGCGCTATCTCCTAATATAATGCATTGCTGTATGTGATTTTCACTAATATATTCATTTCTATGTGCACTTTCCCCTAATATATGCATTTTTTACAAACATTGGTTGGTTGGAGAACTGCATCACAACATTTGGATAAATTTATGAATTTTGAAGGATGGCTGTGTTTTGGTTCTCACGTTATTTCAGAAAGTGTGAATTTGATAAGTTTGGCTTTAAATGCAAACCAAATCGAATTTCTCCCCCACCTCTAGTTGTCACTGAGCCTTCAGAATGTGAAGCCAATGTGGTGCCCTCTAGATGTTGCTGGATTACAATTACCATCCTCCATGACCAATTGCCAACTGGGGCTGATGGGAGTCAGAGTCTGGAGGGCATCACACTGGCTATCTCTAGTTCAGAGAATCCCTGCTGGACCACACCAAGAATGGCCAGACAGATGCCCTGGAAAGAAAGAGGGGAAGGAACCAGCACTAGAACAAAAGAAAGAAGAGACTTAAAAGGTGTACAAAGAACAATTTTTTTTTTTTACAATAATTTTTATTCAAATTTTCATAAAACATACAAAACAAAATCATAAAACATTCAAAGACAAAAAACAAAACAAAACAAAAATAATTAAACAAAAAAAATAAAATATTGACTTCCCATTTGTCACAGATCAAATCAGTTATAGGTCTACAATATATAACAATCCTGTCTCTTAAATCATAAAATCACTTTCCTCCAGTAGTTATCTTAATTAATCATCAAATCTCATAAACATTACTTTATTCTTTCCACAAAAAGTCAAAGAGAGGTTTCAATTCTTTAAGAAATATATCTATCAATTTTTCTCCAAATAAACATGTCAATTAATCCATCTCGTTAATAATTATAATAATCTTATTGTCATAACCATAGTCCAAATAAACATTTCGATTAATCCATCTCATCAAAATCTGTTAGGTTCAATAATTTCAATAGCCATTATTCCATTATCCCTATTAGTTCCATCTTCCGTCTTCAATAGTCCTGTTAAGTCCAGTAATTTCAGTGTCCAATCTTCCATTATCAGTATTCCATAATAATCTTGCTGTCGTAGCCATAGTCATATAATAAGAGTCTGATGGGAATTTCCTCTATCCCAAATATTTTCTTGCCATCCATTCTGAATAAGTTGCTGAAATACTGTTGTAAAGTCATATCTCTGTTTTTCTTTTTTACAAAATGCACTGGCTCATCTCTTGAGAGTTTTTCCATTGTCACATGGCTGCAGTTAATTCCATAGATTTTCTCTATATCAAACTCCATCACGTCATTCCAGTCCAAAAGATTATCCAAGCCATTGATAACTTTATCTCTAATATCTTCATTAATTTCTTCAGAGATAACGTTAAATTCCAAACAGTAGATTTTATTTCTAAAATCCATAAACTCCAGATCTTTTTCCAATTCCACATTTGTTCCAATCTCCAGGGCTTGTATCTTCCCTTTATTTTTTCTTTTCTCATCTCTGATCTCATTCTCCTCTCTCACAGGATCCCCTATTTCTTTAAGCTCCTGCGTCATTTTGCTCAGTTCAATTTTCAGCTCCTTACTACCCTGTCGCAGGGTTTGTTTCGTTATCTCAATCTCATCCATTATTTTCTGAAACATAGTTACTTCCAGATTCTCAGCCACTTTCTTGATTGCCATTTTTAAAACCACGAAAACAAAGCAAAACAAAAATAAAGAAGAACCACTTCTTATTTCAGCAACAATTGGGTTAATATTCCAGGCTTGATGACATCACAGTATAAACAGAGCAGCCTGCCTTATCTCTCTATGTTCAAGAATGCAAAACAAATTTAGTTCCCAGCATCAAAACAGCTAGTGGCGTCGTGAAGAAGCAGATTCGTCAAAATAAAATAGACCAAAAAGAGAATAGTCCCAGACAATATAATATTCCTCGGAATAGAAATCAGGAATAGAAATCCCTCTTCTGTTTATATCTTTAGAATGCACTTCCAGGACAGCTTTTTGTGACAGAAACAGAGATAAGCTGTTAATTTCGTGAATAACAGAGAAGAGTTATAGCTCACCCAGAAGTTGTCCAAAGCCGATCAATCTGACAAATCTCCTTTGGCTGCAACAATTTAAACCAAGTAAAAAAAATAATAGAAAGAAGGGTGCTTGCCTGTTAGTCCGTTCTCTCTTTAAAGAAAAGATAAACGTATCGCTTAAACAGATAGAGCTTGTTCGGAAGTCCGTCCGGCATTGTTGGCTGGACCTTATCTCATAAATTAATGAAATCCAGTCCTCCCAACAAAAACAGGCTTTTGAGGTTGATCTCTACGTTTCTCCCTGCCCGGGAGAAATTTCATCAGTCAAAAAAAAAATGTTCTGACTGATTTATATCTGAATAAGCTTCTTTTGAGGCGGGAGCCCGTCCCAAAAGCAGGCACAAGCGAAGTCACCCTTCCCGGAAGTCACAAAGAACAATTTATTAAGGCTCACTTTGGACTCCTCTTTAGAGCTGGCTGACTCATTCTTTTCAAGGATAGCTAAGGTGACAGTCAGATGTCCTTGATATTCATCTCCAAGAAAAGTATTTTTTCTCCTTATGGTGTTTCCCCATGCCCTTCCCTACATGATATGGTTCTTGAGCAAAACAAAGAGCTAAGGTGGTTAAGGTTTTGCCTTGTTCAGTTTAAACAAGCAGGAAAGATACTGAGCTGTGAAATCTGAGGGCCATTACTGTAGAATCAAGCAGCTAAAAGGGGGAGAGAGTAGACAGTGCAGTGTCTTTCCCCTCTCTGCTTTTCACAGGGTGAAGGAAAGATGCCACACAACAGTATACAGTACCTTAAGCCACATTCTTCCTGTTGCCTGCCACATTATATAACCTGATTCATTTTTATCTCCAGATGGGTTTTTTTAACCCATTCTTTTATCCAGTTGAGATTCAGGGCTTATCCACATGGGAGCATTAGTCTGTATAAAAGACACTTTTCTTAACCTCCATTTTCAATTTGCATGTCCACAGTAATGCCTCAATTCCAGCTGCAAACAGACTGTTTTTTATTCACACTGGAATCAATCGCGTTAGGTAGGGGATGATTGTTGCGGAACAGCTGGAAGTTGCTTCTCAGCCTTCAAGAAACAAAATAAACAAAGGAAGGAGGAGGGAGAGGCCGGGGAGAGAGGAACAATTGACACACCCACCTAAAAACATCGGAGCAAAGCGCCTACAAGGAGGAACACAGCGCAGCTGAGTAGGATTTTTCTTCCCTTTTATTTATTTATTTATTTATTATTACATTTATATACCGCCCCATAGCCAAAGTTCTCTGGGCGGTTTACAGCAATTAAAAACATTAAAAACAAATATACAAATTTTAAAACACAAAAAAACAATTTAAAAACACAATTTTAAAAACAATTTAAAAACACATGCTAAAACACATGCTTTTAGTATTATCAGAGACTGGGTTAGTATGGATTTACAGGAGAACTGTGTGATAGCTTCTGTTTGCTAGTAACGTCATGTGAACCATGTAAATTAAAAGGAGCTGTGAGTAGCACTGAACACACACTAAATCACCATGTAGATGAGCCTTCAGTTCTCAGAACTGGATCATGGAAAAGAGGAAATCAATAAAAACAAGAAGAGGCTTTAATTTATTAAAACATTGCCTGAAACCATGACACATTAGGCTGGTTTGTGGTGTAGTCTACAGAAGTATTGTCTTCCTTCCCAGCCATACCATAGGGCGCCTTCCATCATTTTATTCCAGAGCCAAAGTGCTCTTAATTGCCAATAAATCTTATTGAACGTAGCATTTTCAAATTGTTTTCTCCTTAATACTGGGGGAGGGGATATAATTAAAAAGATATCAAGCAGGGGATGACACAGCTTCTAAACAATGTTTAGCTCCAAAACTATTTCTGTTGCTGAGATTTTCTACTACATCTGATTGGCTGGTGACAGAGGGTCATTTTTGCTAGCAGCATATAGCATATCTTGCTTGCTTGAATCAAATGTGCTGTTTCCAGAGCAGCACCCATGTTAGTCTATTACAGAAAAGCAGCAAAGAATACTGAGACACATTGCAAGTGAGCAGTCAGTTTATTGTGCCATAAGCTTTTTTCCCAAAGGTAACAGAGATAATGCCTGTTTAATATTTAAGGGGAGGGAATTCCAAAGGGTAGGTGCCACTACACTAAAGGTCCACTTCCTATGTTGTGCAGAACGGACCTCCTGATAAGATGGTATCTGCAGGAGGCCTTCACCTGCAGAGCACAGTGATCGACTGGGTATATAAGGGATAAGACAGTATTTCAGGTATCCTGGTTCCAAGCTAGGTACCTGGTCCCAAGCTTTGTACACCAAAACCAAAACCTTGAACTCAGTCCTGTAGTTAATGGGCAGCCAGTGCAATTCTTTCAGCAGCGGGGTGACATGTTAGTGATACCCTGCCCCAGTGAGCAGTCTCGCCGCCACATTTTACACCAGCTGCAGCTTCTGGACCAACCTCAAGGATAGCTCCACATAGAGCGCATTACAGTAATTCATCCTGGAGGTTACCAGTACATGGACAACAGTGGTCAGGCTATCCTGGTCCAGAAACAGCTGCAGTTGTCTAACCAGTCAAAGCTGGTAAAAGGCACTCCTAGCCACTGAGGTCACTTGGGCCTCTAGTGACAAAGATGGATCCAGGAACAACCACAGACTACGAACCTGCTGTTTCAGAGGGAGTATGACCCCATCCAAAGCAGGCAACTGACCAATTACCCAAACTCGGGAACCACCACAGCATCTCTGTCTTGCTAGGATTCAGACTCAGTTTATTAGCCCTCATCCAGCCCACCACAGAGACCAGGCACTGGTTCATGGCTTTCATGGCCTCTCCAGATTCAGGTGTTACACAGAAATAGAGCTGGGTATTGTCAGTGTACTGCTGACACCTCATTCCAAATTTCCTGATGACTGCTCCCAAGGGCTTCATATAGATGCTAAACAGCATGGGGGACAAGATGGTACCCTGTGGCACCCCACAGCACAACTGCCAGGGAGCCAAAAGACAACCATCCAATGCTATTCTCTGAAAAAGACCCTAGAGATAGGATCAGAACCACTGTAAGTGCCTCCAATACCCATCTCACCAAGTCAGTCTAGAAGGATACCATGGTCAATAGTATCAAAAGCCGCTGAGAGATCAAGTAAGAATAGCAGGGTCTCACTCCCCCTGTCCTTCTCCCGATAAAGGTCATCCATCAGGGTGACCAAGGCTGATTCAGTCCCACAACCAGGCCTGAACAGACTGGAATGGGTCAAGATAATCTGTTTCATCCAAGAGTACTTGCAACTGCTGTGCCACAACTCTCTCAATCATCTTCTCTAAGAAGGGGGTATCTGCAACAAGGCAGTAGTTGTTGCAAACCAATGGGTCCAGGACGGGCTTTTTCAGGAGCGGGCAAATCACTGTCTCTTTCAGGGTGGCTGGGACCACTCCCTCCCACAATGATGCATTGACCACACCCTGGATCCACTCGGTCAACCCCCCTTGGCAAGCTTTAATAAGCCAAGAAGGGCAAAGGTCGAGAAGACATGTTGCTAGATGCATCATCGCAAGCACCTTGTCCACATCATCAGGCTGCATCAACTGAAACCATTTCCAATAAGTTCCAGCAGATGTTGCAGTGGACACCTCACTGGGGACTACAGTAGATGTGGATCAGGCATCAAGACTGCTACAGAGGCGAGCAATTTTATCCTCATAGTGCCTTGCAAACAATTCACAGTGGGCCTCCGAATGATCTAAAACTTCATTTCTTGGAGTTGATGTCAACAGACCCCTGATAATATGGAAAAGCTCTAGTGGATGGCTACTTGAGGATGCGATGGAGGCAAAGAAGTGGGCCTTCTTCACCGCCCTCACCGCCACACAGTAGGCATGGTTATGATGTTTTACTCATGCCCAATGAGCCTCACAGCACATGTTTCGCCACTTGTGCTCTAGCCGTCATCCAGCCTGTTTCATTGCCCTTACCTCACTGGTGTACCAAGGTGCAAACGGGGGTCCACAATGCCAGAGAGGGCACTAGGGGGCAACCGTGTCAACAGCCCAACACGCCTTGCTGTTCCAGGGTCTCCTGCTCTATCTACTGGGAGCTTCCCCAGGGCATTCCTGAATGCTGTGGATTCAATTAGTCTCTGAGGGTGGACCATCTTAATCCTACAGAGAAGGATCCATCACTCCTACAGGGAAGGATCACAGCCATAAGTCTAAACGTCACCAGGAAGTGGTCTGTCCATGACAATCCCCCCATCTCCAAACCACCCCTTCCTCCATCTAAACCAAAAACCAAGTCGAGAGTGTGCCCTGCCCTTTGTGTCGGGCCAGTGACTTGAGACAGCCCCATGATTGTCATGGAGGCCATGTAGTCCTGAGCCAGAACACCAGACACAGCCTCAGCATGAACATTGAAATCACCCACCACAGCTGAGATGGCCTCCGCCAGCTCAGTCAGAGAAGCTGCCGGGCAGCAGGGTGGACAGTACACCAGCAGCAACCCTAGTTTGCTGTTTCCTTGGCCTGACACCAGGTGCAAGCCCTCCCAATCAGCTCCAAGACAGAGTGGTTTCCTGGTGACAGAGATGGAAGTTCTGTATACCACAGCAACTCCTACCCCACCCCATCCCTGCAGCCTGTGCTAGTGATACACTGAGTATCCAGGTGGACAAAGCTGGGTCAGATCAACTCCTCCCAGCTCACACACCCAGGTGTCTGTAATGCACACCAAATCAGCACCTTCATCCATGATCAAATCATGAATGAGTGTGGTTATTGTGTACCGATCTGTCATTAAACAACAGCACACATAGGCTAGTGGGCACAGTAGATGAGCAACGAGGAACCCAACCATGAGAGAAGTGGGAGGGAGGAACAAGGTGTAGATAGCCTTGCCCTCGTATTCTATGGTAGTTCACCACCTCCCCATGGCTATGCCTCCCTCTACCCATGATCACTGAAATTGGGGTGGCATCACCCATGTTCCTCCTTACTAAGACTCCTCCTAAACACCTGATATGGACCCAAGAACAGCCCACCAACTAAACCTACCTGAAACAATTATCCCTCTATGAGAATTGGGAACAATCAGACCCACTCAATATTTTTCACACAGGGCACACCTACTCCGCCCTGTCTTACACCCAGGGAGGACCAGCCTTCTGCTAGTTGCAGACTCTCACTTTGAAGGCATCTGGTGACTTTCTCCTATCATTCAGTTCACTGCACATGCTCTATACAACCTCCTCACTATCAATCTCCTTCAGATTGTTTTTTTAAAAAATAGAAGGGGGTAGAGCCCTCACCCTCAGGACTCCCCAAGGGGTGAACCCCTTTGGTGTCACTCCTTCAGTGGTGACCCCGCTGCCCAAGGGCAGCCAGGCTTTTATGTCCCCTGACCCAGCCAGGAGCGGATGCAAGAGGCTGCAAGATTAACTGCGGCCTCTCTCTGGAGTAAGGCGAGGCAGGGGCTCCCAGTCCTTGCAGCACTTACTAGGGACTTCAGCTGTCTTGAGAGACAGCAACTCAGAGGAATGAGCAAGCAAGCACTCAGATGCTCAGGTACTCACTCCCAGGGCAGGTCTTCTCCAGTCCCCCAGTGCTGCAGCTGTTTATTGATTGATTAACCCTTTTTGTACAGACACTTGCACTGTTAGAAAGCGGTTTCTCCTGTATCTAAAGATGCAATCAAGACCCAGACTGATCTCCTTCCAGTCTTCACATACTGATGGCTGACAGTATGACATACAGAGAGGGAGTTGCACTGAAATCTGTCATTATTTTATGTGTAAACTTGGTTGGAATAAGCTGAAAGCATGCTCTGCATCTGGCACACTATTAGACCAAAAAAAAAAAAAAAAGATTTTACAGACGTACTAATCTATCATGCTGTGATGGTGATCTTTGATACTGATCTGGGGCCCAGGAGTGGACCTCAAGGTACTTTCTAGATAGAATAAGTAAAAATAGGCCAGGAAAAATAGACCAGGAAAATGCTGAATAGCTGCAGGCTTCTGTGTACTTCCTGCCATGGTTGCTTGCTCTGGCAGGTTATCCCCAAGAAGGGCTAATTTACTCCAGACAAATATTTATTGCAGATATTATAGGTTTGTGTGTGTTAGCGAGTGTATACTTAAGTGCCAAACGTTTCACAAGCCACCTAATAGCTTCTTGATATCTGCCATGTCAGATCTCATCACACATGGCTGCAAATTGTGGGTTTTTTGCAGCCACTAGGCTCCTTATGGCAATCCTGTGAGTGTTTGTGCTAGCACAGCAGCTCCTAGGATTGTGCCATAAGCCTCTGTAATCATGTGGAATAACCCATGACAGCTGTTGAGTTGTAAACACCAACTTGTCCTGGAGAAGACTTGTAAGAAAAAATGACCCTGCAATGAGATCACCATGTACTTCTAAGTTATTTCCTGCTTGCTGCATAGTTAAATGCACAGGGAATAGCCCTGCTCTTACATAACAGGCTCTCCTGTAGAGGGTGGGCAGCAATTCAGTTGAAAGAGGGGGGTAATGTTCTCACATAATAGCAGATGCAGAAAACACAATTTCTGCTTGACTCCATGGAGAGTAGGTTTGTGCTTGCTTTCTGAAATGCTAAGATACATATCCCAATAAATTCACACAAATAATGACTCTGGAAATAAGGACTTAGCTTTTCTTTCAGCTTGAGTTTGATTTTTTTACTATTCTGTATGGGTTGTGTTCAACCAACCTTAACTTTTACCCAGAGTAGACCCATTGAAATTAATGATCATGGCTATTTTAGGGCTAGTAATTTAAGTGGGTCTACTCTGAGTAAAAGTTAGTTGAATATAAACCCATATATTTAGTTATAGTTTCAGTTACAAGAACAAAGCTAGATATATGCTAGATACAGGTCATGTCCAAACAAAACACAATTGTTTCCAGGGCTAGTGTCAAGAATAGCCACCACTGGGCACCTGCCAAAGGCCACATTGCTGCAAGGGGCCTACTCTCAACCTCTGGAGCCTCTTGGCTCTGCTGCCCTACTTTACTGTCATTCCTTACTCACCTCTTCAAGGTGAGAGCATCCTTTGCTTGCCTTGCACTCCCTCTGGGTGATCATGCAGATGGGGGTGGGGTGAAGAAAGCGAAGAGGAGGTGGGCCTACTCAGGGAGAGTAGATATCTTGCCCAAGGACTGTCCAAAACCTGGAGCTGGCATTGATAGTTTCAATTGGATATAGTTCAAAATGCAGCAGCGAGTGTTCTTAGTGGGACCCATCATGTGAAGCACATCCCTCTAGTACTTTATTAGCTCCATTGGCTTCTAATTTATACCCAGGCACAATTCAAAGTGCTGGTATTGACTTTTATAATCACAAATTGCCAGGGCGCATGATATTTGAAGGAACACATCCCATAACGTGAGCCTCCTCAATCACACAGTATTTCTCCACCTGCCAAGATGGGGCAAGTGGCCATATAGTATGGGAAAGAGATTTCTCAGCAACTGACCCCAGGCTGTGAAATTTTCTCCTTTGGGAGAGCCCTGTTTGTCTACCTCCCAGGCTATTTTCCAAAGGGGTATGCATAAAGACTTATAACATTCCAAATCATGTTTGGAAATAGGGATTTTAGCTGCCTGTTACTTGTTCGTGCAGCATATGTAGCCAATCTGTTGCACGCCTACTCATTGGCTTTATTGTGTTTAGGTTTTGTGCTTTTTATGTTTGTCGCAGCTTATTGCTAATTTTATGATGTATTCATTTTAAGCTTGATATGTTTTATTGCTGTTGCTTTCATTTTGTTAGCCACCTTGGGGGTGTTTTTGAGTGGTGGAGCTGTTCTGGAAGCACAGCATCAAGCACAGGAAATGTCTGTTCTGCAGGTGGGTAGTGGAAGATGGGGAAACAACACCATCTTGTCCTCTACCTCAGGAAGCAAAATATCTTGGTCCAGCCCTGAAGAGAGCTTTGAGGAGGAAACATTTAATACTCCTGTGAAGCATTGAGAAGTAAGTGGAGACAGATAGCCAAAAGCCCTGAAGGCTTTCTGTGAAAGACAGTTTACCTTAATAAGCTCAGCTCTGGGGATCCATCTTTGAGCGGCTTTCATGGAGCTCCTATGAAGCTAAACGCACCGCAAGAACTCAAAGCAATGTATTAATATTTATTGGCATGAAAGTTCATGAAGTATTTAAATAAATAAGGGCAAACAGGTCACCAAAGTGTGGGTCAGAGGCAACATAATAACTGAAACGACATTTGAACCATTCAAATGTAGCTCAGTATGTCTTGTCAGTATCTCTTGACAATTAAGAAATCCCTGTCAAGTATATTTGTTTGGCTGAAGAGAAAAATGCACAGTGACATCTGCTTTTATGTTTCATTTCTATCCTGACGTGGATGAAGCTATAGTCTGTAACTGAGAAGTCTGTATGGTGAGTTCTGTGTGTGCCATGAGATTCTCACTCTTTTTTTTCCTTTTGGCCTTCATAGCTCTTCCTTTGCAAACTCCAGAGTTCTGAAAGTAGTTTGTCAAGGAAAGTGATGGAGAAGAAATTCAGTTTGGTTCACATTCTAATACAAATCTACCTTCAGTAAGTTGCACTTCCCAAAACACAGTGCAAACCAAAATGCAGGTATTCTTTGAAATTTGCACTTTGAAGTTCTCTAACCAAAAAATGCTAAATTAGGGGAAAGTATGCACTGAAATGCATATATTGGTGAAAATAGCCTAATAGGCATTATATGAAATAGCTTGCAAAAATTAGGCAATTTGCGTACAAAAATGTGTATATAAGGAGAATACATACTAAAATGCTGAAGAATTTTCATGTGGACTTTTTAAAAGAAGGAAATTCACAGACTGATGCAGAAATGTGGCCAACTGAACTTAAGATTGGGGGGGAAATGAGAAACTGAAATAAACCAAAATTGACAAATTCTCCATCCCTGGTGAAGGAGGGAGGCTTAAGATGAGAGAGGAAAGAAGGGAGAAGCCTCAGGGAACCTACACAGTTATCCTGGATTTTTTATGTATTTCTAGCTCAATTTGTTGTGTAAACAAGGTTCCTCTCATCCATCAGCCTGTTTGTGCAGGTACCCACTTCTAAGTAGCTCCATGGGTCAGAGGTGAATCTTTTATTTTCTGAAACACTAACTTTGCCTTGAGATGTTTTCCACTCATTTCAAGCATAGCTAAATATGTTCCTCCCAGAAGAGGGCACTGCACATATACAGCATGCCAATATATCCTAGAACTTGGATCTTTGTAGAATCCAATTCAAGTGTTTGGAGTGAGGAGTTCTGGTAGGGGGATCACAAGCACGAAGGGGCATTTTCCCATTGCTAATCATATCAAAACGTGCATGTCATGTGCCAGTTATTATTAGCCAGAAGAGTAGCTATGTTAGGGCCAATTCAAACATTCCAGCTGCCACATGCTAGAAAAGCTTCCATGCGGCACTGGTTTTATGCAGAGGCCATTATGTTTGATGGCTACACACCATATGGATTTTCTCAAATGCATAAAGGCTCTCCATGCGAGCACTGGTAGTGACCAAGATTTTGACACAACACATACTCTTTGATAGCATGATAACATGCAAAGTACGCAGCTGGCCAGCAGCTAGCATATTCTATATTGGACCAAAAGGCAGCCCGAGATGAAATCTTGATCTTCTATTCTTCTCACAATCATTTGTGACACAGCATGATATTTTCTAATCTATCAAAGCGACAACTAGTAGAAGAACCTGTCAGGCTGATAGGGAGGATCTGATATTAAGGAAAGATGACTGATGCATCTATTGGATGGAAAGATATCATAGCTAGTAGCTGAACAAGTGGTGGCAAAAGAGCTCTAAAATGAAGTTTTAATACGACTCCTCTTCTAATCAGTTTTGTGCATTATGGATGCCTGACTTTTTAAAAATCTCCATTAAACCCAGGTTTGAAAACAGGGAAAATTTCCTGAATGTTGTGTTGGTTGACTTTCTGTAACTCTGTGCTGCATTGGGATAGCTTCTAGATGGCATTTTCCTCATTATGCAAGATGAAATAGGTGAAAACAGTGATGCTTCAAATAAAGACATGCAGAGGAGTTCTCCAATCTCCCATTGCACAGCAAACTGTGAAAGGCAAGGCATGTGACAGTTTGGCCCAAGGAAGGTTTTTTACCAAAGCAACAACCATCTAGCAGCAACTGAGGGATGGGAAAGGCCCAGTTCTCTTACCCACTGGGTATTCCTTGGAGGAAGTAAACAGTGGGTGATGATGCACACTTCATATACATGTCTTATGGGTGGCCAGTAGAATCCCACTGCATTCAGTCCTTCACACTATATCCAACCTCTCCACTACGTTCAGGCAAACTATGTACAAGGTATTTATTTACTATTATGCAGCCTTCCTTGAAAGCAAGTAGGCAAACAAAAATCCAGAAGCAAACATTTTTAGCATTTTCTTATGACTTTCACGTATGAAAAATTAAACATTCACATTTCTTTCAATGGGTCTATCTTTTTATTACCTTTTTTCCATTCGTGAAATTTATTTATTTATTTATTGCATTTGTATACCGCCCCATAGCCGAAGCTCTGTGGGTGGTTTACAACTAAAAACATTAAAAACAAATACACACATTTAAAAACACATTTTTTAAAAAGCAATTAAAAAATACATGCTAAAATGCCTGGGAGAAGAGGAAAGTCTTGACCTGGTGCCAAAAAGGTAACAGTGTTGGCGCCAGGTATACCTCATCAGGGCGATCATTCCATAATTTGGGGACCACCACTGAGAAGGCCCTCTCCCTTGTTGCCAGACGCCCAGCTTCCCTCTGAGTAGGCATCCGGAGGAGGGCCTGGGATGTTGAGCATAGTGTACGGGTGGATTCGTGTCAGGAGAGGCGTTCCATCACGTATTGTGGTCCTAAGCCTTGTAAGGCTTTATAGGTTAAAACTAGCACCTTGAATCGAGCTCGGAAACATACAGGCAGCCAATGCAAGTGAGCCAGAATTGGTTTTATATGTTTGAACCGTCTGGTCCCTGTTACCAATCTGGCCGCTGCATTTTGCACAAGCTGCAGTTTCTGAACTGTCTTCAAAGGCAGCCCCATATAGAGTGCATTGCAGTAGTCTAGCTTGGAGGTTACCAGAGCATGGACAACTGAAGCCAGGTTATCCCTGTCCAGATAGGGGTGTAGCTGGGCCACCAACCGAAGTTGGTAGAAGGCACTCCGTGCCACTGAGGCTACCTGAGCCTCAAGTGACAGAGATGGTTCTAGGAGAACCCCCAAGGTATGAACCTGCTCCTTCAGGGGGAGTGCAACCCCATCCAGGACAGGTTGGACATCCACCATCCGGTCAGAAGAACCACCCACTAACAGCATCTCAGTCTTGTCTGGATTGAGCCTCAGTTTATTAGCCCTCATCCAGTCCATTGTTGCAGCCAGGCACTGGTTCAGCACATTGACCTCCTCACCTGAAGAAGTTGAAAAGGAGAAATAGAACTGCGTGTCATCAGCATACTGATGGTAACACACCCCAAAGCTCCGGATGACCGCACCCAACGTTTTCATGTAGATGTTGAACAGCATGGGGAACAGAATTGACCCCTGCAGAACCCCATACTGGAGAGTCCAGGGTGTCAAGCAATGTTCCCCAAGCACCACCTTCTGGAGCTGACCCGCCAAGTAGTAGCAGAACCACCGTCATGCAGTCCCTCCCACTCCCAACTCAGCCACTCTTCCCAGAAGGATACCATGGTCGATGGTATTGAAAGCCGCTGAGAGATCAAGGAGAATCAACAGAGACACACTCCCCCTGTCTCTCTCCCGACAGAGGTCATCATACAGGGCGACCAAGACTGTTTCCGTGCCAAAACCAGGCCTGACACCCGACTGAAATGGATCCAGATAATCTGTCTCATCCAAGAGTGTCTGGAGCTGGCCTGCCACCACTCGTTCAAGGACCTTGCTCAGGAATGGAACATTTGCTACCGGCCTATAGTTAAGATTTTCTGGGTCCAGGGAGAGCCTCTTCAGGAGTGGTATCACTACCGCCTCTTTCAGGCAGCCAGGGACCACCCACTCTCGCAGAGAGGCATTAATCCCTTCCCTGGCCCAGCCAGCTGTTCCATCCCTGCTAGCTTTTATTAGCCAAGAAGGGCAAGAATCCAGCACAGAAGTGGTTGCACGAACCTGTCCAAGCACCTTGTCAACGTCCTCAAGCTGTACCAACTGAAACTCATCCAAGAAATCAGGACAAGGCTGTGCTCTGGATACCTCCCTTGATTCACCTGCTATAACACTGAAGTCTAAGTCCTGGCGGATACTAAAGATTTTATCCTGGAAGTGCCTAGCAAATTCATTGCAGCAGGCCTCGGATGGTTCTACCATGTCCTTGGGGCCAGTATGTAATACACCCCGGACAATTCTGAAGAGCTCCGCTGGGTGGCAGAGTGATGATTTGATAGTGGCAGCAAAATATTGGTTTTTTGCTGCCCTTGCTGCCCCTAAATACAGCTTACCATAGGCACATACCAATGTGCAATTGCATCCACCAGGAGTTCATCTCCATCTGCACTCAAGCTGTCTCCTATATTGTTTCATCACTCTCAGCTCTGCGGTATACCATGGAGCTGTACGAGCTCTACACAGGAGAGGGCGCTCAGGAGCAATCATGCCAACCGCCCGGGTCATTTCTGTATTCCACAGTTCAACCAGAGTTTTGACAGGAGCGCCAGCCCTATCACCCGGAAAACTCCCCAGAGCCCTTTGAAAATCATCCGGATCCATTAGTCTCTGGAGGCGGACCAACTTAATAGGTCCCCCACCCTTGCAGAGGGGAAAAGCCACTGTAAGTCTAAACTTCAGCAAGCAGTGATCTGTCCATGACAGAGGGACTGATGTAAGGCCCCCCACATTCAGATCACCCTCTCCATGTCCAGTTGCAAAAACGAAGTCTAGAGTATGTCCTGCTACAAGTGTTTGGTCAATGGCATATTGGGACAGTCCCATGGTTGTCATGGAGACCATGAAATCCTGAGTCGCCCTGGATAAGATGGCCATGGCATGGATGTTGACATCCTCCAGAACCAACAGTCTGGGGGATCTCAACAGTACACCCCAGACTACCTCCATCAGCTCAGCTAGGGAGTCTGTTGGGCAGCTGGGTGGGCGGTACAGCAATAGAATCCCCAGTCTGTGCCGCTGATCCAACACAAGGTGCAAACACTCCAGACCAGTAGTCACATGGACAGGGTGCTTGCAGAGGAAGATGGAGCTCCTATAGACCACAGCAACCCCCCCTCCCTGACCCTCAGGTCTATCCCGATGCTGAACCAGGTACCCTGGCGGACATAGCTGGGAGAGACTGACTCCTCCCTGCTCACCTACCCAGGTCTCGGTTATACATGCCAGATTAGATGCCTCATCCACAATTAAATCATAAATGAAAGAGATCTTATTATGCACCAATCTAGCATTGAGCAGCAGCATCTGGAGATCTGAGAGCTGGCTGATAGGGCAACCAACAAACTTGCGGTGTGGGGAGGATCGGAACAAGGCACAGTCATTAATTGCCTGAGCCGCATTCTCCTTACCTGGCAAGTCCTCCTCACAACACCATATCTCCCTCTACCCGTCACTACACTAATTGGGGGGCCCTCAAGTCTCCCCACTTGGCTCTGAGTCCTCTCTCCCAGGCACATGACTCAAGGCCCACAAAAAGCCACGCAATCTGCAAAGCAGGAGCCTCCTCAGCCAGCCAGCTTATGTATCCCCTCCAGGAAGGGACAGTTGTATGATATCAGCAACAGCTGGCTGAGTACCTGGGGGCCTGTTCCTGCAAGGCATGACAACCTGCAGATCAGAAGTCCAACAGGGAGAGGGCGGTGGTGGTAGCAGCAGCAAGCAAGCAAACAGGCAGGCAGACAGCAGCAGCAGCAAATGGCTCTCCTTCCCTGGGCGATGGTGGTCCCCTTCCTCCTGCAGGCATTGGGTCTGCCAACAAAATGGTGGGAACATAACTATAAAGATGTTAGTGAATGAATGTGTGGTAGCACTTTCACATAGAAATTATTAAACTGACGTCCAGACCATTCCTTTCCTTGATGGGAGTTTACAGAGCCATGTGGTCTAGATAGCAACATCTTTCTCTAGGGACTTAACATATGCATGGGTGTGCATTTCATTTTGAGTTATAATTCCACTTTCTGTTGTTTTTTCCTATTCAAATACGTCTTCAGGGCCTTCCTAGCTACTTTGTAATATCCTGATTTTGGAGACTTCTCCACAATTCACAATAATTACCTTCCATAACTTTTTTTAATTACAGGCGTGCCCCGGTTATATGGCAGGTTCCATTCCGGACTGGCGCTGTAAAGCGGAACCCACTGAGGATAATGGGGTGCGTTGCGCGAAAATGCCGCAAAATGCCGCAAAAGCACAAAACTGACTTTAAAACAGGGAATTTCCTGCTGCCGCATTAGCGGAACGCCGGAAAGCGAAGCGCCGGTAAGTGGGGCCTTACTATACTTGAAGATAAGTCAATTAAAATATAAAATATGGTTATTATGTTTTCCTTTTTCGTTTTTCATGCATAAGGAAGATTGGGTATTCTAGCATTGTTTCCTGATAGTCACAGTGACATTTTATTCACCACCATACTATTTTATCCTTCCCTGTGTATAATCTAATGATGCCACTTGCATCTTTGTTTGGAGAGCTAAGACAACTTCTTGGTTTGCCTCCATGTTTAATGTTTTCTGGCAGACATGAGTTGGTTAAAGGAACAACAACAAAAAATTGCAGCTTCTACTTAACAAAAAAAAGTTTCTAAAGCTTGAGGCTCACTCAGCACAGGAGCCAATGGCTGCACCCAATTTTGTGACCTTTTAAATTATAATGGGTGCTAATTGCAGCTGCTATAAAACAGTTTGCAAAACAGCCTGCATCAGACATGAACACATACAGACAGCTCACCAGATGACCTATTTATTGAGCATTTAACCTGATGTGCTTGCACAAAGCATACACAGAAGTTGGATTATTATCCAGTGTTTTTTGAGCATTTGTCCTGATTTGTTTGCGGGGAGGTTATACAACAATGAGCATTCATCTTACATTCACCTTGATTTACTTGTTGAGTGTTTATATGTGTTCCCATTAATCATTTGTTCATTCCACACTTCTTAATGCATTTCCCCATCACTTTCCTAACGACAAAAAAAAAAATCTGCTCTTTTATAAAGTGTGCTGATGGAGAATCTTCTCCTATGGGATCTTTTACTGGGGGTCCTTGAAGAAATCTGAAGACACAGGCTTGAAGCAAAAAGGTAGGCCTTTATTCTTTACAAGCATATGCAGGGTCAGCCTTCCAGAGAGTCTGGAGAGGACTGCGATGAGGCACTGTGTGCAAGCTCTTTTCTACAGTACAGTTACAGCATGTGACAGTAGTTTACCAATCCCACATGTTACTGCCCACATAACGTAACAGTTCCTTCCTTGTGCAATATTTCCAACCAATCAGATAACTTTATTAAAATGAGTACATGTATATTCATAATTTGCAAACACCTCTCATCCCATTGTTCTGCTGTCTTCTTTGACTAATGTCAATCTGTCCTCTTGACTAATATTTCCAATATTCTGCTGTCTCACTTTACTAATGGTTTTTGGGCCAGTTGAGACAAGTTTCTACCATACACTTCATTCTAGTTATTGTGAATGGGCCTTCACGCATACTTTCATGGCTCCTGATTGACCAAGTTGACCCAGGTACACCTTGTACAATATTACAACATGTTCCTTAAGCAATACCACGATACCAGGTTGAGATTGATTAACTTAGGATGGCTGGGAAGTTCATAAGCACCATTGCTTTTATTAGTTTACTATAGGGGTTTTTATTTCTTATATTTTCTTAGAAATCCTATTACTAACTTAAGAAAATACATACTATAGGGAAAGGATTATGATTAAAGCACTTGAGCTACGTTTGAGGACCACATAGCCCAAAGCAGGCATTGGGTAATTCTGGCCCACCGCTATCTCTCAACTCCGGAGGAATGGAAAAGGCAAACCACCTCAGAATACCTTTCACCATGAAAACTCACTTACAAAATGGTGTTCTATTTATCACAAGTGAAATTGAGCACATCGAGTTATTTTAAAATACGTGCTAAAGCTCAAAGTTCCTCTCATTCCTACTTTGGAAGCGTTACAGGATATTTCCGCTAGTCAGAGTCCTTGCCCTACAAAATCAAGAAGAGAATATATGTGATTGTTAGCTATTTCACTAAAAATTCAGTTTCTCAGGATCAGACAGTTCAAAATATATCAATCATACGTTATATGCTTATTTGCTCATAAACAATATACTTATTAATTAAAGTCCATCTTTACCATGGGAAGATCTAACCAGCACATCCAGTACTTGTTACATTCTTATCATAAACAATACATTATTACTCAAAAGTTAATCATACACACAGGCCTGCTTGCTTCATCTCATGGGTTGAGAAGTTAAAGCTGAATTCACATCTCTATGAGACTGGATTTTGGGGTCCCAAAGCCTGTGGCCTTCTTTGCTTAGTTCCTTGTGATTATCTTATATAAACCTATACCTTCTAATATAATAACCTTTGTTTATATGTGTGGATATATAAAATTTCTCCATCAGTGCCAGGGCGACAGAGCACTTTAATTGCACAAACCCCAGTTTCCTGGTATGTGCTTGAATCCCTCCAGCAAAATGCTGACATTCTGGAGGCACCTCCTGATGATTTTTCAAAAACAAATTGCATTTCTTATAGGGACTGAAGTTTTCTATGCTATGAAGGCTTTGTGTGGAACTTTCAAACAAATACAAGTGAATTTAGCTATGACTGAACAACAAAACTATGAACAAAACCAAAATGTGAATGAAATCACTTTTTCCCTTTGGGCATAATGTTCTCACTTGCCCCTTTCTTTCTTCCTCTGGAAAATCTTTTACCTAGTTAATGTTAAAATTCAACAGTATACTGTGGTATAAACATAATGTTTGTACATTGTGTCTGTGTGGTGTAGTGGTTAAAGTGTTGGACTAGGACCTGGGAGACCAGGGTTCAAATCCCCATTCAGCCATGAAGCTAGCTGGGTGACCTTGGGCCAGTCACTGCCTCTCAGCCTAACAGGTTGTTGTGAGGATAAAATGGAAAGGGAGGAGAACCATGTACACCACCTTGAGCTCCTTGAAGGAAACGTGGGGGATATAAATGTAAGAATAATAAATAAATAATGTTATTCACTAATTCATTCATGCATATAGTATAGTGAATAATGTGGATTTCCCACCCACCCCTTAAATTTGGGGGTGGGGATTGGAACTACAGCAGCTACCTAGACAATTATAGATAGGTATTGGTGGATGTGTATGAGGTGCGGAAGTAGAATGGGATGAGTGTTATTGGATGAGTAGTAGGTAGTGTATGATTTGTGCAGATGTAAGACAGAATTTGGGTGTGATTTGTCTGTCTTAGTGAGAAGAGGATTGTACATTGTGAATTAGGATGTGGCTTGGCAAGAGGGAGGCTGAAGAGCAAAGGAATCCCTGTGCTGTAGTCAACTAAGTCCTACTCAGAGTAGATCCACTGAAATTAATGAACCTACGTTAGTTCATGTCTTAACTTCCATGGGTCTACGCAAGCACATCCGTGCATAGTGATGGGGGTGGGGGTTGATTTGATACAGGTGCAAACAGTAAATGTGAGCCTACCATTTGCGCTTTCCAAACATCCTCAGAAGGCTGAGGGGTAACATGATTGCACTCTTGAAGTACCTGAAGGGCTGTCACATAGAGGAGGGTACAGATTTGTTCTCTGCTGCCCCAGAGGGTAGGACTAGGTCTAATGGTTTTAAGTTGTAGGAGCGTAGATTCAGATTGGACATTAGAAGGAACTTCTTGACAGTAAGGGCAGTTCGGCAATGGAACCGACTGCCTAGGGAGGTGGGGATCCCCTTCGCTGGATGTCTTCAAGCAGAGGCTGGACAGCTATCTGCGGGAGATGCTCTAGCTGTGGATTTCCTGCTGTGAGCAGGGAGTTGGACTCGATGGCCTACAAGGCCCCTTCCAACTCTATGATTCTATTATTCTATGATCCTTCAAAATTCTCACTTCTCTAAATTTTGCTGTTCTTGATGTACAAACATGCATATAGTTGGGTAAAGTGTGCATAGAAATGCATGTATTTGTGAAAGTAGTATAAAAATGCATTATATTAGGTAAAACTGTCTACAAATGTGTTTACAGACACCAAGCAGGCAGTGCAGTTATACATGCCCAATGAGCCAGACTGCCATTTCCTCCCTGCCCCTCTTAATTCTCCCTAGCCTGTTTCTAAACAAAATAGACCTTTCCTGCTAGCTTTTATTTATTTATTTATTTATTTCATTTGTATACCGCCCCATAGCCGAAGCTCTCTGGGCGGTTTACAACAATTAAAAACATTAAAAACAAATATACAAATTTAAAAACACATTTAAGGCATGTGGGTGATGGTAATGGCGGGGGGGGGATTTGCCTAGCCAAGTGCAGAAGCTGGCCCATCTAGGGTTGCCAGGAGGGTTGCCAGGTTAGAAGCATCCCAAAACCTGAGATTTTAGGGGCGGGCCCAAGTGATGTCATGGGGCGGGCCCGAGTGATGTCACGGGGTGGGCCCAAGTTATGTCATTAAGCATGATACATTAAGCATCAATCACAGTTGCTTGGAGCATAATTAAAAAAAATATCTGACTGGAAATTAAGCTAGACATCTTAGCTAAAAGATGGAGCCTGGGTAGGGAACATTTAATCTAGCCTACTTGCTTTTGGCAAGAAGGGTTTAAGTGCCTTCAGGCCAGGCCAGTCACCAGAAGGTCACTGTAGGAAGAAAGGAGCTTAGTGTTGTGGAGATGTTAGATGGGAGCATTCGGGAGTAAAGATGGATGCCCTGAAGGCTGCAATTCTAAACACACGTACTAAGGGACTAAGCCCCCACAGAACTCAACAGGACTTACTTCTGAGTAGATATAGTTTGGATTGTGCTGTTGGTAAAGCTTGACTAGGGATCCTCTGCAAAGACATCCATATCCAAGCAGGGTTGGCAACCCCCTGCCTGGAATGCCCTGCCCTTATCTTTTAATGTGGCTGCTCCAAACGTCTTTACAGATTTGACCCTTCACTTCAGAAAGAGGTCTGAGAAATGAGTAAGAGTAAGAAGATTCTCTACCCTTTCTGTCTGCATAGATGCCCTCATCCTTCCCCTGCGCCCAGCAGAAGTTCTGGGCCAGGAGGGACGCAGTGGCATCTCATAGAGGACACCCTCACCTTTCATGAGGTGTATGATTTGTCCTGGCCCAGAGCAGATTTCAGGGTGGGTACCCTCAGTTACTTATTCTTTTCTATGTGTTTTTGTCCATTTTGATTTTGCATTAATGCACCCGTGCGTGCCCGGTGCCCAGCAGAAGCTCTGGGCCGGACAGGATGCACTGGCATCTCGTAGAGGACACCCTCCCCTTTCCTGGGGTATATGATTTGTCCTGGCCCAGAGCAGATTTTGGGGTGGGCACCCCCAGTTACTTATTTTTCCCTGTATGTTTTGGTCTGCTTTGATTTTGCATAGATGCCCTCCTCTGTGCCCTGCGCCCAGAAGAAGCTCTGGGCCAGGCAGGATGCAGTGGCATCTCGTAGAGGACACCCTCCCCTTTCCTGGGGTATATGATTTGTCCTGGCCCAGAGCAGAGTTTGGGGTGGGCACCCCCAGTTACTTATTTTTTATGATTTTATGACATCATTATGTATTTATGATAATATCAGAGGCCTGATGATTTTGATTGCATAAATGTATTGTTATTCTTGACGGGGAGAGTCCCCCGATCACAGTGATATATCATACAGGGTACCCCAACATATAGTTTGGGGTTCAGAGACATGTTAAGTTTGGTTTGAAGTTGCTGTAGTTGTCAACTCCTCTTCTTTTTTAGCGTTTTGAACTTTCAAGCAAATAAGGAACTGGGAACTAGGAACCAACTTCAGCATCGTATCAGTTAAACAGATTAAACAATTGCGGGGGCAGCTGACATTTTGGTGTATATCTCGGGAACCAGACCACCTAGAAACTTTTTTTTTTTAATTGAAGCTGAGAGTCCGGAGATTAAGGGGTGCTAGCCGGAGAGCCGGAGGGCCCCCCCAAAAACCAGAGACTCCAGCCGAAAACCAGAGATCTGGTAACTCTAGTTGCCAGGCCCAGCCTCCAAGAGGTCTTCTGTATCTTTAAAAGTCTTGCAGGGTGAAGGGAGAATTCTACCTTGTGGTTGCCAGAACACCTGAATTTGGCTGACTGTCTCTTCTCCTAAAGATACAGGATCAGTCTCAGGCCCTGAACCTGGCAACCCTACTTCTATTCCTCCTAAAGCAAGCAAAGGTAGACAACTATTGGAGGCTTTTAGCATGTCCTTCGTAAGAACGTTCACATCTCCCCTGTTACTGACCCTTTACCTCCTGTGGCATGCAATGCTCTCCATTGCTCCCCTGTGGCATATTTCTGCCTAATTTCCACTTTCCTGTGCCATCCCTGGTAAGGTAAGCACTTCAGCTCTGCCCCCCCCCGGCATCCATTCAGTGAAGCAGCACCACATAGCAGCACAGTTTAATTTACCATGTATTTATTTATTAAATTTATATTCCTCCCTTTCTCCCAGAAGGAGCCCTATTTGAAAAAGAGCCTTCAGATCAAGCATAGCAATGCAGATGTGCATTAAGATGTCATGTCCAAATGCAAATAAATGAAGAGGTCCATTCAGGCATTGAGAGTAAAATGGAGGCCAAAACTTCCTTCCCACAGATTCATCCTCCCCATACCGGAGGTTGAAGGTTGAAGGTGGGGAGGGGGAATTCAGCAGGATCGAAGCCTCTTCCACTGATAATAGTAATAATAGTGCATGGTTGGATTATAGCATATGAACAATGGAATCAGTAAAAAAAATGTAAACATAAAACTAATCTGGAAAATCAGGGAGTAAAGGGTAGAAGCGGCAGTATTTCTGGAGGTTGGGGCATATATTGGTACCTCACAAGCAACCAAGAAGCAACACTGGTAAAAACACTAGGGTGGATTGGACCTTGCTCACCCTGCAGCTCTGGGCAGTTCACTACGATGGGGATGGTTCACTGTCGCAGACTGAGCAGAGGAGTGTTTATCATTACACCAGCAAGAATTGCTGACTGCATGCAGGGCAATGAGGTGTGCACCCAAGGGAAAATGCTGAAGATACAAATGAGACATTCAGATTTTCCAGTTATAGCATTAGCCTGCATAGGGCATTTTGCAAACATTCCTTGAAATCATCCAATTCTAACCACCCATGTATTTGCATTATAGACATAATCCATGGGACTCTTGCAAGCACATTTCATTCAAGAGCCTACTAAAATGTTCAGAAAAAGAATGTGGTACAGTCCTCCTAAGGTTTCAACTTCAGAATACAGGTTTGAGAATCACATGATTTAAAGTTGCCCCATGTCAAAAAGTCCTGATCTATGCAAAGCCAGCATGTCAGGAGAAGGCTAAACTACTGCTTAGCATCTTTTCTAGAATAGTAGCTTTGCACAAAGGAATTTGTTTCATATGCAAGAGCATTCAAAGATGTGATCGTCTATCTGGTTTGAAGTTACACCTTCCTCTTCAAAAGAGCCTAGGGATCTGAGTACCAGAACATAATAGAACTCACAGTCCTTCCACAGGAAAAATCCACCCTGGTTATCCATCACCCACAAACTTCTTGTCCCTATTGTTAATCAATTCAGATCAGAAATCCTTGCTGATCTACTGCAAACCACCCATCCTGACCTACCTTCTGCCTGCCACTGCTCTATGCATGGGAGTCACTAGCACCATCTCACACCTGCATTTTAGATGCTTCCTCTCATTTTCAGTTTAGAATGGGCAGAGGTATCCTAACTCCCACATCTGTTGGATGGAGGTGATTAGGAAGGAGTGGAGGTGCCTCTCTGACACTGCTACTGGTGGGCAGTTCACATTGCAGCAGAGGTCCCCACTATGTCTGCAGAAAGCTCTACAGGGGAAAATCAGTGTTAGTTCCTGAAATATGTTCCAGGGTGGAGGCAGCCTTGGATCTACTGGATCCCCTGAGAGGCCTCAGAATCAGGCCATTACCTGCACCAGTCTGGAATGGGGTTTTGAAAATGACAGATTGTCTACCACTTCACTCCTCCCTCACATTGTGCATTGTGCTCTAAATCACCCACCCAAGAGTATGGGGAATCTCCATGTCACTGTGCTGTGGCTTTTCATTACACTCTACCATCTCTAAAACTTGATTTTGTTTTCAGAGCAAAGGAGAATGTTCTAATTACAAACATGTGAATAAGTTGTTGTGCAAACAAGATAACATGGATGTTCTGTTATCTGGGAAAAGCTCAGTGGTAGAATATGTACCTTGCATGCAGAAAGTCCCAGGTTCAATCTGCAGCATCTCCAGGTAGGGCCGAAACCTGCCTGAAACCTGGGAAAGCCACTGGCAGTCATTGTAGACAGTACTGAGCCAGATGGACCAATGGTCTGATTCAGCATAAGACAGCTTCCTATGTTTTTATCTGAAGCACTGATACTATTAGTAGGCACACCGTCTTGCAGTCTGTATGTTTCTCAGTGCTGAGAGTCATAGGCCTTTATTGTTTACTGAGAGAATATAAATATATATATTGAGAGGGAAGCAGTGTTCTAAGAAGAAAGTAGTATTCAGGTTCTTGTGCTTGCAGGGTTGGATCATTTTGCTACCTAAAACAGACTCACCTGGTGCCTCCCCACCTCCATTCTGCCTGCTTGGCCCAATACTGTAAATATTCTTGCTGGAACATTCAGACACAAATACCTGCCTTCATTTATTCCATAATGAGTTTTGCAAATCTAATGCAGCTCAACCTTAACACTCTAGATTTTAGAGGCTCATATTTTTTTTTATTCTTTATGAAATGCTGATTTTGTTCTGTTTGCAGCTGTGCACTGAGGATGACTACAAAGAAGGGTCAACAGTGAGACTTCCCACCTGAATTTTCTCTAAAGTTGCTTGGAGAAAGCCACACTACTCAAGGCAGCAAGAAATCAGAGTGTAACCTGATTGTCCACCCTCTAGATCAGTGTTTCTCAACCGGTGTGCCTCCAAATGTTGTTGGATCACAGTTCCCATCTTTCCTGACCATTGGCAATGCTGGCTGAGGCTGGTGGGAGTTGTGGTCCAACAACATCTGGAGGCACACCAGTTGAGAAACACTGCTCTAGATTCTTGAGTAGGGCTGAAGAACCTGTCACTCTCTAGAGTTGCTGGACTACATTTCCTATCATCCCTGACCATTGGCCATGCTGGCTGGGGCTGATGGGAGTTGGAGTACAACAACATAGAGAGAGTCACAGGTCCCCAACCCTGTTCTAGAGCAAAAGCATTTCAATCAGCAAGCCAAGGAACATGAGGCAAGGGCTTTGGCACAATGAAATGAAGGAAGGATTTAGGCCATGTGCACAACTGACATTGAATCACACCCCCACCCTCCCAATACCCTTTTTCTGCAAAGTGAATGAAAATGTTATATTGACTGGAATGTGCATTCATTTTGAAGGCAGCTCTCTTCTGCTTTTTATCTCACATTAATAACAAAAGAAGAGCTCTGCTAGATCAGGCCAAAGGACCATCTAGTTCAGTGTTCTTTTCTCACAATGGCCAATCAGATGCGCTTGGGAAGCCTGCAAGCAGGACTTGAGCACAAGAGCACTCTCCTGCTCTTGTTCCCCGGGAACATGCAGAACCATAACTAACTTAGGTTCATTCATTTCAGTGAGTCTACTCTGAGTAGGGCTTTAATTGACTACAACCCAATACATGTGTGTTAACAGCATTCATGAATAATTTGTTCTGGCTATTTATTTCATTGATGAAAATATCCTTTAATGTATTAGTGAGGGCAGGGGACAGAGGTGGCTGGTGCCCATTGGTGGGGCGGAAGGCAGAGAGCCCAACAGTAGATGGAGCCAGAATTAATTAGAGGTGTAGTGAAATGTGTCTTGAGGTTAGATGCACAGCAAAGAAAGAGTTAACTTTCTCTAGAGGGTAATACACCACCTAGGGGGAGCTAGACTGATTTAGTTACTGGAGTTAGTTAGTCAGTGTTGTGGTGCTGGGTGAGGCCTAGCACAGAACAATCTCAGATGTTTTACTATTTAAGAAATATTAAGTGAAGAAGCTCTATTTTATCCTCAGTCTCATCCTTATCAATATAACATGGTGTCATAGTGTCTCCAGAGTAGCAGAGCTCCTGGGACAACTGAAAACAACAACAACAACAAAGGAAAGCAATGGCAAAGTTTTCCCCACAGAGGCCTTTGATTTCACCATTCATGCAGCATGGCCGGAGTGGAAGCAGAGGTTTTCCAGATACCGCATTGCTACAAAACTGAAGGAAGAGAAGGAAGAAATTCAGATATGCTCCTTGATTTATGCCATGGGCCAGCAAGCAGAGCAGATATTTAGATCATTTGAGTTTGCTGCTGCAGAGGACCAGGATGACTTCCTCCTAGTGCTGGGGAAATTTGATTAATATTTTGTGCGAAAGAAAAATCTTATTCATGAGAGGGTATGCTTTCACCAGAGACATCAGAAACCAGGGGAATCTGCAGAGGTCTACATAGATGGCTGCATGAGAAAGCTGATGAATGTGCTTTTGGGGACACCAGGAGTGAAATGCTCAGAGACTGATTGGAAGTGGGAATTTTGGATGAAGACCTGTCCCAGAAGCTGCAGATGGAATCTATTCTCACTTTGACAAAGAACAGCCTGTCCTGCAAGGGCTGCAGAATACCACAAATGTAAGAAGATAGGTCATTTTGCCACTGTGTGCCGCACTAGAATGGTGAGTGAAACTGTGGAACAGCAGAAAAGTCAAGAACAATTTTTTTCTGGGTCCAGGCACACGGGTGGAAAATTCCACAGATCCTTGGGAAGAATCACTACAAATCAGTGGGTTCTCAATAAAGTTTAAAATAGACACTGGTGCAGATGTCAGCATAATTTCTGAGTCTGTTTACAAGTCTTTTTCTAACTCACCTAGTCTCCAGCAAACAGCAGTTTTAACTGGTCGTGGAGGACAGAATCTAAATTGTATGGGATACTTCATAGCAAGTACCTGCTATAGAGACGATGACTATGACTTTAAGGCCTATGTGATCTGTGCAAAGACTAATAACCTTCTAAGCCAAGATGTTGCAACTATGATGGGGTTGATGCAAAGTTTAGATGAGCTTTCCACAGAAATTCCTGACAGTTGGTACTTTGAAGACACCACTAGTACAGATAAGGCTCAAAGAAGGGACTGTACCTTATGCTATTCACACTGCCAGAACAATATCAGTTCCACTGCTACCCAAAATAAAGGCGGAACTGGATAGAATGGTTCGCTGTGGAGTCGTAGCACCTATCACAGAACCTACTGATTGGTGTGTGCCAATGGTTCTAGTACCAAAAAAGGACAGAACAGTACGCATATGTGTGGATCTAAAACAAGTAAATAAAGCTGTCAAGCAGGAAAAGTACCTTCTTCCTACTATGGATGATATCCTGCCACAGTTAGTTGGTGCCCACATATTTTCATTGCTTGATGCTGCAAGTGGATTCTGGCATATCCGCCTAGCTGCCGACACTGCTAAATTGACTACATTCATCACTCCATTTGGGAGATACTTCTTCAAGAGATTGCCATTTGGAATTTCAAGTGCACCTGAGCTGTTTCAGAGAGAAATGTCAAAGCTGTTACAACAGTTGGAAGGCATTTCAGTGTTCGTGGATGATGTGTTGGTTTATGGTGATGCAATGGCAGAACATGATGAAATACTGGCCAAAGTCTTAGCAACAGTCAAGGCAGCAGGGTTAAGACTCAACAACAGCAAATGTATCTTATGCCAGAAAGACCTTGCATATCTTGGACACCACATAAATGAGATTGATGTGAGTCCAGATACTAAGAAAGTAGAAGCCTGCTATCAAATCTCCAGACTCCATCACAGGGCTGAAAAAGATTTTTAGGCATGGTACGTTATTTAGGATGCTTCTTGTCGAATTTGGCAGAGAAACTACACCCATTAAATACACTTTTGAAAGCAGACAGCACATGGTGCTGGGGTCCAAGCCAAGAAAAGGCCTCCTCAACAGTGAAAAAACCCTTTAACAGAGGCTCCAGTACTTGCCTACTATGAAGTTAACCAGCAGACCATAATGAGTGCTGATGCCAGCAGTTATGGCCTAGGAGGAGTACTACTCCAAATTCATGATGGAGAGTTGAAACCAGTGGCCTATTGCTCAAGAACGCTAACAGAAGCTGAGACCCGATACACTCAGATAGAAAAGGAATGTCTACCTCCTGTTTGGGCTTGTGAAAAATTCTCAAAATATCTCTATGGGCTAGAATCATTTATACTCTGTACAGACCATAAACCCTTGGTACCACTGATAAATTGCAAAGACCTGGATCGAATACCAATATGATGTCAGTGACTCCTTTTACGCATGATGAGGTACAATCCTCAAGCAGAATACAGACAAGGCAAGACTCTTGTTATAGCAGACACACTGTCAAGGAATCCACTGGAAACTCCAGACCTTGAAACAACCCAGTTAGTTGAGGAAATCAAAGTCTACGAAAATCTTCTACAAGCTTGTAAATCAATATCACACTCCATCAATGCATTCAAGCAGCTACCAGCACTGACATAGACCTTTCAACGGTGTTGAAATTTGTCAGAACTGGTTGGCCATTGTAGATGTCTGAAGTGACAACTAACCTTAAACCTTTCTCTGCAGAAAAGGGAAGCCTTACAGACTTGGAAGGAACAGTCCTACTTGGTGACAGAATTGTCATTCCTGCTACAATGCGACAGGAAATGTTGGGAAAACTCCACAAAGGTCATCAAGGAATCATGAAGTCCAGAGAACGTGCAATAATGGCTGTTTGGTGGCCACAATTAGGGCAAGACCTCAAGGCAATAATAGCAAACTGTGAGTTTTGCCAGACAAATAAACCTTCACAACAGAAGGAACCACTCATTACCACTCCATTGCCAGATAGACCATGGAAGAGAGTGGGAGAGACATCTGTGAGTTACAAGGACAAAAGTACTTAGTCGCAATAGACTCTTTCTCCAGATACATAGAGATTGTATACATGCCTGATTCAACAAGCTCTACTGTTATCAGTTGTGTCTTTGCCAGATGGGAATGCCCAAATGAACTAGTAACAGATTATGGACTGCAATTTTCAGGGAAAGCATTTACTTTGTTTGCAGAGAAATATGACTTTTGTCACATTACAGCCCGTCCCCATGACCCACAAGCCAATGGGGAAGCAGAGAGAACAGTACAAACAGTAAAGTGAATCTTATGTCAGGAAGATCCCTTCCTAGCACTGCTAAGCTACAGAGCAACACCTATCAATGCAACGAAGTGCAGTCCTGCACAACTGATAATGGGAAGACAAGTAAGAACACCAGTTTCAACCTTAGAAGCAAATTTGTATCCTAAGAGGCCTTATTTGGGAAAAGTCCGTGTCACAGACAACATGGCTGAAAGAAACTACAAATATTACTATGACAGACGTTATGGAGTGAAGACACTTCCAAAATTACAACCTGGTTCACAAGTAAGACTGAAACTGGATGACCAGAAAGGATGGTCTGAACCAGCAACAATCCAGAGCCAACATCCAACTCCAAGATCTTATGTTGTCACTACCAACAATGGAACATTCCGAAGGAACAGGAGACATCTACAGTTGGTTCCCAAACCACAACCAATTTCACAACAAAGTGAGAATTCAAAGGCAGAAATACCAGACGAGCAGAATTCATTGCCAGAACAATCTGAAAAGATTGAGAACAAAGAACAAACAAATTCTTGTGAGCAAGCATCATCCGCCAAAGACAGCCTATCTCTTGAGAGTACGAAGAGCGTGGCATCCAGAGGAAGAGTAATTCGAAAACCAGAATGTTATAGAGACTAAATGTTATTCTACAAAAAATTTGCTGATAGAAAAAAAAACCCCACAAAATAAGTTAGAACTCAAAGAAAGGGAAATGTAGTGAAATGAGTCTTTAGGTTAGATGCACAGCAAAGAAAGAGTTATCTTTCTCTACAGTGTATTACACACCCTAGGGGGAGCTAGACTGATTTAGTTACTGGAGTGAGTTAGTCAGTGTTGTGGTGCTAGGTGAGGTCTAGCACAGAACAAGCTCAGATGCTTTACTGTTTTAAGAATTATTAAATAAAGAAGCTCTATTTTAACCTCGGTCTCATCCTGATCAATATAACAAGAGGCAGAGCCAGCTAATTCTGGTGTTGACCCCATCATCTCTGTTGAGTTCTTCAAAGACAACACTGAAACTGAGAGGAGGCACCTGACAGGCAGTGCTGCCCCTGGACTGGATGGCAGTAAGAAGGTAGGCAGATGGGGGCTGGCTGAGGGTAGACTGGGGTTCATGGGGAGGTGCCCCACTTGCCCAAATGGACCAGCCTCCACTGGCAGGGGGAGAGAAAGGATGGGAGGAGTCCAGAATAGCTATATGGTAGTAAAGCTCTTTTTTCATAGAACTGGATGTCAATTTTTTTCTTTTTCTACTATGGCTGCACCAGAACCTGTCCTCCAATTTCTTCAATAAATAA
The DNA here is from genome assembly GCF_030035675.1 of Rhineura floridana. Lineage (NCBI taxonomy): Eukaryota > Metazoa > Chordata > Lepidosauria > Squamata > Rhineuridae > Rhineura > Rhineura floridana. The sequence goes on from NC_084483.1 coordinate 105,694,328, forward strand.
ATATCCCCTATCAAAGAGGGTTCAGTTTTTCTATCTCTTTCTCAGGGTGCTGTAGAATTCCTGTTCACATTTGGTGAGTGCAGAATTGTGCTTAATGCAAAGCGGCCATGAGTGGTGTGGGTTTTTCCCCCATTAAACATTTCTCCAACATAGTGCAGCCTTCCCAGGTGCCTGTGCTTCCTAGACTCAAAAAGCCTCATGGAAGGAGTTACCTCATGACATCTTCTCTTTGGTTTTAACTGAAGTGTGGGAAGCTAGGGTAGTTACTGAGCACCTGACATCGGTGCAATCATAGATTTTGCTTTTAAGGGAAGTTATCCCTTTTACTTTGAAATTTCTTTTCTGCACTGATTTCTTTGGAGGGCCTTTACTTAAAACAACCACCACAATGAACAATGGCCCGGCATCGCTTAGAGATTTTAAAAAATATTAAGCAGTTTCAAAATACTTTTAAATAAATAAATAAATAATAGCCACCCTTCTGCACTTACAGGGATGCCCTGCTGAGGACGTAATGGGTTTTTCAGGATGCTCAGGCACCCAGGAAGGCTGCAGAGTGCAGACTACTAGAGAAATGATTTATAGCATGAAAGAAAGGACACTCACAAGGTCACCCTTGGTCACCTTGAAACTAAGCTAAGTGCAACAAAAAAACCAGCAGCCTGCCCATTAGAATTTCTCACGAATTTTCTCATCCCTTTGATAACTTTTGAATACAATTTCTTTTCTTATTAACTGGTAGAAAATGGTAAAAAGTAAAAGTTAAATGCAGGAGGAATTTTCAGCCTAACACCACTTTCTTCAATTTGAAGAAGCTGGCGTGAAGATTGTGCATTGCACCTGTCTGGGACTGTCCTGCTAACAGTTATCACTAAAGATTAGTCTCACAAACACTTCTGGGCTTCACAGTTACATCGCCAACACCTCATGATGAATGGAACTGAAGGCCACAGAAAGGTTTAATTGGAATGGGTAGGTATAATTTCTCTTGTCAAATTCAAATGTTAGGGGAAGGGAAGGACCATAACACAGTGGCAGAGCATTTGCTGTGCATGCAGAAGGTCCCAGGTTCACTCCCTGGCATCTCTAGGTAGGGCTGAGAGAAACCTGTCAGTAATCCTGGAAGGCTGCTTCCAGTCACTGTAGTATGGACCAATGGTCTGACAAAGTATAGGGCAGCTGCCTATGTTCTTAAGATAGTTAACTCTTGAAGGGAGGCCTCTTACTTTTCACTCCCTCTTTCCTTCCCCTCTGCCCTTTTGTTCCCCTACTCTGACTGGTTTCTTTAACATTCTCTTCTATCCAGTGGTTGAAAAGGAAGAGAACTTAATTCCTTCAGGAAATACATGCCTGTGGCTAATGTGGACAGATGAGAGCAATGGGAAGATTTTTTTTTAAAGGTAGACAGATTTCTTATAACTCTTCCTGCTACATTGGGCTCTGAAATCAAGTCTTTGCCAACAATCTTACAGCACAACACACACACACACAGGAGGAGATGAGGAAGCTTGTGTGACTGCAGTAACAGCTGCTTAATTTAAGGCAGCATTGCTTGAGAGCTTCTCTCACATTCTCTTTCTCCCACCTCTCCCCAAATGTTCAGCCTGCTGTGTTCAGGCTTGGTGTTTACAGTTCAGGGTTATGGAGGAGGAGGAAATATTTTGCCTATTGTTCAGTGACGTCAATGGCTTAGCTCCCAGTCACTTGAGGGACTCTGATGCTTAGCAAATGTCAGAACAGTGCTGCTACAGCATGTGCCTCCAAAGCTTCTGCTTTTTGCAGCATATCTTTCGGAGGCCTCAGTCTGGATCGAACTGGCGTGTGTGAGGGAAGAGGTATGGAAATGGCACATTTTAAGTTTGTTAGCTTTGGAGCAGATATTATTTCCCAGCCTGTGGCATTGGGGATATGGGAGTGGGGTGATTCTAGGCAGATTTCTATCCAGCTCCATAATGCCATTCTTTTCCAGGGCTTTTTCTTGTAAATGTATTTATTCTAGAAAGAAAAGTATAGTCAGTTCACAATTATGAAGTGGAACTACATTCATTGTTTCACAATTGTGTGGTCCACTGTTAAGGGATGGCCTTAATTGTTTTTGTGACTTTCTCTCATCTCTCTTGTTTCTTTCCCCACCTCACTTCCCACTCCCTGGCCCAGAACTGAAATTTTGCAGGTGCGAAAATACTTGTATGTAAAAATGTAAGAAATACTGCTTTTTAGTATTAATGCACAGCAGTGGTCAAAGAGGCTAAAATGTAATGCCAAGCTTCAGCCATTATTGCCTTTGTATATAACAAAAAAAAAGCATCTGCTAAAAAAAGATGTCTTTTTGAAAAAAATCTGCAGCTTATTGATTTTATTTATTTAAAAAACTCATACCTCTCCCTGTATCACTCAAGGTTGCTTCTAACTATATATATTTTAAAAATCCCATAAAAGAAAATAGATTGTGCATATGGTTAGCACCAATAGGAAATGGATCTCGTAGATGGAGGTTCCCAAACTGTTTTCTATAGGTCAGTGTCAAATTGTTGTGCTCAAGGCTGTGACACTTGCTTGGAGTACTGCTCCCTTGGAGTCAGGAAGATTTCCCTTTCAAATATATCTGGTTCAAACTGGGTTTGGTGAATACACAAGAATATGAATGTGATTTCTGAAAGCAGCTTTCATCAAGGTCAGAGGAACTCAAGAAAAAGCTTCCCATGTTGTCCATGTCACAGGTAAGCTTTGGCACCTTTGGGCCTCCTGTGTTTACACGATTAGATACTTTGTTCTTCATAAGAGTACCTGGGGCGGGGGGGAGAATCCAGCTCAAATGCGAGACAGAAGCAGAGAGAGTCAGCTGCCTCAGGGGAGTGAATTGGGGCAGAACAAATAGTCAGGTATTTATCCATGTGTCATTTTTTTCCCCAGTGGGGTGGGGATTTGGGTTTTCTCTCTTGGGTGGACTGGATCTGTAAAATATACAGCAATTATATTTAAACTATTTACCTCAGATTGTATTTGCCAGCTGAGGCAGTGTAGCTGGTGCTGTCCGTTCTGCGAAATGGGAATTACCAAGTCAAGAGACTAACCATAGGGTCAAAGTAGGAAATGAACTTGGCTAGGCAAGCCATCTTCCAGCTTTTGACTAATTATCCTGCCTTTGCTCTGTGTAGAAGAGGAAGTCAGCTGGGGTCACTGGGTGAGATCCAGCACATAATGAAGTCTGCTGTTCAGAGCAAGAACTGGGGAAAAGATAATGCCGAGAAGATGCAGCTGAAAAGTGGATAGGAGAGGACTGATTTCACTTCTTTCAGCCCACTAAATTTGAACACTGCTCAGAATTCTTCAAGGTTTTCTTTTTAATTTGCACTAGTTTTTGCCTCTCAAACAGGCAGCACTTAATTTTATTTCTCACCCATCCACCTCATTTTAATTCTTTTTTTGTTGATGCTGAAGTGAATCTTTCATAGTTTTCTGCTGTGTTTGGTTTACAACGGGTCGGGAGCCTGTGGTTCTCCTGGTGTTGCTGAACTCCAACTCCCATCATTCTTGACCACTGGCCATGCTGGCTGGGGCTGATGGGAGCTGGAGTGCAATAACATCTGGAGGGCCACAGAAATAATTTCAGAACGGTGAAAGAAATATTATTCAAGCTGCATATGGAAAGGTGGCATGTAAATATTTTTAAAGTGCCTGAATATTTTAGACTTTCTCACTGCACCATATCTAGGAAAAATTAGACTACTCCAGTTTATAATTCTGTTGCTAACAGAACATCCTTGCATTTCATTTTGGGGGTGTCTATTTTAAATTAGCTTGGTATAGATTGTTAGTGGCTGCTGATCTCAGACAATCAACAGCAGCAAAGTAGGATCCATGTTTTTTTGACAGAAAGTTTCTGCTTGCATCGCTGTAATAGCCTGTGGGCTTGTCTAAATAAGCCTATTATTTCACAGTGGTTTACACAGCTATAAGTCTTGTTATAAGACCCTGCAATGTAGCAAAATTGGCAAGGAGGACTGCCATTTACCAAAGCATTCACTACTGGGAACAAATCATCACTGTGTGCATTTGCAGTAGCTTCTCCCTGCACTTATTTATACAGAAAATTTATATCCTGTCCTTCCACTGTATTGTCATTGCTCAGAGCGGCTTACAACAATTAAAATACATAATAAAACAATATAAAAATAAAGCAATATAAAAATGGGAAACAGGTTCAGCAGATAAAAGCCCTTAATAGGGCTAATCATATGAAGCATCATTTGTCCAGCAAGACAAAAGCTCACGGGACAGTTTTTACTAATTGGCAAAAAATGGCAAGGGAGGGAGCCAAGCAACCCTCACAGGGCAAGATAGTCCATAATCTGGGTGTAGCCACCAAGAAGGACTTTTCTCTTGTCCCAACCAACCATGCATCCACCACAGGTGGGGCACATAATAGGACCTCTTTCCTAGATCTTAAGAAGGAGGCAGGCTAGTGGTGGAGGCGATTCCTGTATATGGAGTTCATTCATATGGGGTTCATGTTATTTTTGTGGCATGTCATAGTTAGGAATAGGCAAGAATTTTGCTCAGTCTGGACTTGGACCAGATTTTGATAGTCCACATATCTGCTCTCTTTGTGGACTGATCTAATTGCTTCAAGTTTCCATGTCTTTTTCTGACACTGGATTGCTCAGGAGAACTTACTACTGAAGGACAGAATGTAGCCCTTTAGATTTTTAGCCTAATTCAAGGCCATAGCAAAGGATTGTGTTTGTGTTGTAAATCTTTCTCTCCCCCTCACATTATTTTTTTAAGCAATTAGGCAAGGCTTACTTAGGTGTCACTGTTTTTATTTGGTAAGAAACTAGTACTGATTTTTTTAAAAAAATGTTCTGCAATGACGAACTGGTTTTGACAATAAACTATTAAATGGGGTGTATGTATTTTTACATCTCCAGTGTGTGTGTGTATGAAATCTTTCCAACAACCCTGTGAGGTAGAGTTGGAAACCAAGGCACCTCACAACAAGAAATAAATCCATTTAAAACCCAATAACCATAAAAAACAAGAATTAAAAAGTTGCAAAACAGCTTAAAGTGGCATGATTCTGAATTTTGGGTTGGGTGAGTGACATTCTTTATCACTTGAGGTTGCAGTCCTATGCATGCTTCCTTCTTTGAGTAAGCCCCATTGAATACATTGGGACTTGCTTCTGAGTAAACATGCACAGGATTGTATTATAAACATCTTTACAGGTTCTGTAAATAATAAACATCTTTGACATTCATGTTTATATAAATATTTTTCATACTATGTCTTGATATATATCTGATTTCACACTATGACTGTACATTATTATTTCCTCTACATTTTAAATGTGCCCTTCTTGCTCGGGGTGGTCATGGTCCTCCCCTGTTGTCACCCTGAGGGGCAGAATAGACTGAGAGATGGTGAGTAGCTCATGGTTAGCAAGTAAGCTTTGTAGCTGATTTCCATTTTAGAAAATAATTAAAATGATTTATATGCAGGCAAAGTTTATGAAGTAATGCAGATCAACATAATGCTGCCCTGGGCTCCGGCTGGGAGGAAGGGCAGGATATAAATCAAATAATAAATAAATAAATAATACATTTAAAGCACATAGTGTTTAGACAGTTGGATTGGGACCTGGGAGACCAGGGTTCAAATCCCTACTCAGTCACGAAGGTTGCTGGGTGACCTTGGGCCAGTCACAGTCTCTCAGCCTAACCTACCTCACAGGGTCATTGTGAGGATAAAATGGAGAGGAGAAAACCATGTACACCACTTTGAGCTCCTTGGAGGAAAGGTGGTATATAAATGTAATAAATAATAATATTAATGATAATAATAATGCACATTTAAAGTGCATGACTTCCCCCAAAGAATCCTGGTAAGTGTTGTTTCCCCTCACAGTTATAGTTCCCACCAGCCTTAACAAACTACAGTTCCCATGATTCTATGGTGGGATTTATCTGCTTCAAATGTATGTTGAATGTGCTTTAAATACATGGTGTGGATCTACCCTAGCTATGCTGTGCATTCATTAGTGAATTGAAAAGAACAATTTTAAAAGATAACTTTTAAACAGAGGAAGGGCTGTAGCTTAGTGGTAGGGCACATGCTCTGCATTCAAAGGTCCAAAATTCAGTATCTGGAAACGATTATTGCCTGGAAACCTGCAGAGCCAATGCTAGTCCATGTCATTAGTACTAGGCTAGATGGTACCAAATGACCCGAGTCAGTATAAGGCAGATTCCTTTGTTCCTAAAAGAGAAAAGAGACCCAAGGGCCACAGTGACTCCAAAATTTATTTATGTATTTTACTTACAACATTAATATACCATTTTATTGTAAAAGAAATCTCAAAGCAGTTTACAGAAGGAATTAAAACAATAACATTATTGTCAAAAACAGTTAAAAACAAGTATTTAAAAACATTCCAAATAATAAAACCAACAATGAGTTAAAAGCAGATAAAAAGCATAATAGCTTCTACATGTCTGGATAGGCTTGCTTAAACAAAGTGTTTTTAGGAGGTGCCAAAAATAGTACAATAAAGGCACCTGCCTACTGTCAATAGACAGGGAGTTCCAAAGTGTAGGTGCTGCTACACTAAAGGATCAATATCTTGCAAGAGCAGAACAAGTACTATATTGCACCGGTAACATGGAAAATATACCTTGAACTTGGTAGCAAATTGACAACCAGTGCAGCTTTCAAAGCAGAGGTATTATGTGCTGACAGGGTCTTACCCATGTCAGCAACTGTGCCATAGCACAACTGTCTTTTGTTTTTCTTTCTCTGTTTGCATTTCATTATCCTTTAACCTCACTTCCTTACATCCATAGAAGCAACAACAGTGGTTCCGTGCATTCAGCTCAACCCCCTGAAACCCACAGATGATGCACCTTGTTGGTTGCATGATGGTTTGTTTCTTGCCCAATAGTGGTAAAAGAGAATTCACATACTGGGAAGTGTGGCTGCAATTGTTGTTCTCAAGCTGCTGCCTGTGAAGGTAAACCAAACCATGTGTGTTTTTTCTCTGTCAATTATTACTCACTGGAATTGGGTTGGCTGTCAAAGTGAGTTTATAGCAGCCCATGGGGTAGACAGAAAAGGGTAGAGAATCTTCTTACTCTTACTCATTTCTCAGACCTCTGTTGAGCCTCCATGCCCCCACGAGGGCCAGGGAGGGGGAAGACATGAGTTTCAGGTTTCTCAGCTATCAGAAGGCGCGAAAGACCAAGGAGTTGTTGAGTCTCCGCAAGACCTTGGGAGGGGGAGTGAGGTTGACACCGGGCCAGTTCCCACAGATGGCGCGATCTCTGAAGAGGAGAGTGCGCCGCCCCCAGACAGGTCAGAGGAGCTGTTGGAAGATGTTTCAGAGAGGGCATTGACTCCCCCCTCACCAAGCGGCTCTCAGGATGCCTCAAGCGCATCACCGCCCCGTGACCTCGAGCCGGTTGCTAAGGAGACAGTTCTTGCGGATGAGCCATTGGAAGCACAACCCCCGTCACCCCGCTCTCGACGCTGCAAGAAGCAGACCGGTCAGAGGCAGGACTTGCGAAGGAGCCAGAGATTACGATCTAAAACTTTCCCTTCTTAAGATTGCAGCTCTCTGGGTTGAGCTGCTGAGTCAACTTTCTTCACATGTTGCAGAGCATGTCTAGAGTGCAGTTAGGGAATTCTAGTGAGCTAGCTTAGAGGTCTCTATGAAGCACACTGCTTTTGATGTATCCATTACTTTAATAAAACAAGATTTTATTGCACCCGCGTCTCAGCCTCGTGAATCCCGCTCTGAACAAGACAACCTCTTTCTGAAGTGAAGGGTCAAATCTGTAAAGAAGTTTGGAGCAGCCATGTTAAAAGGCAGGCAGGGCATTCCAGGCAGGGGGTTGCCATCCCTACTTTGATATGGATATCTTTGCATAGGATCCCTAGTCAAGCTTTACTAACAGCACATTCCAGACCATATCTACTCAGAAGTACGTCCTATTGAGTTCTATGGGGCTTAGTCCCTTAGTAAGTGTGTTTAGAATTGCAGCCATCATGGACATCCATCTTTACTCCCGAGTGCTCCCATCTAACATCTCCACAACACTAGGCTCCCTTCTTCCTACGGTGGCATTCTGCTGACTGGCCTGGCCTGGCCTGAGGCACTTAAACCGTTCTTGCCAAAAGCAAGTTGGCTAAATTAAATGTTTCCTACCCAGGCTTCATCTTTTAGCTAAGATTTCTATCTTAATTTCCAATCAGAGTAATATTTTTGTTTGAATTGTATGCTCCAAGCAACTGTGGTCGATGCTTAATGTATGGTGCTAAATAACATCACTCTGGCCCGCCCCTGTGACATCACTAGGACCCACCCCTGAAATCTCAGGGTTTGGGATGCTTCTGAACTGGTAACCCTAGTGTGTAGAATGCTGAATCCATGCTCCTGCCATCTGGAAAAAAACCCCTTTGTCTCAAAGTACTTTAAGAACAGATAATGTGATTCTAATCAACCAGTTCAAATGAGTAGAGATGACTGACCTATGATGCAAATTACTTGGAACTTTTAAAAAGTAATGGCGTTCAGGTAAGCTTTGTTTTTTAGAGGACAAAGGGCAGTAGCTTAGTGACAGAGCATCTGCTTTGCATGCAGGAGGTCTCAAGTTCAATCTCCAGGTACAGCTGGGAAAGAATCCCTGTTTGAAACCCTGGAGAGCTGCTGCCAGTCAGTTTAGGTGATACTGAGCTAGATGGACCAATGGTCTGGCATGGTTTAAGACAGCTTCTTATGTTCCTGTGTTCCTTCCCAAGACACTGAAAATGAGCACTATTTTCCTGTTCTCTGGATCCTGCAGTCAATGCTATATGTGCCCCAGATACCTGTTTTTGTGTGGCATCTGATACAAAGCCTTTCATTCCCATTTCTCCACATATTACCTTGGATGATGGGTTTATTTGAAATAATACCCAGTACCTTTTGCAATCCTGGTTGTTAAAGTGGGAGGAAGTCAATTAAGAGTCTTGTTTTCCTTACAATCTTAAGTCTAACTCTGTCTTCCAGTTGGAATAATTGCAGTCTACTTGGCTAACCACCTCCGCTATGCAAATCAATATTCATTCCACATCCGAGAATCTTCACACACAGAGAATTGGGGGGGGGGGCTGCAGAGTGTTCCATCTTGAAGGTGACAGGTGGCAGTATTACAGTGTTGCTTTCGGTTCTGTACACTGGATATGTGTTTACACAACATTTTTACCAGTGATTTGCAGTTGAACTATTGCTAGGAGTTCCACTACCAATGCTGGGTTTGCATTTTCTCACAGCTGCATGTCAGTTTTAATGCCGTTACTTTTTACTAAATGGGTATCCACTGGGGAGATGAATAACAGAGCAATGTATAAACCCAGGAGCTCTTCAATGTATTTTATTTATTACATGTTTATCCTACCTTTCCTCCCAGGAGCAAAAGGTGGCATACATGGATCTTTCCCCATCTTCATTTTATCCTCACAACAACCCTGTGAGGTAGGTTAGGCTGAGAGAATGTGACTGGCCCAAGGTCACCCAGCGAGCTTCATGGCTGAATGGGGATTTGAACCCTGGCCTTCCAGGTCCTAGGCTGTGAGCATACTAGTTGCCTACAGCAAAGTTTTTCCATTGGCCACACCTGGAGGGTCAACAGCTGATTAGTTGTGAAATGTGTTTGAAGCTGGATTTTTAAAAAAGCATTTAAGCTGATCCCACCAGGTTTTATAGTAAAAAGGGGTAGGGTTTGATTAGTGTCATGTGCCCCCATTTTCAGAAAAGAGAGGTGGAGATGCCGGTGTGTCTCTACCCTTAATCTGATACTCTAACCACTATACCACACACTGTACCACACACTTCTGTGCATGGTTCCTCCATTAATCCTCCTTTTGTTTTGTTTATGTGTGTGTGTTGCTGTGATTCAGTCAAAGTTCCAAGTTTTCTATTGAGAAAAATGTATAAATGATGGTTGGGGGATTTTAAATCACTAGACGGCTAGATGGTTATATGATGCCTGGTTTTTACTGAGCATTTGTTCTAATATGTTTGGAAGGAGGTTATACAACACTGAGCATTTATCCTGATTTCATCCTGATTTGCTCATGCAGAGGTTCTATGTCTTCCCATTAATGAATGATTTATCCCACACTTTTTAGTGCATTTCCCTGTCACTTTCCTAACTGCAAAAAGCCTGTGCTTTTTTTTAAAGTGGATTTCTTACAGCAGAGCAATGGAGTGTTTCAATCCACTTGAATTGTGCAAACCTAAATTTCCAGTATCAGGATGAGCAGGGCTGGCTCCAGGAATGCCGGGGCCCTTGAGCATCAGCTTGCCCTGACCCCAGTGTGTATGTGTGTGTGCACGCATGCACATGCGAACATGTATGCACGCAGCCCCCCAGGCCCCCCACCTACCTGTCTGCTGTCTTTTACCATTACCCTTAACGAAGATGGCGGCCACGGTTTCCCTAAGGGGATGACACCTCCGCCGCCATCTTTGTTGATGGCACATGTGTGTGCTATGCACGTGCATCTCTGTCATCAACTAAGATGGTGGCAGGGGCTTCAGTACCTTAGGGAAACCATGGCCACCATCTTCGTTAAGGGCAATGGTAAAAGACAGCAGACAGATAGGTGGGGGCGTGGGGGCCACAGATTGCAGAAGGGGAGCAGAGGGGTGGCTGAGGTTCCCCCTGTAGCTCCAGGGGCCGTCGGGCCAGTGCCCCACCTGGCAGCCCTTTAGAACCGTCCCTGAGGATGAGTGCTAAATAAACAGGTGGTCTAGAGGAGCCTGTCCTTTCTTGATCAAATGTAGCATGGAACCACTGTTGTTGCTTCTATGGATGTAAGGAAGTGAGGTTAAAGGATAATGAAATGCAAACAGAGAAAGAAAAACAAAAGACAGTGATGATTTCCTAAATACAATACCATACCAACCACAACAAAATTTTTATGAGTAAGGCAGAAAACTCAGCTCCCCACAACCAGTCAGGATTCCTAACTGAAAACCAAAACTAAAAAAATCCTGGCAGCCAGTCAGCCAAATTCACTGAAATCTCATGCAGCACAACCTGACTCGGGGGCTGCAGTTAGTGCAGAATGCTGTGGCATGATTGCTGACATGAATGAGACCCTATCAGCACATAATACCTCTGTTCTGAAATCTGCACTGGTTGTTGATTTGCTACCAGGCCAAGTTCAAGGTGTGCTTTCCATGTTATGTGTGCCACATAGTACTTGTTCTGCTCTTGTAAGAAATCAGTCCTTTAATAGGATTGGAGGGGGAGATAAAGATTTACCACACATACACAATCCTTTGCTATGTTCCCTCAAAAGTCCCATTAATTTATAGCACAATCCTAAACTTGTCTACTCAAAAGTAAGTCCTATTGAATTCAATGGGGTTTACTCCAGGTGTGTAGGATTAGCATTGCAGCTTTATTCCCAGAAAAGTAAGTATTGGATTAAAGCTTCATATTGGGGAGGCTTTCAAAACACTGCCCTCTTCAACAGCTCAGGAATATTTAAACTTGTTTGACTCCTGCATACAAGAGAGAAAAAGACTTTTGCTACTGCTGAAAGCTATATACTTACTCAATTTATGAGATTTTCAGAAAAGCAGGAAAAATCAACCATTTTCTGGCCTTGCAATGGGGTTTAGCTACTGCCTGGAGGTCAACAAATCCTTTGTCAATCCCAACCCTGACTTCACTTATTGGCTACAAACCTGAAAGGGTGATGTTAGAACAGCCAGCTATGAGCTCGTTTAACAGAAGTTGAGGCGGGGGCTCATGTTTTGGTGTATATGTCTTGAACCAGACCACCTAGAAACATATTTTTTTAATGAAAGAGGAGAGCACGGAGATTGAGGTGACTCACCCAGTGACCCAGAGAGAACTCCAAAAAATCAGAGTCTCCGGGTGAAAACCGGAGAGCTAGCAACCCTACTACACACCTGTAAGCTGTAAGCAGATCTTGTGCTGATTTCTGCTAGCCAACATAAGAAGCTGCTTTATACCAATCAGACCAGTGATCTACCTAGTTTGGTATTGTCTACTACACTGACCAGCAGTGGCTCTCCAGGGTTCCAGGCAGGGAATCTTTCCCAGTCCTACCTTGAGATGCCAGGGATTGAACCTGGGGCCTTCTGCATGCAGAGCAGATGTTCTACCATTGAGCTATGGCCCTTCCCCTGATCTAACATAGTAGATTTAACATAGTAGATCAGTCTAGTACAGGAATGGGGAAACTGTGGCCTCTAGATGTTGCTGTACTCTAACTCCAATTAAACCCAGCCAGTATGGTCAGGGTTAATGGAAGTTGTAGACATCTCGTGGGCTATGGGTTCTCCACCCTTGGATGAGCAGATACAGATGGCACAGGTGAAAAGGGTGAGTGTTGTGCAGCCTCATACCTTCTCAGTCAATAGTGATTTCTTTAGGTACCTTTTCCTAACACAGTTTTGATTTAGTGCTATAATTGGAAGAGGGGGAGAACACCCATAGAGGAATCTGCATTTGGGCAAACCTCTTACTTACTTCTCTCTGTGAGTCTTATTTGTGGTTTATGTTTGTGATTTTACACATATTTATTTATTTATTTTATTACATTTTTAGACCGCCCTATAGCAATAAGCTCCCAGGGCGGTGTACAGCATAATAAAACAGGTTAAAATACAGGTGGATGTAAATACAATACACAATGAAATGTAATTAAAATTTTCAAATATGAGAAGCTAAAGGCTTAGTTGCACACTAAGTATGTATACTATATATGTGCTGAATCAGTGAGATCTCACCTGTCTATCCTGGCCCTCCAAATATTCCACATGCAGACATACTATGCAAACATAACATATACATATCTATTGCAATGAACACAGGGAAAAATACAAGATCCCTACCCCTAAAAATTGAGGAGTAAGGATTGTGTATATCTGGCATGCACATATTGGAATAAATTCTTCGTTAGAGGGCTGCATCAAATTTACGCAGTATATCAGGGCACAGGGCACACCCGGATGTTTGGCTGAGTATAGTTTGGCATGATCTCTTTGTCCCTCAGTGCATCTGGCACTGTTATAAATATGTGTATAAGCAATTGCACTGAAGTGACAAAAATATGGTTGTCAGCTTCAGGGCTAGGAAAGACAACCTCTGCTAACGGATTGTGACATAAAATAACATGATATTATTTGCAAATACAGTAGGGCCCCACTCATATGGCAGGTTCTTTTCCAGACCCCCACCGAAAAGCGAAAATCCCCGGAAAGTGGGACATAGCCTGAAGCCTGCTGCTGCTCCGGCGCAATCAGCTGTACAGTACAGCTGGTCGCTGTCAGCTGGAGCGTGGTGGCTGGAGCTCCCTGCGCTATAGCTGACAGCAATCAGCTATAGCACACAATCAGCTGGAGCGTGGGGAGCTCCAGCCACTTGGTAGTGCTTGGCCCCTGAAGCTCCCCAGATCGCCCCACTGGCGCCGTATTAGTGGAATGCTGAAAAGCGGGGCCCTACTGTAAGGATTTAAAAGTGAGAGAGGAATAAATGGAAAAGTGATAGAACCTACTTAGTTCTTGTTTCAACTATCAAATATATACACCGGTTGTGTAGCAGCTAGAGTTATAATACTCCACTGAGATTCATTTGATTTTCAGGGTATCCAGTTGATAAGAGACAGATAGATTTAGGGGTATCTGAATGCAGTTCATAAAATGATTTGTAAACTGGCATTGCGATGGAAACCGTTGCCACAAAGCCATTTCCTGAAAATATTTGCAAATCGTGTTCAGGTTTCATTAGAAGGACCATTTATTATTATTATTGTTGTTGTTGTTGTTGTTGTTGTTGTTGTTGTTATCGTTATCATTATCATTATAAGATCTCACTTGGCTGGACTGGATAGATGCTGAGTCCAAGGGCTACTAATGGCATTGAGTGTTCACATGGGGAGAATAAATGAGGTGTTTACAGGTTAGCCAAGATGTTTTTAGCCATTCCAACCAAGACTGTTTTCTTCATTTGTGATCCTTGCCACTCACCCCTGTGGAACCAAACTGGAACAAATATTACACCTAATACAGCATCTGCCAAGACAAATTCAAATCAATGCATGAATCCAACACTGTCCCCTTCTTTCCCTTAGCACAATATATTTATATTTACCAAAGTACAGAGCATGAAGATTCCTTGGGCACCTTTTTTTTGTGAGCTTATTTCCATTTTTGAAAAAAATCATAGTTTTCCCTGTGTCAGAAAAAAGTGGATTTAGTATGAGCACATACAATCCACCTCTACACCACAATCTTAACAAGAAAAGGGCTTATGAAAAAGATTAATAAATGTTAACCATTAAGACCTGCAGGAGTGAAAAGAGATCAGAAGGCTTCTCAGTTATCCCACCATAGGGCAGAAGCCTCCCCACCTCTTTTCCCACTGCCTGATTGAGTATAGAGCCACAATACAGCTCTACAGCAGGTCTAGGGAATCTGTGGTACTCTAGATGTTGTTGGACTCCAGCTCCCATCAGTCTCAACTATCTTAGCCAATAGTCTAGCATGATAGGAGTTGCAGTCCAACAACATCTGGAGGGTCGCATGCTCCCCATCCCTGCTCTACTGTTAAGGTGGAGCAACTTTCTAGTGTTCTACCATTTTTACGATGAAAATTCTATTCCTTCTAAAACTGATATGATGTGTTCTATCAATATGAAATGTGCTTTACGACAAGCCTTTTTCGTAAGGTTTACAACTTCTCCACATGTTGGAAAGTCAAATGCCAAAAGGCTGTGAGATACAGCAATTTTTAAGAACAAAAATTGGCAAGAGTTGTGAGACCCTCTTGTTTTTCCTAATTAATAATGCATCTTAAAAGTTAATCTTTTGACATTTCAAATATTTGGACATTTTACTGGGATATATGCCTAGAAAGAGAGGGAGGGATCAGTCTGTTTCCAGTCCATGCCAGTTTTACATATGTTTATTCATGTGTCCATTCTGTCATCATTCCAAATTAATCTGCAGTTCGAAGGGGGGGAAATGTTTTACATTCAGCCCACAAGTAAGTATAGGGAAGAAAGATTTTGTTTGCATTTTAATGAATAACTACCTAATTCACTCACTTTTCAAATGAACACAAAATGCATGGGGAAGAAATTTGATTGGATACACATGCAAACTGTAAAGGTGAACCTACCAAATTTGCACTTTCCCAAACTATATGATCTGAAACACAGCTATCTTTCAAAATTTGTTCTTCTCAGAATTTTGTCATGCAGTTCTCCAGCCAATGTGTACAAAAATGAATATATTAGGGGAAAGTGTGCATTAAAATGCATACTGTTGTAAAAATAACATGCAAATATACATTGGAAATGGACTGCCTTCAAGTTGATTCCAACTTTATGGCAACCCTGTGAATAGGGTTTTCATGGTAAGTGGTATTCAGAGGGGGTTTACCATTGCCTTCCTCTGAGGCTGAGAGGCAGTGACTGGCCCAAGGTCACCCAGTGAGCTCCATGGCTGTGTGTGGATTCAAACCCTGGTCTCCCAGGTTGTAGTCCAACACTCTAACCACTATACTACACTGGCTCTCCAAATATACATTATATTAGGGGAAATTGCTTGTAAGTGTGTATATTAATCAAAAGCTGCATATAAAAATATGTATATTAGGAGAAATTCATACTAAAACACTGATGAATTTTCATGAGGATTTTTTTGTAAAAAAATTGCAAATTGCTGCAGAAATGTGAAGAAGTGAATTTAATATTATAAAAAAGAGAAATAGAGGCGATCCAAAATTGATAGGGAATACTGGACTCCAGAGAGGCTGTCCACAGCAATATGCAGAGCCTGGTTGATCCTCTCCCTTTCTTTGTCAAGACAAGTACAGGATCATCATGCTACACAGATGACTGTTGTAGCCACGTAAAGGAGGCCGTCCTTAAATGCAGTGGATTCATTGATAGTCCCTGGGGCTAAAAGACTCAACATCAGCATTTTCCATTTGTATTTATTTATCTATATTTGAAAAAAAAATCATATCCTTCTTTATAATTAAAAATTCTCAAGACAACTTACAAAAATGGTTA
Source organism: Rhineura floridana (assembly GCF_030035675.1). Taxonomy (NCBI): domain Eukaryota; kingdom Metazoa; phylum Chordata; class Lepidosauria; order Squamata; family Rhineuridae; genus Rhineura; species Rhineura floridana. The sequence goes on from NC_084483.1 coordinate 105,710,426, forward strand.
AAACAACAATGAACAACAATGAAAAGAGAGCTAAACATTTTACATTCATTTCTTAATAACATGCTACAGATGTCCTTCCCTCTGGAATACCAAAATTGAACTAAAAATGCTGAAAATGGGCCTAGCTAAAGCACATCTAATTCAATATCCGCCAAGTGATGCCTTAGTCTCAATTCGCTCTCGCTTTAAAGACATGGACTACCAGAGCTCAACCACTAGGGCTGCGAAAATATGCTCCCCCTTACATTTAAAATTACCGTTACAATATGGTAAGATTGCTCCATACTTGCATTTTCTCACTATTCCCAAACTTCGCTTAGCCTTCTCTAAAACAAGATTTAACTGTTTAAATTCTGCAATTCTTGAGGGAAGATTTAATGGAGTTCCATATGATCTCCGCATTTGCCCTTGCGGAACTGATAATATCGAAACTCCCTATCACTGTTTATTTGAATGTGCTTTTTATACTCAGATCAGATATAAATTTCTCAACCCCATATTCTCAATTTCCTATCACCAATCTCCTGATGATATGAGTGTTTTTGCTCTCTCTGGTTTAGACAAAGGAATTACTATTCAAGTTGCTAAATTCCTTTACGCCGCCCAATTAATTCGCGCTAACATTTAAATGAGATTGTATGATACTTTCTAATATACTGTATCTCTCTTTTTTTTTTTTAAACTGTTTGTATTGTATAGCCGATATGGGTCCTTGACCGCAAATTAAAGATTCATTCACTGCTACAGATGTGTGATTTGTTATGTAGCCTTGTGGCAGCGCTCAATAGTTGTAGTCTAAATGGTGTTAGTTTAATCTGTGGTGGAAACTTTCAGAAGCTAAGAGGTTGACCCAGGACCCAATGAGGCCTCTGAAGAAGAAGAGCAGGATACTGTGACATCCCCCAATATAGACAGGGGTCTTGGGAAATCAAGGACCACTGAGAGACTCTCAGAAGCCACCAGCCTAGTTCCTGCTGAATAGGACCCCATCTGGTCCAGGTCTCCTGCTCAGCACTGGTTCCTGTTCCCTGTGACCTCCCGCACTGGTCAGGATTGGCAGAAATACACATGAACTCACATTCACATAATTTACCTGATTTCCTTTTATAAAACAAGAAAATTCTAGTACCCAAAACCTTTAGTTTAGGTGAACTAAAGCTCTTAAGGCAAGAATCTTACCAATTCAATCATGATGCACAAAACAATTGGCAGGCTCCTACACTGAAGCTGGGGTCAATACTGCTATATCAGTATTTAATGAGATGTGCTATATGGTTATTTAGAGCATCCAGTCTTTTGCAAAGCCGGTCTTCAGTTGCTGAGCTCAGTTGTCTGCACGTTTAATTGAAGCATTATCATGACACCAGCCTTGGTCAGCTCTGGTTGTAAATTATTTAATTAATTCATCTCAGCCCTGTGCATGTTTACTACCTATCTCCTCCTTTCTTTTGCAATACAACCTCTTGCTCCAGTTCCAACCTACCTCCTGTCTTGTGCTCCTCTCTACATTCTGAATATACAGCCCGTAATGGCTAATGTGTGCCATTCTGTCTAATATAAATGAAAGATGTAAAAAAAGCAATGGACCAGTGTGCAGCCAGGAGTAATGTCCTCAACTCAGTGTTGCTCCCAGCAGGATTACAGCTGAGAGGCCAACAGACATTGTGGGTATGACTAAATTGTAAGAGTAACCAGCCACCAGCTGGATCTACGTCATCCCCGCTTCTAATACCTGCAGCTCCCAGAGTGCTCCCACCTGTGGTGTGAAAGTGTCACCTCCAGTCAGCATTCCCAGTGGCAGTGCTATTTATGGTGGCAGGAGCCAGTCTTCCCTGCTGTGGATGTGATCCACAAGGTAAACATGAAGATTGGTAGACAGTGGCTATTGGAAAGAGAGATGAAAAACCCAGAACTTCTGATTATCTAAGGATTAAAAACAACAACACTTCATTTTCACACCATATGCCAAGGAAAGATGGAACCTAAGAAGAGCCCTACTGTATTAGGCCAGGCCAAAGGCCCATCTAGGCCAATATTCTGTTCTCATAGTAGCCAACCCTATGGGAAGCTCCAAAACAGGTTCCAAGTGCAACAGCATTCTCCACACTTGTAATTCCCATCAACTGGTATTCAGAGGCAGAGCATAGCCATCGCGGCTAGTAGCCTTTGACAGCCTATCCTCCATAAATTTGTCTAATACTTTTTAAAGCCATCCATGCTGGTGGCCATCACTATATCTTGTGGGAATAAATTTCATAGTTCAACTATATGCTATGTGAAGAAGTATTTTCTGCCCTGAATGCTCCAACAAAGCTGTCCCCTATAAGAAACATTTTATAAAAAAACACATCCAAGCGTTTGGCTTCGAAGGCAAAAAGAAATGGGTCAGGCTTTATTTTCCTTTCTTTGTGCGCTACTTTACTCAAGCCAACTCCCCCTCCTTCACTTCTGAATCAGGGTAACTGGGGACTCAAACCAGAAGCATGAATAGGGCAATACTGTCCTCAAATATCACAGTGTGGCCACCTACACAGACAGAGAGAGAGAGCCCATTGGCTACTTGGCTTTAAATATTTCCATGTTAGGTCCTAGTAATGGCTAGACTAGGTTCAACTGTGGCTGTCTTCTTGTACTCCAATTTTTTTCTGCCTCCTTTTTCCTAGGAACATAGAAAGCTGCGTTACACTAAGTCAGACCATTGGTCCATCTAGATCAGTATTGTTTACACTAACTGGCAGCAGGTCTCTGGGATTTCAGGCAGGAGATTTTCTGGAGATGCCAGGGATTGAACCTGGAACTTTCTGCATGCAAAGCAGATGTCTATCACTTCACTGTGTCCCTTTCCCTCTCTGTCTGCCCAATGCCCATAGACTTGCCCCAGCTTTCTCGTTTTTTGGCTGGATGTCTCTGTTTAAATCTGCAATTTACTCTGCCACTGGATTGCCTCTCCTCTGGATCTGCCTCAACACCACACACTTCATCTCCCTCTGTGCTTTACTATTGACAGCCCAGTGAGTCCAGAAGGACTCAGGAAAAACAGGGAAGAAAAGGCAGGCACTCTGACTCAAATATATAGTCAAAGGGGAGGTTTGTTTTTTTTAATGTCACTAAAATATATTGGAAGCTGGGGGTGATTATGTGTGACAACCTTAGGATATATTTAAGGATGGCAAGAAGAATTAAATTCATAGGAGGTGTGGAGAAGCGAAGTATGGAGGTGGAGACTGTCAGCAAGCGTTCATAAGTGTACAGATACTGAAGCACACCTCATTGCAAGGAAAGAGTGCCGAGCCATCAGGACTGTGTTGTTCAAATGTGCCATACTTTCCAGATTGCTTTGGCAGGTTTTTCTCAAGGGTGGCCCAAGCAAGCAGTTTTCCAAGAGTGGAATATCAGAGTGTGTCATGGACCAGGATGGGGGTCCTATTTGCAAAGCTGTGTGTGGGAAGCTGACCAAAGAAAAAAGAAAAAAACCTATTTTCAGCATGCCAAACTGCCAGCCCTCTTCAAGAGCATTAAGTTCATTCAATCAAAATATATTCATATAGGCATAATATATTTTCCATGTATGGTGTTTTTGGCAACTGCTGCACCTCTAACACTTTGAACAGTTTAAGCAAGGCTATGGAAATTACTGGGTGCATCAAAGTAGCCACATTTTGTTTGTAGAGAAAAGGATTTGATGTTCTCTGCTTTTTTGAACCAAAAAAATACCAAGCCAAAGATGAACTCTGTCCTTAAAAAGAGAAAACACTTTCAGAAGTTAAAAGGCTTCTGTCCCTGTTTAGAGGATAGCAAAACAATAACTGTATTGGCAACAGCTGAACAAACTCCACATAGAGGAAAGTGGATAATTTCTAATGATGTTTTTGTTATTCTTTATCCGAATATACACATGAATATAATAATAAATACAGCTTAATGTGTTCCTGGTTGCCATTAGAACTCTCCTCTCTCTCTGAGGATCATTAATGGGGGGAGGGAAGAGACTCCCACAGTTATCAATTTTGTTGCTTGAGTGGTAATTTTTTTTATGGTCATGCCAAATGCCTCCTGTATGTTCGATGGCATGTGTGAAGTCCCACAACCCCACAGATGTGGAAAGCAGTAAAAGTAAAAATCACCAATAATAAGTTTTTCAAAAGAAGTCAGTTTATCGTTTTGTGTTTTTTAACATATTATGCATGGACCCAAACTCAAGAAGATATACAACATGTAGAAGAAACAAAAAAACACCATAAGGTGATGATGTGGCCTTTTATCGCAGTTTATTACAGTTTCTGAGGAGAAAAATGGAGAAGAAAGTGGGGGAGAGGAGAATGTCCAGCTTTGGTTAGAAGACCAAGATCAGGATTTGGTGGGGTGGGGGAGCAGTTGTGTGCAGTGCTTTTTTTGTGACCGTCACTTGTGGAGTACTATCACCTCTTTTCTTTGCTTTGCTATCCATAGCAGCCATTTTGTGCTGGCACCCATGGCACTTTTATCAAGATATGAGGGCTGGAATCTCATTTTTTTTTAACAAAAAAAGTACTGGTTGTGTGGGACTTGGAAGCTGAAATATAAGTGGGTGAACAGCAGGAAGGCAAGGCCCCTCACTCTGCTGCTGCTCGTCCTTTCTCAACTACAGCCTCTGGGGCTGCTTTTCAGTAAAAACAACAAGCAAAACACAGGGGGGGGTGGGCAGGCTGGCAGTGAAGAAACACGCAACTGAGAGTAACATGTTCTCTGGCCACCAAGAGTCATGTACAGAGCTATGGAGCCATTCAGAATTACAAATATCTGAAAATGGTCTTGTATTCTCCAGCTGTTTTCTGATCCTTGTCCCTGAAAGGTCACCGTAACTGTTTCGCCTTCTGCAATGATTTTGAGCATTTAAAAAAAAAACGGTGTTGTTGCACACACATACGCATACACGAAAATATTTCAGGCTTCAGTCCCTTTTCTGAATCTGTCCAAAAATTACATCTCCACGTGTGTGTAGGATGGGCACATTCACCTTGTCACCAATGCTCATGCATGTTGTGCTCGCATCAATACAAAAATAGCATTGTTTCCCTTCTCTTCCATCCTACCTACTCACCCCTGGAGCCTGTCCACAGGGTCAGTGTATGTAACTAAATAAGTTTTGAGTTGCAGTTATTCTATGAGGAGTGCAAACAGATCAATTATTTGTAGGAAACAAATATTGTTCAGGCAATCTATATATTCCACGCAAACATGGTTAAGGTTCCCTCCAGACTGTCACTATTTTGCAGATGAGATTCAACTGTATACCAAAAACTTAGGTTTGTGCAATTAAAGTGGATTAAAGTGCCCTGGTGCAACAACCTTCCTTTAATAATAAAAAAAACTTTTTTGCGACAAGGAAAGTGACAGGGAAATGCACTAGAACAGGTGGAGAACCTCAGCTCAACCCCCCCCAACTGTCTCTCCATGCCTCTCTCTCTGGCCCATGGGACTCTCTGCAAGCCACATTCTTTCCCCAGGCCACACCTCCTCTCCCCAGGCCAAGTCCTGGTTGGAAATTGTCCTTGAACTCTGATAATTCCCCTTTTTTGGCTGGATGGAGGACAGGGATATGTGAGTGTGTGTAGAAACTAGGGATGGGTGAATCTGTCAGGTTTGGTTTCTCTCAGTTTGTCATTTTTCTAATCTAAATTCAGTTCTCCAAATCTCCAAAAAAAGTCCTTATGAAAATTCATAAGCATTTTAGTGCAAATTTCTCCTAATACATACATACTTGTATGCAGTCTTGCCTCATATACACATTTCTGCAAAGCAGACTTTTGTAATATAATGTACTTTGTATGCTGTTGTCAATAATATATGCATTTTATGCACACTTTGCCTTAGTATATGCATTTTTGTACACATTACTTGTCCAGAAAACCACATTGCATCATTTTAGATAAGTGTGAATTTCAACAGATGGCTGTGCTTCGGTGCTTTTATTGTTTTGGAAAGTGTGAATTAGGTAGGTTTGCTTTTAAATATGAACTAAATAAATTTAAATATGAACTTTTACATCTGTTTAATTGTGGTAGCCTATAGCTCTGAACAATAAAGACTTCATTCATTCAATATGAACTGAATTGAATTTATCCTGCATTCTTAGTAGAAACTAGCCTACTGTACAAAGGTAAAATTGGTGTTCAGTGCTTTTGCCCTAATCCAACCCACCATTGGGATATGGTCCCCAGAAGGTTACCCAGATGGGAATATGGCCCTTGGATGAAGAAGGGTTCCACACACCTGTACTAGACAGTGTGCAGGATAACAACAAATTGGGAGGAAGTCATATAACCTCAGCACAAACAAATCAGAATGAATGCTTGATAAACAGGGGACATCCTATAACCCCCATACAAATGTTGTACAAACAAGTTAGGGTAAATGCACAATAAGCAGGCCATCTGGAGGGGCCTTAAGAGAATCCTAATACCATTTTAAAAACAAGAAGAATCTGTGTTGGGAGAGGAAATTTAAATCGGAGCAGTGGAAAGGCAGGGGGTGCTTTGCCCTTTATCGACCCTGCTTGTCTCTACTGCAAAAACACTCCCAGGCAATTCTGGATCCTTGTTTTACCCTTGCAAAAACATATTTGGAGCACTACAAGGGGGCGGGGGGAGACATGGAGAGGTGATATGAAGAAGAAATGGCTGCTGCTGTTTTTCTATTCTGAATTTCCCTCTCCTGAAGTATCTTCTTGCTGGAAAGGAAGGAAGTGCATTGGAGCAAATATATAAGCATTTTACATGCAATGTAAACATATATCCTGGTTCAGGAACCAGTGCAGGACAGGTTATTGCAAAGAAAAGCAATGGAGCAGGGAGAGAAGAACCTTCTGTAATAATGCACCAGGTTAGGGGTGTGGGTCACTTAGTTGTGATCCGTTGTGTGATGTTACAGATACCCAAATATTTCTGTTTTCATTGGTAGAATGTTGGAGATTATACACTTTTGGGTTTTATTAAACATTTATATAAACTTACACATTCCTTTCTCCTTCATTTTGAAATTATATCCTGTTCCAATATTAAAAACATAGGTATTAAAAAAGGTTTCTTCTTCCACTATGATTTTTTTTTTGCTATTGAATCTTTTAAGTCCAGTTTTTCACATAAGAGTAGTTTGAATAATGACATTTGGATTTCACTCCAGCCACTGAAGCTGACCTGATGTCACCATTACCATGACAACTTATGATAGCACAAATGTAGAGTATGACTTCAGTGAAGAAGGAACATAATGGCTAGCTGGGCTGGAAGGCTGAAGGGTACTTATCTGAAAGCTGAGATGTGGTGTGGCAACAGAGTAATTAGAAAATCCACAAAAAACAACAACAGCACAGTTGTATATTTATTGTCCAATAAAACTGAGAATCAAATCCCTCCACAATTTCTCATAGTAAAAAACCTCCATTATTTCCTGTGTCCCAAAAACTGTTATGGTGAGACAGAGAGTTTTTTTCGAACCCTTGATAGATTCCAGACTGGATTTGTTTGTTAATTCTTATTCTGCAGAACACAACACACCATTTATACCCTGTGAATTTGATAAGTGATTCTTACAGTTTTGGCCCTCAACATTTTTTTAAAAAATTAAGGAAAAAGGCTATTTAGAAAAGGAACCCCCAAAAGTTGATCCTATACTTAGAAGCTGTTTCCTGTGAATTTCTAAGCAAAGAAACATATGGGCAATCTGTCATTTCACTTTCAAAAAGTATCTGGCTTTGGTACACACTGTATGTACAAATTAAGCAAAATTCTTGAGAATTGTTTGCATATTAAAAAGGGGTAATGCAACTGTTTCATCATTTTTATTGATTTCTGTATCATTGCTACGTTAGCACTAAGCATTGCATGCTCATTTAATCGAGGTCTGTGCCTGAATTCTCCCATATTCCACATGATGGGCAGCAGAATTTAGGCAAACTTTTCACCTTCTGATATTTCTCTAATGGGATTTTGTTTGTAAACTAGTGTTTATAATGCACAAAGCAATTTCAAAGTAATCTCTTCTAGATTCCTTGCTGATTATTAACAGCACGGTGCTTTATGTATTGGTTCAATCTCTCACAAATTGTCCATTGTCTCTCATAACATTGTGGATTCTTTATCAAGGTTCCTGGGAAGAAGGATTGATTGTTAAACCGCTTTGGAGATTGTAGCTCTGTGAGGGAATAGGGGTCTCCTAACAACTCTCAGCACCCTTAGCAAACTACAGTTCCAATTATTATTTGGGGGAAGCCTTGACTGTTAAAGTGATATAATAGTGCTTTAAATGTATGGTGTGGATGTGGCCTAAGTTAAATGAATTCCATGGTTTAACTATGTGCTGTGTGAAGAAGTGCTTTCTGTTGTCTGTTCTGAACTTTCTACCATTCAGCTTCATTAGATGAACCTGGGTTCTAACACCATGAACTTCTCATCCACTTTCCTAAACTAGGGCCCAAACTTCATATCACCGCAATCACTTGGTTTGCCTTTGCAGAATTTGTCTTTCAGAAAGATCCAGTGCAAGTTCCCCAGTATGAATCAGGAACCTAGCTTAGGTGATCAGAGAGCTTTAGCCATTTGCCTCCCACTGCTGTCCCAGTCTGGATTGTGGGGCCCTTTGCATGGAATTTACATGAGCAAAAATGTTCCCACTGAAGCAAATGGGAGCTTTCCTCCCCATGCAAATTGCAAATGTTTGTGGGTGTGTATGTATTCCAGATCACAACTACAGTGAAAGGCTAAGGACCCCTTTCCCTCATGCTCCAGGGTCCCATTCCAGATCACCCCCCTTCAACAAAAACATGTACTCAAAGGCAAACCACATGATTAATGTCAAATAGAGTTTGGACCTAAAAAGCCAAAGATTATGTTTCTTTGTTGGGGAGATGCTCCAGCATCCTGATCAGCACCTTTTCCAGTTCGATAATGTTTTTTTAAGGTGTAGCAACTAGAACTGTATACAATATTCCACATATAGGTACATCACAGATTTGTATAAAGGCATTACTCCCTTGGCAATTGCCCATTCACATTCATGTTGAATTTGATATCACTGTGGTCACTGTTTCTGGTCCCAACTCTTCACTGAGAAGGGCAAAAGCTACTTCTAAAAAGAATCCTAATTCATGAGTGTTCATGCCTTTGTGAATACAAAAAAGTGCATTAACTATCATGTAGATCAGCCTTTCCCAACCAGTGTGCCTCCAGATGTTGTTGGACCACAACTCCCATCAGCCCCAGCCAGCATTGCCAATGGTCAGGAAAGATGGGAATTGTGGTCCAACAACATCTGGAGGCACACTGGTTGGGAAAGGCTGATGTAGATATACAAAGCCAGAAATCAAGAAAAAATGGCAACCCTATTCTTTGTATACTGGGAGTCTTTTATGTATTTGAAAAGTATACACCAAAAGGTAACAATCCTAATATTGATTACATGAAAGCCTATAAGGGGATGAAAGATTTGAACCAAATGCCCTTCATATTGCCATGCATTAAGAGATACACTAGCTAGTTTCATTAATAAAAAAACACAATCAAAAAGCCCATATTTACACTGGCATCATACTAACAGAGATTACAGCCAGTTAATTATAGCCAAATTACCACATTCAAAAAGTGTATTTTGCATGACAGATATTATGATTGTCCCCTGTGTTAATCAGGTGGTCCAGTCAGGGCTCATGCACCTCATGCCAAATTCTGGTCCATGCTTCAACACTTGTTATGCATCAACTCAGCCTTTTGGTATCCTTGATAGGCCATGTTTGTTGTATCTCTTTATCTATCTTCTCTAGAATGACGAGTTTTGTTCTTGGATACTGAAGCAGACAAGGCCCCTGCACTGCTGAGTTAAGCTGTTCTTATCCAAGAAAAAATCGATTTCGTTCTTGTTCTAAATTTTTAAAGTCAAAAGCCAGATCAAGTCTCCAAAGGAGAAATGGCCTTGTGTTCACTTCATCTGAGAGCTACGACCCAGAGTTCCATCTGTTGATTATATGTCTGTAACAGTACATTAGGCAACCTTCCAATCAGATGTCTGTGTCACATCCAAAATACACAGCATCTCTAAACATGCAGCTCTTTATCATTTTTGCTTTTTATGTTTTAATGCAGTTCAGGAGTGGATACAAAATAGTTTGCCCATGCCTTTCAGCTGCTTTCCTTTGGATTTTACTGTGCCATAAAACGGAGCTGTGAAAGATGGCAGGTAAAAACATATGCTTCATCTAAAAAGGGTGCTTCACCCATAAATCATTAAGAGCTTCCTACTCTACAAGATTACTGCCACAGACTTGGAAATATAATTGCACTTTCTGAGACTTGTAGCTGTTCTCGAAAGGGTTCAGCTAAAGTGAGAAATTCTCATCAACTGTCTGGTAATGCAAGAGATTTTAACTTGCAGAAAAGCTACTCTCTGCTAAAGCCATCTTATAAAGAGCAGCAGGTTCCATGGGGACAGTTCAGAGAGGAATGAATTGGGCAGGACAAGGGATATAAATAGAAAGTTGCCTTTTTGTCTGCTATTGGACAATCAGACTTAATGCTTCCTCATTCAGCACAAACACACCTTGCAGCTGAAGGGGTTAAATAACAGAAATAAAATAGTTTGTAAGGATAATGCATTAGCAGTAAAGCACTCAGGGCAGCTGTCCATGGATTCTCAAACAAGATTGCCAGTGCAAACCTATGGATGATTACTTAGACGTACGATTTACTGCGTTCAGTAGGGCTTACTCACTAGTAAGTATGTTTAGGAGTGCAGCCATAATGACTTACAGGACACAATATAGCATGGTATTAGGCAAAGAGAGGAGGTAATTGTGGGATGGATATAGCAGGCATGGATCAATACACTAGCTGGAAGCTAGTGAAACCAGGGGTGATTCTCACCAGCCTTGAACTGAAAATCTGGCTCTGGCACAGCTCTGTGTCTGTAAAGCCTACAGATCCATGGCAAGGCTAACATTCTGGTGTGCTTAACCAGCACTTGGAAACAACTTCCCAATCACATTATGCATTTTCTTGTACACATGGGTGCACTGGATTCCAATGGCTGAAATCGCACTTGGTCCAAACATAAACTTGGCTTTGGTCTTGCCTAGGGATTCTTTTAGTTCTTTTTTAGCTGTTGATCTGTACCGCTCTGTTCACATCTCCCTGCCTAGACTTAGAGTAAAAGAGAGAGACAGAGAGAGAGTTTAAATGAAATTATCAGTACCAACTGTTAATGGAAGGAAATGAAAAGAGAGGGGCATCATCATTCTCCAGATGATATTGAATTGCTACTGTGATGGAAGGATAACAAAGTAACCAACAGGAAGGTCAGAAACCACCTGTTTATCTGTTTCTTTATCTGTTCTTAACTGCGTACAGCTATTATCACTAGTGCCTTGACTTCATATGCATAACATGATTTGACTTCACTGCCATTGTTTTTTCGTTGGGGGAAGGCATTAAATAAACAGAACTCAACATGAATGCCATGCATGGTCCTCCAAAGACCCTGAAATACTTGTCTAAATATTTGTCTACATCTGCAACACCACAGTATTGCGGTATTGAGGCCATACGAGAAGAGACACCTATTTTGTTATATACATCTTATTCTCACTGTAGGGCACAGTAAGAAAACTATCTGGAGACATTTTTCAGGCAAAGCTCCTATCAAAGGCATTACTTTGAAACTTTTTATAAATGTGACCCTCTGGTGAATTTAGGTATTTTTAAAACATTGATTTTCTTAAATGCGCTGGCAGCAGGAGCACCAGATTGGCTCCACTCATATACTTTCATCATGCTGCCATCTCCACCACCTCATTCCTCGTCATAAGCAGCAATGTCTCACTTGCAGGGATGTCATGTATGTACCTCTACCCCACTATGCTGTCCACTACTGGTGGTTTTTAGGTAATCACCCATCCAGCAGTGACCAGAGTGAGACCAGCTAAAATTTATCAAGGTGATAGCCTCATGTATCTCAGACAAAATCCTGGGATATGTCAGACAGAGGGAAATGAAAAATATTGATACAAGTATGAGAAAAGAAGTTGTGCATGGTTGTTACAGAAAAGCACCATTGGGACTGTTTGCCAGTTGTATGAGGGGCTTTGCTCTCTTACAGATGCAGTGGATAATGTTCTGGGTTGAACAGCAGACATCCATGTTCAAATATCAGCTCAGCCATTAGCCTCACTGGGTACATTAAGCATGTATGACACTAACTCTCTGGCCAGCCTGCCTTGAACATTATTTTGTAGTAGAAGACTGAGCAATTTGGCCTTTAGTTTGAATCTCACATTTACCATGAGCTTGGTAGACAAGCCATATTCTCTCAGCCTAAGTCCCTCTTCTCCTACCTATAATATGGAAGACAATTCACTAATAGGCCAAAAAAGAAAACAAACCCAACAACTTGCGGCTTAAAAATGTACATATAGCCAACAGATATTTCTATCAAACTCTAAAAAGCAGGGAAATTGGGCAGCTATAGTGAATGCACCAGGGGAGCAGGAGACCTGACCTCCTCTCTGAGATATTGTACTGCCCTACAAATTTGTCCAAATGCAAACACAATTTGGGTTGGTCTTTCACAGTCCAATCCACTTCCTGTGTAGCTTGGAAAAATTTGGTAACGTGCTTCTGAGCATGGGTGGGTGGGCACTGGGGAGAGGGAAAGCCCCTTTCCTTTCCAAAAGGAAAACATTGTGAACAGTATCATTGTTTTTCAGGGTTTTCCCCACCTTTTTATTCTAGAGCAGGCACATATAGTCTCCCACCCAAATAGGGTTGCCAGGCTCAGGGTCTGAGACTGATCCTGTATCTTTAGGAGAAGAGAAAGTCAGCCCGGTGCAGGTGTTCTTGCAACACTGTAATGGGAAAAACCACAAGGTGGAATTCTCCCTTCCCCCTGCACAACTTTTAAAGATACAGAAGACCTCTTGGTTGCCAGGCCTGGCAGTCCATTTCCATTTTCAAACATGGTTGCACAGAAATAAATCCCATTGAATTCAAAAAGTATGCAAATGATCAAACTAGGGTTGCCAGGCCCAGCCTGTAAGAGGTCTTCTGTATCTTTAAAAGTTGTGCAGGGGGAAGGGAGAATTTCACCTTCTGGTTTTTCCCATTACAGTGTTGCAAGAAAAGCTGTACTTGGCTGGATTTTCTCTTCTCTTAAAGATACAGAATCATTCTCAGGCCCTGAGCCTGGCAACCCTAGATCAAACCCACCCTCCCTTCTCCCTCCTATCCCCTCCCTCTTGCCCCTCTCCTCCCCCTTCCTTTGCCCCTCCCTCCCCATCCCCTTCCAATTCCCTCCTTCCCCTTCCTCCTCAGCCCCCTCCCCTTCCTCCTCCCCATGGTCAGTTTTACCTATCTTAAGCATGATTGCACAGGAGTAAATCGCACTGAACTCAATAAACATGCAAATGATCAAACCAGTTCTTCTCCTCCCCTCCCCCTCCTGCTTGCTCCCATCCCACTCCTCCCTTCTGCCTTTGCTCCCTTCCCTCCTCCTCTTTCTCCTCCTCCCCTCCCCATCCCCTGTGGTCAGTTTCACTTATCCTATGCATGATTGCAGGGGAGTAAATCCCACTGAACTCAATAAGTATGCAAATGATCAATCCATTCTCAGCAAGCTTGCACAGGATCCCATTTCTTACCTCCCGGATTAAAAAGCAGGGAAATTCACTAATAGGCAAAAAACCTTGTGGTTTAAGAACGTACCTATAGCCCACAGATATTTCTATCAAACTTTAAAAAGCAGGGAAATTGGGCAGCTATAGTGAATGCGCCAGGGGAGCAGGAGACCTGACCTCCTCTCTGAGATATGGTACTGCCCTACAAATTTGTCAAAATGCAAACACAATTTCGGTTGGTCTTTCACAGTCCAATCCACTGTGGGGAGGGGAGAGTAGAGGAAAGGAGGAAGAGGGGAGCAGAAGGAGAGTGAGGGGAAGGGGTGAAGGAAGGGGGAGGGAAGGGGCAAGAGGGAGTGGATAGGAGGGGGGAGGAGGAGGAGGCAAGGGCAGGTTTGATCATTTGCATGCTTTTTGAGTTCAGTGGGATTTACTCCTGTGCAATCATGCTTAGGATAGTTGAAACTGACCTGGGGGAGGGGCAGGGAGGGCAGGAGGAGGGCAAGAAGGCAGAGGGGAGGGGAATGGATGGGTGGGCACTGGGCCCTTTCCTTTCCACAAGGAAAACACTGTGAACAGTATCATTCTTTTTCAAGGTTTCCCCCATCTTTTTATTCTACAGCAGGCACATGTACCTCCCACCCAAATTTAAACCAAAGCTGTCCCAGGCCACATCCATACCAGACTGTTATTTCACTTTAGGCAGTCGTGGCTTCTCCCAAAGAATCCTGGGAAGTGTAGTTAGTGAAGGGTGCTGAGAGTTGCTAGGAGATGCCCTGTTCCCCTCACAGAGCTTCAATCAGAGTGGCTGACTGTTAAACCACTCTGGCCACTGGAGCTCTGTCAATGGAATAGAAGTCTCCTCCCAGCACCCTTCACAAACTACACTTCCCATGATTCTTTGGGGGAATCCATGACTGCCTGAAGTAAAATTAAAGTCTGGTGTGGGTGTGGCCCCCTGATTAGGCAAGCCCAGCAGCTGTGACTCTGGCTTTTAGAACACTGACAGTTGGTTCTTACTGAGTGTTCCTGACATTATCATTCAGTTCAGTGCTAAATTTCTTAAATTAAATTAAAAACCAGTCAATTAATTAAATTAATTAATTAAAAATCAGCCAGGCATTTTTTAAAACGTTTTAACTGCAGAAGATGAAGGTCAGAGTATGGGGCAAGGTCAGTAATAGGATTACAGGTACTCTGTGAACATGGCTGATTTTTAATGAATTTCATCAGATTATGAGAACTCTGACAGAAAGAAGTCCAAACGGACTCTGGTCTTTTTCTCTTTTTAGACTTTTAACTCTCTATTCTCTCTGACTGTTTTGTGTATCACCATAAAAATTTAGAGGGTTTTTAAGCAAGCATTTCTGAGATCAGTACTGTAAGTTTTGTGAGGTTTTGTTTTGTAATGAGTTTATGGGAAGCATCAGAATGGCATGGGGGTTATTTTCAATTTAATATTGTGGAATGCAAAAAATCCATGCTGACTGTAGTATACAGCCAGTCTTGTGCCTGTATAATTTGTCTGTTACAATTAAATTAAGACCTGGGTTTTTCATTGCATGAAGGTGTGTGATAAATTTACTTTACAGTTTTGTGAGAAGTTACAGATTATCAACTCTGTGTGCCCCCTGCTTCTGCCACTGGTGCTGCCATCCATGCACACTGGGGGAGTTTGCCAGCAGTTTGGGTGGGAAGGGGTGTGGAGAGTTGAGAGGTGAAAGTGTGGCCTCCACTGCATCCCTTCCAACTTTTCACATATGGACACTCTTGTGCACTTGCTGTCCATTTTTTACACTAAGGTTCACTGGCTATGTGTGTGTATGCAGCTTTGTATGCAGCTGCATATGCATTTCTACAGACATAAATTAAAACAAGGGTAGTCAGTATGGTGCCCTCGAGATGCTGTTGGCCAACAACACCTGTCATCGCTGATTATTGCCTGTGCCGATTGAGGCTGATGGAGTCTAACAACCTCTGGAGGACTGCAGATCCCCCATCCGTGAACTGCAGTAAATATATATGGCTTCTACAGGCTTGGAGAAAGCCTGAAACTCAAGTACTATAGTGCATGCATAGTGAGGATGGGAAGATCTTTCACTTTCTGTTCTCTCAGGTTCTCATTTTTCCAATTTTAATGCAGTTTTCCACATGTAAAAAAAAAATCTCATGAAAATTCTTCAGCGTTTTAGTGCAGATTTCTCCTACTACACACACTTTTGTATGCAGTTTTGACTAATGTACACATTTTTGCACACAATTTCTCCTAATATAAAGTATTTTGGTATTTTATTTCCACTAATATATTCATTTTAAGCACACTCCCTCTTAAAGGACATTTTTTCTTAAAAACATTATTTGTTATTTAGCTTAATTTTTGTAAATTGTATTGATTTTATTGATGTATTTTTAGACTTGTGTTTATTTTTCTTTGTAAGCTGCCTTGAGGGCCTTTGACCAAAAGGCGGAGTATAATTACAACAACAACAACAACAACAATATATGCATTTTTGTAAACCTTATTTGGTTGGAGAACTGCATCGCAAAATTCAGATAATTGCAGATTTCAAAGGATGGCTGTTTCAGTTCTCATATTGTTTCAGAAAGTGCCAAATTTGATAAATTCAGCTTTAAATGTGAACTGAAATGAATGTCTCCCTCATCCCTAATGCATAGGCATATTAAAAAAGGTTTTCACAGTATTTATTTATTTATTTATTTATTTTATTATACTTGTATACCGCCCCATAGCTGAAGCTCTCTGGGCGGTTTACAGTAACTAAAAACATTGAAACAAATACAATTTAAAACAGATCTTATAAAAACAATTTAAAACACAATTTAAAAATTTAAACAGTATAAAACACATGCTAAAATGCCTGGGAGAAGAGGAAAGTCTTGACCTGGCGCCGAAAAAATAACAGTGTTGGCGCCAGGTGCACCTCGTCAGGCATATCATTCTATAATTTGGGGGCCACCACTGAGAAGGCCCTCTCCCTTGTTGCCAGACGCCCAGCTTCCCTCTGAGTAGGCATCCGGAGGAGGGCCTGGGATGTTGAGCATAGTGTACGGGTGGATTCATATTAGGAGAGGCGTTCCATCACGTATTGTGGTCCCAACCTGTGTAAGGCTTTATAGGTCAAAACCAGCACCTTGAATCAAGCTCGGAAACATACAGGCAGCCAGTGCAAGCGGGCCAGAATTGGTTTTATATGTTTGAACCGTCTGGTCCCTGTTACCAATCTGGCCGCTGCATTTTGCACAAGCTGCAGTTTCCGAACCGTCTTCAAAGGCAGCCCCACATAGAGTGCATTGCAGTAATCTAATTTGGAGGTTACCAGAGCATGGACAACTGAAGCCAGGTTATCCCTGTCCAGATAGGGACGTAGTTGGGCCACCAACCGAAGTTGGTAGAAGGCACTCCGTGCCACCGAGGCTACCTGAGCCTCAAGTGACAGAGATGGTTCTAGGAGAACCCCCAAGCTACGAACCTGCTCTTTCAGGGGGAGTTCAACCCCATCCAGGACAGGTTGGACATCCACCATCCGGTCAGAAGAACCACCCACTAGCAGCATCTCAGTCTTGTCTGGATTGAGCCTCAGTTTATTAGCCCTCATCCAGTCCATTGTCATAGCCAGGCACTGGTTCAGCACATTGACAGCCTCACCTGAAGAGGATGAAAAGGAGAAATAGAACTGCGTGTCATCAGCGTACTGATGGCAACGCACTCCAAAGCTCCGGATGACCACACCCAACAGTTTCATGTAGATGTTGAACAGCATGGGGGACAGAACTGACCCCTGCGGAACCCCATACTGGAGAGTCCAGGGTGCCGAGCAATGTTCTCCAAGCACCACCTTCTGGAGGCGACCCGCCAAGTAGGAGCAGAACCACTGCAATGCAGTCCCTCCCACTCCCAACTCAGCCAGTCTTCCCAGAAGGATACCATGGTCGATGGTATCGAAAGCCACTGAGAGATCAAGGAGAATCAGCAGAGTCACACTCCCCCTGTCTCTCTCCCAACAAAGGTCATCATACAGGGCGACCAAGGCTGTTTCTGTGCCAAAACCAGGCACCCAAAAGGTGAAAGTGAAAGACAAAAGAAGGGCATTGTTTTACGAAGGATAGGTAATGGAAAAGAGGCATTATCTCTTGTAAATAGGGACAGTTAGAGTGCTATAGCATTGGTCTCCCACTCAGGCACTGATCAAGTTCATACGCTCTTAACTTCAAGAATGCTCTGGCATAGGGTGCCCCCATTCACTGTGTTCAAAGGAGAATTCAACTGGGCCAAACCTTTCAATAAATTCTCATGGATTTTTACTTCCATAGCCATCATCTCCATCCTACATCTCTGAGCCAGCTTGCATATTCATTGTTCTGATTAACTAGTTTCATAACTCATTGAAAAACAGGCATTTTCTCAGATGATAATAAATAAGAGGCAGAATGGCCCTGAAACAGACAAATGACACTCATTGATATATATTTTTCTTGTCTTACGAAACATGCTGGGAATTTGCATTTTGCTGTTTCCCATGGCAACCTTCTAATATTGCTGAATAGAATGCCCCATGTCTACACTCCATTACATCAGACTCTTCTCATCTTTAAAGAGATCCTGACATTTGCACTAGTGCCCTAATTCAATTCTTGCTCAGAAATTAGGTCAAAAGAAATCATGTTGGCTCCTTTTAAGGCCTAGTGATTGGCAGGTTATCAGAAAAGTCCACTGATGTGCAGAATGCAGAAAAGATGGCATGTAGCACAGCCTTTACCAGTTAAAGCCATTCAGATGTTTCATGTTGTGAACAACACTGATTACTGTCTCTTTAAGTCCTAAAGGAAACAGTTTAAACAAGATTGGAAACTAGACAAAGCGAAGCATCAAAGTGTACTTTACAAGAGAAGGATTTTGGCAGGGGTGTTGTTGATAATGCAGAACAAAATGATAGGGCATGCAAAACTCCCTTTGAAAATAGTTTTGTAAAATAACTCTTCCCCACCCACCTTGTGTGCCTAGTGCCTACTGGCTTCAGTATTCACCAATGCAGATGTCAAGCCCTTTCAACTGATGTTTAAATGCTGATTTTCCCAACCCTTCTTCTAATCCCAAAACCTGGGGGGTGGGAGTGTCTATGGACTAACATACATGTTATGCTGAGTAAGGATGGGAAAATCTGTCGGTTCTGATTTCTCTCCATTTCTCATTTTTCTGAACTTAAATTCAATTCTCCACATTTCTGCATTAGTTTGCCATTTTTTAAAAAAGTCCTCATGAAAATTTAGCATTTTAGTGTGAATTTCTCATAATGTACACATCTTTGTATGCAATTTTGCAGCACTACCCCACTGCTTCTACTCATATGTTATTCTATTGGCTCTGTTCCTGTGTTTTGAGCAGATACCTGGCATGCAAAGATTTAGCAATTGAAATCTTTCCTCACATGATGTTATAGAGGAACCTCATCTGCTAAATTTCTGCATTGATCGATTCAGTCTATAAGAGCACTCTTCATTAATAATCTCAGGACAGGTTACATATATCACAAAAACAAATTAAAACATCAATAACAGGATAAATAATAAATCCTTACAACAAGATCCTATCAAATATCGTATCAAATAGTGCTTCATCATAGCTAAAATAGCAGCATTAGAACAAGTCACTCTTGAGTGTAGCCTCCAGATTATGGGACCTCACTCTGGATTAGGTGCAGTTGTCCCCAACATTGACCATGTTCAGACACAATGTGAAAACTTTTCTGTTTGTTCATACTTTCAGATACCATTGATAACTTTGCTGGGTTGTTTCATTCTGTTTTACATGGATAAGATGCTAATGTTTTATTGATTAATTAATTGTTGTTTATGGCTGTGACTGTGATGTTTTAACAGACCACAGTTCCCAGAATTCTTTGGAGGAAATCATGACTGTTTAAAGGGGTGTGATACTGCTTTAAATGTATAATGCAGATGTGGCTATATTCTTGTACTAGCATATCTTTAAGAAAAGTCTAACCACTCCCAAATGATTTCACAAGAAAGACACATCTTTAGTCTACGGAGGGACATCAACGTTGGCACCAGGTGCACCTCTGGGGATTAGTCATTCCAGAGTTGCATGTCAGACAACTATTAAAAACCAAAGAGCCCTATCAGGTGAACAACTGGCCACACTAAATCTGATATTTCTATGACCTAGGGATGTACAATGGACAATCAACCTTCACTCGCATTGCATCAGGGTGTGATCTTTGTGCAGAGTGAACTCTGGCCTAAAGTTTCATTGCTTGCATTCAGCATAATCCATGCTATAGCACTCCTTAGCAGTAAACTGTGAACATCTGCTTAAGAGATGCATTCCGGTATGAATATGTTGTGTCCTGGCATTTTCCCTGGCCTTGATAAAGCTAGAACTCTGACCAAGACAGTAGCAGCACATTCATGGATTTTTGCCCCATGTATTTAGATGAAATTGATGAAGCAAACAGTAATCTATGCATCAGTTTACTTCTAACAATATGGTGGCTACTCCATTTGGCTCGCCAACTAGAGGAGGCACCATTCAAAGGCAGATTCAAGCGGGCTTTAGTCTCTCTCAGGACATCACCTTCCACTCTTTTTAACTGCAAATGGGTACCTAGTCTCTCAGGATGGAGAAGTCAAGAGCAAATGTATTGTTTGTTGTCATACACAAACAGACAGTCTAAAGCTTGTGTAGTGTAATATTACTCAGGTTGGTGAAGAAAAACATTTTCAGGCTATGCTGGCTTCAAAAAGATGTGTGCTGCTGTGTTGGCTCCAGATTTTCTGGGTGAAGGATCTATTGGACAAGTGAACCCTGTCTTTGAATGGGCCCACATTCTCCTTGCCATTGACACTACTGCTTATTCAGTCTCTCTGCCTGAGCTCAGTTTGTACCACTGCCGACAAGGGGAAGTCAGGGCAAGTGGAAGCTACTCCTTGCATGTTTGAAGAGGGCAGGTGAATAGGCAGCAACAGCAAGGCAGAGAGAGCCCGGCCAGTGAGCCCTAGGAGTCAGCAGTGGGGCCCCTGCTGGGGTGTGGGTCATGGCAGGTTCCAATTTATGCTGACCCCTGACACTAGCCCTGATGTACCAAATTAATCTTGCCATGATGCTGGCCCTTCTTGTGTAATTTTTGCTTCTGTGTCTCCCAATACATGCTCAATCAGGGCATTTATAAATGGACTTATTGTTGCAAAGACTCTATGGGTGCTTCCAGACTGTCACTATTTTCGGATGGTGTTTAACCTCTACAGCAAATATAGGTTGCACAATTAAAGTGGATTTGGAGTTCTTGCACAACAAACCTTTTTTTACTTCCTGCCACTCAAAGAAGATTGAGCATAAAACAGTATTTCTTCCCCTGTACATCCTCCTATACAAAAAAAGGATATCCTCCTTGAACTATATTAAGTGGATGCCTCAGGATGTATACTCATCCTCACTACATTTCATATATTTTCCCCATTTTAAGATTAGAAAACTGAGTATCTGGTATATTTCCTGATACGATATGTGTGTGAGAGAAGGATTATGAACTTACATCTCACTTCCGTTCTCCTCCCTGTGTTGTTGTTTTTTAACGGTCTCCCTGTTGCTTCCTAGTTGCTTCCTATTTCTCCATTTCTCTCAATCATTCTCTTTTATGGAGGCTGTCTGCTTCATATTCTCTTCTCAGGGTGACATTCATTTATGTAACCTCTAACACTCTTGATTACTACAATGAGTGACTGCCACCAGGAATTAACATCACTCTGAGCGTTATGCTCTTCAAAGATCATCAGGCTTCTTAAAAAAAATGGAAATGGACTGCCTTCAAGTCGATTCCAACTTATGGGAACCCTGTGAATAGGGTTTTCATGGTAAGAGGTATTCAGAGGGGGTTTACCATTGCCTTCCTCTGAGACTGAGAGGCAGTGACTGGCCCAAGGTCACCCAGTGAGCTTCATGACTATGTGGGGATTCAAAACCTGGTCTCCCAGGTCATAGTCCAACACTCTAACCACTACACCACAGAAAGAAATATCTCCCATCTCCACTAGAAACATTTTCTGTGTATCTGCTTAACAGATCTGGAATGGTATTACAGTTGTGCTTATGGAAATGACTTAGGCGATCTATCAGTGAAAAGCAAGATGTGTCTTGCAGCAGTGCTAGCACCATGTTATCTGGACATATATCATCGCAATTGCCTGTGTTCTACTTCAAGTGATTTATATGACTGTCATGGGACAGACATTTCAGCATCAATAGAAATGGCAGCCAGAAGGTGAAATAAAAATATTTTGTGTTGATAGCTGAAAGCAAGAGCGGGGAACATGAGGCCTGGGGGCCAAATATTACCTGCTAGGCCCCTCTGTCTAGCCCTTGAGAGTTCCCCAAGTCCATTCCCCCTCTCCAGGCCACATGCATCCATGCCCTCGAGTGTTTTTGCATGGCTGAGATGTGCCCTTGAACCGTGATAGCGCCTCTTCCTTGCATGGATGGAAGATGAGATATGTGTGCATATAGAAATCTCTGGGTTTTGCATGGCCGGAATGTAGCCCACTGCACAAAAGTAAGCTATTGCTCCACCCACTTTTGCTTGTGGCGCTGTCCACCACTGGCATGTAGTCCCAGGAAAGTTCCCTACAAAGGAATGTGACTCGTGGGCTGAAAAAGGGTTCTCCACCCCTGGTTTACAGACTTCCAGGGTTGTTATTCAGTGAAGTGGATTTATTCATAAATTAAGGATCCAGTGTTATGCACATTTGCTTGGGAATCCCATTGAAATCTGAAGGACTTCTGAATCTGAGCAAGTGTGCGTAGGACTGGGCTCCAGGGATGTGTTCCTTCACAAAGTTACTCACATACTGATTCCTACTGGATTTTGTGCTCCTGTTTGAGCATGGCCTAAGTAAGTCATGTCTAATTATACTGGGTGGTATT
Organism: Rhineura floridana; assembly: GCF_030035675.1. Taxonomy (NCBI): domain Eukaryota; kingdom Metazoa; phylum Chordata; class Lepidosauria; order Squamata; family Rhineuridae; genus Rhineura; species Rhineura floridana. Next base: position 105,733,018 of record NC_084483.1, read on the forward strand.
CCATGCTAGTCCTACTCAGCGTAGACCTATTGGAGTTAAGACATGACTAATTTGGGTTCATTCATTTCAATGGTTCTAGGATTTAATTGAATATAACACAATATTGATTCATTACAAATAAATTTATGTATAATTTTTGAACATGAATCCGAACACATACTGGGCTGTATTCAATGTAGCATTAAGATGAATGTTCTGTCAGTGCAAAGATTTCTCCTTGTGCAATGGAACGTGATCCCCCTCTCCTCACATGTGCCTAAATCTGTTCTGGGGTTTTCCCAACCCTCCAAAGCAGATTTGGGGATGGTGCAGGGCACACTTGGGGAGGGGAGAAAGTCCCATTGTGCAAGCGGAAGTCATTCCACTCGCACAATTATTTAATGGAATATAGCGCATTATATTTGTAATGTACTTACCAAACTGAATTTAATTGAATTGAATCAGATTTTGCAAACAAACTTTGAATTGGGGCAGAGTGGGACAGTGAGCAATGGATTCCCCACTGTATGTGCAGCCCTGTTTTGGGGTCTTATGTTAACTATTGCCAACAGGAATTCTGCCAGCTGTAGCATGCACCCCACAATGCTTTTGGCAGCTGCAGTGGGGCCACTGTAGCAATAAAGCCCACCTCCCACACACACATACTGGTGGAGTGCAACAGGCAGCTACTTTACTCCCAACTTAAGGATGGAAAATGGATGGAAACCTATGTCCTCACTGTGGGAGGCTGTGTGGATCCAGAATTGGCCTCCACAGTCATTTACGGACCCACTGTTAGAGACCTTACCCTATAAGACAATCTTACTCGGCCACGAGTGATAGCCAATGAATGAATGCACCCCACAATGCTTTTGGCAGGTGCAGTGGTGCCTCTGTAGCAATAAAGCCCACCTCCCACACACACATACTGGTGGAGTGCAACAGAGGGACACCTCCACTGCATCCTAACCACTACCAGCAACGCAAATGGTGTTTTTTAAAAATTACTCTGCAGGTGAGGGCCTCCTTCAGATACCATCTTATAGGAAATGGACCAGAAAGGGGGAGGAAAAGAAGAAGCCTTTAATGCAAATGACTCCAAACCCTTGCCTGGGTTGGAGTGACACACATATTATTTCTTTATTGTTCTTTTTTTTGCAAATCTGGTATATTGGAAAACTCACCTTTCAATTTTTTTTTAAAGTTTGCATTTGTAGGTAAGCAAAGACCTGTGTGTATGCCCACAAGGGACTTCAGGTTTCTTTGCTTAGAGCAACACACTTATCACCATCATCATCTGTTCCTATGTGCAAATCAGGTAAACAACTTGTGTTTCACAAATATATTTTTTAAAAAGATATGTGGACCCAGGTAAACAAATGCCTGTGCACAGAGCTCACTTCTCCTGGTTTGGAGCAATACACACATATTTTTTAAAAAAATATTTTTTACTGTTCCATTGTGCATATCTAGCTTAAAAATTGTATTTCAAAAATTTTGAAAAATGTAAAGATGTGCACAAACACCTGTGCTCATGCCCACAATGTACTACAGGTTTCCAGAATTCATGGTGGGTGGAGTTCTACTAATTGAAGGGATGGGACAACAACAAAGAGCACAAATACATCCCATTAAGCACCACCCACTAGTGTGGATAGGGAACATCAAGGTATATTTTCAAGGCATAAAACTGAAAATGCTCATGTGTGGACAAAGGCTCATAAATACACACACGAAAGAATGACTCATGTAAGCATTAACATCCTGTGTGGACGCAGCTCAGATCTTGGAATGAAGGAAGGCATTTTTAGGTTAGTTTTTTTTTTTAAAAAAATAGCCTACTTAAGCAGGGTACAGAAAATATAATGGACTGCCTTCAAGTCGATCCTGACTTATGGCAACCCTATGAATAGGGTTTTCATGGTAAGCGGTATTCAGAGGGGGGGTTACCATTGCCTCCCTCTGAGGCTAGTCCTCCCCAGCTGGCTAGTGCCTGCTCAGCTTGCCACAGCTGCACAAGCCAACCCCTTCCTTGTCAGCAGCTGCCAGCTGGGGAGCAACTGGGCTCCTTGGGTCTATGCAGCTTGCCCACAGTTGCACAGGTAGCAGGGCACATAACCCCTGAGCCACTCACTGTGGGGGTGATCTTTAGCTGGCCCTTGACACCCAGGAGACACGAGCGGGGATTTGAACTCACAGACTCTGGATTCCCAGCCAGGATCTCCTCCCCACTGTGCTACACCAGCTGTACAGAAAATATATTGCTCCTTAAAAGTCCATTTTCAGTTACATGTTTGCTGATGCAACAGAATATAAACATGGTAGTTGGGTATGCCCTACCAGTGTCATTAAACAGCAGCACACAGACTTCATCACTCTATCTGATAGTATGACAGAAAGTCCCAAAGAGGATTCTAGAGAGTCAAAGAGATTCTTGCTTAAAAGTTAACCAAGATCCAAAAACAAGTTTTGTAGCATTCAAAAACATAGGTAACAAGGGCCATTATCTTGCCCAACCATGTTATTCCATCATTGGAATATAGAGGAGTTTCGCTCAGTACAAACCCCAGCTCCAGAGGAGGGATTTTCCTCAGGGTCTCAGGAGGGGAGAAAAAGATTAACTTCCCTCTCCAGGCTTGCTGTGATCCTGAGAGTTATCAGTCAGGCCTGCTGATGCTCACTACATTTTTTAAAAACTGCAGATGAAATGATACGATGAGATGCAGGTGTAATTTGACCCTTAAATTGACCACAAAGCAGGATTAGAGACCACCAAGTTATTTTTCACAGAACTAGTAGCCATCCTTACACCTGTAGACATGAAAACAATACTATATGTGATCTGGTCATACAGTGGTCTTGAGCCATGGCAAGTGTGATTGGTGAATTACTGGGTTTCTTCATACTATGTTGAATTTACAAATGAAGATGAACAAATAACTCATGTCAGAAAAGCACGACTATGAAGTTTGAATCAAACCAATGGTTTTCTGCATTATTATTATTGACTATGTATTTCTTAGTGTTAAGAATGGCAGCAGGTTCAGAATGTCTGCATCTTTCCAAGCCGACTGCAACTGAAAAATAAGACTTTATTGTCCCTGCCCCTGAGAAAGTTACATGCCACTTGCCACTTTCACAAGAGATTGATCCCTACTGATCTTTATAGTGAATCTGAGTTAAACACTGAACATTGTAAAACTCAGCTTCACTTCCCTGCCAGTCAAGAGCTTTTCTCTTAATCTGGGTCATGTTTAGCCTGATTATGAATTTCACTGATAGAACAGTATGCCTTTAGGATTATAGATCAGGAATTTCCCAAATTATTTCAGTCACATTTTAGTCCTTTCGTAACACAGGCACACACACGCACACATCTGTTCTGTCCTCTCTCCCACTTTATTCTTGCTTTGGTTTATGTTTTTACTACAAAATAATTATTATTTCTTGTGTACAGAAGGGTCATTACATTCGGGTTATGATTTTTAAATAAGGCATTTAATTTTGGTTCTCAGTCATGAATGCAATGTCTACATTTTATATTTATTACACAATAATTAAATGACAATTAATAATAATTGTCCTGCTTCAAAAATGAGATGAGGATAGGACTGGAGATCAGCAGTTCCACAATCATGATAAAGATGTGAGAAAGGGCTATTAACTGCACTTCAGTTGCCTAATTTCCAGGGCACTGCAGACTGAATGAAATAAAAGGAAGATGGAAGCAATACACTGAAGAACTCTATAAAAGAGATGACAGGATGACAGATTCATTCACGGAGGAACCATATGATGAAGAACCAGAAATTTTAGAACGTGAGGTGAAAACTGCTATTAAAATACTTGGAAGAAACAATTCACCAGGAACAGATGGCATACCAATAGAATTGCTACAAGCTACTGAGAGTGAATCTGTCCAAATTTTGACAAGAATTTGTCAAGAAATATGGAAAACTAAACAATGGCCCACAGACTGGAAGCGTTCAATATATATCCTACTTCGAAAGAAAGGGGATCCCAGAGAATGCAGTAATTACTGAACTAGTGCCTTAATATCCCATGCAAGTAAAGTAATGCTCAAGATTCTACAACAAAGACTCTTACCATATATGGAGCAAGAAATGCCAGACATCCAAGCTGGATTTAGAAAGGGAAGAGGCACCAGAGATCATATTGCAAACATACGTTGGATAATGGAACGGAGCAAGGAATTTCAGAAGAAAATCACCCTGTGCTTTATAGCCTACAGCAAAGCCTTTGACTGTGTAGATCATGAAAAACTATGGAATGCTTTAAAAGAAATGGGGGTGCCACAGCATCTGATTGTCCTGATATGCAACCTATACTCTGCACAAGAGGCTACTGTAAGGACAGAATATGGAGAAACCGATTGGTTCTGCATCGGAAAGGGTGTGAGAAAGGGGTGTATTTTATCACCCTATTTGTTTATTCTGTATGCAGAACATATCATATGGAAAGCGGGATTGGACCAAGATGAAGGAGGTGTGAAAACTGGAGGGAGAAACATCAATAATTTAAGATATGCAGACGATACCATACTCTTAGCAGAAACCAGTAATGATTTGAAACGAATGCTGATGAAAGTTAAAGAGGAAAGCACAAAAGCAGGGCTACAGCTGAACATCAAAAAGACTAAAGTAATGACAACAGAAAATTTATGTAACTTTACAGTTGACAATGAGGACATTGAACTTGTCAAGGATTATCAATACGTCGGCACAGTCATTAACCAGAGTGGAGACAATAGTCAAGAAATCAGAAGAAGGCTAGGACTGGGGAGAGCAGCTGTGAGAGAACTAGAAAAGGTCCTCCATTGCAAAGATGTATCACTGAACACCAAAGTCAGGATCATTCAGGCCATGGTATTCCCAATTTCTATGTATGGATGTGAAAGTTGGACAGTGAAAAAGGCGGATAAGAGAAAAATAAACTCATTTGAAATGTGGTGCTGGAGGAGAGCTTTGCACATACCATGGACTGCGAAAAAGACAAATAATTGGGTGTCAGAACAAATTAAACCAGAACTGTCACTAGAAGCTAAAATGATGAAACTGAAGTTATCATACTTCGGACACAACATGAGAAGACATGATTCACTAGAAAAGACAATAATGCTGGGGAAAACAGCAGGGAGTAGAAAAAGAGGAAGGCCAAACAAGAGATGGATTGATTCCATAAAGGAAGCCCCAGACCTGAACTTACAAGATCTGAACAGGGTGGTTCATGACAGATGCTCTTGGAGGCTTCTGATTCATAGGGTCTCCATAAGCCGTAATCGACTTGAAGGCACATAACAACAACGAGAGTCCAGAGATTGAGGTGACTCATCCAGAGACCGAGAGAGGATCCTAAAAATCCAGAATCTCTGGGCAAAAACCGGAGACCTGGCAACCCTACTGTATAGTAACTTGACCCTTGAAGAGTTAAATATTAGACCTTTTATTGTGGGCTAGAGTTAGACTCCACCCCTTGGACTTTCCTTTGCTCTGCTCTTCAGTTTCAGTTGTGTTCTCTACCCAGCTAGAAATAAAGAAACATGTTTGCCTGTAATAAGAAGTAAGCATTTGTTTATTCTGCCTTCTTATGATGCAGGATTGGGTGCTTATTGCTCAAGGGTGAAATAAAGAGATAACTTAATGTGATCTGAAAAAAAGGCTACGCTTTACTCTTTTAAAGCACTCACTATACTCACAATCATAGTGACTATTTTTTCTTCTTTTTCTTTATTACTTGATGGGAAAAGATGAAAACAGCCCTAGAGGAATCGATTCTTGTGTACACTTCAGTTAGGCTGTCTGGACACTTAGGCTGTAACTTGGGCCTAATTTCTGGTTTTCCCAACATGTGCAGCTCAGTATGAGAACTTTTCACAGTTTCTGGATAGAAAAATCAATCCAGGAACCAGTAAAAAACAAAAATCCAATTGCTTTCCACAATTAGTTTCCAATTGCTTAGTTTGTCCTTTATATAGCAATCAGTTAAAAAGTTTTCCCTTGATTGTCCAACAGGAAGGAAAATCTAAAACCAGGAACAAGACTAGAAGGAGGGACTCTTAGGGAAGAGTTAACAAACACACCCTATAGTATTTATTTTATCTCTGCCCTTCCCTAAACATGTAGTATGGACAAGTTTGTTTTTTTAGGTGGAATCTAAACTCAGATGCCTAATGCAGCATCAAAGCCAAGCTTAGGAGCTCACTGTCTTTACCAAAGTACCAATTCATGAAGAATCGGGACAAACCACAGGTGAAAGGAGACTGTAGCTACAGGCAATGTCAAGCTTCTGAGTCTGGTATTCCTGGGGATCTCTCAAAAAGGATGAGACAATTCCATGTAAAGTCAATATGCTGTCTAAAATTCATAACAATAACAGAAAGAGAGAGATTGGTATAGAAGTAAAAAAAGATTACACAGGTAGTATTTAAACTGGACTGGCAAACCTATGGTGAACTTCAGGAACTGGAGTGTAGTAGGATCTCCATACCAACTAGCAAGGGGAGATAGTGCCTGATGGATCTGCATGGGGTTGACTTGGGTTAGATTAGAGCACAGATACTACCTTTCCTAGAGCGAAGAGGGAAATAGAGACTTCTTCTTTAAAGGGAGCTGCTTCAGATAATCTTTGGTGCCAAACCACCAAGGTTACTTGGGTGATTTGCAGTGGGGAAACCAGAAAAGACCTATGGGTCCCTTGAGCTATTTCCAGCTTGGGACCTCTGTGTATGTGTGTGTGTGTGTGTGTGTGTGTGTGTGTGTATTTAGAAAAATATATAAACCACGTCACACTTACCCACTTGACAACAATAAGAAACGTAACTGGTGTACAACATAAAACAATTATCAATAAAAACACAGACAAAATCAGGTAACGTTAAAAACAAGTATACATAATTTAGTGTATGTCTATGGACAAGCTTGCTGAAATTTTAAAAAATATGTTTTTAGCCGTATGAAAGGGTATAGAAGCTTGCCTCATATATCACTTTAGAGTGAGAGAACTGAGGATGGGGAACACAAGGCTATGAGGTCTCTGCATAAACCTTGGTGCAAAATAAAAAGGGAAAGGAGGCAAAGGGCACAGGGCAGAGGAGATAGGAAAGGGAACCAAACAGACTAGGGTTTGAGCAAGCTTGAGTGGAACAACACGAGAATCCACAAGGACAGAACACTGGAAACTCTTAGAGGTTTGGCTCCCTAAAGGAGTAGTTTACTTAGAACAAACAGGGATTTGACTAAAGTATTATGGGGGACTCAATATCTGTACACCAGTTGGATGTAATTTTCTTGCAATGGGTGATGAATGCAAAGGAATGTGGTGTGCAAAGCGGGGTTTGTATATATACCTCTGGTGGAGGATCTGAACTTTAAGATATGCTGAGAGGTATGACCCTCTTGGCAGCAAAGGCAATTTCTGCCAACTCCCCCTCCAACTTCTCCCACACCATTCCCAAGGGTGCCCCAACCCCCAGGAGATTTTCAGAGGGGGTGCAGAGAAGGGGGAGGCAGGAAAGCCTAGTTCTTTGAACATGAACTGTGTTACATTTACAGATGGAAGGTGAGGATCCAAGTCCATGTCTTTGTACAATTACTTTAATGTTTTCCATTAATTTGTCACAACAAACTGTTAGCCAGGACTCTTCCCAGCTTTTGGTTGCAATTCTGTGCACACGTCACAGGATTGTAGGCCCAGTTATCAGCTAATACTGTTTCATGTATTAATAACCAATCAGTTAGAATCCTGGTCCCAGTGAGTTTCATTCTTTCTTACCACTTTGGAGTGACAGTGGTAATTTGTATTACCTCACACAGTCATGTAATAATAAACTACTGAGCTAATGAAGTAAGCTGGAAGTTCAGTGGTGTTCCCTTACCTGGGAGTGGCTGCTCATGTTGGTACTTGCAACAGTGACCTTTCAGCTTCCACTGTAATGTTTAAGGTATGAAACTAAGACCATCCATAGGATGATGTAACCTTGAGGCCAAAGTGCCCCACCAGCAATGTGACCAGTGCTCTTTTTACTATACAATTTTAAGTCTGTTTACAAACCTACCATGTACTGGAAAGCTACCCTTGATGAGGGATGCCTTTTCTCAGCACAGGGCTGGGAATTGCCAGTGAGGTGGTGGTAGTTGTCCACTTGATATAAGGCCACCAGATAGCATTATTCACTGGGCAGGTCACGAAAATAAAGTGATAAAATACAATTAATACAATATGCTAAAAATATCCCATAAACAAGCCCAGGCTTCTATAAATGTTCAGTAGGCCTTTTGTTCTGTCAACTCGTTTGCAAGAATAATGATAATCTGTGAGGGAATATGCCTTTTGGGCTCTCATAAACTGAATGCCATAGGTGTCCCCCTCCCCATCCACCTTTGTGGGATCCACCCTCAGCAACACCAGATAGGCATACACTCTACCCTCACCATGAAGTTATACTCTATGAAGTGCAGGTGAAAAGAGACTGTAATCTCTTTGCAAACATATACAGGAATTTTGACTACAAATTTTCATTGCTAAAATTAGAGGGCAGTGCTAAGGATCTCAAAAGAGTTCAACAAATATGCTGTGATGTTTCATTCATGTATGTAGCAGCGAGAGCAGAGGGGCAGTGGTGCTTTCTCAGTGGCAGCACTGCACTCGCTGGGATGGGGATGGGGCAAGGTGGGGGCAAGGTCAGGGGAGCTCCAGGTTGGCCTCTACAGTGTGTGCATGCACCTGCGGGGCTATTGCCACCAACCTGAGGCTCCCCTGACCTTGCCACTACCTTGCTGCCACCTTGCCCTGCCCCATCCCTATTATAGCAAGCAGCAGCACTGCAATTGGGAGGGTCCTGATGCCATTTTGTCCCTTTCCCACCCTGCTGCTCTATGTACGTGCACGATTATGAACTCTACATGTTGGTCCAAATCTAGAACGTTTAAACGATTCCTGTCACTCCTAATTTGGACCTGAAGCACCACTGTTTTAAGGAGGTTCCTTTCAAAAAGGGTTGTGAAGATGAAATTTGGGTCTGCAAACATAGAAGCAATCCAGGTGTAATAACAAACCATGATTGCTTGTTACAAGAATAAATAGTGTGTGGCAAACGTCAGGCTTGCATAGTCCCTCCTCCCCTTCCCCTGCACATGCAAGGAGGAAATTAGACACTTCAATTTCTACTTTAGCATTTCAGCCACAGTTTGCCCTCAAACCAGGATCCCAAACGAGGAACAAATTATTATTTGCAATCCTGGTTTGAAGGCAAAATGTAGTTTATTATGCAAACCATTGTTTGCTGCATCTGAATGACATAGCATATTATGGTTTGCTGCAAACTAGAAGCTTTCTTCCTCTTGTGCTTGAAGGAGGGGAAAGGGGAGGAGGAAGCATAGAGAACATGATTTGCCCCTCCCACACTAACTGGGATGTATCCTTCAGGTTTAACACTTTTCTACACACACACACACCAGGTTCATATGGAAACAGGATGGAGTGGACTTATGAATGAACATAATGCAAAACTGACATAGATCAGAAACAGACTGATCCATCAATCCCTATTTGAAAGTCCCCGTGGTCCCTGGATGACAAAGGCTAGTTGCTGCTTTTTGCAGCCCAAGTTTGGAGCAGAAGTGATCTAAAGTCAGAGAGTTAACTAAGCTGGGCTGGGCTGGCTGCCTCAAGGGTGCTGACCACTTTTTCAGCACTCTCACATCTCAGGATATAATGCAGTGCAATGCAACAGATTTCCCACTTAAAGAGGTGAAACAAGGTGGAGCAAGTTGGGCTGCTTGATTGTTCTAACTGAGCAGTTGAAAAAACCATGGTGTGTGTGTGTGTGTGTGTGTGTGTGTGTGCAGGGCTGGTTCTAAAGGGCGGCCAGGTTGGGCACTGGCTCTAGGGCCCCGGAGCTACAGGAGCCCCTGAGGGGCCCTCCGCTCCCCTTCCGTGATCCACGCCCCCCATGCCCCCCACTTACCTGTCAGCTGGCTTTTCAGCATTGCCCTTAATGAAGATGGCGGCCGCAGTTTCCCTAAGGTACTGAAGCTGCCGCCACCATCTTAGTTGATTGCAGAGATGTGTGCGCGTAGCATGCACGTGTGCTATCAACAAAGATGGTGGCGGAGGCTTCATTCCCCTTAGGGAAACTGCGGCCGCCATCTTCATTAAGGGCAATGGTAAAGACTAGACAGGTAGGGGGGCTGTGGGGGGGCACGTACATGCATGCGCACACACACCCCCACACACCGGGGGCCAGGGCAAGCTGATGCCCAAGGCCCCCGCATGCCTGGAGCTGGCCCTGTGTGTGTGTGTGACTCTGGCTTGAATAGTTGAGCATCCGAGTTGATTTATAAAGCCAGCCAGCCAATGGCTTGCTTAGCCATCTCTAATCTTTAATTAGTATTACTGAAATTATTTCTTCACCAATTAATGATGAACTAACCAACATTCAGACATCTTTGAATCTATAACTTACATGTAGGAGCTGGGAAACAAATACCCCCAAGGTGTTTGCCTTGAACTATGCTTGAATTATTAGATGAACAATGCTGCAGTGCTTTGGTACCTCTGCTGATTAGCACCACTTCTGTTTCTGTCATATTAGTAGGATCTATCCTTTCCTTTTTCTTTCCCCCCCTTTCAAATCTAGATTTCTTTAAAAATGATATTCTTCCACTAGATACAGGAAGCTCTATCATTTTATCTGGTATATCCAGTTAGAAATATAACCATAAGTTCTAATAACTCAAAATTGTTCTGGAAACTTTTGCATAAAAGATTTTACCTTTTACTGTTCCCTTGGGAGATCACATGAAATAAGCTTTTACTGAACTTGTGAGAGATTTCATAAAGGATTTTTTAAACAGCCTGATCATGCTCTAGGATTTTAAGGACATTTATTTTGCTACTTTACCTCTCCAGTATAATTAGAGTATTTCACAGGGCTCTTTCAATGTTTAACTTTGCTTTTTAAAAGATGAATCAGAGGTAATTCTCTTCTTCTAAATTAGGACATGTCTACACATGACAATTTATCACATCTCAAACATGGTGTTGATTCATAGAGCTTGTACCACCTTTATATCAGTCTGACTTCCTAATACATAGAAGAACTGCTGTATTATATGCAAAGGCTTTGTTAAATCATTGCTTCCTCTTAGCATTTTCAGAGAGTTCCTGTCTTTGACACAATCATATCTATTGATCAATATATAGATAAAATCCTCACAGGAAATCGTGCAATTGCCAAGAAATTTAAAAAAAAAAAACAGAAAAATATCAGGGCCTGGTCCCGTGATCATCTCAGGCCACAGCAGCTATAGGAAAAAAAGTGAATCCCTGCTGACTTCCACCACATCTGGACAGTTCTGGACATGGATTTGCGACAATGCAAGATTTATTTATTTATTTATTTATTTCATTAAACTTATAGACCGCCCCATAGCCGAAGCTCTCTGGGTGGTTCACAAGACAAGAAACATCAAAAATACAATAAACATGTAACAATGCTACTTTTGGTAAATAATGGACATTTTCAGGGGTATGACAAAAGTAAATCCAATCCAGACTGAATCCCACACATGCAAGTTCACCCTTACAACTGCCTTTTCATGGAATTACATCATATGAAAAAAAGTAAATAAGGTGGCACTAATCTGTACAAAGCTATAAATGCTGGTTTATAGAAATATCAGTCACTGAAGTTGCAATTCCGTATTTTATTGTATATATATTTTAAAATATGTATATATGTATTTATATAAACCAAGAAGAAATCACATAGACTATGACTGAAGTTTGCTACCTTGCCTTGCCTTTGCGACTAACCCTCTCTGTAAGCTCTTTCAACATCTGTCTGCTCTGTTCACAACAGGAGAACTTTACTGTACATCTTTCCCCTTTTTCTGGCTGTGAAATTACATGAACACACGAATTATAGTGTTTTCCAAGTCCTTAAGTTTCAGGGTAATTTCCCTATTGTATTTTACTAAGACAAAATTCTGTAGCTGGTTGCAGTTCCAGTTCCAATGCTTCATGCCTCTTCTGTTTCTTTAATTTTGGAGGTAAGGGCATTCAATTTGGTTTCCAGCGGTTTTAGACAGTCCATTCTTCCACCAGGTCCTGGTGAAATTTCTAAGCTGTAAGGCCATTTCTTCCATAAGCCACCATTGCCATCTTTCCCCTGTGTAGTCTGGACACCATATTTTATTTATTTATTTATTACATGTATATACCACCCCATAGCTGAAGCTCTCCTCCATCCCTGAGTGCTCCATTGTTTCTGTGGTGCCTGCAGCCTTAAAATAAATGGTTATCATGCTCACAGGATATCAGGCTGCATATCCCACTCAGAAATGGTTGAGGGATTAAGTCATGTTTTACAGTGGTTCCATTCCAATGGTTATGGGGCTGGGTTCACAGAATAGTGATCTGATTTTCCCTCCTCTTCTCTCCCCGGATGCACCCCACGTCCTTCTTGAATCTGCTCCAGAGGGTTGGAGGAACCTCTAGAACTGATTGGGGGTCACAGGGTGAGGAGAGGGAGAGAACATTCCATTGCATTCCATTGTGGAATGACAGGCTTAGCACTATATTAGATTCTACTCCAGGTCAGTCACCCTAACCAACTTCTCAGAAATCCAATGGTAGTTGAACAATTACAGACCAGTTAGCTTAACATCTGTCCTGGGAAAACTAGTGGACAGTATTGTTTAAGATAACGTAATTAAACATATAGTAGCCTTGCTGAAGTAGTCCTGTCTCACTTGCCTATTAGAGTTCTTTGAGAGTGTCAGCAAGCATATAGATAAATGACATAATGTATTTGGATGTTCAAAAAGCTTTTGACAAGGAACCTCACCAAAGAGTAAGCTTAGCAGTCATGGGATACAAGACGAGGTCCTCTTGTGGATCAGGAACTGGCAGGAAACAGAAAGCAGCAAGTAGAAATAAATGGTCAGTTCTTCCAATGGAGAGATGTAGAAAGTGGAGTCCTGCAAGGATTGGTATTGGGACCTGTGCTTTTTAACTTGTTAATAAATGATTTAGAGTTAAGGATGAGCAGGGAGGTAGACAGGTTTGCTAATTATAGTAAATTATTCATTTAAATAAAAGGGATTGGGAAAAACTCCAAAAGGACATCTCTAAACTGAGTGAATGGGCAGTAAAATGGCAAATACAATTTGGTGTAATCAAGTGTAAAGTTATGCATGTCAGGGTAAAACATCTTAATTTCACATACACGTTCATGAGGTCTGAGTGCTGGTGACTGACCAGGAACAAGAACTTGGAGTCATAGAGGATAGCTCAATGAAGATCCCGACCCAGTGAGTGGCAAATCCCATGTTAGAGATATTAGGAAAGTAATGGAAAATAAAACTCCCAATATCATAATGCCATTATAAAAATCTATGGTGCAACCACATTTGGAATACTATGTAGAGTTCTGGTTGCCTCACCTCAAAACTGATGTTGTAAAGTTGGAAAAGGTTCAGAAAAGGGCAACCAAAATAATCAAGGGGATGGATGAGGAAAGGTTGCATCATTTGAGGCTTTTTAGTTTCAAGAAAAAAGTGAGTAAGAGGCAACATGATGGAAGTGTATTAAGTTATGCATGGCAAGGAGAAAATGAATGCAGAAAAAGTTTTTCTCCCTCTCATAACACTAGAAGTCATGGACATCCAGTGAAGCTGAATGTTGAAGATTCAGGACAGACAAAACAAAGTATTGCTTCACACGGTGCATAATTCAAACATAGAATTCACTCCCTCAGGAGGCAGTGATGGCCACCAACTAGGATGGATTAGACAAATTAATGGACGATAAGGCTATCAATGTCTACAAGCCATGATGGCTATGCTCTGGCTCCGTGGTCAGAGTCAATATGGTTCTGAATACAGGTTGCTGGAAACTACAGGAGGGAAGAATGCTCTAGTGCTCAGTTCCTGCTTGTGGGCTGCTCATAGGCATCTTTCCATAGGCCACTGTGAGAACAGGATGCTGGACTAAAGGGGCCATTGGCTTGATCCAGCAGGCTCTTCTTACATTGTTATATTCTTAATGTGCCTGGGAGGCACAAGAGAAACAATAGTGAATAATGTACTCATTATTCATCATTAGAAGAACCATCAGGATATAATAGTCCTCTATTTTAAGTTTGGGATGCATAGATCTGTTAAGTCACTACTTCACAAGGAGGAACAATCTTGGAGTCAAGTATACCCAGAAAAAAAAGGAATGCTGCCTTGGGGCTTTGAATTGTACAGATGCACTTTGTGTTAGTTTCCACATTATGCAATTGATATGAAAAACTTAAGATAATGTGGTGATTTATGTTAAATCCTTGGAAATTAAAATAAATAAATCCAGTGTCGACAAATATTGGAAACATTTAAGCATGGGAAATCTGCTCTGGAGCAGCAACAAACATGCAAACAGAAGGACGATTCAGGTCTGAATCCTCTCATAGCAGATTTCTCTGCTATCCCTATTTCTCATAGATCTTGAATATTTATTATATCCAGAAGAGAACACAGAAAGAGAACAGATCCTGAATTTACTTCACCAAAACTCCTTTTTACTAAGGATCATGCCATCAAACCTCTGCAACGTGCCGACTTGCATCCTGACACATTCCTACATGTGGAACATTTTCCTTTTTATTTTGTTGGCACACATCCGATCGTTCTGGCAGCAAAATTGACTATAAAAACATTTCCAAGTGGGATCCAGATCTGATTTTAAAAAACAAACAAAAAACACCTACATCTCTGGTTTCTTTCTGGAGTAGGGTGGTAGCCTGCCGAAATCACTGCCACATTCTTCCCATAGTAGTCCTTTAAAATTAATAGCACATGCAGAGGAAAAACTAAACCCCTTTGACGTCACTCTTGAAACGAGGAAACATAAACAGAAAAGGCTTCACTCTAGCGAGCTCACAGTGCTCAAGCTGATTGGCCTGCTTTGCTATGCCTGTGGCAGTTGACAGCACCTCCCAGCCAGGCACAGCACGGCCTTGCTGCTTAACACTCAGCCAGTCAGAGACTGCAGCAAACACAGCTGAGCTCTCTGTCCCAGCACCCGTCTGGTAGAAAAGTGCAGCTTTCTGTTAAGAGTCTCTTTTCTCTCTCTGCTTCTTTGCATTATCTATCTTCTTGGACATTCTCCCCACCCACCCTTGTACATGTTCATGTGCATCTTTTTCTCTTCCACGTTTCACTTAATTATTTGCTTAATCCTGAATGCAGTTTCTGGATCCTGCAGTACAAGTCTTCATGAACAAGCTGCACCGCTTGCAGATTTCACAGCATTCAAAGGTCACAGAACTGCCACTATGGTTAAATGTCTTGTTTAATGGTTGAGGTATGTACAGCAAATCCTAAGCAGCAGCATGATTATGTTTTTTTTTTTAAAAAAAAGGTGGGGGGAGGGACTGCACTTGCCAAAGTTAATTACAGAGGCAATATTTGCATTTAGAAGAAAATTCTGATGTTTCTTATTATGGTAACTGGTTTTTTAAAAATGTTCCTACCTGCGTTTTGTTGTTGTTGGTATCCTGAGCCAAGGAAACTTATATGAACTGTAACCAAGCTGAGTGCAAAAGATAAAGGAAGGGCTCTGGGACAGGAACATTTAATGGCCCTTAGGAGAATGAGGGCTTTTGTCCTATAGGCTGTCTTCAGTTCCATTTCAGTGGACTGCAGAAGAGAATCTTTACAGGTGACTGATGCTGCACTCCTATACTCATTTACCTGGGGATAAAGTCCACTGAACTCAATGGGTCTTACTTCTGTGTAGACATGCGAAGGACTGTGCTGTAAATGTGTTGGAATGGAAATCTAAGGATATGGTGTTTTGTTTTGTTTTACTGATGGAGGGGAATGAATTGCAATGTGTATAAAAATAGTTTCTTAATATAGGTTACAAATATTTACCATCTGGATGTTTTAGCTGGTTTGGATTTCAAAATACAAAATTACAAATGCTCCTATGTTTCTTTAACTTCATTAAAGGGAAAATTATGCTCAAGCTATCAACAAAGAGATGAAATATTAACAGCTAGATGAAGGAAAAACAGTGGAAGCTTCATTAGAAAATGAGCCAGCGTCTCTTTAGGACTGTTTGGTGACACATGTCTTCAACTGGTCATCAAACAACAGCCTGTACTCTTAACTTGAAAGACTGTTGCAGCATTAAAGTGACCTGCAAGTGCGGTAGGGAACACGAGCAATGGCTCAGCTGAACAGAACTCACATTGTTTTCAGGAGTGTTGCTGTAACATGCATTTGTGAAAGCTACTCACAGAGAGATGCATATTTAAAATCCTGCCAAAATAGCATACATATAAAGGTTGGCAGAGGTGTATTGTCTGATTAAGACATTGCAAGGTTTAATCACTCTGAAAACTCTGTCAAGTTATTTGGAAGAAGGGACATGCTGCTTCACATTTTTGAAACTTATTATTCTTAATTTTAAACTCATTTTGCTTTTATATACGGATGACAAATCCAGAAACATTGGCTGGGTCATCCTAACAATGAACTCTGAAGGGTTAAGTAAGGAGAAACAGCTAACTGCACCTGATGCATAAGTACCAGTTTAGGAATGGTAAAATATTAGCTCTGAAATGCAGACTATCTGCTATGTGCCGTGAATGGACAA
Source organism: Rhineura floridana (assembly GCF_030035675.1). NCBI lineage: Eukaryota > Metazoa > Chordata > Lepidosauria > Squamata > Rhineuridae > Rhineura > Rhineura floridana. The sequence goes on from NC_084483.1 coordinate 105,749,665, forward strand.
TTGCTATCCTGCAGTGCCTGGTGGGAAAAACAAGGACATTGTGTATTACAAATGCATAGCTGCAGCTCCTCCATTTCCTTTGCTGTATCTTCACTGATGGCTGCAAGAACAAAGAGACTGCTGTCATTAATAAATTGCTTAATGACACATGTCATATGCAATGCTAAAGCATCCTTCTTTCTTTTTTGCCTGTCAGCCCACAGTCAATTTTTATTAGCTGAACTGTTAGCTAAAGATATCCCCTCCTCTCGCCTGTTCATGGTAAACCTTACACCCAAAATGTTAGCTAGCTCTAGAAATACAAACACAATTTTAAAGACAGAATAATTTTTACTACTGTGTATAAATTGTGCATTACTCAGTTTAAATGATCATTGTATCGGGAAAAGGAATATGGGAAAACCAGAGAGCTCTATGAGGAAGAGAGAAGCCTTCAAACTTTGTGAAGGACCCTAGTTTCTGAGGACACGAGCTTGCAACAGCTTCATAAACAGTGTCACAGTGCAATCCTCCACAGACTACTTTGATATAAGTCCCACTGTGTTCAGTGGGGCTTCCTCCCATGTAAGGATTGTCACCTGAATGCCCCTGTTGCAAGTTTAAGTGGTGCGTGTAAGTAATGCTGCACTGTACTAAATTAGTGCTGAGGACTTTGAACAGAAAGAGAATTCCCCCCCGTTATCCAGATGACTTGACAGCTGAAGCTTTTGGTTAAATTCTCTTTTAAGTTCCAGTGAAATTAATGGGACTTAATTAGTCACAACCCAGGGAGAAACTAAATGTTGCTGTAGAGATGCTGGCAAAAATGTGGTTTGTTTCTCCAATGTCCCCTAACATGTTACAACACTTACCCAATGACATGTTGTCATCACATTGTGTGTTTGCTTGTTCCTTCCAGTGGAAGCTAATAACTTATAGTACAGACAATGGAAATGCATGAATATAATAGAAAAGAATCACACAGTGTGTTGCCCTCACTTCATGAGATACTTCACAGGACAGGGGAAGACCTCAGAAATAGAGATACCATTTTCATCAGCCGCCCACTGTTTCTTATAATGCATAGTTCTTACAATTTATTTATTTATTTTATTTATTTTATTCAGTTTTTATACCGCCCAAAGCCAAAGGCTCTCTGGGCGGTGCACAACATAATATGTAATTCTAAATGGTTCCATTGGTTTCAATAGATTTGGGGCCCTGTGTGTCTCTTCTTTACACCTATGCCAATTTGAGGAGCACTCTGCCTTTTCTAAGCATCCATTTTATACAAACATTTGGATGTCCTCAGAACGTCTGGGAACAGATTCTCTTATTCTTGAGAACAGCAACTTTTCCAGGTTTACAAATGGTGATCAAACTTCTTTAGAGTCATACTGAATACGGGAACCAGAATAAAATGAGGAAATTAAATTACACTTTGTTGAGATATACCAAGTTAGTTCCTGTTTATTGTCCTAAAAAGTGCACTAATCAGTCATTTATTTAAATTTCTGATCCGCTCCATCTCAAATGCTTGGGTTCACAATATTTAATTAATCTGTCAGGTAGACATGCAACAAACACTAAAAAAAATTCCCCCTCCCCAACTGATTAGCCCATGCCAATAAACTATTATATTTTGAATAATACTCAGGTCAAATGTTTGATCAGTTTCCAAAGAAGGGAAATTTCAAAGGACCAGAGGAAAGGAAAATTAGCATTCGAGCATCAAGGCAAGGTGGGTAGCTAAATGTCAGAATAAGATGAAATTGTTGGAATGATTGGATTCAATCCCTAAAGGAGTTGAGTACTTTGTTCAGTAATACCACATCTTAAAGTGGTCAAAGTTCCATATGAATATATATATAGAACCATGTGAACATTCCCATTTTTCTTATATTAGGGTTAATAAAGAATGTAATTCTCCTTTCTACAATGTAGCTCTTAAACTTTTCTTACATGCTAAGAAAACATTCAGGTACAACGCTTCCACTGTCAATAGGTGGTTGAAATACATGTGTGAGAACCCCTTCTTTAAAACTTTAGCATTTCCAAACGCTTTCGTAGGTATGTCATCATCATGCCCTACATCTGGGGAGGGGAACCATTTTTCAGTCTGAGGGCCATATTCCCTTGAGGGCAACCTTCCAGGTACCGCATGCTAATAGTGGCTGGGGCCAGAGGCAAAATGTGGGCGTGATTCTTTCCTTTCTACAATAAAATACATTCCAGCAACACAAAAGTTAGAAGTTTCTACTTCTCACCATTCTCCATCCAGAGAAGTAATAGGCTTTATCATAGTCCAAGGACACGTTATTACAGCCAGGCAAAAGCACTTCAGGAAGGTGCAGAGCAGGGCTGGGGAGGAAGCCTGACCAGATGAGGAGAATCTCAAGGGCTTTGGGGGGGGTTATATTCAGCTCCCTGGCCTGAGGTTCCCCACCTCTGCCCTACACACTCCCACACATGCTTAGCAAAACACAGTGATCATTGTGCCCTAATGCCCAGTCACATACTCATCATCGTCCCTTGATTCTTAAGTCTCCACTTCCTGACCCATGTGAAAAGTAAAGCCAATAAAACTGGCTTGTGTATCTTAATATTTTCCTTAATAAAATGCTTCTTGACCTTAATGCATGCTAAAAAAAATGAGAATGTTAAGAGCTGCATTGCCTGAACAAAGCAGCAGAACAGAGGATGCACCAGCCATACATAAGTCCTCTGCTGCAGCTTCCAGAAGCAAATGCAGTAGCCAAAACATATTTCATATAGTTATTCTTTATGGATGAATAGCAGCGCTCAGCCTGCTCTGCTTTGACATACTGAACTTAGTTGCCAATAGCACTGTGTAAAAGAGTGCTTCTCATTTTTTAATTATTTTTTTGCCAAGAGGAACTATCCACAGAGCACAGACATTTACTTTTTTTGCTTGGGAACCACCTGTTAATCCTATTCTTGTTTAAAATCATTTTCATCTAGCCTCTTTGCTCATTGTTCCTCAGCTGGATCTCTAATGACCCATGCTTATAGGTAAAATTGATTCTGTTATTACTCAGTGTGATGTACCCTAGCCATATAGAGACGTTGTTTATTGTTGAAAGTGCCCAGTACAGTAGAGCTAGGTCTTCTTTAAAATTTTGTTTTTCTGGTAAGCTTTATTCTCAAGGAGCTTGATGCTAACCTCCTGAAAGGTTAGTTTTAATTACAAAGTGTCTATCATCAACTGCTAGAACAATCTTATAATCTCCTGCTCCTTTCATCATCCCAAGTGAATAGCAGTTGCCCTTGGATGAGTATCTAAATGGCAAACTTCATTGCACCTATCTGAATGGAGGCAGATAAGTGCAATTTGGTACATGCAGACAGGGGTGTAGTCATCCAGGGTCTGGGGTGGTGTCTTAGACCCCTTACTTTTTGGGGAGCCAGGTCCCAGCAGGGTCCCTACATCTCCGGTGTTCTATGAGCCAGTAAGTGTGAAAGGGAAGTGTGTTAGCCGTTAAGAAGAGTCTTCTAATTTGCTTCCTTATTCTTTCCTGCTGATTAGAGCCAAGGAGTTCCTATTAGTTCCTACTTTAAAAAGTCAAGTTGTGGAGACTGAGAATTCTGTGACTGCAGAAGAGACAATGAATCCTTATGATAGTATCCCATCAAGCACTTTGGTAGCAGCAGGAGATAAATTTGTAGACACCAAATCCAGTAATTCAAGCAATATCTCCGACAGTGAGAAAGGACAGTCAAATGGTGACCGTAGCAGAGAAGCAGAAAGCAGTATTCAAGCCTAGCCAGATTATTCTGTAATGTTAGAAGCGGTGTGGCTGTGAGGGGGCATGGCTGTGACTATTTTGAAGGGACCCTGCACTGCTGAATTTACCATTACACTACTGCACGTGGACAGAGCTTGGACTGGCACTGCATGTCAGGCTGCACATGCAGCTGTCTAACTGGAATCACCCTTGCATTTCAAAGCCCCTTAATTATATTTTGTGCATCCTTTCCCACTTCAGCCAATGCTCATTACCCCCAACTGACAAATTAATGTCCCCGCTTTAAATGTCACTACACCTCGGGTGCTTTCAGACAGGGGCTTAATAATGTAAACTGGTTGTTGAGATACCGCAAAGTGATTGCTGGTAATAGGGCTTTTTTTAACTTACCAGATAAAGAATAAATCCAGATTAAATGAGGGGTAAAATGTAGGCTGGGACTTGGATGTCATATCTTGTTGCTATGTGCCTTCAAGTCGATTATGACTTATGGCGACCCTATGAATCAGCAACCTCCAATAGCATCTGTCATGAACCACCCTGTTCAGATCTTGTAAGTTCAAGTCTGTGGCTTCCATTGTGGAATCAATCCATCTCTTGTTTGGCCTTCCTCTTTTTCTCCTCCCTTCTGTTTTTCCCAGCATTATTCTCTTTTCTAGTGAATCATATCTTATTATGTGCCCAAAGTATGATAACCTCAGTTTCATCATTTTAGCTTCTAGTGATAGTTGTGGTTTAATTTGTTCTAACACCCAATTATTTGTCTATAGACACTGAGCAAAACTTGCATACAGGGGGAGCAGGATAAGGCTCTCCATTGCCTGCCTACTGCAGTTGCTAATTCATGTTGCCCTGTGACTAGAGAGACGCAATCCCACACAGGTATCCTATTCTGTTCCGCTACCAGTTCCTACACAGTCACTCCCTCTGCTATCTAGTGAAACTAACAAAAATGCCTTGTAAGTTTAATTAATACCTTGTCCATTTTTTTCTTTCTTTAATTAAAGTATTGCTGTGCACGGGAATGTTTGTGCCCATACACACCCTCTTTGAGGGGGGAAACCTTCTCCTTTCCTTCAGCTATCCTGGCAGGGAAAAGGAGTGGATGGGTAAAATTTCCCTAGTATCAGTGACAAGGTTTCCCCCAAGGTTGTCAGTTACACTGAGATAGAAGGTGGTGAAGTGAAGGAAATTGGCAGCAGTGGAGCTGATAAGGTTTTTTCCTCAACCTTGTCATTTTTACTAGAGAGTGAGGGGAGGGAGTAGAATCAGTGGGGGAGGGATGAGAAAGTTTGCCTCCCGCACTTCTGTACAAGTAGAGTTAAAATGTAAAAATAGCACTCCCAAATGTATCCAACCAACTTTATAGAAAAAATTGTGTGTGGTACACTAAAAAATAAACATTAATAAACAAAAATAATTTGTAAAAACTATTTTGTTCCGGAGAGCCTTTGGTTGGGACTGACGGGTCAGCCTGATACTGTTTTAAGTTTTTTATCTTTTATTTTTATCTTTTAAGTTCTTTTATTCTCACTTTCTTATATGTGTATGCACATATATAAATGTATGTATGTTTGTATGTGTATGCATAATGCATTTTATGTATTTTAATAGTATTTTATGCATTTTAATTTACTGTAATGTTTTGTGTTTTTATTGTGTATTTTATTATATATGTGTGCAATTTTATTGTAGCTGCCTTGAGTGCCCTATTGTAGGGTAGAAGGGTGAGATAGAAATATTTTAAATAAATAAATCAGATAGAACATTTCTATTTGTAGGTAACCCTAAAAGGACAGGAAAGCTGGAATGTAATTTCAAATGTAAATCGATCCGATAGCTATCAATTGGTTTAAAAAACCCGTTGCAAGTGCACTAAAAGCTGCATTTCTGTCCTTCATATATCCATACCAATCATGGGAAAGATGCTCAAAAGTTATTTAAGTGGCATGTGTTAATATCTGCATGTCTCTCTTTGTTTTAAAGCCATGGGCTCTTTAAGGCACAGAAAAGGCAAATGTTAATGAATGAATGCCCTCTGGCATTGTGGGGGTATGGTGACCTCTCCCCTTGGGTTCCTGAGTTAGGTAGAGGTGAGCAAAGAATTGGATCCTATGCTCATCTTCTCGTTGTCGCTGAAACTACTTGTAGTAGCAGCTGTCTCTGCTGTTGCTTTCCCTGGGTCCAAAGGAAGCACCAGTAGTGCTTGGACGAGAAGAGGGGGCAGGAGGCCAAAGCAAAGGGTTGGCAACACTCTTTTCAGTAAGTATATGCAAGCTGCATAGTATCTGTCAGAGGCCTTCTATTTCAGGCCCCACATGGTGATGGAGAACACTCTGCCATTCACCTAAAGTGAGTATACTGTAGGGTTGCCAGGTTCCTGGCCTGAGACTGATCCTGTAGCTTTAGAAGAAGAGAAAGTCAGCCAAGTGCAGGTGTTCTTGCAACACTGTAATGGGAAAAACCACAAGGTGGAATTCTCCCTTCCCCCTGCACAGCTTTTAAAGATACAGAAGACCTCTTAAAGGCTGGGCCTGGCAACCAAGAGGTCTACTGTATCTTTAAAAGTTGTGCAGGGGGAAGAGAGAATTCCACCTTGTGGTTTTTCCCATTACAGTGTTGCAAGAACACCTGCACTTGGCTGACTTTCTCTTCTTCTAAAGCTACAGGATCAGTCTCAGGCCAGGAACCTGGCAACCCTAGTATACTGACATCCATGCATCTTACAGCCCATTCATGAGATAGGAGTTGAACATAACAGACCACCACATGGAGCATGCAACTCACACATTATGTTTAGGGGTGTGGTGTAAGAGATAAATGTGCCCAGGGTAGTGCCCAAACTGGGCCCAACGTGGGATCATGTTACACAAAAGATCAGGTAGAGCTGACATTACTCACCAGATGACTAGGCAACAGGCATTGTTCAAGTGCAGATAGTCAGCACAAGGATTAAGATAGTGCAGGCCTTTTGGACACTGCTACAGATGCTGTATGTAATAGATGAACAATTTAGAGTTCAGCCCTAGAGACAGAACATAATGGGCCTAAGGATCCTCAGCAGATGCCTGACCAACCATTTCTTGATAGCTTGAATTTGTGTATCTCTCCAAGGAGGGAGATTTCATAGCTCCACAAAGTAGCTTATTCCACTGTTGAATTGTTCCAGTATTAGGGTAGCATGAAACTTCCTAAATTTTCCTATTGTTTATCCTCTATTGTTGATCTTACCTGTTCAGGAAAAAATCTATTAAAATACAAAACAATGACTGACATATCAAGGTGATATTGCTTCACACATGCACACTACAGTGTGGGAACCACTGCTGAGGGACAATGTTTTTAGAAGTTCCCTCTATGAATTATCTCAGGATATTAATGTCCTATTTGTGTCATGTTTTATTGTATAAACAGTCTTGAACTGATTAGAATCAGCTCGTTGAAGAAGTTGTTGCTCTAGGCCAAAACTTGCATTATCATTCCATCCTTATTCCCAATGCGAGTTTTGCCTGAACAAGAACTGAATAAAGATTTCAGGATTTAAGATTTCCTTTGTCTCCTTATAAAACTGAAATATAGATAATACCCAAGGGATCAGATCTTCAGGTGAAATATTAACAATTTTTACATAGGTACATTTCTAGCTACTTATGTTGTATTAGTATTAATACTATTAGTATTAATACTAACAGCGATGGGGAACCTGGTACCATCCAGATATTTTGGACTCCAGCTTCCATCATCCCTGACCATTGGTCATGCAGGCTGGGACTGATGGGAGACAGAAACCAACAACATCTACAGGGCCACAGGTTCCCTTCTTTGATTTACAAGGAGTGGCTAAAAGTCTGCATCTCTGTTAGAATTGCTTGTTAATATGTTTTTTTAATATGTTTTTAACCCTTTTTAAACAAGATGTTTTTGAAGCTTTTAAAATGTTTTTAATGTTGCTTTGTTTTAATGTATTTTATTTTTATGATGTTTTAAAGTGTTTTAGCATTATATATATATACATAAAGGCTGAGAACTGTTCAGCCACCCCTCATATACTACACTATCAACATATATGACAGTTTATAGTGTAACATTTATTTTATTTTTATTTATTATTTGATTTATATCCCGCCCTTCCTCCCCAGCAGGAGCCCAGGGTGGCAATACACCCAATAAACATAAACCTCAAAAAGCTCTAGTAAACTTATAGACTAAATTTTGACTGGTTGGGAAAGACAAGATAAGTGAGAAGCAAGAATTTGGGGGGGACAAATATATGCAAACGTAGATACGAAGTTACATGCTTGTAGGTTTGTTTGTTATCATTTATTTACACTATTTTAATCAGCTTTTCAAATGAAAGTTGCCCAAGGCGATATACGGGGGGGGGGGACTAAAACAACAAAAACCAAGTAATAGAAGTATCATATGCAACACATATTAATGATCCAGGAAATTGAGTTTTGCCAAAATGTTAATTTGGTTGCAGACTGCAGCGCTAAGTCAGGTAAATAATGATCTGCTAATATTTCTTTAGTCCCCATGCTTTTATAATACATTTCAATGTGCATTAAAAACATGTTAAAATATACCCCCTCCCCCAAACTCTCTGCATATGCAAAAAACGATGGGTGTTTGTATCGGAGATGACTACAAGAAATGACTGGCTCACAAGACCACTCAAAGTTTGTGGTGACACATTTGACATTAGGAGTCTTATACCTGCTATTGCTCAGGAGTTCTAAGAAACAAAAAAGTGCAGGTTTGAAATCAGTGGTGAAAATCAGTGCTGTTTTGAAAACTTCACCATTTTGATTCAAAAGAACATCCAATTTTATCCAAACATAGATGAAAATCTGTTTGTGATCTCAGGAACCATCAGGCAAAACTTTGTTCTGATATCTAGAGGTGTCCAGGTGCAGGGCGAACAAACAACTTTCCAAAATATATGGTAGATATGGATCTAAAAAAAACAAGAAGTGTCCTGAGTCACCTACCCCATCCACTGGGTCACCTCAGTTCAAAAGTGGGAGCAGAGGGAGAGATTACCATTGAGCTGAAAACTAGACTTACAGAGACTTACAGTGTCGTGCTTAGAGGTAAGATGACTTAGCTGAAATAACACTTTGTTCACTTGCTAGATTTTTACAGGTTTCCACAGGCTTCCGTCAACCTAGTAGCAAAACATTACCTGCCACTTGCCACAGGGTAATAGATCCTAAATATCTGCCAGGTTTGGCATGCCAATATGTTTTTCAGTGGAGGTGATGAAGGTTTAGGAAAAACCTCTGATTCTATTATGAGGATCCCAGGGGAAAAATGTCTTTTGGCTTTTGGAATGTTGCACGACTTATCCATGCCTTTCCATTCTTTATATTAAAGATGCACACCACCTGTTTCCTTGCAATGGAAACAGGTCGTTGAAGCGTACTGAATTTTTACCTAAGACTGTTTCTTCCACTGTAGTCCATGGCTTTTTTGCTTCTTGATGCCATTATTTCTTGTTACCATGCAACAGGTTTCAGGTACGGTGTGACCTGTGTCTTGGTTAAAAGCACACCTTGACTTTCTCCATCCCTAATGACTGGATTGTTTTTTGCACTTTCAGGAAAAAAATTAGTGCCTTTTATTAAAACCATGTGATATTTTGGACATCAAGATATACATTTCCCTATCTGTGGGGCACACAAACCTGAAAAGTAGCGTGGAAAATTAAAAGGCTATCCCTATTTAAAAATTAGCAAGTGGGAATATGATACACCAAAGGGAAGAGTGTGTGCCTTGGGGGCGGGGGGAAACAACATTCTACTTGTGAAGATTTTTCATACTGCAGAGGTGTACACAATCAATTTTGTTCTTTTGTAAAGTATTGTTGCATGCCACCCCAAGCTCCAAGCAGTGAGAGATCTCCAGGGGTCACTGCACTTGCCCAGGGTTTGGTTTCCTTGCAAAGAAGGTCAGCAGATATTATGGTGTCCTTATAATATGTGGTATATTTACACACATTCACAGCCTGAGCATAAGATAGAGGGGTTCAAAGCATTAGCAGTCCAATAGATCTTGCTTTTCCATTAGGCTTATAGGAGGCATCCTGAAGCCATTGTGCAAGAAGCAGGCCTCTTCACATGTCTCCAGTTTCTAGCCTTTTCTCCGACTCAACTAAAAACACAAGCCTGTCTTAGGCCTCAGAAAGAGGGAGGCTCTCCTGAAGAGTTTCAATAAAAATAGGATCTCCCTGGCCTATTCACCACTTAATGGGCACTTGACAAACCCATTAGCCCACCTGGCCACTCTAGTAGATTAACAAAGAAGACTCATCTGACCAGTGGAGCAGGTTTCTCAGCTGCGGAGCCCACCTCCAGGTGCAGGGTTCCAAATTAGAGGCTGGAAGGGGACTCATAGAAATCATCTATCTCAGCTCACAAACCCATAACAGTATACACCTAAGACAGATGTAGAAGCGGAAGAGCAGAGTGAAACGTCTGTCCAATCAACTTTGTTATTATCTACTTGAAGTCCCATGTACACTCATAGTATTTTATTGATATTTCAAATGCCATCCATATACATGGCATTTTAAAGAGTGACATAAGAAAAGAAATTCCTCACATTACAAGGTCTCATTTTAAGAAACTTGAAGTACATTGCAAATCAAGGCAGGCAGGGCAGGGCATTAGATAAGAACCGTTCAAGTTATGTGAGGGACAAATTATGCAAAATCAGTGAAATCTGACTGATGTGTAGATATCCCAGTATTAGAACTTATACATCAGTTGTACCTTTTTAGTACAACAGTCTGTTTTGGGAAATGGGACCTTACAACATTTGAAATTCTCAACATTTTGGTTGGGTTTTTGAGGAAGGAAATATGTGGCAACCAAAATACTTAAAATTTATGACAGTGGGAAAATATGCTTCCTGGGCTGAAGGAAAGAATATATTTGGAAATTAATCTTGACAAAATTCATTGCCAGTGTATGCCACCAGGCCCCATGGAAAGTGATTGGCTTATTTGTTTTACTCAGTCTTTACCATGCTATGAACCCCTGGTACACATAATGTTAAACATATGTATCCACTGTCAGACCATGGGTATTCCCCCTCCCCCATGGGAATATTTGGGTGATTTCTGTAACCTGTAAAACTGACTCATGGCATAGTCCCCAAAGTGCATTGCTGCCACAGACCTCACTGAAGTGATATAGCTTGAGGTTACAGAATACAAACCTTGACTTTTGGGGTGGAGGAAAGAGGAAAAAGCAATGGGGACAGGGGCGGCACCAGGCAAGACTGGCCCTTGGGCACCAGGCTGCCCCAGGCCTGCGATGCTATAGCCCAACCCCCCCGATACAGGAGGTGCTAATAAGCCCACCCGCATAGCTCAACTATCTCTTGTGCTGTGTGAATGACATGCATGCGTAGTGCACATGCTTGCCATCAATGAAGAGGGCAGTGGCAGTGTTAGCACCTTAGGCAAACCCCTGCTGCCATCTTGGATGATGGCTGGCATGTGCGCACAGCATGCACAGCATTCACACTAATGGGAGAGGTAGGTGGGGCATGCGTGCAGGTTTACTGAAGCCCACACTGTCTGTATTGGGGGTGCCTGGGAGCTCCCTCTTTGTGATACGTCGCAGGTGGCAGAACCCAACAGTGTCACGGATTACAGACTTAGGGTGGGAGGATGGTGGCAAAACCCAACACTGTAACGGATTAAAGAACGGCAGCACCACCCTCCCACCCTAAGTCTTTAAATAATGAACATCATGAGAAATCAACAGTGCTATAATGTAGTATTTTCTATGCGCAAATAGGAAAACTGAAAAAATTGTTCCACAAATCAAATATATTTTTAAGTCTAATTAGAAGTGAAGTTTAATTTGCAATGTCTAACTACAGCTGAAATTTAATTTCTGTGCAGATTTTTTTAAAATTTCAAGGCACTTTTACATTTCACTTGATATCTGACTTTCGACTATATTTTTTTAAAACCACCTCAATTTCACAGTCCAGCAGATTGATTTAAAGCAGCTTTCCCCAACCTGCTGCCCTCCAGATGTTTTGGACTAGAACTCTCAAAAGTCCCAGTTAGCATGGTCAATGGTCAGATATGATGGGAGTTAATTCCAAAATTCTGGAGAGCATTAAGTTGGGGAAGACTGATTTAAAGCAATAATGTTAGATAGTAGGTTATAAAATTCAGTCATTTACACCATGTTTATCTACCTGAAACATCTACATAAAAGTCATACCACTTGTTGGGAACACTGAAACAATGTTCTAAGCAGCAGCAAACACGTAAATGTTTTCAAAGAGCATATCAAGTTAGAGTCATTTGCTTGAGAATTGTTTTCCAAATTCATATTGTCTCAGCATATGGTTGATAGTTTAAAGAGGATAGCAACAAACTAGAGAGGATTCAGGGTTTGAAATGGATGTGGAAACTAGGGCTGTGCCAAAAATTTCTGTCATTTTTTCCAACCGTTCTCCTTCAATCAATGAGAAAAGAAATTGCATTCAGAAATTATGAAGGAAGAGAACGTTTCAGTGAAATTCTGATGGGGTTTTGCTGTGTCTACCTTGCTTTCAAGGTGGTCAAGGAGCGTTGTGTGATTTCTTTCATTCCACAAAATCATTTCTCCAGGGGTTTGCATTCTGCAACCTTCCTGCGTGCTCACCTTTCCTGAAAATCCCATGACACTCTCAGCTAGGCTTTTCTGTAAACATGGAGAGGTGTGGGTTGCCTACTGTACACTTAACAGCTGTTTGATGGTGTTGTTTTTAAAGCCAAATCTTTTCACTCTTAAATAAATTGTTGTGGAAAAGGGGCTTCTTGTAAAACCATAATCAGCATGCTCAGTAGCCAGCCTCCCTGCCTTGTTGTGCTTCAATTAAAGCTAAGGGTAAGATAATTATGCGATAACTTTTACCATGGGGGCTTTTTCAGATCAGGAATCACAGGCAACTGGAGAGGCTTCAGAGCTCTGGAGAAATGTTTAATGGAAAGAAAAGCACATAACCACCCACAGCTACCTTACAACGATAAGTTAAGCTCAACCCCCCCACGCCCACAAAAACATGAATGTATTTAAAAGTGCCCCAAGGAAGGGGAAGAAAAATGGAAGCCTCTTTCATAGAAGTGGAAAATTTTAATTAGAGGAAAGGCTTTGGTATAGCACTAGTGGGAAGTGGATGGGCATGTTTTGTATGCAGAAATAATGGTGGTTACAATGATAGTTTCAAAAATCTGAAATGTTAGTATAAAGATTTTCTTTTAAAAATTGTAGGGATCCTTGATGGAAAGAAAACAGAAGCTCTTTTCAGACAACATATTCAGGGTGACTGAATAGACTTTGTGAGTAAATCTTATGAACACAGGACCTGTATGTGCATAAGCTCCGTACAAAAGCTCTGCAAAAAAGAAGGGTTGTCACTGTCAGGACCAGATCTGAGGTTTGTAGCAAGTTGTAGCTGATATCTGTTTTTAGAAAGATGGCCAAGGACCAGAGGCAGAAGATGCCAAAAGATGGACTGAAGGTCATGTACTGGTCTGGATTGAGCAAATGACAACTGAAGGGCCAGAGGCAGGAATGTAGTCAAAGACCAGTTGGACTAGGAGATGGCTATTGCTACTGAAGAGATGAGTTGCTCAGACCAGGAGCTGGCTTGGAAGGTAAGGTTTTACAGGGCCTAGTGTGTCTTCTTCAGTTTGTGAGGTCAGCTGACCATCTTCAGGCCATGCAAGTCAGCTGATAGCATTCTTACTAGTACTACAGCCTGTAAGGCACCCTTGACTCACAAAGCTTAGTCCTCTAATAGTGATGGGGAATCTGCAGCCCTCTAGAAGTTGTTAGACTATAGCCCCCACCAGTTCTGTCCCTTGTCCATGCTACCTAGAATTAATGGAATTAATACCTATTGGGTTCCTGAGTTGGAACCTGACAACAACTGCAGGGCCACAGGTTCCCCATCCCTGCGCTGTAGAGGCAGGGTTGGTGGAGGTCTCTGATTGCAAAGACAAGCCTCTCTGCATATAAATTGTACATACTTTGGGCTTGCTGATAAAGTTATTGAATCCATGTCATTACATAGTCCACACACAAGGCTAATGGGTTTGATTTTGTCACACAACTCACACACATGTTCCCTCACACTACATTTTTGCTGGAATGGGGTTAGTAAGCAAAACTGCAGTAAAGGTTCAAATTGCAGGTTTAGGTTACAGATTGAGAAACTTTTGAGAGGGAGGAGCCATACCTCAGTGGTAGAATGCATGGTTTGCATCCAGAAAACCCCATCTCCAGCACTTGGTATCTCTAGTTAGAAGGATCAGGTAGGAGATGATGTAAAAGACCTTAAATATCCTGGAAAGCCACTGCCAATCAGAAAAGACAATACTGAGCTAAAGGGACAGTTAGTCTGGCATGGCACAGGACAGGGTCCTATGTTCCAGTTCCTGATCAATTATTGCTTCCTATCTTTAAGAACAATTGAGGTCCAACTTTCACCGCTGTGACACCATGTGGTTGCAGTGTCCATGAAAATACCTGAATTATAGAGGTGAGGCTAATTGCATAGGCCCTTTCCACGCCATTGTCATCTGCTGGGTCTGTATTATATTGTTGTGAGTTTGGGGGTTGGAATGGATGATTCCTGTGGGTCCCCTTCCAGCTTCTGATTTAGAATCCTGTGCCTTGGGGCTGGTTCTGCTGGCCAGATGAGTTTCTTTTGTTAAGCTAATAGCATGGCGAGATTGTTAGGTGCCCAGCAACTGGTGAATGGGCCAGGAAGATCCTTTTGTCATTGGAACTCTTAAGGAGAGCCTCCCCCCCCCCCCGGTGGCTAGCAGAGGTTTGTGCTTTGAGTGTGTTTAGGGTTGTCTGGGAATGCCTGGGAACTGGAGGCAGGCAGAGGATAGCTCTTTGCACCATGGCTTTAGGATGCCTCCTGCAACCCTGATGGAAAAGGTGGATATTGGACTGCTGATGCCTTGAACCCCTCCATCCTAAGCTCAGGTTGGAATGTGTGTAAATAAATAAACCATATTTCATAAAGACACCACAGTCTCCGCTGATCTTCTTCCCAAAGGAAACCAAACCCTGGATGAGTGCAGGGACCCCTGAAATCTCACCGCTCGGAGATTGGGGAGGTGCGCAACAATATCTGACTAAGTACATTTGCTCTGTGATCCAACATGAGGGAGAAGGGCAGTTAGAGGACCTTTGACATTTTCAGAATGAAGTAGGAAAATTGAACCTGTACCAAGGGCAATACTAATCAAAGAGTGGGAAACATTTTCTGTACATCATTTTATTTAGTTACAAAATCTTACTAAGTTAAGATGTCCACACCTCCGGCACTGGAGGCATTCAAGAGGCAGCTGGACAGCCACCTGTTGGGTATGTTTTTTAAGTTGGATTCCTGCATTTTGCAGGGGGTTGGACTCGATGGCCTTATAGTCCTCTTCCAACTCTACTATTCTATAATTCTATTTGTGTAGCTCAAGTGGAATGGAACTGTGTAGTGTTATGCACTTAGGATGGAAGAGAAATTTGATTCAGTTCACATTTAAAGGCAAATCTGCTTCATCTGCACTTTCTGAAACAGTATACAAACCAAAACACAGCCATCTTTTGAAATTCACAGTTCTCTATATTTTGCAGTGCAGTTCTCTAGCGAAGCAATGTGTACATAGATGCATATACTAGAGTGTGCATAAAACTGCATATATTACTGAAAATAACTTACAAAATGCATTATGTTAGGGACAATTGCTTTGCAAAAATCTGTGGATTAGGAGAAATTCATACTAAAATTTTCCCAAGAACTTTTTTTAAATCACAAACTGATATGAAAATGCAGAAAACTAAACTTAAGACTGAAAAAAAATGAAAAATGGAGAGGACCTGAAATTTTAAAAATGCATCCATTCCTAATTAAGGAATGATCTTCCTGACGAGGTGCGCCTGGCACCAACGCTGTTATCTTTTTGGCGCCAGGTCAAGACTTCCCTCTTAGGCGTTTTAGCATGTGTTTTTAACTGGCTTTTAAAAAAATACGTTTTGAAATTTGTATATTTGTTTTTAATGTTTTTTAATTGTTGTAAACCACCCAGAGAGCTGTGGCTATGGGGCGGTATACAAATGCAATAAATAAATAAATAAATAAATATGTACTTCCCATTTTCCCAAGAGGTCAGCACTTACAGTGGAATGACTTACAATGTCTTGGTAACATTTGTTTCATATACAAATATACATGAACATGGAGAAATGGAGAGGTACCCAGTCTGTAAAGTTGTAGCAGTTCCATCCCAAGCAAGCAGCATCCTCTTGGAGGCATCATGGCTCCTTCTCGCTGGTTGGATAATTCAGACATGTATCATCCTCATTAGTCGCAATGGGACTTCTCATGATATGACAAAAATAATTGTCACTCTTAACAAAGTGCTGCAGTATGAAGTGCTTTCGTTTACTGTTTCAGTCAGCCACCCCCTCCTCTATAATACGCCATTCCATTCCCCCTTCGATCCAGTACTCCATTCCCACTTCCCAAAAATCATTCAACATTCTATGGCCACTGAGCACTTTCCATTTATATTGGGCTGTTTTGATATTCCCTCTCCTTTAGAGGGTTTTTTTTTTTAACTTCTGCAATCCTCAAGGTTCCTACGGGTCTCCTGAAAACTCCCTCACATGCGTGAGTGGTGCCATTTTGGCTTTTTAAATAACAGCACTCACACCTGAAGTTCAGACATAGAAGAGATGATAATGAAGTATACTAAAGATGGCCATTTAGAAGCCATTACTCTACAATTAAATATAATGTTACAATATTTGTCTTCTTTTTTTTGGAAGGTCTTCCATAAGAAATATTTGCTACAAAAAGAAAACAAGTAAAGATACTGAACCAGGCTCATTTATCTTGATACAATTAAAGGCAAGTTTGACCACTTAAAATATTTTTTAAAATGTTATATGTACTAAGTATTTTTAAAAAATGAATTATTTTTAAAGGAACAATTATTTAGCCAAGAAAGAAGGGGGCAGGATGCTCAGATCACACCAGTTTGTCAAATCATTGTAGATTTTATTTTGTAGATATTTGTCTATGGATGTCAGAAGAAGTCAATGGAATTCAGAAACTACCTTGCTCAATTAAAAGATTTCAAAACAAATGAAGTGATCCTAATACTTGAAAACTGTACACTCTAGCCATTTGTAGTATTCTAAATTGGCTTTCACACATCTTCATTAGAGTAATAATACAGAGCCCATATTAGGATTGTTAATGTGAGTAAAGTGAGCAGGTAAAACAAATGGAAAAATTGTGGACATAATGCAAAATAATAACTTTAAAGTCCATGAGTACACCAGAAAAGTTTATCAAAAGTGAGTGTTTCAGTGAGGATTATGCAGGATACTATCTGCAAACTAGACAGTGAAACAGTTGCAAATCAGTCATATTAGATTAGTTTCTCCCATCTTCATGTAGAAGTGGTTTTCATTAAGGATGGGACCCTATGAAGGCAATATGGCTTCATGAAGTATTTGTGCAGCACTGTTGTGTAGTGTGGGTGAGAGAGCATAATTTAAATAGCCTGTTAAGAAACAAAGCAGGTAAATTCTTTTAAAGCTGCAACAATCCTCTGCGCGCCTACTTGGAAATAAACTCCATTGAGCTGGGAATGGACTGCCTTCAGGTCGATCCCAACTTATAGCGACCCTATGAATAGGGTTTTCATGGTAAGCGGTATTCAGAGGGGGTTTACCATTGCCTCCCTCTGAGGCTAGTCCTCCCCAACTGGCTAGTGCCTGCTCAGCTTGCCACAGCTGCACAAGCCAGCCCCTTCCTTGTCCACAACTGCCAGCTGGGGGGCAACTGGGCTCCTTGAGACTATGCAGCTTGCCCACTGCTGCACAGGTGGCATGGCACGTAACCCCTGAGCCACTTACTGTGGGGGTGATCTTTGGTCGGCCCTTGACACCCAGGAGACGCGAGCAGGGATTTGAACTCACAGACTCTGGACTCCCAGCCAGGCTCTCCTCCCTGCTCTGCTATGTGAGACTTATCCCTGAGTAAACAGATTTGCACAAGGGGAAACTGGGTACGTTTAGAGTGGTCTTTCTGTGTAGGGAGAGAATAGGTGCATGTAAGGAACTGGATGAAGCCTTTCTATGAATTGTGTCACCCATCCACCCAGATACTGCCAATGATGAAAATAAATAACCTGGCCAGGTGTTGTGTTTTTCACCAATAGCATCTGCAGAATCCATTAGGTAAACCTCTCATGGTATGGTTCTAAGCTGCGTCTGTCTAGAGATCAAGTTAACGGCAAAGGAGTATGGTGGCACAGTTGTTCTGGCAGGTATAGATATTTCCTTTTCTAATTATAATAACTATTCAAGGTGCAGGAGCCCTGTCCCCTTTTTTTCACCTGGCCACCCTACACAGGAGAAGGAGCTGGTAAAGTAGTTGACACCCCTGGAAGGAACTGACAATTATCTTTGACATGGATGAGTGTTTCCTCTTTGAAAAAAAGTTGCTGCTTTTTTGTTGGAAAATATATTTCTTGGCTTTTATATAAAATACTCTCCTTTAAAAAATTAAATACTACTACTACTACTATTACTACTAACAATAATAATAATCAATAATTTGTTACTATTTATTATTTTGGATTGAATACTCTGTTTTTAAAGGCTATCTTTTGAAAATCAGCCTGAATTAACAGGCCACTATTTGTAAGCTGCTTTACAGATCTCTATGTGGTAGCTGCAGAGCTTGGAAGTAATTCGTCACTAGTAACAAATTACTTGTAATTCAAGTGGGTAATTCCTTTACACTTTGATTGTAATAGAACTAGGAGTAATTTTATTACTTTTGAGGAGTAATTGTAATGTCTCCAGGATTACTTTTGGACATTACTTGGGGGGGGGAAGCAGGGGAAGTCATCTGCTCCTCTGATTTGTGGATGAAAATCATGTGCCTCAAACTGGGCTTCTGTGCAGCGTCGCTCTTCTCTCATGCTCTGTGGGTCGGTAGGAGGAGACGAGGGAGGAGGTGGAGAATGAGACGGGGTGGAGTGGAGAAAACAATTGTTTACAAAAAATGGATGGTGGTGGTGAAGAATGGAGTGGAGGGGAAAAGGAGCCGAAGGGCAAGAACATGGATAAAGGAGGAGAAGGAGGCAGCAGCACGATGGATATAAAGAACTGTGGAGGTGCAAGATGACAGAGAGAGAGAGAGAGAGAGAGAGAGAGAGTGAGTGAGTGAGTGAGTGTATGTGTGTGTGTGTGTGTCAAAGTAGCCTCCACCACCCTCTCTGGCTACTGTGCTGCATTTGTTTGCTTGGGTGAGTGTCCCTTAGTTGGTGGCATGGCAGGATCTGGGAGGTGGTTAAGTGAGAGAGATTATGCTTGCCGGCTGGGGGGGTTGTGCACTTGGTTTGACTTGCAAATATCTGAGTAGCGGCCTCTGCCTCCCTCCCCACCTCCTTTACCAGCGGAGAGACCACCGTTGCTATCTTATGGATAACAAGAATTATTCTACTGCCTCTCTATGTGTGTGTTTATTTTTAATGTTGTTTTAGGCTACTTAGATGTGCAGCAGACAAGGCCAGCACCTTGTAGGTGTTTTTTTTTAAAATAACTGAAATGTAATTGTAGTGATTACTTTTGAGAAAAAGTACAGTAATCAGTTACTTTCAGAGCAATTGTAATGGTAATGGTAATTACTACTTTTTGGGCCATGTAATTGTAACTGTAATTTATTACTTTTTAAAAATAATCTTCCAAGCTCTGGGTAGCTGTTACTAAATGGTGGGCTGTTTGTATTTGGTAGAAATCATTGCCATACTACCTTTAACTCTCTTGAAAGCTATTGCATCTTTCTATTTTCCACTACAAGTTCTGTTGTCTTTTCCCCTTTATTATTTTACTAGCACATTAGACTAGGGGTTGCCATTATTGGGCTCTGACACGTGGCCTATATGTTCAGCATTCAGTCTGATTTGCTTGCACGAAGCTTACGCAGTGGTTAGACTGTGCATGGCCTTTATTGAGCATTAGTTCTCATTTGTTTATGGGACAAACAACAATTAGTATCCATCCCACATTCATCCTGATTTGCTTGTGGGGTGTTTCCCTGTCTTCCTGTTAATCATCCGCTCATCCCACACTTTTCAGTGCATTTCCCCATCACTTTCCAAACTGGAAAAAGTCTGTTATTGTTGTTGCACGAGGGCTTTAATCCTCTTTCATTGTGCAAACCTGCCACCCTGGGCTCCTTCAGGAAGAAGGGTGGGATATACATTTAATAAATAATAATAACCTAAAGTTCTAGTACATGCTTCTTTTATTGTATTTATTTACAAAATTTATATAACCACCCTTCATCAAAAAGCCACAAGGTGATTTACAACATAATAACATAATAAGCAGCATAATATAAATACATAATATCCATAAAATATAAAAAATGTTGTTATATAAATAGAATTCACAGGAATAAGCCATGCATAACAATGCATAATCATACAGAATACAGAATAAGCAGCAGTGTCAAATTATTCACAGTGCCAAGCCCTTCCAGGAGATACTCTGTCTGGAGGCACTGCCACCATATTTTGTACTGCAGCTTCAACTTCCATTAGCTCCACCCAGCATGGGCAGTGGTCAAGAATGATGGGAGTAGTAATTCAGCAACATCTGGAGGGCATGATGTTGGCTACCCCTGATTTGTGTCAGTGCATAATTAAATATGGTGGTTTTTTCACGTACTTATTGTCTTTTCAGAGTGACCAGAAATTATCAAATTATAATATAGTGTGTTATACTTTCAATTAAACACACAAAGAGAGAGATAAATATAAATAGCACATTTCAAAAGTTTGCTATAAATTCCCAAAGCCATTGAAATGTTGTCAGCCTGACAATGGAATGAACAGTCTGTAAACAGTCTATGCCTTTCTGCTGCTTTTAATTTACAGTGATTTCCCCCTTTTATATGCGTTTGTTGACTTATCTGCGTACCAAGAGTGGAAAATTTACTGGGGCACCCCAATAAGCCCTACCTCCTCCCTTCATTTACTTTTATCACTTATTTCTTTCTTTTTTGGTACTGATGTCATTTGCAGAATCTGCTTGCATTATCTACATGTGGAGATGAGTGTCTTCCCTGTGTGTGACACTATTTCCTGCTGTTAGGGGGTGGGGGGAAGTGTTCAGGCAACACACCGTATTCACATGAAGCAAGGTGGGTGAGGGGAAACATGGCAGTTATACATTATAGCGCATGTTTCACCTTCTCTTGCTTATCTGTGTGGAGTACAGACAATCACTATAGTTTTGCATTATCTGATACCCAATGTGAAATGGGTGCATTAGTCCTTAGTGGCTGGAAATCTGTCCCTAGCATTTGGAATGTCACATCCACCAGAGTTTGGGGACAGGACAAGCAGATAGTTTGAGGCAGTTTGAATTTGGGCAAGAGAGCTAGGAGTTTAGCTGAAGTTAACTAAAAATGGGATGAGGCCCTGGGGTTGCTCTTTGGGGATCTGTTGCAGGGTTAGCAGTTATGCTGCCTGCTTTAGGAGTTTGCGCTCTCCCAAATTGTTCTACTTATAAATTTGTAAAAAAATAGATATTGCAGAGACACTGTACATTTCTAGTGCTTTTGTAATATAGAATCACACCTTGTAAACAGGCCACCCTTGGAATTTCCTACAGCTCAGGAAAGTCAGGTGAATCCCTCTGTTCTGATGTATTCCTATACATTTTAGAAAACAAAAGTTATAATCCTACTCCTGAATTTGGCTGCTTAATATCGGAAACCTTTGTACATGTACTTGGTAGTAAGCTTTTTTGAAATTAATAGGGCAGGAATTACTTTGGATAAAATTTGGAATTAAGATTCAAGGTGAATGATTTCATTGGAGATAGAACATATGTATAAGCATAGAATTGCAGCAACATGATTTCTGTAATCATCCAAGAGCTATGCAGTGTATAAAAACGGTAATTTGAAATGTAAATGAAGAGAACAATAAAAAACCATTATATTATAAATGAATTAATAAATGATATTGTAATTTTATTTCTGCATATTGTATTGGGTAGTCTGAAACATACTGGGTTTTGAGCCTTGTAAGAACACTCCATATTTTATGAAAATTCCTTGTCCACGTTAGGAAAACTTGACATTCTGGAGTTTAGCCCTAAATATTTCCCTCTAGCTACCAAGAGTTTTTGCTTCAGCAACAGAAAAGTAAGATTGGACAATGTTCTAGGGAGAGTATACCGACAAATGACCTCAACCAGTAACATTACTCTACGCTGACATTCCACTGTATGTCACTAAACCTACGTCAGCTCCAAAAATAGTAGGGGATAAAATAAGCCAATGTGTCAGCAAAGCAAGAGCAATCACTACGTCAGCAAATATTCAAAACTATCCCTATGCCCAAGACCACATGAGACGTCTAAAGCCACTTGTCCTTGATCACCATATGCACTTGGAATATGACAAGATCTCTCTTTCTCTCTCTCTCTCTCTCTCTCTCTCACTCACTCACTCACTCACTCACTCACACTCACACACACACACACACACACACAAACCCCTATGTGAAGAAAGAATGAAGACAAATTTGTTCTTGAACAGCCCAATCCTATATCCAAGTTCAGCTAGCTGAAGCCTTTAGGACATGGTGGATACTAGGGTGTGGCAAGTTAAGATAACTACCCTGGGCGCCATGTTTTGAGGACCCCTGCATAGGGCTGGCTTCAGGCATTGCACTGCTTGAGGTGGGTGCTGCTGTCCCTGCTTCTCATTGACCTCTTTTCCTCACCCCTCCAGTTTAAAGTTGTTTTGCCACTGTGGCAGCTCTCTTTCTCTCTCTCTCTCTCTCTCTGAGGAAGGGGTCCCAGAGAATGCCTAGAATTTTTTTTTTTAAGTTAAAAATTAGTCACTATGCAAAACTATAGTGATTGTCTGTTTTGCTTATACTAAATGTGCCTAACCAGAAATATTTAAGGGAAAGGATGTGCTTCCAAATAATTCAATACCCAACCCTTGAACTAGCACATGGGAAAACCATCTACAAATCATATTAAGAATATATCTTAATGCTAACACATCTGTCCATAGCTGTATAACTTCTTGTCACAGGTGAACAAGTTACACTTGAGTTCCAGCACAGATGTAATAACTGCTAACTGACTACAGGAAGCTGCCTTATATTGGGTTGCACCATTGGCCTATCTGGTTCAGTGGTAACTGCTATGATGAGCAGTGGCTGCTTAGGGTCTTGGGCAGATATCTTTCTTAGCACCTGCTAGCTGTTCAGTCTTTTTAACCAGAGATGCCTGAGAATCATGTGCAAGGATAAGTTTTGTGTTGTACCACCAAGCTATGGCATCCATTCTAAATCAGAGTGACACAATTGTCTCCATGGCTTTCTATAATGCTATGCTGACATTTTTGGTTGAGTGTTTGTTTTTTAAGAGGGAGGATTTGCATGAGGGAGGGGGAGAAATTGCCTTTCATAATTGGAGAAAGGGGAGTGAAATTTCAGATAAATTCTTGCAGGTGTGGGATTTGGTGTGTTATTAATGTTAAAATGTGTCCAAGGGGTATGTGCCCATAGAATGCCCTTGGAGGGCCTCAGATTTGTTTAAATGTAGTTTGTTTAAATTAAAAGTACTTCCTTTAATAAATCTTTACCCTGTTCTCAAGCACTCTAAAGACAGCCTCTTGGTTATCTGGGAGTGCTTTCTTTGGTGAACAAATTTCAGGAAGCGCAGGCAGGCAGTGAAGCTGTAGAGAGTCACACAAGGAGTGTGTGTGTGTGGGGGGGGTTAAGCTAAAAGAAGAACATATAGCCCTCAGCCACTTCATAGCATTAATAAGGTAAGCAACACTCTGAATCCCTGAAAAGTTCACCAGAAATCTTCTCTCCATCCCCCACCCATACAAACACAAAGGGAGAAAAACAGCTGCCTTTTGTGGGAGAAGGGGGTGGGAATTGTCTGAAGACTTTGGGTAGGGTTCAGAACAGCTGTATTTTCTACCATATTCCTTTCACAAACGGCACTGGCTATACTCCTTCCTACAAGTCCTGTCATGGAAAGTGACGCACCAGCCAGGGAGCTAGACAAGAACTTTTATCTCTTTCCAAAAAATAAAAAGTAAAAAATAGAACAGTAAAAGGAAACTCCTGACACCACCAGGTTGCAGCTAACTTCAGTGCCAGCTAGTGACTAAGCTATATAATGACACTATCTATACAAGTCCCACTGACCTCAATGGAATTGAATCAGCCCGTGTTCAGGACTGGAAGTGTGTGTATGTGTGTGAGTTGAAGTTGCATTTTCGTTGACGTCTCCTATCCAGATTGTAACTCACTTTAGTTCCAGGCTCAGTCTCAGATGTACTGGAGTCCAGCAAGTTCTATCCCATTTTGTAATTTACCATGATAGGATTTTGTTTTATTGCTTTGTGCCCAATGCTTTAAATTGTTGTGGTTATTTTGAATATAACCCTTTTCTTGAATACAACCTCTTTCCTAAGAAGGTAAGCCAAATCTCCATTTCTTGGTCATCTGTTTATGAAATATTAGCTGCAAAATCTAACTGAAATTACAAAAGCCCTTGTTCAAACTCTATACAGAATACAGGGCATGCTAGGGGAAGGGTTGTGGCCTCAGTGGCAGAGCACATGCCTTGCACGCAAAAGGTCGATTTCATTCCTCTACATCTCCAGGCTGGGCTGGAAGTGACTCCTGACTTAAACCCTGGAGAACCATTGGCAATCAGTGTAGATAGTCCTGAGCTGGATGGACCAATAGTCTGACTCAGTATGAGGCAGCCTCCAATACTTTTATTAGTGCTGCAATCCTGTCCACTCTTCCCTGGGGGTCACCACTACTAAACTCAGCGGGACATCCTTCTGAGCAGTTACGTTACTCAAACATAGGTTTGAACTGCATCTCTCTTTTTACATGAAAGCCAGTTGAAGATATAAACCTGGACACAGGTTAGGTGAAAGCTGCTTTTAAAATACTTGGAAGAAACAAATCACCAGGAACACGTGGCATACCAACAGAGTTGCTACAAGCTACTGAGACTGAATCTGTCCAAATTTTGATATACATTTGTCAAGAAATATAAACAATGGCCCACAGACTGGAAGTGTTCCATATATATCCCAATTCCAAAGAAAGGGGATCCCAGGGAATGCAGTAATTATCGAACTGTTGCCTTAATATCCCATGCAAGTAAAGTAATGCTCAAGATTCTACAACAAAGGCTCTTACCATATATGGAGCGAGAAATGCCAGATGTCCAAGCTGGATTTAGAAAGGGAAGAGGCACCAGAGATCATATTGCAAACACATGTTGGATAATGGAACGGAGCAAGGAATTTCAGAAGAAAATCACCCTGTGCTTTCTAGATTACAGCAAAGCCTTTGACTGTGTAGGTCATGAAAAACTATGGAACGCATTAAAAGAAATGGGGGTACCACAGCATTTGATTGTCCTGATGCGCAAGAGGCTACTGTAAGGACAGAATATGGAGAAACCGATTGGTTCCCCATCGGAAAGGGTGTGAGACAGGGGTGTATTTTATCACACTATTTGTTTAATATATATGCAGAACATATCATACAGAAAACGGAATTGGGCCAAGATGAAGGAGGTGTGAAAATTGGAGGAAGAAATATCAATAATTTAAGATATGCAGATGATACCATACTACTGGCAGAAACCAGGAATGATTTGAAACAAATGTTGATGAAAGTTAAAGAGGAAAGCACAAAAGCAGGACTACAGCTGAACGTCAAAAAGACTAAAGTAATGACAACAGAAGATTTATGTAACTTTAAAGTTGACAATGAGGACATTGAACTTGTCAAGGATTATCTATACCTTGGCAAAGTCATTAACCAAAATGGAAACGATAGTCAAGAAAACAGAAGAAGGCTAGGACTGGGGAGGGCAGCTATAAGGGAACTAGAAAAGATCCTCAAATGCAAAGATGTATCACTGAACACTAAAGTCAGGATCATTCAGACCATGGTATTCCTGATCTCTATGTATGGATGTGAAAGTTGGACAGTGAAAAAAGTGGATAACAGAAAAATCAACTCATTTGAAATGTGGTGTTGGAGAAGAGCTTTGTGGATACCATGGACTGCAAAAAAGACCAATAATTGGGTGTTAGAACAAATTAAACCAGAACTATCACTAGAAGCTAAAATGATGAAACTGAGGTTATCATACTTTGGACACATAATGAGAAGACATGATTCACTAGAAAAGACAATAATGCTGGGAAAAACAGCAGGGAGTAGAAAAAGAGGAAGGCCAAACAAGAAATGGATTGATTCCATAAAGGAAGCCACAGACCTGATCTTACAAGATCTGAACAGGGTGGTTTATGACACATGCTCTTGGAGGCTTCTGATTCATAGGGTCGCCATAAGTCGTAATCGACTTGAAGGCACATAACAACAATAATAGGTTAGGAGATAGCAAAAAATAGATAAAAACAAAATAAGGAAGGGAAAGGAAGAGAAAGAGGCAAAAGAGTACGAGTGGGAAAAGCTCTGGGAAGGAGAAGAGATGGGGAGCAGAAGCTCAGTGTGCATGTAATTAGCTTTTAAGAAAATTGATAGCAAGAATAGAAGCATTCTACTAACATAAGAACATAAGAAGAGTCCTGCTGGATCAGGCCAGTAGCCTACCTAGTCCAGCATCCTGTTCTCACAGTGGCTAATCAGATACCTATAGGAAACCTGCAAGCTGGACTTGAGAGCAACAGCACTTTCCCCAGCAAGCACAGGTTCCAATATTAACCCTTGAAGGATTCTACTTTCTACATCATTCCATTGGGAGAGTTGTCCATTTATTCCTTAATGAGTTACTGATCCATAAGAAGACCCGTCTTTGTATCCCATGATTGTTAAGCTTACCCAGGAATCTTTGGTGAGAGACTTTATCATAAGCTTTTTGAAAGTCTAAGTACATAATGTCAATTGGATCATCTCTGTCTGTATCAACTGGATCACCTCTATATGTTTTTTACTGATGTGCTCCTTGAATTCTCCCCCCCTTTCTTTTGCATTCATTTATTGCTTGCTTGCATTTCTTTTGCCATAGTTCATGTCACTTTTTGTTTTCATTTGGGCAAGACTTCCATTTTCTGAAAGAAGTTCTGTAGTCACTGTTTCTAATCAGTTCAACAACATTTACATCTTGCACCAGGATCTGGGTGCCACTTAAGATTAAATCTAGGGTCACTGACCTCTTGGTTGGTTCCATGACTAACTGCTCTAGTAAACATTCACATACGGTAGCTAGGAAGTTTAACTCTTTGTCATGACTGGAATATGCATGTACCCCTTCTATGTGAGAGTAATCATCTGCTACTACACTTCTCCCTTTGGATGCCTCCTTGGTTTTATTCTGCATCTTAGCATCATTTGGGGCATTTTTGTCAGGGGATCAATAGAATATCCCCAAAATTACTGTTGGGGATTGGTGTCATCACCCACAGCAGTTCTGTGGAGGAATTTGCCATATTGGGATTTCTAGCATGTTGGATCTTATGTCCTCTTTGACATAAAGATCAACACCACTTCTTCCCTGTCCTGCCTACACAGCAGGGATGGGAAATATTTTCCAGCTCAAGGGCCACATTCCTTTCCAGGCAACCTTCCAGGGGCCACATGCCAGTGGTGGGCAGAGCCTAAGGATGGGGAAAATATCGCTAAATTAGATTTATTACTGGATTTTGACATAATCCGACAATCCGCTGTGTTTTTGGACTGGCATTGATTTATTGCAGTGGGTCACGGCTATCATTTTTTAAAAAAATCTGCTCAGAATGTTTTGTAATTGGCTTTCCTCTAAGCTGATGCATTCTTAACTGCTATCTAGGTGATAATGATCGCCACTTACATAAATTAACCTCCCTCCAATTTTCTCTTTGTTTTATTAATTCTCAGAAATGGCCAACTACCCATTCTTTTTTTTCCTCCCACCCATTAAATTGTAGTACAGAGCAGACTTGGGCAGGATTCCCCCCCCCCCGGCTTTTGAATCTCTGCTGCCGCTATTTCCTAAAAAGAAAAAGTTAAAATAAGCAGAGGTGGTCAACTTTCCAACAGTAAAAGTCAAAAGTACAGCCAGACAACAAAAATAGCGAAATGGGGAGCAGTCATCTTTAAGTAGCACATCAGTTAGCCTGAAGCAAGAGATAGACTCAATGGGTGATTATCTCCCTAACACATTTAAATAGAAAAAAAATGGTGAAACAAGTGCCTACAGCATAAGCATTTTCACAAGCATTTCACTTAAAAAAAAACCCAACGGGAACAAAAAATGGTGAATGGGCACCGAAAGCCAGACTGTCAGAGTTAAAATGGATAGGAACTACCTAGTGAATCCCATTCCTAGCAGGACCAGAGGCAAAGGCAGGCAGAGCAATCAGTGTACATTTTCCCTTTGTAAGCAGAATAGTTTCTATGCACACATGCATGCACACCCCACTCTCTATCCTCTATCCGGGCAAGCAAAAGGCATTATCAGAGCTCAAGGACACATTCTATCCAGAGAAAAACACCCAAGGAGGATGTAAAGCAGAGTTGGTGAGGGGCAGGGCTTGGGGAGAGGGTGTAGCATGGGGAGTGTCCTGAGGGCCAGATAGACAGGCTTGGAGGACCAGGTTTGGCCTCCAGGCTTGAGGTTCACCACACCCTGCTATAGTGTTTGTGTCCATACACAACTGTGCCCCACTGGTTCTAGCAATGTAGCCAGTCTTCCTTGTTAGTTGGGGCAGCCACATTTCTAGAGGGGGGGATAAGTGCATATTGCCAGCCAGTCCCCCCTCATCCTCACTGATGGAGAGGATGTAAGGACCAGGCCAGGGGAAGTGAAAGGCAGTGACCTTCCCTGTCATTCTCCATCCAGAGAGTGGTCTGAAGGCACACAAGGCCAGCTCCCTGCTGAAGCTAAGCAGGGTCAGGTCTGGTCAGTGCCTGGATGGGAGACCGCCTGGGAACCATATGTAAGCCGCCTTGGGTTTCATGAAATGAAAGGCGGGGTATAAATTAAATGATTAAATAAATAAATATTAACTTACATGAATGAAGCTTAAACTGTTGAATTGCCTTACCCTTTTTTGAGTGAGCCACAGGAATGCCAGACTGAAAAGCTTGACCATGCCTATAGCTGCAGTTCTTTTTCACCTGTGGTCTGTCCCTGTGCTCTGATTCTTTATGAACCGAACTGTTTGGTAAAGACAGTGAACTCCCGATCTTGGCTTTGATGCTGCATTAGGTATCTCAGTTTTAGATTCCACCTGGAAAACAAACTTAGGGTATGTTGGTTAACTCCTTGAGAGTCTCTCCTTCTAGTCTTGTTCCTGGCCTTTATATTTTCCTTCCTGTTGGACAATCAAGGGAAAACTTTTTAACTAGCTGTAATATAAAGGACGAACTAAGCAATTGGAAACTAATTGCGGAAAGCAAAAAAAAATTTTTTTTACTGGTTGGTGGGTGGGGGGGGAGAATATCTGCTAAATCTGACCTGGCACCCGATTCCAGCTGAGTTTTGCCATCCTTTTGGACCGGCGCCAATTTCTTGCTGTGGGCTGTGGCTGCAAATTGGCAAGAATTTATTCTTTTGAACTTTCCCCTCTATTTTAGATTGAGTTAACACCACCAAAAACCACATGGAACACTGTGGTCATTCACATAAGCTACCTAAAAATTATGCAATGTTTTTCCCACCACCAAAAAACCATGTCAAATTCTGTCCTCATTTACATAAGTATCTACATTGATAACTATGAAATGTTGGGCACCAAAAAAATAAATAAACTGAGGATCAAATCATCCCAAACACAGCAGATCGAATCGGCAAGTGCGAGAGCAAGTAGGAACAAAAAAAGGGTGAATCAGGATCAAATGACGGACTATTTGAATGCAAGCGTATCGGAACCATGCAGCGAACCCCATCCCTGTTGCTGGGTTTCTGTTCAGAAACCCTGAAAAAGTTTTTCAGGGCTATGCTGAGCTGCACATATTGGGAAAATCAGAAATTAATCCTGAGTTACAGCTTAGGTCTCCAGTTAGCTAACTGTAGTGTACACATCAATATTTCTATTCCTTTAGGGCTGTTTTCATCCTTTGTCATCAAGTAATCAAGAAACAAAAGAAGAAATAGCCACTATGATTGTGCATATAGTGAGTACTTTAAAAGAGTAAAGGTTGGCTAATTTTTGAGATCACTTTAAGTTATCTCTTTATTTCACCTTTTACCAATAAGAACCCAATTCTGCTCTACCCATTATAACTGCAGAATAAACCAACTTGCTTCTTTATTGTTGGCTTGGTAGACAGCACAACTGAAACTGAAAAGCAGAGCTAAGGAAAGTCCAAGAGGGAGAGTCTAACTCTAGACCATAGTACCAAGTTCTAATACTTAACTCTTCAAGGGTCATGTTACTATACAAGCTGTTTTATTCAGGATCATTTAAGTAATTACAGGGTGATTATTATCATGAAAAATTAACCCTGGGTCAGGCAAGTCTTCAGTGAGCAGACTTTTGGGGGCTCTTCCAGATGAGCCTTCAGTTGTGCACTTGCCCTGCCTTATTCATTGAATTTTTCAGATGGTCCTATTCTTAAATTGCTCCTGTTCTTTAAACAAGCTATAATTCTTTAAAAAGCGCTTGTCATTGTCTGCCATGTCACAAATTAAAAAGAATTAGTTCTTGGGTGTGTGTGAAGCACAGCTCTAGGTGGCACCACCCCATTTGCCCCTCCCCCCAGCTACAGGCCTGGCAACAGCTCTTCAGTTTCAGTCAGAGTCTTTCCCAACCCTATTTGGAGAAAGCAGGGATTTAATCTGGCAGCTTCTAACACTGAGCTACATCCTTACCTCTTGTTCATTGTGGCTGGTTTAAGAAAACAGTGAAACCCAGAGAAGAAAGAAGTCATGTTTGTCTGTTGCAGGAAAAGCACCATCTTAGTCTGCACTTTTCTAAGAATAAATCCCATTGAACTAAGTGGTGCTTCCTTCTCAGAAGACATGCACAGAATTGCACTGTTAAATACTAACACATAGATTGGTGCATGAGTTTTCATCGGCAAGAACATCAGATGTAGAAAAATTTGGGAAGCTCAGCTGTTTCATTTCTCTACTCAATGGGTAGCATTACATAAATATTACTGTTTCACGTTATAATAGAAAAGGTTTTTAATTGTTACTTGTCACTGAAGCAGGAGTACGCTGGCTGTACCAAGCAGGTTTCATGATGTCACATGAAATGCCTCCTTTATCCAAACTGAAGGATGTGGAAACAATTCTATTACAATTCTATGCTGCATTGCAGTAGGATATGTGTAAATATGTCCAAAAGCCATAGGT
Source organism: Rhineura floridana (assembly GCF_030035675.1). Lineage (NCBI taxonomy): Eukaryota > Metazoa > Chordata > Lepidosauria > Squamata > Rhineuridae > Rhineura > Rhineura floridana. The sequence goes on from NC_084483.1 coordinate 105,780,842, forward strand.
ACCTGAAACATTATAACAAGATGCAAAAAAGAGACAAAAATCTAAAGGAAAGGAAGTATTTCGAAAGGGGTATTCATGTTAGTCTCTCTCAGCAAAAACAAAAAGTCTTGTGGCATCTTGGAGATGTATTTATTACGGTATGAGGGGGGTTGGACCTTGAAAACTTATGTTGTAAGTCATAAAATTAGTGTTAAAACTGCCACAAGAATTTTTGTTGTCTAAGGAAGTGTCAAAGGAAGAATGCTGAAAAAAAGTGGAAAAATATTAGCTTTCTCTAAAGTATTATAGTTGAAAAATCATCAATAAATCTCCGAGAGAAAATATCAAACTTTTTGCAGGAGGAAGAAGATGGAGAACCAGAAAAATCAAAACTGATTTTTCTTTGTGTAAAGAAAGAAGCCTGCAATAGCTGTATTACTAAATAAAATGAGATTGTGAAAAGTGTTTTTCACTTACTGGAACAAATAAAAGAAAAAAAACTCTCCCAACTTAAAAAAAGAATGCATTTTGAAAAGTATGAATTAAGATTTCAGTTTGTTTCCACTGGAAGAGCAGGCATCACAAGCAAGAAAGTTAAAAATACAGCTTTTCTGACCACAGAAATGTGTGTGCATGTGTGTGGGGGAGAGATGCCATACTTATTGAATTTTTGTTCACTGTTCAAATGTTTGGGCGCAAAATGTGTGCCAGAAAAAAAAAATGGAATCACAGCTTTTCTTTTTAACATAAAAAGTTGGAACAACTCAGAAATGTTACAGAGACAAATAACTGGTACAGCATTGAAAATGTGACCCTACAAAAATAGGGGAAGTAATTAAAATTACAAAGTATAAACTTTGTTTGCTGGTTGGAAAACAACTTTCCAAATTGAGTAAACGGATGTTTTGACATTTATAAACCCCAGATTTTATTGTCACTTCATATTAATTAATGTTTGGCAATGCTGAGTTTCACTCATTAATTACAAATTACCCAAATGTGTCTAATTCTGTTTTATTTATTTCTTCCTACATAATATTTTTGTGTCATACTACAAGTGTTCACGCGTGACACTGCGAGGCAGGGGATGGTGCTGCTGCTGCTCACTTGCATGAGTCGCACAAGTCGCTTGGTGGCAGTGCCCACAAGTCGCTTGGGGGTGGGGGTGGGAGAGTTGTGCAAGGCACTTGGCGATGGTGCCTGTAACAAGCAGGTGAGCAAGTGAGTGGTCTGGCAGAAGAGGCAAGCAAGGTGCCCAGCAGAGGCTGGGCCTGGCACTTGGTGGGTCGGTCAGTTGGAAGAGGGGACCCATGGGGGGGAGGGAGGAGGACTGGGAGGGGGGAAGGGGAGGGAGGAGGGAAGGGGAGGGACCCAAGGGGAAGAAGGGAGGGCTGGTGACCTGTGGGGGGAGGAGGAACACTGGTGACCCATGGAGGAGGAAAGGGTACACTGGCAACCCATTGGGGGATGGGGGAAGTGCTGGTGACCCTTGGAGGGTGGGGAAACACTTGGGAGGGGAGCGCTGGTGACTTGTGAGGGAAGAGGGGGGAACGCTGGTGATCTGTGGTATTGTGCGGTATGCTGGCAACAGCCGGAAGAACTGGAAATCTAGATCCAAATGCCTAGTCAACTGGTACCTCAGTATGATGAACATTCTTCAGTCTCATACATAGTTAGGATTAAACATACTGGTTACAAATCCTAAGTACATTTTCCATTGCTTTTACCCTGCTTTCAATGGCGTGCACGTCCAGGTAAGCATAGATGGGATTGTGACACAAGTGATCCAAATAGAATAGAATGCTATTGAGAAAAACCTTAAAACAGGAATGGAAAACCTGTTCCAATAGCCATGGTGGCTGGGTCTAATGGGAGCTGGACGTCAAACACCATCTGGAGGGCCAGAGGACCTCCATCCCTGCTGTGAAATATTATCGTAGTTGTCATACATAATGTACTACAGTTGCAAACTGGGGAAAGAAAACAAAATGTGCTTTCAACAGAAGTTTAAAATGCAGAAAACAACAGATGAACATTTGCATGGCATCAAACAATATAATCATTTGCTAGTTTGATGTGTATATTAATGTCCTAGCAAGATGCTTCTTCAGACATGCAAAATAGAAAATTCAACACAAAAACTCAGATATACTATAAATGTACAATACAGCCAAAGCGGCATTTTCTAAAAAGTCCATTTATTTAAATGTAAGATTTCTCATGCAAATGAAAGGGATCTAAAAGTGCTTAACTTTGGTTGGATAATGACCTAAGTAAGTATTCATGAGTAGGTTGCAACCTTTAACTCCAATGTTCACAGTGTTCCACAAACTTGTTTTCATCCAACATATACCTGGTTCTTGTATTGTACTAACATTATTGCCCAGAAGTACTGAGAGCAGAATAACATAGAATCTAACATGCTAGGAGTACATGTTCCAAGAATGCAGTAAAAATCTCATTTAGTACTGAGACAGGCAGATATGCTGAGGTATGTATTTGTACAAAACAATCCATCGCTTGCATGCAAATAAAGTTAACATATCTTTTCAGTCTCTCAATTTATACAGTCTGTTTCACAGTAAGAGTTCAACATATTTTATTATGTTTTTAATGGTTTTCCATTTTCTGAAGGAATTCTATATAAATAGTATTCCTTTCCACAATGTGTTATAAGACATATAGTGTGTATATGTGTTCAGAAAGTTGGATGATGCATCTATCTTGTTTGCCATTTCAGCAAAGTTGCTCTTTACAGTAAAAACTCAGCTCCTCCTTGTATGAAATGTGACACATTTACACAACTTGCTGTGTTTGTTTAAGATGAACATGAGATTCTTATCATGCGTACATATTCTGTTTTTACTGTAACAGCAGGAAGAAAGACCTAACACTTTCATAGCTATTGGGAGGGAGGAACTTAAGACTTTAGGACTACGACCAAGTTTTATGACCTTTTGTATTTTAATTTATTTGCTAGTTTTGCAATTGCTTTTGCAACTCCTTTGTTAACTGAGGAAGAAAAGTTTGTTAATTTTAAACCATCAAGTTTAAGTAGCCCAAATGGGTTATTCAAACAAAATTTCATGTAGTTTCTGTATGTGAGAACATAGTACAGATGCAAAACTGCATTACAGTGCTTCTTCTTCCTATTATTATTATTATTATTAGTAGTAGTAGTAGTAACAACAACAATAATAGTAATAATAATAATAGTAATAATAATAATAATTTATATCCTGTCCTTTCTCCCAAAGGAGCCCAGGGCAGCAAACATACCAACAAAAACAATTGACCAATAAGAAAAGCATTCTAAAAATAGTTAAAAACATTTACACAGTTACAGTTAAAAACATTCTTTCATCAGTGATCTTCAGGTCACCAGAAACAGTCCCCTTCAGCCATCAAAATACCTGGGTAAACAGGAATGTTTTCAAATTCCTCCTGAAAGTAAATTGCAATGGCGGCAGATGCAGCTCACTTGGGAAGGCATTCCATAAACAGGGAGCAACCACTAAAAAAGCCCTGTCGTGGGTCAGCGCCAGCTGGGCAGGCTCTGGTGGTAGCACCACCAACAAGGCCTCACCTGCGATCATAGGGTCCACTTAGTTGATACTGGGGAAGGCCACAGGTTTCCCTTGCTTAATTCACAAATATAAAGGCTAGGGATGGGGAAGAAATTTTATTTGGTTCACATTTCTAGGCGAATTTATCAAATTCACACATTCCAATACATTATGAGACCTGAAACAGTCGACCTTAAAAATGTGCATTTATCCAAATATTGTGATGCAGTTCTCCAAACAAACAAGGTTTGCAAAAATGCATATATTGGGGGAAATGTGCATAAAATGAATATATTGGTGAAAATCACATTAAATGCATTAGAAGAAATTGCTTGCAAAAAATTTGTACCTTAGTCAAAACTGCGTACAAAAATGTGTGTTAGGAGAAATTCACGCTAAAGTGCTGAAGAATTTTCATGAGGATTTTTTTTAAGTTGCAAATTCCTGCAGAACTGAAATTAAGATTGGAAAAATGAGAAATTGAGAGAACCAAAGTAAACAGAACTTTCCATCCCTAACCAGGTTGAGCATAGGGAGACACACAGCTTAAACATTTCAACAGTCACCCAAAGTACACCACGCCCACATCAGATCTCTTTTTAAGCAGAGAGCTATTTTCTTTAAATATTTATAAATCACACTTTCATATAAAATATCATAAGGCAGTATACAACCTAAAAACACAATATTACAGTAAAAATAATTTTAAAATGTCAAACACATCAGTACAAGCTGGCTGTCAAATAATCTCTGGTTTGAAAGCCCTCACTGACTAATACAGGTTTTAGAAGATGCCTATAAGCAAGCAGGGATGGCTTCTGCAGAATCTCTGTTGCCAAGGAGTTCCACAGGGCAAGGCCTGCCACACTAAAAGCTCAGTCCCTGGTAAAGCCAAGCCAAAACTAGGGACATAGGGACCCACTGAAAGTGCCTCATCAGAAGAACTCAACGATCAAGGTGAAACAGAAGAAGTCAGGTGGCCCATAAGGTACTTTGGTCCCAAGTTGTTTAAGCCTTCGTGAATTAACACAAGAACCTTGAACCTGGGCAGGATGCAAATTGGTAACCAATGCAGTTCTCTCAGCAGTGGAATACCATGATGCCAGTAGCCTGCTCCTGTGAGCAGTCTGGCTGCTGCAGTCTGCACTAGCTATATCTTCTGGACCAGATCCGAGGGCAGCCCACATAAAGCATGTTACAATAACTGAGTATTGATGTTACCGATACATGGACCACTGTGGTCCAGGAATGGTGTACCAGCTGAAGCTAATTCAAGTGACCAAGGGCAAGTTTATATACCATATTGAGTACTTTTCATTAATTATATCATTACAGGTTGAAGTGGATGCAAAGTTTTTTATTTTGATGACTGGCTTGTCTGTTATTGGGAAGGAACCGAGAAAACCGGCAGAAGTAAGCCGGTTACAATTTTACCCCGTTATACATACATACCTGCTGTCCAGACTTTCAGAGTCCAGGAAAAAGCTTTGCCACCCAATTCTGCTGATGGTATAACCTGGGATTCAGAAGTTGCTGTGCAAATGCATTGAAAAGGTTATCATGGGGACAGCCATGGTTTCTTGCAGCTACTACCTGCTAAGTGGGGGAGAGCTGGAATACCCTACTGAAATTCTTACATCCTTAAAGGTTGTAATTTGTGCTTTCATGCTCACAATTGCCAGTGTTGCTCTGTCTATGCTGACAGTGATTTCTGCCTGTGTTTCCTGCTGGCAGTGCCCAGTCTCCCTTGAGCCTTTCCTTTATTTCCCACATCTTCCAGAGATGCAGTGTTGTCCCACTGAGATGTGGAATTTGTGTGCTTTGTTTCTCTTCAGTTGCTTATACGTGCCTAAACATGTGATGTCATTTGGTAATGACTTCTTCAGAGACGTATATGGGTTCCTAATCTCCAAACAGTACAGGGATTCCACACTCGTGCTCCCATGCTTCATCGGGTGCAATGCATAAATTCTAACCGTAGAGTGTGTTTGGTTTTTAAATAAAATAGGAACAATATGTAGTCCTATTTCTTAGCAAAGTATAAATGCAACAGCGGATTTTGAGAATAACCAGTCCCACACCTTCTCTCAGACATGCTAGTTAATCAAATAACTAAATAAAGACAATCTTCTTAGCTAAAAAGAACAAAAGAATATTTACTCACAACCATCATATGTTTAAGAAAACATAGGCTCTAAGCTTAGACAGAAATAATCTGTAGTCTCAGTTCATTTTCAGTCATTGGTGAGGATGCCCCTGGAAGGGGCATCTGCCTGCTCCCTCTGCTAGAGGTTAATGGAGAGTATGCAAAAGGATCAATATCCCCAGACAAAGGAAGAGGAAGAAGGTAAATAACCCCACCCTTTAAGGAAGTTACATCATGGTAAACAAACATAGAGAGATATCCCCAATACTGGTTAGAGGGAACATCTCCCTATCAAAGGGGACTGCATACAAGCTTACTTATTCTAACGCTCCTCCTCAAGCTGGCATGTAAGAACCCAAGAGTCCCATCTTGACCCAGAGTCTCTGGAAACAGTCTGTTGGTGATGGTTTTGTCAAGATGTCTGCTGTCATTTCTGTAGTTGGACAGTAGTTCATCTTGATGAATCCTGTCTCTGTCAACTCACACACGATATGGTACTTTATCCCTATATGTTTAGTGCATGGTGTGATTCTCTCAGTCTGAGAAAGTCTAATACAACTCTGATTGTCTTCCATCATCTGAATTGGCCTCTGTACTCTTATTCCAAAGTCCTTTAGTAATCTGTTAAACCAAATGGCTTCTTTGCATGCTTCTGCAGCAGCTACGTATTCAGATTCTGTGGAAGAAAATGCTATATATCTTGCTTGTGGCTAGCCCAGGAGATAGGTCCATCTCCATATGTAAACAGGAAGCCACTAGTTGATTTAGAGTCTGAACTGTCTCCAGCCCACTCTGCATCAGTGTAACATATAAGTTTTGGATCACTATTAGCTGGTCATCTCAGCTTAAAGTCCATAGTTCCTTTCAAGTATCTAGCCACACGTTTGACAACAATCCAGTCCTTTTGTGTGGGTGTGCTAGTTTTCATATAAAATCCCTACTGCACTTGCTATGTCAGGTCTGGTGTTGGTGGGTAAGTACAGAAGCTTTCCTATTGCTGTTCTGTACTGGTTGTTGTTTGGCAAAGGTTCACCTACATCATTGTCTTTAAGAAAGTCTGTCACCGCAGGTTGAGTTCTAGAGTCTCTAAAAGCTCAACAGTCTTTTGCCTGTGGTTGAGAAGGTAGGAGCCATCTCCTTCTCTTTTGATCTGAATGCCTAGGTAGTATGTTGCAGTGCCTAATTCCTTAATCTCAACTTCCTTGTTTAAATAATGTACAACTTCTGTGTAGTCTTGATCTCGTTGAGTCGCCACGATCAAGTCATCAACATAAAACAGGATATAAGTCAAATGTCCATCTTTGCCTCTGGTGTACAGGCATTGGTCTACCTCACCTTGAGCATTTTATCCAGTTTCTCATTCTAGGCTCTTGCAGCTTGTTTGAGTCCATACAAGCCCTTTTTAAGTTTACATAGAAGATGTGCTTGCTTCTGGTTCACGAAGCCTGAAGGTTGCTGCATGTACAATTCCTCTGTTATTTCTCTATGCAGAAAAGCAGTCTTCACATCGAGGTGTCTGACGTGCATCTGTTTGGAGGCTGCCACACTTAGTAGCATTCTTATCGAGCTGTGTTTGACAACAGGAGCAAAAATGGCATCATAGTCCTCTCCGTATTTCTGCAGGAAACCTTTGGCAACTAGTATTGCTTTATAGTGTTCAATTTCTCCTGCATCTTGCTTCACCTTGAACATCCATCTGCATCCTATGTCTTTCTTCCCTGGTGGAAGCTCTGTCAGGGTCCACGTCTTATTCTCGTGCAGTGCATCCATCTCCTCCTTAGCTGCTTTTCTCCACTGAGCAGCCTCAGATGCTGGCATCTGCTTAATCTCCTCACAAATAGATGGTTCGCTAGGTAGCGCCAACTTTGCAAGGTAGGACAGGCGTAGAGGTGGTAGACACTTGTTGGTTCGCAATGAGCATCTAGGAGTCTGTTCTGGGATCTGGTCTAGCTCTGCAGCATCTTCCAGTCCAGTCATCTCACCATTCTCATCTGCATCTGTACCGCTCTCAGCCTCATCGTCATTTTCTGCAGTCTCTGTCTCTTCATCCTGCTCAAGGCTTGGTTCAGGTTGTGTAGATGTCTGTGGTGTCATTGGTGTTCTGTATGTGGGTACTGGCATATCTATGAGAGATTGGATGTGGTGTCCTTGCTCTTCTGAGAAATCTAGCACAGTCCCTCTTTTCTCAGCTCTGCATTGCTCATCAAAATAGACAACATGTCTTGTGCTGACTTCACCTGTCTTTAGGTTCATAACTCTGTAGCCTTTGCTACCAGGAGCATAGCCAATTAAAACAGTCTGTTCTGTTTTAGCATCTAGCTTCTGCCTCTTTTGATTTGCTATGTAGGTGAAAGCAATGCTTCCAAACACTCTTAATATGTGCCAGGTTTGGAATTCTGCCATGCCACAATTGGAATGGTGTGTGTGTGGTGCTCTTGGTTGGCAATCTGTTCTGGATATATGTTGCAGCCATGATTGCATCATCCCACAGTCTGGTGGGTAGGTCAGCATCAGCAAGCATGCATTTAGTCATTTCCAGAAACGGTATAAGCCTCCTTTCAGAAATCCCATTCTGCTCTGGAGTATGACTGACAGTCCAACTGTGCAAAATGCCTTGTTCCTCCAGGAAACTTTGTGTTTGGTGCGATATAAACTCACTGCCATTGTCAGTTTGTAGAGCTTTTGGTTTTCTCTCAAACTTCGTGCTCACCATGGAGATGTAATTCTTAGCATCTCATGTGTTTGACTCTTCTTTAGTAGGTATGTGACACAGTACCTTGAAAAATCATCCACAAAAATTAGAACATATCTATTCTTCCTAAGTGAGGGCACATTAAATGGTCCACAGAGGTCACTGTGTATGAGATCTAGCACCCTGGTGCTTCTCCTTTCTGTTCTTGGTGGAAATGATGGTCTAACACCCTTTTCTTCAATGAGTTTACACACCTGCTTGTTTTATCATGGTACTCTTGGTTTACCTTGATACCTGTTGCAAGGTTCTGTTTTTGTAGTTGCAGGATTGCCTTTGGATCGCAATGTCCCAGCTGCCGATGCCAGAGGTCCAAGCTGGTCTCATCCTTATCCACTATGGCTGCATTTGCTTGTTCAGCTGAAAGACTCAGTTCATAAACACCATCATTTTCAAAAGTTTGTGCAAACAAAGTACTATCTTTGGTTACTGTGCACTTACTTTCCATCCTGGAATGTATTGCAAATCCTTTCTTATCTAATGCAGCAACACTTAGCATGTTGCAACTCAATTCAGGTACAAATAAAACATGATCTGCTACATTTTCTATGGTTTCATGAGGTAGTTTGCATTTTAGAGCAACACTTCCAGCTCCATGAATATCCATGTGTTGGCCGTTAGCAGTCTTAATTTTTCTTTTAGTATCTCTGTTTATTTCATCAAATAAAGCTTCATTAAATGAATAATTATTTGTACATCCACTGTCCAAAATCCAATTGTTTGATTTTTTGTTTATAACTATTTGCCATCAGACCCTTATGTACTAAAAGGAAATTGCTCCCTTCTTTGGGTCCTGCTTTGGAGAGCTACCATTGGCTGATGAGCTCTTGTGTGAGTCACAGTGCTTAGCTAGGTGACTATGCCTCCCACAGGTAAAACACATTTGTGATTGGCTCTTGGGAGGGGCTTTCTCCTTCCCACTGGCCAGGTAATTTGAGCCACTTGTAGGAGAAATCTGATCAATGCATTCCTCTCTTAGCCTTGCAATGGGTTGTTCAAACTTAATCTCATGTTTGTCGTTTAAAAGTGAAATAAATGGCTCAAATTTCTCTCCTAATGTGCCCATAAGGAAACCCAACTTCTGCTGGTCATTAAACTCAAGTCCAGCTAACTTCAACTTGCCAAACATAGTAATCAAAGAATTTATGTGCCTTTCACAGTCTTTCTTTGTCTCAAGTCTGAGCTTCATCATTTCTTGAATCAGCATGGTTTGAGACTTAAATCTTGTAAAGCCAAATGAGGTCTGGAGTTTTTCCAGCATTTCCTTAGCTGTGTTACATTCTGTAACATGGATTATCTGATCATCTTCAAGGGCATCAAAAATAATAGCTTTTGCAATTGCATCTTTCTTTTCCCAATCTCTTATCTTTTGGGCATTTCCCTGTGGCATTGGTTTCTCAACACAGGAAAAAACTTGGTCTACTTCTAGAGCAATCCTTACTCTTCTTCTCCATTGCTGATAGTTAAGGGCACTTAATTTTGGCAACCTTCTGGTAAAGGCTTTGTTGTCTTGCAAATACATTATTTCTTGCTGGTCTGAGAAAAGCTTTGGTTTGCAAATTGACTCAGAAAAAACAGCAGCCAAAACGGTCTCTTTAAAAACTAGTGTCTGATACAGAGCAAAGGGAGAAACAAACATGCCAAAAATACTCAAAATAAAATCCTGAAAAATCTGGTTTAATTCTCAATTTATTCTGGACCACATAACCTGTTTGGTTTTTAAATGGAATAGGAACAATATGTAGTCCTATTTCTTAGCAAAGTATAAATGCAACAGCGGATTTTGAGAACAACCAGTCCCACACCTTCTCTCAGACATACTAGTTAATCAAATAACTAAATAAAGACAATCTTTTTAGCTAAAAAGAATAAAAGAATATTTACTCACAGCCATCATATGTTTAAGAAAACATAGGCTCTAGCTTAGACAGAAATAATCTGTAGTCTCAGTCCATTTTCAGTCATTGGTGAGGATGCCCCTGGAAGGGGCGTCTGCCTGCTCCCTCTGCTAGAGGTTAATGGAGAGTATGCAAAAGGATCAATATCCCCAGACAAAGGAGGAGGAAGAAGGTATTTAACCCCACCCTTTAAGGAAGTTACATCATGGTAAACAAACATATAGAGATATCCCCAATACTGGTTAGAGGGAACATCTTATCAAAGGAGATAGCATGCAAGCTTGATTATTCCAACAGAGTGGCGCTGGAGATGCAGATGTTTTCTCATTGTTCTATTTGCTTCCCAGAGTAGTCTTTGCATTATTTTTCCAGGGCAATCTTGGATACAACTGGCAGCCAACATTTCTCAAACACAGCCAACATGGCCATGTGTGACCACCAGCTTCTGCTTCATCCCCCATGATATAGGTACCTCCATATCAAGGGTAGGGAACTTGTGGCCTTTCAGATGTTGTTGGACTCCCACTCTCATCAGCCTTGGTCAGTGTGGCCAATGGTCAGGGATGATAGAAGCTGTAGTCCAACAACATTTGGAGGGCCATAGTTTCTCCACATCTGCTATGGCTGTACGTATGAGTACTATGGCTGTATCTGCAGCTCAATACACACTCTTGGCTAAAGACCAGTTTGAGAGTCACTGCCAACAGCAACTCTTATGACAGTGATCACTGAAAAGTGTCATTGTGATCACAGGAACTTCTGCAGGTCATGTACTAAATTTACCCTAGTGGGAAGGGTGCTGTTGCTGCACTGAGGTCCTGTTTTGTGGTTTCCCATAGGCATCTGATTGGCCACTATGAGAACAGGATGATGAACTTGATGGGCCATTGGCCTGATCCACCATGTTCTTATGTTCTTACGCAATTATATTTGCACATGTGCTTAGAAACTATTGGGATAGCTCATACGGGGGGGGGGAAGAGTTATTACATACTAAACAAGACTCTAGCCCACTTTGTGCATGCAGAGTGCAAACAGAAATCGTATGCAGAATGGGGTGTAGGGCTACACACTGGCCCTGCAGTACCACTGGCATGAGGCATAGACATTTGCAAGGGGGAAATGCAGGGAATACCTTTAAGCATGGACTTTCCCTTGCAGACATCTATGCCTAATGCATGGATGGCAGGGGCAGGGCAAGGGGCGCTATTGACCTTGAGGGTGGGGCCTTGCAAGCCCTTTCTATACATGATTCCTCATCACATGATACATCTGTGAAGGTGACTTCACTGATGCTAGAAATCTGGGGTTCTTCTCAGGAAGTTTTTTCCCCCAATGAAAAAGACTGAATATCTGGTCATAAGGGATATAAATGCCACACTATAGTAAGTTAAGCCAGTGGTATATTGCTGAGTACTGTCAAAGTAGTTCAAACTCTGGTCTACAGGATTGTATTTAGATGTCTTTCTGAATCAAACTTCCTGGCATCCCTTTATTGGGTCACAACACGAACAAATCTTTAAGGATACCACTGAGCTATGATTTCTCAAAGGATACAATATGCTTTACAGTGTCACTTTATTTTTTTTCCTATTTAAGGAAGTGAATCACAAGTTTGAAACTATCCCAAAAAGCCACACTGAGAAGCTTCCATCTGTGGGATGACGTCACTGTGGGATTTCTACCGAACTTTATGTTCTGGTAAACAAAGCAACTGTGCCAATTGCCACAGGACAGGAAGAACCCCCCACCCGATATATGTTGCCACTGTAATGTCTTATCTATTGTTAAGCTTCGATGTAAAAGCATCACAGAGCAAATATGAAAATAACTGGGTAACATTAAGAAATGTTTGGAGGGGGCTGAGAATTTTAGAGTAGAGCAAGTTGGTTCTAAGAGCTTTCTTTTTGTTCTTGAGGGTCTACTTCGTACTCGCTATGTGTAGACAGCATTAAAAATGGGATTTGTGTGTATAAATGGTGGAATTTGCCAGCAAAAATACACACCAGTCTGGCCCAAAGGATAAAGTGTTGGTTGACCAATGGCTCTCATCAACAATTGGTTTTGTGATGGGGGGGCTGACCTTAAAGGGCAGGGTTGAGGGAGCGCAATTAGCACCCCCTGTCCCTATTACTGCAAGTTAGCCTGTGAACTAGTTTGAAGATAGAAGATATTTAAAGGAGGAATGAGGTTGGTTGAAGCCTTTGGGAATGGTGATTTTTTAAATCAGAGGAGTGGCCAATGAGTGGTGATTGAGGAGAGGATGTGGGCAGTTTGAGTCCCTCTGGGAATGGAAGGGTCTGGTTTGGTACCTGCCTGACTCAGTATGCATTTTCTAAACAGGGACTGCTTTTACACTGGGGATTTACTGTGGAATAGCCACACTTTGTTCAGTCACCTTTTACAGCCATCTGCATGACACTGTGAATAAAACATGCTTTTCCATGTTTTTCCAATTCAGCTTCCAGGTTTTCTCAGAGCTCAGAAAAGCTATCTTTTTTAAACACTGTGCAATTTCCCCAGGTGTAGATGGCCTATTGCACAGTTACTCAATAATTTTTCTAAGCTGGTTATGGCCTGTGTAAATTGTTGTTTCCTTCTCTGTTTTGTTTCTGCTGTCTAGGAATTAACTCTATCACTTTAACTAGGGTTAATGCCATACCCTATGATGATGGAAGGATGCTTCCAAAGCACACCTCATGATCAGAGACTATATCCATGTGGTTCTGGTGCTGTAGAGTCTATAGTACACATGTTTTTGTATTGTAATTTTTATAAGGGTGCAAGGGACAGGCTGCTGCATTCCATTTTGGAACAGTTTTCTAGTTGAGCTGATGGAGTTCTTTTGAAAGTATGTTTAAACTCTAATAGTCTCTATGGCATTTTAAATGTTGCCAAATTTTTAAGCATTGTTATTGGCACTAGGGCTAAAATGCTTGCTGATGAGCAGTTTTATAGAGCAACCGTTTTTATGTTTGTTCAATTGTTTGTAACTGGATCAATAAACATATTTGGCACTAACTTTAATGCTATCCTTTCCGAATAGGGTTCCCTTTATATCTATTGCTTTTATTAATTAATTTTTTTCATTTCACTGCAGATGGAAGAGGGCAATCACAATTTCAACAAGGGGGAGAAGGAATATTTAACCCTTCCCCCTCATACACTATGGTCATCCAAAAACCAACCCCTTCCCAGCATTTGAGACTGGAAACATGGGAGACTGCCCACTTGGCTACAGAATGTTATTTGGATTCCAGAAGTCTGGAAGGAGAGTTGCTGTTCTACTTCCAGCTTAAAGCAGAATCGCAATGATTGGGTACTGCTTAATTATGCACATCTCGAAGTACCCTTATAGTCTAGGCAGTGGAGACCTGTCCACTAGGGCTACTGAGGCACAGCCCTCTCTAGAAGAATGTCAAGCATTTTTTAAATTCCCCCCTCCCAAATCTCATAGCCACAAACTCTTCTTGTCCCACATACATTTTATACTTCTGTGAACTTCCAGAAGTTTAGGAAGCATTTCTGTCAGTGCTCCTGTTACCTGGCTAATCAGATCTCTGCCCCACTCACCCAGTCCAAATCCAAAAGAATAGCTGTGGCAAAGAGACCCCTCCCCTGGGTCTCTAAGCAGAAAAGCATTGTGACTTGGGGGTCTGGCTGTGTTTCAGCCCCTGCTGGGAAGGCTCCCACTCCAACTGTTGTTATGAGAACTTATTTCCAATCTTAAATTTGGTTCCTCTTCATTTCTGCAGCAATTTGCATTTTTTTAAATCCTCGTGAAAATTCTTCAGCATTTTAGTGTGAATTTATCCTAATACATAAATTTTTGTTTGCAGTTTTGACTAATGTACACATTTTTGCAAGCAATTTCTCCTAAAGTAATGCATTTTTGTATGTTATTTTCACTAATATAAGCACTACAATGTACACCTTCCTCTAATATATGTATTTTTGTAAACATGCCTTGGTTGGAGAACTGCATTGCAACATTTGGATAAGTGCACATTTCGAAGGATGCCTGTGTTTCAGTTCTTGTATTGTTTTGGAAAGTATGAATTTGAAAAATTAAGGTTTAAATGCAAACTGATCAAATTTCTCCCCCATCCCCATATGTAACCAATAAGCTTTGCCTGTGTGGCAGCACTACTGTGGGAATATAAAGCCAAATTAGAGTGAGTGCAATGCTTCCTATATTCACTTAGCTCTCACTCTAAATGGGAGAATACTTTCTTCTTCTTTTGATGTCATGTCCAACTCCCCAAAAATCTCCAAAACATGGGAAGTTTGTCACTGGTGCTGAAAATGCTTGAGAAAATCAGCTTGGATAAAATGCTTGGGAAAACCACCTCATACTGAATATAATAAAGGGGCATCTCCATACATATTGGCAGATCTGGGCAATCGCAAGTTCTGGGCAATTGCAAGATCTGGCTAATTCCAAACAAGAATTTTACTACATCTAATATTAATCTGGCCTCTTTTTAATTTCTTTCTTGTAATGCAGCTATAATCTGCTTTTTACACCATCCACTCTCTGGGGAATTCTGTGCTGCTTCATTTACACGATCCTATAATGAAGAGAGGCTTCCCCCTGTTGACCCATCATATCACTTGCAGTGTATTTTTATTGCTCAGTTTCATCTCCCAAGCTTGGCTGTAAACTACAAACCACGTTGGGCTTCTTGGGCCTCTGCCAATGAATATGGTACAGAGACGTCAAACGATAGGATTTAGCCACCTCCTGGTGAGCTGGCTCCCTAGTCTTACTGGCTTCAAAGTGCACAGATTCCCTTTTATTATAATGTGTGACAAGAAATCACATAGACATTTACATGACTAGACTACCAGTTAAACCAATTTTCTCTTTCCAGTCTCTGTATTCCATATGGAGAAATCCTTTGTCCTAATAATGCAACATTCAAGGGTGTGTGATTCTGTCATAGCCACCAACAATAACAGGTTCTGACAAGACTGCCTCATCCTTATATTGGCTGGACCAGGTGTGCATTGGCTGTACAGAAACATTTCTCAGCAGCTGCTTTGGAACTAAGAAGCCCAAGGGTTGCAATGGGTATTTTCCAGCCTCCCTTTAACTGTGACAAAAATACATCTAGGAAGCCAACATTTTTGCTATCATGCTATATAGATAAAATGCGTTTGCATACATTAGCTTTGCAGATTTAATTTTGTTTCTGTACTTCAATCTTTTTTAAAAAACAACACAGATTTTAAAAACAATTTCAAAAAAGGAATGGAGGGAAAAGAATTAGAGGTGTATCTAAGATTTTCTCAGTGATCATGAAAACTAGAAATTAGACACAGTACATCTATATTATATATCATGATATTTTGTTTCTACTTGTTGTCTATGTCCATATAGCATTAGCTTTTCATTTTCCAAGTCAGTAAGCCTTTGGGTTCAAAGGCATTTTAAATGGGGAAAGTATTGAAATCAGGAAAGGATACTCTTTTAGTCAGATGTGGCTAGAATATTAGACTTTACTACATGATCAGATTTTTCTCAGGCAATACAAAGGGGAAAGGCTATAGCTTAGTGACAGAGCACATGTTTTGGTCCCTAGTTCAATCTCTGCAGGTAGGATTGGGAAAGTCCCCTGTCTGGAAAACTTGCATAGTTGCTGCCAGTTAGTGCAGTACTCCTTTTGATGGACCAATGGTATAAGATAGCTGCCTATGTTCCTATGGGCATTTATTTCCCATTTGTTGCCCGCGCTGACTTGGTTCAGTGTAACATTTTATCCTGGGGATTGTTGCCTTTCCAAAGCACTCAAAGAGGAATGTGTTGTATTTGGGGGAAACGTGGGACTACCTCAGATAGCACATTGATTGCTATCATGATTGCTATGCAACTGAAGGTTTGCAAGTGCCATGAGCCCCAGCTGGATATTATTAGTGCTGAGAAACCAAATCCCCTCCCTCTTCTTTTTCATCTACATGTTTTAGAAGCTCTGGAGAAACAACTTTAGATGCTGAGTACTCCTGCCCCTAGACAACTCCTATCTAGATTAGGGATAGGTAAATCTGTCAATTTACCTATCTCTCTCAGTTTTATCATTTTTCAACTCTTAAGCTCAGTTATCCATATATCCATATCAGTATGAAATTTAAAAAAAGGCCTCATGAAAATTCAGCAGTGTGGTAGTGTGAACTTCTCCTAATATACACATCTTTGCATGTTGTTGCAAAGCAATTTTCCTTTTATAAAATGTATTTTTGTGTGTTGTTTTCACTAATATATGCATTTTATGCACGGTTTGCTCAGTATGAGAATTTTTGTACACCTCACTTTGCTGGCATTGCAAAATTTTCAGAAATGGAAACTTCAAAGGATAGCTATGTTTTGGTTCATGTATTGTTTTGGAAAGTGCAAATTAGGTGGGTTCACTTATCAATGTGAATTGAATTGAATTTCTCACCCAGTATTGTTTTAATTTGGGAGTGGGGAAACTTTGAGCATCCAGATGTTGCTGGATTACAACTGCCATCAGCCCCATGCATCACAGCCAATGATTGGGAATGAGGGGAGTTCTCTACCGGGAACATTTGGAGGACCAAAGGTCCCCTCTCCTGTTGTAATTGCTAAAGAGAAAGAAAGCTCTGTAGCAATGGCTGCACCATTTTATGAACTTTTATTATTTGGGTTGTTTTGCTTTTGGTTTTTTTTTAATAATCTGTGGATTACGTGTTCTGTTGTTGTAGGACTTCTGTGCAGGAGTCCTACATCTAACTAGATTTTTTAAAAGTTAAGAACAGTATGGCTATCTTATTGCAATTAGGACCATTAAGTTCTCTAGGTGATCCTTACACCAATCATTCTTTCCCATCTTAACCTTCCTCACAAGGTTCTTGAGAGGCTTAGATAAGGGGAAACCATGTATATCATCCCTGAGCTTGTTGAAGAAAGGATGGAATAACAAATAAAAATTAAAAATCTTCTGTTATCTGTAGATGTGGTTTTGAACTGTTGTCAAAGAAAAGTCATTTACACAAATGTCTCTTTTCCCATTTACTTCATTAGAATGTGGGCTGCACTCAAATATATTGTTGTGCACCCCAGCCTCTGAGTGATGAGAGACTTCCAGGGGTTCCAACACTTTTTGAGGGTTCAGTTTCCTTGGAATGAAGGTTGGTGGAGGCTGGTTTAAATGCCTGTGATTTAATCATGCTGAAAGGCTCCCAGGCTGGTTGCTCTTCTGTGAGTTTTCACTTTCTGAGTATCATGTATAAGAGGAAACAGCATTTAAGGTGAAGGTAAGTGACATGTGTAAAAGGTTTTGAGTGTTGTCAGTGTTCCAAAACCTCTGTCCCTGCCTGCACAGTGAAATGCTTGTAAATCCGGTGTGATTTAATTGTATAGCTTAACAAAACTTAATGACCTTTTGCAAAAGAAATTGTCCTTCAGAGTTGAATGAGGCTAGAGAGAGATGAGAGGTTTGTTTTTGCTTTTGTGGAGTTGAAGGCAGTTTGAAATAGGAGTTGCCATTCATAGTGTGCACATTCATCCTACTTTTGCCTCAGGTAAACAGGTTTTGTGAAATAAATGAAAGCTGTTTAACCAGCAGCAACAATGGAACAAAAGAGATTTGTATACACCATGGCAAGTGATGCCTCTCTCAAAACACATTTTCTCTGCATGACACTTTTGAGAGATGTCCGAAGGGTAGTAATGAGAAAATGGGCTTTTCTAAAGTAGCTTCCCTCCTATTTGTGGAATGCTTTCCCCAGGGAGGCCTGCCTAGCACCAACTTTGTCATTGTTTTGGTACCAGGCAAATGTTTTTTGTTTTGTTTTCCTGGACATTTAGGCAGCACCAATGATAAGAAGTTTGTATTTTTAAATCTGCTTTTAATATATTTATGTAATTTTATCATTGCATTTTTTTTGCATTGGTTGTAAATCGCTATGCAACTTTTCTAGTGGGAAATGATATATAAATTTAACAAGCCTAAATCTAAACGCTTTATTAAAATTATCTTCATTGCTTGAGATGTAGTGCTCACTTCCCCATCAGCTTGGAGAGTGGAGGCAGAAGAGAAGTATGGACAATATATATGGAGTCCACTTCTATATCTCATCTAGCAAATTCTGTCAAATTCACACTTTCTTTCAACAAGCCTTTTAAGTAGGTATCTTAACCCAGTCTACATCTGTATTTGAATTGTTTTAAAGATTTTAAAAGATTTTTAAAAATATATATTTTTACTGCTTTTTCATTTGTTTGCTGCCCTGGACTCCCTTTGGGAGGAAGGAAATGAGATAAATTTAAATAAATGAATAAATGAATGAATAAATAAATAAATAGTAATAATCTTCCTAGGACTGTTTATATGGCGGCAAGGATGTTGCTCAGAGCAAGAGCACATGCTTTGCATGCAGAAGTTTCTGGGTCCAATACCTGGCGCTTCCAGATAGCACTGGGAATGACTCCTGTACGAAGCCCTGGAGAGGCATTTCCAGTCAGTGTAGGTAATATTGTCCTGAATGGATGAATGGCCTGACTTGATGTAAGGTGGCTTCCTATGTGCCTGTGCCTGATCAAGCACACAAGACTGATCAAGCACAACTCACTTGGAAACATAGGTAGATAAACTAATAGGCAAATAACCTTGCAGTTTAAGAACGTACCTATAGCCCACAGATATTTTTATCAAACTTTAAAAAGCAGGGAAATTGGGCAGCTATATTGAATGCACCAGCGGAGCAGGAGACCTGACCTCTCTGAGATATTGTACTGCCCTACAAATTTGTCAAAATGCAAACACCATTTGGGTTGGTCTTTCACAGTCCAATGCACTTGCTGTGTAGCTTGCAAGAATTTGGTAACATGTGCCTCTGAGCATATGGTGAGTGCAATCTCCAAAGATAGAGAATTATATTTTTGTATGTTTGTTGGTGTTATTTGCTTCTTCCCTGTGTTACTAATGTATCTACAGAGAATCTAAACTAGAAAATTTTATTTCCCTCATTATTCATCCTAGAAATCTGTGTCAAATTTATTTGTATTAATCTCAAAGCATTTTTATTGGTCAGTGTCATATGATGGTGAAGATAGCCTTTTGTGTTTCAAATTGGAGGTTATGTTCTATTTCTATTTTGAGTGCATTAACAGTTGAATCTGAAAGTGCAGTTTGATGTAAAATCAGACGGATTACAATATGTTGCTACTTCAGCAATGACCCTAGCTGTTGGAAAAAAGAGGATGCATGTTTTCAGCCTGCTATGTTTAAACCACTTTATTTAAGGCAAGGTGGGTACAATTGGAATTTTGCTAGAATATATTTCACCTCCCACTGTTTTATCTTGTGCAAATTGAGACACTCGTGAGGTCCACTGGAGACTATTCTGCAGAAGTCAGTGCCATTATTCCACAATTATGTTTGGAGTTTTCTTAGTGCAAATTTTGCAAAGTGTTGCTGTACTTTACATATTCATAGAAATAAAAGCAAAAGAAAATTATTTCCTATAGGAAACTTCACTAAAATTGCAAAGTAAATCAGACATATTTAAAGTGACTATCTGAACTATACCAACTGTCTTAATAATGTTGCCTCCTCCCTGCTAAAACAAGATCTGCACAGCACATGTCTTGTTTCTATTATTTAGGTTGATTGCAGGTGTTGCCACCACTCACCATATGCTCAGAGGCACATGTTACCCAATTCTTCCAAGCTACACAGGAAGTGGATTGGACTGTGAAAGACCAACCCAAATTGTGATTGCATTTTGACAGATGTGTAGGGCAGTCCAATATCTCAGATCTCCTGCTCCCCTGGTACATTCACTATAGCCGCCCAATTTCCCTGCTTTTTAAGTTTGATAGAAATATCTGTTGGCTATAGGTACGTTCTTAAACCGCAAGGTTTTTTGCCTATTAGTGAATTTCTGCTTTTTAATCTGGGAGGTAAGAAATGGGATCCTGTGCAAGTTTGCTGAGAATGGATTGATCATTTGCATGCTTAT
The DNA here is from genome assembly GCF_030035675.1 of Rhineura floridana. Taxonomy (NCBI): domain Eukaryota; kingdom Metazoa; phylum Chordata; class Lepidosauria; order Squamata; family Rhineuridae; genus Rhineura; species Rhineura floridana. Next base: position 105,801,164 of record NC_084483.1, read on the forward strand.
TGAGTTCAGTGGGATTTACTCCCCTGCAGTCATGCGTAGGATAAGTGAAACTGACCACAGGGGGTGTGGAAGGGAGGAGGAGGAGGAGGAGGGAGGAGAGGAAAGGCAGAGGGGAGGACTGGGAGGGGAGCAGGCAGGAGGGGGAGGGGAGAAAGACAGATTTGATCATTTGCATGTTTATTGAGTTCAGTGCGATTTACTCCTGTGCAATCATGCTTAGGATAGGTAAAACTGACCAGGGGGGAGAGAAAGAGGGCTGAAGTGGGCAGGGGAGGAGGAAGAAGGAAGAGGGGAGGAGCAAGGGGAAGGAAAGGGAAAGGAGGGGAAAGGCAGGTCTGATCATTTGCCTGATTATTGAGTTCAGTCGGATTTACTCCTCTGCAATCATGATTAGGATAGGTAAAACTGACCATGGGGGAGGGGGAGGGGGAGGAACATATTGGAGGGGGAAAGAGAGGGGGAGGGGAGGGCAGGTTTGATCATTTGCATGCTTATAGAGTTCAATGATATTTACTTCAGTGAAATCATGCTTAAGATAGGTAAAACTGACCATGGGCAGGAGGAAGGGGAGGGGAGAGGAGGAAGGGGATGGAGGGGATTGGAAGGGGGATGGGGAGGGAGGGGCGAAGGGAAGGGGGATGGGGAGGGAGGGGCAAAGGGAAGGGGGATAGGGAGGGAGGGGTGGAGGGAGGGGCAAAGGAAGGGGGAGGGGAGGGGCAAGAGGGAGAGGATAGGAGAGAGAAGAAGGGAGGGTGGGTTTGATCATTTGCATACTTTTTGAGTTCAATGGGATTTATTTCTATGCAATCATGTTTGAAAATGGAAATGGACTGCCTTCAAGTCGACCTGAGTTATGGCGATCCTTTGAATAGGGTTTTCATGGTAAACGGTATTCAGAGGTGGTTTTTCCATTGCCTTTCTCTGAGGGTGAGAGGCAGTGACCAAGGTCACCCAGTGAGCTTCATAGCTGTGTGGGGATTCGAATCCAGGTCTCCCAGGTCGTAGTCCAACACTGACTTGGGGGAGGGCAGGGAGGTGGGAGGGGAAGAGATTGGGTGGGTGGGCACTGGGCAGAAGGGAAGCCCCTTTCCTTTCCAAAAGGAAAACATTGTGAACAGTATCATTGCTTTTCAGCATTTCCCCCACCTTTTTATTCTACAGAAGGCACATGTAGCCTCCCACCCAAATTTAAAACAAAGCTGTCCCTGGCCACAGCCACAATTGGCCTCTATTACACTTTGGACAATTATGGCTTCTCCCAAAGAATCCTGGGAAGTGTAGTTAGTGAAGGGTGCTGAGAGTTGCTAGGAGACGCCCTGTTCCCCTCACAGACTTCACTCAGAGCGGCTGACTGTTAAACCATTCTCTCAGGGGAATAGGAATCTCTTCTCAGCACCCTTCACAAACTCCCAGGATTCTTTGAGGGAAGCCATGACTGTCTCACGTGAAATCAGTCTGGTGTGGGTGTGGCCCGCTGATTAGGTAAGCCAAGCAGGTGTGGGTGTGGCTTTTAGAACACTGACAGCTGGTTCTCATTGAGCATGCCCCATGTTATCATTGGCTTCAAGCCAAAATTTCTTAAATTAATTAAAAATCAGTCATGCATTTTTTAAACTTTTAAACTGCAGAAGATGAAGGTCAGAGTATGGGGCAAGGTCAGTATTAGGATTACAGGTACTCTGTGAACATGGCTGATTTTTAATGAATTTCAACAGATTATGAGAACTCTCAGAGATAAAAGTCCAAAAGGGCTCTGGGTTTTTTTCTCTCTCTTTTCAGACTTTGAACTCTCTATTCTCTCTGACTGTTTTGTGTATCGCCATGAAAATTTAGAGGGTTGTTAAGCAAGCATTTCTGAGTTCAGGACTATAAGTTTTGTAAGGTTTTGTTTTGAAAGGAGCTTATGGCTCCTCGTGGCTGTATAATTTGTGTAGAATAATGCATGTGTGTCTTAACAGTGAGGCTTCGGTGTTTTGCTTCCAAGTGGGGAGTTTACATCACTAACAGCACAATCCTATGTATTTTTACTCAGAAGGAACTGTAGGAAAGTGTGAGAAATTAGATTAAGTTCTCATTTCACATCAAATTATCAAATTTGCACTTTCTGAAACAGTAAGGGAACAGAAACACAGTCAATTAAAATTTTGCAATACAGTTCGCCAACCAAACTGCCTACAAAAATGTGTTTATTAGGAGAAATCTGCACTAAAATGCTGAAGAATTTTCACGAGGATTTTTTTTTAAAAAAATGCAAATTGCTACAGAAATGTGGAAAACTGAATTTAAGATTGGAAAATGAGAAACCAAGAAAATCGAAACAGACAGATCTTTCCATCCCTAGAAGGAAGTCACAGTAGGTTCAGTGGGTCTTATTTCTAGGTAAATTGGCATAGCATTGTACTATGTGTTCATTTTCACTTTTGAGTGGTAGAAAGCAAGAATGCACCATTCATTTGTTATGTATATAAGAGATTATGAATTTGTTTTCATTTAGTCTTCAAACATCCCGTCCCATGGCTTAGAAAGCCCTTAAGAGTTCTTCATTTAGTTTGGAGTGGAGTGAGGTAAGGCCAGGCAGCTTCTCTACATTCAGACAGTTTTTAAAAAAACTTTTTTGGATCTCTTTGAAAGGCAATTTTGTAAGGGGTCAGACTTGAGACACCCTGCAGGATTCTGGGGAGCAACTGTCTGGGTCCATTGCAAAGAGGATTGCATTGTGAGCAGCCTTGACAATGTATAGTGGTGCCTACAATGCTGTGTCTAGCCCTTTTAGCAGAAGACTGGGAACTTTTACATAATTAATCTTCATTATGAAAGGAACCTTGAGTTTACCCAGTGCTTTGTATCTTTGGCATAAAAATGCATGTAGCCTTGGATTCCTCCAAGCAACGCACATTCCATTATCCAGGATATTTTGGAAGGCCCTTTTTCTAGGTTGTATTTGATTCATGTCATCAATGGTAGTGACTCATGCTGTGCTGAAGCCAGGGGTGTACGGGTGTGGAGGTTTTTGTGAATATTTGTACGCCCTGCAAAGCCTCCCTACTCTTCTTTGACAGGTGTCTGAGAAAGAAGGAGCACATCCCTATTGTCAAAGCAACCAGACTAGGGATGGGTGAATCTGACAAGTTCAGTTTCTCTGTTACTTTCCACATCAGTTTGAGATTTTTTTTTTAAAGTCATCAGCATTTCAGTGTAATTTTCTCCTGATTTACAAAAAAAATTAAAAGCAGTTTTGCTTCCTACACATTTTACAATGATACATTTATGTATGTTATTTTCACTAATATGTGCATTTCTAAGCACCCTTTTCCCCAGTGTACACATTACTTGACTGGAGATTTTGTATTGCAAAATTTGGAGAAGTGTGAATTTTGAAGGATGGCTTGCAAATTAGGTAAATTCACCTTGAAATGCAAACTGAATCAAATTTCTCCTCAAGATTGATGCTTCTTTGGACCAGTCCAGCCACATGCAGTTGACAAGATGGATCAGAATGTGGATGCGGTGCCATCTGTAGTATTTACAATAGTAACAATAGTAGGGTTGTATTCAACTAATTCCTCCTCAGAGTAAACCCACTGAAATTAATCAACCTAAGTTAGTCATCTCTGTTACCTTTAATGAGTCTACTCTGAGCAGAACTAGCATTAAATACCACCCTTAAATTTAAACATATTTTCTCAGCTGGTGATTAATACGGTTTATTCTGGATGCTACTTCCTGAATGAGGGTTTTGCTGACAAGATTGACCAAAGTATAATGGTCAATCTAACTGAAATAGTTAATCTCAACAATTTCAGATTCCCGCAGCCATAATTTCAAGAGAATAGGATTTCCTTAAATGATAACATATAGAGTAGGTTTGAAGATATATTAATATTCACCTATTGCTACCATTCTAAGAGTAGTTTAACAATCATCCCCTCTTGCCAAGGAACTTTGGGGACTAAAGGTCTGTGAGGGGAACATGGGTCTCCTAACAACTCTAAGCTCCCTTCACAAATTACACTGCCCAGAATTCTTTGGGAGAAGCCATGACTGTTTAAATTGGAATAGTAGCAGCATAAATGTGTAGTGTGAATGTGGCCCGAGCTTGTATAAAAGGGAAGGCACAGCATTGTCCAGGCTCAGTGGAAGATGTTCAAGTAGGGAAAAATCTGAGAGGAAGCAGTGGCAGTTAAGCCAACACAAGATTAACTGAAATCATTCAAGGCAGAAGATGTGAGAACTGGTAAGGTCTGGAACGTTGCAGGAACAGCTCTTGAGGAACACTTTGGGCCAGAGTTTCAACAGAAAGCAAGGCTCACAGAGGCAACTGTGGCATGTTCTTTGCCATGTCCTTTGTCAAATGCCCTGATCAGAGGGGAACATTCAGAGGAGGCTGAAGTAAGCCTGCTAGATGAGTACCTGACAAGAGGGAGAACTTCAAGCCTTACTCTCTCTGTCTTTCTCAGAGAGCCTACTGGGGTAGAATTAGGAAATGGTTAGTTGGCATTTGGGTTTTAAATTAGGAAAGTGAATGTTAATGATATAACAGTTTTCCTAAAGAGACAATATAAGTTTAAGTAACTATAGAAGCATACTGATAATTTCTAGTCTTATATATTATTAATATACTTTCATAAATAAGGGTGGATATAAATATCCATCTTCACTTTTAAATCATTCTGCATATCTGTTCATCACATGCCTATAAACAGAATACCCCACTGTGTATTATAGACAGTGCGTGAGCAGAGCAATCCAACTCAGGGGAAGCTGGCATAAATTGTGCTGGAGCAAGAGAAGCCAGCGTAAAGTTCCACCACATCCAACTGTCATTCAGGAATTTCTGGGTTGGCTGAATGCCGGCTCAGCTGGGAGCTATGGGCAGGGACCAAAAAGTAAAAGCCCACTCTCCCAAATGCCCCTGCTGGGGAGCAAGTCCTTTCCACTGACTTCTATTGCAATTATTTTCTTAAACCAACCTTTTTCCTGGTGTAACTTTTGTCTGGATTGCGACCTGCAGGAGCATTCCAAACATGAGCTGGATGTGGATTAAGTCCCCTCACCTCGGCCTATCCCCTGACATGCCCCCTTTCTGAACCTTACACTGGCTTACACTAGCTCCACTTGCGCCAGTCTGAGCCGGAACCCAGCAAGCTCAGCTCAAGATCCACTGCATACAAGTCCCCTCAGCCTGGTGTAAATGCACGTTGGATTGTGCCCTGAGTGGATAAAGTTTTATTATAAATTCTATGGTGGCAATAGATTTTTTAAGGATGAAGAAGTAATGTATTTTGAGGAACGATTGGTAAGCCAAATCTTCCACATTTGAGGAGGTTTAATGGAGTATAAAGAGAGCCAAACCTCCATAGTTGTGTGGTATTGGTGGGATAAAAAGCTTGATCTTTACAAGCTGATTGCCTGTTTGTTCATTAAAAGCTAATATTCTTCCAAAGTAACAGGGATGCTTTTTTAAAAGACTCATTTCATTTCAAGCAAGCTATAATTTTTCACATAGTGAATTTAATATTTCAATGGATATTTCCTAATGTACTAACTGAGGAGGCCCTGATGAGTTGTGAAATACCACATAAAACATTAAAGAAAACATTATAAACCCAAACCATAACTTTGTTATCCTTTTACTGGACTACATGACATCCAGATGGCAAGAGTATCCTTACTAAGAGGTTTCTTAGTGTTGATGGGGGTTTTGTTTGGCCATAAATACAAACTCCGTCCTTTTTAATGTTTCATCTTTGTGAGATACATTGAATTTTGGGAATAAAATTATATGATGCATCCATAAAAATAAAGTTATAGCCTATTTTTATTTGGTTTTTGCTGGAGATATGTCATTACATTTTCTTTTAGCTTTCAGCAAGCATATCTACTTAGATAAGAGAAAAATTAAAAACCACGTAATTGAGGAGGGCCAGATCTTCACTCAGGCATATGCTTATAATAGATATTTGAAATGAACTGGGCTTCATATATGGCTTTGTGAACATCCAAACCGGAGGCAATTAAAATGTCCTGCTTTCCTGTGCAGCTTTTTCATAACATTGGGCCATCAATAAAGAGCTGCTTACAAAATACATTTTAAAAAATTAAGGGAATTAAGTTCATAGCCTAATCCTTTTTTTAGTATTATGTAAACAATGAGTACATTTCTCAACTCTGAAATAAAAGTGGCTCCAAAATGTTTAATGTAGACTAATTACCTCTTGCTAATTTATCTGTCCAGTTACTTCGGATATAATCATTCTGAGACAGAATAAAAACAGATTATATTGTGCCCAACATAATGGTTTGCACTTCCATAGTTGTGTGACTGGGAAAATGTAAGGTGCTTCCTATACCTCACAGGAATAAAGGGAAGAAGTGACGCAGGAAACATTATGTGGTTCACTACCCCTTTCCAATTGTAATCCTCTGTACAGTCAGTGGGATTTAAGGAGCCTAAATGAGCACAGTATTGCAGCCTTTTTGTTTAATTATATATACATGAAACACATTTCTTTGTGAGCATTTCCCCATATCATTCCACCCTCAATATTTCAAAAATTTCAAAAATTATATATCAGTCCAGGGAAGCAATTGGGTAACATATACACCATACATTTAAAGCATATGGCTTCCCCCAGAGAATCCTGGGAAATGTAGTTTGTTAAAGGCACTGGGAATTGTAGCTCTATGATGGGTAAACTACAGGTCCCAGGATTCTTTGAGGGAAGCCATGTGCTCTAAAATGTATGGTATGGGTGTGACTGACCAATCTGTCTCTTTGTTTCTCATAAATGATCAATGCTGCTGTAATGCTGAAAAGATGATGTCATACAATGGATAATAAATGTCATCTAGCACACCCATAACAACCTTACCTGTAGTATTATATCTTGATTAAGCAGTTGGGCTGGGGAGGGGATAAGATTGTCAGCACTGCATACTCAGTTAACTAGGGCTCCATAAAATTTTCATCCACATAAAATGTTGTTGCTGAAAGGGAGGTTGTGGGGAAAATGTTTCACAACTCTCATACAATTTTTGCATGACATTTGATGTCTGCTCATAACTTCTTCTCCCCCTGATCTGCAGGTTTAGCACCACTTTTTTTTTAAAAAAAAATCTTGAAGTGATCCCAGCCAGTCAGGCATCATATTGGCAACATGAATACATGATGACATCACCCTTGCCTGCCAGATGTGGCTATGTAATGATATCACAAAGCCAAATTGGAGTGAGGGCAGTGTTTCCCTCCCATCCATATTTTCCTAAGACAATATTTTGCAAGTATATTAGAATGTATATTCTCACAATTTGGAATTCCACCACCATTCCACATATGGTTTAAGGGTTTGGGCTGGGGAAGAACAAGGTGTAAACGTTTTAAATTTATCGTATTAACACTTAGGTTTAGCCCATAAAATGTATGAACACCTAAGATTTCAGAACACAATCCATCCAAAGTTAAACATGCATTGTTCTCAATTGAAGAGAGTTACACGTGTCCCAAATTCTTCTGCTGAGATAAAATGTGGTCAAAATTCAAAAGGTTGGATTTAAATTCTTACAATATGTGAATTATGCAGTTCTGTGTTAATTATGTTTAGAAGGTTAAAGCCTTCCCTCTTCATTGTCCATTACTCATACTGATAGATATCTATTGTGGCTGTGTATCCTGCTTATTTCTGTAAAACTAAAGACATGGCAGGATTGGTTTGTATCCCTGCTAGTCATTTTAATAGAAGTCTTCCTGTTTTGGGGGGGGGAAAGCAGTAGTTATGCTTCTTTCTGTTTTTTCAGATTCTAAAACTTACCAAGTGGAAGAGGTTAAAGGATATGTTTGCTCTTTGAGTATGACCAATAAACCACACACACAAAAACAGCAGTTGTTGCCTAGAAGGCTGCTGGCTGCAAAAGAAGCAGGATGTTTCAGGAACAAATTTATCCTTCTGTAAACATCTGGAAAATGAATTATGTCAATAAAACAAAGAGATCTATTGGGAGGATTTTGCTTCTTGATTAAGACCTGGTGTAATGTAGTAACGAAGCCTGCACATCTATATTCAGTGACCTGGGAGTTAGCCCCATTGAGTTCTGTGGGACTTACTCCTGAGTAAACATATATAAGAATGCTCTGGAAAGCATATAAGATATAAACAAGGGAGTTGCTGATCCAAACTGGAGCTTCAGTCTGTAGCTCATCAGCTGGCTTTAGATCAGAAGTGGGAAAACCTTGGTCCTCCAGATGTTTCTAAACTAGAGCTCCCTCCATCCCTGGCTATTGGCACATTACCAAATTCTCCCAAACTACACAGGAAGTGGATTGGACTGTGAAATAATAATAATAATAAAATTTTATTTCTAGACCAACCCAAATTGTGTTTGCATTTTTACAAATGGGTAGGGCAGTCCAATATCTTAGAGAGGAGGTCAGGTCTCCTGCTCCCCTGGTGCATTCACTATAGCTGCCCAATTTCCCTGCTTTTTAAAGTTGGATAGAAATATCTGTTGGCTATAGGTACATTCTTAAACCGCAAGGTTTTTTGCCTATTAGTGAATTTCTCTGCTTTTTAATCTGTGAGGTAAGAAATGGGATCCTGTGCAAGTTTACTGAGAATGGATTGATCATTTGCATGCTTATTGAGTTCAGTGGGGTTTACTTCTCTGCAGTCATGCTTAGGATAGGTGAAACTGACCACGGGATGGGGAGGGGAGTAGGGGGAGGGGAGTAGGCAGAAGGGGAAGAGGAAGGCAGGTTTGATCATTTGCATGTTTATTCAGTTCAGTGGGATTTACTCCTGTACAATCATGCTTTGGATAGGTAAAACTGATCATGAGGAGGGAGGTGTGGGCAGGGGAGGAGGAGGAAGGAAGAGGGGAGGAAAGGAAGAAGGGAGGAGGAAGCAGAGGAGGGGGAAGGAGGGGAAAGGCACATCTGATCATTCGCATGTTTATTGAGTTCAATGGGATTTACTCCTGTGCAGTCATGGCTAGGACAGGTAAAACTGACCATGGTGGAGAAGGAGGGGGAGGAGAGAGTAGAGGGAAGGAGGACAGGGGGAGAGGGGAGCAGAAGGAGGGGGAGGGGATTGAAAGGGGAGGGGAAAGGAGGAGATTGGAAGGGGAGGGAGAAGGGGTGAAGGAAGGGGGAGGGAAGGGGCAAAAGGGAGGTGTTGGGGGAGGGCAGGTTTGATCATTTGCATGCTTTTTCAATTCAGTGGGATTTACTTCTATGCAATCATGCTTAGGATAGGTGAAACTGATCTGGGGAGGGGCAAGGCAGGGAGGAAGTGGGAGGAGAGAGGAAGAGATTGGAGGGGTGGGCACTGGGCAGATGGAAACAGGGGCATCACTAGCTGGGTGCGGGGAGTGCGGACTGCACCAGGGTGACACCATGAGAGGGGGGTGGCACCGAGAGCCGCCCCGCCCCTAGGCACCAGGAATCGGGGCAGGCAGACGGCAGAGAGCTGCCCTGTATGTGCGGCGTGCGCACAGCGTGCTAACACATGAGGGAGGAGTGAGCATGAGTGCCGTGAAGGGCACCAGGCTGGATCTCCCATGGGGCAGGGCCTCGACACCAGCGTCGTTGCAGTGACTGTTACCAGGCTGAGGCACGTGAGGGAGGCGTGAGGGAAGGGCGCCGGGCTGGATCTCCCATGCGATGGGGCCTCCTCGACTCCAGCGGCATTGCAGCCTGTTACCAGGCAGGCTAGGCTAGAGCCGCTCCCACTCCTTCTCTTGTTGCTGCTCCTGCTGCCTGCTCAGTTGTTGCCGCCATCGCGGAGCCCTAAAGCTGCCCACTGCAGGAGGATGGTGCGCCTGGCAGCCGAGCTGCTGACTCGTAATCTCCCAGAAGCTGAGCTCTTCTTGTTGCAATGGGTAATGTTGATGACTCAATGGGCTAGGCAAAGCCCAGAGCATCCCTCCTTGCAGAGAGTCGTGTGTGTGTGTGTTTGCGTGTCTCCCTGGGAGTCAGCAGTTTGCATTCTCTAATTTCAAACTTCGATTCTGCCAACTTGGCTTTCAGCAAAGTTTTTCTACTACTTCCCTCCCCGCACTCCTTTTGAATGTGGGAATGAATAGCGTTTATTAATGTTGCATTTTATCCTTTTCTTTTTAAGGGAATGGAGCAAATTCAGCTTTTATGGGATTATTATAAATGTTTCCCATTTTGGCTCATTAATGTGTCCTTTGAGGTTTTTTCAGCGTTTCATGTGCTGGAAGCTAAGTTCCTCACACAACCTCTTAAACTACATGCCTTTACCATGCAAGTGGTGAAGATGTACTATAATAGTACACAAATTTGACCCAGATTACTATCATAGTATTGATTTTTCTTTTTCTTTTTTAAATAATTGATCCTGCATAGCAGCAAGAGGGGTATAACTTTACTCCAGTGTGGTGTTATTAAATCGGGTTGAAAACACACTTTTAAAAAGTAGTGTACAGATAAGCCTCACTTTGTTTAAAGAAATCCTTCATTTTAGAGCAAGAAATTTTGGAGCATTTTAGAGCAAGAAGTATTGAAATGGTTTGTTTTTGAATTTTTTTAAATGCCCCTTAAGAGCTCAGGCCCATAGATTAGTAGCTTCATTTTATTGTGGATAGAAATTTTCTAAAAAAAGTTGATTGTGGGTATTGCAATTTTTTATCTAAGGTGTTTTTTCATAATTTGGTTTATTTTGAACAAAATCTTAAAAGGAAAGGAAAGCAATATTCATAATGCCTTTCTTTTCTTGCTGAGGTGATAGGTAATGGAGTGGTGCTTCTCAGTAAATGCCTTCTTACTAATTTTATTTATTTATTTTAAAAATTATATTCCTCTTTCCTAGTCTGTTATATAGCTTTCACCATAACAAACATTTGGAAAGCAAATAATTATAATAACCCAAAATCAACAACAGCTTCATAAAAATACTGAACAATAAAGGCAGATAAAAGCAAAACAATAAAAATGAGCCAGCATTTACACCACAAATTATCCTTTAAAAGTAGTGCTGCTGTGCTTAATCAATTAATCAGTTGGATTAATAAATTAAAACAACTTCTGATCTACTAAAACATATACCCTTTAATCAGGCAGTAGATTTAATTCTTACAAAGTATTATTTGTAATGTAAGTATTTATAAAAAAATCAAATGGCAAGTGCCATATTTGAAAAAGCATTTTTTCTTTTCATTCACAATAGAAGGAATGCCTCTTCTAAAATGATGCCTGCTGTGACACATTCTGGCTCCATCTAAAAATGGAGGATGTGCGCTTCTTGTTTCAGATTGATCATTTTTGCCCATGTCCAAATTTAATTGATAGATTAATTGACCCAACTCATACATTTAATCAGTTAAACTTCAGCCCTGATTAAAACCCCTAGTGAATAAAATTGTTTTGACCTGTCTCCTGAAAGTGATATACGGGAATTAAGATTTACGAGTAACATTAGTACAAAAAACATTACTAAGGATTCTGTATGGTCTGGTACAGGAGGAGGTCCATGGGGGTGACACCATGAGTTATCGCACCGGGTGACACCAACCCTAGTGACGCCACTGGATGGAAAATCCCTTTTCTTTCCAAAAGGAAAACGTTGTGTATGGTATCATTCTTTTTCAGGCTTTCCCCCACCTTTTTATTCTACAGCAGGCACACGTAGCCTCCCACCCAAATTTAAACCAAAGCTGTCCCAGGCCACATCCATACCAGACTGTTATTTCACTTTAGGCAGTCGTGGCTTCTCCCAAAGAATCCTGGGAAGTGTAGTTAGTGAAGGGTGCTGAGAGTTGCTAGGAGATGCCCTGTTCCCCTCACAGAGCTTCATTCAGAGTGGCTGACTGTTAAACCACTCTGGCCACTGGAGCTCTGTCAACGGAATAGAAGTCTCCTCCCAGCACCCTTCACAAACTACACTTCCCATGATTCTTTGGGGGAATCCATGACTGCCTGAAGTAAAATCAAAGTCTGGTGTGGGTGTGGCCCCCTGATTAGGCAACCCCAGCAGCTGTGAGTGTGGATTTTAGAACACTGACAATTGGTTCTTACTGAGTGTGCCCGGCCTTATCATTGAGTTCAATGCTAAATTTCTTAAATTAATTAAAAATCAGCCAGGCATTTTTTTAACTTTTAAACTGCAGAGGATGAAGGTCAGAGTACGGGGCAAGATCAGTAATAGGATTACAGGTACTCTGTGGACACCGCTGATTTTTAATTAATTTCAACAAATTATGAGAACTCTGACAGAAAAACATCCCAAAGGGGTCTGGTTTTTCTCTCTCTCTTTTTACACTTTGAACTCTCGATTCTCTCTGTTTTGTGTATCGCCATGAAAATGTAGAGGGTTGTTAAGCAAGTATTTCTGAGTTCATTACTATAAGTTTTGTAAAGTTTTGTTTTGAAATGAGCTTATGGGAAACATCAGAATGGCATGGAGGTATTTTCAATTTAACATTGCGGAATGCGAAAAATCCATCCTGACTATAGTATACAGCCACTCTCGTGGCTGTATAATAAGTGTGCATTTGGCTTCTTTTTCCTATGTGTAGAACTTTGCATTTGTCCCTGTTAAATTCTGTTCAGCCCAGTTTTCAGCCCAATGCTTCAGCCTATCAAGATCACTTTGGATTTTGTTCTGTCTTCCAAGGTATTAGCTATTCCTCCTAATTTTGTATCATCTGCAAATATGATAAGCATTCCCTGTACCTCCTCATCCAAGTCATTAATAAAAAGATAACCACTCTTTGAGTACAAATCTATAGCCAGCTGTGCATCCACCTGATAGTTATTCCATCCAGCCTACATTTAGCTAGCTTGCTAATCAGAATATCATGGGGCATTTTGTCAAAGCTTTGCTGAAGTCAAGATATATTATGTCCACAGCATTCCCAGGGAGGTTACCCAATCAAAACATGTGACTACTTTATAATCTGCTTCAGAATTTTCCCAGGGATTGATGTCAGACTGACTGGTCTATAGTTCCCAAGTTCTTCCTTTTTGTCCTTTTGGAAATTAGTTCTTTTCCAGTCATCCGGCACTTCACCCATCCTCCACGATTTCACAAAGATAATGGACAGTCGTTCTGAGAGTTCTTCTGCCAGTTCCTTCATTACTCTAGGATGCAGTTCATGGAGATTTGAACTTGTTCAAAGTAATTAGGTATCCTTGACCATTTGTCTATCGATCTGAAGCTGTAATCCTGCCCCTTAAACTTGTACTTCATATTTGCCAGGAGGGTCATAGACTCTCTTTTGGGAGAAGACTGAGCCAAAGTTGGAATTGATCACTTCTGCCTTTTCTCTTTCGTATGTTGTCATCTTGCCATCCTCATTGAGTAGCTGAACCATCATTTCTTTTCTCTATCTTTAACTATGCATATACCTAAAGAAAGCTTTTTTGATGCAGCTCATTCTCAGCTTTAGTCTTCCTTATGCCATCCCTGCAATTCTGTGCTACCTGTCTGTACTCTTCCTTTGTAGCTTGGCCTTCCTTACACTTCCTATTATGTGTCCTTTTTTGTCTTCAGGTCATCTCTAAGCTGTTTGTGAAGCCACATTGGCTTCTTCTGCTGTTTCACAATATTGCCTTAGGACTTTGCCTTAGTCCCCTTCTGGCCTATTGTTACTTTGTGTCTGGGTGCACTTGCAGGCCACAACCCCCCTGTATCTTTGTGCCTATAAAGCATACAACCCTGGGTTGCCCTGGATACTTGATGATACACTATCTCTTCACTGCTCCCACCATTTGATAGTGTTTTTCCACCTTGGTAATTACCCTGCCCTCCCTTCTGGTCTGTGTAAACCCCAGCCAAGGATCAGGCTTTTGGTAAACCAAGAATAATATTTATTTTTAAACACCAGGAAATAACAAGATTACTTTAGGTATATTTAACAAACGTATGGTTTCATATAGTGTCACTCTTTATGTTTCCAGTCATATATAATCTGCCTCAATACCAGCCAAATATAATCCAACCCACAACCAACTCCAATCCACACTCCACAACCAACCGCCCCTCTCTCAACTGTCATCCTCTCATTTATACCTTCAGCCACTCAAACGTTCAGCCAATCATCATACACCATTCTCCAGCATTCTAGCCCATGTACTCCCCCCTCTCACTCAATCCACTTACCATGTATACTTTAATAAACCTGCACTTACCATATTTACAGTTATCAAAATACAGGGGCATCACAGGCACCTTATACCAATGAGATCATTATCTTCCCAGCACTTAGATTGCTGGGTCTCCCCCTCAGGTGACTTTTGTTTGCCTTCTTCTGATACGACTTAGCTTTGGACATACAGCTGAGACGTTTATTCCCAGGTTTTGCTCATGCCCTCCCTTAATGAGCTGATGGGCATAACTGCTTTGCTTTGACTATCAAGAGTCTTCTCTGACTCTTGTTTACATAAGCAGAGTGAGAACATTCGTAAGCCAATTACTCTCACTGTCTCTTCTGAGCTTGAGAAAGCCACAAACAAGCCCACCTAGCAGAGTAGGAGTGTGGGACAAGCTGGATTGTTTTGGTTACCTGAGTAACTTTCCCAAGTGCTGTTTTTGAACACAGACAGAGTGAAACATTTCTTATTATCAGAAAGTCTAATACATTGCAATAAGCACCCCAATAAATCGGGTATGAGCCATAAATTATGGGAAAGGGGCCATGCACATGCCATTCTAAACCTCCTTGATTGTACATCCAGATTTATTCCGGAAAAATGTGGTGCTACATCTGGCTATACTTAGCTTTTGCTTCCTTTAAAATCAAGAACTCAAGCATAACATGGCCATTTCCCCCCAGAGTTCCCATAACTGCAACTTCATCCATGAAGTCATCTCTATTGGTTGGAATCAAATCAAAGCTAGCTGATCCTCTGCTTCCTTCCTCTACTTTCTGTAGGAGATCAGAAACATAACTCAGGAATTTCTTGGAGGTGGCATGTTTGGCAGAATTTGTCTCCAAACAGATATCAGGGTAATTGACGTCCCCCATTACTACTGCACCATGCCTCCTGGAAACACTGGCAATTTGCTTTTCAAAAATTTCATCCTTGTCTTCTCGATTAAATAGTCAGTGATAGACTCCAACCACCATGTTCTTTTATTCCTTGCCTCATTTATTTTAATCCAGATGCTCTCGATGGAGTTGCCAAGCTCATTCTCCCATATTTCTGTGCAGGGATATGTATTTTTAACATATAGTGTGACTGTGCCTCCCTTTCTATTCCTTCTGCTCTTTTAAAACAAGTTATATCCTTTAAGTGCTGTATTCCAGTCGTGGGAGTCCTTTCATGGGAGGACTTTTCTACATTGCGTATCACTGTGTCTCCTGGTTTAAATCTGTGCAGTATACCATTTTTAGAATGAGATGTAGGTACCTCTTGAAGGCATGCTGTGCTTCTGGAAAATCATTATTTTAGTGGAACAGAAGCCCATATTAGATCCCACAAAATTGTCTTTGTCTAGCTGTCTCCCATGGTAAATATACATTATAGGATTGGGGTGTTGGTATGGATGATGTCTTTGGGTCCCCTTCCAGCCTGTGCTTTTGTTATCTGTAGAGATGCAGTTTGTATTAGAGCTCTGCTGAAATGGTCAAACCAATTCCTTTCATAAATTAATAGTTTTAGTTAAGCCAAGTTCTTTGTTCAGTTGATGGACTTGATTTACATGTTAAAGATATGGTCCAGAGCAGTCCTGTTGCTATGGGAACTCTGGGGGAAAGTGATTCCCCTCACCCCAGGAGGTATTTTTTTTAGTGTGTGTGAGTCAATCTCATATCGAGCTGGGAGCTGGAAAGACACAGAGAGGCTTGGCTGCTCTCTGTGCTGAATCCAAGGCCATGGCTTTGGGGTGCATCCCTGGAAGCCTACTGGGGATCAAGATCTGTTGGAGTATTAATGCTGTAACCCCTTCCAACTTATGCTCAGGTTCAGGTGTTTATTGCAGGGGGGGCTTGTCGGGACTTTGTCCCATTACTCTTTCCGCAGCTGGCCCCCTGCCGGCTCCCTCCAATCTGCCACTCCCCAAACACATTCCATAGCAAAGGAGGAGGCAGGAGAAGAGGGAGTTCCCCAGCCAAACCATGCAACAGCTTCTCCAAGCAGGCAGAGGAGGAAAAGAAACAGGAGGAAGCCACACCGCAGAGCTGGTGAAAAACCTGCTTAATTCCAACGGGGGTGTGTGGAATTAAGCAGATATTCACCCACCCCAGCCTACAGCCTGTCTCTTCCCCCTCCGTGGGCTGGTGCTGCTGGGGAGGCTATTGCTGTGGCCTCTGCTGTATGGTTCTGCCTGGGGGAACTCCTGCCTCCTCCTCCTCCTCCTCCTCCATAGTAGCAGGGATGGCGGATCTGCAGCAGCACAGTGTGAGCGTGTGTGTGTGTGTGTATGTGTGTGAGAGAGGTGGCATGAAGGGACCCTGCACTTGAGAGGAGTTTACACGGAAGGATGGTGGTGAGGATGATGAAGGGTGAGAGAAGGAATGTACACAGGGGGAGGGTGGAAGGCAGTTGTGACCCCAGGAATGACTCTTCTGATTTCAAATCACATGTCCTAGGAAGGAATTGGATATTGTGCTTGCTTCTCGTCCCCCACCCCCAAGTGATGGATCAGTTTAGGTTTTAGAAGAGGAGGAGGGGCACATTAGTTGCAAAGCATTTGAAAGGGATGAAGAATTGTGCCCCCCTTTCTTTCTCTCCCTGCCTCCCTCTCTCTCTTAAAAAAGAGCTTTAGAAGTTTGTGAGATCTTCCCACCTTCTCTACCCCCTCTGATTACCTCCCCCATGTGACTGAAAGTATTCCTGAAACATTTGCTCCTAAACAAGGAGTGGGTGGAATCCTGCATCGGAGTGTGTTCTCTCTCCCCCCTTCCCCAGTAATTGTCAATGTGCCTGGTTGCAAGAGGCATTCACACAAAGCATAAGTTGCAAACGCAGATTTGTTGTGTGAGTGACAGATTATTCAAAGCAATGTCGTTTCTTCTCTGTCAAACTCTGCCCAGACAAAACTGGTTTCTCTCTCTCTCATATTAGCAAATTAAGGCTGCAATCCAATACACACTTACCTGAGAGTAGGTTCCATTGAACCTATTATTATTATTATTATTATTATTATTATTATTATTATTATTATTATTATTATTATTATTATTATAAATTACATTTGTATACCTCCCCATAGCCGAAGCTCTCTGGGCAGTTTACAACAATTAAAAACATTAAAAACAAATATACAAATTTAAAAACACTTAAAAAAAACAGTTTAAAAACACATTAAAATGCCTGGGAGAAAAGGAAAGTCTTGACCTGGCACCGAAAAGATAACAGTGTTGGCGCCAGGCGCACCTCGTCAAATAAATCTTTCCATAATTTGGGGGCCACCACTGAGAAAGCCCTCTCCCTTGTTGCCACCCTCTGAACTTCCCTTGGAGTAGGTACCCAGAGAAGGGCCTTTGATGTTGAGCGTAGTGTACAGGTGGGTTCGTGTCGGGAGAGGTGTTTCATCAGGTATAGAGCTTACTTCTGAGTAGACATGTATTGGATTGCAGTCTTAATCTGCTGCTGTGGGAGGAACAAACGAGGAAGCAATTTTCTCAGCTAGAAAGGCAAGCAACACCTATATGTTAAAACTAACTTGGTTTACTTGGGAATAAGTTTCATTGATCACAGTGAGGCTTGCTTATGAGTAAATATGCAAATGATTGGGTTGCATGACACTATAGCAGATTTATCTTGATAAAATAGGTTGTTAATTTCTTTCTTTGGCTGAATTGTATGAGAAGATTAGAGATAAGAAGAATGATAGTTAAATAATAGTTAAATTATGTAAATTAAGGTCATTTTATTATTCTAGGTGCATAACCTTGGGGTGGAGATGGCATGGAAGATTTTTCAATAAATGAGATTTTAAAACCACAATATGCGTTTTAAAAAATTCCTTGATGAAAATAGGTTTTATATAGGGAAGGGCCATAGCTCAGTTGCAGAGCATCTGTTTTCCATGTAGAAGGTCCCAGGTTGAATTCCTGGCATCCACAAGCAGCGCTGGAAAAGATTCCTGCTTGAAATCCTGGATTGCTGCTGCCAGTCAGTGTAGACAATACTGAGCAAGATGGACCCAGGGTCTGACTCAGTATAAGGCAGTTTCCTCTCTTCCTATCTGTCATCCTAGACTTGCTTAACTTCTTTCTTTAATACACTGAGAAAGAGTTGTCTCCAAAAAGGAAAATAAAAGTTACCTATAAGTAGGCTCATCTGACAAAGGCAGGCTGGCCTATGAAGTCTATTACCAAAAAAGCCTAGCAGCCATGCAGGGTAGTTTGTCAGAGACTTGACAAAAGTCCTATTTTGTTGTCTATATGAAATTACAAAAATGCAGGTTGTGAAGTACTTGCAGGCCACAGTACTCTGGATCGTCACCTTGTAGTGGTGAGTGGGCTTGCATGTTCCAATGAACCCTGTGAGCGATGCTGTTGGGAGTCATGAACTCCCCGCAGGGTCACCCATAGTGGTAAGGTCAAGGGAGAGGAACTAGACAAAGAATGATCCAAGAAAGTCCTCAATGGCAGAACAGGTGGAGGATAACAATGTGTATGTTACAATGGCTGTGAAGGCGAATGAAGGCTGCAGCAGATAAAGGACTTCCAATCATCATGGTACCCATGCCATTGGATCAAAGCCTTTTCCCATCAAGATTGCGTGTTGATTGTGGTGCACCGATCTCCCCACATAAAACATATTCACGGACAGGCATCTTCCATAACAAAAGTCCCATGGCGATTGGCAAATGGCGATGGGGGCAGGACTGTGAAATCCAGAAGCCCCTAGTAATGGTCTGGTACATCGGCGGTGGATACAGATTCAGACGGATCCATTGTTAAAGACTATATTTTGGAAGACAATCTTACTCGGTCACGAGTGATCGCCAAGAAGAAGACTTGGCTAGTGAGTGTTGTGGGGGGGAGATGATGATCTTGTGGAAGGCCGATGGCTAATTTTGGGGCTATGGGAGTGTGCAAGGGGGTTGGTTAATCTATGTGTGCTGGTAAATCAAATGGGAAGGCATCTGTCCATGACAACTGAGACGAGAGGGTGAAGCTTCCATACAACATATATTTTTTTCTTTATTGCTGTAGATTTCTGAGTCAGTTATGTAGGCCCCAGTGAGTGTCAGTGGTATAATCTTAGAAGGGGGTATGGCTGTGGAAGGTGTGGCACAACTCATGAAGGGACCCTGCAATTCTCAGTTTGCCGCTACCCTTAAGCGCAGGTTGTATGTATGTATAAATAAAACCATATATCTTAAGGACACTACTGTCTCTGTTGACTTTCATTCCAATGAAACCAAACGCTAGGTAAGCACAGGAACCCATGGAAGTCTCTCATGGCTTGGAGACTGGGATGCATGCCACACATAGTTGCTCTGGGCCAAAATCATGCTGTATGAGTTCACTGGTCGTTTCATAAATGCATAGAAGATGTTCAACCAGCTGTTGTTCAGTCACAGAGCTTAACAACACATTAAATACATACCCATGTAACAATAGGCTGATGGTTTTTCCTTGAGAAAACAAGTTGCAGGAGAGGGCAATTTGGAGCAGAGAACCCGCAGAGTCTGCTTAATGCATGCCCTGTCTGCTGCTGCTTTGTTCCAGATGCCCCACCCATCTCTTCGAACTGCTTGTCCCCATGCAGGGTTTCAGTGCATGTTTTTTAAAAGGGAAATGTAAGAAAAGCCACCATTGGACTTTTGTTTCTTGTGTATGTATGTAATTAGGCACCCAGTCAGTTACACTGGCCATGGCTGAGGAGATGTTTGTTGAGGGTCTTGTGCTTTCAAACAATATGAAATCATTCCAGAACTGCTATTTTGAACCTTTGGGAATTTACATCACTCATATTTTTGAAAATTCCTTAATTTTACCTTTATAATATTAGATTAATCAGCAGCTACTTTGTAGCTAACACAGTGAGAGAGAGATATTCTTAGAATCATAGAATAGTAGAGTTGGAAGGGGCCTACAAGGCCATCGAGTCCAACCCTCTGCTGCATGCAGGAATCCAAATCAAAGCATTCCCGACAGATGGTTGTCCAGCTGCCTCTTGAATGCCTCCAGTGTTGGAGAGCCCACTACCTTATCTGTTAAATTTATTAAAAATGTTCTTTCTTCAGAGAATTAAAATGTGTGAGATCTTTGGGGAGGGGAGGGAACTAAATGCCCTCTCCAGATTTTACAATATATATATAAAAAAACCTTACAAGTTTGCATTTGGTGGTATCGATTTTCCTTATGAAATTTGTGCTGGCAAAAAAGTTTTTTCCAACTTGCATTTGTGTTTCAGGAATTAAAAACATGAAAATATGGTAATTGAGTTAAACAAAATGTTAGCTTCGCTTTTGGAAAGGATGTCATATGCCTTCTATTTTTCAAATAGTTCCAAAGCCACCTTTCCCCCTCTTAATTGCAAAGAGCATTGCTGAATTAATATTTTGATCCACATGAAAACTCAAATGTGTGTGCTTCTCATACTAGGCACTATTTGAGGATATTTCTAAATACATTCAGATGTTTGTCATCAGCAGCAGTGAAATGTAAGCTTCCTTTTTCTTTTCCGCTCTAAAGAATGCTGCTTGCTATTTTGTGGCTTCAGATGGTCTTTTAGGAACATATCACATTATGAAGTTCTGGGGTTCATTTTTGCTGTCTGTTGAAATCAGTTCTATGGCCTGGTTTACCATCTTCAAAACTGAAGGGAATAAAATAACATTTGATTGTTAGTTTCACATGCAGGAGCATCTTGGGCTGGAGATGCAGCAAGTCATTTACAAATACTCTTCTGTACAACATAAACTACCCATTTGGTCACATGCTGGAGAGGCATCCCACAAATATTTGAAGTGTGGTATTTGTATAGAAGATCTGGATTTATTATAAGATGCTACTGTATATAGTGTGCTGATATTTTTGTTATTTATAGATGTTGGTGCATTTTCGTTAAATTGCTAGCCTTGGGCAAATAACCAAAAGAATCTCAGTAAGTGCAATTGGAATAAAAACTAAGGAGAAGATGATGTGAGATCATACTGGGCGCATCTAATGATATGTGGTTCAGTGCTTCCATCAAGTTCATAAGGATTTTTTTACTATCGTTGTTAGTCTTTGCTGCTACTATTGAACATGTACAACTTGTCAACTATGTAGATGTGATACCAATCATGTTTTCCTGCTTCTATCATCTGTTGTTTGTGTCTATACAAAAAGCATGATGTTAAACTGAATCACACATGACTTTATTTATTTATTTATTTATTTATTATTTAAAATATTTCTGTCCTTCCCTTCTACCTTCTACCCTATAATAGGGCACTCAGGGAGGCTTACAATAAAATCGAACATGTACATAATAAAATACATAATAAAATTGTGCACAATACAGATCACAAAAACATTAAAATAAATTAAAATACATAAAATACAATTAAAATACATAAAATACTACACACACACAACATATACATATATATAGGGAGTGGTACTGAAGGGACTACAGAGGTAAAAATTAACATAGAAGCCATAACATCAGTGTCAGGTTATTATGCATGTGACCTACAAAACTGCAAATTTACCACCCATCTCAATGGAGATTAAATAAAGTCTTGTCTAGATTCCAGGTTTAGCCAGCAATTCTTAAATAACCAGCACTGGAGTGCAATCCATTTCAACTTGATTGATCCCACCCACTACTGCTTATGTTTTGATCACATACATATTCACTAATAGGCAAAAAACCTTGCGGTTTAAGAACGTACCTATAGCAACAGATATTTCTATCAAACTTTAAAAAGCAGGGAAATTGGGCAGCTATAGTGAATGCACCAGGGGAGCAGGAGACCTGACCTCCTCTCTGAGATATTGGACTGCCCTACAAATTTGTCAAAATGCAAACACAATTTGGGTTGGTCTTTCACAGTCCAATCCACTTCCTGTGTAGCTTGGAAGAATTTGGTAACATGTGCCTCTGAGCATATGGTAAGTGGTGGCAACGCCTGCCATCTCCAAAGATGTGGAATTATATTTTTCTGTGTTTGTTGGTGTTTGTCTCACTTTCCTTCTTTCCTGTGTTACTAATGTTTCAACAGAGAATCTAGTCTAGAAATTTTTATTTCCCTCATTATTCATCCTAGAAATCTGTGTCAAATTTATTTTCATTAATTTCAAAGCCTTTTCATTGGTCAATCTCATATGATGGTGAAGACAGCCTTTTATGTTTCAAATTGGAGGTTATGTTCTATTTCTATTTTGGGTGCATAAACAATCCGACTGATTACAATATGTTGCTACTTCAGCAATGACTCTAGCTGTTGGAATAAAGAGGATGCATGTTTTCAGCCTGCTATGTTTAAACCACTTCATTTAAGGCAAGGTGGGCACAGTCAATTAAAAACATAGAGCACGCCTAGAATTTTGCTAGAATATATTTCACCTCCCACTTATACAAATTGAGACACTTCTGAGGTTCATTGGAGACTATTCTGCAGAAGTCAGTGCCATTATTCCACAATTATGTTTGGAGTTTTTTTAGTGCAAATTTTGCTCTGCTTCACATATTCACAGAAATAGAAACAAAAGAAAATGATTTCCTATAGGAAACTTCACGAAAATTGCAAAGTAAATCAGACATATTTAAAGTGACCATCTGAACTATATCAACTGTCTTAATAATGTTGCTTCCTCCCTGCTAAAACAAGATCAGCACAGCACATGTCTTCTTTCTGTTATTTGGGCTGATTGCAGGCATTGCCACCACTCACTATATGCTCAGAGGCACATGTTACCAGATTCTTGCAAGCTACACAGGAAGTGGATTGGACTGTGAAAGACCAACCCAAATTGTTTTTGCATTTTGACAAATGTGTAGGACAGTCCAATATCTCAGAGAGGAGGTCAGGTCTCCTGCTCCCCTGGTGCATTCACTATAGCTGCCCAATTTCCCTGCTTTTTAAAGTTGGATAGAAATATCTGTTGGCTATAGGTACGTTCTTAAACCGCAAGGTTTTTTGCCTATTAGTGAATTTCTGCTTTTTAATCCAGGAGGTAAGAAATGGGATCCTGTGCAAGTTTGCTGAGAATGGATTGATCATTTGCATGCTTATTGAGTTTAGTAGGATTTACACCCCTGCAATCATGCTTAGGATAGGTGAAACTGACCATGGGGGAGGGAATGAGGGAAGGAAACACAGAGGGGAGGACTGGGAGGGGAGCAGGCAGGACGGGGAGGGGAGAAGGACAGGTTTGATTTGCATGTTTATTGAATTCAGTGCGATTTACTCCCGTGCAATCATGCTTAGGATAGGTAAAACTGACCGGGGGGGAGGGAGGGAGGGCTGGAGTGGGCAGGGGAGGAGGAAGAAGGAAGAGGGGAGGGGAGGAGGGAGGTAGAGGAGAGGGAAAGGAGGGAAAAAAGCAGGTCTGATCATTTGCATGCTTATTGAGTTCAATGGGATTTACTCCTATGCAATCATGGTTAGGATAAGAAAAACTGATCATGGGGAGGAGGAGGGTGGGGGGAAGGACCGTATTGGAGGGGGCAAAGGAAGGGGGAGGGAGGGCAGCTTTGATCATTTGCAGGCTTATAGAGTTTAATGGTATTTACTTCCATGCAATCATGCTTAACATAAGTAAAACTGACCATGGGGAGGAGGAAGGGGAGGGGGAGGAGGGGGAAGGGGATGGAAGGGATTGAAAGGGAAGGGGGAGGGAAGAGGCAAGAGGGAGGGAATAGGAGGGAGGAGAAAGGAGGGTGGGTTTGATTGTTTGCATACTTTTTGAATTCAGTGGGACTTATTTCTGTGCAATCATGTTTGAAAATGGAAATGGACTGCCTTCAAGTCAATCCTGACTTATGCTGACTCTATGGATAGGGTATATTTTTAAGATGTTTTATTTTTAAAATGTTTTGTTTTTTCGATGTTTTTAGTGTTTTCTCCTTTGTTTGCCACCCTGGGCTCCTAAACATTATATATAAAACAACAACAACAACAACAATAATGATAATAATAATAAATGGAAATGGACTGCCTTCAAGTCGATCCCAACTTATGGCGACCTTAGGAATAGGCTTTTCATGGTAAACGGTATTCAGAGGTGGTTTTACCATTGCCTTTCTCTGAGGCTGAGAGGCAGTGACTGGCCCAAGGTCGCCCACTGAGCTTCATGGCTGTGTGTGGATTCGAACCCTGGTCTTCCAGGTTGTAGACCAACACTGACCTGGGAGAGGGGCAGGGAGGGGAGGGGGAGGAGATTGGGTGGGTGGGTCCTTGGCAGAAGGGAAGGCCTTTCCTTTATTTATTTATTTATTTATTATTTGATTTATATCCTGCCCTTCCTTCCAGCAGGAGCCCAGGACAGCAAACAGAAACAATAAAAACACTTTGAAACATCATAAAAAGACCTTAAAATACATTAAAACAAAACAACGTTAAAAATGTTTTTTTTAAAGTTTTTAAAACATATATTTTTTTAAAGGGTTAAAAACATTATTAAAGAAAACATATTAAAAGCAATTCTAACACAGACGCAGACTGGGATAGGTCTCAACTTAAAAGGCTTGCTAAAAGAGTAAAAGTTCAAAAGGCACCAAAAAGAGAGCAGAGAGCAAAAGGAAAACATTGTGAACAGTATCATTGCTTTTCAGCATTTCTCCCACCTTTTTATTCTACAGCAGGCACAAGTAGCCTCCCACCCAAATTTAAACCAAAGCTGTCCCTGGCCACATCCACACCAGGCCTTTAGTTCACTTTGGACAGTCATGGCTTCTCTAAAAGAATCCTGGGAAGTGTAGTTAGTGAAGGGTGCTGAGAGTTGCTAGGAGACGCCCTGTTCCCCTCACAGACTTCACTCAGAGCGGCTGACTGTTAAACCAGTCTGGCTACTGAAGCTCTGTCAATGGAATAGGAGTCTCCTCTCAGCACCCTTCACAAACTACACTTCCCAGGATTCTCTGAGGGAAGCCATGACTGTCTCACGTGAAATCAAAGTCTGGTGTGGGTGTGGCCCCCTGATTAGCCAAGCCCAGCAGCAGTGAGGCTTTTAGAACACTGACAGTTGGTTCTTATTGAGCATGCCCACCCTTATCATTGGCTTCCAGCCAAAATTTCTTAAATTAATTAAAAATCTGCCAGGCATTTTTTTAACTTTTAAACTGCAGAAGATGAAGGTCAGAGTATGGGGCAAGGTCAATATTAGGATTACAGGTACTCTGTGAACATGGCTGATTTTTAATGAATTTCAACAGATTATGAGAACTCTCAGAGAAAAAAGTCCAAAAGGGCTCTGAGGTTTTTTCTCTCTTTTTACACTTTGAACTCTCTATTCTCTCTGACTGTTTTGTGTATCACCATGAAAATTGAGAGGGTTGTTAAGCAAGTGTTTCTGAGTTTAGTACTGTATGTTTTGTAAGTTTTGTTTTGAAATGAGCTTATGGGAAGCCTCAGAATGGCATGGGGGTATTTTCAATTTAACATTGTGGAATGTGAAAAATCCACGCTGGCTATAGTATATAGCCACTCTCGTGGCTGTATAATTGGCCAGCAATCTGGGTAGTTCCCACTCCTTCAGTGATCTACCTCATGCAGAAAGGAACTGTGCAAGTGACTCCATCACTTGACTGCTTCAAAGGTTACTGGCAACAAGGATTATACCGTTTTTGGCTGAACTTGGTGATCATTTAAAACTTGTGGCCCCCAGGTTCCTGCTCTTCCTCCAACAGATGTAGGATGGGGTCTTGTCTCTGATGCCTCAGAGGTACTTTGAGTGTTTCCAAAACACAGGGTGATGCCACTCCATACTCTCTCCACTGTCACCCTCAAGAGAAGAATGAACTCATACATGTTGTGCTTCTGAGGCACTCAGAGTACCTCCAAAACATAGCATGACACCAAGTCCCAACTGGGTGGGGAATCGTTCCTGCAATTGTACTATATCTTGAAGGCATTCCAAGGTTCAGAGAAGGGCTGGAGCATGGCACGTTCACAAAGAGGGGAAGGGATGCTTCCCATGGCAAGTGGAATGATCAGATTTGTGAACACCTCCCAATAGCCACTTGGGAGCAGCGATATCACAGAGCTGCTGTGCCACTGCATGTGATATATGAATTAGTTCTGAATGCTGTGCAATTAATAAATTGATAGGGTGGGGGGTTGCTTGTGCTGCCCTATGCTGCCCTTCATGCACTCAGGGTGCTACATGTGCATTGAGGTAAAAGGAGAAATGGCACTGGGCCAAAGAAGGACTAAAAGGAGCCACAGCTCTTCAGACCTTATTCTTATGTGATAATAAGGAATCTGAGGAAGGTATACTTTGTGGGAGAAGAATGTAAGGTCTTAAATGTAAGAGAAAAATTAAATGAGAATTAAATAAGTATTTGTTTGCTCAGGAACAGACCCCCCCCTCCTCTCCCCCTGTCCCCCAGTTTTCCAGAAAAATGTACAGCTATCTTTCTCCTCTGGGACTGGTAACTTCAATATGTATCTTTTAAACCAGGAAATTTTCTCTTCTTTTAAATAAAAAAAAAATCAGTAGGGATGAAAAAGCCTATTAAGTACTGTGAAATGAAGAAAGGAAAACATTATTTTCTTAACCAAACAGTGTTCTACTGTATAGTCCATTTCCTCTTGTGGTAAACCAGAGTAAAATGTATTGCATTCCTGGAAAATATTGAATGAGCTCACCGGTGTAGAGCCATGGCTCCTAAAACATATTTGAGGTATGAATCCATTTTTCATGAAAATCCAAAGGAAATCTCCCATTCAGCTGAGTAAAAAATATAGAAACTCAATTTAACCATCTTGGAACTCCCCAATTGTTTTTAAATAAGAATGCTATCGCCACTCAGTTAAGTCACTTTTTGGCTGTACTTGTTTTTAAATTTTCAATTCAAACTGTAATCTGAATTACAAAATTTAAAATAATAGATCCTGAAATTAAATTAAAGAAAATGTAACTTTTTAAAAACATGGCAGACAGCTAATCAAAGCCAGTTTTGTGGAGTGTGATATGGACCTGTGTTCCACTGAAATAATGAATGTCCAGAAGCACTCTTCAGGGATGGAAGGGAAATAGAAATGTACAACATCAGGAGAGAAATAGGAATGTACAATTGGTGGGCAGTAGGAAAACTATGCGTTGACCAGGCCTGGTATAAATACCAGTAGCCTTGCCACCTTGACCTTGCCTGGTCAATAAAGTAGCTATCTTGCACTTCAGACTTCAAGGTTCTTCTTACGCTCCAAGATTAAAATCCAATACAGGCATCCAGGAGGTCTGTTCTGCACAACAGAAAAAGTGGATCTTTAGTGTTGTAGCAACTACCCTTTGGAATTCGCTCCCCTTAAATACTAGACAGTCACCATCTCTGTTATCTTTTCTGTGCCTACTGAAGACCTTCCTCTTCCAACAAGTCTTTCAAGTAGAAACCTTATCCCAGTCTGCATCTGTTGTTTTTAAGATGTTTTAAAATCTTTTGTTTTTAAGAAGTTTTAAAGTGCTTTTAGTGTTTGTCTTTGCTGCCCTGGGCTCCTTCTAGGAGGAAAGGTGGGATATTAAATAAATAAACTCCTATGAATTCTTGTGATAAGTTCAGCAAAACGTGATGAAATTCGTGCTCGAGCAAAATATATAAAACAACAACTCAACTGAAAACTACTGTTAACTCAGTAATGCAAAAGAAATAAAACATCAACCCAGATTCATTTGCTAAGGTACCCCCCTCCCCTATCCCAAAGTGCAAGGGTTACTTAGCCTTGAACTCAAGACAAGAGAAGGAGATGAGCAAGCCTTTAGAATTCCCTTAAATATTAGACAGGCACCATCTCTGTTATCTTTTTGGTACCTACTGAAGACCTTCCTCTTTCAACAAGCCTTTTAAGTTGAGACCTTATCCCAGTCTGCATCTGTGCTGGAATTGCTTTTTAATATGTTTTTAAAGTTTTTTTTAAAGGTGTTTCAAAGCTTTTTAAAAAATGTTTTTTAAAGATGTTTTGTTTTAATATAAAGTCTTTTTTTTAAGTTTTAATGTGTTTTTAGTACTTTTGTTTGCCGCTCTGGTCTCCTACTGGGAGGAAGGGCGGGATATAAATTAATTAATTAATTAGCAAGCCATCTTTTCTTGCTTACATAGAACTTTGGCTTCTAAAATGACCCTTATTCCTAATGTTGGATGAAAGAATAGCCATGCAGAAAACAGAAGCTATCAAGGATGTAAAGCTAACGTGGATTAAATACGTATCTGCAATAGGGTTTTTGCATTGAACATGTTCCTCTCCCTTTTTTTTCTTCAGAGGTGTGGAGAAATCTCATTTGATAGCCCAGAGCAGAGTGCCAAATGTGTTCGCATGCTAGGTAAGTGACATCCATTCTCTTTAATCTTGATTTTGGTATGTGGAGAAATATGCACTGTTTTAATGAGTTTTTCCCCCCAAAGAGTGTCTGCATTTTAATGAGGTTGGTAGGTAGCCATAATTCTTCTGGATGTGTAGTTGGCAGTGGTGCAACTGGTATGAATAGTGAATGCATATGAGCACTAATTGATTATAATGAGTCCTCAGTTCACTTGTAGAAAGTTGTTGACAGAGTGATTTCTGACTGCTGGCTATGAAACCTAAATGCAGAGTGTTATAAGACACTGCATAACTGGAAATGCATATACTTATTTATTTTTGCATCTATTTATTTATTTTTATTTATTTGACTTTTAGAATTGGATTTTAGCCAGGCAGCCTAAGGAGTACAGGCTCTTAATTACATCAATGTTAATTCTGTTTAAAAACAAACTGCTCTACATCCAAAGTAGCTTCACCGCAGTGGTCTGCTGTGTTGAGAAGTAAATTAGGCCTCTTGTTCACTTGATATAAGGAGGAACAGTGATGCCTGAGACTGGTAGAATGGAAGGCTGGGAGGCCAATATATTCTTCCTTGCTGAGTTCTACACAGACAAAAGTGAGACTAAGGAGGAGGAAGCTGACAGCCAGTGCTGTCACCCTCTGGACTGGTTGTAAGTAAGAAGGTAGGGAGGTAGAGGCTGGCTGACGGCAGAATGATGTTGATAGGGCAGTGCTCCATTGGCCCCACTGGACCAGCTTCCACTGAAGAGGAAACCCCTGTGAAAGCTTCAGTATATAATTTTTTTAGTGTTTTCAGGCTTTCCAAATATTCTACACTACATGCAACTTCCAGAGAGGTAGCCATGAGAAAGAGCAAACCTAACACTTGATTCATGCTGCTAGCAAGGGCTATGCTTAAGCAGAGGTTTATCTCCACCAGACCTTACTGGCAGTGGGGCAGGGGCAGCACCGCAGTGGCAGAAGCCCCACTACACCTGCTGCAGGAGTGGGCTGTTGTCAAGTTGATGGGGAATCCCACCAGCCATAGCCAGTGTAAGACCCTGAAATGGGGCATTAGGAGAATGGAGAAGGGTTGGTGATGGATCTAAAGCCACTCTATTTTCATCAGAGGGACAGTCAAAGAGCTAGTGCAGCAAAAAAGGCAGGGGAAACCTGGGCCCCCACTTTTGCCCTGACCAAGCTGGCAGGGCTGCAGATGTCCAGGGAATCTGCCATTGTACCTACACATCTACCCAGTTAGTGTAGATCCTTTAGTCTTTAGCAGCAAAAACAATGAAGAGGCACCTTAGAGTGTAATTGATTTATTATGACCTATGCTTTTGTGGACTTGAGTCCACTGCATCAGTTGCATCGTTATCCTCAGTTGCTAGGTATATCATGTATACATTGGGGAGAAATTTGATTCAGTTCGCATTTAAAACTGAATCTATCAAATTCACACTTTCTGAAACAATTTGAGAACCAAAACACAGCCATCGTTCAAAATTTGCACTTATTCAAATTTTGTGATGCAGTTCTCCAACCCAACAATGCATCTAGTAGGTGAAAGTATGCATAAAAATGAATATATTAGTGAAAATAACATACAAAAACTGCTTGCAAAAATGAGTATATTAGTCAAAACTCTATCCAAAAAGGTGTTTATTTGGAGAAATGTATACTAAAATATTGAAAATTTTTCATGAGGATTTTTTTTTTTAAAAATCACAAATTGCTGGAGAAATGTGGAGAACTGCATTTAAGATTGGGAAAATGACAGAATCGAAATTAATAGATCTTTTCATCCCTAATACAAATGTATGGGGGTGAGGGAATTGAAAACAGTAAGATTAAATGCTAAAAATAAAAAAGCACAGTCTGTGACAACTTTATGAAAAGCATTAAGTCAACAATGCCCATTCATAATTACAACCATTAGAAATAACACAATGATCAACAGATGCTATTGGAGGTCGCTGATTCATAGGGTTGCCACAAGTCATAATCAACATGAAGGCACATAACACACACACACACAAAATGGCTAAATTAATTAACAATAGTTGGACAGGAAAGTGTTATCTCTGTTGAAGCCTAAATTAATAGAATTTATGAAGTAGTTTGACTCTAATTCGGCAGGTTTGTGTTGGATTTTCTCTTTTAAATTCTTTTGCAGAAGAATCACAATTTTCAGGTCAGCAGTGGAATATCCTGGTGAAAAAGAATTGTCCTGCCACTGGTTTCTGCATGTTGCCATTTCTGATGTCAGATTTGTGTCCTTTTTTACTTTTGTGTAGAAGCTGATCTGTTCGTCCAAAGTAGGAAACAGAAGGGCATTGCTTGCAGGCAATCAAATATATATCAATATGGAAGACAATTGGGTGGAATGAGTTGCCAGAGTGGATATAGGAACAGAATTGGCATCAGGGTTTATTCCTGAGTCTGGTGGTCCTTGTGTTGTGTTAGGTGGCCTGTGGCTGCTGGTGAGTAGCTATTTCATATTAGGAAGTGATGTTGGGCTCAGTACCCAAGGCCTGTGAGATGGAAGTATTTAATTTATTTAAATATGACAGTGCCATATAAACTCTAAATGGTAATATAAGTATTAGTAACAGGGCTGGCTCCAGGAATGCCAGGGCCCTTGGGCATCAGCCTGCCCCGGGCCCCTCCACTCCCCTTCCGTGATCCGTGGCATGAGCTGCGCCGTGGATCGCAAGACAAGAGCTTCTGATCTGAGCCACCCGCTGCTGCCGCCGCCGCCACCACCCACCACCATCCCCCACTGCCATCCCCCCGCTTCACCTACCTTTCTCTGCTGTCCTTTGCGGCTGCGCGCACTGCACGCACAGGGTTGCCATCAATCAAGATGGCGGCCGAGGTTTCCGTAAGGGACTGAAGCCTCTGCCACCATCTTGGTTGATGGCACGCAGCTCGCGCATTGCTGCCATCAATCAAGATGGCGGCAGAGGCTTCAGTCCCTTATGGAAACCTCAGCCGCCATCTTGATTGATGGCAACCCTGCACGCGCAGTGCGCGCAGCCGCAAAGGACAGCAAAGAAAGGTAGGTGAAGAGGGGGGATGGTGGTGGGCGGCGACGGTGGTAGCGGTGGCGGGTGGCTCGGAAGCTCTTATCTTGCTATCCGCAGCGCGGCTTCTGTAGCTGTGGGGCCCTCGGGCCAGTGCCCAACCTGGCTGCCCATTGGAACCAGCCCTGATTAGTAATACTATCATAAAATGCAATGTATCTGATTATACAAACCTTTCAATATTCCTATGATATCTTAAAACAAAACCATTAACTTCAGTTGTATTTCATTATATGTTTATATATGTGTGTGTGTGTTAAATATCAATCTATTTTTCATTAATATATGATTGATCTCTAAAATCTCAATATGAATATAAATTTCATAGTAAAAATGTATAAATATGTCTAAATTCATTTCCTTTATAGCAGCAAACAGTCTGACCTTAAATCTGTTTCACTTAGTTCTTTTTTGTAAGATTATTGGATTCTATTTATTCATTTTCTTAATGGTCATTTAATACTACTACTACTACTAACAATAATAATAATAATGTTTATTTATGATGCTCTTTTCACCAAAGGGCGGCACACCAAACATATACAATTAAACTAAAAATACATAAAATAACATAACTCCTCATATAAACTGTCTTTGTAAAAGGCACCCAAATCATTGCCAAAATCAAACCATTTATTCTCCTGCAAACCTACAAATCATGAATTCTCCTACAAAGTCTCCACCCCAAATCCTCTCAACCACAATCAATTAGCCCATTTGTCTACTCCAGCAAATCAAAAAGGAAGGTTTTAAACCTGTCTGGAAATAGGTAAAATCTTCCTCTAGCCGAAGCACCACAGGAAGGCCATTCCATGGACAAGGAACCAAATCCTGAAAGTTTCACAACCTTGACAGGGCAGTTTGCATCGGCAGAATGATCAGTAATCCGTGGCCTGCAGATCTTGTATCCCTGGCTGGAACATACCACTCTAGCTGGGATTCCAGATAATAAGGAAGATTGGGATTCAGGGCCCTAAAGGCAAGGACCAGAGGTTTATACCTGGTCCTAGCCCTAATGGGCAGCCAATGAAGGACCCTGTGAGAAACGGTGGTATGGAAGTGGCTGCGATGGACCAGAATGACCTGAACAGATCTGTTCTGGATGAAGACCAAAGGACAGAGAGAGGAAGAGGGCAAACCCACCAAACACAATAATCCAGACATGAGGTAACCAGATCCTGAACAAGCAAATGCACAGTCTCGATAGTCAGTAACCTATGGATCCTACAGATAGGGTTGCCATATTGCCTGGTTAGCCAGGTTTTACCCAGATTCTTTGCATGCCACCCGGCGCCTGTTTAGCCCTTTAGGTGGCCCGGATTCTCAGCTTTAATTTAAAAAAAAAATTAAGTTTCTAGGTGGTCCGGTTCTCGAGATATACATAAAAACATCAGCCACCCCCGACTGTTAAATCTTTCTTTAAACAGTACTGTATAGCACTTCGTAGCTTTAACCCTGACTGTTCAGGATTGCAGCCAATCAGTGAAGCCAGGGTTGTGTTTGTTTCATTGACCTGAGGCAGTGTCCAGAAAACCTCATTGCAATGCCAGAAAATGGTGGTTCCCCCCTGTTTATCTGAAAATATCATAAATTGGGTAAGTATATACATTTCAGTTTTTTTCCCTCTTGTGTGCAGGAGTCAGATCCTGGGCAGTATTTTGAAAACCTTCCCAATACTTGCTTTTGTAAAAGCAATGCTAATCCCATATGCCCAGAGTAAATCCCATTGAATTCAATAGGACTTACTTTTGAGTGGACATGGTTATGAATTTGCTGAAAATCAATGGGACTTTGGAGTGAATGTAAAAAAGAATTGTGTTTGTGTTCTAACTCTTTCTGTCTCTCCCCCTCCAGTCCTATTTTAAAGCAAGTAGGCAGGGCTTACTTAGGTATTACAGTTTTTATTCTGTAGGAAACTAATACTGATTTCTTTAAAACTAATACTGATTTTTCTGCAATGACCAACTGGTTTGACAATAAACTGTTATATGGGCTGTATGTATTTATACATCTGCAGTGTGTGCATGTGCGTGTATGGAGTCTTATGATTCGGAATTTTGGGTTGTGTAAATGAAGTTGCTTATCACTTGAGGTTGCATTTCTGTCCCTGTTTGAGTAAGCCCCACTGAATACACTGGGACTTGCTTCTGAATAAATAAACCTAGGATTGCACTATAAATATCTTTACAGTTTGTGTAAATAATAAATATATTTGATAGTCATGCTTATATAAATATTTCTTCATTTATCATATTTTTGGTTTTTGGTTAGGAATCCTGACTGGTTGTGAGATGCTTAGTTTTCTGCCTTACTCATAGGAATCTTGTTGTGGTTGGTATGGTATTACATTTAGGAAAGTGTTACTGCCTTTTGTGGGTTTTTTTTCCTATTTACGTTTCACTTATCTTTAACCTCACTCTGTTACAGCCATAGAAGCAACAGCAGCATATGCAAGATAATTAACTCCCAGTAGTGATAAGAGCAAGAATTTATAATTATTATTTTAATTAAAACAAGAGGCTTATCAATACTTTGAAGAGGACCAGATATTTATTTTCTTTCTGAGCCCAGGACTGGGTCTTTCATGATGCCCGGTGGGGGGGGAGCAGGAGAGTAGTCGATAAGACAGACATCCTGGCATTGGTAATCTAATTAGCAAGGTATGTGTGGGGTTGTTGCACACTTCCAGGCCCAGTTTCATTTTGAGTATGGAGGTGGAACCTGTGTAGATGTGGTTGATCAAAGGGAGAAGAAATTGTGAGTTAAGCAAAGCTCTGCTTTTATATAACCTAAGAAACATACAGATACTTTGAATGTCTGAGTGCCTGCACCAGTGGAATACTGGAGGAACTTGTAAAACTTGCTGCAACAGTATTTAGAACTGAGCATGTGGTGTGAAAGACTCCTTTTCCTAACATTCTGGCTTCTTGTTTTTCTCCACCCACCACATCTCTGAAATATATCGTATATGTAATGGTTAACCGTACTGCTGCCCTGACTTACTTTATGTTTGTTGCTATTTTGTGTTTTTATTATGTTTTTATATTGTTTGTGCATTTTTATTGTTTTTATTATATTTGTAAGCTGTGCTGAGCTCTGTTTTTAACAGCAGAAGGGCAGGATATAAATCCTCTTAATCAATAAATATTCCATAGTGTTGGAAACTAGAGTCTAGGCATTTAAGGCTGAAAATGTTGCTTTTTAACGAAAAGATTTCTCACATCTTTCCCAGTTTTTGGTGGTAATTCCTAGGTGCAAAAACAAAACAACTGGACAATCCAAATATTAATATGCAAATAATTTGCATAATATGCAGATAATATGCAAATAATTTGCATAATATGCATAATATGCAAATTAGCCTGCCCGGATTTGTGGAACTGGAATATGGCAACCCTACCTACAGATATTCAAAAGGTGAAAATTGCATGCCTGCACTGTTGCAACAGTAAAGGGGCGTAAACACAAATGATCATCCAGCAAAACTCCGAGGTTCCTGGCAGCTGGGACCACCATACAGCCCTGGAGACACAGTAAAGGACAGGAAAGAAGAACAGGAGGACAATCAGGTTGAAACACAAGAATCTCAGTTTTTTCCATGTTCAGTTTCAAATGATGTGCAGTCATCCACAAGGAAACATCTAAGAGGCAGTCTGACACGGATGTCCACACACTGGTGTCAGTAAATTTAAAACTTCGGAAAAATCTGAGTGTCATCTGCATAAATGTGATACTGAAATCTCAGGTCCAAAATCAGAAAACCAAAAGGGAGGGTACAGAGAGAGAACAGCAGAGGACCCAAAACCGATTCTTGCAGAACACCCGCTATCAGTGAAAAAGCCTTTGAAATTGAACCCCCCAAAAGAGCAATTAGATAAAAAAGAACCAAACCAAGGTGAAGCATTGCCTATTGCCCCAAATTCCCAAAGATGCCAGCCACAGCAACAATATGTGATGGTCAAGGGTATTGAATGCTGTGGACAAATCCAATAAAATCAATACAGAGGTCTGACGTTGAGCTTTAGCCACCAAAATATCATTCGTAACATGCACCAGAGCTGTCTTTCTAATCAGTTCTTGCTTTCTCAGAACTCAGCTCTGCTTCCATGATTTAGGGCACCATCCTATAGATATTTGCGCCAGGTTGAGGGGAATTAGGATATGGCAGATTTCTGATGGCTCAGCTAGGCTATGCCATCATAAGACCTTCATCCTGGCTCAACCACAGCTCAGCCAGCAAAATCACACCCCTCCCAGATCAATTAGGACTCAGCCGGCTTAGCCGATGACAGTATTAATTAAGCTAGCATAAGTCCAAAAAATGGGCATTCCGGGGTGGGGTGGGGATGGGACCAAGGGGAGGGGGACTTATGCCATATTCTACATCCTTTCAGCTTGGTCATGTGACCTCCAGCCCTGGCGTAAATTAAGCCAGGGAAAACGTCTGCTGAGCTAGCATTTTCCCCTCCCAAGGGCTCCTGAATGGAAATAGGATCCGATGTACTTTAAATTGGCGTAAATTGAGCCAGTTTAAATTAAACCAGCTTCCTTTATGTAGCGTTGGTTTGTTAGTGCATGGTATCCTTGCCAGAATTAATAAAGACAATATATGTGATACATTCTGATATTTGCATTTCCTTATATATAGTTTAGAAGACATAATAATAGCTCTGCACTTATCTGAACCTGGAACATTTCCTTAATAATTGTAGTTACCATTTGCCAGTTTGCTTTAGCCTTCCTACACTTCCACCACATGTGAAATAAAATCCCCCTTTGTCCTCATGGCATATCCAACATTTGCCTTCCTTTATTTCATTTATCATTTTATTTTTTCATGCGGTCGAGTACCATAGCACTGCCTTTTAAATGCAGTTCTCACTGTAATTTGTTGTTATTGAAAAATTTGAACTCTTTCTGAATAAGAAACCTATACTTATTTTGCATCTCCTTGTTCTATTTTATCACATCATATACTTTTTATTTTTTCCTGAATAATTTGATACGTTTTAGAAAACCTTTTTCTTTTCTAACAATATCACAAAGTCTGTCATCTTTTTCCGAATCTCTTTTCTTATTTTATTCAGAAAGGATCTAATTTATTGATAATGGCATTTTCTTCATTTTTTCTTTCACATGCTCAAAAGTATGTAAATGCTCCTAATCCTGAAAGGTTTCCAGCTTATTTTTCTTTCCAGAGTTGGAAATTTCCCAGTTGTCCCTTTAAGTTAACTCTTTCATTTTGAGTGATAACGCTTGCCTATAACATTGGAGTGGCTTGAGCTAGGAGTTGTAGGTGAAAATATTCTTTTCTAGGTCTGTCCTATAGTTAATTATTCCTGAGTATGAATGTGGTCTCATCAATCTGTTTTTGTTTTTTGCTTCATTGGGTGCATATACATTACATGCAATATGTCAGTAAATGGTTCTCTCAAAACAGTTCATGCAGTTTCTTACAAATATGACAAGAACAGTGGTACAAGTAACTCATTAGTGCCAGTTATAAAACTGGCTTTTAGTCCAAGTTGTGCTCTGTGATACAGCACAGCTGTGCCCCATGTTGTGTTCAACACAATAATTATACAGCCACAAGAGTGGCTGTATACTATAGCCAGCATGGAT
This sequence comes from Rhineura floridana, assembly GCF_030035675.1. Taxonomy (NCBI): domain Eukaryota; kingdom Metazoa; phylum Chordata; class Lepidosauria; order Squamata; family Rhineuridae; genus Rhineura; species Rhineura floridana. Next base: position 105,838,242 of record NC_084483.1, read on the forward strand.
TTTTCACATTCTGCAATGTTAAATTGAAAATACCCCCATGCCATTCTGATGCTTCCCGTAAGCTCATTTCAAAACAAAACCTTACAAAATTTATAGTCCTGAACTCAGAAACGCTTGCTTAACAACCCTGTAAATTTTCATGGGGATACACAAAACAATCAGAGAGAATAGAGAGTTCAAAGTCTAAAAAGAGAGAGAGAAAAAAACCCAGATCCCTTTTGGACTTTTTTCTCTCAGATTTCCCATAATCTGTTGAAATTCATTAAATATCAGCCATGTTCACAGAATACCTGTAATGCTAATATTGACCTTGCCCCATACTCTGACCTTCATCTTCTGCAGTTTAAAAATTAAAAAAATATCTGGCTGATTTTTAATTAATTTAAGAAACTTTGGCTTGAACTCAATGATAATGTCAGGCATGCTCAGTAAGAACCAACTGTCAGTGTTCCAAAAGCCTCACAGCTCCTGGGCTTGGCTAATCAGGGGGCCACACCCACACCAGACTGATTTCACGTGAGACACTCATGGCTTCTCTCACAGAATCCTGGGAAGTGTGGTTTATGAAAGGTGCTGAGAGGAGACTCCTATTCCACTGACAGAGCTCCAGTGGCCAGAGTGGTTTAACAGTCAGCCACTCTGACTGAAGCTCTTTGAGGGAAACAGTGCATCTCCTAGCAACTCTCAGCACCCTTCACTAACTACACTTCACAGGATTCTTTGGGAGAAGCCATGACAATAACAGTCTGGTGTGAATGTGGCCAGGAACAACTTTGGTTTAAATTTGGGTGGGAGGCTACATGTGCCTGCTGTAGAATAAAAAGGTGGAGGAAACCCTGAAAAGCAATGATACTGTTCACAATGTTTTCCTTTGGGAAAGGAAAGGGGCTTCCCCTCTGCCCAATGCCTGCCCACCCACCCAAACTCCTCCCCCCTCTTCCCTTTCCCTTCCCCCTCCTCCACCCAGTGCCCACCCACCCAATCTTTCACCTATCCTAAGCATGATTGCAGGGGTGTAAATCCCACTAAACTCAATAAACATGCAAATGATCAATCCATTCTCAGCAAACTTGGACAGGATCCCATTTCTTACCTCCTGGATTAAAAAGCAGAAATTCACTAATAGGCAAAAAACCTTGCGGTTTAAGAATGTACCTATAGCCCACAGATGTTTCTATCCAACTTTAAAAAGCAGGGAATTGGGCAGCTATAATGAATGCACCAGGGGAGCAGGAGACCTGACCTCCTCTCTGAGATATTGGACTGCCCTACAAATTTGTCAAAAAGCAAACACAATTTGGGTTGGTCTTTCACAGTCCAATCCACTTCCTGTGTAGCTTGGAAGAATTGGGTATGTTCTTTGGTTCAATAGTTTTATGTTCTTTAGTTACAATAACTATTGTCCTCCAACCTGTGTTAAGTCATATAACAATTATGAGATTCTAATTTTGTTAATTGGCTAATTAGTTAGCTGGTTAAAACCGAAAGCAATTAACTGACTAAGGCTGCAATCCAATACACACTTACCTGGGAGAAAGTCCTGTTGAACTCAATGGAGCTTACTTCTGAGTTGACATGTATTGGATTGCAACCTAAAATCTTTAATTCACATGGCTGTGTTCATGCTTTGGGACATAGCCTCCTAGGATGAATCTAGTAGCTATAGAGCCCTTAAAAATTCAAGCCTACTAACCAGTCCCAGTAGCACATTTTTTTTCCATCCCATGCTCATTTTAGCTCTCGCTTGCTTCTTCAGAATCATACAGGCTCATTTCCTATCATGGCCAACCAGACTTTTCTATGCCTCATCATCCCCAGATGATTTCTCTTTGAAAGAAAGGTCATTTCTGGGAGAAGGAGAGGTAGGCAACTTGGTCATCTCTCCAACAGAAGGCATTCTGTCTTCCCTTGTCTTCAGGTGCTGTTTTTAAATGCCATCTTGGTATATGGAAAGACTTCTGCTATTGTATATTTGGTTCTAGATGAGTACAACAACCTGGTGTGTATCATTGAGACCAGGTTGAAAGACACTGTGGGAAAGGGGGGATTAATATTTCCCAGCTATGACCACCAGGTTTCTTTTGTGTAGCATTTGCCAAGGCCAGGGTGATAGAAGAGTGACATAGCTGTGGTCTATTGGGATTCGCCTCCCTGAGCAGGTGCCCTATACAGCAGTTGTCTAAGTGTATGTGATGGTGGATTTCAAAGGCAGGTTTGGGATTCTGTTAGCGCACCACCCAGCCTGCTGCCCAACTATTGCTGCTTAAGCTGATGAAGGTCGTCTTGGAGATGGTGTTGGAGTCACAGATCTGATTGTCCTGGAAAGATGTGGCACTCTTCCTCACTTTGTTCAGTTTAGCAGCACCTCAGAATGGCCTGGTTTGGGAGTGCTTTTTCTGATACTGTTTCTGGGCCCTGGTGCTGTTTATTTATTTATAAAATATTATTTTAATGTTTTATGGTTTTTCTTCTGGTATTGCTGATGTTGACTTGTTTTTTTAAAAAAAAAGTTCATTTGATTTTTTTACATGTTAGCTGCTCTGAGGGCCCTATTTAAAGTGGAAGGTGTAGGATGTAAATGAACTTCTAAATAAACAGCATAGCAATCCTACAGCGGGATCGAGAGCAATTCCTTGGTGGAGCCACATACAGTACAACACCTTGCTGGCTTGCTGCAGGCAGATAGGGAGCTAAAAAACCAAAATCCAAGATGTTAATTTTTCTGAGATTGGGTATCCCTCCTCCAGGAGCTGAAGTTTTGAGCAGTATTAAAGTTTTGTACATTTTAAAAATAACAACCCCTGCCTATATAATGCAATCCATTATCCCCTTATTGCTGTGGCCTGGAAGTGCCATTTGGTTTTCCTTGGGAAACAAAGTCTTTTGGTCTGACCTGCTTGTCTTCCTCTCCTATACAGCCTCATCCCTCGTATCCGCACTCACCCACACATGTAAAGCTCTTGCCTTTAATTAAAAAAGATGATAATCTTATAATCAAATATTAAGGACATTTTAGTTCCCTGTTGCATAATGACATGATGCAAATATCAAGCTTTCTTTAAAATACTGTTTATTTTAAAATTGTTTTGTGCATGTAAGTGAGTATACGCAGTGGTCCCCTGTGTATGCAGCATGAATTGTGCTTCTAAGTATGTTCTGGTTGTCTGAAATTTGGTTGCTAGAATAGGTAACCATAGCAACAGGTTTGTCAAATGCTGAGTCTGTTGCTTATATTTATCATAACTTACTCTCCTATCACATGGCCGTATTCTTAGCCAGGCTTCTTCTTTAGGTAGAGGCCTCTTCTTTTTCTGGGGTCACTATTTCCCTACTGCCAATTTCTCATTGTAGATCTCAGTTACCCCATCCTCTAGTTTGTGAAATAAGCTTCCCTGTTCCAGATCTCCATTTACTTTTCTCTTTCAGTCTGAAGGTGCCCACTTTTTTTCTACACATGGTTTTCTTTGTTTCCTTACTTGTTGTTACTCACCTTTGTCAGAATTTTGTCATCTTTTCCTCCTCCTCCTCCTCTTCTCCTCCTCCTCCTCAATCTACCATACAGTCTACTCTTTCTATGTGTTCTCCTTTTCCTGTCTGTGCCAACCTACCATCTCATTGTATAGTTCTTCCCTTATAGCCTCAGTAGCCTTTCCTTGACAGATTCTTCTGATGGAAAGAGATGATGAAATCTGTAAGTACAACTTAGTCCAGTAAGCAACTTGTAAAGTGGAACTGAGATCTGCTCTTGTTTATAAGACTCAGAAATATAATAATATCCTTGGCAGGTCATAGTCCCTAGAGTTTCTGAAGGGATCTTCAGTCAGGATGAAGAATTTGAATGGCTCTGAATTAACAGAATGTTATAAATCACCACTATTGCATGTAAGGCCAATTGCCAATGTTGAAAGGCAAGCAGATTTATATGTCAAAATACATTTGTGTTGAAACGTCTGCTCTGAAATAAAACCAAAAACAAAAAACAGGGCTCTTGTGTGTTGTCATTTGGCATGTCTACATATATTTTTCAACAGCTATCATTCATCCTTTTACTACTAACAAATTCATCCAAGTGTAGATCATTATGTAACCAAAATGGCACCACACATCATCAGCAGGGTTGGAAAACCTTAAGGTTTGCAGAAGTACAAAAGTTTTTAGGGGGAAAAAAACTAAGGCTCCACTAGATCCCTCATACATACATCCCCACTGTTGCTGTTGCTTGGCTCTCCTTCTGTGCTCTCTTACAGCTTAGGTTCCCTGTCCTTTGCCTCCTGCTATTCCTGATCATCAGAATCAGGTGAGTCCAGGTTGTCCCAGGAAGGGAGCATTCCACCAGTATGAAATGGACTGCCTTCAAGTCGATCCTGACTTATGGCGACCCTATGAATAGGGTTTTCATGGTAAATGGTATTCAGAGGTGGTTTTATCATTGCCTTCCTCTGATGCTGAGAGGCAGTGACTGGCCTAAGGTCACCCAGTGAGTTTCATGGCTGTGTGAAGATTCGAACCCTGGTCTCCCAGGTCGTAGTCCAGCACCTTAACCACTAGACCACACTGGCTCTCCACCAGTATACTGCCATAGAAAAAGGGCTACCCCTTGTCTAGTGTTGCTTAACTGGTAATACTGCTCTTGGATCATCTAAGAGAAATTAATTTTGTTTCAGCAGTCCTTAGGTAGACAAATATTAGATAAATAGTATCTGAGGGAACGCTGTGTAGAAGCTTTTCCCCCACAGATGCTGTGTCAAAACTGCAAGGCTGTTGCTGTTTCCTGATGCCAATTAATTACAGTTAAGTATTGAGTAAACAGATGTCCTATATTATGTCATCTAATCTAGGCTGGCTCTCTCTAGTGCCTGTGTGCGTAACCTGACCACAATATGACTGTAGGGGGAAGGACAGGAGGCTTCTTCCCTTGTACTCTTATGCTATAAGTGAATGCAGATTCCTTTCCCATACCCTCCAGCATTTCACAAATAAACATAAGGACATGTAAGCCCCCTGCTCTCATGCCAAGGATCTGTGGCCAAGTTGAGCCTATGCACATACATGAATATATCCCACTATTGCATATTGCTGAACACTTCTCTGCCTAATGTATGCTGTGCAATTTATTCTGCAATTATTTTCCCTGGGTAATTTGTGAAGTGTGCTGAGAGTTGTGAGGAGATCCCTATTCTCTTTACAGAACTACAATTCCCCTAGTGCAGCGTTTCCCAACTAGTGGGCCACCAGATGTTGTTGGACCATAATTCCCATCTTTCCTGACCATTGGCAATGCTGGCTGAGGTTGATGGGAGTTGTGGTCCAACAACATCTGGTGGCCCACTAGTTGGGAAAGGCTGCCCTAGTGGTTTAACAATCAGTTCCTTTCCCCAGGGAACTGGGGAAAACCATGACTGTTTAAAGTGGAAAAACAGTGGAATAAATGTACATGTTACAGAGACACATGTTACCAAATTCTTCCAAGCTACACAGGAAGTGTACTGGAGTGTGAAAGACCAACCCAAATTGTGTTTGCATTTTTACAAATTTGTAGGGCAGTACAATATCTCAGAGAGGAGGTCAGGTCTCCTGCTCCCCTGGTGCATTCACTATAGCTGCCCAATTTCCCTGCTTTTTAAATATATGTTGGCTATAGTTATGTTCTTAAACCACAAGGGTTTTTTGCCTATTAGTGAATGTTATCATGCTTAGCCATTTAAAGAGAACCTCTTCAGCTATAACATGTGAAATGGCAAGATCTGTATTTAACATGGTACCTTAGTGTTTCTGTGTATGTGAACACCCCCTCTATCAAAAGAGATTTTTTAAAAATAGAACCTGGGGATGGAGCAAAAAATGGCAAGATATACTAACAAGTGAGGGCTTGTATTCCATGGCTTGGATCCAGAGAAATGCCAGCACAAGGGACTATTTGGAGTAGGGATGTTGCTAGGTACGTGGGGCACAGGACTATGGGGGGAATCTGCATTAATTTTGCATATGCTAATTTATATGTAGAGATCTCTGGTGAATAGCATGAAGATGGTGCATGGCTAGGATCCCACAAGCACTGCACTTTGCAGTTTTCCCAGCAGCCCTGAAAGCTCTTTAAAAAAAAGTTTAAAAAAGAGGGAAAGGCAAGAGTTCTGGGACCTGGCTACCTCCTAACAACTGCCATGAATAGAAGGTTATCTTACCATTAACGGAAGGTGCCTCCATCTGATCTTTGGCCTTGTGTACTAGCCCATTCGTTTTTTGGAGGGCCTACCTGCCTTCAGGAGAGGCTTTGCAGGGGTGGTGGTAAAAATCTCCTCCCACTGACCTCCTTGTGGTGCTTCTCTGGATCCAAGCACCTTCCAAGTTTTTTTTTTATTTAAAACTAGTTATCTGATACAGCTTTTTGTATAGTTTGATTATTCACTGATTTCTGCTTTATTTTTCTGCTGATTGTTATAATGTTACTTAATTTTATTATTTTGTTGAGATTCTTGTATTTAATCTTATAATAAGCTAGCTGTCTAGGATTCCACAAGGATGAAAAGGTGGGGCAGTTAATATTTAATAAATAATAATTTTAAAAATAAATAAACATTGACAAAAATGTATAGGGTGTTCCACAGAATCTCCCCAATTCTGGGGACTGGCATTTTTTGGGGGGACAAGTTAGTGCAAGTTGGAGCAAGTAGCTTATTGGAACTCTCTCCTGCCCCAGGATGAAATCTCTAATGGTTATTTGATTGGGCTTTTTCTCTTGGGTAGTTGATCTTATTCCTGGGTGGAAAGGCACTGAGGCTAGAGACTGACATAAATTGTACTTGGCAACATGGCTTTGTGCTGCTGAAAATACAGCAACATCTTCAGTTCAGCAACATTTTCAGTTGTATCCAGACCTGCTGTTCTAGTCACAGAAGTGAGTCTGATCCAAGGGAGGCTCCTGCTGCTTGACTAGATGCTCTCACTGGTGCAAGCAAAGTGGGGGAGGTGATTGTCGCTGGTTTTCCCTTTCCCCTGCAGCCCCCTGCACCACCTGTCGTGCTGTTCCAGAGGGATCCCTAACCCTCCAGAGCAGATTTTCAGGAGCACAAGGAGAGGAGAGGAAATTGACTCCCTGTTTCCACCTGCCAAAGTGTCCAGTTTGAGGAGTTCTACCCCATGCAACTCTGGATCCTGGTCTCTTGTGAGGGCAAGTGGAACAAGGCCCCTATCAAGCCCATCTTGAAGACAGTTCGGAAGCTTCAGCTGGTGCAAAACGCAGCAGCCAGACTGCTGACGAGGACCAGCTGGTTGGCGCATATAACACCTGTTCTGGCCCGTTTGCACTGGCTACCTATTTGTTTCTGAGCCAGATTCAAGGTGCTGGTTTTGACCTATAAAGCCTTACACGGCGTGGGACCGCAATATCTTGTGGAACGCCTCTCCCGCTATGAACCTACCCGGTCACTTCGCTCAGCATCTAAGGCCCTCCTCCGGGTACCAACCCATCGAGAAGCCCGGAGGACAGTTACTCGATCTAGGGCCTTTTCTGTAGTGGCCCCCGAACTGTGGAACAGCCTCCCCGAAAAAGTACGCCTGGCGCCTACGCTGCTATCTTTCCGGCGCCAGGTTAAGACCTGGCTATGCTCCCAGACATTTTAAGCGTTTATGTTATAATTTAAATTTTTTTTCTTTTCTTTTGTTCCTGCTTGTGTTCATTGTTTGTAGGCTGATTTTATTGTGATTTTGTATTTTAACCTTTTGTACACCGCCCAGAGAGCCACTCACTATGGGCGGTTTATAAATGAAACAAATAAAAATAAAATAAATAAATAAATAAATAAATCTCCATTAGAAAAGTTTTTTTCCAACATATGGCAAGTTTCTAACTGGCTCTGTGATTCTTAAAATGAATTTAGTATGCAGAATAGAGTAGTTTTCCATAGTTTAGGGAAGCAGAACCTGTATCCGTCCAGATGTTGTTGGACTTTAATTCCCATCATTGCTGACCATTGGCCATGTTGGTTGAGGCTGATGGAAGCTGGAGTTCAGCAACATGGTTCTCCATCCTTGTTTTAGATGGGTTTATTATGCCCCTTGTCTACTCTGTTTTAAATTCTGCAACAGCTTTGTGTCATACACTTTGCCTGCATTTCAGAGTTGTGGCGGTTGCTAACACAAGAGAGTCAACCCTACACCATCATATGCCAAGACACAGAAAATGCTTTCAATGATCAGATAAATGCATTGGGGGAAGGGGAGTAAGCAGGACCATGGCAGAACATACAACTGCACATGTGTAGCACACTATGCAGTCAGGCATCCTGAAAGACCAAGACTTTCTGATCACACAGAGAAAAAAGCTACTGTTGCATTATGTGAGGCTTTCTTCATACTTTCAAAATCAGGGTCTCCAAGCTTTTTGAGTCCAGGGGCACATTTGGAAATCTAAGAAACTGTCATGGGCACCACAAAATACCCATTTCACAAAAACAAAACCCTACTGATGTCCAGGATCCCTCCCTGCCCTGCTCCAACAATAAGCAAAATACTACACATACCCCCCCAAAACAGACAAAAAAGCAGGCAACACTCCTCCCAAAAAACCCAAGCAACCAGAAAAAGTAAAGCACAAAAAACTTCAGGATTTATTTTTTTTACAAAATTAAAAATTGGGAGAGTCATGGAGTCTTGGTGAACCCCAGGGGCAAGAGTGCATGCTGTCTGAAGGGTAGTGCCCATGAGCGCCACATTAGAGATCCAACTTCAAAATTAATGCTTGGAGGATGAGGATGGGAACTGCCATGGTGATCCTATGCTCTCCCTCACTTATGTTAACAAACTAAAGGGGCTATTTTGAGCTGGCTTATTTTGTGCTATGTTTGCCTTAAATCCAGATTAGATCTTTCATTCCTGTTTCTAAATGCAGGAAATACTTTTCAGGAGCAAAAACCTAGCCTTTTCATTTAATATCTCTGGCACTGAGACTAGGTGGTTTAGGAATACTTTATCATTTTAACAGTAGCCTAATAAACCCCAAGGCTCCTGATTTTAAAACATCTCCACTTTGGAAAATATGTTATATTCCAAATTTGTTTAAATGATGCTCAGTTATGTAATATTTATTATTTCTTTATTATTTATTTATTAAATTTATAACACATTGTTCCTCCCAGTAGAAGGCCAGGAACAAACAAAAACACTAAAAACACTTTAAAATATTATAAAAATAGACTTTAAAATATATTAAAACAAAACATCTTTAAAAACATGTTAAAACAAATCATCTTTTTAAAAGAAAACCTTAAAAACATCTTTAAAAGCAATTCCAACCCAGACGCAGACTGGGATAAGGTTTCTGCTTAAAAGGCTTGTTGAAAGAGGAAGGTCTTCAGTAGGTGCCGAAAAGATAACAGAGATGGTGCCCGTCTAATATTTAAGGGGAGCGGATTCCAAAGGGTAGGTTCCATGACAGTAAAGGTCTGCTCCCTATGTTGTGCAGAATGGACCTCCTAATAAGATGGTATCTGCAGAAGGCCCTCACCTGCAGAGCGCAGTGATCGACTGGTAAGAGGTAAGATGATCTTTCAGGTATCTTGGTCCCAAGCTGTATAGGGCTTTGTACATCAAAACTAAAACCTTGAACTTAGCCTGGTAGCTAATAGGTAGCCAGTGCAATTCTTTCAGCAGCGGGGTGACATGTTGGCAATACCATGCCCCAGTAAGAAGTTCCGCTGCCACATTTTACACCAGCTGCAGCTTCCAGACCAGCCTCAATACGGGTAGCCCCACATGGAGCACATTATAGTAATCCAGCCTGGAGGTTACCAGGGCATGGACAACAGTGGTCAGGCTATCCCTGTCCAGAAACAACTGCAGCTGTCTTACCAGCTGAAGCTGATAAAAGGCACTCCTAGCCACTGAGGTCACTTGGGCCTCTAGTAGCAAAGATGGATCCAGGAGCACCCCCAGACTACAAAACTTCTCTTTCAGAGGGAGTACAACCCCATCCAAACCAGGCAACTGACCACTTATCTGAACTTGGGAACCACGAACCTATAGCACCTCTGTCTTGCTAGGATTCAGACTCAGTTTATTAGCCCTCATCCAGCCCACCACTGAATCCAGGCACTGGTCCAGAGCTTGCACGGCATCTCCCGATTCAGATGTTACAGAGAAATAGAGCTGGGTATCATCAGCATACTGCTGACACCTTGCCCCATATCTCCTGATGACTGCTCCCAAGGGCTTTATATAGATGTTAAACAGCATGGAGGACAAGATGGTACCCTGCAACACCCCACAGCACAACTGCCAGCGGCCGAAAGACAAGCACTCAATGCTAATCTCTGAAAACAACACTGGAGGTAGGATTGGAACCACTATAAAACTGCCTCCAATACCTATCTCACCAAGTTGGCCCAGAAGGATACTGTTGTCAATGGTATCAAAAGCTACCGAGTGATCAAGTAATAGTAACAGGGTTACGCTCCCCCTGTCCTCCCAATAAAAGTCATCTCTCAGGGCAACCAAGGCTGATACAGTCCCATAACCAAGCCTGAATCCAGATTGCAATGGGTCAGGATAATCTGTTTCATCCAAGAGTACTTGCAATTGCTGCAATCACCTTCCCTAAAAGGGGGGTATTTGTGACCAGGCGGTAGTTGTCATAAACCAATGGGTCCAGGATGGTTTTTTTCAGGAGCAGTCAGGTCACAGCCTCTTTCTGGACTGCTGCAACCACTCCCTCCCACAACAATAGTTGGATCCACTCAGTCAAACCCCTTCGGCAAGCTTTAATAAGCCAAGTAGGGCAAGGATTGAGAGGACACGTGGCTGGCTGCATCATCACAAGCACCTTGTCCACATCATGAGGCCACATCAACTGAAATCAATCCCAAGAAGTTACAGGAGACATTGCACTGGACACCTCACAGGGGACTACAGTAGATGTGGATGGGGCATCATGATTGCGTAGATAGCCTTGCCTTCATCTTCTATGGTAGCTTACCACCTCACTGTGGCTATACCTCCCTCTACCCATGATCGGTGACATTGGGGTGGCATCACCCATGTTCCTTCTTACTAAGAATCCTCCTAAACACCTGATATCAACACAACAAGAACCCACCAACAAAACCTACCTGAGTCAGTTATCCCAGTAGGCCTTTGAGAGAATTGGGAACAGACAAACCCACTCAATATCTTTCACATATCTACTCTCCCCCATCTCACACCCAGGGAGGGCCAGCCTTCTGCCAGTTGCAGACTGTCACTCTGAAGGCAAATGGCTACTTTCTCCTGTCATTCAGTTCACTGCATTCTCACCCTGCAAAGAAACAACACATGCGCCATATGCCCTCCCTACTACCAATCTCCTTTAGATTGGGTTTTTTTTAAAATAGAAGGGGATAGATCCAGAACACCAGAGGTAGCCTCAGTATGAACACTGAAATCACCCAAGACTATTGTTCTGGGCACCTCCAGTACCACAGCTGAGACGGCTTCTGTCAGCTCGATCAGAGAAGCTGCTGGGCAGCAGAGTGGCTGATACACTAGCAACGACTCTGGTTTACTGTCTCATTGGCCCCTAATGGGCTCCCCAAGCAACAAGCTCCTTCAGTGGTAACCCCGCTGGTGGCAGACCCATTGCCCAAGGGCAGCCGGGCTTTTATACCCCCTGACCCAACCGGGAGCTGATGCAAGAGGCTGAAAGATCAACTGCAGCCTCTCTCTGGATTCAGGGTCAGGCAGAAGGTCCCAGTCCTTGCAGCACTTGCCAGGGACCTCATCTGTCTTGCGAGACAGCAACCCAGAGGAGCGAGCAAGCAAGCAAGCACCCAGATGCTCAAGTACTCACTCCCAGGGCAGGTCTTCTTCAGTCCCCCAGTGCTGCAGCTGTTTGCTGTCTCATGCTTACTGACTTCTAAAGCAAGATTCTATTGTTCTGTAGTTCTGTATTTCACTTCAGCAGATCTTTTGCTGACCCCCAACAATCCTAATTGAGTTTTTGTTGTTTGTAGTTAGCATGTGGTCAGCTGTACAGTTGGCTGCCAACGTTGACAAGAATGTAAGAGCCCTGCTGGATCAGACAAAAGGTGCCATCTAGTCCAGTGGTCTGTTCTCACTGTGGCCAACCAGATGCTTTAAACAGAGATTACACAAATCAGTGGAGGATAAGGTTATATCAGTGACTACTACCTGTGATGGCTAACTATACAGGTCTTGTGGCTATGATATTACTACTAGTATTGGAGGCACATGAGCAGGTGAGTTCTATTGTACTTATGTTCTGTTTCAGGGCTTCCACTGTGGGAACAGAATGCTGAATTAGCTAGATCTTTGGACTTACCTAGCAGGCTTTTCTTATGCAGATAGGCAGTGGTTTATCTGAATTGTACAGTATATGTTGGGAGCATGAGCATGTTTGTCACAAGCCAGAAAAAGACATGGTTACCAGTTGTGTGGCCTGCAGAAGACAAATGCACAGTGAATTCTTCATATAGTCCAGTTCCATAATGACATCAGTGTAAGGTAACCCACCCCCACAAAAAATTGTATTGTAGCATGTCCCAGTGGTTATATGAAGCCACTCTTTATGAGGGTAAATAAAGAAGAGAAGCCTGTGTGTCCATAATACTTCTGTTGCCTGGGGTATTTGCTGTTGTGGCAGATTTTCTTCAGTGGACTCTTTAGGGAATCACAGTCGTCATCTGCTTTATTATTTAGGAGCCAGAAAGATTGAAACCATGTGATTTTAATTATTAACATATTTTCCTTTTTCTAAGGAAAGAAGGAATTGCAGGAGCATAAATCTGGTTGTCTAATCTCATTTCCTGTCATCTGTAAGAAAACAAACTATAGGCCTTTGAAGTATGCATAATATCTGTTATGAAAAAAAAAAAGCTTCACATAATTATTCTCAGAAGACTCTGGACAAAAAGTATCATTGCTAGAAACTTCCCTTTTCTTTTAGTCCAGTTTTCCTGTGTTATAGTGGGATCTATGCTTTGTCAAAGAGCAGCCATTTTAGTTACCGCAGCTTCTCCCAAATGTACACTGTTAAAATGAAACAAGAAGGTTACTATAATTAATGGAACAATACAGGGGCACTAAAGAAATACAAAAGGGAAAAAGTTCTTGCGGGGCAGGAGATTTTTTTATATTATTGAAACAAAATCACCACAAAGGGATTTCCCTCATGAAGTTTTCCAAGATTTGGGCCGAACAATCCTCCACACAAATTACACTGGGAGGAGATGTTCCTGCTACACCCACAAAATAGCCACCGTATCCTCTGTCTACTCAGCGTGGGAGGTGGGGGGAGGACACACAACACAGCAAATCACAAAACTACAGAGAGCTCACTTAGCTCTCCTGGGGCAGCAGGGGTTCAAGAAGACCCACCCAGAGTCTAAAAGATTCTTTTGCCAAGAGCACTGGAGAGCAGCTACATCCAGGGGCTCACTGAATAAGGGTTGGGAAGCAGGAGATGGGCGTTTAAGCCCACCAGAGGGGGCTGGGAAATGTCCCATTCATCGTTTGCATGCCTAGTCATATCGGGGTGGGAGGCAAAGGGCAAGAAACTGGCACAGTAAGCTCCATAGAGCCATTTCCTAACAACCCAGCCACAGCAGCAGCCAGAAATTTCGACACACATCATGGGGTACTTGTCTTTTCTTCCACCCCAACCTCAACACCTAGTCATAAAGGCTGGGAGCACAGAGGCTGCAGGAGGAGTCCTAGCTGGGTAGAACAGCCTATGTATGGCATGGGGGGGGATCCCAGGTTTGAATTCAGGGTACAGATCCACACAAGAAAAGGTAGTGAGCCCCCCACCAGCACACGTGAACTAGTCAGAAGATGTGCTGTATGGACCAATAACCTGGTTTTTTCATAGCCCGGCCCTTTTGCTCCACCGCCTTCTCTTGTGATCAAATCCTCACACCCATTAATTTGCCTGAGCCTGACAGGCCATCCCTTCCAGGTGGTATCTCAATCTCAAAGACTTCATTGTGTCAATCTATACTTTTGTTCCATTTAATCCTGGTTTCCCCATACTGAAGAAAATCCCTTAAGTAAAAGCAACTCATCCGGAATCTCATTAGAACTTTTTTTTGTCATGTGTATGGTGATGTATTGTTTGGTGTCCCTGTCACCACACTCCTATTTTCTTTTGTTTCTCACTTGAATAGAGCTTATCTATTTTGTTTCTGGACCACATTCACACCATACATTTACTCTAGTATTATTCTACTTTAAACAGTCATGCCTTCCCCCAAAGAATCATGGGAAGTGTAGTTTCTGAAGGGTGCTGAGAGCTGTTAGGAGATCCCTAGTCCCCTCATAGAGCTATAGTTTTCAGAGTTCTCTGGGAGGAGGGACTTACTTTTAAATCACTCTGACAATTGTAGCTCTGTGAGGAGAAGTCTCCCAACAACTCTCAAAACCCTTCACAAACTACTGTTGCCAGGATTCTTGGGGGGGGGGAAGCCATGGCTGCCAAAGTGGAAAAATCATGGAATAAATGAATAGTATGAATGTGGCCGTGATGGCCCAGACAATATGAGTGAGCCTATTTCCACTGACTGCTGCATGCAGAAGGCAAATTCTCAGCCCTTAAAAAAATACAGATATATATTAATGACTTACCTGTTGGAGGCTCCTCAGCAAGCCATTTCCATATGAGGAAGAAGCTGGAGCAGGAACAGCCACAGGGCCCTGCAGTTACAGTGAGGTCTCTGGTTCTCTTGGAGACCCCACTGGCCAGTGTGAAGAGTAGCAACAGCTGTGGCAAGCTTGCTGAGTTGCCAAGATCAAGGACGCACCAGCTTATTTGAAAGAAAGAAGGGTCGGGTGCTATGCTTTCTACCAGTGTTTCTGGAACAGATATTTTCTCTCTGAATCCCTTAAACATCATGGTTTCATTGCTACCATTTTTAGTGTGTAAAATGCGAAGTTTTGCCCATTGTGAACCATCCTGGTAGCATTTCCTGTTGCACCCTTCCTTGGGGAATTTTTAGGGGTGTGTACACAGATACAGAAGTATGTGTCTGCATCACTGGAATAGAAAAAGCTACTGGATAACAGGGGAGAAAGTACAAAAACAGCAACAATCACAGAAAGATTCCTTCCACTGATGTGCATGGCAAGGGGTGGAATAGTAATGAATGGCTGAAAAAATGAGAATGTGTGAAAGCTAATGTGCCAGTCACGCACACAGAAAAATTAGATCTGCATGGCCCATCTGTGAAATAAAACCCCTGTATGGAGATTCATGAGTAGGGATGTGGGAGAAATTCTATTCAGTTTGCATTTAAAGCTAGATCTATCAAATTTGCACATTCCAAAACAATATGAAAACCGAAATAGCACTTATCCAAATTTTGTAATGCAGTTCTCCAACTAAACAATGGTTGCAAAATGCATACATTAGGGGAAAGTGTGCATAAAAATGCATATACTAATGAAGGTAACATTAAAAATGCATTACATTAGTAGAAATTGCTGGCAAGAATGTGTACATTAGTCAACAATGCATACAAAAATGCTGAAGAATTTTCATGAGGAATTTTTTAAAAATGCAAATTGGTTCAGAAACTTAAAGAACTGAATTTAAGACTGGAAAAATGAGAAACTGAGAGGACCAAAACTGACAGTTCCTTCCATCCTTAATCATGAGCAGTAATTCATAGATGAAGCATGTAATCCAGGAGTGAGGAACCTCCACCCTCTGGGCAATCATGCCCCCCCCGGGATCCAATTTGGCTCACAAGGACATTTTCCCCTAACCACGCCCACCTGTTCATCAGCTAATGTCAGTTTGCATGCGTCAGCTACTTCAAACAATGCTTTTGCAAAGGTTTTAAGACATCACCTGCCCGATGGGAATCTCCCTCATCACAAATCTTTTCTTGCCATCAATTCTGAATATGTTGTTGAGATATTGTTGTAAAGTCACATCTCTGCTCTTCTTTTTTACAAAATGCACTGGCTCATCTCTTAAGAATTTTTCCATTGTCCCATATCTGTAGCCAATTCCATAGATTTTTTCTATGTCAAACTCCATCACATCATTCCAGTCCAAAACATTATCCAAGACATTGATAACTTTATCTCTATTATCTTCATTAATTTCTTCAGAGACAACATTAAGTTCCAAGCAGTAAGCTTTGTTTCTTGTATCCATAGACTCCAGATCTTTTTCCAATACTACATTTGTTCCAGTCTCCAGAGCCTCCTCTCTCACAGAATCCACTATTTCTTTAAACTCCTGCGTCATTTTGCTAAATTCATTTTTCATCTTCTGTCTACCCTGTCTCCAGATTTGTTTCGTTATCTCAATCTCATCCATTATTTTCTGAAACATGATTTCTTCCATGGTCTCAGCCCCTTTCCTGATTGCCATTCTTAGAACCACAAAAACAAAAATTATTTCAGTCACAATTGGGTTAATATTCCAGGCTCGATGAAGTCACAATGTAGACAGTACAGCCTGCCTTATCTCTCATGTTCAGGAATACAAAACAAATCCAGTTCCCAGCTTCAAAAGGGTTAGTGGCGTCGTGAACAAGCAGATTCGTCAAAATGAAATAGACCAAAAAGAAAATAATCCCAAACATATAATGCTCCAAAGTTCATAAATCAAATTTATTTATTTATTTTTTCCCTCCTCGAAATAGAAATCCCTCCTCCGTTTATATCTTCAAAATGCACCTCCAGGCCAGCTTTTTGCAATAAAAACTAAGATAGGCTTTTTTCAATTTTTCTCCTCCTTAGTTTCGTGAATAAAGGAGAAAATTTTTAACTCACCCAGAAGATCTTTATAGCTGATTCATTGACAAATCTCTGTTTTCAGCAACGATTAACCAAATGAAAAAAAAATGTAGAAAGAAGGGTGCTTGCTTGTTTAAGTTCGTTCTTCTTTAAAGAAAAGATAAACGTGTCATTTATTCAGCTAGAGCGTGATGGATGTCCTCCGGCATTGCTGGCTGAACCTTCTCTCATAAATTAATGAGATCCAGTCCTCCCAAACAAAAACAGGCTTTTATGGTTAATCTCTATGTTTCTTCCTTCCTGAGAGAAAATCTTCATCAGTCAAAAAGAATGTTCTGACTGATTTACGCTGAAAAAACTTCTTCTGAGACGAGAGCTCATCTCGAAAAGCAGGCACAAGCGAAGTCACCCTTCCCGGAAGTTATTATATGACTATGGCTATGACAGCAAGATTAATATGGGATACTGATAATGGAAGAATGGATACTGAAAATACTGGACTGAACAAGACTATTGAAGATGGAAGATGGAATCAATATTGATATTGGAAGAATGGCTATTGAAATCATTGGATCAAACTGGTTTGACGAGATGGATTAATCTATATGTTTATTTGGACTATGGCTATGATAACAAGATTATTACGGGATACTGATAATGGAAGAATGGCTATTGAAATTATTGGACTTAATAGGATTATCGATAATGGAAGAATGGTTACTGAAATTATTGGACTTAACAGGATTATGGAAGATGGAAGATGGAATTAATATTGATAATGGAAAAATGGCTATTGAAATTATTGGATCTAGTGGATTTGAATGAGATGGATTGGTCGACATGTTTATCTGGAGAAAAATTGAAAGATATATCTTTCAAGGAATTGAAATCTCTCTTTGACTTTTTGTGGGAAGAATAAAGTAATGTTTATGAGATTTGATGAATAGTTAAGATAGCTACTGGAGGAAAGTGATTTTATAACATAATTTAGGAGACAGGATTGTTATATATTGTAGACTTATAGCTGATCTGCGATAAATCGGAAGTCAACATTTTATTTTATTGTTTAATAATTTTTGTTTTGTTTTGTTTTTTGTCTTTAAAAATTTGAATAAAAATTAATGAAAAAAAAAGACATCACCTGCCCTCCTGTTTGCGCTTGAAGTCTTTTGCAAATCCCCACCCCATTTTAATCCCTTATTGAGGTAACTTAAAAGGGAAGTTTGGGGACAGTTGAAAAATTATTTTGCAGGTTCCCCTTTCCCCTTTAGGTCCACAGTCACAGAGACTTAAAAGGGAAGCAGAAGGGTTTTTGATAGGTGGGTAATTATGAGTGGTGATGCCCCCTAGGACAGCCAGTTAATTCAATCAACTGACCTAGACTAGGATGCTCACTTCCCTTTTCCTCTTCATCTCTCTGTCTGAAGAAACTAAATGTTGCTATACTCCAGTACAGCTATCCAGCTACCTCTTGGAGAGGTTGTGGAGTCCTAAGATCTTTATATCCTATGAACAGAGTATCCAAAATGCAACACGAGATAGTGCTGGAAGATGAGACCCCCCAAGTCAGAAGGCACTCACCGAGCTACTGGGGAAGAACAAAGAACAAGTACGAGTAGCGCTGTGACTAATGACGCAGCTAGGTCAAAGCCGAAAGGAAGCCCAGAGGCTGATGAGCACAGATGCAAAAGGTGAGTCCGGAGTTGTACAACGTATACAATAGGAACATGGAATGAGAGAAGCGTGAACCAGGGAAAGTTAGAAATTGTGAAGCAAAAAATGGAATGCCTCAACATTACAATACTTGGTGTGAGTGAATTAAAATGGATGGGAATGGGACATTTTCAATCAGGTAACTACAAAATATTTTATGCAGGAAATGAGAAATGAAGAAGAAACGGAGTTGCTTTAATAGTGAGAAGTGATGTAGCAAAAGCAATTAGGGGCTATAATGCAAGGTCTGAGTGCGTTATATCAATGAGATTCAATGGGAAACCTATTAACATAACTATCATCCAAGTCTATGCTCCAACGGCAAATGCAGAAGAAGAGGAATTGGAGAGATTTTACGCAGAAGTACAGGAAGAAATTGATCACACACCAAAACAAGATGATAATCATGGGTGACTGGAATGCAAAAGTTGGGAACAGAGAAGAACTAGGAATTGTGGGGAAATGGGGCTTAAAAAATGGAAGTGAAGCAGGAGAAAGACTTATTAAACTCTGTGAAGCCAATAATTTGTTTCTTGCAACCACATTTTTTGAGCAACCGAAAAGACAACTGTACACGTGGACATCACCAAATGGTCAATATAGGAATTGAATTGATTTTATAATTGGTAGCAGAAGATGGAGAAGTTCCATACTTTCTGCGAAAACAAGACCATGAGAGACTGCAGTACAGATCATGAACTGGTAATATCGAAAATCAGAGTAAAGCTAAAGAAGAACAACAAAACAATCATAATGCCAAAATACAATTTAGATAACATCCCAGAAGAATATCAATATCAAATAAGGAACAGATTTGAGGCTTAGTTGACAGAGAACCAGAAGAACTATGGAATGAGGTCAGAGACATTATCAGGGAAGAATGCAAAAAAGAGAAGGAAAGCAAAAGCAAAAGGAGATAGGAACATGGTTAGAACCCTAAATGCAATTATACAGCGACTAGTACATAGGGACAAAGAGAACTATTACAAACGTTATTATATAGAAATAGAAGAGGACAACAAATGGGTAGAACAAGAGCCCTATTCCAAAAAATTAGAGAAATGAAAGGGAAATTTAAACCAAAAGTAGGGATGTTGAATAATCAACAGAGTAACACACTGACTGACCAAGATGAAATAAAAGGAAAATGGAAGCAATACACTGAAGAACTCTATAAAAGAGATGCAAGGATGGCAGATTCATTCATGTATGATAAAGAACCAGAAATTTTAGAATGTGAGGTGAAAGCTGCTCTTAAAATATTTGGAAGAAACAAATCACCAGGAACAGATGGCATACCAATAGAATTGCTACAAGCCACTGAGACTGAATCTGTCTAAATTTTGACAAATATTTCTTACAATTTTGAAAAATAAAACAATGGACCACAGACTTCAATATACATCCCAATTCCAAAGAAAGGGAATCCCAGGGAATGCAGTAATTATCAAACCATTGCCTTAATATCCCATGCAAGTAAAGTAATGCTCAAGATTCTACAACAAAGGCTCTTACCATATATGGAGCGAGAAGTGCCAGACGTCCAAGCTGGATTTAGAAAGGGAAGAGGTACCAGAGATCATATCACAAACGTACGTTGGATAATGGAAAGGACCAAGGAATTTCAGAAGAAAATCACCCTGTGCTGTACAGATTACAGCAAAGCCTTTGACTGTGTAGATCATAAAAAAATTATGGAATGCTTTAAAAGAAATAGGGGTGCCACAGCATCTGATTGTCCTGATACGCAACCTATACTCTGGACAAGAGGCTCCTGTAAGGACAGAATATGGAGAAACTGATTGGTTCCTAATAGGAAAGGGTGTGAGACAGGTGTATTTTATCACCCTATTTGTTTCATTTATACCCAGAACATATCATACGGAAAGTGGGATTGGACCAAGATGAAGGAGGTGTGAAAATTGGAGGGAGAAATATCAATAATTTAATATTTGCAGACAATACCATACTACTAGCAGAAAGCAGTAATTTTATTTATTTATTTATTTTATTTATTTATATCCCGCCCTTCCTCCCAGCAGGAGCCCAGAGCGGCAAACAAAAGCACGAAAAACATATCAAAACAGCATAAAAACAGACTTTAAAATACATTAAAACAAAATAACATTAATGTTTTGAAACAAATGCTGATGAAAGTTAAAGAGGAAAGCACAAAAGCAGGTCTACAGCTGAATGTCAAGAAGACTAAAGTAATGACAACAGAAGATTTATGTAACTTTAAAGTTGACAATGAGGACATTGAACTTGTCAAGGATTATCAATACCTCGGCACAGTCATTAACTAAAATGGAGACAATAGTGAAGAAATCAGAAGAAGGCTAGGACTGGGGAGGGAAGCTATGAGAGAACTAGAAAAGGTCCTCAAATGCAAAGATGTATCACTGAACAGTAAAGTCAGGATCATTCAGACCGTGGTATTCCCAATCTCTGTATTGAAGTGAAAGTTGGACAGTGAAAAAAGTGGATAAGAGAAAAATCAACTCATTTGAAATGTGGTGTTAGAGAAGAGCTTTGCGCATACCACAGACCGCGAAAAAGACAAATAACTGGATGTTAGAACAAATTAAACCAGAACTATCACTGGAAGCCAAAATGATGAAACTGAGGTTATCATACTTCGGACACATCATGAGAAGACATGATTCACTAGAAAAGAGAATAATGCTGGAAAAAACAGCAGGGAGTAGAAAAAGAGGAAGACCAGAGGTTGGAAAAGTTACTTTTTTGAACTACAACTCCCATCAGCCCAATCCAGTGGCCATGCTTCCTGGGATGATGAGAGTTGTAGTTCAAAAAAATAACTTTTCCAAGCTCTGAAAACCAAACAAGAGACGGATTGATTCCATAAAGGAAGCCACAGACCTGAACTTACAAGATCTGAACAGGGTGGTTCATAACAGATGCTATTGAAGGTTGCTGATTCATAGGGTTGCCATAAGTTGTAATCAACCTGAAGGCACATAACAACAACAAAAGCAAGCTCATACTAAAATAAGCCCATTTGCTCCTGGTTTCATAATCCACTAAACTATGGGATAGTCTTGATGGGAGATATAAGCTCCACTGGTGGTCCCAGATTTGGAAGTATTTTAGTGCTGTAGCTGCTACAGTGGGAAATATACTAATTGCATCTCATTGGAAAACTTAGGGGGTAAAGCCTTGTAAAATCAAGATGGTTTGACCAGATCTGAGGGCAGTAGAAATTATTGTTTCAGTTAAAAGAGAATCTGAATCCTAGATATGGGGATGCATTCTTGGAAACCTGTGTTCCATTCCTTTATTTTCTTAACATTGCTGATGTCACTGCTTCAAAAGAATTGTTAGGGCTGTCAAGCTACTTAGGCAGAATGGGCTTTGTTTTGGTGTAGTTGTGAACGTTTATCTTCACAGTTTTATTGGAAACAATTACCTGTAATTGTGATAGAGATCATACCTGATATAATCTTTTGTAGTTTTCTTTCTTTCTCTAGTGACATCCTTGGCGTTTGGGGGGGGGCTCTGTAAAAAATAGTTCTAATACCTGGGAGGGGGGAAGATAGAATGTTAATAGAACTGCTGAAATTGGTGTGGCCCATTTGTGGGTTGGGCATGTGGGATGAAGGCCTTCCAGCTGAGTACAGATGCTTTAAGCTGTTCTTTTTTATGGGAAACTGCTACCAAAATGTTTCCATCATTTCAACAAACCATTTAAAATTGTATAATTTGTTTTACTTATTTTAGTAGTACCATATGGCTGGAGGATGCCAGACTGTTGTGAAGACCATCATGATAAAATGTTTAAAATCTACTGAAAAATGGTCAGAACTTCCTATTTGTAAAAATAGATACATGGTAATATTATTCACATTCGGCTCTACACCTAATAACATTGCATCCATTCTTTGGCTTCTAGTAGAGTATGACTTAATTGTGAGTCCTTCGTTGACAGAATGGCATTATCATTCAGACTGAGCATAAATCTGCTATGCCCAAGACAACTGAAGTCAGTGGGGCATCATCAGCTCAAATCCAATGGTTTACAGAGCAATCCAAGTGTTGGGAAGACGGTGGAAGGGGGTCCGGTGGAAAGCTCAGTGGGATCCTCCTCCTGCTCGGGAGCTGTCAGCATTACTGAATGCCAGCTCATTTGGGAGCTGCATGCATAAGCCGACAAGGAAGCACTGGCTCTGACAAACAGGCCTCCCAGGGAGAAAGAGCTCCCTGTAGGCCTCAATGGGAATTAAAAAGATTTTCTCCTGTGCCGGTCTTTTGGTTGGCAAAGTTTGAAAGGAGATCAGGACCAGGGGGAGGATTCTGAACACAAGGAGGATCTCATGAAAGTCCCCTCACGGCTTTGCCCCACCATGCCTACAGAATGCCCTGTTTTGGGGCTTCTACCGGCCCTCTGTCTACCGGGCTGGCTGTCCCTGGGAGAGCCACATCTCTGCCATGGTAGAGGGCTGCTGCTGGCAGAGCCTGGCAGAGCTGGATCCCTCCCAGCACAGCCAGCACTCCACGGCATCCTACTCATCCCAGCCTAGCAGAGATTAGTATACTAGTAGATGATTAGTATACTAGTAGATGTGATTTTTAAAAATGAGGCCACTGGGACAGGATTCTGGGAGAACTGAGGGCCGCTACTTGTTCCCTCGACCCTTGCCCATCCTGGTTAATCATATCTGCCAGAGGGGGAGTGGCTGACTGGTTGGCATATTTAATTAACACCTTCCTAAGGGAAGGTTCTATGCCAACATTGTTGAAGGAGGCTGTGATAAGACCTTTGTTAAAAAAGCCTTCATTAGACCCTGCAGATCTTAACAACTTCCGCCCAATCTCTAATCTCCCCTTTCTGGGCAAGGTGATTGAAAGGGTAGTGGCTGCTCAGCTCCAAGTTTTCCTGGAAGAATCGGATTATCTAGACCCTTTTCAATCAGGCTTCAGGCCTGGTCATGGGACAGAGACTGCCTTGGTCGCCCTGCTTGATGATCTACGCAGGGCATCAGACAGGGGGAGTGCATCCCTGTTGGTGCTGCTGGACCTCTCGGCAGCCTTTGATACGATCAGTCATGGTATCCTTCTGGGCCGTCTAGCTGGGATGGGATTGGGAGGCACTTTTTTACAGTGGCTCCGGTCCTACCTGACGGACAGGACCCAGAAAGTGGTGCTGGAAGACTACTGGTCATCCCCCTGGCCATTGGCCTGTGGGGTACCGCAAGGTTCCATTTTGTCTCCCATGCTCTTTAACATTTATATGAATGGGAGAGGTCATCAGGAGATTTGGAGTACAATGTCATCAATATGCTGATGACACTCAGCTCTATCTCTCCCTACCACCTGATTGCAGGGAGGGAGTGCTCATCCTAAACCGGTGCCTGGAGGCTGGGAAGGGCTGGATGTGGGCTAACAAACTGAAACTTAATCCAGATAAGATGGAAGTACTGCTGGTCAAGGGAAAAACTGCACCAGGGACAGGGTTGCAACCTGTTGTGGATGGGGTTGCACTCCCCTTGAAGGAGCAGGTCCACAGTTTGGGAGTCCTCCTGGAGCCTGCCCTGCTGCTTGAATATCAGGTGGCTGCAGTAGCCAGGAGTGCTTTTCGCCAACTCAAACTGGTCTACCAGATGCGTCCATTCCTAGAGGCAGTTGACTTGGCCACAGTGTCATATGCATTGGAGAGGCTTGATTGCTGTAACATACTCTATGTGGGGCTGCCTTTGAAAATGGTTCGGAAATTACAATTGGTTCAAAATGCAGCAGCCAGAATGTTAACTAGAGCACGGCTCAGGGAGCATATCACCCCTGTGCTTTATCAACTCCACTGGCTTCCAATTTGCTTCCAGGCCCAATTCAAAGTGCTGATTCTGACCTTTAAAGCCCTAAACAGCCTTGGACCAATGTACCTGAGGGACCGCTTATGCTCATATGTACCTGCCTGGGATTGAAGATCATCTGCCTCTGGTCTCCTCTGCATGCCTGGAGTGAAAGACGTTGGATTGACAGGCATGTGGGAGAGAGCTTTTTCAGCTTTTGTCCCCAAGCTTTGGAACACCCTACCCCAAGTAGTCTGCTCTGCTCCCTCCCTGATGGTTTTCTGGAGACTTCTGAAAATGGTCTTGTTCCGGAGAGCCTTTGGGAGGGACTGAAGGTAGAGCCTGACACTGATTTTCTGATTTTATGCCTTCTACATTAAATTTTACCCTTGTAGTCCCCTTTAGTACCACTCCCTATATATATGTGTGTGTGTGTGTGTAATGTATTTTAATTGTATTTTATGTATTTTAATTTATTTTAATGGTTTTGTGATTTTATTGTTTACAAATTTATTAGGTATATGTTTGATTTGATTTTTGTAAGCCACCCTGAGTGCCCTATTATAGGGTAGAAGGGCGGGATAGAAATACTTTAAATAAATAAATTATAAAGTCCAGGGAGGTGATGATTATCAGTAAGCAAGGGTAACACAACAAATAAAATTAGTGTGAAAAATGGATACCAGTGCATCTTATGCAGAGTGTTACTAAGCTTATATGTTCGTAGCCCTCCTGTCTCTATCTTGTATCTAGTGCTGTGATTCTCCTGGCTCCCATATTGATCTTACATCTTGTCTCCTAGCTGATTAAACTGCCTCAAGTAGCTTTGTCCACCACCATATTGTCCAAAATTTACCCTGGCCACTAACTGGACAGCCAATAGTCATGGGTTCAAGCCACCTAACCCACCTTCCCATACAACTCCTATTCCTGCCTCCTCCAGCTAACTGGAAGCGCAGAGCCGCTTCCTCTGCCTCTTCCTCCTCCCAGCTGATAGATGTAGGGGCAACTCAGGTTGGTTACTTAATTATTTAGACTGTATATTTGTGACTCACCTTCTACATATATGTCACTCCCAAGGTGCTTTACTGATATATCCTTAAAAACAGCTATAATATTTTTTGAAAAATGCAAGAACTGAAGAGAGGTTTAAAAAAGATTTTAAAGTTGTTGTGCTAGACTAGAAATCTCTTTACTCTTTCTACCTACACCTAAACTCTTAACTAGACCATTGAAGGTTTATTACATCTTGCTTTCCTATAGTGAAATCTAGCCTGGAGTTTCTGTAGAAACTTTCCTCCAGAAGTATTGCTTTGAAATCTTTATGATTTATGCATGAGTTTCCAATTCAGTTAAAGGCTGCGTGGTATTGTATTGTTAATGAAAATATAAAACATGTTAAAATATTCTTTGTCTTTCCTGGATGGGGATGTATTACACTCTTCCAAGATAGCCAATGTGGTGGTCTCCAAATGTCAGGGATGGTGGGAGTTATAGTCCAACAACATTGGAGGGCATCATGTTATCTACCCTGCAAGGATCTGTTTGCTGGTTGGATGTGCTGCTTGTTCTAGTCGAAGACCAAGTAGCTTCCATGGTTGGTAGCTACTTGCAAATATACTAGCTACATCTCCTGTAGCTAATGACTACATTAACCATGCTCTGGCAATATCTTGCTTGACCAATGTAATGTATTGGAACTCAGTTGCTTTATTTTTTACTAATTGGGACTAGACAAATGGATCTTATCACCCTTATAACAATTGCAGTGGCTGCTGGTCCATTTCATTTTTCAATTTTCAGATGTGATACAATTCAGTGTTCTGGTTCATGCCTTTAAAGCCCTAAATGACTAGGATCCAGATACCTCAAGGACCACCTTCTTCCACATGAACCTGTCTGAACATTCAAATTATCCTCAGCCCTACATCAATTTCCCCCTCCTTCTTAATTAAAGCGAAGAGGGCGTTTTCTGTTCTGGCACCCTGGTTGTGGCATGCCCTCCCAGTGAGGCTTACTTGGGGTCAACCCTGTTTCCTTTTCCGTGACTGGTGAAG
Organism: Rhineura floridana; assembly: GCF_030035675.1. Classification (NCBI taxonomy): domain Eukaryota; kingdom Metazoa; phylum Chordata; class Lepidosauria; order Squamata; family Rhineuridae; genus Rhineura; species Rhineura floridana. The sequence goes on from NC_084483.1 coordinate 105,864,556, forward strand.
AGCCTTTTCTTTCAGTGCCATCTTTCAGAAGTACATTAAAAAGCACTGACTGGACTGAACCATGCCATGTCACATAATGAAAATTATTTCTGGTACAGCTTAAATAAGGAAGAAAGATTATACCTAAAAACAAACAAAAGAAAATGCTTTGAAACAGGAAAGATGGGGGGGTTTGAGAAATAAAAGATTCAGACTTGCCTATATTAGAAAGCGACTGGTGATGGGTTAGAAAGTGACTAGAGAGTGTTTTCATTGGCAGGGACATCTAATATGTTCATCCTGAAGTAAAGAGCTACAGTCAGGTGTGGAGTAACTTCCCAAGTACAGTAACTTACACTGCTATTTTATGCTTGTTCAGTGTGGCAAGTCCTACCCCTGTTATCTGCAATCCCATTATAAAAGTGTTGCTTGCTAAGCACAATAGTGATGCATCAAAACAGCAAGCTCTGTGAGGTAATATATTAAGTGTCATGATCTTAATACCAAACCGCTCCTGTCTGATTCTGTATTGTACAAGTATACTATATTGGAAGTGACAGCTGTTCCTGTATCTGTGCTGATCCACTGTGGTTTAGAAAATTATCACTTGCCATTTCTTTTATCCCGCAGTTGTCTCTGCCAATAGATTCTGCAGGGTTTTGAAACAGTGGCCATTTTCCTGATGGGTAGCCATCTTGTTACTCTGTTGCAAGCAGCAGAAATAACAAAAAGTCTTGTGGCACCTCAAAGGCTAACAAATTTAAGCCTTTGTGGACCACAGCCCACTTCATCAGATGCATTGTTTCTTTGAAACATTGGGGCACTCAGTACAGGATTTGGGGGCAGAGGTCTAGGGGCCCACTCAGCAGAATGAGACCCCACATGCAGCAGGGCTGGGTTGCCACATTTTGAAATCAGTGAAGCAGTGGTGTAGTGTAGCATGAATGTGGATGAGCTCGACTTCAATGTGTTTTTTCATAGCAGGAACAATGACATCATTTGCCAGAGCAGAGTACATTTTGTGGGGTTGGAGGACAAATCTGGCTTAGCAAATGCTTCTTTATTAGCTAAGTTAGGCTCAGATAGTGTCTGGCCAAGGTCACCCAGTGACTTTTGTTGCTGATTAGGGATGTGAACCCAAGCCTCCCCAGCCAAAGTCCAACTACTGCATCACCATTTGCCAATTCATATTTCTTGGTTTGTCAGCTGATCCTAAGAAATGGGCTAATGTTATATAGTGGAAACACAAGCAGTGCAGCACTGGGAGATAGCATGCTGAGCTTCTGCACATCAAAATGTACCAGTACATCATCAAAGTAAAATAACATCCAAAGAGGTTTCCCCAAAAGACCTTTCTCCCAAGTCTCTAAAATTACTGAACTGAATCGCTATTTTGACAAAAATACCCCCTCCCCCGACAAAACCCAACAACACCCAAACCTAAGAAACCTGTTTTATTAGAGGCAAAAGTGGATGCTAGAAGAAGGAATCACTCTTCTGCTCTTCACCAGCCTTAAATGACAAAGCAAGAACCCTGCTGCTAAGTAGAAGATTAAGTCCTAGATCAAATAGTTATAAAATGTTTTATGATAGGATAAAGGAAGCTCTATTAATTTTGAGTTTTTCCAAGAGAACATAGTGTCCTTTGCTTACAGTTGACTGGCAGTTTAATACTGTTTTCATAAACTAGTCAGTGGGCATTTCAGTACACTGCACTAATCCCACACTTTCCAGTGGCTTTATTCCAGCAAGAAGGGTGCTCCACTTATTTACAAAGTGGGTATTGCACAGTTCCTACACTATTACTTCTGAACAAAAGCGCCTAATGAGCAATAACATTTCCAAGGTATTATTTGTTGTTATGCAATAAAGGGAGAATTAAGCCCATGGCATGTAAAGCACCTGTTCAGTGTCTGTGACTCAGCTGGGAGAAGTAAATGTGCTTAGCATGGACTAGCCAAAGGGAAAGGTTATTTAAGAGCTGCTGACAGATCTTAATAGATTCTTGTAGTCTGTGAACTTCCCTATGGTTGAAAGGGCTTGAAGTAAAGCAAGAAGTAGCTGCCAGTGTTATCTCACCTAACTTAAAGCCTGTAAAAATATAAACAAATCCAGAATGTACATGGTCTTACCTGCTCTGCAAAAATCCTCCCGGTACTATCTGACAGGTGTCTAGTAAGGGGTTCTTGAGTTGCAGTTATTTACAAATGGCCAAAGTCCCTGATTTATTGCCTCATGTTATTGACATCTTGAAGGTCTGGACTAGATGGGCCTTTTTGTGTGATCCAGCAAAGAAATGTTTTTGTTCTAAATCTATACTAAAGGGAGAAAGTAGTGAAATTACTCTGCAGCTTTAGTGAATTCATTTTCACAAATATTTAAAAACTTCATCTGTAGGTGTTTTATTTTCAGCGGGCTTTTTTCGAGGAAAAGAAGGCATTTCCTGTGCCTCATTCTGTTTTCAAAAGCTGAAAGTATGATGAAGATATATCTTGGGAACATCTCATCTCATTTCCAAGCAAATGAGCACACAAGTACCTCATTGCTTTTCTCTGGCTATTACAAGATTCGTGCCCCATTTACTCTGGCTGCAAAGTGCTTTCTAGGAAGGAATGTTAAACCAGAGTTCACACCATGTGCCAAAATGCCAGAGGGAAAGTGCTTGTCATCCTCTATGAACCGAGTAAGAGCTCTTATTTCAATATGCAGTCAGTCTCTTTACATTCTGCTACTATGGTACAAAAGTGATATCTAAAAGGCATATTCAGTCCATCTGTCTTTCTTCATGGTTTCTTGGGCATATGAATATAGGTGTGTTAGCAATAACCAGATGTAACTGTAGAAGATAATATGCAATTGTACCCGGCTTTATTATACATTCCTCTTTCCCCCCTCTCCAACCTATGCGTCTTACCTCCATGTCTTCACGCATGTACTGACCATTTTGCAATGAGACTCAACAGCTTCCCACTGCTGGAGTAATATTGGGCCACTGTTGGAATGCATACAATTACAGAAAGAATGACAATATAACAATTGTCATTCTCTTTGCTCTGCTCACTTGGGCAACAACTGTAAACTCTGATGAAACCTTTGGGAGAACCTCTGGATTAGGTGCTGTGGTGTCATTTAAGTTGTTTCAGTAGTTGACATAGGGGAAGAGGAGGTTACCACTAGAGAAGAGTATCTGAATAGTGGAATAAAAATGACTGGAGTGAAGGGATGAAGGGTCTTTTATGACTTTTGTGGGTACTGACTAATTTGTTGTGGGAGAGTCTTTGGGAGGCAGTAGGCCAAGACAGCTGAGAGCCAAGAAGACAGTTCAGTGCCAACTTAAAGCCTGACTTTTTCCTTTTGTTTCAAAGAGAATGGATGAGGGAGACAGAAACTAAAATGAACATAGGTGCAATAGGTTATTGATGGCCTTCTCTTCTCTTGCAACACACTGGCAAGATAGACAGCAGACATTTCTTTATCATCAGGCACATAGTAATGCTGCCACTGTATAGCACTGTATAGATTAAAAGTAAGTTCACAAACGTGAATTTTTTTACAATTTAGCCATTCCAAAACAAGAGCAACAAAAAAAACCCTGCTCATTCTTCAGTTCTTGTATCTAGGTGTGAAATACTGCAGAAATGCTTCCATAGTATTTTCACTTGCATAGTTTACTTCAATGCACAGCTATTAGAAATAAAATAGTGATTGTGTTGTTCAGATGACCTTAATCATTTCACAGCTATAAAAGCATCTTCTGTGTTCCAGGTTCTTCTTAGCTTGGGCTTGAGTGATAAATTCAGCAGAGGAGATGTTCTTCTCAAATGCCCAATATTCCTACAGAAAGTGTGGATACTTTGAGGCCTATTTTTTCAGCTATTGTTTCTAGTAGCTTTTGCTAAGTAGAGTGAAATATGTGACTTCCTATGCTTACACTGAATTGGAGATCAGGGAGAATTTCAATTGTATTCATATTTAAAGGTGAATCTACCTGATTTGTACTTTCCAGAACAGTATGCAAACCCACACAGCCATTCTTTGCAATTTGCACTTCTCTGAATTTTTAAAAAAAATATTTTTAATGCTGTTTTGTTTTAATGTATTTTAAGATCTGTTTTTATGATGTTTTAAAGTGTTTTTAGCACTTTGTTTGCGGCCCAGGGCTCCTGCTGGGAGGAAGGGGGGGATACAAATTAAATAAATAATAAATAAAAATTTGCATGTAAAATGTGTATAGGAGAAATTCTTACTGAAATGCTGCTGAATTTTCAGGAGGATTTTTTAATTTAAAAAATTGCAAACTTATGTGAAAAGGTGGAGCACTAAACTTAAGACTATAAAAATTAGAAAATGAGAAAAACTAAACTGACAGATTCACCCATCTCTATGCTGAAGCAGCTGTATCAATATCAAAGAAATTACATCAGCAAGGCCACTCAAGAACTCCCTAAGTAGTAGTTCTTATTAAGCTGCCCACCTTTAAAGGAAGTGATAGGATCCACTTTCAAAATATTTCAGTCCAGGTAACAAAGATAAAATCTCTGGTTTTAGATTTGTCATCAGTATAACACCTGCCCAATATAGTCCTGTTCTGACAATTCAGGGTATAATCAGAAGGATGGAACAGGACTATACCTTTGTGCATTAATTGGGTCTTCTGAACAGAGCCTACAAACTCTGCATCCTGTTGTGTTGTTCTTGTTCTTTCCACCATCGCTGAACTGGTCAGATGTTGTTAATAAAATGTTAGGTTAGTGGCTGGCACCTGCAGGTGCTTGCTTACCTGCAGAGTGACCAGTGACAACCTGAAGCTTCCCTGCTCCAGTGAGCATAGTGCCATTGAGGACACCATTGCTGCTCTGCCCTCCTCCATATGCCACTGCTGGAAGAAAAGAGTTCAGTGCACCAAGGCAGGTAGAATGGATGCAGATCTACCAGGGCTCACCTGGCCTGAGGGTTTCCAGAAAGAGAACCTACCCTTAACACAGTAGTCAATGCCATCAAATTTTCTTTATAAAGTAGTTAAAATTCCATCTGTCAGGGACATAACAGGCTTGCAATCATGTTTTTATGAATGGATCAGTGCATCTGGAAACCTACAGAATATTATTGTTTTCTTTCTTCTTAACCTCTTTGTTCTAAGGGTCAGGATATCCTGGAGCTAACTACTACTGGAAAATAATATAATTGCAACAACAACGGTATAATACTTAAGAAGAATTTCATGCGACATTAGAGTGCTTCCTATAACAATAGTAGATTCAAGAAATAATTTTAATAACACAGCACATTAGAGAGCATTTGAGAGACTCTTGATAATACAGTTATCTTGTGTTTGAGGTGGAAACGCTTTAAGGTAAACATGGCAAAGGATTTTAGGACAGTGGAAGTATCATGCTGCTGTTTTTGATTATTTTGGCATCAGCAGAATAAACGTGAATGTTCTGTTTTTTAAAACCTAAGGATGTTAAAATTCAGTCCACTCTGTTTTTCTCCTTCCTCTATGAATGAAGATCCTGTTTGTTCACAAGTATATTTTCCTTTCTAGAAAAGGACAATATATTTAATTTTAGCCTGGAAAGAAAACAAAAATTAAGCCTTGAGCACAATGAAATTAAAATTCAAGTTAAATGAATCTCAGGATTTGCTTGTTTACTTATTAGTAAAACTATATAGGAGAGACAGAAATACTTAAAGATTAGAGAGAAACGAGAGGTTTTTTTTTTTTTTTTGTCGAGAGTGCTGAAAGTGGCTTGTATAGTCATACTGCTTTTGCCTCTGGTAAACCAGTTTTGTAGGCTTTCGCAAGCAAACCTTTAAAATCAGAGGCAGCAGTGACCAAAAGGAATATGTGTGAAGGAAATGCTTCTCTCAGACTGTTTTCAAAGCACTTAAAAATTATTTTCTGTGTCTAGCCTAATATGTCTTGTGGAAGAATTCAAATAATTGTCTCACTGGCCATCATGCAAACCTGTTAGCTATTTAACAGTGCAATCTCATGTGTGTTTACTCCAAAGAAAGTTCCACTGTGTTCAATGGGGTTTACTATCTAGTAAGGGTGTTTTGAATTTCAGCTTTACCAGTACATCTGTATCCCACCCTTTCTCCCAGGAACTCAGGGTGCATGAGTTGGTCTTATTTTATTCTTACAGCTACCCTGTGAAGTAGCAGAGACCAACAGATAGTTACTTGCTTAAAGTCAATCAATGGACTTCTTCATCATGGATTTAAACTCAGGTCTCCTCAGTACAAATTTCAGTCCACTACATCATGTTTTCTATTGTGGCATAAAGTTTATGTGGATTACAGCCTACTTGATGAGATACATCTAACAAAGTGGGCTCTAATCCACAAAAGCTTTATGCCACAATAAATTTGTTAGTCATTTGTTTTATTGTTGTTTTCTGTTTCAATAGACTAAAACAGCTACATTTTTAAAAATGAGATGAGCAGAAATTAAGTATTTAAGAATTATAAGGCACTTTATACACCAAAACATACTAAATTATAACCATTAATACAAACATTAGTCACTCTGTTAGTTGAAAATAAAGAGCACCCTTTTTCTGTTGAGGGCACAAGTGTCTACACAGCAGTGAGAAGAACTGCTTTGGTTTTGTTTTTGAAGGTGAATGAACTGTTGAGTTCTTTGTATAATCTACTAGCCCACACCAATAGATGTCCTCACATGAACTTGCTCCTTCAGTCAGGGTGAGCTGTGCAGTGAGAGGACTACACATTTTAAAAAATGAACTCACAATGGGAATGAAAAAGAGTGGCATTTCACAGTTTCATTTTCACCTGCCAATCTACCAGAACACCTTCTTTCTGTCTTTCACAATAACTTTTTCTTTTTTAAAAACAAAATTTCAAATTCAAAACAAAGCTGTTTTCTCAGATATTACACCACCTCTGGATCTTGTTGCTTTCCTGATTCATTTCATTCACAGTTCATTCTGGAATGTGAATCAGTGTTATTTCATGTCCATCTGAAGGGCAGCTTAGGTTACAAAGTGGCTTGATTAATAGTCTACTCTTCAGATTTGCTGAGATTGAAAGCCAAACAAATGGGAAGTGGAAAGAGGGGGGCTGGAAAGCTTATGTTAATTGGATTATTCTGCACATAAATTCAAATACATCCTTTTTAATGTCATTCTCATAAGGCAGTCATTAGCAGAACAGAGAAAATGGCCTTAAATACTAGTCCAGTCAGAGTGAGGTAAATTTTGGAAGGTTTTCCTAGGCTGCTCAGGGTCTCTCTTTCATTCCCCCCCCTTCTGTCCCCACTCCCCAATACAGGACAGAGCTTGACAAAATTCTTCAGTTTCAAGCCAGCCACACTTCACATTATAGTGCCTAATTATCACAGAACTGGTAAATAAGAATTGTCCTGTAGCTATATTTGCCAGTGCTGCATTTGGCTGATGGCCTTAGCTCACAGAGGGGTGAAAAAAGGAAAAGAAATATCTCCCCAGTTTTATTACCCCCTTTGTTTTCTTAGAGCTCCAGCTGTAGGCTGGGATTAATCACATGCAGTTAGCTTGAAATTTGAGAGAGGAGGAGGGAAAAGGGGAGAAGGACAATATTTGCATGTATTCGAGAAGGAACAGTTCCAGAACACTCACAACTGTGAAACTTTGAAAGGTACATTTCTCCAGGGAGTTAGTTGATCTTCGGCTTTAAGAGTAACAAGGCTGCTGCCAGCTTAGAGAAGCCTTCACTGTAGGCTGGGTCAGTGATGTGTGGCTTTTTTTTATTCTTCCTGGAGTCTAAGGAGTGTTCCTCTCCAGCAGTTGCAGTCTTGTCTTTTCAGGATGCCTGTGCTGAATAGATTTTTCAACGTGTCGGACATGGGTAGGCGGTGGGGAACTGAGGGAGATCTGATGCCCTTATCCACGGGCAGCCTGCCCGTCTGTCAGCAAGAGATCCTAGCTTGGGAGCTGCCTGAGATGTTCAGAATGGTAAAGCTCATTTGGAAATCAAAAAGTGAGCTTCGGGGGGCAAAGCAGAGAGGAATTCTAGAAGGCGATGATGGTCCAAATATTTTATCAGGTAAACTGAAAAGATTGTACAGTTCTTTTATTGTTGCAGGCACATTTCTAATAGTCTTGGAAAAAGTCAAAACTGACAAATTGCATATTTCATAGTGTATTGCCTTTACCAATGAATGGGGTCTGTGTGAGTGTTATGTGGGAATACATTTAAGAAAAAGCATTTTTTTGGTATTTATGGTACAATCCTATACACACTCACCTTGGAGTAGGCCACATTGAGCTCAATAGGACTTACTTTTGAGTAGACATGTACAGGTTAACCTTGTAGGAGCATCAAGATTGTGATTTGGGGCTATCATGTTAATTTACTTAATTTGTAGCAATATACTAGAGTTTGCCTTTCTAACTGCCACTATTCATGAAAAATCTACCAGTTTTGAAGGTATTATTACTAACATGCTAAAAATGTTATTTCCTAAGTTTGGGCATATTTTTAGACCCACTGAGAATGGCTTCTCCAGATCTCTGTATGCCCAAAGTTCTCAAGGTGGGGGCATATAGAGTTGAATTCTTGATGGGTATTCCCCAGCTTTGAAAGTCTATTATCTCCTCCAGCTCAAGTTGCAATATGTTCTAGCACAGAGGGCATAGCTTTTTTGGGGGGGGGAGAGGAGAAATAACTGTTTTTTAAAAAAAAGACATTAAAACCCATTGCTTTTAATACATGAGAGTGAAGGATGTACTTACCCCTCCAATGAAATCAGAGGGAGTTAAAGTGTTTATCTTTGTCTGGATTGGACACAAATTATCTTTATGATTTGTTTTTTAAATGTTTTGGCTATCCTGAGCCTAAGGGTGGGGTAAACATCACCATGGAACTTTGAAATCTTTTTTGAAAGTAGTTTGAGTGTGTGTGTAGTTTTGAAGAGGAAACCTTTAGTGCCTAGCTAATGAAGTTTTGCAAAGGTTTTAAATGTGTTTTCTCCAGTGCATATGTTTTCCAGCCAAATCTGACAAACAATATCTAGCAGAGTAACTTCTCTTTTAAAAATAATAATATTCTCAATGAAAAGAATCACAGTAACTTTCTACACTCATTAAAATTACTTTAGGAGGCCATTTACTATATTTATAAAGGTGATTCAAAGAAGTAAAAAAGGGAAATATATCTGTATGATTGGGGCAATATATTCATACTCTATGGCAATTACTAAATTTAGTCTGCATTTTCAGATAATATGAAACTGTCAATATAGATCTTTTTCTGTTAGCATAAAGACTGATAAGATCAATAAGATACTTTTATCATAGTCATTTTCAGGCCTATATCCTGTGCTCCTCATCTTCAAAAAAGGGCAGTAACATTGGTTTTGTGTTATAGTTCTTGATTATTTGTATTTAAGCTGATTACACTTCACTGGGTTCTGATTGAATGTTTCAGTTGTAAATCTTTATGTATAAGGTAGGAATAGGGGAGAAATTAAGTTTATTTTGCATTTTAATGTGAACCTATCTAATTCACACTTCCCGAAACAATATAGTAACAAAAACAGCTGTCCTTCAAATTTTCTCCGAATAGTTGTCTGAATTTTGCAAGGCAATTCTCCAACCAAAAATTGTGTACAAGAATGTGTATTTTAGGGGAAGTGTGCATAAACATGTACGTACTAGTGAAAATGATAAATGCATTGAAAAACTGGAAATGGACTGCCTTCAAGTCGATTCCGACTTATGGCGTCCCTACGAATAGAGTTTTCATGGTAAGTGGTATTCAGAGGTGGTTTACCACTGCCTTCCTCTGAGGCTGAGAGGCAGTGACTGGCCCAAGGTCACCCAGTGAGCTTCATGGCTGTGTGGGGATTCAAACCCTGGTCTCCCAGGTCGTAGTCCAACACTCTAACCACTACACCACACTGGCTCTCAATAAATGCATTATATATGGAAAAATTGTTTACAAAAATGTATATATTAAGAGAAATGAGCACTATTTTTGTATCTTTTTTAAATTGCAAACTGATGTGGAAATGTGGCAAACCTAAGACTGAAAAAATGGAGAATGTGAATATATCATGATTCTGCTGTTTTACCTTTCTATTTTCTACTCGCTGTAATGATGTTGGCTAATGTTTGGATTTTAAGGCTCTACTAAAGAATGGTGGTCCTTGTACACATTCCTAGAGAAGCTCTATGAGCATTTTCCATTTATAAGATTGGGACCACCATCGCATTTTGGATTTCTAGACACTAATACAAGCCTTATGGAACTTTATGGAAGTTCAAAGGAGTAAATACCTGGAGCCGCTTCTTTCACTTTCTCTTTTGCTTGCTACTGTATAAACAGCAAGTACAAAGTGTCCAGAAAACGCTTGTGATAAGCAAGCAGCCCACATCAGGCTACAGCCTACTGGCCACACAATGTTTTGGTTGCACAATATTCTTGTAGCCAGATAGGAAGCTTGGGGCTGTGTATGGGAGAGGTATATGGTGAGTGCTCACTGAACAGTAATCCATTGTAGGAATCCACAAGCTATGATTCAAAGAGGACTGAGATCAACATGAAAACTTTGCTACGTGTTTGAATCATAAAGAAAAAGTGTATCTTCGGATGGTGCAAGCTGAGTTAGGGAGTATATGTATTGCTTTTGGCAGGATAGCTTCTGGTCCATATTATATTGTGGTGACTGTGGAGAGAATGATTGGCTAGGTGACTGTAACCAAGCAGCTGTGCTTCAGCATTAGTAATCAACATGGGGGGGTTAAATATTGGGCTTTTAAAACATATTTTTAATAAAGTAGGGATGGTTAGGAAGGGAATAATGTCAGCCTCTAGAGGAACAAGTACTATATACTTGATTTTGCAGACTGGGAACAATTTATATTAAAATGACACTAAATTAGAAGTGTTTACAAAGAGGTTATTTTTGGGAAAGGAAGGAGTCCAGGCTGTGAATGATTTCTAAAGCAATTTGGCTGGGAATGGAATAGGGCAAACTGAGGTTTGAAATTTTGTGGGGCAATTAGGAGTTCAATATTCAGAGGAAAGGACCATGATCAGAGAGGCATGAGGTAATTCTGTATCAACCACATTTTGTGGGCAAGTGAGACTGGAAAATACTGGAAAACTTAGTAAGACAGGAAAAATAACATTGCCATTTACTTGCTGTAGCTAGAGAAAAGCTTCCCCTGTGGATTCAATAGAACATGGTTCTCTCTAGGGCTCCTGTATGATTACAAGGGATGTGTAACCGTATAGATAAGAGATGCAGTTACTTTATTCTGTGGAAATACAAAATGTATATGTAGCATACATCGGTTTTAGTAAATGTCAGAAAAGAGGCCAGTGGAAAAAGGTTTTAAAAATGTGACATTAACCAGCAGTTTCCAAGGTCAACCAAGTCCCTCTGGTTAATTTCATCCTTGTTTCAGGCATTTATTGGGAAAACATGGCATTTTCTATGGCTAGCCTGTAAATATCCAAGCATCAGAACAGAGATATTTCCAACGTTTAACTAGTGTATCTCAAGAATCATCAAATGCCTTCAATAAATTACTGTGATTAATTGGTACATCTCAAGAACCACCTCCATTTTCACCACTGTACTGATTACTGTTGACATTCACCAGGACACACTGAGAAAGTCAGAACTGTGAAGACATTAATTGCTTTCAAGTGTCATTTAACAAAAGCATCAAAACAATTTTCTGCTATTCTCATTCCGCGGCACACCTTTCCTCACCAACTTAGTTGTCTTTCTTCCCTTCTCATCCACCTTCTCAGTGCCATCTGTATATGTGAGAAGGAAAGTTACTTAGGCTGCCTGGGAGTAAGTCCCATTGAACCCGATGGAGCTTACTTCTGAGTAGACATGTATTGGATTGCAGCCTTAATCTGCTCCCTGTTGGGAATGTATGCTGCTGCTGTGGGGAGGGGTGAAGGAGGAAGCAATTTTCTCAGCTAGGAAAGCAAGCAACACCAATATGTTAAAACTAACTTGGTTTACTTGGGAATAAGTATCATTGATCACAGTGGGGCTTGCTTATGAGTAAACATGCAAATGATTGGGTTGCATGACACTATAGCAGATTTATCTTGATAAAATAGGTTGTTAACTTCTTTCATCCTTTTGTTGTTTTTGCTGTAGTAGACTAAGATGGCAACCCCTCTGACATTTGCAGGCATAAAATTTGAGAGTGAATGGAGAATAACTAGAGGGGAAACAAAGGTGTTTTTCAAGGTGTTAAGAGATGCCAGAGTTAGATCAAAACAGCATTTATCCAATTACGTTACTATAAATCCAAAGTAATCATACAGCCATATTATTTAAAGGCATAGTGACTTGGATTTGGGTGGTGTACTTAAGCACAACCGCATGCTTGAAAGTTATATTGAAATTGTTGGCAGTTCGTTCAAAACAATATACTTTATATCAGGGTGTTAATCCCAGTTACCTTGGACCAGCAGACAATGGCTGGAATAGATATTAATACAGATGAAACAATGCTGACAGTTGTCTTTGCTCCACCAGCTTGGTGGGGGTCTGATATTAGCACCACCTCAACACACTAGCAGTGTCCCCATGCTAGAACTGGAACTTTTTCTTTGATTTTATCTCTACCTCTGCCTCTCAGCATGAAACTTTTTTTTTTTGCATCTCGAGATGTAAATATACAACCATTTTAGGACATGCTTATTCGTTCTTACAGCATTCATTGGTGCTTGTGTAATTACACACACTTAAAATCCAGTTTCACACCCATTATTGATCAGACCCAAAGCTGTCTATTCAGGGCCATGCAGTGCATGAATGCATTATGCTGGATTGTGTAAGAACATGCAACATATTAAGAAACACAATGTGAGTTTGTACAGCAGAAATTTCCTCATGGGCTGCTAGCTGCAGAAGGTCTTGTACCCAGTTTTCTGTGCTTGGTGTGGTCCATGCTTTCCAACGTTGAAGGACAGCTGATTTTGCTGTTAAACCATCCTTCCTGCCCTTTTGATAGCCACCATCTGGCAGTGATATAGCCAATTACTGTGTTGGTATCTCCTATTAATAGGGATTTGTTCAGAGCCAAGTTAATTCTAGCCTGTACTTCCTTCCAGAAGGGTTTGATTACTGGGCAGTTCCATAGTAGGTGAGTTAGATCAGCTAGTAGCTGCTTCCATCTCCAGCAGTCATCCATGGGTGTAATGCCCCCTCGTTTAAGGCGTGCTGATGTCCAGTAGCCCTGGAGGAGTATTTTCTGTGGTTTAACCTCAGCCTAATGTCATACATGGCTAGTTTAATACTGTGTAGGGCTTTTTCTCATTGTGTGTTAGATTAGCTTCTAATTCTTTGCTCCACTTATGCCTAATTGCATCTAGATCAGGATTTAGTGTTACATACTGATGTGTTTAGGCACTTACTAAGTTTTTTTGAGAAGGCAAAGGTGCTTGCTTAAGAACATAAGAACATAAGAAGAGCCTGCTGGATCAGGCCAGTGGCCCATCTAGTCCAGCATCCTGTTCTCACAGTGGCTAACCAGGTGCCTGGGGGAAGCCCGCAAGCAGGACCCGAGTGCAAGAACACTCTCCCCTCCTGAGGCTTCCGGCAACTGGTTTTCAGAAGCATGCTGCCTCTGACTAGGGTGGCACAGCACAGCCATCACGGCTAGTAGCCATTGATAGCCCTGTCCTTCATGAATTTGTCTAATCTTCTTTTAAAGCCGTCCAAGCTGGTGGCCATTACTGCATCTTGTGGGAGCAAATTCCATAGTTTAACTATGCGCTGAGTAAAGAAGTACTTCCTTTTGTCTGTCCTGAATCTTCCAACATTCAGCTTCTTTGAATGTCCACGAGTTCTAGTATTATGAGAGAGGGAGAAGAACTTTTCTCTATTCACTTTCTCAATGCCATGCATAATTTTATACACTTCTATCATGTCTCCTCTGACCCGCCTTTTCTCTAAACTAAAAAGCCCCAAATGCTGCAACCTTTCCTCTTAAGGGAGTTGCTCCATCCCCTTGATCATTCTGGTTGCCCTCTTCTGAACCTTTTCCAACTCTATAATATCCTTTTTGAGATGAGGCGACCAGAACTGTACACAGTATTCCAAATGCGGCCGCACCATAGATTTATACAACGGCATTATGATATCGGCTGTTTTATTTTCAATACCTTTCTAATTATCGCTAGCATGGAATTTGCCTTTTTCACAGCTGCCGCACACTGGGTTGACATTTTCATCATGCTGTCCACTACAACCCCGAGGTCTCTCTCCTGGTCGGTCACCGCCAGTTCAGACCCCATGAGCGTATATGTGAAATTAAGATTTTTTGCTCCAATATGCATAATTTTACACTTGTTTATATTGAATTGCATTTGCCATTTTTCCGCCCATTCACTCAGTTTGGAGAGATCTTTTTGGAGCTCTTCACAATCCCTTTTTGTTTTAACAACCCTGAACAATTTAGTGTCGTCAGCAAACTTGGCCACTTCACTGCTCACTCCTAATTCTAGGTCATTAATGAACAAGTTGAAAAGTACAGGTCACAATACCGATCCTTGAGGGACTCCACTTTCTACAGCCCTCCATTGGGAGAACAGTCCGTTTATTCCTACTCTCTGCTTTCTGCTAAGCTTCCTCAGAAGTCTTTGGTGAGGTACCTTGTCAAACACTTTTTGAAAGTCTAAGTACACTATGTCCACTGGATCACCTCTATCTATATGCTTGTTGACACTCTCAAAGAATTCTAATAGGTTACTGAGACAGGACTTTCCCTTGCAGAAGCCATGCTGGCTCTGCTTCAGCAAGGCTTGTTCTTCTATGTGCTTAGTTAATCTAGCTTTAATAATACTTTCTACCAGTTTTCCAGGGACAGAAGTTAAGCTAACTGGCCTGTAATTTCCGGGATCCCCTCTGGATCCCTTTTTGAAGATTGGCGTTACATTTGCCACTTTCCAGTCCTCAGGCACGGAGGAGGACCCGAGGGACAAGTTACATATTTTAGTTAGCAGATCAGCAATTTCACATTTGAGTTCTTTGAGAACTCTCGGGTGGATGCCATCCGGGCCCGGTGATTTGTTAGTTTTTATATTGTCCATTAAGCCTAGAACTTCCTCTCTCGTTACCACTATTTGTCTCAGTTCCTCAGAATCCCTTCCTGCAAATGTTAGTTCAGGTTCAGGGATCTGCCCTATATCTTCCACTGTGAAGACAGATGCAAAGAATTCATTTAGCTTCTCTGCAATCTCCTTATCGTTCTTTAGTACACCTTTGACTCCCTTATCATCCAAGGGTCCAATCGCCTCCCTAGATGGTCTCCTGCTTTGAATGTATTTATAGAATTTTTTGTTGTTGGTTTTTATGTTCTTAGCAATGTGCTCCTCAAATTCTTTTTTAGCATCCCTTATTGTCTTCTTGCATTTCTTTTGCCAGAGTTTGTGTTCTTTTTTATTTTCTTCATTTGGACAAGACTTCCATTTTCTGAAGGAAGACTTTTTGCCTCTAAGAGCTTCCTTGACTTTGCTCGTTAACCATGCTGGCATCTTCTTGGCCCTGGCGGTACCTTTTCTGATCTGTGGTGTGCACTCCAGTTGAGCTTCTAATATAGTGTTTTTAAACAACTTCCAAGCATTTTCGAGTGATGTGACCCTCTGGACTTTGTTTTTCAGCTTTCTTTTTACCAATCCCCTCATTTTTGTGAAGTTTCCTCTTTTGAAGTCAAATGTGACCGTGTTGGATTTTCTTGGCAATTGGCCAGTTACATGTATGTTTAATTTAATAGCACTGTGGTCACTGCTCCCAATCGGTTCAACACTTACATCTCGCACCAGGTCCGGTCTCCACTGAGGATTAAGTCCAGGGTTGCCGTCCCTCTGGTCGGTTCCATGACCAACTGGTCTAGGGAATAGTCATTTAGAATATCTAGAAACTTTGCTTCTTTGTTATGACTGGAACACATATGCGGCCAGTCTATGTCCGGGTAGTTGAAGTCACCCATTACTACCACATTTCCTAGTTTGGATGCTTCCTCAATTTCATATCTCATCTCAAGGTCTCCCTGAGCATTTTGATCAGGGGGACGATAGATCGTTCCCAGTATTAAGTCCCTCCTGGGGCATGGTATCACCACCCACAACGATTCTGTGGAGGAGTCTGCCTCTTTTGGGGTTTCGAGCTTGCTGGATTCAATGCCTTCTTTCACGTATAGAGCGACTCTGCCACCAATATGTCCTTCCCTGTCCTTCCGATATAGTTTATATCCAGGGATAACCGTATCCCACTGGTTTTCTCCATTCCACCAGGTCTCCGTTATGCTCACTATATCAATGCTCTCCTCTAAGACCAAGCACTCCAGTTCTCCCATCTTGGTTCGGAGGCTCCTAGCATTAGCGTACAGGCACTTGTAAGCAGTGTCTCTCTTCAAGTGTCTTTGGCACTTGTGGTTTGGCCTGTGGTAATTTTGCTCTTCTGAATTTATATCTGTGCCCCTGCTCTCACAATGCCTACTTCTAGGCCTACCCCTTTTAAAATTTCATCATTTCTTTGGTTTTTATCCCAGGGGGGAGCTTTATTCCGAACCGGACCTTTCTCAGCTCCTGTCGGGTTTCCCCCCTCAGTCAGTTTAAAAGCTGCTCTGCTGCCTTTTTAATTTTAAGTGCCAGCAGTCTGGTTCCGTTCTGGTTCAAGTGGACCCCGTCCCTTTTGTACAGGCCCGGCTTGTCCCAAAATGTTCCCCAGTGCCTAACAAATCTAAACCCTTCCACCCGACATCATCGTCTCATCCACGCATTGAGACTGCGAAGCTGGGCCTGTCTGGCTGGTCCTGCGCGTGGAACCGGTACCATTTCAGAGAAAGCCACCTTGGAGGTCCTGGCTTTCAGCATCCTACCTAGCAACCTAAATTTTGCTTCCAGGACCTCACGGCTGCATTTCCCCATGTTGTTGGTGCCAACGTGCACCACGACCACTGACTCCTCCGCAGCACTGTCTACCAAACTATCTAAACGACGGGCGATATCCGCAACCTTCGCACCAGGCAGGCAAAACACCTTGCAGTCTACACGCCCATCACACACCCCACTGTCTATGTTCCTAATGATCGAATCACCCACTACAAGGATCCCTCCACCCCCTGGAGATATATCCTCAGCACGAGAGGATAGCTGCTCATCCCCCAAGGAATGGGTCCCTTCTAAGGGATCGTTTCCCTCTTCCTCAGCTGGATGCTCTCCTTCCCCGAGACCATCGTACTCCATGATAGCAGGAGAGCTATCATCGCTGGAGTGGGACACAGCTATAATGTCCCTGAAGGCCTCCTCCACACACCTCTCTGCCTCTCTCCGCTTTTCCAGGTCTGCCACCTTGGCCTCAAGGAAATGAAGTCGTTCCCGGAGAGCCAGGAGCTCATTGCACCGAGAGCACACCCACGACTGCTGTCCAACAGGCAGATAGTCGTACATGCTGCAGGCTGTGCAAAACACTGGAAAGCCCCTACACGCCTGCTGGCTTCTTACCTGCATAGTTTTGTTTGAGGTTTATTACATCAATAGGTTGGAGTCTGTGGTTTAGTTGAGGTCAGGGAACAGAAAGGCAGAGTGGGGGGCCCTGGCCTCCTTGCCCTGCTGCCTCCTTGCCCTGCTGCCGCACTCGCCCTGCTGCCGCACTCGCCCTGCTGCCGCACTCGCCCTGCTGCCGCACTCGCCCTGCTGCCGCACTCGCCCTGCTGCCGCACTCGCCCTGCTGCCGCACTCGCCCTGCTGCCGCACTCGCCCTGCTGCCGCACTCGCTCTGCTGCCGCACTCGCCTTGACGCTTTGTCAGCTGGGGCCTTGATGCTTCATCAGCTGGGGCCTTGATGCTTCATCAGCTGGGGCTCCCTCGCTAGGTGCTCTGACTTTATATGTGTGGCTGGTTCCTCCCAGCTACTGCTGCCAGCCAATGATGTGTTACTTGAGGCTGATGGCTCAACTATCAGCTGGGGCTTAACTCTTTAGTATTATCTCAGGCTTCCTTCCTTTGAAGGCAGGAAGGCAGGCTTCCTTCCTGAGCGAGGGACGGGGCTGTTTAAGCTTTTGGCTGCTTTTAATCTCAGCAAGGGGCTGCGACTTCCAGGCAAGTCTTTTGTGTTTGTTGTTTTCCCACCTAGAACAGCCTGACCTTTCTTTAACCTAGGGAAACAGAGCTTGTGGTTGTGTTTCAGGAAGGCTGAAGCTGCCCTTTTTAGCAAGGACTGAGCTGACTCTCTCCCTGTATGTATCGGTGGAGTTTTCTTTTTCCCCTACTCTCCGACTGGAATTTAGCCTTATTTACAGTGTCCCCTGAAGCTTTCCTGCTAGGGTGGTGTTGAACACTAGCTTTCTATAGGCTTCCTTCTCCTAGGATCTGTCTCCTAAGATATAGGTTCTTTCAGGATTTGGCTCCTAGCTCAGGGTGACCTTAGGCTGCCCTTATTGCTTATTTCTCTGAGCTGTTTTAATTCAATTAAATAATGGAATAAATGGGAGCTACTTACCCTCTTTTCGCTCTGCTGCTTAACTCGCCTTGACGCCTCGTCAGCTGGGGCCTTGACGCCTCGTCAGCTGGGGCCTTGACGCCTCGTCAGCTGGGGCCTTGACGCCTCGTCAGCTGGGGCCTTGACGCCTCATCAGCTGGGGCCTTGACGCCTCGTCAGCTGGGGCCTTGACGCTTCGTCAGCTGGGGCCTTGACGCTTCGTCAGCTGGGGCCTTGACGCCTCGTCAGCTGGGGCCTTGACGCCTCGTCAGCTGGGGCCTTGACGCCTCGTCAGCTGGGGCCTTGACGCCTCGTCAGCTGGGGCCTTGACGCCTCGTCAGCTGGGGCCTTGACGCCTCGTCAGCTGGGGCCTTGACGCCTCGTCAGCTGGGGCCTTGACGCCTCGTCAGCTGGGGCCTTGACGCCTCGTCAGCTGGGGCCTTGACGCTTTGTCAGCTGGGGCCTTGACGCTTCGTCAGCTGGGGCTCCCTCTAGCTCGTGGAGCAGGCTGTTTGCAAGAGATCTGGTATGTCTGCTGCACTCAGCTCATTCGGGCCAATTTTGCTATTATCTGTGCTTGAGTTGTATGAATTGCCAGGCAGCTACAGGTGGGACACCCAATTCTTCCTGAAGTGTCCCAAATGGTTTAAATTCATTATTCTGTGTGATGATCTGTAAGGATACCCCTCTCTTCCCGCGGCTTCCATACAGCTGGATTATTGGCTATTGTTATGCGTGGGTTCTCCCAGATGATGAGGTCTGTATGTGCAAATGGGTCATAGTGCAGCTGGTGTGCTATTTTCACCCAGGCCTGTCTGGCTGCAGCTGTGGTGGGGGTATATATTGCAAGGAGCCTCAGGTGCTTAGAGACTAGTACTGCCCAACTCTGCAGTGGGGCTGGGCTGTACATCAAAAGTCAAACTTCAAAGAGATTTGGAGCACATTTTTGGAACTCTTCACTGAGTAAAACCTACACCTAAAAGAAGTGGGAGGCACAGTGGCATGCAGGGGCAGACACTTCTCTAACTCAGTGGTTGTTATTCTGGGACCCCAGCAGAAAACTGACACTCCTTTATCTTTATCCTTATCTGAGCATATGAACCTGAGCTCTGTATAACATGTCAAACAACTGGACATTAGCAGTGAAAGTGTACGTAAAGAAACAGAAAAGGGCATGAGGGCAAAGGGAGGTTAGGGGAAATGAGAAGGGTGTGGGGGGAGGAAATAAGGGGTCATACTGTTTTATTTAATAATGCAAAAACCCTAATAAATAATGTGAAATCCTGATATACTATACATTTTAAAAAGAAAGAAAGAAATGCAGTGTGCAGAGCTAACGTTTCCCAGTGCCTTGGGAACAACTGTATCTAGCTGTAAGGCACTATGGAGCATTATATTTGATGCTAAAATGAGTGGCTGTAAAATGGAGGACACTGATAATTATTTCTCTGATGGAGTAAACCTCAGGACCAGCATTTCTCCTCGTTGAGTCTCCAAAAAGGAAAGGGAAAAAAGGGTCATAGGCTTCCAAAAGAATTGCATGACAGGATATCCACAGGAGGTATGATCCTACCCCTGCTGTCAGCTAACACTTCATGTACGTCATTGATTAGGGTGTGGAACCACAAACCATGAGCATAAGAACAGTCATCTAAAAGGTCTGGCACATCAAAGAAAACTAACTCATGTTACAAAATATAACATGGATGAAAACTTCACTGGTTGTTTAAAGGAGAATTTCACTGGGTTGGAACCAGCATAACAGAGCAGAATTTTGTTCTATATTTTCAAATGCTTAAAACAGGAATCACTCATTGTTTTGTTAAATTTGGTAGATTTGTTCTACTCTACAGCAATCATCATTGTAAACTCTGCCTTCGCTGAGAACTCTCAATCTCTCCCCATTTCCAGCCTTCCTATTAAAATGCTTGGTAAATCTCTGTATCCACAACAGGAGGGACACACAGTCATTTCAAATGCTTTTATATACAATAAGCAG
This sequence comes from Rhineura floridana, assembly GCF_030035675.1. NCBI lineage: Eukaryota > Metazoa > Chordata > Lepidosauria > Squamata > Rhineuridae > Rhineura > Rhineura floridana. Next base: position 105,885,000 of record NC_084483.1, read on the forward strand.
AGCTTGGAAAAGTTACTTTTTTAAACTACAACTCCCATCAGCCCCAGTCAGCATGGCCACTGGATTGGGCTGATGGGAGTTGTAGTTCAAAAAAAGTAACTTTTCCAAGCTCTGACTAAGGATGTAGAAGTATGTACATACTTCTCAGATGCCATCAGGAAGTGACACATCTTAATAGCCTCTCCCTTTTCCTCTTGATCTTTTAACAAATCCGCTGCACGAATGTTTCCCAACAAATATGTCAACACAAAGATCTGTAGCCTTCTATCAAGTGAATGAAATTGTTTCAGAAATTAAAAAAAAGCTGTTGGTCAAGCTGGTTAGAATATACTTCATTCACATTTTCAGATAACTGTATTTTTCTAAAAAAAAAAACCCTCTCTCTCTCTCTCCCCCCCCCGAGTGAATAATTAATACAAGCTTTATTTTTAAACCACAACAACATAGTTACCTCCCCATCCCTCATCACTAAATGCATGGCTAGAATAGAATGATCTTGCAACATTGCCAGAAGATGATCGAAAGACCAATTTGCATCTTATCCAGTCTTTCCATCTTAGGCTGCAATCCAATACATGTCTGCTCAGAAGGAAGCTGCATTGGGTTCAATGGGACTTACTCCCAGGCAGAGCTTGGAAAAGTTACTTTTTTGAACTACAACTCCCATCAGCCCCAGCCAGCATGGCCATTGGATTGTGCTGATGGATGTTGTAGTTCAAAAAAGTAACTTTTCCAAGCTCTGCTCCCAGGTAATCATGTATTGGATTGCAGCCTTACTCCGGAAGTGACCCAGAAACGCCTCTACATGGCATGTCTCTACACCATGTGGTTTGGTGAAATGATGTAATAAAGTTTTCTATATATTCCACACACACACCTCTCCCATGGAGCTGCTGCTAGGAAAGTAACATCTACTGTGCTCCAACTGGGAGGAAGGGCAGGATATAAATCCAATAAATAAATAAATAAGCAAGGAAGCTTATTATCTTGGATATTCATAAACTCCTGGAAGAAAGGAGGCTCAAAGCTTTGGGGTGGCCACCAAAACATTCATTTCCTTGTCTTTATCATTTGTTTTTGTGTCAGGGGAAGTGACTACCCAATTTCTCCTAGGTATTGTAGTGAATTGAAGACAGTCTTACTGATGGCTATGAAAGTTTGCCCATGTTCATTTGATGAGCTGGGTTTTCTTTCATGGTTTTCAATGTCCACATACCCCAGTGGTATCTATCTAATTGTGGTTTTAAAAAAAGTACACCAAGAAGCACTGTTTACATAGTAATAATGATCCTGGTTTAGAGACTGATTACTTGTTTTCTTGATCATGTCACATAGGGACAAAAATATGTATCAGAATCTGGTTTTTAGAGTGCTTCGCATGCACAGCTAGGAAATGTTATTAAGTCCAGATTTGTCAGAGAATGCCAAATATATTCACATCTAAAATTTAGTTATGCATGTTCACCTAAATTTTCTTTTTGATAAAAGGTACAATGAGAGTCTTTATTTTTCTGACCAATGAGTGCGTTATTTTTAGGCACATGCTTCATGAATGGCAACATAGGGTAAAGGTTTAACAGGGTTTCATAATTATATGCTGCAAGTTGGATAACAAAAGTGCAAAACACCCATTGCTAATTTAATGTTCATGCCTCTTGACCAAGTTTGCCACACAGACCTCACAAGCCTTTCACTAATATTTCTGTAGGCACTGTGTACCCAGAAATGTGCTTACGTCTGGCTTTGCTTACAGTGGAGGCCTGCGAAATTATATGGTTTGGGCAAGGTCAGATTCCTGTAGCATTAGGAGGGGAATGCATATTCTGTATTTAGATGGCCTCACACATATATGCAAAAGCATACTGTTGATGTGCAACATCATGAACAGTATTAGGCATAAAAAATCAATTAGTAGAAATCTGAGATTAATCAATTAGTAGAAACTTAAACTATAAAAATTAAGATGCCACCTATGATTTAAACATTGCAAATCATTAAAAATATTGTGTTTGTCTCTGCCTGTATAACAGAAACCAGTCACAATTGGGCTGCATATGACAACAAACAGTCCTTTGATTATACTGCCCAGTGCTGACTGAACTGAGTGATCCAAGAGCTTTTCACGCATTTTATTTATATAAAATTTACCTTTAAAATTATCAGAATAAATGTACGCTAGATTAAGCTTCAGGTATTGCAGTACAAGATCAACTGCATTCTGATCAAACACATAAGGTAATCCAGTCAGGTAATCCACAAAATGCCAAAGATTTACTATTAGACAGATAGTATATGGTCTGGTACTATATGTGGTAACTCGTGGTTCAATTACTGGATGGTTCTGTTGAGTGGAGATGGAGGAACAATTTGATGACATGTGTGCGTAGCATAAAGTGGGAGGAATAGCTATGTTTGCATTCGCCTTCTCTAACCAGTAAAATTCACAGAAGATCCCTTTTCTAGGGCCAGTGATGTAATTGTCATTTCTTTGTTGTTTACAAAATTGGAGGCTGGTTCAATCCATGTAGGCACATGCTAGTGCATAATTGAAAGGATGGGTTGTTTTGCTTTTGCTTTTGTTTTGTTTTGTAGAGAAGAAATTTGAGTTAACGTTGGAAATAACAACAGTTGAGGGGGGAAGGATCAGTTGAGAGCATAAAATGATACACATCTGAACAATTTTGTGGACTGTACAAAAAGTAGCTTATACATTCTCTGAGAGGTTCGACAAAGTGAAAGCTCTCCAGACTACTTGAAAGGAAGAATAAATTATCTATGAGCTATTGTGTGAAGTTCTTTGGTGTGAACTGAGTTGACATGTCAGAGGTGACAATATTTAATATGGATCTAAGATGGTCTGTTGCCACTTTCTTGCTCTGTAGTACAGCATTAGAATTCCAGAGGTTTAGCAAGATGGAAAGCAACAGACAGGCATTCACTCACGGCACCCAAGGCTTCAGTACTACAATTATGCAGAATTAATCAAATATGTGAATGTAGAATCAAAAGGCACAATCTTGTTTTCTTTGTAGCTGTAGGCCTCTCTTCTTTCTCTGGGCAACATAATACTGCCAAGTTTAGGCAACAAAGATTTGAGCTGGACTTTTCCAGAACTAACAGGAACTTGAAATAAAACTCATAACTAAATCCATGTAATTTAGGGTCACAGTGGCAGCTTCCCTCACAGCAGTGTATCATTCCAGAGGAAAAAAACATGGTAAAAACTAGACCTGTAGATTCATACTGCATTAAACTGTATATATCAGAGAGCACTTTGGGTGGATGAAGGACATATATAAATGCATAGGCCAATGTGTGCTTTTAATTAGCCCAGAATAAATCCAGAATAGTTTGATTCTGTGAAGAGGGAAAATCCAATTTATTCTGGTTTAACTGTACATAACCTTTAGTGCTGATCCACCAACCTCTTAAATTGGCCTTTTGTTGTCAGTTTTAAATTTGTCTTAAATATATTTATCCAGATCTGTTGTAACCTCAGTTCGTAGGGTGTGCATATCACTCTAAACAGCCATGTAACTTAAGATTAAAATATTTAACGCTGTAATGATAGGAAAGTATAAAAGGTGTAGTAATGAACTTCTGCAGTATTCAAATACCTTAATGGTATAACTAGGAAAACTTGTACAGCTGAGACAGGGTAAATGTCTGCATTACGAACAGAGTTGAATCCAGGTGGGCTGAGCAATCCAAAAACTGCCAGGCTGATGGGGTGGTATTTTTCGATGGGGTGGAATGGAGGTGACCCTCCACTAGGTATAGATGAATCTGCCAATTTTGGTTTCTCTTTGTTTCTCATTTTTCCAGTATTCAATTCAATTCTCCACATTTCTGCAGCAATTCTTTATTTTTTGTTTAAAAATACTCATGAAAACTTGTCAGCATTTTAGTGCAAATTTCTTCAAATATACATGTTTTATATGCAATTTTGACCAATATACACTTTTTTGCAAGTAATTGTCCCTAATATAATACATTTTTGTATGTTATGTACATGAATATATGAACTTTTATGCACAATGTCTCCTAATATATACATTTTTGTACAGGTTGGTCAGTTGGAGAACTGCACTGCAAAATTTGGAAAAGTGAATTTCAAAGGACAGCTATGTTTTGGTTCACATATTGATTTGAGATGTTCCTATTAGGTAGTATCTCATGAAAATGCAAACAAAATTTAATGTCTTCCCCATCCCTACCATCTAGCCATCACTTCCAACTAAATCAGCATTCTGCCTGTATGGCACCCCCCCATTCCAAACTGGGCCCAATCAATGTGCCAACTCTGGGCTAGTACATACAATTCAGTGCCTCCAGCCTTTCACCCCAACCTTTGTGTGTAGCAGGGCTGTAGATGCGGCAATGGCCCCACCACTCCATAAAGCCCCACTGGGCAGGGAAGGAGAGGCTTTGATTGCACCTTTACCCACGCTTAGACACATTGAAATCAATGAAACTTAAAGCTAAATTTTGATAGAAAAAAGCAGTTATGAAGCAGTTGTAAAATTAAAATGTATCTAATTTTTATAACACAATATAATATAAAACCTCTAAGCAAGAAAACAATAAAAATCCATCATCATTCAATAACTTTTCCTAAAAATTAGATAAAAATAAAATGTAACTGTAAATCATAAATAAAACTAAGCAGTGGACAAAACTAAATAAATAAAAAGTTAAGATTCAGCGTCTAGGAAAGTTTGGGGAACATATAAGTTTTTAAGAGGCATTTAAAGTTCATTCATATCTCCACCTTATGAATTACCTAGATCAGGGCATTCCAGGAGGTGAGTGCTATTTCTGAGAAGGCCTGCTTCCACACTGTCACCAAAGGTGACAATCTGCCAGCCATGGAACAAACAGTAGGGTCTCCTCTGAAGATCTCAAAGATTGGTTTGATCTGTACTGTGGGAAGTGCGAGCTAAGTATCTTAGTTCCAAGTAGGCTAGGGCTTTAAATGTCGACACCAACCTTGAACTTTAGCTTATAGGCAGCAGTGCAGATCTTTCCACACTGATGTAACATGTATAAAGCTTGGTGTCCCACTAAGCACTCTAGCAGCTTCATTTTGCACTAGCTGCAGCAGGGGCATCACTAGGGCGGTGTGGCAGTGCGGGCCGCACTGGGTGACACCTCCAGATGGGGGTGACACCCAGAGCCACCCCCCCAGGCACCGCCTAGGCACCAACGAGAGCCTTCGTGTGCCGCGCCGGCTGCTTTCCTCGGCTGTTAGAAGGTGGAAGAGGCGGCAGTGAGGCGGCGGCACTCTCCCGGGTCCTGTCGTTCGGCTGCACGCGCGATCGCTCACAGTCTCAGAGAAAAGGCACTGCGGGCCGCACCAGGTGACACCAACCCTAGTGACGCCACTGAGCTGAAGCTTTCAATGCAGGTGCAAGGCCAGTTCCAGAAACAACATTGCAGCAGTCTGTGAGCTATAACAACAACAACAACAACAACAATAACAATAATAATAATATCCCGCTCTTCCTCCCACAAGGAGCCCAAGGTGGCAGAAAAAAACACTAAAAGCACCTTAAAACACCTGAAAAACAAAAGACTTTAAAATCTGTTAAAACAAAACATTTTAAAAACTATTTAAAAACTACCAATATATAGGCAGCAATGACAAGGTACCCACCTTTTTACCTCTGAACTAATTAAGTTTTTTTTCTGTGCTGAAGGAAAGCAAACAGCAAGACTTTTAAAGAAATATATCCTAGGTTGAGTTAAAAAGCCAGAAAGAGTCCTCTAACACCTTAAAGACCTGGGTACACAGAGCTAGAAACAATGAATCCTTTTTTCCAAGGAACTCTTGAAAATTTATTATTTATTTTATTTATTTATTTATTTATTACATTTATATACCGCCCCATAGCCGAAGCTCTCTGGGGGGTTTACAGCAATTAAAAACAATAAAAACAAGCCTAATTGCCCATCTCTACAGACTTACATTAGCAGTGTACTCCCAGGTCTTCTCTGGTAAGCTACCATTTCAACACATGGAGCCAGCAACATTTTAAATGTTAAGCAGGTAGAATTATTCACATTCAATTTTCTTTTTTTACATCCCTCACCTTCCTAATTAAAACCAGGCCTCTTTCCACTCTATATTCTGGGATGCAAACTATCTGTGCTAGCAGAAGTTCATTTGGAAGAGACTGGTGGTGATATCTAATACAATCATGATTGTTGGCAATGTCCACGTCAAAATAATAAAGCTTCTAATAATTTAAATTGCATTGTTTTAATAAAAATCCTAGTTCTCAAGCTTTTGCCATACAAGAACTACAAAATAAATGCCACATTGGTCTGGAGAAGTAAAAAGCAATGGTTTACCAACCTGATCTGCAGTCAAAAGTCCAGAATATAGCTGCAAAGGCACTAATTTCCGTTTCTGCCAAGAACGCCCAAATTAATCACTAACCTCACATTTCTAATGTTTAAAACTCACAGTATTTGCATAGATATGTATTATTACAAGCTTGGCTTTGAACACTTCTAACACAACATGCATTTTAATAAGCAACAGTCACAAGAGGCGTTACTCACTATAATTTAAATGTACTACTATAGGCACCCTTTCCTATCCAAATCAGGTGTGTAGTTTTAAAAATGAAATCTGTACATTAGTTAAAAGGCTAAGCTGGCTGCAATACTAAACTTTGTTTGGGTGGAAAAAAATGAACATTACAATGGCTACGCCAGCATCACAGAAAAGGCAGGCAGGTAAAGTGGTGATAGAAACAAAAATGACCCAACATACATTTGAATGTACTGGGGGGTATTTAACAAAAAGTTAAACATCAGAGTCTGATGCCTTGAAGGGTTTTCTTAACACCGGTAGTATTTTAACATACACTGAAGATTAGGAAAGATGGTGTAATTGGCTAGGTTGCCGTGGAATTTGTAAAAAAATACATCCACAATGTTGAATTCTAAATGTCAGTTTTTTTTATAAAGTCATTGGCTCCAAGGTACTGCAGTTAAAAAACAAAAAAACTTGCGGAAACACACCAAGGCAGGTGAAACAGTTCAATTCATGTCTAAATTTTTTACAAAGCACTTTTCCTTAAATCATTCCCATATGCAAATGTAATTCCTACATTGTCTTCAATATGTGCTTACCATTCAGATGCAGAAATTGTAACAAGAGGGATTCAAAGGTGCTTTTTAGCTTTACTCATGAAAAACACCTAGAAGAGTGTAGATGAGCCGTAAACTGATCATGAAGACTGAATGGGAATATTCTATTTATATTATAAAGCAGTAACTCTAGAATGGGCACCACAAACATAGACACACCTTCCTTAAACAATTCACAGTACATCTGTAGATCTCATTACTAGAGACTGATGCGAAAGGCAGTACTTTACTGGATTCAAACAGGAATTAAACAAATTTATTATTTTATCTATTAGTTATTATATGGGTTGGAGATCATACTGTTAAACTTCTGAATGCTGAAAAAGACGTAATTGGCATAAAATACTATCTTATTTCTTTCTGATGGTTGGTCACTGCTGAAGACAGGATGCTATAGTACAAAAGGATGGTCTGACCAAGACAAATAAATACAATTATTTTACACTGCTCCTACGTTGTTGGAACTGTAGCTTTTCTATCACAAATAGGCCCCTATTAAAGAAAGAGTACTTCACTTTTCTCCAAGATGTAAAGGCAGATGACCATTTCCCCATTCTAGATTATCACTTAAGATCCAATTAACATAAAGCATACTACTAGTGTAGCCAGAACAGAACCATATTGATCTTCAGCTCATGCTTAAATCCAGATACCTGCAGTGGAACTCTACTACAAAGACAATTTTTGGGGGGGAGGTGGGGGAGAGAGGAGGTAATTTTTGGTTACTCCTTGTCCTACACACTCCTATGCACCTTACAAATCTGCTCCAGAGGACTTGAAAAGCATAAGAAAAGGGAAAGTCAAGAAAATTGATGTTTTCCCCTTCCTCCAGGAGGATTGGTATTGCAGCTAATTATAATTATAGTTCTACTAGAGGAATAGGGGTCTCCTAACAACTTTTCAGGACCTTTAACAAAATATCCTTCCCAGGATTCTTTGGGGGAAGCCATGACTGTTTAAAGTGGTATCATAGTGGTGATGATGATGATGATGATTGAGAGCCAGTGTGGTGCAGTGGTTAAGGTGTTGGACTACGACGTGGGAGACCAGGGTTCGAATCCCCACACAGCCATGAAGCTCACTGGGTTACCTTGGGCCAGTCGCTGCCTCTCAGCCTCAGAGGAAGGCAATGGTAAACCCCCTCTGAATACCACTTACCATGAAAAGCCTATTCCTAAGGTCGCCATAAGTTGGGATCGACTTGAAGGCAGTCCATTTCCATTTATTATTATTATCATTATTGTTGTTGTTGTTTTATATATAATGTTTAGGAGCCCAGGGTGACAAACAAAGGAGAAAACACTAAAAACATTGAAAAAACAAAACATTTTAAAAATAAAACATCTTAAAAATATATTTTAAACAAACCTTTAAAAATATTTTTAAAGCAATTCCAAAATAGACCCAAACTGGGATAAGGTCTCTACTTAAAAGGCTTGTTGAAAGAGGAAGGTCTTCAGTAGGAGCTGAAAAGATAACAGATTTAATAATGTTTAATATTTAAGGAGAGGGAATTCCAAAGAATAGATGCCACAACATTAAAGGTCCGCTTCCTATGTTGTGTGGAATGGACCTCCTGATAAGATGGTATCTGCAGGAGGTCCTCATCTGTAGATTGCAGTGGTCGCCTGGGAATATAGGGGGTAAGATGGCCTTTCATGTATCCTGAACCCAAGCTGTATAGGGCTTTGCACATCAAAACCAGCACACTGAACTTGTATAGTGCAGATAGGACTTAAGTTTAAATAAGTGACCATTCACAGCAACCGTATCAAGCACTCTTGCTATTGAACAGACTCATTGCTGAAATGAACAGATTAGCAATCAGCATTGTCCAGTGGTTAAAAAGAGCCTATTAATCAACAAGTTGAAATGGTTTCCAGTCTATTAAACAGACCATAGTGGTAAACATCTCACTTAGTAGCAAGCCTCTGCATTGTGAAAGGAAAACATGGTCCTCTTGTCACCTCCTATGTCCTGTTCTGTACACAGAGGACATTGTACCCTCCCCAGTAAAAAGGCCTTTATTAACTGTTGTAGGAATTATTTCTAACAGTGTTTCCCAGCAAAACTGCAATGATTTAGTTCTTAACATTTCTTTCAAGAGAGACATTTTTCCAGCCTCTGGAAGTTAGCCACAAAATGTAACACCTTAGACACTGTTTTTCAACACATCTTGTGGATCACTGATTGGGATTTTCATAATACCACAAAATTGCAAGCATTCCTTTGATATAGGAAAGAATGTGTGCTTCACTGTGGGAGTAAATGAAAAAAGACCGTACCTTAAAAACACTATTAATTTTTTTTTTTTTACATAGCTTGAAAATCACAGCTTCTTTTTTATATAAAGCAGAGGAAACAAGTATAAGATCTTCAAAGTTTCAAGTGGTTCTGTAGTTAAAATACAGTATATATACCAAGTGTTACAGAATTATGAAAAGACTTTGAATGATCAACTTTGTACAACTGCCAATCTTACATCCTATTAAAAAACAACTTTGTAAATAGGTTGAATGATACAGTCTTTTAAGGGAGATTTTCCCAGTGGGAATTTCTCATGTCAGATAGAAAGTTTAGGTTAAATTTTGACATACCATTTCATTTTCTTTTAATCTGAATGTACATCCTGGGTCTTTTTGAATGACAAATCATACACACATGTATTCATTTTTTTAAAAATAGTACTCTAATATGAGGCAATCAAGGCAGCTCACAGAAGAACAATTCTGAAAGCAAATTCAAATATAATATATGCAGAATTAACAAACGAAGGTAGTAGCTAAAATCATAATCACAACATTGCAAGGAAGAATACAAGAGAGAGAAAGAAAGACACACACACCACATCTGTGTAGGGAAAAGTGTGCAGCTCATGTATGGATGATCATCTGTGATAACTGCAGACGTATTTTGCTACATGTAAGAACATATTTCCTTTGTAGATCAGAGCAAAGGTCCACCCAGTCCAGTATACATGGAGAGGCACCAAGACTGCCATAGCATAAGCAAGGAAGGAATGCACATGCAGGTGACCACCCAAATGAATAGGCAAGGCACTTTTAACTGGAAAAATGGCTTATCCATTTGGAGAGGTGATTGGCTATGCTGAAAACATTAAGATTTTGGCTGTGAACTTCTCCGTTTCTCATGTGATAACTTCCTAGGATTATGATCAAGCATTTTTATTTGAAAACAATATCCAAGGAAGTATTTTTAAAGTATCAGGCTCTCTAATAGCATTGGTTACTTTCTATGATTTCATTATTCTGTAGCCTTCGATTGTAATATTTTGGAGTGAAAGGGTTTCAGTTGCAAAGCCATAAACCATTATGAAATGCTAAAATGAAATTGAGCTGTGTTGTATTGGGGGATGAGGATGGGGTAAGGGGTGGGCTGGCATGGTTCAAATAAAAAAAACAACAGTTTGTTTTCAGACTACCAGACTGTGTAGTTCTCTCTAGAGAGAAAGACAAATTAAAAGCTTTTAAGAGAACAAATAGGCTGTGTACCGAGGGCTATTTAGATTAGAAATAAAAGCTCTGTTTGCCATCAAGAATTGCCTCAAGGTCTCCATGTGGTAATTGTTGCTACAGTTGGTTGAATGAGCGAGTTGATTTATTTGTGTGTCATGTTTTGTAGTGATTTTGTTAAATCTTAATAGCCCACCTTGCTGGACACAAATGAGGAATTCCTCCAGTTAGCCAAAATGGGCCTGCACTGTTTATCTTAGAGAAAGAAATAGTTGAGAGAAGAGTTGGGAGGTTTTGTTCAGCAATGCATGTGTCTGAAATAAACAGCTTTTGACAAGAATCAAGAAAGAAAATGAAAACTTGATAAGCAATAGGAATCCTGCTGGTAAATGTAATCGCAAACTCAGTCTATTTTATCCATTGTTTTTCTCCCACTTAAATACTCCGTGGCGCAGAGTGGTAAGCGGTGGTAATGCAGCCGAAGCTCTGCTCACGGCTGGAGTTCAATTCCAAAGGAAGGAGGAAGTCGAATCTCCAATAAAAGGGGTCGAGGTCCACTCAGCCTTCCATCCATCCATGGTCGGTAAAATGAGTACCCAGCATATGATGGGGGGTAAAGAAAGGGCAGGGAAGGAACTGGCAATCCCACCCCATATATACGGTCTGCCTAGTAAACGTCGAAAGACGTCACCCTAAGAGTCGGAAGCGACTTGCACTATAAGTGCGGGGACACCTTTACCTTTAAATAAAGATGCTTTGGTTTGAGAGGCCTTAATCATCCTTAGGCAGAACTTTTGTCAAATACAGCAATCTTTTGTTCAGTCTTGCCCATGTTATTAGCTGAGAACGAGCCTCCAAAGGACCACCCAGCCTTCAAAATATTTTTCTTATGGACCAAAGTTAAAATAGGTTGCCACCACGCACTCACTAACCAGGCTATCTTCCTATCTGAAATTGTTTCAAGATGGACCAATTTTCCATCACAGATGAAGCCTAAAATTGTTCTTATTAGCCAAGTGGTTCTTTTTAAATAAAATAAAATAAAATAATGGGGGCAAATGCATCTTTTCAAATTGTGGAAGATGGAAATATGCATCTGCTATAACCAAAGCAAATGTTCTTCAAGATACAACAGAAATGTTACAGAATATGCATTTTTGACAAGTTTATATAAAAAGAACAAGCCCTCTCTCTTTTGCAGTCATCCAATATCAGCATATCCACATGATGAGCAGGCTTGTACCAAAAGTTCTGAAAGGAGCATTTTTGGTAAAATATGAGCCCTTGACCTATAAGAGAGGGGAGATCTCTGTAAGAAGAGTGGAAGGTTGTCTTCCTTTTTTGTTTTCCCCCATTGATGCAGGTGGAGGGAGCCACAATAGAGTTCCTCTTTTGGTGGCCCAGACCCAAATTTTGGTTCCACCATAAAGCCCTGGATATAGCATATTGGGAGAGGGGAGAATAGCAGCCACCACAAACAAAGGATCTACCAGTCACCATAAGGTGGAAGTAAATTGAGAAAGATTAGTGACATAAATGACAATGGGCTTGTCCACACCAGAGTTTACTGTGTGTTTGCAGTTATTTGCATTCTCATTTAATTTGCGTAGTCTATATAATGTTACCCTCAAACAACACCAATCTCGATGCTTTTCCCCTGTAAATTTGGGTTTACCCAATACTGGTATTATGTGATAAGTTGGGGAAAATCAGGCTCCAAACTGCTCCACTTGGAGCTGCAGACAATTTGTTTCAGTGTTTTGGGGTGGGTGGATCAACCATCACTTTCTGATCCTCCCCTTTTCACGCCCACTACTTCATCAATGGTTTCATTTGTTTGCTGGCAGTCCTGGCAACTATTTCTGGTGCCATAACCATCTGTCAGATTTGCACAAAACCAGTAAACTGCACAAGCAAACCACATAAAATATACACCAGATATATTGAACAGCAATATGAAAAGTGTGTGCTGGGAATTTACAAATACTTTCATTTCTTTTCTAGCCCTGCTCATAACTATTTCTAGCACGCTCTTGGTAGCCTTATATGTATTTTTTTCTTTTGATCCCTCATAGGAACACAGGAAGCTGCCGTATAGTGAGTCAGGCCAATGATCCATCTAGCTCAGTATTGTCTATACTGACTGGCAGCAGCTATCCAGGGTTTAAGGCAGGAGGCATTCCCAGCCCTACCTGGAGATGCTGGGGACTGAACCGGGGACCTTTTGCATGAAAAGCAGATGGTCTACCACTGAGCTATGGCTCTTCTCAGATTTGCACAAAACCAGAAAACTGCACAAGCAAATTTGCAATTGCCTGTGTCCTTTTGTGTACCTAGGTGGGGATTTTTTAAAACAATAAAAGACAAGGTGCACACATGGCCTTTAAGTACTTAATTGGCATAATAGAATGGAGAAATTAGAAGATGGACAAACACAAAAGTGAACGCCTACTGGAACAAACGGAAAGACAAAGCTGCTCCTCATATACAAAAACATGGGGGTATTGACTACTCTGGTTTAATTGGGATGGGGGAATGGATTAACAGCTAATTAATGCTCAAAGGCAGTTAAGACCAATGTAAGCTTTTTTTCTTTTTTTAAATGGACACATACTTGTTGCCTTATGTGGAATGCTTCCTTGGGCACTATTTATTGTCCCTATTTATTGAGCATTTTTTCTTATTTCTTTACAGGGAGGTTAGACAACATTGGCTATTTATTGAGCATTCATTCTGATTTGTTTGTGGGGAGTTTAGATGAGCTTGGGCAAAAGCAAGTGTTATCCAACGTATTTTCCCATCACTTCCCTTATTGCAAAAACTCCACAATCTTTTAGGGAAGCAGGTTTGTTGGGCAAGATCCTCAAATCCACTGTAATTGTGCAACTTAAATTTTTCAGAATGTGATTAAATCCCACCCCAAATTAGTGACAGTCTGAAAACACCACCAGATGTAATGCAAGGCCATTTATTCTCGCCCATTATTTAACATCGTTGACCATTCCCAAATTCAGAATAGCTTTTACACTGGCAAGGCTTAATACTCTTCTTCTGGCTCTCTTAGAGGGCAGATTTTAAAAACATTCCCTATGGTAAGAGGTTATGCCCATGTGATGAGGGGGCAATAGAATTGGTGGGTCATATTACTCATTCTATTGGGAGCTTCGAACTGTGTTAATTGTTCCAATCTTAAAAAACATTTCAGGCAGAAACGAATCTTTTTATGTCGATTATCTCCTATCTGACCAAACCCCACAGATAATCAGCAAAGGTTGCCAGTTTCTGTGCGGCTGCTATGCGTTGCAGAAAAACTTTGTTAAACCGCTAGCTAATTTGATGACGAGGATCCGATTTTAATGTGATCTTACGCTAAGTGTGCTGTGTTGTACTGAATTATCTCTGTTTTTATCTTGTACACTTTTTATGCTGGTCTACGACTGTAATAAATGAATTGAATTGAGTTTGAAAACACCCCCTATCATCCTTGACCCCTCCTACAATCGCCGTGTCAAATAAAAGCTCTTTCTTTTTCAGTCTTTTTTTTTCTTATTGCAAAGAGCAAAGCAAAACTTTTTTTTAAAGGGGAGCTTCATAGTTAGGTATGTTAAGAATCCATTAATTTTGCAGCAATGAGATTCTTTCCACTTATTGACTTCTGCTCTTTTCTTTGTCTCTTGTCTTCTCTTTGGCAAGTACACAACTTTCAGAACGTGATCCTTTTAAGCATGAGTTCTTGAAAAGATTCGGAAGAGGAAAAGAGTAATGAGTTGTGGGGGTGAACAGAATTATCTTGGCATTATGTGACAGCTGTAATATAATGTAAATTATTACTAATAGAGAGGAATTATAATGTGTTCAGCAAGCACTACCTCCTTCCCAATAGATTTTACACAAAAGATGAGAAATGTTAAACCTGCAGTATAGCTCTGATTATACCTTACCTTTCGTACATAAGAACCGAGACGTTAAAAATGGCACAATAACCATGACATGTGAAAGAACATCATGTTCCAGGCAGCAGAATTTGCATTTCTGTCTTTCTCTTTTATAACACTCTAGAGATTGTTACTATTATAATCTGGCTATGTTATTGCTTATTATGTGACTGCACTCTGATTTTTCAGTTATATATCCTTATTTGAAAGCCTGTCGCTTAGTGTATGTAATTTTAATCATTCATTTGGACTGTACATGTTGTTGCTATTATTATTCCGGTAAGAATAAACCAAATGCAAACATTTATGTTGTTGCTTGTCATTGCTAATGGTTATTGCCACCTTAATGCCATGTTTCTGAAGTAAGAGTAGTTCTGATCTGCACCAATGGGTCTCAAAGCTCTTTGCTAGTATTAACACACAGTTCCTCAGAATAGATTCAGAGCTCTAAATTTTCACCCTGTAGGCAGACTAACCTCCTCTAGGATGCACACCTTAAAGTGGTGAGGGGTCTGAGAGTATCAAAGAAGCTGAGACCAATGCCGTCAGGAGTCTAGACCAAGACTCTCACCCAAGGCAGAATGGTCAAAGCTGAGACACCAGACTAAGATGCATCCAGACTTAGAGGAAGGTAATGGTAAACCACATACCTTTTACCATGAAAAACCTATGAATAGACATTGAACTTGTCAAAGATTATCAATACCTTGGCACAGTCATTAACCAAAATGGAGACAATAGTCAAGAACTTAGAAGAAGGCTAGGATTGGGGAGGGCAGCTGTGAGAGAACTAGAAAAGGTCCTCAAATGCAAAGATGTATCACTGAACACTAAAGTCAGGATCATTCAGACCGTGGTATTCCCAATCTTTATGTATTGATGTGAAAGTTGGACAGTGAAAAAAGTGGATAAGATAAAAATCCACTCATTTGAAATGTGGTGTTGGAGGAGAGCTTTGCGCATACCATAGACCGCGAAAAAGACCAATAATTGGGTGTTAGAACAAATTAAACCAGAACTATCATTAGAAGCTAAAATGATGAAACTGAGGTTATCATATTTTGGACACATAATGAGAAGACATGATTCACTAGGAAAGACAATAATTCTGGGGAAAACAGAAGGGAGTAGAAAAAAGACCAAACAAGAGATGGATTAATTCCCTAAAGGAAGCCACAGACCTGAATTTACAAGATCTGACCAGGGTGGTTTATATCAGAGGCTGCTGATGGACTTGAAGGCACATAACAACAACAGACCCGCTAAAAGCAGGGATTAAACACATGATACTGCTAAGATTTTTTTAGACAATAGAGCCATCTAAAATATAAGAGACTTACAGCACAGCGTCATTCCTCTGATTTGAACTACTCATAATTATTCCTTGGGATCTCTGTGGTACATTTGTACTGTGGGTTTAGTACAGAATGAATACAGGACATCGTCACATCAGTCTCTTGCAGGTGTTAGGTCTCTGGTGTTCATATTGAGCTTCCCCATACATGTCACTTGAGTTGAGTGGGCACTCCCACACTTATTGTCCTTTCTTCCTGTCTTTGAAATGAAGGGGGCAAGCTGTACACACAGATCTCTAGCTTCATGCCAACTGAATTTCCCTGCTTCAGGCCTAAACTGAACATGATGGCAACAAATGCATGTTTTTTAACCCTGGTCTTTCCCATTCATGTATAAAACAGGGGGCAGGTGATAGTAGGAATCAGATTTTAAAAGCAAAAGGTATGCAATGCATGTGGAATCTTCCTGCCCATGCTATCTCCCCCACATCTAGGTTTGCCAGGGAAGAAGCATGTCATGGGGTGGGCCCTAGTGATGTCATTAAGCATGATACATTAAGCATCACAGTTGCTTGGAGTATGCAATTCAAACAAAAACATTTATCTGATTGGAAATTAAGATAGAAATCTTAGCTAAATGAGGGTATCCCCAGGTCCAGCTGAAGTGACCGGATCATTCCTTCTCACCTGCTTAGGGAGCCTGGGTAGGGAACATTTAATCTAGCCTGTTTGCTTCTGGCAAGAAGGGTTTAAGTGCCCTCAGGCAAGGACAAAATAAATGTTGGAGTCACTATGGCCCTTGGGCCTTTTTCCACTTTTAGGAACAAAGGAATCTGCCTTATACCAACACAGGCCAGTTGGTACCATCTAGCTTAGTACTGATGACATGGAATAGTATTGGCTCTCCAGGCTTTCAGGCAGTCGTCTTTTCCAGAGATTGAATTTTGGAAATTTGTATGCAAAGCATATGCCTTAACAATGAGCTACAGCCCTTCCCCTGTTTAAAAAAAGTATCTTATAAACAAAAAAATTTCTAATTCACTAATGAATGCACAGCATACCTAAGGCAGATCCACATCATTCATTTAAAGCACATTCAACACATTTCAAGCACATGAATCCCACCACAGAATCATGGGAAATGTAGTTTGTGGTGGGAACTATAACTGTGAGGGGGAAACTACACTTCCCAGGAATCTTTGGGGGAAGTCATGCACTTTAAATGCGAGTTGGATGTGCTTTAAATGTATTGTGTGGATTGACTTCATAAACTTTGCCTGCATCTAAATCTTTTTAATTAATGTTTAAAAATGGAAATGAATTATAAAGTTTACTGGGTGACCATGGGCTACTCACAGTCTCTCAGCCTAATCTGCCTCTCAGAATGAAAACAATGGAGGGGAACTATGACCACCCCAAGGAAGAAGAGAACACTTAAAATGTAGAGGAAATAATGTACAACCATAGTGTGAAATCAGATACTTATCAGGACATAGTATGAAGAAATACTTATATAAACATGACTATCAAATGTTTATTATTTACACAACCTGCAAAGGTATTTATAGTGCAATCCTATGCATGTTTACTCAGAAGCAAGTCCCAAGGTATTCAAATGGGGCTTACTCAAACAGGGAAGCATGCACAGAACTGCAACATCACCCAACCCAATATTCAGAATCATGCCACTTTAAGCTGTTTTGCAACTGTTTTATACTTGTTTTTATGGTTATTGGATTTTAAAGAGATTTATTTCTTGCTGTGAGCTTCCTTGGTTTCCAGTCGGCAACCCTACCTCACAGGGATGTTGGAAAGAGTCCATACACACACACATTGGAGATGTAAAATACATACACCCCATATAATAGTTTATTGTCAAAATCAGTTGGTCATTGCATAACTTTTTAAAAAATAAAATAAAATCAGTATTAGTTTCCTATGTAATAAAAGCAGTGCCACCTAAGTAAGCTATGCCTAATTGCTTTAAAATAGGATTGGAGGGGGAGAGAAAGATTTACAACACAAACAAAATGCTTTGCTATGTTCACCCCAAAATCCCATTGTTTACAGCACAATCCTAACCATGTCTACTCAAAAGTAAATCCTGGTGAATTCAATGAGGTTTACTCCCAGGTATGTGAGATTTGCATTGCAGCTTTACTCCCAGAAAAGCGAGTTTAGGATTAAAGCTTCATATTGGGAAGATGTTCAAAACACTGCCCTCTTCAGTAGCCCAGGAAAATGTAAACTTGTTTGACCCCTCATAATTAGAAAACCATAATACATTGCAATAGCATTAAGATTCCTGCACACAAGAGAAAAACTTTTGTCATTGATGAAAGCTATAAATTTACCGAGATTTTCAGACAAGCAGGAAAAAACAGTTTTCTGGCCTTGCCTGGAGGTCAAGAAATCTCTTGTCAATCACAACCCTGACTTCACTTATTGGCTGAAAGGGTGGGGTTAGAGCAGCCAGCTACAAGCTAATTTAACAAAAGTGGGGGGGGAGCTGAAGTATATCTCATGAATCAGAGCACCTAGAAACTTAATTTTTTTTAAAAAAAATGAAAGCTGAAAGTCCGAAGATTGAGAGGACCCCAAAAATCTGGAGTCTCCTGGTGAAAACTGCAGACCTGGTAACCCTACCCACAACATCTTCCAACAGGAACTTTTTCATACAGGGCTCTCTAGAGCAGCCTTTCCCAACCAGTGTGCCTCCAGATGTTGTTGGACCACAGCTCCCATCTTTCCTGACCATTGGCAATGCTGGCTGAGGCTGATGGGAGTTGTGGTCCAACAACATCTGGCGGCACACTGGTTGGGAAAGGCTGCTCTAGAGCCTGCCTGATGAGAAAATCATGTCAGGAGATGGGCAGTAAGTTGGGGGGGGAGGGAGAAAGAAGGAAAATATATAATCTTGGTCTGTGTGCCCCCTTTTCCTCTTAAAGTTGAACCTCTTGCCCCTGCTTTACGTGACTGGAGCAGACCCAGATTTATAGACAAGGGTTTACTCCAATCACCTGTAGATTGATCCTTGGTTTCCTCTTCCAACATTTCATCTCTTTTATCTATAGAAGTAGTTGCTTAAATAAATTGGATGGAAGGCAATGAACTTTGTACAGCCAAAACTTCATGAATGATCCTCTATATTAAAAATCTAAGTAATTGTTGTTTTTAACAACAATTAACAATAACAAATACTTTTCATTATTTTATAGTGCATTTTGACATTGTAAGCCACTTTGCACATCTTTGATAAAAAGCAGGGTATAAATACATAGAAAATAATAATAAATTAATACAATGTAAATCTCAATTGTACTGATCATAGTAAGAACCTTAGCATTTTCTTAACAGCTTTTGTTTCCCATTTTCCTTCGATATATCTGTTATCAGAACTGATTACATAGCAATTAGAAAAGATTCAGGAGATGCTCACAAGTGGTGAAAATTGAGACATTCTTGACAGGGAGAGTGATGAAGGGATGGTGTTTAGCTGTGTGTTTATGATTAGACTAGGAGAGCCCCTTTGCTCGCCAACGCCTACCCCCAAACAGATAGATATGCACCCCTGGCACCCCCAAATACACACATGGACACAGAAGGATTCTCTCTGTGTCTCTCTGTCACACTCACACAGCCTCCTCCGTTGTCACCACCACTGCAGCCTGCACAGCCTCCTCTATTGTTGCTGCTGCCACTGTGGCCCTCATGGCCTCCACCAGTGCTGCTGCTGGTTACCCTGCCCACTTGCCCAGCAGTTTTTGCCACTTCACCCTGCCCCCAGTGTCACACCACATGATGTCATGATGTTGTGAGGGCTTACATTTTTATTATATAGGAGATATATTTTTATTACATACAAAGAGATGGTTTAATGCAGGAGAGAGCAGAATATACATCTGGCCACTGAAAATAGAGCCATTGAATCCAACCAGTAAACCTTCATTTATGTTACTCTGTAAAAGATGGTGTATACTGATGGTGCAAAATAAGTTTAATACGAAATATTTAATACATTAAAGTTTCCTGCAGCTCCTGAATGCTCTTTATAACACATTACAAGCAACACCTGCTGCATATCAGTGATTCCCAAGTCCCAGGAAAATGTATTCCTGTTAGTTTTTTTAAAAATGAAGTCCTGTAACTTGAAAGCACAAAAATAACCTGTGATAAACATTTCTCAAATACTCAGTTTATGGCACAAACCTGCTGCTGGGTATTTCCAATATAAAGTGAGATTTAGTGCTATGTAATTTTGGTAAGGGAGATGAATATGTCCCATGAGATTCACATTATTTCTGCAGCAATGAATGGTAGATCTTAGCAGTTTTCCTAACTAGAAATTCTATTTCTTTAGACCTCATCCCCTTGATAATAATTCAGTTCTGGTGTTGCTTTTCTTACATGGGAAGAATGCAGGAGACAAGATAAAGGTCTGGTATGATATTAATAACTCTGGGCTTCAGCAGTGAAATAAAAATGTACAGCAGCAGGTCTGTGTTTGCCCATCATACTTTGTTTCAACACAGGAAGTTATTACTATACTAAAAGCCAAATTTGCAAGAACATTTTTGAGCTGGCGAAGTTAAAATTCAGAGACTTTTCCTCAATATTTTCTGATGGTAAAATGCTGATAAGATTGCAAATTATGATGTCCTAATAAATTAATATATTCATATATATTAATACAAAAGTATGTTGTAAAGCAGAGGCTATTAAAACAGAAATTTATCTCTTGTATAGAATTGAAATAATAATAGTCCATCACAACCAGAGGCAGCTCCAGGTTTGAGGAGTCCCAGGGCAATGTGGCCTCTGATGGGGCCCCTACTCTGTCAGTGGATCTCCTTGATCTGGTGATAATAAGCAGGAGCACTACAAGCAGCACTGGATGACTGTGTCTAAGTTAAGTTTCCCACAATGCTCCAAAGTGCTGATCAAAGTTTCAGGGTACATTGTTAATGGGGGGCAGGGCAAGTGTCAGAAATGGGCCCTGCTGGGACCCTAGCAACTGCTAAGTGCAGGTACTGGCCCTGACCACATTCATAGTCTAAACCTTAGCATCTGAACCTTCAGTTACTTCAATTGATCCCATCACCTAACAGCTAGCAATTAGAATACATCAACTGTCATACAGGCAAACCGTTAATCTAGTATACTAATTTGAGAAACTAGTACACACTGCATCCACTATGGAACTGAGATTTTGAGATCACATGCTATCAAATACCCTGAGGAGTATTCACTTGATTTGGAACATAAATCAGAAGCATCCATCAGGGAGAGAAAGCAGTGTGCATCTAGTCTCCTGGTATCAGAGTCACTGCAGCTTACTGGAAAGGAGAGGAGAACTGGCAGGGAGGTCAGTGCTGTGTGGCAAACTGCCAGGGACACCTTCCTAGTAATCCACACTGATACTAATGTTGAGTGACCAGGTGCACACTGCCACCCCTCCCCACTGGTCACTCCAATATATAATTTTCCAAAAGGAATCCCATTATCTGACAGAAAGGGGAGACTCTATGCCGTTTTCTACCCACAGTGAAGGTGCCCTTACGGCACCCTCCAGGATTAAATTTTGAGGACATATCTCATATCATACATGCCTCTTCTCAAGAAGCTCTAAATATATCACATTCACCTCATCATTATCAAATATATACATGCTTCCCATAAGCTTGATTCAGGGAAAGGGAGATGGGGGGTGGGTTTTGGCTAGACCAGGGATAAGCAACTTGCACCCTGCTATTTATAGCCTCTGGGGCACTAAGCAATGACAGCAAAATTGTGGGAAGTTCTGGGCCAACCACACATGATAAAATTACATCATACAATATGGGTGCAGCTTCTCACACTTAATTTTAAGGGCATATAAGAAAATTTAAGGGCAGGTGAAGTCCCTGTACATATAACATGTAACCTAATCCGTCAGCCACCTGCTGGGTATGCTTTAATTTGGATTCCTGCATTGAGCAGGAATGTCCCCTCCTAGTTGCGTCCAGATGTCAAATAGCACCGAAATTAAGAGAGAGGGAAGACACTCCCCCTTCTTTCTTAAGGTGTGGCATAATAAAATCTGGCATATGCTTACCATGGACAAATTATCTACTCAGATGAAAGCAGTATCTTCAAACAGAAAGACAACTTTTTTAGATAAATGGTTCCCCTACTAAACAAAAGTAGATTCTATAGATTAGAAGTATAAAAGACCAGCTTGATTTTCTTCAGTCTATCTTTATTAAGATTGTAAGCCTTGGTTATCCTCTCACATCAATAATAACTGGATGATATGTCACATATGATAAGCTTTTAAATATATATTGTGATCATTTTAAACCCAATGATTTTTGCATGTTTTTCATTTTACTGTTTTATTCAGTTGTCCATACCATTAAGGGACACTTATTTGTAGAGTAAAATTATGCATTAACCAGAAAAAGAGTGAAAAACAAAAAGATTCTGTTGATGTGCTGGTTTAACAGAATCTCTGATAATCTGCTGAATTAATAAAGCCAGTATTGCATTGCAGTGGTGCGGAGTGCTGAGACTGAGGAGATCTGGGTTCAAGGCTCCATTCAGTCATGAAGCTCACTTGGTGACATTGAACCAGTCCCTCTGTCACACTTTCTCCCTCTCCTGGTTTGCATGACATGCTCAGGCAAACCATGTGAGTGTGCAGGCTGCTGGAGAGGAGCTCACAAGGCACTTTGCTCCCCCGGGGGCCCTATTGCTGCCATGCTGAGCTAAGCCAAGGCTTGGCTTAGAATGTTGCCCAAACCAGGGCTCGTGGTTAAGCTTTTTCCTCGTTAGACACAAGCTGTAACCAAGAACAAACAAGGTATGGCTTTGCATGTCATGCAAACCAAGTCATTCTCTTTGATCTAACCTTCATCGCTGGACTTTTGTGAGGTGGTTGTAATATGGAAGAATTCCACATATGCTGTTCTGAACTTCTTGGAGAAATGACAGGATACAACTGTAATGTGGTATAACAATTGGGGGAAGACTATAGCTTAGTGGCAGAGTATCTGCTTTGCATGCAGAAGGTCCCAGGTTCAATCCCTGGCATGTCCAGGTAGGGGTGGGAATGTCCCCTGCCTAGGACCCTGGAGAGCTGCTGCCAATCCTTGTAACAGTGCTGAGCTCGACGGGACCAGTGGTCTGATTCAGTGTGAGTCAGCTTCCTTTGTTCCTAATTTGCTCTTGAAATGATCATGTGCTACACAGCTTCTCTTTAGTGCCCTCATGCACTACTGTCGAGCTTGTTAAAAACCATACTAATAAAAAAGTGTGGAAAGCATGTCTTGGTGCTGCGACAAGCATTGACACCGAGTCTCCTGTAGACCGAGCAAAGTATTCTAATTCTTCCTGGCAGAATGTGCTATTGCTTTGGAAGTTAGCTTTGTTTCTTAGGCTCTCAATGGCTCTTCTGTGCATTGGCCCTTTAAAAATAAGCGTAGCTATAGACAGGACATTTGGGTCACTTGAGTGATTATATGTGTGACCCACATGATGGCAATTTCACCTGTCAGTATCAAAGTAAATTTGTACCAGCTGGGAAGACATAATAGCATTCCGAGCTTGCTTGGGAACATTTTTCCTTGAGGGATTTTCTTCTGTTTCTTCTTCTTCTTGAAACAGAGACTCCATTTGAAAACTGGTCTTGAAGTTGGAAGTGATGTTTTGTGGTAATTTCTTTCTTCCACATTACCTGTGACAAGGGAGAGAAACCAAGGATAGCAGTTATTTGGTTGGGCTCAGAAGTGTTATTAGGAGAACTGAGGGCCTTTTACACTGGGGCCAAGATCTCTGGCCCCTTCCCCACTTTTAAAAAATATTTTAAAAACCTTTCATTTCAAGACTGCTAGGCATGCTGCAAAGCACAGTGCCATGTGAGAGTCCAGCTGCCCATGATCATAGACTGCTTACTTACCAAGGGTTGTATTCAACTAAGTCCTACTCAGAGTAGACCCATTGAAATGTATGACCCTAAGTTAATCATGTCTATTAACTTCAATGGGTCTACTCTGAGTACGACTAGCATTGAATACCGCATCATACATTTAAAGCATATTTAAAGTGCATGACTTCCCTCAAAAAAATCCTGGAAACTGTAGTTTGTTAAGGGTGCTGGGAATTGTATCTCTGTGAGGAAGTAAACTACAGTCCCCAGAATTCTTTAGGGAAGGTCATGTGCTTCAAATGCACACTGTGAACACAGCGTTAATTTGTTCAGAGACCTAAATGTGCATCTATACATATACGGTAGCATTTACAAATTTTATGCAAATTTGTGCCATGGGCCTCTGACCTGAGTCTTTTAAGTAACTAGCAGCACCCCTACTTTTTTTCTCCTAGTGAGTCAAAAGGTAGAGGAATTGCATTGATAAACACTAAGGGGCTCTTCTGATAAAGATGATCTTAATGGTGCTGCTCAGTGAAGTATGGGTCTATCAAATAGCTAAATTTGTGGAGTGAGGTGGGATGGGGAAACAGTGAAAACAGTGAAGGTATTTGATAGGTCAAGACCAGCCTTTCCCAACCAGTGTGCCTCCAGATGTTGCTGGAACACAATTCCCATCTTTCCTGACCATTGGCTATGCTGGCTGAGGCTGATGGGAGTTGTGGTCCAACAACATCTGGAGGCACACTGGTTGGGAAAGGCTGGTCTAGACAATGGGATTTAGCACTTCTATCATAACTTCATCAAGGCCAGTAGGAAGGGGAGTAGAATAGTTGTGAGAGTTTAAAAGTTTGTGGTCTTTCACTTTCTTGTAATATTGAGCTGTTAATGTAGTTTTCTACAGAACTGGGATTCCTGGCAACCTCCCTGGAGAAAATAAAGTTGACAGAGTTGCAGATCCCCCAGGGATAAGTCAGGCCGCCATGATGGAGATCAAGGTGGTGGCTGAGGCTCCCAGGCAACCCTGATGTTCCTGGTTTTACCTAAAGCCATACCCACCAGCCTATTCTGTGGCTGCAGATGAAGGGACATTGGAGTGGCAGAGGTGGTTTTCCAGCATCTACGTTTGGAGATGGAGATGACAAGAATGTTTTGTACCTACTGCTTTATGTTGAGTTGTTTCATCATTCCAAATGAAAACCATATCGCTTCCTCACATTCGCTGTAGGGCTTCTGCAGGGCCAGTCCAAGGCATTTTGCTGCCTGGGACAAAATACAAGATGGTGCCTTCCCCTATTTCCATGTATAGAAGCTGACCAGACTAGCAGTTGAATTTTACTTCAACATTGCCAATGGGACAGCATCTTCCACAGCAACTGAGGGCATCATATCGGGCGCAAGGCAAGCTGTGTGGAAAATAGAACTGTATCCCAACACCTCACTGCCACTCCCTGTCCCAGTGCCTCAGGCGGCTATCTCACTCTGCCTAATGATACGTTATTTTGATAGCCACCTACACCTACCCTCTACACCTATACTTCAATTTAAACCAATCCAAACAGCCTAACGGCCCAGTAGCTAATGGACAGCTAGTGCAATTCTTTCAGCAGCAGGGTAACATGTTGATGATACCCCGTCCCAGTGAGCAGTTGTGCCCCCACATTTTGCACCAGCTGCAGCTTCCAGACCAACCTCAGGGGCAGCCCCACATAGAATGCATTACAGTAATCCAACCTGAAGGTCACTAGTGCGTGGACAACAGTGGTCAGGCTATCCTGGTCCAGAAACAGCCACAACTGTCTTACTAGCCAAAGCTGGTAAAAGGCACTTCTAGCCACTGGGGTCACCTGGGCCTCTACCAACAAAGATAGATCCAGGAGAAGCCCCCAGACTAGGAACTTGCTCTTTCAGAGGGAGTAGAACTCCATCCAAAGCAGGCAATTTACCAGTTATCCGAACTCAGGAACACAACCCACAGCACTTCCAAGGGCTTCATATATGTTAAACAGCATTTGGGATAAGATGGTACCCTGCAGCACCCACACAACACAAATGCCAGGGGGTTGAAAGGCAATCACCCAATGCTATTCTCTGAAAACGACCCTGGAGGTAGGAGCAGAACTACTGTAAACCAGTACCTCCAATACTGGTCTCACCAAGTCAACTCAGAAAGATACCATAGTCAATGGTATCAGCCGAAAGTTGAAGTAAGAATAACAGGGTTGCACTCCCCATCCTTCTCCCTTTAAAGATCATCCATCAGGGCGACCAAGGCCGATTCAGTCTATAACCAAGCCTGAACCCAGATTGGAATAGGTCACGATAATCTTTTAATCCAAGAGTACTTGCAATTGCTGTGTCACAACCCTTTTAATCATCCTCTCTAAAAAGGGGGTATTTGTGACATGGTGGTAGTTGTCACAAACCAAAGGGTCCAGGGTGGGCTTTTTCAGGAGTGATTGGATCACCACCTCTTTCAGGGTGGCTGAGACCACTCCCTCCCTTCCTCAAAGACATTCTGATCACACCCTGGTTCCACTTGGGGGTCATACCCCCTCAGCAAGATTTAATAAGCCAAGAAGGACAAGGGCAAGAGGACATGTTGCTGGCCACATTGTTGCAAGCACCCTATCCATGTCATGAGGCCACATAAACTGATCCCAAGATGTTGCAGCAGATGTTGCACTGGACACCTCACTGGGGACTATAATATATGTGGATAGGGCAGATTGCTGTGGAGGCAAGCAACTCTACTGTCAAAGTGCCTTACAAACAATTCACAGTGGGCCTCTAAAGGGTCTAAAACTCCATTTCCTGGAGTTGATGTCATCAGACCTCTGACAATATGAAAAAGTTCTACTGGGTGGCTACTTGATAGAGGCAGAGAAGTGAGTCTTCTTTGCTGCCCTCACTACCACACAGTAAGCACAGTTATGATGTTTTACTCTTGCCTGATCAGCCTAACAGCACGTCTTTCACCACTTGCACTGTAGCTGTTATCCAGCCTGTTGCATTGCCCTTAGCTCACTGGTGTACCAAGGTGCAAACTGGGCTCCACAAGGCCGGAGAGGGCGCTTGGGGGCAACTGTGTCAAGAGCCTGACGCGCCTCACTGTTCCATAGCATGACAAGGGCTTCAACAGGGTCACCAGCTCTATCTACTGGAAACTCCCCCAGGGCATTCAGGAATTCAGTGGATTCCATTAGTCTCTGGGGGTGGACCATCTTAATTTGTTCACCACCACTGCAGGGGAGGATTGGAGCCATAAGTCTAAACTTCACAGTGCACCTTTTAAAATATAGATATGTGGTAAAATAATTTTGAAAAAGACTTAGTTGAACTTCAGATAGGCAGCCCTACCTAGTCTTATTGACCAATACAGTTTGAGGAATTTTTGGTGAACATAATCAACAAGTATTTGTGTCAGTCTGTAGTAGGAATCTGAATTGTTATATGTAAAAGATAGCAAGAAAAAGGAGTCAGAGTGACTAATAGAACATATACAAGCACTATTATGGGCCAGGAGAAGCATTATTCATGGGGCCTTACCCTCACTTCCTCCCACTTCATTTGTAAGAACCTTATGGAGTGGAATTAACTAACTGAGAAACTTCTATTTTGGGGGGGTTGATAAGGAACGTTTGCCCCTAAAATGTGTAAATTGTTAATGGGAGCCCTCTTTCCCTGATCTTCACAAAACACACCCGTTGGTGTGCCCATGAACCAAACAAAAATAAAGGAAAGCTAAATAAATCACTTGCATGATTAAAAAGGAGAGAAGCTAGGCATCTGGACAAGTTTTGGCATGTTGTGACATGCCTGCTCGATATTTCTGCAAATTATTATTTTTGCTTGATTCCAGCTCCCTGCTGATCAGCACAGCTGTTTGTTTAAGAGCAAGTTAGTGCAGATCATGTGTCAGAAGAAGTTGGCGCTTAAGATATAATGTCTTCACTATAAAGCAGGGATGAGAAATCTGTGGCCTTGCCAAATATTGTTGGACTTCAACTCCGATCTGCTCCAGCCAGCATGCCTGACAGTCAGGGATGATGAGAGTTATAGTCCAGCAACATCTGGAGTACCACAGGTTCCCCACCCCACTAGAGATGGAATTAGGGTTGCGAGGTCTCCAGTTTTCACCTGGATACTCTGGCTTTTGGAGGTCCTCGCTGGGTCTCCGGATGAATCACCTTAATCTCCAGACTCTTCGCTTTTATTTTTAAAAAAATTAAGTTTCTAGGTGGTCTGCTTCAAAAGATATAAACGAAAATGTCAGCTGCGTGCCCTGCAACTTCTGTTAGCACCGGCT
This sequence comes from Rhineura floridana, assembly GCF_030035675.1. Taxonomy (NCBI): domain Eukaryota; kingdom Metazoa; phylum Chordata; class Lepidosauria; order Squamata; family Rhineuridae; genus Rhineura; species Rhineura floridana. Next base: position 105,913,079 of record NC_084483.1, read on the forward strand.
GCTCTAATCCCTGACCTTTCAGGTTTTTAGCCAATAAGTGAACTCAGGGTTGTGATTTACAATAATTGTTGACCCTCCCCAGGCAACACCTAAACCCCATTTAAAGATCTGAGACTAGTCTGCTTTTCCTATTTGTCTCACATCAGAAATTCAGTAAATATATGGCTTTCAGCAGCATAAAGAATACTTTCTCTGTACAGGATTGGGACTTGCTTCTGAGTAAACATGGATAGGATTGCACTACAACAGAATATCACAGCAGGATCTTGGTCAGCATACACAGCAAACAATTTTAGTTATAATTATAATAAAAGTGTGCATGCAGTTTTTAATTAATTGCAAAACGGCATATTATACATTTTATCTTTCAAATAATTTTTAAACAGATGTTTTAAAAAGTATACAGTCAATGATTGATTTCAATGGTGCTTTACATGAATGCTGTTGATAAAAATTGTCCAGAGGAACTGGATAAAAAAATGCATTAACGGAAATGCATCCATCCTGCACCTATTACTCTTCATCCAAGTGAAAATTTGTTAATATGTGTTTGAAAGGCCACTGATAAAGACACACAAGTCGAAACGTGTCTGGCCACAATATACGCATCTTGTTCCATTGAGGCACAGATTTAAAATGTACAAGCAAGATAACCACCAGCTTTTACAAAAGCACTATAGTAGAAGTGTGATTCATTCATTAGTATGGACTAAAGACTTAGGCACTTTTGATTCAGAAGACAATTTTGTTTTTTAAAAAATTTCATATGTATGAATTAATGTTTGTTATTGTTTGTATTAAAAAACCTTTAAAAATCTTGTATAAATTGTAATTGTAATGACCACATACCCTAACTTTGTGTAAGTTATTATTTACAAATCATTATTTCCTCTATCTTTTAAGTGTGCCCTTCTTCCTTGGGATGGTCATGGTCCCCCTCTGTTGTTTTCACCCTGAGGAGCAATTAGGCTGAGAGATGGTGCGTAGCCCATGGTCATCCAGGAAACTTTGTAGCTGATTTCCATTTAAAAATTTAATTAAAATGATTTATATGCAGGCAAAGTTTATGAAGTAATGAAGTAATGAATTGCAGCCTTCAGGCGCATCCATCTCTAGTCCTGAGTGCTCCTATCTAACATCTCCACAACACTAGGCTTTCTTCCTACAATGGCCTTATGGTGACTGGGCTGGCCTGAGGGCACTTAAACCCTTCTTGCCAAAAGCAAGTAGGCTAGATTAAATGTTCCCTAGCCAGGCTCTATCTTTTAGCTAACATTTCTATCTTAATTTCCAATCAGAGAAATGTTTTTGTTTGAATTGTACGCTCCAAGCAACTGTGGTTGATGCTTAATGTATCATGCTTAATGACATCACTTCGGCCAGCCCCTGTAACATCACTATGGCCTGCCCGTGTGACATCACTATGACCCGCCCTTGTGACATCACTACGACCCGACCCCGTACGACCTGCATCAGTGTGACATTATTAGGGCCCACCCCTGAAATCTCAGGGTTTGGGATGCTTCTGTCCTGGCAACCCTAATTTCTCTCTCTTATTAAAAGTTACATCCTCATTCAGCCACCCACCCCAAGCTGCTATTTGCATGGGAAGGGAAGCCTTAATTGGCACCAATGCAAACAGAAGCCTGAAGGAGGGGATTTTTGTTGGCATCATGGACAGCTGAAACTCTCCCTCCCCATGCCCTGTACTCCTGATCCTGCTCAGTCTTCCCTGTAGCTATTTAATTTTAAAAACAAAAACAATAATATGCACATTAGTTGCATTTATATAACTTACTTTTGTCCTTAATATGGCTGAACATAGGTTTTGTCAAGGGGGAAGGTTTCAGATTAGTATATGCGTACACATTTTATATTGGAATACAATAGTTCCCTTTATTATCTAAAGTGGTCTCAGTGGAGAGGAAATGCACACACCTCCAGAGAGATTGTCATAACTCCTTCTCTAAGTAATCTGGATTTAGAATGGCTTTCTCTTTATTAAACTATCACTTTGAGGCATATCTAGCTCTTTTATCATTTTACACCTCAAAAGGTTTTTTAAAAAATGCATACATCCTAGCTGAAGAAATGCAAGACACAGTGTTTTCTATTTTTATTTTTTCCTTGGAACTCAGGCCTTTAAATTATGAATATCTGTATTAACCAAATAATTGTTTTTAAGAATTCGTTCAGCAGGCTGCTCCTAGCTGTGCCATTTAATTCCCCAAACTCTTCTTCAAATCATATTTGGAAACATAAAGAGCAGGATGTATAAAGGATTGGGGGCAGACACGCTTACTGTTGTGCTGATTCCAGTGCATCTCCATCTCTGTTTTCTGAAAACATGGGCACACAATGCTAGTCAAATTCCACCCCTTTTTACTCTAAAACCTCTGGTTGGATCAACTCCAGTGCATTTTTAAAAATTCAGCTTCAGACAGATTTCACAACTGATAGGTAGATCAACCCGTTGCCCCTCCAGGTGTGGCCAATGGAAACGTTTTGTTTAGGCCCAGGGAGAAATAGTGATTGTCCCAACACTTTGCTGTGGGAGGTCCTGAAAGATCTGAAGTCCACAGTGGGGAAGGGAGATGTGTCCAGCTAAGGGCAGATATGCTTCAAAATACAGCCAGAAAAACCATTCTCACTGCTTCTGAAGCAACTAGTGTGCCCACAGCCTGGGTTGTGTGGTGCAAATTCTGTTTTGTGTTTTCCCAGACTTTTTTGAATTCCAAACGGAGTATCCCAAGGGCAAGCTTTCTGGGCAACTTTGCCCAAAGTCAACACATAAAATGCAGCCCTTACTCGTAATACCCTTGTACCAGTCATACAAAGGAAAATGTTTCTTCCTCTTATTCTGTTGCCCTCACTGTTAACGCTTCTTAAGGTATAGGCTATAGCTTAAAAATCAGTGAGGATATTTATTTTGGCAAGGAAGTCCTACAATTACATCTTTGTTCCATTCTAGGTAAGTGTGTGTGTGTGTGTGTGTTTTCATACAAAACAGATGGAATCTAAAACTTCTATATGAAAACATTTTTTTAAATCTTGAAGTAATATACCAGTTGCTATTTCCATGATAGGTGTCTCAAACGGCAACCTTGAATCCTAAAATATGTCTTTGGGAGAAAGCCAGCATCCATTTCAAGCATATAAAAGCATATGACTGTGCAATATTAAATGAGATTGTAGAACTATAAGGCTGCTCAGTATAGCCTGTTTTAGCATGTGCAAACTTGTTGGAAATGCTGAACAATAGCTCTTTCCTTCTACGGACATAAACTCATTTGTAACCCAGTGTGAGTGCATGTAATGACTTCTCTGAATTGCAGTTTTTGCATTTTAGGAGAAGGAAAATCAAAAAAGCTTCTTTTTTTAACCTTGCCAAAAATGAATGTTAACACTGAATACCAATGCGTTTGAATTTTTTTATTATTATTATTTATTTTGTGTAACTTATTTATATAATCTCTTCTTCATCAGGAGAGAGCCAGTGTGTCATAGTGGTTAGAGTGTTGGACTACGACCTGGGAGACCAGGGTTCGAATCCCCACATAGCCTTTCATGACCTTGGGCCAGTCACTGCCTCTCAGCCTCAGAGGAAGGCAATGGTAAATCCCCTCTGAATACCGCTTACCATGAAAATCCTATTCATGAAATGGAAATGGACTGCCTTCAAGTCGATCCTGACTTATGGCGACCCTATGAATAGGGTTTTCATGGTAAGCGGTATTCAGAGGTGATTTACCATTGCCTTCCTCTGAGGCTGAGAGGCAGTGACTGGCCCAAGGTCATCTTAGGGTCGCCATAAGTTGGCATCGACTTGAAGACAGTCCATTTCCATTTTTTTCTTGATCAGGAGAGAGAACATGGTGTTGACATTCAACAATATTAAAGCCAATGTGTGTACCTTGCAACCCTTTGTAACATATCAGTATAATAAATACACATGCTTTCACAAAAAGGAAACAACAACAAAAGGACATGAACTAGGATGTGCAAAAGATTCAGACAAATCCCAAATCAGGAACCAGAGGAGGGCTGCTTCAGATTTGGGGCTCTAAAGTGATTCAGAGTGATTAGGAGTCTTGAATGTTTTAAAAGCTGCGTAGACAGTATGTATGCAAATATTAAAACATTTCTCCCCAAGCTTGCCATATAAAGAAAATGCCAGGGAGGGGAGAGAAAGGAAGGAGATGCCTTTTGTGACTGACAGGTCTAGCTTCTAATAAGAAGGAATGATTTTACTAGGACTCGCCAATCACAGTGTATGGGGGAAGGGATGTTAAAGTAATGTCAACTTACTCTTGTCTGTTGTGTGCACTTTGCTGATTCTGCTAGTCGTGCTTGTTTGGCAAATGCTGGACATTCAAGTCCTTCTGCCTCTGTGCCACATGGCCACACAACCGCTGGTAAATTAAGTTTATACTTAGTTCCTGTTACTGTTAGTTAAGCAGAATATAAGTCCCAGGTCACCTCCAGATGATGAGCTTATCAAGCATTCATCCTGACCTATTTGCACAAAATTTGCAAATTAGGCAAATTTATTGAACATTCATCCTGATTTGTTTGCAGGGAGGTTATATGACGCTGCATCTACCAAGTGCTATCCACAGTGTATTTCTTCTTCTCTTTCCTTATCATAAAAAGACCAATTTTGAGGGGAAATGGGCTTGTGGTGGAAGAATGCCAAATCAACTTTAATTGTGCAGTCATCATTTGCCAGTATGTGAATCCCACCTGAAAACAGCAACAATATGGCAGTGTCTTCAATCTATTTCCCCCCCACATCTACCATACATCCCTAGGTCCTGCCTCTGTCCTACTAAAATTTTATAGGCTACGCTCTGAGGAGTATCTCTACAATGCATAAAAACCAATGTCAAATCACAGTGAGGGAAGCAAATACCATTTGGTTATTTCCTCCCCCAAATCAACTTTTATGCCTAGCACACAAAACAAACAAGCAAGCAAACCCCCAGACCTATTTGTTTCTAATTTCATAGGTTTCTTACCTAGGGGTACCTCTCATGTCTCCTATTTTCATATAACGGCAACCTTTGCACAAAAAGCACAGCAGTTATCTTGTTGAAATTTAGGGGATTCATTCACTCAGAAGAAGGACCTAACATTTCTCAGATATCCAATTCTGCCAAATATATGGTTCCTTTACAAACAAACAAATCACATTTGAAAGGTGTCTAGAACAAAAAACACAGCCCTGAACCTATGTGTAATTTGGCAGGTTTTATCCATTCAGAAGGGGCAAATATGCCTGCAAATTTCGTTTACTTCTGTCAAAAGAAAAATGTAACTTTTAAACATTTTCCCCATAATAGTGAATTGGGAGAGTCACAAAGCTTAATTTTTTGCAATCTGAGATTCAGATTTAGACCCCGAGCCTAGTCAGAAAGCCTCCAAAGTGCTTCAGATTGAATCTTGCACTTTTCTGAAACACCAAAGCAAAACAAATCTTGTCATTCGTGCACATCTCTAATACGAACTTCTCAATTTAAAATAATGCAAGAATGTATGTGATACGGGTATTTAAAAGAATTGTGTAATTTTGAAAATCTGTAGGAATTTGTCTGCTATTTGAATCAGGGAATCAACCCTAAAGTGCATGAAGTAATAAAGAGCCTCAATCTGTTGATCATGTCTGGAATACCTTTTTGATGTTATACCCTGAGGGTCTTGAAGGTAGGGTGAGCTAAAAACATAATAAATAAATACATAATCACAGTGTTAGGGCTCCCAAATTTAAAACCCTAGGGCACTCACAAAATGCCAGTCATTTATGTTGACCTGCAAGCTGATTGAAAAAACAGCAGCTTGGCCAGGTCCTTATTAAATCTGCGAAGATCCAGTACATGGATGGTAGGCTACAAATAATCTTGAGTCCACTTGTTTCACAAAGCCATACTTGGCTGCAGTGGCGTCACTAGGGTTGGTGTCACCCGGTGCGGTAACATGGTGTCACCCCCCATGGACCTCCTCCTGTACCAGACCTAGGGTGCCTAGGGGTGGGGCGGCTCTGGGTTAGGGTTGCCATATTCTAGTTCCACAATTCTGGGCAGGCTAATTTGCATATTATGCAAAATATTTGCATATTATTTGCATATTAATATTTGGATTGTCCAGTTGTTTTGTTTTTGTGCCTAGGAATTACCACCAAAAACTGGGGAAAGATGTGAGAAATCTTTTTTTTAAAAAACTTAACATTTTCAGCCTTAAATGCCTAGACTCTAGTTTCCAACACTATGGAATATTTATTGATTAAGAGGATTTATATCCTGCCCTTCTGCTGTTAAAAACAGAGCTCAGGACGGCTTACAAATATAATAAAAACAATAAAAATGCACAATCAATATAAAAACATAATAAAAACACAAAATAGCAACAAACATAAAGTAAGTCAGGGCAGCAGTACGGTTAACCATTACATATGCGATATATTTCAGAGATGTGGTGGGTGGAGAAAAACAAGCCAAAATGTTAGGAAAAGGAGTCTTTCACGCCACATGCTCAGTTCTAAATACTGTTGCAGCAAGTTTTACATGTTCCTCCAGTATTCCACTGGTGCAGGCACTCAGACATTCAAAGTATCTGTATGCTTCTTAGGTTTTATAAAAGCAGAGCTTTGCTTAACTCACAATTTCTTCTCCCTTTGATCAATCACATCTACACAGGTTCCACCTCCATACTCAAAATGGAACTGGGCCTGGAAGTGTGCAACAACCCCACAGATACCTTGCTAATTAGATTACCAATGCCAGGATGTCTGTCTTATCGACTACTCTTCTGCTCCCCCCCCCCCACCGGGCATCATGAAAGACCCAGTCCTGGGCTCAGAAAGAAAATAAATATCTGGTCCTCTTCAAAGTACTGATAAGCCTTTTGTTTTAATTAAAATAATAATTATAAGTTCTTGCTCTTATCACTAATGGGAGTGAATTATCTTGCATATGCTGCTGTTGCTTCTATGGCTGTAACGGAGTGAGGTTAAAGATAAGTGAAATGCAAATAGGGAAAAAAACACAGAAGGCAGTAACACTTTCCTAAATGTAATACCATACCAACCACAACAAGATTCCTGTGAGTAAGGCAGAAAACTAAGCATCTCACAACCAGTCAGGATTCCTAACTAAAAACCAAAAATATGATAAATGAAGAAATATTTATATAAGCATGACTATCAAATATATTTATTATTTACACAAACTGTAAAGATATTTATAGTGCAATCCTAGGTTTATTTATTCAGAAGCAAGTCCCAGTGTATTCAGTGGAACTTACTCAAACAGGGACAGAACTGCAACCTCAAGTGATAAGCAACGTTATTCACGCAACCCAAAATTCTGAATCATGCCACTTTACGCTGTTTTGCAACTGTTTATACTTGTTTTTATGGTTATTGGATTTTAAATAGCTTTATTTCTTGTTGTGAGCTGCCTTGGTTTCCAACCCTACCTCACAGGGTTGTTGGAAAGACTACACACACACACACACACACACACTGCAGATGTACAAATACATACAACCCATATAATAGTTTATTGTCAAACCAGTTGGTCATTGCAGAAAAATCAGTATTAGTTTTTAAAAAATCAGTATTAGTTTCCTACAGAATAAAAACTGTAATACCTAAGTAAGCCCTGCCTACTTGCTTTAAAATAGGACTGGAGGGCGGGGGGACAGAAAGAGAACACAAACACAATTCTTTTTTACATTCACTCCGAAGTCCCATTGATTTTCAGCACATTCATAACCATGTCTACTCAGAAGTAAATCCTACTGAATTCAATGGGATTTACTCTGGACATATGGAATTAGCAATGCTTTTACCCCCACAAAAGCAAGTATTGGGAAGGTTTTCAAAACACTGCCCAGGATCTGACTCCTACACACAAGAGGGGAAAAAACTGAAATGTATATACTTACCCAATTTATGAGATTTTCAGATAAACGGGGGGAAACCACCATTTTCTGGCCTTGCAATGAGGTTTACTAGACACTGCCACAGGTCAACCAAACACTTCACTGATTGGCTGCAATCCTGAACGGGTGGGGTTAAAGCTACGAAGTGCTATACATTAGTTTAAAAAAAGATTTAACGGGGGGCCTGACGTTTTTATGTATATCTCGAGAACTGGACCACCTAGAAACTTAATTTTTTTTTTAAATGAAAGCTGAGAATCTGGGCCAGATAAGGGGCTAAACGGGTGTCAGGTGGCTTGCAAAGAATCTGGGTAAAACCCGGCTAACCGGGCAATATGGCAACCCTACTCTGGGTGACACCCCCCTCTCATGGTGTCACCCTGGTGCGGTCCGCACTTCCCGCACCCGGCTAGTGACGCCGCTGCTTGGCTGCCATTTCCCTCCAGGGCTGCCAGATCAGAAGCATCCCAAACCCTGAGATTTCAGGGGTGGAGCATAGTGACATCATAGGGGTAGGCCCTAGTGATGTCATTAAGCATCTTACATTAAGCATCAACCACAGCTGCTTGGAGCATACCACTCAAACAAAAAAAATTCTCTGATTGGAAATTAAGATAGAAACCTTAGCTAAATGAGGGTGTTTCCAGGGTCAGCTGAAGTGACGGGATCATTCCTTCTCATCTCCTTAGAGATCCTACCAACCTATCTAGCCTACTTGCTTCTGGAAAGAAGGAATTAAGTGCCCTCAGGCCAGGCCAGTCACCAGACGGCGATTGTAGGAAGAAAGCCTAGTGTTGAGGAGATGTTAGATGGGAGCACTCAGGACTAGAGACAGATGCCCCCGAAGGCTGCAATTCTAAACATACTTACTAATGTGTGCCTAAAGGAGGCAGTTGTAAGACCTTTGTTGAAAAAGCCCTCCCTGGACCCCTCTATAATGGATAATTATCGGCCAGTGTCCAACATTCCATTTCTGGGCAAGGTAATAGAGTGTGTGGTGGCTTCCCAGCTCCAGGGATTCCTGGATGAAACCGATTATCTGGATCCATTTCAGTCTGGTTTCAGGTCTGGTTATGGATGGAGACAGCTTTGGTCACCTTGGTGGATGACCTACGCAGAGAACTAGACAGGGGGAGTGTGTCCCTGTTGGTTCTGCTGGACCTCTCAGCGGCTTTCGATACCATTGACCATGGTATCCTCCTGGGCTGCCTTGCTGGGATGGGACTTGGGGGCACTGTTTTACAGTGGCTCCGTTCCTTCCTGGAGGGGCAGTCCCAGAAGGTGGTGCTGGGGGATTCCTGTTCGACTCCTTGGCCGTTGGCCTGTGGGGTCCCTCAGGGTTCAGTTCTGTCCCCCATGCTATTTAATATCTACATGAAACCACTGGGAGAGGTTGTCCGGAGGTTTGGGGTTAGATGCCATCAGTATGCTGATGACACTCAACTCTATTTCCCCTTTCCTCCTAATTCCAAGGAAGCTGTCTTGGTTTTAAACCAGTGTCTGACATCAGTGGTGGACTGAATGAGGGTGAACAAATTGAAGCTTAATCCAGACAAGACAGAAGTGCTCCTGGTTAGTCGAAAGGCAGATCAGGGAATAGGGATTCAGCCTGTGCTGAATGGTGTTACACTCCCCCTGAAGACGCAGGTTCGCAGTTTGGGTGTGCTCCTGGACTCAGCTTTAAACTTGGAGGCTCAGGTTTCTGCGGTGGCCAGGAGTACCTTTGCACAGTTAAGACTAGTGCGCCAACTGCACCCGTCCCTGGAATTGCCTGATCTTGCCATGGTGACACATGCCTTAGTTACATCCCATTTAGATTACTGTAATGCGCTCTACGTGGGGCTGCCCTTGAAGACTGTTCGGAAACTTCAGTAGGTGCAGCGAGCTGCAGCCAGAATGCTAACTGGGGCTGGTTACAGGGATCATACAACTCCCCTGCTACAACAGCTCCACTGGCTGCCAGTTTGTCTGCGGTCACAATTCAAAATGCTGGTTATGACCTATAAAGCCCTATACGGCTTAGGTCCAGGCTATCTGCTAGACTGTATCTCCCTATATGAACCTGCCTGGGTTTTGAGATCCAGAGGAGAGGCCCTTCTCTCAATTCCAACACCCTCACAAGCACAGTTGGTGGGGACGCGAGATAGGGCATTTTCGGTGGCTGCCCCAGGCTTTGGAATTCCCTCCCTAGGGAGGCAAGAAGGGCTCCCTCCCTGCAGTCCTTCCGTCAGCAGGTGAAAACTTTTTTATTCCGAAAGGCTTTTGGAACTGTTGGTTCCTAAGGATGGGGTTGAAGAGGGTGTTGTATTGTTTTACTGTTTTATCTATACTATCTTAAAGTGAGTTTTGAATTACTCCAATTGTATATTTAAATGATTTTATTATTGCACATAGTTTAATTGTATTTTAATGTAGATTTTTTGTGTTGCTTGTAGTTATATGTACTTTTCTATTTGGAAGCCGCCTTGAGTTCCAGTCCTTGGAAAAAGAGCGGAATAAAAATAAAGATAATAACAATAACAATAACAATAATAATAATTACTAAGGGACTAACCCCATAGAACTCAACAGAATTTACTTCTGAGTAGATATTGTTAGGATTGTGCCGTTGGTTAGGGTTAACTAGGGATCCTCTGCAACGATATCCATATCAAAGCAGGGCTGGCAACCCCCTGCCTGGAATGCCCTGCCTGCCTTTTAACATGGCTGCTTCAAACTTCTTTACAGACTTGAGCCTTTAGTGCAGAGAGAGGTTTGAGAAATGAGTAAAAGTTAAGAAGATTCTCTACTCTTACCTACCTACTCTGTGTGCTGCTATAAACTCACTTTGACAGCCAACCCAATCCCAGCGAGTTATAATTTACAGAGAAAAAACACACATGGTTTGGTCTACCTTCACAGGAAGTAGATTGGCAACAACAGCAATTGAAGTCACACTTCCCAGTATGTGAATTCTCTTTTACCACTGTTGGGCAAGAAACAAACCATTGTGCAAATAAATAACAAGGTGCATCATCTGTGGGCTTAAGGGGATAGGCTAATCACATGGAACCACTGTTGTTGTTTCTATTGATGCAAGGGAGTAGGGTCAGAGGTAAATGGAATACAAATAGAAAAAGAAAAAGAAAGTGATGATTCCCTAAATGCAATACTATACCAACCACAACAAGATTCTTGTAAGACAGAAAACTCAGCATCCCACAACCAGTCAGGGATCCTGACCAAAACTAAAAAAATCCTGGCAGCCAGTTAGCCAAGGTCACAGAAATCCCCATGCAGCAACCTGACGCGGGGGCTGCATATAGTTCAGAATGCTGCAGCATGATTCCTGACATGAGTGAGACCGGTTCAGCACATAATACCTCTGCTCTAAAATCTGCACTTGTTGCCTATTTGCTCCCAGGCCAGGTTCAAGATGTGCTTTCCATGTTATGGGTTCCAAATAGTATTTGTTCTGCTCTTGTAAAAAAAATTGATCTTTTAGTGTAGCAGTACCTATGCTTTGGAATTCCCTACGTATTTACATTAGGCAGGCATTTCATTATACTCATTTCGGCACGTGCTAAAAATATTTTTGTTTAGGCAAGCCTACCTAGGCATGCAGAAGCTATTATGTTTTTTATCTGTTTTTAACTAATTGTTGGATTTATTATTTTGAATGTTTTTAAATACCTTTCTTTAACTGTTTTTGCCAATAATTTTATGGTTTTAATTCCTTCTATAAACCACTTTGAGGGTTTTTTTTTTTTTACAATAAAGCGGTATATAAATGTTGTAAATAAGATACATAAATAAATTTTGAAGTCACTGTGGCTTTGGGTCTCTTTCCACTTTTAGGAGCAAAAGAATCTGCTTTATACCGATTCAGGCCATTTGATACCATCTAACTGAGTACTGATCACATGCACTAGCATTAGCTCTCCAGGATTCCAGGCAATAATCTTTTCCAGAGATTGAATTTTGGACCTTTGCATGCAAAGCATATGTCCTGCCACTGAGCTACAGTCCTTTCCCTGTTTAAAAAAGTATCTTTTAAAATTGTTCTTTTCAATTCACTAATGAATGCACAGCATACCTAGGGCAGATCCACGTCATTCATTTAAAACACATTAAACACACGTTTGAAGCACATGAATCCCACCACAGAATCATGGGAACTGTAATTAAGGGTGATGGGAACAATAACTGAGGCAGAAACTATGCTTCCCAGGATTCTTTAGGGGAAGTCATGCACTTTAAATGCGAGTTGGATGAGCTTTAAATGTATTGTGTGAACTTAAAGAACTTTGCCTGCATGTAAATCATTTTAATTAATTTGTTTTAATGGAAATGAGCTATAAAGTTTACTGGGTGACCATGGGCTACTCACTATCTCTCAGCCTAATCTGCCCCTCAGGATGAAAACAACAGAGGGGAACCATGACCACCAAAGGAAGAAGGGCACACTTAAAATGTAGAGGAAGAATTTTCAACCTTGCACACTTAAAATGTAGAGGACGAATTAGAGAATTTTCAACCATAGTGTGAAATCAAATACGTATTGGGACATAGTATGAAGAAATATTTATATAAGCATGACTGTCAAAGATGTTTATTATTTACACAAACTGTAAAGATATTTGTCGTGCAATCCGATATTTGTTTACTCATAAGCAAGTCCCAATGTATGCAATGGGGCTTACTCAAACTGGGAAGTGTGCAGAGAACTACAGCCTCAAGTGATAAGGAACTTGTTCTTTCAACTTGTTCTTTTAAGTTGAGACCTTATCCCAGTCTGAGTCTGTGTTGGAATTGCTTTTTATTATGTTTTTAAGCCTTTTCTTTTTTTTTTAAAAAAAGATTTTTTTAAAGCTTTAAAAAAAAATTTTCAAAGATGTTTTAATATATTTTAAAGTCTGTTTTTTATGATGTTTTAAAGTGCTTTCAGTGCTTTTGTTTGCCACCCTGGGCTCCTACTGGGAGGAAGGGCGGGATATAAATCAAATAATAAATAAATAAACTTCATTCACCCAACCCAAAATTCAGAATCATGCCTCTTTAGGCTGTTTTCCAACTGTTTATTCTTACTTTATGGTTATTGGATTTTAAAGGGATTTATTTCTTATTGTGAGTTGCCTTAGTTTCCCAACCCTACCTCACAGGGTTGTTGGAAAGACTCCACACACACACACACACTGCAGATGTATAAATACATACAGCCCATATAATAGTTTATTGTCAAACCAGTTGGTCATTGCAGAAAAATCAGTATTAGTTTTAAAAAAATCAGTATTAGTTTCCTACAGAATAAAAACTGTAATACCTGCCTACTTGCTTTAAAATTGGACTGGAGGGGGGACAGAAATAGAACACAAACATGATTCTTTTTTACATTCTTTTTTACATTCACTCAAAAGTCCCATTAATTTACAGCACAGTCCCAACCATGTCCAACCATCGGATTGCACTATAAATATATTTACAGATTGTGTAATTCATAAACATATTTGATAGTCATATTTATAATAATAATAATAATAATAATAATAAAAAATTTTGAGTTGCCTATCTGGCCGAATTAACGGCCACTCTAGGCGACGTACAGAATAAGATAAAATATAACATATAAAATACAACATAGGTCATAAACCTCAGACTATAATTAATCAAAACCATCCACAACTGTATCACAATAAAACTAGTCCAGCCCAGGAATCTTGTATGCCTGCCTGAATAGCCAGGTTTTTAAGGCTCGGCGAAAACTTGGCAGTGAGGGGGCATGGTGAAGTTCATAGGGCAGGAAATTCCAAAGGGTAGGGGCCACAATCGAAAATGCCCTCTCTCTGGTCCGCACCAGCCTAGCTGTTTTAACTGGTGGGACCGAGAGAAGGTCTTGTGAGGCTGATCTCGTCAGGCGGCATATTTGGTGATGCTGGAGGCGCTCCTTCAGATAAACTGGGCCAAAACCGTTTAGGGCTTTAAAGGTAAGTACCAACACCTTGAATTGGGCCCGGTAAACAACTGGTAACCAGTGTAGATCTTCTAACACCGGGGTGATGTGATCCCGGCGATGGCAGTTCTTAATCAACCGTGCCGCCGCATTCTGTACCAGCTGTAATTTCCGGACCGTTTTCAAGGTAGAGCGCATTACAGTAGTCTAAGCGAGAGGAGACCAGGGCATGTATAAATATTTCTTCATACTGTGTCCCAGTAAGTATTTGATTTCATGATTTCACACTATGGTTGTAGATTATTTTTTCCTCTACATTTTAATTTTGCCCTTCTTCCTGGGGGTGGTCATGGTTTTCCATTGTTTTCATCCTGAGGGGAGGATAGGCTGAGAGATGGTGAGTAGCACATTTAAGGTCTCTTCACCTCCCCCCCTTTTTTATTTGTATTTATTTTATATTTCTCCAATATCTTTCCCTGGCTGTTTTTATGTATTTTAAATATTTTTAGATTAAATAAATAAGAAATCATAATTGTGAACCTCCCTAAAAACAATTTACTTATCCTTGTGTTTTGGCAAAGTGATGGTGTGAAGGCATGCTGGTAGAACAAGACACCATGTCTGAGGCATGTTATAAGGTGTTTGAGGACTTTGTCACACATTACTTTTTAAGACCTGTATTTTAATTTTGCGATGTTCGCCAACCAAACATTTACAAAAATGCATATATTAGGGAAAGTGTACATAAAAATGACTATATGAGTAAACATAACATGCAAAAAATATGACAGGAAGTTGCTTGCAAAAATGTGTACATTTGTCAAAACTGCCTACAAAGTGTGTTCATAGGAGAAATTAACTCTAGAATTCTGACAATTTTTAATGAGGATAAAATCCACGAATTGTTGGAGAAATGTGGATAGCTGAATTGAAGATTGGAAAAATGAGAAACTGAGAGAATTGAAACAAACAGATCTTTCCATCTCTGATGCAGCTGCAGCCCCACACACTCATCCCCTCTCTTCAGATAGGTACAATTGTCCTCTAAAGGATAATACTGCGCTTTTTGCTACTCTTTTTTCTAACTTGTATTATTTTGCACTATTGCTCTCTTCCCCCCCCTTTATTATAATACTTTAGACAGGCATTTGTCCAGAGAAGCATCTTAAAATATTTTAAAGAATTAAATTTTAAATAAATAATAATAATAATATGCAGCAAGGTGTGGTGGTAAATTAAAACTAGCAAGGAATATATTTAAAGAGTTCTGAATGTACTGTAGTTTTGAAATCTAGCGCAAAACATGGGCACCTGAAATCCTGTTCACTAAAAGGAAAAAAATGGTTTAAGAAAGTACCTATAGCCAACAGATATTTCTATCAAACTTTAAAAAGCAGGGAAATTGGGCAGCTTAGTGAATGCACCAGGGGAGCAGAAGACCTGACCTCCTCTCTGAGGTATTGTACTGTCCTACAAATTTGTAAAAACGCAAGCACAATTTGGGTTTGTTTTTCACAGTCCTATACACTTCCTGTGTAGAAGTGAGGGAGAGGGGAGGGGAGGGGAGAAAAGGGCAGGTTTGATAATTTGCATGTTTATTGAGTTCAATGGGGTGCTTAAGATATGTGAAACTGACATGGGGAAGGGGCAGGGAGGGAGGAAGGTGGCGGGGAGAGAGGCTAGGAGTAGGCACAGGAGGAGATTGGCCGGGTGGTCACTGGGCAGAGGGAAAGGCCCTTTCCTTTTCAAAAGGAAAACATTGTAAATAGTATCATTATTTTTCAAGGTTTTCTCTACTTTTTATTCTACAGCAGACACATGTAGTCTCCCACCCACATTTAAACCAAAGTTGACCCTGGCCACATCCCCACCAGACATTTATTCCACTTTAAACAGTCATGGCTTCCCTCAAAGAATCCTGGGAAGTGTAGTATGTGGAGGGTGCTGAGAGTTGCTAGGAGACACCCTATTCCCCTCATGGAGCTCTAGTTCCCAGAATTCTCTGAGAAGAGGGGCTAACTGTTAAACCACTCTGGCCATTGGACTCCTGTCAGGAGAACAGGAATCTCCTGATCAGCCAAGCGAAACAGCTATTAGGTTTTTAGAACACTCACAGTTGGTTCTTACTGTGCTATCATAGACTCCAATGTTAATTTTTTAAGAGTAAAAATCAGCCATGCATTTATTTAACTTTTAAATGACGGAAGATGAAGGTTAGAGTATGTACTGCCTTCAAGTTGATTCTGCCTTATGGCGACCCTATGAATAGGGTTTTCATGAGGCTGAGAGGCAGTGACTGGCCCAAGGTCACCCAGTGAGCTTCATGGCTATGTGGGGATTCAAACCCTGGTCTCCCAGGTCGTAGTCCAACACCTTAACCACTACACCGGGCAAGGTCAGTAATAGGATTACAAGTACTCTGTGAACATGGTTGATTTTTAATTAATTTCAGCAAATTATAAGACCACTGACAGAAAGAAGTCCAACAGGGTCTGGATTTTTTTACTCTTATTTTGGACTTTAGACGGACAATTCTGAGTGTTTTGTGTATCACCATTAAAACTTAGAAAGTTGTTAAGCAAGCATTTCTGAATTCCGGATTATAGGATTGTACGATTTTAATTTGAAATGAGTTTATGGGATGCAGCAGAATGGCATGAGGGGTATTTTAAATTTAACATGGTGGAACACAAAAAACTATGCTGGCTATAGAATAATAACCCAGGTGGTCTTCTGGATCACTTGCCTCAGCCATGAGCTCATGAGGTAGCCTTAAGCAGCTTCATTCTTCAATCTTACTTCATTTGCAATATGGGGATAATAAAACTAGTCTACCTTTTGGGGGTATTGTAAAATTATTGTGGCAATGGTTTGAATACTAAGATAACTGAGAGGAAATTCATAGAAGGAAAGTTTCCCATCCCTCCTTGCATCTGCTTCCTCTACCACCACCCATGCAAAAATCCTCTCCAGACGGTCAGGGGCTAACTTGAATACTGTGGAATGAGGTGCAGGGAGTTGTGTGTGTGGACTACGCAGAAAAAACACCAAGTATTCAGTCTCCATTGAGTTTAGAATAAAATGTTATGTATATACAGCCTAACAGAACAATCCAAGTTGTTGTTCTGGAGCTGCTGGAAGGGGAGGATGCTGGCTGCACTGGCAGGTTGCAGTGGAAGGGAACAAAATGCATGTTTCCTTCCACCACCCTTTTTCCTGACATAGAGTCTGCCAGGACCAGGGAAGGTCACAGGATGGAGATGAATGGTACTTGGATGTAGCGTAAGACCCCCCTCTCCTCGGTCTCTCCCTGACATGCCCCTGGAATGCCCCTTTTTGGAGCCTTGCATCAGCTTTCCTATGCCAAGCTGGGCTTCTCCAACAGATTTGGGCCGGCTGCCCCTGGGTGTGCTGCAGCTGCGCTTGGGGGGGGGGTTCTGATGGCATAGCCTGGCTGTGCTGGGACCCAGCTGCTCAGCCAGGGATCCACAGTATCCATCTCTCCTCAACCCCTTGAAAATACCATTTGGATTGTACCCTAAATGGCTTTGAAAAGAAGCCACCACTAATTACTCCCTACTAGGAGGAAGGATAGGATATAAATTATTTTTTTTAAAAAATGATAAAATGCCCCCTTGACTAAAATTTGCCACTATGTTAAACGGGTAAAGCTTTACTTGATAAATCTACTGAGCAAATCAATTGTGATCCTATTAGAAATCAAATGGTGATTTGTGCTGCTGTTGGATTTTCTAAAGCCATGCTTTCTTCTGTTCTTTCGTTGCCCAAATGTTCAGACCTCTGCTAGAAATCAAAGTCTTGCAACCTTAATATTGAAATTCTGCAAATTTGAATATGGAATTTCGGTTTCCAAAGCAAAACTTCTGGGAGCAGATGTGTTTTGTCTGAAGCACATTTTTATTCTTTCAGCCAAACATTTTTTTCATAGATGGCTTTGGGGGGTTCCTTCTTCATATTTTAACCTTGCTTCCCTGTAGGAACTCTTTCATCGGTCACTGTTGACAGATGTGGTGAAGCTTCCTTCACTGACTCCTCCTCCTTCCCTATTAGTGTGTACATCTGTAACATGGTAATTTTTTTCACAGTCACCCCCCAACAAACATCCATACCATACATTTAAGACATACGGTTTGCACGCGTTAACATGGTGAAGGCATTTGAGTGTCAAAGAAGCTGAGAGCAATGCCATCAGGAGTCTAGACCATGAGGCTAGACTCCTAGCAGGGTCACCCAAGGGGGAGTGGTCAAAGCTGAGACACCAGACTAAGATGCATCCAGACTCAGAGGAAGGCAATGATAAACCACCTCTGAATATTTCTTACCCTGAAAACCCTATGAACAGAGTATTCAAAATACAACACGAGATATTGCTGGAAGATGAAACCCCCAGGCCAGAAGGCACTCAGTGATCTACTGGGGAAGAACAACGGACAAGTACGAGTAGTGCTGTGACTAATGATGCCACTGGGTCAAAGCCAAATTGAAGCCCAGAGTCTGATGCGCACAGATCGAAAGGAGAGTCTGGAGTTGTACAACGCACACAATAGGAACATGGAATGTGAGAAGCATGATCCAGGGAAAGTTAGGAATTGTCAAGGAAGAAATGGAACACATCAACATTACAATACTTGGCGTGAGTGAAAGACCTCAATGGATGACTGACGAAACTCTTTAAATGGTTGAAGATAGAAGGAAAGCAAAAGGAGACAGAAACGTAATCAGAACCCTAAATGCAATAATACAGCAGCCAGTATGTAGGGACAAAGAAAACTATTACAATAATTATTGTAAAGAAATAGAAGAGGAAAATAAAAAAGGTACAACAAGAGCCCTGTTCCAAAAGATTAGAGAAATTAAAGGGAAATTTAAACGAAGAGTAGGGATGTTGAATAATCAGCATGGGAACACACTGACTGACCGAGATAAAATAAAAGGAAGATGGAAGCAATACACTGAAGAACTCTATAAAAGAGATGCCAGGACGACAGATTCATTCACGGAGGAACCATATGATGAAGAACCAGAAAATTTAGAATGTGAGGTAAAAGCTGCTCTTAAAATACTTGGGGGAAACAATCACCAGCAACAGATGGCATACCAATAGAATTGCTACAAGTTACTGAGACTGAATCTGTCCAAATTTTGACAAAAATCTGTCAAGAAATATGGAAAACTAAACAATGGCCCATAGACTGGAAGCGTTCCATATACATCCCAATTCTAAAGAAAGAGGATCCCAGGGAATGCAGTAATTATTGAACTATTGCCTTAATATCCCATGCAAGTAAACTAATGTTCAAGATTCTACAACAAAGGCTCTTACCATATATGGAGCGAGAAATGCCAGATGTCCAAGCTGGATTTAGAAAGGGAAGAGGCACCAGAGATCATATTGCAAACATACGTTGGATAATGGAACGGAGCAAGGAATTTCAGAAGAAAATCACCCTGTGCTTTATAGATTACAGCAAAGCCTTTGACTATGTAGATCATGAAAAACTATGGAATGCTTTAAAAGAAATGGGGGTGCCACAGCATTTGATTGTCCTGATGCGCAACCTATACTCTGCACAAGAGGCTACTGAAAGGACAGAATGTGGAGAAACTGATTGGTTCCAAATAGGAAAGGGTGTGAGACAAGGATGTATTTTATCACCCTATTTATTTAATCTATATGCAGAACATATCATACGGAAAGCAGGATTGGACCAAGATGAAAGAGGCATAAATACTGGAGGGAGAAATATTGATAATTTAAGATATGCAGACGATACCATACTACTCGCAGAAACCAGTAATGATTTGAAACGAATGCTGATGAAAGTTCAAGAGGAAAGCACAAAAGCAGGACTACAGCTGAATGTCAAAAAGACTAAAGTGATGACAACAGAAGATTTATGTAACTTGACAGCTGACAATAAGGACATTGAACTCGTCAAGGATTAACAATACCTTGGCACAGTCATTAACCAAAATGGAGACAATAGTCAAGAAATCAGAAGAAGGCTAGGACTGGGGAGGGCAGCTGTGAGAGAACTAGAAAAGGTCCTCAAATGCAAAGATGTATCACTGAACACTAAAGTCAGGATCATTCAGACCATGGTATTTCCGATCTCTATGTATGGATGTGAAAATTGGACAGTGAAAAAAGCGGGTAAGAGAAAAATCCACTCATTTGAAATGTGGTGTTGAAGGAGAGCTTTGCAGATACCATGGACCACAAAAAAGACAAATAATTGGGTGTTAGAACAAATTAAACCAGAACTATCACTAGAAGCTAAAATGATGAAACTGAGGTTATCATACTTTGGACACATAATGAGAAGACATGATTTATTAGAAAAGATAATAATGCTGGGAAAAACAGCATGGAGTAGAAAAAGAGGAAGGCCAAACAAAAGATGGATTGATTCCATAAAGGAAGCCACAGACCTGAACTTACAAGATCTGAACAGGGTGGTTCATGACAGATGGTCTTCGAGGTCGTTGATTCATAGGGTCACCATAAGTCATAGTCGACTTGAAGGTACATAACAACAACAACTTTATGCACAGTTTACTTGCTCAATTTCTACAATTTAACTGCTACTCCCCCAATATTCCAGTAGTTGCCTGGAGCTCAGCATGCTTTTCTGTCTTCCTTCATCCCTGTCAGCTCTGCACTGAGACAGCAGTGCCGGTGGGGCTGGAAATGCCTGGGTCGTTAGCAGGGGAAGAAAGTCCTTAGCCGGCAGTCTGGTTGTAAATCTGCCAGGCAAACGAGGAGGGAACCTGATAAGGGCCAGGCCTGTCTGAAGCTTACTTTCCAAGTCCGAAGTCCAGAAGCGAGGTCAGTAGAGGTCCGGGATCAATTGCCAAGGGATCAGTCCAAGAGATGCTGCAGGGAAACTAGGTATACATGAGCCACACCTGACGTTGCAGTCAGCAACAAGCTGAAGGCAAGGGGTGCCTTATAAGGAGCAGGTTTGACAGCAGGTGTGAGCCCTCAGCGTTTGGACCTTAAGGAGACAGGCCTGCCTCTCTTCTGCCTGACCTTCTGCTGTCTACGTTCTGCAGGTGAGGGGGGAGTATCCTGTTTACTGTCTGTGTCTGGCTGCAGGGCCTCTGCTGTATCTGGGGTGCTCTGCAGCTGAGGGGGAGAAGGAGCTGGATTCTCAGGAGGCTCCTCCGTGTCTCCTTCTGGGTCTGCTGCTCCTGGGTCTGCTGCTGTTACTCCCGAGTCATCCTCATCTGAGGAGGCCTCTGACAGGGCCATGACAATCCCCTCCAGGTATATCTGAGGTAAGGGCATTGTATGGGCTGAAGGCATGTGAGACCAGTACCTTGCTGAAGCTAAGCAGGTCTGGGTCTGGTTGTTGACTGTGTGGGTCACCCAGGAACCACATTGTATGCTACCTTGGGTTCCATGATGGAAGAAAGGGAAGATATAAATGCAATGCAATAAAATAAGCTTGTGCTTGAAAATTAGATGAAAAATGAAAAGGTCCAGTTGTGTCTTTGGTAGAATTCACAAATTAATATGGACAGATAATATAAATCATATAATCTGCATAAAATGATGGAGGAAAATGCATGCTGTGTGACTCATTAAATCCATGAGTACAGAGAAAGGACATGGATTTGCTGCAAGCTATAACTAGTCTACAGGCCAGTTCTTAATTATAAATTTATTCATCATTTGTAAGAAATATCCACAGATATTTCAGGCAGTTGGGAAGGGAACAGTTGCCTAAACTTCTGAAAATTTCAGTTTGTTCCTGTTTTGCCGTGTTTGCAAATAAGCTCTTGGAAGAGAATGCACCAATTGCTGAACTGGTACAATGCCGCATACCACAACATTGGTGTGATACTATTTGCAGGAACATTCAGCTAGCATTTGTAAATTGACAGGTGAAAATAGCCTAGTCTACATATGCAGCAGAATAATAAAGTGGTAAATTGAGACTGTATCACCCAGATGCTTGATGGGGATGCATTTTTAACAACTCCTTGCAAGGAAAAGAAGCAGCGCATAAAGGGTCACATTTTTGAATGCTGCCCTTTATGAAAATAAATCCCCTGCCCCCCAATAGAAAACTAACATGGTAGGAAGAAGTCTGGTCAAGAAACTTTTCTCCCTGGTGCACTAGGTTGTGTTTTTTCTTCTAGGAAGTTACTAAATGGAAGAGCATTAAAAAAGGAGTCATCTTCCACTTGTAGCCTGAGGTGGTACACTCCCAACTACAATCTCAGGATTCTATCTCCTTATTCTGATACATATACAGGACAATTTAGGCTCATGGTATGCATAAGGACAGTTGTCTGAAACATACCTAAAAAGAGGAGTTGCTGTGCTCTTGACACACAAACATCATGTTCTTGTCACACATGCTAATTCTCCAAAGCTGAAGCCAGAGAAAATGGGTTGTACTAGTTTTCCGCCAAAGCTGACTATGTACAGTGCTGATTGCCTGCTGCCTTCTGGCATCATGAATCCCCTCTCCTCAGGAGACTTTTGCAGCATTTAAAATCAGGATATCCTTCTTTTCTTCTCCCATCCTCCAAATAAGGCAACAGATTGCTTAAATGTAGAAACAGTGCTTTGAGAAGAAACAGGCAGACTACCTGCTTGGCTGAGGCATGTGAGAACAGGTAATACAGTAGGGCCCCACTCATATGGCGGGTTAGGTTCCAGACCCCCGCCAAAAAGTGGAACATAGCATTTTTCCACTTGCAAATGCATATAAAAGCCTCCACCAGCTCCCTCCCTCGCTCGCTTGCCCTCTCCCCCTGCCCCCGCTCGCTCGCCCTTGTTATGGTGGGGGAGTGGTGTTCCCCTTCCGCGGCAGGCTCCCTGCTGCAGATTGGAGGGAGGGAGCTGCCTGCCTGTTTGCTGGCCTGCCCACACCCACTTGCCCTCTGCTGGCTCCCTCACTTGTCCTCCCCCTCACCCACTCCCCTGTCTGCTCACTAGCTTGCCCTCTCTCTCTCCCTCCACTCACTCACCCTCCCCCCACCCCGTTTGCTCGCTCACTCACCCTTGTTATGGTGGGGGAGTAGTGCTCCCTTTCCGCAGCAGGCTTCAGAGGCTGTCAGAGGCGCCCCAAGCCCCGGCTGAAACATAGGGAGTGGACAGCTGCTCCCCCCCCACAGTCAAACAGAGTTGCAGCCGCAAGCTCCGATAGGGATCCTAGAGCCGCAGTAGCAAGCCCTGAGGCAGCTGCATAAGGACAAAGCCTCTCCCCCCCCCAGCCAACTGGATCTGCAGCTGAAAGCTCTGGTAAAAGACTTTGGGCCGCAGATGCGTGCCTCAAGATGAGAAAGGAAGGGCAGAGGAAGTCACCTCCACAGACTTCTGACACCCACCCAAACAAGCACCGGTGCCTGCAGTTCCCCACATGCACCACGTCGGCAAGAAGAGCCATCTCTCCGGGCAGCCACAACTGCCTGCCCGCCTGTGCCTGCTTGCTGTCCCCCTGTTCGATTGCTCATTCACCCGCCCGACCTCCCGCCTCCCCCACCTGTCTGGTAGGTGCACACACATTGCTTACCTTAAAATTGCTTACCTCCCCGAGTGAGGAGGGAGTCACTCTTTCCTGAAACTAGTATGCTGCTCGCATCAGCCCACCAGGTCAGCGGTCGTCCCTCCCTTGGTCCGGATGCATGCCCATGGCCCCCCTTCCCCCGAAGAAAACGTCCATATTAGCAGAATGCCGAGAAGCGGGGCCCTACTGTACTGAATCAGTTTTTAGGATTGCTGGCAAGTCATGCATAGATGGGGAACTTTCCTGTGCACAGTGTCTTTACTAAACCCTTTGAGGGTAAATAGAAGATGGGGGGATTTGGGCCCATCAATTGGTGCAGAGTCAGGGTCAGTCCCAGATCGAGAGCATGGTCCCACACTTGGGCTCCACAGCTTCTTGCCTTTGAAATTAAAACTGGCAATGTTAAGCATGTTTTTAGATTCACACCATACATTTAAATCGCATGACTTCCCCCAAAGAATCCTGGGAACTGTAGTTTCCCCCTCACAAACCTACAAATTCCCAGCAACCTTAACAAACTAACAAAATTCTTTGGGAGAATTTATATTATTTAAATGTGCGTTAGATGTTATTATTGATTTATTTATTATTTGAGTTATATCCTGCCCTGGGCTCCTGCCAGGAGGAAGGGTGGGATATAAATCAAATAATAAATAAATTTTAAAAATGTGCTTTAAAAGGTCTGTGCATCGGTATATGTGAACATTGTTCTTCCTGTGAAAGGAATTTTACAAAGGCAAAATGAAGAGTCATCAACCAGTATTTACATAATTAATAAAATGTATTATAGCAATGAAACATGTTAGAAGTATTCTAATGAAGCCCTGGCTGCAAAGTTGCCATAGTAACACAGTGCATTATCTGTTGCTAAGCGAGCAGTTTAGTTCCTTCCTTCAGCTTGCATGTAAAAAATAAAAAGTATAAATTCTTTGACCTCAAAAGCTGAATTCCATATATTATCTGGCATCCTTTAATATTCTTCTGTTGATTATTGATTGGAGGAACAAACTAGGTCTTGTGGTCAGTCTGTGTCAGGTGTGGGGAACCTTTGGCCCTCTGGGTATTGCTGAACTGCATCTCCCATAATCCCCAGGCATTGCTGGAGCTGGGAATTGTAGTTCAGCAACATCTAGAGGGCCAAAGGTTCCCCACACCTGGTCTACATCATGGTAAAATGCAGCAATGGAGTTCAAATATAGTTGTGATATGCCAGTTATCTTACTTTTTCACAGCACTGCCTTTTCAGTCTCCACAGCAGTGCAATTTATTTTAGATACGAGGAAGTTTTTTTTTTTCAGAAACAAAAGTGAGATTTTGTTAAAACTCTGTGTAATATTCTAGCTCAGTACTCATCAGGTTTTACAGACTGGAGACTCACCTTTAACAGAAACAAGCATTTGGGGACCCATTTTACAATTCTGTCAACATATATTTTTATGGTAGCGGTGTTGCTGCTATGATCCACCTAAGATCAGGCCATGACCCAGAAGTGGATTCTGACCCACCAGTTGAAGACCTCTATATTACAGTATATAACTGGAATGAAAAACATTCATACCAAGCCACTCTGGTTCTTTTCTGCCTCTGATGTTTCACCAGGAAATCCTTTGCATTTTCAAGTTCATTTTCACAACCATGACAGCTAGAAACTTGAAACACAATCCATCCAAATTGAAGGCTTTTTAGTTCCCATTTATTTAAATGGAAGATTAAACATGTGTTTGAATCTCTCCCTTTGGAATTAACAGAACGTAAATGTTTTCTGTGACTGGTTTATGATCTTGCCTTACATTAACAAAAATGTAGTGTGGTATTCTTAGGATGCCAAATCCTGCAGTTATGCAGAATACACTATTATGGGTTCAAACAAAGTTAGGCTTTTAAAAATCATTTCTGATTTGCTTACAGCACATGTTTTAACTAGATGTGGAATATTTTAGTTGCATCTGCATAGACAAATTCATGGTGTATAATGCTATCAATGGCTGCTAGCCCCATTGACTGTGTTTTACCTCTACTGTCAGAGGCAACATGCCTCTGAATACCAGTTGCTGGGAAACAGGTGGGGAGAGGGCTGTTGCACCCAGGTCCTGCTTGCAGGTTTCCCATAGGCATCTGATTGACCACTTTGAGAACAAGATGCTGGACTAAATGGGCGTTTGCCCTGATCCAGCAGGTTCTTTTTATGTTGTGTTCTTAACTTGCTATTAGTGTTATACCTAGATTGGATCCTTTGCAGTGCTTCAATTACAGAGACCAAAGGGCTTTTACTTTTTGTGATGCCCCCCTTAGCAACAGGTTTCAGAAGGCTAAGTGGGCGGGCAATTAAAGGGAGAAGTCCAAGGTGGGGTTTGTGAATATCATTAAGAACGTGTGAAAAAATGGGTTCCACATATATTATGATAGATCACATCAGTTGTTTCTTACAGTGTAATCCTGACCATGTCTACTCAGAATTAAGTCCAGATAAAGGAGGATATGATTAGAGCCTTAGTTCTCATTGTTTCTTTACACCCACACAGAGTAAGATTTTTTAAAGGATAGCCATTTTAACTAGGTTTATTGTAACAAGTGTGGCACACCCACAAAATGCAGCTGTTTGGAATTCATATTCCTCAACATTACATATGTATTAGGTGAATCAGGTGCCATTAAAATTAAATAATAAAACATCTCTACCATTAGTTACTGTAAACCGCCTTGAGAGCTTCGGCTATAGGGTGGTATATAAATACAATAAATAAATAAATAAATAAATGCCATCCAGCTCAAGATATTTTTTGGTGTATAGCCTCAATGCATTCCATAGCTCTGTTCTTAGCTGATGATGTTTCAAGCCATGTTTCATTCTTGTCTTGCTTTCTTCTCCACATCCCACATTGACCTTGACACTTCAGCTATAGCCAGCTGCTTGTTTTTTATCATTTAGTTGATGTTCCAGTAACAGTAAGCTCTCATCAGTGTATCCACCCTAGCTGACAGTTACATAATAAGCCATATTAAAAACAAAAACTCTGCTACCTAGCACAGATTTTTATTAAACAGAGACAAAGTGAAATGCCAGGTGGACAACAGATTAATCCAAGAAATGTCCCCTCTGGGGGACCCAGCGGCTGCCCTAGCAGTTGGCTCTGACAGAAAAGTAGCTATTTGTAACATTAAACATTCTAGAGTGGTATCTTTTGGTTTCAGCTTCAACAAGCAGAAGAGAAACTACCTTTTCTATTTCTCTGTGTTTGTTATTGCTGTGCAATACAATGGGGCTGAAACAACGCTGGCTTTTCAAAATCATAGTTTCCTGCTTTTTTTCTACAGAAGCCTTCCTTTTTAAGGGAAGCTGATTTAAAAGAAAATTAGGCATACTTGAATGCAGTGTCCATTCTACTTTGAAGAAATGAGACAGGAAGGTGGAATACACACAAGAAAGCCTAGAATGCAGATACAGATTCCTACAGTTAGTGATGCTCCTATTAGTGTTAAGAAATCTTAAGGCTGGAACATATGTCACAGTTGCTATGGGGATACTATTGAAAATGGGCTCCCTGTGCTAAACAATCCTTATCTGGGCTGTAACTTTTGCAAGTACTCAGCATGTGATTTCCACTCAGCACTTTTCTGTATACAGACAGAGTCAGTGGTGACCAGGAACATGTAACAGAAATGATGTGGGCAGATTGCCCTTTTGCCATTTTGTTAGGGTTTTGTTTTTGCAATCATGGAAAGTATGCGTTGCAGCAATACAGAAAGAATAGTGAACTCCCACAAAATAAATAACAAAAAAGAATAGGAGAGAAGTCCCCCCCAGGTCAGCCTCTGAAGAAGTTAAGTTCCTACAATATAAAATGTTAAGTTCCTACAATATAAAATGTTAAGTTTCTACAATATAAAATGTCACATATGGGAAGTGTTGCCTTGGATTCCTGCATTGAGCAAGGGGTTGGACTCGATGGCCTTAGCGGCTCCTTCCAACTTAACTATTGTATGATTCTTTGATGTCCAGGGCACTAGCCAATATGCACCTGTGACACTACTTCAACCACATTTCACTAGGGGTGGGCATAAGATCAAATATTCTAGTGAAAAATATAATGATTTGAATTTCCCTACAACAGATGCACTATCTGGGCAACAGGGTTTAATTTCAGCATGGAGACATTATGTAGTGGTTAACACATTAAATGGTATTAGACACAAATATTTTTATATAAGAAGAAGCCTAATAAAGCACCAAAGATGATGGGAGAGGAGACTCACAAATACATGCCATAAAGAAATGTTCAGTTACTGCTTAGGAATTGAAAAATCAGATGTCATGTTGCATGCTTATCTAATTTATTGATAGATGTCAGCCCTATTCATGCAGTCAAAAGAGCATGCGGACTTAAACTGGCTGTATTTGTTCCACCCTGACCTTGCTGTGCTGTGCGGGAAGGTCTGCAGGGAGATTGTGCATTCAACTGAATGTGGTTAGACATCTCCCTGTGATTCGGATCACTGCACTGCCAGAGTTTCTTACAATGAGGTTTTGTGTAAGTATGATCAGCTAAACATGCTTACCAGCCTCCTTTCAGACCTTGCTTAATGTGGGAAGTTTGGGGATGAAGTGAATGTGCCAGGCATGCCTGGGATGTTGAGGGCAGGACTGGTACACATGCACCCACTACCCCATTTATGCCCTCATGGATTCTTATTAACACACAAATCTCCTTTCCACTCCATTAATTCCTGCACTTGAGAAACATAAAAGGTAATAAATGGTAACCTCCAAAGAGAAGGCATGAGGAACAGTTAACCAGATCCAACTATAGTCACACATTTAAAAGTGTTTACATGTGACTAATTATACCAGGCTTTGAATAGGGATGCACATTCAGATGTGTATTATCTAGCCATGAGAGTGGCTGTATACAATAGCCAGCATGGATTTTTCGCATTCCCCCCTTGTTAAATTGAAAATACCCCCATGCCATTCTGCTGCTTCCCATAAGCTCATTTCAAAACAAAATCTTGCAAAACTTACAGTTCTGAACTCAGAAACGCTTAACAACCCTCTAAGTTTTCATGACAATACACAAAACACCCAGAGAGAATTGAGAGTTCAAAGTGGTCTCATAATTTGTTGAAATTAAAGATCAGCCATGTTCACAGAGTACCTGTAATCCTATTACTGACCTTGTCCCATACCCTGACCTTCATCTTCTGCAGTTTAAAAGTTAAAAAAATACATGGCTGATTTTTAATTAATATAAGAAATTTAACATTGGACTCTATGATAGTGCAGGCATGCTCAGTAAGATGTCAGTGTTCTAAAAGCCAGACTAACAGCTGTTTAGCTTCGCTAAGCAGGGGGCCACATGCATGCCAGACATTTATTCCACTTTAGACAGGCATGGCTTCCCCCAAAGAATCCTGCGAAGTGTAGTTTGTGAAGGGTGTTGAGAGTTTTTAGGAGGCTTCTATTCCTGACAGAGCTCCAGTGACCCGAGTGGTTTAACAGTCAGTCCCCCTTCCCAGAGATTTCTGGGGATTGTAGCTTTGTGAGAGGAATGAGGTGTTGCCAGCAGCTCTCAGAACCCTTCACAAACTCCACTTTCCAGGATTCTTTGGGAGAAGCCATGACTGTTTGAAGTGGAATACATGTCTGGTGTGGATGTGGCCAGAGACAGCTTTGGTTTAAATATGGGTGGGAGACTACATGTGTCTGCTGTAGAATACAAAAGTAGGGAAACCCCAAAAATAATATTAACAATATTTTCCTTTTGGAAAGGAAAAGGCCTTTCCCCCTGCCCAGTGCCCACCCACCCAATCTCCTCCCGTGCCTATTCCTACCCTCCATCCTTCCCCCATGGTCAGTTTCATCTATCCTAAGTATGATTGCAGGAGAGAAAGTCCCACTGAACTCAAAAAGCATGCAAATGAACAAACCTGCCCTCCCCCCCCGCTTCCATCCCCCCCCCTGCCCTTCCTCCTCCTCCACCATGGTCAGTTTCACTTATCCTAAACATGATTGCAGGGGAATAAATCCCATTAAACTCAAGAAGCATGTAAATGATCAGTCCATTCTCAGCAAACTTGCACAGGATCTCATTTCTCACCTCCTGGATTAAAAAACAGAGAAATTAACTAATAGGCAAAAAAATCATTGCAGTTTAGCAACATACCTGTAGCCCACAGATGTTTCTATGAAACTTTAAAAAGCAGGGAAATTGGGCAGCTATAGTGAATGCACCAGGGAAGCAGGAGACCTGACCTCCTCTCTGAGATATTCCTACAAATTTGTCAAAATGCAAACACAATTTGGGTTGGTCTTTCACAGTCTAATCCACTTTCTGATGCATTCACTATAGCTACCCAATTTCCCTGCTTTTTAAAATTTGATAGAATATCTGTTGGCTATGGGTACGTTCTTAAACCACATGCTTGTTTGCTTTTGCCTATTAGTGAATTCTGTTAAAAGCAATGCGGTGTCAATCGGCAGCATCTAGACTTGGATATACCTCTGAATGTCCATTTGATTTATGCCTGTTTCTGATCTAGCAACTGACACACAGCAGGATTTGTGTGAGAGTACATATTTATAGAACAATTTGTCATGTGTAATTGTAGTCAGATTGGGGCCAAAGAGGGGTGATTTCAGAGGAATACTTTTCCTTTTAAAACTGTTTTGAGAAATACCTCTGAAAATATTACGAGCTAGTATTTATAAGAAGTGTAACTTTAAAAATTGGTGCCGGAGATTGCTTTTTCCTCCTCCCTTTTTCCTTTTGTGTCATGTCTTGAGGCTTTTTAAAAATGTAAATCACTCTGGGAGCATTTTTGGCTGAAGAATGGGATGAAAATTTTTACATAAATAAATGTTGGCATGCAAAATGCTTGTTAATTTTGCAGGAAGGAACCTTGAATTAGAGATAGCAGGAATATAGGCTCCTGCTTGCAGATCTTCAAGGAAGATTTTGCATTAGTATTTCACCCCAAGTATTTTTTTAGTGAAATAAAAATTAGAATCAGCCTAGAGATACATGAGAGCAACAGCTAAGTTTACTGGGTGCTATTCAGTGCTAGTTCTACTCAGAGTAGGCCCACTGAAATTAATAGAAATGACTAACTTAGGTTCATTAATTTCAGTGGGTCTACTCTGACTAGGACTTTAATTGAATACCACACACTATTTTTAACTAACTGATCAATGAGCAACAGTCAAGGACCCTAGGGAAGAGCTGTTAAAATCTTTTTCAGTATGTGCTTTTTTTGCTAACCAGATACAGACACAGACATGAATTTCCAGGGATATGGAATTCTTGAATTTTTTCTTAAGAGGGAAATTACTAAAATTTCTTGGACTCTGTCACTGTATTGTCAGTTACCTATTGCACAATTGTAATTAACAAACATGAAGTTTGCAAAGAATTTGTTTCTCACGATTGTACTGAAAAGGTTTTTTGCATAAAGAGTCTAAGGCAGTAAGCACACTAATCAGCTACCCCAAAGCTGTGGTTTCCATCAGCCACATCTGGAAGGGTAATGGGTTGATCTGCCAACCCGATCAGTTATGAAATTTGTTTGAAGCTGAAGTAACCAAAAAACATACTCAAGCTGATCCCACCAGGTTTTCAGTAAAAAGGGGTGGGTTTGACTAGTATTGTGTGTCCCCATTTTCAGAAAAGAGAATTAGAGATGCATTGGAACCGGCAGAACAGTAAGTGTGCCTCTATTTTGTGTTCAGTGGCCACACTTCCTTTTACCCTCCAACAGATGATCAGTGCTAATTTTATGAGCAGTGGGGTAGCATAGGAACACCAAATGTGCACAGATGGCTGTAGATTTAATTACTTAAGACTTTTTACGTCTAACCGGATGGTTGGTCACAAGGAAATGCAGACCTTGGGCTGAAAAAGGTTCACCATCCCTGTTTTAGGACATCGTTTAATATAGCAAATTAAACTTTGCTTCATAGGCACATTATTTTGCTATGAATAAGCTTGCTGCTTAATAAGGTTTATTAACATTCTCTAGAAAGAAAATGTGTCTCTAAAATCTTGGCTGAATGTTCATGTTTTGCAGGAGATGCACGGCTGAGAGGTCAGACAGGGGTTCTCTCTGAGCGACGTGGTTCCTACCCGTTTATAGACTTCCGCCTTCTCAACAGTAAGTACATCACTTATGGGAAAGAGGGATTTTTTTTTAAAAAAAGTCATTATTCAAGTTGATATTCAAAAAAGGTTTAAGAAATATTTTCACATTCATAAATTAAATTTCACATTCATAAATTATTTTACCTGAGCTGTGACAATAAGTAACAACTGCTTACCTAGTACTTGATGCATGCATGAACTCTGAACAATGTTTCCAGATGCTGGAATTTATCGACAGATCAGGGAACCAGGTGTTTCATTGTAGCCAATACATATTACCATGCCTGTTGTTACCCAGCAGGCATGGTGAACATCTTCTATGGCTGCGAAGTACCATGTTATTATTGTACTGGCACTGAATGCAGAAGTTTGTTTATGGGCATTTATATGCCACTTTTTGTGTTCTCAAACCATTTTTTTTATAAGTCAAAGAATCCTAAAGCATACCTAAGCAGCAGCTAACAATATACAGGAATACCTCGCATTAACATACTCAATGGGACCAGAGCGAGTACGTAAACCGAAAATGTCCTTAAAGTGAAGCACTACCTTTTAAAACTTTTTTTACCTCTCCTTCATGCGGAGCCTCAAAGGCCCATGCTCAAGCCTCTGCTGCTGCGCTGCCGCGCCTCTCAGCTAATCGCGATCGCACCTCCCAGCTGATTTGCAGTGGCGCGATCGCGTCTATTTCCACCCCCACGCACTGTTGTGTCAAGCAAGCATACGTAAACAGGGGCATGGTGGAGTATGGAGTATGTCCTTAAAAGTGAGTGTACGTTAAGTGAAGGTCCGTATAGCGGGGTATTCCTGTAACAGCCTTGATCCCAAAGTCTCAGTAGAAGGGGTATCATCATCCAGGGCCTTGGGAGGTCTTAGATTCCTTACTTTTGGGGGAGCAGGGTTCCAGCAGGATCCCTATGTCTCCAACATCCTATGAGCCAGTCAGCATGAAAAAGGAATATGTTAGCCACTGAGACAAGTCTTCTAACATGCTTTCTTGTCCTTTCCTGCTGATTGGAGCCAATCGGGGTGAAAGGAGGTGAGTCAGCCATTGAGAAGGATCTTCTCGGTATCTAACACTCTCCTCTTTCATGCTGCTTGCCTCTTAGGGTCATCTGCTGTGGAAGGTGGTGTTAACAAGGAACTCATTCTCAACTGAGCAGCAAAAAAAGAGGAGGGGTGTGGCTGTGACTATAACAAAAGGACCCTGCACTTCAGATAAATAAATAAAGGTTTTACGCATCTCTGAAATGACAGACATAAAGTGGACCCCCTGGAGATAGGGAGGATATCCCACAGCTCTAGGGCTACCACAGAGAAAGCCTTGCTCCTAATACCTTCTACAGAGCAACATAAGCAAAAGGGGAGATAACTGCCTTGAAAAGCTTATAAACTAAATTTCAGCAGAAGGGATATCAGCAGAGAAAAGGGTAACTGGTGGAAAATAATGCATATGCAGTTTTGTGTACCTTAGCCGTAGCTTCAGTAGGTGCTAAGGACTACAGCTTGGAAAGACAGATAGGACACCAGCTGTTGGGTGAGATTAGGATACAACTTTATTTGCTTACTAACAGGCTGTACAAAAACTGCTCATGGAGGAAACAAAGAGGGTTTAGGAGATTTTTCCTACTCCCACTCAGCTGAGGAGTTAGCCTGGCTGTCTGTGCCACTTTTCTGTTCCTCTTGCATTCAGCTCACATCTGAGCCTGCTGTTGTGGCGAGGTATGACGCTCATGACAGTCTGCCACTAGTCAAGTGCAGTTCCCCCTCCAGTAGTTGCCCAAATTCTGTTGGGAAGTCCCTTCACCACCTGTGCCTTTTGGTTACAGACACCGCAGGCCTCACCTTCTATGTGCCTCCCCCTGCTGCCTTCTACCATCGTGGGAAGGGGTTAGCTTTACTTGATTGCCTTCCTATCTGCATAGAATCTGTAATGCTTGGGAAACTCATGGTTCTATTGTGCAAGCGCAAATCACATCCCATTGTGGAAAGGTGAATACTGTCTCCTGAAAGAGGCGAGCTGCTGCTGTAATTATCTCCAGGCGGCATATGGTTTGGCCATCCAACCAGTGGATGTTCCGGGCAGTGTTGCAATTAGCATTCTGTTGTGCACAGTTTATAGCTGCTGGATTCCTTGTGTCCTCCCACAGTCTCCATAAATCATCTCCAGCCACACATTCTTAATATATTTTTATAATTTATTTATTATATTTATTTAACTTGTATACCACTTTATATGTCAGGAACTCTCAAAGTGGTTTACATTTCAACAACAATCAATATAAATTCCACATTCAGTACAGCTGCTGCTGCTAATAATAATCCTCATTTAAGTAACATAGTTGAGCAATAAATCTCAACTCAAGCAACGTACATAAGTAAAACAAAAATAAAAGCAAATGATACACAAAGCAAAAATACAACAAAATATAGCAACAGAATATAACAGAATTACAATATATATATCTAAAAACGCACATGACTATTACAAAAAAGCATTCTCACATCTAATAATGCAAGTCAGAAATTCAAAATACATACTGTTAGTATGATGCTTAAATGAAACTATATCTGAAATGCTTTATGTAGCAGATGATTGTTGTAAGCAAACAAATATCTTACAGCAAGAAGAAAGAGTGCTAAGCCTCACAGAACCTTTCCGTTTTGGTTGGCATGCAGGGAATGGAGGACAGATTCTTAATATAATGGCAATAATATTATGACAATCCCAGGAAATCATTAATAACAGCTGAAGTTTGGATAGCATTACCAGATTGCTTTCACCCAGGTGGAAAACCAGGATCTGAGGTGGTATTTCTAATTCTACTAGCTCCAGTAAACACAGCATTAGGGTATCCCATTGTGTGCTCCTCTTATCATCTAATGTTGGCTAAGTAACCAATGCCCAGGTTGGTGACGTACTTTGGTAACTCTATTTATTCCCCTTAACACAAGCTTCCACATAAATGAATAGCTGGTTTCCAGACAGAGTGGGAGGGAACCCTCTATAAAGTTAATATTTCAGAGGGTCTAGGGGTGTATCCCCATTTAGCAATTGGTTTATGTGTTTATGACTGCTGGTCACATCATCTTAGAATGCATCCTTGAAAAAGTCAGGTTTCCCCCCTCAGTCATTCAGATATGTCAAGTGAGAAGCCAGACTGTGATCCCTCTTTTCTTGTCCTCTGGTATGAGTCAGTGTGCTCATTGTCTTGGGTCTGAGGGTGTATAAGACATCTATATACTCTCATAGATCTAGTGTGTGATTGTATTAGCTAGAACTGCACCTTGAGCTTATGAACCAAAGAATAGGGAACTCCAAAAGTATGTGTTATCCTTTACAACACATACAAGCAAAGGAGCAGCATGTGATGAAGGATGAAGGATACGCTTTTGATACAGGCTATAATCAAGCCATAGTTAAGCACTCTAAAATCCTATTGAACTCAACAGTACTTAAAGTGCTTAACTTTGGCTGGATTGTGCCTGTAACTATTATTAATGAATCTGTAGCATAGTGTTTTACAATTTTTCATCCCTTCTATTCTCTCAAATTAAGAGGTGTGGTATGTGTGTAACCTAAACATGAAACTATCTGCAGGAGAACAGGTAATCTGTATGCTATAAAGTGTAAATTTCAGATGTATAGTGCTTCTGTATCAGAAATTTACATCATCCATTTTTGCCCCTTTTATTGGAGCTTAGCCCAACCCAGCTTTCAAAACAGATTCTCCTGGTAAGGCAGCAATAATTTAATTCTCTGACTGACTAAGTTGCTCAGTGAATTACCGAACCAGATCCTTTCGGTGATTCATGTGTGGTGATTAAAATTAGCTTTCATTATCATATGATGTAATCTGTCAGTGACTGATACAACACACAATTCTTGATTGCCTTAATTAAGAACAAGAGGGAATTCCACGCAGTGCAATAGCAGTGGGACTAGTGAATCATAGCACAATCTGAAGAGAACTGGGAGTGCTCTCCCCTATGCATGTTCCTAACCGAGAACTTATTATTAAGCATCAAAAACTGCAGCCCAACAAAGGGGTTACACTTAGAAACAATATTAATGTTCTCCATTATTAATACACATAAATAACAAGACCTACATCCCTTATTGTTCATTCAGACAAGTTATACGAGATTCTCTCCCTAGTCACTTTCATATCTAAAAATATTAACACTAGGATGCAGATTTCCTTTGACTAGCAACCAGGGCTGTGGAGTCAGAGTCGTAAGCAATTTGGGGTGGAAGCAATTTTGGGTGGAGTCGGAAGAAATGTACTGACTCCGACTTCAAAATAATATTAATATTAATTTATTAATATTAATAAATTAATATACATTTGCCATTTATGAAGGAGTCAGAGTTGGAATCAGGCAGTAGAAAAATTAATATACATTTGCCATTTATGAAGGAGTCGGAGTCGGACAGCAGAAAAATAGAGGAGTCGGAGTGGGACAGTAGAAAAATATAGGAATCGGAATCGAAAGTTTGACATACCGACTCCACAGGCCTGCTAGCAACTATATAAGTGCAATTAACATTCTTGTGTTACATTTTCAGACTTGAAACTCTCTTCCTTCATATTAGTTTGGAGCTGGGAGGATAAACCACTTCGATATTCCACATTAGGTATCAAAATATCTTAAGTCAACCCTGGCTCAAGTATAATGAATTTTGGACATGACTTGTGATTCACCTCCAGAAAGGCTGGCCTCTACTATTTTAGAGGTTCCTCAGAAGCAAAAACCAAATTCTGCCTAGTTTGGCAAAACAGGCTATTCTAAACCTAGATCATGGAGCTCAGACGATGTACTATCTGGTGTCCTCCCATATAACAGTTTCTTGCATTCCTAGTCAGACACTAATGTACAGCTGGGGTGGGGAAAATGCCATGGGGAAAAGCAGATATCTTTTCTCTGAGACATCCCCATTCTTGCCATAGAAAGTGTAGCCTGTGCCATGCTGGTGCCTATCAACAATATGGACACAGTAAAGAACTGGCCAGGCTGAAGGACACAGCATATGTGACTTGCAGGGTTTGAAAGCACTAACATTAATATCTGGTATCAAACCCATCTAGGCATACTTTCAGCTTTTGCAAAATACCAGATAAAGAATATTCACAGAAACTCCAGCATACCTTCTGGATTTCAGTTTCAGATTTCTTAAGAACATAAGAAGAGCCTGCTGGATCAGGCCAGTGGCCCATCTAGTCCAGCATCCTGTTCTCACAGTGGCCAACCAGGTGCCTGGGGGAAGCCTGCAAGCAGGACCCGAGTGCAAGAACACTCTCCCCTCCTGAGGCTTCCGGCAACTGGTTTTCAGAAGCATGCTGCCTCTGACTAGGGTGGCAGAGCACAGCCATCATGGCTAGTAGCCATTGATAGCCCTGTCCTCCATGAATTTGTCTAATCTTCTTTTAAAGACATCCAAGCTGGTGGCCATTACTGCATCTTGTGGGAGCAAATTCCATAGTTTAACTATGCGCTGAGTAAAGAAGTACTTCCTTTTGTCTGTCCTGAATCTTCCAACATTCAGCTTCTTTGAATGTCCACGAGTTCTAGTATTATGAGAGAGGGAGAAGAACTTTTCTCTATCCACTTTCTCAATGCCATGCATAATTTTATACACTTCTATCATGTCTCCTCTGACCCGCCTTTTCTCTAAACTAAAAACCCCCAAATGCTGCAACCTTTCCTCGTAAGGGAGTCGCTCCATCCCCTTGATCATTCTGGTTGCCCTCTTCTGAACCTTTTCCAACTCTAGAATATCCTTTTTGAGATGAGGCGACCAGAACTGTACACAGTATTCCAAATGTGGCCGCACCATAGATTTATACAACGGCATTATGATATCGGCTGTTTTATTTTCAATACCTTTCCTAATTATTGCTAGCATGGAATTTGCCTTTTTCACAGCTGCCGCACACTGGGTCGACATTTTCATCCACTACAACCCCGAGGTCTCTCTCCTGGTCAGTCACCGCCAGTTCAGACCCCATGAGCGTATATGTGAAATTCAGATTTTTTGCTCCAATATGCATAATTTTACACTTGTTTATATTGAATTGCATTTGCCATTTTTCCGCCCATTCACTCAGTTTGGAGAGGTCTTTTTGGAGCTCTTCGCAATCCCTTTTTGTTTTAACAACCCTGAACAATTTAGTGTCGTCAGCAAACTTGGCCACTTCACTGCTCACTCCTAATTCTAGGTCATTAATGAACAAGTTGAAAAGTACAGGTCCCAATACCGATCCTTGAGGGACTCCACTTTCTACAGCCCTCCATTGGGAGAACTGTCCGTTTATTCCTACTCTCTGCTTTCTGCTTCTTAACCAATTCCTTATCCACAAGAGGACCTCTCCTCTTATTCCATGACTGCTAAGCTTCCTCAGAAACCTTTAGTGAGGTACCTTGTCAAACGCTTTTTGAAAGTCTAAGTACACTATGTCCACTGGATCACCTCTATCTATATGCTTGTTGACACTCTCAAAGAATTCTAATAGGTTACTGAGACAGGACTTTCCCTTGCAGAAGCCATGCTGGCTCTGCTTCAGCAAGGCTTGTTCTTCTATGTGCTTAGTTAATCTAGCTTTATGAATACTTTCTACCAGTTTTCCAGGGACAGAAGTTAAGCTAACTGGCCTGTAATTTCCGGGATCCCCTCTGGATCCCTTTTTGAAGATTGGCGTTACATTTGCCACTTTCCAGTCCTCAGGCACGGAGGAGGACCCGAGGGACAAGTTACATATTTTAGTTAGCAGATCAGCAATTTCACCTTTGAGTTCTTTGAGAACTCTCGGGTGGATGCCATCCGGGCCCGGTGATTTGTCAGTTTTTATATTGTCCATTAAGCCTAGAACTTCCTCTCTCGTTACCACTATTTGTCTCAGTTCCTCAGAATCCCTTCCTGCAAATGTTAGTTCAGGTTCAGGGATCTGCCCTATATCTTCCACTGTGAAGACAGATGCAAAGAATTCATTTAGCTTCTCTGCAATCTCCTTATCGTTCTTTAGTACACCTTTGACTCCCTTATCATCCAAGGGTCCAATCGCCTCCCTAGATGGTCTCCTGCTTTGAATGTATTTATAGAATTTTTTGTTGTTGGTTTTTATGTTCTTAGCAATGTGCTCCTCAAATTCTTTTTTAGCATCCCTTATTGTCTTCTTGCATTTCTTTTGCCAGAGTTCTTGGTTCTCTAATACCAATAATAAAATGAAATACTAGTCAAATGTTCAAACCTCCCATTCACTTGGATATTAATTTGTTAGGTTGCAATCCTATACACATTTACTTAGGTGTGTCCTATCAAATGTAAAGG
Source organism: Rhineura floridana (assembly GCF_030035675.1). Classification (NCBI taxonomy): domain Eukaryota; kingdom Metazoa; phylum Chordata; class Lepidosauria; order Squamata; family Rhineuridae; genus Rhineura; species Rhineura floridana. The sequence continues at coordinate 105,951,956 of NC_084483.1, forward strand.
GACTTACATCTGATTAGACATGTATGGGGTTGCACTATTAATGCATCTGGCAATGCTTTTAGCTAGAAGATATACAAGAAAAGCTGAAATACCATGAAACAGGACATTGTAATGGGATCTTTGTGTGGGATTCCTTAAGGAATTCTGCTAGGATAAAGATTCCTACATTTTTCAAATTCTTACCAGCGTTTTGTATAGTTGAAACTGTTGTGGAAAGTAGATTTGAGTCTTCAGTATACTTTAATCTGGGAAAACCAAATCAACTTGTTGGGGTATTTTTATTCACTAAAATAATGTTTGAGTGTTAACTTGCAAACAAAAGATTACTTTTCTAATGTTATAAAAATAATTTATATTACTTGGACGTTATTTGCACAAGAAACTGACTAGTCACTTGATCCATTTCCATGTATGTTTTACTATAATATATATATTCCCTTTAAAGCAAGTTATGAATTTAATTTGTTACCTGACCTTCTGTTCAAAGGAAAAGGGTGTTCTGATAACACTGAGATTTTCCAACTCACACAAAGACAGAGAACGTGAAAGAGCCATTAAGATGATAAATGAAAAGTAGGTTTTTCTGTTATTGCAGGTTGTGTTCATTTTCCTTAAGGAGGAGCAGGAACAGGGAAGAAGGAATATTTCCTTTCAGTTGCTCTTAATCAGCCATATTTTTACACTTTGAAATGTACCTTATTATAAAACCTCAGATAAGAATTAAGTAGCTAGTTTGAGATGCTCAATCTGAAAATCCTTTATCTGTCCACATTTATAATTGCGACACAATGTGAGTTCTATGTTACAGTTGTATTTGCAGGATGATCAACAGGTTCTTCTGGGGTTTAATGGCAACTCAAAGCCAAATCAACACTCTTTCTTAAGTCAGTAGAACTAAACCAAAGTTTGCTATACTTTACCTTAATTTGCTTGTGGATTCAGCTGTTAATGTATGATGAGGTGTCCCAAACACATGCTGAATGAAGATGAGAGTGACGTGCCTTTAACCAATCTGGCCTGTGCAATATTGTTAATTTTGGTGGCTTCCCCACTAAATTTAATCTTCAAACACTGAAACGTAGTCCTGTTTGTCTTGGTTGTTTTGGGCTTCTCCATATATGAGGTCCAAGACAATTGCCCCAGTCTTAAAATAGCCTGTGTGTCATTTGTTGGGATAATAATAATAATAATAATAATAAATTTAATTTCTTCGTCGCCTATCTGGCCAATGGCCACTCTAGGCGACTTACAAAATTATTAAAATACAATTAATAAAATACAGTAATACAATAAAAACAATAGATCTACAACAACAATATTAAAACTGGGTAGGAGGCATTACAATTATATCGATTAACCCTCCCCGGATACCCCGAAGGCCTGCTGAAAAAGCCAGGTCTTTAAGGCTTTCCGAAATACATTTAGGGAAGAGGCATGCCGGAGATCTTGTGGGAGGGAGTTCCAAAGAGTGGGGGCCGCCACTGAGAAGCCCTCTCTCTTGTACCCGCCAATCTGGCTGTTTTTGTTGGCGGGATTGAGAGAAGGCCCTGTGTGGCCGATCTTGTCGGGCGGCATAATTGGTGGCGTTGAAGGCGCTCCGTGAGATAAACTGGGCCGAAACCGTATAGGGATTTAAAGGTCAATACCAACACCTTGAATTGGGCTCGGAAAACAACTGGAAGCCATAAAGATGTCTTGAATTATAATTTATATCATCATTATCACCATCCTGAAGCTTCGAGATGTGTGTTTAGTCAAAAGCAGAAGTTTTAGCATGGTCATTCCTATATTGCAAATTGAACACATCTTCATACAGATATTACACTGTAAGTGACAGGGCATATGTGTAGTTTGTAGCATTGTCAATGTGGTTTTAAAAAGAATACTGAGCATGGGAGTAATTTCCATCAGGACCATAGAATGGGAGTGAGGAAGACTTAACCCTTCCCTCACTGGCTGTGATCCCAATTAAAACCAACCCTGTGCAGCAATCATCCTTAGGAAAAAAGTTACTATTGCCACTATTATGTTAATTGAATGTAACATGCATTTTGAGGATATTGTGCATAATTCTGTTCAGAGCTTGGAAAAGTTACTTTTTTGAACTACAACTCTCATCAGCTCAATCCAGTGGCCATGTTGGCTGGGGCTGATGGGAGTTGTAGTTAAAAAAAGAGTAACTTTTCCAAGCTCTGGTTCTGTTGTTTACAAAATTGTGACTGCAGAAGATGTTTCATTCTGTTTAAAATTTGGTGTAGTTTCTCTCTTCCAGTCTTTCCCTCAATATGGAGGATGGGATGGAGCTTTACAGCATCCCCTAGTACATTGTTCTATCAAATATTCATACTGGTTGTGGGTCCAGGGTGTCCTGGATCATACATCTCTTTTTTGTTATTCACTGAAATGCCATGAGGATAAGCTTAAATAATTCTTTGTTAGATTTGTTTTGCCAGTAGAAAATGTTACAGCATGTATGCTTTGATGTTCCATATCTTTGAGAGCTTATTGTGTATTTTATTGTTGCCCTTGGGAGAATTAGTCAAAATGTATCTGATTTATGGTGGGTTGGCGGAGAAAGTCCCACCCTCCATGCTACTTTTGCATTTTTAACATAGGCGACCAAGATCAGATCTTCATTGAGTTCCAGCTTGTTGGTTTAGTCAAGATCTTTGTACCAATTGTTTTCTGCAGATACCATTTACTCAGGGGAAATTGGAACAAAGAAAAAGGTAAAAAGACTGTTAAGCTTTCAGAGATATTTCCATGCATCCAGGCTGCTGCGTGGAATCGTACCACAAGCGTCACTGTACTTATTGGATGAAGACTACCTTGGTCAAGCAAGGGTAAGAGACATCTGCAACACATTTCTTACAGATAGGCAACTAAAGGCTTAAGATTCTAAATGTAACAAAGAGATCAACCTAAGAAGATTCACCTTTAACATGAACCTTATGTTAGATATGGGGTTTTGGATCTGAAGATAATTTAATATAAACAAGTTCATGGAAGGAAAGGTTCCCATCTCCTCCTTCCGCCTGTAATCAGCCTCTGATGGGTTGGAGGCCCCTCCTGATTTAATGTAGAGTTATGGGGGGCTCCTGGGAGAGGGGAAATATGCTCTAGCATAAGGGTAGCCAACATGGTGCTCTCCAGATGTTGGACTATAGATCCTACCAGTCCCAGCCAGCATGGCCAATAGTCGTGAATGATGCAAGCTGTATAGTTCAACAACATCTGGATCTGGAGGGCACCATGTTGGCTATGCCTGTTCTGGCATATATTTAACCAAAAGGACAAATGCCTTCATGATTTTTAAAAGAACACTGGATAAGGTATTGCAATGTAAATTAATAAACCAAAGAGCAGACTAAGTTGAGGTTTTCAGCAATATGTAATTGGATAGCAGGAAGTTTAAACAGTGTTACTTGATCTGACAGTTTGGGGTATTACAAATGTGTCCCTGTTCTCATCTGTATAATGTTGGATGGCACGATGTTGAGCTTTCAGTTGAGAAGCTTCCTTTTCTTTTCTAAAAAACAGATTGTTCTGATGTGCAAATATATATGAAAATATATAAAGGAATATATTTCTGAAGTCTATGAAGTTTTAAGTGAAAAGTAGACACCAGAAACTGTGAAATCTTTCAGACAATGATTCTTATTATAGTTTTTCTCCAATATGAACCATACTTTATTTAGCTTAAGGGTTATGCTAAAGAATTATTTCTAGGATATATGATCTACTGGGATGGAATAAAAATAAACAGTTCAGGACAGACAATTTTTCTACAGTTTCTATGGGCGCTTTCAGGTGATCTGTTTATTGAGCACTCATCCTGATTTGTTTGTAGGTAGATTAGACAACAATGGCTATTTAATTAATGTTAATTATGATTTTTTTGTGGAGAGATTAGATGACATTGTGTCAAAAAACTGTTATCCCAAACTTTCCTTCTTGCCAAATGTCTGATCTTTTGGGGAAGTGGGTTTGCTGCTCAAGGCCTCCCAATCAACTATAATTGTGCAATCTGAATTTGATATGTGACTGAATCCCATCCCAAAATAGTGACAGTCTGGAAGCACCCTATGACACTTAATGTGAAAAATGATAATATACTGTTGAAGAGTTCAATATTGTTATGATGTCTCACTGAATATCCAAATTGCTATTCCTTACAACAGGGATGTGGAATCAATGGCCCTCTAGATATTGGCAGCACCTCACCTCCACATCTATGAGTTCAGAAGGCAGAATTTCTAAATCGGGTGCATTGCTTCCTGACAACCATGAGCCCCATAATTTATAAGTAAAAGTACTGCTTTAATGCAAAGCTGTTTAAGCTTAGTTTGCACACAGTCCTTCTGCATTTTATATTTATATTTCCAGTATATGCTATCCAAAGTGGAAATGTGGGATTTTGATATTTTCCTGTTTGACCGCTTGACAAATGGTAAGTTGCATTAAATGTCTTTCTTTCAGAAATTGATTCTTAGTCATTGCCTTTTGGTTCCACCATCATCCTTAAATCTTTTATTGCTTATAGCTTTTCCCTACATGAAACTCTGCCTCAATGAACAGAAGGGTTTAGAAATGTGCATAGCGGCAGTCACACCATCACGTATCATGAAATCAGTCTCATAGAATCTGGTGGCATGTGCAAACTTCTGAAAAGTTTCAACCGTCTTAAGCAGCACAAAGTTTTCAGTTCCCATGGTTGTGGAAAAAAGTCTGACAAGTACTGTCTGCTGTCAAAAGCCAGGGGAGATTGGTGCAACGTCCAGTGGTTAGGATGTACTGGACCACAGCACACAGCTATTGTAGCATATGGGTGTTGATTCCTTTATTCCTGCCCCTTCTTGATGTTTGTTAATATTCATTTCCCTCCATACCTAGATCCTGCTTTTTTAAATTTAAAAACCCAAAACACCATATCCTGCCCATTTTCAGCTACAAACTCAGAATTTACCTTTGAAATAAATTGGGAAAACTAGATCATGCAATTTCCTTGGGATTTGTTATTAGAAGTTTCTTGGTTGAAAAAAGAAATGCTGTTATCTCCCCCTAGTTCTTGAGATTGAGCAATTTCAATAACTAAAAAAGGTAAAGGTGTCCCCGCACTTGTAGTGCATGTTGTTTCTGACTCTTAGGGTGATGTCTTGCGACGTTTACTAGGCAGACCATATATATGGGGTGAGATTGCCAGTTCCATCCCCGGCCTTTCTTTACCCCCCAGCATATGCCGGGTACTCATTTTACTGACCACGGATGGATGCAAGGCTGAGTGGACCTCGACCCCTTTTACCGGAGATTCGACTTCCTCCTTTCGTTGGAATCGAACTCCAGCCGTGAGCAGAGCTTCGGCTGCGTTACCCACTAACTAGCAACCATTAATTTCCATTTCCAGAATTTGCAGAAATTTAAAAATATAGGAATTCAGAATCTGAATTCAGTGCTTAGAACTTTCATTTTTGTTATATTTTGTAAATGTGAGAACAAAGACCACCCAAGGGCCAAACTAGATGTGATATGGGAGACTTGTGGACAAGATTTCCCATTTCCAAGCAGCCACACCACACTATGTGCTATTTAGCCCACAGTCACATTATTAACTATTATTATAATTTCCTTCCCTACCTGGAGAAGGGCAATAACTCTGTGGTACAGCATCTGCTTTGCATGCAGAAGGTGCAATCCCTTGGCATCTCCTGAAACCCTGGAGAGCTGCTACCAGTCAGTATTGACAATACTGAGCTAGATGGACCAGTGATCTGATTCCATATAAGGTAGCTTCCTATGTTCCTCCAAAAGGAGCTGGGATGGCTACCAATGATCAAAATGGGCTCCTACTGGAAGGGCGGGAGGGATATAAATTGAATAAAATAAATAAATAAATAAAACAGGGAAGTTTCTTGTCTCCTATAGTATATGCAGCAGTTTCAAACCATGAAATTAAATTACATTTATTGTGCTTGATGGATACGTTCATTGGTCATAGATTTGCTTGTTAACCTTAGACAATACAAATCACCCTACTGCTGATTTCCCAGTAATTTTTTTGACATTAGATACATAGATATTAATTTTTCTGCTCTATGAAGAGGATAAAAATAACTGAAGTAAAAGCACAATGCCTGTCCATTCAGTAATTTTCAAACTTAGGATGCCAGAAACCCTGATTCCCCCCCCCCCAAAAAAAAGCTTAGCAGGTCTTTCTCTAATGTGAAAACTGATAATGGTGGATAAATTATCTACAGAATAGCTTGTCAACCACTACTCATTTTCCTCTGCAGTGGGTCACTGCAGAACAGTTCTGTGTGCAGAGATCAGGCTACTGCTCCATAAGAACCACACATGTACCCTAAAATATACTCAGGATCCTCTGCAATATACAGGTAGCCCATGGTAGTTTTCAGCAGACAAACTGATGTGGAAAGGGGAGGAGGTTTGAGCACAACTGATATAGTTCATTACAGGAGTGAATTTTTCCCATGTCCCAAGCAGATATTCATTAGTCTGTATGGTAAACACAAGAAGGCGTCTTACACTGAGTCAAAACATCGGTCCTGCTGGCCCACTACTGCTTGCCAGCAGCTCACCAGAGTCTGAGATAATGGGTCTTTCCCAGCCTCACTTCCTTTTAAACTGGAGATGTTAAGGTTTGAACATGGGACCTTGTTCATGCAACTTATGTGAATTAATCACCATGCTATGGCCCTTCCTATCCTATGGGCGTTATTTTGGGGCATGCTTTTGAAAATACCATTACCAGAGGGGTTTTCTTGTCACGCAAGTAACAGTAGGCTCTGTTTTTATGTCATTGAGAAGTAGAAGGAAGGTTTCTAGGGTTATGGAGCCAGCGTTCCTGTATTTCTGGGGCCATGGCAATACTATTCTGAATACCTGAAGGCTGCATTCTACTGAAATCATCCATAAAGTAAAAAATATGAAACTTGCAAACACATCACATGCAGTAACTCCTGGATGAGGCTAGTCAATAACACAATTAACAAGGGTGCTAATTAAACAATTATAAACATCATTACGAGATTTTGTTATCAGGTTAATACAAGTCTGTCTGTTCTCTCAGGTAACAGCCTGGTAACCTTGCTGTGCCACCTCTTCAATGTACATGGGCTTATCCACCATTTCCACTTAGACATGGTTACATTACATAGATTCTTAGGTAAGTACTTTTGTCAACCTTATTACATGAATGCATTCTTCTTAAGTGTTGGGTTAGTGTGACATTTTCTTTATTAGTCTGTGGTGGACTGAAATTGGACAACTACATGGCAGAATCAGACTTCAGCAGCAAATTCTCTGTACAATTCTCACTTCTTATGCTAATAGGAGCAGAGAGAGCTGTAAAGTTCTCTGCCAGCTTTCTGGAAGAAATTTAACTATTCCAGAACTGAAAAATACAAGTAATCAAGGGAATTTTAAAATGCCAGGTAAAAAAGTGATAATCCAAATTCAGGCTGTCTGGTCTTTGTCTGCTTTAGTACAGGGGTAATTTTGGGAGGTTTGATTTTGAGACAATTTCCAGAGAAGTTTTGTCAATCTCCTGCAGCAAAAAAGCAGGTGATTTTCATAGGAAGGGGCCATCACTGTGGGAAATAGTTCCACCTATCGTGCGAAGGCAAGAATGTTTTTGAAGTCAAGACTAGGGACGTCATGCCCCTCCCACTCTCCAGTTCATTCGTAGCGAGTCTAAAAGAGATATCTAAAAATACAAGAACAAGGCCAACAGGCCCGCCAGGAAAATAACATAATAGTCACATGCATAACAACATGACTCTAACATAACTTCATAACATAACAGAACTAAAAGTCTTGACTTCACTCTTACATTTAAATATAATATGGAAACAATAACATGTAACCCATTGATAAAATCGCTAGTTATCCTCCAACTGGGAGGGTCGTGATGGCCCCTTCCTATGAAAATCACCTTTCAGGTGAGACCAATGGTACATTTTCCATAGGAAGTGGGCCATCACTGTGGGATGTACCAAAGCAACCCATATAGGGAGGGACCACCCACATGTTAATCCTCATTAAGAACCTGTTGCAACACTCGTCTGCCAAAAGAAGCATCAGCAGAGGCATAACGATCAATTTTATAATGTCTTATAAACGAGTGTGGGGAAGACCAGACTGCGGCCCTACAAATATCGGCAACAGGAGCATTAGTAGCAAAAGCAGCCGAAGTGGCAGCTGACCTAGTAGAATGAGCTGTTATACTAGCAGGAACTGGCAGCTTCAGGGACTCATATGCTAAGGTAATGCATGCCCTTAACCAACGGGATAAGGTAGGATTGGAAACTTTAAGCCCCATAGACCCTGGATGAAAGGATACAAACAGAGACTCCGTTCGTCGAATCTCTTGGGTCCTAGACAGGTAGGTCTTGAGAGCCCTCCGGACATCTAACGAATGCCAAACCTTTTCAAGAGGATGGGTAGGATCCGGGCAAAAGGAAGGCAACACAATGTCCTGGTTGCAATGAAAAACTGAATCGACCTTGGGACGAAAGGAAGGGTCAGTCTTCAGCACAACAGAGTCCTTATGGAAGACGCAGAGGTGTCTAGCAGAAGACAATGCGCCCAACTCCGAAACGCGTCTGGCAGATGTGATTGCAATCAGAAACAGGACCTTGAAGGACAGTATGCGTAGGGGCACAGTCCTGATGGGTTCAAACGGAGGGCGTTGCAAAGCCTGCAGGACTTTCGGCAAACTCCATGAGGGGAACCGATGGACAACAGCCGGAGAACGTAGGGCGACTCCCCTCAAAAAACGTTTGATGAACGGATGTGAGGAAATATGATCTCCAGGAGAGGACACTGAGAGAATGGATGACAGAGTAGACGCTGATTTATGATGTCCCATCATAAAGCCACTATGGAGAAATTGGAGCACCTGGTGCACATTGGCCTGGGATGGATCGTGGTGGTGGGACTGACATCACTTGGAGAAAGCCACCCAGGTATGTTGATAAATGCGAGTGGTAGATGGTCTTCTCGAGGCCAAAATAATATCAATCACAGCGTCAGACAGTCCAGCTGACCTCAAGTGTCTCCGTTCAAATGCCACGCTGTTAGATTGAGCCAAGTAGGGTCCTGGTGCAGTACTGGGCCCTGGGATAGGAGGTCTGGCGTTACTGGAAGTGTCCAAGGATCCATCATTGACATTGCCAGAAGATCTGAGAACCACGGTCGGCGTGGCCAAAATGGTGCTATCAGAACCAGCTGTGCCCTTTCGGTTCGCGCCTTCCTCAAGGTTTTGGCTAACAATGGTATGGGAGGAAAGGCGTACAATAGACCGTCTGGCCACGGTGTTGTCAGAGCATCCACTGCTTCTGCTGTTGAGTCCAGGTATCGAGCAAAGTACCTTGGAAGCTGGCAATTGTGACTGGAAGCAAACAGGTCGACTGAGAGGGCGCCGAACCGACACTGGAGACGATGGAAAATGGCTGGATGAAGTTTCCATTCTCCCGGGAAGACCTGTTGTCTGCTGAGCCAGTCTGCTGTCACATTCCAAATCCCTCTGAGGTGCTCTGCTTTCAGGGATTGTAGATATTGTTCTGCCCAGACAAAGATGAGGGAGGTTAAGTCCTGCAGAGGACGAGACCTGGTGCCCCCCTGTCTGTTCAAATGTGATTTTACACACGTGTTGTCTGTTCGAATGAGCACATGATGCAAAGGGAACAGAGACTGAAAATGACATAGAGCCAAGTGGACAGCCTTTAGTTCCAGCCAGTTGATGCTTCGAGATTGCTCTGCGTTGGGCCAAACCCCCTGAACGTACTGGGAGTTGCAGTGGGCTCCCCAACCTATGAGGCTGGCGTCTGTGGTCACGACGGTTCTGCGGGGTTCTCTGAACGACGTGCCCTTGGAGAGGTGTTGAACCTTGGTCCACCAGCGGAAGGAGAGGCGCAGAGCGGGGCTCAAACGAACTTTGCGATGGTTGGAGCTGGCAATGTCTTTTTGAAAAGGCAACAGAGTCCACTGAAGGGGCTGAGTGTGAGCTCGAGCCCAGGGCACAATGTGGATTGTGGAGATAAACATCCCGAGCGCTCTGGCGAGAAGCATGACGTCTGCGGATGTTTGTTGCATCAGGGACCTTGCGATGCTTGTGATGGCAGTGATGCGATCTGGAGCCAGGAAGACCATTGCCTGCAGCGTGTCCAACATTGCCCCAAGGTGTAGTAGGCGTTGGGTTGGTTGGAGATGGCTTTTGTCGAAGTTGACAAGCCAGCCGTAGGTCTGCAAAACATTGAGGGTGATCATTAAATGATGATGAGCCAGCTCTTCAGATTTGGACCGTATGAGCAGATCATCCAAATATGGGTAGATATGAACCCCTTGGGTCCGAAGGTAAGCCACTAGGATGAGTAGCACCTTGGAAAATACTCTTGGAGCAGAGGAGAGGCCAAAAGGCATCGCTCTATATTGAAAATGTTGGTGGCCAAAAGCAAACCGAAGAAACTTTCTGTGGGCTATGCAAATGGGTACATGGAGATACGCTTCCTTAAGGCCGATAGAAGCCAGGAAGTCTTCATGCAGACTCTCGGTAATGGAATGGAGAGATTCCATTTTGAACTTGCGGTATGTTACAAAACAGTTGACAAACTTGAGATCCAATACCGCCCTCCAAGATAAATCTCGTTTTGGCACAGCAAATAGGAGGGAGTACACCCCTTCCGATCTCTCAGTTGTGGGAACTGGCTCTATTGCCGCTATGTGCAAGAGGTGATGTATAGCTGTCTGCATGATGTTGTGCCTGGCTGGTGCCCTTGGGCAAGGAGACGGGTGGAATCTGTCTGATGGGGTTGCCCAGAACTCTATGGTATAGCCATAAGTGAAGAGGTCCCTGATCCAGGAGACCTTAGTAAGGCGCAGCCATCGATCTCCAAAATTAAGTAATCTGCCACCTATGGGGATGGCGTTAATACTACTTGTGTAGGCGAGGACCTCCCCTATATGAGGATGATGAGTTGCCCCTGCACCCTTGGTACTGACCTCTGCCTTGGAAGCGTCGGTTCCAGGAACCCCTGAATGCGTTGGAATCATAGGGTCTGAAATCGCGGCCTCGTCCTCCTGGCCGCGTTCCTCGAAAAGGCTGGTTAGAACGAAAGGAGGGAAATCGCCTGAAGGGCCTGTGGTCGATGTTCTTGACTGTGGCTAGAACCGGTTTATGGGCGTCTTTTGGATCAACCAGAACTGCCTTTAGGGCTTCCTCGCCGAAGAGTAGAGATCCGGAGTAAGGAGCCTTGGACAGGTTCAATCTGGCCGCTGAATCAGCTTGCCAGTGGTGAAGCCAGAGGGTACGACGAGCGACTATTTGAGTCGTCATGGCTCGTGCCCCTAATTGGGTGGCATCCAAAGTGGCATCGGCCACAAAGGCTGCTGTCTTACGTAATTTCAATAGTGCTCTTTTGAAGGCGACAGGATCAGGGTTATCATCCTCTAGAAGTTCATCCATCCACATCATAGATGCTCTGGAGAAGATGGAGGCTGAGGCGGAGGCACGCATGGCTAGGGCAGTGGCCTCGTGGTTCTTGCGGAGGGCGAAGTTTATTCGACGTTCAGTAGTATCTTTTAGGTGGGATTCCCCTTCCCTGGGCAAGATAGATCGTGAAACGAGGCGAGCGATCGGTTCATCTGTGCCAGGGACATCTAACTTGGTGGCGAAGTCTGGGGCTAGGGCGTAAAGTCTGTCAGCCATGTTCTTGAAGCGTCTAGCTTTGAGCGGGTGGGCCCATTCTTCGGAAGCTAATTTGGCAATTGGGTCCGGCACCGGGATGTAGTGTTCAGTAGGTGCAGGGGATTTGAGGACCTTGGCCCCTTTGAGAGTTGGAGCGGACGAAGTTGAGGGCGCAGTCTGGAGACCAAGGGTATGAAGTACCCTACGTGCGAGCGGTTGGTAATCTGAGGTATTGAACAAGCGATACGATGTATCCTCCTCATGATCTGAATAGTCGCTCCAGTCGTCTCCTTCAACATGGTCAGTGAAAGTTAACTCCTCCGCATACGAGGCTTCGTCCGTACATCTGCCTCTGGCTACATCGAAGGGATCTGGCGAGCAGGAAGGATGAGCAGCATGGAACGCGTGTTGGTCCATGTTGAGTGGGGGTATGGCAGGAACCTGTGGTAGTGACTGCATTTGTGTGAAATAAGCCAGCATGGCTTGGAGTTGGGAGAGGAAATCAGGAGACAGCTGCAGACCAGATGTGTGAGATGTATGTGCCTGGTGGGCTGTTGGAACAGATGTCTGAGGCGGTAAGCCAGAGGTAGGTTCGTTAGGTGAACCGTGAGGGGGAAAGCCAACAAACTCTTCCTCGTCAGAGGCAGTAGCAGGAGAATGGAAAATATCACTTATGTGTGTCTGTGCTGTGGTGGTTGTTGGCACAGAGACATAACGAGGGCGCTTTGGTTTACTATGGCTGGAAAGATGTTTTGTCTTAGCCAGTGCTTTGGCATGTCTGGTCTTAGACGTGTTAGTATGTTGTGGCTTGGCTGATTGTGGCATGTCTGGCTGATCTGGCACCATGTGTGTTGATGGTGACATGCCTGGCTCTTCTGCCATCTTATATGAACCTGGGTGCAGTACACTGCCACGGAGGGGGCAGGATGTAAAGACCCGAACTGGCACAGCGTACTACCACGGAGGGGGTAGGATACACTGGCAGATGGCAAATGCACTGCCACAGAGGGGGCAGAATGCACAGAGGTATCAACGTTAATATAATATAGGCTGTTTTAGAGTTGGCACACTCAGATTAGTGCTGTGGGCTGGGTTTTTGGCTTGTTCACGGCCCCATAGGGGGCAGGATATGTAATGTAAATCAGATTTAATACAAGTCAGCCACTGATATTAAAGCTCCAGCCTTGATAATGTAATCCAGCCACTAGGATTAAAGCTCCAGCCTTGATAATGTAATCCAGCCACTAGGATTAAAACTCCAGCCTTGATAATATAATCCAGCCACTAGGATTAAAGCTCCAGCCTTGATAATACAATCCAGCCCACTAGGATTGGAGCTCCAGCCTTAATAATACAATTCAGCCACTATGATTACAGCCACAGTAAAAATGTGTGTAAATCAGCCTTGTGTAAGTTTGTCAGCAGCACATATACACAAACATACAGATAGATAGCCTGCAGGGGAGGTATCCGAAGCTAAATAGATGGTAACAAAAAAGGCGGGAATTTTGAATTTCAAAAAATGGCGCCCGGAAAAAAACGGGCGGGAAAAAACGATCAAAAGGGGGCTGAGGGAGAAGGAGCAATGGCGGCCGTCGCAAGCGAACTGGGGGAAGGGCTGGCCAGCACGGACTCGCCGAAAGCCGCAGTAGCGGTTGGAAAAAACTCTGGAAGAGCAGGTAGAGGAAAAAACGGCAGCCGCCGCAGAGAGAGCCGCCGTGCGGTCTGTAAAGCCCTTCGCAGTGGGATTTAAGCCACGTAGTGAGGGCGGTCTGCGGTAAAGTAGTAACGGCGGGAGCCGCAGCTGCAAGCTCCCGCTGAGATCGGATCAGCCGCAGCCGCGGCAACGATCAGGGGGGGGAGGGAGGGGGATTCCCCTTCCCTCACAAGCGATCAAAAGCGATAAAAAAAAAAAGAACCGCAGCCGCGGTCACTGAGGGAACCCCCTGGCTACGGGGGGGGAGGGGGCTTGAAACTGCAAAAATAAAGAGAGCCGCAGCCGCGGTCTCAGAGGGAGCACCCCAATCAAGGGAATAAAAGAAATTAAATAGCCCTGAGGAAAGGGGGAAGAGAGCCGCAGCCGCGGTCTCTGAGGGGATCCTCAGTAGGCTAGACACAAAAAACAGAAAAAAGGTTTTGAAGAGAAAAAGACAAACAAATACGAGACTTAGCTAAATGCTACGTGAAATTCCAATCTTGTTCGTACGAAGGCAAGAATGAACTGGAGAGTGGGAGGGGCATGACGTCCCTAGTCTTGACTTCAAAAACATTCTTGCCTTCGCACGATAGGTGGAACTATTTCCCACAGTGATGGCCCACTTCCTATGGAAAATAATCACACCACCACAGATTTTTCCCCTCTGTCCTTGCCCCAATACTATTTATTTTTCTTCTGAATCAGTGCTTTCATTAAAAGCAGTAAAAGGGTGATTTATAAAGTAGGTTTCAAATCCTTTAAAAGTCTGACAAACCCTTTCTAGAGTGTATGTTTTTTCTTCCACCAAGGGACAGTGCTGTAAGAGCGCCAAGCCATTAAATTTATTAGAAAGAGCTCCAGTCAGTTGAATGTCCAAACACATTTTACCCACATATTCAAAGGATAATCATGGTTTGTGTAAGGTACAGTGGTAAATTTTGAAGTGCAGCTGCTCTTCATGACAACCCCCATAGCCATTCCCCTTCTAAGACTATACAATAAAATGAACCTTTGACCAACACTGACATTATGGCTTCAATACAACGCCAGCTTTTTAAATTTATTATTTATTTATTAATTGTTTAGATTTATATCCTGTCCTTCCTCCCAGTAGGAGCCAAGGACTGCTTTTTTTCTTACCCTGACTCCTGCTTTACTAACATCACTCACCTTCTGCTTTACCTAACAACCAGCCTGATGAAGAATTCTGTTGGACTCAAAAGCCTGCTCACTATTTTGTGACATTTTGGTTTATCAAAGGACTTTTGAGTTTTTCAAAATATAAGTGACAGTTTAACCCATAGCCATGCATACTAACCTATTTCTTCCTCTCCTTAGCTTATTTTGTGGGAAAACCTTTTGGTATACAAGGGATTGGCAAACAGCACCCCAGGAGATTACATCGTCCCTGCTGTAGAATAAGTGGGGGTGCTTAGTTTCTGCCTGACCCTATTCCATACAGCACTGGCAAGGGCTATGCTAATATTTTTCCTCTTTTACTCCTAGTTATGGTACAAGAAGATTACCATAGCCAAAACCCATACCACAATGCTGTTCATGCTGCTGATGTCACCCAAGCTATGCACTGCTATCTAAAGGAGCCCAAGGTAACTATATTACTTTCCCACTGAGAATTGTTAAGATCATTTTTCAAAAGCACATCCTGAGCCCATTCTACTAATAAATGCACTCCTTAAATTGAAATTTTATTTTGCTTGTGGCAGTGAAGCCTCTGGCACTAATTAGCTGAACTGCTCTAAAGCAAGAGGTTGCAAACAGGCAGGTGGATGACAGTGGAGAAGGGAGTACAGGGTTGCTAGATCTAAGAGAAGTCCCTGTCACAGGGACTAGATGTAACAAAAATAACCATTAGCCATACTGACTCATGCAGTCAGAAATGCTAATCAAGGTCCTCAGCTCTGATAACATTTTGAACAGATATGAATGAATATTCCTATTAAAGGGAGTAGAGCAAGCCAGATACAAATATTAGGACTAAAGCTGCACATTTTCCCATACATAAGGACTAATAAAACAAGTAAGAGCCACAAAACCAGAACAATGGACCGGCTAGCCAGGTAGTCTACACTGACTGTCAGAGGTTCTTTGGGATCTAAAGCAGAGTTTCTTCCCATCCCTGCTGAAAGCCAAACTGTAGGCCTTTTATGGACATAGTCTATAACCAGAGGAGCTCTGGTTAGTTTGAAACTGAAATGCTAGCATTTCTTCTGAACAAGGCCATTATGCCAGGAAATGAATATTTCCCAGTCCCACATTTGACATTTGCTGAAATAATGAGATATCTTGCAGGGAGCATTTACCAAGAAGGATAAGCAGGCATGCTTAACCCCTTCTGCAATCAATTCTGCCCTGTAAACGTCCCTCCACTGAGGTAATTTTTCATCCATCTGGGTTCTCTTCCAGCTGGGGGTGTGGAACTAATAAAATAATTGAGATACAAGATTATCCAAAGGAAACCTCATCTTCTCCCTTGGAAATGGACCCCTGGCCATCAGATTATTATTATAAGGAAAACACGGGATTAGCAATCTCCATGATTTCCCTCCTAACATCAAGTTTGACTGAGACCTTTTTAATCAGATACCAAGGAGTATACCTAGTATATTGGAAATGAAAATCCTTTGCTGTACAATGAAGCCAGTTATAACATATGAAGGACCTACAGGTAACCTTAAAGCCACAGTTCCCAAATCGACAGGACAGCTGATGAATATATCTGTGTGTATGTAGTTTGCTACAACTTAAACACTTTTCCATTTGTTTGTCATTGTCAGTAAAGCCGTTCACAATTCTGTTATTCATGAATGCCAGCCAGCGACAGAACAGCTGGGTTCCCCCCCACAAAGTCATAAATCAAAGTGCTACATTGGTTTTTGAGATTTGATAAAATAATGTTCTTTTACAATACACTACTTTTGCTCACCATTAATATTTGTCGCTCTGGCACCACTGTGCATGATAAGGTTTGGCTGGTATCATTTGTATCTACATTAGACTTTGGCAGCAGATTTTCAAAAGGTACTTATGTATATCATCCATCTCCCTGTTTGAGCATTGTTGTAATAGTTGGCATCTCAGTTGCTTGCTTGCTTGAACTGAAATCACTTCCAAGCAACCTGTTTATTGAGCATTCATTCTGATTTGTTTTCATGAAGTGTGTGGGGAGATTAGAAAATTTCA
The DNA here is from genome assembly GCF_030035675.1 of Rhineura floridana. Classification (NCBI taxonomy): domain Eukaryota; kingdom Metazoa; phylum Chordata; class Lepidosauria; order Squamata; family Rhineuridae; genus Rhineura; species Rhineura floridana. The sequence continues at coordinate 105,968,557 of NC_084483.1, forward strand.
GCTATTTATTGAACATTCATTCTGATTTGTTTGCAGGGAGGTTATATAATATTTATTTATTTATTTATTATCCCACCTTTCCTCCCAGAAGGAGCCCAGGGCAGCAAACAGAAACCCTAAAAGCATTTTAAAACATCTCAAAAACAAAAGACTTTAAAACATATTAAAACATTATTAAAAAACATTAAAAACATATTTAAAAGCAATTTCAAAACAGACACAGACTGGGATAACATCTCTACATAAAAGGCTTATTGAAAGAGGAAAGTCTTTTGTAAGCACTGAAAAGGTAACAGAGATGGTGCCTGTCTAATATTTAAGAGGAGGGAATTCCAAAGGTCTGCTTCCTATGTTGTACGGAATGGACCTCCTGATAAGATGGTATTTTCAGGAGGCCCTCACCTGCAGAGCACAGTGATTGGCTGGGTATATAAGGGGTGAGACAATCTTTCAGGTATCCTAGTCCCAAGCTGCACAGGGCTTTGTACACCAAAACCAGAACCTTGAACTTGGCCTGGTAGCTAATGGGCAGCCAGTGCATCACCAAATGTTATCTCACAATTTATGTTATCTCATCATTTTCTTTATTGCAAAAAGTCTGATTTATTTATTTTAGAAGTGGGTTTGATGCACACAAGGACAAAATCAACTTTAATTGTGCAGCTGAATTGGGTGGTATGTGACTGAATCAAACCCAAAAACAGCTGGAAGTGCTCTTAAGCATGTTACTGCAAAAATCAGTATTATGGACCTGCAACATAAACTGAAGAGCCTTTATAGCCTCATAAGTATCATGAAAATAGGCTGAATAATGAGATTGCTTTGCATTGTCATAAAAGCTGAACAGTTTTTGGACATGAGTAAATTTGACTGTGTATGGTAAGAGACATCTTTCATATTTCATTTAATCCTGCATTAATTTTTCCACGGTTACAGCTTGCCAACTTCCTCACGCCTCTCGACATTATGCTTGGACTACTGGCTGCAGCAGCACATGATGTAGATCATCCAGGAGTAAACCAACCATTTTTGATAAAAACGAAACACCATCTTGCCAGTTTATACCAGGTGAGAATGCCCTTCAGGCATGCTGTTATTTTTTTTCAACTAAGAGCTGAAATTTTTCCCTTTTTTAATGACTATCTAGGAAGTAGCGAACTGTTTTTCTCCACCCTCACACCCCAGTTCCTAATTGCCTACTTTATATCTGGAAGAGGCTCTGCGGTATGCCAGAGGGCATGCCACATTGTCATTTAGGCCTGTGTCATACTATTCAGATAACTTATTTGCCATATAAAAAGTGGACTGTATGCACAGCAGACAAAGAGGTAGTGTGTTTCAAGCAATGCATCCATATGAAACAGCTCTTATTTTTGAAACAAAAGCCTTTTCTTCAAAGATAACCTTATGGCTTTGGGTATGATTCCACAGGAATATAGAAAAAGCACAGAAGGTGGTAATGGTAAAATATATTTTTTAAAAAACCACAAGTTTATATAGCTGCAAAGATAGACTTGAAAGTGTCAGGAAAGATTTCCATTGCCTGTGTAGATCCTCTTATGTCCCTAAGACCAACAAAACAAGAATGTAATACACAACTGGAAAAAAATATATGCAAATTTGCTTAATTTTCACAAGTTGCGGAGTTCCAATTTTCTAGTCACAAAATTTGGATTGCCTGGGTGCCAAAGTCTGACTTAAAAAAAAGACAAAGTAGTAGTAGTAGTACCATACATACAGCCATAGATATAATTATGTCTGATTAACTGTGATGTTGAAATTGTAAAATGTTTATTTGCATAGAAAAGGAGAATCATAAAGGAGAAATATATGGAAATGGTTCCAGAGTTTACATGACTTTTTCCCAAGGTAGAAAACCGAATATTGCAATTTTATAACTTTAGTTGCATTTTTAAAAATGTGAATTTTATAACTTTTGAGACCTAAGTACATTTCCCAAGGCTGTCTTCAAAAAGCAGCGTGAGAAACTGCCCAGAGTGAGCAGTTACTTTTGTATCTGAAGTGTCTAACTTTGGCCAAAGAATCTGAGGATTTATTTTACTAATGTAGGTTACATTTTATACTTCCTAATAGCCTGTTAATATTGTATGTGACTTGGGTTTCACTGGCCACTTTTGCTTGTGCACTGCTTGCTTCTGGTGAGCTAAATTAGTGTTGCTAAGTCTGTGATTAGAACAATTCTGTCTCTTCAGCTCTCACTCCTACGAATCTCTCTCCTTAAAGATGTGAGTTGTGTAACAGTCCAGACTGTCCTTCTACACTAAGATAAAGGAACAGACAGGTCTATGAGAGCCAAGGCTGTGACAGAAGGATGCTGAGATATCCTGTGACTAGCTCAGCTTGCTCTATCAGTTTTGACAAGCTACAGCCAAACATAAGACATACAGCTGTGATGATCTGGGGCACTGCTCCAGACCCCTCTAAATGTCAGGGCTTCTGGATGGGGTGGAAAGAAAAGTCAGATGAATATTATTATCCTATGAAATAAAGGCAGATTGCTTTTTGACAACTACACACTCTTCACAGATAAACCAAAATGTTACATAATATAATCACATACACATACGATAGATAATTAGCTATGTCAAGGATCTTCTGAAGTATATTTGCCAAGTGTCTTCAACCTCACATGAACACCCTCATCAGAGGGAAACCCACATTATGCTAACTTCAAAAGAAAGAATCTAGTGGGCAATGTCATGATTCTAGTCGAAGACAAGCACAATAAACCAATTTAGAAATTATAAAGCAAACAAGAAACCTTAACTTTGTAACAAAGCAAGATTCAGACTAAATTATCTGTGATGTTTTATACATCTGTTGCATTAAAAGTGTTTCATATAGGCATGGAGAAATAGCTGAGACATTCATTACAATCAGGAGGCTCCTCCAGATGACATGTTTATTAAGTACTGGGCATTTTTGATGAGGTTATACAACAATGAGCATTCATCCCAATTTGCTTGTGTGGTAGTTATAGGTCTTCCCCTTAATCGGTCATTTATCCCACACTCTTAGTGGATTTTCCCATCATTTTTCTAACTGTAAAAAGTCTTTTTAAAAAAAATAGATTTGTTGCCCAGAACACTTTAACTTACTTTAATAGTGCAAACCTAAATATCCAGTATGCAATTGAATGCCTCCTGGTTGCAGTATTTAGTTGTAAGTGAACGGCTGTAATAAAATACTATAAGTAAGGGTGATTTCAGTTATGTTTTGGAAGTGTGTGTGGGGATACAATGCATAAAAATGTAAGTTTCAGGTCTATTAGGATAATGTGCTAAAAATGTAACATGACATGGATCAGGGTTGGGAAGTCTCTTCCTTCCCTTCCCTAGAAGCCATTCAAAATAGTTTCATTAGACAGCTTATGCGCTTACCTCCTGGCACTCCTTCCGCGTTCTTACGAGCCGAATCTGGCCTTTTCCCCATTAGTGCCCAGATCCATAAATCCTTGTTAACGTATTGGATATTGTTAACTAACGCAACTGCCAAGACTTTGGCGAAGGCCTGTTTTGATCTGGCCGTGTTGGCCAGTTATTGGCACTCTAGATTTTCGATTATATGCCATCAATATCATATCACACCTCTGCCCTTTTCTTTACTGAATAAAGCTAAACTGCGAGAACAGATAGAACGACATTGTATATGGTTGGATAGGTAAGCAATTTCCAACTCTAAGTTCTCAAAGTGGTATAGCACATTTAAATCTGATCATCTAATGGCTAAGTATCTGTCGAATCTTTTATCTGTACATCTGAGACACGCTTTTACAGCTTTAAGATTGCAGACAATGCCTAGTGCTTTTATGTCTGGCCGTCATCAACAGATTCCGCGGTGCCAGAGGTTGTGCATTTGCCTTTCGGGAAAGGTAGAAGATCTGCCTCATTATCTACTCGAATGCCCACTCTACTCACACCCAAGACTTAAATACCTTGATCCCTTGATCAAGTGTTTGGGCTCTTATGGTGAAGAACAAATTATATACTTTCTTCTTGCTGATACTGATTTCATGGTCACCTATAGGGTGGCCCATTTTGCCCTGGCTGCTCAAAAGTTGAGGGCCAAGCACCTTATAAATCAAGGGTTTTAGGGCTTTCAGAGGCTGTTGGTTTTTTAGTTTTAATTGTGTTATTTTTAGAGTTTAACATATTTTATTATTAGAGCTGGTGGTTCTGTGTAATAATTGTTTAATTACAGAATTTTAAATGTTGTAATGGCCTATGGCATGGCAATAAACTTATCAACGACATGGATCAGCAACCCATATATCACCTCCACATTCATAACCAGAGGCATCTACTTTATTTTAAAAGATCCAAAGCATGACTTTTGAGTGCCACCTTTGTGCCATTTAAAAACCATATTTTATTTACTAAAATCTTTCCATTCCAAAGCCCTCTTAGTATCCACTTGCCTAGTCTATGGGGCTTCTTATACACCTTGGCATCAGAACCCATCAGCCATTTGCTGATACATCTTGAGGTGTGCAGAAATGCTGCTTACCAATAATAAGTAAGAATTTCATTTGTTAGATACCACTAAATATAGAAGTATACAGAAAGATGGTTGTTGCATGAATAATTCCAACAGGAAATTTGTTACTTCTAATACATTCAATCATTTATGCATAATGAAACTGCCTTTCCTGACCTGAGATTTTCAGATGGGAACAGCATGTACCAAGCACCATAATTTGCCTCCCAAAGTACAAGGGTCTAATTCGAGCCCCTAATGTCACAAGGACAGCATGGCTTTAAACAATGATGACAAGGACCTTGGGACCACAGTTCTACTATGAAAAATGTTGTGTTATCTTGTGAAGACTTTGCCTCTAACTTTTATAGGCAATTAAAACTGGAAACATGAGGTCATTTTCCTTCTCTTTTCTGCCTTGTCATTATAACTCACCAGCTACCATCAGAGTTAATCATATTATTAGGACCAAAGGTAACATACAAATTAACACACACATAATTATGTTAATTGAGGATGCATAATGTTGTTACACTGGTAAAGCTAAGGAAGGAGCCCTATTACCCAGTTCATTGCAAACAATTGATCCACATCATTTCAAGTATCCAACTGGAACTATGTAGCCCTGACTTGTTCATAGGGCTGAGGAATTATGTGGACAGCAGCCATTGGCCTATGCAGTTGCCCATTCAGTTAAGAATACATGTAGATACCTGCATCTGTGTGCACATGGCTTCTCACCTGATCAGGGTGTTCTCACTTGTTATTTGTTTCCTTCTTCTCCAGAATGTCTCTGTATTAGAAAATCATCACTGGAGATCTACGATAGGCATGCTTCGAGAGTCAAGGCTGCTTGCACATCTGCCAACTGAAGAGAGGTAAGCGCCATCCTCTGGGAAATGGACTAACATGGTACATTCACTTACTCAGTTTTCCAGAATTTTTTTGAATCAGACATTTTTACAATGCCCAAGGTAGGTAAGTAGGTATGTGTATGTGTGAATTAAGAGACTGAATATGTATGCATCCTAGGGATAGTCAAATGAAAGAAGTTAAATGACAACTTTGAAACTGCCTGATTTTACTGGTATTGTATCCATATTAGGGCCAAACTGAAGCATATACACCCCAGTGTGGTGTAATAGCTTTTGCTGGACTATGACCTGGGAGACCAGGGTTCGAATCCCCATTCAGTCATGAAGCTTACTGGGTGACCTTGGGCCAGTCACTGTTGCTCAACCTAATTTACCTCATAGGGTTGTTGTGAGGATGAAATTGGGAGGGGAAAACTATGTACACCACCTTGAGCTCCTTGGAGAAAAAGGTGGTATGTGAATGAAATAAATAGGCTATCTGTAGGAGGGCCAAATAAGGGAGGGCTGACAAATTTCAGCGGGGCAATCAGTGACTGATGGCTGCCATTTCTGAAAATGCCCGACAGTCAGGCATAATGTCATTCTGGGGCAAATCATCAGCATCACCACATACCACGCTGTGGATACTAGTTTTTGCACGTGTTGACCACTGTTTTGTCCCACAGAATGCCCTGGAAGAATACTACATCCAGGACCTTCTGGGAAAATAAAACAGCCACCAGTCAGTGGCCAATGAGAACAGCCGTGCTGCTGCTTAAGGGATAGCAAAAAGCATTAAAGGGGGACAGATGCTGCCACTGCTACCCCTTATCTTTCAAGGTCATTTTGGTCTTCCTCTCCTAACTAGTTCCCTTTTCCCCATGAATTTGAGCTGAATCTGCAAATACTCAAACTTATGACTCTGTCTTAATTATTATGTTACTAACAATGCATTTTTAGAAATTGAAAGAAATTTCAGTAATGGAAAAAGATTCTGGGAAATGTTTCAATTACAAAAATTTGTTCATCCTACTGGTTTTCAGAGGCAAAATAATGTCATATTTCATTATTTGGCTAAAAAAACTGCAAGCAAGATAGACCAAGGCTAGAATACTGGTTACCTTATTTGTTTAAAGCCCATTTGGCCACTTGAGGTATACACGAATAGGAACCATCTAAACTGTGTTGGCCCAAGGCAATGTAAAATGTCCCACTATGGTGAAAGTCAACATACAAATAGGTATATATACATGGCTACAATATTGCAATCAAGCCATGAATTTTGCTTTCCTGTATAGGCAAAAATGCTTGAACTGAATTTTGAGAATCTGTTTTATTTTTATATATATATTAAGTTTAAGCTCCATAGTTTTGGACAAAAGTTCTAAAATAGACTGGTTCCAAAACTAAAAGGTGTTTTCTCCATTTTGGAGGGAGCAGAATAGCTGCTCTCTGCAGAGCTTCCCAATTTTATTTCTACATACAGTGCCGTGAAAAAGTATTTGCCCTGTCTGATTTTCTGCATGGTAACATATTTTTGGCACTGAATGTTATCAGATCTTGAACCAATATTAGGGAAAAGGGAACCTGAGTGAACAAATAACACAAAATTTTAATACTTATTTCATTATTTATTAAAGAAAGTTAAGCAACACCCAGCGCCCTTGTGTGAAAAAGTAATTGCCCCCTTAGACTCAAAACCTGGTTATGTCACCTTTAGCAGCAATTACTGCAACCAAGCGCTTCCTGTAATTCTTGATCAGTCTCTCACAGCGCTGTGGTGGAATTTCAGCCCACTCTTCCATGAAGAACTGCTTTAACTCAGTGACATTTGTAGATTTTCGAGCATGAACTGTTCCATCTTTAACTCATCTGTCCATTGAACATTGTTTGCCAAAAAGCACCTGGACGATTGTCAAGAGTTCTGGAACAATGGATGGAACTTTTTGGGCAACATGGGCCCTGTTATGTCTTGCAAAAACAAAACAATGCATTCCACATGAAGAACCTCATACGAACGGTCAAGCATGGTGATGGCAGTGTGATGGTTTGGGGATGCTTTGCTGCATCAGGACCTGGATGACTTGCCATCATTGAAGGAACCATGAATTCTGCTTTGTATCAGAGAATTCTACAGGAGAATGTCAGGCCCATCCGTCAGCTGAAGCGCGGCTGGTTTATGCAGCAAGACAATGATCCGAAACACACAAGCAAGTCTACGTCAGAATGGTTGAGGAACAAGAAATTTAAAGTTTTGGAATGGCCTAGTCAAAGTCCAGATCTAAGCCCCATTGAGATGTTGTGGCAGGACCTGAAAGGCACAGCATGCTCGAAAACCCACAAATGTCACTGAGTTAAAGCAGTTCTGCATGGAAGAGTGGGCTGAAATTCCACCACAGCGCTGTGAGAGACTGATCAAGAATTACAGGAAGCGTTTGGTTGCAGTCATTGCTGCTAAAGGTGACGTAAACAAGTTTCGAGTCTAAGGGGGGAATTACTTTTTCATACAGGGACACTGGGTGTTGCTTAACTTTCTTAAATAAATGAAATAAGTATTAAAATTTTGTGTTATTTGTTCACTCAGTTCTCCTTTCCCTAATATTAGGTTTGGTTCAAGATCTGATAACATACAGTGCCAAAAATATGCAACCATGCAGAAAATCAGATGGGGCAAATACTTTTTCATGATACTGTATGTTGTGGCCTTTTCTCTCGTCTCTACTGAAATACAGCTAAATTTCATTACCTGGGCAAATTATAAAAATTAATTTTAAGTATAAAAGTAGAACAACTGGGCAAAAATAATAAATTACTATATAATTATTATATTATGAAGTATTATTTTCCTACCGTATTCAGAATCTGGATGTAATTGTCACTGAAAGGAAGGGAAGGTTTTAAATGAAGAACTTTTATCATTCCTAGGGGGAAAGTTACTCTTTATGCTATATCAGCTGGTTCTTAGTATAAATGTTAGCAATTATGAGGATTTTATATGCCACAGTAGCACAGAGCTGGTCAGGAGGTTTCCCACTCTTATTGGCCAATGTGGTTCAAGCCTAGCTTTTCAGCAGACTTCACCCAAACCTGGCCTGAAATCAAACTGTTTGGAAGACCTAAATCCAAATGGGAGCAAGTCTTCCAACTCTGAAACTTCAACTGCTGAGCATTCAAAATCCATGAATTCAAAAGAGGAAGCCAAATATCCCTGCCACCCTAATCCATCCTTGCCACCCCATGTCCAAAACCCACTCTCTCTTCCCTTCCTCCTTCTATGCTTCCTAAGAGGAGGTGCAGTGGCGGCAGCAATAGCAGCAATGAGAGACAAAAAGGAGCGGCTTGTGTCCCCTTCCCTCCCCCACCAGCCAGCATCAGAAATGCTGGGCATGGTGAATTCTGGGAGAGTAGTTGGTATAAACAAACTATAGCTGCTAGAATTCACTGTGCTGTGTCCCACTGCATCTTTCCTATCTTCTGGTGTTTGGGGACACCAATTACTGTAGCGATTCCTCTTATTTGGTGTCCCCAAACATCAAAAGATAGGATTGATTGCATGAAGAGATATTTAACAATACTTCGCTCAAAGTTTTTATTTTTTTATTTTTTTTAAATTACAGACATGATATTGAACAGCAGCTGGGCTCTCTGATCTTGGCAACAGACATTAACAGGCAGAATGAATTTCTGACCCAGTTGAAAGCTCATCTCAAAAATCAGGATCTGAAGTTGGAGGATGCTCCCGATAGGCATTTTATGCTTCAGGTAATTTCAAGGTTTTCCTACTTCTTTCTGTGACCACACACTCCATATAATGTGTAGATTGCCTTGACAAAGGTTGGGTGTGTAAGCTCAAACTGTCAAAAGTTCTGTGCTGGGTCTTTTTGTAATATGCATGCAGAACTTGAATGACTTATCCCTTCTCTCCAGCTTGTGGAGCATGCTACTTATGGAACAGTGCTTTCCTCATCAGAGTTGCATCAGGATTGATACAGAGATGACAAGTGCTTGTGAGCATGTTTAGAGTTTAAGGTATCCTGGTTTACCCAGACTGTTCCCAGAAGAGGAACTTACTGTGCAACTGCTATGTCTTGTTAACTCATGTTTAACAGGAGGGCCACACAGCACAGTCATCATTCTGTAACCTTCCTATGTTTCCCAGTATGTAATTTTACTTATTTGCAAAAAAACCCCAAATCTGACATCGAGGGAAGGAGTGGAATAGTAGCACAATCTCTTTGCAGGTGTAGACAAGAAAATGTGGGACCGAGGCACAATAGAAGTTGACTCTGGGAAGCTGGGTGACGTATTCGAGATGCCCCTGCATTTCTGGTTGCAGATTTTGTGTACTACAGCAGAGGTACTTTTCCCTGCAGAGCACAAATTCGGTATTATGAAATTAAATATATTTATTGGGGCTGCTTAGTGTTCTGATGGGGGGGCACAATGAGCCTTTCTGTTAGAAAATTACTGTAAAACATGATGTGAATGAGGGGAATTCCCTCTTCTTAGCCACTTGTCTGGAGCATAGAAAGTAGGGAAAGTTTCCATTGAAAACAGTGCTTACTTTTGAGTAAACGTGTGTGTGTTTTGACTGGAATCCTGCAATGGCTGCAGTCCTCTGCAGAACAGAATTGTACTAAGGTGTTCTTCTACATTTTTATTGGAACATCTAAGTGACAGCAAACGTTTAAAATTTCTACCTGCACAAGCTTGTTTGTTGAAAACCATTTAAGCAGGCAGCAGCTTCAAAACATCAGGAGAAGAGAAGGTGGGGAAAGGAGGCCACAGAACAGCAACTAATGAAAATCACGGCAATGTAAACAATTCCTATCATTACTTTTTCAACTTGTTTTAAGACTTAGCCTAATTAATTAATTACTCTTTTCACTACTGTATATTTGCTTAGCCCCTTAATTACAAACAGCAATTCCCCTGGCTGCAAGGAATTCTCTGTTTGCAAGTTTTTTAAGGCACGCAGGATAAAAGGGGAGCCAAGGAATTCATTGCTTGATAGTGGGAAGACAGCTGTAAGCTTTTTGCAAGTTCCTTTCCTTTAAAACTTTATCAAATAAATAGATTCCTTTCCCAGAAGTTGTCCTCAACCTACACACATTTGCTTTTTGTAATATTAAGAGCACAATTGCAATGTAACAAAATTCTAGTTGTGGAACTGACCAGAAAAGGCAAATTTGTAATTGACCATATAAATCAATTGACCAAATTTCCTAGCTGGTGAAGAAAAAGAAAGGACCTAGAGCCCAGCCATAACAATATTTACTTGGAAGTAAGGCTGTGATCCTCTTGCCTGGTTGTACTCTTTTTCAGTTAATGTTTGAACAATGATGATATATCACAGCTAGCCATGCTACAAACTGGCAAGAGTGTGGCAACCATAAGGGGTCAGGAAAAGGGAGGAGACAATACTGCCCACTGAGCTAGGGCCCATTTACTGTGTGAACAGAACACAGCAATATGCTGGCACCAAAAAAGTGCTACATCACTTGAAATGACAGTGGATGGCAATTCTGTTTGTTTTGTTGTTGTTATATGCCTTCAAGTCGATTACGACTTATGGCGACCCTATGAATCAGCGACCTCCAATAGCATTTGTTATAAACCTTGTTCAGATCTTGTCAGTTCAAGTCTATGGCTTCCTTTATGGAATCAGTCCATCTCTGGTTTGGCCTCCCTCTTTTTCAACTCCCTTCTGTTTTTCCCAGCATTATTGTCTTTTCTAGTGAATCATGTCTTCTCATGATGTGTCCAAACTATGATAACCTCAGTTTCATCATTTTAGCTTCTAATGATAGTTCTGGTTTAATTTGTTCTAACACCCAATTATTTGTCTTTTTCGCAGTCCATGGTATGCACAAAGCGCTCCTCCAACACCACATTTCATTTACAGTAGGGCCCCATTCATACGGCGGGTTACGTTCCAGACCCCCGCTTAAAAGCGAAACCCTCCGAAAAGTGGAACTCCTTCAATAAAATGGCGCCCGACACCCGAAAAACGCTGTAAAAGTGGAACAAGGGCCGTACGTGGGGCCTTACTCTAATTTTAGCCGCCGTATTAACGGAACACCGAAAAGCGAGCTGCCGAAAAGTGGGGCCCTATTGTATTATGTAATTCTATTTGTACCTTACAGTAAAACAGCAGTTATCTGGTAGTGTTAGGAGTCCTCAGTCTGAAAGCACCCATAACCTAGGTAAATTGAGTGAGGGCCCTGAGGTTCTGTATCATAATGCATGTAGCACCCAGCCACTGAGTGACTCAGACAGCCCTCTGTTATGCACTTCCATCTATAAAGGTAAAAAAGCTAATGATTTGAAGAGAAATTAAAGATACAATTAAACATTTTTCTATGGAGTAGAAAAAAAGGTAGAAGGAGAAGGGCTGATGACAAGTAATTATGGTTATGTTACACATGGCTGAGGTTTAACCATTCTAGCAATCAGGGGTATAATCATATGGGGTCTGGGGTATGTGTGTCTTAGATTCCTTACTTTTTTGGGAGCCAGGACTCAGCAGGTTCCCTATGTCTTCAGCGTCCTACGAGTCAATCAGCATGAAAGGGGAATGTGTTAGCCACTGAGCAGAGTCTCAGTGAGTGTGAATTATAAGCAAGCCTTTAATTAGTTCCTATTTCAAAAAGCTAAAACACAAGTTGTGGAGAGTGAGAATTCTGTAACTGCAGAAGAGACAGTGAAACCTGATTATAGCTTCCCATCTATATAATCAAGTAGTTTGGTATCAGCAGGAGATAAATATGTAGACACTGAATTCAGTAATTCAAGCAATATCTCTCTGGCATAGAGAAAGGACAGTCGAATGGTGACAATGACAGAGAAGCAGAAAGCGGTATTAAAGCCTGCCCAGATTATAGATTATAGAATTTAGAAGGTTGGACGATTTTAGAAGGCAGCATGGCTGTAAGGGGACGTGGCTATGACTATCATGAAGAAACCCTACACTTCTGAATTTGCCACTACACTATTGCTAGCAATAAACATTATAACTAGCACTGGTTGTAGGGGGAGAAATACTTGAACATGTTATTCCTGAAAGTTCTCTCCAACTCCAAACTGTTAAAGCTGCCTACCCTATGCCCTATCAGATTTACAGTGATTGTCTCATCTGTATTTTTCCTCCTCTGTTGGATTTTCTATTGCTCCTTCTCTCTGGGATTCTTCCAGTATAACATTTGGCATTCATAGTTTCCTTTCTAAAGGAATTCTCTGAGCACTTACCCACAAACATGAACCAAAATGCAGGAATCAGAGATCCTGCTGATGAGAAAGTAACAATTCTCATGTAGAGGTTCATGGAATGACTGCAAACAAATCCAAAAATGTTAAATATCCATATGAGTGGGTTTCTGCAGCACCCAGTTGAGTTCTAACCATTTTCTAAACTGCATGCTGTTGCTTTAAACTAGGGTCTGACTGCAGATAATATGGGAGCATTTTATATATCATTTAGATTTCTGGACCTAAGGGAAGCATGTCAGCCGCCCTTACTGAGACACAGAAGACCCATTCCCAATACTTTCCCATTGAGAAATACCAGTACAAATACTTTGTATCAATATGAACATCTTAAATGTATTTGGCAGCAAAACCTTGAGTAGAAAATGCTGCAATTAAGCTACTTATATTAAGGGATGGTCGGCATCCCCTCATTCCCCTTTCCCCCAGAGTTCAGCTAAGAAATACAAATCCCTTGTTCTAAGCCTCGTGCTTTATGCATTCTCCATTGTAGGAGAGCCTTTGGTTTTCTATTATATTTATACCATCAGAGTAGCTGAGATATTAGATGCTACTATACAGCAGTTAATGTTAGCTGCTAATATCAGTATAGCTGTCTTTTTGACAATATTTTTTCACCTAAGTATGTGCTGACAGCTCTTCCACAGAGATGTATCCTAGAAGCCATTTATAGCCTACAGTGAACAAGTTATACTGAGTTATAATGCTGCTGCATTAACTATGAAAGGGATACAGTGCACTCCTATATCAATTTAGTCTCATTATTTTATTAGTATAATACTAGTAGTGTGCTACATAAAACATATACGCAGTCTGCATGCAAACATTCAGCAAGTGTCTATCAATGCATCTCCAAACTAAAAAGGATTTCACTTCTGAAATTTCTGGTAAACAGGCATCTTGCTAAAGACAAGACAATCCTGCCAGAAGGGATGCTGGTACCCTTTGCCCAGTATCAAGAACCATTTCCCCTTACTTTGTTAGAAGTAGATGTCAAGCCATCCCCAAATACTTTTGATACATTCTATCTATCACTTCTTGCTTGCCTGTTCTTCAGAGGGCAGTGACAAAGCCAAATCTAATTTATGCTCAAAAGGACTCAAATTGGTTGTTCCAGCTGTAATGCAGTAAGTAATAGGAGCTTCAGAATAAGGTCTCACCATTATGGTTGTTAACCTGAAATGTAGCTTGTGCTGATTGCTTAACAAAAGAAATGACAGTAGAAGATGCCTTCTACTTCGAAATAGCTTTTAGCATTAAAAAAAGCTTAGATCATTATTTCATTCCAAATGGAAAACCCGCTTGCAGACTGGTTAACATAGTTGCTATGGTGGAGGAGGCAGAGGAGCAAATCACAAAGTGGATACTGGTTCTTCAGAAAAGTAATTATAGACCTATCTGTCTACCTTGCCTCCAGTCTCTCATGTGCTATCCCTAATGTTCATCTTGGACCACAATAAAATTTCACATGTTCATGGCATAGCCACATTTGCATGAAAGACCAAAGAACACAAAATCAACTCCTGCTACCACAGACTGAAATACGTCATGTGATCAGTCAACAATATTAGGGGTGGGCAAAAATGAGAATAAAGGCTTAATAACCACAAAACAAGTCAGACAATTCAAATATCAGTCCTGATATGCCCCCACCCAGTGAAAGAATTCACTGAGACCATAACACAAAGATGCCGAATTTTCTTTTCCTAAAGTGTGAATCTTCCTTATTTTGTCTTTAGGGTAGGGAAACATTTTGGCTCTGGGCCAACATTGACAGGTGAGTGGGCAGCCCATCTGTCAATCACATGATGTAGTTATGGCATCACATGATTGGCAAGTGGGTTGTCTCACACACCTCTGAAAATCCCTTGTGCACCATTCCCAACCTTGGGAACCACAGTGTAAGGGGCATTGCCAGACCTATGCTTTGGAAGCCTCCCCACACTTCTTTTCCACCCCCGATGTCAGAGGTGGAAAGGAGCCACACGGGGACGGTTCAGTGAGCAGAACTGGGAGAAAGAAGCAGTTTCCATCTTCCCCTTCTTTGAACAAGGTACACTCCTACCACTCATCAGCTGATGGGTGGTCGGGAGTGTGCTTTGCTCCGGCAAAGGAACAATCAGGAGCCCACGTTAAGCTCTCAGTTGTTCATTTGAAGCCCTACCCTGATCCACCCCACAGGTGACTGTGGCTGCTCCAAAATAGCCTGGCAGGCTGGAGGTTCTCTCATCTCCAATCTAGGCAGTGATCCTAAGCATTCCACCTCAAAAGTAAATTCCACTGAAATGGGTAGGACTTCTATATAAGAACATATAGAAGCAGGGTGCCAGAGCCACAAAGAAAGCAGCAGACAGAACTGACCCTTCCGTAGCTTGCTGCCATCACTAACTAAGCAAATGTTGCAGCCAAATAGAGGGGCATTCTTGGACTGCATTGCTTCTTTTATTTCAGCTAGAAAGGTAGCACACTTTTGTTTTAGACTCAAAGTTTAAGATAAACAAAATTGTGATCGTTGTTTACAAAGTGACCATTAATAAGAAAAGTATTAAGTGGAGCCAGTAAAACAGGGTGAGGAACTTCTGGCCTTCCAGAAGTTGTTGGACTACAACTCCCATCAGCTCCAACCAGCATAAACAGTAGTCAGGGATAATAGAAGTTGGAGTCCATCAGCATCTGGAGGACTCCAGGGTTCCCATCCTTGCACTTAGCTAATGTTTTGACTACTTGAGCTGTTATAATTGAGTAAGCCTTCCCTGGACCCAGAAGAGCCTAAGAATTTTAGACTAGTGGTAAATATCCCCTTTCCAGGCAAGGTTCTTGAGAGAGCTGTTGCCAATCAGATGTAGGTACTCTTGGAGGAGACAGATTTTCTAGATCCATTTCAATCGGGATTCAGGCCTGGGTTTAGTACAGAAATGGCCTTGGTTGCCCTGTATGATGACCTGTGTCGGGAGAGGCAGGGGAAGTGTGATTCTGTTGATCCTCCTTGATCTTTCAGTGGCTTTTGATACCATCAACCATGGTATCCTCCTGGGGCAAATGTCTGAGTTGGGTGGTGTGGGCACTGCATCACAGTGGTTCTGCTCTTACTTAGATGGCCGGCTCTAGAATGTGGTCCTCAGGGAGCATTGCTTGGCTGTGTGAATTCTCCAGTATAGGGTCCTGCAGGGATTGATTCTGTCAGCTGTGTTGTTTAACATCTACATGAAACCACCGACTCTGAGTGAGGTCATACAGACTTCTGTAGACCCTTGTCATCAGTATGTTGATCACACACAGCTTTATTTCTCCTTTTCATTTTCTGCAGTGAGGCAGTAGAGGTGCTGAATCAGTGCTTGGTTGCAATAATGACTGGATGAGGGCCAATAAAATGAAGCTTAATCCAAACAAGACTGAGATGCTATTGGTGGATGGTTCCTCTGACCGGCTAAGTGGTGTGTGGCCTGCTCTAGATGGGGTTACACCCCCTTTGAATTAGTTGGTTCATAATTTGGGGGCTCTCCTGGATCCACTGCTTTGCTTGAGGCACTGGTGGCCTTAGCGGTGGGGTAGCCCAACTGTGACCCTATCTGGATTGGGATAACCTAGCTATGTGCTCTGGTAACTTCAAAGTTGGACAATTGCAATGTGTTTTACTTGCGGCTGCCTTTGAAAATGATTCAGAAGCTTCAAATAGTGTACAGTGCAACTGCCTGATTGTTGATGGGTTCAAGGCAAACCGAGCATATAACACCAATCCTGTCTGCCTTTACACTTCTGAGCCCAATTCAAAGTATTGCTTTTGACCTATAAAGCTCTTTATGGCTCAGGACCCCATTATCTTTTAGAATGCCTCTCCCGCTATGAACCTACCCAGACCCTCAGATCTTCTTCTGAGGCCCTTCTCCAGGTACCCCCTCTGTGGGAAGGTGGTGACAATGGAAAGGGCCTTTTCAGTTGTGGCTTCCTGTCTGTAGAATGCATGCCTCAGTGAGGTCCCCCTGGCGCCTGCATTGGCATATTTTCGGTGCCAGGTAAATACTTCTATTCCCAGGTATTTGATACACTGAGATGATATTATTATGATATCATCTGTTATTAGTATGCTGCCAAAGCTTCCTATGGCTGCATGGGGGTGTTTCATTTGTAGGGATTTTTTTGAAGATTTAAAAATCTTTATTCAAAAGCAGATGAACACAAAACAAAACAACTGTGTGTGGCTGAAACATACATGTGTACCTGTTTCATAATATTGTAATAAAGAAAAAAACAAAATGGATCCTGAGTACCAAAATGCAAAGCTTGGAAAAGTTACTTTTTTGAACTACAACTCCCATCAGCCCAATCCAGTGGCCATGCTGGCTGGGGCTGATGGGAGCTGTAGTTCAAAAAAGTAACTTTTCCAAGCTCTGTCAAAATGTCACAATAAGTCTCTGCCCCTCCACTTTCTCACAGACCAAAGATCCAAGGCTCCATCCCATCAGTGGGTTGCCATTAAGGAAGACCAATCAAGATATTAGCCAAACTTGTCATTGCTTTGCAGAGGAGGCATGGCTCTGATCCAAATAATAAGATTCAATTAGCCTGTAAAAGTTGTGCCGTTTTTCCTTGGCCCTAAGTACTCTTAAATGATGGGTTAAACCTTCAGCCACAGCTGTGGTCCAAACACTGTTTTACCACAGGTTCAAGTCTAACCCATCTAACATTTTCCATTTTGGGGCAATGGAGAGACATGCAGCAGCCATCAAAAACATGAATAGGCCCTTTGATTTAAAATCCAAATTCTTATATTCAGAAACATTCAATAACGATAACTGATGGGTAAAGTTTATTTGTTCATTCAGTAATTTCAACATTTCCTAAATGACCACTGATCAGAACTGAACTACCTGTGGGCATTCCCATCAAAGGTGCATATATGGCCCCTGGTGTTCAAACCCTCTCCAGCAGTCTGAAATAGACTGCCTATCATAGGAGAGAGTTGCACTGGGGTTCTAAACCATCAGTGCAACACTTTTAAGAGTGTTTTCTCTAAGCATTTTATAGTACGATTTGTTGTTTGTTTTTAATATTGTAAGTTGCTTGGACACCACCGTTTTTCTTCCTCATTAGTTTTGTTGTGAACCCCTTTAATTGTATTTAGTGTTGTCAGTTCTGCTCTCTTCTACGATACTCCATTTCATTCACCCTCCCATGCAAAACATGCTCAGTCCTGATTGGGCTGTTCTACTCTGCCCCCACAATTCTTTCTAAAATATTTTGTACTTATGCAAACCTTTGGGTTCCACCATGCCTGTTAATATCAGCACAGATGGTTCTGTTTTGGCTGCAGAAGAATCCACACTTCAATAATAAGTTCACTATTTGTATCCACTGTATAGGATAACATGCAACAATTTATAAATCTAAGACCACAAACTGTTTAAAAAATTTTGCACCTCAAATTGAAGACTGTGTATCTGAATTATACTTTTTCTCAACCAATAAACAGGAATCAAGTTATGTTATGAAGAGGGAGAACAAAGCTGACAAATGGAGGAAAGTAGTCTTGGGAACATTAATGGAATTTGGGGCTAACACATCTGTTATGTCTAACAGAAAACATGATAATGCTGACAATATGGCACTGCCAAAGCACTTGTCATATATGGCAGCTTTGCATATGTATTAAGAAGTTTTGCAGCAGAGTTCTAGAAATTACCAGGTACCATAGTTCTTACTTAGTTATTTCAAAGATACTTCAGCATTTACTATACAAAAAAACTGGATCCAGAAGATTCCCTCCATAAAATGGTTAATTATCCAAGGTCTAATAAATACTTAAGACAATGTATTTTGTTTTATGCAAAACAGAACTTAACATGTTAGTCTATTGGCCAGAATAAACGTCATTTTATATCATCACTATTTTATTATTGTGACCCAAGGAATTTGTTTTTAGACATTACTCGTGAAGTGCATTTTTATTTTGGTTGGAAATTTCTCTCCCTTTGATTTTATTTTTTATGCATGAGAAATCTAATAAATTTAAAAAAGGATGCACTGAATTAAGCTTGTAATACTGGACTTGAACAATTCTTATTCCCAAAGATGACAGTAGCATCCTTAGCACAATATATATTGAGCCTGTAATGCACAGTAGTTTTGAAAAACCTATGGAGTACAATATGCTTTTCTACATCATTCATACCATGTTATGTTTTATTTTCAGATTGCACTGAAGTGTGCAGACATCTGCAATCCTTGCCGGCTCTGGGAGATGAGCAAACAATGGAGTGAACGAGTTTGTGAGGAATTCTATAGGCAAGGTCAGCAGTCTGATACATTTCGCTTTGTGTTTTCAGTCACTAAATCAGATTTTATTAATAAAAAATGGCATTGACTCATCCATCAGTGCTGCAACTGTAAATGCTCACTTTAAGTCTCCATAGTTTAACTATGTGAAGTACTTTCTTTTGTCTGTCCTAAATCTTCAAACATTTTAGCTTCACTGGATGTCCATGAGTTCTAGTGTTATGAGAGAGGGAGAATAACTTTTCTGTATCCAGTTTCTCTATGACATGCATATTTTTATACAGATCTATCATGTCGCCTGATTCACCTTTTCTCTAAAATAAAAGCCCCAAATGCTACAACCTTTCCTCATAGGAGAGCCACTCCATCCCCTTGATCATTCTGGTTGCCCTTTTCTGAACCTTTTCCATCTCTACAATATGCTTTTTGAGGTGAGGTGATCAGAAGTGTGCACAGTATTGCAAATGCTGCTGTACCATAGATTTATACAAATAGGACAGACAAAAGAAAGTACTTCTTCATACGGTGTATAGTAAAATATGGAATTCGCACCCACAAGAGGCAGTGATGGCCACCAACTTGTATGACTTTAAAAGAGGATTTGACAAATCCATGAAGGAAAAAATTATCAATGGCTATTAGTCATGATGGCTATGCTCTGCCTCCATAGGTGGAGGCAGTATGCTTCTGAATACCAGGTTGCTGGAAACAGCAAGAGGGGAGAGTGCTCTTTGCACTCAAGTCCTGCTTGTGGGTTTCCAATGTGCAAGTGGTTGGTCACTGTGAGAACAGGATGCTGGACTAGATGGGCCATTTGCCTGATCCAGCAGGTTGTTCTTATGAAAGCACACAATACCCAACCAGTCCGTCACACTAGAGCACATCTGCTCCCCGTCTACACCCAAGGAGGGCCACCTGAAGGCATTTGGTGACTTTCTCCTATCACAGTTCAAAGCACAGGCTCTCGCACGATGCAGGAAACCACACATGTGCCTCCTCCTTTAAGCTGGAAAAAAATAGGATTACTCCTCTTGCCTTTGGAATTCCTACAAGGGCTTCCCAACAGGTGACACCTTCAGTGAAAACCTTACCACCCAAAAGCTGCTGGCTTTGTCCCCTATTAACACCCAGCCAAGAGCCAATGCAAGAGGCTGTAAGATTATGTGCAGCCTCTCTCTAGACTCTAGGTCAGGTGTGTGTGTGGTGTCCTAGTCCTTATAGCACTTACCAGGGACCTCACATGTCTCAGGAGACAGTAACCCAGGGAAGCAAGCAAACACCTAGATGCTCAAGTACTCACTCCCAGGGATCTTCTCTAGTCCTCCAGTGCTGCAGCTGTATGATAACATCCGAGGACAACAGGAACCTTACTCAGAAACTTTTGTTACTTGCAAATCTCTGCTTGCCTCCAAATTAAGTGAGGCGGCATTTCGAGTATTGTGCTTCTTATCACAGAGCTGCTAATGACTGGAATGCACTTGTCAGGCATGCCAAGATGACGCCAACAGATCACACACTTTCATGTATCTTATATTCATCAAACTTCACATAGTCCTAATTGTTCCAAAAAGGCATTGCAAACAAGTCATACAAAATTAATTTGATAAGTTACAAATCATTACAAAATCTCTATTATCATGATGGGGTTTTTAAAATTAAATATTACAATCTTCAATCTATAAAACTCATAGCCTTCAGAATCATCAGCACAGTATTTGAATGCACAAACTAGCATTTAATAATTGTGCAAGTGGAGCCCCATATTATGGGAAAGATGTCTTATAAATGTCTTATTAACACTTAACTGGGAGTAATTCCCATAGAACAATAGGTCTTCTGACTGTGCCATGAAAGCCAAGAGGATAATGTGCAGAGTGAAGTAAGCTATTAGAGACAAGAAGGCTTCCTTCAGAAAATGGAAATCTTGTCCAACTGATTAATTAGAACACAAACGTTAGCAAAAGAAATGCAAGTAGATAGTAAGGGATGCAAAATATATATATTTGAAATTTATTAGAAGCAGGAAACCAGTTAGTTTGGCAGTTCAACCTTTCGATGACAAGGGAGTCAAAGGTGTACTAAAGGAGTTACATGAATTCTTTGAATCTGTCTGCGCTGTAGAAGATGCAGGGCAGATTGCTGTGCCTGAATTAACTTTCTGAGGAAGGGAATCAGGAGAACTGAGGCAAATATTGGTGACAAAAGTTCTAGGCCTTACTGACAAACAGAAAATGAACTAATTACCGGGTCCATATGGCACCCACCTAAGAGATCTTAAAAGAACTCAAATGTGAAACTGCTGACTTTCTAACAAAAAAAAATTAGCCTTCAAATCTGGGCACTGGAAAGTGGCCAGTGTAATACCAAAGTAGGTTTAAAACACACTTTAAAGGCTTTTATGTCGTACTGTGCAGTGAATCATCTAAAAATCAACTTTGACAAAACAAAAATTATGGTTTTCTCCAAGTGAATAAGTACTCCGCTTTGGATTGTAAATAATCATTCTATAGAACAAGTCTCACATTACAAATATCTTGGAATAAATTTCCATTCCTCAAAGAATTGGGCTTTCCATATAAAAACAACCTTAAGGCAAATAAAGTATTCCCTAAATAGTTTGATTCGATTTTTCTATTACAAAAGAGGGCAATTTATCCCTGCGATTTTGCAAATATTTAAAAGTAAAATTATCCCACAAATTCTATACGGAGCCCCAATTTGGATTCACTCCTGGGACCCCTCAATTGAAGTAATTCTATCTTCCTTCTTAAGACGTTTATTAGGAGTTTCCAGATGCGTGCCCTCGGCGGCTCTCAGATTGGAATGCGGTTTTCTATCAATGGAATGTCAGGCTTGGCTGACAACCGTTAACTACTGGGTTAGAATTTCATCCGAATCCACGCCCAATCTAATAACTCTACTCTGGAATGACAATTGCCATTCCAAATGGAACTCCAAACTGGAATCGAAATTACACCATATAGGACTCTCAAAAGAGTATTTAATATCTCAACCTCCTAAAGACGCATTAACAATAATCTGCTCAAGAATCAAGGACATCGACTATCAGATAACATTTACCCAAGCGTCTAAAAGATGTTCTCCACTATATCTGAATTTGAATCTCCCCCCTGAAAAATTAAGTATATACTTAGATCACCTCACAATCCCCAAATTTCGACAAGCATTTTCAAAGCAAGATTCAATGTTCTATACTCAGCGATTCTCGAAGGGAGGTTCAAAGGGATCTCATATGAACAACGCATATGCCCTTGTGGTATAGAAACTCTCTCCCATAGTCTTTTTGCTTGCCCCCTGTATTCACAACTTCGATCCAAATATCTGAAAGATCTACTGCTAAAAATTTCCCATAAGTCTCCAGAAGCGTCAGTTGCATACCTACTATCTGGTACTGATAAACAAAACACCATGCAAGTTGCTAAATATATTTATGCAATCCAACAGAAACGTAAGGGCCTCTCCCAGCAGTAATCTTCAAATTCTGTTAACAACAGCCTTCCTAAAGTTATATGCTCATCATTATGTACTATCTTTCTTTTGTATCACCCTCTCCTATGGGTCTATCGACTGTAAATAAAGATTTGATTACCAATTTTAAAAAAGAGCTCCAATGGGATCTGTGAAGTTACAGGCTAGTTAGCTTAACATCTGTTAGTGGGAGAAGTAGTGAAAAGCATGATTAAAGACAGAATTACTGAGCACATAACACATAGGTGCCTAAATTTGGGGGGTTCAGAGACACATTTAGAAATCTAAGAAACTATTGTGTGCACCACATAATCCCCATTTCAGAAAACAAAAAGTTGCAATGCTCAGACCACTCCTCCCAAAAAACAGGCTAAACACACACACTCAAAACAAATAAAACAAGCAAGTAAAAGAAACAGGCAACCATCCAAAAAAAGACAGTTTCCACCAACTAACTTCCACCAAAGCCACTTTAAGAAAAGCAATTTGGAGGGGTGGGGTCTGAAAAGGAATCAGCACAACTTCTGCAAAGGTAAGCCCCATCTCACTAATATTTTAGAGTTCTTTGAGACTGTTAATAAAGCATATCGACAAGGATGAGCTAGCAGAGATTATATACGTAGACTTTCAAAAAGCTGTTGACAAAGCCTCTTACCAAAGACTCCTGAGTAAGCTTAGCAGTCATGGGATTAGAGGACAAGTCTTATGGATCAATAACTGGTTAAAGAACAGGAAGCAGAATAGGAATAAATAGGCAGTTTTCACAGTAGAAGAATGTAATGGATCAGTATTGGACCTGTGATTTTTAACTCGTTTATAAATGAGCTGGAGTTAGGGCTGAGCAGTTCAGGGTTTTCAGAACAAAAGGTGATTGCAAGGAGCTCCAAAATGATCTCTCCAAATGGGGTGAATCGGTATTACAGTGGTAATTGTGATTAAATGTAAATAGGTATAAAGTGATGCACTTGGGATAAAAAATGCCAATTTATATGCTTATGGGATCTGTACTGGAAGCAACTGACCATGAAAGAGATCTTGGAGCTTTAGTGGATAGCTCAGGGAAAATGCTGACCTGGTTGTAATGGCCACCACCTTAGATGGCTTTAAAGGGATTTAGACAAATTCATGAAATAAAGCTATCAGTGGCTGCTTAGTCCTGATGGCTGTAGTAGTCCTGATGGCTGCATACTACCCTCAGTATCAGGAACAGTAGGCCTCTGAATATGTAGCCTGGCTAGGGAGCAAGTGGGGAGCAGCAAAAGTGGGAAGAGTACTATTGTGCTCATGTTCTGCTTGCAGGCTTCCCATAGGTAACTGGTTGGTACTGTACAAACAGGATGCTAGACTAAATGGGCCTTTAGTTTGATTTACAGACATCCTTATAACACTGTAAGGATGTACGGTTAGGTAATAGCCATGCTCAGTGCATCTTTTACCAAGCCATGCAGGACTGCTAGATGTTGACAAAACTATTTTTTCAATTTCTCTGTAGATTTGCAGCCTCGAATCTTGTTAGCATATTAAAACAGGTTTCTAATCTCCTGTTAAATTCTTCAACTTGCATCCTGTATATTACACATACTCTCACATAGAACTACCCCACCACCATCAGATATGCCTTCAAAAAGTGTTCGTTCTTTTTGATAGGTGACCTGGAGCAGAAATTTGACTTGGAAATAAGCCCTCTTTGTAATCAGCAGAAAGACACAATACCTAGTATACAAATAGGTGAGTATGCCTTGCATCATTAGCTTGACCATCCCCTCAAAAACTGCAAGATGAAGCATGAATAGATTATTTATGTAAAGGTTACCCAGGGAAGTCTGTTCAACAAAGTAAAATTAGTTTTGCAAACAATCCAGGTGGCAACTTTAAGCAGCATCATGTAATAGAAGGGTATATATAGGGCAGAGCAGCCCTATGGAACCTTTCAGTCCCATGACCTGATGCTATGTCAGACAAGTGAAATTGAGGCGGGGTGGCTGGGTGCGAGAGAGGGGAAAAAGACCAGAGATGTAATTGAAAATGAAGCCCCAAGACATTTATAAGGCTGGATATGGACAGTAGTTTGAGAGCTGGAAGTGGTGGTGAGAGCTCTCTTTCCACATGACCTTTTGTCCTATTGTCATCTCGGGCAAAGTCTGTTTTGCAAATTTTTGAAGGAGCATAACCACCCCCCATCCAAGCCTGCTTACCAAATGGAAAAGTAAGATGAATGTAGACACTATGCACAGTGTCCCTGCTTTCAAACCACTTTCAGTATTCTGAGGAGAAAAAAAGTCTCCAGACTATGTGTAATGGGACAGACACTGTGGTTTTGTTATTAGCTATAATTAAGGACAAGCATTTATGACCACTACCATCCTGGTAAACATTTGTGCTCCATAAAGCCTCTCAGCTCTAGATGAGTCTTTTTCCTTACCTTCTGTGACACACCAACAAGTAGATACTCAACACACCACACAAACTACATCAGACACTAGTATTTGTGAAGAGAAGGACAAAGTTGTTCCCTGTTTTCCAGGAATCCTCAATGTGGTCATTCTCCCCCCCTTCTTCCTCCTTTAAACATTTTCACGAAACATGTTCTTCTTTCCACATCTAGTTGTCTACATCTGATTGCAAAGCCTGAACAGAAGGCAGGGTATGCACGCTCACCTGAAGAGCAACTTCAGACATTCCAAACAAGGGTTATTTGCTTATAACACCCAATAGCTAACTCTTCCATTTACTTATTTTAAATGCACAAAACTGGAACCCATTGTTATAGGCTGCCTTTGATTTTTCTTGGTTTGGCTCTTTCGAGCTCTCTAAGGTTAAAGAAAATGTATAAAAGTTGGGAGAGATTTATTTTGGGTTGAACAAACACCAGCTGGAGTATAAGCAGCCTAGCTGCCATAAGAGTTAAGTTTATTTCACTCTTCACTCCATCCTCCCCCTGTCTAAAGACTGGGTGATCTCCTGCCACTCAGCTAGAGAACAGCTGGTTTGGAAGTCTGTCAAGAGTCTGGATACTTCCCTCCTCCCTTCTGTAAACAAAAGGCATCTCAGGAAATAAGCCTGCTAGATCATTGGGGAGAGACAAAGTGCAATATTGTCACCTCTGTAAGGAGACACAAGCCTTGTCATACCTCTAACGAGTTACAGGAGTAAGCAGTTAGCCCTCCAAGGAGGTATAAAAAAGTAAAGTGAAAGCCCTCATCCAATAAGAAAGGCATATAAGTAGCCCACAAAACCAATGATCAAGGCCAGTTCTTTGAGATTACGCTGAAGATGCTGACCAATGGCTGCTTAGAAGCTAAGCAAATTCCTCCAATTTATAGATCTCCACACAAGGGTAAGAGCATTCCTTTTCCTGAAGCAAAAAGTACCGTATATTCCGGCATATAAGACGACTGGGCGTATAAGACGACCCCCAACTTTTCCAGTTAAAATATAGAGTTTGGGATATACTCGCCGTATAAGACTACCCCTGCTTATGACATGCAGGTACTTAGCAGGAAAACTGTCACTTATAAACTTATAAATATTAATATTTGGATTGTCCAGTTGTTTTGTTTTTGTGCCTAGGAATTACCACCAAAAACTGGGGAAAGATGTGAGAAATGTTTTTTTTAAAAGCAACATTAAATGCCTAGACTCTAGTTTCCAACACTATGGAGTATTTATTGATTGATTAAGAGAATTTATATCCTGCCGTTTTGCTGTTAAAAACAGAGCTCAGCACAGCTTACAAATATAGTAAAAACAATAAAAATACACAATCAGAGAAAAACAAGCCAAAATGTCAGGAAAAGGAGTCTTTCACACCACATGCTCAGTTCTAAATACTGTTGCAGCAAGTTTTACAAGTTCCTCCAGTATTCCACTGGTGCAGGCACTCAGACGTTCAAAGTACTGTATGTTTCTTAGGTTTTCAGAGCTTTGCTTAACTCAAAATTTCTTCTCCCTTTGATAACCACATCTACACAGGTTCCACCTCCATACTCAAAATGAAACTGAGCCTGGAAGTGTACAACAACCCCACACATACCTTGCTAATTCGATTATCAATGCCAGGATGTCTGTCTTATCGACTACTCTCCTGCTCCCCCCCCCCCACACACCGGGCATCATGAAAGACCCAGTCCTGGGCTCAGAAAGAAAATAAATATCTGGTCCTCTTCAAAGTATTGATAAGCCTCTTGTTTTAATTGAAATAATAATTATAAATTCTTGTTCTTATCACTAATGGGAGTTAATTATCTTGCATATGCTGCTGTTGCTTCTATGGCTGTAATGGAGTGAGGTTAAAGATAAGTGAAATGCAAATAGGAAAAAAAAACACAGAAGGCAGTAACACTTTCCTAAATGTAATACCATACCAACCACAACAAGATTCCTATAAGGCAAAAAACTAAGCATCTCACAACCAGTCAGGATTCCTAACCAAAAACCAAAAATACGATAAATGAAGAAATATTTATATAAGCATAACTATCAAATATATTTATTATTTACACAAACTGTAAAGATATTTATAGTGCAATCCTAAATTTATTTATTCAGAAGCAAGTCCCAGCGTATTCAATGGGGCTTACTCAAACAGGGACAGAAATGCAACCTCAAGTGATAAGCAACTTCATTCACACAACCCAAAATTCCGAATCATGCCACTTTACACTGTTTTGCAACTGTTTATACTTGTTTTTATGGTTATTGGATTTTAAATGGCTTTATTTCTTGTTGTGAGCTGCCTTGGTTTCCAACCCTACCTCACAGGGGTGTTGGAAAGACTCCATACACACACGCACACACTGCAGATGTATAAATACATACAGCCCATATAATAGTTTATTGTCAAACCAATTGGTCATTGCAGAAAAATCAGTATTAGTTTTTTAAAAATCAGTATTAGTTTCCTACAGAATAAAAACTGCAATACCTAAGTAAGCCCTGCCTACTTGCTTTAAAATAGGACTGGGGGTGGGGGACAGAAAGAGAACACAAACACAATTCTTTTTTACATTCACTCCAAAGTCCCATTGATTTTCAGCACATTCATAATCATGTCTACTCAAAAGTAATTCCTACTGAATTCAATAGGATTTACTCTGGACATATGGGATTAGCACTGTTTTTACCCCCAAAAGCAAGTATTGGGAAGGTTTTCAAAACACTGCCCAGGATCACTGTGGTAGTAATGGGTGACTTCAACTACCCGGACATAGACTGGCTGCATATGTGTTCCAGTCATGACAAAGAAGCAAAGTTTCTAGATATTCTAAATGACTATTCCCTAGACCAGCTGGTCATGGAACCGACCAGAGGGACGGCAACCCTGGACTTAATCCTCAGTGGGGACCGGGACCTGGTGCGAGATGTAAGTGTTGTTGAACCGATTGGGAGCAGTGACCACAGTGCTATTAAATTAAACATACATGTAACTGGCCAATTGCCAAGAAAATCCAACACAGTCACATTTGACTTCAAAAGAGGAAACTTCACAAAAATGAGGGGATTGGTAAAAAGAAAGCTGAAAAACAAAGTCCAGAGGGTCACATCACTCGAAAATGCTTGGAAGTTGTTTAAAAACACTATATTAGCTCAACTGGAGTGCATACCGCAGATCAGAAAAGGTACCGCCAGGGCCAAGAAGATGCCAGCATGGTTAACGAGCAAAGTCAAGGAAGCTCTTAGAGGCAAAAAGTCTTCCTTCAGAAAATGGAAGTCTTGTCCGAATGAAGAAAATAAAAAAGAACACAAACTCTGGCAAAAGAAATGCAAGAAGACAATAAGGGATGCTAAAAAAGAATTTGAGGAGCACATTGCTAAGAACATAAAAACCAACAACAAAAAATTCTATAAATACATTCAAAGCAGGAGACCATCTAGGGAGGCGATTGGACCCTTGGATGAGAAGGGAGTCAAAGGTGTACTAAAGAACGATAAGGAGATTGCAGAGAAGCTAAATGAATTCTTTGCATCTGTCTTCACAGTGGAAGATATAGGGCAGATCCCTGAACCTGAACTAACATTTGCAGGAAGGGATTCTGAGGAACTGAGACAAATAGTGGTAACGAGAGAGGAAGTTCTAAGCTTAATGGACAATATAAAAACTGACAAATCACCGGGCCCGGATGGCATCCACCCGAGAGTTCTCAAAGAACTCAAAGGTGAAATTGCTGATCTGCTAACTAAAATATGTAACTTGTCCCTCGGGTCCTCCTCCGTGCCTGAGGACTGGAAAGTGGCAAATGTAACGCCAATCTTCAAAAAGGGATCCAGAGGGGATCCCGGAAATCACAGGCCAGTTAGCTTAACTTCTGTCCCTGGAAAACTGGTAGAAAGTATTATTAAAGCTAGATTAACTAAGCACATAGAAGAACAAGCCTTTCTGAAGCAGAGCCAGCATGGCTTCTGCAAGGGAAATCCTGTCTCAGTAACCTATTAGAATTCTTTGAGAGTGTCAACAAGCATATAGATAGAGGTGATCCAGTGGACATAGTGTACTTAGACTTTCAACAAGCGTTTGACAAGGTACCTCACCAAAGGCTTCTGAGGAAGCTTAGCAGTCATGGAATAAGAGGAGAGGTCCTCTTGTGGATAAGGAATTGGTTAAGAAGCAGAAAGCAGAGAGTAGGAATAAACGGACAGTTCTCCCAATGGAGGGCTGTAGAAAGTGGAGTCCCTCAAGGATCGGTATTGGGACCTGTACTTTTCAACTTGTTCATTAATGACCTAGAATTAGGAGTGAGCAGTGAAGTGGCCAAGTTTGCTGACGACACTAAATTGTTCAGGGTTGTTAAAACAAAAAGGGATTGCGAAGAGCTCCAAAAAGACCTCTCCAAACTGAGTGAATGGGCGGAAAAATGGCAAATGCAATTCAATATAAACAAGTGTAAAATTATGCATATTGGAGCAAAAAATCTTAATTTCACATATACGCTCATGGGGTCTGAACTGGCGGTGACCGACCAGGAGAGAGACCTCGCGGTTGTAGTGGACAGCACGATGAAAATGTCGACCCAGTGTGCGGCAGCTGTGAAAAAGGCAAATTCCATGCTAGCAATAATTAGGAAAGGTATTGAAAATAAAACAGCCGATATCATAATGCCGTTGTATAAATCTATGGTGCGGCCACACTTGGAATACTGTGTACAGTTCTGGTCGCCTCATCTCAAAAAGGATATTATAGAGTTGGAAAAGGTTCAGAAGAGGGCAACCAGAATGATCAAGGGGATGGAGCGACTCCCTTACAAGGAAATGTTGCAGCATTTGGGGCTTTTTAGTTTAGAGAAAAGGCGGGTCAGAGGAGACATGATAGAAGTGTATAAAATTATGCATGGCATTGAGAAAGTGGATAGAGAAAAGTTCTTCTCCCTCTCTCATAATACTAGAACTCGTGGACATTCAAAGAAGCTGAATGTTGGAAGATTCAGGACAGACAAAAGGAAGTACTTCTTTACTCAGCGCATAGTTAAACTATGGAATTTGCTCCCACAAGATGCAGTAATGGCCACCAGCTTGCATGTCTTTAAAAGAAGATTAGACAAATTCATGGAGGACAGGGCTATCAATGGCTATTAGCCATGATGGCTGTGCTCTGCCACCCTAGTCAGAGGCAGCATGCTTCTGAAAACCAGTTGCCGGAAGCCTCAGGAGGGGAGAGTGTTCTTGCACTCGGGTCCTGCTTGCGGGCTTCCCCCAGGCACCTGGTTGGCCACTGTGAGAACAGGATGCTGGACTAGATGGGCCACTGGCCTGATCCAGCAGGCTCTTCTTATGTTCTTATGATCTGACTCCTACACACAACAGGGAGGAAAACTGAAATGTGTATACCTACCCAATTTATGAGATTTTCAGATAAACAGGAGGGGAAACCACCATTTTCTGGCCTCGCAATTAAGTTTTGCAGACACTGCCACCAAACAAACACTTCACTGATTGGCTGAAATCCTGAACGGGCGGGGTTAAAGCTACGAAGTGCTGTACAGTAGTTTAAAAAAAGATTTAAACGGGGGGGTGCCTGACGTTTTTATATATATCTCGAGAACCGCACCACCTAGAAACTTAATTTTTTTTTTAAATGAAAGCTGAGAATCCAGGCCACCTAAGGGGCTAGCCGGGCGCCAGGTGGCATGCTTAGAATCCAGGTAAAACCCGGCTATCCGGGCAATATGGCAACCCTAATAAGACGACCCCCGACTTTGGAGAAGATTTTCCAGGGTTAAAAAGTCGTCTTATACGCCGGAATATACGGTATGTATCGTATTTGGGCAGATATTATGTAACAGCTTTTAAAAAACCTGTTTAAAACATGTTTACTGTTTCAGATGTTAAAATGAGTTTGTGCATTCTGTGTGACAGTGTAATCACTGCAATGTGCAAAAACCTCATTTTTTGAAGCCAAAGGTATTGTAGCTTTGGAGATAACAACACATCTTGGAACCTTGAAATGCACACATACTGTAAACACACGAGCACGCACATGGTGCTAGTCTCTCTCATAAAATGATTACAGCCCTATTCAGTCATTACTTCTGTGAAAGGACAGCAGGGCTTTTAGCTAAACCCCCGTCATGTGGCTCCTTCTGGCTTCCCATGTGTTTAGGACAAACATCTGTAGTGGGAAGCCTGCTGTTCTTCTGTAGACTCCCTGTGCAATCAGGGTTCCAAATCATCAGGAGCCTCTATGAGTACAGGACACCACCCAGTGCAGGTTTGCTCCAAACATGTGGGAAGACAGAGCTGTAGAACAGGGTCAGGCTAAGGCACAGCCCCACAGAACTCACATTGCCCTTTATATGAGTAATGACTGAATATGACTTAGGCTGTCATGAGATCAGTATTTATCCCTTGCTTTAAAATACAGGTGTTCATAAGAGCATGCTAATTTTCTGAACACCAAAGGGACTAAGATTTGTGCATTAGTAGTTAGAAAGTGCCTATAAGGCCATTGAGTCCAACTGGAATCCAACTTGAAGCATACCTGATAGGTGGCTGTCCAGCTGCCTCTTGAAGGCCTCCAGTGTTGGAGAGCCCACCACCTCCTTAGGTCATTGGTTCCATTGTCATACCACTCTAACAGTTAGGAAGTTTTTCCTGATGGTCAGTCGAAATCTGACTTGCTGTAACTTGAGCCCTTTATTCCGTGTCCTGCACTCTGGGAAGATCAAGAAGAGATCCCAGCCCTCTTCTGTGTGACAACCTTTCAGGTACTTGAATAGTGCTATCCTATCTCCCCTCAGTCTTTTCTTCTCAAGGCTAAACATGCCCAGTTCTTTCAGTCTCTCTTTATAGGGCTTTGTTTCTAGTCCCCTGATCATCCTTGTTGCCCTCCTGTGAATCTGTTCCAGGTTATCTGACTCCTTCGTAAAGTGTGGTGTCCAGAACTGGACACAGTCCTCAAGATGAGGCCTACCTAACCAGTGCTGAATAGAGGAAGACTAGTACTTCACCTGATTTGGAAATTATACTTCTGTTAATGCAGCTGAAAACAGCATTTTGTCTTTTTTTGTAGCCACATCACACTGTTGGCTAATATTCAGCTTGTGATCAATAACAATTCCAAGACCCTTCACACATGTAGTATTGCTGAGCCGAGTATCTCCCATCTTATAGCTGTGCATTTGGTTTCTTTTTCTTAATTGTAGAACTTTGCACTTATCTCTGTTAAATTTCATTCTGTTTTCAGTCCAATGCTTCAGCCTATCAAGATCACTTTGAATTTTGTTTCTGTCCTCCAGGGTATTAGCTATCCCTCCCAATTTTGTACCATCTGCAAATTTCATCCAAGTCATTAAAAAATATTGAAGAGCACCGGGCCCAGGACCAAGCCCTGCAGTACCCCACTTGTTACCTCCCAGGTTTTAAAGGAACCATTGATAAGCACTCTTTGAGTACAATTCTATAGCCAACCATGGATCCAGCTGATAGTTGCTCCATCCAGCCCACATTTAGCTAGCTTGCTAATCAGAATATCATGGGGCACTTTGTCAAAGCTTTGCTGAAGTCAAAATATGTCCACAGCATTTCCACAGTCTACCAGGGAGGTTACCCAATCAAAAAAATGAGGTAAGATTAGTCTGGCAAGATTTGTTCTTGACAAATCTATGTTGGCTTCTAGTAATCACTGATTCAGGTTGGATGAGTTTACAATTTTATTACCGTTGAGCCTCTTGGAGATCAACAGGACATAACCACCACCACCACACCCCCAATATGCTCAAGCCCGAGAAGTTATTAGCAACAGAAAATAAATCAGCAAGGGTCCACAGGATAGCAGTACTCAAGAAACAGCATTCTTTTTTAAATTCAAAGCAACAAGTAGGCAGGAACATAAGGTTTAAGTACCTCGACCTCAGTTTAACACACAAGTAAATCCCACTGATTTCTGTGGACTCTGAGGTGCTAAAATTAGCTGCATTCTGGCCAATAACTATCTATGCCGTACCTCCCACTAAGCATTTGCATAACAGCATGTGACGAACAAACCAAAGAGTATGTTCATTCTGCTAATCTACAAAGCCATGAAGAGTTCCAGTGGTACACCACTACCTTTTAAAAAAGATTAGACTTTTCCCATTACTATGAGCATCAAAAGAGAGGAACTGATGTGGTGGTGACCGGTGCTGTTGCCATCTTAATTAAAACAGATCTACATTTGTTTTAATTAAATTTATTAAATTTAAATAAATCCCAGCCTGAAGCTACATGAATGAATGAATGAAACTTTATTTTTACCCCGCCCTTTTTCCAAACTGGAACTCAGGGCGGCTTACAAATAAAACTACATGTAATTAAAAACATAGAAAAACATACAATTAAAATACAATTAAACTGTGCACAACCTTAAAACCGTAAAAGGCACTTAAAAATCTAAAAACAATTTAAAATAATACAGATAATAATGTAAAACAATAAAACAAGCCTTGTAAAGCCCAATTCTAAACACCTTCTATCCCAAAGGCCCGTCGGAATAAAAAAGTCTTTACTTGCCAACGGAAGGATGGCAAGGAGGGGGCCATTTGTGCCTCCCTAGGAAGGGAGTTCCAGAACCTAGGAGCAGCCACCGAAAAGGCCCTATCTCGCGTCCCCACCAATCGTACTTGTGAGGGTGTTGGGACTGAGAGAAGTCCTACTGTTGCACTCCCCCCCCCAATCACTCCTGAAGAAGAAAACATAGTTCCCAGATTTTATTTCAAGCTTTGCACAGGGGTTTCATTAGTGGAAAGATCTTTTTATTTATTTAATTTATTTATTTAATTTCTTAGTCGCCCATCTGGCTGGCTATCCAGCCACTCTGGGCGACATACAAAATAGGCATACAAACATAATAGACATTAAAAATCTAAAAACAATAACGATAAAATCTAACCCACCCCAAAAGCCTGCCTGAAGAGCCAGGTCTTCATGGCCCAGCAGAAACTCATTAGAGGGGGGCATGGCAGAGATCATTTGGGAGGGAGTTCCACAGGGTGGGGGCCACAATTGAAAAAGCCTTCTCTATTTGACTTAGTTGCTGATATGCTTTGCCTCATGTTTTTCCCCAGGCTTCATGTCCTACATTGTAGAGCCACTCTTTGAAGAATGGGCCAACTTTACTGGGAACACACCCTTATCTGAAAACATGCTAAACCATCTGCGGAGGAACAAGACCAAGTGGAAAAGTCTGCTTCATAAGCAACACAGCAGCAGCAGGAGCATTGACCACTCAGTTCAAATGCCTGACAATGAAGATCAGACTTTCAACGAAGGAGAAAACCCATAGCAGTGACTTAGCACTCTATGCTACAGTGCTACTACCTTTCACAACAGTGAACAAAATCCTAAGGGGTCTGTTGGGCCATTGTCAACAATGCAGGAAGCAAAGAACCAGGAGGAAAGCCAAAGCGACAGGTGTCCTCCTCAATTAAACCTATACCACTTCTGGGTTTGGCCTCAAAGCTGTGCCAAATCCTACTTCCTCATCTTAATATCTGAAGCCATTCATCACTCCTGATCACAAACTGCTTGAATGAGAAGTTTTTCAGTAGTGCTGAAACTGGGGCAGAAAGCAGGTACCAAGTAAGAAGAGGATTAGAGAATACAGGCAAGACCAATGCATTCTTGGTTATCTGTTTCATTCACTTTGGGTCATACTGTGACATGAGTTTCAGAATGAAGGCCTGGAGCAATGTACAGTCTTCAGATTGGCATCTGGGCTGCACATTAAAAACTACCACCAGCACTGTCAGAACTCAGAGGACATCTGGCCATGCAAGAGAAAAGTATCTCATTTTAAATAAAGCCTTTTTAATTTTTGTATTTGGTGCACTGGGCAAGGAATCCAAAAACCTTGATGTAAGGTTATCCTGTGTACACAAAGCTTTTTCATGGTGGTGCCCATTTTGTTAACCATTTTATGCCACTTTAGGTAAAAGACTGGCATTCTTCTCACTGCAAGAACAATATTTCCTATCAAATCAAAAAGGGAAGAGTTGTACAGTTTAGTTTCCAGATGTCTTTTTTGATTAATGTATCTGTGACATGTTTATATTCGCACATGTGTGTCTCCTGTACATATAAGGCGCTACTGATCCCATACCGAAATACCGAAGTATTATGGGAAAGCTACCTATATAAACAATGGCACTGTGAACAAAATCCTGTTAGTTTTAGTATTGGAAGCATTTGTAAATATGGTATAGACTATTAATACACTATTGTTTGCAGATAAAGGCCTTAACTTCTAGCATCCTTAACTTTCTGATGGCTACCAGAAGTCATCTCATTTTAGTTTGGCCTATTTTCAGTTGCCCAGCCAAAGGTTAGGTAAGAGGGACAATTTATCTGAAACCTTTATATGCATTCCACTGTGGATCTATAGCGTTTAAGCTACACTGTTCTAATCAAGCTGCAGCTCATTGTTGCCAGGTTTTCCCCCTCCCCGTTTTCAAATAATCTGTCCATATACTTTACAAGATTTTACCTTATTTAGAAACTCTACAACAAACTGCAACCCAATGAAGGATGGAGACTGTCCTTGAACTAGCATTGGGGCATTCCATGCCAAATCAACAAAGAGTGCATCATAGTCATGGATTTTGTTGAAATTTTGCAGTCGTTATGTATGTTCAGAAGTAGCCATAGCCATTAAAAAATCATTAGGAGCAGAGCCACACCCCTCCAAAATTTGTTCAAGGTCACATTTCCTGTCAAACGTGCTCATTTTGTACTCTGCCTACAACAATTAGCAAGGGCTTATTTTGAAGCTCAGGATTTCAAAATCTTAAATGGGTATTATGTGCCAAATTAGCAGAAATCCAGCAGTAACTGATGATTACATATATAGACATTTTTCAAGAATTTCCATACTCACTATCTCCTGTATACAAATAGATCCAGTAATAACTTTGGTTATCCACTAGTGATTGCTTCACCAATCACATTTCATCATGATATTTACATGATGTTTTGGGCTCCTAAACTTAAGGAAAAAAAATACAAAATCTTCTATATTTGCCCCCCCCCACTCCAAATCAGCATTATAATACTATAATGTTCAAAATACATTTTGTGATGTGTTTAGCAATTGAAAGAAAAATCATATTGATATTCTAATCCATTATATTTTTAAATTACATTATTTGTGTGAATATTGGTTGTGCTCTACTTCCAGACCTACCATATCTTTGTTTATTACATCAGTAATCCTTTTTCAGATTAATATAAATTCTGTCTTAGATTCCAGAATGGCATGACAACCAAACTGCTATAAAACTATGAGGGAATTTGTGTGACATTAACTTCAAAAGACAACTGAGTCCATACAAGTCCATGTCAGCCCCATGTTCCTGGTGCATCCTGTAACAGAGATGGGAGTCACTGCAAAGTCTAACTATGCTTTGAATTCAAACAATTCAACATAAAAATGCAAACCAACTACTATGAAATTTTATATGTTGCCGGAAATGGAACACCACAAAAAGCAAGGTTACAATAGTACAAAAGAACATTTTGTTTGCAAGCCAAATCAAGAGCTAATTTTTGCTCAGAGATTGAACTATAAAGCTTTTTGTCCCTTTTTACCTCTTGGAAGAAAGTGTACAGAACATACAGAGCTTCAGGTACAAACTCTTCTCTTTTAGCTGCAACATACTACAAGAAATTCACCAAAGAACATTGCTCAAGATCTCTAAGACAAACAGCTATACTTCTATACAACCCCATTACATTCTGATTAAACTCAGTGTTCTCTAACGAGGAGAGATGGTGCATCTGTGTTTATGAAACACCCCCACTTTCATTGCCTTAATTAGGCCTGTTGCAACTCCTTACAGTCAATTCACACAGCTAGAGCAGAAGTTACCAGGCTTCCCTGCCACAGATGAGTGTTCTGTTAATAAGACAGCACTATCAGTGACATCAGCACGTGGTAAGTTACAACCTACTGTATGAGACAGTTGGTTGTATGGATTTGGGGAATGTCTTGAAATGCTACTTTCATTCGTTTAAAAAGCATATACTAAAAGGAGGCATTAAGAAGCAAAATAGCAGTTAGCGGTTTGCCAAAAATCAGAACTACTAAGAAACACACAGCAAGAGCCACAGAGTCTCCAAGCCAAAGGAATGTAAACCTTAGTAAGTCCCAAGGCTGAAGGGAGAGCGTACGTTTAGAAATTAAAATATGAGGGATCTCTATTGATTTGTGGGGAAATACCTAATGAACTGGACTTTGAAGCCACATTTCACACTGTGAAGAAGGGAGCTTTATATAGGCAGTATTAACCATGTCAAAACTATAACAAAGATGACACAGTGACAATGTCAAAGAAATTATGAATAGTAACTGAAAAGGGATAGACGACTGAATTTTGGCATTATGGATGGCAGGTGGGCCATTTTCCACACTGTGATTAACAACAGTGAACTTCAAAACCCTAGACTCAATTTAAGCAATATTCCAAACCAATACACTTGTCAGAAGTCCCACCATTGCAGTGGAACCTAAGCACATTTATCTGGAAGTAACAAGTATACAAAAAGTCTACAGTGAGATGATGCGCGCGCACACACACACCCCCAAGCTTGAAAGATTTCTCAGGGTCGGTTCTTCTCTTCCATTTTAAATGGAATAAATGGCTGTCTGTCATGAACAATTTTATTCTGGGTAGCCACATACCAAGTACAGTATATTCTCCCTGGTCAGTGTGGATTGTTTAACTAAATATGGACTTGGGATGCTCTCATTAACATGATATAACTTATTACTAAAATATAGCTTTTTATCACAAGTGTCAAGATAACAGTCAAAAATAAAAATTATTGGGGGTGGGGGAGCATACCACAAAAAGAAACTAACTTTTGTATTGGTGCAAATATTTCAGCATAATGGGTGGCATCCAGTACTATCCCCTCTGCTGATGGAAGGCATCTGTGATCAGGACAGGGACAGAGACCATTTTCAGAGATCCCTCCTTCCCACTGCAGCTATCTGCGCCTCCCTAAAAATGCTCTGGAGGGCTAGGGGATCCTCCAGAGTAGATTTTTGGGTAGCTGAGAGGGAATCACCAAAAACTGCCTCCACGCCTGTCCTACTGACAGATGCCTTCTTGCCCGGGGGGGGGGGGGAGGTCATGAGATTGATATCGCCCAATCAATATATTTTAGATACATAAATTTTACATGCAAATAAAGTTTGATTTGGGTATAAAACATATTCTGTTAATCTTCCTTACACAAAACTATGTCAAATAATATCACATGGTCCTAAAAATCAATGCCCAATGGTGGGACCAAGATTCGGCTGCTATGACTGTGTATAAATATGCATTAAACTGAAAGAAAGCACTAGGCCATGTTTGAACATAATACTAAGCCAATGTTTGCTTTGACTTTGTTTCTTGAACCAGACAAGATCCGGCTTACAAATGATTCAATGGATTGGTCTAATGCTGGTTTGTCCCTCCCCCACGCCTGCCTCTGCAGTAGTCAAGGACTGGCATGACTTTCACTGCATTACTAGTTCTTTCACCATTAGGTAGCTACCAAAACAGGGCAGAAATACAAACACTCTTGGTATGCCCCGAGCCGAACACAGCAATAAAAATTCCCTCCTTTCCTCTGTTATTAGACACACCCCATGCATTATTTTTAAGCCCTTTCCTTTCAGCCTTCCTGAATAAATTCCTTACTGCAAGAATTTTCCCTGCAGTATGGCCATTTGTGGAAATTTGTTAGCAATTTCAAAAGGTGACTAATGTGAACTACCCATACACTCAGATTTACCAATCACCCAGGAATCCCAGAAGAGTCTTACTCCATGCTTCAAGCATCTCTTAGCTGTGAATTAAGCACCTAACTCCGCAGCTATAAGCAGTGTATTCTTTCCACAGACATGCTCATACCCCAAACCATCAACCTCTGTATCACACCTGAACATATTTGGAGTCAGCTCCCAACTTCCTACGGACAAATTCCCGATTCCAGTCCCTGTCAGACCCATCTGTGGGGGAAGACTGTGCCTGTCTGAGAAACCAAAAAATTGTGGAGATGGTGGGGCTGCTTCTGAGGAGGCTGTTACAGGGGAAACTTAGCTTAGGGAACTGTTGATGCTGCAGTGAAGTACAGGCATGCATATTGAAACTGGCTGTCCAAAGCCACCTGTCCAAAAATTCCAGGAGCAGGACCAGAGGTCTGCCTACCCAGCAATGGAGCTGCCTGTCTTGACCACTGATACTTATATGGAATGCTGCTGCCTGTACTGCATCTAAAGTTGGTATCTCTTCTATTCAGGAGAAGGGAGACTAGGTTATCATAGAACAGCATGGTGTGCGGTTTTACCCCAGAATGCTTATTGTGAATAGTGACCTTCTTTAAAAGGTTTTAAATGTTCATCTTTGCACAGCACTGATGAGGTGAACAACTGAACCTTATCAACGAGGATTTCTTTGGAGAACTAGTGAAATACTGCCTCATTGCTTTACATGCTATATCACTTTATATGCTAGGGTTCCCTTTTGTATCTCTGGACTGATCCACATGTCAACAAAAATCCTTCTCTTCCTTGCCCTAATTCCTGGCTCTTTGTCTCTGGAACGCCAGCAACTGCTAGTCCTCTGAAACAGCAGAGGGGTCCTGCATGCTACAGCTGAGTTGTGGAGGATGCAGCCAACCCACAAAAATGTTGTCTGTTAGGCCCCGAGAACCCCAAATTGGATTTTAAAGATTAAGAAACTTATTGTCCTTCCAAGGGAATGCAAAGGAGCACAGAGTGTATGCCTGATATTATTACATTCACCCAAAACAACTGCTGTCATATGTTGTTGACAATCTTCAAACCTGGGTTCTCGTATGATTGCCCTGAAGGAGCAATCGTCCTTAGACTGCCTAGGTCCATGGAGACAGCTCTCCCAAGTATCACTTTGGTCAGTACTGAAGAGTCACGAGTGTGTCCCAGCAACAGAGCTACAAAAAGAACTTAAGTGTGGAAGAGCAAAGCTTGGTGTACTTGCTACAGGGAGGGTTTTTGTGAAACAGTACTGGTTCTAGAAATTGGGGGAAGATGCTAAGAACAAACAAATGCTTTCAACATGTGCTCCTGGGCAGATGTTTGGCAGAGGAGAAGCATGTGGCCCCTTTAATTTTTCACTCTGCAAAGCCGTGGATCTAGGCAGGCTGGAAAGGGAGGACTTGTCAGTGAGTACATGGGCAGGGAAACGCCTCTATTACCAGGCAGAGTGAGAATACAGAGTGAGGTTTGGAAACTTGCCAGTGAGACTCGCTTAGCTGCACAAGCATTTTCCAACTGCTTTTAACCCATGTGGGTGGCTGGAGCACAGAGTCAGGACAACCAGGATTAACCCAAGATAGCAAGTTTGGATGCAATGACAACCATAAATGCAAGCTGAGATTTACCAGCCAACCTCAAGCCATGGTTTCATATTCTGATTTGCTGGCCATAAAAAGCCATAGTTAGCTGGCTTGGGAGGGTTCAGATGTACAAATTATAGTTAAGGTAAACAAACTGGTTTAGTGTTATGTCCTAACAATTCTGACTGCTATGCAGTGATGCCAAGAACTAAAGAGACATAGCTGTATATTTTTTAACATACTGCTGTAAGTATTTATGTCAAAAGGTAACTGCTAATAAAAAAATACGGAAGGATGGTGTTTGCTTGCATACTGCATATCTCACGTTTTAGTATTTGCTTTGTGCTTGCTAAAACCTTGCAGGAGAATTTCAGATGCTGTTTATGGTAAATACAGCCTACATTCTACAAGCACATTGAACATTTCAGACTACTATTGATAATAATTTATCCTCCTCCCCCCTGAGCTTCAAGGGTGGGTTTCAACAATTAAAAATACAACCTCACAAAAAATAGGGTGGATCCTAAAATGCACACATTTCAGGAGTCAAAGGCCAGGGTAAAGAGGTGCACCTTCATCATTTGCCAAAAGCTATCCAGTGAAGTTGTCAGACACACCTCCGTGGGGAGTTCCACAACTTAGGGGCTGCAACAGAAAATGCCCTCTCCCGGGCCTCCACCTCCTCAAGCTTCTGAAGGTGGTGGAACAACAAAGAGGCCACCTCCTGCTGGTCTAAGGGGGGTGTAGGGAAGGAGGCAGTCTTTCCAGGACTGGTTCAAGAGGGTGGGACAAGAATTCTTACCCCCACTGCAGTAGTCTGTCACCTGTGTGGCTTGGCCCCTGCTCCTTACAATTACAAAGGCATCCTCTCTGTTAGTTTCAACGTATAGGTGTCAAAACATCCTGTTTTCTCACTTTCCTTTAGCTAGGGTAATCTTGGACCTCCTTTGTCACATAAGTATTCTAACAATGTTGATCTCTGTGAGACAAGGAAACAAAACATGTCTTTCTGATTGCTACTAGAAATTCTGAGTCCCCAAATCCAAAACTGGGTGAGGTAACATAATTTCTATATATTCTAATCCATGCTATTTGTGACAGGCTGTGTTTGCTGGTCTCCATTATGAGGCAAGACTCATGCCCCAAATTTTGATCCTAGATATTCACAAGTGTCCATTTTCAGGCTTTTCTGCAGTTCATGAGATTCTGCACCACATAATTTTCCAAGTCTTGGATATCTATGCTGTTGAGTATCCTATCAAATATTCATAAATCTACAAGTTAGTCAACACTAACTATGCGCAATTTATACAACCTAAACTAACCCTACTGTAAAATATAAACTTATGTTCATTTATCTAATCAGAGATAACAAATCAGTTTAAAATAATTAACCACCACAGTACTAATCAGAACTAGACTGCTATCTATTCTCGTGATGACATTTTCTACAGTCCCCTATCCAAGAGTTTTCCTTTTACTTTGTAAAGTTTAACTTGAAATGAAACACAATTAGCTGTGAAAGGCAGCAGAAAAAGTCAGTATTTTTAAAAAGCATGAAACTCCTCAGATGAAGCAGTAACTTGTATGTTCCATCACAAAAAACAATAAAGAGCCTTAGAATGGCAGATAGCACTTCTGCTTTAAAAATAAACATCTTAGAATATGCTCCAGATAAAGGAATCTCCGTTTCCATGTCAAGATCCTGGAAATCTAAGAAATCAAGGCTGAAGAGGTTACTGCTAAGGAAGCAGTCTTAACCCTAGCTCAGCAGAAGGGCCATAGGTCAATAGCAGAGCATCTACTGTGCACGCAGGAGGTCCCAGGTTCAATCCCTAGCATCTCCAAGTAGGGCTGAAAAAGACCTGTCTGAAATTCTGCAGAGCAGCCGCCAAACCATCTCCATCAATTTATATAGCTATTATTATTGCTGCTACTACTATTACTACTATTTACATTTATATCCTGCCCTTCCTCCCAGGAGCCTATTCCTGACTTGAGCCCTTTAGCGCTATACAGCAAAGTGGGAGAAGATCTCAGAATGATGGGAAAGAAAAGAAGTTCTTTTTCCTTTCCTTGCTCCTGAAACCTCTCCGCTTCCATGTTCCAGGCTGGCAGGACCACAGAACAGGAGGGCTCCTGTTACAGCTGGGGAAACTGATTGGGGGGGGGGAGAAAGAATGCATATGGAAAGCAAGGAGTGACTGCAAACACAAATGCCAAGACTTACAGTTCCAATATAGCACAAGGAGACACACAACAAGCACCAGAATACACAGAACAATCATGAGGACTGCACATTAGTAGCCACAAGGGTCACTACAGCCCACATAATATCAATCAGAAATAGCTGCTCAGCTAGCTTGTACTGTCCCAAGTGCCGGTGCAGGGGTAGGCTTTTATAGGCACCAAGAAGATGGGGTTACAGCACAAATCAGGACCGGCAGAAAACTAAAAGGAGTGGCATAAGAGACAGTAGAGAGACATACTGCAGATGTGTGGTAATGAGGTCAAAGATAGGGCTCTACCTCGGCAGTGTCCTGTTCATCATCAGTCAACTGAGACTCTTGCCTTACGTTTTCACATTGTTTGAGTACCTATAAAGACCTAGAGCAGCCTTTCCCAACCAGTGTGCCTCCAGATGTTGTTGGACCACAACTCCCATCAGCCTCAGCCAGCATTGCCAATGGTCAGGAAAGATGGGAGTTGTGGTCCAACAACATCTGGAGGCACACTGGTTGGGAAAGGCTGACCTAGAGCTTTTCTAATATAAATGTCAACAGACTAAACACAACAGAACAAGGTATTTGGTTCTTAAACTGTACTTCTGGGGAGTAAAGGTGCTATGTATAGAAGACTGGCTATATGAAAATACAGCCACTCTCGTGGCTGTATAACAAAGCAATTTTTGCAGATGGTGTCAGATTGCCCTCTGGTGGTTAGCTGCATGTACTAATCACACTTAAGAATACGCGGCTTGCTCAACATCTTGATGTTAAAGGAAGGATGTGATTAAGATACTAGTTCAAGTTAAGGATGAAGAATTTTTTTCAGTTGCCTTTTTGCCATGGATTCACCTGATTTGATGCTCCTGATCTTGCTTTTGGATTGGAACACAACTATCAGTTAGATTACACAATTCTCCAAATTTTGCTATGCAATTTGG
The DNA here is from genome assembly GCF_030035675.1 of Rhineura floridana. Taxonomy (NCBI): domain Eukaryota; kingdom Metazoa; phylum Chordata; class Lepidosauria; order Squamata; family Rhineuridae; genus Rhineura; species Rhineura floridana. The sequence goes on from NC_084483.1 coordinate 106,011,937, forward strand.
GTCCAAAGAAGTGTGCAGAAAAATATATATTTTATGTTTAAAAACTGTATTTTAGGAGAAAATGCATTAAAAATACTGAAATATGGGTATTTTATGGGAAGTGTGCATATAAGATGTATACAATTTGCATGCAGATTTGTCGTGCATTTTTTTCAATCTCCTTTTTGCCATGGATTCAGAAAATCTGCCAAAAAAAAGGATGGAAGGGACCTATAATTGAGGACCAGCAAAATTGACTATGTTCTTCACAAATGTTCAAATGGCAAGCTGAAAAGCACACATATATTTCTGCACAAGGCACTCAAAACCAAACTCAACTTCACCTATGATGTTCCATTTATGCTATCCATTCCAAATATATTAACTACAACCATGGCTGAACATTCAAATTATTATTTATTAAATTTATATCCCACCTTTCCTCCCAGTAGGAGCCCAGGATGGCAAACAAAAATACAAAACACTCTGAAACATCATAAAACAGACTTTAACATATATTAAAAACAAAACATCTTTAAAAACTTTTAAAAAACATCTTAAAAACAATTGTAACACAGACTGGGATAAGATCTCTACTTAAAGGGCTTGTTGAAAGAGGAAGGCATCCAGTAGGCACCAAAAAGACAACTGAGACTATGCCTAATATTTAAGGGGAGGGAATTCCAAAGGGTAGTTGCCACTACACTAAAGGTCTGCTTCCTGTGTTGTGTGGAACGGACCTCCTGATGAGACGGAATCTGCAGGAGGCCCTCACCTGCACAGCGCAATGACCAACTGGGTATATGGGATAAGTATAAGGAATAAGACGGTCTTTCAGGTATCCTGGTTCCAAGCTGTACAGCGCTTTGTACACCAAAACCAGAACCTTGAACTTAGCCCAGTAGCTAATGGGCAAATACAAAACTAATTCTGCTTGGAGAAGTTTATTTATTTTTATTTATTACATTTATATCCCGCCCTTCCTCCCAAAGGAGCCCAGAGAAGCAAATGTAGCAAAACAAAAAGAAAAGCATTCTAAAAACAAGCATCTTCCAAGTTCAGTTCCAAGCAAATGGATATTTTGGGGAACATTATAAAAACTCTTTTGAAATATATTCTTTTAGATTGAGCAAAATGCTTTTTAAGACAAGATCTTATTCACTCAATATGTGCGGTATAAAGATTTTTATAGAATACAGTCTGCAGCATTTGGGAGTGATTATTGCAGTGTATAATGTAGACACATATAACACTCAAATCCAAGATGCATTTCTGCACCTGAGAGGTCCTGCCATCATCATGCAAAGAAATACAGAGCCTAAATTTTCTTGTGAATTGCTGCTTGCCTTCTTCTGGTGATCTTGGATATAGTTTGGTACTACTAGATGCAAATATCCTGCATCTGCTGTCCTTTTGACCTGCAGTCTACCTTTTCACCTTTCTCCTCAAAAACTGACAGAGACAGCATGCTACAAAACTAGCAGAGTTATGCTTGGCATGTCAAGTCCCATTGGATTCAATGGTAGTTACTCCCAAACAAGTGTGTATACGGTTATAACCTAAGGCACTCATGATTTTGAGGCTGGGATCTTATGTGTACTTACCAGCAGTGGATATTATTTCTGAATAAACATGCTTAAAAACTGCTCTGTAAATTTCATAAATAGCCTGTTTTATATGCTAACTTGTACAATGCATTTTATGCTGTTAAAGCAGCTAAAAAAGTTTAGGTTTGGTAAGTATTCCTAGAATTTCCATTACCACCTGAACACAAAAAAAACCCACCCATCCCCATGGCTTCAAAGTTATCGGACTTTTTCACGTCTAATCACTGTTTAAAGATTAAAATGCTATATACATCCCACTTCAAAGTGTTTACAATTAAGGGGTGACTTACTAAGACAGCATCAATGTACTGTTGGTTCTAGAGTGCAACATTACTCAATAATCAGTCACTCATGGACACATATCCAACATTCAAATTACAAAGCATGCATTTACTGCCAACACATTATTTATAACCTTTCAGGGTATGTCTTTGTCAATGTAAATATCAATAGAGAACAAAAGGTTATTTCCCGCTTGAGAAAAGAGCATGCAATGACAGTACTAGAATATCAAATATCAAGCAACAAATTATCAGAAGAAAGCATTTTAATCTCAGGGAGGGAAGCCAATATTCTTAGCTAACTCTCCTCATCTTGCTACCCAGAAGGATACCCACAAGAATTATAAAGCACAACACACTTTGACTGGGACAACATATTGCATAAAGCAACACTTATAAATCTGCAACAGTCCACCAGAAGATAAGAATGCATGAGCAGAATTTAGTACACACATGTTATGGATGGAATCCACAAACCCTCTGGGCTGTGCAGTATCTAGGTTGCAGGTAGGATGGGGTTTCAAGAGCAGATGTGAGGAAACTTTAGTCCTCCAGAAGTTGCTAAATTATAACTTCAATAATCCCTGGCTACTGGCCATGCTTGCTGGGGTTGTTGGGAGCTGTAGCTCAGCAACATGTGGAAGGCCAAAGGTTCCCCACACCTGTTCTAGAGTTTAACTGTAAGCTAATTTTAGATAATATCCCCACTCTACATAGCAATTTATAAGCTACAAGAAAAAAAGGCTTATTTTCACAGATAGCTTATGCACCTACACAAATCTGTGAAAGCTGAAATATTTGAGATATGGAGAATGATCACATGGTCTAAATATAAGTTATTTATTTTATAAGCAAAATTTACATGGGTACAAAATTGTCAACAGCAATATTTGAATTTCAAATATACGTATAACACCTGTAGGTTTTTTTTACAACCTTTTACTATATTCAAGGAAGTAAATGTACAATTAACATCTCTTACTCAAGACCAAGCAAATACCACTAGTGACAATTATTGAGATCTTAGCAGGTTTCACCCTTGAATCAAATTTAGAACAGTGTTGTTTAGAGGAAGCTGTCAATGACTATTACTATGTTAGCCGTAGTCAGTCATTTTCTGCTCATGCAATTGCCAATCATGTGAGCAGTGGGGCTGAGTCCACTGCTCCTGCCTTCCATGTCATTGGCTGTCTGCACACACACCCGCCCACTGTAAATGCATTCGGGTCAAATTTGCAAAGGAAAAGCCTGACAAATACATGAAGGCAGCCTACATGATCCAGAAACCTGTATAATAAGGGTCCTAGATAATGGGGAAAGGCTACATGTGTTGGGGAGGACAAGCTTTCTGTCTACAATGTGTGGATGCAAGGCTACAGAGGATGTGATGGCAGGCTGGGGCCAGCAGGTGCAGTCCTGGTCTCCCCTTCACAGAAATGCTAATCGCATAAGGAAGAAACAACTGGATAGGCTATTGTTTCTTAAATTATAATATATTAGCATCTCAACATTTACCCTATGCATCAATTTACATTTTGCTTCTATGTTGCCATTCTTTTCTGATACATTTATGTATCTGTCTTAAATTTTGTAACCCAGACTATACAATTGATATTAAAAACAGTAAAAATATATTCCCCTCTCTAGGATGTACACCTTAAAGTGGCAAGGGGGTTCAAGAGCGTTGAAGAAGCTGACAGCAATGCCGTCAGGAGTTTAGACCAAGAGGCCAGACTCCTGGCAGGGGCACCCAAGGTGGAATGGTCAAAGCTGAGACACCAGACTAAGATGCATCCAAACTCATAGGAAGGCAATGGTAAACCACCTCTGAATACGTCTTACCACAAAAACCCTATGAACAGAGTATCCAAAAGTCTATGCTCCAACGGCAAACGCAGAAGAAGAGGAATTGTTATGCAGAAATACAGGAAGCAATTCATCACACATCAAAATAAAATGTGCTGATAATCATGGGAGACTGGAATGCAAAAGTAAGAAACAAGAGAAGAACTAAGAATTGTGGGGAAATGAGGCTTAGGAGATAGAAATGAAGCAGGAGAAAGACTTTTTTTTTTTTTTACAATAATTTTTATTCAGATTTTCATAAAACATACAAAACAAAACCATAAAACATTCAAAGACAAAAAACAAAATCAAAAATAGTTAGACAAAAAAAAATAAAAAGTAAAATATTGACTTCCCATTTGTCACAGATCAAATCAGTTATAGGTCTACAATGTATAACAATCCTGTCTCTTAAATCATATTATAAAATCACTTTCCTCCAGTAGTTATCTTACTTAATCATCAAATCTCATAAACATTACTTTATTCTTTCCACAAAAAGTCAAAGAGAGGTTTCAATTCTTTAAGAAATATATCTATCAATTTTTCTCCAGAAAAGCATGTCGATTAATCCATCTCATTAATAATTATAATAATCTTATTGTCATAACCATAGTCAAAATAAACATTTCGATTAATCCATCACATCAGAATCTGTTAGGTTCAATAATTTCAATAGCCATTATTCTATTATCCCTATTAGTTCCATCTTCCATCTTCCATCTTCAATAGTCTTGTTAAGTCCAGTAATTTCAGTGTCCAATCTTCCATTATCAGTATTCCGTAATAATCTTGCTGTCATAACCATAGAAATATTAACTTCCCATTTGTCACAGATCAAATCAGTTATAGGTCTACAATGTATAACAATCCTGTCTCTTAAATCATATTATAAAATCACTTTCCTCCAGTAGTTATCTTACTTAATCATCAAATCTCATAAACATTACTTTATTCTTTCCACAAAAAGTCAAAGAGAGGTTTCAATTCTTTAAGAAATATATCTATCAATTTTTCTCCAGATAAGCATGTCGATTAATCCATCTCATTAATAATTATAATAATCTTATTGTCATAACCATAGTCAAAATAAACATTTCGATTAATCCATCTCATCAGAGTCTATTAGGTTCAATAATTTCAATAGCCATTATTCTATTATCCCTATTAGTTCCATCTTCCATCTTCAATAGTCTTGTTAACTCCAGTAATTTCAGTGTCCAATCTTCCATTATCAGTATTCCGTAATAATCTTGCTGTCATAACCATAGTCATATAGTAAGAGTCTAATGGGAATTTCCTCTATCCCAAATATTTTCTTGCCATCCATTCTGAATAGGTTGCTGGAATACTGCAGTAAAAACATATCTCTGTTCTTTTTTACAAAATGTACTGGCTCATCTCTTGAAAGTTTTTCCCTTGTCACATGGCTGCAGTTAATTCCATAGGTCTTCTCCATATTAGGCTCCATCACATCATTCCAGTCCAGAAGATTATCCATGCCATTGACAACCTTATCTCCAATATCTTCATTAATTTCTTCAGAGATAACATTGAATTCCAAACAGTAGATTTTATTTCTAAAATCCATAAATTCCAAATCTTTTTCCTGTTCCACGTTTGTTCCAGGCTCCAGGGTCTCCTCTCTCACAGGGACCCCTATTTCTTTAAACTCCTGGATCATTTTGCACAATTCAATTTTCAGCTCCTTACAACCCTGTCGCAGGGTTCGTTTCGTTATCTCAATCTCATCCATTATTTTCTGAAACCTAGTTACTTCCAGATTCTCAGCCACTTTCTTGATTGCCATTTTAAAAGAAAAATATAAGAGAACCACTTCTTATTTCAGCAACAATTGGGTTAATACTCCAAACTTGATGACATCACAGTATAAACAGAACAGCCAGCCTTATCTCACTATGCTTAGGAAAACAAAATGTAGTTCCCAGGATCGAAACAATTAATGGCGTCGTCAGGAAACAGATTCGTCAAAATAAAATAAACCAAAAAGAGAGTAATCTCAGACAATATAATATTCTTCAGAATAGAAATCAGGAATAGAAATCTCTCTTCTGTGTATATCTTTAGAATGCAAATCCAGGACAGCTTTTTGCAACAAAAACAGAGATAAGCTGTTAATTAGTGCATAGCAGAGAAGAGTTATAGCTCACCGAGAAGATGTCCAAAGCCGATCCATCTGGCAAATCTCCTTTTACTGCAACAGTTTAAGTCAAGTAAAAAAATATAGAAAGAAGGGTGCTTGCCTGTTAGTCCGTTCTCTCTCTAAAGAAAAGATGAACGTGTCGCTTTATCAGATAGAGCTTGTTGAAAATCCGTCCTTCCTTGTTGGCTGGACCTCGTCTCATAAATCAATGAAATCTAGTCCTCCCAACAAAAATAGGCTTTGAGGTTAATCTCTTCGTTTCTCCCTGCCCGGGAGAAGTTTCATCAGTCAAAAAAAAAATGTTTTGACTGATTTATATCTGAATAAGCTTCTTTTGCGGCGGGAGCCTGTCCCAAAAGCAGGCACAGGCTAAGTCACCCTTCCCGGAAGTCCAAGCAGGAGAAAGACTTAACGAATTCTGTGAACCCAATAATTTGTTTCTTGCAAACACATGTTTTGAGCAACCAAAAAGGTGACTGTACACATGGACATCACCAAATGGTCAATATAGGAATCAAATTGATTATATAATTGGTAGCAGAAGATGGAGAAGTTCCATACGTTCTGCAAAAACAAGACCAGGAGCAGACCATGAACTGGTCGTATTGAAAATGGAAGCTAAAGAAGAACAACAAAGCAATCATAATCAGGGCTGTGGGTCGGAGTCGTGGAGTTGGAAGCAATTTTGGGTGGAGTCAGTAGAAATGTACCGACTCCGACTTCAAAATAAAAACTTATATTATAACAATTTCCACCATTGTCAGACCCAAGAGCTCTGGCAATGGTAGGCCTTTGCAGTCATGCTGGGTAAGACCTGGCATGGCTTCAACGCCCCTCCCCTTTTGGGCATGGCATGGCCACGCATGCCTGTCACATAGGGGGTGGCGCAGGGTGGCTATTTAAGCCCTGTTCCACCTCCCCTCGGACTCTTTCTGGCCTGATGCGACGATGGAGCAGGTAGCTAGGCCACGTTAGATGCTTTAGGCCTTAGACGGAACAGGGTGCTAGGCCACGTTAGGCGCTTTGGGCCTTGGCTGGTTATCTGTTTCGGTGGCACACAAGGCGGGAGAGAGAGGACCTGGTGGGTCAGCTTCTCAGCATTGGAGCATGAGAGAGAGGCTTGGAGCGGTTGAGGCAAGGGGCCTGCAAGGTTTGGAGTCCGGGCAGAGAGAGTCTCTGCTAGGCCCGCTTCACTTAGCAGCCTCCTGTGCAGTCTGGCTGGCCTGTTAAGGGCCTGAAGGAGGGCTGGCATTGCAAGGTTTGGAGTCGGGGCAGGGAGAGTCTCTGCTAGGCCTGGAATCATTTGGGGCCTACAGTTAGTGCTGGAGCATGGGTGGTAGTTTGGGGCCGTGTGACTGGGCCTTTCTTTGCCTTGTGGTCATTTTGGCAGACCTTCTGTGAGGCAGCCATTTTGGGAAGGTTGTCATGGAAAGGTTGTCATTTTGGGGCTTTGGGGTTATTTTTCAGGATAACTGGTGTGCAAAGGCATAGCCAAAGGAATGAGGTGAGGCTGTTGGGCTTTCATGGGCTTTGGGTAAATATATCATTTTATACCTATATTTTATACTTTTTTATTTTTCAGGGAAAATATTTGTAATTTTGATTGACAAATTTTTTAAAATATAAATTCACAATGTCAAAGAAGCTTCCCATGAAGTCAGCTGTATTTGAGCATTTCACCATAACTCAGGATGGAAAACATTTTGTGTCAGTGTATGACAAAAGACCCAGATGAAGACAAATGGTGTGATGCCAAGATAAGCGCATATCCAGGCAGCGATAAACATGCTCCTACGAGAGCTTCCAATGTAAAAAGACATTTACAGCGCTTTCATCCAGAAGTATTCAAAGTTGTGAATGAGAAAGATAACAGCAAAAGCCAGGAACGAATGTCCAGCACTTCCAGCCAAGCAAAGGATCAGAAAACTTCTCAGACATCAGTTACAAGATATTTTGTCGGTGACAAAGTTACTGTAACAATGACGGCAGATACATTCAAAAAACATATCATAGAACTTGTTGCAAAGGATGGTGTGCCTTTATCATTATTTTCACGACTGGGATTTATAGGTCTGAATGGAGAAATGGCCCGCAAACTTGGTGTTTCTCTGGAAAGAGATAGTATTAGAAAAATAGTGATTGAAGAAGCCCTTAACCAAAAGGAAGAACTTAAAAAAACTCTCAGGGGACGCTTTGTATTTCTTAAAATGGATGCCTGCACATGCCAGAGTGAACTATTTTGCCATCAATGTCCGATTTGTTTGTGACAAGAATGAAATAGTTACCAAGACACTGGCAGTAAAAGACACAGATGCTCATCACACCAGTGAGTTTCTCCAGGTCTTAGTAGAAAAGGTTCTGTGTCAGCTCTGCACCGAGACAGCAGTGCAGGCGGGGGCTGGAAATTCCTGGGTATTTACCAGGGCGGGAAAGTCCTTAGCTGGCAGCCTGGTTGTAAATCTGCCAGGCTAACAAGGATGAAGCGTGATAAGGGCAAGGCCCTTTCCAAGCTTACGTGCCAAGCCAGAAGTCCAGAAGAGAGGTCAGTAGAGGTCCAGGTTCAATTGCTAAGGGGTCAGTCCGAGATAAGGTTCAGGGAATCTGGAAACACACAAAGCCACCCCTGACGTTGTAGTCAGCAACAAGCTGAAGCCAAGGTTTGTCTTTTAAGGAGCAGGTTTGTCAGCAGGTGTGAGCCATCAGCATTTTGGCCTTAAGTGGACAGGCCTGCCCCTCTTCTGCCTGACCTGCAGGTGAGGGGGGAGTATCCTGTTCACTGTCTGCGTCTGGCTGAAGGGCTTCAGCTGTGTCTGGGGTGCTCTGCAGCTGAGGGGGAGAAGGAGCTGGGTTCTCAGGAGTTTCCTCCATTTCTCCTTCTGGGTCTGCTGCTGTTACTCCCGAGTCATCCTCGTCTGATGAGTCCTCCGACGGGGCCATGACATTCTGCAAGATTATGAACTTAAAAAAGAACAAGTTCTTTGTATTGTAACTGACAATGCTTCAAACATGTTAAGTACAATTAAACTAATGAATGCAGATAATGAAGGTGACCAACAGCTAGAAGAACGCTTCAGAGATATAGGAATGTTTGAAATTGAAGAGCACACTCCTGCAACTGAGGAACAAACTGAAGTTGCTACAGAACAACAAAATGATGATCCTTTAGATGATCTTGTTGAAGCTGCCTCAAAACTGTCCCGAATTCATCACATCCGCTGTGTTGTGCACACACAGCAGGTGGCAATAAAAGACAGTCTGAAAGAAGGACATGCTGCTGCTCTGATTGGCAAGGTGAGGAAATTAGTTACTGCTGCCAGAACACCTAAAGTTGATTCCATTTTGAAGAGATGTGCTGGAAAAGGGGCAATTATAGATCAAGCCACATGCTGGGGCAGTACCTACTTAATGATTCAGCGCTTGCTTGACCTGAAACCCTTTCTTGTGGACATGGCCACCCCTCAAGTGACACTAAGCGAAGGTCAGTGGACACAGGTGACAGAATTGGAAAAGTTGCTTCGTTACCCATTTACAGTGACTAAAAAATTACAAGCTGAGGACTTAACTCCAGGCATTTTCTTGAAGGAGTGGAAGAACCTGATGTTTTGCCTGTCCCAAAGAGGAGGGTTAATTGCAGATGGCATTGCTGCTTCAAAGCAACAAAGAGGCACTATTATTACAAAACAAGATTCTTTTGGCAGCTGTTTATGTAGACCCAATGCACCGGATTCTGGATGATGAACAGCTGACTAAAGCGAAAGATGCTCTGTGTGAGGTAGCAGTTAGGATGACTGGGTTACAGAAATGTCAGGAGGAAGAAGTTACTGTTGCCATGTCTTCAGCCTCATCAAATGATGATGAATTTGATTTTGAAAAATATTTGGATCACAAGGAGTGTGCAAAGTGTCGCCGCATAGAAAAGGATTCCTCCGAACCCATGCAGAACAAACTGAGTAAATTTCAGCAAAATATCTCACTTGCACTAAAAGAAGTAGAAAAATTTGGTCGTTCATCAAAACTAACAGTGCAAGAAGCCATTCCCTTATATCCTGAAATTGTCAGAGATGTTGCCCTGGTGGTTACTGCTTTGCCACCGACCCAAGTTAGTGTTGAGAGGTTGTTTTCAGCTCTTAGAATCATTAGATCAGATTTGAGGGCATCCATGAAGGAAGATCTGATTGAGGCAATTCTTTTTCTGAGGACAAATTCTTCATAGATTTATTAAAAATATTAAGTGCGTAACAGTGTCTTGTATGTTTTCATCTGACAGCATTTTTTTGTTCAGATTCTTTGCTCAAATAAATAATTTTGTGGTCTATTAGACCTAATTCTGTAGTACATATGTTTATTAAAGAAATTATAGGAAAGCATTTGGTAATGTAATTACAAAGTTTGTAAGAGGACAGCTTATGTATTCTGTTAGTCATAATTTTATATATTCTTTAGTTTTAAGGTATATCCTATGTTTCTGTTAAAAATCTTTTTAAAAAATTATTAAATGCATCATTTGTTGCATTCACTTTCATAGGAATTTAGGAAAGTTTTCTTGTTCAGAAATTTTAATCAAATATATTTTATGTTCTATCAATCTAGCCTGATGATTCACATGGTGGTTGTCATGCCCGCTTGCCAGCCTTGCCCTGGCCTGCATTTGGGGTGGCTAAACCCCAAAGCCTTGTGGGGCATTTTTCCCCTTGACATCTTTTTTGTTAACTTGCTAGCAAGCAGTTAAACATTTGATTTTCTTTCATCACTGTGACTTGGTGATTTTACAACACAACTGTATCAGCTTACAGTTAGCTCACACCTTCTTATCAGCAGAAGGGGCCTGGTTCCGTCAAGGCCGTAAATCTCCTTGCTTTGTTATGGGAAACTGCCTCGCCAGGTGCTGTGGGAACATAGTTTCTTCATCCCTTTGATGAAAATGTTAATTGGTTAATTGTCTCCGGCTGGGAGGGAGATTTCATCCATAAGAAGAGGCTCAGAACTCTGGGTTAGTAGTCCCACTTCAGAGCACCACCTTGTCTCTTTGGTGATGTTCTGTTGTGGCTCCATTTGCCATCCTGACTCACAACTCCCTGAGGGGAAGAAGCAGAGCTTGGAAAAGTTACTTTTTTGAACTACAACTCCCATCAGCCGAATCCAGTAGCCATGCTGGCTGGGGATGATGGGAGTTGTAGTTCAAAAAAGTAACTTTTCCAAGCTCTGGGAAGAAGGCTATCCAGCTAGAGATCCTATGCTCTGTAAGTATAGCTTAGGCCAGAAAGCTTTGTTATTTTTGTTTTGTGCCAAGAAACTTACTTACTGTTTTTCTTACCAAACCTTACCCATTTGGGCGTATGGTAACAAGATTCAATTTGCTGTTAAAACTTACTTTTGTGCACCTCTTTGTTTTTGTAACCCTTTTATGCTTATTCTTATTTTCTTTTTAATAAACTTTAATTACTTTAACCAATGTGTGTTCATTCCAGAGAGGGGTCAGTTCCTAAATTCAGTCCTTGCCATTCGTCCACAACTACCGTGTAACAGAGAAACGTTTTTACCTGAGACTTCAGAAGGGGCAAGGAGTAAAGCTAGACTCTTGCCCTGAGAGGCTCTGGTGTTTAATTGGGCTCTGGGGTTCCCTTCGCCCCAGAGTAGCTAACCAGTTGAAGGGTGGTAGCAGTTACTACTTTGCAGGGTTGGTGTTAGCGTGCACAACCTTGGCAATCTAGGATTTGCTGGGATCAATTGCCCAAGGCTGGGGATTGACTCCTGGGACAGTGAGAGCAGACGGGGAAGGGGTCCCCGCTTTCACTACAGTGGTGATGAAATGCCTTGTGCTACCATTTTACTACAGTAAATTTGTTATTACTAGTTAATATACATTTCCCATTTATGAAGGAGTCGGAGTCGGACAGTAGAAAAATAGAGGAGTCAGTTGAAGGTTTGGCGTACCGACTCCACAGCCCTGATCATAATGCCAAAATACAATTTAAATAACATCCCAGAAGAATATAAAGATCAAGTAAGGAACAGGTTTGAGGCTTTAAACTTAGCTGACAGAGAATCAGAAGAACTATAGAGTGCAGCAAGAGACATTATCAGGGAAGAATGCAAAAAGACAATACCTCTAGTTAAAAAGAGAAAGACCTCAATGGATGACTGACAAAACTCTTAATATGGTTAGAGAGAGAAGGAAAGCAAAAGCAAAAGAAGACAGAAACATGGTCAGAACCCTAAATGCAACAATACAGCAACTAGTACGCAGGGCAAATACAACTATTACAATAGTTATTGTATAGAAATAGAAGAGGACAACAAAAAGGGAAGAACAAGAGCCCTATTCCAAAAGATTAGAGAAATTAAAGGGAAATTTAAACCAAGAGTAGGGATGTGGAATAATCAACAGGGGAACACACTGACTGACCAAGATGAAATAAAAGGAAGATGGAAGCAATACACTGAAGAACTCTATAAAAGAGATGCAAAGATGATAGATTCACTCATAGAGGAACCATACGATGAAGAACCAGAAATTTTAGAATGTAAGGTGAAACCTGCTCTTAAAATACTTGGAAGAAACAAATCACCAGGAACAGATGACATACCAATAGAGTTGCTACAAGCTACTGAGACTGAATCTATCCACATTTTGACAAAAAATTGTCAAAAATATGGAAAACTAAACAATGGCCCACAGACTGGAGGCGTTCAATATACATTCCAATTCCAAAAAAAAAAAAAGGGAATCCCAGGGAATGAAGTAATTATAGAACTATTCCCTTAATATCCCATGCAAGTAAAATGATACTCAAGATTCTACAACATAAATAAATAAATAAATAAAAATGTTGATATTGTATTTTATATTGTGTACGTCGCCCAGAGTGTCCGTTAAGTCGGACAGATGGGCGACTAATAAATAATATTTTATTTATTTATTTATTTATTTTACAGCAAAGTCTTTGACTGTGTAGATCATGAAAATCTATGGAATGCTTTAAAAGAAATGGGGGTGCCACAACCTATACTCTGGACAAGAGGCTACTGTAAGGACAGAATATGGAGAAACAGATTGGTTCCTAATTGCAAAGGGTGTGAGACGGGATTGTATTTTAACACCCTATTTGTTTCATTTATACCCTGAGCATATCATACGGAAAGCCGGATTGGACCAAGATTATGTGAAAATTGGAGGGAGAAATATCAATCATTTAAGATATGCAGACAATACCATACTACTAGCAGAAACCAGTAATGATTTGAAACAAATGCTGATGAAAGTTAAAGAGGAAAGCACAAAAGCAGGACTACAGCTGAATGTCAAGAAGACTAAAGTAATGACGACAGAAGATTTATGTAACTTTAAAGTTGACAACGAGGACATTGAACTTGTCAAGGACTATCAATACCATGGCACAGTCATTAACCAAAATAGAGACAATAGTCGAGAAATCAGAAGAAGGCTAGGACTGGGGAGGGCAGCTCTGAGAGAACTAGAAAAGGTCCTCAAATGCAAAGATGTATATCACTGAACACTAAAGTCAGGATCATTCAAACCATGGTATTCCTGATCTCTATAAATGGATGTGACAGTTGGACAGCGAAAGAAGCAGATAAGAGAAAATCAACTCATTTGAAATGTGTTGTTAGAGGAGAGCTTTACGCAAAAAAGACAAATAAATGGGTGTTAGAACAAATTAAACCAGAACTATCACTGGAAGCTAAAATGATGAAACCGAGGTTATCATACTTTGGATACATCATGAGAAGACATGATTCATTAGAAAAGACAATAATGCTGGAAAAACAGCATTTATTGATTCCATAAAGGAAGCCCCAGACCTGAACTTACAAGATCTGAACAGGGTGGTTCATGACAGATGCTCTTGGAGGTCACTGATTCATAGGGTCGCCATAAGTCGTAATCGACTTGAAGGCACATAACAACAACAAAAATATATTCTCGCTGGTAAAACATTTTACATGAACAAATTCGAGATGAGATGCTTTGCTGCTAAAAAAACAGTTAACTTTATAGGCCATTGCTTTATAGCACAGAAAGTATTGATGTCTATGAAACCAAAGTAAAAGTAGCTCCAGCTGTTACAGATAGCAGTTTTTGTCCAGAAGCATTACACCATGGAATATATATATACATATAGACACACATATATGTATATGGAATATGCATATAAATCGCTGTTTTTGTAGCTAATACCTACATCAGTTCATTAGCTCTAATAAGTGTCTGCTTCTTACTTGGCTTCAAAATGCGACAGCCAACCTGAAACAAAACATATTTATTTATTTGTTTGATTTATATCCCACCCTTCCTCCCAGCAGCAGGAATCTTATTTGTAAAAAAAGATTCAAGAAAATAGGAGCTGATGAATACTTTTCACCAATCTTAATGAAGAGCCCAGACAAGAAACTTAAAACATAAAACAAAGGTCATGTTAATTATAGGCCTGCTTTAAACATGTATTTTAGGAAATGGCTTATAAGTTCAAGACGAAGTATCTTAATATGTATGTCATGTATTAGATGAAAGTATGCACTAAAGTTTTCAGCCAAACAAAATTAACGTTAATAGGACAGTCAGCTGCAGCATGACATGAGAATTACTCATTTTTCAGAATAAATTATTTCATGGCCAGCTTCTGTGTGGTAAAAAAATCTATTGATCATCATGGCAAAAAAATAATAATTATTGGCTTGTTTCTGAACTACTTTTCCCACTTTGTCATGCTCTAGTTTCATGTTGGTACACTGGTTTTATATGGGTTTTGTTTTAGCTGTTGCGTCTACGTTAGTTTTAGATGGATTTTGTTGATGCTTTTATAATTGGTTTTGCAAATTTTGGATGTACTTGTATTTTTAATGTCTCTATAAAACACACAGAGAACCTAGTTTTATATGGGCAGTATATAAATGCGAATATTAAAAAACGTATTAAAAATACACCCATCTGCTTATGAATAACAAACTACTGCATGGCAATGTCACAGACCAGAACTGAAAGTCACTGAGCAGATTCAAGATGAGCCAAGAGAATGTATGCCAAGAAAACAAACTTAGGATCAGAACCTTGCAATGAAAGTGTGTTATTGTGTCAGTAAGGCAATAGAGGAATTCAAGCCCAATAGAGGCTGGTGGCTCCAGTGTCAGCAGAGCAGTGCTGTTTAGACAGCTTCCTTGAAAATTCGGACTACAACCTAGAGCAGATTCACTGCCTCACTGATAGTGGAGCTACCAGCCTCCACTGTTCAAGCCCCTCCTTCTGCCATTACTATCAGAACTGTAACCTCCATAATATAAGTGATGGAAGCTAGGAAGCACTAGCAGCACTACTAGGCCGCATGCTACTGTCAAGCATGGGAAAGACCCTCATCTACTGTTGCCACAAACACACACAAGCAGCATTTAGCACTGCCAAAGTGACAATGGAGCACGCTCCTTTCTTTGTGAAAAAAGCTGGCAGGTGGGCAGACAGCAGCTTGCCAGTTATTTGCACAGAGGAAAAACATTCACTGCCAAAGTGATCAGGAAATATATAGTAGTATCAGAGTGGCATGTTAGAGCAATGGCTGAAGATCTTTACCAAAAATACAAATCAAGGCAAGAAAAAAAAAGGTTCACTTTACTTTGGAGGCTAGAGAGAAGTTGGGGGAGGGGGAAAGGAGGAGGAGAGAGAATTAAATGTGTGAGTCATCCAATGTGAAAATTGTTGTTTTAAATAATTAAAAACCTGTTAGACACATGCAAATAATGGGCAAGACAGTCCTTAATCATGGTTAAATGAGCATAAGCGAATATGCGAGCCCCTTTCAGCAACTCTACCAGGGCCGGCACCAGAGGGTGGCCAAGTCGAGCCCTGACCGAGGGCCCCCGAAAGGCCCATTCCTTAAGGTCAAAGGGTAGTGCTCCTGTTCTGCAACCCATGGCAGCATCAGCTCCCAACCCTGCCATGGATTGCGGAGAGGGACCTCGCAGGCACCCCTCCAATACAGTAACAGTGGGCTTCAATAAGCTTGCACACAAGTCCCACCTACCTCTCCCATTCCTGTGAATTATGTACGCACACTGTGAATGCATGCCTGTCATCAGCCAAGATGGCACAGGGGCCTCCCTAAGGGGCTGATGCTCCTGCCACAATCTTGGTTGATGGCATGCATGCACGTGCAGTACGCACATCATTCACAGGGACAGGAGAAGTAGGTGAGTCATGTGGGTAGGCTTATTAGCCCTGTGCCACTTTAATAGGGAGATTGCGCTATGGCACCGCAGTCGCAGAGTGGACTGGTGCCCAAGGGCCCAGCCATGTCTGGCACCAGCTCTGAAGTCCACTCTCAAGTTTCCTCTACTGGCTTTAAAACCATAGTTAAGGCTTATGTAGCAACATTAACCTTAATTTCCTATGTCATTTAATCAGCTTTAGGTCTCTTGAATTCTGCTTATCCTTTTTATAGCATACTCCTGTTTTACTTATGATTATGTTATTGTTTTCTTTCAATATGTACTACAAGCTGCCTTGGAAGAGAAAATTGAAGAGTGACATATTAAGTATTTCTGGGCCTTTTACACATAATTTTAGATCTTTTGTTGGGTTTCATCTTGTTTTTAAGGTCTTGCTGCCTTCTAATGTTTATTATGATTGCTCATATTTGTATCATTTGTATTTTAACTAATTTTGTATGTCGTTATGAAAATTGCTTTGGCAATTTTTATTGAAGAGCAGTATAAAATATCTATAATAAATAAATATAATTAATAAAACAAACAATTTAGCACTTGGAAATTAGCAGGTGGATTTTTTTAAACTGAGAGCATAACACTGGATACTATTAGACTTCCTTTTAGGTCACTAGTATTCATATGCCACATATAAATGAGAGAAAGCATTTTTTAACATCAGACACATACCTCTGGGGTATCTGGACTGGAAAATGGAGAAGCACCATAGAATCTGTTCTCTTTATCAAATGACTCATTATCATCGTTGCCCTGTGATGCAAATTTCTCCTTTAGAGCTTCTGCTATTAAAGCTGCGGGATCCCATCGTGATTGCGTTATTTTCTTTGTTTTAGGTAGAGGTGTACCTCCTGGTGATCTGAAGAAAGAGCCAAAAATGTTTCCAATCTTTAGTCAACAATACTGCTAGTCCCAGTTGGTGAACACATATGGTAGTATTTGCTAACACGTTCATTCCCAACATAGGACTTATCCAATGGTGTTCCACTGATGGAAGGCTTTTTGATCCAGCGGAGGCTTCCGACAACACTGGAGAGAGGCAACTTTCACAGATTCCCTCTTTGCCCCGCAGACACTAGAGACACCACAAATCAAAGGACTGAAATGGCCTTCAAAATAGCATGTGAGACTATGCAGGGGGAGGAAGAATCTGTCAAAATTGTCACTCCCTGATCCACCGACAGAAGCCTCTGCTGGGTCAAAGAGCTTTCTGTCAGCAGAAGGACAACACTGGATACAACCCACACTTTCCATTCCAGGCTTGAATGCTGTTCTTGGATTCCTGTGAACTGTGGCAGTATTTTACCATTTGGTCTACTGTGCAATCACACTCCTTGGGTGGGGAACCTCTGGCCCTCCAGATGTTGGTGCAACTCCCATCACCTCTGACAATTGGCCATGTTGAGCAGGGTGGATGGGAGTCAGAGTCCAACAACATCTAGAGGACTACAGATTCCCAGCCTCTACCTTAAGCAGTCAAGGGTGTTAGAGGCACAAACAGTCACTGCAGCCCTTGGGCACTCCAGGTAATCCCATTATCTGTTTGTTCCCAACGCAAACCACCAAGATAAAGCTGACCACACCACTGTTCTATCATTGGTGGCAGGGGATTATGGAAATCTTTCAAAGCAAGCACTGCAGACTCTTTAAGTTATCCCCGCTCCACCAAGGACAATATTGTCGCAAATCTGCAATATGTTCTATATCCTAAAGAAATCACACACAAATTATGGGCATTAAAACAAAATCTAACACAATAATTAACAATTACACTTCTACATCAGTCACCTTTATTTCAAACATTCTAATTGTTCAGTCATAAAACCAATAGATGCTAATAAAAGAAGTAACTGCAAACACAGGAGGGAACTCCCACATGGAGCCCTTTAACTCATTCACTAGTTCTTGGCTATAAAAGCACATTGCAATGTCTCCAGACATTACATGCAGCAGGAAGCCATGTGCACTTCTCCTGGAGCAATCGAGCTGCCCCGTCTGATACATGCCAACTCAACCAATCTGTATATGCTCCAGGCTGGTGGGGAGAAGAGGAATGAGAGTCACTCTGAAGATTCTCATTCAAGGTAAGGCCGAGTATGTTGCAGTACACTTGACACTATGTGCACCTGGCATAGGGATGGAAGTTCGAGGAATCATTTATTTATTATTCATTGTATTTGTATACTGTGCCATAGCCAAAGCTCTCTGGGCGGTTTACAATAATTAAAAACATTAAAAACAAATATACAAATTTAAAAACACATTTTCAAAAAGCAATTTAAAAAGACATGCTAAAATGCCTGGGAGAAGAGGAGCCTACTATAGATTCCTTCCCATGAGCTGAGTTGCAAATGAAGGAGGGCATGAATAAGGCACTCAAACATTTTATATAAAACTAAGACAATCACTTCTTCATCTATGTCTGGGAAGCCAACACAATATACACTGAACCACATGAAGAGTAGCCACCCTCACAATAACACAGCGCTGTACAAATGTATGTGATATACTGATGTATTCAGATATTGGAAGCATGCATTTTCTATCATGCACCTCATTCTTGATTCCAGTTCATTTTCAGATTCTTGAGGAGAAAAAGGAAGCTCAACCACTACTATCAATATTCCAGTTCAACAACTTTTAAAAATATATGGCAAAAACTATTTCTAGCAGCTATAATGAACGGTCAAGTACAGGTTTAAATGCTGTGTTGCCTCTCATCCACTCAGCTGAATGAGGAAAGGAATGAAGGTCATGAGCAATAACTTGGATTTTCAAGGAAAAGAGTTCTGCTAGTTTAATGTGACAGTCACCTGCACAATTTGCACTGGCATATCAGCCCAAATGCATTCAAGCAGGAGAATGTGCAGACAGAACTGTGCATGAGCATATAAAACCAATTTCACAGGCACTCTGAAATAAAGACTGACGGTGGTGACCCTATTTTAGATCCCTTTCAACATTATTTTATCTTCAAATGTATATTCTGCTTTACGTACCTTTCAACTGCTCTTAGTTTGACCTTATTTATATCCTTCAGAACCTCCATCATACTAGGAACAGCTTTAGCATTCTGCCATCCAGCACTATCTGTAACTTTTGTTATCTTACTTGCAGCCCGACGTTGTTTAATAAGCTCAATTGCTGACTTACGGGAATCAAAATCAGATGGAGGTAGTGGTGGTGGTGGTGGTGGAACAACTATATTACAAAGAGAGCTAGGAACCGGTGTAGAAGTCATTTCTGGCTGTGGGAGAGCACTAAAAGGTATGTTTGATAAATTCACAGTACTTGAACCTATTAAACAATTGAAGATACAATATTAGGAGAAAAGATAACTAAACTGTTTAAACAAAAATATTCATCCCAGATATATCACTTGGTGTACTTTTAACACAATCTGCACAGCCTAACACAGGAAAGCATGAACAGATGAACACAATGAGGAACAAAATCAGGTTACCTCATAATGCACTTTTAAAAAAGTTATTCAACAGACTATTGCATTGGTTCTGCCTGAGTGTCAAACTTGGATCAGGGAGACCTGGATTCAGATAACTGTTCAGTCATGACAATTACTGAGTGACTTTGGGCAATTCTATCTTAGCCTAAGTTTCCTCAGCAATATTACAGAATAAAATGGATTATTATCAAGTGTGGAGTAAAAATACTGGGTGATAGCCAGCACTTTTTTTCTGGTAAACAAAACGAGATGCCAATACTCATATCTTGATAAAAGTGCCATGGGTGCCAGCACAAAATGGCTGCCATGGGCAGCAAAAAAGGAGGTGCCAGTACTCTTTTCTGGTGAGTAACATTTTAAAAAAGGCACTGGCAGTATCTAACTAACTCGTTCCATCAGAACAAGGATTTCTACTTGCACAATGGAACTTCCTTTCCTCTCGTGCACCCTTCCGAAATCTGGCTCCAGAAGGTTGAGGGAAAATTCACAACAGATAGGGAGAGGGAAGGACAGGGGAGAAAGTTTTGTTGTGAAAGCAGAATTACTTGCACTGACAGAATGATTATTTGGAATACCAACCATAGTAAATAAACTACATTGAATAGCCTTCAACCACTGAAGCTCTTCTCAGCTCTTCTATTGTTTAGGCTAAAAAAGGAAGTTCTACAAGGCTGAATCCTGAATACTAAAATTCTCAACTGGTACAGTGCAATTGTAAAATGTGTGAAATACATAAGAACCCTACCTATAATCAATTTTCATTTACATAATTTATTGATTAGAACTTTTAAGGTACCCAGTGGCCAGGACTCCCCCCACTACTTTTTTTCTTTGAACAGCAGATGTTCACACTGTTTCAAAATCCGCTGTTGAACAATCCTCAGACTGAAAAGTGATTTGCCAAGCAACCTCAGAGGTCGCTGTCCACGAACTGCCCATTGGAACATGTAGAAATAGTTGTAGGTTCTTTGGATTTAGGCAATATTCCCAATGTAATATGTTGATCAGACTTTTATTTCTAACATATTTGATTTCATCTTCTCTTGTTTGTTGTTGGCAAAGTGGGCAAAGGGTGCATATATAACTCCCAGAAACTGCTGTCAATGTTTACACATACACTGTGTGGAGAATGAACAAAGAACTAGCAACGGCTTTTTATATAAATTTTGCAATCAGATGGCAGCGTGACTGGATGCTAGGAAGAGCAGGAGAATCATGCACGGATAAACGTATTAGGAGTCACATAGACAAGCTTACATGACTGATCGTTCCCTGGCCTATGTATCGCCACAATTCCTGCAATCTGTGCACGAAGATGAGCTAACTCATTCTCAAGAGCAGAAATTTTTTTGAACGCATCTTCATTCACAATAAGTGATTTTTTCATTCTTCCTTTTGAAGCAGCAGACACAAGCCCTCTCCGTTCATCAAATCTAGAAAATATAAATGCACAGCTTTATAAGCGAACAGAGGAAACACTCAAAAAGTCAAGATTATTACTGTAAAGAGATATATATGTACATTTATCTGACCATCACATTAAACTCAATATTAAGTGCATTTAAATTTTAGATAGGTGTCATTATCTGTTGTCTTTTCAGTGCTTACTGAAGACCTTTCTCTTCCAACAAGGCTTTTAAGTAGCCCTTATCATTCTAGCGTGCATCTGTGCTGAATTGTTTAAGACGTTTCCAAAGATTTTCTTTCTAAAGATATTTTTAAGACGTTTTGTTTTTAAGACGTTTTATCACCTTTTGCTGCCCTGGGCTCCTTCTGGGGGGAAGGGCAGGATATACATTTAATAAATAAATAAAGCACAATCCTATACATGTCTAAGTAGAAGTACATACCACTGAGTTCACTGGGGTTTACTCACAGATAAATGGGTATAGGACTGCAGCCCTGACTGAAAAATGAATTTGGGGTTTTGTGGCATTATCTCTTTTATACAGTTTGCACAACATTGGTTTATTTACCAAAATCTATACCTGATGTCAATGTATGCAAGATTCATATAATATTTATTTGACACAAAACACACCAGGTTCGCTCTCCTCCTCAGTGCAGATTAACCAAGTGATTATGTAAGTGCATACATTGTGGAAGGAAAGAGAAGCAGTGTTCGTTTTCTGGGATACAGAGCAGCTATTTATTTATTATTATTTATATTCCACCTTTCAGGATACAGAGGAGACTTACAAATATCATCAAAATACATTAATAAAGCAAAGAGTAAAATATAACAAGTTATCAATATTAAAATTTGGATAAGGTTATAAATAGCCAATTACACAGAGACATCAAAAATACAATTGCTCAATTACTTGTAATCTATAAAGTAAAAAGGTACGGAGCCACCAGCCAAGATCAACAATTGCAATTTCATGAGAACTCTCATATGGAAAATGTTAATGTGATGACAAAAAATTCTTAAACCATTGGATTGCATCCTGAGAATGGCATGTAGAAGGAAGCTCACAGAAGGGGGCTTTCCTGCTGACTAGTCCCCTGCTTTTCTCTCTCTTCCCACCCCCACCCCAGAGTAACTCTTGACAACCGGATGGACTCATGAGAGGAGGAAATTGGCATAATTAAGTGCTGCCACCTGGTGTTCTACCAAAAATACTACCTTGTTGCTAAAATCAGCCTCCATAACTAAGAACTGGAAGTGGTCAATGTAACACCATCTTTTAAAAAAAGGGATCCAGGAAATTCCAGGTTAGTTAGCTTAACATCTGCTCCAGGAAAACTAGTGAAAAGCATGATTAAAGATAGAATTACCAAACATATAGAACAGGGGTCCCCAAGCTTTTTTGGATCTATGGCCACACTTAGAAATCTAAGAAACTGTTGTGGTCATGACATAATACCCATTTCAAAAAACAAACTGGCAATGTTCACGAACACCACTCCCCTGTGAAAATACACCCCCCCCAAACAAGTAAAAAACAGTTAAAAACCAAACAGGAAATGTCCCCCAAAAGACTATGTCTCCCAACCAACCTTCCCCAAACCACATCAAAAAGCAACAACAACCAATCTCTACTGGATCATATCCATATGGTTTATTAACATTCTCACAGAAGTTTATGAGTTTAATGAGACAGGGTTTACCCTTGCAGAAGCCATGCTAATTCTGCTCAAGCCCCACCCCTCCTAATTGTTTTTCTTAATGTGGTTTGGTGGAGGTTGATTAGTGGACATTATCTTTTGGAGGGGTTGCCTGTATGGATTTTGACCGAGAGTTGTCACTATTCGATCTGGGCTTTTAAACTTGTTTATAAATGAGTTAGAGTTAGGGCTGAGCAGTGAGGTGTCTAGGTTTGTGATGACACCAAATTGTTCACGGTGTTCAGAACAAAAAAGAGATTGCAAGGAGCTCCAAAACAATCTCTCCAAATGGGGTGAATGGGAATTAAAATGGTAAATGTGATTAAATGTAAGTAGGTATAAAGTGTTGCATCTTGGGACAAAAAATCCCAACCTCACATATAGACTTATGGAGTCTATACCGGCAGCAACTGACCAGGCAAGAGATCTTGGAGCTGTGGTGGACAGCTCAATAAAGATGTTGTTCAAGTATATAACAGCTATGAAAAAAGTGGATGTTATGATAGGGATCATTAGGAAAGGGATTGAAAATTATCAGACTGCCATTATATGACTCTGTGATGCAACGGCATTTGGAATACTATGTACAGTTTTGGTTGCCCCACCGCAAAAAAGATAATGGAGAGCTGGGAATGGTGCAGAAAGGGGCAATCAAAATGATCATGGGGATGGAACAACTCCCCTATAAGGAAAAGGTTACAACATTTGGGGCTTTTTAGTTTATAGGGAGGGGAACATGATATAAATGTATAAAATTATGCATGGTTTGGAAAAAGCAAATCAAGCAAAGTTTTTCTGCCTCTCTATGGAATTTGCTACCACAAGATGTAGGAATGGCCACCATTACTACTGGATAGCTTTAAAGGAGGTAGGCAAATTCAAGGATTAAGGATAACGATATACTGCTTTAAGTCTTGGAGACAGTATTCCTCTGATGTTGGGGAGCACAAGTAGGGAGAGTGCTACTGCACTCATGTCCTGCTTGTGGGTTTCCCATAGGGATCTGCTAGGCCACTATTAGAAATAGATGCTGAGCTAGATGGATCTTTGGTTTGATCCAGCAGAGCTCTTATGTTCACACGCAATCCAAAGTCTACTTGTACAAGTGCTTCCATTACATTTTGGCCAGTCCTCTTCTCCCAAGGAAATCCGTCATGCCATAGCCCACACTGTTCAGAAAATCCCCTGACCCTTCAGAGAGGCATTTGGGGTGGGACAGAGAAAGTCACTATCCCCATCTACCCTCACTCTCCATTCTCAGGTCCAACCCATCATTGAGCAATGTAAATGTGATCCAGATACCTTACATTTTTTAAAAATTAAATGCTGATTGTTAGTCTCTCAGGTCAGAACAGCTGTAGCTAAGAAAGACTGAGACAATCCTATTACAAAACATGCAGTCATTCTTAAGAGTTTTACTTGCCTAAATCTAGCATATGGTTCTCCGTCATCGTCTGCCACCCACAAGACATCAGCAAGGGAAGGCGTAACAGAGCCAATAGTGCTACTTTGCTCAGGTGTCAAAGAATTCAAACTCTGGATTGCCTAAAGCAGCAGAAAAAATATTGTCAGGTGTCTATATATTTGTATCAGTTTTTAAAAAATTAAAAAGGTATCAAGCAGTGTCCACTAGTTTTAGTATTAGAATGCATTATTTCCCTGTTTAGTGAACGGTACAGGAATATCATCTTGTTGTCTTGTATCCCATGCCCCATCTGTCAACTATTTAAAGCTTTTTTTAAAAAATGTTTTTAACATTGTTTTGTTTTAATGTATTTTAAGGTCTGTTTTTATGATATTTTAAAGTGTTTTTAGTGTTTCTGTTTGCCGCCCTGGGCTCCTGCTGGGAGGAAGGGTGGGATATAAATCAAATAATAAATAAATAAATAAACTGTTTCCAAAGCTGAAGAACCCTGATCTTTGAGAGCAAGAACAGACAAGTCAGCCATCATTTAGAGGTTGTTTACAGCCCCCACCACCACCACCAATAGCTGCCTGTCTCTAAGTGTCAAGCTGTACTGGGCAGAGGCCGATCATGTGGAACAAACCTCAAGGCCAAGGAGAATGGTTTATAGTGAGATGGAGAGTGTCTGCATGGCAAGCCACTGCACTCAAATGACAAGCAATATCTGAGGAGCCACAAAAGGGAACAGAAGTAGCCTCCACAGGTTGACTATTTATTGCCTTCATTTGGTAGCAATTCTATACCTCCAACCACTTTTACGCTCCTTGCCTTTATCTTTAAAAATTCTAGTCATACATTTAAGATGAAGTAAACTGGAACAGCCTAGAGCAGGGCTTCACATTTCAAGAGAGGTTTTGGCGCACTATCACCATAATCCTCCTGAACGTTCCCAAAGTCAAAATATAGCATAATTATCCCAATTCATTTTCCCTGAGCACAGCTGCAGCACCATCTTTTAGCTAAATTAATAACAAACAAAATACATACTAACTCTTACAGACTGTTTGATAGGATAGCATTCAGTACTTTATTCAAAGTATTACAGCGCAAATGATCTTAATTACTTAAATAGTTTGGCTTTGGGCTGCTGCAATAAATCATCCAGAGAATCAAATACTACTTTTCCATATTCATAAGCACAGATATATTTTGGACTTTTTTCTTCTAATTGTCCATTATGTCACTTTATTCTCAGAGGTTTATAATGGCCACTCCACTATACATTTCTATTACACCTTTCCAAATCCTAAACAGCACAATTCCAGTAGAATTATTTATTTCCTCTATGCAGTACATGACAAGATTAGATTCCTTATATTCATCTTAAACTTGGCAGTAAGACCTATACCTGAAAGCGAGGCCTTGGACAAGGAGTTAACGAAAGACACTTCCCCAATCTGCGAACAAAACTTCGAGTAGATCCATACTTTTTTCTTTCCCACGCCCAGGACATCTAAGAGTCAAAAAGGCCTTTGCAAGTTAAATGTGAGCATTTTAAAAAGAGCTGACAACCAATTAGATAATTTTAGTTGATTAATCATTTGTCTTTTAAGTATTGGAAAAAAATTAATTGGTTTACAACTTAGTATTAAAAGAAAGCACTGGAAGAAGAAAAGTCTAAAAAAACAATAAGTGTGTGCACTTAACTGAAGACCCTCAGATTAAAAATTGTCCTTATAAAATTGCCCCAACAATTGTCAAACTAAAGCATTATTTGAGTGATCCATTGGTAAGAAGTTACATCCCTAATTTAAGAATGAAGTTAATAAGAAATATCCTATTGTGGCAACCCACTCACACAACAGCCATTCCATTAGTAAGAACCCTGTTACTAGTGTAGCACAACTGCTGTTATTATACTCAGTGAGTTAAGCTTTGTGCAGCACCTCATGCACAACGTTAACTCTCAAAACTCTTGCAGTAATGTTACACTGGATCTCGCACAATAAGATTAAGATATTATAGTGGTCTATAATAGTTGCAGAATGTACTAAATCATTTAAATACTATATGATACTAAGAACTGCACCAAACAAGTAACAGAAAGAGTACCCAAATACTTACAAACTTTCACCAATCCTAAGCATACTACTTTTTTTTTTTAGGGAACTTATAGGATAGGTTGATAAGTCAAATACTAGATTTGTGTATATTTTGTGAGAATTACAGAAAATAACTTACTTGACTACAGGCCTAGTAGAAAGTGTATAAAGTAAATACCATTCATTAATTTATTCCAATTTTATTCATACTTTTATTTATTTATACTTTTGCAGTAAGGGGGGGAGGCGGTCTGGATTTTTTTTACTTGGAAAATATTGCCCTAAATTGATTGAGATCCAATTTAGCATGCTTATTTTACTTGTATTTAGTAAACAGTATTTTTTTAAACAACCTATGTTAATTTATGTGCTGTATCTCTCAAAAAGTTTTCAGTAGTCAAAAAGTACTAGAAGTTAAATATTTGGGGGGGAATCAATAAAACACACTTACAGTGCAATCCTGTGTATGTCTACTCAAAAGGAAATCCCACTGAGTTCAAGGTAAATTGCACTTTGTGTGGTTTAAATGTTATATTCAAAAAAATGTAAAGCTATGCTTGGAAATTATTTTCCTTGGAATCCTTAAATACACTTAAATACCCTTACATTAGATTTTAAAGGCCGGGAGCAGGGGGAAATAAGGACATGATAAACTGATGTATTAGTGTAATGTAATCAAACTTCCTAACTCTCACAAGCTCTACTGGAAGCTAAATTCCAGACTATCATTAAAGGTAGTCCTACACATAGAGCATTATTTAGTCACCTAATACCAAACATCTCTAGGTGACTTACAACAGATTTAAAACATACATAAATTTAAAACAAGAATCCTAGATAAAAACACACATGATCACTAAAATTCATCAATAGGTTAAAAGCCATACACAATAATCAATAAAAACTTAAAATCCATCAAATAACAAAAAGAAGTAACTAGGACAACACACATCAAAGGCCAAAGACCTAAGTAAAGAAGAAGGTCTTTGCTTGGTGCTCACAGACAGATAGAGAATGCGCTAGGCATGCCTCCCTGGGGAGAGCATTCCACAGTTGGGGGCCACCACTAAAAAGACCCGTTCTCCTGTTGCCACCCAGAACTTTGAATTGAGCCTGGAAACTAATCAGTAGCCAGTGCAGACGTGCCAGCATTGGTGTTATATGTGTGGACCAACTTACCTTGGTCAGTAATCTGGCCACCAAATTCTGCACCAGCTGCAGTTTCTGAACAATCTGCAAAGGCAGCACCACATATAACACATTGGAATAGTCTACGCTAGAGGTTACTAGAGCAGACAACAGAAATTAGGCTATTCAGATAGTGGCACAGTTGGGTCACCAGTCAAAACTGATAGTCAGTTCTCTGCGTCAGTGAGGCTACTTGAGCCTCAAGTGACAGTAATGGTTGCAGCAGAGCTTGCAAGTAATTAGTTACAAAAAACAAATTACTTGTAATTTATTACTTTTTTGAGAAAAGAGTGGGTAATTTCTTCACATTTTTATCGTAAGAGAATGAGGAGTAAGTTTTTTTTACTTTTGAGGAGTAATTGTAATGTTTCCAGCATTACTTTTGCGCATTACTTGGGGGGGCAGAGGAGGGGAAGTCTTCTTCTCCTCTGAATCGTGGATGAAAATCATGTGCCTCAAACTGGGCTTCTGTGCAGCATCGCTCCTCCCTCATGCTTTGTGGGTGTTTAGGAGGTGACAAGGAGGAGGTGAAAAGTGAGATGGGGGGTGGAGTCAAGAGAAAAAAAATTGTTTAAAAAAATGAATGGTGGTGAAGAATGGAGTGGAGGGAGAAAGGAGCTGGAGGGTAAGGATGTGGATGAAGGAGGCAGCAGTGGAATGGAGATAAAGAACTGTGTCGGTGGGAGACGATAACGTGTGTGCTTGCATGTGTGTGTGAATACTGTTTGCACTTGGCATGCAAAGAGGCCTCCGCCTCTGCCGCCCTACCTGGCTACTTGCTGCATTTGCAGAGCTATAACATTTTTGCACTCCCGGGGAAAATGTTTGCTTGGGTGGGTGTGCCTTAGTAGCAGGGCAGAGTCCAGGAGGTGGTTGAGTGAGAGACATGACGCTTGCTGGCTGAGTGTGTGCGCGCGTGTGCGGGGCTTGCACTAATGTGCAAAGATCTGAGTGGTGGCCTCTGCCTCCCTCCCCATCTCCCTTACCAGTGGAGAGACAACCATTGCTATCTTATGGATAATAAGAATTATCCTACCTCTGTGTGTGTGTGTGTTTATTTTTAATGTTGTTTTAAGTGACTTAGGTGTTCAGCAGCCAAGGCCAGCACTTAAGTAACTTAAGTGTAATGGTAATGATTACTTTTGAGTAATGGTAAAGTAATAAATTCCTTTCCGAACAATTGTAATGGTAATTTATCCCTTTTGGGGGCCATGTAACAGTAACTGTAATTTATTCCTTTTTAAAAATGATCTTCCAAGCTCTGGGTTGCAGATGTACCCAAGTTATATACTTGGGAGGGTTTCTTAAGGAGGGGGTTTAACCGCTGCCTCCTTTAAAGAGACAGGGCCCATCCCCTCTCTCAAGGCGTCATCAATCATCTCTTTGACCCAGCTGGCTGGGCTGTTCCCTCTACGCTAGTTTTTATCAGCCATGAGGGGCAAGGAGCAAGAACAGCTGGCTGACCAGACCAAATCAAACTCCTTTTTCTACATTCTTGAGCCAATCTGGATATAACCAACAGACGTCTCATCACAGCCAGTTCCACTTTCTCTTGATAGGTACATAGCTAATTAATCAGCTCAAGCCACTGAGATCATCTGCGCCTCTGTAGGTAACTCTGACTATAGGAGGACCCCAGGAGTAATTTCAGTTAATTAATTTTATGACACAGTGCATTTTCCACAGAAAAACCTAATAGTGGAAAGTTTTACTGCCCACTGCAATACTCATATAGGGTGGACAAAAAGTGTACACTTCAGAGCACCAACACCAAACTCCCACTGAGTTCAGTATAAATGCAAGTCATCTAATGATCAGTTAATGAACATTTGACACTTGATTGAGCCGGACCATCTCCTAGCCATTAGGAGATAACAGTAGAATCATAAAATAGTAGAGCTGGAAGGGGCCTATAAGGTCCAACCCCCTGTTCAGTGCAGGAATCCAACTTAAAGCTTGGAAAAGGAAAGCTTCATTTCACTCAATACTTCTAACTATTAACAAGGAAATTATATGAAAGATATGCTAAATCTAAATGCGTGACAATTTTAGAGGTATCATTACCACTCAAATTGGCTCGATCATGCTAATAATTAAACCTTAGATTAAGCCTAGAACTTCCAAGAACAGTTATGTCTTTTTACCTTTCACCATGGACTGCACCTAAAATTATATTACTACTCTTCTCTATCTAGAGCTAGAACATCCCCCATTATTTGCTCTATTTTCCTTTCAACATAGGATTATATGAAAGCAATAAAACCATTATTCACCAGTTGAGTACATTTCAGTCTGGCATCAGGCTTGGTTTTGGCACCAAGTCGGCTTTGGTCATGCTGGATGATGATCTGTAGCAGGACAGACATGAGGGGAGTGTGACCCTGCTGATTATCTTTGCAAGCTTTCGATACCATGGACCATGGTATTATCCTGGAGCGGCTCTGCAAGTTAGGAGTTGAAAGCACTGTGTTCTGGTGGTTCTGCTCCCACATACTGGACCATTTTGAGAGAGAAGCATAGAGAAGCTTTGTTGTGATATGGAGTCCCACCAGCTTCTCTTCCCTCAACAATGTTTAATATCTATATGAAACCATGGGGGCCCGGGAGGTCATCAGGTAGTTTGGAGCTTGGTATCACCAATATGCAGGCAAGACACAGCTCCATTTTGTATGATCCAGATGAAGTCATGCCAGTGATGAATTGGTGCCTGGAGGCAGAGGGTTCAATGAGGGCCAACAAACTGAATGTAAATCCTGCCAGAGGCACTATGGTGGGCAGTTTGCATGTACAGGAATTGGATGTACAACCTGTTCTTGATGGAGTGTCACTCCACCAAAGAAGCAGGCCCATAGTCTGAGGGTATATTTGGATCCAGCAGTGTCACTTAAGGCCCCGGTGGCTTTGGTAGCAAGGAGTTCCTAGAACTGGATAGCCTTGCTATTGTGATGCATGTTCTTGTAACCTTACATCTGGAAAATGGAAATGGACTGCCTTCAAGTCGATCCTGACTTATGGCGACCCTATGAATAGGGATTTCATGGTAAGCAGTATTCAGAGGGGGTTTACCATTGCCTCCCTCTGAAGCTAGTCCTCCCCAGCTGGCTAGACCCTGCTCAGCTTGCCACAGCTGCACAAGCCAGCCCCTTCCTTGTCGGCAACTGGGCTCCTTGGGTCTATGCAGCTTGCCCACAGCTGCACAGGTGGCAGGGCAAGTAACCCCTGAGCCACTCACTGTGGGGGTGATCTTTAGCTGGCCCTTGACACCCAGGAGACACAAGCGGAGATTTGAACTCATGGACTCTGGACTCCCAGCCAGGCTCTCCTCTAGACTACTGAAATGTGGGGTCCCACAGGATTTGGGTTCCTTTAAATACATCCAGAGATGTCTTTAAGTAGAATGCTGCCACTAGAGAACCGACACGTGCATCTGCACGGTCATATAACACCTATTCTGTAGGCTCTGCATTGGCTGCCAATGTATTACTAGGTCCAGTTTAAGGTGCTAATATCAACTTTCAATGCACTAAATGACCTCCTCCCATGCCAACTAGCCCGGACCGTGCAGTCAGCAGGGGTGGGAACACTTGTTGCTGTCCCACCAGTGGACATGGCTTCCTGTGCAATGATGTGAGGTAGGATGTCTGTTGTGGTGTGGCACCTGGAGGCATGGATGACAACAATCTTCAGGGATTCCACTGCCAAGTTAAAGCATATTTGTTCTCCTAGGCCTTTGGAGGTAATTAGCTAAAGCTGCCTAAGGCCCAGGTTTTATTGATGGTTGGTTTTATTAACCACTGTATTTTATTGCTGTATGATACTGTTATATATCATATTGGAAATTTCAAAGCGATAACTGTATGCGATGAGGGATGGTCTTGAAATTTCCTAAATAAAAATAAGTAACATGAGCTGCTTTATGAAAAGGTACACTACAGCAGGGCTGCCAGAAAAGTAGAAAAAACATAACTGCTTTTGGGGGGGGAAAGTATGTCTTTGCTTAATTTTATTATTTAATCTGTGTTATGTTTTATATTATAATTCCCTTATTATTGTTCATATTTTATTTTAACCGTTTTTATGTATGCCACCCAGATAACTATGGTTACAGGGTGACAAAGAAATATTGTTAATAAGCATGTATGGAAGACTTCCAAGACAGGAAAAAAATAACAAGTGAAGGAAAAGGACAGTGGGGAGAGGATTTCTACAGAAATCTGAAGCTATAATTATGCAGGAATGTCACTATGAAAGACAGGGAATTGACATCAATAATCTCACCGCACAACTCCTTGAGATGCCACATAACTGTAGGAAGCGTGCTCCTGAAAACGTATTTGAAGGAAGATGGGATGCAATCATAAGAGCAAAACCATTAAGACAAACTTCACACCTTTGTACAAGCTGTAAAAAGGAAAAAGCCATGAAGACAAGACAAGGTAAGGATCCTTAATCAACCTGAATATTTTATATTCTTAGTCAGAGGGCTACTGGAGCCAAGAGTTGACTCCTCTTCAGGAAGAAGTCAAGGCTAATCAGGAATAAAACCTTTATGCCCTTTCTGGAGAGGAGAACTTTCCAGGGTGGTTTTTTTTGGGGGGGGGGTGGAGGTGGGGGAGGGCTTTGCTTTCTAAAGGTAGTTCTGCTCCTTTAGAGCTATGGCTTGGGAGTAGGCTATAGACCTTAAGTCTATACCAAAAAAGGAAAAGAGAAAAAAAGAGAAAGTGTCTTTAGAGCACTTGGCAATGCAACAATGCCCAACATTATATGGTCCTCCAATCTGCACAGCCTTCTCCTAAAAGGGATCAACTGCCCAAGGTGGCACAAGCTCTCTGAGCCCCCTGCAAGCAGCGCTCTGCTCCCTCAATAAGGGAGGGAGGGAGATAACCACGCAGAGTAGCAAGGAGACCTCCCCATAGACAGTGTTCTGCTCACCTACCCAGGGATAGTTACTCAAGGTAGCAAGATGCCTCTCCGAGCTCCCCAAATGCAGCACTTGCTTCTCTCTCTTTTGGCAGTCATTGAGGTGCTTCCTGGATGGAAGAGACCACCTCCACCTTCCTACCTACCACATCTCCCCAAATCCACTTTGCCCAATAACCAGGGAGAGAGTGCTCAGCACACCATTGACACAGCCTCCTTTACCCAGCAGCCCAGTTCTGTGCTTGCCAAAGGGACTAGCAGGCCAATGCTACCACTGTCCCTTCCTGTTTCTCCCCTGCCTTCTTCCTGAAAAGTTAATCCTTTGCTCTCTGCTCCATTCCCTGCTGACCTGAAGAACACTTCGTGGTAGTCCAACTTACTGATTTGTTTTCATGCTGAAACTACCATCAATGCAGCTCTCCACAAGCAGCAACAGTAATAATGGCAATTGACAGGAGTAGCCCATGTACAAATTTTGTTAAATGAAATCAAACCACTAAAAGATACATTATTATGTCTGTAATCTGCATCTCCTATAAGATCAAGGCAGACATAACTACAGAAATGACAGAATCCAAATTTTGCAATATTTATAGTGTCAGGCAAGACATGTACTCAGTCTCGTATGGCTCTGGGGAGAAAGCCCTCACTACTGCCTTTATTATCAAATATACCAGGATACAAATAGAGTTAAAATGCTACCTAGCACAAGAGTAATCTTGGTTTCATAGAATATGCAACTGTCAAACAGGAGACAATCAACTAGACATCTAGCATCCATGAGCAGTGCATGTGCTGAGAAAATTCTTGCTGAGCTCCAAGAAAGAAAGGAAGACTCATCTTCATATCATGCTCCCCAGAGGCTGATGGAACAGTCCTCGTGATGAGCATAGAGTGGAATTATGGAGCACTGTGAAGATGTCAAACTTTTTACTCTGTTTAAATGCAAAACATTCATGCAACATCCCCACCCCTGAGCTCGATATTTCCTTACCAGTTCCGCTGGCACCCCATAATATTCCAGCAGCTGTCTTAAGAGATTCAGTACTAGAGACATTTTACAAAGCAATTGAATTAATCCAAGCGCCACTTAAAAATTGGTGTTGCACATGCCAGAGAAGCTCGGTAAATATTTACTGCAGCTGCAAAGAAAAAAGTTTATTTCACAATTAGGATAAAAAGACAAACTCAGTTTACATATACATCCTCTTGAAATAATTATAAACATAATGTAAAAGCACAATTAGTAAAAGATGCAATTATCTATAATACTATATTAGAAATAGCAGTTGAAGCAAACCTACGAACTTGGTTTAAAGCTCTTGAGAAAACATGTGCGCACACAGATATACACTGCTACACGTAAAGAGAAATGCCTTTTATCATTCCCAAGCCTTTTCAGAGAGACAGGAAGGCCAACATGTAACATAAGGGCCTTTTAAGTCGAACTATCAGGAACCAAAATTGGTCATGAATCAGAAAAAGTTAAGGCCACACTTTCGGGCACAAGTCCAGGATCTTAATAATTAAATGTAGTAGGCACTCTTGCAGCCTTGACTTGCTACTGCTCTGCATGTAATTGGCAGTAGAGGAGGTGCAGCAAAGAGCATGGCCCTTCCAAGCACAAAGTGAAGTACTTGAAATCCCCCCATGTGGCACAGTCCTGAAGGGAGCCTTCCAGCAGTCTCCTTCATTACCACCTCTTCCTTCTTTTCCTCAGTGTCCACCATGGGAGCCTGCTTCTAAGTGGAAAGAAAACACTAGATAACGAGGGGCCAAACTGGGAGAGATCAGTAACCTCTTGCTTCCTCCATATTCAATTGAACTGCATCTGACCCCTTTTCTTCCTCTCCTCAGAACTAGGGTCTAAAACTAAGTGTAACTGACACTTTATATTATACATGGTCAGAGTTCCTCAGGACAATTTCTCAGATCCCATACCCCCAGTATATAACTTACAGATAATACTATTACCATATAGGGTGTTGCAAGAGTTATTGTGATAAAGCATGAAAAACAATTTGATAATCTGAAATGCTATCCATGTGCTGATTTTTATAAAACCCTGAAAACAGTGCAAGAGGTAACATGAGGGGTGGGTAACATGTTCCTTAATTTGCACTTCATTTTTTTAGTATGTTGGCTTGGAGACTGGGTATTTGTACAAATACCCAGTGTAGATTGCATTGCTATCGTGATCAGGAACTGTAATCATGATCTAAAACACCTGATGCAGTAAAGAACTCTTGGCTGGTGGTAGAATGTTATATCTTATTAGAGTGAAGAATAATTTCTTAGCTAATAGCATGAATGAATGAATTTATTATTACAGTCAACAGACCATTCAAGAGAACATACAAAATATAAAAGTATTAATACACTCATAATTCATCCCTATACAATAAAATAATTAAATTCAATTAAAATCATATTACAATTTATTAAGAGATGGTTAATTCATTATAGTTTTCCTGTATTGGATGGTCGTCGCACTGAATTTAGCAACTGCAAATGTCACCTCAGGTAAGTAGTCACC
Source organism: Rhineura floridana (assembly GCF_030035675.1). Taxonomy (NCBI): domain Eukaryota; kingdom Metazoa; phylum Chordata; class Lepidosauria; order Squamata; family Rhineuridae; genus Rhineura; species Rhineura floridana. The sequence continues at coordinate 106,046,771 of NC_084483.1, forward strand.
TAGTAACTAGTCTAAATAAAAAGCTTGGTCTCTACCTGGAAAGGATCGTAGAATAGGTAAAATTAATTTGGTTCTCAGATCCTGATAGTATGTACATCGAAAGAGAACATGTTCATTGGATTCTGGTTCTTTCACAGCACATGAACATATTCTCTCTGAATAGGGAATTTTATTGTATCTGCCTAAAAGGATAGCAGACGGTAGGATATTTAGACGCATTAAAGTAAAGGCTCTACGATAATTAGGGAGCTCTAGGGTCGACAAATATGTCATTAGTGTGCAAAATTTGGGATTGTGTCTTTGCTTCTTAATAAGGTGACTCTGAAAATCAATATCTTTGAGCCGTTGCTTAACTAGCTCTCGAGCAGCTTCCAAGCTCAATTGTAGTATATAAGATGGAGAGAGACCTAAGGTTGATAGTTTATCATGGATCATTATCTCCCAGGAAGAATGATGATTATCTAAAAGAACATGAGGAGCCAACCCTAAGGGGTTAAAGATCAGTTTTAACCAAAATAATATCCTCAGCTTCCAAACGGTTGCCTCTATAGATTGCAAACCACATTCTAGTCTCAGAATGTGGTTAGGTACACAGGTGGGAACTCCTAATATAGCTCTTAAGAAGGAGTTTTGAATAGCTTCCATCTTTGTAAAATTCATAACTGTACTAATCTGGGCTCCATAAATAAGTTGGGGAATTATTTTAGCAACAAAAACCTTTCTAGCCGGGGGGATAAGTCGACCTCCTTTAGTATGAAAAAAAGATATTAGAGACTTAGTCGTATGTCTGGCATTCAGCAGACTAGAGGTTATATGCTGCTGTTGGGAACCTGATGATTGGAAAATGATTCCAAGATATCTAATGTTTTTTACCTGTTCTATAGCTAATAGCTGTTTTGGTGGTTGATTGAATTCTTCAGTCTGATATATTGTGTTTGGTAGGGATTGGGCTCGTGGGAGTTGTAGTTCAAAAAAGTAACTTTTCCAAGCTCTGGATTCACGTGGTGGTAGGAAATGCCTTGTGCTACCACTTTACTACAGTAAATTTGTTATTGCTAGTTAATATACATTTGCCATTTATGAAGGAGTCAGAGTCAGTACATTTCTACCGACTCAGACTACACCCAAAATTGCTCCAGACTCCGACTCCACAGCCCTGAGAGTCAGTCATGCTTCTTTCTGCCTGTCACCCAATGTGAAAGGAATATTTGTTTGCTTTCAATTATATTAACCCTGAGATGAAATAAGGTGCCCACCTTAAGATACAGGGAATATAGGGCAATACTTGGGGAATTTTGGCCCAGGTACCAAAGTATCTTACACTGACCTTATCTAACTGTGTTAAAATGAATAGCTAATCAGGCATGAGTGATCTTGTACACATAAGTTCAGGCTGCAGTCCTATATGCACTTACTTGACAGTAAATGAAGCCAAACAGTTTCTACCTAGACGCACATAGGATTGATTGCGCTGTTAGGCTCCTCTCATAGAATAACTTGTCATTTTTTCTATTTCAGTACAATTTTAAAAATGAATTCTTACGACTTTGCTTTCTGGCTTGACAAAAAAATGAAGCAGCATATGTGATGCTACTGCACATGACCCACATATCTACATTCAAAGTTTTGGCCTTTTTTTTCCTTTGACTCCCAACAGTGTTTCACACATCATACAAAATGGTAAGTTTATATTTTTAACAATTCTTTTTTTAAAATAAGTCTCATTAATTGTCATTTAGAAAATAACATTGTTTAAAACAAGTTTGGTTAAAAATACACACTGTTCTTCATTTAAGATTTAATTCACAATACTCAAAAACATACTGTACTAGAGCCTGTTTTCCCATGCAAAAGAAAATAGGGAAATTTGATTTCTGAGGTCAAGCATTATGAATGATAGATAATATAATACCTGCCATTTTATTGCAGAAAGCGATGTGTATTTATAACTATTAAGCAAATAGCATGGGCATTTATATTCCATGTAATAGAGAAACAATGATTTTATTGTTTATTTATTTACTTGTTTTTGCCCAGTAGTTACCAGCTATCTAGTGGTAGACTGTGAGGTAAGTACTGGATCATAGTCTTTGTCTTCAAACATACAGACTCACACAGAATCAAAGAATCACACAGAAAGTACCAATTTCTCAAAAGCCCTCATTTTGCGTAGGCAGATACTGCTGTGTAAGAATCATATGGGCTATCAATAATTCATTGATGGGGTTTACTGTCCCCCATAATATCCCACACAAGTGTGTGTTTTAATCTAATTTACAGTGCAATCCAGTACTTATCATATAAGAGATCAGTCCCACTATATCCACTAGGGTTTGTTAGGATTGCAGCCTTAGCCTGATATAGCCAGAGTTAGCTGCATACTCTTCACTATCACAACAAATCTAAACATTTGATCCACTCTTCCGGAGTGGCCTTTTCAGCTTCAACATTATCAGCTTTCAGCTTCAACATTAAAAAAAAAGTTTTTGAAGTCCAACATTGCCTTGATTTTGCCAGATATGAGTAAGGGGAAGGGGGGGGTGCAACAACTGCCCCCAACCTTCGGATGCAATGGTCCTAAGTAGTATTTCCAGAAACAATATTAATATTCAAAATGTGAATAAAATTGTTGTATCACATGCACACCTAGAAACCTTACCATACCTTTGCAGCCCCAAGCGAAAATGAACCAGACTTTATCGAAAGCTTTTAAAAAGCATATAACTTTTTGTAATTACTAGGCAGCTGATTTTTAACGCAATAATTTCCCAGTGGTGGTATCATCAGCACCTCAAACTCGTCTAAATGAAGAAAGAGAAAGGACAGTCACGTGCATAGAGAGGAATGCAAACATATTTTCGTAATAACAAAAACCTGGAAATATGATTGAAGTCTGATATAAAAATATTTACAATAAATAAATATTAGTTGAACCAGAAGCTGTTGCCAGCACAAATACATCTCTCGTCCTTTGTTTTAGACTTATATATCGGTGATATCGTAGCAAAACGAATGAAGGGGAGGACAGTTGAGCTTCCTTTCCTCGCCCGTTCAAAACAGCGGCTAGGAACAGGAAGGATTTTCCTCCATATAAAATAGCATACGCCATTCAGCAATAGCGTTTTACCATTCGGCGGGGGATTGTTTTTACATCCCATGTGTTTGTCCAGAGCCAAGTCCGCGCCCCATCGGCAGGATGGAGGAGAAGGTGGAATGAGGAAGCGAGCGAACCCACAACATGCATCAGGAACACCGGCCCGCCCCAACGGTCCTACTCAGCCGTTGAGAGGAGTCTTTCAGAAACTTACCAAACCGTCAACGAAGTAGAACACTCACCGACCCCGACCCGCAGCACGAACGCACGACACTGTAATTGAAACAGAAGCCACAGACTCCCCCTCCCGCCTCTCTCCCCCTCCCTCAACCCTTCTTCAGTAGCACGGTCCCTGCAACAGCACAATCAAACTTTGGCACTCCCTCTTACGATTGGAGGAAGCAGATAAACGTAGTTCACTTTGTAACCTATCCGGCATCACGGAGGCGTGGTCTCTGAAAAGCCACCGTTTTTGACACTAAACGTAATCATAGGAGTGGGGGCGGGCCTTAATTTTACGATTGCAACGTCCAAGAGAAGGAAAAGAAATTAGAGCGCGGGGGCCGATGGGAAGTAGCAACCATCGGTTTCTAGAGGACAGTGGGAAAATTAAGTTAATGGAGGCTTGGCTGTCAGTGGTTCATCCTTATTCTAGGTCCGTTCTCTCTTTATCTCCCATCTATTGGTTTTGTTCTGTCTCTTTGGGTTGTTTAACAATTAACCATGTGGGAACTTGTCATCAAGTCGGCCACAGCGACGAGAAAACAGATCGGCTGCTAAATGAAACCATGCGGGTCCCTTCGTTGATATATGTTACTGAGATATTGTCACTGTAATTCCAGCGGATGGTCAGTTCCGTCTTTCTGCTCTTTATTAAATAGAAAAAGGCTTTTCCCCCCAAAACAAAAACCCAGTTATGTTTATCATCCCAAGTATAAAACACAATCAGCGAGTTGTTTTAGTTATAGTTCCAGATGTTCATGGCATTATGGAGATGGCACGGAGGAGCACCTACAGCTCCCCTCATTCTGTAATTTAGCAGCAAATCTATTTCATACCTAGAAATAGGGCCGTAACACAAACAAGATTGTACCAATCTTTACTTTAAAATCACATATCCCACCTTTCTACTAAAAAACCAAAAGCTGTAATCGCTGAACATTTAATTAAGCGTTTATTAAACAAATTAAAGCTACTCAGGGTAAAATCTAGGGCCAGTCCTTCCATTAGGCAAAGTGAGGCAAAAATGTTTTGGGCCTGACCTGGTAACAACCACTCTGTAGATAAATCTTCAGAACTCCTATTCCCAAGGGAATAGTGTTTACTTCAAGTAAGTAGCTTATGATTATTTATTAGATTTATAGCCTGCTCTTTCTCCCAGTAGGAGCCGGAGGTGCCATGCATATAGGTATGCAAATATCTAAACTATCTAAGAGAACTAAACTAGAAGTGCGATTATACACATACTAGAAATTTCCCCTTTCCAAATCAGGTTTGTACAAGGGAAAATCTTAAGTGGATGACTTTATTTAAGCTTTCTTGATTATTGCTATAAAACCCCTTCCCACAATCTGAGGTTACTTCAACTGCATGAACTCCCACCACCAAACATTGTGTTGGCATCTGCAACAGCCAGGAAATTAATGCGTTTTAATACCATACTGAAGCCTTTCCCTGTCTGAAAAATGCAGGACAGACAACACTGTTAACAGACATATGTAATACCGTTTTAAGAAAACGTCTTCAGGCTTACCTTAAAGAACACTCAGGCATACAAAAATCCAGGAGCTCAATCACTAATAGCACAGATCGTTGTAGAGGCCAAGAGACAGGTTTCTCATCTGGTTCAGAAAATCTCACTGGCTCCCAAGTTTAGAACATTCCTTTCTTCCATATTTATGTTAAGGATTTTTGTTAATCCTTTTGATCCTTTAAAAGGTTTCATAATCACCTTATATGTGATCACTCCCATCTCTATCTTGAATTTATGGCCAATTTCAACTCTGGAGCATGACCCACATAAATCTCTCTTTCAAGCACATTCATCAGGAAACATGGAGAAGCAGTTTCAGTCATGTAAAGGCTGGATTCGTTCTGCACGTCAAAACACGTACCTTGTTTTCCAATAGTCTTTTCACTTCTGGCAGGTTCTTCCTTGTTCACTACTTTGATCTGTCCAGAAGTAGGGTCCACTTTGGGTGCTGTTTGGCAACATCAAGGCTTTCATCCTTGCCCATCCTAATACATTTGGTCCTTCGTTTTAAGTCCAAACATTCACGCATTTGATTCCCCACTGCTCAAATGATGTGCCTTACCCATTCTGCTTGCTACTGCTGAGTGTGACTGTCTACTTGGCCACTGGATTTTTGCCAGTATGTAGGGTGCTCCTGGTCCATTTGTTGCTTTTCCTCTTTTCTTTTATTGATTTTTGGAATTAAAAAGTATCAAAGTACATTTCAAATTCACCATCTCCTGCCCCATTATACAAATAACCAACCCATTTACAGCATCTTTATGTCAAGGTCATTTATTTTCCACTGTCTCTTCTTCAGATAATAGTACAACTGGTTTCACCAACACATTTTTAAGGTGATTGGGTAAGAAAAGGGAACCAGAAAGAGCAGAAGTGTATCCGGTAGCTAAGAAGGTAAATTGGTAGCCAGTAGTTTTTAATTAAAGTATTTTCAAAATGGATTCCAGACTTTTTCAAGCATTTAAACAATCCACTCCTCAAAAAACTAAAATTGATCAGTGCCACCATTCAGGTTTGGACATCTGGGAGGGTCCTTTGCTTTCCAAACCGATAGTACCAGATATCTGGCAGTAAGTGTGCACTAACACATCAGTGCCCACATTGCCAAAAGTCCATCAGTCCCCACATTCTTTGAATTTATTTCTTTATTTATTAGATGTATATCCTGCCCTTCCTCCCAGTAAGGAGGAATTGATTTTGTAAATGTTAAGAACCATGATCAATCAATGGTAAAATGAATTTTAGAACCTTCACACCCCACAAAATCCCAGGACCTGACAGGACCATAATATGCAAGTAAAATAAGCCTCACTTTCACAAGATCTTTAGCAATTTGAATTAGGCAAGAAGAATGGCATAGGCAAGAGCCACAGATAACTGATAAATATATTTATTTTGTTGTTACATTAGTCCTAGATGCAAACCTTGTGACAATTTAGTTATTTCTTTCAGTGCCTATGGATTGAATTGTACCACTGGGTTCTGAGCTCCACTTGTCATAAAGGATTTAAATGTGGTGCTATATATAGAGGAAGCGTGGTCTTAGATAAGGTGTTAATCATTTTCAAGAAACCAATCGTAGAGGGTTCAGCTGAAAATAGTCCATGGGGTTGTTAATAAAATTTGTATTTTTAAAATTTTTAAGCAGAGAGGTCACATTTCACTATAGTTCCTGAAAATATAACAGATGATGTCTGGGAATTCAACGAATGAGACAAAGTAATCATCCCTTTACATTTCCAGATTTTCCAACAGATGATTCCCCTCCACTCCTGAACGCCAAGTTGCAGTTAAATCAAATGGCACCCATGGGTTCTGGTACACAGAAGTGTCAAACTGAAATGTGATGGCAAATTTCCTCCACTTCTTCACAGATCTTACAGAATTAATTGTAATTCCCCCACTCTGAGTTTGCAGAGATTGGATCATCATACTCGGAGTAGAACCATTAGTCATAATTAACTTAAGCTCACTGATTTTGGTGGGTGAGTTAGTCAGAGACAATCCATTGCTCCCAGTGTTGCAAATCTAGTTGTAAATAGATGGCTGCTCAGCTGATCCACCTTACTTGCTTAAAAGAGGCACTGGACTGACACCCAAAAGGTTGTGCAAGTAAAATAATCTATGATTTGTCACAAGGTTAGGAAAGCAGAAGCTTCCCTTTCAAATCTCAACTCTGGTTTTGAAAAGGAGGTGCATGATTGTTTCTCATCCCATAGAAAACTACAAGAGCCTAGAATTTATTTGAACACTTTCATCGAGCCTTCTTGATTAATTAATCAAACAAGGTAAAAAATCATTGGGCAACATTCATTAATGCCCACCCACTTGTGCAACAGGGCTTCTGGTTTCACTCCGTGACCATCACTGGCAACCCCCACTTGTCCCCCAAATCTGCTCCAGAGGGTACCCCAACTCTCTGGAATAGACTGGGGAGGCATGTGGGGACTACAGGGAGAAGTGCAAGGAGCAGCCCTATTGTGTTGTCATATGGATCATGATCTTCATATCAGTTTTGCCTATGAAAATGGAATAATTATTTTTACTACTAAATGCAGTGCTTTGCACATTTTCATTATGGTACTGAGGGAGGTGCCACACCTCAGTGGTAGACCACAATGTTTTTCATGAATATATGCCATTCAGTCTAATACCTGGCAGCTGGACTACAGAAGATGGTAACCTCAATCTCTACTCTGACATCCACCAGAGTAGACAGTCCAGGACTAAAAGGGCCAGTGGTCTGACTTGGTGTAAAGCAGATCCCTCTCTCACACACAAGTTATCAACATTAATAGACATTATTGCATATTAAAAATACTCTTCAAATTGCACCACCTAGTATTTCAGGATTTAGCTATTACCTTAGTAAGAGTTCAAGCAGTACATGTTATTGGACAAAACCCTGGTCTAAACTGACACATGACGCATTTGGTTCAGATTCTCTGTCAATATGTGGTTTTTAAATATCAAAATGGAATGTCAGACTTTTCTCCTGGAAACATACAGCTTTAATAATATTTCTGTGACATACATTGGACCTATAATAACAGTCTCATGTCATTTTAGAATTTTCACATCTTTATTCCACTGAAGACTGAAAACATGAAGAAAATTCCCAATTGACCAAGTTATTTATCTGAAGAAAACCCAAGGAAAATACTATTTTACAAACTGGAAAAATTGATACATTTGGTAGCTGGATCAATATTGCCATGACATTTCCTGGCCAACACTTTCACCAGATGTCAGTAAGTCTTCCTCTAATGTTCCTGCAGTAATAATGTCATTTCATACTCATTACACACATTGCTTAAATGTTATAAATGGATAGCGTCTAGTGTTTTACAGAAGACCATGTTTATTATGCATGTAAATGCTGGAAAAACACACTTGAAACATGCTTGTGTTAAAGGTAACTTTTTCACTACAATTTACCTCTTTTTGTCGTATGCCTAAAGATTTGGAATGTAGGGCAAGTCTTCCCATAAGAAAAGAGTGTGCAGAAGGTCAAGCTACTTTTAGTGCTGTTGCACAATAGTTCAGGCATTTCCCCATTAGCAGTAAGGGTATGTGGATGGAGAAACATAGCACTTGTTAAGCTACAGCGCTACTTGTCAGATCTAGATCTGTTCAGATGAGAACTCCCATCGTGTTCTAGAAATGTGAATTCATGAAAGAATTAATAAGATCCCAACACTGACTTGCATAATGTCCTACCTGCACTCATTTGTCAGAAAATGGGATAAAAAGTAGCAAAGGACACTCGTTCTCAAATGTGATCAGTAGTAGGCTTTGCAAAAACAGATTGCGAATCCTTAAATCTCGCGGTGCTGTTCACATGTTGACACAACTAGTTTGGCGCTGTATTAAACAAAATATTAGCCACCCACCCCGAATCAGGCCAAGTAATATTATGCTGCAATTTAAATGTAAGCCACAGAAAGAAAAAGCTCAGGAAATTACTAATTCAACCATAGGATTCAGATTTAGTACAGATTTATTTTAAAATGTTGCCTCAAGATTTAGATGCGCAGACCTAAAATTTACTTTAGAATAAAACACAGCTGTGGAAGGGTCAATGAAATACAACACTCAGAGTTTTGACCATATATTCTGGACAAAGCAAAGTTACACTGCTTATAACAAACAGTAAACATTTTAAAAAGTTGATCATGACAAATAGTATCATACTTTTTCTACTTGCTCTTGTATAATCATCACTACTTAGTGAAATTGCAAAAGAACAAAAAACAAAAACTAAACTACTCTCCAACAGTAAAATTTAAGTAAAATGCTTACATTCATTTGACGACAAGTCATATTAAAAATGTTGTGTAGATAGAACACTGATGTTTTCAGCTGTAATTCATCTTCAGATGTATTATTCCTAAGCAAAAAGAGATTTAAATATTTGTACTAGTACACATCAGCATTTTCAGCCACTTTAAATTAAAATACATAAAGCAATCACAGAATTGATAAACCAGAATTACTTACCTTTTCTTCTTTGCGTCTCTCCTTGTCTTCATTTTCCATTGTTTCTTCTTCATCTTCTACAAGCCCATCCCCTTGGTATTTGTCATGTGTCCACTTTGGACTGCTACCTGATTTTTTGAAGTTGAATCTTCCTCTGCCACGCTGGAAAGTGCCACGGCCTCTTCCTCTTTTAGCCCAGTAATCTACGCCATCATCTCTGTCATCATGCTAGAGTAAACATGGATTAACAGTGGAAAATTAAACAGACTATTTGGAAAGGTTAAACTTCCCCTTCCACCTAGCTGAAAGCTATAGTTGTCCTTTGTTCTTGACATTCTGCAGCATATGAAGTTGTGCTATACCAAGTTAGACCACTGGATCCATCAAGTCCATTATTGTCCACTTGGATAGCTTGTGCAAACCAATGTCTCTCCCAGCCCTGCTATCAGAGATCCTTTTACTAGAGATGTCAGTGATAGAGTTTAGGACCTTATATATGCAAAGCACATCCTCTGCCACTAAGCTAAGGGCCCTTCCTTTATAAATCATTGATTTGATGGGACACAGAACTGACTCTTCATGTTTTTAGGTGTGACAAAATATCTTAAGTCTTGCTTTACACAAACTTCTACAATTCTGCTTGTCTGATTGAATATAATTGGTCTATGTGTCAATGTTATGTCCGGCACCCTCTGGTTTACTGGTACTAATTAATGGAATGTAAAAGTGTATGGGAAGAAACAGTAAATAATGGATTACTATACATTTTTACTGAAAAGTCACAAGGCAGATTTTGCTACATTAAAAAAACCCCAAAGGAAATCAAATATGCCTAGTATTTCATTCCCTCAATTTCCAGTGTTGAGACGTGAGTGTGATTGGCTTTTGTATCCAAAACAGTACAAACCAGGCACAAGAGTGAAATATCGCAACACTTAGAGATTTGCAGAAATACAAAGGGGGAGAAACCCTCATAATAGTCTAATGAGAACACAGCATGTTCAGTGCCTACACAATGCTGGCTGCCAGTTGAAGAAGGAAAAAAGTGGGAAAACCCAGATGGGAGGGGGAATGTGACTGACACCGAACAAGACCACTCCACACTGTTAATGTTTTGTTGCAGATCCTATTTGTATATTCCTTGATTTTCTTCTACAAAAAAATCTGCCAAGTGAGTAATCAGAAAGATTAAACCTTACACATAAATGCAAGTTCCCAATATTGTCACATTCTAACTAGTCCAAGAAAGAGAACCCATGGTAGAAAGAGCTATACAGATATGAACTGACCTTGTTCTCAATGCAAATAGGCTACAAACAAGTTTAGAAACAAAAACTAATTTCTACTCCAAACATGGGACCACCATGGATAAAGGATAGGACACTAGTGGTATCCTTGAGTGTATGCCTTTACTTTCCCACATATAAAGTAATGGCTACCAGAAATGCTGAATTTGGGAAAGCGTGTGTGCGAGCGTGTGTGCATGTGCGTGTGTGTAGGGGCTAAAGTAGCCCATCACCAGTGCTGGCCAGAATTGACAAGGAAGGCATGTAAGCAGCTCTACGGTTATGGTGCAAATAAAGTTTGCTGGGACAATTCTTCTCTCATCCCCCTCAAAAAAAACAGGTCTTGGGGGCATCAGGAAAGGATGCAATGCCAAAATCTGTCTCCCCATCCATATTCTGAACAAAGGTTTTGAGTTGAGAGCAAGGGAATAATTTCTTACTTTTTCAACGCCTGAAGTCTCTTTAGTTTTTTTTTGGGGGGGGGGGGAGGCAACAATGGCCTTGGTGATGACTTTAAAGTGGAGAGCATAAGAAGGGCCAAATTATTCATCTCTGCCTGTTAAGCTTGTTGTACCTAAATAATAACAGCTACTTTGATCAGTTAAATGGCCTTTCAAAACTACAACAAAGCTACATGTGAACATGGTAGCTTTTTAATCTCACTACAATAGGGCTTTTCAGAGTTCCGCTAATATGGCAGCTAAAATTAGAGTAAGGCCCCACTCATACGGCACTTGTTCCGCTTTTATGGTGTTTTTCGGGCATCAGCCGCCATTTTATTGAAGGAGTTCCGCTTTTCAGCGAGTTTCGCTTTTAGGCAGGGGTCTGGAACGTAACCCGCTGTATAAGTGGGGCCCTACTGTATTCAACTGTGAAAGCAGTGGAGCTATCACTGCCACAGCTCTGATGCATGCGAACACCTGACAGTTGTAGATAGTAGACTGGAATCTGCTATAGAAGAAAGTAATTATAGCTGTATTGTGTGATGCACAGGCAGGGCCGATGGGGGGGGGGGGCAGTACAAATTACCGGGGCCTAGCTGTACGGGCCTGGGGCCCAGCTATGTTACATATGTTTTTGTCTTTCTCGGTAGTATCATTATTTGTTGATTTGTTTTTGACATCCATTGTAAAATCGGTGAATCAAATTTGCAAGGAACTTTTCTTTCACCAATAAACCTTTTGAATAAACTAAGGCAATTAAAACTTGAAATTCTTTTTCCAAACGTAGTCGTTGCTTTAAGGTTGTTCTACACCATACCAGTAACAGTGGCTTAAGCAGAACACTCTTTTAGTTGTCTTTCTAGAATAAACGATGTGTTACGGTCTACAATGGCCCAAAACAGATTGGCAGGTTTAAGTTTACTGTCACTTGAGGCTGAATTAGCGAGAAAATGCAATTTTTCTGAAGTTATTGATTTATTTGTAAATCGCAAAGCTCGTAAAGTGCCACTGACATAAATATGATTCAGTAAATTTCACAAAATGCAACTTTCCTGAATTGATTGTTTTAAAAATGTAGCTTTTTATGAATAAAGTTGCAATTTGGGAATTTTGGGTACAATATTATTTTATTATGATAAAGTATATATTTAAAAATTTTAATTATTCTTTAATTACAAAAAGTTATATTGCCTACGTATATATTTTACAAAAAAAAACATTTATTATTTAAGATATTTCTAACTGTATTTTCTTAGTTTTCAAATAAACAAGTTCTCATGTCAAAATTATAAAAATGTAAAAATTTAACATTTTAGTGAAAAACAAAAAGTTGCATTTTGCAAGTAATTTTAAACTTGTATTATATGAGTATTGCAATTTGCGAAAAGTTGAAATTTCCGAGGTTGCATTTTGCAAATATTTACTGCAGTGTGAATTATAATGTGATATATGTGATTTTGATTTAAGTTTTTTTGTATGTTCTTTCAATTTTTATATGTTCTTTAAGAATGTTTTCTTTTCATATTCCAGGTTTCATTTGTATATGAGGCAGGACATATTTGTTTTTTGTTTAATACAACATATGGTATTTTAATTTAAGTTTTTAAAAAATGTTCCTTAAACTTTTTATATGTTCTTTAAGAATAAATGTTTTCTTTTCCTATTCCATGTTTCATTTGTATACCAGGCAAGGCATATTTGGGTTTTTTTGCACATCAGTACAAATCCTGTGTAAGATTTTTAGCCAGTCCGCCCTAGCTTGGGGCCCCCCAAAAAAACATTTCACCAGGGCCTGAACCTGCTCTCGGCAGCCCTATGCATGGGCTAGATCTTCTCTCCTCTTCACGAATGAAGACAAGAAGTTGTGCAAAAAGAACCTTCTTCTACAGCACTTTATTTCCTACCAGTCTATGTAGATGGGTAAAAAAGCAGGCACAAGTTCCATTGTTCCTCCTGTAGGACTCAAGATTCTTCAAACAGAAGTAGCTTTATATATAGCCTACATAAATTTGCTTATAAGAAAAGTTTTGAGACAAGATGCATGCATAACAGTATGGCACCCACCAAGAAGTATTTCTTGCTTTTGGGGGTATATTCAGGATCCCATTCCTCCTCCTTCGGTCTCTTTTGAAAAGTAGTATTTGAGTTGCTAGGACCAGCATTTGTTCCAGCAAACACGCCTCTGGCTCTTCCTCTGCCCCTAATTCGAAACTGATTAACCAAAGCATTTATGTTTTTAATTCATTTACACTAAGCAAATGATGAATTCTTAATGCATTAACTAAATGAAGTGGCATATGGATCAATCTACAGAATTTAATAGCCACTTTAAGGTACTGGCATTCAGTCTAGCAGAAGAGCATTAATGTATTGGGGGGGTAAGAACACACTTTCATATAATAGTATATAATAATGGTTTCTGGTAGTCCACAGAAAATAAAAGATTAAGCAAACACTTGCTGATGCCTCCACTTCTACCAAAATACAGTTGAAAGGCCAAGGTTTGAAGAGTGGGGAAATTAAGCACACATGTTTAGGAGTGCACATGATGCAATGAATAATAATGAGTATGGTGGTTTAGGATATTCAACATAAAAAGCAAGAAAGGAGAAAAAGAAAAGGACCTAGAAAGAGCCTAGTTTAATGCCTTCTAACTGAAATAAGATACAATACAGATTTAACAGAAAAACTGCTTTCAAATAACTTAACTGAAGTAATATTAAGGAACAATCTTACTAACTGCTGGCATAGCAAGACCCACTGTTCTGTCCAAATCACTGCTTTCTTGTTATTTTCAATGCTTCATACACTATTTCATACAGTAAGAATTATGTATAGCGGGGACTAGTGTATGGCTCAATATTACTTGTACAAAAGTATTTAAAAAATTATATTCAGTCAAAACTACTAACCAGGTTATGAACCAAATAAAGCAACTACTTTGAATATCTTAGAAAATTGATTTCGATGACATCACTAAAAGATAAAATATTGTTGTGAATGTTGAGGTGAGGCAAGATATGGAGGGACAACTGCTACAAGGAAACAAAGGCCTGAAACTTAGGTTCTTAAAACTTACATACTTAAATTGTCTAATGAAAAAACTCCAACAGTTACAGCAGATATATAGAATTTACACATGGCAATGCAGACTAGGACACACGCATGGTATGATCTTTGAGTCCATTCAAATCATGTGGAAAAAAAGAAACCAACAATTTTAGCAGAATTCTTAAGCAAAAATTAAGTGTCTGCTGGACGACCAGCAACCTCTGGCTCCTCTTCCCCAAATCTTTCCATTCCAGTTGGTCACTAAAAGAACTATATAACTAAAAAAAGAGTGCCTGGCCAATCCCCTTTGCTTTTGTGTTGTATCTTCTATATTGTAAGCCTGAGTCCAGGGACTGCCTTTTCACTGATTTTTGTAAGCTATACTGGAGCCTTATCAGCTGAAGAGCAGGATAAAAAGTGGTGAATAAATTAACCACCACTAAATCATCTTTCACCAATATACTTATTTGCTACCAATTAGTTTCTTAAAATTTAACTGGACACTGCACTCAATAATAATGAAAGCCGGTCCAGATTCCATTTTAACCACTATGCTGTTGTAACATGTTGCTTTGTATCTCTCAATATATATGTCATTCCACAACTGGAATGTTGTATATCTCTTTATTGTTATTTATATCCTGTTTATGTAACTTCTTTGGTCAATCTTTAAAATATTGGTTGTTCGCAGTCCAATCAAACATACAATTTCTTTGCCCTGTCTTAGCAAGCCTGATAAACCATGATATTCTACAATTAAGATTTTAGCTATCCTACTCTACTCAGAATATACAATGGAATTGTAAGTACCAGAAGAGAGCAAACAAGCCAAATCTGAATTTTAAAGTATTGTAATTTTAAGGGCTTCTGGATTTTGGCATTTGCAATTAATGAACATTATGTAACTGTGACTATGTGTCACACAGAATCAGCACCTTACTTGTGAAGTTTGGGTTGGGTACAGGTAATCCCTTGTTCAATGCTGCCTAGAACATGATTAGGTAGCAAAAATACATCTTGCTCCTCACGATCATGAGATCCCTTATCACACTGAAAGCACATGAAACTATGCAGAGTGCAATTGGCTTTAGCCCAATATAAATAATAAAACAACTACCGGTATTTTAAAGTTGTATACACCTGCCTCTCACACCAATCTCATAGAGCAATTCCTTATTTGGCACTGCACATTAAACCCCAGATTGCATTGTTCTGCCTTGTAGTCATGCATTCCTATGGTTAACTTGGTCTCCCCTGCCCAAAACACAGTTCATATTAAGTGAGAGACTGCAAATACAAAAAAGCAAAACAAAGAATACAAAGAAGGAATACACACAGCAGAATAAATGACTGCTTAATTAAGGATCACACACCAGGCAGAGTATTCTGGGAGAAAGTTCAACATTTTTACTATCAAGCATATGTGCGAGCTAATGGTAAAGCAAAAGAACAGATGCTGCAGATAGGATGGGATGTTTGGTATGCATCTTTTTATTATTTTAAGTCAACTGAAGATAACCATGTCCCTGTCTAAAAAGAGTCAGGCAAGCATTTTTATTTATTCTCTCCCTGCAATTTACATTTCCAATAGGAACTGCTTCAAAGTGCATTTCCATAATATCTTATATAAAATAAACGAAACCTTAATAATTAGAATGCTGTTACTGCAATTACCATGACTTAAGAATAAATTAGGAAAAACATGGAAGAAACTCACAAATGTGCCTCTAGGTCTTCCAACTCCTGTAAAACCCAAGTAGTCTTTTTGCTCGTGATGGGGTTTAAATTCTTCATCTCTTTCTTTCTTGCAGTCCTTTTCTTCTCGGGAACTGGATGAAGAGGAAGATGGGGAGGAAGTTGAGGAAGATCGAGAACGGTCTTGCTCTCTTTTTTGTTTACTGAAAAATAAGAAACCATACTGTTTGCTGTAGCATTCTATACCTTTTTATTTTCTGTACCTATAGAAGCTATCCTTGTTTGAAGCTAATGTACAACATTATTACACTATTGAGCTTCCATCTATAACTTTAACAGCTAATGGCTCATAAGTACTTAACAAGGAAAACTAATTAGCCAGCAAATTAATTTTATTTAAAGTACAAGAGAAAATAATAGGTAGGGGGAAATCCTGAAGGGTAAAACTCTCAAGTGATACTATTTTATTTATTTTTCACATCTTACCAAGAAGCAAAAATTAGTACTGCCTTTTCACTACATAGACACAGGGTGCAGAACTAATCAGCAACTGATAATATTGTGGACATCAGTGTAAAAAAGTAAACAGAAAGTGCAAGTAAATCCATTATTACATAAGTAGAGCAGGAAAATATGATCTTCATATTCAACTTCCCCAAAGCAAATACATTTGGCATTGATTTTACCATTTTTATAGAGTATTAATACCAATCCCAAAAGGTGGATACACCTGAAGTAACTCTTATCACTGCTACAGGTACACATTGAATAAGTTGCTTTATTAAAGACTAACCTGTTCCTTTGAGCCCACTATCTGTCTTGAGAGAAAAAAAATAACTCACCCCACCCTTTTCCCACATTAAGCCTATATGTCAGTAACTTTCTCATAATCTGGGTGTTATGAGTTGAAAAAGTGCGGAATCAAGCATAACGAACCAAAGTTCTTACACAAACTGTTTACAGAAATGTACTGCATTGAAGTCCAACCTCCTGATGTAGCCTGGATAATAGGACAGATTAATTTGTCATTTTTTTTCAGTGTTAGCTTGCTATTCCAAAGTTTTTGTCCTCATCCACCATTAGCCGTGTAAAAGACAAATACATTTTTGCTGTAAAACAAATAATTTTAATTGTTTAAATTTAGATGTTCCATTGTACAGTGATAACTGAAAGCAATTAAGCTTACAATTACAAAAGTCTAATTAGAAGCTAAAAACCTAGTTATAGGAGTTAAGTCTTTTACCTGTCATCTTTGTAAGGTTTATAATCCTTGTAATCCTTTGGAATTTTCTCCTGCTTCCTTGATCCACTGGATTCCCTGGAACCTTTAGAGTCTCCTCGTTCTTTACTTCGTTCTTTTCTACGACGGTCGATGTCATGACGGAGATCAGCAGCATCACACTTTAATTTTTTATCTCCCTTGATCAGAAACATATGCACTACTTTAGTATAAAAAACCATTAGAAATCGAAATAGAAAATCTGTATCTTTATTTGCAACTCTAGGCATACTTTCCTGCGAGTAAGCCACAATGAACACAATGGGACTTGCATTGAAGTAAACATGCAGGGGATTCCATAGTTAACCAACTATATAAGCAATAATACTCCTATTTCGAATATCTCTTTTGCACCTTTAGTGGTAGGTTGCTCTTTCATACAGAAGAGTAAATTTACTGAATTTAGCTAAGAATCTGATAAACTTACTCTTACAAAAACAAAGCAGACCTGAAAGTTCTCATGTATTCTAGGGGAGCAAAACTTCAACATAATTTCTTCTTAACTATTTCTGGGACAGTCTATAGAACAGCTTAATTCAATTCCTTCACGAATAACATTAGTAATTAATGGGTTGGATCCAGAGACAGACAAGTGGAGCTTCTCTCATGCAGCAGGATTCTAAATACTCTCCCCCTCACCACCACCCCATTGCTCCTGATGGCAAGAGACTTTTTGGAACAGATCTATTATTTATTTTTCTGGGAACAAGTACAATAATCCTTTTGTGCCAAAGTGATACTATATCACAACTAGATTGTGCAAAACTGGTCCACCAAATTCTTTAAAAATGATCAGAACTAGGTCAGGGCTAACATAACTTAAGGCATAAAATTATAAAAGCAGAATTTGTGAAATATGTCTTTGGGATAAGGACTTGGATGTTTTTAACTAAAACTAAACTAAGAATATCAATTTAGAACATACTTTCTGAGTTTCTTCTTTAAAGGCTCTCTCTTCTCCCGCTAAACGGGTATGCTTCCGCAGGGCACTTGGAGAGATGTCAATCCTCCTAAATGCAAGATTTTTAAAAGTAATAATTATGGCTGCCAACATTCATCTCTGTCAAGTGGAAAACTGGGAACACAAAAGAAGAAGTGCCATTGTGCAGTCTAAAATTGAACCCATTTAAAAATAAGCATACATCTCAAGAATAAAACCCACAGACATACATAATGCGATATTTTCTTTCAGTGGCAATGCTGTTAAAATGTTAAAACTAGAGATGTTTCGTGTCTTTCTATGTTAAGAAAACACAGGCATAGCAACACCATACAGAGCAAACTGGGCAGAATATTCCATCTGGAACAACTGAGGTTAATTTGACAGGTTTCATCATTCACTTAAACACATACATGATAATGGCCATGTTTAGGGAGTAATATTTTACATCCTACTTAACTTTTTGCATACTTAGGCCACGATTCAAAGAGCTGCATACCTTCATGCAAAGGCCTAGTGAAAAATCCAGTTCTCTTTGAACAGCTTATGATATATCACAAACTACTTTTGCAACTACGTAGTTTGTCATATGGCATAGAGGTTTGCTAGAGAAAAGGCACATTTAGTTCTTGCAGTTCTTTGGATCCTGGTCATAAGGTTTCATATCCCCTCCCCAACAGGGCCACCTCACCCATTTGCCATCCTTGAGACCTTTGCCTCTGGTGGCAGATAGGCAGCATATTCACATGCCCTCCCTCAGTCTGGTCATCCATCTTCCTGCTATTAGCACTCCAGCAGCACTGCCATACAGTATTCTGTTATTGCAAAGCTGTCAGCAGAGCTCCTACAAGGCTTTCCAGTGGCAGTTTAAAGTTAAACAGTAGTAACCTGTTAAAATTTTAAGTTTAATGGTATTTGCTGGCTGCCATGGTGGCATAGCAGTAGTGGCACAGGCACCCCTCAGTGCCACCTGGTCCACAATACCTTGGTCTGGAAGGGGCCTACGGTCCCTAGAGTTCTTCATCAAAGCGAAGTATTTTCAGGTGGGAGGCCCTGGAGAGAGTCAGTTAATCTATACTGCTGCCACTGATGCAGCAGCAAAAACAAAAGGAGCAGGAGGCGGATGTGCCTCTCAGGTAGCCAAGTCTTGCAATGGCCTGGCTCCCCCAATATACACAATTGCCATTTAAACGGAATGAAAACATTACTGATTTACTTACTTTCAACAATTCCATATTGCCCATTTACAAAAGGTTCTCTGGGCAGTTTACATATATAAGTTAAAACCATGAAATTTAAAAATAGAAGTTAGACATATAATCTTAAACAGTTAAAACAGCATCAGAAACAGCAATAGTGCACAGAACTTAAAACACACTATATCTAAAAAGCAACTGAATGTAAACAGGTCTTCACCTACCACCAAAGAAACCACACCCTTTTTAGAGAGGGCACTCCACAATCAGGGAGCCATCTCTAAAAAGGCCCTTTACCCAGCGGCCAGCCCACTTCACTTGGTGGTGGCAGCTACAGACAGACCTCTGAAGATGTTCTTGGGGTTTAGGTACATATGTGTGGGAAGAGACTATTCTTCAGATAATCTGGCACAAGCCATTTAGGGCTTTAAATATTAATACCAGAACTTTGAATTGGGCACAGAAATGGACTGGAAGTCAGTGCAGATAACGAAGCAGTGACATGGAATATGATATCAGCCAGTTCCAGATTTATTTATTTTTGTCCTATTTCAGACCAGCAGAACTTTTTGGACAGTTTCCTAAGACAACCCCATACATGTCACATTGCACCAGAAGGTTACCAATGTGTGAATAACTAGCAACACTATTTCTGTGCAGAGGCACTCCAAGCCACCAAAGCAGAGCAATAATCTCCCAATACCACCTTCTGGAACTGAGTATCTAAGTAGGAGGATAACCACTGGAATTCAGCATCTCCAACCCCAAGACAGCTATCCAGAAGGACAGCATGGTTGATGATATTAAAAGCCACTGAGAGGTCCAAGAGGATCAGCAGGGTTGCACTTCCTTTTCTTTCCACAGCTGAACTCATCCCACAGGGCAACCAAGGCTGTTTCTGTTTTAAAACCAGGCCTCAAACCTTGACTTAAATGACTCAAGAAAATCAGTTTCATCCAGGATTGCTTGGAGGTATAGCTAGTGACCACCACTTGAACATTTTACCCAGGAAGGGGATGTTAGTCATTTACCTCGTCTATAACCACATTAGGTTTATTTAGGAATGGTCTAATTACCACCACTTTTTAAAAGACTGGAACTGTGGTCTCTTGGTCTCTCTCTGAAGAATGTACAACCTCCTGGGGCCAACCAGACATTTCCTTGTTAGATGTAATAAGCAAGGACAGACAAGGTTCAATCATACGGGTGGTAGTCCACACCTGACAGAGCATCGTATCCACATCCTAAGGCCTCAACAACTGAAAATCATCCAATAAAATTGGACCAGATGGTGCTCTGGATACCTCTAGTAATGGAATTGAATTAAATGTGGAGTCTAAATCATGTAGAGTCTCACAAACTTTGTCACAGCATGCTATAAAGGGTTTCACCACCTCACTTTATTGGCTACATTGAAAAAAGGGCTCTAACCATCTGGAAATGTTCAGCTGAATGACCCTAAGAAGATACAGTAGTGGTGAAAAATATTCATTTCTTTGGCACCATCACTGATACAGAATAATCTCAACAGAGAGAACCTGTATTCAATCAGGTCTCAACACAAGTCTTCCTCCCCCTGCATTCAAGCTGTCTCCCATCTTGCTTCTTTGCCTTCACCCAAATATAAACCAAAATGCTGCCCAGGCTCTACTCAGAAGGAGAGGACACTTGGGCACTATCGTGTCAACTTCCCAAGTCATCTCTGTATTCCACAGAGCAACTAAGGCTTCAACAGCAGTGCCTAACATTCCAATAGAAAAATCCCCCAGAACCTTCTGGAATCCATTAGTCTTTATGGGTGGCCCATTTCAATAGGTCCCTCACCCCTTCAGAATGAAAAATCTAAATTTCAATAGGAAGTGATCCGATCATAACAAGGGGATTGATGTTAAATTCCCCACTTTCAGATCATCCTGCCTTATTGGAAAAAACTAAATCAGGAATGTTTTTTGCTACATAAACACTTTAAAGTATCATCACACACATTTACAAAACATTTTCTACTTATTAACATGCTTTTAACAATTCAGTATGTACCACAACTGATTTGGCGATTTCCCCCAATTAACTTCTACTCCATGTTCTTCTTAGATTATAAACTTATTGGTTCACTACGAAGTTGCTATATCATTTGGTGAGTATCTATTACTTCAGCTAGACAAGAAGCAGAGAGAATAATGCAATACCACACCTGTGTATTTCAGGACTCTTTTGCCGGGTGCTATGTTCTTCAGTAGCCTTCTGATAAGCAGTGAACCTCTCACTTAGGGTCATTCCAGCTGACTTGAAATATTGTTCTGTTGATTGCAGAGGACAAATACTGACTAATTAATTTAGCTACATCTACATATCATACCATACTAGGATGTAGAAGAAGTAAAGCAAACCATAAAATATTCAAGGCAAAAGACAATATTTTCCCCATATCTTTCTCAACGTACAACAACAGAGAAACCATTGTATTTTACAGTTTTCCTTATACATACACACTGCTCAGTACCACTACTAATTTAAGAACCATAACTTTTTAATGGGGGAGACAGTTCTTTATACCAAGCATCTTTGCTTTGTGCCCAGAGGAGCAGAATACATTACTATAAGTCATTAATCTTTGTAGAGGAAATTATTGCAATTTTAAAGACAGCTTCTTTGGTATTTAATTTATATGATGCATCTAGAGCTAAGTGTTCTTGATTAATTATGTAATCCTGTACACGTATATATTGGAGTAAGGCCTCTTGAATTCACTTGGACTTATTTTCAAGCAAGCATATATAAGATGAAGATATGAGAGTTGAATATTAAAAGAAATACAATTTCTTCTTTACAGAAAACAATGAAAACCTTAACAGCTGGATATATTAAACATCTGGCATCATGGCAAACCTGACAGCATATTTAGAAGTTTCTTCTCTTTTAACCCTAGACCATTAAATTAGTAACACACTACATTTTGAAAGACCAGTTCAACAGATGTGTAAATGTAAAATAGAAACATGTGTAAAATTATAAAGGACTATGAAATGTTACAAATAAAGCAAGCTATCTGCTTAACAGGTCAATGTACATCTGTATCAACTTACCGCCCAACATCCAGCACATCTCTCATAACCAATCATTAAAACTTGATATGGCCACTACAAGGGTAGTGCCTCAATCATAATTCCATCAAACACAGGAATTTGAGCTAGCAACTCAGTTTTTGTGCCATTTTTGCCAGGAAGATAGAAGGTTCAACTTTGCCTGTTTGTGCATCTGTTATCTTTCAACAGCTATTTTACTTTTGTAATATGGATTTTTGCCATGTCAAAACACATTCCAGGACCTAGTTGCAATGAAAAAGAAAACATCACTGGGCATTTTCAGCTCTATATAACTGAAGAGCTGTTCAGTCTAGCTGCATTGCACCAATAATGTAAAATGACTACTAAGCTTTTACCAAACTTGATCCACAGATTTTTTTTAAGTGTGTAGAATGATTTCAATACCTTTGGAAGCAAATTATTGATTTAGACATATCAATAACTTAGCCACAGACCAGTAGTTAAAACAGTCAGACATCTGGTCATAAGTTGTATTTCATATACTCACTTGAAAACATTCAATTTATATTATCTCTACAGCTAGTATAATGTCAGGAATTTAATAACTTAGTAAATCATTTTATCAAACTAACTCTTTGTTCACCTAAGAGAAGTCTAAAACCAGTTAGTTTTCTGGGGAGGGAAGCTAATTTGGTTTGTTCTTCTCAATTTGACATAAAGTTAAATAATTGTCAGTTCAGCTGAACACTGCAGGAAATTTAAAATGCAACACAAACCATACACCTAATATACAGAAATGCAACTACCTAGGCCAAGATAAATCTTTGAAGGGCAACATCCAACGATGTCCACTCACTTGTACAATGGAAATCTGCTTGTGCAATGCAACTTCTGGTTTCTCTTTTTCTCCCTCCAGCCCCTTGACCTCCCAAAATCTGCTCCAGAGATCCCCAACCCTCCAGAGCAGATTTCGGGGGGCATGCAGTGGACAGAAGAGGAAGGAGAAGGCCTGTTACAATACATGAGCAGATGTAATTTTTGTTATGTTGGATCTCATCCTATACGAGAGAAATTGTCTGTTCTTCCCCTGATGAACAACTGGCAACTTTCAAGTCAGTACAGTGAGAGAAGTAAAACATGAAAAACATGTTAAGAAAATAAGTTAGTGTTCTATTTAGAAATGTTTTTATAGCTGATTTTAGAAAAAAAATTACTGCGCCCTATTTCACGTAATTGTTAGGGATCTGATCTATAGGTCTATGTTATTTTTGACATTTTGCATTAGCAAATTCATTCTTGAGATCCTTCATGATTTATTCCTATTATAACAAGACTAGCTGTTTTTCAAGAAAAAGCAACAGAAAACAGGATATAAAAGATGTATTCAATCAAGCAGCCCTGCAATTTTTACTGCCCAACCTGAATGATGGTGCATTTCAATAAGATTTGGCAGACTCACTGCTCAAAATATGACTTAAGTACATGCAGGTGAAAGAACTAGTAAAACATCTATACATTATCTATAATGTTAGATTAGAGAAAGAAACATAGCACAGTGGTAGAGTACATATTTTGCAAGCAGTTAGTCCCATATTCAATCTCTAGCTTCTCAAGATGTAAATCTCTACATTTACAATGTGTTTTAAAAATTCAGCTAGAGTTTTGCAAACACAGACATGTGCTCCTGGCTGGTAATGAAAATCTTCCCCTTCCAATCCCTGCTTGATCCAAATGTGTTACAGAGCAATGGAACTTCCAGTACCATACATAGATGTCTTTGGCTTTCTCTGTTGGATCCAGAGATAAGTTTTGGGACTTATCTACACAATTTCTACTAAATAGCTGCTTTCCAGCTAGCAAATAAGGGTTATTACGATAGTGAGGGGAAAACTTACAAATCTACCAATAATCAGGGTGCCCTTTGTTCAAATATATATACATGTCTATTTCCAGTAGAATATCAATTTGAACATCAGTATGAATCAATCAATCCTTCCCAAGCAATTTTAAATATAACCAATTTAGAAAACAACTCTTCAAACTGTAAAAGAAGGTGCTAATGCCCTAAAGCAGCCTATCCCAACCAGTGTGCCTCCAGATGTTGTTGGACCACAACTCCCATCAGCCTCAGCCAGCATTGCCAATGGTCAGGAAAGATGGGAATTGTGCAGAGCTTGGAAAAGTTACTTTTTTGAACTACAACTCCCATCAGCCCAATCCAGTGGCCATGCTGGCTGAGGCTGATGGGAGTTGTAGTTCAAAAAAGTAACTTTTCCAAGCTGTGGAATTGTGGTCCAAAAACATCTGGAGGCACACTAGTTGGGAAAGGCTGCCCTAAAGTCTAGCTAAGATGGATAGCAATGCAGTGTTCCTTGCACCTGCGAAAGCTAGGCAGCAGCCTGCCCTTCAACTTGCCTAATAGCCATTTCATCTTTCACTTTATACTTGATCCACAGCACTGATAGACTCCTGTGCACTACATTTGCTATTCTCTTTAGGGTTTAGTAGATTTGTTCCCATGCACAGATTGCAGCATTCAAATATACCTTCATGACTGTGCAATGGACTTCCTTGCACAACAGGACTTCCCCTTATTCTCCTCCCACCTTTAGCTCCCCAAATCTGCTTGAGGGTTAGGGGACCCTTCAATGAAGATTTTGAAGATGTGCAGGGAGCAACAGGTGGAAAAGAGAAAGGGGAAATCCCACTTCACAAGAGCAAGTCCACTCATACAACAATGAATGTCACTCAGAGTTCATGGGATGGAGGCTCTCTTTGGGGGAACTTTATATGGCATTATTCATATTCCTACCAAAATAGAGAATGCAGTTATAAAGAAGAGCATTCACTCTGTTTGCCCGCTGGAGCTTTGTACTGCTGTTTGTCTCTGTATTCCCAGGCAACTCATGTTTTTGTAGTTCAGCCCTGTACAGGTACCAATTGGGATGCCAGGCACTGAAGTCAATCTCACATTCCCATGCCCTTTCTCCAAACTTTAGATGCCATCTAAGGTCTACACAGATATAACTGGAATGCCTAAGTTTCTTGCACAGGTGCAAGAGGACTACAGACTTAATTTGTCACTACAGAATTGAAGTGCAACGGTAAGGATCAAGACAACTTAACTAAAAAAAGAAGTCATGCTGCATTTTCTCTGTTATCTGAAGTAAACATTTACTGCAAACCAAAATAATTCAAGAGAAGACTAGATAAAATCTCAACAAGTTATAGCTGCATCAGATATACATGCACACAACTGGATCCAAGATAATAGCTAGCCTATGCCAAAAGGCACACAAATCATCCCAAGAACCTCTTTATATTTTTGCTAACCCAAGAGGCCATCACTACATTTGCCACCATGTCATAATTTTACATCAGCCTTCTCTAACCCATCCCATTTTTCTCTGTGTTTCATAGCACATATCTTTCCCTCTGAACCACCACAGGCCTGAACCTTCATTTTCTCAGTTATCCTTTTTTCATATTTCCCTACCCACAGGGGTCTCTGCAACTTCATTTCCCTGTTATCCCCTTTTTTTCCTGCATCACATGCCACTATCTCCTCTCTGCTGCTCCACTTCTATTATCCTCATTTTCCCCTTTCTCCATTCCACACATCTCTTAATCCCCATTTCAGTCCTCCTTATCTGAATTCTGGGGTGTGGGAGGACTAATTTAAGTAACATTTGTCAAAGCTTCTCTATGTAACATTTAAAATATGTAATACGTACTACATATATGTAAAATATGTAATACTGATCAAAATCTACATATCCATTTCCTAGAATGCTGCATATTAGGCGATATAACCATAAGAGGAAGCATGAAGCCTACACATGATCATAAAAGGCCTGAATTTCTCAACCGATTGATTTCGCTATCCCTGTACTTTCCTAAAACCATGTGATACTCATTTTTTATGGCGAATTCATACCTTTGACATGATGAACTAAGGACACAATGTGCTGAATAAATGACTCTGATGTGCTTTTGCTGGCTTGTGGTAGCTTAATGTGGTCAAAGATGGATCGGAATTCTTGCTCCTTCTTGACTGAATGGACAAGGGTACTAGCAAGCAGCCTGTCTTTAGTCAAGGAAGCGGGTCTACAGTGCATAACACAAAAAGAAAAACAAGAATTTATGAAGAAGCAACTGCCTCATGGATAAAGGACAAACTGTTACAAATTAGGATAATTACCTGTTTGAATCATCAAGGGGCACGGGTGCCATTTTAAGTTTAACTTCAGGTCGATGGGAATCACTGGCTATCATTTTGATCCTAAGTGGGCTCTCCTCCCTGAAGGTAGATTTCTCTCTTGCATCCAGATTCTTGTGTAGGGGAGGACTATAATCAAAGAGTTCTTTGAGCTTCTCAGACTTTACCTGCTCAGGTGACTGGCTTTCTTTCTTCATCATTCTCTCAGAAACTTTCTCATCTTCCTTGTGCTTATCTTTTGGTGCACTAGGTCTCTCCACTACATAGCTAGTTGTCTCTTTAAGCTTGTAACTTTTATCTTCTCTAAATCCTTCACTTTCTTTATTTGCTTTCATAGAAATTTTAGATTTGTACTTGGAGCCTTCCTCCTCAGTATTCCGGTGAGATGCAGCAAAGTTCTTACCCTGATCTGCCAGAACAGATTTTCTGAACTGTCTATAATCTTCCGTCTCCTCTGTGTCTTCCCCTTCAGAGTCATTAAATTTTTGTTTTCCAGATTCTTTATCCATATAATATTCCAAAGCTTCCTGATCCTCCCACTCTCTTTCTCCCCCTGTCCTCCCTTTTTCTAACCCTCTCTCCTTCTGAGCTTCTTTCTCTCTCGTGTTACCCCTATCAAGCAGGTATACTCTAGACTCTTCATCTGTGTACCTGTGGATAGCAAAGAGGAGGAAGATAACTCTCAGCTGCCTTCATTCCAGGTCACTAGCATTTATTCTTGTGGCATCCCAATTCCACAAAATTCAGTATCAAAGCAAACAAATTCAATTATAACATTTTTGCATATTCATTGATGAAATCTTTCAAATGTTAAAAGAAACTGTAGTTCCTGAGATTTTAAACAATTTCTTGCATAAATTTCAGCAGTACTATGTCAGTTTTATCTGGTAAGGAAATTGCTTTCTTTTACAATGCATTAGTTTTCTTAAATTCAAGGCAACATCTTTCAACACAAATACAGTATCTGAATCTGTATCCCATTTAAGTCCAGAAGTTCAAGCATATAACATTTTCAAAAATCAGCTTATATAAAAGGTCTTCTTATACTGCTTACAGTATAACATGCCATGATAGAACATGGTCAAAATCTGAATAGAGTAAATTGTAACTCACTGGCCAACACAGCCACTGGAACAATACAATATAATTCTGAGTCTCTAGCCTTGTAAACGTTAAAAGCACATCTAATCCCCTATTCTAGTTCATTTGTAATCTTCTATTATTTTTATATGCTGCTTATATTTTACTTAGCAAATACCACACATTTTCCCTTTATAAAAAAATGAAACTAGATTTCAGAAAAAAACCTGTTTAATGATTGGACAACTGAACACAAGTGTGCAATCAGCCCTGCAGAACCAATAAGCAGATTTCCAATGATTCCCTTTCCCATTTTCCACAAATGGAGAGTTGGCCCTATTTTCACTTATATTTCAACACATACTGTACATTATGAACAAATATGAGAACCCTGTCAGCTAGAAAGAAGCATAGCAACCTACTTTGCCAAATATCCAGTCAAGTTTGACAAACCAAATTAAGTTCTCTACCAAAGTACAGATCAAAATACACTCTTTAACTTTTGAAAATCTTGGTACACCACAGTAATACTTCTTTTACTAAGAGAAAAGTATCTTTCAGCAGTACTGCTCAACAAGCTTACATTTTTAAGTATCGTTAGAGAAAAAATTACTGAAGCTGTAAAAAATATGTGAAAATCACTATCAGAACTAGATTCTCAATATACATTAATCTGCTTTGTCCTTACCTAATTCTAGTCTTTCCCGGGAATCCATTATAATGTACTTCCTAAATCAGACCCAAAGTATAACTCACTGCACAATGTACATGTTGTTAGAAGAGTATTTATTATACCGTTTAGGTTATCTAGCAGGATATCTTTACTTTTGTAGTTATTGTTCTTACCTTTTCAGAAATTTTGCACCCTTTGTACTTTCCTGTTCCCCAGCTTCAGGATAAAAAGAGCGTATGCGATTTTCCTCACGTGGAGCATTCTGCAATATAATTGCTTTAGCAGGACTTCTCCTTGAAGGAATGTGATGCAGTGGGCTATTCTGGGAAGGGCTGTAGCGGCTGGAGCCATTTCCCAGGGAGCCAGACCCAGACCTCTCAGGACTATGCTGAATGGAATGTGAGCGCTGAGGTGTGTTTTTTGCTGAGTGGACTGTGCTGAGTAAGTGGGCATCAGAGCACGAGGAACTCTGACTAGGTGGGGATGCAACAGAAGGACTACGAGGAGACCTTGGACTGTTGTCATATGCTGAAAGGCCAGG
The DNA here is from genome assembly GCF_030035675.1 of Rhineura floridana. Lineage (NCBI taxonomy): Eukaryota > Metazoa > Chordata > Lepidosauria > Squamata > Rhineuridae > Rhineura > Rhineura floridana. The sequence goes on from NC_084483.1 coordinate 106,075,544, forward strand.
CCAAATATCACCTGAAGCTGCTGCTGCTTTACTGAAATCATCTAGAGGCTCAGATGGATCATGTTCAAATGTACCTTTTTCTTCTTCTTGTGATTTATTTTTTAATGGACTGTCTTGCAAAGCAGCTCCCTCAGTTTTCTTTGCTTGCTTTTCTGATGACCCACGTCTTTTGGAAGAGACAGGAGATTTGCTATATGGAGATGAAGACCGAGATGAAGATGATCTTGGAGACCTAGAAGATCTGTAAGACCGGCGAGATCTGCTCCGCGATCTCTGGGAAGAGACAGACCTTCTCTTTGGACTTCTGGAACGTGAGCGGCCTCGTCTAGGGCTTCGAGAGTGTCTTCTATTCCAGACAGGTCTGTAACCTCCACGATGATATCTACCTCCACCACCTGGATAATATCCTCTACCTCTTCCTCTATAGCCATAGGGGCGTCTCATTCCTCTATTATTCCTGTAATCTCTGCGGTAATCTCTATTATAAACACGATCTCTACTACGAGATCGTGAGTACGTCCTAGACCGAGACCTAGAACTAAGATAAATAGAAACGTTAGTACCTAAAGAGTTTATGATTCTTCAAAAATATTATATGCACAATGGCATGGTCCAGTGGCAACCCCCTCCCCCGACTAGTTTCATCAAGGTCAGGAGACACTCTGGAACAGCAGCTCTTTTGATTCAAAGGACTTCCACCAGAATGAGCAACTAGTAGCTCTTTCTGTTTATATGATGGTACTGGGAGGAAGGAGGTAACAAGTCAGGCACTAATTCCGCAGGTTTCTGTTGTTTACAGGCATTAAGAACATAAGAAGAGCCTACTGGATCAGGCCATTGGCCCATCTAGTCCAGCATCCTGTTCCCACAGAGGCCAACCGGATGCCTGCAGGAAGCCCGCAAGCAGAACCTGAGTGCAAGAGCACTCTCCCCTTCTGCAGTTTCCAGCAACTAGTATTCAGAAGCATACTGCCTACAACTATGGAGACAAAGTACAGCCATCATGGATGGCTATAGTAGCCACTGATAGCCTTATTCTCCATGAATTAGTCTAATCCTCTTTTAAAGCCATCCAAGTTGGTGGCCATTACTGCCTCCTGTGGAGCAAATTCCGTAGTTTAACTATGCACTGTATGAAGTAGTACTTTCTTTTGTCTGTCCTGAATCTTCAAACATTTAGTTTCATTGGATGTCCACGAGTTCTAGTGTTATGACAAAGGGAGAAAACGTCTGTCTATCCGCTTTCTTCACACCATGCATTGGCATGTCACTTCTTACTCGCATTTTCTCTAAACTAAAAAGCCCCAAGTTTCTTTTTTGATATTCTGTCTGTAAAAAGCATTTATAAGCATAAACTGATGTACATCCTCTGAAACTACTCCACATCAACTGTCTTCTAAAATCAACTGAATCTTGTCAAAACAGCATGCAAGCATACACTTCGAAATTCTACTGAAAATCAGGTCTTGTTTTCAAATGTAAAAAAATAGCAGAATAAACAACACAGAAAACAAGTAAATGCAAGAAATGTACCTGTATCTCTTTTTTCTGGAGTGTGATCTGGATCTTGACCTTGAACTGGACTGAGATCTGGACTTTGATCTTGAGGAATGTGATCTAGTGTTAGAGCGACCCATTCTTGCCCTGTAGCTTACACCTACCCAATAGAAAATAGCAAATTGAAACATATGACCTTAATTTCAGGTTGATCACTTCTAAAAGAAAAAAAACATGGGTGAGTGGATATAGATGAAGAACATGCTTTATTGGCCAAATGAATTATAACCTAATAAAACAAAATTTCCTAAATAATTTAGTTTCAAAGATTCTTTGACTTAGAAATTATAATCCACTGATGTATATTAGTGCATGCGTAATATAGTAAATGGGTTTTTTTAACAATTCAAGATTAAGGAAGCCCCCCCATCTCCTCAAGCATTCCATGTTCCACAACATGGAAAAACCTGTGGTGCAAACACAATAGGTAACAGGCACCAAAAATGCCAACCATTCTTTTCATATTAACATAGCTAGACCAAAACTGGCTACTAACACAGACCACAATGTACAAACCATCACTGAAGTATTTCCTCTCCCTCCTCACAAAGTAAGTACTGCAGTATTAGAAAGCCTAGGACAGGTGTATCTAAGATGGCCAAGCCAAGAGCCATCACACAAGTATATTTTAATAGCTTTTATTCAGAAAAAAATAACCCCCCTTCCAAAAAACCCCAAAGACAAAACAGCTAATCCAGGACAGACAGCACTCTTTCCTTTCCTAGCTTTCCCCATTCTTGAAAACTCAGCCCTTTTCAGGTGGAGCAGTAAACCTGCCTGACACATTCAATAGTTCAACCAAGCCATTATTTTTTCCTTTTAACACAGGCAACACTTTAGGTAAGTAACTATTTCATAATGTATCATAATAAAAGACAAGGACATCTTAATTGCAATTTATCAAGTTATACTGAGTTAATTTTGAAAAAAATGATAGATCAAATTTGAATTTGTTGTACGTGATTTAGAATTTTAGAGATCTGAATATATTGGGTTTTAAGTTATATAAATGTAAATGTACTGCCTTCCAGTCGATTCTGACTTATGGTGACCCTATTAACAGGGTTTCCATGAGGCTGAGAGGCAGTGACTGGCCCAAGGTCACCCAGTGAGCTTCATGGCTATGTGCGGATTCGAACCCTGGTCTCCCAGGTCCTAGTCCAAAACCTTAACCACTACACCACACTGGCTCTCCTTAGTTATATACTAAGTTATATACTTCTAGAAAATAAGGACCAAAAGCTGCACTTTTACAGGCACTTTAATATATTGGTATCATTATTTTGTTGTTTGTTGTTAATTTGTTATTTAGTTTAATTTTTTGTAAATTGTATTGCTTTCATTGGTGTATTTTTATACTTGTGTTTATTTTTCTTTGTAAGCCACCTTGAGAGCCTTTGGCCGAAAGGCGGGATATAAATAAATTTATAATAATAATAATAATAATAATAATAATAATAATAATAATAATTATTATTATTATTATTATTATTATTATTATTATTATTATTGTTATTTTAAACATTATTTGACCTCTTATGAAAAACACATTATATCACAGTAACATTGGACATTCCTTTTCACACAAGGGTGCAGAATCCACAGATGAATCCTTATGTTTTTATCTCCATTAACAGATCCCCTCCCCCATGTGCATATACAAAATGCTGTTACAGGGAAAGGAAGATCCGTGCTTGCCTCTCCTATCCCCACTCATGCCTCACACTCCATTTGGTAAACTTCCTCGAGCTCCAGAGCTTAAAGAGGGCTGGCTGGGGATATGGAAAGCACACACATTCCCCAAACTGCCCTAGTATGCTACCTAAGGCAGAGAGAAAGAGAGGGAAGCAATAGATTCCATGGGCACTACTACATCCTTGCATGGAGGAGGGTAATGTCCAAGTTTCCCCACAAGTTATCTACATCACAGTCAATTTTCCGAATAGGCACGTTTTATTTCTGTGATCACAAATTCAGCCTCCATTCATGCATTAGTGTTATTGGCTAAGAGCCAAATATATAATATAGCAGTCAAGAGATACATATTTATACAAACATTCAGTTCATACCCAACGTAAGTTATCTTTAGTAAAACGGTAGCTTTAATATGAATTTCTACACAGTTCTTCTGTTAGTCTTCAATAGCTGTCCTCACCCAAAAAAGTAAACTACAAACAATATGATTTTGAATTTTAATGGCTATGATCCAATCTTAAAATACATTTTAAAAATAGCCAAGTATTTATCTTACCTTTCAATCCTGCAAGTCAAGAAATGAATTAAAAATTCTTAGTATGCACTCAAATGTTAATCCCTGTTTAAAAAAAAAAAGAAAAAGTTATTGATTCTACATATTGTCCTCTCCTAGTTAATAAGTTTTAAAAATTGCTTGAAGTATTAAAACAGAGAACATCTGAAGCAGAATCTGATGGGCCACTGGTGATTTCAAACTAAGAGAGTTATCATTTTACATTTATTCAGTGCAATACTGTATCACAGCCTTTTAGGTTTATTTTGTTCAGAAATACACATTTAAATTTAATTTAACTGCCTTTTCAAAATTAGTCACTAAGAATATATAAGTACTCTCACAAGGTTATAATAGGGTTCTTCTTGTATCTGACAGTGGTCTGTACCCTGTGCTACCTAAGCGTGTTTGGTGCCACAGATAAATATGAAGGGTTTTGGGGTGGGGGTTAGCTTAAAGGCCACAGTTCAGAGAATCAGAGCCCATAACATGTTTTAGAGCAATGGGGAACCTAAATCTAAGTCCTCACCCAAAGATGCCAATCCTGTTTGCTCCAGCATTCTTGCCCAATGCACTGTCAGGCATCTGCATGCAACCTGAAATGCTGAATACAGAGATCCAGCATAGGGAATCACACATGGAGTACCCTTTTGCATATACTCCAATCCAAAAAGGGGCACATGCAGAAACCTTCTTCTGCGCATAAGAGCTCTCACTGAAGCACAAAAAAGTTTGCTGAATATATATAGCTGTATATACTTCAATACCATATTCATTTCAATATTCCAGCATAGGTACAGAATGTATTTTATTCAGTGCATTTATATTCTTCTTTTCTTCCATCAGGGAGCTCAAAGTGACATACATGGGATTACTAGGCGGTCTTTCATCCTGGTGTTGATCAAATCCACACGTTTAACTAAAGCTCCAGTGTGTGCCCTCAGATCAAGCAATATAAACCTAGACGTTTAGCAAAATTAACATGATCCATCTTTTTAAAAAGCCAGACTAAAATTAACCCCACACATTTTAAATGTTATTTGGCAACTGCCAATCCAAATGAACAAATCTCACAATTCCAAAAGCACAAGTCTCTGGCAGATCCATAATAGGAGAGTAATACTGTGCGTACATATCTGCATCACTTAGCAGCAGCCACAAGTGATACTTGCCACTTTTAAGGTTATTAATACTTCAATCACTTTTAAGGGGAACATACCACAGATTGTCTTTAAACACAGTTTTGACTGGTAAGCAACAATGCTGTTAATATTAAATCTTACACCAATAACTCTAAGAGGCTCAGCCCAATGTGAAATGGAAGATTTAATGTACCCTAATATGCTATGGAAAATAATAATTTATTTACGGCATTTATATATCACTTTTCGATCAAGGCACCCAAGACAATTTACTTTTTTAAAATCCTAAAACAATTACATGGGATACAATATAGAGCCACAGAGCTTTCTTAAGCCAACTATTGACACAAACTCCCTGGCCTAGACTGTCTCCCTTCCGTCTACCCTCAAGGCACACATTCACCAAGAAGGGTGCCTGCTGCATTTTGCATGATTTACTGATCTGGCTTCTTCTGATCAGTGTCTGCTGAAGGTGTGAAATTCTGCCATTTCTCTCTATCAAGTGTGACTCCATCATTCAATTATTTCTCATGCAGATGGAGTACGGAAATCCTTGCCCGCAGACCAGGCTGCCTGTTCCATCAGAAATCCTTGCCCGTAGAGCAGGCTGCCTGTTCCATCTCAGGATGAGTCACTGATCTAGGCTTATCACATTCCAAAGCAGGAAGTGCTCAAACAACAACAGGAGAGCAAGCAATACTTGTTTTTACAATCAGAAAGTAAAATTTCAGGTGTAAAAGTGAACTATGCCTTGTTGTCAGAATTTGGTAGATGCTCCTACCTAATAGCAGACTTTTCCCTTCATGTGTGAAGATACAGGTTCAAGCCTTAATACAATTTCAGACCTTAATACTTAGGGGAGGGACCATTGCTCAATGGTAGTGTACATCTGTTGTACACAAAAGATCCAAGGTTCAATCATTGGCATCTCCAGGTACAGTTAGGAAAAACTGAAACCCTGGAGAGCAGCTGCCTGTCAGTATACAGTACTAAGCTAGATGGGCCAATGATCCGACTTTGTATAAGGCAGTTTCCTTAATATGTACACCAAGTTCACTGAAGGGAAAAAAATAGGTCAGAGTTAATAGGAGCTCTTTAACTTGCAAAAGTTCCCCAATCACATGTACAAATTCAAAGGGCTTGGATCACAGTGTAAATATTGCCTCCACATGATGCTCTTTCAAGGACACATTTGCATGACCAAGGGGCAATTTCCATACATTGCTGCAGCTGAAAGATAAGGCCGGACACAATTGTGACAGCTGTTATCTGTGGAAAATGCAATTCATAAGGAGATGTCCCCTTTCTCCAAGATAAAGCATTCCTGTAAATCTCAGGGAGCATCATGAGGAAGCAAGTTCAACTGCGTGGACTTGCTCAAAAAAATATGGAATTCTATGAGGGTGGGATTCATTGATGATTCTACTGGGGTGTTTAACTTTCTCTCCATTATTAACCAAGTTAACTACAGAGCCCACACTCAACTGGGAGCAGCAACCAATTACTAGCAGCTGCCTGAAGAAATGTGCATGATACTTGTTGCATTCATTTACGACCTAAATTTCAGAAGCGCAGATAAAATGTTATCCTAGGCACATATCTAAAAAACCTAAGATGTTAAGGGGCTCCGCTGAAAATAGAAAGGCTACAATTAGCATAAAGGACATTCCACCCACCACACCTCATCCCCGTTACGGCTACTGCTCCTGACGGATCAGTTGCTGCAGGGAGGCGGGGAGAGACGGCGGCAACACTAGACGTATCAGGGGCCGCCGCTGTCACGCAGCAGAGGCATATCAGAAAGCCGCGACTTCCTGCTCCGCCCGCTCTCGAGGGGCGCCCGCGGCTGATGGCGAGGGAGATAGTTCCCCGTGGCCACGCCCAGCCGGCCTCGTTCCAGATTCCCCGTCCCCGCGAGGGAAAGAGCTGGGATAGGGAGAAAAGGCAGCCCTAGTCAAAGGAAGGGAGGTTACACAAAGCCAAAAGAAAAGGAAAAAGTGAAAAGGAAACCCGTCTCCACGTATCTCCCTCCCGCCCTTTGAGGCAGCTCAAGTCCTCCCCCCCACTGCTTGAGTGAGGAAAAGGGAGGGGGTTGTGAAGGGAAGAAATGGGGGTATTTTAATAATAATAATAGTAATGGCATATGGGGAAGGAGGTTTGGCACGCGCTAAAGAGGATCGTCGCGCCGGATAGGGGGGGAAGGGAACCATCGCGTCCGAGCGTAACGGGCGCCGGCTCCAAGACATAAAACCAACGAGCAAGGCCAGACCCGAGCACCTCGTTGGTTCCGTCCCTCATCCGGCCATTCGAACTCCTGCCTGGCTATGGCTCACCCTCTCTGGGCGACGCCTCCCGTTCGACTCTCACCGCTCGGCGGCCATTTCCAGTCTTGATGAAGGAAAAGAAATGGGAGGGGGAGGGGAAAACCATAGAGAAAACACTATCTGCGACGTTGCTGGTGTCACTTCCGCTCGGAAAGGGCGGATAGAAATAAAATCCGCAACCTTGGCGTCGGCTGCTGCCCACATGAAAGATGGCGATTAGAGCTGCCGACGTAATGAGAGTGACGTTCGTTGCCCTGGCTGAAATTCTCTAGTATCACATGATCATTGCTTTTGGGGAAGAATGTAGGGAGAGGGGAAATCCGAAGACTGCTCAGGCCCCCATTGCCGGGTCATAATTTACTTCTTTGTTAGGTATCGCGGGAGATCATCGGTAACAGGATGAAATCCCCGAGTCTTCAGCTTTTTTGCCATTGCTGTAGGATGGTGTCAGAGCATAACTGCAAAGAATGTCGAATATTCTCGGATTCACTTCATGCTGCTCGTTTAGGCAAATGTATCGCGGGGGTGGTGGCGTCGTCGTGGTGCCGCCTCCGTGGTAACAGCCCTGTGAAGTAGGGTAGGCTAGCAGAGAAAGGGTGTGACTGTCGTAAAACCATCCAGTGAGCTGCATAACTGAGTAGACATTTGAACCCAGGTTTCTTTGGTCCAAATCCAGGACACTACGGAGGGTGTTTTGCACGTCTCTCTCTTTTTAGTTAACACTCTCGCTTTCGGTTTATTGTCGGGTTTTGTGTCCTTGGAGAAGCCTAGAACAGCATTTTCCAGAGGGGCAGCCCTGTTGCAGCAAAAAAAAAAAAAAAAACTAACAAGTTCATAACTTGCTGGTATTTAAGGTGTCACAAGACTGTCTTGTTTTTTAAAAACAGCATGAAAGCATCACAAAATTCCTTTGAAATGTGTTAGGGAGAGATAGTAACTTATTCCTTGAAGATTCAGTAAGCTCACTGGATGTTAAGACCAACACTGAACTAGCGTGGGAAATCCTTTCCACATTAGTCTCCCATCATCATCAGTCCTATGCCCCATCAGTCTCAGACATCATAACCAATGGTCAGGGATGATGGGAGTTGTAGGCCACAACAACTGGAGGGCTACAGGTTAGCCACCCCTGCACTGCATCATATAGTTCAAAATTATATAATGCCCAGGCATTTAACTGAGAGCAATTAACTGAACAATTGGGGGCCTCTGTGTAAGTACAGAATCAGGCTGCTCCAAAGGTTCACCATGGGTGATCCAAGATTTTGATCCAGGACCTCTGATGTGCTGTATGAGGGTGTTATTACTTTATTGCTTTGTTTTTATAATTTTATTTATTATTTGATTTATATCCCACCCTTCCTCCCAGCAGAAGCCCAAATATAAAAGATAACAAATGATATATTTGTTTTTAACAGTGTTGGAAGTTGCTTGGAGACCTTCAGGTAACAAGCAACTAATAAATCTAATAATTCCCAAAAGTAGAAAAATGTGAGTCAAATTGCATAATACCAAGTTTGCTTATTGAATATCAACCTTCATGGTCTTTGAATATGAAAATCAAATTTTAGTCAAAATAATTTATATACTACATTTTCTACAAATACATTTGTACTCAAAGCAGTTCACAGAAAATAAGCAGTATGCAAAATAGTACATAATCTTAATGCAAAATGAAAGTTGCAATATTGTAACACGAATAAATAAGCAACTATTGATTTAAAATACATACTTTAAAATGAGCATGAAGCTCACTAATAGGTACATTAGCAATATTTGGCACCAGGGTATGGTCTGAAGGTTCATGAGGCCATCACCTTGACAAAGCTAGCCAAGTCTGGGTCTGGTCAGTACCTGGATGGGAGACCTACTGGGAACCAACCACATGTATGTAGCCTTGCGTTCCTTAATGAAAGGAGGAATATAAATATAAGTAAATAAATAAATGAATATATTTAATATGCTGACATCCCATAGTAGCCCCCAAACTGAAGGCAGTAGTACCTGGCAAACCCCCTCCCCAACTTTTATACCAAGCCTGAACAAGTCACAAAACCCTCTCACAGTTGTTCTTGTGTATTAATGGTGTTGCAAGGCCCTTACAGTTCTGGCAGCAGTTTTCTTATGAAGGCTTCTAAGGCCAGAGGATAAGGGCAAGGCAGGTAGAAACAGCCATCCCTAGATGGCAAACCAGAAAGAAACAGGAGGATAAACGTTGAGCGAGAACACAAAACTCGGGGAAATAAAAAGCAGCAAAGATACATATGCAGCAGTGTGGGTGGGAATTCTAAAGATAAATTTTCACAAATTTAAGGGAAAACGCAAGAAAACGAAATGAAAAATAAATATTAAAGTGGGTGTTTTTTGTTAGAAAACGGATTAGAATGAAAACAAATGAATCACACAAAACTTTCCAGCATCGCTGTAACCGGAGGGCCTTGGAGAATAATTCACTGTGATTTAAAATCTAGACCTGGCCATCAAAATGGAAGATCCCTCAGACTCTCCATTCTCTTCCCCCCTCAAGGTCAAGGTGTTTGCCTTGCAGTGTAAAAATTCAAAAAAGGTTTTTGGGCACTGTCAGACCTCCTCTCTTGTGCTGGCCCCCACATGGATCTCACGATCCCACCACTAGGCATCACTACCTGACACACTAGTAAGCAATGCTGCCATGAGACTTTGCCTTAGTCTCCTCCTTTGCTATTAAGTGTCTAGGTACGCTTTCAGGCCACAATCCCCCCTGTATCTTTCTGTCTTTAAAGTCTGCAGTCCTGGGTTGCCTTTGGATACCTGCTGCTGATACACTAACCATTCACCATTGCCACCATAGATACTGGTTCCAGCTTTGGGTTTTGCTCTGCCCACCCTTCTCTGTATGAATCCAGCCACTGATCCGGCATGTTGTTAAACCAAATAGATTTATTAAATAACACGTAATAAACAAGATTACTTTGAATTCAGTTGTCATGCATGTGGTTACATATAACTGATCTTCAACATATTATAGTTTCTCTTACTTCATATAACTTAGTCCTAAACCTGCCTCACTACCCGTCTAAATACACATCCACCCCTCACCCTTTTCAACCCCAAACCAGAAGCGAACTCCTGACCAGCTGTCATTCTACCATATATACATTCAACCACTCAGACACTCAGCCAATCACAACACAGCATTCCTCCACGTTCCATCACGTGTACTCCCAACTCACTCTACTTACCATATTTATCCTACAAAACCAGCACTTACCATAAATATTATACAAACACTACAGGGGCATCGCAGGCATCTGAGCCCACAGAGTGACTTGGGAATTTAGAGATTCCCCAATTCAACTTGCAATGCCTTATAAACAAAATAATCTGACCTAGGCATGTAAAAATAGCAACCAGATGACCTCATTAACATTGTAATTTGAACTGCATACAGAAGCAATGCATACTTTATAAATATATGATGAGCAATAATTTACAAAAGACATGAAGCAGCTTCCATCATCTACTATGTGTACATTGTTGGTCTGTAACATGCACCTGTAAAAAAATGCAATGAGTGAAGTAGCCATAGTAAACAAGTAGTATACTGTGTGTTTCCCTGGATAAAGCATATCAATAGATGGCACTCTTTGCTCGTGCTGCTATAATTTCATATCACAAGGCAATATGGTAGTAGCACAAGTTTTAAAACAAATTTATAGGGGAAAAAACTTTGAAGGTACAGGGAGTATCCAGCTGGGATGAGAGCAAAGAATGACATTCTGAAGCAAATAATCTAATTATAACAGTGTGATGTAGGCAGTGGTTATATGCTGTTGATAAGATTTTTTATTTTTTATTTATATATTATTTTAAACTCATCATTTTAATGCAGTTTTTTTGAATTGTAGTATGTATTTTATGTTTTATAGTTTTTCAAAAATCTTGTGGCAATTAGCCACAAGCATTCATTTTTGCCTTAGGTACAGGCAAAAAGAAAGAAATGAGGGTTGGGGGGAAATGCTTCTAAACTAAACTACATGTTCTGGCTTCTCAAATGGCTTCATATATTCCTTGTTACGTATGCCTTTCTAGTCATCCATCCTCAGCTTGGAGATAATTGAGCTCCTGCTGGAAGGGCGGGACATAAATCAAATAATAAATAAATAAATACTAGCACTGAAACAAATTATTATAACTATACAGTGCTTGCAAAAGTACTCAGACCCCTGACCAATGCTGTCATATGACTGAATTACAAATGGTACATTGTAATTTTGTTCCGTATGATATTTTATTTAGAAACACTGAAGCTCAAAATAATTTATTGTAAGGTGACGTTAGTTTTATGCTGGGAAATGTTTGTAAGAAACAAAAAAACAAACATGTTGGGTCTGAATGGGAGGAGGATCTCATGTAAATTTCCCCCCCCATGCAGCTCTGCCCCTGCCACATCTCCAGAGCGCCCTGTTTATGGGGCTTCCGCAGGCTCCTCATGGAGCCATATCTTCACCATGGCAGAGACCGACACGGCCGGGAGCCTTCTGGTACAGCTGGCACTCCACGGCATCCAACTCACCGCAGCCTGGATTGCACCCTCAGTTAGATACATTGAAATCAGTGGACATTACTTACTTAATTTCAGTAGGCTGACTCTGATTATACAATATTGTGTTATGTGGCAGGAACAAGAGAGGGCCTTGATAGTGAGGGACAGAACAAAGAAGGCCCATATATGCAATCCTAGTACACGCCAGCCTTTTGCTACCAGAGTTACTACTAATCTGTTTTACTGCACATCAAATGTGTATTAAAGGAGCAGGCTCACCAAACATGATCAGGCCCAAAACAATGTTTGATGTACATCTGCTCTTAAGTTTATTCATCTGCTGTCCTAGCATGAAAGGGAAACACAATGATTGTAGTTATATTTACATATTTTTCTTGTTTTGGCAGGCACAAAGCATTCAAAGCAATTATGGGCTGTCTGCCAATCCAGACAGTTCTATTGTTGCTGTCTGGAAGAAACTGGAATTACTTGTTAGTTTAAATTTTTGATGTCTTTTCTGATTGGCAGAACAGTTGTAGAGGTGGGGCCCAGCAGGTGTGTTGCACTCACCTGTGAGGTCACTCTGCATAGGCAAGCCATCTTTGTTTGTTATCCCAGAAACTGTTGTTACTAGCCTCTCTAAACAGTTGACCTTACTCTTAGCATAAAAAACGTGTTTTCTCTGTTAAAGAACAAAGCTGGATTCTGAATGTACAGTTTTTATTTGATCACCTATTTTTTTTCTCCCTCCTAAGACAGAGGAAAGGTGATCATCTCTGATCACAGCCCAAAGTTTTTAAAGTATTTCTTATACTTCACAACCCATGCTGTTTGAACACAGGAAGCAGCATTAACTTTTTGTTTTTTGCAGCTGGGCTAGATAATTATGCTTCATGTTATCTAGGCCACAATCAGCCAGTGCAAAGGAACACAGGAGCAACAATGGGAGCATGAACTCTCAGTCTGCCTTCTGTTCTATGTGGTTTTCTTGTGGATCAAAAAGTTAAGCATGGGTCAGCTGTGTGCAAAGTGTGTCCAGTTGCTTTGTGACTTGGCTCTCTCAGTAAAAACACTGTCTTCAGGTCTGGTGCAGGGCCTCAAGGAGTGCTTGGCTCAGATCCATGACTGTCCCTGCCTAAAGAGGAAAAACTTTGAAACAAGGCAGCTGTACAAGCCTGCCCTTCAGCCCTGTGAAGAGGAGATTGCCCAGGAGTTTCTGCAGCACATTGAAAGAGGTGAGAAATCTCTGCTTTTGAAGGTGGGGCAGCCAAGGTTGGAGAGATGTTTACTTGAGCTCAGTTGCTTTGTTTAACACTGTGCAGTAAGTTTAGTAATTGTAGAGAGTTACGAACACTGAGCTGTTTATTCTTCTGTTGTTCTTGTGAGCAGAGTGGAGGAATCAATGTTTTACCTGCACCAAATGTTCTGAGGAAATTGTGGATCCGAAATCCTGATAATTGGATAAGCTACTCTCATTCAGCTTTTTAAATCCTAGATGTAATACCAAGGGGCAGCCATGTTAGTCTCTTGCAGAAAAGCAACAAAGAATCTTCTGGCATACTAAAAACTAGTGTTTAATTGTGCCGTAAGCTTTTGTGGACTGTAATCCACAAAAGTTTGTGCTGTAATAAATGTGTTAGTCTTTGAATGTGCCACAAGATTCTTTCCTGTTAAAAGTGTATAGGTTTGCCTAAATCCCTGCTGGGAGGAAGGGCGAGATATAAATACAAAAATAAATAAATAAATCTTGGTAGCTTCCCTTTGTCCAAATTGTCATCTTTAATCCTGCATTACTAGCACTTTGTCTTGCCCATCTCATACCATCTGCAAGTCTTCTGGACAAGAACCAAGATGGTATGTAATAAATGCTGAATGAGAGTAGGGATAGTAGCAGTGGCAACAACAGTACATTACTATTATTATTATTAAATTTATATCCTACCCTTCATCCCAAGGGAGCCCAGGGTGGCAAACAGAAAATAAAGCACTAAAAACATCTTAAAAATAAGCATCTTTAAAAAACAAAACGCCTTTAAAAACATCTTAAAAAACAATTCCAGTACAGAATTATCTTACAACCACCCTTACTTCTCTTCCAGTGCATACCAAAGCATTCTGTTTTTTCTAATTCTACTGCTGCATTGTCCGCACTCAATTTTCCATATACCAACCATGACTGTTAAGCCAAGAACAAACCTTAGTTACTGCGTATGGTTTGGCTTTCACAGTCATGTGTGTCTCATCTGTAAAATGAGCAAATGTGTTCTAGATGCCTGACCATATAATATCTGTAACTTGACCTAGTGTTTGTGCCCCAGCTCATTTTCTTGGTATCTTGCTTCACACATCTGCCTATAATTATTATTAAATTTATTACACACCCTTTACCAAAAGGTCCCAAGGCAGGCCACAACAATATAAAATACACTATCAAAAACAATTTAAAACAAATAAAATTCACAGCTAGAGCGGGTATCAGTTTGACTTCTTTGCCATAGGATCACTGATTGTGTTTGGAACTAGACATAACCATAGTTTTCCACATCTGTAAAATGCGTAAATATTTTTGAGAACGGAGATGGGAAGCCTCCAGTGCATGCATGGGTCCCATTTTGGCCCACAAGGCTGGTTTCCCCAAACCACACCCACCTGATGTCACATGTAACATCAGCTGTGGGGCAAGTAGCTGCAGATGCACCTGAATTGGCTGCACAACTGAGTTCCCCACAGGGAACTTGATCACACAGCCAGTCCCTGCAGAAAGCAGGGTTGAAATAGCCGCCCATCAGTTGATAGCTGCTGACTTCAGGCCTGCTGGATTGGCTGCATGATTGAGTTCCCTGTGGGTAGCTTAGTCACGAAGTTGATCCCTGCACAAAGCAGGGTTAAAGTCACTGCGCTAATGGGCAACTTGATCATGCAGCTGATCCCTGCAGAAAGCAGCTTTGCCAGTTATATGCATAGGGATGGCAAAGCCCTTTGTGTTGCAGTTCCCAAGCACTCAAAACCACCTGGCTGTCAGGTGCTTGGGAAGCGCTGCACAAGGGACTTTGGCAGGTGGTGGGGCAACCCATCTGTCAATAACTTGGCAAGTAATTGACTCATGGGTTGTCTCACCTACTTGTCAAAGTTGTCCTGCGGGTTGTGGGGACAAATAATGATCAGGCTCATAAGGCCAAAAAGGTTTCCCCACCCCTGTCCTAGAATACTTTTTAAATGCTTAATTCCTGTCATGACACAGGCTGCCTTGTCCTTCTTTGATGCAGGGTTTTTAAAAGCAGATTTTACAACTACACAAATGCCCTTTTGGCCACCCCACTTTTTTTTTCTCCATAGGAGTCAGTTTTTAATCTACCATACAGCAATGATGCATTTATGAATCTGCCTTAGTTCACTAACTAATAGGACAATCCAATGGCTCTTGCACCAATGCAAGTCCCAACTCAGTAACACTTAAACCAGTGCAAGGACCATTGGATCATCCTGAAAGTTATCTGTCTATCCTTGCTGCCTCGTCAAATTCGTGCTGCCAAAATTGGTACCTCTAAAAAGCTGGATGTCTCCTGTTTCCACCAAGATTGTCTAATAAACACAACTCAGCTGGTAGCTTAAAACTAGTCCATTTTACACTGCAGTCAATAGGGCCTACAGTACAGACTTTCAGTACTGACTGCTGTACTAGTTCACAGAAGAAACAGTACGACTCCTGACACTGTGAGGTATTGTTTGGATATTTGTGGGTTCAGGTGTGAGGGGGCTTACATATGGTTAAAAAAAGAAAGCAGGATAATCACTCCCTCCCTCCGTTCTTTACTAAAAACATCCCTGTTCAGACACAGACCTTGGTTTGTGCTTGTCCTAACCAACAACAAACTTCAAAATCTGCCTTCTGCAGCTGCAGTTACAGTTCTCTTCTTCCCTTGAAGGTCTTCTTCCTCAGCCCTTCAGCAGAACTTAGTCTTGTTTCTGCAAAGTTCTTACAGTGACAATTTGCTGCTAGGCTAGAGAGACTGGATGTACTGGTTTCAGCATGTCTCCACCTCTGTTTTCTAAAACTGGGGGGCACATGACATTAGTCAATCTCCACTCCTTTTTATTGCAAAACCTGGAAAATTGAAGATTGAATGTGTTTTACCTTGAAGTCAGCTTCTCATAAACTTCAAAACTGTTTAGCCATCAATCCTGTTGCCACTTTGAATTGTGTTCAATGGAAACACTTTACTGTCGGCTCAGGCAGAGACAGTGATTGGCCCACACTTTGCTGTGGATAGTCCTAAAAGGTCTGACATCAGCTGTGGGCTTTAAGCCAGGCGACTTGGTGCAGTCAAAGCAGAGGTAGAGTCAGATTGATAGTTGTGTTCAGTGTGTACTCTTCTAATAGCAGGGTGGTCTCCTCAGTTCTCTCTGCCAGAGTATTTTGTGTCGGTCTGCAGAATCTTGACACTTTTTCAGAGGTTTTCTAGATCATAGAATCATAGAATAGTAGAGTTGGAAGGAGCCTACAAGACCATTGAGTCCAACTCCCTGCTCAATGTAGGAATCCAAATCAAAGCCTTCCTGACAGATGGCTGTCCAGCTGCCTCTTGAATGCCTCCAGTGTCGGAGAGCCCACTACCTCTCTAGGCAATTGGTTTCATTGTTGTATGGCTCTAACAGTTAGGAAGTCGAAATCTGGCTTCCTGTAATTTGAGCCCATTATTCTGTGTCCTGCACTCTGGCCCTCCTCTATGTGACAACCTTTCATGTACTTGAAGAGTGCTATCATATTTCCCCTCAGTCTTCTCTTCTCCAGGCTAAACATGCCCAGTTCTTTCAGTCTCTCCTCATAGGGCTTTGTTTTCAGTCCCCTGATCATCTTTGTTACCCTCCTTTGAACCCGTTCCAGTTTGTGTCCATCCTTCTTGAAGTGTGGAGACCAGAACTGGATGCAGTATTCAAGATGAGGCCTAGCCAGTGCTGAATAGAGGGGAACTAGTACTTCACACGTTTGGAAACCATACTTCTGTTAATGCAGCCTAATATAGCATTTGCCTTTTTTGCAGCCATATCACACTGTTGGGCTCATATTCAGCTTGTGATCAACAACAATTCCAAGATCCTTCTCACATGTCGTACTGCTGAGCCAAGTATCCTCCATCTTATAACTGTGCATTTGGTTTCTTTTTCCTAAGTGTAGAACTTTGCATTTATCCCTGTTGAATTTCATTCTGTTGTTTTCAGCCCAATGCTCCAGCCTATCAAGGTCCCTTTGAATTTTGTTTGTCTTCCATGGTATTAGCTATGCCCCCCAATTTTGTATCATCTGCAAATTTGATAAGCATGATTTGTACCTCCTCATCCAAGTCATTAATAAAAATGTTGAAGAGCACTGGGCCCAGGACCGAGCCCTGTGGTACCCCACTCATTACTTCCGCCCAGTTTGAGAAGGAACCATTGATAAGCACTCTTTGAGTACAATTCTGGAGCCAACTGTGGATCCACCTGATAGTTGTTCCATCCAGCCTACATTTAGCTAGCTTGCTAAATATCATGGGGCACTTTGTCAAAAGCTTTGCTAAAGTCGAGATATATTATGTCCACAGTCTACAAGGGAGGTTACCCGATCAAAAAAAGAGATGAGATTAGTTTGGCAGGATTTGTTCTTCATAAATCCATGTTGGCTCCTAGTAATCACTGCATTGTTTTCAAGGTGCTTACAGATTGACTGCTTTATAATCTGCTCCAGAATTTTTCCAGGGATTGATGTTAGGCTGACTGGTCTGTAGTTCCCCAGTTCCTCCTTCTTCCCCTTTTTGAAGATAGGAACAACATTAGCTCTCCTCCAGTCATCCTACACGTCACCAGTCCTCCATGATTTTGCAAAGATAATAGAGAGTGGTTCTGAGAGTTCTTCAATACTCTAGGATGCAGTTTATCGGGCCCTGCTGATTTGAACTCATTCAAAATGATTAGGTATTCCTTGACCATTTGTCTGTCAATCTCAAGGTCCAATCCTGACCCTTCTACTTCATGTTTCCGGGAGGGTCATAGGCCCTTTTTTGGGAGAAGACTGAGCCAAAGTAGGAATTGAGCATTCTGCCTTTTTTTTGTCATCTGTTATCATTTTGCCATCCTCATTGAGTAGCTGTGCCACCATTTATTTTCTCTGTCTTTTACTATGGACATACCTGAAGAAAGCTTTTTTGTTGCTTTAAGCATCCCTCGCTAGCCTCAGCTCATTCTCAGCTTTAGCCTTCCTGACACCATCCCGGCAATTCCGTGATACCTGCCTGTACTCTTCCTTTGTGGTCTGGCCTTCTTTCCACTTCCTGTATGTGTCCTTTTTTGTTTTCAGGTCATCTCTACGCTTTTTGTGAAGCCACATTGGCTTCTTCTGCTGTTTCCCCCCTTTTTTCCTTGTTGGAATTGCTTGCCATTGCACTTTTAGAATTTCCTTTTTTAGAAACTCCCACCCATCTTGGACTCCTTTTCTCATTAGGGTAGCTTGCCATGGAACCGTACTTACAATTGTTCTGAGTTTATTAAAATCAGCTTTCCTAAAGTTCAGGGTGCGCGTATGACTACTCTCAGCTTTCACTTCTGTTAAAATAAAGAATTCAGGTATGGTGTGGTCACTTTTCCCCACAGTTTCCGTAACTGCCACTTCATCCACCAAATCATCTCTATTGGTTAGAATCAAGTCCAGGATAGGTGATCCTCTGGTTGCTTCCTCCACTTTCTGTAGGAGGAAGTTATCTCCAACACAAGTCAGAAATTTATTGGAGGGGCCGTGTCTGGCAGAATTTGTCTCCCAACAGATATCGGGATAATTTAAATCCCCCATTACTACTACATCATGCCTCCTTGAAATATTGGCAATTTGGTGTTCAAAAGTTACATTCTCATCTCCTTGATTGGGTGGTCAGTAGTAGACTCCAAGCACCACATTCCTTTTGTTACTTGCCCCATTAATTTTAATCCAGATACTCTTGGTGGAGCCACCAAGCTCATCTTCCTGTATTTCTGTATAGAGAGATATATTTTTAACATATAGCGCAACTCCACCTCCCTTTTTATTCCTTCTGCTCTTCTTGAACCAATTGAATCCTTTAATTGCTGTATTCCAGTCATGGGAGTCATCCCACCAAGTTTCAGTTATACCTGTCAAGTTGTAATTGCCCTCCTGTATTAAGAGTTCAAGTTTGTCCTGCTTGTTTCCCATGCTCTGCGCATTAGTATACAGACGTCAAAGACCATGTGATTTATGGCTTGGCTTCCTTACTACATTTTTCTGAGGGCTGTTACTGGGCCCTATTAGAGCCGATCTCTTTGGTCCCGTTACTGTGCACAAGCCTTCATCAGTCGTTACCACCAAGTTTACGTCTCCCTCCCCTTTAGGAATCAGTTTAAAGCTCTCCTGATGAACTTCTCCATGCTGTGGCCAAACACATTCTTCCCAGTCCTTGTGAGATGCAACCCATCACTTGCCAGCAGTCCATCTTCCAGGAAGCATAGCCCATGCTCCCAGAATCAAAATCTCTCACGTCTGCACCACCTTCGTAGCCATTCATTCTCACGGAGTATTTTTCTTTCCCTTTCTACTCCTCTTCTAAGTACTGGAAGGATGGATGAAAAAACTATCTGGCCCCCAAAGTCCTTGAGTTTTCTTCCCAGAGCTTCAAAGTCTGATGTGAGTTCTTCATAGCTCCATTTGGCAGTGTCATTTGTTCCCACATGGATGAGGAGAAAGGGATACCTGTCACTGGGCTTGATGAGTGATGGCAACCGTTCCATCACATCTCTGATACGTCCTCCTGGTAGACAGCATACCTGGCGAGTCCACGGATCTTCTCTGCATACTTGGGTTTCGATCCCACGCAGTAGGGAGTCTCCCACTACTAGTACTCTTCTCTTCTTGTTGTCGGGCGTGGTTTCATTGTCCCTGCTTGATTGAGCTTCAGCCTTTTGCTCATTGTCACATGGGGTCTCCTGTAATTCTTCCTCCACAGGCTGTCCTCCAATCTCCTCCTCGAGTGGTTGAAAGCGGTTCCATAGCTCCACCGGTGAAGGGTGTCTTCTAGCTCTTCTGCTCCTGTCACCCATTCCCATGGAGTTTCCTCCACTTCGTTATTCCTTTCCAAAGCAGTCTCCTCTTCTGCTACCACATGATGTTGCTCCTCCACCTCCACATCTCTTTGCTGCTGTTGTTCCAGTGTTCTGTCTAAGAACTCTTCATCTTCTCTTTTAGTCCTCAGTGTGGCCACCCACCGTTCCAGGCCTCTCACCTTTTCTTCCAACAGTGCCATGAGCTTGCACTTGTTGCACGTGTACGCCATGTTGTTCTCAGGCAACAAACATGGTCTAACACAGACTCAGTCCAGGCCTATGATTGGTCTGGTTGATCTGAAAGGCCTGACTAGGAGACATAGGAGTTTAGTGAGCAAAGCCAAAAAAGGATTATTATAATAATAATAATAATAAGTAATAGTAGTAGTAGTAGTCTGGACTAGCCACTAACTGCATCTCCCTTGCTTCTCATACCTTGCTGATGTTTTCTCTCTCTTGTGGGAGCAGAGGAGGAAAATGGTGAGTGGAGCACTCAAAGAAAGAAAGAGATCAGAAAAGGAAAGGAAAAACCTCCCACAGTTTTTTAACTGTTTGTTGTTATAAAATTTCTGTCCTGCTATAATACTAGTCTCTGAACAATTTACAAAATTAAAATACCAATACAACACAATAACGTATCAATACAGCTACTGTATTTATCAAATATAATGCATCCCTCAAGTTAAAGTGCATTCCCATTTCAAAATATTCAATTAAAGACAACATTAATTGATATATTAAACATTTTTTGAAATCTTTCAGCAGATTTGGCTTTGAGGAACAAGGTAAAATTCTTTGCAGCGTTGCCAAATTACACAAATGCTGCTATGATCCTTGCCCATAGACTCGCTGTCCAAACCCGCAGTGCTAACGTTGAGAGGCTCATAAGTGCAAGTGATGCACTCAGAAGTAAAAGCAGGGCCACACTATCTGCAGAAATAGAAAACTTCTATCTTTACATCCATTATAATATGCCACCATTAGTCAAGTGGGACCCCAGACCAGCTGTTTTGCATTGGCTGTGGAAGAAGGAACATAAGGTGTGATATAGGCCTAAGGGGCAAAACCAAGAACGCTTTAGGGGAATCTACAAGGATGTGATGCAGCGTTACCTGCCCAAAGATGAAGGTGAAGAGGAGGAGGTTCCAGGCCTAAAGAAGAAGGTGCTTTAATATGGTTTGGGCAGTTAGTATGGAAACTGAGTGCATTCTGCTCTTAAATAATTTGTGTACGTGCAGTCCCTGTCCTTGCCTATCATTTAAGTGCTTAATAAACACATACACCCAATGTGTTGTTTCCTCTCAATTTTTCCAACTGAACATTATCAGTTTTCTCACTGCACATTTTGTGTCCATCTGCACATTAAAGAAAACCAGCTTTGAAGTGAAGCCAGACAAATCCATCACACACCGTGCAGATGAAGGGCAGTTCTCACCCAGCTCAAGAGGCAACTAACCATTTGTGTCTTTGCAAGGGCAGAGAGGGATAGTTAGGAGCTACTAGGGAGCCAATAGACAGCAAGGATTTTAGCTGCAAAGTTTGGCAGTGGGGGGAAACAGACCCAACAAAATTGGCCACACAGTGGAGCTGGTTGGGGGCTTGTCCACATGGGAGTCTAGCCATGTGTGCAAGGTTTTCCATGATGTTTGCATCATCTCCTCAAAATGCCAGCCTGAACCTTCCCCTCACTTAATCTGGATTTTTCTATTCCATGCATAATCCATGAGTTGTTTGTTTGGGTCCATTCCAGACAGGAATTTGCAAATGCAGGGCCCAATTGGGAACCTTATGACGGGGTGTGACACCCTTTCCTGGCTCTCCCTGTCAGGTTCCTACCTGCTCATGGCTACTGCCTTTCACTAGGCACCACCAGGGACTCCACCAGTCCGGACTGTCCTTTTTTATGGTTTCTCCGCTCTAGCACAGATCTCAATAGATCCCCCTGCTAGGCAGCACCACCAGTCAAGTTCTACAACCAATGTTCCCAGAGACCTTGCCTGAGTCTCTCTATCCAGTTACATTCATGACTGCGTGCCTATGCTGTTCCCAACCCCCTTGTATCAATGCAGATAACTCATAACTCGGGGTTGCTCTGGATACTTATAATGTTATCTTCTCCTCTTCACCGCTGCCACAATTTGTTACTGTTTCCCTTCAGCCTTGGTTATTACCTTACCCTCCCTTCTGGTCTGTGAAACCCCAGCCAAAGATCAGGCCTTCGGTAAACCAAAATAGTATTTATTAAATAACATTAATAACAAGATAACTTTGATAATGATCTACAAGCTTATGGTTTCATCTATTACTGTGATATTTGACTTATTACTAATCCGAACTCCACCTCCTTCTTTCTCCACACTCTCCTGACATACACCAACTCACACCCACCTCCAAACTCCACCAAAACAACCCACTAACATCCACCAAACACCTCTCAAACAACCCACTCACGTCCACCCAGATTCAACTGTCCTCCTTCCATTTATACTCTCAGCCATCCAAACACTCAGCCAATCATCCAGCATTCTACTGCTGATTTACTCCCCCCTCCTCTTTCATTCCACTTACCACATATCTTCTATACAAACAGCACTTACCATATATACATTAATACAGGAACATCACACGGGGTCCTAAAAGTGATTGTGCTGGACAGAAAAAGGACAACATATAATAATGTGCGTTTCAATGAAAAATTAAGATGGTCCATTTTTATCATTTTTTAAAATGTACTTTTATTCAACTTTTCTTTAAAAAAGATTAAAACAAACCAAAGCTAATTACATTTTTCTCACTTTTTGATCAGCAAAATCTTTAGTATCTTCTCAAAATTTAAAGATTTTGCTTTTTCACTCTCGATTGATAATATTGCCAAGTTATTAAGCCTTTCTTGCAGCATTGTCGACCTCAAATAGGTTTTTATTAATTTCAACCTAGAAAAATTCCGTTCCCCTGAGGCAACTATGACTGGTATTTTTAGATATATTTGAAGAGCAATAAATAAATTTGGGAACACAGTAGCGCTCTCATTTTCAACAAGAAATTCTAAAATTTTGAGAGGCTTTCCAAAGTAAGAAAAACAAAGAATTGGCTTAAGTGCTTCCATTTCTTCAACCAGCATTCTACTCAGGGCTCATCCAGATGACTAAAATGTGTGACACGCCCGCTATGTGTGTTCATTATTTTTCGGCCGTCCAAATGACGTCTCGCACTGTTACGCATTTTTGCGGGTTAAATCCGCTCCTTGCAATACCGGCAAAAATGCGATTTGCTGTTTAAAATTGGGAATCATCTGCTGTGCCTTCAGGAGTTAGGATGCAATACCGCAGACTTTACAGCTGATGGGCAGTTTTGGGGCGTTTCCCCTTGCCCCTTCTCCTCATTCCAGCCAATCATGTATCTGCACTTTTGCGCATGTGCAAGAAAAAGCCTGAGAAAATTGAACCAATCATCGCAATGGTGGGGTGTTGGGGGGGGATCTGCAACTACTGCACAGATGCATTTTATTTTTTGCCAGCCTGCAAACTGGGCAGCTGCTCTGGGTGAGATCTGCAATGCATAGCAAGCGAGAAAGGGGGGGGTCGGTTTCAGCCTGCCTCCGGAAAGCTTTGTCAATTTCATTGTATTTGCTGGGGGTTTTGCTTCAAATCAGAAAAGCATACATTCCTTTAAGTGTAATATAGCAAATGCAAACAAGAAAAGGGCTTCTGGTTTCAAGCCTGCTCTGGAAAGCTTTGTCAATTTCATTCTCCCTGGGAAGGAAAGGGAGAATACAAACAAGGCAGGCGTGAAACCGACCAGCAGCCTTTCCTTCTGAGGCGAGAACTCCTTTACAGCCATATTGTGCTTCGTTGCAAAGGGGGAGAGGAGCATACCTAATTTTTTGCTGACCAATTGGTTGATAGGAGGAGGTTTTAGAGGCGGAGCTTGGAAAAAGCGAAAAGAATGTAGGGGTCTTACTGTTGCGTGTGCAGGTGCAAAAAAAGTGTTTTTTTTTTATTGGGAAAGAGCGAACTAAAAGGCAAAGTGAGGACTATCAGTTGACAAACCGAATATGGAAACCATGGATTATCCCGCTCCGCAGATATGTGATTGGCTGGAATGAGGAGAAGGGGCAAGGGGAAATGCCCCCAAACCGCCCATCAGCTGTAAAGTCCGCGGTATTGCATCCTAACTCCTGAAGGCACAGAGGATGATTCCTGATTTTAAACAGCAAATCGCATTTTTGCCGGTATTGCAAGGAGCGGATTTAACCTGCGAAAATGCGTAACAGCGCGAGATGTCATTTGGACGGACGAAAAATAATGAACACACATAGCGGGCGTGTCACACATTTTGCAGTCGTCTGGATGAGCCCCGAATCTGCTACCTGCATGGAATTAACAGATTCATCTCCCTGAATGAGTTTGTGATCTGTCAGCAAAATTTCCAAATCTGCAGCTTGTTTTTGTAATTCTTTTTCAATTTTTCAAACTTTTCCTAAGAAGTCAAATAGTATAGCATGATTTTTCAGTTGCTCAAACCGTGATTCTAGAGACCGTTTAGCCTTGTCCAAAACTTGGTTGAAACATTGTACTTTGTAAGCTTCCTTTGAGTTAATAATGGCTTCATAATTAAAGTTTTTTTTTCTCTTTCGTAACCATCTAGTAGTTAGAAATTCAGGAGTTATCTCCAATTCATCTGCAAATTTGTTTGCACCTACCAAGACTTTCTCAAAGCCAGTTTCTCTATACTTAGTCAGCCAAAATAATATCTTTTCAAATAAAACAGAGCCACGGAAAGATCTACTGTAGACTATAGAATTTGCTCCAACAAGAGACGGCAATGGCTGCTAATTTGGATGGCTTTAAAAGAGGATTAGACAAATTCATGGAGGATAAGGCTATCAAAGGCTACTGACGGCAATGTTCTACCTCCACTGTGTTTTTAATGAAAGTTTGGGTTCCTTGTTTATTTTCCTATGGTTTTAAGGACTAATGGAATAAATGCTATTCTGTTCTGCTCTGCTAGGAGAGGCAGTAAATGTCTCTGAATACCAGTTGCTGGAATCTGCAGGAGAGGCGTGTGCTCCTGCACTCAGGCCCTCTTTGTGGGCTTCTCATTGGGGCGTCTGGATGCTGTCCTAGATGGGCCCCTTTGGCCTGATCCAGCAGGCTCTTCTTATGT
This sequence comes from Rhineura floridana, assembly GCF_030035675.1. Taxonomy (NCBI): domain Eukaryota; kingdom Metazoa; phylum Chordata; class Lepidosauria; order Squamata; family Rhineuridae; genus Rhineura; species Rhineura floridana. Next base: position 106,100,591 of record NC_084483.1, read on the forward strand.
TCTTAGTCGTACATAAAACTCCCAAGCTTTCTTTCAGGTTTACCTGCTTTTACTCTGCAGCCTAATTTGGGAGTTGCATTATTTAACAAGAAACTCACGCCCTCGCATGGAGTCGGAGAGCGACACAAGCCCTGGGCAGTTTGGCTGTGCTCAAGTCGCTCTAAATGGGCCACTGGGGGCCAGGGTTTTTTTCTACATTGGAACCAGTTAGTGTGTGCCCCGTGGCCGCCGCCGAGTTTTTCCAGTCCCTGAAATCTGCCCCAGTAGGATCCGGTGCTCGTTTCTTCCCTCCGTGAAGCCACCTGCCCTCAGCCTGCCCCCCCATGCGCCCCCTTTCAAGCACTGAGCAAAGCGTGCCAAAACTTTAAAGCAGGAGAGCTGTTTCAGCTACAGAGCCATGATCCTGCCCTGGACTCCTTCTGGGAGGAAGGGTGGGATGTTAATTTAATAAATAAATAACTAGGTAAAACTATAATAATAAATACCTCAGTACATGAGTTCGCTATTAGTTTAATCTGATTAGTTTTGGTGAGTGACCCATGCAATTTTGTTGATGATGTCATGGCAGTACTTCTGATGTGATGAGGTCATTAACGTCTGGAAATGATGTGGCTCACGACAGACAAAAATAAAAATAAAAAATTAAGGTGAATGTAGCAGTATAAATCCTGAAAATATTTATTATAATAAGGTGAAATAAACCAAGAATGCATCAATATAACAGAATATATCTAAATTTAAACATGAAAAGTTTTTTACAAAAATATATGTCAAGAACAATATATAAGTATGAATATTGTTTCTGATATGGAACAAGATTAGTAGGAGAAATCAAATTCTAATGTGGTGAGGATGTTTTCAAGATGGTCCAGCCAGACGCGTTTCGACACAAAATGTCTTTTTCAATGGCTATAAAACTGGCTCACAACATGAATCAAATGTATTATATAATAAGAGAAGAGAAATTAGGCCAAGGACAATGAGGGCAGTGTCAGCTCTTCACTGAGACAGCAGTGTCGGTGGGGGTGCAGGCAGGGCTGGAGATTCCTTGGTAATTGCCAGGCTGTAAGTCCTCAGCCGGCAGCTTGGCTATAAATCTGCCAGGCTAGCAAGGAGGAAGCAAGATAAGGGCAGAGGCCGTTCAAAGCTTATGTGCCAAGCCAGAAATCCAGAAGAGACGTCAGTGAAGGTCCGGGTCTAGTTTGCCGAGAGATCAGTCCAAGTCAAGGTTCAGGGGATAGGAAGACACACAGTGGTCACGCCTGACGATGTAGTCAGCAACAAGCTGAAGCCAAGGTTTGACTTTTAAGGAGCAGGTTTGTCAGCAGGTGTTAGCCATCAGCGTTTTGGCCTTAAGTGGACAGGCCTGCCCCTCTTCTGCCTGACCTTCTGTTGTCTGCGTTCTGCACGTGAGGGGGGGGAGTATCCTGTTCACTGTCTGCGTCTGGCTGAAGGGCTTCAGCTGTGTCTGGGGTGCTCTGCAGCTGAGGGGGAGAAGGAGCTGGGTTCTCAGGAGTTTCCTCCATTTCTCCTTCTGGGTCTGCTGCTGTTACTCCCAAGTCATCCTCGTCTGATGAGTCCTCTGACGGGGCCATGACACAAAGGAACAAAGAGTAAAGAGCATCAGGAAGAAAAGAGATCAAAGGAACAATTGGATGCTCAAAACAAAAGCAAAAAAAAATAGTGGCATGATGAATATTTTTCCAGTAATTTGCTCAGCTCTGTTTAGTGTGCTAATTTTAAAGCCAAGATCAAAATTAAACAATATTTCTATATAGAAGTGTATCTCTGTTTTGATTTATCTGTTGCTTTACATTCTGTGCATTTAACTTCTTCTTACACAATTTAGACTGTTATCATTGCATCTTTCTTAAGGTTTTGAAATGTCACCACTTGGCAATGTCTCCCTGGAGGCTCTGAGGGCCTTGGCTTTTTCAGAGAATCCTGTCTTTCAAAAGTCTGCTGCTCTTTATTATTTGAAGATAAGCCATCAAAACCGTAAGTCAGATCTGTTCCATATATTTTTTGACATTCATAGAAACCAAAGGAAGCAAAACACACACTCACAAAAAAACCCTGAGTTGTGATTTTTAAGGACACTATAATGGACTGGTTTAATTGTAATAACTTGTTACATGTCACTTCTGCACAAGCAGAGGTACAAGAAAAAAGGAAAGTGAGGCATTAGTGTGAATACAGATAGAGAAAAAGTCTTGAGTTGAGACAAGGAGAACAGCAGTACTACTAGGGTTGCCAGGTCGGAACCATCCAAAAACCTGAGAAAATGGGGGCAGGCCCTAGTGATGTCACGGGGCGGGCCCTAGTGACGTCACGGGGCGGGCCCTAGTGACGTCATTAAACATTATACATTGTATCAACCACAGTTGCTTGGAGCATACCATTCAAAAATAAATTCTCTGGAGATTAAAAAAGAAATCTTACCTAAAATAGGGTGTTCCTAGGTCCATCTGAAGTGACAAGGTCATTCTTTCTCACAAGCTTAGGGTGATGCAAAATGGAAATGGACTGCCTTCAAGTTGATCCCAGATAGGGTCTTCATGGTAAGCAGTATTCAGACAGAGGTGGTTTACTATTGCCTTCCTCTGAGTCTGAGAGGCAGTGACTGGCCCAAGGTCACCCAGTGAGCTTCATGGCTGTGTGGGGATTCGAACCTTGGTCTGCCAGGTCACAGTTCAACGCCTTTAGGGAACATTTAATTAACTTATTTTGTAGATCCCAAACTTTCTTGTAGACCTGTAGGAGTTTCATAGGCACTAATGCAGGGGCCTAGTGGGTAATCCAGCCCTGCACACAAGTATGCCACAATGCTGCTGGAGGAGCCCTGTTGGATCAGAGTAAAGGCCCTTCATATCACAAGCTATATGGCTCTGTGTACCATTTGCTGGGAATCACAAGTGGGGACAGTGCTGCTGCACTCGGGTCCTGCTAGTGGGCTTCCCACAGGTATCTAGGTGGTCACTGTGCAAACAAGACGCTGGACTAAATGGGCCTTTGGCTGATCCAGCAGAGCTGTCCTTGTGTTCTTCAAACCCAGCATCCAACCCTGGCCAGTCAAACACATCCTGTAAGCTCACAACCAGACAGCAAGGCGATAGACCAGGGATTTGCAAACTCACCACCACCACTACTTGAACATTACTGTGGGTCTTGGCAGACCACTTAATGACTTTTTTGCCTGCTGAAGCAATTGAATGGTTTTTAATTGCATCAAGGTGAAACATCTTATAAAAGATTATACAAAATAAGAATAATCTTTTATAAAAGATAATAATGCTTGGGAAAATAGCAGGTTGTAGAAAAAGAGGAAGGCCAAACAAGACATGGATTGATTCCATAAAGGAAGCCATATGATTCCGTAAAGGCATCCCTACCAAGATCCTGCTGCGCGTGCTTCTTGGATGTTCTGGACCTCGTCCCGGCTATCTACAGCAAGATGAAGGTGGAGGGACAGGCACATCAGCGCTGAGAATTGTTCAGCCCACAGCAGCCCCCCCTCTCTCTGAGGTTATGCAGCCCATTGCTCTCTCTGCCCCCCCCTCTGAGGTTATGCAGCCCTCTCCCTGAGGTTCTTCAGCCCCTCTCTGAGGTTATGCAGCCCTCTCCCTGAGGTTGCAGCCATGTTAAGGACAAGGGAGGGCATTCTAGGCAAAACAGTCAAATAATTGGGTGTCAGAACAAATTAAACCAGAACTATCACTAGAAGCTGAAATGATGAAACTGAACTTATCATACTTCAGACACATCATGAGAAGACATGACAAAAATAAATAAATAAATAACTAGAGAAGACAATAATGCTGGGAAAAACAGAAGGGAGTAGAAAAAGAGGAAGGCCAAACAAGAGATGGATTGATTCCGTAAAGGAATGCACAGACCTGAACTTACAAGATCTGAACACATCATGACAGATGCTTTTGGAGGTCACTGATTCATAGGGTCGCCATAAGTCGTAATCGACTTGAAGGCACATAACAACAACAATTTCCCAAATGTTTTACATTTTTTTGGCCTTTATGGTCTGCTAATAGTCAACTGCTCCAAATCTATTGTTTGAATTTAATATTTAATTCAAAGGTCATTTTAGATTTATGCATCTCAGCATCTTTGAAAGTGAAAGTGTTTAGTATTACAGCAGACTAGAGCTCCCTACTGCGTAATGCTCATATTACATTTCATTATATTTCGGTTCATGAAGTTTCCACAAGGTGACTTTGCCACAGAAATGTGTGGTGTTTTGGTTTGCAGGCATCTTTGCATGGTGAAACCTGGAAGGTTTTTCTTTGACATGGCAAAGGATCAAACATATTATTCATTCAAATTTACCACTGGCATAGTAAAAATAGCAAAAGGCAACATGAAAATGAGGCCCCAGAGTCAGGGTGTGCCCTCTTTTATTTCACTCCATGTTTTCTCTCTGAGTTTAATAAATAAGCCCTAATGCAGGTAATGGGTAGTGGGCTTGCTGTGGTAGGTCCTGTAGAAATAAAATTGCAAAGGAGATAATTTTATTAAGACCTTCCAGTTCAAGAATCAAAAGCAGAAATCTCAAGCTCAAATCGGAGGTTCCTTTGGAAGTTGTTTGTTTATTTATGCTGCCCTTGCTCCCAAAGAAGGGAGCAAGAGAAAATAGTCATGATGGCCTGGACTTTCCCTGAAAGGTCACCTGTTCTCTACAACAGGTCTTCACCTGCAGTGTGCCGCTATGAGGAAAGGCCGGCTGTGATTCTCAGTCTCTCACTCTCTTGATGTGAGGTTCAACAAGCCTGACCGCTCGTAAAATTGCCCGGCATCCTGAGACTTGGTTGGGACATAAGAGCTAAATAGCAGGGGCTGCAGTTTTGTACTTCTTGGTGAGAAAAAGGCTTTAACACTCTCCTTGTAGAGGTGGAGCACCTTTTCTAGCCCAAGGGCCACATTCCCTCACAAGGCAATCTTCCAGGGGGTCAGTTGTGGGCACATCCATAAGCAAAAGTGGGTAAAGCAAACAGATGTACCTCTGACCAGTAAGCTATATGCCAGCCATGCAAAATCCAGAAGTGTCTGCACACACACACCCTTCCCCATCGTCAATCCAGGCAAGTAAAAGTCATTATCCCAGTTCAAGGACACATTCCATCCAGACCAAAACACTCAAGTAGGGTGTGGAACAGGAACAGTGAGCGGAGTGAGCAGGGGACCACTGCCCCTCCAGCCAATATATATTTATAATACCTGTATTGGTGCCTGCTTCTCATTGTCTTTCAGAGAAAAGAGAGAAAGCTACTGAGATTGGGAAAACATACAGGGAAAGCAGAATGGTTTACTCTTTATATTGGTGGAGGGAGAAGGCCAAGAATGAGCCCTATGGAAAATAGTTTTCCTCTAGGTATTTGCTGAAGCCCTAAGAACTCTCTCTCTCTCTCTCCCTCTCTCTCTCTCTCTCTCACACTCTCTCTCTCTCTCTCTCTCTCTCTCTCTCTCTCTCTCTCTCTGTCGCCCGGAACCGACCACGGGCCTAGCTACCAACAAGCTGTGCCGGCCTCTCACCGCCTCCTCCGACCGACAGGCCTTCTTCCTGCTGCTCGAGGAGGCCTGCAGGAGTGGCAGCAATCACCTCCTGTCTCTCCAGTAGTCCCGCCCTCAATCACAAAGGGCGGGAAGGCGGCGGCCAACCACAGCCGTCACACATGCGTGTGTCAATCATGCATGCGTGCCTCAGGGAGACACTGAAAAGCCGGAGATCAGTCCTTTCCAAAGAGACTATGGCCGGAGGCCGGAGATGGCCCCCTTTTCCCTGAGACTCCGGCAGAAAACCGGAGACCTGACAACCCTAAGTACTACAGGCTGATATCTTAGTTGCTCAGAATGGAGAGCTAAGGAGATGCAGGAGGTACGTAGAATAGGGAAGGGATCCATTGGCTAGTGCTGCTTTGAAAGCATTCCATTGACCTGACAGGCAGTATCAGTTTGTGTTCGTTCTTTGCTATCCATTGCTTTTATCGGTCCAAATTTTGTCCCCCCCAAATATCAATATTTATATCAAAATTAATATAGATAAAGAAAAGGAAAGCAGTTTTCATTGAGGCTAGTCAGTTTCATATTAGCAAGCGGAGGCCGGCTGTTTGCTTTTGGAAAGGAAAGGAGGAAAGCAGCTTTTAGTGCCCCCCATCCCTCACCACCTCTTTGGCAAGCATAGAGAGGCCTTAATATGGATTGCACTCTCTAGTTTTGCCTTTTAATCATTTAACAGGTTAACATAAGAGATTACAAGGCAAACCTAGAGAGTCTTACCCATGCTAATGACACTAGACTTTCTAGGCTTGCTTTTTAATAAGAACATAAGAAGAGCCTGCTAGATCAGTCTAATCACCCATCTAGCCCAGTATCCAGTTCTGGACAGTGGCCAGCAAGATGCCCATGGGAGGCCTGCAAGCAGGACCTGAGTGCAAGAGCACTCTCCCCTCCTGTGGTTTCCAGAAACTGGTAATTGGAAGCATACTGTCTCTGACTATGGAGGCAGAGGATAGCCATTGTGGCTAGCAGCCATGAGCAGAGAAAGTAATAATCTCTATTATGCTTGTCTTGCTTCCTTCCCACTTGGTGCTTGGATTATTTGAGTGGAGGGGAGATGGCAGAGAGACAGAAACCTGTACTGCTGTGCTGTGGGTAACAATATATTTGAGGTAAAAGAACAATGTATTTGAGGGGGGAAATCCTGTGTCAGGGAAGCAGCTGAAGTCCAGAGCAAACAGGATCGCTTCACACAGATGGAGAGTATGTGGACCACTGAAAAATCCGGTGCTAAATCCGAATTCAGTGGACGTAGGGAGAGGGAGGGAGGGAGAGTAATCTTTTAGAGCCTGTGCATCACTTGACTTTGCAAATACAGCATTTTCTTGGGAGAAAATACCTGTAGATTTCTCCTTATTATCATGGTAGTGCAGGGAACTGTAGAGCAACTGCAAGTATTCCTGGATGACTGAGTATCTAGATCCATTACAGTCTGAATTTAGACTTGCTTTCAGAACAGAAACAACTTTGGTAGCCCTGATGGATGACTTTTAACATGAGAGAGAAAGGGGAGTGTGACCCTTTTCCTTCTGATCAATCTCTTAGCGGCATTTGATACCATTGACCATGGTAACCTCCTGGACCACCTTAGTGAGATGGGTATAGGAGGCACTGTATTACAATGGTTCCACTATTACCTACAGGGCCACATCCAGACAGTAGCACTGGGTGAGTGTTCTTTGGCCCCCTGGCACTTGTGCTATGGGGTTCCACCTGTGGGTACGTTCTCTCCCCAGTGCTACTTAACATCTATATAAAGTTGTTGGAAGTGGTCATTAGGAGTTTGGAGGCAAGGTGTTAGCAGTATGCTGATGACACACAGCTCTATTTTTCCATAACATCTGAAGCGGGAGAGTCTGTGAACTGAATCCTGAAGTGAACTGAATGAGGGCCAATTAATTGTGGTTGAATCCTGGGAAAATGAAGACTCTTCATAGGTGGTTTCATGTCCAGAAGATAAAGCAAGTTACCTTTTCTGGATGGAGTTGTGGGCCTTCTAAAGGAGTAGGTCTGTAGCTTAGGAGTACTCCTGAATTCATCTTTGCCACTAGAGGCCCAAGTATCCCCTTTGGGTAGGAGTGAGTTTTACGAGCATTGTCTGGTTCATCAGCTATGGCTGTTCCTGGACAGGGATAGCCTGACCTCTGTAGTCCATGTGTTGGGAACCTCGAGGCTGGATTACTGCAATGCAGTCTATGTGGGGCTGCCCTTGGCCCTCGTTTGGAAGCTCCAGCTGGTGCAAAATGCAGTGGCTAGATTGCTGGTAGGAGCTCATGGCTGACAACATGTGACTCCACTTTTAAAACATATGCACTGGCTGCCCATCTACTACTGAACAAGGTTCAAGGTCCTTGTATTAATTGACAAAGCCCTGAACAATGTAGATCTAGGGGACCACCTGAACCCTTATATCCCAGTTTGATCACTGAGATCATCTGCAGGAGTGGCTTCGGCCATCCCTCAAATTAGCGAGGCTCATTTAACATTGTCACGAAATCAAGTAAGCCTTCAGTGTCATCGGCCCAGTTCTCTGGAATGCTCTGCCTATTATTATTATTATTACTATTATTATTATTACTATTACTATTATTACTATTATTATTATTATTATTATTATTATTATTATTATTATTATTATTATTATTATTATTTATACCCCGCCCTTTTTCCAAACTGGAACTCAAGGCAGCTTCCAGATAAAAGTAAGAACATATCATTAAGAACATATAAACATATAAAACATATAAACATATAAAAATCAGCATTAAAACAGAATTAAACTATTAAGATGTTAAAACCAATTAGCCATACACTTAAAATACTGCAACCCAGTTTAAGAGCATACAAGTAAAACAATAACATACAGCATCCTCTTCAGTCACTACCCTTTTTTTATCATTAATTTTTATTCAAATTTTCAAAGACAAAAAACAAAACAAAACAAAAATAATTAAACAATAAAATAAAATGTTGACTTCCGATTTGTCGCAGATCAGTTATAAGTCTACAATATATAACAATCTTGTCTTCTAAATTATATTATAAAATCACTTTCCTCCAGTAGTTATCTTAATTAATCATCAAATCTCATAAACATTACTTTATTCTTTCCACAAAAAGTCAAAGAGAGGTTTCAGTTCCTTGAGAGAGATATCTTTCAATTTTTCTCCAAATAAACATGTCGATTAATCCATCTCTTTCAAATCTGTTAGGTCCAATAATTTCAATAGCCATTCTTCCATTATCAATGTTAATTCCATCTTCCATCTTCAATAATCCTGTTAAGTCCAATAATTTCAGTAGCCATTCTTCCATTATCAATAATCCTGTTAAGTCCAGTAATTTCAGTAGCCATTCTTCCATTATCAGTATCCCATAATAATCTTGTTGTCATAGCCATAGTCCAAATAAACATATAGATTGATCCATCTCATAAAACCTGTTAGATCCAATAATTTCAATAGCCATTCTTCCATTATCAATATTAATTCCATCTTCCATCTTCAATAGTCCTGTTCAGTCCAGTAATTTCAGTATCCATTCTTCCATTATCAGTATCCCATATTAATCTTGCTGTCATAGCCATAGTCATATAATAAGAGTCTGATGGGAATTTCCTTTATCACAAATATTTCCTTGCCATCAATTCTGAATATGTTGCTGAAATATTGTTGTAAAGTCATATCTCTGTTCTTCTTTTTTACAAAATGCACTGGCTCATCTCTTAAGAATTTTTCCATTGTCACATATCTGTAGTTAATTCCATAGATTTTTTTCTGTGTCAAGCTCCATCACATCATTCCAGTCCAAAAAATTATCCAAGACATTGATAACTTTATCAATCACTACCCTTAAAGCCTTCAGTTCCAAAGGCCTGCCTACAGAGATTCAGCAGGCGTGTTCTATTTTAACAGCTTTGATGTTTTTAAATGAAATAGTGGTATACAGATATATTTATAAATAAATGAATAAGCCAAAACCAGCTACTAGGTTGTTCCTAAGAGTCTGACCAATGTGGTGTTTAAAATGAGGAAAACATTAATACATTTAAAGAATATGCAGTTATACTTCTAACGTTTTGGGAAATACAGCCCATCACTTTTAGTTTGATTTGAGGGTTTCCCCTTTAACATGAGGGAGGGAGCAGGATTGTCCCAGTGGGCCATGCCTCCTCTGCACCAACATGACTCCATGTCCCTTCAGCTTGCCAATCAAGATTTCCCTTTGTGTGAAAAAGCACTAGGGGAAGAACTTAGGGCCTTTTCACACTGAGGCCACATGGCACGACCACTGGGCACCATGGCCAGCCAATATGGAAGGGTTGTGGTTGATTAAGATATGACAGGTTAGATGTTTGTTTGAACACCCCTTTGTGTGTACACCAAAACTATACACTGGGCTGAAAAACTTGGAAGAAATGGTAGAGATGGCCCCTAGGACTGGGCTTCATTCTTGACTCCAGTTGTTATAGTCTGAAACACCACATACCCTTCACAGACTTCAAGCTCTCATTTCTGTTCCTTGATGAGAAATCTAATGGGAGATTGATACCATTGCTCTCTTGATTTCTGCAACTTATGCAAGCTGCTGTTTTGCCACTGTGCACAGAGGTCCTGAGTGGTGGGAGCCACTGATTTTAGAGATCTTGAAATCCTGATCAGTGGTTGTTTGCAGATTTGGTGCAAACATCAGTGGTTGTATGTCAGGAGCTGGGTACAAATGGGTTTGGATCAAAGGTGGGTTTTAGGAGGTGGCAGCATATGTACAGTATGGAAGCAGTGCATTTGCAACAAAAGCTGAAAGAGTTGTCTTCGATATCACTAAGATCTTGTCAAGAAATATGAAGAATGGGTAGGTGATCAAATGGCAGGCAAGAATATGCGGATAGAGGTAAGAAGGACTATGTGCAGGGAGGGGATGGAAGCAGGCCAGGCTTGCTAGAAGTGAGGCGATGAACTAAGTTTATTGTCTAATGATATAGGAGCCCAGTTGGATCAAACCAAAAGTCCATCAAGTCCAGGATTCTGTTCACATTGGCCAGCTAAATGCCTATGGGAAGCCCACAAGCAGGACCTGAGCACAATAGCATTCTCCTCACTTGTGATTCCTAGCAACCAATATTCAGAGGCATCCTGCTTCTGACACCAGAGGTAGCAAACAACTGTCAAAGCTAGTAGTAATCTCAGGTAATCTTTGTCACTTCACTTGTCAACAGCTTCAATATGACCAACATGGAGGGTGCAGCTGCAGAAACATGCTTTCATCAGCTTTGTATACTGACAACATTTTTCTGTTGGGATGGTTCATACACATGGCACCGTCATGTAAATCCAGCCTTGTAAAAAAAAAAAAAATGCTACCGGCCCCTATGCACTCCCAAGGCACTTGTATTGGTTTCCCAGCATGTGTGAACTGGGCCTAGCCCTTCTGATCCTAAGGATATCTTCTTTGAGCCCAGATAATGTGGCACAGCCCTTGTCCACAAAAGTTACTAGCCTGCTATTTTATTTATTTTGCTAGTTGACTTTTTACTCATTGGAGAGGCTGGCAGAAGAGGTACTCTTTTTATGATTAAAATCAGGCTAGTAAATAAAAATAAAAAGGCATGGTTAGTTTCCATGCCGGGTGCAGATGAGGGGGCTTCACCCCTCCCTCATATTCACCAAAGAAACTTTAGGGGAATGTCCAAGGGGTGAAACGATTGCCAACCCCCTTAGTTTCTACACTGGGCTTAGAAGAAGGTACTTCTTTTCCTCCATGTTCAGCATAGAAATGCCAGGGGACTTTGACAGGAAGGATTGAGCTCTCCATCCCTCTATCTAGCTATGAGTGGAGGAGGCTGTCAGGCCCCATCCTGTCAGGATCCCACCTCAGGTGCCACCTGCTAGGATCCTGCCTGTGGTCACCGCCTTGTCACGGTCCCACCTCAGGGTCCTGGTCCTTAAATGGTTCTCACCGGCTCTAGCAAAGATCTCTCAAGATCCCACTGCTAGGCAGCACCACCAGTCCCTCCCCATAATTCAATATTGCCTTGAGACTGTGCCTTAGTCTCCTCCTGGCCTATTGATACTTTGTGTCTGGGTGCACTTGCAGGCCACAACCCCCCTGTATCTTTGTGCCTATAAAGAATACAGCCCTGGGTTGCTCTGGATACCTGATGATGTTACACTATCTCTTCACCGCTGCCACCATTGATACTGTTTCCCAACCTTGGTATAAGCCCTGCCCACCCTTCTGGTCTGTGTAAACCCAGCCAAGGATCAGGCGTTAGGTAGACCAAGAAATATTTATTTATATACACAGGAACAACAAGATTACTTAAAGGTATAGTTAACAAGCATATGGTTTCATCAGATGCATTTCTCTTTGTTTCTAGTCGTCAATAACCTGCCTCACTACCAGCCTAATCCAATCCAACCCACAAAACCAACCAACAGCCTCTCTCAGAACTCCCACCAACCGAACCCTCAACCGTCATCCTCTCATTTATACCTTCAGACACTCAAACGCTCAGCCAATCATAACGCAACATTCTCCAGCATTCCAGCCCATGTACTCCCCCCTCTCACTCAGTCCACTTACCATATACACTCTAATAAACCCGCACTTACCATATGTACAGTCATATATATACAGGGACATCACAGAGGCTGCCAGAGGGAGAGGGGGACAGAACCATTCATCTCAACTCTGACAGTTCAACCCTCATTTGGCTACACCAAGGGTGACTAGGCGAGTGATAAATATTATTTATTTGTTATATCCTGCCTTTTGTCCGAGCAGGATCCCAGTGTGGCAAACAAAAACACTAAAAACACTGTAAAACATCATAAAGACAGACTTCAAAATATATTAAGGCAAAATATCTTTAAAAACATGTTAAAACAAAACATTTAACAACATCTTTTTTTTAAAAAGCTTTAAAAACATCTTAAACATTAATTCCAACACAGATGCAGACTGGGATAAGTCTCTACTTAAAAGGCTTGTTGAAAAAGGAAGGTCTTCCATAGGCACTGAAAAGATAACAGAGATGGCGGCTGTCTAATATTTAAGGGGAGGTAATTGCAAAGGGTAGGTGCCACTACACCAAAGGTCCGCTTCCTATGTTGTGCAGAACAGACCTCCTGATAAGATGGTACCTGCAGGAGGCCCTCACCTGCAGAGTGTAGTGATTGACTGGGTATATAAGGGTAAGATGACCTTTTAGGTATCTTGGTCCCAAGCTGTATAGGGCTTTATACACCAAAACCAGAACCTTGAATTTAGTTTGGTGGCTAAAGGGCAGCTACAGGATACAAGGTTGATATACTATAGAGTGTAGTATGGAGTATCTTCGTCATGTTGATCCCAGAGACTGTGAGATAGAGGAGACATCATGACTATTTGTATTCTCTTTAATCAACAGTTCTTAGATCAGTGCAAAAAATATGGTCTTAATACCTTTCAACTGGAGAAGTTGTTAAGGTGGACCTTCAGGTGGCAGAATGAGTATATATGCTATACCTATTGCTGCATGTATGGAGTTCCACTTGAGCAACGTCATCTCTTCTCCCTACATACCCCCAAAACCTGCTGTGGAGGGTCCCCAAACTCTCTGGAGCAGTTTTTGAGGGTGCGAGGGAGGCTACAGGGAAGAAGGAGGATGTTCTGTTGCACACATGAATGTCTGTTGTGCGAACAGAATGAAAGTGTTGGGTACAACCCTTTGTACTCACATATCATGTGAGTTCGCACAGACAGAGCTCATGGGGGGTGTTCAGGTCCCCTGAAAAGTGAAATAGGCCTATTGTGTGTTGTTCTGTTGTGCCTGAAGGTTCCACTATTTGAAGATGTAAGGATCCGGAAGAGCCTTTTACAATTGGCATTTCATCTCATTTCTGCAGTGAACATTCAGCTGCCTCTAGAGCATCTGGAAATATACTATGCTTTGTTGAAGTCTAATGAGTTGGAGGTTCAGCAGATTTCATCTTTGTCCCTTGTAAATTTCTTACTGGAAGGAAACGGTGAGTAAATAATGAAGATACCTTGTTGTAACAAAGTTAAATATAGCGCTTGATTATTATATTCTGAAGTCACCACCTTCACCTGTGGTCTTAGGTGTTGCTGTAGCTAGAGTCCACCCCATATATTTAAAGCACATTTAAAGCATGTGGCTTCCCCCAAAGAATCCTGGGAACTGTAGTTTGTTAAAGGTGCTGGGAATTGTAGCTCTGAGAGAAGTAAATTATAGTTCAAATGATTCTTTGGGGGAAGATATGTCTGTTAAATGTGGTGGTGGATATGATCTATGTTGCCTAGCTGCCTGGAAGTTTATTTGAAGGGCAGGATATATGAAAATAATAATCGGTAGGATGGATTTTTGCCACAGTAAAATGTTCTATTGAGGTACAGATTCAGAGGATGGGTTTTGATTCCTGCTCCTACCAGAACCGAGAAGGCATTTTCTCCCCATGTCAGATTGACTAGTGGTATTAGCTGCTGATGGTGATCCTTTGTTGTTTCCAGTAGTATACCTGTATTAAAGGCATTAAAAACAACACAAAAAGTTATTTACTTCTGCTTTGACTCACAAACAGTAACCAAGGAACATGTCGTCCAAATGGATTTAATTGAGCCAATTCTGGAACTGCTTGAGTCTGATGATGCCACTCTCCAGTGTAATTCCTGTGCCTGCATAATGTCACTAGCTGTCACAGGTGAGCATGATGCCAATAGGTCCAGTGCTTAATGTCACCTTCATAACTTATGGTTGGGAGAGAATGATGTGATTTATATAAATGCTGCGTCAAGAAGAACTGTATTATGCCAGCAGAGTGGATTATGCACATATAACCAGTAATGGCTGGTGTTTCAAAACTAGATTCACTACAGCTTACCTGCATGGTTATGGCATGGGATGGGATGGAAATAATATCAGGGCTGCACAGATGCACCAGTGGAACCAATCCAGTGCTTCCAGACTGCCTAAGAACTTCTTAGTCACTGCTCCTGTGTTGTGCAACAAATATAAAGCTAGCCTTGGACCGGGGATTTCTGGGTTCAAATCTTAATAGTTATAAACCTACTTTGTTAAGTCTAAGATTCTGGCCTCAAGATAACTCATAGCAATAGTCCTCTTCACAGAAATCTGATAGGCAACAGAACTAACACTATCCATTCTGCCACTTGGTACCCAGAACCCTCAACTTAAATTCTCCAGTCTCTATTCTGTAAAGTGTGCTTGGAGGAAGAGGGAAACTTCCTTACAAAAAGAAGCCTCCTTGATTTCTCTTTCACTTTGTTGTTTCCCCAGATGTCAGCCGTGAAGCAATTGCAGCAGCGGGAGGAGTTGTACCCTTACTTGCCCTTTCTAAATCTTACAATTCTAGAGTCCAACAAAATGCAATTTGGGCTATTTTCAACCTCACACAATCAGGTATTATGATGCAGGTTATTTATTTCAAATGTGACAATAACACAAAATGTATTGCCAAAGCTACTGTTTTCTTTAAAATGAAGTGTTTATTATGTACAGAGCAATTCTTAGGGATGGGTGAGAATTCCGCTGAATTCAAATTTAGCACCGGATTTTTCAATTGTCTACATGTTCTCCATTTTTGGAGCATACAGGATAGCTCCACAAACTTCAACACCAGAACTTTCCCGCAACACTAATCCCCCCCCGAAATATTCCCTCACATATATTGTTCTTTTATTGGTTTTCTTCGCAGCACAGGTTGCTCTCTTTCTGCCATGCCCCCCTCCACTCAAATAATCCAAGCTCCAAGTAGGAGGAAGCAAGCCAACCCTAAAATAGAGATTAAAGTGCAAGCCTAGCTCTAGAGAATCTCTAGAGAGTCCTTATCATGGATAAGGCTGTCTAGCCTTGCCTTCTGATCTCTGTAGTGTTAACATGTCAAATAACTAAAAGGCAAGGCTAGAGAGTCTCACACACGTTAAAGTCACTCTAGGCTTGCCGAGGAGGATGTGGGTGGCTCTGGAAGCTGTTTTCGTCCTTTCCTTTCCAAAAAGAAAACAGCCGGTCTCTGCTTGCTAACGTGAAAACCGACCAGCCTCAGCAGCAGAGGAGGAGGCAGAGGAGGTGGCAAAGCTGCTTCGTTTTATCAGTATTTCCTTTAAAAATATTGATATTTTCTTTCATTTATAAATATTTCCTTTCAAAATATCAATATTAATATCAATATTTTTGCAAGAAAAAAATCAGACCAGTAAAAACAGCACATAGTGGACAAAGAATAACCTCAAATTAATACTGCCTGTTCGGTTGATGGAATGCTTTTGAAGCTGCACCAGCCAATGGATCCCATCCCTAATCATATCATAGCTACTCAGAAGTAAGTCCTATTGCATTCAGTGGTTCTTACTCCCAGATAAGTGGGGTTGGGATTGTAATTCATTGGGTCTTTAGTGACCACTTAGGAAGCAGACAAGTTATGTATTTCTTAAACCAGCAGCTGACTATGCACATTTTATTCTGTAGTCCATATTGGCATCCTCATTTTGCAACATGCAAAAGTGAACATGAACTTGAGTTCCAATTCTGTTCCTACAAGGTGCTGCAAAAATTTCCAATGACTACATAAACCCGAAGCATACATAAAAAACCAATATTGCTTCATCTGGGCCAATATTTCCAGGACAAACACAGGTTTGACTTTGTTTTTATGCAGAATATTTTAGCCACATTATTTTTGTGCCCTGCCCACCCCTGATAACGGGTGGCTTACTCTGGCAATTTTACTGTGCGATTCAGGAAAAAATACAAGAATACACATCTGAAGTAAAATAATTTGCTTTTTTTAAAGTTGCTTCTCTAGGAAGACGCTTTCGTTTTCTCTCTTAACCCGTTATCTGCACAGTGGTGGCAAAGGGAATGTTCATTAGGCCAAAATAACTTCTTAACCTCAGCATTAACATTAGCACATTCTTTCGATCTTCCCTCGCAGAATGGATTCAGCACATCTTGTTTCGACAAGGTGCTCTCCCACTTCTCACCCTTTTGTTGCAGACTCCCGACACAGAAGTACAGGTAAACTTGACATTAAAGCAGTAGCTTTTCAGAATTGCTCCTCAGCTGAGTTTACAGACAGAGGAAAGGACAAATGAAATTGTAGGCTTTGACATTTTAACTTTCAGCAATTAGTAGTCCAGTGGTGTTGCACATAAACTTTGACTAGTTGAGCAAATCTTGCCTTGGTAGAGGTGTTCATGACACCTGGGAGCTAACCGGTAACCTCTTAGGTGAAATGAAGAGAGGGGCCATGTACCTTGAACAAAGGTGCTCTTGTTTCATCAGTCAAATTTGTTGTAAGTTTTAAAAAATAGCCTGAAGTTGTTCCAGTTGCTCCATTCTGTTCTTGACATTTGTTTTGAGATAACTATTAATAGGCACTAACTCATCTAAGATTCAAGAATGCAGCAATGTTTTAAATCGTCTTTAATCATCTTCAGTCTCAAATAGGTTAGTGTAAGTGAAGTGCAAACATTTAAACATTTTTATTCTATTCTTACCATGGCTTCTGAGGAAAAAATAATGTATAAATGATTTGCAAACAAAAGGGATCTGGTCATCTTGCCCTCTAGGGATGGAAAGATCTGTCATTTTTGGCCCTCTCGGGTTCCTCATTTTTCCAGTCAGTTCTCCACATTTCTGTAGCAATTTGTGATTTTTTAAAGAAATCCTCATGAAAATTCTTCAGCATTTTACAGCAATTTTCTTTTACTAAACACATTTCTGTATGCAGTTTTGACTAATGTACACATTATTGCAAACAATTCTTCATAACATAATGCATTTTTATATCTTATTTTCACTAATATATCTATTTTAAGCACATTTCCCCTTAATAGATTTGGTTGGAGAACTGCATTGCAAAATTTGAATAATTGCAAATTTCAAAGGATGGTCATGTTTTGGTTCTCATATTGTTTTGAAAAGTGCAAATTTGATAAATTCACCTTTAGGTGTGAACCAGATCGAATTTCTCCCCCACTCCCCTCTCTCTCACCATGGAGCAGTTTATCTGGACCCCATGGCATCTAGGTCCTCTACACACCCATAATTTTTCAATTGACTTGAAAAACTTTCCTCCTTGCAACTGGAACCTCTTAGTAGAGAGACACCCAGGTGGAGAATGGAAGAGGGTGATTATGATTAAAAAGGGTGAAGAATCCCATCCTTACAATCAGGTCTCCCTTCTCTACCTTCCACTGTGAGTCCCACTGGGAGATGTTTAGCACTACCAGTACGTTCTGTTTCACTCTGTGCTCCTTTGGGGGGGGGAAGTATGAGGATTTTTGTACTGAACGTGCACAGAGTGGAGCATGCTGAGTCCCAAACTAGTAAAGCAACATTGAAGTAGTACTTATAACAGTAGCAAATTAAATCTGTATAATTCTTCCCATTTATCTCTGCTAGTCAGCTGTCACTCCTGAATAACCTAGACTTAAATAAAACAGTGGCTGGCCCAGACAAAGCCCCCCAGAAGTTATATTATATACTTTTACTTTTTAAATCTGCAGAACCAACCCATATTGGAATAAAATATACAATTGGCTTTAGACTATGATGGCTTATTAAATTTATATCCTTCCCTTCTTCCTCAAAGAGCCCAGAGTGGCAAACAAAAAGCAATAAAATAATAAACATCTTAAAAACAAAACAGCCTAAAAGATCTTTAAAAAATACTACTACTACTAGTAGTAGTTGTTGTTATGTGCCTTCAAGTTGATTACGACTTATGGCAACCCTATGAATCAATGACCTCCAAGAGCATCTGTCGTGAACCACCCTGTTCAGATCATGTAAGTTCAGGTCTGTGGCTTCCTTTATAGAATCAATCCATCTCTTGTTTGGTCTTCCTCTTTTTCTATTCCCTTCTGTTTTCCCAGCATTATTGTTTTTTTATAGTGAATCAGGTTTTCTCATGATGTGTCCAAAGTATGATAACCTCAGTTTCTTCATTTTAGCTTCTAGCAACAGTTCTGGTTTAATTTGTTCTAACACCCAATTATTTGTCTTTTTTGCAGTTCATGGTATGCGCAAAGCTCTCCCCCAACACCACATTTCAAAGGAGTTTATTTTTATCTTATCCCCTTTTTTCACTGTCCAACTTTCACACCCATACATAGAGATGGGGAATACCATGGTCTGAATGATCCTGACTTTGGTGTTCAGTGATACATCTTTGCATTTGAGGACCTTTTCTAGTTATCTCATAGCTGTCCCCCCCCCATCCTAACCTTCTTCTGATTTCTTGACTGTTGTCTCCATTTTGGTTAGTGATTGTGCCAAGGTATTGATAATCCTTGACAAGTTCAATGTCCTCATTGTCAACTTTAAAGTTACATAAATCTTCTGTTATTACTTTGGTGTTCTTGACATTCAGCTGTAGTCCTGCTTTTGTGCTTTCCTCTTTAACTTTCATCAGTATTCGTTTCAAATCATTACTGGTTTCTGCTAGTAGTATGGTATCTCCCTCCAATTTTCACACCTCCTTCATCTTGGTCCAATCCCACTTTCTGTATATGTTCTGTGTACAGATTAAACAAATAGGGTGATAAAATACACCCCTGTCTCACACCCTTTCCTGTTGGGAACCAATCTGTTTCTCCATATTCTGTCCTTACAGTAGCCTCTTTTCCAGAGTATAGGTTCCTCATCAGGACAATCAGATGCTGTGGTACCCTCATTTCTTTTAAGGCATTCCATAGATTTTCATGATCTACACAGTCAAAGGCTTTGCTGTAATCTATAAAGCACAGGGTGATTTTCTTCTGAAATTCTTTGGTCCGTTCCATTATCCAACGTATGTTTGCGATATGATCTCTGGTGCCTCTTCCCTTTCTAAATCCAGCTTGGACGTCTGGCATTTCTCGCTCCATATATGGTAAGAGCCTTTGTTGTAGAATCCTGAGCATTACTTTACTTGCATGGGATATTAAGGCAATAGTTCGATAATTACTGCATTCCCTGGGATCCCCTTTCTTTGGTATTGGGATATATATTGAACGCTTCCAGTCTGTGGGCCATTGTTTAGTTTTCCATATTTCTTGACAATTTCTTGTCAAAATTTAGACAGATTCCATCTCAGTAGCTTGTAGCAACTCTATTGGTATGCCACCTGTTCCTGGTGATTTGCTTCTTCCAAGTATTTTAAGAGCAACTTTTACCTCACATTCTAAGATTTCTAGTTCTTCATCATATGACTCCTGCGTGAATGAATCTGTCATCCTGGCATCTCTTTTATCGAGTTCTTCAGTGTATTGCTTCCATCTTCCTTTTATTTCATCTCAGTCAGTCAGTGTGTTCCCCTGTTGATTATTCAACATCCCTACTCTTGGTTTAAATTTCCCTTTAATTTCTCTAATCTTTTGGAATAGGGCTCTTGTTCTTCCCTTTTTGTTGTCCTCTTCTATTTCTATACAATAACTATTGTAATAGTTCTCTTTGTCCCTACATACTAGTTGCTGTGTTGTTGCATTTAGGGTTCTGACCGTGTTTCTATCTCCTTTTGCTTTTGCTTTCCTTCTCTCTTTAATCATTTTAAGAGTTTCTTCAGTCATCCATTGAGGTCATTCTCTCTTTTTAACTAGAGGTATTGTCTTTTTGCATTCTTCCCTGATAATGTCTCTTGCTGCACTCCATAGTTCTTCTGGTTCTCTGTCAACTAAGTTTAAAGCCTCAAATCTATTCCTTATTTGATCTTTATATTCTTCTGGGATGTTATTTAAACTGTATTTTGGCATTATGATTGCTTTGTTGTTCTTCTTTAGCTTTACTCTGATTTTCAATACAACCAGTTCATGATCAGTACCGCAGTCTGCTCCTGGTCTTGTTTTTGCAGAAAGTATGAAATTTCTCCATCTTCTGTTACCAATTATATAATCAATTTGATTTTAGTAGTAGATACTAGTAGCAGTGGTACTAATTCACCTTGAGGATAAGGAACACTAAGGACAGTACCAAATTACTTATAGTTGTTTGTGCATAAAGTGAAAGCGTGAGTGATTTGAGATTGGCAATCAGTGCTTTTATACCTCTTGGTACAGAGAAGTGGAGTATTTGAACTCATGTTGGTCTTGACACAATTGGCAGGGACCAACACAGGACCAGCATAGTTTGTGTGGACTGCAGTGATCACAGTTGTGTTCCATTGGACAAAGTATCTTTTTCCAGGGACATTCCCAAACCTACAGTGCCCAACCTGAAAACAAAGGAAACTGCCATATGGAATTGCTTCAGCCAGCGTTTCTGAAACAGTATGAACTCTGTCCTGCTCTATGCATACTCTGTCTTCCTAGACTCTCTCCAACCCCATGTCAGTAGTTTGGCAAGTGAACATTTTTAGATGCAGTGGCATGCATTCCATAAGAATTTATGGCAAATTAACATTAAAGACTTTTTAGCATAACTTCTGACCCTAGTCCCTCCAACAGATTTTCTGGCAGCAGGATCCACCTATTTGTGGTAGTCCTTTACCTGCAAGTCCCTTAGTTCCTATTTGCAGAGTTGCGAGACACAGGAGGGGAAATACTGAGCTGTGGCTTGCTTTCCAGCAGCAGGGGATCGATAGCTCTAAGATTCCCATCATGGTCCTTTCCCATTCTATGGGGTCTTGGCCATATGCTTCAGAACCCTTGACCATAACCATTCCCATCCTGAAATCCATGAGGCTTCTAATGTCTGCACCCTGACTGCTCCACAAGCTCCCCTATGATTTTTACAATACTTTTTGTTTTTACAGTTTTATAGCTGTGCCGCTCTAAGCAACATGGCCACAAACTTGCAGCACCGTGAAGCCATGCTGCAAATTGGTGATAGGTTTCTTCTACGGATGCTCCTTTTTCTTCTGTCTTCATCTGTGGAAAAGGTAAAGCTATTGACAATGTGGGATTGTTGGATTACTGATTGGGGTATTGTTTATAGTTTTCCTAATAGCCCTATTGTTTGTTCAGACATGTGCTTTTGATATCAGTGGAACTTATTTCCAAGTAATTATGCTTTGGACTGTGGCCTAAATATCTTAATTTGTGTTCAGTGTGATGATTGAAGAAATGCTTTCTTTAGGAGGGGGTTACATGAATGCACAAACCAGGGGATCTTGGAGTTAGCTAGATGTGGCATCTTTTCTGAATCTCTAAGGCATCAAACTGAACCTCCTAAGGTCAGGGGAAGTCCCATGTCTAAATAATGGTGAGATGTCCCAGTTCAAATGTTTGCTTCTTACAATGACAGTTTAGGAATAGGGATGGCCTGGGAAAGATACGACTATCATAGATCTTCCAAAACAAATGCAACATTAACTAGATTAATCACTAAATCAAGATCAATTAGTTCTTCTAAAAGGTTAAAACATTCTTTCATTGTACAAATAGGCTCAGGATCCACCTATAAGTGGCACTTTTCTCTCAGATATCCATGGAGCACTGTCAGAGTTAGTCTCACGTTGCCACAGAGAATATTTTTACATTTTAACTTTACTCGTTGACACACAGAATCATATAATAATAGACTTGGAAGGGGCCTGTCAGGCCACCGAGTCCAGCCCCTGCTGAAGTGAAAGCATACTCAACAGGTGCCTGTCCTTCTGCCTCTTGAAGGCCTCCAGAGTTGGAGATCCTGCCACCTCCCTAGGTCATTGGTTCCATTGTCGTACTGCTCTAACAAGGAGGAAGTTTTTGCTGATGTTCACCCAAAGTCTGGCTTTCTTGGCTTGTGACATAATCCTGCTGGTATACTTTGAGGTTTAGAAAGCATTACATGAAGGTATTGTGAACCAGTCAGTTTTATGACCTGCACACTCTTTTTACAGCCAAACATTGTTTCTCTCTTGCATTCTGATTTGTTTGTTTTTCTCTGCAACTAGGTGTCAAACCAGGCTTGTGTTTGTCTCAGGAATTTAGCCACAAGTGGTAAGTAGGCTAGTCCTAGCATGCTAATAAATGAAAAATTGCAAGTAAATACTTAAACCTGCACACAAACATACACCCCTATATTTTGACTAGTCTAGCCTCTGCACAGAATGTCCTCAGATCACTCTTTCTTCCATTAAGTAAGAAAAATACCATATTTTGTTTAGAGGCATATATGTTGTGTGACTTTGTTGTTGTTGTTGTTAAACTCTTCAGTACTCAGGTTACCAGAGAGCATTACGTCAGAAAGGCTAAGAGAGGGACAGCCCTATTATTCTAAAATCTAAAGTATACCAGCAAACACTGATTCTGATTTTAAGATGCAGAATGTAACTGCAAACCATTCTCACTCCAGTATTTAGAAAATCACCTGGCTGATGTAAAGAATCAATAAAACTAGATTGACCAATGCATTACAATGCTTAAGACACACTTCTGCCATAGATTTTTGGGAAAAGACATCAGGTGGGAGTTTTACACTGTCTATGAAAGGGGAAAAGAGACTGAAGAAGTGGCAAAAAGCATCCCATTCAACTGCTGTGTTTATAATGTTCTTGTATGTGTGTATATATTAAACTGACCAGGCTAGACTGTGCAAAATCACTAATGTGGATTATAACTACTTATCTACACACCCCTTTTACCATTCTTAAACTCCCTCGGTTGTGTGAAGAAAAGTGAACTAGAACAAGGATTATTTTTGAAAGGTTAAGTATACTGTGGTTATCTTATCCAGAGCCTGTAGTCAGTCACTTTTGCCTAGCAGCTATTCTTGAGCAAAGAAAAACTATAACCAGTTACAGAAACACAACTCTGCATTCCCTCTATCAGTTCTAGTCCCATGGGTCTGACTGGAATTCTTGGCAATAGGCTAGCAGTCCCTTTTTACAATCTCTTCCTTTGCTCACACAACCTGTTGATCACATCGGGAGAGGTTCTGATTCTCTCATGGATGACAGAGGTCTCCACGTGGGTACTATAGCTCCCCCTACAGCTCGAAGACAGGAAATGCTTCAGGAAATGTTTTTGCTTCTCCCTTCCTGCTGAGGCTCAGTTTCCTTTCCTGTCTCAGCTCGGAGCACACCCTTTCTGGCTGTCTTCCTTTCTGGCCTAGCTTCTCTCCTCCCTTTTGCCTATATTCCAGGTTTTTCTGGCCTATCTTCCAGCTATCTATTTTTCTATTTGTTTTACCTTTAGTTCTCTGTCCTTCTTGTTTCACTTTCATTTCTTCTGCCTTCCGCTCCCTGCAAGCATGGAAAAGACGGCATCTTACTCTTCGAAGAAGAAAAAATATTCAAAAAAGGCAGGGCAGTACTCAGCTCGGCTGCAGTCAGCTCCCATCTGCCCCAGATTCCCGCCAATGTTCAGCAGCAGCTGTGTATTGGTGGAGACAACCCTCTTGAGGGCACCTCTTCTCAGATGGACTCCATCGCTCCCCGCAAGCTTGCCAGCATCAGTGAATCCCCTCCACTTACCTCCTTACCACAGGGGCTTTTAGCGGAGCCGATTTCGGTGCTCGCAATGCGGCGCCCGCCATTCTGTCCAACGAACACAAGGCAGCCGCCATTTTGGATCAGCACTCACCCGCGGCTTTTCAGGCCGCTCCTGTGCTACAACAAAAAAAGGGCACTTATTGAAGCGGATGCTTCCCATGACTTGCCTTTACTCCCGCCTGAGAATAGCACTGCGGTCCTCTCGGCGACATGGCCTCCGCGCTCCCCAGAACCCACCGCCTTGTTCCTAATGGGCCTAGGGAACTTGAGCGTCTTTCATCTGAAGGTGAGGAGCAAAGGAGATACGTTTCCCCAGTTCAATGCATGCAGATTACCCCCCCCATCCCAGCCTGGTTCTAATGAGATGCCTCAACAAACGCAGTTGTCCCTAGGGTTGCCAGGTGGGAGCCAATCAAAAACCTGAGAAAATGGGTGTGGGCCCTAGTGACGTCACGGGGCGGGCCCTAGTGATGTCACGGGGCGGGCCCTAGTGATGTCATTAAACATGATACATTGTATCAACCACAGTTGCTTGGAGCATACCATCTGTAGAGATCCCACTGGTCTTCCGTTCTCATGAAAAAGTCAGAATTTCTGCAGTCTGAAAAAGAGCTGCAAGGAAAATGCAGAAAAACAATTGGGCAGCATGGCGTGGATGCCTTATAAAAAGTAAGTGGACAAAGCATTGCAATTCTGCGCAAAATGCCTAGCACTGAAGTACCCCTGGTCTATTCTGGCAAAAGCTGTTCAGCTTGATTTTCACATCACCTGTTCTTCCATCTCAGCCTTTTAACGGGGGAGTTTATTTGTTAAATGCATACTCTGCCCTTCTCCCAAGGGGGGCATACAAGGTTCTTCCCATTTTATCCTCACAATCGTCTGCATGCAAAACATGTGCTATGCCACAGCTATGGCCCCATGTTTTAATGAGAAAAATCTAACCATACAATTCCCCATAGTGACTATGCATAGTCTTAAGTGAAACAGGGCAGGAACAGTCCAATTACTGTGCACCCTCCAGTTCCAAAATAGAAACCCCAAACACTCCCTCAACTAGGAACAGGGGCAGAAGAGTGTGGGGCTGCAAGGTCTGGCCAGAGCAACAATTCACTCCTTTTCCTGCATGGAGCTCTAGGTTTGCTAGGTATGGCACAAAAGGGTGCTAAGGGGAAGGTGACACCTCCAAAAGGGTTATATGGGTCTCAGTGATGCTAGTTCATAGAGCTATATGATGGAGGCTATGTAAACCCATCAGGCTTTTAACAATTGCACAACCAGCAGCCATTCAACAGATACACTTTTCCCCATCTTCATGCTGGAGGGGGAACTGCACCTATTGAATTTTTGCCTGTAAAGCAATGTTCTACCTGCACCTAATTCAAGATGTATAGAAGCCTTCACAAGAAGAAAAAGGTGGCAACCTTACTTGCTTGTCCTTTCTCAGAGCCTCTAGTACAGATATAACCCATCTCCCAGTCCCAGCAGGGCTCCTGTGAGCATTTCAATGGCAGAGTTGCCACTTTTCCAGCATTGCTTCTCCTGTGTCTTTGGGTGCTTCCAGGTGTCTTTATTTATACAAAAGTATTTACATACTACCCTTTTGCAAAACTTCAGGGTGGAATACAGCACCATAAAAACGTTAAAAAACAATCATTAAAATGGCTGGCTTCTCAAAAAACATTCTATATTTAGGTAAATACAGGGGATCAGTACTCCTCATGCGTGCATGCTTTTTATAGTGTCTGTACAATGCTATTGGCATCAAAAACGCTAGCCTACATTCCCCTCCACTTTAATCCAGATTTACCTTTTTGTGGAAAAATCTGTTAAGTTTCTTTTAAAAACATCAGTTGCCAATGACCCATGTGCAATATTAGCTCAGAACTGCCTACACTGACTGGCAGTCGCTCTCCAGGGTTTCAGGCGGGAGTCTCTCCCAGTCCTACCGGGAATTGCCATGAATTAAACCTAGGGCCTCCGCCATGCCAAGCTGGTGCTCTACTACTGAGCAAAGGCCCTTCCCTAGCACAGAAAGAAAGCGCTAGGGAAAGCTTCACTGCCTGAACTTCGGCCTGCCAGGTTGTTCTGAACTGCCACAGAAGTGTGGGCCGCAAAATTATAATAACAACGATGATTCCCCAGGCAGAAATTCAACCAGTGTAGCTTCTTCTCTCCTCCCTGTTTCCCCCCCCCCGTCGGTACCAAGTCACCCCTGTTGCTTTTCTGCCTTGCAAGCGGGCAGGCACCATCTGGAGGCCCCCAGTTAACCTCGGGGTGCGTTTTTTATGGGGCGCTAAACCCTCGGAGGCCCTCCTGGCGGCGGGTGAGAATCCCCTCCGACTCTGAGGCTCTTTCGAGCGGGGCTCCGTCGGCCTCGGGGGTCAATGCCGCGGCCTTCCCCCGAGCTGACGAGGCTGGCTGAGAGGATAGCTGGGGAGGGGGACAGCAGCCCCGCACAACCCTCACCTCTTCTGGCGGCGGCTGCTGCTGAGAGGCCGGGCAGCGAGAATGCGAGCCTCGGGGTAGCAGTGGTGCTGCCGCCTCCAGGCCTGGCCCCCGGCCTGGATCCAGAGCAGCACCATGTCGGTCTCTGAGGGCAGCAAGCGCGGCAGCCACAGCTCCTCCTTCCCCCGCTCTTTCTGTGCCCTCTAGAGGCCCAAAAGCCACCAGCAGCGCCCAGCCACAGCATGAGGAGGAGTGAAGCGGGCGTCCTTTCTGGAGGAGGGGAACCGGCTCCGGGGCTAAGAAGGAGCCGGCCCAGCCTGGCCTCCTCTGCCACCGCCTCTTCACGGCTGCTGCTGAGGCTGCCAGGCCGCTCGGACGCTGTCTTGGGAGCGGTTGCTAGAAGATGGCATCTGAGCGGCCTGGCAGCCTCAGCAGGAGCCGTGAAGAGGCGGTGGCAGTGGAGGCCAGGCCAGGCCGGGCCGGCTCCTTCTTGGCCCCAGAGCCAGTTCCCCTGCTCCGGAAAGGATGCCCGCTTCACCCCTCATGCTGTGGGTGCCGCTGGGTGGGAGCGGCCGCGATGGGGCTCAGCAGTGGCGGTGGCAGCCGCAGCGTCTCTGCCTGGGGGGCCTCTGTCTTCTTGAGGCAACTGCAGACGCTGCTTCCTCTGCCTGCGCCTCACTGGGAAAAGGCGGGCGGGCGGGAAGACGCTGCTTCCTCCTCCTGTGCCTGCGCCTGCCTGGGAAAAGGCGGGTGGCCGGAAAGAGCCTTCAGCAGCATATGCATGCATGAATCACGCATGCGTGGCTGAGGGGGCTGCTGAAAAGCCGGAGATCCACCAGTTTAAATAAAGTCTAGACGGAGGCCGGAGACGGCCCCCTTTTGCCGGAGACTCCGGCAGAAAACCAGAGACCTGGCAACCCTAGTTGTCCCTATCTGATCTGCTATCCCCTGCTGTATTGCAACAGCTTAAGGAGGCCATGATTGTTACAGAATTAGCAAGTGGCAGGGCGTCCAAAAGGCATTATCCGTCCATCCGGGATAATGCAGACGTAGCACCCCCAGCCTCCAAGAGACCCTCAACTGTGCATCCACACCTTAATAGGGTACCTTCACCCTTCCCACATGCTAGAGGCTACAGCACTCAGCAAGGCCTCTCTTTAGATGCAGGCCAGTCTGATGATGACAGAGATCCTGATATTGAAGAAGGGGAATGGAGCGAAGGCTCAGATATGGATGACACTGAGTCTGCTAGATTATTTGTAGAGGCTCATTTTGCCCCTCTTTTCCATAAAGCAGTGGCAGCTTTGGACTTAAATGTGATGCAGAAACAACAGGAGTCCTTATGTAAGAGCTCTCTAGTGCTCCCCATCCCTAAGCCTTCCACTAGATGCATGCCTTTGCCCACCTCGTTTAAAAATATTATGAAGTTAGACTGGAACTTGCCTCTCCAATGCAGAAAAGGTACTAACTATGCCAATAAGTTTTATGTCCTAGATGCTGACGTTATGAACCAGCTTCGCATTCCAGCCATGGACGGGCCCATTTCCGCTCTACTGTCCCTTGCCCTCTTGCCGTGGGACGGATATGCTCAGTTAAAGGACCCCATTGAGCGCAAATCTGATGCAGCTCTGAAGCGCTCTCACGAAGCTAATGCGCTCTCAATAAGAGCCTCTACTTCAGCTTCTGTATTTGCCAGAGCAGCGCTGTTATGGACTGAAGATCTGCTTGACAATGTTAACAGAGACCCAGCTAGACTCAGAAAGACTCTACTCAAGATATCTAGATCCCTGGCATTCATAGCAGACACCACTATGGACTCTGCCCAATTTTCCTGCAGAGCAATGGCAGCAGCAGTTGTAGCTAGAAGACATCTCTGGCTTAACCACTGGGATGTGGATGCAGCTTTACGTGCCAACCTAGTCTCTGTCCCCTTCTCAGGTACCAAGCTCTTCGGCCATGAGGCACTCAAGGAAGTCCTTGTAGAGACCAGAGATAAAAAGAAAATGATGCCATCCCAAAAGCGAGAGGATAGGTGCACTTTTAGCGTCCTGCCTCTTCCTCTTACCCTTTCCAGTCCTTTCGTGGCTCCAGGCTCACCACCAGGGCACGTGACTTCAGAAGCGGGCGCTCCTACTGGACCAGGCAGAGGTTTCCACATAAGTCTCAGATCCCTTCTTCCAGGCCCTCCCCCAACCAAACTAGACAAGGACGTCAGAACCAACAACGCTTCTGACTCAACGGCGACACAAGTAGGAGGTCGCCTAACCCACTTTGCTTCCCGTTGGCAACACACGACCCAGGACAAGTGGGTACTCACCATTGTCAAGGAGGGGTACTGGATAGAACTTACAGAGTACCTGCCCACCATCGAAAAGAGTCCCACTACAGGATCCTCCCCGAACAGTCATCACCACTGATGCCAGCCTCCACGGTTGGGGAGCGCACTGCCAGGGGCAATAAGTTCAAGAACGCTGGTCGACAGCTGAGGCGACCAGAAACATCAACTGGTTAGAGTTAAGGGCAGCACACCTAGCTCTTTGGCACTTCGCACCAATCCTCGCCTTTCGAGATGTCCTCATTCGCACCGACAACATGTTGACTCGTGCTTACCTGACCAAACAAGGAGGTACCCGCTCAAGGACTCTGAACCTTGAGGCTACCTCAATGCTACTGTGGGCAGAAAGACACCTGTCCTCAATTTCAGCAGAGTACATCCAGGGTCGCCTGAACATAGCAGCGGATTGGCTGAGCAGACAGCAGCTCTTCCCAGGCGAGTGGGCTCTGAATGTGGAAGTATTCCAGTCTCTCCAAGCGAAGTTCGGCAACTTCCAAGTAGACCTATTCGCTTCGGATGACAATAACCAGACAAAGAGATTCTTCTCCCGATTCAGGAGTCGCGGAGTAGAAGGACAAGATGTTGTGGCAGTAAGTTGGCCAAAAGGCCTCCTCTACACCTTCCCACCGACTCCCTTACTGTCCAGAGTACTGAAGAAAATCAGAACAGAAGCAGCTCACGTGGTCCTCGTGGCCCCCTATTGGCCGAGACGCCCCTGGTTCTCGGACATAGTTCGCCTGGCACAAGACCCGCCACTTCATCTACCGGCACGACACGACCTGCTTCATCAGGGTCCTCTCCTACACCCGGACCCACAATGGCTCAGACTAACCGCATGGAGATTGAGCGCAATAGGCTGTTAGTGTTAGGATTCTCCTCTGAAGTGGTGAATAACATCCTGTCAGCGAGATGTCCTTCCACCATTAAAAGCTATCAATCTACATGGAAAGCTTTCTCCTCATGGTGTGCCACACAAGCTATCTCTCCAGAGTCAGCAGTGGTCACTCAAGTTCTGCAATTCTTACAAGATGGTTTGAAAAAGGCATGAGGCCAAATACTTTAAAACGACAAACATTGGCTCTCTCATCCATCCTGCTACCTACCAGCAATACTTCTCTGGCTGCACATCCTCTTCCCAAAAAGTTCTTGTGAGGAGCTGTTGCCTTAAGTTCTCCAGTACTGTATAGATTTCCATCATGGAGCCTGCATACCGTCCTCAGTGCTCTTCAGAAACCTCCCTTCAAGCCGCTTGCATCCGTCCCTCTCAAGGTCCTCTCCTTCAAATTGATATTCCTCGTAGCTGTCACCTCGGCCTGCAGAGTATCTGAGCTCCAAGCCCTCTCAATACAAAAACATCTGTGTACATTCCATAAGGATAAAGTGATGCTACGAACTAACCCAGCCTTTGTTCCCAAAGTGAACTCACCATTCCATAGGCAGCAGGAAATAATCCTACCTTCCTTTTGTCCTAATCCCTCTCATCCCAGAGAAAAAGCGTGGCACTCCTTAGACATTAGACGTGCTCTGAAAGTCTACCTTTCTAGAACTGAGTCCTTTTGTAAATGTGATTCCTTGTTTGTATCATTCCATCCGCCTACTTTAGGAAATAAGTTCTCACGAAATACCTTGGCTAGGTGGATTAGAGCGTGTATATCTCTAGCATACGAAGCTCTGCACCGGCCTTCTCCATTGAACCTTATGGCTCATTCCACCAGATCAGCCGCTACTTTGGCAGCCTTCTCCACTAATGCCTCCATAGAAGCAATTTGTAGGGCAGCCACCTGGTCATCCCCGTCTACCTTTATTCGGCATTACAAAATTGATCTTTATGCACCAGCGGAGGCTTCATTTGGTCGCAGAGTTCTCCAACAGGTCCTGCCTCCACCTGACCCACCCTAGGTCGTAGCTTTAGTATGACCCACGTGGAGACCTCTGTCATCCATGAGAGAAATTACAGTTTGTACTTACCATAAACGGTGTTTCTTCATGGATGACAAGAGGTCTCCACAGCCCTCCCTAACCTGGCTGGCTATATGGGACGATATTATGGGGTGCCACAACTACGAACATTTCTGGGACTCTCTCAGACTGGTTAACTGTTTCCATGTTCTTACACCTATTGTGTTTTTTTGATGTGTTATATATTCTATGATGAGCTGAGGCTGTTGGCAGAGCTTTACCAGAATGAAAACTGAGCCTCAGCAGGAAGGGAGGAGCAAAAAACATTTCCTGAAGCATTTCCTGTCTTCGAGCTGTAGGGGGAGCTATAGTACCCACGTGGAGACGTCTGTCATCCATGAAGAAACACAGTTTATGGTAAGTACAAACTATACCTTCCCTTCTGTTGAGAGAGGGCAACCAAGATGGAATAATTTGATGAAGTAAAAACCTGGGTGGTAGAGAAGAGTGGTCACAAAACACAGAGAGATTCTCTATGCTTTTGCAAATTAGGGACAGGCAAGTGGCCTGGTTTGCATGCCATGCTTAGTGAGAACATGCAGACCCCCCAAAGAGGGATTTGCAGTCACTTTGCTCCTCCCTAGTCCTTTTTGTTGCCATGCCACATTGAGCTAAGCCTAGGTTTGGCTTAGTGTGTCATCTGAACCCAGGCTCATGGTTAAGCTCTCTATAAACTAGCCACAAGCTGTAACCAATAACAAACCTTACTTTTGCCTGGTATCTCTGCCACAATCTCCAGTAAATAAAGCAAAGTAGGGGTTTGATGGTGAAGCCCCACACACTTTGGGAAACGAGCAGGTTGCAGGGACTCATCTTGGCCCTGTTTCATTCCCATTGACACCACAGGAGCATAATGGTACCCAGAAACCTCTTGACTTAGCCATACCTCTTCCAGTGAGGACTGGGTCCCCACGATGCCATGTCGAAAAGGGCTGGGCAATTCTAATGCCTGTAAGCTGTGGCACGCTCCTCGGGATAGCATGTCAGGGCCTCAAGTTTAGTCAGCCAGAACACAGTTCCAACTCTCTTGTGAAGTTGGGTCTTCATATTCTTTTGAGTCTTCATTAAACTCAGCGTGTAAAGTCTTAACTTCTATACTGTCAAAACAAAACAGTGCCTAATCTACAAAGCTGACTTAATTTTATTTATCCAGTTTAGAGGAGGCACTTTTCTCTCACCAATCCTTTTCTCCAAATCAGCTTCTATTGATCTGCACATATAGCCTTGAGCAGCCTTCTCATTTTCCAAACAGAGAGCGTTCAGACCAGCATGGTTGCTCTGCACATCCTCCCCCACCTGCTCCCTCTCCTGTCATCTAACAATACAGAGATTCAACACAATTGCATCATTCTCTTCCGGATATTATCCCAGCACCCAGACAACCAGGTACTCATTTCTGTTTCTTAATACCGTTGGCCTTGTAAGCGGTAAATCAAAAGTGCACAGCGATAACGTTCAAAGACAAGTCAACAATACAAGATTATCAGTGGACAGCAACTTAAAATGTCACCAAAAGTAATACAGTTACTGTAATATGACAGTTTAGCACTACAATATGATCAGGGCAGTGGACAATAATTTAAAAAATCATTCTGAAAACACTTGGGTAAATAAAAAAAGACTTCAGCAGGCATCTGAGAGAGTGGGATGATGTATATATCCAGAAACAATATTGGAAAGGGAGTGGTGGGAACCTCTGATTCTAATCATAGCACATTATCTTGAGATTCATCTTGTTTAGCAAGTGTCACCTTTCATGGCTGTGATGGATGGAATAGCTGCTGTGGCAGCAGAGTAAGCAATCTGCAGTGGAGAAAAACCTGAACAATTAGTCCTCAGTAGAGACGTTTATATTCTGTTGGATCAGTATTTCATCCTAGTTTACTCAGACAAGTGGTTGATCCTTCATTGCCCTCTCATATTCTATCCTGTTTTTTTAGACCTTTTCAAGGATTCTCATTCTGGTCTGACCTGAATTCCAAGTAAAATAGAAAAGGAGTTCTCCATGGGAACCACAGCAGGAAAACAAACTGCAGGACAAAGCTAACATTGCCAACCAAGATGAACTAATGTTTCAGCCGTTGCTAACACTACCCTGTGTTTACAGGGAGGAAGAAATCATTTTTCCTTTAGTGACTTTAGTTTGGAAATCATGAATGACTTCATATCACTGTCTTTCCTTAACAAAACAACACCCCCCCCAATCCTCATAATTTAAACTTGTCGGCAAAAGTGCAGCAAAGGGGCCAACTGTATTTGGAGGTGGTAATGACATAGCAAGCCCCAGTACAGTCATCAATATAAAGAATGGACATTGTATGTGAGAGGTTTGTGGTGGGACATGAGAACCGAATTTTGCATATGCCATTCACCATCAGGTGATGTGGCGTGAAGGTAGCAGAGGCTAGGTTTTTTTTCCCCACTGCTGCCATGAGGAACTGGTAACAAGAAAAGGTCACAATTCATCATCATTTTTATATTCCTCCACCCCAGCTTGATAGCTCCCAAACTGCAATACACATGTTGCAATTCATTTTGCAGTGAGCTGCAAAAGCTCCAAACATCTCTAAACAGCCACATATCTCATTAATGTTAAAGATGTTTGCACTGCTAGAGCACTTTGAGCTTCCGGCAACATTACATTACAATCTCTTCCTCTTTCCTGCTGTACGCCCCTGAAATCTGTTCTGGGGGTTCCCCCAGCCCTCCAGAGCAGATTTGGGAATGGTGTGGGGCACATGTGGGGGGATTTAAGGTGGGATTTAAAGGAAGAGAGGGAGACATAATGAGAATGGAAGTTCTGGACATCAACATGGAAGAATTGAGTAATGTAGGAATGGAAAGTTAGAAAGCTGACCACAGGTTACCTTAGCTAGAAGTAAGAATGCCGAGAAGGGAAATAAGACAGAAGAGGTGACCAAATGAACTGTTCGTGTAGAGAGATGTTAGGACCATGTGATTGGAATGGGATATGCTAATCCTCCATCCATTACAGCCAGTGTTTTTTATGAGAATAACATTAGGAGATTGCCTCCTTGTTGTCATCTGTCATGTCACAAATTAAAAAGAAGACAATTTATCAAAAAAATCTGGGGGGGGGGGAGCACAGCTCTGGATGGGGCAGTGCCCATTCCCCTCCCCCCTGCTACAGGCCTGACTGTCTCAGATTTTGCACATGCACGTGGGTGGAAATATATAGCACATTGTTGAGTTTATGGAAGTAACCCTGAAGGTTGTAACAATTAGGTGTTTCTCTTTTTCCAGATACTTTGGGTGGAATGAGGCAATTGCTTATGTGGATGCCCACATTGGGGATTATGGGTACCAGGAGTCTTTGGGCACGGATGTAGAATTCTGAAGGAAAAGGGGAGGGGGGAATTGGCTTTTCTGTTACAGCATGTGATCCTAGATCACAATTAAGGCTGAAGAGGGTAAGAGAGGTAAGAATTTGCCCAAAGAAAGGAGGCCTGGGGTAGGGGAGCATGCAATCCCATTGCCTGATCCTGTTCTTCCAGCTGTTTCAGAGATTGGCAGCTTTACTTTGCCCCATAACATTCTATAACACTAATCTCTAACATCTGGTTGGGTCCGATTCATAGTGGTATGATAACATCATGTCACATCACAATGCTATTCTCGCTGCCTTTATTTTCAATGACAAACTGGCTAACTTGCCTTTTGCAGGATGCACTAATGTGTGATGAGGTGCTACAGACTTTAGGGAAGCTGCTGCTCACCTGGAAAACAGACCCAGTGATTGTTGGCCACACTGCCTGCTTCATCAAAAATCTTAGCCTTTCCAAAAGCATACAGGTGAGTGCAGGGCCGGTACTACAGGGTGGCCAGGTGAGGCACTGGCCCGAGGGCGCCTGGAGCTACAGGAGGCCCTCTACTCTCCTTCCGCGATTCATGGAAGCATCTGCGGACTGCCATCCCCCCGCTTTACCTACCTTTCCGTTGTTTTCTGCGGCGCGCAGATTTGCCATCAATTAAGATGGTGGCCGAGGTTTCCTTAAGAGGCTGAAGCCTCTGCTGCCATCTTTGCTGATGGCATGCATGTGTGCTACACGCACGCGTTGCTGCCATCAACAAAGATGGCGGCAGAGGCTTCAGCCCCTTAGGGAAACCTCGACTGCCATCTTGATTGATGGCAAACCTGCACATGCCGCAAAGAACAACAGAAAGGTAAGTAAAACGTGGGGCTACCGGGGGAATGGCGAACGGCGAGGAAGCTCCTGTCTTGCGGTCCGTGGATGCTTAAGTTCCACGGAGGGGCCCAGGGCAGGCTGGTACCCAAGGGCCCTGGCATGCCTGGGGCTGGCCCTGGGTGAGTGCCAAGTTTCCCTTTCAGAGAAATAGATTATTCTGAAGGGTTCAGTTCACTGTTTATCTTATTAAGTGATATTAAAATGAAACACCATCTTTGCTTGATTCTCATCCAAGGGAGTTAGTGATTTTATGTTTTAAAGTCCATGAGAAATGATCTTACTACTAACAAATAAAAAAAACCTGTGACTTTTATGCCTTCACCGTAGGTTTTTAAATTTTTACTTTGTCAATACATTTGTTTGCCCCCTCTAGGTATCAAATCCAGGTGCATAACTAAAAAGGCACACATTGTAAGAAAAAGTGTTAAACTTTAAGTCATGGTACTTCCATTTTGTAGGACCCCCCCTCCCTTCACCAAAAAACCTTTTTGGGCAAAAGCATGTGCATGAAACCACAATCTCGATATAAGGATAGTCACACGCAACCAGGTGTTGTGTTTCAACTTGCTGTATACAAATAATAACCATGCACAGTGTTCCTAAGCTAGCAGATGGTGATATGCCATCCAAGTTGAATTACAAGAAGGGTAGGGAAGTGCATCTTCATACACACTCGGCAGTGCCAAAGATAGTTACATGTGTCAGTTGCATTACATCTGCACCAGCTGTTCACTGCAGCTCTCTTCATGTGATTCCTTCTGTTCTGCTTGCAAGATGCAGGTAATCCTATACATGTCTACTCAGAAATAAACCCTATTGAGTTCAGTGGGACTTACTCCCAGTAGTGTATACTAGCCTGCAGCTTAAATCCCCAGTAGGTTGACTGCTGCCACTCACCTTTTTTGCATAAAGCATCTTTAGCTTACCCTTGTCTCATCCATACCTTAGTGGCACCTGCTTTCCATGCAAAAGATACTAGTTTCAGTCCCTAGCATCTCCAGTTTAAAGCAGGGAGCAGGGAACAGTTTTTGGCCTGAGGGTCACATTCCTTCACGGGTAACCTTCCAGAGGCCGCATGCCAGGTGTGAGTGGGGCCAGATGCAAAAGTAAGCGTAGCAATGGATGTGGCTCTAACTTTTGTACAGTATGCTGTATTCTAGCCACACATACACAGACACACTTCTCTATTTTTCATCCAGGCAATCAAGAAGCACATTTCGTCCTGGCAAAAGTACTTGTGGAGGCTACAGAGCAGGACCAGTGAGAGCTGTGGCCTGGAGAGGGGGCCTGGCCTGAATGAGGGCCAGGTAGCGAGGCAGAGAAAGCGACATTTGGTCCCCAGGCCTGAAGTTCCCCATCCCTGCATCAAGATCTCAGCTCAGAGGGTTTGGAAAGACCTTTCACAGAGAGCTGCTAACAGAAAATCAGGCTAGCTCAGGTGTGGGGAACCTCAAGCCTGGAGTCCAAAGGTGGCCCTCCAGGCCTCTCTTACTCCCTAGGCCGCACCCCCTCTCCTCGGGCCCTACCCCTCCTTGCTACTGCTTTGAGTGTTTCTGCCTTGCCCTTGAACTCTGATCATGATTCTTGCTTGCCTGGATAGAGAGGGATGTGGATAGAAATTATTCTACATAAAAAGGTAATAATTATATTAATTGCTCTGCTTGCTTTTGCCTCTGGCCCTGCCAGCAGCTGGCCCTCCGAAGGTTGCCCAGGTTCCTCAGCCCTGGGGTAGATGGACCAATGGCAGCTTTGTATGTTCATAACACAAACACCTCCACTAATTCCCAAGTTGATGAATGTTCAATTTTGGTTCCTACTGTTGATACAGAATGGCCTTCTTATCACTACAGCGACTACTGGAATATCTGCCAGCAATGGACTGCATAAATTCATTCTATAACATCCCAACCATAGCCATAACCATTATCAGTTGCCTCAGGAAGGGGTGTAGCTCATTGGTAGAGTATCTGCCTTGTATGCAGAAGGTCCCAGGTTCTTCAGGTAGGGCTGGGAGAGACTCCGCCAGTCAGTGTGGACAATACTGAGATAGATGGATCAATGGTGTAAGGCTTCCTATGTCATGGTCTAAGGGCACATAATGAAACTAAGCACGTCTGAGTCTGGTCGGTGCTAGCATGGGAAACCGCTTGAGAACCCCAGGTATGTCGCCATGAGTTTCATGAGGTGGGATCTCTGTAGGATATAAAGGTACTGAATAAACGATGCATTCCGGAGAAAAGAAGGAATGGTGTTACAGAAGAATGCATACTTCTCACGTGAACTGGTCCACCTACATGAAACCCTGCAACCCCCATGAGATTTCTGTTTTCTGCTTTATGGAATATCAGGGGAATTAAATAGAGAAAAGGCAGAAGAGGATGTGGAGATCCTCTGATTGACATCAGCACACAGAAGGGAACCCCCCCTTGCAATTGTGGCCTTGGTGCTTAAAGAAAATCAGTTCCTAATGTCATGGGGCAGAACATCAGGATCTACCCAGGCACATGGAACTTTTTGCATGAGATCCACCCTGTCTGTCTCTCCCTCCCCCTTTCCTTTCATAATTATGGCTCAGCATGCATATTACTAAAATTTGAAATAACCCCACTGTTAACTGGGAGACAGATCACCAGAGCCAAAGTTTAATTAGCTTGATTTTTTCATGAACCAGGTATATGCACACCTCCCATTGTTCATTTCTATTTTGCATGCTATTTTTTGGAGGCTTGAATTATGCGTAAGCCAGCTTGTTAGATTTAAATATTATCTACTTGATTATTTGCAGAGAGTTGTAGAAAGTCCATGCATTGAAGGACTTCTTCAAGCTATACACAGTGTCACCTTTCTTGAAGAAGAATCTCTTCACTGTGTGATGTCTTGTCTTGTTGAACTGATGAAAAATGGTAAGGGGGCATTTAGTCTGTTGCTGCTGTGATGTTTACAGCACAATTCTTTGTATGTCTACTCAAAAGGAAGCTCCCCTGAGTTCAAAGAGCAACTGTTACTGAGTTCAAAGGTAAATGCACATAGGATTGCAGCCTTATGGTTATGATTTTATTGGAATCCACTTTGGGGCCCACAGGGAGATTCAAAGGGCAGGGATAAAAAGATAAAGAGAAATAGATTTCCGTAGTCAGCTGTGTGATATCCCACTGTCCACATAGTGGACAGCAGACACTGATTTTAATCCCAAATCAGTTTTGTCACTAAATGTTTAAATTATTAGTGATATCTGTAGTGCTTCTGAGCTAGAGGGTTAGCCAACATAGTGCTCTCCAGATGCTTGCATGATCCTTCCCATAGGATCAATGAATGTCGAGTGAAGGAGTGCCACACTTGCTGGTCCCACTGCTTTGCACACACTGCTAATCGTGCCCTCGAGTGGAGAGCCTGCACATATACAGCTGTATGTAGGCAGGCTCCTCTTTTCAGATAGAGTCCCATATGCATAGGTGTCACAGGACAAGCCTGTATGATGTGTAATGGAGGGGGTGAGGCCCGAGGGCACAGTCCCACTCCCACCTATTCACTGAAAGTATAGAGTTGTGCATATAAATGCTCTTGGCATAGTACGCAGGTCTAATGGAAGGGCACTTGTGGCAGGGTTAGGTGACTGGGGTATTTCACATCCTGTATAGGGCCAGCAACATGTCAGGGAAACATTTGCCTATTCCCTGTGAACCAGGACTGAATGAATCAGTCAGTTTTGGTTTCTAGTTTTCCAGCCTTGTTTGGTTTCCCCCATTTCTGCATAAGTTTGTGATTTTTAAAAATGTCTGAACGACACCAACCCCCTTCATCTTGCCATCTATTAGGAGTGGAGAAAGTGGCTTGCTGACCAGAAA
This sequence comes from Rhineura floridana, assembly GCF_030035675.1. NCBI lineage: Eukaryota > Metazoa > Chordata > Lepidosauria > Squamata > Rhineuridae > Rhineura > Rhineura floridana. Next base: position 106,139,364 of record NC_084483.1, read on the forward strand.
AAGGTCCAGGTGTTTTTTATATATAAATCAAACAATAAATAAATAAATAATCTCTGGGCCAGTTGCCAGAATGTTTTGTTACAGAAAAGTCAGATATGTGTGCTTGTTGTCAGATTTGGTTTTTTTAGTAAGAGTCAGCAGCTTGACTTCTACATGGCCAATGTATAAGTACGTTATGCTATTACAGTGTTGAGCTCAACCATGGTGCAGCTCTACCACAAGCTGTATTAAGCTGAGGGAAACATAATGGGGGTTGGTGGTTAGGCATGGGACATTTACCCATGGATACCTTCCCACCAAATGTCCTGTGTTAGTGGAATCGTAAGGAATATTCCCACCTATCTGTTCTTCTGGACATTTTGATATATATTGAAGTATATAGCAACAAAGATGTTTCAACCTTCTGAAATTCTTTTTATTGGCCTCCCAAGTTCTGCCAGTGTCTCTTCAGCCTTGTTCTGAGGCCTCTTCATTTGTCTCTTTATTTCAGCTGTGTTGATTTTGTCGTTTTTGCTCTTTCCCTCGCCTCCCCTATCAGAAGGAGCCACAATGCGCATGCTGGAGCTGATAGATGAACCAATGATAAGTAGTCTAGTGACACTGGCTGGCCAAGTGGAACAGATAGAGCCTTCATTCCAAGCTGCCTTTGTAATCAAGCACATCATACAGCGCCGTACGTATCAGTGAAAAGGGTTTGATGTTTGCATTTCTAGCACACTAATATCACTATCAAGTAATGCACCAATTACAAAAGTCTCATAGGCTTAAACAGGTTGAACAGAATGGGAGTAATATGTATAGGTTAGCTTTGAATTGCAAATATCTTTTGTTTATTTTCTACCCTGATAATTCTAGGATAGTCTTCAGATAGTCCCCTAGGTGACAGTGGAGCCTCCTAAGATTTTTCTGGAATAAGTGGTTTGTGGACTACAGCTGCATTGATTAGGTATATTACCCCAGCATACCCCTTTGCATGTAAAGAATACCTGCTTAGTTCATGTCAGGAACTTTCTTGTTTTGGGGCCCTAGTATCACACTTTGCATCCTTATTTACATTTGAAAGTTTATTTGAGAGTTTGAAGGTAGGTTTAAACAGAGGATATTGCATGCATGGGAGGAGTAGGAAAAAGCCTATCAAAAATTTCATACCACATAGTAAGATCTTCCATATGGCATTAAATCCTGTTGAAGATAGATCAACAATGCACAGAGTTGCCCAAATATTTGTTCGCTGTGCAAAGTATGAAGTGATGATTGACAAATCAGTGTAGCATAAAGTTTCTGTCGAATGGACCATAGAACCTTTTGAACGTTTATATATGAGTTTAGATACAGAATCACAATGCCTGTGTTTTATTATTATAGTAGCCAAAATACTTAAGGAACCTTATAATTAGCATTCCCATTTTACAAAATAGAACTTGAGAAACCAAGCTGGCTTTCATCAGTGGTATATATGAATTATTATTCTTCCTTGATTTATACATCACCTTATACCTGAAGGTCTCGAGGCAATTTGCATAGTAAACAAATATTTAAAAAATAACAATAACTAAAAATGATCACACTAGAGATTCCCAAGCATTACCATAAAAGTATAATAAGCATTATCAAAATATGAATAGCAATTTTATGCTATTTACCAACAAATCAGTAACAAGAAAAGGATTAGCAGTGTAAAGAGATATCAGCATTTTATAGAGCTATCCTATGCATTTACTCAGAAGGAAGTGTTAAGTGATATAGTCCCAGATAAGTGTGTATAGGATTGTAGGCTAAATAGAGTTGCAAGATGTTGCCTAGTGCTTTCTGTTTTGTAATTCTTTGTTTATCCATCTTAATTGCACAGATGAAGTGGTGTCTCTGTTGAAATTCCATATGTACAAGGTTCAACAATACCTCATGAAGTATCTTACTCACCAAGAGCATCGCTTTCAGCATTTGGGCATTTCCACTGTCTGCATATTACAAAAAGGTATGGACTACTGTATTAATCACCAGGGCCAGATAACATCCCAAGAAATCCCTGTACTATAGTATAATAGCTCAGCTCATCAATACTTACCAGAAGCACCACAGCTATGATGCACACAGCTGAGTCCTGCCTGCTTCTCGTAATGAAGACTAAAGTCCTGTTTTATAATGGTCTGATGGAAAGTTAATTGAATCCCATTTCACTGAGACTGCAATCAGACATTCATACAGGCTCATTTGTAGTATTTGCTTCTACTGGAACAGAATCTGTTCTCATAATCACATATATGAATCCTGGCAACAGCCATTTACAACTCTCATAGAAATGGGGGAAAACACTCCTTTTTCTAGAGTTGAAAAAAATTAACACAGTGAAAAAGTAGTTATAGATGTTTTGTCCAATGCCAAACAAACCTGGTTTATTCTTTATTTCAATGTAATCCATAACATGGAATACAAAATCACTTTAAAACATGAATGTAAGGACCAGTGGCTTAGATGGCTGTTGCAGGATGTAGCCAAGATGATGTAAGGACAGGTGCATTATATAGGGAAGGGCAAAGCAGCAGGTGTTGTTGGAGTACTAGATGGAAAATTAGAACAAGGGAATCCATCTAGAAAGGAAACACAAGGATGAGTTTGGATCATTGCAACAGTAGAGCTAAATGTAAAAGTTGAAAAAAGATGCACCAGCCATCATGAATAAGACATAACAACTTGGGAGCATGCAAAGGAATGACTGAAAGCAGGAAATACTCCTAGTGAAGAAAGCAGGAAGCTAGATTCTCAGGAGACGTCGCTGAACAGGTAAATTATTGAAGTACCATAATCAGATCTAAGCATGTATGCCCTTAACCTGCTCTTGGAAGATAATAAAATATCAAGGCAAGTATTAAGTGTGAGTAATAGATTAATCACTACTGTTCTCAAAGTTGGTCAGTTTGGGTTTGATGTCAGAATTCTGTAGATCAAAGCTGGAGGCAAGCCAAAAGAACAAACCATCTGTCCACTGTTTTGTAAATTTGTGTTCAAGTTTGAAAGGAAGGATTTGTTCAGTTGTACAGGTCTTGAACTTCTTGCTTCTGTATTTTTTTAGATGCAGAGTTTTCATCTGCATTCAGCAAGAGCCAACTGAAGAAGCACCTTAACCAAATCAGTCAGCAAACTGCAGAAACACAGGAGCTTCTCAGTATTGCTGTCAAACACATGGACACCTGAAGCATTGTTCCACCCTGTCTTAATGTTTTGCTCTAGGTGATTTAGCTGTCTGTGAATAGGCAGTTGATTCATGGTGTGGGTGTCTCAGCTTCATGTTCTACCTTCGGGCAAATCCATAGCAAGGGCATGCATAATAGGATTTTTAACTTCCATAGTTTGGGTGGAAGGTAGAGGCCAATTCAGACAGCAATGTATCATTGCTCCATTACTCACCACTTGAGGACATGGGGACAGATTTGACAGAAAATGGCTATTTCAGGTGATATGAAAAATCTTGTCATTCCTTTCAGCTTTCTGGGCCATTTTAACCCAAGATACTTATATTTTAGAAACAGCAGTAGATATTCCATGTGATCCATATTCAGACCCTGACCTGACCCTGACCCCACCCCCATATCTGGCAAGAACCATTAACAGCCTAATCCTGAATCAAGTCATGGGCAGTTGATAATTTATTCACTACAGTTTTTCTGTTTGACTTTGTAGCAACAGAGGAGGGTCCACTGGCATTCACCTTGAGAAATGTTAAAGTTAGAGGTATCATCCATTTACCTCTGTTCATAATAATCTTTCCCTGTCTATCAAATCTCTTTTCCCTGTTCAAAGTCTTCAAGAGTTTTTATGTAGAGACCTTAGCATTGATCCCTCACTTAATATACATCATTTTGGAATAGAACACACCTAAGAATGTTAGAACAAATTTGCAGTAATTGGTAAAACATTTGAACTTTAACCTGAAACAATGTTGGCAAATGTTCCTCAAAAGTAGTACTCATAAGTCATGAGAGCTTTTTAAATGGAAAATGGGTATTTAGTTGAATTATGGCTGTAATTCGAAGAGCAGAAACAGTTATGAAGCCATGTTGAGAATAAGGACAGGTAAAGTTTATGTTGTCCAAGTAACAATTCATAAAATGTTTAATTTACAATGCTGATCTCTTATAAACAGAGGCCACTATTGTGCATGAGAATGAGTCATGTCAAAAAGAAAACAAACTCTTTCCCTCACTTTATACATTGTTACAATACTCCTTGCATTAACGTTTGAAAATAATTGGGGTGGATCCTGTGACAAAAGGAGTCTTTCTGTTCGAGGAAAAGAACTTTTGGATCCAAGTCAAAGTCATTTTGGATTAACGGCTTTTGAACATGCTTCCTGCTTAATGGCATGCTTAAGGACACAATAAGAGCACTGCTAAATTAGACCAAAGGCCCATCTAATCCAGCATCCCGTTCTCACAATGGCTATCCTGATGTCTATGGGAAGCCTACAAGTAGGACCTGAGAGCAATAGCACTCTTATGATTCCCAGCAACTGGTACTTGGAGGCATACTGCCTCCGACACTGGAGATAGTCCTTAGCCAAACAAATGGCTCGCATAGCCATTTATAGCCTTATTCCTATTGAATTTGTCTAAAACCCTTTAGCCGTCCAATTTGATGGCCATTATATCATCTTGTGAGACTGAATTTCTCAACTACTGTTGCTTTTACATGATTGCTCATAAACAGCAATTCAACTAGATGAGAGTATGACTACAATTCAACGTTCAAGCATATTGATTTGTGTGTGTGTGTGTATATATATATATACATCTATCACACTCACTAATAGGCAAAAAAAGCCCTGTGGTTTAAGAACATACCTATAGCCAACAGATATTTCTATCAAACTGTAAAAAGCAGGGAAATTGGGCAGCTACAGTAAATGCACAAGGAGAGTAGGAGACCTGACCTCCTCTCTGAGATATTGTACTGCCCGACAAATTTGTAAAAAAGCAAACACAATTTGCAACAAATGTGCCTCTGAGCATTGGGACGAGATTGGGTGAGTGGGCACTGGGCAAAGGGAAAGTACCTTTCCAAAAGGAAAACACTGTTAACAGTATCTTTTTTTGGGTTTCCCCCACGTTTTTATTCTACAGCAGACATGTATAGTCTCCTACCCAAATTTAAACCAAAGCTGTCCCTGGCCACATCCATACCTGACATTTATGCCACTTTAAACATTCATGGCTTCCCCCAAAGAATGCTGGGAATTTTAATTTGTGAAGGGTGCTGAGAGTTGTTAGGAAATGCCCTATTCCCCTCACAGAGCTACAATCGTCAGAAGAGGGGCTGATTATTAAACCACACTGGAGTTCTGTCAGGGAAATAGGAGTCTCCTAATAATTCTCAGCACCCTTCAAAAACTACACTTCCCAGGATTCTTTCAGGGAAGCTACGATTATTTAAAATGGAAAAAATGTCTGGCATGGATGTGGTTCCCTCATTAGCCAAGCTGTTAGCTGTTAGTCTGGCTTTTAGAACACTGACAGTTGGTTCTTACTAAGTATGCCTGCACTATCATAGACTCCAATGTTAAATTTCTTAAATTAATTAAAATCAGCCATACATTTTTTAAACTGCAGAAGATGAAGGTCAAAGTATGGGGCAAGGATTACATATATTCTGTCAACATTGCTGATTTTTAATTAATTTCAACAAATTATGAGACCACAGATAAAGTTCAGTAGGAGCCTGTTTTTTTCCCTCGTTTTACACTTTGAACTCTAGATTCTCTCTGAGTGTTTTGTGTATTGTCATAAAAACTTAGAATGTTGTTAAGCAAGGATTTTTGAGTTCAGGACTATGTTTTGTAAGATTTTGCTGTGAATGAGCTTATGGTAAGCAACAGAATGGAATGAGGGGTATTTTCAATTTAACATGGCAGAATGTGAAAAATCCATGCTGGCTATAGTATACAGCCACTCTCATGGCTGTTTAATATTGATTCAAAAACTACATTGATGCCTTTTTACCTTGCATGTTGAAGGCTTCCTCAGTTGACATGGAACTCTCTTACCTATGAAGGTTTCCCCTGTTACAGAGAGGACAGCTCTGTTGTTCACAATGTGAAAGTACAGTCAGACCCTGTCCCCTCCACTGATGTGTATGGGAAAGTCTTGCTTGTTTAGGAGCTCCACAGTGCACACAGCAGTCTGGGTTAGGCTGATGGTTATTTTCTCACAACTTTCTACTGAAAAAAGAATTAAAAACCTGCAGTACCGCATTCCATGCAGGAAACAGGAACACTTTATTTCCATACTACCTAGATCACAAGTCCAACATTAGAAACCCATATCCAAACCCTGCTTTACCACCAGTTCTGATCAACTCCAAGCGATATGAGCTTAGATGAAATTTCCTCTATTTAACTCTCCAAACAGAGATATGAAAACATTACATTTGGTCAGAATCACAACAGCAGCAAGTGCATTAACAATTAAAATTATTAAAAGTACATATGCTTTATATGAAAATGTATTTGATACCTGTATCCTATGTAAATTAGAAGTAAAAACTACATTATTTGGGGCATTTTAAAATAGCAGTGTACAAGGAACGTAGAGGATAGAAGAAAAATAATTTGTTTTACTATATCACAACAATTACTAATTTTGATCCTTCTTCAATTTACTCTAGCTCACAAAGCATTGTGGTTTCACTTAAATTTCTTTGACACAGTGTGCACCTTGTAAATTACACCAATTCAAGTGCAAATCAGCTAACTATAAGAAGCTTGATATAAAAGTAAACAGGCAAATTAAAAGGTAGGCAAAAATTTTACAAGTGTAAGCATAGCAATGGGAGGGGCAAAACTACAAAGGGAAAAATGTCAAAGGGAGAACATGGACCTCAGGAATAACGGGATAAGAGAGCTTCCTGTGGAATACACAGCTTTCACCTGATTAGTCTGTAGGACTTGTATGCTGAAACAATCCTAACCAAGATTGTTATAAGGCCAGTCAGACAGCAGGCAGCCCTAGTCCCGTCAGCACCTCAAGAGAAAGGACTGGAGCCTCCCAAACTTTTTTATTATCATACTTCATTACCCTCTCCATCCCCACCTGTCACTGTCACACACACAAATAAGCAAACTTTGGTGTACATTACCAAACACCATGCACCAAAAAGACCTTGTCCTGTTGAGCTAAAGAAAGCTGTCCATTCTTAGCTATCCCAGTACAGTGCTGAATGACCCACATCAGACCAAAAAACGATGCTTTTGTGCCCTGTATTCCCTGTATAGAGTGGAAACTAACAAAAACCAAGTTTGCAATGTAACTTTTAACCACATTTTTCTGATTTATTTGTACTGAACAAAATTAATAAATACATTATCTAGGATAACAACAGGTTTTCCATTTCATCCATGAAAAAATAATGCTTTCAATTTTTCACATTTTAAAACCTGCTTTGTTTTATTTTTAAAAGAAAATGCAAGAAGACAGTAGTGATGCCTAAATATACAGAATGTCCATGTAGGAGTTACATTTACAAGAACCTGATACAGAAGCCTTTATGTTGCCCCCATAATTAAGAGCTCTCTGCAATAATATTTAAACCAACAGGCTTAAATAAAAAAACACCCCAGTAGCCCTACTTGTAGAGCTGTGAGGCATTTACTTTTCAAGTATTCAATCAGTAGGTGCTGATTTTACATTATACCTTTTAAAACCAAAATACCCATCTTCCAAAACAATACAAAACCAATGACAAGTGCATACCCCAGTCAGCCCATTGTTATTAGAATCCAGTTAAACTCTTCAAGAATGCAGAAAATATCCATTATGCTAACCAAAGGTACTTGCTGGATAAAAGCAATTTATGCACATGAAACACGATTTTCCTAGTAGTGAGATCTATTTGATAGAAAGGTAATCCAAGTCTATTCCCACGAAATTCTTCTGCTGATTTTTACTATGTTTTAAAAAAAATCCAAGAAATCTTTAGAAAATTCGAGAGTGCAAAAACTACCACACTCCTTCATAGCATGGAAGGAACTCCATTGGCTGCAGAGATTTTTAGGTCACCTTTGGTAATTTGTAACCAGAGATCAGACAACTTCTAGAAGGAAAGCCAATAAAAAGCAAATTAGCAGAGGAAAAGCAAATATTGCAGGCAACTACCAGAATAAAGAGTACTTTTATTAGAATGCAAAAACAATGATTTGGACTGTGTGCTAAGGGGAAAAAAGAGGTGATTTCATTGATTCTCCAGCCCTCCAAACACCTGGTTCCCAGGGTTGAGGGACCATCTGGAACAGTGTGGGAGGTGGGGGGGGGGAAGCTGAAGAGGGAAATCAGTGAATCAACTCCCTACTCTTCTGCTAAGCAGAGCCTCTCCTGGGTCAGAGACCCTTGCATAAATGGAAGGCGCCCTCTCATTCATGGAAGGGCAACTCAGGTTCCAAGCCATAGGCAGAAAGTGTTAACTGAAGAATTAGTTGTTCTCTCCATGGTGATCAGATGCAAAAGAGAATAGGACTCCTGCAACCTTGAATGGTTGAGTAGATGATTATATTTCTACAGGTGCATCTTGTCATGGGGGGGTAAAAAGCTGTACCTACTGAAATTCCTCCTTCTGTACATCTGTTAAAGAGCCCCTGCCCTTGTCATCCTACTTCACCCTTATTAAAATAGTCAATTGGCTTCTTAAGGAATACACTTTTGGGCAGAGCTTGGAAAAGTTATTTTTTTTGAACTACAACTCCCATCAGCCCAATCCAGTGGCCATGCTGGTTGGGGCTGATGGGAGTTGTAGTTCAAAAAAGTAACTTTTCCAAGCTCTGCTTTTGGGTGGAAAAAAGAGGACGTATAAACTTCCTCTTGACAGTGAATTTCAGATTGGTGCTATGTGCTACAGGTCTAGTGAATCTGACAATCAGGTTTCTAGTTCTCTGTATTTCTAGTTGGGCTGCAGAATGATCGAAAAACCTTGATAAATATTTTAAATGCAGAGATTATATGCTTAATTCCCTGTCCTGAATTTGCGCTTAATAAAAAATGAATGTAGACACTTGCTAGAATCATCCCAGATGCCATATTTCATGCCAGTTAGAAATTTCATGAGAAGTTTAAAGCAAACCTACCTGCTGTTTGATGTGTTTGAACATTGTCTACCTGAGGCAATGGCCCTAATGTTCCCTTCTCTTCAAAGGCCAAAATGGGAGTCAAAGAAATGTCAGAACTCTCCTTCTCATCATTGTTCATAGCATCCAGTCTGGATGATTTTGTCCCCATGGGTAAGCTGATGACCTCCTCAAAGTTTTCATCCTGCATACACACGCCATTTTCATTTGGATGTTTTCCTGGGTCGAGATTACTGAAATACAAGAAAATATCTTACTGATAACAGAACAACCTTTTTATTATTATGTTTTGATTGTTTTCTCTATATATTTTGCTACTGTACAGTGTGCTAAGTTTAGTACTTACACCATTTCAGTGTTGTGGCACCAACACTTTGGAAGTCCCGCCCTTTAAATATTAGACAAGCACCATCTCTGTTGTCTTTTTGGCCCCTACTGAAGACCTTCCTCTTGCAACAAACCTTTTAAGTAGAGACCTTATCCCATTCTGCCTCTGTACTGGAATTGTTTTTATATATTTTTATACTTTTTTTGGTGTTTTTGTTTATCGCCCTGGGCTCCTTCTGAGAGGAATGGCGGGATATAAATTTAATAAATAAATAAATATTTGTTTCTTCCACTGAAAATAATTAGGTCATGAAAAGCTAAGTGCTTTTCTGTCGCATTGATTTCCATTAAAGAGTTAAGCCAGATGTTCTTCTGTTTCCGTTTCCCCCCTACTCTGTTTCCCTGTCTTTCTTCTCTAAGAAAAGGCAGTGGTGCCACCAATATGACCTACGTTAATCCAGGGCCATTCCCACCAGTTGAAGATCAATGCCCTATTTTTAATAGAATCCTTCCCCTATCTACCATGTTCACAACCTGATTCTGATGATGTGTGTGTATAAGCTCCCGTTGCGTTAATCAATACAAGAAGAATTATGACAGTAGAAAGAGCAGTATGTAATCAATGCAGCACTATATGCAACTGACTGCTTGTCATGCACAATTTCATTTCCAGAGCCAAGCTATCACAACACATCTTGGTAAAAACTATAGTAGGTTTTAGGATGAAGATTATTCCACTAACTATAATATGAAACAATTACTATAATGCTAAAATATTGATTTCATAAGAGTCAACACAAGTTTCATAGCAGTGACAAGAATCTAGTTAGAAAATAGCAAATAAAGCGTGATGAAAACTATCGAAGTTAGTTTAGATTCACTGAACCTCCCCACTACCATAGGGAGTGCTACATACCAAACTCTTCCCCTAGCTTAGTTGAGTGGGAATTACAGTGCACAGAATCTGCAGGTGTGACAGTGCATTGTATCTGCACACAAAAGAGAACTTTTTCACAACGCAGAGCCCACAACTAATATGAGAGTTAGTTTATAAAAAAATCATCATACACATATAACATCAACATAGTTTAAGTTTGGTCACCTGATCACTGCTATTATTAATGGTATTAACTTTGAATGGAAAGTTCACATTTCCATACATGATAGATGCTATTCCGCCACTCTGGTGTTACCTGGTCGTGATTATGGGACACCAGAAGACATTATGTGCAACTCTGAGTGGAAATGTTTATATAACTGTAGAGTAGCAACGCTATTACTCTATGGTCTAATTTGAGTGAATTTTGTTCCTTTGGGGTCTAGCTTAAGAGCCACTGGGTAAAAACCAAATTTTGGTTCTCATACAGTAATGCAACTCACTTCCTTCCCACTAGCAGTAAATATGTAATCTTGTTATTCTATTTATTTTGTGTGTGTTTGAGAGAGAGACTCTTAAAAAAAAAAACCTTCCAATTTTATAACATTATGGATTGTATCTAACACTGCATATGTGAGATTCTACTTGCACAACATGACTTCCCCTTCGTCTCCTTTCCCCATGTGCCCTTATGATCTACTCCAGAGGGTCTCTCAACCCTCTGGTGCAGATTTTGAGGATGTCCAGGGACTGCAGAGGAGAGGAGAGGAGGCATAAATTCACTTGTGGAAGTTGAAGTTTACTGCAAGAGCAAAACAGCAGTACTGGATACAATCCTATATATACAGTTTTTATTTGGTCCTTACTGTTCAGATGGTTTAATCTACAATGAGCATTCTGCATTATGATAGCAGTTATTACAGTGACATCCACTGGACCACAAATACTGAGGTAGATTTATACTAGAGACATACCTGAAGACTTGATAGGTGTCTTTTGCCACCCTGCATTAGGTTATGTGATTTATGAAACACAAGTGTTGCCAGTAGAGCTTCTTTTGGGGCTGGTCTACACTTTACACAGTGGTTTGTAGTGTCCCATGAAATATTATTTTTAAAAATCTTTAAATTGTTATTATTTTAATTATTGTTTAAAATATTTCTCAGTTGCCACAAGGGCACTGTGAAGGGATGTTGGCAGAGTTTACACTTGAATACAAATAGTGTTTGCTGCAGATATATTAGTGTTTCCCACAGCAAACACAATATCATGTGGATGCATCTTTAAACACCCATATAATGTCCGGCATTCAGTACAAATGCTTGGTATACCCATATACGCACTCCAATTGGCCTTTGCAACGTACTACATAGGTGTTTACGATGCAGTATGTTATTCATACTATGGCCTGATTCAAACATAACAGGAAACCATGGTGTCCCATTATGAAAATGAGCCACAACAAGCCTTTGGTTCACACACTCTCCTTCCCTGTCCTCCAATTTTACACCCGTGAGGAGATCAAAAGCTTCCACTTCCACTTTAAAACCTAACTGCATGTTGTCCAGACTCTGGTTTGTTTAAATTACGGTTAGAGAGAACAAACCAAGATCAAACTGGTTTCAGATATCAGTTTGTTCTCAAACCGTAGTATAAACAAACCACAGTTCCCTGGGCTTAGACATCGTAAGGAACTGCAGTTATTTTCCAATGGAAAGTGGAATGTTTCGATTGCCTCCTCACAGTTGTGAAAGAGGAGAGAAAAGAAGGGACATGGCCAAGCCCAAGGTCTGTCATGGCTTTTTTTCACAGTGGGAAACCATAGTTTCCTCCAAGCCTACGTGTGAAAAGCACAACTCTGTGAAGCTAGACTGCTGTGCCAGTGCCAACTGCTTCACATGCAGGAAAATATATTTTCTCTCTGATTCTAGCAATGAGAAAAAAGCTTTTGAAAACTCTGAGGCATGCTGAGGTTCATGTAAGAAGGCAAGTATTTTTTCCGGTCCACTGTAAAGTATGCATTATGCCTATACAATTGTTCTGCCAATGTATTTCCTATAGCAGCTTCTCTTTCAATAATAGCAGAGTGCAGCCAGAAGGAGAAAGGGGCTTTTTATTTCTCATTAAAATTTAAAGAGTATGCTCTTAGCTACCAAGCAGCAAGCTGTGCTTTCAAATGGTTTACTGAGAGCTACAATTTCTAATGCAGCAACATTTGACTTACACTGAATGGGACACATTTGAGGGGGGAAGTGTTGATAGGGAGGACTGGGAAGCAGATAATGAAAACTTTCTTGAAAAAGACAAGCACAAACGGAAGAATTTAATATACTTTCATCTCAGAAGCAACACCAGATACTGCTAAATACATCTCTCTTCCCAAGTACCATCATGTCTCTCACCTGTCTAGGTTTACTGTGGGCTGATGAGAAATGAGCACGTGTGTATGGGTCACCATTTCCCCATTACATGGAGATTCTGGCACACGCTGCACCTGAGCGCCTGTCACATGACTTAATGGAGATGCAGGGCTGCTTATGGCTAGAGAAGGGAAAGAAGGGAAAAAAGTTGTCTGCATAACTTTTGACAGAAAAGGATGTATTTACTTCAGTAAGGCAATATGTTTAAGATATTATTTTTTTGTAGAGAAGGGCAAGGGCTCAAATTTCTTTGGAGATGGTGCTCCTGTTCTGACCCAAGTTTCCAAATGTGTGGGAACTGGCTAGGACTACTCATTAGATAGGGAAAATGCACTCTTCACATGCTGGAAAAGAGCTCTCTTGGAGAGAAGCTGGAACATATGCTTTGCATTCTGAAGATCCCAGGTTGACTCTACAGAATCTCCAAGAGGGGCTCGAAAAGTCTCATGGAGATCTGCTGCCTGTCTGAGTAGACCATATTGAGTTACAGTGCTATGTCCAGATGGGAGCTTATTGTGGAATTGCTACTGCTCATTGGCACAGTTTTTTGCAATGTCCACACAACAGCATCATCATCAAAATGCCAGCCCATACTTTTTTTTTTTTTACATTTCCCCTTCCCATGGAAAATCTGAGAAATAAAAACAACCTTTTATACATCTGCAATCTCTGTTAGTGAAGAAGTTTGTTAACACATGTTTGGAGGGTGGATGGCCACCAACACCCTCACCTTCTGCTTGCTCTTCACCTGAGCACAGCCTAGCCATTTTGTTTCTGGCACCCCCAATGATATGAGAATACTTATTTCCACCAATTGCCGCATGCTGAATTTCAACACCCCTGTTAAGAAGAGCTGTTCTCTCAAGATCTCTGAGTGCAGGACATGTGGGGGATTACCCTAAAGAATATATTTGCACACCATTTGGGCATTTAAAAAATAATAATACAGAAGTCTTGTGTCAGACTGCTTATCACTCTGGTGCAAACCTTAGTTGGATAAATATCACTCTTCCAGAAAACCCAAGTATTAAAAAGGTAAAAAAAAACAAATATATGGAAATGATATTGACCCCACCTCCAAAAACAAACTTCCATTTTGCACATTGTGAAACATATCAAAAACTGGTAATGTTTGTTCTTATGTACTTCCACACCCACTGAGATTTTTTTTTAATAAAAGCTTTTTTACTGAACTACTTGTGTGCATGCCCAGAACAGAAAAGGCAGTGGAGAGTGGAGAAGAAGTGATTATGGAGAAAGACAAAAAAAGCCCTCCAGATATATTCCATCAGACTCCACCCACTGATGTGGATGAAAAGCAGCAAAATAGCAATAACTGCCCATGATTATTCCAAAAAAACAGGAATGTGTGGAAGCGAATGTGCCAAACGTGCACACAGAGAAAAACAGATCTGAACAACCAGTTTGCAATATAAGGCTTCTGAGTGAATCACTGTCAGTTGCACCAATGGTCTTATTTAGTATAAGGCAGTTTCCTACATAGATTCCTTGCCACAGCCGTCTCCAACCTGATGCCCTCCAGATGCTTTGGACTCCAAGTCCCATGATCTCTGATTGCTGGCCATGCTGGCTGGGGCTGATGGGAGTTGAAGTCCATCTGGAGGGCACCAGGTTGGGGAAGGCTGATTTAGCACATCATATATTCCAGGCTTGAGGCGAAGATAAACATAGAATTCAGGGTTCTGAGTCCAATTAAGCTCTAAAAAGATTTGGTTTCCCTTATGGAATAAACAAAACATCTACTATCCAATGAGGAACATCAAGGATTTACAAAATAATCTAACATAAAATCTTTCCTTCTGCACTTCTTTTGTTCAGAAATCAAAACAGATAGTTCATGCCCTTCTGTCAATTTAATATTTTATAAAATGCAAATGGAAGTAATTTCTTACAGTATCGTAATTACATTGAAATCAGTGACCCTGTCATGGCCATAGTGCATATGCAAATGAAAAGATTGATGACAGAACTGAATATTTTGCTCATACTGATTAAAACTGACCCCCGACTAATTATCTAGAACTTTAGTTGATTAATCTAGCAATTAAACTTAATTAAAGCTTGCAGCCCTAATTATATATTTAATCACACTGATATTAAGTTTATAGCAGAATATTATAGAATTTCAAATATTCAGACTTCAATTAATCATTGACTTGTCATTAAAAATATTTTGAACTGCCAGTTTTTAAAATCCCCTCCTACCCAAGCCATGCTCTGAATAATAATTTCAGAAAGTAAATGCAGACCAAAAATACCTGTTTCTTTTGCTATCTCCCCATTTTGCTGTTCATTTGATTTCTGTAAAAGAAACCAGTTTGTAAGTTAGAAGCTGCACTGAAAGAAAATATAACTATATAGAGAGAAAGAGCACCAGTGTTTTCTGCTGAGAGTGGATGAAACTGAGTATGTACCTTCTCTGCAGCTTCTGTTCGCCTAGTTCTTTTCATAATTTCCTCAAGACGCTACAAAGAAAATAAAGGAAGAACATCCTTGATCATGGTCAGTCTTTAACTACTACTCTCTTTTTCATGCATGTGTTGTGATAGCAGGGATGGGCATTCCAGATGTTAGTGAACTACAATTCCCATCATCCCTGACCATTTGCCATGCTGTCTGGGGCTGAAGGGAGTTGGTATCCAACATCATCTGGTCAGAGGTTCACAGCACTGAATCAATCACTGGTGCATGCTACAAACACTCCATTAGTGCCACTTCTTTTTCCTCAAACTGTTGGGGAATTAAGTGCCCTGATGCTGGTTTCCTGAAACGGGCTGCTTCTAGACTCAGCAGGAGGATGAGGACAAGGAAGTGATGGTGGCAGTTGGGG
The DNA here is from genome assembly GCF_030035675.1 of Rhineura floridana. Lineage (NCBI taxonomy): Eukaryota > Metazoa > Chordata > Lepidosauria > Squamata > Rhineuridae > Rhineura > Rhineura floridana. The sequence goes on from NC_084483.1 coordinate 106,154,945, forward strand.
AGCAGGTGAGGACGCTACCTCCTTGTACTTCTTGTGCTTAGGAACTTGTTCAACTGCTAAATAAGCAAGGAAATGTGTCCCAACAAAGCAAAACCTTTCGCTCCCAATCCCTCTTTTCACATTTTTAGTTACTTAACTGCTTCCACATCCTCCTCTGCCACCTGCTCGGCTCTGAGACAGAAATAGCATAAAGAAATTCATTCCCCAACAGGTGGGATGAACAGGGAGGTGGCAGTGACGGAGTGGCTATACCATAAACCAGCATCCAGTTTGCTCCTTCTTAACAGACTTATGTATGCACAGAGAGAGAGAGCGCTCAAAGCACATTCACACCACTTTGAAAACCAATTTGGGTGTTCCTCTCCATGCAATTGCGTTCATGTGGAATGGAAGAGCAAGGCCACGCAGGCCACCCCGGTCTCCACAATGTCTACACATTTGGGGGAATATATGTGAAGGGAAGCCTGCTGTATATGCATAGATCAGGGTGGGCATCCTACAGCTTGAGGGCCACATGCACCCCTCAGTCTAACTTCATGTGGCTCTTGGCTTAGTTCAGTGTGGCAAGCAAAGAGGGGGAAATGGGGTGGAAGAAAAAGAAGGGGTGCCACACCCACTTTTGCCTCTGGCCCTATTCACCACCATCATGGGCCCCCCAATAGATTGTCTCTGATTATCTCAGGCCCTTGACAGAAAGTCCTCCATCCCTAGTATAGCTTCTCCCCATGATTTGCAACCCTGATAGTGCAGGCTTCCAAATCAGAGGGATAATTCATGTGTGTACAGCAGGTTCTCCCTTATAGATGGACCCATGAATGGCAGGGCCAGTGGGGTCCTTCCATGTGAATACAGATGTGGGAAGGAAAACACCTGAAAAGGGGTTGAGTTTCTATTTTATGTAAATCTGCCTTGGCCCTTATGCTCAAGAGTCTCCAATCCACAAGGCTAAAGCACAGGGAGTTCCAATTGCTATCTACAATAATGGAAAAATTCCAGCTGCATGCAAGACTGTGTTCTACATGTCCATGTGTCTTTTTGTTACCTTCTTCCTTTCCAAGCGCTCTTGCTCTTCTCTCTGAAAATGCTTTTCACGCTCTAGCCGAGCTTCTTCTTCCTTCTAAACATTGACACAGCAAAGGAGAATGTGGATTAACTGATCTATCCACAGACATTTGTTTATCTGCGTATCATATTTTAACTAACTTGGCAGTTCACTTCTGTAATCAGTGGCTGCAATCCCGACAGCAGGTATCAAGAGGCTGCATATGTACAGCAGGGTTTGCAGCAGAGTCGTTTTCTTTTTCCAACAATTCTATACTGAAAGCAGCTTCTAATAGGATTCATAAGCAGCTTACAATTTGGGGGAGGGGAAACAGGGTGCAGCTGCTTATAAAAGAGCAAACAAAACCTCACTGGATGTGCAATCTCATTTCTTCTCTGTATTGCAGCCGTGATGTTTTCGAGATCAGCTTGTGGGATTCTAAATTCAATCCTGTGCTCCTATACACCCACCTCTATAAAATTAGAATACTGGTGTTTCTTGTCTGCTTAGAGGCTCATTTGTCCTCCTGCTAGTACATAATCCTTGCCTCCACTGTTACTCTTGATGCATGTATTTAAGATCACATTTAAGTATCTCCTTTTTTCCCTGTACTCATGGATGGTAAGTTGGAGATGTGAGGATACCTTGAAAACTCTATGTTCAAGGGCCAAACTATATAGTGTAGTTAAATGCACTGAACATGCAGATTTTTAAAAATTGCATCAGCTTGGTGTGTGTGTGCATGTGTGGGAGGGAGAGAGAGAATTAATTGGATCAGAACAGGTGTGAAAGGGGAGCTTAACCCTTTCCTCTCCAGCTGCAGCTCTGACTTTTTACAACTTTTCTGTACAATTTTAGATGGATTATATTCCAGTGATTTGTATCAGGCCTTCCATGTTGGGCAGTCACATCTATGAACACCAAGATCAGGTAGACTCTGTTGCACCTGAATCTCTGCCATTCCTTGATACCACATATGTGCAGGGCATGGAAAGGTAGATGCAACTGGAAAGCAAGTATACATTTCCTTTGTAGATGGCCGACAAAACGAGGAAAAATTACTGGGGCCCCTGGCAGATAATAAACTATTTCTTCACAAACTGTTATTCCAGAAACAAAGGAAATATTATGGGCTGGATCTAGATTTCAATAGGTCAACTCTAGGTATTACTGAACCTGGATCCAGCCCTTTATTAGTCTCATTGATTTCAAATATGACTAAGTCTGGACCCATCCTTATATTTCCATGTTAAAGATGGAGACCTGGAATAGGAAAAAGGCTAGCTTTTCTACTTCACTAGAAGTAGACTATTCCAACAAAACTACTAAAGAACAAATTCATATTGCATATGAATGCATACTGGAGCAAAAAATCTTAATTTCACATATACGCTCATGGGGTCTGAGCTGGTGGTGATGAACCAGGAGAGAGACCTCGGGGTTGTAGTGGACAGCACGATGAAAATGTCGACCCAGTGTGCGGCAGCTGTGAAAAAGGCAAATTCCATGCTAGCAATAATTAGGAAAGGTATTGAAAATAAAACAGCCAATATCATAATGCCGTTGTATAAATCTATGGTGCGGCCGCATTTGGAATACTGTGTACAATTCTGGTCGCCTCATTTCAAAAAGGAGATTATAGAGTTGGAAAAGGTTCAGAAGAGGGCAACCAGAATGATCAAGGGGATGGAGCTACTCCCTTACGAGGAAAGGTTGCAGCATTTGGGGCTTTTTAGTTTAGAGAAAAGGCGGGTCAGAGGAGACATGATAGAAGTGTATAAAATTATGCATGGTATTGAGAAAGTGGATAGAGAAAAGTTTTTCTCCCTCTCTCATAATACTAGAACTTGTGGACATTCAAAGAAGCTGAATGTTGGAAGATTCAGGACAGACAAAAGGAAGTACTTCTTTACTCAGCGCATAGTTAAACTATGGAATTTGCTCCCACAAGATGCAGTAGTGGCCACCAGCTTGGATGGCTTTAAAAGAAGATTAGACACATTCATGGAGGACAGGGCTATCAATGGCTACTAGCCATGATGCTGTGCTTTGCTACCCTAGTCAGAGGCAGCATGCTTCTGAAGACCAGTTGCCAGAAGCCTCAGGAGGGGAGAGTGTTCTTGCACTCGGGTCCTGCTTGCGGGCTTCCCCCAGGCACCTGGTTGGCCACTGTGAGAACAGGATGCTGGACTAGATGGGCCACTGGCCTGATCCAGCAGGCTCTTCTTATGTTCTTAAATATGCAACACAGTGTGAACCAAGATAGCATGTTGTACTCCTAGTAGAACCTAATTTGAGTGTCTGCTACCTCCTCCCACATTCCCTCCTAAGACTATGGGTAAACAGCTTCTGACATCAGCTAGCTTTCCCCCTCTCCTTCCCCTTGCTCTGTTTACCATATAGCTTGAGAATTCTGAACACAAATGCTCACACACTATTTTGTGACATTTTGGTTGGCCTAGTACAGCCTTTCCCAACTAGTGGGCCAACAAATGTTGCTGGACTACAACTCCCATCAGCCCCAGCAAGCATGGCCAATGGTCAGGAATGCTGGGGCTGATGGGAGTTGTAGTCCAGCAACATCTGGTGGCCCACTAGTAGGGAAAGGCTGACCTAGTAAAAGTATTGCCCTTATGTGGAATTAGGAACTTTTCTTATGGGCCAACATGGCTACTTTTGCTTTTTGCAGGAATGTTGGGTCTCTAAAAGTAGGTCAGTGTGGTGATGCGGGATGTTGAGTTTGGACATGTGAGATGGAATGACTTGTGTGTCTAAACCAGTAATTCTCTAGGGTGCTATGCCTCTTCTTCCTTTCATTTCTTTCTCTTTTTTTAAGCCTATGGAAACTCTTACGATGAAATCACATAGGCATCTTTTCACTACCTTTGCAGTATGCCCAGAGACAAAACCAAAAATCCTCTTTAATTTATAAAACCTGCTTCTGAAGCTGTTCCATTTCCTCTCTTTCTTTCTTTTCTTTTTCTTCAGCCAGGCGGCGCAAGTCTTCTTCCTGCTTCTGTTCTGCCTCTATTTGCTTCTTCTCTGCTTCCTGCTTCTGAGCCTCCTCTTCTCGGCGAGCTCTTTCTTCAGCTATCCTCTGTGCCAGCTCCTCCTTCTTTTGTCTACAAGCATTAAGAATAAGACTGAGACAAATGTAGAACAAGAGAAGGGTGGGGAGGGATGGTAAGCGGCTAAAATTCGTTTTTATTATTCTGGTATTATATATACTGCACTTTAGCAATAATAACTCAATAGTTTAAAAAAATGAATCATCCAAAACAAAAAAGTGGCAGACAGCATCACTTGTGGCAAGTGCCTTGGATTTATTGGTGAGTTTTCCTTTTCTGGAGTCAAAGAGACTCACTCATTCCTTGGGCAAACACAGAATTAGTAAGAGCCAAATCATACTTCTCACAGGACTGTACCAAATCAGAACGCAGTGAATGGCAGAAGCTGGGAGATGATCATGTGTGGACTTACCAAAACAATCAGGCCTCCATACACTCCGTGGTGATATAGCACCATGCGAAGGACTATATCATGTGCAACCTGAACCTGAATTAGCTCACTATTTCAAGTATAATCTCTGTCCCAGAGAGAGCTGCCTGTCCATGCTAACATGCTAGCTGCAGACTAAAACCTCTACTGATTGTGCAGGTCAACGGACAGAAAGTGGGTCAATATATTTTTTGTCCTAATTCATTTTCAGCTTTGGAGTTTATTAGTCGTGCAAAGAAATATTAAGATACGCTAAAAGGGCATCTTCTACATCCCACAAGTGTTGGGCTGGTCACCTTTCAGTCTCTTCCCTTTCTCTTCTTTCCTGCTCCTCCCGTTCTCGTTGTTCCCGGGCCAGCCGCCTTTTCTCACTAAGCAACCTGGTTGCTTCTTCTGGGTCTGTTGTCCCTGCTGAAGGCTTGCTACAGACAGGAGATGGTGAAGCAACCGAAGGAGCAGAGGGCAAAACTGGAAGAGCAACTGGGACATCAAGAAAAAGAATATTCAACAATGCTTATTCTGTGTGTCTGAACAGCACAGGATCTCAGTGATATTTTTTCATTTATTTAGCAAGGTTAATTTAAAAAAACTCTATGGTTTACATAAAAAGTAAAAAATAATAATTAAAATAGTGATAAAAACAGACTTTAAAAGCAGTAGACATAGACAGTTTAAAAACAAATATAACATAACAAAATTACATGTCTGGGTAGGCTTGGCTAAACAAAAACGTGTAGCAGATATCAAAAACAGAAAACATTTATGCAACTTCAGAAACTAGGGGGAACGTCTGAAATGAGAGGGCAGTATCTGCTGATGTTGACAAAGGGACAGAGGCAGAGGGGGCTGAAAAGATCTGCCTGAGACCCAGAAAAACTGCTGCCAGTCAGAGTAGACAATATTGAGTTAGATGGACAGATGGTGTGATACAGTAGAAAGCAGCTTCACATGTCCATATGTGTTAAAAAGAAAGAAGAGAATTCCTTTCTAGCTATGCAAGAATAACATTGGCATTCACCTTGTCTAACAGTACCAGCCAACCTACAACAGCCCTTCTCTGCTTTTTGTCCCCATGGTCATTCATATGAGGTATAAGCCAGCCATTAAAGTATCTAAGGCATGAACTCATAAGATGACTTCAGTTAATCCATTGGCTCTGTATATCTTGTGACATCTTATTGTTTCCGTCAACATGGTCATTTAAAATCTCAAAATTGTTATATTGACAGGATAAAGTGATAGTATTTTGAAGATGTTAAAGCCCTATATAAGGGAAGCGGTAAGGTAACACCATGTCAATTCATATCAATATCTGTCCGTTAACTACACTGTTGTACACAACATATCCTTCCTCAGTTTCTGAGCAGCTAATGCAAGTCTGGCAACTCTATATGTGATATACTTCTCTTGATTAGAGAAAAGATCATCACTGCAAGTAAGATCGTCAGTGCAAGTCCACTGTTCTTCCCTCCCCATCTCCAACACTGGCATAATAACAACATTCCTCATAGGCCTATTGCAGGGTTTATATAAACAAGTCTAGTGCCAGCAGTAGGCATGGCCCACCCTCTTTCTGTGGCCAAGCCGCCATTAGGAGAAGGAACTCCAGTTCCCCCTGCTCATTTGCTTGCCCTGTACCTTTTGGCAATGGTGGGGACTGGACCCAACCTGGATCCAATCCATATTATCACCAAGTGGGACAGGAGAAGGCCACTGAATGGTGGATGCTTCTTTTCCACTGTCTCAGGAAAAAGAGCTGAGGAAGTGGTGATGACAGCAGCGAGAGGAGCGGGAGCAGCAGTCCCTACTGGCTTTCTCTTTCAGGTCCAGAAGGTGAATGAGCAAGTGAGCAAGACGGCGCTGGTGGCGATAGTGGTGAGAAGGGGAAAATAGCCAGTAGCAATGGCAATTATAAAGAGATGGCTCCATGAAGGGGAGGCCAACGAGGGTTTTTTGCCCAAGGGATTCACAAGTGTTGGAATCGGCACTAGTTACAAAGACAGTATGTGTGAAGCATTTGAGTATCACTTGTAGTACTTCAATTAAATCCTTAAACTTGTAGGCCTGTCACAATTACTCCCATTAACTTTAGTCAATCAAAATGGCATCCAAATGCTACCTGAAAGAAAAAGGGCCAGAGCAGTTAGCTGAGAAAGGAACATACTGGAAAGCAACTAAGTCAAGTCTTACTTTGTGCGTTTTCTGTTGTACAAGGAGGACCTTCTTCATTTGCAACCAGTGTGGGATTGGAGGTTGCTTTCCCATCGTCTGTCTTTTCTTCAGTTGCCTTCTCAGGTTCCTGCTGCATTTCTTTCTTTGCATTTTCCAGTTTGTGCTCATTTTTAGTGGGTCGAATGTTGCCAGGGGAAGGAGGGCGTGCTTGAGCGGAAGAGATTCTGGATGATCCATGTGCTGAAGTCATCTTTTTGGGTATTCCAGGCAAAGAAGGTAAAGACCTAGAGGCATGCCTGTTTGAACACAAAGGAACAGTGATTATAATATTAACCACTCTTTCTTGTTCTTCATATTTTACTGTGCTCTGCTTTTTAACATTTTATCTTACCAAACCCACTTTTCTCTTCCCTCTCACAAGAAAAATGGGGGCAGGGGAGGAAAAGAAGGAAGGAAAAGGCAACACCAAGCAAAAGGAAGAAAGATTAACCATGATACTTGACAATTTACCATCTCCTGTTATGTGACAAAGTCTACATGTCAAGTAATAATCTCCTGGGATTTTCCTGAAGTTGTCACAGGTGTCATTGAACTTCTCTAGACAGCATCTTTCTTATCAGTAAAACAATTTTGTCTGCACACCATTATAGTTGATAACTTCTCTTCAAGGCTAATCGGAATGGAACTAAATACAGATATGTATTTAGTTGTGAGCAGTCATGAAGAATGTTTCAGTCACACTGCGAAACATTTGTTTTCTCTTTCTTGATCATAGGTAAAGATTATGAGGGGACCATGGGAAAAGGACTATCTTCATCAGAGAGCAGGGATAGAACAATCGGTTATTGCAACTCTGGGACTTTGCTTGCAAAATGTCCCAGGTTCAATCCTTGGCATCTCCAGGGAGGGCTGGGTCTAAAACCCAGGGAAGCCAGTGACAGTCAGTAAAGATAATCATGATCCAAGGTGAACCAATGACTCAGTGTAAGGCAAAATCTGACTCGGTATAAGTTTCCTATGTTCTGCTGATCTGCTTCCCTGTCTTGCAAATATCAGGAGTCCATCTCAATTGGGAAACCTCCCTGTGACCTAGATGCAAACACTTCTGTAAGTAGTTCCTGGGACCTTGCATCTTTCAAAAAAAGCCTTTCCAGTGTCTCATGGCAAACCACTTGGAAATGCAGAGTACTTTCAAAAGAAATTTGTGATGTGACACAGGCAGTTCAAAGAGTGTGTGTGTGTGTTTTACAAAATCCCACTGGGCATAACTAAGTATACAAGAACTACTCCTGACATGTCTAAAATAGCTCTTTGGGTCCTCAGCACTGAGTACATTTATTTTTTGTACAAGTATTTATATACCACCATATCATGAAACACCAGGGCAGTTCTTCAGAGTTTTTGTCAGCTATCTGTACAATGGTCCTAGAATGCAAAATATGGTGGCTGTTCCCATGGCAGTTGCACAGAAGCCATTTTCCTCATTATAGGGAAACTATCTTGAGGAATGAAATGGCTTAATCTCTGTATTTTGATACACATTTCAGGTGCATGGTCAACAAGATGTGGGAAGTATTCCTGCTTCAGTGTGTGTCTGCATGATTGTCTCCAAGTGCAGGCAGGCAACAGTGCCTCCATCAGGTTTGATGTTCCAGTCTGTACCAGTGTTCTCAAGCTGGTGCTAAGGGGTTAAACAAGGTCTTCACTAATCTGCTGCCAGAGGTCAGTGGGGTGGGGGATCAGAGTAGGGCTGTTCCTTTAATATTTTCATTTTCTTTCTCTTTCTATGTGCATTCTATTTTTTTCTAACAAATACTGGATGAAAATAACTTAAAATGATACACAGGTTGTTAACAAATTACTCACCAAGCAGCTGATTTACTTCTGAAGGTAGAAGGTGAACGTGCTCTTTTTTTGCCAGATGAAGGGTTAGACAATGAAAGTGCCCTTTCCTTTTCTTTTCTATTCATCTAAAATTTAGCAAATAGGATAAATCAGCCACATCACAATGCACTCAGATAAGTAATACTTAACACATTCTGCATGAGAAAAGAGACAACACCCAAAGACAGACAGCCTTTTGATTAAATTTGATATCTCGTGCCCAGAAATAAGTACAGTATTTGCTTGTAGGTACACAGAAGACTGTCTTATACTAAGTCAGACCATTGATCCAAGCTCAGTACTGCCTACACTGACTGGCAGGCGTGTCTCCCAGCCCAACCTGGAAATTGGACATTCCGCATGCAAAGCAGATGTTGTACCACTGCGCTAAGGCTGTTCTCCTTATTTGAATCTCAGTTATACCTCTGTCTGAAAATGGGTGCAATCCCCACTCAACATTCTATAGGTTTATTATCATTGGCTTATGTGACAGGTAGCATAAACCCAGTACGCTTTCATTGACCTTTTCTTCTATCTGAGAATATGCACTTGCTTATTTCTTATTGTTGCCCTCTAAGATTCCTAAGATTCACAAGGGGTGGTGGTGGTTTGTAGTTTTAACAAAACTCTGATAATGTTCCTCTGGATGCTTTTTTCACTGCAGTTTAAAAAATATGGAAAGAACTTAGGCTTAAATCACAATATTAGATGAAGTTCAGGTTGTGCTGCCAGCTTTCTAAACCTTACATTCTGAAATATGTGCTACTAATGACTCTTGTAATTTTACTAGCATTTTCTGTTTTTTTCACACTGTGGCAGAGACAGCTATACATTCAAATCCATGTTCCCCACTGCTGAAATAAACCAAAATTAGTAGCCAATTTGACCAAGGGAAAAAGTTCTTTCTGACCACAGAATACTATCAGTATGACCCAGGGTGTTATGGTTTCATCATAGCTGAATGACTCAGCAGTGTAAAATTCCATATTCCATCATTCATCTTGTTGACTAAGCAACCCAGTTTCCTTAGATGAAAGCAAGAGTATGTAGCCTATCATTTATGTAACACTGCTTCACTAGAGCTGTAAGCCTATTCATAACTAATGAGCTTACCCTTGCAGAATGTGTAGTCCTCCTACGTCTAACATCAGGTGCCGTGCCAAAGAGGTTTGCTCTGTCTGCCGGGTATCGACAGCTTATAGCCTTGAAGGAGAGAGGGCTGATGGGGCTGCAAGATGCTGAACGAGGACAAATGGGGATGACTAGGGTATGGGATTTTTTTTTTACAATTACATACATAATTTAACAGAAAAAGTAAAAAGGAAAGCCAAGAGAAGATGAAAGGAAGGAAGGAAGGAAGGAAGGTATTAATACATAGAGAAAAAAAGACACACTCAAACCAGAGCCATCACATCATTATCCTTGGATAACTTCATAACTTCATTTAAAATGGGAATATTTCAAGAGTTTCAACACTAAAATTATACTATTGAATTAGGCTTTGTTTCTTGGATTTTAAAAAATCTATCGCATGTACGTTTTTTTGAGAGGGGGCATCATGCCCCAACAGATTTACTGGAAAGTTTTAAAGGCACACAAACATCTGATGCAACTTCCACATTACAGAAGCACTCCAGTACACTACTACAGAGCTATGCATACAAGCACATCTGGAAAAGTCCTGATGTAATGCCTTGTTGGCGCAGACCTGTGTGAGATGGCACTTGTTCCGTGAGTATCAATATGCCCAAATGTATACCTCTTCATTTTTCTGATCAATCCATTTACAGACTCTATCTGAATGAGGCCCATTGCCCTCTAGACCTGTGGTCAGATGAAGTATTTTGAAATATAATCCCACTTGTTGAAATTCAAACAGGAACTTCAAATCTATGCAGCACTTGGGAAGGAGAGTCATGCATTGCCTTTAGCTGAACTATTCTAATTTACCCAGAAATAAATCCTCATTGATGTTGTTTTTATGTGTTGTTTCATTTTGTATATTGTGAGCTGTCTTGAACATAATTTTTTTTAGAAAAGGATGGATATAAATTAAAGTCTATTTTTTAATAAGTTGAAGAATCTAGAATCCAGTGAGTAACATTACATCAAAATTCACTCATGAACATGTTTATATTTGAAAACACACACAAAACCTCTCTCAATATATTTAAAAGCAAAGCAAACCAAAATCCCTTTCAAACAGGTCCAGCACTAACAGTCGGTCAGGGGCACTGGCTAAGAGCCTCAGGAGCTTTGAGGACCCCTTGCCAGACCAACCTGGCTGCACCACCATTCACCACCCTCCCCGTCAGGCCCACAGGTACCTTTCAGCAGTGGAAAGCACTGCCATGCTTGAACAGAAGCCAAGCTCAGCTCCCACATTCGGTGGCCACCTGACATTTAAGTTACCCAAAAGGTAATGTCATGGCCCATAGATCATAGGACGATCATCATCATGATCCTTGTCCTGGTTTATTTGTATGTTGCCTTTCCATAGTAATCCATGCTCAAGACAACTCACAACATGAGAAAAAATGACATAATATCTATGTCAATATTTGGGTAACTTAAGAATGATGGGAAGCCACCACAGATGAGAGCCAAATTTAGGTCCCATTCAAAATCACTGTTGGTCACTGTGATGTTCCTGCTTATATTGTAAATATGGTAAGTGTTGGTTATATAGAAGACATATGGTAAGTGGAGTGAAAGAGAAGGGGGGAGTACATGAGCAGTAGAATGCTGGATGATTGGCTGAGCGTTTGAATGGCTGGGAATATAAATGGAAGAATGACAGTTGAATCTGGGTGGTGTTTAGGTGGTGTTGAGGTGATGTTTGAGAGGTGAATTGTAAGGTGAATTGAGTAGGTGGATGGTGTTTGGTGTTGTTGTTGAGAGTGAGTCGGAGTTCTGAGGCAATTAGTAAGAAGTAAAGTACATAATAGAATATAGATGAAACCATACGCTTGTGAAACGTTCTAAAAGTAATATTGTTATTTCTAATTCTTAATAAATATATTTCTTTGTTAAACATAAGCCTGATTCCTTCAGCTGGGAAACACATACCAGGGGGGATAGCAAGTAACCAAGGCTGAACAGTTATATCGAATGGTGGCAGCGGCAGATCGGAGGAAAGAGTATCCAGTCCCACAGAGAAACCCAGGGCTGTATGCTTCAGTGCAAGAGGCTGCAGGGGGGGTTGGAAATTACCTATACCCATAGACACAAGGTATCGGGATAGCCAGGCAGAGACTAGGCACAGTCTAAAGGTTATAAGAGATACAGAGTGTGGAGTAGTAAGGCCTAGCAGGGGGATTTGTTGAAATCTGTGCTAGAGCTGTAAAGGGTAAGAAGAAAACCTGACGTTCCTGTCTGCTGGTAGCCACAAGTGAGAGCTTCACTGGTGGTTCTGGGGAAGGACGTCACAGTCACCCCCTGCTGAAGTGTGTCTGGGGGGCTGGTGGAGTGGGACAGTGGCAGTGGAAGAGAACGCACGTGGTGGCTACAATCACCACCACAAGCAGGATGGCTCCTGCTCTGGCAGGGGGCATGATCAATACCAATCCACCTCCCCCCCCCAAATTCTATGACTGCCTTGCCTTTTTTTAAAAAAAAAAATCACATTGATGGTTCTGTTAAAGTGTTATTTAAATACAGAATTACTGCAATAGATTCATTGGCTTACTACACCCATTAATAAGTAGGTTGGTTTGAAAAAAGAAAAGAAAAATCAAAATGAATGGTATACCAGGTCTAATTTTGGAAAAAGAGCTCTCTCTTCCAAAACAGAGAGGAAAGTCACAAGCACCAGAACAGACATTCCAAGAGGTAAATTTGAAGAGCTCAGTAGTATATAATTATATTACTACACATCAATACCTCATACAATGAAGCATAGTTGAAGCACTCAGGGCTTTTTTACAAGCTAAAACTCCACCAAATACCTAGTTGGCACTAAAGTCAGAATCATTCAGACCATGGTATTCCCGATCTCTGTATGGTTGTGAAAGTTGGACAGTGAAAAAAGCGGATAAGAGAAAAATAAACTCATTTGAAATGTGTTGGAGGAGAGCTTTGCAGATACCATGGACTGTGAAAAAGACAAATTGGGTGTTAGAACAAATTAAACCAGAACTATTATTAGAAGCTAAAATGATGAAACTGAGGTTATCGTACTTTGGACACATAATGAGAAGACATGATTCACTAGAAAAGACCATAATGCTGGGAAAAACAGAAGGAAGTAGAAAAAGAGGATGACCAAACAAGAGATGGATTGATTCTATAAAGGAAGCCACAGACCTGAATTTAGAAGATCTGAACAGGGTGGTTTATAACAGATGCTATTGGAGGTCGGTGATTCATAGGGTTGCCATAAGTCGTAATCGACTTGAAGGCATATAACAACAATAACAAAGGACAGGAAACCAGGGTTGGGGGAACTGAAGGACAGTGTAAGCAAGGTAGGTCCCTGCCCCCCTCCTGAACCGCCAGTAGTCATTATTTTGTTTATTATTTGCTTTTATTTAAATGGCCTAGAGGGTGCAGCCTGGACTGGCCAATAGGAGAAGGGAACCATGTCCATTGTACCTCATTGCATACGCAGTTTCCTATGCTGCTAGTGCTCTGAAAGCAGCGTCAGGGCACAAATGCACAAAACTACACCATGCATTCAGAGTAATTTGGTTTCCTGCCCCAACTTGGAGAGGAAAATCTGAAACTTTTGTCCAACATGAAATGCTGTCCTGCAGCACATTTTATGCCTTTATGAAAATGAAATTATACAAGAGCAGAACAGTGAGTAAAAAGTCTCTGACTACAAATGTGTGTGAAAAAAAGATTCATTTAAAACAATTTCAGAAACAAGTGTGTATTAGTAACCATTTCCAGATATATTAATTCTCAAAGACAGACATGGACAGATTGAGATGTTTGCGTAGGAAGATCCTTACTAGATATCATTTTCTAGTGGCATTATAGCTTCTTGAATTGCATTTCCTGTTATAACCAACTGATACAACTATTTTTAAGAGGTGAAACACAGATTAACACCAAAACAACACATGACATGCAAATACATATGTAACACAATACCTTCACAGCCTGTTTAAAGCCAGAAAAAAACACTTCCAGAAGACGCAATAGAGAGCACAGAAGCAACAGGAAGGATGTTTTACTCTTTCCCTATTCCAAACCTCCCCTCCTCTCCCACAGCTGTTCCTGTAGCAAGATTTGAAGTGTGCATGCTGCATTTTCTCAACTTACTAGCCCCATTAGTTTATAATTCATGATTCACCATCAAATCAACACATGTAAATTATGTTTATATTGATTGATAATGCTGAGTCATGAATTATCAATAATGCTGAGTCATGAATTATGCTAAGTCATAGAATCTGCACAGAAGAGATTCACCTTCTTAGCTATGACCATCCACATAACTACATCTCTCTCTTCCTCCACCTCTGAATACCTCTTACCATGAAAACCCTATTCATAGGGTCACTGTAAGTCAGAATCGACTTGAAGGCAGTTCATTTTTCTTCCTAACTACTATATCCAATGTAATAGTGCCTTCCTATTTTTATCAGCTTTTTCTTGTAAGGAGAAGCACATAAAGATAACTTTTTCTTGTAAGGATAAGGCAAATACTGCTTGGCTTTGTAATGTATTTACTCCTGTGGGAAGATCTAGATGGAATTACCATCTATCCTAAATGTTTTTATTGTATATACATCCCATTCTTCCTCTGAAAAGCGAATGGTTCTCAGCTAGAGCTTTCTATTCTGCCATACCTGCTACAAACCTTTATTTGAAATGAAGTTATAAGCACCTGGGAATATTTACGTATTCAAAAGAGGTTATATTTACATATTCAAAAGAGGTTATATTACCAAAATCCCCTAGCAAATATTCATCATTATATAAGCTGTGAAATTAATCATTTCCTAACTGATAAACTTCAAGTAAAGGAAATGTCTTTTGTCATACTGGGTTTGTATCAAACACATGCGACTTTTCCTCAAGCCTTTTAGGACTTAATTTTCTCTCTCTCTCTCTCTCCTAGTTTAATGCCTCTTCTTTTTACCCCCTGGTAAATTATTCATGTAGGATAATGAGGGAAAATTTAAGGCTAGCCCTAGGATAGAAATTACAATTGACACACTGGGGAACAATTTGAGGTCATTTGTACTGTCTTAAGATTCTATAACGTTGACTCCTTCATTTTCTTTACTAGGCTTACACATTTCCATTGTCAAGTACTGGGTTCATTAGGTAGGGATGCTGAGCAAATATGTAAACACGGCTCTCTTTCACAATCTCTCTCACAAAACCGTTTCTCTCACTATTAAGGTTTTCATCCTATTATTTTTAATCGAATAGAACAGGTATAGCAACTGGATCCTTTTTATAACACCATTAAAAAGATATAAAGAAAAGCAAATAGAGTTTCAAAAATAAAAGGAGGGGGAGAGATGCAAAATTTTATTCAATCTATAGCCAAACTAAACCTGGTATTATGAATCTTGGATAAATTTCATTAACAAAAAATGTCCTGGGCTGTTTTTTAAAAAAGCACAATTGAGTAGAGGAATTAGCTCTTTAATGTTTTGGGGTTTTTTTCACTTTACCTGCATCTCCTGCCAAGGTTGCTGCACTTTTACTTCTGGCCAGGAATGAATGAGTCGGTGTCAGTAGTCTGCTAACAACGCTGCTCTCCCACGGGCTTAGCTGTAGGCGTCGAGCTGAGTGTCACCATATAAGCAAGATGTTAGATCACATTCCTTCCACAGATAAGCAGGCATCACACAAAAGCGTTATAAAAGTCCCCATCCCCAGCAAATACACCAAGGTTGTTTTATGACAAATGTGAAAAAGATACCGATACCTCACTTCATCTACATTTTATGGTATTATTTCCATTTCATCTTTTATTATCAACACACCTTTCCAGGAAATTGTTGAAATCATGTGATCTATTAGTCCTAACCAGAATATATATGCTTCAATGTGTACAGTGGTGCTTATTATAAAACGTTAAAAAATGTTTCCAAGCATGATCACTACCAAAGGTTGCTCACATCTATTACCAGCTTTCACAGAGAAAATGTTTACCATGCGCTGTTTCACACACTCCAAGAAGCAGCTGCATCATCACACTTGTTTTCTGTTGCTTCATGTAATGTGCAAAAAGAGAACACATGGGAGAGGCATAAGTTCTATATGCATCTGAGGCCATCACATGATTTTCCACACAGATGAGATTCACAAGTTTCCTTTTCATCTGGAACAAGGGATGGCAGAAAGCAGGAGAGCCTGGGCCCTCATCAATCTGCTTCTTGTCTAATAAAGACACACCAGAATTGCTTCAAAGTCCAGTTTCAGATGGTTATGTCATTGCTTTCCACATCTAAAAAAAATAGTTTTTCCAATGAAGGGCAGATGAAAAGAAGTAATCCCCTCTGAAAGTGGCATGTATTCAACAGAGAGGCAGATTGACTGAAAACATTTATATATAATATATAAAGACTGTGAATAGGATCTAAACTAAGTTGAACACAGGTCCCACTGAAATCAAAAGGTCAAGTTAGTCATGGCTTAAGTACCATTGTTTTCAACAGGAACAGAATGCAACTTAGTTTGGATCCAGCCCTGTATATCTGCAAAAAGCACCAAATACTTTTGCCTCATCATGGAAGTCATTTTTAAAACTTGAATGCCCCAAATCATCATGCTTTAATTTTATCAGACTAGAAAAATGGCTTTACAGAAGAAATCTTGTTCTCACATAATTAATTTAAGCTGTCTGCATAAATGCTCTTATGTAAGAAACTGCTGCAAAAGAGCTTTTTCAATTAATAGAATCATGTTTACATAAAGATTACATAACGTACAAAATATACTAAGTATGTCTCCATTAAAGCACATCATGGGTCATTAAGCTTGTATCTTAAAAATGCAGAGGGGGCAGGGGGAGATATTACAGTAAAATCCTGAAGAAAACCATTTCCATTATCCTCCCCCCCCCCGTGAGCTGCTTTATTCCAAGTGCCACTTTACTCTGTTTACTATGAACGTCGGTGAATTTTATTCTCTGCCACTTCATTTGCACATATTCACTTCAGTGAACTGTTCACTAGCAAAGTACAAGTTCATAAGGGGAAATAATTGAGAGACGAAAGGAAGAAACATAGTTGAACGTGCCATTGTTCTGAATTTTTGCTGCCCTTTAATTTTCCTGCCTCCTCCTGATTCTTCTGCTACCACCTTGAAGCATAAGACAGAAATATATATCTGGAGGCACTGAGGGCTAGAAACCTTGCATTTTCCCAGGAACACTAATGCAGGAGTGGAATAGTAGTAGTAGTAGTAGCAGCAGCAGTAGCCATAGTAGTAGCAGAAGCAGAAGCAGCAGTAGCAGCAGCAGGGGGGCATTTTACCCTATTTTTCTCTGTCAGTCTCTGGAACTAAGTTCAGCTGGGAGAAAAACAAATTGAGGGTGTGTTGTTTTTTTACAAGCATGATCAGTGGGCTCAGGAAGAATTAAGCACCTTATTCTCTGCTACAAATGATCTCTGCTCCTGCATATGTGTTACCTTGGTAAACACGAGTACGACTGGTTACTTAAATGATGATTTTTCTATCATGGACAATTTGTCATTCACATCTGCTATCATTCATGCAATTTCTGTAACTCTTCAATATTAATTAATAATAAAAGTATAATCAGCATTGTTATACATGAGCAATACATTAAAGTATCTGAAAAGTTACCAAAAAGTTCTAAAGACTAATTGCCAAGTACAACTATTACTAAAAACTGTGAGCCATAACATTATTTAAAAAGCAAAAGAAATGGTTAGACTTAATTTGCCTTCAAGGTTTGGTAACATTTACTAGCAGCACAGTTCTGGTGAGCTGTGCACATGGATTTCTTTTGTGCATGGACTGCCCCCTATAGTTCAAACTGAAGGGGCAGGTAATCAAGTACTAAAAGGAAGATAGATGGCTGTGACACACTCCTGTCCTTGCTTATGCTAGTGGTTTTCCTGTGCGATGCCAGAGAAGGGAAGTTGTAGGACATTGCAGCTTCTTTTCTAAGATCCAACATATCACAATATCCAGGTCCTCCAGTATTGGTGAGCAGTAACACAAGCATTTTAGACAGGAAGAGTAACACACAAACTGGGTCAGAGCTTTCATGCCTGGAACAGGTTAGGCAGAACTGAATCTGAAGTGTTGTAGAAATAGGTCCTGAATATATGTGGTGACAAAACACATATGAATGCTTCACTGTACGCAGAGCTTGGAAAAGTTAATTTTTTGAACTACAACTCCCATCAGCCCAATCCAGTGGCCATGTTGGCTGGGGCTGATAGGAGTTGTAGTTCAAAAAAGTAACTTTTCCAAGCTCTGACTGTACGGCTGGGAGAAAAGTGGTAGGAAGTTACAGAGTATATGTTGATGGATAAAATTAACAGCAAGCCCAATTGCCTCATATCATAACAATTACAATAAAAACCAGCCCACACCATTTTCTGCCAGCTGAACATCAGTAAAAAGAAAAAGAGGTATTTTCCACTGGGCAATCAGAGTGAAATTATTTGGAAGGTGAACAATTTTGACTCAAAAGCACTGTAACAAAAAGGAAGAAAAGGTATAATGCACCATGTTACCTTCCACTAAGCATAGCTGTGAAGAGTTTTTAACAGGAATCATTTAAAGTTAGCTCCTTGTAGACACTATGAAAAAGGAAAAGAGATTTGGCTAGGAGATGCAGAATTTCTTCAGACAAATGAGGTCTTAACATCCCATTTAGTCTTCACTGACCTCCAGAAAAAAATGTACACTAAAGAAATTAGAGTAATTCTCTAGGGTTGGCTTTCCAAAAAGGCTGTGCAATAAAATAAGATAAAACCTGATGGTCCATTTCCCCCCTCTCAAATAGAAAATATCCCTTTGTCAGAAATGTAAAATAGAAAAATATTTAGCATCGTCAGGGTATTTACTGATAATAATATGTTCATAACGGATTCAATTTTAGAACGGAAATTGCTCTTATTTTTGTTATACTAGACTTACAATATTTACTGTTAAAATTAGTGTATAAAAATTTAAAAGCAAGAAATGGACTAAACGTAACTCTGACTTGGAACTTTTCAAAAATATAAGTTCCTATTCAAAGTTTGTAAACAGCACCAGAATCTTTCTGAACTCAGGATTCAGGTCTAACTGAACTGTGTGCTACATCTTCAGTAAAAGCTTTTGAATATATATTTCACGTTTTAGAGCAAAAAGACTGATGCATTTTAGTTACTGTATGTGCACTGTGAAAGCCAACACTGAAGCTACGGTCACCTTGTCCTTTACTTACCAGCAGCATAATTCAAGAATTAAATTCAAAATGCAATAGTGCAAAAGCATGCTTGTATTTTATACTTTTAACTGCTAGTTTTCTGAGCAATGGAAGTAACTGTGCACAATTAATTTATTATATACATATATGAGACAATGGGTGATAGTTATAGTCAGACTAGACCCAATGAAATAAAGAAGTCCACTGATTTCCATTGGCCTTCTGAGTATAACGAACAATGGATATCACCCATACATTTGTGTCACTGCTATATATATGGAACATACGAAACTGCCTTATACTGAGCCTGTCTGTCTCCATTAATCCATCTAGCTCAATATTGTCTGGCAGTGGCACAGCAGGGTTTCAGACAGAAGTCTTAGGTAGCCCTACCTGGGATACAGGGATTGACCCAGTGGCCTTCTGCATGCAAACATGTGCTCTACCCTAACGTGGTCCTTTGTGAAAGACCGCTTTGGGTACTTTCAAATGGAGGGTGGGTATAGACAACTATTGACTTGGTAAGCTGGTCACCTGGTCACCTAAAACCATCCTGCCAAACAGAGAGGACAAATTTTACCACATTGAAACAGTACCCATTTGGTGTTACTGGACAGAAGCTCAAATGGCCCTTTGTTAAGACTTATACCATATGAGAAGTTCTGTACTGTAAGAGAACCTTGGCCTTTGTGGCCAGTACAGCTCATGCTGATCTCAATATAGATCCTCTCCTGGACAGGCAAAGATTATACTACATGTGGCTTGTGGATGTGCTGAGTGCACCCGTGCAATCTAAAAATAAAGCCTTTTTAGCTATAGCCCTGCACTTGGTTCAAAAAGCTACTTTTCATTCTCTCTACAATATTTTTTTTGAGTCACCATGTTGTAAGAACATCATGGAATAATTAACAGGAAAGGTCCCATGGAAAAAACTCAAAAGCTACTGGTACTATCTGTTATCTACTGGGAAATTAAAGCTGAACTCCTCTACACAATTGCTTGGAGTAAGCTCCCCTGAACACAATGGAACTTACTTCTGAGTTAACATACATGAGATAGGGCTGAAAGTATTCTGCATGCTTTGAGCTGGGACTCTTCATAGAATCATATATTAGTAGGGTTGGAAGGGGCCTATAAGAACACTGAGTCCAACTCCCTGCTCAATGCAGGAATCCAGCTTAAAGCATACCTGACAGATGGCTATCCAGCTGCTTCTTGAATGCCTCCAGTGTTGGAGAGTCCACCTAGGTAATTGGTTCCATTGTTACCACTCTAATAGTTAGGAAGTTTTTCCTGATGTTCATCTGAAATTTGGCTTCCTGTAACTTGAGCCCATTATCCCATATCTTGCACTCTGGGATGATCTAGAAGAGATCCTGGCCCTCCTGTGTGACAACCTTTCAAGTACCTGAAGAGTACTATCATATCTCCCCTTACACTTCTCTTCTCAAGGCTAAACATGCCCTGTTCTTTCAATCTTTCCCCATTTGGCTGTGCATTTGGCTTCTTTTTCCTAGGTGTAGAACTTTGAACTTATCCCTGTTAAATTTCATTCTGTTGTTTTCAGCTCAGTACTCCAGCCTATAATGATCACTTTGAATTTTGTTTTTGTCTTCCAGGGAATTAGCTATCCCTCTCAATTTTGTATCATCTGCAAATTTAATAAGCATTCATCGGGGGGGGGAATCTGTAGAGTAACATTTAATAAAATGTCTTGGTTTTCTAATCATGCTTTGGCACATCACAGTTTAGGCCTTGCCACTGGCCCAGCACAGGGACATCTGGAGTCTAATTTGTGAAGCAATGCCATTTTTTAGGGCAAAGATGGAGAACTACTAGCTCCCCAGATGTTGTTGGACTACAGCTTCCATCATACCTGACCAATGGCCATGCTGGCTGGGGCTGGTGACAGCTGAGGTCCAACAACATCTGGAGGGGCACAGGTTACCCATCTATGCTTTGGAGAAATTTTTTAAAGCCGCATGTCTCTAGCAAAGGAAACAGGATTCTGCACTACACCATAGATGCCACCAGCCACAAAAGCAGAATACAAAGAGAGTATACAGCAAAATACAGTACACACACATTTGCAGAGAATATGGATCAAGAGACATTTTTCCCTCTCACAAAATACTAGAATCTAGGATCATCTAATTAAGCTGAATGATGGAAGATTCAGGACAGACAAAAGGAAATACTTCTTCACACAGCACATATTTAAAACTATGGAGGAATTCACTACCACAAGACATAGTGATGGCCACCAACTTGCATGGCTTTAAAAGGGGATTAGAGAAATGCATGGAGGATAAGACTATCCATGGTGCCTAGTCACTATGGCCAGGTACCACCTCCAATATGTACGCCTCTAAAATGTTAGTTGGTGAG
Source organism: Rhineura floridana (assembly GCF_030035675.1). NCBI lineage: Eukaryota > Metazoa > Chordata > Lepidosauria > Squamata > Rhineuridae > Rhineura > Rhineura floridana. The sequence goes on from NC_084483.1 coordinate 106,176,289, forward strand.
GCTCATGAGCAAGGAGTCTTCTCTTGTACTCATGTCCTGCTTGTGGGCTTCTCACAGTCATCCGGCTGGCTGCTATGAGCAACAAGATGCTTGAATAGATAGGCCTTTAGTCTGATCTTGCAGGGCTCTTCTTGTGTTATGTTCTTAGTACCAAACACGACTAGTAGTGGCAAACAGAAAAAAACTCCTAGAAATTCTTTTATACATTATCACCAGACACACATTTGTGTGGCATGGAGGGAGAGCAAAAAGACAGATAGTATTCTGAACCTTTAGGGAGATATTTCTTATAACTAAACAGGAATTCGTACTTGGTAGTCCTTAAATTTACATTTCGTTCCTCAAATTTCTCAAAGGATGTTCATGTTTAAAAGGCAACTCTAACACTTGGCTCCAATTCACATTTAAAGCCAGGATCTAAAAATGCCATTTAGGAGTACACAACAATTCTTGAGAGAAGAATTAACTTTTAGAAAACTTCCTTTGCAAGTTTCAATCCATTAATATGGAAAAGTAGGAAATTATTTCCCTTATTTAAGAACGGTTTTCTGAAAAACCGTGCTTTGCCGCCTAAAAGGTTGTACAGCCAGATTAGTTACTCTGAGATGATGTTTCAAAACTACTGCATATGAGCTGTCACCCTGGTATACAACACAGCATATGCACATGCACAAAGCACACACAAGTACTGAACATAAAACCCACAGATTTTAAGGACATAATCAGAGCAATCCTATACATGTTTACTCAAAGTAAGTCCCACTGAGTTTAATAGTACTTTTCCCCAGGTAAAGTGTGCATAGGATTGCAGCCTGAGTTTACCAAACATATGAGACCTTCCAACCAGTTTCACAATAGTGCTAAAAGATAATCAAACTTGGTTAAAAAAAAGTTTCTGCACCAAACCAATATATAACATTCGTTGGATATTTTTGGCTAACTCTGAAAGAATACATTTCAGCAATCAGTTTCTAAAGAAAGAACTTGTGAGACAGACTCCCCTTTTATGTTCTATGCCGAGTAAAATCTTAGAATGAAAGCAGCAGCTCATTTAGCTGAACATCCTACCCCAAAAGATTGAAATATAATTAATAAAGATTTTCTTTAAAATCAAGTGAATGTATAAAATCACAGAGTCATTGAATATCCAATTTCTTAGCCAACTTAAGTCAGCTATCTGGCTGCCTTGGAGAAATTAAAAAACTTGCCTTTAAGTGGTTAAAAAAACACCAAATGAAAATGCTCTAGTGGTGATGTACAAACAAAATGGATTCCATGCATATGGAGAGATGAGCTAGTTCTCTAGTTTTCATTTACTAAAAAATCTGTCAGAAGCACTTCTTTTAGTACTTTCTATATGTATTAATGCAGGCAAGTTTCAATATTTCAGATATGCATTGTTTTTCCTGGCCAAAACATAGTCTTGTGTTTGGCACCTTTTTCTTTCATGTAAAGAAAATGACTTAAGATTTGCAGATGTTTTTCAAAATGTTTAGTACAGAACATGTCTAGCTTTTTCCTTTCAGTTGTTTCTTTAAAAAAAACTGTACCTCTGTCTGGAGAATTTAGTAATGTTGCAGATGAGGAGGAGAGTCGCTTGTTAATGACTGGATCAACATGTTTTGAAAGGTTCATTGTTGAAACAGACCGCCTGTCTGGATCTAAAACAAATGGAAATAATGCTAATTGACAGCCCGCATGCAGTAATGCATCTTCCTAGTCCTCTAGAGGAAAGAGCATACTGGACTAATTTTTTTTCTATTAAATGGTACCTTTAAAAAACCTGGAAATCCTTCCTATTTCCAGGGGACTTTATAGGTGACTCACAGACTGGGTACAAAATGATTTAATGCCATCATTATTCATTCAGTTAAACAGCATTTTTATGAGACAAATCTGAATGAAGTGGCAATAAATACACACAATGAGATTTGCATATCCATCTTATTGCACTTAAAATAAGGGTGATGCAGTAAGCCTGGAGGAAATATGGGGAAATGATGGAGAGGCATTAACATGTCTTACCATATTTGGGTCCTTAAAAAAAATTAGTTTGTTTCAAAAGAGCATTTGGCTAGTAAACCTTGGCTATAGCCTATGGTTAGTGAGCAGAGAGCTTTACCCACATGCCCTGGTTTGCACAAAGCTTGGCTTAGCTCAGCATGGTGTAGGAGTAAAAAGGACCAGGCATGGAAAAAATGGCTACAAGCTCCTTTTCAGAAACCTGCATGTTCATGGAGTCCTGGTGAGCCACAGCTTAGCTTGCCATGTTGTGCAAACCAGAAGGAAGTTAATCTTGTGACCAGGATGCTTCAGATCATGATCAGTTATGTGTTAAGATGAGGTGGGAATGAATAAAGCCAGTATACATGCCAAGTAAACAGAGGAAAGAAAGGAGTGAAAGGTTAGGCAGACTTAAAGTAGAAGGTATTCCTGTAGATAAATCATAGAGGATATAAGCCAGATTCAATGGACTTTATCCAAAAGTATGTGAGAGTCTGTGTGCATATTTAGGCAGAAGCTTCCATATATCTAACTTTGTGTATTGATCCAAATAGGCCTATATTTTCAATTTTTTACCTGCTTGTTTTACATACTGTTTTAGACTTTATAAGACTGTTTTATATTGTACTTTATCTTGGACACCAAGATAAAGGTGGGATATACGTTTAAGCAATAAATACATTATGATGGGAAAGAACTTTCAAAATGAAGTTGGGGGTTTCATAAAACAGATACCTTATCATAAACATCAATTACTGAATGGCCATTTTGACAAATATTCTACCCAAACTTCATTCATTCCAGCCACTACACTCCCTGCTCCTTCACCCCTTTGTCTTAGGACTTCTTTTCTTGTTCATATCCATCTATTCCTGATCCTCTGCACCATTTCCACTGCCAGGATATACAATCCCAGCAGTTTCGTAATCCTACAGTGCCTTTCTCCTCCGCCTATCTGCATATTTGCATATTTGACATTCTTTTTCTATAACAACAACCACCTAAAGCCATTTCCCCAAATAAGCCACTACGAGCTGTAAGAGGAGAAAGCATGTGTGGGGAATGATTGTGCAAAGCTGTTCAGAGTGATGAAAGAGATTAGAAAGTAAACTTGAAGAAGTGCTAGGTGGGAGTGCTGATGCAGCCATGCCCAGAAAGTCATTTGCTATGTGATCTGGCAGAACGATGTTTGGATAGACAGAAACTGCATGTTTGGGAGAGGGGAAAGGGAGCAGTGCAGTGGCGACTGTGACTCCATGTCAGTGGGGCAGTGGAATCCACTCCGGGTTTTAATCCAATCTCTCAAGGACAGCTCCTTGAAAGTTCAGACTAAAACCTGGAGTGGATTCCACTGCCCCACTGACATGGAGCCACCAGCTGCCACTGGAGCAGTGAATGGGAATCTGAAGGACAATGTGCAGCACACATATTTTGTATTATGGCAGTGGGATGTATTTTACTTTCCTTAATTGCTGACTGGTTTTGAGAATGCAGTGTCACCCTGTACCTCTTTCTCTTCCAATGCTGCAAAGTCAGCATCTGCACCATACTCTGAAGATAATAGTTACTTCAAGAGCACTTAAAGGTTAAAGCTCCTGCTGGGTGGTAGAGTGGGATATAAATAAAGAAATAAATAAAGTGCACAATTTAAAGTGATTTCAACAGTAAATGGGGGGGGGGAGAGAAAGAGAGAGAGAAATAACTAAATAAATATTTTCCCCAAAGGGCTTTTGACAATGTTGTTTGCTCCTGAAAATAGAAAAAACTCCAGATATTGAATATAAACAGAATCCCTTCAAAATTGTATGCTGTATTTTGAGAAGGTGTGCCACATTCTTTAAGTCAAACAATAATAACTTGGTAAATTTGAGGAAGACAGTGGGGGCTATCTATCAGCTCTAGTCCACGCGGCAGGTGTTAGGCATGCACTGTGTCTAATAAAAATGGTTTAGTTATGGGTGTACTGGTCCTATTCTGAGGAGATTACTACTGGGGATGAAATCAACAAATCACAGAGATTTATGTACCGGATTTTCTAGCACCACCCAGAAGTCTGAAGTGGTACTCCAAGCCTGCTAAATCGAGAAAGGTGAATGATGATTCAACAAAATAACCTAGGGACAGAATGCAAGACAATGATTTCCAAAAGTAAAGAAGAAATTAAAAGGTGGCAAACAAGTTATACAGAGAGAAGCAAAGAGAATAAATAGAACATTGTTATGGAAAAGCAACTGTTTATTAATTTTGCAACACAATGAAAACAGTATTAATATAAAGTTCTTGTTCTTGGTAAGAGCAATGATACACATATTTGTTTCATGATAAATGAAGTAATACCCGTTAGTGTGCTTGTGTAGAAGGAAGATCAAGTAACAGATAGCTAGCATTAGGAAATTGTGTATATCTAAGTATAGCGGGCATCTCTTTAGAATTAAAGCCATTACATAAAACAAACAGACAGGCAGCTTTTTTAGAGGAAAGGCAAAAACTACCTAAAAGCTTTTCAATATTAATTAATGTTACTTATGCTGACCAGTGGACCCGCCCCCAAATACTACCTTTCAAAGCAACAAAATATATCCTCTTTCCATTTTTTATATAAGAATTCACATTGTTTCCCTGAATTACTCATGTTAAAAGCGTCTAACAGGTACATGAGTTTTTTAAAAGTTTGGCTTAGACAGAAAGACTGCTGGCACACACACAAGGTCACAGAGGGACGAACAAAGCAAATTAAATGCAAATACAGATGGATTAAAAAGAGCAATCAATTCTCCAAGCATTATTTTCAGTTTCTCATTCTGGAGTACTAAGCATAAAAGGTACACACGCCTCTTCAATAAGAACCTATAAACCCGTATTAGCACAAAGGCTGACAGCCAGGTTGAGACACCTGGTCTCCTCTTTTACCTGTATTATTAATGCTGGTGCTGCTATGAAGCGTACCTCCCCAGGACCACCTATTTTGCTTTTGTTTTGGTTTCTGACTTCTCTCAATTGTGCGACGCACGACAGCTTCATGTCTTTCCTAATGAGATAACAAATGGTGTCTAATACAGCCACATTTTGACAGTGACAATGCAATCAACATGAATAAAATGTGTGCCCAAACAGCCATTCTGAATAGAGACACGCATGAACTCCAGGTGCATCCTTCTTCAGTTCCCATGTATTGTCATCGTTAATCAACAGTGGTTTGCACAATTTTCCTGCTTATCTGCAATACAGCCAATGGGAAGCACGCAATGTGTGCCAAAAAACAGTGAGTGAGCAACCATTTCCCTAGGAAAGTAGACTGTGTTTTTTAAGGCCCAGTGGTGACATATGGCATCACATAGTGTAGTTACAGGGTAGCCCTGGAATGGAGAATCAAATGTGGTCCCCCAGGCCTCCCCATGTGACCCTCAAGAGTCCCCTCAGGACACACTCTCTACCACCCCCACTTTCTGCCCTCTTCGAATGTTTTTGCCAGGATGCTATGAGTTCCTTAATTCTGGTAATGCTTCTTGCTGTCCTGGATGGAAGATAGAGAGGGTATGTGGGAGTGTGTAGAAATTAGCCGACTAGGTAAAATTCACATTTGTTGCTCTGTCCACTTTTGCTTCTGACTCTGCCCACCAATGGCATGTATCCCCTGGAAGGTTGCCCGGAAAGGAATGCAGCCATTGGGCTGAAAAATGTTCCCCATCCCTGAAGTAGCCAATATGATGCCCTCCAGATGTTGTTCAACTCCTAACTCCAATCAGCGTTAGCAAGTTTGGCCAATGGCCATGGGAGGTGTAGCCCAACAATATCTGAAGGGCACCATGTTGACTACCCTTAGTATATTTCAAGAAACCATCTAAGTCTCCATTCAGTCCAGGCATAGTTTTAATTGGTCAGCAACTAAATTCCATCCAGTAGCAGTTGGCAGGGTGGGATGGGTAGAACAGCATTGCTCCCCTGGCTTCCCAACACAGAGCATTACTGTCAGTTACTGAGAGGGGGAGGACACAGCAATGTGAAGATCAGTGCAGGACATCAAATTGCCTCCACTGCCATGTCTACATCAAGCTCCCTGCCACCTTGCCATTCTCCCTAGCTGGTGGCAATGCTTGGAGCTGGGAAGCCAGGGAAGCAATGCTGCCCCACTTGCAACACCACCCTCTTCTACCTATTCCACCTCCTTTCCCAGGGAGAAAAGTAACATGCAACCTTGGTTAAATACTATTTTAATTCTTAGCTGTAATCACCCTGGGCCTACTATCTGTCCCAAAATGACTTCTTTGAAGTAAATGTGTTACCACTGCTGCGAGTGAAAATTCATTGCCCCAGAAGAACCCCTAAGATCCCCTCTTACCTTGTCCTCTTCTATCCGCTGTCGTCGTTTCTCCTCCACTGCAGCTCGCCTCCTCTCTTCTTTTAGCCTCTGCTCTTCTAATTTCTTTTTGCGTTCCTCCAGATGTTTCTCATAATATTGTCTGGCTCTCTCTTCTTTTTCTAACCAGGCAGCCTCTCTTGCAGCTAAACAGCAACAAAGGAAAATGCACTATAATTTTATCTGCCTGGCACTCTATTCAGTTTGAACACCTTTACAGCACTCTAATATTAAAATCATTCTCAATGTAAGCTGCAGCAAGATATGTTATTAAGGTAATTTCCAATACAGTAGGGCCCCACTCATACAGCGGGTTACTTTCCAGACCCTCACCTAAAAGCAAAAGCCGCCAAAAAGTGGAACTCCGTCAATAAAATGGTGCCCGACGCTCCAAAAATGCTGTAAAAGCAGAACAAGCGCATATGAGTGCGGCCTTACTCTAATTGAAAGCCGCCGTATTAGCGGGTCGCTGAAAAGCAGGGCAGTACTGTAATAAGATTATCCATGTGACTAAAGTTCAATTATTGGTGATGCATTGCTTTGATACAAATAGCTAAAAAATTGGATTCTACATCCAAACAGAAAAACTAACAATACGTGTACATTATGAAACCTAAACTGAAGCAATCGAGCAATGGGGGGGGGGGTAATACCGTGGAAACTGGTGGAAATTCTACCACTGAAGGTGTTAAAAGAAAAGCTAAATTACCACATATCAATGATGTTTTGAAAAATATTTTTCTTTAGTTCCTAATAATTTTATGATAAAAACAGCTATTTTGCAAAAAGGACAGAATAATCTTTATTATTTATTATATACATATTTTCAAAAGGCTGTAGTTTACAAACACTGCCTCTGTTAATATTAGAATTTTAATTTGCATGCAACTTAAGGACACTCAAGATAATTTTTTGTTCTCAGATATGAATTCACTGGAAGTGTACATGAATGTATTTTCACAGTGTGCCTAGAAGATACATGTAATTGGTAAGCAAAAGAAAGATCTGGCCCCAGTTGGGACCAGGGGGGAGTAACATGCATGTACATTTCAAAACTGATGTAAAATCTGAATTTTGTACTCTGGTAATTTATTTGAGGGCACAAAAACATTTATAAGCAGTTAGATTGTATTTGTTTTTACTCATTATTAAATCACATTCAAACAAATTAACAATCACAAGTATTTGGCTGATATCCACTAAGCTTTTTTTCCACTTCTACAGGGATTTTTCTTTCTTTATAACCTCCAGAAAAAGATGTGAAATTGCAAAAGTGGTGGCTTTTCATAAAAGTAAGCCTCAATTAAGAAACATAGTCATGGTGATATTCTTTCTTGGGCAAAATGCACAACATTTCATAAAAAATAACCAACAGAAGGCTTTTATTTTTAAAAAAGTCACAAAGTATCCATCTAATCTATCTGATTATAGAGGTGCACAGGGAAGTTGGGGGGATTTTCTGAGATACTCTGGGCCTAAACTGTTTAGGGCTTAAAGGATGTAATATTTCTGGAATTTTTCAAAGTAATATTTTTTCAAAAAAGATTTATTTATTTATTTATTTATGAGATTTATATCCCACCCTTCCTTTCAATAGGAGCCCAGGGCAGCAAACAAAAACACTAAAAACACTTAAAAACTTCATAAAAACAGACTTTAAAATATATTAAAACAAAACATATTTAAAAACATTTTTAAAAAAAGCTTAAAAACCATATTTTTTTAAAAAAAGGTTTAAAAACATCTTAAAAAGCAATTCGAACACAGACTCAGACTGGGATAGGGTCTCTACTTAAAAGGCTTGTTGAAAGAGGAAGTCCTTCAGTAGGCACTGAAAAGATAACAGAGATAGCACCCGTCTAATATTTAAGGGGAGGGAATTCCAAAGGGTAGGTGTCACTACACTAAAGGTCCGTTTCTATGTTGTGCAGAATGGACCTTCTGATAAGATGCTGTCTGCAGGAGGCCCTCAACTGTAAAGCGCAGTGATCGACTGGGTATATAAGGTAAGATGATCTTTCAGGTATCTTGGTCCCAAGCTGTATAGGGCTGTGTACACCAAAACTAGAACCTTGAACTTAGCCCGGTAGCGAATAGGTAGCCAGTGCAATTCTTTCAGGGTGACATGTTGGCAATACCCTGCCTCACTGAGCAATCTTGGCACCACATTTTGCGCCAGCTTCCGGACCAGCCTCAAGGGTAGCCCCACATAGTACTCCAGCCTGCAGGTTACCAGTGCATGAACAACAGTGGTCAGGCTATCCTGGTCCAGAAACGGCCACAGCTGTCTTCCCAGCCTAAGCTGGTAAAAGGCACTCCTAGCCACTGCGGTCACCTGGGCCTCTAGCGACAAAGATGAATCTAGGAGCACCCCCAGACTACCGTCCTGCTCTTTCAGAGGGAGTATGACCCCATCCAAAGCAGGCAACTGACAAATTATCTGAATTTGGGAACCACCAACTCACAGCTTGGTAGGATTCAGACTCAGTTTGTAGGCTAAATTTATTAAATTTGTATATCACTTCCCCTTAAAAAGTCCCAAAGGGATTTACAAGTAAAAAGCATAATAATCAAATTATCAGGTTTAGACAAACAGCTCTAAAAATGCTCCCCCCTTAACAGTCAAATTTTTTTTAATCCCCAAAGGACATTCTGATAACATTATATATAACTCTCTCTCTCTCTCACTCACTCACTCACTCACTATTCAGACATTTATATCCTGCCATTTCTGCTTTGAATACGAAGAAAAATCCTCACTGTATAAATTAATTTACACTTTACAATATTAATGAACTTTCCTCGGCCTATTTGGGCAAGGTGCGGGTCAGGGAAATGGAACCATTTAAAATCTCTGCTTCTGTGAATGAACTGAAGCAGAACACCATGGCATTAGGAACATCTATATTCTAACTTGCAACCACAGACAAATACATTATATGAATCAGTTTACATCCAGGCAAATAGTAACAATATCCTCTTTGGCCATGGTTCATTTCAACATACAAATAACCAGAGCTTGGAAAAGTTACTTTTTTGAACTACAACTCCCATCAGCCCCAGCCAGCATGGCCACTGAATTGGGCTGATGGGAGTTGTAGTTCAAAAAAGTAACTTTTCCAAGCTCTGCAAATAACTGATAATCTAGGCAGCACAACAAGAATAGCTTGTTCTTCTAATATAGAAACAATAACTTTACTACTGTACCTCACTTGAAATGCCTAGATTCTAATTCAAGCTGGGGGGAAAAGGTGTAGGTATAATAGTGATCATCATTGTGAAGGACAGGGCTGGTCCACCCATTAGGAAAAAGTGAGGCAACTGCCTCATGGGGCAAATGCTGAGGGACAGCAGCTGCAGCCCCCCACTCAGCTTTTCCTCCTAAGTTCCCTGTTGGAAGATAGAGCTGTATAGGCTACGTGGCCTGTCCTGGCCCCTTTAAACAAGTCTACTGTCTCAGGTGCAATGGTGGATGCTATATCATCACAAGTGTTAAAGTAAGATTCACTTGGCAGTCCAGTCAGCATTTGTACATGGAACGGGGAAGAGGTGCCATTTTGTCCTTTGCCTCAGGCAGCAAAATATATTTGGCCAGCTCCAGTGAAGAATGCTGTTTTGTTGGTTTCATTATTACTATTTAGTCACTTTCCCTGCAAATCAACCCAAAGCAACTTACAACAATCAGATTAAAACCAATTATTACAAACCCATTAAAATAACAAACACAACCTAAAAACAGATCAGTGCAAACAAAGACAGGTCTTGCAGGACCTTCCACATTAAAAGAGGCCAGTGATACCTAAAGCCCTTCAAACGGGCCAAAACCTCAGCAAAAAGATGTTGGTTCCCAAGGGTTTTCCAGCTCTAGTTATAATAGATATAAATATTAACAAAAATATCTTACTGATTTTTGACTTAAATGATATGGCTGTAGATAAAATTTATTGTGTTTGCATTTTGACAAATTTGTAGGGCAGTACAATATATCAGAGGAGGTCAGGTCTCCTGCTCCCCTGGAGCATTCACTATAGCTGCCCAATTTCTCTGCTTTTTAAAGTTTGATAGAAATATCTGTTAGCTATAGGTACATTCTTAACCCTAAGGTTTTTTGCCTATTAGTGAATTTCTCTGCTTTTTAATCAGGGAGGTAAGGAATGGGATCCTGTGCAAGTTTGCTGAGAATGAATTGATCATTTGCATGCTTATTGAGTTCAGTGGGATTTACTCCCCAGCAATCATGCTTAGGATAGGGGAACCTGACCACAGGGGATGAGTAGGGGGGAGGAGTAGGAGGGAGGGGAGGGAGGGCAGAGGGGAGTGAGAGCAGGCAGGAGGGGGAGGGGAGGAAAAGGACAGGTTTCATCATTTGCATGTTTATTGAGTTCAGTGGGATTTACTCCCGTGCAATCATGCTTAGGGTAGGTAAAACTGACGGGGAGGAAGGAGGGAGGGCTGGAGTGGCCAGGGGAGGAGGAAGAATGAAGAGGGGAGGAGGAAGGGAGAGGAGAGGGAAAGGAGGTGAAAGGCAGCTCTGATCATTTGCATGCTTATTGAGTTCAATGGGGTTTACTCCTATGCAATCATGGTTAGGATAGGTAAAACTGATCATCGGAGAGGAGAAGGGGGAAGGAGCGGATTGGAGGGGGCAAAGGAAGGGGGGAGGACAGGTTTTATCATTTGCATGCTTATAGAGTTCAATGGTATTTACTCCCATGCAATCATGCTTAAGATAGGTAAAACTGACCATGGGGAGGAGGAAGGAGAGGGGGAGGGGGATGAAGGGGAAGGAAGGGATTGGAAAGGGATGGGGATGTGGGGCAAAGGAAGGGGGAGGGAAGGGGCAAGAGGAAGGGGATGGGTGGGAGAAGGGAGGATGGGTTTGATCATTTGCATACTTTTTGAGTTCAATGGGATTTATTTCTGTGCAATCATGTTTGAAAATGGAAATGGACTGCCTCCGATCCCGATTTATGGTGACCGTATGAATAGGGTTTTCATGGTAAACGGTATTCAGAGGTGGTTTTACCATTGCCTTCCTCTGAGGCTGAGAGGCAGTGACTGGCCCAAGGTCACCCAGTGAGCTTCATGGCTGTATGGGGATTCACAGCCTGGTCTCCCAGGTCCTAGTCCAACACTGATCTGGGGGAGGGGCAGGGAGTGTAAGAGGAGGGGGAGGGGAGGACATTGGGTGGGTGGGCACTAGGCAGAGGGGAAGCCCCTTTCCAAAAGGAAAACACTGTGAAAAGTATAACTGCTTTTCAGCATTTCCCCCATCTTTTTTTTCTACAGCAGGCACACGTAGTCTCCCACCCAAATTTAAACCAAAGCTGTCCCTGGCCACATCCACACCAGGCCTTTATTTCACTTTGGACAGTCGTGGCTTCTCTCAAAGAATACTGAGAAGTGTAGTTAGTGAAGGGTTCTGAGAGTTGCTAGGTGACGCCCTGTTCCCCTCACAGACCTTCAATCAGAATGGCTGACTGTTAAACCAGTCAGGGGAATAGGAGTCTCCTCTCAGCACCCTTCACAAACTACACTTCCCAGGATTCGTTGGGGGAAGCCATGACTGTCTCAAGTGAAATCAAAGTCTGGTGTGGGTGTGGCCCTGATTAGGCAAGCCAAGCAGCTGTGAATCTGGCTTTTAGGGCACTGACAGTTGGTTCTTACAGAGCATGCCTGACACTATCATTGAGTTCAATGCAAAATTTCTTAAATTAATTAAAAATCAACCAGGCATTTTTAAACTTTTAAACTGCCGAAGATGAAGCTCAGAGTATGGGGCAAGGTCAGGAATAGGATTACACGTACTCTCTGAACATGGCTGATTTGTAATGAATTTCAACAGATTATGAGAACTCTGACAGAAAAAAGTCCAAAAGGGCTATGGGTTTTACTCTCTCTTTTTAGACTTTGAACTCTCAATTCTCTCTGACTGTTTTGTGTATCGCCATGAAAATTGAAAGGGTTATTAAGCAAGCATTTCTGAGTTCAGGACTATAAGTTTTGTAAGGTTTTGTTTTGAAATGAGCTTATGGGAAGCATCAGAAAGGCATTGGGGGTATTTTCAATTTAACATTGCGGAATGTGTAAAATCCACATTGGTTATAGTACGCAGCTACTCTTGTGGCTGTATAATTATTTAAAATTAATTAACAAGGCTCCATTGTCTCATCTTACGAAATTTCTTTAGAGAACCAAAAAGAAGCCAGGACAATACTGATGCATCATGCTGGAAAGTGTTCTCATATTTTTTGACAATTTTGCCTCTCCAAACACATACGACTCACATGGGTCCGTCCACATAGCAGAAAGAAGAGAAACCTGATACTCCTCTCTCTGCCACAAGGAAGAGGGCAAAAACATGTTCTTAACTGCCCCAAAGGGCAGAATCAGATTTAACAGGCTTAAGATGTGGTAAGGTAGATTTCAGTTGAACATTTGGTCAGTAGCAGATGGCATGGTGGGGTTCTACTGTGCATATGACCTCTGGTTGGTTACATCACTGCTGCTCACTGAGATGTAAAGGGTGAGGGATGAAGCAGAGGGAAGATTAGCATGGTGCAAATGCACCGGCAGGAGCACCCAATTGGCACTCCTGGTGCATTTGCACTGTGCCAACCTTGCCACCACCTCACTCTTCCCCTCTTCCTCCCAGTAAGCAGCAACAATGTGACCAACTGGAGGTCAGGTGATGCCATGTTCTGGTCCAATGCTGGATCTCACAGAGAAAGCGGCAAGACTGAAGGTAAGCCTTGCTTCTAGCTTTGCCCCTTTCTCCGGGAGATCCAGCATTGAACCAGAACAAAGGCCTTCCCTGGTGCCACAGGGTCCCTTCCTGCTGGGCTGAAATTAGACTTGAAAGAAGCATTCTATTGCAGCCACTAAAAGAGGTTGCAGTGCATGATGTATACGTGTGTGGCACCCATGACAGTTTCTCTGGTTTCCAAATGTGCCCATGGGACCTCAAAGGTTGGTGATCCCTGCTTTAGGAAATGTTCCTTCTATTAGTTAGTGACAAGGTTTATTTCAGGAAAAGTGAAGAGTATTAGTTCTTACTAAATTAAATTCCTGCCAATTTGCAGCCGGTGGGTGAGGGGAAACTGTTCTACATCAACATTTATATAGCAGGGCATCAGCACTTACTTCATAAATGAAGTGTTACAAAATCCCACAACTCTTGCAGTTTGCTGAGGCAGAGCGGATATTTTTAGAATGCCAGACTGTGTAAAGCAATTATCTGCTGTTTCATCTCAAGGAAGGTGAGTATAAGTAGGGTGAGTTATCTAAAAAATGCTATTATGCAGGTGAGGTCTGTGGAGGCTGATGGCTCTATGTCAATGAGGCAATGGAATACGCTCTGGATTTTAGCGCTGATTGTACCACTCCGCTGGCCTGGAGCCACCAGCCGCCACTGGGTAAGGTTTTAATGCTGGTTATGTCTTTCAGGTATTTATGATGTTGTATATTTCAAGCTGAGCTGACGGGGGCACCAAGCTGGACTCAGCGTCTGCATACTATCTGCATTGAGCTTAGGATGGCACAAAGCAAGTGTCTGTAACCTTTTTTTGCAAGGTTCTACAGGTTGTTTGGATACTAACTACAAAAATGATCTTCCTTCAATTAGCTTTAAAGTATGCTTCTTTTCCATTTCCACTTTGATGTAATTTGCACAAGGTAAAAATCAGTGGAACACAGCTTTACTTTGAGGCAACATTACTGAGCACTTAGCACTTCAAATACTATAAACACTATATAAATAATAATTGAATAAAGTCATATGCTGCATTGTCAGCTGGATACCTTTTTATGTATAACTTTTATTTACTATTTTTAAAGATAAAAATAAAGGATATTCTAAAGTAAAGAATTCTTCCCAAAAGGTGGAAACTGTTATAAAAATATTAAAAGTAAACTTGTGATAACTTTGGAGGGAATGTTGGAGCTCAGGGAGGAGAGCTTGCAGCAGGAGCCATTTGTGTGTGTGCTTAACATAGTAGTAAATAATATCGGTCTACAACTCCATGGTGCCTACATCTTTATGACAGTTATCCTCTGAGAGCCACCCATACCACATGATATTCATTGGCATACTAGAACTAGAGCAGTACACAAGATGCTAATTTGAGGTTTAAGTTCGATGTAAAATATATCCTTGGGAGGCTGGAAGGGAGGGTCCTACTTATTAGCTAGGCCTGCAACCCAACCAATCATGATAAGGTCAAATCTTTCTTTATGTCTGGGCAGCAACAGAGATAAGATTGGTCAGGCAGGCTTATGATTGGCCCAGGCTAAGTACCCCTGGTTACAGAATTTGTTGAAAGGAGAGAAGGAACAGGGAAGTCTTTTCTATGACAGAGTAGGCGGCCTGTTCTTGTTACAAAAGAATTCCAGGCCCATCACAGGAAGAATTTAAGGAGTGAGTGAGCGAGTGAATGTCATCTAAGATTTCCAGGCAAGGTGCCCCTCGAGAGTAATTTTCTGTGGCAGTTGCCACAGGGAAAAGCATAGGAGTGGTGTGAGGCCAGGCCTTAATGGAGGAATCCTTCCTGTGTGACCAGTGGAGAAGGCATCAGCAGGCTAGAACCTGAAACCCTGTGAGATTGAGCCCCAGGAAGCAGAAAGAAGCTCTGCCAGAGGGGGTTTGGAATTTGGAGGAGATACTCAGGAGAAGCACAACCTGACCCCTATTTCCTTATTTCTATGTGAGAAAAAATGAAGCACATCTATCATTCTGCTTGATCCCATGGCAAAGAGGAGCTGCAGGTGAGAATTCTCACACATAGTCAGTGCATGCAGTAATTCTCACATGTGGTCCCCAGCTTTATACACACATGCATGGGTCCTTGTAGGGGGGCAACAGTAGAGCCCATAACATCACACCTGCAGCAGGCCCTATAAATCCTCTGGGTGGCCCTGCAAAGCTGACCATGGAGTGCACTGAAGGCACTCCTTGCCCACAGCACTATTCATTCTAGGGATGGCCCTGTTGACAGGTAAATATAGTATACATCTGTTACTTTCTCTGCTTTTAATTTTTTACTGCTTATCTATCTGTACTCTGAACCTGGTGCAAGTATGTTTTATGGCCTAAATATAATCGTGCATATTCTCTAATGAGAATGTGAAATAACAGTATATCTGCTTCCTACTCTCCTTTCTGAAATGTCAAAAAACAGACATCAACAGTGTCAGCTAAAGGCAACTGTATAACGGCATTATGATCTATTTAAAAATATGACGTTGAGAGACATCATGCCGAGGAAATTTTTCACAAAATTAAGAGTGGCAGCAGCTGTACTTTACATTCACATTCACAGGAGAAAAATACTTTTGCTCCTCCTTCCTTGAATGGTTGACAGTTCAGAGGCTACAACCAGAATAAAAATGTAAAATATGTTCAAACCTGATTAACTCTAATGGCTCCAAGCTGAGAAACCTCAGAAATGGAAGTTCTGTGAAAGGGCTGGGAATCTCCAATGAAGGAGTTTTAGCACTCTTTCAAAACTGCAGTTTTCAGGATTAATTAGTGGAACTGTGAAAGTTAAACTGGTTAGTAGGTATCAGTTGACATTTGCTGTCTTTTCTATGGGAAATTTCCATATCAGGGAGCAAGGTTCAAGATGCAGAAAGCAGACGGAGAGCATTTTTTCTCCACCTCTCACAATCCCAGAATTTGGAGTCATCCAATGAAACTGATTGGCAGGTGATTTCAGAACAGACAAAAGAAAGCATATTATTAATTTATGAAATTCATTGCCACCAGATATGGTGATGACCACTAGGTTAGATGGCTTTAAAAGGAGTAGAAAAATTCACAGAGGATAAGTCTGCTAGCCGTAATGGCTACATGGAAATTCCCAGTTTGGAGGCAATATGCCACCAAATACCAGCTGCCAAGTAGAGCTTACAGGAGGAGCTATTACTTTCATATGCTGCTTGCTGGCTTTGCTTCCCAGAGGCTTCTGATTGGCCACTGCAGGAATCAGAATACTGGACTTAGAGGGACCTTCCATCTGATCCAGCACAGCTCTCCTTATGGAGGAGCGGCAGCCAATAGGGTGCCTTTCAGATATTGTTGGGACTATCGTTCCCATCAGTCCCAACTAGCATGGTCAATGGTCAGGGATAATGGGAGTTGTAGTTAGAAACATCTGGAGCTCACCATGATGGCTACTAATATGAAGGTTCCCCATTCATTAACTTTTAGTTGACATCTATGAAACCATGTCAAAAAAACCCAAAACAAGATGGCTTGGCTCTAGAGCTCCTTCTCTGAAAGAAGAAGCCTTTCTGTTTGAGGAATACTACTGATTAAAACATGAAAGAAGCAATACACTTTCAGGAGCTGTAAAGCTTCCTTTGAAAAGTGTGGACTATAAGGAAATATACAGCAGCCTGTCCATGCACTGAGATAGTCTTCAGAAGCCATCTTCTGGGTACCTCTATAATCTGAGGAGGGGTGGGTAGCCATCAGGGAAACAGCTTTCTCTGTTGTGGCCCCCTATTTGTGGAACTTTCTCCTGACAAAGAATCACCAGGTGCTTCAATGTCTGTTCTATGGCAATTGAAGACGTTTTTATTTTGAAATGACATGGACAAAGGCTGGCAATAGTTTTCCAAAACCTACAGTAGCTCCTACCCAGTGGTGGCTGGTGGCTCCATGTCAGTGGGACAGTAGAATCTGCTCCGGGTCTTAGTCTGAACTTCCAAGGAGCTGTCCAGGGTGCTGAGCCACTGCTCCTGTCAGTTTGCACAGCCTTGCCCATTTCTTGTGTGAGTAGGATGAAGACATACTTAATTTTTTTATATATTAATGACAAAAGTGTGCTATATAATGCTCTGCCATTCAAAACACAGATCTAAGACAGAAGAACCTCCCCAATTTATCTTTCTTGAATGCTCATGTTCCTTGGAACTGTGACCAAGTTCATACCTTGGTTCTTTTGCTTCATTATTTCAAAATGCTGTAAGAAGCCTATCAAGAGGGTCATTAGTGCCAATATGAGAACTTGTCAGGTCCAGTTCAAAAACAGTGTCAGTTTGTTGAGTTTACCCGGTGTAGGGCTTGGAAGCACGACTTGTGTTGGCATGCTCTGCTCCACCATGCACTGAACTTCCCATATGAACCAGGGCCTCTGTACACAATTATCTATGTGAGGAGGCTCTGCTTATGCTCCAGCACATGTAAGACTTACATGCAAGAGCCACATGTGGATCGGATCTCAGGGATCTACCCTTAAGCATCCATGAACTATTTTTATGGCAAAAAGTACATATTTAATTAAGAGTCTCGTAACTCATGATGTTTAATGTACAATATAGACATCAAATGACAAGCACATTACAATGCATGAAAATCATCAGCTAGAAAGAGTAGATTGAGTGTGAATCACCTAACAGCTTTTCCCGTTCTCCTCTCCTTTCTCGGGCAAGTCGTTGTCTTTCATCAACTTTCAGTACTGGTGCAGAGTCTGTAAAATAATAGAAAATTTCAGATGTCACATTAGAAAAGGCAAGATTCTAAAATCAATTGACAAGCAACTGTAATATTGGTAATTTAAGAACTTATGAAGACTCAACACTCGCATTTGTAACTGGTATGAGCTTGCAGTCATTCTAACTGTTTGGTCTAAAGAAACAAGAACCATAATGCATGGTATTCAATTAATTATTAGAATAACACATAAGGCTTTATATTAAATAACACATTTAATGAGATGGTCAACTTGTCTCTGGGTTGGCCCGCTTCAGAAATAGAACTGAATGTTCCTACATAAAAATCCCTTTACATAGAAAACAAGCCCATAGTTTTCTATGTACTGAATTTATTTCCCTTGGTTAGAGGAGCAGGCAGTCACATGACCTTCAGCCTCCAATGTGAAGTGAAAGACTGGATTGCTATCTGTATGACAACTTAGCAAGCCACTGGTTGGATCCAGAAAAACACCAGTGAAAGGATGGAAGGTGCCTCTGTTTAATTTTCAAGGGTCTCTCCCCACTTTAGTCCCTCATATAGCAGCAGAGTTCACTGATCCCCAGGAAAGGTTTTTGGGGGGCCTTGGAGATTACTGGGGGTGAAGGGAGTGGGAAAGTCACTTTCCATTCTCCCCTCTTACAACATCATTTCTCTGGATCCACTCCCATGTGTTTGAACGTTAATTCTTGATTTTAGCTGTTTTAGAGTTATTTTTTGAATTCAAAAAACCATGGACCTAAATACCAATCACACACCAATGGACTGTATATACTATGGCATTTGTCAGCAAATGCACGAGTTTTGTTCCAGTGAACACTTGGCTCCTTTCTGTGTGAGAGAGATATCTTCTCAGACTTCAAAGATGGTGGCATTTATTATTATTATTATTTATTACATTTGTATACCGCCCCATAGCCGAAGCTGTCTGGGCGGTTTACAACAATTAAAAACATTAAAAACAAATATACAAATTTAAAAACATTTTTTTAAAGAGGCAGACTTCTTTTCTTCTATTGGCACATGCAACAGATCTTAGCTTTATAACTTTTGTTTTAGGGGCAGATGAATGAAAAGTTAATTGCTTGGCAAAATGCCCATGTTCCAACAACTGGGTTTTGGGTACAACTCACCAGCTGATGTCTTGTCACTGCATATGTAAAATTTAAGATATGCAGTAAGGTAGGAAAAAGTTTCACAGGGCATGAGATTACTTTGTTTCTCCTCAATTATAATGAACTGCCTTTTTGGCTGAATATCTTTCAGATCTGAGCTGCAGAACAAAAGGCATCTAGACAGCTGTAAAACTGACAATATGTATACTCAAGAAAACATAACTCTTTCCTGACTCATTTATCACTCTGCTTGCCAAGGGATTTAAAAAAACAAAAAGGAAATGTGCTGTTAGAGCCTTATGTAGCAGATCAATCCTTTCAGTAAAGTCTAGCGCCATATCTGTGCTCTGGACCCTGTAAACAAAACAAAACTGGAGTGTCTGACTCAGCGTATGAAGAATTTCAGTTTAGCCAGGGCTTACCCCTGAAATTTAATGCTAGGACTCAGCACTGGATGTGCAGAACCATGATTGCCTCTGAGCTTTTATATATTTATTTATTTATACTTTTTATTTCATTTATATCCCGCCCTTCTTCCCAGCAGGAGCCCAGGGCGGCAAACAAAAACAATAAAAACACTCCAAAACATAATAAAAACAGACTTTAAAATACATTAAAACAAAACACATTTAAAAACATTTTAAAAGCTTTCAAAACATCTTTTAAAAAAGGTTAAAAACTTATTAAAAAACAATTCCAACACAGATGCAGACTGGCATAAGTTCTCAACTTAAAAGGCTTGTTGAAAGAGGAAGGCCTTCAGTAGGTGCTGAAAAAATAACAGAGATGGCACCTGTCTAATATTTAAGGGGAGGGAATTCCACAGGGTAAGTACCACTATACTGAAGGTCTGTTTCCTATGTTGTGCAGAACGGACCTCCTGATAAGATGGTATCTGCAGGAGGTCCTCATCTGCAGAGCGCAGTGATCAACTGGGTATATAAGGGATAAGACAGTCTTTCCGATATCCTGGTTCCGAGCTGTATAGGGCTTTGTACACCAAAACTAGAACCTTGAACTTGGCTGGTAGCAAATGGGCAGCCAGTGCAATTCTTTCAGCAGCGGGGTGACATGTTGGCAATACCCTGCCCCAGTGAGCAGTCTCGCTGCCACATTTTGCACCAGCTGTAGCTTCCGGACCAACATCAAGGGCAGCCCCACCTAGAGCACAGTACAACAATCCAGCCTGGAGGTTACCAGTGCATGGACAACAGTGGTCAGGCTATCCCAGTCCAGAAATATAAATAGAAAGAAAGAAAGAAAGAAAGAAAGAAAGGAAGGAAGGAAGGAAGGAAGGAAGGAAGGAAGGAAGGAAGGAAGGAAGGAAGAAAGAAAGAAAGAAAGAAAGAAAGAAAGAAAGAAGAAAGAAAAGAAAGAAAGAAAGAAAGAAAGAAAGAAAGAAAGAAAGAAAGGAAGGAAGGAAGGAAGGAAGGAAGGAAGGAAGGAAGGAAGGAAGGAAGGAAGGAAGGAAGGAAGGAAGGAAGGAAGGAAGGAAGGAAGGCTGGTCAGGGTTTGTGATCCTAACTGACATCTTTTTGTTTTGTAAAGGAATAGCTTAGCTGTATGTATGCCATTAAAGGGAACATCAAGGAGCACCAGCAATTTCATGCTGCAATCATGTATTTCTGTGCACAGTACACTCAAGTTGATACTGCAAACAGTTACCGGAAATCTCCACAACCGAGATTACATTTCTGAAATAAAGAATCTACAACTATTTCAGCAGTTATGCTGGATGGTTGCAGAGAAAGTATGGAAATGTGCTTGGCTTTCAGCACTTTGAAAGAACTCTCTCTTTCCTCCACCTCCATAGATCATTAGAAAAATACCTAGCTTTTCAAAGTATAATATGCAAAACCAAATTTTTGCTTTACTATGTTTTTTCAGTTATATATCTCAAAAGAAATGAAAAGTACAGTGACAATACTGCCTGAAGACATATGGGAAAGAGGTGAAACACATTTTTAAAAAGGGCTTTAAAAATACAGCTCTATGCAAATGAAAGCAACAGAAAGTTCACAGATTGATACCTGGCTTGGCTCCAGCATTGCTAGTGTTCTGCCCTAAAGCAGCACAGGTGGGGCGGCTGGATAGAACAGCTTTTTTGTCGTGTACCGCTTTGGAGTTCTCAGATACTAAAATGAAAAGAGGGAGAAAGGGAGATCAGTTAACTATAGCACTGCTGAGCCATGCTACCTCTGTTCTTATTTACACCAGTCAGTCACCCTGTGATAGCCAAAGCTATCTCTCCCTACCCCCACCCCTACGTTTTGCCATCCTACCCTTTTTATGTTCTGTGATACACAACAATCATTATTCTAATACGAATCAAGTATCCTGTATATAAATTTACTTAAGAATCTGGTGTATTAAACAACCTTATCAAAGTTTCTACCTCTCAGCATTGTAGGGAAGAGCTTGGAAATGGGTGAGTTGCATCTGTAAAAATGATAGAACCCAAAAGTAGTTTTGTAGAATGAGCTCATTTAGGAAAAGCAGCTGTCAGTTTTTTCCTCCCCAGCTATCAAGATAAACACCAAAGGTCATGGCAGTGGGGGCCTTACTACTTTCATCTCCGTAGACCTCCCAGTTGAGATCCACCCCGTTGACTTAACCAATGCCCAACACTTCCAGGCGCTGAGATTAGAGGGGCCCCATACAGGGACACTCATTATCGTCAATGTTTATTTACCTCCTAACCTTGCCAAATCGGTGTGCCCTGGCAGTGTATGGGACCTTCTCACTGACATCTTGTCGCAGTTAGAATGCCAATCCCCTCATGCCAGGTTTATTTTGTGTGGTGATTTCAACACCAGACTGGGGAGTGTCGGGTTGGACATCGGGGCGTCTACAAACCATGGCCCCAGCCCTCTTGGCGATTGGAGTGATAGAGTGACTGCTGATCTAACAACAAACAAGCAAGGCGTTAGACTACTAGAACTTCTCCAATTGTTTCACTTAGAATGTCTGCATGGTTCCCCTTTAGATGCATCCAAAGGGGCGTTCACATATCTAACCTCTAGGGGCACCAGTGTTATTGATTACATCTTTGTATCTAATGCGTTATACCAGAAATTACCAACTTCGATCTGATAAATAGAGTTGACAGTGACCACTTTCCCCTGTTAATGGTGTTAAAGTCTCAACATTCCATTCCCAAAGTAGCCCACTCCAGTTTAGAGGGAATTTTGGTAACAGAACGGAGAATTCGTTGGTCTACCTCCGTTCAGTCTGTTGTCTCCCGTTTCCTTACTATTGAATTGCCCCACTTCATGAGTCGTGTGGCGGCAGACTCAGAGTCAGACACATTGAAAGAGTACCAATTAATAGCATCCGTCTTTAAACCTATGGTGACTCAAAGTGGACAATTTGTGGCCTCGTGGCGCTCGAAAAACACCTGGTTTGATTGGGAATGCAAAAGCGCCAAAAAGCAGCTGTCAGACTATGCACGGTGCGCAATTAGAGACCCCGAAAACTTCGAGCGCACCCACTTGGTGGCCTTACATTCCTCTTATAAGCTTTTGTTAAAAGGGAAAAAGACCCAATATGTCAGACACCAATGGCAGCAATTGGCGCACGCAGCCCGCAGAGAAAAACGAGCTCTTATTTTGGGAAACAGTGGCTAAGGGGCTGCTGTCGAGAGGCAGAGCTGGGGTCCCGGGGGTCCCGGGGAGTTGGGAGAAGAGGATTCAGATGGATGGCAGAGGGAAGGGGGAGGAACTTCCCCCCTTTGGAGTGAAGACGAAACAGAGGAAATGCCAGTGATAGGGTCGCCTAGCAACGGGGAGCCTGAGAGCTCTGGAGTTTCAGAATCCTCCCTGGACATTCCCACGCCCCCCCTTCTCCGCAGCTCAGAGCAAGAGGGAGGGCTGACCACAGCAGAAAAGCGGAGAGACAGTTTACCATCAGCTCCTCCCCTATCCCCCATAGTGGAATCGGAAACCTCAGAAGAGGAGGGCGTGATGCTTCCCCCCTCACCGCGCACACGTAGACAGCTGAAAAGGCAGGAGAGAAGGGGGGAAGGCGGGCAGTACCTGAGGGGCAGTTAAGGAGGAGCAAAAGGTTGCGCGCCCGTTTGGCCCCTTCTTAAAGAACAGGCGGGAAGCAGCCCCTTGCTCTGTCAACTTTCTTCCAATGCCGCAGGACCTGTATCCCTGTATTGCTTCATGAGAAGACGCAGTCTTTGTTTGGACATTACCCTAATAAAACACGAATTACTTACAACCTCTGGTCTGGTTCCTGAGTCTCATCCTGGGCCTGACAGCTTGACAGAGCCACCTAAATCACCCTCAATGCTCTCTTCACTTGACTGGGACAAGATGTCAAAGGGAGCAGCGGGGGGGACGAACCCTACTTCTGAGATGGAAGAAGTGAAACTCTTGAGGAATAAGGTAGCTGATTTGCAGACGGATGTTCAAGCCCTGCTAGCAGCAGTCAAGGCGCTGAAGATGGATAATCAAACCTTGAAGGCCACGATAGACCAGATGCGAATAGCCCCTCCAGCTGCCGCAGTAAAGGTTCCCATTGGACTGCCCCCAAAATACGCGGGACAAAGTGATCAGTTGGCAACTTTCGTGGCTCAATGTGAGTTATATCTGGATGTCAGGCACACGGAATTTCCAGACGATGGAGCTAAAGTAGCCTTTGTGATTAGCCTCCTGGAGGGAGAAGCTGCAAAATGGGTGACTCCGTATCTCGTGAGAAAGGATACTGTCTTAAGAAGGTACAGAGGATTTATACAGGAGATGACCGAGATGTTCCAAGACCCGCAAAGAGCTGAAACAGTAGCGCGGCAGCTAGGCGCTCTGAAGCAAGCTAAAGGGACTGTTTCCGAGTACACTAACGCTTTTAAAATTCTGTCCCAGGAAACTGGTTACAATGACGCCGCCCTGATGTTTATGTACCGGAGTGGATTAAATGCTGAAATCCTGGATGAGCTGGCCAGGACCTCCCCCCCCCCGCTGACCTACCAGGGCTCATCCGGCTATGCCTACAGATAGATCACCGGATGGAAGGAAGGCGCCTGGAAAGGAAGCAGGAGGTCCCGAGATACTCAGCCTCGGCATCCCGCAGCAAGACCCTTCCAACTGCAGGGATGGCAGGTAATGCAACTGAGGGACAGGGAGGGGCTAGGCCAAGACTGTCGGAAGAGGAAAAGGAAAGACAACGCCGGGAACGTTTATGCTTTTATTGTTCAAAGCCGGGCCATGTGGCCAGAGACTGGCCTGAAAGGGGGGAAAGCCGAGCCGTCAGGAAACTAGAACACCCAGTCCACGTGCAGGCCGGTGGACTGGGGGCCGCGTTGTATAAAGGCCCCCCAACGATCCAACCTCCCTCAAAAGGGGTGTTGGTCTTGCCTATTCGGATTACAACTTCCAGAGGGGTGGTGTTTAATTCCACTGCCTTAATTGACAGTGGAGCCTCCACAAATTTTATTGATGCAAAACTAGTCAAGCATCATGGAATTTCCCGGTGGAAACTGGACGCTCCCCTAGCCGTGGAGACCATTGATGGGAGACCCCTGAAGTCAGGAGGGGTGACACAAGCCACGGAGGAAGTGAAACTTCAAATCCCTGGGCATGAAGAGTTCATTTCGCTATACGTGTCAGATCTCTCGAACTTTGAGGTGATTCTGGGAATGCCCTGGCTAGCAAAGCATGAACGCAAAATAAGTTGGAAGGAGGTGGTGGTGTGGTTCACCTCACAGTATTGCCAGGAGAACTGTCAACCTGAAGGAATCAAGAACACCTTAGCGGGGGCAGTGCAAGAGATTGAGCAAGTGACCCTGCCGCCGAAGTATGAAGAGTTCAAAGATGTATTTGATGAAAAAGAGGCAGAGACTTTACCCCCCCACCGCCCTTACGACTGTGCGATTGATCTCGTGCCAGGAGCCAGTATCCCATCAGGGAGAATCTACTCTCTCACAGAGATTGAGAGGGAGGCCCTGAAGGAATTCCTGGATAAAAACCTGAGGCGAGGATTCTTACGCCCCTCACAGTCCCCTGCTGCAGCGCCACTATTGTTTGTGAAGAAGAAGGGGGGGGACTCAGACCTTGTAACGACTATCGCACATTGAACCAGATCACCATCCCTAACAGCTACCCGCTGCCCCTGATCTCAGAGTTGCTGGATCGACTGCGCTCCGCAAAAATCTTCACGAAGCTGGATTTGAGGGGAGCGTACAAACTGATCAGAATGAAGGAGGGAGATGAATGGAAAACGGGATTCTCGACTGCTTATGGGCAGTTTGAGTACCTGGTCATGCCGTTCGGACTTTGTGGAAGTCCAGGAGTTTTTCAAAAGTTCATGAACGACGTGTTTAGAGACCTGTTGGACACGTATGTAATCTGTTACTTAGATGATATCCTGGTGTTCTCAAAGAACCAGGAAGACCATGATCAGCATGTGAAAACAGTGCTGAAGAGACTGAGAGAGAATCACTTGTATGCCAAGTTAGAGAAATGTGGATTTGACCTCCAGTCTTTGGACTTTCTTGGGTACCGAATCTCAGCGGAAGGAGTGGAGATGGACCCAGGGAAAGTAAGTTGTATATTGGACTGGGGCCTGCCTAATACCAAAAAGGATGTACAATGGTTCCTAGGGTTTGCCAACTATTACAGAAAGTTCATTCCAGGATTTCCCAAATTAACAGCTCCTCTGACTGACTACTTAAGGGGAAAGAAGAAGTTTCAATGGACAGAGAATGCCACCAAGGCCTTTGAGGAGCTGAAGAGAAGGTTCGCTTCTGAGCCCATTCTGCGCTTTGCTGACCCGACCCGCCCTTTCATCGTGGAAGCAGATGCTTCTGATTTTGCCATCGGGGGGGGTCCTTCTGCAATTAGACCAAGAAGGGAAGGAGCTGCACCCCTGCGCGTACTTCTCTCGGAAGTTAAAGCCTGCAGAGAAGAACTACACGGTATGGGAGAAGGAACTGCTGGCCATCAAGGATTCTTTTGAAAACTGGAGACAATACCTAGAGGGTGCCTCTCATCAGATTGAAGTGTGCTCCGACCACAAGAATCTTGAAAGCCTCCAAACAGCCAGAAAGCTGAACCAGAGACAGATAAGATGGTCCCAGTTCTTCACTAGGTTTAACTTCCAGATTACTTACCATGCCCAAGCCAAAAACCAGAGAGCGGATGCCTTATCCAGACAGCCACAATACAAAGAAAGTGAATCCGAGGACCAGCCTCAGTACGTGATCCCGCCAGAGAAATTAATGTTGGGATCATGCCAGCCTTCATGGGAAGAGGAACTCAAAAAGGCACAACAAGAAGATGCAGACATGCTAAAATATCAGCAGGAGACGGGACAAGGTCAAGACTCAGAAGTAACCTTTCACTGGAGAAATGGGCTATTATGGTTCAAAACAGCCAGATATGTGCCAGAAGGGGAATTAAGGCTCAGAATCCTACGCCAGTGCCATGATTCCATCACAGCGGGACACTTTGGGATTTACAAGACCATTCAGAACGTGGCCAAGGACTTCTGGTGGCCTAAAATGCGTCGGGATATTGAAAGCTATGTAAAGTCCTGCTCTGTCTGCGGACAAAAACACAAACAGGAAAACCAGCAGGACTGTTACAACCGTTACCTGTCCCACACGAACCCTGGAAGGACCTCTCCATGGATTTTATAACTGATCTACCCAAGTCCCAAGGAATGACAGCCATCTTAGTAGTGGTAGATCTACTTACCAAAATGGCGCATTTTCTTCCTTGTGCAGGGGCCTTAGAGGCTAAAGAAACGGCCAAGTTATTCATCAAAGAAGTCTACCGGCTGCATGGATTGCCAAACAGCGTAGTCTCAGACCGAGGAACTCAGTTCACAGCCAAATTTTGGAGAGCAATGTGGAAACAGTTGCAGACGGAATTAAAACTCTCCTCCGCCCATCACCCCCAGACAGATGGGCAGACGGAACGCTTGAACGCCGTTTTGGAAAGATATTTAAGAAGTTATGTGTCCTATCAACAGACTGACTGGGTATCATATTTGCATTTTGCAGAGTTCGCCTACAACAATTCTCTGCACTCCAGCACTCAACAAACCCCGTTCTTCGCTAATTATGGATTCCATCCTAAAGTCTTTCCAAGCAGCTCAGAAGGAATGCTGGTACCGGCAGCTGAGAACTTCCTTAAAGAATTGCAAGCGGCGCAACAGACACTGAAACAGCAGTTAAACGAAGCCAAAACGGAGTACAAGCGAGTTGCTGACCTGCACAGGAAGGAGGGCCCCCCCCTTCAACCGGGAGACCAGGTATGGCTGTCCACCCGCTTCCTCCAGATGCCGGGCAAATGTAGAAAATTACAAGACAAGAGGGTGGGTCCTTTCGAAATAGAAACTCAAATTAATCCTGTGGCATACCGACTGAAGCTACCTGACACGTTTAAAATACATCCTGTGTTTCATCAATCCCTCTTAACGAAAGCTGCCCCTCCCAGTGAGTTGCGGCCAGAGGAGCCTCCCGGAGCTCCACTCCTGATAAATGAGCAGCTTGAGTTTGAAGTTGAGGAAATCTTAGATTCCAGGATCAGACGCCACAAGCTGCAGTACTTGATTCACTGGAAAGGCTATGGAGTGGCTGACAGATCATGGGAAGATGCAGCTGATGTGCATGCTCCAGATTTGGTAAAACTTTTCCATCAACGTTTTCCCCACCGCCCCAAGCCAGACAGGGGGAGGGGGGCACAGCTTGGGAGGGGGGATGGTGTCGAGAGGCAGAGCTGGGGTCCCGGGGGTCCCGGGGAGTTGGGAGAAGAGGATTCAGATGGATGGCAGAGGGAAGGGGGAGGAACTTCCCTCCTTTGGAGTGAAGACGAAACAGAGGAAATGCCAGTGATGCCTAGCAATGGGGAGCCTGAGAGCTCTCGAGTTTCAGAATCCTCCCTGGACATTCCCACGCCCCCCCTTCTCCGCAGCTCAGAGCAAGAGGGAGGGCTGACCACAGCAGAAAAGCAGAGAGACAGTTTACCATCAGCTCCTCCCCTATCCCCCATAGTGGAATCGGAAACCTCAGAAGAGGAGGGGGTGATGCTTCCCCCCTCACCGCGCACACGTAGACAGCTGAAAAGGCAGGAGAGAAGGGGGGAAGGCGGGCAGTACCTGAGGGGCAGTTAAGACCCACTGCCTGCAAGGGGAAGAGGACCATCACTGCCCAGGGAGGGAGAGCCATCTGCCTGCCTGTGCTGCTGCTGCGCTGCTGCTGGATAACATCTCTGCTCTCTCCTTCTTGGGCTCCTGCTCTGCACGTGGCACCTTGCAGGACCAGGCCCCAGGTACTCAGCCAGCTGTGGCTGATACTGTTCCATCTGTCCCTTCTTTGGAGGGGATATATAAGCCGGCTGGCTGAGGGGGCTTGGGAGACCCACTGCCTGCAAGGGGAAGAGGACCATCACTGCCCAGGGAGGGAGAGCCATCTGCCTGCCTGCCTGCCTGCCTGCCTGCCTGCCTGCCTGCCTGCCTGCCTGCCTGCCTGCCTGCCTGCCTGCCTGCCTGCCTGCCTGCCTGCCTGCCTGCCTGCCTGTGCTGCTGCTGCTGCTGCTGCTGCTGCTGCTGCTGCTGCTGCTGCTGCTGCTGCTGCTGCTGCTGGATAACATCTCTGCTTTCTCCTTCTTGGGCTCCTGCTCTGCACGTGGCACCTTGCAGGACCAGGCCCCAGGTACTCAGCCAGCTGTGGCTGATACTGTTCCATCTGTCCCTTCTTTGGAGGGGATATATAGGCCGGCTGGCTGAGGGGGCTTGGGAGACCCACTGCCTGCAAGGGTAAGAGGACCATCGCTGCCCAGGGAGGGAGAGCCATCTGCCTGCCTGTGCTGCTGCTGCTGCTCATTGCTTCTGAGCCCCTGACGTTACAGCTGCCACTGTTCCGATTCGTGGCTATTGGGACCCTGCTGTTGTTGCTGTGCTATTTGTGCTATTTGGGTGTATGAATGAGTGTGTGATTGTGTATGGAGTATGAGTTTTTTTATTTATTTTATTTTTATTATGTGCCTGGGGGAGAGGATAGGGTGTTGGGAGGGAGGACCAGAGGGGGCCCCAATCAGCGCAGTGACGGGTAATGGGAGGTATGGCGCTGTGAGGAGGACTTGCCAGTTAAGGGGAACTCGACCCAGACAACTGGTGGCTGTGCCGTGTTCCGGTCCTCCTCACATCCACAGGATTGCTGGTAGTTCTACCAGCCAACTCTCGAATCTCCAGTTGCTGCTCTTTAATGCCAGATTGGTAAATAATAAAACCTCCCTCATCTATGATTTAATCATGGATGAGGCGGCCGATCTGGCATGCATTACCGAAACCTGGGTGAGCAATCTGGGAGGTATTAATCTCTCCCAGTTGTGCCCACCTGGGTATTCGGTTCAGCATCTGGGTAGATCCGAGAGTCGGGGAGGGGGAATTGCTGTGGTCTATAGAAGTTCCATCTCTCTTGTTAGGCACCCCATCCAAGTGGCTAATGGCCTGGAGTGTCTGCACATTACGTTGGGCCAGCAAGACAGACTGGGAATACTGTTGGTGTACCGTCCACCCTGCTGCCCAACAGCTTCCCTAACTGAGCTGACAGAGGTGGTCTCGGACTTGGTGTTGCGATCTCCCAAACTTTTGGTATTGGGGGATCTCAACATTCATGCCGAGGCCGCCTCTGGAGCGGCTCAGGACTTCATGAGCTCCATGACAGCCATGGGGCTGTCTCAATTTGTTGCTGGCCCGACGCATGTGTCAGGACATACTCTAGACTTGATTTTTGCCACTGGAATGGGGGAAGGTGATCTGAGAGTGAGGAATCTTACATCTATTCCTTTGTCATGGACAGATCATCGCCTCTTGAGATTTAGACTCACATCGTCTTCTCCCCTCTGCAAGGGTGGAGGACCAATTAAGATGGTCCGTCCCCGGAGACTAATGAATCCTGAAGGATTTCAGAGGGCTCTGGGGGATTTTCCGGCTGATAAAACTGACGATCCTGTCGAAACCCTGGTCACTCTGTGGAATACGGAAATGACCCGGGCAGTTGACACAATCGCCCCGGTGCGCCCTCTCCATTGCAGAGCTCAATTGGCCCCTTGGTTTACCGAGGAGCTAAGAGTGATGAAGCAAGAAAGGAGACGGTTGGAGGGTAAATGGAGACGAACTCCCGACGGCTGTAATTATGCACTTGTGAAGGCCTCCACGAAACGCTATGTGAAGGCGGTGAGGATGGCGAAGAAGCAATACTTCGCTACCTCCATTCAGTCATCTTGTAACCGCCCAGCGGAACTTTATAAGGTTGTCCGGAGACTTTTACACTCTGGTTCTCCGGACGCAATATTACCATCAATAGCCCGCTGTAATGAGTTTGCGAGGCACTTCCAAGACAAGATCATAAACATCCGTCGGGACCTTGACTCCAATATTGTAACAGTTGAATCTAATGAGGTGTCCAGAACACAGTCTTGTCCTGTTTTATTGGATGAGTTTCAGTTGGTACAGCTCGAGAATGTGGACAAGGTGCTTGGACAGATACGGGCGACTACTTCCGCTCTGGACCCTTGCCCCTCGTGGCTAATAAAAGCTAGCAGAAATGGAACGGCCGGCTGGGCCAAGGAGGTAATTAATGCCTCGTTACGAGAGGGAGTGGTCCCACCTTGCCTGAAACAGGCGGTAGTGCGACCGCTCCTAAAAAAGTCCTCCTTGGACCCTGATAACTTTAACAACTATAGGCCGGTAGCAAATGTTCCATTTCTGGGCAAGGTTCTAGAGCGTGTGGTCGCTCGCCAACTCCAGGCCCTCTTGGATGAAACTGATTATCTGGATCCATTTCAATCCGGCTTTCGGCCAGGGTTTGGAACAGAAACAGCCTTGGTCGCCCTGTATGATGACCTCTGTCGGGAGAAAGACAGAGGGAGTGTAACTCTGTTGGTTCTCCTTGATCTCTCGGCGGCTTTTGATACCATCGACCATGGTATCCTTCTGGGGCGACTCGCGGAGTTAGGAGTTGGAGGCACTGCTTGGCGGTGGCTGTGCTCCTATCTTGAGAATCGTCTCCAGAAGGTGATGCTTGGGGAACACTACTCGAGTCCCTGGGTGCTCCAGTATGGGGTCCCGCAGGGCTCAGTTCTGTCCCCCATGCTTTTTAATATCTATATGAAGCTGCTGGGTGAGGTCATCAGGAGTTATGGAGTGCATTTCCAGCAATATGCTGATGATACGCAGCTCTATTTCTCCTTTTCATCTTCTTCAGGTGAGGCTGTTGCTGTACTGAACCGCTGCCTGGCCGCGATAATGGACTGGATGAGAGCAAACAAACTGAAGCTCAATCCTGACAAGACTGAGATGCTGCTAGTTGGGGGGCCCTCTGCTCAGATGGTTGATGTCAGACCTGTCCTAGATGGGGTTACACTCCCCCTAAAGGAACAGGTCCATAGTTTGGGGATCTTATTAGATCCGCTTCTGTCACTTGAGGCCCAGGTAGCCTCGGTGGCACAAAATGCGTTCTACCAGCTTCGGCTGGTAGCCCAACTACGACCCTATCTGGACAGGGAGAACCTAGCCTCAGTTATTCACGCTCTGGTAACCTCTAGATTGGATTACTGTAATGCTCTCTATGTAGGGTTACCTTTGAAAATGATTCGGAAACTTCAGCTAGTGCAGAATGCTGCGGCCAGAGTTCTTACTGGGACGAAGAAATTCGACCACATAACACCTATTCTGGCCCAACTGCACTGGCTTCCAATATGTTTCCGGGCCAGATTCAAAGTGTTGGTACTTACCTATAAAGCCCTTAACGGCACTGGACCGCAATATCTGATGGAACGCCTCTCCCGCTATGTTCCTACCTGTTCACTCCGCTCGACGTCTAAGGCCCTTCTCCGGGTCCCAACCCATACAGAGGCCCGGAGAACAGTAACAAGATCTAGGGCCTTTTCGGTGGTGGCCCCCGAATTATGGAATGCCCTCCCAGATGAGATACGCCTGGCGCCTTCTCTGTCATCTTTTCGGTGCCAGGTAAAAACCCACCTCTTCACCCAGGCATTTTAAAGTATTTAAGCTTTTAATCTTATTTTTTTAGTTTTCTTTCACTTTGTTTATATAATGTTTATATTGTCTGCGCAATACACACTTGCTGTATTTTAAATATTGTGGTTTTATCATGTTGTACACCGCCCTGGGAGCTGCTAGCTATAGGGCGGTTTAGAAATGCAACTAACTAACTAACTAACTAAATAAATTAATTAAGGAGGAGCGAAAGGTTGCACGCCCGTTTGGCCCCTTCTTAAAGAACAGGCAGGAAGCAGCCCCTTGCTCTGTCAACTTTCTTCCAATGCCGCAGGACCTGTATCCCTGTATTGCTTCATGAAAAGACGCAGTCTTTGTTTGGACATTACCCTAATAAAACACGAATTACTTACAACCTCTGGTCTGGTTCCTGAGTCTCATCCTGGGCCTGACAGCTGCGCACGATAAGACCCCTCAGCAACAACCAGATTGACGCAGATCTTTGGCTTACCCATATTAGTAAACTTTATGCGTCCTCAAATGCACCTACCAAGGCCCTCCCTCACTCTCTGGAGCTCTCCCTACCTGAGTGGGCCCCAGTTACAGCCAATCAGATTATAATACTCATATCCACTCTGAAGGCTGGCAAAACCCCCGGAGAGGACATGCTGCCACCAGAACTCTTTAAAAGCTTCCCTGACTGGTGGGCTTCCATCTTAGCCAGGCTATTCACGCAACTGAACAAAACTGGCATCTTTCCAGAGGGCTGGAAGCAAAGCATTGTGGTCCCTATATATAAGAAAGGGGACAGACAGGACCCAAACAATTACTGCCCTATTAGCCTTCTGGATATTGCTGCCAAATTATATTCTAAATATCTCCTAATGAAAATGGAAGACTGGGAAACTGCCAACAATGTCATCTTTCCAGAGCAAGCGGGTTTCCGTAAAGGGCAAAGTATGGTAGATCATTGCTTAACCCTTTACTTCATTGCAGGCAATGTATATCAGGCCCTACGAAACACCTATATGCCGCATTTATAGACCTGGCAGCGGCATTCGATTCTATTGATAGGCCCAAGCTATGGGCCAAGCTACCAAATACTAATATCGATAGACGTCTCCTATTTCTCATTAAGCAATTATATACTGATAACAGCGTAATTTATTTATTTATTTTATTAAGCTTATACACCGCCCGACTAGCAACAGCTCTCTGGGCGGTGAACATTAAAAATACAATAAAAATAACACAATACAGTATATCACAATACAAAACTGTACAAAAAACTGTACAGTCTAAAATCAAAATATAATAATTTAGAATTAACAGGAATTAAAATGCCTCAGAGAAGAGAAAGGTTTTAACCTGGCGCTGAAAAGATGATAGTGTCGGCGCCAGGCACACCTCCTCGGGGAGACCATTCCATAGTTCGGGGGCCACCACTGAGAAGGCCCTAGATCTTGTCACCACTCTCCGGGCTTCCCTATGAGTCGGAACCCGGAGGAGGGCCTTCGTAGTAGACCGTAGTGTACGGGCCGGTTCATATCGGGAGAGGTGTTCCGACAGATATCGTGGTCCCGCGCCGTATAAGGCTTTATAGGTAAGTACCAACACTTTGAATCTGGCCCAGAAGCATATTGGAAGCCAGTGCAAACGGGTTAGCACAGGTGTTATATACTCAGACCGCTTAGTTCTTGTTAGCAGTCTGGCCGCCGCATTTTGCACTAGCTGTAGCTTCCGAATCGTCTTCAAAGGTAGCCCTACGTAAAGCGCATTGCAGTAGTCCAGACGCGAGATTACCATAGCATGTACCACTGATGTGAGGTCCTCCTTACTCAGATAGGGACGTAGCTGGGCTACCAACCGAAGTTGGTAGAACGCATTCCGGGCCACCGAGGCTACATGAGCCTCAAGTGTGAGGGAAGAGTCTAAGATGACTCCCAGACTATGCACCTGTTCCTTTAGGGGGAGTGTAACCCCATCCAGGACAGGGTATATATCCACCATCCGATCAGAGAAACCATCCACCAACAGCATCTCAGTCTTGTCAGGATTGAGTCTCAGTTTGTTAGTTCTCATCCAGTCCATTGTCACAGCCAGGCAACGGTTCAGCATGTCAACTGCCTCACCTGAAGAAGATGTAAAGGAGAAGTAGAGCTGCGTGTCATCAGCATACTGATGACAACGCACTCCAAAACTCCTGATGACCGCCCCCAGCGGCTTCATATAAATGTTAAAAAGCATGGGAGACAGAACCGAACTCTGCGGGACCCCACATTGGAGAACCCACGGTGTCGAGCAATGTTCCCCAAGCACTATCTTCTGGAGGCGACCCGCTAAGTAGGAGCGGAACCACTGCCAAGCAGTGCCTCCAACTCCCAACTCCGCAAGCCTCTCCAGAAGGATACCATGGTCGATGGTATCAAAAGCCGCTGAGAGGTCAAGGAGAATCAACAGAGTCACACTCCCTCTGTCTCTCTCCCGACATAGGTCATCAAACAGGGCGACCAAGGCTGTCTCAGTGCCAAAACCAGGCCTGAACCCCGATTGAACTGGATCTAGATAATCGGTTTCATCCAATAGCGGCTGGAGCTGGTCAGCAACCACACGTTCCAGGATCTTGCCCAGGAACGGAACATTGGCTACTGGTCTGTAGCTGCTGAAATCCTCTGGGTCCAAGGAAGGTTTTTTCAGGAGTGGTCTCACTGCCACCTCTTTCAGACAGCCAGGGACCACTCCCTCTCGTAAAGAGGCATTAATCATTTCCTTGGCCCAGCCAACTGTTCCTTCCTTGCTAGTTTTAATTAGCCAAGAGGGGCAAGGATCCAGTACCGAAGTGGTCGCACGAACCTGTCCAAGCACCTTGTCCACGTCCTCGAACTGAACCAACTGAAACTCATCCAACAAAACATGACAAGACTGTGCTCCGGACACCTCAGTAGGATTAACTGCTATTAAATAGGAGTCTAAGTCCCGGCGAATGCATGAGATCTTATGCTGGAAGTGTTCAGCAAATTTATTACATCGAGCTACCGATGTATCTGCCGTATCTTGTAGGCCTGGATGGAGTAGGCCACAAACCACTTTAAAAAGCTCCCGTGGGCGTGAGAGAGATGACTGAATAGTGGCGGCGAAATGTTTTTTTGCCGCCCTCACCGCTCCTACATAGAGCTTAGTAGAAGCACGAACCAGCTCATAATTGCATTCGTCGGGAGTTCGTCTCCATCTCCGCTCAAGCCGCCTCCTGTCTTGTTTCATCACTCTCAGCTCTGGAGTATACCAAGGAGCTGTATGAGCTCTACATAGGAGAGGGCGCACAGGAGCGATCGTGTCAACAGCCCGGGTCATCTCTGTATTCCACAGATCGGCCAGGACTTCGACAGGAGCGCCAGTCTTATCAGCCGGAAAACCTCCCAGAGCCTTTTGAAAACCTTCAGAATTCATTAGTCTCCGGGGGCGGACCAATTTAATAGGTCCCCCACCCTTGCAGAGGGAAAAAGCTACTGAAAGTCTAAACTTCAGCAAGCAATGATCTGTCCATGACAACGGGAGAGATGTAAAACTCCCCACATCCAGATCACTATCCCCATGTCCAGTAGCAAAGACCAGGTCAAGAGTATGCCCCGATGTATGTGTTGGGCCACTAACATATTGAGACAGCCCCATGGTTGTCATGGCGGCCATGAAGTCCTGAGCTGCCCCAGACAAAGTAGCCTCAGCATGAATGTTGAGATCTCCCAGTACTAATAGTCTGGGCGATCTCAACAGTACCTCCGAGACCACTTCCATCAGCTCAGTTAGGGAAGCCATTGGGCAGCAAGGTGGGCGGTACACCAAAAGGATTCCCAGTCTGTCCCTCTGGCCCAGCACAAGGTGCAAACACTCCAGACCAGTGATTGCATGGACATGGTGCTTGGTGAGTGAGATGGAACTCTTATAGACCACAGCAACCCCACCTCCCCGACCCTCAGATCTACCATGATGCTGAACCAGGTACCCCGGTGGGCAGAGCTGGGAGAGACTAACTCCTCCCTGTTCGCCCACCCAGGTCTCGGTTATACATGCCAGATCAGCCACCTTGTCCACAATCAAATCATGGACGAGGGAGGTTTTATTATGTACCGATCTGGCATTAAAGAGCAGCAACTGGAGATCTGAGAGTTGGCTGATAGGACAACCAACAACCCTGCGGGTATGAGAAGGACCAGAATGCGGCACAGCCACTACATGTCTGGGCCGCGTTCTCCTTACCTGGCACGTCCCTCTCATATCACCATACCTCCCTCTACCCGTCACTACGGCAATTGGGGCCCCCTCAGGTCTCCCCTCTTGATGATAAAATCTCTTCCCGAGGCACATGATAAACTATAAATACAAAAAACTCATATACATAAAAATACACATTCACTCACAACATACACTCATATAACACCCATTCATCCACTTCAAACCCACACAGAAGACACAGTCCCGTATTCTGTGCGCCCAAACGCCAGCTCTAAGACCTTCTTCCCACGTAAAACGCCACCTGGGGCCTGGTCCTGCAAGGTGCCCACGTGCAGAGCAGGAGCCCAAGAAGGAGAGAGCAGAGATGTTGGCCAAGCAGCAGCAGCAGCACAGCAGGCAGATGGCTCTCCCTCCCTGGGCGGAGATGGTCCTCTTCCCTTGCAGGTAAGAGTGAGGGTGGGCTCTACGGGCTCACTGACAGACCCCATTGTCTCTAACAAGGGAGTAAAGCAAGGATGTGTGCTAGCTCCCTTCCTTTTCAACTTTTCCCTAAATGACATAGTCACCGCATTGGAGGGCTCAGAATTTTTTCCCCCAACAGTCGGGAATAGGAAAGTCTCACTACTTCTGTATGCAGACGATATGCTCTTGCTTTCCATCACGCGCAATGGACTAAAGAGATTGCTTGCAAGATGCAGTGCCTTTGCCAAAAAGAAAGCTTGCAGATCAATTACTCTAAAACAAAAGTTGTGGTTTTTGGCAGAAGGCACCGTAACTTTCTCTGGACAATGGATGGCCATCAAATCGAACAATGCCGCTCCTTCAAACACTTGGGCCTATTTTTTCAGGACACCCTCTCATGGAAAAAACATACTGACTACACTAAAGCGGTTGCCATGAGAACTTGTGGCGCCGTGTTGAGCTTTCATAGGTCAACAGGAAGCAATCTTATCCCCCCGGCCCTGAAAATTTATAACAACAAAGTTATATTGCAGATCCTTTATGGTGCACCAGTTTGGGGATGGGAGGGCCCTTTTCTCCGTAATCTAGAGGTTGTCCAGAACAGTTTTCTCAAAAAACTATTGCGTCTGCCGACAAATATCCCAGCGGCATTACTCTGTGCTGAGCTAGGTATCCTCCAAGTCAGCGCTCATATCCATTGTGCATTGTTAAACTTTTGGGAGCAAACTAAAAACTTCCAATCCAAGATCATTTTGAAATCATGCGAAGAGCTGGCCCGCAGAGATAGGCTCTGGGGAGACAAGATCTCTGGCATATACCGTTCATATCACATCTTACCACCTGCTTCAGCTCCGTATGTTAGATCAGCCCTCAAAGATTCAATTTTCCTCCACTGTCAATGGTTAGACAGACTGACGATCATCAACTCCAAACCTTTTAGATGGTTTGGAGGTATAAAACAGGACCATCAAAGGGCAAACTATCTGGCCCACCCCATGGCACCCAAGCTTAGGCAAGCACTCACTGCACTCCGGTTCCAGTCAATGCCAAATGTGGTCTTGGCGGGCCGGTACAACCAGACCCCGTGGAGCCAGCGTTTATGTATTTGCGGGACAGAGGCAGTGGAAGATCTCACCCACTATCTACTAGACTGTCCTCTATACACTCATCCACGTGCCAAATTTCTGAGCGAACTGATGGGTTCAGGGAGGTCCGGAAGGTATCGGCAGGAGCTGGTCGTTTCTCTTTTGGAGGATAAAGATCCGACAATTTCATATAGGGTAGCGCTCTTTGCCTGCGCAGCGCAAAAGATAAGGGCGGCACACGTAGCTCAACTCCCGAGTGTAGTATAGCGGGTTTTAATTTTTTAATTATTTATCTGTTTATTTTATTAAATCTTTTGCCATATGTTTGAATTTGTGCATGCATGACCAATTATTGTATGTGTTGCAATGGCCTATGGCTAGGCAATAAAGATTGATTGATTGATTGATTGATATATTACATGTACATATGCCTTTAGTTTCTAGGTTAAAACTAAAGGAGTCATATGGGTTCTAAAGTAAGGAACATCTATTATGTTCTATGGAAGCATTCAGCACAAAAGTACCGGAAGTCCACTGTGTTCTGTTAGATTAAAATACACAAGAATAAGAGACCCTAAACTGACAAAGTGCTGACACTAACTATGCAACTGCACCAGTGACCACATCCTTACCATTATAAGATCTATTCCATAAAGATTTTTTTTACAGATTTCAGATTTCACCCATGACTTGCAAGTGACATGGGCACTTTGCCCACCCTTCTGCTGATGCCATCTAATCCAAATACCAGATTAGGGAGTTTAGTGAAGTCAGCATGGGTGGCGCAACCCCAATGGAAGAACTGTTGCCAAAACCTCACACAATTTTGTATTGCTTCCCATATTTCCAGTTTGGGGTTGACACACACAAAAAGCAATACTAGACACACACCTATCATGCAGATTGGTTGCATGTTGTGTGTGTAACTGACACCTGTATATACAATCATAGTAGTATGTACTCAAGCAAGTAGAGAAAAAGTGAAGAACTTGGTACAAGGTACAAAAGTTTAAATTTTGCTTCATAAAAGGACACTTGTGCAGGGCATCATTGCTGCAGAGATAGGCTTGAAAGTGTGTTATCGGCAATACTGAGTGAAATCTCTGAGGGGAATATCTTTGCAGAGAGGGGGTTCAATAGGATTTTCATTGGCCAGGAGTTCAGTGCCTTCTGCTCCTTTCATGACTAGAAGAAACAGGATGGATTATGCAAAGCGAGCAAATATACACATTGGCTTAATTTGGAATTCCCTCTCATTAAATATTAAAATAGGAATTATCTTGATTGTCTTTTTGGTGCCTACTGAAGACCTTCCTTTTCCAAGAAGCCTTTTAAGTAGAGATCTTTACCAGGCTGCATCTGTATTGGAATTGTTTGAAATATATTTTTAGATTTTTAAAATTGTTTTACCATTTGTGTGTTTGCGACTCTGCCTCCCTTAGAAGGAAGGGTGGGATACAGATTTTTCTAAAAAATAAATAAATAAAATAATTTGTTCAATTTATACCGGTCATAGAAAGTGGGTTACGTTAGAGCAGGATTCTGATTTTAATTTTAATTTTTAGTGCAGAATACACACAACCTTCTGAACAAGCATAATCGATAAACTGCAATTATGAAGCAGGTATTCTTTATTGCTCCATGCCATTTCTCTTCTTTCTTTATATTCTCACTATTCAATCCTTTCCCCCACTACATATAAAATGCATAATTTCTCAGAGTCAAAAGAAATGGGTAGTAGTTAAGACAAAAACATAGGCAAGAAAAAGGCTATTTCGGGATCTGTGCTCATAGAAGGCTTTCAAAGGATGCTAGTTTTCCTAAGCACAGAACTGGTGGCTGCTCTATACATGTCAAATGGTCCAATACTAGAAAAGGGGCAGCTCAAGAGAGAAGGACCATTACTCAGTGGCAGAACAACTGCTTTGCATGCAGAAGGTCCCAGGTTCAATCCCTGGCATTTTCAGTAGCACTGGGAAAGACTCCTACTCTGAAATCCTGGAGCTACTGCAAGTCAATGTTGACAGTACTGAGCTAGATGGACCATTGGTCTTAATTGGTATTAGGCATGTGCTTGAATTTTGCAAAATTCAAATTTAACACAGGATTTCCTGTTTGTTTACTTTTTTTGTCCTTGTGGATCGAGTTTTCTTCTAGAAGTTTTCCACAGCTGAAGCAGATTATTTTTAAAAAAAATCAACTCAAAAACATAGACATTAATATTGATATTTCCTTCAAAATATCAATATTAATATTTTGAGGAGAATATCAATATTTTAAAATGGCATTTAAAATATTGATATTAATATTAATATTTTTGCAGAAAAAAACCTGAATTGGTATTTATTGCAAACAGCGAACATTGATCCTCAACGAAGTGGTACTGGAAGGAAGTTTGACGGAGTAAAAACTGAACCGGCATCAAAATGCAGATCCCATCTGTTTGGTATAAGGCAGCTCCCTATTTTCCTAGGAGAGAAGCTTTTACTATGAACCCGCCTTGGAGATTTAATATACTTTTAAATCTACTGGTTGGATATCTAGAAGGTTTTATTGTATGGGGGAAGTTCAAGGTTAATCACTTCCTTAAAACTGGCAGAAAATACCAAAATGCTAAATTCAGAGACGAAATGCTAAGCTGCTGTATTTGAATGTAGTCCAAAAACAAGTACTTCAAGTCAGACATATCAGTGTAAAAAAAGGGTTTCCTGAAGGTAGAAAGTTTGGAAATGTTCTTAGAAACATACGTTGCTTTAAAAAAAAAAAGTTAATTACAAACGGTGCAATGATTTTAACTTTTATCCTCTAAATTTTTTTATCAATATATTTGTATCCATCAATTAATTCAGACAACTCCCAATTTCCCATAGGAGAGCATTCTCAGCCTGTAAGCTCAGTTCCTATAGGATAGTAACCTCCAGGCTAGATTACTATAATGCACTCTATGTGGGGCTGCCCTGGAGGTTGGTCTGGAAGCTGCAGCTGGTGCAAAATGCAGTGGCATGACTGCTCATTGGGCAGGGCATTACCAGTATGTTATCCTGCTGCTGAAAGAATTGCACTGGCTACCCATTAGCTACCAGGCCAAGTTCAAGGTTCTGGTTTTGATTTACAAAGCCGTACACAGCTTGGGACTAGGATACCTGAAAGATTGTCTTACCCCTTATATACCCAGTTATACTGCACTCTGCAGGTGAGGCCCTCCTGCAGATCCCATCTTATCAGGAGACCCATTCAGCACAACTTGGGAAGCAGACCTTTAGAGATGTGGCTCCTACCCTTTGGAATTCCCTCCCCTTCAATATTAGACAGGCACCATCTCTGTTATCTTTTCAGTGCCTATTGAAGACGTTCCTCTTTCAACAAGCTTTTTAAGTAAAGCTCTTGTCCCAGTGTGCATCTGTGCTGGAATTGCTTTTTAAGATGTTTTTAAAGTTTTTTAAAAAAGATTTTTAAATATGTTTTGTTTTTTTTAAAAAATTAAGTCTTTGTTTTTAAGATGTATTAAAGTGTTTTTAGTGTTTTTGTTTGCCACCCTGGGCTCCTTCTGGGAGGAAGAATATAAATTTAATAAATAAATACAATCAGATCCCCACAGTTCTAGCCAGAAATTGTGAGGATATGCCTAATGCACATCCCTAAAGGCTCAGAGACATGCAGGGGTTCTTCAGCAGTCAACTTGGAAAGGTTTCCCTGAAAGTAGATTAATAACTTTCCATTGGGTTAGATTAATAGCACTCAAACTGTACAGCAGGCTAGCCCTACTGCCTCTCTTGGGGCTGTCATCAGTCCAGCATGCCTGCTGCTTCTGGTATGTGCTTCATTTGCAGTCAGCTTTTCCTTAATGATAACGCACACAGGGACATGTTTGTTTTTTAAATGTCACAAGAACACCCATGGGAACAAATATCTCATGGGCACTGTCAAATTTGTAGGTATCTTCCTACAAATATCTAGGCATCACATTCCATTCTAATCTCTCTTGGGCTACACATATTCGAGGGGCGGTGATGACCGCTCGGACCACAGTAAAGAATATTATTCGATACTTCTACACAAAAGGGGGACAATATATTCCCGCGGCCATACAAGTCTTTAACACAAAGATTATACCCCAACTATTGTATGGTGTTCCCCTTTGGATTTCAGCATATAAACCTCCCATAGAATCTGTTCTCTTGACTTTCTTGCGCCAAATTCTAAGACTACCAAAATGTGTTCCGAGCGCAGCCCTGAGACTGGAAGTTTGCTCACCTTCAACCGAATGTAAGGCTTGGATACTAGCCTTCAATTATTGGTGAAAACTTTCATATAATCAAATTCCGGGTTATCTAGCAGACATCTGGGATGACACGTTTAGATCCAGTTGGATGAACTTCTTTCAAGATAAACTTCTTCAAATAGGTCTCTCTATACAACACCTAGCTTCCCTAGATATAGACACCACTAGAAGTACTATTTGCAATAGAATATCCAACATAAACCGACAAAGTGATATGGCAGCTGCTTCTAAAACTTGTACACCTCTTTATCACAATCTTTCTTTTGATCCTAGCAAATGCGCGAGATACCTTGAATATCTAATAATACCTAAATACTGTCACGCATTTGCAAAGGCTAGATTTAGTTGTCTATATTCTTCAATAATGGAAGGTAGATACCAGAGGATCCCTTTCGATCAGTGTTGCTGTTTATGTAATGAGGGAGTACCGGAAACTCTTTCCCATGTCCTTTTAGATTGCCCACTATACATACAGGATCGACAAAATTTCATTTCTCCGATTATAGCAAAGTATTCCAACAATTCTCCTGGTGAGCTTATTACCTATCTCTTAAGAGGTAAAAATGAACAACACACGAGAGCAGTAGCAAAATATGTGTATGTAGCTCAGCTTAAACGATCAAAATTACTTCTATGATACTATGTCTATAAAGCTTTTGGAATATTGCCTTTTCCCATGATGAATTTTATTTGCTGTAATATTAAATACTCATTCCATTGTGTATAATCTAAAAACAAGAGAATTTAACCTCACTGCTATTTTGTTTCTATGTGATGATCCATTTCCAAGCAATGCATAGTATCTTAACCCACTTTACTTTTTCCTTGTATATATAAATGTAGTTTATTTTAGCCATTTTATGGGTCTCTGACCGCAAATAAACTTTAAACTTTGAACTATTTAAACTATTTTAAATAGTTTCTATTTAAACTATTTTAAATAGTTTCTATTTAAACTATTTTAAATAGTTTCTATTTTAAATGTGGAATCCCCAAGCAGACTTCCCTGATGGGGAATAATAACTGAGGCCTTGTCATCAGACACCACCCACCTATCTTAGTACATGGGCATCGGGGACCAGGTATGCAGGGCCAGTCCCAGAGCTGCTACTACTACTGACATGGGGACCTGTGCCCTCCCCATGGCCCAAGGATGTGGTGCTGCCATCCTCTGACTCTAAGGACTCCATTGTAGAAGACCTGGAAGACCTGAGCCTCTCCAGTTCTGCTGCAGTAGGAGATTACTAGAGAAGGCTGGGGCCCTTTAAGTAGAGCAGCATCTTGCAGCCCAGGTGGTGCTAATAATTAGGCTGCTCCTGGTGCTAGTGCTATAAAAGGGATCAGTTTCAGCTTCTTTCTTGCTGGAGCCTGAACCCTGCGATATGTCCTGCCTGAACCTTGTCCACCTTGCCTTGTGTCCAGCCTGGTCCTCACCCTGTCCTACACCCTGGTTGAGCCTTGCCATGCTGCAAAGCAGGACAGTGGGGAAGTACACATACTGTGGGCATTGTTACACTGCACGCAGGAAGCATAAGGACACATGACAGCAAGGACTAAAATGCTGGGGGCAGTAGAGAAAAGTGTAGAGCACTAGACACAAATTGGTGTGGGGAAGATAGAGGGTAAAATAAACAGGCCTAGATTATCTGTATTTTCTATTATATTGTTTAATCCTGCTTTCCCTTGGGTTTTAAACCAACCTAAACAATAGGTTTAAGATTATAAACCTGTAACAGATTTGGCAATTGGATTTATTGTACTGTGCTTAGTGTATAGATGCTTTATAAATAAAGAAGTAAATAATTTTATTGGTCCAGTTATGAAAGATGCAGCTGTACATACAAAGCTCTGAACTAAATTGCCTTCTGATCCATTCCAGCTATACAATTCCTGTGCTAGAGAATGTTTCCATTAATTTTCTAGGCTCATAAATCCCTATGCTCTGCCATGAAGTCATGCATTTTGTTATGCAATTAGGAAAAGTCCCATTGGGTTCAAAGCCATTATTTAAGTCAAAGAAATACAAATCTGTAGTAACATGTAACACTGTAATATGCCCCAAACTACATGCAGAGAACAAAATTTCAGCAGTATTTTATGAAACATGCTAGAAACAAGCTCTAGGCATGAGTTTCAATAAGTATTCATCTTATGACATTCTGAACTCTACTGAATATACCAAATAGTTTATTTCAAATATCCCATGCATGCAATTTTAATGGCATTACACTTGGGGCAAGGCAACAATATTAAAGGAATATTAAGGAAATAGTTCACATTGCTACTGCATATGATGGGGGACTTGGCTTACACCAGCACAGTAGAAGATAGTCCAGACAGGCACATTTAATTTAATGGAATTTGGAAAAGGTTAGAGTATTGCTCACAACATGGTACCATCAATGGTTATGGGCCTGGGAACCCATCTAAAATTAGTTCAGCTATTTAACAAACATTCTTTTATTTTGTCAGATAACTTCATACATTTGACTCAGGAGGCTCTAGGCTATTAGGGATAGTGCCACAATACTTGATTCAATCTTTAAATGTACCACAGGACTCCTTGTTGCCCCCTTTAGGATGCACACCTTAACGTGGTGAGGTGGTTTGAGAGTGTTGAAGAATCTAAGAGCAATGCCATCAGGAATCTAGACCAAGAGACTAAACTCCTAGCGCACCCAAGGCGGAATGGTCAAAGCTGAGACACCAGACTAAGATTCATCCAAACTCAGAGGAAGGTAATGGTAAACCACCTCTGAATACCTCTTACCACGAAAACCCTATGAACAGAGTATCCAAAACGCAATACGGGATAGTGCTGGAAGATGAGACCCCCAGGTCAGAAGGCACTCACTGAGCTACTGGGGAAGAACAAAGGACAAGTAAAGTGGTGCTATGACTAATGACACAGCTGGGTCAAAGCCGAATGGAAGCCCAGAGGCTGATGCACACAGAGGCAAAAGGAGAGTCCGGAGTTCTATGACACACACAAC
This sequence comes from Rhineura floridana, assembly GCF_030035675.1. Lineage (NCBI taxonomy): Eukaryota > Metazoa > Chordata > Lepidosauria > Squamata > Rhineuridae > Rhineura > Rhineura floridana. Next base: position 106,221,259 of record NC_084483.1, read on the forward strand.
AGAAACATGGAATGTGAGAAGCATGAACCAGGGAAAGTTAGAAATTGTCAAGCAAGAAATGGAACATATCAACATTACAATACTTGGCGTGAGTGAATTAAAATGGACGGGAATGGGACATTTTCGGTCAGACAACTACAAAATATTTTATGCAAGAAATGAGAAATTAGGAAGAAACGGGGTTGCTTTAATAGTGAAAAGTGATGTAGCAAAAGCAATTAGGAGCTACAATGTAAGGTCTGAGCGAGTGATATCAATGAAATTAAATGGGAAACCTATTAACATAACCATCATCCCAGTCTATGCTCCAATGGCAAACGCAAAAGAGGAGGAATTGTAGAGATTTTACGCAGGAGGAAATTGATCACACACCAAAACAAGATACGATGATAAACATGGGAGACTGGAATGCAAAAGTAGGGAACAGAGAAGAACTGGGAATTGTGGGGAAATGGGGCTTTGGAGACAGAAATGAAGCAGGAGAAAGACTTATTGAATTCTGTGAAGTCAAACAAGAGATGGATTGATTCCATAAACAAAGCCACAGACCTGAACTTACAAGATCTGAACAGGGTGGTCCATGACAGATGCTATTGGAGGTCACTGATTCATAGGGTCGCCATAAGTCATAATCGACTTGAAGGCACATAATAACAACAGGACTCCTTGTTGATTTTGCTATCAAAACCTAACATGGCTGTACTTCTGGAACATATATTTATTGTATCATAGAAAACTGTAAAAATTCAAAGAATAAAAGTGGGCCCACAATACTGAACATATGGCTCTTGGTGCATTCGAGCCATGGGAGACCACTAAACAGTTGTTTCCTGGACCTAAGTTGTTAAGGGCCTTATAAATTAATACAAGAACTTTGAACCTGGCCTGGTAGCATATGGGCAGCCAGTGCAAGCTTTGAGCACCAGTTATGTGCTGGCAATAGTTTGTTCCCATCAATAGTCTAGCCACAGAGTTTGGCACCAGCTGGAGCCTACGGACCTATACCTGTCAACTGAGAAGTCCCACTAATTTTAATAAAACTTACTCCCAGATAATATAGGATTACAGCCTAAAATAGGGTGAGGAGAAACGTACAGGATAATTAGTAATGTGAGCAACAGTCAACAGGAAACAGAAAAAAAGGGAAGAACCAGCAAGGAGGAAACACTTAATTAATGGCCCTGAAAAATGCTTTGGCTGTCCACATTTGACAGGCTTGCACTGAAATTCATTTTAACTTTTTTAATGTCACAAATTATCAGATCCATAAAAAGATGGGAGGACAATTATCACAAATTATTTATCAATGACATCATCTGGGTTCTCCATAAATAGTGAGTAACAAGCTTTGCAATTCCAGGGAGGAAAGCTAGTGAGTAAGCAACCTTTGATTCCTCTTTGCTAGCTCTTGGTATGTGTGGCTTTGGCAGAGGATGTCATGTTACCTTCCAGTCAGTACAACACAGATGGTTATATAGGCAGTCATGGGTGACTCAGTCCTCAGATTCTATCCTAAGTTGCAGCAAATATGTCTAGGGAGATAGTTTCCCTCTTTCCAGTAGCCATCTGCCTGACCTCAGAAGGGATGATCTCAGAATTTAATTAGCAGACAAGTCATTTAATTTATTATTTTATTTATTTAACCAAATGTATATGCCACTTCAACCTCAAAGTGGTTTACAAAAACATAAAACATTAGAATTATCAATAAAAGACAGTTAAAACAGGTATTTAAAACATTCAAAAACTAAAAATAGATTTAAATACATGTAACTTCTACATGTCTAGATAGGGTTGTCTAAGAAAAAATATTTTATGCAAGCACTGGAAAGAGCTTAGGGCTTTGAAGATCAAAACAGGACTTTGAACTAAACTGAAATTTAACTGGGAGCCAGTGAGCTTCTTTTAACATTCATTCAAAGAAGTCAGTAGCAGTTAACAATCTGGCGACTGCATTCTGTACCAGCTGTAATTTCTGGACCCTTTCAAAAGGCAAGACCACATGCAACATCTTTTTACCATGTGCTAGCATGGATGTTACTCGACAGAAGCATGGATAAATGTACTCATCTCTCTACAAAAAAGAATGCAGCTAACACATCATCTGACATTGTTGAAGGATACAAGTTACAGACAACACTAGTACATGCATCAGCAAAGTTGAATGTAAAGCACTTGAAAACTAAACCTGATCCTTAAGAGAGTGCAACCCCCTTCCAGGTTATTACATGTGGGAAGGCTTAAACAGTTTTTTCTCTCCTAGAATCAAAGAAGCTTACACTGAATCCCCATTGTTCAGCATTATGTTTCAACCATAAATGAAGAACATGCCATTGTCATACTAGCCCTCAATCCCTCACTCTCTGAAGCTACCCTCCCAGGCTTAAAAAAAATCCTGTCTAGTTTTCTTAGCACTTTTAATACCAGCCAATGTTCTTCTGCAATAAAATTTTTGTTACCCGTTCCTGCACTTGTCAGCTTGCATTCTTCCAATCCTAAATTTTATGACCCATATTGCTTGTGACGTGCCTGCTGCCAAAGGAAATTTTGTGGTCCCTGAAATTTCATGAAAGATGGTGAATAAATGGCTGCCTGCATCAAAGCTCAGACTGAGGCACTGTTGGTGGGTGGTTCTTCAGACTGGATGGATGGGTTGTGGCCCGTTCGAGATGGGATTATACTGCCTCTGAAGGAACAGGTACGTAGTTTGGGGGTACTCCTAGATTCATTACTGTTGCTTGAGGCTCAAGTGGCCTTGTTGACATTGAGTGCCATCCATCACCTTCTACTGGTGGCCCAGCTGCACTCTTATCTGAACAGAGATATCCTAACTTCGGTTGTCTATGCTCTGATAACATCTTAAACTACTGCAATGCATCATATGTGGGGCTACCTTTGAAGAAGGTTCAGTAACTGCAGCTAATGCATTTTTTGGTGGCCAAACTGCTGGCCGGGATAAGTTGACCAGTACATATCACACCAATTCTGGCACAGTTGTACTGGCTACCAATTAGTTTCTGGGCTCAATTCAGAGTGCTGATTTTGACCTATAGAACCTTATGTGGTTTAGGACCTCAATATCTCAAGGGCTGCCTCTTCCTGTATGAATCAACCAGGACTCCGTGCTTGTCACCAGGGGCCCTTCATTTAAAATATAAGGGACACGAGAACAGGCCTTTTCCTTGGTGGCCGCCCGGCTGTGGAATCAGCACACAGATAACTTGCTGAGCCCACTGCACAATCTATCTTCATCTTCAAAAGAAGGATAAATGATGTGAATGGACTCCTTCGTGTCATCAGCTGATTGCACACAGGACTTGGCTCACACAGAAGGTTATCAGAATGGCAGCAAGAGGTGCATGTGCCTTTTCTCTCCTCCAGTATTTCTGTTCTGGTTCCTGGTGAAGGCATGAAGCAGGGCCTGAAGCCACCTAGTGAGCCAACAGCCAAAATGGGATTTGAGGTGGGGACTGATCAGTGGTGTGCTGGTAAATGTTTAACAACCGGCTCTCACCTACCTTGGCATAGATGCATGCTGAAAGTGTGAGGAAGTGTTCTCCCCCTGATAACCCCTGTCTCCATACCAATAACAGAAAATCTCTCATGAAGTCTTAAGTATGATCCCCCTCCCCCTCTCTGAGTGAGACAGATTGTGAATATTTGAGTGCAAGAAAGAGACTGCATGAGTGAAGAGTGTGTGTGGTATATGCTGCACAATTGCAGTGCGTGCACATGAGAGCAAATGCTCAGTGGAAACTTTGGCCCTGACCACCACAGGCAGACTGCCCTCAGAAGGCTGGCCAACCTAGAACGCTGCCCTCAGACTGAAAATGTTAGGCCACTATTGCTTTAAATGAGCATAAGAAAAGCCCTGTTGGATGTCACCACAGGCATATTTAGTCCAGCAATCTAGTCCAGTAGGGCAACCAGATGCCCTGGGAAGCCCACAAACAGACCATGAGTACATGTATCAGAATATACATATGCATACAACACCACACATAACTTCAGTTCCACCACATGTCTTTTGTTTGTATTTCAGATTCTATTACATAAGTGCTGCTCTTTAACTCAGTACATGCACATGGAATTTGACCTTAAGGCCTTTCTATCTATTTTAGTCTGCTTAAGTAAAAACAGCGAAGAGCCTTGTGGCACCTTGAAGATGGACAAATATATCATGGCATAAGCTTTCATAAACTGCAGCCCATTTGATGACATGCATCAGAGGAAGTGGACTGTAGTCCACAAACGCTTGCTCAAGATGGTGCATATGGTTCCCCCCCCTTTCCATTTTATCCTGACACCAACCTTGTGAGAAAAGTCAGGCTGAGAGACTATGTCTGGTCCAAGGGGACCCAGTGGGCTTCATGGCTGGGTGGGGATTTGAACCTGGATCTTAGCCCAACATTGTCACCCACTGGTGTTGGGAGACAGGACTGTACATCTTCAGACTGTGGGGGGGGGAGAATACCAATTTGATGACCCTTTGCATTAAGAAAAGAAAGCAACATCTCCCTGTCTGCAGGGAGCTTTTTATGGAAAGGTTTATTTGGAGATGTGATTTTGCCATGCACCATTTTTTCAATTAACAGAGACTAAAATCACAGTTAGCATTGGGGGGGTGTCACAATTTTTTTTGAGCTTACAAAGGGGGTCCCGTAATCATAAAGGTTGGGAACTACTGGTTTACATGATGCAGAGGTTAAAGCAAAAGTCTTAACTAAATTTCCATGACTTTCAGTGCACAATTAAATTTGCAAGGGCCTTAAATTTTTTGTTAAACTGGTGGGTTTTTTTTTAATCTGAGAATTTCCTAGAAGAAAATATACTGAATCTTATGTCCTGTAACAGTGCCATCCTTCATGCATTTCTAAATAAATAAGATCATTTTGTCGTATATAGCAAGTGATTAGGACAGCTGTACTTGTTGAATTTTTGCCTGGCCATTATTGCACTCTGGCCCACTCAAGCAGTTCCATAGTCATCCACAGTCATGGTTATTTGCAGACAATCATGATACAAATCTCAGATCTCTTCATATGTTGTAATGTTCAAATGGAAACTAGAATAAATTAGGGATGTAATTCCTCCTCCCTCTCCTCCATCTTGTAACTCTATGTATGTGAAAGAAAACATATCCAATTTTCAAATTTTATATCTCAGGCATTTCTTCATGTCACCTGGGAGATTCTCCACATAGGGGGAAACTCCACGTAAGTCACCTATAGTACCACAATTGTGGTGAAGATAATTTTACCATGTCTGTTGATTCCCAGTTAAAAAAAAAAAAATCTGTGGACGCAATTGTTATAGATTACTAGCTCCCTAAATAGTTGTATGATCCCTGGAGTAAAGTTACCCTTTGATAAATAGTAATCTGTAACAAGCTTCTCTGATCTCCCCTCCCCCAGGAAATTCAGTAGGAAGGACGAGATTGAGAGGGAAAGTGCAACTGGGAGGGGTAACAAAGCATCCCACAATGAACCAGGATTTGCTCAGAAACAGCTGTTGTCATTCTTTAATATAGGAATTATTTCCTTGGTTTAGGGAGGATCACAAAGCAAGTTAGAGAATGCCTGCATTTAGAGTTAATTTCTAAAAGTACTTAGGTTCAACTGAAAGACTATTGTAATGAAGAGAAGATTTGTTGACTTCACAGGGCTTTAACAGAAGCACTAACTAGCATTTTCAAATCCCTTTGGATGATTTAAAATAAATTCAACCACAGTAAATAGTTGTATTTTTTTTTTTTTGAAACTTTGCTTCATGTGCTGTCATTTTTCTGGGCGATCAGGTGGAGCGCGGGAGTCTTATTGTGCCGGAAGAGGACAAGATCAGCTGTAGCGCGCTACAGCTGATCTTCCCCTCCTCCAGCGCGATTAGGTGGAGCGCAGGGGTATGATCGCCCCCAAGGAGGAGAAGATCAGCTGTAGTGGGTCTGAGTGCCCCCGAGGAGGAGAAGTTCAGCTTTAGTGGGCTATAGCTGATCTTCCCCTCCTCTGGTGCAATCAGGTGGAACGCAGGGGTCTGAGCACCCCCTAAGAGGAGAAGATCAGCTGTTGTGGGCTACAGCTGATCTTCCCCTCCTCCGGTGCGAACAGGTGTAATTTAATTTTTAATAATGGCTGTGTTTAACAACCGGCTCACAAAATTCCTGAAAATTTAACAATCGGCTCTCGTGAGCTGGTACAAGCCAGCTCCAGCACACCACTGGGACTGATTCACTCTAAACTATTGAGGAAAAGAATATTACTGCAGCAACAGTAATATTGTGGTATTTGAGAGGGAAGAAGGAATACACCCTTCCCATTCATACTAAGGCCACTGCAAGTTTCTAAAGCAGGGATAGAAGATATGTAGCCACCCACATGTTGTTGGACTACAACAAACAATGGGGGGGGGGGGGCTTAGCAAAATGTAAAACACACAACACATTTGTATGCAACTTGCATCAAAAAGCCAAATAACAAGGGAATGTAAACAGCTATTTTATCGCTGTTCCACATGTCTATCCTGCTTTTAACAAAACTGCACTCTAGAACCTTTTAAGAAAGAAATGAAAATTGCAGCCTGCCTTTGTGGAAAACAAATCATCTTACACACTTTTTTTTGGTAAACTATGCATCCAACAATTCAATATGCTATTCTGAAGATTAATGTCTACAAAATTAACATCTATCAAAAAAAGTAGAGTCAGCAGTAATATGGAGATGGCTATTGTTCAAGATCTGCCAATTTGCACTCACTAAAAAGTAGCCTGATAATATTGCCATTGACTGTTGTTTCTCCTCTGTTTTCAGATCTTATCTAACACTTCTTCGGTAATATTTGTTCTGGTGAGCTAAACTGGTAAGGCAGGGCACTGCTTAAATTAACCCTACGGAGAAGCAGAGGAAGCCGCCTCATACTGATTCAGCCTATTTAGCTCAGTATTACCCACACTAGAGACTTTTTAAGGCCCATGGGCACATTTACAAACTAGAAAACAGCTGTGGGTACTGTGCATGCACCACAAACATTATGATCCCCAAATGTGCCCTTCCCCCATTGCAATTAGGTTGACTACAATATAAGGCTTATTTGAAGCTTAATTGCGGCACAGGGTGGGCATTTTCAGAAGGGGGGATACACATCTGGAGAGGATAGAGTTAACCCTTCCCTTTGTGCCCACAAAACACTCCTCTCCACCACCATTAGACTTGAAAAATCTTATTTCCAAGCCTAATTTTGGGGGGGGGGGTAGAGGAATCCTACAGGCACCAGGGAAGGCCTCTGAGTACCATGTTGGCAATCCACAATTTACATCGACTGGCAGCAGCTCTCCAAAATTTCTGACAGGAGTCTCTCCCAGCCCTATATGTCAGGGACTGAACTTGGTATATAGCACATGCAAAGCAGATGCTCTACCACTGACTAACAGCCCTTCATTCCCAAAGCTGTATGAGATGTAAGCAGCCAAAGCTAGTTGGCCCAACCCAAGCTTTCCAGAAAAGTCTGTAATATCCTATAACTGCTAACATAGGCCTCAACACCTTTTTATTAACTTCTCTAGTTTCCAGTGGGACAAAATGGCCTCAAAAATGCCAGTCAAGAAAGTGGAAAGGGACACTGCCGTCTTCAGACCAGGAGAATGGCTTTTTGCTCAGTAACACCCTGGAAGCTCTGGAGAAGCATTGCTGAATGGTAGGACTGATGCAAGAGCATGAGATCCTCTTATGTGCTGACACTAACTGTAGCCCTTTATGCTAAATCCTATGTGCTCTGGGAGGGGTTAAAAAACTGAAATCAATAATAAAAGCAATTTGGAAAATGGAAATGGACTGCCTTCAAGTCGATCTCAACTTATGGCGACCCTATGAATAGGGATTTCATGGTAAGTGGTATTCAGAGGGGGTTTACCATTGCTTCCCTCTGGGGCTAGTCCTCCCCAGCTGGCTAGGGCCTGCTCAGCTTGCCACAGCGGCACAAGCCAGCCACTTCCTTGTCTGCAACTGCCAGCTAGGGGGCACCTGGGCTCCTTGAGACTATGCAGCTTGCCCACGGCTGCACAGGTGGCAGGGCACATAACCCCTGAGCCACTCACTGTGGGGTGATCTTTAGCTGGCCCTTGACACCCAGGAGACACGAGCGGGGATTTGAACTCACAGACTCTGGACTCCCAGCCAGGCTCTCCTCCCCACTATGCTATACTAGCTCCTAAAGCAATTTGGAAACAAATGTAATTATCAGTAAGCAAAATTACAACCTATTGCAGTCTTTGCCAACCTGATGCCCTCCAGATGTTTTGGACTACAACTTCCAACAGCTGTAGCCAGCACAGCCATACGGTTGTAGACCAAAATATTCAGAGAGCACCATATTGGTTACCCCTGCTCTATTCAATACCAGGTTTTTTTTGGAAGGGGGGGGTTTAAAAATACTGCTAGGTATTTTTATTTATTTATTATTTGATTTATATCCCTCTTTTCCTCCCAGCAGGAGTTACAGATCCTAAGCAAGATTTAGAAGTTGTTAAGAGATGCCAAAATGTGTATAGTGGCTATGTGGAAAAAGATGAAGAAATAGCTGAATGTCAAAATTGTGGCATTATTTTATGGCTCATGGTCCCCATATATTTGTTGTTTCAGTTTATATTGCTGTTTAGAAGATACCTTATATATTCTAATTGTTGTTTGCATGGTTCTAAAATGTGGAATTCTTTTTACTCCTAATATTTTTAGGATGTTGTAAACCACTTACTGATTCTCTTTGAAATATGAAGCAGCAGATTATTTACCTATATAAATAATAATATTGTTTATTATTGTAATTACTTACTTACTTACTTACTTACTTACTTAATTAATTAATTACTATCCCTTCACCAGAAGGTCCCAGGGCAGGTCACAACAATGTAACATACAACATTAAAAACAGTTTAAAACAACTTGACAAATTTAATTTAAATTGTGTTAGACTGTAAAAAAAGACAACCAAGAAACAAAAGCATGTTTAGCCTATTCATGTTAGCCTATTCATGTATTCAAGAGTTACCCTGTTATTCTTACTTGATCTCTCAGTGGCTTTTGATACCATTCACCATAGTATCCTTCTGGGCCGACTTGGTGAGATGGGTATTGGAGGCTGTGACGCCCTTCCCTGGCTCTCCCTGTCAGGTTCCTACCTGCTCGTGGTTACTGCCTGTCACTAGGCACCACCAGGGACTCCACCAGTCCGGACTGTCCTTTTTTATGGTTTCTCTCCCCGCTCTAGCACAGATCTCAACAGATCCCCCTGCTAGGCAGCACCGCCAGTCACGTCCTATAACCAGTATTCCCAGAGACTCTGCCTGAGTCTCTCTATCACGTTACCTCTGTGACTGAGTGCTTAAGCTGTCCCCAATCCCTTTGATCTTTATATATAAAGCATACGATCCTGGTTTGCTCTGAATACTTGTGGTGTTATATTCTTCCCTTCACCGCTGCCACCAATTGTTACAGTTTCCCTTCAGCCTTGGTAAGCACCTTGCCCTCCCTTCTGGTCTGTATAACTCCAGCCAAGGATCAGGCCTTCGGTAAACCAAATATAGTTTTTATTAAATAACAGAGATAACAAGATTACTTTATAAAGGCACATAAGCATATGGTTTCATCTATTTCTGGTACTTGTCTTAGTATTAATCCGAACTCCACACTCTCCTCACATCCACCAACTCTCCACACAATCTCCTCTCAAAAACCCACCAAAACAACCCACTCAGGTCCACCCAGATTTAACTGTCATCCTTCCATTTATACTCTCAGCCATTCTAAACACTCAGCCAATCATCCAGCATTCTACTGCCCATTTACTCCCCCCTCCTCTTTCATTCCACTTACCATGTATCTCCTATACAAACAGCACTTACCATATATACATTAATACAGGAACATCACATTCCCCCCCCCCTTAAAATAACGGCAGAGTATTATTCCTGTTCCAGGATTCATACGCCGTGTTAACAAATAAAACAAGTCCCTCTGGGGAAAATGTCTTTCTTTGTTCCTCCGTCTGGTCACGTCACTGCAGTCCCAGCCACCTGCCTTGACAGTCCATCGGCCAATACATTGTCCTTGCCTTTGATGAACTGGAAGTCCACTTGATAGTCTTGTAGGGCCCAGGACCACCTCTGCAGCATAGTATTATGGTTTTTAATAGTCTGTAACCATAACAAGGCCCGATGATCCGTTGTTACCGTGAATCTTCGTCCCCACACGTATGGGCGCAACTTATTCAGTCCCCACACGACCGCTAGGCACTCCTTTTGGACCGATGAATAGTTTTTCTCTCTCGGCGTCAGCTTGCGACTCAGATACGCCACTGGGTGTCTGGTGCCTTCTCTCTCCTGCAGCAAGACGACTCCCAGCGCGAGGTCTGACGCATCCGTAGCCACGCTGAATGGTTGCTCATAGTCTGGTGCTATTAATATAGGTCCTTGGCACAAGGCTTGCTTCAGCAGATCAAAAGCCTTCTGACATTCATCCGTCCATACCACACGCTCAGAACACTTTTTCTTTGTCAATTCATGCAAGGGGGTTGCGATTTCCCCAAAATTTTTCACAAACTTCCTATAAAAACCAGCCACACCTAGAAATGCCCTAACTTGTTTTTTGGTTAAGGGGATAGGCCACGCTTGTATTGCCTCCACCTTGCTCCATAAGGGGGTAATTTTCCCACTCCCCACCTTATGTCCTAAATAGATTACTTCCTTTAGCCCAAACTGGCATTTCTTAGCTTTTATTGTGCGGCCTGCCTTTTTTAATGCCTCTAATACTGTGGTCAGGTGTTGGACATGCTCAGGCACCAACTTGCTAAAAATGGCCACGTCATCGATATAGGCCACTGCAAAATCTGACATGCCTCGCAACACAGTATTGATTAGCCTCTGAAACGAACTTGGTGAGTTCCTTAGTCCCATGGGTAAGGTCACAAACTCATATAACCCATCTGGTGTACTGAAGGCAGTTTTGGCTCTGGATTGCTCGTCTAGTTCCATTTGCCAAAATCCCTTACAGAGATCTATTGTAGAGATAATGGTTGCTGCCCCCAATAACTCTAACATTGCATCTATCCTAGGCATAGGATACGCATCTGGGACAGTAATTTTATTGATTAGCCGATAATCAATGCAAAATCTTGTCGTTCCATCTTTTTTCGGAACCAGGACAATACTTGAGGCCCAGGGACTGATAGATTCCCTGATCACTCCTAGTTCCAGCATATCTTCGACCTCCTTTTTGATCTCACTCAAAACTTTCCCAGTCACACGGTACGGAACAGATCTGATTGGGGCATGATCTCCAGTATCAATGGAATGCTTGGCTATACTGGTTCGGCCAGGTTTATTGCTAAAGAGATCCCCATAGTTTTTCAAAACTCTCAGAATCTCTTCTCTTACTTCCTCCTGCACCTCCTCTGACCATTCCAACTGATCTACCCCTCCTTTGTCTTTGCTTTCCTGTACCAAATCTGGAAGTTCAGGCCCACTTCCCTCAGGGAATAAGGTAACTTGCAACACCTTTGCATCCCTGGTATGGTAAGGCTTTAACATATTCACATGAACCACTTTGCTTTTGTTTAATTGGTCTGTGGTTATTACATACGTCACTGTGTCAAGCCTTTCTCTGATGATATATGGTCCTTCCCAGTTAGCCTGTAATTTGTCATGTTTCCTGGGTATGAATGCCATAACCATATCTCCCACATCATACACACGTTCCCTGGCTGTTCTGTCATACCAGTAACTTTGCTTCTCCTGTGCTTGACTCAAATTCTCTTTCACTACTTCCATCATTGATGTTAATTTATTGCGGAATTCCAATACAAAATCTACTACAGATGTTTTGTACTCTCCCAGGGTTCCTTCCCATGAATTTTTTAACAGTTCCAAAGGTCCCCTCACTTTTCTAGTGAACATCAGTTCAAAGGGTGAGAAGCCTGTTGACTCCTGAGGGACTTCTCTGTACGTGAATAAGAAGCACCCCAAACGTTCATCCCAGTCTTGTGGGTGATCTTGAACATAGCTTATCATGCCCTTCAGAACTCCATTAAATCTCTCAGTCAATCCGTTAGTGGCTGGATGGTAAGTGGTGGTCTTTAGATGTTTTAAACCACAACACTTCCACATACATTGCATCACGTCTCCCATGAATACACTGCCTTGATCCGTCAGCACTTCATGAGGGAAACCCAGCCTCATAAAGATTTTTAACAAAGCCTCTGCCACTACAGGGGCTTCTACGGATCTTAATGCTTCCGCGTCTGGGTACCTGGTGCCAAAATCCACCACCACCAATAGATATTTCTTGCCATGCCTTGTGGGTTTGGAAAAAGGGCCCACCAAATCTATTCCCACTCTATAAAAGGGTTGTCCAATTATAGGAAGGGGCTTTAAGGGTGCCTTAGTCTTTACTCCACTTTTTCCCACCTTTTGGCATATACCACAAGATAGACAATGTTGTTTTACATCTTTGGAGATATTTGACCAATAATAGTGTGCAGCCAATCTCCTCTTGGTCTTTTTTATTCCCAGATGTCCTGCACATGGGACACCGTGGGCTACCTCTAGCAATCTGGTTCTGTATTTGCTAGGTACTATCAATTGCTTCACTGGTTCACATTCATCCTTTCTCTCAGCAGGCATCCACAGTCTATATAAAATCCCATTCTCACACACAATTTGATTCCTCAGTTTGTCAGTGAAAGGAATCTGTTGGGTCAGGGCTTGCTCCTTTATTTGCCTCAAACTTGTATCTTTCTTCAGTTCTTCCCTGAACTGCTCTGTCTCTTCACTAGAGACCACTTGATACAATTTGTCTCTTTCAGCAGGCTTGCTAGGGGTTGCTATGGTGACCCTAGGCTCGAAAACAGATTCCACTCTGTTTTCTTCAGCCTGTGTTAACATGGCTTCTGTTTCTTTGCCAAGTTGCTGTCTGGTCACCACATATATTTTCCCTTGTGCCCCCATAACATCTCTTCCCAGTATCACTGGTTCTTGTTGTTGGGCATTAATACCTACTTTATATTTGCCCTCTCGGCCTCTCCACTCCATTTTCACTAGGGCCATAGGCAAGCTTTCTGGTCTACCCCTCACTCCTTGAATAGTCACAGTTTCCTGAGGTAATATTTCCTCAGATTTTATTAAATCTGGCCTCAGTAACGTCTGAGCGGCACCAGTATCAAGCAATGCCCAATAATTTGCCCCTTGAACACACACTTCTTCTCTTAGACTCGAATCCAAGTCTTTTACTTCTGTCCAGTTTATCTGGCAGAACTGAACCTTTTTCGTTGTTAGATCTTTTGGTTCTGTTTTTACTGCCCTTGCCTGAGCAGGATTACTAATGGGGTTGGCAACCTCACATTGAAAACGTAGGTGCCCCAGTCTACCACATTTATAGCATAATTTCTCCTCTGTTTTAGGGTACACAGATTCACTCTGGGGTGTCCTGTGCCCTTCAGATTTTACTGGAGGACTCACTCGCTGTGGTACCACATCCTTTCTGCCGCCACTATATGGTCTGGGTTTAAAATCTCTTGATGTTTTCCCCACCCAGCCAGTTCTATTGGAGGCAAAGTGATCCGCCATCTCTGCGGCCTCCTGCACTGATGTAGGGGAACAGTCTTTGACAAGGAGCCTTATTTCTGGTGGTAACTGATGGAATAATTGATCCAGTATCATGAGGCTTTTCACCTCTTCCACTGACTGAGCTTTGGCACTACTCATCCACTTTCCAAATATATCTATCAACTTTGCTCCCAATTCCACAAAAGACCTCCCTGCTTGGATCTGACAGTTTCGGAATAACTTTCTAAAATGGTCAGGTCCCAGTCTGAATCTTTTGTATACTGCCTCTTTAAACTCGGCATATGTGACGGGCTTGTCTGAGGGAAATATTGGTATACCTCAGCCAATTCCCCTTTAATCAGGTTTGATAAATATTGCATATATTTATCCTCTGGTAGCCCCCACAATTGAGCTGCCTTTTCAAAAGTACTGAGGTAAATTTGTGGATCCTGTCCAGGCTCAAACACTGCAAAGTCTTTTGGTGTAACCTTTATCTTTGTTTCATTTCTGTCCTTTCTTGTTTCATCAGAATGAAACTTCTCTCTTTCAAATTTTAACTTTTCTACCTGTAATTCAGCATCCACTCTCATTCTCTCAAATTCCAACTCCCTCTGCTTTTCTTTCTCATCTGCCTCACTCCTCAATCTCTCAATTTCCAACTCCCGCTGCTTTTCCTTCTCTGCACCTTCCATCCTCAACTTCTCAGTTTCTAACTCTCGCTGTTTATCTTTTTCCTCAGCCTCCCATCTTAACTTCTCTCTCAAATACTCTATATAAGCGGGATTGCTTAAGTATCCTTCTGGGGTCTCTTCCCTGACAGGTTGTTTGTGCTAGACAGTTGTAAATCCTATTAGTGCCACCCTCAATTCATCTACCCCTTTACCCTCGTGAGGTAAATTGAATGTTATGCACTTCTCCACCAGCTCCTCTCTTTTCATCTTTATGTATTCAGCCATTTTGTTGGAGTTCACACACTCTTTGCCACACACTCTTTGCCAGTCACTCTCACAAGTAATCTTTTTTTTGTTATTTCTGTTTGCCACACCACTGTTAGGGATTCTCTAGTATTCGTACCACCACTACAGCCAACACCTGTGATGTATTCTCCTTTGTTCGTATCCCACCGCTACTGCCACCACCTGTGATGCCCTTCACTGGCTCTCCCTGTCAGGTTCCTACCTGCTCGTGGTTACTGCCTGTCACTAGGCACCACCAGGGACTCCACCAGTCCGGACTGTCCTTTTTTATGGTTTCTCTCCCCACTCTAGCACAGATCTCAACAGATCCCCCTGCTAGGCAGCACCACCAGTCACGTCCTATAACCAGTATTCCCAGAGACTCTGCCTGAGTCTCTCTATCACGTTACCTCTGTGACTGAGTGCTTAAGCTATCCCCAATCCCTTTGATCTTTATATATAAAGCATACGATCCTGGTTTGTTCTGAATACTTGTGGTGTTATATTCTTCCCTTCACCGCTGCCACCAATTGTTACAGTTTCCCTTCAGCCTTGGTAAGCACCTTGCCCTCCCTTCTGGTCTGTATAACCCCAGCCAAGGATCAGGCCTTCGGTAAACCAAATATAGTTTTCATTAAATAACAGAGATAACAAGATTACTTTATAAAGGCACATAAGCATATGGTTTCATCTATTTCTGGTACTTGTCTTAGTATTAATCCGAACTCCACACTCTCCTCACATCCACCAACTCTCCACAGAATCTCCTCTCAAAAACCCACCAAAACAACCCACTCAGGTCCACCCAGATTTAACTGTTATCCTTCCATTTATACTCTCAGCCATTCTAAACACTCAGCCAATCATCCAGCATTCTACTGCCCATTTACTCCCCCCTCCTCTTTCATTCCACTTACCATGTATCTCCTATACAAACAGCACTTACCATATATACATTAATACAGGAACATCACAGAGGCACTGTTTTACAGTGGTTCCAATCCTATCTCCAAGGTCGTCTTCACAGAATAGCATGGGGTGACTGTCTTTCGCCCCCCTGGGAGTTGTGCTGTGGGGTGCCGCAGGATACCATCTTGTCCCCCATGCTGTTTAACATTTATATGAAGCCCTTGGGAATGTTCATCAGGAGATTTGGGGCAAGGTGTCAGCAGTATGCTGATGATACCCAGCTCTATTTCTCTGTAACATCTGAATCGGGAGAGGTCGTGCAAGACCTGGACCGCTGCCTGGAATCAGTGGTGGGCTGGATGAGGGCCGATAAACTGAGTCTGAATCGTAGCAAGAGGGAGGTGCTCTGGGTTGGTGGTTCCTGAGTTCAGATAACTGGTCAGTTGCCTGCTTTGAATGGGGTCGTACTCCCTCTGAAAGAGCAGGACCGTAGTCTGGGGTGCTCCTGAATCCATCTTCGTCGCTAGAGGCCCAGGTGACCTCAGTGGCTAGGAGTGCCTTTTACCAGCTTTGGCTGGTGGCAGCACCTACCCTGTGGAATTCCCTCACCTTAAATATTATACAGGCGCCATCTCTGTTATCTTTTTGGCACCTATACAAGTCTTTTAAGTCGAGACCTTATCCCAATCTGTGTCTGTTTTGGAATTGCTTTTTAATATGTTTTTAAACCTTTTTTTTTTTTAATGGTTTTAACCTTTTAACCTTTAAAAATGTTTTTAAAGATGTTTTGTTTTAATGTATTTTAAAGTCTGCTTTAAGGTGTTTTTAGTGCTTTTGTTTGCCGCCCTGGGCTCCTCCTGGGAGGAAGGGCGGGATATAAATCAAATAAATAATAATAAATAAATAAATAATGTTTACCCAGAAGTAAGTCCCACTGAATTCAATAGAGCCTACTCTCAGGTAAGCTGCTCTTACTCTGTTCAAATATAAGAGGAGATATGCCCCTTAAGATACTTTAGATTAGCATTTAACATGGTATGAGATGCAGAAATACTAGCAAAAATGATGTTCCTTACAACTGCAGGAGAAAGAAAGCCATGCTGAATCACTCATATAGATAGAGAATGGAAACATATATTGTTATTTGAACGATCTCAAACAATTTCCTTCTCTGTCAGAAAACAGACTGCTACTGATGGCACAATCACATGTAAAGAGATTGAGCTGCTACCAGCCAACTGTAACTTGGAACAGAGGAAGCTGCCTTATGCCGAGTCAGACCACCGGTCCATCCCTCTAACTATTTCCTGTGGTGACTAGCAGTGCCTCTACAGGGTTTCTCTCAGCCTTACCTAGAGATGCCAAGATTGAACCTCGGACCTTCTGCATGCAAAGCACATGCTCTACCAGTGAGGTACGGCCCTTCCTCAAAGAAAAGCAAAACAATAGTACACAATTACTTTGTAACTCCTGTCATGACTTAATATTTCATCTTTCAAATATTTCCTTGGCTTCAGTTGCAGCACTATCTAAAGCATTCATTAACTAGCCAAGAGTTTCTTTAATTTAGGAATTTTGTGTGAAAGCATCCTAATTAGACAACACATTCTTACTAAAATGAGCCTAATTTGCAAAATAAAGATTGGTTGGTTATAGTGAGAATTGAGGCATCTGCTGCATTTGATTGATATCTCGTTTAAAACTGCTAACAACTTAAAGTACAGTAGGGGCCTGCTTTACGGCGTTCTGCTGATGCGGCGGCTTTCAAGCAGGGGAAATTCCCAGTTTTAAAGCAGATTTTGCCGTTTTGCGACGTTTTCGCGTCATTTTTTCACGACGCGGCCCATTATAGTCTATGGGGCCCCGCTTTACGGCGATTTCTGCTTTTTGGCGGGGGCCTGGTCCCTAATCCTCCGTATTAGTGGGGCCCTACTGTAGCAGATAACATGTCTACAGTATAAGAATTAAACTGTTTCTAAAATGATTTAACCATCGTGACTTCCTTTAAGGAACCCGGGGAGCTGAAGTTTGCGAGAAGTTGCTGCAACATCTAGCAAGTCTCCTCCCCTACATGAACCAAAGACAGGTTGGAATGATTCCAAAAGCATTTTGAACATCTTAAACAAGTGTGTGTATCTTGATATGTTACAACATGAATTTTCCCCAAACAGTTTTTATTAAGGAATGTGTTCCCCCCCTTTTTGATCAGAGTTCAAAGAGTTGAAACATGGTCGCAGTGACACCAACCTGGGCAGCTGTTTATGTATTTGAGTATTTCTATGGCAGTAATTTGGGGTAGTCAACATGCCGCCATTCAGATATTGTTGGACTACAACTCCCATCAGCGCCAACCAGCATGGCCAATGGTCAGTGATGAAGGGAGGTGTACGCCACAACAACTGGAGGGCACAACACTGGTTACCCCAGCGGTTTGGTTTTTTGTTCCTTCCCTACCCCTCTCCCCTTTCACAGGTCCATGTGGAAAAGTTTGAATTATAAAACATTTCTGATGTGAATGTAGCATGAGTTGTTCCAGTGTAGGTCAGCCACCCACAGGGATAAAAAGTACAATATTTAATGTGGACTGTGATGGCTTGGAAGTTGAAAGGCATCACTGTGCAAAGATCAGAATGATGAGCTATGTCTGAGGATACAAGGAATACCCACATAGCTGAAAGAGTTGCCTCTAATCCTACACAATTGAACTTTTAACTATCCTGAAAATTTCTGTCTCTCTCAGTTCAATTAGAAGTTAGTAATCCGACCTGGAAAATTCTTATATCTGTGCTCTTCTCTTGGATTGGGAAGCCCTTCCTTCAAGCTCAATTTTGCTTGCTGTCCAAGCTTGTCTGTCCCAGATTCCTCCAGTTTCTGTTTACCTATGCTGATCCATGGATTCTTTGGGTGATATGCAACTAACATATTCAGAACAGATCCACTGAAAATGATGGAATCAATTCATTTCAATGGGTCTTCTCTGAGTTTGATTTAGTTGCTTATCATGTTTTGGCTCTAATCTATCTAGCGTTACTTTTGCTTTTTGGCCAATTCCCATGCCCTGATCTTGTCATCACTCTCTGCAGTTCCAAGCCTCCATAGCAGTACTTATGATGAACTTAGGACTAAGATGCAAGTGCCCAAAAACTATATATAGTTGTGCGCTGAGAGAGTTCAAGAAAGAAAAATAGTATTCAAAACAAAACAATTGGTTGTACCTGTGACTGAAGGTACCATTATCAGCAGACCAGGCAAGCTGCAGAAGTTTACCAATTAAGGCAGATAATAACAATTTGCCATTTCTAAAAAGGGCCAGTGGACCATGCTCAGCTTCAGTGTAAGCAATCTGATTTTTAACCTCTGCTGAGTTGGGAAGCTCACTGGGCAGCCCTGGAAAAATGATAACACTTTTAGTTTGTCCACAGTACAGTGTTGTAAAAATAACTGTCAAGAACGTTCCACGCTAAGAATTATCCTAGAAATGATTAATACTACAAGTTTGAGTGGAAGTATCTGCCTACACTTTCAGCACAGATTTGTAGTTTTCTATCCATACAACAATCATGGTTTCCAAAGCATGGATTTGCAGCAAAGTATGTATTTATTATTGAGCATTTATTTTGCTATATCATAAGCCTACTGTTATTTTATAGAGTACCAAACCAGCATAGTATCACCTTACTTTGTCTAGCGGTGGGGCCAGCACTGGAATAAACTCTATGCTGGAAAATAGCTCAAAATCCACATGATCATTTTAAAACAGGGTTAATTCTAGGTCCCCTCCATACTGGTGTTTTGTTTTGTTTGAGGGGGATATTCTGCGACATCTCATTTACACAATAATAGTGCAGTAGTGATGGATTTATACTGGACTGTGTACACATCATTCCACTTTATTAGTAGTTCTATGCTTTCCCAACGGCATCACATCATTGCTGTCTGGAGAAGCATTCTTGTGCTATAGTGCAACGAAAGCAAAACAACAAACAAACAAACCCCGGACCATTTGTGGTATGCTATGAAAAGTTATAGGACTTCAGCAGGAAGCTATGGAACTGCATGAACTCAAAGCCCCTAAACTTTTTGCAGGCACAAACAGTATTGAAAGTGAGATGACGTATAACAGCCCTGATACCATCACGAGCCCAAATAATCATGAATGCACAAAGAATATTTGGAGGGGCCCCTAGTGAAAGTTTATTTTAAGAGACATCTAGAATTATTATTGATACCAAAATCTCCCAGAGCAGCAGAGTTATTGAGGTTTAAAATACTTACAAATTATTCTAATGAGGCATAGTGAAAGGAGTGGACAGTAGGTACAAATGTACTGTTGAGTTGAATATTGTAACCAGCACTAATCTGAACAAAGCAAGGTTAACTGCTGTCCAGACCAGATCTAAAAAACATTTCAAATTCCTGAATGCCAGCTGGGAACAGAGTAGGTGGGAAAGATATCATTTAAAATCCAAGATGTAAACGTCAGATTTCTTATGTTTCTTGGGATTTCTCAAGTCCTGGAAAATGTATAATTCTAAAAGTTACCATTAAAGCAACTAAAATGTTATAGTATAAACAAAAGCAAAAACTTCCAATGTTATGTGCTCATAATGCATAAAGAAAGTTTTATGATCAGGTATATATTCCAAGCGTGAATTATCTCACAAGATGTGGTATGTCCCTCTAAAGCAGTGTTTCCCAACCTTTACAAGTACGGGGCCCCCTTTGTAAGCTCAATTTTTTTTGTGAACATCTCCCCACACAAATTGTCAGTTTAGTCTCTGTTAATTGAAAAAAAATGGTGCATGGCAAAATCACATCTCCAAATATCCCTTTCCATAAAAAAGCCTGCAGACAGGGAGGTATTGCTTTCTTTTCTTAATGCAAAGGTCCACTCAAAGTGGTATTCCCCTCCCCCCCAATCTGAAGATGTACTGTCCTGTCCCCCAACACTAGTGGTTTACAGTGTTGGACTAAGATCCAGGTTCAAATCCCCACCCAGTCATGAAGCCCACTGGGTGCCCTTGAACTAGACACAGTTTCTCAACCTAACCTATCTCACAGGGTCTGTGTAAGGATAAAATGGAAAGGGAGGAGAACCATGTGCACCACCTTCAGCAACTTGAAGGAAAGTGGGATATAAGTGCAATAATAAATAAATAAATACATTTCAACTGCGGTATGTGGACCCCAGCCTCAGCCAACCTGCTGAGTTTTTAATAATAATAATAATAATAATAATAATAGAAGCAGCAATGTGGTCATGGTGGGGATGTTACACTGTGAAGACAAAAGGGTGGCTAGATTGAGGAGGGGGGTTAGTGCTTTTAGACCTTGGGAGGATCATCAGAACTGATGCCTTGGTTAGCATGCACTTGGGGAATGAGAGTGGAGCACAAGACAGACCAGTGCGCATGCACACACACGCACACACACGCACACACCTGTCCCTCCTGCAAACATCTGCAAGTGTGCATGCATTCAGACACATGGGAGGAGAGAAGCCCTCAACTGCCACAGCATCTTGGAGAGATTGGGGGGACAGAGTGTAGGTGGAAAAAAGGGGGGATGCTGGCACACCTTAGCCTCAGAGATGGGGGGTGAGCAGGTCCTGAGCATCTTTGAGCAGCATGGTTAACGAGCAAAGTCAAG
Organism: Rhineura floridana; assembly: GCF_030035675.1. Classification (NCBI taxonomy): domain Eukaryota; kingdom Metazoa; phylum Chordata; class Lepidosauria; order Squamata; family Rhineuridae; genus Rhineura; species Rhineura floridana. The sequence continues at coordinate 106,242,358 of NC_084483.1, forward strand.
GAAGCTCTTAGAGGCAAAAAGTCTTCCTTCAGAAAATGGAAGTCTTGTCCGAATGAAGAAAATAAAAAAGAACACAAACTCTGGCAAAAGAAATGCAAGAAGACAATAAGGGATGCTAAAAAAGAATTTGAGGAGCACATTGCTAAGAACATAAAAACCAACAACAAAAAATTCTATAAATACATTCAAAGCAGGAGACCATCTAGGGAGACAACTGGACCCTTGGATGGTAAGGGAGTCAAAGGTGTACTAAAGAACGATAAGGAGATTGCAGAGAAGCTAAATGAATTCTTTGCATCTGTCTTCACAGTGGAAGATATAGGGCAGATCCCTGAACCTGAACTAACATTTGCAGGAAGGGATTCTGAGGAACTGAGACAAATAGTGGTAACGAGAGAGGAACTTCTAAGCTTAATGGACAATATAAAAACTGACAAATCACCGGGCCCGGATGGCATCCACCCGAGAGTTCTCAAAGAACTCAAATGTGAAATTGCTGATCTGCTAACTAAAATATGTAACTTGTCCCTTGGGTCCTCCTCCGTGCCTGAGGACTGGAAAGTGGCAAATGTAACGCCAATCTTCAAAAAGGGATCCAGAGGGGATCCTGGAAATTACAGGCCAGTTAGCTTAACTTCTGTCCCTGGAAAACTGGTAGAAAGTATTATTAAAGCTAGATTAACTAAGCACATAGAAGAACAAGCCTTGCTGAAGCAGAGCCAGCATGGCTTCTGCAAGGGAAAGTCCTGTCTCAGTAACCTATTAGAATTCTTTGAGAGTGTCAACAAGCATATAGATAGAGGTGATCCAGTGGACATAGTGTACTTAAACTTTCAAAAAGCGTTTGACAAAGTACCTCACCAAAGGCTTCTGAGGAAGCTTAGCAGTCATGGAATAAGAGGAGAGGTCCTCTTGTGGATAAGAAATTGGTTAAGAAGCAGAAAGCAGAGAGTAGGAATAAACGGACAGTTCTCCCAATGGAGGGCTGTAGAAAGTGGAGTCCCTCAAGGATCGGTATTGGGACCTGTACTTTTCAACTTGTTCATTAATGACCTAGAATTAGGAGTGAGCAGTGAAGTGGCCAAGTTTGCTGATGACACTAAATTGTTCAGGGTTGTTAAAACAAAAAGGGATTGCGAAGAGCTCCAAAAAGACCTCTCCAAACTGAGTGAATGGGCAGAAAAATGGCAAATGCAATTCAATATAAACAAGTGTAAAATTATGCATATTGGAGCAAAAAATCTTAATTTCACATATACGCTCATGGGGTCTGAACTGGCGGTGACCGACCAGGAGAGAGACCTCGGGGTTGTAGTGGACAGCACGATGAAAATGTCGACCCAGTGTGTGGCAGCTGTGAAAAAGGCAAATTCCATGCTAGCGATAATTAGGAAAGGTATTGAAAATAAAACAGCCGATATCATAATGCCGTTGTATAAATCTATGGTGCGGCCGCATTTGGAATACTGTGTACAGTTCTGGTCGCCTCATCTCAAAAAGGATATTATAGAGTTGAAAAAGGTTCAGAAGAGGGCAACCAGAATGATCAAGGGGATGGAGTGACTCCCTTACGAGGAAGGGTTGCAGCATTTGAGGCTTTTTAGTTTAGAGAAAAGGCGGGTCAGAGGAGACATGATAGAAGTGTATAAAATTATGCATGGCATTGAGAAAGTGGATAGAGAAAAGTTCTCCCTCTCTCATAATACTAGAGCTCGTGGACATTCAAAGAAGCTGAATGTTGGAAGATTCAGGACAGACAAAAGGAAGTACTTCTTTACTCAGCGCATAGTTAAACTATGGAATTTGCTCCCACAAGATGCAGTAATGGCCACCAGCTTGAACGGCTTTAAAAGAAGATTAGACAAATTCATGGAGGACAGGGCTATCAATGGCTACTAGCCATGATGGCTGGGCTCTGCCACCCTCGTCAGAGGTAGCATGCTTCTGAAAACCAGTTGCTGGAAGCCTCAGGAGGGGAGAGTGTTCTTGCACTCGGGTCCTGATTGCGGGCTTCCCCCAGGCACCTGGTTGGCCACTGTGAGAACAGGATGCTGGACTAGATGGGCCACTGGCCTGATCCAGCAGGCTCTTCTTATGTTCTTATGTTCTTATGTTATCTTCACTGCTCCTTGGCTCCATCTGGGCCAAAGGTGAGATCTGGGCGGCCTTGCAAATAAGAATAATTTTTAAGAGGAGGTAGCAATGAAGCAGGAGCCAAGAAAGGCAGGCAGGCTGGCTGCCAGGAAGGAAGGGGGAAAGCAGTCTTTCCTTGCAGCCTTGCTTCTTTTGCTTCACGAAAAGCCCTCTTCCTCTCGTTCTGAGCAAAGGCATTGTCAACAGTGAGGAGACGGGAGTCAGCAATACTAATCCCCTCTTCTTCCTGGTAGCTCCACCCTCAGCCTTTTTTGGCATCTGCCACATGTTTTACAGGCAGATACTTGCCCTCGGCATGCCTGAAAGACGTTTTGCCACTTCAGCAATAGTCCTCCTTTATTATTTGGAGCAAGGGGGAGGTGTAGTCTGTAGTGGCTGTGGGGAGCATCCAGCATTCAGGGAATGAAGACTTTTAAATAAATAAATAAATAAATAATTCATTTCTTTACTGTTCACAGCCCCCCTGGATTACTTTGCAGCCCCCAGGTTGGGAATCACTGGTCTAAAGCATTACAGGCAGTGATATATGATTTATTTAAATGCTATATAAACATTACAGGCAGCTATGTGATTTATTTAAAATATTATATGAATACAAGAAGTATTAAAATAAGTTTTCTCCTACCCATAAGGTCATAGATTGTAAAAATTGTCAGTCACTTCAGTTATGAAAACATTATCACTCATCTTTATTCCTTCATCTAATACTCCAAACAGAGAACAATTCGTTTCTATACAAATGAAAGAAATCTATCATTTTATGCTGTCATAAACAAAGATTAGGATAAATATTTGAGCAGCCTGTTCTAAAATAAGCATAGTAGGACTTTCAATTCTTACAATACTTTTATCTCTCAATCATAAACAAATATTGTGCTGGCAAAAAAAAAGAATCATACTAGATGTAACATCATCAGTGTCCTCACAGACAGTTCAACAGAGGAGCTATTTCTTACTTTTTAATATTTTACTGCATACCTGATTTGAACTGCAACAATTTGCCAGTGTCATTTTATAAACTTGGTACTATAATAAGAAACCCATAGTATTAACAGAATTGTTTGAATAATGCAAGACACATAATAATAATGTTTAACGTTTGTATCAGTGCTTTCAAATGTTCAAAGAGTTTTAAAGGCATCATCTAGCTCTAATCCTTAATCTTGTAGGGTAAATCGACTTCCGGGAAGGGTGACTTCGCTTGTGCCTGCTTTTGGGACGGGCTCCCGCCTCAAAAGAAGCTTATTCAGATATAAATCAGTCAGAACATTTTTTTTTTGACTGATGAAATTTCTCCCGGGCAGGGAGAAACGTAGAGATCAACCTCAAAGCCTGTTTTTGTTGGGAGGACTGGATTTCATTAATTTATGAGATAAGGTCCAGCCAACAATGCCGGACGGACTTTCTAACAAGCTCTATCTGCTTAAGCGATACGTTTATCTTTTCTTCAAAGAGAGAATGGACTAACAGGCAAGCACCCTTCTTTCTATTATTTTTTTTACTTGGTTTAAATTGTTGCAGCAAAAGGAGATTTGTCAGATTGATCGGCTTTGGACAACTTCTGGGTGAGATATAGCTCTTCTCTGTTATTCACGAAATTAACAGCTTATCTCTGTTTCTGTCGCAAAAAGCTGTCCTGGAAGTGCATTCTAAAGATAATAAACAGAAGAGGGATTTCTATTCCTGATTTCTATTCCGAGGAATATTATATTGTCTGGGACTATTCTTTTTTTGGTCTATTTTATTTTGACGAATCTGCTTCTTCACGACGCCACTAACTGTTTTGATGCTGGGAACTAAATTTGTTTTGCATTCTTGCACAAGAGAGATAAGGCAGGTTGCTCTGTTTATACTGTGATGTCATCAAGCCTGGAATATTAACCCAATTGTTGCTGAAATAAGAAGTGGTTCTTCTTTATTTTTGTTTTGCTTTGTTTTCGTGGTTTTAAAAATGGCAATCAAGAAAGTGGCTGAGAATCTGGAAGTAATTATGTTTCAGAAAATAATGGATGAGATTGAGATAACGAAACAAACCCTGCGACAGGGTAGTAAGGAGCTGAAAATTGAACTGAGCAAAATGACGCAGGAGCTTAAAGAAATAGGGGACCCTGTGAGAGAGGAGAATGAGATCAGAGATGAGAAAAGAAAAAATAAAGGGAAGATACAAGCCCTGGAGATTGGAACAAATGTGGAATTGGAAAAAGATCTGGAGTTTATGGATTTTAGAAATAAAATCTACTGTTTGGAATTTAACGTTATCTCTGAAGAAATTAATGAAGATATTAGAGATAAAGTTATCAATGGCTTGGATAATCTTCTGGACTGGAATGATGTGATGGAGCTTGATATAGAGAAAATCTATGGAATTAACTGCAGCCATGTGACAATGGAAAAACTCTTAAGAGATGAGCCAGTGCATTTTGTAAAAAAGAAGAACACAGATATGACTTTACAACAGTATTTCAGCAACTTATTCAGAATGGATGGCAAGAAAATATTTGGGATAGAGGAAATTCCCATCAGACTCTTATTATATGACTATGGCTACAACAGCAAGATTATTATGGAATACTGATAATGGAAGATTGGACACTGAAATTACTGGACTTAACAGGACTATTGAAGATGGAAGATGGAACTAATAGGGATAATGGAATAATGGCTATTGAAATTATTGGACCTAACAGATTCTGATGAGATGGATTAATCGAAATGTTTATTTGGACTATGGTTATGACAATAAGATTATTATAATTATTAACGAGATGGATTAATTGACATGTTTATTTGGAGAAAAATTGATAGATATATTTCTTAAAGAATTGAAACCTCTCTTTGACTTTTTGTGGAAAGAATAAAGTAATGTTTATGAGATTTGATGATTAATTAAGATAACTACTGGAGGAAAGTGATTTTATAATATGATTTAAGAGACAGGATTGTTATATATTGTAGACCTATAACTGATTTGATATGTGACAAATGGGAAGTCAACATTTTATTTTATTTTATTGTTTAATCATTTTTGTTTTGTTTTGTTTTTTGTCTTTGAATGTTTTATGATTTTGTTTTCTATGCTTTATGAAAATCTGAATAAAAATTATTAAAAAAAAAAAATCTTGTAGGGTAAATCAGTATTATTATCCCCCATATTGCTGATGGGGGGAGGGAGGGAAGCAAAGCTGCAAGAGTATTTTACCTAAAACAAGATTAGGATTGCACTGTTAATCTAGGAGTAAATCCAACTGAACTCAATGGAGCTTCATACATAGAATTGTGCTGTCAGTCTTTTAACCCTACACTAGAGGTGAGGAACCTTGTTGGCCTGGTGGGCCAAATCCTTACCTCCTGCCACCCCCATGGGCTAACTTTGACAGGTGGGCAGGACATTCCACCTGTCAGTCATCCAGCGATTGACTTCTGTCAAAGTCCCTTGCAATGTCCTAGCCAGCTGTCAGGCATTTTGGACATACTGTGCAATGCACTTTCCCAACCCGGTGCTCAGCGCTTTTCTACTGAAATCTTTTTATGAACAAGATGAGGCTTTGTTTTGTTTTATAAAATTAAACTTTCCTGTTGGAGTCCATCCATTAACGTTAACAGACAGAGGGAGTTCAAGGGTTATTATCTCACAAGGATAACTAGGCTCAAGTTCATATTAGGTCCTACATTTCTGCATTTATTTGTGAGCCACAAGCAACCTGCTTGAACAGCAGACCAACAAAAGTTTACAGCGGTAAGACAAGGTGCAACAGCCATAAAGTAAGGAATGAAATGTCGCATTGCACTGTTTGAGGCTGGAGCATCTGTCTGAGCCATTCCAGAGCCTAGTTTGGAAAAGTAAAGCACCAGCTGGTTCTTGGTTTCCTTACTGCTTACCTGCTGTGGTGGCAGCTTTTCAGTTTCAAGGGGCAAAGGTGTCAGCATTTTTGGTTCTTAACTTAGCATAGCTCTTTTAACAAAAGAAGTTAGAGAATCTGTTTCAGCCAAGGACAAGTGCTGTGAATTTTGGGAAAAAAGTTTTAAAACTTTTACTTCATACCAATATATGGCTGAGAATATCAGCAGCAGAAGAAAAACTGTCAAATGCCAGCATGTTCTAGAATATGCATTGGCATGGCTACAGTATCCAATGCTTCTTAGCCCAGGAGAAAAGGGAGGAAACCGACAGCTAGAATATATAAAAATGGTAGACACACTCAGAACTTCCATGAAAACTACACCAGTGCCTACTAATTGGAGACTGTGCCCATGACATGCTGCCCACACATGGAAGGAGCCAATCGTATAAACCACAGGAGCCTTCTTATCGGTGGTGGGTAGACTTTACAGAGAAATATAATGATACATGAATGACCTAAAATAGGCAGGCCAATTCCTGTCCTACCATTTTAATGAGGAATTTTGTATTTTCAAGGCTCTGGCACCTATCTTCTTCCCATACAATGTCCCTATCTACCTACTATTGTGCATACAATTACACAGGAAGCAACATGTGGCTGCATACTACAACATTTCTTAAAAGCAGGTGTGAGGAACCTCATGCCCAAGCTCCAAATGTGGCCTTCAAGGCCTCTCCATTCGGGCCCTTGGAACTCTCCCCAAGCCACCCCATTCTCCCCAGCCACACCTTTCACTGGCGGTGCTTTGCACTCTCCTTGAGTGTTTTTCCCTGGCTGGAATGTGTCCTTGAACTCTGATAATGCCTCTTGCTTGCCTGGATGGAGGACAGAGAGGGTACACACACGCATGTAGAAACTAGCCTTTTATGCAAAGGTAAAATATATATTAATTGCTCTGCCCACTTTTGCATCTGACCCCACTCATCACTGCATGTGGCCTCCAGAAGATTGCTCAGAACATGGTCATCAGGCTGAAAAAGTTTCCCCACTCCTGTTTTAGAGCATTTTTATCTGCTGCAGCAGACGTGTTGAGTTTTGAAGCTGCTCCTGGCAGCTTTACATTGTTAAAGAAAAAAAGAAATCAGTCCTTGTGCTACCTTGTAAAGCTGCTGCACCTACATTTTTTTTAAAAAAACAATAAATTATTTGATGTCCATTTTTCCTTGCAGATATTTTAAAATTGTAACCTGCCCTGGGACCTTTGGGTGAAGGGTGGGTAATAAATATTAACATTAATTTGTAAAGATTTTCAAAAATTATCCTAAAAATTCCACACAGAAATGGGACAGGATAAACTAGGATAGATGCATACATCCTTAATTCAAGCAAACCACCACCATTTATTGACCTCCAGAAGAAAGCAGTAGGAAATTATTTTGTGGAACTATTAATGTTAAAAGATTTGTAGGTGCTTTGTTGATTAAGAGTCAAGGATAGTTAATTGACAAAAAGCTATGTAAAATAAATACCACAGCATCTCACTGTAAGAAGCACCTGAAATCTACTTAAGGAATCAGGTATCTTTACCTTAGAGCAGTGGTTCCCCAACTTTTCCTCTCCATGGACCATTTAAAAATTACTGAGAGTCTTGGCGGACAACTTAATGATTGTTGTAGCAATTGTAATGTTCTGTGCTAGATGCTGTATGATTTTCAATTGTATTTTATTGCTTCTTATAAATTTATTGTATTATGATACAAATTGTGATACAATAAAATCCAGTATAAGGAAAAAAAGAAGCAATAAAAATTAAAATTAAAAGTCAAAATTAATATTTAATGTGGATATACCGAGGACTACCTGAATGTAGCTATGCAGACTACTGGTGGTCCATGGAGTACAGTTTGGGAACCTCTGCCTTAGACAAATTGCAGATTGCTGCATATATATTGCTGATAAAAAAGTGAACATTTACATTTTACATCACCATTAGTGCTCCAGTGGCAACCTTAATATTTAGACAAAATAACTATTACTACTTTGCATCTTAATAATTATGAACACACAAGGAAGGTTTTCATATAAATGGATAAGAACATAAGAACAGCCTGCTGGATCAGGCCAAAAGCCCATCTAGTCCAGTATCCTGTTCTCACAGTGACCAACCAAATGCCTATGAAAAGCCCCCGAATAGGACTTAGGACAACAGCACTGTCCCCTCCTGAGGTTTCCAGCAACTGGGATTCAGAAGCATACTGCTTCTGACTGTGGAGACAGAACATGGCTATAGCAGCCACTGGCAGCCTTTATCCTCCATGAATTTGTCTAATCTTCTTTTAAAGCCACCCAAGTTGGTGGCTAAAGCTACACCTTGTGGATATATGTATAAGTAACTGAAACCATGTTTACTCAAAGATGGTCAGACAGTTACGTCCATGTAGTAGACAAAAATTAATAATGGCAAAGTGCTTTGTTCATTAATTAAGATCAATTGAAATAAGAGATAACACTGCTCTCCCCATGGTGTCTTACTTGACCATGTCTGACTTGCCATGAAATCTGGCCACGGTGAGTATTTTAAAACCCAGCCATGTTTATGCACAGAATTTGGCTGCTCTGTAGATTACCCCCATAATCTTAGCAAACCCCATCAATATTACCCTTGTGTTCTCCTTTCAGTGCAGCAAATGGAAGAGGCATGCACCCCATCAACTAGCTGTATTTTACTGAACAATGTAAGGCTTTCAGATTTGGACCTCTGAAAATTGGACCTCTGAAACTTCTGTCTCCTAGTAGCTGGTCTAGTTTGGAGTCCTCTATCCTTCTGTCTGTTCCTTTTTACAGCAAGCATTTAAAAAACATTCATGTTACGTAGTGCTCCCCGCCCCTCTGCTGCCTCTTCTCTTGGTTGCTGTTCTCAATGAGCCATTTAAACAACCCAGAATAAAGACTAAAGGCAGATTAATCACCTTAAGTATTATTTCCCACACAGCCTGGAGGTCATTCAGGGTAAAATGCTAAGGGTGACAAGACATACAACTCAACTCTGTGCACACTCTCGTTTTCAGACAACTTTGTTCACTGGGCCAGACTCATACCATAAAGACTTGTTTTCAAAGCTCCAGCGGGGAGCTGTATTGTATACAGCGGAGAAGACATACTTGAAAAACCAATCCATCAACCATCAACTCAGCATCATAAACTTTACCTCCTGCCCCGCAGGGTTAAGCATGTTCATGAATTAAAAACTGTTAGCCTCCTTAGCTCCTTTTAAAATGGTTTCCTCTTTAGGTATTAGTTCCTTTAATTGAAGTGGTTTATGATCAGTGTATGGTACAATAATTTACTCAATTGTGACTTGCAGCCTGATCTTGCAGCTTGTTTTCAAGGAAATCATTGCTACTGATGGCAGGGGGACTTACTCCCACATTAGGTGTACATAGGATTGTAGCCCTAATCAGTCAGGAAGAAGTGATGGGTCACATCTTTTGCATTTTCATTAATGCAGATGTTACATGCATAAAATATGTAGCAATCAAGGATATAGCAAGGTGCTCCCATTTGTACATGAATATTGATTTTTCTCCAGGGCCACTTCCTACAAGACTTAGTTTTAAACATTGACTTCTACTAGCTTTTCTACAGCAACATTAAAAAATACCTACAAGTATAAAAATATTTTTTAAAAAATTATTTCAATATATATAAAAACATCACCTTGCCAGCTCACCTTTGAGATTCTAGACGTACAGAGAAAATACTGAGGGACTAATCCAGTATGTTTATTGGTGCACTGTTATGTGCATTCAGCTCTCTTCTCATGGGGAGGCAGCTTATAGGAAGAGGGGTAATGTGGCAGGATATGGGATGCAGAGGGTGGGGCAGACATTGCAAAAAATCAGATTATGTCCTTAGAATTTTAGAACCTTCCATCTAACCAGCCAAGATAATCATTCAGTCCAGAAGAAGTAGAAGCAGAATGTGAGAGCACTGGAACTTTCTCTGTGTCAGCGATACTTACGAGTACTAAAGAGGGCTTTGTGCACTTTGCACGAAACCACCAAATACTACAAAATGGAAAGGAAATTGTATGAGCATAATTAAGTCTCCGTGTCTGCAAATAAAAAACATCAGCAAGTAGCAAGAGAACAACAACAGTAGAACGTACACCTAGTAATTATGCAATTTGGCACCTTCTCCAATGCTAACAGGCCTCGTCGTATTTTAGGGGCCTTTACATTTTTCTTAAGAAATGGGTGAAAAACAAAACATCCTAGATAATGTGCTGCCCTAGATTGCAAATATACTCAGGAAAGCTGCACCTGTTGCATTTATGCCTGTTATGTAGCTGGCCATACAAGAGTGAAAGTGGAGAAAAGATGGCCAAAAATATTTAAATTATTGTTTTATACTCTTTTTTATTTTATGGTTGTTTTATGAAAGCCACTTTGTAAGGGTTTTGCCATAAAATGTGGCCTAGAAATCCTTAAATAAAGACTAATCACTTCCAATGATTATGATTGAGCATAATAGCAAATGCCAGATGTTTTATAGTGCATTCACACCAGCTTTAATTCAGAAGCCAGTTCAGCAGTCAGAAAAGTCTTAGTGTCCTCCCAACGCTAGGTCATTGCAGAAGAAGTTACCATTATGAAAGTGATCTAGCACAGCAGTTATTTAAAGTGAAAGCACAGAAGGAGAAAATAAAATATATATTTGTTTCTCCACACTCAAAGCCTTTAGCAAATCTATTTCTTCAAATGCAAGGGTTAGAAATTTTATTAGCAAAATATGAAGTTGCCATGCTCAGGAATATGATGGATGCATTTCCTTCTATACTGAAAATGAAATCCACCCACATGTAAACTAATACTCTGACTATCTACAGTGAATAAATCAACAAATTTACAAAAAGAGTAACAGGCTTTGAAAAATCTCTGGAGACAATTGTCCCTTGGAGGTTTTAAAAACAATAAAACATATACATGCTGTCAAGAACTCTCAAGTTCCCACTGGGGTCAACTCCCAAGCCCAGTGCCTCCATTACCAGGGCTGGGTTAAACCAATACCAACCCTGCAAGGTAGGTACACTGCCACCACCCCATAAACCTAGTCACCCACTCTGGGCTGAGGGGAAACCCAAAGTGCAAGAAATAGACTTGCCAAGGATTCCAAAAGACAAGAGCCAAGAATGCACTCCTTGTCTTAGAGCAGCCTTTCCCAACTGGTGTGCCTCCAGATGTTGTTGGACCACAACTCCCAGGCTGAGGCTGATGGGAGTTGTGGTCCAACAACATCTGGAGGCACACCGGTTGGGAAAGGCTGTCTTAGAGCCTTAAGGCAAAATACCCAGCTATACGGTAATCTGTGGCTAATTGGCCAAGGTACTGGATTCAGAGGCAATTTCCCCCTGAAATGAACACACACTGATAAATAACAGGTAGCTTTATTAAAATAAAATATAAGGGCAAAAATAGAGCAGCAAAATAATTCCTTAAACCAAACACCCCTACGGTTAGGTAAAGTACAAAAGGCAGAGAGTTCAAGTCATAGGTAAAAATAACAAAAGCTGTCTAGCCTAATCTATACTCACATAATGTAGGTAAACCAGCAGAGTAACTTCATGGTTCCACGTCTCCCCAGAGATGGATAGGAGATGGAAGATGCAACCCCAACATCAGGTAGCACCAAGGAACATTGGGGATCACAATCCAGGATCACAGTTCTACAGGCATACCCCGCTTAACATCGCCTTGCTATAACGTATATGCTCCATACGTCCCCATACCCCGCTTAACGTTCACGCGCTTCGCAATAACGTACATTTTATTGGCATGACCACTGCCATCTAGTGGTGATTGCGTGCAGTACAAGTGAAGACAACTGCTTCACTTAAAGTAGATTTTTGCTTAAAGTATACTCTCCGGTCCCATTGCGAATGTTAAAGCGGGGTATGCCTGTATTTTTATGGGGAAAAGCCCAGCAACAGCCAGGAATTAATTAGCCAGTGACGGGCTTTCTGATGATGAAATCTTCTGGAGCTTTCGTGCCTCATGATCATGCACTTCTCCAACCTTCCCAGGCCTGTGGCCTTGAAGTACCAGTCTCAAGCTGATAAGCAGGTGTTCTTGCTCTGGCCTAATTAACTGAGTTCAGCTGTGGGAACTGACAATCTCATGGCCTCCCAGAGGTCCTAATTCAGGCAAGATGTTTTCCCCACAATTCCTTGCCACAGAACCATGTTAGTTAACAACCTTACAAACCAGGAGTTCTTGACACATGCCTACTTAAAAAAGTAAGCCCCACCAAGCTCGATGGGACTAGTTTCCATTATGGGCATAGGCAGGATTTTTTTTCCAGGGGTGTGTGGCAAAATAAAACACTGGAAGAAGTGAGCAGGCTAGTTTTTCACAAAAAAGTTGAGAAGATTGGTGCCCTCCCCCATGGACACCCGTAACTCCCATGTAAGGTACATAGGATTGCAGCCTTAATGTTATTAAAGCCTCCTATGTATGACTAAGCTATCACTGACACAACACACATTTTGTCCTTCGCTAAGAATCTTATGAGAGCCAGTGTGGCTCTTCAGGCAGGCCTTTGGGGTGGGTTAGTTTTTTAGTGTTACTGTTGGAATTTTAAGGTTTTAATGTGAATTGTATGTTTTATGTTGTGCGTCGCCCAGAGTGGCTGGAGAACCAGCCAATGGGCAACTAATAAATTTAATAAATAAATAAAAAATAGTGGTTAGGTGTTGGACTACAACCTGGGAGACCAGGGCTCGAATCCCCACACAGCCATGAACCTCACTGGGCGTCCTTGGGCCAGTCACTGCCTCTCAGCCTCAGAGGAAGGCAATGGTAAACCACCTCTGTATACCGCTTACCATGAAAACCCTATTCATAGGAACACCATAAGTTGGAATCAACTTGAAGGCAGTTCATTTCCAGTTCCAAGAGTCTTATACATTAGTGGTGTAGCAATGAAACCATAAAGAGAATAAACCAAAAGAAGGTGTACTTAGAAAGGGTGTCCTGTTTATGGATACTGGTGCAAGTGAGACATAACTATAAGACCAGGGCAGCTGATGTGATCGGCATTTGTACACATTACTGACATTTCTACAGAAAAGCAAATCTGTGGCAGGACGTAAAATGTATCATGAAGAAATTATACACATATCCACTTTTGAGTGACGTGAGTATGCAGAGAATCTGGAAATGGCTGTGTTCATTTTGCAGAGTTTTTCCATTTGCGTATACAGGGGCTCTTCACATTCTGTCTTGTGGCTTTGAGAAGCCTAATGTATCATGGCTTTGAGAAGCCAAGGCCTGGTATCACAGATCTATGCCATGAGTTTCCAAACTGTGGTCCATGGAACACCAGTTCATTCAGGTGGTTAGTGGCATGTCTGTGGATTTGTGGTTAAAGATGGGAGATGGCATTATATTAAATGCCACCCTGGGCTCCTGCTGAGAGGAAGGGTGGGATATAAATCAAATAAAAAATAAATATTAATACTTATTTTAATTGTATTTTTATTCATTTTATTTCTTATATTGTATTTTATTATATTACAATTTGAGTTCTATGGAATTCAAATTTTAATACTATAGGAAATAAAATAAGCAATAAAACAATTAAAATCATACAGCATCTAGCACAACACATTACAATTGCTACAGCAGACAGAAAAATCATTAAGTGTTCCACGTAGACCCTCAGCAATTTTCAAGTGGTCCATAGGGAAAAAAGTTTGGGAGCCACTAATCTATGCATTATTGCTATCAACAACTTAAAGGGTTACGGATTTTTCTTCTTGATTATATGTACAAGTGAACATAATTTTGCAATCTTAAGGTCAAAAATAAAACCAGTCTGAGCTAGCTATTGCACTTTTCCCCTGCTTGTTTTACTCACCTGCTCTGTGTGAAGCTAGATAAGAATGGAACAACTGTACTGCCAAGAGCTTAATGCATCAATAATAACTTTCCACACTTCAGCTATATGCTACAAACTATGACAGATTCAAGCTGAATAATGCTGAATGAACTTATCTTGCATAAGCTTTGGGAGATAAAAATGTATTTTATGAAATGCATAAAAAATATAATACACCCTCATCATGCTGCATCCTTGTCATCATGGGGCCACAGGCTTAATTCCTAGTGTAGGAGTTTAAGCAATACTCACCATCTGCTCCAAGAGGCTTATACAGTATGGATTCTGTGATTTATTTTAGATGTAGCTATGTTAAAAATAGCTGCATGATGTTGTCAAGCATGTTTTTAAAAATGAGATACAGGGCGTGTTTTTACCTTGAGAAAGAGTCTTGGAAATCTTCCTTTCAATTTAGACATTCAGAGTTATTGAGAGTAATCATATATATAGAGAAACAATTATTGTTTTAAATTTACATTTCAGTAATCCCATAAAATAAAAACACACCGCTTACTATATATCTCCTTTGTTTAGATTCTAATTGATTGCTCTTCATTCACTTTGTACATTATCAGTGAAGTGTTTTCAAAGATCAGCGTTGTTTACAAGTGCAAAACATCACATTTTGTTTTTTATCTATTCAGTATATAGACATCTTCTGGGAGCAAGCAGCTGCATATTTACTTCATGCAGGTGTGCACATTCCCTTTTCAAAAATGCTTGTTGCTAAGTAACATATTCTTTCCTTAGAAGCACTGCAATTTTTTGTTGTTGCTTGGAACCCCCCCAACAAATGTCCTTTATTCACCTGAGATAACTCTCCCCACTTTTAGCACTAATTATTTTCCCCCCTCAAGAACCACCCGTAAAAGATCTACAGACTGAAGGGTCTGTGTCCCAAGCCTTCAGGTAGAAGACCTTCACAGAACACCATAACCTCCTTCTCATCCAAGAAAGGAACGATATCATGTTCCCACTGATATCAGGCTGCCCCACATTTCCTGTTCCGTAGGCAGCATCCCTGAGCTCAGTTTATAGCTGCACCAAAATCTAGAGCTGTGGAGTAAGACAATCTCACTCTCCAAGCCATACAGATGTCCTGGACATAATAGCGATTTAACTAGTTACAAAAAAAACAACAACCCAGAGATAGTCCAGATTAATTTAGTTCAATTATTTCCCCAATACCAAAAATATACAGAGATGAAATGTTCTTTTTAAAAAAAACACTTCAAAATGCAAATTGTGGAATGGACCTATCCAGAAACTCAGGCACCAAGTTAGAGGAAGGTGTGATATTGTGGTCACTAGCATAGAGCTGGATAGTGACCCCAGGCATGCACCTGGGACCAGGAGCTCAAATCACCCAAGTAGGCAGCTCAAGTCCCCTGGAGTAGCAACTTCATTCATCCAGTTCTCCTTACCTGAGATGCTAGAGACCACCAAGAAACCACAGAATGCCAAAAGAGTACTAGGTTCCTAGCTAAAATGCACCCCCTTTAAAGGAGCCACTCCTCACCAAAGAGGGGCAGGGCTTGGTAAAGGCACAATTCAGCAATGGAAGCTGTTGGCACAAGTTGAATGCTCTGGAGCTATCCATGGTCCTGCAGATTGCATTGGGTTCCCCTGCTTTCATCTGACACTTGCTCCTTTAGTAATGGTAGGAGGCCTTGAATGAACCACTGCCCACGTAAGCTAGGTAATGAAGGAAGGGGGAGGAGCAAAACTCCCCCCTTTGCCTCTTGTCACCACCACTAAGAAGGCAAGGGGGAGAGTGTGTGTGTATGTGTGTCAGGGCTGGCCCATGGGGTAGTGTTCTAGACAAAGTCATAGACTGGACTGAAGGTCAATCAGGATCAGAAGGCAAACCAGAGAACTTTAGTTCAGTGCAATTCAAAATATTTGATGTACTAGGGGAGGGCATACTTTGTTTTTCATTTGAAACTTGAGATCCACCAAACACAGCTTATTCTAACAGACATGCACTTTTAGAATTAAACTTGTTTTGGCTACCAGAACATAGTTCACAGTCCCTCCACAAAAAAGTCCGATGTTGCTTACACGCATCCCTCCACTCTCTTCATTCAAACAGGCTAATTTGGGGAGGGGAGATGAGTAATTTTGCAGTTACCATTTTTAAACAATTGGGAGTCAGAAATCCTTGTCAGTCTACTTCAATTCACTCAGAGGTCCACCAGTAAATCCTGATCTGCCTTCTACCACCCCTCTTTTAGAGTGAATCCCCATTTTCCCTGCCCTATAAGGATTGTAACCATGCAAGAATATCCTATAATCTTCTCCTGCTTTGCTTTCTAGAGATAAACTAATCCTTTCATCTGTTCTGCTTAGACAGCAGCATGGTAAACAGCAAGGTAGGCCTTACTGTGGTAAAGGGACAATCATTTTACGGTTGGCTACTGGTTCTCTTCAAAGAGAGGAGAACATGCTCTTCTTTCTTCCTGCTTTAAATCTCTTCTCAGTCTGGATTAAAGAGAGACTGACCATTTGAACCTTTCACCAAATGGTGATTCACCTTTAGATGTTCTTTTCAGCTCTTGCAGGTAACTATTAATGGGAAAAAGCCTATGTGGGATGAAATTATCATCTTGTGAATGGGTTATTAACAGGGTGCCCCAATCTATCCTTCAGTGAGAAAAGACACAGAATTAAAGAGCATTAAACATTTTGTTAAACGGAAGTAGCTAACATAGCTAACCTTATTTTGAAAGCCATGATCAGAAACAGTATTTGGTCACGGACAAGGAACAAAGAGAATAAACAAGGCACTGGGATTTAAATAGGGCATAGTTATTGATTAATGTAAAGATCTGCAGTAATAGTATTAGCTAGCCAACCACCCTTGCAAAACTATGGATACTGAGCTTTACGGGCAGCAAGGTGGTGAGAGACTCACCATTCCTCAGAACCCAAATCACTCTGCTCCTCACTCTGAGCAGCTGTTTATACTGTTGGTGAGGGCAGTCTGTCTCTCTCTAACACACAAACACACCAAACAAGCAGCCCAAAGTGAAAGAGGCAGGCAGACCTTAAGTGGGTTCCATCCTAGTTCACCTAAGCCAAACAGCCACAAAGACTAGTGTGGAGAAAACATATCTCCACCCTTCAAGTGATGCCTTAGGGTGTTCACCAGTGACCCTAGTTTAATCCTACCCTCCTTAACCCGCACCTATCCTGCTGAGTCGCTTGTGACCTAATTAATATTAAGACAATTGAACTAGAAAGTAATGCATTCATGCTGTGTGAAGCTGGCAAGAAATCCCAAATTCCCAAAGCCAATTTAGGTCAGGCAGGAGGAATCCCTACTAGGCAACCAGATAGCCCAAACCTGCTATGCATGGGAAGGATGCCATACCAGTTAGTGAAGAGGGCAGGATGAATGGGCTGCACTGCTCTAATAGCTCCAACTTGGCTTTTCTCTGATTGGTCCATTTGCATTTAGGCGTGATGGCAGTGCTTGTTCTCTTTGACTCTATGGAAATACACAAAGAAGCTCCCTTGCACTATTGCTGGGATGTGGGAAGGGAGCAGACTTCCTGTTTTTGAGGAATTGCTTTTTATTATCTCCATATCTCTGCTACAGTCATAAGTACACTGACAAATTCTTAATGATAAATAATTGGGTTTAATCTTAAATTCACTAAACTGGAACATTGATTGAACTGAATGTGACAAAAGCATGGACAGAATCAGATTTATGCACCACTGAAATCAATGGGAGAGGCAGCTCAAATCCTACGCAAGCTTAATTAGTAATGAAGTCTCATTGAGTTCAATAGAAGTAAATTTATTTGGGATTGTGCCATTAAGCATTTAACTCTGCACTTCCGTCACATTCATTTCAACAGTATTTAGGTGTGGCTAATTTCTACTGGATTGCACAAAGAAGTTCTCAGTCCTAGTAAAAGTTCACATTGTTTCTGCTCCATATGAATTAACAGTTTACTGGCCTCCAACTATTCAGTATCATGGTCCTGTTTATATTATCTGCAAACCAATAACTTGGATTAATTCTATGACTTTTTTGTTTTGCTACAGTATGGTATAGTGATTAGAGTGGTAGATTAGGACCTGGGAGACCACGGATGAAATCTCCACTCAGCCATGAAACTCACTGGATGACCTTGGGCCAGTTTCTCAGACTAACCTACCGCACAGGGTTGTTGTTGAGGGGAGAACCAAGTATGCCACTTTGATCTCCTTGGAGGAAAGGTGGGATATAAATGTAATAAATAAATGAAATAAATTTCCAGAGAATCTTTAGAAAAAAGACTTAAGTATCAGAGCTGGAAATGCAAGCTTTGTTCAGTTGTTTGCTATTTGTGGTTACCAAAAGTGTGAAGAGGCTTTCTAGAATATGCCCAGCTGACCCTGCTTCCTAGATGCAGATGTGTTATCAGCATTCGTCTGCAAGGGAGCCCTATACACATACAAATGAGGATTCAGGGTTCACACCCCATGGAGAGGGTCCTATCTGTACACAGCCCCCCCTTCAGACTGACACCAATCACTCTGTGGGTTTGGCAGACATCAGCATCTAGGGGGTGGGGCTCAATGCATTCATTCTAGAGAGGCCTTTCACACATTCAGTACTAAGGTTAAGGCTGCATTGCAGTAGTTCGGTTCATTTGTGTGGTATCCAGTTGTTTTAGCAGTTCCTCCCTGTACTACTGACCTATAGAAATGTTACACCCATTTAGTATTTCAAACATGATTTTCAAAACACAGTATCATTTAAATCTAACACAGGTAGAGGGCCTCCATTTTCACTGATTAGCTATATATTTCAGTTATGTTCCATGATAATCTCTTATTCAAAAGCTTTGCCTGCGCCTGCAATTTATATCCTTTTTCAGCCTTCTACTAACTTACATTTTATCACTCTGCATTGTTTCAGTTACTGATTACTGTGTAAGAAACATTCCTCTGATGTGGCTTCATCTTGAGAAAAAAGAGTTTGGGAGCTAAATGGGGGATTAAATATGATAGCCTTTCACATCTGGACAGCTAGATTAAGGCTGGGTGGGTGATCAGGGAGGAGTTACTCTTTCCCAGCTTTGCCCACCTGGGTATATGGTTCAACACTGTGGTAGATCCGAGGGTTGGGGAGGTGGAGTGGCTGTGGCCTATAGGAGTTCTCTCTCGCTCATCAAGCACCCTGTCCAGGTAATGACTGGCTTGGAGTGCCTCCACCTTGTGCTGGGTCAAGGAGACTTGGGAATCTTGTTGGTGTACCGACCACCCTGCTGCCCAACAAATTCCCTAACTGAGCTGACAGAGGTAGTCTCGGAGGTATTATTGTGGTCCCCTAGACTATTGGTACTGGGGGACTTCAACATCCATGCTGAGGCTGCTTTATCTGGGGCGGCTCAGGACTTCATGGCCTCCATGGCAACCATGGGGCTGTCTCAATTTGCTACTGGCCCAACGCATGTGTCGGGACATACTCTTGATTTGATCTTTGCCACTGGACACGGAGATGGTGATCTGGAGGTGGGGAGTTTTTCATCGACCCCATTGTCATGGACAGATCACCGCTTGCTGAAGTTTAGGCTTACAGCCACCCTTTCCCTCCGCAAGGGTGGGGGACCTATTAAGTTGGTCCGACCTCGGAGACTAATGGATCCACAGGGTTTTCAAAGGGCTCTGGGGGATTTTCCGGCTGATAAGACAGGCGGTCCTGTCGAAGCCTTGGTCGCACTGTGGAATGCGGAAATGACCCGGGCTGTGGACACGATCGCTCCTGTGCGCCCTATCCCATGCAGAGCTCATGCAGCCCCATGGTATACCCCGGAACTGAGAGCGATGAAGCAAGAGAGGAGAAGGCTCGAGTGCAGATGGAGGCGTACTCCTCACGGATGCAATTATGCCTTGGTAAGTGCCTCCACTAAGTTGTATACAGAAGCGGTGAGGGCAGCGAAAAAGCGACACTTCGCTGCCACCATTAAATCATCCCTCAACCGTCCAGCGGAGCTTTTTAAAATTGTCCGAGGGCTTTTACACTCTAGTCCTCAGGATATTATAGAATCTTCGGAAACCCGCTGTAACGAGTTCGCTGGGCACTTCCAAGATAAAATCTCATGCATCCGCTGGGACTTAGACTCCAATATTATGGCAGTTGAACCTAATGAGGTATCCGGAGCACGGTCTTGTCCTCATTTATTGGATGAGTTTCAGTTGGTACAGCTCGAGGACGTTGACAAGGTGCTTGGACTGGTGCGTGCAACCACTTCTGTACTGGATCCTTGCCCCTCTTGGCTAGTGAAAGCTGGCAGGACTGGAACAGCCGGCTGGGCCAGGGAAGTGATAAATGCCTTCTTGAGAGAGGGAGTGGTCCCTAGTTGTTTGAAAGAGGCGGTAGTGAGACCACTCCTGAAGAAACCTTCCCTGGATCCAGATAATTTGAACAACTATAGACCGGTAGCGAATGTTCCATTCCTGGGCAAGGTCTTAGAACGTGTGGTGGCCAGCCAGCTCCAGGTGGTCTTGGATGAAACCGATTATCTAGATCCATTTCAATCCGGTTTTAGGCCCGGTTTTGGCACCGAAACAGCCTTGGTCGCCTTGTATGATGACCTATGTCGGGAGAGGGACAGGGGGAGTGTAACTCTGTTGATTCTCCTTGATCTCTCAGCTGCTTTTGATACCATCGACCATGGTATCCTTCTGGGGAGACTCACGGAGTTGGGAGTTGGAGGTACTGCTTGGCAGTGGCTCCGCTCCTACTTGGTGGACCGCCTCCAGAAGGTAGGGCTTGGGGAGCATTGTTCGATACCCTGGACTCTCCATTGTGGAGTCCCGCAGGGATCGGTTCTATCCCCTGTGCTTTTTAACATCTACATGAAGCCGCTGAGTGTGGTCATCAGGAGTTTTGGAGTGCGTTGTCACCAGTATGCTGATGACACGCAACTCTATTTCTCCTTTTCATTTTCATCAGGTGAGGCTGTTAATGTGCTGAACCGTTGCCTGGCCGCAATAATGGACTGGATGAGAGCTAATAAACTGAGGATCAATCCTGACAAGACTGAGACGCTGTTGGTGAGTGCCTTCTCCGCCCAGATGGTGGATGTTCAACCTGTTCTGGATGGGGTTACACTCCCCCTGAAGGAACAGGTTCGTAGCTTGGGGGTTCTTTTCAATCCATTCCTATCTCTTGAGGCTCAGGTGGCCTCGGTGGCACAGAATGCATTCTACCACCTTCGTTTGGTAGCCCAGCTACGCCGCTATCTGGAAAGCGATGACCTCACTTCAGTCGTGCGTGCTCTGGTAACCTCTAGATTGGATTACTGCAATGCGCTCTACGTGGGGCTGCCTTTGAAGACGATTCGGAAACTACAGCTAGTGCAAAACGCAGCTGCTAGACTGCTGACGAGGACCAGGCGGTCCGCACATATAACACCTGTCCTGGCTCGCTTGCACTGGCTACCTATTTGTTTCCGGGCTAAATTCAAAGTGCTAGTTTTGACTTATAAAGCCTTACACGGCACGGGACCACAATACCTAGCGGAACGCCTCTCCCGATATGAACCTACCCGCTCACTACATTCAACATCAAAGGCCCTCCTCCGAGTCCCGACCCACAGAGAGGCTCGGAGGGTTGTAACAAGATCCAGGGCCTTTTCAGTAGTGGCCCCTGAATTATGGAACAGTCTCCCCGATGAAGTACGCCTGGCGCCTACACTTTTATCTTTTCGGCGCCAGGTTAAAACCTTTTTATTCTCCCAGGCATTTTAACTTAATTTATTTTTTAGCTCTTAATTTATACCAGGCTGTTTTACTGTTTAATATGTATGCTTTTTACTGACCTTTGTAATTCTATTGTATTTTACTCTATGTTGTGCACTGCCCTGAGAGCCTTTTGGCTGTAGGCGGTATAGAAATCGAAATAAATAAATAAAAATAAAATAAATAGAACAAAAATAACCCTGAAATCTCGGCCTACTTCAGACTAAATGTTTATTCAGTTAACATGCTACACTCATCCCCCATTTCCACAATATAAAATCTGTTACTTTTTGCAGTCTTTAAGCTTATGACTGAAATAAAGTGTGAAGGGGACTTGCTGTGGGGAAGATAGACCAGTACCTGATAGAGCATTATTATACAGCCACAAGAATGGCTGTATACTATAGTCTGCGGGGATTTTTCACATTCCGCAATGTTAAATGGAAAATATCCCCCCATGCCATTCTGAGGCTTTCCATAAGCTCATTTCAAAACAAAACCTTACAAAACTTATAGTTCTGAACTCAGAAACGCTTGCTTAACAACCCTCTCAATTTTCATGGCGATACACAAAACAGAGAGAATCGAGAGTTCAAAGTCTAAAAAGAGAAAAAAACTCAGAGCCCTTTTGGACTTTTTTCTGCGAGTTCTCATAATCTGTTGAAATTCATTAAAAA
Source organism: Rhineura floridana (assembly GCF_030035675.1). Lineage (NCBI taxonomy): Eukaryota > Metazoa > Chordata > Lepidosauria > Squamata > Rhineuridae > Rhineura > Rhineura floridana. Next base: position 106,264,712 of record NC_084483.1, read on the forward strand.
TCAGCCATGTTCACAGAGTACCTATAATCCTAATACTGACCTTGCCCCATACTCTGACCTTCATCTACTGCAGTTTAAAAGTAAAAAAAATGCCTGGCTGAGTTTTAATTAATTTAAGAAATTTTGGCTGGAAGCCTATTATAACGCAGGGCATGCTCAGTAAGGAATGTCAGTGTTCTAAAAGCCTCACAGCTGCTGGGCTTGGCTAATCAGAGGGCCACACCCACACCAGACTTGATTTCACTTGAGACAGTCATGGCTTCCCTCAAAGAATCCTGGGAAGTGGAGTCTGTGAAGGGTGCTGAGAGGAGACTCCTATTCCCCTGAGAGAATGGTTTAACAGTCAGCCACTCTGATTAAAGGTCTGTGAGAGAAACAGGACATCTCCTAGCAACTCTCAGCACCCTTCACTAACTACACTTCCCAGGATTCTTTAAGAGAAGCCATGATAAATGGTTTTAAATTGTTTTTAAAAGATGTGTTTTTAAATTTGTATATTTGTTCTTAATGTTTTTAGTTATTGCAAACTGCCCAGAGAGCTTCAGCTATGGGGCAGTATATAAATACACTAAATAAATAGATAAATAATGATTGTCCAAAGTGTAATAGAGGCCTGGTGTGGATGTGGCCAGGGACAGCTTTGTTTTAAATTTGGGTGGGAGGTAGGGTTGCCAGGTTCAGGGCCTGAGACTGATCCTGTATCTTTAGGAGAAGAGAAAGTCAGCCAAGTGCAGGTGTTCTTGTAACATTATAATGGGAAAAACCACAAGGTAGAATTGTCCCTTCCCCCTGCCCAATTGTGAAAGATACAGAAGACATCTTGGTTGGCAGGCCCAGCCTGGTCAGTTTTACCTATCCTAATCATGATTGCATAGGAGTATATCCGATTCAACTCAATAATCATATAAATGATCAGACTTGTCTTTTCCCTCCTTCCCCTTTCTTCTCCCTTCTTCCCTCTTCCTTCTTCCGCCTTCCCTGCCCACTCCATCCCTCCATCCCTCTCCCCCAGTCAGTTTTACCTATCCTAAGCATGACTGCACGGGAGTAAATCCCACTGAACTCAATAAACATGCAAACGACCACATCTGTCCTTCTTCTCCCCTCCCCCTCCTACCTGCTCCCATCCCAGTCCTCCCCTCTGCCTTTCCACCTCTCCCTCCTCCCCCTCCTCCCTTCCCCATCCCCTGTGGTCAGTTTCATCTATCCTAAGCAAGATTGCCTGGTGTGTGTGTGTAAATCCCACTTAACTCAATAAGCATGCAAATGATCAACCCATTCTCAGCAAACTTGCACAGGATCCCATTTCTTACCTCCCGGATTTAAAAGCAGGGAAATTCACTAATAGGCAAAAGACCTTGCAGTTTAAGAATGTACCTATACCCCACAGATATTTCTACCAAACTTTAAAAAGCAGGGAAATTGGACAGCTATAGTGAATGCACCAGGGGAGCAGGAGACCTGAACTCCTCTCTGAGATATTGTACTGCCCTACAAAGTTGTCAAAATGCAAACACAATTTGGGTTGGTCTTTCACAGTCCAATCCACTTGCTGTGTAGCTTGGAAGAATTTGGTAACATGTGCCTCTGAGCATATGGTGAGTGGATTGGCAAGTGGATTGGACTGTGAAAGACCAACCCAAATTGTGTTTGCATTTTGACAACTTTATAGGGCAGTACAATATCTCAGAGAGGAGGTCAGGCCTCCTGCTCCCCTGGTGCATTCACTATAGCTGCCCAATTTCCCTGCTTTTTAAAGTTTGGTAGAAATATCTGTGGGCTATAGGCACATTCTTAAACCGCAAGGTTTTTTGCCTATTAGCGAATTGTCTTTAAAATCTCTCATATCTGCTATGCTTTAAGTCTTTATGTCTGGCATTGTTTATTTTAAAGCACATAACTTTAAAAGTAAAATCCTATTCGTCCATATTAATGATATATGCAGATACCTGTAGATGAATACATGCAGTATTTTGCAATCCCTTATAGAAGAAATAATTTAACTTCAACCAGAACAATAATAATTTCAAAGAGAACAAGAGCCAAATTAAAGGTCAACTTTGCTATGCTTGCTACTAGCAGCAACAAAATGGATATTTACACCAATGAGGGAAGCTTTTGTCTTTCAAAACTAGGAGATTAAAAAAAACACTAAAAGTAGTATGGATTCTAGATAGTTGCCTCTACAAATTAGCCACATACAGGAATAGTCAGATACAGATATCTTTTATAGAGCAGTCCTTCATCTCTATGAACGCTACAGAATAGGAGTCAGATATGAAAGTATTTTGACATAGCTGCTGCTACAGGTCTTAATATAGTAGGGCCCCACTTTACGGCGCTTCACTTTACGGCACTTCACTAATGCGGCGGTCTCAGTTAGACACAATTACACTAAAGCCCCACTCATATGGCGCTTGTTCCACTTTTACAGCGGTTTTCGGGCATTGTGCACCATTCTATTCAATGAGTTCCGCTTTTAGTCAGTTTTTGCTTTTCGGCAGGGATCCGGAAAGTAACCCACCATATGAGTAGGGTCCTACTGTACAGAGCACATCAAGACATGCCAGTAAACTGGGCTCTCCAGGGATTTCACTGCATTTTACAGCGAGATAGCTAGTTCTCAACTCAGGCTTACCCTCTGCATCCATCAGTCTTTGAAAATGTGCTGGTAATTTAGGTCTAATCTTCACTGCAGGAAAGATAACTCATTGTTATGTATTCTGGAGATGGACCTTTGAAGCCAGAAAGCAAATTTAAGACCATAGTAGAAGGTAGTACAGGGTGTTTACTTAAAGAAGAAAAATCTACACATTACTGCAATTTTTTTCTAAATTAGCTTTCTCCGTTTAAATTTCAGGGAAAACAGCAACGTGTATAACAATGCAACGTTCATTCTGATACAACACAAGAATTATAAAGTATCCTACAAATGATTTTGCTGCACTGGCTTCCATAACTACATTCAGAGAACAGAAATCACAAAGAAAAGAGAAGGTGATTTTCCTGATTTATAGACAACAATTTAAGGGCTCTTTTTATATGCTTCAAACCACAAAGAACCATTTCTTTAGATGCAAATTAGGACCTTACCTCCTTTCTTCATAATCATGGGTCATGTATTCCAGGAATCTACTGTGACTTCACAGTGTGACCCATATCAGAACTGCATGAATTTTCCATTACTTAAATCCATACACAGATTAAAGCTGGCTGGCAGCAAGGCAATCCACAGAAGGAAAAGAGAAGAGCTTGTGAAAGATACCTTGGCTATGCTACTTCAAAAAAAAAAGCTGGGGGGGGGGGAATTCTTGTGCAAACAGAACATAGCTTTTCAGGTCAAGGCTAATCTCTGCTTACAGTTCCTAGTTCGGCATCTGATCAAAATGGAGTTTGTCGGTCACATCCATTTGTGGGGGCAAGAGAAGGGGGAAGAATGTGCAGAGTCTTTCCCAATACAGTGCATCAGTAGTACGAGCAGCTTAGCTGAAGGCAAGCCTGAAGCAACTGGTTAGTGGTGGCAGCAGCTGTCTATCATGCCGCCTCGATTCATAATTCATAGCATATGCTCCAATTGCCCGTTTACCAGAGGTGGTCCCTAGTTTCTGGAGCCGTTCCTCCATATAAATCAATGTCCCTAATTTAATTTATTTTGCCAGTGGGCAAATTTGCTAACAGTTTATTTGTGTAAGTTCCTGTAGGTGCCATTCTTCAGTGTTGAACTATCTTCCTAAGGTCACTAAAATAGGAATGGGGACCCTGTGGCTCCAAATGTTGTTGGACTCCAACTGCCATCAGCCCCAGCCAGCCTGGCTAAAGGTCAGGGATGACAGGAATTAGAGTGCAGCAACATCTGGAGAGCCACAGGTTCCCCCATCCCTACAAAGTTAATGTGATGATGCAATACTACATATGACACTTTAAGTTGCATGTATGCTTTACAATTGCAAATGGTAGCCCAGGGTGGGCAAGATCAGGAACAGGAGTGCGGGGAAGGCGGTTTAATCCTTTCCTCCCTTGTTGCTATCATTACTAGATTTCTCTCACCCTTTTAGAACCAATGAGAGCTTCTCTACAAATGCAAATAGCAAAATAGCAGCATTGGTGAGGGGGAGCCCTTTTCATTGGGGCCATCATGTGGGATGAATGGGCGAACCCTCACACCTGCCACCACACTTGCTCTTTGCAACTGTAAAATCATCCACGCAAGTTAGATGGACATTTAGCATCACTTCTAGTTTGGCCCTGAGTGGATGTTTTTTCCTCTGATATACATGCATGTAAACATACATGCATGAACCTTAAAATGCCATTAAAATTAAAACGATATAAAATATTACAATATAATAATCAACTATAAGAGATTACAGCTAATGCATAATAATACTTTCAGAATAGGTGTTAGTTATGTGACTCATACATGTTTGTTGCTGATTGTGCTTATTGTGTACAGCATTAGATGAAAAATTGCACAAATATGCCTATTAAGTATGGCGTTAGATCAATCATTTATTTGAAAATTAGGTATTTTTTTAAAAAATAGCTACTTTCATTTTTAAAAAGATAAATGTGCATGAGAACTCAAGAACTGATCAAGGCTAGAAGCAAGAAATTATACAGCCACAAGTGGCTGCATACTATAGGCAGCATGGATTTTTCGCATTCCGCAATGTTAAATTAAAAATACCTCCCCCTGCCATTCTGATGTTTCCTATAAGCTCATTTCAAAACAAAACCTTACAAAACATATAGTCCTGAACTCAGAAATGCTTGCTTAACAGCCCTCTAACCCCTGTTGGACTTTTTTCTGTCCGTGGTCTCATAATTTGTTGAAAGTAATTAAAAATCAGCCATGTTCACAGAGTACATGTCATCCTATTACTGTCCTTGCCCCATACTCTGACCTTCATCTTTTGCAATTTAAAAGTTTTTAAAATGCACAGCTGATTTTAATTAATTTAAGAAATTTAATATTGGTTTCAATGATAAGCATGGGCATGCTCAGTAAGAACCAACTGTCAGTGTTCTAAAAGCCAGACTCACAGCTGTTTGGCTTGACTAATCAGGAGGCCACACCCACATTTATTCCACTTTAGACAGTCATGGCTTTTCCCAAATAATCCCAAATAGTATGTGAAGGCTGCTGAGAGTTGTTACGAAACTCCTGTTCCCCTAACAGAGCTCCAGTGGCAAGAGAGGTTTAACAATCAGTCCCTCTTCTGGGGATTGTATCTCTGTGAGGAGAATAGGGCAACTCTCAGCACCCTTCACAAACTACATTTCCCAGAATTCTTTTGGGGAAGCCATGACTGTCTAAAGTGAAATAAAGGTCTGTGGTGGATGCAGCCAGTGACAGTTTTAGTTTAAATTTGGGTGGGAGACTACGTGTGCCTGCTGTAGGATGAAAAGGTGGAGGAAACCCTTAAAGACAATGATACCATTCACAAAGTTTTTCTCTTGGAAAATAAAGGAGTTTTCCCTCTGCCCAGTGCCCACACAATCTCCTCCCCCTCCCTCCCTCCTCCTTCCCTTCTGCTTCTCCCTCCTCACACCTCCCTGCCCTCCCCCAGGTCAGTTTTGTCTATCCTAAGCATGATTGTACAGGAGTAAATCCTACTGAACTCAAAAACCATGCAAATGATCAAACCTGCCCTCCCCTCCTATCCCACCTCTCTTGCCCCTTCCCTCCCCCTTCTATTGCCCCTACTGCCCCAACTCCCTTGCAACCCCTCCTCCTCCTCCCTTCTCTCTCCTTTCTCTTCCTTCTTCCCTCTCCTCTACCCTCCCTCCTTCTCCTCCTCCCTTATGGTCAACATGATTGCACGGGAGTAGATCCCACTGAACTCAATAAGCATGCAAACGATCAGACCTGCCTTTCCCCTCCCCCTCTCCTCTCCCCTCCTCCTCCTCCTTCCTCCTCTCCTCTCTTCCTTCTTTATCCTCCCCTGCCCATGCGATTTGGAAACTATACTTCTGTTAATGCAGCCTAATATAGCATTTGCCTTTTTTGCAGCTACATCACACTGTTGGCTTGTATTCAGCTTGTGATCAATGACAATTCCAAGTTCCTCCTCACATGTCGTATTGCTGAGCCAAGTATCCCCCATCTTATAAATGTGCATTTGGTTTCTTTTTCCTAAGTGTAGAACTTTGCGTTTATCCCTGTTGAATTTCATTCTGTTGTTTTCAGCCCAATGCTCCAGCCTATCAAGGTCCCTTTGAATTTTCTTTCTGTCTTCCACGGTATTAGCTATGTCCTCCAATTTTGTATCATCTGCAAATTTGATAAGCATGCTCTGTACCTCCTCATCCAAGTCGTTAATAAAAATGTTGAAGAGCACTGGGCCCAGGTCCGAGCCCTGTGGTACCCCACTCATTACTTCTGCCCAGTTTGAGAAGGAACCATTGATAAGCACTCTTTGAGTATGATTCTGGAGCCAACTGTGTATCCACCTGATAGTTGTTCCATCCAGCCCACATTTAGCTAGTTTGCTAATCAGAATATCATGCGGCACTTTGTCAAAAGCTTTGCTGAAGTCGAGATATATTATGTCCACAGCATTCCCACAGTCTACAAGGGAGGTTACCAAGTCAAAAAATTAGATAAGATTAGTTTGGCAGGATTTGTTCTTCATAAATCCATGTTGGCTCCTAGTAATCACTGCATTGTTTTCAAGGTGCTTACAGATTGACTGCTTTATAATCTGCTCCAGAGTTTTTCCAGGGATTGATGTTAAGCTGACTGGTCTGTAGTTTCCCGGTTCCTCCTTCTTGCCCTTTTTGAAGATGGGGACAACATTAGCTCTCCTCCAGTCATGCAGAAGCCTGTACGTCCCGTCCCACAGCCACCAACATGTGCAGAAGTGAGACAGCCAGTGTGGTGTAGTGGTCAGAATGCTGGACTAGAACCTGGGAGACCAGGGTTCAAATCTCTGCTTGGCCATGAAGCTCACTGGGTGACCTTGGGTCAGTCATGGTCTTCTAGCTTAACCTACCTCACAGGGTTGTTGTGTGGATAAAATTGGGAGGGGGAGAACCATGTTTGTATGCCACCTTGCACTCCATGGAGGAAAAGTGGGCTATAAATGTAATAATAAATAATTAAAAATAAAGTGGAAAGACTGCATGAAGTATCTGTGAAAATGGACCTCTGTGTAGAGCACCAGTGCCATTCATTCATTAGTTTAAAACAGAAAAGGTGGAGAACCCCCAAATGTTGCTGGACACCACCTTTCATCAGCCCCAGCCAGCATGGCCAATGATCAGGTATAATGGGAGTTGCAGTCTAGCAATATCTGTAAGGCCCGAGATTTTGCCACCCTCACGTCATACGCTTGGGGAGGCATGCTTATGTCATTTCTCTTTGAAACAAGTCACCATCCACGAAACATCTGAACCATGCAGATTTATAGGCGCTGAAGCACATGGATAACTTTACGGTATAGGCTAGGACCCTAAATGGAGTACAAATTTGAGTTGTACTCTCACAGAGTTCTTTTTAAGCAAGTTATCAGCCCACACGAGAGTGGCTGTATACTATAGTCAGCATGGAGTTTTTGCATTCCGCAATGTTAAATTGAAAATACCCCCCATGCCATTCCAATGCTTCCCGGAAGCTCATTTCAAAACAAAACCTTAGAAAACCTATAGTCCTAAACTCAAAAATGCTTGCTTAACAACCCCCTAAGTTTTCATGGCAATACACAAAACAGAGAAAATCGTGAGTTCAAAGTGTAAAAAGAGAGAGAGAAGAACTAAATCCCTTCTGGACTTTTTTCTCTCAGAGTTCTCATAATCTGTTGAAATTAATTAAAAATCAGCCATGTTCACAGATTAATCCTATCACTGACCTTGCCTCATACTCTGACCTTCATCTTCTGCAGTTTAAAAGTTTTTAAAAAATGCCTGGCTCATTTTCAATTAAATTAAGAAATTTAGTATTGAACTCTATGATAATGTTGGGCATGCTCAGTAAGAACCAATGGTCATCATTCTAAAAGCCAGACTCACAGCGGCTTGGCTTGCCTAATCAGGAGGCCACACCAGAACTTTATTTCACTTTAGACAGTCATGGCTTCCTCCAAATAATCCTGGGAAGTGTAGTTTGTGAAGGGTGCTGAGAGGAGACTCCTATTCCACTGACAGAGCTCCAGTGGCCAGAGTGGTTTAACAGTCAGCAGTTCTGATTGAAGCTCTGTGAGGGGAACAGGGCATCTCATAGCAACTCTCAACATCCTTCACTAACTACACTTCCCAGGATTGTTTGAGGGATGGCAATGGTAAACCACCTCTGAATACTGCTTACTATGAAAACCGTATTCATAGGGTTGCCATAAGTCAATCGATTTGAAGGCAGTCCATTTCATTTTCAAGCATGATTGCATGGGTATAAATCCCATTGAACTCAATAAGCCTGCTAATGATTGAACCTGCCGTCCTCTCCTCTTCCCTCCCATCACCTGCCTTTTGCACCTTCTCTCCCCCTTCCTTCATCCCTTCCCTCCCCCTCCCCTTTCAATCATCTCCTTCCCCCTCCCGCTCCTTCTGCTCTCCTCTCCCCCTTCCTCTTTCCCTCTACTCTCCCCTCCCCCTCCCCCATGGTCAGTTTTTCCTATCCTAACCATGATTGCATAGGAGTAAATCCCATTGAACTCAATAAGCATGCAAATGATCAGACCTGCCTTTCCCCTCCTTCCCTTCTCCTCTCTTCCTCCTCCCCTCCCCTCTTCCTTCTTCCTCCTTCCCTGCCCACTCCCTCCCCCCTCCCTCCCCATCAGTTTTACCTATCCTAAGCATGATTGCACAGGAGTAAATCCCGCTGAACTCAATAAACATGCAAATGATCAAACCTGTCCTTTTCCTCCCCCTCTTGCCTGCTCCCATCCCCCCTCCCCTCTATCTTTTCTCCCCTCCCTCCTCTCCTCCTCCTCCTCTCCGCATCCCCTGTGGTCAGTTTCACCTATCCTAAACATGATTGCAGGGGAGTAAATCCTAAGCATGTTTGCAGGGGACTGAACTCAATAAGCATGATCAATCCATTCTCAGCAAACTTGCACAGGATCCCATTTCTTACCTCCTGGATTAAAAAGTAGAGAAACAGGCAAAAACACCTTGCAGTTTAAGAAAGTACCTATAGCCAACAGATATTTCTATCAAACTGTAAAAAGCAGGGAAATTTGGCAGCTATAGTGAATGCACCAGCAGACCTGAACTCCTCTTTGAGATATTGTACTGCCCTACAAATTTGTGCAAATGCAAACACAATTTGGGTTGGTCTTTCACAGTCCAATCCACTTCCTGTGTAGCTTGGAAGAATTTGTTAACATGTGCCTCTGAGCATATGGTGAGTGGTGGCAACACCTGCAATCAGCCCAAATAATAGGAAGAAGACATGTGCTGTGCTGATCTTGTTTTAGCAGGGAGGAAGCAACATTATTAAGACAGTTGATATCATTCCGATGGTCACTTTAAATATGTCTGATTTACTTTGCAATTTTAGTGAAGTTTCCTAGAGTAAATAATTTTCTTTTGTTTCTATTTCTGTGAATATGTGAAGAAGAGCAACACTTTGCAAAATTTACACTTAAAAAACTCCAAAAATAATTGTGGAATAATGGCACTGACTATTTTGCAGAATAGTCTCCAGTGGACTTCAGGGGCGTCTCAATTTGCACAATATAAAATGGTGGGAGGTGAAATATATTCTAGCAGAATTGCAGGTATGCTCTATGTTTTTAATTGACCGTGCCCACCTAGCCTTAAATGAAGTGGTTTAAACATAGCAGGCTGAAAACATGTACCCTTTTTTCCAACAGGATCATTGCTGAAGTAGCAACATATTGTAATCAGTTGATTTTACATCAAATTGCAGTTTCAGATTCAACTGTTAATGCACCCAAAATAGAAATAGATCATAACCTCCAATTTGAAACACAAAAGGGTGTTTTCACCATCATATGACATTGACCAATAAAAAGGCTTTAATATTAATAAAAATAAACTTGACACAGATTTCTAGGGTGAATAATGAGGGAAACAAAATTTTCTAGTTTAGATTCTCTGTAGATACATTAGTAACACAGGAAAGAACCAAAGTAAGAAGAACACCAACAAACATACAAAAATACAATTTTCCATCTTTGGAGATGGCAGGTGTTGCCACCACTCACCATATGCTCAGAGGCACATGTTACCAAATTCTTCCAAGCTACACAGCAAGTGGATTGGACTGTGAAAGACCAAACCAAATTGTGTTTGCATTTGGACAAATTTGTAGGGCAGTCCAATATCTCAGAGGAGATCAAGTCTCCTACTATCCTGTTGCATTCACTATAGCTGCCCAATTTCCCTGCTTTTTAAAGTTTGGTAGAAATATCTGTGGGCTATAGGTATGTTTTTAAACCGCAAGTTTTTTTTGCCTATTAGTGAATCTAGGTATAAGGGGTATCTACATTTAAAACTTACATTGGATTCATACCAGTTTCATGATCGTGACTTTCCCCACGGAAGTCTGGGAACTGCAGTTTTGTGAGGGAGATTTGAGATTTCTAGCCCCTGTCACAGAACTACATCCCTCCGGAAAAATGGAATGACTGTTAAATCAGCCTGAGACTCTTGTGTAAATGTAGGATGCACCCCGAGATGATTTGTTTATTACAACCTTATGCAGGCCATCAGATGCAGTCTGAAACCATATGAATTCTCAGTGGCTCAGATCAAAGCCTTCTCTGCTGTTTGGCCCATTGCATCTACTGCAGTCAGCAAGGCAAACCATTCTTTAGTATTACATAAGTGTGATATCTTTAATAAACTCACAAAGCCAAAGCGTGCAGTGTGGCTCTGACTGCCACTGAGTTCATCCACTCCCTTTTCACCTGGCCCAACACTCAGAGGAATTGACCCCCCAAATCAATGAATTTGGTTCCAACCATCACCATTTGATTATTTTTTAAATGAACTATTTTGTTTCACTTAGAAACTTCACTAGATAATTTACTGCATACAAGATATATTAAAGCAACCTTTTGACCCAACCCTTCATACCTGGCTAAAGTGCCATAGTTATTAAGTAAAAAAAAAAAAGGCAAGGCACTGTATGGTAAGCATTCTTCAACACCCCAAAAGCCTCAGGAAATAACATAGGATGAGTCATGTCAATGATCACATTAATTTTTAAACAAGTCCTACAGCATTAGCTCCCTATAACTCTTGTGAGAAAAATACAAGTTTAGCATTTCAAATGTTTGCAACGTATTTCACAAAAGTAATCCATTTTGCATCATAAATAAGGTTCTGTCTGGCTCAAGACACTATATTAGGTCATATATGAACATCTGCCAAAAATGAAAGAATTTGTTTCTTATCGATAGCTGCAATCATTTGCCAAAGTGAAGTAGTATAAAGATCAAGCAGATGACATAAAATCCACTCCACATGCACTCTCCAAGTCACTGCTTATACCAGACAAGCAATATCTAAGGCTATCAGTTATTTCCCCCCTCTCCCTCTTTATGACAAGACAGTTTGTATCAATGACTCTAGTATAAAAGCATGCTCAGTCAAAATTTATTTATTTTATTTATTTATTTATTTAAAATATTTATATCCCGCCCTTCTACCCTATAATACGGCACTCAGAGCAGCTTCAAAAATAAAATCAAACATGTACATAATAAAATTGTAAACAGTAAAATCACAAAAACATTAAAATAAATTTAAAATATATAAAATACAATTAAAATACATAAAATACAATACACACACACACACACACACACACATACTAAAGGGACTACAAAAGTAAAATTTAACACAGAAGGCATAAAATCAGTGTCAGGCTCTACCTTCAATCCCTCCCAAAGGCTCTCCAGAACAAGATTGTTTTCAGAAGTCTCCGGAAAACCAACAGGGAGGGAGCAGAGCAAACTTCTTGGGGTAGAGCTTGGGGGCCACAGCTGAAAAAGCTCTCTCCCGCGTGCCTGTCAATCTAAAATCTTTCACTCCAGGCATGCAGAGGAGACCAGAGGCAGATGAGCTTAAATCCCGGGCAGGTACATATGGGCATAAGAGGTCCCTCAGGTACATTGGTCCAAGGCCGTTTAGGGCTTTAAAGGTCAGAACCAGCACTTTGAATTGGGCCCGGAAACAAATTGGGAGCCAGTGGAGTTGATAAAGCACAGGGGTAATATGCTCCCTGTGCTGTGCTCCAGTTAACATTCTGGCTGCTGCATTTTGAACCAACTGCAATTTCCAAACTGTTTTCAAAGGCAACCCCACATAGAGTGCGTTACAGTAATCAAGCCTCGATGTCACCAATGCATGTGTCACTGTGGCCAAGTCAACTGCCTCCAGGAACAGACGCAGCTCGTAGACCAGTTTGAGTTGGCCAAAAGCACTCCTGGCTACCACAGCCACCTCATATTCAAGCAGCAGGGCAGGATCCAGGAGGACTCCCAAACTGTGGGCCTGCTCCTTCAAGGGGAGTGCAACCCCATCCAGAACAGGTTGCAACCCCGTCCCTGATGCAGTCTTGCAAATAGAGTGTATACAGAAATAGTCAATATTTCAATATTGTCAAAACGTAGTGTTTTTTTCAGATATCACTGGTGAGGGACACATGTACCAACATGAAGTTAACTAGCTCTTGCTGATAAAATGTAACATGAATTCACACACTGTTAAGCATTTCTTGACATTTTCTCAAATGCTTGGACCATAACTAGGTTGATCATATTTACCCAGTTGATCACTACACTCTGCAGATGTGGGCCTCCTGCAGATATCATCTTATCAGGAGGTCCATTCTGCACAACATAGGAAGCAGACATTTAATGTGGCACCTACCTTTGGAATTCCCTTCCCTTAAATATTAGACAGGCACCATCTCTGTTATCTTTTCAGCACCTACTGAAGATCTTCCTCTTTCAACAAGCCTTTTAAGTAAAGAACCTATCCCAGTCTGCATCTGTGTTGGAATTGCTTTTTAAGATGTTTTTAAAGCTTTTTCAAAAAGATGTTTTTAATGATGTTTTGTTTTAATATGTTTTAAAAGATGTTTTATTGTAATATGATTTAAAGTCTGTTTTTATTATGTTTTAGAGGGTTTTTAGTGCTTTTATTTGCCGTCCTGGGCTCCTACTGGGAGGAAGGGCAGGATATAAATCAAATAAATAAATGTCAATGGGAGGGCTCCTTAATGGACAATCCTACCAGCAAAAGGTGGGAGGAAGCATTGTGGTGTTTTTTTTTTGCTAATTCCTCCTTTAGCGCTTTGGGCCACCGCTCATGTTGTCCTGAAGTGACCTCTAACCCTCTTGAGCAGATTTTCAGAGAAAACTGGTGAAAGTTGCCTCCTCTTATTCTGCTGGCAGAAACATGTGAGTAGTATTCTGGTTAACAGATTCTCACTAGCAGAAACTTCTAGAAACAACTAGAAACATCAGCACAAAATCATGGATCACAAAACATAAACAGCAGCTGCGGGGGGACGGGGTCTGAGCAGCAGCGCAGTCAAAGATAATGGAGAGGGAGTGTTTAACCCTCCTCTCCCCACCCTCTGGTAGTCATAATGAAAATTGCCTCCTTGTGCAAATAGCAGCTGCAATGAGGTGATGTTAGCAGGCAAGAGCTAAGCTCCTGTACGCCATGCTCTGTGATCTCACTGTTGCTCGGACCCCCTGCAACCACTATTGGGAATTTTTTCTTTAAAAAAGTACTTTAATTACATTTACATATTTCTGATTAGTGAGGACCAGATCACCCGTGGCATGCATGGAGTCACAGAAGTAAGCCTTAGCTTTGTGTACTTTCCTCTACTATTAATATAACCTGCAATGTGAATCAGGGTCTGCACAAAACAACATTACCAGGACCTATGTGCATAGGTTCCTGCTCCTATAAGTGGTAGGAAAGAGTATACAAGCCAGATGTTCACTCCTACACCCCAAGCATGGATATTCTTTGTGTCTAGGCATGTGTGATCTAACCTCAAGAAAATTCCAAGAAAAGTCTTACTACTGCTGAATAAAGCAGGAATGGAGAACCTGCGGCCCTCCATATGTCATTGGACTCCAGGTCTCACCACCATGGACAATGGTCAGAGCTGGGCTTACCAACTGTTTTTGACCAGGGGGGCACATTTGAAATTTGAGAGGGTACCAGTCACAAGATGGCTACCATGGGTGGCGTGGCATAACACAAAATGGCTGCCATGGGGGTGTGGCATAACACAAAATGGCTGCCAGAGACATATGGCATAACACTCATCGCTGCTTCTCCCTCTCTTTCTCCCTGGGACAACCTCACATTTACCATGGGAAGCTATGTCCTGCTGGTCCTAATTGTGGAGGTACAGCTGTCAAAAGCACAAGAACACTGTTTTCCCCAATTCTAATCCTAAACCAAACCCTTGTCTGCCATCCTGCACCCAATTGCTCAGGAGTAAAACATAAAAAGATTTACTTCTTATAGTTTTACTATAAGTTAACTATATAGAGAATTCTGACGGGATGCCTGGACATCAACTCCTGCACAACAGGAGACATACCTATGCCTCTTTACGAAGTTTTCACATTTTGCATTTCCCATTTGTGTAGTAGCATTTGCAGAAAATAACTTGTAGGGAGTACCTGATCTCCGATGATCCCACCACAAGAAAGCTGCATCCTGGTTGCTAGGAAATAAGGAAGGACAAACTACAGCGATTCCAAGGACTACTAGATAATATGACAGAAGCAAGAAAAGTGCACTAAAAGGGAGGGGGGAAACAGCAGCTCTTTAGGACTGCAGGGATTCCTATTGCCTGGTATCCAAACAATTCCCTTATCAATCACAGCTCTGACTTCACTAATTGGCTGAAAATAGTAACAGATAGGAGCAACTGGGCTGACTCATTTCACAGAAACTGCTTAGAAGGGTACCTGAACATTTTGCTTTTTCTTTCTAGGCAGGCTAGAATCTTACTTAAAAAAAAAAGCTCAGAGTCTGGGACCCCTGTTTGCACACCCAGACAGGTGCCAGTGCCTTGGTGCATGTAGGCACCAGGTTGGTGACTTCCAGGTCAGAGATAATGAGAGTTGTGGTCCAGCAACACCTGAAGGGCCACAGATTTCCCATCCATGGATTAGAGTTTGCCTTTTATCTCATGAAAATGGGCACATGGTCTCCTTGGCAGTACTTACTGATTCTGTGTTTCATTTTATGTTTCAACGGCAGATGGGAATCCTGCTCCAAAAAGTAACAACGTATTTCATTTCAATATTGTTTTAAGAAAGTTGTGGATGGGACTGCAAGGTCCTGCTAATAGGTCCCAGTACACAAAACCTTAAAAGCTTCTGCAATACAATATTGCAGGGTGTGGAGCACGATCAACATGGCCAAAACACCATCATTCTGCATCTGGCTATTGTTGCTCTATTTTACTTACAGATGGCTTCTGTCATCTGTGTGTGTTTGTTCCTCAGATATGCCTGCAGCTAGACAGACAGGGACAATATATCCCACATTCTTGCAAAACTTTAAAACTCCAAACAAAAGGAAAAGGATACTGGATGACAAGAATAACATATATTTTGTTGAAAGAGTTCAATCCCTTCATGGGGCATCTCAAAACTGTATTGTGTTAGGGACTAAATAGCTGAAACAGCTCTTATTGTGATCCTTGTGGTCTGATAGTATCCATCTGCACATAAAGTAGAATCCCTATTTCCCAATTATCCAAATTTGCTTCACACTCCCCTTGTAGCCTCTTTTAACATAATCGAATGACAGAGTACATCTGCTTATCTAAATGATGTTCTGCCTCCCCAACCCCGTTTTTAATAAAAGGTGCTTAGAATGTGTTGCATGCACAATTTATCTTTTCTTACAGAAAGATATATTTGCAGTGTGATTGCATCTGCATTTATTCAAAAGTAGGTCCCATTTTCCTAATACTGATGGCACTATAGAACTTGAACCCAAGTCAAAAGAAGAGGACGATCTATCGCTCCATTTCCAACTGAGGGAGAGGAACAGCACATACTACATCCCAAATCAAAGCTTTGCTTGATAAGGAATTTTAGAGTTGGAAGTGACTTTGGAGATGATCTAGCAGTTTAACTCCCTGCTCAATACATTACTGAGTCTTGAAATAGGTCTGCTAATCAGGTAATCCACAACAGACAATTACTGCATTGCAGCAAATAATCTTTGGCATCCAGTGCTTAGTTTAGAACTGTTTGTTGAATTAGCATGTTCCTATCCATGCCAAGGATGAACATCAGCCCTGCTCTTGCACCATCGTATATGCATTGTGCAGGTTAGGAACATATGAACGTATGTATGAGCCTGCTGGATCATTCCAATGGCCTATCTAGTCCATCATCCTGTTCTCACAGCGACCAACAACTTGCCCATGGGAAGCCCACAAGCAGGACCTGAGTGCAAAGGCACTCTCCCCTCCTGCAGTTTCTAGCAACTGGTATTCAGAACCATACCACCTGTGGTATGGAGGCAGAGCACAGTCATCATGGCTAGTAGCCACTGACAGACTTATCCTCCATTAATTTGTCTAATCCCCTTTTAAAGCCTTCCAAGTTGGTAGCCATCACTGCCTCTTGTGAGAGCCAATTTCGCTGCATGGAGAAGTAATTTCTTTGGTCTATCTTGAATCTTCCAACATTTAGCTTTATTGGATGTCCACAAGTTCTAGTGTATAAGACAGGGAGAAAAACTTTTCTTTTTGCACTTTCTCCATGTCATGCATAATTTTATACACTTCTATCATGTCTCCTCTGACCTGCCTTTTCTCTAAACTGAAAAGCCCCAAATGCTGCAACCTTTCTTCATAGGGGTGTCATTGCATCCCATTGATCATTTCGGTTTCCCTTTTCTGAACCTTTTCCAGCTCTACAAGGTCCTTTTTGAGGTGAGGCAACCAGAACTCTACACAGTATTCCATATGTGGCTGCCCCATAGATTTGTATAACTGCAATATTATATTGGCAGTTTTATTTTCAATACCTTTCCTAATGATCTCTAGCATGAAAATTTGCCTTTTTCACAACTGCCACACACTGAGTTGACCTTTTCATTGAGCTATCCACTACAACCCCAAAGTCTTGTTCCTCGTCAATCACTGCCAGTTCAGACCCCATGAGTGTATATGTAAAATTAAGATTTTTTGCTCCAATATGCATAACTTTACACTCATATACATTGAATTACATTTGCCATTTTACTGCTCAGTTTGGAGAGGTCCTTTTGGAGCTCTTTGCAATCCCTTTTTGTTTAACAATTTTTGTTGAACAATTTACTGTAGCGTCATCAGCAAACTTGGCCACTTCATGGCTCACTCCTAACTCTAGATTGTTTATGAACAAGTTAAAAAGTACAAGTCCTAATACCAATCCTTGGGGGACTCTACATCCTTCCACTGGGAGAACTGTTCATTTATCCTACTGTCTGCTTTCTGTTTTCTAGTTGATTTCTGATCCATAAGAGGACCTCTCCACTTATTCAATTACTGCTAAGCTTACTCAGTAGTCTTTGGTGAGGTATCCTGTGGAAAGGTTTTTGAAAATCCAAGTACACTATGTTGGCTGGATCACCTCTATCAATATCAATAAATAAATGCTTGTTGACACTGTCAAAGAACTCTAATAAGTTAGTGAGACAGGACTTTCCCTTGCAGAAGCCATGCTGGTTCTGCTTCAGCAAGGTTCACTCTTCTATATGTTTGGTTATTTTACCTTTAACAATACTTTCTACTAGTTTTCCCAGGACAAGTGTTAAGCTAACCGGCCTGTAATTTCCAGATCACTTCTTAAAGGGTGGTGTACACTGGCCACTTTCCAATCCTCAGGTACTGAGGCGGATCTGAAGCACAAGTTACATATTTTTGTTTGAAGATCAGTAATTTCACATTTTAGTTCTTCGAGAACTCTGAGGTGGATGCCATCTGGACCTGGCAATTTGTCAGATTTTATCTTGTCTTTTAAGCCTAGAACTTCATCTCTCATCACCACTAGTTGCCTCAGTTCATCAGATTGCCTTACTGAAAAGTTAGTTCACGTCCAGGGCTATCTTCCACTGTGAAGACAGATGCAATGAACTCATTTAGCTTCTCTGCTTTAGCACACCTTTGACTCCCTTGTCATCCAAAGGTCCAACCACCTCCCAAAACAGTCCCCTGCTTTGAATGTATTTAAATATTTTGTTGTTGTTGGTTTTTATGGTTTTAGCAATGTGCTCATCAAATTCTTTTTTTAGCATTCCTTATTGTATTCTTGCATTTCTTTTGCCAGAGTTTGTGTTCCTTTTTATTCTCCTCATTTGGACAAGATTTCCATTTTTTAAGGAAGCCTTCTTGCCTCTAAAAGAGCTTCTTTGACTCTGCTTGCTAACCATGCCAGCATCCCCTTGGCCCTGGTGGTACCTTTCCTGATCTGTGGTATACACTCCAGTTGAGCTTTAATATTGTGCTTTCAAACAGCTCCCAAGCATTTTGGAGTGATTTGACCCTCTGGACTTTGCCTTTCAACTTTTTTTTTTTAACCAATTCCTTCATTTTGGGGAAGTTTCCTCTTCTGAAGTCAAAAGTGACTATGTTGGGTTTTCTTAGCAATTGGCCATTTACATGCATGTTTCAGTTAACAGTACTATGGTCATTGCTTCTGACTGGTTCCACAACAATTACGTCTTGCACCAAGTCCTGCGCGCCACTTAAGATGAAGTCCAGGGTTGCTGCCCCTCTGGTTGGTTCCATGACCAACTGTTCAAGGACACAGTCACTTAGGGTATCTAGAAATTTTACCTCTTTGTCATGACTGGAATCCTGTCAGGGTAGTTGAAGTCACCCATTACGACAACCTTTACTAGTATGGATGCTTTTTCGATTTCATTTTTCATCTCAAGCTCTCCCTGAGCATTTTGGTCAGGGGAACAATAGAATGTTCCAGTAGTAAATTACTCTTGGACCCAGTACCACCACTCACAACAATTCTGCGGAGGAGTCTGCCTCTTTTGGGATTTCCAGCTTGCTGGATTCAATGCTCTCTTTCACATATAGAACGACACCACTTTCAGCATGTCATTCCTTATCTTTCCAATATAGTTTATATCCAGGAATAACCATGTCCCACTGGTTTTTCTGTTCCACCAGATTTCAGTTATGCTTACTATATCAATACTGTCCTCTAAGACCAAGCACTCCAGTTCTCCCATCTTGAAACGTCCTTATAAGCCAGACAATTGGTCCCTCTAGCTTAGTATTGCCTACTACTAAACTAGCAGCAGCTCTCCAGAGTTTCAGATAGGATATTTTCCCAGCCCCATCTGGAGATGCCAAGGACTGAACTTGGGGCCTTCTGTGTGCAAAACAGATGTTTTAGCAATGAGCTACAGCCCTTTCCCCTTTTCTGAAAAAATCATTGTGTGTGTGATGAATATTTATTTTAATCTTTCACGTTACCGAAACAAATTTACAAACATTTTAAAAGCAGATGCAAAACTCTCTCTCTCTCTGTGTGTGTGTATTTTGATAGGGTGATATCATGGGCCCAATAAGCACTGCTAGCTTTTCCCAGTTCAAACTGAATCCCAAGAAGCATTTTTTCCAGAGCTCAGTTCAGGACTGAAAAAAATGCGTTTATAAGTTGTTGACAGAGCTACCAAAGCACTTTGACCACGCTTTTTACAATGTTATTTGTATTCACCCTAAAACCAAGTTTATTTTAGATCTATGGATCAATAAATTTATTGTATCCATAGTGGTTATTGCCACCAAGGGGTCCTTTAGGAGGAAGGGTGGGATATAAATTTAATAAATAAATAAAAATTCATGTATTTATCAAATTTCAGTCCCACCCTTCCTCCTAGAAGGAGCCCAGGATGGCAAACAAAAACACTAAAAACACTCTAAAACATCTTAAAAACAGACTTTAAAATCTCTTAAAACAAAACGTATTTAAAACATATTAAAATAAAACACCTTTAAAAACATCTTAAAAAGCAATTCCAACACAGACGCAGACTGGGATAGGGTCTTTACTTAAAAGGCTTGCTGAAAGAGGAAAATTTTCTGTAGGCACCGAAAAGATAACAGAGATGGCGCCTGTCTAATATTTAAGGGAAGGGAATTCTAAGGGTAGGTGCCACAACACTAAAGGTCTGCTTCCTATGTTGTGCAGAACAGACATCCTGATAAGATGGTATCTGCAGGAGGCCCTCACCTGCAGAGTGCAGTGATCGACTGGGTATATAAGGGGTAAGACGATCTCTCAGGTATCCTGGTCCGAAGCTGTATAGGGCTTTGTACATGAAAACCGGAAACTTGAATTTGTCCCGGTAGCTAAACTGCACTAAGCAAGTGCAATTCTTTCTACAGTGCGGTGACATGTTGGCAGTACCCTGCCCCAGTGAGCAGTCGCACCAGCTGCAGCTTCTGGACCAACCTCAAGGACTGCCCCACATAGAGTGCATTACAGTAATTCAGCCTGGAGGTTACCAGTTCATGGACAATATTTTGTGCACATATACTTTTTTAACATGTGTATTCTATCTGGTGTTGCTTTTAAGATGCAATACAATTTGCTGTCTGCCTGATAAACCTTGTTGGCCATAGACTGCTTCTTTGCTGGATATGGGTAGACCATGATTGGGGAACCTACTAGTTTACAGCATCTATTCCTGACCACTGTCCATGCTGGCTGAGGCTGATGGAAGCTTGCATCCAAGAACATTTGGAGGACCAAAAGTTTCCCTGCCCCTGGTGTAGATGACATCACATTTGCTTCCACCAGCCATACGGCATGGCTGCAGGCTCATTCAGGATAAGACGGAACATACTTTGATTATAATCAAAGCCTTTGCAAAGGTAATGAGATATAGACAAAGGACACCCTTGCTAACAAGAAGACATCAAAAAAGACACTATTACATTTACAAGAGAAACGTGCAAAGACCAAGCGCTGCTCATTGGCTGCTGTACAGAGCTGTAGCCACTGCTTCCTGTGGTATATTAATTACATTTGTGTCATGAAATGGCTGTTAGGAGAGGCCCTGCTGTTCCTGGTAAGGTAAGGTTTGGCAGCAGCTTTCAGTTCACGAATACAGCACTGGAAAGACAGGTTTTTCTATGCTGTGAAGGGAGGGAGATGCGTTTTTTTTAAGAATAGGAAAGGTACAATAAAGGCTTTATGAGTAAGTTAGTTAATGCTGTCCATGTGGGTGTGTTGGGACAAGAATAAGAATTGTTTATGTAAAGAATGAGGCACCTAGTTTCCTCCAAAGGTTAAGAAAATCCAGCATAGATGGGCACAACTCCAATGATTTCATCACATTCTAGATTGCTTCAGCTTCTGCCATCTTCTGCCTTTGCAAGGACAATGTTCCATATTTGTTGTTGTTATGTGCCTTCAAGTCAATTATGATTTATGGCGACTCTATGAATCAGGGACCTCCAATAGTATCTGTAATAAACTACCCTGTTCAGATCTTGTAAGTTCAGGTCTGTGGCTTCCTTTATAGAATCAATCCATCTCTTGTTTGGCCTTCCTCTTTTTCTATTCCCTTCTGTTTTCCCAGCATTATTGTTTTTTATAGTGAATCATGTCTTCTAATTATGTGTCCAAACTACGATAACCTCAGTTTCATCATTTTAGCATCTAGTGATAGTTCTAGTTTAATTTGTTCTAACACCCAATTATTGGTCTTTTTCACAGTCCATGGTATGCGCAAAACTCTCCTCCAACACATTTCAAATGAGTTGATTTTTCTCTTATCTGCTTTTTTCACTGTCCAACTTTCACATCCATACATGGATATCAGGAATACCATGGTCTGAATGATTCTAACTTTAGTGTTCAGTGATACATCTTTGCATTTGAAGACCTTTTCTAGTTCTCTCATAGCTGCCCTCCCCAGTCCTAGCCTTCTTCTAATTTCTTGACTATTGTCTCCATTTTGGTTAATGACTGTGCCAAGGTATTGATAATCCTTGACAAGTTCAATGTCCTCGTTGTCAACGTTAAAGTTACATAAATCTTCTGTTGTTATTACTTTAGTCTTCTTGACATTCAGCTGTAGGCCTGCTTTTCTGCTTTCCTCTTTAACTTTCAACAGCATTCATTTCAAATTATTGCTGGTTTCTGCTAGTAGTATGGTACAGTCTGCATATCTTAAATTATTGATATTTCTCCCTCCAATTTTCACACCTCCTTCATCTTGATCCAATCCTGCTTTCCATATGATATGATCTGCGTACAGATTAAACAAGTAGGGTGATAAAATACACCCCACCCCTTTCCGATGGGGAAACAATTGGTTTCTCCATATTCTGTCCTTACAGTAGCCTCTTGTCCAGAGTATAGGTTGAGCTTCAGGACAATCAGATGCTGTGGCACCCCCATTTCTTTTAAAGCATTCCATAGTTTTCCATGATCTACACAGTCAAAGGCTTTGCTGTAATCTATAAAGCACAGGGTGATTTTCTTCTGAAATTCCGTGGTCCGTTCCATTATCCAACGTATGTTTGTGTTATGATCTCTGGTGCCTCTTCCCTTTCTAAATCCAGCTTGGATGTCTGGCATTTCTCGCTCCATATATGGTAAGAGCCTTTGTTGTAGAATCTTGAGCATTACTTTACATGCATGGGATATTAAGGCAATAGTTCAGTAATTACTGCATTCTCTGGGATCCCCTTTCTTTCGAAGTGGGATGTATATGGAATGCTTCCAGTCTGTGGGCCATTGTTTAGTTTTCCATATTTCTTGACAAATGTTTGTCAAAATTTGGACAGATTCAGTCTCAATAGCTTGTAGCAACTCTATTGGTATGCCATCTGTTCCTGGTGATTGTTTCTTCCAAGTATTTTAAGAGCAGCTTTCACCTCACATTCTAAAATTTCTGGTTTTTCATCATACGGTCCCTCCATAAATGAATCTGTCGTCCTTGCATCTCTTTTATAGTGTTCTTCAGTGTATTGCTTCCATCTTCCTTTTATTTCATCTCGGTCAGTCAGTGTGTTCCCCTGTTGGTTATTCAACATCCCTACTCTTGGTTTAAATTTCCCTTTCGTTTCTCTAATCTTTTGAAATAGGGCTCTTGTTCTACCCTTTTTGTTGTCCTTTTCTATTTCTGTACAATAACTATTGTAATAGTTCTCTTTGTCCTTACATACTAGTCTCTGTATTGTTGCATTTAGGGTGCTGACTGTGTTTCTATCTCCTTTTGCTTTTGCTTTCCTTCTCTCTTTAACCATTTGAAGAGTTTCTTCAGTCATCCATTAAGGTCTTTCTCTCTTTTTAACTAGAGGTATTGTCTGTTTGCATTCTTCCCTGATCAGAGAAAGATCAGAGAAAACCCTATGAACAGAGTATGAACTGGTACAAATACTAGGCAAGAGGCACAAAGAAGGAGCCAGCATGGAAACCAGCCCGTCTTTTCAGCTCTAAGAGCCAAGTGTCAGACAGACACACACTAGTTCAGCTACAGAAGAAAAAACATGTGTTTTCGCTTCTTGTCTCATGACCTTCTCTGGTTTTCAATATCCAGTACCATCACATGTTATTTTTCCTGATCAGTAGGGTCTATTAGGTTGCAATTCTGAACTCTTTTGTTTGAGAGTAAATCCCATTAATCAATGGAGGATTTAATTCTGAGTAAGAATGGCTAGGATGAATAGCCCAAACTCTCAATCCCATCTTCTAGAGTAAAATCTTTTAGAAAATGCAACAGCAGTAGCCCAAAGTCTATCTTCATAAAATTAGAGACATTTCCCTCCCCTCCCCACAAACACACAGACATTCAGAACAATGAAGGCTACAAACTACACAGCTGTTAATAAAGGAAGTCTCTCATCTTTCCAGATGAACAAATAAAGCTCATCACTGGAAACACAGTCATACATCATCATGAAAGCATCAGATGCTAAACCTCTGTGATCATCACAGACATCCCTGCCATGCCCCATAGTTAAGGGGAAAGGGGCCTTTTCTTCATTTGTTTTCAAAGAGAGAGGATCAGTATTATTGTTCACAGGCCGGAGCACACATTTGACTGTCCTTGTTATCAGCTAACTAAAGATTATCTCCCCTTCATTTCCTCTTAAAGCATTTAGGTTTCAATTTATTTGTTTACAAAATATTCAAAATTACAAGGAACTGGTGCTTAATTGCAAAAGCCGAGTACAAGCTTGTTATCACAAGTCAGTACCTGAACTGAGTATATGGACATTACTTTGACACACTGATTTTAAGACACAGGAACACTTGGACAAGTTATACCCTTACACATAAATGGCTTGCTAGAGTGCTTAGTATATTGAAATATTCTTTTCTGATATATGTTTGGATTAGGGTTGCCAGGTTCTTGGCCTGAGACTGATCCTGTATCTTTAGGAGAAGAGAAGGTCAGCCAAGTGCAGGTACAGAAGACCTCTTGGTTGTCAGGCCCGGCCTCCAAGAGGTCTTTTGTATCTTTAAAAGTTGTGGAGGGAGAAGGGAGAATTCCACCTTGTGGTTTTTCCCATTACAGAGTTGCAAGAACACCTGCACTTGGCTGACCTTCTCTTCTCCTAAAGGTACAGGATCAGTCTCTGGCCATGGAACTGGCAAACCTTAGTTTGGATGGTTAACATTTTAAGCAAATGCTAACATTGCATTTGAATGAACAGGTACTAATATAGAAATGAAGGGTCTATGTCTTTAAAGGAATACTGTAGTTAAAGTGTTGCTTCAAAGGCTATCAGTGTTCAATAATGCAATCCTAACAATGTCTACTCAGAGGTAAGTTGTTTTGAATTCTGAGGGGTTTATTCCCAGGCTACAATCCTAACCCCACCTACCTAAGTCAGCTTGCACAACATTCATATTTTCCAAAGTAAAAGAACAACTATTTCCCCCCTTGTCAGCAACTTTTGATGTAGAGTGGGGCCAACAGATGAAAAATGTCAACAATAAGCCACAAACAATGGTGTCTAAAATAATGGCTATTCCTTACATTCTGTGGAGTCATGCTTTTCTGATATTTCTTTATTTAATTTAAAAGATTTTATCCCACTTTTCACTATCTAAATCCCAAAGTTGTTTACAAGGGTAAACATAAATTAAGACTGCAATCCAATACATGTCTACTCAAAGGTAAGCTTCACTGGATTCAATGGGACTTACTCCCAGGTTCATGTGTCTTGGATTGTAGCCTAACCTTCAAAAATTTAAAATCTAAGTAATGAGAAAATGTTAAAACATCAGAGAAGTATTCATGATGCAAAGGCCATCTGAAATAAAGTGGATTTAACCAGGCACCTGAAACTCAGCAGGGACAGTGCTTGTCTGACTTCTAGTGGAAGGAAATCCCACAGAGTTGGGCCTAACACCACTCCATTTACATATGAATCATGCTTTTCGCCCATGAGGGACTACTTACAGTGTTCCTCCAGATGAACTCTGGATCAGAGATAAGATCCACCTACACAAGGAATTTAGTTCCAGATCATACTTCAATTAATAATGCCCACCCTTCCTCACTTGTTCCAGCTAAAACAAATTTATGATTAGCTTACTCAAATTATTATCCAGGATACTCCACATGTGTAATGCTGAACTGCTAAAAAGCTATTTGTTTTAGCAGTAATTCAAGCAGCTTTGCAAGGCGGTGGGGGTAGGGATGGGGAAAGGACACCAGAAATCCGTGCTGATTTGCATGTCTGGGGAATGTGTTTTTCTTTTCAATCCAGGTTGACTTTTCTTCTGTC
Organism: Rhineura floridana; assembly: GCF_030035675.1. Lineage (NCBI taxonomy): Eukaryota > Metazoa > Chordata > Lepidosauria > Squamata > Rhineuridae > Rhineura > Rhineura floridana. The sequence continues at coordinate 106,290,444 of NC_084483.1, forward strand.
ATTTCTGAACCAGAGTGCATCGAATCCAAGTATCAGCCATTGTGTACAAAAGAAATGACAGACCAGGAGTCCAAAACTTTGGTGCATTGGTAGTTCTAAGGACATCTTTGACAAAACAAGAGAATATAATAGTCATCACCATTTAAAAAATTCTATTTGCCCATCACACAGTTGGGCAACTTCAGTTAGAAATGCACATAACATAAAGATACTGCATCAGCTACAGAAGATTAGATTAGATTAGATTTATTCAGTTTACATATTGCTTCATACAAAAGGAGTCCTGAAGAGATTTACAAGGACAACATACAATATACAACAAGCAACAAAAATACATTAAAAGTTATTGAGCAAAGAGAGGAAGTGACACTAAACAGGTTGGAAGTTGTGTTATTAAAGGAACATAGGAACCTGCCTTATAACAACTCAGACTATTGGTACATCTAGCTCACTGTTTTCTAAACTAACTGGCAGCAGTTCTCCAGCCTTTCAGGCAGGGATTCAGGCAGAGAGATCAGGCAAAAGGGGTCAGTGGACATTCACGCATCACCAATTAAAATCAGACAAGCATATTTGGGTTTCTTTTTCAGAACAAATAGCAGTATAAAGTTTGTCAACAAACTTTATGCAAAGTGAACAAGACTGAAAGCGCTAGGATTTGGAGGATACATTCATAAACCAACCCTAATAAAATGCTAAATAAAATCAAGATTTCAACATAGTGAATACACCTTCATACAGGCTGATTTAAGGCAACAGAACGTTCTTTGTTTTTTTTGAAAAAAATAGGCCACACATTTATTCACTTATAGGCAGATTCATAACAATCCCTTGAAAGGCAGAAAAAATGTTCATGTTCGAAGTCAGTTATTGAACTTTCTAGCCAGGGAAGCTGGCCTGGCTACCATGCCACACTCTGAACCCATGGCACGCAGGTCACATCTGAGATAACTTGTGCCTGAGCTTTGTAACCTGTTGTGGCAAGCTCCTTATGGGATAGTCACTGGGCAAGAATGATTCCCAACTAGCAGTTACCCAAATTCTGCTTGGTAGTTCCCACACCATGCCTTTGTATGTGGGTGGACTGGCTTCACTGTTGTTATGCCTCCTTCCACCCACATTTCCACCCATCACCTGTGTTTTGGGACAATATGAGTAAGACAAATTATGTACCAATAATCCCTTAAGGCAAGAGCAGGGAACTCCATCACCCTCCACATGTTGCTGGACTACAACTTCCATCGTCCCTGACAACAGAACTTTGACTCTTTCTTGAAATATCACATAATATTGCTAGTGATTTTGGTGAAACCAAGTTCATAGGTATGATTGATCTTATTGTTACTTAAAACACCTCTGTGTATATTTGTCTTACATAGAAACATACTTATTTCTTTTATATGTAAACCACCCTGAGAATTTAAATGAACTATATAAATCTCTTACTAAATAATTGCAATCCAAACTCCAAATCTTAACATTTACTTGAAGTACCATTGATATGAATAGAACGTATTCCCTAGTAAGTATGTTATGAATCTCAGTCTTGGCAATGCACTGACAGTGGAACTGCAAAGGAGACCATACTTTAAAATAACAATCTGCTGGGATTTTTACGCTGGCAAGGTGGGGAAAATGGTACTTTGTAGTTTTAAACATTCTTGTGCCCCCACCTGCTGGCTAGTATAAGCAGCAGCAGCACAGGGGCACCAGTTCAGCCCACCTTAGTATCATGCAAAATTCATTTTGCAGGGAGCATCCAAATGGGCACTTCAGTATGAAAGCAAAAGTCTAGACAAGAATCTGTGCCCTGGAAACTAAAGTGCCAAGCTAAACAAGATCATAAAGGTTCTACTGCTAACAAATCGCTTTGCTCCAAGTTTATTTCCCACTTGGAGTAATTGCATGGAATATCATTTCCACCGGGATTAAGAAACATGTTAGACTATATACATAAAAAGCTCAAGTAGCTGTGACTGTTCTAATGCATGTCATTTTGGACTTGGGGGCATGGGGAAATGACTATTACCGAACATTATTCAATAGCTTACTCAGGTGTGTTGCATAATTTTTCACCACTTCCAACCAAACATTTAAAAACTTTGAAATACACATTTTGCCTCCTGGAAGTTAACTATTCAGCTGAGCACATGAATGCAACTGTCACTTTCAAACAAACTAGCACAAGATAAACATGAACACCATTTAAATCTGTAAATATTAGCCAGTCAAATTCTCCCATGGGTTATCTGGCTAGATGAACAAGGAAAATAAATGATCACTATGTCAACAACATAACTGAAATGTATGGAGTCCTACCTCCTTGACAAATACCACCAAAACCCTGACAGCTGTTTTTCATGACTCCAGAATATTGTCAAGAAAGAATTTTAATTTAACATTCTCAATCCCTCCAAATCCCACCTCAGAGGCAGAGAATGGCTGGCTGGTAATCTAAACCTTAAAAATCATGGAGAAAAGGAGGCTATTACCAAGACCACAGATGTTAAGACAAGATTTTGTCAAGAAATTTTCTGTAAAGCCTAACTCTAAAGCATAGGGTGTTTAAAAAATAAAAAAAAGTCTAGCCTGAAGGTGTTGATGTTTTAGGTCAGACATTTAAAGTACTTGGGCATATGTTTTTACCCAACAATCTTTAACACCACAATCTGCACAGGCATCAATAGCAAATTTCATATTGTGTTAGTTTCCTCAGCAGTCTGGGAACCTCCAGTTTCTCCACTTTAATGCCTCCATTTTATCAGCATAAGCCAAAGGAATAAAACCAGCACTTATTCCATGTATAGAAACATAAATGTCTCTTCCCACTATCAGAGCTTCACTGTTAACAGACGGTGTGACTAAAAGGTAGCTTTTTAATGCGATAAACGTATCACAAGAGCTTGTAAAGGTTGACAGCCCAGAACATTTAAAATACCAGAACTCTACCATTAATATTTTGCATGCTGAGTGTATTGGTGTCCAGCAAAAGATTCACTGAGATACAAAACAGACAAGTCCTAACTATTATGAAGAATAAGCAATACAGCTAGCAAAAGAGCTAGCAAAACTGCATATCCTACAGACAGCCCTCACTCCCTGTTTTAAGTAATACATACCTTTCTGTCTCTTGGAATTGCCGTTCTTTTGCTGCTCATCCTCCTCATTAATGGTGAACAGAACAGGTGTATTTGGCCTCATGCCTGCCTTCTTTAGTCTTTCTTGTCTGACAGCAGTTGCTGAACCAGGCATATTGCTATTTTCTTCCTTACTTCAATATCTCAGTTCCAGCCTCCACTTAGCAGCTAGCTAGCTGCAAAGCAGCTTGTTCATTTGTAACAGATCCTGTATGGATAAGCGGGGCGTAAACAGCTGACAAATACCAACATCCACTTGGCAGATGGGGGCCTGCAGTTTCCTCCAGCTTGACAAAAACAAAACAAAATAAAAGGCCTTAATGAAAGGCCCATCGGATTAGATGCCTCCTCCTCTTGCTGCCTTAAACCTGTTCAGTCAGATCCCACATCTTGTGTCCTTCCTGATGCAGCACCTTTTCCCTCCCCGTATCTTCTTCTTTCCAGCTACTGCACACTGAAATATTCAGCAGGCAGCCCAAGAGGAGAAAATATGATACGCCACCGTTAACAGTTGCCCTGACAACAGTGACATATCCTAATCAAATGGAGGTCCATGGATGCTGTCTCCTCAGCTGCAGGAAAGCAGCCTGCCGGAATGTTCCCTTGGTCTGCTTGCTTGCTGCTAAGGCAGAGGAAGCCAGCATACAAAAGCTGAAACCACCTCGGAGGCTGGGCTGCTCCTTCTTCCCTCAGAGAGGGGTGGAGAATGGATGGAACTCTTGCTTGCACAAGCAGGGAAGTTCTGAGGAAGGGAAGCTGACAAGCCTCCAGGCAGGTAGGTGATATTTTGCCAGTTCTTCTGTTCACTCAGAGTCCCCAAATATTACCAAAGCAAGCTCTCTCTTTCACAGCAATGTTCCCATTTTACGAGTGGAAAACATGCTCTGCACAGAAGGTAGATACATATTCTGCAAAGGGCAAAAATCTCAAGGTGGTGCATGTGTGTGTTCTTGTGCGATTAAAAGGAAGGAGGCTAGAAAACACAGGATCTGCAGATTGTGTTAACAACTGATATTCCCTTTGGCAAACATTAACTGATACAGCACAAAGGTTATTAGTAACAACAACTGGAGGACAAAGTATCCATCAAAGTTTTCCAGCAGGCAAAGTGTAACATATCAGGGCCCTTTGCTGTATACAGTAAATAAGTCTGTCCATACCTTTCATTTTGGGTTCCCCTAACACCTTTATTTGTTTGTTAGTTTTTTAAGCTTTTAACTACACCTTTCTATTCAAGGTAGTTTAAAAACAGTACACAAAATAGACACTAAATTTATAACAATACACACAAAAACCGGCACCAATCAATTTTTTTAAACACACAGCAAGCAGACTAAAAGTAAAATAAAATAGAAAACAAGCTAAATAGTTGCCTGAACAGAAAATCCTTCACATGGCAGTGACATACCATACATGAAGAGCAATGGGAATTCTGTTAAAACAGGGAGTTCTATCATCTAGATGCTGTCATAGAGAAGATCCTTCATCTTGCCCTCACCCAACTGCACTTCAGGCAGTGGTGGGAGGACAACCAAAAGAGTAGGGCTCAGTGTAGGTGATGGACAGGAGGCAGTGGTCCTTAAGATCTTTCACTATTTAGGGCCTTATAAGCAATAATATCCTTTGATTTGTACCCAGAAATTAACCAACAATTAGTGAAGCCAACAAGAGTGTGGAATTGCACGCTCCTTGGCTCTAGTCAGAAGCCTCATAGCCATATTTTTGACCAGTTGAATTTTTCAAAAGCTCTTCAAGGGCAGCCCCATGTGCATTGTATTGTACAGCCATGATGTAACTGAGGCATGCATAACCAAACTAGAGGGAAGCTCCAAAAATGAGTGCAGTACAAAAAGAATCAGTAGAAAGATGCAAAGCCAGTTTAATTCCAAAATCAATTAAAAATAAACCCCATGTGTTTCAAAACTCACTTGATCCTTCATCAAAACAATTGCTTATACCTAAAAGGTAAGGTCTTGGATCAACAGAATAAAAAACATATGTTGTCCATATTTTATAGGCAGAATGTTTCAGTGTATAAGATGGTCAATAGGCTGGTTTACATGGAAATATTGTAGTAAAGCATCCTGGGCAGAATTAAGGTTATTAAAGAACTATTAGAATTCATAAATAACTTCTTCAGCTACTACTATTACCTTCAGCTTTACCAATATTTCAATTTGTCTACTGGGGTTTTCCAAAATTTTGCTTTTGTACTGAATTTTGATGCCTATCACAGCAGAATTTCTGTCTCCTTTAATTAACTGTGCTTTCCAGCTGGTCATTTCCTCTCTCTGCTGTTCTTGAGAGTGGGTAATAAAGAATGTTCTTTTCTTGCTGGGGGGAAATTCTTGCCCTTTTTCTTTGAGATGTGTTCATGTCCATCTAGAAACATAACTACTTGAATCTTTTAAAGTATTTAAAGCTCCAGATGGAAGGAAAAAACCCTTAAGTTGCCTTGAAAATTAACCATCTAAAAGGACTGTGCTACATGCTGTGATTGCTGTGACAATGGGGCATGGACATCAGTCTGAGGTGAGTCAGGGATCAGGAGCCATGGAACAAGCCAGGAGTCAAGCCAGGAGTTGAACTGAAGGACCACAAAGAAGCAGGGCCAAGAAGCAAGCCAGACGTCAGGGCTGAAATGCAAGTCAGGACCAGAGGCAAGACTGAGGAGCAAGGCTCAAAGAACAGCTAAGGATTCAGGAACACACCAGAGCATAAGAATGTCTGAGCAAGATTCAACTGGAACAGGAAGCCCCTTATACTCCTTCCTGTCCAGAAAGATCCAATGACCCGCTTAGAGGAGCAAAATGACAGTCCAGAGCCTGAGGTATTTAACTCAAGCTGACATCTGCAGTTCAGTGGATCACACCATCCAAAGATCTTGACAGTACAACACTGGTATTATGCTATTAGTTTCCCACCACAAAGGGACAGAGAGAAGGAAGGGAAGCATGCATGTACACGAGTTTTTAAACACCTGTGCCTATCAGGTTTCCTAGTTTTGGGTACACAGATGTTAAAAGATGCAAGCACTTTCAAAGCAATCAAAACATGTAGCACTGACCTTAGGCTAGTCCAAGGAAAGGAATTAAGAACTGTTGTATTGTCCGAGGGCTATTACACTCTGGCCCCAGGGACATGGTAGAACCATCTGAGGCCCGCTGTTATGAATTTGCTAGGCACTTCCAGGATAAAAACTTTAGCATCCGCCAGGACTTAGACTCCAGTGTTATAGCAGGTGGATCAAACGAGGTATCCAGAGCACAGCCTTGTCCTGACTTCTTGGATGAGTTTCAGTTGGTGCAGCTTGAGGACGTTGACAAGGTGCTTGGACAGGTTCGTGCAACCACTTCTGTGCTGGATCCTTGCCCTTCTTGGCTAATAAAAGCTAGCAGGGATGGAACAGCCGGCCGGGCCAGGGAAGTGATTAATGCCTCTCCGCGAGAGGGGGTGGTTCCTGGCTGCCTGAAAGAGGCAGTAGTGAGACCACTCCTGAAGACACCCTCCCTGGACCCAGAAAATCTTAATAACTATAGGCCGGTAGGAAATGTTCCATTCCTGGGCAAGGTCCTGGAACGAGTGGTTGCGGGCCAGCTCCAGACACTCTTGGATGAGACCGATTATCTGGATCCATTTCAGTCGGGTTTCCAGCCTGGTTTTGGCATGGAAACAGCCTTGGTCGCCCTGTATGATGACCTTTGTCGGGAGAGAGATGGGGAGTGTGACTCTGTTGATTCTCCTTGATCTCTCAGCGGCTTTCGATACCATTGACCATGGTATCCTTCTGGGGAGACTAGCTGAGTTGGGAGTGGGAGGTACTGCATTGCGGTGGTTCCACTCCTACTTGGCAGGTCGCCTCCAGAAGGTGGTGCTTGGGGAACATTACTCGGCACCCTGGACTCTCCAGTATGGGGTTCCGCAGGGGTCAGTTCTGTCCCCCATGCTGTTCAACATCTACATGGGAAAAATGGCTGCCATGGCTTGAGGACAGTAATTGAAATCAGGATAGTAGGGCAATCCTCCTTTCTTGCAACCTGCCAACTGAGATGGGTAAAGATATATGGCAGCACTTCTGCATAGCAAATCATGTTCTACATAATGATAAATCCAAGATACTACTTCCCATTTTTATTCCATCTTTGATACAAACAACTCAGGGGTATTATATTGTCTCCAATTCCATTTATCTGCAAATCAACCTTACAACCCTGCCTGCTAAGCAGTTTGAGCTTCTGAACCACCTGCAACTCAAGAAACATTTCTGCCCACCCCCAACCACCATTAGTAGTCCTAATGGTTGACATGGAGTCATAGTTACAGCACTCTATTTGCCTCCCACTCCCAGTAACCCAGTAGCCCTAGCCTATATGATCGGCGTCGAGAGCAACTGCCTCTACGCCTGTGATCCGCGGGCTAGAATTACAGCTGGACTTGGGGTGCATGCCCTTACTATCTGTGACTGTTTTGCCATGCCTGGTGGATAAAGACAAGGACTGGACTGCTTTAATAACGACACTGCCCGTCTTGAGGAGGCTACCTGATATATGTTTAACATCTCAGACGACGAGGTTTTTCTTGTTGGAAGAAGAGTGACTCTCATGCCGGCGCTTGTGTGTATAGAGTGCGGGACTGTGTTTGGTACTCGGTGCGATTGAATGTTTGGATGTGTATATGTGTTTGTGTTTGTTGATGAATGAGTACATAAGTTGATATATATAAGTTTTATTATGTGCCTGGGAAGGGGGTTTTACCAACAAACGGGAGGACTTGAGGGGGCCCCAATTAGCATAGTGACGGGCAGAGGGAGGTATGGCGTTGTGAGAAGGACATGCCAGGTAAAGGGAACGCGGCCCAGACAAGTAGTGGCTGTGCCTTGTTCCGGTCCTCCTCACAACCACAGGGTTGTTGGTTGTCCTCTCAGCCAACCCTCGGATCTCCAGTTGCTGCTTTTAAATGCCAGATCGGTACATAATAAAATCTCCCTTGTCCATGATTTGATCATGGATGAAGCGGCCAATCTGGCATGCATAACCGAGACCTGGGTGGGTGAGCAGGGAGGGCCTAGCCTTTCCCAGCTCTGCCCACCGGGGTACTCGGTTCAGCATCATGGTAGATCTGAGGGTTGGGGAGGGGGGGCTGCTGTGGTCTATAAGAGTTCCATCTCTCTCATCAAGCACCATGTCCATGTAACAACTGGTCTGGAATGTTTACACCTTGTGTTGGGTCAGAGGGACAGACTGGGAATCCTGTTGGTGTACCGCCCACCCTGCTGCCCAACAGCTTCCCTAACTGAGCTGACGGAAGTGGTCTCGGAGGTATTGCTGAGATCCCCCAGACTCTTAGTACTGGGGGATGTCAACATCCATGCCGAGACTACTTTGTCTGGGGCGGCTCAGGACTTCATGGCCTCCATGACAACCATGGGGCTGTCCCAATATGTTAATGGCCCAACGCATGTGTCGGGGCATACCCTAGACCTTATTTTTGCTACGGGACATGGAGATGATGATCTGGATGTGGGGAATTTTACATCTCTCCCTTTGTCATGGACAGATCACCGCTTGTTGAAGTTCAGACTCACAGTGGCTTTTCCCCTCTGCAAGGGTGGGGGACCTATTAAATTGGTCCGCCCCTGGAGACTAATGAATCCTGAGGGTTTTCAAAGGGCTCTGGGGGATTTTCCGGCTGAAAAGACTGGCGCTCCTGTCGAAGCCCTGGTTGAACTGTGGAATACGGAGATGGCTCGGGCTGTTGACACGATTGCTCCTGCGCGCCCTCTCCTGTGTAGAGCTCATACAGCTCCTTGGTATACTCCAGAGCTGAGAGCGATGAAACAAGATAGGAGGCGGCTTGAGCGGCGGTGGAGGCGAACTCCCGACGGATGCAACTATGCACTGGTGAGTGACTCTACAAAACTGTACTTAGAAGCGGTGAGGGTGGCGAAAAGAAGATATTTTGCTGCCACCATTAAGTCTTCTCTTTCCCATCCAGCGGAGCTTTTTAGAGTTGTCCGAGGGCTACTTCACTCTGGCCCGAAGGACACGATAGTACCATCAGTAGCCCGCTGTAATGAGTTTACTGGGCACTTCCAGAACAAGATCTTATGCATTCGCCGGGACTTAGACTCCCAGTTTACAGCAGTTGATCCTAAGGAGGTGTCCGGAGCACAGTCTTGTCATGTTTTGTTGGATGAATTTCAGTTGGTTCAGCTCGAGGACGTGGACAAGGTGCTTGGACAGGTACGTGCAACCACTTCTGCACTAGATCCTTGCCCCTCTTGGCTTATAAAAACTAGCAGGGATGGAACAGCTACCTGGGCCAGGGAAGTGATAAATGCCTCTTTACGAGGGGGAGTGGTCTCTGGCTGTCTGAAAGAGGCAGTAGTGAGACCACTCCTGAAAAAACCTTCCTTGGACCCAGAAAATCTTGATAGTTACAGACCAGTAGCGAATGTTCCATTCCTGGGCAAGATCTTGGAACAAGTGGTTGCTAGCCAACTCCAGGCGCTATTGGATGAAACCGATTATCTAGATCCATTTCAATCGGGTTTTAGGCCCGGTTTCGGCACTGAGACAGCCTTGGTCGCCCTGTATGATGACCTATGTCGGGAGAGAGACAGAGGGAGTGTAACTCTGTTGATTCTCCTTGATCTCTCTGCGGCTTTTGATACCATCGACCATGGTATCCTTCTGGAGAGGCTTGTGGAGTTGGGTGTTGGAGGTAGCTTTGCAGTGGTTCCGCTCCTACTTGACGGGTCGTCTCCAGAAGGTAGTGCTTGGGGAACATTGCTCGACGCCGTGGGTCCTCCAATATGGAGTCCCACAGGGGTCAGTTCTGTCCCCCATGCTTTTTAACATCTACATGAAGCCGCTGAGTGCGGTCATCAGGAGTTCTGGAGTGCGTTGTCACCAGTATGCTGATGACACACAGCTCTACTTCTCCTTTTCATCTTCTTCAGGTGAGGCTGTCAATGTGCTGAACCGTTGCCTGGCTGCGATAATGGACTGGATGAGAGCTAATAAACTGAGACTCAATCCAGACAAGACTGAGATGCTGATAGTGGGTGGTCTCTCTGATCAGATGGTGGATACTCATCCTGTTCTCGATGGGGTTACACTCCTCCTGAAAGAGCAGGTTCGTAGTCTGGGAATACTCTCAGATCCTTCTCTGTCACTCGAGGCTCAAGTAGCCTCAGTGGCACAGAATGCGTTCTACCAAATTCGGTTGGTGGCCCAGCTACGTCCCTATCTGGACAGAGAAGATCTCACCTCAGTTGTTCATGCTCTGGTAACCTCTCGATTGGACTACTGCAATGCGTTCTACGTAGGGCTGCCTTTGAAGATGGTTCGGAAGCTACAGCTGGTGCAAAATGTGGCGGCCAGACTAATAACGAGGACCAGGCGGTCTGAACATATAACACCTGTTCTGGCCCGCTTGCACTGGCTACCTATATGCTTCCGGGCCAGATTCAAAGTGTTGGTTTTAACCTATAAAGCCTTATACGGCGCGGGACCACAATACCTTTCGGAACGCCTCTCCCGATATGAACCTGCCCGTACACTACGCTCAACATCGAAGGCCCTCCTCCGAGTTCCGACTCATAGAGAGGCTCAGAGGATGGTAACAAGAACTAGGGCCTTCTCAGTGGTGGCCCCCGAACTGTGGAATAGTCTTCCCGAAGAAGTACGCTTGGCGCCAACATTGTTATCCTTTCGGTGCCAAGTCAAAACCCTATTTTATCAGGCATTTTAGCTTTTCTTAAACATGTTTTAATTGGTTTTAGATTGTGGATTTGCATTTTGTATTGTTCTGTGTGATTCTATTGTATTTATTGTAATGGTTGTACACTGCCCAGAGAGCTATGCTAGTGGGGCGGTATAAAAATTCAATAAATAAATAAATAAATAAATACATGAAACCGTTGGGTGCAGTCATCCGGAGCTTTGGAGTGAAAAAGCCCTCCCTGGGCCCCTCTATTACAGATAATTATCGGCCAGTGTCTAATATCCCATTTCTGGGCAAGGTAATAGAGCATGTGGTGGCCTCCCAACTACAGGGATTCGTGGATGAAATGGATTATCTAGATCCATTTCAGTCTGGTTTCAGACCTGGTTATAGGATGGAGACGGCATTGGTTGCCTTCGTAGATGACCTACGCAGAGAACTGGACAGGGGGAGTGTGTCCCTGTTGGTTCTGTTGGACCTCTCAGCGGCTTTCGATACCATCGACCATGGTATCCTTCTGGGTCGCCTTACCGGGATGGGACTTGGGGGCACCGTTTTACGATGGCTCCGTTCCTTCCTGGAGGGTCGACTTTTTTCTTCCGGCAGGCCTTTGGAACTGAAGGTTTTAAGGGTAGTGACTGAAGAGGATGCTGTATGTTATTGTTTTACTTGTATGCTCTTAAACTGGGTTGCAGTATTTTAAGAGTAATTGGTTTTAACATCTTAATAGTTTAATCCTGTTTTAATGCTGATTTTATATGTTTTATATTTTTATAGGTTCTTAATGATATGTACTTATTTTTATCTGGAAGCTGCCTTGAGTTCCAGTTTGGAAAAAGGGCGGGGTATAAATAAAGATAATAATAATAATAATAATTTGGAGTGCGTTGCCATCAGTATGGTGATGACACGCAGTTCTATTTCTCCTTTTCATCTTCTTCAGGTGAGGCTGTCAATGTGGTGAACCGATGCCTGGCTGCGACAATGGACTGGATGAGGGCTAATAAATTGAGGCTCAATCCATAGTGGGTGGTTCTTCTGACCGGATGGTGGATGTCCAACCTGTCCTGGATGGGGTTGCACTCCCCCTGAAGGAGCAGGTTTGTAACTTGGGTGTTCTCCTAGAACCATCTCTGTCACTTGAGGCTCAGGTAGCCTCGGCGGCATGGAGTGCCTTCTACCAACTTAGGTTGGTGGCCCAACTACGTCCCTATCTGGACAGGGATAACCTGGCTTCAGTTGTCCATGCTCTGGTAACCTCCAAATTAGATTACTGCAATGCACTCTACGTGGGGCTGCTTTTGAAGACGGTTCGGAAACTGCAGCTTGTGCAAAATGCAGCGGCCAGATTGGTAACAGGGACCAGACAGTCCGAACATATAAAACTGATTCTGGTCCGCTTGCATTGGCTGCCTGTTATGTTTCCGAGCTCAATTCAAGGTGCTGGTTTTGACCTATAAAGCCTTACACGGCTTGGGACCACAATACCTGATGGAACGCCTCTCCCAATACAAACCCACCCGTACACTACGTTCAAGATCAAAGGCCCTCCTCCGGGTGCCTACTCCAAGGGAAGCTCGGAGGGTGGCAACAAGGGAGAGGGCCTTCTCAGTGGTGGCCCCCAAATTATGGAATGATCACTTTGACAAGGTGCGCCTGGCACCAACACTGTTATCTTTTGGCACCAGGTCAAGACTTTCCTCTTCTCCCAGGCATTTTAGCATGCGTTTTTAAATTGTTTTTATATTGTTTTGAATTTTAAAATTGTGTTTTAAATTGTATTTAAAATATGTTTTTAAATTGTGTATTTGTTTTAATGTTTTTGATTGCTGTAAACTGCCCAGAGAGCTTCGGCTATGGGGCGGTATACAAGTGCAATCAGTCAATCAATCAATCAATCAATCAATCAATCAATCAATCAATCAATATTGAAGATACAGACAACCAGAACCTGAAATTTGTTTTGTCATTACATGGTACTGAAAGAGTGTTTCTCCCCATTACCACCAGCAGCAAAAGCAGAAATGAATAGCAGCATACTTTCTTAGGTTAGCCCCACAGCCCATGCCAAGTAGGTGAGTGGCTTTGGATATGCTGACCCTGAAAAGCCAGCTGAACTGGAGGTCTTTCTGTCTCGTCTAATGGAAGCTGCACAAACAGTCTGCACATCACATAGATGTGCCATCATCCTGCTCTTCCTGTCCTCTTTTATTCAAACTTCAGCAAGGGGAGTTTATTCTGTTTCGCTGCTTGCAGTTGTGCATCTAAGGCCACATCCACACTATATATTTAAAGCACTAAGATAACCACTTTAAACAGTCATGGTTTCCCAGGGAAAGAATCCTGGGAAATATTGTTTGGGAAAGGTGCTCGGAGTAAGATCTGAACAGGGTGGTTCATGACAGATGCTCTTGGAGGTCACTGATTCATAGGGTCGCCATAAGTCCTAATTGACTTGAAGGCACATAACAACAACAACAAATTTCCCTCACAGAGCTACAATTCCCAGTGTGGTTTAACAACAGTTGGTCCCTCTTCCAAGGGAACTTTGGGAATTGTAGCTCTGTGATGGGAATAGGGGTCTCCTAACTGTTCTCAGCACCATTAACAAACTACAGTTCCAAGAATTCTTTGGGGGGAAAACATGACTGTTAAAGTGGTCCCATAGTGCTTTAAATGTATAGTGTGGATGTGGCCTAAGTGTCCAGAGTTCATCTTGGAATCACATTTTGTGCTTAATTGTGAGATACACTACTTGCACACTTTGTAATCCTACAACTGATCCATATAAAGCTGTGAACAGAAGATTTATATGCCCCAGACTGTGTGGAAGCAATCCTGCCACTACAGATAATATGTAAAGCGACTCTTAACTTCCAGTATAAAAGGAATGACCCATTGTGATTTGACTAGTCAATAATAAATGACAGGTGGGATGAGAGAATTCTGACGGTTCAGTTTATGCAGTGGAACATTCATAGAATCCACACTGCCTACATCTTGATAAGAGAAATGGCTATCCGCATGTGAACAAAAAGCACACACTAATGAACTTTTTCCTGACAGTATTTCCAGTTTTGTTTATGCCTCTTTCTTCTTCTTCGCAGAATTCAAGCTGTCACGTGCACTCAGAAAACTCAGCCCTGTGACACAAGGTATGTAATAAGGCAGAAAATGATTTGAAGAAAAGGGTGTGACCCTGTGTGACCCAAGTTGCTCATCCTTCAACAGTTTGCCTTCCAGCGTTTTTTTCCCCAAACCACTGCTAGTCTACAGATGACCTAGAAACGTCGTTTCTCAAAATTTCACCTCACAGACATGCATGCATCCTTTAAAATAGCATGGGCACAGACGTTCTTGACTAAGAGAAATATTCTTGGTTACTGTGAGGAGCACAGCCATGCCTAAATGGGCTCATTTTCCCATCAGAATTTAATTTAATTTAAAATATGTACAATTCATGTCTACAGTTCATGAGTCTAGCTATGTTAGCTGGCTCTGTTTTGATTTTAAAAAATTACTAATATGAGGAACTCCATTTCAGAATAGTCAGCCTGGGCTCCTGCTGGGAGGAAGGGTGGGATATAAATCAAATAATAAATAAAATAAAATAAATAAATAGTTCAAAGAATCCATTTCAAAGATGTTTTTATTTAATCCTTTCCTATTATGAGCAAAGTGAGCATTCGGCCTGTAAACGTTCTTTGAATCAAAAGCGTGTTGTAAGGTGGAGGCAGAAAGAGACAAGGAAGGAGAAGGTCTGTACCTCAGCTGGGACTGAAAGAATGAAAGGAAGCAGGCAGCCTGCTGCTTGCTTCCCTTCAGCTTAGGGCCTAAAGAAAGGAGTATTTCCCCCTTCACAGATGAAAGGCCTGTGATAGGGGGGGGGAGAGTTGACCCATGGATGATCCTTTAAGCCAGCCTTCCTGAACCTGGTGCCCTCCAGGTGTTTTGGACTACCATGAGCCCCAGCCAGTATGGCCAGCTCAGGCAAATGGGAGTTGCAATCTAAAACATCTGGAGGGCACCAGGTTCAGGAAGGCTAGATATGAAGGAGTATTCTCCCTTGTGAGTAGGGTGGTGGGCATGCTTCTCCTAAGCCAGCCTTTCCCAACTAGTGGGCCACCAGATGTTGCTGGACCACAACTCCCATCAGCCTCAGCCAGCATTGCCAATGGTCAGGAAAGATGGGAATTGTGGTCCAACAACATCTGGTGGCCCACTAGTTGGGAAAGGCTGTCCTAAGCCCTGTTTTGCCTCTTCCCATGAATCCCTAAAAATGCAAGTAAGACCTGCAACTTCACAGGTCAAACTATGGGAAGCAGGGAATTGGTTTTGGGGAAATGTGCTCTCTCTGAGACAACTTTTCCTCCTTCACTTGTCAATTTTAGAACATACACAAGGTGATTTTTTTCATGGATCTTCACTTCTTAAAACATAATTGTCAAGTTCCCTGTGTACACCCACCTGCCAAGAGTGCGTTTTATTTAAAAAAAAAAAACACACACCACATTTTTGTGGAAGCCTCAGAAAAGAAAAGACCATTAGACAGGGTTTATAGCAATCCTGTCATTTTCAAAAGAGATTCACCAGAGCCAAGTACATGACCTGAGAAAGTGTTCTGTTGAATTTGATGGCTTCAAGAAAGATATTAGTGTTGACCCCTGAGATCTTTCCCTTCTCTGAATACTTCATACATAAAATGAACAAGTGAGATGCATAATTATGCTTCCCTGGCTTCAAAATGTAGATGGATGGAGACGAAATACATGACTGGGGAATTTAGGCCTGTATTCAGGGCAACATTCTCTAAGTGTCTTGTCTCTTATTAACCTGCTATGTGACATTCTATAAGTCACTCAACTTGCATGTTTCTGCTTTACATGCACACCTTGCATTTTAAATTTGTTTTATGATGTCTAATATTGCACTGCAGACCACCTTCAGTATCCTTGCAAAAGAAAGGCAAGGCAAAAGTGCAAATATAAATGCATGCGTTAACAGGAGTACAGTACAATCTATCAGCACAATTTCACCTTCAGCAACGTATTTCCAAACACAAATCCTCTCTTAACCATTTAAGTCCCCGCCAGTGCCCAATAAACTAAACAGCAAGATTTCAAATATGTTATGGCTTCCACATTCACCACAGAAGGGCCATGATTCAGCAATGTGCACATCCTAGAAATGTATTTATAAGGGTTTTTCTCCCTCAACAAGTGTCCCATTTGAAACTATTGATCTGCCTTATGTAAAAAGGGCAATGCTACAAAAACTCCAATTTTACCTCATGTTCCACAGTTATTCCTTGGGAATGAAATGCATCTGCATGTGACACCATGCTGGTGGTATCATCTTCTGCTGTCACAGGAAGTTTGTGTGTGTGTGTAAATGTAAGAGAGAGAGATCCACCTCAGCAGCAATTCAGGGAGGTGGCACCTCCAAGATTGTGCTACATTGTGCACTTTCCATTGTGTGTGTGCACCCTGAAGCACTTCCTCTAACATAGTCTTTGCCAACCTGGTGCCCTCCTAGTGTTTTAGACTACAACTCCCATCATCCCCAGCCTTCTTTGGGAGGAAGGGTGGGATACAAAATTAATAAACAAATAAATGTAATAAGTCAGAGGTGGTGGCATTTTACCTACAATTTTAATAGGCAACAAATTTTGAATACTTTTACTGTCAGTGATGACCACAAAAAGTCTTGTGGCACATTAAATACTTAACTTGTTTTTATAGTATAAACTTTTGCACATCTGATGAAGTGGACCAAATCCACAAAAGTTTATGGCTTAATAAATTTGTTAGGCTCCATATGCACAATAGGTGTAAACTAGTTTGATACCACTTTAAACAGTTATGGCTTCCCCCAAAGAATCCTGGGAACTGTAGTTAATAAAAGATAAATGTATATCTCACTCTTCCTCCCAAAAGGAGCCTTGGGCAACAAAAGGGTGTTAAGGGTGCTGACAATTGGTAGGAGACCCCTTTTTCTCTTATAGAGTGGTGTAACAGTCAATCCATCTTCCCAGGGAACTCTGAGAATTGTAGCTCTGTGAGGGGAATAGGAGTCTCCTAACTACTCTCAGCAGCACTCTTAACAAACTACAGTTCCTGGGATTCTTTGGAGGAAGATATGACTGTTTAAAGTGGTATAATACTGCTTTAAATGTATAGTGCAAATGGGTCTTAGTCTGTCTTTAAAGTGGCAGAAGACTCTTTGTTGACTATCTCTCTGAAAACTGTCAATGACAGTAATGCAATACCAGAAAGAGATGATAGTCAATTAAAAGTGAATAAAACAAACTACCATACACTTAAATATGTATCAAGAGGCAAAATAGTCCTTCCATAACTCTGGGGAAGA
Organism: Rhineura floridana; assembly: GCF_030035675.1. NCBI lineage: Eukaryota > Metazoa > Chordata > Lepidosauria > Squamata > Rhineuridae > Rhineura > Rhineura floridana. Next base: position 106,307,678 of record NC_084483.1, read on the forward strand.
CTTAACTGTGTATCATTAGATGAGCACTCTGGTTGTTAGTTGCCATCATTAACTTGAGAACAATGGAATGAACAGGTTTGCACTTGGAAATAAAACCACACATAAAGGACTTTTTTAGGAATATGGGCATACTTCAAAGGAAAGTTAATAGGCCAAGCATCAACAGTAAAGTTTCCTCATCACATCGCCAACACAGATATTACCAAAGAAATGGAACCCCTTTATCTACCTTTTTAGTGATGTTGCCTGCTAAGCAGCTATGTCATGCCCCTCTCAGAGGACTCATCCAAGGAGGAAGAGGAATGGGAGACCACAGACCCAGGAGAGGGGACAAGCAGGGAGACAGCCCAGGACGCTTCACCAGACCAGAGACAAGCTCCTGAAGGAGCCCGCCTGCCAGAATCAGGTAGCGACCAGGAGGCTGCCCCTTCCCCAGCAGAGAGAAGACACCAACAGGTGTTGCAGCAATGAATGCAATCAGCGCGATTAAGGAGCAGGAGAGCTGGCAAGAACACAGGCTGATAGGAAGCACCTGGGCCAGCATTAGGGTTACCAGGTCTCCGGTTTTCGGCCGGAGATTCAGGGAAAAAAGGGCCGTCTCCAGCCTCCGCCAATACTTGTTTTAAAAAGGTGGATCTCCGGTTTTCATTGGCCCCCTCAGCCACGCATGCGTGATTGACCACGCATACGTTGGGCTGCGGCTGGCCGACTTCCGCTCTTTATCATTCAGGCTGCTCAGGCAGGCGGGACTTGAGCAGCCGCCACAGTGAGGGAGAGGGACCTCTCCAGCAGCAGCAGCCCTTGCCCGCTCCCGCCACCACCCACCCACAGAACATACAGGTGAGGCACGTGCGTGAGGGTGATGATCTGATGGCCCATGGGTGGGTGGAGGTGAGCGGTGGCAGCGGAGGCTAGGCTGGGCCAGCCTGGCTCTCTTAGCCCCGGCCCGGACTCGGAGCCAGTTACCCTGGGGCTCAGGCTGCTGCAATCTCTGGTTGGGGGCGGGGGGCCCATCGCGGCTGCTGCCGTGGGTGGAGGCGAGTGGTGGCAGTGGAGCCCAGGCTGGGCCGGCTCCCTCTTAGCCCCGGCCTGGTCCGGATTCGGAACCAGAGCCAGTTCCCCTGGGGCTCAGGCAGGCTGCAGTCTCTGGTTGGGGGGGGCATCACACGGCCGCTGCCGCGCCCAGCGTCCCAAGACGAGGCCCACGCCAGCGGGTGAAGGCAGCGGCCGTCCTTTCCCAAGCCGCCTGCTGAGCCTGTAGGCCGCGTCGGCCCATCTCGGCAGAGGTTGCTAGGAGATGGGCGACGCGGCTTGTCAGCCTCAGCAGGAGCAATGGAGGGCAGGCCGGGCCGGCTCCTTTTTAGCCCCGGAGCCGGTTCCCCTGCTCCGGAAAGGACGGCCGCCGGCTTCACCCCTCCTGCTGTGGGCGCCGCTGGGCAGCAGCGGCCGCGATGGCCCCCCCCCCAGCGGCGCCAAGCAGGAGGGGCGAAGCGGCCAGCCGTCCGGAGCAGGAGAACTGGCTGGACCAAGGAGGAGCCGGCCCGGCCTGCCCTCCACGGCTCCTGCTGAGGCTGACAAGCCGCGTCGGACCCGTCTCCTAGCAACCGCTGCCGAGACGGGCCGACGCGGCCTACAGGCTCAGCAGAAGGCTTGGGAAAGGAGGACGGCCGCCAGCTTCACCCGCTGGCGTGGGCCTCGTCTTGAGACGCTGGGCGTGGCAGCGGCCATGTGATGCCCCCCCAACCAGAGACTGCAGCCTGCCTGAGCCCCAGGGGAACTGGCTCTGGTTCCAAATCCGGACCGGGCCGGGGCTAAGAGGGAGCCGGCCCAGCCTGGGCTCCACTGCCACCACTCGCCTCCACCCACGGCAGCGGCCGCGATGGGCCCCCCCGCCCCCAACCAGGGACTGCAGCAGCCTGAGCCCCAGGGTAACTGGCTCCGAGTCCGGGCCGGGGCTAAGAGAGCCAGGCTGGCCCAGCCTAGCCTCCGCTGCCACCGCTCGCCTCCACCCACCCATGGGCCATCAGATCATCACCCTCACGCACGTGCCTCACCTGTATGTTCTGTGGGTGCCTTTTTTTGTAGTTTTATTTTTACTATTTAAGTTTGGAAATGATGCCAAATTTTTGTATCTCTTTAATCAATGTATTATATTTGGTGATATATATTGCATTATATATTGATGTGTACATCAGTATATACTGATATGTATTACACTTACACAAACACATTAAAAGGGTGAGAATTCTAGCCTTTTGCATACTACATAGCCTCTTCATAGAGCTCCCAAGCAGTGATATCTTGGTGTTGTGATGTACAGAAATGGAGAATATACCCTGGATTCCTGATTTTATTTTACTGGGGTGAGGTGGGGGTGATTTGCAGCACTGAATTTTTCTGAACAGAACACTTACAGATTTTCTGACAGTTGGCTGACTCCTGATACTAAACAATTGCACCAGCTTATCTGCCAATAGGTCAGTGGTGCCTTTAACCACATCAATCCATCTCTTGTTTGGCCTTCCTCTTTTTGTACTCCCTTCTGTTTTTCCCAGCATTATTGTCTTTTCTAGTGAATCGTGTCTTCTCATTATGTGTCCAAAGTATGATAACCTCAGTTTCATCATTTTAGCTTCTAGTGATAGTTCTGGTTTAATTTGGTCGGACACCCAATTATTTGTCTGTTTTGCCTAGAATGTCCTCCCTTGTCCTTAACATGGCTGCAACCGTATCTACTCAGAAGTAAGTCCTATTGAGTTCTATGGGGCTTAGTTCCTTAATAAGCATGTTTATAATTGCTGCCTTCAGGAGCATCCATCTGTGCTCCCATCTAACATCTCTGCAACACTAGGCTCCTTTCTTCCAATAATGGCCTGGCCTGAGGGCACGTAAACCCTTCTTCCCAGAAGCAAGGAAGCTAGATTAAATGTTCCCTAAAGGTGTTGAACTGTGACCTGGGAGACCAGGGTCCAAATCCCCACACAGCCATGAAGCTCACTGGGTGACCTTGGGCCAGTCACTGCCTCTCAGACTCAGAGGAAGGCAATAGTAAACCACCTCTGTCTGAATACTGCTTACCATGAAGACCCTATCTGGGACCAACTTGAAGGCAGTCCATTTCCATTTTGCATCACCCTAAGCTTGTGAGAAAGAATGACCTTGTCACTTCAGATGGACCTAGGAACACCCTATTTTAGGTAAGATTTCTATTTTAATCTCCAGAGAATTTTTTTTGAATGGCATGCTCCAAGCAACTGTGGTTGATACAATGTATCGTGCTTAATGATATCACTAGGGCCCGCCCCATGATGTCACTAGGGCCCGCCCCATGATGTCACTAGGGCCTGCCCCGTGACGTCACTAGGGCCCGCCCCATGACATCACTAGGGCCTGCCCCCATTTTCTCAGGTTTTTGGATGGCTCCGACCTGGCAACCCTAGCCAGCATGCAGAGTACAAAAGGCTGGAAGGAAAGGGAGACTCCTTGCTAGAGTCAACGTCAAGCCTTGCTGCAGACTTTACTCCAGCTCTCCTGTTAAACCTGTGCCTTGAACCCTGCCCTGCCTGATCAGATCTCTTGGTTTCTGTACATTTGGACTGCCTTAAGGACTTCTCTGCCTCCTCCTTCGGTGCTTCCCAAACAGTAAAACACGCTGGCTGGCCCCCTGGTTCCTCCTGCCTGGCAGATTTATGGTCTGGCCTTATCTGTTAATTAGCTGCATGCCTCTGTGAACCCCAGCATTTGACAAGCTAATTCCTCATTATGTTTCCTCTTATCATTAGGGGGAAGACTTTGGAAGACTACATTTAAACACTTTCTTCACAAAGCATATGCTATATACCATTTGCTGACATTTATCCATAGTTGCTCATAATATTGGGAGGAACTAAGAATTGGAGGTTGCTGATTCATAAGGTCCCCATAAGTCATGATCGACTTGCAGGCACATAACAAGAAGAAGAATAACTAAGCATTTATTCATAGCTTCTCATAATATCAAAGGTTATGCACAAATCTAAGGCTGCAATCCAACACACACTTACCTGGGAGTAAGTCCCATTGAACCCAATGAAGCTTACTTCTGAGCAGACATGTATTGGATTGCACAGTTATACTGAAGGGGTCTCATAACCATGATTCTGGCTACCGGGCTCTTTGACATCTGCCTCCCTGCAAGTTTACAAGGAAAGGAAGCAGTGACTCTTGAGCACTGCTGAGGTGGCTGACTCCAAGGACATACTGTAGCCTGATCCCTGACATGCAGAGGATGACTCAACCCAGTTTACTAAGTGACTCAAATGGCCAAAGGGGGGGGTCACCTGACCTGACCCTATAAATACCCAGATGCTGCCCCGCCTCTAATCTCAGCAGTTTATCTCCATAGTGCAACTTAGTGGGGAGGAAACTCCCTGCTTTCCCCATTGAATGCTTGCCTTGACTTCACATTCAGCATTGACAGACCCAGCATCTAAATAAGAAGTGCTGGGAGTGAGGCCTGCCTGACAGTTCAAACCCGGTGATCTGCAATCCTTCTCCTTCCCAGCTTGCTTTTACTAGTTGCGGTTATGTCATGAGAATAAGGCACCCTGCACATGTTCAACAGCAATATTTTGATTCATGTCCAAGGACAGATACCTGGCATTGAAAGAGGCCCTTCACAGTATTGTCATGTTCAGATTCCAAGAGATGCTGCACACAGTCAGACTCTTACAAGGAAGCAAGTTCCAGTGTATATGCAGGAAATGTATAGGATCCTTATGGAAGGGGCTTCCTTAAAGACATTTTGCCATACATTGAGTAGTTCCAACTTGCATGGAAGGGAGATGTATACCATGTGTGTGCTTCCCCCCTCCATTGTGATGCTGCAGTAAGGAATGAAGCCACACCTAGTAGAATTTTCCCTTCCTTGCAACTCAAAGGTGTAGGAGGATATGGCATCCAAGGTACAAGTTAGGCATGTATCATATTAAGCCCTTGTAATAATGTATTTACATTATTCTCTCTCTCATCTCACTTACTCTAGGAAATTGTTCCTTTTAACTCTCTACAGCTCAGGGATTCAGAATATTTCCCCTCTTACTGTGGTGGTAGTGGTGATGGCAATGATGTTAGCAAAGGGTAGTCAGTTTAATCCTGACAACAAGCGTGGGCATGTTTTAGTACTTGCATTTTTGCATTCTTTCTAAGTAGGAAAAAAGCATGTTGTCTGATCGCTACATAGTGCCTGCTTAATTGAGATAAACTGAGGGATAAAGTTTAATTATCTTTGACATGTCAAATCCTTTTCAACCTTGAAAGCAGATGAAATACTTCCTTTTCTATGCTTTCTCTCTGGAGAAGCTGTTAGAGTTTATATGCCCATTCTGAAAGCATGTTTTAAAACATAACATTTCTTTGTCATAGAGATGTGAAAGCCCAGTACAAAACCCAGAAAAATCGGCCGGGGGGGGGGGAATCTGGTTCCTCCCCCCAAAAGAAGAAAAAAGGGGAAAATGTTTTCCTCAAGTTTTTCTAGTTTGTTTTCCAGCCCTTCACATCTCTACTTCACTTCACTTATCACAAACCAAGATCCTGGAACTCCAAAAAATAATTTTCCTGACCCACTAATCTTTTCTGGGTATAAGAGTTTTCACAACAGCTGTGTTGTGGACTGCCTTCAAGTCGATCCCGACTTATGGCTACCCTATGAATAGAGTTTTCATCGTATGTGGTATTCAGAGGGGGTTTACCGTTGCCTCCCTCTGAGGCTAGTCCTCCCCAACTGGCTAGGGCCTGCTCAGCTTGCCACAGCTGCACAAGCCAGCTCCCTCCTTGTCCACAACTGCCAGGTGGGGGTCAACTGGGCTCCTTGGGACTATGCAGCTTGCCCACGGCTGCACAGGTGGCAGAGCACGTAACCCCTGAGCCACTCACTATGGGGTGATCTTTATTATTTTTATTTATTTATTTTATTACATTTTTAGACCGCCCTATAGCAACAAGCTCTCAGGGCGGTGCACAACAGGGTAAAAACAGATTAAAATACATGTGGGTATGAGTACAATACAACAGAAAACATTTTTAAAAACAAAATTAAGACAAAAGATTAAAATTAAAATAAATGAAAATTAAATTTAAAATGCCTGGGCAAAGAGGTAGGTCTTTACCTGGCGCCGAAAAGATAACAAAGAAGGCGCCAGGCGTATCTCATCAGGGAGGGCGTTCCATAATTTGGGGGCCACCACTGAGAAGGCCCTAGCTCTAGTTATTGCTCTCTGGGCCTCCCTATGCGTTGGAACCCGGAGAAGGGCCTTCGACGTCGAGCGCAGTGACCGGGTAGGTACATAGCGTTCCGCCAGGTATTGTGGTCCGATGCCGTTAAGGGCTTTATAGGTAAGAACCAACACTTTAAATCTGGCCCGGAAACATATTGGTAGCCAGTGCAGCTGGGCCAGGACAGGTGTTATATGATCAGATTTTTTAGTCCAAGTAAGAACTCTGGCCGCAGCATTCTGCACTAGCTGAAGTTTCCGAACCGTCTTCAAAGGTAACCCCATGTAGAGTGCATTACAGTAGTCCAATCTAGAGGTTACCAGAGCATGGATAACTGTGGCGAGGTTCTCCCTGTCTAGATAGGGTCGTAGTTGGGCTACCAGCCGAAGCTGGTAGAACGCATTCCGTGCCACCGAGGCTACTTGAGCCTCCAGTGACAGGAGCGGATCTAATAAGACCCCCAAACTACGGACCTGCTCCTTTAGGGGGAGTGTAACCCCATCTAGGGCAGGTCGGACATCACCCATCTGGGCAGAGAGCCCCCCCACCAACAGCATCTCAGTCTTGTCAGGATTGAGTCTCAGTTTATTAGCTCTCATCCAGTCCATTATCGCGGCCAGGCAGCGGTTTAGTACATTAACCACCTCACCTGAAGAAGATGAAAAGGAGAAATAGAGCTGCGTATCATCAGCATATTGCTGGAAACGCACTCCAAATCTCCTAATGACCTCACCCAGCGGCTTCATATAGATATTAAAGAGCATGGGGGACAAAACTGAACCCCGCGGGACCCCATATTGGAGTATCCAGGGACTCGAGTAATGCTCCCCAAGCACCAGCTTCTGGAGACGATTCTCGAGGTAGGAGCACAGCCACTGCCAAGCAGAGCCTCCAACTCCTAAATCCGCAAGTCGTCCCAGAAGGATACCATGGTCGATGGTATCAAAAGCCGCTGAGAGATCAAGGAGAACCAACAGAGTTACACTCCCTCTGTCTTTCTCCCGACAGAGGTCATCATACAGGGCGACCAAGGCCGTTTCTGTACCAAACCCCGGCCGAAAGCCCGATTGAAATGGATCCAGATAATCAGTTTCGTCCAAGAGAGCCTGGAGCTGGCGAGCGACCACACGCTCTAAAACCTTGCCCAGGAATGGAACATTTGCCACCGGTCTATAGTTGTCAAGGTTTTCAGGGTCTAAGGAGGGTTTTTTCAGGCAGAGTGGTACCACTCCCTCTCGTAAAGAGGCATTAATCACCTCCTTGGCCCATCCGGCTGTTCCATTCCTGCTAGCTTTTATTAGCCATGAGGGGCAAGGATCCAGAGCGGAAGTGGTTGCCCGCACCTGTCCAAGCACCTTGACAACATCCTCGAGCTGTACCAACTGGAATTCATCCAATAAAACAGGACAGGACTGTGCTCCGGACACCTCATTAGGTTCAACTGTTACAATATTGGAGTCAAGGTCCCGGCGGATGTTCGTGACCTTATCTTGGAAGTGTCTCGCAAACTCATTACAGCGGGCTGTTGATGGTATTATTGCGTTTTGAGGACCAGAGTGTAGAAGTCCCCGAACAACTTTATAAAGTTCCGCTGGGTGGTTAGAAGATGACTGAATGGAGGCAGCAAAGTACTGCTTCTTTGCTGCCCTCACCGCCTTCACATAGAGCTTGGTAGAGACCTTCACAAGTGCAAGATCACAGCCGTCGGGAGTTCGTCTCCATTTGCACTCAAGCTGTCTCCTTTCTTGCTTCATCACTCTTAGCTCCGGGGTAAACCACGGAGCCTATTGAGCTCTGCACAGGAGAGGGCGCACCGGGGCAATCGTGTCAACTGCCCGGGTCATTTCCGTATTCCACAGATTGACCAGGGTTTCGACAGCAGCGTCAGTTTTATCAGCCGGAAAACTCCCTAGAGCCTTCTGAAAACCTTCAGGATTCATTAGTCTCCGGGGACGGACCATCTTAATTGGTCCTCCACCCTTGCAGAGGGGAGAAAACATTGTGAGTCTACACCTCAATAGGCGATGATCTGTCCATGACAAAGGAATAGATGTAAAATCCCTCACTCCCAGATCACCATCCCCTAATCAAGTGGCAAAAATCAGGTCTAGAGTGTGCCCCTAGATATGCGTAGGGCCAGTAACAAATTGAGACAGCCCCATGGCTGTCATGGAGGCCATGAAGTCCTGAGCCGCCCCAGACAAAGCGGTCTCGGGATGAATGTTGAGATCCCCCAATACCAGAAATTTGGGGGATCGCAACATTAAACCCGCGACCACCTCCGTCAGCTCAGTTAGGGAGGCTGTTGGGCAGCAGGGTGGATGGTACACCAACAGTATTCCCAGTCTGTCTCGCTGACCCAACGCAATGTGAAGACACTCCAGACCATTAGCCACCTGGATAGGGTGCCTAACCTATAGCTGGCCCTTGACGCCCAGGAGACACGAGTGGGGATTTAAACTCACAGACTCTGGACTCCCAGCCAGGCTCTTCTCCCCACTTTGCTATACCAGCTTCATAACAGTAACCCATAAAAGGGCATTTTCTGCTGTGCTGCCCCTGTTCTGTGGAATGCTTTCCCCCATGTTATTCAGGAAACAAAACACCATCAATTATTTGCTTCAAATGTCCTTTGAAGAGACACCTCTTTTCTTAGATTTTTCCTGATCACTAAAGCTGGACTCTGCCCTTTTGTACTTTGTGATGCTCTTTGTGCACACAGTATTTTGTATAATATGCAATTTGTTTCCCATGTTGGAATTAATACAGTAATCCTAAGTGTATGTCTTGGAAGTTAAGTGATGGATGATTTGCCACTTTCAAAGCCTGGCTAGCAGGGCCAGCTCTACCATTAGGCAGAATGAGGCAACTGCTTCAGGTGGCAGGTTCTAGGACATGGGGATTAGCAGTGAGGTGCTGGAAAACAGAGCTGTGTGTCCTACATGGCCTGCCTTGTGTCCCTTATACAGTAGGGCCCCGATTTACGGCGCTTCGCTAATGCAGCGGTCTCAATTAGACACAATTAGACTAAAGCCCCACTCATACGGCACTTGTTCTGCTTTTATGGCGGTTTTCAGGCATCACGCGCCTTTCTATTCAATGAGTTCCGCTTTTCAGCAGTTTTTGCTTTTTTGTGGGGGTCCGGAACGTAACCCGCTGTATGAGTGAGGCCCTACTGTACTAGTTATCAGCCCTCAGGTGCGGTGGAAGATGCTGTCCCATCGCCAGTGCTGAAGTAAGATTTAACTGCTAAACCAGTCAGCTTCTATATGCAGAGTGGAGAGGGGAGCCATTTTGTACATCTCAGGCAGCAAAATATCTTGGGCCAGCCCTGCCTGTTAGCTCACTCCAGCTAGGGAGACAGCATTGTTTCCCCCCCTGACAGTTTCTTTTTTGAATAACCCCTCTCATTTAAATCTGTGGAAGAGATAATGATTGACTGACTGACTGACTGCCCTTCACCCCAAAGGTCCCAGGGTGCAATTAATATTTTAATGGAAATTATTTACCAGCTTCAGACTAGGGTGCTCAAGGGACCTCATTCAGGTGACTGTCAAGGAATGAAGGGGTTTTGGATTCAATGGATCCAAGACCACCCCTAACATACAGCCTGGAACACCCCAGATCAGGCCTTATCACTGATAGAAATACTGCTGTTGCTGCATCTATACCCACAGAGCTTTCCATAGATGTACCAGAGGTCTTCCCTGCGGATGGCTACCCTTCTACTCTATCCTAACCCCTCTCACCCAATGTTCAGGAGGAGTTAGGATTGCTCTGTAATAGGGCTCAGTATTCTAGAAAATATTTCTGTTACTTACATGTAAACATACATAAGAGTACCTTCTGCAGCCTTTCCCAACCTTTGGGCCCCCAGATGTGGCTAAACTACAGTTCCCATAATTCCAGATCATTGGCCAGCCTGGCTAAGTCTGATGGGAGTTGTAGTCCAGCAACATCTGGGGACCCAAAGGTTGGGAAAGGCTGCCTAGAGTACTGAAAAAATAATATACTTTAAATGAAAATCACACTGATCTTAACAGGTAAAAGACATTTTTTCAGTACTTTTTTAGGGCTATTATCTAAAGTATAGATTAAATACTTTAAATGAAAACCTGTTAAGATCAGAGTATGTTTTGTTGTTGTTGTTGTTATGTGCTTTCAAGTCAATTACGACTTATGGTGACCCTATGAATCAGTGACCTCCAAGTTCATCTGTCATGGACCACCCTGTTCAAATCTTGTAAGTTCAGGTCTGTGGCTTCCTTTAGGGAATCAATCCATCTCTTGTTTGGCCTTCCTCTTTTTCTATTCCCTTCTGTTTTTCCCAGCATTATTGTCTTTTCTAGTGAATCATGTCTTCTCATTATGTGTCCAAAGTTTAGCTTCTAGTGATAGTTCTGGTTTAATTTGTTCTAACACCCAATTATTTGTCTTTTTTGCAGTCCATGGTATCCGCAAAGCTCTCCTCCAACACCACATTTCAAATGAGTTGATTTTTCTCTGATCCGCTTTTTTCACTGTCCAACTTTCACATCCATACATAGACATTGGGGATACCATGGTCCGAATGATCCTGACTTTAGTGTTCAGTGATACATCCTTGCATTTGAGGACCTTTTTTAGTTCTCTCACAGCTGCCCTCCCTAGTCCTAGCCTTCTTTTGATTTCTTGACTGTTGTCTCCATTTTGGTTAATGACTGTGCCAAGGTATTGATAATCCTTGACAAGTTCAATGTCCTCATTGTCCACTTTAAAGTTACATAAATCTTCTGTTGTCATTACTTTAGTCTTCTTGACATTCAGCTGTAGGCCTGCTTTTGCGCTTTCCTCTTGAACTTTTATCAGCATTCATTTCAAATCATTACTGGTTTCTGCTAGTAGTATCGTATCATCTGCACATCTTAAATTATTGATATTTCTCCCTCCAAATTTTCACACATCTTTCATCTTGGTCCAATCCTGCTTTCCGTATGATATGTTCTGCATATATGTCGGAAGGCAGAGCTGGGGTCCCAATCCCGGGGAGCTGGATCCCGGAGAGTTGGGAGAAGAGTATTCGGATGGATGGCAGAGGGAAGGGAGAGGAACTTCCCCCCTTTGGAGCGAAGACGAAACAGAGGAACTGCCAGTGATAAGGTCGCTTAGCGACGGGGAGCCTGAGCCCTCCCTGGACATTCTCACACCTCCCCCTCTTTCAGGCTCAGAGCAAGAGGGGGAAGAGGGAGGGCTGCTCACAGCCGAAAAGCGGGGAGGCAGTTTACCATCAGCCCCTCCCCTATCCCCCATCCTGGAATCGGAAACTTCAGAAGAGGAGGGGGTGATGCTTCCCCCCTCACCGCGCACACGCAGACAGCTGAAAAGACAGGAGAGAAGGGGGGGAAGGCGGGCAGTACCTGAGGGGCAGTTAAGGAGGAGCGAAAGATTGCGCGCCCGTTTGGCCCCTTCTTAAAGAACAGGCGGGAAGAAGTCCCTTGCTCTGTCAACTTTCTCCCAATGCCGCAGGACCTGTATCCCTGTATTGCTTCATGAGAAAACGCAGTCTTTGTTTGGACATTACCCTAATAAAACACGAATTAACTACAGCCACTGGTCTGGTTCCTGAGCCACATCCTGGGCCTGACAATATAGATTAAACAAGTAGGGTGATAAAATACACCCCAGTCTCACACCCTTTCCGATGGGGAACCAATCGGTTTCTCCATATTCTGTCCTTACACTAGCCTCTTGTCCAGAGTATAGGTTGAGCTTCAGGACAATCAGATGCTGTGGCACCCCCATTTCTTTTAAAGCATTCCATAGTTTTCCATGATCTACACAGTCAAAGGCTTTGCTGTAATCTATAAAGCACGGGGTGATTTTCTTCTCAAATTCCCCGGTCCGTTCCATTATCCAATGTATGTTTGTGTTATGATCTCTGGTGCCTCTTCCCTTTCTAAATTCAGCTTGGACATCTGGCATTTCTCATTCTATATATGGAAAGAGCTTTTGTTGTAGAATCTTGAGCATTACTTGCATGGAATATTAAGGCAATAGTTCGATAATTACTGCATTCTCTGGGATCCTCTTTTCTTGGATTTGGGATGTATATTGAACGTTTCCAGTCTGTGGGCCATTGTTTAGTTTTCCATATTTCTTGACAAATGTTTGTCAAAATTTGGACAGATTCAGTCTCAGTACCGTGTAGCAACTCTATTGGTATGCCATCTGGTATGGTGATTTGTTTCGTCCAAGTATTTTAAGAGCAGCTTTCACTCACATTCTAAAATTTCTGGTTCTTCATCATACGGTTCCTCCATGAATGAATCTATCATCTCTGCATCTCTTTTATAGAGTTCTTCAGTATATTGCTTCCCTCTTCCTTTTATTTCATCTTGGTTGGTCAGTGTGTTCCCCTGTTGATTATTCAACATCCCTACTCTTGGTTTAAATTTCCCCTTCATTTCTCTAATCTTTTGGAATAGGCCTCTTGTTCTTCCCTTTTTGTTGTCCTCTTCTATTTCTAGACAATAACTATTGTAATAATCGTCTTTGTCCCTATGTACTAGTCGCTGTATTGTTGCATTTAGGGTTCTGATCGTGTGTCTATCTCCTTTTGCTTTTGCTTTCCTTCTTTCTTTAACCATTTTAAGAGTTTCTTCAGTCATCCATTGAGGTCTTTCTTTCTTTTTTACTAGAGGTATTGTCTTTTTGCATTCTTCCCTGATAATGTCTCTGACTTCACTCCATAGTTCTTCTGGTTCTCTGTCAACTAAGTTTAAAGCCTCAAATCTGCTCCTTATTTGATCTTTATATTCTTCTGGGATGTTATTTAAATTGGCATTATGATTTTTTTTGTTTTTCTTTAGCTTTATTCTGATTGTCGATATTACCAGTTCATGATCTGTATCGCAGTCTGCTCCTGGTCTTGTTTTCGTAGAAAGTATGGAACTTCTCTATCTTCTGCTTCCAATTATATAATCAATTTGATTCCTATATTGACCATTTGGTGATGTCCACATGTACAGTCGTCTTCTTGGTTGCTCAAAACATGTGTTCGCAAGAGAGTATGTTTTACCAGAGACATTTCCGTCATGTTCATAGAGCAGCAAGATCAGCATACTACAGTACTTACAGAACAGAAACAGTGCTACTGTTTAACAGCATGTCCTGATTCAAATGTGAACAGTGCCATCTTGTGGTTCTGTCAGTATCTAACTGAATTCAGTCACCTAAATACACAGAGAAGCTGGCTAAACCTAGAGCCAAGCAAGTATAATACTGAAGTAAACAAGTGTGATCATGTTTTCTATATTTGATACCTTATCTAATTTGCTACACTACTCAGGTCAGTGACTGCAGAGTTAAGACAGGTTACCATACGCATCTTCAGTCATTAATGTTCTATGCAGTAACAATGTAAGCAACATCCTTTCTTATTATACAGCCAGCATGGATTTTTTGCATCCCACAATGTAAAATTGAAAATATCCCCCATGCCATTCTGATGCTTCCCATAAGTTCATTGCAAAACAAAACCTTACAAAAGTTATAGTCCTGAACTCAGAAACGCTTGCTTTACAACCCTCTAAATTTTCATGGTGATACACAAAACGCTCAGAAAGAATCCAGAGAACATATGGGGGGGGGAATCCAGACCCCTGTTGGACTATTTTGTCAGTGTTCGTGTAATTTGTTGAAATTAATTAAAAATCAGCCATGTTCACAGAGTACATGTAATACTATTACTGACATTGCCCCATACTCTGACCTTCATCCTCCGCAGTTTAAAAGTTTAAAAAATGCTTGGCCAATTTTTAATTAATTTAAGAAATTTAGCATTAGAGTCAATGATAAGCCCAAGCATGCTCAGTAAGAACCAACTGTCAGTGTTCTAAAAGCCAGACTCACAGCTGCTTGGCTTGCCTAATCAGAGGCCACACCCACACTAGATTTATTCTACTTAAACTGTCATGGCTTCCCCCAAAGAATCCTGGGAAGTGTAGTTTGTGAAGAGTGCTGGAAGGAGATTCCTATTCCTCTGACAGAGCTCCAATGGCCAGAGTGGTTTAACAGTCAGCCACTCTGATGGAAGCTCTGTGAGGGGAACAGGGTGTCTCCTAGCAACTCTCAGCACCCTCCACAAGCTACACTTCCTAGGATTCTTTGGGAGAAGCCATGACTGTCTTAAGTGAAATAAAGGTCTAGTGTGGCCAGGGACAGCTTTAGTTTAAATTTGGGTGGGAGGCTACATGTGCCTGCTGTAGAATAAAAAGGTGGGGGAAACCCTGAAAAACAATGATACTATTCACAATGTTTTTCTTTTGGAAAGAGGCTTCCCCTCTGCCCAGTGCCCACCCACCCAATCTCCTCCCCTCCCCTCAACCTCCACTTCCTGCCCTTCTCCTCCCTCCTATCTCCTTCCTCTTCCCCCTTCCCTCCCCCTTCCTTTGCGACTCTCTCCCCCTCCTCCTCCCCCATAGTTAGTTTCACCTATCTTAAGCATGATTGCACAGGAGTAAATCCCATTGAACTCAATAAGCATGCAAATGATCAAACCTGCCTTCCCTTCCTCCTCCCTCCCATTACTGCCTTTTTGCACCTTGTCTCCCCTTCTTCCCCCTCCCCTTCCAATCCCCTTCTTCCCCCTCCCCTTTCTTCCACTCCCCTCCCTTCCTCCTTCCCTCTCTTCTCTTTTCCCCCTCCCCCATGGTCAGTTTTACCTATCCTAACCATGATTGCACAGAAGTAAATGCCATTGAGCTCAATAAGCATGCAAATGATCAGACCTGCCTTTTCCCTCCTTACCCTCTCCTCTCCCTTCCTCCTCCTCTCCTCCATTCCTCCCTCCCTCTTCTCCTCCTCCCACCACATGGTCAGTTTTACCTGTCCTAAGCGTGATTGCATGGGAGTAAATCCCACTGAACTCAATAGGCATGCAAACTTTCCTCTTCCAACAAGTCTTTTGAGACCTATCCCAGTCTGTGTCTGTGTTAGAATTGCTTTTAATATGTCTTTTAATATCTGTAACCCTTTTTTAAAAGATGTTTTAAAGTTTTTTTAAAATGTTTTTAACATTGTTTTGTTTTAATGTATTTTAAGGTCTTTTTATGATGTTTTAAAGTGTTTTAAGTGTTTCTGTTTGCCACCCTGGGCTCCTGCTGGAAGGAAGGGCAGGGTATAAATAAAATAATAAATAAATAAATAAATGATCAATCAATTCTCAGCAAACTTGCACAGGATCCCATTTCTTACCTCCAGGATTAAAAAACTTGATGGCCTTATAGGCCCCTTCCAACTCTACTATTCTATGAAAAAGCAGAGAAATTCACTAATAGGCAAAAAACCTGGTGGTTTAAGAACGTACCTACAGCCAAAAGATATTTCTATCAAACTTTAAAAAGCAAGGAAATTGGACAGCTATAATGAATGCACCAGGGGAGCGGGACACCTGACTTCCTCTCTGAGATATTGTACTGCCCTACAAATTTGTAAAAACAATTTGGGTTGGTCTTTCACAATCCAATCCACTTCCTGTGTAGCTTGGAAGAATTTGGTAATGTGCCTCTGGGCATATGGTGAGTGGTGGCAACACCTGCATTCAGCCCAAATAACAGAAGCAAGACATGTGCTGTGCTGATCTTGTTTTAGCAGGGGGGAAGCAACAATATTAAAACAGTTGAAAAAGTTCAGGTAGTTTCTTTAAATATGTTTGATTTCCTTTGCAATTTTAGTGAAGTTTCCTAGAGTAAATCATTTTATTTTGCTTCTGTTTCTGTGAATATGTGAACTACAGCAACACTTTGCAACACTAAGAAAAACCTCCAAGAACAATTGTGGAATAATGGCACTGACTATTCTGCAGAATAGTTTCCAATGCAGAATAGTTTCCAATGCACATGAGAAGCGTCTCAGTTTGCACATGATAAAACAGTGTTCTAGCAAAATTCTAGGTGTGCTCTCTGTTTTTAATTGACCATACCCACCTTTCCTTAAATGGAGTAGTTTAAGCATAGCAGGCTGAAAACATGCATCTTGAGTAGGCCAAGTTTGTTTTTCCAACAGCTAGAGTAAATTGCTTAAGTAGCAACATATTGTAATCAGTCTGATTTTACATCAAACTGCAGTTTCAGATTCAATTGTTAATGCATCCAAAATAGAAATAGAACATAACCTCCAGTTTGAAACACAAAAGGCTGTCTTCACCATCATACGACATTGACCAATAAAAAGGCTTTGAAATTAATTAATAAAAATAAATTTGACACAGATTTCTAGGATGAATAATGAGAGAAATATAATTTTCTAGTTTAGGCCAGTTAGCTTAACTTCTGTCCCTGGAAAACTGGTAGAAAGTATGATTAAAGCTAGATTAACTAAGCACATAGAAGAACAAGCCTTTCTGAAGCAAAGCCAGCATGGCTTCTGCAAGGGAAAGTCCTGTCTCAGTAACCTATTAGAATTCTTTGACAGTGTCAACAAGCATATAGATAGAGGTGATCCAGTGGACATAGTGTACTTAGACTTTCAAAAAGCTTTTGACAAGGTACCCCACCAAAGACTTCTGAGGAAGCTTAGCAGTCATGGAATAAGAGGAGAGGTCCTCTTGTGGATAAGGAATTGGTTAAGAAGCAGAAAGCAGAGAGTAGGAATAAATGGACAGTTCTCCCAATGGAGGACTGTAGAAAGTGGAGTCCCTCAAGGATCGGTATTGGGACCTGTACTTTTCAACTTGTTCATTAATGACCTAGAATTAGGAGTGAGCAGTGAAGTGGCCAAGTTTGCTGACGATACTAAATTGTTCAGGGTTGTTAAAACAAAAAGGGATTGTGAAGAGCTCCAAAAAGACCTCTTCAAACTGAGTGAATGGGCGGGAAAATGGCAAATGCAATTCAATATATACAAGTTTAAAATTTTGCGTATTGAAGCAAAAAATCTTAATTTCACATATACGCTCATGGGGTCTGAACTGGCGGTGACCGACCAGGAGAGAGACCTTGGGGTTGTAGTGGACAACGATGAAAATGTCGACCCAGTGTGCGGCAGCTGTGAAAAGGCAAACTCCATGCTAGGGATAATTAGGAAAGGTATTGAAAATAAAACAGCCGGTATCATAATGCCGTTGTATCTATGGTGCGGCTGCATTTGGAATACTGAAAGAACTGGGCATGTTCAGCCTGGAGAAGAGAAGACTGAGGGGAGATATGATAGCATTCTTCAAATACATGAAAGGTTGTCACACAGAGGAGGGCTGGGATCTCTTCTCAATCATCCCAGAGTGCAGGACACAGAATAATGGGCTCAAGTTGCAGGAAGCCAGATTTCGACTGGACATCAGGAAAAACTTCCTAACTGTTAGAGCCATACGACAATGGAACCAATTACCTAGAGAGATAGTGGGCTCTCCAACACTGGAGGCATTCAAGAGGCAACTGGACAGCCATCTGTGGGGAATGCTTGGTTTGGATTCCTGCATTGAGCAGGGGGTTGGACTTGATGGCCTTATAGTCCCCTTCCAACTCTACTATTCTATGATTCTATAATACTGTGTTCTAATACAGTCAGACAAGGAATATAATTTTAAACTTGTAAGGAAAATAGACTTACAAAACTAACTGAACATTCTTGCTTTCCACGTCTTCAAGACTGGGTGAACTTTGATACTCTAGCCAAGTTAAAATGCAGCTTTTATTAATATATTCCAGCAAATAACATAAATCATGTTTTTTTCCTGTACCTGCATAACATTTTGATATACAACATATATGCTATGGGCCCAAACTCCAAAAGGCTAAATATTTCAGGGCCCAATCCAACCAAAGTGAAGCAGTTTTATTTAAGTTATACTGATTTCAGTGCAAGCATGCATTTAACTCTCCCCATTTAAATCAGCCCAACCAAAAATGTTCATTATTATTATTTTATTAAGTATGCAACCCTATCCATTTTGTCTTTGAAATAAATATTACTGAATTCAACTGGACTTCTTTCAAGTTACCACCTTACATATCTTATACAACTTTTATTCCCCAGTCTTATAGTATTATATAGCAAACTGCTAGTTCTTTATCACATTTACCATCAGAAGAACCCAGTGATGTAAATGAATATTTATCCAATTTTGTAAATGGGCCATTAGGGCTGAGAGATAGTCCATGGCTTGGTAGGACTTGAAACCAGTTCTTCAAACTCACCCCTGAATCCACTTTTGATATGTACTTTGTGATAGGCTGAAATAAGTTCTCATCTCTGCTCTGAAGGCCACACTCCTTAGTGGGAAACCTTCTAGAGGAGTCACATGCCAGAGCTGGGCAAAGCCAGAGGCAAAAGTGGGTGAAATAACAGGTGCAACTCATTCCTGCCACACAAATGTAAGAGGTCTCTGTCATAAGAACATAAGAAGTGCCCTGCTGGATCAGGCCAGTGGCCCATCTAGTCCAGCATCCTGTTCTCACAGTGAACAAGCAGTTGCCCCTGGGAAGCCTGCAAGCAGGACCTGAGTGCAAGAGCACTCTCCCCTCCTGCGGTTCTTAGCAACTAGTAATCAGAATGAATGCTGTCTCCAACTATGGAGGCAGAGCATAGCCATCATGGCTAATAGTCATTGGTAGACTTATCCTCCATGAATTTGTCTAATCTTCTTTTAAAGCCATCCAAGTTGGTGGCCATCACTGCCTCTTGTGGGAGTGAATTCAATAACTTCTGCATCCCCACACACCTCTCCATTCAGGCAAGCAAGAGGCATTATCACAGCGCAAGGACACATTCCAGTCTGGCAAAACTCTTGAAGAAGCCACAGAACAGGGCCAATGGGGGGTGTGGCCTGGAGGGGTAGGGTGGGATATGTCCTGGCAATAGTCGCAAAGGCTGTTTACAGAGAGCTGCAGGGTCGCATTTAGTCCCTACCCTCATGATAGAGCCCTTCAAAGTTATGTTGCATGTCTATTGTATGTATGTTATAAACACATTATGCTAAATAAAACATTTATTTCATATCAAAATGACTGATGATCTGAGAGAGGGAGGGAGGTTCATCCTCCTTGATACCATGTAGTATGGCAGGGTCACTTAGATCTATTTGGCTTTGGTTTTGCTAAATCTACAGAATTCCAGTGGTGCTTGTGGTTTAAAGTATATCACTCTTTCCTGATCTATGATACAATGTGTTGCAAGATGACTAGTATGAACACACCAGCCTCAGAGTGCAGACTGTTGGACAAGAAAGTTTTCATGTCCCTTCTAGCCTACAATTCCAACTACCTCTCTGTTCTGAGAATGAAAACCACAATCCTCTTGCCTTCAGAGAGGTTAGCAGACATGCATCATTTGAGAAGGTTGAGAAGGTTGCAAGACTTGAAAGGAGATTTCTAATACCACACTCATTTTTGGAGTTCTAGAATTTCTTTCTCTGTGGTGGAGACTTAAGAGCAAGTGAGATGATGTCATGACCCCTACTCTGAGCAGCAGCCTGGACTGACTATGACCCAGATGAGAAGAGGACAGCCAGATTGGTTGGACCAGTGACATCAGAGGCAGGTGTGTTGAACTTGAGCTGGAACCTATCAGCTCAGGTAACCTGAATTGAGGCCTGTAAAGCCAGTAACTTTGAAGTGTGCAGCCCTTAAGGAACACATACAGGGAACAAGTCTGGAGGGGATTAACAGAAAGGAGGAGGAGAGCTAGTCTGAAGACATACTCCTTGGGGAAGTAAAGGGGCAAAGCCTAGGACTTGGCCCTAGAAGCATACAAGACTTTCTTTTCCTCCAGTGAGTGTCCTTAGGAAGAGAGATGAGAGAGCCAGCAGTGAATTGTTTAGCTTGGTGAGAAGATCCCATTCCCCACCCCATCGGAACTGCATTTATTTATTGTCTGTTAATACAAAAGTACAGATAAGAATGGAAGTTAAGTCTAGATTGTTTGCAATTCTGAATTTATTCTACATTCGTTGAATTGTTGATTTTCTCCTAAATTCAAATAGAATAAATTCAATATTGCAAACAAATAATTTAGGCTTAGTATGCTTTGTAAACTGGTTTTTCCCACCTCTCCCACTGTTTTGTATTTTGATAATAAGTGGATATTTGTTGTAAAGCCACTTTAGGCACAGCTCACTGTGGAAAGGTGACATATAAATTACATAAACTAAAACTAAGATACCCTTTTATCTACAATAGCCTTTTGACTGCAACTCCCATCAGCCCCAGTCAGCATGACCAAAAGCCAGGAATTATGGGAGTTGTAGTCCTACAACATCTGGTGAACAACAAGTTTGGGCAGTCTGATCTAGAACAATGGCAAGTTCTCAGTTAGAAAGATTATCAAAGGAGAACTCTCCCTCATTTTCACAACTGTTTATTTATGTGGATGCTACTATAGTGAAGCCTATGTCAGTATTTCCCATGGTGCTGCTATCCATCAAGGGAGAAAAATGTACTTCCTCTGTAGAAAAAAAATGCAGAGGATACCACTGGGATATCCTGAAAACATGCCACTGAATATAACCCCATGCCTTTGTGAATAGCACCTACCGAAAGGAATCAGTCTGCAAACTATTTCTACCGCCATCCTATTAGGATTCTGATACTCCATATCCTGGCATGACACACAAATATTGTCCTTTGGGGGAACCTGCTTTGAAGCATCTAGTAGTGGCAAGAAACTGGTTTACATCAAATAGTGTACACATCAATACTTGAGAGTGATTTGAATGACATTTGCTTGAGTTTCAGCCTTTTATTTATGCAACCACCTGCTATACCTTGATATAAGATGTTTTGCATATTATAGGCACACCTCAAAAGAGCAAACTGAAGAACATGCTATTCACAGGGAGTTCTGGAAAACAGTAATTCTAGGATGTGGGGAATTAAATAAAGATTTCTGAGATTTTGCATAGCAAAAAATTAGACTCCAGATAGCTTTAAGCAGGTTTACTCAGTACATTAGTTCTGTGAGATTTTGAAGGAGCAAGATTAGGCTGAATGCAGGAAAACCAAGCCACTGAACAGCCTAACCCTATTCAGAGTGAGATAAACAACAATGATGTTATCTGCTGCCAAAGATTTCTGCTGCTGCTGTGGGAGCATTACTCTGTGGATTTTTTATGAACCACCTGCGTTTTGTGTGAATGTATTTATATTATAATGTATTTCTACTTATGCTTGTGTTTTAAGCATGTTGCAAGTCACTTAAAGACCTTTAGAGTAACAAACAACCAATTGCAACGCCTGTTGAAAGTAGTGAGCTGTGGTGCATCTAACTCCTCATAGGATCAAGGTGCTAATACATGAGTACTATACTCAACTGACAGGTACCTTTTGTACTTGAGCTTTTAAAAGAAAGCATGAATTGGTTCACAGTCTCCTTTGTCTCCAAGTCCCACTTCCATCTCTGTCTTCCGACATGTTGTTGCATAATGCCTGCAACCAGTTGTACCAACAGGGCAGATGCTCATGTTCTTGCTCAGCAGAATCAGCAGGACTGGCCCCAAATGCAGCAAGGATGGCTTACCACATTGTGAAATTATTTCAGTAATACATCTCACCATCTCAAGAGCTGGGGAGGGGTGAGCCAGTCCACAGTCTAAAAACCTAAATAAACCACTGCCTGCAACAAGCTAGCCTTCCTTGGGCAACACCATTCCTGTTCCTCAAGACAAAACTTGAGCACAACTTTTTCTGAACCCCCTAGGCTTCCTTTTGGCTAATCTACTAGTTTCTCCACCAGTGTCATCTGACTCTTTCCTATCTCATGACCCTGCTGACCTCTCACTCTTTGCTTTGTCTGACAAAGGTAGATTGAAAACTCTCTGGCCAACAACTGCATCCCTTCTACCTTTTGCATCCTTTTTATTTATTTATGAAAGTATTTGTATACTTGGCAATCATGTTAAAAATGAAGGGGGTGTACAATATAAATACAATAAAACCTAAAATACCATAAAAGCAATACAATGACTGACTAGTCTTAAGAAAATGTAAACTGAATAGGCCTGTTGGCATGAAAGGGTCTTTCAGAGACACATAAAAGTCAATAGTGAGACCTGCCAAATCTCTGCTGGAAGAGTGTTCCACAGCATGGGACCGGTGACTCGAAATGCTTGACTTCTAGTGAAGGCCACTCGGGCCTCTATAATGGGGTGTGTGTGTGTGCAACTAACAGCCCTTCTCTGGGTGCTCTCAGTGATTGGGTAGAGATATAAGGATTCAGGCGGTCCTTAAGGTATCCTGGATCCCAGCTGTTCAGGATTTTGTATAGTAATACAAGAACTTTGAACCTGGCCCTGTTGCATATGGGCAGCCAGTGCAGCTGTTTTGGCAGAAGTGCCACATGGTGTTGCCCATCTGCTCCCATCAGCAGTCTAGCTGCTGCGCTCTGCACTAGCTGAAGTTGCTACACTCTGCACTAGCCTGATCAGGCCCAAGGGCTGCCCCACATAAAGTGCATTAATAGAGTGCATTGCAGTAATCCAGCCTCAAGGTTACCAATATATAGACTACAGTCACCAGGCTATTCTGATCAAAATATGGCCATAGCTGGCATTGTGGATGAAGCTACTTAGCATGCAGTTACAAACAGCAGTATAGTTTCACCACAAACTATTCAGGGTATAATCCAAGTTTATGCAAAACTACCTGACTTCAATATTTGACTGATCATCATGCACAGGTTAGACCAGCCTTTACCCTCTGGTTCTTTCCAGATGTTTTGGATTATAATTCCCAACAGCCCCAGTCAGCACACATGTGCTGATGGGAGTTGTAGTCCAAAACATCTGGAAGGCACCAAGTTGGGGAAGGCTGGTTTGGGCAAATTATTAGTGAATGTTATTTTCAGTATTACAGCTCGGTTCTGCAGTCCAAGACAGAGAGGTTTCTTATTTCATGGTCTTCATTTTCATGAAATTCCCTGCCAGTTTCACACCTTACCATCCAACTCCTAATCCAGAAATAGTACTCAAGTGTTAAAAAGCACACATCTAGGTACAAATCTTTAACACCCTTCTCTCTGAAAATTGTCCATGAATCTCTGGTCTTTGTGCCATATAAAGTAAATAAAACAGATATGTAAGAAGTATGCAATACTACACAAGAGACTGACAATATGAGAAACAATGCATAACAAAGATTAGCTTTGTTTCAATGTTTAGTGTTACCAGCATGATATGAATAAGAGTAAACACGGAAGTACAGAGAAGCTCATAGAACATGCACTCCCAGAGCCAACTGTAGTATTGACCATCTTTAAAATTAGAACACAGTGCACCCAGAATTGCTTATTTCTGCTTTGAAAGCTACTACAAATTAAAATGTCAAATCATTAATCACACACATCATGCCACAGCTCTAGCAAGTGTGTTTCTGGTGCATATTCAAATTTATTGCCATGAGTCATTCCATTAGGACCAAGTAGTGTTATCCATGCATATACTTCTGCACAGGCTTTCTGCCTGCAAAGCATACAGTACACCTGCCTTTTAGCAGAAAGCTTTCAAATCAGATTAACCACCCTCTGTAGAAATCAGCGTGCTGAAAGCTTCTGCTCTCCAAGTGCAGCTAACCAAACCATAAAACCCTGGAAGATATAAATTAAAAATAAAATGCAACTCCCTAATGTTCATGGCAATCTAGATCAGTCCCAATTCAGATCAAAAGAGGTAAACACAAAGGTGCCAGTTTGAACAGCAAAGGGCTCCCCACTATTATTTGTGGCTAATCCTGTGGGAAAGGGAAGATTGCTAAGGAGGAAGAAATAGGGTGACTTGGTTTGGGTCCACAATGTGAGTCTTCAGGCCTGTATCATTTAAAGTCTCATGGTATCCGAGGCTCGGCCCTGACATCTTGTGAGACTAAAAATGAGATGACAGAAAGTGGCCTTTAAAAGTCCAGTTTTCTGGATCAAATATCCATTTAGTCCAGCATATTACCAGTCTTCTGCATCCCACAGTGTCCAGCCAGATAGTTCTAGGAGGCCCATAAGCAGGACAACAAGGCAACAGCCACCTCCCATTGGTTGTTCCCCTATAATCTGCTTAAGACATTCCTGAAGGATACTTATCCCACTGTAGAGTTATTTCCCATGGTTAGGGAAGCTTGAATAGAAATGGGCTCTAAGAGGGAATGGCAAAAAACTGTGAACCGTCCCAGGATGAACAGAGCAAGAAGGAAAATAGAGACATAGGCAGGATTATTTCAAGGTGGGAGCTCCGGTAATTAATGAGCTAGTTAGAATGTACAGAGTTTGGGGGTGGCAACATTAACTTCTAAGAAGCAGGGTACAATATTTAAGAAGCAAGGCTACTGAGTTTCAGGAAAGCATGGGGGAGAAAAAGGAGGAAGCCAACCTTCTTGGTCAAGATGGAGAAAGCTGCCTACAAATGGGAGTATGTCTCTATAGCTGTAAAGCCATGATAGGATGGCAGGTGGCTCCAGTGGGGACCCAACTTTACACATTCCTCTCCCTGAAAGGGAAAGAGGTAACTTATCAAGTGCAGGTCCTAGGGAACTGAGCTGTGCCCGGGAGACATCTTGGCTGGCTGGCCATGCCAGTCTCCATCAGCACTGCAACCCAACATGGGTTAACCATCCCTTGCCTTCTAGTCTTAGCATCTGGTGTCTTACGCCATGTTCCTACCAACAGAGTTATAACCTGCCTAATTCCAGCTATTGGTGTCCACCTCTTTATTACCTTCTCCCTACAAAATAAACAAACTGCGTAATGTTCTGATTTTCAAAAAGCTGACAAACACCAGATGTAACAGTTCTGTTCTTTCTTCTTAATTGTGTGACAACTAAAAAAAAAAAGGCCATGAGCCAATCACAGAAAATATTAACACAAATCTGCATGTGATAAAATTCCACCGAAATACCATGACCTAATCCAACTCCTTGAAACAATGCAGCAAACAACAGAAGATGACAAGGGAATTAACAATAAGATCACCAGTTTTTATCTAGCAAGTCTGCTTTTAATATTTGCACAACATGTAAGCATTCAACAGGTGCAGCTATCTCAATACTGCACCTCTGTGAAAATGCTACATCCTGCTGAATATCTGCCTGTCCAGCTGTTCCTAAAGGCAGAGGAATCCTACCAATAGATGAGAGACAAGGGCACAGAGAGAGAGAGAGAGAGAGAGAGAGAGAGAGATTTAAAAGGTAGCAAGCTTACACAGCTATTGTCACACAACCCATTAATTCCCTTGTGCATCAAAACTTTCATGATCAAGGCCTTACTGAAATCCTTGCTTTTCTTTGGGGAAATTTATTCCAGCTAACGGAGTCAAAGCCAGGCATCCTTGACGAAGGTGAAGGTCACCAAGCAATCACATGCATAGAAAGGTCTTGTTTTTAAAAAAAGGAACTGGAAGATAGTGGTGCGGTGTCCTTTAACACCTGTTTCAACAGGAGGCGGCTGCTTGACCCAGTGGTCACGGCAGTCGACTGAGTCCACCACAATATCCCCAGGCGCCTTCCCAGTCAGTCAGTCAGTCCTATGACTCACTGGCGCGCCTCCACCCTGGAGCGCATCTGGTGTTTTCAGAATCCTTCCCTCCCTTCGTATAACATCCGGATTCAATCCCGACGAAGATAGAAGTTCTGGAGCCCGCCGCCTTCCAAAGGGAACCCGAGCGCACTTAAGTGCGCCTTCCGCAGCAGGCTGTGGCGTCGGCTGCATGCAAAGAGAGCGACGGGCAGACTCACCTGCTCGGGCAGTGAGAGCCCCGTTGCTCTTCTTAGCGGCTGCTTCTTCTGCCTCCGCCATGTCGGCTCAGTGAGCTCTGCCGCCCAGCCCAGCAGCGCCTCTGTCCCACCCCCAGGGAACAAAACGTGGCCCGGGCAGGTGAGAGGGAGAAGCGCGCGCGCGCCACAAGCAGACGGCCCCCGGCAGAGAGAGAGAGAGAGAGAGAGAGAGAGGGAGGAGGAGGAGGATTGTCTCGACTGGTGTTTATCGTAGAAAGAGCCATCTAGCGGGCAGGTCGACGACGAGGGAGAGGCTGCGTCCAACCCTGCGTCTAGGGAAAGAGGCACAACGGAGCTAGTCGTCTGCAGGTTTGGCTAGTGGGGCTGTGGTGTCTTTAAATCCCGCGATAGCGGAGAGAGTTTCATTGGCTGAATTATTCTTTGTATTCCGCAGCTATTAAATTTTCTGGATTTTTCTTGGAAAGCTGTGTTGTTTTTTGTTTTATGTCTCTACGTTGCCCAGAGAACAATTGTTATGGGGCATCTGCTAAACAGAGTAAATAAATATATAATAAATCGCTACGTGGCATTTTCTGCCACTTACAAATGACAAAGGGCTCATCCAGACGACTGTAAAATGTGTGACACAATCGTTTTGTGTTTTCATTATTTTTCGGTCATCCATATGACACCGCGCGCTTTTGCGCATTCAATACCACAAATCATACGATTTGCTTTTTTAAACCGGGAATCATCCGCTGTACCTTCAGGCGCTCGGATGCAATACCGCGGACTTTACAGCTGTGGGCGTTTGATGGGCGGTTCTTGGGCAGTTCCCCATATCCCTTCCCTCATTCTCAGCCAATCACGTATTTCCACTGTTGCGCATGTGCACAAATGTCCTGGGAAAGCCTGGGAAAAAGGAACCTATCAGAGCAATGGTGTGGTGTTGGGGGGGTCCCCTGCAACTTCTACTGCGCAGATGCAAAAAAGTGCATTTGTGCAGAAGCAGCAACAGCGGTTAATTTTTAGCCAGCCTGCAAACTGGGCAGCTGCTCAGGGTGAAATCTGCAATTGTGGTTGTTTGTAAACTTTTTCAAGGGAGAAAATGTTTATCTTTGCCTAACCTCCACCTCCCACCCCTCACCCCCCCCCCCGCATCAAATGCCCTTCTTGAATGTATTATTGGTCTTTGCTTCCAGGCATCCAGAGTTTGGGGGGGGAAGAGAAATAGAGGCTTTCCTCTTGGATTACAGACTCTCACACACCCTTACTCAATTTCACTTTCCTGCCTGCAAGGCTACTCTCTTTGAGTTTTGTCAATTTCAACCACAGCCTGCAGGTTCTGGCAGCCCAGCTGAGCTGAAAAGCATACAGTGGCTTTTGTGAAATATTGCAAATACAAGCAAAAAACTCACAGGAATTATTGGCATATAAGTGGTTTGCTAGAGCGTCTCAGCTGCCCACAACCATAGAGACTGGTGGTCTACCTTCCTAGACATGACACATCATTACTTGCTGTTCTGGAGAAATAAGTAGAATTGCAATCATGTGTATCTCCAGAAACTTTAATATGCGTAAAGGTAGAAAAGCATACAGTCGGGTTTGCGAAATATCGCAAATACAAACAAACAAAAATACAGGAATTATAGGCATATAAGTGGTTTGCATGTTTCTTTTATCAAAGGGAACACCACAAAGCCTGTGCTGGTCGCTTCAGCGGATTGACACAGCAGCACGTGGGGCTGTTTGCCCGCATTCCCTGGCCAAGCCAAGAGCGGCCACCCATGGGGGGGCTGTTTGCTTCCCTCAGTGGCAGCATTCCTGCCACCGAGCCACATAACAGTCTGGGGCTGAACTCTGCGGTGAATGAGCCCAGGGGTTATGGGGGGATTCACCCGGCGATTACAAGCGCTGATCCCTTGCACTGCCCACAATCCCCCTGGATGGTCAGGGGCACCTGGAGACACCCTCCCCCCGGCCGGCGCTGCTCCAGAGTGGTGAGCGACAAGGAACTCCATTACAGCCACTACTACCAAACCATCAGGAAATTCAAACTTTCGCGCTCATACGTTCAAGCGCATGCGCCTTGTTGTGCTTTGTTGCAAAGGGGGAGAGGAGCATACGTCATTTTTTTGCGGACCAATTGGCTGATGGGGGGAGTGTTATGGGCGGAGCTGGGAAAAAGTGAGAAGTCCTCTCGCTGCGTGTGTGGGTGCAAAAAAGCGGGGGGGGGTTTATTGGGAAAGAGCGAACAAACAGGCAAAGTGAGGACTGTCAGATGACGAACTGGATATGGAAAACGTGGATTATCCCGTTCCGTTTGGATGAGCCCAAAGTGGCACCCCCTAGCTGAATTCGTTTTGGAAGTAGCATATTCCTATTTGGGCTCAAGAGAAAGGCAAAAATGTGCATTTAAAAAATCTCATTTATGGAGGAGCGTTGCTTCGTGAGCACGGTCAAAGCACTTTCAGGACCTTCGTGTTTGCATTTCAGTCCCTTCGGAATCCTGCACTTTCCCTGTGGAGCCGTCAAGGAAGGCCGGCGACGACCAATTGTTTAACGTGAGAAAAATAAAAGGTACTGGCCCCGGCTTACCAGCTGTTAATTGAAGTATAAATCCGTTTGGAAGTCCACGGCAGCTGAGAAGAACTGTAAACCTTGAATTAATTGGAGCCAAAGTACAGCACCGAACAGCAGCAGATGGTACTAAAGCTGTGGTTAGTTCCATAGGCTAGAGAAGGTGAATGAAATCTAGTACCTATCATAAAACAATTAAAGCATTATATAACCAAACGGAAGAAATAAAACATACACAATGCATCGAACCAGTATAAATTTGAGAACATCTGAAATTGTATTACAATAACTCCTTTGAACATTCAGAAGTTGCAGCTTTTAAAAAAAATGTTTTATAGCTGCGCTCAATGTTATCAAGTTAACCTGTCTGAATAGGATGTTCATTTCTTGCTTTGGTTCTTGGATAGTCCCTTGTAAGTTAAAGGCTCCCTTTCAATCATTTATAAATGCTAGTTCACACACTAGTATAGCAATTGCTGCAGAAATCTCAGTGAGGTTCATCCAACACCCTTCATTCCCTCCCCATAAATATTATGACAGGTGCTGTCTCTGTTGTCTTTTCAGCACCTACTGAAGACCTGTAGGAAATGAGAAATTAAGAAATGGGTTTCCTTTAATAGTGAGAAGTGATGTAGTAAAAGCTATTAGGATTACAGCGCAAGGTCTGAGTGAGTGATATCAATGAGATTAAACGGGAAACCTATTAACATAACCATCATCCAAGTCTATGCTCCAACGGCAAATGCAGAAGAGGAATTGGAGATATTTTACGGAGAAGTACAGGAAGAAATTGATCACACACCAAAACAAGATGTGCTGATAATCATGGGGGACTGGAATGCAAAAGCAGGGAACAGAGAAGAACTAGGAATTGTGGGGAAATGGGGCTTAGGAGATAAAAATGAAGTAGGAGAGAGACTTATTGAATTCTGTGAAGCCAACAATTTGTTTCTTGAGAACACTTTTTTGAGCAACTGAAAAGACGACTGTACACGTGGATATCACCAAATGGTCAATATAGAAATCAAATTGATTATATAATTGGTAGCAGAAGATGGAGAAGTTCCATACATTCTAAGACCAGGAGCAGACTGTGGTATAGATCATGAACTGGTTGTATCAAAAATCAGAATAAAGCTAAAGAAGAAGAACAAAACAATCATAATGCCAAAATACAATTTAAATAACATCCCAGAAGAATATAAAGATCAAATAAAAAACAGATTTGAGGCTTTAAACTTAGTTGACAGAGAACCAGAAGAACTATGGAGTGAAGTCAGAGACATTATCAGGGAAGAATGCAAAAAGACAATACCTCTAGTAAAAAAGAAAGACCTCAATGGATGACTGAAGAAACTCTTAAAATGGTTAAAGAGAGAAGGAAAGCAACCCTAAATGCAACAATACAGCGACTAGTACACAGGGACAAAGACAACTATTACAATAGTTATTGTATGGAAAATAGAAAAGGACAACAAAAAGGGAAGAAAAAGAGCCCTATTCCAAGATTGGAGAAATGAAAGGGAAATTTAAACCAAGAGTAGGGATGATGAATAATCAACAGGGGAACACACTGACTGACCGAGATGAAATAAAAGGAAGATGGAAGCAATACACTGAAGAACTCTATAAAAGAGATGCCAGGATGACAGATTCATTCATGGAGGAACCATATGATGAAGAACCAGACGTTTTAGAATGCGAGGTGAAAGCTGCTCTTAAAATACTTGGAAGAAACAAATCACCATACCAGATGACATACCAATAGAGTTGCTACAAGGTACTGAGACTGAATCTGTCCAAATATTGACAAAAAGTTGTCAAGAAATATGGAAAACTAAACAAGGGCCCACAAACTGGAAGAGTTCAATATATATCCCAATTCGAAAGAAAGGGGATCCCAGGGAATGCAGTAATTATCAAACTATTGCCTTAATATCTCATGCAAGCAAAGTAATGCTCAGGATTCTACAACAAAGGCTCTTACCATATATGGAGTGAGAAATGGCAGACATCCAAGCTGGATTTAGAAAGGGAAGAGACACCATTGCAAGCATACATTGGATAATGGAACAGACCAAGGAATTTCAGAAAATCACAGTGCTTTATAGATTACAGCAAAGCCTTTGTCTGTGTAGATCATGGGAAACTATGGAATGCTTTAAAAGACATAGCGGTGCCACAGCATCTGTTTGTCCTGATGCACAACCTATGCTCTGGACAAGAGGCTACTGTAAGGACAGAATATGGAGAAACCGATTGGTTCCCCATTGGTGTGAGACAGGGGTGTATTTTATCACCCTATTTGTTTAATCTGTACGCAGAACATATACGGAAAGCAGGATTGGACCAAGATGAAGGAGGTGTGAGAATTGGAGGGAGAAATATCACCAATTTAAGATATGCAGATGATACCACACTACTAGCAGAAACCAGTAATGATTTGAAACAAATGCTGATGAAAGTTAAAGAGGAAAGCACAAAAGCAGGACTACAGCTGAACGTCAAGAAGACTAAAGTAATGACAACAGAAGATTTATGTAACTTTAAAGTTCACGATGAGGACATTGAACTTGTCAAGGATTATCAATACCTCGGCACAGTCATTAACCAAAATGGAGACAATAGTCAAGAAATCAGGAGGCTAGGACTGGGGAGGGCAGCTATGAGAGAACTAGAAAAGGTCTTCAAATGCAAAGATGTATCACTGAACACTAAACTCAGGATCATTCAGACCATGGTATTCCTGATATCCATGTATGGATGTGAAAGTTGGACAGTGAAAAAAGCGGACAAGGGAAAAATCAACTCATTTGAAATGTGGTGTTGGAGGAAAGCTTTGCGCATACAATTGACTGCAAAAAAGACCTATAATTGGGTGTTAGAACAAATTAAACCAGAACTATCACTAGAAGCTAAAATGATGAAACTGAGGTTATCGTACTTTGGACACCTAATTAGAAGACATGATTCACTAGAAAAAACAATAATGCTGGGAAAACAGAAGGGAATAGAAAAAGAGGAAGACCAAACAAGAGATGGATTGATTCCATAAAGGAAGCCACAGACCTGAACTTACAAGATCTGAACAGGGTGGTTCATGACAGACGCTCTTGGAGGTCACTGATTCATAGGGTCGCCATAAGTCGTAATTGACTCGAAAGCACGTAACAACTGAAGACCTTCCTCTTCCAACAAGCCTTTTAAGTGACACCTTTATCTCACTTTGCATCTGTATTGTCTTGAAGATGTTTTTATTGTTTTATCACTTGTTCTTTGCAACTGGGCTTCTTTGGGAGGAAGGGCAGGATATAAATTTAATAACAGAACTACTTTGCATTTTTGCTTTAAATTCCACAACATCTTGCATTGCTATAGAATCTTGTACAACAAATGTAGAGATGCTGTTGTACCTCTCATCCTTGGCTGGTTGGAAAAGGCTGCTGTTGCACCAGAGCAGAGAGGAGTCCAATCCTGTTGATGCGGAAAGGATTGTATTGTAAACACTCTCCTGTTTTTTCCTGGTGTGCCTCTTACCGTATCTGATTTCAAACAATTTTGGACACATCCCTTTTTGAACAGACCTCTCTTCATAAGAACATAAGAAGAGCCTGCTGGATCAGGCCAGTGGCCCATCTAGTCCAGCATCCTGTTCTCACAGTGGCCAACCAGGTGCCTGGGGGAAGCCCGCAAGCAGAACCCGAGTGCAAGAACACTCTGCCCTCCTGAGCCTTCCGGCAACTGGTTTTCAGAAGCATGCTGCCTCTGACTAGGGTGGCAGAGCACAGCCATCATGGCTAGTAGCCATTGATAGCCCTGTCCTCCATGAATTTGTCTTCCCCTCTGCCAGAATCACCAGTTCCATGTTTTTGAAGGGCCTTCATGTTCAGAAGCATTGCCAAGGAGAGTGACTTGTGATCCTTTCTTGTACAGAAGCAAGTCTTCAGATTGTGCCATAGATTTCTCACAGAGATAAAAGCACATGTCCAGTTACTGACCTGTCTCAGTTCATTAGATGATTTCAGACTGGTACTAAATTGAAGTAATGTTCAAAGCAGGGGAGGGAATAAGCTCTTTCAATAATGTCACCAATGATCCACAATAAAATCTGTTGCTATGCAATTAAATATATTTTTATAGTTGGGCAAAGGGACATATATATCCCAACATTCTAAGACTTAAAATATTAGGGCAGGGATTTGCTGCACTTTGTCACTCCTGATCAGGAAGTGTAGCCGATGCCAGCAAGGACTGTTGTCAGTTCCAATCAGTTCTTAAAACAAGCCTTGCTTGCCAAGTAACAATAGGGAGCACATCTTAAGGCTCCTTATTGTTCCTTTACAGCCACATCTTTATGTGCCCCACACATGAAATCACCTAATTTGGCTTGTGGCCAGAGATTTCCCACTGCTGCTTTAAGTCTATAGGCCTCCTCATATTCCCCTAAGTGAGAGCTTGTAGAATCGTAGAGTTGGAAGGGGCCTATAAGGCCATCGAGTGCAGCTTCCTTTGATGTGCACCAAAGTGTGTGCTTCATTAGCACAGCCTCTGCATGCTTGATGCCTCATGTCTGGCGGCTAAACGCAGAAGAGTAAAGATGGTGACGGCTGCCTTCTAGAGCATCCACCAAAGCGAGTATGAAGGAAGACTTGGCTGCAAGTTCCACTGAATTCAACAGTACTTACACCCAAGCAAATTTGTGTAAGATTGCAGCCAAAGGTGAACTTGCCATTATGCTTTGCTGTAACATAGGGAGTAGAGTCATTCCATTTCTTAGGCTAGGTATGAATTTTTACTTTTCCCAAATGCTTGCATATGCCAGGAACAATGATCCAGTTCCATTGTATTCAAGGCATTGATGGATAGTTGGTGTGTTTTCAATTACCCATTCCTCAAAAAAGAAAAGAAAAAAAAAAGCATCTGCATGTTCTTTTGATTTAAGAGATTGCTGGTGGGTTTTAGAGATGCTTCTGCCTGTTATATTTTCATTAGCAGGGTCCTTTAATTATTCTGCATTTCCATCGTAGTTCAAATCTTTCAGTTATAACTTTAAAACCATTAAGGCAAGAAATGTCTTACAATTGTGCACTTTTTTATTCCTAAAATGTGTATCACAATGGATAGCTTTAGAACAAGCTAACAGTACTGTATGTAGTTCAGGCATATGTAACTGGTACAGTTCAGTAGTACATAAACAACACTAAAAACAAATGCACTGTAGACTGGGATTTAAGTTACTAAAATAAAAACAATATAAACATTTAGAGAGGACTATAGGTACTACCAAGTATAATATTCAGCATACTAGAAGGAAAAGCTACCAAATAAGCTTTACATGATCATTTCAATTATGAATTCCACCCCACATTATGAAAACATGCAAGGACCTTGAGCAACATGTTCAGTCCTTGGAAAGGACCCATGGACCGTTGTCTCTTCCCCCATCCATTCCCCAGAAAGCTCTGTGTTCACCCAAAGCCACCCTGAAGTTATATGTCTCCTTTCGCCTGTGCATGCTGAGAAAAAGAAGCCAGGTCCCAGAAAACACCATGCCTCATCACAGGCTCTGGTTGCACACAGAAAACCTAAAAACCTAATTTTCACATTTGTTTCAGTGATGTAGAATCACATGAAATCTTACAATGGGTCTGTGTAATATCAACATGAAGTATAATTGCTGTTCCGGCATTTTAGAAAAAGAAGATTCTATGTAAAAAAAAATTAAACTAAAATAATAGTCAATGTTACTGACTGATCCCTCAGGAACATTAGGAGTAGGTGCAGCCAAAATGCTGCAGTGTCCTTAGCAATGGTAAACAAATACTGGATTAAAGTGCAACAGCATCTTTTTGACAGAAATCCTGCTCTGGGTTGCAGGAAAGCTCCAGTTCTCTTCAGAGACAGTGGAATTCCTTCAGTCAAGGTCAGGTGTGCTTCTCTCGAAAGTCAGTAATGGCCTTCCACAGCGTACATAAAATCCCACCTCTGAAAAAGAAAGTCACAGCAGTTATTTTATTCACAACAAACGGGTTTTTTTTTCCACAGGCAAAATGTCTTCATTCAGATACCCTCTGGGCGTAGGACCAGCAACACACTAATTTTAGTTCCTACAAAATCACTATACAATAATAAAATCCTAATGGGGATCTTCACAAGTGATGCTAAAAAGCCACTTCAGTCAGAAGTTGGTAACTTGCAAATATTCCACACCACCACCACTATAAATATTAATTATATCAGGCTCTAATGATGAACCTCCAGTGGTTTTCCACTAGGACAGCTCCACATCTCAGAAGTGCTGCAACCTCAGGAGCTCCCAGACCAATGACTAGGCCCAAAGGTTAATACTTTTAATATGATAGGGCAAGAGCACAGTTTTAAAGTCAAACAGGCATTCTTACCAATACAGTCCTTACATTCAAATTTACTTATTTATTAAATTTATATCCCGCCCTTCCTCCCAGAAGGAGCCCAGGATGGCAAATTATAGAAGTGGAATATACAAAAACCAATGTATGCAAAAATATACTTTCTGCATTAGGGCCACAAACTAGGAGGGGAGGAGGAGGAAGTTAGATGCTCCTTTTAAAATTAAAAAGTATAAGTAACACATGAGGACTGCAGAAGAGAAATAAGAAATGATTTAACTACTAAAGATTGTTTGCTGCAAACTGCTACCATTATGCAAAACCTTGAGAAAACTGAGGTTGCACTGATGCAGGAACTGTACCCATGGTTTACTACAAATAGTGCAGCAGGTATACCACCTCAATAAAAAAATTAAATATCAAGAATACCAAATGGTGTAATGATCCTCACTTTTCTACCTAGGATATTCAATAAATTTATTTTTCCTGACTTTTCTTCACTAATATCACTAGAATGTATTCCAGTGGCATAAACTCTTCTGCTACTGAAACCAACAAATATTCAGAAAAAAATTCTGAATTTATCACATACATTCTAAGTATGTGATAATGCTGATGATCAGGTTTATTTCATGCACTTTTCTAGTTTTAGAAACTAACTACATACTTGATATGTGTATGTACTAGTTTAGTTTTAGCTATCATTAAAAAATGTTAAACAAAGCAACACAATTTATAAAAATGTATTATCAATAAGGATTCAATATGTGTACTTAAAAGATGTCAGTCTCAGAACTTTATAAATAAAAACAATTAATTTATGTAAATAACAATAAGCCATTTGAGAAAAAGAGTGCTACAGCTTTAAAAAAAACTTGTTTACCTGAGTCTAAGGCATTTTAGATCATCTCGAGTAACGTAGCAGAGAACGTCCATTAATGTGTAGTCTTCTGCAAAAAACTAAAACAAGAAATCTATGATGAAAGTTATGCTGATGGTGATGCCACTGGTTAGCATACTGGCTTTAGTCTCAAAGTCATACAATATCCCTGATTAAAATTTACTTTTCTGAAAGATACTCAATGCACATAAAACTTACAAGGATAAGTGTATGAGAAATGTAATTGCTTTTGCTTAATACTTCAGTTCTGTGTGTATACCTGTAAGAGTGAAGTAAGAGAACTACAGTGTTCTGGATGTTTTCGCAAGATAATATAAAGAACACTGGAACTTACTTTATCAAGACTATCATGAAGACAGAGTTGAGTTAGGACAGGTGCAATGCCTAAGAAACCAGTTAAAATACTTAAAATTAAATAGTAAGCTTCTCACTGGTATACTTTCACACTATATATCAGGGTTGGGAAAGCTATGGACCTCCAGATATGACTGGACTTCAACTCCTCGTTGTGCATATGCAGAGAATCAGAGTTCTGAACTCCATGTGTCTGTGTGTGATTTACCTGAAGAAGCAAGCTTTTTACCCTGCGGTTAAGTCAGAGAGATTTGCAAAAATAAGAAAAGTTACTTTATTTATAAAAATGCATAGTAGACAGGAAAGTACTCTAGTTCTAGCTAAGTAAGTAAGTTGAAGGCACAATACCCAGGCTTAGACATTGCCCTTATGCTTCAGGAGAGAGAACAAAGACAATGATGCCTTCTCTCTCTCGGACAGTTGGAGAAGAGGTAAACAGGAAGAAGGGTCAGAAGTGAGGTCAGCTTCCCTGAGAGTATCAGTTTACATGAAAGGAAGACAGGTAGAGAACAGCACAGGTAAAGATAGGCAAGTCTAGCCCACTGGAGGACCCTCTCTCTATCTCCCCTCAAGTATACAAAGAGAACAAACAGGAGTTGCTCTTGCCACACTTCCAACACCCATCAGCCCCAGCCAGCTTGGCCAATGGTCAAGAGTGATGGGAGACGGAGTCCAGCAACATCGCAAGAACCATAGGCTCCCCGCCCCTACTCTAGATGGTAAAGATATCAACAATAAGCATTTTTTTAAAAAAAATCCAGATTCTTCAAACCATTTAGATTGCTTAGTCCCATGACCTCAGTAAAAAAAGGAGTAAATTTGCTTGTTTAGTTGCTTCATGGATTTTAGCAAAGTTACAGAAGATTTTATCCAACAGCAGTTGGCAAGCTCGGGATTGCATGGGTGCACTGGCAGAGCCAATTCAGTTAACCACATTGGTCCAACCTCACCGGCATGCTGCCCCATCCAAGTGAGTGGTAGTGATAACAGTGTTGGGAGGTAAGCTCTGGGCACAGCCTTACTGAATTGTTCACTAGAGTCACAAACAATATTTTTAAATTGACTTGTGAGAAAAATGTTTGACTTCATGGTAGTTTACAGAAATTCTTCAGAAAACACCCAGAGCTCAGTGGTGGAACACATACTTCACATATAGAAAACCTATAACTCAGTGGTTGAACAGTGAAGTCTAATGCCCAGCATTCCCTACTTAAAGACTAGTCAGATCATTGAGCCAACTAGCTCACGATTCATGAACTAGTGTTCCAGTGATCTGACACAATATAATCAGCTCTCTATGTTCACATCCATACCATCTTTCAACACATTGTATCGATTCTAATCCAGGAAGGATGAACAAAAATAGGAATTTCTTTTTATGCTTTCTATACTCATCACATTTTCTTCCCACTATTTGAACGTTTTCTTTTCAAAACTATGGGTAAAGCAACAGTTAAAGGTTTGCAAACAAAACTTCTGGGTCTAGCATAATCACAAACAGAACATACCTAATAAAATATCTTTCCTACCCTTTTTATGGTTTCTTCATCAGCACCATGAACTCTCAGCCAGTTAGTAAGATCAGGATCTTCAACCCCTCCATCAGCTGTGCTAAGGCGAGAGAGAGACGTACCAGGAATATCTGGAACAAATGTTTAGACAAGTCAATTGGTATATTTTTACATTTTCACAGAACTATTAACATTATTTGGCCTTCAGGCAGAATTTTATATAATGTACTTTGTATTAACTACACAAGGGTTAAATGGTAGATAAAGATTATGAACTTCAGAATTGAGCCTGTGCTAATTATGATTTGCAGCCAAGATGAAGAAATAGGTGAGGAAAGGCATATCCACTGTATATATAATCATGCAGTTTGTCATTTTAGGTAACTGATTAGGAAGAACCCATTTAGAAGAAAAATATTTCTTTATGGTCCCTGTGTACATAAACTACAGCTAAGCAGAACACACTATGGTACAAATTAATATGAATTATTAAAATAAGTGAAAACAAAAATGGACTTAATTAGCCATGAAAATGTTATTTCAGCAGACAGATGGAAAACAATGTATTGTTATGAGCATGGGGGTTGGGATGGATGATTCCTGTGGGTCCTCTTTCCAGCCTCTGATTTGGGATCCTGTGCCCTGGGAGGCTGGCTCTGCTAGTCAGATGAATCTCCTTTGTTAATCAAATAGAGTGACCAGGTAAGATAATAGGCTCTATCAGTTGCCCAGCAACTGTGAATGGGCCAGGAAGACCCCTTTTGTAATTTAAAACTCTGCAGAAGAGCCTCCCCCCCCACTCCTGGCAGCTAGCAGAAGTTGTGCTTGTAGTTTGGATGGTGTCTAGAGAATTGCTGGGAACTGGAAGGCAGGCAGAGAGACTCTCTGCACCATGGCCTTTGGGGTGCCTCCTGCAACCCAGATGAAAAAGCTGGATACTGGACTGTGGATGCATTGAACCCCTCCATCCTTGAGCTCAGGTTGGAATGTGTGTAAATAAATAAACCATATTTAATAAAGACACCGCAGTGTCCGCTGACCTTCTTCCCAAAGGAACCCAAACCACGGAAGTGTGCAGGGACCCCAGGAGTCTCACCCCCTGGAGATTGGGGAGGCGCGCAACAGCATGCTAGAACACTTCAAAGAAGTCATAGTTTGCACACATAAAGGGCTTAAGGCTTAGCTTTGTGAATTATAGATAAGTGATTGTTGAGGGGCAAGAGGCACTCAATTATACTTGCCCAGGTCTGTGTCAGAATTCTCTCATAAGAGCTGCCATGCTGAATGCAACCAAGGTCAATCTAGCATTTTTTTCTCATCAGTGGTTTGCAAGATTTCTCTGGACACCCAAAAGCAGTGTACCATTGCGGAGAGAAACAATGGGGAATGATTGTTGCCATTACACCTGATGTGAGTTCTCCGGAAGCATTTGGCTAGCCACATTTGAGAAAAGGGGCAAGAGCAGATGAATCCTCCTTTTGATTAGATGGGGTTTTCCTTACATTCTCATTTGAAACTCAAGCTTTTACAGCAGGGATAGGGAACCTGTGGCCCTCCAGATTTTGTTGGACGCCAACTTCCATCAGTCCCAGCATGGCCAATGGTCAAGGGTGATAGGAGCTGAAGTCCACCAACATCTGGAGAGTTACAGGGTCCTTTGTAGCAAGGATCTTTTTTTCTTAGAAAAAAGATGTGGTTTGAAATATTAGACCTTTCCTAATAGGTAATTTGGTTAAACTCTATCAATATATTCATACCTGCTCATACATACATATGTAAGCACTGACACAGGTCAGTGTGAGGGTTTACCAGGGTTTTATAGACTATGTTTGCTTTACAATAGTGTGTAATCTTATGTTTATCCTGGAGGATAGGGTGTATTAATTAATCATACCAAAAGTTAATTCCTGCTTCTGTAATGCTTTGCAAAATTATTGATTGCTCTAATTTTACATATGTAATTTATTTACATATATAGTTTAATCAAAATAAAAATGTTACCTGGTGTGAAGTGGAACTCTCCCTATGACCCCATGCATAGTTTGGCTGGGATAGAAAATTTTGGGATTTGATTTGGTTTGGTTACACCAGCATAGTTCTGTAAAAGATTTAACTGGAAAAACGTATATTGAGTTGTACAATGTTGTTATGAGCATGGGGGGTTGGAATGGATTCATCCTGTGGGTCACCTTTCCAGCCTCTGATCTGGAATCCTGTGCCTTGGAATGAGGAACTCTCTGCTGGTCAAATGAGTCTTTTGTTAACCAAACAGATTGGCCAGGTAAGATAGTGGGCCGATCAGTTGCCTAGCAACGGAGAATGGGCTAGGAAGACCCCTTTTGTGATTGAAACTCTCCTGGAGAGGCTCTCCCCCACTCCTGGCAGCTAGCAGGTGTGCTTGTAGTTTTGAGTTCTGTGTAGAGAATGGCTGGGGCTGCAGGGAGACGAGCTCTCTGCACCATGGCATTTTGGGTGCCTCCTGTAACCTCGATGGGAAAGCTGAATATTGGACTGCTGATGCATTGAAACCCTCTATTCTGAAGTTCAGGATGGAATGTGTGTAAATAAACCATATTTCATAAAGACACCACAGTCTCCGCTGACCTTCTTCCAAAGGAAACCAAACCCTGGATGAGCACAGGGACCCCCAAAATCTCACCGCTCGGAGATTGGGGGAGGCGCACAACAATATTACTGTGCACATTCAATACAATGCCAGAACTGTACACTTGGGAGGGCATTTAATTGAGCAGGGATCCAAAAATAGTTGGTGGGATTTTTCCCCCCTTGGATTTTCTCCTCCCATAGGCAGTGCTGGCACTTCATCCTGTAGTGATATCCTGTAGTTTGCCTTCCAGGTTGTAATACTCTTGGTCATTACAAGACCTGTGTGGCGCTTTATGCTTACACTTGCAGTTAACACAAATATAGATGAGTAGTATATGCAGCAGTATGTATAGATTTTTGTTGGGAGATTTCCTCTTTCACCGAAGACATTTTATGCAGGTATCACACCACATAGGTAGCAGCTAAAGAAATAATGCAAGAGTATCAGAAGTTCATCAGAAAAGTTTTGCATACACAGGGGATGGAAGAATTGTGTGTGAGGAGATAAATGGGGGAGGGGGAAAATAAAATCTAAATGTACTGCCTTCAAGCCAATTCCAACTTATGGAGACCCTATGAATAGGGTTTTCATGAGGCTGAGAGGCAGTGACTGGCCCAAGGTCACCCAGTGAGCTTCATGGCTATGTGGGGATTCAAACCCTGGTCTCCCAGGTCATAGTCTAACACTTTAACCACTACACCACACTGGCTGATATAAAAAGTGGATGGTGAGAACAATGGATGTAATTAGCTCCAGTTGTGATGGTTGAACATGAAGTTTTGCAAAGAACTACTTCCTGTACAACAGGCTTCAGGTTGGTCTACCTGATCTAGTGGCGAAGCCTTGCCCTAGGTTGTTTGGAAAAGGTACAGGATTCACTTTTGCCTGAATAGGAACTGGCCATCCCCCTTTGCTGAAAAGTGTACTTTTGGCTGTACTGAGCCATCTTTGAATGGTAATTATATGCCATGTTGTGACTGAAGCCTTGTGACAATTAATCTGAATGGTCTGGATGCCTTGTGGGCATTTGCTTTGCACTTAAAAAATGAATTGTATCTTTCTCCTTGTGGTCTAGGTTTCTGTTCCTGCTTACCCTGGTTAACACTCAGTGACCTGTATCAGTGTGTACACATAAATAATAAAACTAGGCATGTTACAAAAAATCCAGAGAGAATCCTGTTGCTAGCTAATACTGTATAACTCTTTGTTCCAAATAAGATACTAACAGCCTATAAAATGTAATAAAAGGTCTTTAACATAGGAAACAAAGTAACCCAAAAGAAAAAGAGGGGTCAGGGTGCATGGGAAGATTATGACTGCATCAGCCTTTTTTTGGAAACTGCTCTGAGGAACAATTATCTTTGAAGATTCTAGTTGAGCACCTATTGGTTGAGTTCTAAGCTTCAGATTTTTGATCTCCTCTTCCTTTTCTTCTATAGCATGATGCAACAGGGCTTGAAATTCTCTCTCCTTCTGTACTAGCTCTTCTAGTAATCTGTTAAGGAAGATAGAGATATGAAAAGGAAGAGTTAAATTTCAGTGTGTTTGCCAAGAGTCTAATAACATTAGTGAAAAGTAGAAACCACATAATTGCATTAGCAATTCCCAAAACCTATTTCAATATCTTTGCACAACTTCAACACCTAACAAGACTACCATAAAGCTTGTACAGTTTCTGAAGAGGAAGCTGTCCGTAATCACAAATACAGGAGACACCTACAGTACTAGGTCTATTTCTGAAGTTCCACTGAAATCTATGGGATGTCATTCTATTCAGTAAAATATATATTTTGTAATTTCTTTCCTGTCTACTGCAAGGAAAACTTGAGGTGGAACATAATAAAAGTCTTGATAAAATCACACTGATTAAAAATTCAGACAGATAAAATATTGGAGCTGATAAAAGAAGCATTATTGCTGTTCCATTCCCGCGGTTCATGATCTGTACCACAGTCTGCTCCT
Source organism: Rhineura floridana (assembly GCF_030035675.1). NCBI lineage: Eukaryota > Metazoa > Chordata > Lepidosauria > Squamata > Rhineuridae > Rhineura > Rhineura floridana. The sequence continues at coordinate 106,349,875 of NC_084483.1, forward strand.
GGTCTTGTCTTAATTGTCTGCATAAGCCAGGTAGCAAAGAAAAGCTTTCAGCAAACATTTGAAGATTAATATAGAAGATGTCTGCTGAATCTCTATTGGAAGAGCATTCCACAGGAGTGGGCCAATAACACTGAAGACTCAGTTCCATACTGATGTCAAATGAGCTTCACCAACTCAGGGGAAAACCAGTGATGCTCCTATATATGATCTCAGTGACAGAGCTGGAATATAACGGTTCAGGCAGTCCTTAAGGTACCCTGGACCGAAATTGTTCTGGGCTTTGTACAAGGACCTTGAACCCAGCTTGGACGTAGATGGGCAGCCAGTGCAGAAGTTTTAACAATGGTGTCACATGTTGTTGGCCATGTGCCCCCATCAGCAGTCTGGCCATTGCATTCTGCTGTATATATGTGTGTATGTGTTATATATATATATAACACATACACACACACACACACACACACACACAATTCCACCATTTGTCTCATAGTGAATTTAATAGATACTCACTGAGTGAAGAAATAAATATTAACCCCTGCAGAGCAATCAATATGACCAAAAATGTTAATATCTATATCTACATGCTTCCATTAATGTTTTAGGAATTAAATCAGCTTTAAAAACACAAGTTCTTGAAAAGAGTTCTAGATGAGGAAGCTAGCAACCAGATCTTATATTATCTCACACACATTATTTGATATTTGTTTTATAATTATTAAGCTCTGGGGATTGAGTCTTCTATAGCGTATTTTGAATGGAGGTCAGTAACAATGAAAACAATGCACTCTAAGTAACTGTACTATCCAGGTGTTCAATAGCTTGGATTTGTTCCTGGTGAATGAATTATTAAAGAAGACCTGGTGGTGGTTCATTCTATTATGAAGATGAATCGTTATTTAATCATGAACTGTGAATGGTAGGAATATAATAGAGGATCTTGGCAACCCTTTTAATTAAGGCAGTTTAAAACCCCAAGGGCATATAAAAGTAAACTTTGGAGTTTTACCTCAATCCAGCTAGATGTGCTATTCACATGGAAGCAGGCTTCTGTGAACATATCCTAGCTGGATGGAAGAACTATCTGCATGGTTTTCCTCATGAATACAATAGTCAGTTTGCTTTTTAAAGAAAATCTAAAATTCTAGTAATTGTCTTGTTGGGGTGAGTCATGGAGTGGAGGATTTATTTGGCCCTTGTCACCCTCCCCATAAAATAGTTGATCAGCAGAATCAGTAGAATGTGCAGCCCTGCCAGCTCCATGTGTACTCCACTAGATTAGGGTGTCAGTGTTGTACTAGCCTCAAAAGGTTAAATTGAACTGGCATATTACTCCTTGTGGTCAAAAATAAAGTAAAATGCCTAACAGATTATGCAATAAAATACCTTAAAATGTTGATGCAGCTTTGTAAGTATAATAAGGAATCAACTCCATGCCTTCAACTGCCTGGCCTTACCTATTCGTTTCCAATTTTAGCCTTCCAAGTTGAACATTGAGGGATCTCTGGGCAGCCTGAGATTCATGGGATACAGTAGAACTGAGTGTGCTCACTCCTGAGGTAGCTATAGCATCTTCCAATACAAGGCAAGGCCGATGAATTGTTGGGTTTGGAGGCTGCTCTTCGTGCTCCTCTTCACCTTCAACATCCTCCTGATCGGCTGTATCACTTTCAGATGCTAAACTGAAGTGTGTCCTCAATTCTGTAACAGAGAAGGCTTGTCTTTAATTATCATAGCAATGACATTGAAGAAAAGTCTGATGAGTTCTGCAACTTCCTGCATGATGGGTAAGAAACCTGGCGGACTTGAATAGGAGAGGCTGCACCCATGCTCCAGGCTGAAACCAATATACAATTCCTGAAATAAGAGAGGATTCTAGGGATAACCTTGCAGATCTGATACATCAGGAACAAAGAAGAAATCAAGCTACTAAATTGGGTGCTGATCCCTGGAGGAAACTGGGGCAGAACGTTTAACTCACAAAGCTTGCTAGTAATGCACCAAGAAGGGTCAAGATCAGATCTATATAAAGCTAGTTATACTCAGCTGATGAGACAGCAGTTTGCAGCAGAAACAATGCTGACTGTACTTAGCTATGTCAGAGTCCTTTAGCTTCCAGTAGCAGCTGAAGAAGTATACTTCCTTATACTGAATCAGATTATTTGTTTATGAAGTCGAGTATGCAGCCTATTGCAACTGGCAGAGGTGCAATCCAGATGTGCTAGCTGTGATCCTTTTTAATTGGGGATGCTGAGGATTGAACTTAGAAAGCTGCTTTATATTAATTCAGCCCAGTGATCCATCTAGCTCAGTGCTGTCTATATTGGCTGGCAATAGCTGTCCAATGTTTCAGGCACAGATCTTTCACAATCCTAACTGGAGATGCCAAGGATTGAACCTGGGATCTTCTGCATACAGAGCATGTGCTCTACTACTGAATTGCAGTCCTCATTCCTTTTTCTTGTTTACTTTCTTTCCTCTTACTAGACTTGTTCCAACCAGCAGACATTTTGTTTTTGCTTTCTCTGTAGTATTTATTTAGTAATATAATAATTTTATAAGCCACCTAACTACAAAGCTCTCAAAGTAGTGTACATAATAATACTGTACTAGTAGCTCCCATCATAGGGACTTCACTCCCCAGATCAGCCTGCCCAGCCAGCTTGTTGTCATGCTGTATTTAAACTTTGCTTTTTAGACAGGTTCTGCTTTTTGCTCTGGTACTTTTAAGCTGCATGGTTCTATCCTGCTTATGTGAGCAGAGATCTATGTTCCATTTCATTTTATGGCTATGCTTTTATTGTAATGTTGGTAATTTTATTGGGTTTATATTGTAAGCTACTTCAGTTCGGTTACATAAGTGAGTTATAATTTCCTACCAGTAAATACACATCTATCAAATCTATGTGTATAGATGTGATATATGTAAATACACATCTATCACATCTATACACATACAGTTGCAACAATTTTTAAATATTAATTTGAAATAGCCATGTCCTTTATATGCAGTAGGATTGGCAGTTTTGTACTTTTTACAATTTGAAAGAGATTGATAGTTGTAAGAAATGGACAGCGGCTTCAGTACTCTGAGACACTGCGCTGTGGCAGCTACAAAATCAACAAGTGCTGACTAGAATTTGCATTACATCCATCAGACAATTCAGTCTCGTGTCTTGTAAATACTTATTGCAGCTGTATGTGGAATAGACGGCGTTAGGATTTTATTTCAAAAAAATCTCTAAAGCTCTTTCCTGGTCACTAAGCTAGGGCACTTTTCGTACAGCAAATGCTTCAGAGTTTACCATTTTTCATGCATTTAACCAAAGTTGCATTTTTCAAAGAATACATCCATCTAGACCAAAGTGCACGCTTCCTACCATTTTTTTCCATTCTTCTCAATACTGTAACTTCAAGAATTGGTGCCTTTCCTCTGCCTCTCCCATTCTTTTTTTCCTTTCGTACAGTGTCTATAGATTGTAAATCTGCGGGCCTGGACTGACTTATCATTTAGTCTCTGTATAGTACTTAGAAAATGTTAAGTACTGTTTAAGCAATACATCATCATCATGATTTTAGAAAGAGCTTAGAAAGTTGATACTGATTAGTTTTTGATAATTTCATGTTAATGTTATGTGCTCAAAAGGGAGCTACTTGGAAAAAACCCACACAGAGAGGTCTGGTCAATTGTGCGTTCGCTGATCACAGCATATACTAAGCATTCTGGGAAGGGGAGAGTCTCAAATTAAATCTGATATAATGCTAAACCGTAATAAAATAAAAGCAGATTATAAACTTGAAGTGCCTTAATAATCAGGCTTCAAAATTTTTAGTTGTACTAGGGGCTTTGCCCCTGCGTACTTTGCGTACCAATCCCACCCCCTGACCCCCCAATCACACAAAAATATCCCAGGCACCCCCATATATGCGTGCACACACACACACACACACCTCCCCAAACTGCCTCCCATGCCTCAGGCAACTCCCCAAACTGCTTCCGCACCCGCAGGCAACTCCCAAAACTGTTCTCCCACTCCCCAGGCAACTCCCAAAATGCTCGCCAGGCACTTGCTGCCACCCTGTTTAGGCAGTTTACTGGCCTCCTGCCTGCCAAGGCTGCTGCCGCTGCCACCTTAACTACTTCCCTACTTCCCACATTGTCACTGCTCACCTGCCCCCAACCCTGGGCTCACTCACCTGGCTCCTCACCTGACCCCTGTCACTCCCATCTGGCTGCCCACTTGGTCGCCTGTCCCCACCTGCCATTCACCCACCCTCCTGCCATCTTTGCTTCCCTCAGTCCTTTGCCCTGCTTTTCTGCCATCCTGCCCCTGCTCCCATTTGTGATGGTGTGATGGCTTCCAAAAATATTATATAGATAAAAATCTTTAAAAACCTGTAGCTCTCAGTCCTAAGCATTGCAACTATGGTCTCCTTCATACTTACATTTTAGTAGGTATACTTTACAAGCACACATAGTTGTTTTTACATTTCTGATCCTTCAAACCATGCTTGAGTCTTGTGCTTGTATACTTCTCCTCACTTAGGGGTACCCAATATAGTGCCCTCCAAATGTTGTTGGCTTCAATTCCCAGAGTGCCAGTCAGCACAGCCAATGGAAGTTGCAGTCCAACAAAATCAGGAGGGCAACTCACTGGCTACCCTGGCCTCAGATTCGATTACTGATTTCACTATGGGTATATGGGGTGAGAAGTAATTGGGTACAGCTCCTTGCTGTGTTGTCCCCAATGTAAATGCCATTTTTTTAAAAAAAGAAAAGCTGTACAGCTACTTCAAGATTACAATGTTAGCAGAGGCACACAGATTATGTATTGACACATACCAGTGTGTAAAGCATGGCGATTTCAGCAGAATTTCTTTCCATGTTAAGTGTGCTTAGGGTCATAGCCTTTCAGAGCTATTTCAATGAGTGACAAGTATCTCACCTGGGACCAGAATAGTAATAGCAGTCTGCACAGCTTTGCGAATTATGCTATCTAGTGCAAACATCCAATGTGGTTTGATATTGTGGGTTCTTAAAACTTTATTCACCTGGAAAGAGACAATGGAATTAGAACAGTATTTTAAGTGTTTTCAAATGCAGCTTTGGTGGAAAAACGAAATGGATAGAGAGCTGACCTTGAGTATACATTGAATGAAAAGCAGTGCTCCCTCTTTCCCCTGGCCTCTAAATAATCTATTCATCTCTAGAGACCAGGAGAACTGCATTGTTTGGAAATGTGAAGGATGAAGGACAAAAATATTTCTAAAAGCTAAATATAACAAATAAGGATTCACTTAATTTACCATTTCTATCTACTTGTTGGGAGATCAAAATTTTCTGGTATTACAGTAGTCTAAATTGTGAACAGAGTATAATGCTTTTTAACCAATCACCTGCCATTCAAATTAAATAATTATATTTAAATAAATGTGTATACTATCAAAGCTTCAATCCAGGCTCTTTTCTGATACTGAAGCAGATGTGTATAACAAAGTTAGAAAAGTTGGCAATTTTTATATTTTAATTTTTAATGACAGTTACACCTAAATAAAAATAGCATCAGAAAATGTTGTATCCCAAGCTTGTATCAGCCTTAGCAGCATGTCAACAAAAGAAGCTTTAGCCTTCCTGTCAATCTTGGGGCTGGAGAGAGGGATGATATCCACCTGCTTCTCCACCTCAAAGATTCAGAAGAAGGCTGGGTTTGTCATGCTCACTAGGGGGCACAAAATACTTTGCCATCATTAGCAGAATTATGGATTACTCCCTTCATCCATTTGTACAGAAAAAAACATCAGAATGTGCCTCATCTGAAGTCAATATTATCTGCTGGAGAAATTTTCATATAAGTTTACAAGGAGAATCTTCCTCATGCTATTCATAATCTGTTACCCTGGACATTTGTTTCTCATTTTGAACTCTAGTACAGTGAACTTATTTATTTATGTATTTAGAATCCACCTTTTCCCCAAGGAGTTTAAGACAGTGTGCATTGTGTCTCCTCCCCATATTAAAACTAGTGACTTGCCCATGTCACCCAGTGAGCTTCATGGCTAAGTGGGAATTTAATATGTTCCTTCCCAGTCCCAATCCACCACTCTGACTACTACACCACACTGATTCATGATTTACTTTCGCTGGATAGTGTCACGAATTTAAGACATTTATACTTTATAAAAAGTGGTAACACCAGGAGGAAAACAGTGTACTTACTGCATCTTGGAAACCAAAGAGTACCAGTTGAACCTGGCTGATGCCATGGCTGTCAAAGTCTAGCTCCAGTTTTAGCTTTGAAAGTGTATTTGCAATGATTTTGCGGTCAGTGGAACGTACAAATTCTCTGAGGCTGGCAACTAAAGTTGTGATGTGTTCCCATTTCAGCTTAGGCTCTTCAGCTCCCTGTTAGAACAAATAAAGAGCACCTAATTACACCTGTATAACCATGAAGTAATAGCGAACATATTAAGTGAAAATTCCACTGTGCACTACTGCTGTGTAACTTTCATCCATACATTTCAATGACACTTGCACAAGAAAATATTTTATAAATAATGTTGTTAGCAGTGCTTTTTTTAGCTAGGGGATGTATATAACAGAAATTGCATGGTCCCAGAAATGACACTGTATGCTTGGACTTTCAAAAATGTTCTGACAAACTCCCTGATCAAAGGTACCTGTGCAAACTTAGCAGTCATGGGATAAGAGAATACACTCACTATTCACTAATAGGCAAAAAACCCATGCGGTTTTGAATGTACCTACATCCAATAAATATTTCTATCAAACTTTAAAAACCAGAGAAATCGGGCAGCTATAGTGAATGCACCAGGGGAGGAGGAGACTAGACCTCCTCTCTGAGATATTGTACTGCCCTACAAATTGGTCAAAATGCAAAAACAATTTGGGTTCGTCTTTCACACTCCAGTCCACTTCCTGTGTAGCTTGGAAGAATTTGGTAACATGTGCTTCTGAGCATATGGTGAGTGGTGGAAACACCTATAATCAGCCCAAATAACAGAAACAAGACATGTGCTGTGCTGATCTTGTTTTAGCAGGCAGGAAGCAACAATTTTAAGACAATTGATATAGTTCAGATAGTAACTTTAAATATGTTTGATTTACTTTGCAATTTTAGTGAAGTTTCCTATAGTAAATTATTTTCTTTTGCTTGTTTCTGTGAATATGTGAAATACAGCAACACTTTGCATAATTTGCACTAAACAAACTCCAAAAATAATTGTGGAGCAATGGCACTGACTATTCTGCAGAATAATATCCAGTGGACATGAGAAGTGTCTCAGTTTGTACAAGATAAAACAGTGGGAGGGTGAAATATATTCCAGCAAATTTCTAGGTGTGCTCTTTGTTTATAATTGACCATGCCCATCCTTCCTAAAGTGGAGTTGTTTAAGCATAGCAGTCTGAACACATGCATCTTGGGAAGGCCAAGTTTGTTTTTCCCAACTGCTAGATTCATTGCTTAAGTAGGAAGATACTGTAATCAAATTGTATTCAAACTGCAGTTTCAGATTCAACTGTTAATGCACCCAAAATAGAAATAGAACATAACCTCCAGGTTGAAACACAAAAGGCTGTCTTCACCATCATATGACATTGATCAATAAAAAGGCTTTGAAATCAATAAAAATAAATTTGACACAGATTTCTAGGATGAATCATGAGAGAAATATAATTTTCTAGGTTAGATTCTCTGTAGAAAGTCATTTTCGTTGGCGATCTCTTGTGGCCGATATGCTCAGAAGTATATGTTACCAAATTCTTCCAAGCTACACAGGAAGTGGATTGGACTGTGAAAGACCAACCCAAATTGTGTTTGCATTTTGACAAATTTGTAGGGCAGTATAGAGAGGAGGTCAGGTCTCCTGCTCCCCTGGTGCATTCACTATAGCTGCCCAATTTCCCTGCTTTTTTAAGTTTGATAGACATACCTGTTGGCTATAGGTACATTCTTAAACCATAGGGTTTTTTGCCTATTAGTGAATTTCTCTGCTTTTTAATCCAGGAGGTAAGAAATGGGATCCTGTGCAAGTTTGCTGAGAATGGATTGATCATTTGCATGCTTTTTGAGTTCAATGGGATTTACCAATCATGCTTAGGATAGGTGAAACTGAACATGGGGGAGGGGTAAGGAAAGGAGGAAGAGCAGAGAGGAGGGGGGGTTACAGCAGGCAGGAAGGGGAGAACGAGCACAGGTTTGATCATTTGCATGCTAATTGAGTTCAATGGTATTTACTCCTGTGCAATCATGGTTAGGATAGGTGAGTCTGACCTGGGGGAGGGGTAGGGAGGAGGAAGGAGGAGGGAAGGGGAAAAAGGGGAGGGGTAGGGAGGAGGAAGGAGGAGGGAAGGGGAAAAAGGGGAGGGGGAGGAAGGAAGGGGGAGGGGGGAGGATGATGAGATTGGGCGAGTGAGCACTGGGCATTGGGAAAACCTCTTTCCTTTCCAAAGGGAAAACATTGTTAATTGTATCATTATTTTGGGGGGGGGGGTTCCCTCACTTTTTTATTCTACAGCAGACACATGTAGTCTCCCACCCAAATTTAAATTTCACTTTAAATAGTCATGGCTTTCCCCAAAGAATCCTCGGAATTGTTGTTTTTGAAGGGTGCTGAGAATTGTTAGGAGAAGTCCTATTCCCCTCACTGAGCTACCATCACCAGAAGAGGGGCTTGACTGTTAAACCACTCTGGTCACTGGAACTCCGTCAGGGGAACAAGGGTCTCCTAACAACTGTCAGCACCCTTCACAAGCTACACTTCCCAGGATTTTGGGGGGGAAGCCATGACTATTTAAAGTGGAATAAATGCCTGACATGGGTGTGGCATCCTGATTACCCAAGCGAAACCTGTGAGTCTGGCTTTTAGAACACTGACAGTTGGTTCTTACTGAGCATGCCTGCACTATCATACAGTCCAATGTTAAACTTCTTAAATTAATTAAAAATCAGCCAGGCATTTTTTAAACTTTTAAACTGCAGAAGATAAAGGTCACAGTATGAGGCAAAGTCAGTAACAGATTAAATGTACTCTGTGAACATGGCTGATTTTTCATTAATCTCAACAAATTATGAGACCACTGACAGAAAAAAAAACAGGGGTCTTTTAACTTTTAACTCTAGATTCTGAGTGTTGTGTGTATCACCATGAAAACCTAGAGGGTTGTTAAGCAAGCATTTCTGAGTTCAGGACAATAAGTTTTGTAAGATTTTATTTTGAAATGAGCTTATGGAAAGCAGCAGAATGGCTTGTTAGGGTATTTTCAATTTAACATGGCAGAATGTAAAAAATCCATGCTGGCTATAGTATACAGCCACTCTGGTGGCTGTATAATAACTGATTAAAAACAGGAAGCAGAGAGTAGGAATAAATGGAAGGTTCGCACAATGGAAGAAATGGATACTCCCCAAGGTCTGTGTTGGAACCAGTACCTTTTAATTAGTTCATAGATACACTGGACTTGTGGGTGAGCAGTTAGATGGCCAGGTTTCTGGTTCAAGTGTGAAGTGATGCACACTGGGACAAAAAATCCTAATTTCACATATATGCTAATGAGTCTGTACTGGCAGTGACTGATCAAAAAAAGGATCTTGAGGTCACAGCGGATTATTCACTGACAATGCATTATTCAATGACAATGTTCCAATGCATGGCAACCATGAACTGGTAATTGCTTGTTAATGTTTTTTTTTAAAATAGTATGTTTTTAACCCTTTTTTAAAGATGTTTTTAAAGCTTTTTTAAAAAAATGTTTTTAACGTTTTGTTTTAATGTATTTTAAGGTCTGTTTTTATGATGTTTTAAAGTGTTTTTAGCATTTCTGTTTGCTGCCCTGGGCTCCTGCTGGGAGGAAGGGCAGGATATAAATCAAATAATAAATAAATAAATAAATTGCACACAAGGCATCATTAGGAAAGGGATTGAAAATAAAACTGCCAATATCTATGATGTTACCACAGTTGGACTGCTTTGTACAGTTCTGGTTGCCACATCTTAAAAACAATATTGTAGAGCTCAAAAAAGTGCAGGAAAGGGCAAGCAAAATGATCAGGGTTGGAGCAGCTCCTCTATTATTAGATTTATATCCCACCCTTCCTCCCAGCAGGAGCCCAGGATGGCAAACAAAAGCACTAAAAACACTCTAAAACATCTTAAAAACAGACCTTTAAAATATATTAAAAGAAAGCACCCTTAAAAACAAATTAAAACAAAGCATCTTTTTTAAAAAAAGCTTTAAAAACATCTTTTTTAAAAAAGCTTTAAAAAGTAATTAAAAAGTGTGTACCCTATGAGGAAAGGGTACAACATTTGGAGATTTTTACTTTAGAAAAAAGGTGAGTAAGGGAGGACACGAATGAAGGGTATATGCATGGTGTCAAGAAAGTGGATAGAAAGGAGTTTTTGTCTCTGTCATATAATATTAGAACTCAGGGATATCCGACTAAGATAAATGATGGGCTTTTCAGGAAAGACAAAAACAAGTACTTTTTCACATAGCAGAAACGGTGGAATTTGCTACCACAAGATGTGGTGATGGCCAATAACTTCAATGGCTTTAAAAGGGGATTATACAAATTTGTGAAGGATCAGGTCATCAATGGCCATTCATCATGATCACTATATTCTGCCTCCAGGATCAGAGACAGCATGCCTCTGAATATCAGTTGCTCTGGAAACAACAGCAAAAGAGAGCTATTGCTCTCATGTTCTGCCTGTGGCTTTCTATAGATATCTGTGGGAAGTAGGATGCTGGCCTAGATAGGCCTTTGTTTGATCCAGAAGGGCTTTTCTTCTGTTCCTATGACTTTTGGAATAGGCATAACGAAAAGCATTATCCAAGCCACAGAGACAGGAGCTTTCCAAACTAAAGTGGTTCATGATCATCCACTGAAGCAGTAAACATTTATCATATGAGTGTTTCCAAGACTGCACTACAAAAGGATTCTTTTTAGTTCAGTTCCCTATGCCAATGAAGGAATCTATAGGCGAAGAAGGATATGAAAAGCTACAAAACAGAACATTTAATATGTCACAGCCATGACACTTCTCATTCACACTTTGGAATTTATACCTTGAACTTCTCAACTAAGACTCTCACAGAATACGTTTGAATACATTTTCTGTGAATGTGTGAGGAAAACACAGTAAAAAGCATCATGCTTTTTGAAGAATTTTCTGTGAGCCACATGACTGGTTATCTAGAGATAACTCCTCAATTCATTTCAACCTCTAATTTGCTTAGGTGTTCATGGGGTTAATAAAAAGAGTTTGAAAGCAACAAACAAGAACTTCTGACTAATGAGAGATTAATTCCACTCATCTCAGAATGGTCTAGTTTATGCAGTGTGGAACTTCCTACAAAACAATGGTGTGTCGTGAGAGTAAGCCATTTTGAAGCACAACATTTCCAATATTTGCTGCAATCTGTGGCTCACGGTTGATAAAATGAGATTCATTGGTGGGGTTATAGTTTAGATTGTACAACCCTACTGCTGAGCACAGTTTAAGTATATGATAGGGCAACTCAGATTTGACATTAAATTACTTCAAAGTTGAGTCACAGAACTTCTTATCTATCCTTGATGCTGCAATGTGATGCTGTTGTTAGACAGTCAGGGTCATTCTTTTGTAACACAATTGACAAATCATCCCAATGAATAAGATTTCATTTTGTTGTATTGTTTGTTATTTTTCTTAATTTATATACCAATTTTCCAATAATCTTTCAAAGCAATTTAGAATAGAAATAAAAAACAAGGCCAACAATAAAACTACAATTAAAAACAGAGAATTATTGTTCAGAAACCCCCCCGCTGCTTTAGAAGAACATAACTAAAGTTCAGCATTTGGGTGCTTGTTATGCAGGATAACATAACAAAGGTTACAGTGTCCTGAACTCTATAGTTCAATGAGATTTAGTCTTGGGTAAGTGTATATAAGATTTCGGGCTTAGTGTTGCAGAGGTACCTGCATTCAATTATACATCCCCACTATATTAGCCCCCAAACACTCAATCTGACAGAGTGTTCTAAGTTACCAATCATAAACAAATACACCAGATTATCATCTTGAAAATTTTTCCATTGTGGGCGTACTAGTGCTGTGCTCACAAACTCTTGTCCTAACTATATATTTTTAAATTACCGATGTTAAACATATTTGTTTACCTGTGATAAGGCTTCCATCAAGTTTCTCACCACCTTATCTTGGTCCTCTGTTAGGATTCTATGGAGGGTGGCTCTCCGTTCACTATCCTTTTTGAGCATGAAGAACCCAGAATCCTTCTCTTCAGGTGAAGGAGGAGCACTGTGATCCTCAAAATTCTCATCTGGGATGCTGTGAATATTTAAAATTAGAAACTGCTATTAAAATAATCAAATTTATTTGCATAACTTATTCCTTTTTTTCACAAAGTAACAAGGAAATTATGCAGACTTTTACCTTAGAAAAAGAGACCTAAGTCCTTTTGCATCCTTGTCTCCACAGGATTTAGCTCTCATTTTAAAAGAGAATGGATCAAGCTTTAATTCCGTGTCAGGTGAAACTGATCCATATTCGCTGCTACTACTTGTATCTTCCACAACAACAGGAACAGGCAAAGATACACTTCGAAGATATTCTGCTCATGGAAGTGAAAAAAAACAGAAGATTACTCTACTCAAGCCTCCTACACAGAGTAAATTGTAATATATATTGGGTATGGTGCATCCCTTCCAGCATGCGTACCACATATACCCTGTGGGGGTGGGCCTATGGGAGCTGATATGATCCTCCCATTCAAGATAATATTCAGATACACTGAACTGGACCCAAGGAAAGGAGGCTTTGGTGGGAAGAAAGGGTTCACTATGCACTATGGAAATTCTCTCTCACATAAACAAGTCTGGAATCTCCATTAATGTGACAGGTTTGATTGTACTGACTATGTCTCTGAAAAGGACATGTTCTTGTCCTCTGGAGTAGATTTTGATGTTTTGCAAGGGGCTGAAGGAAAAGAAGGGGAAATCCCACTGCATGAGGAGAAATCTATTCTGCTGGCAGACAGACACAACTGGATGTCACCCATAATATTTGGCTCCTTTTTTCTCATTTGAAATTGTAACTATGATAGCTTATGGCTAAATAAACACTGATGTCTTTAAATGTTCAAAGATTTCAATACATGTAAGAAAAGAAAGATATAAATATTAATCTTACCATTTGATCCAACTGAGAGTGCTACGAAAAAGAAAAAGAATTAAAAACATCAAGTATTCATTTATGAAATAGAACCAGAAAAAAGACATTTGGTCTTACCATAAAAGAGTTTTCTCTGTGCATGTCAAAAGCTGATCTCAGGTGGGTAGCTAGCTCCACCTAGTGGTTGAAGGCAGAAGAGTGCTAAAGAGTTATTTTTTACAAGGACTTCCTGCTCTGTGCAGCTCCTTATTTCAGTTTTTGATAACAAGCCAACCAACAGGAGGAAAGAACAAAGAGAAATAATAGGAACCATTGACACGAAACAGGAAACAACAGCACTCATACGCTCTCTGCTGTAGGTCTAAGATGAAAAAGACAGTGATGGCAGCCTGGCTCTCCTAGGGAGTGGCCCTGAGATCAGCTTTTGACATGCACAGAGAAAACCGTTTTACGGTAAGACCAAATGTCTTTTCTCCTGTGCATGGAAAAGCTGATCTCAGGTGGGGCATACCAAAGCTGACCCATGTAGGGTGGAAACATTGCTGGGCTGATTACACTAGTGATCTGGGGAACGTGCTGTAGCACTCTCCTACCAAAAGCTGCCTCTGCTGATGCATATGTGTTAATCTTATAGTGTCTAATAAACGTATTAGATGCGGCCCATGTAGCTGCTCTATAAATCTCTGTATAGATGTGTGGCGTGAGAATGCTGCCATTGTGGCTGCTGCCCTGGTTGAGTGGGCCACTATCCTGGTCAGCCGGGCTAACTTTAGAGAGGCGTAGGCCAGTGTGATACATGCCTTGATCCACCTAGCGAGTGTGGACGAAGACACTTTCTTCCCTAAAGACGCTGGGTGGAAGGAGACAAATAAACTGTCTGACGGAGATGTTTTGTTTTAGAGATATTCATTTTCAGGGCTCTTCGCACATCCAGTGAATGCCACACTTTCTCTGTGGGGTGAATGGGATTAGGACAAAAAGAAGAAAATTCCAGCTCTTGCTGACAGTGGAACGTAGACAGTACTTTAGGACGAAAAGAAGGGACAGTATGTAGGACTACTCTATCCTTATGAAACACACAGAAATTCTTGTCAACAGACAGAGCATTCAACTCAGACACTCTCTGGGCCGAAGTAATGGCCACAAGGAACAAGACCTTAGGATAGGAAAAAAACATCAAACTATACAGGCCTGAATGTCGAGAGGAGCGAGATGAACCGTTCTTGGTGGAATGCAGAAGAGAAACTGAAATAAGGAGCTGCACAGTGCAGCAAGTCCTTGTAAAAAAAACACACTCTTTAGCACTCTTCTACCTTCAACCACTAAGTGGAGCTAGCTACCCACCTGAGAACAGCTTTTCCACGCACAGGAGAATAAATAAATAAATAATCTATAAAGACAGTTTTCTTTTCTGTGGTTTAAGGAATAGTTTACAACAGTTTATTTACACAACATATAGGTCCCAGGCTGTGGACTGAAGGCACATAAGGCCAGCTCCCGGCTGAAGCTAAGCAGGGTCAGGTCTGGTCAGTGCCTGGATGGGGACTGGGAACCATATGTAAGCCGCCTTAGATTTCATGAAAAGAAAGGCGGGGTATACATGTAATAAATAATAATAATAATGATAGGCTCCAATCTAGCAGAAGTAAATTGTGATTAATTCCTACTGAGGGGGAAAAAAACCAACTGAACAAGCTAATTGAGACTGTCTTTAGTCCCACTGCTTCCAAAAGGAAGCAAAATATTAAGCAATATCAACATTTAATGTGTATGTTTTTTAATTTTTTTATGTTGCTGTATACCGCCTAGATGTCTTGTGAAAGGGTAGTATATACTTTTATAAATAATTTTAAAAATATTTCTTAGACAACAGATACAAAGTGATTAGTTAAAGCCACCTTTTGTATGCTAATGATTCTGCGTGTATGTTTTCAACACAGCTGATTATATCAACCAGAATGGCTAATAGTCTTAAACCCTTTGAGCTAGACCTAAATATGTTGTTACCTGTTAGCTTTGATTGGGACTTCCTTTTTTTGCTTGTGACTTTTAAGAATTCATCTACAAGAAGTTCATTAGCACAGGTTCTCCTGTTTGGATCTGGTTCAAAGCAGCACAGTAGGAAGGCTTTTGCTTCTGGTGACATGGATTCAGGAATCTCAGGGTGTATTTTGAACATTCCAACCTGATAAAAAAATAAAAAAAATCAAGAAGATCTTCCATCACAGAGAGACATCTTCTTAAAATACAGGCATCCCTTATAATTTGAATAACTTTTTAGCATTCTCTCTTCATCATATTTTCCTGTTCAACTGAATCACCTCACCAAAACATTCATTCTCTCTCACTCCCTCTCCCTCTCTCACACACACAATTCTTCTCCAGCTTAGTCTTTTAATTAGATAACACGATTTTTTTTTACAAAAACCTCTCACACACAAACGATAAATATAATCTAACCTTAAACATTGCTGCCTGTGGCTCGCCTAGTTCATAAAATGGAGGTTTTCCTGTGGCCATTTCAATAATTGTGCAGCCTAAGGACCAGATATCTGCAGCTTTTCCATAACCTCTTGGTCCTTTATCAATTATTTCTGGTGCCATATACTGAAGAGTACCTGTTAAAACAAAAAAAAAGTTTCACTTAGGCAAGAATTTCTTTGATCAATAGCTAAAACTAAAAGGAAGCACACAGTTAAGCATTACATTCCCAGACTTCATAAGAATATTTTTAAAACGTTACTTAAAATTTATATAGCACTTCAGAGTGTTCTGCCTATATTGGCCCAGTGTGGCTGTTATGATCTTGGTCTAATAAATCATGGTTTATTAGGCTGAGATGAGCCTTGTGCCCATGTTCTGCCCTTACCTCTTCCCTCATGTGCACAGTATGGGTATTTCTATTGTGATTTATTAAATCACAGTTTCCCCATTACATCTGAACCAAGAAACTATGGTTTAATATTTGTTTACAGACCAAGACATGAAACCAAGATCAAGAAACCGTGGTTTAATAAACACCAGAACTGTTCCATTATGGTGCACAAGAGAAAGAAGGAAAGGAGGGCATGGGCACAATGCTTGTTCTCAATCTAATAAACCATGGTTTATTAGACCAGGAAATCTGAAGGCAGGCCATTAACTCATAAATTCTTACAATATCACTATAGATAAAAGTCAATTTATAAATGGAAGTGTGAAGACAGGCAAAGAGATTTTATTTAGTCATTCCAGCATTCATTTCATAGTAACATTTATGTCCTGACTTTATTTGCAATCAGGCACAAAATGGCTTGCAGCAGTAACCTACCTAAGGTCACCTAGTGAGGTAATATCATAGGTAAGATTAATATAAAGAACTTCCTAGTTCATAGTGCAGTTTTTTTGACACTACACTAGCTGTCGGGGTTCTTCTAGCTCTTGTTCTATATGTTTACTTATTTATTACATTTATTCCCCACCTTTCCTCCAATGAACTCAAGGTGGCCTCTCCTCTCCACATCATCCTCGTAACAATCCTCTGAGGCAGGTTAGGCTAAGAGATAGTATTGGCCCAAGGTCACCCAATAAGCTTCAGGGCTGAGTAGGGGATTTGAACCTGGATCTCCCCAGTCCGAATCCAACACTCTTACACCACACAAGACTTAAACCACAGTGAAATCTATTTTGGAATTCCATTGACTCAAGATTATTTTATGCTAGTAAGGTTTTAATATTGAATTTAATATCATCACCATCAAATGTTAGTGAAATTAAAAATTCAGTGAAACATGACAAAAATACACACTGGTCATGATCCAAATCTGCATCTATGAAGCTCAGTTAGATACCCTAAATACCACTCATTAGCTACTTTGCAGGAAAGGGAGAATGAGGAAGGGAACTAAATCTACACATTACACACACAGCATCGCAAACAACTGATCAACACTAATATCTAAGTATCTATGTGTGCATGCTGTCTTGGTTGCTAGATTGTGCACGAGAATGAAGTGCACACAATAACCTACCCATCTAAGGATATAAACGTCCTCTAGCTGGCCTCGTGCGTGCGTGCGTGCGTGTGTTTTGGAACTTTAGTGATGGAACCCACAGAGTACTCGCACCTGTTTTTTTCTTTTCTTCCTTTTTTTTTGCTGCACAGGGTAACCATTTTCTTCTGGCACTCACAGCACTTTTATCAGGGCATGAGTACCGGCTCCTCCTTTTTTACCAAAAGAGTACTGCTTCTAGCTCTATCAGAATGTTTCCCGATAATAAGGAAGGTCAGGTAGCGGTAGCTGTGTGGATTTCTATTGATTCAGGAATCAGGAAAGTTGCTGATAACGGTGAAAGAAACTGCGCATCACACAGGAAGATTATTAATACTTTATTTATCTGATGCCCACAACTTGGTAAATGAATAAAAGCACACTCTGGAACACATTTCCCAATGACTTCAACAGAACTTTGAAAGTCAGTGTGCTTAGGATCTCGGCCCATATCAGGGTTTTCAAAAATGTATAAAACTAAGGCTGTAATCCTGTACCCACTTTCCTGGGAGAAAGCTCTAATTTATCTGTTCAATAATAGGCAAAAAACCTTGCAGTTTAAGAACGTACTGATAGCCCGCAGATATTTCTATCAAACTTTAAAAAGCAGGGAAATTGGGCAGCTATAGTGAATGCACCAGGGGAGCAGGAGACCTGACCTCCTCTCTGAGATATTGTATTGCCCTACAAATTTGTCAAAATGCAAACACAATTTGGGTTGGTCTTTCACAGTCCAATCTACTTCCTGTGTAGCTTGCAAGAATTTGTTAACATGTGCCTCTGAGCATATGGTGAGTGGTGGCAATACCTGCCATCTCCAAAGATGGAGAATTATATTTTTGTATGTTTGTTGGTGTTCTTCTTACTTTGCTTCTTTCCTGTGTTACTAATATTTCTACAGAGAATCTAAACTAGAAAATTTTATTTCCCTCATTATTCATCCTAGAAATCTGTGTCAAATTTATTTTTATTAATTTCAAAGCCTTTTTATTGGTCAATGTCATATGATGGTGAAAACAGCCTTTTATGTTTCAAATTAGAGGTTATGTTCTATTTCTATTTTGGGTGCATTAACAGTTGAATCTGAAACTGCAGTTTGATGTAAAATCAGACTGATTACAGTATGTTGCTACTTCAGCAATGACTCTTAGCTGTTGGAAAAAAGAGGATGCATGTTTTCAGCCTGCTATGTTTAAACCACTTTATTTAAGGCAAAGTGGGCATGGTCAATTAAAAACAGAGCACACCTAGAATTTTGCTAGAATATATTTCACTTCCCACTGTTTTATCTTGTGCACACTGAGACACTCCTGAGGTCCACTGGAGACTATTCTGCAGAATAGTCAGTGCCATTATTCCACAATTGTGTTTAGAGTTTTTTTAGTGTAAATTT
This sequence comes from Rhineura floridana, assembly GCF_030035675.1. Taxonomy (NCBI): domain Eukaryota; kingdom Metazoa; phylum Chordata; class Lepidosauria; order Squamata; family Rhineuridae; genus Rhineura; species Rhineura floridana. Next base: position 106,368,496 of record NC_084483.1, read on the forward strand.
TGCAAAGTGTTGCTGTATTTCACATATTCACAGAAACAAGCAAAAGAAAATAATATACTGTAGGAAACTTCATTAAAATTGCAAAGTAAATCAGACATATTTAAAGTGACCATTTGAACTATATCAACTGTCTTAATAATGTTGCTTCCTCCCTGCTAAAACAAGATCAGCACAGCACATATCTTCTTTCTGTTATTTGGGCTGATTGCAGGTGTTGCCACCACTCACCATATGCTCAGAGGCACATGTTAACAAATTCTTCCAAGCTACACAGGAAGTAGATTGGACTGTGAAAGACCAACCCAAATAGTTTTTGCATTTTGACAAATTTGTAGGGCAGTCCAATATCTCAGAGAGGAGGTCAGGTCTCCTGCTCCCTTGGTGCATTCACTATAGCTGCCCAATTTTCCTGCTTTTTAAAGTTTGATAGAAATATCTGTGGGCTATAGGTACATTCTTAAACCGCAAGGTTTTTTGCCTATTAGTGAATTTCCCTGCTTTTTAATCCGGGAGGTAAGAAATGGGATCCTGTGCAAATTTGCTGAGAATGGATCGATCATTTGCATACTTTTTGAGTTCAATGGGATTTAGAAATCGTGCTTAGGATAGCTGAAACTGACCATGGGGGAGGGGGGAGGAAAGGAGGAAGAGCAGAGTGGAGGGAGGATTAGAGCAGGCAGGAAGGGGAGGGGAGGACGAGCGCAGGTTTGATCATTTGTATGCTAATTGAGTTCAATGGTATTTACTCCTGTGCAATCATGCTTAAGATACGTAAAACTGACCATGGGGAGGAGGAAGAGGAGGGAGAGGAGAGGGAAGAGGAAGGAAGGTATTGGAAGGGGATGTGGAGGGAGGGGCAAAGGAAGGGGGAGGGAAGGCGCAAGAGGGAGGGGATAGGAGGAGAAGAGAGAGTGGGTTTGATCGTTTGCATACTTTGTGTTCGATGGGATTTATTTGTGCAATCATGTTTGAAAATGAAAACGGACTGCCTTCAAGTCAATCCCGACTTATGTTGACCCTATGAATGTCGAGACTTTGGATCGGGATCCTGAAGACGATGTGGGAGAGAGTGGGGAGGGGGATTTGGAATTCCAGGAGTTGCAGCTGGGAAGTGAAGAGGAGGGGGGCGAGAGATGTCAACAGTGAGAGATCTTGGGATTCCAACTGCCGGGGACTCATCCCTGCCAGTTCTCACGCCTCCCTTCGCGCCGCGGGGAGGGGGGTTGAAGGAGGAGGAGGAGGATACGTAACCTCTCCTCAGCCCAGCAGCCCCGGGAAGAAGCCGGTGTCCAGTTTCCACTCTCCCGACCCCCCCGCACGGGATAGGGATGTCAATACTTCGGAAGGAGAGGGGCCCAAGGATCCACCCTCCCCTCGAGCTTGGCGACGGCAGCGGAGGGAGGAGCAGAGAAAGGCGGAGGAAGGGGGATCTCTCCGAAGAAGCGCAAGGCTACGCACCCGCCTCCCTCCTTCATAAGCGATGGAGAGGCAGGAAAACTTTGCTCTGTCAACTTTCTTTCAATGCTGCGGGATTAGATAGTTAGGAATTTTAGTGAGTTAGACTAGATGTCTGCATGAAGCGCATTAAATATAACATTGAAATCTTCTTAATAAAGAAAGAATTACTTACACCCTTGAGTCCGGTTATTGCCTCCCAACCTGGGCGCGACAATGAATAGGGTTTTCATGGTAAGTGGTATTCAGAGGTGATTTTACCATTGCCTTCCTCTGAGGCTGAGAGGCAGTGACTGGCCCAAGGTCACCCAGTGAGCTTCATGGCTGTGTAGGGATTTGAACCCTGGTCTCCCAGGTTGTAGTCCAACACTGACCTGGGGGAGGGGCAGGGAGGGGAGGAGATTGGGTGGGTGGGCACTGGGCAGAAGGGAAGACCCTTTCCTTTCCAAAAAGAAAACATTGTGAACAGTATCATTGCTTTTCAGCGTTTTCCCTACCTTTTTATTCTACAACAGGCACATGTAGCCTCCAACCCAAATTTAAACCAAAGCTGTCCCTTGCTACATCCACACCAGGCCTTTATTTCACTTTGGAGAGTCATGGCTTCTCTCAAAGAATCCTGGGAAGTGTAGTTAGTGAAGGGTGCTGAGAGTTGCTAGGAGACGCCCTGTTCTCCTCACAGACCTTCAATCAGAGTGGCTGGCTGTTAAACCAGTTTGGCAGCTAGAGCTCTCTCAGTGGAACAGGAGTCTCCTCTCACCACCCTTCACAAACTACACTTCCCAAGATTCTCTGAGGGAAGCCATGACTGTCTCAAGTGAAATCAAAGTCTGGTGTGGGTGTGGGCCCCTGATTAGGCAAGCCAAGCAGCTGTGAGTCTGGCTTTTAGAACTCTGACAGTTGGTTCTTACTGAGCATGCCCTGCGTTATCATAGGCGCCAGCCAAAATGTCTTAAATTAATTAAAAAATCAGCCAGGCATTTTTTAAACTTTTAAACTGCAGAAGATGAAGGTCGGAGTATGGGGCAAAGTCAGTATTAGGATTACAGGTACTCTGTGAACATGGCTGATTTTTAATGAATTTCAACAGATTATAAGAACTCAAACATCCAAAAGGGCTCTGGGTTTTTTTCTCTCTTTTTAGACTTTGAACTCTCTATTCTCTCTGACTGTCTTGTGTATCGCTGTTGCGCTGCAGCCAACTCAGAAGGGACAGGAAGGGGGGAGGCATGAGTTTCAGGCACCTCCGCAGCCAGAAGAAGCAGAGTTGGGGATTGTTGCGTCTGAGCAGGATCGTGCGGGAGGGGGGCAGCCTGCTCTCCAGCCAGTTCCCACGAGTAACGCCCTTTCCGAGGAGCCAAGTGCACCGCCCCCAGTTGATGCAGAGGACTTGTGGGGGGAAGGTTCAGAGTCAGTGCCAGCTCCTCCTTTACCAAGCAGTTCCCAGGAGGATTCCAGTGTGGCACCGTCCCCTGACCTCGAGCCCGTTGCTCGGGAGCAGGTGTCTTCAGATGAGCTGTTGGATGCACGTCCCGTCTCCTCGTTCCCGTCGCCGCGAGAAACGGACAGGGCAAAGACAGGAATTACAAAGGAGTCAGAGATTACGTTCGAAAACATTTCCTATATAAGCCTGCCGCTCCCAGTGGGGGGTCGTTGAGTCAACTTCCTTCACACGCTGCAGAGCATGTCTAGAGTATAGTTAGGGACTCTAGTGAGTTAGCGTAGGGTTTCCTATGAAGCGCAATGCCTTTGATGTATCCATTACTCTAATAAAACAAGATTTACTTGCACACACACTCAAGCCTCATTCTTTCGGCTCTGGATGGGACAATCGCCATAGAGATTGAGAGGGTTATTAAGCAAGTATTTCTAATTTCAGGACTATAGGTTTTGTAAGGTTTTGTTTTGAAATGAGCTTATGGGAAGCATCAGAATGGCATGGGGGTATTTTCAATTTAACATTGTGGAATGTGAAAAATCCACGCTGGCTATAGTATACAGCCACTCTTGTGGCTGTATAATCTATCTATTCATCCATCCATCTATCTATTAATATCTAATTTATGCTTCTACATAGTCTTTTACTTTGAAATTAGGAAGCTCCACAATATACAATATACTTTAGAAACATACCTGTGAATGTTTCAGTGCATGGATTAATGCCGGCAAGCCTCTTTGATGTTCCAAAATCTGAAATCTTTAGCACTCCACTGTATGTGTTGATAAGTACATTATCACCCTGCAAGGGAGAACATTTGGGATTGTTATTTTTATTTTATCATATGACTGACCTTGCGTTTGCAGCTCAAATGAATGTTGAAATGTCTCATTAAAATGGAATTAAGTGGATGATGCTACAGTTTAGTCACTTTGTTTCTAGTTCCATGAAACTTAATTACTCAAATGAAAATTTACTTAAGGGTGTCTGTGACGTTACTGATGTTTTTTATTGTAAATACTGTTTGGTTGAGTGAATAAGTCAGGGAGCAGTTATTTGCATATGAATGCTGTTTGGTTGAGAGAGTGGAGAGGGAGGAGGAGTGTGATATATAGAGACAACGTGTACTGAAGGATTCAGACAGGGTATTGGTTTTGAGTTTGATAGGGAATAGTTCTGGAGAGTGATAGGGTTTGACAGGAGATAGGACTGAGACAGGAGCTGAGTGACAGAGACAGAGTCTGATTTAGAGAGTGCGTATAGAAGTTAGGTTCTGTTAGAACTGTGACCTGTTACTGTGTTATATTTATCAAATATATTAATAGATATATTCTTGTTTTCATCATCCCATGCCTAATGTTCAGTTACTGAACAGAGGGAGAGTAATACAGTATAATATTAAAGTTCACACCTATCCTCACATCCTGAAGTGAGTAAGATCTAAGGTAAAAGTCTGGGGGCAGCAAAATACAGTGCGAGTTAGAAGTTGTTCCTATTGTGGTAGAGGCCTGGGAAGACAGGGTATTGCCATTTAAAGTGAGCAGGAACAGCACCACCTCCCATCCAGCTACATTATATAAAGAAGGCAATACAAACAAGATAATGAAAAATCTTTCAAATATCTTCTGAACAAACTGCAGCTTTGTTATTGAGACTTTCTGAAGAAACCATCCATTCTGAAGTTCTAGCTTTATATATTTTTATGTTAATAATATTTGAACAATGTCATGCTTTCTACAGAAATTTTAATTAGTTTATATATAATCTCTCAAGTATTTTACTTTACATTTTAAAATATCCAAATGGCTTATATTTCAAAGCCATTTTATTTTTACCTCTATATAAGAAAAGACAGAAATGAAACCAGGTTAATAAATTCACACACATCTGGGCAGACCTAGCAATTTGCTATGGGCATGGGTGCTTCAATCCATGTCAGATTGCATCTTCCATTCATTCCCAATATGGGCCTTTCTGTGCCATATAACTGTTTATTGCAATACCATGTGGCAACGGATAGCCAGTGCTGTTGCAATAGTACTGATCCATCCTCTAACACTGGGTGCATACATTGTGCTAGTAAAATAGTGCTCCATTTGATTCTATGCAGGCAACATTTTAGAAGGACATGAGTCAAAAATACAGTGGTTTATGCACAGCCACAAAGTAAGCCTACAACTGGAAAGGGAGGTTTGAACTCTGGCCAAGAATTCCAACAGGTCTCTCCCCACTGGATTACAGTAGTCTTCATAAATTTAAGACACTGAGAACTTAATCCAGTTCTCTTCCAGTTATGTATCAAATGTTCACTACTATTTATGATGATTAACATCATCAAGTGGAGATTAACATTTGCATTTTGCTTCAGAGAGCAGTTAAGATCGCTTCATGTCCATAACATAAACCTAATTCTTTTTGCTAAGACATCTACATTTAAAATTCATAGTAAACTTTCCACCTTTATATCTCGATGCACTATTTGATTATCATGGAGGTATTTTAATCCTTCAAGAATCTGTTTGGTATAAAAACCAATAGTCTGTTCATTATCTTTTAATGGTCCCCATTTTGATCTCAGAAGAGCAGAAAGGCTGCCTGTAATACAGAAAAAAATATCAATGAAAACAACTTTCAAATAAGGAAGATCATCATAATCATCAGAGATGGTTGTGTTCATAGGGCCCCGACCCTCATACATTTACTGGAAATGTGAGTCGGGGTCCTATGAACACAACCATCTCTGTATCAGAAAACAAACCGTATCTTAGTGTAATGTCTGAAGTAAAAATAAGTTCCATGATGTGTATGTGCTTTTTGCATAGGAATAATGAGTGTCCCAGAAGAGAGCTGAATATAATTTTTAACCCAAAGTTTCTTACCTCCTGGTACTTGTTCCATGAATATCTTAATGAACCCATCTTCACTAAACGAGCCAAGGTACTGGACAATGTTCTTATGTTTGAGGTGCTTATGCAAAGCTATTTCTTCATGTAAAGGTTGGGAATACCTAAAAGAAAAGGGAACTTTAGAATGCTCTAATCAGCATTTTTCATTGTACGGAGTTCCATAGCTTGTGGTGCTGTGATATACATCATAAATACAACTTGCAACAGCAATTCTGATAGTTTGTTGTTGTTACGTGCCTTCAAGTTGATTACGACTTATGGCAACACTATGAATCAGTGACCTCCAAGAGCATCTGTCATGAACCACCCTGTTCAGATCTTGTAAGTTCAGGTCTGTGGCTTCCTTTATGGAATCAATCCATCTCTGATGCCGCCCTGAGTTCCAGTTTGGAAAAAGGGCGGGGTAAAAATAAAGTTTCAATTCAATTCAATTCAATCTCTTGTTTGGTCTTCCTCTTTTTCTACTCCTGTTTTCCCCAGAATTATGGTCTTTTCTAGTGAATCATGTCTTCTCATGATGTGTCCACAGTATGATAACCACAGTTTCATCATTTTAGCTTCTAGTGATACTTCTGGTGTAATTGGTTCTAACACGCAATTATTGGTCTTCTTCGCAGTCCATGGTATGCGCAAAGCTCTCCTCCAACACCGCATTTCAAATGAGTTGATTTTTATCTTATCCCCCTTTTTCCCTATCCAACTTTCACATCCATATATAGAGATCAGGAATACCATGGTCTGAATGATCCTGAGTTTAGTGTTCAGTGATACATCTTTGCATTTGAAGACCTTTTCTAGTTCTCTCATAGCTGCCCTCCCCAGTCCTAGCCTCCTGATTTCTTGACTATTGTCTCCATTTTGGTTAATGACTGTGCCGAGGTATTGATAATCCTTGACAAGTTCAAGGTCCTCGTTGTCAACTTTAAAGTTACATAAATCTTCTGTTGCCATTACCTTAGTCTTCTTGATGTTCAGCTGTAGTCCTGCTTTTGGGCTTTCTTCTTTAACTTTCATCAGCATTTGTTTCAAAATGAAAAGCTTTTAAAGTGGAACATTTATAGGAAATGTCAACCATGGATGTTTACCTTAAGCACAATAACATTTTTCCTCTCTTCACTGAGAGAAATTCAGTTTCCAGGCAGTACCTACTCACATGTCCTATCTGGCTGCCTTTTCCAGTGATTTTCTGTTATTTCTGGAAAGCTGAGACACAGAGTCTGTTTTGATATGCCGGCAGCCAACTTTTGCAACCCCACCTCTGCTCATATGAATAGTTAAGTTGTGTGAACAGTCATTCCATTGTTGCAGTGATCATGTGAGTAGATCATCCAATTCACTGGTTTTGTTTTAGTTTGGTTTTGGTTGCAAATATCAGCCACCAGTGTAATCAGGACTGACTCTCTGATCTGAGGTATAAGGATTGCATTTTTTTAACAAATCCATACATTCAGATTCTTCTGCAGTATCATGCTACTGACCATCTGAAGTATTTATTTTGGGGCACAATGAGGCAACTCCAATTTCAGAGATCAAGTGGGCTATTTCAACAGTCTTTACATCAAAGGTGCTTCAGTCATCACCTAGACTATGCTGTTAATAGGACCAGCATGGGACAACTGCAATTATGTAATGCATGCAGATGGATGTCCTAGAGCAGCCTTTCCCAACTAGCGGGTCACCAGGTGTTGCTGGACCACAACTCCCATTAGCCTCAGCCAGCACTGCCAATGGTCAGGAAAGATGGGAATTGTGGTCCAACATCTGGTGGTCCACTAGTTGGGAAAGGCTGTCCTAGAGTGAGTGTAGTGCTTTCTTAGGGGAAAAGGGGCCTACCCTTTTCCCATGACACTTCCCATACTCTCATGTGAAGGCTGTGGCAGCAATCAGGAGGGTAGAAAGCTGTTGCATAGGATGGGTGAATATTTTTGAGAACCCAGTCATGATGTTGTATGGAGAACTTTGGATAACTAAAATCAAACCTTGCTTCATTCATTCACTCACTGGCTGCTCAATATGTTTTAAAACATAATCTCTAAGTGGTTTACAAAATAAAAACTTTGTCATGACTAACTTAAGTCTAACTGATATCCATGGGTCTACTCTAAAACACACTATGCTTGAATCCAGCCTACTATCTTCTGTGTCCCCCAACCCACAGTGACTGTCATGAGCAGTCCTATGCATGCAGCTCCTTGATGTGAAGAAGGATCTCCTCTTCTCTTGCCAGAGTTGAACAGGACATGTCTAATCCTCTTATCTGACTGCCTACACAGGTGGCCAACTCCACAGTTTGAGAATACAGAGCACATGAAAACCTACAGAATGTAAAGCACGTGAAGAACTACAGAGCAGATAGTAGCTCTTCTGGGAATGCTACAATTAAAATCAGCAGAGTTAATTGCAAACATTGATGTCAGTGTTCACCATTACTATACCTGCTATCCCTTTCTGGGATTTCCTTAATGGCAATTCTGACTTGATTGCTCAGATCTCGTCCTGCATAAACTATGCCATAAGTGCCTTTTCCCAGAATAACTCGTTCACCATTTTCATCATATTCGTAGTCATACTACAACAGAAATAAATAAATAAAGTACAGCAAAGGGAAAGGATCTATGATTCTTATATTTATCCCATTTAAATTTTATCATTTAAATTTTATCCCATTTAAATTTTGTATTGTGCTTACAAGTAAGTAATAACAACTGAAACCAGGGAGAAGCAATGCCCTACCTGAATGAAATTGCTGCTGTCAGCAGGGAAGAAAAATTCTAAGAGCTATCTTAGAAGATCCATGTTTTCCAAACATAGCAAAACCTCTATCTGTTTCTAAATTTACATCCTGCACTTCAATGGCCAATCAACATTTCCAAGATGACTACTGTTTGGAGTCTAATAAGTCTATATTCACTAATAGGCAAAAAACCTTGCAGTTTAAGAAAGTACCTATAGCCAACAGATATTTCTATCAAACTTTAAAAAGCAGGGAAATTGGGCAGCTATAGTGAATGCGCCAGGGGAGCAGGAGACCTGACCTCCTCTGTAAGATATTGTACTGCCCTACAAATTTGTCAAATTGCAAAGACAATTTGGGTTGGTCTTTCACAGGCCAATCCACTTTCTGTGTAGATTGGAAGAATTTACTCCTGTGCAATCATGGCTAGGATACGTAAAACTGACCATGGGGAAGGAAGAAGGGGAAGGGAGCATAGGGGGAAGAAGGGTGAGAGGAGAGAGGGGAGGAGAAGAAGTGGGAAGGGGAAGGAGGGGATTGGAAGGGGAGGGAGGAGGGGTGAAGGAAGGGGCAAAAGGGAGATGATGGGAGGGAGGAGGAGGGGAGGGCAGGTTTGATCATTTGCATACTTATTGCGTTCAGTGGGATTTACTCCCATGCAATCCTGCTTGAAAATGCCTTCAAGTTGATTCCGACTTATGGCGACCCTATGGATAGGGTTTTCATGGTAAGTGGTATTCAGAGGTGGTTTACCATTGCCTTCCTCTGAGGCTGAGAGGCAGTGAAGGGCCCAAGGTCACCCAGTGAGCTTCATGGCTGTGTGGGGATTTGAACCCTGGTCTCCCACGTCTTAGTCCTAGGATAGGTAAAACTGACCATGGGGGAAGAGAAGGGGGAGGGGGAGAAGGGGGAGGGGGGGAGGAAGGGATTGGAAGGAAATGTTGGAGGGGAAGTGAGGGGTATAGGAAGGGAGAGGGAAGGGGCAAGAGGGAGGGGATAGGAAGGAGGAAGAGGGGAGGGAAGGTTTGATCATTTGCATGCTTTTTGAATTCAGTGGGATTTACTCCTGTGCAATCATGCTTAGGATAGGTGAAACTGACCTGGGGGAGGGGAGGGGGGAGGAGGAAGGACAGGAAGGGGAGGGGAGATGATTGGGTGGGCAACTAGGCAGAGAGGAAGCCCCTTTACTTTCCCACCCAAATTTAAACCAAAATTTCCCACCCAAATTTAAACCAAAGCTGTCCCTGGCCACATCCACACCAGACTGTTATTTCACTTTAGGCAGTCGTGGCTTCTCCCAAAGAATCCTGGGAAGTGTAGTTAGTGAAGCGTGCTGAGAGTTGCTAGGAAATGCCATATTTCACTCGCAGAGCTTCAATCAGAGCAGGTGGCTGTTAAACCAGTCTGGCCACTGAAGCTCTGCCAGGGGAATAGCAGTCTCCTCTGAGCACCTTTCACAAACTACATTTCCCAGGATTCTGTGGGGGAAGCCATGACTGTCTCACATGAAATCAAGGTCTGGCGTGGCTGTGGCCCCGATTAGGCAAGCCAAACAGCTGTGAGTCTGGCTTTTAGAACACTGTTGGTTCTTACTGAGCATGCCGGACATTATCATTGAGTTCAAGCCAAAATTTCTTAATTAAAAATCAGCCAGGCTTTTAAAAAACTTTTAAACTGCAGAAGGTGAAGATCAAAGTATGGGGCAAGGTCAGTAACAGTATTACAGGTACTCTGTGAACATGGCTGATTTTTAATTAATTTCAACATATTAAGAGAACTTTTGAGAGAAAAAAGTCCAAAAGGGATCTGGTTTTTCCCTCTTTTTACCCTTTGAACTCTCAATTCTCTCTGACTGTCTTGTGTATCACCATGAAAATGTAGAGAGTTGTTAAGCAAGTGTTTCTGAGTTCAGGACTCTAAGTTTTGTAAGATTTTGTTTTGAAATGAGCTTATGGAAAGGATCAGAATGGCATGAGGGGGTATTTACAATTTAACATTGCAGAATGCGAAAAAGTCATGCTGACTATAGTATAGAGCCACCCTCGTAGCTATATAATCAATATGAGTGACTATATGTTATAGGGATTGTACTGTGCGGCTTATGCTGACTCACTGCCCTAGTAATGTCTAGTAAAAGAATGTATCATGTAATGTGTTTAGCTATGAATGCATGTGGCAGCAAATGGTGAAAGATGCACTTAATTAGATGACACACCATGTGCTACTAGCCATTATCAGCAACACACAAAGGAAAGACACGTCAGAAGCATCCTCACACACAGACCCCTTGAACAGATCTTCAATTCAATATAGGAGCAGTGTTTGTGCTGGCTTTTGCAGTTATCACATAGAATTCAAGAACACAATGAAAGCTGGCACTTGTTGGACATACTTAGGGTTGCAAGATGGAAGGAAGATGTATACTCAGACCAACTTGTCATAGATAATATAAAATGCCACATACCAAATGCTGACTTACATTTAAGATGAAGGTTCTTTGGAGAATTTTTATATTAATTCAACGTTTTGCAGATGGGAATGTAAAAAGGATTTTTGTATTTATCTGCAATAGGCCTGTAAACCATTGTAGCTCACTGTGTGTGTGTGTGTGTGTGTGTGTGTGTGTGTGTGTGTGTGTAATGTATTATAACACTACCAATGTTGCTGGAAGAGAGAAGTGGAGTTGCAAATCCTGATGGCTTCAAACCCACTTCCCTCAGAATGAAAACAAAGTGGTACAGAGAGAAGAGATATGTAGATGTTGGGCTGGTGACCAGTAGGCATTACTGTCTCTAGTAGTTTTCCATGAAGCCTGCAAGTGTGAAGACGTAACTGTGGTTAAGGGGGAGTTATGTCTATGTTCTGTCTGGGAATGGACGGCCAGGGCCGTTGCTATGGTAGCCATCTGATAACAGCTGGGAAAGTTGTAACAGAGTCTATGTGTTGTTCTCTTCTGAATTATGCCTCTGAGCTGAGAGGCTGTCTTTTGTGTTTATCTATGGAGAGAGATGTACCAGAAGGGGGGTGACTGAAGAATCTCTACATGTATTTACTCTTAAGCCTCTGGCCTTAATGTCTTTCAATAAAGACTCTTCACATGCTCTGAAGAAGTTTCTTGCTCAACTTAACTCCAACGTAATGTATGCTGTCTCACACAACAACGCACACAAGCCAACAGTGGTAGCAGAGGATGGTTACGCTCCACAGCGCATTACACCGGAGTAAGTTGCTGGTCTGAAAGGCAGACGGAGTTCCACAGAGGGCAGCTTGATTGATTGAACCAGACGGAGGTGAGCAACATGGCTGTAAACCTGTCTGGGGGAGGCTTGCCGGTGGAACGACTTAATGAAAAGAATTTTGCCAGCTGGAAGCCAAGGATGCGGGCTTTGCTGATAACAGAGGATTTATGGGACGTGATTGAAGAAAAAACCCCGGCGGTACCGACCGCGGCCTGGAAGCGTCGAGACCAGAGGGCGCAGGCGTTTATAATCTTGGCTCTATCGGATTCTCTACTGATGTTTGTGAGAGATGAGCCGTCGGCTAAAAAGACGTGGGACGCGTTGCAGGATATGTCCCAGGAATGGCAGCGGAGGCAGGAGGCGCAGAGAGCCCAGCCGGTGGAAGCTGTCAGAAGCAAGGAGGAGAAATATGCCGAACCGGAGCAGGCTGCCGAAAGCAGACAGGAAAACAAGCGGGAGCAGCAGCGGCTGAAGTCTTGTTTTGCCAGTGGGGCTCGTGGGCATCTCCGTAAAGATTGTGCAATCAAGCGAAACTCCAGGGACGGAGGCTTGAAGCAGGGACGAGTGAACTTCGTTTGTAAACAGAAGTCTAAAGACTTGGAACAAATTAACTTTATTGTCGACAGCGGAGCAAGCCATATATTAATTAAAGACAGGAGTCTGTTTTACACGTCTACAGATGAGCAGGACTTTGTTTTACTTGCTGATGGATCACGGAAATCCGTAAAAGCTAAAGGTCTGATTAAATTTGACAAGCTTGGCATTATGACAGACTGTTTGTTCGTTCCGGACTTGGCTCATAATATTTTATCAGTGGGCAAACTGGTGAGTTGTAATTATTCAGTTTTGTTCCACAAAGACCAATGTTTTATAATGAGGGGAGATGAAGTGTGCATGCAGGGAGGCCTTAATGATTCACAGTTTGTAATAAAGAGCAGTCAAGCAGGGTGTGCTGTGTTAAACGCTGAGGCACAGGTACATCAGGGCTGCGTCCATGAATGGCATCAAAGGCTGGGGCATGCAAACCTTGACACGGTAAGAAAAACCCCTTTGCACAGTGAAGACATGCGTTTAAAGGCTTGTGGGCAGTTAATGGATTGTGATTCTTGTAATCAAGCTAAAATGGCTATTGCACCAATAAACCGGGAGGCTGAGAGAACCACAACAGCTCCCTACCAGCTAGTACATGTTGATTTAGCAGGGCCAATAAATGCTTCACGAGGAGGTGCGAAATTCTACATGGTACTGGTAGATGATTTTTCAAGATTTTGTCATGTTTTTCTGTTAAAGCATAAAAGTGAAGCTGAGCAGAAGCTGAAACTGTTCATTAAGAGAATCGAAACTCAACACTTGGTCACGGTAGGGGCTTTACGCTCGGACCAAGGTGGAGAATTTACGAGTAAAGCATTGAGTGACTTTCTGGAGAGTAAGGGAATAAACCAGAATTTCACTGCTCCACACAGCCCGTTTTCCAATGGAACTGCTGAGAGAAAAAATAGGGTGCTTGGGGAAGCAATGAGAGCCATGCTGCTGGATTGCAGTTTAGGGAATTCTTTCTGGGCAGAGGCAATTCTTTATGCGAATTACATTCACAACAGGGTGTTACATAGTGCTATTGGAATGTCTCCTTATGAGAAACTTACTGGCAGAAAGCCTAGAATACAACACATTCAAAAATTCGGGGCAAGGTGCTGGATCCACATTCCACAGGGAAAAAGGAGGGGCAAGCTTGCGCCCAGAGCACAGCAAGGTTTTGTTTTGGGATTTCAGAATGCATATTTCAGAGTTTGGTGTCCAGAAACACAGCAGTTAATTCTGAGCAGAAGCATTAAAGTCTCAGAAAAGCCTTGGGATCAAAGGGAGACAGTCCTTCTTACAGGAACAAATGACACACAAACACAATTTAAGCCAGATGTTGACATTAAAGTGGAAGGTACACAAATTCCTCTCAGAGATGCTTTGAATGAGCTCATTTGTGGGAAACGCAGATCGAAGAAACGTAAAGCTGAGGAAATGGAAGATCCTGGGCACGCGGTGCCAAGCACAAGCACAAATGGGGGGGCAGAGAGAGCCGAAGCTCTGGTTCCTTTAAGACGCTCCACGAGAGCGAATTTAGGCAAACCGCCTGACAGATTTACTGTGGGATTAATAACAAGTCCTGGAATGAATAAAGTTGTGGACATGGATCCTGAGACACTTTATTTGACATGTGTTGAACCAAAGTTTGATTGAACAACGTTTTAAGCTAAATGTACAGAGAGTTTCTGAAATGTACTGCTATGTACTGAGATATACTTTTGAACTGTACTGAACTGAAAATGCAATGTACTGAAATGTATTGCAAGAGGTATTGTAGAAATGTATGACTGTATGACTATGTATTATGGAGATGTATTTCGTGTGTATTTTGCAGTCTTAATGGAAAAAAGGGAGGCTGTTGGGCTGGTGACCAGTAGGCATTACTGTCTCTAGTAGTTTTCCATGAAGCCTGCAAGTGTGAAGACGTAACTGTGGTTAAGGGGGAGTTATGTCTATGTCCTGTCTGGGAACGGACGGCCAGGGCCGTTGCTATGGTAGCCATCTGATAACAGCTGGGAAAGTTGTAACAGAGTCTATGTGTTGTTCTCTTCTGAATTATGCCTCTGAGCTGAGAGGCTGTCTTTTGTGTTTATCTATGGAGAGAGATGTACCAGAAGGGGGGTGACTGAAGAATCTCTACATGTATTTACTCTTAAGCCTCTGGCCTTAATGTCTTTCAATAAAGACTCTTAACATGCTCTGAAGAAGTTTCTTGCTCAACTTAACTCCAACGTAATGTATGCTGTCTCACACAACAACGCACACAAGCCAACAGTAGAACCCAGGAGGCCTATGTGTATGAAAGGAGGTGGACAGGGAGGTAAAATGCAGGAGGTATAGAGGGTGGGAAAGAAGTGACACAAGGGAATGCAGTTACTAGCTTGGTTTGTGTGTGTGTGTGTGTTTGTGTGTGTGTGTAAGCACACATGCTTAAAACATCTAATAAGGTTAGAGGGGGGGAAATAAGGTTAGAGGGGGGGAAGCAGCAGCATCACATTTGAGAAAAGCTGCATTAACTATTACTGGAACATCCAAGAAGTTTTTGACACTGAATTCTTTCCATATGGAAGAGATGAAGATACAAAGCACCTAAGGCTAATCAAGCTACTTAATCAGCTAAGAAATACAATAGATTTTTTAAAAATGAAAGTCTTGGCCTTGATACATATAATATTTAAGAGTTAAATCATGAAACTCCCTTTCATTGCAAAAAAACTGTTCTAGAGAATGGAAATCTCAAAAGTGTGAAAAGTAGCATGAATGCCAAACTGGCTTACCTCTAGAGAGTCTCCATCACATTCACCTTCCTCTGTGTTTTTTCCTATTTCTTCAGTGATGCTATTAACCATTTCAAAAAATCTGGCAAAGAAAAGGATAATATTACAGCAAAATAAAATCTTGTGGTTGACATCTTTTTTGTTGCTTATGACTGTTTCATTGTGTTCTTAATAGGTTTTTATCCATTTTATCTCCTCACTCAATAAAAAGTATTTTGTATGGATTCATTATGTGTGTATGTATTTGCATGTGTGTTACTCTCCCTGAAAGAAAAGGTGCATAATCTGGGGATGTTCCTAGCTCTGTCACTGGAGGTGCAGTGTCTTTAGTGGCTAGGAATGCTTTTTACTAGCTAGGCAGAACTATCTAACTTGCTGGAGGCCAGCAGGAGCAAAGCTGGTGGAGGCAGAGCTGGAGGAAGGGGCCATCACATCCAGCACCTGGAGGGGAGTACACTGACTGCCCCAACAGAGTGTGGCAGAAGGAAACAAAATACATGTTTCCTTCCGCCACCCCTTTTCCCAGTGTACTGGCTGCCGCAATGAAGGGCTGTGGGAGCGAGCCTAATGGGACCTGGATATTGTATAAGTTCCCCCCCTCCAGTCCCGCCAACATGCTACCGGAACTCCCCTTTTGCAGGCCTTCTGCCAGGATGGGTTTCCCCGTGGACCATTGGCGCAGCCAGGATGAGGGACTTATGCTGGCATAGCCCAGAGTAGTCCAGTTGAGTCAGGACCCAGCCAGCTCAACAGGAGATCTGCTATATCCAACTCACCTCAACCTGGCATAAATGCGAGTTAGATCGCATCTTTGGCTGTTAAGACAGCTACAGATGTTCCTGGATTGGCCCCATACAACTCAGGACTAAGTCACTTGAGAGACCAATTTATCTGTTATATACCCAGCTTTCTGCAGGAGAGTTTCTCCTCGTAGTTCCTAAAATATCAGAAGCCTGCTTCACAGTAACTCGGAGCAGGGCTTTCAGTGTGGCTTCTTCTGCTGAAGAACTTCCCTGTTGAGATACAGCAGGTGCCCACCATTTATACTTTCAGGAAAGAATTGGTTACGTTTTTATTACGTCAACCTTTTCCAGTTGAGTGAAAAGGTGTCTGCTTTAGTTGCTTATTCTGTATTGTTTTTAAACCTATATTTAGTTGCCATTTGTGTGTGTGTATACTGTACATATCAATGCATAATCTAAGAATATTGTACTCCAAAGAAATTAATTCCTAATTTTATCACAGCTAAACAACAGGGATGAATCATCATCATCATTTATTACCCGCCCTTCACCCAAAGTCCTAGGGTGGGTTACAACAATTTTAAAATACAGAATTAAAAACAATTTTAACACATCTGTTTTGTTATTTTTCCACAATTTGATTTTGCCCTATTCTGTGTGCCTTTCAGTTTACTAAGTGTCAGTTGCACAATTTGCCATAGTTTTGGTTTGCATCTTATTTTCTTTACACACCACTATTGTGCAGGAACACATTGATAAAATATCATGCAAGAAGGAATCTTGAAACAACTGTATTATCACATTAAGATTCCTTTGTGTGCTGTAATTGTACACATGCGCAATGATTCAGTCTTGCTGTGAATGCATGATTGCATCAAGATGATGATCATTATTGTTATTTGCACAATCTTTTCTCTGATCCTGCACACTGGGAAGACAAACTGAAAAATGTGGCCAGCTATTCATTTGAAAACATATTGGAAACCAACACCAGAATGGCATGTTGCTTAGCATATTAATGCCACCCTCTAAGCAAGACCACATAACTCAGAACATCAAAAATCAAGGAGAAATTTCGATGGGTAGATTTTTGTAAGGATCCTTATTAAACATCACTTCATACTCATTGTCTCATGTTTTCTTGAAGCCTGTAAACATTACCCAGTGCATCAGCAGCTGCTGATCCTTTTTAGAATGTTGAAGATTATTTTTCTTTGACAATTCCAATTCCTATCGAAGAGCTGTTCAACATATTATGTAGAATGAAGTAGCACACTGCCAACAGAATTCTAGACTGTACTAAAGGCTGCAGGCATATGGGAGTGTGTATCATATTTTTAGCACTGCTTCATTTAAAATTAAGCCATCCTGCATGTAGTTAGCTAACACACCCATGAAGAAATGTTTCGTGTAGCCTCCTCCCCTGGTATGCTTACTTACCCATGCAGGGTTTTCTTTTAAATGTAGTTTCCAAAAAACCTTTCCATCTGAAGTGGTAAGAGTTCAGAATTCTACCACCTACACTACTTTATTCTGTGTACAATGGACCAGCATGTGTAGATTGAAAAATAATGTGTTAATATTCCGCATAATAAAACCACATAATAAATAATGTCTCTATTTTATCTGTGAGTCTCAATTTATTCTAATAATATACAGTGTGCAAATCTCATGTTCAGGTTGAACAAAATCGGTCAAAGATGATCCTACTAGTTGAGGTTAAATTCCTAAACCACAGAAGTTCACAGGATCACCTTCATGAGAACTGTGTAGGTGGCACATTTTCAAAAAATGTTTTTAAACACTGAATTATTAGTCAAGACATACTTTTTGCAGTGGTGTTCTGTACAAAAATAGATTTGAAAGTCATCTGAATTGTGCAGCACGTAAAGGAAACAGCATCGTTCTTCAAATTTTGAAATGCTGGAAGAGAAGCAAAGTTAGTACAGGTTAATGATTTTATGACCCTATGCTTCAGGCAGTTTGTGTATTCAACAAGAAAATGGAATTATTTATGCTTGCAGAAGAAAGGATACAACCATGCTTTCTCCTGTTAGATCTTCTTAAACTAAAATTGTTCTAGGGAAATTTGTAAATATTATACCAAGAAAGATGGGCCAGGATTTCATGAAGGAAGCAGGATAATATAAAGCTGCATAAAGAAAATGAATCTTTTATATTCCTTTTTATGTATAATATATGGATTTGGATGACTATCCTTTTGGTTTATTAAATGCAAAGGATGGCATAACTGAAAAAGCTTCACAGAACAAAGATTCTGGACCTCAGCGATTCAGCAAAATTACCTATTACAGAACAGCAGCCCTGAGTGTTTTCTAGAGACAAAGCTTTTCAATCAATACTATGTCATGATGAGCACACACAAGACTTCAGTTAACCATTACTGTTTGCTACATCTTGGAAAGGCTATTTCCTGTAACAAACATTGTTCCCTCAGGAAGAAGAGGCTAATTTTAAATCTAAGCAGAAATGTAATGAAAATACCTCTTTCTGACAAGTGCTGAACAAGTTAATTTAGAACTCTAATAGAGTGAAAGCCCATTGCAGAATATAACTAGTCTGTTTGTAACTGCATTTTATCTTTTTCTATTGACAGAATGTGTATTAATAATCCTTCTAGACCGTGTACTTATGCTTGCAGGTTCCTTGTCTGTTGTTTTTTTGTCTTTTCCATGAAGACTGAACTCTAAAGAGCCTGAGGCAGGAGCCTCTATGCAGAACAAAGGACTGACACCATACCTCTATTTTTCATCAGACTCTGTTTCTTACTTCATAATGAAATGGAAAGAGCCCTCGGGAGGCACCCTAGCACAAATATAAAAGTCATATTGTTGCTTTAAAATTTGTAGAAGTACCACCGCTGAGTAAGTGCTGCCACCTGGTTATTTTATGAAACACACAAAATCATAGAATGGTGCCTTATCCCATCTAGCTCAGTGCTGTCAACACTGACTGGCAGCAGTTCTTCATGATTTCAGACAGGGAGCATTTCCAATCCTACCTGGCAGTGCCAGGAATTGAACCTGGGGCCTTCTGAGCTACAGTCCTTTCTCATGTTTGGAAAGAGTGTGACTAACAGCATATAGTGCGATACTCCTTATGTCTCCTACACAGTTGTGATTATAGCTGACTCCAAAGGGTACAACAAATTTAAACCTTTTCTCCCTACTCTTTCCCACTTTATATTTAATGTCTCTCTATCCAGAATAAGCCACGGTTAAGTTCCATCAAAATTAATGACATTTAATTTAGTGACTCTGTCCTAATGATTTAAGTGTAATTAATTTTCTCTGGATTTAAATCCTCATGTTTGTCTACCTTAAGTGGGTCTGCTGTTCTGTATTTCAGTATGCCCCCAAGTTCCTGTTAAATTTTGGGATTTTTTAGAATTTTACTAGAAGTATATAGGTCAGTTAGATTCCAAATAAAGTGAATGAGGAAAGTGAAACACTGCATGTCCAAGATACTAGGTGTCATGAGCCCCATAGTTCTAACAAGTCTGAACTGGAGTGGCAGTCCAGAGGATGAGGAGGAGGGGATGAGTGAGCTGGAGACAGCTGGGGTGGAAGATGAAGACCCACCGCCTTTGCCTCAGGTTGTTGGGGAAGGGGCACCAGAGGCACCAGCCGTTGTCCCCACTCCGCCCCAAGAGATGGACACACCACTGGGGACCAAGGGAGCCACCAACTCAACAGGAGAAGCAACAGAGCATGAGGAGGAGGTGGTGCCTAGGGGGCATGTCCCTGTTCTGTCACCAACAACTTGGTGCCTCCTCCATTGACGAAGGCAGCTACAGGCTCCTTGCACAACCATCCACCTCCAAACACAGTCTTTCCATGTGGGGTAAGAGTTCCACTAGTTAGATCGCCATGCCTTGCTCTTTTAAAAGCTAAATGGAAAGAGTGAGAGACTTGTTGGGACATCTTCATTGCTACTGTCCAGTCTAGTACTCCAGAACCTGATCTCAGACTCTTGATTATGATCTCCAGTATACTGAGACTCTTGCCAAACCTATACCGAGGTTTCCTCAATACATCTTTCTCTGTTACTTGAAAGAAAAGCCTTGCTGTGGTGTCTTGGAATGGCAGCAGGACACTAGGGTGTAAGCAACCCCACAGTGAAAAAAACTCACCTATTATAACATTTGCTTTATGTTAATGCAGTGGTTAAGGTAAGAAAGTGTTAACCCAGTATAGATTTTTGTTCACAGAAGATTTTGAATTAGAAATAGGTGCACAAGTTAGCTATTTGCGAGCAATGCTTTTTAACACTGAGCTCATTATAGGCCCCATCTTGGTAGAGGGGTACACTGTACAATAACCAATTATCCTTAATAAAAATTGATAAATTTCTAAGGTTAAATTGAATTGCCAAATACATCTCATTCACTACCACTCCACAACTGTGACTTATCTGACCAAGCAACAGATTAATAAAGTATGGAATAAATGGAAATTCTTACCATGAATTTCTCTTCCCAGGGGTTCCTGGAGGGCATTCAGATTCTCAGGATGGCGCCTCCCCCTGGCGCAACAGGCAGGGTCCTATCTTCTAATTACCTCACCCAGGGGGAGGAGCCATCCCATCCTCCAGACTGACTGGAAGAGCAGGGATGGCCCCTTGACCCTCAGTGGAAAAACTCTGTGTCTCCAAACTCATTAAAAGAAAAAAAAACCACCATGGAACTAGGCAGAGAAAAATGACAGAAAGTTAGTAAAAAGATAGATTGGATAATGCCATGAAATCCCCAAGGAGGTCCTAACTACCTCCCCCACATGTGGGCACTGGCAGAAGCCACTATGAACTAGCGTGAGTAGACTAATGGCACTGTAATGAAGAGGTGGGGGAATGCCCTCCAGGAACCCCTGGGAAAAGAAATTCACGGTAAGAATTTCTATTTATTCCCCAGTGGTTCCAGGAGGGCATTCAGATTCTCAGGATGTACCAGAGCCCAATGACCTCTTGGGCGGGATTCCGGGTGCCAACAAGTCATGCACGAACTACCCTTTGCAACACCCTCCTCCCAAAGGCTGCATCCACTGAAGCCCAGGAGTCGATTTTATAATGTTTGGAGACCATATACAGTGAGGCCCATGTGGCCAGTCTACATATGTCCTCAACTGGGAAACTCCCCTTAAAGGCAGCGGAAGTAGAAGCCCCCCTCAATGAATGGGCTGTGACTCCCCCTGGTGGCGATTTCCCCAGAGTCTGGTAAGCCTGAACAATTGCCTCCTTGAGCCACCTGGAGATGGAAGAAGATAAAACCTTCCTTTCCCTGGTAACCCTGCCAAAGGAAAAGAAAAGAGCCTGTTTTCCTGAACCCAGAAGTCCTATCTAAGTAAAAATGGAGGGCTCTGCACACATCCAGAGAACGCCAGGCCCTTTCCTTGGAAGAAGTGTGATTAGGACAAAATGATGGGAGAACCACCTCCTGCGCCCTATGAAAAATTGAGTTAACCTTAGGAATAACGGATGGATCTGGCCTCAGGACAACCTTATCCTGATGAAAAATACATAGCTGTGGATTGGACGACAGGGCTCCCAGTTCTGAGACCCTGTGCGCTGATGTGATAGCCACCAGAAAAACTGTCTTGAGTGTCAGGAACTTCTCCTCGCATGTAGCCAGTAGCTCAAAAGGGTGCCTCATCAAGTTGGAGAGTACCCAGTTCAGGTTCCATGTAGGAAATCACTGGAGGATTCCTCTGCCCCACACCTCTGAGGAAACATCGGCACAAGGGATGTGTGGATAAAGGAGGAGCCCCCTTGCAACCCAAGATACTGCTAATGGCAACCGCTTGCTGTTTCAAAGTATTGGAGCTGAGCCCTTTGTCCAACCCCACCTGTAAGAAACCCAGTACGTACACCACTTTCCTAGAGGCTGGGTCCCTCGCATTGGCTCTACACCACTCCATGAACTTTTTCCATGTGAAGCCATAAGTTTTATATGTGGAAGCCTTCCTAGAGGCCAGAAGAGTATCTAAAACCACCCCCAAAAGCCCCAACTCCTCTAGGCAACTCCACTCAGCCTCCACGCAGTCAAGTGAAAGAGCTCTGGATGCGGATGAAGAACTGGCCCCTGCCTCAGCAGGTCTGGTCTGATAGGAAGACACCATGGTTCCTGAACAGACAGGTAGAGAAGCTCCAGAAACCAGGGTCTCCTTGGCCAATATGGTGCTACTAAGATCACCTCGGCCTGCAACTGTCGGATGTGTCTTACAGTCTGAAACAGTAGAGGAAAGGGAAGAAAGGCGTAAAGGAACTCCCTTGGCCAAACTGTTGTCAGAACATCCCATCCCTGCACCTCCGGATGCTGAAAACATGAGAAGAACTTTGTGAGTTGGGAGTTCTGGTATGTTTTAAAAGATCCACTTGTGGGACCCCGAAACGTCTGATGATCTGGCGGAATACTTGGGGGTGAAGTTACCACTCCGCCTCCAGGACCAATGTCCTGCTCTGCCAGTCTGCTGTCATGTTTTGTATTCCAGCTACATGTCCCGCCTTCAGTGACCAGAGGTGAGACTCTGCCCATTGGAACAGAAGGTGAGCTTCCTTCGCCAGGGCCCACAACTTCGTTCCTCCTTGATAGTTGATGTATGCCTTTGTTGCCACATTGTCGGTCCACACCAGGACATGGGCCCCTATGACATGTGGAGCAAACTTCAGTAGTACCAGTCTCACTGCTTGGAGCTCCAGCCAGTTGATGGTCTGGTCCAGTTCCATGGCCTTCCACACACCCTGTGCCATGTGTGACCCCAGGTGCACCCCCCAGCCATAAAAGCTGGCATCTGTCATGAGTACTTTCCTTACCGGCGTCTCCAGGCTCACTCCCCTGAGTAGCCTCTGAGGAGACTGCCACCACCTCAGTTCCTGGCACAGAGACGAGCTGATTGGAACCTGCGTCCTGCGGGATTGAGCAATTTGGTCCTGGAAGGGTATGAGTGCTTGCAGCAGGGGTCGAGAATGAAAATGGGCCCAGCTCACTACGTCCTGGCAGGATACCAGCATCCCTTGGAGTTTTGCCAGTTCCATCAGCTCTACCTCCTGGACAAGGTTACCTTTAATGTGAGCTCCTGGATCTTGGACACCCACTCCTGAGTGAGCCTCATGTGGTATTGGACTGAGTCTATTTGCACCCCCAGATGGGTAATGTTCTGCGTGGGCTCCAGGGTGCTCTTTTTGAAGTTCACCACAAAGCCGTGGCTGGTAAGGTGGGACAGAGTGGTCTGAACGTCCCTCCTGCGCTGGTCCCTCGATGGGGCCCAGACAAGAATATCGTCGAGATACAGGTGAACCCGCACCCCCAGGGTCCTCAGATGAGCCATCAGTGCCACTAGGACCTTGGTGAAAACCCTGGGGGCGGAATTCAGCCCGAATGGAAGAGCCCTGTATTGGTAATGCTTGTTGGAATAACAGAAACGAAGGAATTTTCTGTGCTCCTCTCGTATTGGAACATGGAGATATGCCTCTGACAGGTCTATGGAGGCCATCCAATCTCCTTGGTTGATGACGTCTGAGATGGATTTCAAGGTTTCCATTTTGAATTTCTTGCAGGCCATTCTCCGGTTGAGCCATTTGAGGTCTAAAATAGCCCTTGTCTGTCCATTCTTTTTCAAGACAAGAAAGAAAATTGAGTAGACTCCCCTGTTCCTTTCCCGAGCTGGTACTGGTCCCACTGCGCTGATGTCCAGTAGATGTTGTATGGCCATGAGGAAGGCCCTGGGTTTGTCTGACTTGGTCGACTTCAGGGTCCTGATGAATTTCTCTCTGGGGCACCTTGAAAATTCCAAGGAGTACCCTGAGGAAACTACTGCCAGGACCCAGTGATCAGACGCTGTCACGGTCCAGACTGTCTTGAAGTCGAGCAGACATCGCCCTATGGCTCCCTGGGGTGCCAACAACTTGGCGTCAGGATGACTGTCCCTTCTTCACTCCCTTCTGGAACTTAGATTGGGAGGGATTGTTGTTGTGTAAATTTGTATATTTGTTAAGCAGAGAACGTCAGCGGTATGAAATGTGTGTGTGCTAGTGAGTGCATTTACCTAAGAAAGCAGGCTTTTACCCTGTGTTTAGATCACTGAGACTTAAGGCTTAGTTAAATAAGAAAAGCTACTTTATTTATAGAAATACATAGTAGATAGAAAGGCATACCTAGTTCTAACTAAGTTGGAAGCGCAACGCCCAGGCTTGGGAGTTGCCCTCATGGCTCAGGAGAGAAAGAGCAGAGACAAAGGTGTCTCCTCTCTCTCGGACAGTCGAAGAAGAGAAGAAAGGGTGGAAGGAGGAGGGGCAGATAAGCTTCCCTAAGACATATTAGTCTAGAGAAGGAAGTCAGACAGTCAGAGTATCACAGGTAAAGGTAATCAAACCTATCAATCTGGACGACCCCAACTCTATCTCCCTTCTGGAACAAGCAAAAGAACAAAACAGGAGTTGCTCTTGCCCCATTTCCAACAAGGATGAGGAGGTGGATGGGATCTTGACTGGTTGGAACTTGGGTATCTATCTTGTCTCCCCCACCGGGCCTTGTATCCTGATGACATGCTTTGGCATGGAAAGGCTTTGAGCTCCAAAAGGACTGAATCTGTTTAGACTTACGTTCATCCTTCTTTGCCCCCAGCAGCGCCTTCTGCTTGTCCCTAGTTTCAACAAAGACCTTTTCCAGTGGTTCCCAAAAAAGCTTGCCTCCCCCCCGAAGGGAGAGTTGGCCAGACGCCCCTGGGATCCTAGGTCCATGTCCCAATGACGGAGCCACAGGTTACATCTTGCCACTGTGCTGAAGGCCATTGTCCTGGCATTAAACATCATAGTGTCCTGTGTGGCATCCACTTGGAAGGCTGCTGCAAGAGAAATCTTCTTCATACCATCTTTGATGCTCTTGGGAATGTCCTCTCTGCTGGCCAGCTCATCCGCCTACATCATGTTTGCTCTGGCGAATACTGACGCAGCCGCTGAAGTCTCAGCCACCTCAACCCTCTTATCATAAGCATCCTTAGGCCCCCCCTTCCCCCTTTGTTGGAAGAACTGCAGAGGAAGAGAGAGCAACCACTGGCTGGTCCACTGCTGGCGTTCTAAGCTGTTCCATCACCACGGGGGCAAAGGAGTAATGCTTGCTAACCAGCTTGTGCAGTGGTTTATGTTTACCTGGAGTTGCCCACTCTGCTGACCACAGCTCCTGGAAGGGAGAGTAGCTATTCTGGTGTGACCTTCTGGGAAGTTTGATTTAGACCCCTTGGAGGAAGTAGAAGCAGCTGGATCAGCTTCCTCAGATTGCTCTTCGGGTAATTCCAGGATCCACCTAGTTTTGGCAAGAATTGCAGGAAAAACCTCTGCTGGGAAGAGTCTCCCCCTTGGGGAAGGGACTTCCAATTCCTCCTCAGATAGTTCCCCTTCTTCCCTGTCTGATGAGAATGAGAAGTGCCCCAAACCTGGTATAAGCCCCAAGGCAGTGGCGGCTTTATTACTAAATCTCCTTTTGGCCCCATGTCTCCCCTTCTGACTTTGGGAAGAATGGGCCCTCTTACGCCTATGCTTGCCCTTCTGGTTCCTCCTGTAAACTGGTGAGGAAGAAGAGGTAGATGAAATGGATATGGAGGAGAGAGATGACGAGGAAGGTGTGGGAGAGGGCAACTTTGTCTGCCTCCTCTTTTTGCGCCCCTTGTGGGGGTCATGCCTTCTCTTTTGAAGAGTGGGGAACTGGGAAGTGCAGGGTCTGGGGCTGGTTCCTGACCGAGCAGTCCCAGTCCGCCTAACCTCTTTTGCCACGACCCCTCTGACCCAACTGAGAAACTTTGGTGGGAGAGAGATGGTGACTGCTCTTCCTCCATCTTGCTAGTTTGCGCATGTTCACACCATTCCAGGGGGCTGCTAGCCATCACGGGTGAACTTTACCAGGCCCTCCGATCCTATGGTGGGGGTAGGAGAGGCCTGAACTGGCATAGGGGCGTAGCACGGCTTTTCCTGCCTTTCCTGCTACTCTTCGCGGCAAAGCCAGAGCACTTCCCTTAGATTTAAGGACAGGCCGTGAATCGCCACAGACCAGCTGCCTCCTCCTTCTCCATGCCTCTTCTTTTAGGTGAGAAGGTGTGAGCCACGCCCCAGCTAACTCCCTCCTGGCAAGCTCCTAGGCCCTCTAATTGTTCTCACACTCCCGGTCCTTATCTAAAGAGTTTGGAGAGGGAAGGGGGAGGGAGAGGAAAAAGTCTAAGAGAAAAGATAAGAGGATTAGCCAGAACAAAGAAGAGAACAGAGAGGTGAGGAATCTAACAAAAGAAGACAGGCTGGCTCTTAAAGAGCTCACCTGTTAAAACAAAAAAAAAGTTTCACTTAGGCATGGGATGGCTCCTCCCCCTGGGTGAGGTAATTAGAAGATAGGACCCTGCCAGTCGCGCCGGGGGGAGGGGGGGAGGAGGCGCCATCCTTATTCTCTGTTACGAACACAAGTTGCTGACAGTCTCTTCTCCAAAAAGTTTTCTGGTCCAGCTTCCCCCCCTTCTCCTTCTTCTTGTTCTTAAAAACATGATTTATCTAAGGCCATACAGACAATGTCACTTTTTAAAACCTTTTGTATGTGACTCAATACTCCATCAAGACTGTATTTGCATCAATAACTTTCAGTTATTTGTACAAGATCAAGAGTTATAATGCTGGCTAGAAATAGCCATATTATTATAAGAAGGACAAGGGTTGCAGTGCAGAGATGTTCCTGCCCCTTTCAAGGTGGATCCTGGAGACTCCTTTCTCATTGAACTCTAGTTCCCTACATGTTTATAGTCAGTGTCAGGAAATGAGAGAAGCCTATACATTTTCCTCTTTACTACTGTGGAAGGGCACCTCCATACCCTTTGGAAAGGTACTTTGGAAGACCACCACCATGAAGTGAATCCACCTGCTACAGTACAGACCCATTAAACTACTGCAGTCAGTACCATGCTCCTTCCTGTATTTCAAGCTTAACAGTAACTCATCAAACCAGGTCTACAAAAAGCTCTTGTGCAAATAAGTCCTACACAGAACCCAAGCTATTTATCACCAAAAAAGCTCATGCATGAGAGAATTACTGTTATTAAAACAACAACACTGGTTGAGGATTAAATACTGTATTTAAAGTAGTCCTAGAAATTTTAAAGTCCACCTTTGGTTCTGAAGGAACAATTTCTAGTAATCATGGATTATACAAGCTTTTTTCAATAATCCTTTTAAAGAAAAGACACTTCTCTACATTAGCAATAACACATGTTAGTCATCGCTTAGCATGAAGTTGTCCCCTAAAGCAATCCCACCAAGTGGCAGTTTTACCAACCAATGTTTACAGAGGTATATACAGGATTATAAAACAACAATAGTAAAGGAAAGCAAATCTCTTGGGCTTACAAGTGAATTCTGGAAAGAACTGTAGCTTGCAGGATTGGAATCTAGTACCCAAAGGCACTTTTCCTAGCCAGGTAAAAGTAATAAGTCCCAGTTTAAAGCATTAACACTTCCAATTTTCTATAAATATACTATAATTCTACAAATGTACTAAAAATTCTGTGCATATACACTATATAGCAGTAATTTATCATTAGTCCAGTTTTAGTTATGCATATATGTCTACATATATTTTGCTATGTTTTCTTGAAGAAGAAAGAAAAATATTACATGCATAAATGATGTGTATAAAGAAATAAATGATGTGTATATGATGTGTATAAAGAACATTCAAAGCATTTCCTTTTCTATCATTTAAACTTCTTGAGGACCATTTTATACAGTCAGTAGAACCAAGTGGTAATCCTTTCCTAGACTGTACGGCTGGAATGTCAGGAACAGCATTCACTATAGTCTTCTCCCTGATATGCTATCTTTCTCACTGCTGGGATGTCACTTTTGGTAGGGGAAGTATTCAAACATGCCATTCATGCATTCATGCTTTCATTCATTCATTCATGCTCTCTCTCTTTCTAGCCTATAGTTGAAAAGGGTAGGAAAATCATTACTGTAATTCTGCTGATTACAAAAGTATACCCCAATTCTAGTACCCACACATAAGAACATTAGAAGACCCTGCTGGATCAGGCCAGTGGCCCATCTAGTCCAGCACGCTGTTCACACAGTGGCCAACCAGATGCCCATGGGAAGCCTGCAAGCAAGATCTGAGTGCAAGAGCACTCTCCTCTCCTGCAGTTTCAAACAACTGGTATTCAGAAGCATACTGCCTCCGACTATGGACTCCTGCTGGGAGGAAGGGCAGAATATAAATCAAATAATTAATAAAGAAATAAATATGGAGACAGAGCATAGCCATTTTGTCTCTCCTAAATCTTCTAACATTCAGCTTCATTGGATGTCCATGAGTTCAAGTGTCATCAGAAAGGGACAAAAACTTTTCTCTATCCACTTTCTCCATGCCATGTATAATTCTATATGCTTGTAGCATGTCACCTCTTGCTCGCTTTTCTCTAAACTAGAAGCCCCAAATACTGTAACTTTCCTCATAGGGAAGTTGCTCCACCCCCTGATCATATTGGTTGCCCTTTTCTGAACTTTTCCAGCTCTACAATATCATACAGACACAAGAATGGATTTTTCACATTCCAACATGTTAAATTGAAAATACCCCCCAAGTGATTCTGCTGCATCCCATAAGCTCATTTCGAAACAAAATGCTATAAAACTTATAGTCCTCAACTCATAAATGCTTGCTTAACAACAATAGGATTTTTTGCCTATTAATGAATCCTTTTTGACGTGAGGTGATCAGAACTTTACACGGCGTTCCAAATGTGGCCGCACCACAGATAGATACAACGGCATCATGGTACTGGCAGTTTTATTTTCAATACCTTTCCTAATGATCCCTAGTATGGAAGTTAGCAGAAATCATCAGTATTTTAAATCTCTATTTTTCCATTTCATTTTGCACACAGTGTTTTTCTTCCCATATGGGCTGCATTCCCATTTACTTCTGCCCCTAAGTATGGCATCTTGTGTTTTGGTAAAGATAAGAGTATTATATAGCATGCTTTTAATCAGATATCAAGGGGCTGAACATGTTTAGATCACTCCCTCTCTTAATAATACAACATGAAGCAGTGAATAAGAAGCAATTAGGCTCTGTTCTGCTGTTTTTTAGAATTTGGATGGTTTTATTGTTTTTAAAGTTTGATTAATTGATCTTCTTGTTCTTGTTCTTGTTGTTATGTGCTTTCAAGTCGATTACGACTTATGGTGACCCTATGAATCAGTGACCTCCAAGAGCATCTGTCATGGACCACCCTGTTCAGGTCTTCTAACTTCAGGTCTGTGGCTTCTTTTATGGAATCAATCCATCGCTTGTTTGGCCTTCCTCTTTTTCTACTCCCTTCTGTTTTCCCCAGGGTTATTGTCTTTTCTAGTGAATCATGTCTTCTCATGATGTGTCCAAAGTATGATAACCTCAGTTTCATCATTTTAGCTTCTAGTGATAGTTCTGGTTAAATTGGTTCTAACATGCAGTTATTGGTCTTCTTCGCAGTCCATGGTATGTGCAAAGCTCTCCTCCAGCACCACATTTCAAATGAGTTTATTTTTATTTTATCCCCCTTTTTCACTGTCCATACACAGAGATCGGGAATACCATGGTCTGAATGATCCTGACTTTAGTGTTCAGTGATACATCTTTGCATTTGAGGACCTTTTCTACTTCTCTCATAGCTGCCCTCCCCAGTCCTAGCCTTCTTCTCATTTCTTCACTATTGTCGCTATTTGGGTTAATGACTGTGCCGAGGTATTGATAATCCTTGACAAGTTCAATGTCCTCATTGTCCACTTTAAAGTTACATAAATCTTCTGTTGTCATTACTTTAGTCTTCTTGACATTCAGCTGTAGGCCTGCTTTTGCGCTTTCCTCTTGAACTTTTATCAGCATTCGTTTCAAATCATTACTGGTTTCTGCTAGTAGTATGGTATCATCTGCATATCTTAAATTATTGATATTTCTCCCTCCAATTTTCACACCTCTTTCATCTTGGTCTAATCCCGCTTTCCGTATATGTTCTGCGTATAGATTAAACAAGTAGGATGATAAAATACACCCCTGTGTCACACCCTTTCCGATGAGGAACCAATCGGTTTCTCCATATTCTGTCCTTACACTAGCCTCTTCTCCAGAGTATAGGTTGCACTTCAGGACAATCAGATGCTGTGGCACCCCCATTTCTTTTAAAACATTCCATAGTTTTTCATGATCTACACAGTCAAAGGCTTTGCTGTAATCTATAAAGCACAGGGTGATTTTCTTCTGAAATTCCTTGGTCCATTCCATTATCCAATGTATGTTTGCGATCGTGCCTCTTCCCTTTCTAAATCCAGCTTAGACATCTGCCATTTCTCACTCCATATATGGTAAGAGCCTTTGTTGTAGAATCTTGAGTATTACTTTACTTGCATGGGATATTAAGGCAATAGTTCAATAATTACTGCATTCCCTGGGATCCCCTTTCTTTGGAAGTGGGAAATATACTGAACGCTTCCAGTCTGTGGGCCATTGTTTAGTGTTCCATATTTCTTGAGAAACTTTTGTCAAAATTTGGACAGATTCAGTCTCAGTAGTTTGTAGCAACTCTATTGCTATGCCATCTGTTCCTGGTGAGTTGTTTCTTCCAAGTATTTTAAGAGCAGCTTTCACCTCACATTCTAAAATTTCTGGTTCTTCATCATACGGTCCTCCATGAATAAATCTGTCATCCTGGCTTCTCTTTTATATTCTTCAGTGTATTGCTTCCATCTTCCTTTTATTTCATCTCGATCAGTCAGTGTGTTCCCCTGTTGATTATTCAGCATCCCTTCTCTTGGTTTAAATTTCCCTTTCATTTCTCTAATCTTTTGGAATAGGGCTCTTGTTCTACCCTTTTTGTTGTCCTCTTCTATTTCTATACAGAAACTATTGTAATCGTTCTTTGTCCCTATGTACTAGTCACTGTATTGTTACATTTAGAGTTCTGACCGTGTTTCTATCTCCTCTTCCTTTTGCTTTCCTTCTCTCTTTAAACATTTTAAGAGTTTCGTCAGTCATCCATTGAGATCTTTCTCTCTTTTTAACTAGAGGTATTAATAATAATAATAATAAAATTTTATTTCTGAGTCGCCTATCTGGCCGAATTAACGGCCACTCTAGGCGACGTACATTAATACACTAAAATACAATATAAAATAGATAAGACCATCAATCATCTAACCCACTCTTCCAGTTAATAACACGTTAACAACTAACCCATCCCAGAAATCCCATAGGCCTGCCTGAATAGCCAGGTCTTCAAGGCTCGGCGGAAACCAATTAAGGAGGGGGCATGACGAAGATCAAACGGGAGGGAATTCCAGAGGGTGGGGGCCACAATTGAAAATGCCCTCTCTCTGGTCCGTACCAACCTTGCTGTTTTAGTTGGTGGAACCGAGAGGAGGTCCTGTGTGGCTGATCTCGTCAGGCAGCATAATTGGTGATGCTGGAGGCGCTCCTTCAGATAAACTGGGCTGAAACCGTATAGGGCTTTAAAGGTCAAGACCAACACCTTGAATTGGGCCCGGTAAACAATTGGCAACCAGTGTAGATCTACTAACACCGGAGTGATGTGATCATGACGACGGCTGTTCTTAATCAGCCATGCCGCCGCATTTTGTACCAATTGTAATTTCCGGACCGTTTTCAAGGGTAGCCCCACATAGAGCGCATTACAGTAGTCTAAGCGAGAGGAGACCAGGGCATGTATCACCCGTGGGAGCAGATGAACAGGAAGGTAGGGTTGCAGCCTTCGTATCAGATGTAATTGGTACCAAGCAGCCCGGCTCACTGCCGAAATCTGAGCCTCCATGGACAGCCGGGAGTCTAAAATGACCCCAAGGCTGTGGACCTGGTCTTTCAGGGGTAATCTTACACCATCAAACACCAGGTCTATATCTCCTAATCTTCTATTGTCTCCCACGAGCAACACCTCGGTCTTATCGGGGTTCAGCTTCAGCCTATTCCTTCCAATCCATCCACTTACAGATTCCAGGCACTTGGACATGGTATCCACAGCCAACTCTGGTGAGGACTTAAACGAGAGATAGAGCTGAGTGTCATCCGCATATTGGTGGCACTGCAGCCCAAATCTCCTGATGATGGTCCCCAGCGGCTTTACATAGATGTTGAATAGCATGGGGGAGAGGATAGAACCCTGTGGCACTCCACAAGTGAGAGGCCAAGGGTCTGAAAACTCATCCCCCAACGCCACCCGCTGATGCCTGTCTGAGAGATAGGAACGGAGCCACTGTAAAACAGTGCCCCCTATACCTAATCCCTCCAGGCGATCTAAAAGGATACCGTGGTCGACGGTATCAAAAGCCGCTGAAAGGTCCAGGAGGACGAGGAGGGTATATTCTCCCCTGTCCAACGTCCTCCTCATATCATCCACCAGGGCGACCAAGGCTGTTTCAGTTCCATGTCCAGTCCTGAAGTCCGATTGGAATGGATCTAAATAATCTGCTTCATCCAAGTGTGTCTGTAACTGTTTGGCCACCACTCGCTCAATCACCTTGCCCAAGAATGGTAAATTGGAGACTGGGCGGAAGTTGTTCAACTCTTGGGGGTCCAAGGAGGGCTTTTTCAAGATGGGTTTTATTACCGCCTCCTTGAGGGCTAGTGGCATTGCACTCTCCTCTAAGGATGCATTTACCACTGCCTTTATCCCTTCGCTCAGTCTTTCTTTGCAGCTCATAATGAGCCACGAGGGGCAAGGGTCTAACAAGCAGGTGGTTGGCTTCACAGTAGAGAGCACCTTGTCCACTTCCTCAGAGGGAAGAGGCTGAAACCGATCCCACTTGATCGGAATGCAACTGGTCGACTCTGGCTCACTTCCTGTTTCCACGACGTACGGAATCATGCTCTTCAGACATTCGATTTTATCAGCAAAGTGTATAGCAAACATGTCACAGGAGACTTTAGAGTGCTCCATGGGTTCCTGAGCAACTGGACCGACCAGGCTTCGGACCACTTGGAACAACCTCCTGGGACAACACTCTGTGGATGCAATAGAGGCAGCAAAGAATTCCCTCTTTGTTGCCTTTGTTGCCACTTGGTAGGCAGCTATTGCTGCTCTAACCAGTGTCCGATCGTTTTCAGAGCATGATTTCCGCCATCGGCGCTCTAGTTGTCTCACCTCCTGTCTCAGACCCCGCAACCGTGGTGTATACCAGGGTGCTATCTGAGCTCTATTCAGGGGGAGAGGGCGTTTTGGAGCCACCCGGTCTACTGCCCTAGTGATCTCCCTATTCCACCCCATCACCAAGGTTTCGACCGGGCGTCCTTCAGCCGGCTCCAAATCTCCCAGCGCATTCAGGAATCCTCTAGAATACATCAGGCGTCTGGGGAGGACCATCCTAATAGGCCCTTTTCCCCTGCGGAGGGTGTGTGGCATTGAGAGGCCTATATTCACCAGACAGTGATCTGACCATGACATGGGTTTAGAAGAATGAGCCCCCATTTTCAGAACATTTCCCTCCCCTCCCGAGACAAACACAAGGTCAAGAGCATGACCGGCTACATGGGTGGGCCCTGTATTACTAAGGTGCAGTTCCCAGGAAGTCATGGTTTCCATGAAATCCCGAGGAGCTCCAATGAGGACGGCCTCGCCGTGCACGTTGAAGTCCCCCAAAACCAATACGTTGGGGGAAAGCAACCGGACACTCGAGACCACCTCGAGCACCTCGGCCAGGGAGTCTGCCGTGCAGTGGGGTGGGCGGTACACAAGTAGAATCCCCAAACTGCCCTTTGGGCCCAACCTCCAGTACATGCAGTCAACAAACTTGGTGTCATGAAGAGGGGGTCTGGCGAAGACCAAGGACTCCCGATAGATGACTGCCACTCCCCCTCCCCGCCTACCAACCCTTGGCTGCTGTGCATATTGGAAACCGGCTGGACACATGGCCCCAAGTATAGGAGCTGAGGCTTCATCCAGCCAGGTCTCCGTAATACACACCAGGTCTGCGTTCTCATCCAGGATCATATCATGGATGATCATTGTTTTTTGTGCCACAGACCTAGCATTACATAACAGCAGTCGAAGGTCAGATGGAGTCCTGCCTCCCCCAGTTATCTTCCGGTTATGGGCAGGCCCGGAACAGGGGATGGATATTATACATCTATCCCTTGTTCCCCCAAACTGGCGTGGCCTGCCACCAGCACTTCTCCAGGATCTGCCACCCAGCCATTTAATATCATGGCTCCCCACCCTCCCCACGGCATCCCCCTCCAGTCTACACATGCCCCCCTCCTTGTCCGCCGCGCAGGCAGGCCCCCACCCCTAAAAATTGCAACAGAATGTATGAATCCCAAGTTATAGATGGAGCCAATGCACCAGCTATTCCAGTCCAAGATCTTCCAACGCCCCTGTTCTTCCTGGCTGTTCAGCAGGGCATCGGTTTGGGTTTCAAATGCTGCTCGCTGAAGATGACATCCTTCGTCCTATCTCTGCTGGCTCGCGCCTTAACTGCCGGCTTGCTTCTGCGATGTCTGTTAGTTGCTTTCAATTGCTCCCTGCTACTGCCGCCGCTGCGTCCAAAACGCCAGATGTTCAAAGATAGTGGGGCCAATTCGGACCCTCACCTCAACCGAAGAGAGAAAACAGCATCCAAGCCAGCCGGACTCTCCAGCCGCAGAGCGCCCCCGGCACGGGCAAGACAACAGCGGCAGCTGGAGACCCAGGCAGGCGGCAGCGGCAGCAGGGACACCGCGGAGCGGAACACAACCACAACGGTGAGGGGGAGGAAGGGCGCGAGGCGCAGACCAGGGCAGAAGGCCGGTGCCGCAACGAACGACGCAACCCAGCACGGCCCACCGGCCCACCGGACAAACGGCCCCTCCCCGTGCCACAGCCCAGCCACACCTCAGCCCAACCGGCAGGAGGCTTGGCTCTCCAGATGCTGCGAGGAGGTAAGCCCACACGCTTTCTTACAGGCCTAGCTGCGGTTGTTTTCTCCAATAGGGCCGGTTCCCTCACACACCTCTCGGTTTCTTTCCTTTCCTTTTCTTTTTGAGTTGTTTCTTAAGTTGTTCTTAAGTTGTTCCTGGTAGAATGGTCCCAGCAAAGCACAGCAAATTGAGATGGTATCTTGGTCTTGGTCTTATAACAACCTTGTGAGTATTAAGGAAGAAGCTCAGCATTGTTTAAGAGCCGTTTCGTAAGCGTTCAGGCTCACCGCCGCCATCTTCCAATCCCAATTGTCTTTTTGCATTCTTCCCTGATAATGTCTCTGACTTCACTCCATAGTTCTTCTGGTTCTCTGTCAACTAAGTTTAAAGCCTCAAATCTGTTACTTATTTGATCTTTATATGCTTCTGGGATGTTATTTAAACTGTATTTTGGCATTATGATTGCTTTGTTCTTCTTCTTTAGCTTTATTCTGATTTTTGATACGACCAGTTCATGATCTATACCACAGTCTGCTCCTGGTCTTGTTTTTGCAGAAAGTATGGAACTTCTCCACCTTCTGCTACCAATTATATAATCAATTTGATTCCTATATTGACCATTTGGTGATATCCATGTGTACAGTCTTCTTTTCAGTTGTTCAAAAAACGTGTTCGCAAGGAACAAATTATTGGCTTCACAGAATTCAACAAGTCTCTTTGCTGCTTCATTTCTGTCTCCTAAGCCCCATTTCCCCACAATGCCTAGTTCTTCTATGTTCTCTACTTTTGCATTCCAGTCTCCCATGATTATCAGAACGTCTTGTTTTGGTGTGTGATCAATTTCCTCCTGTACTTCTGCATAAAATCTCTCAAATTCCCCTTCTTCTGCATTTGCTGTTGGAGCATAGACTTGGATGATGGTTATGTTAATAGGTTTCCCATTTAATCTCATTGATATCACTCGCTCAGACCTTGAGTTGTAGCTCCTAATTGCTTTTGCTACATCACTTCTCACTATTAAAGTAACCCTGTTTCTTCTTAATTTCTCACTTCCTGCATAAAATATTTTGTAATTGTCTGATTGAAAATGTCCCATTCCCGTCCAT
Source organism: Rhineura floridana (assembly GCF_030035675.1). Classification (NCBI taxonomy): domain Eukaryota; kingdom Metazoa; phylum Chordata; class Lepidosauria; order Squamata; family Rhineuridae; genus Rhineura; species Rhineura floridana. The sequence continues at coordinate 106,404,395 of NC_084483.1, forward strand.
TTTAATTCACTCACGCCAAGTATTGTAATGTTGATACGTTCCATTTCTTGCTTGACAATTTCTAACTTTCCCTGGTTCATGCTTCTCACATTCCATGTTCCTACTGTGTAAGTCATACAACTCCGGACTTCTTAGAACTTGCGTTTTATTGTTGTTTTTTTTTATGTTGTACATGGCTTCAATGGCTTTATGCTGTGATGCAGTATATAAATTTGTTTAATCAAAAATATGTACTAAAGGGAAACTTGCAATTTGTGTATGTTTTGCCACCACAATTTTTATTGGAACAATACAATGAAGAATCAGTGCAGTGTGGTGGATAGAGTATTGGGATTAGTACGGCAAACCTGGTTTGGTATCCTGATCACCTGTGAAGCTAAACTGCATTCTTATGCATGCTTACCCACTAATACAACATGACTTGATTCTGTATAAGCATGCATAGGACTGAGCCATTACTGACTAATTTTGGATCAGTCACTCTCTATCAGCCTAATCTACCTCACAGATAGAATGGGATGACCCAATATATACTACTACAAAGGAAGCCAAAGACAAAAGGTCCCAGATAAATATAAATAACCCTACCTTACTCCTCTTATAGAGTCAGCACTGAAGTTCCACTCATGAATGCCTTTCTGTAACAAAGAAACCAACAAAAATTACCATTCTTAAGCTTAAAACATATTTTAGCCTATAACTTAAAAGAGCCAGTGTGGTGTAGAGGTTAAGGTGTTGGACTACAACCTGGGAGACCAGGGTTCGAATCCCAACATAGCCATGAAGCTCACTGGGTGACCTTGGGCCAGTCACTGCCTCTCAGCCTCATGAAAACCCTGTTCATAGGGTCACCATAAGTCGGGATAGACTTGAAGGCAGTACATTTACATTATTATTTAAAATAATAATAATAATTGCATGTTATCTCTGTTGGAAAGTGTGGAAAGAGCAACTCACATATGGTTCTCTCTGCGTGCCTGAGGGGAGATAGAGGAAGGGTCCTCCAGATGGCTAGACTGTCTGTCATCATCTGACGCTCCTCTATCTGTCTTCCTTCCATTGTAAACTGATACTCTCAGGGAGTTAACCTCACCTCCAAACTTTCTTTCCTCCTCCTTCTCCATCCAGCCAAGAGAGGAGACATTTTGTCTTTGTTCCTCTCATCTAGCATGCGGCAAGCCTGGCCATTGCACCACCAACTTAGAACTAGTTATACCTTTCCTATATGTATTTCTTATTTTACAAAGTCTAAAGTCTCAGTGATTTGAATGCAGGGTAAAGGCCTGCTCCTTTCAGAAAAATCACACAGCACACATAGCTTAACTTCCTTGCATCTTAGTTAAATTCTCTGCAAACGCGTAACAATATTCCCCCCTCCATTGTGTATGTCCTTTTAAAACTGTGTAAGTCACCTTCACAACAATGAAGAAATAAAAATGCAGAGCATATACACATACACACAAGCAAATCCTGACATGTCTCCTTCACTGAACCTCTGGAACCAAATCTGTTTTACCCAGGCTTCTCCCTGTATTGTGGGTACCAGTACGCATCACATCTTCAAAACAACCCCATAAATTCTCTCTCCACGCGCCTTCTTATGTTAAATTCCCACTTCAATTCATGACCATTATGCTCAAAAAACCTATATGCAAATGAAGGGGTAAGGTGTAAAAACATTCCTCTTGTCTGAGGAACACAGACGTAAATCCAAGACATTCCCATCTTTTTAAAAATCCAGTTTCTCATAGATTCATTTGACCTCTTCAGTTTACATTGTTAAGTTCTCAAGCTGGTTAATTTAAATAAAAGCAATCTTCCTAGAGATCCTGCCAAATCTTCAGTCCATTGGAGTAAACATTTTATGGGGGCTGTCCAACTCTGACATCTGTTCCCTGCTTAATAATAAAAAAGGCAATACAAAAACTGCTTCAGCTGCCAGTGTCAGGGCTAAGGCACCATTGAGAGCAGTAGCTGCATCAATCCCAGCTGCTACCTGGTACTGCAGTTAAGGATCAGAGCCAGAAAATTTTATGTTAACAAAACAATCCAGAGTAATCCAGAGGTGTTCACCAGCCAGGAAAAGTCAGCAAGTCTTCCTACGTCAAGAGAATATTGAGAGTGAGATTTTCCAGTCAGGATGGAATCCAACCAATGAGTCAAGCTGAGTTAGGACATCAGTATCATCCAAAGGACAGAGTAGCCCTGGACTTTAGACCTAAATTCCGATACCTCTCTAGCCATAGACACACTTGGACAAGTCAGTCCCAGTTCCGCATCCACAAATAACCATTAACTTAACTCACTGGGTTAGGGAAAATGTGAATAAGATAAGGAATGAAAACAGACTTTCCACATTATACCTTCAATAGACATTATTCAAAAACTGATGTAATGTTTGTGGAATCAGCCAGATGTTAACACTGTTCTCCTTGTGGTAACCTAACGAGCATGTTAGTAATAATTTTTGTCACATGTAATATACCACAGATAGCCACGCATTTGTGTCACATAGTGACTTGCACTCTGGTTTAATGATACTAAATCAGAGTAGTTTAAGTTCTATAAAACTCTCTCACATGGATTCTTACTTAAGTAATCTAGCCTGGCACAATGAAGTTAGAAGTCCAACTACTACAAGGGGAAAAGATTGCTTGCTTCTATGCCAATTTTTAAAAACTGATACAAACAAACATTGCATTATTTTATCATGTTTTGCCTTCGTAAAGCTAACAGAGGCAACGTTCTAGCTTCAAAAGCATGAATAATGTATTATTAATGTACATGTGATGTGATAATTATCTTGAGTATATTTTTGAGACAAAAAAAATGGTATCAAGATTTACTCTACCAGAACAGGCATATGGTCATGTTTACAATGTTTTGAGAGTTTGTGTTGGTTTATGTCCAACAGATAAGATGTTTGCCAGACTGATTGATTATTAAAGCTGAGTACACCTACACAATAATTTACTGCTCTTCATTTCAGTGTTGCTGCTAGGTTTACTCCAGGAATAATATGAAAATATCAAATAGCTATTGCCTCTAGTTTTCAACATACTGTTACAAAAAGTAAAGAAGATGAACAAAATAAAAAGGTTTCCGATAAATTGCTACAAAAAGCAGCTGATGCCAGGAACAACTCTTCACTACACTCTTCTCTCGTGGAAGCAAAACAAACTCAGAGAAGAAATAATATCTTAATGGATCTGAATCAGGAGAGGCCATGCAAGCCTTTCACTGGTGCCTGGACTCAGTGGTGGGCTGGATGAGGGCCAATAAACTGAGTCTGAAACCTAGCAAGATGAAGGCACTGTGGTTCCCAAGTTCAGATAAATGGTCAGCTGCCTGCTCTGGATGGGGTCGTACTCCCTCTGAAAGAGCAGGTCCATAGTCTGGGGATGCTCCTGGATTCATCTTTGTCACTAGAAGCCCAAGTGACCTCAGTGGCTAGGAGTGCCTTTTACCAGCTTCAGCTGGTAAGACAGCTGTGGCCATTTCTGGACCGGGATAGCCTGACCACTGTTGTCCATGCACTGGTAACCTCCAGACTGGATTACTGTAATGCGCCCTATGTGGGGCAGACCTTGAGGGTGGTCTGGAAGCTGCAGCTGGTGCAAAATGCAGTGGCGTGAGTGATCACTGGGGCAGGGTATCGCCAACATGTCACCCCGCTGCTGAAAGAATTGCACTGGATACCTATTAGCTACCAGGCTAAGTTCAAGGTTTTGGCTTTGGTGTACAAAGCCCTATATAGCTTGGGACCAGCATATCTGAAAGTTCGGCTTACCCTTTATATATACCCAGTCGACCACTATGCTCTGCAGGTGAGGGCTTCCTGCAGATACCATCTTATCAAGAGGTCCGTTCCACATAACATAGGAAGTGGACCTTTAGTGTTGTGGCACCTACCCTTTGGAATTCTCACCCCTTAAATATTAGACAGGCACCATCTCTGTTATCTTTTCAGAACCTACTGAAGATCTTCCTCTTTCAACAAGCCTTTTAAGTAGAGACCTTATTCCAGTCTGTGTCTGTGTTGTAATTGCTTTTTAAGATGTTTAAAAGCTTTTTTTTAAAATGATGTTTTAAAGATGTTTTGTTTTAATATATTTTAAAGTCTGTTTTTATGTTGTTTTAGATTGTTTTTAGTGTTTTTGTTTGCCGCCCTGGGGTCCTACTGGGAGGAAGGGTGGGATATAAACAAAGTAAGTAAGTAGGTAAGTATTTGAGATGTCATCTGGAAAAATAACTTCCTGTTTCCAATTTATCCCAATCAGTTTACATCTCCTCATTGCTTTTGCTCTCCGCTTCTAGTTTCTACTATCAACTATTTTATTATTATTATTATTTATTTAATTTATTAGTCGCCCATCTGGCTGGTTGTCCAGCCACTCTGGGCGACGTACAAGATAAAACAATACATTAAAACATTAAAATTTAAAACCATAACAGTAAGAAACCTAACCCACCCCAAAAGCCTGCCTGAAGAGCCAGGTCTTCAAGGCCCGGCGGAAGCTTATCATAGAAGGGGCATGGCGGAGATCATGCAGATACTGCTTTATCTGCTTTACATGACACCATTTTATACACTGTACAGCAATGAACTGGGTTTTCCACCAGTGAAACCAACATTGAGCAACAATGATTCCTGGTTCTCTGATAAGTGAACCTGTAGGATATATCTGCTTTGAAACACCTACTTCTCACACACTCATTCTACATTTTTAGATACATTATTTAACCTTTTTAGACAAGTCTAAAAACCACAATTTGTGAAGAAGTTCTTATAATTACACACCAAGGTACCACTCTGGTCTTCTCTAATTTCATGTCCCACAACTCTTTATGCCAAAGACACAAGACAAGATTTTCCAAAGGTGTGAAGGCAGAAGTTTACCTTTTAAATCCCGATGTACTTATACATTTTGTTTCTTCACATTCCTGATTCCCAATTATGCATCTGTCTTTACTTTTCTTAAATAGGCCATTCACGCTACCTGTCAACAAATGGCAGCTTAAATATGGAACACTAAAGCTACAACCCTATCTTGATGTGGAGACTGAGGAGCTGTTGCTTATGTTGTATGCTAGTGGTAGAGAACCTTTGGCCCTCCAGATGTTGTTAAAACTCCAACTCCCATCATCCCTGACCGCTGTCCCTGCTGGCTGGGGCTGATGAGAGCTGGAGTTTAACAATATCTCAAGGGTCACAGGTTCCCCAGCCCTGCTCTCCACACATGTATGTGCAGAGTTCTGAGGCCAAATTCCCTAATAATGGAACATCACATTTGTTGGCACACAAAGGGATTGGCAATGTTACTGATGGAACTGTACCATGTGTAGAAATTGATAATTCCGTAGAAATGCCATAGTGCAGTGGTAGAACGTATGCTCTGTGTGCAAAATATCCCAGGTTGAATCCCTGGCAACTCCAGGTAGGGTTGAGAAAGACCCCTCCCTGAAACCATAGAAAACTAGTCAGTATAGATTAGACAATACTGAGCTAGATGGACCAACAGTCTGACTAGGTGAAAAGTAGCTTCTTAGACTAAGTCTTCAAAGTTTCTGTTCCCAGCTCTGTGGCATGTATGGACATGCTATGCTTAATATTCCCTTGCTTTCCAATATCCAGTACTTCCTCATCCTTGGGCTTCTTTGGCTGTTCTGTGTTCCGTTTTCTCAAATGTCAAAGGATGTAAATCTTCTCCTGGTTCCCCAAGCATCTCCAATTTCCTTTAACCTCCTGCATTCAAGCAGTCAGCTGTTGCAGGATACAAGTTGGATAGACGAATCTTAAGATATATTACTGCATCTACCTTTTGTTCTAAAAGTGCTGTAGTAGCAGCTTACCTTATCATCAGGCGTAACATGCCAGATAGAGACTGTCTTTTCTTCAGCTTCACTATTGATGGACAAGTAAGAAGGCTGGTAGATTTTTGTAGGCTCTAATATTAAAACCTTTGAACAGAAAAACACAAAGAATATTACTAAACAGTTGCTACGTTAGAAGTTTCTTCAAAATGCCTACATAAAGCTCTGGATGAAACGGATTATTTAGATCCATACCAATCGGGCTTCAGGACTGGTCACGGAACTGAAACAGCCTTGGTCGCTCTGGTAGATGATATGAGGAGGGCATTAGATAGGGGAGAATTCACCTTCCTTGTCCTCCTCGATCTCTCAGCGGCTTTTGATACTGTCGACCACAGTATCCTCTTATATCGCCTAGAGGGATTGGGAATAGGAGGCACCGTATTACGGTGGTTCCGTTCCTTTCTCTCTGATAGGTACCAACAGGTGGCATTGGGGGAGGAGGTTTCAGACCCTTGGCCTCTCAATTGTGGTGTGCCACAGGGTTCTATCCTCTCTCCCATGCTATTTAACATCTATATGAAGCCGCTGGGGGCGATCATCAGGAGATTTGGGCTGCAGTGTCACCAATATGCGGATGACACTCAGCTCTATCTCTCGTTTAAATCTTCGCCAGAGTTGGCTGTGGAAACCTTGTCCAAGTGCCTGGAGTCCGTGAGTGGATGGATGGGAAGAAATAGGCTGAAACTGAACCCCGACAAGACCGAGGTACTGCTCGTGGGGGACAAGACAAGGTTGGGAACTGTTGACCTGAAGTTCAATGGGGTGAGTTTACCCCTAAAGGACCAGGTCCGCAGCCTCGGGGTTGTACTTGATTCCAAGCTGTCCATGGAGGCTCAGATTTCAGCTGTGAGCCAGGCAGCTTGGTATCAACTACACCTTTTATCTAGGCTGCAACCCTACCTTCCTGTTCATCAGCTCCCACTGGTAGTGCATGCCCTGGTCACCTCTCGATTAGATTACTGTAATGCGCTCTACGTGGGGTTACCCTTGAAAACGGTCCGGAAACTACAACTTATACAAAATGCAGCGGCTCGACTACTCACAAACAGTCGTCGCCGGGACCACATCACGCCAGTGTTGTTCGATCTACACTGGCTTCCAGTTGTTTTCCGGGCCCAATTCAAGGTGTTGGTATTAACCTTTAAATTCCTATACGGTCTCAGCCCAGTTTATCTAAAGGAGCGCCTACAACGCCACCAATCATGCCGCCTAAACAAGACAGGCCACACAAGGCCTTCTCTCAGTCCCGCCAACCAAAGCAGCTAGATTGGCGGGTACTAGAGAGAGGGCCTTTTCAGTGGCGGCCCCCACCCTCTGGAACTCCCTCCCACAAGATCTTCGGCACATCTCTTCCCTGAATATGTTCCGCAAGGCCTTAAAGACCTGGCTCTTTCAACAGGCTTTTGGGATTTCTGGGGAGGCTTAATATTTTTTGTTTACATGCCTCCTATTATGTATTGTTTGTTTTATAATTTATACTATTACACTGTATTTTTTGTATTGTATTTTGCTATATTTATTGTATGTACGTCGCCTAGAGTGGCCACTGGCCAGATAGGCGACACATAAATTAAATTTATTATTATTTATTATTATTATTATTATGGAATTAATTGCTGACATTTCTTGACCTAGCTCTTTATAAATCTGGAGGCAAGGACAAACTGTACAAAAGACATATTTATAGCTTTACAATAACCAGTTTTGTATTTTGTTAGCTGAAGAACTTACTGAATGCCTTCTAGCTTTCACTTTTGTAGAATATTCTTTATCGTAGACTTTAGATGGTATTCAGTGCTAGTCCTCAGAACAGACTTACTGAAATCTATAGACATCACTAACTTCGTTTCATTAATTTTAGTAGGTCTACTTTGAGTAGGACTTAGTTGACTACAGCCATTTAGTTCTTTGGTTCTTGCATATAAAAATGTCAGATAATATTTCGATGAGGAAGTAGCACAGTTCACACTAACTGAGCAGAACAGAGGGAGCTGTGTCAGCTGCTCCAGAGGAGATACAAACAAGCCAGTTCTCAAAGAGCAAGCGAACAGGAGTTTGGCAGGGGAGGTCCCTAAAATAACTGTTTCCATGTATGGTGCACCACATACCAGTGGGACTCTCCTATTTACCCTGAAGGAAGACAGGACAAAGCACAGGCCATTCCAATACAAGCAGAAAGAAAGAAGCAAAAGGCAGTAGAGACCATGGATAGGAAGGACACTCCAGTGGTGGTGACCCACAAGGTGTGTGCAGTGTTTGTTTTCTTGCCTGAGAACAACATGGCATACATGTGCAACAGGTGCAAGCTGGTGGCGCTGTTGGAAGAAAAAGTGAGGGGTCTGGAATGGCAGGTGGCCACACTGAAGAGTATAAAAGAAGATGAAGAGTTCTTAGATAGAACGCTGGAACAACAGCAGCAAAGAAGTATAGGAGGTAAAAGAACAACAGCATGTTGTGGAGAGCAACAATGTAGTGGAGAAAACTCTGTGGAAAAGGATTACAGTTAGGAGCAGAAGAGCGAGAAGACACCCATCACCGGTGGAACTATGGAACTTCTTCCAAGCACTTGAGGATGAGACTAGTCTGTAGATGAAGAATTACAGTAAACCCCACGTGACAGCAAGCAACAGGCTGAAGGTCAGTCAAGCAGAGGCAATGATACCACACCCTACAAAAAGAAGAGAAGAGTAGTAGTGGTGGGAGACTCCCTACTGCATAGGATTGAACCCCAAGTATGCCGAGAAGATCCATGGACTTGTCAGGTATGCTGTCTCCCTGGAAGACAGGTTAGAGATGAGACGGAAGAGTTGCCATTGCTCATAAAGCCCACCGACAGATATCCCTTTCTTCTCATGCATGTGGGAATGAATGATACTGCTGAGCAGAGCTACAAAGAAATCACAAAGACTTTAAAGCTCTGGGAAAGAAACTCAAGAACTTTGGGGGCCAGATAGTTTTCTCATCCATCCTTCCAGTACTTAGAAGAGGAGTAGAAAAGGAAAGAAAAATACTCTGGGTGAATGAATGGCTATGAAGGTGGTGCCGACGTGAGACATTTTGATTCTGAGACCATGGGCTACGCTTTCTGGAAGATGGACTGCTGGCAAGTGATGGGTTGCACCTCACAAGGACTAGGAAGAATGTGTTTGGCCAGAGCATGGAAAAATTCATCAGGAGAACTTTAGACTGAATCCTAAGGGGGAAGGAGATGAAAACTTGGTTGTAATGACTAACATAGGCTTGTGCACAGTAACAGGAACTGACCAAACAGCTCTAATGGGGCCCAATAATAATCTTCATAAAAATGTAGAAAGGAAGCCAGGCTGTAAATCACATGGACTTTGATGTCTGTATACAGGCATACCCCACTTAACGTTGCTTCACTTAACGTCGCCTCGCTATAACGTGCATGCTCCATATGCCTGTATTTCTCCAGAAACACAGCTAGCAAACCACTTACAGGATTAGGGTTAGGGTTAGGGAGAGGTGCGGCAGCGCAGCAGCAGAGGCTTTAGCACGTGGGGGGGAAATAGACGCGATCGCGCCACCACAAATCAGCTGGGAGGCACGATCGTGATCAGCTGGGAGCCACGGCAGTGCAGCAGCAGGGGCTTTAGCGCATAGGGGTGGAAATAGACGCGATTGCGCCACTGCAAATCAGCTGGGAGGCGCGATCGTAATCAGCTGGGAGGCGTGATCGTGATCAGCTGAGAGGCGTGGCAGCGCAGCAGCAGATGCTTTAGCGTGGAGCTTTGAGGCTCCGCATGAAGGAGAGGGGGAAAAAGTTTTAAAAGGTAGTGCTTCACTTTAAGGACATTTTCGGTTTACGTACTCGCTCTCGTCCCATTGAGTAAGTTAATGCGAGGTATTACTGTACTAATGCCCAGAGTAGGGGAAATGAACAGGACGAACTTGAACTCTTAATACAGGACAGGAAATACAACTTGGTAAGTATAACTGAAACTTGGTAGGATAACTCCCATGACTGGAATACGGCAACTGAAAGATTTAGCTTGTTCAAAAAGAACAGAAGGAATAGAAAGGGAGGCAGAGTCACGCTATATGTTAAAAATATATATCCCTCCACAGAAATACAGAAGGATCATATTGGTAGCTCCACCAAGATTATCTGGATTAAAATAATTGATGCAAGGAAAAAAAGGAACATGGTAGTTGGAATCTACTACTGACCACCCAATCAAGATAAGGATTAAACTTTTGCAAATGTTGAGCCCCAGCTCTCCCAGGGGAATCAGGGTGGGGAGCCGGCCGAGTCCCAGTGTCCTCAGATAGGGCAGTGGGAGGAATCAGAGGTAGATGAGACTTTTGAGGACAATGAGGGAGGGGGAGTAGTTGACAGCCTGCCAGTTCCCACAGACAGTTCTCCCACCGAAGCAGACTTCGCTCCCCTTACAGACGCCTCAACAGAGCTGTTGAGGGATCACCAGGCGGGCGCGCCAGCTCCACCCCCCCAAGATTCCCAGTCTGGCACTTCAAACGCTTTCCCGCCTCCTGAGGCATCTATCGAGCCTGTACTGTCAGATGAGCCAGCGGAGGCTCGCCCCCCTTCGCCCCGCATGAGACATCGAGAGAAGGTGGGACTTTGCAGGAGTCAGAGATTGCGAGTGAAGACCTTCCCTACTTAAGGCAGCGCCCCCCTGACCCAGTTGCTGAGTTAACTTTCTTCACACGCTGCAGAATAAGCCTAGGTAGCTTAGTTAGGGAATGTAGTGAGTTAGCACAGCTAAGTCTATGAAACGCATTGCCTTTGATGTTACTGTAATAAAACAGGAATTAATTCCAGCTTCGCCTCTGTTTTGTGACTCTCACTCTGGGCAGGACAGCAAAGCAAATTGCCAATGTTTTGAGGAGGCATGATGTAGTAGTAATGGGGGACTTCAATTACCCTGATATCTGTTGGGAGACAAACTCTGCCAAACACGGCCCCTCCAAGAAATTCCTGATGTGTTGGAGATAACTTTCTCCTACAGAAAGTGGAAGAAGCAACTAGAGGATCAGCTAACCTTGACTTGATTCTAACCAAAAGAGATGACTTGATGGATGAAGTGGCAGTTATGGGAACTCTGGGGGAAAGTGATCACACTATACTAGAGTTCTTGATTGTAAAGGAAGCAAAAGCTGAGAATAGCCATACACATGCACTGGACTTCAGGAAAGCCAATTTCAATAAACTCAGAACAATGGTAAATAAGGTTCCATGGCAAGAGACCCTAATGAGAGGAGTCCAAGATGGGTGGGAGTTTCTAAAAAAGGAAATTCTAAAGGCACAATGGCAAACAATTCCATCAAGGAAAAAAGGGGGAAGACAGCAGAAGAAGCCAATGAGGCTTCACAGAAAGCTTAGAGATGAGCTGAAAACAAAAAAGGACACATACAGGCAGAGCTTGGAAAAGTTACTTTTTTGAACTACAACTCCCATCAGCCCAATTCAGTGGGCATGCTGGCTGGGGCTGATGGGAGTTGTAGTTCAAAAAAGTAACTTTTCCAAGCTCTGCATACAGGAAGTGGAAGGAAGGCCAGAGCACAAAGGAAGAGTACAGACAGGTAGCATGGAATTGCAGGGATGGCGTCAGGAAAGCTAAAGCTGAGAATGAGCTGAGGTTAGTGAGAGACGACAAAAGCAACAAAACATAATTTCAGGTACATCCATAGTAAAAGACAGACAAAAGAAATGGTAGTACAGCTACTCAATGAGGATAGCAAAATGATAACAGATGACAAAGAAAAGGCAGAAGTGCTCAGTTCCTACTTTGGTTCAGTCTTCTCCGAAAAGGCGGTCTATGACTCTCCTGGGAAACATGAAGTTGAAGGGGAAGGATTGCAGCTTGAGGTTGATCAGAGCTTGGAAAAGTTACTTTTTTGAACTACAACTCCCATCTGCCCAATCTAGAGACCATGCTTGTTGGGGCTGATGGGAGTTGTAGTTTAAAAAAGTAACTTTTCCAAGCTCTGAGGTTGATAGACAAATGGTCAAGGAATACCTAATCACTCTGAACGAGTTCAGATCTTCAAGGCCCAATGAACTGCATCCTAGAGTATCAAAGGAACTGGCTCAAGAACTACCAGAACCACTGTCTATTATCTTTACAAAATTGTGGAAGATGGGTGAAGCGCTGAATGAGTGGAGGAGGGCTAATGCTGTCCCTATCTTCAAAAAGGAGGAACTTGGGAGCTACAGAGCAGTCAGCCTGACATTGATCCTTGGGAAAATTTTGGAGCAGATTATAAAACGGTCTATCTGTAAGCACCTTGAAAACAAAACAGTGATTACCAGAAGACAACATGGAATTATCAAGAACAAATCCTGCCAGACTAATCTTATCTCATGCTTTGATCCGGTAACCTCCCTGGTAGACTGTGGGAATGCTGTGGACATAATATATCGTGACTTCAGCAAAGCTTGTGACAAAGTGCCTCATGATATTCAGATTAGCAAGCTAGCTCAATGTGGGCTGGATGAAACAACTATCAGGTGGATCCACAGTTGGCTCCAGAATCATACTCAAAGAGTGCTTATCAATGGTTCCTTCTCGAAGGAGGTAACGAGCGGGCTACTGCAGGGCTCGGTCCTGGGCCCAGTGTTCTTCAACATTTTTATTAATGACTTGGATGAGGAGGTGCAAGGAATGCTTATTAAATTTGCAGATGACACAAAATTGGGAGGGATAGCTAATACCTAGGAAGTCAGAAACAAAATTCAAAGGGATCTTGATAGGTTGGAGCATTGGGCTGAAAAACAACAGAATGAAATTTAACAGGGATAAGTGCAAAGTTCTACACCTAGAAAAAAGCAACCAAATGCACAGTTATAAGATGGGGAATACTTGGCTCAGCAATATTATATGAGAGAAGAATCTTGAGATTGTTGCTGGTCACAAGGTGAATATGAGCCGACAGTATGATGTGGCTGCAAAAAATGCAAATGCTATTTTAGAACACATTAACAGAAATATAGTTTCCAAATCATGTGAAGTATTGGTCCCCCTCTATTCAGCATTGGTTAGACCTCAACTTGAGAACTGTGTCCAATTCTGGACACCACACTTTAAGAAGAATGCAGAGAAACTGGAAGGGGTTCAGAGGAGGGCAACAAGGACAATCAGGGAGATGATCAGGGAGAGGAGAGACTGAAACAACTGGGCATGTTTGGCCTTGAGAAGAGAAGACTGAGGGAAGATATGATAGCACTCTTCAAGTACATGAAGAGTGTACACTCTTGCCACATAGAGGAGGGCCAGGATCTTTTCTCAATAGTCCCAGCATGCAGGACATGGAATAATGGGCTCAACTTACAGGAAGCCAGATTTCAACAGAACAACAGGAAAAACTTCCTACCTGTTAGAGTGGCACGACAATGGAACCAATTACCTAGGGAGGTGGTGGGCTCTCCAACACTGGAGACCTTCAAGAGGCAACTGGACAGCCACCTGTCGTGCATGCTTTAATTTGGATTCCTGCGTTGAGCAGGGGATTGGACTCAATGGCCTTATAGGCCCCTTCCATCTCTATGATTCTATGACCTGTCATGGTCTAGCACTTGCATTTCTTTTTGTGTATGCAAGAGCTTGAACCTCATTAAGAATCTACAAAAAGTTTGTGATTAGTCTGGATAGAAGTTTTATATGGTTGGTCTTGCCAACTAGTGTACTGCACTTTTTTTTTTCAGTATCAGAGCCATTCCATTTTTAACCTATTACATAGATATTTGCAGAAGTTCAATGCTGCCTACTTTCTGATCTTTCTGAAGATGCCTCCTTTCAAGTTGGTCAAATATAATTTGGAGAGGGGAGAGAGGGGGCAGGGGAGAAGAGGGTGGGAGATGGATATATTTTCACATTTGCATTCTGGAAAGAAAGAAAAAAATGGAGCTTCCAATTCCAAAACTGACAGGGACAGTGCCATTTCATAACAGGCATCTTAATCTAGTATGGGGATCTGTCTAAATTTAATCATGGGCAGAATGGCTAGGGTTGATTTGGTGATAAGCAAAAATGTTTGAAGCCTGGTGAACAAGAATGCTCTGGATCAGAAAAGAATCTCTGATGCTTGCATTTCCTTTGAAGATACACTGGTTAAAGCCATGGGGGTGGGGCAAAATCATGGGGAAGGCAGAGTAGTAAAAAGCATCCTAGAACAAAGCAAGTACTTCATAGAGTAGAAATGTGCAGACAGAAGCACATATAACAACAATGAATAGTTGTTAGCAATTTCTATGAAGTGACTAGAAGGCATGCAACTTTCAAGAAAGAAGAAGATAATTAGCAGGGCATCAGGGAAAGCAGGAATACTAGACATGGCAGAAAATGTAGCAATATTATGTCCTTTAGTTGTAAAGTTTAGGCCCTTAGATCTGAGAAACAGGAGATAAGCTACTCTTGTATTAATACTTATGGCCGGATCCTGTCTAGTTTATTCAGAAGAAAGCCCTGCTGATTTCAATGGGACTTAGTCCCAAGGGAAAGCTGGCTCATTTAGGGGTATGTTTTTCACTGGAAAATGGGAGAAAGGAGGGTTCAGAGCACTATTTTCACTTCTTCATCTTGTGAAACAGTGTAATCTTATTCATTTTACTCAGACATTAAGTCCCACTATGTTCATTTGGGCTTACTCTCATTTAAGTGTGCATTTTTCATTTGAAAATAAAGAGAAGAGTAGGTTTCTGAGCTGTGAGTGTAATCCTATGCACTTTACTCAAAAATAGAAGTCAGGGCAGCATGACTCACAAGTAGGGTGGCATGAGACTCTGTAGTAACTCACAGACAAGTTGTGAATCAATGCAGGCAGGTCACCCTAGTATATGTCATTATAGGATGCAGCAAGTAATTGGAACTGGCTTCTATCCCAAGCCACTATTTTGCAATTGGCTCTGGCCAGTGGATCTCAAGGCCCTGACAAAAAGAAAGTCTGTTCGACCTTGTGTATCAGGCACAGGTACCAGTGAAGCAGAGGGCAGGGCAAGCAGGATTTTCCCCCCAAACTTAAATAGGGTAACTGTGAGTCCCAGCCGATGCCTAACTCAGGGGTAGCTCTGAAGAGGGCTAAAGGAATACATGTATGGCCGTAGAGAAGCCTCTGTCAGGTTGGATCTCAGGCTCTGAAACCTTGGCAAGGAAAAATAGCTGAAAGAAAGCTGGAAATGAAAACTGGCAGGCATAGGAATTAATTTAACCTGTATTAATTTTAGCCAGATAAGGGAAGGATTAAGCACCCAATGGCTCCTTTTCTGCTAGCATGGCTCCACTTTGCAAAGAAATGCAACCTGGCTGCAAAGACACAAGGTGGGGGCAAAATATGTTTTCACTAGAAGAAAATCTGAAGATATTTACAAGTCACATGGCAATACTTTTTATGTGTACTGGACCTTATTTATTTGCTAGTATTAGACAGGCCTGACAATATTCAGATAGTCAGAGGCTAAAATTTTCAATCTTCCTTTCTCTGAACAGTTTCATGAAAATAACGTTATATGATCAATGCGTAATAGCTCAGTGCAGACTGAGTAGAGGTGAACTCTTATGACAGGGATAGCCAACATGGTGCTCTTTGGATGTGGTGGACCACAATTTCTATTACCCCTGATAATGGGGCTGATGGGAGTTGTAGTCCAACAACATCTGAAGAGTACCAGGTTGGTTACTCCTGTCTTATGATAACATATCAATAGGAGCGACTATTAAATTATAGAATTAACAGAACTATAGGAGTTTATCATCACACTATCTATGAGGTTATAGTGGGCCAGGCACTCTTTCTAAATTTAACCTACACCACATAGATCTGTTGTGATGATAAAATATCTGGAGGAGAGTACAGCTCCTTTGAGAAAAAAATAAATGTAGGCTTGGATCCCAAGATAAGTTAACATTAGGAAGTTCATGGAAGAAGAGTTTCTTGCCTATTTCTCCACGCTATAGCCACCTGACTCCCACCCAAACATCTTTGGAGTGTTGGAGGTCCTCCTGATCAATCTGGGATGGGGGGGAGGAAGGGATAGGAATTTGTCATTTCATAATCATCCTTAGATTTCTTTATTTTAGGATCCAAGCCTTATCTGGGACAATTCTCTCCTTCCACAGCAGCCACCTGCACTCTGTCCTACATGGTTCAAAAGGAGCTCCTGATCCTCAAAAAGATTATTTGGGGGGAGAGAGAGGCACAGATAGCTGCAGAGGAACGGAGGGGGCATGAAACCTTCCTTTCGTGAACTTCCTTAAGTTAACTTATCTTAGGATCCAAGCTATAATATTTATTTTTATTTTATTCATTCAAGTATTTGTATACCACTTTTCATCAAGAAAAAGACCATGAAGTGCTTTCCAACAAGATAATTAAATACAATCTACACAATAAAATGTAAACAACTGAAAGAGAAACAATAAAATACAAAAAGCAACCTATAATATCAAGACATCATAAAACTTACAGAATCAGGCAGCATTAAAAATGTAAAAATTCATAGATCAGAGTGGCTAACCAGATCTACTAAGCCTGGATGAATAAAAATGCGTTTAGGTGATGACATAAGCTAGGGGAAGGAAGTTCCATAAGCATGGAACCACCATAACTATTTAGATCACCCCTTTTGTTATTCAAAGTTTATTGCCTTCCAAATTAAAATGCTCCCCCACACCTCCAACATAAGCATATGGCAGGACAAACAGGAAATTAAAACTGTTAAAAATTAATTAGAAGAGTTCAAAATGTACTCACAGGAAATCTAACTACAGAGACATCTATCTTTGTGGCCTCAACCAGAAAGTCCATCCAAAAGTCTACAAGTTCATGTTTGGCTACTTGCTGTTCTGGATTCAGTTTCTTAAAGTGCTGATATATCAAAATAGTCTCCACAATGGACTTGAGGTACCTAGGGGCAACCAACAAAAAAGAGAAACAGGTCTGTAACATTTGTAATTAATTATAACCTCTATATGTTTTAAATCACACTTTTCTGCACTCAGGATCACATCACATCACTCAGTTGAACGGCTCTTAGCAGCTAATATTGGTCATGCAAGATGAGAAACATGGGTATGTCTGCACAGCACTTTCTCCAGCTCTCAAGTCAATGCTTCACTATTTTAGAAAAAGTTTGAACAAAAATGTGCAAACAAATGTAGGCACAAAGTGGAACAAGAAATTCATATAGACTCTTTCTTGGTTCATGTGAACAGTACACACCATGCTAGCCTGCTAGGATTTCCCTTCTGCTCTACAGATGGACAGGAAACTTTTAAAAATGTTTTTCTATTTTAGAAATTTACAAATATTACAGGAGTACTCGGAGTGTTCCCCATGACTTATGAGAGCCATACTTATTGCATATAGACACTGCTATACAAACCCAAGACCAATCATAGTTCCTTCAGTATGTGCACACAACAAAGTAGAAGAAAAACAATATTTTCAAATTCAGGATATACCACAGCTAAAGGAGTCTACTGTTATTTCCATAACATGTGAAGCAACTACTAATTTGGGATAAATATCTCTTGCTAATCCACATGCAACAGAGTGAGTACTTCTATACTATAGTTTAGTGGTGCATCTGTACTTTAGAGCTTAATGGTACAAGGTTTACATCTTCAAATCCTGGCATCTCCTGTTGAAAGGATTTCAGGTTGTGGGCCTGGGCATAAAACTTCTGCCCGAGACCTTGGAGAACCACTGTCAATCAGGTCATTTACTTCATTGGGTTAGATGGAACAATAGTCTGATTTGCACTAAAACAGCTCCTTATATTTACACACACACACACCAAGCTCCTTGTAGATATATGGAATGTGAGACAGTACTTTTTATAGACAAACTAGGTTTTAAAATTCTCAAATTTTCAAATATGTATCTTTGTAAAACTCAGATATGCAATGTACTTGCTTGCTCTTCATTTCTCATCATTAAAATGGTCCAGTGTCAAGCTAAATTATAGGTCCACTGGCAGAGTCATGCTGGTGAAAAGGTACAACAACATTCAGCATATATGCCCTGGGCTGACTGTGTCAGTGACAGTGACAATAAAGATTGCAAATTGTCCAAATTAAAACCTTCTGATGTCACAAACATAGCTGCCTAAGCTAGGAATAGAACCTGAACAAAGGTATGGTTTTGTTGCAGCATACACAAATCACAAAATCATACAATAATAAACATCCACTATCATGACCAAGAAATGGCTCAGACCTATTTTAGGTACATTTTGGTTGGGCTCCATCACACATCAGGATTCTATCTCACCCATGATGAGCAAGCATTGCTTTAACCTGCTGTGACGTTCTGCTCTTTACTGGATCTGCATTAATGGTTCAGTGCAGGTATTTTAAAACATTGAATGCATGTGTGGTTAACTGTGTAGTTTAACTGTACTGTCAAGAAATAGGCCTCTGCTAAACAGATTGTCAACAATGCAGTAGAAAAGGCAACAGATGTTCCAGCATGTATACACAATCTCTCCCTTCACCTGCTCTCATATAAAAGTACTGAATCATATTTTTTCCTAAGATCAGATAAATTATATTTTTTTCCACAAACTAGTATCTTATCTTAAAACTGACACTGCCAATTTTATCTTTAATACACTATGGCAATACATAAGAGCTAAAGGCTAGCAGGATCTCTTGGCCATAGATCCCTAAATGACACAGTATGCACTAGCTGTTACTTAGGTAATTATGGCCTCATTACAAACATTTCTAATGTACTAAAACATATATATTCCACCTTTCCATTTTAAAAGAGGTAACCTGGGGGTCATTACAAACATTTTTATTTATTAAAATATGTATATACGGCCTTTCCGTTATAGGAAGCTTATATCAAAAATTTTAAAAATCATCAAAGCAAAACTAGAGCACAGGAAAAATCATCAAAATGAAACAGAAGAGCCAGGAGAATAAATGTTTTTTCACTCCCATAGTTGGAAATCTGGAACCCAGTGGTGGAGAAAGTGGCTGAGGGCAAGCAAGCTTTTGATCAAAAAATGGTAGGTAGAAAAATGGCCAAATTCTCCCTCCCACACTGCTTACTTGCCATCCTGGGCTCCTTCCGGAAGAAAGGACAGGATATAAATTTAATAAATAAATAATAAATCACCCCCTCTTCCAAAGCTGCTTTACACAAACAATGAGGCCATAGGAATTTATAAAATTACACATTCATGTTTTACATCTAATTTGGCTCTTAGAAGAAGAGCTGCACTAACTGGCATGATCTACCCCATTTAACTAGAGCAGGGGTTGCCAACCCATCACCCACTGGCACCATGGCATCTGCAAATGTCTTCAGAGGCACCCCCAATAAATAGCCCAGAATCTGAGCTTACATTTTTTAAAAATGGAAGTCTCTAGCCCTTCTAGAAGGAATGTAATGGAGCAAAATGTGCAGGTACCTGCTCAGTGATTTCTGCGAAATGAGCCAGCCTGGCTGCTCCATCCTGTTAAGAGTTATTAGCCAATGAATGAAGTCAGAGCTGTGAATGATACACAGGAACATAGGAAGCTGCCTTATACCGAGTCAGACAATTGGTCAACCTAGCTCAGTGGCTCTTCATGGTTTTCAGGCAAGGTTCCCTTCCAACCCTACCTTGAGATGCTGGGGATTGAACTTGGACCTTCTGTATGCAAGGCAGATGCTCTGACATTGAGCTACAGCCCTTCCCCAAAGTGACTTTGTTTGGACACCAGGCAATAGGAATCCTTGAGGGTCTAAACAGCTGCTGTTTTGCCCTCCCTTTTAGTGCACTTCTCCTGTTTCTTCTTTTTTCCCCTAGTCATTGGGATCTCCATAGTTTGGCTTTCTTTTTCCCTAGCAACAAGGATGCATCCTTCCTGTGCTGGGTTCACCTGAGATCAGTTAGTCCCTAGAAATTATTTTCTGCAAATACTACTACACAGTAAGTGTGAGTGAATGTTACATAATTTCCCTTCCCCCTTCTTTGCAGGAGCTACAGACCAGAGACTTATTAAGAACTCATGGTATAGTTATCTTACAGTACAATGGTATATATGTCTACTCAGAAGTAAGTCTCTTTGTTTTTAATGGGGTTTACTTCCAGATAAGTGGGTACAGGAAGGTGGGCTAGGCTTTGGTTTAGCGTTCACACTGGGGGAAAACAGGGGTCTTGTGCCTTTAACATCTGTATGGCAGGCTGAAATTCAACAGGCCAAGCCCTTTCTAGAATGAAAATACAATTATGGGAAAAGCTTCAACCATGACTACTCTCTAACTTTGTATTATGCCATATCCCCATGTCAGCCACTTTGTGTTATGCCATGCCCCCCTGGCAGCCATTTTGTGACTGGTGCTCCCAGCACACTCTAAATTTGAATTGTGCCCTTTAGTCCATAAAGGTGGCAACTCAACTAGAGATACCATTGAAGTTCTCCTGAGCCATGCTTGGAAATGAACATTTTGGGCCAAAAACTACTTCAAAATGAAATGTGAGCTTTACAACCCTCTAAATTCTCTGTCTCAGATTAGAAACCAAGCCAGAGAAATGTTCCTATCTCCCATTGCCCATCTCTGGCAACCCCCAAATGCAGCTCCCTATCACTCAACCATCAAATATCCTTCCATTCCCATAAGATTGGCGGCAGCACAGAACTTTGGTATGAGGATGAGAAGAAGAAAAGTTCTTCCAAGGATTCTGCAACAACTACAGTGCAGCTGTCAATACCAGGAAAAGTGTTTCTGAGGATGCAGCGGGGAGGTCCCAAATGTTTGGATCAGCTCATGGAAAAGTCAGATAATTACGAAGCCAATCCAACAAGAACCCATTTCCCAGATTTCACTGGGAGAGATTTCAGTATATGCCTAAACTGTACCAACACTTCAAGTGTTTTAAATTAGCTAGAGTGCCTATTGTTTGTAGGAGGCAAAGAAAAAAATGCAATATTGTGTGACTAATAGGTAGTTTGTAACTAAAGGGTTAGCCATAAAAAAAAGAAGGGTAGAGCATCCTCTACGCAAGTTAATAAAATGATTTTATCTTATTCTCAGGTTCTCAAGCCCCCCTGAAATGCCTTGGTTCAAATACCATTTTACCCATGAGATTCAGTGGTTAACTTACAAGCGGTTCCAGCTTGAAGTGGCTGTAAATGACATAGACAAGGCAAAACTATTGCAATAATTTAAATGGGTGCCAAAGCCTAAGTCCTAATTATTGTTTAGACAACCAGGAATAAACGGCAGCTGAAAAACTAGCTGTCTTCACTGAATAAGGCTGCAGGCCTAAGCATACTTACTTCCCTGCAAGTCCCACTGAAATTGGTGGGAATTAATTCTGACTAAACATACATAGGGTTGCATAAATATATAATGATTTAATTTAAGTTTCTCTGTACATGTTGGCACAGCACAAGTGTTTGTGCACCCTAAATAAAGGAGCTGCGTCACTTGCATCTCCACACCTTCCAGTTCCCATTCCTGTATCTGTAACCTACTACTTCCTCACAAGGCTCACCTTCCCTCCCAGTGAGATCTGAAATTGGCTGAGGGGTTATGGTTGCCTAGCAACTGCAATCCAGTTTCCTCATCCCTGAACCAACCAAATAGCTGAAGGTATTGTTAGTCTGAAAGTACTCTAAAAAAACAACTGCATTTGCAGGCCTCTTCAGTGCCTTGCTACCTGGTACCTTTTGAAAATTAAATACAATGCAGAAATGTTTCATTAAACAACCATAAGAGTGGCTGTATAATATAGCAAGCATGGATTTTTTACGTTCTGCCATGTTAAATTGAAAATATCCCCCATGCCATTCTGCTGCATTCCATAACCTCATTTCAAAATAAAACCTTACAAACTTATGGTCCTCAACTCAGAAAAGCTTGCTTAACCTTCTAGGTTTTCATGGTGATACACAAAACACTAAAAGAGAATCTAGAGTTAAAAGTGTAAACCAAGAGAGAGAGAAATCCAGACCCCTCTTAAACTTTTTTTTGTCAGTGGTCTCATAATTTGTTGAAATTAATTAAAAATTAGCCATGTTCACAGAATATCTGTAATCCTATTATTGACTTGGCTTCATTCTCTGACTTTCATCTTCTGCAGTTTAAACGTTAAAAAAATGAATGGCTGATTTTTAATTAATTTAAGAAAATTAACACTGGAGTCTATGATAGCGCAGACATGCACAGTAAGAACCAACTTTCTGTGTTCTAAAAGCCAGACTCACAGCTGTTTCACTTGATTAATCAGGGGGCCACACTCACACTAGATTTTTATTCCAGTTTAAACAGTCATGGCTTCCCCCACAGAATCCTGGGAAGTGTAGTTTGTGAAGGGTGCTGAGAGTTAGGAGACTCCTATTCTTCAACAGAGCTCCAGTAGCTAGAATGGTTTAACAGTCAGCCCCTCTTCCCAGAGAATTCTGGGGACTGTAGCTCTGTGAGGAGAATAGTGTATGTCCTAGCAACTGTCAGCACCCTTCACAAACAACACTTCCCAGGATTCTTTGGGAGAAGTCATGACTCTTTAAAGTGGAATAAATGTCTGGTGCGGATATGGCCAGGGACAGCTTTGGTTTAAATTTGGGTGGGAGACTACATGTGTCTGCTGTAGAATAGAAAGGTGGGGGAAACCCTGAAAAATAATATTGTTAACAATTATTTCTTTTTGGAAAGGAAATGAGCTTTCCATCAGTGCAGTGCCCGCTCACCCAATCTCCTCCCCTCCCTCCCCCTACTCCTCCCTCCCTACTCCTCCCCTCCCTGCCCCTCCCCTCCCCCTACTCCTCCCCTCCCTGCCCCTAACTCATTTTCACCTATCCTAAGCATGATTGCATAGCAGTAAAGCCAACTGAACTCAATAAGCATGAAAATGATCAAACCCACCCTCCCTCTACCTCTCCTCCACTCTCCCTTCTCCTCCTCCTCTGTAGGTCAGTTTCACATATCTTAAGCATGGTTGAATGTACATAACTCCCACTGAACTCAATAAGCATGCAAATGATCAAACCTGCCCTCGTCCTCCCTTCCTCTTCCCCTCCCCATTCTCCTCCTTCCCCATAGTCAGTTTCACCTATCTTAAGCATCACTGCACAGGAGCATGGCTGTGGAGTCAGAGTTGGAGTCGTGGAGATGGAAGCAATTTTGGGTGGAGTCAGAGTCGGAAACAATTTTGGGTGGAGTCGGAGTCGGAAGAAATGTACTGACTCCAACTTCAAAATAAAATTAATATTTTAATATTAATATTAATAAATTAATATACATATGCCATTTATGAAGGAGTCGGAGTTAGATAGTAGAAAAATAGAGGAGTCGGAGTCGAAGGTTTGACATACCGACTCCACAGCCCTGCACAGGAGTAAATCCCACTGAACTCAATAAGCATGCAAATGATCAATCCATTCTCAGCAAACTTGCACAGGATCCCATTTCTTACCTCCTGGATTAAAAAGTAGAGAAATTCACTAATAGGCAAAAAAACCTTGCAGTTTAAGAACGTAGCTATAGCCCACAGATATTTCTATCAAACTTTAAAAAGCAGGGAAACTGGGCAGCTATAGTGAATGCACCAGGGGAGCAGGAGACCTGACCTCTTCTCTGAGATATTGTACTGCCCTACAAATCTGTCAAACACAATTTGGGTTGGTCTTTCACAGTCCCATCTACTTCCTGTGTAGCTTGGAAGAATTTGGTAACATGTACCTGTGAGCATACGCAAGCGGTGACAACACCTGCAATCAGGACTGCATCTCCAAAGGTAGAGAACTATGTTTGTTGGTGTTCTTCTTACTTTGCTTCTTTCCTGTGTTATTACTGTTTCTACAGAGAAACTAACCTAGAAAATTATATTTCTCTCATTATCCATCCTTGCAATCTGTGTCAAATTTATTTTTATTAATTTCAAAGCCTTTTTATTAGTCAGTATTATATGATGGTGAAGACAGCCTTTTGTGTTTCAACCTGGAGATTATGTTCTATTATTATTTTGGGTGCATTAACAGTTGAATCTGAAACTGCAGCTTTGATGTAAAATCAGACTGATTACAAGATGTTGCTACTTAAGCAATAAATGTAGCTGTTGGAAAAAATAAACTTGGCCTGCGCAAGATGCATGCGTTCAGCCTGGTATGCTTAAACCACTCAGTTTAAGGAAGGGTGGGCACTGTTTTATCTTGTGCAAACTGAGACACTCCTCATGTCCACAAGAGACTATTCTGCAGAATAATTGACATTGTTCCACAATTGTTTTTGGAGTTATGCAAAGTATTGTTGTACTTCACATATTCACAGAAACAGAAGCAAAAGAAAATAATTTACCATAGGAAACCACTAAAATTGCAAAGAATATCAAACATATTTAAAGTGAGTATCTGAACTGCATCAACTCTTAACATTGTTGCTTCATCCATGCTAAAACAAGATCAGCAGAGCACATGTCTTGTTTCTGGTATTTCAGCTAACTGCAGGCATTGCCACAACTCATAATATGCTCAGAGGCATGCTACCAAATTCTTCCAAGCTACACAGGAAGTGATTGGACTGTGAAAGACCAACCCAAATTTTGTTTGTGTTTTTACAAATTTCTAGGGCAGTACAATATCTCAGAGGAGGTCCGGTCTCCTCCTGTCCTGGTGCATTGACTATAGCTGCCCAATTTCCCTGCTTTTTAAAGTTTGAGAGAAACATCTGTTGGTTATAGGTACATTCTTAAACAGCAAGGTGTTTTTGCCTATTAGTGAATCTATTCATTAGATGGGCCCTGATGACATTATCAAGTGGAGTCTACCCAGTTTAGAAAACGAAGCAACTTTATTTCAGCTTGTAATTGCTATTGACTAAACATCAGAAACATTTTGAGCTAATAAAAGAGTTTAAAAAAGAAGGGGTGAAACTAGCAACATAATTAGCTTTAGCTCTCATTCTTGATTGAGAGCACTGCTAGATATAATTGTCTCTCACTTTACATAAGCTGATGGGATGTATACATGAAATCTATTTTTTAAGATAATAGGACTGAAATTTTCTGAGAAGTCTTCACTGACTACTGAGAGACATTCTGGGTTGTTTTTTTTAATGTGGAGTTACCTTACCATGGAAATGATTGTAAAAAGAAGAGGGGGGCACTTTTGCCTAATGACCTGGATTGCCCCAGAAATATTCAGAGCCCAACATTAAGACTCAGTGCTATGTAATGGTAAGAAGGTCAAACTAAGACTGGAAAAACCCTGGTTCAAATCCTCATTCTCAGCTATGAAATCCACTGGGTGATTTTGGGCCAGTCACCTGGACCCACTGGGTTATTGTGAGGATAAAATATGGGACAGAAAGAGCTCCTCTGAAGAAAGGCAGGACATAAATTTAATAAAAAGAACATGGTTGCTTGAGCCCATATTAAAAATGTGAGAAAGGGAAAATATTCCCAAATTTTTTACTATCCTTTTCAAAATATTGAGATTAGAACAGATGCTGTATAATCAAAGCCTAATTATCTGCAAGTTAGAGTTTAATTTAATACACACCAATCTTAAAGAGGGCAGTGCCTTACCATGCCGGTGTCTTCAATTTGAAAAGTTTCTCTGAAGCTTGGATCACTCTTGTGTGGTCATTTGCCAGAACACTAGCTCCCAGGAAAAATCCAACTTCCCAATAACTCTGCAATTTCTCCAAGTTTCCTTTTTTTCCAAGCAGGCTGCTTATCTTTACTCCTGAAAAAAGCAGAAATGGGAATTCTGCAAGAGACTACACTACAATTCAAAACTTAAGTCAATGCACCCTTCAGTTCCATTGCATCAGTGGATCTTCAACTTGTGTAATCATCTGCAAAGCTGACATTTGTCTTCTGATTTATAAACTATTCTTCCTTCTCTCTCCCCCCCTTAACTGCAACTCAGTTTCTTAATATGTTAAGATTATAGAAACTGAACATTAAACTGGTAACTTCACTTAATTCTAGACCAGTACTATTGGCAGATATGATGACTGGGATGGCACTCACCCCTCTCATCCCAAGAGTGCATGCTTTCAGAACTGAGGGCCTCTCCATGTCCAAACAAACGTCAACCGCAAAATAAACTGCTAGCCACAGTTTCTGACAATGATCCACTGAATAATCCCAGCATTTCTTCTTTCACTGTTTGCATTTGTTTCCCCCCTTTTTAATTCCATGAATTGTTACCCACTAAGTTATATAGAACAGACCCACTGAAATCAAGTTAGTCACAACTAACACAGATCAACTGGTTTCAGTGACTCGATTCCAAGTAGGACTTAGTCAGACACAACTTTATGTTTACTCATTAGCCTCAGAGAGTTCAAAATAAACACAGTGAAGGTTAAGGAAATTCATAAAGACATGTTCTCTACAGAGCAATCCACAAAACACTGCTACTGAACAACCTTCATTTATTTCCCGTGTTACAGAGGCCCAGCTGCCCTTAACCATAAGTCAGGCATTCAGTATCAACACTCCCATACTGTGGAGCACTCTACCAGCAAAGATTCAGCAGGCATCCTCACTTTTGACTTTCAGGCATCTCTTGAAGACTTTTTTATGCCAACAAACTTAAGCACTTAACATTTTCTTGAATAGCCAATCGTAATGATTGTTCTGTACTGCTTTCAATGGTTTTTATGTTGCTGCATGCTACCTTGATACTTTATGAGAGAGCGGTATATAAATAACTTGTATAAAATAAATATAAATGAAACTTCATTGGGAACCCTGCAAAAATAAGTAGATTTACTTAATACTATATTTGCATCCCACTTGTTAAGACAAACCTTCACAAATCAGTTTACAAATAACTTAACACAAATGTCATTTAAAGCAGCCTTCACCACTGCGGTGCCCTTCAGATGATTTAGACTATAACTGCTTTCATTCCTGACCATTGGCCATGCTGGCTGGAGCTGACAGGAGTTGCAGTCCAGAATCTATGGAGGGCACCATTTTTTTTTTTTGCAAAGGCCAATTTAAAGCACAAAACAATTCTTAAACAACAATTTCATAAAAGCAATCAAACTTTAATTGCTTGTGAACTTAATGCCTTATATTAACCCCAGGGAACTTTAGGTTTCAGGGAAAAGGAATTGTTATATTATATAACTATTGCTACTGATTCAATTTTACAGAATGTGTAAGACAGTCTCTCTGTTGTTCAGTAAGAACCACCAATGGGGGAAACAATGGCTTGCAGGACCTTCACCAAATTAACCTTTGTCCTTGAGAGCCAATGGAGGTCCATACGAAATTATTTAGAGACTTGAATGAATGGAGATTACCCATTCATAATTTATCCAGCAAATATCAGCAAGTCACCATAAAGGCCTCCTTTTTTAAAAAATGGTACTGCGAGAAAGACATTTAACCCAGAAAACTAAGCTCAGTCAAGACAATCACAGTTGGCAGGATCAATGAGGTGGCTCAAAGTTATACCTTTTTAATGGAAAAGGTAGTCAAAGTGCAGAATTACTGACTAACAAAAACTCCGACTACATTCATTGGACTGTTTCCTGTAAAACAGAGGGTGGTGAAAATGCTGTCACTAAATGTTATTTGCCTGTGCATCAACAGGCTATAATTACCAACTTTCCGTAGCTCAAATGAGGTATCAAACTGGTGCCCAGCGGCCAACAGGAGTACTGCATAATTAATTCCTGACTGTAATGTTGGTTCTGACTCAAATGCCTTCTTGAACCTAGAAGAACAAACAAGTTTTTTTTAAAAAATAAGACAGCCTTACAAATGGGCAACACACACACACACACACACAAAGTGCCAATCATCAGTTTGCTCAACTTGACCAACTAATTCAAGCACAAAATATTCTGCTTACAATTTTCCACCCAAGCAGCATGGTTATTTTAGGAATCAACATTTACAGCATCCTCCTACTGTTTCCTTCAGATTCTCATGTGTTTATTCAATTGTGAAGAATACATAGCTTGTTAACAGCTTGCTGTTTTGCACTAAGAATGTTTGTGAACATTAGCATTAAAATTCCTTATGACATTTATACTAGAATTATGATTTGCGTCCAGTCATTATAGATTAATATTGATGTCATATTTTGTCTAAAGAACAATTATTCATATTCAGTGATCCTGTGAAGGTAGGGAAATTAATACAGAGCTATGCAATATTCCAAACTAGAAAGAAAGATGCAAACGTTTTCAAATATATTTTCATTATATCAATACCTAGCATTTATTTATGGAATTCATTTCAAGTATTCAAAGTGCTTCACAATAATAATCTCAATAATCCTTAAAGCAACCCTGTAGGGCCCGCCAGATGGACAAAGGCTGAGAGAACAGAAGCTTGCGTAAGGGCAACTAACGAATTCATAAGAAGAGACTTTAACTAGGGGACATCCAGCTCAGAGAATATATCTTAAGACCCACCTACACAATACACACATGTATGTAAATATAGCCTGGCAAGTCTTATTTGTTTGAAAAGCTGCCTTGGAAGGGACTGAGGCTGAAGCACACTAGTTGCTTCAAAAGCAGCCAGAATCATTTTCTAGCTGCATTTTGAAGCAACTTTGCCCTATGCTGGCCACACCTCCCTTCTCCACTGCTGACTGACCTTTCAGGACCACCAACAGCAAAGTGTTGGGCTAATCACTGTCTCTGCCTGCGCCTGCAGCAAAGCATTTCCATTGGCCACACCTGGAAGGCAAATTGGTGGATCTACCAATCAGTTGCAAAATCTGCCTGAGGCTGAACTTTTTTAAAAACGCACTTGAGCTGATCCAACCAGGTTTTAGAGTAAAAAGGGGCAGAGTTTTAGAAAAGGTAGAGACGCATTAGAACTGGCACAACAGTAAGTGTGTCTGTACCCTGAGTGAGCATGGAAAACCAATAGGAAGAAGAGGTCAACTATTTCCCCATCTGCCATTTCCCATGCTCAAATCACCACCTGAACATGACTTTAATCCACTTGAATGTACATTTGAACCTTGAAAGGTGAAAGGGGCTCGGGGGGGGGGGTTGAAGGAAGGATTATCCACCACCTCCTAATGGCTTTCCCTTTTCAATTGCCCTCTCATGAAGCAAGACAAAATATAGGAACCTAGGAAGCTGACATATCAAGTCAGACCATTGGTTTTTCTAGCTTAGTATATCTTAGTATTGTCTTTGGACACTCATATCTCAACTTACTAAACTGAGACATGAATGAGGCTTGTGGATCTGCATTCACTCACTTCATTTCTCCCTTCGCCTGAGTGGAGAAACAAGCCAGGAAACCTCAGTTAACCATAGCTCCTTGTTTCCAAGCAGGGAAACTATATTTAATGGCTTCCAAACAAGCCAGAACACAAAGCCAAATCTAAAGTTATCTCTCCCATTTTATTACCCATCTTCACTTTGTTGTACAGTGAGGCATGACAAAATGAGGAAGAACATTCAAACTAACATTATCTTCATTTCCAGTAAAAAGCCTTCTCTCTCTCATTAACAATTAACATGTTTGAGAAAGCGCATAATATTTCATTCCTGCTACACAGCTCTTGGCATCTTTATAATGGTAAACAGAAAAGTCTATCAAATAAACTGGGGGTGGGAGAAGGAAATGTTATATCTTCTACTGAAAGTACACTAATTTGGCAATGGATTTTGTATAGCATTGCATACCTTAAAATGTTATTTATAGTTACACCACTATGTGATGCCTCTGCTACACAAGGTAAAAGCCACATGGGAGAGGGAATCCAGTCCAAACATCTATGTTCATCCAAAGCACAGAAAGACAGACAGAAAGAAAAACAGTAGCAGATATTTATCAGACATATCACTCCCTACTCCCCATACCTTTTAAAAAGAATTTACTGTAAATAGACAGTGGTGGAGTAACACTGTGGAAGACAGAAATTGGTTTGT
Organism: Rhineura floridana; assembly: GCF_030035675.1. Classification (NCBI taxonomy): domain Eukaryota; kingdom Metazoa; phylum Chordata; class Lepidosauria; order Squamata; family Rhineuridae; genus Rhineura; species Rhineura floridana. The sequence goes on from NC_084483.1 coordinate 106,434,116, forward strand.
ACGGAAAACAAAACACCACAGTGAAAACATGCCCATCACTCTCTGTCTGAACCCGTCTAAAGACCACAAAACAAGGTTATAAGTGACTGTTTACTGCATTCCCTGTGCTCATCCAGCCTTTGCCTAGTCAAGTCTGACAGCTGCTTTTAGATGAGGGGCAGGAAGGGAAAGGTGCAGCTGTAATAGGAAAGAAGATAGGAATCAAATCGAGACAGGGATCATCACCATCTTACCTCCAGAAGCCAAGGAAAAGGAATATTCAAATACTCTAAGTGCTACTGGCACAATTGCTGCTGCTGCCACCACTGTTGTGGCATGCACATAACACCCGAAAGTTAAAATGGGTGGGTTACACCTTCTACAACAGAACAAGCTGCATAGGCAGAGACCTTCCCCTTCACCCTGGCTACAAGCCTGATATGCTGGGAAAGGAACAGATGGCTCTGACACTGAGACTTGCCATTCCTGCCAGGCTTAGACCATTTGCAAGCCAAGTCCCTGTATGGAAATTCTCAGCATTAGTGCCAGCCACCAAAAAAATGTGATGATAGCACAGAAACTCTGATTAGGGTGAGCCACACACCAAAGAGTTCTCCCCTATTACAACTTCCACATCAAGCTACCACTATGTGCAAGTGTTTCCAAAAACAACTACATGGTGGTCTGAAAATTAAGATAAGACGTTTCTTTACTGCTGCATTACTTAGCGAACTGTAAACATGGCACCGGGGCACAACGTGAATCCTGTGGCTAAAGCCTCTTGGAATCCTGATACCCCTGAAAGGCATACCAGATCATATTGTTTGCTGCAAAGTTGTATCTGCATTCCAATGTAATGCTAAGCCATGGGTTAATGCTACATGCAATGGGCAGACAACTGGCAGCAGTGGAAAGAGCAGCCCCTGTCCAGGAAAGGGCGTGTGAGTAGCTACTGTGCTCCTTCTGCTGCCATTTCCAGTTGCTCACTTGAATAGCAATGGTGGCTAGAAGCACCTGTCTGCTGCCTGTCTGCAAGACAGATAGAACTGCAAGCAGTGTGGGGGGGGAGCTATTGCTGCTGCCACCACTTAGCAAGAGCCTTATACCAAGTGCCTTTCCATGGTTATGATAAGTAAAGGGATAGTTATGATAACCAAAATGTGAGGCAACTATTTCCAGCCATGGTCATACAATTTATTTATTTATTAAGCATTTATTGAATAGCGTCTTAGGAGAATCTCCTCAAAAACACAGCACATGGCAACAATCATGTCAGCCTTGTGCACCATGTGTACAAGGAACTATACATTCAGTCTAAAAGAACACTTTAATGACTTAGCTGGATTCAGTCTTCTTAACTGCTCTGAACATGTGTAGCAGAACTCCTGATATTCTGCTGGTAGCTTGTCGCTTTAAAAAAAAGGCTTAGGCTTCAATCCAATACACACTTACCTGGGAGTACATCCCACTGAACCTAATGGTGCTTGCTTCTGAGTAGATATGTATTGGATTGCAGCCTTACTCTCTTTAACTTCTAACATCTGTCCTCCTTTGACTCCTCTTTTCTCTCTGCTATAGGTTGCTATCTGGTTATGCCAACTTGGCTATAGTTATCTCTTCATCTTGGAAATTGGCACCAGCTGAATCCTAACCAACTGCCAGCTATGGAGCCACACTAGGGTTGCCAGGCTCAAGGCCTGAGAATGATTCTGTATCTTTAAGAGAAGAGAAAGTTCAGCCAAGTGCAGGTGTTCTTGCAACACTGTAATGGGAAAAACTACAAGGTGAAATTCTTCCTTCCCCCTGCACAACTTTTAAAGATACAGAAGACCTCTTAGTTGCCAGGCCCAGCCTGAGCCTGGCAACCCTAACCCACACCTAGACTAGTTAGTGACTTGTTCACCAAGCTCTTGAAGAGGAGAGGAAAATCCTCTTGCCTGATTTACACTGTCAGCAATAATAGCAGTAATGTGTCTGAGAAAAATCTGACAGCTAATAATTAACTTGTCATCACAGTGTTGATATTAATAGAAAGCCTATCACCTAGCAGCATTCACTCTCGTCCTCAACTTGGAAACAAGTAGATCATAAGAGAAGACAGGAAGATAAGGCACATGGACTCACAGCATGCTTCATTGGGCAATAAAAATGAAACAAAACTTCTGGTGGTGAAAGAGTCGATCTATGGATTCCCCCTAGACATCAACTATGGTGCTAACAGCACTATAGTCCAAAACTGGCTATGGGAAGAGTCTTTGCAATATTCATGACAATGGTGATACAAGGACCTCTCCCACGATGCAATCTGTAGCCGTGTGTAAGAGAAGAACTTACAAGATCTATCACAAAAAGATTCTACCTTTTTTCCATTTGCACAGAGCTGAAATTCTCTTGAATGTCAAGATGGACAGGTCACATGGAGAGTGTACTTACTACCTCTGCTATAAAAATTTCATATATGATGTCAGGTGCAGGGCAGTACAGATGTCACTCCCTGCTGAAAACACAGTTTGCAGGCATAGCTAATTAGCTGATCAGTGGTTTCTACAAAGCAGTGAGCCTTTGCAGTTTCAAACCACAGGCAAAGGAAAATGAGTCACCCGATATCATTTTGGCATCAGGTAATTAACAAATGCATGGGTCCTGCCCACCTGTGAAAGTGAGATAGAGAGGTAAGGATCTAGCTGCCACCTAGATCCAGTTCCCCACCTCTGTTGTAAAGATATTATAATGAGACTGGGGTTGGCCTAAATGGGAATATTGGTGTGCCCCCCATCAACCCTGTGATTCCGGTTGTAAAAAGACTGCTAAAGAGGTCTAACCAGGTGGACAAGTTTAACCTGGCAGATCCCTTTTCATAGAAAAACAGACCTCATTAAAGAGATCATCAGTACAGATGATGGTGATGTGCCACAGAGGGGGTATGTCTTTTTTTCCCCATCGTCCCCTGGCTGGAGGTCATCAAAATATCCTTGTGTGGAAGAAAACAGGCTGGTACTCCTGGAAATGGTGTCTGAAAGAGACACAGAAGCTTGGCCTGCTCTCTGTGATGAATCTTGGGGCCTCTCCTAGAATCCTAATTGGGGGGGGGAGCAGGATCTGTTGGGAGTGTTAATGCTCTGGGCCTCCAATTTCATGCTCTGCCTGTACATATGTGTAAATAAACATTATATCACAGAATGCCATCAGTCTCTTAGAGACCTTCATTCCAAGGAAACCATACCCACAGTATTTTCTGGGACCCTAAAACTTATTGCCAATCAGAAATTGGAGGGTATGAATATCCAGAGCTTGGAAATAATTCATTAGGAAAAATTACTTGTAATTTATTACTTTTTTGAGGAACGAGTGGGTAATTTCTTTACATTTTGATTGTAATTTTATTACTTTTGAGGTATAATTGTAATGTTTCCAGCAATACTTTGGGGTGTTACTTTGGGGGGGGGAGAGCAGGGAATGTCTTCTGCTCCTCTGATTTGTGGATGAAAATCATGTGCCTCAAACTCGGCTTCTGCACAGCGTTGCTCTTCCTTCGTGGTCTGTGGGTGCTTAGGAGGCGACAAGGGAGGAGGTGGAGAGTGAGGCAGGGGTAGAGTGGAGAGAAAAAAGTGTTTAAAAATGGACAGTGGTGGAGAAGAATAGAGGGAGAAAGGAGCCGAAGGGCAAGGACATGGATGAAGGAGGAGAAAGAGGCAGCTGAGGAATGGAGATGAAGAACTGTGGAGGTGACAGATAACAACGTGTGTGTGTGTGCGCGCACTTGGTACATGAAGCAGTCTCTGCCACCCTCCCTGGCTACTTTGCTGCATTTGCAGTGTTAACATTTTTGTACCGCAGAGGAAAATGTTTGCTTGGTTGGGTGGGGTGTGCCTTAGCATTCTTTACTATTTTGATTTTACCTGCTGTGTAAATATCTTAAAAGTTTTTCCAATAGCCAAAAATATTTGGACTGAAATATTTGATTAGGAACCAAACAAAATCATATGTAATATGAAAAACTACTAAGATATTGATTTTAGGATGTTGAGATAGTTGTGCATTAATTATATAGATGCTTCCTAGGCACAATCACCTGGAAAAGTACATTACAACTTTGAAACTGCCCAATAATTTGGCTGGAATCATATGTACACATTAGTTTATTAGTTAATTTTATGTAACAATGAGTTTTTAGAAATGGAAAAAAATTCCATTAAAAAATCAGCCTGTTTTCTACTCCAATCACTGGCTGGAGTGTTATTAAAAATAATATTACACAGACATATAGCAAACTATTACTTACCACAAGGTCCCTTGGTCTCTACTTTCTGTGTCTGTAAATCCAGAATCCAGAAAGATATCTTTGTAGATCCGCCCCACTAGGCAGTACATATCTGAAGCTACTTGGCTCTCATTTTCCACCAGAGGAATCATAACATCTAGAGCTTTCTGTCTGTCTCCAGGTAGATTTCGCCTGTTTTTTTTAAAAAACACAAATATTTTAATCTGTCATAAGTCTCTGTTGTCCTACTATCTGATTACTCCACATTATTTATTTATTTATTATTAAATTTCTATTCCGCCCTTCCTCCCAAAGGGAGCTTTAACGGGCAATACCATTTGGTATAGGCAGGGGGGAGAGAAGATATACACTTAGGTGTCTTACTTAGGTGTCTTAATTGAAAGAACACAACCTTTTATTTTTGCTGTTTACACAAAATTATAATGTAGGCATCTGACAATCTGCTGTACTGCATACAAACCAGGGAATATCTTAGTAAACTCTCTGCTTACACTGAGATATTACAGAATAGTTTTTCTTTGCAGTATGATTGACATGATTGAGAGCCAGTGTGGTGTAATGGTTAAGGTACTGGACTACGACCTGGGAGACCAAGGTTCGAATCCCCACACAGCCATGAAGCTCACTGGGTGACTCTGGGTCAGTCACTGCCTATCAGCCTCAGAGGAAGGCAATGGCAAACCCCCTCTGAATACTGCTTACCATAAAAACCCTATTCATAGTGTTGCCATAAGTCAGAATCAACTTGAAGGCAGTCCATTTCCATTTTTCATGATTGTCATCAGGAGTTTTACTATAATGAGTTGAGGTAATAATAAAGGTAAAGGAAATGGATCACATTTTCTATCCAAGTCACAGCTGTGGCTTTTCAACAACAACAAAAAACTTCAGTTTGTTGTACAGTAGGGCCCCGCTTTACGGTGCTCCGCTTTACAGCGGTCCGCTAATGCGGCGGTTTTCAATTATATCCATGTTCCCTATGTTTGGCACTTGTTCCGCTTTTTCAGCGTTTTTGTGGCATGACATGCAGAGCTTGGAAAAGCAACTTTTTTAAACAACACTTGGGCTGATGAGAGTTGTAGTTCAAAAAAGTAACATTTCTAAGCTCTGACAGACTCAGCTCAGCAGCTGAGTCTGATTTTAAGGTAAGCAATGTGTGTGCACTGAGTGAGCAAGTGGGGGGCTGGGGCGAGCGAGCGAGGAGGAGGGCAAGTGAATGAGTGGGGGGAGAAGGCGAGCAAGCGAGGGAGCTGGCGGAGGGCAAGCGAGTGGGCACGGGCCAGTGGCCAGGCGGGCAACACCCTCCCTGCAATTTGTGGCAGGAAGCCTGCCGCGGAAGGGGAGCACTACTCCCAGGGAGGGCGAGTGAGTGAGCGGGCAAGGGGGAGCAAGTGAGTGGGGGAGGGGGAGCAAGTGCGTGGGGGGGAGGGCAAGCGAGTGGGGGAGAGGGCAAGCGAAGGAGCCGGCGGAGGAAGAGAGAGTGGGTGTGGGCCAGGGAGGGAAAGTGAGTGAGCGGGCAAGACAGAGGGCGAGCAAATGAGTGGGGGGACAGGGCGAGCGAGCAATGGGGATGATGAGCAAGGGAGCTGGCAGAGGGGAACAAGGGGGTGTGGGCGGCTGGGCAGGCAGCTCCCTCCCTGAGATCCACGGCAGGTTTCTGAGCACTACTCCTGGGGAGGACAAATGAGCGAGTGAGTGGGGGAGAGGGCGAGTGAGCGAGGGGAAGGACGAGGGAGGGAGCCGGCAGAGGGTGAGCAAGGGGGTGTGGGCAGGGTGGAGGCCAGGCAGGCCGGTGGCCGGGCAGGCAGCTCCCTCCCTTCAATCCGTGGCAGGGAGCCTGCCGCGGAAGGGGAGCACTACTCCCAGGGCGAGCGAGTGAGTGAGAGGAGAGGGCGAGTGAGTGAGGGGGAGGACGAGTGAGGGAGTTGGCGGAGGGTAAGTGAGGGGGTGCAGGTGGGTTGGCAGCCGGGCGGCCAGCTCCCTCACTGCGATCTGCAGCAGGAAGCGTGTTGCAGAAGGGGAGCACTACTCCCCCGGAGGGCAAGTGAGTGGGCGAGGGGGAGGGGGAGTGGGCTGGTGAGTAGGCAAGCAGCTCCCTCCCTGCAAGCACTACTCTCCCACCATAAGGCGGGTGAGTGAGCAAGCGAGTGCAGGGTGGGGGCAATGCTATGTTCCCCTTTACGGTGCTTTTTGGCGGGGGGGGGGCTGGTCCCTAACCCGCCATATGAGTGGGGCCCTACTGTACTCAAACAGGAAACCTAAGAAGAAAACTACTTGCTGACTGGTCAGTGCAAGGGGAATCCATTTTTGAACTAACCAGTTTTTGAATGAATATTTCCACTCCCTGTCCTCATTGCCACCAAAGACATTAATCCCTTAAAGGCCCTCAAATTAATGCAAGTTTCTCTGAAAGGCAGAATTGATTCTAACGTGACTTAGCATACAGCATGCCTATATAGATAAAAGTGCACAAACAGCACATCAACTCTCAAATGTGGAACTCTTGTGTCTTGTACAGTATGTGTGTGCAAGCAACAAAATAATCACATGCATAATTATCACTTATGGTAATCTACACTTTGTTTGCATAGCTGTTCTACACAGAAGCTATATGTGGAGGAAATTAGTCACATCTGAAGCATCTCTGGGTGAGCAACCCTCTTCATATTTCCCTAGCAACGCAACAAAGAAGCATTTTAGAGCCCCTGTCCATGCATTTCAACTTTGTAAAATAATGAGCAAAGCAAGGATGCCTAAAAGAATTTAAAATAACCAAATTAATTAGATTTTCTCCCCATTATTGTAACCATATTTTATCTCTGTTTTGTCCTCAACCTCCACCTGGTAAAAAAGGAAGGAGTAATTTACCACGGCCGTAACAGGATAAGGATAAACTTAATGTAGGGTCCATTTCATGCCACATATGTTATGTAACCACTTTGTAAGCTTCTGATGAAGTGGTGGCAACATTTGCTCCAGATTTTTTCAGTATAACATTTCCCACCTGTCTATTACCCAGTTGCCACTTTGCTCTCAATAAAAACTGGATTTGATACATTGTTCTGAGTGGGTTTGCTTTGAGCAATAAACTCACATAATTCCCCCCCACCCCCGCCTCAACATTATTTGCCAAAGGAATAATACGTTGTTTCAAGATGAAAGATTACAAGAACAAGCCTCACTCTTACCTGGAATTTTCTAATGTATTTGATATTATATAGTTAAAGGGATATTTAAAACTGAAGCTGGTACCTAGACACTTTCTGTTCTTCAAGATTAAAACAAAGGTAAACTTTTTGTACATTTATTTATTATGATACTTAGCAAATTTCTGTCAGTCTGTTATGGCCTCTCAAGTTTTCCTCTCTGTGCATAAATTTAGACATATCATGCCATGACTACAACTATCCCTAGGTCTGTGAAAGTTATCGTGGCTCACAGATTGCAGCTAGAACTTTCTTATCACATGGACCCATTACTTGTCAAATGAAATGAGATTAAGTATCACCTCAGTTGACCCTGTGAACTGACCTAGCCACTTCCACTTTGTTGTCATCTTTGCTTGCCCAATGAGACATGACACATCCTATTTCAATCCAGATCTATTACACCCTGCTTCAAACAATCTTCTTCCACAAACTCTTTCCTGCCCCTTTCCAGAACTTTCTAGCATAGCCTTCACCAATCTGGTGCCCTCTAGATGTTTTGGACTACAATTCCCATCAGCCCCTGCCAGTGCAGCATCATGTTGATAAAGGCTATTCTAGTGCATATCCCCATTTCAAGCCCGGATTAACAAAACAGAGGTTTTTATTGTAATACCAAAATGTTTCGGCTTCCACCTTCATCAGCTGCTAACATACAAATGCTGTTACCAAGGTGGCAGTCAAAGGTGGCATAGGCAGACTTCTGTTTTGTTAATCACAATTATGTGCATATATTTTTAGGTGATCAACGGAATCCTTATAGGGATTCAGTGCAAGCTTGGGTGAAGTTCTGTTTGTTGCTTTCAAAACTGTCTGTCTAAATAAATAAATAAATAAATAAATAAATAAATAAAATAAAATAGTTGCCCCTGCATCCTCTTATACTGGGGCAGTGTGCCTTATATATTCTATGCAGTACCAAGCACATCATAATTGCTAGATAGCTAAGGGAATTCCTGAGGAAGATTACAACTGTCCAAGCATAGCGCTTCCGAATCAAGTAAGAAAGGCAACGTTTAGAGCCCCTTCAGTTGCCCTGAACTTCTTGTTATCACAGTTGCTCTGCTACTGTTTTCTAACAGAAGCTGCTTTGTTCTACCTATTTCCCATGCCATTTTAGACATCACTATGTGAAATAAACCAGCAGCTGCCAGGAAACAGTGGCGATATTGCAACTGGAGTATTGGCTGTATTGTAGCCCAGCATTTCTATGAATAAGCCTCTGCTCAGTTCTAAACTTCCTGCACTATCAAAAACCTCTGAGATATGAGTAAGGTTTATGCTAGTGCACCTAACCCTCGCTGCTTATATGTTATATATGGCAGAAGTTTTAAAATCTTGGCCTAGGAAGCCTCCCAAGTGTAACTGAAATTATTATCAGATCCGTGTTCAATGCAAATTAAAAGAAATGCAGATCAAAAGAAAATGGAGGAGAGGGGGACAGACCAGGGGCAGGTGGGACTGAAGTTCCTCCGAGGAAGAAAAAGGCTGGTGGTGGGCAGGGAGGAGCATTATTCTCAATGTTAGATTTGGATTTCCATCTCTGTGTAATGAGAATCATAGACTTTCATATTATGTGGCACAGCGATGAATTAGGGCTTACATTGTTCTCTGTTTCATGGTCCAGATCAGACATTTCATACATACATATCAGCTGATGACTTGCAGTCAAGAACTGGACTAAACACTGCATTCACCACAAAGATATCAATCTCTGTAGTGTAGTAGAGAATATTTATTAACTTAAAATATTTATATGCTGTCCTTCATCTTACAAAATGTCTACGCGGTTTCATAACAATGATAAAATCAGTATCATATACAATAAAACCCATCATTAAAACCAACAGAACCAATAAAAATACAAACCCATCATAATCAGTAAAAAGCCTCAGTTAAAACCACCTTCAATGATATGCTGGAAGCAAATCAAGCAAATCATTGCCTTGTGTCGGAAAAGACATCAGATTTGGTGCCAAGTGAACCTCCTGGGAAGGCATTCCACATACACAGGGCACAACTGAGGATATAGGGCGCAACAATCACCACTAGTCTAACTTCAGAAGAATGGGAGGATTCAGGGAAGAAGATTGTAAAGTTTGAGCAGCTCATGTGGGAAAATGCATTCTTTTAAAATTATCTGGGTTCTAAGCTGTTTTGAGCTTTTAAAGATAAGGAACAGCACTTTGAACTGTGTTTGGTAACAGACTAGCAGCAAGTGTGTTCTTTATTTGTTTTTTAAGAACTGTTCCCCACAGCCATTCCCAGTTAATAGCCTAGCATTTCTGTTTTGGACTGAAGTTTCTGAGATGTCTTCAAAGACAGCCTCACATACCTCAGTAGTCTAATTTAGAAGTTACCAGGAAATGGATAACAGGAGCCAGATACTCTCTCTCCAAGAAGAGTCACAGCTAATGCAAAGGCAAAAGAAGGGGGAAGCACCAAAAGCAAATACAAGCACAAAGGTGCTGGAAAAATAGTTTTAATTTTAAAGGCATTCTAGCAAATGTCTTTGCATCTGACATGCTTTGAACAGATTAGCTCTTCCTCAGAAGGGTTTGTTCTAGTCACAGCTGGAGCACTAGACTTAGCTGGTAAAAGGTGCTATGTGTCATGGGTGCAAATGGGTCTCCAGTAACAAGACTGGCTCTATCAGCTCCCCAATACTGTAGACAAGATCCTTTTGGGGGAAGTGCAACCTCATCCAGAACAAGTTGGATGCCACTGCCCAGATCAGACAACTCAACAACAGAATCTCTGTCTTATCTGGATTAAGCTTTGTGTTTTTTTGGCCCTCATTCAATCCCGGAGAGATACGCCAAGCATGAGAAATTCACCACGGGAACAGTGATTGCCCTGGCTAAATTGATTAATACATGGGAGTCAAAACCATCACATCAAGAGTCACTATGCTTCCACCAATGAACACCACCGACGTAGATATCTAGACTAGCTTGAAGTGTGTAAACTGCCTCCAACTCAAGTGTAATGAAATCTTTATTTGTGATATTTGATCTCTGATGTCTGTTCACCTATGCAAGTCACCAAGTATTAAGAATGCACTATGGAGAAGTTTTCATTTTCCTAACAATATGCCAATAACACCAATTATCCCAGTGAACAATTTTGAGGCCGTTACTCTGAATTTTAGTATAAAGCCCCTAGTCCAAAAAGAGTATTCATGTAGCCTAGTTTCTTCAACCACAGAGAAGTCGCGAATGGACACAAAGTCTGCTTACATGCCTACATTGTGCACATTTGCATCAGTATGCATGCTGGGTGCTCATCATGCCCAAGCAGAATCATGCTGATTTGTACTTTATGCTTTTACAGCATATTTCACAGGCCATTCAATCAACATGTGTCTCTTCATATTTTGTATTTGCTCAAATGACTTTCCTAATCATGTGCAGAAAAGAAAGCTAATTTCCACACAGATGGAAATCCAAATCTAACTCCCATGGTGTAGAAGAAGAAGGGGTGAAGGAGGTGGAAGAAAGAGACAGAGAGACATATGACTTGAACAAGAAGGAATGTTTCAGGGAACGATTTGCATGAAACCAACACAATTTCATTAGGAAGGAAAGCTCTTACCTGTTCAGGGCAAATGCATAATGCAACTTCACATGATGATGTAAAGCCAAGTCAAAGGTTGGAAGCTTTTCTAAAGTCTCAACCAGCTTCACAATAGAATCGTAATCCTTCCAAGAAAGAGAATAAAGCAATTTATAAGTTATTATTCCAAGAAAGAAAAAGAAGAGGAAACATTGTTGCCTCTGAAGGGACACAAGATTTAAAGAAAGTGGGCACTTCTATCATAATTTTCTTCATTATCCAATGAAAGAGTTCTTACTCAACCACCTTCTGTCTACCAAGCTGTTGCAACCACATTCTGGAGAAAGTGTGGCAAGGAGGCTGAAGGAGGAAAAGGGGGTCAGAAGCAGGACAAAAGCTCCACTGTACAGGCAGAAGCTCTGTCATAGTGTGTTGGGATTCCAAAGATGGTTTTTAAAATAGTTTTCAGTCAGAAAGATACAAGCAGATGCAAGTGAGCCATTTCTCTCTCTCAGTAGGGGTCCTAAGCACCAACACAGGCACATGGGCACAAGCATATATGAATGGGGGAAGGTCCATAGGTAGAGCACATTTCTTTGCCCACAGAAGACCCCAGATTCAGTCTCCAGTATCTCCAGGTACATTTCCAGTTTGAAACTGTGGAGAGCCATTGCCAGTGTGTACAATACTGAGCTAAATGGACGAATGGTCTAATTTAGTATAAGGCAGCTTATATTGCCTATGCTCCACTGGGACTTCCATAGCTTCTTCTTCTGATTGTAGCTCCTTGCACAGCATCAGATGCCACTTCTGTGGGTCCATGCTACAGAAGTGATTTTTTAATCCACTTTGTGGAGTGCTACAGCAATGGAGGGGATCTCAAAAGCCCCAGCATAGGTATGGAATTTCCACACACAATTTTTTTATAACCTAGCTATTACACTTACACAGTGTTCCCCAACTGGATTTTTTTAAAAGGAATTCAGCATGCTAGCCATTAGACCCTTAAGCCCTTTCCACAGACCTAGGCATAGATGCACACAAAGTTGCCAGGGTAACAAAGTTCTGTTATTAAACCTGGCAACAGTACTTTCACTCTGCAATGAGACATAGCGAGCCATTGGTCCAGAGCTCCCTGTGTCTGTCACTGTGCTCTTTTCATTGGAAGCAGCAGCTGACCCAGATCCATTACTGGCCAGCATTTCCTTGGAGAATTTTCTGAAATGGTATCTACAAGGGATCTCATTCCCTCTATTTCTGATGTTCAGATGCGTGTACCATTGCTTACGTTGCCAAAACAGCACCACCCATGCTCTAGAGCAGAGGTGGGTGACCCTTTTCAGCCCAAGGACTACATTCCCTTCTGGGCAACCTTCTGAGGGCTGCATGCCAATGGTGTTTGGGGTCAGAGGCTAACGTGGGCAGAGAAACTAATGCAAATTTTATTTTTGTATAATAGGTATTTATCAGGGTTCAAGGACACATTCCACCGGGCAAAAACACCCAAGGAAGTGTGAAGCAAGGCCAGTGACAGATGAGGCCTGGGAGAGTTCCTAGGCCAGAGAGAGAAGTCTGGAGGGTTGCATTTGGCCCCAGGTCCTGAGGTTCCCCACCACTGCTCCAGAGAGAAGTATCGGCAGTTCAGGGAACTCCAAGGCATTATTTTATTTTATTTATTCATTAAATTTCTATCCCACCTTCCTCCCAAAGGAGACCACGGCAGCAAACATCCAAAATGTTAAAATACAGGCTTACAGAAGTGTAAAAAAAACGTAATGGGAGGAAGCTTAAGGTCTTTGTATGTTCAGCAGCACAGGTAAACTGACTGTGAGAGGGGTGTGGGAGGTGGAACTGGCATGAAGTATTGTGAAGGAAGACACACCTGACTAAAAGGAACCATGAACAGGAGCATGCACAGTGTAACATTTGGTTGCATTTGGTTGTAGCAGATTAATCACATCATTAGCGAGAAGCAACATGTTGGCAAAATAGAGATAACAGCAGAAATATGTTTAAATTAAGCAACAGATTCCTACCTGAATATCTCGGTAAGACAACAACAAATTTATCACAATGTCAGCAGACAGAAGTTCAATGTTATCCACCCGCTGTCGTATCCTTGCCAGTTCTGCAGCTAGTTCTTTCCCCGTGTACAAGTTACGAGCTTTTCTGATATCATTAAGAATCGACTCCCTAAAGTATTGACTAGAATGGAAAAGGAAACCATTAATTTAAGCCTGAATATTAGGGGACAGCTTCTTGATTATCTGCTTCTATAGCAGCCAGTACAATGGGGTACACATTCTATTGCTACTGGAGACAACACTTGCCCAACAGAATCAGAAAGATGGACCAAGTTAATTAAATGTGATGTAATATAAATCAAGGTGGGGGGAGTACCCGTGGCTCTCCAGATGTTGATGGATCCTAACTCCCATCAGCCCCATTCATTATTACCAGTGTTCAAGAATGATAGGAGTTATAGTCCAATGACGTCCAGAGGGCCACAGATTCCCCATCCCTATGACAAATAGCTGCACATATGGAACAAATGCAAGAAACTACAAGTTGATCACTTCTGGAATGCAAAATCATGTAACGTGTATCATCCCTTTAAATTCAGAAGAATTCAAAATATTCACAAATCATGGGATGTATTCATTGTTAATTAATATTAATGAATACCAACTGTTAATAATGACCTTGGGGTCATTTCCTACCAGGGATCATGGGGCTTGTAGTTTAATCCCATGGCATCACTTCCCTGAAGAAGGAGAAGGCCACTAGGCCTCTCTTATCTTTGTCAGAATTCTTAGGTACCTGCTACCCTGTCCCTTTCTCAACATGTGGCTTCATTTCCTTGGGGAAGGAGAAAATCATAGCAGGCAATGCAGGTCTCATATTAATCAGGCTCTTCAAGCATTCCTTGCAAATGCCAAATAAAATTCCGTCCAGGATTTTTTGAGTATTCAGCAGGAACACTTGAAGGGCCCAAAAGCTATTCAGGGTGCATACTGGGTTGTTCATCCATTCCTAATTAGGAAACTCTCTATTCAAATATTGTCTCTACAAGAAACCACTAGGTGGCCTTAAGCAACCCTATCAGCTTCAGCCTCCTTCCCAGGTTACAGTACAGGACAATATTATTGGTGTACATTACAGGATTGTTGCATGGAAAACAAAATAATGTAAGTGAAGAGTTTTCGAACACTCCTAGAGCATTATATAAGTTATTACCACCAAACAGAGGGCAACTCAACAATTGGAATCCTCTATTCATTGTCTGAATAGGGATTATAAGCATTAATCTCTAGAAAAAGCAATTGTTCCTGATTTAGCTTATGATCAGTTCTAGATTGACCTACTACAGGACTATCGTATGGTGATTTTACACTGCATGTATTCAGTAAGCAGGAGGCAAAATGGAACATGAGGCCACCTACTGCTATGATGACAATACACCCTATGAACAAACAACTGGCAGTCCACAGGTCACATCCAACCTTCCCCAATCTCTTAGTGAGATCATAAGAGTTTTGAGCCTGCTCTTACATGGCAGAACATCACCCCACGCTTCACATTTATAGTGCAGCATGGGAAGGGGTGGCACAGGCTAGGAGAGAGTAATTTGCTTTTTTTTTCCTTGTAGAGGCCAATGTGCCTCTGGGGCAACTTTTCAATGGAAGGAGTGCAAGAAGAAGTGGTGTTTCTTTCTCCTGGACAGCTTTTTACCTTCCAGATACCCCTGTCAACTTCTTGAGCTTTTCAAAATGATGGGGTAGGATTGTGATCTCTCTCTAGCAAAGATAAATGATATCATAGCTGGGATGTACTGGCCTGGCCATCAAATAGCTTGTCCAGGAACAATGTTATCCCACATAGGCGCAAAATTTTGGCCATCCCTGAAACAAGTAATACTCCTAGAGAGATGAGGTTGTATTCAATGAAGCTGTTCCATTCGCACAAGGACTTCCACTTGTGAAACATATCTTCCCCTCCCTCTGTGCACTCCCCCCCCTCAAATTTGTTCTGGGAGTTCCCCCAACCCTCCAGAGCAGATTGAGTGGAGACATGGCATGCATGAAAGAGAGAACTTCTGTTCTGCAAGCGGAAGTCCTTGCATGCATGGTACAACCTCACTTGAGACAATCCATGAACCAGATTATTATCCACTGGGCGCTAACACCATGTGCTATATTATACAGTACCCTCACATGCCATTCTGATGCTTCCCATAAGCTCATTTCAAAACAAAACCTTACAAAACTTATAGTCCTGAACTCAGAAACGCTTGCTTAACAACCCTCTCAATTTTCATGGTGATACATAAAACAGTCAGAAAGAATAGAGAGTTCAAAGTCTAAAAAGAGAGGAAAAAACCCCAGAGCCCTTTTGGACTTTTTTCTCTGAGAGTTCTCATAATCTGTTAAAATTCATTAAAAATCAGCCATGTTCACAGAGTACCTGTAATCCTAATACTGACCTTGCCCCATACTCTGACCTTCATATTCTGCAGTTTAAAAGTTAAAAAAAATGCCTGGCTGATTTTTAATTAATTTAAGAAATTTTGGCTAGGACCCTATGATAACGTGGGGCATGCTCAGTAAGAACCAACTGCAGTGTTCTAAAAACCAGACTCACCCTTGCTGGGCTTGCCTAATCAGGGGGCCACACCCACACCAGACTTTGATTTCACATGAGACACTCATGGCTTCCCTCAGAGTATCCTGGGAAGTGTAGTTTGTGAAGGGTGCTGAGAGGAGATTCCTATTCCATTGACAGAGCTCCAGTGGCCAGAGTGGTTTAACAGTCAGCCACTCTGATGTAAGGGGAACAGGGCATCTCCTAGCAACTCTCAGCACTCTTCACTAACTACACTTCCCAGGATTCTTTATGAGAAGCCATGACTCTCCAAAGTGAAATAAAGGCCTGGTGTGAATGTGGCCAGGGACAGCTTTGGTTTAAATTTGGGTGGGAGGCTACATGTGCCTGCTGTAGAATAAAAAGGTGAAGGAAACACTGAAAAGCAATTATACTGTTTACAATTTTTTCCTTTTGGAAAGGAAAGGATTTTCCCCTCCCCCTCCCTCGGGTCAGTGTTGGACTACAACCTGGGAGACCAGGGTTCGAATCCCCACACAGCCATGAAGCTCACTGGGTGACCTTGGGCCAGTCACTGCCTCTCATCCTCAGAGGAAGGCAATGATAAAATCACCTCTGCATACCATTTACCATGAAAACCCTATTCAAAGGGTCGCCATAAGTTTGGTCGACTTGAAGGCAGTCCATTTCCATTTTCAAACATGATTGCACAGAAATAAATCCCATGGAACTCAAAAAGTATACAAATGATCAAACTAGGGTTGCCAGGCCCAGCCTCCAAGAAGTCCTCTGTATCTTTAAAAGTTGTGCAGGGGGAAGGGAGAATTTCACCTTGTGGTTTTTCCCCTTACAGTGTTGCAAGAAAACCTGTACTTGGCTGAATTTTCTCTTCTCTTAAAGATACAGAATCATTCTCAGGCTCTTAGCCTGGCAACCCTAGGTCAAACCCACCCTTCCTTCTCCCTCCCTCCTTGCCCCTCCCTCTTACTCCTTTCCTCCCCCTTCCTTTGCCCCTCCCTCCCCATCCTCTTTCAATCCCCCTCTTCCCCTTCCTCTCCTCTTCCTCCTCCCTCTCCTCTTCCTCCTCCCCATGGTCAGTTTTACCTATCTTAAGCATGATTGCACTGGAGTAAATCCAAATGTTACCAAATTCTTGCAAGCTACACAGCAAGTGGATTGGACTGTGAAAGACCAACCCAAATTGTGTTTGCATTTTGACAAATTTGTAGGGCAGTACAATATCTTAGAGCGGAGATCAGGTCTCCTGCTCCCCTGGTGCATTCACTATAGCTGCCCAATTTCCCTGCTTTTTAAAGTTTGATAGAAATATCTGTGGGCTATAGGTACGTTCTTAAACCGCAAGGTTTTTTGTCTATTAGTGAATTATTATTTACATTTCTCCCCTTTCTGAAAGGCTTTAAGCATGTGAATCTGGCAGAAGACTGCATATAATGAGAATCCTTACCTAGAGCTGGCCTGTGCCACCTTCAAAAGCTGAATAAAGCGGTCAACCAAGGGTAAACATATTGGCCCAAGCAACAGCTCAAAGCTGGGCTGCATCAACTCAGTTAATCCTTTCATAAAACTGCTGTCACAGCAATATACTTTGTTATGGGGAGTTATCATATAAGGTACAAATATATAGTTGCCGGTACACATCTGTGGAGGAAAGAAAAAGATGCACTTCATATAAATTACAGCATGAGGTAATACTTCATTAAAGCTAATACATTACACCCATTAAAATCAATGGACTTAAGTAACTTGACCATTGATTTAAATGGGTCTACTCTCAGTATGTTGGCTATTAACTCAATGTAGCCAATATAACCCATATTGAATGCAATTTTGATAAGTCTTTAAAACAGGAGTGAGCAAAAGGTTTTCCTGTTAGAAGCCACATGCCTGCTATAGTCAGGGTGAAAGTCAGTGGTAAGTGGGCACAAAACCAAACATGAGCAGTGTAACCCCTTCTCTCTCTCCCTCTCTCCCTCCCCAATCTAGCTGCAAAAGGAACAGATTTGTTTTGCCAGAGCTCTGAACTGATCACTTTGCAGAGGTCTGAGGGCCTCATAAAATTACGCAGAGGGTTGCAGGTTGCTCACTCTTGCTTTAAAACAATACAGGCCTAGGATTGAAAGTTTTTAAAAAATGGATTCTGTTGGCAAGCTAGGTGTTCTAGCGAACATTTATTATTGAGATCAATAATGTTCGGCTTTTCCATCCACGTGGATCTACAAGGCAGGGGACAACAATAGAACAATAAAATATAGCTAAGCAAGAACAAAAGCATGAGGATCACAAGCAGAGCAACAAACAGAACAGCAACGCATAGAAAATAGAAAATAATTACCAATGAATTGTAACAGCAATGTTTTTACTGGTTCTCTCCACAATGATGTGGCTGAAGATACCTGCCTCAAATGGCAGATGTGGGATTACAGAGCAGGGCCTCCAATGAGTGAAGGGGACAGACCATGTGGTAGGTACATTTACAGTGGATGTTAATGGTGTGTTCAGAATCCCAACTCTATATCTGTGGAGGGGGGCAGGGGGGAAGAGCTGTTCATGCAAGCCCTGCCCCCAACGTTTCTACATGCTCAGTTCTTGACCATCCCAGTGTTGACTGTGGAAGTTATACATCTACTTATGTTTGCTTGAATGGAAGGAGAAGCCCTCTGCAAATTTTCCCAGTCAACATGGAGGTCAGAGGCTCTAAGGCGCATAAACCTACAAGGATGTTTTGGGTGGGGCTTGCATGTGCATCCCTACCTACAATTTGAGCATTCACATGTTCAGGTGAATGTCTGAACATGCCTTGTATTAGTATTGTAAATGCAATGATATTCTTTGCTTATATAATTACAACTGCTTATATTACTACAATTTTAGAAAATTATTTTGGTGTAGGAGAGCTCAAGCACTGTCAGATCAGTTCTTAGTGATGGACTACAGTAGGGCCTCGCTTTCCGGCGTTCCGCTGATGCGGCAGCTTTCAATCAGGGGAATTTCCCCGTTTTAAAGCCGATTTTGCCGTTTTGCGGCATTTTGCGGCATTATCGCATCATTTTTGCGCAATGTGACCCATTAAAGTCAATGGGTTCCGCTTTACGGCGGGGGGCTGGTCCCTAACCCGCCGTATAAGCGGGGCCCTACTGTACAGTGTATCCTTATTAGTATTCTACTGCTGTAGTGAACATTATAAAAGCATTACATCTGAAAAGGTGGCTAGCTTCTGTTACTGAAATACTATCCAACAGCTTGATAGCTATTTTTTGTATCAATAATCAATATCCAAGACAGTGGTTTGTTACACTAAGAAATATCTGGCTGACTAAGGTGCGAAAACTATGACCTGCTTATTGTAAAAAGATTGAAATTAGAAAAGAAAGTCAGGTTCTTCTTAATCCTCATTGGGATTTATTTCCAAGTAACCAAGTGTAGTAGTAGTATTGGTTATACCCCCTCTCTGTGTAATAATCACAACTAGGGTTGCCAGGCTCAGGGCCTGAGAATGATTCTGTATCTTTAAGAGAAGAGAAAATTCAGCCAAGTGCAGGTTTTCTTGCAACACTGCAATGGGAAAAACCACAAGGTGAAATTCTCCCATCCCCCTGCACAACTTTTGAAGATACAGAAGACCTCTTGGAGGCTGGGCCTGGCAACCAAGAGGTCTTCTGTATCTTAAAAAGTTGTGCAGGGGGAAGGGAGAATTTCATCTTGTGGTTTTTCCCATTACAGTGTTGCAAGAAAACCTGCGCTTGGCTGAATTTTCTCTTCTCTTAAAGATACAGAATCATTCTCAGGCCCTGAGCCTGGCAACCCCTGCCAGCTCTGGAGAAGCTGAGATATGTTCATTATTGAACCTGTGATTACTTGGCAAAGTGGTAATCTCACAGCATTCGTTATTATGTCTTTCTGTAATTATTCTTGGTGTGATAGGGAAATTGTCACGATTATGGTGATGAAGAAGAAGAATCAGTTCTTCCTTCTACAGCCCTTGTGTCCATTTTAGAGAGCATCCGTAATACCATATTGCATAAGACTTATTGAAAGTACTTCTCTGCAGGGTTTTCTTTTCAAACATTTGCAACAGATGGCAAAATTGAGAGCATATTATTCAACCCATTTCTCACATAATTTTCAGCAATCAAATCAACATGTGCTAATATTGTAATGAATACAAACATACAGCACTTTTACAAGGAAAAAAATGAACTGTGTTTGCTATTTCACTGAGAAGTAATAGGGCCAACACATTTAGTAAGATTTTGCAGGATGTTAAATATAAGCTTTCTTATATTTCATGCTGTCTCATCTTTCATCACTGGCACAATTCTCACAATTGTTTTGAGTGCGATAAACCAAGGTTGGCAAACCTGTCCACAACCTTATTTCATTCAGCCCACTGAATCCTTTTCTAACTATCACCTCATCAGCAGGGAGTTACTGAGAGGGGAAAGGACTTTGATGCCATGCAATGCGTAGAATTGCAGCTCCATCCTCATAGATCTGTTGTAAGAATACCAAAGCAGAGGGGACACTGTCTTAGCAGACTTGTGTCCTTGCAAATATGTTAAAAGCATTCAATTAATTATGCAGTCCCATGAATGCAATATTCAGGATGTGATTGCATTTTGAAGCATGGCGCTTTAAATAGCTGATAGGCAATGCTTGCAATTCAGCTTTGTATTGCCTTCATTAGCACTCTTCTGCTAGGATTACCAAGTAGGGTTTTTTTTCCTTTTGCACCATCAGGATAGATAAAGAGTGTTGGAGAACTTTTTTTTTTAAAAAAACTACAAACGTTGTTAAACAAACTCTATGAAAAAAATAGAAGGTAAAACTTGAGTGAAGTTACTAAGAATTAAAACATGATGCCTTTGCTTCCACTGGGAATTGCTCTCTGTGTATATGGGGGGGATGTCAGGTGAGTTCTGGGGTGGTATCAGTGGCCCTGCAGATGCATACACAGCTGTAGGGCTACCCCTGCCATCTGGAGCTTCCCAGCTTCACCACTGCCTCAATATGCCCTATCCTGCTGAATGGAGTGTTACGGTCACTGGGTGAACACCACTGCCCTCATGAGCTACCACTGTACACAAACTGCCATTGCTAAGCAGCAAAAGAAAGGGAGATAAGAGAAAAGGCAAGGCAAGCCTGTTCCCTTCTCACTGCCCACATCCTTCTCCCTCGCCTTTAATTCTCTCCACAAAGCAGCCATATCCACCACACATGCAAGCTTACTGAATTTCCTGACAAAAGTAGCCTGTGCCAATGAGACCTAGGCCACTGGATACCCCAAAGTCTCAGGCTGTCATGCCTAGCCTATCACACAGAAAGAGCTAGAAGATGGCCCTCGGTTTTCAGCTCAGATGTATTCATAATTTCCACCACCTTTTCAGTCCACTAGTGCAACAAGTTGCTGCACATGAATGATGATGCTACAGTACACCAGTTAAGGTCGCTTTCAAAGTAACAATGTATTTTCCTAGAGGGAGATATGCTATGGAGGGAAAATGTACTCTGTGAAGTGACCTACAGCACAATCTTACACGTTTGCTCAGAAATGAGTCCCACTGAGTTCAGACAATGTGCCTTACTCCCAGCTAAGTGGGTACAGACTTTCAGCTTGCTTGCTTGCTTGCTTATTGATTGATTGATATCCCGCCCGTCCTCCCAGCAGGAGCCCAGGGAGGCAAACAAAAGCACTAAAAACACTTTAAAACATCATAAAAATAGACATTAAAATACATTAAAACAAAACAACTTCAAAAACATTTTTTTAAAAAGCACTGAAGACATTTTTTTAAAAAAGGGTTAAAAACATTTTTAAAAGGTTTAAAAGTATATTAAAAAGCAATTCCAACACAGAAGCAGACTAGGATATGGTCTCTACTTAAAAGGCTTGTTGAAAGAGGAAGGTCTTCAATAGACACTAAAAAGATAACAGAGATGGCACCTGTCTAATAATTAAGGGTAGGGAATTCCACAGGGTAGGTGCCGCTACACTAAAGGTCCGTTTCCTATGTTGTGCAGAACGGATCTCCTGATAAGATGGTATCTGCAGGAGGCCCTCATCTGCAGAGTGCAGTGATAAACTGAGTATATAATAATAATAATAATAATTTAATTTGTGGGTCGCCTATCTGGCCAATGGCCACTCTAGGCGACGTACAATTTAACAACAATACATTACATTGACTTCCGGGAAGGGTGACTTAGCCTGTGCCTGCTTTTGAGACGGGCTCCTGCCTCAAAAGAAGCTTATTCAGATATATCAGTCAGATTTTTTTTTTTTTTTGACTGATTAAACTTCTCCCGGGTAGGGAGAAACGAAGAGATTAACCTCAAAGCCTATTTTTGTTGGGACGACCAGATCTCATTAATTTATGGGACGAGGTCCAGCCGACGAAGGTGGGACGGATTTTCAACAACAAGCTCTATCTGATAAAGCGAACGTTCATCTTATCTTCTAAGAGAGAACGCACTAACAGGCAAGCACCCTTCTTTCTATATTTTTCTTTTATTTGACTTAAATTGTTGCTGTTTAAAAGAGATTTGCCAGATTGATCGGTTTTTGACATCTCACTGGGGAGCCATAACTTCTCTCTGCTACTCACTAATTAATAGCTTATCTCTGTTTTTGTTGCAAAAAGCTGTCCTGGATTTGCATTCTAAAGATATACACAGAAGAGGGATTTCTATTCCAGATTTTTATTTTGAAGAATATTATATTGTCTGAGACTACTCTCTTTTTGGTCAATTTTATTTTGACGAATCTGTTTCCTGACGACCGCCATTAATTGTTTCGATCCTGGGAACTGCATTTTGTTTACTTAAGCATGGAGAGATAAGGCTGTCTGCTCTGTGTATACTGTGATGTCACCAAATTTGGAGTATTAACCCAATTGTTGCTGAAATAAGAAGTGGTTTTCCTATATTTTTCTTTTAAAATGGCAATTAAGAAAGTGGCTGAGAATCTGGAAATAACTATGTTTCAGAAAATAATGGATGAGATTGAGATAACGAAACAAAACCTGCGACAGGGTTGTAAGGAGCTGAAAATTGAATTGAGTAAAATGAAGCAGGAGATTAAAGATATAGGGGTCCCTGTGAGAGAGGTGACCCTGGAAGGGGTCCCTGTGAGAGAGGAGACCCCGGAGATTGGAACAAACGTGGAACAGGAAAAAGATTTGGAGTCTATGGACTTTAGAAACAAAATCTATTGTTTGGAGACACAGGAGATTAAAGACATAGGGGTCCTTGTGAGAGAGGAGACCCTGGAGACTGGAACAGGGGTCCCTGTGAGAGAGGAGACCCTGGAGACTGGAACAGGGGTCCCTGTGAGAGAGGAGATCCCGGAGATTGGAACAAACGTGGAACAGGAACAAGATTTGGAGTCTATGGACTTTAGAAATAAAATCTATTGTTTGGAACTCAATGTTATCTCTGAAGAAATTAATGAAGATTCTAGAGATAAAGTTATCAATGGCATGGATAATCTTCTGGACTGGAATGATGTGATGGAGCCCAATATAGAGAAAATCTATGGAATTAACTGCAGCCATGTGACAATGGAAAAACTTTCAAGAGATGACCCAGTGTATTTTGAAAAAAAGAACAGAGATATGATTTTACAGCAGTATTTCAGCAACCTATTCAGAATGGATGGCAAGAAAATATTTGGGATAGAGGTAATTCCCATCAGACTCTTACTATATGACTATGGCTTTGACAGCAAGATTATTATGGAATACTGATAATGGAAGATTGGATACTGAAATTACTGGACTTAACAAGACTACTGAAGATGGAAGATGGAAAATGGAACTAATAGGGATAATAGAACAATGGCTACTGAAATTACTGAACCTAACAGATTCTGATGTGATGGATTAATTGAAATGTTTATTTTGACTATGGTTATGACAATAAGATTATCATAATTAGTAATGAGATGGATTAATCGATATGCTTATCTGGAAAAAAAAAATTGATAGATATATTTCTTAAAGAATTGAAACCTCTCTTTGACTTTTTGTGGAAAGAATAAAGTAATGTTTATGAGATTTGATGATTAAGTAAGATAACTACTGGAGGAAAGTGATTTTATAATATGACTTAAGAGACAGGATTGTTATATATTATAGACTTATAACTGATTTGATCTTTGACAAATGGGAAGTCAATATTTTACTCTTTATTTTTTATTTTTTATTTTTGTTTTTTTTTTCTTTTTTTTTTTTTGTTTAACTATTTTTGATTTTGTTTTTTGTCTTTGAATGTTTTATGATTTCGTCTTGTATGTTTTATGAAAATCTGAATAAAAATTATTGAAAAAAAAAAAACAACAACAATACATTACATCATAATAAAATACATCATAAAATACAATATAACAATAAAACAATAAAACAGTTCCAGTAAGGGATAGTCTTTCCCAGCTCTGCCCACCGGGTTATTCGGTTCAGCATCATGGTAGATCTGAGGGTCGGGGAGGTGGGGTTGCTGTGGTCTATCGGAGTTCCATCTCTCTCATCAAGCACCATGTCCATGTAGCAACTGGTCTGGAGTGTCTGTACCTTGTGATGGGTCAAAGAGACAGACTGGGAATATTGTTGGTGTACCGCCCACCTTGCTGCCCAATGACTTCCCTAACTGAGCTGACGGAAGTGGTCTCGGAGGTATTGCTGAGATCCCCCAGACTATTGGTACTGGGGGATGTCAACATCCATGCCGAGGCTACTTTATCTGGGGCGGCTCAGGACTTCATGGCCTCCATGACAACCGTGGGGCTGTCCCAATATGTTAGTGGCCCAACACATGTGTCGGGACATACTCTAGATCTTATTTTTGCTACTGGACATGGGGATGGTGATCTGGATGTGGGGAGTTTTACATCTCTCCCTTTGTCATGGACAGATCACCGCTTGTTGAAGTTTAGACTCACAGCGGCTTTTCCCCTCCGCAAGGGTGGGGGACCTATTAAATTGGTCCGCCCCCGGAGACTAATGAATCCTGAAGATTTTCAAAGGGCTCTGTGGGAGTTTCCGGCTGATAAGACTGGCGCTGCTGTCGAAGCCCTGGTTGAACTGTGGAATACGGAGATGACCCGGGCTGTTGACACGATTGCTCCTGCGCGCCCTCTCCTGTGTAGAGCTCATACAGCTCCATGGTACACTCTGGAGCTGAGAGCGATGAAACAGGATAGGAGGCGGCTTGAGAGGAGGTGGAGGCGAACTCCTAACGGATGTAATTATGCACTGGTGAGTGCCTCTACTAACCTGTATTTAGGAGCGGTGAGGGTGGCGAAAAAACAATACTTTGCTGCCACTATTAAGTCATCTCTTTGCCGCCCAGCGGAGCTTTTTAGAGTTCTCCAAGGGCTACTTCATTCTGGCCCTGAGGACATGATAGTGCAATCGGTAGCCCGCTGTAATGAATTTGCTGGGCACTTCCAGAATAAGATCTTATGCATCCGCCGGGACTTGGACTCCCAGTTTACAGCAGTTGATCCTAAGGAGGTGTCCAGAGCACAGTCTTGTCATGTTTTATTGGATGAGTTTCAGTTGGCTCAGCTCAAGGACGTGGACAAGGTACTTGGACAGGTGCATGCAACCACTTCTACACTAGATCCTTGCCCCTCCTGGCTAATAAAAACTAGCAGGGATGGAACAGCTGGCTGGGCCAGGGAAGTGATAAACGCCTCTTTACGAGAGGGAGTGGTCCCTAGCTGTCTGAAAGAGGCAGTAGTGAGACCACTTCTGAAAAAACCTTCCTTGGACCCAGAAGACCTTAATAGCTACAGACCAGTAGCGAATGTTCCATTCCTGGGCAAGATCTTGGAACGAATGGTTGCTGCCCAGCTCCAGGCGCTATTGAATGAAACCGATTATCTAGATCCATTTCAATCGGGTTTTAGGCCCGGTTTTGGCACCGAGACAGCCTTGGTCTCCCTGTACGATGACTTATGTCGGGAGAGGGACAGGGGGAGTGTAACTCTGTTGATGCTCCTTGATCTCTCAGCGGCTTTTGATACCATCAACCATGGTATCCTTCTGGAAAGGCTCGTGGAGTTGGGAGTTGGGGGCACTGCTTGGCAGTGGTTCCGCTCCAACCTGGCGGGTCGTCTCCAGAAGGTAGTGCTTGGGGAACATTGCTTGACACCATGGGCTCTCCAATGTGGAGTCCCGCAGGGGTCAGTTCTGTCCCCCATGCTTTTTAACATCTACATGAAGCCGCTGAGTGCGGTCATCAGGAGTTTTGGAGTGCGCTGCCACCAGTACACTGGTGACACGCAGCTCTATTTCTCCTTTTCATCTTCCTCAGGTGAGGCTGTCAATGTGCTGAACCGTTGCCTGGCTGCGATAATGGACTGGATGAGAGCTAATAAACTGAGGCTAAATCCAGACAAGACTGAGATGCTGATGGTGGGTGATTTCTCTGATCAAATGGTGGATATGCACCCTGTTCTGGACGGGGTTACACTCCCCCTGAAGGAGCGGGTTCGTAGTCTGGGAGTACTCTTAGATCCTTCCCTGTCACTCGAGGCTCAAGTAGCCTCGGTGGCACGGAATGCGTTCTACCAACTTCGGTTGGTGGCCCAGCTACGTCCCTATCTGGACAGAGAAGATCTCACCTCAGTTGTCCATGCTCTGGTAACCTCTTGATTGGATTACTGCAATGCGCTCTACGTAGGGCTGCCTTTGAAGACGGTTCGGAAACTACAGCTTGTGCAAAACGTGGCGGCCAGGCTGATAACGAGGACCAGGCGGTCCGAACATATAACACCTGTTCTGGCCCGCTTGCAGTGGCTACCTATATGCTTCCGGGCCAGATTCAAAGTGTTGGTTTTAACCTATAAAGCCTTATACGGCGCGGGACCACAATACCTCCTGGAACGCCTCTCCCGATATGAACCTGCCCGTACACTACGTTCAACATCGAAGGCCCTCCTCCGAGTTCTGACTCATAGAGAGGCTCGGAGGATGGTTACAAGAACCAGGGCCTTCTCAGTGGTGGCCCCCGAATTGTGGAATAGTCTTCCCGTTGAGGTGCGCTTGGCGCCGACATTGCTATCTTTTCGGCGCCAAGTTAAAACCTTTCTCTTTGCTCAGGCATTTTAGTTTAATATGTTCAAATTGGTTTTAGATTTGTGGATTTTTATATATCTGTTTTTGTACCGATTTATGTGATTTTATTGTATATACTTTCTGTTGTACACTGCCCAGAGAGCTATGCTAGTGGGGCGGTATAAAAATTTAATAAATAAATAAATAAATAAAATAAGACAGTCTTTCTGGTATCCTGGTCCCAAGCTGTATAGGGCTTTGTACACCAAAACTAAAACCTTGAACTTGGCCCGGTACCAAATGGGCAGCCAGCGCAATTCTTTCAGCAGCGGGGTGACATGTTGACAATACCCTGCCCCAGTGAACAGTCTCTTCGCCACATCTTGCACCAACTGCAGCTTCCAGCCCAACTTCAAGGGCAGCCCCACATAGAGTACATTACAGTAATCCAGCCTGGAGGTTACCAGTGCATGGACAACAGTGGTCTGGCTATCCCGGTCCTGGCTATCTCTTAAGTTGCTCCAGTCCTGTTTTTGCTGCTACAAATGAAGAGCTACATTGTCATGTTTCTGCAGCAAGTAATATTAATGGGGCAGGCAAATGTTCCTCAACATTTGGGACACATGCAGTAGGGAGTCCTGACTGGACACAGGTTCCCAGTATGAAGTGCCCACCACACTTCACATGACATAATGAATAAATTAAATAAATGCACGTTTCAGAGCTGTATGAA
Organism: Rhineura floridana; assembly: GCF_030035675.1. Classification (NCBI taxonomy): domain Eukaryota; kingdom Metazoa; phylum Chordata; class Lepidosauria; order Squamata; family Rhineuridae; genus Rhineura; species Rhineura floridana. Next base: position 106,461,548 of record NC_084483.1, read on the forward strand.
ACAAACAGTTTTTAGGCATTATTTAAAACGCAACTTTAGGAAAGTTGGCTACTTTCCTAAACCTTGAGCAGTTCGAGACAGGATGATTTTAGAAGCAACACCAGAAAAGGCTCATTATATCAGGGATGGAGAAACTGTAACCTTCCAGATGTTGCTGGACTCCATCTCTCATCATCCTTGACCATTGCACATGCTGGCTGGGAAAGATGGGAGTTGGGAGTTCAGCAACATCTGGAGGGTGACAGGTTTCTCCACCCTGCATTATACAGATTTTGTGAATGGCATCCAGAAAATATCAATTTAACTGACTCCGCTTCTTTTTCATGCAAGGTAGAGCAAATTAAGGATTTCACTGATTTAAACAGCACAGAAACACTTCCATACCACAAGACAAGTTTGTATCAATAAGTTGAGAGATGTCTGTACAATGGAAACATCCTAATGCCTCCTTTGTCTTGTTTCTAAAATATAATCGCTTTCTAACACATTTCCTGTTGCTGATCATGTTCTGATGTAGCCACCAAATAAACAGGAGAGAAACAAAACTATCCTGCCCTACTCCCCAACTGAACTTCCTCTTCTGCATGATTACAACTGTCAGTGAAGTACATAAGGGAATGTAACATTTAGATAACTATGATGCCAATGAAAGGAGAGAGCCCACAAGACAAAGCATCCTTCCAGCATCCAAACAGTTTCAGGCCAGTATGAAAGAAAACCACTCAGCCAGCAAATAGTTATTCTGACAAGCTGATGAGCAAGTAATTTGCCCCCACACTAAAGTAAGGATCATTCAGACCATTGTATTCCCAATCTCTATGTATGGATGTGAAAGTTGGACACTGAAAAAAGTGGGTAAGAGAAAAATCAACTCATTTGAAATGTGGTGTTAGAGGAGAGCTTTGCGCATACCATGGACTGCGAAAAAAACAAACAATCGGGTGTTAGAACAAATTAAACCAGAACCATCACTAGAAATGATGAAACTGAGGTTATCATACTTTGGACAGATCATGAGAAGACATGATTCACTAGAAAAGACAGTAATGCTGGGAAAAACAGAAAGGAGTAGAAAAAGAGGAAGGCCAAACAAGAGATGGATTGATTCCATCAAGGAAGCCACAGACCTGAACTTACAAGATCTGAACAGGGTGGTCCATGACAGATGAACTTGGAGGTCACTGATTCATAGGGTCACCATAAGTCGGGATTGACTTGAAGGCACATAACAAAAATCTATGCCCCCTTTCGCCACTCCTCTCCTTGCAACCAGCACCAAAATCATGTGCAGTTTTGCATACTAGTTTAAGCCAGCCTGCAAGCAATTCTTCTGCCATGCCCCAAATTAACCTGTCCTTTCCCCATTCTTCTCCAAAATCATATTCCTGAATCCTGACTTATTTTGACAGCACAACAGTGAATACGTCAGGACTTCAATGCCTGCCTGTCTTAATTAATCTTGGGCAATCCTTTAAAACTGCTGCTCATTTGTTTTCAACTGCTGTTGAGTTTGCTTGCTAGTTTGTTTTGTTTAGGTTGTATTTTGTCTTGTTTTAGGTTCTACTTCTATTTTATTTTGTACAGTTGTCAATTTTGTGTAAGCTGCCTTGGGTACTTTTGCAAAAAGGCGAGGTATAAATGTATAAATAATAATAATAATAATCCTAAAGAGACCCAAGAAAAGCCTTCGACTGGACCAGAAAGCAAAATCTGTGTAGTAAGAGGTCCACCTTTGAATCCTAGATGTTGAGGGACAAACAACAATATCCTGCTTGTGGTTTCCTAGAAGTATCTGGTATTTGGATGACCATCATAAGAAAGACTAGATGGATCTCTGATCTCATCATGAAAGCTTTTTTTATGTTGTTATGAACAAGAGCATGTTGTATGGGAGCTGTGGGCTATATGCAGTCTATCAGACATGGGCATTTGTAAATGCAGGAAGCATATCTGTCTGCACATAGCTTGCAAATGCAGAAAGAGGAAAGCAAAATCAGCTTAAAATGAACACAAAGGGGAAATTATAAAGGTAACAATGGGAGAGGGGGATGTGCAGGGTGAGAATCAAGGAAGTTTGCTTGTGTGAAGGAAACAGCAAAGAAACAAATAGTAGAAAACCTGGTAAAGACAATGTGAATGGTTAAATATGGCGGTTAGCAACAAGTTTATTAACGGGATGTCAAAGATTTTCTGCTGGGAATTCAGACAGACATTTTGACGTGAACAACGGAGATGTGTGGAAGAGCTGTATCATACAATACTTTTAAAATATTTAGATAAGGCACAACAGGGCAATCCATGCAACAAGAGTTATTCTATTTATTTTGTTGTTTAAAAACATACTCACATTATTCTTCTGGCAAATGATTTCCTATAAAGAAAAAGAATAGATATGAGAGTAAGAATCAACCATAAACAATTTATGTAAACATTTCAGATGAAAACTAATAAAGAACTTTGGATCTGAATGTTATTTTTGCTGTTGGAAATTTATATTTCTTTTTATGGAAGCCCGTTGCCTAGGGAGAAAAACGAAGCTAGTGAGATGTTGATCCTGATTCAAAGAGAGTTACTGAACCATCTCTTGTAGCTTTAATGGCAGCCTGGATCAGAGAAGTTAAGAGATGAAGCTTTTTCTGGCATGCAACTAAAGTGAGGGGACAAGCTTCACCAGTCTAGTGGTGCAGAAGTGGGTTGTTTTAATGGTAGCACTGCTGAATGCACTCCCTATGGAAATACAAGATGTCCCATCTGCATTGACATTCCATTGGTTTTTAAAGATGCACCTGTTTACACAGGCATCCCTTGATCTCTTGACCCGAGTCTCCTGTTTTAATCACTGTGCTATTTTAATGGGACTGTTTTCTTATGTAGTTTAATCATGATGCATTTTTAATCATTGTGCATTTTAACCATACGTGTAATTGGTTTTTACATTTTGCAAACTGCTCAGAAGCCTATTTTGGCATTAAGTATTATTATAATAATTTAGATTTATTAGTCTCTTGATACCTGAAGGTCTCCAAGCGACTTACAGCAATGTTAAAATAAAAACAAATACATCATACTATAAAAACAAAACCACAAACAACAAAAAACATCCCCATGTAGCCACAGGAAACTTTGGCATCATACTAATCAATCTATCAAATGCCTAGGAATAAAGATACGTCTTCGGTGCCAAGCTGCCCTGATATAATCAATTAAATAATAACTACATGTCAGGCTGTTGTTAAAGGTGCAGGAATCAGGCCAGAAAAGAGTGGCAACCTCAGATATAAAACTGGGGAAATGTTACCCATTGCCGTTAGCAAGAGAGCAGTGTAACCACAACTATGTGCAAAGCAAGGTTATTTGTTAATAAATCAATTTTAATGTCCATCCTGAATATTTGTGCTGATACGGTTACTTGCAGATCTAAAATATTATTATGCCAGTGTTGGTCTACCAACGTCATTGATCCAGCATTGCTTCTTCATCCCATTTCATGTATTTATGAACTGGCATGACATCAGGCAAATCCAGCATTTTGCAGATGCTCATGATGCACGGGGCTTTTTTAATGCCACAAAGGCCATCTACGGACCAACAAATTATGGTACAAATCCCTTACGTTCAATAGATGGTACCAAACTTCTAAAGGACAAAGAGTCTATTGCACTGCATTGGAAAGAGCATTACCACGACCTCCTTAATCGTAACTCTATTGTGGCTGATAAGGTCTTCTCGCAAATCCTGCAACAACAAATTAGAGATGATCTTGCAGTATCCCCTAATTTGGATGAAGTCAGTAAAGCCATTAATCAAATGAAGAATAACAAAGCTAGTGGACCTGATGGTGGGCCTGAACATAAAGAAGGTGGGCCTGAACATACACAACAACTTCATAAGCTCACTGAAAAAATCTGGATGAGGGAGGAGATCCCGGAAGACTTTAGGGATGCCATAATTATCACTCTTTTCAAGAAGGGTGATAGAACAGATTGTGGGAACTACCAAGGCATCTCTATTCTAGCTACCACAAGTACAATCCTTGCAAGGATCCTCGCAAATCGCCTCCTACCTATCTCAGAAGACATCCTTCCTGAATCCCAAAATGGTTTCCTCCCTTCCAGGGGGACAGTGCACATGATCTTCACTGCATGACAGCTTCAAGAAAAATGCAGGGAGCAAAGCCGACCTCTGTATATGGCGTTTATTGATCTGACTAAGGCCTTTGATACTGTAAATCGAACTGCTCTCTGGACCATCCTTCTGAAAATTGGATGCCCTGATAAATTTGTGAATGTTTTGTGACTCCTCCATGACAACATGACGGCAACAATTCTGGATAACAATGGCTCTAAAAGTGATCCATTCAAAGTGGGATCAGGCATCAAACAGGGATGTGTCATTGCTCCGACCTTATTTGCTATTTTCATTGCCATGATTCTACACCTTGTTGAGGGGAAACTTCCCACTGGTATGGAAATCACACATCGAACAGACGGAAAGCTTTTTAATCTCAGTAGGCTGAAAGCAAAAAGTAAGGTAATTACAACCTCTGTCATAGAACTTCAATATGCAGATGATAATGTAGTCTCCACACATTCACAGGAAGATCTTCAAACGATTCTAAATGTCTTTGCAGAAGCATATGAAAAGTTTGGCCTCTCGCTTAACATCCAAAAAACCAAAGTGGTTCATCAGCAAGTGCAAACCAATCCCTCTGTAGCACCATCAATCCAGCTTAATGGTGCGATGTTGGAGAATGTGAATCACTTTTCTTATCTTGGCAGCCATCTCTCTGTAAAAGCTGACATCAACGCTGAAATTCAGCATCGTCTGAGCTCTGTGAGTGCCGCATTCTCCCGAATGAAGCGTAGAGTGTTCGAGCATCAGGATATTCGCAGGGAGACCAAAATGCTTATTTACAAAGCCATTGTACTACCGACCTTACTGTACGCCTGTGAAACATGGACCATCTATAAACGTCACTCCCAGCTTCTTCAAATATTCCACCAAAGCTGCCACTGGAAAATTCTGCAAATTGCTTGGGAAGATAGGCGGACTAATGTTAGCGTATTGGAAGAAGCAAAGACCACCAGTGTTGAAACAATGATCCTCCAACATCAACTTTGCTGGACCGGTCATGTTGTTCGAATGCCTGATCACCGTCTTCCAAAGCAGCTACTTTACTCCCAACTTAAGGATGGAAAAAGGAATATCGGTGGATAGCAAAAGAGGTTTAAAGATGTTCTCAAAGCTAATCTAAAAAAATGTAACATAAGTATCGAGAACTGGGAAGCCTTGGCCCATGAGTGTCCCAATTGGAGGTCGGCCATTATCAAAGGTGCTATGGACTTTGAAGAAGCACGAGTACAGGGCGAAAGGGACAAATGAGCTAAGTGGAAGGTACGTCAAGCAAATCCTCATCGTGACCATCTTCCATCTGGAAACCTATGTCCTCACTGTGGGAGGCTGTGTGGATCCAGAATTGGCCTCCACAGTCACTTATGGACCCACCGTTAAAGACCTTATCTTGGAAGACAATCTTACTCAGCCACGAGTGATTGCCAATGCTAATGCTATTCAACATCCCTACTCTTCGTTTAAATTTCCCTTCATTTCTCTAATCTTTTGGAACAGGGCTCTTGTTCTACCCTTTTTGTTGTCCTCTTCTATTTCTATACAGTAACTATTGTAATAGTTCTCTTTGTCCCTACGTACTAGTCGCTGTATTGTTGCATTTAGGGTTCTGACTGTGTTTCTATCTCCTTTTGCTTTTGCTTTCCTTCTCTCTTTAACCATTTGAAGAGTTTCTTCAGTCATCCATTGAGGTCTTTCTCTCTTTTTAACTAGAGGTATTGTCTTTTTGCATTCTTCCCTGATAACATCTCTGACTTCATTCCATAGTTCTTCTGGTTCTCTATCAACTAAGTTTAAAGCCTCAAACCTGTTGGAACCACACAGTAATAATTCCAATACAACCAAGCACCAGAGACAAAAATCAGCCAACACCTTTTAAGATAGCCAAGTATTTACCAGGAGCCTGATGCACTTCACAATCCATTATGGACTCAGTCCTACATGCAATCCTGCATTTGAGGCTCCTACCTATGCATAAATATAAAATGCATTAACATGTATTTGTTTTTAAATGTAAGTCACTTGAAGACCTTTTAGGTAGCAAGCAACTAATAAGAATGATAAATAATACATATCACAAAGTGTACACAGATTTCCATCTATTTGTATCGGCTGCTGTTCTGTTTTTTGCCCACAAGTCTCTGAAACAGGAAGTAAGACCGGCAGGGAAGAACCAGTTTCAAAGTAGTAAACACAGTACCTTTAGTCACCTAGGGTTAAGAACATAAGAACAGCCTGCTGGATCAGGCCAGTGGCCCATCTAGTCCAGCATCCTGTTCTCACAGTGGCCAACCAGGTGCCTGGGGGAAGCCCGCAAGCAGGACCTGAGTGCAAGAACACTCTCCCCTCCTGAGGCTTCCGGCAACTGGTTTTCAGAAGCATGCTGCCTCTGACTAGGGTGGCAGAGCACAGCCATCATGGCTAGTAGCCATTGATAGCCCTGTCCTCCATGAATCTGTCTAATCTTCTTTTAAAGCCATCCAAGCTGGTGGCCATTACTGCATCTTGAGGGAGCAAATTCCATAGTTTAACTATGCGCTGAGTAAAGAAGTACTTCCTTTTGTCTGTCCTGAATTTTCCAACATTCAGCTTCTTTGAATGTCCATGAGTTCTAGTATTACGAGGGAGAAAAACTTTTCTCTATCCACTTTCTCAATGCCATGCATAATTTTATACACTTCGATCATGTCTCCTCTGACCCGCCTTTTCTCTAAACTAAAAAGCCCCAAATGCTGCAACCTTTCCTCGTAAGGGAGTCGCTCCATCCCCTTGATCATTGTGGATGCCCTCTTCTGAACCTTTTCCAACTCTATAATATCTTTTTTGAGATGAGGCAACCAGAACTATACACAGTATTCCAAATGCGGCCACACCATAGATTTATACAACAGCATTATATCGGCTGTTTTATTTTCAATACCTTTCCTAATTATCCCTAGCATGGAATTTGCCTTTTTCACAGCTGCCGCACACTGGGTCGACATTTTCATTGTGCTGTCCACTACAACCCCGAGGTCTCTCTCCTGGTTCGTCACCACCAGTTCAGACCCCATGAGCGTATATGTGAAATTAAGATTTTTTGCTCCAATATGCATAATTTTACACTTGTAACAACAGAATGTTATAACAACTGAATGCCATATGCTGTCTAGTAAAATCAAATATCTGTAGTAAACTTAATGTGGAATGCCTTTTGTGGCACTGGACCTGCCTAGGCTCAAGTTGTATAAGCACATCACACACAGAGGTGGAACTTAATACAATATTCAGTAATAGCTAAAAAATCCTTGCAGTTTAAGAACGTAGCTATAGCCATACATTGTTTTTGGAGGTTTTTAATGTAAATTATACAAAGTGTTGCTGTACTTCAAATATTCGCAGAAACAAAAGCAAAAGAAAAGAATTTACCCTAGGGAATTTCACTAAAATTGCAAAGTATTTATTTATTTATTTATTAAATTTATACCCCGCCTTATGGCCAAAAGGCCCTCAAGGCGGCTTACAAAAGAAAATGAACATAACAATACATCAATAGAACATAATACTTCAATAAAATAATACAATTCTCAAAATTAAATAACAATTCTCAAAATTAGATATATTTAAAGTGAATATCTGAACTACATCACCTATCTTTACATTGTTGCCTCCTTGCCTCTAAAACAAGACCAACACAACACAGCACAGGTCTTGTTTCTGTTATTGGGCTGATTGCAGGTGTTGCCACAATGCACCATATGCTCAGAGGCACATGCTACCAAATTCTTCCAAGTTACACAGGAAGTGGATTGGACCAATCCAAATTGTGCTTGCATTTTTACAAATCTGTAGGACAGTACAATATCTCAGAGAGGATATCAGGTCTCCTGCACCCCTGGTGCATTCACTATAGCCACCCAATTTTCCTACTTTTTGGCTATCTGTGGCTATAGCTACATTCTTAAACTGCAAAGTTTTTTAGCTATTAGTGAATTTCCTTTTTATAATGAAGTTGGGATTCCTTTGCAAGTTTTCTGTGAATGGTGTGTGTGATCCAGAGCTTGGAAAAACCACAAGGTGGAATTTTCCCTTCCCCCTACACAACTTTTAAAAATACAGAAGACATCTTGGAGGCCGAGCCTGGCAACCAAGAGGTCTTCTGTATCTTTAAAAGTTGTGCAGGGGGAAGGAAATTTCCACCTTGTGGTTTTTCCCATTACAGTGTTGCAAGAACAGCTGCACTTGGCTGACTTTCTCTTCTCCTAAAGATACAGGATCAGTCTCAGGGACTGAACCTGGCAACCCAATGCCCAATTGTTTCTTCTATGGGGATGGAATCCTAATCCTTCTCACCTGGGAGTAAGTCCCATTGAATTAAATGGGATTTACTTTAGAGTAGACATGGGATTAGGATTGCCAGATTCAGGGCCTGAGACTGATTCTGTATCTTTAGTATCTTTAGGGGAAGACAAAGTCAGCCAAGTGCAGGTGTTCTTGTAACCCTGTAATGGGAAAAACCACAAGATGGAATTCTCCCTTCCCCCTGCACAACTTTTAAAGATACAGAAGACTTCTTGGTTGCCAGGTCCGGCCTCCAAGAGGTCTTCTGTATCTTTAAAAGTTGTGCAGGGGGAAGGGAGAATTCCATCTTGTGGTTTTTCCCATTACAGGGTTGCAAGAACACCTTTTTATAATGGAGTTGGACAACTTTGTCTTCTCCTAAAGATACAGGATCAGTCTCAAGCCATGAACCTGGCAACCCTAATTAGGATTGTACTATGAATGTAATCAAACTTAATTTTCTTAAAATTAACAATTTAGACAGTCCTTGCCTAGCTCTAGCTTCTCTGACAGAACTCTTGCTTTTTTTTAGGCAATCCTAACTCCATTTACCTGTGAGGAAGCCCCACTGAACTGAGACTTACTTCTTAGATATTTTTAGAATTACAGTCCGAGTCCTCAGAAGCTCTCCCCCCCCCTTCACTAGCTTTCTGGTTACTACCTCCTTCTGCCTTCTCTCAAGATAGCAATTTCGACTTGGTTTGAGCCCACAAGAGAACTCCATTTAGATTTATAAAACAAACTTAAATTTTTTAAAATTAAAAATGTAGACAGTCCATTCCTAGCTCTAGCTTCCTGACAAGTCTCTCTCACAGTTTTAGGCACTCCACTTACCTGAGAGTAAGCCCCACTGAAAGTGGGATTTACCTCTGAGTAGACATTTTTAAAATTCAAGCGTGAATCCTCCACAGCTCTCTCCTCTCCCCCATTTTTTCCTCCTCTCAAACTCACTCATTGCCAGCACACAGAAGCTCAGCTTCAAGGCTGCTCTTTCTTGCCCTTACCTCCATTTTAGTCTTATTCCTCTTTCCCCCCCTCCATGGCTCCATGACTTTTAGAACGCAGAAGGAGGGAAGAGTGGGAAGGGAGAAGAGAGAAAACTCCTGGTTTCAACTGCGCTTGTGGGGCGTTATAATTTACACTCATGTTATTTTTGATATCTTAATTAAAAATCAACCATGCAGTTGTTTTACTTTAAAACTCCTGAAAATTAAGCTCTGAGGTTGGGGCAACCTCAGGGATTTGATTAGCCATATTCTATCATCTCTGATTTTTAATCAGATTTTTAATTCAACAGATTATGAGACCTTCTCCAGAAAAAAGTCCAAGAGACTTCTTGATTTTTTTTCTTCCATTTTTCCCTTTAACTTGTGGGTTCTCTGGGGGGGGGGGTTGTGTATTGCCATGAAAACTTTTAGGGTTGTAGAGCAAGCAATTCTGAGTCCAACAATATAAAGTTTGTAAGTTGTTGTTTTGAATTGGGGCTATACAAAGCACCAGAATGATGACGGAGGTGGGGGGGCATATTTTCATTTAACAAGGTAGAATGTGAAAAATCCATGCTGGCTATAGTATACAGTCACTCTTGTGGCTATATAATTCTAACATGGTTCTATAGCTTTAATTCCCTAGTATGATACGATGAGGTTAATACCTGGAAAAAATAACAATGAACTGCTCTGCCTAGGGAAGTGCTATTTCCTTCCTTGAATTTCCCAGCATACACTGGATGGGCATCGGTCTTGAATGTTTTAGGTGTAGGATATTCTATCACAGGCATGGGTTCCTTCCAACTCTGTGGGCATGCCTAAACAAGAGCCTCTGCAGGAAGTTAATTTCTTTTGTTTTGATTTGTTCTTCAATGTGCCCCATCCCTCAAGTCTTGCTAAACTGCTCTTTGGACGTTTAAGGCTCAAAGAGCAACAGGGAATCAATGAGGGCAAAAAGAGGAGAGGAACAAGAATTTCAAAAAAATTACTTGGTGATAAGCACATCAGTTTGCTACTTCCAAGCAGCACACTTAAATGGGGCATTTCAGACACTGCATGGAAAACTGTAGAAAAATCAGCACAGTGGAGTGAAGCAGAAATGGAATCTCTTCCTGGATGTTGATTGTAACTTCAAAAATTCTAGCTTTCTCCCACAGACAGGTTTTGTCATGGTTTCCATAGCATAATAGGGTCTTCTCAGTGGTGATTCCCAGTTTGTGGAATCCCCTCCCCGCTGAGGTGTGTTTGTCTCCCTCATTATTGATTTCAGCAGAAATTTAAATACATTCCTGTTTACCCAGGCATTTGATGGCTGATAGGTATTGGCCATAGCAATCTTTAAATCAGTAATGATTTTGGTAACTTAACAATTTCAGTAACTAATTTACTAATAAAATTAGTAAGGCTATTCGATCACTTTTAAATGTTTTTAGATGTTCAAAACTTCTTTGGACTTTTAAATGTTTTTAAACGTTTAAATTGCATAATTTTAACATTTTGATGTTTACCACCCTAGACTCCTTTGGGAAGAAGGGTGGTATACTAAATAAATAAATAAATAAATAGCAGGTTTACTTGTAAAAGACTTCCTGCCATCACAGAGCTACACTTTAGTTGCGAAAATGCTTTCTTGGTCAGAGTCTAAGACTGAACGTTTTTTCCCCCCTTCAGGTTCAAAGAGGATGCTGCATGTTTTGTAGGTGGTGGGGGTGCCCCTTCCTCATAGCGTAGTTTTCCTGCTACAACATCTAAGTGTGTTTTTCTAGCTTCGTCTCAATATCTAATTATGCTTTACTATTCCTCACCTCTGTCAGGATGCATCTTAGGCCCTCTACCAGATACTAAGAAATCATGATGACAAATGATACTAAGAACTGTGTAGGCATGGAGAATGTTACTTCAATGCCATTTCTTTGAAATTCTGTGGCTCCCCCTCCCACTCCAAACCCTTCAGTTCTTTCATTCTACAAGGGCATCACTTACTTTCAGTGACTGTAAAGAGTCTGCATTGGTATCACAGTAGAGGATAATGTTGTTGGCCATGCTGAAGCTCTCACGGACTCCCAAATGATAGAAGAGGGAGGGCTGACGAAAAGCATCACTCATCTCCACCACTGCAATATCTGCAAGGAAGAGCAGAATATAAGCTAGTCAGTGCTGGTGTTAAAACTTTGGCACTCAAAAGCTATTTTCAATTAACCTGTCAGCTTCTCTCAGCAACCATTAAAAAGGCTGTTACCTTGGAGAACAAAACTTGTTCTAAAAGCTGGTTGCAAAACCACTAACTAGTAAAGAAGTCCAGTGATGACATTTTAAAAAAATCATCCACTGTTTCTGCTATGGAGTGATAGCATCTAATTTGCTTCTTTACGTCTGCTTTTCTTGCAACAAGACTGTACTTTAAGGGGAAACTGCAGAAGAGGAGGAATTTCCTCTTTAAAATAAATAAATAACTGAGACTTGAATACTCTTCTGGTAGTGGTTCCTCATTGCAGCATATCTGTGAGCTAAGGACAACAGTAATCTAATATTTTGTTGCACTTGTGGGTTCCATCTTTGAAGTGGTCTCACACAACAGGGAAATAAATATATGACTTTTACAACTTTCTGTTAACTGATCCATAAGATTCCCAGATGTTCACAGTATTTCACTCTATAGTTAAACTGAATCTACAACGCTTCTACATGATATAAATTCAAGCCATTTTAAAAAAGCCTTTCCACATCAACTCATCTACCAAAGAACACCGTGCATTAAAGAAGATTCTGGGACATGCTCTAAGGTGCACAAGAGAGTTCACTTACTGTGCTTGCCTGGTTTCATGGGCTTCATCCTTCCCTTGCATGTAACCAAAGTGAACCTCAGAACACTGTGCAGTTTCACACTGTACAGAAAGATCAGTGCTAGGGGCAAGATGTCTTTCAGAGAAACTTGACTGCCTCTGAACAACTTTCAAGGAGTCTACTAGAACAGAGTTTGATATCCACCAATATAACGTTGCTCCTTTCCTGAAAGATTTTGTGAAAGTTTCATGCAAGTTCTCATCATGGAGATCTGAAATGTTTCTTAGATTAGATATTTATAGATAAAACATCCTAGAAATCTGGATCACTCAAAACCTGTCTTGTGGAACCCTTTAGCGGAACTCCTGGTGATCTGGTAACTTACACCATCTATATGGACACATATCTATCACTTTAGAGCTACAATTTATATCCTTGACTTAATGTTTACAATATACTTATAAATAATTGTAAGAATTTCAGAAAGATAAATTAAATGGAAGATTCTGCATCTCAACAAAAATCAGATCAGGAAACAATAAATCAGGGGTACAGAACCTCTGAGGCAATCATAGCCCCCTAATTTAGCCCATGAGGCCATTTCCCCTCAAACCATTCCCGCCAGCTGATGTCACTATTGAGGAAGAGCATTTGAAGGAGTGCTCCCATTCGCCCTTCAGCTGATGAGCAGATCAGAGCATGCCTTCAACATCCTCTGCATTTGAAAGTCCCATGGTTTGCTATGAGGTCCCGAAAATCAGAGCTTCAAAGGGAAGCATCACCTGCTGTCACTATGATGTCAGGTGATTGACAGGGAGGGTGCCCCACCCACCTGTCAACTTTGGTCTGCCAGGGGTGGGGGAAATGAAGATCTGGCCCTCCAGCCAAAAAAGGTTCCCCACCCCTCCAATAAACTAATCCAGAGAAGTCTCTAGCAGCTCAAGTAACTACAGATGCTTGTCCACATAGTTCTGCCATCAATTATGACAATACCTGATTAAGGGAAACAGACCATCAACAGTTTATATCTGTTTAGACAAGGAGATAAATACACATCCAATCTCCTTCCCTCCCGTAACAATTACCTAACCTCCTGAAATTCTAGACTGTAATAGACAAGCCATGATGCTATGTATATAAGCCCAACCAAAGTGGATGTTCAATTGTAGTGTAATTATATGAGATGGACATGTTCTTGTCTTCTTTACTTCAAAGCTCTTCACAGCCCAGAAGCTGGCAATAACTGAGAAGGGAATCAGATGCCATGAAAACAATAGTAGCCACACTCAGTCTGTCTTGTGGCAGAATGTAAGAGTGAGATCTGTGATGAGAAATGGTGCCTATCTCTGTATCACTGCAACAGTGTATATGTGGAATTGTTTTTAAAGGTGGTAGTGGGATAAACACTGTTCATTATAAAACTGCTATGTACTTCAATCCAGCAGCAATATTCAACAAAAGACAAGTTTCAACAAGGTATGACATGACAAAAATGGAGTCCCTTTACAGAATCCCAACTTTTTATGTGGTATTTTAAAAAAATAGGTTCTCATTGTATTTTTCTCCTCTTAAACATTTTATTTGTTTATTTATTGCATTTATATCCACCTTTTTTCCAAGGAGCTCAAGGTGGCATACATGATTCTCCCCCTCCTCATTTAATCCCCACAACAACCTTGTGAAGTAGGTTAGGCTGAGAGGCAGTGACTGGCCCAAGGGCCCCCAGTGGGCTACATGGAAAAGCAGGGATTCAAACCTGGTCTTCCAGGTCCTAGCACAGCACTCTAACCACTACACCACACTGGCTGTCTATACACCTGCCTAGACTAATTATGTGATAACATCCACATTATCTTCTTAGATTTTTGCATATTATTTTATTTCTGGATCTTCATTAGTATTAATCATGAAAGGGCACCCCCTCCCCGAAACAACAAATTGAGGAACAACAGTGCTGAATGAATGTGTGGAAAGGAACTGTAGTCAGATTTTAAATATGGTTATAAAGTCGCGTTTTGGAGGTTTTAGGAACCCCCAAAACAATATAATGCAGACTGAATATGTCCATTGGCAATGGAATGCTGATTAACTGTTAGGGTGGATATGGAAAATGGGTGGGAGGGGAATGGAGTAAGAGGGCATAGGTGAATAGCTGGCCCAGTGAACAGAACTACTTCACACTGCAACATTTGGCTATAGGTTCCACTTGCTTAGAAAACCTAAGTACACCCATCTGACTACACATAAACAGGGTTAGAAAAATATCTGAAATAACCAGACTTCTAGTCATCAATCTTGGGAGGACAAATTTCAAATTTCTAAGTGCTAGTATTAAATATCTGAGAGGGCAACCCCAATTACCAGCCGTGTAAATATCCAGGAAAAGTAGTCATGCTGTATTTAGGGCAGCCGTGTGTTCTGCTTAACAGAGGACAGTCCTCTACTTGAAGGGCTGTCCAGTCCAAGTCTGGTTTAAAGACAGAGAACCCTAAGAAAAGGAAGAGGGGCCTTAGAGTTGCCTATAAGCAGTTAGTATCACCTGGGCAGCAAACTAAGAAAACACACATAGATCACCTGGTCATTGTCTTACCAAATGTGGTGCGATGTATTTTATTTCTATTTAAATTATAGCAATTCTTTCTAAATCTGCATATGCAAATGTATGTCCACTTCTGTATATTTTTTTTGGCAATACCCTTTCTCCTTTTGGGCAAGTCATAAGTGGCCTCCCTAGCTGTACTCTTATGGGTCTACCAGCTTTGTAGAAGTGAATCCACAGAGAATAGCATCCAAGCCATCCTGGGTTCTTAAGTGTACCTGCACCCACATTATCTTTTTTATAGTGAAAAGTGTTTTCTCTGGACAGGGCACCTACCACAAAGTGATACTACTTCTTAACATCTACTGCATAAACCTCAGTATCAAAGTTCTCCTTCACAACATAGCCCTGTGTTATTAAAGCAATCAACCTTCTGCTTCTACGTTGCTCCTGAATTATAATTAGAAAAGGCAAAACAGAAGATGTGTCTTTTCTCATGAACATGCCATCTGTCTCTCTCACCCACAGCACTTCCTTCCCCTACTCATTCAGTAAACTGTGCTGATTTTGCAAAGGAAAAAAAAGAAGGAAGAGTCAACCAGCTACATAGTGTTGAAAAGAACCATCTTTATCAAGATCTAATAAGCAGGCAGATTGTTTTTAAAAATTGTAGTTAAGAAAGTAGAGTAATTGTTTTCTTCAGCAGTATCTATACATTTGCAGAGCCTTCCACTGACAATTCATTAGTATAAAGAATACTGTAGTTAGTAAGAGTGGTAAGATTTGAGCAACTGCAAAAAAAACCCCGAAAACATTTAATTGAACAAAAAGTGTCCTCATTATTTACAAACACACACACATATATAAAAAAAACCCAGAGTGGATTCCACTGCCCCACTGACATAGAGCCACCAGCCATCACTGCTTAATAGCCATTCCCCCTATCCTCCCAAATAGGATGGATCTGCTATGACACATATATGCATTATTTAAAAGTATGCCATTTGCTTCAGAAATATTGTTTTTACCCATATGCAAATTTAATTGACAGATTAATCAAACAAAACTCACATAACCAAAACTCTATGTTCATTCGTATGCACAGCTCGTATCCACCAGAGACTAAAGTCTTAAACTGTATAAAAACTGTTGACATAAATAAAATTCAGGCACCAGCTAAAACCTGGGGCCATCCAATGAAGCCGAATGTTGGAAGATTCAGGGCAGACAAAACAAAATAATTCTTTACAAAGTTAATCGTTAAACTACAGAATTTGCTTCCACAAAATGTAGTAATGACCACCAACTTGAATGGTTTTAAAAGATGATCAGACAAATTCATGAAGAATTCACTAATAGGCAAAAAACCGTGCAGTTTAAGAACGTAGCTATAGCCAATAGATAGTTCCATCAAACTTTAAAAAGCAGGGAAATTGGGCAGCTATAGTGAATGCACCAGGGGAGCAGGAGACCTGAACTCCTCTCTGAGATATTGGACTGCACTACAAAGTTGTCAAAATGCAAACACCATTTGGGTTGGTCTTTCACAGTCCAATCCACTTGCTGTGTAGCTTGGAAGAATTTGGTAACGTGTGCCTCTGAGCATATGGTGAGTGGTGGCAACACCTGCCATCTCCAAAGATGGAGAATTATATTTTTGTATGTTTGTTGGTGTTCTTCTTTGCTTCTTTCCTGTGTTACTAATGTTTCTACAGAGAATCTAAACCAGGAAATTTTATTTTCCTCATTATTCATCCTAGAAATCTGTGTCAAATTTATTTTCATTAATTTCAAAGTCTTTTTATTGCTCAATGTCATATGATGGTAAAGACAGCCTTTTATGTTTCACATTGGAGGTTATATTCTATTTCTATTTTGGGTGCATTAACAGTTGAATCTGAAACTGCAGTTTGATGTAAAATCAGACTGATTACAATATGTTGCTACTTCAGCAATGACTCTAGCTGTTGGAAAAAAGAAGATGCATGTTTTCAGCCTGCTATGTTTAAACCACTTTATTTAAAGCAATGTGGGCACTGCTGAGCTCAGGTTTTGTGTGAAGACTTCCCATAGGCATCTGGATTGACATTCTGGGAACAGAATGCTGGACTAGATGGGCCTTTGGCATGATTCAGCATTCAGTCTGGAGTAGAGAATGCTGGACTAGGTAGATGTTTGGTCTGGTCTTAAATTCTTAAATCTGGCTTGAACTGATTTCAAAAACTGAGTAATACAGCCCAGTTCTATGCAGAAGGGGATATCTATGTCCATTGTTTTCAAGTATCTACTGTATCACTCTATATAATATGAACATCCGCTAGAATGAAAAGCCTTTGCACCTAGCAAAATCAATGTTCCTAATCATTAAGATGCTGAGTGATCAAAGTTCAAGTGCTCTCATTGTTCTTTACAATGTAAGTAGCCCAAGAACCACACAATTACCTGCTATTTAACTACACACACCTGTTTGCATCCTTAGGATATTTTATTTAATTTAATAGAGGACAAATTAACTAGACCTACAAATGATTTGTTTTTACTTGAGCTGTACCATACATTTTCTGGTTGTATCAATAAGATAGCTCCTCATGCTAATACAATCAAATATTTCCCTCCTTTCCCTCTATCCGGGCTCTGCAGTGGAAGGTGATGAGCAGAAAGGTGATAAACATTTACCTCTTGAGACAAAAATGTTTGATGCATTTCTTTTCACTGTAGTTCTTTAGCAAACACATAAATCAATTACCCATTTGTGATGTAGTAAGCACATCAAACAGTGTGATTATAGAGCAGAATAGACTGAGATAGAAACACAAAAGTAACAGCTGTATGTCTATTAAGTTTCAGTTCCATTTCTTTTCCCATTATTAAAAAAAACAGGCTGCAGTTTTATCAATCACAGTAATGTCAAAAGTTTAAGCAACCACACCTCAAACAGAAATAAATGAGATATTAAACAGCATGCCCCATACACTGCCTGCTGGCTCTCTGTACTTCACAAGGTCAAATGTGAACAATGTGAGCAATTATTAACAAACCTACATACTAGACCTTCACATGGCCAACCAGCTATTCTGGCTAGGCAAAAGGGCACTTCCCCGGAGCGGGTGTATAAATCCTATTCCTGGAAGTTTATCTACAAAAAGTGCTTGGATTTTAAAAAAACATTTTAAAAAAACATTTACATACAGATGAAGAAAAGAAAGAAAAGCGAAAACTATAAGGCTGGTACACAGCATCATCATAACTGTCCAACCAGACTATATAGTCTTTCTTTTTAAATAACAGATAAAAGTTTGTTCTGAGAAAACTCAGCTCGACAATAAAAATAAGAAAGCCAGTGAAATACATCCATAAAAAGAAATTTAGAAAGGGGGAACCCACAGAGGATGCTACACATGTTTTGCTTAGGTAATTGCCTGTATCAATGAGTTCTATTTTTGTTTAACGCCTGGTGAGATCCAGAGCTAAGCATGCTGGTAAGAAATCTTTCAGTAGGTGCCTTTGCTCTCTTTGATCATTGCTAGCTATAGGTTATAAGAATTCTCAGATTATATTTATTAAAATTGCAACTAGATTCAAACATGTATTCGTATGATAATTACAAGTACCAACTACTAGCTTGGAAACTGCCATAGTTCTATGCAAACAAAGCATGTAAGTAAAATATTCGTCAGGAGGAGAAAAGCAATAATAAACTGATCAAAAACGAGGGAGCAGTTATACCAATATGAGCTTATGTGCTGAAATGTGAGGGAAAGAGAAATATAATTAAAGATGACTGCATAACCTAGTTTATTTGACTGGTTCTCAAAACAAATCTACAATTCAAATTTAAGTAGCCAGGTAACAAGGCAAAGGAGGTAGTAGAGAGTATCATCTCATGAATCACCTCTCTCTTTGGAATGTAGCCAGACAAATCCCAACTAGATAGTGGGTCTGTTTTCTCCCAGCCCAAGTTTTGCATCCAGAACCCTCATTACGTATTGGCTACCTGTTACTTCTCCTTCCCTCCTAGAAAAGCAAACACAATAGCTGTTTTGCAGGGCTGAGCGAAACAGACTCATTGGGAGACAACTGCCTGCTTACTGGAGCCAATTGTGTTGGTGGGACATTGTCCAGCTGTAGTGCAAAATGAAAAAAGGCAGCCAGAGTCGTCATGTAGCTTATACATTACTATTCTTTATCCTGCATTTGACCTGAATACTAAGATCTGCCTCAGCCTGACTTTTTAGTCACTGCTCCTCAAGTCCAGGGGTTCCCAAACTGTGGTCCGTGAGCAGGGCCGGCACTAGAGGGCAGCCAGGTTGGGCCCTGACTGAGGGCCCCTGTGGCCCAGAAGGGCCCATGAAAGATCCCTCCTTAGGATGGGAGGGTGATGTTCCTAGTTCCCATTCCATGATCCACAGCAGCACCAGGTCCTGCAACCCAACCCTGCCACAGATTGCGGAGATGGAGCTCCCAGGCACCCCTCCAATACAGACAGCGTGGGCTTCAATAAGCCCACCTACATGCCCCACTTATCTCTCCCATCAGTGTGAATGCTGTGAGTGCATGCTTGCCATCACCCAAGATGGTGGCAGGGGCTTCCCTAAGGGGCTGATGCCACCACTGCCATCTAGGTTGATGGCAGGTATGTGTGCTATGCACACATGTCATTAACTTAACATGAGAGATAGGTGAGCCCTGTGCTGTATGGGGGGGTGTTGGGCTATGGTGCCATGGGTTCGGGGTAGGCTGGTGCCCAAGGGCCCATTCATGCCTACTGCCGGCCCTGTCCATGAGCTTCATTCAGGACAGTTTCTAGTACCCATCTGTCAGATGTGGAGGTTGCCCAGGCATTGGTAAAAAGCTGCAGCCTGCCCCCCACTTGTGGCCCCATGGAGTCACAGCTGGGACTGCTTGGTGTTGGGCTTAGCCTGGTGCTGTCTGCTGAAGTTGCTGCTTGTTGTGCTGGTACAATACTGCTGACATGAAGCATTCCATGATGAATTCCAAGAGCCCCAAAACTGTCTGGAGTGCCTATAAGTGGAGTGGTATCCTTTTCGACAAAAGGACTGAGCAGGTTTCTTTGGGGACTTGCTCTCTTCCCTCTTCCGTGCAGTAGGCAAGACCTTCTTTTTATCCTTTGTCTCCACAAGGTGACGATCCAGTGACTTGCCAAAAAGCTAGTCCCCCATGGAAGGAAGAATGGCTAGGCTGGCCTTGGAGTGGTGATCTACCTCCCACTGCTTAAGCCAGATGTTCCACCTCACAACCACGGAGTACCCCAAGGCCAATACTGAATATTGTAGGCTATTCAGAGATGAATTAGCCAGGAATTCCGCAGTCTTGGCTAGTTTGGCAAGGCCTTCTCTAGCATGCCTGGAATCTGGAGGAACTTCATGAGTGCCCTGGCCCACTTCACCACAGCCTAGGCTAAGAAGGAATTAGCTGCCAAGGCCCTCATGGATAAGACCAAAGCCTTGTGTATGTGCTGGAGTGCAGAATCGCTGCGCCTGTCGCTCAGGTCAGATGAAGTGTCTCCTTCCTTAGGGATTGCCATTTTGGCCCCTAAAGCTGATAGTGGCTTGTCTATGGCTGGAACCTTCAGGTTGTCCATCACTGAAGTAGGAAAGCTATATAGCTTCCTAGATAAAACATGAGGTTTCTTGGGTTTGGCCGGTTATTTCCATTCCTTTTTGACTGTGTCCTTGAAGAATTTAGGGAAGGGAATATTGGTGAGATTTTTTCCCTGACCTAGGGAAGACATCTGAGGACTCTTGTTGCCCCTCCTTGACCACCTCTGTTTGGTTAGAGGCCTCCTTGGGAAGCTCTAGTTGAAGGCAAACCATGGCCTTGGTGATCAGGACAGGGTAGGTGTCAGGTGAATACAGCCTCTTGTGGGTGGAGGGAGGAAGTGTGGTATAATCCCCTGACAGCTCCCATTCTTCCCTGTCAGAATCCTGTACTCCTGAGGAATATAGCTTGTCTGCCCCAGGACCAAGGGAAAGGGTGCTGAGGGATTCAGGTTCCTGGTGCTGGAAGTGCATCTTTCCCCCTCAATGTTGGACTTGCAAGAACCTTTGCATTTATTCTTCCCCCTCTCTCTAACTGGATTAGATTATGATGAAGCAGCAGCAGGAGACCAAACTGGAGAAAAATGAAAGTGAGTGAGCCCTGCCATGTTTGGTTTGCTTCTTCTTGTGGGAGTGGGCTAAACATTTGGCTAAGAAAGACCCTGCCTCCCTCATCTTTGCCTTACTGGGCCATGTCATCATAGATGAAGACATTGTGTCTCCTGAATGATGGAAATATTGTCTAATTTTTTTAGAGGATCTTGGGGCTGTGGCCACACCGTACTCCTGTTCACACCCCCTCCCATCTGTTTGGAGGGAACCAGAGGGGGAGGCATCCCCTCGGGCATAAAAGGCAACATGATGCGCTAGTTTGCTGAGAGGGTTATCCCCTTGGCAGTGTTTCCACCACTGAAGGACCTGACCTCTTCCTCCACTGAGGATGGATGGCCATGCTCTCCCCTGCAAGCCATGATTAATTTATTTATTTGGGAGGGGGGCTGCGGTGGGTGTCACAGCAGGGGCTCCTCAGGGAAAAGCCCGCTGCCGCCCAGTTCTCCAAGGGATCAGGTAAGAGCTGCCAACTGCCACTGTTTTGTCGTGCACCTCTCTTCCCACCAAAACACCACATTCCCTTCCCACCGCTGAGGAGATCTGGCAATGGCAGCAAAACTCAGGAGGGGCCTAGGACAGCTCCTGGCTACCTCCTTATCAGGCCCTCAATGCTGGAAGCGTCCCTCTGGCCGGCGCCTCAGCTGATCAGGAGCACCAGAAGAACTGTGGTGTGATGAGGCAGGGGCTTCCCCCCACCAGAATACCTGATGGCAGCACTGCTCTGATCGCACCCAGCGATGCTTCCCCACTGTCTGCTGGTAAGGTGGCTGCAATGCAGCAAGGGAGGGACGTGGGATGATTCCCAGCTACCTCCTGCTAAAAAGCGCCTCTAGGCACTGGCATACCATGCCTTAAACCACTGGATTTCTTCCCCTCCTGCACTCTCCTGTGTGGTGGGAAAATGGAGTACAGAAGAGGGAGGGAGGGGTCTGGGACAATTCCCTGCTACCAACCCACTGAAGCACCTCCAGGCACTAAGGCAGAAAAGACCCTCTTCTCCTCCCCCGTCTTACTGCCTAATCACTGATAGGCGGGATTAGAAAGAGAAGGTAGCTGCTGCTCTTCCCTCTCCTGAAGAAGAAACGAAACTTCTTTCCCTCCTGTACTCCTAATGGAGATACAGGAGAACGTGGTTGACTCTGTGGTCTCGCTGGAGGCAGAGTCAAGACTGGCAGTTAGAGGGTGGTTTCCTCCCCTTCCGGCTGTCCATTGTCTATCATCTTTTTTTTGAAAGTTTGATTCTGTCTCCAAGAGGAGTTAACCCATTCCTATATGCTCCACTGCCCTGCTGACTGAGAAAGCAGATTCTTCCAACATATTCTGGTGTCTACTGGGTTGTGTTCCTGTATTTGTGCTGATTTTGTTCTTTTGATTATCTATTGCAGGAGTGGGTAACTTTGCTGGCTCTGGAGGCCAAATCTTTATTTGGCCCTACCCCATGGGTCAACCTTGACAAGTGGATGGGGCAATACACCTGTCAATCACATGACATCACAGGCCCTGCCCACCTGTCAAAATCCCTTGTGTATGCAAAGCCTGCCCACACCCCTTCTTTCAAGCTCCACAAACAGAGTTTGAAAGGGGAGCAGGGAGGCTTAGAAAGCCACACTGATCCCTTCAACCTTAGAAAAGTATCAGCAGAGGGCAGGCTTTCCAAAGCAAGCAGACTTAGACAGAGCTTTCGCTGGTGAGTGGGGATTAAATCCTGCTGCCTTGGCTGAGAGTGATCTTGCTCTCTGGTGGGAACAGGATCACACTGTCAAGGCAGGATTAAACTGTCCTCCTGCCCATCAGTTGGCATCACTTGTGGGGGAAATGGCCTCATGGGCCAAATTGGACCCCTTGGGGGGCCATGATTGGCCCCAAGGCTGGAGGCTCCCCACCTCTAGTCTAGTGTGAACTACAAAAACAATACTGAAGTGTTTCCCAGCTGCCAGCCATTTAATTAGCCATGTCTTCCTTGTCCCTTTTCTTTTTAAGTGGCTTTGGAGTCTCGGCTACTGGTTTCCTTTCACTTGCATCCATGGCAATTCTGAATCCATATTAGAGTCATTTTTTTGTTCTCTGCTGACTTACTAATTTTATCCTTGTGGTAAGCATAATTCCTTGTTAATTCATTTCCTTTGATATTATCACTTTTTAAAAAGCGGTTGAGGAAACAATTAAAGGGGTAGTAACCAGGGAAACTGGAACCTTTGCTGAACAAGATTTAGTTCTGGCTCAACATATATTTTTAAAACAAAAACATAAATAACCAAAACAATTTTAATATCAAAATCTATTAAATATTTATACTTTTATTTCCTTTAACGAAAATGTATTATCTGTCTTGGTTATTATCACACATATAAGTCATATGCTTTCTAAATCTTCTAAATAAGATTTAGATTTGTGTGTGCTGTAAATGAAAGCTTACAGAAAGACAATAAGTGTAAAGGCATTAACAGTCTATGTATACATGATACCTCCAAATGAATTCTGCTGGGAGCTGCCATTTTCTAAAAACAACAACAAATAAATCCAGTAACAATAAAACAGATGTGTTGCAATATCTATGGAATAATTCAGTGAGCCATTTGCTTATGCCTATAAAAAAGCCACATAAGTGTATCATTTAATATATATAAATGCTACCATTTTGTTGGGGCCTAGATGTCATTGGCAAATTCTCTGAATAGCTAAGCCATGGAATCCATTGTTCTTGCCTGTGGAAACAGGTTTTGCAGGATTGTTACATGGAATATAGCAATATATTAATTGTCCTGTAGAATCACAATTTTAATTTCACTTTCAGTTACTTGTGGAAAAGCAGTAACATGTTTTTAGGGGGGAGGGTTGATAATTATTAGTTAAGGACACAATCCAACTCGTATTTCCACTGGGCTGGGAGGAGTTGCATGCAGTGGACCCCTGGCTGAGCTGGCAGGCTCCCAGCGCCACAGGGCCCTGCCAGCAGAAGCCCCCCACTGCGTTTCAGCCATGGTCCACTGGGTATGGCCAGCCCAGTAGACAGAGAGTCAGTGGAACCCAGCAAAAGCCACAACAACACTGTGTTCCAGGGGCGTGGTAGGGGAGGAGCTGCGGGGAGACTTACATGATTTCCAAGTCCCCCTCGGAGTGCTCCCCCAGGTCTTGATCCCCACAATAATTCCACCAGCTGATAGGCTGGTGCAGTAAAAAAAATTGTAATGGTGGCCTACGGGGACCGCTTACTCCCTGGTAGGCCTGTTCATGGGAGCCAGCTCTTCCTGTCCAGCTCCCATGCGAAGCTTCTGACAAGCTGGTGCTCAGCCAGGCCAGCAGCTCCCAAGCAGCAAGTGGATGCCATGGAGCTTTCCGCCAGCACCTTATCCTCTGGCTTCTCATCATTTTGATGGCTCTGTACATTGTTTTAACTGTGTGACTTTATTAGTACCTTTGAACATTTCAGGATAGGTAACGTTAAAATATTTTAAATAAAGACTTCAGCAGAACTACAGTGGAAACAATATGTGGCTGAAATGATTAGGGCTTTTTCCATGTTAGGAAAAGAATGCTTTGCTTTTTAAGAGGCTGAAGTATCTTTTCAAAACAAAACAATATTGGATGCAAGCAGAAGCAAGTGTTTCCTGACATCTCAAAAGCTTTGATACATTGTTGTTTTGGTTTGGTTTGGGGCAGTATCTTTATTTTAAAAAATGAATTCAATTTATTCAATGCAATACAGCTTCATTTCTTTCCATTTTTTCTTTATTAATAAACAAACATGACAACAATAAACAAGGATACAACAACTGTTGCTACAGAGTGTGCTTCTCACTTAGCTGTCTACTAGTCATGCAATGTACATATACAACGCAGGTTCATGTACAGCAATCAGAGTCTAGGAAAAATAATCATCAAAGCATAGATAAGGTTGTATCCAACACAGTCATTCTGTTTGATCAAGGAATTCCACTTGTGCAACAGAACTTCCCTTCCCTCTCCTCTCCCTGTGCCCCCTGCCCCAAATCTGTTTCAGAGGACTGAGAAAACCCCTAGAACAGATTTGCGGGAATGCAGAGCAGGGAGTTCCATTGAGCAAGCAGAAGTCCTTGTGCAAACAGGATGACTTTGTTAGATACAACTCAAAGATCTATAACTAATCAAAACATCCCTCCAAAACTATAGCTGAGGTATAAGCAGTCTAGGTTCTACTGGGCTAGAATTAATAAATAAAAGAAAGGGCATTTAAGTTTCTTCAAATGTGTCATGCTCAATGGCTCCCCTAGCTAGTCTGCACTGGTGCAGAAGCTTGTCAGTCAATGCCAACTGTTCGACTCTTTAGGACAAACTCCTCCTCATCTTTCCAACAGTACCATACAGGCAACTATGAGAAGTGATTAAATCCATGTAGAGTAAGGACTTATACTGATCCCAAAACAAAGCAAGCAGAGCAAGCTCTGAATCCATATTTACTTCCTGTTGCACCACAGTCTCTATAACTGTAAAGATAGCTTGCCAAAATTCCTTCCCCCTTGAACACTCTCGCCGGATTTAGTAAAGACCCTCATTGCTGGCATCACCTCCAGCAAAGAGGTGACAGAGCCCTGTCAATGTGATAAAGCAGAACCAGAGGATATGGCTTAATTTGTAAACTTGAAGTGCTGGGCTATGCTCATGATCTTCCACACAGGTGTACAGAGAACAGTTGATAATTCTCATTGCAGAGTCTATAGCATTATGCACATGTTTAAAGACACTCATTTCTTTAAGTGCTACACAAATCGTAGACATTCAAAATTGCAGCTCCACCAGTTCAATAGTCACTAGCCACTACTGTCTTGCAAACAATGCATAAAGTGGCTAAATAGAGTGCCACCATTAAAAGTGATGGCCTATTAGCTGATAAATATTTATTAAAAGTGGCAGATGAACTACAAGAAGAGACAAGAAACTACCTTAGCTATACTGCCAGTTAAGAGAGGAAACCCCTCTAATGATATTATAGCCAGTCCTTTTATGACAGCTACAGCTGAAACACCAACACTGCATGATATGATAAAGTAATCCTTCTCCAACCTACCTACAGCCAGCTTTGCAAAACAGAGGAGAGCCTTGGGCCAGGCATTCTTAAGTAGATGCTGCTGACATTTACTTCCAAAAATCAAACTGGCCCACATCTGCTGAATGTCAGAGTAGTTTCCCATTCTTCACCCAAAGTCTCTGTACCAATACTCTTAAGCTACTGAACCCACTCCTTTAGTATCTCAACATCGTTTTTAAAAAATGTGGCTGTATCAATAAAGGTCCTCCATCCTGTACAAATTTGAAAGCATGAAGTGTCTTTTAAAAGACATGAAGACTGCAGTTCTATGCATTTAAACATGGGCCTTCCGTAATCAAGAAGAAGGATAAGAGACTACAGAACCCCTCCCCAGACTTGTCTCCCCCTCCCCACACATGTGCTCTTCTTTTCAATTGTTTTCACTATCAGAAATATACTCAACTGCAAGAAAGAGCATGGCAAAAAGAGCTCCAGGGAGATAAGCAGTAGGAGGGTTCAGCATTCCTCACCCAAGCACTCCTTTTGCTTACCCACTTCTGTGCAATTAGGGTGGTCTCATTCAGAGACATATGGAACTGTCACTGTCATATCTAGTTTGGGGGAAGGGGGTTTAGAAATATCACACTTTGGAACATCGAGGTAGCCAATGTGGTGCCCTCCAGATATTGTGGACTAAATGTGTCCATCAGCCCCAGCCAGAATGGCCAATGGTCAGGAATGATGGAAGGTGTAGTTCAGAACACCTGGACAGCATCACGTTGGCCACTCCTGATATACACAAAGCAGTGTATGGATGCAGTACAATACATGCGATGCAGCCAGTTTGGTGGGTCACTGTGACAAGCGAATGGAGGATGACAAGCCAATGCCCGCCAACAATAAAGGGGAAAAAAGGCTGGCTGTCAAGTCCCATTGCCAAAATCCTGCCCACACATCTGGCTCTTCTGATTTGGAGTACACAACTGGCAAAGTGGGACAGATGGCCTCACTCAAGAGTCTACATTTGGTCCAGGGGACTGCAGTAAGTTGACTTGTATTCTGTGGTACAGATGGTCAAGATTAACTTTTGTGGGTATAAAATAAAAAAAATGCATCATGCAAGAGAAACATGCATGTGAAATTGTCAATAAACATGCAGCTATTATGTATGCTACAAGACTAATATTATCTAACCAGTAATTAAGTTATGTTAAATTGCATTTATGTATCCAAAACAGAAAGCGGATATGACTCATCTGAATTAAGATTCTTAACACTCTGCATGAAGGCTGTCCAACTTTGTAAAACAAGATTAAACAAACATAAACTGGTTTGCTTTCATTTTTCACTGGTAGTGCCTGGTAGCTGCCGCTTGTGACAGCAGTAACTTCGTTCTTATTCCTCCAGTTTTATTTCCAAAAGATCAAGGGTAGTATCCAACATTTGTCATATGCAGAGTAGAATCAGTGAAATTAATGGGCATGGCTAACTTAAGGGCATTAATTTCAATAGGTCTAAACCGAGTAAATTTAGTTGGCTATGACATTAAATTCAGAAGGAAAACCCCTAAGAAACCTCTTCATCTTTGCTATTGCACTATAAATTATTTTGCAAAACAGGTTTATTAAAAACTAGTATCTTGATTATTATTTTAGTATTCTAATATTTCCCCAAATAGCTCAGGGTAGGAAAGGAGTACCCCTACCCCCATATGCTAACTTTGACACGGGTGATTGCCAGCTCTCAAAGTTCAAAGGGGCTTCTTTTAGCTGATCAGCAATTACAGCAACTTCCTTTAAAAGCTATCCTTTCAGTGTGCTGTTCCAGGGAGGCCCTTTGAAATCCATCTGATGTCTGCAGAGGAAAAATGCTCCATTTGCAGGAAGTGGTCTTGCCATAATCTTATATTCATTTAGATGACTGGTAAAAACTCGTCTTTTTTTGTCAGGCTTTTAGAGGGTAACGGACTAAGTAATTTTTAAATTATGATATTTAGGAATTTAATGAGAATTATTTTTATTGTTCTTGCTCTTTTATTATGTTATATTTTATACTGGCTTGTTTTGTTGTAACTGCCCTGTGACCATCTTTTGGTGAAAGGCGGTATAGAAATCTCACAATAAATAAATGAATGCTCAAAAGTTACAGCAAAAAGAGGGAATTTACCTCATCCTTCTGTAAGTGGGACAGAGAATCTTCTATGAGCAGAGGGACTCTACTGGATACAATTCTTTATATGTTGAGTTTCATGTGTATATCACTGTATCAAGAATATAAGAGCCCTGTTAGATCAGGCCAGTGGCCATCTAGTCCAGCATTCTGTTCTTACAGTGACCAACCAGATGCTCATGGGAAGCCCACAAGTGGGACCAGAGTGCAATAGTGTTGGTCAGTGAAGCATTATGTGAGACTCACAGACAGGTTCTTTAGTGAGAGAGAGTGAAACCTGAAGCAGAAGGGTTAAGCTGGCAGAACAGAGCGCCAGGTTTGCCAAGGTCAGCAGCTGGCTGGCAAGCCTGATAAGAAGGGATTCGTGCAGAAGCTAAGTGTGGGGGAAAAGTCGTCTGTGAAGAGAACTGTGTCTTATGTCTTATGCTAAGTAAAGACTCTTACAAGAAACTTGCCTGGCCTGGCTTATTCCTGTTCTATCCGACTCTTGGGTTTTTTCTACCTTGTATGTTCTCTATACGCACACACCAACAGGGGTTATGGGCCCAGCTTATCATACAAGGTGAAGGGTTCGTGAGTTGGTGACGTTGTTGCAGAGAGAAAAGAAAGTGCAAGTAAGAGGCAAGTAAGAGTGGGCAACAAGGCTGTGAACCTGTTATCCGGGATGCCGATGGAGAGACTGAATGCTGTAAACTACTCCAGCTGGAAATGGAGAATGAGAGCAGTTCTGATTAAAGAAGATTTGAATGATGTCGTAGAAAACCCCCCTCCGGCAGCTCCTTCAGCAGCGTGGTTGAAGAAAGATGAGAAAGCGAAGGCTTTTATTACTCTGGGGCTGTCTGATTCTCAACTGTTGCTGGTGAGTAATGAGCCGACAGCTAATCAGATGTGGGAGAAGCTAAGAGCCGCTCATGTGCAGCAAACTGCAGGGAGCAGGCTGTGTTTAGCACGGAAACTTTATCAGATGCGTTTTACAGATGAAGTGACTATGACAGAGCATCTGGCTGAATTTCGTAGATTAAATGCTGAGCTGCAAGATAGAGGCGTGCATCATAGTGACATTCAGATGGTCTATATACTGTTATCTTCATTTGATCAAAAATGGGATGTCATGGTCTCTAGCCTGGAAACTTTACCAGACGGGAATCTAAATTTGGACTTTGTAGAACAAAAACTTCAACAAGAGTGGAACAGAAGACAAGAGAATAAGAAGACTGAGTTAAAAGAGACTGTGGCTGTACAACAACAACAAAATCAAAGAAACAGGCAAGAGAATAAAATATGTTACTTTTGTGGGTCCCGTGGACATATACAGAGACATTGTTTAAGGAAGAAGAGAAATAACAGGGACTTTGGAAGTCAGAGAACAAGCGTAAACTTTATCACTAAGGAGGACAATAAACTAATTAACTCTAAGTGGCTTCTCGACAGCGGAGCGTCTAATTGCCTGATCACAGACTCTAGTTTATTTTACACTTCAAAGCCAGTGCAGGAGAAGATTTATCTGGCTGACGGATCGTCTCAGGACGCGATTGCAAGAGGCACGCTCAGGTTATGTAATCTGAGAACTATATTAACAGATGTGTTATTGGTTTCTGGTTTAAAATATAACATTCTATCAGTAAGAAAATTGGCTCAAATAGGTTGTAAAATTACATTTGAAGGGGATAGATGTTTTGTGAGAAAAGATGGTGACATATGTATGCAAGGGAAGTTACAGAACCAAATGTTTATGGTTGAGAGCACTCTTGATAAACCCACGTGTGCCTGGATAGGAGCTAATAAAAATAAACATGAGAATTGTTTACATGAATGGCACAGAAGATTGGGACACGCACATTTTGAAAAAGTGAAAAACACCCCAAAGCATAGTCAAGATTTGGAATTAACACATTGTGAGAATGTAGATGAATGTGAGGTATGCTATAAAACAAAAATGACTGTGACTCCGGTAAATAAGAGCTGTGAAAGCACGACCACTAAACCTTATCAGCTCATACATGTGGATTTGGCTGGACCTTTCCAGTGCTCAAAAGGTGGAGCAAGGTTTTATTTAGTGATTGTGGATGATTTCTCCAGATTTACACATGTATTCTTATTGAAAAAGAAAAGTGAAGCAGAAGAGAAATTAAAGGCATTTATACAGAGGACAGAGACACAATATGGGGTTGTTATCAAAAATATCAAATCAGATCAAGGTGGGGAATTTACCAGTAATTCATTTAGAACATATTTGGAAAAGAAGGGAATAATACAGAGTCTCACTGCTCCCTTCAGCCCATCCTCCAACGGAACTGCAGAGAGGAGGAACCGGTCATTGCAGGATTCAATGAGAGCTATGCTAGCAGATGCTGATATGAATAACACTTATTGGGCTGAATGTATTCTGTACACTGTATATATTCAGAACCGTCTTATGCACAGAGTAATAGGCATGTCTCCCTATGAGAAGTTGACTGGAAGAAAGCCCAGGGTGAAACACATAGAGCGTTTTGGGGCAAAATGCTGGGTACATACTGCAAAACAGAAAAGGTATGGTAAATTAGGCTCAAGAGCTCAGGCAGGACGTGTTTTGGGATTCCAGAATTCATATTATAGAGTTTGGTTGCCTGAGAAACAACAATTAGTGTTAAGCAGAAGCATAAAGGTAATAGATAAACCTTGGAGAGACAGTCAAACAGTGATCCTAGAGGGTGCAAGCAAGCAGGAAGCAGCAGATGTTCCTTTTGGGCAGCAAATTCCATTAAGAACTGCATTGACTGATCTCATACACAAAGGCAAACGTACTGTAAAAAGGCTGAGAAGTGAAGACATGGCAATGCAAGATACAGAAGTTCCAGGTAACAGTGCAGGAACAAGTGCAGATGCAGGTTCTAGTGCAGGTCCAAGTAAAATTGAGAGTGAGGAAGAAATGGAAATAGATAATGTTAGAAGGTCAGAAAGAAAAACGAAAGGTCAACCACCTCAGAGATTCACATTTAATGTTACACAACATAAAAATGATGAGACAGATGAATATCCAGTAGAATGGGAAAAAGAAGGACCAATAGACAAAGAAACAATGGATCTCATGTGGAAGTTTTGTGTTGAGGAATGAAATATAAATGTATTGTCAAATAAAAGTGAACAAACATAACTCTGTGAAACTTGTGTGAATAAAGAAATAAAGAAACAAGAACTGAACTGAAAAAAATGTATATAGAAACTGTAAGGAAACAAACTGATGTGTATTGTAATGAAAAAAGTTAAAATTGTAGAAATGTAATGCTGAACAATGAAGTTTTGTAATCTGTGAGTCTCAGGTGGGGGCTGTTGGTCAGTGAAGCATTATGTGAGACTCACAGACAGGCTCTTTAGTGAGAGAGAGTGAAACCTGAAGCAGAAGGGTTAAGCTGGCAGAACAGAGCGCCAGGTTTGCCAAGGTCAGCAGCTGGCTGGCAAGCCTGATAAGAAGGGATTCGTGCAGAAGCTAAGTGTGGGGGAAAAGTCGTCTGTGAAGAGAACTGTGTCTTATGTCTTATGCTAAGTAAAGACTCTTACAAGAAACTTGCCTGGCCTGGCTTATTCCTGTTCTATCCGACTCTTGGATTTTTCTACCTTGTATGATCTCTATACGCACACACCAACAAATAGTACACCCCCACTAGTGATCCCAAGCAACTAGTATTCAGAGGCACACTGCATCTGAAATTGAAAGTAGTACACAATCATCATGACTAGTAGCCATTGACAGTCTTATCCTTCATGAACCTGTGAAGAAATGTATATGTTAGATTTAGTTGGGGCCTTACATTCCAGGGAGAAACTTACCATATTTTATATTCTGCTGCGTGAACTACTGCAGCACGTCTCTGTACTGCACCACCAGAATAACACAAGAAGAATGTGCCACATGGAGAAAAGGTACAGTGTAGACTTTCCCCATGTCTGTTGTCTATCCTAGAAACTGGTGAGTGCTGGCTTGGAAAGAAGCTGCACCATGGACTCCTCCCATGAGGACCAAGGCCACTTCTATTACCCTGGCAGCACTGAAGGCGCTGCACTATGGCAGCTCCATGCAGTGAGGGAAGAACACAGGCTTCTTCTTGGGTTCTTGCATGTCCCCCAACCAACTGCAAGGATAAAGTGATATATGAACTGAATGTAGCTCTTTTTGTACCCTGAAATTAGATGGCTAGGTTAGTACAATGTTGAAATCAATACAGTCCAGTCCAGTTCATGTGTTATTTTCTCCCCACAGGTTTTTGTTTGGCATGGGGGGGGGGAGAATAAGCCTGTACCTAATACCAGATTGTTCTCCTCAGAATATTGTGCATGAACAGGCTCTGTTTAGTTCTCTCCTTTCTTTTACTATTATGGTCCATCACAAGAATGCTTGAAATATTTCATTAGTCACACTTAAGTACTTCAGCATTCCTTGCAGTCTTTCACAGTTATGAACACAGTCAGGCAATAGAAAGATGCATAAACTCACACTTGAAACCATGTCATGATTTATACGTTTCCTGTTTTCATCCAGGTGTTGTTCTTCAGCTGAGCAGTTCATTGGCCAATCCATGAGCCCAAATTAAATGTCTAAAACATCATTCATTTCTTTCACAATAGTAATATTTCCATTCCACATCAGGACTCTACAATGAACTCTCTAAACTCTCTCAGCACATTGGAATTCTGCTATGTAATATCAATATTCACAGATTCCTGCTAAGTAACATCAGTAGGAGGCGTCTGATGAAGTAAACTCTGGTCCATGGAAGGTCATTTTATATGTTATTCCTTACTATGACTCAAGGCCTCTCTCACTATTATTAGTACACTACCCCACTTTGCCAACAGAGTTTCAAAACTGATACCTTTGGGGATATTTAATTTATACTTCTTTTCTGAATACTGGAAGAGACTG
This sequence comes from Rhineura floridana, assembly GCF_030035675.1. Taxonomy (NCBI): domain Eukaryota; kingdom Metazoa; phylum Chordata; class Lepidosauria; order Squamata; family Rhineuridae; genus Rhineura; species Rhineura floridana. The sequence continues at coordinate 106,494,555 of NC_084483.1, forward strand.
AACGTATAAAGTTAGAGACAAGGAAACTACTAAAACACTAAAAAACTCAGACAACACATGAATAATTTAGTATTTTCTTAGAACATGCAAACAATTTATTATTATTGCTATCATCATTATCATCATCACCTTGTTAGTTGCTTGTTACCTGGTGGTCTTTAAATGACTTACATCAAATTTGAAAACATATAAATACATTATATCATAAAAACTGAATAAAACAACCCCCATAATAGCAACAGGAAGCTTTGGCAGCACACTAGTAACAAAACATCATCATCTCACTTTATCAAAACCCTGGGTAAAAGGATAAATCTTTACTGAGTGCTGAAAAGATCTCAAAAAAGGTGGCCGGTAGACCTCTGGGGACAGCATTCCAGAGAGTGGGAGCCACAACTGAAAAAGCCCACTCCCTTGTTACCACCCTGGGAGCCACCCTCAGAGGGGGATCCTGAAGAAGGGCCTCAGGAGTAGAACCATTCAATGAGCATGACCCACCCAACGTTAAGCACTGTGCAATTCCACTGATTTCATATGAAGAGATTTACACATCTGTCTAACTCTCTAAAATCAATGGGACTTGTTGAATGCAATCCTATGATTATCTTTGTTGTTGTTATGTGCCTGCAAGTCGATTACGACTTATGGTGACCCTATGAATCAGTGACCTCCAAGAGCATCTGTCATGAACCACCCTATTCAGATCTTGTAAGTTCAGGTCTGTGGCTTCCTTTATGGAATCAATCCATCTATTTGGGCTTCCTCTTTTTCTACTCCCTTCTGTTTTCCCCAGCATTATTGTCGTTTCTAGTGAATCATGTTTTCTCATGATGTGTCCAAAGTATGATAACCTCAGTTTCATCATTTTAGCTTCTAGTGATGGTTCTGGTGTAATTTGTTCTAACATCTAGTTATTTGTCTTTTTCGCAGTCCATGGTATCCACAAAGCTCTCCCCCAACACCACATTTCAAATGAGTTGATTTTTCTCTTACCCGCGTTATTCACTGTCCAACTTCCACATCCATACATAGAGATCGGGAATACCATGGTCTGAATGATCCTGACTTTAGTGTTCAGTGATACATCTTTGCATTTGAGGACCTTTTCTAGTTCTCTCATAGCTACCCTCCTCAGTCCTAGCCTTCTTCTGATTTCTTGACTATTGTCTCCATTTTGGTTAATGACTGTGCCGAGGTATTGATAATCCTTGACAAGTTCAATGTCCTCGTTGTCAACTTTAAAGTCACATAAATCTTCTGCTGTCATTACTTTAGTCTTTTTGATGTTCAGCTGTAGTCCTGCTTTTGTGTTTTCCTCTTTAACTTTCATCAGCATTTGTTTCAAATAATTACTGGTTTCTGCTAGTAGTGTGGTATCGTCTGCATATCTTAAATTATTGATATTTCTCCCTCCAGTTTTCATACCTCCTTCATTCATCTTGGTCCAATCCCGCTTTCTGTATGCTATGTTCTGCGTATAGATTAAACAAACAGGGTGTTAAAATACACCCCTGTCTGATTATCTACTTAGAAGTAATAAGTCCCACCGAGTTCAATAGAACTTCCTCACAGGGAATTGAGCACAGAATTACAGCCTAAAAGTGCTTAACTTTGGCTGGATCATGCCCTCTATATTAATATATAGTATTTTTACTATTGATCCCCCAACTACCATGAGTACTCTTAACCCTATGAACACTAGCTCACTTAATGGTCACTAGTAAATCAACAATAATACTGTAAGGCACTTCTGATGTTGGTATAACATATATAGGGGATCATGAATGCACATCTCCATGCTAATCCCAGCTAGAGATAGGGATTTGTATTCCAATACTGTTGAATGAAAATTTAAAGAACCTCTTGATGCAATATCCACTTTCCTAGTGTCTCAATTCAAACATACCATAATTAACAAGTGTGCTGAACATGTAAAACAGGGTGAACTGCCACAGAGTAGCAACGTGTAGTTAAAGGAGCCATAGAGAAGAGCTGACATAAAGCCCTTTTCAACCTTAGCTGTGTGCAGAACCAATGTGTGTGTAGATGGAGGCAGAAATGCAGCAGACACATCCCCCAAGTTATACAAGTTCACTTCAATTTGTGAAGTTATTCTACATGCACACCATAAGTACATTCAGACATTAAAGCACATTTGTGTAGCTGGGCAGAATCTTCTTGTATAAAGCCACCTCCTTGCCTATGGTGCGTTTGTTCTATTTCCATTTAACAACTGAAAAGATCCACAGCATACCCCTGTATTACAAATGTAGGACTTTTTCATCTTCAATATGGATGGCAGAACCAAGGAAATATAATATTATATGAAATGAGCAATTATAGAACAATCACAGAATCAGAGAATAGTAGAGTTGGAAGGGGCCTATAAGGCCATCAAGTCCAACCCCCTGCGCAATGTAGGAATCCAAATCAAAGCATTCCCGACAGATGGCTGTCCAGCTGCCTCTTGAATGCCTCCAGTGTCGGAGAGCCCACTACCTCTCTAGATAATTGATTTCATTGTTGTATGGCTCTAACAGTTAGGAGGTCTTTCCTGATGTTCAGTCGAAATCTAGCTTCCTGCAACTTGAGCCCATTATTCCGTGTCCTGCACTCTGGGACGATCGAAAAGAGATCCCGGCCCTCCTCTATGTGACAACCTTTCATGTACTTGAAGAGTGTTATCGTATCTCCCCTCAGTCTTCTCTTCTCCAGGCTAAACACCCCCAGTTCTTTCAGTCTCTCCTCATAGGACTTTGTTTCCAGTCCCCTGATCATCCTTGTTGACTCCTCTGAACCTGTTCCAGTTTGTCTGCATCCTTCTTGAATTGTGGAGACCAGAACTGGACACAGTACTCAAGATGAGGCCTAACCAGTGCCGAATAGAGGGGAATGAATACTTCATGCGATTTGGAAACTATACTTCTGTTAATGCAGCCTAATATTTGCCTTTTTTGCAGCCACATTGCACTGTTGGCTCATATTCAGCTTGTGGTCAAAGACAATCCCAAGATGCTTCTCACATGTCGTATTGCTGAGCCAAGTATCCCCCATCTTATAAATGTGCATTTGGTTTCTTTTTCCTAAGTGTAGAAGTTTGCATTTATCCCTGTTGAATTTCATTCTGTTGCTTTCAGCCCAATGCTCCAGCCTATCAAGGTCCCTTTGAATTTTGTTTCTGACTTCCAAGGTATTAGCTATCCCTCCTGATTCTGTGTCATCTGCAAATTTGATAAGCATGCTCTGTACCTCCTCATCCAAGTCTTTAATAAAAATGTTGAAGAGCACTGGGCCCAGGACCAAGCCCTGTGGTACCCCATTCATTACTTCCGCCCAGTTTGAGAAGGAACCATTGTTAAGCATTCTTTGAGTATGATTCTGGAGCCAACTGTGTATCCACCTGATAGTTGTTCCATCCAGCTCACATTTAGCTAGCTTGCTAATCAGAATATCATGGGACACTTTGTCAAAAGCTTTGCTGAAGTCGAGATATATTATGTCCACAGCATTCCCACAGTCTACAAGGGAGGTTACCCGATCAAAAAACAAGAGTAAGATTAATTTGGCAGGGTTTGTTCTTCATAAATCCATGTGGGCTCCTAGTAATCACTGCATTGTTTTCAAGGTGCTTACAGATTGACTGCTTTATAATCTGCTGCAGAGTTTTTCCAGGGATTGAAGTTAGGCTGACTGGTCTGTAGTTTCCTGGTTCCTCCTTTTTGCCCTTTTTGAAGATAGGGACAACATTAGCTCTCCTCCAGTCATCCTACACTTCACCAGTCCTCCACGATTTCATAAAGATAATGGAGAGTGGTTCTGAGAGTTCTTCAGCCAGTTCCTTCAATACTCTAGGATGCAGTTTATCAGGCCATGCCGATTTGAACTCGTTCAAAGTGATTAGGTATTCCTTGACAGTTTGTCTATCAATCTCAAGTTCCAATCCTGCCTCTTCTACTTCATGTTTCCCGGGAGGGTCTTAGACCTTTTTGGGAGAAGACTGAGCCAAAGTAGGAATTGAGGACTTCTGCCTTTTCTTTGTCATTTGTTATCATTTTGCCATCCTCATTGAGTAGCTGTGCCACCATTTTCTTTCTCCGTCTTTTACTATGGACGTACCTGAAGAAAGCTTTTTTGTTGCTTTAAGCATCCCTCGCTAACCTCAGGTCATTCTCAGCTTTAGCCTTCCCGACACCATCCCGGCAATTCCGTGATACCTGCCTGTACTCTTCCTTTGTGGCCTGGCCTTCTTTCCACTTCCTGTATGTGTCCTTTTTTTTTCCAGGTCAGCTCTAACCTTTTTGTGAAGCCACATTGGCTTCTTCTGCTGTTTTCTCCCTTTGTTCCTTGTTGGAATTGTTTGCCATTGTGCCTTTAGAATTTCCTTTTTTAGAAACTCCCACCCATCTTGGACTCCTTTTCTCATTAGGGTCGCTTGCCGTGGAACCATACTTACAATTGTTATGAGTTTATTAAAATCAGCTTTCCTGAAGTCCAGGGTGCGCGTCAGCTTTTGCTTCTGTTAAAAGCAAGAATTCAAGTATGGTGTGGTCACTTTTCCACAGAGTTCCCGTAACTGCCACTTCATCCACCAAATCATCTCTATTGGTTAGAATCAAGTCCAGGATAGCTGACCCTCTGGTTGCTTCCTCCACTTTCTGTAGGAGAAAGCTATCTCCAACACAAGTCAGAAATTTCTTGGAGGGGCCGTGTTCGGCAGAGTTTGTCTCCCAACGGATAACTGAAGTCCCCCATTACTACTACATTATGCCTCCTCGAAACACTGGCAATTTGCTTTTCAAAAGTTACATTTTCATTTTCTCCTTGATTGGGTGGTCAGTAGTAGACTCCAAGCACCACATTCCTTTTATTACTTGCCCCATTAATTTTAATTCAGATACTCTCGGTGGAGCTACCAAGCTTATATTCCTGTATTTCTGTGCAGGAACATATATTTTTAACATATAGCACAACTCCACCTCCCTTTTTATTCCTTCTGTTCTTTTTGAACCAGTTGTATCCTTCAATGAATCCATTGAAGTGTCAGAGCGTGGTCTTGTCCTTTATTATTGGATGAATTTCAGTTGGTGCAGCTCGAGGAAGTGGACAAGGTGCTTGGAATGGTGCGGGCGACCACGTCTGCTCTGGACCCTTGCCCATCTTGGCTAGTGAAGACTAGCAGGGCTGTAACCGCCGGCTGGGCCAGGGAGGTAATAAATGCCTCCTTGAGAGAGGGAGTAGTCCCTGGTAGTCTCAAGGAGGCAATAATAAGACCTCTTTTAAAGAAACCTTCTCTGGACCCAGATGTTTTGAACAACTACAGACCGGTGGCGAATGTCCCTTTTTTGGGCAAGGTTCTGGAGCGGGTGGTTGCCGGCCAGCTCCAGGCGCTCTTGGATGAAACCGATTATCTGGATCCGTTTCAATCCAGTTTTAGGTCCGGTTTTGGCACTGAAACAGCCTTGGTCGCCCTGTATGATGACCTTTGTCGGGAGAGGGACAGGGGGAGTGTGACTCTGTTGATTCTCCTTGATCTCTCAGCGGCGTTTGATACCATCGACCATGGTATCCTTCTGGGGAGGCTCGCAGAGTTGGGAGTTGGGGGCACTGCTTGGCAGTGGCTCTGCTCCTACTTAGCGGATTGTCGCCAGAAGGTAGTGCTTGGGGAACATTGCTCGACACCCTGGACTCTCCATTGTGGAGTCCCTCAGGGGTCGGTTTTGTCCCCCATGCTTTTCAACATCTACATGCAGCCTCTGGGTGAGGTCATCAGGAGTTTTGGAGTGCGTTGCCATCAGTACGCTGATGACACGCAGCTCTACTTCTCCTTTTCACCTCCACAGGTGAGACTGTTGATGTGCTGAACCGTTGCCTGACCGCGATAATGGACTGGATGAGAGCTAATAAACTGAAACTCAATCCAGACAAGATTGAGACACTGTTGGTGAGCTCTTTCCCTGCTCAGATGGTGGATGCTTATCCTGTTCTAGATGGGGTTACACTCCCCTTGAAGGAACAGGTTCGTAGTTTGGGGGTCCTTTTTGACCCTTCCTTGTTGCTCGAGGCTCAAGTGGCCTCAGTGGCACGGAATGCGTTTTACCACCTGCGCTTAGCAGCCCAACTACGCCCCTATCTGGACACTGATGATCTCGCCTCAGTTGTTCACGCTCTGGTAACTTCTAGACTGGATTACTGTAACGCGCTCTACGTAGGGCTGCCCTTGAAGACTGTTCGGAAACTTCAGCTAGTGCAAAATGCGGCAGCCAGGCTGTTGACGAGGACCAATCGGTCTGCGCATATAACACCTGTCCTGGCTCGCTTGCACTGGCTACCTATTTGTTTCCGAGCTAGATTCAAGGTGCTGGTGTTGACCTATAAAGCCTTACACGGTGTGGGACCGCAATACCTTGTGGAACGCCTCTCCCGCTATGAACCTACCCGTTCACTTCGTTCAGTATCTAAGGCCCTCCTCTGGGTACCAACTCACCAGGATGCCCGGAGGACTGTTACTAGATCTAGGGCCTTTTCTGTGGTGGCCCCCGAATTATGGAACAGCTTACCGGAGGAAATACGCCTGGCACCTACGGTTCTTTCTTTTAGGCGCCAGGTTAAGACCTGGCTATACTCCCAGGCATTTTAATGTTTAATGCTTTATGTTTATGTTTTTAGTTTAATGTGTTCCTTTGTTACTGATTTTATTCTATATTGTATTTTAATCTCGTTTTGTACACCGCCCAGAGAGCTATTAGCTATGGGCGGTCTAGAAATGAAAATAAATAAATAAATTGCTGTATTCCAGTCATGGGAGTCATCTCACCAAGTTTCACTTATACCTATCAAGTCGTAATTACCCTTCTGTATTAAAAGTTCAAGTTCATCCTGCCTGTTTCCCATGCTCTGCGCATTAGTATACAGACATCGAAGACCATGTGATTTATGGCTTGGCTTCCTTACTACATTTTTCTGAGGACTGTTACTGGGCCCTATTAGAGCCGATCTCTCTGTTCCGTTACTTTGCACAAGCCTTCATCAGTAGTTACCACCATCTCCTTCCCCCTTAGGATTCAATTTAAAGCCCTCCTGATGAACTTCTCCATGCTGTGGCCAAACACATTCTTCCCAGTCCTTGTGAGATGCAACACAGAGATTAAGAAAGACTTGTTAAAATGGGATAAATTACAATTGTCATTAATGGGAAGAATATCCGTGATAAAAATGAATGTACTGCCGAGAATGATGTTTGTGTTTCAAACAATACCTGTAATATCCTCTGATTTACCTTTTAAACAATGGCAAAAAGATATTTCTAAATTTGTTTGGCAGGGAAAAAAACCAAGAGTTAAATTTAAATTATTACAAGATGCCAAAGAAAGAGGAGGACTGGGATTACCGAATTTGAGACTTTATTATGCTGCCTGTTGTTTAGTCTGGATAAAGGAATGGTTTTTATTGAGGAATAAAAGGCTATTGGATTTGGAGGGCCATGACCTGAAGTGGGGATGGCATGGATATCTATGGTATGATAAAGTAAAAGTTAATGTGGATTTTAATAATCATTTTATAAGACGTCCTCTGTTGAAAATATGGAATAAATATAAACCAAGGTTTTATTTGAAAATACCATTATGTGTCTCAAGTCAAGAAGCGTTTTACAGAAGAGAAATGGCTGGAAAAGAGAAATGGTTAACATATCAAGAACTATTAGAAAATGTGCATGGAGAATATATAATGAAAGAGAGAGAACAACTGATAAAGGAAGGATATAGTTCTCAATGGTTTGCCTATTTACAATTGTTAGAAAGATATAAAATGGATAAGAAAATGTATGGGTTTGAAATAAATAAATCTGATTTTGAAATAGGATTGTGTACAAATGATGAAAATATAATTGCAAAAATGTATAAACTCTTGCTGAAAATGGATATGGAAGAAGAACAAGTAAAAGAGTGTATGGTAAAGTGGGCAAAAAATTTTGGTTATAATATACAAATGGATCAATGGGAAAATATGTGGAAAAAAGGCTTGAGATTTACATTATGCTATAATCTTAAAGAAAATTTTTATAAAATGATGTATCGTTGGTACATGACTCCAGAAAAGTTGTCAAAATGTATAGTAATGTTTCTAATGCTTGTTGGAAATGTAAACAACAAGAAGGATAATTTTATCATATGTGGTGGTTGTGTAAACAGGCAAAATCATTCTGGGCACAGATAGGTAGGATGATGCAAAAAATCCTAAAGATAAATATTCAGTCAAAACCAGAATTTTTTTTATTGGGTTTTATGGATAAACAAATAGAAAAGAAATATGGAAGAATAATATTATATATGATTACGGCAGCAAGATTATTATATGCACAAAAGTGGAAAACGGGATCAACACCAACAACGAAAGAATGGCTATTGAAATTAATGGACTTAGTAGAGATGGATAAATTGACATGTTTACTTAGAGAAAAATCGACAGATACATTTCTTAAGGAATGGAAGCCTCTCTTAGATTTTTTGTTGAAAGATAAAAATGAAATGATGATAATGGGATTTGACGATTAATTAAGATAGACTATGGAGAACAGTGATTTTGTATGTATTAAGGGACAGGTTTGATATATATTATATATTTATAGCTGATCTGTGACAAATCGGAAGTCAAATTTTTTATTTTTATTTTTAATCTTATTGTGTTGTTTTTTTTATTTTGTTTTGTTTGTTTTATGAAAATTTGAATAAAAATTATTGTAAAAAAAAAAAAGAGATGCAACACATCACTTGCCAGCAGTCCATCTTCCAGGAAGCATAGCCCATGCTCCCAGAATCCAAATCTCTCACGGCGGCGGCACCTTCATAGCCATTCATTCACACGGAGTATTTTTCTTTCCCTTTCTACTCCTCTTCTAAGTACTGGAAGGATGGATGAAAAAAAATATCTGGGCCCCAAAGTTCTTGGGTTTCCTTCCCAGAGCTTCAATGTCTGATGTGATTTCTTCATAGCTTCGTTTGGCAGTATCATGTGTTCCCACATGGATGAGGAGAAAGGGATACCTGTCGGTGGGCTTGATGAGTGATGGCAACCCTTCCATCACAGCTCCTATCCATCCTCCTGGTAGACAGCGTACCTGGCGAGTCCACGGATCTTCTCAGCATACTTGGGTTTTGGTCCCACGCAGTAGGGAGTCTCCCACTACTAGTACTCTTCTCTTCTTGTTGTGGGGTGAGGTTTCATTGCCCCTGCTTGATTGAGCTTCAGCCTCTTGGCTCATTGTCGCATGGAGTCTCCCATAATTCTTCCACCACAGGCTGTCCTCCATTCTAATCCTCGAGTGGTTGAAAGCGGTTCCATAGTTCCACTGGTGAAGGGTGTCTTCTAGCTCTTCGGCTCCTAACTGTCACCCTTTCCCATGGAGTTTCCTCCACTTTGTTGCTCCTCTCCAAAGCAGTCTCCTCTTTTGCTACCACATGCTGTTATTCTTTCACCTCCACTTCTCTTTGCTGCTGTTGTTCCAGTGTTCTAAGAACTCTTCATCTTCTCTTATAGTCCTCAATGTGGCCACCCGCTGTTCCAGGCCTCTCACTTTTTCTTCCAACAGTGCCACGAGCTTGCACTTGTTGCATTTGTATGCCATGTTGTTCTCAGGCAAGAAAACAAACATGGCAAACAGCTTGCAGGTCACAATCATTGGTACTTTCCAATAATATCAGAACTTGAACACTACCCATTGGGGTTAAAGTAGAGAGCACAAAGATTCCAATTTGTATTAGCATACCCTCAAAATCTTTGATAATGGACAGAGAATTACAATCTTCCTTTGCACCAGTCCTGGGGAGGGGGGTGCTGGATTGAGCAGAAGCATTCCTCCACCTAACCCTGTCAGGCTACCCCTGCAGCATGATGCCAGCATCATTCTGTCAGCATAGATCTCCATCTTCCATCCACCAAATGTGTGGGCAGGCAGGAGTGCTGATGGCAAGATCCCTGCCAGCAGCAACCAGTAAAAAACCACAAAAGGGGGGGATTCTGGAGTCAGGCAGGAGCTGAGTTGACTGAGATTCCACTGGATTCCATGCCAGCTTCTCTGCCATCAGGTGACTGCATGAGACCTGATCTGGCCCTGATCACTGGGCAAACTCTGCTTCAAATCCAGCTTCAACCCCAGGCAATGTGTGCGACATGACTGCAAATGCAGCATGCCCTCACTGCTTTGATATGACTGCAGCCATGCCCTCACTGCTCTGTTCAGGCTCACTGGGCAGTGGCTGTGGTTAGGATTGCTCCCTCAACTAGGAAAGAGCAACTCTCTTGCTACGGCACCAAGCCATTATCAGGAACATTTTTATTTTTTTTATATATCAAATATTTGCAAGGCTATGTCATATCACACAAAGCAACTATGCAACTTGTAGACTGAAAAAAAAGTTACCTACCCTACTGCAGTACAGCAATCCATAGATACTGAGTACATGTATTCAACTGCTAGTTATGCAAATAGGCAATGGGTATTATCATTGCAGCATAAAGAAATTCAAGTTGAATTTGTACTGTACGACATTTTAAAATTACAATCAAATTAGAACCAATTTAAATATTCAATAAACAGAGCATGTGTGGGCAAGTTCACAACTTACATTATTCACACAAATGCAGCTATCACTTAACCTGAATTTGTGAATCCATTATTATCATTCAATCAGTCATCAGAGATCTCTGCCTCCTACTACATCAGTCAGTTTCTCAGCAATATAATGCCAATTCGAACAAATGTTTTCCTTCCACAGAGAAATAGTCACTCAGGGGAGAAGAGAAGAAAAATTAAAATGTATAATGCAGGGGGGAAACCAAAATGAGTGTGATTTTTATTTCACAGATTTTTTTCTCCCTTTGTGTTGGTTCTGATTTCTGAGCCTAAACAAAGACAACAAAAATGTTTTTCATGCCAGTGACTCAATAATCAAAGCTTATTATTATAGTGTAGCCTACTAGGCATCACTCCAAGCACTAGAAGAAGGTCCTTTACATCTATTTAGGAACAAAACCCCATCCAAATAGTTCTTAGGGGAAAAAACAAAGGAACATTTGAATAACCCCTAACTAATCCAATACATGATGCACTGCAGATGTTAGGGGGTAGGGTAGGGTAGAGGCAAGCAAGCACAGACTTCATTTAAGAGAAACAAGCAGAATTAAAAGTGAAAATTTTAAATGGCTCATTTTTATTCCCCAACGCTCACTTCAGTAACTGGTAATTATTATAATGCTGGAACTGATTTTCAGCTACTACAAACAGCAGATGTTGTGGGAAGTATGTATATTTGTACTAGATGGGACCTGGAAACTACTCAACCCACTATTAACAGGGAACAAAAGGTTTTAAGGAGCAACTAAATGTTACAAAGATAGAAAGGAGAGGTGGTATGCCTTAGCATTTCATCATAAATTCCAGGAAATCCTAAAAAAAAATAAGTAGTTTTATAAGCGATGTTCCAGTTCATCCTTTAATGCATTCATACCGTGTCAAAGGAAAAATCCTTGGAATGTAGCATCTCCCAAAGGTAAGCAAGATACTATCAGAAAAGAATCCCTGGAATTTACAAAAAGTTGCTGTGTTTCTTGCATTCCCTGTGTCTCTGTAGGTAGAGCCTTTCATTCTACAGCAAAGCTTGCACAGTACAGACTAGGGTGAGCAACACACTTTATATCGTGGAGAGCATCAAAACTTTATAAAAAGAGTTGGCTGAAGCCAATGTGCATTATTTTGTTGTGTGCAATTAAGAAATACTACAGAGAAAGTCATTCACTGACAAGTGCTTATAAAACTGCAGTGCAATTCCATGCATGGTTGAGGCTAGTTAACAACTGATGCCCCCCCCCAGCCACCCTTGAGCCATCCAGGTGGCAAATTACCATTGCAAACAGGAAAGTGAGCCATGCATGCAGCTGCCGTAAGACAGACCTGGGGAGAGTGGCTATACATGCAAGTGTTCCTTATCTCTTCCAATTCCTGAAGAACCAGAATTTTCTTTTAAGGTAAGGGGGCAAAGATTATACCTCCAAGAAAATATATAGCTGTACGTGATCTTTAAAAAGTGACTGGCTCTTTAAGGACAGAGAGAGACAGAGCTGTGCATACATGCAATAACCATACAGCTGCAGTGTCTCCACTGTAGCACTACTGCAGCTCTTACCTAGCTCTATCTCTTCTTCCAGTCTCCAGTGAAGACAGACACTCCCTGCACAAAATGACTAATAAAAGCAATTGGTACTAGAAGCCTGCAACTGAAGGTTAACAGGTAATTTTGAATCAATATGTGAAATTTTATGATGTTGCATTCATCACTACCTTCTGCCCCACCAACCCCACCTTTAGCACTAAGAGCTCATACACTGACTTCAGCCTCTATATGCTGGGTAAGGATTTCTACTTTATCTCAGATCCCTGTTTTTTACTCTGCTGCCCAAAGTGCATTTCTTCCTTGAACCATTCTGCCTCCTCTTTCTCTTAATCCAGGGGAGGGGAACTTTAGGCCCAGGGGCCAAATACGGCCTTCCAGGTCTCTCTATCTGGTCCTTGGAACTTTCCCCAGGTCATAACCACTCTCCCTAGGCCACACCACTCACTGACCCTGCTCTGCACTCCGATGGCTAGGAGTGAGACTTTCAGGCAACAGAAATGTTCAACCTGCTTATGTACGTGAGAGGATATTTTCATTCCTCACCCAGTTCAGAGATAAAATAATACACCCAATGTCTAAATGGTCCCATTAGGCCTCCATGGCTTTTCTGAATCGCCACAATACTCTTCCGTGCCACATTTTCCCTCGGTTTCTATGATTACTGTCAAACTACTGAGCTACTCTAGCCAACACCTGTGCACAAGGTAAGACAAATGATGCTAGCCCACAAAAGCTAGTTTCATTTTTCTGATTTGCTAACTAGTACCTTTATATACCAATTCTTATTATAATAGCTATTAAAATATCTTGTGAATGATTATGGTTGAAAAGAGGTATACAAGAACAACAGATTAGCTAATAAAAGACAGAGAAGCATCCTGCAGACTAAGAGCTGGTAATTCTAACTTGACGTACAAAAACAAAATAGCCCCTTTGGATGCGCTGGGTAGAATAACGGTTTGTGTAATAGGAGTTAATCCATGAGAGTCAGAAATTAACAGCTCAAGTCAGGAAAACATTCTAGAGTTTAACAACATTGATGCTGTAAGGAAATACTGTTATGGTGAAAAATGCATAGCAGCAAGATAGTGATTTTGATGTGTTAAAAGGTTTTATTAACACACTGATTTGAAACTAATATTTGTATGTCTTCCAGTCAATGCTAGTATAGGATTTCACAAGGTCTGTCACAAGGACGAGGCATGTTTTTCCGCCCAGGGACCACCCTCACTTCTGGTCACCCTTTGGGAGCCACATACCAGTGGTGGGCAGGGCCAGAGACAAAATCAGAACAGCAACAGATGAGAATTTTACTTTTGTATAGTAGGCAAGTTTCTACACATACTCACACACCTCTCTGTATCCTCCATCTAGGCAAGCATAAAGCATTATCACAGTTCAAGGAGACATTCCAGGCAGGCAAAAGCATTCAAGGAAGAGTCCTAAGGGCCTAGTAGAGAGGACTGGAGGACCACATTTGGTCTCTGGGTCTGAGGGTCCTGATATACCATCATATAATCCTCTATACAGGACAGCCTTGTAAATAAGCTGACAATAGTGACTAGAAACAGAACTTTCCATTCCTCCTGCACCAGCCTACTCACCCACCTGCATGCAATTCTTTGTCACCTATGGGTACCAGGCAAGTTAAATATGAGGCTGATACAGTATAGCACAAACATAGGCTCCATCTGCACTATACATTTAAAGCAGTATCATACAACTTTAAAGAGTCTTGGCTTTCCCCAAAGAATCCTTGGAACTATCATTTGTGAAGGGTACTAAGAGTTGTTACGAAACGCTTATTCCAGTCACAGAGCCACAATTCAGAGTTCCCTGAGAAGAATGCTTGACTGTTAAACCACTCTGAGAATTGCAGATCTGTGACTTGCCCCCTTTCTTTTTCTGTCCACCTATCCGTTGGAGTCAGTACAGCCAAATTTCCCCTCCTTTTTTTTCCTATACAAAGGGTGGGGGGGTGTAGAGATAAATCTACACAGCAGTCTGAACAGTGATCTGAAGATGGCTCATTTATAACCTGCCTGGAAATTCTACTTGTACTTTGTACACATTCTAAAACTGGTAAGACTCAGGATTAGAATGACTTTACCTTTTTAAAAAAGCTAAAAATGCCCCTCATTCATTTTTGCTATAGGTGGGGATGGACTGATCTGTCTGTTTCATGTCAATTTTGCATGTGTTCATTCATTATTCTATTCTATTAAACTGTGATTATTTTTTAATCCAGACAAAAATTCATATTTAAATATGTAATTTATCTCAACGTGCACACTTCCAAACATGTTTTATCCTAAAATGAATGTTTTAAAATGCATTTTGGTACATTTTTGAGCCAAGAATTGTACTGCGCAATTTGGAGAAGTGCGAAATCAGAAGAATAAATATGTCCCAACCCACACACAAATCCAGGAGGTGTGGATCAAGTAAATTCCTCTCAGAATTTACAGGAAATCAAATTTCTAAAGTATCCTTGGCAAAACCTCACTCACGATCAGGGGTAATAGCAACCCCAGTTCCATATAAATGTAAACACGCAGGAGTGTTCATAATAATGTTATTATAGTCTTAATCCTGTATTCCATTAGTGAAAATTCTTTAGTATTTTCTGCAACAATTTTAATGAAGTTACAGGCACTGATGCCAACCATTAACACTACCTTGGTTCACACACCACATTAAACTATAGTTTTGGGAGGTTTTTTATTTTAAATGGTATAATGTGACTGTGCAGTGCTGGTGCACACTGCTCAAAAGTTCTTACTGAGCTTCTCCTTGGCTCTGCACCAACAGGAAACAAGCCAGGACTCGTGGTTTGTTTCCCTCTAACAAATCATGAGCAGCAACCAAGGCACTTTATCGTTCATGGTTTGTTTGGGGAAAAGAAACCAAGAGTCTAGGTTCAGATGTGATGATATGCCAGTTTCTGGATTGTTTCCCAATGACGACAACAACAGGAATGAGGGATGAGCACAGTGATAGCTTTTGAGCAGTGGGCACCACACACTGCATGTTCACATTAAGCCAGAGTTTCTTTTCAACAATGGTTTAATGTGACATGCAAAGTGGGCCACTAGGAACATAGGAAGCTCCCTTATATTGAGTCAGTCCCCTGGTCATTCTAGCTCAGTACTGTCTACTCTACACTGACTGGCAACAAGGGCTTCAAGCAGCAGACTCTCCCAGCCTTACCAGGAGATGCTGGGAATTGAACCTAGGACCTTCTGTATGCAAAGCAGATGCTCTGCCACTGAGTTACGGCTCTTTCCCTATGCTAGAACATTTATCTTGTAACCCCGTGGTAGCATTTCCTCACCACCAGTAGTGATCATAATAAATATGATCATCACCCAGATTCTGTAGACAGAGCTTGGTAATGTAAACTCTGTGAGCTAATGCTAGTAGTATGTCAGCTGTTGTTAAAAATTGCTGTGGTAAAAATGTTCCTTTATTTAACATCTGACATCACGGGAGCTAAATATAAAGAAGAAGGGAAAATTCTCATACTCTTATACCTTGTGTTGACATTTTTGCTGGTAATTGCATGTTAGATTATTTAGAGGCTTACGCAACTCAGTTAGAAAAAAGGTCATATGTCAGGTGTACATCATCATATCTGCTGTGATATTAACAGGATGTTTTACCAGGGGACAGTTACTCAACTGCATCTACCCATTCACAAAAACAGGACTGTGGAAGAGTAGAAAGAAAGTAGATGTCACCAATATGTAGCTCTCTGTTCCACCTGAAGCAAGAAAGCTTTGAGGTGGTGTGGGCCAATAAATTGAAGCTGAACTGTGAAAAGACAGAGGTGTTATGTATTTCAGGTTCTCCAGGATGTAGGGTAGCCTGTTAAGGACAGGTTTGCACCCCTTCCCCCAGAATGAATAGGTTCATAGCTTGGGGTTACTCCTGAATCCAACATTGCCACTGGAGGTTCAGTGGCTAGGAGTGCCTGTTTCCATCTATGGCTGGTTCGCCAGCTATAGCCCCTTTTGGCAAAGACAATTTGACTCCATGCTCTACTAACTTCCAGAATGGATTACTGCAATGCCCTCTATATGGGGCTGTCCTTGAAGATTACTCATAAACTACGTGCAGCTGCCTTTGAAGACGGTTCGGAAACTGCAGCTTGTGCAAAATGCAGCGGCCAGATTGGTAACAGGGAGATCACGATTCAAGGTGCTGGTTTTAACCTATAAAGCCTTACATGGCTTGGGACCACAATACCTGATGGAACGCCTCTCCCGATACGAACCCATCTGTACACTACGCTCAACATCAAAGGTCCTCCTCCGGGTGCCTACTTGGAGGGAAGCTGGGAGTCTGGCAACAAGGTAGAGGGCCTTCTTAGTGGTGCCCCCAAATTATGGAATGGTCTCCCAGACGAGGTGGGCCTGACGCCAACACTGTTATCTTTTTGGCGCCAGGTCAAGACTTTCCTCTTCTCCCAGACATTTTTTAACAGCATTTGAATAGCATGTATTTTAACTTGCCTATCCGGTTTTATGGGTTTTAATTTGGTATGGTTTAAATTTGTATACTTGTTTTTAATGTTTTTAATTGTTGTAAACCGCCAAGAGAGCTTCAGCTATGAGGCAGTATATAAATGCAATAAACAAACAAACAAACAAACTTCAAGTGGTCCAAAATGCAGCCACCAGATTAGAAGCTGGGGTTCCATTTAGAACTCAACGAACTCTTGTTTTAAAGCAGCTGCATTGGTTGCCAGCTTGTTTCTGGGCCCAATTCAATGCACACACATAAGTGTTTAAAACCCTAAACAACTTAAGACCCAAATATGTGAAAGACCGCCTCTTTCTCTACAGACCCTATCGGGTGTTAAGATTATAATAATCAGAGGGGGCTGTCTTGGTAGTTCCACCATCCTCAGAGGTTCAAGGGATGGCAATCCAGGAGAGGGCAACCCCTAAGCTATGAAATTTCCTCCCCAGAGAGGTGCGCCTGGCACCTTCACTATGTAGTTTTTGTCATATGCTGAGGACGCATCTAGAGTAGCCTTAGACACCTGAGATATATATTTCTATTGTTTTAAATGTTTTTGTGTGGCTGTAAACTGCCCTGATGTTTTGTGAGAAGAGGGTATATAAATAATTTTTTCCACACACATATACTTTTCAAAGCATCACACTTACAAAACAGCGACCTGCTGCGAGCAGACTCTGGCGGCCTGCAGAGGGGAAGTGGGTGGGCTCTGATGACCCACGGGGGATAAGGGACAGCTTTGGTGATGATAGGCAGGGCTGGTGACAAAGCAAGCAGGGGCAGCAGACCCAATATAAATAAATATTTTAGGAGCCACCCTATTATCTTGATTGTAATTTATTTTAACTGATTTAATATTGTAAATCATGGTGAAGTAAAAAATCTAATTATTCATCATATCTTTCTGTTTCAGTGCATCGGGAGGTGCATCTATAACGGATGAAGAATCTATGGCCCTCCAGATGTTGGACTATAACTCCCATCAGCCTCATCCAGCATGGCCAATGGTCAGGAATGATTTGTAGTTCAACATCAGGAGGGCCACAGATGGCCTATAAAGAAGTATATTAATATATTACACATTGCCTCTAAGGACCCATTCATATGATTAATATGGCATAGTAAACTTGTGGGTTCAGTGGATTTAACATGTTTCTGGGATGTACTGAAGAAGTTATGTGTGCCGAGCTAAGAAACCAACCTATATTTACCATATTAGTGGTCATCACACTTTCAGCAGCTGGTCAGTAGGCACAGGCTAAGCAGTGAGCTATGTGTAGTGAAACAGTGGTACAAATGGTCTCACCATTCATACACAAAAGCTAAGCCAGGTTTTGCTCAGCCTATGTTCACCACACCAGTTAGACAGTATCACATTAACAAGCCCAAAGCCACATAAGTAGCTTTGAAAATAGAAATAGAAAGATGGATGAATTAATTCTCAATAAAGCTTTATGTTCCCGGGGAAGCCCTGGGTGTGAAAAGACAAGAGTGAAATATTTATTTCTAAAGACTTCCTGCCAAAAGACTTAGCACTGAAATACCTATTCACCTTTGTTTACAGTCCTTGGGTACTACTGGCTGACGCAACTGCAGAATATGGACTGATTACTATCTTCAGAGCCAAGGAAACAAGGAACAACACAAGATGTGACAAAACACTAATTATTTTGACTTCCATAGAATTACCTAATGGCAAATACACACTATCAGCTTTCCCAAAGATAGACATGAGTTTACTTACAAACTAAGAAAAAACAGAGAGCATGTCACATGCTGCCTGGCTAGGCAGACTCATTGGAGGTCTTCCAGCGAGGCTTCAGCCCTAAGAGCCAGATCCCTGTGCTATTACTTATCTATTTATTTAAAATATTTCTAACCTGCTTTTCAGGGGACAATGCGCTCTCAAGGCGGTTTACCAAAAAATTATAAGAACACGTAACATCATCATCATCACAAATGCTAAGATTCAGTCTAAACATGTGATAAAGATGCCATCATCTCTGAACGTGTGCAAAGGACATTTGTAGAGTGCATTTGCCTTTGTGTTTCATGAAAACACAACCAGCCCACATAATGCTGGAGTTAGAATTAAGAGCTTCTAGCTCAAGGAGTACTTGACCAAAAACCTTAGACTTATTTTATTATTTACACATACTGACTCCCACATATATTGTCTCGTGATCTGGGGGTGCATAGACAGAATAGCAGATAAGTCTGACTCCTTCGGTCTCATTAGTTTAAAAGAGACAGAACTCAAGATGAGTGAAGAATTAAGAGGAAATTCTCAACATGCACCCAGAGCATTTTCAGAAATGACACTACCTATGGGCATGTCATAGAAAGTGGAACAGAGTTATTTTTAACTGAATTGTCATTAAAACCAAAACCCTCTTCACACATTATGCTTCTGAAGGTACATGTCTAAGATCTTTTATTTACGTAGTCACCCTATATATTTAAAGTACACATGAAATGCAAATACCTTGCTGATCGCTTGTTAAGATGCTAGGACGGGCTGCAGCTCTTTAGGAAGCGTTAACACACAGCACCAAATCTGGATTTGTTACTGCATAGTGTGTGAACCCACCTCTTGTCATTTTACATTTAAGAAGCTGCCTTATGCTTAGGCCATGGGCCCATCTGGCTCAGCATTGTCTACACTGACTGGTAGCAGCTCTGCAGAGTTTCACACAAGGGTCTCTCCCAGCCATGCCTGGAGATGCCAGGGCATGAAAAGCAAATGCTCTACCACTGAATTGTAAACCCAGGAAAAGCTAAAATTTGATGGGTTGTTTGAGAAACAATAATTGCCAAATAGGATTTAAGGCCCACTTGTATAGATGACCTCAAGACCCTGCTCCATATACCAGGTGAATAATCCAAAATAAATAATTGCAGACTCCAAGCACACAAGGCCACCATCTGGCTGAAGCAAGCAGGTCTGGTCAGTACCTTGGTGAGTGAACACCTGGGAACCCTATGTACACCGCTTTGGGTTCCATAACAGGAGAAATATGGGATATAAATGGAAGGAAATTAATAAACAATGCATTCCGTATCGGTCACAGAGACGACAATCACCCCTACACAGGTATTTAGAAGAGTGACCCGAGCGGGGAGGAGGGTGACTTCATTCTTGTGCCCCTCTCCTGCTACGCTGTCGGCATGCCTGTTAAGAAGGCCCACTGAGTTCAACGGGGCTCATTCCCCCGCTCCCCCCCCGTGTGTTTTCGGCGTAGGCGCCGAGCGTTATGCCACACACCCGCCGGAAGGAAGCTCGGCTAACGACTCACCCGCGTTGTAGAAGCGGTCGAGCACGGCAGTCTCCCCAAAGTCCAGCTTGCCAAAGTGCAGGGTCTGCAGGTCAGCGCCGACAGCCTCGCAAGCTTCCTTCAGGCTCTGCAGAGCCCCGCTCTCCGC
This sequence comes from Rhineura floridana, assembly GCF_030035675.1. Taxonomy (NCBI): domain Eukaryota; kingdom Metazoa; phylum Chordata; class Lepidosauria; order Squamata; family Rhineuridae; genus Rhineura; species Rhineura floridana. The sequence goes on from NC_084483.1 coordinate 106,514,669, forward strand.
CGCCTGCAGCAGCCCCGGGCTCGCCTCGTTGATCACGTAAGACACTGTAGTCCTCCTGTCGTTTCTGCTGCCGTCGCCGCCACTGCTTTTGGCCCGGGCTGCCGTGTCGGTGCTGGGGCAGGCTGAGCTGCTGTCCTCGTTCCAATAGGTCCCGGGCGGCGGCGCGCCTGGGCCGTCTAGGAAACCCCGGGACGCCCCCTCGCCTGCCGCGGGCGCTCTCTTTCCGAGCCCATCCTCGTAGAGTAGCGGACAGCCGCCTCCGGTAATGCCTGGCGGGCTGGGCACCGAGAAGCTGATGATCCCCCCTTCGCTGGTGTCGCTCATGCCGGCTGGTCGGCGCCTCGTCCTCCTGTCCCAACCGTGTCCTTGCCCTGGGACAGGACTTTACGCAGATGCCATGCTGCTGCCGCCGCCCCGCTTTTCCCCCTCGACCTGGTTTCTTCTGTCGCCCGGTCCTTCTGCAAGCAGCTGCCGAGCTGAAAATCGGGGATAGTGGTGAGAGCAAGGAGCCCTTCTGCGATTTCACGCTGCACAACCGAGGGTGGCAGCGGCGAGAGAAACGCGACTTCCTCCGGTGCCCGCTAAAGCCACCGTTGCGCACTCCTTTCCTGAGCTCTGCCGGCTCATCGGTTTGGCGATCAACTCACTCGGCAGCCCTGGGTGCCTTGCAAGGATACGCACACAAGCCTCTCTGTCTCGCTCACTTCTTTCCCAAACCCGCCACCGTTCGTGTGCGTACGTCTCTCGCCGGGACGCAGCTTCTACCTCGTCTGAGAAGCTTTGCCAGTGGGAAAAAAAGAAAGGGAAAAAGAAAAAGACAAGAGCCCAACCACTTGTTGCATTGCTACTGTGCAAAACCAACAACCTCCCCAGGAAAAGCCCCGCCTTCCTACCTCAGACACGCCCCCTGGCCTGTAGTAGAAAGAACTGCGCATTCCTGCGCTTGTAAACATAAGAGGAGCGCCAAACTTTGCTTAAGAGAAATCGTGCAGTGCCGAAAGTGAAGTCGCTTCTGTATTATAAAGCGCCCTCTGCTGTGCGAGACGTCAATAGGGCGGCCTTCCCCCCCACTTTTTGCAGCTACAGAAGCAACAAGTGATATATTCTCTCTCTGCAATTTCCTCACTGATTATACATTCCAAATATAATTATATTGCCATTTTCTTACTGGAAGCAAATGGCATGAACTTGAAATATTAGGGGAAAATTGGATGACGTTTAAGTACATCCACAAATGCTTATTCTATTGTGCATCTATTCGAATATCTCTCTGAGGGCTCTTGTTCTAGATTGTTTCAAAAGAATCTTAAATCTTAGAAGGTAATTATGGATTACTCTCTTTCCTGAGGTGTAGCTGAGTGGTAGAGCACATGCTTGTCATGCAGAAGATCCCAGAATTTTAGCACCACCAGCAGCTCCAGGTAAGGTTGAGAAAGGCCCCTGACCAAAACCTGGAGAGCTGCTGCCACTCATTGGACAATAGGGAGCTAGACTGACCAGTGGTCTGATCTGGATAAGGCAACTAAACTTCCTATTGTCATTTATTTCTAAAATTCGTAGACCGCTCTTCATCACATTGCCAACACCACACAAAACAGTGGTTCCCAAACTTTCTTTTTCAATGGAGCACTTGAAAATTGCTGAGGGTCTTGGCAGACCACATGATTTTTTTGTGTAGCGACTGTAATTCTTTGAGCTCGATACTGAATGATTTTTAATTGTGTTTTTATTTATTTTATATTTAAATATTCTATATCTTTGTTTGGCATTTTAATACCATAGAGTGATATTCAATGCTAGACCTACTCAAAGATCCACTGAAACTGATAGAGATGACTAATTTGGGTCCATTAATTTCAATGGATCTACTCTGAGTAGGACTTAGTTGACTATAATCCATAGAATTCAAATTGCAATATAATGAAATACAATATATAAGAAATAAAATAAGCACTAAAAATACAATTAAAAATCAATATGAATATTTAATGAAATAGCTGTGCCATCTCGCATCTTCAACCACAAATCCAGATATGAAGCAAACCACTTGAATGAAGCTCACTGACCACTGTTCAGAAACCCCTGACATAAAAGACAACAAATACATACCAATTAAAGCAATAAATTCGTTAAACTAAGCAATAAGAACAAAAGCATGGGTGGTCTTCCTAATTTACTCCAAATGTCTGGAACAATAAAATTGTCTTTAGTTGCTGGTGGAATCTCATTAGAGTCTCTTCCATTCATACTTCCAGTGGAAGGGCATTCCACAGTCAGGGGACCATAACAGAGAAGGTTCATACATGGGCATCACCTCATAGCAGGACAAGCTCACCAATAGGACAATGAGAAGCAACCTCAACCACAAGGCCCGGGCCAGATGGTATGGGAGAAGGCACTTGAACAAATGTTCCATCTGAAACCAGGAATTACTTCCAAGTGCACGGAACTATGCTATTGGAGGTCGCTGATTCATAGGGTTGCCATAAGTCATAATCGACTTGAAGGCATATAACAACAACAAACCCAGGACTAAGATTGTGTAGGACTCCTGTAAGGGACCTGTAAGTGCCCAGTAAGGGACCGAGTAATCCACCTATCCTCTAGCCGCATGTGCAACACAGTGTCCCTCTGCCTCTTTTAAAAAGTTTTTAAACTGTGTCATAGGGATTAGTAGATCTGGAAAGTACAGACACTTCTGTGCATCCAGTGACAGTGTGCTAAGATAATAACAATAAGAGGTATCCTTGAGCTACAGATTTGGAGAATTGCATGGTGCATCTCTTACATTATAGCAGATGCCAGATGATCTGTTGAAATGCTTCAATTTTGTTGTTATTTTTAAAAAAACATGCTATATATAAAATTTTTCTGTGTTTTCTGTGTTTAGGGCATTTTAATAGGGGAGCCTTCAAACATGCAACCACAACCTGTTGCTTGAAGTTAAGGGGCTGATCCCATACACCCAACAGCATGCAGCAACAGCTTCTCTGTCTCATTCTGCTGTACAACCTGGCTTTATGCTGTAGAAAGGATTATTTGAAATTTAGGTGTATTTTCAAACCTGCGTCCCCTGTGTTTTGCTGGATATATACACACAGTTAACTCATACAAAAACATTTATGTGGTGTACAGCAAATATAAAATCACAATAAACATAAGAAAAAATACAAAAGCAGAACATGTCATAAGGAATTGCCCAATCACGCAACTGGACAATTGATACAAGAAAGACTTCAAAAGTCTTTAATACTAGGAATGGGACAGAATTCTCCACCACATCCAAAAGCAGCATGCTACTTTTAGAGGTGCAGGATAGGCCGTGTGGCACATACAGCTCTGTCATCCAACAGAAGAAGGGAACAGCTACAGATTGAATGATGGTGAACCCCAACATCTGCTTGCTGAGGCAGTTGTCTCAATCTGACTAATGATAGCTAGAGGAAGTATGCAAGTATAAGCATGTATTTGGCTCAAGCATGAGGAAATGAGGGCAGGGCCCTACTACTGAGATGGACAGAAGGGCCGGTTCCAGGCTTTGCAGGGCACTTGGGCAAACTGCACTCAGTGAACCCCCCACCCTTAGTGGGTCAAACACCCCTCTTCATTTTTTAACATGTTCTCAATTATATGTGTTGTTCTGTACTTTTTTTTTAAAAAAAGTGTGTTTTCAATAGAAATTTCTACATAACTGTTGAATTATTTTGAAAAGATTAGGAAAAAAAATATTGGGAGGAGAGCTTTGTTTTCAAAATATTTCCTCCCCTCCCCATGTTGTGTGTGTTTTCCTGCACTATAACAAGCACCATTGCCAATACCTCATGGGAAATCTTCCCCTGACATAGCCTTAACAGATGATGTAACTGGAAATGTAGAACTGGAGACAAACAGACCAGAGGTGATGCTAGATAAAAGGCTATGAGAAGAAACTTTATTTTTGTTTATACATGTTGAAAACAAAAACTTGTAGTGACAAGTCTGTTTGACGTTAAAGTGAGTTTGTGAACATATCCAGTCATAAAGATTTATGTGAATTCCTTCTTTATAACTTGTGCCCAACAGCATACATGTTTGTATTGGGCCGGCTCAACTTTATTTAGGTAGCTGTTAATTACATATATGCAATCCAGTGTTATCCAGTGGTTACAATTTCTGACCTGGGCTCAAATTCCATGGATAAGTCAATATGTCTCAGGGTAGAGACACACCTACTGTTGTGCTGATTTCACTGTGTCTCCACCTCTCTTTTCTGAAAACCAGGGGCACACGCCAGTCAAACTCCACCCCTTTTTACTGTAAAACCCTGGCTGAATCAGCTTGAGTGTGTGTTTTTTAATACAACTTCAGGCAGAATTTGTAACTGATTGGTAGATCAACCCATATGTCTTCCAGGTGTGGCCAATGGAAACACTTTGCTGCAGGTTCAGGCAGAGACAGTGATTAGTCCAACACTTTCCTGTGAGCAGTCCTGAAAGGTCTGAAGTCAGCTGTGGGAAAGGAGATGTGGCCAGCACAGGGCACATTCGCTTCAAAATGCTGCCAGAAAAACCATTCTGGCTGCTTTTCAAACAACTAGTGTGCCCACAGCCTCAGTTTCAGACACCCAGTCGTAAAATGGGAACAGCATTCAAGACTAGACAATTATAAAACTCTTAGAATCCTAAAAGTGAATAAACGGGATGGAATCTAGCCATTTTATTACAGCTTCCCTTTCTTCTGAAAAATATTACATTTTAAAGTATAATGTTGCTTAAGAAATTTCTGTAGCTCAAACTCACAAGAAAACCCTGCAGTGAAGTGGATATTGCATGACTCTTCTCCCACCAAAAAAAAAGTCAGGGATTTTAGTTCTAGTCATAAGATAACCTCTGTGTACCCAAAATTAACCAAGGACTGAAGCATATCTGTAAATATAATTAGCCCATGGGTAGTTCTTGATGAAAATGCTTGTGATATCTATACCAATCCACAATTTAATTATTCCAGTGTAAATGGAATAAAAATGTATCTGGAATATCCTGGAATCTTGAGAGAGTTCCTACAGTGTATCTTTTCCCCTATGGAAAGTTGTATTTTATAGGCAAAAAGAATCCTGTAGCATCTTAAAGTCTAACAAATCTTAAAACATAAGCATTAATGGATTGACTATGCTATTAAAAAATTGCTATGTCTAAGGTACCACAGAACTTTGATGTTTTTGCTGCAACAGGCTAAAATAGCTCTTTAGATGTTTTTACATTTTATAGAATAGACCTTGGCTGCCATCTGCTGTTCTCTTGAGTAGATCCCTTTTAGGACACTGTTGCATCTCATAAAAATTGTTTTTGTCTTTTTTAAATTAAAAATGTTAAGAACCATCATTAACTTTTAAACGACAAGTTTGTAAGTGATTTACAGTCACTTTTTCTAGATTAGCCAGGAGTTTGCTAGCTGGGCCTGTAGGAAATAGGGCTGACTTGAAGTAACATACAGTGAAAGCTCATTAAATGTGGGGGTCAGGGGACAAATTTATTTATTTATTTATTTATTTATTTTTATTTTAGTATACTTGTATACCGCCCCATAGCCGAAGCTCTCTGGGTGGTTTACAGTAACTAAAAACATTAAAACAAATACAATTTAAAACAGATCTTATAAAAACAATTTAAAACACAATTTAAAAATTTAAACAGTATAAAACACATGCTAAAATGCCTGGGAGAAGAGGAAAGTCTTGACCTGGCGCTGAAAAGATAAGTGTTGGCGCCAGGCGCACCTCGTCACGGGAATCATTCCATAATTTGGGGCCACCACTGAGAAGGCCCTCTCCCTTGTTGCCAGACTCCCAGCTTCCCTCCAAGTCGGCACCCGGAGGAGGGCCTTTGATCTTGAACGTAGTGTACGGTTGGGTTCGTATCGGGAGAGGCGTTCCATCAGGTATTGTGGTCCCAAGCCATGTAAGGCTTTATAGGTCAAAACCAGAACCTTGAATCGAGCTCGGAAACATACAGGCAGCCAGTGCAAGCGGGTCAGAATCAGTTTTATATGTTTGGACCATCTGGTCCCTGTTAGCAATCTGGCCGCTGCATTTTGCACAAGCTGCAGTTTCCGAACCGTCTTCAAAGGCAGCCCCACGTAGACTGCATTGCAGTAATCTAATTTGGAGGTTACCAGAGCATGGACAACTGAAGACAGGTTATCCCTGTCCAGATAGGGACGTAGCTGGGTCACCAACCGAAGTTGGTAAAAGGCACTCCGTGCCACCGAGGCTACCTGAGCCTCAAGTGACAGAGATGATTCTAGGAGAACCCCCAAGCTACGAACCTGCTCTTTCAGGGGGATTGCAACCCCATCCAAGACAGGTTGGACATCCACCATCTGGTCAGAAGAACCACCCACTAGCAGCATCTCGGTCTTGTCTGGATTGAGCCTCAGTTTATTAGCCCTCATCCAGTCCATTGTCGCAGCCAGGCACCGGTTCAGCACATTGACAGCCTCACCTGAAGAGGATGAAAAGGAGAAATAGAGCTGCGTGTCATCAGCATACTGATGGCAACGCACTCCAAAGCTCCGGATGACCGCACTCAACGGTTTCATGTAGATGTTGAACAACATGGGGGACAGAACTGACCCCTGAGGAACCCCATACTGGAGAGTCCAGGGTGCCGAGTAATGTTCCCCAAGCACCACCTTCTGGAGCCGACCTGCCAAGTAGGAGGAGAACTACCGCCATGCAGTACCCCCACTCCCAACTCAGCCAGTCTCCCCAGAAGGATACCATGGTCGATGGTATCGAAAGTCGCTGAGAGATCAAGGAGAATCAACGGAGTCACACTCTCCCTGTCTCTCTCCCGACAAAGGTCATCATACAGGGCGACCAAGGCTGTTTCTGTGCCAAAATCAGGCTGGAAACCCGACTGAAATGGATCCAGATAATCGGTCTCACCCAAGAGTGTCTGGAGCTGGCCTGCAACCACTCGTTCAAGGACCTTTTCCAGGAATGGAACATTTGCTACCGGCCTATAGTTATTAAGATTTTCTGGGTCCAGGGAGGGTCTCTTCAGGAGAGGTCTCACTACTGCCTCTTTCAGGCAGCCAGGGACCACCCCCTCTCGCAGAGAGGCATTAATCACCTCCCTGGCCCAGCCAGCTCTTCCATCCCTGCTAGCTTTTATTAGCCAAGAAGGGCAAGGATCAAGCACAGAAGTGGTTGCATGAACCTGTCCAAGCACCTTGTCAACGTCCTCAAGCTGCACCAACTGAAACTCATCCAAGAAATCAGGACAAGGCTGTGCTCTGGATACCTCGCTTGATTCATCTGCTAAAACACTGGAGTCTTAAGTCCTGGCGGATGCTAAAGATTTTATCCTGGAAGTGCCTAGCAAATTCATTACAGCGGGCCTCAGATGGTTCTACCTTGTCCCTGGGGCCAGAGTGTAATAGCCCCCGGACAATTCTGAAGAGCTCCGCTGGGCGGCAGAGTGATGATTCGATAGTGGCAGCAAAATATTGGTTTTTTGCTGCCCTTACTGCCCCTAAATACAGCTTACCATAGGCACTTACCAGTGTATAATTGCATCCAGCAGGAGTTCGTCTCCATCTGCACTCAAGCCATCTCCGATATTGTTTCATCGCTCTCAGCTCTGGGGTATACCATGGGGCCGTACGAGCTCTACACAGGAGAGGGCGCTCAGGAGCAATCATGTCAACCGCCTGGGTCATTTCTGTATTCCACAGTTCAACCAGGGTTTCGACAGCAGCGCCAGCCCTATCAGCTGGAAAACTCCCCAGAGCCCTTTGGAAACCATCTGGATCCATTAGTCTCTGGGGGCGGACCAACTTAATAGGTCCCCCACCCTTGCAGAGGGGAAAAGCTGCTGTGACTCTAAACTTCAGCAAGCAGTGGTCTGTCCATGACAGAGGGACTGATGTAACAACAACAACAACAACAGTTTATTGCACGATCCATAGACCTCCGCAAAAATATAATTTAATATAATACATTAAAAGCACCAATTTAAAATTGTCTTTCTCATTGTGAAGATCCACAGAAATCCTTCCTAATCTGCATAGCCTGGTTTATAAATTTGGCCACGGTTAGCGTGATTTTGACGTCCTGTCCATAAAGAAGGGTTGTTAGTAGTACGTCTTTAGATCGGCCTGGATATTTTAAAAATATTGGGGATAAAAGATCATTTCTGATCTGATCATATAGTTTGCAGTAAAATAGAACATGGGAAATAGTTTCAATCTCAGTATATTTGCAAGGGCAGTATCTTAAAATTCTTGGTGTTTTATCAAATCTACCCTGGAGAAGTTTATTAGAGGAGAGAACATTGAAACGGGCTAGCGTAAAGGCACATCTGTATTTTGGTACAGTTAGCCAATATAAGTATTTCATCCCTTGAGGGCAGGGAAATATATTTAAACCCAATGTAAGGCCCCCCCACATTCAGATCACCATCTCCATGTCCAGTTGCAAAAACCAAGTCTAGAGTATGCCCTGCTACGTGTGTTGGGCCAATGGCGTATTGGGACAGTCCCATGGTTGTCATGGAGACCATGAAATCCTGAGCCGCCCCAGATAAGGTGGCCTCGGCATGGATGTTGACATCCCCCAGAATCAACAGTCTGGAGGATCTCAACAGTACACCCGAGACCACCTCCATCAGCTCAGCTAGGGAGTCTGTTGGGCAGCGGGGTGGGCGGTACACCAACAGAATCCCCAGTCTGTCCTGTTGACCCAACATAAGGTGCAAACACTCCAGACCAGTAGTCTCATGGATGGGTGCTTGCTGCGGGAGATGGAGCTCCTATAGACCACAGCAACCCCCCCTCCCTCACCCTCAGGTCTACCCTGACAAAGGATGTACCTGCATTATAGGGCTTCCGCATTACAATAAAAATTGCACTGAAAGGTTTAAAGCTGGAGAGTACAGTACTACTGGTTCCTAAAGAGGTAAAAAAAAAATGCCACCACTGCGGCTGAGGAAGGAAGAAGCAGGAAGGGTAACAGAGAGGGAAAAACAAGTTAAATAAAGCTCCACAGCCAGCAATGAAAGAACACAAGAACTTGGAGAAGGCTCGAGAGATAAGCATCCCTTCATAGAAAAATGCCAGCAAGAAAAAGGGTGGGAGGAAGGGAGATGTCAAGAAAGATATTTTTTTTAAAACTGAGAGGAAAAATATTCAGAAATACCCATGGGAAGCAAACAAAGGACTCACCAGGGACAAGAAGCACAGAGGATGAAAACATGAGGTATAACAAATATAAAAATAGGGTGTACAGTATTTTACTCAGGAGACATGGTCATAGCCATGGAATATCCCATTCTGTGGTACAGTAAGACGTGTTCTATCAAGCTTCCACTGTATTTATTAAAAAGTTTGAAATTAGTTGGCCTTGCATTGGGAAAATAATAATCCTTCCACTTCAGTTTTAAATTAATTTAAAATTTGGCCCTAGTAATAATTGCCATCCTAGTCTTTTAGGAGCAAAAGACACAGAACCCACCTTGGGGCAAACCTACACAACTTTTGATCCATCATATATAATGGGCAGGGAACCTCAGGCCCGGGAGCCAAATGCAGCTCTCCCTTGGGACTCTCACCAGGCCACACCTTTCCTAGGCTTCGCTTCATATCTTCCTGGAGTGTTTTTGCCTGGCTGGAATGTATCCTTGAATTCTGATAATGACTTTTGCTTGTCTGGATTAATAGAGGGGTATATGAAGTAGGGTTGCCAGGTTCAGGGCCTGAGACTGATCCTGTATCTTTAGGAAAAGAGTCAGCCAAGTGCAGGTGTTCTTGCAACACTGTAATGGGAAAAACCACAAGGTGGAAATCTCCCTTCCCCCTGCACAACTTTTAAAAATACAGGAGACCTCTTGGTTGCCCTCCTAATATGAAAGTGTGTAGAAACTGTAGCCTACTATACAAAGGTAAAATTTACATTAGTTACTCCACCCACTTTTGCCTCTGGCCCTGGCAATCAGTGGTATGTGACCTCTGAATGGTTGCCTAGAAGGGAATGCGGCCCTTGGGCTGAAAAAAAAATTGCTACTTTGATATATAATGTAGTCCACCAGACAAGCAGTGCAAACTGCTTGACCACCTTTTTTATTTGCAGTCAGGAACACTTGCTCAGAAAGAAGTCCCACTGAATACACAAGCAATAAAGTCAGATGATTTACAGAGTGCCTGGCTGGACAATGTGGCCAACATGCATGGCTTGGTGGGTCAAAGGTTGCACAAGCCTGCTTTTGGGTCTTCCCATATAATCAAATAAATATGACTTTTCTTCGCTGCTATATCACCACTAGCTCCAGTGCAGCATACTATCCTCCCCCTGAACAGTAAACGTGGGGAGTAACCTTGTAACCAGGAAATATCCATGCAGTAATATGATATCTTGGTCACATAGCATACACACACACACACACAACACACACACAGAACTTCCAGCACAGAACACTGGGAGCACAGATCTTCATTTAAAAATGAAAGGGGGGGAGGAGGAAGAGAGAGACACAGCTTGGTGAGACATTGCTGGGAGCCAGATAATCTTGTTCTCTTTCATTAGGGTTTGTTTTTTTTAAAAAAACGGTAAGAGCAGTTCAACAATGGAACCAATTACTGGAGAGAGGCTTTTTCTCACTGGAGGTTTTTGAGGCTTGGCCAGACAAGCTCTGGATTTCCTGTATCGAGTAAGGAGGTGGACTAGAAGGCCTACAAGCCCCATTCCAACTTTACTATTCTGTGATACATCACATGGTCCTAGCATGGTTAACTCAGAGAACACTCAACCTCTAATGAAGTCCATATACAATAATGAACAAGATTAAACAAAACATTTTTCAAAAGTTCACAAAATAGTATGCATTGGTCATAACCAATAATGTAACAGGCACTCACCAGCAGGTACCCGTGAGTCCATAGTACTCTGCACTAACAAAAGTCATGAAAGGGTAGGAGCGGGATTCTGATATTTTCTGAAGGAACTGGGCCTTAATCCTAAACCAGGGAAATTACTAGAGGTGGTAGTCAATGCTGGTCCTACCCAGAGTAGACCCATTTAAGTTAATAGACATGACTAAGGCTGCAATCCAATACATGTCTACTCAGAAGTAAGTCCCATTGGGATCAATGGGACTTACTCCCAGGTAAGTGTGTACTGGATTGCAGCCTAACTTAAGTTCATTCATTTCAATGGGTCTACGCTAAGAAGACTTAGTTGAATACAACCCTAGGACCCTATGTACTCTTCTCAGACTTCTTTGTGTTAATACTTTTTGTGTATTAATCATGCACACCAGAAACCACCAACCTTTTTGGACCTGTAGGCACATTTAAAATTTTAAGCGAGGGTGTGGCTTAAAATGTACAGTCATTACTGTTTACCATGGGAATTTAGCTATGTCTTACTGGTCTAAATTGTAGAGATAGAGCTGTTAAGGGCACAAGAGCCCTGCTTTCCCCAACGCCAATCTTCAACCAAAGCATAGGCTGCCATCTTGTACCCACTGTACTCTCTCATTGGCTAATAAAACTGACAGGCTGGAGCAGTTAAGCTGGTTCATTTCACAGAAATAGCTTAGAAAGGTATCTGCACATTTTGCTTCATAACTTTCTTTCTATGAGGCTAGAGACTTACTTTTTTTTAAGCAGCTCAGAGTCTGGGGCCCCTACCTGGGGTGCCAAAGAAGGGCTTTGCGGATGCCATTGCACCATTGGGCACTGAGTTGGCGACCCCTGATGTATATTGCTGGATTGTCTGTTCTGCCAGATACATTTGGAATCCTTGGTTCTGAAGAGCTCCTACATGGGGGAAGAATTCTAGCATTCTGCTCCCGCATACACTCCTCTTGCTCTCACATTAACACCATAGATGACTCAAGACAGTGCCTTGAAGGAACACAGCTGCCATCTTCCTCAGCAATGTTTCACCTCTGTGAAGTGATCCCAGGCATATCAAACTGTGCCTAACTTAAAGGGATGCACAATTCCCCTTTCACAGCTCTGGTATGTTGCAGAAACCACACACTTCCATAGTAATGTAACATTGCAAGAGGAATCAGCCCACAATCTACCTACACAATTTGAGAGGAAAGCAAGCTATCTTCTCCATGCTCTGCTGCTGTTGCTCTAAGTACTACAAAAACAAGGAGAGGAGACACACAGCAATTCCTTTACACGCACGTTGACACAACTGCACTGGAGGACATAAAAACAGTTCCTTCTCCAGACACCCAGCACAGCACAGTCTTCCACTCACACTTTTGCTTGAGATTCATCAGGCATGCTGGGAACTATGGCTGCACTACCCACCAAAATTAGTGTTGCACTGAAAAAGGCTGAATCTTTATTTACATGCAAAAGGCATTTATCTCATACAGAGCCTCCCCCACTTTGTAATTTTTTGTTCATCTATGAGAATTCTCATGTTTGAGAACATTACTGTAAACTTTTAAGATTCCTCAAGCTTTCTTTTTTGGGATCACGAAGCACAAAACAGAAGCTCCCTTTTTCTCAAACCTTGTTCCCAAATGTGGGACAAGAGTCTCTAAGAGTCAGTTTAATGAAACTTAAGGATAGTTAAATTTATTTCCTTTGCTCTTCATTTTGATTAGGGAGATTCAGCCTAAATATGTTTTAAAACCACTTATCTTTTCACCTCTGTTAGTGATTTAATTTAAAAACTGATTTCTCACTTTTCCAAGTAGCAAGGCAATGTTTTGGGTTCCCAGTGCAGATATTGTATGTATGTTCATATGACAAGAATGACCTATTTTTTGATAGGAAAAAAAGATCTTCTCCCACGTTCATTTGCATGTATAAGGTACTTTTAATAAACCTGATACACAAAGTGAACACGTCTAGTCAAACAAAGCTATGCTTTTTATACAAATTGCTTAATGATTACATAATCCTTTTGCAAAATCTCATTATGTTATGCTGCTTATCTTTAAGCCACCTACACATTGCAGCTTGAAACTGATTGAACCTTTCAGGCTTTTTGATAATGACAATGATAACACATCCATGCAGAAAGTGCTAAAGGCTAATAAGCATGGCCCTTGCCCTTACATGGCATTGTTTTCCATTCCAAGTTCAGTGTTGCAAAAGTGTGTATCTTAAAACATTTCAATTATTACAGAGTGTTTTGCAGACTGTTTTGTTTATAACTGATAAAACTCTACCAAGTGAGTCATTTGACTTGAATCACACAAAAACTTGTTCACATGATAGAAGACAGAATTTCACAGGAAACATAACAGCAATCCTATGTGTATGTACCATTTTGGGAGAAAGGTCTGTTAAAATCGGTTCTGTTAAAATCAGTTGAGCTTTCTTCTGAGTAAGCATGCATGGGACAAGGCTGCAAACCTAGATACACAAATTATTTGCTCCTGAGCAGACCCATGGACTTGAAAGGTACATCAATGGCATAAAGCCTACAATATGCTAACAGTACTGAAGTTCTACTGGACTTCTGAGCAAGCTTCTTTAGGATTGGCCGGAATTTGCTCCTCAGAAAGCAGAGCAATAAACACTCTGGAAATTTCAAATCAATATTTATAATAGTGTAGTATCATTAATGATCGGGTGTTTAGGATATCACAGCTGCTGTTATTTTGCTTATTTCTTTAAAGTAATGTACTGCAGGACTGTGGAGTCGGAGTCGTGGAGTCGGAAGCAATTTTGGGTGGAGTTGGAGTCGGAGTCGGTAGAAATGTACCCACTCTGACTTCAAAATAAATTTTGATTGACAAATTTTTTAAAATATAAATTCCAAATGTCAAAGAAGCTTCCCATGAAGTCAGCTGTAGTTGAGCATTTCACCATAACTCAAGATGGAAAACATTGTGTGTGTCAGTGTATGACACAGGACCCAGATGAAGACAAATGCTGTGATGCCAAGATCAGCGCATATTCAGGCAGCGATAAAAATGCTCCTATGAGAGCTTCCAATTTAAAAAGACATTTATAGCCCTTTCCAGGGCTGTGGAGTTGGAAGCAATTTTGGGTGGAGTCAGAGTCGGACAGTAGAAAAATAGAGGAGTCGGAGTCGGAGTTGAAGGTTTGGCGTACCGACTCCACAGCCCTGATGTACTGTAATAAAACAGGAGTTGGAGGGTTTTTTTTTCCAGTGAAGCATACGAAAGATCAGAATTTTTTTTACACAGGGTAATATGAATCTTGTTCAGATGTACAATCTTGTTCAGTTGGCACCACCAAGAAGGTACCAAGAGGGTAAAGAGGTGCAGTCAGCCTAAATATAATGCACAAGCAGTATTATTTATAAATAAAATGTGCAAGCGGTATTTATATTTTTTAAGCATTTGTATCCTACTCTTCATCTCCCCTCCTCAAAAAAAAAAACTCCCAGGGCAGCTTACAGATCACTACAAAGACGACAACCCTGCTCTCGGACTAACAATCTAAAAAATACACTATACCAGCCTTTCCCAACATTTAGGTCCCCTGATGTTGTTGGACTAACAACTTCCATCAGCCCATGTCAGCATGGCCAATGTTCAGGAATGATGGGAATTGTAGTCCAGCAACACCTGGAGATCCAAAGATTGGGAAAGGCTGCACTATACAAAAGGAAAACGGGCCATAGTAAGAACTAATAATATTTACTCCCCTCTCATATTTCTTGAGAGAGGAACAGAGCAAGGATACCCACTTTCTCGTTGCTCTTCACCCTCTCCCTTGAACATTCCTTGGTATCGGGGGAGGGCAAAGAACATTTATTGAACATGTATGCAGATTATATAATAATGATATGAAGTTGGGCAAATTGGAACAAGCTGCTTTATTCCTGAAAAAGGAATTTGATATATTTGAAAAAGTATCAGGACTTAAAGTCAATTTTGATACATCAGTTGTGATGTTTTTAATACCATCCCACAGCATCACCTAGAGCATAGGTGATCTTTGCAGGTACAGATTTGTACTAAATCAGTGGATCCGAACCTGAGGGCCATGATCCCCATGAAGTAATCCAGAAGAGGCCCTGAACAGTAAAGAAATGAATTATTTATTTACTTTTTAAGTCTTCACTTCCTGGACGCCGTATGCTCCCACTGCCGCTGCAGATAACACCTCCCCCTTGCTCCAAATGAGAGGGGAGGCCTTTGCTGAAGCACCAGAGTTTCTTTGAGGCACACCGAGGGCATGCATCTGCCTATACCACACATGGCAGAAGTCAAAGGAGGCTGAGAGAGAGCTACCAGGAAGAAGAGAGGACTACTATTCCAATTCCCGTCTATTAGCTCTGTCACTGCCGACAATACCCTTACTCAGAATGAGAGGAGAGGGTTTTTCATGAAGCAAAAAGAAGCAAGGCTGCAAGGAAAGGCTGCTCTCCCCCTTCCTTCCTCCCTTCCTGCCTGCCTTTCATGGCTCCTGTTTCACTGCCGCCTTCTTTTAAAAATTATTCTTATTTGCGAGGCTGCCCAGATGTTGCCTTCAGCCCAGACGGAGCCAAGAAGCAGTGAGGAAGCTCAGGACTTGCTTGCCCCCCATCTCTGAGGCTAAATGTGTGTGCCAGTGTTGCCCCTTTCTTCCACCTACATTTCACCCCCCCAATCTCTCTCTCCAAGGTACTGCAGCAGTTGAGGGTTCCCCCCTCCCACATGCCCAAATGCATGCACACCTGCAAATGCTTGCAGGAGGAGCAGGTGCGTTTGTGTGTGTACGTGCACTGATCTGTCTTCTGCTCCACTCTCATTCCCCAAGTGCACGCTAACCAAGTCATCAGTTCTGATGATCATCCCAAGGCCTAAAAGCACTAACCCCCCTCCTCAACCTATCCACCCTTTTGTCTTCACAATCTAGCATCCCCACCACTACCACATTGCTGCTTCTTGATGATGATGATTTAAAAAAAGCTCAGCAGGTTGGCTGAGGCTGGGGTCCACATACTGCAGCTGAAATGTATTTATTATTGCAATTATACCCCATATTTCCTCCAAGTTGCTCAAGTTGTTGCACACAGTCCCCCACCTTTCCATATTATCCTTACACCAACCCTGTGAGATAGGTGAGGCTGAAAGACTGTGTCTGGCTCAAGGTCACCGAGTGGGCTTCATGGCTGGGTGGGGATGAACCTGGATCTTAGCCCAACACTGTAACCCACTGGTGTTGGGAGACAGGACTATACATCTTGGGGGGGGGCAAATCCCAATTTGATTGGACCTTTGTATTAAGAAAATAAAGCAACACCTCCCTGTCTGGGGAGCTTTTTATAGAAAGGGATATTTGGAGATGTTATTTTGCCACTCACTTTTTTTTCCAATTAACAGGGACTAAAAGTACAATTAGCATGGGGGGGTATCACAAAAATGTTTGAGCTTACAAAGGGGGTCCCATACTCATAAAGATTGGGAACCACTGTACTAAATCATTTAGAGATCTGATAGTTGAGTTACTGGACCTCTGTTTTTCAGCCAGAGACTCCGGTTTTTGGGAGTCCCCTCTGGGTCTCCAGGTGACTCACCTGAATCTCTGGACTTTCAGCTTTCATTAAAAAAAAAGGTTTGAGGTGGTCTGGTTCCAGAAATATACACCAAAATGTCAGCCACCCCTTCAACTTCTTTGTTGCTCTAAATTCTGCGCTAATCCCTGCCCTTTTAGGTTTTAGCCAATAAGAATTCAGGGTGGTGATTGACAAGGAATTACAGAGCCAAAAATGTAGAGTCAAATTGAATTGTCTGCCTTCAAGTTGATTCCAACTTATGGCGACCCTATGAACAGCATTTTAATGGTAAGTGGTATTCAGAGAGGGTTTACCATTGCCTCCCTGTGAGGCTGAGAGGCAGTGACTGGCCCAAGGCTCAGAAACATGCTTTTTCCTGCTTTTCTGAACATCTCACAGATTTAATAAGTAAGCTTTCAGTCTTTTTCTCTCTTGTGTGTAGGAGTCAGACAGGTTTAAATTTTGAAGAGGTCAGTGTTTTGCAAACTTCACAAATTGAAGCTTTAATCCAGTACTTGCTTTTCCAGAGTAAACATATCCAGAGTAAACCCCATTGAATTCAATAGGACTTAATTTTGAGTAGACATGGTTAGGATTGTGCTGTAAATTGATGGGACTTTTGAGTGAACATAGGAAAGAATTATGTTGTATATCTTTCTCTTCCCCTCCAATCCTATTTTAAAAGCAATTAGGCAGGGCTTACTTAGGTATCACTGTTTTTATTATGTAGGAAACTAATACTGATTGTATTTTTTTAATGTTCTGCAATGATCAACTGGTTTTGACAATAAACTATTATATGGGGTGTATGTATTTTTACATGCCCAGTGTGTGTGTGTGTGTGTGTGTGTGTATGGGAACCTTTCCAACAACCCTGTGAGGTAGGGTTGCAGTCTGGAAACCAAGGCAATAAGAAATAAATCCCTTTAAAATCCAATAACCATAAAAACAAGTATAAACCGTTGCAAAACAGCTTAAAGTGGCATGCTTCTGAATTTTAGGTTGCGTGAATGAAGTTGCTTATCACTTGAGGTTGCAGTTCTGTCCCTGTTTGAGTAAGCCCCACTGAAAATACTGGGACTTGCTTCTGAATAAATAAATGTAGGATTGCACTATAAATAACTTTACAGGTTGTGTAAATAATAAATATATTTGATAGTCACGCTTATACAAATATTTCTTCATTTTTCATATTTTTGGTTAGGAATCCTGACTGGTTGTGAGCTTAGTTTTCTGCCTTACTTGTAGGAATCTTGTTGTGGTTGGTATGGTATTGCTTTTAAGAAATCGTCACTGTCTTTTGTTCTTTTTCTATTTGCATTTCATTTACCTTTATCCTCACTCCCTTTCATCCATAGGAGAGGAGCAGAGCTTGGAAAAGTTACTTTTTTGAACTACAACTCCCATCAGCCCAATCTAGTGGCCGTACTGGCCGGGACTGATGGGAGTTGTAGTTCAAAAAAAATAACTTTTCCAAGCTCTGGAGAGGAGAAACAACAGTGGTTCCATGCGCTCCTCTCAACCTTCTTCAACCCACTGATTATGCACCTCGTTGTTTGTTTCTTGTCCAATGGGGGTAAAAGAGAATTCACATATTGGGCAGTGTGGCTGCAATTGTTGTTGTTGCCAAGCTGCTGCCTATGAAGGTAGACCAAATCATGTGTGCTTTCTCTCTGTCAATTATTCACTGGAATTGGGTTGGCTAATAAAGTGAGTTTAGAGCCAGTGTGGTGTAGTGGTTAAGGTGTTGGACTAGGATCTGGGAGACCAGGGTTCGAATCCCCACACAGCCATGAAGCTCACTGGGTGACCTTGGGCCAGTCACTGCCTCTCAGCCTCAGAGGGTGGCAATAGGAAACCCCCTCTGAATACCGCTTACCATGAAAACCCTATTTGTAGGGTCGCCATAAGTCGGGATCGACTTGAAGGCAGTCCATCATCATTATTATAGCAGCCCACGAGGGAGACAGAAAAGGGTACAGATTCTTCTTACTCATAACTCAGACCTCTTTCTGAAGTGAAGGGTCAAATCTGTCAAGAAATTTGGATGTTTGTTTGTTTGTTTATTACATTTATATACCGCCCCACAGCCAAAGCTCTCTGGGCAGTTTACAGCAATTAAAAACAATAAAAACAAATATACAAATTTTAAAACACAAAAAACAATTTAAAAACACATTTTTTTTAAAAAAAAATGCTAAAATGCCTGGGAGAAGAGGAAAGTCTTGACCTGGCACCAAAAAGGTAACAGTGTTGGTGCCAGGCACACCTCATCAGAGAGATCATTCCATAATTTGGGGGCCACCACTGAGGATGCCCTTTCCCTTGTTGCCAGACTCCCAGCTTCCCTCTGAGTAGGCACCCAGAGGGGGGCCTTAGATGTTGAGCGTAGTGTACAGGTGGGTTCATGTCAGGAGAGGCGTTCCATCAGGTATTGTGATCCTAAGCCATGTAAGGCTTTATAGGTCAAAACCAGCACCTTGAATCAAGCTCAGAAACATATAGGCAGCCAATGCAAGCAGGCCAGAATCGGTTTTATATGTTCGAACCGTCTGGTCCCTGTTACCAATCTGGCCGCTGCATTTTGCACAAGCTGCAGCTTCCGAACCGTCTTCAAAGGCAGCCCCACGTAGAGCACATTGCAGTAATCTAGCTTGGAGGTCACCAGAGCATGGACAACTGAAGCCAGGTTATCCCTGTCCAGATAGGGGCGTAGCTGGGCCACCAACCAAAGTTAAAAGATAGGAGCAGGGCATTCCAGGCAGGGGGTTGCCAGCTTTACTTGGATATGGATATCTTTGCAGAGAATCCCTAGTCAAGCTTTACCAACAACACAATCCAAACCATATCTACTGAGAAGTAAGTCCTATTGAGTTCTATGGGGCTTAGTCCCTTAGTAAGTGTGTTTAGAATTGCAGCTCTTTGGGGGCATCCATCTTTACTCCTGAGTGCTCCCATCTAACATCTCCACAACACCAGGCTCCTTTCTTCCTAAGGTTGCCTTCTGGTGACTGGCCTGGCCTGGCTTGAGGGCACTTGAACCTTTTTTGCCAGAAGCAAATTGGCTAGATTAAATGTTACCTACCCAGGCTCCATCTTTTAGCTAAAATTTCTATTTTAATTTCCAATCAGATAAATGTTTTTGTATGAATTGTATGCGCCAAGCAACTGTGGTTGATGCTTAATGTATCATGCTTAATGACATCACTTGGACCCGCCCCATGACATCACTTGGACCCGCCACATGACATCACTTGGACCTGGCCCATGATGTCACTTGGACCCGCCCCATGACATCACTCAGGCCCACCCCCGAAATCTCAGGGTGTGGGATGCTTCTGACCTGGCAACCCTATCTGGGTGTAATTATTCCTAAGAAGACATCATCGTTCTTCAAAGTAAACTTCCATCCAATATAAACTAAAATGAAAAAAGACTTAAATATATGGTCAAATTAACCTTCTGTGTTGGGAAGGATTGTCTCCATTCAAATGAAGATTGTCCCAAGATTTTTATGTTTATTTCAGGTTCTCCCCATCCACATCTGCTCGGATATATTGAAGAAATGGCAAAAGACACGAAATAGGGGGTTGGACTTGATGGTCTCATAGGCCTCTTCCAACTCTATGATTCTATGAAATACATTTGTGTTCCAAAAAAAGAGACCTAGATTGGCTATTAAATATTATTATAGTAAGATCAACAGAGGAGGATGGGGACTACCCAACTTACAGGTATATTATGAAGCATCTCAGTTACATTAATTAACGTTTATGATTTTAAAAGCAAATAAAGCCTGGATTCGGTTATAAGGAAAAATACTAAATTTTGGTCCCTTATGGTCAGTCCCATGTACTTCAATACAAGATCCTTTATAAACAGAATACAAAACTCTTTTACGATATCTATTTTTATAGTTTGGAGGAAATGGCAATCAAAATTATCTCCAGTATATTCCCCTCTTACCCCTACTTCAGAGATATTTGTCTGATAGGCCTCAGACAAATTCTTAGGGGTTGGGAAAGATATGGATATTATCTTCTAAGAGATTTTTTCCCAGGGGCAATACCAGTTACAATAGCCCAACTCAGAGTAGATATACACAATTTAAATCTAACCTGTTTACAGATACATCAGTTAAAAGGTATCCTGAAAAATCCATACATAAAAACTCATGCAATAAGGCCACAGATAAGCTTTGAAAAGGCCATTATAGGCGAGGACCAAGGGGGACAAGGCCTTGTTTCAATTTTCTATAGAACTCTGTTGGAAACACAGTCAGGCCTTCAAAAACAGTGGTAAGAAGCAGGGCCAGCACTAGGCATGACTGGACCCTTGGACACCAGCCTGCCCTGGGTCCGCAGCGCTATAGCGCAACACACACCCCATACAGGAGGCTTGGATCTAATAGCCTGCCTGCGTGTCTTATCTACCTCTCCCATCCCTGTGAATGATGCCTGCCATCAACCAAGATGATGGCGGGGGCGTCAGTCCCTTAGGGAATACCCCGCTGCCATCTTTGTTGATGGCAGGCTTGTGCACACAGTGTGCACATCACTCACAGGACTGGAGAGGTAGGTGGGGTGTGCATGTGGGCTTATTGAAGCCTGCACTGACTGTATGGGCGGGTGCCTGGGAGCTCCCTCTCTACAATCTGTGGCAGGGTTGGGAGCTGACACTCCCGTGGATCACAAAACAGGAGCAGGACCCTCCCACCCTAAGAGGGGAACCTTCAGAGGTTCCTCGGGGCCACAAGGGACCTCAGCCAGGGCCCAACCTGGCTGCCTTCTGGGGCCAGCCCTGGGATGAAGACTTGCAAAAACTAGTTGAAAGACTGGAGTGACTTGCCCTATGCTATAGGAAGAGAAACAAATCTATTTCAGCAGCCACCAGAGAAATTAATCTAGGTGGTATAGAACACCTGTACATATGTAAATTGTTTTTTTAAGTGTTTTTAAATTTGTATATTTCTTTTTAATGTTTTTAATTGTTGTAAACTGCCCAGAGAGCTTTGACTATGGGGCAGTATACAAATGTAATAAATAATAATAATAATATGCCACGCATATCAACATCAAATGCACCGACATGTTGGCGAGGTTATATGGACACAGGGACGTACTTTTATCTCTGGTGGTTATGTCCGAAGTAAACAGTTTGGAAAGGCATATATCAAAATATTATTAATATTACTGGAGAGAATGTGGAATTAACACCAAATTTATTTTTACTGTCATTATACAAGGGGCCTAATTTGGATTTAAGATTTAAAGAGTTACTTTCAGTGTTATTAATGGCATCAAGACAATCAATAACACAGAGGAGGAAGAACTTGGATGGGCTGGATACCTCGGCCTGGTTTTAAAAAATTTGGAATATGCAGTCTTAGAAAGTCACATATAATTCACATCTCCTAAATAGAAGAATTATATGTGACTTTTTCTAAGACTTCATATTCCAAATATTTTAAAACCAGGCCGAGGTATCCAGCCCATCAAAGATCTTCCACCTCACATCTCCTAAATAGAAGAAGACAGCCAGTGTGGTGTAGTGGGTAGAGCGTTGGACTATGACCTGGGAGACCAGGGTTTGAATCCCCATCCAGCCATGAAGCTCACTGGGTGATCTTGGGCCAGTCACTGCCTCTCAGCCTAAGAGAAAGGCAATGGTAAACCCCCTCTGAATACTGCTTACCATGAAGACTCTAGGGTCATCACAAGTTGGAATCGACTTGAAGGCACTCCATTTCCATTTTTCAAATAGAAGAACTAATCCACAGTCCTTTAATACCACCTTGCGGAAATTTATGGAGTATACTATTGAACATAACATCGATGACCAACTGCCAAGTATAAATAAAAGGATATGGTTATACACTCAAATTATGAAATGCAGAATTATAAAGATATGTATTGCAAACTCCTATGGGTCATTTTGGGAGGGGTATAAATTTCTATACTTTATGTTATGTGACTTCTTAAAACAATAAAAATAAATTTTAAAAAACAAAAGGAAAATAAATGGATTGGGAGGGAGGAGGAAATAAGTTCATAGTCATAAGTATTTTTAATAACCAGCTATGGTGGAAAAGTTCAAGGAGATGAGCCAAAAGTTGCTCATCTCTCAGCAGAGCTGATGGAGTGGTCCTGCATCTCTTCTTTTCCTTCCTCTGCTATAACCTAATACAGAGATCCCCAACCTTTCTGGCGTCATTGGGAATTTTTTCAAAAAGTATTGTGGACACCACCACAAAATTGTTGCCATTTGCCAGGGAGGGATGGGAAAGGGGGGATTTCGCAGTCACAAAATAGCTGCCATAGAACACATACCCAGTCACAAATTGTTTGGACTACTCCCTGCTTAATCACACTGTGTATTTATTTCTTGGGTGCTGGGATGGAGACAGGCAGACTTGGTAGAGTTAAAAACAGATATAGACCCCAGAAATGGGGAGGAGAAACAAGCACCCCCATCCAAGAGAGAAGGTGGGGAAAACAGACACAGAGAGAGACCCGAGAGGTGGGGAGGAAGTAACAGGGGGTGCCTCTAGTCTGCCAGTATTTTGCAGGAGGGATTCAAGCACATACTGGAAATTGCACAATTAGTTGCAGAATTAAAATGCACCATATATATTTTTAAAAGCCGCCTTTTTGTGGTTTGGAAAGTGACAGGGAAATGCAGTGAAACTGTGGGATGAAGAAACGATTAATGGAAAGACATGTAAACACCCAACCACACAAGGAAATCAGGATGAATACTCATTGTCATATAACCTCCCTGCAAACAAATAAGAAAGCTTGATAGACTGGAGATAGTTAACTACCCCTGTAAGCAAACAAATGAAGATGAATGCTGAGTAAACAGGTCATCTCTAGGAGTTCATACACTCAGAGGGGAGAAATAAATAAACAGATCCCCAAAGAGAAGGAGGGAACAAAAAACAAACACAGGGTCCCAGAAAGGAATAAAAACAAATAAGCACACACTCTATAGTCTATTAATTTCCCTTCTCTCCCCAGTTGGGTCTCCTCAAGTTCCTGCCTTCCTGCCCCACCAATCACTCTGCTTTCTGCTTGGATGCCTATGTCAACCTGGAAAACTAGAGAGTTGAAAGAAGTGGGAATGAGTGACACACCTCCCATGTCCTTTCTCAACTCCGTTATTTTCCAAGGTGAGAGTGCTCCCTTCCTATTTCTAGAGAATACACAAAAAAGGTAAACTCCTGGCTGAAGGGACGAGTGTAAAGGTTTCATAGGCACTGGAGAAATCTTTCAACGGCGCCATTGCACCCATCATATTGGGAACTCCAAGCCTAATGTAATGGATGCTATCAAATGAGAATCCGGTTAGTGGTCCTGTGTAATAGGTCCATGCCTACATGTCTGTGTTTTCAACACAACTATTTTTTGTGAAATGCTACTGTTAACAATGTGCTTATCACAGTCTATTTTTCTGCAAGGAAAGGAAGCCTCTACCCCTGCTTGCTATATTTTGCACATGTTTCTTCCCCTTTAGAGACCATAGGCCTAAGAGGCGGTTGTTTTGCCCAAATCCATTATGGCGGCAGAGGTAACGCTTTCCCTCCGTTCCGCCTTTTCAACGGCGGCAGAGGGGCGTGAATTCGGAGCGGGAGCGGCCGGTTTTAAAGACGCTCCTGAGTGTCCACAGAAAAGAGACCGAGGCGAAATCGCCTCTCCGCAGCTAGCCAGAATACGGCAAGCTAGGCGACGAGGCTATGAGCCACGGTGGTGAAGGTGCGCTGGTGAAGGTCCCGAGGGCTCAGGCCTTCCGTTTGCCCGGCCGCCACGGCTACGCAGTAGAGTTTTCGCCTTACCTGTCCGGGCGCTTGGCCTGCGCTGCCTCGCAGTACTACGGAATTGCAGGTGAAGCGGCAGCAGAGTGCGCATGCGTGATAGTGGCAGTATATATTTTTCAGGCTTCCTTTTTCCGCTTCGCTGATTCTTCGGTCCCTTTAACGTTGGTCAGAGAATATGGTTTGCTGAGCTATTTTAAAAAAATCAAATGGCAACTTATTTGCGCGTTTACTCAAGCCCCACTTAGTCACTAGGTCAGCTTTAATGCATATTGCTTAGTCGTGATTCCGACCTTGTTTATTTAGAAGCAAATTCCACCGATTACACTGGGATTTAGGACTGAAAACTGCAACCTTAGTGGGACTTGCTTTCGAGCAAACATGCTTAAAGTCGAACTTCTCCTGTGACACTAAAAGCCTCTTACAGTGTGTAATAGAAAAATATGTATTGTATCCGAACATATGAAATGTCATGTAGTATTTCTTGGCTTGTAAGATTCTGAGCTAAAGTAAAGATTGTCAAAATAGCTCTCCCATATGTATAGCGTCAAAACTGTTTACAAAAACACACATATCCAATCCTAAACATGTTCTTGACTATATTTGCTAGTAATCTGGCATAGGATGTATTTACCGCCCTCTCACAAAACATCAGGGCGGTGTACAGCAACATAAAAAAAACCCCAAACAACACAATGTGTTTGCAGTTTTAACAATGTAAACTGCTGTGGAACTGATGTTAATGAAGTTTTAAATAAAATAAAAAATCAAAAGGTACAGCCTTCTCAATTGCTGTACCTCTTATGATGGGACTGTGTCCCCTGTTTAATTTTTTCCTCATAGTACCTTTAATGGCACAAAAGCCCCACCCGCCCCCATAAACCTTAAGTCGTTTGTTTTTACGTATTGGGTTAGAGAACATGATTACTTCAAACCACAGCAAGGAAAGGAAGCCTCTACCCCTGCTTGCTATATTTTGCACATGTTTCTTCCCCGTACATGGAGATTTCCAACAACCGCGATAAGGAACCGGAAGGCTCATTAATGAACCACTAAGGCTATAGCCCTATGGTACTTCCCTATCAGTTAGAGACCATAGGCCTAAGAGGCGGTTGTTTTGCCCAAATCCATTATGGCGGCGGAGGTAACGCTTTCCCTCCGTTCCGCCTTTTCAACGGCGGCAGAGGGGCGTGAATTCGGAGCGGGCGGTTTTAAAGACGCTCCTGAGTGTCCAGGGAAAAGAGACCGAGGCGAAATCGCCTCTCCGCAGCTAGCCAGAATACGGCAAGCTAGGCGACGAGGCTATGAGCCACGGTGGTGAAGGTGCGCTGGTGAAGGTCCCGAGGGCTCAGGCCTTCCGTTTGCCCGGCCGCCACGGCTACGCAGTAGAGTTTTCGCCTTACCTGCCCGGGCGCTTGGCCTGCGCTGCCTCGCAGTACTACGGAATTGCAGGTGAAGCGGCAGCAGAGTGCGCATGCGTGATAGTGGCAGTATATATTTTTCAGGCTTCCTTTTTCCGCTTCGCTGATTCTTCGGTCCCTTTAACGTTGGTCAGAGAATATGGTTTGCTGAGCTATTTTAAAAAAATCAAATGGCAACTTATTTGCGCGTTTACTCAAGCCCCACTTAGTCACTAGGTCAGCTTCAATGCATATTGCTTAGTCGTGATTCCGACCTTGTTTATTTAGAAGCAAATTCCACCGATTACACTGGGATTTAGGACTGAAAACTGCAACCTTAGTGGGACTTGCTTTCGAGCAAACATGCTTAAAGTCGAACTTCTCCTGTGACACTAAAAGCCTCTTACAGTGTGTAATAGAAAAATATGTATTGTATCCGAACATATGAAATGTCATGTAGTATTTCTTGGCTTGTAAGATTCTGAGCTAAAGTAAAGATTGTCAAAATAGCTCTCCCATATGTATAGCGTCAAAACTGTTTACAAAAACACACATATCCAATCCTAAACATGTTCTTGACTATATTTGCTAGTAATCTGGCATAGGATGTATTTACCGCCCTCTCACAAAACATCAGGGCGGTGTACAGCAACAAAAAAAAAACCCCAAACAACACAATGTGTTTGCAGTTTTAACAATGTAAACTGCTGTGGAACTGATGTTAATGAAGTTTTAAATAAAATAAAAAATCAAGAGGTACAGCCTTCTCAATTGCTGTACCTCTTATGATGGGACTGTGTCCCCTGTTTAATTTTTTCCTCATAGTACCTTTGATGGCACAAAAGCCCCACCCGCCCCCATAAACCTTAAGTCGTTTGTTTTTACGTATTGGGTTAGAGAACATGATTACTTCAAACCACAGCAAGGAAAGGAAGCCTCTACCCCTGCTTGCTATATTTTGCACATGTTTCTTCCCCGTACATGGAGATTTCCAACAACCGCGATAAGGAACCGGAAGGCTCATTAATGAACCACTAAGGCTATAGCCCTATGGTACTTCCCTATCAGTTAGAGACCATAGGCCTAAGAGGCGGTTGTTTTGCCCAAATCCATTATGGCGGCGGAGGTAACGCTTTCCCTCCGTTCCGCCTTTTCAACGGCGGCAGAGGGGCGTGAATTCGGAGCGGGCGGTTTTAAAGACGCTCCTGAGTGTCCAGGGAAAAGAGACCGAGGCGAAATCGCCTCTCCGCAGCTAGCCAGAATACGGCAAGCTAGGCGACGAGGCTATGAGCCACGGTGGTGAAGGTGCGCTGGTGAAGGTCCCGAGGGCTCAGGCCTTCCGTTTGCCCGGCCGCCACGGCTACGCGGTAGAGTTTTCGCCTTACCTGTCCGGGCGCTTGGCCTGCGCTGCCTCGCAGTACTACGGAATTGCAGGTGAAGCGGCAGCAGAGTGCGCATGCGTGATAGTGGCAGTATATATTTTTCAGGCTTCCTTTTTCCGCTTCGCTGATTCTTCGGTCCCTTTAACGTTGGTCAGACAATATGGTTTGCTGAGCTATTTTTAAAAAATCAGATGGCAGCTTATTTGCGTGTTTACTCAAGCCCCACTTAGTCACTAGGTCAGCTTCAATGCATATTGCTTAGTCGTGATTCCGACCTTGTTTATTTAGAAGCAAATTTCACCGATTACACTGGGATTTAGGACTGAAAACTGCAACCTTAGTGGGACTTGCTTTCGAGCAAACATGCTTAAAGTCGAACTTCTCCTGTGACACTAAAAGCCTCTTACAGTGTGTAATAGAAAAATATGTATTGTATCCGAACATATGAAATGTCATGTAGTATTTCTTGGCTTGTAAGATTCTGAGCTAAAGTAAAGATTGTTAAAATAGCTCTCCCATATGTATAGCGTCAAAACTGTTTACAAAAACACACATATCCAATCCTAAACATGTTCTTGACTATATTTGCTAGTAATCTGGCACAGGATGTGTTTTGAAGTATTTATACTAATATTTTGGTCTTTTGCTGGATCAGACCAAAAGCCTATTTTGTCCAGCATCCTGTCTTCACAATGGCCAGTGAGTTGCCTGAGGGAAGCCCACAAGCAGAACATAAGTGCAACAGCACACTCCCCACTTGCGGTCCCCAGCAACTGTCATTCATAGGTATACATTGATACACATGCTGCCATAGTATCACCAACTAAAAGATCTGTTTAAAAAAGGTTGTTTCTAAATTAACATTTAACTGCCTCCAACACTAGTTAGGTTTAACAGAGTAGGTGAAAAAACAACGCATACAGCAGGTGTTTATAGAAATGTAGTGCAATCCTAGGTATGCTTATCAGAAAGTAAGTGCCATTCAATAAGTCTATCTTACAGAGTAAGTCCATCTTCTAAATTGTTATTAGGTGGCATAGGGTCCTGGCATTCAAGCTGCTTTATGATATGTAGGAGTGTTCAGCTAAGGTTTTAAAATACTTTGTCCTTGCTTCCAACACTGCTTTACAGTCACTTCTTCTACTAAATCTGGTGAAGAATGTAACATGAATTCTGAGCCCAATGTACACACTGAGCATAAAAGGCATAATCGCTAGGAAGTTATGCACAAATGCCATACAAATGAAGAGTGGAGTTGTGCTCTTGTACTGATGGCATTCCTTTCATGGGATTTGTGCAAGAGAGCATCCTGGTGGATTATGCACCGACATGGCTTAATATATCAAGCAGCAGAATTGTATACAACATGTTTACTCAGGAGTAAGGTGTGCTGTATTAAGTGATGCTTACTCGCCACATAAGTTTGATTGACTACAATTAAATGTATAGTTATACAGCATTTATTTTTTATTTTTTATTAACTTAATGAAGTCAATGTAATTTAACTCCTGTAACTCTCCACTGAATAGTGACTATTGTTTACTGTTGATTCCCCCACCCTTCTGCTTCAGAATCTGACTTTGCATTTTTTCCAACACGCAGTCAATTTCTCACCTGACGTGGCATTTGGAATCTCAGGTTTTCCAGAGTAGATTTCTGCAGATAGAAAATGCTTGTTCTGTTTCTGTACTATGCATACACATTACATGTTTTTAACATCTGCTCCTAGGGATGGAAAGATCTGTCAATTCCAATATTCTCAATTTCTCATTTTTCCAGTCTTAAATTCTTTTTTCCACATTTCTTCATCAATTTTCAATTTAAAAAAATTCATGGAAATTCTTCAGCATTTTAGTGTGAAATTCTCCTAATGAACACATTTTGAATGCAGTTTTTATGTATAGTTTATTACATTTTTGTATGCAGTTTTGCCTAATGTACACATTGTACAAGCAATTTCTAATAGAATGCATTTTTGAATGTTACTTTCGCTAAAATATTCATTTTTTATGCACACTTTCCCTGAATATACATATCTTTGTGAACTTTTTTGGTTGAAGAACTGCACCACAAAGTTCAGATTTGTGCAAATTTTGAAGAACAGGATGGCTGTGTTTTGATCCTCATACTGTTTTGGAAAGTGCAAATTTGATAGATTCAACTTTAAATGCAAATTGAATTGAATTTATCCCCCACCACTACTGCTGTTCTGGAATCCTGTGGATCAGGAGATTAACCCTAAAGTTCAGTGAATACCTACACATCTTTAGAAATGAGACCACAGCTTGTATACAGCAAGTCTAATTCCTGGCATCTCCAGTTAAAAGGATCAGGTAGCAAGTGATGTGAAGGACCTCTCTGCGATCTTAGAGAACTGCTGTCAGAGTGGACAGTACGGTGTGAAATAGATACATTGTTTGGCATGGTATTCATCATGATAATTCAAGTACTTCTATCCCAGAGCATAGTCTGAAGGCATGTGAGGCTGCTGAAGCTAAGCAAGAACGACTCTGGCCCATTCCTGCATGTGAGATGTTCAGGAAATCACAATTATGCCACCTTGGGTGTCATGAAAAGAAGGTGGTCTATAAATGAAATGAAATATTATATTATAAGCCATTTCTTTACTTTCAAAGAGGGTTTTTTCTCTTCTATTTCAGGTTGTGGAACTCTGGTTGTATTGGAACAAAATGAAGCTGGCGTTCATCTCTTCAGGAGGTAGTAATGTTTTATAACCTATTTTTTTAAAAAAAAATTGTAATAACATAAGCTTTGATTATATTAGAATGGGGGTGTTCTGAAATTTGTTCCTGTAAAAACAATAATATCAAATGAAGTAACATTGGCTGAATCCTTAGATTGATATTTAATGCAAGGATATCAGATAAAGAAGAGAAACTGCAGGGATCTGCGCTGCCTAGATTAGGAATTGTGGTGCAATACATGCAGGCTTTAGGGCGCAAACGAACTCGCATTTACACCAGGCTGAGAAGAGTTGGATGTGGTAGATCTCCAGCTGAGCTGGCTGGGTCCTGGCTCAACTGGGCTATGCCAGCGTAAGTCCCTCAGTCTGGCTCAGCTAAGACTGACACAGGTGGAGCCGCCATAAGCTGGTGTAAGGCCTGAAAAAGGGGTGTGTCGGGATGGACCAAGTTGAGGGGACTTGGGCCACATCCAATTTGTGTTCCGAGCAATCCTGCAGGTCCCAATCCAGGCAAAAGTTGCACCGGGATAAAGGTCAGTCTAAGAAAATAATTGCAATAGAAGTCACTGGAGAGGGTTTACTCCCCGATAGGGGTATCTGGGAGAGCAGGCTTTTACTTTCTGGTCCCTGGGTTCAGCCAGCCCAGAGGCTCCTGAATGGCAATTGGATGTGGTGGAACTTTATGCCGGCTTCTCTTGCTGCAGCATAACTTACACCAACTTCCCCTGAGTTGGATTGTTCTGCCCATTTCACTACTTAAAAAGTACTGAGCCAATAGTACCTTTTAATGGTGGTGGCAATATCCAGTATGTAGGTTGGATTATATTGGAAATCAGAGACATTGTCATTTAAAAGAAATTAGTTTCTAGCCTTCATAGTTTTAGAGATGTCTTTGAAAAATGTAATGTCAGAAACCTTTACAAGATTAGATTGTAGCAATTTTTTTAAAAAAACTAATGTAATTGTTTCAAAATTAGTTATCGTTTGTTTTTTGTTATTATCCTACATATTTAATCTATTGATAATTATATTTATTCTAATAAAATTAATGCTTGGTAATTTGGCATTATTTCACAATATTTGACTGATCAATTAACCAAATGTTTTCTGATTGGTTAATCACATTTTTCAGAGAATAACAATTGGAGAATAAGGTTGTTGCAGTAAGAATGTTTTACAGGAGTTGTACGTTCATATTCCAGAAGATGGTATTGAAATGTAATTGTGGTCATCAAGCACAGTTTCTCTGCTCTTTAAAAATAAAATGAGAATCCAAGACCATAATTATGTTTTAGTTCCTAATTTTTGTATGTAAGCCACTTTGGGGGGGGGGTCTCCTAAAAGGTGGTTTTAACCGACAAAATCAGAGCAGTCAAATAAAGGAAGCTGTGATCATTTTTTTGGCTTCAATTTTCTTTTAGAATTCATGCTTCATTTTAAAAAGAGAATTCATGCTTCATTTTTCTCCTGAATCCAAGCCAAAGTTTGGTTTTAAGGGAGCAAAAGTGGAATCCCTGACTGCCTGCAATATTTTTCCACAGTTAATTTCTTCAGGTTAGTACTGTCTCATCATCTTTAACTACTTTAGCCAAGCTACAGTAAGGAATCTATCATGTGCCCTGGTCATTCAAAGGAAAGTCAGATTAATGCAGATCCACATGTATAGAGGTGCATAAATTTTGGCCAGCCTTGGTTAGCCAAGCCAAATACATGGTCACTAGAACTCTGCACAAGGTTAGGGATAACGCCCTTTCCCCCTCATCAGCTCTAGGCTTGAAACTGAAGAAAGGGACAAGATTTTCTGTTTCCAAAATGCTGAGAGAGTCTGAGAAGCACAGTTCATCAGTGGGGATGATACCCTGCTCCCTCCCTAGCTTCAAGGACAGGAAGAAGACTGGAGCTTGTCATACTTCTCATGCTCCCCAGAGTGGAGTGGGACATGCAATGGCAAGCACAGCAAGTAGAATTTTGGTTCCTTGCAATGTGCATCTGCAATGTGACTTGCATTCAGAAGAGATTTCCCATACACTATGGGGAAGGAGATGTATGTTTCCACTCATTTCTGTTGCCAGAGAGCACTTCTAATTGCAGTCTTGGTACATAACGATGAATACAGTTCCTTGTGTGTGACTACATCTCTTGATAGACCATGACATTTTAACTTCAAAGCCACTTTGATGCATCTTAGAACGCAAACTCTTTTAATCTAAGCTAAGAAGGGATTTTAAAACATGGGTAAATGGCAGGGGCCTATTAGTTGGCAGGAAGACATCATTCATTTACAGAAATTCTGCGGGCCATTAAAACAAGGCAGCAAGCTGTAGGGAGTGGGAGGCAACCATGTTCATGAGATCCCTGATCAAGACTTCAACCTGCAGGTTCTACAGCCAGCTCAGGTGGTGGAGGAAATACACAGTTTCTGCTACCCCTTGTGGAGATACAGGAGAGCAAAGATTAAAGCAAGAGCAGGGGATCTGTGGCCCTACAAGTGTTGTTGGCCTGCAACTCCCCTCAGCTTCAACCTGGTCAGTGGTCATGAATGATGAGAGTTATAGACCAACAACATCTGGAGGTTTCCCATCTCTCACTTAACGAGAAGCAGATGCTGAGGATGAGGAGCTGAAACGGAGACCTTGTTGCTCCTTGTCACTCAGGAGGACAACATATTTGGATAAAGAGGGAGCCTGGGTATTTTCCAACTCCCTGCTCTTTGTTCTGAGGCAGAACTGCAGGAAATAGATCAGGTGATTCTTTCCCTATCCCCCTCTAAGACCCTTTCCCCTCAAATATCTTGAATCTCCGTCTCGTTGAACTGTCTCCTGCATACTATACAGTACTAAAAACAAAGAGCATAAGCATGTTGCTAGTTGGTAATTCACTGACAACATAGTGCAGCCTTCCCCAACCTGGTATATTCTGGAGAAAGCAGCTCCTGTCAGCCTCAACCAACGTGGCCAATAGTCAGGGATGATGGGAGTTCTTGTCCAGAGCATCTGGAGGGCACCAGGGTGGGGAAGGCTGACTTTATGAATGAGATGATGTTGTTGTTAAATGTACATCCTGCCCTTCCTATAAAAAAGAGCCCAAGGCAGCATTCTATAAACTGTAGGTATATAGAATCTCAACCACGGTGGCAGTTGCTTAATGTTCAAGATTCTACAACAAAGGCTGTTACCATATATGGAGTGAGAAATGCCAGACGTCCAAGCTGGAGTTAGAAAGGGAAGAGGCACCAGAGATCATATCGCAAACATACGTTGGATAATGGAACGGACCAAGGAATTTCAGAAGAAAATCAGCCTGTGCTTTACAGATTACAGCACAGCCTTTGACTGTGTAGGTCATGAAAAACTATGGAATGCTTTAAAAGAAATAGGGGTGCCACAGCATCTGCTTGTCCTGATGCGCAACCTATACTCTGGACAAGAGGCTACTGTAAGGACAGAATATGGAGAAACCGATTGGTTCCCCATCAGAAAGGGTGTGAGACGGGTGTATTTTATCACCCTATTTATTTAATCTATATGAAGAACATACCATACAGAAAGCAGGATTGGACCAAGATGAAGGAGGTGTGAAAATTGGAGGGAGAAACGTCAATAATTAAAGATATGCAGATGAAACCATACTACTAGCAGAAACCAGTAATGGTTTGAAATGAATGCTGATGAAAGTTTAAGAGGAAAGCACAAAAGCAGGACTACAGCTGAATGTCAAAAAGACTAAAGTAATGACAACAGAAGATTTATGTGACTTTAAAGTTGACAACGACATTGAGCTTGTCAAGGATTATCAATACCTCGGCACAGTCCTTAACCAAAATGGAGGCAATCGTCAAGAAATCAGAAGAAGGCTAGGACTGGGGAGGGCAGCTGTGAGAGAACTAGAAAAGGTCCTCAAATGCAAAGATGTATCACTGAACACTAAAGTCAGGATCATTCAGACCATGGTATTTCCAATCTCTATGTGTGGATGTGAAAGTTGGACAGTGAAAAAAGCGGATAACAGAAAAATCAACTTATTTGAAATGTGGTGTTGGAGGAGAGCTTTGCGCATACCATGGGCTGCAAAAAAGACAAATAATTGACTGTTAGAACAAATTAAACCAGAACTATCACTAGAAGCTAAAATGATGAAACTGAGGTTATCATACTTTGGACACATAATGAGAAGACATGATTCACTGGAAAAGACAATAATGCTGGGAAAAACAGAAGGGAGTAGAAAAAGAGGAAGGTGAAACATGAGATGGATTGATTCCATAAAGGAAGCCACAGACCTGAACTTACAAGATCTGAACAGGGTGGTTCATGACAGATGGTCTTCGAGGTCGTTGATTCATAGGGTCACCATAAGTCGTAATCGACTTGGAGGCACATAACAACAACATTAAGGGCTGTAAACACTAATTTTCACCCATTGTTTGACCAACTTTGCAAATGAAACTTTTCTACATGCAATGTTCTTGCAGAAGCAGTTTTTATATGCGAAATAGGTTTTGCAAAACCAGCTGTTCCGAAATACAAGTTATTTATTACTTTTTAAAATCCTGCCCTTCCTCTAAGGAGTTCATGTCGGCATTAGTGGAGGTTTCCCATCTTTTCTTTGCACTATCTTTGTAAGGTAAGTTAGGCTGAGATAGACTGAAATCTGGTATCTTAACGTATGAATTAATTTAACACAATTTATAATTTCTCTTGAATTAATGTGTTGGTTACTTTTTGTTTAGTTTTCCCTGGAGCGATAGCCTGTTCGATGTGACATGGAGTGAGAACAATGAACATGTGCTGGTCACTTCCAGTGGGGATGGATCTTTACAAATCTGGGACACAGAAAAACCTGCAGGTCCACTGCAAGTCTATAAAGAGCATAGTCAGGAGGTATAGTAGATGATGTTTTCACATTTCATTCTCAGAAAGGGCCCCTAACTCTTAGGCCTACTAAAATGATAAAACAATGATAAAGGTAGTTAATGATTTTACTCTTAGATTGCTGTTTCCATCAGTTTTATGAATATTAGTTTGAGATTGGCTGTTTGATCGAAATTCTCCTAATCCCTGTCAGTATTGGTTTCTTGTCATTGGTCTTGCTCCACTTTCTCCTGTTAACATGTTTTTGAACAAAGGAAAATAATCTTACGATTTAAAGAGAAACACTGCAGATGAGACTTAACTTCTTACTAAAATTTTCTATTCTGACAGGCTTTTGGGAATTAACAGTAAGGGCTATTAAGAGTGCTGGTTTACTGATTTTTATTTTGTGTTTTTTACTCGCTAGGTTTTAAATGGTTTTAATTCTATAGATAGTTTAATTACATTTTAATTATAGCTTTCTGTATGTTTTACTTAGATGTTTTTAACTATATTTGTTTTAATTTTTGTAAGCCGCCTTAAGTCCCAGTTCTGGGGAAAAGGCAGGATATAAATGAAATAAATAAATAAAAATAAACTTCTGGAGTAATTGGAGAATTAAATTTACATCCTCTAGATATTACAGTGATCTATCCCAAAGGTATATTCCTTTTATCTTTCCCAGAGTTGTCATGCCTATTTAGTTCAAGCAAATGTGACTATTTAAGTAGTGCAGTGCATAGTCAGAGCTCATAATTCATTACTTTTTTGAGGAATGAGTACGTAATTCCTTTACATTTTGATTGTAATAGAACTAGGAGTAATTTTATTACTTTTGTGGAGTAATTGTAATGTTTCCAGCATTACTTTGGGGCATTACTGGGGGGGGGTGGAAGCAGGGGAAGTCTGCTCCTCTGATCTGTGGATGAAAATCTTGTGCCTCAAACTGGGCTTCTGTGCAGCGTCGCTCTTTCCTCCTGCTCTATGGGTGGGTACGAGGCGACGAGGGAGGAGGTGGAGAATGAGACAGGGTGGAGTGGAGAAAAAAATTGTTTAAAAAAATGGATGGTGGTGGTGAAGAATGGAGTGGAGGGAAAAAGGAGCTGGAGGGCAATAAAGGAGAAGGTGGCAACAGATGGAGATAAAGAACTGTGAAGGTAAAAGATTATGATCGTGTGTATGTATGTGTGTGTGTGTGTGAGTGAGTGAGATGGGGGAGGGAGAGGGAGAGGGAGAGAAAACACACTAGGCACACAAAGCGGCCTCCACCACCCTCTCTGGCTACTGTGCTACATTTGCAGTATTGTAACTTTTGTGCATCTCGGGGAAACGTTTGCTTGCTGAGTGTCCCTTAGTTGGTGGCAGGGCAGGGTCCTGGAGGTGGTTAAATGAGAGAGATTATGCTTGCTGGCTGGGGGAGGGAGGGGTTGTACTTGGTTTGACATGCAAAGATCTGAGTTGTGGCCTCTGCCTCCCTCTCCCTTACCGGTGGAGAGACCACCATTGCTATCTTATGGGTAAAAAGAATTATTCTACTCCCTCTGTATGTGTGTGTTTATTTTACAGCCACAAGAGTGGCTGTATACTATAGCCAGTGTATATTTTTCACATTCCACAATGTTACATTGAAAATACCCCCATGCCATTCTGATGCTTCCCATAAACTCATTTCAAAAGAAAACCTTACAAAACTTATGGTCCTGAACTCAGAATTTTCATCGCAATACACAAAACAGTCAAAGAGAATCAAGAGTTCAAAGTCTAAAAAGAGAGAAAAAAACCCAGAGCCCTTTTGGACTTTTTTCTCTGAGAGTTCTCATAATCTGCTGAAATTCATTAAAAATCAGTCATGTTCACAGAGTACCTGTAATCCTGTTAATGACCTTGCCCCATACTCTGACCTTCATCTTCTGCAGTTTAAAAGTTTAAAAAATGCCTGGCTGATTTTTAATTAATTTAAGAAATTTTGACTGGAGCCCAATTATAGTGTTAGGCATGCTCAGTAAGAACCAACTGTCAGAGTTCTAAAAGCCAGACTCACAGCTGCTTGGCTTGGCTAATCAGGGGACCACACCCACACCAGACTTTGATTTCACTTGAGACAGTGATAGCTTCACTAACTACACTTCCCAGAATTCTTTGAGAGAAGCCATGACTGTCCAAAATGAACCAAAGGCCTGGTGTGGAGGTGGCCAGGGACAGCTTTGGTTTAAATTTGTGTGGGAGGCTACATGTACCTGCTGTAGAATAAAAAGGTGGGAGAAACACTGAAAAGCAATGATACTATTCACAATGTTTTCCTTTTGGAAAGGAAGGAGGCTTCCCTTCTGCCCAGTGCCCACCCACTCAGTCTCCTCCTCTCACCCTCCTCCTCCCTTCCATGCCCCTCCCCCAGATCAGTGTTGGACTATGACCTGGGAGACCAGGCTTCGAATCCCCATACAGCCATGAAGCTCACTGGGTGACCTTGGACCAGTCACTGCCTCTCAGCCTCAGAGGAAGGCAATGGTAAAGCCACCTCTGAATACCATGAAAACCCTACTCAAAGGGACGCCATAAGTCCAGTCGACTTGAAGGCAGTCCATTTCCATTTTCAAACATGATTGCACAGAAATAAATCCCATTGAACTCAAAAAGTATACAAATGATCACACCCACCCTCCGCCTCCCTCTTGCCCCTTCCCTCTCCCTACCCATGACCTTCCAGTCCCCTCCTTCTCCCTCCTCCCCTCCCTTTCCTCCTCCACATGGTCAGTTTTACCTATCCTAAGCATGATTGCACGGAAGTAAATACCATTGAACTCTATAAGCATGCAAAAGATCAAACCTGCCCTCCTCTCCCCTTCCCTTTGCTCCTTCCAATCTGCTCATTCCCTTTCCCTCTCCTCCTTCCCCTCCCCCATGATCAGTTTTTCCTATCCTAACTATGATTGCATAGGAGTAAATCCCATAGAACTCAATAAGCATTCAAATGATCACACCTGCTTTTCCCCTTCTTTCCCTCTCCTCTAAATTCCTCCTCCCTCTTCCTTCTTCCTCCTCCCCTGCCCACTCCAGTCCTCCTCCCCCCCAAAGTCAGTTTTACCTATCCTAAGCATGATTGCACGGGAGTAAATCACAATGAACTCAATAAACATGCAAATGATCAAACCTGTCCTTCTCCTCCCCTCCCCCTCCTGCCTGCTCCCATCCCAGTTCTTCCCCCTGCCTTTCCTCCTCTTCCTTCCCTCCCCATCCCCTGTGGTCTGTTTCACCTATCCTAAGCATGATTGCAGGGGAGTAAATCCCACTTAACTCAATAAGCATGCAAACGATCAATCCATTCTTAGCAAACTTGGGCAGGATCCCATTTCTTACCTCCCAGATTAAAAAGTAGGGAAATTCACTAACAGGCAAAAAACCTTGCGGCTTAAGAATGTACATATAGCCCACAGATATTTCTATCAAGCTTTAAAAAGCAGGGAAATTGGGCAGCTACAGTGAATGCACCAGTGGAGTAGGAGACCTGACCTTCTCTCTGAGATATTGGACTGCCCTACAAATTTGTCAAAATGCAAACACCATTTGGGTTGGTCTTTCACAGTCCAATCCACTTCCTGTGTAGTTTGGAAGAATTTGGTAACATGTGCCTCTGAGCATATGTTGAGTAGTGGCAACACCTGCAATCAGCCCAAATAATAGAAAGAAGACATGTGCTGTGCTGATCTTGTTTTAGCAGGGAGAAGGCAACATTAGTAAGACAGTTGATATAGTTCAGATAGTCGCTTTAAATATGTCTGATTTACCTTGCAATTTTAGTAAAGTTTCCTATAGGAAATCATTTTCTTTTGAATATATTTCTGTGAATATGTGAAGTATAGCAGCACTTTGCAACATTTACACTAAAAAAACTCCAAACATAATTGTGGAATAATGGCACTGACTTCTGGAAAATAGTCTCCAGTGGACCTCAGGAGTGTCTCAATTTGCACAAGATAAAACAGTGGGAGGTGAAATATATTCTAGCAAAATGCTAGGTGTGCTCTAGGTTTTTAATTGACCACACCCACCTTTCCTTAAGTGGAGTGGTTTAAGCATAGCAGGCTGAACACATGCATCTGAGCTGGCCAAGTTTGTTTTTTCCAACAGCTGGAGTCATTGCTTAAGTAGCAACATATTGTAATCAGTCCGATTTTACATCAAACTGCAGTTTCAGATTCAACTGTTAATGCACCCAAAACAGAACATAACCTCCAGTTTGAAACACAAAAGGCTGTCTTCACCATCATATTACATTGACCAATAAAAAGGCTTTGAAATTAATGAAAATAAATTTGACACAGATTTCTAGGATGAATAATGAGGGAAATAAAATTTTCTAGTTTAGATTCTCTGTACAAACATTAGTAACACAGGAAAGAAGGCAAGTAGGAACACCAACAAACATACAAAAATATAATTCTCCATCTTTGGAGATGGCAGGTGTTGCCACCACTCACCATATGTGAGTTTTTAATGTTGTTTTAGGCTACTTAGATGTGCAGCAGCCAAGGCCAGCACCTTGTAGGCTTTTTTTTAAGTAACTGAAATGTAACTAGTGATTACTTTTGAGAAAAGGTAATCAGTTACTTTCAGAGCAATTGAAATTGTAACAGTAATTACTACTTTTTTCGGCCATGTAGTTGTAACTGTAATTTATTACTTTTTAAAAGTAATCTTCTAAGCTCTGTGCATAGTATATACTTGTTTTGACTCACTAGAAAAAATCTCCGTTATTTCATCATCTGTAGTGTTAATAGTAAACATAAGGTTTTTTAATTCTGTACAGTCTATAAACTGAACTCAGAAGATTTTTTTTTCTGGGACACAAATCATTAGGTTGTGTGCTCTTATATCATATGAACTTTTGCTTTCTGAAATGAGTTATTACTTATTGGCTCTCATAAAGATGGCTAACCTCTTTTTTGCAGACTTTGCAGCTATATGGGTTTCACAGAAGCATGCTGACTCATAATGTTCTGCAGGCCTCTTAATGTCTGGCAAAATCTCTCAAGAATTATAGCTAATTTTGCTCTAGCTACTATCTGCTGAGGATCGTATTGATCATATAATTTATTTACCCAGTGAAAAAGAATAAACTTACTCCTAACTATCAGAGGTTAGAAAGAAATTTCCTCCTTTGGGAAGACTTGTTTTAAACTGTCTCTATGACATACGTTTGTCTCCTCCTTTATAAGTATCTGAATCTGGTGATTTCTGGAGGTAGCTTCAGACAGAGGCTTTGGCAAAGATTAGATCCCCCTTTGGTTGTTGTGTTAGTTGTTAAAAGTGGAAGCACAGGCTCATGCTGCCTATATAACAACTTCTTGATGCTGAAATTAGGTCTGCAGAACAGAGCACAGAAAGAGTTGGTGTCCAACTGTCTCATAATTATGGAAAAAAATTACTAAGGAGGTGGGACGCAAGGCCTTTAGGGTGCAGCATTATGAACTGTGTGTAGGCACAGCCCTCTCTTTCTTCCCCCTCCTGCCCCAAAATGATTGTGTGGTGCTTGTGTGCCATTTTCCCAGTGTGGGACAAGCCTTTTTCCCAGTATGGGGCCGTACAGAGGTGGTGGAACAGAGCCATGGAGCCACCCTCCAACACTAGTGTTACTATAGCTTATAGGGTTGCCAGGTAGTGCTGGGGGATTCCTGTTCGACTCCTTGGCCGTTGACATATGGGGTCCCTCAGGGCTCAGTTTTGTCTGAGGCCGGGCCTGGCAACCAAGAGGTCTTCTGTATCTTTAACAGTTGTGCAGGGGGAAGAACACCTGCACTTGGCTGACTTTCTCTTCTCCGAAGGATCAGTCTCAGGCCCTGAGCCTGGCAACCCTAATAGCTTATCTGGAAGGGTCTGGGGCTGGTGGTGAGGTTGGGTCTGCACAATATAGTGGCAGGATTGGCTCTGCTGGTGTGTCTGCACAGTCCTGCACTGCCCCATCCAGATAAGCTGTAGCAATCCTGATGTCAAGAGGGTGGCTCTGCAGCTCTTCTCCACCTCTCCAGCCTCTGGGGCCTGGGCTCCCATTGCCTCTGCAAGGGGGACCAATGAGATGTCGCCTTCTTCAAGCTGCAGGTGTCTTCCTGTATGATTCCCTGTTGTGCCCTGGAGTATAGGACTGGGCTGAGTTTATAGCAGTGTCAACAAGAGAAGGAGGTTACTGCCTGCAAAGATTATGTGCATGAGAAAACCATAAAGGCTATATGAATGAATCTTTATTTTTACCCCTCCCTTTTTCCAAAACTGGAACTCAGGGCGGCTTACAAATAAAAACTACACATAGGTAAAAAAACATGCAAAAATATACAATTAAAGTAGAATTAAACTATTCGTAACATTAAAACCATGAAACTTACACTTAAGATACTAAGACAATTTAAAACATTAAGAATAGGACCATAGAACAATACAACAGACCTTATGAGGCCCTATCTTAAACATCTTCTAGTCCAAAAGCCTGTCAGAATAAAAAAGTCTTTGCCTGCCGATGGAAGGATAGCAAGGAAGGGGCCATTCATGCTTCCCTAGGAAGAGAGTTCCAGAACCTGGGGGCAGCCACTGAGAAGGCCCCATCTCGCGTCCCCACCAATCGCGCTTGCGAAGGTGTTGGGACTGAGAGAAGGGCCTGGACCTAGGCCATATAGAGCTTTATAGGTCAAAACCAGCACTTTGAATTGTGACCGGAAACAAACTGGCAGCCAGTGGAGCTGTCGTAACAAGGGGGTTGTATGGTCCCTGTAACCAGCCCCAGTTAGCACTCTGGCTGCAGCTCTTTGTACCAGTTTAAGTTTCTGAACAGTCTTCAAAGGCAGCCTCACGTAGAGCGCGTTACAGTAATCTAAACGGGATGTAACTAAGGCATGCATCACTGTAGTCAAATCAGGCGTCTCCATGAACGGGCGCAGCTGGCACATCAGTCTCAGCTGGGCAAAAGCACTCCTGTCCACTGCAGAGACCTGGGCCTCCAAGTTCAAAGCTGAGTCCAGGAGCACACCCAAACTGCGAACCTGTGTCTTCAGGGGGAATGTAACCCCATCCAGCACAGGCTGAATTCCTATTCCCTGATTTGCCTTTCAACTAACCAGGAGCACCTCTGTGTTGTCTGGATTTAATTTCAATTTGTTAGCCCTCATCCAGTCCATCACTGATGCCAGGCACCAGTTCAGGACCAGGACAGCTTCCTTGGCTTTAGGTGGAAAGGAGAAATAGAGTTGGGTGTCATCCACATACTGATGACACCAAACCCCAAACCCCCGGACAGCCTCACCCAGCGGTTTCATGTACATGTTAAATAACATAGGGGACAAAACTGAACCCTGAGGGACTCCATATGTCAACGGCCAAGGAGTCGAACAGTAATCCCCCAGCGCTACCTTCTGGGTTCGTCCCTCCAGGAAGGAGCCGAGCCACCGCAACACAGTGCCCCCAAATGCCATCCCGGCAAGGCGGCCCAGAAGGATACCATGGTCGATGGTATCAAAAGCTGCTGAGAGGTCCAGTAGAACCAACAGGGACACACTCCCCCTGTCCAGCTCTCTGCGTACGTCATCCACCAAGGCGACCAAAGCCGTCTCTGTCCCGTAGCCGGGCCTGAAACCAGA
Source organism: Rhineura floridana (assembly GCF_030035675.1). Classification (NCBI taxonomy): domain Eukaryota; kingdom Metazoa; phylum Chordata; class Lepidosauria; order Squamata; family Rhineuridae; genus Rhineura; species Rhineura floridana. The sequence continues at coordinate 106,556,905 of NC_084483.1, forward strand.
CTGAAATGGGTCAAGATAATCCATTTCATCCAAGAATCTCTGGAGAGCTATATGAAGAGAAAGGGGGGCAGATCTATATCATGCAATTATATCCTCACTGTCATGGCTTCCTCCAAGACTTCTGGGAATTACGGTTTAATGAGGGTGCTAAAAATTCCTATCCCCATTACAGAACTACGGCTCTCTAGGAAAGAGAGTTAAATTAGTTAAATTATTAAGTGAGTTTGAAGTCTTTTCTGTAGAATGATCCAAAAACTAGTTAGACCTTGTTTAGAACTGTAAACAAAGACACAATTTTTGGGTCGTCCATTACTAGCCAGCCATAATTTGTGGGCACCACTGACATCTTTCCCATTTTATCTGTGCATGGGAACTGTGGTGTCTTCTTAATACTGGACTGAGCTCTTGAGCAGGCAGAAGTACGTAAACTACTTCTGCCCATTCAAAAGCTTGAAAAATGGAAATGGACTGCCTTCAAGTCGATTCTGACTTACGGCGACCCTATGAAGAGGGTTTTCATAGTAAGCGGTATTTAGAGGTGGTTTACCATTGTCTTCCTTTGAGGCTGAGAGGCAGTGACTGGCCCAAGGTCACCCAGTGAGCTTCATGGCTGTGTGGGGATTCGAACCCTGGTGTCCCAGGTCGTAGTCCAACACTCTAACCACTATGCCACACTGGCTCTCACTCGCTAGCTTAGTGTGAGAAAAATACTTGAAGCAAACAGCTGCTTGAAACCTCAGCATAATATGAGGACCCTTCCAGAGATTAAAATGACAAATTAACATTATATAAAACGAGTACATTATCTTGACAGAGCAAGGACAGAATCTTGCACATCCAAAACTCAAAGCAGCCTTCTTACCTCCCTTTAGTTTGGGGTTTTTTGTGTGTCAGAATCTGTGAAGGCATGTCTATAAACATACAAGATACAATTCCTGCCCTGCAAATCATTTAATATTTAGTGTATTATTTTAATAGTGAATAATAATGACAACCTCTAGACTACTTGTTGCTTAGGAAACGAGAATTGAAGGCATCAGCCACAGGTTAGAGACATTTGTAGCAAAATGTTTACTATGCGAGATAGAAAAGACTTTTTCAGTTCATCTAAACATGTTTTAGCAAGATTCCTGACTGGAATATGGATATAGATATCTTCCAATAAACACAGGCTGACATTTCTTTTGAATAACATCTTGATGCTTAATCCATTTCTTATTCATTAATGCTGTCATTAATATTCATAATATTTCAGAACTAATTGTGCAAATGCTGTATAGATCTTTATTATCAGAGGAAATGTTGGCTTTAATTCTGCCATAGACAATTTTGGCACTTAGTGGTTCTCCGAGCAATATCAAGTGATGACCTCTTATTTCAGAGAATAACGCCATGAGCATCACATTTGATTAGGAGTTTCTTTTACTTGTCCTTGTACAACTTGTTATGGAAACAAACATTAGCATCAGAGGCAAACTTAAAATAGTTTCTTGCCTGGTTGAAGAATAAGAATTGTCTCTGGGTAATCTTTTTCTTATTAAGCCATAAGTGATTTATTTATTTTTTATTTATTTATTGAATTTTTATACCGCCCCACTAGCATGGCTCTCTGGGCGGTGTACAACAAATATAATAAATACAATAGAATCACATGGAACAATACAAAAAAGATAAATGCAAATCCATAATCTAAAACCAGTTAAAACATATTTAAGAAAAGCTAAAATGCCTGATAAAATAGGAAGGTTTTAACTTGGCGCAGAAAGGATAGCAATGTTGGCGCCAAGCACACTTCTTTGGAAAGACTATTCCACAGTTCGGGGGCCACCACTGAGAAGGCCCTAGTTCTTGTTACCATCCTCCGAGCCTCTCTATGAGTCGGAACTCGGAGGAGGGCCTTCGATGTTGAGCGTAGTGTACGAGCAGTTTCATATCGGGAGAGGCGTTCCAAAAGGTATTGTGGTCCCGTGCCGTATAAGGCTTTATAGGTTAAAACCAACACTTTGAATCTGGTCCGGAAGCATATAGGTAGCCAGTGCAAGCGGGCCAGAACAGGTGTTATGTGTTCAGACCGCCTGGTCCTCGTTATTAGTCTGGCCGCCGCATTTTGCACCAGCTGTAGCTTCCGAACCGTTTTCAAAGGCAGCCCTACATAGAGCGCATTGCAGTAGTCCAATCGAGAGGTTCCCAGAGCATGAACAACTGAGGTGATTAATGTATGTTTATGTAAAAATCTGCAAGCTAGTAGCTTCTCTCAGCTTATTTACAAGACTGATCAAGACAATGGTCTGCTGATATAGTAAAAAGTAAGATGTATCTAATTTAAAGTCTGTGTGGTGGCTCCATGTTAGTGTGTGAAAGAGGTGCCACAGGCCCAGCAGGACTGTTTCTGACATATCCCATCAGGATTAGCACTTGGCAATTTTGAGAATGGTGTTTCACAAGCAGTGAGTGCTTTGTGAATAAATGCACCAGGTTTCTCTATATCAGCCTTTTGAGATTTATCACTGAAGCCTGGCTATAGTGGTAATAGTGCAGAATTATTAAGTGTTTTGCAGCCTAGTTAGGGTTGCCATATTCCAGTTCCACAAATCCGGGCAGGCTAACTTGCATATTATGCAATGATGTAAATTAAGTATATTAATGGTTGCACTGTCCAGTTGTTTTGTTTTTGCGCCTAGTGATTACCACCAAAACTGGGGGAGGATATGAGGAATCTTTTTTTTAAAAAAAAAAAACACCTTACATTTTCAGCCTTAAATGCCTAGACTTTAGTTTCCAATACTATGGGATATTTATTTATTAAGAGGATTTATATCCTGCCCTTCCACTGTTAAAAACAAGTCAAAATTCAGATAATAATTTTAGAAATACTATAACTTCTAGATCTAAATCCATTGTGCTACTTGTCCCACTTCATAAATAATATTTCCCTGCTGATTTTGTCCATATAGTTCTTTAACATCTGTTGTAGCTTACTACTTCTGCGATGTTGGTCTGTACAGAAGATTGTAAAATATATGAAATATCTCTCACTGACTTGTGAAACTTTACACTGAACATCAATGCTAAATGAAGCAGGCAGAATAGTCTTAACTGGGAACAATAACAATATATTCCAGGGCTATGGGAAATTCTGATCATATCCTCAGTATGAGGTAGTGAAAAAAAATGAACAAAATCTATTTGAATTACTCCACATATCTTTTTTTTAAAAAAATATACATAGAAAATCTAACCAACATAAAAAATAATTAAGGCTGCAATCCAATACACACTTACCTGGGAGTAAATCTCATTGAACCCAGTGGAGCTTACTTGAGTAGACATGTATTGGATTGCACTGTAAATGATACAAGTTTACTAGTCTCAAAAAGCACATCTAAAGTACATTTAAAAGTACATCTAAAGAGACAATCTGATCATATATTCTACTACAGTAATCAACACATTTATTCTGTTTCTCTAAAAAGATATATTTTGTCCGTCAACATTTAATATTTACTACTCATCTTTTTAGCTCCGTTTAAAAAAACCTATAGGATAACACAGGGGCAGAATGGCTATAATATGTGATCAGTGCAGTTTGTAGCAGTGTACTACACAGGAGAATGTTATTATAAACTATGAATCAAAGTCTGTGTAGAACATTGGTGTGATATTAGAGTTACCCAAGATAAAAGGTTTTAAATCTTTTACAGAAATTGTGAAAGGATTTTAGACTTGATTTTGTTGATTAGACAAGACATTAGCAGGACCTCCTCTATGACTAAAGTATGCTCTTACATTGATCCCTTTGGGTTGAACATTGCCTGGGACTCAGGAGCTGCCAGTCTCCCCCCCCCCCAGGGCCCATGGCATGACTCGGATCACACATGAGAAACACCATCCCCTGGACTCACCATAGCAATCTGACCAAGCAAAGGGTGGCTGCGGTAACAACAAAAAATTACTTGAGGGCAGCACGTGTGCCCACCAAAGCTCTAAAAGAAAATGCAAGGAAGTGACATAGGCTTATGGGTTTTATGGATGGAAACTGGCATCGCTCTAAAGCCCTGGTCATCTCTTTGGTGAAAACTCTAAATACTTTGCATTGGAAGTTTGGGCAAAATGGGCAGAAAACTGCCACCACATTTTGCCTTCTGTCTCTGGATCCACAAGGGCTAGAGACTAGCTTTTTTTTTGAAAATGAAAGCTGAGAATCCAGGCCACCTAATGGACTAAGCGGGCACTGGGTGCCATGGATTGAATCCAGGTAAAACCTGGCTAACCGGGCAATATGTCAACCCTAAGCCTAGTTAACCAATCTTGCCATCCTTCAGGCGTTATCTCAGATTATACTTCGTGAATTATCTCTGAATATACTCTGACTTTTCAAAGCAGAACATTAAAGCGGTTGTCAGTTCTGACGTGTTAAAATTAGAACTGTCTGGATGTTGCCTTCTTCTGGTGAGATTTGAGGTGGCCTTTGAGCTTATGCACTTCTTCCCTTATAACTTTGTGCAAAAGTCAGCATCTGTAGTGGGAGGTCACTGGTACTTTGAATTAGTAATCTGAATTGTGTGAGAGAGATGTTCAGAGATATAAGAATGTTCAGATATCTATAGGGCTTCCTGGTTTGGACGTTGTCTTCTGTATATAATGAAGGGAGATGGGGGGAAATGAAGGGAAAATGTGTGAGCCTGAAGATAGCATGATAGAGAACAGGAGTGAATAATGTCTGGGCAGGTACTTAAAGAGCAGAAGTTCTGGAGATAATCATAGTGGACAACAGAAATTGAGCACAGGAGCCATCTTGGAAAGCACATGAAAACAGACTGTTGAACAGTTCTCGGCTTTCTTTATCAGGAAGAGGAGCCGAGGGCCCGAAGTAAAGACTGCAGTAATACACTTTCATAAGAAACAAAATGTATCTAACCTATCATATATTTCTTATTTCATGTGTCATAACTTCCTTCAGGAGGAAGGATGGGATATAAATTGAATAAATAACAATAAAAATAATGTAACTAAATAGATAAGCTACATCTTATATCTTTATGAACTGGATAATGATACTTTCTATATCTTGAAGCCTGTATATATAACACTGTTCAATTCCAAGTGTTAATAAGAGAAAGCTTTTGCTATGGGGCTTTGTTTCACTAGATATGTAAACAATTAAGAGGGTTTATGATTTAATGTATTTAATAACAAATACTCCCACTAGTGGCCAGGGAGAAAAAATATTCTAAATACAGCTGAAGAAACTTGGATGTTTTGTGCATGTAAAAACTAAAATTCATCCAATATTTACAGGTTTACAGCGTTGATTGGAGCCAGACTAGAGGAGAACAACTAATAGTATCTGGGTCATGGGATCAAACAGCAAAGTTGGTAAGTTTGTACTTCTGGCTATTTAAACTGTGTACTAATTCAACATTCAGGAAGATGATAGTCTCTTAACCTGTGCTTTTCTATTTGCTCTTTGTTTGAACAGATACGGCCATGCTCTCTTTGTTGAAATTATACTGGATAGATTAAAAGTGAGGGCCCTCTAGTTCAGGAGTGGAGAACTTGTGGCCCCATCCAGATTCTAACTCTCATTGTCCCTGACTGTTGACTATGCTGGTGGGAGTTGGCATCCAGCAACAACTGGAGGGCCACAGATTCCTCAACCCTGCTGTAGCTTTTGTAAATTTATGTATTTATTTATTTAATTTATATCCCACTCTTTTTCCCAGTAGGAGCCCAGGGTGAATGTGATATGCAGTGAGCTAATTCAGCATTTGGAGACTTCATAGGATGTGGTTCTCTGTATAGCAGAACACAAATTGATCATATTTGTGTACTGTAACAGATTTGTTTCATTGCCACTAACTCGCTGAGCTGATGATGTAAATAAATTTGAACATACTGTTGAGTGAAGCAGAATTCCTGGTAAACAAGAGATTTTGGAGCAACATGTCCTGTAGTAGGAATTGAATAAGACAAAGACAGAAGAATAATATTGCCAGTGCTATGGGCTTGGTCTGAACATGCAGTAGAAGGAGATGGTAGAATTCTGGGATATTAGATTGTTCTCCTTCAGCTGTAGGTGTGGGTGCCATTCTTGAATTCAGCTGGAATGCTGGATATGCTGGAATTGCCTCTCTCAAAAAAGTCCATTCCTGTACTATTTCTTCCAGAATAGGTTGAAGTAGCATATTGTCATACATCCCAATTAAAAATGTCTAGTGAGTAATAAAACCTGGAATTGAACACTATTGTGAGTTCTGGAGAGAGATTATTTTGCAACACAAACTAGAAAAGGTGATAACGAGATTGCTGTAATACATGATGATGTAGGAGTATTCAGGCACTCAAGCTGTATAGAATTCTTCATGCAGCAGGATGGAAAATTCTCAAAACATATAAAGCAAAGCTGTTTTATAGGAGATTTCTAACAGATTTTAGATTCACACTCCTACACTGAGAAGTTGCTCCAATGGAAGATGACACCTTTTTATTTTGTATTATTTTCAGGGACAAACATGACAACAACTGCCTCTAGTTATTTTATTTTATTTTTTACAGAGATATTTGGGACCATATTTGAAAGAAGGCATTGTTATACTTTTGAAATGGCTCTGTTTTTAAAACTATCTGGAGCTATTTAAAAAAAGAAACTTGATCCTATTCATGTTTGCTCAGAAGTAAATTCCAGTGACTCCACTGAAGGTAAATGCACCTGTGGTTATAGCCTAGGTTTTTATAAGGGCTGGCAGGACTAAATTTAAAACAAATGCTGAACTTAAAAATCAGTTAGACTGTGAAATAATTTTTTTCCAGTCAGTAACCTGTATTACTGGGGCTCCTAAACTGTGGTCCATGAATCACCAGTGCTCTGTGAGCTTCATTCAGGTGGCCATGATGTGTCTAGGAAGAACACTCACGATTTGAATTTTATAGAGTTATATGGGATTCAAATTATAATACAAAAAATACAATATAAGTAAAAGAATCAACAAAAATACAATTAAACATCATACAGAGTCTAGCACAGCACATTACAATAGCTACAACAGGTGGAAAAAATCATTAAGTAGTTCACCAAGACCCTCAGCAATTTTCAAGTAATCAATGGGGGAAAAGTTTCGGAACCACTGCTATATGACTCAAAAGTAGAAACTTTTACCCTGTTTATGAACATATTATAATAGGAAAATAATGTGTGCTGTTAAACTGCACATATTGCCAGAACAAGGTTGTTTTTCATGTAAGCAAATAAAATCCAATGTATTGCATTTAGTTATTGCACTGTACAAATAGCTGTTTATTTGTTTATATTATATCTAGTGGGATCCTGCTGTGGGACAATCGGTATGCACTTGTAAAGGCCACGAAGGTGTCATCTATAGTACAGTTTGGTCTCCACACATCCCAGGCTGCTTTGCATCTGCCTCAGGTAAATATTAACACTGCAGTACTCAAAGGAAAGCCTTTTGTTATGTTTGATTGTTTTAAATTGTCCAGCAGGTGGTGGTATACATTTATTTAAACAGCAGAAGAAATGATAAATGTATAGCTATAATTGAAGTGGAGGTTCAGTAGTTATCTTTTAACTCCACTGACTTGGTCTTCCTGCATGGATCAGCAGTTGTCTCACTTGAGTGAACTACTGGCAATTTTTCACAAGGGTGTTTCATTACTGGCATTTTTCTCTCTCTTGCAAAAGTTTTTTTCCTTTCCCCGCTGCCACTATGGCACTGTAAATGCTTATATATTCTGCTTTTGCATCTTTTACCCAATGGAGGCCAATCCATTGGGGCTACTGAGGCAAAGCCCTCCTAATGAGAATGTCAATTTTAAATTCCCACCCCCAAATCTCAAAGCCACACCCTCCTTCTTGTTCAACACTCATTTTATACTTCTGTTTGAACTCCGAGAAGCTCTATAAACATTTATTTATTTATTTATTTATTATCACATTTATGTCCTGCCTTTCTTTTTTCATTAAACCCAAGGCTTACATATGGTTTCCAGGCGGTCTCCCATCCAGGCACTCACCAGACCTGACCCTGCTTAGCTTCAGCAGGGAGCTGGCCTTATAGCCTTCAGACCACAGCTCTCTGCCCCACTCAGCGAATCCTAATCCAAAAGTGTAGCTATGGCAAAGAGGTCCCTCCTGTTGGTCTGCCAGCTTGTCAGCCCTCTTAGAAGGCTGTTGTTAAGAGGCCCATCTAGCATGGGTGCTACAGCAAATTAGGAAGGAGTCTAGACTGCTTCAAGAGCAGTCCACCTAGTAGTCTTAGCCTATGTCAGAATCACAAATTAGTTCTGGGCATGCTCAGATATATCTAGACATCTGCCCATCATTGAAGGACCCAGTTGCAGATGCATCTGGTTTCTTCTCTTTTTATTAAAGTTATAGATACATCAAAAGCAATGCGCCTCATTAACCTAACTATGCTTGCTAGGAACTTTGGCCCTCAGCTAACACTGTGCACAGGGCAAAGATGGTTTGATCTCAGCTTCTGACTCTGATGGAGGAGGGCTGCTAACTGGCAGCTCAGGTGTGGGTAGATGGGCAGCACTCGGCTGGGAAATGTCTGATGTACGAGGTGAGTGTCTGGCAGTGGCGGCGGCAGCAGCACTTCCACGGGGGGGGGGTCAGGAGCTGAGGAGGCTGAGCTGTCCAAGATGGGGGCTGTGATGCCCTATGAGTCCATCCCCCTATCTCCCCCCTCCCCAGGTTCCCAGTCCAAGTACTCATCCTCTGTTTGCTCTTCTCTATCTGCCCCCTTCCTGCCTGGCTCACGACAATGTATCAGTGAGAAGAGTGGTGATAAACTACTCTAAAAGCAGTTTTGGCTTTTTCATAGGCCGGACTGGGCCCTATTTATTATAGGGGGTTGGGAAGGGAGAGGAGATTCTTCTTGATGGCAAATTGCCCCTAAAAATGTTTGATTGGCATTTATGAAGGGGTAGGGGAAAATCTGGTTTCTTCATGGACCAAACTAGAGGAGGAGATTCTTGGTGGCAAACTGCCCCAAGAAAGAACTGGGCTGGGCTGGACATTTTTATTTATTTAAAGTATCTGAAAATTTAATATGGATTTATGCAAGATAATTAATCTTCATTGGGATAAGAGCAAGAACTTATTATAATTATTTTAATTAAAACAAAAAGCTTAGGAGTATTTTGAAGATCACATGTTTATTTTCTTTCGGAGCCCAGGACTGTGTCCTTGATGGGAGCTGGGGGAGAAGAGAGCACGAGAATAGTTGATAACACAGATAATCTGGCATTGGCAATCCAATTAGCAGGGCATGTGTGGGGTTGTTGCACACTACCAGCCCCAATTTCACTTTCAGTGGAGAGGTGGAATCTATGGCTCATCAAAAGGAGAAGGAATTTTGAGTTAAGCAAATCCCTGCTTTTATGAAAACCAGGAGACTTAAATACACTTTGTGTGAATTGAGTCCCCACACCAGTGGAATACTTCAGGAACTTGTGGAACATTCTGCTACTTTTTCAAAATGAGGCTCAATAAGGCTTTGGGTAGTGCATTTATATATTTTGCAGTGTGGGGTTCATGGGAACTGAAAATAAATCATTGTATTACTTCAGCTCCTACTTATTTCTTGTGTATTTGGCTGACTATAAAAATGATTAGTATCTCTTGGTGTAAGCTGAAATCTTCAGAATGATTTGAAAAGGGATTTGGGGCTATAGTGCAAAGGTTCACTATAGCAAAGATCTTTTTAAGAATTATTTTATTTACTATGCTTTTCTAGGACAATGGGCCTTGTATCAGTATTATTGTAAAGGTAATATTAAGACTTAACGTTTTGTATAGTCCTTTTGAGTGTTCAGAGTGCTTCATTTGCATTTTATCTTGCCATTGTTGCAACAGATTTGATAATCTATATAGCAAAAGGTGAGGAGGTTGAAGGCAAACTTGGGCAACTGTGGCTTCCTCTAACCAAAGTTAGGGCGTAATCCAACTCACCGTTCTGCTGGGCCGGGGGAGTTGCATGTTGCCCACACCGGCTCTGTTGGCAGCATTCCTCCACCGCCGTGGCCCCAGGAGCCTGCCATACTGGCAGGAGTCCACTGGGGACAGCCAGCCTGGCGGGCAGAAGCCCTGAAAACAGGGCATTCCGGGGCCCTGGCACTGGTGGAGCCACAAGGAGGGCTTATGCGACACCTTCCTCGCATTCTGAGCCATTCCCTGGTTCCCTGTCCACCTGGAAACTTGGCCAGCGAAAACACCGGCACAGTAAAAAAAAAATTAATGGCCATCTACAGGGAGCGCTTATCCCAGAAAGGCCTGTTTGTGGGAGCCTGCACTTCCCGGCTGGGTTGTGCACGCAGCTCTCGACGAAGTTGGCGTTCAACTGGGCTGGCAGCTCCTGAGTGGGAGGAGAATCCCATGGAGCTTTCCACTGGCTTCACCTCCCCCCTCCCCCCCCCCGACAGCTACCTGGCATTTGGATTGCTCTGCCTGTTAGCAAACTAGGATGTCAAGCTACAGCTTTATTCTTCTTTTCAGTTACTAGAACACATTACAATTTTCTGAGTTAGTACATAAGATGGAATTGTGCCTTGTTTTAAAATGAAAGCAAAACTCGTGTGCGTAAAGGAGGAAGGAAGCAGAGGGGATGGTCACAAGCCCAACTCTAGGCCACTGAAGAGCCTTTATTCCTTCCCAACTAACTAATTTGCTTATCGCCCATTTTTTACTTTACAGTAATAAACATGAATCAAAATTAGTACTATATTTGTGTTTAAGGGAAGATATAATATACACTGTGTATATGTGTGTTGTTTTTAAAGCTCAGCATGTTGTGGAGCTTTTTTTACGTACTGAGGCAGCATAATTAATCTGTTTGATTAGTAGCAGCATGACCATTTCTCTTATGTACCAAATGGATAGGTCAGCCGGATCTTTCTTTCAAGTGTAATGCCATTTAGCACTTTAAAGTGATGGATCTTACTTTCTGCTCCTGACTCAGGCTTATTTGGAACCAAGTCTTTTATTTCAGTTGAAATGGCTAAGAAAGTTTGCTTTGGTCCTCAGCTCTACACAGTTATTTTACTTGTTGCATGTCTAAAAGATACTTGAACTGCAAGATTTTTGTATGTTTGTTTCCATTTGGTCATTTATTTATTTATTTATTTATTTATTAAATTTATTAATCGCCATCTGGCTGGTTATCCAGCCACTCTGGGAAACATACAACATAAAAACATACAAATTACATTAGAGCATTAAAAATCTCAAACAATAATGATAAATAATAATTTCTGTTCTTCAGTTAGTTTCCCCACTTGTCCACCATCGATAAGAGCATTCAAGAGTCTTCTGAATCAAACTCCTTGCAAATGTAAAACAGCAGATAAATAAATGCCCTTTTACTAGACAGTTGTGCTGGATTGAAAACTTTAGCGAGACCCAAGTACAGTAGTGGAATGGTCATACTGAACTATACTTTTAATTCATTTTGACAGGTCTTTTAAGGATTATTTAATGGGCAATTTTCTCAGTCTTTTTGATTAATGAAACACATTAAAGAAAGAAAAGATTGAGCACATAGATAGAACACTGGCATCTCACTGGCAGTGCTTTTAAAGATTTTGTCCTTTTCTGACCATAGTATTCCAGGTTAGCATTTGCTGCAGCTTCTGTAACTTTCTGAGAAAGTGTTTTATGCTTTGCTAAGCTTGAAGGACTCTTAGCTTTTGCCTCTCCTTGTGGTGCAAAGATTGGGTAAGTATAACAACCTAACTGTAACCATTATGGATCTTGCTTTGGAAAAATGCTGTACCATCACACAGGTCTCTTCAGGAGGAAGATTCCTGGAGACATTTATGGCTGTGCAGTAGCAAGAAAAATTCCAGACAATAAATGATCATTTTACCTGAGAAAGGAACGTAGTGACTACATTGCTGCATTATGTTATTGACCAGTGGCTACTGGAAAGGCACAAAATGTATTCTTCTTTCTCTGGACTTTCCTTTTAAGGACAACTGTCCTAGGTCAGAACATTGGGACATCTAACTAGTACAGTGTTTAGTTACTGGTGTTGACAGTGGCTGGGATCCAAAGGGCCACTTACTCAGTATTGCCCTTACATGGCTTTCAAATTACACCGTGTTTGTTTTCATTGCTTAAGATTAGTATCTGTGGATCCTTTTACTAGGAGAAATTTGTTTTTAAAATTGTTTCTCTGCATTGGGTTCTAATATGTAAGATCTGCTTTTTTGTTGCTTGGCTTTGTTTTATTGCAGGTTTTTGTTTGGTTTTGTTGCTTTGGATCTCCAGATCAGATGGATATCACAACAATGTTTAAGAATAATTTATCTGGATAGATTTAGAGTGTAAGATAAAAAACCAAAAATGATGATTTGCTGGTTATGGTATGTGATGTAGGAGCTGCACAGTAAATTGTTGTTTTCTCTGGATTGTCCTGTACCATATATACTACAAGCGATACAAAAATATATGGCTGTGTTCAGACATTTGGATGTATTAAGCAAAGTATCCTTTTGCACATGCACACGGCCTCTTCATTCCTTTGCAGCATGAGCAATCAAACTAGGAAACCTATAATTAACCATAGTTTCCCATTTCATTTGAACCAGGAAACCATGGTTACCAGCTTCGGATGAAACAAGAAACTGGTCACTTAGATACTGTTTAGTTAATTGGGCTTAATTAGAGACTCTGTGCATGAACAGATTTTGGTTTATTAAGCTGAGAGATGACTGTCTGAGCTGGACTTAAGTCTGAGGATCCATAGTCTGCAAAACCTTACATGCATAAACATGCTACTACATGGGAGCATCAGTTTTTTAGTTATTTATTTAAAGCCTTTCCCCCCACTCTTCAACCAAAACAGAGGCTCCCAGATCAGCTTACAAATCTCAGTGATAAGTTGCTGCCTTCATGCTTACAATCTAAAGCACATGATGGGAAAGGGAAAGGGATTAGGAGAGAGAAAGAAAGGAGGGGGGAACCTCGTGCACTATGTCTTAGTTACAGTGTTCTTGTAATGAGTGACTTAAATGGAACGTTTTCAAAGAGAGAATGAGCAAAAGTTGCTGATTTTTTAGCAGAGCAGGTGGAGGAGCCCTGCGGTCCCATCTCTCTCCCTCTCCTATTACTTGATGGATTGGGAGGTTGAGTGTACAAGTCCCAAACTGGATTCATCAATGTAGTTCTCCCATCTTTGAACAGTAGAGTTGCATTGCTTAAGGAAATTTTGTGGAAAGTGATGAGAGAAGATCAATGGTTGATAGTACTGATTTGCTATTAATCTTACCTTTATTATATTTTGTAAGTGTTATGCTACCTGTGATGGCTTCTGTGCAGGCATGTGCTTGCACTGAAGCATTCATGGGTAGCATGACACTTACCAGGTGAGGAGGGCAAGGAGATGGCACGACAAGGAGGCGGCGGCAGTGATGATGACAACAGGGGCAGCAGGGGGGGCCTAGTTGGCCCCAGCTGGGGCTTAGTCAAGGCCTAGCAGGTGAATGAGTGAATGAGTAGCAGTAGCAGCAAGGTCATAAGGTAAGTGGGGAGTACAGGGAAGAGGTTTGGAGACCCTTGCAGAGGGAGGGGGATGTTTGGAGACCCTTGGAAGGAGAGGTTTGGAGACTCCTGGAGGGTGAGGGGGGGAGATTGGAGACCTGTGAGGGGGAAGATTGGAGATCGGGGGGGGAAGAGCTTCAGCAACCAGTGTGCACATAGAGTGGTGGGATTGGTGAGGGGGTGGCAGGGATGGCTAGGAGCACCTGGCAGAGCAGGTAAAGGGAATGGTGGGGGGCAGCATGACAGAGGGGATAGAGAGATGGCCAGGGGGTACCTGGCAGAGGGGGTGGGGGAAGGCCTTGATATCAGACCGTATCTCCCTGTATGAACCTGCCCGGGCCCTGAGGTCTTCAGGAGAGACCCTTCTCACAATCCCAACACCTTCACAAGTGCGACTGGTGGGGACACCAGATAGGGCCTTTTCGGTGGCTCCCCCTAGGCTCTGGAACTCCCTCCCTAGGGAGGCAAGAATGGCCTCCTCTGTGCAGTCCTTCCACTGACAGCTCAAGACTTTTTTCTTCCGGCAGGCCTTTGGAACTGAAGGTTTTAAGGGTAGTGACTGAAGAGGATGCTGTATGGTATTGTTTTACTTGTATGCTCCTAAACTGGGTTGCAGTATTTTAAGTGTGTATCTAATTGGTTTTAACATCTTAATAGTTTAATCCTGTTTTAATGCTGATTTTATATATTTATATGTTTTATATTATTATAGGTTCTTAATGATTACTTATTTTTATCTGGAAGCCGCCTTGAGTTCCAGTTTGGAAAAAGGGCAGGGTCTAAATAAAGATGATAATAATACTACTATTGAGTGGGATGTAGGCAGAGTTGGCAAGCAAAGCAAGCAGGGATGGGAGCCACTAGTGTTCTTGTAAAAGAACTCTGGGTCCAACCCCCTAACCCTAGGGCACCTGTCCCCGTGCCTCTTCTTACCAGGGTTGAGTTACACCCAATGCCAACCCTGTAAGGTAGGTAGACTGCCACCACCCCTTAACCTGGTCTCCTACTCTGAGTCAAGGGGAACTCGGAACACCAATAGACTGGCAGAGATTCCTAAGAGCAAGAGCCAATTGTTCCACTTACTGCTCTGGAGCCTTCAGTGAAACCCAAATCAGTAGTCAGTAGTTTTGTGGTCAAGGTACTGGTTTCAGAGCCACAACCCTATATGAGGTAGTTTATTAAATATAGTAACAGTGTATATAAAAGAGCAGCATACAAATTCCTTCAAACCCAAATGCCCTTAAACAGGGCTAAGCATAGTCAACATTCATACAAAATACAGTGAGAAGTTTACACAGACATAACACAACCAAACTTACCAAACCTAAGCTAAATACTCACAACCAGAAAGTATAAAAGCTGGTCCCCACTTGGTTCCTTATACTATTAAACATCACATAGATGGAATGGGACAGGACAACTAACTGAAGGGTAGCCCCTCTTTTCATAGGAATTTGCCCAGCAACAGTGAGAGAGCCAATTAGCCAATCATGACACATCTTGATGATGGAATAGCCTAAAAGTTCACCGCAAGGGCAGGCCTACTAATTTATGGCTACTTAGGCCTTCTGACCCTGGTACGAGGCAGTGTAGATAAGGTTCAGCTGCCTTCCTGTTAGAACAACAAGCTGTAGCTGAGACACCCTAGTTTTTCCCAGCTCAGATCATCCCAAGAACCTATGCAAAATATTCCCCACAATTCCTTCTGGTCAAGCCATCTTACTTTGGCCAACCTTAGCCGTTCTTGACAATTCTTATATTTGTTTGAACATAGTAATGGTATTCAAAAGAAAAGTCATCCAGTGTGTTTGGAAAAGATTGCCTTGTAATTAAATATGTGGTCTCAAAAGATGTCCTTCAGAGTTTAGTGTTATGTTAAAGGGAAGGCAGATTCTACCCATATTTGCCAGCCTGGGGCTTGTAATCTGCAGGGAAGACCCTTCTTGTGGTCCCACTGCCTATTATTCAGAGACCTGGGAGAGGGCTTTCTCTGTGGTGGCCCCCCTCACTTTGGAAGCATACCTGTCTCCTTCATTGATAACTTCAGGATTACCTCTTGATGCAGGCATTTGGAGGACAAGAGTAGGCTTGTATAACAGTATTTTAACAATGTCAGCGGCTGATTTGTGTTTAGCTTTTGAATTTGATACTATTCATTTCATTTCATCTGTTTTATTGTATCTATGATGTGTTTTGCTCTACTGTCCTGTCATCCTTGGGATATAGAATGAAGGATGATTTAGAAATTAAATAAATAAATCAGCTCAATCTAAATGGCATATACTTCTACATTTTTTCAGAGATCCTTTTTCCTCACATGGAAGATGTTCTTTCTGACCTTACCACAGTGGAGACTTGATCCTTTCAAATCTCTTTAGTCAGTACTGATCTTCCTTCTTTTCCTCCTAATACCTTTTTTACCACGCTGGTGGATATACCACTATGAGATGACATTTTCAGAGAATGACTAACAGCAGCCTTCCCCAATCTGGCAAAAAAACTGACCTACAGTGATGTCCAAGACCTTTCATGAGGTGTGTGCATATATACACAATGCTCTTGGCTTGTTAGAACAAACATATCTATATAAAAGAATTAAATATACTGCTAGCCAGTAACTTTCTTTCAATTATGTCTTTCTGTCTCCTATTCTCCAAACCCCTAACCTATTATGTGTGTGGTGAACCCATATCCTATCATATACATGTGAATAGAATCTAAGCTATAAATGGTTGTTTTATATGAAAATGCATTAACAGCATTTTATGGAATGCTTCCCAATAATGCAGCATACACTTTATAAAATAGTCAATAAATGTATATATATACAGTATGTAAATCTGAACTTTTGTATACTTCCTTGTTTGAGGAAGTGGGAAAGTACTTTTTATTTCCTCCTTACAAATTACCATAGGAAAAAAGCAAAGAGAAAAATATCTGTATATATTGTTTTAGAAATAGAAATGGAAAAAAGTGATTAAATATTTAAGGATCTGCAGGTGTGCAAATTATGCCAATGAGCACTGATGTGAAGGAAAGTAGATTATAAGGGGGGTGGGGAATGGCCCTGCCTGAATGGCATTTCAACTAATGTGTACTCAGCATTAAATACATTTACTGTTTGGAAAGGTAGCAAAGCACTTTGCTGTTCTGTTAATATTACATTCAATCATCTGTATTTCTGTGGGAGCTTACCCAGGTGCCTCAGTTCTTGTTTAGAGTGTGAGATCATGATAACAACCATGAGTTGTTAAATCTATGTTGTCTTTTCTATGCTGTCGTGATGTCAATACCAGTTTCTGGATTGATAACAGAGGCTTGGAGATCAGGTAGAAGAGGCTGCTCTAGCTCACGGGCCTGATAAATGTATAGCTGACAACAAAAGGCTAGCCATGTGGAAAATGTGATTAAAGAAATGACATAAATAACAAAACTGCCTGATGGTTAAAAGGGTTTAATGAGTCATTGTGCCATTTGCCCAGAAGGTTTCTTCTTTCTACCTGGAAAACAAAACTGAGTGTCACATAAAGAATGTCCATGTACCTGATACTCATAATCAGCATTGCTGAATTATCTTTGACCATTCACTCTGTTCTTCCACTTTACTGTGAAAGCATCCTCTGTGCATTCAAATAATTTTTATTGCAGGCTTGTAAATAAGGTCACAAAAGTTACTAACCTATAAATATTTTGCTGGTTGTGAAGTAAACCAAATGGGTTGGTGGAAGATAGATGGATGGAGTGATCCCTCTGCCCTTCCTCTGCAAGCTCACTCACTCACTTGGAATTCTTGGCTGCCTATGGCTGCCAGACAAGTTGTTAAATACCCTGGTTTATTGTATCTTAAATTTACCACTAAGAAACTACTTACAAATCAGATGCCTACTTGTAAGAGCAGGCACTCTGACACCTAAAATTGGAAAATGAGAGCTGCTTCTGCAGTGAGCAAAAGTCTGTGAAGCTTAGCATGACATCCAGCTATTACCATAACTGCTAGGACTTTCAGTTTTAATGGTTATTTATTTATTTATTGCACTTGTATACCGCCCCATAGCCAAAGCTCTCTGGGCGGTTTACAGCAACCAAAAACATTAAAACAAATATACAATTTAAAACACATATTTTAAAAACAATTTAAAACAATTTAAAACACATGCTAAAATGTCTGGGAGAAGAGGAAAGTCGTGACCTGGCGCCAAAAAGATAACAGTGTTGGCACCAGGCGCACCTCGTCACAAACATCATTCCATAATTTGGGGGCCACCACTGAGAAGGCCTTCTCCCTTGTTGCCACCCTCCGGGCTTCCCTTGGAGTAGGCACCCGGAGGAGGGCCTTTGATCTTGAACATAGTGTACGGGTGGGTTCATGTCGGGAGAGGTGTTTCATCAGGTATTGTGGTCCCAAGCCATGTAAGGCTTTATAGGTTAAAACCAGCACCTTGAATTGAATGTTGCATTCATTTAAACTTTAATGTGGCTGCTAAGTTTATTTATTATAGTAAATACAAACTGATCTTGTTCTAACATTTTCAAGCATCTGGAAAAGAAAATATGGACATGTGTCTTAACAATTTAGTCACGTTGGAGGTTTCCATTTATCATAAATAAGCTTGGCGTCTTGTAGTAGGGAATTTAAAAAAAAGTTTCCCCACAGCTACAGTGGACTTCTCTTTCTTTTCAATTTGCACACCAGAATATCAGCATACAAAGAAAGAAATTGCAAGCTATGTAGCTCTTGAATAAATTAAAATATTTTTTCTCATTCAGCGCTAACATTTTATGTTTAAGAGTTTGACAGAAATGTTAATGGCTACAGTGCATTATGGGAAAATAATTTACATTTGAGGAACCTGGAACTGCAGATAATATGAGACATTGGCAGTCTCCCATAAGCAACCTGAGAACTTCAAATTGTTAAGAAATTGTCAGCAGAGCTTTCCTAGAACTTCTTTGAGAAGGGTTTTGATGTGCTATCCATGAGTCAGTTTGAATACTTGCATTTTTATAGTACAACAATACCATGCTTGAAAATATGAAGTGGTAAGAGTCCCTGTTTTAAGTACTAACAATTGAAAAATGGGTGGAAAGTTGGTTTCTGTTTTTACATAAGCGAGTTCCCAAGGCCAAGAAGTTACAGACACTTTAATGTACCTAATGGCCTGCTTCTAAGACTTGCAGAACTGACTTGGGTTGAGACATGCTGACTATTCTGCCAAGCACATCACAAAATGTGGCATTATTCCAACATTGCAGTTATATTAGTCTTGAGTTGTAGGCAGATGCTCCAACATGTTCATTTAGTATTACCTGTTTAGACTTCCATGTAAGACAGCAAGTAGCATCCTTGGATATTTAAACTGATTGAAAAGTAACACAAATGTATCTGTTTCACTGCTATGTAAATTTAGTATTATTTAAAAGAAATGTAGGGACTTAGGTGGCAATCCAATACATGTCTACTCAGAAGTAAGCTCCATTGAATTCAATGGGACTTACTCCCAGGTAAGTGTGTATTGGTTTGCAGCCTTAGGCAACAACTGGAGTTAAATTCTTGGTAATTTCTCAAACTAGAAAAATGGATGCCTCTTTTGTTCCTTGAGACCTGGAGGACTATCTTCTATCTACTTAAAAGCCTCCTAATAGAATAAAGACTGGCAATATCTTAAGACTTTACCGTGGGCACCATTTTTCCCCCACAGCAAATCTGGAAAGCATGAACAACAGACACCTGGACTTTAAACACTTGTGTGCAGCCACCAGGGAGACCTAATTTGTATGCTGTTCCTTGATAAATTTGCATGGGTGATGAAGGATATGCATCTGTTGTAAACAAGATTGCTGTGTAATAGTGTGATGTGGCCTTTATGAGGGGTGTCAGCCATTTAACAAGGGGTTAGAAATCCTTAAACTATTAATTTATGTATATATGAAATTTGTGTCCCAACATTCAAGGGTGATCTACACAGACATTTCTAAAAAATAACAACCCAATAATGTGTTTTGAGACAAGCAAGATCCATCATTAAAATAAAAATAAATATCTGCAGTAAAAATGAAGACCATGAGTCTTGATACTAGTAGTTAATTACAATTGACATATACTTTATAGCTTTGATGTCAGATCTATTATATGATGAAATGAGGCGGATATTCCATTTTGGAATGCATCATATCATTCCACCTTATTAGTGTGCTGCCAAAACTTTCTGTAGCTATAGGGGTGGTTGTTGCTGTTTTATTGTTTTGTTTGTTTGTTTGTTTGTTTGTGGAATGAGGCATTTGTTTTTAACAATTTTGTAAGTTGCTTGGAGGTCTTTGGGTAGCATTCTCATGGAATGCTATACAATTAACAATTTTGTGTTTGTGTTCTCATCCATTTAACAAAAGATAACAAAATAAGGACAGCAAGTTGTTTATCACCCTCCCAGGCAGAACAGAGTTTGCTCACACGCACACCCCAAAACCTTATTCTTGTTCACCCTGATTATTCCTAGGGCAATTACTTACCTGCTGAGCCTCTGTTTATGCATCAAAGTGGGTAATAATGGGTCAGACTTTCCTCAGGAGATCAATGGAAGGAATGAGCAAGTATTGCCTAGACACGCCCAGTGGAATTTTTAACTGGAATTTCGTGCTTTACCATGCCATTTCACCAACTGCTTATGGAACTCCTCTCAGTTTGCCAAGCAGTGACATAGCCAGGTCCAGTGTTGGAAGTTGACATGTCATGCTGACATGCCTTGTGTGTATGCATATGTTTTAAAAAACTTTTAACCTTTTGTTTTTTACTTCCCAGCACTGATAGATGTGATGTGTTGTGTGACTGCAGTCTTTTATTTTGACCAAATCTCAGCTCCCAATATAGCAATACTACATTGGGGCCAGAGGCATTATGAGAACATAAAGAGGTGGCAGCTGCAGACACCCAGCTCGGCCCTTCTTCTATCAATCCTGGGCCCCCAAAAATTATTATTGTTCTTTAATGCTGCTGTCTGTCGCTGCAAGCTTCCAATGCTATTCTGAAATCTGGAGGGGGTTGCACCATGTGCTAGGGCAATGCTGAGGTAACACTGGGGTGGTGGTGGGGAGAGCCCACCAGCGTACTTTGTCCATGTCCCCTTAAACCTTCTGCTAATCCTGGGGGTGGGGATTACCGTATAAGAAAAACAAGTCACCTTTCACTGTGCTGAATTAGCTGCTCAGTTACTTGGATATAGGAAATAATCAGGGCCTGCTGTGATAATTTTAGTTTCATTTTCCTGGGTCTAAAAAAACCAATTCCTTATGACCAGCAAGGTTACATGCTATTGCTACATCCTCCGGAGACATCTACCCTATAGCCATCTCCTGGTAGAAAGCATAGTCTGCCATATCAGATTTTAAAAACACTATTCTTTTTCAGTAAACCCATGATTATTGACCCAGAAACTCAGGATAAGCAGTGGCTTCCTCAGGATTGCTAGAATTCACATACTTTGATCCTAAGAGCCAAGAAAGGAAGGTTGTGAAGAACACCTATGTCCTCAAACTAGATCACATTGCTGCTATAAATATATAGAAACCTGCATTTTGGTAAGTGGTCGGGAACTGTTGGCTCAGATTTCACCCTGTCCCTCATTAGTTTATTCCTGCACAAGCTGCTTTTGGTCTGTGACTTATCCTAGCCTTCTGTGTCATTCCTTACCAGGAAACATTTTAATTATTTATTTAATAAAATGTATATAGTGCTTACTAGAACTCCAGTGACAAAACTGAATCCAGAAGCACCCCGAAACTACAAACCTCCTCTTTCAGAGCAAGGACAAACAATTGGCCAATTTCTTGGGCATGGGAACCACTCACCCACAGCATCCCCGTCTTGCCAGGATTCAATATAAGTTTATTGCCCCTTATTTAGCATACTACTGTATCCAGGTACCGGTCTGGGGCATCCTGATTCAGATGTTAGTGAGAAATAGAACTGAGTGTCATCAGCATACTTTGCCCCCAAACTCCTAATGATCACTCCCAACAGCTTTATATAGATGTTAAAAAGCATTGGGGATAAAATAGTGTCCTGTGGCATCCCATAGCCTAACTACCATTGACCATTGGACTGCCTTCAAGTCGATCCCAACCCTATGAATAGGGATTTCATGGTAAGCGGTATTCAGAGGGGGTTTACCATTGCCTCCTGCTGAGGCTAGTCCTCCCCAGCTGGCTAGGGCCTGCTCTGCTTGCCATAGCTGCACAAGCCAGCCCCTTCCTTGTCCGCAACTACCAGCTGGGGGGGCAACTGGGCTCCTTGGGACTATGCAGCTTGGCCATGGCTACACGCCACTCACTGTGGGGATGATATTTAGCTGGCCTTTTACACCCAGGAGACGTGAGCGGGGATTTGAACTCGCAGACTCTGGACTCCCAGCCAGACTCTCCCCCCCACTGTGCTATACCATTTACTAGAGGTGCAAAAAGCACTCTCTCAATGTTATTCTTTGGCCACATAGATAAGAGCAGAACCACTGCAACATTGTGCCTCCAATTCCTATCCCACAGAATTGGTCCAAAAGGATAGCATGGTTGATGGTATCAAAAGCCACAAAGAGATATCAGGAAAGGGTATCCATCAAAGTGGCCTAGGCTGCCTCGGTCCCATAGCTTAGCCTGGACTAGGGATGGATGGATGTGTCAATTTCGGTTCTCTGTTTCTCATTTTCCCAGTCTTTAATTCAGTTTCCCACATTTCTGCAGCAATTTGCAATTTAAAACAAACAAAAAATCCTCATGAAAATCCCCCAGCATGGTAGTGCAAATTTCTCCTAATAAACAGAGCAGTTTGACTAACGTACACATTTTTGCAAGCAATTGCTCATCACATAATGCATTTTGTATGTTACTTTCACTCATATTATTTTTATGCATACTTTCTTTTAACATTGTTAATTTTTAAATTGTTTTTAATTTTTAAATTTGTGTTTTTACATTTTTTTTGTGTTTTAAAATTTGTAAATTTGTTTTTAATGTTTTTAATTGCTGTAAATCGTCCAGAGAGTTTTGGCTATGGGGCGGTATATAAATGTAATAAATAAATAATATGCATTTCTGTAAACAATGGTTGGCTGGTGAACTGCAATGCAACTTTGGATAAGTGCCAGTTTCAAAGAATGGCTGTGTTTTGGTTCTTATATTTGTTTAAGAAAGTTCAAATCTGACAGATTTGGCTTGAAATGCAAACTGAATCGAATTTGTCATCCATTCCTAGCCTGGACCCAGATTGAAACGGGGCAAGATAATCCATGTCATCCAATGCCCACACATACTCTACAACAATCATCTATACTCTTCCCTAAAAATGGGGCATTTGTGCCTTGTCTGTAATTAGTACAAACCCATGGGTCCAGGACTGGCTTCTTTAGGAGTGGCTGCACTACTGCCACTTTCAAAACAACATGAAGCTGTTGTGCCCCAGATGCAGGGAGAGGAGTTAGATGAGGATGAGGTTCCTGGGGGTGTTGGAGGAAGGGAAGACTCTGACAGCCTGCAGGCACCCATGGCCGGCACCCCCATCAAGGCAGTTCTAGCTCCTCCTGTGAGTCCCTCGCCTGAACCATTGGAAAGCGACCCTTCGCTCATGCCAACCCCGCTCGTGCAGGAATCCCCGCCAATCAGCATCCCACTTTCAGAACCCGCTTCCCTGCCAATCAGCATCCCACTTTCAAAGCCCACGTTGTCACCTAGCAAAGCCCCGCTGTTGGATGGGCCATCCGAGGCTTGCCCCCACGTGAGGAGGTGCAAGAAGAGAGACTTTCAGAGGGTGGAACTCCGTCAGAGCTGTTGTTTACGTACGAAGACCTTCCCTACTTAAGCGGATGCCTCCCAAGACTAGTGCTGAGTCAACTCTCCACACATACTGCAGAGACTCCTTAGGTAGAATAGCTAGGGAAAGTAGTGAGTCAGGGTAGACAGGTTTATGAAGCACACTGCTTTGGATGTGACCATCACTTTAATAAAACAAGAAACAGATCACACCTCGTCTCAGTCTGGTTCCTTCGTCTCTGGGTCGGACAGAACCACCCCATCACACAATGGAACATTAACCTGACTCTGGACCCAATCAGTTAAATGCCATCTGCAAGATTTAATAAGCCAAGAGAGATGGGGTCAAGGGGATATGTGGTTGGGTGTACATCAGTCTGTATAAACTGAAAATAGGGCCACAACTCATTAAAGACTGTGGCACTGGGTACTTCAGTTGGAAGTGAAACAACATCAAAGCTAAGGTCACTCAGACGTTGAGTGACCTTATCCTCAAAAATTGCAGCGGGTTGCTTAGATTGGGTCCTTGAAGGTTCCAAAGGTCCTTCACCCACAGTTGGGTTGAGCAACCTACAGATCACCCAAAAGAACTCTGCCAGCTGGCTGCTAGAGGATGCAAGGCAGACTGCAAAGTGCACTCTCTTCATTTCTTGCAGTGCCACCTGGTGCTTTGTGACTTCAGAGCAAGACCTGTGCTACTTGCACTCTTAGTTTTCATCTGGCTTAATTCATAGTCCATAGCTCCCCAGAGTACCAAAGAGCCACTCAGGCTCCTCAATACTGGAAAGGATGCTTGGGGTGATTATGTCAACTGCCCAGGTCATCTCACCATTCCATAGCAAGACGGCCTTCAACAGGATTGTAGAACTTTTAGTGAAAATGAAACATTTTTGCTTAAGGATGCTTCTCCAAATGTCCTTGGCCCACATGTATTCAAAAATCAGGTGTCTGAGCAGGAAAATGTGGGTTATCATCAAAAACTGTTGCTTTGTGACAAATCTCCATCAAATATAAAATTTTGTATCATACTAAGTTTGGTGCTGCTAGCAGTGCTCAAAAAATCATCCTGCTTGACATAAAACATTTTCTTTTACATGTATCACATCTTGAATTGTTCATCACTTCTCCATTTCCTTAATTCACTTCTCACTTTCTCGTGCCGCATAAGCTTATCAGCCACTGCAATCTTTCATTTTTCCAGTTTATTCCTTTTGAGTCTCTTGCTGAGCTTCTGCCTGTGCCTGAAACAACCTCCCACTTCCATCTGGCAGGCTAGCTTCTTCAGACTTTTCTGAGCGCTCATTTACAGAACCTGACCTGAACTTAACTTTTTTCTAACTTCTGCCACTGGTTGATTCCTTCACTATTTTGTCTATCCTCTTATATATTTTTCCTGTTTTAATCTTTGCTCCTTTTTTAAGAAAACAGGTCTTATCTGTATAGCATAGATATTGTCCACTGGGCTCATATGTCACATCACTTATCACATCTTAATAATATCACTGCAATGCAATGGTATCCATGATTGGTACTAATCTCGGGGAAGACTTGCATTACATCAGGGGAAGGGCTGTAGCTCAGTGGAATAGCGCATGCTTTATTTGTAAAATGCCCCAGATTCAATCCCTGGCATCGCCAGCTAGGACTGGGAAACCTGGGAGAGCCACTGTCGATATGCGTCAACAATAGTGAGCTAGATGGACCAGTGGTCTGACATGATATATGGCAGCTTTCTATGTTATATTCAGATGAAAACACAAGACAGAACAAATCATTTTTGAGCCATGCAGTCCAAAGTGGTATGAGTGCAATCCTACAAAGTGGTATGAAGGTAGATCACTAGTCTGTTTTAATAAACTTTTGACAATTCTTCATCAAGACATAACAATCATGCCTATTGGTGGTTGGTAGTTTTAGTTGGATTGGGTGCCTATTGTCATTTATACTCTCTTTTATATCGTAAGGGAAAACTCCTCTTTGAAACTGTTGCAGCTAAATAAGACACGTGCCCAGTTTCCTTGTCCCTTTTCTTGAAAGGAGAAGCTCTTAGGTGCACCTATCTGTGTGTGTTACAGTTCAGATTGGTTCTGGATTTGGGTAAGGAAATGCTACAAATATTTGTAAAGCAATTGGAGTAGCCTAATTTTTAGGCAAGTTGTTGATTATAGAGTTCTAGCTGAATTTGGATTTTGTGCTGTATGCTTTGATATTGCTGATTTTGATCTTGCAATTGTGTATTTTGTGAACCATTATGAGAGTCTCTGTTGAGCCAAGATAGAGTTGGTATGGTTTTTATTTTAATATATGATTCTTAGAATGTTGGACAGGTTGTTGATATTTACCAAAGTCTATAGTCTTTACAAAAACAATAAACAAAATAGGAATAAAGGCAAAAGGAAGGTGAATCTTGTGTTTGGATTTCCTAACATAAAATTACCATTGCTAATTCCATCTCAAAGCTTTTCTGTTGAGTTTTATTTTGCATGTGATGTTTGATTTCTAAGCTTTCCTGGGTACAAGCTCCAGAGCTTTCCCTTATTATTGTTGTTGTTATTATTATTATTAAGAATTGAATGAATATATATTATAAACAGGGAAGGTTCTGGTAAAGCATGATTCATTAGTACCTTTCTTTCAGGTGACCAGACTTTAAGAATTTGGGATACAAAGGCACCAAGACTCCCAGTGATAATTCCTGCTCATCAGGCTGAGATTTTAAGTTGTGACTGGTGCAAGTATGATCAGGTACAATAGCAGGAAACAACATATTTCTAACCTCTGGAGAAACTGCTTTTTATTGAGTGGTGATGTTTCCAACTAGGTAACATATATGGAGATGATCATTCAGGTAACCTGCTACAGTTAAGCATTTTGGACAGATTTTGGTGGAAGATACCAAGACACTTACTTAGCTCTTCAATTAAAATTGTGCTTAGGTTTGCCTGGGTTGTTTCCCTATTTTTTAATTGAAAATTCCACTATCAATATTAGATTAGAAAACTGAATGTCTGACTTATGTATTGTTACCCATCATTTGCTATTTGCTTAAGTAATTTGTGCCCCTGTGAGAAAGCCAAAAAACCCTGTGAGGAATGTTTTTGGCCCAGTGGACCAGATCTTTATCTCTGCCTCCATGCATTGCAGGCCAACTTTTACAGGTGGGTGGGACCACCTACCTATTAATCAGCTGATGTCATAATGGCATCTGATGGCTGACATAGGTTGGCCTGCCCACTTGTCAAAGTTGTATCAGCTTAGGTCATTGCCTTTCCAAAGAGGAGCATACAGATCCAGAATTTCAGATTTGCGTAATTGTCATCCTGGTTTCATTGTCATTCCTGTTGTTCATTGTCTGAATAACAATGTGTATGTATCCAATTAGCACAATAGGGTTCTGTATAGAAAAATGCTAATTGGATGCATAAGTCTGATTTTAATCATTTGTAAGTCCAAGGCTACTTATACAATAGGTTAAACACTACCTGTTACCTATCTGTCTATGAGCATGCCTCACCTTTCAGTCTTTGGCTGAACTGCTTTAATCCCATGTAAAGTTCATAAACATTCTCTAATTTTTCAGAAGTTTTATCAGTTAGAGATGATTATTGCTTTATCTTCTGTCCCCCAGTACAAAATAGATACAAGCTCCATGAAAGAAGTCCACATATAGAATTGCACATCTACAGTCAAGATAATGGGGATCTATAGGAAGAATGGATAAAACAATGGAAAACAAAATATGCATATTGATTTGAACTAGCTGACTTAATCTTTAGCTGTTGCTCTCTAGTATTTAAAACATTTGTCTCAATTACATATATGGCTTGTTAACTCAAAATTTTATCAGTGTTTCTCTGAAGCTACAGTCCTGTACACATTTGCCGGGAAGTCCGTTGTTTGGTTTTAGTACTATTAATTTCTGTCCACAGCTAGCATTGCAATTCTGTGAATCTTGTTATATATTGTTTTAATATTATATATTTTTCCTTTTCTGTAAACCAATGGTAAGCATCTAAAACAAACAAATCAGGGCTTACTTCTGAGGAGATATTATAGGACTGTGCTGTTAAACACTGTTCTTTCAATTTAACACTTGAAAGCTATTCATATATTTACTGTAAACTTTTATTGTACATTTTATTAAATTTATCAGAACTTGCTGGTAACGGGTGCTGTGGACTGCAGCTTGAAAGGCTGGGATTTGAGAAACATCCGACAGCCAGTATTCAACTTGTTTGGGCATACTTATGCTGTAAGAAGAATAAAAGTAAGTTTTAACATTTTTCTTATTAGATTTCTAAATTACTGTAAACGCATCAGTAATATATACAGCCTGTGTAACGGACTAAATGAAAGCATTTGTTTGGGACATTTTCTATGAAAGAAATTGCATAGCATTTGGGCAGTTGGTAGTTGCCTGGATTCATAGAACCATGTGACTATTTATTTAAAATGTATTTAAAATATTTATATTCCATCCTTCACTTCACACCCAATTTGGTTCCAGGGAAATTTTAAAAAGTCAAAATATCAAGAAACAGCATAATAAAAATAACCAGTAAATAAAACCAGAGGAATTAGTAAGATTTTATAATGCGCAATGATGCAATTCTCTGTGTGTCTACCAAGAGTGTAAGTCCCATTAAGCTCAGTAGGGTTTACTTCCAGGTAATTCTGGATTGCAGCCTAAAAATACTTTTTCATTCTGGAAGAATAAAAATATTTTTGTCTGGGTTTGAAAGAAAGCAGTATTAAGGATATAAGAAGAGCTGCTAGATCAGGCCAATGGCCCATCTAGTCCAGCATCCTGTTCTCACAGTGGCTAGCCAGATGCTTGTGGGAAGCTTGAAAGCAGGACCCGAGTGCAAGAGCATGCTCCCCATTTGTGATCCCCAGCAACTGGTAATGTTGGTGTTATGTGGGCCCCCTGGGAAAGGCATTCCGTAGATAGGGTCCTTTGACCCAGAAAGTGCTCTTTGAATCAGCTGTTCAAAAGAGAAATGACAAAATTTCCATTGGGGTTGCCTGCCTTTCAGTATTCCTAAGTAACTATTTGGATTACAGGCACTTTAATTATGCAAAGAAGTCCCTGTGCAATTTTAAATTCTTTGGAGAGAGAGAGAGAGAGAGACTGGCTTGCTTACTTTCATTTTGTGGCTAAAGTGCACTGACTTTTTTCTTGATACTTTTAGAGAATATGCTGAAGTGGCTGTTATGAAATATAGGACTTATTTCAGATAACTGTTGGAAGTTCTTGCCTCAGTACTTTAAGAAAAGAGAGAGAAAAACAGAGAGAGCAGAAGAGATATTAGGACTAAAAACCTTAGATGGGGGAGAGTTATTGTTTTTCACCACTGATGTGCTTGAAAATGATGAGTTAAAATTTTAATTGTGTAAGAGCCAGAAATGAGTTTGACAGAATTTGGCTCCGGGCTCCTGTCTTTGCTGCAGCCTTTGTTCATCCCTACAGTGTGTGCCAAGGACTATAATAATATAGCTACACTCTCTTATGGGTGAAATTATGAGAAACTGTAGTGCTGTTGCCAGTTTTCAAGCTTGAATCCAGTTATCTTAATAACAGTAATTAAATTAAAAGAGGGTGTTGGGAGAAAGTATGGCCTCGTACTAGCAGTATAGGATATATATCTCTTAAATGTTCTTTGAAGTGATACAGATTTGTAGGCAGATTGCTGCTGCTAAATTGGGGAAGAAGTTTTAAACACTGACCATTTATAGGTTGAGAATGCATGTTCAGTCTGTAGCCCAAAGAAAAATGTAATAGCCACCTTGGGTGGCTGGCTTAGAAATGAGTTGAAAACTTAATTTATGGGAGGGCTGCTAAGCACAGCCATAATTAAAAAGAAACTGGCTACTTTACGGTGGTCTTTATACTGAGTAATATTTCATTGTGTTTTAGATTCATTTCTTCATTTGGGTCCTTTATAATGTTCCTTTACAAAATTCCATTCTTAGTAAATGTGTATTTTTCTATGTCTCCTAAATTGATGCTATTAATATTTTTAAAAAATCTCTTTTTAGTTTTCACCATTTCATGGCACCATATTGGCTTCCTGTTCCTATGATTTTACTGTGAGGTACAGTAAAAATATTTTTTATTATATATACATAATTATGTCTTGTACTTTATAAATCATGTGCTAATTTTTGCTATCATTCTGGGGAAACAGAATTTCCAGGGGAAGGTGCTATATTCTGGGTCTGTGGCCTTGAAAAGGTGTTGTGAGAATTAATTTTATTATAACTTTATTGTAAGGCAATAAAAGAGAGGTGGGTTTTACCAACTTTTCTGATGCAGAAACTGGAAATATTACTTCACCATCCAGTTATATATCAACAGCATGACAAGTGTTGATATTATTGGCTAATTCACTTTAATCTGCTTGGTACCTTTTGTGTTTAATAGATGGTTTTATAGCTTGCCTTTTCTAAATCCTCACATCTTTGTACCCTTGTATTTGGATCTGCAAAGACCATGTGTCATATGCAAATAACAGAACTGCAAATCATATGTGCAAATACAATTATTGTTTGCAATCAATATGCTTATGTACAGGACAAGTCTACAAAGTATGAGATGAACCTGCTCTTGTAGATAATATAAAAGGCACTTCTGTATGGAGGCTTTTGTGACTGATTAAAATGCTGAATCATTGTACCCGGCATTCATAATTCACACAGGGACTTTGCCAAAGTCTATACCAATTGCTGGTAAATCAGCCTGGTAACAATGTAGTACAAACCCATCCACCAACACCTTACTAGTTGGTACTTTTTTGTGAAGTATTTCTCTCTTCCGTTCTTCCTGTTTAGTGCTCTTCTTCCACCTAGGCATCTCAGGCCTAATTTCCACTAGCAGCAAATGAGGTGGGAGACATATGTCTCTGCTGTATCATTTTAGTTCAATTCTCATAATTGGTATCTGAACAACAATGAATGCTTTTCATGCAAAAAGCCCCAAGTTCAATCCTTGACATCTCCAGGTAGGGTTGGGAAACACCTCTGGTTTGAAAACCCTGGAGAGCTGCTGCAACACTAGGCCTAGATGGACCAATGGTTTTACTTGATGTAAGGCAACTTCCTAATGGAAATATTCTAATCTCCTTTTAAGGAAAGTAGTCTAATCTAGTCTCCTCTGTGATCTAATAGCTTTCTATTTATAGAATTTTATATATTTTGCAGAGGAGCCATCACCTGTAGTCTGAAGAAATATAACTTAGACACAGGTTTACCACCTCATCAGTTGTTTATGAGTACTAAGTCTAAGGGGAAAGATGCATTTGTTACACTTGTAGAAAGTATTTTCTGATTGGGGAACACGAGTGCTTGTTTTTAGGTTTAGACTTGCAAATTTATACTTTCAAGTGCTAGCTAAAACTGTTTGGCATTTTTCTGTTTAAAGACTGATTCGAGAAGGGGGAGGTATTGGCCATCTGCCATGACAGATGCTCTTGATGAAATAGCTTTTTCAGCTAACCAGTATGCTGGACAATGTGATGGCTTTTTTCCCCATAAGCAGAACATGCCAGAAATAACTTAGAACTCTTTGAATAGTAACATAAAATTTGTTTTCATTAAACTGTTTGTGAGAGAGAACTTAATCTGTTTCTTCTCTTTTTAGGAAGATCAACCTTGCGCCTTTTTTTAGTACTAATAGCATCATTGCATTATTGATGTTACTGGATTTCTTTGTCGTTCATTTAAAACATTTTTCAGAACTGAACATTTTTGTATTTTATTATTATTATTATTTCCATTAATAAACCGCTTACTATCTAACAATAGTTAGTTTTACAATAGTTAGTAATGGATTGTGACTGTCATGATACTAAGAAACCAGTCCATAATACTTTTTTTAAAAAGGTATTTTAACCCCAACCATAATTCTTCTAGTAATTCTAGCTCCTTTACTGCCCCAGTCTTGTGTTTTTGACAGGTCTTGGTGTGTATAAATTAGGAAAGTGAGGCTTTTAATGGAATGGTAGGCAAATGAGGCTTTCCCCCATCACTTTAATTTCTGTGATTAAAGACAAAGATGCAGAACCAGCACCGAAGGTGGCAAACAGTAAATACTGTTTAGGATTGCCCTAGAAAGAAATACACTTAAACATGTATTATTCAAAAAGAGATAAAATATATCAGGGGGAAGTGAAGATGGTATCTTGCTATAATGAAGTTGTATAAGTTATAGCCAAGGAAAAAAATCTGTATTGTGTGTGTGTTGATATAAATAGGAAAACAGACAACTCATTCTGAGGAACATTTACTTGTCCCAAATACTTTACCCAGTAAGATTACCAAACTAGAAAGGGAACATTGTGCAGCAGAGAACACTCTCCTTCCCAGGTCATTGGCCTATATCCAACTCAGATTGGCACTTGCCAACTCATCCAAGCAGCATTTCTCTGCATACTCATCAAGAAATAACATCTAGTTGAACACACTGGGCATAATAAGTATAAAATTGGGCTGTTAATGTCATTGGCTCAGTTTGCACATAAGGGTAAGCCATAGTCTAAAAAGGTGTTTGTTTTTCTGGCTTATTGCTTGTGGTTTGTTTAGGATAAACAAGCACTAGCAGTGGCTTTCAGATAACGCTGAGGTAGCTGCGCCATGGTTTGTTTCCCATCTCTAGAAAAGGAGAAAAGACACAATTGAGCAGTATGCACTAGCATGCCACTCATTCACAGTAAGCCATGGTTTGTTTTTGATCATTACATGTGAATAATTGAAGCAAGTTAGTGGTGTTTGCCTGCTTACTGGATACATGCACATTTCACCATTGTAAACAGATGGCAGGATTAAGAACATAAGAAGAGCCCTGCATGTAGTCCCAACAGCCTGGTCTCAGTAGCCAATCAGATGCCTATGGAAAGCCCACAAGCAGGACATAAGCAGAACAGCAATCTCCCTCTTCTTGTTCCCCAGCAACTGGTATTCAGAGGCATACAGTCTCTGATATTTGACAGTTTAACCACTCCATTTTGTAAAGACTTTTTCCCTTAAATAGCTGGTGATCTCTTTAAAAGAAACAATGCCCTCATCAGGAGGTTTGGGGCAGTGTCATACCCATACTTTGACTCCAATCCATTTTACTAATTCTTCACCTTCCAAAAATACAATCTCTTCTCTGTTTCAAGTATAATCATATTGCTATTACAAAGATGTAAACCATAATTTAAGGATATTAATTCTCTTTACTCATGCACAGAAGCTTTCTATCACAAAGGCTGTTATGGTTTGCAGTTTTACCTGAATATTCTTTTGTGGATAAAAAAAATACCCTATGAACATTCTATATAGAGTGTGTAATACATGCAATTTAGAAATTTAGAAAATAATGTTATGCAATGGAAGGGAAATGCCAAATTGCAGCAGTTTGTAGAATCTGGCAGATGGCAAAATCTGCAATAATATAACTGCTATGCAGGGAATTCTGAAGAGGTTTGATGCCTCTAGAAAATAATGGAATTCATTTAAACTATGATAATCAAACAGTATAAACCATCTGTAAATCCACAACTTGATTTAGGGATATTATAAAAAGGCAATCATCTTCTAAAGGCACTAATACAGATATTTCCTATAACTATATCATTCTCCCAATACATTTTCTTGGAAAAATAGCACAGGTTGTCTCAACTCTTCAAAAAGTATAGCCTCTGTTCACAATCCTAAACCAAACATTTTAGTTATTTTTTTTTTTTCAATAATTTTTATTCAGATTTCCATAAAACACACAAGACAAAATCACAAAACATTCAAAGACAAAAAACAAAATCAAAAACAGTCAAACAAAAAGAAAAAAAGAAAAAAAATAAAATAAAATAAAAAATAAAGAGTAAAATATTGACTTCCCATTTGTCAAAGATCAAATCAGTTATAAGTCTATAATATATAACAATCCTGTCTCTTAAGTCATATTATAAAATCACTTTCCTCCAGTAGTTATCTTACTTAATCATCAAATCTCATAAACATTACTTTATTCTTTCCACAAAAAGTCAAAGAGAGGTTTCAATTCTTTAAGAAATATATCTATCAATTTTTTTTTCCAGATAAGCATATCGATTAATCCATCTCATTACTAATTATGATAATCTTATTGTCATAACCATAGTCAAAATAAACATTTCAATTAATCCATCACATCAGAATCTGTTAGGTTCAATAATTTCAGTAGCCATTGTTCTATTATCTCTATTAGTTCCATTTTCCATCTTCCATCTTCAGTAGTCTTGTTAAGTCCAGTAATTTCAATATCCAATCTTCCATTATCAGTATTCCATAATAATCTTGCTGTCAAAGCCATAGTCATATAGTAAGAGTCTGATGGGGATTACCTCTATCCCAAATATTTTCTTGCCATCCATTCTGAATAGGTTGCTGAAATACTGCTGTAAAATCATATCTCTGTTCTTTTTTTCAAAATACACTGGGTCATCTCTTAAAAGTTTTTCCATTGTCACATGGCTGCAGTTAATTCCATAGATTTTCTCTATATTGGGCTCCATCACATCATTCCAGTCCAGAAGATTATCCATGCCATTGATAACTTTATCTCTAGAATCTTCATTCATTTCTTCAGAGATAACATTGAGTTCCAAACAATAGATTTTATTTCTAAAGTCCATAGACTCCAAATCTTGTTTCTGTTCCACGTTGGTTCCAATCTCCGGGATCTCCTCTCTCACAGGGACCCCTATTCCAGTCTCCAGGGTCACCTCTCTCACAGGGACCCCTGGTCCAATCTCCGGGGTCTCCTCTCTCACAGGGACCCCTTCCAGGGTCACCTCTCTCACAGGGACCCTTATATCTTTAATCTCCTGCTTCATTTTACTCAATTCAATTTTCATTATCTCAATCTCATCCATTATTTTCTGAAACATAGTTATTTCCAGATTTTCAGCCACTTTCTTAATTGCCATTTTAAAAGAAAAATATAGGAAAACCACTTCTTATTTCAGCAACAATTGGGTTAATACTCCAAATTTGGTGACATCACAGTATAAACAGAGCAGACAGCCTTATCTCTCCAATAGTTAAGTAAACAAAATGCAGTTCCCAGGATCGAAACAATTAATGGCAATCGTCAAGAAACAGATTCGTCAAAATAAAATAGACCAAAAAGAGAGTAGTCTCAAAACAGTATAATATTTTTCAAAATAAAAATCTGGAATAGAAATCCCTCTTCTGTGTATATCTTTAGAATGCAAATCCAGGACAGCTTTTTGCAACAAAAACAGAGATAAGCTATTAATTAGTGCGTAGCAGAGAGAAGTTATGGCTCCCCAGTGAGATGTCAAAAACTGATCAATCTGGCAAATCTCTTTTAAACAGCAACAATTTAAGTCAAGTAAAAGAAAAATATAGAAAGAAGGGTGCTTGCCTGTTAGTGCGTTCTCTCTTAGAAGATAAGGTGAACGTTCGCTTTATCAGATAGAGCTTGCTGTTAAAAATCCGTCCCACCTTCGTCGGCTGGACCTCGTCCCATAAATTAATGAGATCTGGTCGTCCCAACAAAAATAGGCTTTGAGGTTAATCTCTTCGTTTCTCCCTACCCGGGAGAAGTTTAATCAGTCAAAAAAAAAAGAAAAAACTGACTGATATATCTGAATAAGCTTCTTTTGAGGCAGGAGCCCGTCTCAAAAGCAGGCACAGGCTAAGTCACCCTTCCCGGAACCAAACATTTTAGTTAATAAGGCTATTTCAAGACAGATCTTGTGAGATAATGTTGCCTAAAGGCTCATTTGTGTTGATGGAGGATATTGACATTTTCAGTTGTCTTGTGATTAAATATAAAAATAAGGATCTGGTTCTTCAGTGATAGAACAACATTTGTAAGAACTTTCACGTATATAGCTTTTCTAAAATAGATGATGGTATGCATTATTGAGAGTTGGGCTCATGTGGCTTATTGCTTTGGTTTAATAGATTAAAATTGTACTGCTTCTGTCCTGATTTCTAAAATTCTTTTCATACTACAGTACCTCTTGTGTTAAGGAACCATGGCTTTTTCAGCCAATATACTGGCATTTTGTGCAACTGTCTTTCACATTGCTACAACTAACAGAGCCTTGTTTTCATCCCTTACCCGTTATACACATGTACACTATAATTCCCCATAATTCACTGTTTGAGTTAGTATCTGGACACGGAGGGGGGTGGGAAAAGGAGGAAGGGAATGCTGCTACCTGCGCCTACTCCAGAATACCAGTACAATTTTCATCAGGCAAAAAAATTGGCGTGCCCTAAAAGGCGAGAACACATTGCATGCTAGGATGCTTGTCATTTGAGTGACTGCAGCTAGTCCAAAGCTCCCACAATCTTCTGGGTTGCAAACAGATTGTTTCTGGTATTATTTATCATGAAAATTAGCGCTAAATTTCCACTATACACTAGATTTCCAGAACTAGCTTTTACATCAAATATATGTGAAATGTAATGCGCAAATTACCAGGTAAGAAATTGTCTGAATAATGGAATAAAGTGCAATGTGAAAGCAGCCTCAGATTTTTACCTTGCTTTTTGAAAGAAAGGACCTCTAAGCAGTTTACAATAAAATGTAACATACAAGATTAAAAACAAGAAACTAAAAAACCCAGTACATTTTTATCTAATAATAATATTTTAAAACTCTTAATTATAGACTTTACTAAAGTAATTAAACTCAATGAATTCCAGCAAAGCCTTTGATTGTGTAGATCATGAAAAACTATGGAATGCTTTAAAAGAAATGGGGCTGCCACAGCATCTGATTGTCCTGATGTGCAACGTATACTCTGGACAAGAGGCTACTGTAAGGACAGAATATGGAGAAACCGATTGGTTCCCCATCAGAAAGGGTGTGAGACAGGGATGTATTTTATCACCCTATTTGTTTAATCTATACACAGAACGTATCATATGGAAAGCGGGATGGACCAAGATGAAGGAGGTGTAAAAATTGGAGGGAGAAATATCGATATACAGACGATACCATACTCTTAGTAACCAGTAATGATTTGCAATGAATGCTGATGAAAGTTAAAGAGGAAAACACAAAAGCAGGCCTACAGCTAAATGTCAAGAAGACTAAAGTAATGATAACAGAAGATTTATGTAACTTTAAAGTTGACAATGAGGACATTGAACTTGTCAAGGACTATCAATACCTTGGCACAGTCATTAACCAAAATGGAGACAGTAGTCAAGAAATCAGAAGAAGGCTAGGACTGGGGAGGGCAGCTGTGAGAGAACTAGAAAAGGTCCTCCAATGCAAAGATGCATCACTGAACACTAAAGTCAGGATCATGCAGACCATGGTATTCCTGGTCTCTATGTATGGATGTGAAAGTTAGACAGAGAAAAAAGTGGATAAAAGAAAAATCAACTCATTTGAAATGTGTTGGAGGAGAGCTTTGCAGATACCATGGACTGTGAAAAAGACAAATAATTGGGTGTTAGAACAAATTAAACCAGAACTATCACTAGAAGCTAAAATGATGAAATTGAGGTTATCATACTTTGGACACCTAATGAGAAGACATGATTCACTAAAAAAGACAATAATGCTGGGAAAAACAGAAGGGAGTAGAAGAAGAGGAAGGCCAAACAAGAGATGGATTGATTCCATAAAGGAAGCCACTGACCTGAACTTATAAGATCTGAACAGGGTGGTTCATGACAGATGCTATTGGAGGTCACTGATTCATAGGGTCGCCAAAAGTTGTAATTGACTTGAAGGCACATAACAACAACAAAAAGATTTTGCAACAAACTAAGTTTTCAATAGTAGCTGAAAAGAAATCATAAAGTAGACTTCATTAAGAAGAGCATCTTGAATAATAAATAATAGTTTCTAAACACTCCCTATCATTAATTTGGGTGGTCCTGTACATTTTCACTGTCACAGCAATGTCTTAGTAGCACTTAAGGCATGACTTTAGAGAAGACCTGCAAGGATGGGCTATGATACTTTTACAAGTGTTATGTAATGTTCATTCCCCATTTGCAGGAACTGAGGTCAGTCTTGTAGTGTGGCAACACCTCTGCTTTAGAACTCCCTGTATATTAACATTAGGCAAACACCCTTGCTGTATTATTTTAGATGTCTGCTGAAAACATTTTTATTTCAGCAAGCCTACCCAGACATATAGGGTGGCATTCAATGCTAGTCCTCAGAGTAGACCCATTGAAGTCAAGAGACATGATTAACATATGTTCATTAGTTTCAATGGGTCTGTGCTGAGTAGGACTTATTTTTTATTTATTTAGGGCACTCAGGGCTGCTTACAATAAAATTGAACACATACATAATAATATTGTACACAGTAAAAATCACAAAAACATTAAAATATATAAAATACAATGAAAATACATAAAATACTATATATATAAGCGAGTGGTACTGAAGGGACTAAAGAGGTAAAATTAAAATAGAAAGCTAAAATCAGTTCAGGCTCTACTTTCGGTCCCTCCCAAAGGCTCTCTGGAACAAGATGGTTTTCAGAAGTCTCCAGAAAACCATCAGGGAGAAAGCAGAGCAGGCTTCTTGGGGTAGGGTATTCCAAAGCTTGGGGGCTACAGCTGAAAAGACTCTCCCGTGTGCCTGTCAGTATAACATCTTTCATTCCAGGCATGCAGAGGAGACCAGAGGCAGATAATCTTAAATCCTGGACAGGTATATATGGGCGTAAGTGGTTCCTCAGGTACATTGGTCCAAGGCCGTTTAGGGCTTTAAAGGTCAGAACCAGCACTTTGAATTGGGCCCGGAAACAAATTGGGAGCCAGTAGAGTCAATAAAGCACAGGGGTGATATGCTCCCTGTGCCGTGTTATAAAAAGCTACAATTCTTTTTAAATGTTTTACTGATTTTTAGCTGTGTTTTATTGATAATTTATTATGTACACTGCTTAGAGTTTTGTGATTAACTGGTCTGTACATATTTCTAAATAAATAAAAATAAATTTATTTATTTTATTATTTTATTTTTATCCCACCCTTCCTCCCAGCAGGAGCCCAGGGCGGCAAACAGAAATGCTAAAAACCCTTTAAAACATCATAAAAACAGACCATAAAATACATTAAAACAAAACAACATTAAAAACATTTTTTAAAAGCTTTAAAAACATCTTTTTAAAAAGGGTTAAAAACATTATTTTAAAAACATATTAAGAAGCAATTCTAACACATGCAGACTGGGATAGGTCTCAACTTAAAAGGCTTGTTGAAAGAGGAAAGTCTTCAAAAGGCTCTGAAAAGATAGCAGAGATGGCTGTGATGTTCCTATATTAATGTATATATGGTAAGTGTTGGTTGTTTAGAAGATACATGGTAAGTGGAGTGAAAGAGGAGGGGGAGTGAATGGGCAGTAGAATGCTAGATGATTGGCTGAGTGTTTAAAATGGCTGAACATATAAAAGGAAGAGTGAGAGTGGAATCTGGGGGGAGAAGAGAAAAAGTGGGTTGTTTGGTGGGTTTGAGAGAGTGGTTTGCCAGGAGAGAGTGGAGAAGGAGGGGGGTGGAGTTCGGATTAGTATTGAGTAAAACCATATGCTTATGTGCCTTAAGAAGAAATCTTGTTAATCTTGTTAGCTTTGTTATCTTTAATAAATACTTAATTTGGTTTACCAAAGGCCTGCTCCTTGGCTGGGGTTTCACAGACCAGAAGGGAGGGTAAGGTAATGACCAAGGCTGAAGGGGAACTGTAACAAATGGTGGCAGCGGTGAAGAGAATAACAATACCAGTATTCAGAGTCTCTGGGAATACTAGTATTAGGACGTGACTGGTGGTTGCCTAGCAGGGGGATCTGTTGAGATCTGTGCTAGAGCGGGGAGAGAAACAATAAAAAAGGACAGTCCGGACTGGTGGAGTCCCTGGTGGTGCCTAGTGACAGGCAGTAGCCACGCACAGGTAGGAACCTGACAGGGAGAGCCAGGGAAGGGCGTCACATGTGGTGGCAGTAGCGGTGGGATACGAACCAAAGAGAATCCCAAAGACACGTGGTGACAAAGGAGACTACGTCACAGGTGTTGGCTGTAGCAGAGATACTAATACTAGAGAATCCCTAACAGTGGTGTGGCAAACAGAAATAACAAAACAAGATTATTTGTGAGAGTGACTGGCAAAGAGTGTGTGGCAAAGAGTGAGTGAACTCAAACACCATGGCTGAATATATAAAAATGAAAAGAGAGGAGCTGGTGGAGAAGTGCATAACATTCAATTTACCTCACAAGGGTAAAGGGGTAGATGAATTGAGGGTAGCACTTATAGGATTTGCAACTGCCCAGCAAAAACAACCTGTCAGGGAAGAGACCCCAGAAGGATACTTAAGCAATCCCGCTTATATAGAGTACTTGAGAGAGAAGTTAAGATGGGAGGCTGAGGAAAAAGACAAGCAGAGGGAGTTGGAAACTGAGAGATTGAGGATGGAAGCTGAGAAGTTGAGGATGGAAGCTGATGGGAAAGATAAACAGCGGGTCTTTGAGGCTGAGGAAAAAGACAAACAGCGAGAGTTGGAAACTGAGAGATTGCGGATGGAAACTGAGAGAATGAGAGTGGATGCGGAATTACAGGCAGAAAAGTTAAGATTTGAAAGAAAGAAGTTTCATTCTGATGAAGCAAGAAAGGACAGAGATGGAGCAAAAATAAAAATTACTCCAAAGGACTTTGCTGTCTATGAGCCTGGTCAAGATCCTCAAATTTACCTCAGCACCTTTGAAAAAGCAGCTCAGTTGTGGGGGCTACCTGAAGATAAATACATGCAGTATTTATCAAACCTGATTAAAGGGGAATTGGCTGAGGTATACCAATATTTCCCCTCAGACAGGCCCGTCACCTATGCTGAATTCAAAGAAGCAGTGTTTAAAAGATTCAGACTGGGGCCTGATTATTTTAGAAAGCTTTTCAGAAACTGCCAGATACAGACAGGGAGGTCTTTCGTGGAGCTGGGTCAAAACTGATGGACATATTTGGGAAATGGCTGACAAGTGCAAAAGCTCAGTCTGTGGAGGAGGTGAAAAACCTCATGATATTGGATCA